>NC_067429.1:4378506-9998506 GCF_009764475.1 Pristis pectinata
ATCTGCCACTTCTCAGCCCATTTTTGCATCCTATCTATGTCCCACTGTAACCTCTGACAGCTCTCCACACTATCCACAACACCCCCAACCTTTGTGTCATCAGCAAACTTACTAACCCATCCCTCCACTTCCTCATCCAGGTCATTTATAAAAATCATGAAGAGTAAGGGTCCCAGAACAGATCCCTGAGGCACACCACTGGTCACCGACCTCCATGCAGAATACGACCTGTCAACAACCACTCTTTGCCTTCTGTGGGCCAGCCAGTTCTGGATCCACAAATCAATGTCCCCTTGGATCCCATGCCTCCTTACTTTCTCAATAAGCCTTGCATGGGGTACCTTATCAAATGCCTTGCTGAAATCCATATAAACTACATCTACTGCTCTTCCTTCATCAATATGTTTCATCACCTCCTCAAAAAATTCAATCAGGCTCGTAAGGCAGGACCTGCCCTTGACAAAGCCATGCTGACTATGCCTAATCATATTATACCTCTCCAAATGTTCATAAATCCTACCTCTCGGGATCTTCTCCATCAACTTACCAACCACTGATGTAAGACTCACTGGTCTATAATTTCCTGGGCTATCTCTACTCCTTTTCTTGAATGAAGGAACAACATCCGCAACCCTCCAATCCTCCAGAACCCCTTCCGTCCCCATTGATGATGCAAAGATCATCGCCAGAGGCTCCACAATCTCCTCCCTCGCCTCCCACAGCAGCCTGGGGTACATCTCATCCGGTCCCGGCAACTTATCCAACTTGATGCTTTCCAAAACTCCAACACATCCTCTTTCTTAATATCTACATGCTGAAGCTTTTCAGTCTGCTGCAAATCATCACTACAATCACCAATATCCTTTTCCATTGTGAATACTGAAGTAAAGTATTCATTAAGTACCTCTGCTATTTCTTCTGGATTCATACACACTTTCCCACTGTTACACTTGATTGGTCCTATTCTTTCACGTCTTATCCTCTTGCTCTTCACATACTTATAGAATGCCTTGAGGTTTTCCTTAATCCTGCCCGCCAAGGCCTTCTCATGGCCCCTTCTGGCTCTCCTAATTTCCTTCTTAAACTCCTTCCTGTTAGCCTTATATTCTTCCAGATCTCTAACATTACCTCGCTCTCTGTACCTTTTGTAAGCTTTTCTATTCTTCTTGACTAGATTTATTACAGCCTTTGTACACCATGGTTCCTGTACCCTATCATAACTCCCCTGTCTCATTGGAACATACCTATGCAGAACTCCACACAAATATCCCCTGAACATTTGCCACATTTCTTTCGCACTTTTATCTGAGAACATCTGTTCCCAATTTAAGCTTCCCACTTCCTGCCTGAGAGCCTCATAATTCCCCTTAATCCAATTAAATGCTTTTCTAACCTGTCTGTTCCTATCTCTCTCCAATGCTATTGTAAAGGAGATAGAATTATGATCACTATCTCCAAAATGCTCTCCCACTGAGAGATCTGACACCTGACCAGGTTCACCTCCCAATACCAAATCAAGTACAGTCTCTCACCTGTAGGCTTGTCAAGAAACCTTCCTGGACACACCTAACAAACTCCACCCCATCTAAACCCCTTGATCTAGGGAGATGCCAATCGATATTTGGGAAATTAAAATCTCCCATCACAACAACTCTGTTATTATCACACCTTTCCAGGATCTGTTTCCCTATCTGCTCCTCGATATCCCTGTTACTATTGGGTGCCCTATAAAAAACACCCAGTAAAGTTATTGACCCCTTCCTGTTCCTAACCTTCACCCATAGAGACTCCGTAGACAATCTCTCCATGACGTCCACCTTTTCTGCAGCCATGACACTATCTCTGATCAACAGTGCCACTCCCCCACCTCTTTTGCCTCCCTCCCTGTCCTTTCTGAAACATCTAAAACCCGGCACTTGAAGTAACCATTCCTGTCCCTAAGCCATCCAAGTCTCTGTAATGGCCACCACATCATAGTTCCAAGTACTGATCCATGCTCTAAGTTCATCTGCTTTGTTCACAATACTCCTTGCATTAAAATAGACACATCTCAAACTGTCGGTCTGAGTGCGTCCCTTCTCTATCATCTGCCTATCCTCCCTCTCACACTGTCTACAAGCTTTCTCTATTTGAGAGTCGACCGCCTCTTCCTCACTCTTTTCAGTTGGGTTCCCACCCCCCAACAATTCTAATTTAAACTCTCCCCAGTAGCCTTAGCAAATCTCCCCGCCGGGATATTGGTCCCCCTGGGATTCGAGTGCAACCTGTCCTTTTTGTACAGGTCATACCTGCCCCAAAAGAGGTCCCAATGATCCAGAAATCTGAATCCCTGCCCCCTGCTCCAATCCTTCAGCCAGGCATTCATCCTCCACCTCATTCTATTCCTATACTCACTGTTATAACAAGTTATCATTGTTGCAAAATGTTGATCTTCAGGCCCTACACTGAGCTGCGTTGTCTTTATCCTCAAAACTGAACTGCACAAGATTTGGTGGGAATCATGGAAATTATTCATTGGAATCTGTCCACATCACCTGCATCTTGAAAAAAGGGGAACGTTTCTTTTAAGCATTTACAAAGCCTCCACATTGTGGCAAAATGTCCCACTCTTCACAGGAGGGTTGGTAAACACAGTTCGACATCAAGGGAAATATTGGAGCAGATGACCTAAAGCTTGGCCATTGGAGGTGGTTTTAAGGAATATCTGAAAGCATGGAGACGCTGTGAGGTTTGGGAAGGGACTTGCTGGATACGAGGTCCTGACAGCAGAGGGACTCACAGCCAAAACACATCTTCTACCATTTTCTTTTGTGATCTGCAATAACAGAGAATGCCTGAAACACTCAGCAGGTCAGGCAGCATCTGTGGAGGGATAAACAGAGTTATTGTTTCAGGTCAAAAACCCTTCATCAGAGCTGGGAAAGATGGAAGGCAAGGTAGTTAAAAGTTGCAGAGACAGTGGGGAAGTGATGCACAGGACAAAGGGTGAGGCCAGGGTTGCCATGGTGATAAATTGATGATGAAGCCATCCGATAGATAAGATATCTTTAATAGTCACATGTACATCGAAACACACAGTGAAATGCATCTTTGCATAGAATGGTCTGGGGGCAGCCCGCAAGTGTCGCCACGCTTCCGGCGCCAACATAGCCTGCCCACAACTTCCTAACCCGTACATCTTTGGAATGTGGGAGGAAACCGGAGTACCCGGAGGAAGCCCATGCAGTCACAGGAAGAACGTACAAACTCCTTACAGACAGTGCCCGGAATTGAACCTGGGTCACTGGTGCTGTAATAGTGTTACACTAGCCGCTACACTACCATTCCTATTTCTGAGGACCATTCAGTAGAGAGAAAACAAACAGAGGAACATGCAAAAGCAGTGAAATATGGGTATGAGCAGTAGGAATTGGCCAGTGTGTCAGTCAGTGTTAGTGGAGAGAGAGAAACTGGGCTAATATTACAGATGGCTAACCTACAACAGGTGGCGATGGAGACGGAGGAAGCGAGTCGACTGAATTAGTTGAATTTAATATTGAGTAAGAAAGTCTGCAACGTGCCCAGACAGAAGATGAGGTGCTGTTCTTCAGGCTTGTCTTGACCCTCATTAGAATAGTGTGCAAGGCCCCAGACAGATGGGTCAGAGTGGGGGGTAGGATGGACAATTAACGTGATAGACAACTGAATGCTCAGGGTCACCTCTATGGACTGTATAGTGGTGATATGCAAAGAGGTCATCCAATCTGCGCTTGGTCTCTCCATGGTAGAAGAGACCACATTGTGAACATTGAACACTAGAATGGAGGAGGAGCAAGTGAATCATTGTTTCATGTGGAAGGATTGTTTGGGTCCCTGGACGGTGGGAAGGGAAGAAGTAAAAGGGGAGGTGTTGCAGCTCCTGTGACTTCATGGGAAAACACTGTGAGAAGGGGAGTGGTTGGCTGGTGGAGATGAACGGGTGGACCAGAAAGTCATGCAGGGAGCGAACCCTTTGAAATACTGAAAGGGCAGAGTAGGGGAAGATGTGTCTGGTGGTGGAATCTTGTTGAAGGTGGTGGAACGTGTGAAGGATGATCTGTTGAACGTGGAGACTGGTGGGGTGGAAAGTGAGGACCTGGAAAATTCTGTTCTGTCCCTGTCTAGGAGAAGAAGGTGAGAGCAGAGATGCAAGAAAGAGATGAGATGTGGTCAAGGGCCCTGTCAACTCTGGTAGAGGGTAAGTCATGGTTAAGGAAGATGGAGGACATCTCAGAGGCACGTGTGTGGAAGGTCTCAAAGTCGAGTTTATTGTCATCTGCACAAGTGCATGTGTGCACAGGTGCCATGAGAAACTTATTTGCAGCAGCATCACAGGCACATCGCATCAGATAAGCAGCATTCACAAGAAAAACATAAATTAAACATAAATTATACACAATTTTTACAAGAAAGAACATAATTAGAACAAAAAAAAGTTCATTGTAGTGCAAAGTGATCAAAGTGGTCATAGTGTTGTTATACTGAGGTAGTGATTAGGGTTATGCCGGTTGGTTCAACAACCAAATGGTTGAAGGGAAGTAGCTGTTCTTGAACCTGGTGGTGTGGGACTTCAGGCTTCTGTACCTCCTGCCCGATAGTAGCCACGAGAAGGTAGCATGGATCTCGTCCTCAGAACAGCAACGTTGGAGACAGAGGAACTGGAAGAATGGAATGGCATACTTACATAATAGGATGGAGGATGTACAGTTGACAGAAGTGTGTGAGTCCATGGGTTGGTAATGGATTATTGTCACTAACCTCAGAGGACAGTGACAGAGAGATCCAGAAAGGTAAGGGAAGAGTCAAGACCACAGGAAGGCAGCAAAAGTAATGAAATTTTCACTGGATCAGATGAAAGGCCTCGACCCGAAACGTCGACTAATTTTCCTCCACAGATGCTGCCTGAACCACTGAGTTCCTCCAACAGTTTGTTTTCTCGCTCCATGTTCGTAGATATAGAAAGAAAAGAACACATTCTTCTTCCAACAATATCTCTACAGATGGGTTTTTAAAGATCATTTTAAAGAAATAAGAAGTGTTGAGGGCTTAAGAGGTAATTCTGGAGTTTGGGATCCAGAAGGCAGACCACAAGGCTGCTCGCAAAGACATTCAGAGGGAGGAAAGATGTCAGAAACGAAGTACAGAGATTTCTGAGGCTGTAGCATGGAAGAGGTGATACAAGTGGGTATAAAGCTTAAAGGAAATAGAAGAGGAACTGATGTAACAGATGCCAGTGAAAAAAAATTAAATTCCCAGTAGGAATCAGGATGATTTTGCATCAGTTTCTCCCGTGATATTATTGGGATTTATTAATGGATGAATATAGATCAATTAATCACTGTCCACAAGTAGTCCCAATTTCAAAGCTCTTCTTGGTCTTAGTGGCCCTTTAAACTGTATTTTTAGGAATGGTGAAACAGGCAGGAACTGGGAATGTAGTTCTAGTTATTGTCAGTGAGCAAAGCAACACAGGGGATAAACTTATTTGACTTCATCTTCCTCAATCTCCCTGTGGCAGGTATATCTCTGTCCCTGATAGCATTGGCAGAAGTGACCGGTGCCTGGTTCTTTTGTCTGCTTCACACTGAGCCCACCCTCCATCATGTTGTGTGAGGGTGCCACAATTATGCTGAATGGAACATATCTGGCAGCTCAAGATTGGCTTCAATGAGGCATTGTGGACCATCAACAGCAGCAGAAATTATATCACCACAACCTGTAACCTTATCGCCAGCATCTCCATCGTTCTACCATTTGCCGCATTACAGGAAGTACGTGGGGGCTTTGGAGAGGGTGCAGAAGAGGTTCACCAGGACGCTGCCTGGTTTGGAGAGTATTAGCTAAAAGGAGAGGTTGGACAAACTTGGATTGTTTACTTTAGACCATCAGAGGTTGAGGGGTGACCTGAGAGAAGTACATAAAATTATGAGAGGCACAGGCAGGGTAGCTAGTCTTTTTCCCAGGATGGAAATGCCAAATACTAGATGGCATAGGTTTATGTTGAGAAGGGGAAAGTTTAAAGGAGATTTAGAAGGATGTTTTTTTCACACAGAGAGTGGGAGGTGCCTGGAACTCACTGCCAAGGGTAGTGGTGAAAGCAGATATGATAGCAATGTTTAAGAGGCATTTAGACAGGCACATGAACAGACAGAGAATGAAGGGATATAGACCACGTGGAGGCAAATGTGCAGTTTAAATTGGCATCGTGTTCGGCACAGACATTGTGGGCCGAAGGGCCTGTTCCTGTGCTGTACTGTTCTATGTTCTATGTTCTTTCAAACCAGAAGATCAATGGTTCAATGAGGAGTGCAGAAAGGCATGCTGGGAGCAGCACCAGGCATCCTCAAAATAAATGAGGTGCCAACCGTGAAGCTGCAACACAGGACTACGTGAATGCTAATGGACAGAGCAAAGCAATTGATCAGATTGACGGACAGTTAACTGAGGAGGAGGCTCCAAGAATATCCCCACCCTCAGCGATGCGTATTAGTGCTAAAGACAAACCCTCACAGCCAAAAGTACCAAGTGGATGATCTGTCTCAGCTCCTTCCTGGTATATCATCATCAGGTAAGTCACCCTCCAGCTAATTTGATTTACGCCGTGATAGTAAGAAATGCCTAACGTCACTGGATATACCATCCCAGACAAAGTAGCCCTCTTGATAGTTGCCCATTCCCCATGTTAAATATTTATTCCCCGCACCACCTCTGGCACACAGTGGCTACACCGAGCGTGCAATCTACAAAATGCACTGCAGTTACTCCCGAAGGCTCCCACAATCGCACTTACCAACCCATGACCTCTACCACCAGGAAGGACAAGGGAGGTAGGCACCATGGAACACCATGACCTGCAGGTAGCCCACCAAATTACACACTGTCATGACATAAAATATGTCGCTGGTGCTCCATCATCACTGGGTCTAAATCCTGGAACTCCCTGACAACACTGCAAGAGCACCTTCGCCAGAAGCTCAAGCAGGCAACTCACCACCAGCTTCTCAAGGACAATCAGGGATGGTCAATAAAGGGTGCTGGTAACACCCAGCACTTTAAAAAGAAATAAACAAAATAAAAACTATATGGCCATAGAGTTATACAGCACAGAAACAGGTCCTTTGGAACACCTTGTCTATGCTAACTATCAAATACCCATCTACACTAATCTCATTTTACCAGTACTTAGTTTGTAGCCTGCTCTGCCTTGACGAGTCAAGTGCTTATCCAGATGCTTGTTAAATGTTGAGAGAGTACCTGCCTCCACCACCCCCGCAGGCAGTGCCTTCCAGGTTCCAACCACACTCTGGGTGAAAAATATCTTCCTCAGATACCCTCTAAAACTCTTAGTCATCACTTTGATCCTATGCCCCCAGTCTTGACCCCTCTGACATGGGAACATGTTTCTTACTGTCAATCCCATCTATGCCTCTCATAATTTTGTATACCTCAAATCAGGCCCCCCCCTCAGCCTCCTACACTCCAAGGGAAACAACCCCAAGTTAGCCAGTGTTGCTGCTATGATTTCTAAGCACTTCAACTAATAACCCTTTAAGTATCTTTTACCCAGGTGCTTTATACTTCTGAGGCAAGCAACAAGATAACACGTTGGATCCCAGTAAAAATTGGGTAGAATGGGGAAGGTGACGCACACTACTGCACATATGCCTGGTTGCCAGACTGTGATAACTGATAAACAGATTAGACAGGGGGTTATTAAAAGCAGTCCTTGAGGTGGCAGAGTAGTGCAGCTAGTACAGTTACTTCCTCACAGCTCCAGTGACCTGGGTTCAATCCTGACCTCCGTGCTGTCAATGTGGAGTTTGCACATTCTCTCTGTGACCATGTGGGTTTCCCCCAGGTGCTCCAGTTTCCTCCCACGTCCCAAAAATGTGTAGATTGGTAGGTTAATGGCCACAAAAAAGTATCCCTACCAAGTGGGCGAGTGATAGGATCTGTGGGGAGTGGATGGGAATGTGGGGAGAATAAAATGGGATTGGCAAAGGATTAGTGTTATGGGTGGTTGATGGTTGGCAGGACTCGGAGGGCTGAAGGGCCTTTTCTTGCTGTATCTATGGCTCTAACTCTAAACAATATCTGGACGGAAAAAATCTTGTTCACCCCACTGTGTTGTTTCATTTAGCTTTACAAGTAATAACGCGAAATGTGCTTCCTCCATGCAATAGACACCTTATTTTGCCATTTGTTTCTCTATTGTCAGTTGTAATATTACCAAAATCAGAGGGAAATGCCTGAAAGGGGAGAATTATTAAACATGAGGATGGTGGTTAAACTACTGGATTAGCATCCCAAGACCTGACTTCAACATCACCGCAGCAGCTGGAGTGTTTAAATTCAGTTAATTAAAATAAATTCTGGAATTAAAAAGTCAGTATAAGTGATGATGATCATGAAACTACTGGATTATCGTAAAACCCATCTGGTTCACTAATGTCCTTTATGCAAATCTGCTTTTCTTACCTTGTGACTCCAGACCAAAAGCAATGTGTCTGACTCTTAACAGCCCTCTGATAGCAATCCAATTCAAGGGCAATTGAGAGCTGTCTTTGCCTGTCACACTAACATCCCCTGAATGAATTAAAAAAAAAACGATAAATGATCAGACAGAGAAGTATTTCTCCACTGAGATCTGTTCCACAATCAGTTCTGTGAACTTCATGGTCTATCTTGCAGCACTAATCAGTACAGACAAGAGATTAATAACCTCAGCTCCTGCTCGTAGAATCCATAGGCATGTAAGCAGCAAATGGGTAATAATAAAGGAAATCTGCTCATTGAGGCAGAGGGCATAGCTGAAGTGCTAAATGAGCACATTACATCAGTCTTTACCAAGGAAATTGGTGCTGCTGGAATCTCAGCAAAGGAGGGTGTCGTTGAGACACTGAATGGATTAAAAGCTGATAGAAGAGGTAGCCAAGTCAAAGGAAGTCAAGTCGAGTTTATTGCCATATGCACAAGTACAGTGCGGTACAGGTACAATGAAAAACTTGCTTACAGTAGCATCACAGGCACAGCAGTGTAGCAGTTAGCATAATGCCATTACAGCGCCAGTGACCCGGGTTCAATTCCGGCCACTGTCTGTAAGGAGTTTGTACGTTCTCCCCGTGTCTGCGTGGGTTTCCTCCGGGTGCTCCGGTTTCCTCCCACATTCCAAAAAGACGTACGGGTTAGAAAGTTGTGGGCATGCTACGTTGGTGCTGGAAGCGTGGTGACACTTGTGGGCTACCCGCAGAATACTCTACGCAAACAGATGCACTTCACTGTGTGTTTCGATGTACATGTGACTAATTAAGATATCTTATCTTAAGTACAGACAACACACAGAATATAAATTGTACATTTATAAACCAAAATTAAACATTTATATTACTAAAAAGGTGAGCTGTACTTGAAGTGGATAAATCTGCTGGTTCTGATGAGATGCATACTAAGTTGTTGAGTAAAGTAAGAGTGTAAATTGAGGAGGTCTCGTCCCAAGTCTTTCAACCATCTCTAGATACAGTGAAGGAGGCTTGAGTACTGGACGATTGTAAATTGAATTGTGACTCTTCAACAAAAGGGCATTGAGATAAATTCAGCAACTATAGGCCGGCCAGATTAACCTCAATGGTGGCGAAATGTTTTGAAACAATAATTAAGAACATAATTAGCAGTCACAGGGACAAATGAAAAACAAGATTGATTTGTTCACGATAAACTATGTTAACCTACCTGGTGATGTAACAGAGCGGGTCACTGAGGGAACGTGGACTTCTAAAAGTTGTTTGATAAAGTATCATGATGAGCTTGTCATTAAGATTGGTACATGGAATAAAAGAAGAGTTAACAGCGATGGACAGAAAATTCATTCAACAGTAGGACAGAGAGAGCAGTAGTAAGGAGAGGCTGGATAATCCGGGACTTTTTTCCCTGGAGCATTGGAGTTGAGGGGTGACCTTATAGAGGTTTATAAAACCATGAGGGGCATAAATAAGGTGGATGGTCACAAGTCTTTTTCCCAGGGTAGGGGAGTCTAAAACTAGAGGGCATATGTTTAGAGTGAGAGGGGAAATATTTTAAGGGGACCTGAGGGATAACCTTCTCACACAGAGAGTGGTGGGTACACGGAACAAGCTGCTAGAGGAAGAACTGGGTACAATCACAATGTTCAAAAGGCCTTTAAAAGGTACATGGATAGAAAAATTCAGAAGGACATGGGCAAACACAGACAAGTGGGACTAGCTCGGATAGACATCTTGGTCGGCATGAATGAGTTGGGCCGAAGGGCCTGTTTCCATGCTGTATAACTATATGACTCCATGAAGGATTCAGTCTGGAAAAGGCACAGTGGAGTTCTCCAGGGGTCAGTATGAGGACCACAGATATTAATGGCTTGGACTTGGGTGTACAGGACAACATTTACAAATTTATAGACAACACAAAACTGGGAAACATTGTGAACTGTGAGGAGGATAGACTTCAAGAGACTACGAACAGATGGGTGGAGTGGGCGGGCACATGGCAGATGAAGTTTAATTCAGAGAAGTGCTGTGCGATGAATCAGTGGGATGAGAAAGGAAAGACAAGATAAATGGGAGAGCACATTTTAAATGGGGTACAGGAAAAAGGGATATCTGTAGTTGTAGGGACAGGTTCATAGATAGGAAAGATTTAAGCATAGGCAAATGGGCCTAGCTCAGTTGGACAATTTGGTCGGTAATGAGTTGGGCAGAAGGGCCTGTTTCCGTGCTGTATAGCTCAATGACTCGATGTGCATATGGCTTTTAAAGTGACAGGACAGGTTGACAAGGTGGCTAAAACATGCAGGATTGTGGGTTTTATAGAGGCATAGATTGCAGGAGCAGGAAGTCATACACTGATCTGCCTACAGCCAGAGTATTGTGCCCTGCCTGGGATCCACACTTTAGGAAAGATGTGAAGGCTTTGGAGAGGATGCAGAAAAGATTTACTGGAATATCTCCATGGATAAGAAACTAGGAATGTGGATAGACTGGAAAAGCTGGGAATCAGAAGAAACTGACAAAGGATATGATAGAGGCGTTTATAATCATGAAGTGTCTGGACAGAGTAGATGAAGAGAAACTCTCTCAATTAGCAGAAGGGGTTGAGAACCAGAGGAAACAAAATGAAGAAGGACGTCGAAAGAACCAATGGAAACAAAAGGAGAAACTGTTTTATGCAACGATTGGTTAGACTCTGGAACGTACTCCCAGGGTGGTTAACAGAGGCAGATTCTAAAGAGTGGGGTTCAAAAGAGAACTGATTAAATATTTAAAAGGAGAACAAATTTCTGGACCTTGGGAGAGGTGGGAGAGCAGGAGTAGATAAACTGTGCATAGCATCAGCTGGGATTCAATGGGCTGAATGGCCTCTTTCCCTGTTGTATTCATTCTGTGATCCTGTGATTTTTAAAAATATTTAATTCCAAAGAAAGGACAGTCTGAGGACCTGAAAGGTTCAAAGTACAGGTCAGCAACTCATTATTCATGCGGAACTGTGTACTTTGTCTCCAGTTTTGTGGGGTGACCTGTTTGGCACGGGCATGTTGATGGTAGACTGTTACGAGAATGTCAAAAAACGTTGAAGGCAAGGCCTGGGTCTTTTGATGTCGGAGAATCAAAATGTGGTAGGTAATGTTGCAGCTCTATAGAACTCTGGTTAGACCACACTTGGGAGTATTGTGTTCAGTTCTGGTCACCTCATTTTAGGAAGGATGTGGAAGCTTTAGAGAGGGTGCAGACGAGATTTACCAGGATGATGGCTGGATTGGAGAGCATGTCTTATGAGGACAGGTTGAGTGAGTTAGTGCTTTTCTCTTTGGAGAGAAGGAGGATGAGAGGTGACTTGACAGAGGTGTACAAGATGATGAGGCATAGATCGAGTGGACAATCAGAGATTTTTTCCCAGGGCGAAAATGGCTAACACGAGGGAGCATAATTTTAACGTGATTGAAGGAAGATATAAGAGGGATGTCGGAGGTAAGTTTTTTACACAGAGAGCGGTGGGTGCATGGAACACACTGTTGGCAGAGGTTGTGGAGGCAGATACATTAGGGACATTTAAGAGACTCTTAGACAGAGAAATGGACGGTAATGTGGGAGGGAAGGGTTAGATAGATCTTAGAGCAGGATAAAATGTCGGCACAACATCACGGGCTGAAGGGCCTGCACTGTGCTGTAATGTTCTATGTTCTATGTTCTAATTTTATCTTTCCTCTGATGATCGTTGATAGTTTGTTTTTTTTCACATATAGGATATGGATAGCTCCGTTATAAACACAGGAAATAGGAACAGAAGTTACCACACAGCCTATCGAGCCTGCTCCACCATTCAATAGGATTGTGGTGGATCCCACATTCCTCAGGTCCACTCCCCTTCCTTTCCCACCACCCTTGATTCCCTCACTGATTAGATAATCACAGCCTTAAACATACAAAAGGACTCTACCCCTACATTTCTCTGTGGCAAGGAGTTCGAAGGGCTCACAACCATCTGAGAGAAGAAACTCTTTCTCATCTCAGCATTAACTGGGTGTCTCTTTATTCTGAGACCTTGCCCTCTGATTCTCCCATAAGAGGAAACATCCTCCCAGCACTTAACACGATCCAAACGCCTACGAATCTTACATGTCTCAATAACATCACATAGAACATAGAATAGTTCAGCACAGAACAGGCCCTTTGGCCCACACCACCCTATCAGGCATTGCAGGCATCCACCACTCTCTGAGTAAAAAACTTACCCCTCATGTCTCTTCTGAAGCTACCCCCTCTCACCTTAAATGGATTCCCTCATTCTTCTAAATTCCAAAGAGTAGAGTTCCAATCTGTTTAACCTTTCCTCACACCACAACTCCTCCAGTATACATAATCATCCTGGTGAACTTTCTCTGAACCTCCTCCAAGGAAATAATATTTGTTCTTAAATAGGGGGGCTAAAATTGTTCACAGAACTCGGGATGTGTCCCACTATCTGGTACTATTGCAGCAAAACTCCCCTACTTTTATACTCCAATCTCTGCAAAATAAGGGCTAATATTCCATTAGCCCTCCCTATGACCTGGAGTATTTGTGTGCTAGTTTGCTGTGTTTCATTAACAAGTTTCTGCAATTTACCTCTGAAATAATACTCTGTTCTTTTGCTCTTCCTTTCAAAATGAACAACTTCACATTTTCCCACATTATGCTCCATTTGGCAACTTTTTGTGCACTCACTAACCTGTCAATATCTCTCCATAAACTGGTGCATCCTCCTCCCAACTCACCTTCTCTCCTACTTTTGTGTCATCTGCAAACTTGGCTTCCTTCCTCCAAGTCATTAATGTCGAGTAAATCGCTGTGGTCCCAGCACTGATCCCTGTGGTACTCCACTGATCACAGGTTGATATCCTGAAAATTACCCTCATGTCCTTACTTGCTGCTTCCTGCCCATTAGACAATCTTTTATCCATGCTAATATGTTACCTCCAACATCGTGGGCTCTTAACTTGTGGCTTATCTTTTTGTGAGATACCTTGTTGAAAGCCTTCTGGAAGTCCAAACACAATACATCTCCTCATTCCCCTCTATTCACTCTGGTCAAAACTTCCTCAAAAATCTAATACATTTGTCGAATGGATTTCCCCCACATGAAGCCATGCTGACTCTGATTAGATTTAAGATTTTCCAAATATGCTGCTATTACTTCCTTAATACTTGATTCAGACATCTTTCCAACAATAGACATTAGACTAACTGACAAATAGTTGCCCTCTGTTTGCCCCCTCCCTTTTTGAATAGGAGTGTCACATTGGCTATTTTCCAATCCTCTGACGCTTCTCCAGAATCCATGCATTTTTGGAAGATTATAACTAATGCATCCAATATCTCAGAAGCTGCTCTTTTAAAGATGCCACAATACCAGGTGTTATTATTGCATTTGCTGAAACCTTGTGCTTTCTTAATGAATAAGCTATTCAATGCCCCATGAGCTTCAAAACTTGATGTAAAACCAGGCTACAATATAAAGGTTAATTTAACTTTGCATATTGGCATGGAGTGGATCTATTTTATGTGCTACATTCTGTGTTTATATTTCACAATAGTCTTGTTTGGCATTTTATTGAATTCCTAATGGAAGTCTGCATAGATTTAATCTATAGATACTCCCTTATCTGTCTTGTTAATAACCTGGTCAAAATGTTCAATTCGATTTAGTCAGACATGACTTAACAAGGCCACATTGGTTCATTGTGATCAGATCATTTTTTTTCAACTTCTCTGTTACTTTGTCCTTAGATTTGCGTAGCTTCCATTCAACTGATGTTAAGCTGACAAGTCTGTAGTTATCTAGTCTCTCTCTCCCACTCTTCTTAAATAATGGAGTGATATTAATAGATTTCTTGGGTGACAGACAATTCCTGAATCAAGGAAGCTTTGAAAGATTTCAGGATGGGCTTTGGTTTGTCATTACAAGTAACGGATGGGTTCTGTTTTTCCGATTATGTCCATAAGATGTTAAATACACAAAATCACTCAATATGGTAGCCATACCTCCCAGTATTGTAATAAATGGTGTCAAAGGCAATAAGACTGATGAGAAAGGATAATTACTAAAAGTGGAGAGAGAGGGGAAACTAGTTCTCCCAGTCGTAGGAAGAAATGTATGTTTGTTTGTCGGACTTTTGAATTTAATAATGTTATGGGACCTCGTTCGTATGTATGGGTGTCCGTAAGTTGGGCATTCATAACATGGAGATGGTCTATATATTCTGGCTATGACTGGACATAGTAGACTGATTTAGGATCTGTATTATTTGGGTTATTTTGCAGCACTTGAAGACATCAGTGTTGGGCACCTTGTACTGCAACTCCTTCTTGTCATATTAAATGAAAGATGGTTTCGGTATTATTGGGCCCTCGGGACCTTTGATGCTCATTTGAATCATTGGGACCTTCACTTTATCTGAAGGATTGCATTTTGATAGTGCAGCATATCCTCAATACAGAGCAGAAGTATTAAGATATCTTTATTAGTCACATGTACATCGAAACACACAGTGAAATGCATCTTTTGCGTAGAGTGTTCTGGGGGGCAGCCCACAAGTGTCGCCACGCTCCTGGTGCCAACATAGCACGCCCACAACTTCCTAACCCATACGTCTTTGGAATGTGGGAGGAAACCGGAGCACCCGGAGGAAACCCACGCAGACACGGGGAGAATGAACAAACTCCTTACCGACAGCAGCGGGAATTGAACTCGGGTCGCTGGCGCTGTAATAGTGTTACGCTAACCGCTACAGCTCAAGATTCTGATTTAGGGCTTGATCCCACAACCCTCTTCCCAGAGGCGAGTTTGTCACCAGCTGAGCAAAGATGATAGGTCAACGGTGGTGCAAGGGGAAGATTGGAATCTGATCTGGGGGTCCTGTAATATTATTTGCATACATTTTCAGAGATTGTAACAGGCAACAGTTACGGTTATCATCACAGAGGCTGGGCTGCCTCAATAAACACAGGAAATACTGCTATATCAATGCATTTGTGCAGCACCTAATGGTGTGAGGATTGTTGTTGAATTCTAAGTGGATCATTGATTATTCTGATTATACCTTTCCTGAGTAATATAATGAAAAGGTTTTCTCCTTTAAGGACATATGCAATATACTGTAACATGACTTAAGGACAGCTTCTACCCCACTGTGATGAGACTATTGAATGGTTCCCTTATATGATGAATGGACTATGACCTCACGTTCTACCTTGTTGTGACCTTGCACCTTATTGCACTGCACTTTCTCTGTAGCTGTGACACTTTACTCTGTACTGTTATTGTTTTAACCTGTACTACATCAATGCACTCTGTACTAACTCAATGTAACTGCACTGTGTAATGAATTGACCTGTACGATTGGTTTGCAAGAATAGTTTTTCACTGTACCTTGGTACAAGTCACAATAATAAATCAATACCAATACCAATACCAATGATGTAGGGTTACAGTAAACTTCTGATAATCTGACACCCTTGGGAACTTGGTGGTGGCAGACTAGCAGATTTTCCTCAAGTTCACCCGGACTATCTCTGACATAATCCCAATGCAGGGTCTTGACCCAAAACATTGACCATCCCTCTGCCTCCACAGATGCTGCTCGATCTGCTGAGCTCCTCCAGCAGTTTGTCTTTTGCTCCAGATTCCAGCATCTGCAGTCTCTTGTGTCTCCTATCCCTGACAGTTCTCTTCCTTTACTGGATCTCTCCATCTCCGTCTCAGGAGACAGAATAAGGGCTTGTTGCCAGATCTTCCAAACTATTGGATTAACTCTTCAAACATGTTATACAGTAGCATAATAAATTCTCCAGTGAGTTTAAAGGGAATGGGAAATATCCAAGCTCTCTGGACCTTAGCTCCAGCTCTGGGCACACACACCATGCTCATTCTGAACTCTAGGCTCCTACTTCGGACCAATGAGTGAGCCAGATGCTGGACCATTAAGATTTCTGAACCATCAGATGCTGGTTTTTGTGTTTGTCTAAACATAAACTATTTTGAGGTAAGCTGTTGCTCTTTAAAAACATTTCCTGACATCCTTCTGGTCAGGAACCATTCAATTTAATTTGGTTAGAGTCATAGAGTAATACAGCACGGAAACAGGCCCTTCTACCCAACTTGTCCATGCCGACTAAGATGCCCATCTAAGTTAGTCCCATTTGCCCATGGATGGCCCATATACCTCTAAACCTATCCTATCTATGTTCCAATGTTCTCTTTGTGACTGTGTGGGCTTCTTCTGGGTATTCCAGTCTATTCCACCTCCCAAAGACTTGCTGGTACGTGAATTGGCTGCTGTAAATTATTGCTTAGTGTAGGTTAATGGCAAGAAGAATCAGAGGAGAGTTCATGTGTGAGAGAGGATAGGTTGCAGGGATACAAAGAAATAAGGAGATTGAAAGGGGAAATAATAGGATTGTTCTCTTGGGAATTGGCCTGGATCCAAAGTCCTCCTTCTGTGTCGTTATAAGTATGAGAGAAGATCTACATTTCAGACTGAAACTACAATGACTTGTATTTTTATTGCATTGTGCATACAGTAAAATGTCCCAAGGAATTTCACAGGAGTGCTCTCGATTAATTATGGCCAGAGCTGCAAGATATTAGGATATTTTACCAAAATCTTGGTCAGAAAGAGAAGTTTAACGAAACCTTAAAGAGGTTGAGTAACAGAGCTTTCAGGAGGGAATTCTAGAGCTGGTAGCACAGTGAACACTGCTGATGTGCAAGGGGTGAAAATTGGAGAAGCAACAAGACCCTGTGTAATTGTACAGCTGGAGATGATTCCAGGAATTAAGAGTGCCAAGATTATGCTTATGATTCAGGCTAATAGATGGGTGATGTCTTTAAATTATACTCCAAAATGCAGCTGTGTTTTGCAGAATAACAACCTGTGCAATTGATGGCCCACAATACAATTATTCTTATGATGTCACTTGTGCTAAGGTAGTTTCAGTAGATTTTGCAGAGTAAATCCACGGCTGAGTTTATCTCAATCTGCCTGAAGTGTTTAGAGAGTTGTCCAGAGACTCCATGGTAGCATTGTATTGTGTTTCCATCTTCCAGGGAGCATTTGTGTTAAGAGCGTGTTTGCTTCTTGTTTGGAGCCCAGCCCAGAACATCTCTTCAGTACTCCGATCCATCCAGTCCATTATGACTATTTATTCATATCACAGTGGGCCAAGTTTTGAGCTGGCGAGGTGAAGTACATTTTAATATGGCAAAATGCTTATGCATTTATCCTTTTGATCTGAAGTAGAAGTAGTTGCTTGTAAGAAACTACCATAGAGAACAGGAGGAGGTCATTCAGCTACTCATGCCTGTGTTGGCTCAGAGTTGTCTTTGAGTTGTTCTAATGCCAAAGGCCTATAGAATTTTCCACTAACCTTTTATCCAATTATCGTTCACAAGCAATTACTGAAACTGTTTCAACCACTCTTTCAGCTGGTGACTCATGGCAAAAGCAGAACAAACCCATCCAGAAATGAGCAGTGAAACCCTGACTACATCTGCCTACCTCACAACCCCACCAGCATTCACAACAAGGCAGTGAAGTGACTAACTATATAAGTCTTGTTTATAACTTAATAATTTTGTGACAACATTTTGGGGTAGAGTTTGTGCCGGCGTTAGTTTCATCAAGATGAAATTGGACAAAATTTCAATGAATTTTGAAATAAATTGCATTTAGCTTTAATTCAGTCTTTTCAAACTTTAATACTGAATTCAAATCAACAGCAGGAACAACACAGCCATGCTCCCATTGAGCTCAATTCCATCAGGCTTTGCCCACTCTTCAAACTGAAGTTATGTTTTTACACATATTGGTTGTTCCCAAGTAAAGAAACAGTTCCTCTTTACGGCTGTCCTTAAGCTGACCTTGTCCATAAGTCAGAAAATACACAAAGATTACTTGATATGGTAACCATCCCTCCCCAGTGTTGTAATGAATAGTATCAAAAGCACATAAGACAGATAAGAAAGAACAATTACTTAAAGTGGAGAGAAAGAGAGAAAACTAGTTCTGCCATTCGTAGGAACGAAGGTAAGTATATACATCAGACTTTTAAATTTAATAATATTATGGCAGCTTGTTCATATCTGCAGGTGTCCATAAGTCAGGTGTTTGTAACTTGGGAATGGCCTGTACAGTTACCAGTCAGCACATTTTAGAAGTTTACATATCCAAAAATATTTAATTAACAAAGAAACATACTACTATACCTCAAAGAAACTGGTTAATGATTTGATGTAGTTTTTCACTAATGTGAATGGTGGAAGACTAGATGCATATTAAAATATTCATATTTTGCTTTATGCCCAGTTTCAAGTTGCACTGATAAAGCTGTTCTGGGTTACTGCTCTTACATGCATTAAGTAATAATTTGAAACATTAACAATTACATTCCATTCAGTTGACCGATGGTGCTGACTTTCTGTTTCTCCTTAAGCAAATGTATATTAGTTGAAGGTTGGACAGTAATCCAAATTGCACCCAACTTCCTGACTGCACATAAAACAGAAACCTACCCCCACTTTGTCGCTGAGGTGTTTGCAGCATTTTCTGTATTTGTTCCCCATTTAACCATCCATTTGTCACAACCTTCCCCCTCCTCCTCTCTCAAAGATGTCACCTCTTCCTGCAGTGCCCTCTAGTGCCCTGTCTTGGTGGTCTTTTCTCATTCATGAGCTTGGTTAATGTGAGCTGACTGATTGACCAGTTCGTCCAACAATAGCCATACTTGATCTAGATGGCCAGATACCCACAGATGTTTCCAGTTAACAACCAGAATTGGGAATCTTGAACAATTTTCCTTCTCTTACTCAGCTCTGCTCAGTGTAGCTGCAATACATCCGAGTTCAAAAATAAGTCAAAGTCAAATTTACTGTCATCTGCACAAGTACACGTATGTACAGGTGTAATGAAAACTTACTTGCAGCAGCATCATAGGCACATAGCACTAGAGATACAACATTCACAAAATAACATAAATTATACAAAAATTGTACCAGGAAGAACACAATTAGAACAAAAAAAAAGTCCATTTTAGTGCAAAGTGATCAAAGTTGTCATAGGGTTGCTAAACTGTAGTGATTAGGGTTTCAGCGGTTGACTCAAGAACTGAATGGTTGAAGGGAAGTTCCTGAACCCGGTGGTGTGGGACTTCAGGCTTCTGTATCTCTCGTCCGATGGTAGCTGTGAGAAGATGGCATGACCTGGATGGTGGGGATCTTTGATGATGGATGTTGCCTTCTTGAGGCAGCGCCTCCTGTAGCTATTACTGATGGTGGGTAGGGATGTGCCTGTGGTGTGCTGGGCTGAGTCCACTACTCTGCAGCTTCTTATATTCCTGTGCATTCAGATTGCCAGTGTAAGAGTAGAATCAAAACTGGAAAACTATGAAGACTAGTTGTGCCATTCTCTGACTCTGCCTTGGCTCATCTGCTGTGGATATCCTTTAACTCCAGACATGACTGTTCTAATGCTCTCCTGGGCAACCTCCCACCTTGTACCTTCCATAGACTGAGTTGATAATAGGAGATATCAACATAGATAATATCAACATAGGAGTTGATAGAATCTAGAGGGAATGGGATTAACTGAGATTTAGTGCAAATGGGTGATTGATGGTTGGCACGGACCTGGTGGATGGAAGGAGACTCAAGAGACAGCAGACGCTGGAATCTGGAGCAATATACAATCTGCTGGAGGAACTCAGTGGGTCGAGCAGCATCTCTGGGGGGAAAGGAACTGTCGACATTTCAGGTTGAAACCCTGCATCAGGACTAATCAACCCGGTATCTATAGCTACCAGGTTGATTCTAGATGAGTTATATCTGGAATAAATGAGTTTAATCTAGATTAAATCATCTTAATTTGCACTTGAGGTGACTCAGAAAGAATATTTTCATTGCAAACTCTCAAAGTATTCACTGCTGTGGTTGAATACTTTGTTTTCCTCATTACGATTTTTGCTTCAATGAGCAAACAGAAAAGGATTTTACTAGATCTCTGGATTAACTGAGAACTAAATCACTTTCAAATTTACAACTAAATATTAAAAATCATGACAAATGCTAAAATGAACATAAATGGTAGTTCTGGGCTCAATGGCTATAATTCAGTGTTTGAAGCAAATACTTCATTAAGTCATTGAGTTCTACAGCACTGAAATTGTCCCTTCGGCCTAACTTGTCCATGTCAACCAATATGTCTATCCAAGCTAGTCCCATTTGCCTGTGTTTAGACAACATCCCTCTAAACCTTTCCTATCCATGTACCTGTCTAAATGTCATTTAAACATTGTGATTGTGCCCGTCTCTACAACTTCCTCTGGCAGCTCGTTCCATGAGACCACCACTCTCTGTATGAAATGTTGTTTCTCAGGTCCCTTTTAAATCTTTCCCCTCTCACCTTAAATCTATGCCGTCTAGTTTTAGATTCTCCTACCCTGGGAGGACTGTGACCATCCACCCTATCTATGCCCCTCATGATTTTCTAAACCTCTGTAAGGTCATCCCTCAACCTCCTATGCTCCAGGGAAAAAAGCCCCAGCCTCTCAGCCTCTCCTTATAACTCAAGCCTTCCAGTCACAGTAACATCTCCTTGAATCTCTTCTGCACTCTTTCCAGCTTAATGACATCCTTCTTATAGTTAGGCTACCAGAACTGCACACAATATTCCAAGTTTCCAATATTTCTGATGGTATGTTGCCTCCTCGGTGCCAGGGTCAGAGATGTCTTGGATCGAGTCCATAGCATTCTTAAGGGGGAGGGTGAACAGCCAGAGGTCATGGTACAGATTGGTACCAAAGACATAGGCAGGAAGAGTGACGAGGTCCTGCAAGTGAGTTCAGGGAGTTAGGTGCTAAGTTATAAGACAGGACTTCTAGGGTGGTGATCTCAGGATTGCTACCCATGCCACGTGCTAGTGAGGCAAGAAATAGGAAGATAGTGCAGTTTAACAAGTGGTTAAGGAGATGGTGCAGAGGGGAAGGTTTCAGATTTTTAGATCATTGGGCTCTCTTCCAGGGCAGGTGGGATCTGTACAAACAGGATGGTTTGCACCCGAACTGGAGGGGGACCAATATCCTTGCGGGACAGTTTGCTAGTGCTGCTCGGGGGGTTTAAGCGAGTTGCAGGGGGGTGGGAACCAGAGCGGCAGGGCAGCAAGTGGAGGGGCTGTTGGGAAAGTAGATGTTAAGACTAGAAACAAAGATGGAACCCGAAAGGTTGAGCGTGGTGGGACTAATGTTCTGAGTTGTGTCTGTTTCAATGCAAGGAGTATTGTAGATAAGGCAGATGAACTTAGAGTGTGGATCTGTACGTGGAATTATGATGTGGTAGCCATTTGGTGAGACTTGGTTGCAGGAGGGGCAGGACTGGCGGCAACGTTCCGGGGTTCCGTTGTTTTAGACATGATAGAGGGGGAGGTATTAAAGGGGAGGGGTAGCATTACTCATCAGGGAAAATGTCACGGCAGTGCTCAGAGTGGACATACTAGAGGGCTTGACAACGAGGCAATTTGGGTGGAACTGAGGAATAAAAAAGGGATGACCACGTTAATGGGACTATATTATAAACCTCCCAATAGTCAGCGGGATTTAGAGGAGCAAATTTGTAGACAGATAGCAGACAGTTGTAGGAAATATAAAGTTGTGATAGTAGGTGATTTTAACTTTCCACATATTGCCTGGGACTCCCATACTGTAAAAGGACTAGATGGGATAGTGTTTGTCAAATGTGTTCAGGAAAGCTTCCTTAATCAATATATAGAGGTCCAAGTAGAGAGAGTGAGCGATACTGGATCTCCACTTAGGGAATGAGACAGGGCAGGTGACAAAAGTGAGTGTACGGGAACACTTTGGATCTAGTGATCATAATTCCATTAGTTTCAAGATAATTATGGAGAAAGGTAGGACTGGATGAAGGCCAATTTTGATGGCATCAGAAGGGATCTGGCAGGTGTGGATTGGGATAGGTTGTTTTCTAGCAAACAAATGGG
Source organism: Pristis pectinata (assembly GCF_009764475.1). Classification (NCBI taxonomy): domain Eukaryota; kingdom Metazoa; phylum Chordata; class Chondrichthyes; order Rhinopristiformes; family Pristidae; genus Pristis; species Pristis pectinata. The sequence continues at coordinate 4,401,077 of NC_067429.1, forward strand.
AGGCCTTCAAAAGTGAAATATTGAGAGTACAGAATCTGTATGTTCCTGTTAGAATAAAAGGCAAGGCTAACAGGTTTAGGACCTTGGTTATTGAGGGATATTGAGGCCCTGGTAAGGAAAAAGGAGGCGCATATCAGGTATAGGCAGTTAGGAACAAATGAGGCACTTGAGGAGTATAAGAAATGCAAGAGAACACTTAAGAGAGAAATCAGGAGGGCTGAAAGAGGACATGAGGTTGCTCTGGCAGACAAGGTGAAAGAGAATGACAAAGGTGTCTATAGCTCTATTAAGAGCAAAAGGATAGCAAGGGACAAAATTGTTCCTCTTGAAAATCAGCATGGTCATTTGTGCATGGAGCCGAAAGAGATGGGGGAGATCTTAAATGAATTTTTTGTGTCTGTATTTACTCAAGAGACAGACACAGAGTGTATTGAACTGAGGAAAAAGAGTAGTGAGGTCATGGACCGTATCTGGATTACAGAAGAGGAGGTGCTTGCTGTCTTGAGGCAAATTAGGGTGAATAAATCCCCAGGGCTTTACGAGGTGTCCACTCCGACCTTGTGGGAGGCTAGTGCAGAAATTGCAGGTGCCCTTGCAGAGATATTTAGAACATCTTCAGCCACAGGTGAGGTGATGGAGGACTGGACAATAGCTAATGTTGTTCCATTGTTCAAGAAAGGCTCTAAGAATAAGCCAAGAAATTATAGGCCAGTGATCCTGACGTCAGTCGTGGGTAAATTATTGGAAGGTATTCTGAGGGATGGAATATATAAGTATTTGGATAGACTGGGCCTGATTAGGGATAGTCAACATGGCTTTGTGCGTGGCAGGTCACGTCTAACCAATCTCATAGAGTTTTTCGAGGAGGTTACCAGGAAGGTTGATCAAGGGAAGGTGATGGACATTGGCTACACGGACTTTAGCAAGGCCTTTGACAAAGTCCCGCATGGGATGCTGCCCCAGAAGGTTAAGTCGCTTGGCATTCAGGATGAAGTAGTCAATTGGATTCAACGATGGCTTAGTGGGAGAAGCCAGAGAGTGGTAGTAGATGGTTGTCTCTCTGATTGGAGGCCTGTGACTAGTGGTGTGCCACAGGGATCGGTGCTGGGTCTGTTGTTGTTTATCATCTAATATTAATGATTTAGATGATAATGTGGTAAACTGGATCAGCAAATTTGCAGATGACACCAAGATTGGACACCAAGCGAGGAAGGCTATCAAAGCTTGCAGTGTGATCTTGACCAGTTAGGAAAATGGGCTAAAAATTGGCAGATGGAATGCAGACAAGTGTGAGGTGATGCACTTTGGGAGGATAAACCAGGGTAAGGCTTACACAGTGAATGGTAGGGCACTGAGGTGTGTGGTAGGACAAAAGGACCTGGGAATACAGATCCATTATTCCTTGCAAGTAGCGTCACAGGTGGATAGGGTCAGAAAGAAAGCTTTTGGCACTTTGGCCTTCATAAATCAGGGCATTGAGTGCAGGAGTTGGGATGTTACGTTGAAGTTGTATAAGACATTGGTGAGGCCAAACTTAGAGTATTGTGTGCAGTTCTGGACACCTACCGACAGGAAAGATGTCAATAAGCTCAAAAGAGTGCAGAGAAAATTTACACAGATGTTGCCAGGACTTGAGGATTTGAGTTACAGGGATAGGTTGAATAGGTTAGAACTTTATTCCCTGGGGCACAGGACAATGAGGGGAGATCTTGTAGAAGTATACAAAATTATGAGGGATATAGTTGGGGTGAATGCATACAGGCTTTTTCCCCTAAGGCTGGGTCATAGGTTTAAGGTGAAAGGTGAAAAATTTAAGGGGAATCTGAGGGGGAGCTTCTTCACTCAGAGGGTGGTGTGAGTGTGGAACGAGCTGCCAGCGGAAGTGGTGGATGCGGGTTCAATTGTAACATTTAAGAGAAGTTTGGACAGGTGCATGGATGGGAGAGGTATGGAGGGCAATGGTCCGGGTGCAGGTAGATGGGACTAGGCAAAAAACCAGGTCAGCATGGACTAGATGGGCTGAAGGGCCTGTTTCTGTGCTGTAGTGCTCTCTGACTCTATGTGTAGTTTCAGTAATGACTTGTACAGTTGCAACATGACATCACAAGTTAAAATTGAGCTAGATGTTGCTATGGTCAAAAGATTAATTGCACCAGTAGGTCAGATTTGCAGTTGATGTCTGGTGTTCCATGTTGCAAACTCATCTCCAAACTCTCCATATCATTCCAGTAGATGTTAATTATTTCTTAACTTTCTTTTTAGCAGTTTCACTTGTTCATTGACGCAGGAAGTTAAATACTGTGCACTTTTGGAAACGTGTTTTGAGGAAATGAAATCTGGAAAATAAAAGTACGTTTAAGAGAAAATGTTAAAATAATTCACCAAGGCCTGTATTTTCACAGTGCCTTGCACTACCCCAGAGGGTGATGAATCTCTCCCTTCCCCAGAGGGTTGAGGAGGGTGGATCACTGGGGGATTTTGCCGGAGAGAGGCAACATTTTGTGGGCAGCTAAGAGGCGGCAGGTCATTCTGAAAGATCGGGGAATTGAGGGCTATGGGGAACTGGCGCAGGAGGAGATGAGGCCTGGGACGGATCAGCCATGATCACACTGAATGGTGTGGCAGGCTTGAGTGGCCAAGTGGCCTACTCCTATTTTCTTACATTCTTAATCCCAAGATATCCCAAGAGCTTCATACTTTTTAAGGATTGTAACAGCTTAATGTAAGAACCATGGCAGCCAACTTGTACGAAACAAGGTTCCACAAACAGCAGCACAATAATTGGTATTGGTATTGGTTTATTATTGTCACTTGTACCGAGGTACAGTGAAAAACTTGTCTTACAAACCGATCGTACAGGTCAATTCTTTACACAGTGCAGTTACATTGAGTTAGTACGGAGTGCATTGACGTAGTACAGGTAAAAACAATAACAGTATAAAGTGTCACAGTTACAGAGAAAGTGCAGTGCAATAAGGTGCAAGGTCAGAACAAGGTAGATCGTGAGGTCATAGTCCATCTCATTGTATAAGGGAACCGTTCAATAGTTTTATCACAGTGGGGTAGAAGCTGTCCTTAAGCCTGGTGGTATGTGCCCTCAGGCTCCTGTATCTTCTACCCGATGGAAGAGGAGAGAAGAGAGAATGTCCCGGGTGGGTGGGGTCTTTGATTATGCTGGCTGCTTCACCAAGACAACGAGAGGTAAAGACAGAGTTCAAGGAGGGGAGGCTGGTGCCCGTGATGCGCTGGGCTGTGTCCACAACTCTCTGCAGTTTCTTGCAGTCCTGGGCAGAGCAGTTGCCATACCAAGCCGTGATAACCACCTAAACTGTTTTAGTGATGTCAGTTGACGGATAAGAATTGAACAGAGCACGAAGGAGAACTCCCATGACGTATAAGCATGCATCATGGGATCTTTTACTTCTACTGAGCAGCTGTGCATTAGTTTAACATTTTATCCTCAGCACTGTACTGGATTTTTGGGCTCAGGTCTCTGGGGTGGGGCTTGAACCTACATCCTTCCATCTCAGACGGATGGTTGAACCCACTGGGTCACTGCTGATGCAAACTTCCATTTCTAAAGCTTTTGTTCTGTTCAAATAGATGTCTATATAGGGGGCTCAGAGGGATAGTGTGGGCACGGATTGTGTATAGGGTTACCAACTCTGGTTGAATGTATTCCTGGACACATACCTCCTATCTCCAATTCCTACCTTCACTGTTCCTGAAAATAAAAACCAAGATATAAGCAGGAGTGACCTTTAGCTTCCTGCTATCTACCACTTTAATTCTCCATCCCACTCCGACCTCTGTCACAGCAGAAACAGAAAATGCTGGAAATACTCAGCAGATCAGGCTGCCTCTGTGGGAAGAAACACAAGAGTCGACGTTTGAGGTCAGAAACCCTTCATCAGAGCTAAAAAAAGGAGCCAAAAGAAGCTTGTTAATCTGCAGGGAGGGTGGGGGTGGGTGTGCCTGAGATGGAGAGAGGTTTGTTAGGGATGCCGTTTATTGCTTACAGAACCAGGATGGACAGGTGGAGCCAAGATGCAGATAAGCCATGATCTAATTGAAGGGCAGAATTGTCTTGAGGGGCTGAATGGTCTCCCCTGTCCCTTGGTGTCTTAGGAACATACAACATAGATATTCCTGGACTCATTGTAGGAAGGTAAAGAATGGTGCAGAACATGGCAAGTGAAAGGGAAATCAGAGGAAAATAAGCAAATTTAAATGAACAAAAGAAAAAGAGGGACAATTGCCTCAGTGGGATTTCCGTGTTTGGAAAATTGCTGATGGAGCAATTGGCTCCTTATTGAAGTTGGAAATACAATCAGTGGGTTCTGAGGGAAGCTGGAGCACACTCAGACTCAGTATCGTTTGTGCTCACAACATTGCAGAGTCAGCATTGAAATTAAGGACCTGCTGTCAAACCAATCCCTGCGGTATCGAGACAGCCCAGCTTTGACTGGGGAATTGTAGCTTTGGGAGAGTTCCACAAACAATGGAATCCAAGGCACAGAAATCTAAACCAATACAAAGCAAATTTAAAATGGATATTTGGTGTAAGTGCTTTTATTCTGAGAGGCTGATAAATGTTTGTAATAATCTACTGGGATGGGACATAGAAAGAAAGAATTTGTATTGATAAAGTGTCTTTCATGAACCCGGGATGCCTCAAGGTGCTTTACAGCCAGTGAAGTACTTTTCACCAAAGTGTTGGAATACTGTAAACGAGGCAGCCAATTTGTGCACAGTGAGATCCCACAAAACAGCAGAAGCGATTTCAACAGATAAAGAAAATCAAAACAAAAATTCAGGTGCTGGAAATCTGAAATAAAAGCAGAGAAACACTGTAAACACTCAGTAGGTCAGGCTGCATCTGTGAAAAGAGAAGCAGAGTTAATGTTTCAGATCAAAGATGAAAGGTGTTCTCTTTTTCTCTTTCAACAGATGCTGCCTGATTTGCAGAATGTTTTACAGCATTTTCTGTTGATATCAACAGATAACATGCTCCTCAATACTTTTGTCTGAGAGATAGTGGCCAGGATGCACTGAACAGCTCACCTCCTTTACTTTGCAGTATCATAGGATCTTTCACTTCTGTCTGAGTGAGCAGCATGCTTTCCATTAAAAATTGCTTGCAGTTGCAATGTTAGCATAGATCTCATCATCAAGTTTCTTACTGTTTTGAACTGACAACCTTCTGACTCAGAAGCATGTGCTATCTTTGAGTCATAGCCAATGCTAACGATCACAGTTATCCATTAATTTCAATGTTCTGGGAATAAAATAATTATAACACCTGAAGGATTTTAATACGATGTAGAGCAGAAAAAGCAGAAAAGATTAAAATCCAATAAAAGACAATGATAAAGGGCACCACTAAACAGAAAAGGGTGGAATAGCTCAGGAAATAGTGGGTGCCTGAAGTTTGGCTTGGGTTAGAACAAAAGGAAAGATTGAGAATGAGGAGGAGTATAATATTGGGATATTTGAGTCAGAGATGACATGTTAAGTGTTAACTTAAGGAAAGGGAAGGATCAGGGAGAAGGAACAAGGTGTAAAGGTCCATCCTGGGAGCTGAGAGGGTGGTGTTAGTGGGGAGAGATGGATTTGGGTACATCATGCAGTGGTTTCCTGACATTTGCAAAGCTCACACACACATTGGTAGGTGATCTTGAGTGATGTGGAGGGCTATCACTTGAACTTGATACCATCTGTCAGGGAGACAGACTCACAGACCCTGTCTCCCTGGAAATGCTCAAACATCTTGAATTTAATTATATGTACAATTTTAAACAGCTGGTGATTCTTAGTAAATATGCCAGTATATTTCTAACTGCTTTGTAATCCCCTGTGTAAATTCAGGGTTAGGATTTTGTTGAACGTTCAAGCCTGACAGCACTGTTGCAGTTCCACTGACACCCTAGAACAGTACTGTGGACGGTTGGCACTATCCAAATGCAGTGTTAAAAAGCCCCCGTGCCTCCCTATTCTGGACCGGGTAAATAGAACATAGAACAGGACAGCACAGGAACAGGCCTTTTGGCCCACAATGTTGTGCCAAATTAATTAAGGCAATGATGCCTAATTAAATTTAATCCCTTCTGCCTGCACGTGGTCCATATCCCTCCATTCTCTGCATATTCATGTGCCTATGTAAGAGCCTCTTAAACGTCTCTTTTGTATCTGCCACCCCTGGCAGCGCATTCCGGGCACCCAACATTCTCAGTGTAAAAAAACTTGCCTCGCACAAATCCTTCAAGCTTTGCCCCTCTCACCTTAAATGCATGTCCTCTAGTATTTGACATTTCAACCCTGGGAAAAAAGATATCGGCTGTCTACTCCATCTATGCCTCTCATAATTTTATAAACTTCTACCAGGCCTCACCTCAGCCTCTGACACTCCAGAGAAAACAACCCAAGTTTGTCCAACCTCTCCTTATAGGACCTGCCCTCTAATCCAAGCAGCATCCTAGAAGAACTCTTCTGCACCCTCCCCAAAGCCTCCACATCCTTCCCGTAATGAGGCGACTAGAATTGAATGCAATGTTGCCTCATTTGATACCAATCAAAAAGGATGTTTCCCCAGTGTCCTGTCAAACTCTCAATTCTCTACAAAAAAAGTCCCAAGTGAACTGAGATCCTGTTGCAGTTTGAGGGAGGGTTCTGATCCAACTCCAATGGATGTCATAAAGCTGGAAAGGGTGCAGAAGAGATTCACAAGGAAGTTACCGGAACTGCCGGACTTGTGTTTAAAGGAAAGACTGGATAGGCTGGGACTTTGCCCTGGAGTGAAGGAGGCTGGGGGCTGACCTGTTAGAGGTTTATAAAATCGTGAGGAGCATAGATAAGGTGAACAGTCACAGTCACTTTCCCAGGATGGGGAGGTCTAACACTAGATTTAGGGTGAGAGGGGAAAGATTTAAAGGGGACCTGGGGGCAACTTTTTCATACAGAGGGTGGTGGGTATATGGAACAAGCTGCTAGAGGAAGTGGTAGAGGTGGGTACAATTACAACATTTAAAAAACACTTGGACATGGAGGGCAAAGGTTTAGAGGGATATGGGCCAAATGCAAGCAAATGGGACTAGCTCAGGTAGTCAGCTTGGTCGGCATGGATGAGTTGGGCTGAAGCGCCTGTTTCCATGACTCTAATGGCATTATGGCTGGTCTGTGGTCCAGCATCATATTCCCGTTTTGCCTCCATATTCTATAATGCCTTTGGCTCTCAAAAATTAGCCAATCTCAGATTTAAATTTAACAAAATGACCTTGAATCACTTATGATTTGTGGAAGGGAGTTACAGATCTCAGCCGTCCTCTATGTGTTGAACTCTTCTCTAACTTCACTGCTGAATAATTCTGGCTGCAATGTTTAGACTACATCCCCTGGTTCTTGAGTCCCCAACCAGTGGATACTTTATCTCTATCTACCCAACAGCTCCCTTTCAATGAAGTTGCCTCTTCACTTTTTAATTCCAGGGAATACAACCTTAATTTGTATAATCCCTTGTTGCAATTTAATCATCAGAGCCCAGATATCACCAGGTTGCACTCCCTCTGAGAATCCTATTTCATTGCCTCACAGGAAACGCTACATTTGATTTCCCCTCTCCAGCAGCATGGGTTCAGTCCCAACCTCTGGTGCTGTCTGCATGTTCTCCCTGTGTTTGCATAGGTTTCCCTCAAGTGCTCCAGTTTCCCACATCCCTAACACAATGTCTGGTCATTTGATCACTATATAACCCTGAGTGTGGATGAATGGTAGGAGAATTAGGGTGGAATTCATGGGCATATAAAAGAAAATAGGCTACAGAGATACAAGTTGGGGAATGGGATTGCTGACATTACTCCGAGAGCCAGCATAGATACAATGGGCCAAATTGCCTCTTTTTATATCAGAAGAAGAATATGACTATAAGACCAGTATAGCCTTCCTGAGGTCTGGTCACCAGAACTGTTCATAGTGTTCCAGGCCTGGTCTGATCAGAGCTTTGTCTGGTTGTTTGGATAACTTCTATCTCCTTGAACTCCATTCTTCTGGACATTAAAATAAAAATTCTATCTAGACCATTTCTGCATTGTTCCATGATATTTTATGATCTATATTCGTGAATAACTTCTAAATTATAAGCAACACAAATTCATCAGAGAGAACACAGTATTGCAATTTAACATGTCAACCAAAAGAAAGCACCTCCAACATTGTAGCACTCCCTCAGCACAACACAGATGTTACGGACTTAAGTAATATACTCACTTGAACCTGTAAGCTTCTGACTCAGAAGTGAGGTACTACACCTCAGAAAGAAATAACCCATACCAAAATGCTTACCTTGGGAGGAAATGGAGAGAACCATAGAACTTGGAAAACATTCTCTACTGCTGAACTGTCTTGAGAATAAATGGGTCTCGTCACAGTTAATGAGAGAGGAAATCAAAGGTGGCCTATTCTTAGTGGCAATGGAAAAGAAGGATTTGTATCTGAAGTTGTGAACGAAAAGGAGATTAGTAATGAAATGGTCATTAAAAAGTGAAATCACTGAATATTCATAAAGCAAAGGGATGAGATGGAATATGTTCAGGAATACATAATGAAATGAGGCCAGCGTAGCAGAACCCTGGCTGGAAACTTTCTGTGGTCCCTTAAGTGCTTGAGGTAGTTCCAAACAATTAGAAACGTATTTTCAAAAGGCCAGAATATAATCCTGGGAATCATCTGAGTGTTATCTCGCCTTCTATAACAGGAAATAAATGTGGGATTTATGTAAGGGAATTGATAAAAGTGCATTAGTCAAGCCAGTAGTTTGAAGTTGAAATCAGCTTTTGAAAGCCAATTCCCTGTCTAACAAATTTAATGGAATTCTTTTGAGGATATAATGTTATGGATATTAGATATTTGATTCTCAGACTGCATTTGACAAAATCTTTCATGAGATGTATGGCTAAAATGTGAGGAAAATATAAATTTGTTACGGCATTGGTTAAATAACAAGAAACAAAGGGTAGCAAAGATGCCCATTCTAATTGGCCAGGTTTTGACCATAGGCTATAGGAACAGTTATAAAACATTTTAATGTTAAAGGCTCTTCATTGAAGTAAGGATGTTCATGTGATTTCCTGTCATTCATTTTAATGAATATAAAATAGTGACAAGCGTATCTATTTCCAGCAGATAAGGCTTCTCATGCACTGAGTGAACATTTGTGAAATGCACCCTCATGAGTGTATACTTGAAGGGAAAAAAATTGCACATCTGTGAATAAATAGCAAGTGTAATATTTATCACATATGTAATATTAGTTGATACCGCTTTAAGAATTGTATTGTGTGACCAACTGTTGTCTGTGTTGTTGCAACAATATCTTGTCTGGAACTTGCCAGAGACACCGTCTGTCACTCTGGAGAGAACCAGAATAAGGATAATGGTATCTTGACACTCCAAGTCTGTCTTTAATTGAAAGAAGTACTCTTGTTACTTCGAATTAACAACCATTTTCCAGTATCTTAGAGAGAGAGATACTGAGGCTTGGTGTCAGCAATGCCTGAATTGGGATGCTGGATGCGATCCCTCCCAATTGGATGTGCACCAAGAGTCAGCGAGCTGTGTGATTCAATTGCTGTTGTGCACGATGGAAAAAAAATAGCTGCCCATGCAACTGAATTTCCAGGCAAGTAATTTGTCTAAATGATGGAGACAGTGGAAGGAAAACTTCATACTGTCTTTTAGCAGATAAACCAGAACAGATTAAAGTAAAGATGTTATTCCATCCCATTGATCACAAGGAGAGAGAATTATACCATATCACAAAGCCATCAAATGAGCCCCTGGAGAAGGCACTGGATGCACTACAAGCACATTTCAACCTGCCTAGAAATGAAACAGTTGACTGTTACCAATTCTTTAGTCATAATCAGTAGTAGGGAGCATCCTTTGATGCTTTCTTAAAGAAGATGAAACTGTTGGCAGATAATTGGAAGGCCTTGCTCATCAAAGATCAGATTGTTTGTAGAATCTGGGAATTCAGCCTAGGAACATTTGGGAAAGAGTGTGTGTGATATGGATTGGAAAACCATTTCCACAAACAATGAATAATGAAAGGAACATTGAAATCTTATGCAGGAACAGAAAAGTCTCAGATTCAGGGCATCAGTTTAAGGATAATATAGCAGGTGCCAAAGTCAATTCTGTGAATGGAAGACCTACTCAATGTACCTATGCAAAGGTGTTGGTGCAAGGAGCAACCCTTAACATTTCAGCTTGACTCCAAAGCAACATGTAATTTCCCCATGAAGCAAGCGATTGATCTCAAGGAGGTGCAGTTAAAACCAAAGTCAAAGTCAAGTTTATTGTCATATACACAAGTACATGTATGCACAGGTGCAATGAAAAACTTACTTGCAGCAGCATCACAGGCACATAGTATTGCAGACACAATACTCACAAGACATACATAAATTATACAAAAATTATACCAGAAAGAAAACAATTAGAACAAAAAAAAGCAAAGTCCATTGTAGTGCAAAGTGGTCAGAGTGTTGTTATACTAGGGTTGTGCAGGTTGGTTCAAGAACCGAGTGGTTGAAGGGAAGTAGCTGTTCTTGAACTTGGTGGTGTGGGTCTTCAGGCTTCTGTACCTCCTGCCCGATAGGAGCTACGAGAAGTTGGCATGGCCCGGATGGTGGGGATCTTTGACGATAGATGATGCCTTCTTGAGGCAGCGCCTCATGTAGATACTTATGGTGGGGAGGGATGTGTCAGTGATGCATTGGGAAGAGCCCACTGCTCTCTGCAGCTTTTTATGTTTGTGCATTTGAATTACCGTACCAGACCATGGTGCGACCAGTCAGGACACTTTCAGCAGTACATCTGTAGAAGTTTGTCAGAGTGTTTGGTGACAAGCTGAACCTCTTTAACCTTCTAAGATAGTAAAGATGCTGGTGCACTTTCCTTGTGATTGCATCTATGTGCTGGACCCAGGTCATCCAATATGTAAACATCCAGGAATTTAAAGCTGCTGACTCTCTCCACCACCCATCCCGCAATGTAGACTGGCTCATGTTTGTCCTCCTTCCCCTTCCTGAAGTTAATGATCAGTTCTTTAGCTTTACCAACATTGAGCAAGAGGTTGTTGTTGCAGCACCACTCAACCAGGAGTCCTATCTCGCTCCTAGACGCTGACTCATCACCACCTGTGATTCGTCCAACAACAGTGGTGTTGTCGGGGAATTTGTTTATGGCTTTGGAGCTGGTCTTAGTCACACGGTCACGTGTGTATAGGGAGTAGAGCAGGGGGCTAAGCACACAGCCTTGAGGTGCACCCATGTTGATGGTCACTGAGGATCACAGGTGTCACATGCTGTCTACGTGCAACAAGACTCCACCAAGGCTGTCTGGTAGATGGTGAACCCAAAGTATCAAGAGGGACATGATGTCAATTTCATCACAGTTATCATGCCCAACTTGAAATCATAATCATCTGCATTGTACATGCGTCTGTCAACCCTCATTGCTTCAGCTCATTTGCAAATAACGGCCACTGGGTGAGTGAATGGGCATGACCTGGATGAAAATGGAACTCTATCCAAGGAGGCTGACAGTAGGTTCAGCAGAAGAGGGGACAACTACTGAGGGAAAAGGGAGGTGGAAGGGTAGAGGTGAACGTGAACCAGAATGGTGTACTGGTAAGAAAGTGGCCAACGTAATGTTTACAATATGACCCTACCAGAAAGAAATTTAAGTTACTTTTACCCGTGTTGTAAAGGTAAATTACTAAATTTAAAAAAAAATAACTTATACTGACATGTCATCTTTACACAGTGAAATGTTCCTCAGGTACTTCTCAGCAGCTTAATCAAACTGAATTTGGTGCCCTCCCAGAAGTGAAACAAAGACCTGGTTAAAGAGGTACGTTCTAAGGAGGGTCTTGAAGGAAAGGAGATGGGGGTGAATTCCAAAACCTAGGGCCAAGCTGATAGAGCTGCTGCCTCACCGCTCCAGCAAGCTGGATTCTATCCTGAGCTCTGGACTGCCTGTATGGAGCTTGTGTGTTCTCTCAGATTTCCTCCTACATCCCAAAGACATGTGGGTTGGTAGGTTAATTGGCCACTGTAAATTACCCCTAGTGTGAGGGTGAGTTGGGGCGGGGGGCGGGGGGTGGGGGGGGTGGGGAGTTAACGAGAAACTTTGGAGACTAGAATGGAGTTAATGCAGGTGTGTGCTTGATGACTGGCATGGATACAATGGGCCGAAGGGCCTGTTTCCATGCTGTAGGACTCTGTAAAGGAAGTATAGAGGCCAAATGTGCAACACAAATTTCTCTGACAGAATTGTGATCTGTGAATCCATATTTTTAAAGATGATCAGAGATTAGTTGAGAACAGGATTGAATTCAGCTTTAGTGGAGCATCACATACAATGATTGGGTGTCAAGTAGGACATAAGAGTGGGTGTCGTTGACGGGATGGGGTGGGGTGGTATACGTGGTGAAAGTGCCTCTGTAGGTAACGCAGCCCAGGATGAATTGGTCTCACACTCTGCAATGTAAGTGAGATTAAAAAATTTTGCTTTTGAGGCTTACTTTTCTACTCCAATGAAAGATCCTATGATTTATAGAGCCTGCACCGAGCTGTTGAATTTTGGCCTCCTGGACAGAGTATTGATTGTGACATAATTTCCTGTGCACGGGAGCTTTTATTATGTAATCTTCTGCACTGTTTTTGTGGGCTTTTCTCCAGCTTTTCATATGGCAATTTATGTTTATATAGTTTGCTTTTTCAGCCCACAGATTTACAAAAATTTCTTATATTATTACCTCAGGGAAGCCTAAAAATATTAGAAATGCCAATGCTCCCCTATCTGGGGAGATCTGATAGAAGTTTATAAAATTATGAGAGGCATAGATAGAGTAGACAGATAGTATCTTTTTCCTAGTGTCAAAGTATCTGATATTAGAGGGCATGCACTTAAGGTGAGAGGGGAAAAGTTCAAAGGAGATGTGCGGGGCAAGTTTTTTTGACACAGAGAGTGGTGGGTGCCTGGAGTGTGCTGCCAGGGGTGGTGGTGGAGGCAGGTACAACAGAGGCATTTAAGAGGCTCTTAATAGGCACATGAACGTGCAGAGAATGAAGGGATATGGGCATCGTGTAGGCGGAAAAGATTAGATGTCATTAGCTTAATTAGTTTGGCACAACATTGTGGGCTGAAGGGCCTGTTAAGTGTCTCTTAAGTATTCTACTTAGGAACTTGATTTTACATCAGATACATTCTTTCCTTTGAAAGTTCTCCTCTCCTCCCATTGGTTTTTTCCTCCTGGTTCTTTCTCCACTCCCATCTCCTCCTCCAGTTCCTCCTCTACTCTCTCCTGTCATCTGTCCTTTCCACTTTCCATTCATCTGCAGCTCACGCTGCACGTAGTTGTTTTGGGTGAGATGTTACACCTTTTCCCTCTCTCAGCCCAACGTAAAAAAAACTCCCATGTCACCACCCTTAAGAAAATGCAGGATGCCAGGTAAACAATAATCCCTCAGGCAGCAATCACACTGACAGATTACCCCCGGCCATTATCACAGAATGTTTTGGGGGAATCTGCAAATTGGCTATCATGTCTTCTACGTTGAAACAGTGACTATAAATGAAAATTACTTCATTGGCTGTAGAATGCTTTAGGCCTTCCTGCAGATTTTAATAAAAACTTCTTTTATCAGCTATTATTTTTATTCACTTGCCACAGCCTGCGACAGCAAGAGTTTAGGTACTTTCCTTGAGGATGTGAGGGTATGTGGAGGTAAAGTCCCTCCTCTATATTAAGGCACACTGCTTGCCTACCTACTTTTATCTCACCTCAAACCCATTCAGCCATCAAAATATTGGTTTATCAAAAACACTGGCCCTACATTTTTCTCTCACAATTTCCCCCTGGATATTGCTATTTTCAAGGAGAAATGGTAACCATTTTCATTTTGATCAGCTGGTGTCAGTGTGAAGCCTTCCCCTATCAGGTTGTGCAGGCTTTGTAAACCTAACCATCTAAACTCTGCTATTCTTCTCCTAATCCATGCCAAATCCTGTTCTCGCTGACTTTGAGGGGGTACATCTCAAATTTTAAAATTCTTATTTTCAAATCACTTCATCCTTTTTTAATCTCCAGTCTTATGACCCTGAAATGTTTCTGTGTTTCTCCAATTCTATCCTCTTGAATTCCCAGAATTGAACAGTTCTGTCGTTGGCTGGGGCTTCACTGCTGAGGCTCTAAGCTCTGCAATTTCCTCCCTAATTTCCACCTCATTTTCCTTTTTAAAAAAGGTACTCCTTGCCGTCTCCTTCTATGACCAAACCTTTGGTCATCTGTTATCTTCTCATGTGGGAAGTATCACATTTTATTTGCCAGAACAACTGTCTATTTACCACATAGAGGTGCTTTAAAAATGGAAGTTTAATGTTACTTTACCTGCAGAGGGAAGCTCCCAGTACTGTCTCAGAATGTGCCATAATTCCAATGTCAATAGAGCACCCTCTACTGCAGTATTCTCAACAACAGCCATCTGGAGTAAAGCGGACAACTTTGTGTCAGTTTTATTTCCCAGTCCCTCACTACAGGATAGATACAGGACTTTGAAGCCATTTTGACAGGTCTCCCAATAGCTATTGGACTGTGCTGGATTCAGACTCCAGAGGCTTGCTTATAAATACCTGTTTCTCCCTCCAAATTCCCTGCAATGAATAAAAATGCCAAATAAGCGATTTCCTTTCAAACATACTAAAAAAATTTAGTGCAAAAGCCTATTAAAAAGTATAGTTATTTACATATAATATCCAGGGCACACAACACATTGCAGCTCTCGTTCGAATCAATTAGTTCAATATTTTAAGGGCTATCAATTCTAACGAAACTATAAACGCCGATTGCCGGTGCAGACAAAATGCAGAACAGTTGAAAATATGACCTTTCAATCTCGGGCCGGAAATTCATTTCGCGTTGGATTGAGGCACCTTGTAGCTTTCGAGCGTGCGTTTTATTTAACATACCGGCATAAGATTTTCATTTTAGTGAAGCAGTGTATTTATTTCAGGAGCGGAGAAATTTGCCTGGGATTTTGTTTCAACCAGCCTGGCGCTCTGACCTACAGAACGTCAGCGCAGATATTGGGGAGGAGATTGCATTGAATTTGCGGAAGTGTTAGTGGGTGTGGTTTTAAAAGACACACACACATACACATATAGCCAGCCAGGGTATTTTATGAAGATTTTGTTTTTTGCCTTGTGTGTCGCTGCAGAATGCTCGGTCCCGGGACGTGGGGAGAGACGGCAGCCTAAGGAGAAAGCGATGGAAAGGGCTGGTGGAGGCGGATAAATAGTTAATGCAATAATCAGGCAGCACAGAGAGAGAGACACACACACACAGAGACAGACGGAGAGCGGGCAGCGTGCGGCGGCTCTGCCAGGATGAATCCGCAGGCTGCAGCGGGGTTTGTGCTGCTGCACGTCGTGGCTCCGGACCTGCAGGAGGGAGAGGCGGCGGCGGCGGTGGGCTCGGGGCTGGGGTTGGGGCTGAAGCCGCTGCCCTTCGACGTGAGCCGCCGCCCGGCCAGGTTGCTGCAGGATGCCGCCTGCAGGCTGCAGCACCTGGAGCTGCCCGCAACAAAGGGCTCCCGGCCGCAGCTGATGGTCTTCCGCAACCTGGCGCCGGCCGCCGAGCCCGCTGCCCGGGCGGTGGGGGGCGGCAGCGGCGGCGGGGGGCCGGAGCGGCCCAAGCGGGCGGCCTCCCCTCGCCTCTGCCCGCGGCACCGCCGCTGCTCGGGCCGGGCCCGCAACCGGCGCGACGAGCGGGGGGTCTCCGACCTGGCGCGGGACTTCGGCGACTTCACGGTGGGGCCGGGCCGGGAGGAATGTCCCGGCGACGGCCCGGGTCCGGGCCCGGGCTGCGAGTGCTCGGGCCTGGGGCTGGCGGGGCCTCGGCCTCCCGCCGAGGAGACCAGCGACGCGGTGCTGGTGCTGGGGGCGATGGAGGAAGCCGGCGCCGAGCTGGAGGCCGAGGCCGGGCCCGGGGCCGACTGCCCCCTCCGCATCCTGTGCCGGAGCCTGGGCGAGGAGCCGCCCGCCGCCTGCCCGCTGCACCAGGAGCCGCAGCCGGGCCCCGGCCCACCCTCCGCCGCCCCCCCGGCCGAGCCCGACGACCCGCTGGCCGGCCGCTCCCGCAAGACCTCGCTGAGAAGCCGCCTCACCAAACTCTTCCGAGCCCGGAGCTGCAACGGCGCGCCGGAGCCCGGAGCCAAGCGACACTCGGTGCAGCTGCAGGGCCCGGCCGGCTGCCCGCTGGACGGGGCCGCGCCGGCGGAGGGCCCGGACACCAGGTACCGCTCGCTGCCGCCGTCCGCTCGTTCACCCGCAGACCCTTCGGGCCGTCGGGGCGCTGCTTGCCGCTGAGCTCCTTCTATCCCTTCCACTGCCTTGTATGATTTATGTTGTGTGTGTTGTCTGAACCCACGATGCTGCTGCAAGCAAGTTCTTCGTTGTACCTGTACTTGTGCACATGACAGTAAACTCAACTTAATTTGACATGATCCACCCCTGAAACCACTGGGCTGAGACGCTCAAGTCCCGACCCATCACCAGGCAGTGCAGTGGGAGTGCAGCACTATTGGTGGCGGAGCTCTTGAACCAAGTTGGTTTATTATTGTCGCATGTACTGAGATACAGTGGAACGCTTTTGTTTGCCTGCTATCCAGGCATCAGTACAATCGAGGTAGTATGAAAGGAGAGCAAGTAACGGGACGCAGGATGTAGTGTCAGAGAGAAAGTGCGTTGCAGGTAGACAAATAAGGGTCATGAACAGATCCCCATCCGATGGACGTAGAGGATGACAGGTATTCCTTGTAGTGTCAACTGTTCATTCCCATTGTGTGGTTATTTAATAGTTGTTTCTTGTCTGTACATCAACTGTTGTGTTTACCACTACATCTCATTGTACGTTGAGGCATTCGGAATGAGGTGGGACAGGTTCCACATAAATGCAAGCCCTTTTTTTAATGGAGGCATTCCTTTGAGTTGTAGTGCTTGTTGGGCCATCACCGGAGGTGGTATTGGTAGCAGGTCACGAATTGAAAGTTATCACAAAGGCTGTGACGGCATTGTAACAATGCCCCAAATCTGTTCAAAAGCATCAGTGGTTACAGTGCAGTTAATAAGGAGAAATTGCTTCCTGTGGCAGAAGAGTCGATAATGAGAGGAAGCAAGTTTAAGGTGTCTGGCAAAGGAAATATCTTTACGTAGTGAGTTGTAATTTGGAACACAGTGCATGAAAGGAAAATAAATGTCGATTGAATATCATTCAGAAGAGAGCAGGATAAAAGTTGAAGGGGAAAAAATGGAAGTGTGGAGAAAGAGCAGGAGGTGGGATTAATTGACACTCTATCAAAGAGCCAGTAGGCTGGGCAGAATGGCTATCCCTGCTGTACATTTCAGTAATTCTCTGGCAAGCCCTGTGGAACAGCTGTGTTGTCATGATGAGTAGTGATCTCATACACTGTCTGCTCGCCAAACAAGCCTGTCACCTGCAGGAATGCTGTAAGATTTCGGCAACGAGGTTTTCGTCTTTAATTCAGCAGAAACTTCTCAGGCTGCTTTTCACAGGATGAAATGCTGGATATACTCAGCAGGTCAGGCAGTGTCTTTGAAGAGACAGAAGTAATGTTTTTGGTTGAGATCTTATTCTGATAAAAGGTCTTGGGATAGTTATCAAACATTTAATGTTAAGTCTGATGACCAAAAACATGACCAAGGAGGAAGGTGTTAAAGCTGGAGAGAGGTGAGGGTTTGGGGATACAATTCCCGGACTTGGCTAAGGACAGAAGAGAGTTGCTCTATTGCCCACAGTTCTTTAAAATCAATAAGTGAAAAACAGAAACTGCATATACTGGAAACACTCCACAGGTCAGGCTGCAAGAGCCTTCGATCTGAAATGTTAACTCTTTCTCTTCCCACAGATGCAGCCTGACCAGCTGAATGTTGGTAAATTTATTATTGTCACATGTACAAAGATACAGCGAAAAACATTGTTTTGAATGTCATCCATACAGATTGTTTCATTACAACAATGCATTGAGGTAGTACAAAGGAAAACGATAACAGGATGCAGAATAAAGTGTCACAGTTACAGAGAAAATACAGTGCAGGCAGACAATAAAGGTGCAAGGTCATAAATGAGGTAGATTGTGAGGTCGAGTCCATCTTTTCGTACTAGGGGACCATTCAATAGTCTTATAACAGCGGGATAGAAGCTGTCCTTGAGCCTGGTGGTACGTGCTTTCAGGCTTTTGTATCTTCTGCCTGATGGGAGGTGGGGGGAGAAGAGAGAATGTCTGGGGTGGGTGGGGTCTTTGATCATGTTGGCTGCTTTACTGAGGCAGCGAGAAGTGTAGACAGAGTCCATGGAGGGGAGGCTGGTGTCCGTGATGCGCTGGGCTGTGTCAACAACTCTCTGCAGTTTCTGGTCACGGGCAGAGAAGTTGCCATACCAAGCTGTGAACCTTTCTAGCATTTTCTGTCTTTAAAATTGGTGGTGAACGAGGCCATGGTTGTAGCATTGTGGAGAGTTGCATAGGTCGGACGTGGGGTGAAGGAGAGGAGAAAAAGAGGGATGAGGTCATAAAAGGGATTTGAAAATGAGAATGGATGTTTTTTGTTAGGCTGCTTTTGTAGAAACTATTTCGGCATCCCAGCTGTGATAATATCAATGAATTGGATTTTTTGTTTGGAAGGGAGTGAATGAAAGAGATTAATGTATCCATTCTCACCCATTTTTGTTAGAAATACAAACTGGTAAACCACCCGGAGACAACTTTCTCTTGAAAGCTGGGTACGTGCTAAGTTGTTAATTAGTTCCCCAGAGGTGGGCAGCAATGGCACCTTGGCATTTATTACCCTAACCAGGTTTGGTGAAAACTGTGTAGTGTGGTACTGGCATCACACATAGGGCACTGTATAGCAGTGGCCTTGGGCTCTTTTTCTTAAGGACATTAGTGAACACTGCTGTATTTTTGCAACAGCTTCTGTACTTGTTTCCTGTAGTGTCAGCTCACCAAGGAGCAGGTTCGTGGAATCTAATTTCATTGCCAGAGCAAGGGTTTTATTAAATTTGATTTTGGAACTGCTCCTGGAATGAGAACTTTTTTAAGGGGTTGGCCACGGTAAAAGTGAGCACAAAGCTGTTGAATTGTAACAATCTACCTGATTTATTAACATCCTCTGAAAACAGAAATCTGTTACATCTTACCTGGTTGAGTCACTGTGCAATTCCAGTGTCAATGGGTTGACTTTTAACTGCCCAATGGTATAATCAAGCAAGCCTGACAGATGCATTCTTCTTCTAAGTCTTAAGGTAATATGGAGAGGGTCCATTTCAACCCATTGTGTCTATGCTAGTTTACTGAGCAATCCCATTTTCCCTCTAACTTGTTCTCCCCACATTCCACCACTCTTCTATATGCTAGGGACAGGTTTATAGTTGCCAATTACCCTACCAACCTGGGAGGAATTAGGACTACCTGGGGGATATCACCACAATCACAACAACACCAGAGGTCAGGATCGAACCTGAGTCACTGGAGTTCTGAGGCACGATCTCTTTTATCAGGGATAAAAGAGGAAACGTGTGCCTGGAGTCAGAAGAGGTAGGGGAGGTCCTTAATGAATACTTTGCTTCAGTATTCACCAGTGAGAGAGATCTTGACATTTGTGAGGATATGAACAACAGGCTGATGCATGTTGATGTGAAGAAAGAGGATGTGCTAGAACTTTTGAAAAACAATAGGATAGATAAGTCATGGGATATATCCCAGACGGGATATATCCAAGGCTATTAAGGGAAGCGAGGGAAGAGATTGTTGCGCCTTTGGTGATGAGGATGCAAAGATCACTGGCCACAGGAGTAGTGCCAGATGATTGGAGGGTGGCAAATGTTTCTTTGTTCATGAAAGGGAGTAGGGATAACCCTGGGAATTATAGATCAGTGAGTCTTGCATCAGTGGTGGGCAAGTTACTGAAGAAGATTCTTAGAGACGGGATTTATGGGCATTTGGAGAAGCGTAGGCTAATTAGGGACAGTCAGCATGGCTTTGTGAGGGGCAGGTCGTGCCTCATGAGCCTGATTGAATTCTTTGAGGATGTGACAAAGCACATTGAAGGTAGAGCAGTGGATGTGGTGCACATGGATTTTGGTAAGGCGTTTGATAAGGTTCCACATGAAGGCTCATTCAGGAAGTCAGGAGGTATGGGATCCAGGGTAACTTGGCTGTGTGGATTCAGAATTGGCTTGCCCATAGAAGACAGAGGGTGGTGGTAGGTGGAGCGTATTCTGCCTGGAGGTTGGTGATCAGTGGTGTTCCACAGGTTCTGCGACCCCTGTTCTTCGTGATTTTTTTTATTTATATATATATATAAATGACTTGGATGAGGATGTGGAAGGGTGGGTTAGTAAGTTTGCAGATGATACAAAGGTTGGTGGTGGTGTGGATAGTGTAAAACTTTGCTGTAGGTTACAATAGGACATTGATGGAATGCAGAGCTGGGCTGAGAAGTGGCAGATGAAGTTCAACCTGGAAAAGTGTGAAATGATACATGATGGAAGATCGAATTTGAAGGCAGAATACAAGGTTATGGCAGGACTGTTGGCAATGTGGAGGTACAGAGGGATCTTGGGGTCCACGTCCATAAATCCCTCAAGGTTGCTGCACAGGTTGATTGGGGTTGTTAAGAAGGCGTTTGGTGTGTTGGCCTTCATAAGTCAGGGTATTGAGTTCAAGAGCTGCAAGGTAATGTTGCAGCTCTATAGAACTCTGGTTAGACCACACTTGGAGTATTGTGTTCAGTTCTGGTCGCCTCATTATAGGAAGGACGTGGAAGCTTTAGAGAGGGTACAGAGGAGATTTACCAGGACGCTGCCTGGATTGGAGAGCATGTCCTATGAGGATGAGTTGAGCAAGCTAGGGCTTTTTCTCTTTGGAATGAAGGAGGATGAGAGGTGACTTTGTAGAGGTGAACAAGATGATAAGAGGTGTAGATCAAGTGGACAGTCAGAGACTTTTTTTTTTCCCATGGCGAAAGTGGCTAACATGAGAGGGCATAATTTTAATGTGATTGGAGGAAGGTACAGGGGGATGTCAGAGGTAAGTTTTTTTTTTACAGAGTAGTGGGTGTGTGGAACACACTGCCGGCAGGGGTGGTGGGGGCAGATACATTAGGGACATTGAAGAGACTCTTAGGCACATGAATGATAGAAAAATGGAAGGCTATGTGGGAGGGAAGCTTTTTGATCTGTATGATTCAGAACCTGGGAAGATTGTAATTTAAAGTTTGGGTGGTTTAAGTGTTGAGTTCTTGTTAGGGCAATGATTACTTCGGCTGAGGTAAAAAGAACTGGCCCATCCTTCTCTTGATAGTTCAGAGATTTGCACAGGAAAGGAAAGCAGAATAAACCTTGCCAAAATAACTGGTAGGGACACGTTATCTTGTTGCTGTGGAAATATAGATTCTCAAATATTTTACAAAATATGAAAGTTAATTAGCCCCATAGCTCATTGGGTATGTTATTTACAGAACTATCAGATACAAGTTGGATTTGGCTAGGTTGATCCCTTCCCCTACAGCCCCACCTTGCTGTCCGTGATCTGCAACCTGTCAACGTTCCACAATTCGGTCTGCCTCTTATGAATCCAGACTCCATGGTGAACCAATGGTCATCCAGCAACACTTTGACATTATCTACTATGGGGAGAGTGGGAAGACAAGGAGGTTTGTTCATACAGCACTGAGCAGGCTCAAATATTAACATCATAATGTTGTCCAAAGAGATTATTTCCAGGTGACAATAAATTGGGTGGCGTTATCATTGAACTGGCCAAGCTGAGTGAATTAGCAAGAAGGATTCCATACGGACAATTGTACAGCCTCGATCGAATGACAGTGTGGAGTAGATATCAACCAGCAAAGTAAACTGGGCATTGCTAGGTCTGCACTCATGGGATACCACTAGTGATGTGCATTACAGCTCCAAGGGGGGTGATTTTTGAAAATCTCAGGCCTTAGTATCACAAGACAAGGGAGCAGAAGCAGGCCATTCGGCCCATCAAGTCTGCTCCAAGGAAGGGGAAATAGAAATGAGAAATGGGGAATGGGGGAAGAAGAAGAAAAAAAAAACTATTCTAATCCCAATTACCGGCCTTATCCCCATATCCCTTGATATCCTGACTATTTAGATATCTATCTATCTATCTCCTCCTTGAACGCCCCCACTGATCTGGCTTCCACTGCTGTACGTGGCAAGGAGTTCCACAACTTCACCACCCTCTGGCTAAAGAAATTTTTCGTCATCTCTGTTTTGAAACTGTACCCTCTAATTCTAAGATTGTGCCCTCTGGTCCTGGACTCTCCCACCAAGGGAAACAGCCTAGCCACATTTACTCTGTCCTTTCCTATCAATATTTTAAATGTCACTATGAGGTCCCCTCTCATTCTTCTGTACTCCAGCGAGTACAGTCCAAGAGCCGACAAATGCTCCTCATACTTAAGCCCTTTCATTCCTGGAATCATCCTCGTAAAGTATGGCTGTTTATATTGTAACAGGGCTTGTCACTTTGTTTTAGTGGCTTTGTGGGACTGAGTGTCAGGAACCATTGTACACATTGGGATTTAGTACAATGAGGAAGGATGATGAGCAGTGAGGTTTGACATTTCGCTACTTTGGGAACCCTTGGCATGTCCTAACTTGCTGGGTCCTGTTCATCTGTATCACCTATGACCAGACCAGCAAAGCTTTGGTTTTTAATCTTCATCAATTTCCAGTCCTTCATATCTTTGTTTTATCTCAGGCCTTCTCCATTACTGTAAACTTTCCTGAAGGATGCTGCTGGCCTCTTGAGGATCCCCCGCTTCCTTCGCTGCACTATTGGGTGCTGTGGTGTTAGAAATCCAAAACTTCCCTGGTAGACTTCCCCATACAAAAAAAAACCTCTGCCTTGGAAACTCTAATTAAACTTGACCTTACTAAGAATTTGGTTACTTGGTCTAACATCTCCTTCACTGGTTTCGTGTCAACTTTTTGTCTAATTAAGTGTCATGAAGGGCTTTGGAAGCTTTAGTGTTTCCAAATACAAGATGTTCTTTATCAGCCACAGAATTCAAGAACTTGGCAACAGATTAAGTGTTTAAAGAAAAGTAGAATATTTTGATAATGTATTTGGGAGGGTGAGCTAGATGGAGCAGGGGTCTAAAACATTGTGGTACTTGTTAATTTAAACCTTTTGTTTCCATATCACCTTTTGAATTGGTAAAACACTCCATTGGTCAATTTTGTATCCATTTATTGGGATCTTGCTGTGTGCATAAATTAGCTGTTTCCCGCCCCACCCCCTGCCACCCCATAGTGACTCATCTTTTGATGGTTGTGAAGTGCTTGGGTGTATCTGAGTGTCACAGAAGGGAAAATGTGTTATAATGTTTCAGGAACATGTGGGGCAATTGCCATTTGACCTCTTTATTTATGTCTGATGGAGTTTTGTATGTGTCCAGATTGACTGCAGTGGGGAAGGAATAGTGGTTAAACAGGATGCATAACTTAGAACATCAGACTTTTCTAAAATAGAAAATATAGGCTGTGGATTTGGGCAACAGCCTTTCCTGCTCGATGAAGGGACCCACCCAGATTCCTCTTGCAGACACTGCCTAACCTGTTATCCATTTCTAGCCTAATGGTTGTCAGAGCCAGCAATCGCCTCAGCATGACAGCAGCTATTGATTACTATTATTACAAATAGTCTCTGCTGGTTATGAAGTTATTGCAAAGTAAAGTGTGAATTGGAAGAAAGGAGAGAGAGCCAGCAGCAAGGTAGTTTTCTCAGATAATTGGCAGCATAACCAGGGGGGTGAAACAAGAATATTTCTCTTCATGAAGCAAGTTATTTGGATGTGGAAAACCTGCAGTAGATGGGAACTCAATAGTAGCTTTCAAAATAGAATTCATAAATACGTGCAGAGGGTAAATTTGCAAGGCTATGGTGCAGGAGCAGGGGATTGGGTCTAATTGGAGAATTGTAGAGAGGGCAGGCACAGCCACACTGAGACAAATGGCTCCTTTCTGTGCTGTGTGATCCCTGAGCAGAATCTAAAGGTTGAATTTTACACAGAGCATTTCTAAATTGGCGGCAGTGTCCTCCCTTGCTCTAGTTCCTGATCCTTCGAAGCCCCAGGGAAATTAATTGGGGAGGAGGCAGTTGCTTCAGACATTTTGCAGCTTAATATGATTTAATTCAGGGT
Organism: Pristis pectinata; assembly: GCF_009764475.1. Classification (NCBI taxonomy): domain Eukaryota; kingdom Metazoa; phylum Chordata; class Chondrichthyes; order Rhinopristiformes; family Pristidae; genus Pristis; species Pristis pectinata. The sequence goes on from NC_067429.1 coordinate 4,425,389, forward strand.
AAAGTGTAGTGAAATGATACAAATATCTCCCATGTAATCACCCTGGAGTTTGACATGGGTCAAACCGAGTTGGTTATGGAGTGGATAATGTAGTCAGCAGGAATTTACAGATTTATACAAACAGTGATGGACTGGTACAGACCCTCTGTTCTATGTGGCCTGACTCTCTCAATTTACAGAATTGTATTGTAGCACGGAGGAGGTGAATTGGTCTCTCTGATGTGCACTGCCTGTTTCAAAAAGAGCAAGCTCGCTAATTTTTTTAAGGAGTTTGTGCCGGATACTTGTCTCAGGACTCTGAGAGTGTACTGATTGGAAAGACCTACAGTGTTTAGTGCAGACCAATAGCCAATGAAAGGTGTAGCCAATAATTGCACATTGTACTGCAGCCAGTTTTGAGATGTGAGGCAAATTTAAATCTTTTGAATATATACAGAACGACTAGAATTGCTGAGAATCAAATTGCCAATACTATTCGATCAGTGGTTTATGCCTGTAGAGTGCTCCCTTTAACCAGTAATCTTTCAGTAAGACCTTGTAATATTCCAGTGCTGCCTTCATTACTAATTGCCCATGAATTTCCAATGATTTGGAAAGGAAATAAAGACTCTCATTATTTATTGTCTTTCATATCCTTGGGGCATTGCAAATGTTTCCTTTTGTATCCTAACATGCCCCACGATGTCCAAAATCAGTTGATACCCAGAGAGCAGCAAGAAACCATATTTAAAAAAAAACCAAGCTGGTTTGGGAGGAGAAAATTATGGGAAATTTTTTTATCCCAACTTGCTGGCACACAACCTAGTCTAGTAGATTGTCTGGTTGATAATCCTATGCATAACCTACTGCCTCAGTGCTGGTCTCCACCCTAGCTAGAAATGTTTGAAGGAATTCAATGACTCAGCTTTCAGACACAGCATTATGCATCCCTTTCAAATCTTTCTTGGTCAGGAGTGATGATTGAGACGTTGTCTATCATTAGTTTCCTTGGGTTGTGATTCTTTTTTTCTCTCTGGCGTGTTCATAATCACTTGAATGGGGAGGAAAAGGGGAGGAAAAGGGAAGGTGGCATTTCTTCATCAAGCCATTTCTTACCCCGAAAGTTGAATGGAGAGCCTGTAGAAGAAAGAATGAGCTGATATTTGTATAAAATTGGATTATAGACCAAGCACAATAGAAATCAGCTATTTCACTCAAGCTAGTCCTGTGCTTGTTTTTGTTGTCTTGCCTTAATAGAACATAGAACACTACAGCACAGTACAGGCCCTTCGGACCACAATGTTGTGCTCACGTTTCATCCTGCTATAAGATCTATCTAACACTTCCCTCCCACATAGCCCCCTATCTTTTCTATCATTCATGAGTCTATCTAAGAGTCTCTTAAATTCTCTCCAGTCAGAGTAAAGTTTCCATTTAACCACGTTTGCATCTGTTGTCTCTGCTACTCCATCCAGTACCCAGTTCCAAATTCATGGCACACTCTGGGGAAAGAAGCTTCTCCTATTTTTGCACCTTGCACAAGTTCGTAATGCCCAAAGTCCTTGTCATCGGCACCTCCCTGGCTGTGGTGTAGTTTCTGTTGCTATCAGTAAACATTAAGTTTGATCACAGGACTGACTGAGAGATAAGCCACCTGGCCTCCCTGAATGAATTTTCTTTGGCACTGATAATTTGCATGTCTTTGCTATCTCCTAGTTTGTAAGGGTGGGTGGAAAAAAACACTTGTAATTCTTAGCTGCCAATATTTGGATCTTGCTGCTAAATCAAAAATAAGCATTTGGAATGTGGTGTTGATGTTAAGTCTGTGTTTGCCCTTCACTGGTCATGGATTAGTTGGAAGCATTCTTGCTGCTTGAGTGAGAATGTCATGGGTATGTCAGCTTCCAGCAACTCTAATCCAACAATCCAGATGGATGGTGTGGTGTGATACTGAGGGAGTGCTGCATTGCCACGGGTGCAGTCTTTTGGGTGAGCTGTTAACCTGAGACCCTGCTTAATAAGTCGGGAAAAAGTAAGTGATCTCATGACTCTATTTCAAAGAACATAGAACAGTTCAGCCCACGATATTGTGCTGACCTATATAAACCAACTCCACGATCGATCTAACCCTTCCTTCCTACACAGCTCATAACCCTCCATTTTTCTTACATTCATGTGCCTATCTAAGAGTCTCTTGAATGTCCCTATTGTATTAGCCTTCCCCACCACCCCTGGCAGTGTGTTCTAGGCACCCACCACTCTGTATTTTTAAAAAAAAAACCTACTTCTGACATCTCCCCTAAACTTCCCTCCACTCACCTTGAGCTGATGTCCTCTGCTATTGGCCATTGCTGCCCTAGGCAAAAGGTGCTGTCTATCTATGCCTCTCATAATCTTGTACATCTCTATCAAGTCACTTCTCATCCTCCTCTGCTTTAAAGAGAAAAGCCCTAGCTTGCTCAACCTTTCCTCATAAGACATGTTCTCTAATCCAGGCAGCATCCTGGTAAATCTCCTCTGCACCCTCTGTAAAGTTTCCACATCCTTCCTATAATGAGGTGAGCTTCCATGTCCCTCCTATAAGAGTAGGGAGTCATTCCTAGTGTTCTGGCCATTTGTCTGTTTTTCCTTCGCCACCAGAAATTATCATGATTGCAATGTTTCTATCTCATCTTCCAGATCGGACTGTGAATTGGTGTCTGATGTTTTCTTCTGCAGTTTTAGCACTTATTTGTTTTTTTGCGATCTGGGTGTTGCTGGCAACACCAGAATTTATTGTCCATCTGCAATTACCCTTGAAAGCAGTATTAAGCTGCTTTGAATTGCTCTAGTTCTTCTGATGAAGAAACTCCCACAGTATTGTTGGGTAGGAACTTCTCAGAATTTAAATCCGATAGTGATGTGTTTTCAAGTCAGCATGGTGTGCAATTTGGAGGTGGTGGCCTGCTGCCCTTGTACTTGCAGAGATCAAGTTTGGAAGGTGCTGTTGGCTCAGCCTGGGCAAGTAACTGCAGTGCATTTGATACATGTGCATTTGCTGTGTGTCATTGTTAGAAATGAATGCTCATGGTGGTGGATGGGGTGCCAATAGGTCACCTTCTCCTGAACAGACACCATCTACTTCAGAAGCCTTGTTTGTTACATGGCCTTTTCAATTGATCTTGTTGGCCTGGGGCAGTGTGGGACTGGACTAGATAATGTGCCATGGGATGGAGATGAGAATTAAGCCTCATCTGAGGATTTCCTCGTCAAGAGGTGTCTAGGGAGTCGTGTTCTTGAACAGTCTCAAAGCCTCCTGGCCATCCGTGGCTGAGTCTGAGAGTCCCACATTTTCTTCACTGGCCAACTCGGAACCTGTAGAACTGAAGTAGAAACAAGTCCTCTGTGGGGGACTGGCTAAGAAAAAAAGTTCAGAAGGATTTCAGTACTGTGAAAACATTGTAGGTTGTCTTGATGTCATGAGAAGTGATTTTTAAGTAAAGTATGTCCTTTTTTTTGCACCCACACTCTCTCTGAAGCACTCTATTAACCTTTCACAATCCCTTTTGTCTGTCCACCCACCTTAGTTTTAAAAACAAAAGGGTGGGGTGGGTGGGAAAATTGTAAATGCTGGATTTCCATAGCTGGCCAATGGTTGTGTTGAGAAACTGGTTTTGTGTGTTGGGCAAGTGTTTACTACTTCCTCACCAGATCTGATTTTTTTTTTGTTTAGAAATGTGGACTCGCTGTTAACTTTTTGATCACAGGCTAACCCATGTTGTCATCATTCTGGAGGTGAATGTTGGGAATTGAAGATCCAACTGCAGTAGTCCAGGAATATTGTAGAATCTTGTAATCCAGAAACAAGTCATTCAACCCATTGGGCAGATGCTGGCCTTTTGAAAACTCCATGCAATTAGTCTGAATTCCTTGCCCTTTTTCCCCATATCTCTGCAGAATTTTTCTCTTGCTATATGTTACTGTTAATCATGCTGCTAACATCCTTGGCAAGTGTTCTATATGATCAGAAATTGTTTTGCATCATTTCCTTTAAAATCTGGCTTTTGGTTACTAAACTTCCTAACGCGGTAAACAATTTTGCTTTTTTTTAAACTCTATAATAAAACCCAATTGTGATTTTTGAAGCCTCTTTTAATCCTCTATCTCGCTGAGGAGTCCCTCATTTCTGGAATTCCTACGCATTTTGTCCATGACCTCTTCCTAAAGTGTGTGGGGCAGATTTGGAAATTGAGACATAATCAGAGATTTATAAAGGTTTGCCCAAATTATGCAGTATGTCATACCCATGTCACCAAGGAGTGGCGGCTAAGTGGGATAAATGATGATAGGATTCTTGCCAAACAGTCTACAGATTCTACTTAGTTGCTAATAGATGAAAGTAAACAAATCTTGTAAGGAAAAACTATGGCAGAATCACTTAATTTAAAACCAGAGAGATTTCAAATGCACCATATGAAGGAGGGTGTGTACAAGTGTATAATATCAATCCTAATCTCTTGCAGCTCTGTTGTTTTCAGGCATGATTGACAGGGGAAATTACCTAATCTCCATCCTGGCCAGGAGTAATGGTGTCATGGTTCACAGTTTAAAATGTATGGGAAACCTGATAAACTGCAGATGGCACAATGACACTAATGATGACTGCCTGCAGTGGCAAGAGCTTGTTTAGAGATTTCGGAAGGCAGACAGTTAGCTAATTGTAAATATCTGCAGTGCATCTCTCTGCGTTTGACATTTTGAGTGGCTACAGGGATGGGTAAAATTTAATTGGGACACGTGTTTGCCTTGCAGTGCCTGCCTCTGGGGAACTTTATTGGCACAATGTCTTCGAGTTAGTGCTGAGCGTAGAATTAAAGGTGGCCTTGGTCACGCAGTATTTTTTTTAATTTTTTTTTTCTGTATTGACCTTGAATGGGCTTTAATTCCAGGGTTGTATACTGTCTTCAATACATCTTCTGTCGGTTATTCTAACTTGGTGACCTTGGATAAAGCTTTCACCTATAAGGGACCTTCCAGATGAAAGTGAGAAACACTTTCAGTTTGTGTAGTGCCTTTTGCAGCTTCAACATTCCTTAAATCCTGTGAAGTGTTTTATTGAAGTGCAGCCACTCTGGTGCTGTAGGAAATGCAGGTGCCAATTTACTCATAGCAAGAGCCCACAAACAGCAGCACGATCACCAGATAATCTTTTTAACAAAGTTGGTCAAGGGATAAGTATCGGCCCTGAACTGAGTGGTGCTGCTACCTCACCACTATAGTGACCTGGGTTTGAACCTACCCTCTAGTGCTCTCTGTGTGGAGTTTGCATGTTCTCCCAATCGTTTTCCTTTGGGATGCTCTGGCTTTCTCCCACATCCTAGAGATGCTGGTGGATTAATTGGATTCTGTAAATTATCCTTAATGTAGATACCTACCATTGGGCAGGAGGTACAGAAGCCTGAAGTCCCACACCACCAGACTCAAGAACAGCTACTTCCCTTCAACCATTTGGTTCTTGAACCAACTGGCACATCCCTAATCACTAGTTTAGCAACACTGTGACCACTTTAATCACTTTGCACTAAATGAACTCTGGTTTTTGTTCTAACTGTGCTCTTTCAGTAGACAGAAACACTCTATACCAGGAGTTTGTCAGTTGAGGTCCTAGCTAGGGCAATGAGCTCAAAAAATCAGTGCTGAGACTGCACTGCACTGTCAGAAGGTTCCATCTTTGGGATGTGATGTTTAACTGAGACTTCATCTGCTGTCTCGTATGCCAGTGGCTCTACTCTTTAGTACTGGGAAGTTATCCGCGATCAACATCACACAGATCTGATTATCTGGGCGGTCATCTGGAACTCTGTGTACAAATTGGCTGCATGTCTGCTGCATTACAACCTTGACTGCACTTAAAGTGTACATCATCAACTGTGTAAGTGGTACAGATCCATCACCAAATATTGCCTGCTTCCTGCATCCTTTTAACATGGGTCTGGTCAGGTCAGAGATGGATTTATTGAAGCAGTGAGCATACACAGAACAGTAGCAGCAGGAGTTTGTTTGGGTAAGTGCTGTCTGCTGTTGGTGAAGGAACTGTCTGTTATTTAAGATAATACCTCGAGCACTGCCACTATTGATTCATTATGGCTTGACCAGTGGTGGGGAGTAAGACCACCACCCAAGAAATGGGATACTATCAAAATGCCAAGAGGCTGACGTGTTCACCATGGAGTAAAACAAATTGGGCAGCATCCCTGAAGAGAGAGAGTTAACACCCCCAGTCTTTTCAGAACTTTTCTGATGAGAGGACATTGACCTGCAATGTTAACTGTTCCACTCTGCACAGATGCTGCCCGACCTGTTGAGCACTTTCCAGCATTTTTTTGTATTGTTTATCTCCAGAATCTTCGATCTTTTTATTCCCCCTTTTGAGTCGACGGCAAACACTAATCCAATCATTTGGAACTCCCCATCTTAGGGCTACGTTGCCTGTGCTTGTAAGGCACAAATCCTATAGTGTGCACAGTGACACTAAACCACATTCTGGGATTTGAAGTCTTTTAACCATTTCAAATTTCTTTAAATGCAGGCCATAAGCACAAAGAAACTGACTTCAGTAGTGAGATTCAACCAAGCACTAATTTATTTTTTGTTCATGGTATCGTTCCCTGAACGGAGTAGTTTGCTGGGCTGTTGTCTGGAGTCTCGCATGGGCCAGACTGGGTAAGGACAGCATATTCCCTTCCCTAAAGGACATTAGTAAACCAAATAAGTTTTGACAACAGTCCAATGGTTTCACAATTGCCATTGGTGATGCTTAAGTTTAATTTCCCTGGTTGTGATCTGTACTAGTGTATAAGGGGATATCTTTATGCTTTTCCTTTGGTTGTGAAAATGCTCCATAATATGGATCTTTCCTTCAGTTGATTGTTACTAAAACCACCTTCAGTCCCTAATTTAGGTCAGTAATGTGTCCCAGCACATGGTTCTAATAGTTGCTGGAATCTTTTGAGAACTGGATGTATCAGAAAGGAAATAGCTTGGCAATGAAAGAGTTAAGGAGTCAATGTAATACCATGTACCAGTCTGTTGGTAATGCTGCATTTTGCAGTCCAAATGAATCAGTAAGTAGCTTTGTGTTCTGAAGTTGCATTGGAGGGAGCCATGCTTGACCTCAACTGGGCCTTTGAGCTGTTTGAAATCTCACTGTAACAAAAAGCTGTCCTCTGCTTTTGCATTGATTGCCTGCTCACTCACTTATTCATCAATTCAGCTGAGAGATCTGAAAGGACTCACTTTCACTCTGAGATGCTCAAATTGCAATCTGAGGATCTAATACACTCAACCATTTTGAATATTGCATTTTTTTAAACAAAGAACTCTGAATTGCAAATGAGAGCAAAGGAATAGTAAGAACAATGTGTAATTTTTTTTACCTTAAATTTATATTCCAAAATGACCACCAGGTGTGTCCAGAATATAAAATGGCTCTCTGCTGTTGCAGAGTGTTTTGAAATGATGTAAGATGTTTAAGCACATTATTTCCTTTCTGTTCTCCAAGGTAGCATTCATAGGATCATAGAGCATGGAAATGGGCCATTCAGCACAACTGGTGCACACTGACCAGTGGGCACCCTTCTGTATTAATCCTATGGCCCAGCACTTGGTCGACAACCCTCTGTGCCCAGAAAAGCTTAAGGGTTTTGTGTTTGAAGCTTTGACTTTTTTTCAGAATCAGTTGAAGCTAAATGCCAAGCTCTTTACTGGCTGAAACCTTAATCACACTTGCAATCGGTAGCCAGCTAGTGAGAGAATTCTAGTGACCTTTGTGGTCACTGCAATGACTTCACTGGTGGGAAGAAAGCTCTGAATTGTAACCTGTCACCAGCATCTGAACAGGTTTGTGTGTTACTGAAAATACGGGCAGCACTCAGCAGGCCAAGCTGCATCTGTGGAGATTGTTGACCGGAAACACTAATTGTTGCGCTCTCTGCAAATGGAGTACAAGCATTTCCAGAGCTTTCTGTTTTTGCCTCAGAATTGCAGTGCATAAATGTTTTACCTTTTTATAATCTTTATAGTTTTAGTGAAGTGCTTGGGAACTCCCTCATTAACTGTGCCAACTGTGGATTAATACATAGCACTCTCCCTGGGGTCAGATTTCTCCACCTGTGCCCCCCCCCCCCCCCCCCCCCCCAAAATTTCCCTCGCGATCTCTGTAACTTCCCACAACCCTCTGAGCTTTCTTTACTCCTCCTTTGACATACCCATGATTTTAATCACTCCACCTTCAGCTGCCTACTTCCTGAACACGTGAATTTGTCTCCTAAAACTGCCTGCTCCCCACCTCTTTTTCCATCCTTTAAAAGACCCTTTAAAATTTGCACATCTTCCCTTTGTCACCTCAGATCCCCACAAGATGGATCGGTGTTTGGTGATGCACCATGGAATGTTTTTCCCAGAGTAAAAGTTAAAAATACAATCTTTGCTAGGATTGTGTTAAAAGGCAACAGGATAAATTCTGAAACTAGGTAGATGCAGAAAGTGTTTGCTAATTATCAGGATGCATTTGAACATCCTCAGGACATTCAAAAGCACTGCCTAACCCAATTTTTTGGTGTGTGGTCTGAGTTGCAACGTGGCAATCAGTTTGTGCTCATCAATGTTCCACAAATGGCAATGACTAGATAATCTGCTTCAGATGTTGGTTGTAAATATCACCCAGCACTTGGGGAGAACTCCCGTGTTATTGAAATTGTGTGGCAGGATATTTTACTTTCTCCTGAGGAGACCAAATGACATCTCCATCAGTACTCCAGTCCCTCAGTACCTCATGAAATGCTTGAACATATGTCTCAGTATACTGAGAGAACACATTGTCTCAGTATCAAGGGTCCCTCCACTGACAGCTGGCTTTTCTGTGGTTTGGAAGTAGGAGGTTTTTATGTAAATCTTTTCCTTGAAAAGTTAAATGGTGGCAGAGAGTCCACAGTAAATTCCACCTCTGCCATTTGTGTGGCATTTTGAACAACTATCCAACGTCAGTGACTTGAGTGCCAATTCCACAATGGATTTGGCTGAAATATTTCTACCTTTTAAAAGTGCAGACGATGGCTGGGCATTACTGGTCACACAAAGGACAAATGTGACTTAAGTTGACCTGACTTTGAATGCAGTTCAAAGAATCAAACTGCGATTGGCAAGGTGGAGCAGTTCAAGCAAACCAAGTCAATCTCCAGTTTGGAGAGAAATGAAAATATAAAGAAAGCCAAGGAGAAATTGATGGAGCATTTGGTTTTTTCATTGGTAGGAGGGTATAGGACAAGAGGATGTATCCTTAGAAATGAAGCCAAGCTGTTCTGGAGGGGAGTGAGGGAACATCGCACAGGGCACTCGACCACAAAAGATGGTTGGCAGCAACTCAATCAACCCAAGATTTACTTTGAATTAAAGTTTAAGTTTAAAAATTTGAGATGATGCAAAAGTAGCTCCATTTGTAATTAGATCACAAGGAGTAGAAGAGGTGGCTTGATTAGGGAAAGCCAGTATGGCTTTGTGCGGGGCAAGTCGTGTCTTACTAACCTGGTTGAGTTTTTGGACAAGGTGATGAAAAAGATTGATGAAGGTAGAGCTGTGGATGTCATCTATATAGACTTCAGTAAGGCATTTGACAAGGTCCCACATAAATAGGTTAATCAAGAAAGTTCAGATGTATGGGTTCAGTGGAGAATTGGCTGTGTGGATCCAGAACTGGCTTGCCTATAGAAGATGGATGGTGGTGGTTGAAGGGACTTATTAGGGCTGGAGACCTGTGAGTAGTGGTGTTCTGCAGGGATCTGTGCTGGGACCTCTGCAGTTTGTGATGTACATAAATGACCTGGATGAGAATGTTGATGGGTGGGTTAGTAAGTTTGCAGACGATACCAAGCTTGGTGGAGTTGTGAATAGTGTAGAAGACTGAGGACTGATACAGCGTGATGTAGATCAGTTGCAGACATGGGCAGAGAAATGGCAGATGGAGTTTAACCTGGATAAATGTGAGGTGTTGCACCTTGGTAGGACTGACATCAAGAGGCAGTACACTCGTAAGGGCAAGACCCTTAACAGCATTGAAGAGCAGAGACCTTGGGGTTCAAGTCCATGGCGAATTGAAAGTAATTACTCAGGATGATTAAGAAGGCTTATGGAATGCTTGCATTTATTAATCTGGGTATTGAGTATAGGAGTCAAGCAGTTATGATGCATCTTTATAGAACTCTGGTTAGGCTGCATTTAGAATATTGCGTGCGGTTCTGGTCACCTCACTCTGGGGGGGATTGTTGAAGCTTTAGAGAGGGTGCAGAGGAGGTTTGCTAGAATGCTGCCTGGATTAGAGTGCATGTGCTAATAGGAGAGGCTGGACAAACTTGGGTTCTTTACTCTGGAGTGGCTGATGGGTGATCTGTTGGAAGTGTATAAAGTTATGAGGGGCATAGACGGGTGGACAAGCAATATCTTTTCCCATTATTGAGCGACCCAATACCAGAGGGCATATATTTAAGGTGAGAGGGGGTAGGTTCGGAAGAGACGTGAGAGCTAAGTTTTTTACTCAGCGAGTGGTGGATGCTTGGAATGTGTTGCCTGATAGGGTGGTGGAGGCAAATTCATTGGGAGCTTTTAAGAGGGGCTTGGATGGGCACATGGATGAGAGGAAAATGGAGGGATATGGGCATTCTGTAGGTAGGATGGATTAGCTATGTCAGCACAACATTGTGGGCCGAAGGGCCTGTTCTGTGCTGTACTGTTCTATGTTAAAGGGGCTGAATGATTTCTCTGCATGTAATGATTATCTAAATCTACAAAAAATGTAAATGCAAGTCTTTTTCACTGCTGTGTGTCCAAGGGAGGTGGTCACTCCACTGATGTTTACTTTCTTACGTGGTTTATATCCATGCTCCCCTGCACCATCTGGTATCGGTTGCAGTAAGGGATTGAGTCTGCAGGTCTTGCAGCAATACACAGTGCTGTTAGAGAGAGACTAGAGACTGCAGATGCTGGAATCTATCACAACAAACAATCTGCTGGAAGAACTTGGTTGGGCAGCATCCATGGGAGGAAAGGAATTGTTGGGTTGAAACCCTGCATGAGTCCTGATGCAGGGTTTTGAACTGAAATGTTAGCAATTCCTCCACAGATGCTGCTCGACCCACTGAGTTCTTCCAGCAGATTGTTTATTGATGTAGTGCTATTACATCTGCAACTCCCTGTTCCCCAGCTCAGCAGTAATAAAAACTTCCTTGTCCTATTTCCTCCCCCTCCCAGCATTCATACTCGAAATTGCCACTGGTAGGAAGAGGTTCTATTGTGGTTTGGGTGTCTCATGGGACCTTTATTTAATAAACTTTCCTGTAACCTGGCTCTTGCTGCGATTGGAGTCCTGCGGACTCTAATCCTGGAATGGAAAGACTTTTTAATGTAAATTTAATGAGAAATCTTTTCTCTGATGGATGTCAGGTGTGTAATTATATGCAGCAGTGAGCTACCAGTTTCTATCATTTGGCTATTGGAATGTGCACATCGATGCCAAGGCAGTGCTAATTACACACTGCTGTCAGGAGGTGAACGTCGGCTGTGGTCACCCAGCAGTGCCGATGCTGATTGGTCTGCCATGATTGTCAGCTCCCAGGATTTTACCTTCTACACTCTTCAGATAATATTAGCTACCTTAAACCAAAGTTCCTTGCCTTAGTGAAGCATGGGGATTTTCCCCCACCTTGTGTTCTATAAGTTTTGAAAGAAAGTTAAGGTTTTTTTTTATAAAAAAACAAATACTTTGGATTCTCTGAGTCCCCTGATGGTCTCTGACCATCACAAATAACTGGTGAAGAAGCCCATTTGCAGAATGAGCTTACACAGAACAATGGACTGTTGATTTTGATTGAGCAATAGATTTTGGCCAGGGCAGTGGAGTATAACTTCCAATTTCTTTCTAAAAAGAGTGCCACAGGCTATTTTAAGATCTTTTGATGAATCAGGTAGGCCCTTGGCTTAAAAGTTTCTCCCAAAAGAGTTCAGCAGTAATGGTTCCATTAGTGCTGCACTCCCTTGGGACTGCAGTTGGTGCAGAAGTAGTCTCATTTCTGTTGTGTCTTTCATAGGACAATCCATTCACGTTTCACATCTAAAAACCACTTCTTGGAATGTTGTTGCCATTGTAATATGTGGAATCGAGGTAGCCAGCGTGTATCCAACAAGATCTTGTGGACAATTGGACAAATGGTTGACGCATCAGTCGGTGATTTGGTTGAGGGACAGAGGTTGGTCAGACTGGGAGGAGAGCTCTTGTGCTCATCATTAGAGAGCTGCACTGGAAATTCTGTCTAGGTATAGAGAAGTCTCCTGAATAGAGCTTGAGCCTACCTTCAGCAATGTGCTGCCTCCTGGAGCTGTAGCTTTCTCATAAGATGTTGAATGTTTACAGATTGGACCGTGGGATTGCACACTCCGTAACATCCAATTTTCTAAAACCAGAGTCCTGTTGTCTTTGGTTGAGATGTTAAATCAATTCATTTAGTTACCCTTTAAAGAATGCCCCAGACCATTTCAAAGAATCGCAACAATTTCTGATCTCCCTCACCAATTTATTTCCTCTATCGTCACAAGAATTGGGTTGAATGGGTTTCTGCCATTTTGTCATTTGTGGAGCCTTCGTGTGTGCAAAAGTTTTGCTCGTGTCGTCAATATAGCAATAATCCTTCGCAAATTGATCATAGGACAGTTCAAACTTGCTCTACCCAATGTGAAACTGACCAGACTGAGGGCAGTACTGGTTCTACATCCATGCAGAATTATACTCTTAAATCAGTGGAGATTAATATTGGGCAGGACTAGGGTTGTATCACATAATTTTGTGGCTTATCATCCAGCAGTAAGGGTTAAATATGCCCCCATTACACGTAGAAGTGTTTTTGATTACTGTATAGCAAGGGCAAGTTGATCACCTACAAGTAAGTGTAAGTTCCATTTTGATCAATAAAATAACTTTACAAGCCTCTGTCATGGATGAACAAACTTACAAACCTATTGGTCATGCACATAATTATTGTTTACACTGTAGAAGTTGTCACAGATCAATGTACAAGGGAATAATGCATGATTGGCCATTGATGAATTAAGGAGATGGACTGAGTATGTGTAATGGCATTTCATTTTAGCAATATTTAGTCTGTATGAGATGAGGCAGATCAAAATCTATCTAGCAATTTAAAAACCTTATTTTGACTTTGTGTAGATTCCACTAGTCGGACCACAAGTGGAATATTGTCATGTTCTGAGTGACTAACCTTCTTCAAAAGGGCATTCTTGAAATGGAAATGCTTTGGCACTTGTTAGTGTGTTGAGCATGAGGGAGACTGTGATGAAAATGGAATGGATAGGGGCACCTTCCAAAGATGAGGACAGCAGATCTAGTCTCCAGGAGTGTGGCGTTGTGTGGAACTGTCCTTGGATGCTAGCTTTTCAATTAGAGGATTTGTCGTTTTTAAATCCATTTGAGAGGCATCCAAAGCTAGAAGCCTTTGACATGAGGTGGACACCAAATCCAGCATAGAATTTGGAAGAAGCATATTTGCTGAAAAAGTGGTTAGAATGTGGAATTTTGTTCCTCTGGGAGAGGTTGCAGGAGATAGCATCAATGTACTTGAGAGAAAGCTGAATAAGCACCTAGGGGCGAAAGAAATGGAAAGATGTGTTACTTGGGTGGAGGAAGCTCATGCAGAACACAAATGTCATCATGGATCAACAGAGGTGAATGATCGGTGTAATCTGTGGAGCTGAACTGTTCCTGTGCAGCAAGAACCCTTGCTCTGTGGGTTCTAGGCTTCCCAGCTGGTGAGTGAGCTTGTATGAAGGTGAGAGTGTCCTTTAAGCAAAGACTGACCTCTGGCTGATGGTTCCCTTCACTCTCCTGCTGTTGGGGGCCAATTTTTGAATAAGAGTCAGCTTAACTAATAACTGCAGTGAAATTTGAAATAGAAATGGGTGCATCAAAGCAGAGATTGGGATAAATGCCGGTTTTTGGGAAGTCTTATAGGGAAAGGGGAAGAGCTAATCAGACTGGAGACGCTGTGACTGGAAGAGTTCTGTAAATGTGTGATTGCCTGACATCTGTGTCAGTAATCTGCTGTCTCGAAACGCCTTTAAAATGCAACCAGACAGCTAGCTGATTAGAATCAAGATTGATGGATATCGGAACAAGAATGGACACTGAAATACAAATACTGTGCAGGAAATTGTTTCCTATCCTGCTGGCTCCATGAGAATACTATTTGATTGGGGCTGAGCACTACATCTTACTCGGGGACTGTATTTTTGTTCTGTTATCTTCACAGCTTGGGGATATAGAGTGATCATTGCTGCTGTTTGGCCTTTGCTACCTCTGGAAGATTTAAGGGTAGTGGGATGGGTAAATGTCTTTTAACATCCCTTGTATGACTAAGCCAAGGCTTGGAATTTGAGCAGCTGTTTAGAGCTGAAAGGAGAATGCAACAACCATTGCATTTTAGTAGCATCCTTCACAGCTTTGGCATTATAAAATGCTAAACAGCTAATGAAATACTTTCTGAAGTGCTGTTAGTGATGCAGTTGGATGGATTGGGAGGAGGTGTTAAATCAGAACTGTCCACAAGTGGATGCAAACGTTGTTATGATGATTATTCCAAGGAAGAACAGAGGAACAGGTTACCCCTATTTCCCTGGCTAGTATTGTCCCCTCAGTCAGTATCCTCCCTGGGACATCTTGAGACTGGTGCAAGGTGCTATATAAATGTTTTTTTTAAAATGCAGGATGTGTGGCAGTGATCATACCCAGCAGGAATACAACAACCACGTCACCTGTTTCTCAGTAATGTTCTTTGGTGTGGGATTTTGTACTGCTAGCATGTTTCATGTGTTTCTCAATACTTCATTGGCTGTGATGTGGGTGGTGATAGGTGCCACAACAATGCCACACACTTGGATGATGTGGGGCTCTTTGTCAGGGAAGGCTGAACAGGATGGGCCTTGACCTAATCAAAGGTCTCTTAAAATGAAAGTGCTTTGGAGCATACGTGCTAGTGGATAAGAGTGACTCCAGAGGCCATTAATGTAAGAACATTGAGGTCAATGGAGAATTTGCAAGAAACCTCTACCAGTAAAATGCTGAGAAAGTAGAATTTGCTCCCTTGGGAGTAGCTGAAAGGAACAATGAAGGAGCATTTAAGGAGCAGCTGGGGAAAGACACGAGAGAGAACGTTATTGTGATGGGAGGAAATGCCAGCAATGCTTAAATCAGGGACTGCCTTTACCCTGGTGATCAGTAATACATGCACAGAAAACTCATTCAAATGGCTAAAACACAAGCAAGCACATCTGTCTTGCAGTCCCCTGAGACCCCCCCCCAGATGTTGGTTCCAGCAGGAGGGGTGGGTCCTAGATTTTGGGAAGCGGGGTAGAGGTGGGGATATGTAGACATAGGTAGGACCAAGGGGCAGGGATAAGAGGACCAGGATTCCAGCAGGAATAGGGTCCTGACAATAGTGCAAGGTCCAAAATGAACAATCTGCAGTGGTCTTGGGCTGTGTGGAACGATCGAGGGGAGACTGGAATTACTATGGCTGGGGATATTAGAGGATGTTGGGAGTGAGCGGAGAGTAGCACTAGACTAGGAACTAGATGTAGACCAGCTTGAAAATGCAACTTATGCAATGGTATGATTCCAAAATATTAAAGACTTTGGTAAGTGCTGATACAGACAAGTTGGGCAGAATGGCCTGATTCTGGGTTGTAAAGATTGTAGTTGGGGGGTGGCAGGGGGGGGGGGGGCGCGGGGTGGATGTTGGAATGTGGCCCAAGAGAAGCAGGAGGGGCACACGGGGTGAGGCTGCTGGCCGTCACATTGTAGATGCCTCCTCCCAAGCCTTGGGTCAGACACCCTTGAATGCACCACGCATGTAGTAACTCCACACACCAACACCAACCGCGCAGCCTGGTCTGTAAATTATTTATAGCCTTGCTAAGTGTTCTGAGCTAATGTTTCTTGCTGTTTCTGTACTGTGAGTCATGCAGCCTGCACATGCCTCACTGTCAGGGGGGCTGTTCATCACAGCACTTCAGACTCTGGACCGGGCAGAGCATTTCTAGGTGAGCTATTTATAAACTTAATTTTAATAGCTGTGCTTTGAGTAGTAAACCAGTTAATTCTTTAAATGTAGGCTAGCTGATGGATGTGGGCACATTTCCTATTTAACTGATAATTGCAAAAGGCCCATCTGCTGTAAACGATAAACCAAGTGACTTATGCAGGTTTTGATTCTGGTAACTGCCCATCTTTCTTGAAGTTGATGGGCATGTTGCCAGCATTTGTTTAGCACCCAAGACGTTCCCTGTGGTTTTCTGTGTCTCCAACCTGTCCCAGGGAGCATTCTGTGGCTCTGACCCATTTCCCCACGTGGTAGGGGGAAGTCATTCTGTCTGTTCTGTCCTTGCTCACTGTTCAAGAGTGTCCTGTGCTCCCTGCTCATTCCCTGCAGTCATTTTTGGAAGACCATCCCCATCCGTTCCTCCCACTGTGGGGGAAAGTGACAGGAGGGTGCAGAATGGTCCTCGTGCTGAAGGTAGAATGTGTAGCTAAGTGGGCTGGAGATCCAGAGTCTGCTTCTAGGACCTCAGAGCATGAAGACTTGCCACCACTGAGAGGAGGCAAGAGAGTGAGTATGGATTCAGCAATCACAGGCAGGCTCCTGTGTTGGGGAGTTAAAGGTTTACTGACTTCAGGTATTAACTAGCTGCGTGTGTCTATGGGATGTTCCCCTCCCTGATGTTTCTTCTGTTCCTTTGCAGCAAACCCAGACTGACTCGGACACAAAGTGCCTTCACTCCGGTGTCTTTAGCGCCACCTTTCACAGGTAAGAAGTTCTCAAAAGCAAAATCCTCCAAATGTCGGAAAGTATAAATTCTGGCAATAGCTGGCAGGTCAGGCAGCATGTGTGAGTGTAGAATGTAGAACAGTATGGCTTAGGAACAGGCCCTTCAGCTCATGATGTCTGTGCCAACCATGATGCCAAACTTAACTGAACCTATCTGCTTGCATGTGATCCATTCCCTGCATGTTCATGCGCCTGTCTAAATATCTCTTAAACCCCACTGAGTCTGCTTCCCACCACTGCGGCAGTGTGTTCCAGGCATCTACCACTCTGTTTATTTAAAAAAAACACATCTGCTTTAAATTCCCCCTCTCACCTTAAAGCTATGTCTTCTAGTACTTGTGTGGAGAGAGAAACTGTTAATGTTTTAGGATGATGACCTTTTAAAACTCTGAACAATCACTGACATGAAGGATTAACTGTTTCTCTCTCTGTGGATGTTGTCTGATCTACTGAGTGTTTCCAGCACTTTCTCCTTTTTGTTTTATATTGCGGAGCTTTCAAACTCTGGTCACTTGTCTTGCATCACATCCACGGCCATTGCTTCCTTCTCCACTTCTGTGTCCTCTTCCTCCACCTTGTTTGTTCTCTCCTGCTTTCTTTCCCTCCACTCCTGTCACCAATTAAACAGACACTGTTCCTACATTGATCTGACACAGTGTAATGTCCTGTCCTGAAGTCCATTGACTTCTAACTCCTGTTGTTCAAAGTGTGACTTGCTGTTTTTAAAACTTGCTTCGCTTCTTTCCAAAAAGAAGTTTTCCCATGCTTATGCCATTCTTGGCCTCTGAGTGAATCACTTTGCCCAACCTGGGCAGGGCAGGAGCACACTCTATCTAAAGGTTGCACGGGGCTGTTTATTGAAGGAGTACATATCCCATAAGGATGGAGCTTTGTGAGAAGGAACCGTTGACCTATTGAAGGAGTTGGAGAATGTGCCGCATTTTAAGATGTATGGAGAAAAGAGCCTTCCCTTTCCTTTTTGTGATCTCAAAATTCTTTATACCTCAACAGCATTTAATTGGCTGTAGTCACTGTTATGTTGGAAACAAGATGACTAGTTGTGTGCACAGCAGGGTCCCACAAATTGTAATACAATGATGTGCAGTGATGTGATGTGGTGTTATCTGAGGAATAAACATTGTCAGAGAGAACTCCCCAGCTCTAGTTAAATCATAGTTTTTAAATCTCCATGTATTGTCTTATCCAGATTTGGTACTGCATTGGCATTTTGATCTGTTTTGTGCTTAAAATCTTGGGCTAGAACCCACAATCTTTTGGCTTCTAGGACTTATCAGACTAGACTGACCAAGGGAATGTTGGAAAGTGACTCCCGGCCTATCACTATATTATTGCTGTTGTTCTGGAATTTTTAAAAGGAATGTGGCATTGGCTATTTTCTAAGTTGGTATTTAAAATGCTGGGTTAATAATGAGATGGTACCAGATTGTAATGAAGCAAAAGGATTGTGGAAGAAGGAAGAGGAGCCAGAACACTTGTCACGTGCAATGATCATGTGAGTGGAAAATTGTAGGATTGTTTTAGAAGATTCGGGTGTTTAATCTGCTGACTCTTCCCCGTTACTGGTTCTGCAGTGGAATCATCACGGATAGATGAGCAAATCCCAGGGTTGCTGTCTTTGAATTATTTCACTGTTGCTTTGGGGATGAGGGATGCTTTGGATCCCCAGAAATGGGGGAAGACTTTTGTTCAAAAACCCTTAACTCAAACCAATTAAGTTCTGTCTCTCTATTATTTACTCCTTTGCCTCTCCCAAAGATCCAACTAATTGCCTCCTCCATTTGTTTTTCCCTGACAACTTCATTATTGTCTTGGTCTCACTCCAGGTTCTTTACTTATAAGGTACTACTAGTATCTGTGAGCTGTTTTCTGTGACCTCTGTACCTGTTACACTTGATTCCAATGTTTTCCTGGTGGACCTCATTCCACCCTCCGTTAACTTAAGATATTCAAAACTAGTCACTGGCCTAAGCTCATTCCGGCCTCTCAGGGCTGCACTGCCATTCAACAGGATCATTGATCTTTTACCTCAGCCTCACTTTCCTGCTCTAACCCATTGATTCCCTTAATATCTAAAAATGATCTCTTCGAAATCATGAATATACTTTGAGTCTCTGCTGCCCCCTGGAATAGAAAATTCCAAAGATTCATTTCCCTGTGGTTGAAGAAATTTCTTCTCATCTCTATCCTAAAAGATTGTCCCCTATTTTGAGATTGTGATTCTGGACCTAGATTGCCCCAGCCAGGGGAATCATCAACCCTGAATCCACTCTATCAACACCTGTAGGAATTGTTTCAATGAGATCACCACTCATTCTTCCAAACTCGTGTGTGGTGTGGGTCCACTCAGATTTACCTACCCTTGTAGGCATTTCCCCCATCCCAGGACTCTTTGTTGTACTCCTTATTGCAAGCATAAACTTCCTTGGGTAGGGAGATCAGTTCTGTACACGCCATTCTAAGTATGGTCTTGCCAGAGCTCCATGTAATTTTAAATAAGATGTCTTTGCACACACTCAAATTTTCTTGCAATAACATCCAAAATACCTTGCCTTCCTAATTGCTGCTGTACCCCATATATTAACTTCCAGTGATTCACGTACGAGGAACCCAACTCCACCTGAATGCCCACAGCTTCCATTCTCATTTAAAAAAACTTCCTGCCTTTTCTATTTTTATTGTTATTTGTTGACTGAGTATTTGTTCTATCTGCTGTATATTCACCCATTCTTTTATCATGTCTGTCTCCCCTGAAGGCTCTCTGTGCTCTCCTCACTGCTTTATATCCTCAACAAACTTAGATATATTGCACACGATCCCCTCGTCCATCTCCTTGATAGTGAACAACTGGGCCCCAGCAACGATGCCTGTGGTACTCCCATGGTCAACCCTTCCAACCTGAAAATGACCTGTTTAGTTCAAATCTGTTAACAAATCCTCCATCCACGACAGTATGATGTCCCCAATATCAGTCTTGTTTATCAAAGGCCTTCAGAATGTCCACCCGTGTCTATTTTGCTAGCTGCAGCCTCAAAAAAAAAAATTTCCAACATCTGTCAAGCCTGATTTCCCTCTTGTTCTGCCCAGTCCTATTACTATTTTCTAAGTTCCCTGTTACCACTTCCTTAATAGTTTCTAGCATTTTCCTTACCACTGATGTGAGGCTAACTGGTCTGTAGTTATGTTTATTCTCTCCCTCTTTTTTTTGTTAAACAGCAGGGTTACATTTGTGACCTTCCAATCTGTGGGGACAATTCTCAAATCTATGAAATTATGCAAGATAACCTGAGGTTCCACCTCTCCTTGCCCACTTGCTTCAGAACCTCATTCCCTCTAGACCTGTAGTTCTCCATTATTTCTGGGTGTTTTTTTTTCATTGTCATCTTGTTCTGTGATGAACCATTGTGACTCCAATGGGTGCTCTGGAGATAATTAGAGAGATGAGCAATTTAGAGGTTGTACCCAGCAAGCCAGTGGGAGTTTTGTTTAAAAAATCAATAGGCCTCTTCAAACTTGAGTCCTTCCATATTCTTAGACAATGAGGCAGGTTTGTGCTTGTCTGTCATATTAACTCTGTCTGGGCAGAGTATTTATAACCACAGGGACGTGGATGGTAATTATCACATCATAAAAGACAAAAACAGGGCACTTGGTCTGTCACTAGTGTCAGTCCTTTGAAAGAACTCTGTCTAGTTTTGCACCCCTACTTTTACCCACATAGCTCTGCAAATTTTTCCACTGAGTTCAGCATACTGTCGATGCTGATGGAGAAATCCACGCAATCAGTATTTCCACTTCCCATTGGCAAGTTGCCTTTGAATCAGTTTCTAGTGCACTTGCAGGCACCATGCCCCATTTAACAAAGATCCTGTTCTTTTATCTTCTCTCCTTCTCTGAGTTCTTTTGCCAAAATGTCTTGAGTCTCAGTCCTTTTGTTATTTAGTGAAGGGAGGAAGGGAAAGTGGGGGCGATCTTTAACTCTTCAAAGATGGAATTTGCAGATGCTGGGGGTGCTAGTATTTTAGTGGGACACAACAGATTGTGGGGGTGAGGGAGAAACTGATTCTCATGGGGATGGGGGAATAAAAGGGTTAATTCTCTTCACTGATCTTCACTTCCATCTGTAACCAACAGGAGAAACTGTGTCACTGGTCGACCTGGATATTTCTCGTCGTGGACCACCATCTCCTCATCCTCCGACACCACCACCCCCCCCTCGCAGAAGTCTCAGTCTTCTAGGTACAGTATGTAGATGTCTGTGTCACAATAGCAACTAGTAGCTGTACGTGGGAATTACATTGTTACAGGCAGCTGTTTACATCCGGAATCCCCAATGTAAATGTTAGAATTGATCGCAGATTTTTGGATTGAAACTTTTGACGTGTAACCAACTATTGTGACAGCAGATACTCAGACGTATGTATACAGAACTTGTAAATGTATTTGCATACTTGGTTAGGCAATCTTACCAAACTAAACCCAGTGAATATTCTGGAGACCCAAGAGACTGCAGATGCTGGGAATCTGGAGCAACAAACAAGATGTTGGAGGAACTCAGCGGTCGAACAGCATCTGTGGGGCGAAATGGACAGTTGATGTTTTGAGTTGAGAAATGTTGGCTGTCCATTTCCTTCCACAGATGTTGCCTGACCTGCTGAGTTCCTCCAGCATCTTGTTTGTTGCTCCAGTGTATATTCTGCCTTCCAAGGGTTGCCATTCCCCAGTGTCCTGGTTTGACTGTAGCACTGTTGTAAATCTGTGGTTGTGGTTCTGAAGGAACTTGCATTTCTAAAGAACCTTGCACAATCTCAGGATGACTCTGAGAAATTTACAATCAATCAAGTACTGAAGTTTAGTTATTGATGGCAGGAAAGGAAGCAAGAAAGGAAGCAGAAAATGTGTGCACAGCAAGACCACACAACAGCAGTTTTGCAATGACTACATCAGTTTCATTATATTGATTGTAGTATGAATGTCATCCCAGACACCAGGGAGAGCTTCCCTGTTCGTCAGAATTGTGCCACAGTATCTGTTGCATCCACCTAAGTGGACAGACAGGCCTTGGTTTTATTCAGGACAGTGCATATCTGACAAAGTAGTACCACATCGGTTCTGCATTGAAGTGCCAGCCTTAGTATTGCGTTGATTCTCTGGTGAGAGTGCTACAACAGTGACAGCTGATGTCCTGTTCTACATACTGCTGTGAGGTCTACCCAGATACCAGCTGAGTTGCCACCACTTTTTTTTGGAGAGCTTGGTGTATTTGTAGTGAAACAGTTTCTATTCTGATGATTCTACTGGGAATGAGGAAAGTCTGTTGTCAGTCGTGTGTATCACTGGTGTGTGCTCCTACTGTGTGACCATGTAGTGTTTTACACCAGCATGCATGTAGAGGGTCCATAAGTATGACTGAGGGACATGCCAATTCTTAACTCCTGTGGTCACATTGTGACAATTATCTGTCAACATCTATCGAGTTTCGTTTGGGAACCAGGTGGTTTATTTGAGGTAGGGTCCATCTGTTGCATATGCCGTGTTTTCCAACACTTGTACCTCCGTCCCATATTGCACCAACTAACACCAGACGAGCAGCCTCCACCTGTGCTCCAGGAATGGCACAAAGAGTCCAGGTGCTGTGAGGTTGAGATCACTGCCTTTCAGGGGTGTGAATCTGGTGTTTGTCCCACCCCAGCCACTTCTGTACATCCTCCTCCACTGGAGGCCCTGCCTTCAGCAGTTTGGGCTCTGAACTCTAGTTCTGTAAACCTTTCTGCCCCCTCCTCCTCTTCCATTGACGCTACAGCTCTGACCAAGCTTTCGGTCACCTGTCCTACGGTTGGCTTATGTAGGTCAGTGAATGTGCTGCTGTGGAATCTGTCAGGCTATCCATGGTTTTGGTGAATTGAGAATATATTAATGATCTGGTTGACCATGGAGACCTGAGAGTGCAGGTGCGGGAATCTGGAGCAACGATCCGCTGGAGGAACTCAGCGGGTCGATCAGCATCAGTGGGAGGGAAAGGAATTGTCACCATTTTGGGTTGAAATCCTACATCTAGTCCTGATGAAGGTTTCAACCCAAAATGTCACTTGTTCCTTTCCCTCCCACAGCTGCTGCCCAACCCACTGAGGTCTCCCAGCAGATTGATGCAGTACTCTCCACTTGCCTGGTTGGGTGCTGCTCCAATGATTCTCAAAGCCTGATGCCATCCTGGGTGCAGCAGCTGACCCGTGAGTAGACATGTGCTCCTTCCAACTCTAGCAGCACCTCCCAACATTCTCTCTCTTCTCCCATCAGGCAGAAGATGCAAAAGCCCGAAAGCATGTACCACCAGGATCAAGGACAGCTTCTATCCCGCTGTTGTAAAACTATTGAACAGTTCCCTAGTAGATGGACTCTTGACCTCACAATCTACCTCATGATGGGCTTGTGCCTTATTGTCTGCCTGCACTGCACTTTCTCTGTAACTGTAACACTTTATTCTGCATTCTGTTATTGTTTTACCTTGTACTGCCTCAATGCACTGTGTAATGAATTGATCTGTATGAACAGTATGCAAGGCAAGTTTTTCACTGTACCTCGGTACATGTGACAATGATAAACCAAAAAATCCTCCCCCATTGTTGGGGGGGGGGGGGGTGGTCAAGTGCAGCAGATGGTCTACACGGCAACAGCACCACCCCATGAATCACGGTTTGCTGACTAGTTCCATCCCTGGGCCCGTATCCTGGAACTCATGACCCAACACCACTGGGAGTTTCTTCACCGGAGGTACTGCAGCAGTTTGGGGGCACAGCTCTGCATCACTAACCCCCAGGGCAGTTGTAGGAAGGTGGATACAGCCAGGGATAAGAATGACTGTATCAAAATGTTTCCCCCACCACAGCTTCCATCCCACTGTTCTAAGACTTTTGGACAGACCTCTTGTATGTTAAAGATGACCTCTAATTGGTATTGGTTTATTATTGACCTTGTCTTGCATACTGTTCGTACAGATCAATTCATTACACAGTGCATTGAGGCAGTACAGGGTAAGAACAATAACAGAATACAGAGTAAAGTGTCACAGCTACAAGGAAGTGCATTTCAGGTAGACAATAAGGTACAAGGTCATAAGGTATATTGTGAGGTCAAGAGTCCATCTCATCATATAAGGGAACTGTTCAATAGTCTTATCGTCGTGGGATAGAAGCTGTCCTTGAGCCTGGTGGTACGTGCCCTCAGGCTCCTGTATCTTCTACCTGATGGGAGAGGGGAGAAGAGAGAGTGACCCAGGTGGGTGGGGTCTTTGATTATGCTGGCTGCTTCACCAAGGCAGCAAGAGGTACAAACATCTGCATTGCACTTTCTTTGTAACTGTAACATTATGTTCTGCCTTCTGTCCTTGATTTTGCCTTGTACGACCTTAAAGTACTTGTGTTTTGAAATGATCTGTATGGATGGCTTGCAAAACTAAACTTTTCACTTCACCTTGGTACATGTGACAATAATAAACCAATATGGATACCAATCCAGCTGCAGCATGTGCTTCAATGTTGGTTTTTGCATCATTTGGGGGAGCCTGTAGATCTTAATCTTGTTGCCCTGGAGTTACCTGGAGAGGGGTGGAGCAAGACCATAAGTTATCGGAGCAGAATTAGGCCATTCAACCCATCAAGTCTACTCTGCCATTCGATCATGGCTGATTTTATTTTTCCTTCTCAACCCCATTTTCCTACCTTCTCCCTGTATCCTTTGATGCCCTTACCAATCAAGAACCTATCAACCTCTGCTTTAAATATACCCAATGACTTGACCTCCACAGCTGCCTGTGGCAATGAATTCCACTGATTCTCCACACTCTGCTTGAAGAAATTCCTCCTCATCTTTGTTCTAAAGGGACATCCTTCTATTCTGAGGCTGTGCCCTCTGGTCCTGGACTCTCCCACTACTGGAAACATCCTCTCCACGTCCATTCTATCCAGGCATTTCAAGGAGATCCCCCCCCCCCCCCCCATCCTTCTAAACTCCAGCGAGTACAGGTCCAGGGCCACCAAATGCTCCTCGTGTGTTAACCCTTTCATTCCCAGGATCATTCTTGTAAATCTCCTCTGGACCCTCTCCAACCCATCCTTCCTTCGGTATGGGGCCCAAAACTGCTCTCAATACTCCAAGTGTGGTCTGACCATTGCCTTGTAAAGCCTCAGCATTACATCCTTGCAGCACCTCTCCTTGGAGCAGTTGATGGCTAGGAGCCATACAGCACGGAAACAGGCCCTTTGGCCTAACTCATCCATGCTGACCAAGTTGCTCATCTTAGCAAGTTCCATTTGCCTGCACCTGACACGTTCCCTCCAACCGTTCCTATCCCGGTACCCGTCTAAGTGTCTGTTTAAGAGACATTTCTAGCATCTAAAAAAGTCTTTTTGAGACACTTAAGTTGCAGTATTTAATTAGATATTTTGAACACCATTTTTCAGCACTATTTTTACTGGAAGATTGTGTTTTCTGTCCTAGAAACAATATAAATGTTAGAAGTGAAATTTTATTGTTAAATCTCATTCCCTTTTGGGATACAAGGATCAGAAGCGAGGGAAATCTGAGAATTATATTGTCACAGCAGAAGCTGCTGGAGAATGGGTTCAGTGGGCTGGGTCTCCCTCTTGGGGATCTAGTTCAGTTTAACCTGTCTGCCTCTTGCTTGCTGTGTCCCTCCTTTTCCCTCTCCAACAGTGTATCCAGTGTAGTAGTTGAACCGGAAGGTAGAGGTTGAGGGTTGTGAGGAATGGCAGGTACCATTTCATTGCATGAAGAATGCAGGGGCATGAGGTTGGCTCCTGGCCTGACCAAGGCCAATTCAGCACCAGCCTGTCGGACAAAAACACTGCAGATGCTAGAAATTTGAAATAAAAACAAAATGCTGAAAGCACTCACTCATCAGAACCTGATGAAGGACCTTTTAACCTGAAATGTTAACTATTTCTCTTTCAGCAGATGCTGACTGACCTGTTGTGTGTTTCCTGCACTTTGTTTTTATTCCAGTCTGACTCTCTTCTCTCTTCATGCCTTCTCCTGCTGCTCTCTGCTTACACATTATGGCACGACCCAAATGGTTCATGGGAAAACACACCCAGCCTGACGCAGTTTAGCCCCGTTGGGCTCGGGTTGCGTAACTAGGATCCGGGGAAATCAAAGGCTGTTGAGCTGGGAACCCTGGATTTGTCTGGGAATTTGCTGTGTTTTCTGTATTAGAATAGTGACTGCACTTCAAGAGTTACATCATTGATTTGAGAAATCCTGACATTATTGGTACTGGTTTATTATTGTCATTTGTACTGAGGTACAGTGGAAAAACTTGTCTTACAAACCGATCGCACAGATCAATTCATTACAAAGTACAGTTACATTGAGTTAGTACAGAGTGCATTGATGTAGTACAGGTAAAAACAATAACAGTACAGAGTAAAGTGTCACAGCTACAGAGAAAGTGCAGTGTAATAAGCTGTAAGGTCACAACAAGGTAGATTGAGGTCAGCGTCCATCTCATCGTATAAGGGAACTGTTCAATAGTCTTATCACAGTGGGGTAGAAGCTGTCCTTAAGCCTGGTGGTATGTGCCCTCAGGCTCCTGTATGTTCTACCCGATGGAAGAGGAGAGAAGAGAGAATGACCCGGGTGGGTGGGGTCTTTGATTATGCTGGCTGCTTCACCAAGACAACGAGAAGTAAAGACAGAGTCCAAGGAGGAGAGGCTGGTATCTGTGACGCGCTGGGCTGTGTCCACAACTCTAGTTTCTTGAGGTCCTGGGCAAAGTAGTTGCTGTACCAAGCCGTGATGCATCCAGATAGGATGCTTTCTATGGTGCATCGATAAAAGTTGGTGAGCATCAAAGGGGACAAACCGAATTTCTTTCGCCTCCTGAGGAAGTCAAGGTGCTGGGGAGCTTTCTGGGCTGTGGCATCTACGTGATTTGACCAGGGCAGGCTCTTGGTGATGTTCACTCCCAGGAACTTGAAGCTCTCGACCTCAGCACATAATAAACCAATACCAATTATTGAAAAGTTGGTCTTTTACCAAGAGTTCGTTGCAACTGATGGACACCCTTGTGTGAATAAAAATATTGATGTTGGATCTAAATAACATGGGGGTAACTTTGACCAGACAATCATGTGAAGCAGGTAATTTTGGCGCTGCCTTCCCTGCCTCTTTACCGCAGCCCCATTAGACATCCCTTCCATTTGTTATCCTAAATCCACCCAGGCTGAGTTTGAAGTTGCGACCCAGATTCATCAGTGCACGAGCACTTGTACTCCAGCATTCTCTACTTTTGAGCAGCCTATAGCAGGAGAAGCAGCAAAGGGGGAATTCACCTCATTTTAAAAATAAATGCTCTGCTCTCTGAATGATTGGTTGATGTAGTTTGCCCTGCTGTTCTCTCCTGTTGAAACATCCTGCAGGTATCAACAGCAAGCATTTGTGGAGCCACATTATTGTTTTCAGTCCCAATATGTCTGTCCAGTGCAAGGTGTCCAAAGACTGCTCTCCAGGCATGACTTTGACATTTGTAGTGAGTAACCTGCACTCCCCAGTGTCCATTTTTTTAACCACTATTGCAGGGGAGTTTCAGTACTCCTGAGGGAGGGGTGATGTGGTTGGGGCTTGGCTAGGGGTGTTTGTAACATCTCATAGATCTCATCGGAAGAGGGGAAGTTTAACCCAGGCACAGTAAGAAATGGGTTATCTGACACTTGCTGGATTTGACTGCAGTCATTCCATTATGCCAGTTAACCAGATGCTGGCATTACTGAGGTGCCAGGTTAACAAGCTTCCACTACTGTGACTGGGAGCCCTGCTGCTGGGGATTGGTTCCTGCCCAGTCCTCACCCAGGAGTCGTCATTCTAATCCTAAGCCTCCTTGTGTTGTTTTTCAGATGATATTGGTGGGCCTCAGCCTCCGTCTTACCCAGTCAGCCCGGCCGCTGCCAGCTTACAGTCGCTACCTTTGCCACCTCCACCTCCACCTCCACCTCACACCTCCATCCAGCTCAGTCTCAGCTTGAGCGGTAAGAACCTGCCCTCACCTTCTGAGAAAACTGTTTAGTAAAGGATTACAAGCTGGCATTATTTCTGACCTGTAATATTTGGCATCAAGATCCTTCAGGCAAATAACTTGTTCTACCAACACTGACTTTGATTTTTTTTTTGCGTCAAGTTTCTTTCACCCCAACTGCCAATCGGCATCAACGTAACAGCAGGGAAACTAACAGCAAGGCTTGAGGCCAAACCACTGGTTATCTTCCTAATTTAAGACGAAACTGAGAGATCAGTTGCTTCACTCTGCAGAGGTTTCCTCCCGCACAGGGAAATTTGTGGCAGCTTTAGTGCACTTAGAATTGTGAGGGTGGTATGAAGGGAGAAGGGGGCACTCTGTCGAGTGAGGGGGGAAAGGGCTGTTTCGCAGAGGACCTACAATGTGCTGCCTGAAAGAGCGTGAGAAGCAGCTTCAGCAATAACTTTCATAAAAGAATTGGATTAGTACCTAAAGGGGAAGCATTTTCTGGAGTGTATAACCAACAGGTTAACTTTTAAAGAGTGTGTTGGCCTGAAAGGTCTCCAGTGCCACCAGAATCTGATTCTCAACGACTTGATAAAGAATTCTCCTCGTAAGTTGAGCACTTTAAGGCGAAGCCTTGTTGAATTGTTAATTGCTAACAAAGGCTGATGCTTTCTCACTACTTTTGTGAAAGGAAATGATGCTGTTCCAGTTGTACAAGTCGTTGGTGCGGCCATACTGTGTATAGTTTTGGTCACCCCTGTTGTAGGAAAGACGTGGTTAAACTGGAAAGAGTGCAGAAAAAAAAATTGAGGATGTTGCCAGGACTAGAGGGTGTCCATTATAGGGAGAGGCTAGGTCTTTATTCCTTGGAACATAGGAGAATAAGGGGTGACTTTGTAGAAATGTTTAGAATTATGAGGCATAGATAAGGTAGATGGTAACAGTCTTTTCCCCAGGGTAGGGGAGTCCAAAACTAGGTGGGTATAGATTTAGGGAAAAGTTTTAAAAGGGACCTGAGAGGCAACTTTTTCACGCAGAGGGTGGTGAGTATGTGGAAAAAGCTGCCAGAGGAAGTGGTTGAGATGGGTACAATAGCATTATTTAAGCACTTGGATAGGTACATGGAGGGGTGGGGGTGAGAGGGATATGGGCTGAACAGAGGAAATTGGGACTAACTGGGTGTGTACCGTGGTTGGTGTGGACTTGTTGGGCTGAAGGGACTGTATCTGTGCTGTATTGCTCTGGACTCTAATTCAAACCAGTTCCATGTTTGGTGGTTGTAAATTCTGCCGCACAACAATTTGTATTTATAAAGTATTAACTGAGTAAAATTTCCCCATGTATCCAACAAGAGCATTGACACCCAGTTTATATTAAGACAGGCAGCCAAAGGCTTGGTGAAAAAGTTTTAAGTAGCATCGTGAAGGATGAGAGAAGTGTAGAAGAAAAATTAGTGACAGCATCACAATGATCAGTTTTAAACACTGCTGCTAATGGTTGCACCATGGAAACTGGAGATTCGGAGGAGGTGTGGTGTTTGAGGGTTGTAGGATGATAAATGTTAGAGGGAGTGGTGAGCCCAGGGAGAGAGGGGAAACCACAGTGAGGATTCAGAGCATTGTTGAGACTGGTAACCAGTGTAGTCATAGAGTTGAATGGCATTTGCCGTAAGCTGGAACGTGGCCAGTAGAGTTTTGAACCATTTCGGTGGGAATGATTCCTCAATGACCCTTGGACATGTTCTGCAGCCACCATCTGTCCTGAAGCTCCTCTGTGAAAGAGTGAAATTGTTTATTCCTCTTGCCCTGCAATGAGAATATTGCCTTGCTCTCTCTCTCTGTCTGCTGTCTCAGGCGCTAATTAGGATTCTTCTTCTCTTGCCCAGACACTTTGCAGAGGAACTTGCCCCAAATCCGACCGATGACTCTGCAGCCTCAGCACTGCCCATTGACCAGGAGAGACTCCAACAGCTTTGCAGCCAGCTTACGGGAACTTGAAAAGGTACAAAACTTCACTGGTGCAAATTCTCTCTGACGGTAGAAAGTAGTCGCAGGGGGGTGGGGGGAGAGAGGTGGACAAAGAAAGAAAACAGTTGCAATCTGTTGGTCCAAGTCAAAAGAAACCGTGGCTTCAAGTCCCTCCTCAGACAGCTGAGCAAATAATCATTTTAACAACACGAAAACAATCATTTTGGTTTATTGGGGAGTAGAGGCTTATGGGGATGGGGCAGGAAAGCGGAGCTGAGACCAAGATCAGTTCAGCTACGACATCCCTCGTGTGGTGTTGAGGGAGTGCTGCTCTTCCAGATGAGACGTCTGCCCTCCAAGATGGATGAAGCTAATCCCAGGTCAGTATTTCCAAGAAGAGGCAGGAAAATTCCTCCCAGCCAGTAGTTACCCTCGAGCAAGATGGTCTGGTTATTGCATTTGGCGGGAGCTTGCTCTGCACCAGTTGGTTGCAGCATTCCCTACATCACAGTACACATCATTAGTGGTGAAGCATCCTGGGGGTGAGAGGGGTTGTGGAAATTTTGGCTGTGTGTGTGTGTGCCCTGCCCAACGGTCTGATGCCTCCTGCAGTGCGGCTGGTACTGGGGTCCAATGAACTGGGACGACGCAGAAATGAAGTTGAAAGGAAAGCCGGATGGTTCGTTCCTGGTGAGGGACAGCTCAGACCCCCGCTACATCCTCAGCCTCAGCTTCCGCTCCCAGGGGATCACCCACCACACCAGGATGGAGCACTATCGAGGTGAGGACATTGAGTTTCTGCCACGTGGCCCCAGTAAGGGAGAGGGGGGTTCTAATCGAGGACAGTGGGAGGTGCTGTTTCTTGCTGAACAAGGACCCTTTTAATCCGAGGTACGGGTGCTGATTTTGGGGCTATGATGCTGGATGAAATGGGAAGGGTCCGATTGGACAATAGGAAAGTGAATTTAAAAAAAACTGAGGCAGCATGGGTCAATGAGTGCAGGAAGATGAGTGCACGGCACTTGTCCTGTCAGCTTGGAGTAGAAAGTGAGGGAGAGTGGCAGGAGGACACCTGGAGGTGTTCAGTCCAGGGGTAGTGGATGGGTCAATAATGTCACAAAGTGTGGGTGACATTCAACAAGTGAGCACCAGCCTTGCCTTAAAATTGGCTTCCATTGTGTTGGGCAGTGGACTGGGGCACAGCTCGGCCCCCACCATGGGACTGGACCCAGATTCCAGTTCCCTCGTAAGGGAACTCCACCGCTACACATTGGGGGCAATGGGGAGGGTAAAATGGAGGAGCTGGTTGGGCTTTGCCACTTCAGCCAGCCTGTTGTCAGGAGTGGGTGTGGTTCTTGTTTCCTGAACCAGGATCCCACCTATCAAACTGAAGGGTTAATAATCGGAGGGTCTATTTCTGCAGATACATTCCGAATAAGCTGACGCCCCAGCACTGAGAGTATGCGTGGAACATAGAACAGTACAGCACAGGAACAGGCCCTTTGGCCCACAATGTCTGCACCGAACACGATGCCAAATTAAACTAAATTTCTCCTGTCTGCACATGACCCATACCCCTCCATTCCCTGCATATCTGTGTGTCTATCTAAAAGCCTCTTAAAATGCTGCTATTATATTTGCTTCCACTGCTACACCTGGCAGTCTGTTCTAGGCACCTTCTGCTATCTGTTTAAAACTTGCCCCACACAGCTCCTTTCAATTGACATCCCTCCCCCCCCACCCCCACATTAAATGTATGTCCTCTAGTATGTGACTTTTCTACCCTGGGTGGGGTGGGGGCTAAGATTGGGATCTATCTAATTGCACTGGGACTTTATTTCAAAAAGGGGTGTTAAACACTCCTTTGGTGATGTAGTGGAACGTCTCATTGTTTGAAGAGGAGTAGGACAGCTCTTCCAGTGACTAGTAAATTTTTATTCTCCACCTACCATTAAAGACAGATTTCTAGGCTGATATCACATCGATATTTATGGCAACTTGCTGTGAAGGTTGAGCCTGTTGCATTTCATATGTTCCAGTGATGCCTACATTTATAAAGCATTTGGTTAGTTGGAGCATCCTGAGAGCTGTCATTAATTTCAAGCTCTTCGATTTTACAAACCTTGTGAAAGATGAGTTCGTTGGCAGGGGTCAGTCTTGGTTTCCATTTCCGAAGCGGATGAATTTTTCATCTCCACTCCTGTGCAGCAGCCTGCTGGGTGTGTGTGGAGGCTGCAATGTGTAGGTGACAGGGTAGCAGATGGTACTGACAGTCTTTGTACTCTGGTGTTGTGATTGATAAGACACTATTACCGGGATTGTTTTCAGCAGCAGGAAGCCATCTGTGCTCTCTGTATTCCATCGTGATGTTATTTATGCTTTCTGGAAAGGTCTGCATTCAGTGCCTGTCACTAGTTGCCATGGGAAAGCCATGATGGTCTATCTCCTTTATGAGCACTGTAGTCCTTGTGATATTTCAGTGCCTTAATATAATTGGATGGTTACATGATAGCCATCATGTTGCTGTGGGGACTGGTGCTGTGTATAACCAGACCAGGCAGGGACGGCAGGTTCCCTGACCTGAAGCATATTAGTGACTGCTGAGTTATCTTGCCAGGCTTCTATCACTTCTACAAATGTTTTGAAAAGCATTTGTATTCTCAACTTGTCAAGGTGAGATTTGAACTCTTGGCATGAGGATTATTACTCCAGTAACACTGCCATTGCACCACCTTATCATGTGCATCATTTATTGCAAGGAATGTGAGCACTTCATCTTCCTGGCAATGTCCCAGTCCTCCACAATAATGTCTGCAGGAAATCCGTAGAAATCACAAGGTGAAATAGTGGGTGTGGGGTCGGGGGGAGGGGGGGGGGGGGGCGCAGGAGAAATCAGAATATTCCCATGGGAATTGATCTATGCATTTTAAGCCAAAAGCTTGTAGGAACACCCAAGTCTCTTGAGCCCTCCAACCTGTTCTTCCAGTCAGTTCAACAATGGCTCCTCTGTCTACGTCTACCCATCGTGGTTTCATGATCATTTTCTTTATTTGTATTTTGGGATCTGGGTGTCACCGGTGAGGCGAGCATTTGTTGCCCTTCTCGGATTGCGTGCCAGGTGGTGGTGAGCTGCCATCTTGACCTGCTGTATCTCTTCCAGTGAGGGTGGCCCCATGATGCTTTTGGGGATGGCGTTCCAGGATTTAGACCTGTAGACAATGAAAGGATGGCTGACATGTTTTCAAGTTCACTGCTCAGAAGGAAAGGGAAGAGAAGAGGGCAGTAGTGATAGGGGACTCTATAGTCTGGGAAACAGGAGGTTCTGTGGAAGTGAGCATGAATCCCAGATGGTATGTTGCCTCCCAGGTGCCAGGATCCGGGATGTCTCTGATCGGGTCCACAGTATTCTTGAGCGGGAGGGAGAACAGCCATAAGTCGTGGTACATGTTGGTACCAATGACATAGGTAGGAAGAGGGATGAGGTCCTGAAAAGTGAGTTTAGGGAGCTAGGCAGAAGGCTGAAGAACAGGACCTCAAGGGTAGCAATCTCGGGACTGTTGCCAGTGCCACGTGATAGTGGAGGTAGGAATAGGAGGAGATGGCAGATGAAGGCGTGGCTGAGGAGTTGGTGCAGGAGGGAAGGTTTTAGATTTTTGGATCATTGGTATCTCTTCTGGGGAAGGTGGGACCTGTACAGAGAGGATGGGTTACACCTGAACCAGAGGGGGGCCAATATCCTTGCAGATTTGCTAGGGTGGTTTGGGAGGGTTTAAACTAGTTTGCGAAGGGGATGGGAACCAGAGGGGTAGGTCAGAGGAAGAAGTGGATCTGGAAAAGTCAGCTCTAACATGCAGAGAGGGAGGAGAAGCAGAGGACAGGGTATAAAAGTAGTAAGGTGGATGGGCTAAAGTGCATTTACTTAAATGCAAGAAGTGTCAGGAATAAGGGTGATGAACTGAGGGCTTGGATAAGTACATGAGACTATGATATTGTGGCTCTTGCAGAGACTTGGCTGTCACCAGGGCAGGAATGGCTATTGAATATTCCTGGATTTCAGTGTTTTAAAAGGGATAGGGAGGGGGGGGAGTGGTGGCGTTACTGATCAGTGATACTATTACAGCTGCAGAAAGGGTGGATAATGTAGAAGGATCCTCTCTAGAGTCAGTATGGGCGGAAGTTAGGAACAAGAAGGGAGCAGTTACTGTACTGGGAGTATTCTATAGCCCCCCCCCCCCCCCCCCCCGGTAGTAGCAGGGATACAGAGGAGCAGATTGGGAGGCAGATTTTGGAAAGGTGCAAGAATAGCAGGGTTGTTATCATGGGAGACTTCAACTTCCCAAATATTGATTGGCACCTGCTTAGTGCCAAAGGTTTAGACAGGGCAGAGTTTAAGAGTGTCCAGGACGGATTCCTGTCACGGTATGTTGTCAGGCCGACTAAAGGGAGTGCCATATTGGATCTAGTATTTGGTCACCTGACCCGGTTCATTACCTATCTCTTGGTGGGTGAGCATTTGGGGGAAGTGACCACCGATCCCTAACCTTTAGCATTGTCATGGACAAGGATAGGAGCAAAGAGGATGGGAAGATATTTAATTGGGGAAGGGCAAATTGAGGCTATAAGGCTAGAATTTGAGAGTGTAAATTGGGATGATGTTTTTGAAGGGAAATGTACTATGGAGATGTGGTTGTTGTTCAGGGATCTCTTGCAGGATGTTAGGGATAAATTTGTCCCGGTGAGGCAGAGAAAGAATGGCAGGATGAAGGAACCATGGGTGACGAGAGGTGGAACATCTAGTTAGGAAGAAGGCAGCATACATAAGGTGTAAGCGGCAAGGATCAGACAGGGCTCATGTGGAATATAGGGTAGCAAGGAAGGAACTTAAGGTGCTGAGGAGAGCAAGAAGGGGACATGAAAAGGCTTTGGCGAGTAGGGTTAAGGAGAATCCCAAGGCTTTTTTCACATATGTGAAGAGCAGAAGGATGGCTAGAGTAAAGGTAGGACCGACTAAAGACAAAGGTGGGAAGCTGGGCCTGGAAGCTGTGGAAGTGGGTGAGGTTCTCAATGAATACTTCTCTTCAGTATTCACCAAGGAGAGGGGCCTTGATGACGCCGAGGACAGTGTTGGTAAGCATGTAGATATCAAGAGAGGATGTGTTGGAGCTGTTAGAGACTATTAGGACAGATAAGTCCCCGGGGCCTGACGGAATATTCCCCAGGCTGCTCTGTGAGGCGAGGGAGGAGATTGCTGAACCATTGGCTAGGATCTTTGAGTCCTTGTTGTCTATGGGAATGGTACTGGAGGATTGGAGGGTGGCGAATGTTGTCCCCTTATTCAAAAAAGGTAGTAGGGATAGTCCAGGGAATTGCAGACCAGTGAGCCTTGCGTCTGTGGTGGGTAAGCTGTTGGAAAGGGTTCTAAGAGAGGATCTATGAGCATTTAGAGAATCATGGACTAATTGGGGACAGCCAGCATGGCTTTGTGAAGGGAAGATCATGTCTCACAAGCCTGATAGGGTTCTTTGAGGAGGTGACCAGGAAGATTGAGGGTAGAGCAGTAGATGTGGTCTACATGGATTTTAGTAAGGCGTTTGACAAGGTTCCTCATGGTAGGCTTCTTCAGAAGGTCAGAGGCCAAGGGATCCAGGGAGGCTTGGCTGTGTGGATTCAGAATTGGCTTGCCTGTAGAAAGCAGAGGGTTGTGGTGGAGGGAGTGCATTCAGATTGGAGGGCTGTGACTAGTGGTGTCCCACAAGGATCGGTTCTGGGATATTTATTAATGACTTAGATGAGGGGGTGGAAGGGTGAGTTAGCAAGTTTGCAGATGACCTAAAGATCAGTGGTGGTGTGGATAGTGTGGAGGACTGTCAAAGCTTGCAGAGGGATATTGATAGGATGCAGAGCTGGGCTGACAAGTGGCAGATGGAGTTCAATCCGGAGAAGTGTGAGGTGGTACACTTTGGAGTATAAGGTTAATGGCAGGATTCTGGGTAGTGTGGAGGAGCAGAGGGATCTGGGGGTTCGTATCCACAGATCACTGAAAGTTGCCTCACAGGAGGATAGGGTAGTTATGAAAGCTAATATCCCCCAAGCTTTCTTAAGTCGTGGGATCGAGTTTAAGAGCCGTGAGGTACTGATGCAGCTCTACAAAACTCTGGGTAGACCACACTTGGAGTACTGTGTCCAGTTCTGGTCGCCTCATTATAGGAAGGATGTGGAAGCGTTGGAAAGGGTGCAGAGGAGATTTACCAGGATGCTGCCTGGATTGGAGAGTATGGATTATGAGGAGAGACTAAGAGAGCTAAGGCTTTACTCTTTGGAGAGAAGGAGGATGAGGGGAGACATGATAGAGGTGTACAAAATATTAAGAGGAATAGATAGAGTGGACAGCCAGCGCCTCTTTCCCAGGTCACCAATGCTCAACACAAGAGAGCATGGCTTTAAAGTAATGGGTGGGAAGTTCAAGGGAAATATCAGAGGGGAGGTTTTTCACCCAGAGAGTGGTGCATGGAATGCGCTGCCTGGGGTGGTGGTGGAGGTAGGTACTTTGGTCAAGTTCAAGAAATTGTTAGCTAAGCATATGGAGGAAGTTAAAATAGGGGGATATGTGAGAGGAAGGGGTTAGATAGTCTTAGGCGTGGTTTAAAGGTTGGTACAACATGGTGGGCCAAAGGGCCTGTATTGTGCTGTATTGTTCTATGGTTTAAGTCAGGAATATGCATGAGGTGGAAGGGAACCTGCATGTGGAGGTGCTGCCGGTGTCTTTGGAGCTAAAGGTGGTTTGGGAAGCATTGTCATCTGAGAAGCTCGGGTGAATAACTGCGGTACATTCTACTAATTCAGCATTGTGGTAGGGGGAGTGAATGTTTGGGGTGATGGACTGGGTGTCAGTCAAGCAGGCTGCTTTGTCCTGGGTGCTGTTGAGATTCCCGAGTTTAGATGGAAACATTTCATACCCTTCGTTGCCCAAAAAAAGGTGTCACTCAACTTTGTTTCTGAGTGAGTTGGTGGTTTGGGGGTAGGGGTATCTGACTGGAGTTGGAAGATGAGCTGTGGTGTTGAATGTTGGAGCAGGGATAAGGGACTTTCTCTGGCCAATCTGCTCCTTGTACTTTCCTCTGGTCTCTGGATGCCTTCATTCTGCAGCCTGATTCTAATTTGTAGTCAGTATCTTGTGTAACTTGGTAAGCTCCCACCTCCCGAGGAGATGAAGACCCCATTCCGACCCTTGAATATGCTTGTCATTCTGTTCAATCGTGGGTGATCTATTACCTTAACATCATCTACTTGCTTTGGTACCAAAACCCTTAGTGCTCTTGCCTAATGAATCCTGCACTCCGTGTTGACATTTTCATGGATGCTCTGTTTTGGCAGGTTATTATCACACATTTTCAGTGTTCTACCTGTACATCACTTTTGACTTTAATTTCAAGATGGTTTTCTCCATCTAGTGTATTAATCACAAACTCGTCACTCTGTGATTTTCTACAAATGAGGGAGTAGTGCAAAGTGATCACTCCAGTCAATTAAACATCAAACTTTCAACAAAGTTTTATACTATGACAATTTAAAGTATAAAGGTTGGGTAGTTATGCTGTAAATTTACAAAACATTATTTTAGACCACATTTGGAGTAGAATCTTCAGTTCTGGTTGCCACACTACAGGGGGAATGCAGTTGCGCTGGACTACTCTGTTCACCAGGACGGTCACTTCTAGGCCCAGGGTAAAATGGCTGGCTGCCTTGAAGCCTGTTGGTGTGGCTAACGTGACAGATGGAGACCTTGCCTGAAGTAAATTAGCAAGAGCAGGCTGTGAGTGATGCAACTGTGTACAAGCTGTAAATGTGGGTGCTGTCAGTAAGATTTGGTTTGAGTTTCCTCATCCTGCCCTATTTGGTACGGGTTGTCCATTAACTTGACTGCTGCTTGAACAAAGGCCTGTCCTGCCCACTGCCTGTTTGGACCCTGTCCCCTGTCACATCCGAGGAGAGCCTGTGGTTTGTGGCTTCCTGGCAGTGCTGAGGGGGGGTGGGGGGGGAGGGGAGGTGGGGAGCGAAGATGAGAAATGTAGATGTGGTTGGCCTGTTGCATTGAGGGAGAGCAGGGCGAGTACTTTGGGTGGTCAGACTTTGCTCATCCTCTGCAGTGGCTGGCGCCAGCTTCAAACCATAAAGGAAGGTCTTCACTTGAGTCTGAGCTTGTGGGTTGAAGCCTTGCTCTGACGTGTCACTGCAGTGCTAACAGGCACTGGTCATCCAGATGGCTTCCAGCAAGTTCCCTGAAGGTTAGATGCAGGAACTTGGGCTGATTTTCCCCAAACAAGGAACCAGCTGTACATAAGTTACTGACACCCAGGGAGTTGAAACCCTTGTCTGCCTAGTTTGCTACTGGTGGGGGTTAAGGCTTCAGTTTCTGTGGCCTTTTTGAAACTCAGGATGCCCCAAATGGTTTACAACTGGGGAAGAATTTTAAGGTGTGGTACCAACTGCAGTGAACAAGGCAGCCAAAGGAGGAGCTGAAAATGTTGGGAAAACTCAACAGATCAGGCAGCATCTGTGGAAAGAGAACAGTTCATGTTTCAGAGACTTTTCATCAGAACTGTAGTCTGGCTTGCTGGGCACAACCCAGTAGGTCAGGCAAGACAACATTAGGTAAGATTTCTTTATTAGTCACATGTACGTCGAAACACACAGTGGAATGCGACTTCTGCGTTGAGTGTTCTGGGGGCAGCCTGCACGTGTCGCCACGCTTCTGGTGCCAACATAGCATGCCCAAAAATTTCTTAGCTGTACGTCTTTTGGAACGTGGGAGGAATCCGGAGCATCCGGAGGAAACCCACAGACACGAGGAGAATGTACCAACTCCTTACAGCAGCCAGAATTGAACCTGCGTCGCTGGTGTTGTAATAGCGTTATGCTAGACTTTACAACATTAGCAACTCAGTACACAGACAAGGGAGCTTAACTGCCCCTTAAAAGCTGCATTATTTCAACTTGGCAGAGAAAGTCTCATTGTCCTCAAATTCTCTGTTGTATCGAATAACTTATTTTTCCTCGTAGTTCTGATGAAGGGTTGTGGAAGCACTGTTTCTCTCCACCGACGCTGCCCAATCTGTTGGGTTTTTTGGTGGTACTTGTTTTTATTTCAGATTTCCAACATCTGCAGGATTTTTGATCTTCACCTCCTGGAACAATGTGGCAGAGACCTGATTTAATCAGGTTCTGAGCAAGTTGGGTTTGGGGGGGGGGGGGGGTGTGGTTTTGAAGAACTTGTTCCTCTTCAAAATCATGCCATGTTTTTTGTGTTAATGTTCACCCAAATGAGCAATGCTGTCATTGGTTTAACATCAGTACTGAAAGGTTGTGTGGTAGTTTCAGAACTCTGTACCACACTGTAGTCTTCGCTCAGATTTTATTCTCAGATTGCAGTAAATGCAAAACTTCACAATACCTGGAATTAACAAACTGATGCATTTCAAAAACAGCCATTATGACTTTGGTGTTTCAGGTTGATTGGCAGTAAATGGGCTCTCTGCCTGTGGCTGTTGAGACTTCTGACCAACTTTGTGAAAGTTGAGGTTTTAAACACTTAGAACAATATGGCTCAGGAAGAGGCCATTTGGGGGCAGGCATGGTAGTGTAATGGTTAGCATAACGCTATTACAGCACCAGTGACCCGGGTTCAATTCCCGCCACTGTCTATAAGGAATTTGTACGTTCTCCCCGTGTCTGCGTGGGTTTCCTCTGGGTGCTCTGGTTTCCTCCCACATTCCAAAGACATACGAGTTGGAAGTTGTGGGCATGCTATGTTGGCGCTGGAAGCGTGGTGACACTTGTGGGCTGCCCCCAGAACACTCTACGCAAAAGATGCATTTCACTGTGTGTTTTGATGTGCATGTGACTAATAAAGAAATCTTGTATCTCTTATGTCTGTGCTGGCTCTGAGAGAGCTCTCCAATTACTCCTAACACCTTGCTTTTACCCCTTGGGCAGATGGTGTTTTTTCTTTCCCCCTTTGTCCAAACATTTACCAGTTGTGTAATTTGGAAATTCCTGTTAAGTCACCTTCCATTGTCCAATCAGATAGTGCTTTCCAGTTCATTGCAACTCACTGTGTGAAAACCTTCCCTCGCCCCCAGCTCTGGCTCTTCACTCTGCCACCTTGGCCTCTGGTTACCAACCCATCTGTCACTGCAAATGGTTTCTCCTTATTTACAATTGAAAAGGAGTGTTCAAAATAATCAGTCTGCTCTGGGCTTTCTCTCTTAAAGAGAACAACTGTTCCAGTTAAATGGAGTCTTTCATCTGGTACTATTCAAGTAAATCTTCCTGTTCCCTCTTCAAGGTCTTGGACGTTAAAGGCTTTAAGAGCTGAAATGAACAGCATGCCATAATCATTGAGCCTACCGGCCTAACTTAGCTGTGTTGGGGAACAGTGCACAGTTGTGTTGGGGTTATCTACAAAGTCTCCTGAATTGTCTTAGTGGGTTTAATTGTGTGTAACTGGGGAAGAGAAACTTGACCTTCCCTTGAGGTGGTGATACAGTAGCCTTGGAAAATGGCTGGATTGCATCTTGGGTGGTGTACACACTGCACCTACAGTGCACTGGTTGTGGAGGGAGTGAACGTTCTGGGCAGTGGATGGAGAGCTGATCATTCAGGCTATTTTGGAGGGAGCTGAGCTTTAAGCAATGCTGTTGCTGCACTTCGGGTAATTGGAGAGTATTCCATCACACCCCAAACTTGGGCTGAATGAAAATAGCTGAAAGGATTTGGGGAGCTGAGAGGAGAGTCCCTCACCTAGCTGCACAGTCTGTTTCTCTGGTTTAGTGTTGATGCTGTGGTCAAGAGTTTGTGTACAGTTGGGAGTTTTGAAGGATAGAAACAGGAAGGGAAACTGTTTCAACACCAGAGTACTGGGGAGTTGGGAGATATTTGCCTTGTTAACGTTTGCAACAAATTGCCCTGGATTATTAAAATGGCTGTGACCCCACTGAACTGCTCGAACAGTACTGATTCAGTTCACTGGCCTTGCGTTCACTTGTCTCTGCTCACTTTGCCCTTTCTTTCACTTGCAGGTACCTTCAGCTTATGGTGCCACCCAAAATTTGAAGACCGTTGCCAATCCGTGGTTGAGTTCATTGAGAGGGCCATCATGCATTCCAAAAATGGGAAATTCCTCTATTTTCTGCGTTCCCGAGTTCCTGGTAAATTCATCCTTCCCACCTTTTGTGGCTTGGATTTTTATTTTTTTATATATAGCACATGCTTTGTGTAACTTCTGACCTCCAGGTCCGTCCTGGGCTGTGCCTGAGTGGAGCCTGTGAGGGAGACCGTGTCTGGGATCCGAGTGTGCTGCGCACACCCTGTGCAGTGTTTGCTTGTGCACATCTCTCATCTCCCAACGTTTTGCACTGGTGTTCACGCACACACTTATCTGTGTGCGTACTCTTAACTCTGCCTCAACTTGTTATTGTCACTTTGGCATTTTCTTTTGCACTACAACCTTTGCATCATTCTGTTGTATTGGTTTACTGTTGTACATGGAACAGTGAAAATCTTGTTTCGTAAGCCATCCACACAGGTCACTTCAGAACATAAGTATG
Organism: Pristis pectinata; assembly: GCF_009764475.1. Taxonomy (NCBI): domain Eukaryota; kingdom Metazoa; phylum Chordata; class Chondrichthyes; order Rhinopristiformes; family Pristidae; genus Pristis; species Pristis pectinata. The sequence continues at coordinate 4,466,916 of NC_067429.1, forward strand.
TACGTCAGGGTAGTACAGGAAAAGCAATAACAATGCAGACTATAGTGTTACAATCAGAGTGCAGTGTAGGTAGACAATAAGGTGCAAGGCCATGATGAGAGAGATCGTGAGATCAAGAACTCTTGTCACTATTTATTATTACCACATATTGTTTACTCTGAGCTTCATGTGAACAAGGAATTTCATTGTGTGACAATAGTCTAATCACATGCCGTGAAGCCCATGCGCTGCGGTCTCTCCACATCCTGCTGCCAGTGCAGCTCCCTTATCTGCCTGTGTTTCAGCCCCGTGTTGAGTCAGGGTTGGAGCCGGTCACCCTTTGCTCTGACTGGTGGCACAGCTGGTTGAGCTGCTAACTTGCTGGGTCAGAGACCCAGGTTCAATCCTGATCTTGAGTACTGGCTGCTTGGAATTTTCCTGTGACTATGCAGCTTCCCTCACAGATGCTCTGGTTTCCTCCCACATACCAAAGACGCGGAGGCTGGTAGGTTAATTGCCCTCTGTCAATTGTGCCTAGTGTGTGGGTGAGTGGTAGAATCTGGGGAGAGTTGACAGCAATATGGTGAGAATAAAAGTGTAGGATTAGTATAAATGGATGGCTATTGGTTAGTGTGGACTCACTGGGCTGAGGAGCCTGTTTCTCAGTAGTAACTCTCGAGCTCTGGCTGATTTGAATGGTTGCAGCTCCTTAGAGGCAGATAAGGAGCAATTCTTGCCCCCTCCAGTGGCTCCAGCAGAACTCTGGGAGCTTAAACTAGCTGGGGATTGGAGGCCACTGAGAGGCATCCTAAGCCGTCACTCCCACAATACTTGACTCCCTAACATGCCCCAACTGAGGCTCTGCACTCTGAGCTGGTCAAAGGCTTGAGGTTTAATCTTTGAGGAAAGCTCCCATTTTATCTTTGGGGTTTCACTAGGTCATTGGACACTGTCTTATTAAAGCTTCACCTCAACACTCATTTTGCATGGCTGCTGGGCAGGAGAAGGCCGCTGTATCATAGTTAAATTTGGGAAAGATTGCATCATCCACTTAGCACTTTGTGACACAGATGTATGTTGCCATGGGGAAAAGGAATTGGTCTTTCATCTATCTAAAGTCTGTTCCATATTTGCAGCTTGTGGCTGATCATCTTACTCCAACAACCAACTCAATTCACTGACACCTCTCCTCGTATAAGTTTAGGTGTTAATTCATTTAATTAACCAGATTTCCAATGCCCTCTACGTGAAGCAGTTTGCTGACAAGCCCTCCACAGTCTAGGTAATAACCCATTCCCTCCCCACAGTGAGGAAATGGATTCTCTGCAGCTTTTCCCAGGGAAAAACAGTTCAGGTCTCTGTTCAAAATTTTTTTTGTTCCAGTTTAATCTTTAATCAGGCTCCGAGACTGAAGCTTCAGCTGACTGGGCTGCATCTGGAGGTGAAGGAAGAGATTGTCCTCGCTCAAGTGTTTGGTGATTTTCAATGAGGAAGGGGAGGTTGATTCCTGGTTTGACCCTTTGTCATTAAGTTGAACCTGAGCAAACAGCACTGTCAAGCGCAGCTTCTTTTCTATATTTTTAGACGTGTCCTTTTTGTTGAGGTCAGTGTTGATTTGATTGATTTTTGACTGGCTGAGTTCCTGCCCAGTGTATGACCTGAGGTTTTGGAAAAGCTTATTTGTATTTTCCCAGTCCCGACTTCATTAGATGGAGTTGTGTGTTCCAGGAGTGCAGTGTCTTCACGAAGGCTGCCAGTCAACTCAGCGCAAGGCTTTAATTGTGCTGCGGACTGACCTTGTGGTCTGCTCTCCTGCCACGCTGAGCTGGGCGCTGACAGAAGGTGCAGAGAGGAACCTGTGGGAGGCAGGTTTGATGGGCTGCTGTGACCTGACGATTGCCTGCAGCATTTTGCTTCCGTTTCTTCCCCCTCCACTTGTTTTGGGGAAGATGCTGTAAATGAACTTAAGATGAAACTTGATCAAACAAAAAACCTTGGAAATTGGGTGAATTTTACAATCTTTGATGCCAAGTAGAGCAGACACTCTTGGGTGGGAACTCTTGCCACTGGGCTATTCTTGGCTGTAATTTCATCCCTCCCTTGTCCTCTGGACCAGGCGTCACTTGCTTCTAGACTGTTCATGATACGTGACCCCGGAGCAGGGAGGATGTTGACATCTGGTGATGGGTCTGCAAAGACACTTCACACCAAAGATAGGGGCAAAAAAAATCAGGATAACTTCAAATTAGGGACTGAACCATTTGCTTCCCCTTGTACAATTATTTCCCCATAGGGATTGGGAACGGGCTGTTTAGTTCCTCAAACCCACTTGGCTATTCAATTACATCATGGCTGCCCTGTCTCTCAGCTTCATATCCCTCCATCCTTACCCAAGGACAATATATTGATCTCGGTCTCGTCAATTCCAGTTGACCTCTGCATCCCTTCCTTAGGGTTCACCCTGAAGGTTGCAATCAAGTATGACTCCTTGTAGTTTGTTGATTTTCAGTGTTTGGGCATTGGCTGCTGAGGGGCAGGCAGCCTTTGCACCATAGCAGTGCCAGGCAATGACCTATCGAACAAGAGAAGGTCTACCCTTGACATTCAATGGCATAACCATTTGACCAATCCTCCTCCGTCAGTATTCTGAGGGTTACCATTGACCAGAATCTCAACTGGATCAGCCATGTAAATACTAAAGCAGGTCAGAGGCTGGATATCCTGTGGTGAATGACTCACCTCCTGACATCCCAAAACCCTTCCCATCACCCACAAGGCACCATTCAGGAGCATGATGGAATACTGTTGACTTGCCCGAGTTGGGGGAACTGATGAGTTCACCAAATGTCAAGAGGTTTGACACCACCTGGAACACAGCCCACTCAGTCAGCACCCCTTCCACCCCAAGTCTTCACTTCCCCCACCCCTGGCACACAGTGGATTTGGTGGGTACCATCGATGAAAGTTGATGCATTTATTTGCCCAGTCAGTTCCCAGACCCATGACCTTGTCCACCAGGGACGACAGGTGAGCTGGCAGATGGAACACCACCAGCACCTGCAGTTCCAAACTATTGTTTGGAAATATCCCTAGTGGGTCTTCACCATGGGGTCCAAATCCCTCCCAATAGCATGGTGGGAGTACCTTCACTAGACAGACGCAGCAGTTCAAGAGGGCAGCTCACCACACCACCTTGAGGGCAGAGAGGAGGGCAAGAAATGCCCAGATCCTGGAAAATGAATGAGTTTTAAGGTCATTGGTAGGTGCTATCTGACCTGTAAGGACCAGAAACATCAACTTTTTGATTTATCCAGTTTTTATTTGTGGTGTTAATTAAGGAATAGGCCATTTGAGTGAGAGGGCCACAGTTGATCTGTGTACACGGAGAGGAGTAGGTTACCTGTGGTTGAGTACAGTGCAGTGATCCCAGCAGTGGGCAAGGATCTGGTTCACTGGTGTCTTATGAAGAGAGGTTGGATGGTCTGGTTAAAAGTAACTGGGATCCGTGGATTCCTTGCTGTAGGGGGTCCAGACCTTCAGAGAAGGGATGACAGGAAAAGACCTTTGTGATGTATTTAGAAGCAAGCTAACTGTGCAGTAAAGTCTGGTGACCTGGTGACCACAGACCTGCAGGAAGGTATCACTGCCTCATCTCCAATTCTGTCTTCAGTGCTGCACCTTCAACTGAAACTTTTTAAGCAGCCTTCAGTGAATACAGGTAGTTTTTTGCCCAGTCTGAGGCTATTTGGATTTCTTCTAATCTCCTTAATATACTAGTAATGCTCACCTTGCCTTCTCCATTGATGTTAGTCTTGCTCCCTGAGCTGAACTCGCACTGTTTACTCTGAAATGGTTTAGGGTGAATGTGGTAGCAGAACAGACAGCAAGGAGGGGGGAGTAACTCATTCACTCCACTGAATTACCTAACAGGCTGAACATAAGAGCAAAATAAGAATGTTATGTTCTCCCCACCCTGTTGCACTCTCTCTCAAGTGTACCATCGCGCAACTCTCTGGTATTCATGTCCCTCCAATTCTGGCCCCTTGTGTATCTCCTAATGGTAATCAAGCAGCAGTGCTGCCTTCTGCTGAGGTCCTGTGCCCTGGAATTCCCCCCCCACCCCCCTCGCACCAGACTTCATGTCACCTGCCCCAATATCACTTTGCGTGTGTTGGTGTCCAGGTTGGTAATGCCCCTGTGATGTGCCACAGAATTTTTAACTACATTAAAGGCACTGGGTAAATGTACACTGTTATTGGGTTCTGTGGTACATCAGAGTGGGATTGGGGGTTGTTGGAAAAAGACCTTGGATCTCGCCATTTATAATCCCTATCCCCGCCCCCACTAGCACCAATGAAATGGAGATCCCAAATTTTGGCCAACCTTCAGTGGGATCCCACCAAATGGTGTGTTGTTCCCTCACCCAAATGTACAGCACTCTCCTGCCCAAACCCCTCCCCCCACCCCCCCCCCCAGGTCTCTACCAGATCCACAAAGACGTGAGAAATTGTAATAACACTTCCTTACCGCACGTGAATCTCCCCCACACCCCCAGGGCAGGGGCCAGCTGAGCCAAGAAAGCACGTGAGAGGAGTGTGCCGCTCTCCAGGGTATGACTCCCTCCACAGCAAGGGACAACTGGGAGCAGGCAAGGTTTGTTCCACATTCCATCAAATCTTGTCTATTGAATGAGGAAAATGAATTTAATTTTTGGATCAAAAAATTAGCCTTGGAAGTTGAATCATAGACAGTTTATAAATATTCAGACTTATCCTACTTGTAATTTTTAATAGAGGTTTTAGCCCTAGGGGACTAGATATATTGAGCTTCAGTGTTCAGACGTTATATTTCAGACCCTTAATGATTCAATTCTTTTAAATCATTGAGGATTAATCCTTTAAGTAAATGAACACAGTGTTGGGGGCAGAGGTGAGAAATGGGAGAGGTTGTTGCTGGACCAAAGGACACAAGAAAGTAAGAGCAGGAGAAGGTCGCCATCCCCTCCCAGTTTGCCTATCATTTAATGATTATGGATGAACAACTCTTTGGGGCCAGGTCCCCTTAACTGTCAATTCCTCAATCTTTCAAATCTTTAGATGTACTCAAGGTGGAGATAGATAATGATATGGCCTCCACCAGCCTCGTGGACAGAATTCCAGAGATACACTGCTCCCTGAGAGAAGAAAGTTCTACATATCTCTGTTTTAAATGACCAGCTCCTTATTTTGTAGCCATGTCCCCTTGTTCATGACTCTCCATTAGTGAAGACATCCCAACACCTACCCAGTCAAGTCCCCTTAGCATCTTGTGTGCTTAAATAAGATCACTGCTCATTCTTCTAAACCCCAAAGACTATAGATCCAAACTGTCCAGCCTCTTTTGATAAGACAAGCCTCCTCCTAGGAATTAGCCTGGTAAATATCCTTTGGACTACCTCTTTTTTTTAAAGTAAGGGGATCAAAACTATGCCGAGTATTTCAGGTGTGATCTCACAGATACCTGGAACAACTGCAACAAAGCCTCCCTATTCTTAAGTTCAATCCCTTTGCAATAAAGGCCCACGTGCCGTTTGCCGACTTAACTACTTGTTGGACCCGCCTGGTAACGTGATTCATGCATTGGCACACCTAGATCCCTCTGAACTTCACTTCCTAATTCCAGTCCAGATGAAGGGTTTTGACTCAATGCTGACTGTCCATTTCCCTCCATAGATGCTGCCTGACCTGCTGAGTTCCTCCAACATTTTGTCCGTTGCTCTTTCTAATTCCTCTTACCGAAGTGCATGACCTCACACTTCTTCACTGAAGTACTAGGTCAAAAAGTGGCCTTTTGTGGATGATAAACACTCTACCTTTTAAAGTAGCCCATTCGGTCCATCTAGTCCATGATATTGTTTATCCTCCAATTGAGCTCCACACCCCTCACTGTCTTCCATAATTACACCTTGTAATAAACATCTGTCTCAGAGAGCAGATGAAGGGAGCAGCATGAACTGAAGTGGTTATCCCTGAGTATAGCCTGTAATTGAAGCAGATCTGAAAAAGGATTGACAGTCAGACAGGTTGATTCCTCCACTGATCCCTGGCCACAGCTGCCCACAGAGTGTCACCAGAGATCAAGATGAGGGACGGTAGGTCCCTGTGGTGAGTTTGCCTCAGCAGTTCCTGGTTCCTCTCTCCACAAGCAGCCATTAGCAGTTTTAAGGTGTGATTGCCCATGCTGGCTTCCAAGCTGCTGACCTATTCCTGTCAGAATTTCATCAACCGGTAATGAGTTCCTGTGAATTTATTTTGCTGAGCTTCTGTCATCTCAGCCACATGGGGCCAGCACACTGGGGTCAACGTGTGTGAATGCTGTTTTTTCCCCCAAGTGCCTACTGTAATTTAGGCTGGAACAGCATACAGTCTGACACAGCTCAAACCTGACCCTCAGTTAAACACCGCACAGACTCCAAGCAGCATTGCTGACACAGCAGTAGAACAAGCCCGTGGTTTCTTCAAACCTGCTCTGCCCAAGAGCTCATACCTTTTCTTGTACTTGGTTTAACCCTTAATGATCCTGTGGATGTTTTATCCATTGTGATGCTTGTCAAATGCATTCCCCTTGATGGAATAAAAGCAGAAAATGCTGGAAACACTCAGTAGGTCAGGCAGCATCTGTGGAAGGAGAAGCAGAATTAACATTTCAGATCCAAGGCCCTTCATCAGAACTTTATTTCAGATCTCCAGCATCTGTGGTCTTATTGGATTCTCCCCTTGACCACAGCAGGAGCTGTGCAGTCTGCTTGACTGGCAGCCCATCTACCATTCTGATCATTAACTCCCTCTATCACTAGGGCACCTGGGTTGCATTGTCTACACTCCGCAGAATATACTGCAGTATGACGCACAGCTACTCTGACAGCACCTCCTGCCCCATGCTCTTACCACCTACAAGGGCAAGGGAAGCTGTGCAGGCAGTCCTTGCATTACAGCAGTTTGGGTAACTGAAATTTGCCCTCCTGGATTTCTCAGATCACTACCAAAACATCTGAGAGACAGAATAAAAATTCACTCTCGCAGTATTTGTGTGTCAATTTTTACTTTACCTCTCATTTCTTGATGCATGCATGGATGATGTGGCTTTGTCTTACAGAAAATCACGATGTGGATTGTTTTCTGGGAACACAGTTCCCCCCCACCCCACCCCATAACACACGGGTCTCCTGTGCGTGGGAAAAAACTAACTCCTGCAAGTTGAATATCATCCTGACTTAGAAATGTACCATCATTCCTTCAGTGTTGTCAGGTCTAGATGCTGGGACTCCATCCCCAAAAGCACTGAGGAGGAAGCTCTTCACCAGGAGGTCTGCTGCTAAACATCACCTTCTCTCGGGCATTGAAGGAGAGACTTTACATCTGGGCTATTCCTGCTGGCAGTGTTGGACTATTCCCACCCTATCCACCTCCACATCCCCATATTGGTTTAGTACTGAGATACATTGAAAAACTTCTGTTTGGGTGCCATCCAGGCAGATCATGCCATACATAAGTACATTGTCATAGTAAAAAGAAAAACAGAATGAAGAATAGTGTTAAGGTTGCAGAGAAGGTGCAGTGCAGGTAGACAATAAGGTGCAGGGTCATGACAAAGTAGACAGAAGTTCATCCTTAGTGTACGAGAGGTCCATTCAAGAGTCTGATATCAGTGGGATAGAAGCTGTCCTCTAGTCTTGTGTTACGTGCTTTCCAGCTTTAGCATCTCCCTAAGGGGAGGGGTCCTTGATTATGTTGGCTGCTTTGTTGAGGCAGCGGGAGGTGTAGCCTGAGTCAGTGGAGGGGAGACATCTCATTACAGAGTCCATGTGATTATTGTGGGCATTGAAAATGGGGGGCACTGTGTAATAATCATCTGAGGGATCATCCAAATGAAACTCACCTTGACGTGACGTGGTATCCATTGTATGAAGTAATCAGCCACGATCAATCAAAATGCACTCAAAATTCCTTCACCTAGATTGGATGGTGGGATTTGGAAACCAGAAAGAACTCTAAGATCAGCTCTTGCTGTGTCAGGAGACAGAACAAAACTCCATCCAGAGGGTTGAGCGCACAATTGCGGCTTCTTCCCCTGCAGTGTTGAGGGAGTCCAGGATACTCTGCGCAGAGCAGCAGCTCACAGAAGCCCCACTCTAGGCTGATGCTCTCTGTGTTTCTTTGCTTGACTGCAGGTCTCCCTCCCACCCCAGTCCAGCTCCTCTATCCAGTCTCTCGCTTCAGCAACGTGAAGTCTCTGCAGCACCTGTGCCGCTTCCGGATCCGGCAGCTTGTCCGGATAGACCACATTCCCGAGCTCCCGCTGCCAAAGTGAGTAGACGTCAGTCCGAAATGGGGAGGGGCAGCTGGGCAGGCGTGAGTGTGCACTGGCCTGTGTGTGTGCATGCAAACTGACCGGGTGTGGGGGTGCAGTCTGGAACTAGAGACGCAAGACCGCACGTGCTGGAGTCTGGAGAAGAGACAAACTGCTGGAGGAACTCAGCGGGTCAGGCAGCATCTGTGGAGGGAAATGAACAGTCGACGTTTTGGGTCGAGACCCTTTGAGTCCAGATCCATCTCCCCTCAACAGGTGTTGCCCGACCTTCTGAGTTCCCCTAGCAGTTTGTTTTTAAGCCTGAATTAGTGAGGCCTGACTGATGGATCCTTTAGACCTCAGCAGCAGCTGGGACCTGGTGCACAGCCCGACAGCTGTGGGATCAGAAGGCTGTTGGGTACATTCATAGGGCTCCAGGGAAGGAGCTGTGGGTACTGGGAATAAATTGGATTGGTCAACTAGCAAGCCTGCAGAGCTGGACTGAATGGCCTCCCTCTGCCTACTGAGCTGCAGATTCTCTGTGCTTGGCTCCCACTGACTCTCTCACTCATCTTGTTCAGACCCCTCATTTCGTATCTGCGCAAGTTCTACTACTACGATCCCGAGGAGGAGACGTACCTGTCTCTGAGGGAAGCTCGTCTCAGCGTGGCCCCTGAACAGGATATGGACACCCAGACGTAGCTGGTCGAGAGTTGCCGCTTGAATCGTCTACAGTAAGTGAGCGGGGGGTATTGGCCGGGGGGCTTTTGTTGAAGGTTGTTTTGCCTTGATTCTACGTTGTTTCCTTCTAGTTTAGGATAGGTTGGCTTTTGCTTGGTGTGTAATAATGTGGGACTGTCTAAAGCATGCTGTGTAAGATGATTTACATCCATTGTAATGTCATAGCCACATCAGGCTAGTATGGGTTTATTTGTCTCATTCGAGGAATGGAGGATCAAGGAACCAGTCTGGGCTTGGGGAGAAGCTTGCAACCAAATCAAGAAAGGTCATGCTGGGCTTGTACTGGTCTGCAGTGCAATGGGGTGTCCTGGGCAGTGGGTACAGCAAGGAGAGTAGACAGAGCTTCGGCTGGCGTCTCTGACAATGCAGCACTCCCTCTGTTGCTACATGGGGAGCAGTCTGGGTTTCATGCTTAACCCTCAGAAGGTGACTTGCTCCCTGCTCTGTAGCTGGGAGATCAGTCGACCAAGCCAAAGATCACTCCAAGTCCCATTTTGGAAAAATTGACAAATCTGGAGGGTTTTTGAGGTTATAACAAGTAGAATAGATAAGGCAAGTGGTTTGATATGTTATACTTCAGCAAGAAATATGGTATTGGGGTTAGTATACTGGAGTGGAGTGACTGTTGGTTATTCTAGGAAACAGTGGGAACAATCGGGTCACTTTCAAGTAAGGAGGCTGTGACCAGTGAGATGTTGCAGGGATTCGTGCTGGCGACCCATCTGTTCACAAGCTATGTCGGTGATTGGAATGATATATGGAGTGTAATATATCCGAGTTTACTGATACAAAGCTGGGTGGGAATGTGAGCAGTCAGGAGGAAGCAGAAACATCTCAGGGCTATGGACAGGTTAAGTGAACGGGTCAGCACGTGGAAGGTGGAGAATGACACGGGAAAGTGTGAGGTCACCCGTTTTGGTAAAAAGGAATAGTTTCTGAAACAATGAGGGACTGAAGGTTGATGGTTTTCAAAGGGATCTGACTGTGCTTGTACACAAACCAATGAAAGTTAACCAGCAAGTTCAGCAAATACCTGGCAGGGCAAACGGCGTGCTGGCTTTCATTATGAGAGTTCGTGAGTACAAGATTAGAGATGGCTGGCTCCAACTATACAGGGCCTGGGGAGATGAGACCTGGGTTTTTGTGCACATCTGGTCACCCTATCTAAGGAAGGATATTCTTGTGGTAGAGGAGGTACAGCAAAGCTTCACCAGGATTAAGCAGACTGGGCCTAGGTTCTCTAAAGTTTAGAAGAACGAGAGGTGTTGAAGTGTAGCTTGACGGGATGGATCGAGGAATATTTTCCCCAGCTGGGGTGTGTAAAACCAGGGGTCACAATCTCAGAGTAAGGAGTCAGAGGTTCAGGGCAGATGAGAAGAAATTTCTTCAGTCAAAGGGTAGTAAATCTTTGTAATTCTCTACCAAGAGGGTTGTGGAGGCTCAGAACATATGATTGAGAATAAAAGAATTTTAGATATTGAGGGATATGGGAAGGTGAGGTGAAAGATCAGCCATTAAAGTGGCATCACAGGTAGACAGGGTGGTGAAGAAGGTTTTTGGCACCCTGGCCTTCATCAGTCAGGACACTTGAGTTTAGAAGTTGGGATGTTGCGATTGTACAAGACATTGAGGCCATACTTGAAGTAATGTGTTCAGTTTTGGTCACCCTGCTATAGGAAAGATGCCTTTAAGCTGGAAAGAGTGCAGAAAATACTTACAAGGGTGTTGCCAGGACTTGAGGGACTGAGTTATAGAGAGAGGTTGAGCAGGCTAGGACCTTATTCCTTGGAGGTAAGAGACTGAGGGGTGATTTTACAGAAGTGTATAAAATAATGAGGGGCATAGAGTGAATGCACAGTCTTTTTCCCAAGGTTGAGGAATCAAGAACTAGAGGGCATAGGTTTAAGGTGAGAGGGGAGAGAGTTAATAGGAACCTGAGGGGCAACTCTTTCACACAGAGGGTGGTCTGTATATGGAACAAGCTGCCAGAGGAAGTGGTTGGATGGCAGTTACAATAACATTTAAAAGATATTTTTACAGGTACATGGATTGGAAAGGTTTAAAGGGATATGGGCCAAACATGGTAAATGGGACTAGCTTATATGGGCATCTTGGTCAGTATGGACGAGTTGGGCCGAAGGGCCTGTTTCCGTGCTGCATGATTCTGACTATGATGGTGGAGCAGAAGTTGGGGCCTTCTCCTGCTTGTGTTTCTTGCATTCTTTAACTGATTTGCTCCAATTTATATTAAACTCTGCTCCTCTCTGAAGAGGGGGTTTCTCTGCGGAAACCTCTGTGGAGCGCGGAGGTCTGTGTGTAACCTGCTCGTCGTTTTAAGATGTGTTTGAACTGAGATGGGGAACAAAGGGCTCACCCTGCCTCTCTGCTTCGTAACAGGTTGGATCATTACTGTGGGCAGTGGGCACAGCAAAGTCTGACGGGACTACTACGCCAGGACTGAGGGGGCTCATCGATTTCCCGGAAATGCTCCTTATTCCCGATGCTAATATAGACCCATCGTAAAGGTGGTGCAAGGGGTTGGTGGTGTGGAACAGGGGCTGGAGTATGACCGAATTCCTCCCTGGATGGTGAAGATGGAACAGGACAATCAAACGTTTGATGATGGATTTGCACTTTCTACCAAGAAAGACTGGTGTTGGTAACTAACAGCTTTATACTGGAAGGAGAGAGAGAGAGAGACAGACAGTGTTCTCCCTCTTTCAGAGACATTCTCAATGCTGAGATTCCTGATTTGGAATGAATGCCTGGAAGGGTTATATTGCACAATGTTTTTGTTTTGTTAATTCATGGATTAAACTACTGGTTATATTTGCAGGCTATTTAACTTGGTAATTTAAAGAAATCATTTATAAGTAACTCCTTTATCTGGCTGGATTTCAGTATTGCTGCAGGAGGTTCTCCCTGTGTCATATTCCACAGAAGCTGAGGGTAAATGCAAGCAAACTCTTCCCACAGCAGAGTGCAGCACCAAGCCACAGTGTGTGCAGTGACTTGCCCTCGTGTTTTGCTCCTGGTTTTCTGGGTGCCCAGTGTCCTCTGGACCCACAGCCATTGGTGTGAGGAGGGTTGGGGTAGAATTCCTGAATTCCCTGGTTGAATGTATTCATTGAGGTTTCTTCATGTGACCTTTCAGCTGCCCCGCCTCCTTCACCTTGCTATTGGTCACTTGGCACATCCATCCTCTCAATGGCCAACTAATCAGAGAATAAGACTTGTGCAATTGGATTATTTCTGATGCAATTAAAACAGTTGTTTGACTAGTCATTACAATCTTCTGTTTGAGGAAGTGTTCAAAAAAAGGAAATAAATCTGTTTTGAGATTTTTGAGCCCCATAGCTTTTCACCAGAGTGTTGTTCAGAGGGCCCTGGACATTACTCCCAGGAGATTCCAGGACATTACTGGAGTGTTAGTAACCCCAGTGGCAGTGAGTGCACAGTGTACCAGCAAACTGGCTTACTTCCTCCCTCCTCTTTTCCCCCCACCCCCGGCACTGGCATACTCTGGGTCGCTAGATCAGATCCAACTGATTTTGTAGAATTCCAGCAACCTTTTGGAAAATCCCCCAGTTGGTCAGTGTGACTACAAGGTGCTCATTTTTTTTTTTGGAGTGGTCTTGCTTGAACCATGAAAAACTGGCATCAAATTTATACTGTGTGGACCCCCAACCTCCTCCTCCACTCCCCAACTAACTGGACCCATGGCCTACCTGTTGTACAGTATGCATGTGTGTGCATTAATTGGATCAGGCTGATTCTAATGACATGAAACACCAGGACCTTCGTGTGCAGTGGCAGTTATTGATTTGTTGACGTGCTCTGCACAGCCAGTTTTTAGCCTTTGCAGGCACTGAAGAATTTCTAGACCTCTGTTATAGAGTCTTATTGATATTAGTCTTGAATATATCCAATGACTGAGCACTTACAACCCTACAGGGTCAAAGTTGAGTTTAAGTACATGTGTGCACAGATGCAATGAAAAACTTACTTGCAGCAGCATCACAGGCACATAGCATCAGATAAGCAGCGTTCACAAGAAAAAAACATAAATTAAACAATTTTTACAAGAAGAACACAATTAGAACAAGAAAGAAGGCAGACTCCATTTTAGTTCAAACTGATCGTGTAGAGGATTCCCAAGACTTTCAAACCTTTGAGTGAAGAAATTTCTCATCATCTCATTCCCAAGCACTTGACTCCTCATTGTAAGACACGGTGATCCCCTGCTCTGGAAGTCCAGCTGTCGCACTCTGTTTCCATAGGTCACCAACTCTGCAGCTTTTCCAGGCTGTTGGGGGCTCCCACTCTTCCTGAATTGCCCTGGAGTCGACTGGAATTGAAGACTGTTCCCTCAAGTAATGCAGCGCCCTGCTCCTGGGGGAAATACTGGGAGGAGGGACTTTTTTTTTTGATGTCAGGAAAGACACTATTTCTTCCCCAGGGTTGATTCTGTAAAGGGGTGGAACCAGCAAAAATCTCAGCTCATTGTGGAACCAAGTTTAACCCTTTCAGTCAGCCTGTAAGAGGCTTCTAACCCTTGTGACTTCAACCTTGTTTCACAGTGAAGCTCTATGGTTAAATCATTGATCAATAGCTTCCAAGCTGCACCCAAGAGTTTGAGTGGTGTAGATCTGTGACCCAGGACATCCTGTCAGTGGGCATGTGTCCCACGGAAGGTCAGCGACAAGAACGACTGCTTGCCAGGTCTCCAGGACTCTGCTGTGCTCTCCAGGGATTAAAGATTAACCTACCAATGTTCCACCAATCAGCACATTTAAATCGCCTCCAACACCTGCTCCTGTAACAGAGTATAAGCCTCTCTGTATTCCTGGGAATTCACCGCACTGTGCCAACCTCTCATCCACACACTGAAAGCTGCTTCCAGTAACCAGCGATTCAGTGAGATTCTTGCACACAGACTAGTCGACTGGAATTTCAGATCATCAAACTGCATAAACACCAAGACAATTATTTACAGGCAACCCCCTCCCCTGTGTGATGGGGGTGGGGGTTATACTCCCGGCAAATGGTCCATATCGCAATTTTCTGTAACACTATCGGGTTTCTTGACACACGCACAGGTGACTCGAGTTGGGTGGGGGTAGAAAAATAATTTTTGTTTTTTTTTCTTTCTCAAATTCCGAGAGGGAAAATTTTATTTCGTTTCATAAATTCCTGGGTAGTGAATTGTGCAAGGGCAAATTTTCGTTACCCAAATGGGCATTGCACAGGGGTTACCTGTACTACTGTTACTAAAAGTTACCCCTGTGGTCCATTTGTCAGTTATCTTAAATCTGTGCCTTCTGGTTAGAAGCAGCGCAAAGGTCCCTCGAGCACCCTGCTCTGTCCTAGAATCCTACTTGTAGCATATAGAAGTTTTTTTCCATAGCCCACACTGAGTTGGAATGGGAAAGCACCTCCAACGCATCCTCGCCAAGCTGTTTGGGTACCAGTTGGTTGATGCATTAGGTGGGCGTTGGGTTTTGTACTGAGACATAGTACAGGGGGAGCTGTGGTAGATGCTGCAGTGAGTCCACCAGCACTGCCAAGGAGGACATTGTTCCACCAATCCAGGCAAGAAATCCGTAACCCAGATCAAAGGACAAGTTCTGCTACAAAATACTGTTCAGTGTTTGTGTGACTGGTTGACCTTTTTTCTAGTGTGAAAATTAGTCCCGGTCAAGCCTCAAAACAAAAAGCTGTACCCGTTTAAGAATGGCCTTGCCTGTTAAATGGAGATATATTTTGTGATTGTTGCAAAACCAATGCAGACGGATGGTAGCTGTCCAGTCTACTGTATCTTGTACATACTCTGTTAATACGCATGTATGTTCTTTCTCAGTATATACAGGACCATGGAACAATCAGTGCTAATGTCAGGGGGAGTCGAGTGTAAATGTTTCAACCCATGTTTTGTAAATGTTGAACAAAGGCGGTTGATTATTGTATTGTGTATTTGTATGGAATTTCTATTCTTGAAACTACTGGCATAAAAAAATTACTTGTACAGATTGGAGTCAGAGTAAAACTTCACTGAATTATAAACCAGTTGATTTAAAGTTGTGTTGGGATCTGTGTGTGTGTTTTTTTTGTAAACACCCAGAATTAGTCTTTTGGTTTTTCTTTTTTAATGTTTCTTTATTAAATCTCTCAGAAGGCTTGGACATGGGGTACACTGGACACCAGCCTCCCTGTTCCATTCATTTTAATGTGAGTACAGCTTCTGTCTCTTTTTACCTTGTTCAACTTCCTCTTTTTAAATTCATCATTCCTACTTGCTTCCTCTACTTGCTTGTGGCGGTGAGTTCTAAAACAACAAATTTTACGTCATGTAAGTCAGTCATAATAATTCTGATTTTATATATATAAATATAAAAAAAAATCACCAACATTCCTTTGATTTATCAGAGATTCTCTTATTGTAGAGGAACAAAGGACTGCAGATGCTGGAACCTAGATGAAAAACACGACGATGCTGGAGGAACTCAGCAGGCCAGGCAGCATCCGTGGAGAAAAGCAGGTGGTCAACGTTTCAGGTCAGGACCCTTCTTCAGGACCTGAGGAAGGGTTCTGACCCAAGACGTTGACCGCCTGCTTTTCTCCACAGGTGCTGCCTGGCCTGCTGAGTTCCTCCAGCATCATCGTGTTTTTCGTCTCTAGTAATTGTTTCCACTTAGGTGGGGGAACACTTTCTGTTTATCCCATCAAACTCTTTCCTATTGGTTCGCTGTTATTAGGCTCCAACTGCCTGTATTCTCTCCCTGCCTTCCCCAAATTATCAGGATGATTCCCAGGATGGGTAAGTTTATCCAATGAGTAGAGTCTGCAGACTGCGATACTCTGCGGAATACTGAGGTGTGGTCTCACTGAATGGGGCAAAATACTTACAGGGCTTACGGAGCACGTAAGGATGGCAGCAGGTCTCTCCTTCTGTTAATAGGAACCAGACAGCAATCTGGTAGTTTTCAAATCTGACTTGATTTTTGTTTCCCGCCACCCCTAAATCCCAGATTGTAAAGCAGCAAACAATCTGCTGGAGGAACTCTGGGTCGAGCAACATCACTGGGGGTGACTTCTGTCATGAAATGTGTTGTTTTGCAGCAGCAGTACAGTGCAAAGACACAAAAATTACTATAATTTACAAAAATAAATATAGTGTAAAAGAGGAATAACTAGGTTGGGTTCATGGGTTCAGAAACCTGATGGCAGAGGGGAAGAAGCTGTTCCTAAAACGTTGAGTGTGGGTCTTGTCAATGTTTCAGGTTGAAACCCCACGTCAGCAGTCCCTTCATCCCTCCCTGTGTTTTCTGCATCTTAAATGTTAATTTAACTATAACAAGTCTGATGAAACATTAACTCTATTTCTCTTTCCACAGATGCTGCCTGACTTGCTGAGTGTTTCTAGCACTTTTGGTTTATATTAAAGATTTTCCAGCATCCATGCGATATTCCTTTTACCCTTCATTTATCACCAGCAGTAGAGGAAATAATGTTAGAGAGTCTGTGGAAAGCCCAGACTGTCCAAACCAATTAAACCCAGGGCAGGAAGGTAAGAGTCCAGTTGGAGTGTGAGCTTGGAGCCTGTTAGTGTCCAGTTTATAAGCAGAAATTGTTTGATGGAAACAGCGGGGCAAAGTTTTTCTTCCTGGACAGGCTCTGAGTGCTGTCACTGAGTACTGGGGCTGTGGTTTGCTACTGAATGTGACACTTCTTCCCATTTACAGATATCATGGAAGTGATAGATGATATAGATCTAAAGTTGTTGATTTGCAGAAGGAGGTGACTAATGCCTTTATTTAAGTTGCAGAAGTCACACTAGTCAATGCCAACCAATCAGAATAAAACTAAGAGCAAAGGATTGGATTGGACTTCTGAGTCTATCTCTTCATTGGCAACTTGTAACATGGAGCCTGGAAGCCTGAGCTTCAACTAAAACTGGACCTCAGGATACCCCAGTACATTGGTGACAAGCTGTGCACTGCACTTTGGATGACCAAGGACAGTACAAGGGTTCTGTGAAGACAATATCCTGCTGACAGCAGGGGACAGGTTAGTCTGAGGATGAGGAGGAGAGGGGGGCAGGGTTAAGCTGGGGTCTCCCAGCAAAATGGAACAAAGTGTGGGTTGGGGTGAGCTGATTCCTGGGATAACAGGGTTGCCTTATCAAGAAAGGCAAGGCAGTTTGCATTTGTATTCCTTGGAGTTTGGAAGAACAAGAGGTGACGCTCCCTGTCCTTGGGCTCAGGAGAGGTTCAGATGGGCTGTGGTTCAGTTCATTTCTGGTTTTAAGCTTGGACATGAGCAGATTTGCAGGATAAACATAAAGTGATCCTCACTATAAAATGTTGTAGATCACGACACTGCTAAAAAGTCTTCATTGGCTGTAAAACATGATGTGAGACTGCGAAAATGGTTTTACAAGATGGTCTTTTTTTTAAAAACATCCAATGACCAAAGGTTACTCTGAATTTTGAGATTTCTAAGTATTGCGATGGTTTGGACTATACAGACCTGAAAGTTCTGGGTGGGGTTGGACTGGACCATGTACTGTGTCGAAGTAGTCCCTAATTGTCCTCGAGGAGGGGCTGGCGGTCTGCCTTTAGGTGAAGACACTCCCATCATGCTGTCGCAAAGGGAGTTCCAGGACTTGGACCCAACCATGGTGAGGAGTGCAGAAGGTTATGCCAGAAACAACACCAGGCATCCTTAAAAAATGATCAGGGGCAGCCAGGTGACGTGGCATCCAAGAGTATTCCCGACCTCAACGATGTCGGGGTCCAGCATAGAACTGCTCGAGACATGGCTGAAGCATTTGCAACCAAGTTGAGCCAGAAGTACTGAACAGATGATCCATCTTGGCCACCACTACAGAAGCCAGTCTTCTGCCAGTTTGATCCATTCCACGTTATATCAAGGAACAGCAGAGAGCACAGGATGCACCAAAGGCCATGAAATCACAGTGCATGAAGACCTGAGCAAAACTGGCTGCATCTCTAGTACAGGGGTTTCAATTCAGTAACAACACCGGCACCTGAAATATTGACCAGGTGTGTCCTGGTTGCAAAAATCAAGACAAATATAATCCAGCTAATTACCACCCTATCTTCAGCGAAGTGACGGAAGGTGTTGAAGGTGGTATTTCACCAATAACCTGATCACAGATGCCCAGCTTGGGTTTTGCCAGGATCACTCGGCTCCAGCCTTGGCCCAAACATGACCCAAGGAGCTGAACTCTGGAGGTGAGCTGGGAGTGACCGCCCCTGACTGCAAGGTGGGAGTTGACTGAATGTGGTGCTGTGGTGGTGGATTTTCTGCGCTGACAGATGTTCATGCCCCTGAGCCTTTTTCAGTCACTCTTCTTTAGATGTTACGCAGTGTGTTATAATTTCCCAGTGAACTCAGCAAGTTTAAAGGGAGTCCTGGTCAATTTAAGGAGAATGGGGAGGAAACCAGGGCTCCAGTGAGTGGAAAAAGAGTGTGGCAGATTTCACATTAGTTTATTGTCACGTACACCAGGGTGCAATAAAACTCCTTGGTCACGTAAAGCTCACAGAGTAAACAATGTATATACAGCAACGAGTGCAAAACAACAGAATGGTGTAAAGATTGTAGTGCAAAAAGAAATGCTGAAGTGTCAGTAACAGACTAACAGAGAGAGGTAGAGTTAAGAGTCTGTGAATGTGGCAGAACCACTGGTAAGGGGGTGTGAAAGAGGTGATTGTGAGCTGGATGCCAGACCATCAATATTTCCAAATATTTCGATAGCAGGTGATCAGAGTTTTGCTGTACCACTTTAGGGTGTTGTGTGATATGATGTATTGTTGGGGTTCCATCGGTGGGTGCTTGCTGCCAGCAGCTCAGCTCTCTGAGATCTCCCCGCACCCATGGAGCATCACGTTTTCCTATTTCATTCACCGCCTCTCCCCTCACACAGATGTTTGTGGTTTCCTGGTCTGTTTTATTATTGGAACTGCAGTCACTTTGAGACTGTCCTGACTGAGTGTTACCCAGTGAGACTCTTCATTCTATTGTACACTTCAAACTGTTCTGGATGTCAATCAAACCTCAGTAAGATCATAAAAATAAGTTGTGTCAGGAGAAAGAAACTTGAATTTCTAAAGCAACTTTCCTAACCTCCTAAAGACTCCTACAGCCAATAAATTACTTGCTGAAGTGTGGTCAACATTGTAATTTTGGGAACACACTGGGCCATATCTACACCTACACAGAAAGATCCCACAAATAGCCGCAAGAAGGCTAGATAATTTGTTTCATTGATATTGGTTTAAGGATAAGTGTTTTAGCGTTATACTAGGCAAAGCTTTCAGTTATAAGTTTAACGAAAAATCCCCCATCCTATTTGCATGTGCCTCTTCAAAGCATCACTCAGTGTTGGGCAAAACGGTTGATCACGGAGCTCAATGTTATTCAGGCACTTTAGCAGGAGAAACTGTGCCTGTCTCCGTGTGTATATTAAATAGTTACCACTGTACAGTTGAAGCTACATGAACAGAGCTGTTCACAGTAGATGAGTCTTAGGAGTGACATTTACAACTCACAAAGATGGCACATATTACTAACCCACTTAAAGATGGAGAGCTGTGTTTATTTTTAATAATAAAATACATCAAAATTGGTGACAGTTTTAAATGAAGCTGAATATTGTAACTTCTATTGAGTGACACTTGTCAAATCTGGTTAGATGCTCATGGGGATTGAGAGATTTCTGCATTGATGTTTGATCCCATTCTGCCTGTTCATCTTGTGTTCCTGTGAGTGCTGTCAAGCTAAATGTCAAGGAACAAATATTGATCATTCATTTTATTTATCGCTCCATTCTTTTGAAGCATAATGGAGAGGTGTCTAGACTATAATTCACAGTCAGCCCACGATTTATCTATATTTAAAGGACTAATGCTGAGAATGGGAAGGTTGTCTAATGAGCAAAGGTTGGACTGGATTGGTTTGTATCTGCTGGAGTTTAAAAGGGGGAAACATAATTTAATTGAAATTTATAAGATCTTGAGGGGTCGTTACAGGGAGGATATGAAGAAAATGTTTCCTCTTGTGGGAGAATCTAGAACTTGGGGTGACTGTTTAAAAATAAGGGATCATCCATCATCTGACTTAAGACGTGAAATTTGTTGTTTTGCAGTAGCAGTACAGTGCAAAGACATAAAATGACTATAAATTACGAAGATAAATAGTGCAAAAAAAAAGAGGAATAACGAGGTAGTGTTCATGGGTTCATGGACCGTTCGGGAATCTGATGGCAGAGGGGAAGAAGCTGTTCCTGAAACATTGAGTGTAGGTCTTCAGGCTCCTGTACCTCAATGTCGTCAGTCTTCAGAACTCTTTTCCTCAAAGGACGATGGAAGCAGAGTTTTTGAATATTTTTAAGGCAGGTGCTTATAAATTCTTGATAAGCAAAGGGGAGAAAGGTTACTGTGGGCATATGGGAATGTGGGATTGAGCTCCCAACCATACCAGCCATGATTTTACGAAATCGTGGAGCCAGTTTAAGGAGCTGAGTGGCCAACTCCTAATCCGTATATTGCGTGTGCTTGCAGAGTGATTAATTCTCCCAACAGGCCAACCTTAAACCAGAGCAGCTGCTCTGCGATTTACTGTGGGGCTGAGAGGTGGCATTAAACTGCGTTACTTGAGTTGGTTGTTTAGTGCGATGTAGCCATGGATCTTGGGTGACCGTGGTCCAGGACCGGCCTCGGATCACTAGAAACAACTGAGCCACCCAGCAAGAAACAACTTAAAAACATTACAGAAGTGTTTTTTTTAAAGAATTTTTGAGCACTTTGGTTGCTAGTAATAATGATATTAGAACGTGGAACATAGAACAGTACAGCACAGGAACAGGCCCTTCAGCCCACAATGTTGTGCCGAACTAATTAAGCTGGTGACACCTAATCCCATTTGCCTGCATGTGGTCCACATCCCTCCATTCCCTGCACATCCATGTGCCTATCTAAGAGTCTCGTAAACACCTCTATCGTATCTATCTCCACCACCACCACCCCTGGCAGCACATTCCAGGCACCCACCACTCTCTGCGTAATAAAAACAACTTGCCCCACACATCTCATTTGAACTCTTTTCCACCCCCTCTAGTATTAGGCATTGCAACACTGGGGAAAAATGTAACGGCAGTCTACTCTCTCTGTGCCTCTTATAATTTTATAAACAAATTATTAAGGCAACTTGAATCGTCCAGTTGAGGAATTAACTCAGTTGGTGCAGGAAGGGAGGGAACCACAAGCATTGACACATCAAGCAAGTGAGAGCAGGGCAGTTGGCAGCAGGAACCTGTCCAACCATTGCTGGTGAGGGTCCTTGGGAGTGAATGGTGTGAGTCTGGGCATCCCAGCAGAAATTACTGGAGGAGTTCACTGTACTTCACTTTAATCATAATGATGGGGGGACTGATCAATGCCAGTAACCTAAAATAAGGTGACAGTGATTAGCTAATGACATCATTCAATATCATTTAACCCAATATTATACAACTCTCTTGTTTTTTAGACAGTGGGGGAATGGGCCACAGTTTAGAGGTAAGCAAAATTCAGACTGAAAACCCTGAAACTTGGTTTGTTTGTTTGAATGTAGAAAATTGCATTTACATAGCCCTTTTTACAGCCTCCTGATGTTCAAAGTACTTAATCAATTGACTACAGTTACCTCTGTAATATCTATTAAGTGGCCAATTTGTGTGCATTAAACTCCCATTAGCAGTGAGATAATTATCTAATAAATCTTTTTTTTACTGTGACGTTGGTTGAGGGATAAACACGCCCATAACTCCTGGTTCCTCTTTGAAATACTGCAATGGGATCTTTTGCAAAGTAAAAAAAAATAGACACAGAATGAATTTAATGTGAGCAAAGTAAAGATTTCTTGATTATTTCAGGTGGATTCAGCTGGGGCTGAAATGGGTGTATCAGATAAATCGGTGCCTTTGCAGCACGAAGCTGTCGCTAGGTGCATTCGTTAGGCAGGTTTTATAATGTGTCCACATTGGGAGAAATGTAATTGTTATCAAAGGGAAACTACTTCCAAAGATCATTTGTTTCAATAAATGGTGAGGACCTGCCAACACGAGTTTTAATTGGCTTTTTATTAAAACTCATTTTTCTACTTTGAAATCAAGTCTCAGCTGTTTCTGTTGATAGTTCTGTCTTATTTCAGCAGGTGGAGATGGATCCAGGGCACCAGTGTCTGAAACCTTCAGTGAAACTGAACGGGGCCTGCCACCTAGTGGACTCACTTAACCATTACAACTCAGAGATGAAATTGATCGACCCTAACCTAAACCAATTAGGATCAAGGGGAATCTGTTTTATGCCACACTCTTCTTTCATTTGGAGGTTGTGTAAAATAGGCTGCCAACTGTTTGTCAGTCATTAGTCAACAGGATCACTCTCATCTCTGAGTGAGAAGGTTGCTAGGTCACTGGAAGCCACCAAGCAGGTACAAGAAGCCATGGTGCATTGGCCTTTATCGTGAGCAGATTTGAGTACAGGAGTAAAGTTGCCTTACTGCAATTATACAGGGCTTTTCTGAGAATGCACCTGGTGTATTGTGTATAGTCTTGGTCTCCTTACCTAAAAAAGGATGTGCTAATCTTTGAGGAAGTGCAGCATTGAGGAAAAGCAGGTTCCTGGGATGGTGGGTTTGCAGTTTGAAGAGTAGACTGGGTATTTCTTCGGTGTTTAGCAAATGAGAGGAGATCCCATTGAAACTTGTAAAATATTACAGCTTGAAGGCAGAATGGAGGGTGAGTATTTCTCTGGTTGAGGAGTCTGGAACCAGGGGTCACAGTCTCAGAATAAGTAGAAGTCTATTTAGGATGGAGCTGTGGAGGAAGTTCTTCACACAGAGGGTGGTGAAACTTTGGAACTCTCTACCCTGGAGGACCGTGCAGTCTCAGTCAGAACAGAGATCAACAGATTACTGGATGTTAAGGGATATCCAGAATGGGGATATGGGGTCACTGCAGGAAAATGACATTGACATAAAGGATTGACCATGATCTTGATGAATGACAGAGTAGGCTCAAAGGACCAAGTGGCTTACACTTGCTCCCCATGCTTGTGTTCAAATCCTGCTTCAGACTATGGGCTGGTACCCCCAAGGCAGTGGTGACGCAGTGCTATATTGTTAGTTGTCTTTTGAGATTTTGAACACAATAACAACCTACTTCATTAGGAGTTTGAGGAGATTTGGTATGTCACCAAAGACTTTTGCAAAGTCCTATAGATAGAGAGTATTCTAACTGGTTGCATCACCGCCTGGTACGGAGGCTCCAATGCACAGGATTGCAAAATGCTGCGGAAGGTTGTAGACTCAGCCAGCTCCATCATGGGCACAACCCTCCCCACCTACGAGAACATGGTCAAGAGGCGGTGCCTCAAGAAGGCAGCATCCATCACTAAGGACCCTCACCATCCAGGACATGCCTTCTTCACGGCACTACCATCAGGGAGGAGGTACAGGAGCCTGAAGACCCACAGTCAATGATTCAGGAACAGCTTCTTCCCCTCTGCCATCAAATTTCTGAACGGTCCATGAACCCTACCTCATTACCTTTTTTTTTGCACTATTTACTTATTTTGTAATTTATAGTAATTTTACGGCTTGCACTGTACTGCTGCCGCAAAACAACAACCTTAATGTCGTACAAGTCAGTGATAACAAACCTGATTCTGATTTTGGAAGAAGTGTTAAACCTGAGACCTTGCCTGGCATCAGTTATCCCACAACACCATTTTCAGAGACTAAAGGATTTATCCCTTGTGTCCTGGCCAATATTTATCCCTCAACCAAATTCATTTGTACAGATTATTTGGTCATCAAAACATGCTGTTTGTGGGAGTTTCCTGTGCACAAATTGGTTGCAACATTTCATGTATGATAAAACTGAGTTCAAAGGTACTTTGTTAGAAGCACGTTGGGACATCCTGAGACTAAAAGGAAATATTTCTTTCCTGTTCATTATATCTCTTTCCACAGTACTGGGAAAGGTTGACTTCACCTTGCTACTCTTTTCCATTTCATTTAGAGTCTATTTTAGGATATCCCAAGGTACCTCCTGAGTTGCACTTGAAGGACTGCCACTGTTCTTTCTTCACCAGCCTGTACTAGGTCTCTCTTCTCTGACTGAAGCCCTATTGAACTGATTTGAAGACAAAATCTACCCTGAGTGAGAGACATTGCCCACACATTTTGTGAAGAATAGTGTGGTGCTCTCTCCAGGGGCCATGAGAAAACACCATTTGTCGTAAAGGTCACTTGGTGTAACTTGCTCCTCTGTTTTATTGTTCAGGAGAGCACAGGGTGCTGCCGGAGGTAATGTAGGCAGCTCCAGGTGAGGACACAATGGACAGAATTCTGATGGCACTGCTGGGAACATGGAAGGTTCCAATTTTGTTTCCGGATCCGGTGTGGAGGGAGACCTGACTGTGTATGAATCGACTCTCCTCCAACACTGAGGTGAAGATGGTAAGCTAAACAAAGGTTAATATTTAATTCCTAGGCTAATTGATAAATTTAAGACTCAAGGTATGCAGGAAGATGAAAGGAGACAAAGACGTTCCCTTCAGTTTTGCTTGATTTTTTTATTTGGAAGATGTGCACATGATCAGCAAGGTCAGCCTTTGTGTCCCATCCCTAACTGCTCTTGAGAAGGTGGTGGTGAGCTGCCATCTTCTTGCATAGTGCAGCTTGTGAGTTGAAGGAACTTGCCCGGTGCTGTGGAGCCAGGAGTTCCATCAACAATGAGGGAACAGCGATATCATTCTAAATTAGGGTCGGTGGGAACCTGCATGGTGTTTCCACACACCTACTGCCCTTCTTCTTCCTGATAGTATTTTGTCATGTCTAGAACCTTGGTCACTGGTGGGGAGTCCGTCAACTTTTGCTGGTAATAATCAATTCATTTGATTATTGCTGACAACTCTAATTTATCCATTGATGGAGATGACCTTCCAGCTCCAAACGCCTCATCCAGTCAAGTGGCCTTCCTCCCTCTCCAGTTGTCTTTGGCCAAGAAACAGAGGTGTTCAAAGAAACTTAAAAGAAAACACAATCTTTTTGGCAACTCTCTTTAAAAAAAAATCTAAGGTTTTAATAAACTTGTCAAAAAGCCCAAGAAATCTGTGTCTTTGAGGTGAACAGAGATTTTTCTAACTCTCTGTAATATTTAAAATGTCCAGGTATACTTGCCATTCAATATTAGACATATTGTACATTTAAAAAGTAATTTTAACTACAAATGCGATTCTACACATCTGATGAAAGGACTTTGTCCTGATTCTTTTTCTTGTTCTCCACAGATGCTGCCTGACCTACTGAGTATTTCAAGCACTTCTTGCTATTATTTTATATTCCCAGCAATTGCAACCTCTACCAATCCTGCAACTGTAGTCTTCAGTTTCATTCCCTCCTGTCTAATCCATCTTTCACACTCCCATCAACCTGAAACATTAACTGTTTCTCTCTCCACAGATGCTGCCTGACCTGCTGAGTGTTTCCAGCAATTTGTTTTTATTTCTAATCCCCTCACTATCGACACCTTCATCTACTTCTCATACAATCTGCAGAGGGGAGCAAGTTTTTGGAGGAGCCATCTTTCATTTCCTGATCAAGGTCAGCCTATTAATCAGCCGGTGGCCTGGATTTATAACTCTGGCTCATATCGTTGCATACTTTAGAAGTCAAACCAAGATCAAAGAATATTTTCACCATACGATCGTAGTTACCAGCTCTACAAATTTGTCCTGAAACCTCCAGGAATTAAAATCAAATCTCCAGGAAACTGCAGTAAAGACCCAGGACAAAAGTAACAAAGTTTATTAAATGAAACTTCTCACGTTTCCTTTGAATGTTTATGTTCATTAGTCATACAAAAATGCAGGAAAAGACCTTACAGAAATAGCCAATGAGCTCAAGATGGCGCTGGAGTGTGGTGACTCGTTGCAAGCTGCTCTCTGCAGATCTACTCATTATTTATGATGATCATTCTACTCTTTCAAATTTAAATTCTATGTCACTAAGTATTAATAATCTGTTATTGTTATTACCCAATCACTTAGTGACTGCCTGTGAGAAAGTTGGGTGTTGTGAAGATAGATGTGTAAGGAGACCAGTAGGGGAGTGTGAGGGGCATACAGTTGGAGGCAGGGGATGCTGTGGTGAAATCTCTTTGGGAATATATCCAACCAGAGTTGTTAACTTACTGCGCTGCAAAACTATATTCAGGCAGTGGTTGACAATACATGAGAAATGGAGGAACAGTCAACTGTTAGGTGTATGCCTGAGCCATAAAACATGAAGAGAGAGAAAGGGGCCAGGCAAATCTAGCAGCAGATGGATCACTGAGGTTTGCTCCATCTCGTGGTTCTAGGCTTCTGATATTCATCTTCTGAGACAGCCCCTGTGAATGAGAATGACTTTGATCATCCTGGTGCTGAGTTGGTCCAAGTGGAGTCAACCCGGTGCAGTGCCGACCTTGTGGCCTCAGTGAACGATGTCAGATGGAGATAGGTTTGGATATGGAATTGGAACCCAATCCAACCACAGCCATTTCAAGCCCATCACTGGCCTCGACTGGGCATATTTTGATACCTGACATGGGGAAGTGGGGTTGTGTTACAAAACCTGTTGGTGGCGAGAGGCATGGTGTGCAACACCTTTTGGTCTTCCCACTGTTCAACAGCAGCTCAGGCACAGTTCAGGATTTAGCCAAGACCAACTCATGGGCTTTGCATTGTATGGAAGATAAATGACTGATGGATGGACACATGACTGGTGTCAGCATACTGCAAGGTACTACAAGATTTTCTGTCCATTAAATATCAGTCTATTGTTGAATACAATCACCTGCCAGCGGTGGACTGCCACATCCCTGCTAACTTCCTGACTGAAGCTTCCCCTTATCTCATCAACAAGGCCTTGTGTGTTGGCAGGGAGCCACACGTCAACATTGTCATGGAGATGTGGTGGACCCATCAGAAAATTGGTGAACAAGCTTTGAAGGTGGGTGAAGTCATGACCCCTGACCATTGCACGTTACTTAATCTGTCAGAAACTGAAAGTAAAACTTTTACTTTTCCTCCGCAGTCGTTCCTTTCCATTCCATTCGTGATGCGGCTCCTACGCCAGGTTGAACCTGCTGTCGATTCTGTGGATGGATTCCCCAGTGTGATTGCTGGAGAGTTACTGCTATCTTGCACTCCGCTATCGGTCTACGTTGGAGTGCAGCTGGGAAATGCTGATGAAGTGTGGCCTGAAAATTCGGGACTTGTGCCTTCGCATCCCCATCTGTTGGAATCCCAAACCTGGCAACAGTTACACAGGAAATGCTGGCAGATCCATGTGGAGATCCCAGCATTTCCCCCACAACAAAATCTGGACCAATATTGACATCTGGTGGCAGAAAATAAATCTCACCACATCTTTTATTTTTATTTGATTAACAGAAGTGGCTTTGAGGTTTTAATCTTTTCTATGGCATCTGGCAGAGCGTTAATCATTGAATGTGCGTTCTCAGATCTAACAAAGTTTGTTAACGCCCTCAGCAAAGCTGCCTTGCTATTCCCTCTTGACCAAGGAATATGAACCATATTTGTGCAAATCTTGCGTTGTTGATTATAAGGAGGGCTGGATTCTATTACTGCCTCACAAAACCACAGGGCAAGCTCTTGTATCCAAAGAAACACAGAATCACAGATGCAGCCCATTTAGCTCAATGGGTAAATGCTACTCATGAGCCTCTGCCCACCCTACATCATCTCAACTTGTCAAGATAACCTTCTGTTCTTATCTTCCTCGTGCACTCATCCAACTTCCCCTGAAGCACAGCTGCAGGAGTGGCCTCAACCATTCCATGTGGAAGTGAGAGCTACAATTTAAGCACTAAGTGATGAAGTTTTTTGTTCTGTGAAAACTTATTCACAATTTCTTTTATTTATACTGTATAATTTTAGATGTCCCCATAACAGACACCCTTTCCCTCCATGCCATCTATCAAGCCATGGTGTCTTTTAAAAGACATATATTACAACACCTATCAGAACATTTTTTATATATTAAAGAGCCACGGTCTGCTTAGCCATTCCTGAGTTATAACATATTTGTTCTACTATCTTTCCAGTAAATCTGATTTTGCATTCACAATCTATACCACCTTTTATAATATCTATGCAAATGCTGTATTTTTGTCTATCATTCTGACTCAGTTTCCTGCATTGATCTTGGTGTGGCTGTTAGGAGAATTTCAAGAGTGGTCTGAGATGTCCTGCAATTATTTACTTTTTTTTGCTATGGAGGTGAGCTAAGAGGGATTCTCTTGGCACTTCTCCCAATAGAACGGCTGTAATAAGAGGAAAAAGATATCAGAATCAGGTTTATTATCACTGACTTATATGATATGAAATTTGTTTTTTGGCAGCAGTACAGTGCAAAGACACAAAAATTACCATAAATTACATAAATAAATAAATTATGCAGGAATAACAAGGTAGTGTTCATGTGTTCATGGACTGTTCAGAAATCTGATGGCAGAGGGGAAGAAGCTGTTCCCAAATCATTGAGTGTAGCTCTTCAGGCTCCTGTACCTCCTCCCCGATGGTAGTAACGAGAAGAAGGCATGTCCCAGGTGGTGAGGGTCCCTAGTGATGGATGCCGCCTTCTTGAGGCACCGCCTCTTGAAGATGTCCTCAATGGTGGGAAGGGTTGTGTCCATGATGGAGCTGGCTGAGTCTACAACCCTCCGCAGCCTCTTAATAGCACCTATGATACTGTTAGCCCTGATTGTGTGTACTGCTTTCGTCTGTATCAGACCTCGAATCCCACTACAAGTATTTAAGTATATAACCACGGCTGACCCTTCCAGTGCAATGCTGAGGAACTACTTCTCTGTTTGTATACCTTAAACATAAGGTTTGTATAAGATCTCAGAGCACAGATGAGAGAAGAGCAGACGTGTTTGCCCTTTCTCTCCAAGGTCCTGGAATTTTTTCTTATTATTCAGTATCACTAAAACAAAAGATCTGGTCTTCATTTCATTGCTATTTGTGAGAGCTTGCTGAGCTCACACTGAAGTGGAACCACATCAGAAGCAGTCAGTCGGTTGTAGAGAACTTTGGGACACCTTGAGATTATGTAAGGTGCAACGTAAATTAAACTTTCACCTTGTTTTCCTCTTTTGGGAGTCCCACTGCTCTTTAGCAGCCAGTGAACTATTTTTTTAGAGAACTTGTATCAAAGTCTTATCAGGAATTCATAGCATGAAAATTCAGAAGCTCAGGTCTCTTTGTTGCTGGCCGGACTTCCTTTTGCTGTTCTTCAGTATGTAGATTATTGTGTAGAAATTGTGAATTCTCAATGAATGGATTAATTGGTTCATTGATGACCTTCCTTCTGTCAAAATGTCGCAACTGGGGATGTTTGCTGATCATCGCAACGTGTTCAACTCAATTTGCAACTCCTGTCGGTGAAGCAGCCCCTGCCTGCGTGCAGCAAGATCTGGATAATGGTCGTGCATGGGATTTATAAATGACAGGTAACATTTGCACCACAAAAGTGACAGGCGATGGCCATCTTCATGAAAAGAGAGTCTAACCATTTACTCTTGACATTCAATGGCACTGCCATCTCCCAGCCTCTAACCTGGGGATCACCATTGACAAATTTACCTTGAGATAATATAAGGTGAAACATCAATTAAACTTCTTTGTTTTCCTCTTTTGAGTGTCCCACTGTTCTTTAGCAGCCAGTGCCAGTTGCAAGAAACTGCAGAGAGTTGTGGACACAGCTCAGCACATCATGAAAACCAGCCTCTCCTCCATAGACACTTCTCGCTGCCTCGGTAAAGCAGCCAGCATAGTCAAAGACCCCACCCACCCCAATCATTCTCAAAATGTCCAGGGTGGGTGGGTGACTTCTAATCCCTTCCATTGGGCAGAAGATACAAATGCCTGAAAGCACGTACCACCAGGCTCAAGGACAGGATCTATCCTGCTGTTATAAGACTATTGAACAGACCCCTAGTATAAGATGGACCCTTGACCTCAAATCTATCTCATTATGACCTTGCACCTCACTGTCTGCCGGCACTCCACTTTCTCTGTAACTGTAACACTTTATTCTGCATTCTGTTATTAGTTTCCCTTGTACTATCTAAATGCACTGTTGTAATGAAATGATCTATATGGATGGCATGCAAAACAAAGTTTTTCACTACGTGACAATAATAAACCAATTTACCAATTTTTATTTAATTTAACAGTGAACTTTTTTTTAAGAGTAGTTGCATCAAGGTCTTTTCAGGAATTCATAGCATGGAGAATTCAGAACATTAATTCTCTTTTTTACTGATCAGACTTTCTTTTGCTGTTCTTCAGTATGTAGATTATTCATGAAACTGTATTCTCAATGAATGGATTACTTGCTTCATCAATATAGCAGCTGGGAAAGCAGGTCAGAGGCTGAGAATTCTACATTGAGTGAATCACTTCCAGAACCCCAAAGCCTTTCCACAATCCACAACAAACAAGTCAGGAATATGATGCAACACACTTCACTTGCATGGATGAGTGCAGCCCCAACTACAAAAAGCATAACACCATCCAGTACCTGTACCTGCTGCCTTGTTCCTCTTGGTGGTAAATGTCATGGATATGGGGGGGGGGGGGGGTGCTGTCATTAGTCTAGGTGAATAACTCAGAGTGACAGTGCATGAAAACAGGCCCTTTAGCCCATCGAGTCCACACAGACCATCAAGCACCCATTTACACTAATCCCATGTTATTCTTCTCACATTCCCATCATTCACCTACACGGGAGGGACAACTTATAGTAGCCAATTAATCTACCAATCCTGTTGTGCGTTTTGTGGACGGTACCTACTGCAGCATGGTGCCTGGGTGGAGCAGGCAATGAAGGTTTAAGTAGTGGATGAGGTGCCAGTCAAGCAGACTACTTTTTCCTGGATGGTGTTAAGCTTTTTGTTGTTGCAAAAGAATGATTTGGTTTCTCTGATCTAGAGAGCTTTGCTGCTCAGTCATTAAGTATCTCCAAGACTGAAAGTGGTGTACTTTTTGGACACTAAAGGAATCCAGTGATATAGCAAGCGGGAGAGCGAGATGAGTTGGGATAGATTACCAGCCATGAATTTATTAAATGGCACAGCAGGCTCGAGGAGTCTTGTAGTTATTTTCTAGTTATTCAAGTTATTTCCTTCAAGTTATTTTCCTTCTTAGAAAGATGACAATATGACAATATGACTGTAATAAGGGATTTACAAAACATTTAGAAAAACTCACTTGGTAACTAATGTTTGTTACATTTTATGACGGAATAAGAAGAGGACGGGTTGGCATGCTTCTGTCTACCTGAGATGATGGATGTGCAGTAATTGAACCTTGGTGAGGCTGTGACACGTACTGCATTTCTGCTGGTGATTAAGTACACCAATTCTGGAAAGATGCAGTCTGCCACATTTGCCGCAGTTTGGTTGATGGCACAGGTTGATCTATGATTTCACAGTCTTGCTTATGGTACTGGTACATACTGTGTTCTAACAGGGAATAAGGAGAGTCTGTTACCAAACCTCTCCACATAAAACCACTTGAAAGCCAGACTTTGGAGTTGAGGAACTGATGCTTCACCTTTCAGCTACCTCAGATTTATTTTAATAATTACACTGTCACTACGTTAATAGAATATGCCCTGTACTAAAATATAATTTGAATAGCATTAATGACAAAATGTAATTATCCAGAGATAATTTCAATGTGCTCTCACTGTGCAGGAAATTAGAGACCTGTGTACTTGTAGTTCTTGAGCTGTTATCAATATAACCCAGAACAATAGAGTGTCTCCAGTAATAACACAGTGCTGTTGAAAATCAAATGTTCATGCATGCGCCAAAGACAGTGGAACTAATGGCTACTCAAAACATTTTCATTTCAGGTTATCTATTTTTATCTTCCAAAAACATGGATATAAATTGAAACCCAAACAGCACAATTAACCTTTAAGACCAAGGAAAGGGTCGTCGAGCTGTCACACTGGGAGCGGGGAGGGGGTGGCATTAACTGACTTACCGCTGCTCATTGAGTGTAAAAAGATCAGTACATCAGTGAAAGGATACTTGAATAGAAAAGCTAAAGCACAAGGGAGTTTATACAATGCAATAGTGCATTTAACCATCTTCTTAATTATTCCACATGAATCGATGATTACTTTTGCATCCTTTTATGTTATTTCTCAGTGCATCGTATTTTCCATTTAATAGAGAGGTTTAATTAAATAGTTGTGCAGCAGTACATATGACGTTATTAATTTATATTTATTGGGAGTATTTCATGGGCAGTAATTACATTTCAAATATAAGAAATCATTGTGCATTTCTTCAGAATAACAATGTGGATTTAGATTCTTCAATTTAAATCCCTAGATATCATTGTGTTGGATGTGTTTGCATATTTTAATTATAATTTCTGAGCACACTGAGTGCAATTAATAAAATCAATTGCTCTTTCTGGTGCAATCTTGTGTAGTGGTGCAGAGTGACACCAAGGGGAATGTGCCCAAAGTGCTTTCCCATTACATGATGGAAGAATCAAAGAGAGTGTCAGGCAGTGTGGCTACTCATGCAACTTCTCATGTATCTTCTAAAAGACTCTTTTTTAGAACAGCATTTGTTATGGAGAGATACATACATCATAATAGCAATAACTTAGTGATGTATTTCCAGAAAATACTGACGCATACTCCTCTAGAAAACTTTGAAACCTCAGAAGAATAATGTTCCATTCTTATTCATTTTAAGCAGTTTTATTTCAAGAACAGGGAGTTGTCCCATACTTGTCCTGTCCCAGAAACACCGCACATCTAAAAACAGATATACTGGTTATTATAAAATATTTGTTTGTAGGAGTCTGTTGTGTACAAATTAGTTACCATCTTTTCCTCCGTTACAGTAGTGAATACAATTTAAAATTTCTTCATAAACATTAAAGTACCTGGAAACATCTTGAGGTCATGAGATACTATTGAAATACAACTGATTTGAAAGAAGTGATATTGGATTGCAAAACTGCCAATGTGACACCCCTCTTCTAAAAAAGGAAGGCAAAAAATGGGTAACTACAGGCTTATTAGTCTGACATCTGTTCTTGGAAAAATGTTAGACTTGACTAATAAGGAAGTAATAACAGCACATTTGGAAATTTTTAATCTAATTAAGCAGAATCACATAGCTTCATGAAGGGGAAGTCATGTCTGACAAATTTATTGGTTTTTTTGGAGGAAGTCTCAACCAGAATGAATAGAAAGAACCAGTAGACGTGTTGAATTTGGGCTTCCAAAAGGCATTTGACAAGGTGCTTCACAAAGGTAAGAGTCTATATTGGTAGAGATAACATATCAGCATTGATAGAAGATTGGCCAACAGACAGGTAGGGATGAGCGGATCATTTTCAGGTTGGCAACCTGTGATTAGTGAAGTACAAGAAATAGTGCTGGGACCACAACTGCTTATAATATTTA
The DNA here is from genome assembly GCF_009764475.1 of Pristis pectinata. Taxonomy (NCBI): domain Eukaryota; kingdom Metazoa; phylum Chordata; class Chondrichthyes; order Rhinopristiformes; family Pristidae; genus Pristis; species Pristis pectinata. The sequence goes on from NC_067429.1 coordinate 4,500,549, forward strand.
TCAACAACTTGGAAGATAGATATAAATGCACAGCAGGTAAATTTCCAGATGGCATAGAAATAGGTAGAAAGGCATTTTGTGTTGTGGATGCAAACAGTTTACAAAGAGATATTGATAGATTACGGAATGGGCAAAAAGTTGGCAAATTGAGTGTAATGAGGGAAGATAGGAAGTTGTTCATTTTGGAAGGAAGAACATAATATTATAGAACTGGAGAAAAACTGCAGAAAGCTGCAGCACAAAGGGATTTGGGGTTCATTGTGCTAAAATCAGAAAACTCATGCACAAATACTGCAGGCATTGGGGAGGGCAATTGGATGTTGGCCCTTATCTTTTTGGGGGTTGGGGTATAAAAGTAGGGAAGTCTAACTGCAACTGTACAAGACAGTAGTGAGACCACATCTGGAGTATTGTGGACAATTTTGGTCCCCCATTTAATGAAAGATATTGTTTCATTAGGGGCAGTTCACTAGGATGATCTGAGACATGGCAGGTCTGTCCTTAGAAGAAGAGCGAAATAGGTTTGGACTCTACTCCTTGGCATTTATAAGGATGAAAGGTGCCCTTAGGGAAGTATGATTCTTAGGAGACAAAGCAGGGTAAATGTTGAGAGGATGTCTCCTCTCATTGGATCAGAGGGCTAGTCTCAAAATAAAGGGGCCCCCATTTAAGACTTAGATGAGGAATAATTTCTGTTCCTGCAGGGTTGAAGCCACTTGCCACAGAGAATTGTGGGGCAGAGCCCGTAGCTACCTTTAAGGCTGAGATAGATAGATTTTCAATTAGCAAAGGTAATCAAGGATTACGGGGAAAGCCCAGGAATGTAGACTTGAGGGTTGTGGGATCAGCAAAGTAGGCTTGAGGCACTGAGTGGCCTACTCCTGCTCCCACTCCTTGTGGTTTTATTCTTTAAGAACAAAAATCTTGCCTTTAAAAGCTCCTTTCAACACTGCCAACAATCCACTAGGGTGGAAAACTTCTGGTATGTCCTGGGAGCAGGATGAATCCAATTCAGCTAATTAGTATCTCATCAGTTTTGGCTCAATAACCAGCTTACTGAAGAATAGTCTGGCTTTTGCCAGAACCATCCAGACCTCCTTACATCCTTTGTCCAAAAACAGACAAAAGAGCTGAATTCCAGTTACTGCCAAAAAATTAGTATAGGTTTATTGCATAAATGCTATGCCCCCTCACCCACAAGTAATCATAGACTTTCACTTTCACACGTGTAAATGGGATATTGGCACTACCTGTCGATTTCCATCCCACCCTTTAAGACCATTGATACAGCCATCTTTAGGACTAACTCTATTGGTGAGCATTTAACAGAATGTGGCATTAAGGGACCCTTATAAACCTTAGGTCAATGGAAATCAGGGAGACACTCTTCACTGCCTGGAGTAACACCCAGCACAAAGGACGATGGCTGTGGTTGTTGGTGGTTAATCATCTCAGCCACAGGTCCAACCATCTTCAACCACCTCATCATTGGCTTTCCTATCATCGTAAAGTGAGTAGAGATGTTTGCTAATGATTGTATAATGTTCAAGTCTTTACTTCCTTGGAAACTGAAGCAAACCATGCCTGCATTTAGCAAGAATGGGACAACATTCAGGTATGGATTGATGAATGGCACGTGACAATCACACCACACCGGTGCCAATTAATGACCAGTCAACAAGAGAGCCTCATCAACAGCTTTGCCACTGAGGAGTTCCTCCACTATCAACAATCTGAGAGTCAACAATGAAAAGAAACATAAATGGACCAGCCACACAAATGCTGTAGTTACAAGATTAGGTCAGGGGCTAGGTATCCTATGTGGAGTAACTTACCTCTTCACTCCCCAAAGTTTTTCTTCCATCAACCCATCACGTATGAGGAATTTGATGGAATACTCTCCACTTGGAATGGATGAATGCATCTGCAAAGGTTTGACACCATCCAGGTCAACATAGACCATAAACAGCACCCTGAAAATTTAGTTTTTGCATGATGGGTACATTGCAATACACAGTATATTGTCGACAAGGGTATTGCTGCAATCCACTCAGACTGCTTTATCAGCATCCCCCACAAAAGACAACAGCAGCAGGCACATGGGAACACAACCACCAAAGGTTTCCCTCCAAACTTCCACACTATTGACTATCTATTCCTTTAACTCCAAGTCAAAATAAAACAACAAGTAAGGAAGGAAAACAAATTTAACATTTTAGGTTGATAAACTTTCATCAGAAATCTACTTGCAGGGTCTAAATACTTAATTTCTTATTTATTAACACTATAGGAGTACCTTCAACACTTGGACTACAGAATTTCAAGATGCCTCACCACCATATTGTCAAAATGACCATTAAAAGCTAGTTATGCCCAAATTCTTTGATAGAAAATACTCTTGCTATCACTGCTGATTTTGCAATGAGATGAACTGGATTTGTTATGCTTTTTGTGGACATGACATAACTAGTCAATTTGCCAACGCTGTTGTTTTACTGGAACAGCCTGATTATAGGTGCAGCTAATTTGAAGCAGCAGTCCTCAGCCCTATAGTTTATTGGTTTATTATTATCACTTGTCCAAGATGCATTGAAAAACTTGTCTTGCATGCTGTTCATACAGATCAATTCATTACACAATGCATTGAGGTGGTACAAGATAAAACAATAGCAGAATGCAGAATAAAGTGTAACAGCTGCAGAGAAAGTGCAGTGCAGGTAGACAATAAGGTGCAAGGTCATAACAAAGTAGATTGTGGGTTCAAGAGTCCATCTTACCGTACTACCGAACTGTTCAATAGTCTTATAACAGCAGGATAGAAGCTGTCCTCGAGCCTGGTGGTATGTGCTTTAAGGCTTTTGTATCTTCTGCCCAAAGGGAGAGAATGTCTGAGGTGGGTGGGGTTTTTGGTTATGCTATCTGCTTTATTGAGGCAGTGAGACGTCTAGACAGAGTCCACGGAGGAGAGTCAGGATGCTGTTGGGGCCTATTGTTTCTCTTGTAACAAATGCATTTAACCGTTTCTTGGTATCAGAGTGAACTGAATTGATTGAAGACTGGCTTCTGTGGTAATGGTGTTTATAGAAGGGAACTGAGAATTCCTGTTTGGTGATGGTCATCATGTTCTTCAGTTTATTTTTACTAATCCATTGGACAATCCCACAACCAGCTGAACTAGAGAGTGCTACCATCAACTTGAATTCACAACAAATATGCATTTACAGAACACTATTAATATTAGAAAAATGGCCCAAAAATCAACATATTGGTTAGTGGGGTTAACCAAATGAGTCATTCCAAGATACAACCTTAACAGATGGGATGGAAATGGAAAGGTAATGCCAATATCCCAAACATGGGTGTTTTAAGTGAATCACTATAATCATCTTGCATGTGGGCGAGAATGCAAAGCATTTATGCAATAAATCGACACGACTTTTGGCAGTCATAGGCAAAATCTCAAGCAGGTCTAAACCAGTAATGTGCAGGCTTAGACAGTTTCTTCTGCAAAAGCTAAATACCACAAATGCTATAAATTTGAAATAAAAACAGAAAATGCCGATAATATTTATCGAGTCAGAGAGCACCTGCACAGAAATGTATCAAAATCAACATTCAGGTCAATGACCCAAAGGTTTTCGCACTGTTTTTTTTCCCCTTGGTAAATACTGCCTATTATTCAGTAAAATGCTAAGCTTCTTCCTTCTACGGGAAAATTAAAACTGTGTTCTGGGGGAACTCACAACACACCAGCCTCACACATGGCGTGACTTGGAACAAGCGCTCTATTGTTGTTTCACGTTTTATTGTGTACAGAGGGTGCCGCCCATCCCAAACTCTCAAACTCTATTGGATGAACTGAATGTTCATCAAAAGCCATTTGTCGCTTAATGCCCGCCCAACCTTAATCCTTCATTGTGATTTGCTAACTGAACCATCAATCACTCTCAGCTTCTTAACTCTAACCTGTGCAACAAACTTTTAAAGGATGATGAACACCCATTTTCGCGGATTCTACATTATTTCCTCTAATTTACCATTTGCATTTCTTTAATTTTAGCTTTTTATATCAAGGACCATTGCAAATCTTTATCCTCTGCTCGCAGCCCGCTGTGCAACGATTGGGCCATACGATTACCCAATCAGAATGAAAAGTTGCTCACGCCCACCGCCGCAGGGAAAATCCCCGGTCGTCATTGGTCAGTTGGCCCGTCGGTCATCTAGCACCGCCAGCCCGCCGAGTTCAATTGGTTGGCCTGAGCTGGCGGTCGGGGCGGTCCGTGAGCCTGGGCGGCGAGCGGAGGTGTTCGAGGGAGTGGTGGGGCGGTCGGTGAGGCGCTGCCGCGGGAAAAAAAGGACGGAGCTTCTCACCGGGGCTCTCGGCGCTGTTCATGACAGAAACTTGCACCGTAGCACCGGATGTCTGAGGCTGATTGGGCTCCGGGAAGGGGTTAAACCCGGGCGTGCGAGGTGGGGTGGGGTGCGATTCGGTGTCGGCCGTCGACTGACAGCTCGGGCGCTGCCTGCCTCCCCCCCCTCAGCTCCCGCCGCGGCACAAAGGCGACGTGAGTGGTCAAACTTTACTACCGTTCAACGCACGGGGTCTGCCCGACTGCAGACGTGGGTGCTGGGCGCGTTGAGGCGACTTTGTGAGGGGATCGGGTGCGATCGAGTGAGTGACAGCTGCCAAATGCTGGCGCCAAAACAACAAGAAGGGAAAGTTGCGCCCTGGGCTGAACGGCCGGCTCATCCCCCCCCCCCCCCCCCCCCCCACTCTCATGCCCTGCACTCACTCTCACTCCCTCCTCCCCTGGGCAGCCCCTCGGAAGGATCACTTCCTTCCACCTCCCCAGCTGGGACAGGGGTTGGTGAGGAGGTGTGACCCTACCCTCGCATTGGGCACACCTCCTCACAGACCTGGGGACTCCAGGTTCTCAGTACTGTCCTGAATGCCCCTTCCCCACCTTGTGGGCCGGTCAGTGGGAGTGCTGCATTCCTGCATTGGAGGTTTTGAGCACATCCTTGACTCTTTGCTTCTGTCTGCCTCTCTTCACTGAGCAGAGCGTGGCATAGTGTGTCCTCCTCGGCAGGCTGGTGTTGGGCATGTGAGTGATGTTGAATGTCCAACAGAGCTGACTGAGTTGGGGATCTTGGCCTGGGGGAGGATGCTTCTCCTTCTTTATTATTGGTTTATTATTGTCATATGTACCAAGACATAGTGCAAGGCTTATGTTTTGTGTGTAATCCAGACAGATCATGCGGCACATAATTACGTCAAGGTAGTAAAAATATTGGAGGATTTCGCAGAGAAAGTGCTGTGGTATCATTCCAGTACTTTGGGTCCTGTAGGTAGACTAGCTCTCAGAGGGCATGGAACAGTGTTGCCTGGTAGACCATGAGTTTTGTGCCAAGTTTGAGGTCTTTTCACTTTTCCGCAATTGACTGAAGGCTGTGCTGCCGCATTGCAATGATGGTGAGGTTTATCATCAATGTCTGCTTTCATCGAGTGGCTCTTGAAATATGACATGAGATATAAGTTTTCCAGGGTCTTGCCACAAATGTCTATTGTCAGAGGGCAGTGTTGTATGATAGGGGCAGGTTGGCAGATGACATTTGTTTTGAGTGTAGAGCCCATCCTTTCCATGTGCTTCAGTGAGTGAATTGACAATTGCTTGGAGCTCTGCATGTGTCATATGTATACTGCCGCTTGATGACTAAGGTTGAGATTGCTTCTGGTTTGGGGTTGAGTCGCTTCCTACTGGCCATCACCAGGTAACGAATGGGTTCCATTTTTGCAGCTGTCCATAAGTCATTTTTGTCCATAAGCCAGGAAATATACAAAATTAATTCAATATGGTAACCATACCTCCACAGTGTTGTAATGAATGGCATCAAAAGCACTGATAAGAAAGAATAATTGCTAAAAGTGGAGAGAGGAAACTAGTTCTGCTGTTAATAGGAACGAACATTTGTACATACTTTTGATTTTTGAATTTAATAATCGTAGGGGAACTTGTTCGTATGCAGGGGTGTTCATAAATCGGGTGTTTGTAACCTGGGGACAGCCTGTAGTTCTGAAGATCAGCTCCACTCTCATGGTGAGTTTGTTGGAGGTGAGGTGCAGCATTGCGATGATAAAGATTGAAAAAAGTGCTGGAGCAACGGTGTATGTTTGTTACGTTTGTTTTTACTGAGCTCATTCAGGATCACTGCATGCCATCATGAAGCAAATGTAAGATGGAGGTGAATTTGTGTGGGCAGTTGAATTTGAGGAGAGAGCTCCATAGTCTCTCTGCAGTTGATCGAGTCAAAGCCTTTAGTGCATTTCTTTAATAAGCATACACAAACAAATTAGGCTCACGTTTCATACTTCCTTCTGAAACAATTCGCTGGTGAAATACCTTTTGTGTTTTAACTTTAGGTTTACCTGATTTGATCATTTGTTAAGTGCACCCTTGTAGTTCTGTCATTTAATTGGCAATTGTTCAGTGACTAAATACCATTACATGAACCTAAAAGGAAAAAAATGAATCTTCTGTGATGGTGAATTTGCTGTCTTGTAGCCTAACTCCTGACAAATTACATTAATGCTTTGATAATCAATGTTGGTTTGTTAAATCTAGTGTTGAGTGACTGAACCATTTTATTCTTATCTTCTAGAATCCCTTATTTTCAGATGATGAACGATTGTGCTGACTGGCAACAAAGAAGGACTTTCAGCAGACGGAGGAAATAATACACAGACGTTAATAACCAATAATAAATTGCTTTCAATGACAATCAAGTTATTGTTTCAAAGAAAAAAAATAAACTTATTTCAAGAGGTGACCTTGGGTTGATTGTCCATTTTATTTGGTGTTTTTAAAAAAAAACACAAGCTGAGGATGAAGGTGGTGAGAATTACAGAAATTACTGAGCTCATTGCGATTGAAAAATGATGGCTACTGGAACAGAACTATCACCAAACTTCAATCAAGCAGGAACATCGAACCTGACTGGAACAGTTAATATGGTATGAGAAATCAAGTGTAAAGTATTTTTGTTTTGCTTTATTCTTTGTTCGTGGCGTTAATTTGAAAGGTTGGAGGAATCTCTTTGCATCATTGTTGGACTCTTGTAGATTAGACTTCTCCATTCTTTATAATATCAACTAATATACAGCAAATGCACCATAATTAAGTGCACCAAATTATATAACAGGGTTGTCAACAGACTAAAGTTTGACACTAAATTACAGATATCAGGGGTGACACTGGTGCAAAGCAAGTGTTGTTTCTCCATAGCTGCAGGGACCCAGGTTTGATCCTGTCCTGGAGTGTGGGGTTTGGATATCCTCCAGTGACATGTGGGTTTCCTCTTCCAAATCCCAAAAATGTGCTGATAGGTTAATTGAGTAATGTATATTACTCCTCAGTTTTGGTTAATGGCAAGGCAAAACAAATCAAACAAGGGATTGAAAAACACGGTGACGCTAGAGGAACTCGGCAGGCCAGGCAGCATCTGTGGAGAAAAGCAGGCAGTCACATGTTTTGGGTCAGGACCCTTCTCCAGGACTGAAGATATGAAAAGGGAAGCCCAATATATAGGAGGGGAAAGCAGAGCAGTGATAGGTGGACAAAAGAGGGGAGGCGGGGCGGGCACAAGGTGGTGGTAGGTAGATGCAATTAAGAGATAGTGATAGGCAGGTGCGGGAGAGGAGGGGAGAGCAGATCCACCGGGGGATGGATCAGAGGTAAGGAGAGAAAAAAAAGTGGGTAGAAAAATGAGAGAGAGGCTAGGAGAGGGAAGAAATGAAGAGGCATGGTTGGGGTGGGGGGATTACTTAAAGTAGGAGAATTCAATGTTCATGCTGTTAGGCTGCAAGGTTCCAAGACAGAAAATGAGGTGCTGTTCCAAACAAGGGATTGTTTGGATTTGATATAATTTCATTTTGATACATGAAATTAAATGTATGGTTCATTTTGATATATTAGGACAAGGGATGATGGGGAGGGATGATGGGGGGGGGTGTGGGGGGGAGGTCCTGTATCATTATAAGATAAAAATCTTATTCAAAGTACTTGATGATAATTCAAAGACGATGAAAAAGGTGGATTTTTAAGGAGCGTGTTAAAAGAGAGAAAGAAGAGACAGAAAGGCAGAGAGTTAAAGGAGGGAATTCCAGTGGTTGAGGCATTGGCCGCTGAAATCAGGAGAAAGATTTGGTGGAATGCAGAGATTTTGGTGGGTTGTAGGGGTGGAAAAGATTACAGAGGTGGTGTGGAATTTAAACTTAGTTAGTTTGGAACCAAAGTGAAAGCTAGTATTACTAATTATAATTATAAAACTACTGAAATGTTGAGAAATTTCAATTGGTTCGCTAATGTAGTTCAGGGGAGAAAAGCCATCCTTTGCTATATTTTTAGCAAAGGGTGAAATTTAAGCTAAAAATTGAATTAGCTGATTACATTTCTCTAGACTGAGATTATCTTGTCAAATCATCAGGTTTGCAACACTATTTTGTGAATTATTCTTGAGTTCACAAAGCGTCTTTTAATTTGATTAAAATTAAGGATTCAGTAGGAATGAAGTTGGATAAAAATTTGAAATGGAACCAGAAGTCGTAATATTAGGCTGGTGACTAAAAGCTTAGTCAAGGAGAGAGATCTAAGAAGTAGAGAATTCTGTTCCATTTGGAATATTTTATTTGTGGAGAGAACGAAGGTGAGTAGTATTTTGCTGTATTCTTTATATTTTGGGGAACTTTGAAAGCTTGCCTATTGGTATTTACTATTTATTACATGGAAGAATTTTGCATGTGGTAAAAGTATCTTGAATTTTTGTTGTCCATTTAGACAGTGCCATTGACTTGTGGGAGGAGAGTTTCAGATCTGGATTAGTGGCAATCTTATTCCCTTCAGAGGAATTTTGCAACATTGTCATATATTGTACGAAACTGGTTATTTGCATTTCTGTAAATTTGCTGAACTATGGCTGATCTTTTTTTCTTCTCCCACCCTAACTTAGAGACATTGAGGCCAATTGTAGTGTCTTTTATTATTATTCTCCTTCTTGGGCAGTCCCCTGTGGTTGACTCCATCCAGTTCTGTGGCTTCTGAAAAGTCCTATGTGGGCTCTGCAGATCCTGACACAGATGGTGCAGTTGGGTAGCTTGGGATATTGGGTCCTCCTTCCACTGTTTGCATCTGGTTTTTGAATGGTCCTGTCATTGTGCCTTGATGTACGCATTTCTGTCCAAGATGCTACCTCTCCATTTTGATATTAGGGGCTAAGGATTCCAGTGAGCAAGTAAGGATGTTACTTTTTTCTGGAAGAATTTGAAAACGTCTTCAAAATATTTTCTCTGTGCTATTGGAAATCTTTTCCCTTGACGGAATGCAGAGTGCTCGTTTTAGGACTCTGGTACTGGCCATGTAGATAGTGTGGCCTGTACAGTTGAGTTGGTTGAGTGTGATCAGAGCTGGGATAATGGCCTGAGAGTGGATGCTGATATTGATATAATCTATCGTGATGATCAGTTTGGAGGATTTTGAGGGTATTTTTGGTATTTTTCTGATGTATTGAGGTTGTCCATAAGTCACAGAGAATTGAGAGTATCACCTGCTCAGCAGTGTTTTGAGGTCTTGGTTTTTGAACACCCTTTTTCATTGTCAATAGGCTGTGCTGGAGTATAGGTAGTGGTGATGAATTTTGTCATCGATGCCTCCTTTTATTGAGCGATAACTGAGGTATCAAAAGTGATTCAGGTTTTTTAGGTCTTGCTTGACTGTGATTGTCAGAAGGCAGAGCTATGTGGCGGGGATATGTTGGTAGACAATTTTTTGCTCTCCAGCTATTTAACTGTAAGACCAATTCTTTTCCTATACTTTAATGAAGGATTCAATAACACATTGGACTTCAGTCTCTGAGCATGCTTATACGTAAGTATTGTCTGCTTACTGTGATCTGATGATTGGTCCTAGAGTGGAGATGATGAAGGTTTACAGTTGACTCTTGTAAATTAATTCCACTCCAGCTGGAAGATTGTTGGGGTGATGGGAAGTGCACTGATGTCAGGTCTTTAGTGAACCTATTATAGTTTGCATGTTGTCATGTAGCAGGTATAGAGTGGAAATGATTGTCTGAGGATAGGCATAATTGAGGAGGCTTCTCCATAATTCCTCTTGGTTGCTGGAACAGCTAAGTTGGGATGACTGGAAATTAAACCTGGAACTTTTACACACTTTATGGCTGTTAACATAAAGGCATAGGGAATGTGTTCATGAAAAGAATGAAGTTTCCCAGCACTGAGCATTTGACTATCAGCTTATAGCATGACAGATTGGAGTGGCATAAGTTTGATATCCTTACTCATGAGTTACTGATCTCAGTTTGCTGCATAGGAAGTGCTTCTCCACAAGTGGAAAACAGTCCTTGTTCAATTTTTGGTAGCCAGGCAAATAGTCCTTCGAACATTCCTGGTCACTTATCTATTTTTGTTTTAGGTCTCATTTGATATGGATGCCAAGATCTTAGAAAGATGAAATAACACAGTGGTTATGTATACTTACTAAAATGGGATGCTTTCATTAATGTTTTGGTGCCCTTGTAAATCAGATTTAAAAAACATAAAAAACTGAATTGAAATTCCATTTTGTAGCATTTGATAATTTGGCATTGTGTGAATGCAAGTATAAAGCTAGCAGCAAAAACAACGTAAACTAATTGGTCTAGATTGCTTAATTGCAACTTCATACTTTGTTTTATGGTGATATGTATGCAGATAAGAATAATACTTCATACTGTTCAAATAATCTAGATTTAAATTTATACCATACAATAATATTCTATTTGTGAGAATCCACTGTCTTGCTCTGTGGAGAAGCTGTTTTGTTGTACTTAGTGAAAATAAGTAAGTTGGCTCTGAACTGTCACACATAGCTAAATTAAATCAAATGGGTTCTAACTTAAGTATTGCCCAAGTGCAAATAGATAGAATTATGTATATTGTGAAGGTTCTGGTTAGAAATGTCACATTTTCAGAATGAATGGAAATCTCCATTATTTATATTCTGCAGTGAAATTTAATCAAATTCAGAAGCAGTTTTAAATTAACCTTTTTATTTTGACATCTAGGATTTGATCATATGCTGTACATGCTTTTATTTTTTCCATAAATCCTGCTGAAGGTACCAAGACAAAATTATTCTATAATCATGTCAAAAATTAATTGTACACTGCAATAGAAATTGCTAGACTACAACCACAAGAAGATGCCTAGTATCCTAGCACAAGTTTTGAAAATAAAGTAAGTTGAATAAAGTAAAAGAAATATCTTTTTAAAAAATATGTCACTAGTAAGAATTCTGTATTATCAATTGCTAGCATGGTTGATTTTGTAGAACCACAGGTTGTAAAGGACACGAATAGCTGAGGGCTGTAAACAACATTTATCTGTCATTTCTATTTAAACATCTCCAGTGCTTGGACAATGTAATGGAAAGGACAACAAATGTATTAATAATTTTTTTTGTTGAATTTGCAAAAGATATTTTGAAAGAGTGGATAATTGTTTACATTTATATTTGAACTAGTGGTTAGATACAGACTATAAAGTTCCTGTTTCAATTCAATTCACCTGACAGTATTGTTCAGCTCTAACTAGTGGACATGAATTTCTAAGTAACCTTCAATTCTGCAACAATATTAAGAGAACCAATAGCAATTTACAACTGATAGGCAGATATCTGAATGTTATTGAGCTAAAAGACACCAGTTAGGTTGGAGGAGCATTTCTTACTCTACAGTATTTAATACCTTGCAACTTTCTTAAAAACAAAATGTCATTCTACTTATAAAAATAAAATTTAACTTATTTAAATCATCTATTTTAATACTGGCTACTGTTTTTGCACTTTTAAAGACAGCAGAGTAAATAATCCTCAATATGAGGTATCACCATGATTTTGAATAAGATGTACTTTGGATTGAAAGGAGCTTGAGAGAAGAGTTTCCTTCAAACTGTTGTGAAACATGGAAAGGGTGGAAACATTTTTATTTCAAGTTAACAGCATTGGCAAAAACACATGATTCAGACAGCACATTCAGCAACATTCCATTCTGATGTTGACTCATTCTCTAATGTGGAATACACCTATATGTAAATCCTAAGATACTTTTACTCTGTTACTGGTACTGAAGGGATACAGCACTTGAGTGTTGACTTAAGGCCCATGCTTATTGTTTGTGACTGATCTCAACTCTGAGGATATTTGTTAAAATAATAATTGGATTCCTGGCTTCTCAAAGACAACAAAAACGACTCCAGGTTGATTTTTTTTTATGGTTTTGCCTGGTGTTCACAGCCTCAAAATGAGATGGGTAGGCTTCTTCCCTTGTTACCAACTGCAATGAAATGGGCATTATTTTGAAAGATATCTGGAGCACTGAATGGTTCACATAGTAGTCTTGACACATTTTAAATATAGAGATTAGGATGCTCTGATGTAAGATCACAATTGCCATTTTAGGTCAGAACTGGGAGGAGACTGCATGCTTACACTGACATTCTTCATGGGCTTTGTAACTGAAAGAAATGCATCAAATGTAACCACTAAACTGTTTATTTGGATCCTGAGTAGCAGGAATTTATTTTAATATTTAATATCTCTCCTATAAGGCAATGTCAGTTGCCTCTTCAATAAAGTGCCAATTATTTTCTTGGTAATATTAATGGCAGTTAAAATATGTTAAAATGAGAACTCAGCTTGAAACATTAAATAGTGTTTAAAATTACACCATGATGATAAGGTGATAGGTGAGCTAAAATTAGATAAAGAAAAAAAATCCAATTTAATTTCTAATTTAATGCCTCATATATATAAAAAAAATTCCAAAAATGATTTCATGTGATAAGTTCATTGTAAAACTTGAGTTCAAGGTCAGTGGTTATGGAAGCAAATGAATTTGTATATTTATTATTACCATTTGGGAGTAGAATTAGTTCTCAAGTTTGGTTTTAAATTGGTTTTAAAGTAGTTGGTTTGCTGTTACAGTCTAGGTAATGTCTTGTTACCTTAGACTTTGTTAATTCTCAAAATTTGTCTTCCATTTAGACCATTCTTTGCATGTTCCATTATTGGTTTTCGTCAATTTGCAGTGGGACAGGAGTGAGTCTTGCAGTCAGCAAGTTTTGATGTCTTCAGTTAACATGTTTTATCATCAGCTCTGAAAGAAATCCTGTAGTTCTGTTGATCCTTTATTTTAAGCTGCCGCTGCAAAATCTGTTCATGTATATTTAAGAAGGAAGTTGCCTTAACTGTCCATGGAGTTGTGGAGTGGTGTTAATTTACTTTGATTCAGAACCTGGGATAAGTAGTGGACTTTTGCTGCCATTGCTCGAAGGACTACTAAGATTTCATAGGGATTAGTTTGGAACTTCCGTAGCGCAGTAAAGATGCCTCCATTTTACGATCTTATTTGAAATGTGTAATGCCCTTATTTTGTTATTATAATGATTACGTCGCTGACGCTGACACTGACAAATGGTTTCAACTATTTTGAATAACATTATTTCATTCACAACTTTATGACGTTTTATTGGTAGTTATGCATGGATTCTTAATTTTCATTCTGGTAGATCTGATTATGTTTTTAGTAATATGAATTCTAACAGTAGTGCAGTGACATTGTCTGTTACAAATTGCATGATGAGATATTATTTTTGTAAAAGAAAAGACCATGACACGATAATATACAATGTGTAAGGTAAGGCCATATTTTGATCAGGTCGTAGTCTCGGATGTAAGTTATAAGCAGACTGGCAATTGAAGAGAATTTAGGAGATTGAAACATGTTTGTACACTTCAAACACTGAGCATTTTTTAAAAAAGGATAATTTATTGCATCATCAAAAATATTGCAGTTGGTGTCTTGTGACAAAAATAATAATGAAATTTTGATAAAATATGATGCTTTGATAATGAGGGATATAAGGCTTATGATTTATGTAAGTGTCCTGTCGTTTTCATTTTGTGGGTTCTGAGGTGGCTAATGAGGCCATGTGGGAACTGCAGATTCTCCCTTGAATGGGGCAGGAAATGTCTGACGTGCTGAATGGCTGAGTAGTATGTTCTTTCCGCCACTCGTGCAGAGCTTCTGTTCCTGATCCGAGGCCTTCGTTCTCAATACTATTCTGAATGCTGCTTCTCCACTTTGTGCAGTCATGGGCCAAAGTTTCCCAGGAGTCCATGTGCATCTTGGATTTCTTTGAGGAGGCTATAAGCATATCCTTGAATCTTTTCCTCTGTGTGTCTAGGAGTCTCTTTCTCATTACAGAGCTTAGAATAGTTTTGGGAGTTTGATGTTCGGCGAGCAAATGATGTAGCCTGCCTAACATGGCCAACTGAGTGTAACTAGGGCTTCAATGCTAGGGATGTTGGCCTGGGACAGGACACTGTAGTTGGTTTGCTTATCCTTCCACTGAATTGAGCATTTTGCAGAGACAGTGTTGATAGTATTTTTCTAGTGCCTGGAGGTGCTTGCTGTAGGTGGTCCAGGTCTCAAGCATGAGGAGGGCAGGGATCACTGACACCTGGTAGACCTTGGGTTTTATATCAGGTCTGAAGTCTTGCTCTTCAAGTACCTTTCTCCTCAATTAACCAAGGTGATGGAATTTTGTTATTAATCTGTGCCTTACCGAGAGACTGTTCCCAAGATGGGGGAAGCAGTCTATGTTTTCTAGCATCTTGCTATGAACCTTTGTTGTCAGAGGGTAGTGTGGTGGAGCAGGGGCAGGTAGCATTTGAAATCACATGTGTAGCTGCATCAATATGATTGGTATCTATAAAGTTGACAGCAGCTCTGTGTTAACATAGTTGCCTTGAAACTGTAGATTACAGCCAATAGATAAAGTAGTTTCTATAACATAATCGGTTGTTGAAGCTATTCATAGTATTTACAAATACTATTTACAATCATGGAAATAGAACCCTATATGCTGTAATAGAAGTGCAGTGTGGGAAACCTCTAGCTCTGAGTATGTATAACTATTCACTACTATATTCAAAATAGACCTCTATTGGTTGCAGCAAAATGTTAGCTCTGGAAGTACATAAAGTGTTGTGAAGTGATGTTATAATGGAGAGAATGGATTAAGCATGTGGTTAGGAGATCAGTATAAATAACTTATGTCTCTGATTTTGATGATGATCCAGGAAAAAGTGGTATCATTATAGCAAGAAGGTGAGGAGGTTGATGAATCTTCTGAAAGTGCCGATTCACTTAAAGGCAGTCATGGCTGGTTTGAATATTTCAAAAAGAATACAAGCCTGCATAATATTTGTCTTGTGGGATTGGCAGGAAGTGGAGATACCGTGGTGGCAGAAAATTTTCCCAAGAAGCCAAAGGGAATCATCGAGGAATGTGGTTACTCTCCTAAATAAGTATTTAATGTGGATGAGATGGACCCCATTTGGAAGAGGATGTTCCTGTACACATTCATCTTGAGGGATGAGAAAACTGCACCAGGCTTCAAGGCAGCTTTAATCTTTTCCTTGGAGACAATGCCAAGGGTAATTGTAAGCTTAAGCCTTTCTTAAAGTACTACTTTTGGAGTACCCCTGGGGTCTAAAGGGATATTCCAGTGGTCAGGTGAAAAAGTCTGGATGATGGCACTTCTCTTCTGAGATTGTTTCTCTTCCACATTGTTTCTCCTCCCCAGTTGTGAGAGGAATAACTTGAATGACAGAACCATACACATTGAAAATGCCCCTGGACATCTTGTGAATATCAAGATGTGGTTGACAAAATACATGTAGATTTTGTGTCATCTAACACCACTTCATTGTTGCAACTAATAGACCAGGCTGCTAATGCTACATTCAAGGCTTACTATCTGCAATGTGTAGTGAGATGTGTCATTTTGGAATTCGGGGTCAATTGACAACCCATCATTTCAGGAAAAAAATGGGAGATGTACAGTGCCTCTTGGGATGATGTAAATCCTGCATCAACGAATGGTAAATGGGGAAAATTGCGCACCACTCTCATGTGATTATGAACCTGAAAAATTGCCAAGAGGACATTGTTAAATTGGTAAATGGCCTGGATTTGACATGGAAGAGTTATTGAAGGAACATGAAGGACTCACAAGTGAGGAGCTATTGGAGTTTGAACAATGTGGTCACAAAAGGAATAAGTAGCCACTGACCAGCACCACCACAACCACAAAAGACTTTTGAGGCATTCTGCTAATCAGGGAAAGTAACAGCCATCTGTAATCCTAGTATGGAGCAAAGTTTTAGATAAGGTGGCTGGATAGAAGATAACATGCTTGCTGTAAGGAGCATTATCAGATCAAAAAGGGAGCCGAAATAAAAACACATATTGCTGTTCAGGCAGCACCTATGGAAAGAAAAGTGGAGTTAATATTTTCGATTGAAGCCCCTTTATCAGAACTGGGAAAGAAAGAAAAACAAGTTGGGTTCGTTCCAGAGAAGTGTGGGGGTGGGGGATAGATTAAGGAAAAGGAATGTGCCCATCCTGTCAAGATACCCAAGGATCTTCCATGCTTAATTTGGTGAGTACCCTTAAAGGATGCACTATATATGTTTCTATTATCTTGATTTAAGTTTTGATTGTTAATAAATTGATATTTCATTCAATTAGATACTTATATATTTTTAAGTGGTGAGTTTTTTGACGAGATTATTGAGCTTTGGAGTACAACCAGAATTTTTACATTGAAATGAATGGGAAATAACTTAGTGATTTATGAATTTTTGCTTTACATAACATTTTCCTGGAATGTAATGCTATGCAAATCAGTATACAATTTTTTTTTAACATGAACACCATACTGTGAAGTTCCTTGTTCAACTAACAAAAATTCTGTAAAGCAGTAGTTCCACTGTGTTCACAAAATAATATCATTGGGTACTGTAGTGATCATGAATTTAGGACTTTGGTTCACTTCATGGTTTAATTTTTCAGTCTTCTGCATGTTTGTAAGAAACCGAGCAGTGTATGAATAGCTTTGTACAGGAAGAAAAGTGAAAAGTTGAGGAGCATGAAATTATTTTCTGATGATTTCTTGTGTATAAATAGAGATTAACAAAAAGTTAGGAGCAGGGTCTTAGTTTGGACACTGGATTGTGGCAGTACAAGGGGAAGAGGTAATGTCACAAGAAGACAAATCAGATTGCCTTATCTATAGAGAGATCCTCCTGTGGTTTGCCACTGGGAAAATCATTACATGGGTTTTCCTTGTGTATTTCCTCCAAGTGACTGAGAAGTCATTCCCTGAATTGCAGTGTGGATTCCTTCCATCTAGAGGCATAAAGGACATGATCTTTACTGTGTGATGTTTCCAAGAGAAAGGCAAGGAGCAGCACCAACTACGTGACCTTTGTTGACTTCACTAAAACCTTGATCAATTGAGAAGGATTGGAGTATCCTTCTCAAATTTGTCTGCTGCCAGAAATTCATCTCCGTTCTATGTCTGACAAAATGGGATGCAAAATATGATTTTAATGAATGGGTCCATGTCAGACTCCATCTTAGCTTAGTTTGGCTTTAAGAAAGGTTGCATTATTGCCCTATCACTTTTCTCAAGCTTTCTTGCAGCAATAATGTCTCCCCTCAAACAGGCTTCCTGCTGGAGCTAATCTAAAGGACAGATAAAGAAGTTTTTCAATGTACGTTGCCTCCGGACCAGAACCAAGAGTAACTTGAACTTTGGTTATTGAGTTGCAATATGCAGATAATCCTGGGTATGCATACAAGCTTCATGTCATTGTTGACTCTGTCACTGAGTATGGGCCTTGAAGTAAACACCTTCAAAACAAAGGCCCTCTATTAACCTAGGGGCAGTACAGTGATGCAGCAAACCTCAGAGTTCCAATGATCCAGCTTTGATCCTGATCTCTGCTACTGTCCGTTTGGAATTTGCATATTCTTCCTGAAACTGTGTGGGTTTCCTCCTGTTGCTTTGGTTTCCTCTATTGCCTCAAAGGTTAATTGGCTACTGTATATTAACCCTTGTGTGCAGGTGAGTGCTAGAATCTGAGGGGGGGGGGGGTGGAGGGGGGAGTTGATGGAACTGTGGTGAGAATAAAATGGGATAAGTGCTGAATTAGAGTGATTGATGCTGGTGTGGTCGAAGAGCCCATTTCCATGTTATGTGATCCTTTGACTTTAACCTGCACCTGCAGTACAACACCACTCTGATAAAGATTTGAAGCAGGAACGTTAAGAAAATGTGGATCTTTAGCTGGTAAGCCATGTCGCAACATAAGTAGTTGTTGATTTTGAAATGCATGGTCACTTTCAGTACACCAGCACAGCATTTGGCCATCTGAACAGAAGAGAATTTGAAGGTGACAACTTCAAATTTATTACAAGGCTCATGTCTAACAGGCAGCAGTGCTGTTTATCCTCCTGCTTACTTCTGATACACGGGCCATCTCCAACAGTCGTCTTCACAAAATCCTCCAAGTGCTCTGGCAGGATAAGTGAGCTAATGTAGGCATCCTCTTGTAGGCCAACATCCCCCAGCATTTGAGGCTCTAATTACACTTGGATGGCTCCAATGTATAGGCCATGTTCTTCACATGCCTGAGACCAGACTTCTGAAACAAGTGCTCTACTCTGAGCTCCATCACGTTATCAGGAAGACAGAGGAAACATTTGAGGATGTTATCAAAAATTCAGGTGGGGAGGGGTGCGTTAAGTGTAACACCTGCTTGTGGGGCTCTTTAGCCCATGACCACGTAAAATGGAGAAAGACCGTTTGGTGATGACACTGAGAATCTTGAATCACTTTTGGGAGCATGCAGAAGTCCAGCTTAAATAATGAAAATACCACTTCCTGTGCTACCTACCCACCTATTCTGTCAAGCACTTCTTGTCCCACCTGTGGCAGAGTGTGGATGTTACATTGTACTCGGCTACCTTGTAACCCCCTGAATTGGAGTGGAAGCAAGTCATCTTTGACCCAAAAGACTACCTCAGAAGATAGCATAAATCCAGTCTTCAAATACTCATTATGATGTGTTATATGTATTTTGATTTGCATGGATATTTGCTTTGTAAATTGTGGTAGGTTCAATGCAGTCTTCCTCCTCCATCTGGAAGCAGCGGTAACTTTGCCTTTTGTGGCTTCAGCTAATCCTAATGGAGAATAACTTAACAGGAGACGGTGGTTTCTTTTCCTCTTCTTTCTGCTTTCTTCCCGAAAATGGTGTGCTAGTTTGACAGCAGGGATCTAATGACCCTTTTCACGTGCTTGTCGTTTATTTTTGAGTTAGAACTTTACTAGATTTACAGGCTACATTCTACAGCCTTTGGTCAGAAGGCAAGTATCCTATTCCATGCCCTACTTCTGTTTGTCGCTCTGATTTATGTTAATTTTATGAACAAAGAAATTAGAAATAAGAGTAGGCCATTCAGTCCCTTGAGCCTGAAGTGCTGCTTGGCAGGAATGCAGAAGTATCAATGCAGCCCCACAAAAAAATATAGGCATACTCAACACTTAATTCTGGAAAATTAACAATAAAATGTTCATAAGTAATCTCTGGTTTTTAGGAGAACAAGACAAAACACTTCTTGGGTCTTATTATTTAATTCTGAACCTCTGCCACATGACAAGAGATAAAGATATATCTCCTTGTGCTGCTTATAAATGAGTATTACCTCCCTCGGGTGGCATACCTTGCAGCCATTTCCAGAAAACAAAAGCTGCATCCCACATGCTTGCAAATTTGCTGGAGCTCTAACTTAAAAGGAATGACTTGCAGTTCTGATACAACTACAAAAAAAGGTCATTAGATCCCTGCTGCAATGTCAAACTGGCATACCTACCTTAGATTGTGACAGGTTTCATTTTTCTTATGTATAATATTTCTATGACCAGTAGATATAAAATTTGGATTTTAGACTGCAATGAAATATAAACATTCTTATATTGAATTCATACATTAAAAATTGGGGGCTGGATGCTAAAAGCTCTGCTGATGTCTTTTTCCTCTAAATAATTGACACTGAAAGAGCCAATTAAATTTGGTGGGTTGTATTGCTTTCCTAAAGTATCCAGGTACACGGAAAGATTAAGTACATTGCTAAAATTCTCAGATGAGGAGAATGCAAAATAAATATTTCCTTGTAGTCCTGCAGTTAGTGGAGTTTGCTGATCACCATCTGCTGACAGAAATTCCGCATGACGTAATTTGTTCTGAATTACCTTGTCTTTGAAGATAAACTTGATGCCCTGGAAATTCCACTGCATTCAAATGGGTGTGCTAGTTATACTTCACAGAAGAGCTCTCGTGACCTTTTGGTTGTGGGATCCTGGCTGTAAGTTTCAGTTTTATGTTTTTGTAGTTAAAGTTGTTTTGCCTGGGAATGAGGCTGAGCTTGGGAACTAGGATGTGTTAGAAAATGAGTATGTTTTAAGTTGCAGAGAAAGGGTGAGTTCTCTTTCTAATTCTGACAGAAGGTCATTAACTCAGTTTGTCTCTTCACAGATGCAATCTGATGTGCTGAGTATTTCCAATTTTCTGTTTTTATTTCAGATTTCTGACAGCCTTTTGTTGGAAATTTGCCTTTTCTAATTTGGAGTTTGTGTTTGTTTGCTCTTGGCCTTGCTGACAAATTCTGGTTATTATTATCCATTTTGCTACTCTGCACTATCATATTGTCATTACTCCTTAATTTCTTTAATTTATCATAAGGCATTTATTTTCCTCTTTGTGCCCTCACACACCCTAAGCTACTTAGTTTAAAACCTTATCTGGAGCCTTAAATTACTCAATTTGCTGGGACACTGGTCCCAGCCTAATTCACTCGAAGCCTATCCCAATAGAAGAGCTCTCTCATTGTGTTGTACATGAATTGAAACTCCTTTCTTTCACCAATTATTCAACCATACATTTGATTCTCTGGTCTTATTGGTGGTATGTGAATTTGTATGTGGCTCAGGTAGTAATCCAAAATTGTTACCTTTTGTGCTTTTGCTTTTTAATTTAGACCCTAGCTACTTGTACTTCTTCAGCAGAACCTTCTTCCTTAACCTATGTCAGTGGTTCCCACATGGACCTTGACAGCTGGATCTTTCCCCTTCCACTCCCAAGTTGCTCTTCAGCCCCAAGGTGTCCTTAACCCTGGCACCGCGCAGGCAATGCAGCCTTCTGGGCTGTTTGTAGCTGTAGGAAACAGTACCTATCCCCTAAATATACCGTCCCTTAGTAGCACTACATTGCTTTTCAGTCCCCCAAATTGAGTGCCCTGCCATCCATCCACCACAGTGCTGTTTGCCATTTGTTCATCCTTCCTGTGGTCTTTGTGCTTGTTCACATCAGTTGCAAGAACTTTGTACCTGGCGAACAAATGCAACAGCTGAGGACATAAAGCAAAATTGATACCAAGTAACTGAGTTGTAGGCTAATACAGAGATGTAGAAGACAGCATAAAAATCCATCCAAAATTTGGGAGAATTTGAGGGAGGGTGAGTGGTAATATTGGACTCCATATGAACCATGTCTTAGGAGATTCACAGTTCTTAATGTAATAAATTATCTTCATGCTTTTCTTGAAAAGAAAGCATGCCATTTCAAAGGAAACAAAACTTGGACCTAAATAGATTTCCATGCCAACCCTCTTGAGTACAAGATGTTCATGCTGTTTGTACTTGTGTATTCTCTAGAAAATTACAGTGTTGCTTTGAAAGATAATAGAGCTTTCAGATATACTGAGGCAACTGAGCCTATCATCAACACAAGCATATAATCAGGTTCAACAGAACTGCTGACAGAATTGTAACAAAAATTCAGATGAAAACTGTTTTCCTATTATTGTGCAATATATTAGTTAAATTGTAACTAGTTGGGCAACTCATAGTTTTATCTTTTTGCCAACTAATTTAAATACCATAAATTTTTTGGTAAATTATGTGATCTTTCCCTTTTATTCTACCCTCCTGAAGGTTTCCTTCTATCACATACATTTCACATTTTTAAAGGATATACTTGAGACCCATTTTCAAGCTTCCCCAAATACCAGTGTGCTATCGTTCATAAGGAAGTTCATAACATTGCTTGGGAAGGGCAACCCTTTCACTTTTTTTATTCACCTTTCTCCCTTTAAATCTTGTTCTGAGATTTCATTTCCTGATGGGCTGTGCTTGGAGGATGCTCACTGTCAAGAGAGGAACACTTAGTTGAACAAATGTGCTTTATCTGTGGCAGCTCAGGGATGCACACTGGGAGACTAAGATGGAAATGATAAGTTGTCTTGTTCAAATTGAGATATAAGCGACTGTAGATGCTGGAATCTGGAGCAAAAAGCAAGCTGCTGAAGGAACACAGGAGGGTCAGGCAGCATCTATGAAGGGTAAGGGATAGTCGATGTTTTGGGTCAAGACCCTTCACCTGGGCTGGTCATTTGCCCCTTTGGTCTGCATTCAGATGAAGGGTCTCAAATCCAAAATGTCAACTGTCTATTTCCCTCCACAGATGCTGCCTGACCCCATTGAGTTCCTCCAGCAGCTCATTTTTTTGGCTTATACAAATGACTTGTCACTGTAAAGATAACTGTAGGTGTAGAAGGTACTATGGCTGGAACAGTGATAGGAATTGTCCTTTGGAAGCATTACTTTGCAAATCCCTTCACAATATTAACTTTCGGGAATACTTCAGTTTCCCAAGGCTCAGAATGGAAAAGCACATTCTTTGAAACATCTCTCTAGAACCCATTCATTAATTACCAGCATAAATATGGCTACAGGTGATGGGAGATGTATTCCATTAAAATGTTTGTGTCATTGGTATTTGAAAATAATTTTTTAAAAAAACTGCAAATGCTGAAAATCTGAATTAGAAAATGCTGGAAACACTCAGTGGGTGTTTTGATGAAGAGCCTTTGACCTGAGATATTAAATCTGTTTCTCTTTCCACTGCTGCCTGACCTATTGAGTGTTTCCAGCATTTTCTGTTTGTTATTTCACTATTGGTGAGGCCGCTAGATTCGAGGAGCAGCATAAGGTCCAACCCACATTATAGTCAGGTCACCCACTTCCCATTTGGCCTTGGAAATAAGTTCCAGTAATAGAGGTAGCTTAACTGCTAGCCATTTGGTATTGGTTTATTATTGTCACTTGTACCGAGGTACAGTGAAAAACTTTTCTTGCATACTGATCGTACAGGTCAATTCATTACACAGTGCAGTTACATTGAGTTAGTACAGAGTGCATTGAAGTAGCACAGGTTTGCCACCTGTTATCAAAATTTGCCTTTATTTCTTTGCACATTTCCACATTTTCACCTTCAGTGGGCCTAACATCACTTTAGGTGGGATTGCCAGTGTTGTCCACAAACATCCTGTTTCCGTTCCATTCAATAGGAGATGTAATGTCCAAACGAGTGATGCTGACGTCTTCTTCACTGACAAATGCATTGCCTGCCTTGAATGCTTCAACTATAATGCTGATGAAACACTAATTGTGTCAAGGCTCAGCTGTTCCAGTATTCTTCTATCTGTTTTTCCACACCTGCAAACAAGCCCATGTACAATTTCACTTCCTTTATCCAATCCTACATATATTGGTTCCCAGTTCCTCAGTGTTGTAATTTTAAATTCTTATTCTCATACATAAATTCCCTCATAACCTTACTCTGAAGGAGTTGCATTACTCCCTGAACTATTCAGCCTGGCTTTGGTCTGCATCCTCTGCTTGACCTGCATCTTAGGGACACTTGCCTATCACTTCTGAGGCTTTAAACTCTAGAATTCCCTCCTTAACTCTCTCCACCTCTTCCTTTAAAACTCTCCTCTGTGACCAAGCTTTGTTATGGCTCTGGTATGTTTGGTTAGGTATCTTTTTATAATTCTGTGAAGCAGCTCGCAATGCTTTTCTGCAGTGGGAATATTACATAAGTACACAGTTGCTTGGCTTTCATTTTTTTTTAAAATAGCAAAACTGTGAAAATGCTGATGAATCACAGTTAAGTCCCAGCATTAGCAATGGCACATGGCAGAAGATTTCTTCAGTGGCTGGAATCTTAGCGCAAGAAGATGATTGCAGTTTCCACAGGCCAGTCATCATAGCCCAGTACATCACTGCAGGAGTACCTCAGAGAGACAAATCAGACTCGAGTTTTATTTATAGAGGGAAGGTTCAGTACTTTTTGTTTAAATAAGCCTTGGCCTGTTGCAAAAAATTGGCAATAACGTTGGTTTTGTTGTATCACAGCTTGTATTAATGTAGCAGCTTTTAGTGTAATAAAATGTTCCAGTGGCACTTTGCAGGAATATTATTAACATGTGTGATGATCTCCTTCCATGAACTTCATGCTCTGCCCTACCACCCCCAATCCTTTTCCACTGCAGGGTCTTCCACAATGTTGATAGACATTTGCTAGTGGTATTCCTGGTGAATGCTGTTGGACTTCCGACTTGTTGGAGATGGTGGTTGATTTCCATTTGAGTGCCCTGATTGTAACTTGTCACAAGTCAAACCTTGTCTAGTCTTGCTTCATTTTCTGAGGAATTGTGAGTGGAATTGAACATTTGTGTAATCATTCATGATTGTTTACTCTTCAAATCTTCTGGCATGAAGGTTGTTGAAAGAGTTGGAAGACTTGGGTCTCTGCAGCAATGATGATTGGCCTGCAGCCACTGCAATCTCATTTTTATGCTAGGTAAAATTCCAACCAGTGTAGATTCCCTTGATCCCCATTGACTTTGACCTTGGGTAATTTGAGAAAGCTCTGCTGTGAAAATAGGACTGATCTGATGCCCAGCTCCATTAACTGTGTATCCCTGTGGAAGTACTAGTTTCCTGCACTGGTGTCAGCCTAACCTAGCACCAGCATTGTACACTTAGCTGCCACTGGCTATGGCTGCCAGTGCTGCTGTGGTTGATTTCTCTTGAAGTTGAAAAGGGCAATGTGATCTTCCACAAGCTTTCTAACTCTTATGCTGAGTTAATCCAGTGCAAGCTTTTCTCCCTGAAGCTGACAGCTCCCATTTATTTGAAAACTTAAAAAAAAATGCGGATGCTGGAAATCTAAAATAAAATCAGAAAATTTGGAAATACTTGGGTCGGGCCACATATGTGGGTAGAGAAACAGATTTATTGTTTCAGGTTGAAGACCCTTTGTCAGAACTGGGAAGGAGACAAATGAAGCTCATTAAGCTATAGGAGGTGGGATGTCTCTGACAGGGTAAAACTGGAGTCACCATGGGGATAAGCAGTAAACAAGGTTATCTGGTCAATGAGTGAATGGAAGTCAGTAGAGAGTGAGAAGGTAGACAAAAGAATGTAGGAGTTGCAAAATGCAGAGCAGGAAGACATGCCTGGTGGATCAGGCTGGGTGTGTTCTTCACTTTCAGAGGGGGAAAAAAGGCAAAAACAAACTAAATTGATATCACAGATGGATGACTGATACAGGCCCATGACTGTCTGGAAGACTATGGCCTTGTGTTCGATGATGGAGTCAGGGTCCATACAGAGGTATGAGGAGGTACCCGAGAGCTGATATTTGGCTTCTGTGAGATAGTCAGTCAGTTTGCCAGACCACAACAGAACCACACTTGTCAATGGGCTTGATGACAATCTCAGGGTTGGTTCTTTGTGGATGGAGTGCTGGAAGTTCAGAAGAGGGTAGGTTGGAGCATGAGAGGGGAGTGGAAAAGTCAAGATGGTTATGTCGAATAGATCTAGAAAGGTTAAGTAGCCAGAGGGAGGGATCCAGGTGGATCTGTACTGAAGATGAGGGAAAGGGTCCATGGTTTGGGGTGAAGGTTCCTGGCCAAAGAAATTGGCACAGAAGTGGAGGTGGCAGAAGAAGAGTTTGGTGTCATGTTGAGCTTGGAATCCATTGAGATGGGGACATGGGGGAAGCTGAGGCCTCTGTCGGGGATCAGAGAGGGGAAGGTGAGAAGGGATGGTGAAAACACAACAGGGGCTGGGGCTGGGACTGGGGGGAGAGACGAGTTTCGAGGAATGTGAAAGGGGAGAAAGATCTGGAAAAATATTGGAATGTAAGAGCTGTTGGAATTTATGATCTTTGACATGTGAAGGGAAGGAAAAAAGTCACCTGTTGTAGCACCAAATGTGATGAAGAATAAAGTGGAACTGCAGATGACATCTCTGAGAGAGTCAGTCAAAGATGCTAAGAAAGAGGTGTGGCTGTCAAAGCAGGTTTTGGTCAACACCTTATCAAAGACGAGAAGGAAAACCGATATCAGAGGGTGAACAAGGTTACACATTCCTGGAAGTGGCAGTGATTTCAACAAGTTAATGAAAATCAAAAAAAAAACTGCAGATGCGGGAAATCTTTTTTAAAAAAAACAGGCTGGAAATACTCAGCAGGTCAGGTCGCATCTCTGGGAAGTAAGACAGAGTTAATGTTTCAGGTCAAAAGTGGGAAGGAGAGAAATAAAGCTCATTGAACTGCAGGGAGGATGGTGAACGGGGCTGTCTATGATGGGGGAGAGGAATGTCTCCTGTTTATTTGAACAGGGACTCTGTGCAGTAGTTTTTTTACATGTTACTTGTTAGTTTAAATGATCTTTAGTTGGATTTTAGTATGTGAATGTGTTTTAATGTTTTAAATGTAAAAAGAACATTTAATATTTTTCCATTCTTTTATCGGTATGTTAATGTTTCTATATGCTGTAACTGAATATTTAAATGTCAAAGACCTTTATAAATATTCAATTGTCCTCTCCACACTGAGAGCTTTGACAGCAATGAGTTTGGGTGGGCAGAGAATTGGTGGCTTTCAAAGTGATTCTGAGAGTCCTAAACTTGGCTGCTTTTACTGAGATAGCCCCAATGCATTCAGCCATACTGAAACTGTTGGAGCTGAACACCCAGAGGAAAACTCTACTGGATGCCAGGCTGAAACAAGTAGTGTAACATGGGCAGTTGGTCAAATATTACAGTACAGTGGAATATCTATCCCTTTTACTTTGAAAGGGCAAGAAAATGAAAGAGAAATGCCAAATAAAAAGTAGTTACAGGAAATAGCTGGTCAGCATCTTTGGAGAGAAAAAAACAGTTAATGATTCAGGTCAATGACTGAACATTTACAGAAGCTATCTTTACCAGTTGGGTAATTCCAGTATTTTATGTTTATATTTAATATTTATAGCATCAGTAATTGCTTTCAGTGAATAAACATTGACTGATTACAGATCATGAAGGCAGAAACTGGTGGGCTCAATACATCGTTAGTTAAGAAAAGGTTTAAAGCTGAGACTTTTCATGGAGATGGGATATTGATGGGGATGCCATTGAGCACTAGAAATTGAACACAAGAACAAGCTAAGCTTGACTAAGCACTGCTCAAACACCATCTATAAATTTGCCGATGACACCACTGTTATTGGTAGAATCTCTGATTGCAATGAGGAGGCTTACAGGAGTGAGATTGATTGGCTGGTTGAGTGCTGTCACCGCAACAACCTCCTATTCAACGTCAGTAAGACCATGGAACTGATTGTGGACTTCAGGAAGGGGAAGTTGGGAGAACACACACCTGTCCTCATTGAGGGTCAGCGGTGGAAAGGGTGAGCAGCTTCAAGTTCCTGGGCGTCAACATCTCAGAGGATTTATCCTGGGCCCAACACATTGATGCAGTCACGATGAAGGCATGCCAGCGGCTCTTGTTTATTAGGAGTTTGAGGAGATTTAGTATGTCATCAAAGATGCTTACAAATTTCTATAGATGTAAGGTGGAGAGCATTCTGACTTGTTGCATCACAGCCTGGTGTGGAGGCTCCAATGCATGGGATCGCAAGAGGTTGCAGAGGGTTATAGACTCAGGCAGCTCCATCATGGCACAACCCTCCCCACCACTGAGGACATCTTCAAGAGGCAGTGCCTCAAGAAGGCGGCATCCATCACTAAGGACCATCACCATCCGGGACATGCCCTCTTCTTGTTACTACCATCAGGGAGGAGATACAGGAGCCTAAGACCCACACTCAACAATTCAGGAACAGCTTCTTCCCCTCCGCCATCAGATTTCTGAACAATCCATGAACACTACCTCGTTATTCCTTTTATTTTTGCACTATTTATTTATTTTTGTAATTTATAGATTTTTATGTCTTTACACTGTACTACTGCCACAAAATAATAAATTTCATGTCATATATCAGTGATAATAGATCTGATTCTGAAGAATTAGCTAAAATGACAAGAAATCCTCAGCCAAAAACTCAATGAAACTTATTGCTTTTTTGTTTCAGAAACGTACTTTCATTGTTGAAGTAGGTCAATACAATCGTTCCCCTGAGTACTAGTGAATAGATTTTTGAATGCTTACATTCAAAGTGTTTAATTGTATTTTGATTCCTTGTTTTTTTAAACGTATTATCCTTTATGGGTTTTTTTTGTGTACTATCTCCTTGAACTTATTACCTGCAGGTTCAGAATTTTATATAACTGAACCATTGTGTTCCCAGGTGACGTCAATTTGGGTGAACAGACATTCTTAAAGTTATGGCTTTAATTTCTTAGCAAGATGCTCTGTTCAGCAACAATGTTTGGTTGAGAGCTCACACTTCCTAGAAGAACCACTTGAGAACAATCTAGTATGCAAAAGTGGACGAATCTCCTGTTCCAGAATGAAATTTGAGTGTGCTTCATTATTTTTGTAAACTATTTAAATGTGAGATTCTTTTGAACAGATTGTTAAACTGTGTAATCTCATTTCCATGTAGGGGAACTGAAATGTTAAACAGTGATGTTAGTGGATTTTCTTTGTTGCAGCACTTTCAAGAAGTAACTTGGTAATTCATGGTCTAGATTTTGCAGCAAAATGATTAAATTAATAAATTTGAACAGTTGTTAGAAAGAGTAGATAGAAACTAACTGAAGGATCTAAAATAAAGGTATATTAAAGTATGAGATTTAGGGTGGAGAGCACAAGAAACTTTGCATTGAAGGTTTCAGGAAATGTACTATTATAGCTAGATTTGAACTGGGGCAATATTAGATGATTGAAGGAAATGGGAATGAAGAGAAATGGCCACTCAGTAAGCAGATGGCAGAAGCAAAACAACTGATGTGGAAGGTAAACACCAACATGAACTGGTTAGATAAACTGCTAGTATAATAGAAAGTTAAAGTAATAGCAATCTTCTTTCTTTTTCAATCTTTTTATTAGTTTTCAAATTAATACAGAAGTAATAGCAATCTTGACCACACCCTTGGTTCCTGCCTGTAGGATTGTGAAAGTACGTGTCGGTTAATATTGACAGTCAAAGCTTGAATCTTTGATCCATGAATATTTGTTTGGATTGGCCTTCTGAGTTGAGTTGTCTATAGCTATTCTCTTTATAGATATATAATACACACACACACACACACACACACACACACACACACACACACACACACACACACACACACACACACACACAGTGGTGGGAACCATCTGTCCTTTGCAAAAAAAAATGTCAATCTTTTTAATTGCCAACCTTTATATAACAGATAATTTAAAATAAGTAAGCCTAGTTTTGAGCTGTTTTGCAGAAGTAGGTCATTCAGAATAATTGAAGTCTGAAAATAGGAACTGAGGCAAAAGCTGACAACCTTGGCTTGGGTAGTGGCATTTATGGCCTATTTTTCTCTATGCACTTGACATTGTTCAATAATAGATTACTGATGTCATTGTGACTGGAATAAACTGGTCAAGGAGAGCAAAATGGTAAAATTGTCTTTGTTTTCTGTTTGAGCACCCATCACTTAGACTAATTTTTAGAATTGATCCAAATGTAATTCAAAAATATTTACATCTGTGATTTGACTTCTAACCAGTTGGTATTTTAAAATGTCACTGATTTAAATAATGATTTAGAGTTTAGTAATTTTACCACTAAGGAGAATGTTACAAGTGAATTAGAACATAAGAATTAGGAGCAAAAGTAGGCTATCTGGCTCCTGAAGCTTGCTCTGCCTTTCCACTTTTTACTGCACTATCCCCATATCCCTTGACTCACTTGATATTTGGAAAATTGATCAATTGCTGCTGTGAATGATCTTGGTGATTGAGCTCCCACAGCCCTTTGGGATAGGGACTCCAAGGGATTTACCACCCTGAGTGAAGAAGACTAAATTGTCTGTTTGTGAGCAGAAAATGGGAATTAAAAGAAAATGTTTTAACAGAATCTTCTGATGGTTCATTTGCTACTATAGATACTTCCCAGCTGAGAGTTGTGATCAGACACTGTGTTCATTGCTCAGTGTTGAGTGAGTTGATCTTTGCTGAGTTGATAACATAAGTAGTTCAAGTGCTTTTGATTGATTACTTTATTTGATCAGGTTTACTTGTTCTGATGATTAACTTGTGAATGTTAGATGAAGATAATGTCTCTTCATGGTCTATCCCCTGACACACCGGCTTGGCAACTTGCAGAGTTGTGGTAAAGTGGGGTGGTTAGTGAATGTGCAATTATCCCAGTCTTTTGCCCTGTAAAAAGAGAAACTGAGGCTGAAGACCTTTGTCAGAACACAAGTTAGTTTTATGTTGCAGAGAGGTTCGTGGAGGGATGAATCTGATAGGGTGAGGTCAGAATTGCTGTGGGGATAATCTGTTGGTGAAACAATCTGCTTGAGAGATTAATGAAAGCAGTTAGAGCAGAACTGGCCAGCTCTGATACAAACTGAAAGAGCAAGTTACCTAAAAATGTTGAATTTGATATTGAGTTTGCAGTGTGTACAGATGGAAGATGAAGCTCGCATTGGGTCTCAGTAAACTGGTGCTGGAGGCTACAGATAGGTCAGGATGGGAGTGGTATCTTTGCAGGAGTTGGAAATTTGATAGCTAAGAATGGAACCAAACAAAGGTAGTTCCACCCAGCTGGATAACAGGGAGGTGTTAGACAATGATGTGTGGAAGGGGCAATTTACTTCTGTTATAGACAAAAAGAATGATGCTGGTAATTCTTGCAAGGGTTAAATCACTTAAGTGGCAAGATCTGAAACTTGGAGGAATTCAAAAATATGTTTTTGGAAAAGAGGGATGCACACTGGGAAATGATGCTTTCAAGGACTTTGGACATTAAAAGGGAGGTTGGAGATAAGGGAGCAGGATGCAAGGGTGGAGAGGGTCAGAGTGTGTTTTGTTTTATAGTGAAGAGTATGCATGGTAGTTAAGAATCTGGTTCTGTTCCGGTACACTGCATGGCAGCTGGATGTTGAAAGTTTATTGAGCTGATTTTATGACCGGATGGCTTTCCTATGTCTAGAAAAAAAAAGCACTTTTCTCAATCATAAAACACCCCAAAGTGGTTTAGTTAAAGACATTACTTTGAGGTATAGTTTTGTAATGTAGGAATACAGCTGCTAATGCACGCCCAAGATCTCACTGTTAACGACTGTCAATCAGTTCTGACATTGATGGGAGGATAAGTATTGGCCAATGCATTTGCTCCTCTTTTAGGTATCATCATGATGCCATTTTTTATTCATCTGAGATGGCAGAGAGGATCCTGGTTTAGAATCTCATCTGAAGGAAGCACTTGTCATTTTGCAACACTCCTTGAGTAGAGCACTGAAGTATCAACTTAGATTTTATGCTTATTTCTCTGGAGACCAACTCAAAGCTACTTCTGAATCAATGGTGTGAATACTGCCAATGGCCATGGCTAATATTTAAGTATGTTTGTAGCACTTTTCATGTGCGTGCCAGATTAGGTTACTGAGGCAGTATATGTTACTTGCTATTGATCACCCTGTTATAGTAATTCTGTTATTTTAGTGGAGATACCTGATTAGGATAATCCTGACAAATTATCACTAGCTTCCTGTGCTTTTGAACTTTAACTGTTCTGCTAATAGAGAAAAGAGGATTTTGGTTATTTACAGTTAACCATAATAGTTTCTAAAGTTATCATAACTGTGTTAGGCCAAGAGGCCTGTTTCCATGTTGTATGACCTGTAATGTGTAAATATTGGTAGTGTGTGTGATTCAAAGAGTTCTGCTTTGAAATATCCTGAAATTTGCAGTTATTGACCAAACAAGAAGCAGGGAAATTGTTTTTGTTTCAAATCACTACTTTGACGTCCATTAAGATTCCTTTTTGGAGGTGTAAGCGATTGTAGAATGTTTGCCACAAAATGATATGAGTATGATGTCCATAGAGTGTGAGCTTTTGTGAAAATAGGACAGCAGAATGAATTTGTACAGCTAACTTTCCAGTAGGTTGGAGTCCACAAAGAAATACTCCTGTGGGAGTGAAATTGCAAGTGTTATGATTACTTCCAAGTGCTTTTTAAAAATTATTTATTTTGAAAGAAGCTATTAAGGCTGTGTGAATTTATCTAGTTGCTCAATTAGTGCTTGGTTATGAACATTGATCAGAAGGGTGTTGAGTTCATCCACTGGCAATTGTAGTGAAGAATTATTATTTTGAGGAACTTGTTCAGCTATAAAAATGTGCTTAGTTAAGAAATTTCAATCAATATTTCTCACCAATTAAGTCAAAGCGATACAGTAATCCCTTTAATGTGGATCTTATTTAAGCCTGTACTTTCTCTAGACTATTATTGCTAATACATTATCCTCTGGATTTACATGTTAATACTTACCGCAATTTGTAAAAACAGATAATGGCTTATTCACAATTTGTAGTTGAAACTCTATAACGTAATACATCCTTGGTTGAATTCATAAGTACCAATTGAAAAGGGAGGGCACCTTTCAGGTTGTGGTACGTGAGAATGAACTCCTAGTTGGAATGAACACCTGAAACTCTGGTGCATTAATAAACTGCATTTAAAATAGTGCTTGTGCATGGGTCCAAAATTTTATTCCTGTTGTGTCAGCTTTTCAATGTAAATTCCTAAATTTACTTTTACAATAGAAACTTCCTCCTCTAACTTTTTGTACTGAAATTGCACAGATTTCTGCTTGTGGCATTTAGTTGGCGTTATTAGGTAGCTTTTGAACCATGAAGTTTGTCTGACTAATCATGGACAACTTGAAGCTTAACTTATTTGCTGCATTGGCTTTGAAGCTAGGTTTTGCCACATCAGAACTATGGTATTCATTTGTTGAATCACCTAACAGTCAATTTTGGGTCAGATTAAATTTGGTAGTTTTTAAAAAATTGGTACTTAAATGTAAGATGCTATAATAATTAAACATGAAATTAGAAACCAGTAGCTTTTAAATGAGAAACACTGGGGATTAAAAATGTAAATGTAATAGTAACTTGTTCATTGTTTTGGGTACAAGGTTGTCTGGGGAAAATGCCTGAGCAAGCATGAGGCTGTGTTCACTCAAGTAACCAGATAGCACACAGTTATTGAAGATTCTATATAATCTATGGTTATGGAGTCGTAAAGGGATGCAGCATGGAAATAGGCCCTTTGGCCCATCAAGCCATACACCAGCCATCAAGCACTCATTTTTACACTAATCCTACCTTAATCCATTTTTATCCTTTCCACATTCCCATCAACTCGCCACAGATTCTAACACTCACCCACACACTTTTTACTGTGTCCAATTACCCTACCAACCTACATATTTTTGGGATGTGGGAGGAAACTGGAGGAATCCCATGTGGCTTTCTGGAGCAGGTATAGACTCCACACAGGCGGCACTGGAGGTCAGGACTGAACCCAGGTTGCTTTAGCTGTGAGGCAGCAGGCTCTACTAACTGCACCACTTGCACCACTGTCATGTGAAGTCTAATTTTGGCAGATTTCTCTGCACCTTCTCCAGAACCTTCTAATCGTTTCTGAAGTGTGGCACCTAGAACTGGATCCAGTACTCCACATGTGACGTAATCAGTGCTTTATAA
This sequence comes from Pristis pectinata, assembly GCF_009764475.1. NCBI lineage: Eukaryota > Metazoa > Chordata > Chondrichthyes > Rhinopristiformes > Pristidae > Pristis > Pristis pectinata. The sequence continues at coordinate 4,534,347 of NC_067429.1, forward strand.
AAATTCATTATGACTTCAATGTTTTTATACTATGTATATAAAGCCTAGGATACTGTATATGCTTTTTAACTTTTTTTCTCAGCATGTCCTGCAACTTTCAATGAGCTATAGCCTAGAATATACCTTGTATAAGCCCTTTATAGGATTGTGCCCTCTAGTTTATATTGGCTCTTATTCTTACCGCCAAAATGTATAAACACTTCATATTTTTCAGCAATGTTGCATCTTTTACCTGTCCACATCTTCTTGAGTCTATTGCTCTTAAAAGATCACTCCAAACATATACTGTAATTCCTCTGGATTGTTGCGAGTATTATAAAGCAGACATTTATAAGTGCTACATTTCTTTTAACAAAATAATGCATTATTTTATTTGTGAATTGTAATTGGATTTCCTGTTAATAGCCTTGCAACATTATTTTGGTTTTGTACAGATTTTAATTGTTATTGTGCTACAAGTACAAGTGTTCCTTTTAGAGCTGTGTATCATGTGGTATGACCTTGGATAAATTCTCTACTAGATACCAGCCAGTAGTTGAGAGTTACTGCCTATGTAAAAGGATGTTCTGTTGATTAGTTACATTTCTGTTACTTTTGCAAGCTGGATAAAGAATTAGCTTAAGGTGAGATATCGCAAGTTTCTCCAACCAGGCCAGTGAATGACCATCCATTGTGGGAACCCAAATAAAAGGCATCTCCTTGATTGTGACTTAGCATTTTATGATGGAACTTTATACAAACCTCAGTGATAATCACTTCAGGGAAATTGTTCTTAACTGTATACCAGACCAATAACCAATACCAGAGGGCATGCATTTAAGGTGAGATAGGGTAGGTTCAGAACAGACGTGAGGGGTACGTTTTTTACTGAGAGAATGGTGGCTACCTGGAACACGTTGCCTGATAGGGTCGTGGAGGCAAATTCATTGGGGGCTTTTAAGAGGGGCTTGGATGGGCACATGAATGAGAGGAACATAGAGGGATATGGGCATTATGTAGGTAGGAGGGAATAGCTATGTCGGCACAACGTTGTGGGCCGAAGGGCCTGTTCTGTGCTGTACTGTTCTTTGCTGTATATGAGAGAGAGCTAGGTCAGAGGTTTTTGTACAATAGCTGTGTCATAACGTGTGTTCACAAATAAGGTGAAAAGCAAAAGGCTCAGCATAAGATTCTGTATTGAGGTAATATTGATCTGAGTCTGGAATAGATCCATACTGATGGAGAAAAGAAGGCAGTATAAGTTTTGTGGAAGAGCTTGGTCTTTGCAAGACTCTTACTAACACAATTGCTGAATGGCCTGAATTGTGCAGGTTAGGTTGTACATTTTAAGAAAGGGCTGCATTGCAATACGGAGGCAATTCAAAAACTCTGCAGCATGTCACAGCAGGTATGGTTTTACTACTGTTAGCACATTATATTGTAGCCAGAGCACAGCAAGATGGACTGAAGTGGTGATGGCAGAGTTGAAATTCTTGGAAATGATGTAGAAGGTCTTCAAAAAGGATGGTAGAAAGGAAACGTCTGGTGTCTGCAGGAAATCAGAATGGAGAACCATTTAAAAAGCAATTTGAATTTAAAAAAAAGTTGCAATTAAGTTTGTGGTATTCAGTAATTGATTGCATACAATGAGTTGAAATGAGTCATTAACTTCTGTGTTACATTTTATGTGGACAATTTAGTGTATACAGGTCAAACCATGAAAATGGTGGTCAAGAACATGTCATAACTGAATAGATTGTATTATGACAACGTTGGAGCAACAATTACAGAACAGGATGTGAGGCCAGATGTGTATTAGGCCTGGAGAAGAGATCCATTTGAATTAATAGCACTTGCATGGATAATTCGGAGAATGACAAGACCAAGAAATTGAGTGAATTTAGACTGGTAGAATTTACACCTGTATATTGATGTAAATAGTTAAGTATATAATTTCATGTATTTAAGTAGCTGATATTTATGGGTTTCCTACTTGTGTTAAAGGGGAAGTAGTGTAATGTATAGAAGTGTCAATGTACCTCTTCAGGCTTTGATTGTATCTTGATACACTGCCGTTGGTTGTTTTATTTGACTTGGCAAAGAGTAAAATGAAAGACCCCACAGGCACTATGCTAATAGTTTGTTTCTAACCTTCTTTGCAACCTTTCTCTTTGCTGACAATGTTGGTACTATTTCTGTAGGTTGAGTCTGGTGCTGCCTGACCTGTTGAGTTCCTCCAGCACTTTGTGTGTTGCTGAAAGTATTCATATTGGGTTTGCCAGAGTTGTCAATTAAACATTTATTATTATAACTAAGAAAGCCTGTGTGGGAGAAATCAACTTAACTGCAGTGTATCTAAGTTTTTTTTACTGTCATTAATGGGATAGCATTTGTCAATATTTCTCACCATTCTATATGGAGGAAGTGATCCTCAATGTGCAACCTGATGTTGTGCTCACCAACCATGGAAGTTTTCTTCTATGAAACTGTGCATTGAAGCTAAGATTTTGGTACTTCAGGGCAGTTTTTTTACAGTTGATATTTAAATGTCTAAAGGTTCTGCTTTGTTCTTTTGAAGGTTTAAATTGCTTTACATTTTGTATGACTAAGCTACTAAATGTCACTGAAGGTGTCTGCTACCTTGGGCATTCTGGTTCTACAAATGTTAGTCTGGATTTTGGATCTCTTCAGAGGCTATTATGTTAAATGTGCTTTTTGAGGGGGGTAACACATAAATCCTATAATATATATGAGGGCTGGTTGAGTCTACAGTGATTTAGTCGTTCTTTTGTAATCAACATCAGGACTTCCCCAGAAGTAATTCCTGGCTGCAGTGATTTGAAAGAGAGTAACTGGAGGTATTGGGATTTGGCTGATTTGAGTTCATGGTTTTATCAATCCACTTTAATTAAAAGTACTTTTTGGACCTGATTCTTCTTGATCAAATTTTTCTGTTTTGTAAGTTGGACTTAACCACACCCTCCCTTTGTTAACTCTGTTTCACTTCCCATAGATACGGCCTGACCTGCTGAGTATCTCCAGTATTTTATATTCTTATTTTAGATTTCCTGTGTCTGCAGCTTTTTTAATTTTCACTCCCTTCCTCCTCCTCCTTCTCCATGCCATTCCCCCTTTCCACTCCTTTCTACTGCTGTGGTAGTCATACTTTTGGTTTCAGCTGCCATTGTAAATAGAGCTTTTTGATTTTGTGAGGAAAACCCTAAACGTGAAAATACTGTGTTCTTTACTCCTCTGAAACACACGTAAGGTTTTCTGTCCAGTGCTGCTAATAGCTCAAGACAAAAGTGATCCTGTTTTTTCTGAAATCTTGACATAGCAATTAATTCTTCACTGTTAAAACTATTTATATCGTGATTCTACCCACATTTGCCTTTTAAGAATTTTTCTATATTTCTACACATTAATTCCAAGAAACGTTTAGATAGAATATTCTAGTTTATTTATAACTTAGTTAGAAGATGTGTCAGAAAATGAAAGCCAGCACAGAAAGATAAAATCCTCAATTATTTTTTTAAAAATTCAGTAAGATGTTTAATTTTATACTTTTAAGACCAAATACCCATTGTTACAAAATTGCTGCACTCATTTGCAAGATATGCAAGAAATTCCATGCTATAAATAGCAGTTGCTAAACAGCAAAGTGTTTTGTGTTGGATTTAATGTTATTGACCTTCCCCTTTGCCCCACGTCGTGCTGAATGTGATCTTTGCCTTGTAGATTTACTGGGTACTTCAGTTTTGAGATCATGTGAATGGAAAGTGGTACTTCACTGCTGAAATGGCACAGTGGGTGTTAAACGATAAATTGTCTATTTAGTGATGGCAGCCTTTTCCCATGTGGTATTTGCAACTGTTTTTAAAGAAAAATCTTTGTTTTAGCCTTCGTGAATTGAAGATTATGGTATCTTATTTAAGCTGTTCCACATTGTGTTACTCTGCCTTTACAGTGAACTCAAGAGCTTCTTTGTCACATCAGATACAGCAGTTCCATCACTGAATGCAAGCAGCAACAAATATCTCTACTGTCAAAACTGTTACAGCCGCCTTCTGTAAAACAGATCACCTATTAACCCGGGAAGTCTGTGTGCTTGCTATAATCAGAGTAGACAATCAGATTCTATAATTTATACAATAATAAAAAGTAATTGAATTAATTATGCATGACTCATCATCCATTTAATCAATTATTTACTCTGAAGCTACTCCATGCTTTTTCTTAATAGGTGACTGCAGTTATCCAGTCTAAGGACAGTTCTTCCGGCTTTGAAAGACCATGGCTGTTATTTTGGTCTCACTGCAAACTCCCATTTGCTTGTCATTGACTTCATCCCACTCCCTACTCATTCAGTTGGACTGAACTATTAGTTAAGTAAAGTTTTGTTGATGTGTTTCATTTTAAACTGGGTCACAAATTCATTTCCAACATATGTATTCACATGATGTCTGTAATTGTTTGTCTGTTATCCTAATAAATTGTATCATTTGTGAACTCTTCTTCAATGTCCATCCTTCATAAACTTTAAGTGATCCCAAATACAAGTTGCCTGTATCCTGCCTCCAAGCATTTAAATTTTGAATTCTTTTGTAAATGCCCATTTAACTGCCTAGCCACCTTGAGCTTTTTCTGTACCCATTGATCCTCCAGTTTGGGATTTTGTGTATTTCCCTCTGAAAATTTGGCAGTCTTTAGACACCTCAATTCTGGAACTCATCCATTAACTGCTCCACTTCTCTACACTTTCAAAAATCTCAAAACTCATCTTTGGGCAGTCCTTTTAATTTTCTCCTGCATGGCTTGATATCCATCATTTGGCCTCTAAGATACATTGGAACTTGTTTTACTTTTGAAGTATTGTATAACTGATTGTAATTTTCATATCAAAATATCATAATAACTTGAGTATTGTGAAGCAACGTGAGTGGTGTTATTCTTGTGAATGTGGAATGGGATTAGTTTAAAAGCAAGTAAAACTCTGATAATCCAGCACCCTCTAGACTTTGGTGCCTGACTAGCAGATTTACTGGACTGTTGGATTTTACTTTCATTGATATGTCAACACACTTTTAATTTACTTTTTTTATAAAAAGATATTATATAACAGTATAAAAAATTTTTCATTAAACTAGGTGAGTTTAAAGGAAATGTGGGAAACAGGGCCCCTGGTGAATTTAAAGGAAGAGCTGGAAATGGGGCTTCAGTGAGGTTAAAAGGAGCCGGGGAACAGGACCCCAATGAGATTAAAGGGAGTGTAGGATAGGGCCTGGGTGAGGTTAAAGGGAGTGCTTGAAAAAGAACTAGGTGAGGCAGATGCTGAAGCACTGGGATTTCTGAGCAATGGGACAGTGGATTATCAGATTTAACTATAGTTAGTCATTGACCATTTAACAAGTGATAGAAACAGAAACTCGAGAACTGCTTGTATGAGGGAACTATGGTCATGCTGCTGAGACAAATAAACAGTTACTGATTTGGTTTTATGATGATGTCAAACATTTTTTTAAGGAGGGCAGAATTAAAATGTCATGAATGTTTAAAGGTACTCATTCTATTTAGTTCACCAAAGTGAACAGGATTAATTATTTAAATACTCATGACTTTTTAATCCGACCTGAAGTGACAAAAATTTTTTTCTATATCACTGGGGAAAAATAGAATGGATTTTATTTGGCTTTTGTTTGTTTATGCAGTGATGGTGACTCTCACCATTACTGCAGCATTGTTAAATACTTGACCCTACCTTAAAAAGTATGTATCTCTAGCCCACTTAACCTTAAAGTTTTTTTTCTCCCCAGAGGAATTTGACCTGAAATATGAAGTGGCTTTCTGCATTATGGGAAAATATAATGATAATCAGAGTATAGTGTTTGTTAATTTCAAGTTGCCGGTACAATGTTAATTGTATAGTGCAAAAGAGATGATTATATTTTCAGGAAGACTTGCAATCATTATCAATAATTTATAATTACTGAAATAAGGTGTTACATAGTGAATTGACATCACCAAAGATGTGAGGCTTTGCACTTTTATTTCCTCTAGCCTTAAAATCCCTCAATAGAATATTACTGTTCTCATATCTGCAAAATAATGTTTGATGTCTATTATAGATGTTTCTTGATTTGATTTTTGAAATAAGCTATAGGCTAAGAGGCGAGATTCTAATTTCTTTTCCTTCCCTCATCTCTGAGACATTATTTACAATACTGTTCTGTAAGTTCCATTTCAAAAACAAAACCATAGAACAATACAGCACAAAACAGGCCCTTTGGCCCACCATGTTGTGCTGACCTTTAAACCACACCTAAGGTTATCTAACCCCTTCCTCCCACATATCCCTCTATTTTAAATTCCTCCATATGCTTATCTAACAATCTCTTGAACTTGACCAATATATCAGCCTCCGCCTCCACCACCACCCCAGGCAGCGTATTCCATGGCACCAACCACTCTCTGGGTGAAAAACCTCCCCTCTGATATCTCCCTTGAACTTCCCACCCATTACCTTAAAGCCATGCCCTCTTGTATTGAGCATTGGTGCCCTGGGAAAGAGGCGCTGGCTGTCCACTCTATCTATTCCTCTTAATATTTTGAATACCTCTATCAGGTCTCCCCTCATCCTCCTTCTCTCCAATGACCCTCTTCTCTTCCCTGTCCTTTGTCTTAACATCCCTATAGCACCATATGTCAATATTAAAGTTAAAGGAACTTGCGTATAGAGATGTCCATTTATCACCAAAAGTACTTAATCAGCAAAATCCTGATGAATTGTTAGGTTGTAGAGAAATGTGATGTTTTCAAGTGGGTTCAAACACATTTGAGTTGCATATAGTCTACGTAAGTAGTGCTACAAATGTAATTAGTGAGTTAGAGGGGCTGTGAAGCTTCAAGGTATAATTACACAGCTCTTTAAAAGTAGGTGGAATGGTTGATAAAGATATATAAAAATAATCTTATATTCTATATGCTTTATAATTAGGTGCAAGGAGTGCAAAACCAAGGTTGGAATATTTATGTCCATTTTTTCCTGCCCTACTTTAGAAAGTACATCAAGATCATGGAGTGGACATTGAAGTGATTTACTTATGATTCCAGTGATGAAGGTCTTTAATTTTGAGGAATAATTAGAGAAATTGCAGCAAATTTTATTAGAATTGAATAGTATAGGAGGTAATATAAAAGTTTAGGATCTTGATAAGAGAGGGATGGAAATCTTTTAGTTTATCAGTTACTAGAAGGCATATATTTAAACATAACTTAATGGAAATGTTAGGCAAATCTTACTTTACAAACAAGGTTTGTAGGATGTTAATTGTTCCATGTGAAATAGTGATGGAAAAAAATCCATGTTTTCTATTTAGGAATTGAAATATAGAAATAGGGAATAGAGCTTAGTGGGCAGTTACAACAAAGTATATGCGTTTGCTTTTTTTTCTTGCCAGAGTTTGCATAAGAGATGTTTATGCTGATCCAAGATTAAACTGTTGACTGTCTTTTGATAGCAAGGATGATGTCCAAAATATTCCCTCAACTTTTGCAGTGAATCCTTTAATGCCCTACAAGATCAGTTATTGCTCAGAACGAAATTGTTATACATTTCACACTGCACAGTGGATTCCAAAAAACAACAGGTTGGGAATTGTCTTTTTTCTGCCAAGTAATTATTCGGCTGGTTGAACTTGTATTTTGCGTCATAAATTCAATAGTCTGCGCAGAAGACAATGACTTTGTGAATGTTTTTTTGCTGTTTTCTTGCAAAGTAGGCAGTGATCTCATGAATAGTTTCTAGCCATTCCACATTGTTGTCAATGAACATGTATAGTTTTAAGCCATGCTTTCTTACCTTGAACAAAGTGTCCGCACTAAGATGTTGTATTTTGCACCGTTTGTGTCACTTTTGAAGGATTTTCATATCCTTTTGTTCGTAATAAAATTGCTTCCCAGTCATGAATTTTCAAAAAAATGTTTTGGATTTGTTCATCAGATGGTTGCATCAAATCCAGGCTACATAATAGTAATGCCTTCCAGATCAAAGGATCCTTAAAACTGAGTTTTGCTTTTTGAATTATTGTAGTTGCAGATAGTTCAGGAGACAATGATTTAGTTTCCTAATGTAGTAGGACTTAAAGCAGATAGAACATAGGAAAGTACAGTACAGGAACAGCCATTTGGCCCACCACATCCATGCTGATCACAATGCCAAATTAAACTAATATCATCTGCCAACACATGGTCCATATCCCTCTGTTCCCTGCACATTCATATGTCTGTCTAAATGTTGCTATCGAATTTACTTCTACCACCTTCCATGGCAGTATGTTCCAGGCATCTACCACTTCCTGTGGGTGTGGGTGGGGGGGGGGGGGGGGTGTAGGGGAACTTGCCTCTCAAATCTTCTTTAAACCTTCCCCCTCTCACCTTAAACCTATGCCCTGTAGTATTTGACATTCCCGCCCTGGGGGAAGAAAAGACTCTGACTGTCTACCCTATCTATGCCTCTCATAATTTTACATACTTCTACCAGGGATGTCCATTTTTTTTGATTACTTAGCATTTTTTTTTAGCATTGCACTATTTAAAATTGACTTCACTCAGAATGAAACTTGAACTGCCACTTCCAGTTCTTTCTGTGACTAGGCATTTCCTGGAGTGATTCACCCTAATGACCTTGACCTGATTACTGTTATTTGCATAACATCATTCCTTGCAATGTACCTTTGCTCCCATAATGCATGAGATTTGTCATTAAATGCTCACTAGAACAGTTAGATTTCAATAATACAACTTGTTATTTATTAATCTTCAGGCCACCTTGCCCTCTCCCTCTACCCACTGTTTTCTCTTCCTCCGTTCAGCCACTGATCATGGTTGCTGATCCAAACCTAGACTCTGATCTAGGCCTATGGCCGATGGCCCTCACTGCCCATTGGCCACTCGAGGCTTTTTGCTCTGGCAGCACATTTTCATGATTGCCCCTCCCTGCCCTCATAACCTGCCCATCACCCACAACTTCCTCCTCTGGTTCCTGATGTCCTTCCCTTTATTCCATGATTTACTGTCCTCTCCTATCAGATTCCATCTTGTTCAGCTCTTTGCCTCTTCCACCTATCACCTCCCAGCTTCTCACATCATTCCTACTTCACCCCTGCTGCTGCCCCTCCCCCCACCTACCTACCTACCTTCTCCCCTTCACCTGGATTCACCATCAGCTCGTGCTTCTTCCCCTCCACATCCTCTCATCATTTTATTCTGGCTTCTGTCCTCTTTCTTTCCAATCCGGAATAAGGGTCTCGGCTTGAAATGTTGACTGTTAATTTCCCTCCGTAGATGCTGCCTGACCTGCTGAGTTCCTCCAGCATTTTGTGTATGTTGCTACAGTCATCCAGTGATTCCATTTGAGTTCAGTGATTCCATTTCTATTTCGATTTCTAAACCAGGGTTTTTAAGAATGGCAGCAAATACTTTTTGATTGTCAACAGAAATACTCACTGAGTCTACTATAGGCTAAGCTGACTTTGATGATTCTGCAGGAAGGCTCTGCACTGACATTTACTTTGCTAGACTGGGTGTTACCTTGTAGATGAATCCATTTGAAAGCCAGCTGCATGTGATCACCAATTAGCATTGACAGGTGAAGTATAAACCTTGCCTCGACAAGTTGGAAGAGAGCCATTGTCTTTTCAAAACCTCTAATAATACAAGCGAGTTGGTCCAAGATTTAAAAATGTATGGTGTGTGAAAGAAAATGGGGCAATTAATTTTCAAATCCTACCTCGGCAGAAGTTGCCAGCTTCTGCTGCTACTTTCCATTTTTGCTTTATTAGGTTTATGACAACTGTCAACTTGCATTTCATCATTCTAAAAAAAACCTAGCAGGTTATATAACGCATTAGCTGAGCCATTCAGTGCTATTAAATATCACTGTTTACACCAGTTCATTGAATGATACAGGTTGCTGAAAGTATAGTTGGTTTGTCTATTCAGCTGTGCATAGTAAGTAATGAAAGAGTTCTGGAAGAGCTCTACTTAAAAGTGCACCACTGTCTAAAATGAGTTGATGATTTATATGTTACATAACCATACATCAGTGTAAAAGAATAATTGGAAAATAAAATTCAAGGTTAGTTAAAATTCATAACCTGGATGTGGTTGTTACTTGTTGGTGCTTATTGATCATTTCATAATTATCCTTGAGAAAATTTTGATCAGTCGTCTTGAACCACTCCAGCCTGTGTGATGAGGAGGCTTCCAAAATTTGCAGGTAGGTTGTTCTATTTGGAAAAAGTGGAACTGCAACTTCCTATGACTCAACTTTTTATAAAATAAAAGCAATAAGATTAGAGAAAGAACTAAAGATGCAAAGTATGAGTAAAAAATAAAATCAAAATAAATTAATGCATTGGAATATATTGCTGAAATACCCAAAGCTCTTTAGGACCACTTTGGATAGAGTTCAGATACCAAAGCTCCCTCCAATGGAGAAGCTGATATTTTCTGGCCCTTGGTCAGAGCAGTGTAAACCTGAAGTAGCAGTTTGTCTTTTTCCAAACCCTGATCTTTTGAAAGACAGTACACCTGCTGGGATCAAAAAACTTCATCTATTGTCACCCTTTCATTTTTTTTTTACAAATTACTTTAACATCTACCCATCACTGAATATATTAATTCATGGAAAAGATAAAACTTCAACATCACTTTGTTAACATGGGATATAGAACTGTACAGCACAAGAACAGACCCTTTGACCTGAGTTAATCCTGTAAACATATTTGGTAGCTGATCAAGTAGAGGGGAGATTATCAGATGGATCTCATTAATCAGCATTCCTTGGTAAAAGTTATTGTATACTTGTCTATTGAAGAGCCAAAACAATTTAATTTGGAACTTAAAAGTTTGTTAACTCAGACATTATTTTATGGAGCATAAGCAAACAAAAAATTACACTGGGCTAAAGAAAAGTATTATAAACTGATATATGTGAAGATATGAAAAGAGCCAGAGGAAGCCACTTGGCCCATCCTGCCTGCTCTATCACTTAAAAAGATCAAGGCTGATTTGATTTTAACCCCAACTCTGTATTTATGTCAATGTCTGGTAAGCTTTTGCTGTTTGTTTATCATGAACCTGTTCCTTTCCAACTTGATATTTAAAGGCTGCTTCTGCTGCCTTTTGGGGAAGAGAATTAAAAAGACTGACAACCCTCAGAAGGAGACCACTTGGCCCATGGTGCCTTTAAAAGAGCTCTTTTGGTTAGTCCCATTTCCCGTTTCTCATTGCTCAAAGGGTTTTTCATTTTCAAATACATTTCAGATATCCCTTTTGGCTGTTACGGTCAAAGCTGCTGCCACATTTTTTTTTGTTACCCTTCTGATTATTTTACCAATCAGCTTACATTTCCATGCTCTGGTTGCCAACCTTTCTGCTGGTGGTAATGAATTTTCCTTGCCTTCTCTATCAGAATTTCCACACAAGGCTCACACCTCTAACCCCACTTAGGATACAATGTAAAATTATTTAAAAGACTGAAAACTTTAAATTAATATGCATAACACTATCACATGGTCATTGGAAGCAAATTTTATCGACAAGGTTGCATTTGATAAGGATCCTCATCAAGGATTATAGTGGGCAATGAAAACCTGTGGTGTAAGATATAATATATTGGTGCGGAAAGAAGATTTAACTGGCTAACAGGAATTGCAAAGTAGGAACAAATAGATTGGCAAGATGTACCACAGGAATTGATCTTAAGACCTGGACTTCTTACAATTCATATAAATGACTTGGTTGAAGGGGCAAATGTATGGTTGCTAAACTTGCTGATGATATGAAGATGGGTAGAAAAGTAAATTGTGAGGAGGGCATGAAGCTTTATTAAGGGATAAAGGTAGGTCACATGAATGGGAATGAACTGATGAATGGTGTATAATGTGAAAAATGTGAAACTGCCCATTCTGTCAGGACAAATATAAAATGCGTATTTTCTAGGTGGTGAGTGATTATAAAGCTCTAAGTTGCAAAAGGCAACTGAGTGTCCTAGTGCATATTTACAAAGGGTTTGTATGTAGGTACAGCAAGTAATTAGGAAAGATATCAATGTTATTATTTATATCTAGGGCAATTGAATACAGAAGTAGGAAGGTTACGCTTTGGTTATTTAAGACATTGCTGAGTCCATCTGAAGGATTGTGAACAGTAGTAGTCTTATTGAAGGAAGGATGCAAATACTTTGGAAGCAGTTCAGTGAAGGTTTATGAAACTAATACCTGGTATGAGCAGGTTATTTCATTAGGAAAGATTAGGAAGGCTAGGCTTGTATCTGTTGGAGTTTATAAGACTGAGAGAGAACTTGATTGAAACACATTAGGTACATGAGGGATCTTGACAGGGTGAATGTAGAAGGGGAGTATGCTAATAAGGGGTCATTGTTTAAAAAGATGAAATCATCAATTAAGGTAGAGATGAGGTGAATTTTTTTCTGATTGTTGTGAGTCTTTGAAATTCTTTTCAAAGGCTGGTGGAAGCAGAGTCTTTGAATTTTGTTTAGTTATTAATGAATGGATTTCTGAAGCAAGAGGGTGAAAGGTTACCTTGGGTAGATGGGAATGTGGATTTGAGGTTACAGTAAGATTAGCTGTGATCTTATTAAATTGTGGAGCAGGCTTGAGGGACCAAGTGGCCTACTATTGCTGCTAAATTCTATGATTAAGATGGGTAACTTAAAGGTGGTAGAAATTAAAGGGATTGAAGCAATTCCAGAGTTAAATGAATGAGGCTATGTTTCAAGTGATAGGCTAGTGAAATTATAGCAGGAATGTGGATGCACAGGAGACCAAACTAAATGGATTGCAGAATTTTTGAGGACGTAGTAGAGCAGGAAGTGGAACAAGAATGGAGGATTTATTACGAAGATGAACATTTGAAATTTGTGATATTGGTAGACAGGAGCCAATAAGGTTAGTAAGCAAATTGGTGATTTTTTTTTTAAGTCGTTCATTCTACATTCATATGATGTGCATGTCACTGGAAATGCTGGAACCTATTGTCCATCCTTAATTGCCCCTGCCTTGAGAAGGAACATACTACATGTGAGTTAGGATAGAGACAGCAAAGCTTTGGATGAGCACAGCTCAACAGGGATGGAGCTCTCAAAAACAGCTTTGGAATTTCTGTGGTTGGAAGAATTAAAAGCATGGATGAAGATCCTGGAAACAGATAAACCCATCGAGGGAAAAGAACAATCTTCAACCTATTTGGGATAGAGAGTGATGTTTTGTTGGTGAAAGCAGGTGATTTTTGTGTTGGGGAGATATTAGATTTAGAACCTTAGCTTGGGGTAATATAGAAGCAGAAATTTTGCAGTTTTGTTAGTCTGAAGGGGTTGCTCAGAGATGTAATAGAATATGTAATTGGGTTTTGAGGCAGGGGTCAAAGGTGATGGCTTTGATCTTCCTGTTTTTGGAGGAAATTATGGCTTGCCCAGGACTTTGTTGGACAGGCAATCCGATAACCCAGAGGAAATGAAAGGTTAAGAAATACAGTGTTGAGGTGGATGTTTCTGAGAACAGCATACATATTGTCAGCATAAATAGATCTTGGGAGTGGTGAGAAGCCAGTGTAGGAGATTCTCGAGACATCAGAAGCATCAATAACTGCAAAATCATCTTGGGCTGATGCTAGCTTTTGTCAGAAATGCTTAAAGATATGTGATTCTTCAAGGAAAGCCTATTGGGTCCAGCAAAGCTGTATCATTTTCATAGATCAACGTGGCTTTTTGCCATATCCTTCAGACTGTCCTCTAAGGATGCTGTGAACCTCTGTAGTCTGCTTTAATTTTAAGAAATCATTCAATGTTGTTCAATGCAAAGGGATAGTACTACTTGAAACATTTTCTGGCTGTGTGGAAGGAGGCTGCTATGTGAGGCATGCAGTGTATTTGGCAACAGTGCTGAAGCTTGACATAGTGTGGATTGTTTTCAGAGAAGGTACTTCATCTGCTGTGGTTGGTAAAGGACAGTAGGTAAAAGTAATATGACACAAAGAAAAGCTGAAATTCTTAATAGAATGTGCTGAAATTGTCCCAACTCCTCCATCCATCGGCCAGTGGGCACCCTTCTATATTAAGCCCATCTTCCAGCACTTGGCCCATAGACTTGTATGCCTGAGCGATTCAAGTACTCACCTAGACGCTTGTTAAATGTTGTCAGCAACCCAGCTTCAACCACTGTCTCCAGCAGTGCATTCCAGGTACTTACCATTCTGTGGGTGGACATTTTTTAGCAATAGTCTTGGCACATACTTTATAGTGTGCTACAATCTAATTCCTAAATTCAGTTATAACATTTATTTGTAGTTTTGTCACTTGTTAATCTAATCAAATCTCCCGCTTCTTTGATATGAAATACCTTACCTTTACCTTTTTGAGACGTGAAGTTAATAAAAATTCATATCTAACTAACTTCTAAGCAATGATTTTTTTTAAACTCCCATCTTTGGTACAATTCATTAATGTGCCAACAAAATGCACCACTAATTTTAGGAATACTGGAAACTTTCAACATCGGGCACTTGAATTTCATCTAAGAAATGAAAGACTGGTAGAGGAATATCAGTGGGGGACTGTTTCTCACCCGACTCGTTCTTCTGACAGGCCTTGAAATGTTGGGCACTTGCACTAAAGATTTTCATCCTGAAGATGAAAATCAGGAGAGATCATGCATGTGCCGTATGTGCGCGCGCGCAATATATTGTAATTTTAACATTGCGTCAAGGGTTGCTGTCAGATTATTGCTGCTGTCAATTCAACCTAGTTCAATTTTCATTAATATATTTTAGTTCATGTGGTCCTAGTGGTTTTCTGTGAATCAGTAATTCCTAGTAGGCAGCCGTGGTTCTATGTCTTCAGTTTCAAGCTTCTAATTTCAATTCTTGGAACTTTCCTACACGCTCTCTGTGAGCTCCCCAACCTTTCTTGCCCTCCCCATCACAGATATTGTCCAAAATGATGAGTGGAATATGAGATTTCAAATCAGTGATACTTATTTTGAGAAGTTCAACCCTTGATTCAGGAATTCTGTTCTTGGTGTGCGATTCCACTTGACAATGTGATGCCATGACACTAATAACAAAGGATCACTGTAAACTGTATGGTTGCTAAATGCAGCCTATTGCTTTGTGGTGAATAGTTGTACTTGTGGCTGTCTGCCTCATGAAGTTGTATCCCTCCTGTGAGGGAAAACAAGCATTCTACTCAGTAGTTGGAATTCCACTAACTACCCTTGAATTAGACTCAAATTTTGTTTTTAAAGGAGTACATTCATGTGATCGTAAATTTGGTCTGGAATGTCTTTGCTATCCTGTGGGAAACCATTGTGGTGGGGTCAGGCTGGACAAAGTAGGGAGTTTGCTGAGTTCACGTGAAAAATTAGACCATAGTACAATAATTGTTCAGTATGAATGTAGAAGACAGTGGTGATTAGGATTGGGGAGGGGGGAGGGTGGGGAGTTTTTTTTATCCAGTCATCTGTAGAGATTGTTCACATTGATGATTATGAGCTGAGTAGCTCGGAATACTCTTTGCAGAGAAGACCAGATAATATTTGTATCTTGCTTGGTAAGAGTATCATTGGTGAAAGTTGTCCAGGAATGTGTCTGAAGAAATCGAGGTATGACCTTCGAAAAGCTATCAGGGATGCCAAGAGGTAATACCAACTCAAAATAGAGTCCTTGACCAGCTGCCAGTTATGGCAGGGCTTACATGCCATAACAGGCTACAAGGCAAAGTCGGGCTGCATAGCTAACAACAACGCATCCCTTCCTGATAAACTTAAAGCATTCTATGCGTGTTTTGAACAAAAGGGAAGTGGATTCTCACCATCCACCCTGACAGCCACCAACGCAGCTGAACCTGTGATCACAGTGGAGGACGTAAGATCAGTCTTCCGGAGAGTGAACACGAGGAAAGCACCTGGCCCAGATGGTGTCCCGGGCCACGTGCTCAGATCTTGTGCTGATCAGCTGGCAGAAGTATTTGCGGACATATTTCAACCTCTCCCTGCTTCAGTCTCAGGTTCCCTCCTGTTTTAAGAAGACCACTATCATCCCAGTACCAAAGAAAAGCAAGGTAACATGCCTCAATGACTACCGACCAGTGGCTCTGACATCCACCATCATGAAGTGCTTTGAGAGGTTGGTCATGGCATGCATCAACTCCAGACAACCTGGACCCATTGCAATTCGCCTATTGCCGAAACAGGTCTACAGCGGATGCCATCTCCTTGGTCCTACACTCAGCTCTGGAGCATCGGAACAGTAAAGACACATACTTTAGACTATTGTTTATTGACTACAGCTCTGCCTTCAATACAATAATTCCAAGCAAGCTTGTCACCAAACTCCGAGACCTAGGACTCAACACCTCCCTCTGTAACTGGATCCTTGACTTTCTAACAAACAGACCGCAATCAGTGAGGATAGGCAGCAATACCTCCGACATGATTATTCTCAACACTGGTGCCCCACAAGGCTGCGTCCTCAGCCCTCTACTCTACTCCCTATACACTCATGACTGTGTGGCCAGATTCTGCTCTAACTCCATCTACAAGTTTGCAGATGATACCACCGTTGTAGGCCGTATCTCAAGCAGTGATGAGTCGGAGTACAGGAAGGAGATAGAGCTTAGTGGAATGGTGTCATGACAACAACCTTTCCCTCAAAACAAAAGAGCTGGTCATTGACTTCAGGAAAGGGGGTGGTGTACATGCACCTGTCTACATCAATGGTGCTGAGGTCGAGAGGGTTGACAGCTTCAAGTTCCTGGGAGTGAACATCACCAACAGCCTGTCCTGGTCAAATCACGTAGATGCCATGGCCAAGAAAGCTTACCAGCCTCTACTTCCTCAGGAGGCTAAAGAAATTTGGTTTGTCCCCTTTGACTCTCACTAACTTTTACCGCTGCACCATAGAAAGCATCCTATCTGGATGTATCATGGCTTGGTACGGCACTGTTCTGCCCAGGACCGCAAGAAGCTGCAGAGAGTTGTGGACACAGCCCAGCGCATCACGGACACCAGCCTCCCCTCCTTGGACTCTTGTCTTTAACTCTCGTTGTCTTGGTGTAGCAGCCAGCATAATCAAAGACCCTATCCACCCGGGACATTCTCTCCTCTCCTCTTCCATCGGGTAGAAGATACAGGAGCCTGAGGGCACATACCACCAGACTTAAGGACAGCTTCTACCCCACTGTGATAAGACTATTGAATGGTTCCCTTATACAATGAGATGGACTATGACCTCACGATCTACCTTGTTGTGATCTTGCACCTTATTGCACTGCACTTTCTCTGTAGCTGTGACACTTTACTGTTATTGTTTTTACCTGTACCACATCAATGCACTCTGTACTAACTCGGTGTAACTGCACTGTGTAATGAATTGACCTGTATGATCGGATTGTAAGACAAGCTTTTCACTGTACCTTAGTACAAGTGACGATAATATACCGATACTCTGAAAATTAAAAAGCATTTCTGTGAGACCCTCTCCCGTGGGGTTCCTCCAGCAGTTTTTTTGCTCCAGATTCCAGCATCTGCCATCTCTTTTCGTCTCCAAAGCATTTTCAATATTGGATTCTGAATTGGTCTTGAGGATATCTTCTGCTCAGCAGATCTTTGATGAACAAATGCTTTCTCTTATTGAATTTTACCATCCATTTGTGTCACTGCAGTGACTGATTATTTTTAAATATTTAACATTTAAGTTAACCAGTGAATGGATCATTTTCCCTTGTGTGCTAGTTGGTAACTTTACCTTGTACAATTACTTGTAGTAATATATCACTTCGATATATCACTTAGCTACTCTGTGAATGTTACTTCAGTTAGTATACTTTTATTTGTGGCAGGAAGGAATAAGAAGGGCTTTATAGCTTGTGGATAGAAAATGTGGTAATATCATAAGTGAATGTTCATTAAAATGGGTTGCTGTTTTATTTTTTCACTCCTTTAAAATCTTGGTGTATTCAATTTTTTTTAGAAAACAATTCACCAGCATGATTGCTCATGCAACCATGCATTTCAGTTTGACAGTTTCCCTGAAATGGCTTGAATAAAAGGTGACAGCCTTTAGTCCTCTGGGAATCTGGTGTAATTTGGAAGTTGTATCCTCCTTAGATTGAGTTTCCATCTCAGCAAGGAAGAAGATGAAAACCTCCTAGAATGCAGCAGCTTTCAAAAAGAATAGGTTTAATTCTGAATTGGGTTAATTTTGCGGTGGCTAATATGTTTGTGCGTTTTTTTTAAATGTTAGATTTTGTTCAGAGGGAATAATTTTACAGGTCTGTGGGAGCTGAATGGGATGACAGAATTGCTAGCTTTGAAGGATGGATTAGGTAAACTGAATGACCATCCTTTATGCCATGATAATTCTGTGAGATGAATATAATAAGATTGTGATTGGAAAAAGTTTTCTGTTTTCATTAAGCTTCTTGGCTTCCTTGGATGATTTCTTCAGATGTGTAAATGTTCTATAATTCTCTGTTTAAGTCTTTATTCCTTTAGGCTAGAATTCGTTCTAATTTTATTATGTTCCCATAAAGCATATGAGATAGTTCACTAACCTAAAGGTAATGATTAGCTGTTTATCAGGAACAATAGTTCAAATGCACTACTTCTATAAATTCAATTAAAATATTGCCTTGGAATCAATTTGTAAGGTTTAAGGGTATTATCTAATGGGGCAAGTTTTAATTTGTTTAAGGTCATTTTTGTTTATTTATTTAAACCTTGTGGCTTTATAAATTGGCAAACAGTACACTGAAGGGAAAAGTTTCTTCTTCTGTGCTCCTGGCAAAGTCCGTGAACACATTCGGAAATTATGCTCCAGGGGCTTGTGATTTTTCCATCCATTAGTTTTAAGGACAGAAAGTTTACTTTTAAATCCTTTGAGTCAAGAAAATAAAAATAGGATATGGCTGACTGCAAATGTTATTGTCTAACTAAGGCTGTTCCCTTTTAAAAAAAAATACCCAAAGCTTTGGAAGTGCCATGGAAAAGTGTGTGATACACAGGATCGTGGTGATGACTTTAAGGAAGCTCAAGGCTTCCACCCAGAAGACAGTCAGACAGCATGAAAACAGGCCATTCAGCTCGCCATAGATGCCTATCCATGATAATCTCATTTTCCAGCATTCCATGACATTTTGGGTGTTCATCCAAGTACTTAATTGTGAGAGTACCATAAGCACTGTGTTTCAAATTTCAAACCGCCCCCAAGGTGGGGAAAGAAAATCTTCCTCGGATCCTCTTTAAATCCCCTCCCCCTTATCTTAAACCTATGACCTTTGGTTAGAGATACCTCTGCTACGGGGAAAAGTTTCTCAGCATCTACCCTATCTAGAAGACACAACAGATGCTGGAATCTGGAGCAACAAACAATCTGCTGGAAGAACTCAGTGGGTCAAGCAGCATCTGTGGGAGGAAAGGAATTATCAAGGTTTTGGGTCAAAACCCTGCATCAGGACCTTGCATCATCTACCCTATCTATGTCTTTCATGATTTTGTATACCTCAGTCGGGTCCCCCTCAGCATTATGCACTTCAATGAAAACAAATCCAATCTATCCTCTAAGCTGAAATGTTCCCTCCCAGGCAACATTCTGTTGAACCTCCTCTTGACCTTCTCCAGTGCAGTCACCTCCTTCTTAGTGTCGCAACCAGAACTATACAGTATTCCAGCTGTGGCCTAACTAATATTTTGCATAGTTGTCGATAACCTCCCTGCTCTTATATTCTATGCCCTGGCTAATGGAGGCAAAGTATATCATATGTTACCTTCATCATCTTATCTACTTGTGCTTCAAGGATCCATGTAAGTATACACCAAATTCTCTCTGTTCTTCACTACTCTGCAGGGTCCCACCATTTTAAAAATTTTGACCTTTCTAGACTTTTCAAACTGAGGTAATCTCACTTAATGCTGGGGAGTTGAAATTTCCTACTACTATTAACCTATTACCTTTACACCTCTGAGATTTGTCTGAATATCTGCTCCCCTATCTCCCACTGACTGTATGGAGGCCTATATTGCAGCCCCAGAAATGTGATCACACCCTTTTTGTTTCTGGGCTTCACCCATGTGCCTCATTTGAAGAACCTTCTATGATATTCTCTTTCCGTATTGCATTAATAGACTCCTTTTATTACAATACCACTTCTTTTATGCTCCTGTCACACCTGAAGATTTAATATTGTTTAATATTTAACATTAATAAGATTTAATAATGTTGAGTTTTCTGTCCCGCCCATTTTTTTCAACCAATATTGTGAGAGTAGCAGTGTCATATTCCTATATTTTAATCAGCATCCTTAGTTTGCCTGTCTTGCTGTTGGACTGCTTGCATTAATTAGGTGCAGTCCAGCCTTGTATTCTTCCCATGTGCCTTATCAAGTCTATGTATACTCTGCAGACCAGACTGACTTAATTTGCCTTCTGTTAGTTGGCCCCTACTTTCACTCTGTGTCCTATTCCCCTGCCTACTGGACTGAATTAGTTTTCCTTCTATATTTGTCAAATTAGTTTAAATCCACCCCAACAGCACCAGCAAAACCCTCTATTAGGACCTTTACAACTTCAGATGCAACCCACATTCTTCACCAGAAACCGTCCCAGTGATCCAGAAATCTAAAGCCTTTCCTCCAGCTAAGCATTCATCTGACTTATCCTCCTATTCCTAAACTGCTAGCACATGGCACTAGAACGAATCTAGCAGTTACAACTTTAGAGATCCTGCTTTTAATCTGCTACCTAGCAGATTCAGGCTGCAGGACCTCATCCCTCATTTTACCAATGTGCACTACAAGCTTTGACTGTTTAGAATGACCTGCAATCATTGACATCTTTAACCCTGGTACAACATACCATCCTGGATTTGCATTTATGGAGTGCCTGTCTATTCCCCTCATGCTCGAGTCTCCTACCTCTTATGCCCTTGGAATCTTGCTCATCCCCCCAAGTGCAGCTGAATCAACCACAGTACAGTGAACTAGACTCTGGTTGCATTTCCCAGAAGAACATTCACCTCCACCATTTTCCAACATGAGTAAACAGTTCTGGAGTGAGATGTACATATCTGTCTCCCTTTTATAATTTCCTTTTTCATCACCTAGCTTCCCCTGCCCCCTTCCCCCAAATAGGTTTTACTCCAGCAATTCTAAACGCTCACTCTGACTTTACCAATTCTGGAACCTAATTAGTCTAATCTACACTCACGGAGCTCTGAGAACAGTAGGCTACAATACCATTCTTCTTGACCCTAGATTGCCCTTCCTTCCCCCACTGTAGTACTCTTTTCTGACTGATGCCAGTCCTTTGCAGTGTTTCAGGAGCCCTGTAGAACTCTTCTCTGTTATGGCCTGGCAGATCCTGCATTCCTCTCCACACCCACCTCCTCCTTGCAACCCACCCATGTTCCCAGCTCCAAGCTATGCTCCAGTCTAGCCCCTGATCTTGGCTGCACAACTGGTTCATGTTCCTGACCCCATCTCCAGCTACGCACCCAATTCCCACTGTTGCCACCCTCCAGACTCCTGGCTCTGGCCGCACTCTTACCTAGTTTCCCAAACCCTGGCTCCTCCTGCTTACTGATCCTGGACTCTGGCCACATACCTGGCATGCCATTGTGATCCCTGCCTTCTGCAGTATACTTACCCATGTTCCCAACTCCTCCCTCTGGCTGCACAACCACCCAAGTTCCTGAGCCCTGGTTTATAAGGCCTGCAGGGTAGTAGAGTTGGAGAGGGATGGGACAATATAGGGGTTTGAAACCAAGACAGTAATTTTAAAACTGAGTTTTACCAGAACCCATTACAGAGTAACAAGTATGGGGTGATGAGTGAATGGGACTTGAAGTGAGTTTGGACAGGGGCTGCAGGGTTTTTGAAGATCTCATGTTTATGTAGGAAGAATGAGAGGTAGTGGGGTGGTGGATTTACTTGATGAATGACAATCAATATGGTAAAAGATTCTGTTAGGTGTTGACATAAGTTTTTTCGATATATATTTTGTAACATTATGTGCCAAGTTAAAAATAATGAAAATGCTTCTATATAATCCTCATTCCTTGTAATCTTTTGGAAACTATTAAAAGCAAACAGAACATGCAATCATCATGTTAATCATAACAGCCATCTCTGAAATCATAAATTACTGAAGTTAACTCTATCCTTGTGTTTAACAAAATTAACAAATGGGCAGTTGTAAGTTGTGGAGCAAGCTTTGAGTCTGTAGTTGGAGCACAGGAATTAAGAATTCTTCCAGAGTAGTGTTAATTTGCAACCGTTTCTAACTCGGCACATTCTTAAAATGATTCTTTTGTATAGTGAAATGTATCTTAGAAAGCATCACTTTGTTCTGGGAAGCAAAAGCAGTGGGTATACTTGGCACTATAAACAAAACATTTCTAGGCTTGACTGTGGTTGACCCAAGGACTATTAAATCAGAACTTTTGCAGCTGGGGTTATAAAGAAGAGAATTCTGTTTCTACATAATGGAAATATACAAAGATAGAAAATGGAAGCAGGAGTAGGCCATTCAGCCCTTTGAACCTGGTCCACCATTGAATACAATCATGTCCAATCATCCGCTTCACCCTTTTCCTGCCTTCTCCATTTATCCTTTGGTTCATTTTGCATTAAGAAATACATCTACCTCCACCTTGAATATACTTAATAACTTGGCCTCCACTGTCTTCTGTGGTAGAGAATTCCACATGTTCACCATCCTCTGGGTAAAGAAATTCTCTGATCTTTGTTCTAAATGGCATACTCTGTATCCAGAGGCTGTGACCCTTAGTTCTGGACTATTTAGCCATCAAGAACATCCTCCCTGTATCTAATCTGTTTGTCCATTAAGAATTTAACAGGTTTCCATGAGGTCCCTTCTCATTCTTTTATACAGCAGTGAATAAAGGCCTTAACGACCCAATCTGTCTCCAGGAATCAGTCGAGTAAACCTTCATTGCACTTGCTCCATGGCAAGAATATCCTTCCTCGTATAAGGAAACAAAACTTCACACAAAATTCCAATTGGTGTCTCAGCAAGGCCCATTTGCAGCACGGTGTGACTCTACATTCAATGATTCAATACTTGCAGTTTCTGCCACCTTCAATGGACATCAGTCACATCTACCTTTCCCCTCCCCTTTCAGCATTCCTTTCTCTTCACAACTTCCTGATCTGCTCTTCAGTCTGCACCAACTGCTCGCCTTCTCACACCACTTTCCCATGCGACCTATCCTTTTACCCCTTCCCTTCCCACCATCTAAGGATCAAAACAGTCCTTGTAGATGAGGAGTGCACTTGCACTTTTTTCAGAATAGTGTCATGTGTTTGGTGTTGATGATTTAGTCACCTCTGCATTGGAGAAATCAAATGTTGATTGGTTAACTGTTTTGTGGAGGATCAGTGTTCAATCTGCATGGTTCTTGTTGCTTGCCACTTTAAGGTTCCATTCCACTCCCCCTCTTCACCTACTTTGTCTGTGTTCTCATGGTGTCCAATGTAAGCTTGAGAGCACCTCTTCTTCCATTTGGATGTCTTGCATACTTGGTATTAAATTCTGCAACCTAATGTAATTCACTTTCTTTGTTTGTATCAGAACTGGCCAGTTCTGCTGTAGGTAATCCCTCTGTAATGTTGGCTCAGTTTTTCTTTCTCCATTAGCACTGCCTGATCTGATGCATATTTCTACAGCTCTGAATTTCACAGCTTTTGTATGTTCCTTTACTAATGCTCTCTTTCTAAATGCCCTCATTAACCTGTCGACTGGATGATTCCATCTATGGCAACCCTGACTATCAGAGCTATTCCCTTTGTCCTGTCCATCCTATCCCCACCATCTCTGCAACTAAGACTATCTTGGTTCCTCTCTTTCTCAGTTCTGATGAAAGGTCTTCGACCTGGAACATTAACTCTGTATCTTTTTCTATGGATACTGACTGACCTGTTGAATGTTTCCAGCATTGTTTTTATTTCAGATTTCCAAAATCTGCAGCCTTTTTGATTTTCTTTTGCAACAAGACATTTTTGTGCCTGTAATCAAATCCTCTTGTAAGAAAATATACCATTTGCCTACCTAACTGTGAGTTGCATTTAAACATATGCTTTCAGCCACTAATGTGCAAGGGCACTTGGGTCTCTTTACACCACCTTTTCCCAATCTATTTCCATTTCTCACACCACAGTGGATAACCTTGCATTTATCCACGTTAAACTGCATCTGCTGTGCATTTATTTGATAACCTAACTTTTCTAAATCACAGTAGTCTCCTTGTATCCTCCTCACAGCTCACATTTTGTTCTTTCCTCCCCCAATCCTCATTTCTCCCCAGATTTGTGTTATCTGTAGAAAGATTAAATTTAGATCCCTCAACAAAATCGCAGTTATATATTGTGAATAGCTGGGACCCAAGCACTAATCCTTGTGGTATCTCATTAGTCACTGCTTGCCACCTGAAAAAAATATTTATTTCTACTCTGTTTCCTGTCTGTGAACTATTTCTCAATCTATGCCAGTACATTGCCCTCAATTCCATGTGTGTTCATTTTTCACAGTAACCTCTTGGGTAAGTGCTTATCAAAAGCCTTCTGAAAATCCAAATATATGACATCCACTGGTTTTCCCTTATCTATTCGATTAGTTACATTCTCAAAAAAAGCTTCAGTAATTTTGTCAAGCATGATTTCCCTTCATAACCTCATGCTAACTTTGTCCAATCCCAATAATGCTTTCCAGGTTTTCTGTTATTGCATCTTTTATAAATAGCATTTCCTGCACCTACTGATGTTAGGTTCACTGTTCTGTAATTCCATGTCTTTTTCTCTTCCTCCTTTAAATAGTGGGGTTACTTTTGTTACCCTCTAATCTGTAGAAACTGCGTCAGAGTCTAAAGAATTGTGGAAGATATTCACCAATGTATGATAGTTCATGTCAAGGATCTTTTTAAGTTGAAAATTCTCAAAAACCACATTTGAGTCTTTCCCCTATATCCTATTATACTTCAAAGAAAAATACAAATAGATTTTAAGAGGCAAATTATTTTATTCTGAATTGACCCAATATTTTAAAATGTGGAATTAATTTAGCCAACACAGTAAGCAAACTCATTTTTGAAGATTCTTAAAAACTCCCCTGGGGGTCAGTGGTTGTTGTCTAACATTCCTTAACATGATACTGTTACTGCAAATAAAAATGTATTATCTCATTGTGAAAACTCCTTGTTTTTTATTTTTCATTGGTAGTAAAGGAAGAAGCTGTTATTATAAAATGTGTGCAGTCAGCATTGTGCCACCCTAAGATAAGTACATAAAACCTGAGGGCTACATTAATTCTTGTATGTGGAATGACTGTAGATTTAGATATAAATAGCGTGGAACTTTGAGGCAGCCAGTTCAGAGCCAGTTAGCCCACTCAGGTTTCGGTTCATGGATTACAGAAGTTAAAGATAGTCTTTTCATTGCATTTAATACTTACTGCTTTTTCTAGCAAATGTGTAAGTGTGAGGATTGGGAGTTCTTCAGAATTCAGCAAAGGATAGCCGAGTAATTGATAAAAGGAAAATAAAATATGAAAATGAACTAGCAAGAAACATAAAAGCAGACTTTAAGAGCTTTGTGGGAAAAGATAAGAGGACAAATGTGGTTCCTTATAGATAGAACTTATAATGAGGAAATGGAAGAAGAACAAAATACCTCTCAGAACTATACTGGAGAACCAAGAGTCCAGTGCAAATGATGCAATAAAATAACTATCAGTAAAGAAATATGACAAAATAAATTAATGAGCCTGAAAACTGAGATCTGATAAAGTATAACAGAGAAAGAATCTGAAGATCTAGATGCCGGAGCTTTGAAAGAGATGGCTATAGAGCTGGTGATTGTTCTTAGCATCTTCCAAAAGAATGTAGGATGGCAAATATGATCCCATTACTTAACAAAGGAGGGAAATAGTAAACTGGGAACTACCAACCTCTTTGCCAGACATGGCGATGGAAAATGCTGAAATCTATATTAAAAGATGTAACATCATAATATATTCCCCCGAATCTTGAGGCTGTGTCCCCTAGTTCTAGTCTCACCTACCAGTGGCAACAACCTTCCTGCCTCTATTTCATCTATCCCTTTCATAATTTTAGATCCCCCTCTCATTCTTCTGAATCCCAGCAAGCATAGTCCCAGGTGACTCAATCTCTCCTCATAGGCTACGAAGAAGATCAACCTGTCTCTCTCCTGATAAAGATTTACTCCTTTGTTTTCAGGAACTGAACTCTCCAATAGTCCCTGCTTGACCTTCCAATGATACGATATAGAATTTGCAACTGATCCCGAACTCTACTCTTTTGTATGCTGAACTCCACGAAGTGTTACTTATCTATCACAATTTTTTTTTGGTCTCCACTTGCTCTTCCACCGTCAGAAAAGTTGAATGCCAGAGGAGCAGTAGGAGTGGCATCACCACAGCATTTGGCATTTGACCAAATATGGTAACAAGAGATTATTAACAAAACAAGGAATGGAAGTTAAAGGGGGAAACGTCCAGTGGTCAGAGTTCCAAAATAATGCTTGGTATTTTGAGGAGCCAGTCATTGCACCCACAGCAAGTTACTGTAAGATAAAAATTTCACTTTTTTAAAAATTTTTTTTAATATTTTATTTACAGCGTGGTAACAGGCCCTTCCAGCCCAACGAGTCTGCGCCACCCATTTCAAACCCAAATTAACCTACCTGTACGTCTTTGGAATGTGGGAGGAAACCAGAGCACCCAGAGGAAACCCACGCAGACACGGGAGAAAGTACAAACTCCTTACAGACAGCGACAGGAATCGAACCCTCATTAACAATCTTTCTCATTTCTTAAAATGAAACAAATTACAGGTAGTTCTCCTGTAATGTGTTTTCCATTACACAAATTGATGATAATGCGATTGATGGACGTGGGAACACATTTTGAATTACATGGGCAGCATTGGTTATAGCGTGATTGGGAAACCTATTTAAATTTGTGCATTAAAGGCAACTACATCCTGTTCTGCTATACTGTGACTTCCTATAACGCAAGATTTCATAGGAACATGGCTATTGCATTATAGCAGAACTATCTGTATTCCAACCAATTAGAGGATCTGGACAACGAACAGACTTATCCCATATACAATGATATATTATCTTCACTGTATATTGTCAGATTTATGCTTAATTTGGGAGCTGACCCTGTCCTACCTAAAACCTGTGCACTGTCTGAGGAAATAATCTATAACTACATGCTGTGGTCTTATTCTACCTAGTTGTTGTCTCACAGCATTGGTTGTGAACATTTTGAGATTTTTAGACAAGAATACTTGGATTTCTTTTTTTTTAATATACTTTTTTCCCTGAAGGATGTAGTATTTGTATTCCCAACTTGCATAGCACTACGTTCCGAAGTTAAACGTCATTTTCTAACTATAAAACCAATTCCCCTGTGATGCTTACCTCAAAGAATCAGATCAGCAATGTCGTGGAACAACATCACATTCAAATTTCCTTCTGAGTTGCATGTCATCCTGTTTTGACCAAATGCCACTGTTTCTTCATGGCTACTGGGTCAGAATTCTGGAATTTTCAAGATGATATCATTTGTGAGAGTACCATCACCACGAGAACTACAGCTTTTAAGGCTCAGCTTGCCGTTGTCTTTTTTGACCAATTAAGGTTGGCCAATAATTCCATCCTTTCCATATCCCAATAAGAAGTCAGACAAAAACTAAAGTCAAACATCTTGATTTAAAAGTTCTGTTGTCACGTTATCTTGAACTTTCTCTTCACTATCCTTTAGCATTTCTTTCTTCCCAAGTTATGTCATAGGGGAAGATCATCAGCTGCGCCAAAGATCACTGACTGTTGCTTTATATTATGCTGTTTCAGCATGCCCAAGTGCAATCTTCCACTGGGAACCTAGCTCCCAGCGGCACAGTGCAGCAGAGAGACTGTCTTACTACAGGCATCTGGCTGCATTTACAGAACCACTTTGACAGCTGGTGACGCCCTGCCCCCAGACTTAAAGATTGTTATAGCTCTCCTTGTGGTCTGGGCTATTACCTGTAAATCTCTCTGATAGTCAAAAAACAAATATAAATAAAAGAACTGTTAAAATTTAAGGTATTAATTTTTCCTTATAAAATTGAAAGCACACCCACTATCTAAAACTCAATTAAAATCGTTAAAAGTAACTTAAGTAAAAAAAAACATGTCTTTCTCCTGTGAGCTGATGCCTCCCATTTCATTGAATGCTGACTGCTATGCTTGCGTTAAGTTTAGTGCAGCACAGGTTCGAGCATGTTTTCCAGCTGAGAGCTAAGAAATCTGTGGAAGAATGTACTACCTGTTGCAGTCCATAAGGCATTTATGTTGCCATTAGGGCAGAAGATTTGCTCAATTCTGATTCTGGCTTACCTATCAACTTCAATCAGTTGGATATTCAATTTCTCCACCATCGGGAAATCCCTTGAGCATTTTCATTTTATTAAAATCTATGCATTAATGCATGCATTGGTCATTGCTTCTAACTTCTGAGTCTGCATCTTCTAAAATAGTCACTTAATATGTTTAATTATGCATGTAGTGCTATTCACCAGGCTAATTCCTAGGATGAGAGGATTGCCCTACCAAGGGAGGCTAAACAGGTTGGGTCTGATTTCTTTAGAGTTTAGAAGATGTGGAGTGATATTATTGAAACATATAAGATCGTAAGAGAACATGACAGGGTAGATTTTGAGATGTTTTCACTAGTGGGAGAATCTTGAATAAGGGCCCAGTTATTTAAAACTGAGGTATGTAGAAACTTATTGCAAAGAGTGGAGAATCTCTGGAATTCTCTGCCCCAGAGAGTTGTGGTGCCTGACTCATTAGAAGAATTGTGAACTAGTGGTAGACTAATTTTTGTATAATCAGGGAATTATGACTATGGGGATCTGGCACAGAGAAAAGGATGAGGCCGAGGGTAGATCAGCCATGATCATATTGAATGGGTGGGACAGGCTTAATAGGCTAGGTGGCCTACTGATGCTCCTGTTTTCTTGATGACAAAGGGAGATGTTGTCAAAGTAGCCTGGATAAGTAACTGTGCTTTTTGTAAATGATACATATGGCATTCTTGGTGCGGTGGAGATGGAGGGAAAGAATGTTCAGGATGGTTGATGGGGTGCCAGTCAAGCAGGCTGCTTTGTTCTGGATGATGTTGAGCTTCTCGAGAGCTATTGGCAATGCACTCATTGACACAACTGTAGAGTATTCCATGGCACCCCTGACTTGTTCTTTGGTATCTCTTCTCAGGATACCTAGCCTCTGACCTATAGCACAGTATTAATGTGGCTGATCTAGTTGAGTCTTTGGTCAATGGTGACTCCCAGGATATTGATGGTGGGGGACTCAGTGATGCTAACGCCATTGAAAATCAGGGTAGGTATTGGAACTTGTTGGTCCCTGGCACTTCTCTGGTGTGAATGCTGCTTGTCACATATCTGCCCATGCCTGAATGTTGTCCAGGTCTTGCTGCATGTAGGTATGGGCTGGTTCATTGGCTAAGGAATTGTGAACAGAATTGAATATTATGCAATCATTAGTGAACACCCTCACTTCTGACACTATGATGGAAAGAAGGTCATTGATGAAGCAACTGAAGATGTTGGGCCTGAGGAACTTCTATAGTGGTGTCCACTTCACAACCACAGCGATCTTCCTTTGTGCAAGGTATAACTCCTTCGATGTTGATTGATTTCTGTTCTACCAGGGCACTTTGATGGGACAGTCAAATGCTGCCTTGATGTTAGGACAGTCACTCTCGCTTCTCCTCTTGAATTCGTCTCGTAGGTCCATGTTTGGGCCAAACTATGATGAGGCCTGGAGCAAAGTGCTTCTGGTACAACTGAAACTGGACATTGATGAGCAGGCTGTAGGTGACTAAGTGCCACTTGATAGCGCTGTTGATGACAGTTTCCATCACTTTGATGGTAATTTGACAGATTGTATTTTCCTGGTTTTTGTGAACAGGACATAGCTGAGCAACTTTCCGCAACTTTCCACACTGTGATTTAGATACTAACCAACTGAGACAATGGCTGAGTATTCCACAATACAATGAAGTAGAACATTCCAAAGATTTACAAATCTCTGAGTTAGTAATTTTTTTCCCTCCTCTCTGTACTAAATGGTTTCTTGTTTATGATTTGTCTGATTTGTTGCTCAAGTAAATAGGACGCCAAGGAATGTAACTAACTTTTGACTGTGATAAATGAGCAGTGCCTATGGATGAATTTACTCATCGGCTAAGTTTGGCATTCCTTATGTATTCATTGTCAACCTAGTAATGTTTTTTCAGTGTAGTATATTAATAATAAATATTTGCATTTGTAATCTGATCATTATAAAGTTTGTTTGAGTGAACCTTTTGTTGTTCTTGTTCTATTTGCTGCTTTATATGATACATTCTTAAGAATGTTCACAAAGGACAAACCCTTTAAGTTCCTATTATCAGTTTAATTTTTTTTAAACAGCAAGTAAGGTTTTTTTCATGCACACGCACTTGGTTATTACTAATTCTGCCTTCTAAATGTCCAGGATTTAATTTGGCTTGAGGTTTTCAAGCACATGTATTGAACTTGGGAATTAATTTCTAAGCAAAATGAATTCTCTGGATTGTTTGGCATTTATGAGGTTAAATTTATTAAAATTTCCAGGCTAAAGCTAGAATGGGGGCGGTAGGCAGAGGAGAAATAGTTTACTGAGTAACAAAAGACCGACAGATTTTAGGGGCTTTAATCGTGTTTTATTTTGAGTGAACTTGGCAGTATTTGGGAAGAATACACAGACCAAATGAATCTGTGGAAGACCTTGCAGCTAAAGGATCTTTCCTTCCCACGTAAGCAGCTGTCATGGTTTAGAAATGATGGGCACATCATATGACCTTCATTACACAGCTGGGGGGAGGGGAGGGGAGGGGGTGGCTGGAGCAGCGAATGTTGCCTTGTGATTTCAAGAGGCTGTATGAGCCATGTATTTGTTGAAATGAATCTGTTGTGTCCAGGCAGAGAAGTCCCATGGAGAGTGCAGTTGTATTTTTCGGTTTGTTGCAAGTTGTATGGTAAAAGTGATGGGACCTTAAGGCTTCAACCTGGATAAACAGGATGGCACAGGTAAGTGGCATTATATTTGCATGTTCTTAAGTTTGTTATAAAAGTAAAAGATGTTTTAACCTGTGGTGTTGCTGTTGGGTGTTGCCTTTAGCTAGACAAATGCATGCTGATCCAAGATAATTGAAAGTTAAATGTGTGTACATAGATTCCAAGTACATTTACCTCCCTCCCCCACATCTATAAGCTGACAACTGTAAAATTAACTATGTGAATAATGTGCAAAAGCTGTCAAGTCCTGTTTTATTTGATGTTCCCAGAGGAATGAAACTGCCTACTCATACCCTGCTGCATGTTGTTCAACTGCAAGAAGTTCATTCTAAAAAGCAAAAAACTGCAGATGCTGGAAATTGAATTAAAAACAGAAAATGCTGGAAATAATCAACAGATCAGGCAGCATTTGAGAAACAGAATAAAGGTTTCAGGTCAATAGTGAATGGTTGTCTGGACTGTGGTTTGGAGTAGGAAGATCTGAAAAATTGGAACCTGGGAAAGAGAGGGTGGGGAAAGTTGTGAAAGAATCATGGTTGCAGGAAGAAGTATAATCTGAATTGAATGGGTCCTGTGATTTGGGTGAGGATGGAATGAGTGGAAGGATCAGTGGGGAAAGGGTTGTGAGGAACTTATGGGTTAATTGGGGCCTTTGGTTGTGGACTGATTGTCTAGCTTAGCAACGCTCTACGATTGGGGAGTGATGAAGAGGAAGTGGTCAGAGTTCAACGAGGACACCTGGAAGTCCTTCTACAGTTGTCTTGGGGCATTAAAGATAAGTAAAGGAATAATCTAGAGGTCACTCCTGCTTGGCTTTACTAAAATTTGGTTGCTCTGAGAGTGTGAATGATGATTATTCCTAAAAGAGCATTGCACAAGGACTGACTTCACCCCGTGTACAACAGATGTGGGAATTGAATTGGGGCTTTTTGACTCGTGCATGGAAATGCCTGGTTAAATTTCTAGAGAGAGGCAAATTGACACTGAAATGGCCATAATCACAATTCACTCCCTGAAAATTTGATTTTTTTCAATTACATAGTACTGATAACCAACAGTAATGCAATTAAATTGCTAGGTGATTGACTTGTATAGCTTTAGTTTCTTAAATTTCCTTTTTGCCATTTCGATGGCCAGCTGTATTGAGACATGAGTGATCTGCTCCTAGGGATGTGCCAAAATTTCTGCATAATTTTGTGTGAATAGCCTACATTGACTGCCCTTGGATCTTGCATTCTTGTGATAACTATTTAAAAAGCAACAGGCCCCTAAAATGAATTAATTTGTTTACCCCAATGATTTTCTATTGCCTGTTTAACATATGTTTTGATTGTAAGATTACTTGATAAATTTTGTGGATAATGGTCTGCATCTCAAACATTTTGTGGGTGGCAGAGCTATAGAGTGTTGCAAGTGGTATTTGATTTTTTCAATTTCTCTTTGGCTTGGTATGTAATTTGACTTAATGATTTGTAAAAAGCCTAGATTTATCAGCCAAATTTATTCTTTGGATTTAAGTATTGAGCTTTGATGCAAATCTTTCATTTTAATTATGAGATGGTATCACTGATAAGTGCTTGGTGCAGTAATACCTTTGCTTTCAAATTCAGTAGATTCTGGGTTCAAGTCCGACTCCAGAACTGCCTTTTCAGTACACAACTGAGGAGGCAATGTCAGAGGTGTCAACATTTGGAAAGAATGGTAAACAAAACATTCTCTTGGCTGGATGTAAAAGATTTCATGATGTTATTTTGAAGAAGACCAGGGAGTTCTCCCTAGCCTCTCAGCCAATTTTAAATTTTCCAACAGCATCACTGAAACAGGAATGTGCTGAGGACGAGAGAATCTGTTTCTGGAACTTCACTGCATGTAATTTAGCCACCCCTTTCCTCCAATACAACAGTAACTGGCAGCAGCAGATAATTCTTGAGGGGAGAGTAATAATGGGAAACTCAAAAGAAAGAGGTTCTAGATAATTATTTTGGACTAGTCCTTATGGTAGAAGGCACACAAAAGGTTCCAGTAACAATAATCCAAAGAGCTTTAGGGAGGGAGGAGATTAAAGACTGACAAGTTCCCAAGACATAATGGCTGGCATCCTATGTTGTTAAAGGAAGTACTAAAGAGATAATGGATGTGTTGATTGTACTTTTCCAAAATTACTTGGATCCTGGAGAGGTCTCCAGAGGATTAGAAGACTGCAAATGTAACATTACTATTCAAGAAAAGAGGGAGACAGAAGCAGTTGGCTGAATATCCATTATAAGGAAAATAATTCATTATTAAGGAGGTAATTTAGAAAATCATGTCAATCAAGCAGAGTCAGCATGGTGAAAATCAACAAAACTGCAGATGCTGGAAATCTGAAATAAAAAAAACAGAAAATGCTGGAAGTGCTCAGCAGGTCAGGTAGTATAGAAAGAAAAATAGGGTTCATGTTTCAACTTGGAGACCTTCAGAAGAACCAGGACCCAAATCCTTGCAGGAAGGTTTGGTCATGCTATGGTAGGGAATTTAAGCTAATTTGGCAGGGGTTGGGCTCAGAAAAGGAGAAAATGTACAAAAAGGATTGGGAGAGATAAATAGCACCAAATAGGAAATTGAAAGGTTTAGACAGGGCAACGTGGATAAATGCAAGAAGTGTATTAAAGGAGATTGGTGAGCTTCTTGTGCAGATTATAATGTTTGGTAATAACTGAGACCTGAGTGGAAAAGAGCAGGAATGAGTTTTAAATATTCCTGGATACAGGTTGTTCAGGAAAGGTAGGGAAGGAAAGAAAGGGTCGAGCAAATAGCTGTATTACAGTGGAATATTAGTGATGGAAAGAGGGAATGACTTAAAACAATCAAAGATAAAATCTATTTGTCTAGTTTTAAGAAACAACAAGGGTGTAATTTCATTTCTGGGATTACCCTGCAGGCTGCCAAATAGTGAAAAGGATATCAAAGTGCAAATTTGGGGGGAATTTGGAGAGATGTACAAAAGCTATAGAATAATGATAATTGGAAAACTTTGACTATCTAAATATAGACTGGGAGGGTAACGATATAGTGTGGGGGAAAAGGGAGGGAGGAATTTCTAAAATATGTTGGGAGAACCTTATTGATCAGTTTTTTTAGCCCAGCAAGAAAGGTGGCTGTGACTGACTTGGTTCTGGGAAGTAAGCCAGCCCAAATGGAGCAAGGTTTGGAGCAGTTACAGAAAACAAAAGAGACCACTCCTAGGTAAAGGAAAGCCTATAGGTAAGACTGACTTAATAATGGGAGGCCATTATGGTGGAGTTTTTTCACCAGCTTTCACGATGTATTCCCATGAGGAAGAAGGGTAGTGTTGCTAAAGCCTTGACTCTCTGAATGAGCAAAACAAAATAGAGAGTAAAATAGCATAGGCCAATTCCAAACTTGGTACCTGTTATATTACAGAAAATTCAGGGGGGAGGTAGAAAAAGAAATGAGAGAGTAAAAGAAAATACCTGGCCCAGTTGGAATGCATCCTAGGGTTTCTAAGGAAAGTAAAAGAGAAATGGTAGAAACCCTGCTCATCATATTTTTAAACATATATTGATTCAGGGGTAGTGCCTGAGAACTGGAAAACTGCAATTATAGAACCATAGAACAGTACAGGTCCTTCGGCCCACCATGTTATGCCGACCTTTAAACCTCTCCTAAGACTATCTAACCCCTTCCTCCCACATATCCCCCATTTTAAATTCCTCCATATGCTTATCTAACAATCTCTTGAACTTGACCAACATACCTGCCTCCACCACTGCCCCAGGCAGCGCATTCCATGCCCCAACCACTCTCTGGGTAAAAAACCTCCCTCCGATATCTCCATTGAACTTCCCACCCTTACTTTGAAGCCATACCCTCTTGTATTGAGCATTAGTGCCCTGGGATAGAGGTGCTGGCTGTCTATTTATTCCTCATAATATTTTGTATACCTCTATCATGTCTCCCCTCATCCTCCTCCTCTCCAAAGTGTAAAGCCCTAGCTAGCTCCCTTAGTCTCTCCTCATAATCCATACTCTCCAAACCAGGCAGTATCCTGGTAAATCTCCTCTGCATCCTTTCCAACACTTCCACATCCTTCCTATAATGATGTGACCAGAACTGGACACAGTACTCCAAGTATGGTCTAACCAGAGTTTTGTAGAGCTGCATCATTACCTCACGGCTCTTAAACTTGATCCCACGAATTATGAAAGCTAACATCCCATAGGCTTTCTTAACTACCCTATCCACCTGTGAGGCAACTTTCAGTGATCTGTGGATATGAACCCCCAGATCCCTCCGCTCCTCCACACTACCCAGAATCCTGCCATTAACCTTGTACTGTACCCATTTCAAAAAAGGATGTTGGAATAAATCCAGTAACTACAGACAGGTCATTTTAATCTTAGTGGTGGGGAAGAGTTTGAGAAACCATGGCAATCACTTGAACAAATATATATTGATTAGAGAAGGTGAGCAAGGATTTTTTTTAAAAGGCACATCATGTCCAACTAATTTGATACTTTTTCTTTGAAGTGACGGAGAAGCTGTTGTGGGAAGAGGTTCTTTTGGGTCTCAGAGGCAGAGGAATCCGGACACAGTCTATGGATTTTAAAAAGAATTTATTTACAAAGACAAATGTGGGAACAGAATGAACGGGAACGGATGCACACTCACACACATGCACTCGGGTAATCGCAGAACGTGAGGGGAGTCACAACAGGGGTGAAGTACACACACACACACACACACACACACACACACACACACACACACACACACACACACACACACACACACACACACAGAGAACTAGTTTGAACTAGTTACAAATAGTCAGGTAAAAATGCAATGCGGTGCCTGAACCCCCTGCTTCTGGACAAGCAACAGCTCTACGCTACTGGGAATCTACTTAAAAACTCCCCTAAACCCCTGTGGATGCGCACACTCTTACCAGCGGTCCTTCGACGTGGTTTCGACCCTGGCAACAATCAAAAGAGGAAGAGCCACGCACATGTGGCATCCTTTGTGGTGCTGGAGAGCTGGGTGGAGCTAGCTCAAGTAATTCAACAGGTCCAGTGGGTCATGGCCAGGTATGAGAGGTGTGCACAGGGATCGATGGCCAGCAGTGTGCTGCTAATGGCTGGGTGGAGCTAGACCCTGATTGACAGTGGTGTCACTTTCGATCAGTACTCAGTGGTGTCACATGACAGCCATGACCTTTCACATTACAGAAGCTAGATGTGGAAAGTACAGACACTATTTATAAATATATGATCTTCCAAAATGAAGAAGTGCTTTTTCAAGATTGAAGTCTGTGGATTAAAAAGGTCTGAAGCAGCATAGATAGAAAATTGACTAACAGGAACCAGTAATAGTGAAATGGTGTTTTCTTGGCTATAGTGCAGTTGAATTCGTCAGTGTCAGTAGAGGTGGGTATTAGTGACTTGGATTTGGCTGTGCAAGGCACAATTCCCAAATCTGGCAGGTGGGACAAAATATGGAGGTATAGTAAACTGAGGGGGATATAGAGTTTAAAGAGATTTAGATAGGCTTTTGGCATGGGTGAATAGGTGGTAGGTGAAATTTATTGCTGAGAAATGTGAAATGTTACATATAAACTAGAAGACACAATTCTAAAAAGGACACAAGAACACACGTCTGGGGGTATATGTGCCTAGTTTGTTGAATGTAGCAGCACAGGGTGAGAGTGGATAAGTTGGAATATAATATCCTTTGCTTTATAGGGACATAGAATACAAGGGAAAGGAAGT
This sequence comes from Pristis pectinata, assembly GCF_009764475.1. NCBI lineage: Eukaryota > Metazoa > Chordata > Chondrichthyes > Rhinopristiformes > Pristidae > Pristis > Pristis pectinata. Next base: position 4,571,318 of record NC_067429.1, read on the forward strand.
CAAACCTTTTATAAAACACTGTTTTGACCACAGCAAGAATGTTGTGTTCAATTCTGGACACCTCATTATAGGAAGGATGTAAAGACTTGAGAGAGTGCACAGAAGAGATTTACTCCAGGAGTGTGGGACTTCATTTATGTGGATGGATTGGAGGAGCTGCGGTTGAACTCTTTGGAGCAGAGGAGGTTGTGAGGGATCTGATGGAGGTATTTAAAATCACAAAAGTTATAGATAGCATAGATAGATGGAAACTGTCCCCATTGGCAGAAGGTACATCGAATAAAGTTGATAGGCAAAAAATGTGAGGGGAGAAAAACCTTTTTATGTAATGAGTGGTTAGTTTCTGGTGCAACTATGAGGAAAAGATGGGGCAATGAGATCAACTGGCTTGCTCTTGCATGGAGCTGCTTTGATCTTGAGAGGCCAGATGGCTTCCTTCCTTACTGCAACTATTTTGGTGACTATTCTGTTTACTGTATTTTATTGGCTGTAAAGCTGCTTTGGATATCCTGAGGTCTTGAACATTGCTAAATAAGGAGTTTTTTTAATGAAAATTATTTTTGGGTATTCTAGCAACTCAAAATCCAATAAGTGTTTTTGTTAATCAATAAAACTCCTTTGTCAGCAATAAGTATCAGCCATGCAGGTTTTACATTTTCATTGGTCTTGCTTTAAGAATGCTGCAAGTAGCTTTTAAATTGTACATATAAACTACTGACCAATACACCTGTTTGTTGAAAATGCTGATCAGTGACTTGAACTAGTAGACGCCAGCAAATTTTAGTTTATCTTTGAGTATGCATGTTTTATTATTCCCAATTTGAATTTTGTTGTCCTTTAGAGAGACCGTTGATGAATCTCTTAACTGCATATTACTAATAGCTGAAAATACCTGTTTACCAAAATGTGAAGTATCACCTTGAATTAAACCATGAAGAAAAACTGAAAATTTCAAGCCCTGACCATAACATGTTATCACACTGAATCTGGAAGACAGGCGAAATATACAAATTGTCCAGTTCCAGTTCATGACTTACTCAAGCTCTGCAAAGCAAAGAAATTCATGATCAGTGGAGTTAGAATTTTCAAGTATTGTATAATGATAAAAGGTTGCCTCAAATTACTAGATTCTTTGTTTCAAGTATATTAAATTTGCTAGTATTCTGGCAAGACTGCAGTGAATACATTTTGATAGTCCTGCTTTATGGTCATTGCTTGATTTGTGCATGAGCTCAGTTAGGATAGTACTATTGAGGATTACTGCTGATCTTCCACTATTTTCCAGTACTATCCCTGTATCCCTCAACTCCCTTAATTATAGAATAGAATCATGGAATGGTACAGCATAGGAATGGGCCCTTTTGGCCCAGCTCATCCATGCTGATTATGATGCCCATCTACGCTAATCTTATTTGTCTGCATTAGGCCCATATTCCTATCCAAGTACCTGTTCAAACATTGTAATTGTGCCTGCCTCCACCACCTCCTCTGACAGCTTGTTCCAGATATTCATTACCCTCTGTGTGGAAAAACTCACCCCTCAGATCTCCTTTAAATTTCTTACCTCACATTTTAAAACTTTGCCCTCCAGTTCTAGGCTCCTCTGCCCTGGGGGCAGAAAATCGATTCTGGCTATTTATCATAAGCTTCTATAAGGTCACCTCTCAGCCTGCTATGTTCTAGTGACAATAAACCCAGTTTATCCAATCTCTCCTTTATAATTACAGCCCTCCATTCCAGGCAATGTCCTGGTGAACCTCCTCTGCACTCTTTATTGCTATGCATCCTTCCTCTAGTGTGGCAACCAGAACTGTACACAATGCTCCAAGTGCAGACTAACCAATGTTTTGTACAGCTGCAACATCATGAACCAACTCAGTGCCTTGGCCTATGAAGGCAAGTATACCAAATGTCTTTTTCACTGCCATATTCACCTGTTTGGCCACTTTTAGGGAGCTATGGATGTGTACTCCAAGGTGTCTCTGTACATCAGTGCTCTTAATGTCCTTGCCATTTACTCTATATGTTCTACCAGAATTTGACTTCCCAAAGTGTCTCACGCTTTTCTGGATTAAATTCTATCTGCCATTGCTCCACCTGACTTTCTAGCCAATCTATGTCCTGCTGTATCCTTAGACACATTCTTTGCCTTCAATGACTCCACCAATTTTAATGTTGTCTGCAAATTTACTAATCAGACCACCTACATTCTGAACCAAGTCATGTGTATATGTGTGTGCCCAAGCACCAAAGAGAATTACCCATCAACCTTTCCCTTATCACCAAGCCAATTGTGAATTCAGTTTGTCATCATGCCTTCTGGATCAGCCTACCATTTGGGACCTTGTCAAAAGCCTTACTAAAGTTCATGTAAACCACATCTACCACTCTGCCTTCATCAAGTTTCTTAATTATCTCCTCAAATAGCTCTATCAGATTTTTGAGGCATGATCTCCCCTGCATAAGACCATGCTGACTCCTCCTAATCAGTCCCTGCTTTTCCAAGTGAACATAAATCTTGTCTCTCAGAATCCTCTCCTACAACTTCCCTACCACGCCAATGTAAGGCTAGCTGACCTGTAATTTCCAGGCTTATCCCTGATGCTCATTTTGAACAAGGGGACAGCGTTAGCTATCTTCAAGTCTTTTGGTACCTCACCCATGGCTAACGAAGCTGTAAACATCTCCATCAGAACCCCAGCATCTCCTCCTTGCTTTCCTTTGCATCCTGAGATGGATCCTGTCAGGTCCTAATGTTCTCCAACATTTCTACCACTTCCTCCTTTCTGATGCAGACATGCTTCAGCCTCCATGTCCTCCCTGTTGAATACCAAGGACAAGTATTCATTTAGGATCTTGCTCATATCCCCTTGCTTCACACATAGATTTCTTCACTACCCTCTTGCTTCTATTATACTTATAAAAGCTTTTAGGATTCTCCTTAATCCTACTTGCCAAGGCCACTTTATGGCCCCTTTTTGGTCTCCTAATTTCTTTCTTAAATTCTCTCCTATATTCCCTATAAACCTTCAGTGTCTTGTTTGATACCAATTTCCTATACCTGACATACACTTCTTTCTTTTCCTTGATCAATGTCCAGAAAACTATCGATTTCTATTTTGAATAAAGACAATGGCTGAGCCTCCAGAGCCCTCTGGGGTTGTGCATTCCAAAAGTTCATCAGCCTCTATATGAAGCTATGCTTCCTCAGCCAGGTGAAATATCATGGCTGCCTTTGGCCTGTGAAACCCTTTTTGTATGTTTCAATGAGATCTCCTCTCATTTTTCTGAACTCTAGAGAATACTGTCCCAGTCTAATCGATCTTTCCTTGTACCTGCATCGCTGGAACTGGTCTAGTGAATCCCTACTCCACTCCCTCTATCCCTCTCTGTCAGGTAAGTCCTTAGATTGGGAGATCAAAAATATACACAGTACTCCAGGTAGTATCTCACCAAACCATATACAATTGCAGTAAGACTTTCATCTCCAGGATATTACAAGTTGGAGTTGCAGTAATCTTCAACAGCTTCATCAGTGACCTTGCATTCATTATTTCAGATGTGGGGATGTTCACTTCACAATTGCACCTCATTCAATTTCATTCACAACATCTCAAAAAATGAAGCAGATAATGTCTACATCAAGACCTTGACAATGTATAGGCATAGGCTGATAAGTGGCAAGTAGCATTTGCACCATCATGCCAGACAATAACCATTTCTAATACGAATTCAACCATCTCAGCTTGACAATCAATGGCATCATTGTCATGGAGTCCTCCACCATCAACATTCTGGGAATTGCCATTGACTAGAAACTCATTTGGGCCAGTTATGAGAATTATGTGGCTGTGAAAGCAGGTCAGAGGCTGGGTGTATTCTACTGCTCCAAATCCTTTCCATCATCTACATGATACAAGTTTTGGATGCATGCATCTTCAATAACACTCATTCAGAAAAGCAGTTTGCCATCACCCTAAATATTTACTTGCCATCTGGAAAATAATCTGCATTTACTTATCTAGTTTACCACAACTCCACCTCCCAATCCATGAACTCACCTTCCAAGAAAGATGAAGATAGTAGGCACATGAGAACCCCACTGCCTACAGGTTCTCACCAAGCTGCACAACATCTAGACTTGGAAATATATTATCTTTCTACAATGATGGGTGTACTTTTGCCAGGAAGATTGAAATTAAAGATGATGGTTTGACACCATTTTCTCAAGACTGTTTAGGGATGTACAGTAATTGCAGGCTTTAGCAGTATGCCAACATCCCGTAAATGAATTAAAAATAATGTGAACCATAATCATCTCAAAACTTAATGATGATCATTCTTTGTATTGTTTGAAAAGAAAAAAACTCAGAGCATAGACATACAGAATTTGAATTTGCATTTGCTTGTTTGTAAAACACAATGTGTAAAATATAGAAAACGCATTTCTGAAATAACCTTGGTGTTAAACAAAGAAAAGTTACACTGAGCCACATAGGAAGATTAAGGAGGTGATTAAAAAGCTTATTGCACTGGGCAAGTTTCAAGGAATCTTTTAAAGGCAATTAGAGAGGCTTAGGAGTGGCTTAAAGGAGGAAAGAAAGGTTTGGGGTAAACCAGAGCACAAGCCCTGGGTAGCTTAAGATGTCACTATCAATGATGGAGAAAAGGTAGTTGGGAGTGTCCGATCTTCAAAGTGGGTTCACTCATCATGTGATACATTACATCATTTTAATAAATAACAGTTTGCATAATACGTAAATTCATTCAGGCTTTCCAACAGTATTTGACTGATTTAATAGGTTATTGCCAGGCAAAAGGAACAGATAGCTATGGCACCACATTTTTTGCTGTAAAATCATAGCCAGCATTGACTTTGAATATTAACATCAGAAATTAAAATATTGACTCTAAATGAATTAAAAGTAGTGGGATATCTTCCTAATTCACTTTCTATAGTGGGGGACACAGGGTGAAATTGGTCAGATGAAGTCAGATCAGAGGTGAAAGTAGGCTGGTACAGGGTATTGGTAAGAAAGTGGCCAATGTGATGCTTGCAATATGAACATACTTGTATGCAATTTACATGACTGTACCAGGAAGAAATTAAGTTACTCAACCCCAGATGAAATCCTAAAATAGATATTTAACATCCCACATTTTGTAGTTTCAATGCTTTATATTTTATGTACCATCAAATCTGCTGTACCTTGTGAAGTGTCGAACATCAATCCAGCATCGGACATTGCATACCTTTCAAAAGTAGGAATTCTAGCCAGTAATTGATCCCATTTCCTGCTTTGACAGCAACCTCACCCACCCTCAGCTCCATCCCATGTAAGATTGTGGTCTGAAGCATGAAAGGAAGAATCTTTAAGTGACTTTAACTTTCACCTCTACTTTTGCTTTCAGCTCCCCAGCCCCAGCCCTATCACCATCACCACACCCAACCTGCAATACGAAGAGTTTTCCAGAAAATATCGACTATAATGCTATGCTCCTGTTTGTAATTCAAGGAATGTAACTAAAAATAGCACAGGATATGCCTTTTTTTTCCCCCAAGTAATTTTAATAAAAAGGTACTCATTGTTCATGACTGCATGTGGTTGACCAAATCAAGTTGAAAAAACATAATATTATGGAAACAATGTTTTTATGCCACTTTAAAATGGCATTTATGAGTTATGTTGTTGATGGGATCTCTAATCATACATTTAATTAACTTTAATACAGGGATTTTCTTCATATTGAAGATTGTGATCTAAAGCAACATGAAAAGTAGAATCTTTAAGTGGCTTTAATTCTCATCTCTATTTTTGCTTTTATCTCCCTTCATGGCCTTGCTGAGTTCATCTTGTCAGTGATACTTGCCTTCCTCTTTAGCTGGCTAGGATTGTAAATTGTGTCCTGCTCCACAGGTATTTATTTTAAAATAAAGTACCCCTTGGCTCCTCATCCCTGATAATTGTGTCCTTGCAAACTATTGCCCATCCCTACCTTCCCTATGTCCATAAACACATTGTCTCCCTATTGTTGGTTCTCTTCCTCTACACAAAGCCTGTGGTGATGTAATCCACCGATATAAGCTCAGCTACCAAATTCACGATAATCAGCCCCCTCTCTCTACCATCTGTCTTGACCCCTTCATGGCCAGTTTGCTGGCATCAAGTTGTTGATAAATCATAGATTCTACCACATTAAAAATGGGAAGACCTAAACTGTTGTTTTTTGCCCTGCTTCCTTTATAAAGTGTGTATCCTGTGACTTGTTCCATCCACTTTCATGTTCACTATCTTGGCTGAACTGGACAATTGTTTCCCACAACTTCTTTCCCTGTCCTTTTTCTCATCATTAGCGTATTGCCTTCAGTTATCTGACTGCTTCACTGAAATTCCATCATTCCATCTCTCTTTGCTTTTCCAGTTTTAAGGTCCAACGTAAAACCAACCTTTTTGACCAAACTTTTGGTCACCTCTTCTAATACTTCTTTCCTTCTTTGATATCCAGTTTTTATCTGGGCTATACTTCTGTGATCCTCTTGTTTTATTTTACATTAAAACTGCTGAAAAAAAATTGGAAATTTTCTTCATTGTCAGTTGAAGAACCAGTTTAAATCCATTTCCTTCATCTTATAAAGAAAAAAATATATTTAGTTGACTGACATGTTGAGCAAAGTGAATTGTCATTTTAATCAGCATTGGATGATTTATTTTTCTTTAAATATGTTGCTCCTTGACACTATAACTTAAACTTTGAATCTCATTCTCCACATTTCAGTATTCAACTGTTGCATTTTTATCTTGGTCAGTGTAACCTTGGTTTAGTTAATCCAATATTGCCACTGACTGATACAGGTAGAGCAGCATAAGATTTACAACTTATGGAGCAAAAATAATAAACAAGGACTTATGCTTCAGGACTTGTAATCATTTCATGCCATTTTTCATCAAAATAAAAGTAGCCACAATGCCAGCATATACTAATAAATTACTCAAAACCTGGTTTGGGAGAAACTGCTCTGTCATTAGCAGACTTTTCAGCATTTCATTGTTGCTTCTATCGTGCCCATTAGGGGGAGTCATTCTGCTTCATAATGCAAAGACTAAATGGTAAACATCAATTGTTTTGTTGCAAATTCCAGAATAGACTTGTTGCTTTCCAAAGTTACAAAAGCAAGATTGATGTGTGTTTTCTTTTTGCATGAAGTTGGCTAATTTCAGAATAACGAATTGTGTATGTCGTTGTTAATATATTTACCAAAGTGGAGCTTCAGAGGTAAAAGGGGGGAAAAAATACTGGATCACAAATAGATTTTGGGGAATGGGAGAAGCAAGTGAATATTAGGTAAAGGGAAATGAGCGTGATAGAGCGGTTTATAGAGTAAATGCCAGAGGATAAGGCTGAAATAGCTGAAGGCATTTCCATCACTAATGAATGAAGAGGTAGGACGCACACAAACTGAAGATGTTAGCTAAAGGGGGGATGGAATCATTTGCAGGGTGGGCATATTGTTGTAGGAGGTGGAGCCAAAGGCTATGGCATATTCCTGCCCAGTGTTTAGCTGGAAGAAACCTTGGCCTATTCAAGAGAGGAACTCAGATGAGCAGAGATTTGCTGAGAAAAGCATCGGATAGTTTATTTTTCTTTAAATATGTTGCTCCTTGGCACAACTAATTTCAATTTGTAGACTTGGTCTCCACATTCTAGTATTCAGCTGTTGCATTGTAATCCAAAATGTCATAGGGAAGCTATGACACTTTGGATTACAATTTATATCTAACAATCTTGTTGAATATTTGAATTAATAATTATAGGGCATAACTTTAACATTATCAAAAACAAAGGGAGGGGTTTGGAGTTTTTTTCTTATGTTGGCAGAAGGTTTTAAGGTTTTGAAATGCTCTGACAAAATTTAATTTGACCATCCGAACAGCGACATACCTTTATATACAAAGAGGCCTTTCTAAAAAAAAGCAGTATAATGTATGACAATTCTAATTATTCTGTATGCCAAAGTATACAAGTTGTAGGTTTGTTGGCAGACTACATAATAATTTAGTATCATTGAAGTTTGGAGTGAAGGTTAGTTGCTTAATAAACTTTCACTATGGGGACCCAGATCATGCATTGGGTATTTTTCTGATGCTTTTTGTTGTTGGCTTAGGTTATTTATATTATGAAATATGTGCACCAATTTTCTTTGATTGAAGCTTAGTTTAGAAAATTAGGGCAGAGTGTCCCCAGGAGTGCTGATCTTTGCAGTGCCCACACAGTTTGAAGTTTCTGAATGCAGCAGAAAGTTAAAAGTTATCTTTTCTATCTATTGCAGTGACAGTGGCTTAAAATAATATCTTCCATGAAACCTTCAGGAGGGAGAAATATTACAATGAAGACTTATGGGCTGAATGACCATGTTGTTATATTTTGACTCTCTGTTAATTATGAGACCTCATAGATGAATGAAGACAAGTTATCCATTTGTAGAATGGTTATAGGTCAGAAGGAAGCCATTCAGCCCAACATGTCCACACTAGCTATCTCTCAGAGCAACATGTAGATCCAGCCACTTGCCCCATTTGCTGTAGCCTTGCAAATTTTTCTCTATCATGTATTGATCCAATTCCCCCTTGAAGGCTACAGTGGAACAGCCTTCTGCTATCCACCCTTTCCAGACTTCTCATTGCTTTATATACTTCTTTCAAGTCTTACCTCAGTTTTTTTCAAAAGAAACCGTTCTTGCCTCTCACATCTCTATTTGTAACAGTCATCCCTCATCCCAGCAACAATTCTCACAAATTTTTGCAGGACCTTCTCGAATGCCTTCATGTCCTTCCTATAAAATGATGACCAGAAATGAACACAATACGATAGTTGAGGCCAGGCCAATGTTTTACAAAGGTGTAGCATGACTTCCCTGCTTTTGTACTCTGTGCCTCTATTGATAAACCCCAGAATCATGTATGTCATGTTAACTGCTTTTTCAACTTGCCATGCCACTTTCAATGATTTGTGCATATACACCTCCAGTTCCCCTTTAGAATAGTATCCTTTATTCTATATTGCCTCTCCTCATTCATCTTAACAAAATGTATTACCTCATATTCCTTCACATTAAACTCCTTCTGCCACTCATCTGCCCATTCCACCTTCCTGTTTATATCCTGCTGTAATCTATCACTCTGCTCTTCATAGTTCACAATACTGTTTTTTGTATCGCCTGCAAATTTAGAAACTATGGCTTACATCCGCAACTCTAACTCGTTAATGTAATTTTTAAAAAAAATGGATTTAACACACATCCCTGGGGAATACCACTGTATACTTGCCTCCAGTCTGAAAAATGACTATTCACCACGACCCTATGTTGTCTTTTACTTAACCAACTCCATATCCATGCTAAACTCAATTTGCCCTCAACAAATCTGTGCTGGCTTGCCTTAATTAATCCATTGATCCAGATCAATGTTTCTAAAAGCTTTTCTGTGACTGAGGTTAAACTAACTGGCCTTTATTTGCTGGGCTTATCCTTGCTCCTGATTTTTAACAAGAGGAACCGTATCCAAGGAACATTGGTCAGTTATGGTCAGGGCTGGTGTGATTTCCTCCCATACTTCCCTCAAAATATAAGAACATAGGCATAAAGAGCAGGAGTAAGTCACTTGGCCCCTCAAGCCTGCTCTGCCATTCTCTGTGATTGTAGCTGATCAGACTATAACCTTGGCTCTACATTCTTACCTACCTCATGTAAACTTATGCCCCTTGTTTATCAAAGTCTATTTACCTCTGCCTTAAAAATATTCTGACTCTGCTTCCACCACTCTTTGATGAAGAGAGTTCTAAAGCCACTTGATCCTTAGGAAAACAAAAATCACTTCATCTTTGTCTTAAATCGGTGACCTTTTATTTTTAAATAATGATCCCTTAATACATTCTACTTCAAGAGAAAAACATCTCTCCACCCTGTCAAGACTCCTCAGGATCTTCTACATTTCATTCAAGTCACTTCTTACTCTTCTAAGCTCCAGCTCCAGCTCCAACTCCAAGCCTGGCCAACCTTTCCTCACAATAAGACTGTCCATTATATGTATCAGTTCAGGAGACCTTCTATGAACTGCTTGCAACATGTTGACGTGCACTTCAAATAAGAAAACAATACTATACTGTACACAGTACTTTAGTTGTGCTATCACAAATGCCTTGTAGAACTGAAGCATAACCACCATACTTTCGTATTCATTTCCCCTGGCAATAAACAATTACATTTTGTTAGCTTTCCTAATTACTTGCTGTACCTGTATACTAGCCTTTTGTGCATCATGCAGCAGGACATAAATCCCTCTGCATCTCGGAACTCTTTAATCTCTCACCATTTAGATTTTGTATTTTATTCCACATTTTCCCCGATCATTGCCAAATCACTTAACCTTTCTATATCTCTTTGAAGCCTCCTGTGTCCTCTTCACAACTTTATTTCCTACCTGCCTTTGTGTCATCAGCAAATTTAGCAATCATACCTTTGGTGTCTTCATCCAGGTTATTGATATATATTGGAAGAACGAATTGTACATTGTGAAAACAATCTTGGAACCTAAATTTGACAAACCTTTTCCGAAGCCTTCTCTCACTAAGATTTGGCTACGAATCATTTTAAAATCCAACACTGTACAGCTTTGAAGCACACTAACCCTGAGGCAGAAGTCACATTCAAATCGTTAAAAGTTTAAGCTTTACTACCAATCCCTGTGGCACACCACTAGTTACGACTTGCCAACCAGAAAAAGACCAATTTATGTCTATACTGTTTTCTGTTGGCAGCTAATCTTCTATCCACCCTAATGTTATCTTCTACACCATGGCTTTTATTTTCTGTAATATCCTTTGATGCAGCATCTTATCAGATGCATTATACAATTCTAAATATGGCATACCACCGGTTCTCTTTTATGCACAACACAAATCACCTCTTCTAGGAACTTTAATAAATTGGTCAAACATGGTTTCCTTTTCAAAAAAGCATGTTCACTTTGACTGATTACCTAGAATTTTTTCTAAGTGCCCTGCAGTGATGTATTTAATAATAGCTTCTAACTGGCCTGTGGTTTCCTGCTTTCTGCCTCCATTTTTGAATAGAGAAGTTACATTTGCTATTTCCAATCTAATGAATAAAACAAAATCACACACTTAGAATGTAGTCAATAAAAGGATGACAAAAGAGATATGAAAAGATTAGGAAATCAAGTCAAATATATTGTTGAAAGGAAAGAGAATGAATCTGAAATAGTACAAATGATTTATAGTTACTTAGGGCTCTATTAATGTTGCACAGCAGATTTGAGCAGGGCAATGCTGGGCTAAGTATCAAGATTTGTATAATTAAACCCACCCCGTCTCATAGCCAGCTGCTGCCATTTAATGGTGGCTATTCTCAGGGCATTTGAATGTCCCACAGCTGTTGTGAGAGGTAGGAGGTTCACGAACATATTTAAATCAAATGTAAATTGAAATTAACTGCTGTGTTTCTGGTTTCCTAGGGGTCAGGAAATTCAATTGTGCAAGGAAGGTGGGATAATTTCCCATTTTATCAGAGGGAGCAGTAGGCAGGAGAAGCAAAGTGAATAAAGATTTTAGTGTGATTGGAAGATTATGGAGAACGGACAGGAAATTGGAGTTGAGACTAAGATCAGATCAGCCATGTTCTTAATAAATCTCAGAGCAGGCTTGAGAAGTGATATGGCTACTCTTGTTCCTTTTCGTGGTATTAAAGGTTCAGAACCCATTTCCTTGTGGCTGTTGGTTTTGAGAGTACATGTTGTGAGAAATTGAGAATTTTGTGGAGAGAATTTTCAGAGAGCTCATGATTTTTAGTATCAAGAATGGAATCTAGTGCAACTATCCTATATTTCTGACTGGTATGGCAGATTGACCTAGTTATGGAATATGCATGCATTTAGTACTTGGTAGTGGTTATCTGAATTGACTATTATAAATATTTAAAGATTTGTTTGTGGAAATGGTCCTAGTTGTTAAGTTTTCACTTTAAACCAAAGTTTTCCTTTACTTCTTGGGCTAATAGAGAAAGGAGAGTTGATTCATCTGACAACTGCAGGAAAATATTCTATGACCTTAATGCTTAATAAATAACTAACTGGCAGAATTATTTCACTGCTTAAATTTCAGTATCCTAAAACAGATCCAGTATTGAAGTAATGCAATTGTGCATTAAAAGTAATGCAATTATTTATTCAACGGTTGGCCTGTACTGTACCTCTACAATAGTGTAAATTAACAACAAAAGCATATTTTACTTTCTCCTTTTTTTTAGGCATATTTATCTTCTTCCTTGGGTAAAGTTTATTGAGCATTGGCATAGTGCATTTTTTCTAAATGGCTATTATTCATCCACAGTGGATGGAAACTGGTCTGACCTGACATGTGGAATTAATACAAGGGGCAATATCTTGCTAGATGGCACTGCATCCATACCCAGAATAACTTTCCATAGTTCCCACCATGTTGGCACTTGTCTGTATGCAAATAGAGGGCCCATCTTGCTGGCCCTCTGCCTCCTGAAGTCCAGAAGGTGGCAAGGCAGGTGACAGAATTCTGGGACAAAGACAGGAGGCTCTACCCTGAAATGATTTTAACATATTGGATGTACAAGTTCCAATTAACCTTAATAGTTTTAAAATGACTTCAGTATTAAAAGACAAATACAAAAGATTAAAATTGAGGTAAATAATTAAACAAAATTGTTTAAAATTACAAAGATAAAGATAGTCAACTAAAACATAATTAATAAATTATTTAAAAAAACACTTACTTTAAAGTAAACATCCCTTTTGCCTCCTTGAAATTGGTGGGGTCTGGGATTCTGTGCTGGTTCGATAACAAGATAACGATGAAAATATTTCACTTGTGCATTATCTACACTTAGCAGAGAATTGCAAGAGGGTGCAATGGAACCAGAGCAAAAATGGATGGTTCAGTAACTAAAAAAATGGCTTTGGGCCAGTGGTGGAATGAGCAGGGAGTTAATTAATTAATTCCATTAAATTTCAAGTAGAAGTAGATAAAGTTGTAGAATAGGCCATTAAATTCTGTTTTCATCAAATCAGAGTAGAATAAGTTGTTTATTTGGTTGTTAGTGTGTTTTAACTTGAATTCTTTTTAAAGTATGTGACGTTATATCCTCTAAAGGTAGACTAGAAACTTAACATTCCTAAATCAAAAATGCCTGTTGCTGAATGTATTTAATTCCACAGAAACCAAACTGAGTGCCTGCAATTAGAGAATCCTCCTGAACAACAACTATTGACTCGTAGAATCTCTCAAATTTCAAACATGAATAACTGCAATTCTTTCAGATGATATACAGGAATCAAAGGAATAGCTTAGCTGGTACTATTCTAAGATTACTTTTTTTTTCATAATACAGATTTGATATTCCTTGAAGGCAGAGAGAGCAACTCTCTCTTGGAAATACTAGCTTTGTTCCTTTTTTTAATCACAAAACCACCACTTCACGTGACTTGGCAATAAAATGGCATCAAACCACCAAACTACTACTTAAGTAATAACCTGGCAATATAACTACATTTATACCTGGGAGCTGTTTATATATAGTAGCAGGGGAAAAGAAAAAAAATCTATTATAAAGCTCTATATCTAGATTGAAAAGTAGTGCCAGGAAAAATTGCAACTGGGTCAAAATGTGACTTGGAAGTGTTGCGACTTGAAAAATGTGTCGTGAAGGCGGTGCTATTCCGAGATTGCTGATTTTTTTTTTAAAAAGATTGGAATAAAGATGGCAGTTCCTAGAGAAAGTAATGAGCTTAGCTCTAATAATTTTATCTTTAAAGTTCCTGGAATAAATGAACTATCATAATTATCAGTTTTTAACATTGTATGAATTCATAGTCAAAACATATTTTGTGTAAAATGCTAACCATACAAAACAATTTAAAGTCTTCCAAAGCCACATACTTTTTACCATTCCATTGTTGAAATATTCCCTGATAGCTGGGAATCCGTTATTCCTTTGCAGTGATGGGACAGGCAATATAGCTACAAAGGATCAGAGGTTAAAATGATAATTTCTTTTAAACTGTGTAGCAGCACTATTAAATTAAGTTCTAAAACTATTATAACTACAATAAAGAACTGAAGCTGCTGAAAAACTCTTATTTTTGTTTCTGTATGTAATGTTTTAACTGTGGTGTGGAACTCCAATTTCATTTTGGTATATAAACATAACATTATGTCATATATACAGATATAGTCTTTGATTTCAGTAAATTTGCCAATTCCATTCACTGCAAGTCATGATTTGTTTAGGAATCACATTTTTACAACTTCTTGTATGTATAAGATTTTAGTATGGATAATATACATTGTTCTTTTGGCTGAAGTTGGTAAATGAGACTGACCATGATGAAGGATCAAGGACAGTGAGTGGTTGTAGACAGGAATGTAGAGCTGGATGAAAGCCAATGACTTAGCTAGGCCTCTAGGAATTTGGAAGTGAGTCTAATTATGGACAGACGTAGAGCCTAGGATGTAATGGGTGGTGATGTTGGATAGTGGAACGAGTGTGTTCACACAGCAGTTAAAATAGTAATGTCTGGAGGGCTTGCCCTAACAGTTGGTGAAGGCAGTATTTCATATGAGCACAGAAACTGATGGTGAAATGTCTGTGGGTGTAGCTGAGGTTGTAAACTGATTGAAGATCCTGGGTTAATTTGGGTAGGCCATTATTGAATGACTCAATAAAATGATAGGAAATTCTGCATCATAACTTGCTTACGTATGGTAATTTTGCAGGAGGTGGGTGATGGGGTGGTGTCTGTACACTTAATGAACAAAAAAGAAACAATAGAATTCAACCTTGTTTATTCCTGTTTCATTCTTGTAAAAAAAAAATCCTTTCATATAAACAGTGATAACATTGCTGTGGGAGCTGGTTTAGCTGAGTTATTAAACCTAACTGTGAAACTTAAATGAATTAACATACCATCTATTGTTGATACAAGCTGTGTATAACTTAGATAAGTCCCTTGAAATTAGATTCAAGCATTGTGTTTTGAGTCTTGCATTTGGCTCCATTATAACAGTGGTATAAAGCAAAGTTTAAAGTCTTCCACTGAATTGGCCTATTGACCATTTCAAAGGTTAATTTAAAACTAGTGATCTCTGCCTAGGAAGGGTGGATGGACAGTTCTCATTAACAGGGAGCATAATCATAACATAATAAGAATTAGGTGAAGGAGTTGCAGCATCTGGACCTCTGTACTTGCTCTGCCATTTATCAAGAACAGAGCTGATCTTCTGCCTCAGCAGCATTTCCCTATTCCTTTACTACTCAGAAGTCTATTGATCTCTGTTTTGAATGAATGAACATCTACAGCCCTCGGGGATTGAGAATTCCAAAGATTTACCATCTGCCCATCTCTTACATTGCCTATCCTTTTTCCTGATACTGTGACCTCTAGTTCTTGATTCCTTAGGTAGGGAAAGCTTCATCCCTACCTCCAATCCTTCCTGGCTGTCCAAGAATTTTATAAGGTTTCAGTGAGCTCTCATTCTTTTAAACTCTAGAGAATTTATTTGACTTGAACCCACCATTCCAGGAACCAACATCAGCATTTTTGCTGCACCCCCTCTAGGGCAAGTATATTCTTTTTCAGATAAGGAGACCAAAACTGTCCACAGTACTTTAGGTGTAGCCTTACCCAGGCCCTTTATAATTGCAGTTAGATTTGTTAACAGTTGCACTCAAACTCCCTCATAGTGAAACACAATACAACACTTCAACAACCTTTCCCAATATGCAATCGATTAATACAATAATGAGGGAACTTCTGTACTCAGACAGGCGAGGTTCATTTCCATGGATAGAGAACAGCAGGCAGTGTGTGCATGGTGAATTGTCAACATTGCATGCTAGGTGCCTGATTATACCCAAGTTGGTTTTTGGGATTCGCCTTGTAGCTTGTGGGGATTTCATTCTGGAAATGTTCAGTTACTTTAACCACTTTGAGAAAATGCTAATAGCCAATGCCAGACTATCAAGCAGCTCACAGGACACCTACACGTTACCCTCTTGAGCCACTCCACCAACTGGTGGCTACTTGCGTTGAAGCGCTATCTGCTGAACCCCTAGTCCTTGACTCCAGTGAGGGTTCCATGCACAAGTGCATAATTTTCTCATCGTGGAAGTCTTGCAGTCATGTTCAGTTACTGAAGTGGTGGTACTGTACTCCTGACTTGATTGTTCTGCAAATCTGTTTCAATGAACTGCATAGAGCATTTCTTAATCTGTGATGGCTTGCTACATCGTGAGCAGCGAAGCAATTCTGTACATGAAACTTTACCATCACCTGAGGAGGAATTGGAGGTGGCAGCACTGACTGACGTCCTCTCTGCTGTACTGCCAGGAAGAAACTTAGTACCTTCTGACTCCAGTGAGGAGAAACCTAAGCTTATATTTGAAGCAGTCTGTACACTCACCGGTCTGGACAATGTTCAAGCTTGAGCTGATAAGTACAAATTAACATTTACATTGCACAAAGGAGAGGCAATGAGCATTTCCAACGAGAGTGTAAATGCCTCCTTTGACATTTAGTAACATTGCATGGTTTATTGTGTATATGCGTGTAGAGGAAGCATTACTAACAGTGATTGGTTATACTTGTTTCTCAATCAACTTCAAAGTAAAAGCAGAAAATACCAGAATTACTCAGCAAGTCGAGAAGCATCTGTGGAGAGAGAAAAGTGGAATCAATGTGGGCCAGTGACCCTTCACAGAGTCAACTCTCAGAACAAAGGATAAGCCATTTAGGGCAGATGAGGAGAGATTTCTTTACCCGGAAAGTGGTGAATCTTTGGAATTTTTTTGCCCTAGAAGGCTGAGGAGGCTTGCTTATTGAGTTAATTCAAAACAGAGGTCAATTGATTGCTGAATATGAAAGGAATTGTAGGATCTAGGGATAGTGCCGGTAATTAGCTCTAATAAAGAAGATCATCCATGATGTTGAATGGAAAAGTGGAGTCAAACAGCCAGTTAGTCTACCCCTGCTTCTAATTCTTACATCCTTATTATGATGTGAGATATATGGACTTCCAAAAGGTGTTTGATAAGGTGCCATGTAATAAATGTAATCAAGGTCAGTAAGATTGAAAGAGTGCAGAGAAGATTTACTAGAATGTTGCGGGGTCTTCAGGAGTTGAGTTACAGGGAAAGATTGAATAGGTTAGGACTTTATTCCTTGGAGAATGAGGGGGGATTTGATAGAGGTTTACAAAATTATGAAGGGTATAGACAGAGTAAATGTGAGTAGGCTCTTTCCACTTAGATTAGGAGAGATAAGTATGAGAGGACATGGCTTTAGGGTGAAAGGGGAGAGGTTTAGGGGGAACATTAGAGGGAACTTCTTCACTAAGATCAGTGGGAGTGTGGAACGGGCTGCCATCTAATGTGGTAAATGCGGGCTCACTCTTAAATTTTAAGAATAAATTGGATAGATACATGAATGGGAGAGGTCTGGAGGGTTATGGACTGGGTGCAGGTCAATGGGACTAGCGGAGTAAAGGTTTGGCACAGACTAGAAGGGCCGAATGGCCTGTTTTCTGTGCTGTAGTGTTCTATGGTTCTGAGACAAAAGCCATGGAATAAAAGGGAATATTGAAGCATGGACAGAAGATTAGTTAAGCAACAGAAATCGACCACAGCTCTGCCTTCAATACTATAATTCCAAGCAAACTCATCACCAAAATCCGAGACCTGGGACTCGACACCTCCCTCTGCAACTGGATCCTTGACTTCCTGACCAACAGACAGCAATCAATAAGGATAGACAACAACACCTCCGGCATGATTATTCTCAACACTGGTGCCCCACAAGGCTGTGTCTTCAGCCCCCTACTCTACTCCCTATACACTCATGACTGCGTGGCCAGATTCTGCTCTAACACCATCTATAAGTTTGCAGATGATACCACCGTAGTGGGCCGTATCCCAAATAATGATGAGTTGGAGTACAGGAAGGAGATGGAGAGCTTAGTGACATGGTGTCATGACAACAACCTTTCCCTCAATGTCAACAAAACAAAAGAGCTGGTCATTGACCAGGGGGATAGTGCACATACAGCTGTCTACATCAACGGTGCTGAGGTCGAGAGGGTTGAGAGCTTCAAGTTCTTAAGAGCGAACATCACCAACAGCCTGTCCTGGTCCAACTGTGTAAATGCCATAGCCAAGAAGGCTCACCAGTGCCTCTAATTCCTCTGGAGGCTAAAGAAATTTGGCACGTACCACCAGGCTCAAGGATGGCTTCTATTCCGCTGTTATAAATTATTGAATGGTTCCCTAGTACAAAAAAATAAGATTCTCAACCTCACAATGTACCTCGGTATGACCTTGCACCCTATTGCTTACCTGCACTGCACTTTCTCTGTAGCTGCGACACTTTATTATTCATTCTGTATTGTTTTACCTTGTACTACCTCAATGCACTGTGTAATGAATTGATCTTTATGAACAGTATGCAACAAATTTTTCACTACCTCAGTACAAGTGACAATAATATTCCAATTCCAGAATGGTTGTTATTCACACTGAATGGAAGTGTATAGTGGAGTTCCCAATGGGTTGGTAATAGACCTTGGCTATTTTGCCACATGTATCAACTACTTGGTACACAGGGCACAATTTTCTAGTTTGCACATGACATAAAACCTGGAGGTGCAGTGAACTATGAGGATGGTAGTAAAAAGTTCAATCAGAGAGAGAGAGAAGTGTTACATTTTGCTAGGAAGAATGAGAAGGCAATAAAAATTTGAGGGAACAGTACTCTAAGTGGCACATAAACAAACAGGTCTGGGGATGTGTATAGTTTGTTGAATGTAACTGGGCAGATTGAGAATGTATTTTAAACAAAAAAGATATGAGATCTGAGCTTTATGAATAGAGGCACAGAATTCAAGAGCAAAGAGGTCATGATGAAACTTTTATCAAACATTGGTTGAGCCATAACTAGAGTATTGTGTCCAGTTCTGAACACTCCACTTGAAACATAAAGGCTATTGAAAGTGTGGAGACGAGACTTGCTGCTTCTGTGAAATACCAGTTTTATAAGGAGCAAATACTTAAACATTTGAGATGCAATTGCACTCTGACACAGAATTATTAACTCATTTTCAGAGAAATATAGATTCAAATGTGCACCAAATCGCAGACATGTTAGCCCAGTTACATCGGTATGTTATTTTTACTTCCATTTTCACTGCTATCCTTGTTATAGTAAACTGTTAATGTTATTGTTTTACAATTTTTATTATCCTTGTAAACTGGGTTGCAAACAAGATACAAACACATCCCATTACATTTCCACTCCTATTTTCTCCATATATTTCAGAGCAAAGATTTTTCCATTTAATGTAATTTTGCAATAATAATAAGGTAATAAGTGAAGCTTGTAATAAGCTATTTTATCATGAGCCTTCTAAAACCCTCTGAAGAAGTCAGTTAATTTCTTCAGTCCTCGTTCCAAATAATCGAATCATCAGGAGTCTCTTACTTGGTGAAAGGGAATCAGAAAGGCCTGTAGGTCTGCGACACTCCCATTCTGGCACCTGTTGGGGTTAGACAGGTCCAGACCTGCGAAAGTACTGGGTTATGTATCTATATTTTCTGCAAGCAGAATGGCAATGGGCAGAGATCAGCAATTGGCAACCCAGCTCGCTGTTTAATGTGGATTACAGGATTCTATCCAAGATCATTGCCTTTGCAATTAGGTTCTTCTCTGTAACTGGAGATACACCTGGATCAAACCTAATCCTTATCTGGCAGAAAGGTTTCTAACAGCCTTGCTTAAGAGATATAATAGCTTATGTGCAGGATTGTGGGGTGTACACTTGCTTAACCAGCTTAGAGCAGGAGAAGGCCTTTGCCAGAATATAGAACCTCAGCAATGGAACACTGTGGGCCACCTCTTGCACTACAATGGACTTGTCTCTGATTGTGACTTTATTTTTGCACTTGGGTCTTGTTTTTACAGTGTTTTTTCTTTCTTGTATAATTTATGTATAATTTGTATTCTGTGTGTTGACTGTACCTATGTGCTAGTGATGCTGTTGCAGGCAAGTTTTTCATTGTACCTGTACCTTGCTGTACCTGTGCACATGGCAATAAACTTGACTTGAATGATTGAGATGCAGAAAGAGTCCATTTGATTCATCATGTCTACAAATTGAAAAAGAGTTACCTTGTTTAATGCTACCATTCAGCGTTAGGTCTGTGGTCCTGCACTTTACAGCTCTTGATGGACACATCAAAGTACTTTTTATTGGCAGATTCCTATCAACCTTTGGGTGAAAATATGTTTCCACATCTCCCCACTAATCCTTCTCACAGTTCTTTTAAAACTATGTGCTCTTACTTTTGAACCTTCTGGTAAGGAAAAAAAAGTTTTTTTTTATTTATTTCATCTGGACCCCTCATAATTTTACATACCTCATATAAGTCTCCCCTCTGTCTCCTTTGTTCCAAAGAAAACAGTCCTAGCTTACCCAATCTTTCCTTGTTGCTGTAACTTCCTAGTGCTGGCAACATCCTTGTAAATCTCATCTGGACCCCAACCAGTAGGGTCACACTCTTCCAGTAATCTGATTAGAACTGTAGCAGTACTCAGTAGTCTTACTAGTGTTGTATGTTGTACTAGTTTAACTTGCATGTTCTTATTCTCTATGCTTAGTGCAATGAAGGAAAGCATCCACTATGTTCATTAACTTGCCCAACCTCCTGTAAGAACCTGTAAATGTATGGTCCAAGGTTCCTTTATTCCTGCACACCACTCATTATCCTCCATCTGCTGTACATTGTTTTGCCTTATTGCACCTTTCCAAATGCATTACCTCTCACTTCTCTGGATTAAATTCCTTTTGCCACTTTTCAGCCCAACTGACTAATTCCTTCATACTAAGTTATAGTTGGAAACAACTGCTTTACACCATCACCAGCAGCATAGCCCTAATTACTATAGAAAGAATGGACCTTGCATTGAATGTAAATAAAGCAAAGATCCTCTCCAATATGTCCCTGCTGCACAATGTCCCATGACAAAATAAAGGTCCATGACAAGAGCCTGTTTAAAACAAAAAGGGTCATTTTTCATGTCTTGGCCCATCTCTCAGCAAAGACAGATGTTGGTGATGAAAGTCGCCGTTGCCTTCGCACACCTTGCTGCTGTTTGAAGAGTTTGAGGAACAGGACCTTAAAGCTGGCCCTAAGCTTAGAGTTTCCCGGGCAGCAATGGTCCCCTCCCTCCTGTGCGCATTGGAGACATGGGTATTCTACAGCAAAGCACCTCAGAACACTGGACTTCATTTTCACAAGATCCTCTAAGATATTCACTGGGGCAGGAGATTTATATGAAACTATGAAATACTGAAAGGATCCTAATTAAAATTTTTAAATTTCTCTTTTCACATTTAGTATTCTGGACCTAACACCACTTATAGGAATAATGTTCAGCAATAGCAGCAGAAAAACAGATCTGGATTCCAAATCATTGCTACTTCATCTACAGCACTGAAGTTCATGGAATAAGTTTGATCTTACATTTGGTCAAGAAGGAATACTAGATGTCTAGACTGCATCTGCAGGTCGAGGTTTTAGTGATTAAAAATAAATGAACAATACGTTCATGACTAAGGCTGTGATATAGTTACGCATTCAAAGAGCGTTGACTCTGATGGTTAGTTGGCATATTAGCATTGGGGCAGAACTGGCTGACGCAAGAGGGAAATTTGCTGCAACAACGTCAGAATTGCAAGAAGCAAAACTGATAAAATGGAAATTGTGAGTGGATACAGTATTGTAACAGATGTTTGTGAGCAATGCAATGCATTTTTCTCTTGGGCAATGTAATTAGCTGTACGTTACAGGCAAAGCTGATTATTTTTTTGCCTTGGTTTTACTGAAACTATGGTATTTCAGAAGAGCATTGCTTGAACTTGTAAAATTACAGGGGGTGTAGTTCAAAAAAGTCATTTGGAGAATTGTTTTTTCTTGCAGTCAAACATTTTTAATGGCACAGTATTTTATGGGAGGGTTAGAAGAAGAATAAAGTCCGGAAGTGAGGAACTCAGCAAGGCTGTTTCCTTAGCTTCTGCAGTCAGCAAACACAGGAAAGCAGTAACCTGTTACAGACGGAAAACATTGCTTTATTACAGTAAAATGTGGTCGAAAATTACCAGATTGGAGATAAGTCACCAAATGCAGAGCTATTTTAAGAAGGCGCCATTCAATTTTAAAACCAGCAGATTATGTTATTGAGGTAGATGAAGTAAGTAGCAATAAATTGGAATCCAGATCTATTTTTCTACTGCTGTTCCTGAACACCATTCTTATAAGTGCTGTTAAATCCAGAATATTTATTATTAAACAGCTTTTAGAACTTCATTTAATGTATTTTGTTTAAAGTCAAACCCCACATGAAGATATCCCCATATATACAGAATAAAGTATTGAGTAGTTCTAATAGTGACCTGGAGAATTATCCGACAACCTTTCTACATTTTAAATAAGTTTTATCATCAGGGTAGGAATTCCTCCTTAGTTAGTTAGATTGAGCATTATAAGTTAACTCCTTCTGCGTGGAATTTATGATGTTCTTTTACTATATCTATAATTAGGGTAAAAATATTGAATAATAAAATGCTCACAAATGAGTTTATGATATCACTACAAATAATGACAAGAGCAATTATTTCCCCCAGCTCTATTTAGCATAATAAATAATGAACGCTTTGGTTTGAAACATTATTTTAAATTATTCCATTTTCAGTTTATTTTTACTCTGTAATTTGATTGTAGTATTAGTCATGTTGAATACAGCAACTGAGTTTTCAAGTTGAAGGAATGAATTGTGAACTCAATGGATTTCATTCAATGAGTTGGCCCATAAATGAATTTAAGATTTTATTTTGCCTGATTTTCTGGTGTATGTGGAAGAAATAATACTTGAACATATATGAAAACAGGGATGTTTTGAAGAAGTCAAATGAAAGTCTTCTTGTCCCACCCAGCCTGTTTGCTCGTAACATATTAATGGTGTTATAGTTTTTAAGTTAATCTAGTTTATTAAAGGAAAGCTGCTCTCTAGTCACGGAGATACAATGATAACAATTGCTATGTTGAATTTTTAGCTTTCTCTTCAAACAGGAGCAATGGAATGTAGGGATCATGCATGTGGCATATTGCACTGGTGTGGCTAGAAAAAAAACCTCAAACCAGTTGTTCATCTATAATTCTAGGGAATGTTTATGGGTGGGTATGGAGAACATTGAACACTGACACGAACGTTAATTGTAGATAAGTTTTTCCTCTGTTAACTCATTTAATCATAATTTATATCTCCGATGGGGATTTTTATGTGCTGAGATATGGAAGGGCATGGGAATCCTTAACGGTTTGTGTACTCCATCCAATATGTAACATTTGACTGCTATGTCTAAAATCTGAGTACGGACCATTTGTTTCCAGATTCTTTTTATTTTAGCCTCTGGCAATTGCTTTAATAGACAAAATTCAGTTCACATGATTAAAGATAATCATGTGTTTGGAAAACATTTTGTTTACAGAGATTTTGTTTTTGGCAGTTAGCAAAGGCCTTGGGAAGAAGCTATCCAGTAATGAAAACACAAGATCAGGGTTATAATGAATTCACTAGTACCATATGTAGAATTACCTGCTTTTCTAGTCTGGAGAGAAAATATTTGAGAAGGAATAATGTATTAAATGTAGTTTTCAATTGTATGATATTTAGAAGAACTTTTTGCACAAAACATTCTTAATTTTTTGGAATGTTTTCCAAGACAAAATACTGGACACTTTTGAAATAGAGCTTCAAGAAAATTACATGACCAAAGAGACATGCTTCATTAGGCCAAATGGTCTTTTGTCATCCTAGGTTTTCCTCGCGTTATTGTGGCTTGTCAGAATAATCTCCTCACTTTCACTAGTCCCCTGCATCTATTGGTCTGTTGGACTAGTGGTCTATTGGAATAGTGCTTGTTGTGTCAGCCTTTAGTGGAAAGTAAACCTGTATGATTTGTTTAGAATAAGACATTAATGACAAACTAGGAAAACAATATGATGTTTCTTGATATCATGTGCAGTTTACTGGAACAGAAGATAAATATATTTAATAAGATGAACAACTCATTCTATTTGTAAATTTAATCCCATAGTAATGATAGTGGATAATATCTTTGCTTGAGAACTTGGTGCCAAGCAGAAGATGATCTTGCACAAAATTACTGTTGAAGTGGAATCACTTGTAATGCATGGAATTAATTGCAACTTCATAATTTGCATAAGTTATTATAAAGTTCAATATAAATATAGTTTTTTTACCCTGAAAAAATCCTTAAAGATTTGTCTGTGTACTTTATTTTTCCATTGATTCATCTTCTAGATTATTGTGTGATTGTGTTTATTTGATATGACAGTGCGGGGCTAGTAATCTAGAGTCTTGGACTAATATTTTAGGGAACGTAGGATCATAGTCATCATGGCCGTTTGCAAGTTTGACATTTGTAACGCAAAATAAATCTGAAACAAAGAACCTGCTATCAGTAAAAGTGGCAATAAAGCTGCTGGACTGTTCAGACCAATTGATTGACTAATGTCCTTTGTTGAAGGAAATCTGACTCTAGTTCATGCCAAAGTGGATGTCTGTCCTTGGAAGTGGCCAAGAAAGATGAATCAAACAGCTGTGAAAAAAACAGCATTCTGGAAGTGACTTCCCCCATTCTGACTTCAGCAATTCAAGAATATCAATCACGATTTTCTCAGAGCAATTAGGCTTGGACAATTAATTCCAGATACCAGATGAGTTTTTAAAAGCATATTTTTCCATCATAAAATTTGTACATTTCCTTTAGAACTTTATTAGCTGAAGGAGCATAGTTGAAAATAACATTGTGGAATTGTTGCATCAAATGTGAATGTACTGGTAGAATTTGAACTGATGAATGTGACGCTGAGGGAATACTGCAGTTCTCAGTTTGCCGCCTTGCCTGGAATGCCTGCTGTTCTGGCAGATGCATTGTGGGAGAATTTTCCAGTGTTTGCACAAAATAACCAGAGAAGCAATGTTTGTGAACCAGTAACTGTGTTTTGGTCAGAATGTTAAATTGTGTAATCTTAATCTGAAGACCACTCAAAATTGTATCTAAAATTCCTTGATTTAAAAGTAGCCATCTTTGTTAAATTTAGTGGGGTTGTCAAACACAACAACAAGCTACAACTGGGGCATTGATGACCACAAGGATTGAGTTGGGGTGTAGTCCTGCTTCTAGTTATATCGGAATGCTGAGAACATAGTCTTTGGCCCAAGATGTCTGTGCTGACCATGATGCTAATTTTAACTGCACATCTCCCTCACATGGTCTATATCCTCTATTCCCTGCTTGTTCATGTGCCTGTCTAAATGCTGCTTAAATGTTGCTATTGCATCTGCTTCCTCCACCTCCCCCGGCAGTGCGTTCCAAGCACCTACCACTCTCTGTGTAAAAAAAAAGTGCCTCGTAAATCTCCTTTAAAGTTTCCCCCTCTCATCTTAAAGGTATAATATTTGACAGTTCCACCCTGGGGAAAAAAGACCCTGACTATTGTTACAAACCAGCAACAAGAGAAACACTCCACGTCATGTATAAGTGTTTAAAACTACTTTATTAATAACTACTTATGATAATAAGAAAAATAAAAGTAAAAGTGTTAGAATGTTAGAAGTAAAAAAATGTTAAATCTTAAACATTAACCCCAAAAACTAAACTCGTAGTGTGTGTGTGGCAAATTCCCAAACTCCAAGTCCAGGAATGGTTCTTAAAGTTCAGTTCAGCAAGCCATAAGGTAAAACGTGAGCAAAGGCTTCTTCAACAACCACCATTGACTGAAGACAAAACGTAGATGTAGAGAGAAAATAGAGAGTAATTACGAAATCCAAATGTTCCACGATGGAACCCAAACGACACCTCAGTGTTTACTCAGCAGTGACCACCCAACTGCTTTGTTCCGAAGCACCTGCCACCCCGAAAGGCACTGGAATTGTGGCCGTCCACACAAATAGCTGTTTCCTTCTACAGGTTAACGACAAAAGTGGACTCAACTGCTTTGTTCCGAAGTATCTGCCACCCTGAAAGGCATCTGAGATGTCGCCGTCCACACAAATACCTGTTTCCCTCTACAGGTTAATGACAAGGTGGACTCCACTGGATTACTCCGAAAGTTCATACGTGGATTGTAGTGACAGACACAATTACTGTTTTTCATCCATCGATAGAGACTAGTAGGCTGGTCTCTCTCTCTCTCCCTCTCTTCCTTCTGACTGACTCCAACTGTCTGCCCCAAAAACATCATTACGTCCTTATCTTCTGTTGTCGTAACCACGCCAACACACACACACACACACACACACACACACACACACACACACACACACACACACACACACACACACACACACACACACACACCACTATGCTCTATCTTAAAGGGACATTCACCAATAGTAACCCAGTCCATAACACTATCTACCCTATCTATGCCTCTCATAATTTTATATACTTCTATCAGGTTAACCCTCAGCCTCTGTGCACCAAAGAAAACAATCGGTTTGTCCAACCTCGTTTTATATCTCATGCTGTCCAATCCAGGCAACATCCTGGTAAACCATTTCTGCACTCTCTCAAAAGCCTCCACATCCTTTTTGTAATATGGTGACAACAACAGCACACGATACTCCAGATGTGGCCTAATCAAAGTTTTATACAGCTGCAACATAACTTCCCAGCTTTTATACTCAGTGCCCTGACCGATGAAAGCAAGTATCTCGTATGCTGCCTTTACCACCTTATCTACTTGTGTTGCCACTTTCAGGGAACTATGGTCTTGCATCCCAAGATCGCTTTATACATCATTGTTCCTAAGGGTCCTGCCATTTACTGTATACTTTCCTCTTACATTTGACCTCCCAATGTGCCAACACCTCACTCTTGTCTGGATTAAACTCCATCTGTCATTTCTCTGATTATATTTCCCACTGGTCTATATCCTGCAACTGCTCTGCCCAGGACCGCAAGAAACTGCAGAGAGTTGTGGACACAGCCCAGCGCATCACAGACACCAGCCTCCCCTCCTTGGACTCTGTCTTTACCTCTCGTTGTCTTGGCGAAGCAGCCAGCATAATCAAAGACCCCACCCACCCAGGACATTCTCTCTTCTCTCCTCTTCCATCGGGTAGGAGCCTGAGGGCACATACCACCAGGCTTAAGGACAGCTTCTACCCCACTGTGATAAGACTATTGAACGGTTCCCTTATACAATGAGATGGACTATGACTTCATGATCTACCTTGTTGTGACCTTATTGCACTGCACTTTCTCTGTAGCTGTGACACTTTGTACTGTTATTGTTTTTACCTATACTACTTCAATGCACTCTGTACTAACTCAATGTAACTGCACTGTGTAATGAATTGACCTGTACGATTGGTATGCAAATCAAGTTTTTCACTGTACCTCGGTACAAGTGACAATAATAAACCGATACCAATACCTTTTGAACTATCCACAACTACACCAATTTTATGTGGCTTGCAAACTCACTAATCAGCCCACCTACATTTTTGTCCAAATCGTTTATCTATATCATAAACAACAGAGGCCTTGGCACTTATCCCTGCGAAACAGCACTGACCTCCAGTCAGAAGAACACCCCTCCACCACTGCCTCTGTCTTCTATTATCAAGCCAATGTTGAGTCCAATCTACTAGGTCACCATGGATCCTGTGTGCTTTAATCTTTTGGATCAGCCTACCATGAGCGACCTTGTTGAATGCTTTACTAAAGTCCATATGTACAACATCCACTGCACTACTCTCATCAATCAATTTTGCCACCTCCTTAAAAAAACCCTAAAGTTTGTAAGACATGATCTCCCCCTGCACATGCATGCTGGTTATCAGTAATAAGTCTATGCTTTTCCAAATGTGAGTAGCTCCTAACCTTAAGAATCTTCTGCATTAATCTCTTTACCACTGATGTAAGGCTTACTGGCCTATAATATGCTGGTTTGTCCCTCCTACGCTTCTTAAACAAAGGTAGAACGTAGGCTATTCTCTAGTAGTCTGGGACCTCACCTGTTCCTAAAGAGGATACAAAGATCTCTGTCAAGGCCCCAGCAATCTCTTCTCTTGCCTCTCTCAATAACCTGGGATAGATCCTATCAGGTGCTGGGGACTTAATCATCTTTTGTTCTTCAAGAGAAAATGTAAAAATGTGGCCTGACTTGAAAATAGACCTAACCAGAACCAATTTTGTTTGCAGGGTTTTTTCTTCCCTCATTCCTTGATTAAGTGATTTTGCACTATTCTGTTTAGCTAACCACCTTTGCCACATATTCCGAATAGTTAATTTAATTTCTTGTCATGTTGATTTGGATTTCAAAACATGATTCTGGTTTCAGTTAACATCTAGCATGTTTAGTTGAATATTTTTGCTGACTTGATTGCTACCTTGAGTTAAATCTAGAATAATAATTATGTATGGAACCCATCTATTAAATTACTACATTTGTCATGTTGTAGTAAGGAAAATTATTCTGGAGCATTACAGATCACATTTAAAACATTTTAACCAGCTTGCCATCTTTAAATTGCACTTACTAACAATGATCTTTTTAGATTTTAGTGCAATTAATTGCAAGCTCTCTTGCTTATGATGCCAGATTATTATCTATTGAAATCTCTCTGTGGAATGTCAGCTGGAGAGTTTATTTTAGGGGTTATTTTGATAATTGCTTACAGTGAGATAAAGCAGATATCTTGAGTTTATAACAAGATAGCAATTAATTTTGTACTTTATATGATGTCTTACCATTTGGGTACTTCTAACAGATTAGTTGTGGCTCAAATGGTGATACTCCTGTTTCTGTCTCAGTAGGTTGTGGGTTCAAATCCCACCATATACATTTAAGCACAAAAATCTAGATTCATGCTCCAGTGTAATGCTGGGGTTGCTCAACTGTTAGAATTGTTATCTCTTAGGTGCCAACATTAAACCAAAACACACTGTACTAGATATAAAAGATACTCATGGCATTCTTTCAAGGAAAAGCAGTGAGTTTTCCTTGATGTCCTTACCAATATTTATCTCAGAATTTGCATTGCTGAAATTTAGTCACATCGGATCTCTGCATGAGGTATTTGATCTCTATAGATTGCATTGTTTCCTAAATTACAACAGCACTGGAAATGAGAAAGACATTACATGAATGTAGTTTCTCTTTCAGCATTTATCTTAATTGCGAGTTTTAATTTCCTCATGGGCAAGTGTCTCCCTAAGTCTGTATCCTCCTCCAGTTAGACAGCCTCCCTTTCCTTAACCCCCTTCCAACCTCTGCCCCAGAATTCCTTTGTGTTTGGCATTTTGTGCATTTCCCCATCCTTCATATAGAGGCACTTGTTTTGACTACTCTGTAATTTTCTGGGCTACTTGACATTTCACATGATAGAAGAAAGAAAAGAATGTGGGGTAAACCTGTTAAGTAGGAATAAGATCAGAACAGTTGTGAGAATTGAACGTGGAATCAGTTTGGGTGGAGATAAGAGAATGCAAGAGGAAGAAGTCAATGGTAGGAATAGTCTGCAGGCCTCCTAACAGTAGTTATATCAGAGTATAAGTTAAGAAATAATGGGGGGCTTGTAAGAAAGGTGCTGCATTTATTGTAGATAACTTTAATTTTTTGTAGATTGGACACATCAAATGAACAAAGTTGGTCTTGAAGATAAGCTTGTAGACTTGAATATGCAGGGCCTTATTTTGAACAATGTGTTGTGGGACCAACCAGGGACTAGGCTATTCTAGATCTCGTCATGTGTAATGATTAATGATCTTGTAATAAAAGATCCTCTGGGGAAGAGGGATCATAATATAGATCTTCACATGCAGTTTAAGATTGAAAAGCTTAAATCTGAAACAATTGTTTTAAATTTTAATAAAGACATTAACAAAAGTATTCCATAATTCTCAATGAAAATATATTCCATTGAGATTCTAAGAAAATGATGATCTGTTCATGCTAATGAAGGAAGTTAAAAGTAGTATCAAAGTGAAAGGAAAGAAATAAAATGTTGATCAGATTAGGTGTAGGTCAGAAAATACCAAAAAAAAGGATAAAACAGATTGAGAGTAAATAAGCAAGCAATATAAAGACCGTAACTGTTACTCTGAGAATGTAAAAAAGGAAGAGTATCTAAAGCAAATGTTACTTTGAGAATGAGTGGGAAATTAATTATGGGGAATAAGGGAATGGGAAACATGATGAACTAATATTTTGTATCTGTGTTCATAGAGGAATACACTAAAAGCATCCCAATATAAAAGAAAATCTGGGGCAAAAGGGAGGGAGGGACTTAAAACTATTATTATCAATGGAAAGAAAGTATGAATTAAACTAATAGAACTGAAAGTCCCCAGACTGATTCCAAGAGTCTTAAAAGAAGTAGCAGTAGCTGCAGAGATGGTGGATGTAATGGTTGTTCCAAAATTTAGAAGATTCTCGAAAGGTCTTAGCAGAATGGAAAACGCTAAACATTTTCAAGACTAATTTTTCTTGCATCTGTTGTTGAGAAATGCTTTTATTAAGAAAGTGGTAGTTGGATATTGGGAAAACAAAAATACAATTCAGCAGAGTCAGTGTGGTTTTATGAAAGGAAAATCATGTTTGATAAATTATTAGAGTTCATTGAGGATGTGACTAGCGTGGTGGCTAAAAGGAAACCTGTGGATGTTATATATGTATTTGTGTTTCCAAAATTGCTTCAGTAAGATGCTCCACAGGATCACTGTATAAGATTAGAGCTCATGAGGTTGGGGTAATATCTTCACATTGTCTTGTCTAAATAGCAGGGAACAATGTTGGGATTTTTAGATTGATAAACTAGGCTGATGGATGCTATGGGGATCATTAATATTTCAACTATTTATATTCTACATTCGTAATTTGGGTGAGGGGCCAAGCATATATAACCAGATTTCTGAGGATACAAAGACTGCTAGTGTTGTGCCTTGTTTAAGAGGCTTTTAGACAAGCACATGAACAGGCAGGGAATTGAGGGCTATAGACCATGTCTCGGCAGGTGTGCAGTTTAAATTAGTGCTATGGTTGGCACAGACATCGTGGGCTGAAGAGCCTCTTCCTGTGCTGTACTGCTCTATGTTCTATGTTTGGAGGCCACAAGGAGCCTACATAGAGATATCATTGGAGCAAAAATGCTTCAGGTCAAGGACCCTTCATCAGAACTGGAAACACAAGGAAACAAGTGTGTTAAATTGTAGTGAGGAAAGGAGTGACAAGAACAGAGGAAATGGTTGTGGTAAGATACGTACCGAAGTTGTCAAGTTATGGACCGAAGTTATCAAGGTAACAATTACTATAAAACCTGGCAGATGGAGACAGAAAAGAAAAAAGAAACACATTAGAATAGAGAGGTGCAACCATATCTGTAGAGCACAAAAAAATGAGCTAACTGAAATTGTTAAAATCAGTGTCAGGTCCCAGGGGCTTCAAAGCACCCAGTTATCTCGCCCTCACCTCCTCCCACCCTGTTTCCTATAAGGAAATTTGGCAGATGCAGTACAATGTCGGGAAATGTGAGGTTATCCAATTCGGTAGGAAAAAAGGAAAATGAAAATATTCTTTAAATAGGGAGGGACTACAGAATATCGCTGAACAGAGATCTGGATGTCCTTAAAGTTAGTGTTCAGGAACATGAAGAAATTAGGAATACAGATGGAAAATTGCCCTTTATTGCAAGGTCATTCATTATTACAACTGTACAGAGTGTTGGTGAGACTGACTCTGGACTACTGTGTACAATTTTGGTTTCTTTTTCTTTTAAAAGGGAAGATATAGTTGCATTGCAGGCAGTTCAGAGAAGGTTAACCAAATTAATTCCTGGATGAAGGGTGTTTATTTTATGGGGATAGGTTGAGCAGGTTAGGCCTGTGCTCACTGGAGTTTAGAATAAAGAAAAATGATCAAAAAGTTATTAATCAAAATTAAATTGGGGGTAATAAATTGGTGTGGCTCAATGATTCATAAGAGACAGGAAATGGAGTACAGGAATAAATAGGTCATTTTCGGGATGGGAGGATGTGACTGGTAGAGTATTCCCAGTATTGGCGCTGAGGGTTCA
The DNA here is from genome assembly GCF_009764475.1 of Pristis pectinata. NCBI lineage: Eukaryota > Metazoa > Chordata > Chondrichthyes > Rhinopristiformes > Pristidae > Pristis > Pristis pectinata. The sequence continues at coordinate 4,603,579 of NC_067429.1, forward strand.
GCTGTTCCTTTACATTGGTGGTTTTGATGAGGGGACCCAACATGACAGCCAATTATCTGAGTTTGCTGATGAGATAGAGCTGTGTGACGTTGTGGGTTGTGACAAGGATGCATAGAGGCTTCAGAGGTATGGGTTAGGACATGGAATGTGATGTGGAAAAATGTGAGATCATTGACTTTGATGGGAAAATTAGAAAAGCAGAGTATTTTTCAGATTGAAAGGTGTTAGTGTTCATGGGAACCTGGGTGTCTTTGTACATGAATCATTGGGAGTTAATACACAGTACAGTAACAATGAAGAGGGTAAACCAGACGTTGGTTTTTATTGCTATAAGATACAAGTATCAGATTGAAGACACCTTACTGCAATTAGAAAATACTTTGAATTTTCACCTGGAATTTTTATTTAAAGATCTGGTCCCTCTTCCTAAGGAAGGATATACCTATCTAAGTATACCTATCTAATTCCGTTTATGCAATGACAGTTCATCAGGTTTATTCCTAGCTTTGTGGGTTTGCCCTATGAGGAAAGATTAAGCAAACTGGGCCTTTACTAAGTTTACAAGAACAAAAGGTGATCTCCGTGAAACATACAAAATTCTGAAGGGGCTTGACAAGATAGAAGCAGGGCTGTTGTTTCCCTTGGCTGGGGTGTCTAAAACCTGGTTCAGGCTAAGAGTTTTAACATTTAGGACAGAGATAAGAACACATTTCTTCAACCAAAGGAAAGCGAATCTTAGGAATTCACTACCCGGCAGAGCTGTGGAGGCCGAGTCAATTAGTATATTCAAGACTGAGATCAATAGATATTTGGCTGATAACAGAATCAAGAGAGAAGTTAATGCAGGAAGGTGGCACTGAGGTAAAAGGTTGTCCATGATTTTATTAAATGACAATAAAAGTGGGGGGTGAAATAGCCTACTTATTCCATTTTATATGTTCTTAAATACGTTCTGAAGCTGATAGAATTCTGAGGAAAATTGACTGAGTATAGGTTGATGGGGTATTGAGAACAAAGGGGCTTACATTTAGTATAAAGGTTTGCCATTTAAAACTGAACTGGGAAGGAGTTTCTTCAACCAAAGGGATGTGAATTTTTTGAATTTTCTTTCTCAGAGAACTGAGGAGGCTGAGTAATTGAATATATTCAAGGCTGAAATAGATTTTTGAACCATAGGGGTGTCATGGGTTGTGCAGCTTAGACAGAAAAGTGGATTTGAGGCCAAGATCAGATCAGCCATGGTCTTATTGTGAAAGAAGAAACTGAATGCTGGAAATAGGAGACATAAGACTGATTAGCTGATTATCTGAAATTGTTGAGTTCACTGTTGTGTCTCAGATTCAATAATTGAATTCAGAAAGTTCATTTATTTCAACAATTTTGGACGATCAGCCATTTTGATCATGCATCTCACATTTCCAGTGTTGTTTTTTTCTCTCTCTTTTGGCAATTTCAGATTTTGTTTGACCCCTGCTACTTGCACCTCTGCACGCACCTCTTTCTACTGGCTCTTCTGTCATTCAGCTTATCTGCTTGTCACATCACAGACCTTCCATTATGTTACCTCTGCTCCCTCCCACATTTCTCTGCAACTTAAAACTTTCTACTTTTTCTACCTTTTCCAAGTTCTGCTGAAATGCCATGGACATGAATGGGTTAACTCCATTTTTTTTTTCTCTCTCTTCCCCCCCCCTCTCTCTCTCTCTCTCCCCCCCTCTCCCTCTCCAAATGCGAACTGACCTGCTGAGTATTTCCAACACTTTCTGTCCTATTTTGGATGCATTGAAGAATTACCTTTTATCTACGCCGTTGTGTATTTTCAGTCCCTGCAAAAGCAATATCTTTTCTATACTTATCCCATTGAACCTTTTCACTATTTTATCACATTGACCCTCCCTTCTCTTTTTCTAGAGCAAACAGTCGTAGCATGTTCATTCTTTCCTGATAGTTGTAAACTCTGTTCCAGTATCATTCTTGTAAATCATTTTGCATCTTTTCCAGAGATTTATAAACATTATGTAATATAGAGGTCAGAACTGTGCACAGTATTTTAAATGTGGCCCAACATGTAAAGGTTCACAGACAGAAGTCTTATTATGATTACTAATTTGCATGCTGAATTGATTGCTTAGACCTTAGTAATTCTTGCAAAGCTGTTTCCCTGATGTCACCAGAATTCAGTTATAAACAAAACTATCAGAAAATCAGTTGATTGATTTTTTTTACATACAATCTAAATACTTTAACAAATATGTTTTTAGGGGTATTGATGATGAGACTTTTAAAGAAACATTTGGTTGAGCAGTGTTATTTTTCTACTTGTGTTTTGCCTGCTCAGAAATGGTGCTGTTTATATTAAAATTGTATATTTTTCCAGTAGTTTTTTTCTGTTTAAAAAAAAATGGGCTTTATTTTCTCTCTTGAAAGAGAGTTCTTGTCCTGTGGTTAGTCCATTAGAGCCTGGTACAAATCTCCATGTATGTGGTCAGTATAACTGTTTGATTGCTTCAACAGGAAACCAGCATGAGAACTATAACCATAGGTTCCTCCAGGTCAGTTTATTTTTGCCTACAGTCTGGGTACAAAATACCTTGAGAGCAAGTCACAGACTTGAATAACAGGAATTTCAAATCTCTTTTCTAAGCAATAAAGTTTCCAGAAGAAGGTTCAAATTATTTGTGATAAACATAGCATTTCCACTTAGCATGGGAGGATCAGAGATTGCTCTGGGCAGTAAGTTTTCAAGTTTCCATGTTCCACCTACTCCAACAGTTGAATGCTAAAGTGTACTTGGTGGGTGTGCTGACATTTCGAACTTCCTTAGTAACTCCACAAGGAAATGGCAGTTGCTCTGGGAAGGGAAATGACAATTTTGAGCAAAATAACACCCGGCACAGGGAAGAGTGTGATGGTGGACTTGAAGGAAGTTGTGGCATGTACAGCTACGGTTGTAGGGCTGATTGAAAGGACGAGTTTTGACATAATATGCTCTTTTTACTAATTTACTTAGATGTTCACAAAGTAGTTATAATGATTTAATCATTGGTTGTTGTCAATATTTAAAAAAAGATGTATCTAATAATCTTCATCAGTCTATTGTGACCATTCTGCTGTTATTGATTCTATTAGTATGTTGTCTCTGTCACATCATAAGCTTCTTCATGGTGTCTTGTGCCTTCACGGTTTCAATAATTCATCTTAAAGCCCTGTTGTTTTTCTGGCCAGTCTTAAGCTCTGCTTATTGATTGCACATTGTGACTTTCAGCAGTTGGTATAAGGCCTGATTTTTTTTTTAATTGAAGCCTCATTTTTTACCAATAGTTTGTCCAGATCCAGCTGTGTGACTGTCTCTACTCTGGTTCCCCCCCCCCCCCCACCCATAAAGTAACTGAGATTGCTCTGCTATTCAGCAATATCATGCTGATTTGATACTTAATCACTCTGCCATCCGATTCCCATAATTCTTGATGCCCTATTGTTCAAAAAAATCTGTCACTCTCTAATTTATTTTGTATCTACAGCCCTATGGAGTAGAATATTGCAAAAATTCACAAGCCTCAGAGGATTTGAGCCCTTTTATTTCAGTTTAAGTGGCCAACCAATTATCTTCAGATGATGCTCCTAATTCTGGATTTCTCCTATTACCACCTATGTTAATTAAACTCCTTCTGAATCTTCCAGGGATTGCCTCCTATTTTTCTGGACTAATTTTGCTCAGCTTTTCTTCATAGGTCAGTCCCCTCAACACAAGAAGCAATGTAGTGAATTCTGGCTGCACTCTCTCTAAGACAAGTATGTCCTTCCTCATAAAGAGACCAAAACTTTATGCTGTACTCCATGCGTGTTCTCATCAAAGCCCTTCACTCTTGAATCCTATTACTCTTATAGTAACGAGAACAATTCTGTTTTCTTTCCTAATTAGTTGCTTTATTTGCTAGTTTTGTATTTCTTGTAGGATCTCCCTATTAGATGTGGATTTAAGTTTCTGCATTTCTGTTCTTTTGGCCAAAATGGATATCTGCACGCCTCCCATTTGACATTTCTTTTGTCACTCATTTTAACCATCCTCTGCTATTCTTCAGCTGAACATTTGGGCGGCACGGTAGCGTAGCAGTTAGCACGATGCTATTACAGCGCCAGCGATCGGGGTGCAATTCCCGTCGCTGTTTGTAAGGAGTTTGTATGTTCTCCCGTGTCTGCGTGTCTCCACATTGCAAAGACGTATGGGTAGGTTAATTTGGGTTTAAAATTGGCGGCGCGGGCTCGTTGGGCCAGAAGGGCCTGTTACCACGCTGTAAATAAAATTTAAAATTTAAATTGAAAACTTGCGTATACCCTTGTGTTCTACACTTCCTTTGTTCTGTCAGCAAACCTAGGCTTGTTTCCTTCATCTAAGGTGTGGATATAGATTACAAATAACTAAGCCCAGCACACAGACACCCTATTAATTACAACTTGCCATATTGAAAATATCTCTTTAACCGTACTGATCAGAGAAACAAAGGATTGCAGATGCTGAAATCTAGATGAAAAAAAACAAGAAGATGCTGGAGGAACTCAGCAAGCCGGGCAGCATTCGTGGAGAAAAACAGACGGTCAATGTTTCAAGTCAGGACCCTTCTTCAGGACAGGAGAAGGGTCCTGACCCGAAACGTTTACTGTTTTTCTCCACGGATGCTGCCTGGCCTGCTGAGTTCCTCCAGCATCTTCTTGTTTTTTTTTAACCCTACTGATATCTGCTTGTCATTCTGAACCCCATGAACCCTTATTTTGTGCAGTAACTTTCTTGCGTGGATTGCATGGTTTTTTGAATCATTCGTACCAGGATTTCTTTGAAACACTGATTTTTGATTCATCTGTTTTTCTGTCCTTAGTTAGAACTACATGTCCATACTCCAAAGGTTCGTTTGACATTAGACATGGTAAGTTGGACATAATGCTTTATTCTGTGGTACATTTAGTATCTAAATAAAGGATTAGGACTACTTTGGTTCCTGATGCTTGAATAATGTTGTTATTTTGTTGTAAGGAACAGCAAAAAAGCTCAGAATGAAATTAATTGAAAAGATGAAATGATCTATAGGAAGCTCGCATGTTATACAACTTAAAAAAATTTTGTACATGTACAGCTTTTTAAATTAAAAGGCAGCTTAGGATTTGGGAGCATTGTATATTTTAATTATGTTAGTGTTTGGTATGGACGGCTGATAAGCAAGTTCTTTATCTGTTTCTGATCACTCTTCTCCTTTACCATCTCCTCAATCTCATATCTGTGACCACCTGACGCCCGGATTCTGACTCTGATTTCCTGAAGTTTACAGTGCTACTGTCCCTTTGGTCTACTTTGAGGCCATGATCTCCCCCTCCCCACAACCCCCAATCACCATCTGAATTCCTGCCAAACATACAACCAATCAGCCTGTGCCCTATATTGTTTCCAGTTTAAAGGCAGCTGTTAAGCTTACTATTTTCTGCCCTAATATTTTATGTGGCTCAATGTACGAATTTTCTTTCACACCATACCTGAAAAATATTGTACCCTGATGTCAGAGATTTCTCTTGATGGAGACTCCAATCTCCACACCTGCCCTCCTGTGCCACTTCCCTCCCCACTGATTCCAGACCCCGATCCTCAGCAAATACTCTTCTTGACCCCAATATTTCTTTAAGGCACCATCCCACTCTTGGGGACTTATCTCACTTGGTGACCTAACCTGAGAATTTCTTGATATCTGCTTCCTATAAATAGATTGATAACTTATAGGTATATTGTGTCTTCAACATAGCACATTGACCCACAATATTTTTCAGGTATGGTGTCAAAGAAAATTCTTACATTGAGCCACATAGGAAAATATTAGGACAGAAAATAGTAAGCTTAACAGCTGCCTTTAAACTGGAAACAATATAGAGAGCATCAGTGAGGGATTTCCACTGTACAATCACTGGCAATTAAAGGAGTTGTTATTGAGGGAAGTGTTAAAATTAATGGCACTTAAGAGACTAAAACTGGATAACTTTGGAAGGTATGGGTTTGTAGTTACAGAGAGAGAGAGGTAGGGTTAAGGCTATGGATAGATTTGAAAACAAGGATGAGAATTTTAAAATCAAATTATGGCCAGAGTCATGGTAACTGGTAAATACAGATGTGATGGATAAACTGGTCTGGGTGTGAGCTAGAAAATGGACACACATTTTGGATAAATGCTTATGGAGTGTGGAAGACAGGAGGCTGATCGTGACTAGTTGTAGTGAATAAATAAAGGTCTTTGCATTTTGAGAATGCTAGATTGTGGAGGAACTGAAGTACTCTTTTTTTGGACTTTTGTATGAAAGATGACGAGCAAATAATTTAAGATTAAGTTTTAATAAACAGTAAAACATTATTCTGGCATACTTGGGACTGGTGCCAGAATATTGGATGATATTCCAATTAAATCTTCTACTACTTTTAATTCACTTTTTTGTTAGGTGTTGTACTGTAATATAAGCTTTCCAGTGAACTTGGTAGTTTTAAAGGGAGTGTGGGAAATGGAGCCCTGGTGAGTTTTGAGGGAGCACGAGAAACTGAACCTGGTGAGTTTCAAGGGAGTAGGTGACAGAAGCTCAGTAAGTTCAAAGGGAGCGTGGGAAACATAATCAACTGAGTTTAAGGGGTGCACGGGGAAATGGGCCTGATTAAGTTTAAAGAGAGCAGGGGGAAACGGACCTGGATGAGTTTTAAGGGAATGTGGGAACTGGACCCTCGCTGTATTTCAAGAGAGTGCAGGAATGAGCATCCAATGAATCAGATGCTGAACCACTGGGATTTCTGAACAATCGGATAGTGGATTATTGGAGTTTTACTATAGTTATGGAACATGTCAGCAGTATTTAGTTACCAAATTTACATAATTGATTATGAATTTTATATAGATTTTGCTAGTTATTGACTTGACATGTCAATATTTTAACTATGATATGGATAAACTAAATATAAGCATGGCTATGTCTCTTTAATTCAGTTCATTTTTGACCAACTTGAGTTAGGATAAACTATGTTCATCCTCTGTTACGAGACTGGATTAAAGCAATGTAACTTCAATACTTTCAATACTTTGAATAGGAATCTGTATGATGAACATCCTAATTTACAATGTGCATCACATTACATTTTCCTTGAGGTGTATTTTGTTGTTACTATGGCATATAATGGAAAGTATCTGAAAATACAGAAGAATATTAACATTATTCGTATTGGATGATAGGAATTTGTTCATTGGGATTGATAACTTTAAATGGTGGTTTTGCAATTATTTAGATGGCGTGATTTATAAAGCACATGAAATGATCCGACTAGGAAGTGAACTCTTGATTCTTACTGAAATGTTGAAATCTGTTTAGTATTATATTTTAAAAGCTTTCTGAAGATTATTTTTTATCATTTAAACTAAAAGCCAAATGCCATATTAAGCACTCTTGTTATTGTAAAACAGAATATACAGAATATGAGAGCATATATAATAAGGAAGCAATATTAACTGGAATGACATATGCTGTACATCTACCCTAAGCTAAGCTGGCAAAATGACATCAAAAATACAAGTAAACATTATCATCGTTTCTAACATATTACTACCTTTTTGTAAAATAGGCATTTGGTTAAGTGTGATATGTGTGTGTATACATAGCTTGAAATTCCAATAGACCATACCTGGACACTCTGCTGTTAGTTTATTCATGTGGTATATGTTAACATTCTATAACAAATGGACTACTGATTTGGAGGGAAGTGTTTATATGGCACCAACCACACAGGCCATATATTTTACAGTGTACTTAATAGAGATTATGGAGTCAGTTCTGTTCTTTGATTCCCAAGCAGCTGATGGATGGAATACCTTTGACAAAAGGCAGATGGGATGTGGAGTGATAGTTTGTAAGTACAGTGTTTTTTATTGAATAAGGTGGTAATGGCTATTAGGAAAGTGTTCGGGTGGGAGGAGAACATTGCCTCAGAAATAAATGTCACGTGGTAAATTGGATGATTAGTAGCTTCAACAAATGCATAGGGAAATTTGAAGTGGTTTGGATGGGAAAGTGGATTTGAGGCATAGGATCATCCATGATCTTAATGAATGAAGAACAGCCATGACGAGCTCTATGGTCTACTCCTTAACTTGTTAGAAGCTCAGTGAGGATATTGACAGAGAAGGGAGAGGAGTGAATTCAGAACAATGGAAGGAGCTGGTGGGCAAGCCCTTGGGGTAAAGCGTTGGCTTGGTGAAAATGGGGAAAGCAGCTGAGGCACTTGTTGAAAGTGAGATTAAAAAACAGGTAGTAGAAAAGAGAAAGATAGTGGGAGCAAAGAAACTAGAATTGCAGGATCATTGTAACATAGAAGGTAGCCATTTGGCCCATAAATATTAGTGCCAGCCCTCTGAATCAAGTACATCCTCCAGAGGGCTGAAGATTTTCATACCTTTAAATATTTATCCAAATCCATTTTAAAAACTACAGTTAAAGATTTTCACCCAGTACACTTCAGAGAGTAACCACTTGCTGCATGAAACAAAAGCTTTTCCAAACATCATCCTTGGATCTTTGGCCAATCACTTTAAATCTCAAATCTTCTGGTCTGTAATGTTTTTACTAATGGGAAAAGTTTCTTCTCCATTTGCTCTATCTAACCCCATCAGGATTTGGTCCTCTCTCCTGTGGACCATTTCTTCTCCAATGAGGAGCAACTGCAGTTTCTCTAGTCTATCTTCATAATTGAAATCTCTCATTTATAGAAACACGCACAAAATGCTGGAGGAACTCAGCGGGTCAGGCAGCATCTAAGGAGGGAAATGAACAGTCGACGTTTTGGGTTGAGACCCTTCGCCAGTCCTGATGGCTCGCGACCTGAAACGTCGACTGTCCATTAGCTTCCTGACCTACTGAGTTCCTCCAGCATTTTGTGTATGTTGCTACAGATTTCCAGCATCTGCAGTCTCTCTTGTGTGTCCTCATTTATAGATCTATTCTAGTATATCTAATCTGAATGCTCTCTAAGGTCTTCACCCTAAAGTGCAGTGACCAGAATTTTAAGCAGTACTCTAATTGTGGCTCATCTTTGTCCAAAAGACCAACAAATTGTGAAGTTTTTTGTTGCTCAAGGCCCCTTATGCTTTTTTAACTGTTAAATTCAATGCTCTTACAATCACTGAAAGTTATCTTTGGTTTCCAGAATGTTCCTTTACAATAGCACTCAAGGCCCTGGAATAACAAAAAATTATATTTATTTTCAAGAAATGAGCACTGCAATGAACCTTGCATGTATTACCCAACCCTGAATGCCATTGGTATGGGGTGCTAAAGTTTTATTGACAGTGATGAAGGAATGATGCTAGGTTTACAAGTCAGGATGATGGGAGGATTTTCAGATCATGAGTTGGCTGTTGCTGCTAAGGAAGCTTAGGTGAGCTGCTGCAGTGCACCTGCAGTTGGTTTAAAGTTTGTAACTTTAGAACTATGTAATCATGCTGTACATCAGGCCATTTGGCCCTTTATTTGTCCCATATACGTACATTTCTGCCATTTATTTTAAATCTGCACCCTCTTGTCACTTATTTGATAATCAAAACACTTTCCCTCTTTGCAGCTGACAAAACCTCTCAGTTTTGAATGTCTTTATTAAAATCCTTCCATACTTTTCCTCAAGGAGAACAGCCTTTCCTTGCCTCTCTGTCAAGTTTCTCATCCCCAGTACCATTCTGTTTAATCATCTTTAAACCCTTTCCAGGGTCATATCCTTCCTAAAATTTCATGCTCTGAATTAGATACAGTTCTCCATCTCAGACTTGCCAGTGAATTATAAAGCTTTCTTACTTTGTAAATTATTCCTCCATTGGTAAAGCCCAAGGATTCTGTGCTATTTTCAATTTCTCCTGCCATCTTTAAATTATGTGCCTTTTAGTATCAAGAAGATAACTATTTTGCTTGAATCAGATATCAGATTAACTTTAATCAGTTATGGGAATATATTTTCTTTTTTAATTACAAAACTAAAGATCCATATAGTATTTTCAAACATTTTAAATTTTCTATTTTCAACAATAATGTGAGACATGATTCTAAATGTGTCAATATTCAGCATCTTTATTTTGGAGATTGCTGTCTAGATTTGATTGATAGTGAAAAGAAGTATCTATGCGTCGTCTACATTGCAGAATGTAGTGCTTAGGACAGATGGAACTGAACATGTGATTATTAATTTGTTGATGTCATCATGCGACACCAAAAGCATTTGACCTATTTTTAATCAGTATGCTATCCCTTAGAATTCTATATATTGTGATGCTTTATTCCACATCTGCTGTAAAAATGCATTAACTAGCCAGCTGAAATCCAATTGACATTGAATGCATAAAAAAGCTAGTAATATTAAAGTATAGACTGCAAATGGTGGACTGTAGTAACTAATAAAACAAGTTTATAATACATTTTATTGCAGATGCTGATTTATATTTTCACTTTGCAATGATATTAAAATAGGAGTAAAAACTGGATCAGTCTACATTGGTGCTTTTATAGGCTAATTGTAATGTTTCACCCCACAGGAAGTAAAGCTGATGGAACATTATAAGAAAATAAGACTAAAATTATGTTACAGGACCACTTTTGTACTGATAATAAGTGTAACAGGAGGAACATATAAATTTATATAGTCTTCCTGATCTCTGAACACTTTAATGTTCTGTAAAACCAGTTAACAACTTCTGAAGAGTAATCATTGTTGTAATGTAGGAAACGCAAATCAATTTTCATGCAGAAAAATTCCACAAAAATGTAATGTAGTAAATTCCAGTAAACACTTTTTTTTTGGATATGTTTATTGAGGGATAAATGTTGACCAGGACACTGGGGATGACTCTCCTACTCATCAAGATAGTATTTGTGTATTTTATGTTCCCATGAGAAGAGGGCTTTGGTTTAACACAGCATTCCCACATTCCACAATGGAGTAGTGCATCAGCATAATTTTTTTTGTTGTAATTTCTTGAGTGAGATTTGTGCTCACAACTTTATAAACCTGGGCTAGAATGTTACCAACTGAGCCACAACTGATATATTGTGATTCCATTCTGGTTATTCTTTTACTTGTAACCTATATATAGAAAAATCCACTGTATGTGTGATTTTGTTTCAGATGATTGACACCATTAGTTCAATACATCTTCATATATCTTCTGTCTTTCTGTAAAATAGAGAGCAAATTGTCAAAAGTTTTCTATCTTTTCCAGCTTTAACCATTACTTGTATTAGTGACAAAGTTGGCAGTTATGTACTTCATATTTGTTTCTGAACTTTTTCTTTTCAGATGATATGATTTTGATCCTAACAGAAAAAAGTAATTAGTCTGCTTGCATTCTTTGGTACTATGTAGACAGGATTTGGGAGCAGTCTCTGTAGCCCATGTGCTGTTCCAGCATTTCCGTCACATGTTTCCCCTGTCAGTTGGAATGTTTACTGGCAGGGAGCCTCCTCTTCTTCCCATTTTAGCCTGCTGTTTAAATCGCAGCAGTAATGTTTTCAATCTGATTTAGAAAAAAGAGGCTCCTGCTAACACCACTGCTTTGTGTTAGGGAAAGCGGATAAAAGGAACAAGCGTGGTAACATGCTGCTGCTTTTAAATGTTTTATTTGGCTGGTACATTTCAACTTTGTGTTCACAGTAATGCTCTGACAGATTCCCTGGTGCAGAGTACTGGAAGTTGATTTTGCTTTCCCCTTTGGCTGTGGATGGGATGATAATTAGAGGACCAATGTACGCTCTTCCGCAGAGCAGATAGACGGCTTTAGCCTGGGGAGGGGGGAGGCTACTAACTGACTTCAAATTAAAAGCTGTGTAGGGATATAGGTTTGTGAGGCTTGGTACTACACTCTGAAAACTCGGAGGCATCTTTCTCACAGATGAATGGCGTGGCTTTCTATCTCGTTGGAATTCCACCCTACGTGGAGGCACAAGTAAGTAATAAATACAGAATGCTGGGCCCTACTCTGCCGTCTGCATAGTCTTAACTCGGGCTGCAGTATTTCTTTTAATTATAATGCATTTGTGACTAAGAGGATTAACATAGGGGAATGCAAGGCCTTTGAGATAGAACATAAGCAGGAAAAATAAAGGCAAATTGATTGTGGCTCTGAGATAGCTTTTCACAGAATGTTGCTGTGAAGTTGTGAGTTCTCTTAGCAGGATTTCAGTCTTTTAACTCTTGCCTTTAGGTAAGTGAATTTCTGCTTTAAACACTGTTGCTGTTCATTTGGTTTTGGTATGGTAGTAATGTTTTCTGTTTGTGAGTGGGTGCAAGCACAGCCGTGTCCACTTACTTAAAATCAGCAGCGCCTTTCTCTTTGAACAATGCTGCTTTGTAATAGGCACTAGATCGTTCAAGCTTTCTCTTGTTTCCCCTTCTCTCTCTATTCAGAGTTAAAAGAGCAGAAAACAAAACCACGTGTTTTGTGACAAGGATAGGCATTCATCAATCTTTATATCCTTGAAACATTAGTTCTCAAATATAGTTACTCATATTGTAACAATTTGAAGTGACAATCTAGAAATTCATTGGTGGGTATATGGAAATTATTACTGATGTTAAAGTGACCATTCTTGATAGCAATATACTATTTACATTGTTCCTTTATCCTCTAAAATCTTTAGTCAAATGTTACATTGTGCATTTTGAAGTGGTTGATGACGAATCTTCTATGAGGCCATCTGTGTGACTGAAGGTATTAAAAATTCTGAAATTTTTTATAATTATGTAGAAGAGTTAAATTCTTGATCTAAATGTTTTTTGCTTTGTTTTGTTGATTAGACGGTCTTTATCTATGTTATGTTTTCTCCATGAAAACTGTACAGAGTTAAAGAATGGCATATGGCATAGAAAGTGGCTATTCAGCCCTTTGAACCAATTGAAAGCCATAATTAAATCTGCTTCCACCACCCTTTGAGATCGTGCATTCCAGATCATAACTATTTGCTGCATGAAACTTAATGTCCTGTAGTCTTATTTGGTTCTTTTACTGGTCTTAAATCCATATCCTATAGTTCTAGACATTTCTGACAATGGAAACAGTTTCTCTTCCTTTACTTTGTCTGGACCCTTTATGATATTGAGCATGTTTGTCAAATCTCCTTCAACCTAGTATGGCCTAAGCGAGAACCCTTCTCCAGTCTATCCATGTAATTGAATTCCTCATTCCTGGACCTATACGAGTAAGCATGTGTGAAAATCATTCTGCTTTTCATCTTGTATCTCATTGCTGTTATGTAAATTTAATTTATTTATTGTGGGGTTTAAAAAACATTTACCCATGTCAGAAGATACAAAGCAAAGTCTGGTGTTGTAAATGAGATCTGCCTAACTCAAAGCTTGAGTATTGATAGATGCATGAATTGCTAGTCAGTACAATTTTCTGTTCTTAACCTTGATTACATTAAATAGTATAACTTCTCCAAAGTGAATTTTCTGATGCTTTACACTTTTATATTCAGAGCTTGTTTGAGTAACTCCCTTGAGGTTGCATCTGTTTAGTGCCAGATAAGTAACCATTTTGATTCTTGAAATGGTGAACAGTTTTGTCTTTTGATGGCTTTCCTGTAAATATTCACTTGACTTAGCAGTTGTGACCAAGGTGCCCTAGATACTGCTAATTGCAGTAGATGCCGTGAGCTTTACAAAAATGCCAAAAAGAATAGCACTTGTTCTGCTTTTTTTCCCCTCCTCCCCAGGGTGACTTGACTGGCTCAGTCTTAATCCACTCCCCAACAATAAACTCAAGCCTGCAAAATTGATGGTTTTGAGGAATTACTTGGTGCAGCATGTCAGTGATTTTAACTTGCCGTACCATCTGTGCCACTTCTAGTGTTGTAGATTTGTGCTAGTAAATTTGTTAAATTTTTTACTCCTGTTTAGAGCTTTGAACTTATTTTTTTACAATGGAAACATCTGATGTAAGTGCTAATTGCAGGGGAACATGCCAAGTATTCGGAACAGAGCTGTCTGCAAAGAAGCAAGGATATATATCATGAATATTTAATCAAAGTTGCACAGTGAATTATATTCATGTACATCTTGTAACATCTTAATGTGTATGTCTTGGTTTTTTAAAGACCTTTTACATTGATACAGGTATATTGAGTTAGTTTTAAAGGGATTAAAATGTTGTTCTGTATATGGAATCTTTGGGATACACTATATAAAGGACATAGGTGTAGATAATGTCAAAAGATGATCTCACTTTGAAAGTCTTTGAAGTTCTATTGGTCTGTCTGGCCAGTATTCCCATATGGTGGTAATTATTCTTTGGAAAAAGTCCATTTAAGAGGTGTCTGGGTCTACTAAAATACAGTATTAACAGGATGCATGTCAAAATTGTATTGAACCACAAGTGACTATATTACATTGGTGGCATAGTGGTTAATTTACTAGATTAATAATACTAATTATTATTGACTAATGATCCAAAGGTGAGGGTTCAAATCCTGCTATAGCAGTTGGGGAATTTAAATTTAGCTAACTAAATAACCTAGAGTAAAAATCTAGTGTCAACAATTGTGACCATGAACCGCATTTTCCTGAAGACCCACCTGCTTCATTAGTATGCTTTTGAAGAAGGAGGTCAGCAGCATTTTCTGGTAACGTCTGCATGTGACTTTAAATGCCCAGAAATGTAGTTCACCGTTCATTACTCTGCTGAATGCTTCAGCAAGCCACTCATTTGCATCAAATACACTACATTAAAACACAGTAAGAAAGATATGAACCATCTGGAATAGATGTAAGCACTGGATTTGGACACACCAAAGGCACACCTTGTCCACTTAATCCTGCAAGATCGTCCTCACTAATGTCTGGGGACTGGTGCCTAAATTGGCAAAGCTGCTCCACAGATTAATGAAAGAAAAGCTTGACATAATTGCACTCACAGATTTGTACGTTTCAGCCAATGTCCCAGATTTCTCCATCATGATCACTGGAGATGTTTTGTCCCATTGGCAACACAGAATGTGATGAGGCACTTTCTCTTACTTAGAGAAGTTAAAATCCAAAAATACTTCAAACTTGACACCATTCAGGACAAATCAGCCTGCTTGATTGATACCCCATCCACCCCAGTCTAACCATTTACTCTCTCTTTCTTGATCCATCGTCACACTGCAATGTATACCATTTACAAAATGCACTGCAGCAGTTTGCCAAGCCCTTTTCAACAGCACATGGATTTAGGTGAGATTTTACTTGGGTACAGTGTGTACTTTTGGTCATTGTACCAAAGAAAGGATATATTTCCCTTGGTGGTGGTTCAGGATTGACTCACTGGATCAGTCTATAAATACTGGAATTTAGAAAAATGAGAGATTCTCAATGATATAAGATTTTGAGAAGGATTGATAGGGAAGACTGAAAGGCTGTTTACTCAGGCTAGACAATCTATAACTCGAGTGTATAGTCACAGAAAAAGGATTTTCTTCTAGAATAGAGATAAGAAAATTCTTGTTCAGGTGTAAATCTTTGGAGTTTACTATCCCAGAGGGAAGTGGATGCTTGGTTGCTGAGTATATTCAAGACTTTTTGAAAGATTTTAGGCAATGTGGCGATCGGGTGGGAAAGTTGATTTGAGGTACAGAATCAGCCACTATCGGGTTAAATGACACAGCAGTTTCAAGGCAGCTGAATGTTCTATGTTTTCCCAAAACTGCAGTCTCTACCACCAAGAGGACAAAACAAGAGCATCATATAGAACCATGGCCATCATCTCCATGTTATTCTTAAATTTGCACATTATCCTCACTTGGAAATAGAATATTATTTCTAAATCTTTGCTCACTAGCCAATAGCACTGAGAGAATACCTTTACCATATTTTGACTGCAGAAATTCAAAATGATGAAAATTAGGGAGCAATAAATTATAACATTAATAAAAAGGGCATTTCAATATTTTACATTTTTTGTCTTTATTTCACTCAATGTAGATAGTGTATGCTGTTTTTTTTATCCCTTTGTTTCATGGATAAAACCTTGAATTGTCGAAGAATTATATTCGGTATATACTGGGGAAGGGACGTGACTGCTTCTTGGAGCAAATGGTTCAGGTGACTGATGCCTTGCAGTGTCTGTATCTCTGCTCCAGCTCTTAAACATAGAGCTGAAGTTGGTCAAGAAGCAGACATTTATTACAGTTGTTTCCCGGACAAAATTGTCCGCAAACTACCATGTGTTATAGCAGCAACACATTGGTCCTCCCATTCTTATGCTAATATAATTAATCTTAGTGATTACTTAATTAATTATTTTAATGGTAATTTATTAATTGTGTTTATTAAATTGATATTGGTTGTTAAAAATTTGAATGGTACATCTAAACTTGGCTTGTCACTGTGACCGTACACTCACTTGCCTCATCTGCCACATCACACAGCCAATTTCTCATATTGCAGTGGTCACTCTCCAGACCTTTCCCAGACTCTTGCACTTTATTCAGTGGGCCAGTGACTGTCTGCTCTCCTAGACTCCTGATCTTTATTCACTGGATCTGTGTCTCTGCCCTCCCAGACTCCTGCTGTTTGCTCATTTGGCCTGCGTCTCTCCACTCTCCTGGTCTCTTAAATATCGTACTTACCCTTTTTCACTGAGTCTCTATTGTGGCAGAAGAATAATGAGATGACATTATTAATGAAAATTACTTTTTTTCTCAGCATGATGAAATGTTAGCACAAAAGTTTCATAAACTGCATTGATTTGTATGACATATATTCACAGTTCTGTTAAGTCAGCATGATGTTTTGTTGTTTCCATTTTACTATATGTACATAGTTTGTTACCTTGAGATGCATGAACATTTGCAAAGTCTATGCTTTTTGGAAACAAGAATACAGGAATCAGTTATTTTCAGAAACTTGAAGCAATGTATCTAACATTTTTAAAATCCTAGCATTCTTGCATAAAAAACATTGTTAATTCATTATGAATGATAAAATAATAATTATTTTCTCTTTTGTACATCTTGTTGCAACTTATCCAAAACTTAACATTTGATTCAGATGCCTAGCACCGGCAATAGACTTGAGCTGATGGATTTAGCAAAAAAATGGAGACTTGAGGTGATATGCTCCATTATTTGTGCTGAATGACCACAGTCACATACTTGAAGAGGGTTTGGCCATGGTTCCCATGAGATATCCTGATGTGTTCCAGTCTCTCCAATGTTAATCAGAATCTGCTAGCTTCTCAATTGGATAAACAATGAGATGTTTGCTTCTAGCTGTTGAAATGCTCCACCGGGTGCTCCAATGTGATGAAGCAGCAAGGATGGTTGTGAGGACCTGCATCTGGTATTATATAGGGTTGCAGAATTATACTTTTGCCTTTGGTGAGATCCTCAAGTCACTGTGCAGTGGAGTCCTTGCATTTACATTGACATAGTTGAGGATAAGCGATGTCTGAAGGCTCTTCTGGTTTGTGAAGGCAAGAATCAGGAATCAGTTGACTGGAGTTGAATTGAGTTTCCTGACATTCTGTGCATATGGTTATTGAGTTTTCAACTTAGAACCATAGAACAATACGGCACAATACAGGCCCTTCGGCCCACCATGTTGTGCCGCCCTTCAAACCACACCTAAGACTATCTAACCCCTTCCTCCAACATATTCCTCTAACTTAAATTCCTCCATATGCTTATCTAACAATCTCTTGAACTTGTCCAATGTATCAGCCTCCACCACCACCCCAGGCAGCGCATTCCATGCACCAACCACTCTCTGGGTGGAAAACCTCCCTCTGACATCTCCCTTGAACTTCCCACCCAATACCTTAAAGCCATGTCCTCTTGTTTTGAGCATTGGCACCCTGGGAAAGAGGCACTGGCTGTCCACTCTATCTATTCCTCTCAATATCTTGTATACCTCTATCATGTCTCCCCTCATCTTCCTTCTCTCCAGTGAGAACAGCCCTAGCTCCTTTAGTCTCTCCTCATAATCCATACTCTCTAATCCAGGCAGCGTCCTGGTAAATCTCCTCTTCACCCTTTCCAACGCCTCCACATCCTTCCTATAATGAGGCGACCAGAACTGGACACAGTACTCTAAGTGTGGCCTAACCAGAGTTTTGTAAAGCTGCATCATCACTTCGCGGCTCTTAAACTCGATCCCCCGACTTATGAAAGCTAACATCCCAAAGCTTTCTTAACTACCCTATCCACCTGTGAGGCAACTTTCAGTGATCTGTGGATATGAACCCCCAGATCCCTCTGCTCCTCTACACTGCCCAGAATCCTGCCATTTACCTTGTACTCCACCTTGGAGTTTGTCCTTCCAAAGTGTACCACCTCACACTTCTCTGGATTGAACTCCATCTGCCACTTGTCAGCCGAGCGCTGCATCCTATCAATATCCCTCTGCAAGCTTTGACAGTCCTCCACACTATCTACAACACCACCAATCTTTGTGTCATCTGCAAACTTGCTAACCCACCCTTCCACCCCCTCATCTAAGTCATTAATAAATGTCACAAAAAGTAGAGGTCCCTGAACCAATCCTTGTGGGACACTACTAGTCACAGCCCTCCAATCCGAATGCACTCCCTCCACCACAACCCTCTGCTTTCTACAGGCAAGCCAATTTTGAATCCACACGGCCAAGCTTCCCCGGATCCCTAGGCTTCTGACCTTCTGAAGAAGCCTACCATGCAGAACCTTGTCAAACGCCTTACTAAAATCCATGTAGACCACATCCACTGCACTACCCTCATCAATCTTCCTGGTCACCTCCTCAAAGAACCCTATCAGGCTTGTGAGGCATGCTGTGTGTCCCTAATCAGTCCATGTTTCTCCAAATGCTCATAGATCCTATCTCTTAGAATCCTTTCCAACAGCTTACCCACCACAGACGTAAGGCTCACTGGTCTGTAATTCCCTGGACTATCCCTACTACCTTTTTTGAATAAGGGGACAACATTCGCCACCCTCCAATCCTTTGGTACTATCCCCATTGACAACAAGGACTCAAAGATCCTAACCAACGGTTCAACAATCCACTCCCTCACCTCAGGAAGCAGCCTGGGGAATATTCCGTCAGGCCCCGGGGACTTATCTGTCCTAATATTTTCTAACAACTCCAACATATCCTCTCTCTTAATATTTACATACTCTAGAACATTACTCTCACCTACACTGTACTCAGCATCATCAAGACCCCTCTCCCTGGTGAATACTGAAGAGAAGTATTCATTGAGAACCTCACCCACTTCCATAGCTTCCAGGCACATCCTCCCACCTTTGTCTTTAATTGGACCTACCTTTACCCTAGCCATCCTTCTGCTCTTTACGTACGTGAAAAAAGCCTTGGGATTCTCCTTAATCCTACTCGCCAAAGCCTTTTCATGTCCTCTTCTCGCTCTCCTCAGCCCTTTCTTAAGCTCCTTCCTTGCTACTCTATATTCCTTACACCTTATGTATGCTGCCCTCTTCTTCCTAACCAGTTGTTCCACCTCTCTCGTCACCCATGGTTCCTTCACCCTGCCATTCTTTCTCTGCCTCACCGGGACAAATTTATCCCTAACATCCTGCAAAAGATCCCTGAACATCGACCACATCTCCATAGTACGTTTCCCTTCAAAAATGTCACCCCAGTTTACACTCCACATCTCCATAGTACATTTCCCTTCAAAAATGTCACCCCAATTTACACTCCCAAGTTCTCACCTTATAGCCTCATAATTCGCCTTCCCCCAATTAAATATCTTCCCATCCTCTTTGCTCCTATCCCTGTCCACGACGATTCTAAAGGTTATGGAGCAATGGTCACTGTCCCCCAAATGCTCACCCACCGATAGATCTGTCACCTGACCCGGTTCATTACCTAAAACTAGATCTAATATGGCATTCCACCTAGTTGGCCTGTCAACATACTGCGTCAGGAATCCGTCCTGGACACACTTAACAAACTGCGCCCCGTCTAAACCTTTGGCACTAAGTAGGTGCCAATCAACATTTGGATAGTTGAAGTCACCTATTATAATAACCCTGTTATTTTCGCATCCCTCCAAAAACTGCCTCCCAGTCTGCTCCTCAGTATGCCTACTGCTACCGGGGAGCCTATAGAATACTCCCAGGAGGGTAACTGCCCCTTTCTTATTCCTAACTTCCACCCATATTGACTCTAGGGAGGATCCTTCTACATTATCTACCCTTTCTGCAGCTGTAACTTTGTCCCTGACCAGTATCGCCACCCCTCCTCCTCTTCTCCCCCCATCCCTATCCCTTTTAAAACACTGAAAACCAGGAATATTCAATATCCATTCCTGCCCCGATGTCAGCCATGTCTCTGTAATAGCCACAATATCATAGTCCCATGTACTTATCCAAGCTCTCAGTTCATCTCCCTTATTTCTGATGCTTCTTTTAAAACACTGAAAACCAGGAATATTCAATATCCATTCCTGCCCCGATGTCAGCCATGTCTCTGTAATAGCCACAATATCATAGTCCCATGTACTTATCCAAGCTCTCAGTTCATCTCCCTTATTTCTGATGCTTCTTGCATTCAAGTAAATGCTCTTTAGCCCATCCACCTTACTACTTTCATACCCTGTACTCTGGTTCTCCTTCCTCAAAGCCTCTCTACCTGTCAGATCTGACTTTTCCCCATCCCCTTCTTCCTCTGACCTACTCTTCTGGTTCCCTTCCCCCTCGCAATCCAGTTTAAACCCTCCTGAACCACCCTAGCAAACCTGGCCGCAAGGATATTGGCCCTCCTCAAGTTCGGGTGTAACCCATCCTCTCTGTACAGGTCCCACCTTCCCCAGAAGAGATTCCAGTGATCCAAAAATCTAAAACCCTCCATCCTGCACCAACTTCTCAACCACGCATTTATGTGCCATCTCCTCCTATTCCTACCTTCACTATCACGTGGCACTGGCAACAATCCCGAGATCGCTACCCTCGAGGTCCTGTCCTCCAGCCTTCTGCTTAACTGTAGGTACCAGCATATTTCTGTATAACGTCTATAGTAAGAGTATTGAAAATCCTCTTTCATTGGCAATTTTTCATTTTGATTATATTGTTGTCACTGCATTTTGTATAAACTACATGGGAGAATCTAGTAATGGTTAAATTTTACCTAGAGAGATGCCAAGTTCAACCTTTCTGTTTTTAAAGTGGTGTAAATACCCATTGAAAATTTTGGGCAGATATTTACAACACTCAAGTAAAGAAATTTCTTCTCATCCTAACTCTAAATGACTAAGCCAGGATTTGCATAGAATTTCCACAATTTTCTATTTTGAATACTTTATTTACTTGTGAACAAATGTATCAGATGGCAGAAGTAACAAGTCTGCAACTTTGTTATAGGAAAGTGTTTTCTGCATTGTCCACTAAAATTTCAGAGTGGGTAAAGGCCAAAATTTAAACTCATTGAAGGTTTCCTCTTGTGCTTTTACCCTTCCTTGTTTCCCTCTCCTTTGTGTGGTCCCACTGATTCCGGAGGTTTGCTGAAGTAGCAAGTGCTGACCTCGCAGCATATCCTGAGGAACTGACGATTCCCGGTGCATGAAAACTAACCTTACTAGGCTTGACAAAGGTATAATATCTTGTGATGATAAGCACAAAATGTCTTCTCCACTTCTTTTACTGGACCAGTATATTTTCATTCCTGTCTGTTCTTGTGTGGTTTGTAGTAAAGTTGCCATCAAAATATGAATTATCATTAATCAGTTTATCAGACAATGTCTGGCTTTGTTGAGTAAATTTCCTGTTATGCATATTATAATGCAACAATTGCTGCTGCTTTCTGTAATACAGTAATAGAAACGGGACATGTAAACAGGATTTCACTTGGGTCACTTTCATTTCCTGTTTTTGGTCACTTTTTACACTGATTTCCAGATTTGTCCTACTCTGAGATTTTCCACTATTGATTGCGACTGACATTGAAAATTTATATTCAATGAAATATTTCATATATAGATGTGTAATTCAGATGATCAACAAGAATTTTAATCTTTGAATCACAAACTAACAAATACACACATTTCATTTAACTCAATCAAGATTTAATATCTTAAAGAGATAACAGATCATGGCTTTTGCTTTTGTATAGAATCAGTAAGGCATAGAAACAGTTCAGTAAGGAACATAGCAATTAAATTACTAGACAAGGAATTCAGAGGCCTGAGCTCAATTCCCATCGTGAGAGTTATGGAAGTTAAATTCAGTTAATAATCTGGAATTCTTGTAAAAACCCAACTGGTTGTTTAGTGACCTTCAGGGGAGAAAATTTATTGTCATTACTTGTTCTAATACTTTGTTTTGTCAGCCCCCTACCCCTGTATTATCTTATGTAATCAAGAGTTTTGTTTTCAAACCCCGCAACCCCTCCCCAGAGGGGTAAAGCACGATTAGTAACATTTCTGGGTCAATTTGTCATTTCAGAAATTTGACTGGGTACTTCCAGGTATCACTCGCCCTTGCATGCCTGACTTCATTTCTGCATAATTTATGCAGGAGGTGACTTTGTTTCCTGTGAGGCATTCCTTTGGGAACATATCAGGGGAAATTTGACTAAGTTGTCCCGGGAGTGCCCACCATTGAAACTAGATCATCACAATTCTCTTCAACTTCACCAGAACTTACCTTTCCAAAGCTTGTCTGCCATATTAAGGCTTTGAAAATATTTTGAAAAATCAGTCTTGGCTTGGTTTCTTGGTATTTAGCATTAAAATGATATGGAAAATGGCATTCTTGTATTGTCCTCAAGTTTCAAGCTGCAAAAGCAATTCAGTTCAGCAAATTTTGATTGTATTGTGGATGGACTGATGTGGGGGGTGCAGCAGGATTATGTTAATTATATACGTTCTACATGTGTTCTCATTGTAGGTCAGCAACTACTGGACTAAATTACCACATCATTTTAGAGGATGAATGATTGCTTTGGAATATGTAATTTAACAAAATTTAATTGAATTGTACTTTCAGATCAGTTGACTTGTGCATGAAAGCTGATCATTAAATGACAAAATAATTCCAGACAAATCATTAAAGTGTAGATTGTGAAATCAGTTACAGTGTTGTGTTGTTGATTTAAAAATTCAGAATTCAAGATGTGGCCTTCTATCAGGAACACATTGGTTTTGAGACTATGTTGAGTCTCTGTACATAAATTGCTTTCTTTTGAGGAAAGATGTGATTTTTGAACTGAGCAGTGAAGGATATTTCTGCATGGAATTGGAACACTTTCCTTTTCAGATATCTCAAGTCTGGCATTGTGTGAATTAGACCGTAAGACATAAGAGCAGAATTAGGCCATTCGGCCCGTCGCGTCTGCTCTGCCATTCAATTGTGACTGATTTATTTTTCCTTCTTAACACCATTCTCCTGCCTTCTTCCTGTAACCTTTGACACCCTTACTAATCAAGAACCTATCAACCTCTGCTTTAAATATATCTAATGACTTGGGATACACAGCTATCTGTGGCAATGGATTCCACATATTCACCACTCGCTGGCTAAAGAAATTCCTCCTCATCTCTGTTCTAAAGGGACACCCTTCTATTTTGAGGCTGTGCCCTCTGGTCCTAGACTCTCCCACTACTGGAAACATCCTCTCCACATCCACTCTATCCAGGCCTTTCAACATTTGGTAGGTTTCAATGGGATACCCCCTGATCCTTCTAATCTTCAGTGAGTAAAGGCCCAGAGCATCAAACGTTCCTCATATTTTAACCCTTTCATTCCTGGGATCATTCTTGTAAACCTCGTCTGGACCCTCTCCAATGCCAGCACATCCTTCCTTAGATATGGGGCCCAAAACTGCTCACAATACTCCAAATGTGGTCTGACCATTACATATAAAGCCTCAGCATTACATCCTTGCTTTTATATTCTAGTCCTCTTGAAGTGAATGCTAACATTGCATTTGCCTTCCTTCTACCGACTCAACCTGCAAGTTAACCTTTAGGGAATCCTGCACTAAGACTCCCAAGTCCCTTTGCACCTCCGATTTCTGAATTCACTCTCTGTTTAGAAAATAGTCTCTACGCCTTGATTCCTTCTACCAAAATGCATGACCATACACTTCCCTATGCTGTATTCCATCTGCCACTTCTTTGCCCATTCTCCCAACCTGTCCAAGTCCTTCTGCAGACACCCTGATTCCTCAACACTACCTGCCCCTCCACCTATCTTTGTATCATCCGCAAACTTGGCCACAAAGCCATCAATTCTGTCATCTAGATCATTAACATATAACGTGAAAAGTAGCGGACCCAGCACCAACCACTGCGGAACACCTTTAGTCATCAGCAGCCAACTAGAAAAGGCCCCCTTTATTCCCACTCTTTGCCTTCTGCCAGTCAGCCAATCTTCTGTCCATGCTGGTACCTTTCCTGTAACACCATGGGCTCCTATCTTGTTTAGCAGCCTCATGTGTGGCACCTTGTCAAAGGCCTTCTGAAAATCCAAGTGAACAATATCCACTGACTCTCCTTTGTCTGTCCCGCCTGTTACTTCCTCAAAGAATTCCAACAGATTTGTCAGGCAAGATTTCCCCTTAAGGAAACCATGCTGACTTTGGCCAATTTTATCATGAGCTTCCAAGTACCCCGAAACCTCATCCTTAATAATGGACTCTAACACCTTACCAACCACTGAAGTCAGGCTAACTGGCCTATAATTTCCTGTCTTCTGCCTCTCTCCCTTCTTAAAGAGTGGAGTGACATTTATGATTTTCCAGTCCTCCGGAGCTATTCCGGACTCTAGTGATCCTTGAAAGATCACTACTAATGCCTCCACAATCTCTTCAGCTACCTCTTTCAGAACCCTGGGGTGTAGTCCATCTGGTCCAGGTGACTTATCTACCTTCAGCCCTTTCAGTTTCCCTTAGTAATAGCAACTACGCTCACTTCTGCCCCCTGACTCTCTTGAATTTCTGGCATGTTGCTGGTGTCTTCCACAGTGAACACTGACGCAAAACACTCATTTAGTTCGTCTGCCATTTCTTTGTTCCCCATTCAAACCTCTCCAGGGTCATTTTCCAAAGAGTCCAATGTCCACTCTCGCCTCTCTTTTACTCTTTGTGTTTCTGAAAAAAACTTTTGGTACCCTCTTTTATATTATTGGCTAGCTTACCTTCAGGTTTCATCTTTACTCCCATTGCTTTTTTAGTTGCCTTCTGTTGGTTTTTAAAAGCTTTCTAATCCTCGAGTTTCCCACTAATTTTTGCAATATTGTATGCCCTCTCTTTTGCTTTTATGCTGTCTTTGACTTCCCTTGTCAGCCACGGTTGGCTTTAGAATGTTTCTTCTTCTTTGGGATGAACTGATTCTGCGTCTTTCGAATTACTCCCAAAAACTCCTGCCATTGCTGCTGTACTGTAATCCCTGCTAGGGTCCCCTTCCTACCAACTTTGGCCAGCTCCTCTTTCATGCCTCTGTAGTTACCTTTGCTCAACTATAACACTGATGCATCTGATTTTAGCTTCTCCCTCTCAAACTACAGGATGAATTCTGTCATATTATGATCACTGCCTCCTAAGGGTTCCTTTACCTTAAGCTTCCTCATCAAATCTGGTTTATTACACAGTGCCAAATCCAGAATTGCCTTCTCCCTAGTGGGCTTGACCACAAGCTGATCTAAAAAGCCATCTCATAGGCATTCTACAAATTTCTTCTCTTGGGATCCAGTACCAACCTGATTTTCCCAATCTACCTACATATTGAACTCCCCCATGACATACTTGACTGTAACATTGCCCTTTTTACATGCCTTTTCTATTTCCTGTTGTAATTTGTACCCCACATTTTGGCTACTATTCAGAGTCCTGTATATAATTCCCATCAGGGTCTTTTTACCCTTGCAGTTTCTTAACTCTACCTACAAGGATTGTACATCTTCTGATCCTATATCACTTCTTGCTAAGGATTTGATTTCTTTTTTTTGCCAACAGAGCCACCCCACCCCCTCTGCTTACCTGTCTGTCTTTTCGATAAGATGTATATCCTTGGATGTTTAGCTCCCAGCTATGATCTTCTTTCAACCACGACTCTGTGATGCCCACAGCGTCATACCTGCCAATTTCTAACTGCGCTATGAGTTCATCTACCTTATTTCGTATGCTGCGTGCATTCAAATATAACACCTTCAGTCCTGTATTAACCGCCCTTCTTCTCAAATTTGTCTCCATGTTGCCTGAAGTTAATTCTTATCCCTTTTTAAATTCTGTTTTTATTTTATTCTGGAGACTTCAGTAACCTCTTCTACACCCTCCTACTTTATCCGTACTTTTCCAATCTGTTGAACCCACTCCCCTTCAATGCAATGTAAAGCTGCCTCCACGCATTGCCAACATTGTGCTCCAACTGAGTTTCTAAAGACTTCTCCCTGCTGTGTTACTGGGAATTTTGTTTTAATCATCACACCTGCCTCCTTGTAAAGACGGGAAACAACCAGACTGATTTTAAAAGATCTTACGGGCATGCAAAGCTGTGTAAATAATAAAAAGCTATGTTATGGCGATTAAGTTGAAGTGGCTTAGGACATTGTCATTATTCATCTCTTATTTTAATATTTATTTTAGTAATACTCTTAAAAGTGCTCTGCTCACTTCGATTTAAATAATGATTGATTTTATGGAAGTATGACATTCCTCCATTGAATTGTACTATAACAATGTTGTCAAAGGTATGGTCTGAAAATCTAACCCTAAGAAACAACATATACTTTTTATTCGCACACACCTTGTTAATGTAAAAATTCACAATTTTATTCAATTTTGTTTTTGGTAAGACATGAGCAGTATCAGAATTTAAGATCAGAACTATCGTTGGTTGGATTCTCCTCTGCTATATATTTGAATCAGAACAGTCATAAGCTTCTATATTAAAGGACTGAGAAGTTATTACCACCCAATTTGTTTTCAGCAGCACTGGTACTAATCAATCCTTGTCACTTTGGCCTATACAGACTCTATGGGGACACAAAAACAAAAAGCGCTGGAAGCTGGAATCGGGTCAGGCACTGTCTGTGGAAAGAAAATCAGTGTTAATATATTCAACTTGAAACGTTAAGTCTGTTTCTCTTTTCACAAATGTTGCCTGACCTGCTGAGTGTTTTCAGTATTTTATTTTCAGATTTCTAGCAACTGCAGTTTTTACTTTGATTTTCATCTATGCGGCTACAGATGAGCTAAAAAGAAATGATGCAAAAATAAAAGCCACATTTTAGTGCTGATTAATGAGATCTGTACTTGTGTGCTAAAGATCTGTACTTTTAGAATTGAAGTGAAGCAGCCAAAAATTTTGCTTCAAAATTTCTTCTCTGTGTACATATTTCTTAAAACATTTTTCTAGTTGCAGTGCCATTGATGTGTGCTATAAATTTTTTATTTTACATATTTTTTATGTTTTCCAATCAGGGAGAAAAGTATTTTGTGAAAGTGAGTACAATTTGGGTTTGTATATTCTTTTGGGAATCTTTTAATTTTTGAACAGTTTAAGAAGTTCACATTTAGATTTTAAGTTTGAATAAAAAGAACAACTTCTGTTCTTCAGAATAAAACTAAGATTATGAATACAATTTTTAGAAAACCTATAATGATGATGTGTGCACAGATAGTGTAAAATTGGTATGATGACTGGAATAGAGACCTGCCTGTTGGTTTGTTTCCATCTATGAGCCAGGTGAACAGTCTTAAAAGAAACGTAAAGGAAACTGGGTAGGGAGTTCCAGGATTTAGATCCAGAAATGATTATATATTGTGTGATTTGGAGGCAACTTCCACATGGTTGTGTTCTCTTGGGAAGGATGTGGAAGCTTTAGTGAGGGTGCAGAGGAGATTTGCTAGGATGCTGCCTGGATTGGAAAGTATGTCTTACGAGGATAGGTTGAGAAAGCTAGGGCTTTTCTCTTTGGAGTGATGGAGGATGAGCGATGACTTGATAGATGTGTACAAGATGATAAGAGGCATAGATTGAGTGGACAGTTAGAGACTTTTTCTCAGGGCAAAAATGGCTCACACAAGGGGGCATTACTTTAAGGTGATTGGAGAAAGGTATAGGGGGGATGTCTGAGGCAAGTTTTTACAACACAGGAAGTGGTGGGTGCGTGGAATGCACTGGCAGCAGAGGTGGTTGGGGGGCAGATACATTAGGGACATTTAAAAGACTCTTAGATAGCCACATGAATGATAGAAAAATGGTGGGTTATGTGGGAGGGAAGGGTTAGATAGATCCTAGAGCAGGATAAAATGTCGGCACAACATCGTGGGCTGAAGGGCTTGTACTGTGCTATTATGTCCTATGTGTGTGCTGGTTCTATGTGTTTGCTGCCCATGACCTTGGTAGTAGAAGTCGCGAGTTTGGGAGGTTCTATCAGAAGTCAACCAATTAGAAAATCAGATGGTGGATTTGTGGTCATCATTTAAAATGACAATTTTTTAAATTCCATAGCTATCATGCTGTGAATTGAACTCTGATATCTGGATTGTTAGCCCAGGCCTCTAGATTACTAGTCTGCCAATTCAACTGCCACACCACCACCATGCCCTAATGATCCTGGATATCCTTGCTATCTTTTCTTTCCTCTTTTTCCCATTTTGGATTTTAAAAGTTGATAACTTTGCTCCAGAAGAAGGGCTACAAAGATATGTAGCTTAATCTCTGCGTTTTATGTAAGTAATGTATGATTTGCAGTAAGTATACATGCCTTGCAGATACAATATTAAAAGAATAACTGCAGTCCCAAAAGTGGATTACGGAAAAAAATATAAAGCTTAAGATTTCTAAACTTGCCAGAAAAAGCAGCAAACCTGAGGATTGACCGGCAATTTAGAATTCAGCAAAAGATGAGCAAAAAATGATAAAGGGAAAATAGAATATCAGAGTAAACTAACAAGGAACATAAAAACCATACTATGAAAGAACTTACAGGTTTATTTAGAGGAAAGATTAGAGAGGGCAAATATGGATTCCTTGCAAACAGAGAGGGGAGAACTTATAATGGGAATAAAGACAGGGCAGTGCTGTTATATAAATAGTGTTTGTCTTCATGGAAGACACAAAAGCCTTCGGGAAAACTGAAGGTGCAATGGTCTAATGCAAATAAAAAAACTAAAAGAAACATGTATTAGTATAGAATATGACTAGAGAGGTTGATGAGATTTAAAACTGATAAATCCCAAGGACCCTGACGATCTATGTTCCAGAGTTTTGAAAGATGTGGCTTTTAGAAATAATGCATGTTCTGGTTATCATCTTCCAACATTTATATGTTCTGGAGTATTTTCACTAGATTCGAGGGTAGCAAATGTGACCCTACTAGTCAAGATAGAAAGAGAAAGAAAACAGGCTATGCTGACTTGTTGGCCTGCCATTGGTAGTGGGGAAACTGTTGGAATCTGTAGTATAAGATTTTTTTAATTTAGAAAATAATAATAGGATTGAGTAGAGTCTATGAAGAAAATCATGTTTGACTAAGCTATTGGACTTCATTGAAGAAGTGCCTAGTTGAATAGATGAGGAGACACCTGCAGATTTCAGAGGGCTATTGATAAGGCCCCACACAGGAGGTTGATGATCAAAGTTAGAGCATGTGGAATATACTAGGATTGAAAGTTGGTTAACTGATGGAAAACAAAGATTAAGAGTTAACAGGTTGTTCTTGGGCTGGCAGGCTGTAAACTAATGGGGTTACTGTAGGAATTAGTTACTATTTTGGGATCTATCCTTGGACCCCATCGCAATCCATATCACTGATTTGGCTGAGGGGATTCATATATAATATTTCCAAGTTTGCTGATGACATAAAATTAAGTGTAATTGAGTACTAATGAGGATGCAAAGGGGCATCAACAAAAACAGATGGAGTACAACTTGGAAATGTGAAATTATCCACTTTAATAAAAAAGACAAAAGTGCTGAGTATTTTTAAAAGGTGAGTGATTGGGCCATGTTGATTTTGAAGGGAACCTGGGTGCTCTTGTGTACATGTCATTGAAAGTTCCCATGCAGATGCAGCAGGCAGTTAGGGAAGGCAAATGTTATATTGGTCTTAATTGCAATAGGATCTGAGTGCCAGAGCAAAGATGTTTAACTACAGTTAAGTTAATCTTGGAGAAACAACCATGAATTATTGTGTACAATTTAGGTCTCTTTATCTTAAAACAAAATTCTATCGAAGAGTGCAGTGAAGATTCGCCAGACTGATTTCTGGATGGAGAATCTGTTACATGAGAAGAGGATGAGCAGGCTAGGCCTTTATTCTCCAGAGTTTATTCAGAGTGAATTCTTAAAAGGCTCAACAGGATAGATGCAGGAAGGATGCTCTCACAATTTGAAATGAGATTTTTTTTTCACGCAGAGAATTGTAAATCTTTGGAATTTTCTACCCTGAATGGCTGTAGAGGCTAAGTCGCTGATCACATTCAAAGTGGAGATCAGTAGATTTTTGGATATTAAGATATCTTTATTAGTCACATGTACATCGAAACACAGTGAAATGTATCTTTTGCGTAGAGGGTTCTGGGGGCAGCCCACAAGTGTCGCTATGCTTCCGGTGCAACATAGCATGCCCACAACCATACGTCCTTTGGAATGTGGGAGGAAACCAGAGCACCCAGAGGAAACTCATGCAGACACGGGGAGAATGTACAAACTTCTTACAGACAGCTGGTTGCTGGCGCTGTAATTGCGTTACGCTAACCGCTATACTACTGTACCTGCCTTACAACTGAATGAAGATAGGGCAGAAAGTAATGTTTGAGAAGGAGGGTCATCCAAAATCTTTTTTGAAAGGTGGCTAAGTAGCCTATTCCTACTCCTGTTTCTTATGTTTGAAAGCTATTTTTGAGAAAAGATTATGATGTGATGCAGAGTCAACAGAATATCATTGTTGCAGGTTAACATTCAGAAATTTTGCAGAGATTATCAGTGGCACATCACTGTTGTTTAATTTTTCTGTTTGAGCTGAGCTCCACTCCTGCAATCTCTAATTCTCACACGATTGGCAACATCACCTGCCCTTCTGTCTCATCTCTTCCCCCCATCCTGTGTGCACGGTGTTGATCTTCTTCCACTCCCTGCAATCTGTTCTTCATGACTCCTGAGCAAAACTCAGTCATCCCCCGATCTATTCAAAACTTGGAAAGTATATGTGTCTTAATATAACATCATACACTTGAGTTTCTAGATAATCTTTCTTTGGTATCTGCATTCTTCAATATGATAATGCATCACAGTGCGTGCTAGCCTTTAATGTGCGGAGTGTTGAGTTATTTAATAGTATAACTGTGAATATTATTGTAAATAATCTGCATAATATGTCTCCTCAGATCTAATATCACTGGTACATAACCTATTCAAAGCTGTTGGTTTATTCTTTGTAATGTAGAATAGCAAATGAATATGATTTATAAATCATCATTTAATTCTGGACACCTCAATTTGTACACATAGTTTAATCAGTTCCTTTCACCCTTGGATTAAGTGAGTTTTGGACATTTTCTGCACTTGGAATGTATGTTAGGCAATATAGTGATGCAGCTGTTTTGGACATTATTATTTAGTGATTACTTTATAGGTTACTCCCTTCAGTCTTTTAATAAAACTGTTGACTTCAAGTATTTAAATTTGTGCCTTTCTACTGGTACGTGCATTGGATATAGATTTTTTTGGATAATTTTATTGTCTTTCCATTGAGTATCCACTTGGAAAAGATGCATGAGGAGTCCTTTTTCACTTAGTTGTGTCACCCTTTCATGATGCAAAGGGAAGAGGAAGTAATTGAGTGATGCTTGATTTGGCTGTTATGTCTGATTGTAGGTTGTTTTAATGTACTTGCTTATTTAGTAGGCAAATTGTTAGGGAATGCATTGCAGAAGTGTCATTTTTAGACTCCTCCCACTCTTGTTGTGCTTTCTAAAGCAAATCCTCAGTAATACTTGTTGCTAGGCAGGCCTTTATTGGGTTTCTGTCTGCTTGGTGGAATTGTAGGAAAAGTGATGTGGTTGTGGCAGTTAAATAAACTTTGATTCTTTAAATTTTTTTACTGGCTACTACCATAGCAACCACTAAAATACAAGGATTGCTAAACCTATAATCTGTTGAAAAAGTAGAGCGTTTATCATCTTTGATTATATGATACTAATTTGGAGAAACAAGGCTCATGGATGAGTCATGTAGCTGGACAAACCGTCCCTCCTCAGTACAGCAGTTCTGCCAGCAATCCATTCCATGGTGTATTCTGGATTTTATTTTGTGATGCATTGAAAGTAACTTTGTAAAGGGTGGGATGGCTAACGGTTGGGCATCAAAGATGTAAAGAGGTCAAAAAAGCAAAAATTGGAGATGTTGGAAATCTGAAATTAAAACAAAATGCTAGAAATGCTCTAAGTCAGGTAACATCTGTGGGGAGAGAAACAGGCGCAGTGTTTGGGTGATCTCTATCAGAACTAGGAACATTTTATTTGATTTTTTTTAGTTGATTGATTACTGTTTAATTGATTACTTTTTAATTGATTACTTTTGGGAGTTGAAAAATGTACATAGAGGACTCTGGAAGAGATGAAATACTTGGAAGAGAGTCTGTGAAAGAGTTACATAGTACATGGTACAACAGGAAAGACTCATCATTTGAGTGTGTGTTTCTGCTGCCCTCTATCTTGTATGATAGGCATCTTCCTCTTTGTGTGTGTGTGTGTGTGTGTGTGTGTGTGTGTGTGTGTGTGTGTGTGTGTGTGTGTGTGTGTGTGTGTGTGTGTGTGTGTGGTGTGTGTGAGATGTCAGACTGCATGGAAACAAGTGTTTCAAGAGTTTGTTCTTACTACGACAGAACAGGAAAAGATCTCATTCAAGGTTAGATAGTATTTATAACTTTGGTGTTTCCCAATCATGATCAGTCTTTTCCTGTAAACCATGCACTCTTTTCCTGTCGTTTAGCGATATCATCATCTGGGAATTGTTAGGAGTGACCAGTGTTTAAAAGCTCCAAAAGGAATGCACTGTAAAGTGACAGCTTTGTTGAGAAATCTTATTTTATCTACTTTTGGTGGGTTAAACAATCTTGTGCTTAGTACCAGTGCCAAACTGGGCCATCCTCAAATGATCATGAAATTGGTCAGAAAGATATTTGGAACAGTGTTAGGCTGGTTTACATTCAGATAAGAAGCTTTACAATAGTACCCACAAATTCTGAGGAGACCACACTCAATTCAGCATTGCTGTTGACACTCTTCATTGCTGTTGACACTCTTCATTGCAGCCAGAGGACAACAATATACAGTATATTAAAGTGGCTTCAGGTCAGAGAGAGTCTGCTTCAGGGGAGAGCTCCCAGATTCACCAAAAGGGATATAGTTATTCTGGTCAATGCGAAATATAGTAGGATGGAGGTCCAGTGCACACATACAAGTCTATTAAGGCTTATACGCGCACACAGAGGGAGGCTACACAAAGTCTTTCAGCTTTGCATTCATAATCACACCTAGTCCAGGTCTAGGCTCTGCCACAAGAGAGCAGCTTGAAGTGAACAGTGATATGTTACGAGGAGGAGCTTAATGTCCTCATATGTGAACAGATTATTTCTCTCAGTGGACACAGGTATGCAACCATGAGCAGCCTGCGGTTCTAAAGGAGAAGCGGGTGCTACACATGAGGAGCTAACTGTTTCTCCTTGAACAGAAAGGTATTGTATGTCAGCTGATGCCTTCCTGCATTAGTAGATGGCTGGCACACTTGAACAAATCTCTTGGCTTCAGACACACTGGAGAGCAAAAGAAGCATGAGGAAACTCATTTCACTTTTGCAGGAGCATTTGCATGCTCCCACAACTGAAACACTCCCTTCCAAACCACTCTCACCACATTTTCCTACCCACTCACATGCATCCTCTTACTCAATTGTACAGAGAGCTCTGATGAGAAATGCAAAGAGAGCTGGATCCATGCACCTGTGATTCAGGATCTATCATTTGGGTTGTTCTGCATCTTAATGTTAAAAAAAATGGTAGAGTAGTCTGTGCCAGCAGTTCATTATACCATTAGCTACCATGTCCTTGAGAGGTTGCCTTGGTATGCAGGTCCAGGAAGTGATATCCCTATGGCACCACTTTGCTTCCCACCATAATCTCTTGTGGACCACATAAATTTGTGCCTTGCAGCTAGTTATCCCACACTGCTTCTTCATTTGTCTTAGGCAGTAGTGTGCAGCTGGCCCATCTAAAGCAAGAGCTTCTTGTGGATCACCAAGGATATCTGTATGGAGTCGAAGTGAATGGGACCAGCCAGATTGCAGCCCCTGAGGGAAACACTGCAGCATAATCTAGGACATCAAAATACACCTACCAGGTTATTAAATTAAAAAGACACTGTTATATGAGTTTATGGAAAAAATATTATGATTTTCCACTACCATGTCATTTGCTGTGACTTTGCTACAAATGTTCTTCAGGTGTTCTCATTTGTCAAATAACATACTTAGTTGTGCAGAGTTAAGTCACTGTGCTGCTATCATTACCGAATAACTTGCCATTCCTCACTTACAAAGATTGCTAAGTGTCATGTGTGTCATGTGAATGTTCAAACTAAACACTGATTGTGGCCAAAAATTGAATGATGATTTTCACTCAAAAATTACAGCTTCATTGCAGCAAATGATAACTGCGAAACATTTAGATGTGCCACATCTGCCAAGTAATTCTAGTGAATGATGGCACAAAATTCTCAGTGCAAAGTTGATTATTTTTTCTAGCTTGTTCTGCTTTTACAATATTTATCATGGCCATGCAATGAGATGCAGAGAAATATGAGAGAGGTCCATGGTGAGAAGAAACATCTGCTCTGTGTTGCCCTTTTCTACCAGTCTCCTTTTGCTTGGGGATTGTGAGGTGATGGGATTAGGTGAGAAAGTATTACATATGAATTGGGATAAGGGGCATGAAGAGGGTTGATCTGATCGTAACATCAACTCTGCATTTCTCTTCTCCCAGTAATCTTTTACTCCATTGCTTACCAAAGAATGTCTATTATTGCCTTCAAAATATATAAAGGCTCTGCTTTCACTGCCTATTGAGGAAGAGAGTTCCAATGATTACCATTCCAGGTCAGATGATAGGGCCTTGAGTACAGAGGTCATAGTTGTTTAAGCAAGATGTCAGTCATTGGGAAACACACATGTTTATAACAGGCCATTTAAATTGCAGGATGCAGGAATCTATCTTAATGTGTAAAATTCAGTGCTGTTGGATCTGCATTGCAAGAATTGAGGGATTTTGTGTATCGTCTAAGCTCTGCTGATTGCTGATTATTTGTTTACTAGGTTGGTGTTAAGGATTGTAGTGGGAGAGGTTTGTACCTAGGAATATAATTCTGCAGGCTTCTTCTGAAAATAGTCAATCTATCGTGGTCCCTTGAAGTCCTGCAGGATTCCCCAAGGTTGAACACATGATTTGCAGAAATGTGGAACATGTGGTAAATATATTCAAAGCTGAGAGAGATTTTTGATCAGCAAGGGAATCAAGAGTTATGGGAATAGAGCAGGAAAGTGGACTTGAGGAAAGCTGGATCAAACATGATCATATTGAATGGTGGAGCAGACTCGAGGGCTGAGTGGTTTACTCTTGTTCATATTTATTATGGGCTAATAAACTTTGCAAACTATTCAGACACCTTCTAAAATGTTATGAAGCTGCCCATTGGGGTGTCTCATTGTCAAGAAGTGAAGGATCACTGCTTCCTGGTACAACATGAGCTTTATGAGCTGGCACACTGAAGGTGACGGTGGTGAGTACCTGGAATACACTGGCCGTGGGAGTGGTGGAAGCGGGGTTGCTGACAGCATTTAAGTCTCTGGAGGAGCTCTTGAACTGTTTAGGCATAGAAGGAGATGGGATTAGTGCAGATGGATGCTCGCTGGTCAGGATGAATATGGTTGGCCGAATGGCCTGTTTTCATGCTGTACGCCTCTGTTAATGAATTGCTGAATCCTATGGGCAGAACATACATTAACTCCAATGTACTGCTGGTGGGAAGTAGTAATGTGGTACTTCGGAATTCCAGGGGAGGATGGTGAAACTTAATGTGCTGTGAATATTTGCTGTTTATCAGCCTGAGCATGGATGTTCAGAGTGTAGAGTATCACTCTAGTAATGTAGTATTAGTATAATATAGTAATAAATCATTGAGTAATGCAATAACAACTTGTTGATCGAGTTGGCATTCAGTGGATAGGTCAATGCATTGAAGGGCTAATATTTCAAACCAATGAAGTTCACCGTTATTAAAAAAAATATATAGACTAACGTGTTAATTTTTTTGTCAGATAAAATGAAAATGGAGCTAACAACAAACAAGCAGCTTTATTCTTTACTCTTGTAACAATGAGCAATTCTTCACTTAAGCAGCTGCAGATGATATGGCCAAGGATGTCATTCTGAGGAACTCTTGCTACAATGTCCTGGGCTCTGATGATTAGCCATAGTGCCTTGATTTTGAGTTATTACCTTCCTTTTTGTCTTCTTCTCTGGTGTCATCTATTTTGACCAGGACTGTGATAAGGTCATCAGTATCCTAATATTGACGGGACCTAAACTGGGACCAACGAATGAGTTAATGATGATCAAGAAGGCTTAATGGTACTCTCTTCATTACTGTGGTGGTAATTGGCTGGACTAGATTTTACCACAACTTTGTGGTTAGGACAATCTGGTCAATTTTCCATAACTAAGTAAGTACAATTGCACTAGAGCAGTTTGGCTATTCCAGTGGCTGTTTCTAATAGTCACTGGCACTACAGCCAGGATTGTTAACTTCCACCATGTAATGTGAACCTGAATGACTTATGAACCAACAGGAATTGAGTGAATTAACTAAACAATATTTGCTAAACCATTGCACAGGTGAGACTATTTGGCTGATTGTGGCTATGATGGCTTTTTGGAGACTATCACATTAGACTAGCTCTCCAGTCCTTTCTTCATAGTCCTACATTTTTTTCTTTAAAATTACCTAAAATATTAGTTTTGAGAATACTATTAATTCTGCTTCCTCTACCCTAACCCTACAAGTAGTTCAGATCATATTAACTAACCGTGTAAAAATAAAATTCCATTCATAGAGTCATAGTCATAAAGCACTACAGCACAGAATAGGCCTTTCGGCCCATCTAGTCCATACCAACCTGGTTTTCTGCCTAGTCCCATCCACCTGCAGCTGGACCATAGCCTTCCGTACCTCTTTCATTCATGTGCCTATCCAAACTTCTCTTAAATGTTACGATTGAACCTGCATCACCACTTCCACTAGCAGCTCATTCCATACTCGCACCACTCTCTGAGTGAAGTAGTTCCCCCTCAGATTCCCCTTAAATATTTCACCTTTCACCCTAAACCTATGTCCTCTAGTTCTAGTCTCATCCAAGCTGAGGGGAGAAAGCCTGCATGCATTCACCCTAACTATATCCCTCATTATTTTGTATACTTCTATAAGATCTCCCCTCATTCTCCTCTGCTCCAGGAAATAAAGTCCTAACCTATTCAACCTATCCCTGTAACTCAGGTCCTCAAGTCCCAGCAAACATCTGTGCAAATTTTCTCAGCAGTCTTTCAAGTTTATTGACATCTTTCTTGTAAGTAGGTGTCCAGAACTGCACACAATACTCTAAGTTTGGCATCACCAATGTCAATATACAACTTCAGCATAACATCTCAACTCCTGTACTCAATGCCTTGATTTATGAAGGCCAAAGTGCCAAAAGCTCTCTTTACAACGCTATCTACCTACAATGCCACTTTCAAGGAATTATGGATCTGTATTCCCAGGTCCCTTTGTCCTACCGCACACCTCAGAGCCCTACCATTCACTGTGTAAGTCTTACCCTGGTTTGTCCTCCCAAAGTGCAGCACCTCACATTTGTCTGCATTAAATTCCATCAGCCATTTTTTCAGCCATTTTACTAACTGATCAAGATCACACTGCAAGCTTTGATAGCCTTCCTCACTATCCACTATGCCCCCAGTCTTGGTGTCATTCGCACATTGCTGATCCAGTTTACCACATTAATGTAGGTGATGAATAACAATGGACCCAGTACTGATTCCTGCAGTGGACCACAAGTCACAGGCCTCCAATCAGTGAGGCACCATTTACTACCACTCTCTAGCTTCTCTCGCTAAGCCAACGTTGAATCCAATTGACTACTTCATCCTGAATGCCAAGCGACTTAACCTTAGATTAGTTAGATATGACCTGCCAACATAAAGCCATGTTGACAATTCCTAATCAGGTCCAGTCTATCTAAATACTTATATATCCTGTCCCTCAGAATACCTTACAATAATTTACCCACGATTGACATCAGGCTCACTGGCCTATAAATTCCCGGCTTATTCCTAGAGCCTTTCTTAAACAATGGAACAACATTAGCTATCCTGCAGTCCTCCAGCACCTCACCCATGGCTAAGACGTTTTCAATAATCTCTGCCAGGGCACCTGCAATTTCTGCACTAGCCTCCCACAAGGTCCAAGGCAACCCTTGTCAGGCCCTGGGGATTTATCCACCCTAATTTGCCTCAAGACAGCAAGCACCTCCTCTTCTGTAATCCAGATACGGTCCATGACCTCACTACTCTTTTTCCTCAGTTCAATAGACTCTGTGCTGTCTCCCGAATAAATACAGATGCAAAAAGTCCATTTAAAATCTCCCGCCCATCTCTTTCGGCTCCACATATAGATGACCACTGGGCCAATTTGTCCTTGCTATCCTTTTCCTCTTAATATAGCTGTAGAAACCCTTGTGATTCTCTTTCACCTTGTCTGCCAGAGCAACCTCATGTCCTCTTTTAGCCCTCCTGATTTCTCTCTTAAGTGTTCTCTTGCATTTCTTATACTCAAGCACGTCAAATTATCCTAAATGCCTATACCTGATATGCACCTCCTTTTCTTTGCCAGGGCCTCAATATCCCTTGATAACCAAGGTTCCCTAAACTTGTTAGCCTTGCCTTTTATTGTAACAGGAACATACAGATTCCGTACTCTTAATATTTCACTCTTGAAGGCCTCCCACTTACCAAGCACCTCTTTGCCAGATAACAAGCTATCCCAATCAATGTCTGCCAGATCCCTTCTGATGCCATCAAAATTGGCCTTCCTCCAGTTTAGAATCTTAACCCTCAGACCAGTCCTATTCTTTTCCATAATTATCTTGAAACTAATGGAATTATGATCACTAGATCCAAAGTGTTCCCATACACTCACTTTTGTCACCTGCCCTGTCTCATTCCCTAAGAGGAGATCCAGTATTGCATTCATCTTACCCCAAGTTCTTCTGACACCCTCGAAACCCCTAATATTCCAAATCCCTATATTAAATCTTTCCTTAACCTAACTTTGAAAGAACAGTTCCAGTTTCTCCACTCTCTCTAACTGAACATCTTCAGCACTGGATATCCTGCTGGTAAAGATGTTCTGCATCTAAGGTATGACACCCAGAATTAGATACATTAGCTGAGGTCTAACCAATAATAAGGAGGGTTGCTACAATTAAAAGTTGACTCACCTGACCCTACTAAAAGTACAGAGTGTGATTCTCTGATGGACATAAATGTTACAAATGAGGTGATGCTGAGAAGTGCAATGCAATAACTGTGCAGTGTGCAAGTATATTTACATAGATGGGTATGAAGTATTGCCTGCCATCTGTAAATGAGTTCTGAAGCCTGTTTGGTGTCCAACTCAGTGCTGTGCTATCGCTTTATTACTCTCAAAAATGTAAATTTGGAGCAAACCAGCTGAGTAAGGAGCACACGTGTGACAGTGGAATGACTTTCCATCAATTGACATGACAGCCTCGTGTCTTAAGACGCCTTAATAAGCTTCAACAAATGGTGGTGGTGCCCATGTGCTGAGATTCAGCCCATGCCCTTTAACTCTGAAAATTTATCTCAGTACATTGATGTGAGAATTTCCATCCTAAACTATATTCACACAAATAAGTCGTCTTTAACATGTGGGAATATATTTCTTGTGTGCTTCTACCACCTACAAGCCAAAGAATTTGCAGGGACTGGAATAATTACTGCAGCTCATGCACATGGTTTCTTTGATCTCATCCTGGCTGGAGAACAGTGATTACAGAACCTTCCCAGGGCAGAATTTTTGTCATTAAAGTGTAGAGAGCAGGAGTTTGCTCGTCCTTTGCTTCCTAATTGTATTTTCAGGAAAAAAAATTTTCAAAAAATTTTTTCTCGTCTTCTACTGGTCACATTTCATCCAATATCCTGTGTTCTATTTTTGTTTGCTAGCATGTACTTTCTTCTCCAGAACAATATACAGAGTGCTTCTATTTGTATGAAGGGCAACCTTTACAATGCAAATATTTTCTTAGTTCATTGTTTGCCTTGTAACTAGAGAGGCTTGTTACATGAGCAACTGTAAATGCAAACTTTCCATCTACCCCTTGTTAAGGTATGTGCTTTGGACACCAGTAAACTGCTGCACTACAATAAAGAATGGGCTATAATGGAACCTGTTCAGATGGACAGATTTGAAGTACGTGCAAACATAAAAAAACATATTGTAAAGAAATCGAAAATTATAATTGATTAAATATGTATTTTTGTGTATTTGAGGGTTTGTTTTAAAAAGAGCACTTACGGTAGCTGTCCTAAATAAATTTTACATGAACATATGAATTAGGAGAAGAAGAAACTTCTTAGCAGAGCTTTCTCTGTCATTTAATAAGATCAGACTACAACTTAACTCTGCATTCCTTTTATATGTGTTAATCTTTCAACTCCCTTACTCATTAAGTGTGTATCTACCTTTGTGTTATCAATATTCAAAGACTCTGCTCCTACCAAGTAAGAGACTTCCAAAGACCCTCAAATATTTGGGAGGAAAATTTTCTCGTGAAGATGATCTTTTATTTATTCTAATTATGATGCTTGCACTGATCCTTTGACAGAATTTCAATCCCATATTCTTTAAAAAGAAATAATATTTTTAAAGTTATTTTGGATTCTGCTTCCCAAATGATTTCTGGCAATACAGTATCCTATAAGGTCATCTGAATAGTTAACCTGTCACTTCTTTCTTTTGGTGATGAACTTTTGTCCCTCAGTTGCTGATTCACTAACCAGAGGAAAATGGTTTTCCATATTTGTTTCTTAATCTCTGTTCTAATGAAAAGAGCTCCTTTTTAATAAAGGCACATAGCTCAGTAAATCTTTTCTCTACCCTTAGTTTTGACTGTGATGAGTGTTGAAATGACATAGCCTTGAGAATGAATTGGTTAAAATGCTATGTAAATTAGAAGTAACGAAACAAGAACTAAATACAAGCCATTACCATACAATAATATCTATATAGATACTATGTGCTGCACTTACACCTCTCAATATTTATAATATTTATACTCCATGAAAGGGACATTGAGAAATGAACAACACATTATATTGAAATGTGTTTGTCAATCCCACAGCACTGTTGGGGAGGAATTTATTACAAGTACATATAAGGAAACAACAGGCTTTATTCTTGTTATCTTTAGCAGTTTCAAGGAATTCTATCAGCATCCAAGGGAAAAGCAGATCCAAGTTTGAGCTAAAACATAAATGCTGAATTTCAAATTGCTGGAGTTCATTTTTATACCTGTGGTAAAAGGTCTAGGCTGGTATTTGATGAGTCACTGTTAGAAAGGCTTCAAGACCTATTCCCATCATTGGCAGCACCTAGTGTAATGCACAATATATTAAGAAAGGAAATTTGCTATTTGGGGCTAAGTTTCATCATTACCCTCTTATTAGAGAAGTTGTATTGGCTTCCTGTTTTAAAAGTCAATTAATATTCCTTATTTTATAGAGAATTATATGATGGGGAGTCTGTATCATATTAAATTTGATCTTTATTTGCATTTAGGTGATTTCTAAACCATCACCTTAATCACTAGGAATATTGTTCTGTGGTCAGAATAATTCCTTAAGCAATTCTTATGGAATTCATTTAGATATATTTATGAATTGAGTTAATTCACTAGGCTGGTACAATGTTTTGAGTGCCCATGCATGTCCCTTTAACATGGATAGATTTAGATTTGTACTGAGTTTATTATTGTATCACAGAGGTGCAGGTTTGTCATCGTATAACATTGGGATAGGTACTGCTGGATACAGGTCTGTCACTGTATAACATGAGTACAGTATTGATAGATCTGTGCTTGTGCTACACAGGAAAATCCTGTAATGCTCTGCAAAAGACATCAAGTAGAAAGGCAATTGATGGAGAGGTGCTGTTGTCAATGCAATTCAGTGTGGCATTAGTTGAATTTATTGTGTTTACCTTCCTTCCTGAAATGTATCCCCTATAGTCACAACTATATATTGTCTTTTTTTAAAAAAATAATGGGTTTTGCCTTTGTTTCAGTTAAAGCATAAGCACTCCAAATTACTGCAGTTTGTATGATTCGGGTCTGTACGTCCACACAAATCTAATGGATGCCCGAATGTCTTGCTTCGTCAAAATAAGTTCCTTTTCCATCTTTGCATTTATTAAGTTACTATGTTTACGCATTGTTGATAGATGACAGTTACAAAATGCCCCAGGAAAGAGATGCGCTCATGTGGAGACCACTTCCATTTTCATCTCAAAAACAGCAGAATTTAGTTAGTGGTAACAGCAAACAAACAACGACTTCAGTCTGGTATCCAGAAATACAAGTATGATATTTTGCTGGAAAATGGAAAGTAATACCAATGAATAAGACACTCCAGACAACTTCGGAAATGCCACTTTACATGCAAATCTCAAGCTACATTAGCAAAAATTATGAGTACATTAGTTTCTTGCTCTCTATCATAAAAACAGATTCTACAGGAAGAGAGCTTATAATTAGGTTTTAAAATGAGTCAATAATAAAGTCTTCCCTCTTGACTGGAACAGTAACTGTTCCTTTGCAACACCCTCTTAGTCTTACCAGTTTTACTGTTGACTGAATCCCAAGTTCCCAAAAGAGGGCCCCGGTTCTCCACTAACTAATTCTTGGTTAATTTACAATGAGATGCTCTAAATGTATATGAGACTTTAATTTTAATGTTTATGCATTTAAGATTTAAAAAATACCCAGATTACCTTAGAGTTGCAATCATAAGTAAAGTAGGTCAGCAGAGATGGTTTTAATGGGGTATTAAAAGGAGAGGGAGCTGGAGGGAGAAAGGAGGAGAATATGCATAGATTTTCATTTTTTAAAATTCTAAATAAAAATTGACCCCAGTGATATTATGGAAAAATGGCTGATATAATTAATGTCAAAATCAGTAAACAATAATG
Source organism: Pristis pectinata (assembly GCF_009764475.1). Taxonomy (NCBI): domain Eukaryota; kingdom Metazoa; phylum Chordata; class Chondrichthyes; order Rhinopristiformes; family Pristidae; genus Pristis; species Pristis pectinata. The sequence goes on from NC_067429.1 coordinate 4,646,912, forward strand.
ATCTTTATTTATGGTGCTAAACACATTGTAAAAGTTCAAAGCAAATACAATATGGAATCCTTTTGCAGACCATTCCTGCAGAACCTCTGTTTGTTCCTCCTACTTTAAGATGGTCCTTGACATCTACTTCTGATGAAATCAGTGGCTATCTGTCCTGATCGTTTTTCAATCACTGCTGCAGTGTCTAATTTTGTTAACTGTTCTATAAAGTGCCTTGAAATGATTTATTGCATTAAATGTGGTATTATTAATTTAAGTTGATGTTGTTTAAATGTATTGCCTCAAAAAATGCAGTGCTTCAGGCTGGATAGTTTTGAAAAAAGGTAATTGTCATAATAATTTCAGTAACGCATGTGATTAAAATATCAAAGCATTTTCAGAGGAGATTTTATTTTTATAGGTGGTTGATGCAACATTAGCTGGATTTGATGTGAATCAATTCCTCAAGTTCTCCACATGTGGACAAATTTTCTTAAATTTTTTATGTTTGCAATTTATTGATATATATATTTTGTACTTTTATGCTCTTTATTTTCAGAGCCTAAGTGAAATAACTCATTGAAATCCACATTTATTCATTCTTTTTATTAATTCAAGCACCAGTGTGATGTGCATTTAAAAAAAACATAACGTTCCACCATGAAAAGTAATCAATTTGCTGAATCACTTCTTGTAACTTGAAACCCTAAATCCTGGAATTCTTACCACTGTTGTCTTGCTCCAGTCCATTAGTTCCATTTGTAGATGTAGTGCTCATAATTGCTTTTAATTATTTTACTTGTGGTCTTATCAGTGTCTTTTACTTTTGATGTTCATCTGTAGTATTTGACTAACTTTTAAATTTGCTGCTTTAAATTGATTCCATGCTTCCTGTGGCCCATAATCATAGCCCATCCTCTTCCCATTGCATTTAAGATCATGAAAATTATCTTATTATCATGAATATCTCTTGTTCAGGTGTGTGCCGTATTAAGTTTACTGCTTTTTGTCAACTAAAATTGCTTGGGATGTCTGAATGTTTCAAGACGTTGCATGGTATGAATGACTAGGGAAAGAACGAATCCAGTGGGTGAACAAGAACAGAGACAGATTAATGCATGGGCCTGCACTAATCAGCGGTCCCTGTCACTGTATGACCTGCGTACATACTGCCAGCAGTCTCTCATTATGTTACATGGATACATTACTGGGGGGAAGAGGGGTGCAGGTCTGTTTGTAAAATCCTGGGGTACAGTATTAGTGGGCACAGGACTATCCCTTTATAAACCTGGCGTTTAGCCCTGATGGATACAGGCCTGTCACTGTAAAACATTGGATTCAGTACTGATGGCAAAATCCATTCATTGTTTTTCACTGGAGTACAATGCAGGTACACGTGTCTCTCTGACACTAAGTGCAATTTTAAAGAACTCTTTTGAAAAACTGACATAGCCGCAATGGACTGTGGTTCTTTGAATTACCATCCCTGTCATATGCTCACTTCCAAGTTTTACCCTTGTTAGAGAAAGGGTGGATGAGCAGGAAATGTGACCAGCTTCCTGACTTGAGGAAGTGGAAAATGTTGGTCCTGTGAGAGGAAGGAGGAAGGTGTTAAAACCTAGCTTTAAAAAAGATGCACACTTAGCTTTTACTTTTTTTTTCTGAATGCACTGCACTTTTAACTTCAGCATTTACCTCTGAATATAACTACGTATACTTTGAGTTCTGTTGGTACTTTGAAAAAGTGGTTAGGTTTTAGAAATGAGTAACCAACAGCTCCTATATTTTTATTTTCTTCTTTCACTTATTAAATATTATTCCATACAGTGTCTTCAGTTATGGGATTCAGTTTGCCCATTGTGTCTATATTGTCCCCAGAACTTCTTGTTAGAGTGGTGTGCGTGGCCTCCAATTTGTTCTTTGCCTAGGGCCATAGTAAATCTTAATATAACTCTGAACAACAGCAAGGGGATCTCAGAATAAATATTTACACTTTGACAGTACCATTCACCTCCCTTTCAGGATATTACAAACTGCTTGAAATTAATAAAGTAGTTTTGTTGTGGTGGTTGTTGCTGTAATGTAGGAAACAAAGCAGTCAGTTGTGCACAGAAAGCTCCCACAAATGCACTGTGATAGTCACCAGGTAATCTGACATTGCATGAGGGATGAATATTATCTCAAATACAGATAATAACTCCCTTGCTTTTCTTTGAAATAGTGCGAGGGGATTTTCTGTTTCCACTTTAGAGAGCAGATAGGGTGTCATTTAAATTTACATTTGGAACACTGATTATAAGTAGACAGTAATCTAAACGATTACTGTGTTTACCATAGCAGCTAATGATTTGGAATGCTACTTATTCTGGCCTGCCACCTAAAGCGATGTAAATCACAGCTGAAAATAAATTCAGTTACACTGTTAGTGAACAAGTTTCAGAATCTGGAGCAAGGTCAACAAGGCTTGGATTAAGACCAAGTATTCTGATTAATTTAGTCCTCAAGTACTCCAGTGCTAAAAAGTTTGAGTACTGAGTTATAATGTTGGACAATATTATTGTAATGTTGAAGCAAGTCTATATCAAAATCGAAAAACTCACCAACTATATGTGTATATGAAATATCATCAACTTGAAACATTAACTCTGTTTCTCTCTGTTGATGCTGTCTGACCTGCTGAGTATTTACAATATTTTCTATTTTAATTTCCAACTGCATATGTTAGTTTAAAAATAGAAAAGAAAAAAGAATGCATGATCAATTCTCATTCCAAATATTATCTTGTTACAACTCAAAGCTGTACAAAGCAGTTTCTAATGAAGTTAAGAACACACAAGAACAGGAATAGGCCATCCAGTCCTTCAAGCTTTCCTTGCCATCAATATGATCAAGGCTGATTAAAGAAATTTTATATATTTTTTGAAAAAGAGAATTTCTAGATGATCTGGTGACAGTTGATCACAAAGTCTGTTGACTATAAGCTCTGCAGTGGAGAACACACTTTCTGCTGGAACTGACATTACAAACATATGGATGTCATTTGCCATTTGATTAAATTTCTTGTAATGTTCGTTGTCGACCATACAAAAGGATTCTGATCAGGCTGCATTGTGTTTTGTTTCCATTTGACTTGTTTCTGGAGGAATCCTCTCCAAAGAGTGTGCTTTTGGTCATTTCTGTGTTTGTGTGGTGAATTGTCATTGTTACATCTGTGATTGTGACCACCTTCTTAGCATCACTAAACTGATCTCACAAATTCTGAATGGTTGCTTCATTTTCATATAAATCATTCAGTTTTTCTTTCATGGCTTACTCTTAAGTGATAGAGAAACTTCAGATATTTGTGTCTGCATTCCAAGGCTGAAGCTATAAGGCATTACATTTCCTGCTGACCCCATGCTGGCAGGAGGCATCCACCTCTGCAAAGATTTGTAAACATTGTCTTAAATTCTATCTCTTTATTGGACTCCTCTTCGGTTGATTTAAGATATTTAGAAATCATCATACTGTTAACAGAGATTTACTACCCAAAGCTGTTGTGTTACACTTCAGGGACTGCAATGCCAGCAATAATTCTCCAGTGTTTGCCAGCTTTCATCTATTAATTCCAGTGTTTTAGTGGTGATCAGTTTTTTAATTAATCTGCCAGATAATGTGGCAGCCACAACCCAACTTGGTTCTTGCAATCAATCAATGAAATATATTTCACGCAGCATTCCAATGTATTTGCCAATACTAGAAAAGCTATTGGTCTGGTATATGTTAATATTATTTATGTACCAAATAATATGTTTATTATTTATAGTGAATATGCAACATCGATAAGCAGGAACCATCCTGTCAGTGTTTGTCAGCTGAAGAAAACGAGTGATGTGTAGGACTGACCCCTATTCAAGTAAATTGTGTTGTCTAAGACAAGGTTGTTGACATTCATTCCATAATTTGACCTTTAGGCTTCTAAGAATTGGCAGCTGCATTTAACATACCTGCTATGTTCTGGGCATTGGGTTGCTCTACAAATCTCCGACTCTGCAAAACAATTAAATGAACTTAATGAGTTTAAAAGCAGTGCAAGACACACACAAGTTTATAGAGAGCATAGAAGGCAAGAGGCCTTGGGAGTTTAGGGGTAATGTGGGAAATAGTCCTGGGAATTTAGTCATTATATATCCTGAATAATGATGGTAGCTGGGTGAGATGCTCCTATTGCAGGTTGAATCCACCTCCAAAATCACTTGCTGTGCCCCAGGGCTCTGTGAAACTGTTCTTTAGGAATTAGGCAACCCAGGGTTGACGGTGAATGTTCTTTTGATGTTCAGGCATAGGCTTCAGGCAGCATGTTTGCTGGGATGGGGATGGTGTGTACGGAGAAGTGTAGACAGAGGTGATTGGGGGTGGGGGTGGGGAGGTGGTGAGTGCTGGCAGTCAGGGACGGGCAACTTCACTTTAGGAGAGACCGAACAGCTGGAGTTAGTGGGGAGAGAGGTCGTGGTTGATGGAGAGCGGAGAAGCTGAGGGGGAAGAGACTAAGAGGCAAGGGGCTGAATGAAAGCAGACCTGAGAGGGAGAGAGATTAAAGGAAAGGGAGGGTTGAGGGTGGAAGTTAGGCAATTGAGGGAGACGAAGGTAGTGAATCTGAGGGTGGTGCCACTGAAGCCCAGAAGGGATCAAGGTGGGGTGAAGAAGGGTTGCTGCGTGTTTTTTATGTGTGAGGGAGTGAAACTTGGGTGTGTCTGTCCACATAATGTATGTTTGCTAAGTCTATGCAGCAGACCCTGATCTCCAATTTTCTCGGACCTCATTGCAGTTTAACTATGACCTGCTCTGCTAAGTTTACTTGGTAGCTGGTCTGCAATGGCTAGCCCACATTAAAAGAATACATGAACAAATATCCATCGCTCCTTGGAATTGGAGAGGAACCAAGTAATTCTCAACCACAAAAGAGATGAAGTATCATAAAATCCAGTGTGTAATTTGTACCAATATAGAAGTTACCAACCCAACTCGCCACCCCCCCCCCCAAATGGGGACTTAAATTTTAGAAAAAACAGTGTTCCTGGACTTCAGATATATTTAGCTTTTACCCTATTAGCTTTAGATAAATAATGAAGAAAACTTAATTCAATTTCTACAAGTAATGTACTGCATTATGTTTTATACTTCCATTGTTTCAAAATAAGGATCACTGTTTAAAAATAAAGGTTTGCCCATTTAAGGCCAAAATGGAAAAATAATGTTTTTCTCTGAAGTTCCTGAATCTTTGGAATTCTCCTTCTCCAAGGGTGGTGGAAGCAGAGTCTTTGGATATTCTTAAAACAAGAGTTAAATGGATTATTGGTAAACTAGTGAGTGAATGTTTATTGGAGGTAGGTGAGAATGTGAAGTTGATGTTACAATCAGAGTACCAATGATCTCGTTGAATGGTGGAGCATGCTTGAGGGGTTGAGTAGCCTGATCCTTTTTTGGATCTTCATAAGGAAAACTTTTTTTTAAAAAAGAACAGAAGTGTATATAAACTGTAGTGTATTGTAAAATCAGTGTTGGTATTTACCAGTCATAATTTAGTTAGACAAACTGGTGTACAAATGTCTCCTCTCGCTTCCATTTATTCCTTTCAGGATTACCCAGACAAAAGACCCATGCATCAGATCTTCCAGTGATTGCATCCTATTCATGATGACAATAGCAGCTTGAGTCAACATAGCACTTCTATAGAGTAAATGAGTCAAATTGCTTCATATCTATTGTTATCAGATAGAATTTGCTTTTAGGGTGAATGACCAAAATGAAATAAGCATGTTTTAAGAAGTGTTGTAATCCATAAAGGAAAGGTTCAGGAAGGGATGATAAAGCCCAGGATGTTGATGTAAGGGAAAATGCAAAAATGGTTTTTGAATGCTTGATGATGCTTTGGTATTCTGTGTTTGTATTTGTTGTATGTTTTCTTTCAGAATTGTGGTGCATATTCTTAAATAGAATTGTTCTGCATATTCTACTAGGAACACCCACAAGGTGGCAATGTAATCACTGGTATTTTCATAAACCACAGTGCTAGTTAGTAAATAACTTGACAATAATTGCATTCATTTGATAAGCAGAGCTAATGTGAAGCAAAACAAAACTCATAGCTGGATAGTGAGGTGACTACTGAGGTTTGGAGATACCTAGCTGCACATCTTAAATATTGCTGCTGATAAGCAAATATGAAACATTCAGCATTATAGTTCTTATATATTTAAGCCTTGATTCCCATGCATTTCCCTTTGAAGGTTAGCTAATACAGCTTTTAGTCACTAAGCTACTGTGAAGAGTTATATAAATGCAGACTGTACAGCTTCATCAAAGGTAAATTTTGGATGATGGGGGAGTGGTGGTTAGGGAGAGAAGGACACTATTATTGTGTGTGTTTGATTTAAAAATCTAAACATTCTAATGATTTTAAAACTGTTTTGTGCAAAAGGAGCTCAGATTTTGGGTTAACCAATTTACTGTATATTTTTGTCAAATATATTTTGGCACTGACTTTTCATTCACTGTGTCACTCTTTCCTAATGTTTTACTTCCAAACATAACAGTTTTGTCTTGGGTCGTGCTTTTGTTTCTTCTGTCAGAAGGTTAGCTATTAAACTCTTATTTCAGATACTTGAGCAAATATAACAAAGGTTAACATATAAGTGCAGTACTGAAAAGTGTTGCATCACCAGAGCTGCTAACTTTTGGAGGAGATTTTAAATGGATGTTTGCCTTCTGCAATAGTTTGCATGGTTCAACCCAAAGAGTAAGGAATGATCTTACACCTGTCTTGAACAATGTTTGCCCCATTACATATTTTAAAAAAACAGAATATCTGGATTTTAAGGTGTTTGTAGGAGCTTGCTGTGTGCAGAACTTGGCTGTCATATTTCCCACATTACAGCAGTTTCTTTAGCTTACTGAAATATTATCCAGATGGCTGGATTATTAAAAATACAAGCAGAAAATACTGGAAATACTCAGTACGTCATGCTGTGTCTGTGGCAAGAGAAACAGAGTTAACGTTTCAGGTTAAACATGAACAAAAGGTCTTCGGCCTGAAATGTTAACTCAGTTTCCCCTTCAAACGTGAGTTTGAATCCTGGCATGACGCCTGGAGAATTTGAATTCAACTAATTAATGCTATAGTTTTAAAAAAAGATCAATGATAGTGACCATGAAGCCACTGGATTGTTGTAAAAAGCCATCAAGCTCAGGAAAGGAAATCTGCCATTCTTACCAGGTCTGCCTTTCTCTGACTCTTAACTCACCAGTGCCATACCCTTGGCCTAACTTGTCCAAGTCAACCAAGGTGCTTTCCTGAGCTAATCCCATTTGCTTGCGTTTGCCCCATATCCCTCTGAATGTTTCCTATCCATGAACCTGTCTAAATGCCTTTTAAACATTGTAATTGTACTCGCCTCTACCTCTTCTTCTGGCAGTTCGTTTAATGTACCCATTACACTCAGTGTGGGGGAAAATCTGTCCCTCAGGTCCCCTTTAGATCTTTCTCCCCTCTAGTTTTAGACCAGCCTACCCTGGGAAAAAGACTGTGGCAGTCTATCTATGCCCCTCATGATTTTGTATACCTCTTATAAGGTCGCACCTCAGCCTCCTTCACTCCAGGGAAAACATCCAGCCTATCCAGTCTCTCCTAACCCAAGCCTCCAGTCCAGGCAGCATCCCTGTCAATCTTTTCCGCACCCTCTCTAGCTTAATCACATTCTTCCTATAGTATGACGACCTGGACTGCACACAATATTCCAGGGATGATCTCACGAACATCTTGTACAGCCATAACGTGACATTCCAACTCATTGACCCATCCATTGAAGGTACTCCTTACCTTCCTGTGTCGCCACTCTCAGGGAACTATGTACTTGTACCCAAGGTCTCTGTTCTATAACACTCCCTAATGCCCATTTTATTCACTGTGTTTGTCCTGGTTCTTTTTTTGTGGTTGACTTTTAACTAACCTCTGAAATTGTGTTTAATTCATGGGCTAAGCAGGGACAGACAGTAAACAATGAAGTGTGCAGGAAAAAAATGCATTGTCTGTTGAAATATTTATATAAGAGAATTACAGTACATTTAACTAGTGTATTAGAATCAGAGTTTGTTAAGCAATAATTACGGCTTTTATTATGTCATTGAAAACTCACTTGTACATCAGGTGTATGATTTTCAGGGTATTTCACCATCTGGCTAGTTCGTAAACAGATTGTTCATATAATTTCCACTTACTTATTCACTTTATTCAGGTCATGGTGACCTGCCTCCTTAAACTACTGCAGTACTTCTGGTGAAGGTTCATGGGTATGGAGTTCCAGGATTTAAACATAGCAACAGTGAAGGAAACTTCCAAGTCGCAAAGTATCCTGACTTGGATGCATTTTGCAGCTCAGGATGGTATTTGATTCAGAAGGAAATCCAGAGGTGGTGGTGCTCCCATGGCACTTGCTACCCTTGTCTTTCCTAATAGTAGAAATTGCGGAGTTGGGAGGGACTGTTGATGTATACCACAAATGGTGGAGGTAATTAAATGCTTAAGGTGGTGGATGTGATCCAAATCAAATGAGTTGCTTTGCTGATCCAGACAAACAGAAGAATGCAAACCTCATGTGTTCATTTCATAGGGTAAGCAGGGATAGTAAATGATGGGTGTTGGGAGCAAAGTCATTCGCAACAGCATACTCAGTCTCTGACCTACTCTTGTGACAACAGTAATTATGTGGCTGGCTTCTTGTCTGTGCTAAGCCCCCAGGATGTTGATGACAGGATCTTGGTGGTGCTTGTCAAGGGTAGGTAGTTCCAACCCCCTCTTGTTGGAGATGGTCATGGCCTGGTTTGGTATGGCACAGATGTTGCTTGATCACTCACCAACTTGTCTGAACATTGCCTAGGTTTCATAACATGTGGGCATGAGATCTTGTTTTTGATACCCTTACCATAGGAAAGAGATTTTGATTATCTATACTTTCTATGTCTCATAATTTTGTATACTTCTATCAGGTCACCATTCAGTCTCCTTCACTCATGGGAAAACAAACCCAGCCTATCCAGTCTCTCCCCATAATTAAAGTCCTCCAGTCCAAGCAACATTGTGGTGAATCGCCTCTGTAATCTCTCCAGTGAAATCACATTCTTCCTATGCAAACAACACAACTGCTGGGAGTAACTTAGTGGGTCAAGCAGCGTCTGTAGATGCAGAATGATAGGTGACATTTCAGGTTGAAACCCTGCATCGCATCTTTCCTCTAGTCTGTACATAGAAGTGTACACAATACCCCAAATGTGGCTTAACCCATTTGTAAAATTGCAGTGTAATGTGCCAACTCTTATTTTCTGTTCCCCAACCTATGAAGGCAAGCATGCCATATGCCTTCTTCACCATCCTATTTACCTATGTTGCCACTTTCAGGAAACTATGGAGTTGAACCCCAAGGTTCCACCGTTTATCAACATTCCTTAGCTTCCCACCATTTACTGTATATGCCCTCCCTCTAGTTAACTTCCCAAAACGAATCACTTTGCAGTTGTTGGGGTTAAATTCCATCTGCCAATGCTACACCCAACTTTCCATCTGATCTATATCCTGATGTAGCCTTAGACAATCTACTTCACTATCTAGAACACCACCAATTTTCGTGACATCTACAAATTTACTAATCATACCTCCTATGTTCACATTCAAGTCATTAATATATATCACAAAGAGCAAAGTTCCCAGCACCAATCCCTGTGATGTACCACTGGTCACAGACTTCCAATCAGAAAAACATCCTTACGCCACTACCCTCTGCCACCCATCACCAAGCCAATTTTAGATCCAATCAGCCAACTCATCTTGGATCCCGGGCACCTTAACCTTCTGGATTAGCCTACCATGTGGAACTTTGCTAAATACCTTACAAAGTTCACATAGACAACATCTACTGCCCTGCCTTCATCAATTTCCTTTGTTACCTTTTCAGAAAAAGTCAAACAAATTAGTGACACAGGATTTCCCCAGCACAAAGCCATGCTGAGTCTCCCTGATCAGTTCCTGCCTTTAAAAATGTACATAAATCCTGTCCTTTAGAATTTTCTCCACTAATTTCCCTGCCATTGATGTAAGGCTCACTGGCCTGTACTTACCTGATTGTTGAGTTATTGTGTTTGAACTCTGGAAAAAGTGGGCATTTTTGGAAGCAGTGAGTCTTTCTGGAGTTGTGGAGGAGAGGAAATTCAAAATAACACATTGAGAGGGACATTTAAAAAAATAAATCTTTTCAGTGATAACTACATGGAAGTTGTCAGCCATATCTGAAAAACAGAGAAAAAATGAAAATTATTTCCAGTGAAAGTTGCCTGCCAAAATGTTCATTTTTCAATTGCTGACTTAGCTGCTGTATATCTGTAATTTCCTTTTATTTGTAGCTTTGTTTTTATTTCACTGAAGATATTATGCATTTACAGCAGCATATTTTTCTCTTCCTTTCCCTGTCACTTGATGCTTTCATTATAGTATGCTTTAGATTCAATTTGTTGAAGGTTTAACAGAGCTAGGCTGTTGCCAGTATTTTCAAATTGCAACAAATAAAGAAACATTGTACTCCTTTATTTTAACAACAGTAAAATTATAACTTCAGATGACTGATCTCATGAGTGGCGAGTTCAGTTCAAGGTTGAAACTTGAAGTAAAATGTTTCCAAGAAAGCACAGTGATCAGTTCCCTCATTTCCAATCCCACCCTCTGGGAATGAGTTTACCTTTGTTTGCTTTTGATTTTATTTGTTGGGAAGCATTTAAGGTATGCTGTTCAGTCAATATCTATAATCTTAGCTTGGACTAATGTAACTGAGACAATGCTGAAATAAATGGATAGCAGTTCAGAACTACAAGTTTTCTGAACATTCCAAATGCAGTAATTCATCCCATTTACGATGGGTTTGTGTTCAGATAGTGAAATTTCTGCTTTATCTTCAGTTCTAGTTGATTTCTCTCTTGTGGAGAGAATTAATGATTTTTACCAATTAAATACAAGAGCATGGCTTTGAATGGTTTAAACTTTTGAAAGAAAGGTCAGTAATAAAGCACAACTTAAAAAAAAATAAAAGTAAAACTGGAAATTGCTTCAAATTCACAGTAGCCATTCAGCACCTAAAACCTAACATAGATATGCATTCTGATGATGATGCTCATCTGGAAATGCACAAATAACTGCAGTCAGACTGTGCAAAAAATGTGTTGTCTGAACTTCCCCACTATTCATTTAATCAGGTGAGAACTACTGTATGGCTCTCCTGAAACGTGAACAATCTTACAGATATACAAGCTATGCAATTGGACCAGATCTACATTTTGGTCATTTTCTGTTTTGTTTCATAATTTCAAATTTCTGAGTTATGAAAGTTTTTTTCTTTTGATCTAACCCGGAAACTTGAGTGGGATTATATTTATTTGATCCTGTAAAACAGACCTGGTTACTCACTTCCCTGAATGCACGCAACTGATACTCCACTGGAAAAGGGGAAAAAAATGGATCTTGTCTGCCCACATAACAGATGGTGCCTCAGGAAACAAAAGTGTTATTCTTGTTTTAAACTTCAAAAGATGAAGCCTGCCTCAGCACATCCTGAGCTGAATCAAATGAAATCTATTCAGAGATGTAACATCTGGAAACCTTGGAACGTTGCAGAATAATTCTGTTTGAGCAATATTTCCATTTTGTTTCTTGTATCATTTAGTCTCTAAATTACAGGCTTTCTTAGAGGAATATGCAAGTCTAGATTTAAGAAGGCAAATGGTTATTATTAAAGTGGTATTGATAACTAAATTATGACAAATATTGAAAATGTATTAGCTATAATATAAATTGTTGATTTCAAAATCTTATTTATTTTTTGCTGTCTGCTCTCATCATTTTGCTACATTATTACTATGTACAGGGAGAGATGCCATGGTCTGGTGTTAAAGGTCTTTTTGCTGCAAATTAGTATGAATTGCTTGTCATCGGTTCATGATTTGTGCTAAATAACTAAATAGATTGAGTATAATCAAGTGTATGCTGTGATTTTACCCCTCAAAATGCAAATATTATAGGATGGCATGGCTCATCTGGTTAAGTAAATAATTGTGCCATATGGGGAAATTGTCTAATAGTCGACATAGTGATAGGAATGCTGCAGTTTGTCTATGTACTCATTGATTATTAAGCAATGTAATGGACAAGACTTTACTCCCTTTTGTTGTTCACCAATTGTTATTTGGTGTGTGCAGGTGAGAACAAGATTGGCTCAGCTCTCACACCCATGGTAAAATAGTATGCAGGCAAACAACACAAAGAACTACTTGGGCAAAATACAGGAGCTTACCTACTCCTGGTGAGCTGAATCTACCTTGGAGTTAATTCTTAAAGGAAAAGAAATTATCAGAAAAAGTAAAAAAAACTTAATATGAGTTTAAAATCAGAATACAACTGAAATAGGTTACTTAATTTATTTAGTGCCCTTTGCCATACTTGAACAGTCCTAATGTTGTATTCACCCTGTCTGGGTTAATTGTATTGAATATTTAGCATTCATTAAATTTGGAAGTTATGTAGCCACAGACATTTATGGTACAGAAGCAGGCCCTTTGGCCCACGGAGTCTACACTGGCTGTCAATCAACCATTTACAATAATCCTACGTTAATCCAATTTTTAAAAATTCTCCCTACATTCTCATCAACTCTCCCCAGATTCTACCACTCACCTACACACTTGGGGCAATTTAGAGTAGCTAATTAACCTACGAACCAGCCAGTGCATCTTTGGGTTGTGGGAAGAAACTGGAGCACCCAGAGGAAACCCACGTGGTAACAGGGAGAACATGCAAACTCCACATAGACAGCAACCAAGATCGGGACTGAATCTGGATTTATGGCACAGTGAGGCAGCGGCTCGAGTAGCTGTGTCACTGTGCTGCTCTGTAATGAAGTTAAAACTTTAAAAAACTCTATTTATACAGTGAGGTAACAGGTCCTTCTGGCCCAATGAGCCCGCACAGCCCAATTACATCCATGTTAACCTACTAATCCATACATCTTTGGAATGTGGGAGGAAACCAGAGCACCTGGAGGAAACCCACGCAGTTACGGGGAGAACATACAAGCTCCTTACGGACAGCGGCGAGAATTGAACCCCGATCATTACTATAGTTATTATTTTATTACAGAGATACATTCTAAATCTACTGTTCACTCATTTACATTATTTTGTTGGGCGGCCTATGTCCTGTTTTAGCATGAATAATAATTTGGATTAATTTCTTCCAAATATTGGTTAATACTTTTAATGATGTTTCTCCTTATTTGTCAATCTTCATATCAAGGTTCAGTCTTGCTCTTTCTCCATGTAACCTTTAACGCAGAGTATGGTTGTGCTGGGTTGTGTAGCTTTTTTTCTGTTTGAGCAATGTGAAACACTTCTGGTTTTATATGTGGCCAGGTACTTTATCAACCTTTTGATGAGGAAATGCTTTAAAGCTATTCTGAAGCAAATCTACCTTAATTGACAGGCCTTCTAAGGCTTAGCTAAAGATCACGTTGTGCAGAATGTCACATTGTACACTTGGATATTGGGTTAATAGTGGAACAATATAGTCAATCAGTCAATTCTCATTGTGTGATAGTTTCATATCCGATGCTGAATATAGCTTCATATTCTGAATATGTGTGTTGCAATTTTTCTTTAACTGACTTAAACTATCTTAAAATGTGCAGCTGTTACAACAACCAGGTCTAACATATTCCTGTAACTAATCACTATTTTCTTGCCTGCATGTAAGAAGATAAACAACACAGGACCTTTAAATACATAAGAATGGCAAAGACGTTCAGAATTGAAAGGACCACTCAGAATCAAGTAAACAATAGTTATAATGGTGAAAGCTACAATATTATAGTGTTGGAACTGCAATAGGATGTGAGGGATTGGATTACCTCAACTGGAATTCACATATAGATTTTCCCTAGATGGCAGATTGACCATGAATGACCTTGTCTGTGTCAAAGCTCTGTCGATAAACCTGCTTCCTAATATTGAGAAAAATATCACAAATTCTTAAGAGAGTTGAAATGAAGAGTGGTTAAGAAAAGGAAAGATTCCAACTTGTAAAAATAGAAATAACTCTGTGGTGGCTTATTTGGTGCCCAGATTGGAAATGAGCCATGCAAACCTAGAAGGCTTTGCTAAATACCTAGAGATTGCTTTAGAGTTGCAAAAAAAGAAAAATAAAGACATTAATTGCTCTGATGTAATTTCCATCAAAATATGCAGATATTGGTATTGTATGAGGGGATTAGGTTTTTTCTGATGTTTTTTGTTAGGATAACCTGCTAATTTTATGGTCTTGTAAATAGTAACTAGAGAGATGCAGTACTGGAGGATTGCCGATGTGTAAAACTGGACTTCAACAGGAACACCACCACCTGGAAGTTGCCCTCCAAGCAACACAGCATCCTGACTTGGATATATATTGCCGTTCCCTCACCCTCGTTGGGTCAAAATCTTGGAGCTCTCTCCCTAACAGCAATATGGCTTTACCTACACCTCGAGGATGCAGCAGTTCAAGAAGACAGCTCACTGCCATCTTCTTGAGCAACTTTGGATAGGCAATTAAATGCTGGCTCATGCTGCGAAATCCACTTTCCTTGAAAGAATTTTAAACAAAGTAATTGTATTCAGAAATGGAGAAGAGAAAATTTTGTTGGGTGGGGGGAGTGGTAACAGCTTTGGTGCTGTACATGTGGTCTTTGCACATCTAGGCTAGGAATGATCTCTGATTTTTGATCCAGCAGTATCTGAACCTGCAAGTTCTGGCCAGGTAGTTGATCAGCCATATACTATAAAATGATAATTCATTTATTTTGTTACTTACCACATGTTAATCTTTGAAAACTCTTACTTTTATACTAATTATTTTACTTTTGATGAATGCTAAATTGTGATCTTGACCAGTATATAAAGCCGTGTTGAGAATATTGTTGATTATTGACAACTGCGGCATCCAGCCAAGTATTTGAATTTGCTGAATGGTCTGCCATTACTCTTACTTAGTTCTTGTTAGGATCTGATGGGCTGTTCCAAGGAGGTAAACTAGAAAGCGATTGTATTCATTAAGATTGTAGTTCTTGATCTTACAGAATTACAGAATTCATATTCTTAATAATTGCTTATGAAGAGCCAATCAGTTTACTGCACCTCTGAGGGGATGACTTTGTGCACTGGAAGACAATGGCAAAGTAGTACTTTAAAATTGAATGAGTTGGAAATCTTGCCTCACCCCCTAACCTAATCCTCCCTGTGACCAGAGAGGTTCAGGGGTTGATTAAACATTTTAAAAATGGGTAATGTGAGCACAACCCACAATGTTCCTACTCATTGTGGTTTATATATTAATGCGGCTTAGTGTTTGACTATATCAATGTAGACGCAAAGTGCTGCAGTAAAGTTTTCACACTTGCCATGTGGGATTCTCAGGGGTTGGGAAACATGGGTGTGAGAGGGAAGTGGAAACTCCTCCATTCCTCTGTGGGTTTCTGCTGGATGATTAGCAGAAGTAGCAGACAAGTAGTCATACTACTTTGTTTAATATTCCCTGCTTCTGATTTTACATCATTAAGTAATGATTTAATATTAACAATAACAAATTAAATGTTTTGTTAATTTTTACATCATGATGGGATGGATTGTTGGGACATTGACTAACTTGCTTCTCATTTGCACAGCAGTTAATTCTCCTGCTCCTTCTGTTCAACTTAGGACAGGAAAGAACTGTTTTAGAAAGAAGCGTTATGGGAACTAGAAGCAGCAAGTGTAGGCTGTTGATTCCTTGGTGCATAACAATGCTAAAAATGATTTTTACTCTTGTTCCTATTAGGATGTGAAAGTTCTTGTTGTGAAAGGTGCTACTTAAATACAATCATTAGATGGGTGTGAACTTTCTGTGGGTAAGTGTGTTTGAGTCAAGGGGTGGGGAGATGAAATTTTGAGAGGTGTGGAAAGCAAGCTTGTCAGGAATTTGTTGACTTCTGCATTTAATTGGAGTGTGTGAAAATGAATTGTTGGTTTCAGCGTATCGCTTAATTACAGTAATATTAATGTGAATATTGTTGTTAAGCATCAGAATCATAGGTTTCTTGCAACTTGCAGCTGAAAGCAAGGCAAAAAACAAACAAAAGCAAAATATTTAGTACTAAGGATTCAAATATTTTCTTACCAGCCTCTGGGAAACAGTTTGTTCACATTACTTGTGCTAAGAGACTATTTTACTTGTGCTGTGCAAATTTTATAAGTCTGGTCTAGACTTTGGAGCCCTGATCTAAAATATCACCATGGAGGCCATTTACGCTGAGTTGTGTTGATCTTGCATTAGAATTAAGGTGATCACAAACAGCCGCAAGACCTGTGCTATCAATTGCCCATTCCCCACATTCCATGAAAAGAGGGTACTAGAAGAAGGATCATAAACAGCACATAGTGTCCACAGCCATCTTTGGTAGAGAATATACCAAAGGTTCTTCACAGGTGAAGAAATTTCTTCTCATCTTAGACCTGAATGGCTGATCCCATGGTTGAGACTGTGACCCATGGTTCTAGACATCCTTCACATCTGGAAGCAGAATTACTGGCTGGCAGCATAGTGATGGGTCTTACCCACTTAAAAAATGGATGGTGACATTTTCTTGCAACCAGTGGACTAAGTCATGGGAACAATATGTGTGGCTGCCAGATAAACCAACAAACGAGTCATTGACATTCTGAAGATGCACTCCTCATGCCTGGTCAGATTAGGAGACACACATTTCAGTAAGCAACTTGAGCACCATCTAGGGTTTTCAGAATAGTTATAATTTGCTATGCTTTGATCGACCTTGAGCACTTGCAATTTTTGAACCTGCAGGGTCAAAAAGATGCAGAATGTAGTCTTCCTCAGATGATTCTCAAGGGAAAGAATGGGGTGAAATGTCATTGACATGAGGTGTTAACTCTGTGTCTTTCTGTCCATTGATGCTACCTGATCTTGTGAGTATATCCAACATTTCTATTGTACTTCAGGAGGAGATTGTAATATGGGCAAAGGATCATCAAAGGCATACATTGCCAAGTGGGCTGACCTCAATATTGTGAGGTGTACTTGGGTTCCAGAATTACATCATTTTGTAGCCTTGATGCAGGTGCCACTTTTGCTCACTCCTTTCAATTTTACTTGGTCGATTACACAGCACAAGTAAAATAATGGCCCAGCAGGCTACTAAGCCACCACCACACCCCACTCATTGCTCGTTGCCAGTCCATTTCTTCCCATTCATCAATGTCCAACTGAAATGGCCAGTTGTCATCTACCAACCAACAGTGGGAAAGTAATAGAATGGATATTTAAGTGGCTAACGTATAAAACAGAAACTTAACAATGTTCAATTCCGGCCACTGTCTGTAAGGAGTTTGTACGTTCTCCCCGTGTCTGTGTGGCTTTCCTCCAGATGCTCCGGTTTCCTCCCACATTCCAAAGATGTACGGATTAGGGAGTTGTGGGCATGCTATGTTGGTGCCGGAAGCGAGGCAACACTTGTGGGCTGCCCCAGAACACTCTGAGCAAAAGATGCATTTCACTGTGTGTTTCGATGTACATGTGCCTAATAAAGAGATCTTATCTTAATAATGTGAAACTAACTTATGTGAATCCTTGTGTGACTACAGATCTTTATTCTTCCTTCTCCTACCACTTTACCTAGTGAAACTCTAGCTCCGCCATGCTGCTCTGACTCCTGCATTGACAGCTGAGATGCTCTTTGCCAACATCATCTGGGTTTTGAGATTTAGACAGCCTGCCCTATCTGCATTTGTGCAGTCACACTATTGGGAGATTAGGTAATATGGACTACTAATTAAGGGTGCTGGAGTAGGATGGGAAGTAGAAGTCAGCAATAGTGAAGAACAATAGTAGGTTATAAACCAGACCTTTGTTCACAGCTGTATAGGATATAAATTATGAATTTTTAATACTTTAAATATGTGTATTTTATGCCTAATTTTGTATTTTTTATTCTTAAATATGTAATTTATTTTTCTTTGAAGGCAACATAGAGGTATATGTTTCAGATAATAAATGGTTAACAGAAAACTTGATGGAGCTAGAAGTCGGGTCTGATTGTCTTTCGACCAATTAGCTCATCTCAGCTGTAAAAGGGAACTTTGTGCAGCAACGTGACATCATGTGTTTATTTAAAAGAAAGCAGCCAAGCTCACAGAAGATTAAAAAAATAGTTGAGCATATCTCATTTGTTTGACTGTTTAGTTTACTCACTTTGCTCTGGCATGTGACGGAATTTACAGCAATGTGAAACTTCCAATAGTCTTCTGCAAATGTCAGCTGGTGACTTGGGTCGGAGGTCAGGGGCTGGGGCTAACAGCCCAGAACAGCTGCTGGTTCACAGCATGCTGTGTATAGGGAGGTGGCTGCTCTTTCAGTTTGTGTTGGAGTGTCTGACATTCCAGTTAAAGATTTTGTGCCTGGCAGTCTGCAGTTATGCCCTGCAGCGTAACTTTTAACCATCTTTGGAATATATTTGGGTTCATTGTTCAAAATGAATGAAAGGAATGAGGAAGAGTAAAAAATGTTGATTTATGCATTGTCTCAGATACGAGATGTACTTTCACTGTGATATATGAAGAGTAACTTGTTGTGAATGGATACTGGAATGCAACAAGCGTCTTGGACTAATGACAGCCAGATCTGAAAAGATTACCTTGAAGTGGGTTGGGAGTTGTTCTTCAAACTGGATTAAAGTAAACTGAGAAACAGGCACAGAGTGATCTGTGAAAGCATGTCCAGTGCTGGAAAAACTGCCTGCAGCCCAGGCTTGATCTACAGACACTGGAATTGGGAAAGACCAGTGGGGATTGACTGCAGTTCTCCTGAGCCCCGTTGTATTTGGCTGGCTGCACTGAGAAATGTGACCTTGGAGGTAAACCCCAGGAAGGAGAGGGACAATGATATCTCAGCTGTCAAAAGAAAGCACAGTTTTCCTGTTTGGGAAGAGGAGGAAGAGTTGCTGGTAAAGTGTTTGATTTGAAAACTGTGAACTCTTTGCTTGTATGTGTATTGTGTAGGAGAAAAAGTGGATGCAGCCGGATTTAATTTCCTGGATTCTGCATTACCTCAGGAAATCTTTAATAGATGATAAATGCAGACAAATCCTTGTCTGTACAAACATATTGGAATAACAATGCTTCATGAAACTTCCTTGAATTTTGGTTTTACAGCTGCTCTCAAGTGTTATTGGCATCTCATTTCATGGAGAGTTAACACCAATCAGATTTACACAATTCAGATGCATAAAATAAATTTTGAATTGCTCACCTAAACTTCAGTGGATATAAACCTGTTGCTGTCTTTTATTTGTGAGACGTAGACATTGGTTAGAGAAGTCCAGCTGGTTGTTTTAAAAATTCTTAGCTGTTGATTTCTTCTTGTCTATTAACATGTCACATCATAGAATCCTTTAGTCTACTTTTTACAGAAAATGCAGCTAATTTTTTCCCAATAAAACTAGTATGTAAAACAGACCTGTTAATATATTATTGGAAATTATGTTTATTTATTAAAACTGATACTGATATACGCTGAGCTCTGCTTTTTATATCAGGTACTGCCTTCATCACTGGTAGGAATCCAAAGTATAAATCACATTTTTAAAATTAGATTTTGTCGTATCTTAAAATAATATGTAGTTTCGCAGAAATGTTTGCTAATGGGTGCACTTTCTATTCTGTTTGTTATAAGGTAAAAGTCTTTGTCTGGCCAATAATCTTGAAGATTCATGCTACCAAGAATGTGAATTCAAATTCCACAATGACAATTTGGGATTTTAAATTCAGTTTAAATTCAGTTCAATAAAAGCCAGGAGTTTTTTTTTATGGCTTTTGGACTGTCATAAAAGCTCAACTTGCTCATGAATGCCTTTAAGAGATGGAGGCTTGCCACCTTTACCAGGTGTGGTCAGGGTGTTACTTCTGGCCTAAACCACATTTGTTGATCCTTAACTGACCTCTGGCCAGCAAAGGTGATTGCAGTGATTTCAGGCAAAGGAACTCAAAACATTTTCTGAGGGTACACAGGGTCTGGAAATAAATGACAGCCTTATCAAGTAGCACCCCCCCCCCCCCCCCAAGAACTTCATGTCATGAGAATGAATGTTAAAACTTGAAACTTTATTTATATAGCACGGTAACAGGCCCTTTCGGCCCAATGGGTCCGCTCTGCTTATTTAAACCCATGTTACCCTACCCGTATGTCTTTGGAATGTGGGAGGAATTTTTTTTAAATAATCATGAAGATATTGTATAGTATCACAACTTACTGATGCCAATTTCTGTTTCTAGATTTTCTGAACTGAACTTAGTTTTCTCAAACTGCATGGTAGAATTTGCACTCATTCTCTGAATAGTCTAGGCCTCTGTATTACTACTACAACAACAACCATTGTAACTCAATTTTACAAAATGGTGTGAAAAGACTGTTTCACAATGGCATTAAGAATAGCGGTCTGCAGTCCGGTAACCATATTTTACTTGCTAAATTGTTTTCTTATATTTTATGTTTTTGCCCTCTTCATATTAATGAATTAAAAATAAAGTATCTGTGAAATATATCAGTCTGATAGTAGCTATGCATTTTGGTTAAAAAAAACTTATTTAGTTTGCTTGTCCATAGATCTGAAAGCAGATGGTGCTTGTGATCTGGAATCTGCCTTTTACTTCTATTTCTTTGCTTTCCAGAAATATCATATCCCAGAGCTATCACTTTACACTAATTGCATTAACTTGCTTAATTGAATTTACATTGGATTTTCACTACAATGGCTACTAAGATGGAATTTTCACTACTAAGATGGAAATCCTTGATGGAAAACCAAGTTCATAAGGCTTAAATGGCCAGCTGAATTTATTTTCAATCTCATTTACTGGAAAATTTACTGGGCAAAATTAGTTCCTTTAATGCTACTTGCAGTATATTAAAATAGCTTAATTTAGTATTAGTACTTCTATAGGGGATATTTAAGTTCTGTCTTACATTTCAACTGTAAGACAGAACTTATACTTCAAAAATATTTAATTGTTTTGAGCCGTCTTGAAGTTGTGACTGTCCTAGCATGAATCAATCTCTCTCGCTAAATAACTAAAAAGTACAAAAGACCTTCTGGCTTTAAATTCTTAATTGCTTTGCAGATGAGCATTGCAATCAATTTGTGATCAAAGCAACAATCTTAGGATGGTATTTAGTCTAAAGTATAGATTTTTGTACTCTTTCTTTTGAGGTTAGATCACAAAAATGACCTTGCTGAATACTGGTGGAATGCAAACATGCACTGTGGAGTCTCAGCTGGTTTATTTATTAGTTTCAGAAGAACAGTAATGGTTCATTCAGCACCTTGAGCTTACCATTCACTTGGACCATGTATGATCTGTATCTTCTATCTATCTTTGCACCATAAACATTGGTGCCTCTATCTAACAAAAATCTATAAATCACAATTTTGAACATTTTAATTGTCCTAAATCCACAGCCTTATGGAGGAGAGTATTTGAGATTTCCATTATCCTTCATGTAAGAGGTAAAAGTCCTTCCTGATTTCACTCTGCAATGGCATTGTTTTAATTTAAAGATGGTGCCTTCCTGTTCTTTATCAACATTCCCTTTCCCTTCCTAACTAGAGGAAATAACTTCTCTATATCTATTCTACTAAATTTATTTAATCTTATAAACAGTTGGATTATCTCTCAACCTTCTGAACTAAAATATAATAAGATTTTTGAAACAAAATTTATTTCTTTATGTTTTTTTTCTGATGAATCTCTGCAGTGTGCAAACTGAATGCAGTATTCAATTTTGAGCAAGACTCAATTGACAATATTTGATTTTGATGAAATTGATATATATTTCAAGATTCTGCAGTTAATGACAACATCAATTTACAAAGGAGCAACTCTTTGACAAATGTACCTCACAGGATTGTGTAAGCACTAAGCATGTGAACTAACTGAGCCGAAAAAGAAAAAAAATATACTTACACTACTTGACTAACTGATGTTGTTAAAGGATTGTTGATCAATCCACTTGTAAATTCATGTGGCATCATATTCAATATCTGTCACTTTGCACTATCAATTTGGTGCTGGCACTCAATTGAATGTTAGACTTGGGACCTAAATTAAATGCTGTAGAGTTTTCAGCATTTTCTTTCTATTCTGACTGAGTCTCCAAAAAATTCGTGAGAAAGAAGGTCAGATGTATAATTTTCCAATTTAAAAATAAAATCCAAATCACAGGACTGTAAATGGTCAGTGGGCTGATGCAGTATACTGTGCAATTTTAAATCATAGTGATTAACGGGAAACTTTTCAACCTGTGGTGACTGCAGTCTAAAACCAATGACACCCAAACCATCATATTCAAGCTCCTGTATGCAGATTACGCTAGTGCTTGTCCTAGCATGGAGGCCGGGCTTCAAGAGATTGCCACCTCATTCACCAAGACATACACATAATGTCTGCAAGACCAAGGTCCTTTACTAATCTCATCCTGTTCAGTGATGAGACCCCAGAAAAAATGAACCATTTCCCATATCTTGGGCACTACTTCTTGGTGAATGCAGATATTAATGATGAAACTCATCTGTTCCTTCAATGAAGCCTTTGATCAATTAAGGAAAAGGATATTTGAAGATCAAGATCTCAGACCTGGTGCGTAATTCATGATCTACCAAGTAGCAATGATCCCTATTACATGCTTCTAAGGCCATGTTGACTACTTATTTCAAGGCATGGAAAAATGCTGCCTTCGCAAAATTCTCCAAATTTACTGGAAGAATGGGCAAACCAATGTCAGCATGCTCTCCCAGGCCAGCATCCTAAACATTGAAGACCTGGTTACTCTCAGTTAGGTATGTTGGGCAGATAATGCCAACCTCTTGAAACAGGCGCTCTTGAGGGAGGACATTATCAGGTGAACAGCGAAAAAGGTTCAAGAATGTGTTCAAAGCTTCCTTGAACAAGTGCATCATTCCTATCGACGCCTGGCTGATGACCACTCAAAATGGAGAAGCAGCGTTGGGGATGATATTAAGAATCCGAAGAAATGTTCCACCTCACAAACTACTTGCCCACCTATCCCATCAGCCACCTCCTGCCCCAACTGTGGAAGTGTATGGTTCCCATATTGACTTCATAAATCATCTCAGAACTTCCACCAGAGTGGAAGCAAGTCATCCTTGATTCTGGGAGATTGTTGAAGGAAGACGAGGGAACAATGTCCACAATAACAATGATCCATCTTATTCATTAAATCCCTTTTGGGAAGGGAAAACGCTGTCCTACCAAGTCTGGGATTCACAGATGTGACTCCACAGTCCTAACCAAATACCGTCAGCCCACAATTGGTAGCTTTTCCAGTTCCTTCCACATCCAATGAATGAGTAAGAAATATGCTGAAATGGTGGACGCTTCATATGTAATGAAGTTGCAGGGGAAGTTTGGAGTACAGGCAACAGATCGAGAGTCCCACTGAAATATGGAGAAATGGTGAAAATGTAATGGCCAATTAAAACTGAGAGCTGTGAAAGCAAACTACTGTGGATGTTGGAAAGGTATTTAAAACAGAAATTTATTAAAGCACTCAACAGGTCAAGCAGCTAGTGATCCTTCATTGAACTTCATAATGTTAGAAATGTAAAAGTATTTAAGAAAATACAGAAGCAATTCAAGAGGGAAGGAAGATCAAAAGAGTCTGCAAAGGTGATCCAGCATGTCCATTTTCTTGTTGCTTTAATTCTCCATCCCACAGCCATGCTGACCTCTTTCCCTTCGGCCTATTAGAAGGTTCTAACAAAGCCCAGTGTAAGCTTGAAGAAGAGCATCTCAATTTCTGATTGGGCAAGTTACAGTCCTCAGCACTGAACTTTGAATTCAACAGCTTTGGATTACCAGCCTTTCCGGGTTGTATTGGAACTGGCTAGTTCCCATGAAAGTGCATTAAACTGTAATTGTCACTCTGTTTTTCTCTCTCCCCGAGTTTCAGGGTGTTTCCAGATTCTCTTTCATTTAGAATTACAGCAACTGCTGTTTTTCTCCCAGTTCTAGTTTTTACATTATTATCTCTTTGATTATTCCTGGTTCTACATAAACTCAAGTTTATTTTTGTTCCTGAGCAGCACTGGTCTCCAGTCTATCACACACGTTGTGTTTGTCCTCTCCCCTCCTCTCTGCAACTTAAAAAATATTTGATTTGTAACTTCTACTAGTTCTGACGAAAGCTTGTCAACCTGAAACAACCTATCACCACCTTGTGCCACCCCACCTCCCCTCTTTTGTCCACCTATCATTGCTCTGTTTCTCCCCCTATATATTGGGCTTCCCCTTTTCCTATCTTCAATCCTGAAGAAGGGTCCTCATCTGAAGCGTTAACTGCCTGCTTTTCTCCATTGATGCTGCCTGACCTGCTAAGTTCTTCCAGCAGCTTGTTTTTTCGTAATGTCATTACTGTCTCCATAGATGCTGTCTGACCTGCTAAATATTTCTGCCATTTTCTATTTCTGTTTCAGATTTCCAGTATCAGCAAGTTTTTGTGGTTTAGGAACAAAAGGAAAGTTGTGTTTATGTAGAACCAGGAATAATTAAAGAGATAATAGTGTAATGCAAAAGGGGTGATAATGGGTTGCTCATTAAATCATCTTTTAAAGAGGTTCAGTGATTTGCCTTTGCTACAGCTGAACTTTTCCAGGCTTTGATCATCAACTTAAAGGAACAGCTTTGTGTTTCTATTATTAATTAAAATTGTTTGCCATGTTTATTATTCAGTGGTTACTGTTTTTTTTTAAACCCCAGGTTTTAAAACAGTTGAAACTGAATCTTAATTGTTAATGAATCAATAATATTTTTATACAGATATCTGTAATTTTTTTGCACATAATCAGAGAGATAAGATACTATTCAGTAGAATTTGGTTATCATTGAAAATGTAGATATCTGCAACAGCGGAGAAAAGTTGATCCACAATAAACTTTCTGTAAACCTTAATCTGATAACTATTTTACTTTTAATTGGGAATGTGACAGTTGTAAGAAGTTTCAAATGAGTTTATTTAAGTTTCTTTTTCCTCTTTGTTGCAGTTGTAACATCCTTTACATGCCGTTCCTTTACATAGCATTCCTTTACATGCCATTCCTTTACATGTATTCACTGTATGTTCTGAATATGACAGCCTCACTTTTGCCAAGTTTCTGTGGCAGTGATGATATTTACTTTGAGTTTATTGAAGTGTAAGGGACCAAAGAAAGAGTTCAGAGTGGGAGCCATGACATTTCCTTCCCCACTAATTTAAACTGAATGTTTTTGGTGAATGAAATGAAGTATCATCAGGAGAAATATAAATTCATGTTTTCTACTTGGAGGATTCTTGTCCTTCTTTAAAAGGACACCTTAAGGTTTTTTTCTGCAAATTACACATGAGCGTGCAACAGTCTGGAAGTTTTGATCCTCTCTTTTGTTTTTGCTGGTTAATTTTTTTAAAATTTTTAGTGAAAGTAGGCACATAAAGCAACTTGCCACAAATTTTAAATATACAAATGACGGATAACATGGTACACAACTTGTATCGCCAATTTGTTCTCATTCAGTGTTGCCTGGTGTTGCTGAGGATCTGTTGGTGTGAGGGTTCTTTCTTTTTGTATGTTTCCTATCTGGCCGTTACTTTAATTGGAGGTTATGAGGGTTATAGGACTTTTTGATTACTCTATTTGACAAGGAAGTATCATGGAAAATGCATTGCACAGATGGAAGCCATTTTGTCAATTGTGTTTGTGTTGGTGAAGAAGCACCTTCCTGTGCTAGGCCCATAGTGCTGCAGGGCACAGCTGTTCAAGTTCACAGGTCTGAAGTTCATGACCTCAGATCCAACACAGAGCTGATGGTCTGCCGATGATCCCTTCCCACCAGAATGCTTCTGCTTGTCTGAGAATTGAACCACTTACACCAGGCATATCAAAGCATTGGATAGATACCACCAATATTGTTTCTACAAAATCATCTAATTGCACTGGCATGATAAAGGAACCAACATAAATATGCTCTCCAGGGTCAATGTTCCCAGCCTTGAGCTCCTAATAACACTCAAGTTGGCAGGCTACACTGCTTTTATACCTGAACCTCAAAGCAGACACTCTCAAAACAGAGTCCATTCCAAAATAACCAGGTGGACAGAAGAAACAATTTAAAGGTGTTCTCAAAACCTCCTTGTGAAAGTGCGACATCCCTACCAACTCCTGGGAATTGTTAGACTACTACCACTGAAAATAGCATTGGAGATGGCACTGGAATCATCAGGAGCACACTGAAGCTCAGCATAAACAGCGGAAGGCACTCATCCCCTCCCAAACTACACAACCGCCCACCCTGCCACTCGTAGCAGAGTCTGTGTGTCCCACATTTGTCTCATCGATCACATCAGAACCCACACAACTGGAGTGAGAACAGGTTATCCTCAATCTCGAGGGACCACCAAAGAAGATGATGAACTTTAGTCCTGTGTCAGCCAGTGATTTCCAGATCTCTAATGCCATCTGGATGAGAGGTTTCCTCATCTCCCCTCTAATTTTTATAACATTACTTTAAATCTATGCCACCACCAGTTAGGGAAATAATTTGTTCCTGTTTACTCTGTCCAAACTCATAATTTTATGAACCTTCATTAAATCTCCCCTCTGCCTCCACTGTTCCAAAGAAACCACTATTCCAATGATCCTAGCTTATCCTCATGGATACACTTTTCTACTTCTGATGATATCCTTGTCAATCTCTGCTGTATCCTCTCTAGTGAAATCATATATTTCCTGTATTTTAGTGACCAGACAAAATGCTTTATTCAAACTGTGATCTTGCTAGTGTTGTCTACATCTCCCCTAGCATATCCCCTTTGCCTCCTGTGCCTTGTTTAATAAGGAAAATATCCTGTATGCTTTTAAAACCACTTTACTGATCTTTTCTGCTGTCTTTTAGGACCTGTGTAAGTACACTCCAAAGATCTTTTTTTCCTCCATAATACCCATTTTCCTGCCACTTATTGTACATATCTTATTGCATCTCCCTAAATATATTAACGCGACTAGATTAACTGGATTAAATTATATTTGCCACTTGCCTCCCCAACTGAGCAGATCATCTCTACCTGTTTTATGAAGCTGGCTTCCTGTCTGACTACTGTGCAGCAACTTTCATATCATATATTTATTATTGTGTCCCCGCAGTTGGGTCTAAACCACGAATATATATCACAAAAGTCAAGGGACTGAATTCTGAGTCTGGTGAAACCCCGGTGGCAGCAGCCTTCTAAATACAAAAAAAATCAACAATTACTCTGTTTCCTGCCACTGAGCCATTTTTGGATCCAATTTTCTGCTCTCCCTTAGATCCTAAGGATTTTACTTTATGACTAGACTACCATTTGGGACCTTGTCAAAAGCCTTGCTGAAGTCCTTGCAGACTGCATCAAATGTACTGACTGTCCTTATTGACCCTCCTAGTCACCACCTCAAAAAATGTTTTCAAGTTAATTGGTTTCCTTCAGTTCTTATGTACCACTCCTGTAAGCAGTGAGGAATGAAAAATTATAGTCAGAGCCTCTGAAAATTTCTCTTTCATCTTTTAACAGTTTGAAATAGATTTCATTTAGGTTTGGTGATTTGTCTACTTTCAAAAATGTTAAATTCCTTAATCTTTTATTGTTTTTATCCCTTCCAATATTTCACACATGCCCTGTTTTATGAAGACAACAGTAAATATAAGAACCATACCTACATCCTTTGCTTCACACATTGGTCACTCTTTTAACCCCTTTAGCCCTACCTTTTCCTTTCTATTTTTGTGCTCAAAACACATTTGGATTTTCACATGTCAGTATTTTTTCATACATTCCTTTTAATTTCACTTTTACCTATCCTCTTCTCTTCAAGGCATTTTTCTGTATCGTGCTCTCTGTGTCAACACCAACTTCTGTTTTCTTCCTATCACACCCTCTATGCAATTGGTCATCCACAGGGCACCGGATTTAGCATCCCATTCTTTTTATGTAAGGAACATATTTATTTTGAACTTCTTGAATATCCTTTAATGCTCAGAGATTGATTTATCTTCACGTAGTCTACTTTGCAAAACTACTCAGTCTACTATAATTGATTGTAATGGGATATAGACAGGATGCAGAGCCGGGCGGAGAAGTGGCAGATGGAGTTCAATCAGGAGAAGTTTGGTGATACACTTTGGAAAATCGAACTGGAAGGCAGAGTACAAGATTAATGGCAGGATTCTTAGCAGTGTGGTGGAACAGAGGGATCTTGGGGTCCAAGTACGTAGATCCCTCAAACTTGCCACACGTGGATAGGGTGGTTAAGAAGGCATATGGTGTTGGACCTTCATTAGCTGGGAGATTGAGTTCAAGAGCCAAGAGGTAATGTTGGTTAGACCACACTAAGAATATTATGTTCAGTTTTGGCCACCACATTATAGTAAGGATGTGGAAGCTTTGGAGAGGGTGCAGAGGAGATCTACAAGGATGCTGCCTGGATTAGAGAACGTGTTTTAGGAGGAGAGGTTGAGCAAGTTAGGGCTTTTCTCTTTGGAGTGACGAAGGATGAGAGGTGACTTGATCGAGGTATATAAGATTATGAGAGACAGAGTGGACAGCCAACACCTTTTCCCCCAGAGCAGTGACGGCTAATACTAGAGGTCATCTATTTAAGGTGTGTGGAGGAAAGTTCAGGGTAGATATCAGAAGTAGGTTTTTTTTACACAGAGTGTGGGTGCTTGGAATGCACTGCTGGGAGTGGTGGTCAGGGCGATACAATAGGGTTATTTAAGAGACTCTTAGATAGGCACATGGATGAAAGAAAAATAGAGGGTTATAGGAGGTGAAGGAGAGAGCGGGATAGATTGAATGTGGGTAAGGTTTATATAGGTCAGCACAACATTGTGGGCTGAAGGGCCTGTACTGTGTTGTACTGTTTTATGTTCTTTTTTTTTGGTATTACCTGAATTTAGAGCATATGTTAACTTTAAGGTGGTGGGCAATGTCCCATGTGTTGTGGTAAGGAAGGAGTGGTGGTGGAGTTGGTGGGCAGCAGGGCCACCAGAATAAAGGCAAGATTAGGACTGAATCTTGCAGGAGTCCCAATCCAACACTTCATTATTAAGCCAAATGCAGATTGTGTGACCACTGCCATTCAGCCTGCAGTGGTGAACCCGAGCTGCTAGTTGCCAGTCATTTTAATTGTCCATCCAACTCCCACTCTGACACCTCTCTCTGTGGCCTCTTACACAGTTCTAACCAAGCTCAAGGAACAGTGTTTTAACTTATGACTGGATATGTTAACCCTCAGAATTCAATATTAAATTCAACAATTTCGGATAATCAACTTTTCCCATTTGCATTAGAGCTAGCCATTTCTGTTGAAAGGTCATCAACCTGTACTGTTGATTCAGTTTTTCTTTCTCCATAGATGCTGCCTGTGCTGCTGGGTATTTCCAGAATTCTTTTGTTTTTAATTTAGATTTCCCACAACTGCAGTGTTTTCTGTCACATGGTTCCAGCAGTTTATTTTCACCCTGTCCTCTGTTCTCATTCATTTACCATATAATTTACATCTCCTCCAATTTTGCATCTCCTCTAGACAGTTCAGCTGTGACTAATAAATCTTCAGACCCATGTTCAGTTAATGGAGCCCTCCTCCATTAAAAACCTCCGGCAGTTTGTTTTTAGCAGCACCACCATTTGTGTTGGTCTCTCCTATCACAGACATTTGCTTTGTTCTCCCCCATCCTGCACATCTTAAAGAAAGTTTATCTTCTGACATTTTCTATTTTCGATAAAGGGTTATTGATTTCTCTACTGATGTTGTCTGCTTTGCTATGTACTTCCATTCTTTTCTGTTATTAAAACCGTGTGATCCTGGGATTGCCCAATGATGGTTGATCCTACAACAGTGTTGTCTACTTTTCTCCGCATTACACATGGAGCATTGCATGAGGAATGACAACATCCTCTGCATGACTGATGCAGAAATTATGTCAGGCATGCAATGGATGAATCACACTGAGAACTGACTGATCAGATTTCCGAAGTGGTGTGAAATAACTCATTCACTGTTTCTCCAGCCTAAGTAATTGATTATTGTTCTGAACTTATTTCGTAAACTCTTAGAGCCTTCTACGGTGCACTGCCTTGAATGGGTGAATCTGTATGGTGTATACTTGCTGAAGTTACCTGGCCCGAATGCATGTACTGAACTTTTCTGCTTTGAAAGACATTTGTCACACATGTCCTCATTGTCACACATTCGCAAATGCATTTAGATCTACTCTCCAGACTATTTTGTCTAGAATACTCATTCATGCATTTTTATGGCGATCAGCAAACCTGCTTTAATCCAGATTGTTAATAACGATCACGAAGATCTTGCATAAATCCTTGGTTGCAGTGGTGACTGACCTCCAAGTGCAACTGGAGCTGTTAGTGATTTTGCTCTGTTTACATTCAAATACAACAAATTCTCTATCAAACCTGAAACTTGCTGCCTAGCACATAAAATGCAACATTTGCTCGGTAGTCTTTTGTACAGCACGCCACTGAAGGCCTTTTGAAAATCAAGCTATATTTGGTCAATCAGCCTACATCACTGACTGACCTTGAAACCTCAATACGTTCCAAAAGTAGCTAAGTCAAGACTCCTTCTGCAGAAACCTTGCTAACATTCTCTGATATTCTCTGTTCTTTCTGGATGATCAGACATCCATGTTATCTTCCAGCAAGCTGCCTGTAACTGAAATTGCTCTGAGTAATTTATATTTTTAGGAAGTTTTTCACATAGGAAGTGATGAGCATTCAATGTTAGCAGAACAGTGCATGTGAAAACAATTGAATCATTTAAGAAACAGCTAACAATGGGGGAAAAATTCTGAATGGCCATATGAAGTTGGATAGAGTGGTCTTCCACATGAGTGAAAGTTAAATGAACATTGAATTCCCATGATTTTTCTCCCAAAAGAAAAAGACTAAAGTTTATGTCAAAAAAAGGGAGTGGCAGCTGAAATGCTTTCCAAATATGTAAGCAGAACCTTTTCTGACTCCCAGTGGAATTTTTACATGTTCTAACATGGTTAATAATACTGGAGATATGTATCAAGATATGTTACCGCAGCTGTGAGGTTAATTGTAAATGCATGAATTTTAAACTCAGTAGAAATGTTTAAAACTGACTGTTTGAAATCAGTATCCATCAGGATCCAACAAATGAATTGTTGTAATTTTTTAAGCCATTGGGTTAAACGAGCTGCATTTGTTTGAGATTTCTCTAAACTCTTTGAGTTTAGTTATTGGAGGGAAATACTATAAATTTATGAGACATCTATGCAAAGTTTTCAGTCTTCAGCTGCCTCTAATTGGAATTATAAAAATATTAACTACGTTCATAGTAAAATAAACAGATAGCAAACATGCTAGTTGTGAGAAGTAGATTAGTCAGGTGATTCTATTTTTCTCAAGTGATCTCTAGAACTTTGTTTTGCAAGGCATTAATGTTTCATAATAATGCTTATTAGTCATTCATTGCACCAATAAGGAAAAGGCATTGTTTTTCTATAGATCCATTCATGATCTGAGGTCATCTTTAAAAACACTCCTCAGCCAGCAAAGTACTTTTGAAAAGATTGGTCACTGATGTAATGCAGGATTGTTTCTCGCAAGGGGTAAGTACATAACATTCCATAATAAGCAGGGTAGGCAGGTAGAAATAATGTTGTTTAAATTGTCAAAATTTCTTTGCAGTTACATCAACGATCAGTAAGCAGCAGAGACTAGAGTTTGTCCTGCTATTGTATATATTGAGCATTTCTGGGTGGAGATCTGATAACCTGAATGAAATCCTAGTAAATGATGTTGCTCATGTCATTAAGAATCAGGTAATGACAGTGAAAGCCATTTATTATTTGGCTGCAACAGATAATTTATTGGTTCCATCAGATTCAAAGCAGTGGTGCAGATTCTTCTGAATTGCAACGCTGGCATTCTTTCAGATGCCTGGGTTAAAAGATTTTCCCTTCACTAATATTTAAAAAAAATACTTTGCATTAACTAGTATGCAACCAATATCCCAAAAACATGAAACATTTTCTTTCTCTTTAGATGTAGTAGATGAGTGTGATAATCATTGAAGACTTTTCTTTCTATTCATTGCAGTAAGTATCCTTGCTGTGTTTATCATATTGTTAAGTTGAGCATATAGTTGAGAAATTCTTGCCAGATGACCAGTGTAAATTCAGGATCGATTCCATATTTCAAGCTTCCTTCAGTTGCAGCAGATCTAAGCTTGCTCTGTTTGTATAGTTAATTGCGTTCCTGAAAGCTTTTATTTTATTGTAAATCTGCTTTCAAGCAATCTGAGGAATTTAACAGATGTTCTTCACATTTTTCTGTTGAGGTCCAGGGACCTTAGCTAGCAAATGATAACAGTTGTTGTTGTTTAACGTCTTAGAGAAAGATAACATTGGGAGAAAAAGAGTTACACAGCTTTTGGAATCATCTGCATATTTTCTCTGGACCCTTTGCCTACATTAGCACGTAGTAGATACAATGCATAAGGCCTCTAGTTCTGCCCTGTAGAAACAACCAAAAGATGATACGGATATATTCAGTCGTGCTTGGTCCTTTAAAATGTCTCTGGAAACAATGGTTTGGAAAGGGGAAGTTTCCATACCAACTTTGCATCAGATTCCTGGTAGCAAAGTTCACTAGAAAATCGCAGTATTGAGTGTTGCCTTCACAAAGTTGCTGTCACCGATTAACTGAATGAATTGTCTTAGCTATTGAAATGCTGCCATGACTACACTGCCAGCAAAAGAAATATAGCAGTGGAGAAAGAAATTAAACTATATTTGTCCTTAACAAATTATATGGGAGATGTCCTCTGTAGTATATAAAAAAAAATAGAAACAGGAATAGACCACTTATTTCCTCAATCTGCTCCATCATTCATTAAGATCATGGCTGATCTTTTACCTCCAAGTCACTTTCCTGCGCTAGTTCCATTTCCCTCAATATTTAGACTAATATCGATCTCTTTCTTGAATTTAGTAGGTGACTGAGTCCTCACAGCCCCCTTGGGTAGAGAATTCCAAAGATTGCTACTCCTGAGTCAAGAAATTTCTTCTCATTTCTGTCCTGAATGACTGGCCTCTTATTCTGGGACTATAACCTCTTGGTTTTAAACACCCCACCCAAGGGAAGCATTACCCCTGAATCTACCCTGTCAAACTTCATCAGAATTTTGTATAATTTAATTGATATTACTTCCCTTTTCTAAACTCAAGAAAGCAAAGGCTTGGCCTGCTTTATTTCTCCTCATATGACAAACTGCCATCCCAGGAATCATCTGGTGAATCTTCATTGCACTCCCTTGATCACATGAATGGGGATGCGATATCTGTGCTCCGTATTCCAGATGTTGTCTCACCAGGGCTTTATGTAATTGGGGCAAGATGTCTCATCTCAAATCCTCTTGCAAGGAGGCCAGCCTACCATTTGTATTCCTAACTGCTAACTGTTCTGTGTGTTAACTTTCAGTGATTCATGTACAAGAACATCCAGGTCCTTTTCAACATCAACATTCTACTCTTTGCCTTTTTTATTTTTTCTACAAAAACGGATAACCTCACATTTTCCTTGTCTAATCATTATTCCCTGTTAACTCATAGTATAGAAGATACCATTTGGGTGTGGATAGAAGATTGACTTGTTAACAGAAAACTGAGAGTAGGCATAAGTGGGTCTTTTTTGGTTCGCTAAATGCAATAAGTGGTGAACCACAAAAATCAATTCTGGGGTCTCAATTGTTTATAATTGTTACTTGGATGAAGATTAAAAAAAATGTGATTGCCAAATTTGCTGTGACACAAAGAAGAGCTTTAAAAAATAAGTTGTGAAGAGAGCGTAAGAAAGCTACAAAGGGATTATAGATACAGTGAGTGGCAAAGATCTGGTGAATGGACTGCAGTATGGGGAAAATATGACATTACCCACTTTGGCAGGAAAATAAAAAAAGAGAAAGATATAAATGGTGAAAGAATGCAAATCTCTGAGATGCAGAGGGATCTGGGTGTCTTTGTGTATGATTCACAAAAGGCTACTTTGTAACTGCAGTAAGTTATTGGGAAGTTAAGAGAATGTTATAATGCAATTAGAATTGAAGACAAATCTAAGAGTGTTATGTTTCAGTTATAAAGTGCTTTGTTAAGTTCATATCTGGAATTGGAAGCAGTTCAGAAAAGTTTGAAACCTGGAAAGGTGGGTGTCTTATGAGGAAAGGTTGGATGGGCTAGTTTTATATTTTCTAGAGTTAGAAGGGTGAGAAACAATTTAATTGAAACACACAAGGTACTAAGAGATGACAGGATGGTTGTGGAGAGAATGTTTCCTCTTGTAGGAGAATCTAGGTCACTGTTTAGAAACAAAAGGACTGCTCATTTAAGACAGAGATGAGGCAATTTCTTTTTCTCTGAGGGTTGAGTGTTTCAGGAATTTCTCAAAGTCCCAATGCCCTCCATCAACTTGCTTGCCTTTATCTGTCCTGCTGGTTACAACTTGAAAAAAATTCAATAGTTTTGTCGAATATAAATTCCCTTTCATAAATCTGTATAACTTTATAACTATTTTGTAATACTCTGTTACCATTTCCGTAATTATAGATTTTAGCATTGTCCCTGTCTCTGATGACAGATTCACTTCTCTGTAATGCCCCGGTGTTCTCTCCTTTTTTAAACAATGGGGTTATACTTATTATTATCATTATTATTATTTCTTTATTTGTCATTGTACTGTTGCAACAACAACGCAACGAGATTACGATGGCACTCCCTTGCCTAATAAAAACCAAAACAGTAAATTGATAAGAGAATTATAACTATAAAAATAAAAACAAACATACTTACACAAATATAAAGTATAAAAAAGAATTAAAAAGCAGTGTGCAAATGAACCATGATAATATTAATGATAATCAGCAGCATATCAATATATTAAATAACACCATGATGAATCCAGCCGGTAAAGGTGATCACAAAATGACTTGCTGCGAAGGTGATCACAAATATTTGTCCAATTTTATTGTCGTAGATGATGTCACTTATTGGGGAAAAAATATTGGCCCAGATGAGAGCATTGAGACCAATGCAAAAATGATAGCCTCCCCGTACATTTCCAAAGCTTCGACAGCCTGTTTATATTTGACAAACTACCAATAGTTTGATTTTTCCTGTTAACACTTCTGAAGAATTTCTAGGTTATAGTGCTTGTATCAGTTGAAGCTGATTTGTAATGCTGCTTTCAAATGTCAATATTATTATTGAGGAAATCCATGAGTGAGGTCCAGATCTTTTGTTGATGATCCTCTTCCTATTTCTCCTGTTTTAGCTTACTGTTTCGGTGTGTTTTTGCATTCCAGACTTTTCCATGCAGATGGCATGTTGTGATGATGTATCTGCGCTTAGAAAGAACAATAGAGAATCTCTTAATTTTAACCTGACACTCGATTTATGAAATGGACTTCAGTTATTGAAGTTAGAACTTTGAGAAGCTGATGAATGTGACTATACCTTATTCTACTGCTGGTTACAGAAACAGAAGTATTTTTTGATATTGATGCTTGAGTAAATTTCAGTATTGATTAAATATCAAAATGAATTGAATCTGTGGCTTATTATTGGTGGCTGAAGCTTTGTAAAACTTATTAATTGGGAAACCTGGATGAAGTGCCTTAGAAAAGGTAACCATCAAAATTAAAGAGAGTAGGGCAAAGTACAAGCTAGCAGCAAACTTAGGTTTTTTTAATGTAAAGAATTCACTTTTGTAATAGATGGAGAGAAGGATCAGAGAGATGGGTTAACAGTTTTGAATTCTTGGGAAATATTGTATTGATTTAAATAACATTAGGTTCTTTTCGTTATGCTTTGTGGGTTAGAGTAGGAGTAAGTTAAAAGAAATGAGAAGATGAAGCAAAAAGAAAACAATTTATAAACAGTCATAGTTGGTCCTTTGTTTTTCAAGTCTTTGATGTTGTAACCCTGCTCTGTATTTCTTACTCTATGGATGTTGTTTATATAGACTTTCAGAAGACAATAAATGAAATCCCTCAAAAGAAAATGTTGAAGTTTGTGTAATTGAGGCCAGATTATTAATGTGGTTAGGAAACTGTTTCAATAGTAAGAGATAGAAAGTGGTGGTAATTGGCAGGTTCTTTAATTGACAGGATGCGATTGGGGTTGACATCAAAAATGTGTTTTCTCACTGGAATTTAGAAGGTCGAGGGTTGATTTGATTACAGAAATATTAAACAGAATTGATGGAGCAGTTAGAGAGAAAGTATTTCCACTATTAATGACTGAATTTAAAAATCAGAGCTAGGCCTTTCAGGGAAATACTTCCATGTTACTACTGTTCCTTCCTCCACCGCCTCCTCTAGTAGCTCATTCCAGATAACAATTACTCTTCGTGTAAAATAAAATGTACTCCTCGGATCCCCTTTAAACCTCCTTCCTCTCATCTTAAACTTATGCCCTCTAGTTTTACACACCCCTACCGTGAAAAACAGACACTGCCTATCTCTGCCTCTCATAATTTTGTATACCGCTATCTTGTCACATCTCAACCTCCATTACTCCAGGGAAAGGAAGACCAGACTATCCAATCTCTGCTTATAATTCAAGCCTTGAAATCAAAGCAAATCCTTGGGACTGTTTTCTGCACCCTCTCTAGCTTAATCACATCCTTCCTATAGTGCGGCAACCAGAACTACACACAATATTCCAAGTGCAACATATGGTGGAAGTTTGAAATGCTCTTCTGCACGATTAAGTTGATGCTGGGCCAGTTGATTGGTGGAATTGAGAGAAATAGGGCAAAGGTATATGGAATTACCGCAGATTAAGCATGATTTCATTTAATGTGGAATAAGTTTGAATGGTGAATGGCCTACTTCCGTTCCTTTGTGGCAACTCTAAAGCACTCTAGTGCATTCATTGCAGACATAATATGTGCAATAACACAAATCCAGCCAAAGAATAATTAATTTTTGGTCTTTCTGAGCTGTTTCCTGCTATTGATGGATGTTATTGTAATTGGGGAAGTAGCTTTAAATTGGTGTGTTTTCATTAGAAAATGAAGCAGCATAAATTAGCTTTTCTGACCAAGTAAGCTAATTGACCGTGCATTTAGCTGCACAGAAACCAATGTTATCATAAACATTGGTAAGTAATAGGCTTCTAATTAGAATTGGGGTTAAAGACAGAAACTGATCAGGAGACTAAAGGAAAAATTGGGAATAACAGGAAACTGTACCTGATGGGGAAATTACTCAAGTGTTTGAAATATTGGATTGTCTTCGGTACAGCGTTGTTCATTTAAATTTACCATAAGCTTATTTGCTGTACTATTTGTACAATGCATGAGGTGCTTTAGTAATTTATGTATAATTTTTGTGGAGATATTAATTTCTTTATGATAGACTTCAGATTGACCTCCTAATGTGGATGCCTGTGAAGTGATATCAAACTTTGTACTTAAGTTATTGTGGTTATTATCCAAGATTTAAATGATTAAATTCAATGCACAGCATCTTTTGCAAACTACTTCAAAGTCCCCTAGTTAAAGCTGTTTAAAATCTGTCGAACAGATGAGGTACTTGCAAATGACTTTGATTATAACACAAGCATGACAATAAACTTCAAATAAATTGAAAGTTTTTGGAAGTAGCTGCCACTTAATAGACTGCTGCACAATAAGCAGTAAGTTCACATCAAGAACAATTCAGTTCCTGGGCATTTTGAACTGAATGTTAAAGTCTTTAATGTTCGTTGGGTCCAGCTCAGATGAGTGATTTTAAACAGCTTGCAGTTGTGCATATTAACAACATGCTAAGGGGGAGCTGGAAGGATGGGCTTGAGATGGGGGATACCTCTGAGTTGGATTGCAAGTGCTCAATCTGCGCACTGCCTATACTTGCTCTCCTTTTGTTGCTGCAGCTATTCATCAAGATAGAGCAGTCCATGAGCATGAATTAGAGTTCAGATGGAGGTTCCTGGGGTCTTGCCCACAGATCGCCCTGATGGTCTTTTTTCAACTTGTTTTTACACGTGCAGGATGGCTGGTGTTTGTGCTCTACTCTGGACTCTGGACTCTGGTACTTGATCGAGTGGCAGAGCAGGAGGTCCCTTGTGCTGACTTCTGACCTTCAGATTGTTTCTGACTGATGTGTCACAACGTGCAGGTGCAGAGGTCAGGAACAAGCTAACCACTACAGCTTTCTTTATAGTTCTTTATGAATCTACCAACTGAAGAGCAGCACAATCTGACCCATCATGCCATAGAGTTGTACAGCATGGCAACAGGCCCTTCAACCTATCTTGTCCATGCTGGCCATCAAATATAGTTTTCATTTGTTTTCCATAAATTCAAATTTGGTTTGGGAATATTGTGGTCGGGTATTGCAAGGGCCTAAAAAAATCTTTATTGTCTTTTATCTATTAAATTGTATCTCTTTTATAAATTTCATTTTTGCAATTGCTAGTATTTAATTAAGAAAAGCAGTTGTTGCTTTTCTATAGGAACATCTTCCAAATGGCCAAATGATTGGTTGAAGAAATGGATTTCTTTGACTCTTCTCATTTGGTAAAATAGTTGGCGCCTCCGTATTATCCATTCTCTTCTGATCATGTGTTTTTGTGTGATGATGAGCCCTCAGCTGGCTCAGTAACTGTCTGGTTAGATAGTGGACTTCAATCGGTCTATACTGAGTTAACTGATCTAAGTCAGGACTTAAGTTGTGATAGAACTAACCTTCAGTGAGCTTGTGCTGCTTTCAATCAGTATGTCCTGCTGAGGACTGTTGCATCAACACCTGGGTTAACCCCCTGTGAGTTGGTGACTTGACTGTTGTCTTTCTGAAGTCACTTATGAAGTATGATGACTTAGGCAAGATTACCAGATAAATGTACCCAACCTGGTTTGAAGCCTTCAGCAAAGAAACTAGAAGACATGTTGTTTGGCAAGTGTGCATTTCAATTTATTTCACACCTGTACAATTAATGAGACTTGTTGAGCCAGTTTTGAGCTTCTCCACTGCCAGTCAGATCCAGTCCCTTATTTTTTCACTGCAATCTGATGCTATTTAGTTCTAAAATGACTGCATTCTGTGCAAAATCTTTGTATAATGGTTTTGGACCTAAGCTAGCAAGTCATTCCCATGGGAAGTTTTATTTCCATTGATGTAAAAAGAAATTGTATATTTAAGTTAGTATATTGTTGATTGTTTGTTTGCATTTTAACAGATCAGCATGAGAACCTGGGGTTTGAACATTTCTATAATCTGATTACAACAGTATGTAGGGCAGTTTAAGTGTTAAATTACATTTATCTGAGATTTTCCTGTGGACAAAAGCTGAGGTAAAATAAGACAGGCTTAAATGTCAGTGGGGAAAATATTGTCAACAGGAAAGTTGATAAGCTACTTTAGTTGTTGAGCTTTAATTTAGTTGTGTGCAGTTAGATTTAAGCATTCTCTGTGCATGCTATATTTGTGAGTTGCATACCACTTTGTTATTAAATGTATGCTTTTGCTATTGAAAATGCTCAACTGAGGATTTTTTAAATTATTGCTTGAAGGCTATATATTTCCAGAAACCTATTTAAATAGAAGAGCAAGGTGATTCTGAGTGAATCAAAAGGTGAACAGAATGTGGGTCAGGTTTCTAGCTGGAAATTTTCCTTTTTTTTAGAATGCAGCCAAGAAAGGACAGAACCAATATGGCGAAGATGAAAGCTTTATGGAGTTTGAGGATAGGACGATTAACAGTTTAATTATTAATGCCAAGAAATGAAATGTTCACAAAATCCAATCCAGGTTTTATTGAATTTTTGACCACAGTGGTTGACAAATGGTATATTTTTCTAAAAATCTATATAAGTTATGGTATTTTCACATCTTTTTGTATTGTCCTGAAGAGTGTGACATTTGTGTATCTGGCTCACCTAATAGTTTCAGCTGGTTTCAGTTTGATATATTCGGAAGAACTATTTAATCCCTTCCATCCACTTAACCAAGATGTATGTGCATTAGGAAGAGGGGCCATTAGATGTACTGAGTATCTCTTTACAGAATGGTAAAATAATTCAACACAGAAGGAGGCCACTTACCCATCAAGTCTGCACTGGCTCTTTCAAAGCAATCCAATTAGTCCTACTCCTTTATTCTTTTCCACATCCTATAATCTTCAAGGATCCATTCAATCCCTTTTGTAGGTTGTTAATGCATTTTTGCTGGCCACTCCATCAGGCAGTGCATTCCAAATCCTAACCATTATTTGCCTTAAAAGAAAAATTCCTCCTCACAGTGTTTCTGGTACTTTTTTCTTAATTATCTTAAATCTATTTCGGTTAGAACAAAGAACTTTACGGCACAGTACACGCCCTTCGGCCCACGATGTTGTACTGACCTTCTTGTAGTATTGACAACTATTAGAAACACTTTCCCTTCAATTCATACCCTTAATCACATGTAATCTCTGCTCTAAGGAGAGCAAATCCAGCTTCCCCAGACTACCATATCAATAAAATCCATCAGTCTACTGTGCCATCTCCAAGATGTTACATTCTGTGGTGCCCAGAATGGGACAAAGTATTCTGACTGGGATTGACTGGTTTCTGTATAGGTTACTGTAAATTTCTGGCTATTGTATTCATTATCTCTGTTTTTTCCCCCTGTGATCAAAGAGATAGTGGCTTAATTTGTCTGTTTTTGGAGGGTGGGGGTGTTTGTTCATATCCATATTAACATCAACTCGCATTTTCATAGTACCTCTGAAGCCCTAAGGACCTTCACAAATGGGTGATGTTTGACAACATTTCAACTTGTACCAACATTTATTTCCTAACTCTTTCCATCATGTAAAGCAAGACAAGAAAAATACTTGTTATCATGAGATTATATCAGGAGGAACTCCTGTGCTTTTTTAAATGAAAGAGAAAAAGATCCTTAAAAATGCTGTTTCACCTTCCACCAGCAAGTAATGTTTTACCCAGAGCAGTTTTTGCAAATGTATTATCGTATTTCATACCAAAATTTAAACTGGTCTGTTTTAAATAATGCTACATTATACCCAAATTATTATCACAGAGTTTTGTGTTCTATGGGAGATCTTAGCCTTCTACAGAACAACACCTAAATGACCAGATCAGTGTAATATATGAACAGTACTGTTACTTAACAATCCATCTCCAATTGGCAACAGTAATTGGCCTATAGAGTAGCAGTCATGTGTTACACTTACGACATTTATTCCTTTGAAATTAAAGTCCAAAGTGCTCACATTACCACTGAGAGATAAAGTTCTAGGGAATTGTATTTTCAAGGATCAACTCTGCTCTAGTGTGAACAGTGCTCCCTTTTATAAATAACTTCTATTAAGTTATTTGTTGAACATTTTAAAAAAGTTTCTATAAAAAAAGTATCTCATTTCAAAAAA
This sequence comes from Pristis pectinata, assembly GCF_009764475.1. Lineage (NCBI taxonomy): Eukaryota > Metazoa > Chordata > Chondrichthyes > Rhinopristiformes > Pristidae > Pristis > Pristis pectinata. The sequence goes on from NC_067429.1 coordinate 4,688,543, forward strand.
AACAGTTTGCTTGTATTTTTAAATAATTTTACTCTGTTTTCCTTGACAGACTAAAAGCCAGCGAGATGAGAGATCCCCCAGTGAAAATGCTAACACGGTGCAGGATGAAATATTTTCATGGCCTGGCCCAAAGACTGTGCTGCTCCACAAGAACTCTCAAGGTTTTGGTTTTACGTTGAGACACTTCATTGTCTACCCTCCAGAGTCAGCTGTGCATCCGAGCTTTAAGGTAGAATTGGCCCTTATAGATAAAAATGCATCTCCTTTTATATAAGAATAAGAATGTTTAACTAACAATGGACTATCTGGTTTAGTACTTTTTTTTTAATCAATCATTCATTGTTTCCTGATAAAGCCCACAAAGGTTAACATTTGTAGGAGATACAAGAGACTGCAAATGCTGAAATCTGGAGCAACAAACAAGATGCTGGAGGAACTCATTTGTAGGGTTTGACTATCTGTATGTGGGAGGCACTTTCATCAATAATTCTGTTCTTAATGAAAACTGCTTTTATTGTGCAGACTGATTGCTTGGGGGGTCAAGGATAATTCGCTTCCACTCCAGTTCTCTGGGTTTAAAGGCGATTGATAAGGCAGACTCTGTCACAGTTGGTGCAGAAATTGCTTCACAGGATGGATGGGTGGGTAGTTTGGGAGGTGATGTGTTCCTTCCACTGTTATCACGAGGCTTGTATGTGCTCCAGATAAAGAGGCTCAAGGTTTTCAATGCCATCTTGGGTGCTCCTCCATTTTAAGTCATTTGCATGACTGACATCAGACTCCCAAAGCAGACACATATTTCATGGGAAGAGATTACCAGGCAGACAGCAGAAACTAAGGATGTTCTCAAAGGCTCCTTGAAAAAATACATCATCCTTGCTGACTCCTGGGAATCCATTGCCCATGGTCACTCATAGTAGAGAGGTGTATTTGGGATGGCACTGAGAACCTCAAGTCTGCATTGGGAACACACTAAAGCTCAGTGTAGGTGATGGAAGGAGTGCACCACTTCCCAAACTACACACCCACCTATCCTACCAAGTACCTCCTGCCCCACCTGTGGCAGAGTCTGCTTGTCCCCATTTTCCTCACCAGAATTCTCAGAACCAGAGTGGAAGTAAATCATTCTCAATCCCTAGGGACTGCCTAGGAAGATTATTAAGGGCCTCAATACCAAGGATATTGGCCCACGAGGAATGCTGATGTTGGCTCACTTCTCCTACCAATGGATTTGGAGGATTTTGGGACATCATCATTGGTTGTACCTCTCCACTACTTTGAGATGCCTCTTGTAAACTCAAGTCTTTGAAGTGAACAGAAAGGCAGGGATCATGATTGTTGGGTAGACCTTCAGGTTTATACAGAGTTTTGAGGTTTTGATTCCCAAGCACTCTTTTCCTCGGACAGCCAAAGGCTGTGCTAGCACACAGGAGAAAGTGGTTTAATCAAGTAGACACCATCCCCACAAACATTTCTTTCTTTTTCTCTGCTAATTTGCAGTCTTCAGGGTGCAGCATTCAATAGTGCAATCATTCTAGTCCAACGAGTGCTCAGAGGGATCAATATCCTTGATCTTTCATTATTTGATTATTGCTAGCCCAGTGTCTAAAGTCAAATAGCTCTGCTTAATAGATTAACACTAGAACTATTTGTGAAGTAATATAACTGGTATTATGCTGCAGCTCACTTGTTTCTAACTATTGATGGGGTTTTCAAAGTATTTTTGTGGTTTCAAAATTACATATATGATTTAACTCGTACCTTGGGAATTTTCATCTTTGCATTGCTTATATTTATATGGAATAAAGTCCAACTTCAGATACTTCAGGCTGAAACCTGAATTCCGTGGAGAAAACTTCGAGTGTGTTTCATGATTAGGAATAAGACTCAGGTCAATATGCTCTAATGCTGTATAAATTTGGATTATTTTTATTAAATCTCCTTTTCAGTGCCAAAAATAGTGGCATGTTGGTTTCCATAAGAGTTGCTAGTCCTGCACTAATTGCAGTTGAGGGAGTGCAGCAAAGGTTCACCAAGCTGATTCCTTGGATGGCAGGATAGTAGTATGAGAAGAGATGGAAGATGGAAGACTTGGCTAATGTCCCCCAGACAGGCTAATTTCGAATAATGCCGTAAAGCTTACAAAAATCCCATTACGAGGGATAAAGTATTGGAGAAACTCATAAAGGTGGACAAGTCACCAGGACCTAATGAACTGCACACTAGAGTTTTAAAGGAAATGGCTGCAGAGATAGTGAACCCACTGATTGAAATTTTTCATAACTTGCTGAATTCCAAGAGGATACCAGAAGATAGCAAAAGAGCCAAAGTGACTCCCTTGTTCAAAAATGGAGAAAGACAGAAGGCAGAGAACTATAGGGTGGTTAGTTTAACATCCATTATTGACAAGATGCTAGAGTCAATAATTGAAGAGGAAATAGCTAATCATTTGTGAAAGCTGAATATAATTAAATCTAGTCAACATGTTTTAAGAAAGGTAAACCATGTTTAACAAATTTGCTGGAATTCTTTCAGGATTTAACATGGAGAGTTGTTAGATCATAACCTATAGAAGTAGTGTATTTGGATTTCCAAAAGGCATTTGACAGGATGCCACTTAAGAAACCAGTGCATAAATTAAGAGCCCATGGTATCGGAGGAAGTGTGTTAGAATGGATTGAAAACTTGGGTGTCTCTTAGAAAACAGAGTTGGAATAAGTGGGTCCCTTTCAGACTGGAAGGAGGTAACCAGTGGAGTACTGCAGGGATCAGATCTTGGGCTGCAATTGTTCACCAGTTACATTAATGACCTGGAGGAAGGAACTCCACCTACTGATGCTGTAGGTGGAACTGCACCTTGTGATAAGGATACTGTGATTCTGCAACGGGATATATATAGATTGAGTGGACACAAGACTGGCACATGGAGTTTAATATGGGGAAGTGTAAGATCATGTACACCAGTAAGAGAAATCAAAAGGTAGATTATTATCTAAATGGAAGGAGACTGCAAGTGAATGAAATACAGAGGGTGTTCTAATGCATGAATCACAAATAGCTAGCTGGCAGGTCCAACAATTAATTAAGAAGGCAAATGGTATTTTGGCTTTCATAGCAAAGGGGTTGGAGATCAAAATTGGGGAGGTTTTGTTGTAATTGTACAGGGTGTTGTTGCGGCCTCACCTGGAACACTGCGTACAGTTTTGGTCCCTTTACCTAAAAAAGTAGTAACATTGGAGATGTATAAAGGAGCTTCACCAGGCTATTTCCTAGAGTGAGATTGTTGTCCCACCAAGTTTGGGCCTGTATTCCTTGGAGTTTAGAAGAATGAGGGGTGACCTTATTTAAACATGGGATTTTAAGGTGCCTTGAAAGGATAGATGTTGGGATGCTTTTGCTGGTGGGACAGTCTTGAAGAAGGGATCATAACTATAAGTTAAGGGATCTGTCATTTAAAACTGACATACATAGAAATTTCTTCTTGCAGAGGGTCGTTCTCTGGAATTCTTTGCCCAATGGGTACTTGATGCTGGATCATTAGAGATATTTAAAGTGGAGGTGGATAAATTTATGATAGATAGAGGGATGTGGAGAAATGGCACAGAAGAGGAGTTGAAGCCAGCATTGATCAGCCATGATCATATTAAATGGCAGGGCAAGTTTGAAGGGCTTGATGGCCTACTCCTGGCTCTGCTTTCTTGTGTTCTTGTGTCTGGTAATAAAGTTAACTAAAAATATTGTCAGTGTACTGACCTGCTCAGTAAAAGTTCATGACTAAGGTTGAGAATATTTGCTGACAGAATAGGTGTTTAGATTAGACTGTAGAGTCTGAAGTGCTGGCCAAGCAGGGTATAGGGTGAACCAGAGTGCAAAGCAAGCTGCTGGCTCTCACTGCTCACAATAGTTACAGCTTTGTGAATTCAGGACAAATGAATTGGTTTTGTCAGCTGAGTTAAAAGCTTAAGAGGTTCATTTAAAATATTTTTACATTTGTTTTGTAGTCTAGCCTTTGGGTCTTCTAAGTTAGAATGGTGACTATGAAGCCTTGGTCTCCAGTGAAACCTTTGTTGGATCAGCCCCTTCTTTTAGTTCCCTGAAGTTTAAAGGGTATAGACTTGTGTACTTTCAGCAGCAATTGTGTAGCCATCCATCACCAGATCTGGCTGGACTGCATTTCAGTTTCTCATCCATTCAGTACTGCTGGATCATTTCATTGAACAAAGATAGCTCATGTTTTCTGTAATCCACTACTGACTCCTGCTGTAATCCCATGTACTGTCCGTATCTTCCTGTTTAACAACAAGCATGAAGAAATTCTTTGTCATCTGTCTATTCTCTGTTGCCTTGTCTATTAAATCAGGCCTCTGTTCAGACATACTCATTTCCTTGACCTGAACTTGCATCTTTCCCTAGTTTCTGTCCTGTCACCCTCATACAATTGCAGAACTCAGCTTGTCCACAAAATTCTGCTTTGAACCCTTTCCCAATAAACTGCTGGACAATTTTCTTCACTTTTTGTTCCCTATGCTGGCAGATGTTACAAAAGTATACTTGAGGCACTAGTCCTTGCCCCTTCCCTTCACTCCATTCAAACATCAGTTATTTCTAACTCGGGACTATTTCTTTGCTGTGACAGGATTGGAAACCTGATAGAGTTTAAAAGATACAGAGTTTAGATTAGTTGGTTGTCATATACACCAGAGTGCAATGAAATTCCTTGTTCACATGAAGCTCACAGAGTAAACAGTATACACGGTAATAATAAATAAAACAATACATTTTAGTAAGGCATTTGATAAGGTTCCTCATTCAGAAAGTCAGGAGGCATGGCATCCAGGGAAACTTGGCTGTGTGGATTCAGAATTGGCTCACCCATAGAAGAAAGAGGGTGGTAGTGGATGGAATGTATGCTGCCTGGATTTCAGTGACCAGTGGTTTTCCGCAGGGATCTGTTCTGAAACCCCTGCTCTTTGTGATTTTTATAAATGTCTTGGATGAGGCTGTGGAAGGGTGGGTTAGTAAGTTTTCTGATGACATGAAGGTTGGTGGTGTTATGGATAGTGTAGAAGGTTCTGTAGATTACAACAGGACATCGATAGGATGCAGAACTGGGCTGCAAAGTGGCAATGGAGTTCAACCCGCAGAAGTGTGAAGTGATACAGTGGACGGATCCAGTGGACAGTCAAGAGACTTTTTCCCAGGGCGAAAATGGCTCACATGAGGGGGCATAATTTTAAGGTGATTGGAGGAAGGTATAAGGGGGAAGTCAGAGCTAAGTTTTTTTTACACCGAGAGTGGTGGGTGTGTGGAACGCACTGCCGGCAGCGGTTGTGGGGGCCGATACATTAGGGACATTTAAGAGACTCTTAGATAGACACATGAATAATAGAAAAATGGAGGGCTATGTGGGAGGAAAGGGTTAGATAGATATTAGAACAGGATAAAATGTCGGCACAACATCGTGGGCTGAAGGGCCTGTACTGTGCTGTAATGTTCTATGTTCTGTAATAAATACAATGACAAGTGCAAAATAGCAGAATGGTGCAAAGATTGCAGTGCAATCTGAAGTTGTGCAAAAAAAAATGACTTACGTGACAATAGTGGAATAACTAAGAGAATTAAGAGTCCAAGAACATGGCAGAACCACCGGGAAGGGAATGTGAAAGGGGTGATTGGTTCAGGAGTCTGATAGCAGTGGGGAAGAAGCTGTTCTTAAGTCTGGTCGTCCAGACTTTCAAGCTCCTTATTCTTCTCCCAGAAGGTAGAAGAGAGAAAAGGGAATGGCCAGGGTGGCCGGCACCCTTAACGGTACTACTAGTCTTCTTGATGCAACGCACCATGGAGATGGACTGGATGGAAGGAAATGATGAGCCTAAGATGGACTGGGTTGTGTTTACCACTATCTGTGGGTGCTGTCGGTCAAGAGCAAAGCAGTTGCTATATCAGTTGTATCATCAGTGAACTTAAAGATCGAGTTGGCACTGTACCTGGCTACACAGTCATGGGTATAGAGGGACTGAGCACATAACCCTGAGGAGTACCAGTGTTGAGGGTCAGAGTGGATAAAATCTTCCAACTGACAGGTCTGCCAGTCAGAAAGTCTAGAATCCAGTTACAGATGGGGGCCCTAAGGCCATGGTCCAGGAGTTTAAAGGTGATCTTATTTGGTATTATGGTGTTGAAGGCTGAGCTGCAGTCAATGAATAATATTCTGACATATATATTCTTATTGTTGAGGTGATCCAGAGCTGAATGTATTGCAAGGGCGATGGTGTCCTCCTTAATGGAATTTTTCCTGTACACAAATTGCAAGGGGCCTAGATTGTCTGGAAGATTGACACTGATGTAGGCCATTACTAATTTTTCAAAGCACTTCATTATGGTTGATATTATAGTTACTGGTCAGTAGTCATTGAGCCAAGACACTTTACTTTTCTTGGGGACTGGAATGGTGGAATCAGATGGGGACAGTAGACTGTTGAAGTGAGAGGTTGAAGATGCCAACGAAGACAGCGGCCAGTTGATTGGTGCGCAATTTCAAAACTAGTCCAGGGACTGCATCTGCGCAGACCGCTTTCTGAGAGTTTACCCTTATGAAAGCAGATCTGACTTCTGCCACCGAGATGATTGGGACAGAGCCAGCAGGGGATGGGGGAATGTGCCTGATCAAAAGGGGCATAAAAAGCATTGAGTTCATCCAGTAGAGAGGCACCGTTGTCAGAGATCGCCTCCGATTTCAGTAAAGGACAATTTCCATCACCCCCTTGTACTCAGTGACCAACATTGGCTCCTGTTCTTCAGCAATTCTTGGTTAAAATTTTCATATCTAAATATTTTCATGTCCCCCCCCCCCCCCCCCCGCATATCCCTGTAATTGCTTCAGCCTTGTACCCTACCCTAAAAAAACAATCAGTGTTTCTCTGCTGGCCTCTTGTGCAGTTACTAACTGACAACCTGCATTTAGCCTCCAGAACTTTTGAAGTTCCACCTCTTACCTCACCTGTTGCTCTATCTCCCTCCTACTTTGATCTCCTTAAACCTTTCTGCTGATTAAACTTTTGCCAGCTTCTGTCTTTTTTTAGAGCTGAGCATCCATTTTAGCTATATTACATGTCTTAAAAAAATCTTTGGTTGTTCTTTTGTGTTAGTAATAGCAAATGAATGCTAGTTATTGTAGTTTTGCCATGTCAGCTCAGCCTGTACAATGGAGGACTTTGTTTTAGCAAGCATTGGTACTGTTCTGTGTCTCTGCTGACATAAGCAGGAATGGAACTTGAGTCTTAGGCATTTATTAGAACCCCATTGTTTCAAGTCTGTTAAATGATGTCCATTGTATTTGCTGTTTGCTCCTATTGTATCCTATCAGTGTATGGTAGTTCTAGTATGAAGATATACTAACTGCTGGATATAGGTTCATATGTGCATAATCTGATTATAAACCATAAAAGTTTTTGTCTGAATCACAGGATCTGATTCTGACATTCATCAACACTTCCAGGTATTCACTATAAGAAATTGTTTGTGATAAACGTAAACTCCTCTAAAGATTGGTCCATGAAGCCTCCTAGCGGCCCGAATTTGCAATTACACCTTAGATGTTAAGGTAGCAAAATTGAATAGGAACTTGAAATGAAAACATGAAATGCTGGTAAAACTCAGAACTCAGCATCTGTGGAAAGAGGAACATTTAATGTTTTGGGTCTGGAACCCTTCAACAGAACTGAGAAAGAGAAAAACAAGTTAGTCTAGGTAGCCGAGAAGGTTGGAAGAGCAATAGGTGGAACAAAGGAGATTTCTCTGATGGGGTAAAATAATGAGGCAGTTAAAATGTGATTAAGCTTCTTTTGTCTATGTAATGTGTTGCTAGTGTTGTATAGTCCAATTATACTTAAAAACGGAAAAGATGAAAGGATGACAGGCAAAAATGACTAGTTCTCATACCAACAGAAATAAAGGATGAGATAAAAGGAAATGAACAGGAACTGTGTGCAGTTATCAAAAGGGAATGTTAACAGCAAAATATAATTTAAAACAAGGGGAAGTAAGAATTGTGGATGTAGTGTGTACTCAAAAACAAAGTTTTTAATGCGTAGGTGAGCTTCTATTCATTACTAAAGGAAAATAATATTGTTGAACTATTTAAATGTGAATTCATTCTTTCTGACACACCTTGGAATTTTTAAAAACATTTATTAGGTAAAACCTTATTAATTAATTTTCTGCAGTTGTAAGGAAGTGGAATGCATTGAATTAAGAATTTATTGAAGTCCCTTAGCAGGGACAAATATTTATTTGATTATTGTAATATCGCACTAAGAAGTGGAGTGCGGGCATTTTAGCATAACGATGTTTAATCGTAAAGATATTTGGCAGTCAAGCAATATTGTCAGCATGTCAACATTGTCATACTCATGAACTCTGTATGTTCTTTGTAAGGGGCTTGGCATTGTCTCAGTGGTGGTTCTGGTTGAGAAAAAACAGCATGGAATTTTGTCCTAATTCCATTATATTGATTTTGCATAACCTGAATCCAATTTCATTTATTCCAAGAAAATTTTTTTGTTAACTCTCGTTTATCAGTGATTGAATATTGATTTCATAATACAGATGGGTGTTGCACTTTAACATGTTGGTGAGACAGGATCAAAGGTAGATGCCTGTCCAGACAGTTACTACCATTGGATAGATTGATAAAATTATTTCTATGAACAAGATTGTCTTGAATCACAAAATGGAAGAAAAGCTCCTTACACAACACGTGGGGCAGTTTCAAATGAGTTTCTCTTGATTTAGTTACATGAAGAAATCTCAATGGTTTGGCCAAATATTAGTCTCTGAATCTTACTGGGCAGGATATATAATTGTTTTGCTCAGTGCTCAACCTGACTATGCAAGCAATCCACCTCTATTTTGTACTGTTTTCTCATTACCCCATTGCCTTCTACTGTATGTGGAAAGCTGGGAACTCATTAATAAATTATAAAGCTTTCTTGCAATTCTTTGCAGACTCTTGCTTTTTTTTAGTTCTGAGTACAATTATTTTGAAATTACACTGATAATCAGTAAACTCCTCAAAACATTATTATCATTCACTTTTGAAGTTTCCACATGCATGGCCTTTAAAGAATTTCTTTAATTTTTCATTTCTTTTCTCATTGGACCCTTTTCTCACTGTTTTATTAAGGTTGTATTCCTCCAGCCCACCTGACAACTCCCCCCCCCACCCCCCCCCCCCCAATGGTGAAACTGAGGGTCATGTGCTGTCTGGAAAAATTGGGTCTCCAGAGTCTACAAACAAGAATTACATGAGGATATATATAGATATATAGCATATTTTCCTTTGCTACAGATTGCCTGGTGAAATTAAGGACTTCCTATTATGGGGAAAAGTATTTCTTTTTTTATTTGACTTTCAAAAGGTGTTTTAATTTTATTAATTTAAGTGGTATATATTCTATCTCCCCTTTCTCTTAAACGGCATGTTCTCTTAAATGTGAGTCATTCCTAGTAACTCCACACTTGAGAGCTTGGCTTTTCTTATGCCCTAATCTGTTTTTAAAGAGTTTTTTTTTGTATACCTGAAGCTAAATTCACTTGAGATAATTTTTAATTCTCACTAAATATTATATTTAACTCGCAATTAATAATGCACCAAAACAATTTTTTTAAAGTTGTTTTTATTAATTTGCTTTTTCTCCCTAATTGGGAATTTTCTCTGGAGCTTGTCCAAACAAAAGTTTCCCTCAGAGGGTCAACAAAGTTGTCCAGTGTGTAACCCATTCTTAATGCTTCTGTGAAGAATGCTGACTTTGTTGCCAAATATTCTGGTTTTGATTTTATACAGGGGTGTAACTAGCCCTGAAGTAAAAAGCATTAGCATTCAAATAGTCCAGGAAATTAAACAATTTTTAACTGGAGTGGTTGAAATTTATTAATGAATTTCATTATGCTATCTTCAAATATGTTTAATAATAGCTCAGAAATAAACAATCAGTTTAATCATTGCTCATGAGCATTAATTGTATTCATAAAAGTGTGGTGCATTGTGTGACTCACACTTTCCATTATTGCCATATTTCAAATACAGAGGAAGAGAAAATAATGGAATCATCCATTAAATGTGCAAGTTTGAATGAGTTTTTTGCCAGGAGGTATTTTAACAATATTTTTAGAAATGAAGTTTTATAGAGTCATAGAGTTATACAGCACAGAACCAGGCCATACGGCCCTACTGGTCCATGCCGACCAAGATGCCCCATCCTAACTAGTCCCATTTGCCAGCATTTGGCTCATAACCTTCTAAACCTTTCCCATCCATGTACTTGTCCAACTGTCTTTTAAAAGTTGTTATTGTACCTGCCTCAACCACTTCCTCTGGCAGCTCATTCCACATAGGTACCACCCTTTGTGTAAAAAAAAGTTGCCCCTCAAGTTCCTTTTAAATCTTTCCCCTCTCACCTTAAACCTATGCCCTCTAGTTTTTGATTCCCCAACTCTGGGTAAGAGACTAAGGGCATTCACCCTATCTATGCCCCTCATGATTATATACACCTCTATAAGATCACCTCTCAGTCTCCTTTGCTCTGAGGAACAAAATCCTAACCTGTCCAACCTCTCCCTATAACTCAGTCCTTCAAGTCAAGGCAATATCCTTGTAAATCTTTTCTGTACTCTTTCCAGTTTAGTAACAAAATTCCTTTAGAAGGGTGACCAAAACTGAACGCAATACTCCAAGTGTGGCCTCACCAGCATCCTGTACAACTGCACTGTGACCTCCCAACTTTCATGCTCAATGCCCCGACATATGAAGGCCAGCATGCCAAAAGCCTTCTTCACCACCCTGTGTACCTGTGCCTCCACTTTCAGTGAACCATGTACTTCTATTCCAAGGTCCCTCTGTTCTACAACACTCCCTAGGGCCCTACTGTTCACAGTGAAAGTCCTACCTAGATTTAACTTTCCAAAATGCAACACCTCGCATTTATCTGAATTATACTCCATTTGCCATTCCTCAGCCCACTTACTCAGCTGATCAAGATCCCCCCTGTAATTTTTGATAACCACCTTCATTGTCCACTATACCACTTATTCTAGTGTCATCTGCAAACTAACTAATCGTGCCCTGTACATTCTTATTCAAATCGTTGACAAACAACAATGGGCCCAGCACCGACCCCTGAGGCACACCACTAGTCACGAGCCTCCAGTCCGAGAAACAACCTTCCACTGTCACCCTCTGCTTTCTACCATTAAGCTAATTGTGTATCCAATTCACCAGCTATTCCCTGGATTCCGTGTGATCTAACCTTGTAGAGCAGCCCACCATGTGCAACCTTGTCAAAGGCCTTACTGAAGTCCATATAAACCGCACCTACTGCCCTGCCCTCATCAACTTTCTTGGTCACATCATCAAAAAACTCAATTGATTGTAAGACATGATCTCCCATGCACAAAGCCATGCTGACTACCTCTAATCAACTCCTGCCTTTCCAGTTGTCTGTATATTTATTCTTCAGAATTGTCTCTAGTAACTTACAGATGTTAGACTTACTGGTCTCTAGTTCCCAGATTTTTCTTTGCCGCCCTTGTTAAATAAAGGCACGACATTCGCTACCCTCCAGTCTACTGGCACCTCACCCGTAGTTAACGATGATGCAAATATCTCAGCCAGGGATCCCGCAATTTCTTCTCTTGCATCCCACAGTGTTCTTGGATTTACATGGTCAGGCTCCAGAGATTTGTCTACCTTCATACCTTTTAAGACATCCAGCACCTCCTTTACTGTTATGCAGACTCTCCCCAAGACCTGCCCATTTACTTTCCTAGTTCCAAAGTCTTCATGTCTTACTCCATGGTAAAAACAGAGGAGAAATATTCACTAAGGACCTTGCCCATCTTCTGTGGCTCCACACAAAGATGTCCCCTTTGGTCTTTGAGGGGCCCTATTCTGTCTCTAGTTACTCTTTTTCCCTTAATATATTTATAAAATCGCTTTGGATTTTCTTTAATTTTCTCTGTCAAAGCTATCTCATGCCCCTATTTGCACACCTGGTTTCCTTCTTGAGTACACTCCTGCATCCCCTATACTCCTCCAGGGATTCACTTGATCTTAACTGCCTGTACCTGACAATTCTGAACGATCCACGAACCCATGAACAGTACCTCATTATTCCTTTTTTCTGCACTATTTATTTATTTTTGTAATTTATATCAATTTTATGTCATTGCACTGTATTGCTGCTGCAAAACAAGAAATTTCAAGTTATAAGTTGGTGATAATAAATCTGATTCTGATTTTGATTCTTTGTGTGTGTCATTCTATGCCCAGCTCCACTATGTCAAGAAAAAAGTGACAAAACTTCACTCTGGTTAAAAGTTTATTTGTAAATTGCGGTCAATGTAAAGCAGGGAGCCAAAAAACCTCGTTTTGAAAGCAGTGCAGTTCTCCATGTCTTAGTCAACATTCCTCCCTTAAACAAAAATAAACTGCTTTTCATTTATCCCACCACTACTTTTTTGGACACTGTTGGCTGCTTACTGCCATTTTCTATCACAAAACCGTGGCTATTTTGGTTGTAAATGTGTTCAACATAAACAGGACAAGCATATTTCCTTTTATATATTCTCATGAGTTAGACAGGATATCCTACATGTGAGCACAGAAAAAACTTTAAATTTGTTGAAATTAATAGCAAAAACTGTTACTGTCACATTTACTAGCATGTTTTTATATGAAATACTCAGAATCTTTTGTCTCCCTCCTGGTATTTCTGTATTTCTCTACTTCTAGCATCTTTCTCTCTCTTATCTTTAAACTTCTATCCTTGTTCCTTTTTCTTGCACGTAGTCTTCTTGGTATGAGTCCCTCACATCTGTTTCATTATTCATGGTTTTTCACATCTTCTGTCTACTATTTAACTCTTGTAAGTTAGATTTTTTTCTCATTGCTGTTCATTGTGCTTCACTTCAACCAACACAAGAAAAAACTCAGTGGCATTGTTAAAATATTTGATGAATCACACGACAGTGGGAGTAGTTGATGGTTAAATTCTGTTGTCAAACGTGCAACTATTCACATTACGTAAATACGTGTTTAAAATTGTGAGCAGTCAATTCCAAGAATAGCTCAGTAATCAAGAAAATTGCATTTTTGGCAGAAGTCAACTTCTTAAATCTTTCCAGACCTTAGCAGCAATATTTCATTTACTGGCCAACAAAACAGTTGATGGAATCAAGGCCACTTCTATTTTACTTTCCATATACGAATCACAATTAGAATCAGATTTATTATCACCGACTTAGATGATGTGAAATTTGCAGCAGCAGTACAGTAAACAGTGCAAAAAGAAGGGAATAACAAGATATAGCATTCATGTGTTCATGGACCGTTCAAAAATCTGATGGCAGAGGGGAAGAAGCTGTTTCTGATTCATTGAGTGTAGGTTTTCAGGCTCCTGTACCTCCCCCCCGATGGTAGTAACGAGAAGAGGGCATATCCCGGACGGTGAGGGTTCTTAGTGACGGATGTCGTCTTCTTGAGGCACCACCTCTTGAAAATGTCCTCGACGGTGGGGAGGGTTATGTCTGTGATGGAGCTGCTGAGTCGACAACTCTCTGCAGCCTCTTGCGATCCTGTGCATTGGAGCCTCCATACCGGGCTATGATGCAACCAGTAGGAACGCTCTTCATTGAACACCTATAGAAATTTGTAAGAATCTTTGGTGACATTCCGAATCTCTTCAAACTCCTCACAAAGTAGAGCTGCTGGTGTGCCTTCTTTGTGATTGCATCAATATGTTGGGCACAGGATAGATGTTCTGAGAAGTTGACACCCAGGTACTTGAAGCTGCTCACCTTTTCCACGCTGACCCCTCAATGAGGACTGGTGTGTGTCCTCCCGACTTGCCCTTCTTGAAGTCCACAATCAATTCCTTGGTCTTCCTGGTGTTGAGTGTGAGGTTGTTATTGCGACACCACCCAACCAGCCCATCTGTCTCACTCCTGTACACTTCCTCATTTCCATCTGAGATTCTACCAACAACAGTGGTGTCATCGGCGAATTCATAGATGGTGTTTGAGCTGTGCTTAGCCACGCAGTTTGAGTATAGAGCAGTGGTCTTACGCACACATCCTTGAGGTGCACGTGTTGATTGTCAGTGAGGAGGAGATGTTATTACCGATCTGCACTGACTGTGTTCTCCCGATATGGAAGTCGAGGATCCAGTTGCAGAGGGAGGTACAGAGATTCAGGTTTTGAAGCTTGGTGATTAGTACTGAGGGGATGATGGTGTTGAACGCTGAGCTGTAATCGATAAACAGCAGCCTGACAAATGTTATGTGGTTGGCTAGGTGCTCCAAAGTAGAGTGGAAAGCCAGTGAGATTGCGTCTACTGTGGCGGTAGGCAAATTGCAGCAGGTTCAGGCAGAAGTTAGTTCCAGCCATAATCAACATCTCAAAGCACTTCATTATGGTAGATATGAGTGCAACTGGGTGATAGTTGTTGAGGTAGCTCATCCTGCTCCTCTTGGGCACCGGTATGAATGCTGCCCTTTTGAAGCAGGTGGGAACCTCAGACCACAGCAGTGAGAGGTTGAAGATGTCCTTGAGCACTTCAACCAGTTGGTCGGCACATGTCTTCAGTACCCACCCAGGTACACCGTTGGGGCCTGACACCTTGTGAGGGTTCACCCTCTTGAAGGATGTTCTGACATTGGCCTCTGAGACAGAGATCACAGGACTGCTGGATGCTATGGGATTTGCACAGGTGTAATGTTATTCTCCCTTTCAAAGTGTAAATCTATTTTCGAAGAACCATTTTGTGAAAGTATATTTGAGTGATTTTTTCCTTTTTGAGTTCAGTTCAGTTCTACTCCCTGAACGTCTCTTAACTGTATTTCATGAGCAGGTTGCCTTAATTTCAATAAGTACTCTATGAAAACAATTGTATTTAAAATATAGTTGTCCCAGGTTTTAATATTTCCAATGTAAACTGTTATTTCCATTGAAATTCACCTCATACAAATCTAACCACAATGCCTGGACCTCATATTGTCTTTTGACTGTTTCGTTCAGAAGGAAAATCATTTTAATTCTGTTCAAATTAATAGGTACCATTGCTTTATAGTTCCAGTAAAGTTTTTTCAACAGTCTTATTTAAAGTGTCAGTATGTGACATACCATGCTCGAACTTAAAAAGAATTTTTATAATGTGTTGCCTTTATGTGACCCAAACATAATATCACCTTCATCCTATCATGTTTCTTCACAAGCCTCACTGTCTGTTCATATTTCCTATGCACAAGGAACACACAGATAACTGTTGTATAAATCAAGGAAAGAAAAATAATGTGGTTAAAAGTAAGAATATTCTGGCTATCTAACTTTTTTAAGCATGTACACTCGTGCTTTTTATAATAATGTGAATTTTGAGGGACTGTAGAAATGTTTTACAGATTGAGTCACAGAAACACCTAGGAAAGTTTAATTTCTTAGGATCTTTTAGGACAAATGAATTTGTGGTGTAGAATTTGTCATGGTGTAAGACACCTACATGTTACAAGGTTCCACAAACAGAAGTGATGTAATAATAATTTGTATTTAATGATATTGGTTGAAGAATAATAGCAAGGCCACAGTAGGTTATTTTCCCAGTTCTTGAACTTTAACAGTTGCATTGTTTCCTTGTGCCTTACATTAAGGGACATTGCTCACTCATATGTGATTCATTTATCAGAAGGCGACTTTTTTTATTGGAATTTGACATTACAGGTTGAAACTCTGTAGTCTGGCATTCTGTGATCCGCAACTCCCATGGTCTGGCAAGTTTTGGGTCTGTAGTACAGATCTGTTCTAATTAACTAATTCTAATCTGTACTAGTCTGTAGCTAATTAACCTACCAGTGCAACTTTTGCAATCTCAGCCAACAGTTTCCAATTTATGGCAACTTTGGGTTATGGACAGTTCTTGGAACCCTTACATGACCCAGGGAGTATCCTGCTCAGAGGGAGATGACCATGGGGCAATTTCTGGGGTCTGGATTTTCTGTAGTTCAGCATCAGTCAGATACCAAGGGTCAGAGAGTTTCAACCTGTATTAATGGTTATGTACTCTAAAGCCAATTCAATGGAGAGTAAAGATAAATAGAAATAATATTTAATTTTCCTAATATTTCAGGTCCTTAAGGACAGCTGTAGGTAGCAAGACAATTTTATTAGCAGTTGTTTGAGTGCAGCAAGTATTCCATAACATGTATAAAAGATGATATTTTACTTAAGTGAGAAAGAGGTGGTACTCTTTATTTGCAACTGACATTTTGAAGGCATTTAAAAGCAAATGAATTGCTATAAAGCAGATGAGAATACTTGGTAAAGGAGTTAGCATGGCAACCTATATACAGTTATATCAACTACACAAAAAACCTGGAGTAATAATAGTCTCTTTTTCACAGGGGCTTTAACCAGAATGTTTGCAGTGTAGCCAGCACTAGGTTTCTACCACTAGAAGGAGCTTCAGCTTTCATTAAACCAAAGGAATTTACATTTTGAAATAACTTCAAAGTTCTTGGGTATATGAGAATTTTTTACACTATCAGGTATTAGACAGCAATAATGTAAGAATGAATGAGTTTTTGGACTCAATATCCGTGCCATTATGGGAACCTATATTTGCACCTCCATGACAGTGCCGCACTCTTTGCCTTAGCTTCTCCTGAATTCTTCATCTGGTCATTGTTGTTTCGAAACTTGACTATTTTAATTTACTGCTGAATGGCCTCTCTTGTTCTTCCATTCATAAATTTGAGGGTATCCAAACTTTCCTTTGGATTAAATAAAAGGACTTGGTGGGCATTAAGGTTGCCCATAGAGTATGAAAGGCCTTGGCATATAAAATATATTTTCACTGCAATTCCTTTTTAAGCAGTTTTCTTCATAGTTTTTTAGGGATTCATGTAAGATAATATAACAATACCACATTTCAGATAAAAGTTTATGAAGAAAAAGCATACAAGACATCTGTAATGCTTTCAATGTCTATTGAAGTACATTGAAACCAAATAAAACTGCAGATGCTGGAATGTGAAACAAAATAGAAATCTGGAGGAACTCAGCCAGTCAAATAGTGTCTGTGGAAAGAGAAACCAGTTAACGTTTCAGATTGGAGACTCTTCATCAGAACTGAGAGAGAAAGCAAGTTGGTCTAAGTGGCAGAGAAGGTGGGAAAAGGAAATGGGTGGAACAAGGGGAATGGCTGTAATAAGGTGAAATGACGTAGCCATTGAATGGACAGTTAAGCTCTTTTGTCTGTGTTAATGTGTTGCTAATGTTATATACAGTAGTCTGGTCTACTTGGTTCTCTTTGAGCAGGCCAGAATATACAAACGAAATTACAAAAGGGGGGAAGAGGAATGGCAAGCACGAATAGGCCAGACTATAGATGTTTATGATGTTACTTGCATCGTGCAGGATTTTGCATCATTGTCATTGTGCATTTATACATTTTAGCTTTGCTAAACATTTGAACACTTGTTATTTCACATGAGTAACATGTGAATTGGCCCATGTACATAGCTTTAATGTGACATTTCATTATCTCATTCATTAGAAATCTGTGGACCATTTAGTGCAGTTGCTTCACTTCGCTATTCTCAACATTGTTTTGAATTGATCTGGTGGCTGGTGTTTTATTTATGAAATAAAGTAGTAATTGCATCTTTATATTTTTTGCATCAACTTTGCTTTGGTAAAGTTAATAACATGATGTCCCACCTCTAAACCAATTATTTGTATCTTTTGGGGAGGAGGGACTGACATTGTTAGGGTTGCATTTTCTAACACATTTCTGTGCCCTGAGTTCAAATTTCTGTGTTAAGAAATTGTGAGGGGTAATATTGATGGTCAGAAACTTAACCTATTCTCAAGAGTGCAAGTGAAGACTTATGTGGTGATGCTGAATGAAACTGTTTAAATCATGACTAGCAGACTGTGGACTAAACTGATCTGTTTGCTTAGTGCTGGTCTTGATTGCCAGTGCTGGTATTTAAAGTAAAAGCATAAACAGAGTTTATTGGTGCTGAAAGTTGTTTGCACTTGTGCTTTCAAAGTAGTGGAGTAACATGATACTGTTTCAGCCCCATTTTTACCATTCAATTCAAGCTGTGGTAGCAGAATTGATAGAAAATTGGTTAAGTAACAGGAAATGGAGAGTAGTGGTGAAAGTCTGTACTTTGAATCGAAGAAAGAGTTCCCCAGGGATTGGTATATTGCTTTATTTTGATATTGGACTTGGGTATATAGTACATAGAACATGATGGGAGATGTGAAGCATTATGTTTTGGTGGAAGAATGAGAAGAGACAATATAAACTAGAGGGGGCAATTCTAGAAAGAGTGCAAACACACTGATCTGAGGATGTATGTGCATAATTCATTGACTGTGGCAGGGTAGGTAGAGAATGTGTAAAGAAAAAAGCATACAGATACTGGGATTTATAAATAGGGGCGTTGATTTCAAGAGCAAAGAAGTCATGATGAACCTTTTATAAAACAATGGTTTGACCACAACTGGAGTATTGTATCCATTTCTAAACCTGGACACCACGCTTTAAGAGAGCTCTAAAGTTTTTAAGAGAAGGTACAGAAGAGATTTTCAAGGGTTGAGGGACCTCAGTTACGTGGATCGAGTGGAGAAGTCAGACTTGTTTTCCTTGGAATAGAGGAGGTTGCAAAGAAGTCTGATGAAGGTATTTAAAATTATGAAGAGTATAGAGGGACTAGGTAGAGATAAATTGTTATGATTGGCAGAGGTTAAGAGCTAGGAGACATTGAATGAAGGTGATTGGCAAAAAAAAAGTGAAAGTAAGGAAAATATATTTTACCACAGTGAGTGTTAGCGTCTGGACTGCTCTGGGATACTAGTGGAAGCAAATTCAATTATAGCAATCAAAAAGGAGCTGGATAAGTTTCTTACAGGGAAGTAATAGCAGAAAGAGACGGTGAAGTGGGGCCAGCTGGGTCATCAACATAGAGGTTTTTTTATTCACAAGGGATGTGGGCTTTACAGGCTGAACCAGCATTTAATTGCCCATCTCTAATTGCCTTTGAGAAGGGAGTTGGCACTAACTCAGTGGGCTGAATGGCCTCCTATGTTGCAACTTGATGGTTCAAATTGTTTTGTTCAGCTGCATCTAATTAAGTTGCCATAGTTCTGCAGTGCAGAATGTGATTACTCAGAATCTCCAATTATTTGTAACAAATACATCAAGGTCACTGGCTAAAGGAGGACACTCGATTATATAGGTTAAGACTTATGTTAAAATAGCAGAGTAGGTATTTGGATAGAAATGATTTAAAATTTTATAGCCTCTACAATCTGTTTACTGTCCTGTTTCCTTATGTCTTGCTGTCGATGCTTTAAATGAAGATTGGGAGACTTCCGTATTCCATAATTTGTTAGGGATGAGCTCTGAGGAAATATTTCTTGGAAATATGTGCTTATATTTTAGGTGCTTTTTTTGAAGATATGATATACAGGAGACCTATCAGCTAAGATTCCATCCTCAAAAGAACCGGATAGAAATAAAAGATTTAATTTTCTTGACATGAAAAGGATGGAACCTCCCATTTTACATAAAGTGTTTAAAGTTAGGTTGACAGGCTGCAGACTTAACAACACAGAAATGTACATGAGAAAATGGAGAAAGGATTTATATTTTTATAACGTCTCCCATGAATTATCTTTAAGAAGTGTAGTCATTTTTGGATTATAGGAAGTAATCCTCCCCCACCCTAGTCCCACCACCTGAGGCCCATGGCCAAGTCCAGACCTTCCAAACCTCCCCCCAGTAAATCTTGGAGAATTTCAACTGATGTTAGAACACTGTGTTTTATCTATGATCTTCTGTCTTTTGGTTATTTGTGACATGAGTTCAATACTGCCAAAGTTCTGGGGGAATTAATTTTTTAGATAAATAATCTAGAATTATAAAACCAGTGTCATTATTGGTCACCATGAAACTACTGGGTTGTTGTAAAGATTCAGGGAAATAAATCTTCCATTCTTTCCCTGTCCGATCTTTGTGCATCTCTAGATTTATGGCTCTTAATGGCCTTGTGAAATGGCCACTCAAAGATACGTAATAAATGCTGGCCGTGCTACCAATGCCAATATCCCATGAATGAATTAAATAAAAATCACTACTCTCTTTCAAAATCATTTAGGATCATCTTGAAAAATGACACTAACTACCAGCTTAGGAAACCTACCAATAACCTTCTTAAACCCCCAATCCACTTTGGAAGTATTTCTCTGAAAGGCAGTAAGTTGTTGACATTGACATGCAGTGAAATGCAAAGCTGCTTCTGTACGTTTGAAGATTTTTTAACTGGATTGTGGGGTTTTCCATTGGAGCCTATGCAACAATAATATTTAACCGCAACAGGAATCCTGAATTATGTCAATGTAGGGTTTGGTTATTAAGTACCAGATGTGGTAAACTCAGGTGGACTATAGTTATGCAAAGTTCACTTTCTGTTCAGTGTATAAACTTATAAACCAAGAGCTGGAATACATAAAAGAAATGTATGTTTTGCCATGATAAATAGTGTTTCCTTTTTCAGCAGTTTCAATGTTTAATCTTTTGGTTTAAATTTTCCATTTTATTTACTGTGAAGTCTGTAGTGACTTCATAAAAATAATTCACAAAATCACTTAGATGCTCATTCAAAAGCAATGAAAGGAATAAATTGCTCAGACTGTTAGAATCAAAAGAGTGCTGTAGTTGTATTTAACAGAGTATTATTTTCATTCTTTTGCAGGATGAAGAAAATGGGAATGGAAGAGGTGAGTCTTGCTTTAATTATTGTTACAGAATATGATCATACATATGTTATCAATAAATCAGCAGATACCATTCATCTGGAGAACACTTTGGATTGGTTTGTTTTGATTGCTGTGTTGATCTCAAACCCAGTGAATTTTGCGATTGCCTAAGAGTTCTTGTCAATACTTGCAACGGAAACTGAGCAACATCACCCATTTGATTGATGGCTATGTATTTTTAAGGACAGAACCTATAATCAGATAACGCTACTTGTTGAAAATGATTATTTGCACAAAGCTGCCTTATGCATGCGGCAAGACTTGACCTGAATAAACCAAACAAAATAAATTTGAGTTTGACATCTGTTTCAATACGCTGAGATAGATTTTCAACTTGCCAGCTGACATTGCAAATCAGCCTTTAACAAATCAGGTGATTTCTGCAAAGGGTAGCAGGGCTAGTTGAAATTCTACCTCAATATAGCAGCACTTCAGAAGCTTCCCAGATTTTTAGAATAAGGTAGTATCAATCAATTCAAAAGATAAGTAGATCTGGTAAGGGAGAAATCCTTGATCCTAAAATGATTGGATATAAATCAGAAGTCACACAATTTCAAATTTAAGTTTAGTTTCTCTTGTACAATACAGAATATAATTGTCCAGATTTCCAAAGAAAAATCAGTCTGCACTGCTCATTATTCCTCAAATGTTGATGTTCAGAGAAGCATTTCAGAATATTGCTAATTTATATAACAAGTCATCATTCAGTAATGAAAATGTTAGGGACACTGTTGTTCATTGTGGCTGGATCATCACTTGAATTAAGCAGACTGGTTTAAATCATTTTGGACTGAATATTAATCTATGCTGTAAACAAAAATGTTGTTGAAAATAGTCTTGAACCTCGATTACAATGAATAGATCTGCAGCGAGCAGTTTGCTATGAGTTTCCACACTCCAGTGCCATGTTCTGTGAACTGTTCAGTGAACTGTATATATCCAGTATTTTAGAATTCTTTTCAGATTTCCAACATTGCCAGTTCTTATTTCTGTTCCTTTCTTAAATACTGCTTTCTTAAAAAATCCACACTTAAGTCTTCTATTTTCTCACGTTGCTGCCATTTTACTAACCTGTCATTTCTCTCCATTTATGACTTTTGCTATTGATTATGTGCCACCTGTTTTCACTCCATTTCATGTTTCTCCAAGTAATTTTGAATGCATTTATAATGGAGCTATTTTTGTTCTAAGGAAGGAAGCAAGAACACTGCTGGATTTGTTTGAGTCACATGAATCATTGTGCTACCTTGCATGCTATTGCTCAGACCATTTTCCTTCACTGATAATTACCTTTGTATCTCTATTCTGATTTAATTGCTACAATATCACCAGATTTTTTGCAATAATTATCTCATATTCGTGTGGTCATCTTTGTGCTGTGACATCAGCATTAATGGAAGTATTGCTGCAGGGATATTAATGCTCAAGCTCTCAAGGACCCCACAAAGGCAACTCTTTTCGGACAGCACCGCACAACCTGTCACCTCGTAGCTTACAGGAACTGCAAAGTGTCCACAGCCTAAAGTCTGCCATAATTGGCACCTGTGAAGAGGCATTTGGCTTCTCAACCAGGAAGAATCGGGACTAGTTTGGTTAAAATGGTAGGAAAATTAATGAGCTAATCAGCCACAAAGGTACTTCTGGAATGGAAGCTCCAGCTTTATTCAAGGGAAATGAAACAGTTCTACAGGCACCTGAAGGCAGAGGGCCAGCAGTAAATTATGAGTGAAAGAACTGATGATGGATGGGGAGAGCACAGGAAGATCAGCAATTTGCTGACTGCCGTGACTTCAGTGCTGTAAAAGCCATCTATGGCCCAGACATCTAAGCCTCTATCCCACTGAGAGCCAAGAACAGGGGTGAACTCATGATGGAAAGAAAGGTAGTCAACAGCCTCTAGAAGGAGCACTTCGAAGATCTCCGTCGCAACTCTCTCCTTGGTGTGAGCGCCCTGGGCCTCATCCCATAGCAACTTATTCCATCCACGCCGACCAACAATAAGTCAAGAAGGCCATATCTCAACTCAGAAATAACAATGGACAAGTTGAGCTGAAGATCCTATTCCTGTGCTGTATAACTCTATGAATCTATGAATAATTACAAATAAAACAGAAGTTTATGCCTTGAGTCCTTCTCCATATTAACTGCTACATACTTATCACTTTTGTTTTTGCCATTGCACCCTATACCCTGCAAATTGACTGAAAGATCATTGTCTTCACATTCTTCCATTGTGAAATCTTCTGTAACAAATTTTTCTACCAAATCTTCATTTCCTTTGACTCTAGGTTGCTGCTGAAGTTTCACCCTTTTCCACCATTGGATAAATCCTTGCACTTCTGAATTCTGCTCCAAATTCATTTC
Organism: Pristis pectinata; assembly: GCF_009764475.1. Lineage (NCBI taxonomy): Eukaryota > Metazoa > Chordata > Chondrichthyes > Rhinopristiformes > Pristidae > Pristis > Pristis pectinata. Next base: position 4,711,785 of record NC_067429.1, read on the forward strand.
ATTTTATAGCCACTTAAAATTCTGAAAAATAGAACTCAGGTTTTCCTCCTTCTCTTCCTCCCCCTCGGGAAGAAATGATGCTAGAATTTGCCATTCACGGGTCACAAAGGTAGCACTAGAAATTCTTATTTTTAAGCAATGATTTTTATCTTATTCCTCTGAATATTTGGTACAATAATTTATTTCAAGCGTGGCTTAAATCCTGATGAAAAGTTGTGAAGTTGGCTTCTAGCATGCTAAAAACACTGAAACAAATATCTCCCTGGTGGATGAAAGTTTCACTGGAGATCCATTCTATCAGAAAATCTGGTTGATTGGTTATTGTTTTGAAAAGAATCATTATCAAAAGTTATCCTAAGGATATAACATTACAGAATTCTTTTATTTCACAGGGCGTCAGAAAGGTCAAACAGAGCCTATGGATACCATTTTTGTTAAAAGTGTAAAGGAAGGGGGAGCAGCACATCAAGCTGGGCTTTGTACAGGTAATATGAAATAGCTTGAATTTGAGTTGTTTCTTTACCTTTCTCAATAGGATTAAGCCAATGGCACCAGAAAATGTATGTTAATAGTTTAATTTGACCAAGCTACTGAAATTCTTAGCATCATCAGTTGGCAGTGGACCTAGAAAAAAAAATACATGTTTGTTAATTTAACATTAACTTAATTTTTTTTTCCCTGATGATATGTTTTCATTGTGTAACTATAATAGCAATTTCTTCTCATACAACACCAAATAGTTGTATAACTATTTTTGAATTTGATTGCTCTTATGAGTGGAATCCCCTGTTGGAAAGTGGCAGTTGAGTGCTGATCAAGAGTCATTTTTGCTTGATCTTCTCCTTGGCCAGAAGTGCAGAGATTTAATGCTTTATTCTTCTGCTTTTTCAGACACTATTGGCATATAGTAGCTCTAATATTAATGTATATAATGTACATATATTGCATTTTTATTAAGTCGCTCATGACTGAATATTTGTTTCACACCTTATAGGTGGTGTAATGTTAACTCCATATTGTTCATTTAAAAGAAGCTGTTTAACATTTAAGATAATATAGTATATCTGGATTAATGAATTTGTCATTTTTAACTCCAGTTGGTACTGAAGTACTCAAAGCTAGGTTCTTGGGTTTGATCCCTTCTGTGTGCTAAGGTTGCTGATCTAGGTTTATGTGATGTTAAGGAAGGACCACAGTGGTGTTATTACCCTTGGGATGATGGAGAGGTGAGAAGCATAGGTAATTTTTCGGTGACCTTGGATGAAACTACACTGGATTAGGATAGAGATGTTGTTGTGCATGAAATTTCCCAATTTCATATAGCTCAGTCACAGAGATTGAACTTGTAAGTGAAGGATGCATCAGGCACCTTAGGCATGATAATGCCTATTATGTCATGACCAGTCCAGAATAAAAAAAGTGCTCAAATCATGGTTCTGTTCAAATGCTTTGTACAAGAGCGATAATCTGTAAATTGATGTCACTGGAGCATAATAAAAAAAATTGACAAAGCAAATAAATAGTAGGTCAGATGGAGGTAGGTCTTATTAAAAGTCTTACAGAACATAGCGAGGCCGTGAGGTTTACAGAGGTAATTCCAGAGCCTAGGTGCTTGACAATTAAATGTGGGGCAGCCAATGGAGGCATCATTAGAATTGAGGATGCTCAAGGCCAAAACTGGAGAAGTGCAAAGAGTTTTGGTGCTGAAGGAAGTCTCTGTGATGGGAAGAGATAAAATCATGGAAGGAATAGAAACAAATATGAGAATTTTAATATTTTAAACAGTGAGAACTTTTTTATCAGAATAAAATTAGTTATCAATATTTTCTTTGAAATAGACTTTATGATAAATTGAAGCGAATCTGGAAAACACCTACAGAAAATATGCACTCTGTTTTTGAGGGTTTTTTCACTGTGGTTGGATTGGATCCAGCACGACTAATCTTTAATGTTGTTCGGTGGCAATGTAGACTTTGGTTCAGTTCTACATTAATAGTGGATGTTTTGGCAAATTCCCAGCAGACATATTGTACCAGGATGATGATTAACTGGATAGAAAGGTAGTAAAGCTAATTTATCTTTAAAGTGAAGTTTTTTTTATAATCTGGTTTTGGCTGTTACATTATGCAGATATTTTTATTTGTACATTTTTTAGCAAATGGGGATCGCTGGCAAGATCAACATTTATTGCCCATCCATAATTGTTATTGGGAAGGTGGTGGTGAGCTGCCACCTTGAACTGTTGTAGTCTTCTTAGTGAATGTACTCCCACAGTGCTTTTGGGAGGGAGTTCCAGGATTTAGACAGAGTGATGATAAGGATTGACGATATATTTCCAAAATACAATGGTGTGAGACTTGGAAGGAAACCTGCAGGTGGGGGTTTTGCCATGTGCCTGCTGCCCTTATCCTTCTTGGTGGTAGAGGTTAACAGTTTGGTTGATGATGTTGGAGTAGCCAAGGTGAGCAGCTGTTGTGCATTTTGTAAATGATACACACTGCAGTACACTGAATGTCTTACTGAATGCAGACATGAACTGGTTCATTTACTGAAGAATTGTGAATGGAATTGAACCTTGTACAAACATCAACGAGCATCCCCATTTTTGACCTTGTGATGGAAGGAATGTCATTAAAGTGGCAGAGAAGATGGTTGGACAGAAGGCACTACACTGAGGAACTCCTGTAGTCATGTCTGAATTGCAACAACCATAATTATCTTCATGTGAAATATGGCTCCAATCATTAGAATGTTTTCCTCTTGGTGCCCATTGACGTCAGTTTTACCTGGGCTCCTTGGCACCATACACTTCAGCCATGCTTGGACTAATGCTGTGAGGAGGTGTCGTAAAACTAGACATCACCATGAAGAAAATAATATCAAAAAAAGAGGGAATGTACAGCTGACTACATTTACTTCAGATATTCACTGTACCAATATCCATGAAACTCCAGGATTTTTTGAGAATGAAAAATGAAAGGTGACGGAAAGATCAGCCAAGTCCAATTTGCAAAGGGGGTTAGGGGATAATATTGTGAGTAATTACACATTTTAAATTTGTGATCCCTCTGTCTAAGGAAGTATTGGGAAGTAATGTACAACCCTTAAAGGGGGAGGTTACATGTTGATCAAGAAAATTTCATAATGTGTCTATGACCTAGATATAACTGCACCATGAAGCATTGGGAATATTAAGTTTTAATTATGAAAATTCCAATAAAGAAGCTTTTTAATTACATATTCACTTTCATGAAATCAGCATCATATTGTTACCACCTTGAATTTCAGTTTATAAATAATTTTGCTTTATCAAATATTGTTGGGGATGCATTTTAAACTTCACAAGATTTAAAAGCAATTTTGTTTTTGCAGGAGATCGGATTGTAAAGGTGAATGCGGAGAGTATAATTGGCAAAACATATTCTCAAGTGATAGCTCTAATTCAAAACAGGTCAGTTAACATGTAGACTAAAAGTAGCTTCTTGATTCATCCTATATAAATGATACAAGCTTCTTGGTATACATTAGTTGACAGACAACAAAGATGTCATTCATGTAAGCACAGAAAATGCTGGAAACCCTCAGCAGGTCTCAGCTTCACTTTGATCTGCTGAGAGTTTCCAGCATTTTCTGTTTCTATTTCAGATATCCAGCATCTATACTTTTTTTGATTTTCTTACCATTAATATAGGTATTTTCCTGTCTGACTAAAGGAACTGTTGTGATATGGTTCCAGTACAAAGGGTATCATTTTATTGCCATTCCTTCAATTGTCTGTTGATCAAAATCCTGGAACTTTCTCCTGAACAACATTGTGGTTATACCCACACCTCAATGACTGCAGTGGTTCAAGAAGGCAGCTCACCACCACCTTCTTAAGGGCAACTAGGGGTGGGCAATTAAGTGCTGGCTCAGCCTGTGAAGCCCACATTCCTTGGAATGATTATAAAGCATATCTCAAGTGCCTTAGAGAACTTCAATAGAATGGGTAAGTTGGAGGACAAGGCAATACACCCGTCCTTCATTTTGTTGACATTGATCACTTGGCTGGAAACACATGCCAGGGATTAGCCTAGTGACTCTCTTTTGAACTGCCTCCTATGCCAGTATATCCTTTCTTAAATAAGGGAACAAAACCTTGCATTTTTCCAGGTGTGGCCGCACCACTGTACTGAACAATTGTACTTCCCTATTTCTAAACTTCAACCCTGCTGCAATAAAGACCAAAGGTACTACTGGTGCATTTTGGGTAGGACCACTAATCCAGAATATTTTAGGGCCCTGAATGAAGCTAATGAAAAGTTAGCATGCAGACTATCAGAATCCTTTCTGCTGATGGGCTACATTGGGTATGCTAGGTGTTCCTTTTTTGCCTCAAGACTTCAGCATCTGACAAATGATGAACAATAGATTGCTGTCACTTTTTAACCTTCCCAATAATCACAACAATTTCCCTTCATAGATGTAGACAATTTATTTTCGAAAATAAACAGATAGAGGTTGTATGATTTTGCTGGAACTGTTCCTTTGAATACCAAGTTGGCGGGCAAATATTTGTTTTATTCTTTGGTATGTTTCCTTTTTATGAGACCATGAACTCACTAATATAATTTTTTTTTACATAGTCCCATAGATTGAATGAGAAAATGTTATTAATGAAACTTTATGTCAGTATTTTATAAACCATTGCTTTGTTATCTTCTCTGTATTTAGTGAGGATGTATTGGAACTCTCAGTTATGCCCAAAGATGAAGACATTTTGCAGGTGGTAAGTTACAACCCCTTAATTTTTCTTCATGCTCTATACTAGGTCAATTGAATGAATTTTGATTCATTGGAATTAACCCAGAGTTACTGGTGGGAATACTGTTGCTGTTGGTCGTATTAAACTCTTGAAATGGAAAACAAGTATATTAGAAAACTGGTATTTGGATGAGATCCAAAGTGTTTTATACCAATGAGAGTGTTGAGCTCACATAAGGCATTGTTAATGTGTTTGTAACTAAAATTTCAGATTATGTGATCAATCAGCAAACCTCAGTTTCCTTTTAGATTGTTTTTGAATCTTACAAACATACCAATGGAGGCCTCTATTTTCTTACCTCATTATTTCAGAAAATTGCTTGTAAAAAGATACCATCTCACTTCTGGTAGCCAAACACGTCTGTATTGGTAAATCAACATCTTTAGTATAAATTTAGTCATGGCTGTTTGACCTGGAGGCATTCTTCATATCCAGAGAACAAATTATAAAAAGGTTTTAACAGACTCGATATCTGATGAACTGAGCTGTAAATTTCCAAAGAAAACATTTTCAAATGGCTTCAGCTCAAGATAGACAAAGTAGATTGTCTCCAGATGCCTGTTTAGATGTGTGGCAGAGTATGCTGATAGCTCAAGACTCACTTCCTTTTGCATGTTTGAACTTGACGTTGAGTTTCACTTTGGTCTCAGACAGACCTTAAACATTTTAAGGTTGTTTTCTTAGTTGTTTTGTGTTCTGTGCACTGCCTAGTTAAAAATCTGCTTTGATACAAAATTAATACCCAACCTGATGTCAAGCTGACTGCAGACAATCTGAACCTGATCCAAGCCCAAGGAATTATAATTTATCTCTACACTTGACCCAATCATAGTTGTAAATATAACAATCTCAAATATACTATTCACATGCAGTAAAATTAAACAAATTATTCTGAACTGTTAAAGTACTGAACCAGGCTGTTAGGGCACAGCCCAACCCAACCTGAACCAAACTGTTTTATCAGAATATACACCCAACCCGACCTGAACTGAAGACATGCAGTTGGGTCCCATTGGACTTGGGTTATGCAGCCAGGCTCTCTACCAAGTGTTCCTTCTTTTCAGTCCAGATTTTGATTTTTGTTAAATTACTCTCTGAATCTTTGAAGTTGGAATTTCATGCACAGTGGCCAAGTAACTGCGAGCAAGGTCCTGCATCTGATTTCTGCTTAGGTACTTTTAGATGAGATGGCTTAGAAATTCTCTCATGTAGTACAAGTTTTATGTGCTTCGCAACACAATTTCAAGAAATCTCTAACCACAAGATATTACTTGTGTACTTAGTGTGTCGATCGTGTATTTCTGGAATTTTCTTCTGTTACTTTGTTCTGATGGTGTGAATGAACTCAGAGACCACTGTGAATATGATGTGACATCAGTTACAGGCAGCGTTTGCTTTGATGTCACTTATGCAAAATTGTTCTGTGTATAAGAGAAATCCAGATATTGCAGGCCTCAAATACTGCTGCTAGCTCTAAGTAGAGGTTTGAGTTCTGCTTCATTTCTTAAATAACAATCTAATCTTACTGGGACCACTGCTTTGGACCCCAAGGCACCCTCATAGATTTTCCTGTGAGCATTTTGAATGGCTAATCCTATTCTAGGCCACTTGCCCTACTTGCTTGGTGCTGATAACCTCAAGCTCCACCCAATCCTTGCTCTGACTGTAATATATGTATGTTTGCCACTCACATAAAGGTGGATGGTAATGTGAACTGCGAGAAGTATGCAGAGATGCTTTAGGAGGATGTTGACAGGGACATGAAATGGAATTTTTAAAAAATGTAAGGTCACCCACAGATAGAGAAAAAATAGAAAGGCACTATTTTTTTTAAATAGTGAATGTTTGAAACAGATTGTGTTCGGAGAGACCTAGGTGTCTTTCTACAGGAATCACCAAATTTCAACATGCAAGTATATAAGTGATTAGGAAGGAAAATTATGTGTTGGCCTTTAATGCAAAAGGATTTGACTACAAGAATAGTTATATGATGCAATTGTAGAAGGCTGTAGTGAGACCAAATCTGGAATATCTGGTCTTCTTCCCTAAGGAAGGATGTACTTGCAGTTAGGGGAGTGCAGGAAAGGTTCACCAGATTGAATCCTGAGGTGGCATGTTTGTTACATGTGGAAAGATTACGCAGACTGAGCCTATACTCTCCTGAGTTTAGAAGAATGTAATGTACAAAATTGACAGGGTAAATACAGATGATGTTTCCTCTGTCTGAGTTGTCGAGGACCAGGGGTCACAATCTGAAAATAAGAGTTTGCACATTCAGTACAGAGTTGAGAAGAAGTTTCTACACCCAGAGGTTAATGAATCTTTGGAATTCCTTACCCGCAAGAGTTATGGAAACTCAGCCTTGAATATATTCAGACAGAGATTGATAGATTCTTAGATCTGAAGGTAATCAAAGGATATGGGACTAATGCAGGAAAGTGGTAATGAAGTAAAGGTCAACCATGATCTGATCCTTTAGTTACCTTTATGATTCCACAGCATTTGCAGTTGAATAGTTTCTAACAAGAACAATGCAGGAGGTTGAATATTAAAACTGGGATCTTATGCAGAAGAGCTGAATATTCCTACAATACTGGAATAAATTACATCAATTTTAATCTGATGTATTTTTTATTTGAATGTTCTAGTGAAAAAATAATGATACTAGACTTGTTAAATGTTTCCACACTGGAGTTTGAAAAGGGAAAAGGGATGTTGGATATAGGAAACAGAATCAAAGAATGCTGCAAGTTCACAAAAGGTCAGCATTTGTGGAGAGAGAAATAGAGTTAAAGTTTTAGGTTGGGTGTTTAAAAAGGTAAATTAATCACTGGTGTAAATTTTAGCAAAAGAGACCATACATGATTGAGTGCAGATGTTAAATATGGAAACATTCCAGGTCTGTCGAATCCAACTTCAACCCACCAACTTTGCTTTTTAAGATTAGAAAAGGGAATGGGCAGCCAACCCTCTCTCAGGAGGCAGTTTGGCATTTTCAACTTGTTACTAAGGCTGGATTGAGTTATATTCTGATTGGAATGTTGGGTGATATTTCATTCTCCCTCTGTTAAGTCACTTTTTAATAAATTATTAACTCAAAGGCTCCTGAGACCGTATTATTGTTGTTGAGATTAATGTGCATTGATCTTGTTCACAGTTGGTTGTCTTGTGATCTTATAATTATAGGATTAAAATAACACAGGAAGTATATGATAGGCTATGAGCTGTGCATCATATGGACTCCTATCAAAATTTTAATCCTGAGAAAATATTGTGTCACTGTAAAGTTGTTTGAGAAAAGTCACTCGAGCACATTTTAGAAGCAGGGTATTAAAAAAATTGCTTTTAAGAAAATATACTGTCACATGCTCTGAAGTGAGAGTCAAAAGGAGAGATTGGGGGAAACTCTGTGTACAAATCTCATGCCGAAATTTGGAGTATAACTGTATTTTTGAAAGTCCTTAGCAACTTTTTCCAAATAAATCTGTATGATTTTCTGGCGAAGCTAATGAAGGGTGTGACTACAACACCAGCCAAGGTGAACTGCCAATGAATTGCGTATGTAGCTGCGCTTGTCCAGATCCGACGTCACTTTGCAAATTCTGAGAAAGCTCTGATGGAATGATCATTAAGGGAAACTGCTGCTAGTCAGTTCCAGTACAGGAAGATAAGCTTGAACGGTGACAAACTAACACTGGCGATTTACTTCACTCCAGTTTACAAATCTGATTTAGCAACGGGATTTTGTAAGAGCTGGTACAGTTAAAGCGAGGAGGAAAAATTGACTTGAAGTGAAGAGAAATTAACCAAGGTAATCAAAACCGCTTTGGTACTGTTTTGTGATCCTTAGTGTACTAGACGCACTGTAGCTTAGCAGTTAGCATGACGCTACTACCGCCCCAGCTGTCGGGTTCAATTCCCGCCGTCTGTAAGGAGTTTGGACGTTCTCCCTGTGTCTACGTGGGTTTGCTCCGGTTTCCTCTCACATTCCAAAGACGTACGGGTAGGTTAACGTAGGTTTAAGTGGGCAGCGCGGGTTCGTTGGGCCGGAAGGGCCTAATGTTAAAAAAAAAGTTTCAATAAACGATTAGCATTTACGTTTTGTAACTTTATAGAATCAACAGCATGGGCTAGTTCCAGGTAGTTCTAAAGTACTTGGTTAAAAAGATCATGAGAGTTTTTGATCTATTCTGAACAATATGCTTCGTGATATTAAAACAGGGTGTAATAATTTATAAGTGGTTGTAAACAGTGGGCAATCCATGGCTGTATTGTACCCCATTGGTTTTATAGCAAGTGTTAAACAAGCCCGTTGAGAGATGTTGAACGGATAGCAGAGGCTTTTACTTTCTTAGCAGGCAGGAAGGTCACAAAGCTTTCCCATGCTTGCAGTTCTCGTGGGTTTCTAGGCTGCTAATTTCGGAGTGGATTTGGAAGGTCAGGGAGGAGATCACCCTTTTAAAGAAGAGTGATTTATGAATAGCAGCAGGGATGAAAGGAAGTTTTTAAAGAACGATTTTTTAATCCTTTTGTTCTTCTTTTTGTATGGCTAACAATTCCTACGTGTTATTTTATTGCTTTTTTTTAGTAATTGTGATATGGTGCTACTTCTGATTAACTAAGTCTCTTTTTAGAAAAAAAACAAGTTTAATTTTATAAATATCATTATAGTTTTGTGATGAACTTGTTTTTCCTTTTAAAATAATCCCAAAAAATCAAGAGAGGACAATATTTAGTGCTGCATGGTATATATTTTGTTTAATTTTTACATGCATATAATTTGGTTAATTAGTAAATATTTGGTTTTATTTAGCCCTTTACATTTGTACTGCCTTTTTTCAAAGTATGAGGGATAAGCAGATTTATATACTTCTATTCTTAAGTACCCACAAAATGTTTAAGGAGGATGGATATTTCCTGTTTGTGTGAAAACGAACCTTTCCTATGCATCAGGGATGAGGATAGATCACATGCTTAGGATCAAGGACAGTATGATCCCTACTATAAACCATCAGGGATTCCAAAAAAAGCTTTGCAGGTATACTGCAGTGGTTTGTAAAACAGTAGACCTTGTAGTTCCAGTACAAATATCTTTCTTTTGGATATGAAATACAGTTATTCATGTAAAAATTGTTCAGAAGCAATTATCAGAGAAAATGATGAAAACACAATGTTTGACTTTGCATATTCATGGCACAGTTTTTTTTTGTCCTTTGCTATTTTCATAGTTCAGTGATAGCGAATGAATGAACATATTATATCTCCCACTCTGCTGTCTTAGTTGAATATATCACATTATAAACCTGTAATTTGCAACATGTGCCTGGCTTCAACTACAAAATTTTAAATATTAAACTTGGATCTAAGGATCAAAGTTCGTTTTGCTACCTTCCCTTTTAAACAGTGAAAATCTTGAATTTTCTTGATTAATTCTTTAAAATATGATATTCTTCCTGTGATTGAATCTTTGACATCACTGTTTATGTGCCATGGTATGATGTGAGCTTGTTTTATATTTTTCAGTGTTTCTTTAAAGCTTTTTGATTTGTTTTGATGTGGATAATGCAGGATACATATTCTTATTTTAAAATATTTTTGATTGGGAGTCACCCTATAGACTGGTCAGAAAAGTGGCAAATAGAATTCAATTCAGATGATAGTGAATAAGGCAAGCTAGGCAGGGAAATACATGTTAAACGACAGTGTACTGGGAAATGTTGACTGACAAAGGGATATAAGTGCGTGTATCCACAAATCCTTGAAGGTAGTAGGACAAGTAGGTGAGGTGGTTTGGAAGGCATACCAGATCCTTGCCTTTATTGGCAGAGCAAGGAAGTCATAAAATAGTAACAATGCCGCAGTCAGAAGTCTGCATACAGTTTTGGTCACTACTTAGCAGGAATGTCATGAAGGCAGTAGAGAGGGCGCAAAGAGGATATACAGGGTGTTGCCAGATGTTTTACATAGTGGAGAGATTGTCTATGTTTGCTTAGTAGAGTGGGGATTTAATCAGTGTATAAAATCAAGAAGCTGAGATAGGTTCTTTAACCTATTTATCTAAGCAGAGGGTTCAGAAAAGTGAATGAGTGTAAATATAAGGTGATTGGTGTCAGGATTAGAGAGTGGCTGGGTAAATAGTTTCTTGCACTCAAAGAGTTGTGGGGTCTAGAATTCACCACTTAAAATGAGGCAGAAGCCCACGTAACATTTAAAGCATACCTGAATGTGCCATGCCCTATTTGACTGTGAGCTAAGCTGGCATGGACTTGATAGGCCAAATAGTCAAAGTCTGTGTTACAAATTTCCATAATACTCTATCAGGATCAAGATTTTTTTTATTTTTCAGCCCGTTTCAGTTAATTTTCTATAAAATTATAACACATTGACATTATTGAATGAAATAGCTTCTTTGAAAGCTTTTCTAAGTGATTTTCAATATACTTAGTCGTTCTGAAGTGCAGTAACTGATATAATGTGGCACGTGGCTTGGATGATTGAGGCAGCAGAAACATCTAGAGATATTTGTTCCTTTAATATCATTGATCTGCTGCCTCTATATTCTCGATGTTTCATTGATGCTACAATTCAATGCTAAAATATATCAATTAAAATTAATATTTTCTCTATGTTATAGGTATTGTTTTTCAGTTGTGAAATTATATTTTGTGTATGTGATTTTCAAATAAATTTGTATTAACTGATTTCTGTTTTGCTTACAATTCAATATGAAATCCTTGCTTTTGTCTTTTTTCCTTGCACCTCATGCTTGTCGTGTTGTTTCTTTTCAATCATAACTGCCCTCAGAAAGCTGAATGTTTCAGGGGTATTCTTTAATTGTTTCCCATTGTTTCTCCTCCTTCTTGCCTCTATGCAGCCTCCTTCTATTGGGAGGGCAGGCGAGCAAGCTGTGTACTTCTGCCTGACTTCAACACCTATGCCATCCCATGCTCAGCTGACAATAGACAATTGTGAGGTGAGATGATGAGAGAGCCCTTAATTTCAACTAATGCTTTCCATTTCATCTTTACTACCAGAGGTTTCCCCCATTCACCTCCAACCCATCCACCTCCACAAAGTGTCCTGACCTAGAAATGAAGAATCACATCACAAGAAAATGTAATTCGTTTTTGTTACCAAGCCAATACATTTAGCAAAATAACAATAGACTGATGCTTTAACAGGCAATATTTTCTGCAAAGAAATAAACATGTTTATGGCAGTCTTTTTTTTAACATTTCATATGCCTAAGGCATAACAATAAGTATTTTTGATGGAATGTGCTGCTTCTGTTTCTGCTACAGTTGTTCCACTGTAACCACTGGTTAAAACGGAATGGGGAAAAATTAGGGTAAAGTATAGGGCTTGTTATACTCATGGCACACTGAAATAAATGGGACATGTTCTGATATCTACATTCCAACAGCTTATAACATTCACTTCCTTTGTAACCATCAGTTTGTGTGAGAGTAATGTGTGGAAATTGTTTTGTTGGTGAAATCTAACGATCTAACTGCCTGGTCAGTTACAAAGCCTTACAGTATATGTTGGTGCTTAAACCTCAATAATAACATGTTTGTATGTATGTGAGCGTTTGTATCTAGTAATAATTATATTTTCTCATCTCTTTGGGTGAAGTTTTCAATTAATGGAAATAATTCAAAGTAAAAAGAAAACATGTTAGACCAAAGGCCTGTCAGCATCGACAAAGTGAGAGAGGGAACATAATAATATTTTAGGAGTTTATTTTTCTTAAGAACTGAAAGTAAAATTGAAGACCATTATAGCTATTTAATCAAAAGAGAGTTATAGAATCACAGTGGGTCTGAATCTATTAAAATGTAATTGGTTTACCAAGTACACTGGCTTGCCTGAGTGAATGCCTCTGTCTTAGTCAATAGTAATGTTTCATGTTAAGTTTATGAAGCTGTTAACATAATTATAAGATTTCGAAAGATTTTTTAAGATAGCATAACTGCTGGTGTTATTAATTCTCACTCAGTTATTGTAAGCTAAATTTTTAGTGAGTTTAACTATCTATACTTAAATGAGTTTTCCCCCTAAATCTTTGAACATACAGTGATACCAGGTTCTGGGATTTTATAACCTTAATTGTTTTGTAAACATGAGATTTAAGCTTGGAGCTTTTGTTGATGGTGTCTAATAATCTAACCATTTTAAATAATATTTTATGGTATAAATGAGAACATGAAATTATCAGTTACCATGTACACAACCATCATTTTTTAAAACATAATCACATTTGTTTTCTTTAATTTTACAGGCATACTCTCAGGATGCTTACTTGAAGGGTAATGATCCTTATTCCGGTAGTGCTCGCCACATACCAGAGCCGCCACCTGTATGCTACCCTAGACATTTGGCTACGACCCAGACCAAGGAACCTTTACTGACAGATTCTTCCCGGGGAATGCTAGTGGACAATAGGAATTACAATGCCGGCTCAGGTTCTGACAGGGGATTCTATTCTGATCCATCTTCGCCATTGGATATTAGTGCCACAACTAGTCCACCTGCTAGCATATGGAATGAAGGACGAGGTAGAGCACGATCATCAGATCTGTTGGCTGAGATTGGAATAAGTCAGTCAAGCCCCATGCACCACGTGGAGGAGGTGCAATATGGAATAAAACCAAGATCAGTTCTAGCGAGAGAAATGACTGTGTCTTCTTCAAATTCTGTTGTACAGGGTCCAATAAGCAATAAATATGGTTCAGGTTCAGCTGCTATGCAAGATAGGTATAGGGGACGTTCTAACCAAATTCCTTTTTCATCAGTCTCAAACCACAATGTTTACTCGGGTCCTAAGAACAACATGGGTCAGAGAAATTACACTAGTTCTATGAACAACAGAGAAAATGACTATTTTCATTCCGATATTAGGACATCATGGGAACGACTTGGCAGCATTAATACAAGCAGACATCAGTATAAGCCACCTAGTTGGCAATCTACACAGTTACCACGTCGAAGCTCATCTGAAGATCGTTGTTACACTGCTATGCCCCCAAAATACAGGAGTTACTCTCAGGACAGACTTGAGGAGACTTCATTACACAAACATTGGCATCATAGTGCTTCCCAAGACACTTTACTTGCACCTATGAATGAGCCGTGGAGTTACAGGACTCGTTCAGAAGATTATCTGGGAAAATGTGACCGATCTTTGGAGAATTTAACACATAATGCCTTTACAACAGGTGGGGACAGGTTTTTATGGACACATTCAAAGACTGGTACAACAACTGGTGGTTTTTCTAAGTCTGGTGGGCAAGAACATTTGTTTTGGCAGCATAGACCAGCAGGATACTCTTCAGGTGATCCTGTAATGCATGGTCAGAAACACTCATCCCATCAGAACTCTAGCAATAGGAGTGCATTTTATAAAAACATGAACTCCAGAATATCTATTCCTCCTCAGCAGCAGTGCAGAAATGAAGCTGCTCCTTCTCATTCTGTAAAGAGAACAGATATTGCACATGTAGGGCAACAGACTACCAATGTTTCTCAAAGTAAAATATCTCATCTTTCAGATAGATCAGTGTATGTTTCTAGTTTGAATGCCAGTGAGTCCAAGGCTGAACGTTGTGCACCCTATCAAGTTAAGAGAATTGATGTGCCCGTTGTTCGAGACCAAAGACTGACCAATCATGATCGGCAGGGTGGCTTGTACCCAAAACAGACAGACAGAAACTCTGGTAAGGAGGCAGTCTTTCAACAAGACATTCAACCATTTCCTACTGCAAAGTCTGGAATTTCCCAAACCTCCGAATGTGAGATACAGAAGGAACAAGAAGTGCAACAAACAAACAAAGCTGCCTTTTTGAGGCAAAAGCCTCCCACTGGCCGTAGAGTACCACACCCTCTCAGGCACCCAGCTTGTATAGATATGTTGGAACAAACACCTGCAGTTTCACCACCAGCTGCCACATCTGAAAATGCATCTTCGGAACAAACAATTGAAAAACTGGAAGGGACAGCTGTAAAATCTCCAGAAGACTCCTTGGCCTCAATTCCATATATTGGTATGTAAAACAGCCAAAAGTGAATTGGGGAAATGAAAATACTATGCTCAGATACAGATTAGTTTATTGTCACATGCAACAGGGTGAAATGATTGTATTGTAGAAAATGTAGAACTTGTAAGGTTAGTGTTATGAAGAGAGCAACGTGAAATCATGCCTTTGAGCATTTCTGGCTGTGTTCAGAAGCAACACGTAAGGCATGCTGGTACCTTAAAGGAGCCTCTGAGAAGGGGGTATCTCTGACTTCAAAATCTTAACTATGTTCGGGTGGGCTTCCCAATCCACCCCCAATCTCCCCTAACTGCAACTTGTCTCCGACTCCACACGATCACATTCCCAACAGCCATCTCTCCTACTGCTGATTGCCCTTTCCTTGTCCTGATGCCCTAATTTGATCAAGTATATTTAATTGTTTTACTACTGCATATGTCTTGGTCTGTGCTCAAGTTTGGTTTCTATCTAACTAATGTAAGCTTTGTAAATGGAGTGAGAAAATTGTACAAAAGTCACTTGTGTAAGTTTTGATTCAAACAGCAAGAAACTTGTAATTATTCAAACGGACTACAAGATGTAAGTTATTCCATCATATAACATTTACAAAATGTTCACTAAATACAAATATTATTAAAAATAATTCTAAAGAGCGCAATAGATTGAGCCATGTTTGATCTTGGAAACAATTCAGGTGGCACAGTGGCACTGCAGGTAGTGCAGTTGTCTTACAGCTTCAGCAACTTGGTTTGATTCTGACATCCAGTGCTGTCCGTGTGGAGGTTGCATGTTCTCCCTGTAAGCACGTGGGTTTCCCACGGGTACACTGGTTTCCTCCTATATCCCAAAAATGTGTTGGCTATTCGGTTCATAGGCTCCTGTGAATTACCCCAAGTACAAGGGGCTGGCGGGTGTGTTAATGGGTGTATGTGAGAGAGTGAGTTACAGGAAGATAAGAGGGGGGATGAGATTGTTGGAATTGTTCTGAGAGCCAACATAGACTTGATGGACCAAATGGCTGCTTTATGTCATAAAGAAATAGTTGTTCAAGTAGAATTCCTTGTGCTTAAAGAAATTACAGAGGAACATGAATGGGCTGTAAAACCCCTTGAACTTGTACTACTACTCAGTGAAATTATGATTGATTTTTGACTTAACTTTGTATCTGCCTTTTACCTATACTGTTTATTACCTTTGGATAACAAAAAAAGTCTATCAATCTGACACTTAAAATTAACAGTTGATCAGTCATTGATTGTCATTTGCTGAAGGGATTTCCAAATTTCTGCCATCTGCTTGTAGAATGTTTTCTATGTTTAATAGCTTTACTCTTAGAACATAGAACAGTACAGCACAGGAACAGGCCCTTTGGCCCACCATGTCTGCACAGACCATGATGCAACACTGACTAATGCATCTGTCTGCCCATGGTGTGTATCCTATTATCTGTCTCTTCATGTATCTGTCCAAATACCTCCTAAATGTTGCTTTTATACCTGCTTCTACCACCTCCCTTGGCAGCATTACACATCTCCTTTAAACCTTCCCCCTCTCACATTAAATGCATGCCCCCCTCTAGTATTAGACATTTTGACCCAGGTAAAAAGATACCAGCTATCTACTCTATCTGTGCCTTTTATTAGGTTACCGCTTAGTCTCCGACGCTCCAGAGAAAACAATTCAAGTTTGTCCAACTTCTCCTTATAACTAATACTCTCTAATCCAGACAACATCCTTGTGATGCTCTTTTGCACCCTCTCTTAAGTTCTCCACATCCTTCCTATAATGTGGTGACCAGTATTGTGCACAATACTCCAAATACTTCCTGCTGGTTCTTGCTCCCTTTATAAAGGGAAATAGATCCTTCCTATTTACTCTCAGTTCTCTCATAATTTTATCCATAATTAAGTTTCCTCTCAGTCTCCTCTGTTCTGAGGAAAACAACAACAACCTATCAAATCTTCACTCAACTCATAAATTAGCCCTGCCCCCTCTCCAGTGCAATCACACATTTCCTGTAATGTGTTGACTAAAGCTGTACGCAAACTGTGGTCTGAATAATGTATAAAATACCAGCATAACCTCCCTTTTCTTATATTCTGTCCCTTGGCTCAAAAAAGCACACCCTGAAAGCCTTTGTATCCACTTTATTGACTTGACCTGCTACGTTTAAAGACCTGTGGATATATACTTCATGGTTACTTTGCCACCAAAGCCCGATCATAAAAAGGGGAAAAAAAAATTGAGAGGCAAAGTCCTGTGCTCTGCTGAACTCATTCAGCCCTCCAGTCATCAAAATGTCAGTTACCATTTTCCCTTGGATCCACTGCGCTTTTACTTTCTTGATTATTCTTCTATGTGAGACTTTGTTAAGCGCTTTGCTATAATCCATGTATACTACATCAATGCTCCAACTAAATCAACATCCCTTATTGCTACCTTGTTAAAAAAAATAAGTTAATCAGACACAATTTTTCCTTAACAAATCTATGTTGACTGCTCTTGATAAATGTATACCACTCTAATTATCAATGTGTGCTGTCCCTTGGAATATTTTTCTAACAAACTGCCCGTAACTGACTTGACTTGCCTATACTTGCTCAGTCTATCTCCCTTTCCTTCTTTAAACATTAGCAGCCTTCCAGTCCTCCAGCACTCTGCCAAAGACAAAGAGCATTGGAAAATTATAGTCAGAGTCTGTTCTATTTCTCTCTATGCTTCTTTTAAAAGTCTGGGATACATTCTACTCCTTTCTCATGAAGAGTCATTGACATCGCTCCAGAGATGTTGCCTGACTGCTAGTATTTCCACCATTGTCTGTTTTCATTTAATATTTTATCAGAGCCTGGAGTTTTATTCATTTTTAAAGATGCTACACCCCTTAATAAGTCCGCGTTCTTTATGTCTATAATTTTAATACATCACATTCTTCTTCCTCAATATCAATGACCACACCATCATCCTCAAAATATCGATTTGGAACTTTGCAAAATATTTTTAACCTCCATCCTCAGGCTGCCATTTTGGTCTCTATTAGGACTCACTTTCTGATCCTGTTTCTCTTGAAGAATTTTTAGACCATTTTAGGTTTTTTTCGGTTTTCTTTGATATTATCTGTAATGCTTTTCCAAGCACCCTCTTTTCCTTTGTCATTTCCTTTCTAATTTCACCTTCTACAATTCTTCAAACTTTCTGCTATGTTGAATTCTCAATATCAGAGTCATTGGCAAAGTTGGATCTCCTTAGGAAGACCCAAGAAATTCTGCAAATGCTGGAATCTGGAGCAATACACAAAAAGTGCTGGAGGAACTCAGCAGGTCAGGCAGCATCTATGGAGGGAAATAAGTAGTCGATGTTTCAGGCCGAGACCCTTCATCAGGACTGGAAAGAAGAGGGCAGAAGCCAGAATAAGAAGGTGGGGGGAGGGGGAGGAGCACACGCAGGCAGGGGATAGGTGAGTTCAGGTGATAGGTGAGTCCAGGTGAGAGGGGGAAGGTAGGTGGGTGGGGGAGGGAGGGAGATGTAATAAGCTGAGATGTGATAGGTAGAGGAGGCAAAGGGCTGAAGAAGAAGGAATCTGGTAGGAGAGGGCAGTGGACCATGGAATAAAGGATGGAGGAGAGGAGATGGGCAGGTCATCAAGGCAGGGGAAGGGAGCCACAGGAATAAGGGAGGGTAAAGGAGTTGGGGGGGGGGGGCGAAGAAAAAGAAAGGGTGAAGTTACAGGAAGTTTGAGAAATCGATGTTGAGGCCATCAGGTTGGAGACTCCCAAGGTGGAATATGAGGTGTTGTTCGTCCAACCTGCGTCTGGCCTCAACGTGGCAGTAGAGGAGGCCGTGGATAGACATGTCAGTATGGGAGTGAGATGTGGAATTGAAGTGGATGGCCATCGGGAGGTTCTGGCTGTGCGGCAGACGGAGCGAAGGTGCTCGACGAAATGGTCACCCAATCTGTGTCGGGTCTCACCGATGCACAGGAGGCCACACCGGATGCAATAAATGACACCCTTGGACTTGTAGGTGAAGCACTGCCTCACCTGGAAGGATTGTCTGGGACCCTGAATAGTGGTGAGGGAAGAGGTGTAGGGATAGGTGTAGCACTGGTGCGGTTGCAGACATAAGTGCCAGGGGGGCTATTAATGGAAAGGGACGAGTGGACAAGGCGGTCGTGGAGAGAGTGGTCCCTGCGGAAGGCAGGGAGAGGGGGTGAGGGGAAGATGTGCCTGGTGGTAGGATCCCGTTGGAGGTGGCAGAAGTTGCGGAGAATGATGTGTTGGATGTGGAGGCTCGTGGGTGGTAGGTGAGGGCAAGGGGAACCCTGTCCCTGTTATGTCGGGGGAGGAGAGGGGGTGAGGGCAGGCGTGCGGGAAGTGGAGGGGATATGGGTAAAGGCAGCGTTGATGGTGAAGGAAGGGAAACCCTGGTTACTGGAAAAGGAGGACATCTCTGATGTCCTGGAATGGAAAGCCTCATCATGGGAACAGATGCAACAGAAGTGGAGGAACTGGGAGAAGGAGATGGCATCCTTACAAGTGACAGGGTGGGAAGAGGTGTAGTCAAGGTAACTGTGGGAGTCAGTGGGTTTGTAGAAGATGTCTGTGGTTAATCTGTCTCTGGAGATGGAGAGAGATCCAGAAAGGGGAGAGAAGTGACGGAGATGGACCAAGTGAATCTGAGGGCAGGGTGGAAGTTGGAGGCAAAGTTGATGAAATTGATGAGCTCAGCACGAGTGCAGGAAGCAGCTCCAATGCAGTCATCAATGTAGCAGAGAAAGAGTTGGGGAGCGTTACTGATCTAGGCTTGGAACATGGACTGTTCCACATAGTGGACAAAGAGTCAGGCGTAACTGGGGCCCATGCGAG
Organism: Pristis pectinata; assembly: GCF_009764475.1. Taxonomy (NCBI): domain Eukaryota; kingdom Metazoa; phylum Chordata; class Chondrichthyes; order Rhinopristiformes; family Pristidae; genus Pristis; species Pristis pectinata. Next base: position 4,731,485 of record NC_067429.1, read on the forward strand.
TACCCATGGCTACACCTTTAGTTTGGAGGAAGTGGGAGGAGCTGAAAGAGAAGTTGTTAAGGGTGAGTACCAGTTCCACAAGACAGAGGAGGGTGGTGGTGGAGGGGAGCTGGTTGGGTCTGTTATCAAGAAGGAAACGGAGAGCACTTAAAGCCTTCCTGATGGGGGATGGAAGTGTACAGAGATTCAACGAGCATAGTGAAAATGAGGCGGTCAGGGCCGGGGGACTGTAAGTTGTTGAAGTGATGGAGAGCATGCCAAGTGTCATGGACATAGGAAGGAAGAGACTGAACCAAAGGGGATAAAATGGGGTCAGGATATGAGGACGCAAGTTCAGTGGGGCAGGAGTAGGCAGAAACAATGGGTCTACCAAGGCAGTTGGGTTTGTGAATCTTGGGTAGGAGGTAGAAACAGGCAGTGCGGGGTAAGGGAACTGAGGTTTGAGGCTGTAGAGGGGAGGTCTCCGTAGGTATGTTAGTAAAACTGCTTTACAAGATTCTGCACTCTTGTGACAGAAGCTTATAAAAGCCATTTTTTTGGTGACTGTAACTGTTTATTAGAATTACTTCTATTTATGGTAATATCAGAAGCAGAATGAAATTCCCAATGTGCACTACATGCTTTTTAATGAAAGGCATGGACAGAGTGTTTTTCCAGAAGTCCGTGCAGCAATATTGCACCATCTATGGAAAAAAAGCAGATTTGTACTGTCAATAAAATAGGAAACACTGTAAAATAATTTTTTCTGAGTGAAAATGTTTGTAGATATAGTAAATGGCAGAATAATTATAGCTGAAAGAATTGGAAATGGGGCTGAGGGAAAGAGAGAAGAGAAATTATTTTCATTTTGACAGCACTTTCCATATCCTCTCAAATTAATCCAATGAATTTGAAGTGGTTTCTGTTATGTGAAAAGACGTTGCATATTTGTGTAAAGCTAGGTTCTGCAAAATCAGAAGATATTTATAACTAGTTTGTTATCTGAGGAAGAATATTATCTTGAGGTACTTTCACAACATAAAATCTCTTATCCCCACTATAAAAAGGAAAACTGAGCTTCAGTTAAACTTCAGGTCCAAAATAGAACAGCTCGGTCACTCTCTTCAGCTGAAATTACCAGACTAGGTTGTGTGCTAGTGTCTGAGGCTGTACTTTAAAGCTCCAACCTTCTGTTTTAGAAGGAGCAGTTTGACATCAGAATCAGAATGACACATGCAGTAATGTTCTGATTTTTTTCTTGTTGATCCTGAACTTAGAATCCAAGACACATTACAGTTAATAAATTGTAAATTTTATCTGGGTTGTTCTCATTTATCAATAATAGAAAGTATAGAAACTAAGATAATTTTCTTCTGTAATCACTGCACCAGAGACAGACCAAGTCAATTTATCAAAGTGTAGTGTTTGTTTTGCCAGTCTGGAGATTGGAAACAAGGTTTGCAAAAATAATTAAAGCTATTCACTTCAGAGTTTAGTAATTGTGGTACAAAATATGTGTTAGTTTGAGGCTGTTAATTTTATTTATAGGTACTAAATAACAATCCGATCTGGCTGGGCTTAAATAAACCACAAGGTTGTACTGCAACAATTTGAAAGATAGAGTAGGTAGGATTTTATTACATACTTTACAAATTTCTATTTGTCCAGCTTGATTCCTTGTGCTGGCTGTGGTAAAACTCATGATTGCAGCTTTACTGGCCTGAGTCAGGCAACACAAGAATTAGGTTGACATATGTAATCCAGGATCCTTGTAAGGCATATTTTTAGTTTTGCGATAATCTTATGTGCCATGCTGACAGGCTGATTTATTTTCTGAAGTGGTATGTTTTGTTTGATGAAACATTTTACCAATCCCTTTTTGTGTACTTCGAGTGATGCATGTTGCAACATACTAGCTCTTCCATTTTATTAAAAAATAGCTGCACTTTAATAGGAAGCTCTTGAGTTGGAGATTGTTTTAATACCCATGTTTCTACTTCCACTGAAATTTAATCTATCAGATGGTGAAGGTAACACAAAATGAGTCTTTGCTTCACATTTCTGTTCACGTATCTTTGAAAAAACAATGAGTCACAGTGAAACATTGCACAATTCCGTCATGGCAGGTCACCACCAGTGTAGGATGTAAAATCTGAATTTGTCTCTTCAGTAAAATTATATGGTGTATATTCTGGTGAAGTTCTTCAGTGATATAAAGTACAGAATCAAGCACTGATGCAATGAATCTATGTAGGTTTAATACCTTCATCTGAGGGAGTAGGAGAAGTTCATTGCAGACTTCACAAGGCTAGTGCGCATTGTTCAAAATGCTTTTATCTGTTTCTCACATAAACAAGTTAAGAAACAACCTGCATTTATGTAGTGCCTTTCAACTTGAGGGCTAACAGGTCCACTTCAAGGTAGCTCCAGGGTTTGTTACGTAGTATTTACATCACAGGAGCTGGTCATTTTACATAGTGCCTTCAACCTTGCGAATGGTATATCCATTTCAAGAGCACTGTAGGGCAAATTACATAGCATTTATAGCACAGACATTGGTCATTTAGTTGACCTTATTGCTTTTGTTCATGCTGCCTCACATCTCCCAAAATACTTCATTTCAAGTATTCAACAGACTAAAATAAACTATTAAAATGATAAAAGGAAAATCCTCCCAACATAGAGAGATGAAATTTATGTCTGTATTTGCTTAGCTACTTGCTTAAGAAGCTGGTCTATGTAGTGTGGTGTTAAATTACAGGTGATTTTTAGGTTTGCAGCAGGTAGTGCTGCTTCCTCATAGCTCCAGCAACCAGTTTTCGATCCTGAGCTCTGTTTATGTTTGCACCTGCTCCCTGTGACCACGTGGGTTTTTTCTGGGCGCTTGGGTTTCCTTCCACATTCCCAAAGGTATGCTGGTTGGTAAGTTAATTGGGTATTGTGGATGTCCCCTCAATATAGGTGGCTGGGAGTTGATGGTCACGTGAGGGAATAGGTTACAGGGAAGTAAGTGGGGGAATAGGATCATTCTGAGAGTTGACGTAGACTTGATGGGTTGAATGGTCTCCATCTATGTCATAAGTATTATGAGATTTGCATGGCCCAGTGGTGGTGTTGGTGCCTTGCAACTCCAGTGACCCAGGTTCAGTCCAGACCCTGCATGCTGCCTGTGTGGAGTTTGCATGTTTTCCCTGTGACTATGTGGATCTCCCTGGGTTCTTCAGTTTCCTTCCACATCCCAAGGCCTGCAGATAATTTGCTACAGTAAATATCCCCTAATATTAGTTGATGACAAATGAATGAAAAGGGAGTTGATGAACATGTGAGAGAGAATTATTTGAAGGGTTAAAGGACATTAAGTAAGGGAATGAGATGGAAGGACTGCTCTGCTTGTAGCTGGCATGGATCTGTTGGATTGAGTGACCACCTTCTGTGTTGTAATAAGTAAATTACAATATGTGTCCATTTAAAATTAATTGGGAAATTTGATTCTTGAGATGCCACTCCCATCAAGATCTTCAGTTTTAGCTCATGGCATTTTTAAAAATATGCATATTGGGCTGCAATGAAGTCATTGTGCCTGGGCTGTTATTTTAATAACAGGATGCTTCCAGGTAAAAAAACAAAGTAGAGTAATAGAGTCATACAGAACAGAAATATGCACTTCAACCTACCATGTCTGTGTTGACCATCAAGTACCTTATTAATGCCATTTATCAGCAGTGGTCTGCAGCCTTCCATGCCATAGTGATTCAAGTGCTCGTCTAAATACTACTTAAGCATTATGAGTAGCTGTCACCATCTTCACTCCAGGAATGCGTTCAGATTCTACCCACACTCTCAACCCCTCTAAATCTTTTACTTTGTTTCAACTTAGAGTCTTACAGCACAGAAACAGGCCCTTCAGCCCAACTTGTCCATGCTGACCAAGATGCCTACCTACACTAATCCCATTTTCTTGCATTTGGCCTATATCCCTCGATTGCTTTCTTATCCATGTACCTGTCCTAGTACTTTTTAAATTCTGATAATACCTGCCTCTACCACCTCCTCTGGCAGCTTGTTCAATAAAACCATCATCCTCTGTGTGAAAAATTGGTCCCTCAGATCTCCTTTAAATATTTCCCCTCTGACTTTAAACCTCTGCCTCTAAGTTTAAGATTCCCCTACCCTGGGAGAAATACTGTTACTATCTACCCGAATGTAAGTCCCTCATAATGTTATAAATCTCTACAAGTCACCCCTCAGCCTCCTGCACTCCAATGAGAATAATCCCAGCCTATCTAATCTCTCCTTGTAACTAAAGCCCTCCATTCCAGGCAACATCCTGGTGAATCTCTTCTACACTTTTTCTAGTGTTACCACATCCTATTTATAGTGGGTGACCAGAACAGCACACAATATTCCAAGTATGGCTTAACTAATGTCTTGTACAGCTGCAACGTGATGTCCTAACTCTTAGACTCATTACCCCTACCTATGAAGGCAAGCAAGCTCAACTACCCTACCCATCTGTGTCACAATATTCAGCTATGAATTTTCAACCCAAGGTCCCTTGGTATATCAACACTTCTAAGGTCCCGGCAGTTTACTGTATATATCCCAAAATACATTACCTCGCACTTGTCTGGATTAAATTCCATCTGCCACCACTCTACCCAACTTGCCTATCTATGCAGTGACAATATGTCCTCAGTGCTGCTTGGAAAATTGTTTCAAGATTTTGACCAAGGAATCATAGATGAAATGTTATACTTCCATGTAAGGATGGTGAGTGACTTGGAAGAGCCTTCTGTGTGGTGCGTCCATACAGCTGCTGCCCATGACATTATAGGTGGGACAAGTTGTGGGTCTGGATAGCACTGTCAAAGAAGTTTTTGCAAGATACCACAATGAATCTTGTCAGTGGTGCACACTGCAACCAGAATGTGTCAGCAATAAAGGATGTACATGGTGGTGGATGGGGTGGGTATAGGTCAGGTTGGCTGCTTTGTTATGAAATTTTTTGTATAGCTGGAGCTACATTGGTTGAGGCAACTGGAGACCATTCTATCAAATTCCTAACATGCCGTGTGGATGGTGCAATAACTGTGGAGTCAGGAGATGTGTGTCTTGGCATTGGATACCCAGCTTTTGACCTGCTCTTACAGCCAGATATTTATGCATTTGTTGGAGTGGAGTTAACTTTCCTTTATTCTAAACCTATGCCCTATAGTTAAAGATACATCTGCTGAAGGGAAAGTTTCCTACTATCTTCTCTCTCCAGCCCCCTCAAAATTTTGTATACTTCTATCTGGTCTCTCCTCAGCATCTTCTTCAATGAAAACAAACCTAGCAAATCCTATCTCTCCTCATTACAGAGATGCTCCGTCCCAGGCAACATCTGCCGAATTTCCTCTGCACCTGTTCCAGTGTAATCGTATCCTTCCTATAGTGCAGCAACCAAAACTGCAACAATAGCCTAACCAATGTTTTATGAAGTTATACCATAATCTCCCTGCTGTTACATTCTGTGCCCCGTCTAATGAAGCCAGGTATCCCAAATACCTTCTTTACCACCTTATCCACCTGCACTACCACCTTCAGGATCCTTTAAAGTGAGGTCCCTCTGCATCAGTACTCCCCAGGCCTTACTATTCATGATATATTAGTCCTCCCAAAGTACATCACCTTATATTTATCATGATTAAATTCTGTCTGCCAATGCTCTGCCCATCTTATCAACTGATCACTATCATCCTCTAGCTATGACTACCCTTCTCGCTGTCAACAACACTACTAATTTTTATGTCACCTGCAAACTTACTAATCATACCTCCTACCTCACATCCAAGTTGTTAATGTATATAATAAACAGCAAGGATCCCAGCATTAATCCCTGTGGTACATCCCCAGGCACAGGGGATTGTATTTTGAAATACAAAAAAAATCCTCCATCTTGCTCCCTGCCTCTTATTACCAAGCCAATTTTGGATCCAATTTGCCCATGGGTTCTAACCTTTCGAACGAATCTCCGGAGAGGGACCTTGTCAAATGCCTTACTGAAGACAATGTAGACTACATCTACTACACAATGCATTCTGTTATCTCTTCAAAAAATGCAGTCAAATTGATCAGACAGGATCTTGCCTCTTACAAAATTACACTATGTTTGATTAATCACTGTCTTTCCATATGCAATTTAATTCTTTCCCTCAGAATTTTTCCAATAACTTCTCTACCACTGAGGTTAGACTCACAGGCTTGTAATTACCCTGTTTTATCCTTGCTGCCGTTCTTGAATAGGGGTGTTGCATATGCTGACCTCTATTCATTTGGCACCTCACCTGAGGATGGCAAAGACTTATGAATATCTGTCAGGATCCCAGCGATCTCCTCCCTTCCCATAGCAGCCTGGGATACATCTCATCAGGTCCTGGGGATTTATCCACCTAGAAGCCCACTAAGACATCTAATGCCTCCAATTTTTATGATTGCGTATTGAATTTCGCTGAGTTTTCCAGACATTGTAGTCTTTCTTCTTAGTGTATACAGATAAAAAATATTCTTTTAAGATTTCACCCACATCCTCTGGCTCTACACAAAGTAAAATTAAACATGGAGTTCATGACTTTAAAATAAGAACAGGTTTAATTTGATATGCCCAAGCCCTACTGACATGATTTAACATGCATTGTTAATTGCCTTGAAAGATTTTCTGTTGTTCTTAAATGTTCCTAAATGTAGATGACTTCATACTCTCTTAGAGCTAGGCCAGGTTACCCAAAACCTTTAAGTGTTTGTGATCGTATTCCCACTTAAATGTCCGACAATCTACCCACATGCAATAGAAATCATTTATGTTGATTGAGAAATGTTTGGAATTTCTTCAGGGTGCCACTTGCCAATTGAAGCAGGTTCCCTTTTGTATTGAGCTGTCAAAAGCTACCTGTGCAAGATACAATTATTGCAACTTTTGTCTGTTATTAATTATCAGCTAAAGCCTATTTCCAAATGACTGCAATGAAACAGGAGTGTAGAAATATGTTGACGAAAATAGCTGATCAGCAGGCACAGTGATTAAAAAAAGCTTTTAACTGACCCTCTCAGTGAGAAATTGATAGAATAAGATTTTGTTTTGGACAGAATCTCAAATTGGCAATCAGGCCAATCCAACCCTATCTGCTTTCTCTTGGATGATCATTAACATGATCTACTTTGTTATTTTGGTTTCAAAGGGCAGATTTGAAATAATTTGAAAACGTTTATTGTAATTTGTTTCTCTGATTACTATAATTTAACATATTTACTGTTTTTTAACACGCATTGTATATCCTGTCAGTGGGATATTTTTCATCTTTTGTAATGATCAGCAGATTGCCAAATTGATTTGTATTTCCAGATGCATAAAAACATTGTTAATCCTGATGTAAATCCATTTGATGCTAAAATTTGAATTTCAGTTTGTCAGAAATGTGTCTTTGCCTGTGGAGCAGCCTTTAGGGATGATCATACAGAAATAACTTGAGGAGAAGCCTAAAACTTAGACTTTGGACTGGTGCAAAACATCTAAAAAATGTTAAATGAAGGTAGTTCACATTGAATTACATTTAGATTTGTGCATTGCCGTCTTTTACAGGGACATCAATATTAGTGTTTATCCCGTGTCAGCTGTTTAATTATAAGAACATAATATGTATAAGTTTACTTAAATGATGAGTAAAGCCCCAAGAATATCTCTTATTGCAATAGTCTACCATTTTATTACTTTGTGTGCCACCTATTCTCAAGGTGAAATGGCCAGTCATGATGTATTTTATTGTATGCATTTTTCCAAGAGTTATCGGACTAGGGCTAGAGGGATAATTATTTAAACAATAAAGGGACAGTGAAAAACCTTATTGTTTAAACTTACCCAGTAGAGAATTTTAAATAAGAAACTTCAGAGGTAGTAAGAGAGGCCCTTAAGGATGCAAACTTGTTGATTTAATAGAGAGAAAATGTACTTAGAGGCAGCGATCTTTAAACAGTTTGATCGAATAAATAAGGAAGGATTGGTAGTGAGCGAATTACATGCGAGTTAAATATCTTTCTGATAGTGAGAGAGGAAGCTGAAGAATAAAAGTTTATTTGACAGTAAATGCAACAATTAAGAGGATAAGCAGCAAAGTGTACTAGAACTCTCTCTCTCAAAGTGCACAAGTTGTGAATATTTAGTAAAATTGTGACCTGCTTAGAAGTGTACAGCCCACTTTTGCCTTCTGTGGTGTAGCTTCCAACAGTCTCTGCCCCTACCTCCAACATCTGCTCTACACTTCTTGCATGCACATTTTATGCTATGTAGAAAATCTATTTAAACGTCATTGTCAATGCTGAATTTTTCATTGAAAAACATTAAACGTAAACTAGAGGAAGAGCACCTCGTATTCCACCTGGGTAGTCTACAACCTGATAGCATAAATGTTGATTTCTCTAATTTCAGGTTATCCACTCCCCTTCTGTCCCTTTTGCTCTACCCAGGTCCTCTTACACACACCCAAATCCTCCTCCCAGCCCCCTATCACCTGGTTTCTTTCCCCTCCCTCACCTATTCCATCTGCTCATCAAACACACACTCCTCCCACTGGGTCCCCTCCCCCCAACCCATCTTTATTTGGTTCCATTCTCCGCCTTCCTTTGTTGTCAGATTCCATCAATGCAGCCCTTTGTTGCCTCCACCCATCACCTCCCAACCTCTCTCGCTATTTCCACTCTTCCCTCCTCTATCTGCCGATTACTCCTCCCACCTATCGCTTGCCAGCTCTTGCTCCACTCCTCCCCCTCACCTGTTTATACTGGCTATCTTCCCTCTTCTTTCAGTTCACATGAAAGGTCTCAACCTGAAACTTCAAGGACCCATTTCCCTCCACAGATACTGCCTGACTTGCTGAGTTCCTACAGCAGTTTGTTTTTTCTGCATTAAACTGCCGTTGCTGGAAATCAGAAATAAAATCAGGAAATGCTGGAAATATTCAGCAGGTTAGGCAACAGCTGTGGAGAAGGAGCAACATTTAATATTTTGAGTCAGAATGACCTTTCATCAGAATGGGAAAAGTCAGAAGCAAGCATATTTTTAATTGTGGGGAAGGAGAGGTGTAGAGGGAACAAAGGGGACATGTGAGATAGGGTGGAGACCAAGAGAAACTAAATGACACACAAGCTGTTGGTGCCAGGTGAGAGAGGGCGGTAAATTCTGTTAATTTTTTTTATTGTTGTCCGACATAATAAAATGCTTTTATTTATCTTGCTGCTACATGTCATCTACTGTCACCATCATTACTCTGGAGCTGTACAAAACAGAAGGAAAGATAACTCCTGATGTCATTAGTATGAGTAATGGTTAACCACATCCATTAGCCAATATCTGTATGTCTGTTTCATATATTCCCATTGAATGACTCATGCCAACTTTATCTGAAGGCTGTCTGGAAATGTCTAAATAAATTACTCAGTACAAGTAATGTTGAAAGAAAAATTAGAATAATATTACCATTCTATATGTGCCTTTTAAATAATTAATTAGAGTTTCATTTCTATTTAAATGTTTAGGGTGGCAACACAACATTTTTCAGGTACATTTAACTTATTAGATGACCTTCAGTGTTCCATATAGGAAAATAGAAGCACCAAGTTTCTGTAAAAGGGTACAGAGAGCTGACTAAAAACGCAGTCAGAAACAATTTCTATTTCTTCTGCAGTCCCTCAGGATCAAGGATGACTTGCTTCCATTGTGGTTCTGGGGTAGCTAATGAGGCCAATATGGAAACCTTGAACTCTTCCACAGATGGGGCAGGAGGTGGCTGATAGGCAGTCATTTAGATTATTTATGAGGTGTTGTACTCCTTCTTTCACTTACATAGGGTGTTCCCAATGCATGTCTTGGATTCTCAGCCTCTGTTGTCAGAACTATACTGAACATCCTACTGAAATACATTCTACTGTGTGTGGTCATGGGCCAGAGGTTTCAGACTTTCTGAACTTCATGGGGAATCAAGAAGGCCAGGAGGTTTAGAAAGTGAGTCACAATGAATAATGGTTAAGGAAGCTACAAGCCTTGCCGCAAATGAAGGGATGCTGAGCTGGGTTTGCACAGAGTCCACAACTGAAGGACAAAATGAAGGCTGCAAGGTTAAGGAACAGTGTTGTTTGTCTTGTGGTCTGGACTGCTGCAGTGGTTAGGACTGTTCACTGGAGATGTTCAAAGAGACCTAAATAATTGAGCAACTGTTTCCTTCCCTCAAAAAGAAGTGAAACAGTAGGAGGCAGAATGGAAGAACTAAAAGACACAGAGGAAGTGGGAATACTCAAACAATTTCAGATTAAGCTGGTAAAGAGGAAATCGTGGAAAAACTGGAAAATTGGAGCAGCCCACAGAGGCCCAGGGGTCAGACGGAAGAGTTAGTCAACGTCAAAGGTGCAGTAAATTGTTCTAATGGAGGAGATTCCCACCCTTAACACTAATCTGCTCCTGTAACGTTCACTATTTTCCTTAGGGCTTTGTATTCTGGCCAGCATTATTGTTTTAGTTAGAACTTTGGTAACTTTACAGTTATTTTCTATGAATTTTATACAATAAAATTACTTATATTAACATAGACCTGAATACTTTTTTTTGAAGACAATAAATAATGTTAGGTCAGGCCAAGCATGAATACTGTATCTAGGGTACCTATTTTAATTGTTCTGGTTACCATCTTGTGTTCCCTAATGATTCCGATCTTTGATTGCATATCTTTGTGAATTTTTAAATTTATTTTTGAGAATGGGGCATTGCTGACAAGGCAGCATTGATTGCCTGTCCTGCATTGGGAAGATGGTGGTGGCCACCTGGAGCTGCTGCTGGTCTTCTGGTGAAGGTGCTCCTATATTGGTGTGGGGGAAGGAGTTCCGGGATTTGGACACAGTGACAAGAAGGTTATTAATACTTCCAAGTTAGGATGGTTTTGTGACTTGGAAATATAATAAGTGGTCATGTTCCCATGCAGCTTTTACCCTCATCTTTCTGGTGGTAGCATTTGAAGGTTTAGGAGATACTGTCAGAGTAATGAGGACAGTAACTGCAGTATATTTTGTAGATGGTACAGACTGCAGGCACGGTGAAGGGAAGAAATGCCCAGGGTGGTGTACGTAGTACTCATCAAGCTTTGTACTGGATGGTACTGAGCTTCATCAAGGCTATAGGAAATGCGCTCTTACAGACAAGTGCAGAGTATTCCATCACACTTCTGATTTGTCCCTTGTGGACGGTGGAAGGACCTTGGGGTGACAGGAGGTGAGTCTCTTGCTGTAGGAGCCACAATGTGCGTGACTAGTCCTGTTGGTCAGTGTGGAGCCCCTAGAATGTTAATGGTAGGGGTCTTGGAGATGGAAATCAAGGATAGGTGGCTATAATCTTTTGGTAAAGGTGACCATTGTATAGCATTCTGTGGTGCAATTGTTACTTGCCATTTATCAACCGCCTTGTGAATGTTGTCTGGCTGCTACCATATGCAGGTATTATAAACTGGTTCATTTGTTAAGGAGTTGCAAATGGAATTGAGCTTTGTGCAATCAGTGAATATCCGGACCTGACTTTAAGATGGAAAGAAAGTCATTCATGAAGCAGCTGATGATTTCTGCATTTAGGGTACCTATTCTAATTTGTTGAGCCTAGGACACTGTCATGAGGAACTGATGCAGTGATTCCTGGGATGGGATAATTAACATCCAGAAGCCTCTGCCATCTTGTCTTGCACAAGGAATGATCCCAATCATTGGAGCATTTTCCTCATGATATCCATTGACTTCTGTTTTACCGGTGCACCAAAATGCCACATTGGATGGAATGCTAGCTTGATGTCAAGGGCAGTCACTTTCGCCTCACCATAGGAATTCAGTTCTTAGGTGCATGTTAAGACCAAGGCTGTAATGAAGTCTGTTGCCAAGTGGTCCTCATGAAACCCAAAACAGGGCATCACTGAATACGCATCGTTCTTGCTGTCCATTGACTTACCATCCGTTGATCTGTGTACTGTATGTACTGGCAAGGTCTGTCCAAGACTCCACTTCAAACTTGTTCTGGAGACACCAAAGGAGCATGAATGTACCCATGAGATTGGTCCAGAGCATGGGCTGAGTGTGAGGCCGGAGCCAGGGTCTGGAGTGTGGGTCTGGTGTGCGGCAGTAGCTGGGGTTCAGAGTATGCAGTAGAATTCGGGGTCTGGAGTGTGTGACCAGGTATGCAGAAGGAGTCAGGATCCAGAGTGCTTGTATATTTCTGTTTGTTTTGAGTGGTCATTGTCAGTGGTATCGTGTTTTGTTTTTATTATACATGGGAAGTCTGTACCCCCATCCCTCGCAAATAATGAGGACTCCATGAGGGTTACTGGTGAGTAAATGGTGTTTAACAGTGATACCTGCCATCACTTTGCTGAAGATTTGGAGTACACTGCTTAGGCACTAGTTAGCTGGATTGCATTTGTGCAACTTTTTCTGTTCAGGACACAACTAGGCAATTTTTGTCATTGTTGGATAGATGCCGGTGTTGTAACTGAACTGGAGCCACTTGGCTAGAAAAGCATCTAGTTCTGGAGCACAGAACTTCAATGCTACAGCTGGGATTTTGTCTGCTCCCATGGCCTCTGCTCTATTTGGTGCTCTCAGCCATTTCGTAATGTCACAATGAGATTAATAAAACAGGGCTTGGTACTGCTGTACACAGCCTTTTATTTGCAACTGTTTATTTATGTCAGGGATGCTGCACACAAATACAGACATTGATATGTTGTGAATTAAGTACATGGTACACACTAGCTTCCATTATAACTGAAAAGGAGTGTTTCATTAGATTTGGGTCTTGTGATGAAGCACTTCGTATCCATTCATTCATTCATTCATTCATTCATACATTCATTAAGTCATTGTTGTTCCAAATAGTGTTTTAATAATACAAATTTATCACTCCAGACCTTTATAAGTGCAAATGTAGCCTGACATGTTCCTTCTAAGTACTTCTTCCCCTCTCTATCTCATCCTACTTATGTTTTGAACATTCCTTCATCACTTTCTTAACTTCTGCTGACTCCTGTTTGTATTCATTCAAGTATTCATGTTTGTTACTGTTGAGTATAACATATTGTAAGTAGCAGACACCCAATCTGTGTTTACCAATGAACAGCTTGCTGGTCTGATAGAGTGGGAAACCTGGGTCTAAACAGATTATCTGATTGGAAATGTGGATTTCTGATCATTAATCTGGCCATAAATTCCCCCAGAATGTAGATTGAAAGGAAGATGTGCCTTTTCTATGTAAGTTAATAAACTATGCAACTTAGAATTAGATGACATAATGTGTTATTAATTCCACATTTTCTATCTATCTTCTATCTAATTGTGTACCATGAATATGTAGGCTTGTCATTGAGCAGTAGATGTGGAAAGCCAATAAGAGCTGCTTAAAATTGAGGAGTGATGTCCTACTATGGAATAATCACAAATTTACTTAAGTTACAGCCTCAAACATAAAGGACATACAACAAACTTAAGTCTCAAAAGATGTTGATTTTTTGGGAATTCAGGAAAATAAATAAGAACATTCCAAAATGAGTTTCCAGGAGAGAATTCCACTCTTAAACATGGAACAAAATGGAGAAGCCAACCTGGAAGACCAAGGTCATGAGCGCCATGGAAGATCTAAACCCTCCTGAAGATATGCAGCCACATGTGCATAGTCTCAGAAATGTATTGAACAATGTATCCATTGGGTTACATACTGGGAAGTCTGTATACCAAGGGACATGTACAAAGGCTCCCAGAGCCACTCAAATACACTCTACATTGTTGATCTATTCAGCATGTCTTCTTTTCAACTAACTGTTCCTAATACCGTGGTCATTGTAATTTCTGTGCATCTGTTGGATCCATTTAACAACTATTCATTGAACAGACAGGGCAAATAGATCAGCAATCCTGAGTATGCTTGAGTGGCTCCAGAAACCTGTACATGCCCCTTGGAATACAACTTCTCCAGTGCATAACTGATTAGAAACCCATGAAGCACAGCCATCAGTTGGAAGAGAAACATTGGTGTTCAGCTGCTCCCACACAAGTTCTGGACTTACTGCAACTTACTGAGTATTGCTGGAATTCTCCCACATTATATTACAGAATTCACCTCTCCAATCCTGTGCAAGTCATCCCTGGACACATCAGAGGCAGCATACAAGATCCTTTGACGCTATTTCAAAGAAGAGTATGTGAATCTTCTCCACTGTCCTGGCTAGTATTATCCTCAGTCAACATCACAAAAGCAGATTATCTAACAGTTATCATTGATACTTGGAGGCACTTGCTGTGCACGAATTAACTGCTGTATTTTCCCAATGTGGCTGCTCTTCAAATGTATTTCAAAGGCTATGAAGCTTTTTGGAAAGTCTTGACATCATAGAAAGTGCTATATAAATGCAAATCTTTTCTTTCTTTGAAACTTATTTGTAAAAGATTTAGGAGTTTTTTTTAAATCATGAAGTTAATAGACAAGGTAATTAGAACAAAGACATGTCTAGAAATTGGATTGAAAGTGGCTTGTTTTTGTGTGATTAACTTTCTGTGAGCAATCAATTATAACGGAAAACCAGACATTTACTGTAGGTTTTATGAAGTCCACAATTTTCCTAATTTTCAGTTGTGTACGCATGTTCCATGAATGGTGTTGGCCTTGCATGCAGAGCAGGCCCCCATAACACTTATGAGACATGCTTCCATGTAATGTAAAGACAGCCTGCCTGAGCAGCTCTCATCTGTGCAATATGGTGCTGGGAACTCTCCTTTGGTTTGGTTTTGTTTCAGTAGAACACTTAACTCTTGTACTCTTGTGACAGCTATCCCTCTACCCTCCCCTCTTTCTGCCCCTTCATGAATCTTGTGCCTCTCTATCAATCTGCTGATTTTCCCACACTGCTCCTTGCCTCTTCCACTGACTACTGATCCATTGGTGACATCCCATCCTTGATTGTGAATCCATCAGTCACCGCAATACCCATCCCAGATTACTGATCTCCACCCGCCACTCTTTGTGCCTCTGAGTTTCTCTGATTCACACCTTGGTCCATTTGATTATTTTTCTGTGTGTACCCTGTGAAGGTGGAATGCACAAAGGAAATTCCTTTGATTGTGTAAGTACTCTGAGACCTCATGTCCTATCCAATTTTTGCAATGGCAGACCCTCAAAACATTAGTTGGTCTGCCATGCACTGACAAACTTAGTATGTCTTTATTGGCACTGATCGTTGAGTCAGTGAAAAGGCAAAAATCAATTTAAAATTGCCATTGAGTGTGAATGAAGGTTACCTGTTTTGAATCACGTGGAATTGTTGGAACCTGGAAGATGTGCAGCAAGGAGTGGTTGAAACAAAGACCCTTGAGTCTTTTAAAGGAGATTAGATAAATATTTGATGCTGCTGAGCATGCACAGCCATGGGAGGAACTTGGACTAGATTGATTTTGTTTAGATTGCGTTTTTCTGTGCTGTAAAATCTGATGATTTTATCCTGTTACAGTTGCAACTGAACACATGGTATTATAGATAACCCCAGTTTTATATGGCAGTCCTTTTAAAATATGTTTTGAGTTCTATTAAGGTTTTATGAAAATGTGCTAGGTATTAATGAACAGTTCTCTTTTTCATAGATGTTGTAAAACATTTCTCTGGAATTAAATGCTAAAATTTTGCCAATTCTATTTCTAAGCATCATATAGTGTTGTGTCAGGAAATGATAAAACTGTTGATACCCACATTTATGACAGTTGATATCCACATTTGCAACAGTTGATATCCACATTTGCAAATGTTATTTTTGTTGATAATTGGTCCAAGATGTTCAGGGTTTTCCTGTTGTAGTACAATAAATGGTCCCATTATTGCAGATTGGTAGGGCATTTGATTCACAATTGACAGACTATAAAATCAGCTATGCATCTGTTGTAACAAAATCCATCTGGCTTAAGTTCAAATGGTTTGTGGATTACATCTTCATAAGGAGTAAACCTAATTGTAGAATTTTCAGTAAAAATATTTCAACTCTTAAAATTATACAGGTGATCCCTGTGTTACGGGTGTTCCATGTTCAGGTCATGGAAATTCACCCTTATGGAATTTACAAATCACTACCCTAAAATTTGATGTACGGAAGAAAATACCCACACAGAATTTACGGGGAGGGGGTGGGGGTGGAGGGGAAGTAAACACAAAATGCCAGTGGAACAACAAGTTCTGTCAGTTTTTATTTTCAGTCACTCAGTACTGTAAGGCAATAAGAGTCGGAAGTGATGTCACCCCAGGTTTGCAATCACAGCCAAGTCCTTCCTTTGGCAGCCCCCTCCAGTCTGCCGTGCTCTTCATTTACAAGGCATTTTCTCTGATGCTCTGCATTGTGGGGAACCGCAGCAGCCATAGTTAACTCCTTAAAGCAATCCCTGGGCCTTAACTCTACTTCCACCAAATCACTAAGGTTTAACCCACAACCCCCCTGAACTTCTACATCACCTTTCTCCCTTGAATCCCATCCCCTTCCCCACTTCCTAAACCCTTTCCTAATCCACAGGGTCAGTCAGAGAAAATGCCTCACAGATGACGAGCACGTCAGCACTGTACTCTTAGATGTCTGTTCACGTGTCCTTGGACTGGAGAAGGCGTGGCAAAGGAGGGATTCGACTGTGACGGCCACCCCAATCGACGTGGTGACATCATACCCAACTCTTATTGCCACGCAGTATTGAGTGACTAAAAATAAAGATTGACAGAATTTGTTATTTCTTTCACACGAGACATCCATCCCCCAAGTCTAATGTTGACCTCAGCTGTTAAATAACGGCGGTGGGCCACTTTGTCATCGCTCATAAAATGGCTTAATGTGAGATAGAAACATCCCATGGAACATATCTCCACTTGAAACATGGGAGGTAATAGGAAAAGGGAGTTCACATTACAGTAAATCACAATAAGGATGGTTTTCTAGGACCGCAACCCCTCCGTAATGTAGAGTTTGTCTGCGTTATTCAGGCTTCAACCTTAACCGTAACTTTGTATTGAGTATGACCAGACTTGAACAGGATACTATTTAATACGGTTTGATCTGAGTTGATCTTAAATAAACGAAACAGCATTGTAATCATCTGTATTTCATTGACTCTTAAAGCACTTTGGGACATCTAGATGTTGTAATGTAAATGCAAGTCTTTTTTTTGTGTACAGAACTTCTGAATAATTAATATTTTATTCGCCTGATTACAAACAAACCTTTATTACATGAATACTGACAGTTAATTTATTACTTATCTTCGCTCCCTCTTACCTTTATAGATGAGCCAACGAGCCCAAGTATTGACCTGGTGGCAGGTCACATTCCTGCCTCAGCTGTTGTTTCCAGTGGCCAGAATTCAGCACCAACTATCATCACTAGCCCTGCTTCTCCAACCTTCACCTACCCCCTCATTCATCCACGACATTACTCTCAGGACTGTAGTAAGTTTCCATTTCTTTTAATAGTGCCAATATTTTCCTTAAGTCTGCAAACAAATACTAACAAAGCACTATGGCTTTATGTAATGTAATGTAGTGTAAAATAGTCTATGTATTTAAAAAATAAAACCTGGAATGTGTGTTAAACATAATGATGAATTTCTGCCCCAGAATAAGAACTAGGATTTTAGGTAAGTGATGGTGTGATTTTTTGTTGTGTTATAAGATTGATCATGTGGATTTCTGGAAGGATTCAAACCACTCTCACCTTTCCTATAGTTTCGAAAAGGAAAAATAATAACAACATAGCTTCGTCTGAGCTGGGGATAGTTTCAGAATAAGGCAGTTGAAGGATTTAACATTCTAAAATCTTGTTTATGAGGAAAGTGAAAATTGGTGCAATACAGTGCCTAGTCTTCTAATAAACCTTAAAATGTTAGAGCACAGTTGTATTTACATAGAGCCTTACTGAGTTTCATAATATATTGTATAAACATTTCACGCCAATGAATACTTTGAAATGCTGCCATCGTTGTTTTGTTGGCTAATAGAAACAAATATAACAAAAGCAAAATGCTGTAGATGCTGGAAGTCTGAAATGAAAGCAAAGGACTTATCAGGTCTGATCACATCTGTGGAGAGACAAATGTCAACCTGAAATAGTAACATTAACACTTTTTCTGGGTCCATAAATGCATTGATCTGCTGAGTACAGCTTGCACCTTCCATCTCACTGAGTACAGCATGCATCTTCCATCTCACTGAGTTTTAAACTCTTCCATTTTTAAAACATTATTGTTGTAAAATAATATATTTTTGTAAATTTAGAATGTGTATAAAAACAGTTGGTGGTGCAATGAATTGGTAAAGAATATGTTGTTTAATCACCACATTACAAAATTAGTTTTGGTGTTTAGAATTGAACTGAACTTTTTAGTCGATGCAATTGTGAAGTACACAGTAGTTCTAATTTGCAGGCATGAAAGAGTAGGAAATGGATCCCTGGTTCAGTATGTTTTATCATTATGTACATTTCTTTAAGGAAAAGTCTGAGAGTTCTGGAAGCATGTTTTCAATAGGGATCCAACATAGAATCAAAAGTCTTAATCAATACATTACTAAGTTATAGGAAATTGATGCAAGCTGTTTGCAAAACAAAATTATAGATTTCAAGTTTCTCATAATACCTGAAAAATAATATCCATTGCTAACATTGAAAAACAATTACAGTAAATAGCTAATAATATTGGAATCGTATAATATTGAAATAGTAACAGGCAAATTAATGTGTATTGTAATTTTTTTTTCTAAGTGCCTTGATTTGACTTTTATATTGTTGCTTTTATTAGGCAGCATCAAAGCTAGTCGACGGTCATCTTACCTTCTTGCTATCACAACAGAGAGGTCAAAATCTTGTGATGAAGGATTGAATACATATCATGATGAGGCAAAAGTGTACTCGTAAGATTTTTTTTTATAATTTAAATTGTTTCATTAGATAATACACATAAAAGGCATGATAGCCTAGAAATTGTATCTATTTGTGCTCATTTTCCATGTGCCATTCATACAAAGAAGCAGAAATTAGCAATCATTTCTAGGCGAAAACACAGCCATTGGGAAATTGGCCCAGACACTTCTGTGCGTGGTCCATCTCAGTGTGTCTGACATTTTTCTGACATCACTTACACATTTAGTGACTTCACAAATCGTTAAACACAACTTTCGTATTAAAAAATTTACAATAATTCGATCTTATAGCTCACATTAATGAGTCCACGCCCACAAGACTATTATGTTATGGCATGGGGTAAGAGCATCGACATCATTTAAAAAAAAATCAAGTGTCAAGCATGATGTAAAAATATATTTGACAAATTAGCAATTTATTTCCAGTGTCTTAATTGCCCTATTATTAATGAGGTCTGTTAAAGCGTAAATTCTATTAGGATAAAAGGTGCCCTGACCATATTTCACACTCTAACATTTCCTTGTACTTAGTACAAACTGTATTCTGTATAGTAATTCTTCACTGTAGCTATCTACTACCTTGCAGAGAGAATTAAATATTAGTGGGCATTAAAACAGTGCTCTTACACAATAATACTGCTTTTAAGACACCATAAACACAGCGATCTTCAATTGTAAGGTTCTTAAAGCAACATTGTCCAGTTTCCTTGTGCCATGCTATGCCACATTCAGCATTTGCCAATCTATTTACCTGTCTTGCAATGTCTGCAATTTTCCGTCTGCAAAACATGGCAGCCAGATGTTAAAAGGACAAACTGCAATACAAGTAGCATTCTTCCAGCTACAAGAGGGTGGTGGAGTTCCCCTGGGGTCAGAGGGATCTGTGAGGGCTGGGTATGAATAGTACCTGCAGGAGGTGTGTTCTTTTTACAAGGGGACCACTGAGACCTTTCAGGGCTATCCTGACAAGAGGATCTCTGCAAGGATTAATAGTATATGAGTGCAGTCTGTGAATGCTAGCATTTTGGGGTCCCCTGTAATTAATGCAAATTCCTAAATCTGCATTATCTTTTCCATTGGGCTGAGGGCAAAGTACCTTGAGTATGAGGTTTGGATGATGTCTCTGATGCAACAGTGAGCAGATAGCTAAGGTATGGCATGAATTAGCAGGAGCAAACTGGATTGAGCATGAGGCTGGGAAACTTTGACCTCCACAAACAATGGAGCCTTTGAGCCTGTGTTTGAGGTCACACCAGGTTACAGTTTTCAGTGAGAACAAAGAATGCAGTTTGATCGTTGGCTCTTACATAAAATGGATTTAGAGAAAACTGGGTTGGTAGAAGCTGACTGTTCAGTGAGTAAATGAGGACTTTCATTTTTCAAACTAGTAAGGTTGAAAATCATTCTGGAGATGTTTTGAGCATTATATTGATCTTGACCTCATTTGGAGGATTTTTATGCTGGAGATAAAGGTGCCAGCATAAGCAAAATTCCCACCAAAATGTCAGGGGTCAATTATCCTATGAACAATAAGATACCCAGAAATGGATAGAACATTGCGATATTCTGGATTAAGCTTATTTTCAGCTGCACAGCACTGTTTATTTTATCCAGAGATCTGTACAGTGATTGCATAGATTTTCTTTACATTGGGTCAGTTCTTTAAGTAAAAATCATTATATGAAGGTTAATAATAAAAACATTTTTAAAAAAAAGATCAATGTGTGTGGCAGAGGCAATTATAGTTGAAATTAAAACAAAATTCTTGATGTATATAGCATCTATAAAGACAAAAGGTATTTGGTCTTTCTGATAGGATTGCTTATGAGAATCTTGCATTTAAAGGTTGTTAACCTCAGTGAAAGCTTAGATATAACAGCTAACACAGCACTATTTCACATTTTCATACTTATAACTTATGGATATAACCAAACCTTATTTATTTTAGAGATCCAAAACATTTGACCTTATAACAATTTATACTTTTTAATTTAAATCCCAGCTTTAAATTTGGCATGCTTTGTAGCTTATAACCACATTCTATGATAAGTAGATGCAGATATGTCTGGCAAGTTGATGTATTTTGATCCTTGTTCCCATTGATTATTTTCAGGAAATTGCCAATCAGAGTTCCCAGTCTGAAGATGCTGAGAAACTTTTTCACGGAAGGGGTAAGGATTGATTTAGAAATAAGAGTGGAGAGGAATTAGTAGCTGACAATTGTTTGCCAATGAAGTTTCACAGCCAAATGAATACCTGACATTTTAGGTTTTTATTCTTATCAATGGATAGAAGCCCACACATCTGAGAATGTTCTCGTTAATTGCAGGGTTATACCTATTGGTGAGAAATGTGATCATTTTCAGATTAGTTCAGTACTTGAAATGGGGAGCCAAGATTAGGTGCTGCTTTCTGGTGAAGAAGTAAAAGAGTGTGAGGCACACTGATCTAATTCTTCATTCACAGATCAGTCTTCATTGCAAAGCCACATATTGTTCTTTTATTTTTGCTTTATATATAATTTCAATTTCAAATATCTAGGTCGGCACAACATTGTGGGCTGAAGGGCCTGTATTGTGCTGTACTGTTCTATGTGTGCACAGGTGCCATGAAAAACTTATTTGCAGCAGCATCACAGACACATAGCATCAGATAAGCAGCATTCACAAGAAAAAACATAAATCAAACATAAATTATACACAATTTTTACAAGAAAGATCACAATTGGAACAAAAGAAGTCCATTTTAATGCCAAGTGATCAGAGTGGTCGTAGTGTTGCTGAACTGTAGTGATTAGGGTTGTGCCGGTTGGTTCAAGAACCGAATGGTTGAAGGGAAGTAGCTGTTCCTGAACCTGGTGGTGTGGGACTTCAGGCTTCTGTACCTCCTGCCTGATGGTAGCTATGAGAAGATGGCACGGCCCAGATGGTGGAGATCTTTGTGATGGATGTTGCCTTCTTGAGGGAGAGCCTCAGGTAGATACTCAAGGTGGGAGGGATATGGGCCAAACACAGGCAAATGGGACCAACACTGGTAGATAACTTGGTCGGCATGGATGTTGGGCCGAAGGGCCTGTTTCCGTGCTGCCTGACTCTATATATGAATCAATTAAGTAGGAGAACCTCGGGCAAATTTGTGAATTAGAGTTGGTTGGGGCTTAGGAATATCTCTGATTGAAAGGTCAGTATACTCAGTCATCACAGCATGCACTGCAGTTGTGACAGTATTAAACGTGTAGGGTTCATTACAAATATAGACATATGAATGTTGTGGGGTGAAGGTGATATCAAGCATGACAATATTTGCAGATGTATCTACCTGGAAATTCATCCCTGATTTGTATCACCAAGTGCACCATATATTTGCATTAGTACCATTAAAGTGAATGAAATGTGCTGCTACCACTATGCATTTCAAACATTTTTAACGATAATTTTTAATAGCAGTGCACTTTAAACAAATATCTCTTCCATACCTTCTCTCATTTAATGATTTGCATTACACAATAGGGTATCTCTTCCACCTCCAGTTGACTATGGGCTACTCCAGAATAAGCATCTAGTGTGCATGAAACCATTATGTTGTTGTTGAAATTCAACTGATTCACTGATGTCATTTAAAGAAGGATGTCTGCTAGCCTAACCCTGTCTGGCCTTGGTGTGATTCTAGCCCCTCAGGAATATAGTTAACTCATAATTGCCCTCTGAAATGACCTCAGAAGCCACTGTGATCAAGGGCATCTGAAGATGGGCAATAAATCTTGGCCTTCACTGCAATGCCTACCTCCTTTGATAAATGATGAAGAAAATCTCTGAATCTGTAAGATAACATTCTGTGGTCATGTTCCTTATTTGTCACTTTGGTGTCTGGTTGGGGAGTGGGAAGTGAGTGCAGAGATTTCAGGGGTTTTTGCTGTGAATGGTTGACAGATGGGTTGGAGGATTTGAGGACCTATGTTTTAAGTAGAAGGTTGAGGTGTGTTCAGGGATTAGGCCAAGGATGAGGTAATTAGCAGGGGTAGCTTTTGGAGATTAACACTTCTATCAGGAACCTTGCTAAATCAGGAGGGAGATTAGGCAATGTGGGGCATTACATTGGTTATGTGGTGGTGGGGGTTGGACAAGTACATTGGATGGATGAAAGCGAGGCATTTGCCTATTAGAGCTCCCAGTCCAACAATACATTATTAGTAGTCCCAGCAGTGCCTAATGTTGGTTGCTTCTGGACAATGTGTCTTGAGTTCTCCTGCAATACTTCAGAAGGAATATTGCACAGGGAACACTGTCATCTCATTAACTTCTTGTGGAGATCTTGTCAAATTATCTGATTGATGTGAAACAACCCATAAGTCATAATTACTGCCTTTCTCTACAGAAAACATGAATTCATTTGGATAATCCTGAGAAAGCAGTGTTATTTTATTGAATTTTTAGGTATAAATATTTTAGTAGGCATGCCACATTGCAGCAACTGATAATGGTCTCTGTTCACAATTCAGTTTACAAGTTTTGAAAGGAGAATATTAACTAGACAGTGGACAAAATGAGACCAAAAACAAACAGCTGGAGAAGCTCAGTGGGTCAAGCGGCATCTGTGGAGGAAAATGAATAGTCAATATTTATTTATTGCTCCAGATTCCAGCATCTGCAGTCTCTTGTGTCTCTGTTAAAATGAGGCTGCTGCACTGTTTGAAGAAGTTTGGAAAGCCATTATATCCATCAATGAATAAAGCACCTCAAAAGGTTAAGTTTGCTTTCTTGAGAAGAGTTCTGTTTCATGGATGTAATGAGAAATTGATTGAAAAGCAAGTGGTGTTCTAGTATGATATCCTGTGAGATATGGTTTTCCTGACAGTTAAATGTGACATGGACAAAACAACTTGGCCTTTACTGCTGGTTGCAGGAAGTGTGTGGCGTAGAGGTCGTACAAGGAGAGATGATGGGGAGAGAACAAAATAGATGCTATAAATGTAAAAAAAATAATAAAATTGATTTGAATAAAGTGGTGTCCAATAAAGGACTACTGCAACAGAGTGCTAAACTTTCTGTATCATGATTCATTTTGTTGCATACCTCACTGAAGATGCCATATTTAGACCTAAACTCTAAGTTATAAATTTGTTCTTAAACTCCAATACTTCCCATGGTTAGTAAGGTACAGAAGTTCAGCCATCAAAGGAATAACCTGCAGTGTCTGAATAATTTGCATGTTGGTTCTTTGTGCTATTAAGTGAGAGGTTCAGGCTTTTGGATAGGGCAATAATCTACTGGGTGACTGGTCTCTCCGGAACCACCATTGGCAACCCAAGCAATTTTAATTGTCAGGCCTCATGGGCATATCAGTGATTAACTAAAATGGTCAGGAAATCTGTGAAACTCAGTCAGTGAAACCTAGTTGAGTCCAAAGACAGAGAATAGATTCCGCAACCTGAGTTCCTGGATGGTCAGCAGTTTGGGTATCCAGCTAGGAGAGATCGATTCTTCCATCTACAGCCCACTATTGCACTCCATTCCTCCTGGCCTTTGATGATCTAGTTAGGTTCCTGCTGTTGAACTGTCCCCACTGATTTTCTGTTTAAAGTGTTGGGATCTATTTCCTTCAGTAAAACTCAGATCATCTGTCATCCTTGGGACATTGGTAGTGCTGGATTAGCAGATTTTCCAACCTAGTGGATGTTACTGACTTTTTCTTACATGTTACACAGGATAATAAATTTTCTAGTGAACCCAGTGAATTTAAAGGGAGCAAAAATTAAATAAGCATTCTGGACCCCATCTCTGGCAACATTCCTGACCTTTGGTGTTCCAGATCCTAATCCTGGGTCCAGCCACGCCCCTGGCTCTGGCTGCACAGCCTGCTTGCACCCTGGGTGCCTGGCTTGCACTAATCAGTAAGCCAGATGCTGAACCAGATTTCGAAATAGCTGGATGCCAGAGTATTGGAGCTTTAATGTAAATGGATGAGGTGTCCATTTGTCTTAACTAAAAAGGCATTTTAAAGTTATACTGATTTGGGCACAAAATGGAAATTTAGAAATGTTGGTTTCATACTCTTTAAAGAATGATTATTCACAATTGTGTTATTTATCATTTAGTCCTTAGAAAGCTTGGATGTATCTGAAAACAACAGATCTAAACGCCATTCTACATCTGACCTCTGTGATGTGACCTTCAGTGATGTCAGGAAAGAGGGCTGGTTATACTTTCGACAGCTTGTCACGGAGAAGGGAAAGGCAAGTTCTAAGTCTGCATCAAAGCTTTTGTTAGACAGATCACTTAATAATTTAGAAAGAGAACATGTATTTGTGTAATATTTTATAACATCACAAAGTATTTTAGTTTTGATGTGGATTCACTGTTACAACTTAGGGAAACTTTTAAATTTATTATTGTATACCATTAACCTTCATTGCATTATACATGTGGAGTCAGAACACAAGGTATTCAAGGGAAGTCAAGTAAAAGATGGTGGGAACCAGGGCATACAGTAATAATTTGGCTGCTAATTTAATGTAACACGTAAAGTTTTAGATATCATTAAAATTAAATAATTTGGAAAGAAGGAGGATAGAGTTGGGTGGGCTTTAATAATTTCAGAATAGTATGCACTGAGGAATTAGGAGAGAACTGGTGTTTATAAAACACCATTCATGACTTTGGATACCTAAAAGCACTTAGTGGTCATTAAGTATTTCTGAAATATTGCATAAGCCTTTGTTGCGGGCAAGATAGATAGGTCCAACAAACATATGGAATACATGACCAGATAATGTCATAGAGAGTCATAGAGTCGTGCACGCTTTGGCCCATCATGCCCATGCCAACCCATTTGTCCATCCACAGTAATCCCATTTTACCCACGTTGGGTCCATATCCTTTTATCCCTTGCCTATTCAAGTGCTTATCTAAATGTCTCTTAAACATAGTGATTGTATCTGATTCCACCACCTCCTCTGGCAGCATGTTCCAGATGTCAACCACTCTCTATGTAAAAACAAAAAGCCCCTCAGGTCCCCTTTTAAGCTTCTTCCTCTTACCTTAAACCTTTGCTCCATTGTGTTGTAGCCTTGTTAGTTGAAACATTTATATTAATCAAGCCACCACTTCATTGCTTCTCTTACAATAGTGCCATGTGTTAAAGAGGGCCTTGCTTTGCCTGTTTACTGAAATTGTACTTAACAGTATCATCTGGACTGGCCAGTTCTGTGAAACCCCAATAATATATTTCAGAGTGATGTTGGAGGAACTCAGCAGGCCAGGTAGCATCTGTGGAGAAAAGCAGGTGGTCGACGTTTCGGGTCAGGACCCTTCTTCGGTGTCCTGAAGGAGGGTCTTGACCCGAAATGTTGACCACCTGCTTTTCACCATGGATGCTGCCTGACCTGCTGAGTTCCTCCAGCATCATAGTGTTTTTCTTCTAGATTCCAGCATCTGCAGTCCTTTGTTTCTCAAATATATTTCAGAATGTTGCTATTACAATGTTCTATATTTCCTTGGTTGCACATGCCATTCATGATGACCTAACATGTTCCTGAATAAAAATCTATTATTACATTTTACTGGGAATGATAAATCATCCTAATGAAAATAAAATACATTAAATTAAAAACATGGAAATATCATTGTATCAAAAATATTCATGATCAGAAAACATTGAAATTCTTCACTGTGTCTATGTTCTTTGCTATACTTTCCAAAAATGGAATGTAAGCAAGAGGTGTCTGTAATTCAAGGAAAGTATTCCCATGTTCTTTATGAACTTTACATTTATGGGTGATGTGTCTTAAAACACGAAAATATATGATTCTTTTCAAGCAAAAATACAAAGCTTTATGTAACCATTTTCTCCTAAGGAAGCACCCCCTTCAATCAGGAGTAAGGCTTTCTTCAACTCTTATTAATTCCGTTCCATAATTGGCTCAAACCATTTAAAAAAAATTAGCAAGCTTAGGGTTGTTGTTAGGAAGTTGTTCTTCACACTGTGAGTGAGTAAAACACGAAACAAGCTCTTTAAAAACTTACTGACGGAACCCTTGCTGTTTTATCTATTTCCACAATTTTGACTCAACATTTAAGTACTGGTTTCACTGTAGTAAATGTTATTTTCGCAAAAGCATTATTAATTAATTCAACAAACTACAGTGATCTACTTTTGTTTTTTTTCCATTTTGCTGAAAAGAACTAGAGCTACGGCTATCGATTTACTTTGTATGATGTACAGCATGATCCAGAATTTGAGGTGAATGTTGAATAATTAATTAGGAATATGCTCTGGGGATGTTTAATGTGAGGTAATTCAATACTGAGGTATCAAAGTGGTCTGATCTGATTCTCTGCATATTCCATATAACCAAAAAGTAGTGCTGGAATAAGTATCAGTTAAAAGCCTGCATCAGACTTGGTTCCTTTGTCAAGACCCAGAAGTTTAAATGTAAGTACAAAATGAAATGATATCTTGATGTTTTATAAATATCATATTAGAAAGGATCCATACCAAGCATAGCTTGTAATTGCTTATGAGCCTGTATAAAATTTATTGGCTTTAAAATTTTTCCTGCAGTATTAATGAAATCAAGTGCTTCCTTTTAAAATCTTGTTTACTTGATATCATATTGATATCATGAATGCTGTTAATTAATTAATTATCTGCCATGCATGCTTCATTAGCCAAGCACAACTGGAAATCATAACTTACGAGAAAAAAATACCTAAAACTGAATGTGTCAGAATAAATAATTCCATTTTATTAGAGCACCAAAGCATATTGATTCCAAAGGTCTATAACCTAATAGATCTTTTGGAACTAACTTTGAGATTCTGCTCTTCTATTACTAATAAGACTTGTATCTGTGTATTTATGTTTGATATATGGAATTCTTACAATTTAAATATTTGCATCCATAGTAATTTGCATTACAAATGGTCTGTTGACATGGGTATATTAAAAACAAATGCTGAAGCTAAAAACAAGACCGGTATCCGAACTGTGCATAATATAACTGATATGTACTTTTCGGGCTCAAGAGAATTAATTCTGAATAGAATCGTTTGTCTTTTTATTTTTGTTTGAAAATAGATAATTCAATTAACCAGAAAATATTACTCACAGTAAGTAAATATTTCAAAGAAAAAGGCAAATTAACACCTTGGAAGAGTAACTTTCATCAAGTATCTGGTGAAGAGGCCCTTTGCTCCCATCCCACCAAAAATATACCCTGTTCCAACTGTTTATTTCTAGCATTTCCTGTTTTGATAAATGCTGGTTATGCATGAGAATTATTTTTCTTTCCTCCCCTTTGCCATGGTGGGTACATCCAAACACTTCCAGAGTGACAATTAGATCTGAGTTTATAGCAGAATACTACTATATAACTAAATTTCTAATAATTAAATAAACTAATAATTTAGTTTCCACAGGGAAGAAAAAATAACTAAGATCACAGAAGTATTTTGTGCATACACGTACTGGCACTCCATTTTCTTGAAGGATTCTGCATGTTGCTTTGGCTACTATTATCATTTGCTCAGATGAACATACTTGCACTAAAGGATCCAAACCCATTGTGGTAGAAGAAGATAAAAGAAATCCTACATAAGAAAAATAACCTGATCACTAATTGGTGATATTTTCAAACCTTAAATTTTATTGCTCTAATTTATTAAGAATGCAGTTTGTCTGTTGGTTAGGAATAATTGAAATAGACAAAAGGGTTCTTAGAATAAAGGTAGTCTGGTTTTACATGAATGTCTTCACTTCTCTAGTTATTTTCTTAGAAGTTGTGATGATTTATTCATTTACTTCTTTACTTACTCATAGTTTTGCTGGTTGGCTGATGCCCTATTGATTTATTTGCTTATTCAATTATTCATGTATTTCCATCAAGGTCAAAGCTTTCCATAATTTTAGAGAATTTATTTCCCTTGGTTTACTGTTTGTCTGTACATGGAGCTTGCTTACCTTTAAAATATTAAAATTAACAGATATTCAGTTGATGTTACCTTTAAGTCTTATTTTAAGTATTGTCTTGTGTCTTTTTTCAGAGGGTTGTGAGCAGCATTCGCTCTTGGAAAAGGGTGTATGCCCTCCTGCGATCACATTCCCTATATCTGCACAAGGACAAAAGGGACGCAGTGACCTATGTTTCTTCGCCGGCTGAGGATGAACAGCCCATTTGTGTTAAAGCCTGTTTGATTGATATTTCGTACAGTGACACTAAAAGGAAGAATGTTTTTAGACTGACTACTTCGGATTTCTGTGAATACCTGTTTCAGGCTGAGGATAGAGATGATATGTTGAACTGGATTAAAATTATCCAAGAGAACAGTAAAACAGAGGGAGAGGTAAGCACAATACAGGCTGTCCCGGGTTACAAATGCCCGACTTATAGACACCCCTAAATACAAACAAGTTTCCATAATACTTTCAAAAGTCTTGCATATATACATACATTCGTTCCTCTTTCTCTCCACTTTTAGTAGTTGTCCATTCTTTTCAGTCTTGTGTTCTTTTGATCCCATTCATTACAATACTGTGGAGGTATGGTGACCATATCAAGTGATTTTTGTGTGTTTTTCAACTTGTGGACAAAATCAACTTGAGGAGGTCTGTAAAAACAGAGCCTGTTTGTTGCCCGTGGATGACCTATACTACTTCAATTTCAACTGTGTTTGAAAATTCTGTAAAATACTCAAAGTCAGGTAGCGTCTGTGGAGAGAGAAACATTGTTAACATTTCAGGTCAGTGACCTTTGATCAGAACTGCTCTTGGACTACTTTGACCACAGCCATTTCTATTGACAGTTGGAAGGAGGACAAGCTATTTTTCTGAACTGGAAAGCTCCCTGTGTGGTTTGAAATATCATTTTAAGGTAGCACATAGCGGCACAGTAGTTGCATTTTTTGCTTGCAAGATAACATTGATCATTTTGATACTCCTTCAATTTCAACTGTAAAAGGATGAAAACTGATTATGTGAAATGTCATATATTTATGTGCTGTATTGATCTTTCCACCTTCATTAATGGATTATTTTCCATGCCCTACTACAGAGTAAACTTGTTTTATGATATGTTGCTATAGCAATACAATGGATTTCTTTGACTGAGAACAGGTCTTGCATTTAATCTGATAAAAGTCTGTTGAGCCCTGCAGATGGTGCAGATGTTGGCTCAGTACTTTATAAAATAGATGCACTAGTACATCTTAGCAATAATTGCTGACATGTATTAGTGCATTAATTTATAACGTAGCTGACGTAGCCCAGACACAATCGGTGGTATCCCATTAGTCAGAAACTGCCAACCCAAGGAGGACCATTTATTCATTCTATTTGTTTTCTGTGAAGCAACTCTCAGTTCATGTTAGTATATTACCACCCAATTCCATGTGCTGTAACCTTGTTCAGCACTTTTATTGAAAGCCTTCCAAAAGACCAATATACCACACCCACTGGTTTAACCCTGATCTATAGTCAATAAAATCCTCAAAAGACTAATAGATTCATCAAATATGATTTTTCCCTTCATAAAGTCCTGTTGACTCTGTTTCCTTCCTGCCCTCTTGATGGGAGGTTTTGTTTGACTATATTAAATGACTATAGTATCTAAAGTATGGTCTTTTTCATTATTAGGACACAAGTGCCAGATTGATAGAAGTCAAATTAAAGGAGTACAGAAACCAGAGGTAATGAAACCAATTAGATTCTGAATTATTTCTTAATGCCATGTTATTTATGATACAAGTGATCAGTACTTTATTCTCATTTGTCATGAGTTAGAAATGTTCGTACAGTCAGCAGTCTGGAATGAAAAGGATTCTGATCTTTGTTGATACAAACTCTTGTTGACTGAACTCTTCATTCTTGTTAGCTGAGGATATTTTGGAAATGCTATTTGTCCTCAAGGACGTGAATGGTGTTACATATCATTTCTCCCAATAGAAGGGATTTTTTATATCAATGTTAGACCAGATGGCTTTCCTTCTGTTAATTTGTGATCTGGTGCAGGTTTTTTTAACACTCTGCAGACCGACAAAGGGGTTTTCTTTCAGCTTCTTTTTAATTGAAGTGTTAAGTGCACCTTAAAAAAAATTGAAGATGCTGGGTGATGCATTGTACTTTGTCCAAATTCTACTTTTGTTTTCTTGAAACTTGGTTGTTATCTGGTTGGCAAGTAGATTGTCATGAGAAATGAGTGACTCATTTCATGGAAAAACTTTGCTGTTTAAAAAAAGAAATTCCAAAGGGGAAAACGCTATGAATATTTATCAAAACTTGGCAAACTTCCTTTGGTATGCAAACCTTATATAGTACTATATAAGGTCTAACAATGCAAGTGTTGATACTGGAGCTGGTAGCAGTGCCAAAATGTTAGAAGCGAGTCCTTCCCAGGACTGCTTAAACTACTTAACTGAAGTGAGATGCTTTTGGTTTTGTGAGAGTACATTGCCGATTTAATTTTCCCTTCCCTCCTCCATCATCTAAAAATATGGATTCCATTTGGGGTATGGAGTCACAAGCATTAAATACTGTGCAGCACACTACCCAGACACACTTTTTTGAACCTGGGTATAACATGTTGGCAAAACTTTGCCTGAAAGCAATCTTTGGGAATGATCCAGTATTCTGAAATTCAGACGTCCATTTACAGCACAGTGGCACAGCTCGTGGAGACACTGCCTCACAGCACCAGAGACCTGGGTCTAATCCTGGTTTCGGGTGATGTCTGGGTGAAGTTTGCACATTCTCCCTCTGATGGAATGGGTTTCCTCCAGGTGCTCCAGTTTCCTCCCACATCCGAAAAATGTGCAGGTTGGTGGGTTAATTGGCCATTGTAAATGCCCCTAGTATGTAGGTGGGTGGTAGAATCTGGTGGGAATTGATCAGAACCTGAGGAGAATAAAAATGATATTAAAGTAGGATAACTAGAGATAACTACATAACTAGAGGCTGGACAAACCTTGGTTGTTTCCTCTGGAGCAGCGGAGGCTGAGGGGAGACCTGATAGAAGTTTATAAGATAATGAGAGGCATAGGTAGACAGCTGGTATCTTTTTCCCAGGGTTGAAATGTCTAATACCAGAGGGGGTAAGTTCAAAGGAGATGTGCAGGGCAATTTTTTTACACAGAGGGTGGTGGGTGCCTGGAATGCGCTGCCTGGGGTGATGGTGGAGGCAGATACGATAGGGGCATTCAAGAGGCTCTTAGAAAGGCACGTGAATGTGCCGGAAATGGAAGGATATGGACATTGTGCAGGCAGAAGGGATTAGTTTAGTTGGGCATTTGATTACTAAGTTAGTTTGGCACAAAATTGTGGGCTGAAGGGCCTGTTCCTGTGCTGTACTGTTCTATGTTCTAATAGTAAATAGGTGTTTGATGGTCAGTGCAGACCCACTGGGCTGATGGACATGCCTCTAAGCTTGATGGAAAGAAATCAGGACCCTAACAAAATGAGTATGATGGTCAACTCTAGAAGCCTTTTCTGCTATACCAGTTGAGATTAAATATTGACTCAACTGAGAAATAATATAGGGGCTTTCCTTAACCAAATAAAGCACTGGATCATCAAGAATATATTATTTTTATATCAATGTTTCATAGTAATTAGCCTATAAATTGTAGAGTGATGTTATTACTGCACAATTGCCATCCATTAAGTTCACCTATAGCAAGTGTAAATGGTGGTACTTTGTAACTACCCTCATACACAAAGAAAATGGTCAGATTTACAACATCACTACTTTGATACTGTAATCACATTTATTTGGAATTTTGTAAACTTTTTTTTTAAAACCTCTCAGTCCAAATCACTCACTGTCTGCATTTGCTAACATAAACCAGATTTTTGATCATCAACTAGATGGCTGCTTTAATATTGCATGGAAAAGCAAACCTCTGACTTATTAATTTTGCTTCTAGTTACCATTTCCTATGTGTTATATACACAACTGCTCCATGATCGTACTTTGATTAGGTAACATGGAGGGTAACTGTGTTTGGAGTCTGTCAGCAAGGATGAAGTTTGTGGAATGAAAGGAGCTGTTGCAGCATGGATCAGAAATTGGTTTAGCGATACAAAAAGGAGATCTGCTGTCAGAACAAGTTAAATCATGGAATCGCTTGACATCGGAGGAGGTCATTCAGACCATAAAGTCTGTGCTGGCACTTTGTAGAGAAATTCAGTCAGTTCCATGGCCCTGCTTTTTTTTCCTGTACTTTTGTAAATTATTTTTCCTCAAGTGCCTCTCCAATCCCCATTTGAGAACCTTGATTGACTTTGGTTTCCCTACCCTTACAGTGTGTGTTCCACATCATAACGACTCCCTGGGTAAAACAAAAAAAAATTACAAAACACTCCATCCCTTCCCAACACCCCTTCACTTTAAACCTGTCCCACCTGGTTGTTGAATCACCAGTAATTGTAACGGATTCTCTCTTATCCCACCTAAACCCAATTTCTTCTGTTTTATGTTAGTTAAGTCTTCTGCACCTCTATTTGATTGAGAAAGCCAGAACAAAGCATATGGGTTTCTGGAAATCATAAATAGACTACAAAAGTGAGGAAGTTATGACAAACCTTTGTGAAACAGTGGTTAAACCATAAGTGGAATATTTTGTCCAACTTCAATCACCACAATTTATGAAGGATGAAAGATTGCATAAAAGATTTACTAGAATGGTTCCCAGTTTGAATTAGATGTAGGCCGAAGATGAGGGTGAGCAGGAAGCTGCTGGGTGTCAACACCTCAGAGGACCTATCCTGGGCCCAACACATTAATGCAATCATGAAGAAGGTATGCCGGCGGCTCTACTTTGTTAGGTGTTTGAGGAGACTTGGTACGTCACCCAAGACTCTTGCAAACTTCTATAGATGTACGGTGGAGAGCATCCTGACAGGTTGCCTCACAGCCTGGTACGGATGCTCCAATGTGCAGGATCGCAAGAGGCTGCAGAGAGCTGTAGACTCAGCCAGCTACATCACTGGCACAACCCTTCTCACCATCGAGGATATCTTCAAGAGGCGGTGCCTCAAGAAGGCAGCATCCATAACGAAGGACTCTCATCATCCTGGACATGCCCTCTTATTACCATCAGGGAGGAGATACAGGAGCCTGGACCCAAACTCAATGATTCAGGAACAGCTTCTTCCCCTCTGCAATCAGATTTCTGAACAGTCTATAAACCCATGAACACTTCCTTGTTATTCTTTTTATCTTCGCACTATTTATTTATTTTTGTAATTTATGGTAATTTTATGTCTTTGCACCATACTGCTGCCGCAAAATGACAAATTTCACGACATATGTCAGTGATAATAATTCTGATTCTGATAAACAGTATATTTCCTTCTCTCAAGGACATTAATGTACCAAGGGGATTGCAGGACCAGAGGAGGTTGGAGATGGGAAGGGCTGAAGCCATGGAGGGATTTGAAAACAAGAAAGACAATCTGAAATTGAGACTGCTTCACCAGGCTCATTGTAGGACATAGAATATAGGGGTGAACAGGATGGTGCAAGCTAGGACGTGGGAAACAATTTTGGATAATCTCAAGTCTATAAAAAGTGGTGGCTAGCCAAGAGTACATTGCAAAGACTTGAAAGAGGTTTCAATAGTGAGTGGGTTGAGGCTGGATCTGAGTAGGATGATACCATGGAAATGAGCTGACTCAGTGATGGGCATGAAACTATGTTTGGCTTTTTTTTATCTGTTACAGCCCTGCAAATAATAAGTCCGATTCTTCTCCAAAAGGATCACGTCACCATGTCATCCGACGACCGCGATCTCCCAGACAAGATAATGCAAACAAAGGTAAATCACTTAACACCCGTGGTATCACTGCCACAACCATGACTTACCTTACAACCTACCTTATAAAGACTCTCATCAGTATCTGTTTGCTTCACTGATTCACCCCATCTCCAGTCATTGAATCTTAAAGCAAAACTTGGAGTAACAGAAGGTAGATTATGAATTGTTCAAACTAATTCAGATTTTTATACAGTGGAGTTCAGTTTGTTCAGTTGTGGTATAAGTCACTAGTAATCATCCTTTTAAAGTTAACATAGTTTTGATAGGAATTTTGCATCTTCTTTTGGCTGGGAAATATTCGTTGAGATATCTAGGTTAAGAATAGTGGTTCGAATGGAAATCACTGCAAAGACCAGGAGAAAACAGAAGTAAATAGTTTAAAAATAAAAACAGAAAATGCTGGAAGTACTCTGCAGGTCAGGCTGCATCTATGGGAAGAGAAGAGTTAATGTTTCAGGTTGGAGACCCTTCATCAGAACCGGGAAGAAGAAAAAGAAGCTTGCTAAACTGTAGGGACGGTGGGGGCAAATTGGGATGTCTCTGAAGCGGTAAACCAGGGTGACCATGGAGGTAAGCTGTAAACAGGGTTATCTGGTTTGTGAGTGAATGGGAGCAGTTAGGGAGTGAAAGCATAGACAAAGGAACATTAACAAAAGAATGTAGGAGTTTCAAAATGCATGGCGTGAAGACATGCCCGGTAGGTAAGGCTGGGCATGTTCTACACTCCCAAAGAAAAACAAGGATTTTAAAAAAAAACAAGCTGAGCTAATATCACAGGTGGATGACTGATACAGAGATACAAACTAAGTTCTCTGAAGTTGTAGAATTTAATATTGAGTCCAGAAGGATAATCTAGTGTACTGCATTCAGCATTCACAATGTGGTCTCCTCTCTGTTGGAGAAACCAAACACAGAATGGGTGACTGCTTCGAGGAGCACCTGTGTTTCGTCTGCAAGGTTGACCATGAGCTTCCCGTTGCCTGCCCCTTTAATTCTCCATCCCACTCCCACTCTGACCGTCGGTCTTCACCTTCATCTACTGACACAGTGAGGCCTAGCACAAGCTTGAGGAGCACCACCTCATCTACCATCAAGGCACATTGCAACCTTCTGAGTTATTCCAGCATTTTCTATTTTCATATTAGGTTTCCAGCAATTGTAGCTTTATTTTTGATTTTCAAATAAATAATTTGATTGCATTTAGTTAGATCCAAAGCTGAGTCTTGAAAACCTATAGATTGCAGGAGGATAGAATGACTGAATGAAGCAATCACTTGGATAGCACCTCCCGGCATCAGCAAGGAGGAGGACAGGGCTTTGGACTTATGGGAACATCAACACTTACATGTTCCTCTCCCAAGATGCATCCATCCTAACCTGGAAACATATCTCTGGGTCTAAATCCTGGAACTCCATGCCTAACAATAATGTGGGAATACCTTCACCAAAATGTTATGGTGGTTCACCACCACCTTCTCATGGGCCATTAGAGATGGGGACTAATTGCTGGCTCTGCCAGCGAAGCCCAGGTCTCAAAATGTTTCTTTAAAAAAAAGTGGTGAGACCTACAATTTTGTCTTAGAAAAAAGAAACATTTATTGAAGCCTGAATTCTCTTTTATTCAAGTATTGTTCAGTAAGGGATTGTTTTGCTTGAATTTCTATGAGAAAAACTTGCATTGGAACAATTTTAGTGGGTCTGTATCTTTATCTTAAAGTCTATAAGTGAGGACATATGCTTCCAAAAAGGAATTAATGAATGCACCAGAGGGCAGTCTTGTTTCAAAAGGAATTGTACTTCCAAGTAGATAGCAGTGAGAGAGGTAAATTGGAAGAATTCTGTTGCATTACAGGCTGTTCCTACATAAAGGCTTGGCAGCTGGTCTCCTCCCAGATTTCAGGTATTAGTCTAGAAAGCAGAAAATGTGTAAAATGCCTGCTAAAATATACTTTTTAAAGAAAATATAAATGTAGAAATCCTTCATTGACAATTATTTTAGGTTGGGCAAAAAATGTGTAACTGAGTTTGGGGAATACATTTATTTGTTTTATCCCCTTTCATTCTGAAAATTGTTTAAAAATCCAGAATGGATGAACTTGGCAACAGAGTGCCACCAGCTTGGTGAGGGACTGGACACCAGTTTGGTTAGGGGGTTGGACGTCATGCTGGTTGAGGACTAGATTAGTTATGCTCTTTCAATAACTTGTTTAGAAATAAGTTGTATTTAACACATCTGTTTGTAAATCCATCCCCCCCCCCCCCCCCCACACACACACACACACACTTTTAAATTTCAGGTGAGTTTTCATAAATCAGAGAAGTGATAAGCACAGAAACAGGTGCTTCAGCTTACTGAGTCTGCCCAAGACCATTGGAAAAAGGCATCATTGAAAATTTATGATGCTGAAGCCAATTCTGTTCTAGTTGCGAAAAAGAAACTACTCGGCCTAATCACACGTTATAGGACTAACTCCTCAAGGTCACTTTTGTTCAAGTGCATGTACACATTTTGGAATTTGATGAGGGTCTCTGCCATGAGCATCATTTCAAGTGAAGAGTTCCAAATGTCTCCTATTTTTTGGGTGTAAACAAAAATACTTCCTTCCCCTCCAATTCCTTTCACTAGTTACCTTAAATCTGTGCCCCCTGGTTTTTGGCCTCTCTGCCAAAAGAAGTAGGTATTTCCTTTTTAAATCTAGGCCCCCATAATTTTATGTAATTCAGTCTTTCTTCAGCTGCCTCTGCTCCAAAGACACTTATCCAATTTTTCCTCAAAATTGAAACTTTCCAGTCCTGGCAATATTCACGTAAATCTCCTCTGCACCCTCTCCAGCATAATTGTTCTTGTAAGACAGTGACCAAAACTGCACATTGTACTTAAGTAGTTGTCTAAGCAATGTTGTCCATAGTTCATTTGCTGAAGCATAAAATATAAGAGCAGGGAGGTCTTTGTACAACTGTATAAAACACAGGTTGGGCCACAGCTGGAATATTGTGTTCCGTTCTGGTTGCCACACTATCAGTTGATTGCACTGGAGAGAGTGCAGAGGAGATTCACCAGGATATTGCCTAGGATGGAACATTTAATAAGGTTTGTTTTCCTTGGAGCAGAGGAGGCTTTCTTGAATATGGTATATACTGATTAAAGAATTACACCTGAATGCAGTTTTTGAAATTTGATAATCCCTATCTGTACCTTTCACACTGACCAATTAATGTCAGTGCAATTGAAATGCCCCACCATTATTGGCTTTTACAATTGTCAGAAATGTGCTACTAAATTTTCTTTTCTTTCTCACACTGTTTAGTGGTCTATAACACACTCTCAATAGTATGACCATCTCTTTTATTTGTGCTTTCATTCAATCGATAGAGGTTCATGATCCTTATAAAATATTATCCCTTCTTGGAACTGATAATTTTTTTCTTTAATCATATTGCCACACTCCCTCCATTTGCCCCTATTTCTTTCCTTTCAGTTAAACAGTGTAACTAAGAACATTATACTTCCAGTCCTGCCTCTCCTTAAGCCATGTTTCAATAATATACTTTGATGCGTCATTTAGTGCCATCTCATCTAACACCTTGTTTAAGATGAGATATCTTTATTAGTCACATTTACATCGAAACACACA
Organism: Pristis pectinata; assembly: GCF_009764475.1. Classification (NCBI taxonomy): domain Eukaryota; kingdom Metazoa; phylum Chordata; class Chondrichthyes; order Rhinopristiformes; family Pristidae; genus Pristis; species Pristis pectinata. Next base: position 4,769,890 of record NC_067429.1, read on the forward strand.
GTGAAATGCATCTTTTGTGTAGAGTGTTCTGGGGGCAGCCCGCAAGTGTCGCCACACTTCTTGCACCAACACAGCATGCCCACAACTCCCTAACCTGTACGTCTTTGGAATGTGGGAGGAAACGGAGCACCCGGAGGAAACCCATGCAGACATGGGGAGAACATACAAATCCTTACAGACATTGGCTGGAATTGAACCCCGGTTGCTGGCGCTGTAATAACATTACGCTAACCGTTATGCTACTGCACCATTAAGCCCAGCCAGATTTCATTTCTGTCTATTTTTTAGCTTTTGTTTTCTCTGCATTCCAAACTTCAACACTAATTTCCTGCCTTCCATTTCCAGTTCTCCTTTCTGAATCCTTGCTCAGCTTCCTGTTCTCCTGCTAACTCTCCCCAATAGCAACTGCAAACCTACCACAAGGACATTGGTCCCAGCCCTGATGAAGTATAATCCATGTGGCCTGTACATCCCATCTTCTCCAGAACTGCTTCTATGCTCCCAAGAATCTGAAGGTCTCCCTTCTGACCACCTCTCTATCCATGCATTCACTCATCCTCCTATTTCTAAACTCGCTGCTGCATGATGCCAGCATTGATTCAAAGATTAACACCTTTGAGGTCCTACTTCTTAATAGTTTCCTAACATTAAATTCTGCTTGCAGGTCCTCAGTCTTTCTCCTATGTCATTGGCACTGATGTGGACCACACGCTCTGGTTGTTCATCCTTTCCTCCAAGATGACCTAAGCCTCTCAGTGATAACTGAACTTGCATCTGCAGCTACAAACAAAAACAAAACTTGTCTGTTCCCTTCCCCCCCCCCCCCCCCCCACCAACTATAGAATCTCCTATAAACTAGTGTTGTTTTGAACTTCCTCCTCCCTGCCTTATGGCTGAGCTATTTATGGTGCTATGATAATAGCTCTGGCTGCACTCCCAAAGCAACCCTCTTCCCCATTAGTAATGGGATTGGATTAGGGAGGAAGATGCCTTCAGAATTCTCCTGAGCTATCAGTTTGCTTTTTTGTTTGTTTGATTGGCAGTCTCTGCGCTCCCTTGAACTGCAGGGTGAACACTTCCTGAATGTGCCATGTGGATTGTTGGCAGAGATGCCTGCTCCTATTTATGCTCCAAAACCCTGTGTTCAAACTCCTCAAGCTGATAACCTGTCCTGCACCTGTGGTTCTTCAGCAAGTGGAATGTGTCCTGGAGTTCCTACATGGTGCCTGATGTGCGCAGCAGAGATTTGAAGTGTCATGCCGTGCTTCTGTTTAGTAGACTATTTCCTTAAGCAGAAACTAGATCAGCACCTCTTCACCTCACTGCACTGGGAACCTCCACGCACCAAAATTGCAGAAGAAGGCCATTTAGCTCATTGGGATTTATGTCAGTTCCAGTAGAAAAATTCAGTCAATCCCACTTCCCTGCTCTTTCCCCACGGCCCTGCAAATTATTTTCTTTAGACTAATTGAAAGTAGATGCATGAATTCCTATCCTTCTAGAATTCCTGCTTCATATATTCAACACTTTCCAACTTTCTGCAGGAGAAAGGGCTTCCTGAGTTAACAATTCATATTCTAATCAGAGAAACAATCTCCATTGCAGAATTCAATGTAGTCTCTCCTTTCTCACCCAAATGAGATCGCCAGTGCTCACAATGCAGCACAAGCTTCCTAACCTTTGCCATAAAATAGTAAATAACTTAAAGGAAAATGTTGATAGTTTTGCTGTAAATAGCAATTGGAAGAAATCTTTCCATTCTGAACACATAGTGATAAGGAAAGATATCACGCTTTTTCAGAATGCAGAATCTCAAGTGCAAATGTGTTTTGTGTATCATATAGCAGTGTATATATGTAGTGTACCACACTACTGTATAAACTATTTCATTTTGAAATGATGGCATTCATTCTATTTGATGTGAGAATTCAATTACAAAAAGAAAATTATTTGGTAATCGCTAATTCAGATTTTCTTGTGAAGGAAAGTCGCATGGTAAGCAAAGACAAGCATAGTATTCAGATGGATTAAAAAGATGGAAGATATTTCCCAAGACATACTTAGCTTACTAAGGAGAGTTCTGATATTGCATTCAGTCATTCTCCATTAGTAACTAATCTCTTCAAATCTGCAGGTCTGAGTGACTGAAGGATAATGACAACGCGTTACTCAACCTGCTGTTTACCATGACGTGTTTAGAAGTTATTACTAAGGAGACGGTGCTTGGGAAATTGAAAGGTCTGAAGGCAGATAAGTTACCTGGACTGGATGGACTGTACCTCAGGGTTCTGAAAAAGGTAGTTGAAGAGAATATGGAGGCATTAGTAGTGATCTTTCAAGAATCACTAGAGTCAGAAATGGTTCCAGAGGACTGGAAGATCGCAAATGTCACTCCAGAAGGGAGGGAGGCAAAAGACTGGAAATTATAGGCCTGTTAGCCTGACTTCAGTGGTTGGTAAGATGTTGGAGTCCATTATTAAGGATGAGGTTTCGGGCTACTTGGAAGCTCAAGATAAAATAGGCTGAAGTCAGCATGGTTTCCTTAAGGGGAAATCTTGCCTGACAAATCTGTTGGAATTCTTCAAGGAAGTAACAGGCAGAATAGACAAAGGAGAGTCAGTGGATGTTGTTTACTTGGATTTTCAGAAGGCCTTTGACAAGGTGTCACACACATGAGGCTGCTAAACAAGATAGGAGCCCATGGTATTACAGGAAAGGTACCAGCATGGACAGAAGATTGGCTGACTGGCAGAAGGCAAAGAGTGGGAATAAAGGGGGCCTTCTCTGGTTGGCTGCCAGTGACTAGTGGTGTTCTGCAGGGGTCAGTGTTGGGTCCGCTACTTTTCATGTTATATGATAATGATCTGGATGACAAAATTGTTGGCTTTGTGGCCAATTTTGTGTATGATACAAAGATAGGTGGAGGGGCAGGTAGTGTTGAGGAATCAGGGAGTCTGCAGAAGGACTCAGAAATCGGAGGTGCAAAGGCACTTGGGAGTCTTAGTGCAGGATTCCCTAAAGGTTAACTTGCAGATTGAGTAGATAGTAAGGAAGTCAAATGCAACGTTAGCATTTATTCCAAGAGACTAGAATATAAAAGCAAGGATGTAATGCTGAGGCTTTATAAGCTGTTGGTCAGACCATATTTGGAGTGTTGTGAGCAGTTTTGGGCCCCATATCTAAGGATGGATGTGCTGGCATTGGAGAGGGTCCAGAGGAGGTTTACAAGAATGATCCCAGGAATGAAAGGGTTAACATGAGTAGTGTTTGATGGTTCTGCGCCTGTACTCACTGGAGTTTAGAAGGATCAGGGGGAATCTCATTGAAACCTACCGAATATTGAAAGGCCTGGGTAGAGTGGACATGGAGAGGATGTTTCCAGTAGTGAGAGAGTCTAGGACCAGAGGGCACAGCCTCAGAATCAAAGGACGTCCCTTTAGAACAGAGATGAGGAGGAATTTCTTTAGCCAGGGGGTGATGAATCTGTGGAATTGAGTGCCACAGACGGCTGTGGAGGCCAAGCCATTGTGTATATTTAAAGCGGAGGTTGATAGGTTCTTGATTAGTAAGGGTGTCAAAGGTTATGGGGAGAAGGCAGGAGAATGGGGTTGAGAGGGAAAAATAAATCAGTCATGATCGAATGGCGGAGCAGACTCAAAGGGCCGAATGGCCGAATTCTGCTCCTATGTCTTGTGGTCTTACGAGTTTAGAGGGGTTGTTTGATGGCAAAATAGTTCCAAATGTGCTTTTAAAAGCAGTTCAGCTGTGAAATAATTGCTAGGAAAAAGAGAACTTTGTTGTCCTATGCAGACACTAACTGAACTGCCCCATAAAAAATATATAATGTCTAGGTTTTGTGATTTTTTTTTCTTGTTAAGTTATGAACATTTTTACCCAACAACAATGCAGAGGAACTTCTCCTAGAACTGCAGTGGTTGAAGAAAGTGCTCACCACCACCTTTAACAAATGCTGTTAGGAATGGGCAAGAAATGCTGATATTGCCAGTAACACCCATGTATCAAACATGAATAAACTAAAAAGCAATTAAACTTTTAATGCCTGTTTCTTTTTCCAGATGAAAGTAGCCCTCCTAAGGACAAGAGCTCTTGGTTGAACATAATGAAGAAGACTAAAAAAAATGTTTCTGGAGCAGCTTTTGGGGTTCGACTAGAGGAATGTCAGCCTGGTGTAAATAACAAGGTATCGGTAGTGTGTGTTTGCCATTGCTAGGTTGGAAATGTGTGTGTATGTATGTAGCTTAAAAACATGATACAGACAAGTGGCTTTTATTTAAATTGAATTTTACTTAAATCCCCTCCCCTCCTAACTCCCCTATTCATTTCACATCTCCATCTGTCCATTGTTTAAGACATTCCTGAAATCTACCTCTGACCAAGTGTTAGGTAGCCTATCCTTATAACTCAGGGAATATACGCTATTCCACATTTTGTTAAATAAAGATCCTATAAAATACCTTGGGACTTTTTGCAGTGTTTGGATTTGTAAACAGATATTTTGTTGCCTCCTTCTTCTGAAGAAATGTTTCATCTGTTTTATATATCTCTTTGAAACTTAAATACTGGAGTACTGTATATTGTCCCCATGTTGATCAGATATTGATATGTGTTTATTTTTTCAGTTTATTCCATTGATAGTGGAGATTTGTTGTAAACTGGTGGAGGAGAAGGGTTTGGAGTACACAGGGATCTACAGGGTACCAGGGAATAATGCCATGGTCTCCAGCCTACAGGAGCAACTGAATAAGGGAATGACTGATCTAAATACCTCAGATGAAGTAAGCCTCTAGTTCTACAAACTTATTACCACCCTCTTCTCTGCTTTCCAATTGTATGAGTTATGAAAGTCTTGTTTTGCAATGAAATATCTGAATGTCATCTTAGTTTTTTGATGTACTTGTTTGGACAGCTCATTCTCAGTTTCCAGCAACAATTTTAAGATAAGGTGAACAAAATTTTTGGCCTTTCTAATTAGTGATTTGTAAGAAACATTGGATTTGATCCAATGCCTCATAAAGGCACCTTTGGTCCTTTGCCTTGACTCTGCTGCAGATTTCATGGTTCATCAAATAATGGTTAACTGTAGGGATTTGTATTGAAGTGGTATCCTCTATGATGCATGTAATGGCTACTTATGAGATTATTGTGTCTTTGCAGAAATGGCAGGACCTGAATGTGATCAGCAGTTTGCTTAAGCTGTTCTTTAGAAAGCTTCCTCAGCCTCTCTTCACAGATGGTAAGTAAAACGTCTTAATGATTAATTGGATGCTGTGTGAAAAAGTGAATCACATATAATTTGGTGACATTTTACAACTCATTATATTAAAATAATTGTGAAAAATCTCCATTTAGGGAAATCATGAACTTCTATTTAGACGTGTTGTAAAATGCTCATAAAAAAATAAGGACGACAAACCTTTAGAGTTATTGGTACCCTTCACATCTATACAGCGTCAAAGTGCCTCGTACAAAGAATGACGGAACTGCTAAAACAGATTTAGATGAATTAACTAATCCGTGCATTAAGAAGATCACAAATAGCATTTTGATGAATTCTTTTTGCGGGCACTGACTAAGGAAATACCTATGACCTCGTGACTTCCCTTGCCTCACTTCTTCAGCATCCCTACATATTGATGATGACTTGCTTCCCCTTAGGTTTTGATGGGTTTTGCGGTGGCTGTTGAGGCCAGTGTGTACTCTCTTCCACAGATGGGACAGGAGATACTTGATGGGCTGGGTGGATGGTAGTTCATAAACCGGTGTGCTCCTTCCTCCTCTTAAGCAGATGTTCTGTGAACTCCCAATGCATGGACTCAAGGTTCTCAGAACCATTCTAAATATTCCTTCTTCTCAACGATTCAGGAACAGCTTCTTCCCCTCCGCTATCAGATTTCTGAATGATCCATGAACCCATGAACACTACCTCATTATTCCTTTTGTTTTTGCACTATTTATTTATGTTTGTAATTCATAGATTTTATGCCTTTGCACTGTACTGCTGCCGCAAAACAACAAATACGGCAAATGTAGCTAACTGAGTCTAACTCCTATCCAAGTTTCTTGAACATATTGTCACATCTTAAATTCAATCTTGTTTTCCCTGTGTCTCCACATTTGAATCTTTCCATTCTGCCGTGGAACAGAAATGGCTGTAGACAAGGCTAGAAATGGCATCCTCTGCTCCATTCCTCCTCAGCTTTTTGCATTGCTAAACCACCCTCCTCCAATTCCTCTTCTTCCTTGTCAAGCTGAGTGTGACTGCCCTCATTAATTTGAATATTTATATAAATTTCTGCATTGGTTTCTCTACTTGTCCCCTTACTGTTATCTCTGGAATCCCTGGTATCCTCTGGAATTCCTTGACCCCCATTTTATCTCCCATATATAAGCTGCCTGTCCATGATATTCAAAGCCCAGGCAAATTTCACTTCAACTGATGACACTGCATTACTGATCACCACCAACTCTTTCAATCTCTTCACTGCTTCTGAGTAATCAAATAGTTTGTTTAACAACTAGTTCTTTAATTAGACTTCTCTGGCATCCCAACAGATTGATGATAGCTTGCTTCCACTCAGGTTTTTATGGGTTTTGTGGTAGCTGTTGAGCGAATGTGGGACAGGACGTACTTGATGGGCTGAGTTGACAGTAGTTCATGAAGTGATACGCTCCTTGCCTTTGGCCTCCATTACAAAATTTGTCCTCCAACCAGTAATTTTGGACACAACCCAGCTATTTGTTCAGGCTTACAAGACTGTCCTCAACCTTGGCATCCTATTTGATATTGACCTGAGTTTCCAACTCCAGAATCTCTGTTTCAATATAATTGGCTGACTTTTACCACAAACTAACTTGTATTATTGTTTTCTGTGCTTTACAGATAAATACAATGATTTCATTGAAGCCAACAGACTGGAGGACGCAGCAAAGAGACTTCAAACATTTAAGAAACTGGTAAATTGTACTATATTACATATCTGATACTCTGAATATATTCAAACGTCAAATCACTTTTGCATTCTCAGTTCATGCCAAAAATGATATTATCAACATCTACTGCAAATATATTTAAAAGAGAAGCTCGTTCCTCCTGCTCATTTAAATCCATCCTTTAAATCTCCTCTTAACCTTCTTTGCTGCAAGGAGAAAATTCTGTTTTCTCTGCTCTCACTATGTAATTTATTTCTGGAAGCATTCCAATGAATCCCTCATACGCTTTCTCCAAAGTGTTGACGTAATTTCAAAATAAAAGTCTCCAGTGATTTATAAAGCTATATCATCACTTTCTTGCTTTTGCACTCTATTTCTGTGAAACCAGATACCTTTATGTTTTTTTTATATAGCATAATGAATTTGCCTTGCCCCCATCAAAAACTCATGTAAACTTCCTGGTCTCACTTTTCCTGTACCTCTTTAACATTGCAACATTTCACTTAGCCCTAATTCTGCCACCTTTTGTTTCCAAAATGTATCACTTCATACCTTGGGAATAAGTATGATCTGCCATGTGTCCCCGTCCCCCCCGTCCCCCAGTTTCACCAGTCTACATCCTTCTGGGTTACAAATGTCCTCACTATTCATAACGTTAAACACATTTACAAGTTTCTACCATCTACAACTCTAAAGTTATGCTTTCTATATCCAAGAGATTAAAGTATATCCAAAAATGCAATAATCCCATATTTCCCCTAATCGGTAAAATGATCATTCACTAAAGCCCTAAGTCTATCAGGTTATGCCTTTATAAAAGATTAGACTGAAGCTGTGGTGTTTAATATTTAGATGCAATTTCTGTAACATTGGAATTTGTGGTAAATGAACATGAATGTCCAGCTTTATGCTAATACATATTATATTATTTCAGCTTTGGAATTTGCCAGAATATTATTTTGAAACCCTGAAGTTCCTCACGGGTCATCTGAAGACCGTGGCAGATCACTCTGAAAAGAATAAGGTGCCGTCTATTCTTTCAATCTGTAATATTAACTCTTCACCAGTGACTAGGCGACAAAAATAATACTGCTCTTTCCACAGATTTTCCCACATAAAATTATTAAATCCAATATACTGCAGCTTGCATTGCAAAGCAATGGTAGGAAAAGCAAACTGGTTATAAATGTGTATTAGAAGCTGCTTTGAAAAAGAAATAGGAAAGTCAAGTTTTTGGCATGAGAGCTCCAGAGTCTGGTCAAGTGACAGAGATAAAGATTACAATCCTGAAAAGCACACAGTAGAAGAGTAGGAATGGGTAGAATTTTGAAGCAAATTGTAAATGATGCAAGGAATTTTGAATTCTGTGTGTTGGGAGGGGCATCCAATTCATTATCAACCCAAGGATACTTTGGTCAATATGTGAGGTCAATCTCCTTAAGAGTCTGCAGAATTATAGAAAGCACAGATTTACAATACCACATCTCTAGAGTTTAAATTTACTGTATGTGAATACAAATTGGAAATTGAGCTGTATCAACTTAGTTTTAATTCTCCATCCCAAGTTCTTCTTTGGAAACACTGGCATCATTTCAATTCTTTCAGCATTATGCAACTGAATATCTTTTTCTCCTGCAGAGAAACATAACAGTAATAATTTCCAGGATGTTTCATGACCCTCTAGAAATTTGACCATCCCTACATGTTCTTTGTCTGATCTGTGTGATTTGACATCATTCCCCATGCAGTGCTCCTGTTGGAGCATTGTGGGAGAGCTAGACTTACTAGACTAATGTGGGGTTCAAGCCCAGGTGGGAAAAGGGAAAAAATTCCATGGCTTTATGGAAAGTGTCAGGGAGTTGAAATAATTGGATAGCATTTCAAAGATCCCACACAAGCAGGATGAACTGAATAGTCTCTTCATGCTCTATTTCATTCTGAGAGTCATCTTTCCCCAATAAACCTGTCTCCTGTGCTGTTATCCACCCACCATGCTCAATATCATGTATTGGATTAGGTAAGAGGAACATTTTGTAAGGAATACTGTTTGTATAATATTTAGCTATCCACTTTGAAGCTTCAATAAACCCTATCATTTTCAATTATTAAATTCACCAATAAATTTACTCATTACCCATTATTCCTCTGAATATGAATTTATTTTCCAACCTGTCATTGCCTTTTGTTTTCTCCCTCTTAGATGGAACCACGGAATTTGGCACTGGTGTTTGGCCCAACACTTGTCAGGACATCAGAGGACAAAATGATTGACATGGTGACACACATGCAAGATCGGTACAAAATCATTGAAACCTTAATACAACATGTACGTTTAAAATTTCTCCTTATGATTGAATAAATTAATGATTTATTGAGAAGAATCAACAGTGATGAGGAAGACAGAACCCCGTGATGGAGTAATCATAAATAAACACTACACAGCGTAAATTGGCAGAGCCAAATGGCCATTTTCCCTCCAGACTTTCTTAAAGCTGATTTAGAACAGACTTTTAAGATGGATTTCGACTTGAAACGTTGACAATTCCTCACCCCATGCCTCCTCCCCCCACCCCCAACCCCCCCCCCCCCCCAAAGCTTGACCTGCTGAGCTCCTCCAGCAGCTTGTTGCTCTTGACTTTTAAGATGTTCTCATTTACTAGCCTGAACTGCCACATCAGTGAGCTGTAGAGGAAATGTGGCCTTTTATTGGACATTCAACAGCCGTTTATAGAGATATATTAACAGAGGCACAAGATCTAAAACATATCTTGCAGCAAACATTAAAAGTGAACCGGAATGTATGTTCCTAATCAAGATTTTGTGATGTCATGAACACAGTAAATGGGAATACTTTAGGTTCTGTTCTTATTATTCGTTTTCACATTTTTGTTTCTTTATCTCTATCCTGATTATTTATAATAAATCTGCATTGCTTTTTATCTCAGAACTTTAAACCAGTTTGGTTTTCTAATTGATCTGTATTGCCCAAATTCATTTGTCCAGATCCTATTGTTCAATTTTCTTTGGGAGCAAGGTTTCCTTGGAAAAGTTGGTAAGACTGAAAGCCCCTAAATCCCAAGGACTCAATGATCTGCATCCCAGAGTTTTGAAAGAGCTGGCTACAGAGATAGTCGATGCATTGGTTTTAATCCTTCAGAATACTACAGATTCTGAAATGGTTTATGCAGATTGGAGGGTAGTTATTGTGACACCACTATTTTTTTAAAAAAGGGAAAGAGAACAGAAAACCTCCAGCCTGTTTAGTCTAATGTAGGTAGGATGAAATAATCTCTAACAATTGATGTAATAACAGAACACCTAGAAAAGAATAATAGGATTAAGCAGAGTCAGCGTGGATTTATGAAAAGAAAATCCTTTTGGAGGATGTGTCTGGAAGAGTAGAGGAGGGGGAAGCACTGTAGTGTATTTAGTTTTTTAGAACCTTTTGGTAAGGTCCCATCCAGGAGATTGGTCAACAGTTTTAGAGCACATAGAATTAATTTGTTCACATTCAGAAAGCAAAGTGTGGGAATCAATGGATCCTTTTTGGATTAACAGACTGTGACTAGTGGCTAATGTGGGAATCAGTACTTGGCCCCCAGCTATTCACAAACAATGTCAGTGATTTGACTGAGGGGAACAAATGTTGTATTTCCATGTTTGCTGGTGATACAAAACTAAGTGGATTGTATGGAGTGATGAGGATGTACAGGTTCTTCCTGGGGACGTAGACGATCAAAATGAATGGGAGAGAACATGACAGGTGGAATATAACGTGGAAAAATGTGAAAAAAACAGAAATAGAGAGGTGCTTTATAAATGGTGACAGACTGAGAAGTATTGATGTCCAGAGGGGCCTGTGTGTTTATACACCAGAAACTGAAAGCCACAGCAGGTGCAGCAAGTAATTTGAAAGGCAAATTATACGTTGGTCTTTATTATAAGAGGATTTGAGTACAGGAGTGCTTTACTGCAATTAGATAGGGTCTTGGTGAGATTGCACCTGAAGCATTGTGTATGGTTTTGGTCTTCATACCTAATAAAGGATGCCTTCAAGGGAATCCACAGAGAAATGCCTTGGAGGTAATCCGCAGAGATTCACTAGGCTCGCTCCTGGAATGGCAGGTTTGCCATATGAAGTGAGATTGTGTAGACTCAGCTCATATTCTCCAGAAGGTAGAAGGAGAGGTAATGGAATTGGAACTCAAAAGGAGAATGTTTCCCTGGCTGAGGAGTCCAGGCCCAACAAACACAATCTCAGAATAAGGATAGACCATTTAGGACAAAGTCAAGGAGAAATTTCTTCACTCAGAGGGCAGTGATTGTTTGGTGGCTCAGTTATTCATTCAAAACAGAATGATGGATTGCTGGGGAAACAAGTGATATGGAGTCAATGCAGTAAAATAGAGCTGAGGCAGAAGGTCAGCCATGGTTTTGCTCAGTGACAGAGCAGGCTTGTGGGCCAAATGCCCTGCTCCTGCTCCTAGCTCTTATGTTCTTACGTTGTTTTGAATTCCTGGTTCAAAGAGTTAACCAAGCACAGAATTAGATAGCTTGGAGAACAATAATAGGAAATAAATGAACAGAAGCAGAAGCATCTGCTCAAGTTTAGGAGAATTCTGTGATCAAGAAATGTAAATGGGAGAAAATGTATAACCTACATATAAAGGAAATGCTCAGCAGCATCTATGGAAGGAGAAAGTATCAATGTTTTTCTAGAATTTTCCATTTTTGTTTCAGATTTTCAGCATCTGTCTTTTTTATTCTCATATCAAGGCCAAGCTTTAATGTGCTGAATGCTATTAATATCTGTTAGGATCTGTGGAATGTTATGTCCCTTTGAAAAAGTGATTCTTTTTTTGAGACAGTAATTAATGAGCTTTACAGCAATTTTTTAAGATTAACTAATTTACTGTGTCCTGAATCTATATTAGTTTCCCTGTTTTATCATTACCAATATACGGTGACTGCTTTACTCTCCAGTGTAACAAATTTTGATATAATTTGCATCATCGAAGATTATTATACTGTGACTGCAATCATAGATGGGCCAGATGTCTTACATAAATTTCAAATTTTGCATCGAAACCTAATAAGGCTTAAACAAAAGAATAATAAGATAACAAGACTACTCTAATATAAAACCAGAAAATGCTGTAAATGCTCATCGGGTCAGGCTGCTGAGCATTTACAGCATTTTCTGTTTTTATTTTAGATTTCCAACATCTGTAGTTTTTTTTTGTTTTCATTAGCAAGACTGCTCCCCCTTTACTATAAGATGGTGGGATGGTTTGGAGCTGGCAGCATGTGTCTGTCCTTCTAGTAGCCCCACACTTTAGTATATCACCATAGAATGTTTTTCTATATTGATGGTGCTTTCAAACTGTTATTCTAGCACACAAACCCCTTTTATTCTCTATTGTACATGTTCTCTAGTGTTAGCAGGTTATTTGGATTTCTTTTGAAACCAATTTGCATTTTCTTTTAGTATGACTGGTTTTTCAATGAAGACCGGGACATGGATGAGAAAGTAAGTACAGTTCTTGAAGACATTGGACAAAATTTAAAGTTAAAGAAAATAAATTGTATGGCATAAGTTGCAAGAGAATATATTAGGAATTATACCTACAAGAAAGACTCTAATGGAATGTACTTGAAGAAATAATTGACTTTAATTTAAAAATAGAGCATTAACAAAATAATTGGTGTAATTCCTAATAGAGAGAAACTGGTATTAGAACATAGAACACTACAGCACAGTACAGGCCCTTCGGCCCACAATGTTGTGCCGACATTTTATCCTGCTCTAAGATCTATCTAACCCTTCCCTCCTACATAGCTCCCCATTTTGCTATCATTCATGTGGCTATCTAAGAGTCTCTTAAATGTCCCTAATGTATCTGCCTCCACAACGTCTGCTGGCAGTGCGTTCCATGCACCCACCACCCTCTGTGTAAAAAAAAAACTTATCCCTGACATCCCTTTATACCTTCCTCCAGTCACCTTAAAATTATGTCCCCTCGTGTTAGCCATTGTTGCCCTGGGGAAAAAGTCTCTGACTGTCCACTAGATCTATGCCTCTTATCATCTTGTACACCTCCATCAAGTCACCTCTCATCCTCCTCCTCTCCAAAGAGAAAAGCCCTAGCTCACTCAACCTATCCTCATTGGTATTAGCAATGGTGTAATTTTGATGAAAATAGTTTAATTTTGATGAAAATGGTCTGAACAGTTCTAGCGCATGAACCCAAGAAGCCTGTCAGTAAAATTAACAAGAAAAACTCAAGAAGAACAAACTAATTAAAAATAGACAGTTCCAGATTAGAAGATACCCCCATTAGAAATGTTCTGATATTTAAGAATCAAACGTTTGCACACAGAAAGAAAAAGATCATTGTATCAGTGCTGCTGTTTTTTTAAAGAATTGGGGTTGCTCAGGCAAGGTCAGCATTTTTCCCTTGAGAAGGTGGTAGTAGGCTGTATTGAACCACACTGCAGTCCTTCTGGTGAATGTACTCCCACAATGCTGTTGGGGGGTGGGAGTTGCAGGATTTAGACTCAATGATGTTGAAGGAACGGTGCTACATTTCCAAGTCAGGATGGTATGATTTGGAAGGGAATGTACAGGTAGTGGTGTTTCCATGCAACTTCCCTTGACTTCCTTGGTGGTGGAGTTTGTGGGGTGTTGTTGGATTACCCTGATGAATGACTGCAATGCATTCTGTATGTGGTACACACTGTAGCCACTATGTACTGATGGTGAAAGAATGAATATATGGGGTGGTATATAGGGCATTAAACAAGTGTGTTGCTTTGCTATACAATACAACAATTCAAAATTAATCTCTTTCCTTGCAGTCTCCCCATATCTTAATTTTTTAATTAATTTATATTACAACCACGCTTTTAAGAAAATTTATGGGTTTTTTTAAGTTATTTGAATTCTTTTGAATTGTCTTTAAATGTCTCTGATGAAGAGACAAAACAACAAATTTCACAACATATGTCAGTGATGATAAACCTGATTCTGATTCTGAAATAAATAAAAGCAATTCAGAGGCCTTTGATAGCAGCAAGCTATCAAAAGGTCAGCAGGACACTCAGGAGGAGCAGGGCCTCAGGATCCACCACCTGAGGCCTCGATGTCACTGGTGGACCACTCCACCTTGCAGTCCTGCTGGGGCAGTGAAGCCTAGTGTACGTTTGCCCCTTGGGACCACAAAAAATCAGTCTGGCCATAGAAAGGACATAGTAACAGCAAACAGCAGACTGGATAAACAAAGTTTATTCATCTAACATTGAAGTTTAAGTTTTAATTTTCAAGTTGGGTGTTGTCGGATTACCATCAACATCAGTAGCTGTTTCGTAGTTAAAAATATTTTAATGATTGAAAAAATGTTCTTCAGGTAGATCAGAGAAGTGCTGGCTTCATCTCTCCCCTCTGGTCAACACTCAAGGGATAAATAACTGTTCTCATGAAGAAATCTATATCTAACGTAACTATTTGGAGTGACTGAAGATATCTGAATGCAAGAACCTTTATAAAATAGGTGTAATTATTTGTAACCAATAAATGATTTTGGAAACAATATTGAAATAAAAATAAGCTTTTTGAATGTATTTTGATGTTTTAGGCTCCAGTTGACCATGGAGGTAATACAGAGTTACAACCAGTACCAAACATAGATCACCTCCTATTAAACATTGGGAGAACAGGAGGAGCACCAGGGGATATCTCAGGTAACAAAAAAGTTCCAATACTCTATAATGTTGGTTCATCCAAAATGATTTAATATGTCAAACTGTCAATAGATAGTACAGTTCCAGTTTTAGTAGTTTCAAACTATTTTTAACTTGAGCAACAACAAGAACCGCAGGAAACACACAACAGATCAGGCAGCATCTGTGGAAAGAGAAACAGAATTAACATTTTGGATCAAAGACCCTTTGTCAGACCCTCCTTTATCTAGATGACCTCCACAGCTTCTCTCCATGGCAACCGATCTGACCCTATCAGGGATGTTCCCTTTGTTCTGTTCGTCCCTCCCTCTACATCTTAAAATTAACTTATTTTTTCTCTTTCCCAGTTTTGTCAAAGGGTCTTAAACATTAACTCTGTTTCCCTTTCACAGATGCTGACTGACCTGCCTCGGCTGCATCTTTTGTTTTAATTTCAGGTTTTTGGCATCTGCAGTTTTTTAAAAAATCTTTTTTATTGCTTTTAATTCTTTGTTTTGTTTCAATGATACTAACAGAGTTGCTGAATTTGAGATTGTCGGATCAATGTAATTGGTTGGTTGATTACAAGCAAACTATTGGCTTGAGTTCTTGAGTGGGATCTTGCTATTAGTGCTGAATAATTTGTATAATTCACAAATATCTGTGGGAAATTCCATTTGGATTTTGGTAGCAAAATACAATGTTCACATCCAAGTATGTTGTAGGGATTTGTTTTCTTTCATACCTGAACTTATTTTCATTACGTTTTCAAATTAACAAGATGTTTTAGCAGCGTATGAAGTCACTTGACAAGAGCACACTATTTTCTTTAAATGTTTATTTTGGCACATGATTTGGCATGGCATGCCAAATGTCTGTACCCATTGTGTAATCTAACTTGCTGTCTTTGTACTTGCATAGCTGAGCATAAACCAAATGTTCCTGAAGTCATAGGAAAAGGGTTAAGCAATCAACATTAAAGTGCATTTACCAATGTATGCCTGATGACTTTGATCGGTTCCCAATCTCTGGATTGGTATCAGGCTCTCTGATGAATCTGAAGGCTATTTAACATTCCTTTCAATACCATCATTATCTGGAGAAACTGGGAGGGATGAAAAGTCTTTTTGTTTTTTGGATCTGATGTGATCAGGATTCCAGATATTAACAGCAATAGGTAACATGCTTGCAGAGAGTTCAGAGTTTTCCTACTGTTCCCAACTACTTGTTCAAACTTCACTCATAAGCATGCATTTTTTTTCTCACTGATGAAATTATAATGGTTCAGCTGCAAGAGCAGTCACAATTTCACTTGTGAAGCATGTACTGCCACTTGTAATTTTTGTAGAGCCAGGAAAGTCTCCTTACATGATTTATAAGCAAGTTGGTTGGTGGCCCAACTATTAGTGCTAGCTGAAGCAGTCAGATTCAAATCCCAGCCTTGGTTGACATTTACTGTTGGACTTTCCTCGTGCTGTCAATCATTATAGCCTGTGGAATGCAGGATTGAGAATTAGATTAATGCATAGCAAATGGGCAAACTGATCTTGTAAAGAGGCTTAATGTTGTTGATCAAAATTCCTCTGTTATTTTAATGTGGGCTTTAGATTGTTTGCAACAAGTGAGTCAATACCCAAATCAAAATTGTGCAGAGAAGAAATTCAAATGAGCACGCTAAGCATTCATTAGAATTGTGGCTTGCATTACTTTTCAGCCCACATTAACATTATCTAGTTGTAGGATTCAGGTTACTGATGATGCTCTTAATCATTATCAAGAGTATATTTTTAAGAGAAAGTACCTCTGGATACACTATGATGTTTGCATGAAGTATGATTTATGGTAACAGCATTGCATGTGTTGTGCTATAATTTATATCAGAATGTGAGTGTTTTTTTAAACTCATTTATTCATTTAAATAATTTGAATAATTCAAACCAATAATTTACATTTTCAGCAGGATCTGGTACGGCGGCTGATGAGCATTCAGGCTGTCCAGGGATGGGTTAAGCAATAATTTGAAAACTGCATCAAAACAAGCGCCTTTCTTTCTTTTGTGTGTGTTCCTTTCAGGTTTTTCCTACATGTGCTCTTCTTGTAGCTTTACTGGTCTATCTTTGCCTATCACCATAATTGTCATTGTCACTGAGTGAAGGAAAGTACCATTTGTGAATTTATAAACATCCTTAATTGTTGTAATAAGCTGCAGTAATATTTGGAAGGAATATCTTGGCATGCAAATTTTTTTAGACATCAAAAACTTTGGAGTGTGGTTGAAGTTGAAGCTGTTTTGCTAACAAAGTAAACAAGAAGTTAATTCCAGCAACATTTAAAATCCAGCATCTTAATAACAAATAAATAGTTCTAAATTCGTTGCAGGCTAGTAGTCATAAGAACGTTGTCCCTTTACAGTAAAATCCAGGTGTTTTTTTTAATGTGTGTTTTGAACAACTTGCATTTGTATAGCCTTTTAACATAGTAAAATATCCTAAAGCTCTACAAGTGTAGGGTCCTGCCTGTGCTATCTTCATATAAGAGATCAGTATGCCATGGATAGCTTTTGTTATGGAGATCTTAATGGCAGGAGATAAGGCAGGAAATTCTGTAATTTTTATTCATTCTCTGTATGAGGCCATAAGTGACAAAACCAGCATTTATTGTTCACCGCTAGATAGAACTGAGGCGCTTACTGGGCCACAACAATGGATCATTAAGAATTACCAAGTTGATGTGGATTTGCACGAAATCCAGACTGGGTAAGGTGAACATGCTTCCCTCCCAAAAGAACATCATTGACCAGTTGGGCATTTACAACAATGCTGACAATCTCATGTTTCACTTTACAGATTTTTTTATGTACTCTCAAGTGACCACAATGAATTTTAACAGTTCTCTGGAACATTAGCCCAAGGCTCTGGATCACTAGTGTAACATGGCCACTATAATATTGTATTCCCATTTTCTGTCTGTCATAGAACATTTACAGCACCAATAAAGACCATTTGGCCTGTTGAGTCCATACCAGATCTAAGTAAGAGTACTTGAGCTGCTTGCACCTTTTCAGTCTTGCTGCTTAGCCCTGCACATTCATCCCTTTCAGAAACATATCCAGCTTCCTTTTTAATTGCTACAATTAAATATCCCTAATCTCTGGGCTGTGCATTCATTCATTATATGAAAATAAGTTCTTCCTTATGTCACTTGGTCTTCTTTTGCCAAGAGCCTTCATTCCATGTCCCCTAGTTCTTAACAGTTCCACTAATGGTAATAGTTTCTCTCTATCTACTCTGTCTGTATCTTCAATCACACCCCTTTGCAGCCTCCCCTTTTCCAAGGAGAACAACACCAGCTTCTCCCATTTATCCACATAACTAACACCCTTCATTCGTGGAATCAATTTGGTTAATTTTTTTTTAAACCTCTGCATCGTTCCTAAAGGGTGGTGCCGAGAACTGGATATAAATCTCAATTTGCAGCCAAAGCAATGTTTATGTTTTTCATGACTTCCTTGCTGTTGTGCTCTAAGCCCCTATAAATAAAGCCCTGGATCCTGTATGCTTTTTTTTAAACACTAACCTGTCCTGTCACTTTCAAAGAATTATATATAAATCGTTATATTCTTGCAGCCTTTTAGAATTGCCCTCTCTGTTTATTTATAAATCTGACATTTTAAAATAAAATAAAATTACAAAGTTTTGTTGGTAAATATAGAATTTTTGACAAAGAAATAGGACACTATAGATGAAGCCAAAATTACTCAGCGTGGTGATGTCACAGCCATGGTGAGGGATCAAATGTAGATGCTAACGACTGCATCGGGATTATGGGAAAAGCAACAGGTATTTCAAACCGGAGTACTCCTCTACCCATTTCACAGTGTATTATTAGAAAGTTCTCCTACCCCATGTCAGGAAGCAAGTAGGCAAACCTAAATAGGAATCTAATTATTTTTAATAAACTATAAATAATCTGTAAAGACATAGCTGCAGTATCTTAAGCTACACTTAAGTGATAGGGATGGTGACGTTAAGGTCTTAGTTTTTTTTGCTTTTTTTTTCCAATTTCCTCTCTGTACTGGGTGTTTCCTTACAATCTTTCTACTATTTCTTGTTCCTAAAGCGGACGTCGTGGAGAAATAAAACTGGGTATGATCTAGCTCCTCTATTGTAATGCTCTGTTAAAAAGAAGCGTTTGTTGATCATGAAGAGAGAGTGGAGGAGACTTGGGTCTGTGCATCAGCTGCAATATTGTTTACATGCCCAGAGAGCAAAAAGACAAAATTAATAAAGAGCATGAACTAGCAGGTTCTTAAACCCGATCTAAAGCAAATGCAAAATTGCATCTATATTTTTTCACCAGAATTTACTTTTGAATAGCTGGTTACACCAAGTTGATGCCCACTAAAGTATTGTTTTCTTTTGTATGTGTAAGATATTAACTCAGCTTTGAATATATTCCAACTCTTAAGTAATTCATGTAAATATTTTATGCATTGGCTGATTCAGAGTTTGCCCCAGCTGGAAATGTTTACCTGCGTCTAATAAGTTCTGTTAACTTTATATAGCCCCTGCATGCATGCAGCTGAAGTAAGAGGTAGTTCACAGGAATCTACCCATTGTGCACAAAAATAGTAAAATGAAACTTACCATTGTCCATGTAACTTAGGCTATGATTTCCACGTAATACATATAATCATATAATTTTATGTGCAATTTTAGCAGACACAAAATTAAATACTGCAATTTGACATCCCCACTGACCTCCTGCCCAACTCATCACATTGTAAATTTAAAACTTTTAAATTCCGATGTCTGTTTTGCCATTTGAAAATACTTTACCCAGTCATCCACAAATTTTAATAATTGGAACAATCCTCTTGTTGCTCTTATAGTTTGTAAGCTTCTGGTGGTGTACCAGATTGTATTCCAAGACCCACATCACCTCCACTCTTCCTTACGATTGCAGCTATGGTTACCATCTCATGCAGAGTGTAAGCTATAGTATCCGAGTTGGAGGATTATTTATTCTTGAAGTTCTGACAAAGTGCTCTTTCCTACATCTTGGATCAAATCAGAACTAAGGGGATATCTGTGCACTGCATTATTCATAATACATTAGCTGGAGATAATTGTGCTTAGAATCATTTATACCACAAGATTAACACCTGAGAGAAGCCATTTGTTTCTGAGCCATGGTCCAGGCTGATGTAATTTTCATTATGAGGCCAGTTACACTTCCTGTAAATTGTTTTAATTTGGTCCATGGAATCAGTGGAAGTAGAGACAGTGAGATTCTACCCTTTATCTGTGAGGGTTTCTGATAGGTCGATGACAGGGGCTTTTGGAAGTCATTGATATTGACTCTTCAATTCTATAGAAAACTACCATAGCAGTTTTTTTTTCCCATGTCCAAGGTCGGATTTTTTTATATCAGAGTGGGGATTGCTTTTTGTCCTTCATGTTTCTTTCACTACGAATCAAGCTTTGTGGAACATTGTTAAGAAGCAAAATTAAGGTCATTTTTTGGTAGTGAATTTCTGACAAACCCTATCTGCTCGTCCCAGTAAATTTATATAATGTTCAGTGAGGGTGATGAACGGGCAATCTGTTCATTACTTTAGCAAGGACAAATCTTGCTGCAACAAGTTGCAGACTTGGAAAGTTCCTAGGCTCCAAATGGCTGCATGAGATGTCAATATGGGAGTAGTTACATTCTACTGCTGTGTCAGTACATTATTTCCAGCATGTTATTTTAAATAATTGACTTAAAAGTGAGAGATTTTACCTGTCATCACAGGTGTCAATCTGTAGTGTTGGATCAGTTGCTTGCTGAGCATCCTGCCTGATTTTCCTCTTCCAGAAAAGAGGATGAACAGGATTCCCTACGGTGGCCAGTCCAATATGTTATGTGAATGTTAAAATCCACCTTAAATATGATTCTTTTCCCATAACCTAAAATATATTGGTATATTTTAAATGACATTTTCATTGAAAAATACATCAGATGCTATTTTTCTGACAACCTTAACTTCAGGCATTGTGTTTGAGTATTGACCCTCCTGTAATATTTTTCTTATCCAAGATACCTAACATGAAGTAGACAAAAAATGATAGAGCAGAATATTACACTCTGCTGAGGTGGGAGGATTAAAAGTGTAATTTATTGTTCAATTACTTGGACCAAATATTTGTTTTTAATATTTGTGGAATTTCAGTGATTTTTTTAAGAATATAGTTTGCACTCTGCCTTAATTCCATCATTTCTTCATGTTTCATACTCCACTCTAATTCTGTCTTTCTTGCCTGCTGTGTGGAGTCCAAATATTAACAGTTTTACTTGAGAGCAGCTTTGCTTTGTGTAAACAACATTTCATTGTCTGAACTTGAATCCTCTAACCCTGAAACACTATTTGCATCGTGATAAATGAGCATCTTAAGAAAACAACTTGTTGGCAGATATATTCTTCTACTCAAAATAAGTCTTTGAACTTTCTTACTCTAGGTAAGATTTTAAAATACATTGGTTGGTGTCTAATTCTGGTTAGTCCATTGAGGAAACACAGCAGACCATGGAGGTCCTAACAAATAAGGGATCATCAGCAGATGAATTGCCCTGGTTTTTTGTACCAGCACCTTGGGATTTGTACTCAATAGAATTCAACTGATTGGAATCTTTCCATGCCACTCGCACATGCCCTCCCTTGGCACTATGTTGACATGCCTTTGCCGCTATGGAAGAATTTCTAAGCCTTTTTACTGTGCAGAGGGAACGCGTCACTTCCTGTTCACTTCTACTTTGCTTACTTCATGTTTCATGGCCAGGGAACATCCCAAAATGGCAATTAAACTGGAATGCTATGGCCCTGAAGGAGCATCCCATGGGTTTCTCTCCTATCACTCCCCTCCCTGTATAGCAATGAGCTCTTAACTCAATAAAATTTCTGTTAACCTTACAGATAATTCCTCTGTTATGGAGCTCATTTTCAAGCTCCACTCTTTGCTAATAAATTACTCAGTTATACTCTTGTTGTACATTTTAAAAGGGGTATGTATTCTGAGGTATGTCAACTAAAGCTATAATATTGTAATATAAATTATTAAGGAATTTTAAATATACATTAATATTAAAAGCTAAGAGGCCAGGTGATTGTGAACTTAAGACATTGTTTACCTCCCAGGACCTGAATTTGTATCTGTTTTTGTCTATTAGTTGAGGCTGCCATGTAAAGTGAGTTTTGGGGCAATTCCAATCCAGTGCGTGGGTATGGGCCACAGCACAGAGCCGCAATCTCTGCATTAAATGGTCTTGATGTGGAAAATAGAAAATTTTGTATTGGGTAACGTGATTGGGGCTGATAGGTAGTTAGTGTGAAGTATGAGGCTGATACATTGGTCAAGTTCAAGAGATTGTTAGATAAGCATATGGAGGGATTTAAGATAGAGGGATATGTGGGAGAAAGGGGTTAGATTGTCTTAGGTGTGGTTTGAAGGTTGGCACAACATGGTGGGCCGAAGGGCCTGTATTGTGCTGTATCGTTCTATGGTTCTATAATAGAGATTCTCTATTTAGCTATCAATCTTGGCACAATTGGTTGCTGATGGTTGGTGCCAAAATAAAACACATCCAATTATCCAATGTAAAAATTACATGAAAAGTGTGTAAGTGCATTCTTAGAGATTTATCTTTCTGAATGTGTAGCTTATACTGATGCAAGTCACTGGATTATTAATATTCTGACTTATGAATGATTCTTCTGAATAATTGGTTTTAAACAATGTCCAGCAGATGGCTAGGTTTTGCACAGAACAGAGAAGATCAGTAATACTTGACACGCTTCTTAGTTTGTCCATATATTAGTTGGACCAGTTTAGGGAGATGCAACAAAGAATATTTCTTAACAGTTGATGTCGATCTCTTAAACATAGAGATCTGACTACTTGCGTTGCCCCTTTCGTAATCTTGGGGCACCCCAAAGCACTTTGCAGCCAATGATGTACTTTTGCGATTGGATGCCTGTGATTGGTGGTGTTGCACAAGGATCGGTGCTGGGACCATTGCTGTTTGTAATACAGTGAATGATTTGGATGTGGATGCAGAAGGCATGATCAGTAAGTAACAAAGATTGGTGAAGTTGTGGCCAGTATGGAGTGTAGTGTTAAGCTACAGGGTGACATTGATGTGTTCAGGAAATGGCAGACAGAGTTTAATCCCGATAAATGGTTGGTGTTGCATCTTTGGAGTACCAATGAGGCTAGGACATACCCCATGAATAGCAGGGTCCTTGGGAGTATGAACCAACAGAGGGACCTTCGTGTACAAATCCAAAGATCCTCGAAGGTGGCAGAGCAGGTCGATAATGTTAAGGTGACATATGGGTTGCCGGCCTTCATTAGTCAGGGCATTTGAGGTTATCCTCCAACTTTATAAAACATTGATTAGACCTCAGCTGGAGTACTGCTTGCAGTTCTGGTCACCACACTATAGGAAAGATGTGATGGTGCTGGAGAGGATATTCACCAGGATGCTGTCTGGGACGGCGTGTTTCAGTTATGAGGAGAAACTGGAGAATCTGAGTCTGTTGTCCCTGGAATGGAGGAGGTTCAGAGGGGACATGATTGAAGTATATAAAATTATGAGTGGTATAGATAGGCTAGATTGCAGGAAACCATTCCCCATATCAGAGCTAAATAAGCTAGAGAGCATAGATTTAGGGATAAGAAATTTAGAAGGGATATGAAGGGGACCTTTTACACCTAGAAAGTGGTGAGTATCTGGAATGTGCTGCCTGAGAGAGCAGTGGAAGCAGAGTCACCGACAGCATTCAAGAAGTGTCTAGATGAGCACTTGAATCGCCTACGCATTAAAGGCTATGGGCCAAATGCTGGAAGATGGAATTAATACGGATGGGTGCCCACTGGCTGGTGCAGTCACGGTGGGCTGAATGGCCTGTTCTCATGCTATGTGACTGTGTGAACACAGTAATTCAGTTAATGAGATTTAGAACCACGTGTACTTATTCACCTGTACGAGTTCTGTATGGCATGGGTTCCACTGCACATTCTGATCTTGGGAATACAGAGTAATTATTGGAGTGAATTGGTTGGATGCAGAATTTAGCAGCTGATTAAGCCTGTCCCTTGATCAAAAGTTAGGAATCTTGTGGTTAGTAATATAGAAACCTCACCTATCATTGCTGAAGAGGACAGCATACAATACTGTATTGGGTTTACTCATCTCGTGACTAAGTGGGAGGGTAAATATTTTGTGCTTCACTGGCAAGCTTCTGATTTATGATGAAGGATAAAGGCCTCCTGGAAGCCCAATATTTCCCCATAGAAGGAGACAGAAAGAGGAAAGGGTAGATAAATCCAATAAAGCTGAACCTTACTAACTTGAGTGACGTTAGCAGAGCCTGGGCTAAGATTGTGTGTTATTCTGCAAGGACTGGTGCATGTAAGAAGTCATGGCAGAAATAGAATAGATGTCTAACCAACAATTATAGATTCTGAGGAAGCACTCAGTCCGGCTTCACTTCAGCTGGAAGGTAATGTGTTGCTGCTCACTAAAAGTGAAGTGTTGCATTGATGCCTGTCACCTTCAATGTGCAAAGATCCAGCAAATTCCTCCCCTGCAGAATCAGTGAATGAGCAGGATCTGTATTAACAATTAATTGTAGTTAGTTCCTGATGGGCTTGGCTGAATGTTTGTTTTGGATTTAATAATATCAGTGCCTGTTGAACAAATTCACTTACATATAATCAGAGATTTGCATTTTCAGGTTTTGCACATCTGTGATTAACTATTTTGTAAAAGAATTGAAGGAGGTTATAAAATCTGGTGCATCCAAATTGCTTTAATCTATGGATGCCCTATGTTCAAATGCTTATATCATCTGGTTTCTTCCTTTCTACCAGCCTTGGTGACTTAAATTACATCTTTTGCTAGTTATAATAATATACAAAGTCCAGATCCTCATGGTCATGTGTCTGTGGTCAGTTGCTTTTATTTCATTTTCCAGTTTTAAGCAGAAAATCCTCAATTCTTTTAGAATGACCAAAAATGTCAATAAATGCTGAAAATGCAAATAGATACTTATAATTTTGAAGTTCATTGCCATGTTGTGATCATGTTACAAAGAACGCTGCTTTATTTGTGGCCTGTTACGTTGGCTGTGTTTTGTCATGTTAATCCTAACCCTTACCATTAATAACATTGCAGTGGTAACTAATAAACTGAGTCGCTCCTAATTGGCGCTTTTTTTGTTGAACTTGCAGATTCAACCACTAGTGATTCAGCAAAGTCTAAGGTAAGGATTAAAATATTTGGAGACTTCCATAATTCAACTATTTTGCCAACAACTGCACACATTGTTTCTGATCATTGTACTTTTTCCTAAGCTCCAAGTGTGTCAACCGAGATGGTGTGTGTGTTTTCCATGTATCCTAACCGCACTAAGATAAAGACGAATCTCACTACTACTAACTAACTCATTCAAGAAGATCAAAGCTAGAACATGTTTTAATGACTTCATTCCTTCCTATAAACTGCAGGTTTCTAAAATGCAATGTTACTGTTGCCCTACTTAAATAATGTTTGTGTCTCTTACCAGTCATGCCAGTGTCCAGAACATACCTCATATTTAAAAACAAGTAGTCTGCATTGATAATTGCATTAAATAAGTTCTGTTGAGAAAGAATCAATCATTTTTACTTAAATATTTTCTTAGATTTTTAATATTGCGACTCTATTTATCCAAATTGATTCATGCTGAAAATGAGCCCTTGATTGGTGATAAATTGGACATCATCCACATAAGCATCAGCCAGCTGGAATCTCATATTAGTAATCTAATTGGACCAAATAAATGTTTACACAAATTAAACACTACGTTGTTTAATGGTCTTTTAATCCATTGAAGTTAAAGAAGTACTATTCCTGGTCAGACACAAGTCCATCAGATAACTACAGATGAGGGAAGTCATTCATCTCATCATGACTTATCCATTCAAAAACCTTCCCATTTACCCCTTAATACTCAACAATAAATGCTATATTCTTTAGTACAGATATATGTGGGTGGTAGAAATTTAGAATTTTATTTCACAAAAAGCTGTAGATACATAGACAATTGGAGCCTCACATCAGAGAGAGATTTTTTGACGGATGAGAACACGCACAACTATGAAAGAAAGGGAAAGAGCCCCAGATCAGTCATAATCCAATTAAATGGTGAAGTAGTCTCAAGGAACTAATTGGCCTGTTCCTACTCCTATGTTTTTAAATGGTAGATATCAAATAAAAATCAAATTTCACAAATAAAAATCAGATTTACTTTCAACTCCAAGAAAGACATGAGAATATCACAGTGTTGTTTGCAGCAGTATTCTCAAAATAGAAATTGCTGATGAGGTATTTATATGGGTTAAAGAATTAAGGCAAATGTTGGTGCATGTATTTTGAACTTAAAGTTCCAATACCATTTTAGTAACCTTTTTCTGAATCGATGTAAGTATGCTGTGGTTTGCTTCATGGACTAGAACACAGGTATCAGCTTCGATTCTGGTCAGTGCTGAGTTACATTTTCCATCCTATTTTGTTTTGATTAATTGGAGTTAACTTGTTGTAGTGCTGCTAATAACTGGCTAAGCAAATGGTTTCCATTTGTGTTCCATCAGAAGTGCAAGCACAGGTTTAACTGTTTGCTCCGCCTCAGATGTGACTGGTGAAATTATTACTACTCTGTAATCATTTCCCTGCTCGTCTGAAACGTAATCAATTGTTACAGGACTACAAGTAAAATGTGTAATGCAAAAGAACTGGGAATGAAGGAATAAAGCAATGAGAGCACTTCTCGAACCATCTGAATGCTCAAAAGAACCCCTGAAGCTTGTTTCACCTTTCAGTGAGATCATAGCTGATCTGTAACCTAACTCTATATGTTTGTCTTGTCCCCATATTCCTTAAAACCTTTGGTTAATTAAAATCTATCAATCTCAGATTTAAAATTAATGATGAACCTGGTACCCATTGCATTTTGTAGGAGAGTTCCAAATTTCTATCAGCCTGTGTGTCTATTAGTGTTTACTGACTTCATTCTTGAAAGGCCTTGCTACAATTTATAGATTTGCCCATCAGTGTTGGAGTCTTCAAGCAGTGGAAATAATTTCTCTCTCCTTATCCTATCACTCTCCTTAATATCGATCTAATCATGCCTCACCTCCAGGCTTACAACTACTGCCTGTACTCTCCATGTAGTTTAAATCTTGCAGTCTAGATAGCACTTGGGTAAATCAATGCTAAACTCCCTGAAGAACTTGTATGTAAAAGGAGAACCAAACGAAGTTCTAGATAAACTGCATTATCAGCTCCGTCCAAGAGATTTTCTGAAAATCCCTGATTTTCACAATATATAGTGAGATTTGCTGGATCCATTCAATAACCTGTTGAAAGACATTGCTGTACACAAATGTTGTTTTCAAACTGCAGAATAATTAGCTAAAAGGAAGGGGAATCCACTTTAAGAGGTTGTATGATGGAATCCATCAGGTCAGTTTAGATATTGGATTAAGATTTTTAAAACATACATATAGACAGCCCCATGTTATGGCCATTCACATTACAGAAATTCACTCTTCTGGAATTCACAAATCACTACCCAAAAATCCGCAATATGGAATAAAATTCACTCCTGTGGAATATGTTTGTGTGTGGGGAGGGGTGGGGGGAGTTAAATAAATAAACACAAAACAAGTGAAACAACAAATTTTATCTTTTTTTTCAACACATTTCTTGATGTGTGTGCAGATAGTGTGGCGGGCATTTTTTTTCGTACAGTAGGTTTGTTTCACTGTCTAGCAGTTTAATTTTCAAAAGTTTTCCACATAATTTATGCTCAAGATGTCTGAAACGGGACCAGCAAGTTTAAGTGCAAATTGTAAATCTAAATTCAAGGCTCAAAGGTGATAAGTGCTGCAGATACTGGAATCTGATAAGCAAGGAAGGTGATAAGTGGAACCAGTGACTTGTGAATTCCTTATCTCTAAACACAGCAGCTGGCTACTTAAGAGATCTGCTTTGGATACTGACAAGACAATCTCTTAAGTGCCTCCCCCACCGCCCTCGGCCCCCATCCCATGAGCAGTACTATCACTACTGTTGAAAGAAATACATCCCTTAGGATCTCCACTTATAACATGGGATTTAATAGGAAATAGGATTTCGCAATAGAACATCGTGATATGGATAGTTTTCTAGGAACACAACCTCTCTGTGACGCGGGTGTCGCCTGTGTCCAGATAGTATACATAAATTAACTGCAAGTATGATTACATAATTAATAGTGGTAGATTTTTTTTAACAGTAGGCTAGTTCATATCTTTGATTTTTTGGAAGTGTCACTGTACCCAGTATGGCTACAGGCCCTTGGAGCTTGTGTGTTTGCTTTTTTGTCTTTACAAGTGGAAGCAAATCTTCAGTATTAAGCAACCATAAAATTAAATGTCGAAAATTAAGAGATGGTCATTCAACTGCTGAAAGTTAACATTTTCAGGGAAACTCTTTAGCAATCCAACTCCTTTTGTTGTTCAGATGTAGAGTATCTACTTGAAAAAATGTTTCTTTGATACAGACAGACAAGATGTTATATTCTTTTATTTCAGGTTGCCAGTATGTTCATTTTTTATTCTTGTGATACAAATTTCTTTTGATCACAGTTAGTTAAATCATCTTCATGGAACTAATTTTATTCTGTTTAATTACAGGGATCGTGGGGATCCAGGAAGGATCTATACAACAGGGAGCTTGTGATGTCAATCTTTGCAGCGGCCAATCGTAAGAGGAAGAAAAAAGAGGCGAAAATGCTTGAAAGTAGCACAGATGATGATTCAGAACATGAACCTATTAAGGCTATTAATAAAGAGCGATTATTAGACAAGAAGGAAACAGACAGAAAGAAGGATGTAGCAGGACAGAAAGAGAGGGAGCTGGGAAATAGCAGGAACAGAGGGGTGGAACCAATTCACCAGCCCATTGCTAGTAAAGAAATCCGGAAGAAAGCAGGAGAATCTAATCATTCCAACCAGCACTGCAATCAGACATCTCAGTGGGAGAGTGAGGAAGCTAAATTGGACTCTTCGTGTAAACCACATCTCAGCCCATCTTCAACTGGCACTGAGCATTCCTTCAAAGAAGGGACCTCCCTCAAACTTCTAGATTCGGATAGAAGAAGAAAATGCACAGGCGATGAGACAACTATTACTGGTCCTCAGTGTCAAAATAATAGTGAACAGTTTTCCAAAAGCCCCAAGCTGAAGATGTGGCGTACACCTGAGATGGAGCACAGGGAGCTGATACCCACCGATGCCAGCTCAGTTGTTTCAGGATATTCCACCATTTCATCCATAATGACAACCCTAGATCACAACTTGTGTTCTGAGGTGCAATCAATTGCAGAAAGTAGGGGCGATGAAGCTGATGATGAAAGAAGTGAGCTCATCAGTGAGTGCGGAGGTCAGATTGAAACAGACAATGAAAGTGGCTACCTTACACGCACGCTGCCAGGCAGGTCTTCGAACTCGCAGCAGACTAAAGGAAGGTTTTCTCGCCGTGGGTCAGATAGTAATACAAGCTCTGACAAAGAAGGGATCACAACACAAAAGTTAAGCAGTATCCCATCTTTTAATTCCCACAGGTTAATTCAGTGCGACACTTTGGCTAGAAAGAAATTAACCAAACCAAAAGGAACAAATGAACTTAGTGCAAAGATCAATGAAGATAAAGAGCCTTCAGTGGTTACAAATCTGTTTGATAATTCGAATCAACCCAATTCCACCAAAAAACACAACTTCCTCAAGACCGATTCTAACAAAGAAGATCTAACCAAAGCATCAAAACGAATACTGACTGATCAAACAAAAGTTCGGCTCAAAACCTCGGCAGATGATATGTTTGGAGTAGGGTTGAGAAAACAGAGCTCCCCAGAGACCCGGCGAAAGAAGAACATTAGAAGGAGACACACAGTGGTGGTACAGAATGATTTATCAGAGTTTCACTTTAGAGAATGGAAAGAAAATCAACTGGAGAGCAAGGAGAGCTACAAGGGGGGAAAACCATCTAACATGAGCCAGTTAAGGCAGAAATTTGATGCCTGGGAGGCTTCAGATCCAGGAGCAAATGTGCAGCTGGATTTAGAACCTAAACCCAAGGAAATATCCAGATCAGATGATCCAGACCCGCAGTATTGTTCCAGTCATCTAGGTGGAAATCTACAACCTGAACAGCCAGCATCCAAGAATTTGAGTAGCAATACAAGCTCGGGACTTTGTCAGCCATCTTTACCGTCTTCACCATCAGCTAGCTCGACATCAGGTCAATTTAGAGACAGTGACTCAAATTCATCCAAGTCCACAAGCATAAAGGCTCAAAAACATCCGACTTCCTCTCGATTCCATCAGTACCTTTGATGGAAATTGGTTAGGGCTAAAACATTCAGGAGCTAGGCCAACATATGGGTTTACTTCCCCTCACCCCCAGTAACAGGCGGAAAACTCCCGATTGTTGGAGACAAAAAAAACTTTTCTTTAAAGATGTTTAACAATAGAATCTGGTGGTCCCAGCAGTAATGACTTTTTTAAAAACTATTTTCTATCAATTTTCCTCCACTTAACCATTTTATAGAAAATAGAAAGGCTCTGCTGCTTTGTATTTTTGGGTGCTCATTCATTTCTTGCAAGATGGACATTAAAAGATACACTTGGATTTTTTAAGAAAAGAATAAACAAGTAATTGCCAGGAAATAATATTTGAAATAATATCCCATTCATTAACAAAAACACCTAGACCTTGAACTCTATGCATATTTGACTGATTTCCCATAGGAGTAGCCAAATTTGTGGACAATGGTCTTTTAGGCTACTTCATCATTTCTCTGAAAATTCCTTTGGCCTCTCTCAACAGTGTACCTGGTGTCCTGGTGAAATTCCCACAACAAGCACTTGTCCCAGGAAGTGTGGCTGATTGGAATTTTTTATTTTTAAATGGCATTTGCTGGAAATGCAAACTAAATCAGAACCTGCTTCAAAGATAAGGTCTCAGTACCTGAAAGACACAGATTGTCAGAATATTGTTTTAGTGAAGGGTCTGCCCCCATTGATTTTCTCTTTACATTTGCTGATGCATCAAGTGTATTTGGAGTATTTATGTTTATTTCATGGGGTTTTTAATAGCATGGGGCTGGTCAGAGTGGATGTGGGCTAAAGGGAATGATATCAAAAGGGCTATAATTAGTCACTAGAGAGTATAGTTGCAGAATTAGAAGGGCTTTGTTGGCTACTAATATGCTGCTGCTGGTTTTGCAGTTGTCATAAGAGCAACTGGTTTTGAAGTGGCTTTGCTAACCATTCATGTTTTGGTGCGGTTTAACCTTGGTTAGCTGGACTTCCCCGCCACAACTTAGAGTATGATGGTCAACAGAATTTCTCTTCAACCCTGTTTGCACAGAGAACATGTTTCAGTTACCCAAAAGAAAGGGAAGGATTTGTGATAAATGGAGCACTTAAGCCCACTTATATTTAGGAAGTTATTTAAAATACTATGTACATACTGTTAGGTACTGCAGTATTCCTTTTCACTGACCCGTAGCAGCATGATGTTGTCCCATAATGAATCTTCATTACTTTGACCTCTGATTCCTTATTTTGTTAATTTGAGTTGATATCGTTCCTTACTGACTAATTAAAATAGGGAGCACATTCAACAAAATGCCATTTTAGTAGAGTTTTTAAACAAATTTCATTCTTGTTTTACAAATGTATTTTAATTTTTCCACCTTTCCCTCCTTGAACTTTATCTGTCTTAATTAACACAATTGTTAATTAAGAATGAGCACAGGTGACTTGCTTTTTAGCCCTGTGCTGTGACGTGAACATTTGTTGTGAGGAACAAGATTAGGCAAGGTATTTTTCTAGTATTAGAAATTAATCTTGATTGCAGATCCACTGTGTCCTATGCCTCCTGTGATAGCACATGTTGGATTTTAATTCATGGTCCTAATTTTGAGAGAATCCCAATTAAAAGGATAAAGAGAATAAAATCTTTCTCTGATTGGCCTCAATCTCTTTCACCTCAGATATCAAGCCAAACAGAAATGAATCTCTCTAAAGGGTATTAACTGTCAATTAACATGCTGTGTGACTGTGATCTGTGGGCATCTCAGCAGCCATTGATTTCAGTGTCTTAAAATGAAAGATAATAGATCGCAGGTGGCTTAGAGGGAGTGAAGCACTTGGGCTGCAAATATCCTCACAGCTGTTCTCATCCGACTTCCACAGCCTCACTGGAACTGAAGTAGAAATCCTGATTGTTCATTTAAATTTTGGTTTTGCTGCACTTCAGCCTTACAATGGTGAAACAGGAGCAGTTAGGAGGAAATTCTCAGCACATCATTTCAGAGATGAGTAAATGAAAATCCAAAAAAAACTACAGATAAATTAAAAACAAAATGCTGGAAATACTCAGCAAGCCTGGCTGCATCTGATGGGGCTTGACATGAGTAGTTCCAGTGTTTTCTGTTTTTACTTTGGAGATGAGGTTCCAGACAGTTGAAGCCTTCCTTTGACCTTTGGAATATGCTGTGACTTGCTAGCAGTTGTTGTTGTTGCCATATCGGTCTGCATTAAATATTTTCTATGGGATTGAATTACCTAGGTGATTAAAGGTTTCTACCTAGTCATAAGCAACTTTTGTTCAATGCATACTGTATAAGCTTTATGCTGTTTAACAACAGGTTTAATTTTAATTATTAAGAGATCAGTTTGTAAATAGGATAAATCTATTTTTTTTAAAGTAGCTATGCTTTACTACAACTAATGCACTAATCACTAAAGTATTTATATTTTATACTTATTAACAGAAAGATTAGATAGCCAAACTAACAAGTTAAAATTTGCACCTGTGTCAAAATATTTCGTAACTCATTTTATTGGTGACGGGTGAATCTGGAGAATTGTATATCATTTTTAACCAGACAACATTATAACCCTAAAATGTGCTGATGGATTTTGATGGAATTTAATGGAGCAGCACAGTGGTAGGAATACATCTTAAAATCTTTGCCAGACAATTTATCTTGAACACAGATTTTTACAGGCTTTATTTTTAAAATGTAAAATGAGGTAGAACTTCATTTTCATTTTAATCACAGTGAGAGATATTTATTGAAGGGGCATTGTGGTTTTACAGACTTCAAACTATTCTGCATCCTGTCTGTATTGCCACACCAAGTAAAGCAATACAAGTCCTTCCCGCAGTTGTTCAATTGGCTAAAGCAATACAAAATGTCCTCTTTGAATCTCATCTTTGCTGAGTTAACTGATTTCAGTTAGGCCATGATTCTCTGTTAACACTGACTCACACGTAAGCAATGACCAGAAAGAGTATCCACTATCCATGGAATAATCTAAACCTATGGGAGAGAGTCAGTGCTTTCTACAAAGTGAGCTCGGAAGATAGTTGATGTTGTGAAGTGAGAAGTTGAGAAATTATAATTGTTGTCAATGTGGAAAGATTAAAAATCATTTTAGGATATTTTATTTACTCAATTTCTTTTCTATTTATTCCCATGTCTGTCATCAGTGTGCACTTTTCTTCCAGATATAATAGCTAACACATCTTTCCTATCCAGCAACTAGTTATGACTAGCATTAGTTTTCTTGTGCTTTTAACTCTGAAGTTATCCTGTTGTCTCTTAGATATCACAGAGCATCACTAAATAACTATTATTATGCTGATTCATGAGGGATATTGGGGAGTGGGTTCTGACTCACCATCTCAGATTCTCAAGTAAACACCATGAAATTTACAGATGTTTTAACTTAGCTGATGGGAGGAGACCTCAGTGTTCTGGTTCAGGATTTATCCACCAATAAGCAAACAAGAGCAGATTTTTCTAAACATCCAATCCAGAAAGTTCATGCACTATTCATCCTGAGCGTAAAAAGGGAAATTTATGGAATCACCTGACTATCCATCATTTGATTAGTCATGTTCAAAGGATATGACAAAGAAGTAATAGGGGGTTGCAATTGTTACATAATAATAATTGCCAAATATATAATTAGGGGATCAAGGCACATCAAGTGTGACTTCAGATGCAAAGCAAGGGAAGTTAATTTCGTCCCATGCCATTTGTTCGATGTTTCTGATGGTTTTGTGTTTATCTCCATTCTATATGTGGGCATGTTTTTTGGTACACTTTGGCTAAGTTGGAACACAATTTAAAATTGTTTATTCCATTTTAAGTAATCTGTAAAGCACATTTGATAATAGGATGATAATATTGCCGCAGGCTCACAGCTAAAGGTAGGTAGTTTAGAAAGACTATGCAGTTCCAAACTCCTGTCAGCGCAGCTCTTTCAAATTGTGATTCGAACATTCAGTAACTCCTTATCTTTCACTTTCCTGTTCCAGGCTGACTTGTGTGTGACAGTTAGGTTTGGCCTTACTGTGTCTCTCACTTCAGGTTTTTTTTATATAATGTATTAATTTGTTTCTTCTCAAAAATGGACATTTTCTTTAACTGAGACCCACTGTTCATTATTTTACTCACCTTGGAAAAGAGTTTGCATTTCCTCACTTGTAGCTCACTGCCTCTTCACTTCTAATGCAGCATCCAGTTGTTTCTTAATAATTCAGTTATAGGAATACATTCCCCTAAATCAGAAGGATGCGTAAACCCCACAGCAATAAGGAGGGCACAAGTGCTATATCGATGAAGGTACCATTTGGCATATGTATTAAATTCCACAGCAGCATTCAACATGTAGGGAGTTCTCTGCCCTGGTCATCTTTTATCCTTCACCCAGCACGACCAACTTTGATCATCTAGCTCAGTGCTGTTGCGACGGCAGTGTTAATGCTCAGTAGTGTCCAATGATTTTTGTATGCTTTGGGATGTCCTGAGAAAAAAGCATCATACATGTGCACACTGTTTCTTTTGCCTTTGCCTCTTGCCCAGAGTCCATTTTCAGTTGGATTTCTTGCATGACAAAGAACTGTCTGGCATTAGTCCTACACAAATGTTTTTCACTAGTTAAACCAATGTCTCCTGACCTGTCCATCACCATCTGATTTGAAGAGATATTCTAGATCTGTTTGCTTGCTTGCTTCTGTAATGCTCCAATGGGAAAAACTTGTGTGTTTAAATATCCAAGAATATAAAATAAGAATTTATGGTCAGTTTAGAGAGCCCATTGAAGATAGGGTTATAAACCAGAGCACTGATTGCCAAGTTAATATTTTCTAGCCACAAGGAATAAGTATATCAGAATACATCTTCCTTAATAATTCTATTTAAGAAGAAAGATTGACTCCTTAAAAATGCATATGATGTCATTCATCCACAGTTTATAGCAAAGAATAGATTTTGTTCTCTATTCTTTATTGTTCTCTATATCTAAAACAGCATCATATCCAAATATTGAGTTTCTATATACAACTACAATCTGGGGGAAATAGAGAGAGGGTGTTGGGGATAAGAGAGGCGAGAAAGAGACACTCTACTTATTTCGATGTTTTAAAAAAAAGTACTACTGCACTCTTTTTGGCATTCTCTTTAAAGCTAATATATTCTACTGAGATATCAGATAATGATAAAACATTCTGGTATATAGAGGGTTGTAGTTTATATGCTAGCCAATAACTGCTTCTATTTACATGCAGCATTCTGTTTGCCACAATAATTAGTTCTAGTGATAGTATCTTTTCTAAGTTCCCATTTTTGGAAACATTCGTATAAAACCCCAGTGAGGAGGGAATGAGCAGTCACTTTTATAGGTTTGTGATTACCCTGATTTTGACCCGAAGTGTTCAAGCCTTTCACTTTTTGTGGCCATCTGAATCTCTGTTGTTTGCGCTGTTACTGTTTAACACAAGGTGGTGAATCTAAATTCATAGGGACAACTTTGTAGACAATGCTAAAGAGTTAGCTGGGGAGAGAATACCAAACACTGGCTCCTGATGTTTTTGTTTTGCTGATGCAGTTGTGGCTATTTGATTTTCTATGGTTTTGTATTAAAAGTTGCGCATTTAACCTCAGTGTGTGTTTGTGTACATATAAATATATAATATATTTTTGTTGCATTGTTTACATTAGTGCTTCTGTGCACATTTTTTTTGTTTCCACTGTTACTTGAATTTTTAATTTTCGATACTTTTGCTCCATGGCTTGCTCAGGTCGAATTAAAAACTCGGTAACATGCATATCCTTAAAAATGCATTAAAAAAATTATTTAACCAGAGCCAGAGGTGGTCACGCTATACTGCCACGATTCTGTATTAAAAAATATTTAGTTACACATTGGGTAAGGTCTAGGAAAAGTTACATCACAATTCAAATTGTTTTTGAAGATTATGAAAAAAGAAAAAAAATGATATTGTGCTTTGGAAGTATTGTCCAATATTAATTTTATAAATGACTTCTCAGGATTTTGCTTAATAATTCATCTATGAGCCCAGTTAAAACTGCTATTTTATCACTTACTGTGCAAAAAACATGATGATTCCTTACTTGTTTCTTTGCCCCATAATACCTGTGATTTTATTACATCTTTAAAACAGCATGGGGTTAATTCCAATCTGAAATTCCAGTATTGTGAGCCACAATTCGTTCTCAAGCATTGGTGTGTATAAGGGAGCAAATAGACAACACTGTATGGGTTATTTGTGTGGAAATTCCTTGAAGTTTAGATCATGAGCAGCAACTCCTTTTCAGTTTTAAATCTGTAAAGTCAAGTTGTGGTTCATTGCTGTCAAAACGTGGCTTTAAAGTAGGGATTGCATTGCTAATCAGTGGTGTAAGATATAAGAACATCCTATTGAACCATTGTTCTAAGGTGTTAAGACCAAGGTTTTTCTAAAACTACCAAGGTTTGCCAAAAATTATCTTAACAAAATATGCATATTTCTTACTCATTATATTATTTTTAAATACTTGCAAATGTTTAGTGGTTTGTGAAAATATTTTCATCACATTTCTGAAATTCATCATTATCACACAATGTGCAACTGCACCTTAAAACAAGCCAAGTAGTTTAACAGCTTTAGATGAGTTGTAGACTGCAGTTGTATTTAGCCATGTCTGCTTTATTTACCTATTCATGAAAAATGCCTCATTTTTGCAAGTCATTTTTTCACGTCTCGATTCCAGACAGCACTGGGATTTATGTTAACATTTAACAATTTTTTAATTTAACTACAAATTTTTCCTAGTTATAAACCAATTTTTTGTATATATTTCATTTTGTTTTTCTCGACCTAAGCTGGAAAGGTCGAGAGAGAGAATTGGTGTGGGTCACATCTGTTGTGGTGTTCTGCGTCTTACACATGCCAGTGACTGGATGCTGTTTGGCTTTTTCCTGAATATTTCAAAACCTGGTGCCAAACTTAACAACCTTAATTCTGAGCATCTTGTTTAAATCTGAGGAGGGGATGTGGGATGAGCACAAGAGAGTTTTGTCTGAAAGACAACACTGAGGTGGGGATTTCAGTATTAACAGCCAACGCTGTGGATAAAGGAGAAACATGCTGTCAAAGAAACAATTGTACCACTTCAAGAAAATTAGTAAGACATGATGTCTAAATGGAGATGCTTCATGCCACATTTTTCCAGCTTTGTTACTTGTTTTGTGTTGCTGTTTACCTGCAGTATTGAGAGAGATTGTTTGGCAAGCAAGCATTTCAGTGCTTCCATTTTAATAACAAAAAAAATCAGGCATTCCAATGGAGCATTGAACAATGCTGTCAACATGACCTTCCAATTTACAATGTGCTGTTTATTAAAATACGCAAATTTGCTGTAAAGTTAACTGCTTATTTTGTAAATATGTTCAAGTGTCAACTCTGACAAAAGCTGTGTAACATAGATATATAAATAGTGTTTAATTAAAACAAGTTTCTTTTGCCTCTTTGCCAATTGGTTGTAAAAGAACAATGTGATATTGTTAAATTCTGCATGGACTCCTGGAGTTTACAACTGCAAATGTACATGCAAACAGCGATGCTTTAAAATAATGCACCATCCTATTTTATAATAATGAAAATAAACTGACGTCCCCTCCAATAAAACTAGTTTGCCATTTATTTAATTATTACTTGAATGCTGGTGTTGCACATGGGGCAAGAATGTTATTCTGCAAAGATGGGCATGTGACACACTGAGGCCACGAAGTATTATGGTCAAGGTACAGGCCAGTTAGAGTTTAATTATTCAGTTAGGGAACCTTGGAGAATTAGTAATTGGATTTCCTATAAAGTATTTTCCCTTTTTCTTCAATGATAGTGCTGTGATTCATGTTTCACCCCATTCAACTTGGAGGAAGCTGAGGCAACTTGTTTGACCTAGTGTTGGGGGGATTTTGCAGAGTTACACTTGTTCCGGTGATCCTCATGGCCAGAAGGTAGTTGTTACATTATGCCAAATTTGTCAAGTAAACTTCAAGTGTCTTCTCAACCAACATAACTTGAAACACTTATAGCCCATTTGTCCATGGGGTTTGGAGAGATGATTTGCACATGAGAATGAATAGGTTACCAGGAAATGATTGGGTGGGTGGGGGGGTTTCTTGGTTTGCCAGGTTGTAGACAGTCTATGCAAGCCATAAGCACAGGAAAATTTTAATTACTTACTACAGATGAGACAGCAAAGTCTGAAATAGATGCAAACCCTTGAAGGTAGTTATGATGGAGGATTACTGATCAAGGCACCAAGAAGGGAGATTTAAGACAGGGGGGGACCAGGCTGATCCAGGGACACCCAGGTTTTCTGCCCTTGTGTTGAAGGGCAGAAGGAAGTTTAATGAAAAACTCCCATCATTGAAGCGCTCCATCACATATCGATGATACTCGAGAGGACTTCAGAAAGAATACATTTCACAAAAGAAGTGATAAAATGAATTAAGACTTAGCAATTTCATTCATAATTTTGGCAAAGGGAGAACATGCCCAAGGCAGCTCACTGGTCCTCTGTGTGCTGTAGCCCAGCAAAATAAGACTACCTTGCAGATTTTAGTGGAGGTGCCAATAGGCCTCAAAAGAGGTGGTGGATGGATCCAGGGCAAAGGGAAGAGGAACTGACGTACAGGAATTGGAGAACAGAGGCAGAAGATGTTTCAAAAAAGAAAGCAACCAAAGTGGAAACCATTACGATCGAGTTAGTACATTGTTTTACCTTTAATGATATTAGATACTGACCTTTATGTAAACAGTCCACTGCATACAGTCTCTCAAGTTGTGGAGAAGGATACCAGGTCAAATACATCTTAAACACGCGTAGAGATGGGTAACTGGGATCACTGGGGCCTGAAGTGAAGACTTGTTAAGCACAACTTGCAAGAAACAATTTTGTAGATGAGACGACTAAGTGAGTAAGTTTGAGTTTGGCTAAATTTAGAACCATTTAATAAATCTCTCTTTAAATAATTGATCACTTGTCTAATTTAATGGTGAGTTGCATGGATTTATTTTTGAAAGGAAAGCAGTGTAGTGTGGGTGTACCATATGGTCTGGCATTCATACAGTGTTGTAGTTTAGTTTGAGAACATCCAGCTTCAAAGGATATTCTGTTGGAGACACAGACTGCAGATGCTGGAATCTAGAGCAAAACACAAACCGCTAGAGGAACTCAGCGAGTGAGGCAGCATCTGTGGAGGGAAATGGACAGTCAGTGTTTCAGATCGAGAACCTTTATCTGTTTGTACCTGCAGCAACACCAAAGCCATCACTTAGATTAAACAATGAAATCCACAGCCATTACAGTGATAGAGAAACTCTATTAAATGAGCTGGCTTGTTATATGGAAAACTGCTCCAATGGTGCAGATTGTTGAAGCCAGAATCAAAGACAAAACTTGAAAGTATGTTAAGTGCTTTACGAGAATAAACACTAGACAATGAGGAAAAATCCAAAATACCTTTACAAAAATGCAATCCCTTTATTTCATCTTTTCACAGAAACCACATTAATTACAGATTGTCATGGCATCAACTCTCAGTACACATCTCACTACTCTACAAATGGAAGGTCTCCTCTTACAAAAACTCTGTCGATATGTTCAATACAATAACCAATCACAGCTCTTACTGATAAAATCAGTAACGCTCCATGCATCAGGAGAAAAAAATAAGCACAGTCTATAAACAAAAATGTTCCTATTGTATCCAGATTTTCACATTCTTTATTTCTTTAGATTAGAAGATTCACAAACAGACACTAATCTAGATGCATCGTGCAGTTTCTTAGCAAATACATGCATATTATTCAGAACCTTTTTATTATTTTAAAGCAGGAATAATGTGGAGTTTGCAATGTTTTATATGATTGCTGACACATTGTTCAGGAAACTATGAAAAATGTCACATTCATGTAAAAAAAAATTAATGCATAAAAAAGGCAAAAAAAAGGCATTTTATATTTTTTCACTTTTACATTTTGCTTAAATAGAATTTTTTAAACTTTTTCTTCTAAACACACACTTTATATACATCTTGAAACAATCATTGCCTTTTAATCAAATGAGGAAGGGTAAAGTCCCGAGCAGACAGACGTTCCCAGCATATTCAGTCTTAAACAATTTAAGCAGCAAGTGTGAAGATACCATGTGATGTCCTCACATTTCATTGGCTTGTGATTGTGCTAAGGTTTGAATTTACTGTCTCTGTCTCAGCGAAGGAAGAGAACGTTCAAAAATATAATTTTTGACTAGTTTTCCTTTGACTGTGATTTTAAATGATTTTAAATATTCTCAGGGTGAAGTGAATTTCTTATGTTCAAACTAGGAAATATCAGTGCAGGGAAACAGTGCGCCGTATATTTTTGAATCCAGAATCAGCAATCAGATTTGTGCCATGAGGAATCCCCTTGTCTCTAGTTATTTCTGTAGTTCTACTGGTGCTGCTATTGACACAACACTGACAAACAGGGCTGCCTGACACTCCAGGAAGCACATCTTGCTGGAATAAAGCCGAGAGAGTTTTCAGTGGGAGAGAGCCCATACTGCTTCTCCAGTGTTGGATATTTAGAATGAAAAACCTCCTCAACTTGAACTGCCCTGTTTACCTTCTGCATTAGTCATAACCAGTCAATTTCCAATTGTAAGCTATTGCAGTGTGGTTTGAACAGCTTGGTAATGTAATGATTGTTAAAGTGGAAGCAGCCATCTCTCTGTCCCTACACCCTTCCCCTGAGCAATCATTAGCAGTTGTTTGAAAAGATAAAAAGATCTAATCTTTTGGGCTAACATTTCAGAACTGCTATATATCATTTAATTATTCCATCATAGTACAATTTTAATAAAGATGCTTTATTTTCCCTGGTACTAAATGCTCTTTTCTCCCCAGGATAAAGGTTTGCAAGCATTTGGTGAAGGAACCAAACCTTGCAGAAACCATGGAACTCCCACTGAGCTAAGCAGATCCATGAATGAATTGATTAGGGCTAATGGATCGAATTTTAATCAGTAAATACTCGGCCACCTGGTAGGATTGTGTTATCTTTCACTCGCACGGTTGAACACATTTCACAAGGGTTGTAGGCACAGAGAATAACAAGTAAAACAGATATTGCATTAATTCTCATTTGGAATATGGAAGAGGAAATGCTTCTCTCATCAGCAGGACCTTGTTATCACCAGTCACAGGGACAGTGAGTGAGGGGACTGTTCATCCCTGCATTGCATGCCTGGGAATATAAAACAGTCAACAAGGGACACAGTCTTCAATTAATTCTCCATCTCCTGAAGTATAGACAGAAGACAGTCAATTGATTTTCCATTGACAAAGCAAATATTGGAACTGAAAATATAAGTCCCACTCCCAGACTTGGAGCAGAAAAACCTTTCAATTAAAGTTCATCACAGAAAGATCTTTCTCAGCTCTAAGAGGAGGTTTTGTTTTAACAGAATCAGCGAGGGGAGCATGTGCTGGTCCCTGTGAGTTTGTCCGGAGAAAGTCCAGCTGTGAGTGAGAACTCAGTGGTGCAAGTCCACAGAACCATACCCTTCCTCACAAGCCACATTCAAACAGGAATAGTCTTACACAAAAGCAGTCGGATACAATTCACACAAACTCAATACAAAGTGTTAAAAGACTTCACTTAAAATGTAAAGAAACTTACTGCAATTCCAATTAATTGCTTTGTGAATACGATTCTTTGTACAAAAACTATTTAAGACAATATACAAAAAGAATAAGTGAATACATTGACTCTGCCAGTGATAAATACTCTGCACTCTAGATATTGATTTAACAGAAATAAATCATTCTTCATACTCTATTTTTTTTAAATCCTGTGCTTTTGTAAATATTGTTTTTGTGTTTTTTTAAAACTATTTTACGGTAAAGTTATCCAGTTTTATGTGCTTCAGCCACTATACAAATACAACCACTGAGCAGGACTGGAAGTCACTGTGGGCTGGTTTTAAATCAACATCAAGATACAAACTGCATTTCAGAGCCATAATGTGTTATACCAGCTGAAAACGGGGGAGAGTGTGTGAGCAGGGCGGGAAGCAGGAAGACAGAATAAGGGCAGGAGAGAATGGGTAAAAGGCTTTGAACGAGTGAAAATATTAGGAAGAATGAAAACGACAGGAAGACAGGGAGAAAGGCAAATTAAAGAGCCCTCAATTATTTTACACTGTACATTCTAGATCTGAGTGGTTCATTAGAGTTATTACCATATTGTGCTAAATCTTTAATTTACAAAATAAATTTCATCCTAATACAGACACTAGTGATGAGGGGGCAACTTGTGCAAACTTGAGAGATTGAGGGCAGCTGTGGGAAGAGGCCGGCTACAGCTCGCTCACACAACAAGTGCAGGTGCTCTCAAACCAGCGGCAGGAGGGCTCCTGATTCATTAAAACGAAAGTGCGTTCAGACTCTGAGGCAGGGCAACTAAAGACTGGGTTCCACCCCTCCACTTCCACAAGTACATCATAACCTGCCCAATGTTCTGGAACACAGTAGAAAGCTAAAGCTGACAATTCTGCCCTCTAGTGAAGAGTGCGGATGAAGTGAAGGCTCGGCTGTGCACCTTTATTAAATGGTGGAACCAACAACAACCATCTCCCAGAACTGATCACCATGCAACAGATAACAAATACAAGATAAAATGCAAGAGATATACTTATACTTATTCAGAAGCTAAAGTCAAATCATTAGAACATGTTAAGTGATGAGAATTTTATGCAAAGTTTTGGTTACGTGTCAAATATTTAATATTTTTCACATCTATTGTTGTGATGTACTTGTAAACTGCTTGTGCTGTTCTCAATATTAATGGACAAGTTAACACACTACAGCTCTGACAGCACTCGGCATCCTGGAGTGAAAGAAGGTGACTGGCTGGTAAGTGCTGACGCAGAAGTGCCACAGCACACATTCTCGGTGAATCGATCTTCCTCTTCGCACAGTCCCCTTGACTGGTATGGCTGGGAAGGCGCAGGAGAGCGAGGAAGGGGAGAGAGAAGTGAGGGCGGGGGTTATGGGGAGCAGAGTGTGCGAGGAGAGAAGGGGCAGGGAGGAGAGAGCAGGGAGGAGAGAGCAAAAGAAGGGATGGTGGAGCGTGAGGGGAGGTGGGAAAGCGCAGGGATGGGGAGAAGGGAGGGGAGAGAGGTGGGGGAGAGGGGAGAGAGGTGGGGGAGAAGGGAGAGGGGAGAGAGGGCGGGGGGCGGGGGGGAGAGACTGCAGAGAAGATCACATTGCT
Source organism: Pristis pectinata (assembly GCF_009764475.1). Lineage (NCBI taxonomy): Eukaryota > Metazoa > Chordata > Chondrichthyes > Rhinopristiformes > Pristidae > Pristis > Pristis pectinata. The sequence goes on from NC_067429.1 coordinate 4,813,315, forward strand.
TGAAGCTATCGAAATTGATGCTCCTTTAAGTCTCTTCCGAGTCACAGGGATTCAGAAAAAGGGGCAGGAACAGAAGAATTTTGGGGAGGAATAGGGAGGGGGGGGGGGGGAGGGATGCAGGAATGGAAAGGGTTAATAGGGGCTTTTGGTTAGTGACTGCTCCTATATGCATTGCACTGGCTGTGGGTATGGAAGCAAACAGCACTGGGAGACTGGACAATGGGCAGGAGCAATGGCACATTTTAGGTAAGGTCAGGTCAACAACATTGCTTGGGAGAATTTTGGGACAGACAGCAGAAGGAGAAATGGGAGGTGTACCAGGATCTGGAGTCAAGCTCCTTAGCAGCAGTAATGGCAGAACCCCAACCCACTAGACTGAGGTCATCTACAAGGATTCAGAGAGACGAACAGTCTTGTCAGAGAGGCTGACCCTGGCAAGCCTTCTGAGCCTTGCGCACAAAAAGTCCCATCATCATTACAGAGTGAGGAGGGAAGAGCGTTGGACTTTACTACATCAAGCAGAGGACAGCCACAACAGGGAACAGAAAGTGGGCAAAGCAGGAGAAGTGAGGAGAGGGAGGAGAACAAGAAATTGACAATTAGAATCTTCATAGGTTGTAACACCGATTACATCAGGCAACAAACCAACACAGAACATCAATAACCAAAGACAACTGAATGGTACAGAAAAGGAAGTGGGTCAATGACTTACTACACAGGCATGGGGACATCTGGGAGGCTTCTGAGTAAGGGAACTGTTTCTGTGCTGTTTAATTCTATGAATTTAATCTAAATGGTCCAAAAGCATTTTGCAATACATTTAGAATGTCGAAACTCTACACATATCTGTGCCTTTTCATACAGTCAGGCCTGAACATGACCTCAGTCCACTCCAACTGCACTGACCTACCTCAGGCTGAAATCCAGTATTCCAAGAACTGACCCGATTCACCAGCTCCCTGTGAACTAACTGCTGAATGATGTGGAATTGACCCACAGCTCCACCATCTCACACAGCAATGGATGCATCCATGGTGGAACTCAGTTATCTGTGAGACGTCGAAATGGTGCGTCAGAGCCCAACAGGGTTCTCCTGGCATGGGAGTTGGGGAGGTGGGAGGGAAGTTCCAACCAGAGTTACTGATCAGTGACCACCCACCCCTCCTCCTGAAGAATGTGCTGCTGCATGTGGAGGTCATGTGAATATCGGGCTTGGCATGAAGCTCCCACAACCCAAGGGCTCAGAAGCGTGTACCATCAGTCCGAGCATGAGCGACGGGCAAGTGGCAAGGTGCTATTGGCCCAGGGAGTCGTTGGGAGACAGAGAAAGGGGAGGTGGGGAAGGGCGTGAGGGGGAGGAGAGGAGGGGGGGGGAGGGGAGGGGGAGGAGGGGAGGGAAGGAGGGGAGGGGAGGAGGGGAGGGGAGGAGGGGAGGGGTAGAGGGGAAGAACGATCGTCATTTGGGGGTGTCCAATGCTTTCCTCTCTCTGTAATATTAGCTTCACACAAACAATTCCCCCCTTGCCCCTCTGTAACTCTAGAACTGGGGAGTGTGGATATTGAGGACTGAGATGCAGAGAAACGTCTCTCCCACAGGGGACTGTGAAGCTGTAGTGTCCCCACATTCAAAAGACCGGCTTTTGGGAGGGATCGAGACTAGGCAGAGCAGCCACCATCTCTTCACCTCCTCTCCCCTCCTGGCTGTCTCCTGCTCCCATTTTCTCTGGGATAGTGTGTCTGTTGCGTGGAGAGGTTGGGACCATCAGGCCTGGGTTGACTTGGGTGTAGGAGAGTAAGAAGGAATCTCATTGAAATGTACAGGGGTGGACAGAGAAGACATGGGGAGAATGTTTCCCCTGGCTGGGAGGTTTAGTCGAGTAAGACGAGACGAGGTGAAAGTCCCTCACTCTGAGGGTGGTGAACCTGTGGCGTTCTCTACCACAGGGAGAAGTGGAGGCCAAGTCTCTGAATATATTTGAGGAGGTAGCTGGATTCGTTGACACAAATGGCATCACAGGATACGAGGAGAGAGCAGGAATACGTTAACGAGGTAGAGGACCAACACTTTGAATGGTGAAGTGATCTCGAAGGGATAGAGGCATAAAAACTACTGGAAGGGCTCAGCAGGTCAGGCAGCATCTGTGGAGGCGGAGGGACGGTTGACATCTCGGGTCGAGACCCTGCATCAGGACTGAGAGTGCAGAGGGGAGATGGCTGGTATAAAGAGGTGAGAGGAGGAGGTGGGTGAGAGGTGGGAACACAAGGGAGAAACCCAGGTGGATGGGTGATGGACAGATGGAATCAGGTGGGGAGGGTGACAAGTCTTGGTGATGGGGGGGGGGGTGGGGGTGGGGGGGGAAGAGATGGAAAAGGTGAATAAACGGAGGGAGGCCACGGGCAGACTGGTGGGTGTGGGGAAGGCACAGTGGTGACTCTTCAATGTTCACACCGTCGAGTTGTGACTGCCCAGGCGGAATCCATGGTGCTGCTCTTCTAATTTGTGTTTAGCCTCACCGTGGCTAAACATAAATTAGGTCGGTGTGGGGATGGGGAGGGAGGGGGTCCTCATGGCTCCTAGTTTCTATGTTTTATGGTCTTAGCTTTGCACTCAGGTACTGTGCTGCCATCATGTGGCAGAACCAACATCAGCAGGAAGAGAGGTTCTCGGCAGAAATTTCACAGTCTTCTCGTGTGTGTGTGTGTGTGAGTGTGTGTGTGAGTGTGTGTGTGAGTGTGTGTGTGTGTGTGTGTGTGTGAGTGTGTGAGTGTGAGTGTGAGTGTGAGTGTGTGTGTGTGTGAGTGTGTGTGTGAGTGTGTGAGTGTGAGTGTGAGTGTGAGTGTGAGTGTGTGTGTGTGTGTGTGTACGTACGTACGTGTACACATGTACACCACCATGCATCTTCTGCTAGCTGGGCCTGCATTTGACAGCTGCCCATGGCATCCCTCAGTACCTGCCCCTTGGGCTGGGGCCCCCATGCCCTGATCAGTAACAGGCCCTCCTCCCACTGCGACCCTGATTGACCCCTCGGTCTAGCCCACCACCAGCTACTGCTGCCCCCACCCAGACTCCCTCCCCCACTGGATGTTCCCGGCCTGGAGGGAGGGGGATGGGTCTCCCTCCCTCCCTCCCTCCCTCCCTGGAAATACATCCCTGCTGACAGTGATGGGAGTGGCAGGGGGAGGGAGGACTTCCCCCAGCGACAGTGAGGGGGATGTGTTGGGGGGGGGGGGGGGTGGGTGGGTGTTGGGCGGGAGGGGAGGGGATCGTAGGGGGAGGGAGCAGGGGAAGGGACAGTCACCAGTCTCAGTGCCCAGGTGTGCTACAAGTGAACTACCTGCTGGGTGCTGGGCTGGTTCTGCAGCTTCAGGAACTCTTCTCGCTGCTTGCTGTGTTTCAGCTTCTCGCAGCTCTGCTGTTGCTTCAGTTTCGGGGCGGGTGGGATGGGCAGTCGGCCCCCGCTCTGGGAATAGGCAGAGAGAGAGAAGGAGACACACACACTCAGCACAGCTTCACCCAGAGACCCGGGTAACACCCCCCACCCCACCAGACCCCTCCACTGGGGAACGCTCCTCCCAACCACTGCCCCGTCTCCAAGACCTCTCCCCCGCCATCAAACCCCAACCCCAACTTGGACAAATGGACCAAAGTCAGCACTGGCTGGGGTGGGGGTGGGGGTGGGGGTGGGAGGGGCGGGTCTGTGTAGGACACTTGGGTGCAGACCTGGGGGGCGTGGGGGGGAGGCGGGGAGAAGTGGGACAGGGACCGTCCACTGTTGGCTCCCAGCCTCAGCCACCACGAACCTGGTCTGCAGAGCCCAGACCCATCCAGCCCCACCTCCTGGGAATCCCCCGCAGCCTGAGGGAACCTTGTTCTTGCCCCAGTAGAGAATTAATATCTTCCATAACTTGGCAAGGCCAGGCACTTGGCTTCGGAGTATTTAATTCCTGACAACATCAACCCCTTCCAGGAGAGCACAGCAGCCTGTCCGAGACTCTGTGGAAAGAAGCCTTTGAGTATTTCCATAGCAATCGCTCAAAGACCAACAAAGGGTTAAAACCCTCAGGAACCCACCTCCCCCCCAGCCTGGTTTACCTCTGGTTAGCTGGTGGCAACTCAGCTACAGAGGTCATTGAGCAAGCAGGACTGTTTCCCCAATCCCAGGAAGTCTGAGAACATCCTCAGGGTAGGTGTGGTGACACCTGACATACACGTGGTCAGGCCCCACACGTGATGATACCTGACATACACAAGGTCAAGGCCCAGACATGGTGACACCTGACATACACGTAGTCACACCCCACACGTGGTGATACCTGACATACATGAGGTCAAGGCCCAGACGTGGTGACACCTGACATACACGTTGTCACCCCCATACATGGTGACACCCAACATACATGTGGTCACCCCCACACGTGATGACACGTGGTCATGGCATCAATCGGACCACCTGGAGTTGGCCGCAGACAGCACCGACTCTGCCGTGGTTTCCCCTCAGCCTCGGGGACAACTGCCCACTTGGTGGAGGTACAGAGTGGCCAATTTCCACACATCAACGTAGGAACACAGCCCAAATCTGAAGCACCGCAGCTCCCCCACACACGGCCCAGCCCCACCCTTGGTTCCCCCCTGCAGGGTCAGTGTCACTTTAAATCACACAGCAAGAATAAAGTTGCAGACAAGATTAAACGGCAGAGTTCAGTCTGAGACAAAATCAGAAAATCAGCCATTCTGAAAGGATCTTCAGATTGGTGCAGAGAGCTGGGTCTGTTGGAAAGAAGCAGAGGAGGAGGAGGTATCCCTCAGGAGCCCAGGAAGGACTGGATGAGGTGGACTGAGGGATCCGGGAGAAGCTCCAGGGCAGATTCGTCGGGTCACACAAGATTCAGAAGGAAACAAAGTGAAATCCAGACTGGAAAAAGCAGCAAATGGTTTGAACATTGTGATAGAGCCATGAACTTCAGAGAGAGTGTTGACGCGTGATTCAGCCTGAACTGGTCAAGTGTGAAGCAAGGAGTCAGGAGGTCACAGCAGAGGCCCAGAGGGCGGGCAAGAGGCCCAGAGGGCGGGCAAGAGGCCCAGAGGGCGGGCAAGAGGCCCAGAGGGCGGGCAAGAGGCTCAGAGGGCGGGCAAGAGGCCCAGAGGGCGGGCAAGAGGCCCAGGCGAGAGCAGGGTAGACAATTGAAAATGGAACCTTTGGATCCGGAGGCAGCAGCTGGGGTTTGGGGAGGAGGCTGGGCTTGACCCTGGAGGTCGGAGATGTGCTCGGTCTGGAATTGGAGGGCACGAGGGACGGCTGTTCCTCGGGACAAGCGTCATCAGCATCCTCTGCCCTTCCTCTCTCAGCGGCTGGGTCGCAGGCTGCGCAATCACTGGATGCGTCCGCCAGCTCCTTCTTCAGCTCACAGATGTCTGGGATGCGGAGAAACTCTTTGGGAAACAGAAACTCAGTGCATGGGTGTTGGCTGATCTGGGAGATGGTTGATTCCAGCTCCCTGATGGTCTCCTCAAGGCTGTCCATGGTCTTGTAGGTGCTGATCTTGATCTCCTCGGTTCTGGCAAAAGCTGCAGCACCAGCCTGGTCTCTCGATGTCCTGCTCCTGGCCTGCTCGATCTCGTTGATCTTTAACTTCTTCACTTCTGTTTGCTTTTGGCCTGTCACTTTGTCAATTTTCTCCTCCTCTTCATAGACAACAACTTGCAAGGACTTCCTTCCCGCCTCTGCCCTCGACTCAAAGGCTTTTGCCAACACCTTTGGCTGCTGCTTGGGAAGACAGGCCACGACATCCTTCAAGTTCCCATCTTTCAGCTCTGTATCCTCTGGAATGCCGGATTCTGGCATGGATTGTCCAGGGTTCTCCTCGGAAGCAGCACCAGTTTCAGGAGTTGAGCCCTCCGGCTTCCCCGGGGAGATGCAGTCACTTGTTTTGCCGACTACTTCAGAGACACAGGATTCCGCCGGGACAGAAAAAGGGGTCATTTCCGGAATGGAATCTTTCTCTCCAGTCATGGTCTGTAACTCTTCACTGTGATCTTCAAATACAGTGGAAAGCCTCTTGTGGGCTGTTTTGATATCCAAACGCTCTCCAAAGATGGCAATAACTGGCTTCACGTCCAGCGATGAGACGATCACCCCCTTCCCGCTCTGTTGCCTTCCAGACAGAGTCAGATTCTCTGAATTTTCTTCCTTTGAGGAAGAAACATCTGAGGTCTGGATATTTTCACTTTTCTCACACACGATTCCCTGAACTTCCTGCCCGCATAAAGCTTGGATCTGGTTTTCCATAAAAGCCACATTTTCTTCAGCGTCAGATGGTGCTGCTTCCATGTGATTGGAGGAAAGCTCCGAAGGAGACAAGGACGAGATTGTCAGGAGGTTCTCCTGGGCTTCTGAGGGAGCCTGGTCCAGTGAAGGGGAGTCCATCCCAGTCTGGATGTCCTGGATCAAATCAGCTTCAAGCAGTGCAAATTCCTCCAACACTATTCCGGCTGGGATGCCCCGTGTCCAGGTTTCAGATATGGACAAGTTCTGTTGACTCCAGGCAGGGAATGAACCTGTCCCCACTCTGGTTGGTTCACTACTCCCCACCGGCCCGTCGAGAGTCTCCACCGTTTCTCCAGCGAGAACAGGCTCTGTCACGTCAGAGATAGAAGAGCTTGAGGAGTCAGGTTTCCACTCAGTCAGCACAATGTGAGGGAGCTGGGCAGAGCCCAGGGAACTCGGGACTTGCATCTCCTACAGACGGTAGACGTGGATAACACACAAGGAAATAAGTGAGAGTTTAGTCAGTGTGAATCACCGCGAGCTTCACGCCCCAGTACCTGAACCATAGCTGAGGCGATCTCCGAAACCAGACACAACTTCCCAGCTGCCCTACAAGAAGGACCCTAGCGGTGACTCCTGGCGGCTTATGGAGAAGCACAACCCTTCTCGCCCCTGCTCAACGTTTGGCAGAAGATCCGCCCTAGTGCAATGGGCATAGAAACCACAAACAGAGCAACCATCCTGACCAGTTTGGAGTCACACATAGGCCAGGCTGGGAAAGGACGTCATATATCCTCCCCGCAGGTGGGTTTTCACAACAGTAACCCTCTGGTTTCGTTCTCATCGTCACTGTTTTAATTCCAGATTTCGTTGGTTGCTTGACTTTAAGATCACGATGGGATTTGAACTCGCGTCTCTGGGTCAATGGTCCGCAGCTCTGGATGCTAGTCCTGTCATTTAACCATTAAGCTACCATACCCTCTCTTAGACCATATCCTAGTCACAGCCATTGGACAATCAGGGTGGAAGTTAGAGGAATTGTTTATGGACAAAAAATCCAGTTTTAACTTTTCTAAATGTTGCTTTTGCGTGGCAACACTTGCGGGCTGCCCCCAGCACATTCTCAGTAATGCAAAAAGACGCATTTCACTGTGTGTTTCGATGTACACGTGACTAATAAATAAATATCTTATCTTATCTTATGCGCCCACGATGTTTCCCAGTGGATGACTGACAGCTCAGTGTGGTTGAGAGTTTTACTGGGGGCGACACAGTGACACAGCCGCTGCCTCACAGCTCCAGAGACCCGAGTTCAATCATAACCTCCGGTGCTGTCTGTGTGGAGTTTGCACGTTTGATGTGAGCAGGTGGGTTTCCTCCCACATCCCAAAGACGCGCGGGTTGGTGGGTGAAGTGGCCGCTGTAAATTGCCCCAAGTGTGTGGGTGAGGGCGAGAATCCAGGAGGAGGTAATGAGAATGGGGGGAGAATAAAACACAGGATGAAAGCTGGATTGGGATAAATGGGTAGCTGATGGTCAGTATGGACTCGGAGGGCTGAAGGGCCTGTTTCTGTGCTGTCTCTCTCTATGACAGGTACATGGATAGGGAAAGTTGAGAGAGACATTGGCTAAACACAACAAGTGAGACTGGCTCAGGTAGACAACTTGTTGTGTGTGGACGAATTGGGCCAAAGGGCCTGTTTCTGTATAACTCTATGACTAGGACTCTAGAACAGAAATTCTTCAATGGATGGATGTGCCGTTTTCTTCATTTTGGGTAACCGTGGATACTGTGGGTTAGGGTTAGTTGAAGCAGATTGTTAACTCCCAAGGGCTACTAATGTTGATATACATTCCCCCACCAGCCTCAAAGCCACCCCAACCTGCTTCCTGCTGTTGAATCTGCTTCCCCCCCCCCCCGATCCCCCGCGCCCCCCCCCCCCCCCGACCCCCCGCGCCCCCCCCCCCCCCCCCCACCGTGAGCTGATCCTCAGAGGTTCTCACATGGAATGAGATTGGATAGGATTGGCTGAAGCTCACTGGAGATTGGAAGAACGAGCAGCGACTTCACTGGGATAAATGAGGGATGGACAAGATGGATGCGGGAGTCTAAAGCTGGGGGAAACATCTCATAACAAGGGTTTGGACATTCAATAAGGAGATGGGAAAGATCGGGTTGTGAATTTTGGCATTCACTACACCAGGATCTTTTGGGTCGTCTGTCACTGACAATGTTGAATGCGGAAGGAATCGTTATTTATTCATTTGTCAGGATCTGCATATTCGGGACACCCTTTTAAGATGCTTTTTGAAATCAGCCTCTCGGATCAGGCACCATTTTGCCTGACATAAGAGATCGCAGATGCTGGAATCTGGAGCAGCACACGATCTGCTGGAGGAACTCTGGGTCGAGCAGCATCTGTGGGGGGGGGGGGGTGAAGGAATTGTCGAAGTTTCGGGTCATAATTTTACCAGACGTAGTTTGGTGACAGCTTTTGTCTGATAAATGCTGCTGGGTTCTGCCTGACTAAATGCACTATATAAATGAAGAGTGTTAATGTGAGGTGGTTGATGTTGATTATTTGCAAGTTTGCCTTCAAATTGGTGCATCGTCAGAAAGTTTTAAAGGATATTTCTAACTCCAGTCCTGGCATTGATCTCAGGTTGACTGTCAGCAAAGCGACTTGTGTTAGGCAGAGGCGAACAGCGTGCGTGATCCACATTCAACACTCACTGCAAGGCCGACAGGAGACAATGTGTGAAAACAACAATGAAACAGCGGGACAAAATAAATTGCCTGTTGTTGAATCACCTGAATACAGGAGTGAGAGTGAGTCCTGGACGGTTTAATTAAATGGTTTTGAATTGTTACAACAGAATCATGAAAAAAAATTCTCCAGCATTTTTTATTGATCTGCATTGATTCCAAACGTAATTTGTAGGAAATTCAATAGAATCTCACGGATTAAAACCAATCAAATTCATCATAATGTGACAGAACCAATTCCACTGGGGAGGAAATCACACACTCCAGTGGTTTTGAAAGCTCATTCTCCCCGTATACATTCTGATCAATGAGGACCATTTATTGCCAAACCTCGACACAAGACGCTGGAATCTGGAGCAACACACACAAAATGCTGGAGGAACTCAGCAGGTCAGGCAGCATCCATGGAGGGAAACAAACAGTTGACATTTCTGTTTATTTCCCTCCATAGATGCTGCCTGACCTGCTGAGTTCCTCCAACATTTTGTGTGGATTGCCAAACCTGTGCCTCATTCCAGAGGCTGTTCGAGAGAGGCAGGGCCATGAACAGCAATTTCTTTACATAAAAAAAGGAAATAGTGTGTTCACCTTGAACATTTACGATTAACGTGTGAAATACCTGAAACACATGCACCAGCGCAGCTTCATAAACCAGCACTCCAATGCAATTCCCCAAACACATGCACCAAATGCATTTCCTGCAAACATGCACTAAATATAATTCCCCAAACACAAGCATCAAATCCTGTCCCAAAACACTTGCACAAATGCTGAGCCCAAACGTGTACATTGACGAAAACTGCTGCACTGATGCATTGCCCAAACTGCTGCACCGACGATATCTTTAAAAATAGGAACCAATCCCCTTATAAAATGGCTGAGATGAATGCAATCAGCAAACATGTGCCATAGCTCAATCCCCAAATTCCTGCAGCAATCTATGCCTAAAATGATTGCTCCAATGCAATCGCCAAACACTTGCACCAGCCTATTCCCTGAAACATTTGTACCCATGCATCCTTCGCAAATTCTTGCACTGGTGCATTCCCCTAAACGTATCCCTGCCTCAAACACATGCAGCAATCCATTCCCTGAACAAATGCCTCATTCTGCCTCCCACTAATGCCTCTATTCCTCGCTCGAAATACATCCCTAATCCAGTTGGGCCGGACCCCGTCCTAAAGAGCTCAACCGATCGTCCTGGGCTGGTTCCACAAACACCATTTTGTTTTAAAGAAAATGCTGTGACCAGTCTGGACATTTGCTGCCAGTGTTTCTGTTTCCCGGGACCCAATGCCTGAAGGTCCCGGAGTTTTAATTCAACACTGAACCAGAACCAGGCCACTCGTAAAAATCAACAGCCTTAGAGTCAGAGAGTCACACAGCACAGAAACAGTGCCTTCGACCCAACTGGTCCAGCTGACAAGATTCCCATCTAAGCTAGTTCCATTTGTCTATGTTTGGCCCATATCCCCCGAAACCTTTCCTATCCATGTACTTGTTCAAGTTCCTTTGAAACGTTGATATTGTACCTGCCTCAACCACTTCCTCTGGCAGCTCATTCCACATACAGACCAACTTCTGGGTGAAAATGTTGCCCCTCAGGTTCCTATTAAACTCTCCCCTCTCACCTTAAACTTATCTCCCCTAGTTCTTGATTCCCAAACCCTGGGAAAAAGACTGTGTGCGTTCACCCTATCTATGCCCCTCATTATTTTATACACCTCTGTAGGATCACCCTTTATTCTCCTACGCTCCAGTGAAAAAAAGTCCAAACCTGCTCAACCTCTCTCCATAACTCAGTCCCTTGAGTCCCAACAAGATCCTTATAAATCTCCTCTGCACTCTTTCCAGCTTAATGGCATCTTTCCTACACCAAAACCGAACACAATATTCCAAATGCAGACTCATCAACATTTTGTACAACTGCAACATCACGGAATCCAGCCTCCCCTCCATGTAGATCATGGAAACCAGCCTCCCCTCCTAGATTCTGCCTATACCTCTCGCTGCCTAGATGAAGCAGCCATCATAATCAAAGACCCCAGCCACCTGGGTCATTCTCTCCTCTCCTATCAGGCAGAAGAGACAGGAGCCTGAGGGCATGTACCACCAGGCTCAAGGACAGCTTCTATCCCACTGTGGTAAGACTATTAAACGGTTCTATTATACGATGAGATGGACTCTTGACCTCACAATCTACCTTGTTATGACTTTGCACCTTATTGTCTACCTGCAGTGCACTTCCCTGTAGCTGTGACACTTTACTCTGTATTCTGTTGTTGTTTTTACCATGTACTACCTCAATGCACTGTGCAATGAATTGACCTGTACGAACAGTATGCAAGACAAGTTTTTCACTGTACCTCGGTACAAGTGACAATAATAAACCAATACATAACATCCTGACTTCTATACTCAGTGCCCTGACTGAGGTCGTTCCCACTGCGAGGATTTGGAAGTGAAGTTGACTGGTTCCTTGCATCTCAACCAAATTGCCAGCAGCACTCCTCTTGCCTTTCTAAGCTGCCTTGTGACTTACTGACACTGGGGCCAGGTTAATGGGAAGGGTGCACTCCAAGACTCCTCACCATCTGGGATTCCATCTGAATTCTGACAAGACATGCATGCATGATCATAGGATTGCCTTAACAATGAGCATCAGCAGAGTGAGGGGGAACAACTCAGTCACCCTCAGCTTCACTCTCTAGGAACAGGAACCAGGGACAGTTTGTCCTTGCACCAGCCTGGAGGTCCTGAGGCCAATTATGTCCTACCCTCTCCGAGCCTGGTCAACTGGCTCAAGGTTTATTGAACTTGTCCAGGTCTGTGAACTTTACAGCTGAGCCAATGAGCAGGCTGTTCAATTGGATTCTGGCCAAACCGAATACATTTTTTTCCCCATTTCAGGCTTCACCGTTTCACTCTCAGTGCCTGATGACCATTGGCTCCAAAGTCATTGTTTGCAAATCCTTCCTCTTCACCCCACTCCCCTTTGCAATCCTGCCACCCCCAAAACCCCCAAGCTTTCTCAACTCCATGCACCCTTCCTCTGCTCCGGTATTGGAACCTGCACCTGGGCCTTACCCTCCAGAACTCCCGCCCTAAACCACAGTTCCTCCTCTCTCCTCCTTGAAGATGCTTCCAAATCTTATCACTTTGATCAGACTCTCTCACAACCTACACGGCTCTCTGTGAAACTTTGCCTGATGGCCCTTCAGTGAGGTACCGGCAGACATTTTTCAGGCTTAACTATAAATGCAAGTTGCTCTGTGATAAAGTCCCAGTCGTTTCCCCCTCCGCCTTCTGTGGCCCAACTTATGTTTTGGTGGACGTGTTCAGATTGTGTGACTGGGGTACAGATCCGGGAAGCCCACTGTGAGGGAAGCGAGAGTTTCTACCTTCACCTATTTCTGGGGATGTGATAGAACTAGCTTGTTTTTTTATTGGGTTAATCACCAACAGATCTTTGCTAGAATCCACTTTCTCTCCCATGGATTTACGTTGTAACCTGTTCCTGAAATTTATTCCAAGTGTCAGGAACAGAAGCAGCAACACATATGTATGATGGCCAAGGAAAAACCTTTATCCCCAGATCCCTGATTTCCAAATTAAAAAATCAGAATCAATCTCTTCATTTCAATATTTTAAGAAGGTTAATACTGGCACCACTGACTGACCCAATGAACTGGACGGAGGCAGCAGGTGAGAGTTTAACTGAGAACCTCTAGACTCATGAGCAAATTACGGCAAAGTCTCCTGATAACAGCAGGGTCATTGCTGCCACTACATGGAGGGTTGTTACACAGTACAAATAGGGAGTGTAACATCAGTCCATTCACTGAGAACTCTGTTTGTCAGGACTATAATCCACTCATGTAGGCACAAGAGGCTGCAGATGCTGGGATCTGGAGTGACAAACAATCTGCTGGAGGAACTCAGTGGGTCGAGCAGCATCTGTGGGGGGAGAGGAATTGTTGGAAGGATCTGATGCAGGTTTCGACCCGAAATGTCGACAATAATCTAATCCAATCCTGATGAAGGGTCTCGACCCAAAACGTCGACTGTTTATTTCCCTCCATAGATGCTGCCTGACCTGCTGAGTTCCTCCAGCTGTGTGTGTGTGTGTGTGTGTGTGTGTGTGTGTGTGTGTGTGTGTGTTGCTCCAGATTCCAGCATCTGCAGAATCTCGTGTCTCCGTAATAATCTAATCCTCCCTGCTCTGACCCTCCAGAACTTGTGTCATTGCCTGCAGCCAATTTTAAGAGCTATGACACAGGTTTCCTATGGTTACAGCCCAGTCCTGCACTTGGAACAGTTCCAAGCAGCAATAACATGGTCAGTTCACTGCCAAATACCCATTTCCTTGTCAACCCTAGGTCTCACTTGACCATATCTCATACCAACAGCTGGTCCAACATCACATGTCTGGTGATTGGACTGTATGACAGTCAACCAGAGAGGCAAACAAAACAGCAAAAGACATGAATCAAACAGTAGTGAAAAGATTAGTAATTTAAACTATTTAATTAGGAGGGAAGTATGTTAAATGGAACCACTTTAAGTATCTTCAGTTCCATTGACCCACAAGCACAGATGCCCTTAATTATAAGCAAAGAATTTTTTTTTAGTAAGTTAGTTGCAGGTAACTACTGATAGTGTGGAGACAGAACACAGAGAGAACGTGTTAATGCCCGAACCTTGGGAAAAGGGGACAGGATAATGAAGATCACTACATGTAATTTAGGAAGAGCAAAAATTGGAGAGAGTGTGGGTAGCAATTCCAAAAACATTCCATTTGGGCACCTTTTGGGGAAGGTGGCACATGAGCATGGCATCATGCTGTGCCATCAAGCGTCAAGGCTCATGCCTGCCCCTCCTGGTTTTACACGGTGCGTTTCCATTCCCCATCTGCTCATTGGGAGCATAGGAAGAATGAAAAGGGAGTCCCCTGGTTAGTTTCTTGCAGGGCCACCAGCTGTGGTGACTATCTGCCAATTACTGACCCCCGGCTCCATCTGCTTCTCCTGCCCAAGAGCCCTCGAGGGTGTTGCTGGGTTAATAAGAAGGAGTGCAAAACGTCACAGGCAGGGAAACACTATTTGGGGAAACTTTTACTTTTTCATCTTTACTGATACAAGATGACGTGGGACTGAAGGTAACTGTGGCGTCAAAACTGGGCACAAGATTGGAGCTCCTTCCCACCCAGGAGGTGCCGCTGGGAGGGAGGGCACCACGTTGAGGCTTGAGCATCCTGAAGGCTGCAAGGGTGAGTCTAGCACCTACAGCCCCTGCTGAGGGCTGAGTTGTAACATAGAATGGAGTTTACTTGCTTCGTGACAGATGCAATGGAAATCATGCATAGTGCAAAAGGGCTGAACAGTCATCTTCCTATACTTCTCACATTGCCTTGAGTTCTCTCCAATAGTTTGGGGTTCAATCCCAATGCTTGGCTGAACAAGCAGGGGCTTTATTTGCCAAAGCCTATTCCGAGGAGGTAAATGAGTGAGTTTGGCAGTAAACATCCCTTCCCTCCCTGAGGGACAACTCACCGCCTTTGGCCCTGCCCCTAGTTCGGGGTGGGTGGGCGGGCCAGATCATCCCATACTATACAGATGGCGGTTCAACACCGCGGGCATACATTGGTAGCTCTCATCGACTTCAGGCACTGCCTGGTGGCACATGCTGGGAATTAGTGAACAGGAAAGGTTCTGTCCCAGTGTACGGGATGATGTGCCGTGCCAGATTCCGAGTGCGCAGTGGTCTCCAAAGCCCAGAGCTTGCCCACAGTGAGGGAGCAGAGGAGTTACAGAAGTGAGCGGAAATGCAGGCATCAGCAGTTAGTCGGGAGGTGGAAGCAGGCGAGTTAGAGTCGTGCTCAGAAGAAGTTTGAAGCCACGAGGCTTTACCTTCCGTCCTCCAGCTGGTTGGCAAAGCCTGCAAGACCTGGGATCTGTGGTGGGTAAAGCTGCCAAGCCCTGTTCACTTACTGCTCTCGAACCAGAAACTGGCACAGGGCTTCTCTGAAACACCTGACGGACCAGAAATTGGGAAGAAAGACACAAAAAAAATAAATGCATAGAGTCCACACTTCCGTTCTGCTCTTCTGAAGAGATGTGCTTGAACAGTAAACCAATCCAAGGTCTGAACAACCTGCAAACTGAAACCTTTATACACTTGCCCACATGGGGACCACGGAGAGAAAGACCTACAGAGGAGCAAGGAATTGATAAAGTAAAGGAAAGATTACTTGAACAGGCTGGTGAGAAACAGAAACACAGTAAAAGCTTCAACAAACACGTGAAGGGAAAAAGATTAACAAAAGGTAATACAGACCCTTTATAGACTTAGGAGTGATTACATTGGAGAATAAGGACATGTAGGGAAATTAAACAAATGTTCTGTGTCTATCTCCATGGAAGGGGGATCCAGAAAACCTCAAGGAAATGGTGGAATGATCTAGAGTGACTGGGGAGCTGAACGCAATTATGATTGGTTAAAGAAGGTATTGGAGAAATGAATGGCGGGTGCAAGGTGATAAAAGTTGTGAAGGACGTAGCTGTGAGGAGAGTGGATGCACTGGTTGACACCTTCCAAAATGTCACAGGTTCTAGACGGTTCCCACAGACTGGAAAGCAGGAAAGGAAAATCAGGGAACAACAGACCAGTTACGCTGTGACCAGTTGCTGGGGAAAGGTTAGAATTTATTAGATAGGGTAAAGTCAACACAGATTTACAAAAGGAAAATCCCTTTTGACAAATCAGTTTTATTTTGAGGTTACAGCTGTCAAAATAGATAAGGGCGAACCAGTAGATATGGTGCATTGGATATTCGGCATTGGAAAGCTGTCCATGCAAGAGACAAAAAGAGGACAGGGGATTGGGGGTAAACATACAGGAGTGGACTGAGGATTGGTTGATGGACCGAGGGCAGAGGATGGGAATAAATGGGTCATTTTTGGTTCGGGACACTCTGGCATGTGGAGTGCTGGACTGAACTGAGCAGGTTGGGCCTTTTTCATTGGTGCGTCAAAGAATAATGGGTGATCTTATCGAGGTGTATAGAATTATGAGGAGCATAGATAGAGTGAATGTGCACAATCTTTTTCCCTAGGGTTGGGGAATCAAGAACTAGAGGGCATAGGTTTAAGGTGAGAGGGGAAAGATTTAATAGGAACCTGAGGGGCAACTTTTTCACCCAGAGAGTGCTCAGTATATGGAATGAGCTGCCAGAGGAAGTGGGTGAGAACATTTAGAAGTTACTTGGACAGGTACATGGATAGGAAAGGTTTAGAGGGATTTGGGCCAAACACGGGCAAATGGGAATCTTGGTTGACATAGGCTAGTTGGGCCGAAGGGCCTATTTCTATGCTGCATGATTCTAGGACTCTATTGGTGCAGGAGCCTTGGTGTGTCCCTGATCCATATCAATGATGACAGGACTAGTGTGACATATCCACGTATCCCGAGAGCTGGGTGGCAGGTGAAATAAAAAATGTCAGGGGAACCTGTGCGTCCTGCACTTCAGTCACTGAAGTCTGATGTGCAGGTACAGCAAGCAGATAGGGTTTGTTGACCTTTAGAGCAAGAGGATAGAGTACGAAAGTTAAGGAGTAAAGGCACCTTGCTGCAGTTACATAGGCCCCAGTGGCACACATCTGAAATATCATGGACAGATCTCAACCACCTAATGGAGGACGTATGTGCAGCGGTGGGAGTGGAGTGAAGGTTCGGGGTCAGGGCAGTTTGGTGCACAAGGTTAAACAGTCTGGGCCCGCACTCTTCCGAAAACGAGAGGTGATCTCATCGAAGTATACAAAGTTCTTAACGGGTGGGACATGTAGATGCAGGGGTGATGTTCCCACTGGCTGAGACATCTCCAAGAGGGGGTGGGGGGGGGGGGTTGGTGTCACAGTCTCAGGATGAAAGGTTGGTCACTGAGGGACGGGAAGAGAATTTCTTCATTCAGAGGCAGGTGAATCTTTGGAATTCACTAGCCCAGGGGGTTATTGGGGGTCAGGACAGGGATCGATCGATTTTTGGATACTTAGCCAATTCTATGATATGGGGTTTGTGTAGGGAGGTGGTATGGATGTAAAAGATCAGCCTTCATTTTAGTGATGACTTCTGTTCTTACGTCAGTTTTTTATGCACTGACACAGAGTGGACACACTCTTTCACCATAATGAGGGCATTACCCAGATAACCTCCACATGTACGAACACCAGGATTTTGATGGATGATCTGTGCCTGACCTACGGGAGAGACTTTCACTGGGCATCCACTTGCTTTGACCTTCAGGTGGAGATACCCAGGATCTGGGATGCCTAAGTTAGGGCAGACACAATCCTAGGTGGAAACACAGCCAACACAGACACCTGGCCCACCACACTTACCGAGATGATGCCTTCAGTGGGCATGACTAATCTGATGGCTGTTGTGGGCATTTGACACCAGTGTACCACCCTGGATGTTAACTTGAAGGAAGAAGTGGCAGCTTAGAACACAAACAAGAACCAGGTTTGGAGCATAAAATGGGGCTGAGAGTTTCACACCTTGGTGAACACATTGGTTTGGGATGACCCAGTGCCAATCCTATACTCTGGCCCTAGGGCCAGAAACACCAACCTCCAACTCTGCCATGATCCTGTCCTCTTCATCCTCGTCATCTCGAACAGCCGAGGCCACGACTGGCGGCGGGGTCGATGGCGGTTTCGCCTCCGACATGGTTCTCCGGAGCTTGACGTGTGGTCTCTGCGTGTCGGTCTCGTCAGAGTCGGCTTTCTGACAAGGGCAGAAAGGAAGGGCCTTCACCAACATGACCTCCTCCCACCACTCAACCCAGCCTCAACCGTACCTTTTCCTAAACCCCTTCACAACATGCATTTAGATAAACCTGTAATGGCATGGTAGTGTAGCAGTTAGCGCAACACTATTACAGTGCCAGTGACCCGGGTTCAATTCCAGTTTGAAGAAGTTTGTACGTTCTCTCCGTGTCTGCATGGGTTTCCTCCAGGTGCTCTGGTTTCCTCCCACATTCCAAAGACGTATGGGTTAGGAAGTTGTGGGCGTGCTATGTTGGCGTCGGAAGTGTGGCGACACTTGCAGGCAGCCCCCAGAACACTATGCAAAAGATGCATTTCACTGTGTGTTTCGATGTACACGTGACTAATAAAGATATCTTATATATATGTAGTCAAAGCTCCCAAAGGGCTTCACTGAAGTGATTATCACACAATGAGGTCTGAGGCCCTGAAAGGCCGCTATGGAAATGCAAACCGCTTCATCAGGCTGGATTTGAGGGAGGACCCTCAGATCATCCTGCACGTCGGTTGGCTGCGCACCCCTCGGTCTCAGTGACGGTCCAACGCGTCAGCTCTCTCGCTCTCTTCCTTTAGCCGTGACAAGTTCCCGCTCCTACACACTGAGCTTCATCAACCACTTACCCACTGGGAGTGTGATGGGGCTGGGGGAGTGGACCTGGTGGGCGGGGAGGAGATGCAGGGACAGAAAGGCAGAGAGGGGAAAGAGGTGCAGGAGCAGAGGGGTGGGGGGATGGTAAAGGAGTGAGGTGAGTGGAGTGGGAGGGGTGGCGGACGAAGGAGAGGGGTTGTGGGGGCAGGGGAAGGGGTGGGATCTGGGGTGGTGGTGAGCTGAGTCATACGGCACTGAAAGAGGGCCTTCAGCCCAATTTGTCCGTGCTGACCAAGTTACCTAACTAAGCCAGTCCCATTTGCCAGTGTTTGGCGCATATCCCTCTGAACATTTCCTATCCATGTAACTGTCCAAATGCCTCTTAAATGTTGTAACTGTACCTGCCTCAACCACTTCCTCTGGCAGCTCGTTCCATATACCCACCACCCTCTGGGTGAAAAACTTGCCCCTCAGAACCCTTTTAAATCTTTCCCCTCTCACTTTCAACCTGTGCCCTCTAGTTTTGGACTCCCCTACCCTGGGGAAAAGACTTTGTCCATTCACCCTCATGATTTTATAAACCTCAGCCTCCTACACTCCAGGGAATGAAGTCCCAGCCTATCCAGCCTCTCCTGATAACCCAAGCCCTCCAGCCCTGGTAAATCCTTGTAAATCATTTCTGCCCCCTCTCCAGTTTACTGACATCCTTCCTACAGCAGGGCGACCAGAACTGTATGCATTGCTCCAAATGTGGCCTTACCAACGTCTGGTGCAGCTGTAACATGACGTCCCAACTCCTGAACTCAACATTCTGACTGATGAAGGCAAGCGCGCCTTACCTTCATCAAAGAGATTGAAGATGGACGGGAAGGACGGTGGGACAGGGTCACGTGGTTGAGTCGACCCTCAACGGTTCTGAGCCATCGGCCGAGGTCAGCAACATTCACAGCCGTCAGCACGGGTGAAGATCAGACTAAGTGATGCACTCGACAAGACAGTACTGTCCTATTAGGTCTGGGCCTGCCTCACAGTGGAACCTACTCACTGGGGGAGTGTTAAACATCAGTGTTGCAGAGTCTGTTCATCTACAGCACTTTATCCTCACCTCCTACCCAGCCCGGATGAAGGGTCTCAGCCCGAAACGTGGACCATCCCTCTGCCTCTACAGATGCTGCCTGACCTGTTGAGTTCCTCCAGCTGTTTGTTTTTTGCTCCTACCCAGTACTCATAGTTTATATTGAATTACACAGAACCCAACCAGTTGGGCCATCCTGCTCATGCTGGTGTTTGTTTATCCCACGACAACCATGGCAACAGATCCAAGGTAGCTCACTGGTTGTAAAGCATCCTGAAGTAATGGAAGATGTTGCTGTGGTGCAAGTCTCCTCCATCCAGTCTTCTACCCTTCTATTCTCATTCATTTGTCTAATTCTCCCTTGAAAATCTCCAAACTCTTCCCTGGGAGTGAGTTCCACATTCTGAGGAAAGAGTTTTGTTATTATTTCTCTACTGAATCAATCAGAGGCTACCATGTATTTACAATCTGTATTTCCATCATGAGCACCGTTTAGCCGGTGCTGTGTTGGGAAGACATCACTCCCTTGGGCAGCCTTGTGCAGCATGGTTGAGAACTTCATGTTCCTCAGTGTAAATATCACCAACAATTTGTCCTGGTCCAACCACGACAACTGGCCAAGAAAGCACACTAACGTCTCTAAGAAGCAGAGGAAGAACCATCCTCAGAAGGCTAAGGAAATTCAGCTTGTACCTGATGACCCATACCAATTTTTTACAGATGCACCATAAAAAGCATCCCTATCCACATGCATCACAGCTTGGTACGGCACTGCTCTGTCCAAGACCACAAGAAATTGCAGAGAGCTGTGAACACAGCCCAGTCTATCACAAATAACCAGCCTCCCCTCCAATGAAAGGACCCAAACAGTCCTTTCAGGTGAGACAGAGATTCACCTGCACCTCCCTTAATATCATCCACTGCATCCGGTGCTCCAAGTGTGGCCTCCTCTACATTGGTGAGACCAAACGCAGACCAGGTGACTGTTTTGCAGAACACATGCGCTCTGTCCATAACCGCGATCTGCATCTCCCCGTTGCCGGTCACTTCAGCTCCCCCTCCCACTCCAACATTGATATAACAGTCCTCGGCCTCCTCCACTGCCAGGAGAAGTCCAAGCGCAAACTGGAAGAACAGCGCCTCATTTCCCATCTTGGAACCTTGCAGCCTAACGGCATGGACGTTGAATTCTCCCACTTGAGGTAATCCCCACCGTCCTTCTCCGCACCACCCCACCCCCCCACCATGTTTCTTCTCTTCTTCCCTTTCCTCACCCCTTCTTTTCTACATTATTTTCCCCCTCTCTCTCCTCACCTTTGACCAATCCCCCCCCCCCCCCCCGTGGATCTGCTCTCCCCTCCTCCCCCGCACCTGCCTATCACTATCTCTTACCTGCATCTACCTACCACCACCTTGTGCCCACCCCGCCTCTCCTCTTTTGTCCACCTATCACTGCTCTGCTTTTCCCTCCTACATATTGGGCTTCCCCCTTTTCCTATCTTCAGTCCTGACCCGAAACGTTGACCGCCTGCTTTTCTCCACAGACGCTGCTGAGTTCCTCCAGCTTCATCGTGTTTTTCATCTAGATTCCAGCATCTGTTTTGCTCCCCTCCAGTGACTCCGTCTACACTTCCCATTGCTCCCAGAAAGCAACCAACATTATCAAGGACCCCTCCCACCTCGGTCATTCCCTCTTCTCCCCTCTCCTATTGGGCGGAAGATACAAAAGCTTGAAAGCTTGTACCACCAGGCTGAAAGAGAGCTTCTATACTACCTCGTCATGCCCCTTGCACCTTATTGTCTGCCTGCACTGCACTTTCTCTGTAACTGTAACACTATATTCTGCATTCTGTTATTGTTTTTCCCTTCGTACGACCTCGATGGACTGACGTATGGAATGATCTGTCTGGATGGCATGCAAACAAAGCTTTTCACTGTATCTCGGTACATGTGACAATAATAAACCAATTACCTTGAGTGTGACTTCCTTTTTGTTTGTGACTATCACCTCCCCAGTGCGGCCTGTGGTCAGTCCATGGGTCGAGGGGAAGCTACGTCGCGGAGGTGGTGGAGGTGGTGACTTGGAGGGTTTCTCGGTCCTGTACCTGTGGACCGTCAGCTCCTCTGTAAAACAACAGGGCCCATTAATCAGACCAATGTCTCTTCGCTTCAGCCTATCCTAAACCCTGCTGCCTCGGATGGTGAAGTGAAGCCTTGAGGCTGGTGACTGGGTTTTCGTTACTCCTTCACAGAACCATACCATTGCCTTGGCATGGAAGGAGGCCATTTGGTCCATTGAGACCATGCTGGCTCTCTGTAGACTAAATCCATCAGTCCCATTTGCCTAGAAAATTATTCTTCAGTTCCCTTTGGAAAACACTGATTGATTCTGTTTACACTGCCCCTACAGGCAGTGAGCTCCAGATAATCATCATTCTCCACATAAAAATAAAATTGTTACGTGGAGAATGGTTATCGTCACATTGTACTTTTGCCCAATGTGCCCATCTGTGTTTGCAAGTCCTTGAACTATCCACAAATTGGAACAGTTTCTCCTAATTTATCCTGTTTAAACCAGTCAGCTTGTCCACCTCTGCCAGACCTCCTCTCGAGTAGACTGGGGCTGGATGCTCAGGTTTAGGGATTTCACGGAAACACACAAAGTATCTCAAGGGTTTGATGGGCTGGATGGAGGGAAGATGTCTCCTTGGCCAAGGAGTCCAGGACCAGACGGCCGGTTTGAGAGTGGGGACGAAGCTGTTTAGGACTGAGATGAGGAGAATTTTTTTTCCACCCTGGAGGGCTGTGGAAGTTCAGTGATGGAGCTCATTCAAAGCAAAGATCAATAGATTTCCAGATATTAATGGGATCAACGGACACAGGGAAAGTGCTGGAAGATGCTGCTGAGGTGGAAGACGGGCCATGACCTGGATGAACGGTGGAGCAGGCCCGACTCCTGCTGCCATTTATGTTTTTATCTGCCCATTCTGTTGGTGACGGCTCCTTCAGACTCTCAGTCCCACATTTTAAGTCCAGGCCTGTAGTTCTGATCTTTAAGAGACTGCCCATTTCTCCCCAAAGCTGCTCACAAAATCACCCCCTCTGCTACCACTTTAGGAGGAAGCTTCCAGAACCTTAGAACCCATTGAAAGAAGAAAAAAATCCCAAAAATTCCATTTAAACCTTAAGTCAGGGCTTGGATATTGATCCTTAACCAGAGGGAATGGGTTTCGTTCCCTACTTCAAGACTCAAGGACAGCTTCTACCCCACTGTATTCAGACTCCAGAATAGACCTCTCATACACTGAAGATGAATTCCTGATCTCCCAATCTACCTCGTAACAGCCCTTGCACTTTATTTGTCTACCTGCACTGCATTTTCTCCATAGCTGCTACACTATATTCTGCATTCTATTTTTCTTTTACTACTTCAATTTTCTTTTACTACCTCATTATAAGAAGGATGTG
This sequence comes from Pristis pectinata, assembly GCF_009764475.1. Taxonomy (NCBI): domain Eukaryota; kingdom Metazoa; phylum Chordata; class Chondrichthyes; order Rhinopristiformes; family Pristidae; genus Pristis; species Pristis pectinata. Next base: position 4,836,305 of record NC_067429.1, read on the forward strand.
GAAGCTTTAGAGAGGATGCAGAGGAAATTTACCAGGATGCTACCTGGATTGGAGAGCATGTCTTATGAGGATAGGTTGAGTGAGCTAGGGCTTTTCTCTTTGGAGAGGAGGAGGATGAGAGGTGACTTGATAGAGGTGGACAAGATGATAAGAGGCATAGATCGAGTGGACAGTCAGGGACTTTTTCCCAGTGCAACAACGGCCAACACAAGGGGCATAATTTTAAGGTGATTGGATGAAGATATAAGGGGGATGTCAGGGGTAAGTTTTTTTTTTACACAGAGAGTGGTGGGTGCGTGGAACGCACTGCCCGCAGAGGTTGTGGGGGCAGATGCATTAGGGACATTTAAGAGACTCTTAGATAGACACAAGAATAATAGAGAAATGGAAGGCTATGTGGGAGGGAAGGGTTAGATAGATCTTGGAGCAGGATAAAATGTCGGCACAACATTGTGGGCCGAAGGGCCTGTACTGTGCTGTAATGTTCTATATATCTACATATGACAGGATCTGCCTGGATGGCACCCAAGCAAAATATTTTCACTGTACACATAACAATAATAAACCAATGGTAAACCTACTTGATCAGAAGTTCCCACACTTTGGTAAACCTCTCTCAGCTCACCTAACCTAATGCTTCAAAGAGAAGAGTCTCAACTCTTGCAACCTTGTGTTGTAGCTGAGTTCTTGTGTCCCTGGGTAGCCCACTTTGTACCCTGTCCAAACCCTTCCCGAAGGGTGGTGTTCAGAGTACACACCATCATCCAGTGAAACCTAACCAATGATTTAGAAAGTTCTGGAGGGTCTGTGATGGAGGTTTTACGATGGGACATGCACCTGAGTGTCGGCGACCATTGGTTTCTGCCTTGGTGACTGCTTTCTGGACGTGTTGCGGCTTTGCCTGTTTCTGCTCGGCTGTGGGCATGGCGGCCATTTTTGGTTTGTTGGCGAACCCGAGGTCGGGGATGGCCTTCATCAGCTCAGCTTGGGTCTCCTCCAGGAGCCGGTTAATGTCCCTGTTGCTGAACGGAGGCAGACTGCCTCGCTTCTCTTCCCAGTCCCTCTCCGCCGCCTGGAAACAGGAAGGGGAACAGATAAACATCCGGGAATTCCACAACGTTCCCAGTGGGAGCCAGCTCCCAGGCACACAGGAGGCCCAACTCCTCTCTGATCACCAGCTTCAATTCACGTGGGAATGCGGAAGGATAGGGAGAGGGTAGAGAGGGGGATGCGGAGTAAAGAAGAGGGAAGAAGGGGGATCAGGGGATGAAACAGAAGGACAAGAGGGGGAGAACGGAGGGGAGGGGGAGAAGGGAGCGATACAGCACAGACACGGGCCCTTCAGCCCAATTTGTCCGTGCCAACCAAGTTGCCCGTCGAAACTAGTCCCATTGGCCTGCGTTTGACCCATAAACCTTTCCTATCCACGCACCTGTCCAAATGTCTTTTGTACCTGCCTCAACCACTTCCTGTGGCAGCTCGTTCCACATCCTCACCACCCGCTGTGTGAAGAACTTGCCCCTCAGGTCCCCTCTAGATTATTCCCCTCACAACTTAATCCTACGCCCTCCCACCCTGGGGAAAAGACTGCGTGCATTCACCATATCGATGCCCCTCATGCTTTTATACACCTCTACAAGGTCATGGTGGGGGGGGGGGGAATAGAGGGAGGTCGGAGGACAGAGGGAGGTTGGAGGACAGAGAGGGAGGTCGGAGGACAGAGAGAGGGAGGGGGGAGGAAAGAGGGGAGGGGAGGGGGAGAGGGAGGGGGAGGACAGAGAGAGGGAGGGGGGAGGAAAGAGGGGAGGGGAGGGGGAGAGGGAGGGGGGAGGACAGAGAGAGGGAGGGGGGAGGAAAGAGGGGAGGGGAGGGGGAGAGGGAGGGGGAGGACAGAGAGAGGGAGGGGGAGGAGAGGGGAGGGGGAGGAGAGGGGATAATGGAATTGTACACTGATGATATCGGTCAAGCCCAGACAGACAGGAGGTGAGGATCCCCCTGTGGAGGAACCTCTTGCCCCTCTGAAGTGCCACAGCTGCCCATCGCTGGGTCTCTGGACGGGAGGCCAGTGTGAATTCCCGTACCAGCCAGGCCAACACATTCTGCAGCGTGAAGCTGTTAAGTTTCAAAGGTTTACCTCCACGGAGATGGTCCGATCCGAGTTCCTCTTGCTCGGAGCTGGGGTCTCCTCCCCCGAGCTGTTTTGGCCGGTTGCTCCCTGTCCCAGCCCCACAGAATTCTGAGGAGGAGCGGCATGAACCGGGGAATTCTGGGAGAACTGGGCCAGGGTGGAATTGTGGCTCTGCCAGCTTTTTGCTGAGGTTCCGTGCGTTTCCTGGAAATTCAAGGGAGGGCTGGTGGGAATTTCAAATTCCAAGTTCCTGGAGTGGGTGTCCGTGCTCGTGTGCTTTGGTGACGGGGCAGTGGATTCCTCAGCTCCTTTCATCAGCACCTCGTTTGGTTGTCTGTGGAATAAGTCCAAACTCAACATGAATGCCAGTTCCCCACCTGATGATCTCAATGACATTTCTCCTATTAAGAGCAAAAGCAAACATTTTTATGTTAAAACCTGTTCCTTCTTTTTGGCCTGATACTCCCAAGGCAGTTCTGAGGAAGTCTTGTGCTGTTAGATGCACCTCCTTTCAGGTGAGTTGCTAACCTGGGAGCCCCTGTCTGCTCCCTGAAGATCTGTGTTGTCGTGGTACTACAGAGTGGGTGCACTAACATAGTATTAAGAAATCTGTGTGCATTTCCCTTTTGTGTGCAATGGATTGTAAGACAGTAAAGTAGAAAAATGGGCTTCAGTTTGTGTGCATCACTAATCACCATATTTCCTTACGACACAGAACACCATTTCAGCCCATTGCGTATCTGCCAGTTGACAGCACTGTTCCCTTCCCCACTGGTTTTCCCTGTAACCTGATCTCCCAACAACTCCGCCACCCCCCCCGCCACCCAAATTTTACCACTCACCTACACCCCAGGGGCAATTCAGCGGCCAATTAACCTACCAACCCGCACGTCTTTGGGACGTGGGAGGAAATCGGAGCACCCGGGGGAAATCCACACGCGGTCACACAGGGGAGAACGTGCAAACTCCACACAGACAGCGCCCGAGGTCAGATCGAAGCTGGGTCACTTGAGCTGCAAGGCAGCAGTTCTGGCTGCCACCATGTCATCCTTAATATAGGGGCTGAAATCAACAGAGTTTATAGTGCAAGAAACGTTGGAATTCCCTGGATCCTGGACTAACACATAGCTCTCACACAGAAATTTTCTGCAAATAAATTGCTGCCAACTTTGCTACATTGTGCTGGTGACTACAGGTTAAAAGTTCTTCACTGTAAAGGCCTGAGGTTGTGACAGGCGTTATAATAATGCAGGTATTCCTTTCTTTACACAGGCTGTAACTGTAGAAACAACAAACAGACATGAAAGCAAATAAGCCTGATTAACTCAAGAGTTCATACCAAGACTAGGGGTTTCAACCACTACAGGGTTTAAAGTACAACTATGCCAAAAGAAACAAACTGACAACATTCAGCTGCACGAGGAAGGGGAGAAAGGGGTTGTCCAGAGGTGGGTGTGCAGAACTCAGGGGGAGCAAGTCCCAGAGACACACATGACAGACAGTTAGAAACATCTGGGAAGGTGGGAGGGACAGACAAGAATCTCCAGGGTGAAAATGGGCTGAAATTACCTGCTGAACCGTCTTGGGTAGACCTCCCCAGGATAGGTTGAAGCAGAGGGCGAGCAACTAAATAACAAAACAGAAAGACAGCCAACAAATCACCAAGGCGAGTTCCTTGGGCAGAACTCTAATTACAGTGACCATATCTCAGAGCAAACAGCGCTGCTCAGTCAGAGCCCCAGCAGTGAGTTAAACAGCCCAGAACAAGACAGCTTTAAATGAAGGATGAGTACTGAGGTGGCTTGAAATCTGAAATAAAAACAGAAAATGCTGGAAATACTCAGCAACTCAGGCAGCATCAGAGATCTGTGGAATGAGGAAGTTTTTTTTTAATTCATACATGAATTGCAGGCGTCACTGAAATGCATCTATTGCCCACTGTTATGTGCCTTTGAGAAGGTGTGGTGAGCTGCCAACTTGAACCGCTGCAGTCTTTCTGGTGAAGGTGCTCCCACGGTGTCGTCAGGAGTTCCAGGACTTAGACCCGGTGACGACAAAGGACCAGCGATAACTTCCAAACCAGGCTGGTGTGCAACTAGGAGACCTTGAGTGTCAAGTGTCCCTCTGTGCCTTCTGCTCTTGCCCTGTTATGTTGTAGAGGACAGGGGTTTGAGAGGTCCTGTGCGTTTCTGAGCTGCACTTTGTAGATGGTGCACAGTGCTCTGGTGGTGGAGGCAATGAAAGTCTAGGACAACGGATGGGGTATCCACCAAACAGGCTGCTTTGTCCTGGATGGAGTCAAGCTTCTTGAACGTTGTCGGAGCTGCACTTATCCAGGCAAGTGACGAGTATTCCGCCACATTTTTGGAAAAGTTCTGGGGAGGCAGGCATGATTTGCTCTTGTATTTATAGTGTTGGTGGAGCTAAGCTGCTGGTCAGTGGTGACTGCCAGACTGAATGTCTCAGTGGTGAGACTCTCACATGATGGACGTGGTCATTGCCTGACAAGCACAAACCACCAGACCTGAGGACAGCTTCTCTCCCTGTGAACAGACTCTTGAACAGACCTCTCATACGCTAAAGATGAATTTCGATCTCCCAATCTACCTCGTTGTAGTCCTTGCACTTTATTTGTCTGCCTGCACTGCATTTTCTCTGTAGCTGCTACACTAGATTCTCCATTCTGTTTTTCTTTTTACTACCTCAAAGTACTTGTGTATGGCATGCAGACAAAAATCTTTTCACTGTATCTCAGTATGTGACAATAATTAACCAATACTTGAGGCAGAAACATTACTTGCCACCTATCAGCCCATGCCAGAATGTTGCCCACATCTCAAAACACCCAGTTATGGACTGGTTCACTTGTGCCATCAGTGAACATCCCAACCTCTGATCTCCCAATGGACAGAAGACCTTTGATATTCTGGGGTTGGGATGATTGAACTCAACAATAGTTCTCCCCCCTTATCAGAATCTTGGGTCTAAAGGTCTGATATTCTGATGAAGGGTCCTCGACCTGAAACCTTAACACCCTCTTTCCACAGACGCTGTCTGACCTGCAGTGTGTTTCCAAAATGTTCTGTTTTATTCCCAAGCGATAAGCTTGACTCCAGATAATGGACAGTTTTCCCCTCGATTCCCATTGATCTCAAGTTTACTTGATGCTCCTTGATGCCACACTCAGTCAAATGCTATCTTGATATCACCTCAATGTTTAGACCATAGCTGTGAGGTCTGGAAGCCGGGTGATCATGGAGAAAGTGGGCATCGATGAGCAGATGACACTGTTGACACAACTTCCATCACTTTGCTGATGATGAATAGACTGGTTGGCTGTAACGAGCCAGACCGGATTTCTTCTGCTTTATGTGGACAGTAGATACCTGGATAATTTTCAACGTCGTTGTGTAGGCCCCAGTGTTATTGCTCGACTGGAACAACTTGGCTGGAGGAAGGGCTAAATTCAGCAGCAAAGATCTTAACACTGTAACCATGACAATGTTGGAGCCCACAGCCTCTGTTTCGTCTAGTGCTCTCAGCCATTTGTCGATGTTACACAAACACATAAGACATAAGAAAATGGGACCAAACCCAGATAAAACATTAATAATCCAGAATAATTTCTTCAGAGGGATCGAGAGAACCCTAACTCAGAATCCCAGTGGTAAAGGGGAGATAGAAGCCTACTTGCAAAGGTGTATCAAATGATATGGAGAAAAATTTATGTGGAAATTAGAGAGAACTCAGTTAACAGAGTGGTGCAGTAAGGTTATTAGGGGAATGGCCTGACTCAACTGGTCCAGACATGGTGAATCCACAGGGTGAGCTGGTTTAATGACTGACGTCACGGGCTGGTCCAAGCGTTCCAAGGTGCAGCCAGTGTCTTCTTCACTTGGAGGATGCCCAGATTCCAGTAATCCCTAGCGAGGGTTAGACGCATTGGTGGAAGTTTCAGGGCTGACACACACCCCCCTCCTACAACCCCAGCTCTGCTAACTCTGACTGCTTGGTCACCTAATCCACCCCACCTCACTGCATGACAGGATGACTCTCTACACTCATTGTTACAGCCGAACCCAACTCTGATCAGTAATGTGCAGAAGTGTTCGGGGAAAATTGGTTACTAATACATTCAATGGTTTTAATTCTTTTCCACCACAATCATGCTGTGTCAGGATATGCCCAAGGCAAACCAGAGGCTTGGCCACCCTATTTTATCCACAGGTGAGTGGAACAAATGACTGACTAGACGTAGATCAACCAATTTCAATTCAGTTCTAGGTTCCAATTACTCCAAGCAGGGGGCAGTCAGTAGAAACCACTTTGGACCCAAAGCACTAACACCATTGACATCAATGTGCCACAAGACCAATCACTGGTATCTGAATGAATGTGGGGGGATTGTTATCATCCCAGGAGAAGGATGTCCTCATTGACCCTCACCAATTTTTACAGATGCACCACAGAAAGTGTCCTACACTGGATGCATCCTGGCTTGGTACAGCAACTGCTCTGCCCAAGACTGCAAGAAACCGCAGAGTTGTGAACGCAGCCCAGTCTATCACGGAAACCAGCCTCCCCTCCGTGGGCTCTGTCTACACTTCCCACTGCCTTGGGAAAGCAGCCGACATAATCAGGGACCCCTCTCACCCCGATCATTCTCTCTTCTCCCCCCTCCCATCGGGCAGAAGATATAAAAGCCTGAAAGCACGTACCACCAGGGTCAAGAACAGCTTCTATCCTGCTGTTATAAGACTCTTGAATAGACCTCTTGTATTATAAAGATAGACTCTTGACCTCGTGATCTACCTCGTTGTGGCCCTTCCACCTTATTGTCCACCTGCACTGCACTTTCTTTGTAACTGTAACATTATATTCTGCATTCTGTTATTGCTTTTCCCTTGTACAACCTCGATGTACTGACGTATGGAATGATCTGTACAGATGGCATGCAAAGAAAGTTTTTCACTGCATCTCAGTACGTGTGACAATAATGAACCACTTGCCTCCTCAGTGTGGCCAGGGCATCAGTGATGGTCTTGCACCGTTTCAGCAGCACGTCCAGTCTGTGAGGCTCCTCCTTCAGGAACTTCACTGCCTCCACCTCCACTCGCAGGATCACCCGCATCTTACTCTGCAGACTCGGGAACTGAGCTGAGGGCACAGAAACCAAATCAGTGCCACAGGCCATTCCCCAACATGGATCCACCCCTCATTCCCAGGATCTGCGCTTTAACCGGGGGATCTGAACACCAGCGCCAGTTCTGGAGTGTAGGGGATCAGGACGAAAGTGGGGGAGAGAGGGGGAGAGAGAGAGAGAGAGAGAGAGAGGGAGAGCGGGAGCAGGAGGGGGAGGGGGAGAGAGAGCGAGAGGGAGAGTGAGCGGGAGGGAGCACAAGCAAGAGAGAGGGGGAGGGAATGTAAGCAAGAGAGAAAGCACAAGCAAGAGAACTTAAGAGCAAAAGAGAGAGAACAGGAGTTGGAGACAGAGAGCGGAGGTTAGAGAGGCAGAGAGAGAATGGGAGAAGACAGATGGAATGGGGGTGGGTCAACAGAGAGTTGGGGGGGGGGGGTGGTAACAAGAGCCCAGCAGTCCAGAGGCAATGATTCCCAGCCTTGTCTGTGATGCCCACGTCCCAAAAAATGAATAACAAAAAGCACCATGTTGATTACCAGTGGATGTTTCTGATCCAAGTTCAACTGCTGGAGGGACCAACACTTGGTAAAACTGGGAAAATTCTGGGAAAATTCAGCGGAAAGGGAAACAGTTAACATTTGCGATCAAAGGGTCTGAGGCTGGAAACATTACAATTTATCTTTCCATGGGAATTGCCTGACCTGCTGAGAGTTTTTCCTGCAATTTTTTGTTTCTATTTCAGATTTCCAGCATCTGCAGATTGTTGTTTCGTTTTTGTTCACTATACTTGGTGAAACTGATTTTGGGTCACAAAGCTCTGAGAGACACCACTATGTGATCCAAGTACTAAACTCGAGAGCAAAAATGCAGTGAACAACGTCAAATCTTTCATCAGAATACAAAAAGCATTTCTAATAAAGCAGAGAAATTAATGGAAGATAAAGGTTAATGGGTTTGATCTCCAGCCATTTCATTGACCAAGATTGGAAACTCAATATTCTTGGTTACTTGACCTTCAGAAAGGACGGATCAAATGGAACTGGGTGGGTGATGGGGTAGGCTGCCCTGATAATAAAGGATGAAAGAAGGGCAATTGCGAGGAATAGTCCTGGCCCAGGAGATCAGAAGCAACATCAGGGACACAATAGTTAAGTTACTGGACAAGGATCTAGAGGATTTCCCTGTTGAACTAGAGGCATGAGGTTTAATCTCACACTGGTATTGGCAATGACAGCTGCCTTTTGAAAGGGCATTGTGTGTCACACAGTTAGTTCAGGACGGACAATAAACACTCAAATCCCATGAATAATGAGAGGGAGGTGGAGGGAAGGAGAATAAAAGGTAATAAGGTAGAAAAATACTACAGGAGTAGTTCATAAACCCTTAACAGCATCGACCTTGTATTAATCAAAAAATAAAGGAACTTTGCAGCTAAGGTAAAGCATTAATCATGGGGATGTTAATCTTCAATTAAACCAGCAAAAGTAGATTGGGACTCTTTCCTGGGACATCCATCATGGAAACTGATAGGTTACTGGCCACGTTAGTGTATTAAGAAGTTACTGCCTCCATGTTTCATTGTCTCTCCCATTCAGATCTGACTGCGATGGACAACCCTCCCTCTCCTGTTGGCTAATGTCCGTGGCCCCTCACCCTTCAGGTCAGTGAGGGTTTCACTCAGCTGCCGCAAGACCAGTGCCTTCTCCTCCAGTTCCGGCCCCGTAATCAGTCGCTGACTCAAGGTCGCATCCCGTTGTAAATCGTCCACCGACTTCTCTAAATCGCTGCCGACAGAAACACAAATTAGACTCTGACCTCCTTGGATAAAGAACAAATGGAGGCTAAATGCGTCGACTGAACTGTCAGCTTTGGAATTACACTCTAGAAGGAACATAAATCTAGGTGGACCTTTCCCTGCTATCAACCAATGTCGGTACATTTCAATTTATGCGTTGGTCCTTCTGTTAAACCGTTTCAGACATCGGGATCCAGTTAGTACATTATGTTTAAAAAGTTTCCTTTGTTCGTAAAATGAACCATACCTGTTGTAAGACAAGTTCGTGAGGTCTCAAAGGGCAAGGACTTTGGACACAGTCTTTGGAGTTAAAATGATTTATTTATAAAAGACAAACATGGGACAGGATAACAGGAGCAATACACACATATACACACGCGCACGGGTGATCGCAAACGTAGAGGGGGAATCGCAACAAGGGAGAGATGCACGCACACACAACAAACTGGGTACAAACAAATCAAGGAAGAAACAATACAACACCTGCCACCCTCCTTGACGCAGTGCAAGCATCGGTTCCATGCTAGAGGGATATTCTAACTAACTACTCTTAAGCAGTGCACAGCTTACCTCAGCGTCCCTCAGAGACAACAAAGCGAGGGAACCAAGCACATGCAGCACTCTTTATACTGCTGGAGGGCTGGGTGGTCCAGCCCAGGTCATTCAAAAGGGCCAATGGCCCGGTGCCAGCAAGGACAAAGGTGTTTAAAAGGACCAATGGTTCAGGTGTGCACTTGATGGGTGGGGTGGAGCTAAACCTTGATTGACAGTGGTGGTGTGTCTTCCGACCAGGTAGGAGCAGTGTTGTCAGGTGACAGCCACGACCTCCACAACACAATACCTCTCTCGTGTTACCTGGTCAGGTGCCTGTACGTGACTCCAAACCCAAACTAACCTGGTTTTGCCCCTCTGAAGAGGCAATGAAACTGCCAGGACAACAAAGAATGCCAGAACAAATAGGTTGGAGCAAATCCCAGTCTGAATCCTGTACAATCAGTTGTGGCTCAATGGGTAGATCTGTAGTCTTGTGGGTTCACGCCCTACTCTAGTGATGAGCACTAAAGACTAGGTGTCACTCTGGAGCAGTATCGAGGAAGTGCCATAGTGTGAGGTCTGTTGCCTTGCAGAGGAGATGTTAAAACAAGGCTCCATCTGGGCTTAAAGAACCTTTGGCACGATTTCACAGGAGAGTTTTCTCCAATGTCCTGGGCCCATTTTTTTTTCCCTCAACCGACACCACTAAGACAAATAAAGATTGAAAAATGTTGGAAGCATTTCAGTAGGTCAACCAGTGTCTGTGGAGAGAGAAACAGAGTTAACATTGCAGGTCAAGGACCTTTCATCAGAACTGGGAAAATAAAAAAACAAATTAGTTTAAGTTGCAGAGAGGGCAGGGAAGGGAAGGATGGGCTAGGGTGATGTCACCGTTGCTGAGGTGATCCCGATGTTTATGATGTCTGGTTAATAGATTAATGAAGGCGGGGGTGGGGTGGTTAGTGAGAGAGAAAACTACCAAAGGAAGATATTAAAGCAGTGAAATGCAGGTCAGAGCAGTTGTTGAAGCCTGAGATTACAAGGAAAATACCTGGCAGATAGGGGAGTCAAGGTGGAGAGAGGAAAACTCCAGTTACAATTGCAGATGGATAACCTGCAGCAGAGCTGCCCAGTTCTGACACAAATGGGAGAAGTATGTTCTTTGAAAATATTGAATGCCAAAGACTGCAACACCCCTAGATGGAAGATGAGGTGCTGTTCCTCAAGTTTACTCCGGGCTTCATTGCAACAGTGTTGAAAGCCACAGATAGATGGGTGAGAGTGAGGCAGAACGGAGAATTAATTGGAAGCTCTGGGTCGCCCTTGCGGACTGAACGAAGGTCTTCTGCAAAGTGGTCACCCGATGTGTGCTTGGTTTCTCCAGTGTAGAGCAGACCACTTCACGAGCACCGAATGCATCTCTTAGATCAGAAGTACAAATGAATCACTGCTTCACCTGGCAGCAACGTCCAGGTCCCTGGATGGTGGGAAGGGAAGAGGTGAAAGGGCAGGTGGTGAATCTCCTGCCACTGCATGGGGAAGTGCAGGAGAAGGGAAGTGATTGGTGGAGGTGTTGAAGGAGAGGAGCGAACCACAAGGGAACGGTCCCCTCGGGCTGCTGAAAGGGGAGGGGATGGAAAGATGTGTCAAAGTCGTAGATTATTGCATCCCACCGAGTCTGCACTGGCCATCATGTCCCCATCAGGTATCTGGTGGCAGAATCTCATTAAAGGCAGCAGAAATGGTGAAGGATGATCCGTTGAGGGAGACAAGAAATGGAAAAATCAAAGTGGGTTGAGGGAAGGAGACAGGACACAGCCGTGGGCTGGTTGGATGTTGGGCACTAACCTATCCTCTGAGCTGGAGGCAGAGAAAGGGATGGGAAGAAGCAGAAATGGATCATTTGTTGAGAACAGGTTGGAAATTGGAGGCAAAAGTAATGAAATTTGACAGTTCTGTTCGAGTGCAGCAGGGAAAGAGTTGAGAGAGTGGGCCAGAGCAGGACCAAAACAAGGACTGTTCCATTAATCGCACAAAGAGGCAGGTGAGACTGGGGGCCATATGGGTTCCCATAGCTGCACCTTTGATCTGGAGAAAGTGAATTGAGTTGGAGAAACTGTTCAATCTGAGAACGAGTTCAGCTGGGTGAATGAGTGTGGTGGAGGGGAAGTAATTGGACTCTGTCACAGAAGAAGTGGAGGACCCTCACACCATCCAGATATAGGATGGGAGTTTATAAAGACTGTATGTCTAGGTGTACGTAGAGATGTAAAAGGACCAGGAAACAGGAGCCTCTCCTGTGGCAGAAGGCCTCAGAGGTGCCATGGATGCAAGTGGGAAGGGACTGGGGCAGGGAAGAAAGGACAGAGTCACGGCAGGAAGAGACAAGTTTTGTGGGACAAGAGCAGGCTGAAACAGTGGGTCAATCTGGACAGACAGACAAGATGCTGGAGGAACTCAGCAGGTCAGGCAGCATCTGTGGAGCAAAATGGACAGTTGATATTTTGGGTCAAGATCCTTCTCCTGCCCATTTCCCTCCAGAGATGCTGCCTGACCAGTGGGTTCCTCCAGCATCTTGCTTGTTGCTCCAGATTCCAGCATCTGCAATCTCTCGGGTCTTCGATCTACCTGGATAGTGCTGAGTGTTTTCAGCATTTTCCATCTTTATTTCTGATGTGCAGCATCTGCAATATTTGTTCTGGTTTTCAACTACTACAACATTGGGTCATGATCATACTGGTGGCTGCGGGAGCTTTCTGTGCACAAGACAGTTGCTGCGTTTCCTCTGGTACTTCATTGACTGTAAAGTGCTTTGGGATGTCCCAAGGACAGGAAAGCAGTTGTCCTTCCTGCTGCAGCCAGTTGGGGGCAGTAGACCTTCACTCAAGCAGCTGCAGGTCAGGACACTATAGAAAGTCTCCTCACCTTCAGATTAACAGGATGGTCGTTTCAAGGTAGCGTTCATCGTCGCCTTCCAAAGCAGAACTGATTAAAATGAATAGTCGTAGTTATGGATGGCTGGGGGAGTTTTCACCAAGGTCAAACGGGATAAAATAAGAGTGGGCTCACAGAAGCCTGGGCTATAGACAGGGGAGCAGTGGGCACAGTGGTACAGAGGTTACATCACCCACTAACAGTCCTGAGAATGTATTTCTAATGCCATCAGACAGCCTGAGATTTTGAATTCAGTTTTAAAAACCCGACATTGCCAATGTAACAGTGTAGCTGTTATCCGGACAAGCAAAATCTCCAAGTGCTGTAAATCTGGAAAAAAAAACAGAAAATGCTGGAAATACTCAACAGGTCGAGCAGCATCTGTGGAGAGAGAGCGTTAATGTTTCATGTTGACGAACTGTCATCAGATCAGGTTTAGGGTCCAGACCCCGCTTTCATTCCAAGCACAAACTGAAGGAATAGCACCCCATTTTCCGTCTTGGAACCTTGCAGCCTAACGGCATGAACATTGAATTCTCCCACTTTAAGTGATCCCCAAAACCCCCCACCAGGCCTTTTCTTTTCTTCCCTTTCCCAGCCTCTCTCTCCTTTTTCTACCTCCCCTTTTTCCTCCTTACCTCTGACCCATCCCCCCCTGGATCTGCTCTCCCCTCCTCCCCGCATCTGCCCATCACTATCTCTTACCTGCATCTACCTGTCACCACCCTGTGCCCACCCCACCTCCCCTCTTTTGTCCACCTATCACTGCTCTGCTTTTCCCTCCTATATATTGGGCTTCCCCTTTTCCTTTCTTCAGTCCAGAGGAAGGGTCCTGATCCGAAACATTGACCGCCTGCTTTCCTCCACCGATGCTGCCTGGCCTGCTGAGTTCCTCCAGCGTCATCGTGTTTTTCATCTAGATTCCAGCATCTGCAGTCCTTTGTTTCTCCCACTTTGGTCTCAATGATCTTGATTGTCAGTTCCAGTGCAATGCTCTGGTTCTCTCTCCACAGATACTGTTTGGCCTGCTAAATATTTCTGGTCTTTTCTGTTTTTAGATCTGTGAAAGTCAATTCCTTTCACAATGGAAATCTGACATCCCCATCTAGTCCAGACTACTTGTGACTCCAGTCCCTCTGACATGGCCAGGTAAACCACTCGACCCACTACGACTGGTCAGTAAATGCTGGCCTTGCCTGCAATAATGCACTTGGAAAATGAGAATATAAAACAGATCTAAAGTGCCAAGAAACATCGGTGCACCCTTCAATCCCATTTCCCGCTCTGTGACTGGCCCACACACACACAAAGCACGCGTGTTCGCCGGAGGAGGAAGATGGGATCTGGGTTCACCATCAAGCCTCAGCTGTCAGTCCCAGTGCAACGGTCTTGTAGATCATAGAGGCTAAGGCAGGATTTTGTAATCCAGAGTGAGGATTCTGGCCATTGACCCAGACTGTAATTACTACAATCAAAGCCTTTGGTTTATCTTTTACTGAATTAAATGTAAATAAGTGGTCATGATCAGCGAGAAGAAACAAAAAAAGATCCCTCAAGGTTGCTGTGCAGGTCGATAGGGTTGTTAAGAAGGTATATGGTGTGTTGGCCTTCATTAGTCGGGGTATTAAGTTCAAGAGCCATGAGGTAATCTTGCAGCTGTATAGAACTCTGGTTAGACCACATTTGGAGTTCGATTCTGGTCGCCTCATTATGGGAAGGATGTGGAAGCTTTAGAGAGGATGCAGAGGAGATTTACCAGGATGCTGCCTGGATTGGAGAGCACGTCTTATGAGGATAGGTTGAGTGAGCCAGGGCTTTTCTCTTTGGAGAGGAGGAGGATGAGAGGTGACTTGATAGAGGGTGTACAAGATGATAAGAGGCATAGATCGAGTGGACAGTCAGAGATATTTTCCCAGGGCGACAATGGCTAACACGAGGGGGCATAATTTTAAGGTGATTGGAGGAAGGTATAAGGGGGATATCAGAGGTAAGTTTTTTTACCCAGAGAGTGGAGGGTGCATGGAACGCACTGCCTGCAGAGGTTGTGGGGGCAGATACATTAAAGACATTTAAGAGACTCTCAGATAGCCACATGAATGATAGAAAAATGGAGGGCTATGTGGTAGGGAAGGGTTAGATAGATTTTAGAGCAGGATAAAATGTCAGCACAACATTGTGGGCCGAAGGGCCTATACTGCGCTGTAATGTTCTATCTTCTAAAACTAGAATGCTGGAAGAACTCAATGGGTCAAGCAGCATCCGTGGAGGCAAAAGGAGCACGTCAACATCTCAGCTCGAGACCCCGCATCAGGACTGAGAGGAAAGAGCGAAGATAGCCAGTATGTAGCAGTACATGGGGGGGGGGGGGGGGGGGTGACAGAGGCTGGAAGGTGAAAGGTGAAGCCATATGAGGAGGTGGGGGACGATGGGCAGGTGGGACCAGGTCGGAGGGGATGGGCAAAGTGAACAAAAAAGGTGATCGGTGAGCAGTTCACTCCCAACTGGACCAAACTGGGCAATGTGATGACGGAGGACCACCCCAAAAACCCATCTCCACCAGCTCACCACCGGTCTAACACCTTACACATCCTGAACATCAAGGCGATGTTACCTGAAGGAAAGCTCGGCCACAATATTTGGTGCTTTTTTTTCCACTGATCCAACCAAGCCGTGAATTCTGTGCCTGGATCCCATGGGATAAATCTCAGGCCCAATTAAAGACCAACTTTCAGTGGACCCCATGGAAAGCCCATATCTGTTTTGGACATCAACCTGGTTTTATTTTGCCAGTGACATGTCTAAGGTGCCAGGGCAGATGCAAGATGCACTGCTGTTGCTTGGTTAGAGAACGTGGTCAGAGGAAACGAAGCTTGTCCACCACTGAGAGCAAATGAACCCCATTGCCAGACCTGGCCTCTCAGCTAACTGCTCAGTGCTACCAGACACCAGCAACAATGGGACTTGTTGGACAACATAGTGGAACTGCAAGCTTGCAAAGACTTTTTCCCCCCACTTATTTCATTTTCCAAGAAAATGGTGCAATCATCCAATTGCCTAATGTTCAATTCCATTCACAACTCCACAGGAGTTGTGAACATCCCCACATCAGCAAACACCACCACCTCTGACTTTATGATGGAGGGAAGGTTATCAATGAAGCAGCTGGGTCTAGAACACAGCCCTGTGCACAGTAGTGTAGCGGTTAGCGTAATGCTTTACAGCGCCAGTGACCCAGATTCAATTCCGGCCACTGTCTGTAAAGAGTTTGTACGTTCTCCCCGTGTCTGCGTGGGTTTCCTCCGGGTGCTCCGGTTTCCTCCACATTCCAAAGAAGTATGGGTTAGGAAGTCGTGGGCATGCTATGTTGGCACCGGAAGCGTGGCGACACTTATGGGCTGCCCCCAAAACACTCTACGCAAAAGTATTTCACTGTGTGTTTCGATGTACATGTGACTAATAAGATATCTTATCCTGTGGTGATATCCAGGGGGTGGGGGGGGGGGGGGGGGGGGAGGGGCGGCAGGTGGGAGTGCTAGGGTGAGTGATTTCCACAATCACAACCATCTTCCTTTGTGTGAGGAAGGAACCCAACCACTGAAGCATTTTCTCCTTGTTCTACCAAGGCTCCTTGGTGCCACACTCAGTCAAATCCCACACTGACATCAAGGACAGTCACTCTCACCTCACCTCTGGAACTCAGGTCTTTGATCCAAGTTTGGACCAGGGCTGTGATGAGGTAGATGCTAGTGTTGTAACCATACTGGAGAGTTCGGAACCCATCACCCAGTGTTCCTGACCTCTGGTGAGCAGTCCACCATTACAGCATTATCTTCATGTTCAGATCATTCCTTGACCTTTCCCTTCATGACATCCTCCAGCCTGACCCCTCCCCCCTCTCCTTCCTGGTACTCTACACTCCTCCAGTCCTGGCCCCTGATGGCCGTCTCAAATTCCTTCACCCCATCAACTGATGTTCTGGAATTCTTTCCCTAATCCTCTCCCTCCTTCAAGATGCTGAACGAAGCCTCTCTTTGATGAAGCTTTTAATCAACTGTCATTGCCTTTGACTCAGTTTATTTTAATCACATCTTTTACTGCGTTAAGGTCACTGTTTAACTGGTAGTTGCTGTTGTCTGACGACACTGTTGTATCTACACACAATATTAATTTTAATGAATCTCCTTTTTGTTTGCACTACTGATCCTAACTTCACTATACAAACACAGGATCAAAGATTGGAGTGACCCGGTGCCCGACACTGAGTGCTTGACACCATTATCAGCCATTCGGACACCTCTCCCATTTAATTACATCTGTGATTAGCAAAGATATTTCCCGCCAGCATCAAGTGGATTGGCTCAGCTGACACGATGTTCTGTACTGGGAGTCAGTTCTGTAAATCCACCTGAAGATGATGAGAAAAAGACGCAGGAGGAGGCTTTTCACCTGTTCGTGCCATCCAAAGAGATTATGGATGATCCTTTACCTCAGTGCCACCTCCTTGTACTAACCCCAAATTCCTTGATTCCCTTCACATCTAAAAGTCCATCCAGTTTTGAAGATACTCAGGAACTGAGCCTCCACCGCCCTTTGAGGTAGAGAATTCCCTCTCTCCCCTTATCTTTGTCCTGAAGGGCCGACACCTTACTTTGAGACTGATGCTTGATTTCAGACACTCCTTCATCTGCCCTGCCAAGCCCAGTAAGAATTTTGTACATTTCAATGAGATCACCTCTCATACTTCAAAACTAGAGTTTAGCACCAATCTGCTTAATCTCTATTGTATGTGCAGTAAGACATCTTTACTCCTGTTCTCAAATCTGTCTACAATAATAGCTAACACACCATTTGCTTTCCTCGTTGCTCACTATACCAGCATACAGGCCATTCCCAGGTTACAACCAGGTTGTTTTTACAGATGTCCATTAGTCAATTTTGTCCATAAGTCGGAAAATACACAAAATCACTCGATACAATAACCATACCTCCACAGTAATGTAATGAATGGTGTTGATGAGGTCCAATTAACATGAACATTTATTTATGGGATTCCCCTACAAAGGTACAGAATCAAGATGCCCCATGCTCAATGACTGGTTTCAATGTGCTTTAAGTATCAGTGGGTGTTACACTGTTATTCTGGAGTATCATTATACAAGCATCAATAGAAGTGGTTACTTGTCAATTTCCAAAGCAACTCTCTTAAGCGGCCTCCCATGGTGAAGCTGGCAGCCTGCGTTCTTAGGAGACAATGGTGTCTGATTACCAGAGAGGTTACATGTAAATAGTTTTTTTTCAAGCCTAGTTCTTATTTGAATTTAATAATATTTATGGGAGCTCATTTTTATGTATAGGTGTCCATAAGTTGGGCGTTCATAACTTGGGGAGGGCCTGTATTAACTTTAGCAATTTGTGAACATGGATATCCAACTCTCTCTTAAATACTAACACCATTCTATCTCTCACCACTTAAAAGCTACTTTGCCTTTTTACTTTATACCAAATGGATGACTATACATTTTCCTACATTCTATCACGTTCTCACCTATTCATTTATCCCGCTGAAGCTGCTCTACATTCTCTCAATAGCACACACTGCCTTAGATATAGTACACTTGGTTTCTGATGCAAATCTGTGATACATGCTGTGAACAGTTAGATCTTTAGCACCAATTCCTTTGTTCCCACTTTGTTTCCTGCCCAGTATCCAATCCTCACCCTTCTGGGCATGGTCTGGCTTTGGGAAAAGGAGAACACTTACTTCAGTTGTTGTACAATCATTTCCTCTTCATTCAAGTACTTTTGCCTCTCCTCCTCGACCAGAGCACGCTGACGGTGGAGAGGGTCTTCTTGCTTCCGCAGAGCTTCTGACACTCTGACACTTATCTCCGACTCCAAGCGCTTCATCATGTGCTTCATGGTGTCCTGGCTTTGCAGCTGTGGGAAAGGGGAACAGACAAGAATTTCACACCAGAACTGGGGAATGGTGTCCATCAGGGATGTGATGGGTAGGTTTCAGAAGCAACGGATGGGGGAGATGCCTTTTGTTGTCCAAAGTCCCAGATCTAGGGGCCAGTAACATCATAAATCCCATCAGGAATTCCAGAGAAACTTCCCCTACTCAGAGTGGGGAGAATATGGAACTCACTATCGGGGAGAAGTTAAGGGGAACAGCAGAGGAAGTTGGGGAAACATGAGGGAGAGAGGAATAGAAGGGTGTGGTGAAGGGGGGCAGATGAGAGGATGGCAGGGATTTAGTGTGGAGCATCGACACCAGCACTGAACAAGTAGGCCCAATGGTTTTTATTTGAGGTGTTAATGTTGTAAAGCACCCCAATAGATGAAACTACCAGACATTCTCTCTTCCCTCTCCCATCGGGCAGAAGGTACAAAAGTCTGAAAGCACGTACCACCAGGCTCAAGGACAACTTCTATTTTGCTGTTATAAGCCTCTCGAACGGTCCCCTAATACGATAAGATGGGACTCTTGACCTCACCATCTACCTCATTATGACCTTGCACTCTATTATCTGTCTGCACTGCACTTTCTCTGTAACTGTAACACTTCAACACTTCGGCACAGCTTTGTGGGCCGAAGGGCCTGAATTGTGCTGTAATTGTTCTATGTCCTATGTTTATTCTGCATTCTGTTATTGTTTTCCCTTGTACTACCTCAATGCACTGATGTAATGAAATGATCTGTATGGACGGCATGCTGAACAAAGTTTTGCACTGTACCTCAGTACATGACAATAACAAACCAATTCCAATTCCAAACTATGAAACTATGTTGCTGTTAGCTGCCAGCAAGTTTCACCTCTCTCCGACACAATCTTTTTTTTTCCCAAAATGCAAGAAGCTGCAGAGAGTAGTGGACTCAGCCTAATACATCACAGGCACATCCCTCCCCACCATCAGTGGTATCTACAGAGGGCAACATCTATCATCAAAGGTCCCCACCATCCGGGCCATGCCATCTTCTTGCAGCTACCATTGGGCAGGAGGTACAGAAGCCTGAAGTCCCACACCACCAGGTTCAAGAACAGCTACCTCCCTTCAACCAATCTGTTTTTTGAACTAACTGGCACAACCCTAATCACTACAGTTCAGCAACACTATGATCACTTTGATAACTTTGCATTGAAGTGGACTTTGTTTTTTTTTGTTCTATTTGCGTTCTTTCTTGTAAAAGTTGTGTATAATTTATGTTTAATTTATGTTTTTCTTGTGAATGCTGCTATGTGCCTGTGATGCTGCTGCAAGTAAGTTTTTCATTGCACCTGTGCACACATGTACTTGGCAGATGACAATAAACTCAACTTTGACTTTAGATTCTTAGGTCTTTCTGTGTCCACCACTGGAGACTGAGGAGGAATTAGATGTTCCTGGGAACACAAAGCTATGCTAATGATCATGGTATTATTAAAGCACATGTTACCAGCAAGCTCAGGGGACAATGAGATTTAGTGCAAGCTACCCAAAGCTCAATTTGTGTAGCTCCACTTTACTTAACAGAGTCTCACTCTCTCGGTAACTTCCATGAATGAGTTGGATTTGGGCATAAATTTTCCATTAAACTCACAGCAGTAAGTGAAGGCTCCTACTGAACAGCACAAGAACCCCTTTGGTGGTGTGATCATTGTCAGTGCAGTGTCAATCAATGCCTCCAGATCAGAAAAGAACAATTTAAACCGTTCAATCTCATTCCTCTAGGTGGTGAATTGTTACAGATTTTTTAAACATATCAATTTTTAGCTTTCCCTTTTGTTCCCTCCCCCCCCCCCCCCCCCCCCCCCCAATCCAATTTCTCTCTCTGTGAACGTGATTTGGCACGAATTTATTCTACTTCCTTTCTCCGTGGCTCCTGTGGATCATTCACTGTTCTTGCACCTCATTGGCCTGGGCAAAAAGCATTGGTCCCATTGTTCAGACACTCCCCGAGACCCCACCATCAGCTCACGTTCACAGAGCACTGCAACATGGACCGAAGCACCAAGGATTCTCCCCAGTAACGTACATGGCACATACCAACTTCAGCAAAATCTGAATACCATTCTTCAGCATTACTCTCAGTAATAAGATATCTTTATTAGTCACATGTACATCCAAACACACAGTGAAATGCATCTTTTTGCGCAGAGTGTTCTGGGGGCAGCCCGCAAGTGTGGCCACCCTTCCGGCGCCAATATAGCATGCCCACAACTTCCTAACCTGTACGTCTTTGGAATGTGGGAGGTAACCAGAACATCTGGAGGAAACCCACACAGTCACAGGGAGAACGTACAAACTCCTTACAGACAGCGGCCAGAATTGAACCCGAGTCACTCGCGCTGTAATAGAGTCACGAAAACCGCTACACTACCGTGCCTACTCCCAAAACGACTGGATTGTCATAAAACCCATCTGGCTCCCTGTCCTCATGGAAGCAAACCTGCCATCCTTACCCAACCTGTCCTATACACAACTTCTGACCCACCAATGTGGTTGAACATTACCGACTTCCTCCATTCAGCAAGGGCCAATCAATGCTGGCTTTACCACTGCCATCTACATTCCATGAATAAATAAAATTTATTAAAAAAGTCTGTAAATGTCTTGTTTTATTTTTAATTTTAATATTTAAAAAAATGTAAATAGATCTTTAATTTTTGATGGCTTTAAATGTTTAGAAATATCAGAGACATTCACAAACAGTGGGATCAGCTGGGGGTCGTGCACCAGAAAGGTTTGGAGCTTTTGTGTGTGATTTGTGGGCAGAAGGTCTGGTGTCACTCACCTACCAACCGGAGCTAGGATTCCCACTGGGAAGGTTTCCACAGACCCTCACCAAGCGATTGTGCACCTCGTGGCAAGAATGGGTGGGTGACTCACCAGTGGCAGAAAACTCGGGGCCAATATTCTTGCCTTCCTTCAGTACTGAAGTTAACTTGGCGCAAATATGCAAGGGCAGCAACTGAGACAGTCGGCAGAATCATCGAGAACAGCTTTCATTCACAGAACAGAAAACATGACAGAGGAGGCTGCTATTCGGCCCATTGGTCTTCACCTGTTGAGAAAGGCTACCTTGCCTAATCCCACCTTCCAGCTCTGGGCCTGCAGCTCGTGTCTCTCCATCCACATCCACCAACTGTTTAAATGTGGTGAGGGTTTCTGTCTCCCCCATCGTTTGAGGCAGTGAGTTCCACATCCCTCCCTCCACCAACACCCTCTGGGTGAAAATATTTTTTCCTCAGCTTCCATGTAATCCTTCCACCAATTACTTTAAATCTTTGCACTCTGGCTTTTGACTCTTCTGCAAAGGGATTAAGGTTCTTCCTGTTTACCCCATCTCAGCCTCAATTAAGTCTCTCCTCATCCACCTCCGTTTCAAAGAAAACAATCCTGGCTTATCCAATCTTTCATCATTGCTTCAGCTTTTCCAGTCCTGGCAACATCCTCTGAAATCTCCTCTGCAGTTGCTCCAATCACTTTGATCTTGCAATGTGGTGATCTTAACTGCAAAGATACCTCTGACACTGTCTCCAAAAATGTTCCCAATTCATCAGAAGGATAAACAAACTGACATCAGCGTCCTCTCCCAAACTAATGCCCCAGCACCAAGGCTCTGGTTACACTCAGTCTGTTCCACTGCACAAGGCCACGTTACGTATGCCAGACACCAGGCTCCTGGAACAGACGCCATTCCAAAAACTGCCATGAGGGGATATCACTGGCGGTCAGAGGAAAAGATTCAATGATGTGCTCCAGACCCCCTTGAACTAATCCAACCTCCCCACTGACTTCTGGGAGTCTCTGGACCTTGACCACTCAAAGTGGAGGATGAGCATTAGGGATGGTATTGAGAACCTCGGGAGCACAGAAGAGCCCAGCATAAATGGCAGAAGGCGCACACCAGCTCCAAAGCCACATGCCTACCTACCCGGTCACGTGCATCCTGCCCCATCTGTGGGAGAGTGCGCGGTTCCTACATTGACATCTCAGAGCCCACTAAACCAGAGTAGAAGCAGGAGGGAAAGGAGGGAAGGGCACATACTCAAGCTGTAATCAAACGCACTGCATACAGGTCTAACACAGCCTCTTGTATTCTGTTCCAGGGCCAATAAAGGAAAGCATCCCATACGCCCATAAATCCAATTTACCAGCCCGTCCTGCTACCTCCAAGCATCTGTAGACATACACTCCAAGGTCCCTCTGTTCCTTCACACCGCTCAATATCCTTCCTTTAACTGTGTATTCCCTTGCCTTTTTGCCTCATTTTATTTGCCATTTTCTGTTCAAGTGACCAACTCCAAGCTCCCCTCCAAGTCATGTATCATCCTGACTTGGAAATACTTCTGTTATCCCTTCAATGTCGCTGGATCCAAATCTTGAGGCTCCCTCTCCAGCAGCAGTGAGAGAGCACCATCCCCTGAAGGACTGCAGAGCTTCAAGGTGACTCACCCTCACTGCCTCGCAAACAGATGGGAATGGGCATTAAGCCTTGCAGAACATAGAACATTAAAGCACAGTACAGCCCTTTGGCCCACAATATTGTGCTGACATTTTATCCTGCTCTAAGATCTACCTAACTCTTCCCTCCCACATAGCCCTCCATTTTTCTATCATTCATGTGGCTAAGAGTCTCTTAAATGTCTTTAATGTGTCTGCCCCCACCACCTCTGCTGGCAGTGAGTTCCACGCACCCACCACTCTCTGTGTAAAAGAACTTACCCCTGACATCCCCCTTATACCTTCCTCCAATCACCTTAAAATTATGTCCTCTCGTGTTAGCCATTGCCACCCTAGGAAAAAGTCTCTGACTGTCCACTCGATCTATGTCTCTTATTATCTTGTACAGCTCTATCAAGTCACCTCTCATCCTCCTGCTCTCCAAAGAGAAAAGCCCTAGCTCGCTCAACATCTTCTGTGGCTCCTGGACCTTCTGTATTAATTATAAAGCACTGAAACTGGATGAAACCTCCCCTCCCTGCGTGGTTATCAGTTCACCTTTAAACTTGCTCCCTTTCTCTTCATAGGGTGTGTGACTGCATTTCTTAACCCATTCTTGGTGCCTCAGTCACCACCAGGAATACACAAGGATTCATGGATCAAAACACGTTCGGGGCTGACGACCAGATACCTGGAGTTTCCGCAGCTGCTGGAGTTGGGTTCGGAGGTCGCTGGCGTTCTGCTGGAGGTCGTGTAGATGGAGCTGCATCTGGAGCCTGGTGATGGCAGTGGGATGGCTGACGGACGTGGCGGCGGCTGCTGCTGAGCTGGGAACGGTGCTGCGCACAGAGGGGCTGAGAGCTGACCACGGTGACAGAGAGAGAGAGAGAGAGAGAGAGAGAGAGGCACACATAGTGAGAGTGGGCCAGAGTGAGGCACAGTAGAAGGAGCAGCACCTCTGGGCACCTCAAACACAGCATCATGTACCCACAGTAATACAGCACAGAAGCAGGCCCTTCGGCCCAACTGGTCCATGCCGACCATGGTGCCCACCAAGCTAGTCCCATTTGCCCATACCCCTCTAAACCCCTCCTGTACATGTACTTGTCCAAATGTTGTTATTGTACCTGCCTCAACCACTTTCTCTGGCAGCTCGTTCCATGTACACACCACCCTCTGCATGAAGAAGTTGCCCCTCAGGTCCCTTTTAAATCTTTCCCCTCTCATCTTCAACCTATGCCCTCTAGTTTTTAGATCCCCTTCCCCAGGAAAAATATTCTGTATTCGTTCACCCTCTCTATACCCCTCATGACTTTATACACCTCTATAAGGTCACCCCTCAATCTTCCTACTTAGATTTATTTCGTCTTAAGTGCCCCGCATAGCACGAATATCACATAGCAGTCTGTGTCAACAGGAACAGCAGCAGAGGGGTTGAGACTAGAGCTGAGGTACGACCATAACCGAAAATCATTGCAGCTCAGAAACCCTTGGGGTTGGGGCTGCACAGTGCGAGTTCACAGCTCGCACTCCTCGAAATAAATTGATGCTGAACGAGTTTTCATTTGCTACTCAGACTGCAGCACTCAGCGGGATATCCTGCCAGTTTACCTGTCCAGCAAGGGTGGAATGCACTCTATCCAAAGTCCGGTCCTGTAGATAGTACACAGGATCAACATGGCAGCCTCTGTGATTTCCACACACAAACACGTAAGGTGTTCTGATCAAGTTCCTGTCCTTCAATTAACCCACCTTTTATCCAGATGTTCTTGGATTTCAACATGGAATAAAAAAAAGATCTGGATAAAAATAAACTGGTTAACATGACACCACTGGTAAAACGTTCTTTACTAGACACAATGGAGTGTCCCGAGAAAGACACTTGGGCAGGTACATGGATAGGAATGGTTTAGAGGGATATGGGCCAGACGGGGGCAAATGAGACTCGCCTAGATGATGTCTTGGTCGGCATGCACGAGTTGGGCCGAAGGGCCTGTCTCCGTGCTGTATGCCTCTATGGCTCTGAGAAGGTGCTGGAGCCACTTCTTCCCCTGCTCAACTCATTTCTCCTGAGCAATTTAAGACACGGAGCCAGGAGAAAGGGTCAGCCATTTCAGACTAAGTTGAGGAAAACTTATTTTCCCCAGAGGGTTGTTAACCTCTGGAATTTCCTGCCCCAGAGGACAGTGGATGCTCACCTGTTGACCATATTGAAGACCAAGATCAATGGATTTTTGAGACCTACTCAAGGTGTAAAGGGACCAGATGAGAAAGTGGATGGGGCACAGGTCCAGCCATGATCTTCTTGAGCCTCAATGGGCCAAAGGACTTAATCCTGCTCACATTTCCTATGGTCTTACTTCTGAGAGCTGTTAAATGCCAACCACAGAGTCATATACAGCCTGAAGTTTCCTTCCCCAGAGGAGAGCATATGGGTTCTACTTCCAGATTTTTAAAATGGAACTCAAATTGTCACAATAGGATTTGAACTTTTGTTCTTTGGTTTGTCATTTCAGGCCACAATATAACCACTAAGCTCCCACACTCTGAAAACATGGAGATCATTTTCCATGTTTGCTCGGCTGTGAAGGATTTGGTTAATCCTAATTTGGGAATCTTTTAGTGGAAAGTGCGCAGGGGGAGATGGTGACCTCAGATGCTTGGTGTGGTAGATGGATATATGGAACAGAGATCTGGGGGCACAAGTCCATAGTTCCCTGAAAGTGGCAGCACACGTAGACAGGGTGGTGACAAAGGCATCTGGCATGCTTGCCTTCATCAGTTAGGGCACTGGGTCTGAGAGCTGGGATGTTATGTTACAGCTGTACAAGATATTGGTGAGACCGCACCTGGAGTATTGTGTGCAGTTCTGGTTGCCCAGCTATAGGAAGGATGTCATTAGGCTGGAAAGGGTACAGGATGTTGCAGGGATCGGAGGGCTTGAGTTATAAGGAGAGACTGGACAGGCTGGGTCTATTTTCCCTGGAGTGAAGGAGTTGAGATATATAAAATCATGAGGGGCATAGATAGGGTGGATGGCCACAGTCTTTTTCCCAGGGTAGAGGGGTCTAAAACTAGAGGGCAGAGGTTTAAGGTGTGAAGGGAAAAATTTAAAGGGGACCTGAGGGGCAGGCTTCTTACACGGAGGGTGGTGGGTAAGATGGAATGAGCTGCCTGAGGAAGTGGTAGAGGTGGGTACAATTACAATGTTTAAAAGACACTTAGTCAGGTACGTGGATAGGAAAGGTTTAGAGGGACATGGGCCAAACGCAAGCAGATGGGATGGCATGGGCACGTTGGGCCGAAGGGCCTGTTTCCGTGCTGTATGATTCTATGACATTGAATGGTGGAGCAGGCTTTGAGGAGCCGCATGGCTGATTCGTGCTCCTATTTTGTTGTGTTCTGTTCTTATATCAGAAACAAATGATCTCCTGGGAGACTCTGCAGCAGCACAAGGCAGCCCTAGACTTGGCATCACCAGCACCTGCAGAGGGGCCCGTGTGCAGAATACTGGGAGCAAACTGTATCGAAGGGTCGGACTGGAGACTGCACAGAGGAACATTCAACCCTCTTGTGAGGCGTGGTCATTGGGATCCATCATCAAATGGTGCTCGATGGAGACAGTGAACCGGTCAGCCATTCTCCGGTTCCAGGAGCACGTGTTGCACTCTGTATGAGATTTAATCCTCGGACACATCTGCTTTTGTTTGGAACCTTGTTCCAGGACGGAATCTCAGCAGACAAAAGTCAGGACTGCATCCTTCCTGAACCTTTACTTTCATCCTGAGAGTCAGGGTCCCTAACAGTGAGGAGATTGTTCTGAAACCATCTCATATCTAACAGTCACCTGAAGGAGAGCTTTGTAAAATATTTCATTATATGAAAATGGAATATAGAACAGTACAGCTGGTTGAAATGGTGAATTATTGACTAAAGTTCATGCACATCAAATCCTTCCCCTTGTGATTTCGAGATGGATGCGTGGCGAGGGTGAAATTACTGATACAAGAATAGTAAAGGTAATGAGGAATACTTACTTCCAGTGCCTGAGCTGTCATTTACCGATTCAGATTTATCGCTGTGGGAAAAATGAAAATGTAATTGAAAATAAACGCTGCCTGTAGGCTGCTTTGCATTGAAGGAAACAACACGTGCCCTCCTGTCATATTGGACAGCAATACTGCAAAGTAAAATGCCCATGGCATTTCAAGAAGAGTTATCAGGTAAAATCTGATCAATTGACATAAGGAAATCACAGAGGTAGGTTTAAAGAACTTCTTAAAGGAGGAAAGAAAAGCAGCGAGGTACAGGAAGCGAATTCCAGAAGTCAGGCCCCAGGTAGCTGAAGGAACAGGTGCCAATTACGTGTGTCCCCAATTAAATCAGAGGATACATGCGAGGGCAGGATTGGAGGAGCACAGAACCTCAGAGGGTTGTAGGGCTGGAGGAGGTTATGGAGATAAACAGGGATAAAGATTTGGAAGTGGTTGCAGAGATAGGGAGGGTTTGGGAACTGGAGGAAGCTGCAGAGATGGGCAATTTGTTGGGCTGGAGATGATTACAGAGATAGGAATTTTTAGGATGGAATAGTTTAGGGATGGCGTTATTGTTGTCTCTGCCACTAAGGTACAGGGAAGCAGGGCTCGAGATGGAAACTAAAAAGATTCAACACTATGGAGACACAAAAAATTTTGCAGATGCTAGAATCTGGAACAATACACAAAAAGTGCTAGGGGTACTCAGCAGGTCAGGCAGCATCCATGGAGGGAAATAAACAGTTGGCGTTTCAGGCCGAGACCCTTCAACACTATACCTTGCAGACTCTCCATCATTCCCTCGTAAAAGTGCATTTTGTACTAGTCCTGTCAAACTAGCGATCTGCTTCTCCATGGCCTCCATTCGTTCCCTGTGAAAAGGCACCAAAATACAGTCAAACATCACAACAAACCCAGGACAGAATCACTCAATTACCACACAGGAAGTCAGTATACAACCATCCTCTATTCACTGCACTTTGCAAGATAAATATTGCATTTATTGGGAGATGTTGCTGGAATTTTGATGATGATTTCTTTTTGCTATAGTTTGTGGAAACCCTCAGAATTAAACCCTGTATACTGTTGCATTGCACTGTTTGCTGAATAAACAGGCCAGACAAGGATGATAGATTTCCTTCCTTAAAAGTCATAAGTGAACCAGATGGGTTTTTACAACAATCCATGAGTTTGATGGTCACTGTTACTCAGAACAGAACTTGTATTAAAATTCCAGATTCATTTGGTTAGTTGAATTTAAATTCCCAGCCACCACAATGGGACTCCTCGAGTAACTCAACCACCACGTCACCATACTCTGCATCAGATGTCAAGTCGGAGTGGCAGGGGTATGGCTCACACATTGCCCCGTCATCTCTCGCAATGGGTTAGGCTTTCATCATTTGGAACCAAAGTTTGGAACACTGGAAATACAGACCTTAAAGATGGAACAGTCCTCACAGTGAAGGTAGTCCGAAGGTGTGGTTAGATAGGAGGGCCAAGGAGCTTGACGCTAGCAACGAGTGAAGAAGACCAACACACCTTTAACTTGGGCAGGTGGACAAACGTAGGTGAACTGGGAGGTGGTGATGTTCTGTGCACCTACTGTTCTTGTCCCTGGGGTAGGGGTCAGAAGACAACCTGGCAAATGACTGCAGTGTGCCATGTAGATAACACACGTGCTGGTGGACAATGGAATAAATGCTAAGGATGGTAACTGGAGGGGTAATCAAGTGACCTGTTTTGCCCTGAATATTATCAGTCTTCTTCAATGTTAAATTAGGGAAGGTTCAGAAGGAGACCTTTAGCCCACAGTTTCTGAGCCAGCCACTGTTAGAGCTCCACTCAAGTAAGTTGGAGACAAAAACTGACCAGTACCATAGCAGAGCAATCAGGGATGCACTGCTAATGTGGCCACACCAGCAACTCCCACATCAAAAAAGAAAATTTAACAGCTCAGGTTAAATCTAGAATCTTGTGAAGACCAAACATTGAATTCCTGAACTTGGTAGCAGTTAAATTAATCCATTTGTTTCAGAGCCACCTGATGGGAAGACGGTAGACATTACGGCTGCCGATGTACTTTAAGCTGGAAAGCCTTCCGCCACTTCCCTTGCCTCTCTCTGTGTTTGCTGAGACTTACAGCTGCAGACTGATTGCAATGGGGTTATTATCATTGCATCATCTCACACACAGAATGTCAGAAGGAAAATGAACATGGCCTGGGTTTTCTTTGCACTCGTATTGATTCTCCTTAGTTAGAGAGAAGTTGCTGGCGGAAAAATACGTTGTCCAATTCAATGAACATAATGAAAAGTAATGGGTTAGGAAAAAACTGGTTGTCGCACGGACCTGTGCCCAAGCACAATGGCTGAAGGATTAAGATTAAACTCCCTTTCCCTTCCTTCACACCACTCCAACCAACAACAGCAGTGCAGAAATCACTGGAATCTATTTATTAAGTAAATGGTAACAGCATGAATAATAAGTGTTTGGCAGAGTCAAAAGGAAACCATGTTTAACAAATCTTTTGGATTTTTTTGAGGTTGTAGCTGGCATAACAAATAAAAGTGAACCAGCTGATGTGATGTATTTGGATTTTCAGAAGGCCTCTGATAATGTGCCAAATTATTGAACAAAATTCAAACGCATGGCACTGGGGGAAAATATACTGATGTGAACTAAGGCCTGGTTAATGGAGAGAAAACAGAATGGGAATAAACAGGTCGTTTTCAGGTTAGGAGGCTGAGGCATGTGGGGTTCACAGGTATCAGTGCTGGGCCCCACCGCTCATAATCTATACCAATTATTTGATGAGGAGATCAAGTGTAAGATATTCAAGTTTGCTAATGATACCAAATAAGCTTAAGAAATCATGGCGGCATAGAAAAGATAGATTGTTGCAGTCTTTTTCCCAGGGTAGGGGCATCTAAAACGAGAGGCTGAAGGTGAGAGGGATCTGAGAGGCAAGTTTTCCCACACAGAGGGCAGTGGGTACATGGAACAAGCTGCCAGAGGAAGTGCTACAGGCAAGTGGAATTAGACTGTATATAATAAAAACATTTGGACAGGTAGATGACAGGAAAGATTTCGAGGGACATGGGCCAAGCTGGACTCCCTCAGGCAGGCACCTTGGTTGGCGTGGACGATTCGGCTGAAGGGCTTCTCTCTGTGCTGTGTAACTCTATAAGCAGGCAATGTGAGCCGTGAGGATGTGGGGAGGCTGTCCATATCCCCAAGGCTGTGACATCTGACAAAACCAAGGGGAAAGAATGAGGAACTAGGGGGGAGATGTAGGGGTGGAGGAAAGTCAGAGAGCGAGAGTGCGAGAGAGCGCGAGAGAGAGAGAGAGCGAGCGAGAGAGAGAGCGCGCGAGAGAGAGAGAGAGAGCGCAAGAGAGAGAGAGCGCAAGAGAGAGAGAGAGAGCGCAAGAGAGAGAGCGCAAGAGAGAGAGAGAGCGCAAGAGAGAGAGCGCGAGAGAGAGAGCGCAAGAGAGAGAGAGCGCAAGAGAGAGAGAGCGCAAGAGAGAGAGAGCGCAAGAGAGAGAGAGCGCAAGAGAGAGAGAGCGCAAGAGAGAGAGAGCGCAAGAGAGAGAGAGCGCAAGAGAGAGAGAGCGCAAGAGAGAGAGAGAGCGCAAGAGAGAGAGAGAGCGCAAGGGAGAGAGAGCGCAAGGGAGAGAGAGCGCAAGGGAGAGAGAGCGCAAGGGAGAGAGAGCGCAAGGGAGGGGGCAGATAAAAATTCAGAGACAAAGATTGCAAGAGAGACGGACAGAGAACGAGGCAGACAATTAGACAAAAGTCAGAGGGGCAGAAATTGGAAGAAAGTGAGAGAAATTAAATTAGAATGAGATGAAGTGACATAGAATCAAGGATTGAAAAGAGGTTGGTGAGACAGAGGAATTGAGTAAAAGATTGAAATAAGAGGGACAGAGATTGAGCGACTGAGTGAGAAACAGAGAGAAAGGTATCAAGGAATGAATGACCAGCTGAGGGTGCAGAGATCAGACAGAGATACTGATACAATGACTGAGAGAGAGAGGTAGCAAATGAGAGAGGCAACTCTACAAACAAAAGAAACTGAACAGAGATAAAGTGAGTTTGGGGAGGAGGCTGTGAGACCAAGGGGTGGGGTGGGGTGGGGTGGGGTGAGGTGAGGTGGGGTGGGAGGTGGGGTTGGGATGGGGTGGCGGGAGGTGGGGGGAGGTGAGGTGAGGTGGGGGCGAGGTGTGAGGTGGGGGCGAGGTGTGAGGTGGGGGCGAGGTGTGAGGTGGGGGCGAGGTGTGATGTGGGGTGACGAGGTGGGGGGAGGAGGCAGATGAACCTATACTCCCACAACAAGTCACACAGAACAGGACAAAACTGGGAGAGGAAGCAGCAGGAAGGGCTGAGAAAGTGGCAAATTCCAATAAACCTGCAGATCCCTGAAAGGCCGTGCGGTGCACAGCATTTTCCCTCAGGCAAGCACTAAAGGCTCCTTAAATACTGATAACCCAGAGCACTGTGCAGGAGGCTTTCTTTAGTTCCGCCCTGCCACTGGGGATCATCGATATAAATTAGTGCTGCTGCACTCATTCAGGTGAATCGGTTCCCGGTCCCACTCAGTGGGAAATTAATCTGAAGCTGCACGTGGTGGAGGTCGTGCTTCACAGCCCAACCTTGTGATTACATTCTCTTTTTTTATATAAAAAAATAAGATGCAACTTTCACTGCTCGAGGTGATCCTCGTAATGCTGACAGCTGGAGGGATTGCACAGTGCAGACAAGTCATGCAATGGAGCTGGCAGCAAATGGGGTGGAAGGGAGGCTTTGCAAGACACATAACTCATGCAATGTGACCTCTGAAAAGTGCGCAGCCCTGAGTCAATCAGCCTCTGGTTTCGTGCACTTCAACAGGAGCATTAAAATAAAAGCAGAAGTAGGCCATTTGGCCCCACACACCTGTTCTGCCGTTCAGTAAGATCACGGCTAATCTTTCATCTCAGGGCTACCTCCTACACTAACACCATGTCCCTTGATTCTCTTCGTACCTGATATGTGCTGATCTCCATCATGAACAAGCTCAGCAACTGAGCCAACAGTATCTTGGAGTGATGTGTAAAGGGTAAAATGACTCTCAGGTGATATGTTTGGAGCTTGTCAACGCTGAGGTAAAAGTCACAAAATTCAGGTGATTATTCTTAACCCGTGGCCACAAGGGTACAAGTTAGGGGTGCGGCGGAACACTCCCCACTTGCCTGGAAGAATGCAGTGACAACAACACTCAAGAAGTTTGGTACCATCACTGGAGCGATGAGACACTTGTGGAGGGCAAACAGTTATTCTAATTCCCCATGCCAGCCAACAAATTAGAGAAACAAAGGAGTGCAGACACTGGAATCTAGATGAAAAACACTACGATGCTGGAGGAACTCAGCAGGCCAGGCAGCATCTGCGGAGAAATGATGCTGTTTTGATGCTGCCTGGCCTGCTGAGTTCCTCCAGCATCATAACAAGTTAGGGAAGGTTGGCACCAGGAACTGACTCTGTAAGTAATGCATGGTGGCTGCAGTGAGTGGTCTCTCGGACATGAGCTGCAGAACCTTGTCAAGGACACCATGTGACCAGGAGATTGTCCACCAGTTACCTGGTATCCTTGTCCTTCTGGGTAATGGAGGGGCAGGTTTGGGAGATGCTCCCAATACTAACATGATGCTGTTTTGTTGCTACGGTGACACTGCAATTCAATAATCTCCACCTCTCTTATTGGCCATAACCACCACAATTTAGCTCCCACTGTGTTAAACGGGTGCTTTAAGTGCCAGTTACTTGCTGTGTTACCTTGTCTCAGGGTCGTTGACAGCCAGTGGGGAGCTGTAGCCAGATGCCGGCCGTTCAGTTGCCCCTGTCCTCTCCGTGGGCCCTGGAAGAACATCTACTGCAACGGCAGAGTTGGCATTCCGGGATTTTGTCCCCGCGCTCTCGGTGACTGCGGTCGCTGTATCCTTCCGGAATGACTGGCGTACTGGAGGGGACCTGCTGGATGGTCCCGAGTACGGACTGTGTGGACTCTGGCCTTGCTGAACGTCCACCATTCTGCTGTCAGGGATCTTCTGGGGCGAAGAGGGAGCCATTCTGTAGCCCAGGCCAGTGCCGTAACCGTCACTGTAAATCTGCGGGCTCGGCTTGTAAAAGGAGTCCTCAAGGTCACTGTGCAACCCTGCGGCTGAGTAAGTGCTAAGTGACCTCATGGAACCACGTCGGTAAAGACCACTGGGGTAAGAGAAGGGGTCCTGCAGCCCAGCCAGTGACTGTGTCGACGCGATGCTCAAGCGCCCATCATGCACCATGTTGTAGGGGTCCGCATACAAGCTCTCGTGCTTCATCAGGACCACGTTCTTGTTGCTCATGTCTTCGTCCGGTTTTACGTCCCTGCGCTCCAAGATGGCACTGGGGCTAGGTGAGACGGGCTGGGAAGAGGGCAGACCACCCAGCCGCTCGGCGTGGTGAACGGGGCTCCCGGTGTAGGAGGGGGGGCGCCCGCCGCTGTACGACATCCGGGACCGGGAGGGGGATGAGGACTGCAGCCCAGCCGTGGGCGAGGCCGATACCAGATGGGGGGAGCTGGACGCGACGCTGCTGAGGCGGCGAGTAGGCGAGGACTCCCTCGAAGTGTAAACCATCTCTCTCTGTTCAACGGAGAGAACATCGACTGTTAGACCAGGCGTTAAAACAGAACCCGGCAGAGGCCAGGGAGCAACACAAGTTGGTTCTCGGATGGTAACTAATCAAACCATTAGTAGATGAGAAAGAATATTGGACTCCGCGCTTTATCCACTTGGGAAGTTCTATTCAGACTTCCCTCAATGATTCCCAGGACTTCACTTCCACTACAGCCCATCCCTAGGAAACAAACAGGCTCTCTCTTTACAGACGTTCTTAAGTTGATTTTGTTCAGTTGGAAAATGCGCAAAGATCACATTGATAATTGTGATAATTGAGATCAAATCAATTTTGATATCAATTACACCTCCACAGTGTTGTAATGAATGGCATTAAAAATACATAACACTGATTAGCAAGAACAATTATTAAAAGTGGAGAGAGAGAGAAGAAACTAGTTCTGCTGTTTGTAGGAACGAATAACACTGATTAGCAAGAACAATTATTAAAAGTGGAGAGAGAGAGAAGAAACTAGTTCTGCTGTTTGTAGGAACGAATGTGTGTATGTATGTTGGACTTCTAAATTTAATAACATCATGGGAGCTTGTTCCTATATTCGGTGCCTGTTAGTCAGGTTCCCATAACCCGCAAATAGCCTGAATACTGTTGCAGCCCAATCCACATGCGGTTAGCCTGTAAGTACGATTGTTAACTTCTGGTGCTTACCTTAACCTGACTGCGAATTGAAGCTGTTTCTCCTGCACACTTTCTCACCCAGGTTTACCAAACTTTATCCCTGTTGGGTCCTCTTAGACAACTCAAGGCTGCGATGAAAATCCCTGCAGGGGGAGAATTTCCTCGTCCACATCTTTACTAAATGTGTCAAATGGTGTACTCTCCTTCTGGAATTCAGGTCCACCAAGCTGAACTTCAGAATTGAGTACAATGTTTGATGGGCATCTGGGTCATGTTTCCTCTCTCTCTCTCCATTCATCATCTGAGCATTCACTCTTTGGATTACAAGTCCTTCCTCTGGATTTCGAGTCCAGAATGCAACCACCATTTAACCAACATTCAGCAACAATGGAATGAAAGCATTCTCCAGTGCAGCAGTGAGATACTGAACCCCTCTGATGGTACTTTACCACAAGAGAGGTTTGGAGAAAAAGTAATGGAAGAGGTAATGGAAAACAGAACATTTGGCATCATCGCTCAGTCACACTTACTTGCAGGAAAATAAACTTCAAAAGGCTACAACACTTCATTAAGTCACATCCCTACTGTACTGATTAACACCCTTGAGTAACTGCAGGCACTTCAATATGCAAATAATAACCTTTCCTCTCAGATGCCTCAGCGGTGCCTTTAATGTTCAAGCTCCCCTGAATCTCACGTGCAGCCGACTTTAGATCATCAGGTTCCTTCCAGTCACTATTGATGTGACTCTCGACATCACTGCAAGTGACCTGTGCATGTTCAAGCCTGTGCTAGTTTTTTTTGGACACAGGTTGGGACAATGGAAGCAGGAGACCCGAGATTGTTGAAACTACGATCTGATGGCGTGATAAAACAGTGAAGATATTGCAGCAGGCAGGTAGGATTTGATGGAGCAGGTGGCCTTTATCTGATCTCAATGTTCCTTAAAGAAGTGGCTGCCTAGCAAATGGCTGCAAGGATTTCCTTAAGTCTTACCCTTAGATCTCCATTCGCAATATGGGAAGCTGGATACGGTGCATAGATGGGATCTTTCCTGAATATTTTTATTATACTTCGATCTTGGATATCTCTAGAAAGAGATGAAAAAAAAACAGGAAATGAAGTATTCTGGAGCTGGACAGACCCCACAGATCCTGGTAACAAAAGGACAGAAACAAACATTTACTGTTTCTGCAGTCTCTTGTGTCTCCATTTTCTGGCCTTTCACACTTCCACTTCTGAGCAGAACAACTTAGCCTCAGGTTTCTGGGTACCCCCGAAGTTCAGTTACAAATGGGCACCAGAAAGGGCTGAGAATGTTCAAAGTTCTTTCCAACGTCACTACAGAATGGGTCTCGGTGAGCTCCCTCCACAGTGGTGAAATTTATGACCAATTCCTGTGTTAGATAAATGTGTAACTAGTTTGTTTAATGGAAGGCTTGGTTTAATGGAAGTATCAGTGGAACACTGCCTTCCCTTCTCCTTCCTGCAGACTTGTTCCATGCTAAGTCACTGTTGTGATATCATTTCTATCTTCACCCTTCCAAGCTCTGTAATGCCCTCCGGTGCTAAGATACTCAGGATCACTATGCTCCTCAATTTAAGCCTCTTGATTCCCAATATTGTGCCCCTTCCTTGATCTAGTTGGGGCTTAATAGAGTCATGGGGTCAAAGAGCAGGGACACAGGCTTTCAGCCGCAAGTCTACACCGACCATCAAACTTGCTAAATGCTGGTGCCAATCCCATTTTATTCTCCCCATGTTCCCATCAACTGCCCCTCAGACTCTATATCACACAACTACACAGTGGCCTGTTGTGGACACTAGAGTACACGGAAGAAACTTATGTGGTCACAGGAATGTGCAAACTCCGCCGGAGGTCAGGATCGAACCTGGGTCGGTGGAGCTCGGAAGCAGCGGCTCTACCAGCTGTGCCACCAAGTTCCCTCCCTAAACTGCTCTGTTCCTCACTTAAGATTTTCCTACCTCTTTGACCAAGCTTTTAGTCACTTGTCCCACTATTTGCTTCCATGTGAAATTTTAGTGACCAATTGTCCTGTAACATGCCCTCGCATATTTTACTTAAGACTGCTATTTAAATGTTGGCACAAGAGATTCTGCAGGTGCTGAAATCTGGAGCAACACACACAAAATGCTGGAGGAACTCAGCAGGTCAGGCAGCATCCATGGAGGGACATGAACAGTCGACATTTCGAGTCGAGACCCTTCATCGGGACTTGAAAGGAAGAGGGTAGAAACCAGAATAAGGCGGCCAGAGGACGGGGAGAAGCACACACGGGTAGGGGATAGGTGAGTTCAGGTGAGGGGGGAAGGTCAGATGTAAGAAGCTGAGAGGTGATAGGTAGAAGAGGCAAAGGGCTGGAGGAGGAGGAATCTGGTAGGAGAGGGCAGTGGACCATGGAACGAAGGGAAGGAGGTGGGGAATAGATGGGCTAGTGATGAGGGTGAGGGTGAGGGAAGGGGAAAGGGAAGGGAGTCACAGGAATGAGGGAAGACAAAGGGGGTAGAGAAGAAGGGAGAAAACTGAGGGGAGAAGACGGGAGAGGTTACCAGAAGTTAGAGAAATCAATGTTGAAGCTGTCATGTTGGAGATGAACAAGGCAGAATATGAGGTGTCGTTCCTCCGACCCACGCCTGGCCTCAACGTGGCAGCAGAGGAGGCCATGGATAGGCATGTCAGTATGGGAGTGGGATGTGGAATTGGAGGGGGTGGCCACTGGAAAATCCTTTCTCTTCTGCGGCAGACGGAGCGAAGGTGCTCAATGAAGCACCCAATCTGCAGTGGGTCTCACCGATGTAGAGGAGGCTGCACCAGATGCAATAAATGACACCCTCGGACTCACAGGTAGAGCACTGCCTCACCTGGAAGGACTGTCCAGGGCCCTGAATGGGAGGAGGTGTAGGGACAGGTGTAGCACTTAGTGCTGTTTGGCCCTCTCAGTGGCCTCCTCTACATCGGTGACACCCGACACAGATTGGGGGACTGCTTCATTGAGCACCTTTGCTTCGTCCGCCACAAAAGAGAAAGAATCTCCCAGTGGCCGGCCATTTCAATTCTACATCCCACTCTCATACTGACGTGTCTATCCGTGGTCTCCTCTACTGGCACATCAAGGCCAGATGTAGGTTGGAGGAACAACGCCTCAAATTTAGCCTTGGGAGTCTCCAACCCGACGGCCTCAACATCGATTTCTCGAACTTCCGGTAGCCCCAGCCCTCTTCTACCCTTCTTCTCCCGCTTTCCTTTGTTTCCCCTCACTCCTGTGGCCCCCTCCCCCCTTCTGTTTCTGATGAAGGGTCTTGACCCAAAATCTCAACTGTTTATTTCCCTTCGGAGATGCTGCCTGACCTGCTGAGTTCCTCAAGTACTTTTTGTGTGTGTCATTTAAATGTTGGCACTTGTTGTAATCCATTAATGATGCATCGCCCTCAGCTGAACTACAGAACATCAAACTGCACCGAGCTTCCTTCTCTATTCTGGACACCTTGGAGAACATCCCTGACATCTGTTTGGAAAGGTGTGTGGGAGACAATGGTTTGACAGACCACAGGTGAGATGTACCACTCAGTAACAGAGTAGAACCCTACACTGGAAACAGTAGAGACTGCAGATGCTGGAATCTGGAGCAACAAACAACACACTGGAGGAACTCAGCAGGTCAGGCAGCATCTATGGAGGGAATTGGACAGTCGACGTTTCGGGTCGAGACCCTTCACCTGGACTTCAGCAGTTTGTCTTCCATCCTCCAGTGTTTTGTGCAGAACTTTTTTTTTGTTAAATTGTTGACCATTTGATCAAGGACAGCCATCTCCAGTGTTGCTCCTCTTACCTCACGTCTTCCAGCTCATAAAAGATGTTTCTTGTCTCGTCCTTGATGAGGATTGCAGTATTCGGAGACTTTAGCATGCCCATTGTGAGCTTCTGCGGGAACATGTGGACGATCAGGGCGTGCAGGGTGTCCATGCTGCTGATTTCATGAGTGATGTGGACCCTCCGGGTTTCATCACCAAACTGGAGGAACAGCACTCCTGTCACAACCACACAAAAGACTCACAGTCAGAAATGCCCCACTGGTATAATCATAAACCCCTACCCTGGGCAACAGGGATCTGCTTCATATTAAGAATACTCAATACTGGTCTCCTCATTTGATTGCACTGGGTACAATTCCTTGGTTTCACAACCTTCTCCCTGGTGATTCCTCTTCCAGTGAAAACCCAGACTAAGTGCCCGAGAGTCATACAGCATGGAAACAGACCCTTCAGCCCAACTCGTCCGTGCTGACCAAATTGGCTACCTGAGCTAGTCTGACGTCTGAGTTTGGCCCATATCCCTCTAAACCTTTCCTATCCATGCAACTGTCCAAATGTCTTTTAAATGTACCTGCCTCTACCACTTCCTCTGGCAGCTCGGTTCACATACCCATCACCCTCTGGGTGAAGAAGTTGCCCCTCAGGTCCTCTTCAACTCTTTCCCCTCTCACTTTAAACATATGGTCTCTAGTTTTGGACTCTCCTACCCTGGGGAAAAGATTTTGACTACTTACTTTATCTAGGTCCCTCATGAGTGGTGGATCACTAAATCATTGCAAAGGAATTGTAGCCCAGCCAGACAACATTGTCATCTAATGTCAGGTTCCCTTCTCCTCAAGTCATTTTTATGGTCTGATGCACCCTTGCATCACCTGACCCATGGCCTTCATAATATAGCTAACCTATGCCATTTCTAACAAAGGCCATCATTGGTTTTAACTCATTGTATCAGCAATGACCATTATCATTGGTTTTAACCTGTTGAACTATGGAAGAAGGTTAGTAGCTTTACTCAACTGAGCATTTGAAGATCATTTATTTTAGCCTTGAGTTTGCTTTGATTAATTCACATTGTTTTTAACCTGTTGAGTTCTGAATTAGACCATCAATGACAAGCTACTCTTTACTCTTCCCCCTTTCAAGTTTTCTGCTGTAGCTTTAGGCTACAATGCACAAGGACATCCTCTCCCAGGTCTCCTTGAATAAAACTTCATAACAAGGGTCACAATCACAGCAGGAGCCATCCTACCATCAAGACTTTGCTGCACACTGTACCAGCCTCTCTTGCTGACACTGGAATAGATATCTAACACTCAATGCAGTTGCCCCAGAGACCTTAACCCATGGAATGAATTTCTGGGTGAATCAACTTATCACCCAGCACCACCCTCTGTGTGAAGAAGTTGCCCCTCAGGTCCCTTTTAAATCTTTCCCCTCTCACCTTCAACCTATGCCCTCTAGTTTTTGAGTCCCTTTCCCTGGGAAAAAGACTGTGCGCGTTCACACTATCTATGCCTCCCATGATTTTACATGCCTCTATAAGATCACCCCTTAGTCTCCTCTGCTCCAAGTCCTAGCCTGCCCAACCTCTCCCGATAACTCAGTCCCTGAAGTCCAGGCAACATTCTTGGAAATCCCCTTTGCCCTCTTCCCGGCTCGATGGCGTCCTTCCTGTGTGTCCTACCTGGCGATCGGAGCTTGGCCTGACTGGTGGACCTGGACAGAGGCAGGCTCTGTCGGAAGCGGTTCGACCGGGTGAAACCGATCGGGACTTCGGCCTCCGACATGGTTTCCAACGACTCTGCCGACGCGAATGGTAGTTTGGCTGCCTGGTCCGCCAATCCCGACTGCTGGCTCTGGGAATGCCTGGGACTCCGAGTCTGTGTGTGGCAGAGAA
Source organism: Pristis pectinata (assembly GCF_009764475.1). Lineage (NCBI taxonomy): Eukaryota > Metazoa > Chordata > Chondrichthyes > Rhinopristiformes > Pristidae > Pristis > Pristis pectinata. The sequence continues at coordinate 4,876,363 of NC_067429.1, forward strand.
AAGGAAAGAGAGGGAGATTACACTGGGCAGGTTTCACTTCACCAGCCCTTTTTGTAGGTTGCTCCAATGAGCTTTCGGCCTTGTTGTACTTCACCCAACACCTTGTCCAAATTAAGCAGTAACCGCAAGTCACATTCCCGCCTTTCCATTTGGATTGGGGCTGTTTCCAGAGAGAATCAGTTACATTTAAGGGACTGGTGTACCCAGGAGGAATGAGAGTAATTGTAACCCAAGGCACATCCTCATGGTTAGCTGGGAAGGTGGGGTTGGAGAGGATGAGCTACCATTGTGTTCAGTGGAGGGTGTGTTTTGTAAAATCTAAACATTACTTGCTGTTACAAGAATGTAAGGAATAGGAGGAGAAAGAGGCCATTCAGCCCTCATGCCTGCTTCACCATTCAAGGAAGTCATGGCTGATCTTTTATCTCTTCGCCATATACCATATCCTTTTGATTGCTTTAATATCAAAAATTTTGATGAAATATAAAATCCTCAGAATCTCCGTTGCAAGGTCGTTGACCGGAAACATTCATTCTGCTTCACTCTCCACAGATGCTGCCTGACATGCTTAAGGCTTCATGTACAAGTAACAAAGAAATAGAAGTCACCAACCACTGCCTGGACCCAACACTCCATGCTGGTGTCAATACTGACCCTCAACATTATTCCCAACAGCAGAGACTGATCTTCCACTGACTACTGAATTCGCTAAATTTATTTCACCTTCCAACCTGTCTTCTTGCCTGCCTGATTTTCATTACTTTGACCATACACAGGACTGCTCCATAACTCCCTCTTTCCTGCTCAGTATCCACCACCTTGTGAAGTGCTTGGATATCTTGTGAAGAACCTGAAAGAAGAGTGTAGAAACTTGTCTAATATTGCGCACACTAAACGTTTCTTGGACCATTGTGACCTCGTATCCTGCTTCAGAAGTTCAGAGTCCATTGACATCAATGGCATCTAGCAGAAGTTGTTCAGATAAGATTTCTTTATTAGTCACATGTACATCGAAACACACAGTGAAATGCATCTTTTGTGTAGGGTGTTCTGGGGGCAGCCCACAAGTGTCGCCACGCTTCCAGTGCCAACATAGCATGCCCACAACTTCCTAACCCGTACGTCTTTGGAATGTGGGAGGAAACTGGAGCACCCGGAGGAAACCCACGCAGTCACAGGGAGAACGTACAAACTCCTTACAGACAACAGCCGGAATTGAACCCGGTTCGCTGGTGCTGTAATAGCATTATGCTAACCGCTACACTACCATGTAAGTTGTACCACAAACTTAGGTAGCACCTTAAAGCAAAGGATGACCCATAGCACTAGTTGCAGTAAACACATCAACCAATTTCCATACAGACAAGCAGTAATTATTTTATGGACGTGGGCTTCGCAGGCTGAGCCAGAATTTAATTGCCCTTCCCTAGTTGCCACTGAGAAGGTGGTGATGATCTGCTGCAGTCCTTGGTGTGGGTGTACCCACAACGCTGTTCGGGAGAGAGTCCCAGGGTTTTGACATGTAATGTATTATTGCCATTCAGTCAATAATGTACGAGACATGAGCATTGCTGGTGAGGCCAACACTTGCTACCCACGAGAAGATGGTGGTGAGCAGCCTTCGTGAACCATTGCAGTCCTTCAGATGAAGATTCTCCCACAGTGCTGACTCATCTCTCTTTATCCTGAACCAATGAACCCAAAGTCTCAACTTGAGAATTAAACAAAATAAATAAATCATTCAGGTCTGGAATGCCTAAATAGAGAGAAAAAAAACGTCAAGGCTTTGTGCACTTGAGGCATAGAGGTAGAAGGGTGTGAGCTGTCTATGTTCTGTCCACACACAGCTCCAGAATCCTGAAGCAGGTTACCAATAATTTATGATTCAATTATAGAACTTCAGATAACGTAGCTGATGGATGCAAATTATTTTTTTAATATTTTAAGTCATGCTCGGATGTAGTTTCTGGCTGAAAGACCTTCCTGTCTCCTGTGTGTGATGCACTGTTTGGATTTTACATAACTCAGCCTCCACCGAACACGGGGGTAGCTCAGCCTCTCTATAATCACATTACCGCTTAAAGCACGGATGTACACGCACAACTAACCTGCCTGTCACTCCAGATTGATTTCACCTGCTTCCCAATGTTCACAAACTTGCATCCTTGTCTGTACACATCCGTCAAATCCGCAGCTCATTTCCCTATTCCTCCTCCATCATCCCACCTCACCTTGAATCCCCTCTCCTGCCAGGTTCCCCCTCCCCTCTCCTCCTCTGTCACTCCACTTAACTCAAGTTCTGTTTCATCACCAATGTCCTAGAGTATAGACAGTATAGAAACAGTCCATTCGGCCCACTGTGTTAATGCTGACCATCAAGCACCCATTGACAGTAATCACATTTTCATTCTCCCCACGTTCCCATCAACTTCCTCCTGATTCTACTGCTCACCTACACGCCAGGGGCAATTTACTGTGGCCAAGTAATCTACCAACCCAAACGTTTTTGGGAAGCAGGAGGAAACCAGAGCATCAGGGGGAAGCCCATGCAGTCGCAGGGAGATCTTTATAAATTCTGAGGTCAGGATAGAACTGGGGTCGCTGGAGCTTTGAGGCAACAGCTCTACCAACTACGCCAACTCAAATCCTGCTGGTCCTCTTATTAAACACGTGTAACAGTGTGCTTAGAAAAGCATAACCTGATCAGGCAGCAATCATATTGTCAGTGTCTCCAATTACTTGCTCTACCTGCATGCCAGCATGTTAGGAATCGCACTAGGACTCCCAGATCGCTCCACAGTTCAGAGCTCTGCAACCTCTCACCATTTCGAGAAGAGGCTTTTTTTTACTCTTCCTGACGTTTCATCTGCCTCTTAATGCCAGATAGCAGAGCCAGATAGCAGAGCCAGATCTTTTATGCCCATCTAAGACAGCAAACGGGGCCAGGGTTTAATATCTCCCAAGGGAGGGCACCTCCAACAGTGCAACACTCCTTCAGCGCTGCACTGGAGCATCAGACTATACTTCTGTCTCTGAACTGGTGTTCAAGTCCTGATTCAAAGGCAAAGGTGCCAGGTTTGATCCGAGCTCCATATACAAGTGCCCCAATCCACATCAATGTGAAACATACACCTGAGCACGGGAACTAAAGGTGACACATACTCAGGATGCCTCAGCTTTCTCTATGCTGAAGAAGAGTTAGTGAAGTGCTGAGGCTAAAAAGCCCATCAATCAGCACTTTTCACACCGAGTCACTGTTATGTGTAATATTTACACTGACTATAAACTATTCCTGGCTTCACCGTCAAAACAGATCTTGTTCGTTTTTTCTCCTTTGGCTTAACCCCCTGCAGAACCAAAAAGCAGAAATGTAACTTCTATCATTCCTTCAAAGACCTGGATTTCTGCAGAGCAGTTAACAGAGAGCCCCCCAAGCTCCACAACCAATGAGGACCTTTGTGACATATAATAATGAAGGAAACATGGTAGCCAATTAGTTCACATCAAGTTCCTAGACATAACAATCAGGTAATCTGGTTTTTGTTTAATTTGTTTAATAAAGGGGTAAACATTACCCAGGTCACCATGGAGAAATCAGTGCTATGGGATACTTTACATCCACCCCAGAGGGAAAGTGGGGCCTCAGTTTAACTGAAGGATGGCACCTCCAACAGTGCAGCACCCCCTCAGCAGTGCATTATAGAGGGGACATTAACCTGTTCCCAAATCCAAGGCAGGTCTGCTACCCATTCTGTAAATATCATCAACCGAATTAGTGCACATATTTGCGCACATGATCCATAGTTGGCTACACTGGAATCAGATATTTCCTACGGTGAACAAACCCAGGAAAACTGCAGAGAGTTGTGGACACAGCCCAGCACATCACGGGCACCAGCCTCCCCTCCATGGACTCTGTCTACACCTCTCGCCGCTTTGTTAAAGCAGCCAAAATAATCAAGGATCCCACCCACCCACCCTAGTCATTCTCTCTTCTCCCCTCTCCCATCGGGAAGAAGATACAAAAGCCTGAAAGCACGTACCACCAGGCTTCTATCCCGCTGTTATAAGACTATTGAATGGTTCCCTAGTACGATAAGATGGACTCTTGACCCCACAATCTACCTCATTATGACCTTGCACCTTATTGTCTGCCTGCACTGCACTTTCTCTGTAACTAACACTTTATTCAGCATTCTGTATTGTTTTACCCTGTACTACCTCAACGCACTGTGTAATGAATTGATCTGTATGAACGGTATGCAAGACAAGTTTTTCGCTGTACCTTGGTACATGTGACAACAATAAATCAATTTGGTAATATAGTGAGAAAGGCTGAAACAACCTGATCTGATGACCTCTCTCTCAGAATTGTTCAGTCACCTGTTCACACACCGACCTGCACAACCCTAACCCTACCTCAGCAACGGAACACTACGGACCACCTCTTGCACTACCGTGGACTTGTCTCTGATGGTGTTTCATTTTTGCACTAATGTCTTGTTTTGCAGTTTTTTTCTCTTCACCATCTTGTATAATTTACGTCCTATTGTTTGAACCTATGTGCCTGTGATGCTGCTGTAAGTTTCTCATTGTATGTGTAACCTCACCGCACTTGTGCACATGACAATAAACTCGACTTGACAACACTTCTCACTGCTGCTTGTGTCACAGATTCATACAACACAGGAGGCAGGTCCATTGTATGCGAGTTGGCTCCTTCGGAGCACCAGCCAGTTAGTCCTGCTCCCAGGGATGGATAAACCCTTCCCCCGACTGCTCACCCAATTCCTTTGCCAAAGTTACCATTGATTCCTGTTGGGCTGCCTGGTCAAGGCTTAAAAATCCTCATGGATGGGAATGTGGGGAGAAAAAAAAGGATTGGTGTAGGATTATAATAAATGGTGATCGGTGCAAATTTAGTGGATCAAACAGCCTGTCCTCTGCTCTATGACTCTAGAGCAGGATATACCACACATGCCTCTGATTCTTTTGAAAATCTTTCCTCCCTAGTGTTGCCTCTACTTCCCCACATGTATCATACCCCTTCCTTCTCATTTATGTAGCTCCAACACCTCCCAAACACTCCACATCTCACACTGTAGGCACACTCCACACAGCCCCTCCTCTACAAGGCTCACACATTCCCTGGACCCCGCCCACAGCCCCACACCCTATGCGTACACACTCGGGACACACTGCATCCCACACACATCGCCCCCAGAACCTCACAGCACCGCACGCCACACGCACACAGCCCACACACACCAAGACAGATACAGATGCTCACTCACACACCACACGCTGAGTAGGGCTCCCTCGCGCTGACTCCCTGCAACCAGAATCAGGGAGCCAGTGCAAGGGAGCCTCTGCCTGATAGACAAGCATGGTGTTCACACACACCGGTGGATGTACAAAACTCTTCCAGCAGTCAGGGTCAACAGATTAAGTGCAATAATGAGAGGGTGATTGTGTGATGGGACAAAATTCTCTCTCTACAACTCCTTGCAGATAATCCAGCTTGTGCCAAGTAAGCAGAATTTCATTTGGAAACTTGTAAAAACTTCCATTTGAGGGATGTAATGTGTGCTGTGCTTCAGTGGGAAGGCAGAGACCTCAGCATTTTGTTGCATCACTGATAGACACCTTTGCTCATCTGAGACAATCCCAGCTCTTTGAATAAAACTTTTGTGTTTGAGCACTCAGTGGATAATCACTCAACCAATCCTCTGAAGATCACATAATACAGGCTTTGTTTGAAGCTACAACAAATCTGTGGGAATCTCGATAACGTTAAGATTGCAACAGCTGAACTGACAGCTGGAGGGTACGAGGTCTACATACGTGGAGGCCATCGTCAGAGAGAATCACTCAAAAGGTGGAGACTGAAGACAAAACCCTACAGAAACAAACAGTTTCACACCCAGAACCTTCCCTCCTCAGCTGAGGGCAGGCTATGATTTTTCAATTGTGCTTCTGTGCTGTGAGCAAGGCTCTGTGACGTAAAGCAGGTTTTTTTTGTCTGGTCAGTGTCGAAATGCTTCACACACATGAACAAAAACAAGCAGGGACCTAGTTGACAGCACTGGACAGCACAATAGGCCATTCAGCCCATCATGCTTCTGCTAGTTCTTCGAAAGTACATATTCAGTTGGATTCACTTGTCCTGCTCTTACTTCAGAACTCTAAACATTTTCCCTTCATTTATCCAATTCCCTTCTGAAAATTCCCATTGGATCTCCTTCCAGATCGCAATATGGACATCAATAGCATTCTCGACATTCCTCTGTGCTTTTTTTTAAACCAAATAACTCACTCCAGAGTTCTCTGGTTACTGCCTGTCCTCCAGTGCAATGAGTTTCTTCTCATTCACTCTTGGAGCTGTGAAGCTATAAGTCCCTTTTTCATTTCAATTTTTAATTGTCCTTTTGGAAATAGTACTGGTCACCTCAGGATTGTGTTCCCAATGTCTAGGGGATCAAGATACAATACCGTCAGCTATGAAGAAGTGGAAAGTTTCACACGTGCCAAGGGGATGCTTGAAATATACCCGAGGCCAAGTTGGAGAGGGCTGCCCCATGCAAAGACTGGGCAATTGCTCCTCTTACCCAATGCCATGAGGGCCCTCGTTTCTCCAGCCTCACTGTTGAAAATGTTGGAAGAAGCCTTTGGTAGAAGACCCACCTAAATTTGCAATGGGACTAATCAAATCATTCAGAAATATCTTAAAGGACACAACAAAGCGGCTTTGCACATAATGCCCATTGTCATAAGGTAAGATATCTTTATTAGTCACATGTACATCGAAACACACAGTGAAATGAACCTTTTGCGTAGAGTGTTCTGGGGGCAGCCCGCAAGTGTCGCCACGCTTCCGGCGCCAACATAGCATGCCCACAACTTTCTAACCCGCACGTCTTTGGAATGTGGGAGGAAACCAAAGCACCCGGAGGAAACCCACACAGACACGGGGAGATCGTACAAACTCCTTACAGACAGCGGCCAGAATTGAACCCAGGTCACTGGCGCTGTAATAGCATTACACTAACCGCTACACTACCGTGCCTGCCCATATTAATAACAGTGTTATATTCATTCTGCATTCCATGGCCAGATAAAATCTGATTGATGCAGTCAGTTGAGGCAAGAATCTTGGGCTATCCCTGAATAGATTGGCCAAATGCAGCGTCTGTGCACTAAGCTCCACATTAAATGGCGGGAAAGGGAGGTTTAATTACATTGAAAAGAGAGAACAATTTCTGGGAAAAAGATGCAACGTACCACGAGAGAGATGAAATTAGTGGGGAGAAACACAGAGGGATGAATATATAAAAAGAAGTACGTTAACCCCAAAATTAACAGGCAAGTCAAAAGTAACATTCCCAGAAGGTTTAGCTATAGGGTGAGAATGGTTAAATGGATCACAGATGGAATATTTTCCCATGCTTTGTCAAACTTCTGGCACCATTTCAAAGATTCCTAGGGTGTACCAGGCAGCTCCACTTTTGATGTCAAATCAATGAAATTGCCCCCAAAAATATGCAACTTCGATTTGGTGCTTTAAAGCTTTCACCACAGATCTGTGGGGCTGAGATTAGTGTGGGGCTGTGGAGCAGTGAGAACAAGTGCAGAGAGTCAATGCCTGGAGAATGAGAGTGGTTAAACCTTCAGCAATGACACATTACCCATGTGCAGCTGCTTGGCAGGCGACTAACAGTAACACCCAGCTATAGATTACAGCTCTCATGCTGACCTAGTTTTAAGGTTTTTGAGGGCCTCAAGATTAAATGAAAAAAAAGATTTAAAGCAACCTGGTAGTGCTGAAGCCACAAGCTCAAAGTTGCAAAAACTTGCATTTATATGACGTCTTTAACATGGTAAAAACCAGGCAGGTGTGGGGATCAGACAATGAGTCTTAGGAGCAGTTATTAGGATAGAACATAGAACAATGTTGTGCTGAACTAATTAAGCTAATGACATCTAGTCCCTTCTACCTCCACATGGTCCATATCCCTCCATTCTCTGCACATTGATGTGCCTATCTAAGAGCCTCTTAAACACCTCTATCGTATCTGCCTCCACCACCACCCCTGGCAGTGCATTCCAGGCACCCACCACTCTCTGTGTAAAAAAAACTTGCCCCGCACATCTCCTTTAAACTTTCCCCCTCTCACCTTAAATGCACGTCCTCTAGTGTCAGAGATTTTGACCCTGGGGTAAAGATACCGGCTGTCTACTTGGTCTATGCCTCTCATAATCTTATAAACCTCTATCAGGTCTCCCCTCAGCCTCCACCACTCCAGAGAAAACAGCCCTAGTTTGTCCAACCTCTCCTTATAACACATGCCCTCTAATCCAGGCAGCATCCTGGTAAACCTCTTCTCTATGACCTCCACATCTTTCCTATAATGGGACGACCAGAACTGAATGCAATACTCCAGATATGGCCTTTGCACGTGTGACTAGAAGACTTTGTCAATTAAGGAGGTTTGAGAGAGAGAGCGCACGCGAGAGAGAGAGCGCACGCGAGAGAGAGAGCGCGCACAACCTGGGTGGCTAAAGACATAGCTTCTTTCTAAAGGCAGGGTATTGGAAATCAGCAGGAGCACCAGAAGCTCAGAAGAATACGAGGCTGGAGGATGTTCGAGGTTGGGAGGTCTATGTTATATGAGAAAATGAGGAGAATTTTAAAACTGAAGTGCTTGGATTAGGAGCCAATGAAAGTTGACAAGCATGGGGGGCAATGGATGATCAGGGGTTGGGGTGTGGGCAGCAGAGTTTTGGATGTTCCTGTCCACAGTGGATGGGAAGTGGCTCCTAGTCATGGCCGTGTGGATGGAAACAACTCTCTCAGTTGTAGCATGTGCTGAACTTACAGGAGTCAAACAAATAGCTTACATCCTGCACACCGAGCGAAGTGAATTGGGTGAAGACTGTGTCTGAGCTTCCACTTAGGACTCCTGACTGGAGCCTTTTGTCCACCACCATTCACAATGAGATGAGGCAGGACTGCAGACCATTGACCTGATGTAATAGTTGAAGAACCACTTAGCTCATGCTACTCCTGGTTTTGATATTTAGCACAACGTAATCCTGTGTGGGGGCGATACATTGGCACAGCTAGTAAAGCTGTTGCTTCACAGCTCCAGCAACCCAGGTTCAATCCTGACCTCCGGTGCTGTCTGTGTGGAGTTCACACATTCTGCGTGGATTTCCTCTGAATGCTCTGGTTTTCTCCCCACATCCCGAGGTGTGGCAGGTGGTAGGCTGATGGTTGGCGTGGAACCTGTGGGCCAGAGGATCCGTTTCCATGCTGTACGATTCCAGCTTCACCAGGTTCGCAATGCCTGAAAGTGCTCCTCATGGATCTTTACATTAGAGATAGGAAGTAACAGGCCAGTCAGCCCTTCGAGCCATTCAACAAGATCGTGCACAATCCAGTCATGGCCCTAACACCACTTTCCCCACATTCCCCATACCCTGTCCGTATCAAATTGACCCAGTGTTGGTCCCCAGGCTTGGCTTTAAAGGTGGTGGGAGATATGGTGGGTCACAAGGTTACAGCTGCTGATGATGGCTAACAACACCTCACTGATCCCCAGTTTCCAGCTGTTTGCCCTGCTCTGAATTCCAAAATTATTTAATTAACTGACTTTAAGTTCCATCATTGAATTTGAAGTCAACATTTGACCAGTCTTCTGAATTACTAGCTCAGTAACATAACTGCTGTACTTAGAATCATAGAAAGCATCTTATCTGGATGCATCACGGCTTGGTATGGCAACTGCTCTGCCCGGGACCGCAAGAAACTGCAGAGAGTTGTGGACGTAGCCCAGCACATCACGGAAACCAGCCACCCCTCCATGGACTCTGTCTAAACCTCTCGCTGCCTGAGTGAAGCAGCCAGCATAATCAAAGACCCCACCCACCCGGGTCATTCTCTCGTCTCCCATCAGGCAGAAGATACAGAAGCCTGAGGGCACATACCACCAGGCTTAAGGATAGTTTCTATCCCACTGTGATAAGACTATTGAACAGTTCCCTTACACGATGAGGTGGACTCTTGACCTCACAATCTACCTTGTTATGACCTTGCACCTTATTGTCTAACTGCAATGCACTTCCCTGTAGCTGTGACACTTTACTCTACATTCTGTTATTGTTTTTACCCTGTACTATCTCAATGCACTGTGTAATGAATTGATCTGTATGAATGGTTTGCAGGACAAGTTTTCCACTGTACCTCGGTATAAGTGACAATAATAAATCAATACTTGTAAGGGATCAGTTGAATAGCTCTACAAATGAGCTGACATGAGCTCAAAGGGCTAATGATTCTGTAAACTTAATGAATCCTTCAGGTTCAATGTTTATCACTTTGCTGGTCTGAAGTAGACACTCAAAGTAACATAAAAAATAAATGCCTGCTAATGTTAATCTTTGCACTGGGGAACGGTCCACGAGAGGGGAAAATGCCTGAGAACATCAACAGAGAGGCACATTGGTGGGCAGTTTGCACGACTGCTTCACAGCTCCATAGACCAGGGTCCAATCCTGAGGTTGGGTGCTGTCTGTGTGGAGGTTGCATCCCACAGTGGTTGGGAACAGCAGTATCTGCACTATGGTCATTGGTGCAGACTGACTATCAATCCCAATTCACCCAGCAAACTCAAAGTGTAAACATGAAGAAATCAGTCCTGTCTGCAAAAATAAGTTGGTATAAAAACTGGTGCATCATAGAACTCATTGTGACGATGCAATATTAAAATGCATCGCAGCAACATTTGTTCCCTTACTCACTGAATAAGCATCATTTAGTCCATGATAGTTCTCACTGAAGGACAAGTCCAGCCATTCCATCAGGTATGTCCACCAGGTACCAGCTCTATTGTGTACTTTACCCAATCTTCCTTACCTTCTAGGGAAACTTCTTGCCAAATCTCACTCTGCCCCTCCCCTTCCATGTGACCTAACAACCACTAAAGCTCATGGAGTTAACTTTCTTTCCCAAAAGACATCCCATTGATTGCTACGTTCAAAGCCCGGTAGACAAAAGGATCTAAGAAAATCCTCAACAGACTCAAAGAGACTAGCTCAGACAGAGATGTGGTAACCTGAGTAGTCTCAATCTATGACACTATAGCAATCCAGAAGGTTAAGTTGGCAGCAGATAGAAAGTTGATGAATTATGGAGTTGCATGATTTGATTTAAAATTATTTTTCAAAGCATGTTTGTCTGAAAGCATAATTCAAATTTTGCTCAGAGTACCAGCCAACATGAAGCATGAAATTCGACTCGTATGCCTTGTGTATTTTCAGTTCACTTTGAGTACAATTAATAGATTTCACCAGCTAAAAGAATATCAATTGCTGAAATCCAATATCTCTTCTATTTATCCAATTAAATGCTACTTCATTGATCAAACCAACCCTCCTGCCTCATGACTGCAAGCTCTAAAAGCAAATCTTCTTATATTTGTTTTCATTAGTTCAACAGAACCTTTGCCATCCACATTAGGTGGGGATTGCAATTAACGGTTTGGTTTCTCCCAGCACATCTCTGTACAGAACAGGTCAGTGAGAAGGCTGGTGATCCATATTTCTCAAAGGATCATCACACGATTTGCACATCCAGCTGCCCAACCTGCACTCTCCATTAACTGGTTCCCTGACAAGTCCATTTTCTCTATGACCAATTAAAAAGCAGACACACTTCACATTAACCAAATGGGTAGTTCTGTCTCTGATGTAACCAATAGTCACTGTGAAACTACAAGATCACTGATGCCCTTCAGGGAAGGAATCTGTTGGTCTGGACCACGTGCGATTCCAGATCCTCAGAATGGTCTAGGAGACACTCAGGACGACAATGTACAAGGTGTACAGGATATTAAATTTGATCAGATGGGAGCATTGAATACATGAGCAGGGAGGTCATGGACAGTTTTATAAAACGTTGGTCAGGCCACAACTGGAGCACTGTGATGATAGGAAGGCTGTGTTTGTACTGGAGAGGGGGCAGAGGAGATTCATCAGGATGTTGCCTGGGGTGGAGAGTTTCAGTCATGGGGAGAAACTGGAGAGGCTGCGTTTGTATTCCCTGGAACAGCTGAAGCTGGGGGACGGGGACCTGACTGAGGCATACGAGGGGATCGACAGAATGGATAGCCAGAAATCTTTCTCCGTAATACGTGCATCACAAGCTGGAGGATATAGGCTTAGGATAAGGGATGAGAGAGGAAGAGGATATCTGCAGAAGAATATTTCACCCAGAGGGTAATTGGAATCTTGAACGTGTGACCCAAGTGGGTGGTGGAAGCAGGTGCTTACAAAACATTAAAAAAAAATCAATATAAGCACTTGAACCACCGAGGCGTGGGAGGCGATGCACTATGTGCTGGCAAATGGATTAGTGTTATGGTCCATTGATGGCCAACATGGACATGATGGGCCAAAGGGCCTGTTTCCGTGTTGTAGGATTGTATGACTCTAACTGCCAGCTTTGCCTGCAAGGTCCACACATCTGAATAAATACGGCAAAGGAAGTTCTCTAATCTGTTCTGATCCAACCACTGCCAGCTCTTTCCAATCCTCTGGCTGCCTACGACTGGCAGCACTAGTCCCATGGTACGACAGGCCATCCTCCCCATCCACAACAAGTGCGCCAACACACAAACAGATGAACCAAGTGAGATACCAAGACCTCCTCTAGTACCTGTCAATCCAGTACCTTCAAGGGAAGGAGGTGGGGGTGTGGTCTGAGTATTGTTCCCCGGGGAGAGAAGAAAATCAAAGAAGAGAGGCCAACACAAATAGGGCTTTGACAGATGGCTTTGCTTCCTGTTTCAGTCAGATGAAGGAGTCCAGCCATCAGTGCACGGCAGCCCGTCGAATGCAACGTCCCCTGTGTGGCGTCAGTCTTTTGATGGACTTCACCAGCAGACGTTGGATTAATTATTCATTGCAGCAGATGTAAGGCACTTCTCATCATTTATAAGGTACACTGAGCTGAGTGCTGCAGGAACTCACTCCTCAGGGAGTACCACAGACAAACATTCCCCAACAGGACCATGAGTGGCTGAACCAAACAAATAAACGGAGAAACACCAAAGTGAAAGGGACACTGTTTTCAGTGATGTTAATGAAAATGGATCAAGTTACTGCTCCTGAATACATCAGGACTTGTTTTACCACATGAAAAAAAATGATGTTCTATTACAATGGTTAACAAAGTTATTATAGGTTCGTCACACTGAAAAGACCTTTGAGGAGAAAATTGGGCCATAATTCCACTTTGGAAAACTAAACAATTTCAAACACAATTTGAGAGTGCAGCCAGGGAGGAAACTCTACCCCAATGATCCTGTGCAGCTAGACGAGAGAGAGAGCAAGACAAGACAAGTGAGCGAGAGAAAATGAAGAGACAGCATACAGGAGAGCGAGGTGGCTAGATTGTCCCAATAACTTTCCCAAGCATGAGGAAGCACTGCTGAAGCACACCATGTCAGAGGGCTTTAAATTACCTGTCACTGAACACACTGAGCTTGAGACTGGTAGATATTTAGGTAGAGAGGGGATCAGGAGGCACAGCAAGGATATGGGAAAGTGGACAAACCAGAGGACCAGCCAGGATCTTCTAGAATGACAGGACAGGCTCGTGGGACCACATTACAGGCTCCTGCTCCTATTTCTTATATTGTGTTCCACACTCTAGTTAATTCATACCTCGTACATTCAGATCCAACACTGTGTTTTAACTCTGATTCAGCTGGGGCTCAGTGTCCAGGTGCATACATGTGCTAAAAGCACACATGCAGATGGTATTGGAAGGCAGCTAACATGTGAAAGACTGTACCTCAGCAAAGAATGAACCCAGACTGCTTTCTCTGCTTCTATTTTACAAGTGTGCACAGGCAGGAGTGTACATGTGGAACTGTGAACGAGTGCATGCATGCAAAGATGCATGTGCTTTTGCATCCGTGCATGAATGCAAGTATGAATGAATGAGTGTGTGTGTGTGTGTGTGTGTGTGTGTGTGTGTGTGTGTGTGTGTGTGTGTGTGTGTGTGTGAGAGAGTGAGTGCGCGCACACATGCGCGCAAAACACTAAGTAATCCATTGGAGAGATATTGTTTTGGATGGATATTACAAAGGTGGTCATATTTCAGAGAGTGTAGTCTCCCTGGTAATATCGTCCTTCTCTGGTGCTGGTGGAAGATTTTCAAGAACCCATTAACATCGAGCTGAAGTGACACTTTCCCAGATAATTCTTTGTGCTGAATTTACATTACTTATTAAAAAGAACCATCAAAATGTCCAACCAGCTTTTATTATTTCAAAAATCATGAATGTTTAAAATCTCAATCATTCTCACTTTAGCACAGAGAGAAATTAATTTGACTCCAGGAAGGAACTGGTCCCATGACAGTGATAAATGAGGGCGAGGCATCAGGAAGTATCCCATTTCCCCAAGTTGGGGTGACTTCACTGAGGTTTTATTATTGGTTTATTATTGTCACATGTACTGAGACACAGTGAAAAAGCTTTTGTTTGGTGTGCCATCCAGGCAGATCATGCCAAACATCAGTATATTGAGGTAATAAAAGAAAAGAGAATGCAGAATATAGTGTTGCAGCTACAGAGAAACTGCAGTGCAGGTAATCAAATTCATGCAAGTGTTCAACTATCAGTACACGGATAAACTATAAGCAAGTTATCTCGGGTATGGAGTGCTGCAATAGACAGGCTGACCTCATCCACAGCGAGAGGGGAGAGCAGCATACTCAGAAAGAAAAGGACATCTTCCTTCTCCTTGACAAAGCTGGTACAGATAATGGATATGTACAAGGTACATATAATTTGTACAGTGTAACCCAAGGATGCAAGTACTAATCTTGCCCTGAAAATCTGGCCCAATTCTTGAGAACGAGCCAGACGAGATTCAGTCATTTGCTGCTCGTGGAAAATGGAAAATACACCAATCAGACCAAGGCTCTGGTTCTAAAGGGTACACAACAGCCTCCGGCCATAGAGCGTCAACTGAAGCCACTGAGTGGACTCACAACGTAAGAACATGAAGTGAGCAGCAGTGGGATATTCACCCCCCTCCCCCCACCAGTCTCCTCTGCCATTCCACAAGATCACGGCTGATTATCTCAACATCATTTTCCTGCCTTATCCCCGTAGCTTCAGTATCCAATCATAACCTGTTGCTCATGCTGCCGACAGACAGGAGAATGTGCCCCTTAAATGCTGCTCCTGATCAAAAGGCACCACAATGGTTCTTGTTAGTCTGAGATCCAACTTTTCCACTCTGCACTTTCCAGATAGAACACAGAATAGAACAGCACAGCACAGGAACAGGCCCTCCGGTACACGATGTGCCAAACTAATTAAGCTAATGACACCTAATCCTTCTGTCTGCACAAGGTCCATATCCTCCATTCTCTGCATATTCAAGTGCTCATTTAAGAGCCTCTTAAACGCCTCTATTGAAACTGCCTCCACCCCTGGCAGCACATTCCAAACACCCACCACTCTGTGTAAAAAAAAACTTGCCCCGCACATCTCCTTTGAACTTTCCCCCTTTTGCCTTAAATGCATGCCCTCTAGTTATAGATATTTTGACCATGGGAAAAAGATACCAGCTCTTTACTTTCTCTCGTGGTTTTATAAACTTCTGTCAGGTCTCCCCTCATCCTCCTCCACTCCAGAGAGAACAACCCAAGTTTGTCCAACCTCTCCTTATAGCACATGCCCTTTAATCCAGGCAGCATCCTGGTGAACCTCTTCTGAACCCTCTCCAAAGCCTCCACATCCTTCCTGTAATGGAGCGACCAGAACTGAAATACTCCAAAAGAGACACAAGAGACTGCAGATGCTGGAATCTGGAGCAACAAACAATCTGTGGGAGGAACTCAGCGGGTCGAGCAGCATCTGTGAGGGGAAAGGAACTGTTGACGTTTCGGGTTGAAACCCTGCATCAGGACTGATAATCAGGACTCAAAATGTCGACAATTCCTTTTCTCCCACAGATGCTGCTTGATCTGCTGAGTTCCTCCAGCAGATTGCTTGTTCATTGAAATACTCCAGATGAGTTTTATAAAGCTGCAACATAACTGCCTGACTCTTCAACTCAATGGCTCGACTAATAAAGGCAAGCATGCCGTATGCCTTCTTTACCACCCTATTGACTTGTGCAGCCACTTTCAGGGAGCTATGGACTTAAACCCCAAGATCCCTCTGAACATCAACACCGTTAAGGGCTCTGTCATTAACTGTGTACTGTCCCCTTACATCTGATCTCCCAAAGTGCAACACCTCACACTTGCCTGGATTAAACTCCAGCTCTGCCCATATCTGCAACTGATCTATACCCCACTGTATCCTTTGGCAACCTTCTACACTATCCACAAAGCCACAAGTCTTTGTGTCACCTGCAAACTTACTAACCCACCCATCCACATTTATCATAAGCAGCAGAGGTCCCAGTATGGATCCTTGTGGAACATCACTAGTCACAGACTAGCAATTCAGAATTAGCTCAGAATCAGCAATTCAGTTTTAGATGTGGCTGTACTGGCACAGATAGGATGAGCTGAGTGGCCTGACATTGAATAACTCTGGGAATTCAATGGGTTGAAAACCTTGCACCTGTGAAGGATGGCAGTTCTTAGTATGAGCAGCAGGAAACTGCGTGCAGGGAGGGCAGTCTCTACACGGGTTCCACTCTAAGTGCCACCACTAGTCTACACTTACACTTCCTATCATGCCTTTCTGAACTGCCCAGCTCAGACCAAGCAGTTCCACTCTTGGGACTTTTGTTTACTCGCTTTGCCCATTCTGGAAAGCAGACTTACATTGCCCAGGTTCACTGACCACTGGACCCCTAACACACATTCGGTCCCTCACCCCAACCCTTTGTAGGGTTTGGATTTGAATGCCATAGGCTAGAATCCAGGTGTCCTCACCTGCCAGTCCCTTCCCAGATCCTGTCTTCTCTTTGATGGACTTGGAATTTAACCAGAATGCGGAGAAAAAAAAACGCTCACCGCGCTTGCTGTCTCTTTAAGCATCAGAGTGTGGGAGGTGGCAAGTTTCTTACGTTTGCTTTCCCCAAGGGCACATTGCTGAGGCAGAGTTTTACTGCTTGGGGTGTACTCGGCAATGCCAGCGTATACCTCCCGCAGCTTATGGGGTCTTTTGTCTACTTGCAATGGCAGACACAGCATTGGTGACAGAAAGCCTTCTGGAGTTAAATTCACAGGAATAAGGGAAACTACTATTAGATGAGATATCCTACCCAACCATGTGGGAACACTGGAACAGGAGGAAGTTATCAGCCCTTTGCCCATGCTCTGGCATTTAATGAGATTATGGCTGTTCAGTATCATAACTCTATCCATCCAACCTGGCTCCTTGAACATTAAAAATCTTACCTCACAAAAATCGATCTGAGTTTTGGCATTTCTTATTGATGTCCAATGAGAGGAGCTTCAGAGAGAGGAAGATCCTGACTCTAATCTTGTTAATATCTCCTTGTCCTGGACTCCTTCGCCACAGCAAATAATTTCTCTCTCGCCACCTATTTCTATAAGTAGATATGAGCTAAAGATCACAGAGCCAGGCCACCCAACCTGAGCCCAACTGGACCCAACAGGGTCAAAGTCCTCAGACTCATGACAAGTTGGATTATGCCAGGCCTGTACCCTTGACCCAACCAAACCCTACGCTGGCTCTTTATAGGACTCAGTACTGTGGGCTGACTGCTCACACACAGCCAGGAGAGGCAGGGAGCACAGGAAGTGGCTCCTATTTCTCAATGTAGAGGTTCACCACAGAGCTCAACTACCCCACAACGTGTGTTGGGTTTGGTTGGGTCAAGGGTACATTCTGATAGAACACCTGGGCTTGGATCAGTTGGGTTGACCCAGTTCAGTACCACATTCAGGTTGGGACGATATGCTTAGTATTTCCACGTGTGCCCTTCTCTAGATTAATATTTGCTGATTCAACCTCAAATAGATCAATGTTTGATATTGTTATATTTCCAACATATTGGATATGAATAAGTGATAAGTCCTCAGGTTTGGGTCGGGTCAGGATCGGCTGTGGATTGGCTGGGTTTTTAATATTCAAGCAGACCTCCAGAGGACCGATCGTGATATTGATAAGTAGAGACATAAGAGCTATAAAGGAAGCAGAATATTGATTGAGAGAGAAGATGGGCAAGTAATATCAAATCAAACAGCAAGGGCTTTGTGGATATATAGAAAGGAAGAGGGTCGCAAAGCTAAGTGTAGCCTATCTACACTATGAGATAGGGGAATTAATAACGGGCAACAAGGAAATGGTCAGTAACTTAAACCAATACTTTGCACCAGTCTTCATTAGAAATATCCCAAAGATAACAGATGTGGTGTTTTCCAAAAAGAGTACAGAAGAACTTGTACAAGGTATTGGAAAATCTAATAAGAATAAAAAATGGACAAGTCACCAGGACTCAATGACCTGCCTCCAGGGGTTTTTAAGGAAGTAGCTCCACCACCCCCTGCATTCTAGGACCCAACACCCTCCAGGTGAAAACATAATTCTCACCTCAAATCTACTCCTCCTGCTCTCGACTGCCTCCAACTCGTTAATACACCAGCTCAACAGACACCACCTCCTGTTGTCCGCCTGCACTGCACTCTCTCTGCAATTGTAACACCCCACTCTGCATTCTGTTATTGCAGGAAGCTATAGGTCAGTTAGCCTAACATCTGTTGTGGGCAAGATGCCGGAGTTCATAGTCGAGAATAAACATGGGAAGTCACTTGGAGAAGCTTCATGCAATCAATCCAATTCAACATGGTTTTATGAAAGGAAATCATGTTTGCCAGAGTTCTTTGAGGATGTAATAAGCAGAGTTGATGGAAGGGAACCTGTAGATGTGGTGTACTTGGATTTCCAAAAGGCAATTTACAAAGTACCGTGTCAAAGGCTGGTGCACAAGATGAAAGCTCACTGCTTCGGGGGAAGTGTGTTAACATGGATTGAAGAGTATTGTCACATAGAAGACAGAGAATTAGAATAAAGAATCTTTTTTGGGCTGGAAGGATACAACAGTGGATTGCCTTAAGAGTCAGTTCTTGGCCCTCAGTTATTCACTATCTACATTAGTGACTTGGAGGGAGAAGAGTGTGAGGTATCCAAGTTTGCCAATAACTTTGAAAATTGTGTAAGGGCATGCTGTGAAGAAGATATTTGGACTCTGCAGCATGATATAGATAGGTTGTGTGAGTGGGTGAAAACTTGGCAAACGGAGTTTAATGTGGGAAAGTACAAGGTCATGAACTTCATTAAGAGGAATCAAAGGCAGACTCTTATCTAAGTGGAGAGAGATTGCAAATGAGTGGAGTACAGAGCTATCTAGGTGTCCTTGTGAATGAATCACAAAATATCAGCAGGCAGATGCAGCAAGAATGTAGGAGGGCAAATGAGTCATTGGTCTTTATTACAAGATGGCTGGCGGTTTAGAAAGAGAAAAGTACTTTTACGACTGTAAAGGTCTTTGGCAAAGTTGCACCTGGAGTACTGTGCATAGTCAGAAAGGATATACTAATATTGGAGACAATCCAGAAGATATTTACTAGGTGAATCCTGGGACAAGAGCTATCCTATCACAAATGGCTAATTTTTTCTTTGGAGTTTAGAAGAATGATGATTGGTCTTATGAAACTTAAGCTCCTAAGGGGGTAATGACAATGTTTCCACTAGTGGGAGAGTCTCAAACGAGGTGACACAGTTATAAGGGGGTGAGATGTCTCAGTATTTTTTCTTGGAGAGTGTGGCGAACCTCTGGAATTCTCCACCTCGGAGAGTCGTGGAGTCTAGATTACTGGAGGCATCTCAGGAGGAGGTAGATATATTTATGAAAGGTCAGGGAATTAAGGGTTAAGAGGAACAGGCACCGAAAGAGAGTTGTGGCCTGGGACAGTACAGCCATGGTCATTAGCCATACAGACCTGAGGGACTGAATAGGCTATTTATGCTCCTATTACCTACGCTCTTATAAATAAAACCTGCATCAGTGCAGGGTGCTGCAGTAGAATTCTCTCTTAAATGAGGCATTAGATGAAATGAATGGGTGAAAGCTATGCTCATAATCTGAAAAACCATTAAGTCAAATGATGTCACAAATAATTACAATGCAGATTTAAAACTGCTTTTTAAACACAAACAATTCAATTGTTAATCTTGTATTTTCCCATTGTGCATTCTCTCTGTCACATCAAATGGATTAAATAAAGCCTGATTTTTCAAATAAAATCTATGACATTAAATGTTTAAATCTCCACTGGCTGGTGGTATACACACAACTGGAAGTAACTCCTTATCCTGGACACTGGGTGCCTTTGTTCTGGACAATCACATACATACACTCCACATTCACCCTTAGCCAGGGATGCTAAAGATTTTGTATGTTTATGTTGAGCAACAATATACAAAAAAAATGCACAGCCGCAGTTAACAATACAAAATGTCTGCAGTTAGGATCCAAGAGTCTTTCAAAGGAGATTTCAAAGGAGGTAGTATTAAAATGGGGTGGCATCATGGATACAAGTAGTTGGTCCCGTAGAGAGCTGATATCGTGGGAGTTTAGTAATATTTGAACTCAGTACTGCAATGAAATAAAGTAATTAGAAACTTCAGGAGACAGTAGAGACTTTATTGGAAACTCTGTAGTATAGGACATTGGTGAGACTGACTCAGGACCATGAACACTTGTTGGTCTTATTTCAGGAAGGATGTTAAAACTTTGGAAGCAATTGAGAGGTCAACTATGCTGCTACGTGCAATGGAAGGACTGTCCTTTGAGGAAAGGATGAACAAGCAAGGCTTGTATCCACTGGAGTTCAGAAGAGTGAGAGAACATTTGATTGATACAAGTTTCTGAGGGGTCTTGACAGGGATGGCTAGAGGATATTTCCTCTTGTGGGAGAATATAGAACAAGGGTCACTGTCTAAAAAAATAAGGGCTAGCCCTCAGGGGTGATGCTTTTACTTCTTCCAGGGTCACGTCTCTTTAGAACTCCCTTCCTCAAAGAGCAGTGGAAGCAGAGTCTTTGAGTAATGTTAAGGCAGAGGTAGATTGATTCTTGATATGCAATGGCGTGAAAGGTTACCATGGGACAGGAATTCAGAGTCAAGGTTACAGTAACATTATCACCTCATTAAATAGCAGAGCAGCCTTGAGGAGCTGAATGACCTACTCCTACTCTTAATTCATATGTTTGTACGTTCACATTTGCCAGTCTCACCCGTCTCATCCCAGCTGTCATTCTTGAAGGTGACAGTGAACTGGATTAAAACTACAGGTCCTCCCCGGGTTACGAACACCCGACTTACGTACAGCCCGTACATACGGACGAGCTTTTGGGACACCAACGGGATGGATTTGCCGGCTGCTGCTGGGCTACAGACATCTTCTGCTACCTGGGAACTTGGTATGTGGTCACATTTCCAACTTGCGAACTGTTCGGATTACGGACAGTTCACAGGAACAGAACCCTGCGGCAACCTGGAGAGGCCCTGAACTTCAGTTCACAGTCGGAAGCCAATATAACTCATTTACCAGAGTCAAAGTATAATTTGAGGAGCTTGGAATGATAGTCAGCAGGGTCTCATTCCCAATGCAGTAAATCTGTGGAGCAGTGACAGATGGGGACCAAATCATCTCCCTTTTCTGGCCACCCAGCTGAGATCTGTGTCCACACATAGGAAGAACATACACAAGAAATGCTAATATTTGTGCACTGATTTGTCAAGTTACTCTGGTGCTGTTCAATGTCCACGTCACATCGAACAGCACTTACATTGAGGGAGACACTTGAGAGAACAGTATAGTCAATGGTAGCACAGTAGTTAAGTTACTAGACTAACATCCTGATGCTGGAGTATTGATCCAGGGTCATGAGTTCAAATCCCACCACAGTAAATGAAAAATGTAAATTCAAGTAATTAATTAAAAAAAAATCAGTTAACAGTAATGTGGACTATGAAATTACCAACTGTTGCAATGATCTGTGTGGTTCACAAGGTTCCTCAGAGGGGAAAATCTGCCATCACGACCCAATCTGGCCCCTACTTCCATCAATGTGGTGACACTTAACTGCTCTCTGAAGGGGCAGAGAAAGCCTCTCAGGTCAGGGGTCAGTTAGGGGACAATAATTGCTGACCTTGCCAGCGACTTTCATGTTTTGTCAAAGAATAAATCAGTGGCTAGTGAAGGTCACCAGCTGTAGCACCACCGAGGCTCTGCCAGGCACAGTCCTAACAAGAATCCCAGCCACCCACAAGGAATGGCATCCTGAACCACACTCACCTTGCTTACTCTGGTTTACCACAAAGGCTAGATGACCTGTCCTGGACTCTCTACTTCTTCTGACCACGACTGTAGCCAGTACAAGCAGCTTGAGGTGGTAATAAACTCCCCCCTCTCACTGTGGTTACCGGCAGAATCTGCGCTGATGCAAAGTATCTGTTAAATTTGATTAGTACAATGCACCCAAAATAAGGCCAAAACAGTGAGAGTTTGCAGGAGTTGTAGGGCGATGCACACAGGGTGCGCACTTTCAATGTGGGAATAGAATGTGGGAAAACATTGATTTGAACTTGACCCTGCCCATAATACTGGCAACAAACATAGAACAGTACAGTACAGGGAAGAGGCCCTGCGGCCCACCATGATGCCAATCTAAACTAATCCCATCTGCATGTACATGGTCTGTATTCCTCCATTCCCTATCTATTCATGTGTCTGTCTAAATGCCGATTAAACATTGCTATCGTACCTGCTCTACCACCTCCCCTAGCAGCATGTTCCAGGCACCTACCACTCGCTGTAAAAAAGCTTCCCTCGCAAATCTCCTTTGAACTATCCCCCTCTCACCTTAAACCCATGCCCTCTAGTATTTGATATTTCCACACTGGGGGAGAAACTCTCTATCCATCCTGTCAATGCCTCTCATTATTTTATAAACTTCTATCAGGTCTCCCCTCAGCCTCTGATGCTCCAGAGAAAACAACCCAAGTTTGTCCAATCCCTCCTTATAGCAAATCTAGGCCACATGCTGGTGACCCTCTCCAAAACCTCCACATCCTTCCTATAGTGTGGTGACCAGAACTTCACACGACAAAGGTTGACTAACCAAAGTTTTAAGCAGCTGTATCATGACTTCCAACCTTTGATACTCAATGCCCTGACCGATGAAGGCAAACATGCCATCTGCCTTCTTTAGCACCCTATCCATGTGTGTTGCCACTCTCAAAGAGCTTTGTACTTACACCCCAAGATTCCAGTGTACCTCAATGCTCCTCAGGGTCCTGCCATTTACTGTATACTTTCCTCTTGCCCTCTACCTCCGAAAAGACCTTCCTCTCTTTAATCAAGTATCCATTTTGGGAGCAATTGGTAATCTGGACCCAAAGTGTGTCAGAAATTGCCATTTTCTGTTGAAATTTGAGATGCTGCTTAAACTCTTCTGGGTAACCAAATGTAATGTCAACTGAGACAGAAGAAATTATATATTCTTCCCTGCATTAGAAGGTACTTTAATGTATTTAAAGGCAGTAATCTGCTGCTGTTTTATTGCACAGCTGAAAATGGGTTTAATCACAAAAAATAATTTTTAATAAATGTGAAATTCTACAAACTGAGCCCTCATTTTAATAATGGAAATTGACTTTAATAACTATACTGAACTATTTGCTAAATTTATTAGTTTACTCTCTTCAGTTCTCTTACCGGGTTATATTTTAAAAATATTTAAAACCTATAAATTACGCCAATAAGTACCTGTGCTTCTAAGAAGTGGAAGCTCAGTCAGAGGAACCTGTTGACTGTGCGGCAGTTGGTGAACAGGTTTCCGGGTACACTTATTTGGAGATGAGTTACAATCAGACTCACTGAGGCAAAATGGTCCATTTGGAAATAAAATGAAGGCGATATTCATCCTTGCCAAAGAACTGTGGTGAAAAGCCAGTGAGTTCATAGATAAAATAAGTCTCATTACCCAGCAATCACATTGGTTCCTTATCTGCCTCCTTGGTGCACAACATTTAATCCATTGCTTTCACAGGAATACTGCTTTTGGCCAACTGTGGGCACTTAACAGTTGGTATTCCTAAACTTAGTAGCTTAGAGGAAGAACCTCTAAAAGACAATTGGACAGATACATGGATAGGAAAGATTTAAAGGGAAATGGACCAAACATGGACAAATGGGACTAGCTTAGATGGAAATTTTGGTTGGCATGGATCAGATGGGCTGAATGGCCTGTTTCCTTGCTATGCGACTCTAACCTGCAATTATGAAACATAAAACAGGATATAGGAATGTTGGAAACAGGAGCAGAGTATAGTCCCATCAGCTTCCTTAACCTGCTGCCTTATTAAATAAGATCATTGCCGGTCCAGTCTTGGCCTCAACACCAGTTTCCTTTATCTCCCTCAAAAATTTTTACAGATGCATCATAGAAAGCATCCTATCCAGATGCATCACAGCTTGGTATGGCAACTGCTCTGCCTGACACCGCAAGAAACTGCAGAGAGTTGTGGACACAGCTCAGCACATCACGGAAACCAGCCTCCACTCCATGGACTCTGTCTACAGCCTTGCTGCCTTGGTACAGCAGCCAATGTAATCAAAGACCCCACCCACCCCAGTCATTCTCTCTTCTCCCTTCTCCTATACAAAAGATACAAAAGCCTAAAAGCATCTACCACCAGGATCAAGTACAGCTTCTACCCTGTAATAAGACTATTGAATGGATCTCTTGTACAATAAGATGGACTCTTGGCCTCACAATCTACTTCATCATGGCCTTGCACCTTATTGTCTGCCTACACTGCACTTCCTCTGCAACTGTAACACTATATTCTGCATCCTGTTATTGCTTTTCCCTTGTACTACCTCGATGTACTGACGTGATGAAATAATCTGTATGGACTGCATGTAAAACAAACTTTTTCACTGTATCTCAGTACATGTGACAATGATGAACCAATGTAGCAACTTATATGGGTGACTCCTCATTCTGAAACTATGTTCCTTGTTCTAGAAATGTAGAAGTTCGTGGTTAGACCAACAATATAACACTGATAACTGATGTAATGAGATGATTGTAATGGGAAGCCAGAAGTATTTCACCTCAGGCTGCCTAAAAGGCAATCTCTTCTTAATGACTGTTAGCAAACTTCACAGTAGCAGTTTGTGTTTTGGAAGTTTCACAATTGAATAAATACATTTCCTTCCTTTAAGCTGTTTTATTTCATCAGAAACCTACACAAATAGTTAAAGCAAAAAATTATTAGTAGGATAATATGTAGCAATGAGAGTAAATAAGGTTCACTTCCCTGAGAACCTTCTCTCTGGATAAAACACCTTCAACATGAGACAGAGGTTTCTTCAGCAGCTGAGCAGAAGGAATCTTGTTCGATGAATCATAAGCCAAGGCAGTTGACCAGTGCACTTGAGGGCAATGGAACAGGGTAGGGCTCAAATGGTGCTTAGTTCAGCAATCTGTTGCTAACCCAAAGGTCATAAAATTGCCAACAAAAGTTAAATGCAAGTTACCACAGGCAATTAAGCAAAATGTGGAAGCCACAGATCTAACCAACAGTTGCAGAATGAAAGGACATTCAACAAGGGTTAAAACCTGTATGACAGGAGATCAGGGAAACATTGGTAGAACTAAAAACTCTGAAGTTATGGTTGATTACTGCTTGTTTTAGAATTTTCAACATTTCTGATGTAAGGTTGATATAAAATACTAACTCTCCTCTCTCTCCCCCTCAATAGATGTGGCCTCATCTGCATTCGGAGAGATCTGATGCACTCTTGTCAAAACGTCTGTCAAGAAGTGGAATCCAAGGCATACAACTAGATGCCACTGCACATCTGGACTCCATCCATTTCCACATTTGATACATGGAGGACCTGCTGCCTCACAGCTTCAGCAGCCCAGGTTCGATCCTGACCTCGAGTGCTGTCTGCGTGGAGTTTGCACGTTCTCCTTGTGACTGCGTGGGTTTCAGTTTTCTCCCTCATCCGCCAGATGTGCGCGTTGGTAGGTTAATTGGCCACTGTAAATTGCTCCCAGCGTGTTGATTACTGGAAGAATCTGAGGGGTGCTTGATGCTTGGTGCAGATTCAGTGGTCTGAAGGGCCTGATTCCTCGCTGACTCTGTGACACAGGTCTCCATAACAGCCTGACCAATTAACTGAAGCAACACAAGTTCATTAGGACGGAAACCGAACAGCAGTCGATGGGCAGGGAACATTGATTGCAGGGTTAAGCAGGGTGAACGGGCAGCGTGGTTTGGATCCTCCTGGACTTCAACGACTGGCGACGCAGCCTACTTTCCAAAGATGGGGGAAGGGAAGGCTAGCTACAGACCGCAGGAGACAACGCTGAAAGGAATGAGCAGCACAGAGCGCGAGGGCACAGACCAGGGAACTGAACACTTGACCTTGGGGCAGATCACCTGAAGCAACCTCCGCCCACCACTCTCAAGGTGTGCAGGTAGGGGAGGGAGATAGGGGGAGGAGGGTGAAGGTTCCTTTGGAGGGATCATCTCCCACCCACAACAATGATGTTCCTTTCACCTGTATTTACCTGTCAGCTCGTACAAGAGGTTGAAAAAACATAAAACAACTTCTATGCAAAGCTGCACAGGAAGTTTAAAGATGCATTCTGTTTTCTTTTTACCACCTCAATGTACTTATGTATGGCATGATCTGTCTGGATGGCACGCAAACAGATTTTCTCGGTACACGTGACAATAATAAAGCAATCTATCAATCTATCTAACTTCGCACTCTCCTTTGGATGCACCAGGAGTCTTTTACCTCCTGAAGTCAGTGGCATTACCATATTGTGACTGGATTCCCCTCACTTTCAACACGTGTGTAATGATCTTGGATGGATGAAGTGGACAGGGATTTTGAAGCAATGCTTAACACCACAGTGAAGCTGTGTCTGTACTATTCTGCCACCACCCACTGTATTCAAGCACAAGCAGGCATTTTGTTTTGCATGCCATCCATACAGATCATTTCAGTACAACCTCAGTGCACTGATGTGATGAAATGATCTGCATGGACGGCATGCAAAACAAAGTTTTTCACTGTACCTCGGTACATGTGACAATAATAAACCAACTTACCAATTTGTTTCAGTAAATTTACTCCAACAGACATAAAATACACATGCTTGGTATTGTTAGAAAGGGTGGGTTTTCTTCAGGCAAGATTGTTTACCCATATCCTGGTTACTCCTATTGGGAATGTTACCTATATGTATAAACCAACATCAAACTGCTGCTTTCTAAAAGGAAATGCACACATTACACATGCACCGTTCCAGCTAATAAACATTACTTGTTCTTGATCTACAGGAGCAAGTTCAGTTGATGGGTAAACACTTTCCAAATCCAGCAAGTTCTCCAAGGTAAATTAACTTTTACCGGCTCAATAAATAAGTATAAAAGGAAGATTTAGGTTGACACAAGGGACTTTTGTTCCCTGCTTTTTAAGAGTGATAAGCAATTGTTAAGTAACCACCCTCTTAAATTATAGGCAGTTGAACCCCTAGCCCACCCACTGATCCATGGACCCCAGGCAGGGCTGGAGACTCCCATCTTGCCCAGGATTTCACAGCCATTCGCCACCCACCATTCAGTGCTTCATCTGCTTTGAAGAATTCGTGGTGGACAATGAGCACAGGAAGAAGAGGCAGCCAGTTGATGTGAAGGCTGGGTGATTCAGCTCCCAGTCACGCAGTGGGTGGGCGGATGGACGGTGGTGGGGAGATGAAAGATCACTGGTTACCGAGGGACAATCCGCCCTCTGTGGGACAATCCGCCCTCTGTGGGACAGACATCGTCTGACCTTCACAGGATGTTATTTCATTGCTTGTAAAGAGTTTAGGTTATCAAAGGAACTGTATAAATGCAAGTTCTCTCTTTCCGGTCTGTGCATTGTAATATTCTACCACTTGTACTCTCAACTATGGAAAATGGAATGCTAGGTTTTATAAGGATGCTGCCAGGACTCAAGGGCCTGAGTTACAGGGAGAGGTTGGGCAAGCTAGGACTTTATTCCTTGGAACATAGGAGATTGAGGGGTGACCTAATAGAGGTGTCCAAGATCACGAAGGGTATAGATAGGGTGAATGCACATAGTCTTTTTCCCCTAGGGAAGGGAAACTAAAAACTAGAGGGCATAGGGTTAAGGTGAGAGGTGAAGGATTTTTAAGGGACCCGGGGGGGCAACATCTTCACAAAGAGGGTGGTGCGTATATGGAATGAGCTACCAGAGAAAGTGGTTGAGACAGGTACAATAACAACATTTAAGAGACATTTGGATAAGTACATGGATAGGAGGGGTTTAGAGGGATATGGGCCAAATGCAGACAACTGGGATTAGCTTGGTGGGCACCATGGTTGGTATGGACAGGTTGGGCCAAAGGGTCTGCTTCCATACTCTACAACTCTATGATTCTAAAACATAGAAATATTGCAAGAAAAATCACATTAAAATGGATTGCACTGGGCATTAGTGAATGGTTCAGTATTCACTGTCTCACTGCAGACCCTACCCATCTCATTGAGAGATCTCTTCCTTCTTGTAAGGGCTTAGCCTGAAGAAATAATGAATACTGACTGCATTTGAACATGTTAGAATTGAAGTATAGCCCCGGTGGGCAGGCAAATGAACCTCAGCCCTGTAACATCATGCAATTAGAATACACTTCCCATTACTTCAGTGGCCCAAGGGCTGATGGATTGATATTTGGCAAATTAGCCCTTTATTAGTCACAGAGCATTCCAGGGATGACAGATGCTTGCTTCAGAGAATGCAATATTCAGGTTATGTGGGTGGCAGAACAGTTAATCTTTTCCGAATACATTATTTGGTTATTTAGCTTTCATTTTTAGCAAGACAACAATGAAAACCAAGACAGATGCTTCTTGTTACGTTGCCCTTTGTATAAGAACGATCTTTGCAGCATTCTGCTTCAGGCAGCTGAGCATGACTGCGAAGAAACACTTGAATACAGAGAATGCACACTCACCAAACTTTTGATCTGGAATTCACTGAACAATTTGCTGAGCCATGAGGCTGTAGACAGTCCCAGGTTCTAACACTGGTTTGGACTGAACATGGCGCTCTACACTGGAGAGACCGAGCACAGACTAGGTGGCCATTTTGTGGATCACCTGCACAGCCATTTTGAGCTTTGGTTACATGTTATTTTAGTTATCCTTCCCAATCCCATACCAACCCATCAGTCCTCTGCCTTC
This sequence comes from Pristis pectinata, assembly GCF_009764475.1. Lineage (NCBI taxonomy): Eukaryota > Metazoa > Chordata > Chondrichthyes > Rhinopristiformes > Pristidae > Pristis > Pristis pectinata. The sequence goes on from NC_067429.1 coordinate 4,905,711, forward strand.
TCCATTGCTACAGTGAGGTCAAACACAAATTAGAAGAACACCATCATATTTTCCACTCGGATAGCTTACAACCCAATGGTACAAACAGTGAATTTCCCAATTTCAGGTAACCCACACTCCCAGTTTTCTTCTCCCACACACACACCTGTCTACCTGGATTTCTTCTCCTTTTGTTCACCTTTCGCATCCCCTCTCCCTCCTGGTTCATTCTGCCCATCATCCTTTCGCCATCTGGTTCCACCCATCACCTACCTACCTCTATCCCATCCCTCCCTCGTACTGCTCTATACTGGCAACTTTTTCTCTGCGTCCTGCTGCAAGGTCTCGACCTGATACACTGACGGACACCTTTTGCCTCCACGGATGCTGCTCAGCTCAGCCAGCTGACTTCTTCCAGTGTTTTTTTTAAACTGAACATATTGATCAATGCCATGATGTCACCTGGTTCCTGTGAGCTTGGTTAGGGAGAATATTAGCCTGCCTAATAGTGCCATCTCATGTTCCACTAATGAACTTGGCAGAAAAAAGTTGTGACAGGCACAGGGTAAATAAAGGATCAAAAATTAAGAAAATCAACAGACTTGGACAGATGCAAGGGATCTTTATTGATCTGGAGCCAGCCTCCAGGGATCTGGAGATAGAGACAGCAGTGAATTAAGTTAATAAGGACATTAAAAAGCAAATTAAGCACTCAGGGGTAAAGGGTTAGAACTGAAATTTGAATTGAACTTTAGTTAGAACACACTTGGAGTACAGTGAATGGATCCAACCTGTTTTTTATAATGGGAATATAGAGAGACCAGAATAAACTGCAAGAAAAGTTTATGGGAATGATACCAGAAATGAGAATTTCTATTTATCAGGAAAGTTTGAGCAGGCCAATATACTCTTTTTCAGTGAAAGGAAGAGAGAGAAGACTTTATGGAGTCATAAATATAAGATGGACACCAACTGACCCAGAAGGGAACGGAAAGAAACTTCTACATCCAAAGTGTGGTGAGGAAATGGAAGATAAAGTGAAGAGCCAGGGCTGGGGTGAGCTTGGTAGGGACCTGCATGTTATGCTGAAGGGGTGAGGCAAGTTGGGCGACGTATAGCCAACAGCAGAGACCCATTGGGCTGAATGGTCCGTCTCTGTTATCGCTATCTAATTATAACTACACCGACTGAAAACAGACAAACCTCTCTGAGCAGAGGATGCCAAAGGTGCTCAGCTGTGGATGAGCAGTGCTGGAGAACATAAAGCAACATCAGGAATTAAAGAAAAGGACAGAGCCAAGCTCTTCGCTTGGAATACACTGAACTGGGGAGAATGTTAGTGGCAACAAAGCTTGCTAAACAACATTAAGACTGCAGGGAAAGACTAACATTTCTATAGCACCTTTCACAACCTCAGGACAACCTTCTGTAGTCCTGGTTGTAATGTTGGAACCGTCCAAAGACTATATGCGTACAACAAATTCCCACCAACTGCATAAACAACAATTGGCTAGGACCCCAGGGGGAATTCCATTGCTTTGCCTGCAACATCCTCTGTTCCCCTGAGTGGGTAAATGGGGTCCAGGTTTAATGTCTCATTCAAAAGATGGCACCTCTGACAGTGTAGCACTCCCTCAATACCGCATGCAGTGTCAGCATAGGTTTTTGTGCCAAATTCTCTGGAATGGGATTCAAACCCACCACTTTATGCCAATAACAATAACACTTTGTTCGTAGTTCATTGGTTGTAGTGTGGCTTGATATGTCCTGAGGTCAAGAAAAATTCCTTCAATATGTTTGCTGTCATTTTGGAACTGGAACTCCCATCAGTACGATCCCTTTAAGGAAGTGAAGGTGAGCAGAGATGGTCAGTATAATTGATAAAGCCGTGGTGAATTTCTGCAGCCTGTTCACCTCTCTGATGGCAGGTTTGTTCGGTTGCTGTCAGTGTGTGTGAGAGAGATGTGGTTGGAAGGTGCAATGAACAGTGTTCCACCTTCCTGTTCTTCTGTTATTCTTCCAGCAGGCAGATCAAGACAGTAACCATATCAAACACCCTCATATCCTATCTGGATGCATCACGGCTCGGTATGGCAACTGCTCTGCCCAGGACCGCAAGAAACTGCAGAGTTGTGGACACAGCCCAGCGCATCACGGAAACCTTCCTCCCCACCATGGACTCTCGCTGTCTTGATGAAGCAGCCAGCATAATCAAAGACCCCACCCACCCCAGACATTCCCTCTTCTCCCCTCTCCCATCAGGCAGAAGATACAGGAGCCTGAGGGCATGTACCACCAGGCTCAAGGACGGGTTCTACCCCACTGTTATATGACTATAGAAATGTCCCCTTATACGATGAGATGGACTCTTGACCTCACAATCTACCTTGTTATGACCTTGCACCTTATTGTCTACCTGCACTGCACTTCCTCTGTAGCTGTGACATTTTGCTCTGTATTCAGTTATTGTTTTTACCCTGTACTATCTTAATGCACTCTGTACTAACTCAATCTATCTGTACTGTGTAATGAATTGATTTGTACAAACGGTATGTAAGACAAGTTTTTCACTGTACCTCAGTACAAGTGACAATAATAAACCAATACCAATATAACCAGAGGGCTCACATTAATTAAACCTGCCTGTAGAGGTTTAAAAACGCCAGATGAAGCTGGAACCATAAAGTGGGTCGAGGGATATCTCAAAGGGAAGAGTGAGGTGAGCACTTCACATGGGATCCTTTCCTGAGGACCGTATCAGTCTTCACCCCTTTAATAAATGCTGACTAATCTGCTGGGTATTCCCACTGTTTCTCTCTCAAGTTCACATTTCCAACATTGAAGAACTTTAAATTTCTGAAAGGGGCCGGCGTGTAACCCCCCCCCCCCCCCCCCCCCCCCCCCCGTATCAGGACACTTTATAAACTCTTGTACTCGACAACATTTACAACAATATTAAACAAAGAACATGACTGTGATCTTGTTCTATGTTGGGCTGCAGTCCCTTGGTGTGTCAGTATACACTCTGCCTAGCTTGGTACTGAGGGGATTGACGTATTGCCTTTTGAAGAAGGTAGTGGTTAAGTGGCTGGACTAACAACCAGTGTTTAGGACCTTTCCTCCAGAGAAGAGTTCAAATCCCATGGTAGTTGGAGAATTCAAGTCAAGTAATAAAGTGTCCAGAATCTAAGACAAAATAAGTAAAACTCCAATCATTCAGCATGCAATAGGTTTCTCCAGTGCCCATAGTATTAGAATGGGGAGCGGCTGGAATTAGTGTAGGTTGCAACACTTGTGCACAGAGCATTCTCGATGTTGCTGGGCAAGGCTCCACATCTGTAGCCTTCTGGACGCCAAACTATCATGTATAGGGCCATGGACATTCTGATGGGTTGGCATCTGGGTCATTCGTTAGTCTGGAATGCCAGCCAGATGTGATCACAAGATCACAAGACAAGGGAGCAGTAGGCCATTCAGCCCATCGAGTCTGCTCCAAAGAAAAGAAAGGGAAAAAGGAAAAAGAAATGAGAAATGGGGGGGGGGGGGGGAGGGGTGGAACATCTGCTCCATGAGCAGAAAAAAAACTATTCTAACCCCAATTTCTGGCCTTATCCCCATATCCCTTGATACCTTGACTAACTAGATATCTATCTCTTCCTTAAACGCCTCCAATGATCTGGCCTCCACTGCTGTACCTGGCAAGGAATTCCATAAATTCACCACCCTCTGGCTAAAGAAATTTCTCCTCATTTCTGTTTTAAACCAGTACCCTCTAATTCTAAGATTGTGCCCTCTAGTCCTGGACTCACCCACCAAGGGAAACAGCTTGACCACATCTACTCTGTCCAGTCCTTTCAACGTTTTAAATGTCTCTATGAGGTCCCCTCTCATTCTTCTGTACTCCAGTGAGTACAGTCCAAGAGCCGACAAACGCTCATCGTATGTAAGCCCTTTCATTCCAGGAATCATCCTCGTAAATCTCCTCTGAACCCTCTCCAACATCAGCACATCCTTCCTAAGATAAGGGGCCCAAAACTGCACACAGTATTCCAAATGAGGCCTCACTAGTGCCCTTCATCAACACTTCCTTACTTTTATACACTATACCTCTTGAAATGAATGCCAACATAGCATTCGCTTTCCTTACTGCTGATCCAATCTGGTGGTTAACCTTAAGGGTATCCTGCACGAGTACCCCCAAGTCCCTTTGTACTTCCGTACTTTGAATTTTCTCCCCTTCTAGATAATAATCTGCCTGTTTATTTCTGTTTCCAAAGTGTACAACTGCACATTTCTCAACATTGAATCTCATCTACCATTTCCTTGCCCATTCTCCTAAACTATCTAGGTCTCTCTGCAACCTTCCTGTCTCCTCAATACTCCCTACTCCTCCACCTATCTTGGTGTCATCCGCAAACTTAGCCACAAAACCATTTACTTCATCATCCAAATCATTAATGTACAGGGTAAAAAGAAGTGGCCCCAACACTGACCCCTGCGGAACACCACTAGTAACTGGTAGCCAGCCAGAACAGGATCCTTTTATTCCCACCCTTTGCTTTCTGCCAACCAGCCAATGCCCCACCCATTCTGTTATCCTACCTGTAATTCCATGAGCTTATTAATCAGTCTCTTGTGCGGCACCTTGTCGAAGGCCTTTTGAAAGTCTAAATACACAACATCTACCGCCTCTCCCTTATCCACCCTACCTGAGATTTCCTCAAAAAACTCCAATATGTTGGTCAGGCAGGATCTTCCCTTCACCAAACCATGTTGGCTTGGACCTATCTTGCCCTGCACCTCTAGGTATTCCATAACCTCATCCTTGAGGATCGATTCTAATAACTTTCCCACCACTGACGTCAGACTAATAGGTCTGTAATTTCCTTTATGCTGCCTCCCACCTTTCTCATACAGCAAAACTACATTTGCGACCCTCCAGTCCTCTGGAACCATGCCGGAGTCTATCGATTCCTGGAAAATTATCACCAGAGCCTCCGCTATCTCTAAAGCCACCTCCTTCAGAACCCGGGGATGCACCTCATCCGGTCCGGGAGACTTATCAGTCTTTAGTCCATTTAGCTTTCCTAGCACCTTCTCTCTAGTAATCTTAACTGAACTCAGTCCCATTCCTTGAGACCCCTGACTCTCAGGTATATTGCTGATGTCCTCCACAGTGAAGGCCGATGCAAAATACTCATTTAGTTCCTCTGCCATCTCTTTATCATCCATTATAATCTCTCCCGCACCGTTATCAATTGGTCCGATATCAACTTGTGTCTCTCTTTTACTCCTTATATATTTAAAAAAGCTCTTAGTATCCTTTCGAATGTTATCTGCCAACTTCCTTTCATAATTCATCTTTTCTTTCCTAATGACCTTCCTAGTTTCTTTCTGCAGGTTTTTAAAAGTTTCCCAGTCTTCTGTTTTCCCACTAATTTTTGCTTCCTTGTATGCCCTCCCTTTTGCTTTTATTTTAGCCTTCACCTCTCCTGTTATCCACATTTGTGCTTCTTTTCCATTCAAAACCTTTTTTCTTGGAATATATCTATCCTGCATTTTCCTTATTTCTTATAGAAATTCCATCCATTTCTGCTCCGCCATCCCTCCAGCTAGCTTACTCTTCCAATCAATTTGGGCCAGCTCGTCTCTCATGCCACTGTAATTTCCTTTATTCCACTGAATTATCAATACACCAGTTCTCAGCTTCTCCTCCTCAAATTTGAAACTGAATTCAATCATATTGTGATCACTAGTTCCTAATGGTTCCTTTACCTTTAGTTCCCTAATCACCTCCGGTTCGTTACACAGCACCCAATCCAAAACAGCCAATCCCCTGGTGGGCTCATCAACAAGTTGCTCCAAAAAGCCATCCTGTAGACATTCCACGTGTGGCCAGGGTCTCCAGATGTTGGGCTGGGTTTGCAGTTGGAGCTGAGGTCAAGGATGGGAACTGACAAGCTGAAACTCACTGGGTTTGGGTTGACTGAAAAATTCATTATATTACTGTCTAATGTAAAAGAAAGTCAACTAAAAATGCATTGGGATAATGATACGAGTCACATCCAACACTCCAAAAAAACCATTAGACTGACACCATCAAAGTTCCAAGGGCATTAGATGATCGGAGTTTTACTGTAATTAGTTTCAGTCACTGTAACCAGGAAAATGTTAAATTGTTTTAAAAACCCATCTCGTTCACTAACATCCTTCAGCAAAGGACTTCAGCTGTCCTTGCCCATTCTGGGTTGTGTGCGCGGTCACAGTGATCCCCTCAGTACCAAGCTGGGCAGAGCGTATACCAACTCACCCAGGGGGACTGCAGCACAGAACCCCCAACACTAACCCACAACCATCTCTTCAGTTCAGAGGTAGGTATGGATTGGCAACAAACGGCATCCACATCCCATGAGTGAATTAATTAAGAAAAAAATATTTAAATTAACGTCCTTAATGCATTGAAACAGAATGCCTTACATTTGCATGTTAAAAACACCACAAAGAAGGAATTAACCCTGCTGCTGACTTATAACTTTGCATCTGTTTTGGGAGAGTCAGTGATGCTGCAAAATCTATTGTTAATAAAATCCTATAAATAGCCCCCACCTTGTAAAAATCTGATAAAGGTACACTGACAGGTCAGTAGAAGCACTCTCATCTCAGAGGCTAATTTATGGGTTCAAGCCCCACTTCAGGGCTTCCCCTAGCTGAGCTGACACTCATGCTTGGTACTGATGGGAGTGTTGTATTATCTCTTTAATAAGACAATAAATTTCAGGCTCCCAGGTCTGGATTGGAATTCACCCAAGATTTACCTCTCAGCTGTCAAGCTGGTTGTCAAAATTTCAAATGCAATGAAGCTCTGAGAAGAATGTTGGGCTGGGAACAGAATGATAAATATACAGGCCCCTTGAGCTGTGAAAAATATGTTCATCTAGTCAGACCCACACCTCCAGCACACCTGGGCAAAGGTAGGGTAGTGTGGATACACACTGCCTCGTCTCCCTTCCACAGCTTACTCAAACCAGGGCTGTACCCCCTGTAACATTGGTTAATGAGGGATCTGGTCAAAGCTTTCAGGTTTTCAAAGGAAATTGATGGGGTAGAAAATGAGGAACTACTCCCATTGGCACAAAAGTCCGGTTCAAGGGCCATCGTCTAAAACTGAGCCACATCTTTCAAGAGCAAAGTTGAGAAACAATTTTAAACACAATGTGTGGTAGAGGTTGGTAATTCCTTACTTTAATTCTCAGATTGATTGTGAACTTACCGAATTGTCGTATAGGTTCGAGGGGTGAATGGACTACTCCCCACTGACGTGGTCTCTCTGCTCCTCTCCCCGCCCTGCCTCCACCCCGATACACTTCCTCCTCTCGCCCTCCCCTTACACATAGACACACACTCACCCCCCACCTATCCCCTCTTCTCCCTGACAATCTCTCCTCTTTGTGCCCACTCCATAGACACACTGCCCCAGTTCTGATCCCTCTTGGGCATTTTAATCCTTCCTTCACTCGGTTCCCAAACTGGTATTGATTAAGGAAATGCATTCATACAAGTCCCTCCACAGACCCTTCTGATCCCTATTTCCTGCACGCCTCAGCTCTTGCTTCTTTTAGTGTCTTGCCAAGCTCCTTCCTCTGCTTCCAAAGCTCCCAGCTACAGCCTTTCCAGTTCCCCCAACATATCCCAAATTTCCCTTGGTTCACTTCCGACCCAGTGTATCCAGTGGATTCTCTCCTCTAATTACCAGACAGCATGGTCTTGGATGCCCTCAGTGGCAGGTGCTGTACGTGGGATGACTCTGCCGATGTGTTAACAGGCTGATCGCACTGAAGTCAAAGTTCCAGTGGTCTGAGTTACCATAAGAATGCAAGAAATAGGAGCAGGAGTAGACCATTCAGCCCTTCATCGACGTTCTCCCACTCAGTAAGATCATGACTGATCTTTCATTCTCATTACCTAAAAATCGATCGATCTCTGTCCTGAACATACTCAGTGACTGATCCTCCACAACTTTCTTGGGTAGACAACTCCAAAGATTCACATCCCCTGGGTGAAGAGGTTTCTTCTCATCCCTGTCCTCAATGGCTGACCCCTTATTTTGAGACTCTGACCCCAGCTTCGAAACACCACAGGCAGTGGAAGTATAGTCTTACACCTACCCTGTCAAGTCCCGAAGGAATTTTGTACGTTTCAATGAGATCACTTATCATTCTTCCAAACTCAACACAGATCCAGTCTGTTTACAACAAACAACCCATCCCTAGAATCAATCTGGTGAACCTTTGGAACATTTCCTCGATCAGAAATATATCAATGAGGAGATGAGTGCAGGACACAACACAGTCATTGATGGACTACAGTACCTTATTAATGACTGATCATATGTTTTTGATGGGAAAATTATAACTTTACAGATGAGTATTTCTGAGATGCATCTCACAGATGTGAAGTCAGGTTCTATTCACTGACTTGACCTTTCGATGTACTTCGTCCATTGCCTCAACTAAAGTCCCAGCTATAAATACATAGGCTGTCAATTTCAAAAGTGACCAGGAACCCTCATTACAGGGCGAATCATAAAGAACAGTTTAACTGATGGGTTGGAGTGATTTTGCATTTAAACTGAAATCCAACAGCACGTTTCTATTGGACAATACCCCGACAGTAACCCTGTCCATCTGCCTGATAGCATACAGTGCAAAATCCAAATTACAGACACAATACATTAATCCCTAGAAATTCTACGGCACCCTAACAGCTAATAGAGAGTCACAGAGCACAGAAGCAGGCTCTTCGGCCCACTAAATCCATGCTGACCATGAAGTACACATTTAAACTATTCCCATTTTGTTCTCCCCATGTTCCATCACTCAGCTACACCCAGGGGCAATTTAAATTGGCTAATTAACTTAGCAATTGCACGTTATTGGGATGTGGAAGGAAATCAGAGCAACCAGTGGAAGTACCTGATCATGGGTAAATCCAAACTCCAGCGAGGGAGTGCTGGAAATCAGGATTGAACCTGGGGTCGCTGGAACTGTGAGGCAGCAGCTCTACCAGCTGTACCACTGTGCTAACTGGGTACAGGACCAATGACCAAAGTTCTTCACACCCCAGGGCGACTTGCTGGTTCATCAGAATGATACGTTCCTGCAAACGTCTGCTTCAGGATGACTAGTGACCAGAGCTTGATCAGGAGGTGGAGGGGGTGAGAGGAGAGGGTGTGTCAGAGCACGGGGATGGATGGTAGAACTGTTACCAGTGTAACAGTAGGGCTTGGGATGGTGGGAGCAGGGAACTACAGGGCTCTGGGATCATTGCACAACAGACCAAGGGCCTGAAGGGCAAAGGTAAGTTGACCTTCAGGCCTTTGGTTTGTTGTCCCCTGTTGGGATGATCACGTTGCTATGGGTGTGTCCAGCAATGGGCACTCCCAGGATGATACGATCCAAGTTATAGAGTCATAAAAAAATACAACAAAGAAACAGGCCCGCCAGCACCGAGTCTTCACCAACCATCAAACGCCCTTTACACTAATCCTACATTGACACCACTTTCTCTCTATCCTCCTCACATTCTCATCAACTGCCCCTAGATGCTATCACTAGGGGCAATTTACAGGGCTAATTAACCTGACCAGCCTGCATGTCTTTAGAATTTGGAAGGAAACCAGAGCACCCGAGGAATATCCACACGGTCACAGGGAGAACGTGCAAACTCCACACAGACAACACCCGAGGTCAGGATTGAACCCGGGTCTCCGGTGGTGTGAGGCAGCGGCTTTACCAGCTGTGCCACTGTGGCGTTATTCATTTTCCAGCAATAGGGCAGCATTGTAGCATAGCGGTTAGCGTAACACTATTACATTGCCAGTGACCTGGCTTCGATTCCGGCCGCTGTAAGGAGTTTGTACGTTCTCCCCGTATCTGCGTGGGTTTCCTCCGGGTGCTCCGGTTTCCTCCCACATTCCAAGGATGCACGGGTTAGGAGCTGTGGGGATGCTATGTTGGCGCCGGAAGCCGGGTGACACTTGCGGGCTGCCCCTAGAACATTCTACGCAAAAAAGATGCATTTCACTGTGTGTTTCGATGTACATGTGACTAATAAAGAAATCTTATTAGAGAGGAAGTGGTTGGTGGAAATGACATCATCCTGTGTACTCCCAACACTGAAACCCCTGGGTGAGTTTCAGAACAGCAACAAACAAACTGAAATTATTGTAATTAATGCTCATGCTTGGCAGAAAAACATTTTCAGAGGCATAATGTTGAAAATATGATATGCAATTGAATTTCTAGGCATATGTTGTCTGCCGTGTCATAATCTGGCAGTCAGAACATGCTGCAATTATGCCTGTTAAATGGTTTAGGTTCCATTAACTGAAAGATTGGTTGAAATCTTTGTCTCGTCACGTTGCCAGAATTGTCTCAAAGTATTCAACTCTAGTGAATTGCTGTCTGAAGAGCAGCCACACTTGTAAACTGGACAAAACCGCACCGTCAGGGTCCTTAATCAACAAATTAGATTAGCTGGTCTGTATTTAGATGGTGCTGATTTGGGGAAGAAAACAAAAATCAGCCTAGACACGGTAAAAATTCCACATCCGTTTTTCAACGATGGGATCTTTATCACCTTCTGCACAATTCCCTCAGCACAGCAACAAACTGTTAACTCAGCCTGTGCTCAGACACTGGAACGGGATACAAGCTCAGCACCTGGACTTAATATGTCAAGTTGCAAAACCATATTGGAAGCGTCCTGTGCCTCAGTGATGCCTCACCTGGTGTCCTTCCCAATGCATGCATCCTGCAATTGGCACCATAAAAGCAAAACAAAAACCAAAAGAGCTGGTCATTGACTTCAGGGAGCGGGGCAGAGTGCACGCCCCTGTATGTATCAGTGGAGATGGTTGAGAGCTTCAGGTTCCTCGGTGTAAATATCACCAACAATTTATCCTGGTCCAGCCACAGCAAGAAAGCACACCAGCACCTCTACTTCTTCAGAAGGCTAAGGAAATTCAGCATGTCCCCATTGACCCTCACCAATTTTCACAGATGCACCATATAAAGCATCTTATTCAGATGCATCACAGCTTGGTATGGCAACTGCTCTGCCCAAGACTGCAAGAAATTGCAGAGAGTTTAGAACACAGCCCAGTCCATCATGTAAACCAGCCTCCCCACCATCGACTCTGTCTACACTTCCTGCTGCCTCAGGAAAGCAGCCAACATAATCAGGGACCCTTCCTACCCCAATCATTCTCTCTTGTCCCCTCTCCAATTGGGCTGAAGATACAAAAGCTTGAGAACAAGTACCATCAGGTTCACGGACAACTTCTATACCGCTGTTATAAGATTCTTGAATGGACCTCTTATATGGTAAAGAATTCCTCTCAGTCTATCTCGTCACGGCCCTTGCACTTTATCTGAACTTTCTCTGTAACTCTGTAAATCATATCCTGCATTTTTTTAAAATTCCTTTCTGTACTACCCCTTGTGTTTAGGATGGTCTGTCTGGATAGCACGTAAATTGCATCTTGGTAAGTGTGACAATAATAACCAAGTTAACTGGGCACCAGTACAATGAAAATCAAAATTCTGCAGATTCTGGAAATCAGAAATAGAAACAGAAAATGGAAATGCTCAGCAGGTTAGGAAGGATCATCCATCTGAAATTTTAAACACCGTTTCTCTTTCCACAGATGCTGCCTGACCGCTGGGTGCGTCCAGCATTCCTTGTTCTTCGCCCAGCACTCTGACTGGTTCCTGAGTGTCACCACAACACCCCTTAAAAATCCATTTCCTCCTTTGCAATTAGAAACCCTGGCAGAGTGTTCCACCCCAAGTTATTGCACAATGAATGAATGGCATTCAGCACACACTTTCAGAAGACTTGGGAAAGCAGTAAGCCATTTGTACCTACTCCATCGTTCAATAAGATCACAGCTTCTTCCTTGTTCATTTTGCCACCCAATCCACGTGTCCCTCAATTCCCTAACTGTCCAACTATCTTGTAATCTCCATCTTGAATATCCTTAACCACAACTGTTATGACAGATAAATCCAAAGCTTCACTAATCATGTGAAGAATTTTCTCAACTCAGTTGCCACAGATCACATCCCTTGGATCCTGCCACTAATGGCCTGTTATACTCCCCCTTCCATTCGTCAGGCACAAGCCACGAGAGGAATTTTTCTTAAACCCTTTATTTTTTATCCCTTTTATTTTCTACCCTATGTTCTCTAAAGAAGTTCTCTCTCTTACAGGGATACAAATCTAGTCGCCCCTTACAGGAAGGACGTGGAGGCTTTGGAGGGTGCTCAGAAGAGGTTCTCCGGGATGCTGCCTGGATTAGAGAGTACTAGGGACAAGGAGAGGTTAGACAAACTTGGATTATTTTCTCTGGAGTGTCGGAGACTGGGTGACCTGATAGAAGTTTATAAAATTATTAGGGGCATAGATAAGGTAGATTGTCAGAGTCTTTTCCCCCAGGGTAGAAATGTCAAATAATAGAGGGCGTAGCTCTAAGGTGAGAGGGAGAAAGTTTAAAGATGTGCAGGCAAGTTTCTTTAAACAGAAAGTAGTAGGTGACTGGAACGAGCTGCCAGGGGCAGTGGTGAAAGCAGACACAATAGTGGTGTTCAAGAGGCATTTAGACAGGCACATGAACATGCAGGGAATGAAAGAATATGGCTCACGTGCAGGCAGATGGGATTAGTTTAATTTAGCATTGTGGTGCGCACAGACATGGTGGGCTGAAGGGCCTGTTCCTGTGCTGTACTGTTTGGTGAAAATGCACAGGTAACAGAAGCAGTAACCTTCCATAGTGTAATGACACAACCTGTGGGCTCTGGAAGACTCTCCCTCCATGGTGAATATCACATCCACAGTAGATCCTGCCCTGGTCTATTCTCCACACTAGCCACTTACAGCAGTGGTCACCGAATAATGTGGGCATCCATTCAGCTGCTCAACCTGTACCACATTGATTTAGATCACGGCTAATCTGTACCTCACCTCCATCTGCTCTCATTGGTTCTAATAGCCCCACAACACCCTACATAACAAAAATGCATTCATTCAAAATCCATAATTTCAACTGATGCACAGCCTCATCAGCTTTTCAATGCAGGATTTTCCAGATTTCTGTTGCCCTCTCTGTCACCTTGACAGCACTCCGGAGCAGCCTGGATCTCACCTTCGCTTCTAGCTCCTTGTCCTCTATTCTCTCCCAGCCTGAAGGAACAGTTTGTCAATCTCCCTTCATCTAAAATGGCAGCACAAAGTGACAAGCCCATTTTGTTTTCCATGCCTCAGTGCAGTCACTCAGGCATAGCTGAGGATCCCACTGTTACCCTTCTGGTGAAGGGAAAACCAGACAGCCCAGGCATCAAACACAAGACCTTCCAGGTCCATGGGACAGAGTGATGCACAAAACCTACAAAGCCTAACATTAAAGAACAAAAAATGTAAGCACTGGAGGTCTGAAATAAAAACAGATAATCCTACAAATACTCAGGTTGGAAAGCACCTGGATGGGTGGGGGTGCGGGGGGTGTGGGGGTGGGAAAGAGGAGGGGATGCGGGGGGGGGGGAGAAGGGGGAGGAAAGAGGGGAGAGATCTAGTGTTTCAGCTTCATGTGCATCAGAACTGGTGAAAGTTCGAAATCAAACCTGTTTTAAATTGAGGGGGGAGTGGTGGAGAGAATGAAGGGAGTGATGGACATTCCTTATCACAGACATTACCTTTGTTCTCTCTTCCCTCTCTTCTCTGCAACTTAAAACATGTTTCATTTCTAACCTTTCTGAGCTCTGATGAAAGACTGTGATATGACCTGAAACACTAACCCTGTTCCTCCCTCCACACGTGCTGTCTGATCTCCCATGAACCCGTTCCCACCACAGAGGAACTGACAACGTTCATGGTCATCAAGGTCCGACAGAACAAACTGTGTAAAGTCTGTAAGGAGGCAGAGCGTTGGCAAGGAACGGCACAACATCGTGGGTTGAATGGTCTGGCCAGTGCTGTACTGTTCGATGTAAATCAACAAAAGGAAAACTGACACACATGGGAAGAGTAAATGAGTAGAACAAGCACTCAATGAACTGCCAAATCTCTCTGGACCTCTCATGGGATTTCATCACAACCTCCACTACTAAGTGCCCGACCTCCAACTGTTGTCATTGGTCAATCAACATCCATCCTCCTGACACTTCAATTTCCCCAGAAGATTGGCAAGGAAAGGTCCTTCATTGCCCAAATGGAATCACATGTCAATCTACTATCTTTCTTATAACCAGCATAGCAACGGCATTCAATGAGAACGCCTCCATCATTTATCCTCTCAAATTGCACATTGCCACTACCAGGAGTTTAATCTTTAATTTATGGATATTCCAGAATAATCCTGAAGGATTAACAACCCCAAATCAAGTACCAGTTTGACGGAGATGTAATGGTGCATGAGACATCCTAATTTTAAGGCTCTGCCTCTTGTTCTAGACTCCCCACGTCTTCTCATCCCAGAGGAAATAGTTTCTGTCGATTCTGTTAATTTGTATCATAATCTTCAACAACCATTTGATCAGTGGTAATATTTAATTCTGGAAGAAATCAGTACCAAGTCTGTCAGCTCCAGGCCATTTTGTTACTGTGGGGAAGGAAACAGATTTGTTTTTTGTTTTGTACAGGGGCTCCTCCTTGGAATCCCGTTATTCATGGTTGCTGAATGACATAACTCACATCTGCACAATACCTTTCTTACAGATCGTGTGATGATGAAAATGACTTACTGCATCTCACCCTGCCCCAAACATTCATTTTATCCTACAGAAGGCAACAGCCTTTTAACTTCTGTGAAACTGAGTCTGCATTTACGACTCACTTCTGGTGTCGAAAAAGAATTTCAAAAATCTGTGCAGAGTACAGCATCAATGTGCTATAGTGTCAGTTGCTCACTCTATGCCATACAGGATTAATTAATCATGGAGCAGTCTCTCTCACTGATCTGCTCCATGGGTTATCTACTGGGGCCCTCACTGAGGCTGGCACGCGTGTGGCTGTTAATGAGAAGCTGATGCTGCCCCTGTGTGCGATGTATTAGTGTGTGATATGCACAGACATGCAACTGCAGCTGTAACCCTGCTGCAACCCCCAAACTGCGCACCCACGTCACCTTTCACATCCATCAGTCGGCAGGCTGCTTCAACTCCCTCTAATGATCACTGGCAATTCACCCGATTCAGTTGCATTGCATCAGGGCTGGGTCTGTAGCATGGGATGAATCCAAGTTCCCTCTCCCCACCTCCCCCGCACAAGGGTTTGAAATACTCATAGCCAATATTTCTGGTAGCTCCCGTGATGAAAGGGTGCTTCCGGTGGACACGTGAATGAAGACTCAGCTGTCAATCACTGTGAAGTTAGCAGTGCCCTGTTTCCACAAAGCCAATGCAGGGCAGCTCTGTTCAATTCAGTGGAGTCGTAATCTCCCTGTAACACAACCCAGTACCTCAGCAATCGCTCTGCATCACATTAGAGGTACTATATAAATGCAAATTGTAACACAGATCGGGCATTCAAAGGGACTGCAATCTGAACAACACAGCCCTGTTCAATTCAGTCTTTCTAATCAATCCCACCATAATACAGTTCCATTCAACAGGGTTGCAATTCTCACTGTGATACAGTTCCATTTGGATGAAAGGTCCTGTGGTTTTATCACATCACTCACATCGAGGGGATTGTGATCTGTGTTTCTGTAACATGGGTCCATTCAATTCAATAGATTTGAAACCTGTCACACTACAACACCCCCACAATCGATACAACAGCTGGCAAACCATCCCACTACAGTCAAAGAAACAGCGGATGCCAGAGCTGCTTAGCAGCCGATCAAGTATGAATAGTCAGATCGGAAAAATGTCAATGAAAGTTAGCTGCTGTAAGGAGGTGGTGAGAAGGGGCTGGGCTGAGTGATGGATTGAGCGCACTGCCGCAGAGTCACACTGACCATTCCTACACCTCCATCCCATGGAGGGTCGAACCCATGTTCTCCTACATGTCCCACTGGGGCCACTACTCATGGCATTAATTCAGTGGATTAATGGTACTGCATTTCAATAACACCTCTCATGAGCCCAGTGCGACTCAAAACAGTGTAAAGTAGGAAACGTGACCGGCAGCTTTTGCATGGCTAGATCCCGGAAATGCCAATCTTATACTGAGCAGGTCATGTTTCTTAGGAGAGTCAACGGATGACAGATGCTGGAATCTGGAGCAACAAAAAAAGTGGTAGATGGAGCGAGGTGGGGGGAGGGGGCGACGGAAAGAAAAAAATCAGATTTCCAGTTTTAGGTAACCTTTTCTCCAATGGGTTCTCCCACGCCCCTTCCGATCCTCCCAGGTTTGTCCCCTTTCCTACCACCACCCCCCACCCATCCTGCCCCCCCAGGACACCCACTACACACAGTTCATCCACTGGATCCCCCCTCCCCACCCCACCCATCTGGTTCTGGTTCCACCTGTCGTCCACCTCTCCCCCAGTGGTTCCCACTCTCACCTCCTTCACTTATCAGAGTCCAGCACTGGCTGCCCTTTGTGTTCCTGCTTATCTCCCTCCAGCAGCCGTCTCCAACCTTCACCCTCCTCCCCCCACCGCGATCCATCTTCCTCGTTGTTTTTCCTCTCCATCTGCCTCCATCTATCATCCACCTTCTCATCCCTACCTGGCGCAATCTGCCCATTATCCTTCACCCCTCCTCAGTCTGCCAATCACCTTGGACTCCTGTCACACCAACCCGTCCCTCTTTATACTGGCCATCTCGCCTCTCAGTCCTGATGCAGGGTTTCCACCCAAAACATCAATTCTTTCCCCTCCACCCCCCCACCCCACAGATGCTGTTCGACTCGCTGAGTTCCTCCAGCAGGTTGTTTGTTAATTTACTTCTTAAACATTAATGAGGAATAGGCATTGATCCCTTCTTCAAAATAGTGTTGCAGCATCTTTTACAGTCGGGGAGTTGGCAGGCTGCAGTTTTACAGTGTATCTGAAAGATGGAACTGCCAACCATGTGGCACCACCTTTACGTTGCACCTTGGTGGTAGCCCGTGCTTTTGTCCACAAGTCTCTGGAATGGGACCTGACTCAGAAGCAAAGAAGAACTATCCACTGGCCCACACCCTGGCCAACTCCGGAGCAGCCTATCCACGTACTGTGGTGGGTTAAAAACTCAGTCTTGGTCCAAGTCCAGTAGCGTAGTGGTTAGCGTAATGCTATTACAGCACCAGCGACCTAGGTTCAATTCCCACTGCTGCCTGTAAGGAGTTTGTACGTTCTCCCCGTGTCTGCGTGGGTTTACTCTGGATGGTCTGGTTTCCTCCCACATTCCAAAGACGTACGGGTTAGGAAGTTGTGGGCATGCTACGTTGGCGCCAGAAGCACGGTGACACTTACAGGCTGCCCCCAGCACATTCTTAGCAACGCAAAAAGATGTATTTCACTGTGTGTTTTGATGTACATGTGACTAATAAACAAATATTTTATCTTATCTTAAAAGGGCAGGGAAGGCATTAGCTTAAATTTTCACATGGAAGGGTGTTCCTCAGACAGTGTAACACGCCATCTGTACCACACTGGAAACATTAGGATGCATTTTGAGCTCAAGTGGGATTAGAAGCCATAATTTCTGATTTAGGTAAGCGTCAAATTTGACAGCATAAATTGCTCCAGAATATGGTGCGATCAATACTTGGGCTTGGACATCAGATGAGGCCAGGACTGGGCTTGGCTGATGCCCATGCCTCTATAACTCCTAATGGTTTTTGCCCAGGGTCGCACATAATGAATGGCCTCTGGTTCCAGGCAACAGCCAGCCTGTGAACACAACCCCAGGGTGGGGCAAACAGAGCAAGCACTTCCAACTGAGAATCAAAAGACGTGTAAGCTGGTGGTGGTTAAAACAATCCTCAGGCCTCTGAGCTGTCGGGAAACAGGAAAGGAGAGCTTGGAACGTGCAAAGTCATACGGATTGCTGCACTCCCTCCTCCTGCCTGCAGTCTGTCCCTCACCTCAAGAACTCAATGTTCAGCCAATATTCTGTTACATCTCATTAGTGTACAGTCAACACACACTTTGATCCAGACAGCTCTGCACTGATGCAATTTACATCAGACCATAAACTGAAGCTGAGGAATTCAGATCAACACAACCCACTGTGCAGAAGCTGTTCCATTTCCCATACAGGTTTCCACTCCAACACCCCAACCTTCATCACTGTTCCTCTGCTCACCCAGCACTGACTGAGCTGCTCCCATTCAGATCAGGTTGATCCAAACTACCATCTGCCTTCCAGTGGATGTAAGAATCTCAATGCACCACTTCAGACACTAATGGATGTGCTTGGTGTCCTGACCAACACTAAACCCTCAACTCAACATCACTTAAAGAAAAAAAATGATCTCGCAAAGGGTGATGAACCTCTGATATTCTCTGCCCTGGAGGATTGTGGATACTGGATCACTGGGGGTATTTAAAGAGCAAGTAGATAAAACGTTGAAAGATTAGGGAATTGAGGGCTATGGGGAACTGGCACAGAAGAGGAGATGAGGCCTGGGGCAGACACGAGGGGCGGAGTGGCCTACTCTGATGATGGATCTTGCTGTGCACCAACTGGCTGCCGAGTTCAGTGCTATACAACAGCGCTCACTCCGCCCAGGGTTCAGCGTGAAGGGCATAATGTGGCAGGAGAAGGTGTAAAACATCTGGCTTCACACACCAGTCCTCACTGATGGGTCAGCAGTGGAAAGGGTGAGCAGCTGGGTGTCAACATCTCAGAGGATCTATCCTGGGCCCAGCACATTGATGCAGTCATAAAGAAGGCATGCCAGCGGCTCTACTTCATTAGGAGTTTGAGCAGATTCGGTACGTCACCAAAGACTCTTGCAAATTTCTACAGATGTGCGGTGGAGAGCATCCTGACTGGTTGCATCACCGCCTGGTATGGAGGCTCCAATGCACAGGATCACAAGAGGCTGCAGAGGGTTGTAGACTCAGCCAGCTCCACCATGGGCACAACCCTTCCCACCATCGAGGACATCTTCAAGAGGCGGTGTCATCCATCATGAAGGACCCTCACCACCCAGGACATGCCCTCTTCTCGTTACTACCATTGGGGAGGAGGTACAGGAGCCTGAAGACCCACACTCAACAACTCAGGAACAGCTTCTTCCCCTCTGTCATCAGATTTCTGAATGGTCCATGAACCCATGAACACTACTTCATTATTCTGATTTTTGCACTGTTTATTTTGTAATTTATAGTAATTTTATGTCTTTGCACTGTACTGCTGCCACAAAACAACAAATTTCATGACATACAAGTCAGTGATAATAAACTTGATTCTAAGGATTCTAGGTGTGTGCCATCAACTGGCGGGTGAACCAGTAATCACCAGAAGTCCTCCGGGCTACACAGAGTTACGGGGACAGGAGGAGGCCATGAACCCCTTCAACAATACCTGGTATTTTCCTGTCATGGGATGGGGAAGTTCTGGCAATGTCGGCATTTATTGTCGATCTCTGATTACCCGAGCTGAAAGCTGGAGCAGGGTCACGTACAGTCCAAGGTGGCTAAGCATGGCAGATTTCTTCTCTCCAAGGATTTCAGTGAACCAGATGGGTTGTCATGACAATTAGTTTTGTGGTCGTCATTACTAAAACTAGATTATTACAGATTATTCACTGAATTTAAATTCCACAGCTGTCATGGTGGGATTTGAACTCACCTTTTGATTTTCACTGAAGCCTCTGGGTTATTAGTCTGGTAACTTAATTGCTATATCATGATCACACCATATTTATTCACCAGATACTTATACCTCTGGCGAAGCCAGTATCGGCTGTCTATTATTAAGACATTTGTTAAACCAATTACCCCTAAATTTTGAGAGATGTTTCAGAGGGGCAATAAAAATCAACCAAAATGTTGGGTCTGGTTTCGCATATACCATGGAATCCTGCCATGAAGAATACTTCTATGATAGAGCTCTAGTTTAATATCAACTTTTTATTCCAGATTTATTTAATTACATGACTTTATATCCCCCAGTAAACAAAAAATTGCAAATGACAAAAATCATCAAAATAAAACCAGAAAACACTGGAGAAACTCAGCAGGTCAGGCAGCATCTGTGAAGAGAGTGTTAACATTCCTGTTTGACAATCTGAAACATAACTGTTTGTCTCCACAGATGCTGCCTGACCTGCTGAGAGCTCTCGTACTTTCTGTTCCGTTCCCCAGCTACTGTGGTGGGATTCAGACTGGTGTTGAAATCCACCATATATTGGTCCAATAACTTAACTACGATACTCAATACCGTATGTTCTGTACAGTGAGACTATAAGTGGGCAAAGTTAACACTGAAATGTAAACAACGTTGTCACAGGTTCGACATAACAGTGTCTGAGAAACCCAGAGGGGAGGCAGAATGGAGAAAGAACAAGGCAGGAGCGAGGTTGAGATAAATCAAAAATATGCAAGCAGCTTGGACTTTAGAAGCCCAGCAATTCCTTCATTTGGAGCAATGTTTTTGTGGGTGAAGTAGTAACAGCCAAATGCCCAATTACATTTACTAACTATGCAATTCAGATCCGTTATAAAACCTGTCTGGGTCCCTCGTGCAAGGTGGAGTCTAGAGTTTGGCAGTGTTGCCAACAATTAAAAGACACTTGGACAGGTACACGGATAGGAAGGGTTTAGAGGCGTGTTGGTCAAATGGAACTGGCTTACATGGATATCTCAGTTAGCATGGATGAGTTGGGCCAAAGGGTCAGTTTCCATGCTGCGTCACTATGTCTTGTAAATTGCCATGGGTCCTGCTTCAGTCGAGTTTCAAGGTACCAGTTCCAGGACGTGGAGTCAGGTGCATGGATCCTACTTCAAAATGTCTACCAACCACTCACACCCATCCACCCACACCCCACCCTTCTCCCCATTACCCCACACTACAGGACTCCAGCCTGATCGCATCCCGAGCCCTCATCCCCAACAGCCAATCACAACTCCTCCCAGTACCTGACCCAACCCAACCCTCAAGGTCACAAACCACAGCCAAAGCTCCGGCCCCCTTCACCTCTGCCTGCAGAACTCACTCGCCCACACCCCTCCCCTCCCCTCCCATTGAACCATGTTCTGCAACACTGGGGCAGGCCGGCACTGTTACCCATAACACTCCAGTCTTCTCGCACACAGAAAATTGTGCTGGGGGCCCACACTTGGACTGTGTCTCGGTGGATCCGCGCACAGACTGTGTGCTGGCATCCTCTGCCTCTGCATCACTGGTTTGATGCACCTTTCAAAGGCTAGCAATCTCCAGGCCTATAGATTGTAAACATGACAGCAATGAGAAGAGTTCCAATGGTGCTGCTTCCTTCAGCTTGGTTGGGTGGGTGAGTTCTCTCAACCTTCTGCTGGCGGAGGCTGCACTGAGGGAGCCTACATGGTGATTGTAGAGAACAGGCCTCACGCATCTCTATAGCCCCTTTCGGCACCCAGTCTGGATGTTCCAAGGCGCTTACCTCTGACGTGCAGTTACCACTCTAAAATAGGAAACCCTGCAACCAATTTGCACACAGCAAGATCCCACAAACAGCAACATGATAATGAACAGGTCATCCCCCTTTTTACTAATACTGTATGAGGGGTTAATATTGGTAATTGGTTTATTATTGTTAGGAAGTTGTGGGCATGCTATGTTGGCACCAGAAGCGTGGCGACACTTATGGGCTGCCCCCAGAACACTCTATGCAAAAGATGCATTTCACTGTGTGTCTTGATGTACGTGACTAATAAAGATATCTTATCTTGACACATGTACCGAGACAGTGAAAAGATTTGGTTTGCATGCCATCCAGACAGATCATTCCATACAAAAATACATCGAGGTAGTATAAAAGGGAAAAAACAGAATGCAGAATATAACGTTACAGTTACAGAGAAAGTGCAGTGCAGGTAGGCAAATAAAGTGCAAGGGCCATGATGAGGTAGATTGGGAGATCAGGAGTTCATCTTAGCCAGGAGCCCAGAGAAAGCCCCATGTTCTGATCTAGTGAGATCCTTTAAGTTCATCTCAAGGCTTGGGACTTTAACGCCTCACCTGAAAGGCGGCTCCTCCAACAATGCGGCACTTCCCCTGTACTGCACTGGAGCACCGGCTGAACTGCTTACTGCAGGAGTGCAGGGAGGAGAACGAGCAGTGTGGAGGAGGAGATGGAAGTGGTAACTAGACCAGCCAGAACAGTGCTGCCTCTTGGCTGTTGGCAGGCCAGCAGATGGTTGCCATGGAGAATTTCATGACCCTCGCGTTTCCTCCTCGGTGACTGGGTTCTTCACTTGCCGGATGTGCCAAAGTAAATGAGGTTTAAAAACAAAAACAGAAGCTACTGGCAAATTGAGCTGCAGGGTGAAATCCAAGGCACTGCCTGGTCAAACTGACTGCTTGAGACAGGGTAGATAGAGAAAAGCTGTTCTCACCATCAGATGCTTCAAGGATCAGGAACACAGAACTTCGGGTAAAATATATTTATGTGGAACAGCTTTTTATTTAATAAACAGCTGCGACTGGTAATGACCACCAGGATGTTGCCTGGGATGGAGCATTTGTAATGAGCAGAGACTGCAGAGGTTGGGTCTGTTCTCCCTGGAGCAGAGGAGATTAAGAGGGGACATAGGGTATAGATAGGGTAGACTGCAGGAATCTTCCCTCTCCCCACCCCCATCAGAGGTGAATAAAACATATATTTAGGGTAAGGGGTAGAGATTTAGAGGAGACCTTTTACACTCAGAGAGGGGTGGGTACCTGGAATGCACTGAGAGTGATGCAGAGTCAGTGACAGCATTTAAGAGGTGTCTGCATGATCACAAGCTGCCAAGGCACAGAAAGCTGTGGACCAAATGCTGGAAGATGGGATTAACACGTATGGGTGCCCAATAGTTGGCATAAATGTGTTGGGCTGAATGGCCTGTGTCCACGCTGTATGACTCTGTCCATCAGGTTTGGAAACAGTGTCAATCAATGCCAAAGGCACTTGAGAAAATAATTTGTGACTGTGAGAAATGTATGGGAATGGGACTGATAGGATTCCCCCAATAGCAGCCAGGATAGATTCAAGGGGTTGAATGACTTCATCCTGAATGGTACTGATTATCTCATTCACAGACACTTCCCTGACGGCTCTCTGAAATGTCAAATCAGAAATTCAGGACAAAAGTGCCAACACTGGCACGGCTTGGCTCCGAACCCCAAGGGTTTCCTGGCAGAGAGCCAGAGGCAGATCCTCAGAGGATGAACACTCTGTCTGCAGTAGATGGTGCAGCCAGTCCCTGGGCCAAGGCAACTAGCAGGTGGAGCAGTGGAGCGCTGGGGACTGGCACCAATGAAGGGCCAGTGAATCAGTCTGGCTCTGAAGGGCTGGGCCCCTCACAACCCTCCAGTAACACAAGGACTGATATAGGTGAGATATTGTACAAAGGTCTAGAGGGTCAACTTGATTTCTAGTGGGTGCAGGAGACTGAGGAGTGATCTGATGGAGATCTTTTCTGACTGAAAGTTTTAAGACATTATTTTCCAATATTTTGCATTCTTCCTACAACATGGGGAAGGACTTCAGCCCATCCTGTGCATGCTAGCTCTCATCAGTCCCATTCCCCACTGATTCCAATTCTCCCTCACATGCTCCTCAGCTCCCCACCTTGGCTAGGGTTTAAAGGGAAATTACTTCCTCTGGCAGCAGAGTCCAGAACAGGGTTACAGCCTCAGAACTGAGGCTTGAAGGACCTGACTCAGTGAATCATATAACGGCATGCTCAAGAACATCAATATATTGAGCGATTTCTGTAATGCGACTGGCCTGGAAGTTAATGTGAAGAAGACGAAAGGTTTTCACTTCTTGAGTGGTCGAAAAACCCATGTGTACAACTCGAGAGAGCCATGTCCATATCCTTCAGAACAACAGGTCTGAAGTAGTGGGTGAGCTGGAGTGAGAGGGCGGGGGAAAGGGTAAGAGGGAAGTGGGAGTTGCAACTGAAGAGGATGATGGAATTAGGGCAAATGAGAACAAAGTCCTGGAAGAGTTTCATGTGACAACTGCACCGTGAGCAGTTCCAGCAGGAATGATAAGGCTGGGAACTTGGGGGATGTGTTAACCATTGAGAGGAACAAGGGTAAGGTCAGTCAGGTCCCATTCTCAGTGAGGTACCTGAAATACCTCACCAAAACGTACCTCAAAAAGAACAACTGGCTTTGTGTAGTTGCAAACATTAAAGAGAGTTCTGAAGACACTGGAGGTTGCAGATTCCGGAATCCAGAGCAACAAGCAACTTACTGGAGGAGCTCAGTGGGTCAGGCAGCATGTGGGGGGGGGGGGGGGGGGGGGGTTGGGGAACATCCTGCATCAGGACTATGAGCTCTGTTACTTCCAGGTTAACCAGGGTGAAGAGGAAGATAAAACCCAAGCCTGGTCTGGACTTTCGTACAAATTATATTCAATACAATTGGTTAAAAGGAAAATAAAATTACAGGTTAACAAACCAGTGACCACTCCCATAAGCCCTGCATCTTCACATCCCAGTCCTGCTTCATTCAACACTGGACTTTGCCCTGCTAACAATTCCCTACAAAATACTCTCAGATCGATTGCTTTGTTAATACGTGCTCTTGTTTCCCTTCAGAGAGTAAATTCCCACTGTGTTGTGCTAAACTTTCTCCAGTAGGTTTCTGCTGAATACAGGCTGAAATCAATTTATTTCGCACATTCCCATGTAATGAAAGCAGCAGCTGCAGTGCGATGAGCTGACCCAGTACCAGTGTGAGTGCGGAACTACATGGATATTGTGCTTTCAGGCCATACTTGCTAGATAACATGGCTGCAAGAAAGACAACTTTACTGTTGTCCAGCATGTCAGCTGTGCTCTTGGGAATGACTGATTTTATTTAGGATTCAATTACTGCTGCTCTGGAGCAAAATGCATTTGGTGCACACACAGACTCCACCAACAAAGAGTGATTGGTCGGTCCACTTTTTCTTTAACATTCTGCTGCAAGCTGCTCTCTACAGATCTACTCATTACCCTTACTATAATCGTTCTATACTTTACTCTGTACTGTTATTGTTTTTACCTGTACTACCTCAATGCAGTCTGTACTGACTCAATGTAACTGCACTGTGTAATGAATTGACCTGTACGATTGGTTTGCAAGACAAGTTTTCCACTGTACCTCGGTACAAGTGACAATAATAAACCAATACCCTATTGCACCAATTCCCAATCCCTCTCCACCCTCATCCCATGCTTGCCGACCTCCAATCATTCCCACTCCAGGTTAAGATTTGCACTCATGTTCAAATCCCCTCACCACCATCTCCCTCATCACCCTGATTCCCAGCTTGACTCCCTCCAACTCTGGCCTCCAGTACATCCCTGACTTTGGGAGCCATGCCTTCAGCTGCAGGGTCCTCAGGAATTCCCTCCCTAATCCTTTCCACCTCTCACTCCTCCTGTACAACGCTTTGACTAATCACCGATCACCAGTGGCAATGGCCTCACTTGGCTCAATCTTTTTTTTCCCCCCAATGAAGCATCAAGACATTCTGCTACATTAAAGGTGCTCTGTAAAGGCCTTGTCGTAGTTTTCTGGGAGGTCTCTGGATACGCCCCACCCACATTCCAGTGTTGACATATGGAAATGGGAAGGGACAGCTGGCATCCCGTCTATGCATCCAGTGCAGGCCTCTCCTGGGTCAGCTGCATTGTGGAGGGAAAGAGGCCACAGACAAACTGCTGGAGGAACTCAGCAGATCAAGCAGCATCTGCAGAGGGAAAGGAATTGTCGACGTTTCAAGTCGAAGTCTGATGCAGTTCTTGAAGCCAAAATGTCAACAATTCCTCTTCCCCCGTAGATGCTGCTCGATCCATTGGGTTCCTCCAGCATTTTGTTTGCTGTTCCAGATTCCAGTCTCGTGTTTCCGTGGAGAACAGTAAGGAAGTGTTGATGAGGTTCTACAGGGCACTGGTGAGGCCTCATTTGGAATACTGTGTGCAGTTTTGGGCCCCTTATCTTAGGAAAGATGTACTGATGTTGGAGAGGGTTCAGAAAAGATTTACAAGGATGATTCCCAGAATGAAAGGACTTACGTACGATGAGCGTTTGTCGACTCTTGGACTGTACTCACTGGAGTACAGAAGAATGAGAGGGGACCTCATAGAAACATTTCGAATGTTGAAAGGACTGGACAGAGTAGATGTGGCTAAGCTGTTTCCCTTGGTGGGTGAGTCCAGGACTAGAGGGCACAGTCTTAGAATTAGAGGGTACTGGTTTAAAACAGAAATGAGGAGAAATTTCTTTAGCCGGAGGGTAGTGAATTTATGGAATTCTTTGCCACATACAACTGTGGAGGCCCGATCATTGGGGGTGTTTAAGGAGGAGATTGATAGGTATTTAATTAGTCAAGGTATCAAGGGATATGGGGATAAGGCCAGAAACTGGGGCTAGATAGGAATAGTTTTAGTTTAGCTCATGGAGCTGACTTGATGGGCCGAATGGCCTACTTCTGCTCCTTTGTCTTGTGATCTTGTGAGATGGTAATGGAGAGATACCCACCCTGACCCTTACACCCACTAAATACTTTGCCCTTCAGCCCCATCACATCCCTCATCCCCACACTGTTGAGGTCAGAAACCACAGGTGCAGGCAGCCCTTCTCCACTCTCATCCGTCTCCCAACAAGCTTTGGCAGCCCAGACTTTGATCATCTCCGGGCCTGGCTACCAGGACAGCCAAAGGTCTTCCAGAACCAGACCAATGTGTCTCAGGTTACAAAGAAGAAAAGTTTCTTTTGAAATGATGGGGATGAGGGAATTAGTCCCACATGGAGTGCGATGAAAATTCCAGCGATACGTTAAAGGGGAAGCTAAGTATGTACAAGAGGAAGGAAAGAATAGATGGACATGTGGTTAGAGTAAGGAAGAGTTACCCAAACAGTCTGATTCTGTGCAGCCATCTCTGGGCAATTCTGTGTAATAAGGCAAATCCTCTCCAACAACACTGCAACAACTGTAAATGGAAAGACCATCCCTCGTGCAATACACAAGAATTTGGTTCTGTCTTTCAATAGCCAAGGCCACAATGAATGGAACTTCCCAGAGCATCAATGGCACATTCACATTAAAACCAATCATCTTTATGCTTCATGATTTTTTTGTGCACAACGTGATGGTGCAGTTTTGACAATTGCTCAGTAGCAATATAACGTCAGTGTCTCAAACAACAGGAGGAATAATTCCTCTGCCTTTAATAAGACCCGGAGGTTTCATTTAATGCAAACTAGTTGTTGGCTGTTTTCAGTAAACGACTAATCATCCAAATGAAACGAAGCATTGTCATTTATTCAATGGCCATTACACTAATCTGCCTGCCCTCTGCAGAATAATTCCACACACTGAATTGTCACTTAACTGAACTGATGACAAGACCCACAATTTATTTTAAGTACATGGTTTCTTTTCTAACCTTCCTGCCTAGGCCACACAACCTTCCATGCTTGCTGGGAAGGCCTTTCCTTGTGTGACACATGCACGGACAGAACTGGGGTCACGTGAACATTAAGAAACGGGTACAGATATCTGCAGTGACCAGCCAGCCCCACACAATGTGATGCATTATGCTGCACCACATACTTTCCTCACCCCACTGAGACCACATGATCCCGATTTCTCTATTTCGTCAATGTAGGACGTCCATTCAGCCCATAAAGTCTATGCTAGCTCACAGGCCATCTCATTCCCCCCCCCCCCCCCCATTAATTTTCCCTGTGGCCTGTTAGAACATAGAACAGTACATCACAGAACAGGCCCTTCGGCCCACAATGTTGTGCCGACATAGCTATTCCCTCCTACCTACAGGATGCCCATATCCCTCTATGTTCCTCTCATTCCCCACAATCTGACCATCCACCTACTCGAGGGACAATTTACAGCAGCTAATTAACCTGCACGTCTTTGGGATGAGAAGAGAAACTGGAGCGTCCGGGGAAACCCATGTGGTCAGAGTCCACACAGACAACACCGGACGTCAGGATCGAACCCAGGTCCCTGGAGCTGTAGGGCAGCAGCTCTACCAGCTGCACCTTTGTATCACCCACACTGGTGAAACAGGATGCTCCCTGGTGAGACATACCCAGACTGATCTGGGGGATCTTCCTCTGACCCACCAGGTCCAGGAGAGTTCTGCCCTGCCGTCCCTCAGTGGAACCATTTCCTGTCTTGTTGTTAGCAGCAGACATTTAAACCGATCTAATTGTTCTGGGGCTGCTCTCCACTAATTCAATCACAGGGAATGGACTGAGCTCAAGATCTTCCAGTTGGTTATGTCAAGTCGAGTCGAGTTCATTGTCATATGCACGTCCATGTGTGCACAGGTGCAATGAAAAACTTACTTGCAGCAGCATCACAGGCACACAGCGTCATATAAGCAGCATTCACAAGAAAAACAAATTAAACATAGATTATACACAATTTTTACAGGAAAGAACACAACTAGGACAAAAAAATTCCATTTTAGTGCAAAGTGGTCATAGTGCTGCAGTGATTTGGGTTGTACCGGATGGTTCAAGAACCGAATGGTTGAAGGGAAGTAGCTGTTCCTAAACCTGGTGGTGTGGGACTTCAGGCTTCTGTACCTCCTGCCCGATGGTAGCTGCGAGAAGATGGCACGGCCCGGATGGTGGGGATCTTTGATGATGAATTTAACCAATTAGCCTGATAAATTATTGGGTGGGGGGGGGGGGGGTCACACAGAACTTTATGAGAACAGGTGTCATGGGAGGGGGTGCAGGACGGGGTGGGGTAGAAGCAGAGACAACATCTCTCTCCTCCCAAGAGTTCGGCTGGAAGGATATTCTGATCATGACTCACAGAGCAGGAAAATTTCAGTGGTGTAAACCTAAATCTTCATCCCCAGGAAACTCCAGCTGCTGGGACGTTAGAGATTTCAGTAATGGGATGGACACCAGACTGTACTTTGCAGAATGGAAGGTCATTGGTCCCAATCTAGAATCAGATGGCAAAGTAACAGGCCCTTCAGCCCTTCGAGTCTGTACAGCATCAAGCCCCATTTACACAAATCCCTTTTTTATCATCTCCATACTCCCATCAACTCCTCCCAGAATCTACCACTCACCTACACACTAGGGGCAATTCACAGTGGCTTGTTAACCTACCAGCGCATCTTTGGGATGTGGGAGGAAACTGGAGCAGCCAGAGGAAACCCATACAGTCACAGGGAGAACGTGCAAGCTCCACACGGACAGCACCCAAGGTCAGGATTGAACCCGGTTCACGAGAGCTGAGGGACAGAAGCTCCACTCAATACACCACTGTGCTGCCCCTGTTGATAACTCTGGTTTGATGCTGCCCCTGTGGACTACCTTGTGAGCGTTTACTATGTCACAGGCGCCCTTTTAGTTGTCATTGATGTGTCCAGGTTTAACTTTCAGCAGGGATTCCTGGACAAATCAAATCGCCACAGTGGGATCACCTGCACCACACGCATTGCCATGGATCAAGGCAGAAGCTCATCACCACCTTCTTGGGGCAATTGGGGATGGACAGTAAATGCTGGCTCTGCCAGAGACAACCACATTCTGAGGGAGAATTGGAAAGGCATCCAACACAATATTACCTTTCTTACCCATCAGATTCCAGCACTGGTCACCGTTGTGTTCCTGGTCGTCACCCTCCTCACCATCTCCACCTTCACCCTCCCCTCTCCCGAGCTGGCTCTTTCTGCCTCCACTTATCACCCACCATCCTTCACCCTTCCTCAGTCCACCAATCACCTCTGGCCCGACTCACCGCTCCGCCCTCTCCTCTTTATACTGGCATCGCCCCCTCCACTCCCAATGCAGGGTCTCAACCCGAAAAGTCGACAATTCCTTTCCCTCCACAGATGCTGTTCGACCCACCGAGTTCCTCCAGCAAGTTGACCATTGCATCCCCCCAATACACTCCACGATCAGTCATGCGCATCGCCGTCTCCACATTCAGTCAAATGGGCGAGAGACTCTGCCAAGTAGCGTGGAGCCAGCTGCAGCTCAGAAACTATGACAGGTCACAGCTGCACTGCTCCCCAAACATGCACGATTCATCACTGCACATTCCCATCCTACTTGTGGTGAGCCCAGATGGTGATGCGTCACACACTGGAATGAAATGTAGACACCATATCTAATCAGAGTGTGAAGTGTAGAAAGATGAGCCCTGTGCAAGTTCTATTGTTCATTAACTTAAGTGGTGAATGGTTTTATTAACCATGGGATGTGTTCAGCACTGACAACGTTAGCATCTATTGGCCACTCCTCATTTCCCCACCTCTGAATTGAATGGCTTGCAAGGCCACTTCAGAGATAGTTATACAAAACCAACATTACTTTCGGACTAGAGTCACATTATATGCCAGATCAAATGAGTGTATTTAGAGTTATACAGCACAGAAACAGGCCCTTCAGACCAACTCATCCATGCCAACCATAGTGACTTCATTAATTAGTTCAATTTGCCTGCATTTGGCCCGTATCCTTCTACACCTTTCCTATCCATGAACCTGTCCAAATGTCTTTTAGAAGTTGCAATTGTACCCACCTCTATCACTTCCTCAGGCAGCTTGTTCCATACACCCTCTGTGTGAGAAATTTGTCCTCAAGTCCCTTTTAAATCTTTCCTCTCACACCTTAAACCTTTGCCTCCTAGGTCTAGACTTCTCAAGCCCTCCAGTCCCGGTAACATCCTTGTGAATTGCTTCTGCACCCTCTCTAGTTTTATCACATCCTTCCCATAGCCGGATGACCGGAACTGCACCCAATACTCCAAGTGTGGTCTGACCAACATCTTGTACAGTTGTAAATGACATCCCAACCCTCGTACTCAATGTCCAGTCTATCGAAGGCAAGCATGCCAAACGCCTCCTTCACCACCCTGTCTACCTGTGTTGCCACTTTCAGGGAACTATGTCCTTGTACCCAAGGTCTCTCTGCTCTACAACACTCCCCAGGGCAGGATACACACGGTGAATAACTGTCTTCTGAATCAGATGGTTTTAATGATAATCTGGTAGTTTTGTGGCCATCATTACTTATGCTAGCTTTTTTAAAAAGAAAATTCCAGATTTCTTTCATGAATTGTTAATGATTTACTACTGAATACAAGTCCAGGAAAGCAACCTGTCTGCTACCATAACCCCCCCACGGAATGAGTCCCTACAACTCACTGTTGGTTGAAAACAGATCAGCTGCTAAATACTTCACTCATGATGGCCCACAGAAGAGACTGTGCAGCCTGAAATATGTGGCTATCTGTTGTAAGATGTGTTATCTGAACAACACCCTACTCGATAACAGGTTTTGTGGTGGAGTCTACATACTGGAGGTTTCTAGTTTTAATTCTGCAAGGTGAAATTGCAAAAAGCAAAGTGAAATAGCAGCCACAGCAAACCCCTTTGGACCTCCACATCAGAAACCCAACAGATGGGCTGGGAGATACTGGAAATGGGACAAAACCATGGATGGTAGAACAATTCTGCATTCACTATGTATTCTGCTCCGTAAAGGTAAGCATAAGGGAGTTTTTAATTGTATGGTTAATATTAATGTAATTAAGTATTTTCTAATGTGTGCTTGAAATTTTGATTTTCATCTCAAGGATTTTCCAACATTTTAAAAGCAAGTTTAATTGTTTTTTTTTAGATATTTGTGAATGTTACGGTGTGGCAGAGCATTGACAATTGGAAAGGGCTATTGTTGGGCTATGCCAGGGGGCTGGGAGCAGGCTCACTGGGGGAAGGTCTGGCTGGGCACCCTGCCGAGCTAAGAGTGAGTTCAGGGAGGAGGGGAATTGTGAGTTGACTTGCTGAAGATCAGGTACCCAATTATGATCTGGATGACGGAATTGATGGCTTTGTGGCCAAGCTTGTGGATGATACAAAGGCAGGTGGGGGGGGGGGGGGGGGGGGGGGGGGGGCAGGTAGTGCTGAGGAAGCAGGGAGTCTGCAGAAGGACTTGGACAGGTTGGGAGAATGGGCAAAGAAGTAGCAGATGGAATACAGCGTAGGGAAGTCCATGGTCATGCACTTTGGTAGAAGGAATAAAGACATAGTCTATTTTCTAAACAGGGAGAGAATTCAGAAGGTACAAAGGGATTTGGGAGTCTTAGTGCAGGATTCCCCAAAGGTTAACTTGCAGGTTGAGTCAGTAGTAAGGAAGGCTAATGCAATGTTAGTATTCATTTCAAGAGGACTAGAATATAAAAGCAAGGATGCAATGCTGAGGCTTTATGAGGGATTGATCAGACCACAGTTGGAGTATTGTGAGCAGTTTTGGGCCCCATATCCAAGGAGGGATGCGCTGGCATTGGAGAGGGTCCAGAGGTGAGTTATGAGAATGATCCCAGGGATGAAAGGGTTAACATATGAGGAGTGTTTGATGGCTCTGGGCCTGTACTCACTGGAGTTCAGAAAGATGAGGGGGGATTCTCATTGAAACCTACCGAATATTGAAAGGCCTGGATAGAGTGGATGTGGAGAGGATGTTTCCAGTGGTGGGAGAGTCTCGGACCAGAGGGCACAGCCTCAGAATGAAAGGACGTCCCTTTAGAACATAGCAGGAATTTCTTTAGCCAGAGGGTGGTGAATCTGTGGAATTCATTGCCACAGACGGCTGTGGAGGCCAAGTCATTGGGTGCTGTATATTTAGAGCGGAGGTTGATATGTTCTTGATTAGTAGGAACAGGGTTGAGACGGAAAAATAAATCAGCCATGATCAAATGGTGGAGCAGATGATGGGCTGAATGGCCTAATTCTGCTCCTACATCTTATGGTTTTACAGGCATTGCATAAGGAACACAGGTACATCCCTCCCCACCATCAGTAGCATCTACATGAGATGCTGCCTCAAGGCGGCAACGTCTATCATCAAAGATCCCCACCATCCGGGCCATGCCATCTTCTCACAGCTACCATCAGGCAGGAGGTACAGAAGCCTGAAGTCCCACACCACCAGGTTCAAGGACAGCTGCTTCCCTTCAACCATTTGGTTCTTGAACCATCCGGCACAACCCTAATCACTACAGAGACACAAAATTCTGCAGTCCTGATGAAGGATCTCAGCCCGAAATGTCAACAGTTTATTTTCCTCCATGGATGCTGCCTGTCCTGCTGAGTTCCTACAGCACCTTTTGTGTACTAACACTAAGCACTACCTCAGTACACCAACACCATGACCACTTTGCACTAAATGGACTTCTTTCTTTTTGTTCTATTTGTGTTCTTTCTTGTATCATTTTGTGTTTCTTGTGAATGCTGTGTATCTGATGCTCTGTGCCTGTGATGCTGCTGCAAGTAAGTTTTTCATTGCACCTGTGCACACATGGACTTGTGCAGATGACAATAAACTCAACTTTGACTTTGATCTGATTGAGCGGTTTAACCTGCTAGAAACGATTCATTGAGTTGGGTGCAAAGAAACTATTTTCTCTGCCGAGAACATGGGATATAATCTTCAAATCAATAGTGTAATCAGGTAGCAAAAAACAAGCTGAACTCGGCAGGTCAGGCAGCATCTGTGGAGGGAAATGGACCATCTACGTATTGGGTTAGGATCCTTCATCTGGAGTCCAGATGTACAGTCACGACCCGAAATGTCGACTGTCCGTTTCCTTCCATGGATGCTGTCTGACCTGCTGAGTTCATCCACAGCAGCTTGTTTTTGCTCCAGATTCCAGTTTCGTGTCTCTAGTGTAATCGGGTACACCTTTACACACACAAAGGGCAGTGGAAATCTGGGATTGTCTCTCCCCTAAAAGGCCATGGATACCAGAAGGACAATTGGAGCTTTGAAGACTGGGATCAATGCATATTGACTTGGGAAGAGTCGTGAAGTGGGTGAATGGACCATAGGTATGGACCAGGCATGGCCTAATCTACTGGGGAAGCAAGCATGAGGGAGTAAACAGATGTACACTCCAATAATACACCTAAGCACATTTAATGGCACAGCTTGAGGCGAGGATAGCAGGAGACACTGTTCCCAAGGACACAATGTAATCAGGTGTACTGCAGGATAATGGCTGGCTCTTGAAGCAACACTCAATTTTTGCATCCCAACCAACAGCATAAAGTCACCCTTTTTTAATTTACAGCCTGCAAAGAAAGATTGCACAATTCACAATAAGTGGTGAATGATAAACGGTTGTATCCTAGCCTCTGATGCACTGGATTAAAGCTATTCAAAGATATTTGCCACTGTATGTCATTGAGTGTGTTATCACAATGCTACGGGCTGGTGGGAAATGCATCTCGTGCATGCAGCAAGAGGCTACAACCTGCCCACCTGCAACCTCACAAAGCACTGCCAAACAGATTACACAATGTCCACCCACATAAAGAAAGGCTACACTTCAATAGCACTCTACACCTCCTTTGGAAGTTGAGACACTTTACAGCCAATGGAGCACTTTGCAAATTTAACTATCCTTGCAGAGTACTGTTATATCAGCAGCCAATTTGTTCAGAGCAAGCTCCCAGAAAAAAAAACTAGATTCACTTCAGTGGTTAGGTGAGTGATAAATACAAGTCCAGAATGTTGGAAGAATTTCAATTCTCCTTCTCAAAATAGCTCAGTTGGAAATTTTAGTGAAGGTATGGAATGGAAGAAGTTTTGCTTCACTAGTCTGTCCAGAGGACAGCATATCCCTCAGCTCTGGCGTTTCTGATTGCTACTCGAGTGACTGGAGCGAGACTTGAACCTGCGACCAGCTGACTTAGAGCACTACCCTTGGACCTACACTGTCACCCACACAATGCCCAGAGAAAACAGTGGTGGTGTGAAAGAAACAGCAGGTCAATGATCAAAGCATGAAAGATTACTTGGAACCTCTTACTCCCCCAGAAACTAGACTGAGTACTGCCATGTCCAAACAAGCGTTCTGGTTAAATCTGTTGGTAAATCTCTCTCAATCTTCGCTGACACCAGGAAGTAACGCAACATCTGGGCACATTAGAATGCTGAATATTTCAAAGTTGGGCATCCATCCATGTCCCCTGTTTAAACGTTTACAGACTGGTAAACAAGCTGATGAAATCAAACATCTGTCATTTAATTTGAATTCCCATTGAATTGATAGATAACAACTCATGAAGTAACAGAGATCCACTGGGCCAGAAGCACTGTGTAAATGTTGCAGGAAGCCGAGAATTAAAACCTCAAACCCCCCCCCCCCCCCCCCCCATTGTGACAGAACCTCTCAGTGCCTCTGGGCGTCCGACAGCACATTAAAGCCAATGTAGTTAACAGAAAACAGTACAGCACAGGAACAGGCCCTTCTGCCCACGACGTTGTGCTGAACTAATTAAACTAGTAATTAAATGCCTACCTAAACTAATCCCTTCTGCCTACACAATGGGCACATGCTTCCATTCTCTGTACATTCATGTGCCTATCTACGAGCCTCTTGAACGCCTCTATCGTATTTGCCTCCACCACCACTCCTAGCAGTGCATTCCAGGCACCCACCACTCTCATGTGAAAAACTTCTCCCGTACATCTCCTTTGAACTTACCCCCTTTCACCTTAAATGCATGCCCTCTAGTATTAGATATTTCACCCCCAGGAAAAAGATACCACCTATCTACCATATCTATGCTTCTCATAATTTTATAAACCTCTATCAGACCTCCCTCAGCCGCTGCTGCTCCAGAGAAAACAACCCAAGTTTGTCCAAACTTTCCTCATAGCACATACTATGTGGATCCAGAACTGGCTGGCCCACAGAAGGCAAAGAGTGATTGTTGAAGGGTCGTATTCTGAGTGGAAGTCAGTGACCAGTGGTGTACCTCAGGGGTCTGTACTGGGACCCTTACTCTTCGTGATTTTTATAAACGACCTGGAAGACGAAGTGGAGGGGTGGGTTAGTAAATTTGCAGATGACACGAAGGTTGGGGGTGTTGTGGATAGTTTGGAGGGCTGTCAGAGGTTACAGAGGGACATAGATAGGATGCAAAGTTGGGCTGAGAAGTGGCAGATACAGTTCAACCCAGATAAGTGTGAAGTGGTTCATTTTGGTAGGTCAATTATGTTGGCAGTATATAGTCTTAATGGTAGGACTCTTGGCAGTGTGGAAGATCAGAAGGATCTTGGGGTCCGAGTCCATAGGACGCTCAAAGCGGCTGCACAGGTTGACTCTGTCATGAGGAAGGCATATGGTGTATTGTCCTTCATCAATCGGGGAACTGAATTTAGAAGCCAAGAGATATTGTTGCAGCTATATAGGTCCCTGGTCAGACCCCACTTGGAGTATTGTGCTCAGTTCTGGTCGCCTCACTACAGGAAAGATGTGGAAGCCATAGAGAGGGTACAGAAGAGATTTACAAGGATGCTGCCTGGAATGTGGAGCATGCCTTATGAAAGCAGGCTGGGAACTCAGCCTTTTCTCCTTGGAGAGACGGAGGATGAGGGGGGACCTGATAGAGGTGTATAAGATGATGAGAGGTATTGATCGGGTAGATAGTCAGAGGCTTTTCCCCAGGGCTGAAATGGTGGCCACAAGAGAACATAGGTTTAAAGGTGCTGGGGAGCAGATATAGAGGAGATGTCAGGGGTAAGTTCTTTACTCAGAGTGGTGAGTGTGTGGAATGGGCTGCCGGAAATGATGGTGAAGGTGGATACGATAGGGTCTTTCAAGAGACTGTTAGATAGGTACATGGAACTGGGTAAAATAGAGGGCTATGGGTAAGCCTAGTAATTTCTAGGGTAGGGACATGTTCGGCACAGCTTTGTGGGCCAAAGGGCCTGAATTGTGCTGTAGTTTTTCTATGTTTCTATACTCTCTAATCCAGGCAGCATCCTGGTAAACCTCTTCTGCATCCTCTCTAAAGCCTCGACATCCTTCCTATAATGGGGTGACCAGAATTGAATGCAGTACCCCAGGTGTGGCCTAATCAGAGTTTTATAAAGCTACAATAGAGTGCCTTGATATTGTTGCCATGGTTGTGCAGTAGGAAACACAGCAACCAATGTGGGCATAGCAAGATCCCACAATCAGCATTATGAAAGTGAACAGGCAAGCTGTTTACAGTGATGTTGGATAAGTGAGAGTCTATGGTAAACTATCCCCCCACATTGTCTAACTCCACCTGTCTTTGGTGTGGGTCACCTTACCATCCCTTCCCATCTGCTGGGTCAAACTGCACTTACCTAGTTCCATTCTTGATTCATCCACCACTCCCCTCCCCACTTCCCAAGCATTCATTCACTCAACCACTGCTGCAATGTGCACTGTCTACAAAGTACACTGCAGTTACTCACCCAGGTTACTCCAGCAGCACCTCCCAAACCTGCCACCACCAAGGAGGACTTGTAGGGAACACCACCACCACATTCCCTCGAAGCCACACTGAAATACATCGCTGTTCCTTCATCGTCACTGGGTTAAGATCCTGGAATTCCCTCCCTAACATCACAGTGAGAGCACCTTCAACAGAAAGTCTGCAGCGGTTTGACAAGGTGACTCATTGACACCTCAAGGCTACCTAGTGATGGTCAATAAACAGCCTTGCCAGCAACAGAAAAATGTAATGATCCAGTTACAACCAGAGGATCACCAGCAATGGTTTTCTTCCTGAACACTCACCGTTAGCCATGGATCCATCCTTGCCCCCTTCCCCATTTCCCAACTGTACACTGTCCCCGAGCAACAACATCCAGAACACGGCATCCGTTTCCTCACACAGTGCTTCACCAGCCCTCAACTTGCTCAATGCTGACACTTATCCAATATTCCATGGTGAATGAGCAGAAATTCCTTGAAACTCAGCCACTTTCAGTCGTTTACATGAACTCACTGGACAGTAGGAAACAGATAACACAGACCTGGCAGCCTAAAACTGTCACTTAAACAAGGCGAAGCAAGACAATGCTGGTTTTATGCTTCATATCAGCCTTCTCCCTCTCTCACTGTGGTTTCAGAAAAAGAGAAACCTCACTGACCCATATAAAAATTCTGAGGAGGATTGACAAGGTGGATGTTGTGTGGATGTGTCTCCTAGATGGGGTATCTGGAACTATGGGGGCATAGTTTCAGAATATGGGGGTGTTCATTTCATACTGAGATGAGGAGGAATTGGTGTGGCAACTGCTCTGCCCAAGACTGTGAAAAATTGCAGAGAGTTGTGAACACAGCCCAGTCCATCAGACAAACCAGCCACCCCACCCGTTCACACTTTCCGATGCCTCCATATATCAGGGACTCCTCTCACTCAGACATTCTCTTTTCTTCCTTGTCCCATCAGGCAGAAGATACAAATGCATGATGAGAGCATGAACCACTAGACTCAAGGACAACTGTTATCAGACTCTTGAACAGACCTCTCATATGCTAAAGGTGAACTCTTGATCTCCCAGTCTACCTTGAGGTGGTCGTTGCACTTTGACTACCTGCACCACTTTCTCTGTAACTGTAACACCATATTTTGCATTGTTTCCTTTTGACTACCTCGATGTAATTATGGATGGCACACCAAAGAAAAGCTTTTCACTGTATCTCAATACATGCGACAATAATAAATCAACACCAATTTCTTCTTGGAGTCACTACTCTTTGGATTCTGTACCTGCAGGTGGAGTTATTGAATATATACAGACATTTAAACCACGAGGCGTACTGCGTGAGAGTGGGAAAGTAGTGCTGAGGCCAAGATTGGTTCAGCCTTGACCTTACTGAACACTGGGGAAGGTTCGAAGGGCTGAGTGGCCTCTTCCTGCTCCTGTTTGCCCTTCCAACCTCCAAAACACTGCACCAGTTCCTGCACACATTCTTTCACCCCCCCGTCCTGACCCCTCCACTGTCTCAATACGGACAGACTTGTCATCGAACATTCAGTATTGAACGAGCAGAAATTCCTCCGACCAAATACAGCCGAAGTTTTCAGCTATTCACACACTGTCATTGGACAGTGGGAAACAGATAACACAGACCCAGTGGTCTAAAGCCATCACTTTATACTTGCAAATATACAATATGAAGCAAGACAATGTTGTTTTTCCACTTCACATTAGCCCTCTCCCCCCTCCCTCGGTTTTTCCTTAAACCCCATTTGTCCAAGCTGCTCCCTGTGATCACGTCCACAATGTACCCACTGAGTGAGTGGCTCTCGACCCTATCGTGGATTTATCAGTGAGCTTCCGCCACCAGCACTCCCACCCTGCTGCCAAAGTTTGCCAAAGGAGACTGTGACCTTGTTCCTACAATTGCAGAAACCATGAAATATTCATGTGGAAAGCGCTCCTCACACTTACTGATCTGTCAGGCAGCTGTCACATTTACTACCAGTGTTTCTTTCTTAATCTTTATTTTCTTTAAATGAAATCCACCTCTCAACTTGATCGGTAACTTCAGTGTTTTGGATTTAAACATTTCAGATCTTAATTGTCAGACTGCCTGTAGCAATCCAATTACTTCCAGCTCTCGGGCACTGTGGTCTTATAAATGGGACTGAAGATCAGACTGAGCAAGAGACAGTCGTACAATCCCTCCCAAAAGTTCACTTGCATCCCTTGTGTGGTCAGCTAATGACAGCATAGTGGTACAGCTGGTGCTTCATCTCAGCTCCAGTCACCCCTATTCAAACCTGATCTCTGGTGTTGTTGTGTAGACTTTGCATGGTCTCTGTGTTCCTCCTCCAGATGCTCTGGAATCATCCCAAATCTCAAAAACAAGCAACTCAGTAGATTAATTGGCCTCTGTAAATGGCCTATAGTGTGCAGATGAGTAGTGGTAGTTGATGGGAACATGGGGAGGATAAACTGGGTTAGGGTAGATGCTTGTAAAACTGCGTACTTGTTGGTTGGCATGGACTCAGTGGGTCCTGTTTGCATGCTGTGTCTGTCTATGAGCAATGCATCTGCACCCTGCTGTGAAAGGGCTGAGCTCCGGGGAAAGACTGCGACGTGTGGGAAGGTTATATTCAGACTTGAAAGTGCAGAGGATTGCACAGGTAAATAA
This sequence comes from Pristis pectinata, assembly GCF_009764475.1. Classification (NCBI taxonomy): domain Eukaryota; kingdom Metazoa; phylum Chordata; class Chondrichthyes; order Rhinopristiformes; family Pristidae; genus Pristis; species Pristis pectinata. Next base: position 4,945,794 of record NC_067429.1, read on the forward strand.
GGAAGGAAGTGGGGCAGGAAAAGAACATTGGGAAGGTCTACTTCAAATGAGATACAACAAGACGACAACGTGGTGAAAAGCCTCTTCCGGTAACCACCGTCAAATCTCAGTCCACCCAGAGCGCCACCAACATGCAGACCAGCCAGAACACAGAAGTCCTGGAATTCCTTGAGAAAATCCTGGCATTGTAACTGTACATTGATGAGTTCAAGGGATCTGGATAATCCTGCTCATCTCCCGACCCTGTGAATCCTAGAAATTTTACAGTACAGGAGGAGCCTATTCAGCCAATCTATCCTGGCTCCTAGAAGGGCAATTCTATCAGACCCACTCTCTTATATTTTCTCCACAGTGCTGTGATTATTCTGCCCGAACTATCAATCCCATTCCCTTTCCAACACTGATTAATTCCACCAGCTGACTGGCAGTGAATTCCAAGAGATTACACAGCTCTGTGATACAGAGAAGTTGGGTATCCTATCACATGATTCACAAAGGACAAGTCTGCAGGTACCAGAAGTAATTAGGAAAACTGACAGGATGTTGTTGTTTATTACATGGGAAATCACAGGTTACTGAAGCAGTGAGACAGCAGACGACCACTGTGCCACCCCACAGGATCTTCCTCCCACCTTAATTAGAGTAACTTCATCACCATATTCCTCTAGAAAGTAGCATCCATCACTAAGGACCCTCACCATCCGGGACATGCCCTCTTCACATTACTACCATCAGGGAGGCGATACAGGAGCCTGAAGACCCACACTCAACAATTCAGAAACTGCTCCTTCCCCTCTGCCATGAGGTTTCTGAACAATCCATGAAAACTACCTCATTATTCATTTCTTTTGCACTATTTAAGTTTGTAATTTATAGTAATTTTATGTTTTTGCACTGTACCGCGGCAGACACGGTAGTGTAGCGGTTAGCATAACGCTATTACAGAGCCAGCGACCCAGGTTCAATTCCAGCCACTGTCTGTAAGGAGTTTGTACATTCCCCCCGTGTCTGCGTGGGTTTCCTCCGGGTGCTCCAGTTTCCTCCCACATTACAAAGACGTACGGGTTAGGAAGTTGTGGGCATGCTATGTTGGCGCCAGAAGCATGGCGACACTTGCGGGCTGCCCCCAGAACACTCAACGCAAAAGATGCATTTCATTGTGTGTTTCCATGTACATGTGACTAATAAACACATCTTATATCTTAAAACAAGTTTCACATCATAAGTCAGTGATAATAAATCTGATTCTTATATATTCAGCTTCTCCTAAATGCATCAGTGCCTTTGTCTCAATATCTCTATGAAGGAGTTCTCCTTCTCACTGTGCCTGGGTAAGAAAGTATCACCTGAATTTGGTGACAAACATATATTTACCAACCCTCACCTTGGACTTCACCTGCTTGGAAATGCCTCCTCTGCACCATAATCTGAAGGAGATCTATTAGGTCAACCTCACTACTGTCATCCCTAAAGAAACACCTGTTCAGTTTTCCTTTGCTGAGTGAAACTAAAACAAAACTAAAATTGAGAAAAGTCTGTCGCAGACAAAACCAACACGTGATCACAAGTTCCAGGGCACCTGGGGTAGCATTTTGGTAAGCTCTCCTTTGGAAGTGAGGTGAGAGCACGGAGTAACTATTACAGGCATTTGGGGAAGGATTTGTTCTACATTTCCAACAACAAAAATAATAATTTAAACCAGAGATATAAAGCAGAGATTATTAAAGCCTTCTGCAAACAGAAATTCAAAAAGTTAAAGTATGCTTGTCCTTGTGGAGTGTAAACACTGACGTGGACTAGTTGGCTTGTTTGTATACAACACATTACTTTTTCTTTTAAACACACGCATGGGTAAAGATTTGCGGTGGGCAATTCCTGGGAACTGGTGCCACTCTGCTGGCACTGCCTCACTTCTGTAGAGGAGAATCTCAATGCACAATTGAAAGGATCAGGCATTCAGGAATACTGAACAGTATTTCAGCATTGATGAAATGCGATTCTCACCTCATCACAGGTTGTCGAAGGATGCAGCCGGTTTGGGACTTGGTTGAGGTAGCAGCAAGAAAATGGGTAAATAGAGAGAGAGAGCGGACCTGTTTTGAAGAGAAGTGGGGAAGTTCTCCTGGTGAATTGGCCAATAATTATCCCTCATTCAATATCAGTAAAGTTGATCACCTTGCTCTTTGTGGAAGCTTGCTGTGCATAAAACATCTGATAAAGATATCTAATAAAGATATCTTATCAGATTCCCTCCACAACATTAGCAACCTACGTTAAAATTACTTGCCTCAAAACCTTTTAAATCCAACTGCAGCCCAAGAGGTCAGAGTTTCAAAATTGCAAAGGCAGTGGACAGATATTTAATGATAGGTTGATTGTTGGAGGAGCAAGGCTGAGCGAAGTGGAGGAAAAGCCCCAGTTGTATTGATCAGCATTGGTACAGGATCTAGTCCACCAATAGATGGGTTGAACAGCTTCCTTAATCCAGATACAATGAACACCTGACTCCATTTGCCAATCAACCTCTCCTCACCTGGATCCACCAATCACCGGCCAGCTCTTGCCCGACCCCTCTCACCTCTACGCTGGTCATCTCCCCTCTGCTCTTTCAGTCCAGATGAAGGACCTTGACCCAAAACATCGACTGCCCATTTCCCTCCACAGATGCTGCCCGACCTGCTGAGTTCCTTCAGCAGCTTGTTGAATGCCTGCTTGTTTGAAAAATTATCTAAGGACACATCAGTTAGAAATCTCAGATTGCATTTAAACTTGCCCAGTGAAGCTTGGTTTTGGATCAAATTTTAAAGGCAGAAGTCTTTATTCCTGACAGAACGGAGTTTTCCAAATCCAAGCAGACGAGAGTGAACTTCTACAGGATGGGAGAAGCCAAAGGTGCACTTGGTATCTCCAGAGAGGTGGCCAAGGTCAGACAGCCAAAGTCCGCACTCTCACCCGCACGGACTCTGTCTACACTTCTCGCTGCCTCAGAAAAGCAGCCATCATAATCAAAGGTGAAGACACAAGAAATTCTGCAGATGCTGGAATCTGGAGCAATACACAGAAAGTGCTGGAGGAACTCAGCAGGTCAGGCAGCATCCATGGAGGGAAATGAACAGTCGATGTTTCGGCCCGAGACCCTTCATCAGGACATAATCAAAGACATCTCCTACCCCGGACATTCTCTCTTCTCCCCTCTCCCATCAGGCAGAAGATACAAAAGCCTGAAAGCACGTACCACCAGGCTCAAGGACAGCTTCTATCCCACTGTTGCAAGACTATTGAATGATCCCCGGTACAATAAGATGGAATCTTGACCTCACAATCTACCTCGTTGTGACCTTGCACCTTACTGTCTGCCTGCACTGCACTTTCTCCGTAACATTATATTCTGAGTTCTGATATTGCTTTTCCCTTGTACTTTTCAGTGTACTGACGTGGTGAAATTATCTGTATGGATGGCATGCAAAACAAGTACCTTAGTATATGTGACAATAATAAACCAATTACCAATTAAATGTCTGAAGTTGAGCGAAACAGCAGTATGATTTTATTTTTTGTCTTGGCCAATGTTTATCAGAGGGAACTGGTTCCATTTCCCTCCTGTGTCTCTGTGTCATGTGCAAGGTGTGGTTGAGCTACTGGTGTTTTCTGCCCTGGCTGCAGACTTGACTCACAGTGACAGACAGTGACTACACATGACGGAGAAGGAAAAGGCCATGTACCCAGGGGATTAGAAACTGCACTAGTGTGCAGAATATCAGAAAAGCTGAGCTCAACCACGTCTGGTCTCTGTTATTCTGCACACCACAGTTCAAACTGTGTTCTGGATTGGTGTTCACTGGGAAACACAAAATTGGAAAGTTAGAGGAGTTAGTTGAGTGGATTTGGGTTATGAACCTTTAGGTTACTGAAGCAGGGAGGACGATTGGCTTCTGTAATGTTAGTTGAGCAGTAAGAGTCTCACCCTCCAACGTGGGATCATCCCAGCCTTGGATGCATGGGCAGACTTGACCATAGGACTCTGCAATGAGAAACAGTATGTCCAGTCTTGAAAAGATCCAATCCAACCATGGAGTAGGGTTGTACTGCCTTAAGTATGAAATATTAAGGGGTTTCTTAAAAAATTAATGAGGGAGAGTGAGCGAGAAGTCCATCTTCTCATCCACAGGTGGTGAAAATCTAGAGCTCCCTCTCCCTTGAACATTTTCACAAGTGAGATGTATCTGTGTCAGGACTGGTTGACATTGGCAGATGCTATTAGAAATTCAGAGAGAAGGTTGAGAGGAATTGTATGTAGATGCAAGGTTTTTAACATAGTAAGGGACGATGATCTTGATGCAGACATTAATCAATCCATGACATTTGTGAGTGATGCAGAAGTATATACAAGTGAGGCAGGTCAAGACATGTTAAAGGAATGAACTCATTAATAGTAGATGTTGTGGATGTGCGCTGTTTACGTAGCCTGTCAACTGAAGGCCCCTCCGTCCTCTGCACGGCTGCCCTCAAAGATAACACTTTGGGAAAGACGAGGATAAATCTTAGCAAAGGGAGCTGACACCAGGGCAAACAAGTGAGGCAATTTAAGGTATTGTCTGGGTAATGAAGTACAAATTAAAGAACATTAAACCCTAGTACAAGACAAACCATACCCAGACTATTGTATAGAGCTCAACTCTCGATGGTTACGGAGTTTCCTGCAATTAGGACTCAGCCGAGTCTGGGGTAGTTTGGATGTGGGAGCTGGTGCTCAACTGAAATGCCATCAGGCACTATGTCCAGCGTTGGGTGTAGAAGGGCCTGAGAACACCTTCTCCATCTCCACCCACGTCTGTGCAGGGACAAAGGAATGGTGGTAACCCATTCAGCCCATCGAGACTGCCGGCTGATTTGCTCACTCTCCAGTTATCTGCCATTTCCACTAATGGCAGATAATTTCCACGAATTTTGTTCACCAATCCCAAATTTAAAGTTAATAACTGGCCTGGCGTTAACTGGCGTTTTTAAATGAGTATTGCAAATTTCTACCACTCTGGGTAGGTGAAAGGTCAGACTCTGCCTCAGTCCTAGCCTCTCTGACCAGCAGCTGTAGCTCCCAGCCAGCCTATCAGCTCCCCTTTATGTCTTAAAAGTATTAACCAAAGCACCAGTAACATTGTGAATTCCAGGGAATACACCCTTAACCCAAGGAATCCAGATATCATTCTGGTATTGAGGTGCCTGAAGACAATATTATTCTTCCTAACCTGGGGAGTGATCCAACTGGGGCTTGCTCCTTCACATAGCATCTTTCAATTATATGCAAAAAGAGAGAGGAAGGCAAATGATCAGATCACGTAATCTTCAACCATCATACTGATTTCACTGCACAGAGGAAGCATCAAGTCCCAAGGTGCTGCAACCTCTGGCCCAGTGTTCTCAGCACCAGTCTGTGTGTGACTAAAGAATTCACTGCAGAACAAAGATCTCAGCTACAGAGTCATCTTAGCTCACAGGTTGTTGAGTTGGTTATTGTGCCAAACCAATTACATTAGTAATAAAATGCTCCACTAAACTAATCCCTTCTGCCTACACAATGCTCATGTCCTACCATTTCCCTCACATCCATGTGCCCAGCTAAGAGCTTCTTGAATGCCTCCATCATATTTGTCTCCACCACCACCCCAGGCAGCGCATTCCAGGCACCCACCACTCTCTGTGTAAAAAAAACCTTGCCCTGCATATCTCCTTTGAACTTTGATCATTAACGTCCACCATGAGCACAATTCCACACAATCCCCCAACTACACTCCATCCCCGAATGCATGAATAACCTGCTCTCGGTGCATTGGTAACGTGTAATTCAATCGGGTCTGAGAAATGAAACAGATCCAGGCAGACCAGTAGCATTGGACTGTCAGTGAAGACACAAGAAATGCTGGAATCTGGAGCAAACAAACAATCTGCTGGAGGAACTCAGCGGCTTGAGCAGCATCTGTGGGAGGAAGGGAATTGTCGATGTTTGGGTCGAAACCTGCATCAGGACACTGCCTGCCAGCTCACACATCATTCGTACAGTGAAGTAGCCAATTAAATACTATGTACACAAATGTGCTCCTTCTCTGTTCATCTTGTAGTGAACCTGTTTGATATGCAAATATTGTTAGCCAGAACCACATTAACTAGCATAGACAAGTGTCCTTTCGTTAAATATCCTTTGAATTGAAGAGAATGAAGGTGTTTCAGTTGACTTTGCCTCGAGAATGCTCACTCTTCTTCTGCACAGCTCAGCTCCTTAACAGCAAGTCCGTTCTATAAATGGAACACTCAGGATCCGCCCAAAGATCTCGTAAATTGGCAATTTCCACACTCTGGGGAAGAAGTCGCTCCTGAATTCTGCACTGAATTATTACAGACCATCTTGTATTGTGTCCGAGTTTTATTTCCTTTCCACAAGAGTAAAACTCAGTTTCACTTGCAATGGGGAAATGAGAGAGGTGGCCAATGACATGATGCAAGGTTTAAAACCAAAGCTTCTTTTCCATTCTAAGATTTGAACATAGAACATTGCAGCACAGTACAGGCCCTTCAGCCCACAATGTTGTGCCGACATTTTATCCTGCTCTAAGATCTATCTAACCCTTCCCTCCCGCATAGCCCCCCATTTCTCTATCATTCATGTGTCTACCTAAGAGTTTCTTAAATGTCCCTAATGTATCTGCCCCCACAACCTCTGCCAGCAGTGCGTTCCACACACCCACCACTCTCTGCGTAAAAAAAAACTTACCCCTGACATCCCCCTTATACCTTCCTCCAATCACCTTAAAATTACGTCCCCTTGTGTTAGCCATTGCCACATTTCACTCTGGAGAGTTTCAACTCATGTTTAGCATCAAAGGAGACAACTACAGCTGTGATTGCCCCAATCACACCCTATCCTGATTCAGAAGTGTATCATCACTCCCTTGTTCTTCTTGTCTAAATCCTGGAACTCCCCACACATGCGTGCACCTCGCTGCAGTCGTTCTAACCGGCAGCTCACCACCATCACCTTCTCAAGGGCAATAAGTACCAGCTTTGCCAGTGGAGGGCCCACATCCCAACAATGAATCCTAACTCTTATTAAACTGGGCAAAGTGTGGCCTTTCTAACAGGGAGCAGAACCCTGATCTAGGACTGCTTTACCTGTACTACATCAATGCACTCTGTACTGACTCATTGTAACTGCACTGTGTAATGAATTGACCTGTACGATCGGTACGCAAGACAAGTTTTTCACTGTACCTTGGTACAAGTGACAATAATAAACCAATACCAATAAACAACCAGAGGCTGAGGCGGCAAAGGATAATGTCCGATGATGATAAGTACTGGGATTTCTGGATTACTAAAATAACGCACGAGGCACTTGTACCAAAATAAGTACAATGGAACAGGAAGGAGTGTGGCGAACGATGGTGGTGCCTTGAGGAAGCTCCACTGAGAATGAGCAACACAAGGACAAATATATTGAACACATGAACACGGGAGGCACAGGAGTTGGCCATAGACCTTCCAGCGCTCTCTGCCATTCAATAAGATCATGGCTCCTCCTACCTTCGCCTCAACTTCACCCGTCCTCCATAATCTTCGACTCTCCTACAGGTCAAGTATCTGTGTCTCAGTCTTCAATGCATTCAAGGGTTTGTAAAGAGACATGGCACCCCCGGCAGCTTTGCCTTGTAGAAGTTAGATGGACAGTAATTACATACACAACACAGCCTATAAGCAGTTTCACTTCCACAAGTGCGTCCTCCTCTGTTAATGCAAGATGTGGGTGGGCAGTCTCCACACACAACAGCATGCCTCCTGAGAGGAGGTGCAGACTCGAGCTGCACAGATGGCTGGGACAGATGGCACCAAGATATCCTCATTCTGTCACACTGGCTCCTTCTCCCAGCTCAACTTGTAGCTTCACTTCCTCGTTCCCCCAACTGCTTCCTGCATCAACATCAATAACTCTCGGATCCACGAGCAAGCACGACTTGAATAAATACTTCCCACTCCTTTTTCTTCACCACCCCCCCCCCCCCGACCTTTGCCTTTCCTTATTCCTGTGGCTCCCTTCCCCTGCCTTGATGACCTGCCTATCTCCTCTCCTCCCTCATCCTTTATTCCATGGTCCTCTGCCCTCTCCTACCGGATTCCTTCTTCTTCAGCCCTTTCCCTCTTCCACCCATCACCTCTCAGCTTATTACATCTCCCCCACTCCCCCCCCCCTCACCTGGACTCACCTATCGCCTGCCTGCATGTGCTCCTCCCCCTCCCCCCACATTCTGGCTTCTGCCCTCTTCCTTTCCAGTCCGGTCTTGACCCAAAACGTCAACTGTTTATTTCCCTCCACAGATTCTCCCTGACCCGCTGAGTTCCCCCAGTGTGTATTACCACCAATCACATCCAACTTTAACCTCAAAGCAGGCGCATCGATTTCACATGCTGCAAGTGAACAAACACTGAAGCCTCCTGCCCACCAGCAACTGAGGTGCAAACTGCTCACAAACTATTTCATGTACAGAGGGGGGAGAGAGCACAGTGTGACCAAAACCCGTGACGGAGATGAAACAGATAATGCGACCATTGCACTGCTGGTGCCCGAACATCTACTGAACAAGCCGCTGACTCGCTCTATTCAAATTCCGATGGGAGCTGGGGAATGTGTAGGACTCACTCTTTCTCTGGGTGAGAGGGAATTGGTTCAGTGTTGAGAGGGGGATGTATGCAGATCCAGCTTCAGTGACCATGTGCCAAGTACATTGGAGAAACCTACAGGTCAAATGGAAGCAGTCCATTCAGTCCACTATTGTCATGCTGGCCCACAGGTGAGCTTGCAGTGCCTGGGAGTATATCCCTGCACTTGGTAGGATCAGACTCTGTCATTGTGCCATCCAGCCATAGAGTAGAACAGTACAGGAGCAGGCCCTTCAGGCCAGGATGTCTGTGCCAACCATGATGCCAATTTAAACTGTACATTTGCCTGCAAATGGTCTGTACCTCCTCCATTCCCTGCCTGTTCAGGTGTCCAAATGCCTCTTACACATTGGTTTTGTACCTGCCTCCACCACCACCCCTGGCAGCACGTTCCAGGCACCCACCACTCTATGCATATAAAAAAAACTTGCCAGGTAAATTTCCTTTAATTTTCTCCCTCTCACTTTAAAGCTATGCCCTCTATATCTGACATTTGGAAAAAGACCAACTACCTACTCTGTCTATTCCGCTCATAATTTTATGTACTTCAACCAGATCACCCCTCAGCCTCCAACACTCCAGAGAAAACAATCCAAGTTTGTCCCACCTCACCCTGATCTCGCTATCCTCCACTTTAAGATTAAAATTAAGATATCTTTATTAGTCACATGTACATCGAAACACACAGTGAAATGCATCTTTTGCATAGAATGTTCTGGGGGCAGCCCGCAAGTGTCGCCACACTTCCGGCACCAACATAGCATGCCCGCAACTTCCTAACCCGTACATCTTTGGAATGTGGAAGGAAACCGGAGCACCCGGAGGAAACCCACACAGACACAGGGAGAATGTACAACCTCCTTACAGACAGCGGTGCAAATTGAACCCAGGTCGCTGGCGCTGTAATGGTGTTTTCCTTCTTGGTGAATACTGATGAGAAGCACTCATTTAGTACCTTACCTACTTCCTTTGGCTCCGGGTATAAATTTCCTCCTTTGTCCTTGAGTGGTCCTAGCATCTCCTGAGTTACCCTTTTGTTTTTAAATGCATGTTCAAAATGCTTTAGGATTCCCTTTAATTCTACTCACCAAGGACATCTCACGGCCCCTTTTACCCCTGTAGATTCTCTATCTATGTTCTCTCCTGCTTCCACGTGAGAGTTGACCAGGTGAGCCTGCAAGTGACCATCCGCACTGGGTTGTTGTCTACCGATGCTATATTTTGATGAAAGTCTTGGGATTGAGACATCATCTAGTTTTTTTATGAATAATCTGCTTTGCAATGGTCTTTATTATTAAAGTCTGCGCACACATGTACACAGTCAAAAATATGTACATCTTATATGCACGGACACAACACAAAAACAGTCACTGCTGAAGGAACAACTGAAGTGTTTAATCAGAAATGAAGGGACACAGAATCTCACCAACCTTCTCAGTGGCAAGCACCCAGCTCTCAGCAATGCCTGACACTGTAAAATTAAGTCACTGATTTCAAGCAGAAAGTGAAATGCATTCGAAGTAAATAGATGTAAACTGGCAGCCTGCTTGATACATCCAGAACATGACATTGAATGGTGAGCTTGGTGATTTGCAGGGAGAGAGTCACAGAGACAGGGAACTGGGAGATGGCACTGATTGAACTGTGGGGAATTATGCAACAGTGCCATTGGTGAATGATGCTTCTAAGATTTACAGCAAACATTTTGCCAGATGGAGGGATGGATTACTTTGAATTGGCAGGATTTGTTTGCTGTGTGCTGTTCAATGCCGTTACTATATCATGGATAAATAGTGATGTTCCAGTCCTTCGGTTACATAGAACATAGAAAAACTACAGCATAATTCAGGCCCTTCGGCCCACAAAGCTGTGCCGAACATGTCCCTATCCTAGAAATTACTAGGCTTACCCACAGCCCTCTATTTTTCTCAGCTCCATGTACCTATCCAACAGTCTCTTAAAAGACCCCATCGTATCCGCCTCTACCACCGTTGCCGGCAGCCCATTCCACATACTCATCACTCTGAGTAAAAAAACTTACCCCTGACATCTCCTCTATACCTACTCCCCAGCACCTTAAACCTGTGTCCTCTTGTGGCCACCATTTCAGCCCTGGGGAAAAGCCTCTGACTATCTACCCGATCAATACCTCTCATCATCTTATACACCTCTATCAGGTCCCCCCTCATCCTCTGTCGCTCCAAGGAGAAAAGGCCGAGTTCCCTCAACCTGCTTTCATAAGGCATGCTCCGCATTCCAGGCAGCATCCTTGTAAATCGCCTCTGCACCCTTTCTATGGCTTCCACATCCTTCCTGTAGTGAGGGGACCAGAACTGAGCACAGTACTCCAAGTGGGGTCTGACTAGGGACCTATATAGCTGCAACAATACCTCTCGGCTCCTAAATTCAATTCCCCGATTGACGAAGGACAATACACCATGTGCCTTCTTAACCACAGAGTCAACCTGCGCAGCCACTTTGAGCATCCTATGGACTCAGACCCCAAGTTCCCTCTGATCCTCCACACAGCCAAGAGTCCTACCATTAAGACTATATTCTGCCATCATTTTTGACCTACCAAAATGAACCACTTCACACTTATCTGGGTTGAACTGCATCTGCCACTTCTCAGCCCAACTTTGCATCCTATCTATGTCCCTCTGTAACCTCTGACAGCCCTCCAAACTATCCACAACACCCCCAACCTTTGTGTCATCCGCAAACTTACTAACCCATCCCTCCACTTCCTCATCCAGGTCGTTTATAAAAATCACAAAGAGTAAGGGTCCCAGAACAGACCCCTGAGGTACGCCACTGGTCACCGACCTCCACGCAGAATTACGATCCTTCAACAACCACTTTGCCTTCTCTGAAGTGTTCTCACATTTATGTCACCACCTGTTCACCAACTTTCTCAGTTTGCAGATCCAGCTCTGGTGAGTCACCCTCAGCGCGGGGCTCTGGAAGATTATGTCTGAAAGGAGCACGGGGAACCCTCACTATCTGAAAGGTACCTGGATAGACACTTGTGCTACAGGTCTGCACATCGAGAGCTGGGAACAGGGAGCAGATCTAAATGACTCCACGGTGGGCTAGCAGGGACACAACAGGCCAAATGGTGATTTCTCCACTGGAAGGTTTTACCTGCCCCTCTCCAGTCATGCTTTTATTATTTCAACAGCCTCCATTTTAACAACTGAAACATCCTTTGGGATTTATGTTCTTTCTGGTTTCCCATGTGTTGATTTCCCGGACTGGCCTGGAGTCAACTCCCAAAGGTCCCCTTTCTTCACCAGGAATCCCCGGCCAATCAAGCAGCCCAGATGGAGCCCTCCTCAGCTACAATTCACTCCTTTATCCTCCACCCACTGGGATTTTTGGATTGCCAACACACTTCAATGGCTCAGCAAAAGCAACAGATGATTCCTAGCACGATACCATGAACCTGCAGTCAAACCAGCTCAGGGACGTTCACAAGACAAAGTCTTTCTCAGGAATCACTCCATTCACCAGCTGCCTAACCTTGCCCGAACAAATGCTCAAGTGTCAGATTAATGACCGTCCTCTGAGCTCTTAGATTCCCCTGCCTCCTGCAATTACATCGAGTGTTCAGCAGCAACCCTTCTCTACGTGACTCTGTGAATTATCAGTGGCAGCTGCATTGGATGGACGGACAGGCTTGGGGGAGCCCACTCGCACCCAGCACCACGGCCTCCAAGCCAACTGCAGAAACAAGCGCAGGCATCCTGAACCAGCGGGATCACACTCACCCTCGTCTGCTTCACTGGGTTGACGGGGCGGGGTTCTCCTCCCCTCATTGGCTCTACGGGGTGTCCGCACACAGAGCAAGTCTGGGCCAGGAGAAGCTGGTTACTGGGCACGTGACACCACAAGACTGCTAAATGACAGAGCCTTCACAGCAGTGGTCTCAGACCCAGCCCCAGACACACCACTGGGGTGCTTCATCACTGAAGCTCACTGGTCACCACATTAGTCCATTCACCCGGCTCCTTCCCCACAACCCTGCATCTAGTTCCCCTAAAGTCTGCCTGGTTTCCTTTTGAAAGCTCCTGCTGAATCACCATCCACCACTCAGATTGCAGGACCTCTCCCTCAATCCTCACCCACCAGGAGCAGAGTTAGTGATAGGTGATGACTCGGACGTTGAACGATTTCAGGCCGATGGATGTCGGGGATATTAAATGCTGGCACTGAGGCCTAGAGCTCTCCTTCCCCGGGGAAGATGATGCCCAGATGCTGTGTGTATGGGGCCACTGCTACAAAGTTCTACTTCACAAGTCCTAGGCATTATGGACAATACAACAGGCCTTGCACAAGTGCAGAAAGGTCTCCTCTCCATTCACAGAGCAAACAGAGGACTTCAGGTGCATGGCTTGTTCTCTAGAGGTAGTTGTGGAGCAGAGGTAAAGGGAGGGGAGTATGGTCACAGGAGATGGGAGGAGGTAGGTAGAGGGAGGGCAGTGAAATTGTTCTTGAAGATCAGGTTGGGACGATGAGGTGAGCCGTTTGTTATTGGTTGCTGGTGGGATAGTGGGATGTTGCGGTCGGGTCATGATTTGGTCAGGGAACAGAGTGGGTATCTGAGGGAGACCTGTAGACAGGGCAACTATTTACCCTAAAGAGAACTCCCCCGTTGCTTGTTCCAAGTGCCGACTCACAGTATCAGACCCCCTTTAAATCAGTCACATTGAAGTGGCTTTCACATTCATTGTGAAAACTTGTGCCACTGAATGGAAGTGCACCTGGTACATTAGCACACCCGTAAACACAGCTTGGTGGAACCTCTAGCCCTGCATGTAGGAGAGGAAAAGAAAGACTTGAATTTCTATAGCACCTTTGACATCCGATTAAGATGACCCCAGGCACGCAAAAAAAAACTTCCTTGGCCATCAAGTGGAAGATGGAAAATGGAGCAGCCAACAAGTTCCCATAATCAGCAGTCCAAATTGTTTCAGTATTGTCCACTGACGGACGAATATTGGCCAGGACACTCTCCTGCACGTCTTTGAAACAGTCCCAGGGGATCTTGTGTTCACTTTAGGCAGCAGACCTGACCTGACAGAAGCCACCCCTAGCTGTACAACACTATACTGCACTGGAAGTGCCGGTCAAGATTGTGGCATGAGATTTGACTCCACCACCTCCTGATTCAGGGTTGAATGTGTGACCCACTGAGCAACAACTGGACCTTCATCATACACTGGGGAATACATTGAAGCAATGTTCTAAGAGAGGATGGAAAGGACCAGGATTCGTGATCACTACCAGAGTTACCATCAAACTCTTGCAACGCCTGATACAGTTCTGGCTCTTTGATCATAGCCTGGTCACAGGTCAGTACACACTCTGCGTTGGCAACTCTTTTGAGAGGTTATTCACTTGGATTAGAAAAGACTAGTTAGTGAAATATTCCTGTTAAACTAGACAAGAGTCCAGTTCCCAAATAATGACTTGACCCAGTCAGCACAATTGATAGCAGGAGGGGAAAATCACAGCCAGGTGTCTTGACATTCAACTGGTGTTGTTCACATCCTATAAGGTTGTTGAGAATGGTTCGATGAGAAATCATTGCAATGCCAGTTAATGTCCCAGCTCCTGCAACAAATCATTGGTCAGTGTCCCACCACACTGAGCCAATTTTACTCAATTCCATTGCACGGACAGACTTGTTGGGAGTGAGCTGTAAAGATACTGTTTAATCAATCAATTCAGATGACATTCAGGAGCAAAGCTCCAGCAGTTTATGAGCATTTGCTTCCCATGATTACATTTCCTAGGACTATTCTGCACTGTAATCAAACTAAATGAGCACTAATGACAGCAGAGGAAGTGAAATGGGCACATTGATGCTCCTGTGACTATTGCTGTGTCACAGTGGAGTACACCTGACTAACAGAGAAGCCCAGGGGAATGGGAGGCAATAATGTGAGGATTTCCAGCTAATTAACTGAGCTGTTATAAAGTGCTATTTCACTTCATGATCTTGTGTTTTAAAAGGGTATTCTGGATGAAGCAACTTGAAATGACACTATTTGATTTGTAAGTGAATACAGTGAAGGCGATAAGGATAGAAATCAACCATTAATTCAATGAATGACAGGATATGGGGACAGAATGGCCTCAGTACTACCAATAGGAGTCCCAGAAATATTTCCTCAATTGGATAAACTGTTTGACTTCTCAGTGAGATTCACAACTCTCACCTTTTGCATTAATTGATGTCGTTAATCCATGCAGTCAATCACCCCAGATTCAGTTATTTCCTCTTTTGATAAACCAGTTTGAGTGATAAAAAACAAGGTTGTGCAGAATAATGTCCAATTTCACAGATACCTCTTGGAACATAGATATTTCACAAAGTATTGTGCCAGATTTTGTGTCATACACACACAATCCTCTCCAGACCATGCTGATTATTTCTACAGACCAACATTCCTGGACATTGGCAATACGAGGATACAGGTCAGCAGGTGGACACTGCTCACTGACACCTCTGCCAAACCGCCTAACATCAAATTCAAAGTGGGTGCCAGAAGGAAATTCAGCTACAGAGGCATCACAGCTAGACCCGATCCCCATCCATCCACCCCACCTCCCCCAAGCAGGACCTGCATACAAGCTGGATGTCAGGAGCTAAAACCTTGGCTGACTTTTTCTTGGGATGTCAAACCCCTACACTGGTGGCAGGAGAGTGATCCCATCACTCAATAGGTTTTGAAACCAATAGGTTCCTCCTCCTGAACCCGTCAGCAGCTCCCATACCAAAAATGCTTCATGCTTCTCTCTCATGAACGAACCCAAGATTTGCTCACAAGAGGTTCTGCAGTTGCTCAGCAGAAGGACAAATCTCTAGGCTCCTCCAACCCATTCCTTCTAACATCTCTTGGGGTCTCCACTGACCCAGGATTCATGACCTGTACACATCGTGGACAGAATTGCGAAGACTGGCGTGCATCAGAACATGTTTCGCATAGTCTGGAAGCCTCACCTTGCACAAAACCCGCACAGGACAAACACTAAACCAAGGCAAAAATCTGCCTGGATCTTACTTCAGGTCCGGCTATTTGAAAAACAGCAATAGCTCAACCATCTGTGTGTGTGATGAACAACTGCCCCAGTACAGTCCTGCCCCCATATACTTCTGACCTCTCAGGAGGGCAGCTCCAGTTCTTGAGGTGCAAGGAAAGTGTCAATGTAAACACTGGCCATCGTACGTAGAGAAAAATTTCAACTTGCTTTTAAATCTTCCTTTAGCCCAATAGGTTCCTCTCCATCGCATACGATGCTGTGATTGGAATCCATTGTTAATTGCACATTGTGTATGACTTGGTCAAGCACACCGTCCCAACTTTAGTTTCTGACGAGTGCTCTGTGGGGAAGGGCAATGCTCCCAGGAGTTTTATTGAGAGCAGAGGTAATAGAACAGGAAAAGATGGGTGGAAAGTAGGGTGAGATGTGGTGTTGGGGGAGATAGAATGGGGGGGGGGGGTGAGGGAAGGAGGTCAGGTGGCAGGGAGAAAGGGAAATGGGGTGGCAAGCACTCCGACCAGCTCCTAATGGTGGAGCTGTAACAGCTGTGCTCCCATCAACCAATGGGATCGAGTAGAACAGTTGAACTGTTTGTAACTATTGGTTATCATGCCACTTATAATAGGAATTGCTAATTGTCTTTCTGGGGCACCAGCCAAGGTGGACCTCCTCCTTGCTCTGATGGTCATGGTTTGGGCTTTCTCTCCTCTGCGAACTGCAGTGCATTGCTCTTCCAAGTGTAGCTGAGTAATACCGCTCCAACTAACAACCGCTTTCTCTCTTCCCTGCTTTCCCAAAGGCACTGGTGTTTGTTGAAATGTTCGGCATTTGCTCCCCGATGCCATTTCCCTTGTACTAACATGAGGAGCAGATGAAGGCCACTCGGCCCTTCAAACCTCTCCCACCATTCAATATCATGGCTGACCTGCCCCAGGCCTCATCTCCTCTTCTGTGCCAGTTCCCCATTGCACTCAAGTTCCTGATCCTTCAAAAATGTATCTCCATGCTCTTTAATTCCCAAGGTAGGGTCATTCAGAGTTTCACCACCCTGTGCAAGGGTGCCCTTGTTACACACACCATATCTACTGAAGAAAGCACATCCCAAGAAACTGCACCGGGGCAGAGATCATTGAGGAGAGACTCCAGAATGCTGTGCACGTGCTCTGGAATCCCACCCAGCACTCCAGGCCTGTTGTCCGATACCAACACTTATCCTGTTTTATCCCAACAAGTGAATCCAACTGCTCCACCATTGTGACTACATTTTGGGATATCATGAAGAGTCCATCATCAGTTTATCCCGATAATGCACTGTTTCTAACCTGTATGTAATTGACTTGAGACCTGTGGTGTGAATGCATTCTCTAAGTGATCTGTGAAACATACACATGAACTGATTGTAGGAAAAAGAAATATTCATCTAATGTCAGTTGTACTTGAATATCTAAACCACAATCTATCACTACCTCTGGCCATCATTTTTTTTGCTAGTTTCTACTGGCTTATGTTCCATTACATTCCGATACAAGTCAAGCAGGTCCTCATGTGATGTAATTTATTGCCAAAACTAAACAAAATGTTATCAACTTTTCAGGATTCATGAGTGAGCATCTCCGAGGTCAATGTTTAGTTGAAGGTTTTTTTTTGCAGAGTTGCAAAATACCCCAACCCAAAGTTATTTAACACTTCTTCAAAAATAGATAATATGTTGCGACACACCCATTATGTACACAAGGCAGAATTCTTGAATTCCAGAGCAGTGTGGTTTATGTTGGATGTTGCTTCTCAATACAAAAAGTCTAATTCGACAGCTGCTCCATTGGTAGGTGCCTGGTGCGGTTACATAGAGTTTACAAAACATTTTATCAAGTTGCTGTGAGAAAAGCATTACCTCACACTTGGGTTGGCAGAAGTGGCAGACAATTTGTACTCAGCAAGATCTCACAACGGGAGAGCAGTTGAGCAACATTTACCTTTCAAACATTGGTTGAGCACCTGGCTACCTAAAAGATTCCGGGGAATCTTTTCTGCCCCTCATGCAAGCTGAGAAGGTCTGACCTTCTATCGAGGACAACACCAACAGCCCTGAGAATTGCCTTAGAATTGCACACCGGTTCCCAGGTTAAATTACAGGGGCATAGATGGTGTCCCCTCTATTACACAAGACAGAGTGGTGACAAAATCAAGGTGTTTAAGATAATGATAGTATTTGAGAAGGCAGTTAAAGGCAAGAGGGTAATTGAAGGCATAATGGCCAGTGATGGTGTGGTTCAAGTTGGGAATGATCAAGAGGCCAAAGTTGGAAGAGGAGCAAAGTTATCTGAGCGGATGGTAGAGTAAGAGAAGGTTACAGAGATATGGCGGAGTGTGAGAGAGGTTTGGGGAGGCTACAGGAGAGATGCAAAAACAAAACTGGAGGTTCTAAAATCGAGGCATTGTTTAACCTGGATACAATGCGAGTCAATGAGCATGGGAGTGATGGCGATAAATGGGAAATTACCTTTAGTTTCTCCCCCTTCTCTCTCTCAACTCCAACTCTGCATGGTGTCTGTTAACTTCTATTTTGTCCAAACAAATATTCCTTGCAAGTGAACCCAGATGTTAACACATAGCCAGGTTTCATACAACAGCATTGCTCCCTCTGTGACCCACTAGGTCATGGAATGAAGCTCTGATTAAGACCTTTAGTAAAGGTTTAGCAAGTAAAGCAAAACCTTTAGGATTATTGAAGAGGCAGCTGGTGTCCATTGTGGTGGTGGGATCTGTTGGCTTGGTCCACACACAACTTTTGATTTTTTGAACCAAAACCATCAAGGACACAACACAAACATCTGGTCATCGGAAAAACATCTGGTCATCGGAAAAACACTACTCATCAGTCCAGCCCATTGAGAAGGGTGACCAAACAGAGGCCCTCAACATTACGCAAAGTTGATAAGACAATCTTGGGGAAGATGTTGGAAATATAAGATGGTAACTAATAAACCCAAAAGGAAATTCAGGAGACACTTCCTGACGTTGAGAGTGGTTGGAATCTGGATACAATGGAGTAATTGAGACCAAGTCATAGATATACTTAAAATCAAGTTACAAAGGAGGAAAAAAAAGATACTTATTAGTCACATGTACATCGAAACACACAGTGAAATGCATCTTTTTGCATTACTGAGAATGTGCTGGGGGCAGCCCGCAAGTGTCACCACTCTTCCAGCGCCAACATAGCATGCCCACAGCTCCTAACCTGTACGTCTTTGGAATGTGGGAGGAAACCGGAGCACCCGAAGGAAACCCACGCAGACATGGGGAGAACATACAAACTCCTTACAGACGGCGGCAGAATTGAACCCAGGTTGCTGGCACTGTAATTACATTACACTCTTTGCCCCAAGACCGAGACCTTTCTATGAATTTATTATGTGAATTGGAATTGGTTTATTATTGTCATTTGTACCAAGGTACAATGAAAAACTTGTCTTGCATACCGTTCATACAGATCAATTCATTACAAAGTGCGTTGAGGCAGTACGAGGAAAAACAATACAGAATAAAGTGTCACAGCTACAGAGAAAGTGCAGTGCAGGTAGACAATACAGTGCAAGGTCAGTAGTATTTTGGCCTTCAAAGTTTTCATGGTCTGTATGTTTCGTTAGGACTAGCAGTGAATGTCAAAGGAAATCACAAATAGTGACTTTGCAGGTCAGTCTCAGCAGGGACCAAGCTCAGAATCCTCTTGGATATGAGTATATTGTGAACAGCACCCAGTAAGTGGTAGAGAAGTGAACAAGAATATAAAGTCTGACCCTTAAAACAGTTTATATCACACCAGTTTGAACGGTGCAGAATGCACAGCAAGTGTCCTCACAAGGGTTTAACAAACTTGGTATAGTTCAATATTATGAGACCAAGATCTTGTTAGTTACTACAGATAAGTTCCCTCACATGCAATGCCCATTATTTTATTTACAATAGATTTGCAATAATGATCTATAAAAATACTTTGTGTTTCAAAGGAAAGGTTCCTTTGCCAACTGTCCTGTGGTAAAAGAGGAGCCTTCAATTTTCTGCTGTGTTTTCCTGACAGCTTGCACTGCAGAAGTGGAGAGTGAGACAATTGATGACAAAAGTGGAGCGGATCTCAAACAATGATGAGGTGGCGTACAGGAAGGAGATAAAGAGCCTAGTAGCGTGGTGTCAAGACAAAAACCTCTCCCTCAATGTCAGCAAACGAGGGAGCTGGTCATCGACCAAAGGAAGCAGAGTGGAGTACACGCCCTGTCTGGATCAGTGGTGCTGCGATGGAGATGGTTGAGAGCTTCAAGTTCCTAGGTGTAAATGTCACCAACAATTTGTCCTAGTCCAGCCACATTTACACTACGGTCAAGAAAGCACACTAATTTCTCAGAAAGCTAAGGAAACTCAGCACATCCCCAATGACTCTGATTGATTTTTACAGATGCACCATAGAAAGCATCCTTTCCAGATGCATCACAACCTGGTACAGCAACTGCTCTGCCCAAGACTGCAAGAAATTGTAGAAAGTTGTGAACACAGCCCAGTCCATCACGCAAACCAGTCTCCCTCCCATTGACTCTGTCTACACTTCCTACTGCCTTGGGAAAGCAGCCGACATAATCAAGGACCCCTCTCACCCCGGTCATTCTCTCATACCACCAGACTCAAGGGCAGCTTTTATCAGACTCTCAAAAGGACCTCTCGCGTGTTAAACATGATCTCCCATTCTACCTTGTCATGGCCTTGCACTTTACTTGTCTACCTGCACTTTCTCTGTAACTACAACTATATTCTGCATTGTTTTTCTTTCCACTACCTTGATGTACTTGTGTATGGTTGGATAGCACACAAAGGTTTTACACTATCTTGGTACACACATGACAATAATAAAC
Organism: Pristis pectinata; assembly: GCF_009764475.1. Classification (NCBI taxonomy): domain Eukaryota; kingdom Metazoa; phylum Chordata; class Chondrichthyes; order Rhinopristiformes; family Pristidae; genus Pristis; species Pristis pectinata. Next base: position 4,966,454 of record NC_067429.1, read on the forward strand.
CAATTCCAATATCAGATTGTGGGGAGACCTGGAAAGAAGGAGGAATGGATGACTCTGTGTGTATGCATACACAATCACACCGGATTGAACCGACAAGTGAGAGAATTGATCATCATTAATCCTGAGGCTGATTCAACAATGTCACATGAAGGTGAGTGGGCAGAACCCTCATTTCTGGAATCAGAATGCTGTGGGTCCAAGGATCCACGCAGAGACCTTTGATGTTTGTGATATAGATTAACAACTTGGATGTGAATATCGGAGGTACGATATGCAAGTTTCAGATAATACGAAAATTGGTGGTGTCATAGATAATAAAGGAGGTTGTCTAAGGCTACAGCATGATGTAGATCAGCTGGAAAATTGGGCAGAGCAACGGCAGATGGAATTTAATTCGAACAACTGCAAGCTAATGAATTTTGGGAGGGCAAACAAGGACAGGACGTACAGAGTAAATGTTACGGCCCTAGGGAGTGTTGATGAACAGAGGGACCTTGAATACAAGTCCATACATCCCTGAAAGAGGCAGCACAGATGGATAAGGTGGCAAATGGGTTGCTTGCTTTCATCAGCCATGGCATAGAGCTGGGATGTCATGTCACCACTTTATAAAACATTGCCTCAACCGCACTTGGAGTACTGTGTGTAGTTCTGGTTGCCACACTACAGGACGGATGTGACTGTGCTGGGGAGAGTGCAGAGGAGATTCACCAAGACTTTGCCCAGGTTGGTGCATTTCAATAAGTAGAGACTGGATAGGATGAGGTTTGTTTTCCCTGGAGAGGAGAAGGCTGATGGGGTGGCCTGATAGAGGTATATAAAATTACGAGGGGGATGGATAGGGTAAATAGTAAAAATCTTTCTCCTACGGTGGGGGTGTGGGTTTAAGGTGAGAGATAGGTTTAGAGGGAAACTCAGGAGGATTCGTTTTTCTTCTAAAAACATAGAGTGGTTGGAGTGTGGGTCGTGCTGCCTGAAGAGGTGGTGAAGCAGATACTCTCATAACAATAAGAAGCATCTTGATAAGTACGAGGCAAGGAAGGTTATGGACCTAATGCAGGTAAATGTTATCTGTGTAGACAGCTACAGTGGATGGCATGGCCATAGTGGGCCAAAGGGCCTGTTTCTGTGACTGATTCACTGACTGGGAGTTGTACAGCACAGGCACGGGCCCTTGGACCCCCTCGCCTTTGCTGATTGTGATTCCTATTTAAACTAATCCCATTTGTCTGCATTAGGCCCGTTTCCCCCCTCTTCCTTTCTCATCCAAGTACCTCTCCAAATGCCTTTTAAATGTTGTCATTGTATCTGCCTTTACCACATCATTCCAGATAACCACCATCCTTTGTGTGATTAACTTACCCCTCAGATATCCTTTACGCACCATAGAAAGCAACCTATCTGGATGCATCACGACTTGGTATGATAACTGCTCTGCCCAGGACTGCAGGAAACTGCAGAGAGTTGCGGACACAGCTCAGCACATCACGGAAACCAGCCTCCCCACCATGTACTCTGTCTTTACCTCACTGCCTTGGGGAAGCAGCCAGCATAATCAAAGACCCCACCCGCACAGGTCATTCTCTCTCCTCTCCTATCAAGCAGAAGATACAGGAGCCTGAGGGCACGTACCACCAGGCTCAAGGACAGCTTCTATCCCACGGTGATAGGACTATTGAACAGTTCCCTTATACGATGAGATGGACTCTGACCTCACGATCTACGTTGTTGTGACCTTGCACCTTATTGCACTGCACTTTCTCTGTAGCTGTGACACTTTACTCTGGACTGTTATTGTTTTACCTGTACTGCCTCAATGCGCTCTGTACTAACTCAATGTAACTCCACTGTGTAATGAATTGACCTGTACAATCGGTATGCAAGACAAGTTTTTCACTGTACCTTGGTACAAGTGACAATAATAATCCAATACCAATAAATTGCTGCTCTTTCACCTTAAACCTGTGCCCTCTAGTTTTAGACTACCCCTACCCTAGGAGAAAGATTCCGACTACCTACCCTATCTATGCCCCTCATAACTTTATAAACCTCCATCACGTCACCCCCTTAGCCTCCCATGTTCCTGTGAGAATAAACCCAGCCTGTCTAATCTTTCCTCATTAGTAAAGTGCTTCATTCCAGGTAACATCCTGGTGAATCTCTTCTCAACTGTTTCTAATGCTTCAAAATCCTTCCTATAGTGTGATGACCAGGACTGTACACAATCCTCCAAACATGGCCTCACCAATATTCTGTACAGCTGCAACGTGACATCCCAACTCTTATACTCAGTGCCTCGGCCTATGAAGGCAAGCGTACCTCCTTCACCAGCCTATGTACTCTCTCCATTTTCAGGGAGTTATGAACTTGTACCCAAAGGTTCCCAACAACACTCCTGAGGTCTCTGTCATTTACTGTACATGTGCTGTTAGCGTACAATGTCCCAAAAAACATTACCTCACACTTGTCTGGATTAAATTTCATCTGCTACTGCCCTGCCCAAATTTCAAACTAATCTCTGTCCCTCAGTATCTTTCTACAACTTATCTACTACTCCACCAATCTTTGTGTCATCAGCAAACTTACTAATCAGTCCACCTGCATTCTCATCCAAGTCATTTATATGTATGACAAGCAACAATGGTCCCAGTACTACACCACTGGTTACAGACTTATGGTCAGAGAAACAACCCCTCCATCTTTTATCACCAAGCCAATTTTGGATCTAATTTGCCAACCTTGGATCCCACGTACCCTAGCCATCTGGACAAACCTACTGTGTGGGACTTTGTCCAAAGCCTCATTAAAGTCCATGTAAAGCACATCTACCATCCTGCCTTCATTAATTTTCTTAGTTACCTCCTCAAAAATATTCAAATCAGCCTTGAGACAATTTCCCCTGCTGACTCCACGTAATCAGTCCCCACCTTTCCAAGTGAACACACGTCCTGTTCCTCAGAACACTTACCAATAATTTCCCAACCAATGATGCAAGGCCCACCAGACTGTCGTTTCCTGACTTATTCAAACTGCCCTTTGTGAATAAGGGAACAAGATTAGTTACCCTCCAAATTTCAGGTACCTCACCCGTCACTAACAAAGATGCAAAAAATCTGTTAGAGTTCCAGCAACCTCCTCCCTCGCTTCCCCATGGGAAGATCCCGTCAGGCTCTTGGGATTGATCCACCTTAAAGTGTGCCAACAACTTTAACACTTCCTCTTTCCTGACACAGACATGTTCCAGAATATCATCACACCCTCCCCATGGTGAAAACCGATGAGAAGTATTCATGAGATTTAAATCGAGCGTGAATCTCATACTATTATTCCACCAAGGGCATGGGAGATCTGCCTCCTCAAATAACCAAGATTTTCACACTGACGTTTACGGGATCTTGCTGTATGCAAATTGGCAGGTGCATTTCTGACATTACAGCAGTGACTACCAATAAAAATACTTCATTGGTTGTGAAGTGGTTTGGGATATCCTGAAGCTGTGAACAACGTGTTTTAGTGCAAGTTTGCAATTTCCTATGACCTCTCCTTGTGGTTGGGTTGGTAGATTCAAAAATGCAAGATTGCCTTGTGAAACACATTTTCTGAAAGCTTCGCACACCACTCGGAATGGGATAATCCAACCCCTGGATCCCTGAACGTAGAAAGTCAAGGAGTGACCTCTTAAATTGATTAACAATGATAGAACAGATAAAGAAGAATTCTTTCCCCTGGCAAGGGGTATTGAGCCAAGGTGTAAAACCTTAAAATGGGAGACACGCCATTCTGGGCCAACGTCAGGATGCAGCTTCACAGCTGGTGGGGGTGGGAAAGGGGGAGGTGTCTTTAAATTCTCTCTCCCCACCACCAAAGATGCCATCAAGCCCAAGGAGACATCTCAAAACAGATTGACAGAATTATTTTTAGGTTACGGTATTATAGAAGACTAGTATTTGAAATAAAGATCCCTTGCATTTGTCCAACTGAAATGGCAAACTAAGAGACTGAAAGTCCTCTTTGTTATCTGCCAGCAAAACTGGGGCTGTATCATCTGTGGCTCCAACTGGTCAGATGTGAATGACAGCTCAATTCAGATGCTTCAGTTCTAACCACTGAGGTTCAATAAAAATCTTATCTTTGTGCAGTTTGAGTTTGCTCAACATTCATCTCCCTTGATCTTCACAAAGCATTAACACATTTCTTCCATCTATGCGTAGTAGGCAATTCCCCTGGTAACATACTGCACCAGTTTAAGGTCACTGCTACTTGGCAATATCACCAGAGCTGACACTTTCACAAGGTGCTGCACACATCTGTTTATGAGCCTTCGCCTCAGAGGGGTATAATTAACCAGAGATGAGTGACTACGAGTCAGCAAAGATCGTAAAATTAAGAGTTTTTAAATCAAGGTCTTGCAATCACATGCAAATTTACTCTGACTGTTAAATCTAATCATCGCCAGTTCAGATGAAAGAGCCAGGATGAACTTTAAACACTGACTGTATTTAATTAGAAATTAATGGGCCACGTAGTGCAAGAATGTATTTAAAAGCTAGGCAATCAAACAGAACGTAGCCCAGCTCACAAGGTGCCAGACCACCTTTCGCAGTTGTGAAATTAGCATCAGTGATGCGCAGTCCATTTTGATCTTGCACGTTGCTGATGTACGTTCATTAAGGTGTGAGATGTTCACAAACATTTGGGAGGCACAGTGGCGCAGCTGGTAGAGCCGCTGCCTCACAGCGCCAGAGACACGGGTTCGATCCCGACCTCAAGTGCTATCTGTGTGGAGTTTGCACGTTCTCCCTATGACCGCGTGGGTTTTCCCCGGGTGCTTCGGTTTCCTCCCACATCCCAGAGGTGTGGGATGATAGGTTAATTGAGCACTGTAGATTGCCCCAAATGTGTGGGTTAGTGGAAGAATCTGTAGAAAGTTGATGTGAATGTGGGGAGAATAAAATGGAATTGGTGTGGGAATAACGTAAATAGTGTGTTTCCATGCTGTATGATTCTAATGGGGGCACAATAGCAAAGCTAGCGGGAACATTTATAAATCCCAAGTGGAGCCTCAGATTTCAATTGCATTCAGCACACCTCAGCAAGGACATCAAGGAGTTGCAGTAGAAATGACACTGGGGTCGACCAATGCTGTGGAGAAGGGTTTGGTGAGGTTTGCAAGGAGCATTCAAAATTATGCAGAGGTTTTGTTTGGAGTAGGTGGAGATAAAGTAATTCCACAGTCAGTATGCCTGGCCGCCAGAGGACACAGATACATGATGGCAGGTGAAGAACTGAAGACGGGGGCACATTTTTATGCAGTGAAAAGTTATGGTCTGCAGCTCACTGTGTGGAAATGTTGTGCAAACAGTTTCAGTGGGGCTTTTGGAAAGGAACCGGCAAAATACAAGAAAAGGAAAAATTCTAGGAAATAGCACAGAGTGCAACCAACCTAATTGCCCTTCTGAAGAGTTAGCACAGACACATGGAATGAATGGCTCATTTTAGTTCTTTAGGATGTTGTGATGTTAAAATAAGGAGTACTTGCTATAACTCACCTGAACCCCGCTGCACTGGAACTTAAATAATATTTGAATGTAACCCATTTCACAAACCTCTTCCAAAACATGGTTAAGTGATTATTATCTCTGGAGCCTTTGGACTTTGCATCACATAACTTGCCAAAATCTTAATATACTGCATTTATAAAATACACCAACTAGAAGTGAGCAGCGTAACATCACGAGGCAGCAGGGAGGCTTCATGGGGTGATGGAAGGGAGACATACTACCAAACCCCATAAACTTCAAGCCTTCCATCAATCAGTCCCTACACTTTGCCTCTCCCAAAGGAAAGAGCCCCAGGCACTTCAATCTGTCAGATGACAGTTACCAGAGGAACGAGATTCAAATTACATGTAGTTTTGTTTTACAATGTGAAGATCATCAGTTCCCCTCAGAACCTTGGCTAATTACAAAAGACATACTTACTTATGATACAAGAGGCCATTTGGCCCACTGAATCCATGCCAGCTCTGAGCAGAACGATCCCATCAGTCCCATTGCTCCTTTCGTATCCCTGTAGGCCTGGAATTTATTCCCACTCACATACCCTTCAACTCCTTTTTGATTCTTTTGCCCCTTACTCAAGTTGGTAAAATTGGTAAATTGGTCTATTATTGTCATGTGTACCGAGGTACAGTGAAAAGCTTTGTTTTGCATTCCATCCAGACAGATCATTTAATTACAACAGTGCATTGAGGTAGTGTAAAGGAAAACAATAACAGAATGCAGAATAAAGTGTCACAGCTACAGAGAAAGTGCAATGCAGGCAGACAATAAGGTGCAAGGTTATGATGAGTTAGATTGTGAGATCAAGAGTCCATCTTATTATACTAGGGAACTGTTCAATAGTCTTATAACAGCAGGATAGAAGCTGTCCTTGAGCATGGTGGTACATGCTTTCAGGCTTTTGTATCTTCTGCTCACTGGAAGAGGGGAGAAGAGTAAATGTCCAGGGTGGGACAGGTCTTTGATTATGATGGCTGCGTTACCAAGGCAGTGAGAAGTGTTTATGGAGGAGAGGCTGGTTTCCGTGACGTGATGAGCTGTGTCTATAACCCTCTGCGGTTTCTTGTTGTCACAGGCAGAGCAGTAGACAAGGGGTAATTTACAGTGCTCAATCAACCTACCACCAGATCTTCAGGATGTGGGAAGAAACTGGAGAACCCGAAGGAAACCCATGCATCATAGAGAGAACATCCACACAGAGAGGACCCGAGGTCAGGATTGAACCCGAGTTGCTGGAACGATGAGGCAGCGGCTCTACTGGCTGTGTCACAGTGCCACACAAAGCAATGAGATTACATATCAGGGGGAATAAGGGCCATGGGATTTGTGCAGGAAAAGGATTTTGAGGTAAAGGATTAGTCATGATCCTATGTCAGAGCAAGCACAACAGGCAGAATGGCCTCTCTTTGCTTCTATTTCTGACGTTGACAGCTCTATTGTGTCCAAGAGTGCGAGGCCCCACACTTCTTGGGGAAAACCAAGGACAAGGGTAGGTACATGATCCGACAATGGACTAGACTGGTCTGAAAATACTCAGTCGTAATCATTTTGACAGTCTTAAGTAGATAATAATCTGCACTTTGTGACATCAGCAAGAGCATATTTATCATGCATCACTGATGTTCAAAAACAGCAACTGCCAGAACCTTCACTCCAACACAAGGATATACTGCCAATCAGGGTTGTTATTCACGTCTGAACAGGTTTATTTAGAGATTGTTTAAAATTAACAGGCCTAGTTTTCTCTGTTAATATGTTAACAATTATAAAATGTTAACTGAACTGGTCAAAGATAGCAGGCTGGGGGAGGGTGGTGGCCAAAGTAACATTTGTTCACAGCTCTTATGCGTCCATTCTAGGAGAATTCTCAAAATCCAGCCGTGACCAGACTACACATCACAATGCAGCCAATAGACAGTGAGAATCCAAGCAGAGATTTGGACCGGTTCCCCAAAGGATTGTCAAGGACCAAGATTACGTAAAACCTAGAAAATTATATCCATACCCTGACCAGCACTGGGTGAAGCCAGCAATAAAGATTTGAGAGTAGCTTTAAAGAACAAGGCAATTTAAAGATGCCTCTTCAAACTGTGAGCACCCAAATGTTTTAACCAGGCTGCAGGTTCTGAATGAAGAGTGGACTACAGTCACCCAGCGCGCATTGCCACTTCCAGTATTAATTCACGGAAAAGACAGTTAAAATAGGACCATCTATTGAAGACACAAGAGACTGCAGATGCTGGAATCTGGAGCAAAAAATAAAATGCTGGAGGAACAAAGGAATAATGAAGAAATATACAGTGGCATGCAAAAGTTTGGGCACCCCGGTCAAAATTTCTGTTACTGTGAATAGCTAAGCGAGTAAAAGATGACCTGATTTCCAAAAGGCATAAAGTTAAAGATGACACATTTCTTTAATATTTTAAGCAAGATTACTTTTTTTATTTCCATCTTTTATAGCTTCAAAATAACAAGAAAGGAAAAGGGCCCGAAGCAAAAGTTTGGGCACCCTGCATGGTCAGTATTTAGTAACACCCCCTTTGGCAAGTATCACAGCTTATAAACACTTTCTGTAGCCAGCTAAGAGTCATTCAATTCTTGTTTGGGGGATTTTCGCCCATTCTTCCTTGCAAAAGGCTTCTAGTTCTGTGAGATTCTTGGGCTGTCTTGCAGGCACTGCTCTTTTGAGGTCTATCCACAGATTTTCGATGATGTTTAGGTCGGGGGACTGTGAGGGCCATGGCAAAACCTTCAGCTTGTGCCTCTTGAGGTAGTCCATTGTGGATTTTGAGGTGTGTTTAGGATTGTTATCCTGTTGTGGAAGCCGTCATCTTTTCATCTTCAGCTTCTTTTTTACAGACGGTGTGATATTTGCTTCCAGAATTTGCTGGTATTTAATTGAATTCATTCTTCCCTCTACCAGAGGAATGTTCCCCGTGCCACTGGTTGCAACACAAGCCCAAAGGATAATCAATCCACCCCCGTGTTTAACAGTTGGAGAGGTGTTCTTTTCATCGGAAATCTGCACCCTTTTTTCTCCAAACATACCTTTGCTCATTGTGGCCAAAAAGTTCTATTTTAACTTCATCAGTCCACAGAACTTGTTTCCAAAATGCATCAGGCTTGTTTAGATGTTCCTCTGCAAACTTCTGACGCTGAATTTTGTGGTGAGGACGCAGGAAAGTTTGGAGAAAAAAGGGTGCAGAATTTCATGAAAAGAACACCTCTCCGACTGTTATGCACGGGGGTGGATCAATCATGCTTTGGGCTTGTGTTGCAGCCAGTGGCACGGGGAACATTCCTCTGGTAGAGGGAAGAATGAATTCAATTAAATACCAGCAAATTCTGGAAGCAAACATCACACCATCTGTAAAAAAGCTGAAGATGAAAAGAGGATGGCTTCCACAACAGGATAACGATCCTAAACACGCCTCAAAATCCACAATGGACTACCTCAAGAGGCACAAGCTGAAGGTTTTGCCATGGCCCTCACAGTCCCACGACCTAAACATCATCGAAAATCTGTGGATAGACCTCAAAAGAACAGTGCATGCAAGACGGCCCAAGAATCTCACAGAACTAGAAGCCTTTTACCAGGAAGAATGGGCGAAAATCCTCCAAACAAGAATTGAAAGACTCTTAGCTGGCTACAGAAAGTGTTTACAAGCTGTGATACTTGCCAAAGGGGGTGTTACCAAGTACTGACTATGCAGGGTGCCCAAACTTTTGCTTCGGGCCCTTTTCCTTTCTTGTTATTTTGAAACTGTAAAAGATGGAAATAAAAGAGTAATCTTGCTTAAAATATTAAAGAAATGTGTCATCTTTAACTTTATGCTTTTTGGAAATCAGGTCATCTTTTACTCGCTTATCTATTCACAGTAACAGAAATTTTAACCAGGGGTGCCCAAACTTTTGCATGCCACTGTACGTTTCCCCTGATCCCACCGACCCCTATACCCCTTCCCTGCCCTCTATCTGCCCCTCCCCACCTCCTTCCCTTTATTCCATGGTCCACTGTTCTCCCCTATCAGATTCCATCTTCTTCAGCTCTGTCACTTCCACCTATCACCTCCCAGCTTCTTACTCTCACTCCACTCCCTCCCCTCCATCCTCCTATACTCTCCCCTTTCTTTCCAGACCTGAGGAAGGGTCTCAGCCTCAAACGTCCACTGTCCATTTCCCTACATAGATGCTGCCTGACCCGTTGAGTTCCTCCAGCATTTTGTGCGTTGCTCCAGAGTTCTTCAATTAATTTGTTTTTTTGCATCATGTATTGAAGATTTTGGTCAATGCTTACATACTGTAGTTATATTGTCCTCCAATAGAATGGTTTCACACACACCTGGATTGAGTGACCCTTCCTGTTCAAACTGATCAGACCCCAACACACTGCTTTCCTGCAACAGCAGAGACATTCACTGACATCCATGTGGATTAAGCAGTCAGTCAAATTGGCCTTTTCATCCTTTCTAATCTGAGGGCTGGTTTGAACAGGGATGTTCAGGAACTTCCTTTTGTTAATAGTTCATGGCATATGGACGTCACAGGGAAGATCAGCATTTATTGCTCATTCCTAACTCCCCCTCGATGCTGGATCAGTTCAAAGGGATTTGAGTCCAGCACCCGCCTGTGAGCCTGTAATCGCAAGTCAGCGAGACAGGGCAGATTTCCGTCTGCAGGGACACTAAAGGACCAGCCCAGGTTTTACAATAATCTGATAGTTTCACAGTCTCTACTGCTGTTTCCCAGATTATTTAGTCACTTGAATTTAAAGGTCCTGCATTCCTGGTGGGATTCACTTCACGTCCCCAGATCGATAAACTAGACTCCCAAATACTAATCCAGTAATTTAACCATGTTCCCATTTCCCATAATAATTTTATATTATAACACAGGATCCATTCAGCCTACTGCTGGATCTTAAAACACCATGTCCTAATTGGTTTCACTGCATCACCTATTTCCCACAGATCTATTCTCTCGTATGCCCAACAACTCGTCCTCATTCTCCTGCCACTCACCTACACGAGGGTCATTTACAGCGGCCAATTAACTTACCAGCACATCTTTGAGACACGGAAGGAAAGTGGAGACCCGGTCACGGGGAGAAACCTGTAAATTCTACATGGAGAGGATCCGGGGGGGGGGTGGTGGGACTTGAAACTGGGTCGCTGGAGATGTGAGAAGGCTGCACGAGCTACAGTGTCACCTTAATTTCTGGGAAATTGCGTGCTACATGTTGAGCATCAAATGCAACAGGGTTCATTTTTATTTTTACAAAATAAAGAATATTTTCAGAGCAGGAGGCTACCTTTGGTCCATAATGCCCACACCGACCAAAAAGAACTATTGAAATTAATCTCGGGTGAGAAAGGATGGAACAGAGTTTAGCTGACTGATGAAACCACATGGGCACCAGAGAGTCTGCTCCATTCCCAACAGTTGCAGGGAGGCAGCACTTCAGGAGGAAGGGCCTTCGGCAGAGATTACGGGCTCCTATGATTCACAGCACCACTGCCAATGGGATTGGAATGCTATCAGCTATTCACACACAGGAGAGGAGCAGGAATGGAATCAGAAGTAGATGCCAACACTCGCAGAGTGGCAAAAGATAACTCCACCATCAAGGAATGGTCTCCATGTAGAATGGAGCAGTTCTGCCAGTGGATAGGTGTAGACCTATGGAGGCATTGAATTACAATGGACACGTAATCCACTACTTCCAAAATATTACCTACTGGAGAATTCGGTCAGCAAGATACAACCAGACACTGAGACCCATGTCCTCTACCATCTCAAAGGACAAAGGCAGCGAGAACAAGGGAACACCACGCCCTGCAGGTTCCCCTCCAGCTCAATCGTCCTGTCCTGGAAATATATCCTCGTGCCTTCTTCATTGCCGGGGCTAAATCCTGAAATCCCTATTCCACAGCACTGTGGGAGCACCTGCAGTAACAGGGGACTGCAGTAGTTTAAATAGATGGTTCACTGCCATCTCCTCAAGGGAAGTTAGGGCTGGGCAGGGGCCTGTGCAGGAATTCATCTCTGATGGTTTTGGATGTGCAGTGGTGGGACAAGTCCTAAACACTACACGTGTCAACAGGCACTCGCTTTTACATGATTACTTGGAGGAGCCCATTGTGCCTCCTTGCCCTTCTCTTCCCTTTGTGTACATCCAGGTTTGGCACTAAATGTTCACGTCAATAAAAACTAAGCCAGAGACACATACCAGTTGCTACCACCGCAGTTACAGTAAGCAAAAAAAAGAGGGACACAAAGTATATCGATTCTGGGCAGTGATGCACTCAAATCTTTAGAGAGGTGTTATCTGCATCTGACCCTCCCTCCACCACAAAGTGCCTTTCCCCACGAGAGGAACATGTGTAACAGATCTTCTTTCATGCACTCATACAGACACGGTGGCCTGATTCACCTTGTTGTGTGCTGCATTTGTTGGCTACTTTGGGAATCCAGCCCCAATTGTGTTGTTTTGTCAACACACTGAGAAGAACAAGACCCTGAACTTGGCCCTCCGGTTGAACCCAGGCCTGAGGAGAGAAGACAGGCTCTGCCGAGCTTTAGGCAGCCCCACCCAACTCAGAAGGAGTCGCCAGCTTTACAGAAAGTCAAGAACAATAAACAAAGGCACTAAGCACCCAGACACTATCGTGTTGCTTGTAACCTGTGCTATACTATCCAAGTAACAGAATCATTCATGTGTTTTCTGGAAATTAGACATTTTTCTTTGGAAGATTTCCATTTAGTAACAAACAAGTTGTCGTAGAACCGTTTTAAACGTTGTCTCAACATTATTCTCCAGTCACATGGAGAGAGAGGTCTAGGAACAGACCATTCAGCCCATCCTCATGTTTGTGCTCCACACCAGCCTCCTCCCATTCTTTTACATAGAACAGTACAGCACAGAACAGGCCCTTCGGCCCACAATTTTGTGCTGACATAGCTATTCCCTCCTACCTACAGAATGCCCATATCGCTCTCATTCATGTGCCCATCCAAGCCCCTCTTAAAAGCCCCCAATAAATTTGCCTCCACCACCCTATCAGGCAACACATCCACCACTCTGAGTAAAAAACATACCCCTCACGTCTGTTCTGAACCTACCCCCTCTCACCTTAAATGCACGCCCTCTGGTATTAGATCGCTCAATAATGGGAAAAAGATATTGCTTGTCCACCCTATCTATGCTTCTCATAATTTTATACACGTCCAACAGATCACCCTTCAGCCCCTGCCGCTCCAGAGAAAAGAGTCAAGTTTGTCCAGCCTCTCTTGAAAGCACATCCCCTCTAATCCAGGCAGCGCCCTGGTATAACTCCTCTGCACCCTCTCTTTTCTCTCATATATCTTTATCCAGCTTCCCCTCAAAACAATTATTGCTATTTGTCTAAATGATTCCATGTGCTGATAGGTTCTACAACCACCTGGGTAAAGAAGTTTCTCCCAAATTCTTTATTGAATGCATTACTGACCATCTTACATTTACAAACCTAATTTTAGTTTTCCTCTCTCTACAACAGAAGGAACATCTGTGTCTGCACTATCGAACCCTTTCACAATTTTAAAGAGCTCTGTTAGGTAACTCACCAGATTTCTGTTTGAGGGAAGAGAGACCCAGTAAACTACTGATGGTTGTAACCTCTGTATCATCCAGTGAACCTTTCTTGTAGCTTCCCCCTTTGCCTCTTGCTGTTGTATTTTTGCTCATACAGGAGTTTGCTTTGGCAGAGCTTCTGGTCTTTTTATGGGTTCTGTTGTGAATGATTTAGTTTGTAGTGAATCCTGTCATTAGCCCCAAGCTGCTTTCCCACACGCTGCCCGAGACTGAGCAAGTAACTAAACACCATTAGCTGTTAGGGCTCGGGGAACAATGCAAAACAGTCTTCTTGGTTAGTTCAAATGTTCTTGCCCTGTGCTACTGGATAAAAAAAACATACAGAATTCTTCGACACAAGAGAGACTGCAGATGCTGGAAACCTGGAGCAACACACACAAAATGCCGGAGGAACTCAACGGGTCAGGCAGCGTCCATGGAGGGCAATGGACAGTTGACAGTCAAACATCGACTGTCTATTTCCCACCAATAGATACAGAATTCCTAGTTGGGATAAAGGCAGCACGAACAGGACAGACTGCTTGGCATTTTGTACTTTCAACACATCCTCCCAGACCCATCCGACACAAGGACAGCCAGGAGGAAAGAGGGCTCGAGCAGGCTCCCTGCAACGCTTGTTCCTCAGCTTCTGCTGTACCTGCTTCCTGGAAAAGCCGAGAATGTTCTGCCTTTGTTGACTGAAATAATATAGGGAAATAGTGCCCCCGCTCCCTCGAGCTGCCAGCCTGCTGGGATTACCCAGGAACCTCCAGGTAGCTGCCTCTTGCTAACCAAACTAGAAATGATAGAGGGGCATCAACATGTGTTTTATCCGACTTCATCAAAGTCTCATCAGGTAGGTGAAAGAATATTGGGGTGGGGCAGGAAAGATGGTCCTGCCTACCATCTTGGAATGCCTCGTTACCATCTGTGTCACTTCCGGGGTACAGTTTCATTTCCAGGAGGGTGAAGCATGCTCGACTTTATGGGAAGCACAAACTTTGAAGACAGCCTCTCTCAGTGCCACCTCCCACAAGGGTTTGGGATTGAAAGGCGAAGAATCCCTGTATTCTTATTCGAAACCTCTACTTCCTCAGGAGGCTACAGAAAGTTGGCATGCCCCATCGACCCTCATCAATTTTTATCAGTGCACCATAGAAAGCATCCTATCCGGATGCATCACGGCTTGGTATGGCAACTGCTCTGTCCATCACCGCAAGAAACTGCAGCATTGTGGACACGGCCCAGCACATCATGGAAACCAGCCTCCCCTCCATGGGCTCTGTCTACACTTCTTGCTGCCTCAGTAAAGCAGCTGGCATAATCAAAAACCCCACCTATCCCGGACATTCTCTCTTCTACCCTCTCCCATCGGGCAGAAGATACAAAAGCCCGAAAGCACATACCACCAAGCTCAAGGACAGCTTCTATCCCGCTGTTATAAGGCTACTAAATGGCTCCCTGGTACAATAAGACGGACTCTTGATCTCACAATCTACCTCGTTATGACCTTGCACCTTATTGTCTGCCTGCACTTTCTCTGGAACCAAAACACTTTATTCTGCATTCTGCTATTGTTTTCCCCTGTATGACCTTAATGCACTGTTGTAATGAAATGATCTGTATGGACGGCATGCAAGACAAGTTTTTCCACATGTGACAATAATAAACCAATTTAAATTTATCAATTTAAAATGGAGCTGGATGTGCTCATTGAGAGTGTATCCTCATGAGGCCCAGTGACATGAAATATGCCTTGGCCTGGAATAGTTTATATAATTTTTAGGATAAGATCCATCCACGTCTGTTACATCTCCTCCACCGTGCGATGTGTGAGAAGGTGAGAAGACCAAACTTAGGCTCAGCTGGTGCCATCTACTGCAACCCAGCAAGAATTTACAGTGGGCATTAAGATGTTCTGCAGTGTCCTGGTGTGTATCCATCCCAGGCACTGACCTCCCCACCAAGGCACCGTCTTGGGCTGTTGTTCCTCAATATACCAATCCGCTTTATCATCAAGGAACATTGTCAACTCCCTAGGCTTGTGCGGGAGGTTTCTGTATCAAAGGTTAATCTCTGCAACATTCGTGCAAACATTGGGAAGGTTCTGAGGTTCCATAACAGCGGTTTTTTTTTAAATCTGCCACAGCTTAAAATTTTTCTCTCAATAAAACATGTCAGTTGATGCAGTAATTCAGTGGATTAGTGTTATTGCAGCATTCAGAATTCTCTTGCTGTTACTTCAGCAGTTCTGTGGGTGCTCTGTCATTAATAAAGGCACACTGTGCCCATCTTTCTCAACGTCCATCGCCCTACCAGACAACTCTTCACGTATAACAACCATTTTTCCTTTCGACAGTGCCCCATGCCAAGAGCTTCAAGGGAGATTTGCGGTACATCTCATAGCTTTCTCTATTTTGAGAGGGTGTTGAACAAGTACTGCTCAGCAATCAAAATAAAACCAGCTCTGGCCTGATTATTCAAGTACCACCAAAAATCAGGTGACCTCAACCTTTTGCTTTGCAGAGTCACAAAAAACCGACGTTGCACTCCAGGTGACTGGCAACTTGAGGCAGAGACTCAAGACTCACCCATGGAGTCAGCTGGCAAATTGTATTTAAGTGACGGGTGAGAAGGCTACCACAGCTCAGCAGGAACTCGGCACATTAAACCCACACAACACACTGCCCATACTTCATGCAAATGATCATAAAAGACAATTCTTGTCAAAACCCTTGAGGACTAGTTTCTTTTACTTCTAAAGGGATGAGATACTTGAAGCACAATTTTTCTACCTGATATGGTGTTTTGGACAATATTTACTGGCAATGTGGAATCAGACAGTGCAACATAACAATAGTGACTGGTTTTATGGGTCCAATGGTGCCCTCTGTGATAGCGAGACAAATGGTCAGTCGTCATGAGGGAGCCGAGGACAATAAGTGAGGCAATTCAGGCAGGAGGGGCATCGTTGAGCCCTGTGCTCACAAGGCGCACACACACATACAAATGCACTCAGGCACACACACACATACGCACACAAACACAACTAGAACACATGCAGTCGCACACACATTCACAGTCATGTATATGCACACACTGATATCCATCTGTGTACACAGGTAAGCACGCACCACCTGGGAAAAGTGACTTCATACTGATCTGGAGCAGAATGTTGAGAGTCCTTCTTCAATGCAATCCAGAGGCCAAAAAGAATGCACTACCTGCCAATCCAGGTGAGACGCACTGAGAGAGCAGAGACCACACTGTGCCAGCCTGCCCACTGCACCTTATCCACTGGGGTATCAGAATGCAATGCTGGGAGATATGAAAAGGGTCCCCCATCTACAGAAACCCACCTCCAGTCCTCAAATGGTTTCTTTCTCAGCAAGAATTGACAAATGAGGCTTGTGCTCCAAGATCAAGTCCCTCAGAGATACCATGCTGGAAGACGAGAGGTATTGCAGTACAAAAATCCCACCCCACTGTCATCCCTTGCAAACCTACGTTTACCTCATGCAGCAAGAGTGCCCCAGCCACAGCACCACCTCCTGTCACACATTGCAGTATCATCCCTCAGCGCTGCATCTCTGAACCAGCAATGCACATTCAGGGAGAAGGGGTTGAAGTGCACCAATGAAACCCCCCCCCCCCGCCCCCCAGCTAGGGATATGGTTTTGTGTGGATTTCACCACTCCCTCAAGAGCCCGTGGGAGCTGCAGCAGAGCAACAAAGGGGTGGGGTACCGATGATGGAACCACAAAGGGGAGGGGCACGGAGGGGGTAATCGCGTCAGAAGGGGGAGGTGGGGTCACAGAACTGTGGGGGGGGCGGGTGTGGTGGCAGACTTGAGGAATTTGGGCTGCAGACAAATTCAAAGGACCGAGACAGATGAGAGTGAATCGAAGATGTGTTCATCCAGCTGTAACATGACACAGACACAAGAGAGACTGCAGATGCTGGAAATCTGGAGCAACGCACACGAAATGCTGGAGGGTCTCAGCCCAAAACATCGATTCTTCACTCCCCTCCATGGATGCTGCCCGACCCGCTGAGTTCCTCCAGCATTTTGTGTGCACCCTGTAACACTAACTCTGTTTCTCTTCCCACAGATGCTGCCTGACCTGCTGAGTGTTTTCAGCATTCTTTGCTTTCATTTCTAGTTGAGAGACTAGTTTCAACAGGAGGTGGAGTTAAAGCAATTGATTACTGGGACACAGTCATCTGTGGCCAGGCCTGTCCGTCCTGAGTTAGACACCCCTCAAGGGGGTGGTGCTGAGCTGCTTTATTGAATCTCTGCAATCCCTTTGGTGGAAGTGACCCTACAGCAGTTCTGAGGAGAGAGTTCTAGGATTTAGATTCAGTGACAATGAAGGAAAAGTGACATTTCCAAATCAGACCATCTGTAACTTGGAGGGATTCCTGAGGTGGTGGTGTTCTCAAGCACAGACTGACCTTGCCCTTGATGGCAGAGGTTGTAAGTTGGGAAGATTTAGCAAAGTTGTATGCTTTAGGGAAGGGTTCCAGGCTGCAGGGTCACAAGGGCGGGTGTCTGGTTCAAAGGCATTTAGTAAGTTACATGTAGTGTGGGGCCGTGTCACGAATCCTACTTTTGCTTTCTGCACCAACTCTCACCCAGCCACTTGCTTAATTATACATCAGTTTCATCAATTCATGATTAATCAGCAGGAGCTTAGAATGAGTGCAGAGTGTGAACACAAAGATGACAGCAAGAAAACATTGGAATAAGCTCACAGGGATAAGAAATCAATGGAATAAATAAAGGCTTGATTACAGCATGGCTCAGTTCAGTCAAACTGGTGGCAAAGTCACAGGAACAGGATTGGAAAGATCCGCAGCGTCTGTTAATATCTGCTTACATTATTGATTTGAGCTTCAGTGGCAGATTGACCATGTAAACTAAAGCCCTCAGTGGGCAACACACCACACACAATGCCAAAATATAAACAACTCACAGGGGCAAAAGAAAGGACCTGCAATTCTGTAGCACCCACCACAACTAGGGCTTTACAACCAATTTATTATTTTTTGCAAGTTCACTCATTGCTCACGTGGAGGGAGGGAGGCCACGTTGTTAACAGCAAGCTCCCACAAACAATGTCACAAGGAGCAGATAACCTGCTTTTGGGTATTGGTTGGGATACTAGGGAGAATTAAAGCTTAACTAGAGGGCACAGGTTTAAGGTGAGAGGGGAAAGATTTAAAGCGGACCTGAAGGGCAAGTTTTTCCACACAGAGGGTGGTGAGTATAAGCAACGAGCTGCCAGAGGAAGTGGTTGAGACAGGTACAATTACAATGCTTAGAAGGCATTTGGACAGGTACATGGATAGGAGACACTTAGAGGGATGTGGGCCAGATGCAGGCACATGAGACGAGCTTAGGAAGGCTCCTTGGTTGGTATGGATGAGTTGGGCCAACAGGCCTTATTCTGCGCTGTATAACTCTGACCCTTGGTCAATGAATTAAATTTTAGGGGAATTCCAATGAATGGAAGTAGGGATGGATCCAGCTCAATAGGAACATTGGGATAGGAATAGGCCATTCAGCCCCTCAAACCTCCTGTGGCTGATAAATTTTCTAACTCCATTTATCTGGTTTGCCTCAATCTCCATTAATACCTTTGTAAAGCAAAAATCTTTTGATCTTACTTGCATAGGTCTTAATTGAGCCAATGTCTTACATCTTGCCACAGATGTGTGTGGGGAAATGGAATTTAATCAAGAGTAAACGGTAGTGATGTTTTCAGAGAGTTGGAACAAGGCCAGTGAACACAATAAGTGGAGAAATAGAGGGATCTTGAAGGATGGGTCTACAAGCTCCTTAAAGGTAACAGGAACCCAATAAAGAGATTAAGGGCCACGTGGGATGCTTTATTTCATTAGCTGTGTACATTAGAGTGGGGAGGTCATGTCTGAACTGTGCACAATGTCATTGAGTCTGAAGTGTACAGACTGGTTGAATGAGTTAATAAGAACATATTTCCTTTAGCAGAGAGTGAGGAAACTGATTTAGAGAGGTGATGTACTTTGGGAGATCAAACGTAAAGGGAAATTACACAGTTAAGGGCAGGACCCTTAGCGGCACTGATGTACAGAGGGATCTTGGGGTCCAAGTCCATAACTCCCTGAAAGTGGCACAAGTCAATAAGGTGTTAAAGTGGCAAATGACATGCTTACCTTTATCAGTCGAGGCATTGAGTTCAAGAGTCAGTAAGTTACGTTGCAGCTTTATAAAACTCTGGTTAGGCCACATCTGGAGTATTGCATTCAGTTCTGATCGCCCCATTATAGGAAGGATGTGGAGACTATGGAGAGGGCTCAGAAGAGGTTTATCAGGATGCTGCCTAGATGAGAGGGCATGTAACATTAGGAGAGATTGGACAAACTTTGGTTGTTTTCTCTGGAACAGCAGAGGCTGAGGAGAGACCTGGCAGAAATTTGTAAAATTATGGGAGGCATATATCAAGTAGACAGCCAGTACCTCCACACCACCCCACCCCCCCACAAAGTCTAATGCTTGAGGTCATGTTTTAAAGGTGAGAGGGGGCAAGTTCAAAAGAGATGTGCGAGGCAAGTTTTTGTTTTACACAGAGAGTGGTGGGTGCCTGGAATGCGCTGCCAGGGGTGGTGGTGGAGGCAGAATTGACAGAAGTGCTTAAGAGATCCTTAGATAGGCACATGAACGTGCAGAAAATGAAGGGATAGGGACACTGTGCAGGCAGAGGAATCAGGTGTCATTAGCTAAATTACTTTGTCACAACATTGTGGGCTGAAGGGCCTGTTCCTGTGCTGTAGTGTTCTATGTTCAAAATAACATTCCCACCCAGGGGTCTGGAACCCACTGCTTGAAAGTAAGGTAGGGTCGGAACACTCATCACGTAAAAAGTACCTTGACATGCACTGGAAAAGCTGTGACCCAATGAAGTGCAATACGTTCTCCAGCAGAGCAGTGAATGCAGATTCAATCATCACTTTCAAAAGGAAATGAGAAGTAATTGGGAGGCAAGGGGAAAGGATGGTGGTATCCTCTGCCTCCTCTTTCCCAAGAGCAGGCAGAGTCACAATGGACCATAGGCCCCCTCCTGTGCTGGATCATTTCCTAGTTCCAGGATCTCAGCAAGAACTGAATGTCTTCAGGAGATGTGGAACAGACTCCAAACATTAATTAAAATAAAATTTATAACAACCCACCCTTTCCCATTGAAGTTTGAGGTCTAATAATTAGCTGATTAAAATCTCCAAAGGCAAAGTTCCCTCCAATATCTTGCAGGAGAGCCTGTTCACGACGCAAACTTATAGAGTAATTATTCAGTAAGATACAGTTGAAATGGGCAAGAGCTCAGCAGAAGGGATATTGCTGTTATCAGTGATATACTGCTGCATTGCTTTTTCATAAGCAACAGAGTAATAACGAGGATGAGAAACAGGTCAGGAATGAAACGCTGTGAACTTGCATCACTGATCCATCATGTACCCCAGATAGAGCAAAAAAAATTAATCTCAAACCAGTAATGGTCAATAACAAATATGATCTTGCATAGAACAAACTTGCATTTCTCTAGCATGTTTGGTGACCTCAGGACGTCCCAAAGCACTCTACAGTTAATGATGTAGTTTCTCAAGTGCAGTTATAAAACAGAACAGCACAGCACAGGAAAAGGCCCTTTGACCCACGATATCTGTGCCAAACTAAACTAAATGTCTTCTGCCTGCACATGATCCACATCCCTCTGTTCCCTGCATATCTGTGTCTATCTAAAAGCCTCTTAAATGCTGCTATTGTATCTGCTTCCAGCACTACCCTTGGCAGCCCATTCCGGCCACCCACCACTGTGTGTGTATATAAAAACTTGCCCTGACAATCTCCTTCAAACTTTCTTCCTCTCATTTTAAATGCACGTCTTCTTGTATTTGAGAACTCTACCCTAAGAAAAAGATTCTGACCACCTACCTTATCTGCGCCTCTCTAATTTTATAAGGTCTCCCCTCAGCCTCTGCTGCTCCAGAGAAAACAACCCAAGTTTGTCCAACCTCTCCTGATAGCTCACACCCTCTATTTCAGGCAGCATCCTGGTAAACCTCTTCTGTACTCTTTCCAAAACCTCCACATCCTTCCTATAATGGGGTAACTAGAATTGAATTCAATATTCCAGGTGCGGCCTAACCAGAGTTTTATATAGCTGCAACGTGACTTCCTTGCTCTTATACTCAATGCCCTGACCAATGAAGGCAAGCATTTACAATTGTACTGAAGGGTGGTACTCAATGTGCAGACAGCAATCCTGAGGTCAGGATTGAACACAGGTTACAGGATCTGTGAGGCAGCATCTCTACTAGCTGCACCACTGTGACGTTGAATGTGGAGTGTTTAGGACGAGACATTAAACCAGAGCAACCTGATCATCTTTAACAGTATTGGGAAGGAATAAATATTGACCGGGACTCGAGGGAAAATGCCCGTTTTCTAATAGCGCAGTTCTCCCTTGGCACTGAACTGGAGTTTGGCCCTGGATCATGTGCTCAAGTATACTGAGTGGGATTTGAACCCGTCACCTTGCGACTCAGCTTGGAGAGCAACACCCACAGGTCACAATGGAAATGGCTCCTGCTCTATAACCCGTCGCAAGTGCCGTACAAGTCGCAAGAACCTACTCAAAACAAGACCCATCTCAAACCAGGAACAAGCAGAAAGATTAATCAACTTAATTTAGCTCTTATTCCCTTATCTGTGTCACTGTCATGGAAAGGTTACAGCGGGGAAGAAGGCCATTCAGCCCATTGAGTCTGTGAAGACAGTCACATGTGCCTCAGTAAAATGCTGATTTGTTTTCACCAGTTTGCTCCCACCGGTACATGCACGTTTTCACGTTGACAGAGATGGGACTATTTTTAAATGATGATGCTATTTTGAGGCACAGATTTCCTACATTATTAAATGACTCCTCCACAGTACTACACGGACGTGTTAAGCTGGAACTAGCTACTCACATCTCTGGAGTGGGACTTGAGCCCACAACCTTCTGACTCAGAGGGAAGCTCTCTGCTGACTTAGCACTGCTATAGATACAGTTCCTCCAAACCCCACGGGCCTAGATGGGAGCTCTGGAATCGTCAGACAGGATTTCAATGGTGGCTCCCGCTGGCAACACTCTTACCCACAGTCAGAAGATCTGTTGGTTCAAGTCCCACATTGGTTTATTATCCAGGCTAGCACTGGGGTGCTGCTGCACTGTTGGAGATTTATGGCACAGTAACAGGCCCTTCAGCCCACACCAATTATCAAACACCCATCTACAGCAATCATGCACGATTCCCATTTTATTCTCGCCAAATTCCCATCAAAACCCCCCCAGATTCCACCTCTCACCAGGAGCAATTTACAGTGGCCAATCAACCCACCAATCTGTGCGTCATAGGGATGTGGGAGGAAACTGGAGCACCCGGTGGAAACCTACACGGCCACAGGGAGAATGTGCAAACTCCACACAAACAGCACCTGAGGTCAGGATTGAACCCAGGTCACTGGCGCAGTGAGGCAGCGGCTCTACCCGCTTCGCCACCATGGCATTGAATGCGGAGTGTTTCGGATGAGAATACCCTTTCAGGTGGATGCATCCAGATCAGCAGGACACATCTGGATGAACATTGGCCGGGACACGACTGATTGGCCAAACCTTCACATAAACCCACGTCACTGAAACAGCTCATTGCCGCTCCCTGCGGGATCTTGCTGTGTGCAGATCGCGCATTGTTACAATAGTGACGACAAGAAAATGAGCTGATGTTCATCCTGCTGTTCTGGGAACAGTGACAATGAGATCTTCTGCGACCAACTGAAAGGGTATTGCAATTGGTTGTAAGGAGCTTTGGAAGACCAAAGGTGCCATGGAAACAGTAGCCCACCTTTCTCTTTAACCAGCCGACTTTGACCCCATGTATTTCAACACAGTCATGGTGGTGCAATTATCCTGTGAAGTTCCTATCAAACCCGGGCTTCATCCACATTCCAAGGAAGCTTTTTTTATTGCATAGAATAAAAGATAAGGCGAAAGCATAGCAGGGGAGCGCTATGTTTCTGGGGCAAATCATTGCCTAGAAGGAAGTGATTACAAGTACTCAGAAGCTAATTAGATCATAAATTCCCTCATGTCTTTGAGACGTTAAATGGATGTAAAATGAACAGGCATCACTCTCAGAGACTGTCCTCCAGCACAATTGATGGAGAAGTCAGGAGTCAGAAGCAATACTCATCCCATCGGGAATACCCAGGATTATGTTGTTCCTATCTATCTGAGTGACAAATTTAACAACAACAACATGGTTGCTTGCCTCAAGATGAAACATCAATATTTTTCTGACTGACAGCTACCAGCTCATCAAATTAAAGAATCATATCTGGGCCCAGGCTCCATGAAGTTCATTTCAGTGTTTACCTACACATTTCCGCTGTGGTTTTCGGACAGTTTTGAAACACCCTACCTGTCATTCATTGAAAACTCATCTGAAAGATGCTGCGAAGTCACCAAGATCTTCAACTTTTTGTTTGGGAGAAGATGACACAGCTGTTAATTCAGTCCCTTGAGCTCGTTATCCAGTTTGGTCACAGTGGCCCTGTATATCTCAAGTCTTTGCTCCAGATCTCGTCTGATAAAACTCCGTTGACCTCCGTAGCCACAGCTTTTCCCTGATTGCCACCATTCCAACATGAAAAACTGCTCCCCGATTTCACTCATCAATGGCTTTGTTCTAATTTTGTGACCAGTTTGACATGTAGTCAACTATTGTGTTTCTTATTTTACTGCTGGATAACAATTAAATGCAATTGTTTCTGTGATTACAATTTTGCAAATTAACTCGACTACTGGTTTTAACCTTAATAACTGGTGTGTGAGATTTTCCACTTTGTGGCATGGTAAAAAAAATAACTGAGTCCCTCACAATCTATAGTGCAAAACTAAAATCATATTTTGTAGCCCTTCAGAAATACTGCCAGTCATTACATGCAATCAGAAATGATGTGGGTCTGCTCATGGAAGCTGTTGTCTCCCCTGATCACGAACAACAAGACTTGGGTGTGTCCTTGGATTGAAATCTACAATTGACAGCAATCACAAACAGAAATCCAGCGAGTTTTTAACCCCTAACTAAGGATTACAGAGGCCATCTGTAACTTCCACTACTGCTGCCAAAAAATGAAAGGATTCGATATAGATGGGGAAAAAGACACTAAAACAAAATGAGAAAGAACTCGAGGCCTTCCTCTGCATGTGTCGGAGAGCTACTAATATTATGCAACATGGAGCGGATTGGGGAGTGCAGTGATCAGAATGTCTGCATTGCATCATTCATCGCTGAAATGGCAGTTGGGGCCAGGATTGGGAGCAGGACTTAGATTACAATGGGGCAGTACCTGAATTCACTTCTTCAATAATCTACCATCCAGTATACATCCACCAGCACAAGTATATTTCCAACCCATCAACGGTTATAATTAGATGACTGAAGACGTTCTAACACCCTCAGTTAGAAGGCACGCCACAACAATTATAACTTCATCTGCATCTCAATTCACCGGATGGACCATACAGAGTCCTCAGGCAAAGAAAGGGGCGGAGGGGTTTGCTTTCTAACCAACTCCTCCTGGTGCTTGGACGTGACGGTCCTGGTGAGTTCCTGCTCACCTGACTTGGAATATCTAACAGTGAAGTGCCATCCATTTTACCTGCCAGGGGAGTTCACTTCAGCTATCCTGACAGCAGTCTACATCCCGCCCCAGGCAGATGTGAAGCCTGTGCTCCGCGATCAACAGCCACGAAATGGGATACCTCAAAGCGCTCTTCATCATTGCTGATGACTTCAACCAGGCCAACTTCAAGAGTGTGTTACCAAAATAATACCAGCATGTCTCCTGTCCCACCATGGGCCCAAACACCCTTGACCATTGCTACACAACCAAAGATGACTGCCGAGCCACCCCCCGCTCATATTTTGGTAAAATCAGACCACCAGGCTGTGTTCCTTCTCCCTGCATACAAACAGAAACAAACGGGAGGATCCAGCACTGAAAGTCATACAGTGCTGGTCTGAGGAAATAGTGGAGATTCTACTCGACTGCTTTGAGTCAGTAGACTGGTCCATGTTCAAAGACTAGATGAGTATGTCACCACCATCACAGACTTCATCAGCAAGTGTATAGAGGACTGTGTACCAAAGAGGTCAATCCGAGTGTTCCCAAACTGGAAACCATGGAATCCACTCCCTATTGAAGTCCAGGTCTTCGGCGTTCAAATCAGGTGACACTGACTTATACAAGAAGTCGATATGATCTTCGTAAAGGTATCAGGGATGGTAAGAGACAATACCAGTTCCAAGTTAGAGTCAGCCATCAGTCGTGGCAGGGCTTACATATTATCATGGGCCACAAAACTAAGTTGGGCAGGATTGCCAACAACAACGCATCCCTTCCTGATGAGCTTAACGCATTCTTTGCACGTTTAGAACAGAAGGGGAATGGAATGCCACCACCTGCTCCGACAGCCTCCAATGCACCTGAACCTACAGTCACCATTGTAGACATCAGTTCAGTCTTCTGGAGAGTGAACCCATGGAAAGCATCTGACCCGAATGGTGTCCCTGGCCATGTCCTCAGATATTGTGCTGATCAGCTAGCAGAGGTATTTGCAGACAGTTTCACACTCTCCCCACTTCAATCTGAGGTCCCCACCTGCTTTAAGAAGACCACTATCATCCCGGTACCTGAGAAAAATAAGGTAACATGCCTTCATGACTACCGTCTGGTGACTCTGACATCCACCATCATGAAGTGCTTCGGGAGGCTGGTCATGGCATGCATTAACTCCAGCCTCCCAGAAAACCTCGACGCACTGCAATTCGCCTACCACTGAAACAGGTCTACAGTGGACACCACCTTCCTGGCCCTACACTCATCTCTGAAACATCTGGACAGTAAAGACATGTATGTTAGACTATTGTTTATTGACTACAGCTCTGCCTTCAATACCATAATTCCAAGCAAACTCATCTCCAAACTCCTAGATCTGGGACTCAACACCTCCCTTTGCAACTGAATCCTTGACTTCCTAACCAACAGACCACAATTAGTAAGGATAGGCAGCAACACCTCTGGCACAATTATTCTCAACACTGATGCCCCACAAGGCTACGTCTTCAGTCCCCTACTCTACTCCCTATCCACTCACAATTGCATGGCTAAGCTGTGCTCTAACACTCCATCTACAAGTTTCCAGATGATACCACCATAGTGGGTCAAATCTCAAATAACGTGAGTCGGAGTACAGGAAGGAGATAGAGAGGCTAGTGACATGGTGCCATGACAACAACTCTTCCTTCACTGTCAGCAAAATAAAAGAGTTGGTCATTGACTTCAGGAAGGGAGGCAGTGCATATGCTTCTGTTTACATCAATGGTGCTGAGGTCAAGAATCAAGAGCTTCAAGTTCCTAGGAGTGAATATCACCAATAGCCTGTCCTGGTCCAACCACATGGCCAAGAAAGCTCACCAGCACCTCTACTTCCTCAGGAAGCTAAAGAAATTTAGCATGTTCCCGTTGACCTTCACCAATTTTTAATCAATGCACCATAGAAAGCATCCTACCTGGATGCATCACTGCTTGGTATGGCAACTGCTCTGCCCGAGACTGCAAGAAACTGCTGAGAGTTGTGGACACAGCTCAGCACATCACGGAAAGCAGCCTCCCCTCCATGTACTCTGCCAACATATCTTGCTGCCTCAGTAAAGCAGTCAACATAATCAAAGACCCCACACGCCCCAGACATTCTCTCTTCTCCCCCCTCCCATCAGGCGGAAGACACAAAAGCCTGAAAGCATGTACCACCAGGCTCAAGGACAGCTTCTATCCTGCTGTTACAAGACTATTGAACGGTCCCCTAGCGCAACAAAATAGACTCTTGACTTCACAATCTACCTCTTTATGACCTTGCACCTTATTGTCTGCCTGCAATGCACTCTCTCTGTAGCTACGACACTTTATTCTGCATTGTTCTTGCTTTTCCCTTGTACTACCTCAATGCACTGATGTGATGAAACAATCCATATGGATGGCATGCAAAACAAAGCATTTCACTGACCCTTGGTACATGTGGCAATAATAAAACAATTTAATCTCTTCTTATTCTATCTACCTGTCATCAACTGCCTGGGCACAAGTTCTGGAATTCCTTCCTTAAACCTCTGTCTCTTCCTCAAAGCCACTGACCCTCCCTAATATGTGACTCAGTAGCCAATTGTGTCTCATCGTGCTCTTGTGAAGCACTTTGGGAAGTTTACCACATTAAGGGCAAGATATAATGCAAGTCTTCGTTACAAATCTCAGAGCAGGTAGAACAAAATAAAAACTGCAGGAAGTTATATAAAAGCAGAAAACAGAAAGCATCTGTGGGGAGGGAGGGGGTGGAATTGCAACCAACACCTGTAACTCCAGCTCCTTCTGCTTTTTTGTTGGAAACTATGTCTATAACTGGATTTATCCCATTCAATCTATTGGGGCTGGGGCCACGTAATAACATCCCCATTCCTGCATTGGTTCGATTTAATTGTTCACAGGTCGTGGATGTCATTCGTAAGGTCAGCACTTAATTCCATTCTTGAAGTGATTGGCTTGCTGGGCAATTTCAGAGATTCAGGGACGTCATGTTGCAACTGTACTAGTCGTTGGTGAGACCACACTTGGAGTATTGCGCACACTCCGGTTGCACAGCTATAGGAAAGATGTCATTAAGCTGGAAAGAGTGCAGAAAAAGGTGGATAGGCTGGGACTTTTTATCCCGCTGGAGTTTAGGAGGCTGAGGGGTGACTTTATGGAGGCATATAAAATCATGAGGGGCGCAGATAAGGTGGATGTTCACAGGGTAGGGGAGCCTGAAACAAGTTAACGTAGATTTAAAGAGAGAGGGGAGAGATTCAAAAAGTGACCTGAGGGGAACTTTTTCCACACAGAGGGTATATGGAATGAGCTGCCAGACAAAGATGTAGAGGTGGGTACAATTATAGTGTTTAAAAGATATTTGGACAGGTACATGGATAGGAAATTTTAGAGGGATATGGGCCAAACGCAGGTAAATGGGACTAGCTCGGATTGGTCAGCATGGACGAGTTGGGCTGTAGTTATCTGTATAACTGAGATATAGACAAGGTCAGCTAAGAACAGGTTTCCCTGCAGAACATTAGTGATCTAATAAGCAATCTAAAGGCTTTATAATGACTGTATCAGACACCAGCTGCTATTGCGTGGTTTGAACTTCTGCAACTGGATCATTAACCCTGATTTATGTGAACAGTTGGGGGATCATGGATTCTGGACCCCACCTATTTACAATGGGCTGGTATGTGGTTTCTTGTTCTTGGTGCCAATTCACCTAAATTTTTAAACAACCAAGCCATCAATTCAAACCTTCTTTTCTAAAAAAAAATGACAATTTCACTTTAAGCACAAACTAAGTACCAGCATCTAATCCTGGTGGAATCTTTGCACTTAATGCATTACATAAATGGCATAAACTAACTCTAACCAGCAGTGTTTCAGTCAATATTGTACTGAAATCAATATTTTCTCTAAAATGGAAAGCAGGTGGTTGGGTGGGAGGGGAGGGGGGGGAGGTGGCAAAAGAGGCTAGCGGGGAGGTGGGGTGTGCCAGGTGTGGGACAACCTTGGAAAGGAAGACAGAGCAGCAGGTATGCAGGCAGCAAAAGAACATCAAAGTAGATAAGAACCTTGCCTCAAGCCCCATTTGTATGAACACAGAACACAATTGTTTGGCAATATCAGTGGCTGACCAGACCCACAGAACTCATGCAGAGCGCATGCAGAAATGGCTGCTTAGAAGCGGTACTGACCTTGAAACTCCAGTAGTTTGACTGCAATGATAAAATTAATAGATGAGTTATTGGTTATGCTTTATCAGCACTGTATTTTAAAGGCATGAATTTCTGAAACCAACCCCATTTAAAAGTTTTTTAAAAGTTTCGCAAGAGAGGAAAACCACCATTACTTGGGTCTTCCTCCAACTTTTTGCCTATATTGACTCCTACTGGCTACGGCACTGGCCACCATTTACTTTGGAGGCCATTGTGTGCGAGAGGACAGGGCAAATACAGCGGCAACTTAACCGTGCAATGCTGCCTCTCCTAATGCCTGAAAACATGAGGGCCCTTCTACAGGGAATCACTTCACAGCAATCAGGAGCAGAAGCCGTGTGGGTGATCTCCCCAGTACAAAGGCACTGAGACAAACAAGCTGAAGCTGCCCCTTCTGAGAGCACAGAACTCAGCACTAGCTGAGGTTGGTCAAAGCTCCCAACCAGGTCTGTGCACAATGCAATAGCCACCAGGAGAGTTCCTGTCCCTTATATTTGCAATCATGCTGGACAAACTCTTGGGGTACTGCCCTTCAGTGGTTGTAGGAAGCGTTTGCAACACAAGACAGACTGGTATATGGTTTTAGACAAACACAGTGCCCCTTTAAATAAGGTTCCTCAATTTTCTCTTGAAGGTTTCAGCTGAAGTTCTGCTATGGCATCCACCTGACTCAGAAAACACAAGGGATAAACAAGCTCCGCCTCCTTTCCATGGCTGCCAATCAAAGTGAAAGCAACTTTGTGCTAACCGATCCCCTCTTTATTCAGAATCCTGAAATCTTCCTGTTTTGCGGATTAGAATGAATTTCTCAGATTTCCTCAATCTCCCATGTTAGTCTGGATTTGAGCAAGATAACAAAGAAAGAACTTTTAAACTAAGTATCAACTTACTAATAAAGTTTGACGTGAACTTGGTCAGAGATACGCATGATCTGATTGGATGGGAGAACAGGCTTGGGGGCTGAATGGCCCACACTGGTCTTCCTCCTTCCCCGCACACCACCCCCCTCCCACCCACCCGTGTTCTCATTAAATTAAATAACTGCAGCGTAAGACTGAAGCATAAATCTGACTTCACTTGGCATGGATTTGACACGCTCCTGCTAAAGTGGCAGGAGCACTCAATCCTCTGCTACCCAGTTATGGTTGAACAGTTTGCGAGTCCTGTTCAGCATAACTTAACCTTCAGTTGAATAGCTTATAGATACAAAGTTCAGTGTCTCTGATGAACACAGAGTTCTTAACACTGTTGCCTTCTGACCCTGTTCATGTAATCTTTTGAGCCACAGTTCAGTGAATCACAGAAAATCACAGAAACATCAGAGTCAAAAGTGGGATTGAACCTCAATCCTTCAATCCCTTGTTCAGGGTGACCCCTCAGTGAAGTACTGAGGGGGCCCCACACTGTCAAAGGTGCTACCTTTTGGTTGAGATCTGCCTCTCAAGTGGATGAGAAAGATTCAAATGGCTCTATTCAAAAAAAATCTTACCTACTACTACTCCTCCCACAAAGGAAAACACTAAAGCAGATAACCCAGTCATTATCACAGTGCCAGTCTGCTGTACACAAATTGATTTCTCCACCTCCTTGACCACAACAATGACTATACATCAAAGTACCTTGGCTGCAAAGTGCTTTAAGGGTGTGAAAGGCACTATAGAAATTCATCTTTATTTTAAATACTCCTTCACAAGGCCTTGGATTCTGATCTGACATGCGAACTGTGACACTGCGAACCCGCTCTGCACAGTGGGTTTACTCCAGCAGGGGGCACATCAAACCTCGACCCGTGCTGAAGTCCAATCTAGCTCCCAACATGGCAGCAGAGACCGAGTGGTTCTGGGAATCAGGAAATACTCAAAAACCACATGCTGGTGGGGCTGGTGTTGGGCAAGAACCTCACAAAGGGCACGGACTCAATGGCCAACTTCAAGAAAACTAGCTTACTCCTTAACAGGTGCAGGTGGGTGATGGAGGGATAGGGAATGTAAACAGGGTCAAAGTGACCCCTTGAGCTGCTTTTGATCCTCTTTAAGCCTTGAAGTGGCATTTTCACTTCTTCATCTGCCCTTTATTTTTAAATAAAAGGAAAAAAACCTTTCCCAGATTACACAGGTTGGGGAGGGAAATGGAATTTCACGGAGAGTGTGGCCTTGATCTGGAACATTGCAGTGGAAGCAGATTCAATTGTCAGGTTGATAGAAAAACTGGAGATAACATGAAAAAGGGAAGAATTGCGGGTGCCTTTTGACTTTCACAAAGGATTTCTAGTGTGAACACAGTTGTTTTGAAGGCAGAACAAAATACCCTCAGATTCCCACATCAGATCCCCTCAAAGCTGGAGCTTGGTCACAAGAAATCACTGGCAGACAGGATTGAGGTAAACCCTGAAGGCATTCTGTAAGTATATCAAGGGCAAAGAATAACCAAGGAAAAAACAGGGCCCATTAAGGACAAAAGGGACAGTACGTGTGCGAAGCAGAAGGTATAGTTGAGGTCCTAAATGAATATTCTTCCATCAGTATTCAAAAAGGAAACGGACGTTGTGGTTGGAGAATTCAGTGAAGTGATAGGTGAAAGTCTGGGAGACACAAAGACTGCAGATGCTGGAATCTGGAGCAACAAACAATCTGAAGGAACTTAGCAGGTCGAGCAGCATCCATGGGAGGAAAGGAATTAACAGCGTTTTGGGTCGAAACCCTGCATCAGGACTGATGCAGGGTTTCAAACCAAAGCAACTTCAAGAGACGGTGCCTCAAGAAGGCAGCATCAATCACTAAGGACCCTCACCACCCGGGACATGCCCTCTTCTCGTTACTACCATCAGGGAGGAGGTACAGGAGCCTGAAGATGCACACTCAACAATTCAGGAACAGCTTCTTCTCCTCTGCCATCAGATTTCTGAATGGTCCATGAACACTACCTCATTATTCCTCTTTTGCACTATTTATTTTTGTAACATAGTAGTTTTTAATATCTTCATGTCTTGCACTGTACTGCTGCTGCAAAACAACAAACTTCACGACATATGTCAGTGATAATAGACCTGATTCTGATTCAATTCTTTTCCTCCCACAGATGTGCTAGGTGAAAGTCTAGTGAAGGTCTTCATAAATAAAGAAGGTACTCGATGACTTGCCAAGCTTAAAAGTGGATAAATCCCTTGGACCAGATGGGATCTACCCCAGGCTGCTGCGAGAGGCAAGGGAAGAGATTGCTTGCCATCTGGCTGAGATTTTTAAATCATCCTGGACAGAAGTGAGGTACCAGATGACTGGAGGACAGCAAATGTGGCCGCCCTTTTTTCAAGAAACCAGCAGGGAAAAGTATGGTAACTATAGACCTGTGAGCCTAACATGAGTGGTAGGGAAGATACTGGATTCTGAGGGAGATTACTGATCACTTGGAAAGGTAGGGATTAATCAGAGGTAACCAACGTGGCTTTGTTAGGGGCAGATCCTGTCTGACCAATTTGATTGAATTATTTGAAAGAGGTAACAAAGTGTATCGATGAGGGCAGGGCAGTAGATGTGATTTACATGAACTTCAGTAGAGCCTTTGACAAAGTCCCACATGGGAAACCGGTTCAAAAGGTTAGAGTCTATGGGATCCAGGGCAAGTTGGCAAAATTGGATCAAAAATTGGCTTGGCAATAGGAGACAGAAGGGGATGGTAGAGGGTTTATTTTGTGATTGGATGCCTGTGACTAGCGGTATCCCAGAAGGATCAGTATTGGGCCCCTTGTTATTTGTAATATACATGGATTAATCAGATGTGCATGCAGGAGACAACATCAGTAAGTCTGCGGATGACATGAAGACTGCAGAGTACAGAAGGTAGTCTTAGGCTGCAGACAGATATTGATATTTTGGTGAAAAGGGTTGAAAAATGGCAGATGGTATTTAATCCAGGCAAATGTGAGATGATGCATTTTGGAAGCACTAATGAGACTAGGAAATATACCACGAATGACAGGGTCTTGGAGTACAAAGGAACCTCAGAGTACAAGTCCATAGATCCTTTAAGGTGGCAATGCAGGCAGACAAGGCAGTTAGGAAGGCACATGGGATACTGGCTTTCATTAGTCGGGGCAATGAATACAGAAGTAGGGAGGTTATGCTCCAACTTTACAAAACCTCTGCTGGAGTACTGCATACGCTTCTGGTCAAGGTATAGGAAGGATTTGATAGTGCTGGAGAGGGTACAGAGGAGATTCACCGGGATGTTGCCTGGGATGGAGCAGTTCAGTTATGAGAGACTGGAGAGGCTAGATCTGTTCTCCCTGGAGTGGAGAAGGTTAAGAGGGGACATGCTTGAGGTACTTAAATTTGTGACGGGTATAGATAGGGTAAACTGCAGGAAAGTTTTTCCCATATCAGAGGTAGAGAAAACTAGTTATAGGTAAGGGGGAAAAGAGATTAAGAAGGGATATGACGGGTACCTTCTTCACCCAGAGATAAATACCTGGAATACACTGCCTGAGAGAATGGTTGAAGCTGGGTCACTGACAGCATTTAAGTGTCTAGATAAATATTCAAATTGCTTAGGCATGGGGTCTATGGACCAAGTGCTGGGCGATGGGGGTAACTCGGAAGGGTGCCGACTAGTCTGTGTAGACAAAATGGGCTGAATGGCCTGCTTCCATACTGTACTATTCGAAGGTTTCTGGAGCTTCCGGAAGTAATCATGCAGGCACACAGTCCCCAAACACTCTGCATGCCAGCACGTCCACATCCTCGGGTTCCAAAGGCACACCATCGACAGCTGCGCCTTCATCTGCCAGGGCACCAAGCTCTGGATTCCCTCGCTGAATCTCTCCACCCATTTAGCTCTCTCTGCTCCTGACAACATACCTCTTTGCCAAGTTTTTGATCATTTATTGCAATATCTCATGTGGCTCAGTGCCAAATCAATTCTATCCAATTACACTGCATTAAAACACCTTTGGATATTTTACAGCACTAAGAGGACTACAGAACTGATTGGATTTGAGGAGAGGGACAGGATAATCTGAGTACACTCCTTCTAACATTCCGTTGATAAGGAGTTCCGTGTCTCTCTCAGATTTTATCCTGGCGTCTTTCCAAGGACTTGCTCTAAAATTCTCCCTCATTGCAATAAAATTTTTTTAAAAAGCTTTCCTTTAAAATAATAAAACTACTGAGAATAATTGGTTGGGAGTGTATACTTTCACCAGTGGAAAGAGATAGTTGTAGGATTTATCACATTTGAATTTCAGATATATTCCTTTAATCAGCAATTTAAAACAATGGTCGCCACGGTTTTACACGATATATCTGACCAAAGAGACCTTTCCACTTATCAACACACTGCTGGCTCCTTGCTAAACCCAATCTGTAACCAATTACACTCTGCCCTGCAAAACACCTTTCTTCAAAACCTGATCAGCCAGATTCTCCTTAACAGTAGTATCAAGACAAGCGGCACTTTCCTTGAAAATGTTCTTATCCCAAACAATCTCAGGACAAAAGATTGCTTAGACCATGCTGCTTGTAATGAAGGCTGTCGTCAGTGGAGCTCCACAGAAGCTTACAAGTGAAGAGGTGCTTATCTGCAGTGACCTGGATGGAACCACAACAAATGACTAGCAGTTCACCACCAGATATTCAAACCAGTGTCTGAAACCAGATGACACAGCCCGCCTGTGACTTCATCACTGGGGAGTAGTGTTACAATCGCCACAAGGATAGACGCTTGGCTGATAAGAAAGTAAAAGGTGTCCCAAAGTCAGAGTCAAAGTAATTTCTGTCTCTGTTAGTAAGCAACTGGGGAGCGGGGGGGGGGAGAGGGCGGGAGGAAAGAGGTAGAAAGAGAAAGCAAGAGGGAAAGAAAGAAAGAGATAAGAGAAGGAAGGAGAAGGGAAAGAATAAAAAGAGAACAAAGAGAGGAAGAAGCTTTCCTTCCCCCCCTCTAATGATGCATCTCTACAGAACTCTGGTTAGGCCGCATTTAGAGTATTGCGTGCAGTTCTGGTCACCTCACTACAGGAAGGATGTCGAGGCTTCAGAGAGGGTGCAGAGGAGGTTTACTAGGATGCTGCCTGAATTAGAGGGCATGTGCTATCAGGAGAGGCTGGACAAACTTGGTCTCTTCTCTCTGGAACAGCGGAGGCTGAGGGGTGATCTGTTGGAAGTGTATAAAAATTCTGAGGGACGTGGATAGGGTGGACAAACAATATCTTTTTCCCATTATTGAGAGATCCAATGCCAGAGGGCATGCATTTAAGGTGAGGGGGGGGGGGGTAGGTTCAGAACAGACGTCTTTTACTGAGAGAGTGGTGGATGCCTGGAACATGTTGTCTTTTAGGGTGGTGGAGGCAAATTCATTGGGGGCTTTTAAGAGGGGCTTGGATGAGCACATGAATGAGAGGAAAATAGAGGGATATGGGATTTCTGCAGGTAGGAGGGAATAGATATGTCGGCACAACATCATGGGCCAAAGGGCCTGTTCTGTGCTGTTCAATGTTCTATAATGTATTGGTATTGGTCACGCTTTTGGGGAATGGGAGGCCATTTCCTTTAACTGTGCTTGTATCATACCTGCAGGTTATCTCTTCTCCATGAAACCTTGAGCTGTTTGTAGTTACTCCAGGCTCTTCCCTCTCCATCTCACGCCTGACAGCTGTGGCTCAGGGTTAATGTTCTCTCTTGGATTGTGGGTTCAAGACGCATCTTTAAGGACGTGGCTTCAGTGGAGTAACTGAGGCAGCATGTGGGGTGGCTGAGCGCTGATTCACTGCTATAACTTTAATCCAAGACACCTTTGCTCTCTCAGACAAAAGACTGAATGCCAGTGTTTGGGAGAGTGGGGTGGAGGTGTGAAGCAGGAGCCAACACTCAGGAGAAACCCCAAGGTAAAACAACACTGGAGTTTAAAAAAAGGGTTTCCAATCTTTAAAGGCATTAAACCACAGGGAAATAGGGAGTTCTTAAAACAGTGAAATTTGATTGGGGAGTGATGCTGAATGTTATACATTTACTTTTCAAATATCAATTTGATGGGAAGCAGAAATCAGCTAAATCTACAAGTCTGTTGCCTGGACAACTGACAGCCGGGAACCTTTGGGAGGAGTTTCACTTCATTGTTTGGCTATCAACATTTCGCTCCTACCCACACACACATTTTCCTGAAACCAAGGGCGCTGAGGTCAATTCCTTACAGCCGCAATGGTATCTGGTTACCTCTGACCACCTAAAGGCAGGGATCAGTCTATGTGACTCTTCATCACTTCATAGAATATTTAGCTGCTAATTATATGGACTTTGCACCATACAGACCAGTAAAGCCCAACTATTTGATTCCTCACTCATGCTTCCTTCCAATTCGCATCTCATTCTGAACCTTTCCCCATCACATCAGAACTGGACCTCTTCAGGTGTGACCCAGAGCTTCTGGTAATCCATGGTGTGCACTGGATCCTAGCTCCCCCACCACTGGAAATTGCATGAGTACTCCTGCAGTGCATATCTCTTACAACCCTTTGAACTGAAAGGTTTCAGGGGCAGCTAACTGCAAAAGTTCCCAGGTTTGCAAGTGTCCGGATTCCCCTGCGATGCGATACATTTTGCCAAACACAAAAAGCAAACTGCAGCAGAAACTCAGCAGGTCGAGCAGCCTCTGTGGAGGCAGAGGGATGGTCGGCATTTCGGGTCAAGACCCTGCATCAGGAGTCATGCAGGGTCTTGACCCAAAACATCAACCATCCCTCTGCCTCCACAGATGCTGCCTGACACAGAGTTCCTCCAGCAGTTTGTTTGTTGCATTTGCAGTGTGTCTTCAGATGAATATCTCCTGAGAATTACAGGGTCCCTGTCATTTAGTGTTGGTGGAGCAATAGGGAATAGGATCATCAAACAACAGTGCTAAAAGAACAGAGTATCTGGTCATTATTAGATGGCAGTGAGTAGGAGCTTGCTGTGCTGAATTTGTCCACCACATTTCCTAGATGCCTGCAGCAACTAACTTTAAAGCACCACTTTGGCCACAAAATGCATTGGGACATCCTGAGGTTATGAAAGGTGCCTAAGAATTAAACCATTAGAGGGGCAATATTTAATCATAGCAATTGCTGTTGTTATACATTGACTCAACTCATAGGGTTTTTATTCATTTGTCTTCAAAGTCTAGGTAATGGGCCTTAGATTGGGAAAATGATGAGAATGGTAGTTAAAAGTAAACTGTGGGAATAGGAGGGAACTGGGTGGGATCAATGGCCTTCTCTTGAACCTTGCATTGTACTCTCACTGATTGAGCTCAGAACTCAAGTCGCACAATGGACAAATAAGAATCTGAAATGTCAAGTTTGGCATAAAAACACCTACCTAAATAATGTTGGGAGACAAGGAAATAAAGACAGATTTCAGATGTTATCACACTTAGGAGCCACTGAACATGAGCAGACACCATGCACCTTTGATTTACTCCCTTAACTCATTCTCAGCCAATTTATTCTTGCAGCAGACAGACATTCCATTGCAACCCTCACTACACAAGTGGCTCCCCACGTCAAACCCACCCCCCCCCCACCTCTGTTTCCCTTCCCCACATCAGCAGCCATTCCCCAGCTAAGTAAATTATTCGTTCCTGAGTGTTAGTCAAGATCACTTGGCATCTGACATTCAAACTCGACTCAAATCTGACCTGCCCTCAATCGAGCCATGGGAATTTGTTCTGCCATTCCATTTGATCATCGTTGCTTTCTGTCTCAGCTCTATTTACCCAGCTTACAACTGCGCCCAGACTCAACAATATCTGATGGAGAGGGCTCCACACTGCAAGCTCTCTCTGTGTGAAGTGCTTACCAGCATCTCCTGCCACTGTCCTGGCACTACGTTGGGGCTGTACCTCACCACCTAAAAAAATTAAATTTCTATTCTTTGGACTTTAGAGTAATGAGATATGATCTTATTGAAACATAGACTATCCTGACAGGAGAGAAGTTGAGATGCTTCCACCAGTGGGAAAACCTCAGAAAAGTGGGCTGGTTACAAGATTAGAGGGTGGTCATTGAAAACTGAGGTGCACAGGAACAACTTCTTGCAGAGGATGTGGAATTCTTTCCCTCAGAGGATTGTGGAGGCTGGATCATTAATGAAAAGTAGATAAATTTTTCACAGATCAAGGAATTGAGGGCTATGGTAAACTGGCCTGGGGGCAGTTGAATAACAGGAAAGGTTTAGAGGGAAATGGGTCACACAGGTGGGCAAGTGGGACTAGCTTAGATGGGCATCTTGGTCGGCATGGACAAGTTGGGCTGAAAGGCCTGTTTCCATGCTGTATAAACCTAGGAATGGCAGGGCAGACTTGAGGATCCCAATGGCCTGCTCCTACTTTCTTACGTTCTTAATATTCTGGATTCATTCACTGGACGAAGTGGTTCCTCATTATCGACCTGATCAAGTATGTGCTGGCTCAGTGACCAATTAGGCCCACTCCTCTGCTCCTTCCCCATTGCACTGTTTGTCTTCCTCTGGCAGTTATCCATTTTCCTTCTGAAGTTCTCTGTGTTGAATCTGCTTCCACAGCTTATTCATTCTGCACCTTCCAGATCACAAGAAGTTGTGTTGAAAAACAGGTTTTATATCTGCCGATCACTTTCAGTCCCTCTCCTGGTTAAGATAAAAGATCTCTTTATAAATCACATGTATATCGAAACACACAGTGAAATGCATCTTTTGTGTAGTGTTCTGGGGGCAGCCCGCAAGTGTCACCACGTTTCTGGCGCCAACATAGCATGCCCACAACTTCCTAACCCGTACGCCTTTTGGAATGTGGGAGGAAACCGGAGCACCCGGAGGAAACCCATGCAGACACAGGGAGAACGTACAAACTCCTTACAGACTCAGCTCCCAGTTCCTCTCTAACCACCACATCAAAACCATTCATCATTTTCAATACCTCAGGTTTTTTTCCCTCACTTTCTCCCATACAGAGACCAAGCCCAAACCCACTGCCCTCTCTACATCAATGAAGGCCCTTTTCAAAGGATCCAATCAACAAGAGAATGTTTGTAACTCGAAGCTGATCAATGGAGACAAGTTTTACAAGTTTAATACATGTGCCCCTTTGACACTCAACTCATCAACTAAATTACTGCATTTGTCCCCAGATGCCTGGGCTACGGATCTGGAGATCAAATCCCAACACAGCATTTAAAATTGTCATTAAGTAAATCTAGACCAAAAAGCTAGTATTGGTAATCGTAACCTGGCCAATATTTATTCTCTATACTAAAAATTATACACATTATCCAGGCACGCAACATACAGCTGTTTGTGGGAGCCTTCTGCGCACAAATTGGCTGCCACATTTCCTACAGTACAACAGTGAGAAGACTTCAAAAAGTATTCCAGAACCAGCTTTGAACATTCTGAGCAGCAGGTGGATTCAACGAGTGGCCGCCAGCAGCTCTCTGATCCCCACTCCCTCCCCAATTATTTCCCCCATCCCACATCTCCCCTTCACTCTTCCCAACGCAGAGGCGAATCGTTGATGTATTTCTGAGCAGTGGGCGAAACCAAGATGGAGAAAAGCAAAAAGGGAAATCTAATAAATTAAAATTACTTCAGCTCTGACTTTCAAAGGTCAGTGGCATGGAGTTTATTATTAACTGGCTTTTTTTAAAAAAAGATTCAATACTTCTATTATATTAACACAGTTATAGATTAGAGATCCAGGTGAGATGAACCAGACAATAATACTTTGCAAAAGAACAATCTGCTGGAGGAACTCAGTGGGTCGAGCAGCACCTGTGGGAGGAAAGGAATTGTTGACGAGTTGGGTCAAAACCCTGCATCAGGACAGAGTGGAGAGGGGAAATAGATGGCAGAAAGAGAAGAGGGGGAGACAGGGGCCAGTAGATGACTGGTGGACCCAGGAGGGGTGAAGGATGATAGGCAGACGAGGAAGGGGGAAGGGTGGTACCGCCCTTGAGTGATAGGAAGCAGACAAGGGCAGATGGAAGAGGGTAATACCTACTGACCCCCGTGTCACCCATCCCCTTTTCCTCTCTATACCAACTATACACCCCTCCCCCTTTCCTGTCTATACTGGGTCTTGGGCTGAAAGGCTTCCCCTCCTCTCACAGATGTTTCTCAGCCCATTGAGTTCCTCCAGAAGATTGTTTTTTGCTTCAGATTTCAGCATGTGCGGTCTCATGCCTCCGACAATATTTTGCAGTTATAGATGGTATTGATTTATTATTGTCACTTGTACCGAGGTACAGTGAAAAGCTTGTCTTACAAACTGATCGTACAGGTCAATTCATTACACAGTGCAGTTACATTGAGTTAGTACAGAGTGCATTGATGTAGTACAGGTAAAGAACAATAACAACACAGAGTAAAGTGTCACAGCTACAGAGAAGGTGCAGTGCAGGTAGACAATAAGGCGCAAGGTCACAACAAGGTAGATCGTGAGGTCATAGTCCATCTCATTGTATAAGGGAACCGTTCAATAGTCTTATCACAGTGGGATAGAAGCTGCCCTTAAGTCTGGTGGTACGTGCCCTCAGGCTCCTGTATCTTCTACCCGATAGTGCCTTTAATGCAGCAAAACATCTCAACTGCTTCACAGGAGAATTAAGAGGCAAAAATTGACATCGTGACCATTATGGAGATATTCAGTTATCAAAAGCTTGATTGTGGAAGTGAGTTTTAAGGAAGGAAGCAAGAGAGGAAGAGAAAGGAGGAGGGAGTT
This sequence comes from Pristis pectinata, assembly GCF_009764475.1. Taxonomy (NCBI): domain Eukaryota; kingdom Metazoa; phylum Chordata; class Chondrichthyes; order Rhinopristiformes; family Pristidae; genus Pristis; species Pristis pectinata. The sequence continues at coordinate 5,007,281 of NC_067429.1, forward strand.
CCAAGGTTAAGCTGACAACAGCCAACTGGTGGTGGAGCAGTGGAAATTGGCGACGTGGTGGGTGTAGGAAGTTTAGGCCAGAATTAGGTGAGCACATTAACTGTAAGGGGATAGGGTCTGAGGCGGCTACTGGGAGGAGGAGGGAACAAAGCCAGAATGCCAAACCCGTTGTGTGATGCACTGTGAAAAGAATGAGTATCATCAAGTGCCACCAAGGAAATCTCTGAGGGACAACCCTTGTGATGCTGATTTTGTAAACGCAAAGAGGTTTCCTCAGCACATTTCGAGCTGGTGTACAATGTGAGCCCATGAGACATTGACAGGAAACTGAGAAAGAACACTGCTCCTATCCAGAGTCCCTCAAATGTGGCACATTGTAACACAGTGCAATGTCCAACAGGAACGTGGAGGCACCAGAGACTGCAGATGCTGGAATCTGGAGCAACACACAAAGTGCTAGAGGAACTCAGCAGGTCAGGCAGCATCTGTGGGGGGGAAGTAGACAGTCGATATTTCGGGTCGAGACCCTTCACCTGAACTTCCCAGCTTCTGACACCATTCCCACTCTGCCTATCACCCCTTCACCTGGATCCACCTGCCAGCTCTTGCTCCACCCTCCCCACCACCTTTTTACACTGGATGTCTCCCCTCTTTCTTTCAGTTCAGATGAAGGGTCTCAACCTGAAATTTCAACTGTCCATTTCCCTCCATAGATGCTGCCTGACCCGCTGAGTTCCTCCACCTCCTTTGTGTGTTGCTCCAAATAGTAATGTGACTGGACAAAAACTTTAGACAAGCCAATGAAGGGGATGGTAGGAGGTGGCCATAGCTTGGTCATTGAGGCTGCTTTATGTGAGGACCCAGAGGTGAAGGAGAGAAGTTGAGGGAGGAAACTCGAGTGTAGTCGTTAATGGCAGTGGAGGGTGTGGGCTGAAGCACCAGCAACATACAAGAGGCCACTGTCAGAGATCACAGAATTCTCAACACGGTAGTGTGGCGGTTAGCATAACACTTTACAGCACCAGCAACCCGGGCTCAATTCCAGCCGCTGTCTGTAAGGAGTTTGTGTGGTCTCCCCGTGTCTGCGTGGGTTTCCTCCCACATTCCAAAGACTTACGGGTTAGGAAGTTATGGGCATGCTGTGTTGGCGCCGGAAGTGTGGCGACACTTGCGGGCTGCCCCCAGAACACTCTACGCAAAAAGATGCTTTTCACTGTGTGTTTCGATGTATACGTGACTAATAAAGATATCTATCTAGGGATGGGACAATTAAACTCTCTAAAGGCAGCAATGACCTTGTAAGCATTGATAGGTGTGGAATTTTCTGTTACATCTGTTCATTCCAACAACAGACTGCATAATCCAACAGCTCCTGGGAATCAGACACACAAGGCCAGGCCTTCAAAGGCAGTGTGACATAGAAAACCTACAGCACAATTCAGGCCCTTGGGCCCACAAAGCCCTACCTTAGAAATTACTAGCCCTCTTACCCATAGTCCTCTATTTTTCTAAGCTCCATGTACCTCTCCAAAAGCCTCTTAAAAGACCCTATCATATCCGTCTCCACCACTGTTGCTGGCAGCCCATTCTACGCACTCACCACTCTGCGTAAAACACTTACCCCTGACATCTCCTCTGTACCTACTCCCCAGCACCTTAAACCTGTGTCCTCTTGTGGCAGATTTATTAATAAATCAGATTTGTTATCACTGACATATGATGTGAAATTTGTTGTTTTGTGGCAGCAGTACAGTGCAAAGACATAAAAATCCATACATTTCAAAAATAAATAAATAGTGCAAAAAAAAGGAATAACGAGGCAGTGTTCATGGACTGTTCAGAAATCTGATGGCGGAGGGGAAGAAGCTGGTCCTGAATATTTGAATGTGGGTCTTCAGGCTCCTGCACCTCCTCCCTGATGCAAGACTTGGATTTTGCCTTATTATATTAGATCCATGGTGTCATATAGTCATACAGCACAGAAACAGGTTCTCCAGCCCACTGAGTCCACACTGACCACCTGGTTACACCAATCTCACATCAATCCCAAATTTAATCTCCTCACATTCTCACCAACAGTCCCCAGATTCTACCACTCACCCGCACGTTAGGGACGATTTACGATGGCCTATTCACCTACCAACCTCCGTGTTTTAGGATGTGGGGGGAAACCAGAGCACCTGGGAGCAACCCACAGGATCACAGGGAGAACCTGCAAACTCTACACAGACAGTACTGGATTGAACCTGGGTCACTGGAGCTATGAGGCACCACCTTTACCAGACACTTTGCAACATATTAGTAAGTCTCCAGTGGCCTTGTTCATGGTGAATCAAAGGGCGTGCATTGACAAAATAAAGGGATTGAGCCATAGAAAACATTTTGTATCGTCAGTTCCACTGATTTATACCAATGAGTCAAATGGAGCTGGAGGGAAAGTACTGCAGGAAGTGTGTACAATAAACTAGACTGTTTGCATCTCCAGTGTTATTGCTCATGGTGAACGTTCTGTTACAAGTGTCAGCCTGTTACAGGAAGTACAAGGGAATGATGCCAGCATTACACTTACAGGGTGTGTACAACATACCGGCTACTAATCAGTAATGTGCCACTCAGCATAATGAATACAGAGCTTATCATCAACACACCTGGTGCCTACACGACACAGAATGGAGTGTGGCACCCACCACAACAGGGCAGTTCCCAGGAAGCAATTCTTGCAGAGATACACAAGATAATCAGCACAGCCTCAAAATATAAACCCAAAAACCAGGTCAAGTCTTGGTAAAGTTAAATAATGAGCTGAAGTGAACTCAGGTCATTTCCTTACACATAGAAATGAGATTGTTTGAGGGTCAGCCTGCTGATGTGTGGTCCACAGAGAGGGGGTGGGAAGAAACAAGCACCCTTGCATCACATACAGTTCGCATTTTCAGAGCAGTCTGAACATTGCAAAACCAAAAGGACCATAAGATATAGGAGCAGAATTAGGCCATTCAGCCCATCGAGTCTGTTCCACTATTCATGGCTGATTCTTTTCTCCCCCCTCAACTCCATTGTCCTGCCTTCTCCCTGTAACCCTTGACCCCTGTATCAAAACATCCCAAAATGTATCACTGGAGCAATGTTTAAAAAAAACTGACAGCGAGGCAATTAAGGAGATAGTAAGGCAGGGGCTTTGAGGAGTATCTTAACAAGGGGAAAGGACAATGAAGAAGCCGCTAGAGTCTAAAGGATTGGTCAAATGAAGGAACAGATTTCTATGTGGAAGCGATAAAAACTGGGGATGCATCGGAGGTTTAATAGGAATGACAGCGGGTATTTCAGAGAGTGGGGGACCTTTGCACCCAGTACAGAGGGTTGGAGGTCAAACGTGAAAGCTTTGTCCTCTGGTCTACGGTGACCAATCCCCTTAACACTGCATTTTCATTTGTTGTCCATCCCAAAATGCCCTCGAGAAGGTGGTGGTGAACTGGAACCACTGCAGTCCTTCGGATGAAAGCTCCCATAGAGTCACTGGGGACGAAGTTCTAGGAATTAGACGCAGCAATGATGAGGACCAGCAATACATTTCCAAGTCAGGATGGGATGCGACTTGGGAACCTGCAGGTGGTGGTGCTGCCCTTGGCCCTCTTGGTGGTAAAGTTCGTGAGAAACTATAGTGCATTTTGTAAATGGTACACAGTGCAACTAATATTACCTATGGCCAGATTTGTAAGGGAACCATCTATGTTTGAAAAAAAATTGCGTTGAGTTGGACTTAGTATTTTTGTTGGAAGGGAGGCTACTTATTTTGGCTTAGGAATTGGAAACAGGAGTCACAGGATAAAAACTCTTGGAATATGGTGAACTCCCCTGTGGCTGTGAATGTGAATACTCATTGAGAGACAAGTGGACTGAAGTCTCAACAGGACTATCCATTTATTTTTCAAGAACTTTTCAAAATACTATTCATGACCAATTTTGGATTAGTTCAGAAAGTAGACCAAAACTTCAATCAGCCACACTGAAGGTTGTTTAAACCTGTGTGCTGGCCAGTGGCTATTACTACAGGCAATGTCAAACACAAAGGTGAGTAAGTTGTCTCTCCGAGGAGCTTCACACAGCCAAGGTTACCAGAACACAATCCAACACCAGTTGTTTTTTCTAATTTTCCATTCCACTAACTCTCTTATGTGGATGAATTTCCCAGTCCTGGCAATATCCTTGTAAATGCCCTCTGCACCCTTCACAGCATCATCACAGCTTTCCTTAATGTGGTGACCAGAAATGGACACAGTAGTCACACAGTGGCCTAACTAGCATTGCACACTGTTCCGGCATAAACTCCCTGCTCTTATATTCTATGCTTTGGTTTATAAAGGAAAGGATTCATTTCTTTATTTTAACCACCTTTACCCATCTGCTTCCTTAAGGATCTGTGGATGGATATTCTTTGTTCTACTTCCACAATGTTTGCTCCCTTGGCTTGCCATACCTCCCAAATGCATTACATCACATTTCATTACATTAAATTCCATTTGCCAATTCTATGCCAAACTAACCAGACCATTTATATATTCCTGCAGTCTAAAGCTCTCCTCTGTCAAAGCTTGTATGATCGGCACATTTCTTTAAGAGTTATGAAGTCATACACACAGAAATAGGCCCTTTGGCCGACAAATCTACTCCAAGCACACATTTACAGTAATCCCAATTTATTCCTATGTTCCCATCAACCCCAGATTCTACCATCGCCTACACACAAAGAGCAATTTACAGCTGCCAATTAACCTACCAGCACGTGAGAGAAAACCAGAAGACCCAGAGGTAATGTACGCAGTCGCAGGGAGAATGTGCAAACTCCTCTCAGACAGCTCCGGAGGTCAGGATTGAACTTGGGTCACTGGAGCCGTGAGGCAGCAGTTCTACAAGAGGTGCCACTGAGCCAAGCAAATATGAAATACCCAATGGCATATTTATCAATGCAGCACTTCTTCAATTTGACTGGAAAATATTGGGAGTCCAGCAAAATTGTTTAAAGCCACATGCTACTGTGATCTGGAACGTGCTGCCGAACAAGGTGACAGCAACAGTTTCAACTGCAACCTTCAAAGGGGAACTGGATGAATAATTGAGAAGGACACATTGTCATGAGTGTGGGCAAAGAGTAGGAAAACTAGACAAATTGGAAATCTCTTTCCAAGACCCAGCACAGGTCAAATTGACAGCTTTGGTGCAACATAATTTAGTAGCTACAAACAAGATGCTGGAGGCACTCAGCAGGTCGGGGAGGGAAATCACTGATCGATGTTTCAGGCTGAGACCCTTCATCTCGATCTGACATGACAACTGTCCATTTCCCTCCACACATGCTGTCTGAGTTCCTTCAGCACCTTGTTTGATGCTCGAGATTACAGCATCGGCAGATTATTGTGTCTCCATAATTAAGTAGCTTCCGTATCTCAGTGAACAGTAATGGATCAGGCAAAGAAATGGGACCTAATTAAACACAGACTTAGAAATAGGCTGCCATTCCTTCATCATCAATGGATCCAAATCCTGGAAAATCCTCCCCTAAAAAAGTTGTGGGAATGCTTTCACTAAAGGACCGCAGCAATTCAAGAAGTTAGCTCACCACCACCTCCTCTCGACGACAATACACGCAGTCCATGCCTTCAACTTCTAGATCCCATAAAACGAATTGATTAAAAAAAATTGCAAAATTATCTTGAACTGCATTTCAAACGGGGCAGCAAGGACACAAGAGGAACCATGGAGACACAAAAGACTGGAGTTGCTGGAATCAGGAGCAACAAACTGCTGGAGGAACTCAGTGCGTCAAACGGCATCTGTGGAGGTACAGGGACAGTCAAATGTTTCGGGCTGCAGCCTCCACAGATGCTGCTCGACCTGCTGAGTTCCTCCAGCAGTTTGTTTGTGCACCGGAATAAACTTGCTCTGCGAATTAGCCTGCATTTCACAAAGGGAGAATAGAAACACCAAGGCAAAGTTCTCGGTAGTTAATGAGCACTCGCTCGCTCTCTCGAGCAAGTGGCAGCAGCTCACATTCTGCACAAATCCCCACTGCTCCCAAACACTGAGGCAGGATTAAACTCCAGAGCTTAACTGGGACATAATTAAACATGCGGCATTTGACAGGAACAACCCTCTGAAGGCTGCAGTTTTTTTAAAAGAAAACGTTGTTTGCAGGAGACAAATTTCAACACTTTTAGAGGATATAAAGTTCTTCTGTATCCAAAATAAATTTATCAAGGGAATGGCCAAGTGAACTGCAACAAAGCCTGAAATTGAAGGCTACATATTTTAGTGAGAAAACACTTAGCTTCAAGTGATATATTTGAAATACCATTAACTTATTTACCATTGTGTGTGGTGTGCTTGAGCAGTGAAGAATCCTGCCTGCACAAGGTGGATGGGACATGATGTTATCTGGGCCTCAGCATGGCTGTGACAATAGATGTTGTTGATGCTGGAACCCACTGGAGATAAACCGAGGGAAGAAAATGGGAATAAAACACAACTGGCTGGGTTACCAAACTTTGCCAATTTAGCAACACTTGGACACAAGGAAGCTTGAGAGTGGAGACAATTTGGAGGTGCCTGCAGCAGCTCCCTAACCCATGAACATCACCAGCGAGGAGGATAAACAAGCTCATAAGAACATCATCACTTGCAGGTCCCACCCAAAAGAAAATTTGGACAATGTTCTGCCTTAGAAAAACACACTTCTTCTATCGTCACTTGGAAAATAGAACAATGAGAGCAAATTCACCAGAAGGACTGTACCGGATTTCGAGCACCTTCCTAAGAGCGATTGGGGATGGGCAACAAATGTTGGGCTTGTCAGCAACACCCCAATCCCGCAAGGAGAATTAAAAAAAGTGCTCTCTCCTGCAGGGGCCTGCAGAAAATTAGCCTCAAATGTCACAGGACCCCAAAAGGAACTGAAACCCACCTCACCAGTCCAGTGTTACAATGCCCACACTGGAGATGGGACTTTGGCAAGCTCGCTGCATGAGGGAGTTGGCAAACATCCCCAGTACCAATCTGTCACCGCTCTGTCAGTTGGGAGGCTGCTGCCATGGCCAGGAGATCATGTTCACCGTCACGTTCAGCAGCAGTGGATCATTACTCCACTCCCTGGAATTCCACAGTGAGACCAGGTAGTTGCCCAGTGCAAGGCCAGCTGAATGCTTAAGCATTAATACACCGTATCAAACACACGATTGCATCAACTGTGCATGATGTCATGAGTGTGACAAGAACAAGAAAAGCAACTTAAGTTTATATAGTGGCCTACAGGAAGAACTTGACTGACTGCCAGGGTCCGAGAAGGTCAAAGGCTCAGGAACAAAGGATAAGTGAGATGTGATGAATCATAGAGTTATGCTAAGGGAATGTTAACTGGGAGGCCGAGAACTGATAAGAGCTAAGCTTTGAGTCACTGGGAGTGGAGATGAGAGCCGTAGGGCCCTTTGTTTTTTTTCCACAAGTCAGCTCTCCTTTAAAGGGAGTACAGAACTGGAACACAGCACTGCCACCCCCACCCCTTCCTCTCCAGTCCAAGTGGAGAAAGTTCCACTCCCTCCCTCCCTGATCTGCGGTTCGCACTGTGCCATCCAACTGCCCAACATCTTCTCAACTCCAGGATGTGCTTGCAACAGGGGACATTGTGGACTCTGCCCATCCAGGGAACTCAGAGAAGGAAAATGTTACTGCTGTGATAGTCCCCGCATTTTCATCTTGTACTAAATGACTAATTCAAAGGCGATTTGTTTTAATTTGAAATTATGTTTTGAATGAGTTGAACTGAATGCTGCCCAAACTGGAGAAGACCTTTCAATGCCTCCCATCTTTCTTGTAAAAGGCATGCAATACGATCTTTCAAAAACATGTCTGATAAATCTTACAAAGGATGTCGCAAAGTGACCACTCATTGCCCCAATGGGCCAAAGGAACTCCCTTCCTTCCCACACTCCCACCGATAAACCATTGTTCCATGTTTGAGGAACAGCTGCCACTGTGACTGAAATCGATTTTACTTTAATCCCAAAATTGCACAAAGGCCAGGGGTCACTCATTCCAACAAGAAATTTTTACTGAAAATGTCACGGAATGCAGTAACCAGGAGGGACTCAATAACATAGAGAGGGTTAACATATGAGGAACGATTGATGGTTCTTGGGCTGTACTCCTTGGAGTTCAGAAGAACGGGGGGACCTCATAGAAACATTTTGAATGTTAAGAGGCCTGGACAGAGTAGATGTGGCAAAGTTGTTTCCCACGGTAGGGGAGTCTAGTAAAAAGGGGCACGACTTCAGGATTGAAGGGCGCCCATTCAGAACAGAGATGCGGAGAAATTTCTTTAGCCAGGGAGTGGTGAATCTGTGGAATTTGTTGCCACAGGTGGCTGCAGAGGCAAAGTCATTGGGTGTATTTAATGCAGAGATTGATAGGTATCTGAGTAGCCAGGGCATCAAAGGTTATGGTGAGAAGGCGGAGGAGTGGGGCTAAATGGGAGAATGGATCAGCTCATGATAGAATGGCGGAGCAGGCTCGATGGGCCGAATGGCCGACTTCTGCTCCTTTGCCTTATGGTCTAATACAAGAGAGTGTCAGATGCCATGTGATCAGACAGAAACTGCATCATCCGATATTACCAGTAAAATCCAAGAGCAAGGAAGCTTCTCATACAAGCAGGTTAATTTAAAATATCCTTAAATTAGCACGCCCATCAAACTAGCCTGACCCACACAGAGAATCCAACCATTTACATTTTAAGTATTAAATGAGCCAAGCTTAAAAACAGTTGTAAAATCAAACAGGTTTCAGGTCATGAGTTCAAGTCCCACTTCAGAGGCACAAGCACAAAACCCCAGGCTGACACTCCGTACAGTATGAAGGAGTGCTGCACAGTCAAAAGTGCCAACATTTTGATTAAACATGCTCTAATTAACCATGGCCCTGTCTGCTCCCCTAGACATAAAAGATCCCACTTTCAAAGAGCAAGACAGTTTCCCCACATCCTGGCCAATATTTATCACTCAGTCAAAATCACCTGGTTACCCAATCACTTGCATAGGAAGCAGGAGTGAAGGTATGTCGTCAATCACAACATGTAGATTACCATCACATTTCAACAGTGATTAAACTTTGCACGTAGTTTATTGGCTGCAAAGTGCTTTGATAGGGACCCAAAAGATGTCTGATGTCTCTTTTCTGTTTTCTCAATGGAACTTAACCCATCTCAGTGTGTCTTTGAGGAGATTCCTCAGTCAAAGGGTTTCCTCATCACTTACAGTTCTGTTGTTGCCGCATTTGGGAGGACTTTCAAGACACTCCCTCAGTGCTCAACGAGATACATCAATGTGCCAGGTCCCACTGCAAGAGGGCATCTCGAGGAGCTCCTCCATTAGACTGCCCACTGCACACTCCCCTCAAAACTTGTACCTTGTAACGATGCAAGGATGAGAGCTGAAAACAGTGAGACAATGGAATCTGGGACCATCGTGAGTGGTCGCTCCGCAACCAAAAAAGCTCAAGGATAGAGAAGGAAATAGAGGAATGATGGAGGAAGAAATTGAACAACATCAAATCTGGCGCAGGAAGTGAAACAAAGATTGGATTAAGAAAGAAGGGTAAAGCAAGAAAACAAATTTAAACAAAATAAAGGTTTTTAAACTACTACCAAGGTTTCACTTAACAAAGAAAACAGGAGGAGCGGGCTGTTGTGCTGTGTCTTTTCCAGCATTCAATACAATCACGGCTGATCATCTGTCTCAATGCTATAGTCCCATTCTCCCCACACACCCCCAAAGCCTTTTTTGAGTCTAGAAATGTGTATTTCCTTCCTAAATACATTCAGCGACTTGGCCTCCAGGTAAAGAGATCTTTTCTCATCTGATTCCTAGATGTCTTACCCTGTATCCTGAGATGGCGACCACAGTGCAGACACCCCAGTCGGAGGAATCATCCTCGCAACATCAATCTACTGGCCCTGTCAGAATTGTGTATGTTTCAATGAGATCCTCTCTCATTCTTCCAAACACTAGTGAATACAGACCTAATCGACCCAATCCACCCTCACACGACAGTCCCGCTATCCCAGGAATCAGTCTGCTGAACCTTTGCTGCACTCCCTCTGTGGTGAGTGTACTCTTTCTTAGGTAAGGAGAACAAAACTGCACACATTGCTCCAGGTGTGTTTTCATCAAAGTTCTGCATAAATGAAGCAAGACATCCTTGCTCCCACATTGAAGACTTTGTACAATGAAGGCCAACATTGATTTGCCTTCTTAACTCTCTGCTGCATCTGCATGCTTGTTTTTAGGGACTGGTGTTCAAGGATACCCATTTCCCTTGGTACATCAACATTTCCCAATCTCTCACCATTTAACTAATGCTCTGCCTCTCTCTTTTCTTATCAGAGTGGATAACCTGATATTTATCCACATTCGACCGCATCTGCCACATTCCATCAACTTGCCTAAATCACCTTGAAGCCTCTTTGCATCCTCCTCACAGTTCTGAGTTGTTGATAAAGTTAGAAATTGGTATTGGTATTGGTTTATTATTGTCACTTGTACCGAGGTACAGTGAAAAACTTGTCTTGCATACCGATCATACAGGTCAATTCATTACACAGTGCAGTCACATTGGGTTAGTACAGAGTCCATTGATGTAGTACAGGTAAAAACAATAACAGTATAGAGTAAAGTGTCACAGCTACAGAGGAAGGGCAGTGCAGGTAGACAATAAGGGGCAAGGTCACAACAAGGTTGATTGTGAGGTCAGAGTCCATCTCATCGTATGAGGGAACTGTTCAATAGTCTTATTACATTTGATTCCCCCGTTCAAGTCAACGATACTGATTGAGGATAGGTGGGGCCCAAGCACTGATCCTTGATGAACCCCACTCCTCACTGTCTGCCACCCCAAAGTTATTCTAGTTATTCTAACTCTATTCCTTGCCCATCAACCGATTTTCAACATACACAAGTCACATGATGAATACACACAAACAGACAACCATACAGCCCAGTGTTCCAAACAGAACTGTTCCTTTGAGATCGTCTCTCCACCTCTCAGTAAGTCCTGCCTTGACCATCTGGACTAAGCACAGCCCTACAAGGTGTCCCAGTGTTGCCTCCTGAATTGGAACTTGCCTAATTCCTCACACTGCAAAATCCCAAAGCTTATCCAACTCAACATGCTCAGCACTCACTCAAACATTACTCAATGTTTCTGTATGTCCATGAGTGCGATGTGTATGTGAGAGAAGTTTTGCCAACTACCGTCCTTTAATTGTTCACTATTTTACAACTATGATTTCCATGTTTTAATTTTATAATTTATTTTATATTTTAAATCTGTATTTTCATAAAACTCCCCAAAATCATTTCATGGACAACACCCTTCAAGCTGGAGAAGGCCAAATTTTTCCAGTCATTTGACACAACAAATTTTTAACCTGGGAGGCTTCTTATTCAGCTTCTCTGATCTCTCGCCAACATTTAAATGATCCCTTAAATGTTGGCTTTTATCCCCAGGATGCTTTCTGAATAAAGCCCCACACCGGCTGATGAACTATTTTTCTTTCTCCTGTCACCCGAGACTACGTTTGAGGGTCAAAACGCCCTCAGCACCCAAACATCTCCTCTGGTTTGCCCTTGCCAGGTCGTGACCTGAGGGATCTGGCAGCCTCGCTACATGAAGAATGTTCCTGCTGTTGATGGAACTTCCCCGGTACCTCCCTGTTGTCATCACTCCACTGCAGAGCTCCAGCTGGAAGTTCAGACACAGGTCAGGCACCTCGAAACTAAGTGCGTTCCCCTCCAATCCACAGCAATGTTGAGATGGCCGACTTTAAAAACCAAGGCAAGGTTGCTTCGGAAACCTTTCCAAGATATCTACAGGGCTCCAATTCCGGTCGAAGGTACGCACTCTACCACTGGTGGCTATGCCTTCAACCACCTCCGGCTCCAGGCTCTGAAACTCCCACTACAAAACCTCACTCTGTGACCCTATGACTCTGCGCAGCAATACAACAGGGAAACAGGCCCTTCAGCCCAACTTGTCCATGCCAACCAAGATGCCTATCTAAGCTGGTCCCATATCCCTCTACACCTTACCAATCTATGTACTTGTCCAAGTGTCTTTTAAATGTTGTTATTGTACCTGCCTCAACCACTTCCTCTGGCAACCCGTTCCATGAATGATAGAAAAATAGGGGGCTATGTGGGAGGGAAGGGTTAGATAGATCTTAGAGCAGGATAAAATGTCGGCACAACATTGTGGCCTGTACTGTGATGTAGAGTTCTATGTATGCACCATCCTCTGCTTCCCCTTTAAGACCCTCTTTAAAACCTCCATCTTTAATCAAGCTTTTGGTCACCTGATACCTCCTCATGGTTTGACATCCAGTTTAGTTTGCTAATGCTCCTCTAATGTGCTTTGTGAGCTTTTGCTGTGTTGAAGGCACTTCACTGAAGTTGATAGGTGAACATATTTTCTAACACCGTCCCTTCCTTCAATAGAAACAAGGACCTGGCAGAAACTCGTCAGCTGGAAGGTCCACAGTGACCTTTCCCAGAAGCACAGACAGACATTTTCCATTCACCTAACACTCCTGGGAAAAGTCACAGTCAACTCCCAGCAATATGTTTTCAGATGTAAATCAGCTCAGACAAGGCCTTAGGGTCACAGGTGTTAAGAGCATTGTCAATGCACCAGTTTGATACTACAAAGCCTCAAAGGTGAGGAACCACTATAATGGTTGCCCAACAGTCAGACTCCGGGTATTGTGGACCCAACACCTTCTGTAATCCAATGCAACAGAGGAAGCAGTCTGAATTTCTGTAGCGACTTCCATAAACCTTCAAGGATGTTGCACTGCATATTACAGCCAATGAAATGCTTTCAGTGTGTAGCCACTGTTGACAATCCGTACTGCTGTTATAGATTGCTAAGTGATACTGCACAGGTAACCAGTGAGACTGACTGAAGCATTGACCAGGGCACTACTCTTCTTCTATGAAATAGTGCCATGGGGTTTTCTGCACCCACCTGAGACAGCACACAGGCCATTGGTTTACATTTTGTCCAGAAGACTCCAATAGCCAGACTGTGGGTGAGAAGGGGTAAGGGTTAAAGAGCAGTGTTTGCCATCACTAATGTTATGGCAGTAGGGAGACCAGGGGCCCTGGAGAGCTGGAAGATTCAGTGACGTTCAGGTGTCCAACTTTGGCACTGGGAGTTGATCTGCTTGAAGCCACTGGCTCTGAGGTAAAGGGACGAACCAGCACTCCTTCTGGGTTAAAAGGAGGAGGAATCCTTTCCCTCAAAGAGACCTCTGGTTCCCCCTTCACCCCCAACCTGCCCCTCTGCAAATTTCCACCAATGCACACCACCCCCCCCCCCCCAATTCCACAACAATTGGTCTCCTTGCAAAGAAAAACTCCACCCTTCCCCAAACTCACCCCGTCGCCACCCTTCCAACTGCATCTTCCCCCCCCCCGCCCCATCTCCAGCCCTTCCCCATCTATAAATCCCTGTTCCTCAGTTTTACCCAACTCCATTACTGCCAATCACTGCCTCCCAATGTCAGCGACCATCTCCGAGAATCCATCGGTGTTCACTCCTACCTACCCACCCGCTGTCCATCTGTCCCTGAGCTTCCAAGTTACCTGTCACATTAATTCTCCACCCCACACTCACTCTGGCCTCTCTCCCTTTGCTCTCTTACACTGTTTGTGAACCCCAATGCAAACTCAAGGAACAGCACCTCATCTTCTGACCAGACAAGTTACAGCCAACGGCATTCAACAGTTTCAGGTGAGCAGCCTATCCAGTTTGCATCAGAAGTAGCCAGTTCTGGTGAAAAATCAATAGATGTCACCGAGGTCATTTAGATGAGAAACACTTGCTGGCTGCATCAATTTAAAGAGGAATTGGCATATCAAGACTTTGTATTACTAGTTTTATTGTTGAGGCCACACGGTTAACCCACAGGTAAAAGAAACAAGATCATCTGCTGGATTCCTTAACTGTTCACAGCCTCTCCGTAAATAATTGAGGCTAATGTGTCAATGGTTAGGCAGGCTGAACTTGAAGCACCTCCCACCTTATGGAATCCATCAATTAGATTCCACCCTGTAAACTGCCCCAGGCTATTCATTATTCTACATTTCTTATTCAGCCCTCCCAGTGAGATACAATCTTTAATATGCTTTGGTTGTCCATTATCTGATGAACCTAAATTAATCCCCACAACTGGATTCCAGCCCAGGTATCTCTTGCTCAATATGGAACCTTGCTGAATTGTGTGATTTGAACAAGTTTGCAACTCTCTCCCTGGTACCTACTTTCTTGCATGACTAAAGGAATTTTCCTGGATTAGGTTCAACCATTATGAGGAGAGACTAAGGGAAGCTAAGGCTTTACTCTTTGGAGAGGAGGAGGATGAGAAGAGACATGATAGAGGTGCACAAAATATTAAGAGGAATAGATAGAGTGGACAGCCAGCACCTCTTTCCCAGGGCACCAATGCTCAATACAAGAGGGCATGGCTTTAAAATAATGGGTGGGAAGTTCAAGGGAGATATCAGAGGGAGGTTTTTTACCCAGAGAGTGGTTGGGGCATGGAATGCGCTGCCTGAGGCGGTGGTGGAGGCAGGTACAATGGTCAAATTCAAGAGATTACTAGCTAAGCATATGGAGGAATTTAAAATAGAGGGATCTGTGGGAGGAAGGGGTTAGATAGTATTAGGCGAAGTTTAAAGTCAGCACAACATTGTGGGCCGAAGGGCCTGTACTGTGCTGTACTGTTGTATGTACCTCTTACTCTAGACTACCCATTAGCCTCTTAAATTGTAACCTCTGAGTTTCAGACTCTGATTGATTCATAATCAAATAGAACTTTGGCAATGGTTTTCTCTACTAATTCAAGTCTCCAGGACCAACATTTGGAGACTCAGGCAGTCTCAAAGACAGCACTCAGCTTCCCCCTCATACTAACTACCTTCCAGATACTTGAGCACAAAAACTTGCCCAACTGTGGTTCTGAGGGAGTGCGGCACTGTCACAGGTGCTGACTTTCAAATGAGATGTCAAAACAGGAAACACTGTCTCTTTCGCAGGGGATGCAAAAGATCCCACAGGAATTTTCCAACTAAGAGAGGGAGAGCACCCCCAAATACTTATCCCTCACTCAACCCATCATAGAGTCGTAGAGCAATACAGCACAGATACAGGCCCTTTGGCCCAATGCCCAAACCGACCACAGTGCCCACCCAGCTAGTCCCAATTTCCTGCATTCAGCCCATATCTCTCCAAGCCCCGCCCCTCCATGTACCTATCCAAGTGCTCCTTAAATGATACTGTTTGTACCTGCTTCACCCACTTCCTCTGGCAGCTCGTTCCATACACTCACTGCCCTCTGCGTGAAGAAGTTGCCTCTCAGATCGCTTTTAACTCTTTCCCCTCTCACCCTAAACATATGCCCCCTAGTTTTGGACTCTCCTACCCTGGGGAAAAGACTGTTATTGCCCACCTTATTCATGCCCTCATAATTTAAACACTTCTATAAGGTCGCCCCTCATTCTCCTGCATTCCAAAGAATAAAGACCCAGCCTGGCCAACCTCTCCCTATAACTCAGCCCTCTCGTCCTGACAACATCCTTGTAAATCTTTCCTGCACTCTTTCCAGTTTAACCATGTCTCTCCTGTAACAGGGTGACCGGACACAGTACTCCAAGTGCAGATCACCAACAACTTATACAACTGCAACATAATGTCCCAACTCCTGTACTCAATGCCCTGACTGATGAAGGCCAGTGTGCTAAACATCTTTCACATCACCCTGTCACATTACTGTTTGTGGCAGTTTGCTGTGCACAAACTGACTGTCATTTCCTTCTCCACTATAGTGGCCACACTTCAACTACACTTCACGGGCTGTAAAATGCTTCTGACATCCTGAAAGAAACATAAAAGGAGATATACAAATGCATATCTATTTTGTTAATAATTCCCTTAAATCAAGAGTTGCCAAATTAGTCAGAAGATCAAAACCCATCTCTTAAATCCTGCTGCTGGGGTTAACAGTGTGTACACAATCTGAGAGTCCACAGACCGAGATACAGTTGCAACCAAGCGTGAAAGACTGATTGTTCCGACAAAACTCTCACCAAGTTCAGGTGAGCCCAGCCCTTACCTGGGGTGTAGCGGATTAAATAGTAATCAACGATCTCCACTCAGCCATCGTCAGTGACAACGATCCCTCCAGCACCACACCATTGTTTCCGCCAGACAGTGGGATAAAAAAATCTCCAGAAGTGTTTTATCCTTTACACAGTTTCTCCCTCTGTTGTTGAACTGAGCTAACAGCACAACCGGGAACACGGCGCTGAACGCCTTTCACAATGCTGACCTTTGCAACGTGATATCACTGCATTCCTTAAAGAGGAAGTGAGACTCGCCATGGTTACCTCCACTCCACCTGTACTCTCCCTCGCACCGTGCACGATGCCGGGTGTTGCATTTCTCTCCGATTCCAGAACAGGGTCTACCTGCCTCCTGCTCCCACTCTAACCCCAGCCTCTTTAATTAGACCCTCTGCTTATTCCTGCTCGGTTTGTAATTATTGACCAACTTTCACTTTTCTCCTCCCCTCTGATTTGTATCATTGCTACCAGTGGTGAACCCTGCAGACGTCACCGTCGAGATGGGTCAGGAGGAGTGACTGAAGGATTTCTCACAGTGTCTCGCTGCTGACTCACAGAACAAACCACGGCCCCTCCAGTCGACTGTCTGGGCGGAGGCTTCTCCCTCTTTCCTCAACAGCTCTCTCTCCCTCTGCTGCTGAAAGCACTTGCACGGTGGCACGGATCAAGATCATTTTAATCTTACACATTTAAAGCACAGACCGAGGTCTTTCAGTCCACATGGCCAAAGAACTAATGCCACATCTCATCTTAGTCTTTAGCCCTGTAAATTAGTGTTTCTTGTTTCTAATCCTTCCAGGATTTCGTCTGAAACTTGCAGATTTACTTTGAGACACTGCTACATTCTGCATTCTCTTTAAAATTAAACCTTTGCCCCATATTTGTGCATCCTGTATTCTGTGCAACCGAGGAGGTGAACGATCTTCCCGGCATGTGTGTCCCTCGCGTCCTCCTGACTCGGAAGGCGCGGTGCCACAGTTAGTGGAGCTGGTCCCTCACAGCTCCAGCAAGTCCGGTTCAATCCTGACCTCGGGTGCTGTCTGTGTGGAGTTTGCACGTTCTCCCTCTGCCCGGTTTCCAAGACATGCAAGTTAGTTGGTTACTTGGCCACTGTTAATTATCCTGAACGGGTCGGTGGGTGGTGGAGAATTGATGACAATGTTGGGAGAATAAAAATGAGATTAGTGTTAATGGGTGCTTGATGGTCGACATGGGCCGAAGGGTCCACTTCCTTGCTGCGTAACTGTGACTGAGGTGGAGGCCTGGGGCAGAGGTTGGAGTGATGTGGTGTATGTATCCAGTTGGTGTCAAATAACCAGCATTACAGACATTGCCAAGGAACCTACAGAAACAAACAAGTCAGAGAAATAATGGACTGCAGATGCTGGAATCTAGATAAAAAACACTATGATGCTGGAGGAACAGCAGGCCAGGCAGCATCCGTGGAGAAAAGCAGGTGGTCAACGTTTCAGGTCAGGACCCTTCCTCAGGACTGAAGATAGGAAAAGGGGAAGCCCAATATATAGGAGGGAAAAGCAGAGCAGTGATAGGTGGACAAAAGAGGGGAGGCGGGGTGGGCACAGGGTGGTGATAGGTAGATGCAGGTAAGAGATAGTGATAGGCAGGTGTGGGGGAGGAGGGGAGAGCAGATCCACCGGGGGATGGGTCATAGGTAAGAAGACCATCATCTCCAGTCGTCCTCAGCTCCAGAATTGCCAGTCCCTCCTATCAGCGATTCCACCGTCAGCAGGTCCTGCCTGTTCCCAAGCCCAGCACAAATTCTCCTCTCTCCTCCCACCAATACCAGACCCTCTTCCTTTCTAACTTCACCTCTTCATTCAGGTAACAGCAAGGGACGCCACTCCTGACTACCTCACCTCTGCCACGCTTGAATGTGATCAGTTTAATCCATTGCAGATCTAAGCGAGTCCTCGGCAGAGGGGGAGTGGGACATTGATGACTCTACACCCAAAGAGAATGAGTACACTATTAAGATCCAGTAAAGCTATCCTTTGGGGCGGCATTGTAATGTAGCAGTTAGCACGACGCTATTACAGCGCCAGCGATCGGGGTTCGATTCCCGTCGCTGTCTGTAAGGAGTTTGTACGTTCTCCCGTGTCTGCATGGGTTTCCTCCGGGTGCTCCGGTTTCCTCCCACATTGCAAAGACGTAGGCGTAGGTTAATTTGGGTTTTAAATGGGCGGCGCGGACTCGTTGGGCTGGAAGGGCCTATTACCACGCTGTAAATAAAAATTTTTTTTAAATTTTAAAAAAATTTGGCTTCAAGGTATAAGTGAGAGACAAAGATAGACAGCTGGTATCTTTATCCCAGGATCAAAATGTCTAATACTAGAGGGCATACATTTAAGGTGAGAGGGGGAAAGTTCAAAGGAGATGTGTGGGGCAATTTTTTTTTGAAACAGAGTGGTGGGTGCCTGGAATGCGCTGCCGGGGGTGGGGGTGGAGGCAGATACAATCGAGGTTTTTAAAGAGGTTCTTAGATAGGCACATGAATGTGCAGAGAATGGAGGGATGTGAACATTATGTGGGCAGAAGGGATTAGTTTAGTTAGGCATTTAATTACTCGTTTAATCAGTTTGGCACAACATCGTGGGCCGAAGGGCCTGTTCCTGTGTTCTCGGGTATATACGATGCCAACATGGTCTTTGGGAGCCCATGCAATTTAGTTGACATACACAGAGAAAGGTGACCTGTTCTGAGATTGGTGCACATTGATTCTGGAGATGGTCTCTCAAACCTGGCCCAGTGTGACAGATGGACAAAGTCAACAGCAGGCTGGCACACCTAAAATGGGTGATCTTTAATTTCCAGGTAGGGCAGCCCATAACTGCTGACCGTGGGTGCAGACAGCAGTCCTGTACCCACACCAGTGGAGAGGGAAGGAGTGCCATTAAGTGCCAATGCCTGTCATTGAAGGAATGGCCACACAAACTTCACAAGTTACAAGCATTCCTGCCCTCATGAGGGGCTGGGCAGCCCTGGTTAAAGTACTCGAGACCCCAGCCAGCCCCCGCAACCTTCATCCTCCCTCACATGAACACAACTAGCTGTCCAACTTCACCAGATAGCCGAATGCTCCTCACTCCTTGGTGTTTCAAGAGAAGTCACTCAGCCAACAGACAGAAAGAGCTTTCACTCCTGTTCCCATGGAAATCAAGTTGTCAGAGCTCAGAGCAGTGACTGAATCTGGGTCTATTCTGGTCGGTTGGCTCAAAATAACACCAACTGGACCACTCTCTCTGATGTCAGGGATCAAAGATCCTGGGCAAAGCAATAGGGATCACAAGGTTGACTTTCACTGAGAAATTTTGGGGAAGTATAAACATCCTGCAATTTATTCTATTCTCGTGCAAGAGATTAAACTGGTGGAAATGACAAAAGGGATCAGGATTTATGGTGGGATGGGGAAGGGAAGGGAGAATAAGGTACATCAAGGAGTTGAAGTGTTGGCTAAAGTTACTGTAGCTCAAGGGGAGTCAAGGTTCAGTTATTGTCATCTGCACAAGTACATGTGTGCAGAGGTGCAATGAAAATCTTACTTGCAGCAGCATCACAGGCACATAGCATCACATAAGCAGCATTCACAAGAAAAAACATAAATTAAATATAATTTTTACAAGAAAGAACACAATTAGAACAAAAAAATGTCTATTTTAGTGCAAAGTGATCATAGTAGTCATAATGTTTGCTAAACTCTAGTGATTAGGGTTGCGCTGGTTGGTTCAAGAACTGAATGCAAGGACATTTTGACAAAGCACACACACCTGAGATTTAGCATGTGAATCAGCAAGACAGCCCTGGGAAGAAGGAAGAGATTGGACAGACAATAACAGTTCACAGGATTAGGAGGGAGTTTGGTCCAGCCAGTGATATCTACATTGTTCACCCAGAGGACCAATGATGCTGGGGGTTCGACCCCCCCCCCCCACACCCCCCCACTTACCCACATTCTGGTGCAGGTTAGGTGGTATCTACTGACATCTGTTTTAGCCTTGACTTTCCCCAGTCTCAACCTGTGCCCTTCAATCCTAATCCTACAGTACAAGCACAAGGGATCTCCTGGATGCAACACCCCTCATCTGATAACCCATACACAATATTCCAATGGAATACCATCCACTCCAGGACAGAGTAGGCAGTGTTAGGACAGATGAGACAGGCTTACAGCGGTTTAATTAAGGGAGAGATAAGGAAAGTGAGAGAATTTACTCTAATTACATGGGGTTCTGACAGAGCACACCTGGAATATAATATACAGGTCTGGTCTTCCTACCAAAGGAAGGCCATGCTTGTGATAAGGGGAGCTGCAACAAACATTCACCAGATTGATTCCTGGAAGGGAGGGTTTTAAGCAGACTTGGCCTATACTCCTGAGATTTTAGAAGAATGAGAGGTGATCTCATTGAGATTTGCAGAATTTACAGGGCTTGACAGGGTAAATGAAGGGATGATGTTTGCCAAGGCTGGAGGGTCTCGAACCTGGGTTCAGTCACAAAATAAAGGGTTAGCCATTCGGAACAGGGATGAGAAGAAATATCTTCACCCAGAGGGTGGTGAATCTGAAATTCTCTATCCAGCAGGACTTGTGAAGGCTCAGTCACTGAATACAGTCCAGACAAAGATCAATAGATTTTTGAATATTAAGGGAATCGAGAGATATGGGGGAATTGAGGAAGACCAGAGATTAACTATAGGTTTTTTTTTAAATAGCAAAGCAGATGCTGCTTCTTGTATCCTTATGAAGTGGTGGAGATATTGTAATGAAATTCCAGTGCCTGGAACCTTGCCACCCAAAGGCTCAGCAGCCAGTGGTGAGGTGAAGGAAGTCAGGCATTAAGCAATGGCAGAACTGGGGAGTTACAAGGTTGGAATGGGAGAGGTGGAGATGGGGAGGATTCCGAGGGACCGCAGACACACTGATGGGAACTTTCAGATAATTCAGTCACTTTGTCACTGCATCCATAACTGAATAGTCTTAGTTTTTCTTTTCCTTCCCAGAAGTCCAAGAGCTTTCTGACAAGAGATGTCAGGCAAGGTTAAGAACATTCCAAAATCATAAACTTGATCAACAACACCTCATCTTCTGATTGGACACATGGCAGCTCTCAGAACTCAATGCCAAATTCAACAATTTCAGGCAAGCCACGTGTGTCAGATTTGGCCAGTTTTGTGCAAGGTCATCCACCTGTAACATTAACTCGGTCCTTCCTCTCCACAGATGCTGACTGGCCTCCTGGGTATTTCCAGAATTCACTTTAATTTCAGATTTCCAACATCTGCTGTGAACAGCATCTCACAGCAATGTTTTCTCTCTCTGCTGCCCTAATTTATCTCCCTCTGTTTACACCTCATCCAGTGAGATCGGTTGTGATTAACGAGCATTCATTGCCCTGGCTTAGGTGGCATCAACAGTATTGGCGTCACCCTTTCAATTTTGTCTCCACCCTGTCACAGACAATCCCTTCATCTTCTCCATGCCTCACCATAACTTAAAACACACGTAGACACCATGGCCAAGAAAGCTCAACAGCGCCTCTACTACCTCAGGAGGCTAAAGAAATTTGGCATGTCCCCATCGACCCTCACCAATATTTATCGATGCACCATAGAAAGCATCCTATCCAGATGCATCATGGCTTGGTATGGCAACTGCTTTGCCCGTGACCACAAGAAACTGCACATCAGGGAAACCAGCCTTCCCTCCATGGACTCTGTCTATACTTCTCACTGCCTTGGTAAAGCAGCCAGCATAGTCAAAGACCCTACCCACCCCGGACATTCTCTCTTCTCCCCCCTCCCACTGGGCAGAAGATACAAAAGCCTGAAAGCACGTACCACCAGGCTCAACAGCTTCTATTTCACTGTTATAAGACTATTGAATGGTTCCCAAGTACAATAAAATGGACTTGACCTCAATCTACCTCGTTATGACCTTGCACCTTATTGTATACCTGTACTTTCTCTGTAAATATAACACTTTATTCTGCATTGTCATTGTTTTACCTTGTATGACCTCAATGCACCGTGTAATGAATTGACGTGTACGAACTGTATGCAAGACACCTTTTTCGCTGTATCTCGGTACACACGACAATAATAAACCAATTCCAAACTTGTCTTTTTTATGCTTTTCCAGTTCTGATAAAAGGTCATTGAGCTGAAACATCAACTGTTTCTCTCTCTAGAGTTCCTGCCTGACCTGCTGAATATTTCCAGCATTTTTCAATTTTTATATTGAAAATCATTTCTGGTTATGTTTTCAAAGAGTTATTATCCTTCAACTTATTAAAAGATCTCAAAGATGTGACTGGTCCCAAGGCTGCCAAAGAGATTAAGTAATACCTGAAACAATGTTAGTTCCGTCAGCTTGTGTGGTGAACAGTTGAAATTGTTGTGCTGAGAAGCTGGAGCTTCAGATTGACAACGATAGGAGGTTGGTTAATATTGCAAAGAGATGAGCCAGGGCAGATAGAATCAAACTGTTTCCAGTAATGGAGAGGTTTATAACAAGAAACATGGATGGAAGATTAAATCCAAGAGATTTAGGAGAGCAGAGCAGAACCGAACCATTTTATTACAACAAGGCTGTGGAACATATAACCAGATGGAGGGTGAGATTGAAGCGAGATCAGTTCAACTGGTTAAAAATAGATTGGGTATATGGTTGAAGGGAAGGGTGAGAGAAGGAAGGACAAGGGATATGACAGGTACATGAGATCATTGTCACTGCTCGCAAGCGCAGTCAGAACCAGATGGATGATAAAATAAATGATTCCTTGTAACATTCATCCTATAGAAGCAAGACTCATTCTTCATAATACTTTGCCTCTGATTTTGATAATGGCCACTCTATTCCTGGGGTGCAGAACAGGAGAAATATCCCTCTGGGCTACCTATTGTCAATGAATAAGCTACCTATCGTCCCACTGAATTTTCTTCGATTTTATCCTAAGAAGAATATCTGGCTGGTGCCAGGAACTTAATTCGTAGGAGAGGAAGATGTCAGGGATCATACTTGTTTGTGCTGGCAAAATCAGTCAGGGAAAATGAGGAAAGAGGAACCATAATAAGAAACCATGGGGGATAAAATGAATCTAAAACTGGCAAGGGAAAGCAAAACAAAATGTGCTGGAAATCCAAAATAGAAAATGCTAGAAATACCCAGTGTATTAGGTAGCATCTGTGGAGAGAGAAATAATGAACTGAAGATATCAACTTCTTCAGTATCCAAAGTTATCCGACCTACTGAGTACTTCAAGCAGTTTCTGTTTTTATTTCTTATGTGGTGAGACGTGGTGTGTTCCGATAATTGGTCTACACTCACTCATTGCAATGTCACTCTGCAGACACAATTCATTAGTTCATTGTGTCAATGAACCAGCTAGGACTGAGAAACATATTGGTGTTTGCATAGGTTGTTAGACAGGTCTGACAGACGACCAATGGCTTAATAAACAATAGATTAAAAACCAAAAGACACAGCAAACTTCAACCAGCCAGGCTTCTGCCCATTTCAAAAGCTCTGCTTTAATGCTGGCCTTTGCCTCTTTTAGCCATGCAACAGAGTTGGGAGAGACTCCAAGTCTGGGGTGTAATGGAACATTCTGGATGGATAGATCTTGCAAAAGACTCCGGGAAACTTGACACAGCAGTTCCCATCTTCAGTGTTCCTGCTGCTGAATTCAACATCCACCCCAGCCACTCTTGTTACAACGAGGATACAGTGCATCCAGTTCTACAAGATGTACAGCAGCAATTCAACAAAGTCCTTCAAATGTTTCTCCCTGCCCCACAAACTCTACTGCTGAACAAAATAAGAACTGGCAGCATCGAGGGAACACTGTCAACTCCAAGGACACACTTGTTCCTGACTGGACACTCAGTCGGCATTCCTGGGATCCCCAGGTAAACATCACTGGGAATGCCAACTCCAGAAGAACTGTACCACTTCAAGACGACCCACTTCAATCAATCTGTTACAACCATCAGAAGCAGACAACAAAAGCCACCTTGCCACAGCATGAAATCTTGTGGAATTTCAGCAGGTTAGAAATTCAGGAGGCCTTCCTTAATTGGAGGCTAACCCTAATGCAATCGGTGTAAATATTTAACAAAATACTTAATGGAAACTGCATGAGGCAAAATATTTCAAGTTTGGGAAGGAGCTCTCCCAAATGGTTTCTCTGGAGCAAATTTGAATCCTAATAAAGTATCATGGTGCACTGATGGTTTTTAATCCAAGTATACCTAACACAGAAAAACTCATGGAGATCGGAATACACTGTGGCCAATGGACTTCAAAACTAATTCCACAAACTTTGGAACACTGAATGTTTGGAAAAGAGAGTCAAAATTTTCTGCTGATATTTCTGCTTCAAAAACATGGGATACCATCCTGACGTTTCTTCACTGGGTTTGTTAACCTTTCCTCAAATATCTTTAGTGTTCCCTGTGACTTTAATCTTGGTTGAGGTTGAATATTTGCTGCTGTGGAGCTTTTCCCCAACCCTCTTCCCCAGCTTGGCCTCAAGCCGATCCCTCCAACCTTCCATCCAATTTCCATTGGCAAGCCATCTCACTTACCTTGGCCTCGATCTTGTTCGCTCCATCCCTGAACTCACAGGCACTCCAAGCCTCGAAGCCCTGCTGTAAGAAATATTCAAAACTTTGAAGCAGAAGATCTCGCTGACATTGCAACTTAACGCATCAGTAGCTAGCACCAGTCACTTTTTGTTCTAGACACGTAGCACACTTTATCATTAAAACAGCCACATCTTTGAATTACCTCCAAATGGGGTGGGATTGACCACATTAAAAAAGGACAAATCAAAGGTCTCCCCAGACTGTTCCTCTGAATGGTTCCATACGGCATCCTCCTTTCTCCAGTGAGATTCCCAACAAACCTCATGGTAATTCAGAACACTTAGACGGGTTTTAGTGCTCCCAAGAGATTTGGACATGAAATCTAAATTCTCAGGGCAATGTATAAATGTACCAATAGGCATTAATGCTTTGATTTTGCTCTTATCCAGGCAGAAGAGACAATGTTAAGAAGAGGGCTCACACAAACCTCTTGTAAAATTCAGTCTGACTGACCGAGAAGTAAAAGCACAAATCGACCCAAGTTCCTTGAACCTTTGGGGTGTGGACTGGGATTGTTTGCTGTTGCTGGGACCCAGTTTGGCCACCCTGGACAAAAAGGAACTAATTGCCTCTGGAACATCAACTTCAGATTTCCTGCAGCTTCATGTTTTTCCACTCCAAGTCCTGAACAAAGGAACGAGGCTCCTCAATAATTCCATACAACTACGTAGCTCTTTTGTGCAAAAGACATTCAGATTCTCAAAAATATGCATTCCCTACCATCCCCCCCCCCCAACTCTCCACCTCCTGAAAGCGTCATTTAATCCGCATTGCGGCAATGCTTCTTGGAGCCAGTGTGACAAGTGACAGTGGCGCAGCTGCCTCACACCCTGAGCAACACAGTTCGATTCTGACCTCTGGTGCTGTCTGGGTGGAGTCAGTGTCATGGAGAGATACAGCATGGAAGTAGACCATCAGGTCCAAGGTGACCATCAACCACCCATTTCCAATAATCCTGGTTTTTAAAAAAAATTCTCCCCACATTCTCAGCAACACCTCCCCAGATTCTACCACTCACCTACACACTATGGACAATTTACAGTGGCCAATTAACCCAACGAGCTGCACATCTATGGGATGCAAGGGGAAACCCGAGCACCTGAAGGAAACTCACAGTCACAGAGAGAACATGGAAACTTCACACAGACAGCACCTGAGGTCAGGATTGAGCCCGGGTCTCCGACACTGTGAGGCAGCAGCTCTACCATTGTGTGCTTGCCGCATGTTCTCACTGTAATTGCATGGGATTCTCCCCAGGTGATCTGGTTCCGTCCCACATCCCAAAGTCGTGTGTTGTTTGTTAGGTAATTATCTACTGCAAATTACCCCTGGTGTAGGTGGTGATAAGAGAATCAGGGGTGTATTAGTGGGCATGTGTCAGAGAATAGGTTACAGGCAAATAGGATCGATGGGAATATTCTGAGACCCTGTAGAGACTCGATGGACTGAATGGCCTCCTTCAATGTCAGAAGGAAGTACATAACACGATGCATGAAATTCAAGGTCAATTTACAGCCAATGGTGCATTCACTAGACCACAAGATATTGAAGCGGAATTAGGCCATTTGGCCCATTGAGTCTGCTCTGTCAATCGTGGCTGATTTTTTTCCTCCCCCAACCCCATTCTCCTGCCTTCTCCCTGTAACCCTCAACCCACTAGATGCCAAACAGATGAGGTCCATGGGAACAAGACCAGAAGCACTGAGCGACCACAAGGGCACGCTGATACTCAGCCCAATGCATCAGGTCTGACACTGGCTAAATGCAATGAGATTCAACTGATGTACAGTGATGACACTGACAAAGGATCATCAATACCTTCTCCAGAATATTTTATCCAGAAATCTTTGAGGACAGAAAATGAGGCTTCTCGGTGCTGCAAGGAGCAACATTGAAGACAAAAAAAAAGCAAGGATCTGGGGGATTGCATATCGCAGTGACACTGCGAGCAACTCAAACATAATATTCAGCCACACATCAACACTAAATAGCAGTGTGGAGGACACAAAGAGGCTTCAGGGCATAGAGATGGGTGAAGTGAATGGGCTAGGATATTACAGGCAGATTATAATGGACATAAATGTAACATTATCCACCTTAGTAATGAAAGTAGAAAGACAGTCTTTTATTTTAAAAATATAGTGAAAGGATGAGAAATGTTGGGGTTATATCAGGACCCACATGTTCTTGTACAAGAATTACTGTTTGCTGGTATGGAAAGCAGTTAAGAAGTAAAAAGGTTAGTTGAGTAAAAGAGTAAAGACATCTTGTTCCAGTTACAGAGAGCCTTGGTGAGACTGCATTGAAATATTGTGCATAACTCTGGTCTCCCTGTCCACACAATGACATACGTGCAAGACAGAATGCAGCAAAAGTTGACTGGACTGATTCTGGGGAGGGACGGGTGGGTGGGTTTGCCATACAAGGAGAGATTAAGCAGAATGGACTAAACTCCCCTAGAGTTTAGAAAAATGAGAGGTGACAATGAGGGACAAAGATGTGGTGAATGCACTGAGTCATTTTCCCCAATGTTGGGGAATCGAGAATGAGAGGTACAATAATAAATTTTAAAAGACAGTTGGATAGGAAAGGTTTAGAAGGATATGGGCCAGACACAGGCAAATGGGATCACTTTAGATGAGCATCTTTGTCAGCATAGACCAGTTGGTCTGAAGGGCCTGTTTCCGTGTTTTATGACTCTACCTTATTGAAATGTACAGGGTTTGACAGGGTAGCTGTTGTACAGATGTTTCCACATGCTGGGGTGTCCAGAGCCAGGTTCATGCTGTCAAAGTTGGGGGTTAACTCAGATCAAAAGAAAAATCATTCAGAGAAAACTTTGTAAATGTCTACCTACATTATCAGTGGAGGCTCAATCACTGGTGGATGATTTTTTAAGATGTTAATGTAATCAAGGCACAGGAAGATGGCACTGAGCTAAAAGATCAGCCCTGATCTTACTGTTTGGTGTAGGTAAGAGGGGCTGAATGGCCTACCCCTCCTTCCATTTCTTTTGGTATTATCCTTTGCAATAACAGCATCTAATGTGGGGCCATCATCAAATACCTCAGCCCCTTTCCTAGTAGTTCAGCATTTCGAGGGCATTGGTCCATGCAGATTCCTCTCCCTCCGCCCAACCATCACTCCCCATTTACCCACAATGTTCCTCCAGGTAAACCTTGGTCCTTCTATTGAATAGGATTTGGCCATTCAGTCATGGCTGATTGTATCTTAACTCACCATGATTCCATAATCCCTCACTAGCTCATTTAAAAGAAAATGTATTCTCAGTTTTGGTAGTTTCCATTGTGCCTAAACCCAACAGCTTTACAGAGTTATACAGCACAGAAGTAGGCCCTTCAGTTCTCTGTGCTCATACTACCTATCTATACTAATCCCAATTATCAGCAATGGGTCCAAAGCCTTCTACATGTTGGCAATTCAAGTGCTTGTCCAGAATAGTTCTTAAATGTTATGAGTATCTGCTTCCACTGCCCACTTGTACTTCAGATTTCCACCATCTCGGCAATGAATCGATTGGGTCCCTTCTGTAGGGAGAAGGTGGTGAGGAATGGCCTGCTGGAGATCCTGAAAATTATGAAAGGGTTTGATAGGAATGTGGAGAGGTGTGGGAAAGCATGACTGGTGGCCAGCAATACAAGATGGTCAACAGGAAATCCTGCAGCACATTCAGGAGAAACTGTTTTAACCCAAGAGCAATGGGAATGTGAAACCTGATACCAGAGAGAGTGGTTGCAGCAAAACAGATCAATGTACGTGGTGTACTGGACAGCACATAAGGGAGAGGGTCATGCTGGTAGATTTAATTGAGGAGGGATATGAGGGGGTATGGGCAGAGTGTAAATGGCAGCATGGAATGGTGGGGCCAGATAGCCCTCTCTGTGCAGTATATCCTGTACTTCCTCATGTCCACACCCTTCCCTTCCAGTAAACAGCCCAGCTTCAGAAGCGAGAGTAAGGCATAGTAAGGAAGGTTGATCTGTCACTTAAGCTCTAACACACATCCACTTGTCCCCAGCACCAACAATTATTCTTAATTATCCATTACCTTTCCTGCCTGTCACCGTATCGCAGATGTTCCCTCCCCGTATTCTCTCCTGATCCCCTCTTCCTCTACATGTTACAACTTGTTTCATCTGTTCAACTTGTTTCATCCAATTTGGATGAAACATCTAAGCCCCAATATGTTAATTCAGTTCCTTGCTCCATAGATGCTGTCAGGCCACTGAATATATCCAACATATTCTGTTTTTATTTCTTATTTTCAGGATCTGCAGAATTTTGCTTTAAACAAGTGGATCTCCAAGTGACCTAGCAGCCCTGACCTTGCAGCGAGAATGGCAGCAGATTTCTAATGTGGAAAAAATTGCTTTCCAATCTCACTCTTGATGAGCACAGTCGAATTTTAAGACCGTAACATTTTGTTCTCCATTGACCCAGTGGAGGATATTGTTCCTTCACGTCCATCCAGTAAAATCCCTCCAGCATTGCAAACATCTCGACTACTGCCTGTGTCATGAGGCTGCCCTCAAAATCTAACCTCCTCGTAGTTGGCATCACTCACGTTCATCTCATGACTGACCTCAGCCACACGCCTCACACGCAACATCACTGGAAAGTGGTTTAGTGCTGGGAAAATATCCCTCGACTGAGTTAGACTGATAGAGGGGTTGTTGGAGTCACTGAAGCTTTTCTCTGACTGCAGTCCTACTCTTCGAAACACAGTTGCCATAACACCACAACTGTGGATGATGGGATGAAGTTAAATGGACCATGGGCACCTGATATACAATGAAGTGATTGCACAGATCAGCTCAATACCCTCAAGGTCTTTTACTGTGTTGACTGACCAACATATCCATTGACTCTAAAGGTCCTTCACTGTTAATGGCCCATGTTTAATGAAAATTTCATTTAAAGCACATTTTTTTTTGAGATCCAAGCTTTAATCTGGAGGTTCAGCAGTGATAAACAATCCACCATACATTAATGATCTTGGTATTTTGCATTTCCACTTGTTTGGAAGGATGAAGGAATAAATTATAGTAACATTAACTAGATAGGCATAGTCCCTTGCGGTGAAAAGATCATGAAGTGATCCAGTTGGGTTTAGATGATTAAGGGAGGTTAGCAGGGCAGATCAATGTTTCCTCTGGAAGGGGAGGTGCAGACAAAGGGGAAATTCTTGGGATTGATGTTCAGAAGCACCTCCTCACTCAAAGGGCAGTGGACCAAAATCATGGTTATCCACAAGGATGGAGTTAAAAGTGCAGATGGGATACAATCCCGTTAAAAAGCAGAGTTGATTCAGGAGCTGGAATGGTCTACTTTTGCTCCAGCCCTCTCAGGAACAACAAATTCCAGAGGCATTTGAACTGACACAGGAATCAGGACTGTGGATCCATGGTTAACTAAAACTAAAGTCAGATGGATAGGTTCATGTTAAACTGAAGTGTATGGAAGAGAGATGAGTAAATGGAGCTGAGATACAGACTTGCCACGAGCAGAATAAATAGTGGAAACATCAGTTCTTACATTTCAGGTTGCCCATTGGGTGGAATCTGGGGATTTACCCTTAACTGATTGGGATAGTTTATTCTCCTGGCTACAAAACCAAAGGTCCACAAACTTTTCTACTCTCGTTGTTTTTGTCATATTTCCATGCCAACAATTACCATTGCAACACCAACAACAACAACTCCAAGTGAGGCCAAGCATGGGTTTGATGCCAACTGAAGCTTGACATAAACAGTGGAGGTTGTCAGCAGAGAAGCAGCTGAATGCCTTTAATTCTGGTGAAACGATTCAGCCTGATCACTTCTAGAAAGATTGCCAACTTGTTCTTGTGGCAATCTTCCCGGTGGATTTATGACTTAAACGAGCAGAGGAAGTTACCATTCCCCCTTTCCCACCCTTCAGGTGTCCAAACACCAGAAGGCAACTAATGTACCAGTGTTCCCTGAACTAAACACAATGATGCTGGAGGAACTCAGCAGGCCAGGCAGCATCTGTGGAGAAAAAGCAGGCGGTCAACATTTTAGGTCCTGACCCAAAACATTGACCGCCTGTTTTTCTCCATAGATGCTGCCTGCCTGCGGAATTCCTCCAGCATCAGCGTGTTTCTCATCTAGATTCCAGCATCTGCAGTCCTATATTTCTCTGTTCCCTGAAATAACTATGGTCAAATTTAGAACCTAATTACACCTTGATACACATCCAGCAGTTAACTGACCTTTTATGCAAGATAACTTGAATATATAAATTAATACAACCCCTTTGAAACCAATTCTGGAATATTAGTTACAGGTTTGTTCTCCCCACCTGGGGAAGTTATACTTATGATGGACAGACTACAGCATAGATTCACCAGATCGATTCCTGAGATAACGGGATTGCCCTTCGAAGAGAAATTAAACAGACCGAGTTTAAACTCTTTTCAGTGCAGAAGAGTGAGAGGTGACCTCATTGAAACATGCAAAATTCTAATGGGGCTTGATAGTGTAGATGCAAATCAAAAACTGCAGATTCTAGAAATACTAAATAAAAACAGAAAATACTGGAAAATTCAGCAGGTCAGGCAGCATCTGAGAGAGAGAAAACAGAGTTAATGTTTCAAGTAAATGGTCGACAACCTGCAAAGTTAACTCAGCTCCTGTGGTCAAAGTCACAAAATAAGAAATAAGAGGAGGAAATGGTGGAACTTAACAAGTCCGGCAGCATCTAGGGAGAAAGAAACATGAATTAAACATTTCAAGTCAGGGACAGAAGTTCAGGCTATGGGGAAAAAGTCTTCGACCAGAAATGCCATGTTTCTCTCTCCACACAGGTTACCTGATGACCTGAATACTTCCAGCATTTTCTGTTTTTAATCCTAAATTTTCTGTATCTGCAGATCTTTGCTTCTTAAAATAAGGGGGTCGGCCTTACAGAATTGAAATGAAAATAAATATCTGCATCCAGAGGGTAATGAATCCTTGGAAGTCTATATCTAGAAGTGCTGGAGATGAGCTGTGCAGCATTTCCAAGACAGAACTTGATAGATTCTTGAATATTAAGGGAATCGAGAGTTTATGGAGTTTGAACTGAAAGTGCTACTGAGATAAAAGATTAATCATCTCACGGAAGAGCAGGCATGAGGGGCCAAATGGCCTTCTATTTCTTATTGCGAAGAGAATTAGAAAAACTAAGGGAAAAATAATTGTGGGCTGTGTAGAAAGAAAGGAGGAAAACTAGGGAAAACAAAACGGAACAAAGAAATTTATATAGATCTTTTTAAATTCCTTTCCAAATGTCTGAAAGTGTTTTGCAGCCAATGAAAACTTTTGAAGAGTAGTCATTCAATGCAAGGAACACAGCAGCCAATTTGTACACAGCAGCTCCAGATAACGACCAGATAAAGTGTTCCTGACGGTGATTACGTTACAAGTGTTATTCAGGAGCAAAGCAGCAGAGCAGAAGGAAAAATTGGATGGCTCTATCAAGTCATGTCAGGTCCATTGTCATATGCAGAAGTGCAATGAAAAATTTACTTGCAGCAGCATCACAGACACCATGCATTAGAGATTCCAACATTCACAAGAAAAATAAATTAAACACAAGTTATACAAAATTATACAAGAAAGAATGCAATTAGAACAAAAATAAACATAGTCCATTGTAGTGCAAAGCTGTCAAAGTGGTCATAGTTTACTACTCTGAGTCTGTGATTAGGGTTGTGCAGGTTGGTTCAAGAACTGAACGGTTGAAGGGAAGTAGCTGTTCTTGAACCTGGTGGTGTGGGACTTCAGGCTTCTGTACCTCCTGCCCGATGGTAGCTGCAAGATGGCAGCATGGCCCGGATGGTGGGGATCTTTGATGACAGGTGCTGCCTTCTTGAGGCAGCAGCTCCTGTAGATACCACCGATGGTGGGGAGGGATGTGCCTGTGAAGTATTAGGCTGAGTCCACTACTCTCTGCAGCTTCTTACATTCCTGTGCATTCGAATTGCAACCAGTCAGGACATTTTCAACAGTACATCTATAGAAGTTTGTCAGAGTGTTCGGTGACAAGCTGAACTTCCTTAGCCTTCTTAGGAAGCAGAGACACTGGCACATCTTCCTTGTGATTGCATCTATGTGCTGGGCCCAGGACAGGTCATCCGATATGTTAACAACCCAGGAACTTAAAGCTGCTGACGTCACCACCGCCAATCCCCCAACATAGAATGGAGCACGTTTGCCCTCCTTCCCCTTCCTGATGTCAACGATCAGTTCTTTATTTTTACTGACGTTGAGTGAGAGGTTGTTGTTGTGGCTCCACTCAACCAGGTGTCCTACCTCGCTCCTGTACACCACCTGCGATTTGCCCAGGTATCGTCAGTGAATTTGTATATGGTTCCATTTAAGAGCTGGCACAAGTAAAATGGGCCGAATGTTCCTCCTCCTCAGCAGAGTCATGTAATGAATCTACTGATGAAGGGGCTGAATTGTGGCCACTGGTGTACCT
This sequence comes from Pristis pectinata, assembly GCF_009764475.1. Taxonomy (NCBI): domain Eukaryota; kingdom Metazoa; phylum Chordata; class Chondrichthyes; order Rhinopristiformes; family Pristidae; genus Pristis; species Pristis pectinata. The sequence continues at coordinate 5,040,676 of NC_067429.1, forward strand.
AGTTGAGAATTTTAGTGGTGCATATGATTTTCACGTCCCCGCCCCCGCTATTCCTGGCTCAGTGCAGCATTTGGGAGAACCAATCAGACTGCTGCCATCTTCACACTGCAGATGATGTCTCAGACCCCAGCTGAGCTCACGTCATCACAGCATGTCAACAGCCACTATGCTTCAATGTGCAACACCAAGGATGCCTGCTTGCTGAATACATCAGACACTCAGCAAAGATATCTGTACTCAGCCTGGTAGGTTTCAGGGACCACACCTGCGCTGCACAGACGGCAGATGGAGACATGCAAAGTCTCACCTTTATTTTTGGAGTCAGATGCACAGGCATTTCTCAGAAGGATTTGTGTAATAACCCAGGCTCTGGATTTTCAATGCAAGGCACAAATATTCCACCAAGCTCAAAACAGATTGAACAAAGTCAGCAATACATGAATGACATACAAGCCCAAAGATGGGCTTCAGGCCTGAAGCCATTGGTCCTTTCCTGGTAAATGTTTCTTCTGGGCTCAGTTGGAAAGCACCCTCTTCTCCGAGTTGGCCAATTGTGGGTTACCCCCCTCCCCCCCCACACTTCTGGTTGCCCCATTTTAGGAAGGATGTGGAGGCTTTGGAGAGGGTGCAGAAGAGGTTCATCAGGATGCTGCCTGGATTAGAGACTGGTGCTAGAAGGAGAGGTTGGACAAACCTGGGTTGTTTTCTCTGGAGCAGCAGAGGCTGTGGGGAGATCTGATAGAGGTTTATAAGATTATGAGAGGCAGAGAGAGAGTAGACAGCTGGTATCTTTTCCCCAGGGTTGAAATGTCTAATACCAGAGGGCATGCATTCAAGGTGAGAGGGGGCAAGTTCAAAGGAGATGTGCAGGGCACGTTTTTAACTTATAGGCACAGAGTGTGGTGGGTGCCTGGAATGTGCTGCCAGGGGTGGTGATGGAGGCAGATACAATAGGGGCGTTCAAGAGGCTCAGACAATGGAAGGGTATGAAGACAGAAGGGATTCGTTTAGCCGGGCATTGATTCACAACATTCTGGGCCGAAGGGCCTCTTCCAGTACTGTACCGTTCTATGTTCAGGGACACGAGATGAAATCCAGGCTGGTGAGTCCAGAGCAGCACCGAGGGAGAGCTACGAGGTTGGAGCCGGCAGCTTTGTTCACCTGCTGCCCTCCGCAGTGCATGAAGACCCCACTGAAGTTAAGGAAGAGAAGTAGGATCCTGACTAGTGTCCTAGCCAAGGTTGATTCCAGAGACAACTGGTCACTTATCTGATCTGGTGATCAATTCATTGCTGTTTGTGGGAGCTTGCTGTGCACAAAATGGCTCACCAGTTTCCTACATTATGAGCACTCTCAGATTACAACATTCACCTTCTTTCAAAAAGCCCTTCAGAGTCCTAAAGTATGTTATAACCAGAGTTCTGAAAAGAGCCACTTAAGCAATGTTCTTTCACTTCACTCACGTGTTCATGGGGAATGATTTTGAACAAAGCTTCTTTTTTTAAAAATAGCTGACGTCTTGTGTGAGTGGCTGATGCGAGGTAGGTGTGGGAGGGTGATAAAGTATCAAAGTGAACACTTATGGCTGGAAATTAAAACAGAATGCCAGAAATTCTCAGCAGGTCAGGCAGTGTCTACGGAGAGAAAAATAGTGTTAACTTAAAAGGTCTCAACACAATTCACAGCTTCTCACCCTCCATCCATAATTCTAGTTGAAGTCCCACCAACTCTGGAATACAAAGCAAACTGCTGGAGGAAATCAGCCGGTCGAGCAGCATCTGTGGAGGTAGAGGGACGGTTGACGTTTCGGGTCGAGACCCTGCATCAGGGTTGTGAGTGTAGAGGGGAGATAGAGGGGTGAGAGGGAGGGACTGGCGGGTGAGAGTGGTACCAGGTGAGCAGAGGGATGATGGACGGATGAAGCCAGAGAGGGTGGAATTGAGACACAGAGGCAGGTGGGAGATGGGGGGGGGATGAGGAAAGAGAACAAAAGTGGAACCATGTAGGGGGGGGGGGGGGGGGGGGGGGGGAGGTCAAGACAGAGGCTGGAAGGTGTTAAGTGGATTCAAGAGGCTGCAGACAGTAGAACCTGATCAACAAAGAAGGTGACGTGAAACCAGGGATGGATGACAGGCAGATGGAAGCAGGTGAGGGAGGGGAAGGACACTGGGTGACAGAACGCTGGGAGAATATGTGTGGATCAAAAGAGAGAAAGGAGTACAGGGAGAGTGGGCTACCTGAAGATGGATAATTCAACGTTCGTACCATGGGGTTGTAGACCACCCATGCAGAATGTCTTCAGAACAACACCTCACCCATCTCTACCCATCATTGATTTGCCCAGCACAATACAACCACCTGCAATTCACCAACACAAAGGCTGAACTGAAGATTGAAGCTGCCTGGGTCTTATTCCCACTGCCTGCACAAGTGGTGCTCTCACTCTCTCTCTGCTGCTAATGTCCTCCTCATGTAAAAAAAAACCCAGCCTGACCCTACCAACACTCCCCCTTCCCATCACAGTCACTCTCAACCCTCGGGTTTCTTCCACATCCCAGAGTTTCCTGTTCATTGGTGTGTTATGGAAGTTCCCCAAGTCCCATACTCAAGGAGAGGAGAATTCATCTTCAGCCCGAGAAAGCAGGGAGAATGCCTACGTCACAGCCTTCCCTATCGTACAGGCATTCAGATATTAAACCCATGCTATCCCCAGCAAATTCCAGACAGCAGCACTTGGCTGAAACCCTGGAGACCATCAATGAGACCATCAATGACACTACCCCACCTCCCCCACCCAAGCACACACATAGAACATACCTCCCGTGGGTCCTGTTCTTCACCAACCTATCCAAGTCCCTCTAACCCCATTTGAGCGCTCTCCCAATCCCCTCTCATAACCCATTCATTCGGTAGCAACACTCCCCAAGTGCAGGAAGAGGGCTGCTTGTATTGTAGCATGTCTCTTTAAGAGGTGACCACAAAGACCACACCTACTACCTACATGCTGGGAACTTGCAAATGGTCACGAGGGAACTCCGTGCAGAAATGGACAACGTCAGGAAAACCTGGGAATAGAGTTGTGGAAAGTTTGCAATTGGATTTCTCACTCATTATGTGACTTTCACAACGTTCGGAATGATCCACAAATACCATTGTCACCAAATACAAAAGTAGTGGAGCAATTTCCAGGTCCAGGTACTTCTAAGCTAATCCTATTGTAAACTACCCCAAAAACAGCAAGGCTTGTTGCAATGGTTTGTTTAAATGATAATTAACTGGTTCAGGCCCTTGAGAAGTTGGTGGTGAATCATCTGCTTGAATGTCTCTAGTTCTTCTTGTGAAAGAGTGAGTTTCTAAACAGCACAAAGTCATTACCATGTTAACATCTCTGGCACTAAAAACCTAATTTTATAGATGTGTATTCTGATTTAAGAGACCTAATGATTATATACACTTTCTTATACTGTGAGCAACTTTGGGCCCTGTATCTACTAGGAAAGATGTGCTTGCCTGTAGAGGGTCCAGAGGAGGTTCACAAGAATGATCCCGGGAATTAAAGGCTTAATGAACGGACAAGCGTTTGATGGCTCTGGGCCTGCACGTCGGTGGAGTTCAGAAGGCTGGGGGGGGGGGGGGGGGGGGGGGGGGGGGGGCCCCGGGGGGGGGGGGGGGGGGGGGGGGGGGGGGGGGTGGTGGAGGGGTTGAATCTCATAACCTACCAAATATTGGAAGGCCTGAATAGAGGTGGACATGGATATTTCCATCAGTGGAGAGTCTAGGATCTGAGGGCACAGCCTCAGAATAAAGGGAAGTCTGTTTCAAACTGAGATGAGGAGGAATTTCTTCAGCCAGAGGAGGGCGGTGAATCTGTGGAATTTGTTGCCACGGACGGCGGTGGAGGCCAAGTCATTGGGTGTACTTAAGGCAGAGATTGATAGGTTCTTGATTGGTAAGGGGGTTAAGGGAAGAAGGTGGGAGAATGGGGTTGGGGGAGAAAAGAAATCAGCCATGATTGAATGACAGACCAGACTCGATGGGCCAAATGGCCTAATTCTGCTCCGATATCTTATGGTCTTAAGGGTCTACATTTCTGCTTCCACTTCAGGTTCAGGTTCATGATTTTGTTCCAACCTTTGTTGAACTTTCTATAAAATGTTTAATATTTTAATTATTCCTGGTTTATTGAGAGAATTTTTCAGTGTGATGGGCTGCTCAGTAGCTTGACAACATCAGTGCTGCTGGAAGCCAGATGGCTATTGGAGAATGGGAGATCCACACCGGATCATTGGAAGCTCGTGGGCAGAGGGAGCTTCAGCACTGACACCAAGATCGAGGCCTTTATTGCGAGGGACATTACTGCACCTACATTAGGTACAACAGGAGTCACACCAGGATGAAGTGAGCATTCCGATATCATTGAAGTGTCCAGCACAATGCGAACACTCGTGATGCTTCAACAAAAAGGGTGGAACTGAAGACTGAAGCTGCTGCCTGGGTCTTACTCCCACAGCCAGTACAAGTGCTGTTCACTCTGCTGTTACAGTCTCCTTTTACAAAAATTCCATAACCACTGCCATCCGAAAACCCAGCCTTCTTTTCTTCCCAGTTCCCACCATGATCATTCTCAACATCCCACCTCGAGCTACTGATCTCTGCCACATCTCAAGAGTTTCCTGCTCTCAGCTGCATTGCAGATGTCACTCATGTCCCCTGCTCAAGAGGAGACATCACCTACATTTGCTTCAGCCCGCAGGAGCAGGGAGAGTGGGCACAGGTATTTGCCTGCATTGTACAGGCATTCGGATATTACACCCATGTCCTTCCTATGCCGATCCCACAGCAGTGCCCAACCGTGCGACTTAATGGATGCTCTTCTCAAGATATCCATTAACTCACCAGTTTTCCCAAACCACAGAAGCCTTGCATTTCTATAGTGCCTTTAGATCCCTTTCAAGATATCCTTAAGGATTTTACAACTATTGAAGTACTTTGCAAGTGTGTAATGTGGAGAACACACAGGAATCCCCAATGTGCACCAATGAAAAGATAATCGATCTTTGAATAACACTGCCCAGGACATAGGGGATAACGCCCCCCACTTCGAAGCAGTGCAATGGGAGCCTTCACATCCACCTCAAAAGGAGGCCACATCTCTGAAGGAAGCCACCAGTGACAGTACACACGAGCCACTGAGAGTCAGCCTAGACTTTTCCACTTGAGGCTTCAGTGGGACTTGAACCCATAATATTCTGGCTGAAAAGCAAGAGTGTCACAGATATCAATTGGCCTTCATGGAGAATTTAGGACCCAGCATGAATCAGTTTTAAACTCAGGTCTCAAATGAAAGAACAGAACACAGCTCCCTGGGACATCCAAATCCAATTTAAGGCATTTAAAACTGAATCAGTCTTTAAGCTACAAGGTTCATATCTGCTATTGCAACACTACTGCTCCCCTACGACGCAATGGGAGGTAATATTCTTGAGGTACCTGTTCCCTGAGGCGTTCCTGTTGCCCGCGAATCGCAGTGGCGTGGTGAGGATACTTGTGCTTCAGGTGATCCAGGAAGGCTTCCCTCTTCCTTTCCATGTCCGACTTCTGCATGCCAGTGAGCGCCTCCAGGCTCTGCGCGGCGATCACCGTGTGCCGCCGCTCGGAGGTGTGGACCAGGCCGACGTTGGAGAAGCGCCGGGTTCCGTTCCCCAGGGTCCTGTACTCCCTGGGGTACTCGGCATCATCGGCGGAGATCATGTGCGAGCTGGACTTGTCCGAATCTGGAGGGGGGACGAGAAGGGGCTGTTACCGACAACGGTTGCATCGTCGCAAATCACTGGACACCTCCCAGATGGAGCACTGTGCCCAACTCCAGACACCGCGCTTTAGGAAAAATGATGGGGCTGTGGCCAGAATGGTCACAGGGACAAGGTCAGGTTGGACCGATTGACCAACTGCAATGCAGTCAAGAACATGAAAGGTTTCCAGTCTCAAATACTTCTATTTTGGGGGCAAATAGGACTAGCTTAGATGGGCACGTTGGCTGGCATGGACCAGTTGTGCCGAAGGGCCTGTTTCCATGCTTAGTGACTCAGGCAACGAGCACAAGCTCCACCCGTCCTCAGTGGACTGGGAGACAAATGTGTTCACCATGGAAAGTATATTCCATTACCCTTCAGCCAGCAGGTGACCCCCTAGTCCCCAGAGAAACACCCTGATGTACAGCAGTTTCAACATCACTCAGAAGTACCTTCCCAACTTCATCATCCAACCAATTCCCACTGATACTTTGCCTCAAGCTAAGTGGATTTTTTCATAAGTTATATATAATTCTAGCCAAGAACCACTGACTAAATATAGACATCCCTTCGAGCGACTAACTCCTATAGTACCACTTGCTAGCACATTTCCCTCTTTTACTCTATCCACTCCTGGTCTAATATTAAACCAGCCACAAACGCAGCAAGTATCTCTGCTCTCTAATTGCCACGCAACACCCTCCTTCATTGAAGTTAGGTGCTGTTAAAAGTGGTTCCAGCTGCAAGATTCATACTACCATTGCCAGAGTAACAAGTTGCTTCCAAATGGATAAGCTCACAATTCTGACAGGAAACAAAAATTGTTTTTTGCCTCAGCTCAATCAGTGCAGCTGCGGAGATAAGCAAGGGTCCTGACACAGGGCTGGGCTGTATCAGCTCTGGTTTATGTCTGCTTTTATCTCAGCAGTTAAAAAAACATTAAGAAACAACAAGGAAGACAGAAGATAAGATCATAAAAGTGCCAAAAGTAAATAGTATTTGAAAAGAGAAAAGGCAGTCAAGCATAAATACATTTCCTAAAACTCAGTACATAGAATGTACTTGAAATATTGGTCTCTCCTTCAATTGCCAGAGCTATTCATTGGTTTACTCAGTCTACTTGTACAGAGCCAGGTCACAGCTGCCTTCAGCACTCACCAGAGTCGGCTAATGCAGCTCCATCACACAGTTCAGACCATAACTTTGTCAAGACAGTCAAACAGTTAACAAAATCCATTATATCTGCAAGAGCATTTTTTTCAACCAAAATAGAAGTATTTGACAGACCATTACTGCTTGCTGAAGATTTCTCTCTTCGTACAAGTGGACAGATACAAAAATAATGAGAGAGGGTGTCAGTAAGGGAAGGCATTAGGGATTACAAGGACACAGCCTCTTATCAGCAAGCAGAAAGAGCTGATTCACCAAACAGACCCAGAGAATGTACAAGATAATAGAGTGCTGAATGGAGCAACTTTTGATTAATTTTGAACAAATGAAACACATCATTCACAGCCAATTACAGTGACGGGGTCTGTGCAATAACAACTTACATTTCTGTAGTATCCATCTTTGAGAGAGTAACATGTCTGGGTATTTTGTGGCTGAATGGATATCAAACATTTGAGGCCTGGGGTGGTGGGGGGGGGGGGGGAGTTGTTGTTGGGGAAGGGGGAAAGAAGGAAATTTAAAGGAAACAGCCAAGGAGACTTGTAAACACAGGACAGTGAGGCAGGGGCACTATGGAAAAGATTTGCAGAGGAAAAGATAAAACTGCTGAAAAGAATAAGTGGAAAAAGACTGCAGTGATAAGCAGAGGCACTGACGCTCTGTAAAGTTTGACGGAGTAGGTTAATTGTCACAAGATAACAGAGAAATTTGAATAGACATTTTCCAGCCAACTCCTTATTCTCTCCTCACACCCTGCAGGCCAGTCTTCCAGCTGATGGAAAGTCATCACATGACCCTATGCCTTAACCCTTTGCTATTGGTCACCCAAAATGTCAATCATCTTGCTGCCCCAGCTTCCCATACCAATCAGAAAGCCAACAGACTCATCAATACTCACTGGGTATTTCCTGCCTACCAGCTAAACAGCTGATTTCTTCCTCCCAGATTCATTATTTCTACAATTATTAAACAATAGTATTCAAAAGTTGAAATAAAAACATTGTGTTTTTCTTCTCTAAATTGCTCATTTAATTCCCAGAAACTAGAGCCTCCAACCCAGTAATACTGGTCCTGGGGGGTATCAGCTGGTCACTGTGCATTGTGGAATTGGGCTTGAACAGTATTGATTAAAGAACAACAATCACCTCCTTTCCACCAATGGCTTCATTGAGCAACAGTGATCTAACCATGGTACTTGGGCTCAACCAGGATTGGTGGAATTACCTCCAGGTCTGGCCTCCCTCTGCAGTCACACTGTGGGGTCTTAATTCAGGAATGTAATTGGTAATTGGTCTACTATTGTCACATGGAAGCGAGATACAGTAAAAAGCTTTGTTTTGCATGCCATCCACTCAGATCATGTTACTTTGAGGTAGTACAAATGGAAAAGCAATAACAGAATGCAGAATAAAGTGTTACAGGAAGTGCAGTGCAGGCAGACAATAAGGTGCAAGAGCCACAACGAGGTAGATTGTGAGGTCAAGAGTTGGTCTTTATTGTACACTGTCGGTGCATACATAGGAGCGTTGGACAGAAGAATTCCGATTAGTCCTTTGATCTTCATCTACCATTCAATGTTATTGTGTTTGATCAGAGACCTAATTCCAAGTATCCCTTAACAACTAGGTTTATTAAAAATCTATCCATTTTAATTTAAACCTGAGAACTGACCTAGCTTTGTGTGTGGTCGCTCTGTCTTTAACCACTCAGACAAGCCATTTGGCCCACAGATCTATGCTGATGTGTATTTCCTAATACAAGACCCTTACCATCTTTCCTCCTCTAATTCCATGAATAAATCCTTTCACTCCCATCTCATCCAGCTTCCCCCTCTTGTTATTTGCCTCTACTCATAGAAGCCAGTTCCACGTCGCAGCAAGCTCTGGGTGGAGATTTTCCCAAATTTCCTCCTGGACTTATTGGTTATAAACTTATATCTGCGACTTTCCAAAATCTGCCTGCCCACAATTTAAAACATTGCCACATCTACCCTGTCAAACCATTTCGTCATTTTAAAGGTGTCTCTCGGACCACTCAGACTACTCTTTTCTAGAGATCAGTCAGGCAGGTAGTCAGGCAGTCAGTCAGGCACGGTAGTGTAGCGGTTAGTGCAACACTTTACAGCGCCAGCGACCCAGGTTCAATTCCGGCCACTGTCTGTAAGGAGTTTGTACGTTTTCCCCATGTCTGCGTGGGTTTCCTCCGGGTGCTCCAGTTTCCTCCCACATTCCAAAGACGTACGAGTTAGAAAGTTGTGGGCATGCTATGCTGGTGCCAGAAGTGTGGTGACACTTGCGGGCTGCCCCCAGAACACTCTACGCAAAAGATGCATTTCGCTATGTGTTTCAATGTGCATGTGACTAGTAAAGATATCTGATCTTATTAGAGATGTTACCTCCAGCCTGAACAATCTGTCCCATCAGGTTTAATCTTCAGTTCTAGAGAAACGTTTTTTGTTCTTGCTCTGTTGGCTTGAAGCTCTTCTTATAACATGGAGACCAGCGCTCCACTTGTGGTCTGGCCATGGTGTCCAAGCATGTTGGGGCATTCCTTTACAGGCTACAATGGTAATGAATTCAGCTTTCTTGGTCATTAATGTAAACTTATTGATGACTACACATATTGATGTTCTGACTTACAATTCAGTCAGCAAAACAATATGCACCAAGTGGCAATAACATCCTGATACCTGTTGCTATTGACTGAAGTGAACCACCCAGCACAGAGGCAGGAACAGAGCATGAAATGCCAACCACATCAGGCGTGATTCAGTAATATATGCCAACTGGACAGTCCCCTCTTGTCTCCCACAATCCTTCCCACAAATCTCCTGTGCCTCACACCCCCACCACCCAACCACACAGGTCACTGGGTCGAGCTTCCTCCAATATGGTTAACCTGGAAAAACCCGGTTAACGCCGAAAACAGTGCTTGCCTCTGGCCACTGAATCCGGCAAATTATGGTTGGCAACTCTCCAGGAATAACCTGGAGTCTCTAAGAATTGAAGGTTAATCTCCATATGCAGAACAATCAGCGTTGAATATTTTTTTTATTTTCTTTGACGATTTTCTTTATTTTCCATGTCATTTTCATTGATTGGTTGTAAAAATATTGGTGAAGGGGAAGACAAGTCATTTGAGTAACAAAGAATTTATTTTTTAATTGGTCAGAGTGCTCAGAGGTAGGACCAATGGCAGGAGTGAGATGGAGGGAGGCGAACAGTTATCGCACGAAGGTCACATGATGAAGTCTCCATGGAATGGACCCAGAGTTGGCAAAACAAGCAAAAAGATCACATCTGTCCAGCTGATTTCTTACACTCCCTGGTTATAAACATCATCAGGGTCAAAGGACAACTGGACGTTAAAATGTTCATTGAAGAAATAAGCTTGATAAGCTTTGCAGGTCACAAGTTAGCCTTAAATTTAAGTATTACATCCAACTTTGAGCCCTAGGTATAGGAAAGAAGTAATAGTGTTGAAGGGGTACAGAGGACTACAAGGGCTCAGCAACTTTGGTTTGTGAAGAAGGTGGAGAAGTTGCAATCGTTCTCCCTAAGATCAAAGAAGATTTAAGTTATAAATGAAAAAGAGGTTCAGAATGCTTTGGGGCTTTGATGAGAGCAAGAAGGGTGAGAGTGTTTCCTCTGATCAATGAGTGAGTAACCAGGTCAAAGGTGGGAAATAATTGGCAATGAGCTGGAGGTTAAGTGAGGAGAATTTTTCTCATATTGGTGTGGACAGAGTTTCAAGATAAGGGGCCAGTGAGTTAAAACCAAGAAATATCTTCTCACAGAAGGAGGTGAATCTCTGGAATTCTTTACCCTGGAGAGTTGTGGAGGATAGCTCATGAGAAGTATTTAAAGAGGACGTAGATACATTTTTGAAAGATGGGGAGACTGAGAACATTGGGGATGTGGTACAGAGGAGGAACTGAGGCCTGGGATCATGTTGAATGGCGGGGAAGGCTTGATGAACCAGGCTGATCTCTCCTGCTCCTACTTACTTGTATCCTTGTGTGATGATTGCAATGATCCACAATGCACCGCCTGACACGTTGTTGAAGTCAGATTGCACTGGAACTTCCAAAGGACAATTGGATGTTTGTTTGAAGAGGATTACTTTGGAAGATTCTTGCAAAAAAAAGCTGGGGGTGCAATTTGACTGGAGAGTTCTTTCAAAGAGCCAGGACTGGGAGAGTGGGCACTCTCTGCACCATAAACTTCTACACAATGAAAAGGCAAACAACATAGCTTCATAGCAACTTCTGCTGGGAGGTGATAAGGTACAAAGTGAGGATTTAGATTTCTACATGGCTGACAGCATCACCCACGCAGCTCTGGCTGCTGCTGATATAGAACCACAGATAGATCCAAGAAAGGACGGGCACTCAGGGTTCACATATTGTTTAAATTGGGCTGTTTTCTCATACATTGGTAAAACATTTAGTTTGACCCCAGATTTCACTAAGAGCCACGACGAATCATTTTTCCCTTGCTCCTTATTTTTTAGTGTGTGCAGAATTGCAAATCAGATGTCCTGGCAATAGACATGCAGTGCAAGGGGCTGAAAAGCACTGATTTTCACTCACTTGGCTCCCAGAACTTTAGACTTGCCAACCCGAGGGTAGAAACTTCATCACATGACTGCCAACCCGAGACCCTTCTCACCCAACATTCTGACATTGCCAATGCTCTTATAATGAATTAAGCCAAGGAAAATGAAGTACATACTTTTGCACCTTTTTTGCACTACAATCTTTGCACCATTCTGCTGTTTTGCACTTCTTGTTGTATTTATTATTACCACATACATTGTGTACTCTGTGAGCTTCACTCAAGCAAGGAATTTCATTGTACTCTGGTGTATATGACAACAAACTAATCTGAATTATCTTTCACCCTTGTTTTTGTGTCCAGCAAGTTAATCTTTAATTCCTGAAAACTACTGAGCACTTCTCCAGTGTTGGAAACCCCACGGAATCCTAACACTGCAAAACTCCTGGGAGAATTAACTTGCGGGGACCAATCCCACCACTCAAACAATGATCTGGCTTCCAATATCAACATGCATTGGGGAGTGAGGGTGGCGGGGTTGGTGTGGGAATGGTTTGGGTATCACCTATCTATAATTACCACCAGACAACCCACATTGTTGCCAATCCCAATGGACTTTCTCCCTATCTTGTTTCTGTCCCTGATCCCCCAGTTGGGCTGAAGGCCGCTGACAGTTAGGGTTTGACCTGTCATCAGAGTTAAGTTTGGTTTAAGCTTAATGTTGCAATTGTTAAAGGATCCTGGTGAAATTATTTCAGAGAATTTATTTTTGTTAAAGGAGGTTTCACGTTTCCACAGGTAAGCCTCTGTACTGGATTGGCTGAAATACTGGAACATATCGATTCTACTGTAGATATGGAGTCATAGATTCAGAGAGTAATACAGCCCAGAAACAAGCCCTTCAGCCCAATTCGTCCATGCTGACCAAGATGCTCATCTAACCTAGTCCCATTTGCCCGTGTTTGGCCCATATCTCTCTAAACCTTTCCTGTCCATTTACCCATCCAAGTGTCTTTTAAATGTTGTTAATGTACCTGCCTCAATCACTTCCTCTGGCAGCTCGTTCCATATACTCACCACCCTCTGCTTGAAGGAGTTGCCCCTCAGGTCCCTTTTAAATCTTTCCCTCCTCACCTTCGACCTTTGATTCCCTTTCCCTGGGAAAAGACTGCGTGCATTCACCTTATCTATGCTCCTCATGATTTTATACACCTCTATAAGGTGTATAAGATAAAATAAGATTTCTTTACTAGTCACATGTACACCAAAACACACAGTGAAAGGCATCTTTCTGCGTAGAGTGTTCTGGGGGCAGCCTACAAGTGTCGCCACACTTCCAGCGTCAACATAGCATGCCCACAACTTCCTAACCCGTACGTCTTTGGAATGTGGGAGGAAACCGGAGCACCCGGGAGAAACCCACGCAGACACGGGGAGAATGTACAAACTCCTTACAGACAGTGGTCGGAATTGAACCCGAGTCGCTGGCGATGTAATAGCGTTATGCTAACTGCTACACCACCAAACCCTTCAGTCTCCCTCGCTCCAAGGAACAAAGTCCTAACCTGCCCAAACTCTCCATATAACTCAGGCTCTTGAGTTCTGGCAACATTTTCGTAAATATCTCAAGTACTACTTTTAATGGCCACGCTACTGACCAATTGCAGAGGTCAAAGGTTATGGGGAAAACATCAAGTGCTGTGGGTTAAAGAGAAAATGTCAACTGTTACAAAGGTAAGGACAAGGCTACAACTAGGAGCCTGAACTAACAATTAGTTTGGGAACTATCCCATACAGAACTTCTGGAATGGTGAGAGAGATATTAGACTAAAGTTCCCTTTGCAGTCATTCTATCTGGTTGAAAATGGGATTTATTTCGGGATTAGTCATCAAATTGGTCTACATCAGTGATTTGGAATCATGTGTTCAAAACCCACCACGTCGGCTGAGGTATTTAAACACAGTTAAGCCTGGACTTTTAAAGAAAACTTTACATTGGTAATGGTGATCATGAAATTACAGAATTATAAAAAGTGAGACACAAGAGACTGCAGACGCTGGAATCTGTAGCAACAAACGAGATGCTGCAGGAACTCAGCGGGTCAGGCAGCATCCGTGGAAGGAAATGGACGGTCGATGTTTCAGGTCGAGACCCTTCATCTGTACTGAAAGCTAGAGGGGAGAATAGCCGGTATAAGGAGGAGAGGGGAAAGGGTGAAGCAAGAGCTGGCAAGCGATAGGTGGATCCAGGTGAGGAGGGGAGAGTGGGAACAGCAACAGAGGCTGGGAGGCTGGGAGGCTGGGAGGTGGGAGGCTGGGAGGCTGGGAGGTGGGAGGTGGGAGGTGGGAGGCTGGGAGGCTGGGAGGTGGGAGGCTGGGAGGCTGGGAGGCTGGGAGGCTGGGAGGCTGGGAGGCTGGGATGTGGGAGGTGGGAGGTGGGAGGCTGGGAGGCTGGGAGGTGGGAGGCTGGGAGGCTGGGAGGTGGGAGGTGGAGGCAACAAAGGGCTGCAGATGGTGGGATCTGATAGGAGAGGAAGGTGGATCCTGGAACCAAGTGAGGGAGGTGGGACGAGGGGAACCAGTGGGAGGAGCGTGTGGGTGACGGGCGGACGGAAAGGGTTGGGGGGAGGGGAAAAAAACGGTGATGGGGGACTGAGGTGAGCGTAGAAAGAACTGGGTAGATCAGGAGGAAAGAGAAGGAAAGAGGGGGAGCTGTGCACCTGAAACTGGAGAATTCAATGGTCAGTGAAAACCGTTCATTAGTGCCTCTTAAGGATGGAAGTTGGCTCGTCCTGACCCGGGCTTGCCAGGTGTGACCTGACCCACAGCAAGGTGGGTAACTCTCAGCAACTCTCTGAAAGGCACTCAGTTCAAGGGGTGGTTTTACATGCCAGCTTTCAGAGCAAAATCCACAACCTACCAACGAATACAAAACCTGCATTGTGTTGTGAGCAGTTTTGGGCCCCATATCTAAGGAAGGATGTGCTGGCATTGGAGAGGGTCCAGAGGAGGTTTATGAGAACGATCCTGGAGATGAAGGGGTTAATGTACGAGCAGCGTTTGATGGCCCTGGGCCTGTACTCACTGGAGTTTAGAAGGATGAGGGGGGATCTCATTGAAACCTACTGACTATTGAAAGGCCTGGATAGAGTGGACGTGGAGAGGATGTTTCCAGTAGTGGGAGAGTCTAGGACCAGAGGTTACAGCCTCAGAATAGAAGGACGTTCCTTTAGAATAGAGATGAGGAGGAATTTCTTTAGCCAGCGGGTGGCGAATCTGTGGAATTCATTGCCACGGACGGCTGTGGAAGCCAAGTCATTGGGTGTGTTTAAAGCGGAAATTGATAGGTTCTTGATTAGTAAGGTCATCAAAGGTTACGGGGAGGAGGCAGGAGAATGGGGTTGAGAGGGAAAAATAAATCAGCCATGGTCGAATGGCGGAGCAGACTCGATAGGCTGAATGGCCTAATTCTGCTCCTCTGTCTTATGGTCTACCTGGAAGGGCAATGCCGGCTTCAGCAGTGAGGCCTCCATGTCGAACAGCCTGTTACTCAGTGGAAACACAAGAGTCATGGAGTCACCGAGTCATAGAGCAATACAGAACGGATACAGGCCCTTCGGCCCAACCAGTCCATGCTGACCACAGTGCCCACATAGCTAATCCCAATTTCCTGCGTTCAGCCCATATCCCTCCAAGCCCTGCCCCTCCATGTGCTTCTTAAATGATAATATTATACCTGCCTCTACCATTTCCTCTGGCAGCTCGTTCCATATACTCACCACCCACTGCGTGGAAACAGTTGCCCCTCAGGTCCCTTTTAAATCTTTCCCCTCTCACCCTAAACCTATGCCCTGTAGTTTTGGACTCCCCTACCCTGGGGAAAAGACTGTTACCATCCACCTTATCTATGCCGCAGATGCTGGAATCTGGAGCAACAGACAAAAAACATTGGAGGAACTCAGGAGGTCAGGCTGCATGAAGGGTCTCGACCTGAAACGTCGACTGTCAATTTCCCTCCACAGATGCTGCCTGACCCGCTGAATTCCTCCTGCAGTTTGTCTGTTGCTCAGGTGCTATCTGAAGACTGGGCATTTTGGGAAGATTCCCCGATACCTGTTGGAAGTTTGAGGCTCTCCCACTTATGGGATAAGCTGTTGTGATCCAGACTGCAATAACTGAAGGAGCAGTGGAAGCAGATTCAATCTTAGCTTTCGAAAGGGAATTGTCGTAAAGGTAAAATTAGCTGGGCAGTGGAAAATCTGTGGGAGTGGAACCTGGGCTGAAGACTTAGGAGATGTAATGGCTCATTCACAGCTGTAACATCCTAAATTTTCTGCTAGGGAGCACAGTGACTGTTTAACAAGCACAGGTTTGATAGCTGATTGTCTAATTGTAGATCAGACCTGCTTACACCAAGACATTATTTAGTTCCAGTGCACCATTGATCACTCAGAGAGTTCCTTGTGTAAAAAATCGATTGAAATTTTGTTACATCTCAGTGCTGTTCACAGCATTTTAAGACGCTGTAAAACCTGGTGTATAAACAACAGCTCCAACCAAGTACTTAGCAACTCTAGAGCAGAGGATGTGACTTATATTCTGCTGCGTGAACATTTATCCAATGTTGGAGCAATGGGACCTCTTGGTATTTTTAGAGATGAAATTCTAATGCATCTGCTCTGATAAACTCCCCAAACCAGACAGCTTACACCTGGACCTGTATTTACTCTTCCCCCACTGCTGATGACTCTCTTGCCTTCTTCAGTATGTCCTTCCAAGTTGACCTCGTCATAGGTAGGAACATCCTCACCAGTGATGAGCTCTGTTACCTCTGTGACGGAAGGGCAGAGAATAAAGTTCATGATCCACACTTCCCCTCCCAAGTGCGGATACCAGAGTCTAGAACCATGATCAGGGGATAAGGGCTCGGTCATTTGGGGTTGGGATGAGGAGAAGCTCCTTCGCTCTTCAGAATTCTTCATCCCAGGGGATCGTGGATGTTCAGGGTGCGTTCAAGATTGGGGCATATAGATCTTTGGGAACGGAGACAGTCCAGGAATATAAAGGTTGGGGAAGTGGACGGTGCGGAATTTCAGCCACTATTAACAGTGCTTTGATGGAGCGATTCCAAGGTTTTGACTGCAATGATAAAGGAACAGTGACATATTTTCAAGTCAAGGTGGTACGTGGCTTGGAGGGGAACCTACAGGTGGTGGCACACCCTTGCACTTGTCCTTCGAGGCGTTGGGGTTGTGGGTTTGGGAAGTGTTGACAAGGAGGTCTTTAGATGCTGTTGTGTACTCTGTAGATGCCAATGTTACTCCTTGCATGAGGAGCTCAAGAAGTGTAACTCATTGACCTGTGAAAGGCTGTAGTGAAATCAATAGCACATTAGATAACATTTCTGGTCCATTAGCTTCCTTCTCGCTGGAGGGCCTCAAATTATCCTGGTTTTAGGTTCCAGCATGACTGGCATCTGCCGCCACTATCTCATCCAATAGGCCATGCATCCGCCAATCTGCCTATCACAAGTAAATTGGAGCCCAGCCCAATTATGCCTGCTCACTCTTACCATTGACAATTTTGCAGGCTTGAATTCATTTTTTTTTTAATCCTTTTCTTAGCTCAGCAGTCCTGAGGCCAACTACAGCAGTACCAACCCTTCTCTGGCCCAGAGCCGACACGGAGTTCCTAGTCTTCATTCTAACACACAGACAATAATTTTATCCACTCTTACATGCTTTATTGTAAGGCAAACAGGATTATATAAGGCTTCTCAAATGTGATTAAAGTGAAATTTAATTGCGATGCAATGCAGTGAATTAAATCTGCATCTTTTATACTCATTATCCAAGATCACAAGGCACCGTTTTAATTTCTCAGGGAATTGGACTGGACAGGAGGAGACTATTTGTTTCATTGGTCCTATGCCAGCACTTTGAAAGTGGTCCAGATTGTTCCAGACCCCTGCTCTTCACCATCGTCCTGAAAATTACTGAACCCAATTATTTCTGAAGTCTTTCAAAATGACATTCTCAGAAATTCGGAAAATGCAAATACCAATTTAATTTTCCCGAGAGAGGGATTTTGACGTAATGGTTTGGACATCACTGGAGATAAATAACGTATAGACGAGTGGAACAGCTTTTCCCACTCCAGAGGGGAATCTCCGTGGATTTGAGAGCAGTGCAGGAAGATCTCACAGGAATAACATTTGGGGTTGAAGATTACAATACAACCCTAAATCTCCTTGGGCATCTATTGAAAGCTTTCCCACCATTTTTCATTGCATCAACGATGTTTTTCCCCCACATCCCAAAGGTTTAATTGGCCACTGTACATTGTCCCCACTGTGTGATAGCATCAGGGGTGGGGTGGGGATGGGAATGTGGAGAGAATAAAAGTGGGTTCGGTGTAACATTAGTGTAAATGGGAGCTTGAAGGTCAGCATGGACTTGATGGGCCGAAGGGTCCGTTTCTGTCCTGAATGACCATGTGCTTCCATGATTCTATAACCAGTCAGATAGCATTAGCTAAACTCAAAGGAAGGTTTGATAATCCAGAGAGGTACCAAGCCTTGGCTGGGCAGTGGTCAGAGATGGCATGCAGTTGAATTCACTGAAGAAGAGGAAGAACAAGATAGCCTGGATGCACAGTGGCATCTGTTGGCACAGGATGGTGCCTCAGTGTGAGTTAGTGCTTTGGGAAAGGACAGAGACGTGTGTGGGTGGTGAGGGGGAGCAGGTAAGTACTCTTGCAATGTAGATTATTGTACAGATACCTTCCTAATTACACCACCCTGTGAAATCTGGATAAATGATCTTGAAGTAATGTGCAGGGTTTGACAACCCTGGCATTGCCCTCTCTGGCCATGCCACTTTAAGGAGGAGATGATGTTCTAGCAGAGGGCACAGATGAGATCTGGCAAGATGGTACAAGGTTTGAGGAACTTCAGTACATGGACCTAGAGGAACCAAGATTGTTCCAAAAACCAGAAGAGAAAGTTCAGTCAAAATCATGAGGCTTTGTTCAGGTAAACAGGGCAAAACAAAGGGTCACAGGTCAGAGGGCATGGAGCAAAGGTAATTGGCAATAGATGCCGAGGGGAAATGAGCAGAATCTTTTGAACACAGTTAGTTGTAGAAGTCTGGTATCTCTTACCTGAAAAGGTAAAGGAAGAGGGTAAAGTCACATCCTTCAGGAAGGATTAGCAAGGCAGTGTGAGAAAGCAGAGGAGTGGGATTAATGAGTAATTCTTTCAAGTAAGTTGGTACAGGAGTGATGGGCCAAGTGATCATCTTCTTTGCTGTATAATACCGTGACTTCCCTCCTGTTTACGTGAGGAAGCAGTAAAAGGATATCTAAATTATGGAACAAGTAAAGAATTGTTTAGGAATGTAGTGCTCTGGACCAAGTGCTGGGAGATAGGATTTATGTGGAAGGGTGTCCGCTGGTCGGCATGGACAAGTTGGGCCGAATGGCCCGTTTCCCTGCTGTATGATTCGATGATTCTGAAGGTCTCTCTCAACAATCCCAGAATATTCATCCAGGTCTCATATCTTTACCATGCAATGCTGGCCTGACCTCTATCACCCAATCACTACCACCCCTGGGCTAGCAACCAGTCCATCCCACAGAGAACGTCTCCCCCTTCCTGCCTCAACACTGGAGGAGAACAGACACAAGAGGTTTCCTGCTGTCAACTGCTTACCTTCACCGGAATTCCTAGAGATCTGTGAAATCCACTGGCCATCGGAGTAGGTTGTGGGTCTCAGCAATGCAAACACAGCCTCGTGTTTTCACTGTAGTCTTGGTGGAGATCATCAGCAGAGCAACAGATGCTCTAGCCCATCTACTCAACTTCCAGAAATAGTCCACTCCCCCGCCCCCACCCACCATCCCCCACACTCCACCCACCACAGGTCTGTCTCGTGAACAAAGCCAAGGGTTTTGAAATATTCCATTAGAGTCCCTAGAATCTCTGACCACATTGTCCAATAGATGTATATCCAGTTCCTTTTTGCATGGTGTACATATTTCAACATTGACTTATTTTGAAGTGAATGAGTTTCAACTATTGACTATTACACAGGAAGTATTCTGGGAATGACAACTTAAAGCAGGCCAGCCAGCCCAACTGATGTTGATACTCCACACAAAGCTCTAACTTAATTCAGAACATCGGCTCATTCTTCAGTTCCTTTCTTCCCAGCCACACGCTCTTCAATTCTCCATAATAACAACAATAATCTTGTGATAATGATTATAATAATATAATAATAATAACCCTTAATTACCCTGATGAAAACAAACCCAGTCCTATGATCAAAAATCAAAAAATTGCAGAAGCTGAAAAACAGGAGATACCCAGCAGGTCAGGCAGCATCTGTGGAAAGAGAAACAGAGTTCATGTTCAAGTTGAAGACCCTTCACCTGATAAAATGTCATCAACCTGAAAGTTTCTCCACAGATACTGCCTGGCCTGCCGAGTATTTTAACCATTTTCTGTTTTCACCTTCAACCTATAACTCCTTTTCTCCAGAAATATCCCTGTCTCTCTTATTGAACTGCTCTGCCTTATGTGACTTGGGGATGAGATGTTAAACCAGTATCTGTTCTCTATCAGTGTGGAAGATCGTATGGCACTCTCCTTAAGAAGAACAAGTAACTCATCCAGTGTGTCCTGGCCAATATTTAAACCAAATCATTTAAGCAAATTATTGGGTGATTTTCACATGGCTTTTTCTGGGAGCTTGCTCTGTGCAAATTGGGCATCTCATTTCTTACATTGTAATAGTAGCCATACTTGGTTGTAAAGTGCTTCGGAATGAGGTGAAAGATGTTCCACGTGGGTAAGACTTCTCCTCATTATCACGGAATAGCCAATTTCCTGTTTGGAAATATGTGCAAATTCTGCCAAATCTTTCCAAAGAAGTTTCCTCCTGTGACAAATGAAAATCATTTTCTGAAACTTCCAATTAATAAACACTTATTAACTTCAAGGCATTCCACTAAGAATTATAAGCATAATTAAGTTATCAACAGATGTTAGAAATACGTCAATGTGTTTCACAGATATACATTCAGAGAAATATTCACAAATTGCCTCATTGCTATATTTACCATTGAGGTGTTGGACGGCTCAGCTGGAAACTCCCATCTCTCTGAGTCAGAAGGTCATGATTCTCAGCAGCAGTTCAAACACCACAGCCAGCTCAACATTCCCAGCACAGTGCTGTGGAAGTGCTGTACTGTTGGAAGTGCTGTCTTTTGGAAGGGGACATTAAATAGAGGCCCCTTCCACCCATTCAGTGGATGTAAAAGGTTACAAGTAAATTAACGTACGAACTAGGAGCGGGAGTAGGTCACAGCCTCTCAAGCCTGCTCTGCTATTCAATAAGATAACGGATGAACTGCTTGTAACTTCAATTCCAGATTCCCGTCTACCCTTTGGTAAACTCTCACCCTCTTGTGTATCAAGATTCTGTCTACCTCTCCCTTAAAAACATTCAGACTCTGCTTTCACCAGCAAAAGAGTTCCAAAGGTTCACGTCCCTCTGTGAACAAAAAATGTTGCCTTAATTCTTTCCTAACTAGGCTCATTTTTAGACCACCTGTTTGAGATTCTCCCACAAGAGTAAACATCCTCTACACATTCACCCTAATGGGACCTCTCTGAATTGTATGTTTCAAGTAAGTCCGCTTCTAAACTCTGATAGATACAAACCTTCCTCATAAGAAAGTCCAAACTTTCCTCATAAGAACGTGCAACCATTCCAAGAATTAGCCTAGTAACCCTTCTCTAAACTGCCTCCAAAGCAAGAGCACCTTTCCTCCAATACTGTACACAGTACTCCAGACCGATAAGACCAATACCTAAAACAGTACTGCAGATGTGGGCTCACTAATGCCCTATATAACTACTGCACAACCTCCCTACCTTTGTATTCAATTCCTCGTGCAATAAACAATAACATTCTGTTAGTTTTCCCAATTACTTGCTGCATTTGCATTGCAGCCTTTGGACCAAGACACCCAGGTCCTTCTGCACCTCAGAGCTCTACAAACTCTCATTGTTTTGAGAGCTGGGGTGTGGGATTTCAAATGTAAGAAATAGGAACAGGGGTAGGGTGCTTGTCCCATTACAGCCATTCAGGGCTGTTGAAATATCCAATACCAATCCTCAGAATCTCTCACCACATTGCCCAATAGACGTACATCCACTTCCTTTTTGCATGGCGTACATACTTCAATATTGACTTATCCGTCCTTAATTAAGGCGATTGAAACTCTACACATTGTCCTGGAGTGGTCTCACAAAGCATAGTACGTTGTGCCACACCAGAATTTATCCATTATTTATGGATCACATCAGGTGCTATAGAAATGCAAGTTTTCTTCAAATGTGTCACCAGGAGTTAGTTCCAACAGGAGCCCTGATTCCACCTTACTGTACAAGAAAGAAGACCAGGGGATGTCATTTGACCCCTGAAGCAAGCTCTACCATTCAATCAGAAACATCATCTTCCCCCTTTTTGTTTCTTCTGATATTGTTTCTGAGGGACCGCTGTGTGCAAATTGGCTATCCTGACTACACTACAAAAGTATTTCATTGGTTGTGATGCAATGTTGGGGTGTTCTGTGGTTGGGAAAGGCTCTTTAAAAATGCAAACACAAGAGACTGCACATGTTGGAATGTGGAGCAGCTAACAATCTGCTGGAGGAACAAAACGGGCTGGAGGAACTCAGCGGGTCAGGCAGCATCTATGGAGGGAAATGGACAGTCGACGTTTCAGGTCGAGGCCCTTCATCTGGATGGAAAGAAAGGGGGAGACCGCCAGTATAAAAAAGGTGAGGGGAAGGGATGGAGCAGGAGCTGGCGGCTGATTAGTGGATCCAGGTGAGGATGTTGATAGGCAGATGAGGGCTGGAGTGACGTCAAAAGCTGGGAGGTGATAAGTGGGAAGGGCTGAAGATGACGGAATATGATGGGACAGTGGAGCATGGAATAAAGGGACGGAGGCAGGGAGGGGAATCTGCGGGAAGATTGTATGAGTGATGGGCAGATGGAAGGGGAAAGGAATAAGGTGACGGGGGACAGTTGGATCAGGATGAGAGGAAAAAACAGTAGAAAAAAAAGAAAATAGGGGAAGCTGTAGAGAGGGGAGCAGTTACTGGAAGTTTGAGAATTCGATGTTCATGCAGCCAGGTTGGAGACTGCCCAGGTGCAATGTGAGGTGTTGTTCCTCTGATTTTCCATTGGCTGCGACCTGGCAGTGGAGGAGGCCAATGATCCAGATGCGTTGCTCCAGATTCCAGCATCTGCAGTCTCTTGTGTCTCCATTTTGCTGGAGGAACTCAGTGGGTCAAGCAGAATCTTTGTGTGGGGTTGGGTGGGTGGGGAGGAATTGTCGGCACTTCAGGTCAAAACCCTGCATCCGCCGACAATTCCTTTCGCCACACAGATGCTGCTCAGCCCGCTGAGTCCCTCCAGCAGATTGTTTGCTGCGCTATATCAATGCAAGTTCTTTCCAGCACTATGAAGCAATGTCGATTCCAACAGCACCAATGTATTAGGAAAGACTTGCATTTTCCGGCATCATTCATGACATCACAATATCACAAAACATTGAAAAACATTTGAAGTGTTGACATTCACTAAGGTAATGTCACAACCTATTTACGCACACCAAAATCTCTGAAGCAGCAATGAGATAAGGAGTAGACAAACTATTTTAATGATGTTGACCATGGGCTAAACATTAGCAGAGCACTGGGGAAACGGCCCTTGTTCCCCTTGGAAATGGAGCCTTGAGATCTTTTTGCAGCCCAAGTACTGACGGGGCCTTAATTTAACATCTCATCTGAATGGCGTCACTTCCATGTGATAAAATGCATATTAATTCCCCTTCTCCACCATGAATGGCTTAAGAGATCTTAGAGGTAAAGAATCGATATCCAATTCAATGAAAGGAACAGATTGGAATTGATTTTTCAGCCCTCTTATCTTATTATTTTATTACTGGTACATTATTTTCCAGTTTCTTGCAACTCAGCACAGATGTTTGGAATAATTTTGCTGCCCACAGTTCTCTGTGAGACAAGAAACATTGTCAGTTCCTCTGGGCAGCTCAGCAGTAGCTCAGACGTCTGCGTGCAGTCAGGATGGGACTTCAAATCTCAAGGCTGTCTGTCTCTCAAACCCCGTCGGTCTCGCCTGGATGAGCTGCAGCAGTTTGTAGTGAACACAGGAAGGAAGGGGGATGGAGAGACACCTGACAGCAGATGGGGTTAGGATCTGTCCGGTCCCAATCACCTCTCATCTCTCCACACTTCAATGGGTGGTTGAGCCATCCAGGAGTTCTCGCAAATAAGCGACCTCTGGTTGTGCTGAGCTGGCTGAGTTCAGCCAGGGGTATATGGGATATTGGGGGCTGGGGGTGTAGGATGTGTTACAATTGACATCAAGAGCCCTGGTTTCATCATGATCATCCAATCACGATCCTCAAAAAGTCATCAAAATTAGCCTTGACATTCTATAAGCTTTCCTATTTACTTGCTGTACCTGCATACTAAGCCTTTTGCCAATTATGTACTCATAGAACATAGAACAGTACAGCACAATACAGGCCCTTTGGCCCACAATGCTGTGCTGACCTTTAAACCTCGCCTAAGACTATCTAACCCCTTCCTCCCACAGATCCCTCTATTTTAAATTCCTCCATATGCTTATCTCTTGAACTTGACCAACGTATCAGCCTCCACCACCACCCCAGGCAGCGCATTCCATGCCCCAACCACTCTCTGGGTAAAAAAAACCTTCCTCTGATATCTCCCTTGAACTTCCCACCCATTACTTTAAAGCCATGCCCTCTTGTACTGAGCATCAGTGCCCTGAGAAAGAAGTGCTGGCTGTCCACTCTATCTATTCCTCTTAATATTTTGTACACCTCTATCATGTCTCCTCTCATCCTCCTTCTCTCCAAAGAGTAAAGCCCTAGCTCCCTTAGTCTCTCCTCATAACGCATACTCTCTAAACCAGGCAGCATCCTGGTAAATGTCCTCTGCACCCTTTCCAACTCTTCCACATCCTTCTTATAATGAGGTGACCAGAGCTGGACACAGTACTCTAAGTGTGGTCTAACCAGAACCAAAACTCAGAATCAGAATCAGGTTTATTATCACTGACACATGTTGTGAAATTTGTTGTTTGGCTCTCGTTATGAGGCAGCTAGGGTGGAGGTGGTGGGGGGAGGAATTCTCAATGCTGCAGTGTGGTTGGAATTTACAGCTGCTCCCTTGGGAACTGAAGGGGACAAGGCTGGATTTACTGCCCCTCCCTCAGGAACTGTGGGGCCAAGGCCGGGTATACTGCCCTTTCTTAAGGAAGAATGGGGCAAGGTTAGATTTACTGCCCCTCCCTCAGAAAAGCAAAACAAAAGAGCTGGTCATTGACTTCAGAAAAGGGGGCAGTGTACATGCACCTGTCTACATCAATGATGCTGAGGTCGAGAGGGTTGAGAGCTTCAAGTTCCTGGGAGTGAACATCACCAATAGCCTGTCCTGGTCCAACCACGTAGATGCCACGGCCAAGAAAGCTCACCAGCGCCTCTACTTCCTCAGGAGGCTAAAGAAATTTGGCATGTCCTCTTTGACACTCACCAACTTTTATCGATGCACCATAGAAAGCATCCTATCTGGATACATGACAGCCCGGTATGGCATCTGCTCTGCCCGGGACCGCAAGAAACTGCAGAGAGTTGTGGACACAGCCCACAGGAACTAGCCTCCCCTCCATGGACTCTGTCTATACCTCTTGCTGCCTTGTTGAAGCAGCCAGCATAATCAAAGATATCCACCCGGGTCATTGTCTCTTCTCCCCTCTCCCATGAGGCAGAAGATACAGGAGCCTGATGGCTCAAGGACACTGTGATAAGACTATTGAACAGTTCCCTTGTATGATGAGATGGATTCTTGACCTCACAATCTACCTTGTTATGATCTTGCACCTTATTGTCTACCTGCAATACACTTCCCTGTAGCTGTGACACTTTACTCTGTATTCTGTTATTGTTTTTACCCTGTACTACCTCAAAGCACTGTGTAACGAATTGATCTGTGCGAACAGTATGCAAGACAAGGTTTTCACTGTACCTCGGTACAAGTGACAATGATAAACCAATACCAATACCCATACCAAAACTGTTGGGAAAGGCTGGATTTACTGCCCCTCCCTCAGGAACTGTTGGGGCAAGGCTGGATTTACTGTCCCTCCCTCAGGAACTATGGGGCAAGGTTCTTCCTGGGATTGGAACTCACGACCTTCTGTCTCAGAGTCGAGCCCGCTGTCAACTGTGCCACAGGCGACAGGATTGTGTCTGTAGAGGGTGGAAGTCTGTGTTGGGGAAGTTAGGTTCCACTCACCCCACAGGACCATCAGCAAGTCAATGTTGTGTTTGTCCTCCCATACACCAGGCCAATTTTCAGGATTCAGCCTCTGCTGTACTTTGTCAGTGGAATGAGGAGGAATCCGAGGGAAAGTCCGAAGCACAAAGCCGGCTGGTGAATGGTGCCAACGGTAATGGCTCTGTGTTAGTCCAGACGAGGCTCCCTTCATCCCGACTAAAGCAGAGAGCACGGTGAAGCCCTGGGATCTGATCAGCTGCTCTCTGACCCTCTGAAAACTCAGTAAAAACTTTAATCATTAATAATCTTGGCATGCCAAAGTGTACAGAGGTTGTCCCAGAACAAAATCCAAGCATTTTAATCACCTGAGCAAGGTTACAGGATCTTACTGGCTATGTCACTGGATTAATAATCCAGAGGAGTTAAAATCCCTATCATAATGTTTTGATTAGTTTACAAAAATGGAAATAAAAATCTGTCAGATTAACAGCCTCATTCACACCCTTTGTTTTGAGATCTT
This sequence comes from Pristis pectinata, assembly GCF_009764475.1. Taxonomy (NCBI): domain Eukaryota; kingdom Metazoa; phylum Chordata; class Chondrichthyes; order Rhinopristiformes; family Pristidae; genus Pristis; species Pristis pectinata. The sequence continues at coordinate 5,067,120 of NC_067429.1, forward strand.
GCTGTGTGTTTCCTTCAATAAAACAATGACTCCAAAAGCAATTCATTGGCTGTTAAACTCATTGGAATTTCCCGAAGTTGTGAATTCTGATGGAAATTCTCTTCCACGTTTTCAATTGATTCTCTGCCTGGATGGCACTGCGCCCACGCACCACTGCAAAGTCGGGAGAGGGGGAGAACTGAGGAGAGAGAAACTGGAGAGAGGGTGGGACAGAGAGAAAGGGGGATAGGTAGAGAGAGAGAAAGGGAGAGGGGAAGGGGGGAGACAGAGTGGAGGGGAAGAGAGAGGTGGGAGGAGAGAGAGGGAAGAGACAGAGAGCGATGGGAATAAGAGGGGGGGAGAGAAAGAGTGAGGGAGAAAGAGCAGAGGAATGGGAGAGAAAATGGGGAGAGGAGAGACGGGGAGAGAAAGAGAGAAACTGGAGAGAGGGTCAGGGGGACAGAGAGGGAGAGAGAGAGGAGAAAGGGTGGAACAGGGATAGAGGGAAGAGAGAGAGGAGAGAGAGAGGGAAATGAGAGAGAGGAGAGCGAGAGGGAAATGAGAGAGAGATGGTGGAACAGTGGGATCTGGAGAGAGAGAAACTGGAGGGGGGATAGAGAGAGAAATGGAGAGAGGGATGGAGATAGAGTGAGTGAGATGGAGAGAGAGCTGAGAAAAGAGAGCAGGAGTGAGAGAGAGGGAAGAGTCCACTCTCAGTGCAGTCCCATCGATCCCATTACCCACATTACCCTGCAGCCTATTCTCTCTCACATGCCCATTAACATCCGCCTGAATACCCCTCTGTTCACCTGTACTAAGGGTAATTTGAAGCAACCAATTAACCTACCAAGCAACAAGTGTTTGGGATAATGGTGGTGGGAGGGGAGGGGGGCAGAGGAGAAACTAGAGCACACCAGGGGAAACCCACACCATCAAGGGAGACTTTGGATCAAACCTGGATCACCGGAGCTGTGAGGAAGCAGCACTACCTGCTGAACCACGATCCTGTTTCGTAACCTTCTGACATGCCACGAGCATGCTAATCTTCAGTGTACATGCCCCAACCCTGCAAACTATGGATGATGCCAATGAGGATTTCTCCTCCAATCTTGAGGAAGCCCTGGCCTGCATCCCAAAAGGAGGCAAATTGATCCTCCTGGGTGACCTCAGTGGGTAAGAATGCATGCAATCCTCTGGAAGGATGTGATTGGTTAGGACAGAGTAGGGAAAGTGAATACCTATGTAACCCTCTTCCTGATAAAATGCTGGGAGCACAGACTTGTCATAACTTGTATAGGGGGGACGTCAGAGGTAAGTGGTGGGTCTGTGGAGGTTGCGGAGGCAGATATATTTAGGGACATTTAAGAGACTCTTAGGTAGCCACATGAATGATAGAAAAATGGAGGGCTATGTGGGAGGGAAGGGTTAGATAGATCTTAGAGTAGGATAAAATGTCGGCACAACATCGTGGGCCTAAGGGCCTGTGCTGTGCTGTAATGTTCTATGTTCTATAACGAACACCCAGTTTCACCAGAAACACAAGCACAAGAGCTCATAGCAAGCATCCTCACGCCAGGCACTGTCACCTGTTCGATTGTGTCCTCATCCGAGGGAGAGGCAGCCAGCATGTACGGTTGATGTTCCTCCTACCCAATCCACTCCTTTACCTCCATCAGCCTGGCTCAGAACAACATCAACAGAAACATTGGTGCAAGAAACTCAGTGTTGAAGGCTCCAAGAACCCCGCAGTGATAGCGCCTCGCAGACAACCTGACAACTCCCGTCCAAAAGGAACTCAAGTCGTGTCCACAGGACCTAGACTGCCCCGAGGTCCACCATTATTGGCTTTTGTCAAGAGATTCTCGGCCTCTCTTCCAGGACTAGTTTGATAAGGATGACCAGGAGATAGAAGAGCTAAATAACCATATACCGAAGATGTTTTTCAACTGCCACCTCCACCTCACCTCAGGATATGCAGGGCATCCCCAGGTAATGAACAGTTCTGTTTTTACCAATCTCTACGTCGATTTTGTTCATAGTCGGAAAATACACAAAAATCACTCGATACGGAACCACCCCTCACAGTATTGTAATGAGTCATAGAAATAACACAGCACAGAAACAGGGCCTTCGGCCTAACTCGCCCATGCTGACCAAGATGCCCACCTGAGCTGGTCCTATTTGCCTGCATTTGGCCCGATAATCCTCCAACCCTTTCCTATCCATGTACCTGTCCACACGTCTTTTAAATGTTAATAAATGGCATCAAAAGCACGTACGACTGACAAGAAAGAACAATTATTAAAAGTGGAGAGAGAGAGGAAACTAGTTCTGCCATTTGTAGGAACAAACATATGTACATGCACTGGACTTTTGAATTTAACAATACTATGGGAGCTTGTTTGTATGTTGGGGTGTCTGTAAGTTGGACCCTCGTAACCCGGGGACAGCCTGCGGAAATAGCTGGAGGCTGAGGTGCAGTAGATAATTTGTGAAGAACAGATGGTAGATGGAAAGGGAGCCCTAGCCAGCACCTCTCTAATAACCATGGCATACCTGCATTCCGCACTGTACAACATGCCCCAAACATCACAGAGGCAAACCGCACTCACTGAAAGGAGCAATCAAACTCTCCAAATGCAAAACTGTTCCAGATGCAAGTGTCCTTAACTGTAACCCACAGCAAATTATCTGGCCCACTTTCACAAGAGACTGCAGATGTTGGAATCTGGAACAAAACTCAAACGGCTGGAGGAACTGCTGCAGTGTCCCGACCAACATGGGGATCATCCCTTTGCCTCCACTGATGCTGCTTGACACACTGAGTTCCCCCAGTGGTTTATTTTGGTCCATTTTCATGCCATCTCAGTCTGACAAGAAGTCATTTAAAAAATCAAAATTCTGCAGATGTTGGAAATCTGAAATAAAAATAGGAAACACTGGAAACATTCAGCTAGTCACTCAGCATCTGTTGAAAAAGAAACTTAGTTAATATTTCAATTTGAAGACCCTTCTTCCTAAACTGAGAACAGCTGCTGTCTTGTCTAGTAGGTGTTTCCAGCATTTTGTGTTTCTATATAAGCCAAATGTCAACTGAAAAGTTTCAGCAGCAGACGGTGAGATCATCTGGTGAAGATCTAAAATCTAACTTTTGGTGGAGAGCATTTTCAGACATGGCATTTGCACAGTCTAATCCCCCCCACTTGGGAAGGTGAGGACATGCCAGGGGAACTCAAAGATGCCGTAACTGTGCCTATCTCGAATAAACAAGATAAATCCATGTCCAGTAATTACATAGGCGTTGTCTGCCACTGGGAAAGTCATTGCCTGGGTCCTCCTCAACTGCCCTTCCAACAGAGACCAACCAGCAGCTTCCCAAACCACAGAGTGTAGATTCTGTCTGTCTAGAGACACAGGGAACATGATCATTACCTCAGGTCGACTCCAAGGGAAATGCAGAGGGCAACACGAGCCACCATATCTAACCTTTTTTGGCCTCGCAGTAGTCTTTGACTCCTTTAAATGAGACCTTCCATGCATCTCCATTCTATGTCTGACACGTGATTGTATGTCAGCTTTGATTTTAACTAACGGGTTCACACAGTGCAGACTGATGTCAAACAAGGCTGCTTCATTGCCCCAACATTTCTCTGGGCTCTCCATTCCAGAGAATCCATGGGGAAGCTGGGGTCATTCTCCATCAGTTAAAGAAGTTAGAGGGGAGATTTGATTGAGGTGCACAGGACTGTGGTTGGTTTACACCAAACAGGTAGAAGGGAGCTGTCCCCATCAGCAGATGGTTGAAGGGCTGGGGCTCCAGAGTCAAAGTGATGGGGAGATGTGTAGGAAAACATTTATTAAGCATAGAGTGGTGATGATCTGCAACTCATTGTCTGTCAGGGTGGTGGTAACCATCAATCAGGACTCTAAAGAGGGAAATGGATGGATATTTGAGGGGAAATAATTACAGGGCTATAGGGATGAGGAAGTGCTCTGGCAGGGGCTCAATAGGCTGATGCTGTAGTAGTTCTATGATATTGGATCTTTCTCATTGACCCAAGAGAGCAGACCTCATTGCAACACTTCATCTACAAAATTGCACCTCCAACAGTGCAGCACTGCATTGGGATATTCTTTTGTGCTCAAGTCCCTAGTGTGGGACTTGGACCTAAGCCCAGAACCCTTGTCTCAGCACTGCCAACTCCCCCACAGCTGCTGCAGAAAATGAGAGACAATTGCCAGAGGAGTCATTTGGTTGTAGGATCAGAATGATGTAACCAAGCACACTGGTCAAAAAAGCTTCAGCTTGTCTTGGAAGGTTTAACCTTTCTGGAAATCAAACCACCAATTTATTTTTCTTTAATCTTATGGAGAAAAGATGTGTCTGTGTTATTCTGCATTGTCATCACGTGCTAGTTAATTAATGTGATTTCAACTCTTTTAACTGTCATTGATGATGATTGCATTTGATTATTTCCAAGGTAGAGTTAATAAAAAATTACAGATGGCTTGGTAAGACAGGCCAATAATTTAAATCAAAGGGTTCAGCTGATTCTTGTAAACTCCTCTGATGGTTTTAAGGATAATTCCCCATCAAATGATCAAAAGGCACTTCATTCCTCAGTCTCTGCCATCCCCTCTAACGTGAAAACATCAAGACAGTGACACAAGAGACGGCAGATGCTGGGATCTGGAGCAACACACAATCTGCTGGAGGAACTCAGTGGGTCGAGCAGCATCTGTGGGGGGAAAGAAATTGTCGATGTTTCGGGTCAAAACCCCGCATCAGAACTGAGAATAACACTATATTCTGCTTTCCGTTATTGTTTCTCCTTTTGTATTACCTCAATGTATGGAATGCTCCATCCGGATGGCACACAAACAAAGTTTTTCACTGTATCTTGGTACACGTGACAATAATAAATGAATTACCAAGAGTGGAGAGGGGAGATGATCAGCATAAAGAGGAGAGGGGGGAGTGGTGGGACAGGAGCCCAAGGTGATTGGTGGACTGAGGAAGGGGTGAAGAATGGTTTATTCTTGGGGGTGGTTGCACCAGGAACGAGAACGGACCCGAGCTGGGACACGGGAGGCCAGTGACGTGTACCGAATGGCTTAGAAACAGGACCAATTCTCCGAGGCGAGGGTGTGAATGGGCAGTGTCTGAGTCACCAGGACAACGAGGAGAAGGTGCTGCTGATGGGATGTGATGGCGATTGGAGCGGTGGGGCAGTGAGGGAGGAGTGGGTGGAGGGGGGATAGGGTGAAGGATGTACGAGGGTTAGGGGAGTGGCAATGGGGAGGTGAGGGTGCGGAGGTGGTGCAGTGAAGGGGACATGGGCATGTGGGTGGGTGAGAGGGTGAGGGAGGGTGTGAGGGAGCTTGTTGATGAAGGTGGTTACAGGAGATGGAACATAGAACAGTACAGAACAGGAACAGGCCCTTCGGCCCACAATGTGGTGCCAAACCAATTACATTAGTAATAAAATGCCCAACTAAACTAATCCCTTCTGCCTAAACGATGTCTATATCCTACCATTTCCCTCACATCCATGTGCCAAATTCAGGTACATGAATGAGGCAGGGGTGTGGGGAGGGGTGGGCCTATCAGGGGTAGTGCAGGAGCATGTGGAGTTATGGGATGAGGGAGAGGAAGTGAGGGAGGATGCAGTGCATGGAACAGTTTTGGGCAGCGAGCTGGGCTGTGGGTGTGTTGAGCAGTGCAGTGGGAGCTGCTGGGAGAGGAACTTTACCCTTATTTGGCATTGGATTATTGTCACGCGTACCGAGATACAGTGAAAAGCTTTTGTTTTGCATGCCACCCAGGCCAATCATGCCAAACATAATTACACCACGGTGGTAAAAGGAAAACAATGCAGAATATAGTGCTGCAGTTACAGAGAAGTGTAGTGCAGGTAGGCAGATAAAGTGCAAGGGCCATGACGCGGTAGATTGGGAGATCAAGAGTTCATCTTTCAGTGTATGGGAGGTCCGTTCAAGAGTCTGAAACAGCGAGGTAGAAGCTGTCCTTGAGACTGGTTCATGTTTTTTAATCTTTTGCCTGATTGGAGAGGGGAGAAGAGAGAATGACTGGGGTGGGGAGGGTCCTTGATTGTATTAGCTGCTTTCCTGAGGCAGTGGGAAGTGTAGACAGAGTCAATGGAGGGGAGGCTGGTTTGCATGCTCTCTTCCAATTACAACTCTCTGGAAGCAGCTGGGCTAATATGTGGTAAACAGGCAAGAGGGGGAAGATCAAGGGGCTTGAGATGATTCATTGCGGAGCGACTGCAAGTGTCTGATGCCCAGGTACAGGGGCAGGAGCAAGAATTTTGAAACACAGATCAATCCAACACCTGATAATCCACTCCCCTGATCCACCCAGAGACCTTTGTTTCAAGTATTTTCAAACTTGGCCACTGTAAATTGTCCCTAGTGTGTTGGTGAGGGGTAGAATCTCCGGGGGGGGGGGGGGGTTGGGGGAGCTGATGACAATGTGGGGAGAATAAAAAATGGAATTAATGTGGGATTAACGGAAAAGGGTGGTTGATGGTCGGCATGGACTCAGTGGGCTGAAGGGCCTGTTTCTGTGCTGTACCTTCCTATGATTCTATTCTTCCACTTTCCTTTGCAATGTTACTATCAGAATCATGAATATTTAACAACTCAGGGTGGAGGACGTTCAGCCTGTGGTCTGCTGGTTCTCTGAGAGCCGGGCACTAAATCCCATTCTCCTGGTTTTTCTTCATGTCATCCGCAAATTGAATCTGCTTCTAAGGAATGGCAGGTGAGGGTTTGTCGAGATTTGATGCATTAATACTTATGATAATATAAACACTCTGTGCGGAGTAACTGCAGCAAGATTACCTTGCGTGAACAGCTATAATCTGTATTTAGAATCCAGTCAGAGCCCACTCATTAACACTCCAGTCAGGTAGAGACTTGGAGGCAGAATGTTAATTATTTCCCCGTCTTATCACCGTTACTTGTCTCTCGAGACTCGTCCTTCCTGAGGCAGAGTGAGCAGGTACTAAGGTGTCTTTATGATTCATCATAAACTTGACTAAAAGATCTGAATGACCAAAAGTGTTTTTGCAAAACTGTATCTCCTGACCTCAATATTTAATGCAGGGTTTAACGGAATGAAGGGTTTTTAATCAGATAACTAAAAATAGCGTCAAAATTCCAAGGAGGTGGAGTGATTTTGGTTGTGCTGCATTGCTATAATTTACAGTAAATTCCTGGGAGACGGGTTCTAAACACAATCAGAAACTTCAGCTGGTTCTGCAGAGAATCTTTGATTCAGGAGAAACACAAAACTGTCCTTGGTTTCTATCACAGTGTTGCATCAGGATGGAACTCACTGCCTTGCCCGCCTCCACATTCATGGGTATTGGTATTGGTATTGGTTTATTATTGTCACTTGTACCGAGGTACAGTGAAAAGCTTGTCTTACAAACCGATCGTACAGGTCACTTCATTACACAGTGCAGTTACATTGAGTCAGTACAGAGTGCATTGAAGTAGTACAGGTAAAAACAATAACAGTACAGAGTAAAGTGTCATAGCTACAGAGAAAGTGCAGTGCAATAAAGTGCGAGGTCACAACAAGGTAGATCGTGAGGCCATAGTCCATCTCATTGTATAAGGGAATCGTTCAATAGTCTTATCACAGTGGGGTAGAAGCTGTCCTTAAGTCTGGTGGTATGTGCTCTCAGGCTCCTGTATCTTCTACCCGATGGAAGAGGAGAGAAGAGAGAGTGTCCCGGGTGGGTGGGGTCTTTCATTATGCCGGCTGCTTCACCAAGACAGCAGGAGGTAAAGACAGAGTCCAAGGAGGGCACACTTAGTGCTGTCTGATGTTCGTGAGTTCAACAGGGTGAGGCTGCCACTCTCACTGCTGCACTGTCAGGGGTCCCATCGCCGGGCTGCCCTCTTGGGTAAAGTACCCCACAGCAATATTTTGAAGATGACCAAGGGAATTCTCCCCTGCCTCAGCCGATATTTAGTGATCCAACAACAACACAAAGTAGATTATCCAGTCATTATCACAAAAGTCATGCTGTGTACATACTGCCTGCTTAATTTATTTAATTCAGAAGTGTCAGGTGCAGAGGTGAGGTATAGTTGAGTGGCAGAGCATTTGACTGCAGATTGAGAAGTCGTAGTCTGCAGAGGAGTCTCGGGAGAGCAGGGTGGAACTTGTATGCTGAAGCGACATTCTGCCAGCCTCTCTTCATCTTACTGATATTGCAGTATAGAAGACATTGTTGAGGCTGCATTTGGAATATTGTGTTCAGTTTTGGTCACCCTGCTATAGGAAAATTGCCATTAAGCTGGAAAAGAATTCAGAGGAGATTTACGAGGATGTAGCCAGGGCTCAAGGGACTGAGTTATGGAGGGAGGTTGAGCAGGTTGGGACTTTATTCAGTGGAGTGAAGGAAAATGAGGGGTGATCTTATAGAGGTGTATAAAATCATGAGGAGCATAGATGGGGTGAATACGCACAGTTTCCCAGGGTTGGGGAATCAAGAACTAGAGGTCATGGGTTTAGGGTGAGAGGGGAGAGATTCAATAGGAACCTGAGGGGCAACTTTTTCACCCAGAGGGTAGTTGTATATGGAATGAGCTGCCAGAGGAAGTGGTTGATGCGGGTACATTAACAACATTTAAAAGGTGCATAGCACATAGAAAACTACAGCACAGTACAGGCCCTTCAGCCCACAATGTTGTACCGACATTTTATCCTGCTCTAAGATCTATCTAACCCTTCCCTCCCCTCTATTTTTCCATCAGTTGGACAGGTACATGGATAGAAGATACTTAGAGGGATATGGGCCAAACACAGGCAAATGAGACTAGCTTAGATGGGAATCTTGGTCAGCATGGACTAGCTGGGCTGAAGGGCCATCATGTTACTACCATCAGCGAGGAGGTACAGGAGCCTGAAGACACAGTCTCAACAATTCAGGAACAGCTTCTTCCCCTCCACCATCAGATTTCTGAATGATCGACGAACCCATGAACACTATCTCGTTATTCCTTTTTTTTGCACTATTTATTTATTTTTGTAATTTATAGATTTTTATGTCTTTGCACTGTACTACTGCCACAAAATAACAAATTTCACGTCATATGTCAGTGATAATAAATCTGATTCTTATTCTGTGCTCTATGATTCTATGACTCGAGGTCCCTGGTTTAAATCAAGGTACCCCCTTCTTAAGTTTTGGCCATCATGGGACATTTGGATCTGGAGGGATTAAAGTGGACTTGAGTTAGAGGATTGGATAGTGAAGCAGATGTGACAGCTTTGAGGCTTACTCCTGCTCCTATTTCTTACATTGCAAAGTCCTGGCTTTGGTGTAACTTCCTTTGTAATATCCTGAGGTTGTGAAAGGTGCTCTATAAATGTAAACTTTTATCCTTTTTCTTCTCTTCTATTATTCAATGGGGGTAACCTTGTCCAGTCAATGAACAAACCATTAATGCCATCTCAGCTATCACTGGCACTACCTTTATCCCACGGCCCATCTCCAGTCTTTATGGGCCTCCACCCTTCCCACCATTAGTGTATCCAACAGCTAATGTTCCTGGAAAAAAAACATTTCAGCATAAATGTTCCATCACTTAAAAGTAATGAATGGAAGATCATGGCCTGGGGTTATGCCTGTCACTTTCATTGAGATGGTACAAATGTGTCTTTGATTAGGAGCAAATGGCGCCAGAGCGTGGCAACTCGTTGCAAGCTGCTTTCTACAGATCAACTCATTACCCTTACTATAACCGTTCTACACTTTTAAACTTAAATTCTATGTCACTCTGTCTTTACCTCTCGCTGCTCTGGTGAAGCAGCCAGCATAATCAAAGACCCCACCCACCCAGGTCATTCTCTCTTCTCTCCTCTTCCATCGGGTAGAAGATACAGGAGCCTGAGGGCACGTACCATCAGACTTAAGGACAGCTTCTATCGCACTGTGATAAGACTATTGAACGGTTCCCTTATACGATGAGGTGGACTATGACCTCACGATCTACCTTGTTAGGACCTTGTACCTTATTGCACTGCACTTTCTCTGTAGCTGTGACACTTTACTCTGTACTGGTATTGTTTTTACCCTGTACTACCTCAATGCACTCTGTACTAACTCAATATAACTGCACTGTGTAATGAATTGACCTGTATTATCAGTATGCAAGACAAGTTTTTCACTGTACCTCCGTACAAGTGACAATAATAAACCAACACCAATACCTAAGCACGTGCAAATGTCCCAGCTACTGATTTACTCATGTCCTTATACTGAGGTTAACGGGTGTGGGGGTGGGTGTCACCAACACTCCCCAGGCTTAACCCCTGTGACCAATGTCTAATTTCTCCCACATCTGGTCCTAATAAGCATGAATTTCAATAAACAAACACATATACAGTTGCATACATTCCACACTTTCAGCAGCGCCAGTAACCTGGGTTCAATTCCAGCCGCTGCCTGTAAAGAATTTGTACGTTCTCCCCGTGTGTCTGCGTGGGTTTCCTCCGAGTGCTCCGGTTTCCTCCCACATTCCAAAGACGTATGGGTTAGGAGTTGTGGGCATGCTATGTTGGCGCCGGAAGCGTGGCGACACTTGCGGGCTGCCCCCAGAACACTCTACACAAAAGGTGTATTTCACTGTGTGTTCCGATGTACATGTAACTAATAAAGGAATCTTAATCTTAAATTCGTCAAACCTACGAACTTCTTTAATGAGTGAATTTTTAAGTGAAGATATACAACTGAAATTAAAAGGAATAGAATCCAGAGAGTTTATAAAAACCGTTTGTCTCCCTTGCTAATCACCAACAGATACCAAAATAGTAATGGCCACTGTCCACACATCAGTCTAACATGGAACTGCTTGTGATAGAAAGCATATAAATTTACAGGTCGCCAGCAATAAAACTTTGAGAATTCAATCTCCAATTCCCTTTGGTCTCCTCTCTGAGGAGAGAAAGCAGGAAGCTCATACACTGGGGTGACACTGTGTCAGGCTCTCTTCCTCTTATTGATTGCATTTTAGAAATTGTGTTCTCAGAATGCAAAGATACAATTGAAACTCTTTACCTGCTCTGAGGTTAAGTTATCTGGCTTCAAGAAACAGGCTGGAGCCTTGATGCACAGTGAAATGTTACCTTGAGCAAATTTTTTAAAAGAACATTTTTGCACCATTAAATTGGTTCAACAACAATGAAAGAGCAAACAGACAGATCCCAAGAAGAGAAGGATATCAGTACAAGATAAACTGTTGGCAAATAATAGTGTCATATTTAAGAATCTTAGCAGGATGTCTGTGTTTAACCTACCTTCCTTCCCCTGCTCCCATTCTGAAGATGCGTGAGGACAAGCATTTCATGCATAAAAAAAGGACTGCTTTAAAGACTGACCAAGGGAATGAGTCTGAAGATTGATAGGATCCTGCCATACATCCTGTCTTAATATTAACGAGCGTGCCTGCAACCGTCGGACACCATAACCCATTCTTTCTGTGAGTGTTGGAGGATATCAGTTGCCATCCCTGGATGGGGGATTTGCCTGTTTTCCTTGTATGTCTGGGGGAAATTATCCATCTGATCTGGATATCTCATATCTTCGGAGAAATGAAACAACAAATCCAAGAACTCTTGGATAATCTAGGTTTTCTTGTTCATAGAAAACAGGGGTGATTAATAGGTTCCTGGGGTTCAGTTCATCTTGTCTTTTGCTTCATTTGTACACCAGTGGTGGTTGTGTCTTCAGCTGCAGTGACTCCAAGCTCTGGAATTCCATCCCTTGCCTTGCTCCTCCTTTGAGATATCCCTGAAACCTGCCTCTGACTAAGATTATAGTCATCTGTCCTCACACTTGGTGTGGCATCAGGTTTTCTTTGATAATGTTGTTGTGAAACACCTCAGGATGCTTTGCTACATTAAATCAGAACCTACTCCTCCTCAGCTATTCCCCTCTCCCCTCTCCTCATCCTCCACATTCTCCCAACCTGAAGTTGGTGACTCACAGACTGGTCTCGAGAAACTCTCAGGTTCCTGGAAGTTAATGGGATACCTCCACCCCCATACATCGTTCCCCAATTTCCCCGCAGCCCTCCTTCACCACCCCACAACTCAGGAACAACAGGGAATATTTCCAGAGGTTGGCATTGAAGGTGGTTGTCATGGTAACACACTGGGCACCCCGGAGTAAGTTGGCGCATCAATGGAGCTGCTTGATAAAAACTGTCTCCATTCCTTTCGAACTTCACCTGTCAAAATGCATAAAGTAATAAAGAGAGAAAGAAAGAGCGAGAGAATGTAGTGGAGTGATTTCCCCTCCAGATTGAGAAATACCTTGTGTAACAGGTGGGTGGTTATAGGTGGTTTTGTAGTTGTATGATCCATGTTTCATAGGAGTCATGGAGAAATCTATGGAAGACAGAAAAAGGTATGAAATTTAATATACCCAAAACATGTACTCAAAGCAGAAAATATGGATGGAGTTGTCCAAAAATGACAGAATTAGTGGTGACGTTAAGGGGGGCTGGGGAAATCTTTGCCCCAGTTTTGCTGCCCATCTCTCTGCCTTCTATGCTGTTTAGTGGACTGATTGGGAAAAGTTGGTATGGGGAGGGGTGTTCCAAGAGGACCAATTGACAATCCATATACCAACATTGTTTAGCCTGATCTCTTCCAATGCTACACCCACCCCTCCCACCACCTCACCTTAACACCAACTCATCCCTATCATGATTAGAAGTTCTTGTGCTGAGCTATATAGGAACAGCAACACATGGCTTGCTGTCTCTATACATTATCACTGCCATGCCAATAGCAAACATGAGAGAGCAGCATTGATATAATGGTCAAGGCATAGCCCTTACACAATGGATTCCTGCAGTGCTATCTCATTTGTGACCTCTGATATGTAAGGCAAAAATTCTATTTGCTGCAATCTTTACACGGCAATTGGAATTCTTGTTCAGACAATTGCTAATGTCAGACACAAAATGTGGATGGCATCAATAAACTAAACTGGTACCAGAAACAAAACATGGAATGGATCGATATGCTACTATTGTGTCAGATACAAACATGGAGTGAATCAATCAACGAGGCTGGAATCAGGTGCAATATGTGGAGCGAGAAATTTCCATGAAGGTACTTGAAAATTCTCTGATCAACCTCTGATAGCCAAGGCTATAAGTTGGCTTTTTTTTTCTGTTTGGCCGAGGATGCTAATCTTCACAGCAACCAAAGGCATCACAAGCAAACACTGTGACTGCGTGGGTTCCTCCAGGTGCTCTGGATTCCTCCCACATCCCTAGGCTATGTAGTTAATTGGCCAGTGTACATTGCTCCTGGAATAGATGCATGGTGGAACTGATGGGAATGTGGGGAGAATAGGTTCCAGGGATAATTAGTGGAGATTGCTCCGAGAACCAGAATAGGTTCCAGGGATAATTAGTGGAGATTGCTCCGAGAACCAGAATAGGTTCCAGGGATAATTAGTGGAGATTGCTCCGAGAACCAGCATAGAATTGATGGACTGAATGGCCTCCTTCTCTGTCACAAGGAATTTCCATATGACTTACCCAGTGTTCAACCGATACTGACTACCCAGCATTGTCTTACTGAAAGTGATTTGGGTTAGGGCGCTCAGGGGAGGGAGGGAATACTACACTCTGTTGTGCAGTCTTGGTCATGAAAGTCAAGAGGAGTGCGTAACGTTGAAACAGGCCATTCAGCCCAACATTTCCAGACAAATGTTTTATTCCTCAGTAGCCAACTGCAATTAAGTATTCATTGCTTGAAGGATACAGCCAGACAGCATCCTCTTACACATCTCACTGTCATTAGGTTCTCTGGTAGTCAGGGATACAAATCAACGTTCTGAATATAGCCAACGTCCAAACATCCCAGCATCTCCCAAACCTGCAACATCTACCAGCGAGCAGGACAAAGACAGCAGGTGGATGGGAACACCACCGGCATCTGCAAGGCTCTCCTCCAAGTCATATCCTGACTTGCAAATGTAACCCTGTTCATCGCCGCTGGGTCCAAATCCAGGAACAAAGGTTTAATCCAGATTTAAAGAGGACTTGAGGGGCAACTTCTTCACGCAGAGGGTGGTGCATCTAGGGAACGAGCTGCCCGGGAAAGTAGTTGAGGCAGGTACAATAACAACATTTGGATAAGTACATGGGTAGGAGGGGTTTAGAGGGATATGGGCCAAATGCGGGCAGATGAGACTGCCTTACTGGGCACCATGGTCAGCATGGCCTAGTTGGGCTGAAGGGCCTGTTTCCATGCCGTATTACTCCATGACTATAATTCCCTACCAAACAGCGTAATGGAAGTACCTTCAGTAGAAGCACTTCAGTGGTTCAAGAAGGTGGCACGCCACTCCTTCTCAAGGGAAGTTAGGAAGGGTAGCTATTGCTGGACTTGCCAGTGATGCCCCAATCCCAAAAATGAATCTTATAAAAAACGTTTGGGTGGAGAATTCCAAAGATTCACAACCCTTTGAGAAAAAAATTTCTTTTCACTCAGTCCCACGAGACCCACTCCTTATCCTTGTCTATGATCCCTCATCCCATACTCTCCAGCCAGAGGAAGCTGCCTCTCTACATCTACCTGTCAATTCTCCTCAGAATCTGATAGGTTGGAAATATCACTCTATCTTACTGGTTTTAAGGTCAAGTGCATGAAATGCTTCCTGTTTCAAAAAGCCCTGGGCAGCTGAAACTTCCATCTGCCGAGTGCCAGTGTGGGGAAACCAGGGCCACAATATATTTACTTCTGAAGTCTGAGAGGAGAAGGAGGTGATATCAGACAGAAAAGTGACTATGGGGACCCCTCTCGTATTAACTGGCCCCTTCCGAATTTTCTCACTACTCTCTTAACTCCAGTTGACAGGTGTTCTCTGGGGCCTAATCACCTTCCAAGGTTGCAACTCAATGGTCAGGATATTCCACTGTAAGGGCACCACACTGAACTCCGATCTTGCCCACTCACTGGCAATTTCTGAGCAAAAGTCACCAGAGCTAATTCAAAGGGGAAACATGAGTTCAGTCTGACTTTCCCAGCTGCACTGAGTGACACCTTGAAGTAAGGATTATCTAGCCAATATCACACTGCTTTTTGTGAGAGCTAGCTGTTCACAGATTTCCACATTGCAACAGAGTCTATACTTCACTGACTATCAAGTGCTTTGGGATGCCCTGGTGTTGTTAAGAGTGCAGGAGGCAAAGACTTGCCCATCAGCAAAGAGTCTACTCCCACAGAGTCTTCAGGGTCACGACATCTCATCTGAACCTCTCTGGACAATGTTTACACAAGTTCAGGCTTTCCAAGGCTGCCATCACTGACACATGTGGCATCCTGAGCAAAGGCCTTTGGCCAAGCCCTTATGGCTGGACTGCCCTGTTTGTGGAGGTCCAGACCACAGTGACTCTTAACTTCCTCATGGCATGATCTTTCCAACTGACCACAGCAGGTCTCCCAATTTGGCTTTTGTAGGGAAATGACGTCAGTGGGGAGCAGGTGGTGCCTGGAGCTCTGGGATTTGCAGGCAGCCTCTAATTGTACTCATGTCCTCACCAGACTCTACAAGGTGAACTTAATCTGAACCTGAAAAGTTTCCACTCTTTAATGTACAGTGTTTGTGGGTCCCAAGAAGAATTTCCTCAGAGTTTAAGGCCCTAACTAAATGGCAGCATGAACATAAAGAAGTTTCAGTTGCATTGCACCAAAAGTAATATTCACTTTTATTAATTGTGGCAATTTGCAAAGGTTAGAGGGTGAGGGAGAAACAGCTTAAATTGCATAGACATATTTTATACTTCATTAAAACATCTAGATCATGTCATTAAATCATGTCTGTGAGGTTTTTTTAATTGAGAAATTATTGTTTTCTTTTCCTCAATACCTATCCTTTGGTGCACTGTAGTTCATTGCTCAGTCCAGAGACATTACAGGTTGGTGCAGACACTGGTGCGTCTGGGGTCTGGGATGAGTGACCACATAGCAGGGCTCTGGAAATAGCTCCGATAGAAGTTGTAGACCCTGGGAAGGAGCTGGGAGCAGGAGCAGGTTGGAAGATTTGGTCCATTGCAGCAGAAGCTATAAATTGCAGAATCTGCAATTTCCACAGTATGTCCATTTATGAAGTGCCTTACTCAAGGTGGTTATGTTTCCAGGAAGCATATACTGTATGTGAGGCTGCCCTTGGAATATTGTGTTAAGTTCTGATCACCCTGCTAAAGGAAAGATGCCATTAAGCTGGAAAGAGTGCAGAAAAGGTTTACAAGAATGTTGCCAGGACTTGAGAGACTTGAGTTATAGAGATTGAGCAGGCTAGGACTTGATTCATTGGAGTGCATGAGAACGAGGGGTGATCTTATAGAGGTGTATAAAATCATGAGGGGAATAGAGAACGTGAATGCACACAGTCTTTTCCCAGGGTTGGGGGATCAAGAATTAGAGGGTATAGGTTTAAGGTGAGAGGGGAGAGATTTAATAGGAACCTGAGGGGCAACGTTTTCACACAGAGAGTGGTCCATCTACGGAATGAGCTGCCAGAGGAAGTGGTTGAGGCAGGTACATTAACAGCATTTAAAAGACACTGGGGCAGGTACATGGATAGGAAAGGTTTAGAGGGATATGGGCCAAACACGGGCAAATGGGATTAATTTAGATGGGAATCTTGGTTGGCATGGACTGGTTGGGCTGAAGGGCCTGTTTTTGTGCTGTACTACTCTGTATGTGATTCCTCAATAATGAGATGGTCTGTTCTATGCAGCATTGGATGGGTCAAGGAAGATGAGAGCAATTCTCTACCTTGTTGGCTAGTGCACTCTCCAACCCCGGCAGCAAGGCACGAATACAACGAGAGCATTGCCGGCAATAGGACAGTAGTGGAGAATGCCGTTGGTCTGACAGAGATGAGATGTTGATGCCTGCTTCAGGCTGAGGCTGCCCTGCAGTACACGCTAAGCAGATATGGAGACATCGTGGTGGTGTCCTGCACGCTGGCCCATCTGATGAGCTGTCGAACTCAGCCAGGAAGGGCAGGAGCCTGTGGAACGTGAGCCAGAGCCTGAAGAGCAGCAGGAGGAAGAAGGTACCTACCTGGGGGATGTCCCTGCTGAGCATCCCCCACAGCGGAGGAGAGGCAGGCACTCGCCACATGAGACATAAGGGACTCCATAGAGAGAGGTGCCTGCAAAATGAAATTCCCCGGTGCAAACTAATTGAGTCCTTAATACCAATACGGTGCAAATAATCAGCTGGAGAAACCAAATGACGCATAAAATCCCCCAGATCTAACTGTGCAGGTCCATCTGGACTGCATAGAACACGTGAATGAATAATCCCTGTGCCAATTACTTCACTAGCCTGTGACATCTCTGTATTTTTTGATGAGTCTCATTTAAAGAACTCAGACCTCCGCATAAAATATGTTCCTGTGAGGATTCCACTCTGCCAGGGTGCACAGAGCTGTCCTGATCACCCTGTGATAAGTTATCCTTCTCTCAATCTCCATTGTGTGGGAATTCTTGTTCCTAGAGGAAGCAAGCCGTACCGAAGCATCCGAGCCAGAACTACTAGGCTGTACAACAGTTTTTCCCCCCAGGCTGTCAGGCTCCTGAATACCCTGGAGGCAGTTTCAGACAAATGCTGTGTCAAAAGCCCTGGTTTGCACAACTGCCTATAAGAACACTGGCTGCTGCTGAACACGTTAATACGTTTAGTGCAACACACTGAGTTCTGTATTTTCTTCGTCCAACTCGGTTCTGCACCAACCCTGCACTAATTTTGTATTCTGTATATACCATTTTTTGCACTATTTGTACTTGTAAATATTTTTTTGTCTTCGTTTATTGTATGTCCGCTGTTCTATGTATGTTGTGAGAGTCTGGGGGAAACGACATTTCATTCCTCCATGTGTTTTTATAGCATATGGGTGAATGACAATAAGGTATAACTTGACTTCACTTGACTATTGTCGTCACCTCATTACAGACTCTTCTTATGGTGGGCTGGAGGGTCCCCTGTCCTCCTGAAGCACAGGAACCCTCAAGCCACATATCTCATTAGCCGGGACATGCGTGTGACAGCGGAGGTTCTCCTCTTTTGGTCTGCAGCTTCTGTCTCTGTGTCAGACAGAGTGTGTGTTGCTGCTGGAGACACAAGAGACTGCAGATGCCGGAGTCCGGAGGAAAAAACTGCTGGACGACCTCAGCGGGTCGGGCAGCATCTGTGGGGGGAAATGGACAGTCGACGCTCTGGGCCGAGACCCTTCATCTGGACTGCGTCGCTGGTGTGTGCTTGCCATGGGAGTGCGTCTTTAAAGACTGACAACCTTCTCTGAACGTTGTGCAGAAAAGTGACGGGAATTGTCCAAAATTGGGTGAGGTCCCTCCGGGAACTGCACAAGTTCCACTTCAGCACTCGTTTCTGTGTGCAAGCGGTTTCCAAGTCAAGCCAAGTTTATTGTTATGTGCTCAAGTATGGTGAGGATCGGGAAAACTTACTTGCAGCAACATCACAGGCACATAGGAAAAGACAACACACAGAACATAAATTGTACATAAATTATACCAGACAGAGAAAAAAACAAAACAACACATTCGCACAAAAAAAAACACAATTAGAGACAAGTCCATGGTAGTGCAAGAGGTGGTCTGTAGTGTTCCATTGCTGAGGTAGGGTTAGGGTCGTGCAGGTCTGTTCAAGAACCTGATGCTTGTAGGAAAGTAGCTGTTCAACTGGATTTTGGCCGATGCTGTGTTTTCTTTGCAGGGAACCTGATCGGGTATTAGCATTAAACACAGCCACATATCAGTGCATCAAAAATGGGTGCAATCCTAATCCTAGGCAAGGACATACTAAACACCCTGGCAGTCACTCTGCTGCTGGGCATTCTCTGCCAAGCAGCACACAAGGTGTGTGTGGAGGGGGAGCTGTGTGGGGGGAGCTGGTATGGGATTTGAGTTAGTATTGTAACCAGCAGGGAGCGGGAAAACCTGCTTCATAATAACACTGAAGCAATAATGAATGCACTGGTTCTATAAACTATGATAACAAGGAAGCCACTGAATATTTTTGCAGGTTGAGCAATTGGTTGAAAGCAGAGACCTCAGAAATATGCAGAGAAGATGCACACTCCAGTGACACAGGGAGGCAGCGAAGAGGGAAAGTCATTGCCAGGTGAGTGATACTGGTCACTGGGATACTCGTGGAGGTAGACAACTGATCACTGGGATCCTCCTGGAGACGGACAAGTGGTCACCAGGACTTTCAGGGAGGTGGACACCGCAAATGTGGGCCCAAGGAATCTATCCAGTGCCCGGCTGCACTGAGTGAAGGGTCGGGAGCAGCTGAGTTGGTAACTCATTCCATCTGTGACTCAGGAGGTTGTGGGTTCAAACTTTGGGGCTTGAGTATAGAAGTTCAGGGTAACGCTGCAGTGCAGTGGCGTGGGATTGCTGCACAGTTGGAGGTGTAGTCTTTTAGGTTGAGATGCTGAGCTGAGCTGAGCCTGCTTACCCCACTGGATGTAAGTAATCCTCTCAGCACTGCACGGTTCAAGGAGCGCAGTACACTTCTCCCTGGCGCCCTGGCCAAATTTATCCCTCAATAAATATCACTATACACAGATTACCTCTTCATTCTTACATCACTGCTTGTGGGATCTTGCTGTGCATAAGTGAATTGCTGTGTGTCCCACATTACAATAACGACCACACTTCTGAAATACTTCAGTGGCGGCAAACTGGTTTGCGGTGTACCAAGGTGGGAAAGGTGCTGTACAAATCTGTTTACTGCAGTCGTTCCATTGGGAAAATTTCACCAAAGCCACACTAAAGGAATCATTGCATGAACTAGGATTCATTCCCCACTAAGATTGCAACCATCACCAAGCGCTGAACACGGATTATAGAATCGCCTTAAACAAAAAAACAAGAAGTAATGATGCAGTTTGCAGGCACGGTAGTGTAGCGGTTAGCATAACGCTATTACAGCGCCAGCAACCCAGGTTCAATTCTGGCTGCTGTCTGTGAGGAGTCCGCGTGGGTTTCCTCCGGGTGCTCCGGTTTCCTCCCACATTCCAAAGACGTACGGGTTAGGAGGTTGTGGGCGTGCTATGTTGGTGCCGGAAGTGTGGTGACACTTGCGGGCTGCCCTCAGAACACTCTGTGCAAAAGATGCATTTCACTGTGTGTTTTGACGTACATGTGACTAATAAAGAAATCTTATCTTATATTGTGTTGCGCATTCCCACTGAGCAGTCAGTCACCAGCCTCTACTCCCTCTGCTTTCTGTGGCACTGCCAGCACTGAAAGGCAGCAGGCACAACTTCCGGAGGCAGAGGTTAACGTGACAGAGGCCTGGGACATTATTGGGTGTTGGTGAGGCCAGGGATAGGTTTGAGGAGGGGGTGGGGATAGTGAGCTGGTCTGACCTGAACGGTGTATGTTGTGAATTAATCCCACCAGCAGATCACCAGAAATGAAACTACATTCTATTCCCCGAACTGTTTGGTCGTTGGTTTTGTGATTGTAATGTCTAATAGCTGTTACAGGTCGGTAAAGGCAGTGCAATGTGGGGTCTGACTGAAAGGAAGGCTGTGATTATACGACTTGACAAAAACCTAACATCACAGACTTGGGTCACCTTGAAAATGCTTTTTAGGATGGAATAACTGACAGCAGGCACTTTACAGCACAGTTGTGGACAGAAATTGTGAGAATTATAGACCGCAAGGATGAGGAACCACTGAACTGTAAGATCAGTAGTGATGGGAGTAGGGAGCGCAGTGTCGAATCAGCAAGCCATAGAAAATGTACAATGCACAAAGGAGCTATTCATCCTCTCCATGTGCTGGTCAAAAAGGAGCTACCCAGCCTCATCCCACCTTCCAGCACGGTGTCTGTAGCCCTGCACGTGACAGCTCTTCAAGTACACACCCAGATACTGTGTGAGTGTGAAAGGAGTTTCTGCCTCCATCACCCTTCCAGAGTTCCAGCAAAACTTTCCCTCAACTCCCATCTCCCTTCCTTCCCAGGCCTGCTTATTTCTCCTGTTCAAGCACTCACCCAACTTTCCTCAGAACATTGCTGTTGCATTTACTTCTGCTGCCCCTTTCATCTGCTAATTATCTCACACTTGCATCTTCTGGTTATAGTGAAAACTGTTTGCCATTATCTAGTCTACAGGAAGCCCCTCATCACACTGAATGCCTTTGTTAAGTTTCCACTTAACCTCCCCTGCTGTGAGGTAATAAATCCAGCTATTCCCTCATCTACAGGAGGCATTGCCTCGAGATGGCAGCATCTATCATCAAGGATCCCAACCATCTAGGTCATGCTCCCTTCTTGCTGCTACCATCGGGCAGGAGGTACGGAAGCCTGAAGTCCCACACCGCCAGGTTCAGGAACAGCTACTTTCCTACAACTATCAAGTTCTTAACCAACCTGCACAACTCTAACCCTAATCCTACCTTGGCACTAGAACACAACAGAACACCTCTTGTACTACTATGGACTTAGAGTCATAGAGTCATACAGCACGGAAACAGGCCCTTCGGTCTAACTTATCCATGCCGACTGTGTTGCCCAGCGAGCTATTCCCATCTGCCCATGTTTGGACCATAGCCCTCTAAACCTCTCCTACCCATGTACTTATTTAGATGGCTTTTAAATGTTGCTAATGTGCCCACTATTTCTGGCAGCTCATTCCAAATACCCACCACCCTTTGCGTGAAGAAGCTGCCCCTGATGTCCCTTTTAAATCTCTCACCTCTGATCTTAAACCTCTGCCCTCTTGTTTTTATCACCCCCTCCCTGGGAAAAAGACTATGTGTTTTCACCCTGTCTATGCTCCTCATGATCTTATATACCTCTATCAGGTCACCCCTCAATCTCCTACGTTCTAGGGAATAAAGTCCTAGTCTACACAACCTCTCCTTGTAACTTAGGCTCCCATGTCCAGGCAACATCCTGGTTAATCTTTTTTGAACTCTTTCTAGCTTAGTAACATTGTTCCTATAGCAGGGTGACCAAAGCAATACTCCAAGTGCATCCTCATCAATTGTCTTATATAACTGCAACATAACTTCCCAATTCCTATACTCAGTGCCCCGGCGATGAAGGCCAGTGTGCCAAATGCTTTCTTCATCACCCTGTCTACGTGTGATACTGCTTTCAGCAAACTATGCACTTGCACTCCTAGGTCCCTCTGTTCCATAACACTCCCCAGACTTATCACCGATTGTGTCTTTTTTTGCACTAAGGTCTTGTTATTGCACAGTATTTTTCTCTCTCTCTCTCTTCACTGTCTTGTATAACGTATATTCTGTGTTGTCTGTACTCATGTGCCTGTGATGCTGCTGCAAGCAGGTTTTTCATTGTATCTGTACCTCACCGTATTTGTGCACATGACAACAAACTTGACTTTACTTGACTATCTCCCGACTAAAATGAAGTCCCTCATCCTAGTGCCATTCTGGTCAATCCCCTCAACACCATCCCCCAAGACCTTGACATCCTAAAGTGCAGGGTCCAAAAGTGGAAGCAGTTTTCCAGTGGAGACTTAACTAGTGAGTTAGAAAGGTTTACCCTAACTGCTGTGCTTTCAAATGTGGAATTTAAAAATATCTTCACGACATAACTTTGCACTCCTGTTTTCATTAACATTTAAAACTGAGACTGCATTGGGGAGAGGTCAAATTATTGGATGCTGAATAAAATTCACAGTTAGTGGTTTGATTGACCTGGTGGAGAAGACGATGGAGGTAATTTCATTCACAGCCCAGGCTTTATCAGGCTGGGTCCAGCACTGCAGTGAAATAGGAAGGGGCTCCATCCTTACAGCCTGCAATAAAATCTAAATCATGTTCTGGCTGTCAGAGGTTCTCTTGGCTATTATTCAACCGTTCCCAATTATTTCAGGCCTCCAAACCAGCCTTCCTGAAATTTCCAGGTGCTGATAAGACAGAAAAACCAGTGGCTTAATTTGAAAAAATAAAACATTCAAGGACATTAATTTCCTGTGCAATATAGGACACGGCTGCACACCAACTGAGCAATGCAGATCAGAAAAACTTCAAGGTTTACAATATCATGTATCTATGTGGCACATTTGACAAGTTGAAATGTCACTTCTTGAGAGGTGGGTAGACAGGGCGTAACGTATGGGATCAGAGACCACACACCTGATCACAAAGCAAGGTTTCAATGGCTTCATAAAGGAGGAGAGAGGCATGGAGAAACTTAGAGGGTTCATGGCAGGTTTGGGTGCCAACAGTGGATTGACTCTCAGCAAGGCACAAGAGGCTGGAACTGAAGGATCAGGACTTTGTCAAAGAGTCTGTGATAGGCTGCAAGGACAAGGCTTTGGAGGGATTAGAATGTTGAAAGTCAAGGTGCCTCTGGTCTGTGAGTCAATGGAAACACATGAACAGGTTTTAGGATGTGGTCAGTGGTGTTTGAGAGCTCGGTGGATGGGAGATTGGCCGGGAGAGGATTGGAATCATCAGTCTTTGCTGAGGGAGCTGCTCTCATCTCAGGAAGATTGGAAGTTGGTTTGAAAGGATTGAGAAGAGAACCATTAAGTGCAGCTCCCCTCAATACTGCACTGGGGCCAACCTGGATAACGTGAGCAAGCAATTAGAATCCTGACACTTAGTGCTCCTCATTGAGCCAGGGCTGGCTAGGACTTTATCGGAGTATAGGAGGCTGACGGGTGACCTTATGGAGGTTTATAAAATCATGAGGGGTGTAGGCAAGATGTGGCCATACAACGTTTTTTCCAGGGACAGGGAATCAAACGATAGAGGGCATAGGTTTAAGGTGGAAGGGGGAAGATTTAACTTTCCCCTCCCACCTTAGGGATTTTACTGAGGGGCAACTTCTTCATGCAGGGGGCGGTGCGTATGGAACGAGCTGCTGGGAGAAGTGGTTGAGGAAGGTACAATAAAGATACTTAAAAGACACTTGGACAGGTACATGGACAGGAAGGATTTAGAGGGATATGGGATAAACACAGGCAAATGAGCATTAGCTTAGATGGGCATCTTGGTCGGCATGGATGAGTTGGGCCGAAGGGCCTGTTTCAGTGCTGTTTTACTCGATTACTCTATGACTCTCTAGCTGACAGAGGTTGGGTGGGAGACAGTTGAGGTGGATGGAATGGGATGATTGTACAGAACAATGGGATAAGACCTTAAAGCAAGGGATGTCAGGAAACACTTGGCCACACAAAGGAGAGTGGACATTGGGATCTCCCTCTGAAAAATGCTGTTGAGGCCAAGACTTCAAAACTTAGATTGCTGGGCATTGAGAGTCACTGAACTAATTGCAAGATAAAGTACGGCCACCATCTAATTCAAGTGAGGGACGGGCCTGATGGGCTGAATGGTCTCCTTTTCCTACTTCCCCCGATATTTCAGAATCACTCATGGATTTAGGCAGGTTTTCCATGTGTGTGATTTCTCTGGGCTGAAATCTCCTTCAGTATGACACGAGGCTTTGTTTTCCAGAGGTGCTGGAGAGCAAATGCTTGGCAGGTGCCTCAATACAGGCTCATAGCGGATGGTCTCTTGGGGAGCTTGGCACACAATCAGAATCCTGCCTGAGATGAATGACTAATCATCTTCTGATAGAAAGATACGCACAGTCTCAACTTCAACAGATCTCGTTTTATATTCTGATCAGAAGCTTTGATCAGCTCATAACTAAAAACTGAATTAAGCCACTGCCACTTGACTAAAAGTAAGCAAATAAATAAAACCTCTTTGGCAAAATCAAGGTCTTGGCAAGGAATGGCACAGCTCACTCAAGCTCTGCCCATTAAAACCCAGCAGATCCAAAAACGTGAAGATGTTTCTCAGCCCGTAGATCCCCCTCTTTCACAACGCCCAGCGTTCCCATTTTGAACCGAGTCCATTTTCCCACCTTCCGAACAACTAGCTGCTCACAGAACAGAAAAGGAAAGTTGGAAGAAGACCGTTTGGACCTTTCTGCTCATCCTAGCCAAAGCTAACCAGTTAATCCCATATCCTGGCTCTTGGTCCCGGAGTGCGGTGACTCGTTGCAAACTGCTCTCTACAGACACGGTAGTGTAGTGGTTAGCATGATGCTATTACAGCGCCAGTGACCCGGGTTCAATTCTGGCCACTGTCTGTAAGGAGTTTGTACGTTCTCCTCATGTCTGCGTAGGTTTCCTCCGGGTGCTCTGGTTTCCTCCCACATTCCTAAAACATACAGGTTAGGAAGTCGTGGGCATGCTATGTTGGCGCCGGAAGTGTGGTGACACTTGCGGGCTGCCCCCCAGAACACTTTACGCAAAGATGTATTTCACTGTTTCAATGAACATTTGAGTAAAAAAGAAATCTTATCTTATCTAGGTCTACTCATTACCCTTACTATAATCGTTCTGCACCTCAATGCACTCTGTACTAACTCAATGTAACTGCACTGTGTAGTGAATTAACCTGTACGAACGGTATGCAAGACAAGTTTTTCACTGTACCTCGATACAAGTGACAATAATCAACCAATAACAATACCAATACCAATATCAATATCAATCAGTAGGGTAGGTGTCCTGTCCAGTACTTTTTCAATTCCTTTGAAGGTTACTGCCTCCACAACCCCTTCAGGCAATGGGTTCCAGACCCTCACCACTCGCCGAGTGAAAATATATTCTCCTCATCCTCTATCCTTCTACCAATTAGTTTAAATCCTTGTCTTCAAGTTATTGATCTTCCTGCTAAGGAAAACAGATCTTTCCCACCAGCTCTTTCAAGAGCCCAAATAATTTTAAAAAGCTAAATTCACACGCCTTTCTCCAATTCCTGTCAACCCATCGTTCTCCAGTCCTATAACTTCCTCGTCAATCTCCTTTGCAATGTGATCACAGCTTTGCTGCAATGTGGTGACCAACACTGGACACAGTACCCTAGATGTGTCCCAACCAGTGGTTTATACACTTCTAACTTCTCGACTCTTAAATCTGATGCCTCAGTAATAATGGAGGGTATTATCCATGCATTCACACCCACTTTATCCACTTTTTATTCTCTAACTTCCAGTTCCAACCTGACGGCCTCAACATCGATTTCTCTAACTTCCGGTAACCCCGCCTCTCTTCCCACCCCCCCCACCCCATTTTTTCTCCCTCCTCCCCCCCTTTCTTTGTCTTCCCTCATTCCTGTGGCCCCCTCCCCCTTCTTTCGCCTCCCCCACCCTCAAGACCGGCCCATCTATTCCCCTCTTCCTTCCCTTTATTCCATGGTCTGCTGCCCTCTCCTACCGGATTCCTTCTTCTTCAGCCCTTCTACCTATCACCTTTCAGCTTCTTACATCTCCCCCCTCCTTCACTCACCTACCTTCCCCCTCTCACCTGGACTCACCTATCACCTGGACTCACCTATCACCTGCCTGCATGTGCTCCTCCCCCTCACCCGACCTTCTTATTCTGGCTTCTGCCCTCTTCCTTTCCAGTCTTGATGAAGTGTCTCAACCCGAAACGTTGACTGTTTATTTCTCTCCACAGATGCTGCCTGACCTGTTTAGTTCCTCCAGCATTTTGCGTGTGTTGCTCCAGATTCCAGCATCTGCAAAATCTCTTGTGTTTCCACTTTATCCACTGTCATGATCCCTTCAGAGATCTGTGGCCATGCATTCCAAGACCCCTCTGTTGTACTACACTTCTCAGTCCAGCATTTATTTTGCCCTCCCTTGCCTTATGTGTCTGCCCCAAATGCCCCTAATTTTTCTGGTTTTAATTCTGCTTGCCACACTTCTGTCTTTAACTTTCAAATCTTTCTAAAATTGACTCCTCACAACTCTAACCCTGAATCTGGAGCGACATCCCCCTGCTTGGAATTATAGAGTCACGGAGTAATACGGCATGGAAACAGGCCCTTCGGCCCAACTCTCCCATGCCGACCATGGTGCCCACCAAGCTAGTCCCATATCCCTCTAAACCTCTCCTATCCATGTACTTATCCAGAGCAACTACAGGAGCCTGAGCGCACATACCACCAGGCGCAAGGACAGCTTCTATCCCACTGTGATAAGACTATTGAACGGTTCCCTTATACGATGAGATGGACTCTTTGACCTCACAATCTACCTTGTGACCTTGCACCTTATTGTCTACCTGCACTGCACTTCCTCTGTAGCTGTGACACTTTGCTCAGTACTGTTGTTGTTTTTACCTGTACTACATCAATGTACTCTGTACTAACTCAATGTAACTGCACTGTGTAATGAATTGACCTGTACGATCGGTACGCAAGACAAGTTTTTCACTGTACCTCGGTACAAGTGACAATAATAAACCAATACCAATACCAAAATGCTGAAGGAACTCAGCAGGTCAGGCAGCATGGAGGGAAGTGGACAGTCATCTCCCGTCTTTCTTTCCAGTCCTGATGAAGGGTCTTGACCCAGAACATCAACTGTCCATTTCCCTCTGTAGATGCTGCCCGACCTGCTGAGTTCTTCCAGCTCTTTGTGTGTTGCTCCAGATTTCCAGTATCTGCAGAATCTCTTGTACTTATCCGAATGTCTTTTGAATGTTGTTATTGTACCTGCCTCAAACCACTTTCTCCGGCGGCTTATTCCACAATAGTACCACTGTCTGTGTGAAGAACTTGCCCCTCAGGTCCCTTTCAAATCTTTCACCTCCCACCTTAAACCTATGCCCTCTCGTTTTTAGTACGACTTCCCTGGGAAAAAGACTGCCTGAAACTACCTGGAATTACCTGAACCTATTTATGCATTCATTTTCTCTATTCCATTGAGCACCATTAACACCTTCATAAACCTTCCCCTGGAAACAAACTGAGTTCGCCGTTTGTGGGTGAGCTCAGGGCACAGACCTCAGCCTCACTTCTTCCTGGGTACAGAGGGGGAGAGCTTCATCTATTGCTTACCCCTCACCACCCTGAGAAAGTGAGGACAGGTCTTCTCATTGATCGTTGTATCCTTGGGCCGATTAGGAATGCTAACTCTGACTGGACACGTTTCTGGAGATGTCATCACATGACCTCCTGCCTTCAACTGTTCCCGTCATTGGCCCCCAAACTCACGAATCCTCACTGAGTCCTGTCACCTCATGACCAAATGGTAGGCGAATAGAGCCTCTGACTGGCTGATTCACGACCATCAGGCACCTTAGTTCCTGTGTTAAATATTCCAACAACCCAACAAAATTTCAGGGCAAATTTTCAAAAATCAGTCATTGTCCCTTTTAACCTTTCTTCGGGGAGCTAGACATAGCAGTGTCTATCAGAATAATGCAACTTGTGGAGAACTGGGAAGATCACTGGCAGGTTGACAGCCGACTGCAGATGCTGCTTTGCACTGCGTTTAGATAGCTCCCTTGCTTTGCAATGGCCAGCACTCTGAGAACAACCTAAGCAGCACACTGCTGCTTTCATCATGAATTTCAATTCATTTGCTTTTCTTGTCACATTCACTTGTGCTGGTCACACACGGGAAGTAAGTTAACACCGCTGGAGATATTTCCTAACTTTACCTTCCAAGTACTGTCACATCACTCTGCTCTTGACACTAAAATTGGCAACACCTTCTGTTTGTTAGGTCAGAATTGACCCTCATATATACCGAACAAGGAAAATTAATCACAGGATAAAATTAGCAGATGTGCACCGATCACTCTGGTCCACTCTTTGAATGTATATCTCTGAAATATATATTCCTTTAACAACAGCAATGTGCATTTATCCGAATATTTTAAAATACCTCAAGGAGCTCCACACAGGGAATATCAAACAAACTTTGACATTGAAAATTCTATTCATGCTGCAAATTTGAAATAAAATAGACACAGAATTAATGACCTTTGACCTGGCCTTTCATCAATATCTGAAACGTTAACTGTTCCTCTCCCCACAGATGCTGCCTGACCTGAGTATTCCCAGCGTTTTCTACCTTGAAAATCTGACACCATGTCTGTATGAGATATCAGGGCGGGTTGGTCAAAGAGGTAGCTTTTCAACGTCTCTTAAGAAATGAAAGGGAAGTACCAGGGAGAGAGAGGAAATTCCAGACTTTGGCATCAGGCAACTGAATGTATGGGCATCAACACTGCAGTTTTTTACATGCTGATAGACCCATCAGTCAAAATGGTCAGACAGAGAGCACCTCCAATAGACTCCACCTTCAAACAACTGCACTCTTGACCAAGAGCACCTTCAACAGAGTGGAACCCCAACAGAGTGCGCCTTCAATCAAATACACCTTCCTCTGAGCGGACATTCAGCAGATTGCACTTCAACAGAGTGCATCTTCAACCTAGTGACCCTTCAAATATGGAAATATGGAGAACAGAGTAAAATAGATATAAATATTTAGGTTAAATTAAGTAAAAACAAAAACCTATTATTTAATTAAATAAATTCGTAAGGCAACCGGATTAAATTACAATTTACTACAGAAAGTGTATAGTTAAAATCAAGAACAACAAAGATTATTAACTGGACCAAAAATGTATAAAAAGCCAATTGAAGGATAACAGTTTGGAAACAGAGAGGTAAGGAAAGAATGGCAATAATATGTTGGGGCAGTTTGGTCAGATAACAAGTTGGTGGGAAACACATCCTAAAGGGAATAGAGAAGAAATATAAAGTTTCTCAGAACCACAGTTAGGGGCCATACAGTCATCTCATGCCCACACCATGAGTGCCACATGGTTTGTTACCACCCCAATGCCCACACCCCCAAAAGTGTTAGGGTGGGGACATCTCAGAATCTGAATCAGAATTCGGTTTATCACGAACTGTCATGAAATTTGTTGCAGCAGTAAAGTGCAAGACATCGAAATTACTGTAAGTTACAAAAATAAATAAATAGTGTAAAAAAGGAATAACGAGGTGGTGTTCATTGGTTCATGGACAGTCCAGAAATCTGATGGCAGAGGAGAAGAAGCTGTTCCTGAAGAGCTGTTCTTGGAAGAGTACAGGGAACATTTGGGAAAAGGGGGTGATCCTGACCTTGTGGTACAAGTCAGCACCAATGATGTGGGAATGGCATAAGGTGAGGCTTTGCTGTTAGACTTTCAAGAGCTGGGAAGGAAGTCAGACGTAGGAGAGTAAAGGACAGCTTCCAAAACAACGGAAGTAGGAGAACAGTTCAGATTAATGTGTGCAGAGGGAGGGCTTCAGCTTCTCGGGGCATTGGGACCAGTTCGGGCCAGGAGGGATCAGTTCAAGATCAAGAGGTTGCACCTTAACGGGACTGGGACCAATATTCTTGTGGGAATGCGCACTAATGTGGTTGGAGATGGTTTAAGCTAAACTGGTGGGAGCTTTGGCATGTTTCAGCTGAGTAGAGGAATAGGAGAGGGAAAGGTGGAAGGTGGGACTAGAGGAGGACAATTTGGGGTGGGAGCAGACCAAGCGAGGCTGCAAGAAAAAAAAGACAAGTTTAGAATGAATGTTTGTAAATGCACAAGTCTAGTTAATAAAGTTGGTGAACTGCGGGTGACAAAAATTAATAGAAGGGCAAATTATTCAAGAGAACCCCCTTAAGCAATATGTTTTGGCCAATGAGGAAAAAGGGATTGTCTGATTTGGTTCTAGGGAATGAAGTTGGCAGGTCAGTCATGTGTCAGTGGGAGAAGACCGAAGGAACACTGTATCATAAGGATTAATGGAGAAGGACATGGAGCAACGTGATTGGAGGAGGGTTAACTTCAATGGGATGAGAGGGAATGTGGCCAGGATAGGGAAGTGCAGTGGAAGGGAATATAAGGCAGGCAAAAGCGAGAGTGGAGGTGTGCATTAAAGGGAGTTCAAAAGCCTTTTACAGGAGTAGATAATAGTTGGTCAGACAAAAGAGCAAGAGGAGGGGAGCAGGAGTACCCACGTCTCAAGGCAGAGGGCAATGCTGCAGTACTTTGTCTAGGAAGAGACTGATGCCAAAATCTGAGTTGAAGGAGAAGATAATGGATGGGGTGAAAACTAAAAGGAAGTAGTATTGGGATTGGTTTATTATTGTCACTTGTACTGAGGTACAGTGAAAAACTTGTCTTGCATACCGATCGTACAGGTCAATTCATTACACAGTGCATTGAGGTAGTACAGGGTAAAAAGAATAACAGAATACAGAGTAGTGTCACAGCTACAGGGAAGTGCATTGCAGGTAGACAATAAGGTGCAAGGTCATAACAAGGTAGATTGTGAGGTCATGACCATAGTAAAGATGCTAGCCATATTTTAAGTCGTCTGGTCTAGATGGGATGCATCCTATTTGTTGAGGGAGGTGGGGTTGGAGATTTTTAAATCTTCACTGGCCACAAGTGAGGTACCAGGTGACTGGAGGACAGCAAATGTGGCCCCTCCCTTTTCAAGAAGGGCAGCGGGGAAAAGTCTGGTACTTACAGGCCTGTGAGCCTGACATCAATAGTCGCAAGGTTATTGGGGGAAAATAATCTGAGGGACAGGACTAATGATCACTTGGAAAGACAGGGACTGACCAGAGACAGCCGGCATGGCTTTGTCAAGGGCAGATCTTGTCTGACCAAACTGACTGAATTATTTGAGGAAGTAACCGAGTGTATTGATGAGAACAGTGAAGTAGATATGGTTTACATGGACTGCAATAAGGCCTTCGACAAGGTCCCACATGGGAGACGGGTCCAAAAGGTTAGGGCCCATGGGATCCAGGGCATATTGGCAAAATTGGATCCAAAGTTGGCTTGGCAATAGGAGAGAGAGGGTGATGGTAGAGGGTTGTTTTTGTGATTAGTGGTATTCCACAGGGATCATTGCTGGGATCCTCTGCTGTTGGTGATATGTGAATGATCAGTAAGTTCGCAGATGGCATGAAGATTGGTGGGCTTGTTGACCGTGAAGGGCAGTCTTAGGCTACAGGGTGAGATCGATGTGCTGGTGAAATGGTCTGAAAAATGGCAGATGGAGTTTAATCCTGATGAATTAACTGTGTGATAATTTTTTGTATCTGTCTCCTCTTTGTAACTGTCCCTGACCTCTGATTTGCAGGGAGTTTATGAATCCAGTACATCACAGTCCTTTATATGGAATTGGACATTGAAGTGAAATGTGGCCCCAAAGCTTGTAATTTTTTGGTATTTTTACTGCCCGTTGAATTGAGTTTCATAACTGGCTGGTGTGGGATTGGGATATAACCACTGGGTTGTAGGCCAGTGGCATCACCACAACACCACCACATGCCAGCGCACTTTGTGGACTGGTAACGAGGTGACTGGTGCCTTGGGAGGGGAATGGGATTGCAGCGGAGATACATGTGGGTCATTGACACCCAGAGGGCAGTTGTGCCTCAGGAGGGTAGTGTGGGTTTCTAAAGCCATTGAAATCTGCTGTGGAATAGATCCAGGATCGTGACCCTGCCAAGGATCCATCATCTGAAGCCAGTGATTACAGGCAAGCTATTCAA
Organism: Pristis pectinata; assembly: GCF_009764475.1. NCBI lineage: Eukaryota > Metazoa > Chordata > Chondrichthyes > Rhinopristiformes > Pristidae > Pristis > Pristis pectinata. The sequence continues at coordinate 5,099,559 of NC_067429.1, forward strand.
CTGTGTGGGGGTCACTTCTACATCCTGTCCATATGTGTCACTTACTGGGTCTGGGAACCTGAGGGGCAACTTTTTCACCCAGAGAGTGGTCAGTATATGGAATGAGCTGCCAAAGGAAGTGGTTGAGGCAGGTACATTAACATGTAACGGTACTTGGACAGGTACATGGATAGGAAAGGTTTAGAGGGATATGGACCAAATGCAGGCAAATGGGACTAGCTTAGGTGAGGATCTGGGTCAGCATGGACCATTTGGAAAATGGGCCTTTTGTTATGCTGTATGACATCCAGAGGAAACTCATGCAGTCGCAGAGAGAACATGCAAGCTCCACACAGACAGCACCCTAGGTCAGGATTGAACCCAGGTCTCTGGTGCTACAAGACCATGGCTCTACTAGCTGTACCACTGTGCCACCGCACAACCTTTTAATTCCGAGGACTTTCAATGCGGCTTCACTACATAAGAGCCAGAATCTGGACTAATAGTATGTTAATTTGGAAGAACTAAACACAAAAATGATTTGCAGCATTTTCTACTGGAGAACAAAGAATTTAATTAACATTTCAAAGTGAGAGACCTTGATATTCTTTTTTCGAAAGCTTTTACGTCCACTGCTGACTTTGGACTTACTGCAGTGTAAGGTAGTCAGAACCACGGCTTCTCAGAGGACACACTGGGATTTGCCAATGTCAAATAAATATCAAACAAGCCCCTGAGGGGCTGCAAACAGGGCAGTGAGATTTTTCTGCCTGTGAGGAAGCCATGGAAATGAGGGGAAGGGTAGAGTTTGCCTGAATAGGCAGACAGATCCCCTGCTGCTGTGTCTATCATCTCTTCAGTTCAGTTGTCAGATCACCGAAGTGCTGGCAGTCGTGGAACTGATGGGGTCGAAGGCCAGTCAGCACAAATTTTTTGCTCCTGTTGACCCTCACGTCTGGCAAATCTACAGGATGGCAGGGCCCATATTTACCGACTGTGGTCCCAGTGCAGAGTTTAGCACAGCAACTGGCCTTCAGGAACACACGCTCAGAAAGAACGTCTGATCATCACATGGAGCTACAAATAATTCATTAATCATTGTCAGACAGAATACCAATGCAGGGCTCACATTTAAGCTCTTGTTGTGGAGAATTGTACAGCAAAAAAGAAAGTTATTGAATCAATCAGAAATATGCTGGCCCTTTGAAACTGCTCTCCAATGATTCTCACCACCCCAACTCCTTCCGTACACTTTGTCCTTCTCCTGTATTTACCCAGCTCCCTTCTGAAAGTGAAAATCGAATTATAGGGATATAAGCAAGCTATTACACAGATATAAATGGGAGGCTCATCCAGAAGATTAAGATGCATGGGATCCACAGTGACTTGGCTGATTGGATTCAGAATTGGCTTGCAGTGCAGCCACTTTCAGGGAGCTATGGACTTGGACCCCAAAAGACAGAGGGTAGTGGTCGATGGGACTTATTCTGGATGGATGTCTGTGACTAGTTGTGTTCCGCAGGGATCCGTACTGGGACCTCTGCTGTTTGTGATATATACAAATGACCTGGATGAAAATGTAGACGAATGGGTTAGTAAGTTCGCAGACGATACAAAGATTGGTGGTGTTGTGGATAGTGTAGAAGATTGCCGAAGGATACAGCAGGATACAGATCAGCTGCAGATATGGGCAGAGAAATGGCAGATAGAGTTTAATCCGGATAAATGTGAGGTGTCACACACAAAATTCTGGAGGAACTCAGCAGGTCAGGTAGCATCTACGGAGGGAAAGAAACAGTCGACGTTTCGGGTCGAGACCCTTCATTAGGACTGGAAAGGAAGAGGCCAGAAGCCAGAATAAGAAGATTGGGGGAGGGGGAGGAGCACAGGCTGGCAGGTGGTAGGTGAGTCCAGGTGAGAGGGGGAAGGTAGGTGGATGGGGGATGAAAGGGAGTGATGTGAGAAGCTGAGAGGTGATAGGTGGAAGGGGCAAAGGGCTGAAGAAGAAGGAATCCTGTAGAAGAGGACAGTATCACCTTTTAGCTTCTCACATCATTCCCTTTCACCCACCCTCCTGATAGAAGTTTATAAGATTATGAGAGGCAGGTAGAGTAGACAGATGGTATCTTTTTCCCAGGATTGTAATGTCTAATACTAGAGGGCATGCATTTAAGCTGAGAGGGGGAAAGTTCAAAGGAGATGTGCGGGGCAAGTTTTTTACACAGAGAGTGGTGGGTGCCTGGAATGCGCTGCCAGGGGTGGTGGTGGTGGAGACAGGTACAAACGAGGCATTTAAGAGGTTCCTAGATAGGCACACGACTGTGCAGAGAATGGAGGGATATGGACCTTGTGTAGGCAGAAGGGATTAGTTTAGTTAAGCGTTTAATTACTAGATTAATTAGTTCGGCACAACATCGTGGGCTAAAGGGGCTGTTCCTGTGCTGTACTGTTCTATGTTTTACAAATCAAGATTACACATCACCCAGACTTCACAACATGAGCAACACATTACACAGACAATGTACCACATCATTCAAACCAATACCAGACAGTCCCGTTGTTCCACCCACTGGCCTCACCCACCTTCTCTGCTACTCAACCAATTTGCTTTCTCTCTGTGTCAGTCTGACGAAGGGTCTTCCACCTTGAAACGTGAACTGTTTCTCTTTCTCTGTTTGCTGCCTGACCTGTTGAGTATTTCCAGCATTTTTTGATTTTGTCCCTTCTGAAAGTTTCTGTTGAATCTGCTCCCATTGCCCAGATTCGGGCAGCACTTTCCACACCACTACTTGGTGAGTTTAACGCAATGTTCCGCTCAGCACTGTGTACTATCTGAAATTCAATGCAATCAAATTTCTGAAGTAAAGGTTAAGGCTCTTGTGCTGGTTCTAAATTGCACGTTTATTGCCTACAGCAGGGGATGAATTCCAGCCGCTAAGTGCTGTCAGGGATGGGGGTCTGCACCTACAGTGCCGTGGCTAATGGAAGGATTTGGAATGACACATTTAGGGTGTGGTGGGGGAATTGGGATCTCACAAGCCCACCTCCTCCCCCGGCACATCTCTGAGGGGTGATGGGGCATAACTGGTATGAAGGTACTGTATGTGGGGAAGAGGTGGGGTAGAGCTTTTTGATGGTGTACTGAGCAACAGTGATGCCCACCTCCATCAGCACTGACCACGGAATTGCTGCTGATTCTTGCTGTCAGATGAGATGTTAAACCAAGCCACGTGCCACCCGTCGTGAAAAGCTGTGAATTCCCGTGGCATTCTTGCCAACATTCCACATTCCCTCAAAAAATGTGAAAACGTGCCACATGTTTTATCTGACAGATGGTGTGATCTTGCACATCCAGCCCAGGTAGTTTGTAGGACTTGTGTTTGATCCCTGAATGTCTTGCTCAGTGGCAAGGGTGCTGCCAACAAACAGCAGTGAATGTGCTGGGAGACCCACTGCAAATGTGATCACCCCTCGTGCCCCATCACAAAACCTCACCAGGAATGTTTTGGGTGAGGCAACATTGGGAAAGAAATTAAATGAAACGTTCCAAAGATATACGGGTTAGGAAGTTGTGGGCGTGCTATGTTGGCGCCGGAAGCGTGGCGACACTTGCGGGCTGCCCCCAGAATACCCTACACAAAAGATGCATTTCACTGTGTGTTTCAATGTACATGTGACTAATAAAGATATCTTATCTTAAATGGGAAGAGCCATTGGAACTGTGACACGGATAGTTCCAAGAGATGTACCTTCATGGTTATTAAAAAGCAATAGTATTTGGAATAGGTGACTTTTTAATGGCTTGTTCTACACTAGTCAATCCAATAAGATCTAATTAATTATTGCAGCACTCTTGAATTCAGCTTGGCTAGTTTTTTGCCTGCTTGCTGCTTTCTTGCCCTATGCTCCCTACGTCCCCTATTACAATACCATGGTGTCTCAGAAGGAGGTAGCTGGCCCCTTGAACCTGCAACTAAATGTTGTAAGAGTAATTCAGTCCATTCCATTCCTTGGTTCTTTCCTGAAAATTCTTTACTTTCAAGTATTTATCCAATTCCTTTTTGAAAACTACAATTAAATCTGCTCCCACTACCTTTCTGCCAATGAATTCCATGTCACGACTGCTTGCTGCATGAAAAAGGGTTTGCCCACATTTACTTTGTTCCTTCTCACTTTAAATCTTTGCCCTCTGATTTTTGGTTCTTCCTTCACTGGGAATAGTTTTCCTTTTATTCACTTCCTCTACCCCTCTTCATGATGTTGAACACTTCTCTCGATCCTCAGACACAGGAGACTGCAGATGCTGGAATCTGGAGCAACTCTCAAAACGCTGAAGGAACAGTTGACATTTTAGGGCAGTGCAAATGAAAGGTTTCAACCTGAAATGTTGACTGTCCATTTCCCTCCATAGATGCTGCCAGACCCACTGAGTTCCTCTGGAGTTTTTTTTAGATTTAGATTTTATTTAGATTTTATTTACAGCGTGGTAACAGGCCCTTCCGGCCCAATGAGTCCGCGCCGCCCACTTTAAACCCCCAAATTAACCTACCCGTACATCTTTAGAATGTGGGAGGAAACTGGAGCACCCGGAGGAAACCCATGCAGACACGGGAGAACGTTACAAACTCCTTACAGACAGCGACGGGAATCGAACCCCGATCGCTGGCGCTGTAATAGCGTCGTGCTAACCGCTACGCTACCGTTTCTCTCAATTTTGTCTGCTCTAAGGTCAACAATGCCAGCTTTCCCAGTCTCATCAAGTTAAAGAAAATTCTCATCCCTGGATCTGTCCTAGAGGACTTGCACTTCTCCAAGGCCTTGCTATCATTTCTAAAGCCTGGTGCCCAGATTTGGACACAACTCAAATGGAAACAAAAAATCTGCAGTTGCTTGAAACCTAAAGCAAAAGAGAGTGTTGGCAATGCCCAGCAGATCGTTGTTCCGTGAGTCTGTGGACACTGCCTGATCTGTAGGGCTTTTCCAGCAGTCTCTTTTGTTTCAGATTTCTGCAGCTCACATTTCCAGGAGGCACAGTTTTTTTTTCTCTCTAACTAGAACACCAAAATCTCCCATTCTCACTTCCTTTACATCCCAGATTCCAGCATTGGAAGCCCTTTGTGTTCCTGCTTATCTCCCCCCAGCAGCCGTCTCCAACCCTCACCCTCCCCTCCTCCAACCTCGCTCCAGCTGCCTCTCATTTCTTTCCTCTTTGTCTGCCTCCATCTATCATTCCCCTGCCGCTGTCTCCTAACCCCACCCTCACCTCACCTCCCCTGCCTGGTGCAACCTACCCATCATCTTTCACCCCTCCGTAACTAATCGCGTCACCACTCCCCCACTCGTCTTTATGCTGCCCATCTCCCCTCTCCACTCTCAGTCTTGATGAACGTTGACAAATCCTCCCCCCACCCCGCAGATGTTTCTTGACCTGCTGAGTTACTCCAGCAGATTGTTTGAGGCAACAAAAGTAATGTTACCTTGGCAACTATGGCCACCATCTGATCACAGGTCGTCTCTCTATTCTCTCCACGTGAATGCAATTTAGCATTTGTTTTCCCATTTAACCAATTCTGATGAAGTGTCATTGACTTGAAACATTAACTCTGTTCCCTGCTCCACAAATGCTGCCTGACCTGCTGAGTATTCTGCCAATTTCTCTTTTTGTTTTGGAGACCACTCTTCAACCGGGTCCTGTTGATTCAACATAAGATAAGATAAGGTATCTTTATTAGTCACATGTACATCGAAACACACAGTGAAGTGCATCTTTTGCGTAGTGTTTGGGGGCAGCCCGCAAGTGTCACCACGCTTCCGGCACCAACATAGCATGCCTACAACTTCCTAACCCACGCGTCTTTAGAGCGTGGGAGGAAACCGGAGCACCCGGAGGAAACCCACGCAGACACGGGGAGAACGTACAAACTCCTTACAGACAGCGGCCAGAATTGAACCCGGATCGCTGGCGCTGTAGAGTGTTACGCTAACCACTACACTAACGTACATAACCTCTAGGCCTCTACTTACTTACTCCAGGAACTCATTTTGTGTTTGCTGCTTTCTTGTTCTTAGACTGGGAGGGGAAAGAAGTAATTGGAATGAAAGATCTATACAACTCCTTTCCCAGCCTTAATATTTTGAGATGAGATTTACAGTTAATGAAAATGGTCATCACGTCTCCAAACCCTGCCTGCTTGACTTCTGCATCAATTTAAGGACTGAAGCTCATTTCCCCCTTTCTTCTGAATGGTCAGGCCTCTGGAGGAGGTCAGAAGATAAGGTAAGATAAGATAAGATCTTTATTAGTCACATGTACATCAAAACACACAGTGAAATACATCTTTTGCGTAGTGATTTTGGGGGGCAGCCCGCAAGTGTCGCCACGCTTCCGCCGCCAACATAGCATGTCCACAACTGCGTAACCCGTACGTCTTTGGAATGTGGGAGGAAACCGGAGCACCCGGAGGAAACCCACGCAGACACAGGGAGAACGTATAAACTCCTTACAGACAGTGGCCGGATTTGAACCCGGGTCACTGGCGCTGTAAAGCATTGTGCTAACCACTATGCTACCGTGCCGTCACAGAAGCAGCCTACAGTGGCACAATCATCACTCACTCATCACCAGCTTGTTCCACTGGTTGCCACTGTTATTGTTAATAGTATGTTCAGTCTGGGCATTTTTTTCCCTGCCAGGCCCAATAATACAAGTAACCATGTGAATCTCAGCATTTTCTGTACCCTTAATACACTCCTCATTAAATATTAAAGCATCCTTCCTGTAATTCCTACTAAACCCAGCACAGCACCGTCATGTTTAACATGTAACCCAGGGGATAGTTTAATGCAACAGCAGGCAGATGATTTCTTTTGTGAAAAGATCGCTGCTGAAACCTGCTTGCTTCCAATCCACAATATGGAGACTTAAAAAGGAAATGAGAGACTTGCATTTATGTAGCACCTGTCACCACCTCAGGACATCCTACAGCCAATTAAACGCCTTCTTTGGTAGAAATATTGTTGCAATGTTGAACATGCAGCAGCCAATCAGGGCACAGCAAACTGCACAGACTGCAACCTATCATTGGATGACCTGCTGTAATGAAGTTTATGCAGAGATAAAAATTGGCGCAGGTTTTAATGGGTGAATTCTGTACTTTTTCAAGCATAGAATGGCTCTGGTACAGATGCAGGTCATTTTAATGTCAGTACATGTCAGTTCCTGTAGAGCAAACCTGTCAATCCCTTTCCCTCTCTCTTGTTGCCCTGTAAACTATTCTCTGGCAGATGCCTATCCAATTCTTTTTTTTAAAACCCCTGATTAATTCTGCCTCCATCATGCTTATAATGAATTCCAGATCATCTGCATAAAAATGTTTTTTCTTACACTCCATCCTTTGTATCTTTTGCCCTTAACTTTAAAACTTTAAACTAATGAAGGACGTAGACAGTGTAGATAGAGAGAAACTGTCCTCTTGATTCAGGGATCAAGAACCAGAGGACATGGAATGAAGGTAGTTGAGTAACATGAGGAGAGGTCATTTTACACAGTGACTGGTTGGGGTCTGTAACACACTACTAAGGATAGTGATGGAGGCAGATTCAATCATAGTGCTTGAAATGGAGCCGGGTAAGAATCTGAGAAGAAAGAATTTGCAGGGAGAGGGTGCAGAATTGTGGCTAACTAAATCGCCCTAACAAGGAGCTGGCATGGACTCAATGGGCCAAATGGCCTCCTTCTGTGCTGTTACAATTCTGTAATTCCATGATTGTGTTGGTACAAACACCATATCTCTTGATGGCCTGACCCAGTAAAATTCTATTGACAGTTATAAAAATTCCATTTGTCCCCCACAGTCCACATCATACAGACCAGTGAGACTGCCACTGGAAATAGACTACCTTTACCCTGTCAAAAACTGTAAACGCTTTAAACACCCTGATCTCTGAGAAAATGACTTGCGATGTTGCTGGTGCCAAACCGAGCAGATTTAGGGTGTGAAGTCCTTGCAGACGTTCAAGGAACAGGTTTCTTTCTAGCCATAGAGGGTGAAATCTTTTATTAGCTCACACAATGATGCATCAAGAATGGGTTAACAAGAAGATTTTGATTCCTCTTGTCAATGACGTTCTCTCCTCAACCCCTTCAATTAAGCAAACTATTAGATCTTTTCTTCAAATGGTTCTTAACTGATCAGGCATTATCTTGACTGACACAGAGGCTTAGAGGTCATTTCCTTTTTGAAATGGCTCCTTGTTAGTCTTGACAGAGACAAACTGTGTCCTTGAGAGATTTGCTCTGAGGGAATATGGCTCAAGAGAGAAGCCCTTCAAGTTTACAGTTTCTTCTCTGATTCCAGGCCCACCTCTCCTGAGCGATGTGACTCTGCAGCTGATGATCCACAACTGCTTCTCCTAACGTGCTCTTGGTGAGCACGCCTTCGTGAGAATCATCAGCCGTTTTACCATGGAATATACACAGGCGCATCTCTCCTTACTCAAGTTCTACTTCAAAAGCAGCTACTGCAATTGAGGAGCAGGAACTATGGGTTAACTCCATGCTTCCCTCACTCGAGGACTTGTACATGTCAGGGAACTGAACCCAGGGCTGGCCTCCTATATCCCAGGGCTTCACATGGGCTGTATGTATGACTCCCATCACGATACTGAACGACTCACAACACTTTAAATCAAGCAAAGAGTGAGGCAGAGAGAGAGAGAGAGAGCAAGAGAGAGCGAGAGGGAGAGTGAGAGAGGGGAGAGAGAGTGAGATCAAGCAATAAAGCAAAAAAAAGAGGAAAAGATGGGTAGAATGGGAAAACAAGGAAAGAGGGGATAGAGAGAGAGAGGGGGAACCAAAAGAGTGGGAAGGAAAAACGTAGAAGAGGGAAAAATGGGAAAAGAAGGAAGGGATAGAGAAAAAGAAGAGAGGTAAAAGGGAGAGAGGGGCAAAAGAAGAGAAAGAGTGGAAATAGAGAAAGAAAGCAACACAGGAGTGACAGAGAAATTAAGAAACATAAATATAGATGGTTTCATTAATGAGCCTCCAGTTCATTATGCAGCTGAAGGTGTTATGAATCTAATGCCATGGAACACCACACTTGGGTACCATTAACCTTTCTGCATACTGACAAATTCGAAAGACTGCAGTGCTTTTAATTCTGTTATTCCCTTTTTCAGAAAACTGATGGAAGTTGCTGTTCAAATATTGATGTTTCTCCATTCATGGGGATCGAAGTGTTCCTGGCAAGGGAAAGGGAGCCTCTCTGTGAATGTTCTGTGACCAACCAGCAGACTGGATTAACCTCTGCTCATGATTCATTAAGGCAAAGCTGCCTTTCTCGGGAGTGGACTAACAAGCATCAACAAGTATCTCCTGGCAGAACATCTCCCATTCTACAGCCAGATCTGGGATGTTTTAAAATGGGGGTCATGAATAACTTCAGTGGAGTGAAGAGAAACAAATCCCAGAGAGCACCGTCCTTGGTGGCTCTACGTCTGGTGAAGTCTGGTGAAAGAAACACTTGTGGAAGAGAGTGTTAACTTTCGAGGAGCCCAACACCATCTGGTCTCACCAGTCCTTCCCACAGATGTCCCTACTATCTGACTCATTAGGCTTAAGACACACAAATGTGGTAGGTGTTGGTATTGGGGTTGGGTGGGACTGTGGGTGGGGAAAGGGAAATCTGTGAGCCAGAATAGGTAGAGATTAGCCTAAAGTTCTAAGTTTATTTCCAGGATTTATTTACCCACTCATTATCCACCCAATCCTTCACCAACAATTCATTAATGTTCCTCAAAAACGTCGCCTCTTATCCCTGTAGCCCCTTCCATCAGGGAGCACAGCAACTGCAATTCTGTGTGAAAACCATCAGCTCCACATTCTCCAATGACCTGTTGTAGTTATCCTGACATTAAGTGCAGGTAACGGTTTTTTTGCTGAAGGAAGTTTGCAAGATGCCCCTCTCTTATACATTTCCAATCCAGGCCAATCTAAAATTGGTCCTCAGCAACAGCAATTAACCTGAACTGACCTTGGCACAAATTATCTCTTTATTTTTCAATACTTGGTATTTAATGTCTCAGATGTGATGGATGGTCTCAGGTTGATAACATAGTAGGCTAAAGAGCCTCCAGTGCCACAGATATCTCAAGTTTCTGAGGCCATTCATAAGATATCTCCATAGGGTAACTGGTAGAGGAAACAGATTCTGAATAAGTGTTTCTATGAAAATGCACAAATCTATCTTCACCATACATCACTGCTTTATGCTTCTCTCTTTTCCTTTCCATGGTGAGGGTTTACAAGCATATGAATAAATAACTTTGCAGGATGTTCCTACTGGCCAGATCACTTTTTATTGGGCAGGCACGGTAGTGTAGCGGTTAACGTAATGCTTTTACAGCACCAGCGACCCGGGTTCGATTCCGGCCGCTGTCTGTAAGGAGTTTGTACGTTCTCCCCATGTCTGCGTGGGTTTCCCCCGGGTGCTCCGGTTTCCTCCCACATTCCAAAGACGTACAGGTTAGGAAGTTGTGGGCATGCTATGTTGGCGCGGCGACACTTGCGGGCTGCCCCCAGAACACTCTACGCAAAAGATGCATTTCACTGTGTGTTTCGATGTACATGTGAGTAATAAAGAAATCTTATCTTATCTTATTTCCTGTCCCTGGCTGCCTGACAAACTGACGCGAGCCTGAACTCTTGCAACACAGGTAGCCGGTTAATAAAAATGTGGGTGTTGATGGGATAGAGGAATGGGAGGACATTGGGAACGAGCAAGGAAAGAAAATTGTTTTTCAAGAATTCAGATGCTACGGTTTCGGCATATCACAAGGTGCAAATCCCTGTGACCACGCACTGGGAATTCAGGAGGGTGACATCACCAGAATGCCAGCCGCATCCAAGGGATGACATCACACAAACTAGGATTGCATTCCCTGGGGACATAAGAGACTGCGGATGCTGGAATCTAGAACAGAAACAGAACGCTGGAAAACCCCAGTGGGTCACCAGCATCTGTGGAGACAAAAGGAGAAAGTCAATGTTTTGGTCTGGGACCCTGCTTCAGGAACTAAGAGGGAACAGGAAAAATTGCCTCTATATCGCGGAACACAGGGTTGGAGAGAGGCTGGGGGGGGGGGGGGTGAAATCACATGGGGGAGGGGATGATAGGCAGATGGAACCAGGTAGGGGGATGGTGAACAAAGGGAGGAGAAAACTACATGGACAGGAGAGAGTGTGTGTGGGGTGTGTGTGGGGTGTGTGTGGGGTGTGTGTGGGGTGTGTGTGTGGGGTGTGTGTGTGGGGTGTGTTTGGGGTGTGTGTGTGGGGTGTGTGTGGGGTGTGTGTGGGGGGTGTGGGGGGTGTGTGGGGGGTGTGTGTGGGGGGTGTGTGTGGGGGGTGTGTGTGTGTGGGGTGTGTGTGTGGGGTGTGTGTGGGGTGTGTGTGCGGGGTGTGTGTGTGGGGTGTGTGTGTGGAGTGTGTGTGTGGAATGTGTGTGCGGGGTGTGTGTGGTGTGTGTGTGGGGTGTGTGCGGGGTGTGTGTGGGGTGTGTGTGGGGGGTGTGTGTGTGTGTGGGGTGTGTGTGTGGGGTGTGTGCGGGGTGTGTGTGGGGTGTGTGTGGGGAGTGTGTGGGGTGTGTGCGGGGTGTGTGTGGGGTGTGTGTGGGGGGTGTGTGTGGGGGGTGTGTGTGTGGGGGGTGTGTGTGGGGTGTGTGTGTGTGTGGGGTGTGTGTGTGTGTGGGGTGTGTGTGGGGTGTGTGTGCGGGGTGTGTGTGTGGGGTGTGTGTGTGGAGTGTGTGTGTGGAATGTGTGTGCGGGGTGTGTGTGGTGTGTGTGTGCAGGGTGTGTGTGGGGTGTGTGTGCAGGGTGTGTGTTGGGGGGTGTGTGTGGGGGTGTGTGTGTGTGGTGTGTGTGTGGGGAGTGTGTGGGGTGTGTGTGGGGAGTGTGTGTGCGGGGTGTGTGTGTGGGGAGTGTGTGGGGTGTGTGTGGGGAGTGTGTGTGCGGGGTGTGTGTGTGGGGAGTGTGTGGGGTGTGTGTGGGGAGTGTGTGTGGGGAGTGTGTGGTGTGTGTGTGGGGGTGTGTGTGGGGTGTGTGTGTGGGGAGTGTGTGGTGTGTGTGTGGGGGTGTGTGTGGGGTGTGTGTGTGGGGAGTGTGTGGGGAGTGTGTGTGGAGGTGTGTGCGGGGTGTGTGTGTGGGGGTGTGTGCGGGGTGTGTGTGTGGGGGTGTGTGTGTGTGTTGTGTGTGTGTGTGTGTGTGTGCGGGGTCTACGTGGGGTGTGTGTGCGGGGTGTGTCTGGAGTGTGTGTGGGGTGTGTGCGCGAAGTGTGCGTGTGGACACTCTCCTGTCCACCTCAGTTCCTTCTCCCCCCACCTGGTTCCATCTGCCTTACGTCCCCCCCACCCCCCATCCGGTCCCAGCGATCATCTCCCAGCCTCTGTCCCACCTGCTACGTACTGCTATACACTGGCAATCTTCCCTCTTCCCTCTCCGTTCCTGATGCAGGGTCTCACCTTACACCTTTTGCCTCCTCAGATGCTGCTTGACCAGCTGAGTGTTTCCAGTGTTCTGTTTTTGTTCTTGTACTCCCCGGAATTTAGAAAGTTAAGGGATGATTTGACTCAAGATATTAAAGGAAATTGAGAAGGTCGGAACAATTTCCACTGGTAGGGAGGCACGGAGTTTGAGGCATAGTCTAAACATTTGAGTAAGGTCTTTCAGAAATAGTTAGGGAATACCTCCACATACAGAGAGCAGTAGAAACTGGGAATTTCTACTCCAAAAAATGCCAATAAACACTGAGTCAATCATTAATTTTGCATCTGATATTGATAAGTTTATCTTTTCACCAAAGGCATTGAGCAACATGAGGCAACAGCAAGTGCATGGAGTTGGATCTCACTGAATAGCAGACAAGGTTTGAGGGCCTGAATAGGGTCCTCCTTTAGGGTAGTGCAGACAGGGTGGTGAGGAAGATGTGTGGCACACTTGCCTTCATCGGTCAGGGCATTGAGTACAAGAGTTGGGACACCATATTACAGCTGTACAAGACGTTGGTGAGACTGCACTTGGAGTATTGTGTGCAGTTCTGGCTGCCATAATATAGGAAAGATGTGATTCAGCAAGAAAGGGTACAGAAAAGATTCCTGAGGGTGTTACCAGGACTGGAGGGCTTGAGCTATAAGAAGAGACTGGACAGGCTGGGGCTTTTTTCTCTGGAGGTAAGAGGCTGAGGTGTGGCCTTGTAGAGGTTTATAAAAACATGAGGGACAGAGCTAAGGTAAATGATCCCAGGGTGGGAGTCTAAAACTAGATAAGAAAAGGTAAGATCTCTTTATTAGTCACAAGTATATCGAAACACAAAGTGAAATGCATCTTTTTTGCAGAGTGTTCTGGGGGCAGCCCGCAAGTGTCGCCATGCTTCTGGCGCCAACATAACATGCCCACAACTTCCCAACCCGTACGTCTTTGGAATGTGGGAGGAAACCGGAGCACCCAGAGGAAACCCACGCAGTCACGGGGAGAATGTACAAACTCCTTACAGACAGTGGCCGGAATTGAACCCGTGTCGCTGGCGTTGTAATAGCGTTACACTAACCGCTACACTACCGTGCCTGCTTAGAGGGCATGGGTTTACGGTAAGAGGGTGAAGATTTAAAGGGAACCTGAGGGGCAACTAGGGGGTGGTACGTATATAAAGTGAGCTGCCAGAGGAAGGTACAATTACATTTGAAAGACATTTAGACATGTTCATGGATAAGAAATGTTCAGAGGGATATGGGTCAAATGCAAGGATTCGCTTAGGTAAGTAACTTGGTCAGCATGGATGAGTTGGGCTGAAGGGCCTGTTCCCATGCTGTAAAACTCTATGACTCCTGTTCTTCTGTTCTGAAGGGTATTTGATGGAACCCTTTCACATTTAAACACATTTTTGCAATAGTAATGGCTAACAGGACACTGGTGATCGGTGAATGGCTGTTTGAACTTATCCGATTAGCAAGGCGCTCAAAATTGGATTGGGAATTGATCAGGACTAATTGTAGGAGGCACACTCCCACACAAAGAGCATTGGAAGCTTGGAATACCTTTCCCCAAAAATGTTATTGAGGCTGGAGGTCAATTGAAAATGCCAAATCTAAGAGTGCTTGAGTTTTGGAGACACAAGACTGCAGATGCTGGAATCTGGAGCAAGAAACAATCTGCTGGAGGAACTCAGTGGGTTAAGCAGCATCGGTGGGGAGCTGGGAAGGAATTGTTGATGTTTCTGGACATCAGGATTGCTTGATTTTTTTGCCTGGCTGATGCAAATATAATTGTACCTTCCTCTAACAGCTCGTTTTATATACATACCATCCTCTAGTTGCCCCTCAGGTTCCCTTTAAATCTTTACCCTCTTACCGTAATAATATGATGGATGGAGGATAGTGTGGGGAAACGTGAGGTTATCTGCTTTGGTGGATGGGTAGATGAGTAAAATGTTGTTTAAATGGAACGTTATAGAGACAGGTACAGATGGATCTGGGTGTCCCTAACGCACAAAACACCAAAGGTCTGAGCTTCTGAATGGACTACAGCAGCTCCCTACATTACTACTTTACACCCACCACTCACCCTGCTTTTGTTCACCTGCCTTAATAGCTCTGCATAGAATGGAGTCAAATCTGGATTGATAACACTCCAGTAAAATGACTTGGAATGCTTCACTGCTTTAGTACAATCTGTTGTCAGTGTTCTAATTTGAAAAGATGTTAGTGATCTATTGTCTTTTGTTTAATGTAACTACAAATTCCTCCAAACTCACTGGAAGGATCAGCAAACCAATGGCAATGTCCTCTCCCATAGAAACAGGCCAATTGACCACCCTGAGGTCCACCTTCAGGTCCATATCCTTCCACATGGACCTCAAGCATCCATCCACACCAATCCCATTTTATTCTCTTCACATTCCCATCAACTTCCTCCAGATTCCGCCACTCACCTACACACCGAGGGCAATTTATGGAGGCCAATTAACCTACTAGCTCATCGGTGAGGAAACCAGAGCATGGAGGAGAACATATGTTGGTCACAGGGAGAACATGCAAACTCCACGCATACATCACCACAGGTCAGGATCGAACCCAGGTCGCTGGAGTTGTGAGTCAGCAGCTCTACTAGCTGCTCCACTGTGCCACCATCCCTGGCATTAAGGCCCTTGTTGCACTCTGTCAGCTACATTAGGTAGGCCATGTCCTTCACATTCCTGACATAAGATGCCATAAACAGACTCTCTATTCTAAGCTCTGTCACAGATTACCAGGCAAACAGAACGTTTTCAAGGATGTGCTCAAACCTTCCTTGAAGAAATGCAACCTCTCTACTGGGAATCTCTATCCCATGACTGTTCAAAGTGGAGAAGAAGCATTCGGGATGATGTTAAGAACCTCGAGTCCATGTATCAGTAGCACTCTGAAGCCCTGTGTAAGCAGCAGAAGGAGTGCATCACCTCACAAACGACCCACCCACCAACTCCATCAGACACCACTAGTCCATTTGTAGAATAGTCTGCCGTTCCCACATTGGCCTCATCAGTCACCTCAGAACTCACAAAACCAGAGAAGAAGTAAGTCTCAAAACCAGAGAGACTGCCGAAGGAAAAGAAATAACTGCAAAAGATTTGTTTTCTGCTTTATCTGAGTGTCAGTGTTGTAGTGTTGCTCCCAACAGCTACAGAGCTTTGTGCTTTCAGTTTTTGTGGCTAATTAGCAGAAATTCAGACAAACTGAAGCAGTAAGTATGTGTCAGTGTGAAGACTAGGTTTAGTACGTGGTGTTTTGTTCTTTTACTCATTGAGGGGAGTGGAGTGAAAAGCAATTCATTGTGATTTGTCGTTCCCTATTCATTCATTATTTCTCTGTTGAGGCTACTTGTTTGGTTCAAGGGTCTGGTTAGGTGAGGGGACATATTCAGCCCCCTATCAAAGAGGGAAGAATCTCATGGTGCACATCGCTGTCTCCAATAGTTACTCTATAACTTGTCATTATTTCAAAAGGACGGCACTGTTTGTGAAGTGTTTTCACATGCCTTGAAATCTCAAAAAGTTTCACGTAAATCCTAAATATTTTCCTTTTAGTGTACAGTTTATATTAAGGATGCAATATTATTATCTCTGGTTCCTCTCCTCACCTCCTTCCATGGTCCACTGTCCTCTCCTATCAGATTCCATCTTCTTCAGCCCTTTGTTACTTCCATCTATCATCTCCCAGTTTCTTACATCAATTCCCACACTCCCCCTCCTTCACCTGTCTATCACTCCCCCCCTGTATTGTGGAGGGCCGGGGCTGTCACGTGACAGCACTGCCCAGTACCTGGTTGAAAGACACACCACTGACAATCAAGGCCTGGCTCCACTCCACCCATCAGTGCACACCTGACTATTGGCCCCTTTAAGCACCTTTGTACCTGGCCTCAGGCCATTGGCCTCTGGTAATCGACTAATCCTTGCTAGCACCGGGCCATTGGCCCCTTTGAACTACCTGGGCTGGACCCCCCAGCCCTCCAGCACTATAAAGAGTGCCACATGTGCTGGGTCCGGTCTCTTTGTTTGCCCAGAGAAATGGTGAAATGATGCTGGAGAGTCCGCTGGCAAGCCGTGCACTTCGACAGGGTTAGAAGTGTCAAGTTAGTATTCTCAGTGGTGTGGAGCCATGCCTGCACTGTCAAGGCGTGGCAGGTAGTGTATTGCATTTCCTTGATTGTTTGTACCCAGTTTGGTGTGTGTGTGTGGTGGGGGGGGGGGGGGCCCATTACCCTTTCCCTGTGTTTGCCTTTGTAAATAAATCATTTAACTCTAAGGTTGTGTTCAGAGTCCTTGTCCTTCGAGACCTCGAACTTGTTTCACAACAACCCCCCCCCATCCATCTGATCCACCTATCAACTGCCAGCTCTTGCTCCATCCCTCTCCCCCTACCTTTTTACACCAGCCATCTCCCCTCTTTCTTCCAAGTCCTGAGGAAGGGTCTCAACCCGAAACGTTGACCGTCCATTTCCCTCCATAGGTGCTGCCCGACCTGCTGAGCTCCTCCAGCTCCTTTGATTATTATCTCTGGGTCTTTCCACTGTTCGGCTAAATGTTGTTAGGCCATGAAGGACAGAAGATGTTACGCAGATGTAGCGAATGATGCTGAATCTGAGAGAATATTAGACTTAAAATATGTGAATGTGGTGGGTGGTGGGATTGGGGTTGGGTGGGACTGTGGGGAGGGGAAGAGAAACCTGTGAACCAGAATAGTAGAGATGGACCTGAAGTTCTCATTTTATTTCCTGGATTTATTTACTGACTTTGCCATTAATGGGTCCCATTTCCCACTTTCCCATTCCAGCCATGATCATCCACTAAATTTTCACCGACTACTGTTTCGATTTAAGCCCTTGTTTTCTGGATGATTAGTTCCTTTGATGTTTTATTAACTTCCCAGAATAGGAACATTCACTTTCTGTGTTAGGTTCCACCTGAATGCACCAACTGAACAAGGAAAGGAAGTACCTCTAATTTAATCTATCCAGACACCACTGAGCTTCCTACACACTGCAATGTAAAAGGAATGGTTCCTACACTCAAACTATAAAGAAATGAGGTGTTACCGCACGTCAGACTACAAACACAGTATTAGACACATATATAACCTCTTAAAACTGCCTTTCCCAAGGGTTTTATGCACATAGACTTCTCCTGAAGACTTGTGTACAGAAATGGACAACTGCCACAACTAGCACTTGCTCTTTAACATCCTGAAATGCCTCACAGAAGTGAGAAACCAAATTTGACATTGGACTGCGTAGGGAGATATGAGGACCCAGTGATGATAAGTTTGAAAGAGAGTCTTCAGAGAAGGTGGGAAGGGGTTAGGGAGGGAATTTGGGAACCTAGAAATAAAGCAGGCTTCGATGGGGTGAACAGAATCAGGGAGATGAAAGAGGCAGAGTCTGGAGGGAAGGAGAGTTCTCAAAGGATTGTGATGCTGGGTACCCAATCTATCACCATCAATAGCCCTCACCCATTATGAGACGAATGACCAAACAAACTAGTTGGTGTTGACTGAGAGGTGAATGTAGCCTGGAATCCTCTGCTCTTCTGAAGGTGATGTTATAGGACCTTTACCAACCAACCCAGCATGTCAATGGAGCCTGAGTGCAACAGGTCAACCAAAGAAAGGCACCTCTGTTCATGCCGTGGAAATGCCAGCCTAGATAACTGTGGGGCTGCAATTTGAGGCCTAACCTTTGCACCTAGAGCCAATTCAGCTCAATGGCTCTGATAAGCACTTTGCAGCATCAGTAACGATTCCGCAAGTAACCAATAAAGTGGGGAGAGTTCTAAAGGGAGTGAAGTTATCTGACACGAATTAAGTTACACCACACAAGAGAGAATAAGATCTCCTGCAGTGAAGAAATGCTGCCTGCTACGTTGAAGAGGTGAAAAGGGAAAACGTACAAATCTGAATAGAATCCCCATTTCTGGATGTGGTGTTACAGATCTTTACAGAAGCCGGGGTAAGCTGTCGAATTGGCTCACCTCCATCAGCATTCTGCACCTTGACGGGGCTGTTCATAATATCAACTGCATTACTGCCAGTCATCTCACTTCCAATAACGACAGCAGAACCTGTCTTCTGGAATAAAGGAGTCAATGACCACTCTCTGTTTAATTGTTCCCCTTACAAGTCAGCCTTCATTTCTAGGTCTGGAGTGTGTGCAGACACACTTCCAGTAGATTTTTTGCTGTTTTTGTACAGTTATCACAATTTCATAATCGCATATGATTGGCAGGGAAATCAGAGATTAACTGGTAAATTATTTTGAACTAACTGCTGTTAATGAGACGTATACTTTTCCTTATACTTATAATGACACAGAAGCAGGCCATCAGCCCCACTGGGTCTATGCCGGCTTCCCACAGCCACATTCCTCCACTCTTTATTTTCCAGTACACCTGCACCTTATCCTGATGAAGGGTCTCGACCCGAAACGTCGACTGTTTATTTCCTTCCATAGATGCTGCCTGACCTGCTGAGTTCCTCCAGCATTGTGTGTGCGTTACTCATCAACTCCCTTTGATTCTTTATGCTATATATCGACATCTGGGGGTAATTTACAGGAACCAAATGAACCTGCCCTCGGGATGCAGGAGGGACATGGAGCATCTGGAGGAGCCCCATGAGATCATATGGATGTTACAATAAACTTTTTTTCACCCATCCTATCACAACCACAGCTGTGTGAAACTTTGGTTAGGCTGCACTTGGAGTATTGTGTGCAGTTCTGGTCACCCCATTACAGGAAGGACATGTTGGCTTTGGAGAGGGTGCAGAGGAAGTTTACCAGGATGCTGCCTGGATTCGAGGGTGCTATGAGGAGAGGTTCGACTAACTTGGATTGTTTACTCTGGAGCATTGGAGACATTGGGAGACCTGATAGAAGTTTAAAAACTTATGAGAGACATAGATATGGTAGACAGTCGGAACCCTTCTCCCAAGTTAGAAATGTCAAATACTAGAGGGGATGGCTTTAAGGTGAGAGGGGGGAAGTTTAAAGGAGATGTACGGGGCAATTTTTTTAATACAGAGAGTAAGGGTAGGTGCCTGGAACATTCTGCTGGGGATAGTGGTGGAAGCAAATAGGATAGTGGCATTTAAGAGGTTTTTAGACAGGCACAGGGAATGGAGGAATATGGATCATGTGCAGACATCATGGTTGGCACAGATATCATAGGCTGAAGGGCCTGTTCCTGTGCTGTATTGTTCCTATTTGCAAGTGTCTGCTAGCTGGAAGTACATTCACAGCTTCCA
Organism: Pristis pectinata; assembly: GCF_009764475.1. Lineage (NCBI taxonomy): Eukaryota > Metazoa > Chordata > Chondrichthyes > Rhinopristiformes > Pristidae > Pristis > Pristis pectinata. Next base: position 5,119,364 of record NC_067429.1, read on the forward strand.
AGCCCACCTAATCTGTGTCCTGTGTTCTAACCAGCCCACTTCATAAGCCCTTGATGATGTGTGTGCTGACCATGCCTAGGACGTAGCAGTCTCACCTCTGGACCTGAGGCACATGGGTTCAGATCTCACTGATCTTGGGCACAAAGGTCCGGACTGGTGCTTCACTGCTGGGCTGATGGATGACTGTACTACAGTGGTACGCTGGACTGAGGCCCCTCCTTACCCTCTCTGTTCAGGGGTCCCAGACTGTCTTTCCAAGAAACAGCACCTACAGCAAGGGATTAGGAAGACAAGTGGCTCATTGGCCTTTATTACAAAGGGGTGGGAGCACTAATGTCGGGAAGTCTTGCTGCAGTTGTACCAGGCTTTGGGTTAGACCGCTGCTGGAGCTTGTCTGCATTTCTCATCTCTGTATCTGGGGAAGGATGTACTTGCCTTGGAGCCAATGTAGTGCATACTCAGTCGATTGTTTACTGGAATGAGGTGGTTGTCTGTGAGCTGAAATTAAGTAGGATGGGCCCTACTTACTGGAGTTTAGATGAATTGAAGCATAAAAAGTTTTAAGACAGTTGATGGTGAGAGGCAATTTGGAATAACCCATCGAGAGTTAGTCTTTCTTTACACCTGTCCTGCATGACTGCATGTATTAGGCACCTGTTATTCATCTGAACAACATACAGCCCTTCACCTCTTTTATCACACCACTTTCATTGAAGGAAAGCTTTAGATAAATTTGAAGAGCAACTAAAATTGAAAGACCACTTCACAAGTCAATTTAACACAAATACAGCAGATGTAAGCAAGCCGAGGCAATGCATATGGGACTGAGCCAACTGAATAAATTTGTGCTGGCTAGCTCTCATTTGTGTAATTTATTCAGTAGCCAGAGCCAGAGCTCGTTTTCTGTGGCATACTTTGATAATGTGTCCTTGTATTAATCACTCACTCCCTCTCTCTCAGATTTATCTCTCTCACTCTCTCTCCCCCCCTCACTCTTTCTCTGTATCTTTCTCTCTCTATCAGTGAATCTGTGTCATCCTTTCACAGTCTGTCTCTTTGTTTGTCACTCCCTCTCAAATCCTTTCATTCCCACTCTCTCTCTCTCTCTCTCTCTCTCTCTCTCTCTCTGTCTCTCATTTTCTCTTTCTCTATCTCACCCATTACCATGCTAAGGAACAGCTGGACATTTTCCTGTTACTGGTTGTTGGTTGTGAGGCAAACAAAGCATTGGGGATGTGGAACCTGTTACCTCATGGCTTGGTAAAGGCAAAGGGGCAAGTTCCATTTCAGGTGAAGCTGATTAAACTTATGACAGAGAAACACAGAGCTCATGGTGAGTTGAAGGGAGGTGGGAAGAGGCTCACGTGGAACACAGTCGCCAGTGTGGACCACTGGTTGGTTCTGATGCTGCAGACAGGGTATCGAGTGTTAAATCTTTCGCATACAGAAAGTTTCAAAAAGGCAAGGAGCTTGTTTCTTGACAAAAACATATATCCTGGCATGGAATATCTTTGTAATTCTTATATCTGATTTTCCGTGATATAATCCTCAAGATGAATGTGAAGACTGGAGACTTGCTTCAGGAATAATGGACTAAACCGCTCTCTGCATTTATAACCATCCAGCAACAATGCGTTATCACCACTACTGAGAAAGCTGACGAATGTAAAAATGTACTGTATCTACGTAAGTGGGGCAGTCACAGCTCATTCATCTCTGAGCTTTCATGATCTATTAGATTCCTTCATGACATCTCTTCACTTGTGTCCTATCTGATGGAATGCTGTGCAGCTTTGCAAATCCTCCACAGGCCCCAAACTGACTGAATCAATTCCAGACTTTGCTGCAATACCTGTCCATGACCAGTCGTGAAATTCTCTACAAATAACAGCTGAACTTACTAAAGGTGTGTGTCTGAGCCATGGGCATGGTCGAGACATGTGATTGCAGCAATGCTCATTTCAGCCAGGAACCCACTAGCAGCACAGTGCCAAGATCCCCACTGTCACTAAATCCAACAGTACCCAGGACGTGCCCTGCACAACAAACCCCCTTCACCCTGTCCACACACACTGCCACCCCACACACGCAGACATACAGACACACAAACACACACATGTATACGCACACACCAACATTCACACAGACACAAATGCACGCATGCATACACACATACACACACAGACACATAAACACACGCACACACATGTATATGACATATCGCCCCATACACTATATTAACCAGAATTTGTTCACCTATATTTTGGAGAAGACTGTTATCTTTTTGACCAGGAAGTCCAAAATTTTCCAAAATGAAATGATTGAAGCTGACAGATCAGCTTGTGGTGGATCAGAGGATCTCAATATTACACTCCAATCCTCTTTCTTGACCGTAATCCCTCAACATCCCAACCTTTTCTCATAGGTCACCCCTATTGCAGCAGGGACTATTCTTGAACATACAGATCACAGTACAGAAAGATGCAATTCAGCCCATTGAGTCCATACCAGCCCCCAGCAGAGAATTCCCATCAGTCTTAATAACCTGTAGCCCTGCAATTTATACTCTGTCAGGTTCCCCTGAACTTTTCCTTTCGGATTCTTTGCCTGTTTACCAACACTAAGGAGCAATGTAGAGTAGCCAATTAACTCACCAGCACATCTTTGTGATGTGGGAAGAGACCAGAGCAACAATAGGTGTCACAACATTTGAGTGACACCTTTGTTTGCAAACACACATAAAAGGAGCAGTTTTCTTTCTTGAGACTTTTTTTTGTCTGTTTTAAAGAAAATTAAGTTGGTTCTTTGTGATCATATTTTTATTACCAAGATAGGTAGGAAATACGTTGTGAAAAGAATGAGAGGATCGCCAAAGGAACGTAGTTTCTCATTGATCTTCCTCCTGCCACACCCAACACTTGGCTATCACCTTGCCCATAAATAGGAGGAGGAAGAGAAGGATGAAGACAAGCATGAGCAGCTTCCTCGGCCATTTCAGAGAGCAGATAAGAATCAACCACACTGCCAGACAGATCAGATAAGGATGGATGATTCACCTTCTATTGGAGAACTAGATCAGATTTTGACCACAATCACACACCCTGGACATTCTCTCTTCTCCCCCCTCCCATTGGGCAGAAGATACAAAGCCTGAAAGCACGTACCACCAGGCTCAAGACAGCTTCTCTCTTGCTGTTATAAGACTATTGAACGGTCCCCTAGCACGATAACATGGACTCTTGACCTCACAATCTACCTCATCATGACCTTGCACCTTATTGTCTGCCTGCACTGCACTTTCTCTGTAACTGTAACACGTTATTCTGCATTCTGTTATTGGTTTCCCTTGTACTACCTCAATGCACTGTTGTGATGAAATGATCTGCATGGATGGCATGCAAAATAAAGTTTTTCACTGTTCCTCGGTACATGTGACAATAAGCCAATTTACCAATTTAGTCTTCACAGATACTATTACGGATTCCAAGGTTTTTTTTATTCCCACCTCAGTTTGCGTAACGCTATTACAGTGCTAGAGACCTGGGTTCAATTCCGGCTGCTGTCTGTAAGGAGCTTGTACGTTCTCCCCGTGTCTGCGTGGGTTTCCTCCGGGTCCTCCGGTTTCCTCCCACATTTCAAAGACATACGGGCCAGGAAGTTATGGGCATGCTATGTTGGCACCGGAAGCATGGCGACACTTGCGGGCTGCCCCCAGAACACTCTATGCAAAAGATGCATTTCACTGTGTGTTTTGATGTACGTGACTAATAAACATATCTTATCTTATCTTTGTTTTGTGAGTTTAGTCCCCCCAAAATATCGTGATGCGGTTCTAACCCACAACCCTGGGGCACTAGTCAGGGCTCAGGAATAATAATGGAGATGCAGGACGAAACTGCAGGGATGGTCTCAGACTGTGAAGCCCCTTCACGCAGTAAAACATTTCCTGGGGCAAGTTACCCCTTCTCCCTCCTTGTGGCCAGCTGGGAGAACCAGGGTTTGAAGGTTGCTCCTGGTAGCACAGCTCTGAATGGGGGTGAAGCCTGCCTGGGAACTCAACAGCATGGAAACACATGATTGCAACTCAAGCCCATGTTAACAAAAAAAAGTAGCTCCATGCAGTGGACAGGACACACTGTCCCACCGTCTTTCTCACTAATGAACCTGGTGACTCTCCAGGGGTTGGCCAGACAAGCCTGCTTGTTGTATAACAGAACAATTCAAAGACGTGCTCTATTAAACCCATAAGAGGGTAACACACAACCAATTACTGTACAGATTGTACTCACTGTCTGCTTAACTAACGGGCTCCTGCAACATGCTGAGAAGGCTCCATGTCCAACACAACACTGTCGTCAAAGAGCTTCTTCAAAGAAATTGTTTCCAAATTCCTTCTCTCTTGCTCTGCCAGTTATCATCTGCCCTTCCACTCCCCCCCTCTCTCCCTCTGTCTCACACACACACACACACACACACACACACACACACACACACACACACACACACACACACACACACACACACACACACAATGAGCTCGATGTGCTGCTGCTGTTTATAGCACTGGGTGCCATGGAGCAATACCCAACTGGCTGAGTGCCAGGAACTATTCAGGAGCTCTCCCACTGGGGCAGCTGAGGGGAGGTGGTGAACGGGGGAGAAGACAATTCAGATACAAATAACTGCAATGTCCAATCATGATAAGCCAACAGGCGACATCATGAAATGACAAACCTTGGATCATTGATGAAACGTACTCACAGCTGTCCTAATGACTGAATCCGGGCAGAACTGTTACACCTTGATGACTACAACTGTAAACAACATTAAAGGAAGGGTTAAGCATGGAACAATTTCCTGAAAAAGTCGCGCAAAGCTCAGCTCTGTACCCTCACAGTGAAATAATTACCATTTCATTCATCCCCAATCGGAAACTGAAAATGAAATGCTTCAATAAATCATGATTCAAAATAAAAACCAGCTTTGCAAACTCCCAGATCAGGAACATCACAAGCGAGATGTAGAGCTCCCACTGCACTTACCAACCTACCAACTGAGATGCACCATCCCAAAAATGTGCCTTAATCCTAATCACCAAAGAGCATCCGCTAAAGAAATCCAAGAGACATGTCCGTGTCCCGCACTGGCTTCTCCAAAATCCAAAAAATGGTAAAGAACAGTGATGTAGGCTGGTTCACGAAGGTAGCTTTTGGACCAATTTGGCCCACCATCCGGACCATGCCCTCTTCTCACAGCTACCATCAGGCAGGAGGTACAGAATCCTGAGGTCCCACACCATTAGGTTCAGGAACAGCTACTTTCCTACAACCATCAGGTACTTGAACCGACCTGCACAACCCTAACCCTACCTCAGCAACAGAACACTATGGACCACCTTTTGCACTACCATGGACTTGTCTCTGATTGTGTTTTTTTTGAACTAATGTCTTGTTTTTGCACAGTCTTTTTTTTCTCTCTGTTCACTGTCTTGTATAATTTATGTTTGGTGTGTTGTCTGTACCTACGTACCTGAGATGCAGCTGCAAGCAAGTTTTTCATTGTACCTGTACCTCACTGTACTTGTGCACATGACAATAAACTCAGCTTGACTTCACTTGAATCCTAAAATGACCACTGACCCATTTAATTGCGTTGCAGCATCTAAAGTTCTGGTCTCCATCTCAGGTAAGAGGCCTGTTTCTCTGCTGTATGATTCTATGACTTTACACTCAAGTGTCAGGCAATGGCCATCTCTAACAAGAAAAGGTCTAAAAGTGTGTGGTGAACCCCTAGATAGGAAGAGTGGAAGAGGAGTAGAGAGCAAGAGGAGAGAAAAAAGGAGAAAAGGTGAGTGAAAGATCAAACACAACTGGGGAGTTGTTCACAGTGTGAAGAAATCTGTGTGAAAAATGAGAAAAAACTGATGCCAGTCCTCCCATATTGGATTCAGATTGACACTCTTACTCTTGGAAGGTCAGCTAAAGATAACAAACATATTGACCATGATCTCATTGAAGGGCTGAATTGCTGTCTCCTGCTGCTATTTCTTTATGTTCTCGCACTCTTAAATAGACACAGGGGACACCGGATGTGAAAGGCGCCATTGCAAGGGAACACTTTTCACTGCAGCCCTCTGAAAACTCTGCATTCCTCCAACGGCAGAGCCCTTTCTGTAAACCACGCTCACTTCAGTGCACCTAACGTCTTTTTTTTCTGCAATTCCCTCCTTCCTTCCCTTCTGTTCTAAAACTTCCCTCTTCAATTAAGCTTTTTGAGTACTATTCCCAATCTCCTTGGGAGCTTAAAAGAATGAGAGGTGATCTTGTTACGGACTCAGTGAAAGTCCCTTTAAGATAGAGAGTGTGTGTGTATGTGTGTGTGGGGCGTGCTTACATCAATAGAAGATAACGGACGTAATGACGTTGTTGAAGAAGGCAGAAGAAGAAGGAGAGAGAGAAGGGAGAGAGACACCAGCCTGCTTGTTTTCTCTATCGATGGATGAGAAACAATAACTGTGTTTGCCACTGAAATCCATGTATGGAAGTTGGAAGTAATCCGGTGGAGTTCACTTTGTTGCTGACCTGTAGAAGGAAACAGGTATTTGTGTGTGGACGACCACGGTTCGGATGCTTTTCGGGGTGAGGAAGTCACTACCGAGTAAACACTGGAGTGTCTTTTGGGTTCCATCATGGAACATTTGGATTTCGTATTTACTCTCCCTATGTTTTTCTACATCTACATCTTATCTTCAGACAACGGTGGTTGTTGAAGAAGCCCTTGCTCATGTTTCACCTTATGGCTTGCGGAACTGAACTTTAAGAACCATTCAGGAACTGGGAGTTTTGGACTTTGTCACACACACACACGACGAGTTTAGTTTTGGGGTTAACGTTTGAGGTTTAACATTTTTGAATTCTAACATACTAACATTTTTACTTTTATTTTACGTATTATCATAAGTAGTGATTAATAAAATAGCTTTTAACACTAAATCATGCTCAGTGTGTTTCTTTTGTTGCTGGTTCGTGACAGGTGGTTGTTGAAGAAGCCCTTGCTCATGTTTCACCTTATGGCTTGTGGAACTGAACTTTAAGAACCATTCAGGAACTGGGAGTTTTGGACTTTGTCACACACACACACGACGAGTTTAGTTTTGGGGTTAACGTTTGAGGTTTAACATTTTTGAATTCTAACATACTAACATTTTTACTTTTATTTTACGTATTATCATAAGTAGTGATTAATAAAATAGCTTTTAACACTAAATCATGCTCAGTGTGTTTCTTTTGTTGCTGGTTCGTGACAAAATTGGGGGCTCGTCCGGGATTTGAACCCGGGACCTCTCGCACCCCACTGAAATATGTAAAATTCTTAGAGGGCTTGACACATTCCCTTCTAGAGGTCTATTCTCCCTGACTGGAGCGTCACATTCTCAGAGCATGGACTGTTGGGACTGAGATGAGGAGATGCTTCTTCAGTTGGAGAGCTGAGGATCTAAAGAATTCTCTGTGTTAAAGGGCTATGAATGCTCAAAGACCAAGCCAGAGATCGACAGATCTTTGGCATGGTGGGGGGGGGAGGGGGGTGCGGAATGGAGGGATATGGGGAAAGGTTGAGATAATGAACTTTGTAGATGATTGGGAATGATCTTATTAACTGGCAACTGTAAATTGCTTCTAGTGTGTGATGAGTTGTAGAATTTGGGTGAGGGACTGTCAGTGGGAATGTGGGGACAATAAAATTTTAAGATTTTTAAGATATCTTTATTAGTCACATGCACATCGAAACACACAGTGAAGTGCATCTTCACGTAGAGTGTTCTGGGGGCAGCCCGCAAGTGTCGCCACGCTTCCAGCGCCAACAAAGCATGCCCACAACTTCCTAACCCGTACGTCTTTGGAATGTGGGAAGAAACCCACGCAGACACGGGGAGAACATACAAACTCCTTACAGACAGCGGCCGGAATTGAACCTGGGTCACTGGCACTGAAACAGCATTACGCCAACTGCTACACTACCGTGCCTGCCCCCACACTACCGTGCCTGTGTAAAAATGGGTGCTTGATGGTCAGTGCAGACTTGGTGGACCGAGGACCTCTCTCCGTGTTATATTTCCCTAAGACTCTATGACATGCCCGATGGGCTGAATGGCCTCTCCTGCTCCTCATTCTAATGGATCGTACTTTTCTCTGCCTTGCCCGCTGGATCAGCATCAAATATTGTCCAATCAGCCTCCTGCGAAATGCCTTGTGACTCTGCTCTGCATGAATGCCAATTTATAAATACAAGTTGTGGTGATCTTTGATTACTTTTAATATTCTGCTGCTTTTGAAAGTATGAACAAATAAAAAGGAATTTTTAAGACTTTGCATTTCAAGAGAGCAAATGATGCTTCAGGGAAAGGGTTTACTGGAATACTTCGAAGTATCATGCTGCGGTTAATTTGAGGAAAATCTCCTCAAGTACATTGCTAGGGAGATTATAAACCCCTTACTGTTTCCGTAAGCCAGAAAAGCCAACTAGAAAAATATCCTTATGCATTTTCATCTCTGCAAAGTGTGACACAATTATAATGAAGTCAAAAAAAGAACCACGTCCCTTATTCCATTTTACAAAACTGAGATAATAGAATAAAAATGAATTGTTCAGTGCTTTTCAGTTTGAAATTCCATGCTAGAATTTCCCAGGATATCTTCCCGTCCTTACCATGAGTTACATTTATTTCCTTATCCTCGAACTCAAGACTATTTTGTGTTACAGTCACTAGAAGTGTGAAGTGATAGCAGAGGTCAACATCACATCTGGGATCCGGATAAACAATAGGACAACAGTCTGTCTCATTAACTGGTTCAATGCTACTGAGTGTGAGTTCCACCAGGACTCCAGAACTAATTGCGGTGTTGGTTCAAACATGGATCAAAATCTGAGGTGGGCGTGACTGCCTTTGACAATAAGGCAGCTTCAGACGGAATGTGGAATCGAGGAGCCCCGGTAAAACTGGTTAATGGGAACTGGGGGAAATCTCTTCTGTGGCAGGAATTTTCATATTTCCTGATGACATAGAGAGAGGCTGTATGACCCACTGAGCCCATGAGTCTCAGAGCAATCCCTTCAATCCCATTTCCAATTTATATCCCAATAAATTCTTCCCTCACGTGCCCATCGATTAGAATCTACAACCATCCACTTACACAAGGGGTAACTTACAGCGACCAATTAACCTACCAACCTGCACGTCTTTGAGGTCTTGGAGAATACCAGAGCACTCAAAGCAAAACCCACGTGGTCACAGGGAGAACAAGCAAACTCCACACTGCTAACACCACAGGTCAGGATCGAACCCAGGTCACTGGAGTGGTGAAGCAGCATCTCTACCTGTTGTGACACTGTGTCACCCCATCGTACTCAGCACAATAAAGAAGGCCGTGGTTGTTTGATTTCAATCACCTCAACCCTAAAACATCGCTGTAGAAGTTCCTCAAGTCAAACCCAACCATCTTCAGCTGCCTCAGCAGTGACCTTCCCTTCATTGTAAGGTCAGAACTGGGATGTTCTGAGATGATTATATAATTTTCAGTTGCATTTAAAACTCCTCCTTTAATGGAACAGCCTGTGCCTGATGCATAACGATATTCAGGCATCGGCTGATGACTTGGAATTAAATTTTTTGTCACACAAGTGCAGAGCGATGACAAGAATCAGAGAGTCTAACCACCAACACTTGACACTCAAAGGCATTACCATCACCAAATCCTTCACCATCAACATCCTGGAGGTCACCAGAAATTTAACTGGACCAGCCACGTAAATACTACTGTCTAACAGCGGGTAGGCAGCTGGGTGTTCTGCGGTGTGTAACTCACCTCTCAAATCCCCAGAGCCTTTCCACCATCTACCAGGCAAAAGTCAGGAATGTGATGGAACAGTGCCCACTTCCCTGAGGAAAGCAGCTCCAACAACAGTCAGAAAACTTGGCACCATCTAGAGAGAGTCTCACCCCTCCACCACTGGCACACTCTGCTATCTACAAATGCTCACGTCAAGACTACTCTGATAGCTCCTCCCCACAGCAGTTCAGCCTCTACCACCGAGAAGGTGGTAGCATCAGGGGCAGGAGAACACCGCCACCGGCAGATTCCCCTCTACATTGCACAACTTCCTGATTTGGAAATATATATCACCGTATCTTCACCCTCACTGGGTCTAAATCCTGGAATTCCTTCCCCAGCAGAACTGCAGAAGCACCTTCACCAGAAGTTCCACCGCAGTTCAAGGAGGGTTGCCTTCTCAGGAGAAATTAAATTGGCTAGCACCAATAAGGAAATGCACTCCAGCCAACCACAGATGAGAGGTCTTGGCCACAGCCCGTGGTTCCTGAGCCTGCACTCCCTGGGGGCTCCGCTGGTGGATTTGGCCATTGTACTGATCTTTCATTCATGACTTGGCTCTCCCATCGACCTTCCCAGCTTCTGTCCACTGCTGACATTTGCTCACTCTCTGCACGATGCTCAAGAGGGAAATTCAATCACCTGTACGTGTATCCACCTGTGACCTTCAATAATAATTAGCTGGTTAGGAGCTAGCTGACACAGCACCAACTTGTTAATGAGAGTCAACTCAATGTGTGTTCTGCTCACTGAGGGGGAAAAATTAAATTATCTCGTTTTTTTTAGCCTTGTTAACTTTCGCCTCATGTCCTCTAGTCCTTCCAAGTTAAATAACTTGCATACATCTCCATTATCCAGCACTCTAATGATTATGCGCCTTAATTTATTTAGAAACAACGCAAAATACTTCTGACTTTGTAACTTAGAGAACTAAATACTAAATCTCCTTCGACCCCATTGCCCCACTCTCTTCTTCCACTCAGGCTCCAGAATATAGAAGCACATATATGCAGACTTTGCCAGTCATGTCCGCATCTCAAGAGAGAATAATTGTCACAAATTCCTTTAGGAAAAGAGGTGGGTGAAACTTTTACACAGTGCTCCAAATGTCAGCTCACTAATAAGATTAGAAGACAAGGCCCAAATTTTAATTTAAATTCAATCCCAGTCCCTGATCGGCCAGTCTTCACATCAAAGCTTCACATCAAAGAATCATAAACTCATTAAAGCATGGGAGGAGGCCATTCAACCCATGGAATCTGTGCCATCTAGTTGGTCTCATTCTCTATTTCCTATTTTAACCATCCACTGCTGATCCCTTCTCTTTGCAGTTCCATGCAGTGCATTCCAGGTCAGGTATACTCACCAGTCAGATAGCTACTCCCCAAGGTCTTTTGCGAATCACTTTAATTCCGTATCCCTTGGTCCTTGAGCCCACTGCTAAAGGGAACCATTTCTCTATTTACCTTACCTAAACCTTCTATAATTTTGACTGAAGCTCTTTCAAATCTCCTCTCAACTGTCTCTGCTCCAAGGAGAACAAAGTCAGTTTCTCTAATGCATCTTCGTAACTAAAATCTCTTCCTTATGATCATTCCTTTAATCTTACCTGCTCCTTCCCTGGAGGCTTCACATCCTACTTAAGATGCACTGACCAAAATTGGGCACAAGTTGGAACACAACCAGCATTTTATCGATGCACCATAGAAAGCATCCTATCCAGATGCATCACAGCTTGGTACAGCAACTGCTCTGACTGTGACTGCAAGAAACTGCAGAGAGTTGTGGACACAGCTCAGCACATCACGAAAACCAGCCTCCCTTCCATGGACTCTCTCTATACTTCTTGCTGCCTCGGTGAAACAGCCAGCATAATCAAAGACCCCTCCCACCCTGGACATTCTCTCTTCTTCCCTCTCCCATTGGGCAGGAGATACAAAAGCCTGAAAGCACGCACCACCAGGCTCAAGGACAGCTTCTATCCCACTAAGACTATTGAATGGTTCCCTTGTATGATAAGATGGACTTGTGACCTCACAATCTACTTCGTTATGACCTTGCACCTTATTGTCTGCCTGCACTGCACTTTCTCTGCAACTGTAACACTTTATTCTTCATTCTGTTATTGTTTACCTTGTTCTACTTCAAGGCACTGTCGTAATGAATCGATCTGTATGAACAGTATGCAAAACAAAGTTTTTCACTGTACCTCGGTACATGTAACAATAATAAACCAATTTACCAATATAATTTATCAATTTATTTTGATAAGCTTCAACATCACTTTCTTTCCTGTACACTACCAGGCATTAGTTTCTGTAAGGCTTGCCTCTATCTACCTTGGTATGCACCATGCTCCACTGAACACATACTATAATGCTCTAACTTTTCACTTCAGAGACAGGAGAATCAGCTTGCTAGAACATTAGGAGCTGGAAAAAGACATTTGGTCCCTCAACCTTTCTCTGCCAGTCAACAAAATCATGACTGATCCTCAGCCTCAGCACTATTTCTCTGTCTATCCACACATCCTGGAATCCTGCACTATCCAAAAACCTACCAATCTCTGTTCTGAACGCAATCAATGACTGAGCCTCCCTGGCCATTTAGGGTAGAGAATTCAAAAACTTTTTAACCCCCTGAATAAGGAAATTTCTCCTCATTTCAGTCCTAAATGGCCAACTCCATATTTTAAGACTGGGACCCCTAATTTCCTTCAGTCATGGGAAACATCCTTCCCACATCTACCTTGTAGAGCCCTCTAATGATTCTGGACTTTTCAATGAGGTTACTGCTCATTTTTCTAAGCTCTATAGAATGGAATCAATCTCTCCTCTCACAACAGACCTGCCATCCCAGGAACCATCTGCTGAATCTTCCTTGCATTCACTGCATTAACCTTGTACTCTAGGCAGAGTACAAGTTTAATGGCAGGATTCTCAGCAGTGTGGAAGAACAGAGGGATCTTGAGGTCCAAGTCCATAGATCCCTCAAAGTTACCGCATGTTGATAGGATGGTTTAAAAAGGCGTATGATGTGCTGGCCTTCATTAGTCGGGGGATTGAGTTCAAGAGCCGTGAGGTAATGTTGCAGCTCTATAAAACTCTGGTTGGACCACACTTACTGTTCTCAGTTCTGGTCACCTCATTATAGGAAGGATGTGGAAGCTTTAGAGAGGGTGCAGAGGAAATTTACCAGGATGCTGCCTGGATTAGAGAACATGTCTTATGAGGGAAGGACGAGCGAGCTAGGGCTTTTTTCTTCAGACCGATGCAGGATGAGAGGCAACTTGCTAGAGGTATACAAGATGATGAGAGGCATAGGTAGAGTGGACAGCCGGCGCCTTTTCCCCAGGGGGGCAATGGCCAATACCAGAGGGCATCCGTTTAAGGTGAGTGGGGGAAAGTTTAGGGGAGATGTCAGAGGTAGGTTCTTTACACAGAGAGTGGTGGGTGCCTGGAACGCTCTGCCGGGGGTGGTGATAGAGGCTGATACAATAGGGACATTTAAAAGATTCTTAGATAGGCAGATGGATGTAAGAAAAATGGAGGGTTATGGGCTGTGTAGGAGGGAAGGGTTAGATCGATCATGGGGTAGGTTTATATTGGTCAGCACAAAATCGTGGGCTGAAGGGCCTGTACTGTACTGTACTGTTCTACGTTCTATGTCTTCTTTAGCAAGTATATACGCTTCTTTGGATAAAGTAACAAAAATGATGTAATTGATGTTAGACCCTTATTCTTGTACTCAGATCTTGTACTCAGATCCTCTTATGTTAAATGCCGACAAACCATTTGCCTTCCTAACTGCCTGCTACACCAGTGTGTCAGCTTCCACTGACTTGTGCACAAGGACAATCAGCTCCTTTGAATGTCTACAATTCCCAATCACTCACCGGTTTAAAATACTCAGCATTTCTGTTTTTTCGATTGAAGTCGATAATCTTACATCTTCCACATTGTCATCAGCAAACTTATATTTGCTCCCGTCAGACAGACAGACAGTTGATGTAGACTGTAGAGTTGGGCCCAAGCTTTGATCCCTTCACCTCCCAACTCATTACAGCCTGTCAGCTGAGACAGATCCTTTTATTCACACTCTTTATTATCCGTTAACCAACTAGCAATCTATTTAAGTAATTTACACCCAATTCTATGCGTCCATCAACTGCCTGTGTGGAACCTTACTGAAACCCCTCGAAAAATCCAAATACTTCACATCCAGTGGTTCTCCTTCATCTACTCTACCAGATACTTCCTCAACAAGCTCTGACAGATTAATGAAACATGGTTTCTCTTTCATAAATCCATTCTGACTTTACTCAATCATATTATTACTATCTAAATGTCGTGGTACAGATTCCAGTATTTCCTCAACTACCAATGTCAGGCCAACAGGTCAGTTCTCTGCTTTTTTCTCTCCCTCCTTTCTTAAATAGCAGAGTCACGTCCATTAACCTCATATCTGTGTTGGATTTAGAAGTAAATGGGGAGTTTGTGGAGCCTCATTCCTTGTAGAAGTGCATTATCCTTTCATTCGATGCCTCCTCTGTGTTTGGAACAGCCTTTGCCTTCCGTGCCCCTGGAACGTAATCTTGATTCTTGATTCTTCAATACCACCCACCTCCCCCCCCCCTCCAAACTTTACCCTCAAGTTGTAACCACTCACCTCTGCTCCATGTGCTCCAGCCTGGTAAGTGGGCGAGTGGGTCACACACTCCTTCACAGCTTCCAATAGCAAGGCTGCTCTGTGGCTCAGCAGGCAGGAGGCACGTTTCTACGGGGCAAGGCAGACAGTGACAGTTTGTGCCAAGAGCTGGGGCGGGCCAACTGGTTGCTTGGCTGAGCACTCGCTGAATGAACACAAGGACATCACAACAGTGACGGTGCGCTGCTGGGGTCTGATCACACGTATGAAATCATTGTAATTAATACATGGTGGAGAAGGGGGAGGTCCTTCATATGAGTGACCAAAGCAGAGTAACACACCATCAATGATGCAATGTTCTACTTATTCTATGGGTTCCATAGGTCCATTAATATTACACGTTATCTATGGTCATATCATTACAATTTCACACTTAGAATTACTCTCGATTCCCATAGAATAACGATTCTTTGTACAAAGGTCTATTCTGCCATGTGAACAAACCATTTAGAGTTCACTTTGAACAGTTGCTCTCACTACAAGACGTATCATGAGGAAAGCAGGGTTTAATATTAGCATTGTCCAATCCAACTCTGCCCAATTCTATGGAACATGCTCCCTTTGTAAAATCAGTGAATCCTAGCAGCTTTGGAGAAGCTTTCTGGCATTACTGAGCTGACAGGACAAGGGAGCAGAATGAACTGATTGAATGCACAGAGTCACGTAACCCTTGGGTTAGAGACCGACATCAGTACAGTTCACTCTTTGTGTCAATCAGAGCAAGACCACCAGCTAAACTCACCAAGCCATGAGAGCAGGAATCCTGTGCTTTTTTCCCTTGTAGGACCTTTCCCCCACTGGAGCCCACTCAGGTCAACCCTAGTGGGCCACTGAGAGCAGCCCCATTGTGATACATTGTCCACACCCCCCACCCTTTGCCTGTACACCACAATAAAGTGAATGCTCATCACCTCAACACCAGTGGTTGGCAAAATTGCTCTGGAATTGGTCTGATCTACCTTGCTCGTGATCCCACTGCATTATCTAATTAAGGATGAAACAAAATAGAAAATGAGCCCCTTTGTGGGGAAGTGGTTTCCTGTGAAGCTGGGGAGTGAACCATGGCAAAACTGGTAGAGCTGCTGCCTTACAGCTCCAGTCAACCTGGTTCAACCCTGACTGTGCTGCCTGTGTGGAGTTTGCACCTTCTCCCTGTGACTGCGTGGGTTGCCCTGGGTGCTGAAGTTTCCTCCCACATCCCTAAGACGTGCCGGTTGGTAGGGGGTAATTGGCCACTGTGAATTATCCCTAGCGTGTAGGTGAGTGGCGGAACACGAGGGAGTGGCGAATGGGAATGTGGGGAGAATAAAATAGGATTAGCGTAAAAAAAGTGTGCTCGATGGTCGGTGTGAACTTAGTGGGTTGAAGGACTTGCTGCTGTCCTGTATGATCTTTGATTCCAACCTCACTGACTCAGAGTATCTCAGGGTTGATATCCAGTGTGAGATAGCTACCCTCAGATTACCACGTCCAGCAAAGAGTCGTGACCAGGGATGAGTAATAAATACTGACCTTGAAACTGGCAATCACATTCCATGAACGAATAAAAGAAAGTTAGCTGGTGAATTGCTAAAACTGGGCTCAGTGATTGTTGGTGAAAGGAATTGCAGCAAGGGTAAGGGAGCAATCAGCCACTGATACTGTTTTCAGGGGTTAAGTACTGACTTGTTGGAATTGACATCAGCAAAGATAGAACTTTGGGCACAACCAGCTTGGACCACTGGACTGAGATGTTTGGAAGGAACTGGCCAATGAGCTAATTCATGCATATATTCTGATTATTATTGACTCATTGAAGTCAGCGAAGGATATTTGAGCAAGTGGTTTTTGATATTCAAACAGAATTTGTGATAAGTTGGGGCAGAAGTATCACAAAGTAAACATATTTCTCTTGAATAAAGAAAGAATTTTGAGCCAAATCCAACAACAGGGAGTAAAGGGAAATGATGATTCGTTTCAAGTAGGCTTTGTAGAGTCAGAAGTTGTGACGTTGAATTCCCAGTGGATTTTTGCACTGTCAGTGAGTTTCTCCCTCGAATTCAAGAGCAGAACAAGACAAACAGTGTGTGATCAACCACCAATTTTCCTGGGATCCTCAGCTGAGACAGGCAGCTGATTGACTTTTGTCAGTTTTACATTCTCAAAGCCTGATTCTACCCCTGTGAAGTCGAATGGATGGAACACCAAGTGGGCTAATTGTCCCTACCTTGTAAACAATGCAAATAATTTTAATGAATCAGCAAGGATTGGAAATCAGGCTGACGCTGAAGGAACACAGAGGATAAAGGAATTTGGAACCCATTCCCCCAAACCTTGCTCAGGGTGGACAGCATTGAAAGTGTTGAGAAGGAGTTTTTTAATAGCCTAGGGGATTGAAGGACATGGAACCATGTTGGACAAACTGAGTTAAGATATGGGTCGACCACAATCTCACTGAAGAATAGAAGAGGTTCAAGGGCTGAAGGGCCTCCTGCTGTTCTTACTGCTGGTTGATGGCAGTCAGTCTGGTGTAAAACCTTTGCCGAGAGAATGGCTGCCTTTTGGTGTACGAAACAGTTGCTGTTTACATCACTAACGCCCACTCCAAACTCTCTGAGGAACAGAGGAACAGTACATTGAAGGCTGCATCTTGCAGATGTATCGGACAGGGATCAGCGCAGTTCCTCTTGGGAGCTGCATGCAGGTGTGTTAGCTGCACCGAGCACTGGGAATCTAAAGTTGGCAGAACCCACACCAATGCAGCCTCCTTGAAGGTGAAGGAAAAAGTGGAGCAGAGGGGACACAGTGGTTGGCAAAGGCTGCAGGTCCCCCTAAAGCTCCAGCACCTAGCCCAGTGCAGGAAATGCACTTGGTGCAACCTGTGACATTACTAGGTATGCAAATGACACCAGGCAAATGTCAGCACAGAAGTGCATGAGCTAATTTCCCAAGGGTCACTAATCCACTTGAAAATGATTGTACAGCAATCTACCTTGGGCAAAATTACTGAGTGATCTGTGCAAAACAAACTCATAAAAGGGTTCAATTTCCAGGCAAGTTTCAAACATTATTATGAGTAACACCTGAGGCGTGACATTCAAGGTGTGCAGACGGCTGGATTAGTTAAGGTAAATAGAAGAATGTTCCCAATGGCAGAGGGTTGAAGGGCCAGGAACACAAGCATTTCAAGTGAGGAGCAAAAGATACAAGGGGGTGTGCTCAACTGAAGGGGTGGTAGGAGTCTGAAACTATCGGGGTGTTATCTGGAACTGCAGGGGTAATGGAAACAGAATTAATCAGAGCTTCCAAAAGAGAATTGGACAGCCAATTGAAGTGAGTAATTTGCAGGGCTCAGGAGACCCATCCAGAACATGGAAGCAATGGGGTAGTTCTACTGAGAGCCAGCGTAGATTTGATCGACCGAGTGGCCACTTTCTGTGATGTAGTAACTCAGCTATTGTTATGAGTCTGTGGTTAAGTGCAGCGATATTGCAGACACAGCACTTTGGTCATCATTTGGATTCTTCACAATTTCCAGCTTTTTCACCTTCAGCAGCTTGACTATTGATTTGGATGTGATTGGATCTTCAGGTGTGAGAGAAGGGACAAAGCCTTGGGGACTTAATCCATAGTCAGTGGGTTAAGATAAGAGACATTGAGATGACCATCCATTAGACACAGTGTCCACTGCAGTCAAAAGAATTAACAATCAGGTACTACGAATAACAAACCATTCATCTGGTTAACCATTGACTGGGATGAATTTCTACCCTAAATTTTACTTCAACAGACAGAGAATATAAATCGTAAGAAATAAAGCAGGAAAACAATTAACTCAGGACCAATGACAGTATTATTCTCAGGTAAGGGAGAGTGGTGGGGTGGGTGGGGGAGTAGGGTGAAGGTTTCAATCCAATGGAATTCCCAATGGACTAGGAAAAATAAGAGGCAAAAGTAATCCAAAGGCTACAATTCCAAAGGCTGTGCAGGAACAGGGATCCAAAGTGAATGTGGACAAATCTTTGAGTTGCTTAAAAAGAAGTGAAGGCTGTGTTACTTAAGTTACAGAGTACAGAAACAATAAAGATGAACCTATGTGAACCATTGCTTCAGCTGTGCATCCAATTCTGGGCAACATTCTTTGGGAAGGATAGGAAGGCCTCAGGGAGAATGCAGAAAAGATTTACCAGAATGGCTACAGAGATGAGAGATTTCAGCTACCAGCAGACAGTAGAGAGCCTGAGATTACTCTCCTTAGGGCAGTGTGGAGAGTTATAGCAGCCTTCGGATTGTGAAGGATCTAAACAAAGTGAATATAGAGAAACCATTGCCTTTGGCAGAAGAGTTGAGACCACAGCACACACACACTTAATGTGACTGGAATAATTTTCATGCAGCTTGGAGATAGGATCAGGAATGAACTGCTTGGGAAGGTGGTGGACGTGGATTCAGTGGTGGCTTTCAAAAATGAGATGGGTAAGTACTTGAATATGAAAAAACAGGGCCACAGGGAAAGAGCCAACGCATGGATCTGAGTAGATTGCTCCTTACAAAGCACAGTCGTGGGCTTTGGGTCAAATGGCCTCCTTCTCTACTGTAATTGTTCTGTGATTCTATTAGACTAAGTAGTGGTAGTCTGCAGGCTTGTCTGTAACTAATAAAGAACAGAATGGGCTGTGGGTTGTATCTGACTTCCTTCCATCTTACTCCCATCTCACCTCAGCATTCCCTGCCCTAACCCACACTGCTGCATTCCTTTATAGTTTTGTTTTCACAGGATTGGCAGCTCGCTACATTTGGCAGCTTCAAAACTTGAAAGCACATTCATTAATTTTGAAAACAAGGATAACTTCTGCAAGAGTAGTTCCAACTCTTCTACTTCTCCCAATTTCATCTAGAACAGAGCAAACAGGTACATTAAACGTCTCTCACTTTCAACAATCTTTCAGTTCAAATAGCCGGCACCTATTTAGTGTCCACACCACACAAACGTTGCTGGCAATATCAAAAAGCCATGTTTCGCCGCATATTCCAATTTCCCCAGTCAATTCCACAAGGCATAGATGCTCACGAATCAAAAAGCACCAGCTCAGAGAAAGCACGTTGCTGTTGAATCTGGAGTATAGGTCACCTTTTTAGTTCTCCACTTACAAACCAGTGTCTGATACACAGGTGTGGCTTAAAGTCCAGATCTGACAGTAACTGGTACAGTGATGACTACAGCTGTGTCTGTTGGACTTAGAAGGTGTTGGTTTCTCCTCACCACAACTCCCCATGCATGAACCGACTTTACCAGCCCACGTGTCAAGGGCGACTCAGCAGAAGATTTTACACTTCAGTTGAATAGCCCACAGTTTGTGCAGGACTGGGTCTAATAAGAAATCATGAATTAGAGAGCTTTGACTCCAAATTGTTTCTGAACCAGTCTGAGGCCAAGGAAGATTTCAAATGTTGAAGAGCAACTTATGACTCCTAAGCCCATTCCCAACGCAAACATAACTGCAAAGAATCATCACTGTATCAAAGCTGAAAATAAACCAAACCCCAGGGGCTCCAGTCAACACACACACAAACACATACACCAATTAACAACCCAACTGAATACAAACAGGAGGCCTCCAGCATTACAGAGCAGAGTGACAATGAGAAAGCAAAGGTCTGGCAACATATAACACAGAAACCTTTGAGAGCTTCTCTCAAAATGCAAGTTTGCAACAAACATAAACAGCAAGCGACCAAAGGTTACCAATTCTAAATAAATAATAATTTCGATTATGCGAAGTTCAGCTGTAAAAATACAGTAGTTATTTCCATGTCAGTACAGCAAACAAGGTCTCTAATCAGTAGCAATGAACCAACTCGCCTTCCAATACCCAAGTGTAAAGGGTCATGGATCATCTACTTCCCAGATGTTGCAGTGGCTACCCAGGCAACAGAGAAGTGCTATGTGAGATTTGGAACTCAACGGTGCAGAGCAGGAAAGCAATTTAAAATGAGCTGCAGCAGGGTAAAGGGTCCCACACCTTGTGCATGTTGAAAAGAGGTTTAATTTTTGGAATTACCCAGTTGGTCACTCCTAGACTTGCATGGCATTTACTGCCTGCAGTAAGGCCACACTACCCACTACACTGAGGCTCGAGCCTCCTTGCAGGTGGGTGTAAATGGCACAATTTTGGAGAAACACTATGACCACTTTGCACTAAAATGGTTGTTTTTTTTTGTTCTAATTGTGTTCTTCCTTGTAAAAATTGTGTATAATTTATGCTTAGAACATAGAACAGTCCAGCACAGGAACAAGACCTTCGGCCCACAATGTTGTGCCAAACTAATTAAACTAGTAATTAAATGCTGAGTTAAACTAATCCCTTCTGCCTACAAAATGTCCATATCCCTCCATTCTCTGCACATTCACGTGCCTATCTAAGAATCTCTTAAACGCCTCTATTGTATTTCTTCACCACCATCCCTCGCAGCACATTCCAGGCACCCACCATTCTCTATGTAAATAACCTAACCCGCACACCTTCTTTGAACTTACCCCCTCTCACCTTAAATGCATGCCCTCTAGTATTAGACATTTCAAACCTGCGAAAAAGATACCATCTGTCTACTCTGTCTATGCCTCTCATAATCTTATAAACCTCTATCAGGTCTTCCCTCAGCCTCCTCCACTCCAGAGAAAACAACCCAAGTTTGTCCAACCTCTTTTTATAGCACAGGCCCTCTAATCCAGGCAGCATTTATGTTTTTCCTGTAAAGGTTGCATAATTGATGCTCTGTGCCTGTGATGCTGCTGCAAGTAAGTTTTTCATTGCACTTGTGCACACATGTACCTGTGCATTTGACAATAAACTCAACTTTGACTTTGACGAACAGGGGTGTTCTCCCAGGTGATATTGTCCCATACTTATCATACAATCGACACCATCTGGTCATAATCACATTGTTAATACTAGGTGCTGGAAGCAAATTAGTTTCTATATTTCCTACAGTACAATTGTGACTACATTTTGTTGGTATTGGTATTGGTTTATTATTGTCACTTGTACCGAGGTACAGTGGAAAGCTTGTCTTACAAACTGATCGTACAGGTCAATTCATTACACAGTGCAGTTACATTGAGTTAGTACAAAAAGCATTGATATAGTACAGGTAAAAACAGTAACAGTACAGAGTAAAGTGTCACAGCTACAGAGAAAGTGCAGTGCAATAAGGTGCAAGGTCACAACAAGGTAGATCGTGAACAAGGTAGATCATGAAGATCTGCAAGGTAGAGGTACTTTGCAATGAACTCAACAAATGGCAGCTCCAGGGCTCTCCTCTGATGGGACTTCAATCTCCTAACTCAACAAGCGAGAATGCCTTCCACTGAGCCAGGTCACAGAATGCCTGTGATACCCATGATACAGCACCATTAATCCCCAACCATCCAGAGGAACAAACAGGAAGGAAGATCAATTTAGCTCATCTTCCTTCCTGTTTGTTCTAACACTTCAGTCAGTTTAGAATTGAATTCTTTGCCCTCTCTGTACTTCAATTGACCTTTCATTCATTACATTTTTGAGTAGTTGTGTTTACAGCACTTGAAAGAGTGGAAAAATGTGTAAAGGTTACATGGATGTCAGCTCCAAGCTTTATACTTTGAACGTCATTGTCCTGAGGAAGGAGAATTCTTTTCCCTTAGGGGTCACTGGTGTGGCTGCAAGCACAGGGCCAGTCTTTATGAAAAGCTCACACTCTGTGCTACAAAAGACATCAGCCAATACTACAGGCCAGTGTCCGACATAAATAGGTGTTGAAAAGCTTTAATTAGTGCAGAAGCTCTCCAATAACTCAGAGGGTGGAGGACTGGGAACATGACAAAGGAACACAAAATGAAGAGAGAGGAAAATAAATTGCTTTTTGTTAAAATAATGATTGGATAATTAATACTGTCTGTACATTGGAAGAAAGGAACAATTTTTAATTATTCTCTTTTGAAAGCAGCAATGAATAGTAATTTAAATGACAAGAAACCTCGGCTGTATTAAACAGAGCTGGAAGTTTTTTTTTGCCTTACAAGGTCAGTCTCCCATAACATCTACAAAGGCTGTCAAAGCACATAACACATAAGTGTAAAGGAAGAAAGAACGAGAGGAAAAAGAGCTTGCATTTATTTGTGGTTCTTGTGTCCTCTAGATGTCCCAAGGTAAAGTCACAGAATCATAGAATCTTACAGCACAGGAACAGGCCCATAACCACCATACCCCTGACTCGAGCACCTCCCACCATACCCCTGACTCGAGCACCTCCCACCATACCCCTGACTCAAGCACCTCCCACCATACCCGACTCAAGCACCTCCAAATCTCACCAGCCTCCCTCAGTGGCACCACCATACCGTGTGTCATTCCCTGGAACTCCAACCTATCAGACACTTTGTACTCTCCACCCTTCCGACTTCTCAGTAACTTCGAACATGCTTGGTTTTTAAAATGTTTACTTCTGAAGAAAGGTCTTCAAGCTAAGACATTAACTCTGAAAATCAAAATAAAAACTGCAGATGTTGGCAATCTGAAATAAAATCAGAAAGTGCTGGAAATACTCAGCAGGTCAGGCAGCATCTGTGGGAAGGGAAACAGAGTCAACGTTTCAGGACATTGCTCTGGCAGATCCGTCGTTTCAGCCTGCTCTTGCCCCAGTAAACTTATTCCTTCCTACCTTGGCTCTATCCTTTCTCCTCTGGTCTGGTCCCTTCCCAATTATATCCGTGACACCTCCGATTCCCTCCTGCCACTTTGTTCCCAATTCCCTGGTCCCAACAGGCTCATCTTTCCCATGGACGTACAACCTCTTTACACCTCGGTCCCACATCAGCATGGACTGAGGGCCCTCCACTTCTTCCTGGAGAAGAGGCCCAACCTGTTCCCCTCCACCAACAGACTCCTTCACCTGTCACATTAAACAACTTCTCCTTCAACTCCAGCTCAAAGGTGTAGCAATGGGCGCTCACATGGACCCAAGCTATGTCTGTCTCTCCGTGGATATGTGGAACAGTCTTTGTTTCAGTCCTCCCCAGGTTGACTTCCTCAACACTCTTTCTGGAATATCAAAGACTGCACTGGTGTATTTGGGTGCGAACCGATCCCCTACGGTTGAGAAATGGAGAAAGAGAAGGCAAGAGTCAAAGTCTGCAACTTTAAACGTGCTTGATTTCTAACTTTGCCTAATTCTTAGTGAACCTTCCTAGTGAAAGTTCATCAGCTGTAAACAATAACTCTGTTTCTCTCTCTGCCTCCTGACCTTCTCAGTAATTCCAGAACTTTCTGTTCTTACTTCAGATTTCCAACACCTTCAGTGGTTTGCTTTCCACCATCCAGCTGTTGGTGTCCGAACACATTCCGTGGACATCCCTGTGCTCCCTGACGTACAGTGCCTGTCAGTCCGGGAAGGGCACCTTTTCTAAACTCAAATCCCTCCATGGGATTGGGCTCCCCACCCCAATTCCCCTCTCTGTAACCTCCTCCAGCCCAAACCTCTACTTCTCCCACCCTGCTAGCCTGCTGGCTTCTGGCTTAAATCGCTCTACAGTCAGTGGCGGCTGTCACAGCTCAGGAAGTACCTCCATAAACCTCTCCATCTTCCCCTTAAGATACGTCTTAATGCCTGGTTTTTATGGGCCAGCTGCCCTAAGTTAGCCACGTGGCTCCATCTAGCTATGTACCTGTGAAGGACATCGGAACCAACGCACAATGCACATTACACGGTGTGCAATGTGATGTATAGGATGGAGTTTTAAGCCACAAGTTAGATACTCAATACACAATTATTTTAACAATTGAATAACGCATAATTATTAAATTACATAATTATCCTTTGGTTTATTATCTGCGTGCTATTTAATTATTTAATTGTTAATTATTGCTCAATATTTAATTTACATGTTTATCATTTATTATTTATTATAGTATTGTTCATTTAATTATCCAATTATTTAATTACTTAGTTGTTTGCTCATTTGGTTGTTTGATTATTTAATTATTTTAGCTTTGCACAATTATTTTTATACTTTCACCTCAAGTCCTTTTTCATTTAATGCTGGGTTATTGGAAAATGAACGGCGTGGACACGGTGGACCTAATGGCCTGTTTCATGCTGAACGATCCTCCTGACTTTCTCATGGAAACAGCTGGCAGGCAGGCTCAATTCCAGCTTTCTCCGTGATTGAATAGTCTTCAAAGAGCACCTGCTAGGAACTGGTTGCTTCCATGAACGTAGAATATAGAACAGTACAGTACAGCACAGAACAGACCCTTCAGCCCACAATGTTGTGCCGACATTGCTAATCCCTCCTGTCTACAGAATGTCCATATATCTCTGTTTTCCTCTCATTCACGTGCCCATCCAAGCCCCCAATGAGTTTGCCTCATTGTTTGTGTCCATATGACTCTAGTATGAGGTAACTCCTAACTGTGAAAAGCAACTCAAGGCTGCTGCCTAACGTGGGGTCAAAACTGTCCTGCAAGAATCCCTGAAGATGGCCGGGTGGGGTGGGTGGTTGGGGGGATTAATGCTGAACATTGGACAAAGCCAGAACTCTACAGGGTTTTGAACCGCCAAACCAAAGCATCTCCTCCTGGGTGAGAAACTAAACAGAAAATGCTAGAAACACTCAGCAGGTCAGGTAGTGTCTCTGGAGGAAGAAACAGAGTCAACGTTTCAAGTTGATAACTTGTCATCAGAATGAGGAGCAAGTTTTAAGTTGCAGAAGAAGTGGTGGGTTGCTATGGGGAAGGGAAGTGTGAACTATAGGGAATGTCTGTGATAAGCTGGTGGGTGGGAGATACCGAATAACACAACCGGTGATGAACCGACTGAGTTTAAATGAGGTACCAACTGAGCAAGTTTTTCAAGAAGGTGAGATTGATGGAGCCAGGGCATTGCAGGATTACCTTCATCTTGTGGAGAAAGATTCTCCCATTTGGCTGAAGATCTTATCCTCTGATTTAAGATTGGACGTAGAGCAGGTGATTTAGTGGAGAGAGAGATCTTGTTACCAATTCTATAGATTTCTGTATTCGTAGCCTGTGGGGCAATTTGCCACTTCAGTGACACGCTTATGCATGAAGGGCTACAGAGATATCGGCTTCTGGTGAAGTTAAGTGATAACAATTTAGTTACTGTGACTAATCACTCGTTCCAGGAGTGAGGATGGTTCTTGTGGGTTGAACATAGTCGTCACTTTAGACCTAGGAGATGTCAGTGGAAAGTTCAGAGCCTGCCCCACAATCCAGCCACAGAGGCAGCAGCCAGAGAGGCACATTGCCAGAGTTACTACCAGTGTTATGTACTCACTGCCTCTGAGAAGGAGTACTGTGCTGCTCATTCATACATTGTCGTTGAGAAGCTACCTTCATGTCCCTCCCCGTGCTCCCACTGCCCTAAGCTGCCCCAGCTTTAGATTTTTACACTTAACTTATTCTGGTCTCTTTCACTTCTGTGATTTTCCTCCCTCCAGTGGTTTGTGCCCCAACCTCTGGAATTCTCTCCCTAAACCTCACTGCCTCTCTTCTTTAAGAGTTTCCTTAAAGTTGACCACTGACCAAACTTTTGGTCACCTATCATAAGATCTGGTCTGGCTCAGTGTTATATTTTGCCTGATAAGTTATATGCCTCCTGTGAAGTGTCTTGGGATTCTATTAGAGGTGCAATAAATATGAAAGCTGTTGTCTGTAAAAATTGATTTCACCTTTTTCTCGAAAGACCTGTAGCAGCAGATGAATACTGAGGTACTTACACATCCCAAAGTTAGTCCTTAACTTCTACTGACACTTTGGAGATGGGTGCTTCGATTAGGAAGCTCTGTAGTGGTAGTAATCGTGTGACATCCTATAGTATAGCTCGGAAGATCCCTAAACTTAGCACTTTCTGCCTGGTTTGGTGATTTAAATACAGAAAATGCTGGAAAGGATCTGAAATGTTAACCCTGTTTCTCTTTCCACAGATGCTGCCTGACCCACTGAGTGTTTCCAGCATTTTCTGTTTTTATTTCAGCTTTTTCAAACATCTGCAGTTTTTTGATTTTCATGATTTGCTGATTTGGTCAATGTCTTCACATAACATGACCGAGTTTCATATTCAATGGAAGAACGTAAGAAACAGGCCAGGGATAAGCCCTATGGCCCCTATTGGCAGCATGGTCGGCACAGACATGGTGGGCTGAAGGGCCTGTTCCTCTGCTGCACTCTTCTATTGTCTATTCTGCCACTCAGTAAGATCATGGCTGATCCTGTGTCTCACTGTCTGTTTTGAAGGAGTCACCCTTGTCAATCCCTCTCAGAATCTGGTGCAGACTCTTTCTTAACCAGTCATTGAATTCAAACTCCATGCATGTGACAAGTTTTGAACAGATCATGAGAAGAGAAATGGATGATATTCACTATGTCTCCGTCTCACATCTGTCCCAACCCCCAATGTCCTCCCAAGCATATATAAAGTATCTTAACATTATCTTGCAAACAAGATGAAGCTTTATGAAAATGTATCTTTGTTGATTTTTTTCGAACCTTTGAGAATCTTCTGACTGATAAACGTGAAACTGTTGAAATATTCTGGAAAGCAGATGTTGTTTTCATTAAAATTCCTTGAAAATGTGACCAACTGCAGTCTCTGAAGCAGAACAATGACAGCCTGCCAATCTATCCTGTGCTATAGTGCAAGAGGGAGTTGCTGCAAAATCCCCTTTTTCCACTAAATCGGCAATTTGCTTCAGTGAATGAAGCTGAGATGATGCCAAGCCTGGACTGAAGTAATGGTACAATTTGCAAAACTGCCTGTCGTTTATCCACAACTGAGCAACTCCAAAGGATTGTGCCTCATGGAGTCGTGTTTCCAGCTCCAGTTGCTGTGTTCATGAGAATTCTGAAGGATTTTAAAATTTGCATCCTCGTTTTCAAATCTTTGCTTGCTCTCAGCCCTCCCAGTCATAGAGTCATAGAGCACGGAAACAGGCCCTTCAGCCCATCTGGTTCATGCCAACCAAAATGCCCATCTAAGCTCGTCCCATTTGCCCTCATTTGGCCCATATGCCCCTAAACCTTTCCTATCCACGTACCTGTCCAAGTGTCTTTTAAATGTTGATGTACCAGCCTCAACCACTTCCTCTGGCAGCTCATTCCATATACAGACTCTGTTAAAAAGTAGCCCCTCAAGTTCCTATTAAATCTCTCCCCTCTCTCCTTAAACCTATGCCCTCTAGTTCTCGATTCCTCAATCCTGGGAAAAAGACTGAGTGCATTCACCCTATCCACGCCCCTCATGATTTTATATACCTCTATAAGATCACCTCTCATTCTCCTGTGCTCTAATGAATAAAGTCCTAACCTGCTCAACCTCTCTCTATAACACAGTCCCTTGAGTCCTGGCAACATCAGTCTCTGTAACATCCCCCAGCTTGACAACCCTATGAGCTAGTAAGGGAAAATAGAAAACCTGAAGATGCTAGAAAGTTGAGACAAAAACAGAAAACGTTTAAATACTCAATAGCTTAGGCAGCATCCGTGGAAAGAGAAACAGTCTTTTCCAGTTCTAGTGAAGGGCCTTTAGCCTTAAACATTAACTCTGTTTCTCTTCCCACAGATGCTGGCTGTCTACTGAGTATTTCCAACAGTTTCTGTTCTCACTAAGGTATTCGTACTCCTCCCATTCAGATTGTCAGTACAATTTTGATTTTGACCACTTAGTGGCCAAGACCCTAAGCTCTTGAATTCCCTTAAGACCGTGCTGTCTGTGCACTTTGCTTGCTATCAGTATTACGTAAAATCTGGCTCTTTGTGCAAGAGTTTGGTCGCCTGTCTTAATGTCTCCTTTTGTATGATGAGGCAAATAGAAAATGTGGACCAAATGTGCCCCAGCAGAATGTTGGGTCCCTTGGACACTGTCTACACTTCTCGTTGCCTTGGTAAAGCAGCCAGCATACTCAAAGAACCCCCCACCCACCTCGGACATTCTCTCTTCTCCCCCCTCCCGTCAGGCAGAAGATACAAAAGCCCGAAAGCACGTACTACCAGGCTCAAGGACAGCTTCTATCCCGCTGTTATGACTAGTATGATAAGATGTTCTCTTGACCTTACAATCTACTTCATTATGACCTTGCACCTTATTTCCTGCCTGCACTGCACTTCCTCTGTAACTGTAACACTTTATTCTCCAATCTGTTATTGCTTTTCCCTTGTACTACCTCGATGCACTGTTGTAATGAAATGATCTGTATGGAAGGCATGCAAAACAAAGTTTTTCACTGTACCTCATTATATGTGACAATAATAAACCAATTTACCAATTTTTTGTCCATTATCATGATGCTTAATTCTTGATCATTTTATTATTTGCTTTTACACTGCTGATTGCAGATGAATGTTTGCGAGAGTGTATGCCCATGGACTGGATTCCAGATTGGGTGGGATTGTGTAGGTGGCAACAAGTGTTTGCTTGTACTCTTGGGTGATCTACAGGAGAGGTGGGCTTATCTATTATCCCCTCCCCAACTTCCCAATGTAATGGCAAATAGACCTCACCTCAAGGAATCATTGAAACTTGACAGGCAAGTAGCAAGAGCCAATCAGGCATCCTGAAGCTGTTCAAGTCCACTCTCCCGCTCTTCTCCCCATGGTCTTGTGAACATTCTCCTTCAAGGTATTTGTCTGATTCTTTTTTAAAACTGCTACTGAACCTTATTACAGATCACAACACGCACGTAAAGAGTGCTTTCCTCCTGCTGCCTCAGGCTCTTCTGTCAATCACCTTCAATTTGTATCATCTGGTTACTGTTACCAATACTCCTGAGCTACTGCTTCCTGGAGGATGGTTGGTAACCAGAGGACATGGACTGAAGGTGACTGGCAAAAAAAAATACGGGAAACAGGAGCAGCATAATTTTACAAAATAAGTTGTTGTGATCTGGATGTGCTGCCTGGAAGGGTTGAAAATTTGATTCAGTAATGACTTTCAAAGGGAATTGCATAAGTAATTGTAAGAGAGATGTTAGCAGGGCACTGGGGAAAGATCAGGGGGAGTGGGACTAATTGCAGAGCTCTTTCAAAGAACAGGCATGGGCATAATGGGCCAAATGGCCTCATTCTGTGCTTTGCCTTTCAATAGTCAAAGTCAGCAATAACTCTCTCTGACATTGATTGTAAAGAAGAAAGTTCAGAGCTGCAGGAAAATATCAGTTGACTGGTTAGGTGAGCACAAAGTAACACATGGACTACTGTTTGAGAAGTGTAAGGCAATGTATTTGGGGAAGGCAAACATGGCAAGGAACACAATAAACGGTAGAATGTTAAATATTCTATGGGGACAGAAGGATCCTGGTGTACAAACAAAAAGCTGGAGGAACTCAGCGGGTCAGGCAGCATCTATGGAGGGAAATGGACAGTCGACATTTCAGGCCGACACCCTTCACCTGGCCTGACCCACTGAGATCCCCCAGCTTTTTGTGTGTTGCTCCAGATTCCAACATCTGTGTACATGTCCACAGTTCCCTAAAGGCAGTCAGTCCCACAGGAAGAAAGGGTTAAGAAGAAATACAAGATTTGCCTCTACTGATTGAAACATATTACCCAAGACCAGGAGGTTATGCTGGAACTGTATAAAATGGAATGCGGTGTCCTATTCTGCAATGATGCTGTAGCATTGATAAGATATCTTTTATTAGTCACATGTACATCGAAACACACAGTGAAATGCATCTTTTGTGTAGAGTGTTCTGGGGCCAGCCCGCAAGTGTCACCACACTTCCGGCGCCAACATAGCATGCCCACAATTTCCTACCTGTACGTCCTTGGAATGTGGGAGAAAACCGGAGCACCCGGAGTAAACCCACACAGACATGGGGAGAACGTACAAACTCTTTAAGGACAGCGGCCGGAATTGAACCTGGGTCGTTGGCGCTGTAAAGCTTTATGCTAACCGCTACACTACCGTGCCTGCAGAGGAGATATATAAGGACTGGAGGATTATTGTTAAAAGGCGAGAGTGTCTAGACTGGAGTTGTTTTATCTGAAACAAAGAAAACTGAACAGAGACTTAGCTGCTTAAAATTATGAAAGAGTGACAGGGTGAACCTATTAACCTTGGCAGAGAGATCGCTAACCAGGGGATTTAGATTGAGGTTAATTGGCTGCAGCATTGGAGAGGAGTGAGCATCTGGGCCTCACTGGGTGGTGACAGAGGATGAGCATTTGAAGAGCCATAACAGATAGGGCCCAGGACCAGGGGAAATCGGGCCAATGTCCTCACTGAGTGGCCTCCATATGTGCTGATAATGTCTATGATGCTGTGATTCAATGAGGGCCAGCCAAATGACAGGGCAACAGGTTAATATTTTCACCACTTTCTTTGAGCAGTGGATTGCAGCCTGGAGCACCATCACGTGGCCAGATGTGTTCAGGTGCCTCCTCAGGTCCATCACCTGGAAGGGGACCTTTGGCCAAATTGCTCTTCCATTCTCAGTCAGAGTTACAGTGACTACCCCTTGACGTGATCTCACCACTGAAGAATACTGGAAGTCAGGCTTGATTTCCATCTCAGAACTATCAGTTAATGGTACACACTTGATTCGGGAGGGTGAAAAAGTGTAAAACAGAGGCAGCAGTTATATAGAAAACTGGCATTCTACCACTGCAGCAGAGAAGTTTAAAGGGAAATTTAACAGAGGCATTCAAAGTCATCCCTAATTGGTCATGCTAAGTGCACGGTACAGTGGTGGCTGTGTACTGTACACCACGTCTGAAGATGACTTTAAGATGGAAGGAATATGTGAATGTCAGAGACAAGCTACAATGCCCTGACGTTATTATGTACGTGTTTAGTGCCATCTACCAGGGATGAATTTCCAAAGCTGTTTGGATAGGAAGTGTAAACTAACAGAAGGGCCATCAACCAGATGAGACACTTAAAGGTGATTGGTAGAGAACCAGAAGCAAGGCAATACTTTGCAGTGAGTTGCTGATTTGGAGCATTCTGCTGGAATGGTCGGTGGGAGCAGATTCATCAGGGTTTCCAAAAGGGAACTGGATAAACATTTTCAAGGGAAAATTTTGCAGAACATGTTGGGAAATGCAACAAAGTGAGATTAAATGGTTTGCTCCAACCAAGAGTTGGCACAGGCGTGATGGGCTGAATGGCCTCTTTCCATGCTGTAAGTCAGAATGTTAGTGAGATAAACCGGCAATCATCTGCCTCTCCACATCCTGACCCTGTTGCAATTAAATCTCCTCCCAGCTTGTCTCTTAGCACTCTCTGCTTTCCTTCGCTCTGATTTCCTCCTACAAATCTATAAGCTTTTAAAGTTAAACCTTGACCTCGTCACTCCCCCTCGACTTCCCGTCCCTTCACACAGATCTCAGAATTCGCAACAAACAGAGAGGGGTGGGGCAGGGTGCTCTCCCGTCTTGATATTTCTCTCGAGCTCAGCTCCAAGAACAAGGATGAAACAAATTCCATGTGGCATCTTCGTGTATCAGCCTGCCAAGACAGCAGAACAAAGATGCAGGTTGTTTTGTTGGATGTAATAGCTGCGATGCTGATTGAATTGGATGCATTGTATTGTGACAACGGCAGTTCTGAAGCATTTATAAAGCCATGGTGTTGATTCAGTCTTTTAACTCTTCAGGGACATTATACAGATTGCATCGTAATTTCTGAATGGTGCTGTGTTGGCAAAGCCCCCATGCACTAGGCTAACACAACCTGAACTTTCTGTAGTTTGGTGCATTTTTAAGTCTCCTTGACCCCCCCCCCCCCCAATGAAGTTTAACATCATCATGAGGAACCGTTTCTCACCTTTTGATTCGGCACTTAATGCCTTCCTGACTCAACCATTTCAGATGATCACTGTTCCCACTTACACCACAATTTTAGCTCCATTCCTTATCCTATTTCCCCTGTTCTCACCCTATTCCAACATCCCTCATTCACCTGTCCTGGTCTCCAATCTGTCACTGGCCTTCCCTTTAGTTTTCTCCCACCTACTTCTCTGCATCTTAAAACGTCTTCCACCTGAAAATGCTCTCAGTACTGATGAAAGGCCATTGACTTGAAACATTAAATCTGTTTCTCTCAGCATAGGCACTGACTGACCTGCTGAGTTTTTCCAGCATTTTCAGTTTTATTTCCAATTTCAAGCATTTAACTTTCCCAGCAAAGTATTTAAATAGTTGTAATGTTAATCCAGAGGCTTGGACTCTGAATCAGAGACATAAAGTTCAAATGTAGCTGACAGGTAGCTGAAGTTGGTATTGGCATTGGTATTGGTTTTGGTTTATTATTGTCACTTTTCCTGAGGTACAGTGAAGGACTTGTCTTACAAACCAATCGTACAGGTCAATTCATTACACAGTGCAGTTACATTGAGTTAGTACAGAGTGCATTGATATAGTATAGGTAAAAACAATAACAGTACAGAGTAAAGTGTCACAGCTACAGAGCAAATGCAGTGCAATAAGGTGCAAGGTCACAACAAGGTAGATCGTGAGGTCATAGTCTCATTGTATAAGGGAACCGTTCAATAGTCTTATCACAGTGGGGTAGAAGCTGTCCTTAAGTCTGGTGGTACGTGCCCTCAGTATCCTGTATCTTCTACCTGATGGAAGAGGAGAGAAGAGAGCATGTCCTGGGTGGGTGGGGTCTTTGATTATGCTGGCTGCTACACCAAGACAACGAGAGGTAAAGACAGAGTCCAAGGAGGGGAGGCTGGCGTCTGTGATGCGCTGGTATAAGTATAAAGGTAGTTGAAAGTTTCAAGCAACAAACAATCTGCTGAAAGAACTCAGCAGGTCAAACAACATCTGTGGGAGGAAAGGAATTAGAGTCTTAGAGTCATAGAGCACTACAGCACAGAAACAGGCTGTTCAGCCCATCTAGTCCATGCCAACCTGATCTTCTGCCTATCCCATCTAACTGCACCCAGACCATAGCCCTCCATACTTCTCTCATTCATGTACCTATCCAAACCTCTCTAAAATGTTACAATTCAACCCGCATCTACCACTTCCGCTGGCAGCTCGTTCCACACTCGCACCACCCTCTGAGTGAAGAAGTTTCCCCTCAGATTTCCCTTATATATTTCACCTTTCATCCTGAACCTACATCCTCCAGTTCCAACCACACTCAACCTTGGGGGAGAAAAAGCCTGTATGCTTTTACCCTATCTATACCCCTCATAATTTTGTATAATCTATACAAATTATACAGAAACAGCCTGTTCTCTATAAGATCTCCCCTCATTCTCCTGCGGTCCAGGGAATAAAGTCCTAACCTATTCAACCTGTCTCTATAACTCAGGTCCTCAAGTCCCGGCAACATCCTTGTAAATTTTCTCTGCACTCTTGTTGATATCTTTCCTGTAGGTAGGTGACCAGAACACAATACTCTAAATCTGGCCTCACCAACATCTTGTACAACTCTAACATAACATCTCAACTCCTGTACTCAATGCCCTGATTTATGAACCCTCCTGATGCAGGGTTTTGACCCGAAACGTCGACAATTCCTTTCCTTCTACAGATGCTGCTCGACCCACTGAGTTCCTCCAGCAGATTGTTTCTTACTCCAGATTCCAGCATCTGCGGTCTCTTGTGTCTCTGCTGAAAATGTCAGTTCAGTTAATTAAATAAAAACTGAACTTAAAAGCTCGGATAAGTAACGGTGACCATGAAACTCCATGATTGTCATTAGAAAATATCAATCTGGTCCACCAATTCCCTCCTTACCTGGTCTGGCCCATACGTGACTCAGACCAGGACAACATGGTTGACTCTGAACTACCTGCTGAAATGGCCCTACAGGTTACTCAGTTCAGAAGCAACCACAGACAGACAAGCAAACGTTGGCCTTGACAAAAAACACTTACCACCCTTGAATGAATAAAATGACCCTTCTAGCACTACACTGCCCCAACAGATTTGGTTCTATCAGTCCTTTTGCAACATAGCCTTGAACACATTAGTTAGTAGACTGGAACTGTCCACAGTGAAGTACACTGAGGGCAGTCATTTGGTTCAGCCTATCCATGCTAATGGTATTATGCGCAACACACTCATCCTCGCACCTCTTTTCAATGAACGGAATTATATTTTATTGCCTTCTCCCATTCTTCACATCTTCCATGTTCCCACTCTATGGTTTTTGACCCTGGAGTATTCTCTGAACTCTTCACTGGATCTGTTTGTAATTCATTTCTCCTGATCTTGAACTCTCCCATGGTGGAACCATGTTCCCCACATCAACATTAGCAAACCCTTTCGAAGACCTCTAAAGGTCACACCTCTTGGCTGGAGGAGAGATCCCCACCCTGTTTAATTTTTCCATGTGGGTATAACCATTCCACATCAGTGCTCTGATCTGCCACGTCTCTCTTAGAGCCCTTTGATGCTTCACTCAATGACGAAAAAAAGAAGAAACATTTAGTCCTGGCCTCAGTCATTAATTTTTTAAATGCTGGTGGCTTTGCTTTGATTTGATGTGACACAGTGGCTGAAAAATGGCCAGCTGAGCAGTTGAGTGCAATGGGTTTGTTCACAATACAGACATCATTTGTTCTGTCCTTTCATACAACACAGAAAGTGATGGATGAAATAGACTAATATGTTATGACCTGTACTTATATGGGACTAGCAAGGTAAAACAATCCAGAGTGGTGCAGTGGAAGTTATCTAACACAATTTCTTGCCCAGACATAAAAGGAAATATTAGAACAGATGGTCAAAAATTGGTCCAAGAGGTAGGTTAAAGGATCACAGGTAGACAGAGAAGGAGAATAGCTTAGAGAGGAAAATCCTGGCCTTAGACACCAGAAGCCATGGCAGCTAATGGCGTGTCAAGAGAATATGGGGAAGTCAAAGAGGCAGTGTTGGAGGAACAGAAGAGCTCCAGGTTAGAACAGGGCAAAAACTGTGGAAGGACCTGAAAACAAGGATGGAAATTTAGACACTCAGACAGGTACATGGATAGGAAAGGTTTGGAGTGATATGGGCCAAACATGGGTGAATGGGACTAGCTTAGATGGACATCTTGATCAGCATGGAAAAGTTGGGCCAAAGGGCCTGTTTCTGTGCTGTATTACACTTGGCATTCTACACGCTTTGTGTAATAATTGCCACATGGAAGGAAATGACCTTTTCTGTTCCCCAGGCAACGCTTTGAGATCCATCTGTTCCAGGAACACCATTGTGGTGACATCTCGTGCATTCTTCCTCGATGGAAAGTGGGATTGGTTACACAATCTACAAATCAAATTCTTTCTTTCCTCGGAATCGGAAGCTCACACATCTCTACTCTCATCTTCCCATCTATATATAATTTACAAATGGTTCTAATCATTCCACAGTCAGCAGGTTAAGCCCATTTTGTCTCTGAACCTCAGTACAGTTCCTGAGTAAGTGCTGCACTGTTGGAGGTACTGTCTTTCAGATGTTAAGTCAAATGGAGGCTTTTCTGTCATCAACAGAACAGACTATCCACTCAGGGTTGATGCAGAGCTCCCTGTGCACAGATAGACTGCTACATTTCCTGTACCACCGCAGATCTGCCCTTCCTTGGCTGCAGTGTGCTTTGGGATGCATAAGGTCATGAAATGACACCAAAGAAATGCAAGTGTCTGTTTTTCCTCCCATTAAGAATGTGCTTTAAAGGCAAAAACTGCAAGCCCCAGCATCATATCTGAGAGATTTTACTGAAGATCATTGGAACAAAACCAGAACCTCATTGACTCATCCTTTTCAACCTTCATTGGTTTCCTTTTCCCAAAATATAAAACTCATTTAACATACAAACTATCCATTTTACAGGATGTGGATGTCGTTGGCAAGGCCAGCATTTATTTCCCATCCTTAATTGCCCATGAGAATGTGACGGTGAGCTGCCTTCTTGAATCCTGTAGCCCTTCTAATGAAGGTGTTCCAACTGTGCTGTTGGGCAGAGTTCCTGGATTTATGCCAAGCCACTGTGAAAGAACAGTGAACGTATTTCCAAGTTGGGATGGGACGGTGTGTGGGTCAGAGTGGAACCTTGGGGGAGGCGGCGGATTGGTGGTGTTCCCATTCCACTGTTGCCCTTGGTGGTAAAGTTCATGGCTTTAACATAGAACATGGAACAGTACAGCACAGAACAGGCCTTTCAGCCCACGATGGTCTGTGCTGAGCAGGATGCCAAAATTTAAACTAACCCCTTCCACCTGCACATGATCCATATTGCTCCATCCCTGCATATCCATGTGGATATCTAAAAGCCTCTTGAACGCCACTCTTGTATCCACTACCACACCTGGCAGCACGTTTCAGGCAACCTGTGTAAAAATCTTGCCCCGCACATCCCCTTTAAACTTTCCCCCTCTCACCTTAAGGGATGCCCTTTATACTCAACATTTCTACACGGGAAAAAGATTTGGGAGATGGAGTGGGAGGGCTTTGGTAAGAAACTGCAGTGCATTTCATAGATGGTGCAGTGCACTGGTGGTGAGATGAATGTTCAGAGAGGTGGATAGGGAGACATAATCATCGATCCAATAGCAGGACAGGAGAAGAACTACAATCACGTTCACCCACCTCCCTCTGTGCTTGCCAGACTAGATTGGTTCCCAGTCCCTTGTTGCCTCCATTATGGATTATCATCCTTCTATTTAATTTCCTCCATGGCTTCCCAACTCCCTCGGCCCCTCCTTCTCTCTGCACCCTCCTGCAGCTCTGGAATGCTCCAGTTCTGGCATCCAACATCTCCCCACTCTCCTCAGATGCAGGGACAGTAAACAACCATGAGCAACATTTAATTGTTTAGGAGTGTGAAAAACACCATGAAGCTGGAGGAACTCAGCAGGCCAGGCAGCATCCGTGGAGAAAAGCAGGTGGTCAACGTTTTGGGTCAGGACCCTTAGATAGGAAAAGGGGAAGCCCAATATACAGGAGGGCAAAGCAGAGCAGTGCTAGGTGGACAAAAGAGGGGAGTGGGGGTGGGCACAGGGTGGTGATAGGTAGATGCAGGTAAGAGATAGTGATAGGCAAGTGCGGGGGAGGAGGGGAGAGCAGATCCACCGGGGGATGGGTCAAAGGTAGGGAGAGAAAAAAACAGGGGGTTAGAAAAAAGAGAGACAGGCTAGAAAAGAGAAAAGAAGAAGCATGGGTTGGGGGGGTGGAGGTGGTGGGGAAGGGGTGTGGGGATTACTTAAAGTGGGAGAATTCAATGTTCATGCCATTGTTGGGAGTGTGTCAGTTCTCAACAGCCACTTAACAGTCAATTATTAATGGACCAAGCAATCGACTGCTCATCAAGGAGTCACACGGAGGACTTCAGTAAACTACTTGTCATACTGATATTGTGTGTTGTCAGCCTAAAAACTGATGGATGATGGGCTGTGCAAAGTCTTTCTGTCGCCAGCAGGCTTTACACTGAATGACTGGAGTGCTTGATGGTAACACTGGTTGACTGGAATGGGAAGAGTCAACTCTCCAGAACTAACCTTAAAGATCCCCTCCAAGCCACACTCTGCCTTGACTAGGAAGTATATGGTCTTTCTATCATCCTTGCAGGGGGCCACATACTGCAGCTCCCTGCTCAATAACAACTGTGGGAGAGCCTTCACCACATGGACCGCAGTGGTTCGAGAATGCTGTTCTAGTTGCCAAAGACAGTTAGTACTGGACAATTAAAGCTGATCTCGGCAAACAGCACCCACTCCCCATGAATGATTTTGTTCTAAGTTCTCAGCTTGAGAAATTCAAAGATGAAAAAATCAGTAACAATGGTATTGGGAAATGTCCTCGCTTGGCAGCCACTCTTCACAAACACTGATCCAATGAATCATAGTTATACAGCACAGAAACAGGCCCTTCAGCCCACTCTATCCATACCAACCACCAAATACCTATCTATACTAATCCCATTTACGAGCACTTGGTCCATAGCCTTCTCTCCGCTACTGGTCCCTGTGCCTTCAGCTGCTGGGTCCTGGAACTCTGGAATTTTCTCTATAAATCTCGAAAATCTACATAGTCTTAAGCAAGGTTTAAAGGCACAACACTGTGGGCCGAAGGGCCTGTATTGTGCTGTACAGTTTCTATGATTCCATCTCTCCATCTCTCTCTCTCTCTCTTCCCTTTAGGACATTTATTAAGAATCTACTTCTTTGACTAAACTTTGCAGGAA
This sequence comes from Pristis pectinata, assembly GCF_009764475.1. Classification (NCBI taxonomy): domain Eukaryota; kingdom Metazoa; phylum Chordata; class Chondrichthyes; order Rhinopristiformes; family Pristidae; genus Pristis; species Pristis pectinata. Next base: position 5,158,114 of record NC_067429.1, read on the forward strand.
TGCTCTCACCACTTGGACCGCTGCTTACTTGACCTAATAAATCCCACTGTGGCTTGTGTCAAGTGTTGTTTGGTGACACGACTGTGTAATACTTAGAGAAAATTGACCAAGTTAAATGCGCTACATGAATGAACGTTGTTGAAGACTGCAGCAGCAATACTCGGCGGAGGGGAAGCCAGCGGCAGTGTTAAACAGATTGCTTACATTTCAATTTCCTTTCAATCCAATAGATAGAGATCAAGAGACAAATAGCTGGAATGTTGTGACAAGGAGATCACGTGGTACAGCTCCAGGCATAAGCCAATCAGAACTGGCAACCTAATCCCTACTCTCCCCATAGTGGAAGCCCACCCTGGTGCATCGGCCCCACTGATGCACCTCTCCCAAGTATCTATACAGGCTTTCCAGCAGGCCATTCAACCACAGCAGCCTCACAATACAGTCTGAGATACTGCCTCCCATAGAAACACTCCTTGTTTTATGGAGAGTGGGCAGCATAAAGGGATAATATGTGGCACTGCTGATTTATGACAATCCAGCCGAAACAGAGACAATAAAACCCTGGGTATGAGCTGCACCTTGTTCATGTTTGTCGATAGGGTTATAATGTGACTCTTCGTCAATACTTAGAGTCATGGATACAGCACAGAAACAGGCCCTTTGGCCCACTGTGTCTGCCTGACTACCAGTCACCCATTGACAACTAATCCTATGTCAATCCCATTTTTTATTCTCCCCACTTTCCCGTCACTCCCTCCAGATCTCACCACTCACCTAACACGAGGGGCAATTTACAGTGGGCAATTAACCTACCCACCGGCGTGACTTTGGAATGTGGGAGAAAACCGGAGCACCTGCAGGAAGCACACAAGGTCACAGGGAGAACGTACGAACTCCACACAGACAGCTCCGGAGGTCAGGATTGATCCCCAGGTCTCTGGCGCCGTGAAGCAGTAAGTCTACTAGCTGCGTCACTGTGCAAGACTCTCTTTGGACATTTTATATGTATTGATTGCAGTTTGATTATCAAGTCTTATGTAAAGGAAGGTTTGTTTATGGCTTGTAGATTGGGCGTGCTATGTTGGCGCCAGAACAATGGCGACACTTACGGGCTGCCCCCAGAACACCCTACGCAAAGGATGCAATTCGCTGTGCGTTTCAATGTACATGTGACGAATAAAGATACCTTATCTCATGTTGCTTTAGTTGTCTCTGGGTACCATAGTGCTGCATTGATTGGGTATTGAGAACTTTGAGTCTGTGTATCGGTAGCACATGGAAGCACTACATAGGATTGTTAGGAGTGCGAGGGTCCTGAGGGTATGGGAAGGGTGGTGTGGGTCTGGAAGAGGCTGTTCCGGAGAGGAGATAATGATCTGGTTAATCGTCAATTCCAGGAGACTTCAGAACAATCCTGGAGAGTTACAAACACTTACCAGACCAATCTTATTGTGCTATACTGCAAAGGGGAATCACAACAGACAAACAGAATCATGTCGACAAGTGAGCCAGACTGTAATGGCCTTGTACACCACTCACAGAGCAATGCCTGGTGGCCACAGCTTAGGGAGGAGTGCCTCTGCCTGGAGGGATGTGAGAGAAGCACCACATTAAAATGATTTTCATCCAAATCAATCCGAGTGTGCAACAAAGGCAAGAAACTAGCTCCAGGCATTGCATCATCCAGCCAGGCTACGAGCTAAGAGCTGGACTGATGCAACTTGTGCATCAGAGCCAGCAATCAAGCTGCCAAGCATGAAAGCCATTAAGTGCCACTTGCTCCTTTGTGACGCACTGCCTTTCCTGAGCTGGTGCGTGCACTGAATAACAGGCTGCCTGGCCGACTGCAGGACACCAGCTCGCTTCTCATCACAGCCAATCTGGCGCAAAGCACCTCATTATTCAAAACCATAGAGGAACCTCTGGTGATTTTTTTTACACTGTCTCCCCTACCACATCCAACTAATTTGTAATACAGTAGCATGTTCTCAAAGCTTCCTTGAAAAGATGAAAACATCCCACAGATTCCTGGGACTGTATAAAATGGAGAAGGGGCACTAGGGATGGTCCTGAGAACCTGGAGTCTGTGCATCAGGAGCACACAGAAGCCCTGCCTAAGTGAGGGAGGAGCACACCATCTCAAGAACTAAGCACCTGCCCGCCCCATCAGGTACCTCCTGCCCTGTCGGCAGTTCCCAGTTCATCAGTGTGAGCAGAACCCACAGAACAGGAGTGGTAACTAATCAGCCTCGATCCTGAGGGACTGCCTCAGAGCAAAAAGGGAAGACAAGGGCACGTGTTTCCGCTGTATGGCAGTAACCATTTTGGAGAAAGTCAGATAGTGGGAGGATGGGGCAGTCACTAACAGGACAGGTTGTGAAGGATGCAGGGTAGTTATGAATGTTGCAAATAGGGTAACCTTTTCCTTTCTATTTCCTTACACCGAGGAGCTGAGCAATGGCAATAATTCAGCTCAATTCTTAATTATAAAGAGGACAAGGTGATTGGGTCTGGGTAACCGCATTGCCATCTTTCTATCTCTGCTGGCTGTGTGCAGGACGTGCCTCACAGTTCAATCTCGCCCAACCCAGCAGCAACAACCGGGAATAATAGTGTGGTTAACCCAGCATAACTTCCCAAAGTTTCACACCGAACCACAGAAGGAGGCGTTAGGACAAGTGTACAATACTGTATTGTACAATATTGTACAAGGCAGGTACAATAACATCTTCTAACAACTTTAACAGATAGTTAGACGGGTACGTAGATTGGAAAGGGTTAGAAGGTTATGGGCCCCCAAACACTGGCAAATGGGACTAGCTTGGATGGGGCATCTTGGTCAGCATGGACCACTTGGGGTGAAGGGCCTGTTTCCGTGCTGTATGACTCTATGACTATTATTCTATGAAGTGGCCAAAAGGCTGGTCAAGGAGGCAAGATAACGAGCGTTGCAGGGAGAGGTGAAGAGGCAGAGAGCTTTAGGGAGGGAACTCTAGAGCTAAGCGACCAGGCAGATGGTGAAGAACAAGGGTGTCACATTTGCCATTCTCCAGTGCTCGGGCATTATCAATGAGGGTTGGAAGATTGTGCAAAGCCCTTTCGTACTATCCCATCTCCTCTGGAACTTGCTGGAAAACGAATCTGTGTGAGTGCCAATGCATGAATCTGCTCTGAGCCCCCTGTCATACGGTGAACTCACGCTATCTGGTCTTAAACATGAAAAAATGAGCCACTTGGCAGCAGCTCCAGAGCCTTCAGAGCCCAGGTCCAGAGTTAGCCTCAATTTCCCCTCTCTGGATTGGATGCCAATGGTTCCAGCCTTGTACCCTCACTTCAGTAAGGTCCACAGCTGGCTTTGCAGCACAGTTACAGAGGAGATGTTACTGAACTAATCCCGCAGTCTCCTTGAGTCTGAGAAGACAGACAGGGGCTACACAGCCAACTGTACCACTTAGTCCAAACCCCCCAGCCCCGCACTCGCCCCTTAGATCAGTACATGTTTACCTCTAATATAAAATATACTTCAAAAGGGATCGAGGAGAACGTTAATGATCATATGACATTATATAAAGCACAGGGCACTCTCCCTGGTGACTTGTCTCCCAAACAACCCAAACTCTCACTATTGTTGGTTCAGTGAGTCTTCAGCTCTATTGTTCCACTCCTGCTCTGAACCAGAGTGCAGGGTCAAACCATACTCCAGAGGAGGCTCCAGACAGTCCTGGGGAGATGGGAATGGAGTGCTGAAGCCTCACAGCTCCAGAGACCCAGGTTCAATCCTGACCCCAGGTGCTGTCTGTGTGGAGTTTGTACGTTCTCCCTGTGACTGTGTGGGTTTCCTCTGGGTGCTCCGGTTTCCTCCCACATCCCAAAGTGGGTGATTGGTGGTCAGTACAGACTCGGTGGGCCGAAGGGGCCTGCTTCCATGCTGTTTCTCTCGAAAGACTCCATGAGAATGTCCTGGGATGGAAATTACAGGAAGTACCAAGGGGACAAGCGCCACAGATAGTGTCAGGGAGTTCAAAACTCCAAACCATCCTAGAGATGGGAGCTCCATACAGTCTCAGGGAGACAGGGGCTCCATAGGGTTCTGGATAGATGGAAGCTCCAGAGACTGCCACGGAGATCAGTATTCCAGACTGGAATATTGGGGGATACAGTGGGGGGACTGGAACACCAGTCAGTGTCGGGGAAGGCCAGAGAAATTAATGGCTAGGAAAACGAAGGTGATGACCGTGGGTGGATTTTACTCATCAGAACAGCAAGACCACAGGGCAGCCCCGTGAATCCTTCACACCACTGTCTTGGGAAAGAGGTGAAATTTAGTATTGCTGTGGTGAGATCTTGCCACGCACAGAATGACCATCTCATTTGCGACACAAGAGGTTGCAGATGCTGATATCTGGAGCAGAACAATCTGCTGGAGGAACCCAGCAGGTCGAGCAGCATCTGTGGGGGGTGGTCGAAAAGAAATGTCGATGATTCAGGTCGAGCCCTGCACTAAGTTAACAACGTCTGCAAAATCCACAGCTGACACTGGCCCAGGCTGCTCTGACAGAATGTCCCAAACCTGTAGCCTCTCCCACCAAGGAGGACAAGGGAGCAGGCAGTGGTACATTGCCACCTAAATTGGGCCAAAGGGTCTGTTTCTGTGCTGTGTGGCTCCATGCCTCAAAAGCTAAACTCCATGCTGACCTGGAATATCTTGTTGTTCCTTAGTCATCATTAAATCCTGGACCACCCTCCCGAACATCACTGTGGGAATATCCTCACCGGGACTGAGATCTGCCTACTACCTTCTCCAGGACAACCACTGAAGGGAAAGAAGTGTTCCATAGCTTCAACATCAAGAACAACATCAATAAACATGAAGATTCGTCAAACTGGAATCTAAAAAATAATCTCCACTTTTGGGTCAATCTTGTCATTCGAAAGGAGTGCCGGGAAACAGCACAACATTCTAAGGAGCTTTGAAATCTGAAATAAAACAGAAAATGCTGGAAATACTCAGGCAGGTCAGGCAGCATCTGCTGAGAAAGAAACAGAGTTAATATTTTGGATCAATGACTTGTCACCAGAACAGGAAACAACACTTGACGGAATACCACAGGGGAAAGCACCATCTCACAACAAAAAGAAATCAGTCAGATTTAAACACATTGTGTCTGCTCTCAGTGGGCTGCTTCACAAGGCCATTTCCAGGATTGTTGTCTGTAATAAACATGCCTCCAGTGCCTTACACTATGTCCCTGCATCTCATCAGCACAGGAGCCACGCATTGCTTTGTACATCCCAGACAATTGGAAGCTCTTGTTTAAATAAAGAAACTGCAATGAATGAACACCCACTCAATCTTCACAATAATTTCCATTCAGGAAAGATACAGAAACTCAAAATAGAGCAGAGTGAGGGAGTGCAAATGGATAAGTCACTCTGAAAGGTAGTTACAGAATTATACAACTTGGAAACAGGCCCTTCAGCCCAGTTTGTCCATCTGAGCTAGTCCCATTCGTCTGCGTTTGGCCCATATCCCGCTAAACTTTTCCTATCCATCTCCCTGTCTAGATGTCTTTTAAACATGTTATTGTACCCGTCTCTACCACTTCCTGAGGAAGCTCGTTCCGTACACCCATCACCCTCTGTGTGGAAAAGTTGCTCTCAGATCCCCTTGAAATCTTTCCCCTCTCACCTTAAACCTATGCCCTCTTGCTTTAGACTCCCCGACTTGGGAAAAAGACTTTGACCTTATCTATACCCACCATGATTTTATAAACCCCCATAAGGTCTCCCCTCAACTTCCTTGGCTCCAGGATAAACAGCCCCAGTTTATCCAGTCTCTCGATGACAATTATTTCACAAAGTGGAAAAACCTGTCACTTAAAATCATTGCGGCACATTGCAATGTTACTGGACCTATCTAGGATGTAAATTATAACATAACTTCCCCTCACAAGACCGAGATTTGTTTTATTTCTCCTTCCAGTGTCCTTTCTCCATTCCTGAAGGTGACAACCAACTCTACGTACAGCTTAATGTGAAATGGGGGCTGTGATGTCTCTAAGTCATATTCCCAAGCACACAGCTTGAATAGTAGGTGTGCACATATGTGGAGGAGTGGGAACAAAAAGCCAGAAACAGAATTAGGACCAAATCTGCACTTAATCAATGTATGAAACTCCCACATTATTCATCAACCACCCTGGCATTTCTTACCCAAGGACCTCTGGAACTTTCTATGTTCCTCAAAGCATTCAATTATCTGGTACAGTGCAACGGCACAAAGATAAAACATCTTAGATGCCTGGAAATAGAATTGGCTTGAGGCCTTTATTTTATAGGCCAAAATCTGCAGCTCTATAAGCAATGAATTCATCAAAAAAAACAAACCGAGGAAGCTGAAAAAAAACTGGCATCAAATGTGTGTTGTTTAATGTTTGGAAATGGGAACAAGCGGCTCGAAAACCCAAGGGTTCGGTGAGGTCCGGTAATGGAGTCAAAAGTCTTTTCTGCTCTGTATTATAGAGAGGGGATTTTTATGGAAAGGTCTATCTCAACTCCAGGGCTGGCTTCTCCAGTTCACTGATTCGGGTGCAAGAATGTCATTAAAAATATTTTTAATTTCTTATCAAAGCAAACCTAAGGACTTGTCATGGTCCCTATTTACTCTTCCTCTCAGCCAATACCAGAAGTGACCAGATATTCCCTGTTAATATTGGAAATGACAATCAGAAATTATCATCAATCTCTACAGACAATCGGGAATGACAATCCATGCCTACTAACAACCCAAAGTGATTGACAACCTCTGTCATCAATCAGAAGTGACAGGCAAACCTCACCAATAAACAGAAATGGCTGACAGCAGTACAAAAATCAGAAATGACAAGCCAACCCTGGTATAATAATTTGTAACGGGCAAACCCAATGACAATCCCAAAAATGGCTGATAATCCTTACCAACAACCAAAAAGGTCAGGGAAACTCTATCACCAATTGAAAACAACACACCAACCCTTGATTGAAAGCATCGGGGAACAATTGGAGACACAAGAGAGACTGCAGACCTGGAAATCTGGAGCAACACACACAAAATGCTGAGGAACTCAGCAGGTCAGGCAGCATCCACAGAGGGAAATGAACAGTCAATGTTTCGGGCCGAGACCCTTCATCAGGACTGGAAAGGAAGAGAGCAGAATAAAAGGGTAGGGGAGGGGAAGGAGTACGAGCTGGCAGGTGATAGGTGAGTCCAATTGGAACAATTGGAAACAGTGTGATGAACCCACCAACACTTGAAATGACTGACAAAACCTAGCAACATCTGAAAGGACAGGCAGCCCTCCCATCAAGCTGATGAGAGAGAGAACAGGCAAGGGAGGAAATAGTGCCAGTGCACTTTAAAACGATTATTCACAGATAACAGTGGCTGAGTAGAAACTAACAATCACAAGGAACCAGGTGGCTATTGGGCTAGAGTGAGGGGTACAAGAGGTGGCTTGGGGTAACCTTCCAAAGCCAGAACAGGCCGAATGGATTCCGACACTCTCATCTAGCCTTCACTTCACTCTGTTCCGACCAGGTTTTGCTCTTTTTGAAGTCTCCACGTGATCCCAGCCTCCCAGCCACGGACTTTGATCAATTTGCTTCGCTCTGTAATTTGTACTACCTGCTTGTCCAGTGCCCGAGGGGTTTGTTCAAATTTGACCAGCTTGATGACAGATGGCAGAACATAATTCCGTGGCTGGCACCATCCTCTGCCTTCCAGCAATGCCAGAGATGCACAAGAATTAACAAGGCTGCAGCCCCCCCCCCCCCCCCCCCCCCGTAAAACCAAGAAGTTTCTAAAGGTTTGAACTCCTTTCCAGCTGTGTGGGCAACATTTGACTAATGCAAATGAAAGGCTTCCAATAACTTTGCATTTTGCATACTGCAGCCTGATTTATTTCTCAAACATCAGAGAAAACATTACCCTATCACCAGTTTCTTTCACACCATGGAATCATCACGGCACAGAAAGCAGCCATTCAGCCTGCTGAGTCCACATTGACTCCTATCCCCTGATCTTTCGTTAGAGCCCTCGAAATTATTCTCATTCAAATACTCATTTGAATGGGCAGGCATGGTAGTGTAGTGGTTAGCATAACACTATTACAGCACAAGTGACCCGGGTTCAATTCCGGCTGCTGTGTGTAAGGAGTTTGTACGTTCTCCCCCGTGACTGTGTGGGTTTCCTCCGGGTGCTCTGGTTTCCTCCCACATTCCAAAGACGTACGGGTTAGGAAGTTGTGGGCATGCCTATGTTGGCACCGGAGCGTGGCGACACTTGCAGGCTGTCCCAAAACATTCTACGCAAACATGTATTTCACTGTATGTTTCGATGATATAGATATCATAAAGATAAAAATAAAGATAAAGATATCTCCAATTCCTTTCTGAAGGCACTGATTAATTCTGTTTCTTCCATCCCTACAGACAGTGAGATCATAATGACTCTCTACATAAAAATAAATTTTTCCTCACATCCCCACCCACTGTATATTTTTGCCCAACATTTTAAACGGTCAGTGTTTTTTTGCCACCAATTTCTCTTCCCCCTCTCTACAATCACCAATAGCTTGCCCTGGTCCAACCACACAGATAATCTCCAAGAAAGTGCACCAGTGCCTCTACTTCCTCAGGAGGCTAAAGAAATTTGGCATGTCCCCCTTCAACCCTCACCAATTTTTATTGATGCACCACAGAAAGCATCTTATATGGATGGATCACAGCTTGGTACGGCAACTGCTCTGTCCATGACTGCAAGAAACTGCAGGGATTGTGGACACAGCTCAGCACGGCACAGAAACCAGCCTCCTCTCCATGGACTCTTGTCTACACTTCTTACTGACTCAGTAAAGCAGCCGACATAATCAAGGACCCCACCCACCCTGAACATTCTCTCTTCTTCCCCCTCCCATTGGGCAAAAGATACAAAAGCCTGAAAGCACATACTACCAGGCTCAAGGACAGCTTCTATCCCGCTGTTATAAGACTATTGATAAGATGTTCTCTTGACCTCACAACCTACCTTGTTATGGCCTTACATCTTATTGTCTACCTGCACTGCACTCTCTCTGTAACTATAACACTTTATTCTGCATTCTGTTATTGCTTTTCCCTTGTACTACCTCAATGCACTGTTGTAATGAAATGATTTGTATGGAAGGCATGCTAAACAAAGTTTTTCACAGTACCTTGGTACATGTGACAATAATAAACCAAGTTAACAATTTGCAATGGCAAGAGGGACAGAGGTCTCCCTGGGACACAGTTCCACACTGCCGGTCATTTTCTGGTACACCATCAAATTGGCTATTAATCGCTATGCAAATCTTAGTGGGGCAATGCATCAGACGACCCAGTGTTAAAGGGCAATCCTGGCATCATAAACCAGCCCAATCCAACTCTACAACACTGACATTTGTAGACCTTCATTCGTAATCTTTAGTATAGTGAAAATCCCAAGGCACTTCACAGGTTTCAAATAAAATTCGACATCAGTACGCCAAAGGAAAGTAATCAAATGTTTGTTTAAAGAGGTAGGTTTCAAGGAAGTAGCTTGGAGCAGGGAGAGATGGAAAGGTTCAGGAAAAGCATGTCAGAGCTCAGACCCTCGGCAGTCAATGACGGAGCATCAATATATGGGGATGCATAGGAGCCCAGAAATGGAGGAATAGAGACCTAGGAGGATTGCAAGGCCGGAGGAGGCTGCAAGAATAGGAGACCATGAAAGATTTAAAAACAGGATAAGGGACCTCACAGATTCTTCCAAGGGAGTATTGAATGTTGTGAGGGTTTCTGCTGGTGTGTGGGCTGACTGTTCCTCCCCAGACCACAGGCACTGAGCCCAAATGAGGCACCTTAATGTTGCACTGGCTGACGTCAACTCACTTGAACCTGAGCAGAGATGCAGCAATAATGTTTCAGTCATTCCTGAACACACCAGCTACGCTGTACCACTGATATTACAGGGACATTAATTAATAAACAATGTGGACAGGATAAACCCAGAATGTATTTTTCAAAGTCACAGTTGAGTTTATTGTCACACGCACAAGTACATGTGTGCACAAGTGCAATGAAAAACTTGCAGCAGCATCACAGGCACACAGCATCAGATAAGCAGCATTCACAAGAAACACAAACATAAATTACACACAATTTTTACAAGAAAGAACAAGTAAGTAATGATTAAAAAGCTGGTATGGAGATGGAATTGCTTCTTCAGAGAGTAGAATAAGCTATGATATTACTAAGACATTATTAAGCTATGATATGAGCTATGAGTTAGCTACCATAATGGAGGAATCATTATAAGAGAGGAATGGCTTTTTGCTTTCACCGCTGACTGCTCATAGAAGCATAGAAAATTGACAACACGGGAGGCCAGTTGACCTTCCATGTTCATGCTGGTAGCCAGACTAATCCACCTACCAGCACTTGAATCTTAACCCTGCACATCACAGATCTTCAAGTATACACCTGGGCACATTTTAACTATGATGATGTGTTCTGCCTGAACCATGTTTTCAGGTAGAGAGTTTCCAGACCCTTGTAGCACACTGCAGAATCTTCCCTCTAACCTTCCACCATCAACCTTAAAATCTATGTTCCCTCTTCTTATATCTTCAAGTAGCAAACCATCACCTCTTTGAACAACCAATTTTAAAAGAGAACGACAATTTTTTAAAAATTGCAATGCTTTAAATCTAAAAATAAAACAGAAATTTCTGAAAACACTCAGCAGGACAGAAACAGAACAGAGAAACCAAAAAAAAACAGGGTCTGTTTCTCTTTCCACAGAGACTACCTGCCCGATGAGTTTTTCTAGAATTTTCTATTTTTACTTCAGTTTGAAAAGATAATTTGGGGTTGACTAAATATTGTACTTTAATGAGATGGAGCGATAACATTGGCTTACCACTTCTGGGAGCCAGAATGTCACCCAAACTGACTCATCAAAGCCTCACCCTGTTGCTTTCATTACTCAACACAATTGCCTCATTCCAGTGTCTGGCTACAGGGAATGGGAAGAATCACATTGGGTTGGTAAAGGGTTGGAGCATTATTGGCTGAGAACACCAGCAACTATACTCTTCCAATAGCAACATTTGTCCAGTGGAGGTCTGCCTGAAACCTGTTATTGAAGGTTAGAAACAATGTACGTCTCCCAATGTTTGGATCCCTCATGAATTGACATAGTTTTCGAGGTGATCTCCAGGAAGGGGAAGTCAGGCGAACACACACCAGTCCTCATTGAGGGGTCTGCAGTGGAAATGGTGGACAACTTCAAGTTCCTGGGTGTCAGCATCTCGGAGGACCTATCCTGGGCCCAGCACATAGATGCCACCATGAAGAAGATGTGCCAGCGTCTCTGCTTCTTAGAAGTTTAAGGAAGTTCAGCACGTCATTGAAAACTTTGACAAACTTCTACAGATGTACAGTGGAAAGCATTCTGACTGGTTGCAACCCCAACCAACTGGTTGAAACTCCAGTGCACAGGAACACAAGAGGCTACAGAGAGCGGGGGACTCAGCCAGTTCCATCACGGGTACAGCTCTCCCCACCATCGAGGACATCTACAAGAGGCAATGTCTCAGGAAGGTGACATCCATCATCAGGGACCCCCATCATCCGGGCCGTGCCCTCCTCTCGATGCTGCCATCAGGCAGGAGGTACAGGAGCCTGAAGACCCACACCTCAAGGTTCAACAACAGCTTCTTCCCCACTGCCATCAGGTTCTTGAACCCACCTGAAAAACCCTAACACTATCTCAGACTGTATTTCTTTCTCTCACCCTCAACTTGCAATAGTGTCGTTACGTTTATTTTGTTGTTTATTCTTTGTGCAAGTGTAAGTTGTGGATAATTTATGTTAACTGAAGTTTACGTTAACTTATGTTGTCACGTCTGTAAAGAACTGTGCTGCTGCTGCAAAAAGCTAATTCTCATGGTATTTATACTCTGGGTATGTATGCCTCTGACAATAAACTTGGACTTTCCAAACAAATCTGGGTTCTGCTCTGTTTCCAGGAGGTCTAAATTAGAAACAAAAACTCTTTTTCTGGCCACTGGACAGTTGAGATGTGGAATACACTCTTGGGGAAGGTGATTGATAGGGGCTCAATCACTGGCCTAAAATGTGGGCAAGCAGAAGGGGCACTGAAGGATATTACAAAGCTGCAAAGGGTGACCCCACTACTCTCAGTGGGAATGGAGTATTGGGTAGTGACACTGCGAATCACTGCTGGAGACAACACAGTTATAAGGGATTAGGATTGATTTTCTGTGATCAAATATAAGTACTACGCATTGCAGGGAAAATTGCTCTGCTTTTATCGAAAAAATGTTGCCATTTCAGTCACAAGTATTCTTTGCTCTCGTTTATACAGACTCTGTTTTAAATTAGAGACTGTTTGCTGTATTGTTTAATTTAAATAACCTTTATTTTGCTGACCAAACTGATACAGTTTACTGCAAAATCGACAGTTTGCTGTAATCCCTGCTCCAAAATTTTGCCTTATTTGGAATTCATTGTCCAACACAATCACTGGGTAGTACAAGGACTTTCATGAACAGTGGAATATCAAAGAGCCCTGATTAAGTTTTCTTTAAAGACAGCGGAAAATTGCAGAGAATTGTGAACACAGCCCAGTCCGTCACACAAAGCAGCCTCCCCTCCACTGACTTTGTTTACAATTCCCGCTGCCTCAGGAAAGCAGCCAACCTAATCAAAGACCCCTCCCACCCTGGGCATTCTCTCTCCTCCCTGTTCCCATCAGGCAGAAGACACAAAAGCTTGAGAGGACGTACCACCAGTCCCAAGGACAGGTTCTATCCCGCCGTTATCAGACTCTTGAACGGACCTCTCACATGCTAAAAGATGAACTCTTGATCTCCCAACCTACTTTGTCGTGGCCCTTGCACTTTATTGGTCTGCCTGCACGGCACTTTCATTGTAACTGCAACACTATATTCTGCATTCTGTTTTCCTTTTTACTACCTCAATGAACTGATGTATGGAATGATCTCTCTGAATGGGCACACAAACAAAAGCTTTTCACTGTATGTGTACTGTACATTTCACTGTACATTTCACTGTACATGTGACAACAGTAACCAGTTCCAATATGACATGAAGGGTCCATGATGGGGTAATTGTGAACTGACTCTGCAGGACTTATGGGCTGAATGGCCTTTCCCTTCAGACCGCTTATTCAAAGAGCCCAAATCAACATAAATTGCCACCAGGCTGACACAGTTAATTAGAAAACAAATCAATTATGGCACATAGTGCAGACCTTACAATTTATTCTGTCTGATAGTACCAGAGTTTCAGTAAAAGGTCCCAGCAGGGGATTCATTCAGTGAGAGCCAGAATCCCATGGGCAAAGCTCTTCCACTCGATTCATTCCAGATTAATTTGATGCCATCACAATTGAACCTCTGTATCTGTATTAAAAGGCACTTAAAAACTCTGCTCAGCTTGAACACAGCTCTGGTGCAATGCACATTTCTAAAGTTTCAATCTGTGGTTTGCATTTCACCCATGAATTCTCAGGGGCCAGCACACAGCGGGTTGGAGAAGGCCAATCCTGACATCTCCCAGTTCAACGCATTACTTCCCATGCTGCTCTTCTGCATCAGATCTGTGCAGTCTTGTCACATTTTGAGGTGAAATACATGGTAAAGTGCCAATATAGTCTGGGATCTTGATTGGTTGGGCAACTGAACCTTTGATCTCATTGTAGCTATTAGAAACATGTTCAAAATGGAAGCAAAATGCAAACTACTTCAAAACTCAATTTTTCATTTAATGAAGAGGCAAATCAGATCTGGTCAAAATATATGACGGAAAAGACAATCGTAAAAACGAGGAATGACACCAGCAGAAAGGACAAGGAAACCTAAATTCTATTTTAGTTCAGTTCTATAGATTGTTATTGTAATTAAGAAGCTGCACTGCTTGCATTATTTTAAGTGTTGCGTTCTCTTTCCCATCATTGTAAGGGACTGCCAGCTTGAGTGTCACACCAAAGCTCTCACACCCACCTTCAACTTTGGTAGCTGCAGTACCTTCCTCAAAGTGTCACCAAAACGTCTGTTCTTTCATCTCCTCCCCATCTACCATCCAGGAGCCCCTTTCCAGGTGAAACATGTACAATACGTAATTCAAGTTAGTGTAGCTGCTCCTCAGGATGTGCTCTCCTCTACAATGTGGAGACCAAATGCAGATCTAGTGACTACACTGAAACATTATCCCTGAGCTTCCAGCTCTCCATCCCATCTGACTCTGATTTCTCTGTCCATAACCTCCTGAACTGTTTCCAGTGAAGCTCAATATAAGCTCAAGAAACGACTCCTCATTTTTTTGACATGAGAGCCTTTTCAGACTCAACATTGTTGAAAATTCTCAGACAATGATTCTGTACTCCCATTTATTTCCTCTGGACGCAAACTTTTATTCCTTCAGTTTAATCTTTCCATCTCCCCCTGCCCTCCATCCCTATGACAGACCTTCCCTTTGAAACTCTCCTTCCCTTCCCCACTTTCCCAGAATCTTAGAACTTGTTTTATCACTAACTTTTTCCCATTCTCAAACACGGTTTCCCTGTCTATAAAACATTGCTTGATCTGTTTAGCAGTTCCAGCATTCTCCGTCTTTAAGCTGAAAACCTCCTCACTGCTCTGCCACCTCTCCTCCTTCTTCAATCTTTAATCTTAATTATTCATTTTCAGGACCTGGCATCATTGACAAGAACCGTATTTATTCCCATCCCTAATTGTCCTGAGCTGAGTGGCTTTCTTGTAGATTCACAGTTATAGTTGCGCGAGAAACAGGCCCTTCAGCTCAACTCATCCATGCCAACCAAGATGACTAATCTATTTCGCCTGCATTTGGCCCATATCCTTCTCTGTATTACCCCTCAGCCTCCTTCACTCCGGGAAAACAGCTCAGCCCCCCTTCGAGTCTCTCCTTTATAACTCAAGCCCTAAAGAACATTATGATCCAGATTTGGTTTTTTACCAAAAAAACGTAGTTTTTTTGTAGGTTTTGAATTGTAGTCACTGCTGTATTGTTGGAAATGCAACAGAATATGCTCCTACAACAATAATGGGATAACAATTATTGGGCATTTGGAAGCAAGTTTCAAGTTTCAAGTTAAGTTTTTTTGTCATAGGCATAGATACCCTGGGTATAATGCAATGAAAATTAGCTTTTGCAGCAGCAGCACAGTACGTTACAAGCACGACATCAGTTAACATTGACGTGTATCTTGTATATTTTTAGAACACAGAGTCATAGGGAGACGCAGCATGGAAATAGGCCCTTCAGCCCATCAAGTCTGCACTGACCATCAACCACTCATTTACATTAATTCCATGCTCCCCGTGTTGTACCAATCGCCTCCAAGATTCTACCACTAGTCTCTGCAGACTCTAGAGGCAGTGGCTTTACAGGCTGTATCACTGTGTTTACCAATTGTAAAGTACTGGAGATGGGGAGAAATAGGCAGTGGTTGAGATCCCAGGTTGGTTAATCCAGAGAGCTGAATTTACAATCCCTAGTTCAAATCCCACCATAGCTGTGGAGAATATATTCAGTCAACATTATGGAACTTAAAGATATAATTATTAGTAAGGGAAACTTGCAATAAACACAGTTTTTTTTTGTAAAAACCCATCTGGATCACTAAAGTCCTTCAGGGCTTGAGTTATAGGGAGAGACTGGAAGGGCCAGGACTGTTTTCCCTGGAGCGAAGGAGGTTGAGGGGTGACCTTATGAGGTTTATAAAATCATGAGGGCCATAGATAGGGTAGATAGTCACAATCTTTCCCCAATGTAGGGGAGCCTAAAAAGGCATAAGGTGAGAAGGTAAAGATTTACAGGAGATCTGAAGGGCAAGTTTTTCACGCAGACGGTGGCGGGTAGATGGGAACGAGCTGCCAGAGGAAGTGGTAGAGGCGGGTACAATTACAACATTTAAAAAAAACATTTGGACAGGTAAATGGATAGGAAAGGTTTAGGAGGCATATGGGCCAAACGTAGGCAAATGGATTAGTGTAATAGGTGTCTTGGTTAGCATGAATGAGTTGGGCTGAAGGGACCTGTTTCCACACCGATATAAACTCTGTGAATCTATTATTTGTTGCCAGGATATGAACGTCCACTGGGATTTGTTACCTATCCCTCAATGTCCCATCAGTGGAGGAGGAAGTTGGGTGGTAATCACATTGCTTTGGAGTCACATACAGGCCAGACTGGCCAAGGACAGTAGATTTTTGTTACTAAAGGTCACCATTACCAAAACCAGATTCATTTAATTACCAGAATTTAAATTTCCCAGCTCTGGTTGGATTTGAACTCATGTCACTGGATTAATGGTCTGGGCCTCTGGGTTCTACTGCAGTGTTCTAGCACAGTGTTGAAGTTACTAACTAGCAGGCCAGAGCTCTGGACCATCGAGACAGGAATTGTGAATTCCACCGTGGCATCTGGGAAACTTGCATTCAAAAAACGTAGTCTTTAAATAAAAGGGATTGGAAGTTTAGTCTCAGTAATGGACGTCAAGCCCCACTACACTGTCATAAAAAACGATGAGGTTTACTGATGCCCTTTAGCTAGACACATGAACTCGATTCAAGGGCAGTTAGGGATTATAATAAATGCCAGCAATGCAAGTGACATCCACATCCTGTGAATAAAGAAATAAATTCAGTGCTCCCTTGGTACTTCAGCAGTTTGTCGAATGCACTATATAATGCAAGTCTTTTTAATGTTGAGTGCTTGTTTCCATATTCCTCTGAGCTGTCAGCAAGGCGCGACACAATTAAACCATTTGCATGCTATTCACAGAGACAGTTTCCCACCTACTGCCAACACACACTGCATCCCAATGGCAGTCCTGACAGAGACACTTCAACCAGAAGCAAAACATATTGATATTGTTTCCTAGACAACCATGCAGGGCAGAATCAGCCATGGCACTGCAGTTGAGGACATTGATAAACTGCTCTTTCCCTGTCTCACCTCATCCCAATCCTGCTCCTCCACCAGACAGCAACCGTAGCCCATTGTAACACCGTCCAGAGTCTTTCAAAGTGCCAGGGAGGGAAACAAGCAGAGGCATCAACAAAACTTAGCTGTTAACTTTTCCACTGCCGCCATATCGGGAGCATGGCATAGATGACAAGAGAGCCTGAAAACTGTGCAAATAATCGTGTTAACAGTCCTGCTGTCACATCACCAGAAGTGCAGGAGCTCCTCCAGTTTTGAGTTGGTGTCTCTTGCCTGGTGATACCGAGTCCAACTTCCCACCTCTATACTCCTTTGAACATCCAAGATCTCTGAACTGCTGGATCCTTGTTTCTAAATAACTCCTGGTATAAACAAAGGTAAGAGGGACTAAATTGCCCCTAGCTCTAAGAAAGCCGCCTAACTTCCCTCTTAATGGGGATCTGGGTAGCCAAATTAGAAACACTCAATCCCCACCACAGGCCCCTAGATACCACAGACCACTGTCACACAAGCGTAAAACCCTGCTAACAAATTTTCTAATAGTCTCATCCATAGTTGTTAAAACATTCAACAATATCATCAATAGAACACAGAAGAGTACAGCATTGGAAAAGGCCCTTCAGCCCCCAATATCTGTGCCAACCATGATGGCAAACCAAACTAATCCTATCTGCCTGTGCATGATCCGTATCCCTCCATTCCCTGCATGTTCTTGAGTCTGTCTAAATGCCTCTCAAACTCCACTATCGTATCTGCTTCCACCACTACCCTGGCAGCATGTCCCAGGCTGCCTTTCTGTGTACAAAACTTAACCCCACACATCTCCTTTAAACCACACACCCCCCCCCCCCAACCACCTTAAAGCTATGCCCTGTAGTATTAAACATTTCCACCCTAGGAAAATGACTCTGATTATCTACCTTATCTATGCCTCTCATAATTTTATAAGCTTCTGTCAGATCTCCCCTCCAGCCTCTGAGGCTTGATCAAGGTGATAGTCTAAGAGATGGAGGGTGGGAGAAGCTTCAGCCTCAGCACCTTGTGATCAAGCCACCAGCATTTCTAAACGGTATTCAGGAGGAAAGAGTGTGTACTAATTTAGCCCTTCCCTCATCCAAGGTCAATTGTAGGTTCCTGTCATACAACACAGGGCAAGGATTGACCCTTAATCCTTATATGTAGTTTAGTATAACAGCAGTCATTGTAATTATCTGGGCAATTCCCTACCAACAAGTGAGAAAACATGAGTGTTCAAATGGACCTGGACACTAGTATACAAAAGCACAGAAAGTTAACAGGTATGTACATCAAGCAACTCTGGAAATAGAACAGGTCATCGACCTGAAACATTAAATCTGTTTCTCTCTCCACAGATGTGGCCTGGCCTGCTGAGTATTTCTAGCATTCTATGTTTGTTTTTAATTTCAGATTTCCAGCCTCTGCAGTTTTATTTTGCTTTTCAGTTAGGAAGGTAAATTGTATGTTGCCTTATTGTAAGGAGCTTGGAGTGTGAATGCAAGGAACACTTTCTTCAGCTGCAGGGCTTAGTTATACCACACTTGGAGTGCTCAATATAATTTGGTCCCCACACCCAGAAGCAGTGCAGCACTGACTCACTGGGTTGATCCCTGGGACGAGAATTGGTTCTTCGAGGAGGGGAAGGTTGGTTCATACTTAACGGTCCAGACGAATGAGAGGTAAGCTCAGAGGGGACACATAGCATTCTCAGAGTGATTGGCATGCTGGATGCTGAGAGGCTGCTTGCTCAGGCTGAAGGTTCTAGAATCAGGGAACATAGTCTCAAAATAATGGATGGGTCAGTCATCGAGAAATGAGATGTGGAGAAATTACTTTCCTCAGAGGTTGTGAATCTTTGGAAATTCTGCACCTTGGTGGGTATGGGTACTCAGTCATTGAGTTTATTCAAGACCAAGGTGGATAGATTTTCATTTCAGATGTTAAGGGAATCAGAGGATATTGGGATCAAGCAGGGACACGGATTGAGATAGAGGGCCAACCACCGTCCTATTGAATATCTTATATTCCTACATACAGATCGTGCAGGTTACAATGTGAGAGAGCTGGCAGCTAATCCACTCCTGCCCTGTTTATCAACGCCATCTTAAATCAGAAGATGGGCGGGATGACCGAGACCCTTGGCGTGCCGCCCACTGCCTGATTTCTTCTTCAAGCCGCAGGTGACAACAGGCCCCAAGATCAGAATCTCAACACCTTCAGAATTGCTCGACCGAAACGTACCTCCTTCTTCACTGCTGACTTAGGTTTATGAAAAATACAACAGTACACCCTTCTTCTTCCACTTTCCCATTCTGGTTAACAGTACAGTTACACCACACTTTGATTGAATTTTTGTCCGTAATAACAAACTATTTGCGAGATGTGATTTGAAACAGCAGTCTCAGCAAGAATGATCAATGCATCACATTTTCTCAATGTTCCTTTTAATAAATTTGATCTTCCCTCCTACAGTCTTCTTAATGTAGACAAATACACACCCAATTTACACATGGGAATGGGAAAAAAGTCAAGCTGATCACTTTTTGGTGTTAGTAGTAGCAGATAAATATTGGCCAGAGAGCTGGGAGGACTTGCACCTCCCAGTGGAATAATTCACCAGCAAACAGGATCTATTCCAAAACATGGCCCTCCGTTGTGCAGCACTTCCCCCATCCCACACCAGGTCCATCCACTTGGATTTTTGTGGTCTGATCTCCACAGTGTTGCTAGGACTTCAAAAACCTTCCGATTTACATTGGGATGCTGAATCTAAGCACAGCCAATGGACGCAAAAGGTACCACAACACTATATTGAAGAAAGGGAGGGGAGTCACAGAATTATAGAAAGTTTACTACATTGAAGGAGACCATTTGGTGCATTGTGTCTTTGCAGTTGAAACAACTACCCAACTTAATCCTACATTTGCACTAGGTCCATATTCCTTCAGATCAGAGTCACCGAACATCCTGATCAATATTTATTGAAGATTATCTGGTCACTATCACATTGCTTTTTAAGAGACCCGGCTGTGTAATTTAGCTGCCCAATTCATGATATTAAAACAACAGTGTGAAAGATACTAAATAAAATGCTGGCCTTACTTTAATTGTGCCTGATTAACATGCAGACATATGTGTTCGACAATAGTGACTAGTTAATAATTACTGGGATTTATTCCAGTGAACATCGTTAAGATCACATCCAACGTGTGAATGGCAAGAATGACTTAAATATGTGAACTCACCCAGTCTTTAAGTGCAGACGTTTAACTCACTGAGGGCTCTCATAGGTATATTGCACCAAGGCCACAGATACAGGACTTGTAGTGAATGCTCTTCACAGTGAATACATTTTGTTGGTCTCTCACATTCTCCCTCTGAATTATTGCTCAGAAAGCTTATTCACTAAATGGTAACTCTGTTCCTCTCTCTGTGGATGCTACCTGACCTGCTGAGCAGTTATAGCACTTTCTGTTTTATTTCTAGTATTTCTTTTGGTTTCAGCTCAGAAATGACTTTGATTTGCATCAAATGGTTGTCATGTGCATCACAGCAGCTCTATCTCAGTGCTGTAATGGACTAGACAATCTCTAGCCAAAGGTCCCAGAGTAGATCTTGACCTGTAACTCCCCTGCACTGGCAGTAAGAGACTAGCAAACAATCCAAGTTGAACCTTTGAAGATGCCTTGAAGAAAAGAGATTAAGGAACCGCATCTTGAAAAAATTGTGGCAACTGAGAACTAATCCTTTTTTTCACTGTAGGATCATGTTGTTAAAAGTGTGGCATTGCTCAAAAATTCTAGTAGGCTCTTCACACGGAGGATTTTTGTCTGCGATGCATCAATCCCCAGGTTAATTAGGGGAGGAATCTGAACAAGAAACCTAGTTTGTTCTGGTCTAGTTCTGTCAAGTTCTGTAAGAAATAGGACCCCATTATGCTCTTCCCAAAATCTTAATTTTTTTTTTCTCAACTGTTTTTGGCGTGAGTTGTTACTAGACCAAGAGACATAGATGCCTTCAACAAAGTTGGAATTACCCACACTTATTGAGTTTTGCTACTTGACCTTTTTCACTGGGGAGATGCTGCTTGGAGAGAGCTGTGCTCATGATGGAGCTAGTTCCATCATGGGTACAGATCTCCCTACCAGCTCTCCCTACCATCGATGACATCTACAAGAGGTGATGTCTCAGGGAGGCAACATCCATTATTAAGGACCCCCACCATCCGGGCCATGGCCTCTTCCTGATGCTGCCATCAGGCAGGAGGTACAGGAGCCTGAAGACCCACACCTCAAGGTCTTCCCCACTGCTTTTGGGTTCTTGAAACCAATCTGAAAAACCCTAACACTACCTAGAACTATATTTCTCTTTCTCATTCTCCACTTGCACTAATGTTATGTTTATTTTGTTTATATCAAACAGACCTCTTGTACGATAAGATGGACTCATGACCTCACAATCTATCTTGTCGTGACCTTGCACCTTATTGTCTGCCTGTACGCATTTTCTCTGCAACTGTAACACTTTATTTCTGTATTCTGTTATTGCTTTTCCCTTGTACTACCTCAATGTACTGAAGTGGTGAAGTGATTTGTATGGATGGGATGCAAAACAAAGTTTTCACTGTACCTCGGTACATGTGACAATAATAAACCAATTAAAACTGTCCGCGTAAGGTATGTATAATGTATGTTACATTTAAGTTTATGTTTACTTATGTTTGGCATGTTTGTCATGTACTGTGCTGCTGCTGCAAAAAGCTAATTTTCATGGCGTTCATACCCTGGGTATGTATGGTTATGACAATAAACTTGGACTTGAATAGAACTAGGTGAGGAAAACTAAAGGGAGAATGCTACTTGCAGTATCTGGGCAGCTGGTCACCAACACAGGAAGACCGGTGGGAAGGTTCACAGCAGGAAGAGCGAATGCCAGTCCTACCCTTTAGCTAGAGAGCATTATGTGGTGTACGTCGCACTCAAATGTGGGCTGAGAAAGCAGTAGGATTCACCAGAGTCCTTAGCCTGGGTTCCATGCTAACATAGTTGTCACTCCAAACAGCTTTCTTGGCTACCTGCAATGGCAGAATCTGTGACAATCACGGCTTTCTCCTGATAATTCAAGGTTGTTAAAAGGAAATTGAATTATTTAATGATTCAATTCAAGTGACATAAATAACATGACTAAGTGGGAATTTAATGCTAAAAAATTGAATTATCAAATTGGAGTTTAAATGGCTTTGAACTTATTCAAGTCTGAAAAATAGGCCCCTGTGCACTGTGCTTAATGCCAGGTGTCATGAAGACACTTTACAGATCCCCTTTATTAATACGCACAGTTATTGAAGAAGTATCTCTAATGTCTCTGTTCCATATCATTTACTCTCACTGTAGGTGATAAGTTTATCAATTTATTTTTATTTCCTTTACTGAGCAGAGAGAAACTAATTTACATCCCGCCTGACTCTCCCTGAGCCCCTGATATAAACAATCTCAATGAAATGGAAATGGGGAGCAGGTAAGATGCCTTTTCAATAAGGCAATTATTTGCAAGTCATTCTTTCTGCCTCTGGTAGATATTAAAGTGCTATTCTCCCTTTGATCTGCAAGGTGGCACATGATATCTTTACTACTAATCTGGTTGTGAGTCTGGCATGTCTGTTTGACAGGATAAAACTGCAAGTGGATTGACATATGACAACAGCTGTCTCTTCCTTCATTTAAAGCCAATTGAAGGCATAGTGTTACTCACTTCTCGAGAGGAGATTAGCTGACTATAAAGTCCAATGCACGGGCAGCAGAGGATCTGCTTCACATTGTAATGGTTGCAAAGAATGGAAGAGGTTGGTTTTACAGTCAAATCATGGCAAGCTATGGTTTCATCTGATTGACTTCTCAGATAGCTGTGGATTTCCATGGCATTTTTCACATTCCTTTCAGGTATTCCAAAATGTTCTACAGTGTCAATTGCTGACTTGTGAAGTGTGATCTCTGCAGTAATTTGTGGATTGTAAACTCCCACAAACAGCAATCAGGTAATGTCTAATTTCGTTGATGTTGGTTGAGGGATACTGTATATAATCAGGGCATCATCGGTAGTATCTACACAAGGCACTGCCTCAAGAAGGCAACATCCACCATCTGGGCCATCGGGAAGAAGGTACAGAAGCCTGAAGCCCTACACTACCAGGTTCAAGAACAGGTATAAACCATTCCGTTCTTGAACCAACCGGCACAACCCTAATCATTAGAGTTCAGCAACACCATGACCACTTAGATCACTTTGCACTAAAATGGACTTTGTTTTTTATTGTTTTAATTGTGTTCTCTCTTGTAAAAGTTGTGTTTAATTTATGCTTTTCTTGAGAATGCTGCTTATATGATGCTATGTGCCTGTGATGCTGCTGCAAGTAAGTTTTTCATTGCACCTGGGCACGCATGTACTTATGTATATGACAATAAACTCGACTTATCTTCAATATCTTATCTTAGACTTCGACATCAAGGGGAACTCCTCTGT
This sequence comes from Pristis pectinata, assembly GCF_009764475.1. Classification (NCBI taxonomy): domain Eukaryota; kingdom Metazoa; phylum Chordata; class Chondrichthyes; order Rhinopristiformes; family Pristidae; genus Pristis; species Pristis pectinata. Next base: position 5,181,706 of record NC_067429.1, read on the forward strand.
TCCTCTTTCAAAGTGCCATGATATTTTTATTGCCCACACAAGAGTCCCAAATTACTCTCTCCACCCAAATGATGGCATCTCTGCCAGTGCAGAGTACCTGCAATGGAGTATCAGGCTGGACCTCTGCACTGAAGTCTCTAGAGTTGATCTGGTTTACTCAATCCTCTGCTTCTGAAGTGAGTGAGATGCCACCTTCCGCAGGCAACAGAAGATGTCTTATGTGATATCTTCCAATGTGAAGATACCTTGTGGTTAGCAGGAAGGTTGAAGGCATGTGGATGGATCATGAGCTCCTCCATGAGCAAGGGAAGACTCCCCCAGCAAGGCTCCAGGCTCTTTTTTGAATTCAAATGGAAGAAATACTCTGCCACCTACCATGCACAGGAATCAATTTAGAATCAAACCAGGATTCCACTGAAGGAATCATCTAACACAGGAAGGTCCCACCAGCTGAAGTCTGGAGGGAGCACTAATAATGACCACAGATGGGCTTGTGCATTAGTAAGATAAGATAAGATTTCTTTATTAGTCACATGCACATCAAAACACACAGTGAAATACATCTTTTGCATAGAATATTCTGGGGGGCAGGCCCGCAAATGTCGCCACGCTTCCGGCGCCAAACATAGCATGCCCACAACTTCCTAACCCGTACATCTTTGGAATGTGGGAGGAAACCGGAGCACCCGGAGGAAACCCACGCAGACATGGGGGGAACGTACAAACTCCTTACAGACAGTGGAGGGGAATTGAACCCGGGTCGCTGGCACTGTAATAGCATTACGCTAACTGCTACACTACTGTAAAGGACAACTGCACCATCAGAAGTGCCAGCTCACAGATGAGATGTTAAATCAAGGACGAGTCTGCTCTCCATGGTGAATTCAACAGACACCATGCCCACTATTTACAGCAGGACCAAGGAATTCTCGCTCCATGACCTGCACAAAATGCAATTGTTCAAACCTCAATGCTAAACCAGATTATCATCTCATTTATGACACTGGTGAGAGCTACTGTGGTATTATGTGGGCAGTATTCCCTGCATTATAATGGCATCTATGCCTCAAAGGCTCACCATTATATGTAAAACAAGCTTGGGAATTCAAAAGGTGCTGTGGAAACATGGTGTATACATGGTGACACTGATTACAGCATCGTATTTTGCAGAAGCAGGCCATTCAGCCAACCAAGCTTGTGTTGGCCCTTTTTAAAGAAACTCTCCATAACTGGACCAGGCCACAAAAGTATCTCTCCTTCAACCAGTAATCTAATTCCCATTTGAGAGTAGTTATTGAATCCTCCTTTCAGGTGGTGAAATGCAGCCCATAGCACTCAGCACAGAGGTGAAGCAAGCAACACTCTGGGTCAATTCCACACTGTAGCTGCTGTGACTACAATGCAGAGAAATTGCAGAGAACTGTGGACACAGCTCAGTCCATCATGGTAACCAGCCTCCCCTCCATGGACTCTGTCTACTCTTCTCACTACCTTGGAAAAGCAGCCAAAGTTATCAAAGACCCCTCCCCACTCCAGACATTCTCTCTTCTCCCCCCTTCCATCAGCAGAAGATACAAAAGTTTGAAATCACGAACCACCAGGCTCAAGGGACAGGTTCTATCCTGCTGTTATAAAACTCTTGAATGGACCTCTTGCATGTTAAAGATGAACTCTTGGTCTTACAATCTACCTCATCATGGCCCTTGCACCTTATATAGAAAATGCAGTGCAGGTAGAACAATAACTGTAAAACTACATTCTGTATACTCTGTAGATTTCTATAATATAACATACATTTCTGTAGATGTACGATGGAGAGAATTCTGACGTTGCCTCACAGCTTGGTGTGGAGCCTCCAATGCACAGTATTGCAAGAGGTTGCAGAAGGTTGTAGAGTCAGCCAGCTCATCATGGGCCCAACCCTCCCCACCATTGAGGATATCTTCAATATGTGGTGCCACAAGAAGACGGCATCCATCACTATCGGGGACATGCCCTCTTCTCATTACTGCCATCAGGGAGGAGGTACAGGAACTTAAAGACCAACAACTCAATGATTCAGAGCAGCTTCTTCCCTCCGCCATCAGATTTCTGAATGGTCCATGAACCCATGAACACTACCTTGTTATTCCTTATTTTTTGAACTATTTGCTTATTTTTGTAATTTATAGTAATTTGCTGCCACAAAACAACAAATTTCATGCCATACAAGTCAGTAATAATAAATCTGATTCTGATTCTGCATTCTGTTTATTGCTTTTCCCTTGTACTACCTCAGAGTACTTATGTTTTGAAATGATCTGTATGGATGGCTTGCAAAACTAAGTCTTTCACTGTATCTTGGTACATGGCCCATACTTCTCACTGCTCGGTAAAGCAGGCAAAATAATTGAAGAACCCACCCACCCCAGACATTCTCTCTTCTCCCCTCTCCCATCAGGCAGCAGATACAAAAGCCTGAAAGCACGTACCACCAGGCTCAAGGACAGCTTCTATCTCACTATTATAAGACTATTGAACGGTCCCCTAATACAAGAAGATGGACTCCCAACCTCACAATCGACCTCATTATGGCCTTACACCTTATTGTCTACCTGCACTGCACGTTCTCTGTAACTGTAACACTTTATTCTGCATTCTGTTATTGTTTTCCCTTTTACTACCTCGATGCACTGATGTGATGAAATGATCTGTATGGATGGCATGCAAAACAAAATTTTTCACTGTACTTCAGTACATGAGATAACATTAAACCAATTTACCAATCATATGACAATAATAAACCAATACAATGCAGAGTGCCAACCTCAGCACTACACATTAGCATAGTAATAGAACACCAACCATAATTTGGCAATTATGCTCAACACTGTTTTTCTGTAAGTTCCTTTTTTGCTTAAATAATCGCTCTCTGATAAATGGTCACATTATTGAAGAGACTGCGAGATGTGAGTGTTGAATGATGAGATGCAGCCTGTTCAATATGACTCTTTCTTCATCTCCCTATCAATTATACGGCTCAAACAGTACTTGCCCTTAAAAAATAAGTTTCCAATTACTGCACAGATTGTTCAGACACTGGAAGAGAGTGAGAGTAGTTGGTGTGAGAGGGAAGCTTTAGAACTTTCACTGAACCTCTTTATACTTCAGGAATGTGACCACAAGCTCGTCTCTCCATTTTGATAATGCTCAAGCACTTTTACTTTCTGTGTTATTTTCATAACTGTTCGTGTCAAATAACCAATGGAAATTCCTCTGCTCACGTTGTAAGGCTTCTGGCATTTGGAACTGGTTTCAAAGATTTACAAAGCTTTTCGATCAAGCTCTGTTTAAAATAATAGGTGTGGGCTGGGTTTGTATTCCATGACCTCACCAAAATGTTCAGAATCGCTTCTATCAGTGCTGTAGCTGCAAAGACAGTACCCGTAGGATCGGGATTGTTCCATTTGACCCTTTAAAGAGGCTACTTATAGGAAACATCATTCCATCTGCACAATGATTCATTCTCAGCAGCAGTTCACAGCTATTGGTGGCCAACAGTTTCAACTAAATCATAAAATAAATATGTTCATCAAACGTAATTTAGTGCGGCTGCAGAACTGAAAACTAATGGAGTCTCTTCTTATCAAATGACTGGAAATATATATCAAATATAGGAACAGAACCTGCCTTTTCACCTCCAAAGCCTTTTCCACCATGTTCTCCAACTCTAGTTACCTCTCTTGGTTCCATCATCCTAATATTTTTACCTAACAATTTCCATCCTGGCCAATATTTATCCCTCAATGATAAAGCATAGTACAACGATTTTTTTGTGTAGGAGCCTGCTGAGTGAAAATTGGCTACTGCATGGAATTACAGAATCGCTATGGCATAAAAGGAGGCCTTTCAGCCCTTCTGTGCGTGTGCCTGCTCTTTGTACAGCAATCAATCAGTCCTGTCTTCCTGCTCTTTCCCCATGGCCCTGAAACTTATTTTCCCTCAAGTGCCTGTCCAGTTTCCTTTCTCTACAACACTGAGAATGTATCGAAAAGCACTTCAATGGCTACAAAAGCAGTTTAGGACATGCCGAGGTGAGGAAAGATGTTGCAGAAATGCACATTTTACTTTGTGTTAATAACTGAAGGAGAATGCTGGTCTTATTTCCACACTTCGATTGCAAGAAGGAAATTGGAAGGGAACATTGATCTGGAACGGTGAGTGGTTCGGGCAGCTGGAGATGAATCTTGCTAAACATGGGAGATTGAGGGAACAGGAATGACATCAGCGGCGATACGAGACAGGGCCATAAACTATCTGTGATAATAAAGCTTCTCACATCACAGAGCTCAGGAACACCTTCCAAGGTCAGTTCCATACAGTTACCGATTGATTGTGCTCTTAATAATAAAAGCACCTTACAGAATCTTGAAAAACACAGCAAACAAAATGACTGCTGCTGCTTAGGCATAACAGATCACTTTACAGCCAATTAAGTGGTTTTGAGACGTGGTCCTTGTTGTACTGTAAGATTTGCATCAGCCAACCTTTGCACAGCAAGATGCCACAAAAGCAGAACAAAAAAATGGCAAAATCATCTGCATTTTTTCACATCAAGTTAAGGAATAAATATTGATGAAACTGCAAGTGAGCTCTCTCAATCTGCTTATAATACAATTGGTTCTGTGACGTTGCTTGGAAGGGTCCTGAAGTTAACACCTTATGTGTGAAGGCAGCTGGACACTACACTGGGAGCCTTGGTCACAGCTCAAGTCTCTAAAATGGGACAGGAACAAGCTCCTTACAAGGTAGTGATTCACCTGTTGACCCTTGGACAAAAACAGGAGCAGAGTGAAAAACCTTCTACCCCGTCATGAGATATTGAAGCTACGACCGCAAGCAACAGATATAAACAACAACTGTTCACATCTGAATCAAAATCAATCTTATCTCAATATCCTTTCAAGTAGTTTATTTGAGAAAACTTAACCACTTTAAATTATTGCTTTAGTCTCTGCCTCTATAGCCACTATTGTGGTTACAGCAGACCTCCGTGTAAATGTTGTATTCTTAACTCCCCCTATCTTCCTGAAAAATCCTCTATTATATTGTTGACCCCAATGTAACCTTTCCTTCCAGAGGTACTACATCCCTAAATTTCTTATTTCCTTAAAAAAAAACCTCCAAGATCTCAAGCCTCCCTTCAATCTCTCATACCTAGTCCCAGTGTGGTGGATAATCACTAGGAGAGCATGAAATGCAGGAGGTATGGTTTAATTATTCTCTCCTCCCCCAAGACACCTTTTGTTATTGATTTGTCTTTCCCATCACTACTAATGTCTGTCACTCTCTCCTGGTCTCCACCCTTTCACACCCATTCCCTTTTGTTCTGATGAAGGGTCCCGACCTGAAATGTCGACTGTTTATTTCCCTCCTGTCCTGCTGAGTTCCTCCAGCATTTTGTGTGTGTTGCTCCAGATTCCAGCATCTGCAGAATCTTGTGTCTACCTTTCGTTCTCTCCTTTTTTCCCTTTCTCTGCAATTTGAAACTTAAAACTTGTTTTAAGTCTGCCTTTTCCCAGTCCTTATGGAAGGTCATCGACCTGAAGTGTTAATTCTGATTTCCTCTCCACAGATGCTGCCTGACCCATAGAGTATTTCCAGCATTTCTGTCTCTAATGCTAAAACATCCGATCATTTTTCTTTGCTTAAGTATCTGCTTGTCAAGGCCATCTTGATGATGGGTAATAGAGTGTTGCTTCCAGCGACAATATTGATGACCTTCAAATTAGATGTTGCATGTGTCGGGCACACAGCCAGAACTCCCCGTGATGCTGTGTCAAAGCTTGTTAGAAGCCCTTCTACTGTGCAATGTGACATCTCCACCAGTCACCCTGTGCCCTTGCCCAGTGACTTTGATAATTTTTGCGCCAAACTGCGCACAGTTTTTTTGTTTCTGCTCTGAACGTCACTTGCAGCCAAGTATACATGAACAAAATCTCTGCCAGCACAGCTGACTCAGCTGGAGGGAATTAATCATGGCGTTAGAACCCAAAATTACCATGAGGTTATCTTCTGAGAGCCGACATTACTGAGTGATGGAGTCTGTATTTAATCCAGTGATGTGTCAGCGCAGTGTGAATATCAATGAGAGAAGGCTTTTTACCATCTGACAGCCTAGTTTATGCATCACGGGGCGAGAGACCATAACTCAGTGCCCAGGTTGATGAGAAGCACACCATTTAGCTTCAGAGACTAAAAAATGGTTGAAGCCCTGGCCACGACTACTTGCTTAATTGGAAGCAAGGAAATGCATGACGGTGTACAGCCCACTGCAGCCACTCCTGACTGCCTCCCAAACCCGCAGTTCTTTCACCTCCCCACCCTATACAGATGGTGAGAGGCAGCTAAAACTTGAAACCTAACATAAAGTATCATTCCGGAGACACGAGAGACTGCAGATGCTGTAAAGCATCATTCCTTCCTTTTCTCACTTATTCTTGGGCCCAACTGCACAAATAACAACAGCTTCCTCCACATAGTACAGCAAAACTACCCAAGCATTTCACAAGGGTGTTATCATTTATAAGACTCTTGAACAGACCTCTTGTACGATAAAATGAATCTTGATCACTCAGACTATCACGTCGTGGCCCTTGCATTTTATTTGTCTGCCTGCACTGCACTTTCTTTGTAACTGAAACACTATATTCTGCATTCTGTTTCATTTTCCTTCTGTGCTACCTTGATGTCCGTTTGTATAGAATGATCTGTCTGGGTGGCATGCAAACAGAAGCTTTTCACTATATCTCGGTACATGTGACAATAATAAACTAATTACTAATTACCTTGGTACAGTTTTATTCTTAATTCAGCGGGGTATTGGCAATTAATGAGCTCTGTCCTTCCTCCAAGTCCCTTCAGGTTTGTTTCCCTGAAATTTCTCTCCTGAGAGTGCCTGCTCTTAGTATGGATGGTAAAGGGACACCTTTCCACCTCAACCTGTCATCACAGTGTGATAAACCTCCACTTGTGTAACAGAGCAAAACATTTCAAGTCGCTCCATAAAAATTATCCACGCAAGGAGATGTTGAGACAAGTGCTCAATAGCTTGGTCATTCAGGTCAGTATTAGGAGCCCATTAAAGCAGAGAGGTGCAGAGAGAGGCAGAGAGGTTTCGGGAGGGAGTTCCAGAGCACAGGTCTGAACTGAAGGAAACAGTGCACTGATCAAAGCCAGTAAGGCTTAAATGATTGGGAATGGAGGAGTGCAGAGATCGTGGCAAGCTTTAAGGAAGGTGGAGCAAAGGGATGGGTGATGGAGAATTCTGAACACAAATATGAGAATTTGAAATCAGGTGTTGATAGACTGATGCACCAAAATCATAAAAAATAGGAAGAGTGGGCCATTCAGTCCATCAAACCTCCTCTGCTACTCAATAAGATCATAGCTGATCTAACTTTCTTCAGGTCTGCTTTCCTGCCCTCCCTCCATAACCCTGAATTCCCTCACTGATCCATCTCAGCTTTGAATATATTCATGGATTCAACCTTCACTGCTTTCTGGGACAAGGAATTCCCAAGACTCACAATCCATTGAGAGAAGAAATTCTACCTTGCGCTTGTCTTAGGTGGTGTCTCCCTTATCCTGAGATTATGCCCACTGATCTTGGACTGTCCCACAAGGAGACAACTCTCCAGTATTTACTCTAAAAATCTTCCATGATTCAATGAATCACTTTTGGTTCTTCTGAACTCCAATGAATATTGACCCAACCAGTTCAACCTCCCCTCATAAGGCAATATCTCCATACCCAGGATCATCCTAAAGAACCTTCCGTAAACTGCTTCCATTGACAACATGTCTTTCCTAAATAAGCAAACCAAAACTGTACAGGTCCTCCCCAGCTTATGAACGCCTGACTAACGTACAGCCCGTACATAGAACCGAGCATTTGGGAGACCGGTGGGATGGATTTACCAACTGCTGCGGGGCTACAGGCATCTTCTGCCGGGTGGGAACTCGGTCCACGGTCACATTTCTGACTTGAGAGCTTTTCGGGTTACAAACAGTTTACAGGACCCTGCTGTAACCTGTACCCATACTCTAGATGTGGTCTCTTTAGTGCCTTGTGCAGTTTTAGTAAGATTTGTCTACTTTCATAGCCCCATATCCCTTGATTTCCTTAATATTCCAAAGTCTGAACTTATTCAGCAACTGAGGCTCTACAATCCTCTTGGATAGAGAATTCCAAATATTCACAACCCTCTGGATGTGGAAACTTCTCATTTCAGCCCTGAATGGCTAATTCCTTATTTTCAGACTGCAACCCTTGGTTCCGGCCACCCCAGGTGGGGAAAACATCATCCCTGCATCTACCCTATTGAGCTGCATAAGAATTTTGTTGTGTTTCAATAGGATTGCCTCTCATTCATCTAATCGTAACAGTATGTATACAGGCTCAGCTTACTTAATCTTTCCTCACAGGACAACACCAACACACTCCACTCCCACCTATCACCCATTCCAGGAATTAATCTGGTGAAACTTTACTGCATTCCCTCTATCAAATATACCTTTCCTTAGGTATGGAGACAGGAGACTAGACCTGCTCACAATAATCCTGGTCCAGTCTCACTGTGGCCCTATTAAATTGCAAATGGTATGTTGGTCTTTATTGCAAGAGAATTTGAGTATAAGATCAGAGACATGTTACATTCTCTTGCAATAAAGACCAACATACCATTTGCCTTTCTCATTGCTTGTTGTACCTTCACATGAAGGGTCTTTGACCTGAGACATTGACTCTGTTTCTCTCCCCTCGGGCACTGCCTGACCTGCTGAGTGTTTCCAAGATCTTGTGCTTTTATTTTAGGTTTCCAGCATTAGATTTCCATTTTCCTCTGAATGCTCCAGTTTCTTCCCACATCGCAAAGACGTGCAGGTTGGCCACTGTAAGTTGTGCGCAGGTGAATGGTGGAATCTGGAGGGAGCTGATAGGAATATGGAGAAAATAAAACTGGATGAATGTAAATGGGTGCTTGATGGTCAGTGCAGATTCAATGGGCCGAAGGGTCTGTTTCCATGCTGTGTGACTTGATGACTCTACGACTTCCCTTTCATAAACCTATGTGGACTCTGCCCAGTTCTAATATTATTTTCTAGGTGCCCTGTTACCATTTCTTTGACAACAGATGCCAGCCAGCATTCTGACATCAGGCTACCTTGGATGACTTTATCTTCTAGGCCAGCAGTTCTTGATGTTCATCACACACTCACAGCTCACGGGTGGCATTGGAAAAGCAGCTGGAGCTCCCGGCAGGTTTCTCAGCAGGAGAGCTTGGGGGAGGAAGTTTGCGTAAGGCCACGGGCTTCGGGTGGGTGAGAGGGTGATTGGTGGTGGGGGGGGGGGGGGGGGGGTGAAATGAGGAAGGATGGTCACCTCCCCGAGAGGGAGAGGAGGAAAGGAGGTGATGATGGGTGGGTAGTTAGAGTTAGAAGGGAGAGAGGGGGACCAGATGCAAAGGGGGAAGGGGGGAGTGAAGAGAGGGGTGGAGAGGGGGTGGGGGCAGTGGGACTGGAAAGGAGAGAGGGAGAAGGATGGAGTGAGGAAAGAGCTTGGGGGAGGGGGGACAGAGGGAGAGCGGAGGAGAGGGCTGGAAAGACTGTACATGTGTGCAGCCGTGTGCGTGTGCGTGCGGGAACATGTACACCACTGCCCTGACACCAGTCTTTTCACAATCCGACATTTGCTTCTTCCACACTTCACACATTTCCTTTCCTGGGTTCCCCAACCTACTCTCGCTGATTCGCAATGACTGCGTGTGTCTTTTTCAGACAGAATCCTTATCTTAAATTGATCCCTGAACAGAATTGTCTCCAGCAGTTAAAGTGCTAAACACAGCTAACATGTCAAATAATTGATTGCATCATTAATGCAACCCATGGTAAGTAATTCATAGAAGCTTTGAAAGACAACCGAGGGACTCAGTATATTTCCAGGAATAGGAATGGGTAATGCTGTCATGGTCAAACGTAAGATGGGCCTTGAGAAGGCCGTGAGCCACTGATTTGGCACCCTGATATTAAAAAGTTTAAGAACACCATTGTTCTAGGAAGAATGTTAAAAAATGGTTGGCTTGTGTGCAGTATATACAGTACATTGACGTGTATATATATATATGTGTCTATGTATGTACAGTAGCCTGAAGTCCCACTCCACCTGGTTCAAAAACAGCTACTTCCCTTCAACCATTCAGTTCTTGAACCAACCGGCACAACCCTAATCACTACAGTTTAGCAACACTACGACCACTCTGATCACTTTGCACTAAATAGACTTTGTTTTCTTCTAATTGTATTCTTTCTTGTAAAATTGTGAATAATTTATGTTTAATTCATGTTTTTCTTGTGAATGCTGATTATCTGATGCTATGTGCCTGTGATGCTGCTGCAAGTAAGGTTTTTATTGCACCTGTGCACACATGGACTTGTGCAGATGACAATAAACTCGACTTTGACTTTCATAAACTCACGGTATAGGCTGGTAAGTGACATATAATATTTGCGCCACAAAAGTACAAGGCAATGACTCCAAGACCACAAGAAATTGCAAAGAGTTGTGAACACAACCCAGTCTATCACGAAACCAGCCTCCTCTCCATTGACCCCATCTACACTACCGCTGCCTCGGGAAAGCAGCCAACTTAATCAAAGACCCCTCCCACCCCGGTCATTCTCTCTTCTCCCCCATTTCCAGCAGGTAGAAGATCCAAAAACTTGAGAACATGGACCACCAGGCTCAAGGACAGCTTCTATCCCGCTGTTATCAGACTCTTGAACGGACCTCTTGTACGATAAAGATAAACTCTTGATCTCTCAGTCTACCTCGTCATGGTCCTTTCACCTTAACAGTCTACCTCCACTGCACTTTCTCTGTAAATGTGACACTATATTCTGCATTTGTTACTGTTTTTCCTTTTGTACTACCTCGATATACTTATGTATGGGATGATCTGTCTGGATGGCATGCAAGCAAAGCTTTTCACTGTCTCTTGGTATATGTGACAATAATAAACCAATTACCAATCCAAAAGACAGAACCTAACCACCTACCCTTGACATTCAATTGCAATCACCACAGCCAAGTCCCCCACCATCAATATCCTGGAAGTCACATTGATCAGAAACTCAGCTGGACCAGTCACATAAATACCACGGCTACAAGAACAGTTCAGAGGCTGGGTATCCTGTGACAAGTGAGTCATCTCCAACCACCTGTAATGTATAAGTCAGGAGTGTGATAGAATACTCTGCATTTACCTAGATGAGTGCAGGGCCAACAATTCTTCAGAAGTTTGACACCACCAGGACATAGAATTCCAGTTGATTGGACCCCATCCATCACCATAAACATTAATTCCTGCCACCAGTGGTGCACAGTGGCTACAGTGTACATCATACACAAAATGTATTGTAGTTTTCTCCCAGGATATCCCTACAACACCTCCCAAGCCTGGTCGCAGTCCAGATGAAGGGTCTCAACCCAAAACGTCAACTGACCATTTCCCTCCACGGATGCTGCCTGACCTGCTGAGTTCCTCCAGCAGTTTATTTTTCCTCCCAAGTGATCTCTACCACCAAGGAGGACAAGGGGAGCAGGAACATGGGAACACCACCACTTGCAGATTTGCCCCCCAAGTCACACACCATTGTGACTGGGAAAGAAATGGTCAGTCCTTCATCGCTACTGGCCTCAAATCTTGACACTTCTTCCCCCATGGTGCTGTGCAGGACTGTAGTGGTTCAAGGTGGTGAGATGGTGACCCACCACTACCCTCTCAAGGACATTTTGGAATGAGCAACAAGTGCTGTCCTTACCAGCGAAATCCAGATCCCGGAAAACAAATAAATAGAAAAGTAACAAAGTTCTTTGCAATCCATGAAATCAGACCCCTGTGGCACAATAGGAGGCCATTTGGCCCTTTATGCTTGTGCAGCCTCTTTGGAAGGGTTCTCAATTTCCAGTACAGAAGGCTAATATTTGGCCCGTCAAGTCCACACTAGTTCTACGTAAGAGCAATCTAACTGCCCCACCTTCCCCCCCTTCCCTCCCCCTGACGTGGCAAATTCTTTCTCTTCTGAATGCAGCATTTGAGTCATCCTCCACTGCCACACAAGGCAGTGCATTCCAGACCCTAACCACCTCCTGCACATCAGCACCGTCCCACTCCCATCCACTATTAACCAAAACCCGAGAAATATTTCCTTTTCAATACATCCAACACCCTTTGAAGGTTACTGTTAAATCTGCTCCCAGAGTCCCTTCAGGATCGGGGATCACAGTAACTCAGTCCCTCTATAATGCGGGAAGACTGGCAGCCAGTTTGCACGTAACAAGGTCCCACAAACAGCAAAAGACTGCAGGTGATGGTAATCTGAAAAAAAAAGAGGAAATGCTGGAAACAACCAGCTGATCAGGCAGTATCTGTGCAGAAAGGAATGGCATTTCACTAGTACTGCTCTGATGAAAGGTTTAAGATGTCAGTTGAGGATAAACATTGGCCAGTTTCACTAGGGAGAACAAAATAGTGCTTTGGAACCACCTAGAAGGACAGGGAGAGCAATGTAGAGGGACACCACCACCTCTAGGTCCCCCTCCAAGTTACATACCATTCATCTTGACTTGGAAATACATTGTCATTCCTTCATCATCACAGGGTCTGGATCATGGATCTCCCTCCCCGACTGCACTGTGGGGAGCACTTTCACCAGAAGGCCGGCAGTGGTTCAAGAAGGCAGCTCATCAGCACCTTCACAACAGCATTAAATGTTAGCCCTGCCAGCAATGCCCACACCTTCAAAAATGAATGAAGCAAAATGGGGCTTGGATTTAATGCCTCATCAGACTGGGCACCTCCTCACCACTCAGTCTGGGATTGGTAAACTCTGAAACATTCATTTCTTTTTGATCACCTGCATCGAGCAAAGCGAGACTGGCGCAGATAGTTAATGTCACCATCTGTTTTACATCACTCCAATTGCACCTCAATTAAATGATGAAATTCCTCATTCTCTTGGGAATCAGACATAAAGAGTGCCCTCATTACACCCGCCTCTGGTTCATACTGTGCTGATGCAAATAAAAAAAAATATTTGTTTGTGCACTCCACTCTTTTAATGTTAGTGCAGTCATGAAGAGAGATAAGCAAGATTTCTAGTTTCTAAGCTAGCAGTCCAGAGGCATAGTCATATACAGTATGTCCCAACTCATCCATGCCGACCAAGGTGTTTTCCTGAGCCGGTCCCATTTTCCTGCATTTGGCCCATCTCCCTCTACACCTTTCCTGTCTATGTACCAGTCCAAATGTCTTTTAAATGTTGTAATTTTACCTACTCCACCACTTCAGCTTGTTCCACATACTGTACAACCACCCTCTATGAATTTTATTCCTGTGTCCATTTTAACTCATTTTTCTGTGACTTTGCTATGAAGTCATTAGTTATTAAAGTATCAATGAATTTTCATCAGCAGGTCAAAACAACACAAGTTGCATTTACAAAATAACTTTACTAACAAAATGCCCCATTATGCCTAAAAGGAGACAGAAGAGACTATTAGAATCTGGAGCAACAAAAATTCTGCTGGGGGAGCTCAGCAGTTGAACAGCATCTGTGGGGGGGGAAAGGAAGTGTCAACGTTTCAGGTTGAAACACTGCATCAGGATTCAAAGGCGTATTATTGAACATAAATTGACTGCAGTCAATTTTTTTTTACACAAAAAGATAGGTTTGAAGGTGTGTCATAAAGTGCCAGAGAAATAAGATATCTTCATTAGTCACATGTACATCGAAACACACAGTGAAATGCATCTTTTGCGCAGAGTGTTCTGGGGCAGCCCACAAGTGTCGCCACAATTCCGGCGCCAACATAGCACGCCCACAACTTCCTAACCCGTACGTCTTTGGAATGTGGGAGGAAACCGGAGCACCCAGAGGAAACCCACGCAGACACAGGGAGAATGTACAAACTCCTTACAGACAGTGGCCGGAATTGAACCCGGGTCACTGGCACTGTAATAGCATTACGCTAACTGCTACACTACCATGAAAGCCATAGAATAGTGGATTCTGGAGCCTGGGGCTTGGGGACTGAAGACATAGATAAAAGTAGTGGAGCAATGAAACTCAGTCATAAAATGGAGGCTGGAATTGGAGGACAGCAGTGATTTTGAAGCAAGAAACAAGCTGCTGGATGATCTCAGCGGGTGAAGCACGCTGGAGAAACGGCGTTTGCAGTGATTTTAAGGTTTGTCAATCTGCAATCATTCTAGATATAGGGAGTGGTGGGGCCAGGAGGAAATTGAAAACAAGAATGAGAATCTTGAAATGAAGATGTTGCTGGACTGGAGCCAATGTAGAGCTCAAGCACAGGGTGACGGGTGAATGAGATCTGCTACATAAGGTACAGGCAGCAAAGGTTTGGATGAGTTCAAGGGTGGCAGTCGAGAGCTTTGGAACAGTCAGGTTGCAGATAACACAGGCACAGATGTGGGTTTTGGCAGCAATTTGAGACTGAGGTACAATCAGATGATGCTACAGAGGTAGAAATGATTAGACATGGCAATGAAGTGGAGACTCAAGAGGCTGCAGATGCTGGAATCTGGAGCAACAAGCAATCTGCTGGAGGAACTCAGCGGGTCGAGCAGCATCTGTGGGGGTGGGGGGGGGGGGAAAGGGGATTGTCAATGTTGTGTGCAGTTCTGGTCACCCTGTTACAGGAAGGATGTGGAGGCTTTGAAGAAGGTGCAGAAGATGTTTACCAGGATGCTGCCTGGATTAGAGGGTATGAGCTATAAGGAAAGGTTAGACACACTGGAGCATTGGAGGCTGAGGGAAGACCTTCATCATTTATAAAATTATAAGAGGCATAGATAGGGTAGACAGTCAGAATCTTCTACCCCCAGCATAGAAATGTCAACTAGGAGAGAACATGCACTTCAGGTGAAAGGGGGAAAGTTTAAAGATGTGCGGGGCAAATTTTTTTATATGTAGTTGCAGTGGTAGGTGCCTGGAACGGGCTGCCAGGAGTAGTGGTGGAAGTAGATATGATAGTGGTGTTTAAGAGGCTGTTAGACCCATGAATATGCAGGGATTGAAGGGATATAGATCATATACAGGCAGAAGAGATCTAGTTCAGTTTGACATTGTGTTCGGTGCACACATTGTGGGCCGAAAGGTCTGTTCCTGTGCTGTACTGTTCCATGTTCTATTTCTTGGGTCAAAAATCTGCATCAGGTCTTTCCCCCCCACAGATGCTGCTTGACCAGTTGTTGTGGCAATGAAGTGGATAATTGCCTTGTCTCAGTGTTAATTATAACATTGTCGCAAACAATCAGGGAAAAACAAGTAAAACTAAAGAAGCTGGAATCTGAAACAAAAACAAGAACTAAGTCAGCCAGGCAGCATCTGTGAAAGGAGAAACCAGTTAATGTTTCAGGTTGACAAGCCTTCATCAGAACCTTCAGTTTGTGTTGCAACCAATGGTTGAACCAATGCTAGTTGCCAAAGACAGATGGTCTCAGAGATGATGCGGGCTTTGGAACGTAGGCTTGGGCATTGCAGGGATCTGAATTTGGGGCAGTGCAGAAAGGCGAGCTCCTAATTAGCAAGTCTTCCCCCTCCTTCACACCCCTACCCCCCCCACCCCCAAACCCCAATTCCTGACCACCATTGCTGGAGGTTCTGGTAACTTTAATTCAGGTTTTTGTAACTGTAGAGATGGTAAATCAGCCTTGGTTCTGATACAACACCAGGCTGCCCTGAAAAGCGCCTTCACCATGCCAGTGGTTGTAAGTCTTGTGGCACATTTGGTTACACTTCTGAGCAGTTCTAGCAACCAACTGAATTAATTCAGCCAAGCAATCTATCATTTTAACTATAACTCTGACAGTGCACCCATGGTTGAGACAATATTGTGTGCTGAAACTCTTTATCAGTAGACCTGCCGTACAGTCATTAAACACTGCTAGTTGCTACTACAACAGAAAATGTTAGAAATGCTCAATGCAGAGAGAAAAAAACACAGTTGATATCTCAGGTTGATGACTTTCATCAGAACTGACATCAACCTGAAACTTTAACTTAATTTCACTCTCCACAGAGGCTGCATAACCTGCTGAGTATTTACAAAATGTTTTGTTCTTCATCCAGATTTCCAACATCTGCGTTATGTTGGATTAGAATTAGACTGCTAAGTGGCAAGCTGGGATCACTGGTAGCTCTCTGACCTCCGAGTGAGAAATGGCAGATCCAAATCCCACTACCGTACAACATCTAGACTGACGTTCCTGGTGCATTACTTAAGGATTACTGTATCGTCTGAGGTGATGTATTTTAGGTGAAACATTGAATGAGTATCCTGCCTGTCCTCTCAGTGAAAGATCTCCATGGTGCTAGTTAAAAGAATAACAGGGATTTCCCTTTAACATCCTCAACAATAATAGTCATAATTTACACATGGTTGTGGTGCAACAGTTAAAATGGAGAACTAGTCATCCAGGAGCTGGGGCTAATAATGCGAAGACAACATTTCAAGTCCCACCATGACAGTTGTGAAAGTTACATTCAGTTAATAATTTGGAATTTTCGAGAGAAAAAACTAATCATTAATAATAACTGCAAAAGCTACTTGAAAAAGTCCATTGGGTTCAGTAAGGTCCTCCAGAAGAGGAAGTCTGCTGTCATTACCTAGTCAGGTCTACATGCGTCTCCAGACCTTCAATGCGGTTCATTCTGAAATGGCCCAGCAAGCCACTTAGTTTAAGGGCAGTTAGGGATAGTCAATAAATGCTGGTCTTGACAGCAATGCACAGATCTCATAAAAAGAATCAACTTAGGCAACATTACCAAAAGGAATTAGTCTGGAAATCCATTGGTGCTGCGGGAGATGCATAAAAGGGTTCTTAGAAGGGCCAAGACACCGGCATTATTGAGTGGCCCTCATGTACAAGTTACCACACTGCAGGGGAAGGAGGGCATGGTAGAAATAGCAGATAAATCTGGGAGTGGAGCCAAATCCAGAGTGGTTGCAGAGGAAAGAAGCCAGGGATCGGGATCAGATTGAGGTTGGGGTGGGTGTTCACGAGTGGGTGCTTGGTGGTACCTGAGAGGGGCCCAGTATTGGGAGCCGTGCTGTTAACACATAATTATTTTGAGAGTGTACAATAGCAGTGTAATTCAGACCAATGTGACCAAATTTCCCTAGCAACATCCCAAAGGAGAAACGCATGGGGAGTTATGTCATCCCATGCATGCCTGGTTTCATTGGTGCAGATGGGAAGTGCCACGTTGAATTCCCAGGTCATATGTGATATAATATGATATTTATTTATTAGTCACATGTACATCAAAACACGCAGCGAAATGCATCTTTTTGCATTACTGAGAATGTGCTGGGGGCAGCCCGCAAGTGTTGCCACTCTTCCAGCGCCAACGTAGCATGCCCAGAGCTCCAAACCTGCAAGTCTTTGGAATGTGGGAGGAAACTGTGGAGCGCCCAGAGGAAACCCACGCAGACACAGGGAGAACGTACAAACTCCTTACAGACAGTGGCTGGAACCCGGGTCGCTGGCGCTGTAACAGCTTTATCCTAACCGCCACACGAGGGAGGTTTGGGAAACAACTTTCATAACAAGCAGAGTGGAAATTTAGAATTTTCTGCCACAAAGCCTGGTGTAGCTGGGGTTGATTGAAACTGATCAAAAGATTTTTGTTAGCTGTGGTTATCAGAGTTTGGAGAGGCAAGGCAAATAGATAAGGAACAGACCAGTGATGAACAAATTGGAATTCGGTGCAGACTCACTGGGTTGAATAGCCCATTTCTGTCCCCATGTAACTGCACAAGCTTCTGACCTAGAATTTATCTCTCTCTGAGGTGTGAACACATTGACCTAAAAGAAATGCCCTTGAAACACCCTCTCAATTCTTTTTTCTAATGCTCAGCCTTGAAGAAACTAAAGCATGAAAATAACAGCTTCACTGATGTCTACAGGAGCCGAGGCTGGCTGTTTCTTTGTTCCCTTTCTTTGATGCCGACACATTCTCTGGTCCTAATTGTAGTTGCTCTTTATGAATCAAAAAGGAATGTCAGTGAGATCATATCGGGATTGTTACTGATGGCCTGAATGGGATCTCAAGCAGGGGTGCGGGAATCAACCCACCAGGGGTGGGGGAGCAGGCAGGGAGATGGAGAAAGAATACAGTTTGCCTGCCTCAGAGTCATAGAGTCATACAGCACGGGAACAGGCCCTTCGGCCCAACTCATCCATGCTGATTGTGTTGCCCATCAAGCTAGTCCCATCTGCCTTTGTTTGGCCCATAGCCCTCTAAACCTCTCCTATCCATGTACTTATCTAGATGGCTTTTAAGTGTTGATAATGTGCCCACCTCAACCACTATTTCTGGCAGCTCATTCCAAAAACGCACCATCCTTTGCGTGAAGAAACTGCCCCTGATGTCCCTTTTAAATCTCTCACCTCTGCTCTTAAACCTATGCTTTGCCCCTTCCGTTTCTTCCCACTGACACAGAAGCGGACTATTTGGCTCATCAACTCTATGCTGGTTCACAGAACACAGCCAACAGTCCCATTCCCCTACTTATTTCTATGAGTTATGTGCGATTATCTACCTATTGGCATTCTCCAGCACCACCCCACAGTTACAACATCCACCACTTTGGACAGCTTCTATCCCTCTGTTATCAGACTCTTGAACGGACCTCTCATACACTAGAAGACAAACTCTTGATCTCCCAATCTACCTTGTTATGGCCCTTGCACTTTCTCTGCCTACCTGCACCGCACTTTCTCTGTAACTGCAACACTATATTCTGCATTCTGTTTCTCTTTTCACTTCCTCGATGTACTTATGCATGGCATTACCTGTCTGGATGGCATGCAAGTAAAAGCTTTTCACTGTTTCTCACTTCATGTGATAATTATAAACCAATACCTTTTAGAATGCTTGCATTTACATAGCACCATGAGAAATGCCAAACTGTTTGACATTCAATAAAGGACATTTTGAAGCAAAACCACTATCATATTATGGGGAACACAGCAACTAAACTGTGCATTGCAAATTCCCACAAAATTCAACATGATAGTGACCAAGAAATCAATTTGAATGCCAATGGCTGAGAGATAAATAGTGACCAGGATGCCAGAACTCCCTGCTCACCACTGAAGCAAACTGAAAGGATATTTTATGTCCACCTGAGGCAGCAGCAGGGACCTCAGGTTAATATTGCTCTGATAGATGGAACCCCTAACCATGCAGCACTCCCTCAACACTAGATGAGATTGTCAGCCTGGCTTGTGAGCTGAATGGGACATTGTTCAAGTTTATTGTCATAAGCATACATACAAAAGGGTATAAATGCAATGAAAATCAGCTTTTTGCAGCAGCAGCACAGTACATGACAAACATAAGTTATAAGTTGAACGGTAACTTTCTGATAGCACGGGGCAGAGATTGAAACCAGCTTCAAACGTTAATGTTGATCTCGTGATCACTGAAAAGGTAAAATAGCTCTGTCCAAAACCACACTGGATTATTGATCACTCACTGTAGAAGGCATAAAATCAACACCTTTGCCTCTTTTGGATGTGCCCCATCCTGCAAACCTACATGCCTGCCCCACCCTCCAAAACTAAATTCCAGTTCACATCCTCTGGACCTCTACCTTTGTTTCTCTTGACCTGCAACCCTTCCCTTCTTTCCACCCCCATCAACAGTGGGACGGCCTCCAACCTCTGGTCCACATCTGCTCTTGTTGTAGACCGACCAATCGTGATCAATACTCGTTATGAGTCATTAACTCCATTATTATTGCTGCTTGGTTGTGGGAAGGAGACTAGTGGTGGAAGGGGAGAGATGGATGCAGCAAATATGCATTGAAAGTAGTAGGGTTTACAAGAGTTATACTTGGAATGGGTGTGTTGTCTTGTGAGCAAAGGTCAGACAAGTTGCCTTGTACCTGCTGAGGTTTACAAGAGTGAAAGGGAACTTGATCTGAACATGAGGGATCTTGACAGGGTGGATGTGGAGAGGGTGCTTCCTCCTGTGGGAGAATCTAGAACTAGGGATCACTGCTTAGCAACAAGGCATCACCCACTTAAGACAGGCAATAGGTGAAGTCTTTTCTCTCAGATGGTCACCAGGCGTCGGGACTCTCTTCCTCAAAGGGAGGTGGAAGCAGAGTCTTTGAATATTGTTAAGGCAGAGGTAGGTAGATTCTTGATAAGAGCTGCAAGGTCATGGACGGGCCAAAATTTGGAGTTGAAGTTACAATCAGATCACCCTCAATCATATAGAATGGCAGAACAGTCTCAAGGGACTGAACAGCTATTCCTGCTCCTGATATCCACATGTTCAGAAGCATTGCTGCTGATGTTTTTCTCCTCCAATGGCATGCTGCCCACTCCCGAGGTGCTGCCAGTAGTGGGCTCACCACTCGGTACGTACCAGGGAGACCTCACCGGATGTTCAATGGAGCTCATGGCCCATCCACTCACCCTTACCATCTCCACCAAATCTCAACCATCAATGTGTGGTTCTGAGAAATGGAAGAGGGGTGTTGGAAGAAAAGCCTATTCGACCTCCTTCCCCAAACCCGATTAAGATCCCACAGAGATAAGGGAAAACACAGAAACCAAAATACATGGTTCCCTCCTGACAAAACTGCACCAATTCTGCCCCTCAAAATAGGATGTATTTTCATATCACTGATGCCCTGACACCTATTCAGGTAGAAGAGCTTCTCCTGAACTCCCACTTGGATTAATTAGTAACGATAATATAGTTGAGGCCTCTGATTTTGGTCTCCCTTGTGAGTGGGAAATAATTACTCTACTTTTGCTATCCTATCAAGTCCTTTGTAATCTTAAAGGTTTCTATAGGGTCCCTTCTGAGTTTCCCCTCTTCGATCTTTCCCGATAGTTCTTCTCTTACCTACTTACAGCAGTTCTGGCTTGAGTCACCCAAATGCTGCTGACTACATTTGGGGAGATTGCATCTACATCATCCATACAGTAGGTTCCAAGGGCAGTAATTCCACACTGGATTTACGTTGGTGTTTACACAGAGAAAGTTTCACTTTTGTCAGTGTAACAGCAAGAAACAAATTTTACACTCACTCACCAGGTCTTAATACACAGAATGGAATACATTTAAACTGAATTGAAAACTAACAGACCTGACTGAGGAAGTGAAAGTATCAACTAAACCATCTCCTCCTCCAGGGTATGAGAAGCAGTCATAAGTTCTCCGCCACTGTGTGTGTGACTGTAGAATGATTAACATAAGCAACAGGCTATAAAAACAGGAGTTATCCAGAGATCCAAACCTATGGCATAAATTGGAATACCATCTCATGAAAACTGATCCAAGCCACTAGGGATGATGTTCAATGTCCACTGTAGATGTAAATCACACAGATGATAACAATGGTTATAAATTATATAGCTTCCCTACTGTCACATAAACATCTCAAGGGACCTCACAGGAAACAAAACAAAGTAAGTAACTAGGGAAAAAAGGGGGATATTGGGGCCAATGAGAGTCTGGCCAGAAAGATGGGTTTTAAGGAATATTTTCCAGAATGGAAGAAAGCCACAGTGTCAGAGAAGGTTAAGGAGGTTTACCAGAACTTAGCACTCAGGCAGCTAAACACTCAACTGCCAATGATGAGGCTGATCGGGAGGCTAGAATAAGGAGATTGTAGGTCTTGGAGAGTTATAGATTGCAGAAAGGGGAAGAGAATTTTTAAAAAAATCAAGCCATTGTTCTCTCAGGAGCCAGTGTGGCTGGAGTGTTGCGAGTTAGGACATGAGCAGCAGAATTTTGGATACAGTGAGTAGACTGTGGGAGACCTTCCAGGAATGCAATGGAATCATCAAGTCTTTGAGATAAGAAAGGCATGGATGAGCTGGGCAAAGGGGTGGAGTTGGGGGATGTTGTAGAAATGTAAATAGGCAGCCTTAGTGATGCCACTCCTGTCTGTAACCATATCACCCAATGCATCAGAAAGCTTTGGTCCATGAAACATATTCCCAATCACTTACTGGTTGTCTCAAAGGATGTGGTTTCTAGGGACATAATAGGACATCTGGATCTCAAGCCTGCTGTTCATTTAATAAGATCATGTTTGATCATTAATCTCAAGCCCCACATTCCTACCCAATCCCCAAATCCCTTGAATCTCTTAGACACTAAATATCTATCAATCTAATTGTTGTTACACTCACTGTCCGAGGTTCCACAGCACTCTATAGTGGAGAATTCCTCTGAGGGAAGGTATTTCTCTCCCTCTTGGTCTGAACTGCTAAACCTTTACTGAAACCCTGCAACCTGGTTCCACACTCCTCTATTTCAGTCTCAGCTGTGACGACACCCACAATTGAACCAAGGGTTGACAATCACTAGCTAGGCTCACAGTGCAGAAGGATGGATTGGTTGACCCAGGTAGAACTGTACTGGGACCCAGAAGGACCAATCTGTAAGTTCTTCACTGTCCTAATTGGTGGATCTGCCTCTCTTGGTTTCAAAGAGGTAAAAAAGACTTGAAGATTACAGACCAAGTATGTTCCATAGAGCTGCAGCCTTTGCTACCCCTAGCACTCTCTAATCTCTTATAGTCATAGAGTGATAGAGTTATACAGCACGGGAAACGGGTCCTTCAGCCCAACTCGTCCATGCTGAACGGTTGCCTATCTGAGCTAGTTCCATTTGTCTGCATTTAGCCCATATCCCTCTAAACCTTTCCTATCCATGTACATGTCCAAATGTCTTTCAAACATCATATATGTACCTGCCTCTCGCACTTCCTCTGACAGCTTGTCCCTCTTTGTGAAAAATATGCCGCTCAGGTCCCCTTTGAATCTTTCCCCTCTCACCTTAAACCTACGCCCTTTAGTTTTTAACTCCTTTACCCTGTGAAAAAGACTGACCATTCACCTTATCTCTGCCCTCATCATTTTATATACAACTATATGGTCATCCTCAGCCTCCTATGCTCCAGGAAAAACAGTTCCAGCCTATCCAGTCTCTCCTTATAACTCAATCCTTCCAGTCATGGTAATATCCTCAAGGATCTTTTCTGCACCCTTTCCAGCTTAATTACATCCTTCCTACAGCTAGACAACCAGAACTGCACACAATATTCCAAATGTGGTCTTGTCAGCATCTTGTACAGTTGTAACACGATGTCCCAACTCTTGTACTCAGTGCCCTGACTGCTGAAGACAAGTGTGCCAAATACCTTCTTCACCACCCCGTCTACTTGTGTCACCACTTTCAGGGAATTACATACTTGTACCCCTGGGTCTCTGTTCTACAATGCTCCCTGCCATTTACTGTGCAAGTCCTGCCCCGTTTTATCTACCAAAATGCAACACCTCGCACTTGTCCGAGGTAAGTTTCATCTGCCCTCTCCCCCACTTGATCTAGATCCTGTTATAATCTTAAATAACCTTCTTCACTGTCCACTACACTACATATTTTGGTGTCATCTGCAAACTTACTAATGATGCCAACCATATTCTCATCCAAATCATTAATATCAATGATGAGCAGCAGGGGACCCAGCACCGATCCCTGCGGCACATCATTGGTCACAGGCTTCCAATCTGAAAAACACTACTCCGCTACCACCCCCTGGCTCCTTCCTCCAACTCCAGCCTCCCTTGCACATTCTCCTATCTTTGCCACATTAGTGCCGTCAACCACCTGAACTCGAAGCTCTGGAATTTCTCCCTATGCCCCTCCAGCTCTCTCAACTCCTTTAGAGTTTTCCCTTCCCGACTGGTCAATCTGTTGGTCACTTGCCTTAATATTTCCCTCTTTGCCCCAACCCAAACGATGTCCAATTTCACCGCTGAGAAGTGAACGGTGCCATTTTACTAATTCAACTCTTGCACTTTTGGCTGCTTGTTGTCCCCATGAAACACAAGTGCTGAGTACAGAGGAGAACATAAAAGACAAAAGTAAAGTTCGGGATTGTCATCAGAACTATGGAGCTGTAACTGCATCACACAATTCCCTCTGTCCGGATGATGGTCTTCCATAACATATAGCAGTAAATGCTGGTGCTAGTGGACAGAGCTATAAATTTCCTTGTTTGGTACTTACAGAACTGAAATTATAATCTTCAAAACAAAAACATTGCAGTTATGCTACAGGATGAGATGTGGTGGAAATGTCAGCACCTATGTCATGATGCAGCTTTATAAAAACTCTAATTAGGCCACATCAGGAGAATTGCATTCAATTCTGGTCGCCCCATTATAGGAAGGACATGGAGGCTTTGGAGAGGGTGCATAAGAGGTTTAAACGGATGCTGCCTGGATTAGAGGGCATGTGCAAAGAGGAGAGGTTAGACAAACTTGGATTGTTTACTCTGGAGCAGCAGAGGCTGAGAGGAGACCTGATAGAGATTTATAAGATTATGAGAGGCATAGATAGAGTAGACAGCCGGTATCTTTTTCCCAGGGCTGAAATGTCTAATACCAGAGGGCATGCATTTAAGGTGAGAGGGGTTAAGTTCAAAGGAGTTGTGTGGGGCAGTTTTCCTACACAGAGATTGGTGGGTGCCTGAATGCACTGCCTGGGGTGGCAGTGGAGGCAGATATGATAGAGGCGTTTAAGAGGCTTTTAGATAGGCACATGAGTGTGCAGAGAATGGAGGGATATGGACATTGTGTGGGCAGAAGGGATTAGTTTAGTTAGGCATTTATTTACTAGTTTAATTGCTTCGCCACAACATTGTGGGCCGAAGGGCCTGTTCCTGTGCTGTACAGTTCTATGTTCTGTCTACCTATATACCTTTTGGAATATTGCAGGTGCCACTGGTAATAAAGGGAATAATCCAAAGCTGTGATATGGGCAAAAATATACAGTAATGACCACCCTTGTACATTATGCAGCAATTACACTGTACATAATAGAGATCTTATAGCTTAATTGATCATTCACCTGAGTGCACTCTTTAGCACCTTACTGCATGTAAATTGGCTGTCATTTTTCCGACATTACAACAGTGACTGCACTCCAAAAATATTTTGTTGGTTTAAAGCACTTTCTACATCCTGAGGTCAAGAAAGGTGCTATGTAAGTACAAGGTGTTCCTTGCAAGTTGTTGTTTTTGATTTTGAAAGAAATGACCTTTATCCACAAGAGTCCTCCTTAGCTAAAGAAAACAAATTTGCTGGGTAAATTCATATCTGAAATGTTTTGCAGCAAACTGCAGCCATCTCATGCTTTCTTGCTAACTGCCACAAGGAGTGACATCCACATCTTTGCTTCCTTCCCCAAATACGTCTGACAGTACAACAAAATTTAAACAAGCTGCCATATTCTCTGGGCAGCCTGTGCAAATATTCAAGTCTAAATATATCTTCAAGAATACATTCCTTTCCCAAAGTGGTTCAGATTGCTCACTCATCTGTCACTTTTATTCATGCTCTTCATTTATATTCAACGGCAGAACTTTCATAGATTTCCATCGCCCATTTGGTAGTCTTCAGCAACGGTACATCATTATATGCATCTTCTCTCAATGGCTCTAGTGATGAATTAGAGTTCTATAAAATCCAATTGAAAACTGAGAAAAACCCAAGGCGTCAAATTGGAACACCCTGTTCACATATGTTGAGATATACATGCTAAAAATTCATCCTCAGTAGTGTTTAAAACAAAACAAGATATTCTCATGGCTGCACATTCTACTTTATTCCAAAATTCGACTTCATATCAATAGGCTTAATTACCTACCCCTTGTAGGTAATGTTTCTATGTTCATCAAAGATGATAGTGACACTTAACCCTGTACCTAATGTTTTATGATAACCGTTTAGAACAACAGTAGTCACATTAAGCAATTACAGAGAAAGCAGACAAGGCTTGGCAGGTCAGGTGTCATTAGTGGTGGGGAGGGGGAGAATAGATTTGACGTTTCAGGTCAAGCACACTTCATCAGAACAAGAGATCCTTGGCCTGACACATTGACTGTGTTTTTCTCTCTGCTTGGATGCTGCCTGACCTGCTGAGTGCTTTCAGCATTTTCTGTTTTATTTTGGATTTCCAGCATCTGAAGATCTTTACTTCAAGAGCTGAAATAAACATGGAATCGGCAGAACATTAAAAAAATCTGACTTATCTACTGTCAACTATATGGAGTCAAATAGTTCAATGTTTCAGCATGATAAGTGTTAAACTCGTTAGGAGAACTGGCTACCTAGCAGTATCCCAGGGTGATATAATTCTAGGTGTTTAACAGGAAACATTAACGTGCTTAATCAAAAGATGTGCAGCTATATAAAAATCAAAGCAGTATTACAAACATTGCAATCATTGGTCTGTGGATAACAGGCATCATTAGCTTGTCAGAACCCCTTAACATACAAGAGAATGAAAGCATTGCCAGCAACAAAAGATAAAATTTCAAAGAGGCTTCACTGAAGACAATCCACTCTCTGCCTATTGCAGACTGATTCAATAGCCTTCCACACATTACATGTGACCACAGCATAAATCCATTCCCAATATGTCAACTGAGGCATTGGGGCTCTTACTTGCTCTTGTCAGAAGTTATACTGGGGAACCTTTTCATTGAACATGGGCTAAGACTTGACCCGCATGCGACTGGTAAGTCATTCGTTTACACTGAGGGGCTGAGACTCTTCTGTTCTTTCAGGCTGACATTAATGATGCTATAGGACACTTTTGAAGAACAGCGGGGAAGCTCTCTTGATATCCTGACCAATATCTAACCCTTGACAAACATCACTGACGTAGATTACCTGGTCATTGCAACATTGCTGTTTGTAGGGGCTTGCTGTTCTCAAATTGGCTTCTACCTTTCCTACAGTACAACAATGACTACACTTCAAATGTACATCACTGAATATAAAGAACCTTGGGACATCTAAAGGGAACATGGAAGTCTATGCAAGTCTGTATTTGTGGAGCAGGATTAATACCATGAGGCCCTCAAATCAAACCTTGCTTCCATTTTATAACACTTCCTGCTGCTTGTTTTAGTCCTGTCCTCTCTTAAAACCCGCCATGTTTTCCAAAATACCAACTAAAATATTTTAAACGTTCCTTTTGACATTGTAAGTTTAGGCTGGGTCACCTCATCAACTCTGGGTCTGCATTTGAGATATTTATTAAAACATTACTCCTTACAAATAGTAGTAAAGGTTCTTGGGCTATTGGGTCATGGAAGAATCACACAAAAAAGGAGGTAACTGGTTAACAATGATAAGGTTTGATGTGAGGTTATTGTAATCCACAAATTTCTGAAGGGCAGTGGCAGGGAAGATGCTGAGAGGAAGCTTCCTCCAGTGGGAGAAAACAGAACTGGGGACAGAGTCTCTGGAGGAGCAGTCATGCATTTAAGAGAGGAGAATTTTTCTCTCCCTCAGAGAGTTGTGAATCTTTGGAATTCTTTATCCCACATAGTTGTGGAGGCCAAATATATTCAAGGCTAAAATAGACTTTTCGGACTTAGACATCAACCTTTTTAGACAAGGGGAAATCAAGGTTTATGGGAATTAGGGAAGAAAGTAAACTTGAGATAATGATCAATTCAGCCATGATATTATTGAACGGTAGAGCAAAGTCGAGAGACTGTGTTCTTATATATGTGGAATAATCTAGAATTTAACTTTCATGGGTAGATACAAATACATTTATTGAACCTTACCTGGGTCATTTTCTTCATAAATAGGCTGTGATGGGGAAAACAGTAATCGGAAGGAACAGGGTGCATTTTGATTGAATTAGGAAGAAGCTGCTTCCACTATTGAAAGTCAATAACCACAGACAAGGAGCAAAGACAGAGGTGTGTTGAATAAACTTGGTTTAATGTGGATTTCACAATGGTTTAGAATGCATTGCCCGAAAGGTCAGTGGAAGCAGATTCAAGAAGAACTTTCAAATGGGATCCGGACAAATAATTGAAAGAAAAAAATATTATAGGCCTTGCAGGGAAGTAAGACTAAGTGAAGGTTCAACACAGGCATAATAGGTTGATTGGAATGGGGCTTCCTAATTCTGATTAGTGAGTATATCCAGTTGGTGACCAGCAATTGAGTCTGGGAGAGGGAGGGTAGGAGGGAGAACTCTGCTTTCTGTTCACCCTAGAAGTTACAAAACACAAGTTCCTTTAAATAGTGCCTTTCACTACTACGGACATTGCTTTGGATTTTCTTTTTGGACGTTAAGTCAGGATTGGAACCTTGCAACCGTAGCATCCGACATGCACACACCAAGCTCCCTCAAAAGGCAGAAAGAAAAAGGAATAGATCATCTATTTTAAGGTGGAGACACAAGAGACTGCAGATGCTGAGAAAAACAAACTACTGGAGGAACTCAGTGGGTGAGGCAGCGCTTGTAGAGGGAAATGGAAGGTTGACGTTTCAGGTTGGGACCCTTCATCTGGACTGAAGGAGTAGAGGGGAGATAGCCAGTATAAAGAGGTGAGGGTGAAGTGTGGAGCAAGAGCTGGCAAGCGATAGATGGATCCAGGTGAGGAGGGATGATTGGCAGATGGAGGTGGGAGGGGTGGAAATAGCGACAGAGGCCGGGGGGGCGATAGACGGAGGCAACAAAGGCATGTAGATGATGGAATCTGATAGGAAAGGAAGGTGGAGCACGGAACCAAATAAGGAAG
The DNA here is from genome assembly GCF_009764475.1 of Pristis pectinata. Classification (NCBI taxonomy): domain Eukaryota; kingdom Metazoa; phylum Chordata; class Chondrichthyes; order Rhinopristiformes; family Pristidae; genus Pristis; species Pristis pectinata. The sequence goes on from NC_067429.1 coordinate 5,210,420, forward strand.
GTGGGCTGGTCAGATGGGAAGATAAATTTTGTCCAAACCAATGGGGAGAGCTCCCATAACTTTCAAATTCTGCTAGGGAAACGTTAATGTCTATCCAAGAGAACACTTCAACATCTCACTTAAAAATTACACACCTAATGAGGCACTCCCTCAGTACAGAAGAATGCTCTCCTAGACTGGGTACTCAACTTTCCAGGGTGGGACTCAGAGGCCAGAGTGTTCTACACTGCGTCACACTGCTGATGATTCATCCCTCACAAATGATTCTTGGGACAAGATGGGTTTGAAGCATAAGTTCTGCAGTTACTTTTTTCTACCATTGTAAGGAGGGCAGCCCCAACAGCCCCCATTCAATACACAGCCTGAATCCCAATGTCTATTGTGTGAGTGCTGACTGAACAAAAAAAAATGTAAATACTTAATGTACAGCACCACTGAGTGAACCGTGCAGACAGATCTTATTGCTATTTTATGAAAGATCTTGTAATTATTGACTGTACCCCACAACTGACACTAGAATATGACAGGGAAGATGTGTTTAAACTCTTATCTACAAAATGTTGTCTGTATGATGAATGTCTGCCTTCGCTCCAAACTTCATTCAGTGGGTTGTTTAATTATAGTCAGGGTAAATTCGCTGTGCTGAAATCAGCAACACGCATTCCTGTGAGCCATGTTAGAAACAGTTTGTCCACAATTTTAGGAACGCTTTTCTGGTGACTGCCACTTTCCACTAGGAAATTAATTAACAATTTTTAAAAACAGCATATTCAACACTTTGTCTCCTGGGATACAGGACCTGAAGGCACTGTATGAAAAGACTCAAGCAGGCAAAAATGACTAGAAGAGGCCACATGCTATATCCTAGGACATTCACACTATGGATATGGAAAACCAACTTGCTTTCTTTGAGTGACTACATTACTTTGTCAATTGGTCACAGTAGGGAGAATAGTTTACAGAAGGAGAGAGATCATCAACAAATAGTTAGCACCGGAGTCAATATGTAATTTCAACTTCCAACTCATTGGATATGAGCAGAGGGTTCTCCCAATGGAAGGCTGGTTTTAATGGGCCAACCATTGTATTATATCATAAATACCTTTGCAACAATTTAACTCCTGGGATTAAAGCACATGGACAAACATAAAGCACCTCTTTTCCCCAAAGTAGGTTCTTTCCCAAGATTGGAAATTGCAGTTCCTTTTCCCCTACCCACGACTTTCATTCTCTACATCTCCTACCATCCAGCAGTCTGCTTGTCACTCAGACCTTTTACCTATTCTTTTAGCCCATTGTGAGAGTTTCACCATAATACATGCACATGAAGACAATTGGTATCACATGAAGATAATTGGTATCACATGAGCCCTTTGAGGTTTATAGGGAATGCAGGGGAGAACTTAAGGAAAATTAGGAGGGCAAAAAGGGGCCATGAAATGACCTTGGCAAGTAGGTTTAAGGACAGTCCTAAAACCATTTACAAGTATATTAGAAGCAAAGGGTAGCTAAGGAAAGAATGAGTCCCATCTATGTGTGGAGCCAGGGGATATGAGTGAGGTCCTGTATGAATGTTTCTCATCAGTATTCAACAGGGAGAAGGATGTGGAGGCTGGAGAGTTAAGGGAGGGGTTCACTGCTATACTGGAGCACGTCAGTATGAGGAAGGAGAAAGCGTTGGAAACATTGGAGCACATTAAGGTGGATAAGTCCACAAGGCCAGACAGGATCTATCCCAGGATGCGATGGGAAGCAAGGAAAGAGATCGCTGGAGCTCTGACAGAGATTTTTTGCATCTTCATTAGCCACAGATTAAGTACCAGAAGACTGGAGGTTAGCTAATGTTGTCCCCATATTCAAAAAAAAACAACAGCAATAAACCTGGAAACTACAGGCCTGACAGTGAGCCTTACGTCAGTGGTAGGGAAGTTGTTGGAGGTGATTCACATGGGTCAGCATAGTTTTGTGCAGGGGAGAGCATGTCTCACAAATCTGAGTTTTTTGAGCAGATAACTAAGAAAACTGATGAAGGCAGAGCAGTAGACATGGTTTACATTGGTCATGACTAGGCTTTTGACAAAGTCCTGCATGTAGGCTTGTCCAGAAGGTTAAGAAGATCGGAGGCATGTCATCAAACTGGAATCAAAATTGGCTTGGTGATAGGAGACAAGGGGATGTGTTGGGTGGCTGTTTTCCTGACTGGTAATCTGTTACAAGTGGTGTACCTCAGTGATTGGTGCTGGGACCTTTCGTCGCTTGTAATATGTATATATAAATGACTTGGATGAGAATGCAGGTGGCCTGATTTGTAAGTTTGCCAATGACATCGACATTGGTAGAGTTGTAGATAACAAACCAGGTTGTCTAAGGATACAGAGGGTATAGATCATCTGGAAAATTGGGCAGAGTGGTGACAGGTGGAATTTAATCCAGACAAGTATGGGGTAATGCACTTTGGGAAGTCAAATTCTGGTAGGACATATGGAGTAAATAGCAGGGAGCTTAGGAATGCTGATGTAGAGATGGGCTTGGGGTGCTAGTTAGTAGCTCCCTGAAAGTAGCCACACAGATGGAGAAGGTAGAGAAGGCATGTGGTATACTTGCCTTCATAGGCCGAGGCATTGAGTATAAGGAATGGGATATCATGTTGCAGCTATACAGAGCATTGGTTGGAGGATTGTATACTCTTCTGGGTGCCACACTACAGAAAGGATTTGGTAGCAATAGAGTGAGTGCAGAAGAGATTCACCAGAATGTTGCCTGGAATAGAGGGGTGTAGTTATAAGGAGAGAATGGATGGATTGGATTTATTCTCATTGGAACATGGGAGGCTGAGGGGTGACCTTACTGGGGTTTGTAAAATTATGAGGAGCAGAGGATAGACAGAGTCTTTTTTTCCTGGGGCAGGGGAGTCTAGAACTAGAGGGCACAGGTTTAAGGTGAGTGGGAAGAAGTTTAAAGTAGTTCTGAGAGGTAAGTTTCTCCACACAGATGGTTGTGGTTATCTGAAATGAGCTGTCAGAACAGTTGGTAGAAGCATATGCAATTACAAGTTTAAAAGGCATTTGGACAGGTACATTGATAGGAAAGTCATGCAGGGAGAAGGGACTAATGTAGACAGAGTTCACAGTCGGCATGGGTGAGCTGGGCCGAAAGGACCTGTTTCTGTGCTGTATCATTCTATCATGCAATGATCTAGGTCCTAATTCCAGGCAGCATATTTGCAGACATACAAAACGCTCAGCCCTGTGAAAATGGAACATCTTTGGAGTGACAATCTTGTTGATCAGAGACTCTTCACAATTTGACTGGAAAAACAAGCTGTGGTATTTGGAGGCCTTCAACTACGCCACTCTCCATCATTACTGTACTGCAACAAACTCGGGATATTAAAACAAAAATACATTTTTTTCCTATTTTCTTTGAACATTTATTAATTCTGAAAATATTGTGGGCAACAATTATAAAAGCTGTTGGACTGACTGTAAAATGCCATCCAATCAGTTAATTAAGAACCTTCTTATATCTCCAATCAGCCAAGGCAAGGCAGGGCTAGAGGTTATGGATGAATCAGATGACCAATAGCAAGAGTGTGGAGGCGGGAGGGTCGGAGGAAGGTCACATGATAAAACCTCCCTGAATATACTGGCTACTCTGCCCTGTGCCATCCCCTCAATTCATAACATTACTGCAGTCATGAGAGTACGTCCGTAGACCTCAACTATATCAATATTTCAGGCAGAAAAAGCTCATGACATTTTTAAACAGTAGCCATCAGATCATATACACTGCCTAATGGCTCTGAGACTTGGCACGAGCTATTTGCTGATTCCCATGCACTGGAAGTGTAGTCATGTCATACATCTATGTTCAAAGAGGAAATATTCCTTTCGCATTATATCTTTGCAGAGAAAGTGTGCTGCCTTTACTTCCATGCCATTGACAGTACTTGGAAATGGAGGCTTGTTGGCTGCTAAAACGGATTCACCTGGAGATAGTATGCATTAGTTCAATCATGGCATAATTTTGCTGCCTGTTAAAGGGCAAGGCAGAATTTTGCTGAAGAGGTTCCATTTCATTTTCCCCCACGCTACTATCCTCTTCATTTCAATATCACTTCAGTATTTCACAATATCCCAAAGCATATTACAGCTAATTAAATAGTTCCTGAAGTGTAGTCAATGTTGTAATGTAGGTGTATTAACACACAAGCACTTATTCTTCATGTGCAGGGCTTGAAGTTTCCTATTTTTATTTCTAATTCAGTATAGGGTTATTTTTCCTTCACTTATTATCATTATTTGGAAAAAACTGAGTAATTTCGGTTAGTGAAAAAAAATCTTTTGGCTGATGCATTAAATTTTGGTTTCTACAATAAATTGCATCCAAGTTGGTAATAGCAATAAATAGCACTTGGAAATTCAGAATCATCTATTGCATCTGTAGCTTTACCAAATCAGAGATACCACCATCACCTTCCCATCCAAGCCCCAAATCAGATCACCACATTCATACAGATCAACAAAATTAATCAAGAGTCTGTACACAATAACCACATTTTGTAAGCCACATTCTCGCATGATTGCCATTACAAAATGTTTTGCTGACACAGAATTTTATAATGAGAAAAGGGGGGAAAAAAACAGTATTTTCTAAATAGATCTTCACACTTGATTTTTCAATTACTATGGGTTAAAATAAAATATTCAAGGCTTAATTACGTGTCAACAACACCTATTTATATACAACTGCAACAACCTTGGTATTTAGCCCACCTTCAGCATTTCACAGAGGGCCATCAAGCAAAATTTGACACCAAGCCAAACAAGGATTGATGACTAATGAGCAGATATTCGTTTGATCAAATAAGACGTTCCAGGTAATGATGTAAAGGAAAGGGAAGTTCACAGGCGGAAAAGCATAGAGAAGGAATTCTAGAATTTACGCCCTAGTCAACCTAAAGTCAATAGTGAAGCAATCGAGATACGAGAAGTGGAAGAGGTCAGATCTTTTGGGGAATCTGAATCTCAGTGGGCTTGGGGAAAGCTACAAGGGCAGGGAGATTGAGGCCAGTGGAGGTAGCTGAAAATTAAGATGAAGATTTTAGATGGATCTGCCAGACTGGGAGCCAACTTAGGTCAGTGTGATGGGTGACCAGGATGATGCAAGTTAGGACACAGTCAGCATTGACATGGACGTTCTGAAGTCTCTCAAGGATGGTGGATGGGAGACTGCCCAGGAGAGCGTTGGAATGGGGAGAAGGTGAGGGTTATAGTCGGATAGTCACACTCAGAGGTAAAAAAAGGCCTGGATGAGAGTCTCAGCAGCAAATGAGATGAGGCAGGGCCGGAGACAGAGGTGGAAGTTGGCAGTATTGGTGATGGGAAGGATGATAGGTCAGACACTAACTATCATGGTCACAACAGCAAGTTTAGCTCAGTGGAGGTATGGGTCAGATAATTTGTGCTTTGGTGTTGACCTTACCAGTGAATCACTCTCCCTTCAAGCATGTGATCAATGAAGCTGTGCAATTTATAAAACAAAAGATAAGTAGAATATAAGAAAGGGAGATAAATTGGCCATTTGGACCCTTTAGTCTGTTCTATCTTTCAATATGATCACCTACCCCAAATTCACTTTCCCATCTGAACCCCACTTCCTCTGATTTCCCTAAAATTCAAAACCTCATCGGTCTCAATTTTGAATAAACTTAGCATGTTTAATGTCTCATTCAAAAGGCAGTACCTCCAACCGGGCAGTCCTCCCTCAGTACCACATAAGGTGTGCACAGTGGTTATCTCTGAGACTCCACAGGGGTCAGGATAGAGAAGGCCAAAGAGAATTCTGCTCATCTCTTCCCCCTAGTTCTGGACTCCACAATCTGAGTAACAGCCTCTCAGAACCCACCCTGTCAACCCTTCCAAGAGCTTCTCATGTCTCAAGGAGAAATTCAATGAGAATTAACATTTCAATATTACCCAACCAGGTTACCTGAGCAAACAGGAAAGCATTTGCAATTCACCCCATTTTCTAAATTATTTTAATTCCATGCAATTTCGTCTTGATGTTAAAGAAGGGCTTGAGGTTCCATACTGCCTCTTGCAACCTTAGCACACGCATTCGCTTTACAAACAATGAAGTATAGACACTTCTGAGATAGAGGGAACACAACAATATGTGAACAACAAGCTCCCACAAACAGGAAAATGATAGTAAATAGATCAACAGTTTTTTGTTGAGTGATTGTTAATGTGTAAACCTCTTAGAAATACAAGACAGATGTAAATGGAGACGAATATTGGACTGTAGACTGAGACCTTGTTTCAAAGTGCTGCACTGGGTTTCATGATATGCTTTAGGGAGAATCCATATGGTCATATAGATTCGTATCTCTATAGATTCATGGAGAGAATGCTTACTCTATTGATGTTTTGCCCCTCTGTTGCCTGGTGATCAGTATCACATATTATTTAACACTGTCTGGAGCATGCACTGATCAATCTGTTCCCAGTCACCCTTGGCCAAATGGCTGGGTTTTCATCCCAACCAGCAAGTGCCAGCACACCATGGTAAAAGCAAAAGAAATAGGAGCAGGAAGATGCCATCTGGCTCTTTGACCTTGCTCTGCCATTTATCAAGTACATGGTTGATCATCTACTTCAAAGCTATTTTCCTGCACTAATCCCCTAATATCCAGAAATCTTCTAAGCTCTTTTCTGAATGTGCTCAACAACTGAGTCTCCACAGCTCCCCGGGGTAGATAACTCTAAAGATTCAGCACCCACTGTGTGAAGAAATTTCTCCTAATCTCAGTCCTCAATGGACTGGACTACTCCCTGCTTCCATCCTGTTGAGCCCTGTAAACATCTTGTGAACATCAAAGTATGAACTATCCAGCACTCACCTACAGTCCACCCACCTTTCCTTTCAGTAAAGCTTACTGACCAGGCACAAACATGACATTCCCCGCCAGCGTAATCATATGGCTCAGAACATCTCACCTGCAACTCTAGCTGAGATCACCTGGGACCTTCTGGTGTGGGTGGTTCAGTTAGCTTCACATCGGCTATTTCACAGTGGGTTGAATTCTTGCCTCAGTCATATAGTGTGGGGTCAAGTCCAAAAATCTAGACTGACACTGCAGTGCCACAATGAAGCAGAGTCATACAGTTAGAAGTGGCATTTTCTCCCTGTGACTGTGTGGGTTTCCTCCGGGTGCTCCAGTTTCCTCCCACATTCCAAAGACATACGGGTTAGAAAGTTGTGGGTATGCTATGTTGGCGTCAGAAGCACGGCGACACTTGTGGGCTGCCCCCAGAACACTGCGCAAAAGATGCATTTCACTTTGTGTTTCAATGTACATGTGATTAATGTACATCTTTGATTATGTCTCAACTAAGATATCTTACCTTAGTTGAGACATAATCAAAGACCCCTCCTCTCTTCTCCCACCTTCCATCAGGCAGAAGATACAAAAGCTTGAGAACACTTACCACAAGGCTCAAGGACAGCTTCTATCCCACTGTTATAAGACTCTTGAACAGACCTCTTGTACAATAAAGAACTCTTGATCTCTCAATCTACCTCATCATGGCTCTTGCACCTTATTGTCTGCCTGCACTGCCCTTTCTCTGTAACTGTAACACTATATTCTGCATTCTGTTATTGTTTTTCCTTTTGTACTACCTCAATGTATGGAATGATCTGTCTGGATGGCGTGCAAACAAAAGCTTTTCACTGTGTCTCAGTACATGTGACAATAATAAATCAATTACCTAAACTGAGCTCCAACTTCCAGTAAGATCCCATGGCACTGTTTGAAGACAAGTAGGGGAGGTGTGCCAGTGGTGTCCAGTACATTGTTTAACCCTCAATCAACAACATAAAAAATGACTTTTATATCATTACCATTTTATTGTTCATGGGAGCTTGCTGTGCACAAATTGACAGGCATGTTCATCACATTACACAGTGCACAATATTGCACTTGTGATGACCTGCAGTGAAAGATGTCAAAGAGGTGCACATTGCCTCCTGTCATTGAACCTTTAAGGTAGAACGCTGAGAGGCTTCTCACTACTACCTCTCAAATGGCAAATAACCGAGCCCTGTTTAGTCATTCCTGGTGCAGTGTAAGAAGTTCTACTCTCCCAAAGGCCATCAGATAATTTGACTTAATGCTGCACCCAAGAAGGTGCATCTTCAACACTGCAGTGCTGCACAGGTGCTGGCTCTGGCGACACTCAGACTTCAGAGTTCAGAGTTCAGAGGTGGTTGACTGGAGTCCCAGTGCAGAGAGAACCATTGTGCACACCTTATGTGGTACTCAGGGACAACTGCCCGGTTGGAGGTACTGCCTTTCAAATGAGACATTAAACAAAGATACCCTCTGCCTTCTTATGTGGAAGGAAGATCCCATGTGGATAATCAAAGAGAAAAAGGAAAGTTCTCTCAGGGACTCTGGCGGGTGTGGATGAGATAGCCACATTTCAGGGAGGACACAGTTTAGCCAACCATGCCTGAGTAGATTGATGCATTGCATCCTGCTTGGAACTGAAGACAAAGTTTCTATGTCAACGGGGTGTGCTGTGGGGAGCACGTTAGGACGTCCCAAGAAATTCTTCTCCTTGTATCCTTGAAAGGCCCTTGTGGAAGTCCTCAGTCTGGGCCTAAAATGTTACCTGACCACATTATTGATCCTGGACGGGATCGATTGCCTCGTTTGGTGACTGGGCGTCTCTTTTTACAATAAAGACAGAGAAGAGATAAATGGACCCCAGCTGGAAGTTGTGGGCTGTGGCTGCCAGCTGTCAGCTGCTCCGTCACTGCAAACAACCCTATTCCATATGAATCCCACCCTGCCGGGGATTTGGGATGAAACCTTTGGCCAGTGACCAAGACTGATGATGATTCCGTTACACTGCTCTTACCCTGTGATCCAGACAGCCCAGGAACTGAACATTTCACCCCTGCGGTTTTGTTTTTCTGATGTTTCCAAAAACTTGTATTTTGTTGTCATGATTTGTTACTCAGGATGGAAAAACGAGCGGACAAGATCCCTGCAGCTTGAGAGCCGGTGAGATTTGTGGAATATCTCAGTCCAATTAACAGCCTTGACAAACTCCCCGGGTTACAATTCATGAGAAGCTTCACCGTCTGTGAGCAGTGCTTGTTTGGAACTGCACAACTCCCTCTGGAACTGTACAGCAGCTGGAAACCCTGCCTACAACATGCAGGCACCACCATGCATAATAAACAGAAACTTTGTGATTTCTACATTTCATCAGGTAGTGTGGCTTGTGGTTGGACTCTGGTGTAGATTTAACTGGCATCTCAACTCTAGCTCAATGTTTTACACTCTCATCTCATCCAGAGGATCATAACATCACCTTCTGATCTAAAATGACATGAACACTGAATCTAAGCCGGCATTCCCAACAGAAGTACTGAGAGAGTGCAGCACTGCCTTAAAAAATCCCACAGGTCCAATTTCAAAGTGCAGCAGTTATCCCCAGTGTTCTGGCCAACGTTTGACCTCAACTGACATCAAATAACATCACGTGGCTGTTAGTGGGAGCTTGCTGTGCACTTATGGCAGCTACATTTCCTGAATTATAACAATGGCTGGACGACAACAAAGAGGCTGTAATGTGGTTTGGAATGTTGCTGAAGACCCAATAGAAGTGCAAGCAACAGCTGAAGGAATTCAGAGGATGGGGATGCAGATGCATATGTTTCTAACCTAAGGAAAATGCATTTACCAACTATTAATCACACCGGTGCATTTACACGGACACTGCTCAAATTCACATGAAACTCCAAAAAGCAAGATCTTATTTCAGTGTCAATAATGCCTAGCCAATATTCTGTGATCTGTGATTATTGCCATATAAATGAGTCTGATCTACAAGTCCATATAAAGCAACAACTGTCCTCATCAAGTAGCTACATGATGCTAATGAATACAATTTTGCTATTTTTTCTGGGTTCATTTTCCACCAACAGCGACATGAATTATTAATCCCATTCTGCACTGATTAGTAGAATGGTGAACTGGCACAGGCTACATGGGCCACTTGGGCCATTGTGCACGCATTGGTTCTTCGGTAACGATGTCCAATTAGTCCCCCTCCTCTGCTCCTTCCCACATCCGTCACTTTCACACCTCAATCATTTATCCAAGTCTCTCTCGAAAGTTATAAATGAATTTGTGTCGCCCATCCTTTTAGGACAGTGTCTTCCTGATCAACACAACCCGCGGTGTGGAAACAATGTGACCTCTGGCCCTTCGGCCAATTATCCTACATCAGTTTCTCCTCATCTGGCTCATTGGTTCCCTGTGTGACTTGCAACCCCTCTATCAGACCCTTCCTGAAGCCCAGACATTGCTGGTGGCACCTCCCTCTTGCTTAGGTTATGAGAGGAAGCCGAAACTGTAACCTCGTTTCAACACCGCTTGCAGGTGTCCTGGATAATGACAACACAAATCAAGAAGCAACTTTATTTATGAATTGTTTCCCTGAGGTGCGTCCTGTCTTATAAAACTCTCCACAGCACGGAACAACGCCCCCTTAAAACCTGGCCATTGTACACGCCCTGGGCACCCCAGCATACATTCCCAACGTCTCCGTCCATTTTCACAAGGAAAATAAAACGGGATAAACGGGAAAAACAACCGTTCCAGTGGAGACTTCTCGGCGCCGGGAGGGTGAAGAGAATCAGTCAGTATTGTTATTGCCACCTACCCACCTCTGTCCTTTATGACAACCTCTCTCTTACCCCCACAGACACCAGTGTACCCCCCCCCCCCCCCCCCGCCTCGCCCACCTAACCTCCACTACCAATCCCAGTACCGGAGCGACGGCTGGACACACCTTGTTGGCTGGACTGAAGCGAGTGCTCGCAGCTTTAAGATAAGCCAGTTCTCCAGCAGGCAGCGCACACACACACACACCCTTGCAGCCAGTTACTGTACACGCACACGTGCACCTCATACAAAATAAAACGTTCAATTTTTGCAAAATGAAAAAAAAATTGCAATTCATGAAAACAACTGCAAAATATATTTAATTCCAGCAAAGCAAGAATTATTGCTGGGGAAGCCAAAGCATCCTCAGACCCTCATACTTTGCTTTGGTCTCGTATGGAACATGTCAGTTAAAATCGTCTGGCAATAGAACCGGTGATCATATACACCTAGCAAATAGACAGAACCAGTAAACGTACCGAGCGTGCCCAGAGCCATAACAGACATTCCCACCGTGTTTGGCAGCTGTGAGAATCAGTCTTTGCCATTGTGATCGGGGAACAGCACCACAAATAGTGAGACAGACACAGCGGAAAGGAGAGAGAAGCGGCCAGACCCTTCTGCACTGAGTAACCCAGACACCTCTCATCCAGTTTCAGAGATACCACGAGAAAAAAAAACGACATTGTACATTAACAAGATCAGTACCCTTCGGGCATGCAGTACACACAGAAGAAATAGTGAGCTGAGGCAAAATAAAAATGCTTTTTGCAAGAGCTTGCCTATCCTACTTACCTGAAAGGGAGTTGGAAAAACCCCTTTCATTCCTCTCTCTCTATCGTCAACAGAGCCAGTCAGTCCCCTGTCAGGATTAACAGATTGCCCCCATTACAAGTCACCAGCAACGCTGCATTTGAGAACACAAATAAATACCTGCTATTTAACAATGCATGGAGATTTGGATGACATGCCTTGAGAAGGAGTATTTCCCATCTTGTAACACCACTCTGTGTGGGCTCAGATCCGGCAGACCATTGGCGACGTTCAGTTGTGTGTGTGAGAGCGTGTGTGTGTGTGTGACAGCGCACAGAAAAGCAAATCAGGAATGAAGGGGGGAAAAAATCAGCCCATGACAGATTAATGTGTTCTGCACTTAAAGGACCCTCACTCCTTGCTGCTATAGGTGTCTGTGATTGTGCCAGCCCCTGCAGCTGATATTACAATGAACCAGCAGCCACTCCTCCCGCTATTGTGGAGGCAGGCTTGCTGCTAGGGACACAGCCCTTGTACAAAGCCGCCCAGCGACCCTCCCGCACCATTTACGCTGCGCCCTGTTGTCAGCCATTCGATGTTGGCGATAAGGGGCTGTGTCTCAGAGCAGGACGATGTAAAGCTGCTGATCCCGGGGAGTGCTACAGTCAACCAGCACAACACACGATGCCCGTCCACCACACTTGGTAAAGCCGAGCATTGGTGAATCCTACATTGACGAGCATTGTCCGCTGCACTGGGGACGGTCAACTCAGCATCGCACTCGCCATCCAATGTTCATGGTGGAACAAGGCTTCCCCTTCAGCCTATTGCCTGTGATGGTGCGCGGGGCTAACAGGAGTCTGCCGACATTAAACCTCAAGAAACGGCTGCAGGCAGCATTGGACTGGGGTCCCAATAAAATGGAATGGGATTTTTGTATGGAGACACAGGCTACTGCAGATGCTGGAATGTGGAGATGCAGGAGAACCTCAGCCGGTCAGGCAGCATCTGTGGAGGGAGATGGGCAATCGACGTTTCGGGTCGAGACCCTTCACCAGGGCTGAAAGAGTAGAGTGGAGACAGCCAGCATAAAGAGATGAGGGGGAGGGGTGGAGCAAGATCTGACAAGAGATGGGTGGATCCAGGAGTAACACACACATTGCTGGAGGAACTCAGCGGGTCAGGCAGCATCTGTGGAGGGAGATGGACAGTCGACGTTTTGGGTCAGGACCCTTCCTCTGGACTCAAAGATCCAGGATCTGGATCCAGGTGATGTTTCTATTTCCCTTTGAAGGCTTTAGTTTGATGAGTTGGCGTTCGCCCCCACCGCCAGCTCACAGGGAGACTTTCACACTGCACCCAGGAGGGAGGATGGGTGATGAGTGCAGCTATCCCTGAAGCTTCCCTCGCACAGCTGTGGCCTGCCCTCTGAACAGGGGGTTGTAGGTTCAAATCCAACTCCAGTGAGTTCACGATAAAATCCAGGCAGACTCTCCACCGGAGGCAAAAACAGAAAATACTGGAAAACCTCAGCAAGTCAGGCAGCATCTGTGGAGGGGAGAAGGAAACAGTTAACGCTTCGGGTCCGTGACCATTCAGCAGAACTGGCGGAAACCTCCCCGGAGAGCAGAGGGGGACTTCTTCAATGTTGACAAAGACCTGAAACATTGATGTTTCTCTCCACAGGTGCTGCCTGAGCTGCTGAGGTTTTCCAGCACTTTCTGTTTTTGTTTCAGATTTCTAGCATCTGCAGTATTTTTGATCTCCATCTGAGGCATTGTCTTTGTGATGTGGTTCAAAGAGGGTGCAGTCCTCTCTCTCAGATGGAGACAATGGGTGCCAGTGTCCTGGATAATGCTATCCCCTCTCTCAACATCACCTGAAATAGATCATCTGATCCTAATTACATGAGATCGTGCTGTGTGCAGGCTGTCAGCTTTGATTTCAACATTATAACTATGACAACACTTCAAGAGTCCTGTGTGGGCTTTGGGAGGACGTGAACATTATGTGAGAAATAGAACCAAGTGTAGGCCATTCGTCCCCTCATCCCTGCTCTGCCATTCAATAACATCAGGGGTGATCAAAGCCAAAGTCGAGTTTATGGTACATGTGTGCACAGGTGCAATGAAAAACTTACTTGCAGCAGCATTACAGGCACAGAGCATCAGATACATGACATTCACAAGAAAAAACATGAATTATACAAGATTATACATGAAAGAACACAATTAGAATAAAAAATCCATTGTAGTGCAAAGTGGTCCAAGTGGTCATAGTGTTGCTATACTGATCTTGGACCTGAGAGCAACTTTCCCTCTATCCATCTTGAATATATTCGATCACTGACTCTCCATAGCCCTCTTGAGTCAAGAATTCCAAAGATTGGCTATGCTCGGGTGAAGACATTTCTCTTTGCTGAATAGTCAACCATTTATCGTGGGATTGTTGTGACCTTGGGATTGTTCCAGATACCCAAACCATGGAAAATATCAACTTCACATCTACCCTGTCAAACCCCTCAGAATTCTGCATATTTCAGTGAGACCAGGTCTAAATCCTAGAGAATGGAGATCAAGTCTGCTTAAGTTCTCGCAGGTGAAACCCCCAATATCAGGAAACTATCTGGTTTTAGAAATGAAAGATCTCTTTTTTCTTCATCACAACTCTTCTCTCCTGCGCACCAAATGCAGCAGGTGATGTGGCCACGAGAGTCAAGGCACCGAGAAACTGCTGAACACTCTGAGGGAATCAGAAACAACAATAAACCCAAGCAACACTGAAGCTACAGTTCTTCCACATATATAAGAAACACTCGCTTGTCAAACAAATAATATTCTTCGTATTCTCAGTGCTCACAGACTCAATTTCAGACCTTGTGCAATCAACACTATTAAAGAACTTACAATGCACAGAATTAAATAAAACTTCCACTGCAGGAACAGCCCACAGCTGGTCTTTGCTGGTGTCACTCTCTCCATGGTGGAAATGGTTTTAAAATAATTATTTTATATAAAGAAATCAAGTGTTCTTACTTCAGTGAATCCGATGTTGGCACATTATTGGCCCATCATCATTGCAGCCTTAAGTTCTTCGTTCAGTAGTTATTGAGTCTGTTAATTGTCCATTGATTCCAACACAAGGAGAGGTGCTGTACAACGTCTCCCACTTGTGAGGCTGGTGTTCTGGCAGAATCCATCTACTGTATGGGCATGGTACCAAAGTAGTCTCTTGTCACACATTCAGGAGGGAGCCTTACCCTGGAACGGTATACATTCTGTAAACACTGCTCCCACTGCCTTGTCTCCACATCTTCCGCTGTCCCCAGCTGAAGTCCAGCACAGAGTCCCTTGTATTAAATCACCCCCACAAAGGCAGAGTGTTTCATGTGTCTCGCCTTTTGCTCAGTCTTGGAATTCACAGACTCCTCACTCCAGGTGTCACTTCATATCCTCAGCTCCTCTTCCTCTCTTTACCAACTTGGTGAATGGGTTCCCTGTATGTGCCCCTTGACTCTTCACCATGGATTCTGAACAAGACACCTGTGCACAAGTAAAACAGAGAGAGACAGAGAGAGCCTTCACCTTCTAGAGAGAACGTAATGGATTCCTCCCATTGAATTTCAAAGCAGTAATTCCATCTGAGGGATTGCATGACATCACAAACTGTCTTAAATTCACTTGTCTGTATCTGCTCTCATTAATAATACAAATCAGAGAATGAATTTCAATTTCAAATAATCTTCCCAACTGTTACCGTGCAATCCTTGCCGATATTGTTGAGCTTTCCTGAAGCTACTTAAATCTGAAAGGATTGCTGTGTCAGGAGCAGGATCAATGAAAGTGTTTTTATGATGTTTTGTCTAAAGATTTTGTGTGACAGCTGGATCACTGTGAGAAGGGATACCGGTTTCACACTGGGATACAGGTAATAACAGTGTTCAAGCTAATGTGATTGCAACACTTTTTAAATTAAGGTTTCCTTGGTTTTCTCCCCCCCCTTCTTTTGGTATGAGCTGACTTGGGGAAGGATTTGACCATTACACTGTGAGCCATTCATGAATGAACAGAGAGGGGGTGTTATCGAGCACAGACATGAGGAGAAGGATCATCATTGTGGTTAAACACAATCCTGTCTGCACACTACTAACAGGATTGTACCTTCAGCAAGTGTACAGGACACCAGCACTACATGGCAGTTCCCTACTTTCATTGAGAAATTCATTTGCTTTTCAGAATTCAGGACATCTCAGAGCACTTCACGGCTCTTTCTGAAGTGCAGTCACTGCTGCAATGTAGGAAAAGAGGTTACCAGTTTGCACACAGCAAACTCCCACAAAGAGCAATGTGATAAAAACAACGTAATCTGTGATTCTAGTGATGTTATTGAGGAATCGATATTGGCCAGGACGCTGGAATGAAATCGTCTGTTCGTCTACAAAATAGTATGCTTTTTGTTTACACCCCACCAAATGGCACTCTGAACTCTAGTTTCATGGCTCATACAAAAGATGGCACCTCACGCAGTTCAGCATCCCTTCAGTATGACATCAAGACTGAAGACCATAAGCACTTTTCTCCTGGAAATACCATCTCACATCATGAACACAGGGATATAAAATAGGGATGGTAAGTTACAATGATGTTCAGGTCTTTAAATAAAAGGTTTCCAGGATAGTCCTTGATACTATCTTGTCCAAACTATGTGCAGATTAAAGTCCCCCTTGATTACTATATTACCACTGTTACATCACACTCTATTTTCCTGATTTATTTTGTCCTCAGTATGTTGGGGAGGTGGCAAATTGGTTGATTTGGGCTTGGGTGGTGGCCTGGTCTGGCATAACCACCCATGAATATATCAGACAGAGGGGGACCCTGGATGAATTTTGCTCAAAACATTAATTTGTCTTAATCCTTACCCAGCATGCAAATGTAATAAACAATGGATATGATAAGGTTAGATTAATTCAGTGGTACAAACTCTACATAATATAAAAATACATCGAATTAACACAATACATTGACTAATGTTAGTGGCTTATCTGATTTGATGACAGTAAATTAATTTCTAGTTACTCTCCCACACCCTAATATATTGAGAAGGTGACTATTCTAGAAGCCTTTTGTTTAAAGAACTGAACAGTATAATCACTTACCACCCCTATTTTATCTAATATGTAGTGGGTAGGTTCAGAACAGACGTGAGGGGTATGTCTTTTACTGAGAGAGTGGTGGATGCCTGGAATGTCTAATAGGGTGGTGGAGGCAAACACACTGAGGGCTTTTAAGAGGGGCTTGGATGGGCACATGAATGAGAGGAAAATAGAGGGATATGGGCATTCTGTAGGTAGGAGGGAATAGCTATGTCGGCACAACGTTGTGGGCCAAAGGGCCTGTTCTGTGCTCTACTGTTCTATGTTCTATTGTTCTATCTCAAGGAGAAAGATTATGTATGGAGACACAATAGATTCTGCAGTTGCTGAAATCTGGAGCAACACACACAAAGTGCTGGAGGAACTCAGCAGGTCAGGCAGCATCTATGGAGGGAAATGAACAGTTGACGTTTCAGGTCGGACCCTTCATCGGGACTGGAAAGGAAGAGGGCAGAAGCCAGAATAAGGTCGGGGGAGGGGGTGTACAGGCTGGCAGGTGACAGGTGAATTCAGGTGAGGGGAGGAAGGTAGGTGGATGGGGGTGGGGGTGGGGGTGAAAGGGAGTGCTATAAGAAGCTGAGGCAAAGGGCTGAAGAAGAAGGAATCCAGTAGGAGAGGGCAGTGGACCATGGAATAAAGGGAAGGAGGAGGGGAATAGATGGTCAGGTCATGAGGGCGGGGGGAAAGAGAAGGGGTTAGGGGGCCACAGGAATGAGGGAAAACGAAGGGGGGGAAGGGTAAAAAAGTGAGGGAAGAGGGGAGGGGTTACCAGACGTAAGAAAAATCGATGTGTGAATCAATGAAGATTATATATGACCTTGATGAGGCCAACACTTGGAGCATTGTGTCAAGATTTAGTCTCCTTGCCTAAAAACAAAAGGACATACTTGCCAAGGAGAAAGTACAGCAGAGGTTTACTGGCCTAGCTCCAGGGATGATGGATTTGTTGTATGAGGAGGGATTGGGTAGCCGTAGCCTGGATTCTTTAGAGTGAGAGAAAATCATACCAAAACTTACAAAATTCTTACAGGGCTCAACAGGCTGGATGCAGGGAGGATGTTGCCATTTACTGAGGTGTCTGGAACTCAGGCTAATCTATTTAGGACTCAGATGAGGAAAAATTTCTTCACACAGCGGGTGGTGAACCTTTGGAATTCTCTATCCCAGAGGGAGATGGAGGCTCAGCTGTTAAATTCATTCAAAACAGATGTTGACAGACTTCTGGATATAAAGGGAATCAAGGGATATGGGGATAGTGCAGGAAAATGGCGCTGAGATGGAAAATCAACCATGATCTTGATGAATGGTGAGACAGGCTCAAAGGGTCAAGTAGCCTCCTTCTGCTCCAATACCTTATGTTCTCATGGAACTCTTCCTTCTCAGCCAATGTAGATGGGATGGGATAGGATCTCTTTATTGGTCATATGTACATGGAAACACACAGTGAAATGCACCTTTTGCATAGAGTGTTCTGGGGGCAGCCTGCAAGTGTCGCCGCACTTCCAGCACCAACATAGCATGCCCACAACTTCCTAACCTGTACGTCTTTGGAATGTGGGAGGAAACCGGAACACCCGGAGGAAACCCACGCAGACACACGGGGAGAACGTACAAACTCCTTACAGACAGCGGGTGGAGTTGAACCCGGGTCGCTGGTGCTGTAATGGTGTTACGCTAACCGCTACACTACCGTGCCTGCCCACTACGCTACCATGCCTGTCCAGAAAGGAAGAATCTCCAACCTCCACAATTGGATTCATATTGACCGTTGGTGAATTTCTTTTTTATGAGACTGCCAATATTTTTATAACTAATAAATGAAAATTAGAACAACAACAGTATGATTAAATTGCTGCATTAGTATTTAAAAGCCTGGACTATTGATCCGGACACATGAGTTCAAATCTCGCAATAGCAGCTGGGGAATTTAAATTCAATTAATTAAAATAATCCAGAATTAATAAATGCTCATTAATAGTGGCCATTAATCTAATGGTAATGGAAAAGTAGGCTAGAAATTCGTCTACACGAGACTGAAAATAGTGGTGTTGTGAAGTTGAAATTCGTATTCATATTTGCATTAACACAAATTAAAGCAATTTTGCATATGTTTATCGATGCCTTAATGACAAATTGCTACCCTTGTAGGATCACTTCTAAGCAAGATTTTCCTGTGGATTAGCACAAAAAGTGGAAAAAAAACTAATTTGCACACAGCAAGATCCCACAAATATCAATATCCCAAACATGGGATCCCACAAATATCCCAAACATGGGATAGGAGGTAATATTGGCCACATCACCTGGAGATCCACCTGCAGACAATGAGCTGGCATCTCCAATAACCATCCAAGATGACGGGCCTCTTTTTGACAACTCTCCTGTAACAATGCAGCACTCCCATAGTAAGGCACTGGAGTGTGAGCCAAGTGCAACTGGGAATATCTGACATTTGGGAATAGACCACTATCTTATGGTTCAGGTACCAATGCCAGCTATTAAGCCACAACAAACACATAAAAGCAGAGCTGTAATGTAAAATGCTTCCCTTTTTGAATAACAAAACCCATCGTCAAAAAATGGGACCAATCTGATATGAGAGTTGATTGCAAGCTAACTTTGCATTGAGGGAGTTATTAATAATTTAGATCCTCTGCAGTGTTTACACCTGTTATTCAAGGGATCATCTGACTGCATGAGTCAGAATAAGTATTTGGAACATTCTCCTGAACCCTGTGGGAATCTGAAATATAAACACGCCCAGCATACCCTGAGAAGCAATCTTTTCTTCCGTTCAGTCAGTTGATGCGGACATCATGAGCAAGACCAGCATTCAGTGCCTATCTCTTCTTGCCCTTCAAATGAGTGACCTTTTCTGAGGTCAATTTAGTGTCACTGTGGTCCTGGAGTGACGTATCAGCTGGACTGGGTAAGGAGGCTGATTTCAACTCCAAAAGTACATCAGTGAACCAAATTAATTTTTATAGCAAACCAGTAATTTCATGACCCTCAGTACTAATGCTAGTTTTTAATTCCAGATTTATTTAGTTACCTGAATTTAAATTCCCCAATTGCTATGGTGGAATTTAAACTCATTACCTGACTATAATGGTGCAAGACCATAACAAGGAAGATTGTGAGGTCAAGAGTCCTTGTTAGTGCACTTGAGGACCATTCAATAGTCTTATAACAGCTTCTATCCCATTGTTATAAAACTATTGAATGGTCCCCTAGTACGATAAGGTCAAAATCAGGTTTATTATCACTGACTTAGATGTTGTGAAACTTATTGTTTTGTGGCAGCAGTACAGTGCAAAGACATAAAATTGTTATAAATTACAAAATAAATAAATTGTGCAAAAAAAAAGTAATAACAAAGTAGTGTTCATGGGTTCATGGACCATTCAGAAGACTGATGGCAGAGGGGAAGAAGCTGTTCCTAAATCATTGAGTGTGGGTCTTCAGGCTCCTGTACCTCCTCCCTGATGGCAGTAATGAGAAGATGGCATATCCTGGATGGTGTGGGTCCTTAGTGATGGATGCTGCCTTCTTGAGGCCCCAGTTCTTGAAGATGTCCTTGATGGTGGGAGGGTTGTGCCCGTGATGGAGCTGTCTGAGTCTACAGATGGACTCAGGTAGACCTTGCAATCTACCTTGTTATGGCCTTGCACCTTATTGTCTGCCTGCACTGCATTTTCTCTGCAACTGTAACACTTTATTCTGCATTCTGTTATTGCTTTTCCCTTGTACTACCTCAATGCACTGTTGTAATGAAATGATCTGTGTGGATGGAAACAAAGTTTTTCACTGTACCTCGGTACATGTGACAATAATAAACCAATTTACCAATTTAGTGAGCCTCATAAGTCATTTCTGGGGAAGATTTTCAGGTGAGCAAGCAATGTGTTTTCGGAGTCCAATGAAAAAAGTGGGGAAAAAAGCCAGCCAATTTTCACACAGCAACACACAAAGCACTGGAGGAACTCAGCAGGTCAGACAGCATCTGTAGAGGGAAATGGACAGTCGATGTTTTGGGTCAAGATCCTTCATATGGACTGGAAAGAAAGAGGGGAGATAGCCAGTATACCCTTTAACGTTGCTCCAGATTCCAGCATCTTCAGCCTCTTGTGTCTCCAATTTTCACACAGTAAGGCCCAGTAAATATCGGTGTGACAAATAACCAGGTAATATGGGCCTGAGATAATGTTGGCCACATCATCTAGAGATCTTCCTGCAAACAATGAGCTGGCATCTCCAATGCCCACCCAAGAACATTCTCATCAGCCAAAGGGGAAAAAAGATTTTTCTGTTGAATTCCATGACACTTTTATTCAGGAATTCATTTTGGTCTTCTTCACAGGGGAGCATTGATTTCATCCACATCCTGCAGAATCCTGCATAAAGATGTCCATCAGGTCAGTTCTCAGTGTTCTCTCTCCTAGAGATAAGAGTCCTTGTCCGAATCGTCCAACCTGATGTCATGCATCTTTTACCAATGCCTCTATATCCTCTTTAACTATGCCATTCCCTTCAACAATGCATTGGCTATTGAAGGGGAAAGGAGGGAATGTAAGCCCTCAGAACACAATGAGGCTGCCACTGGACAGAATCTCTGCTAGAACAAAAATAGAATTTAACTGAGCTGGGTTTCTGCCCCAAGCAGATTGCCAATGTGAAATGTTTACCTACCTTCTGGGGGTTTAAGATCTTTCATTATCTTCAAATTTGAGGCACTGAAGTGCCATTTTAAAGCATTACCTTACATTTAATTACCACAAGGCCTAGGGCTAAGTGTTCATTTTCCTTTAAAAATGGCACTGTGCAACTCACAATCTATTTTTATCTCCTTGAAGTTCAACGCAGGCTATGGATTAATGAAGTGCTTGCTTTGATGCATTGCTGCAATGCAGCTCTTGCCTTGCAGTGATGTTGAATTTACAATAAAGTTGCACCTAAAACTGCAGTGATTCCAGGTTTTGGCCCTGGTTTGGAGGGACAATTGCGGAGGTGAAGGCTTGAATTTCTCCCCTGGCAAAGAAAGGAGCCAGTCAGCGTCATTCTTGAGTGGCTGGCAATTAAATGTTGATATACTGCTCCATGAGCGCATGTGGCTGGAGGATGGAAGTTATGTCATGGAGTATGCAGCCAAAGTTGGCAGGGAGGTCACTAACTAGGGGACATAGATTGAAATTAATTAATAGAAGGTTTCAGAAAAAATGGTCAATGAGTGATGGGAGTCACCAATGACCCATCTGTGTTTTACAGTCGCCCAGACCCTGGCTGACCTATGCTTCGTTTGGCAGCTACAGATTCATGTTTCCCAATGCCTCTACCTAAAATAAAATCTGTCAACACCAGTTGAGAAATTTCAATTGATGCTCCACCTCACCACTTTTTGAGGGGTAGAATTCTAAATGGCAGTCAAAGTGTTTAGAACAAAAAAAAGTCCATTTTAGTGCAAAGTGATCAAGGTGGTCACAGTGTTGCTCAACTGTAGTGATAAGGGTTGTGTCGGTTGGTTCAAGAACCGAATGGTTGAAGGGAAGTAGCTGTTCCTGAACCTGGTGGTGTGGGACTTCAGGCTTCTGTACCTCCTGCCCAATGGTAGCTGTGAAAAGATGGCATGGCCCAGATGGTGGGGATCTTTGATAATGGATGTTGCCTTCTTGAGGCAGCACCTCCTGTAGATACTGGGTAGATTGCTATGTAATTAGTTTATTATTGTCACATATACCGTGAAAAGCTTTTGCCTGCATGTCATCCAGACAGATCACTCCATACATAAGACTTCCAAAAGGACAGTATTTCACAAATGTTGAAGTTCCTTCCCCAAATGTTTAAATGTGCTTTGATCCAGTGATGCATATGAGGGTTAGCTCATGTAGGCAAATTAATGAAATAGAACTAAATGTAATCTCTCAGTGATAGCAGTATGTACCACGAAAGGGACATAATTTTCCTTATACAAATTGATGGGTTACCTTTAATTCTTGTCTGCAGATGATTCTTGAGCAGATAAGCAGCATTCACAAGAAAAACATTAATTAAACATAAATGATACACAATTTTTATGAGAAAGAACACAATTAGAACCAAATAAAGCAAAGTTCATTTTAGTGCAAAGTGGTCATAGTGTTGCTAAACTATAGTGATTAGGGTTGTGCTAGTTGGTTCAAGAACTGAATGGTTGAAGGGAAGTCGCTGTTCTTAAGCCTGGTGGTGTGGGACTTCAGGCTTCTGTACCTCCTGCTTTTAGTCCTTATCACGATGATTTTTGTGAGACCCTGCTGAGCATAACTGATGACCTGTGATCAGGAGAGATTAAATGACAGAAGGTTTGGTGGTGGGAGACAAAAGTGGGGTAACAGGGCAAGTGAAGAATTAAAAGATGGGTCTATAGGAGGCATCTTTGGCAACAGCTGAGCCACTCCCAACAACTGCAGTCCAAAGCAAGGGAGAAATGGTTATAATCTGAAAGTGATGTTGAATCAAGGAGGCCGACTATTCCTCCAGCTTTGATTGTGTTTCATTGGATCGGTGTCAGAGCACCATGAAATTACTCAAAAGAGACCGAGAAGGGGACGGAAAATTAAAGTTTGAGGATTGAACAGGTAGGGTACAGCAATACATTCAGCCAAGCTGAGTTTGGTATCACCAGTGTAGACCATCTCATAACATGAGGAGCAGGCAAAGTACACTAAATCGAAAGAAGCACAAGTTATCTGTTTTGGATGTTGGTTACGAAATTAATGTTGGAGACCAGGAGAACTTCCCTTCTCTTCATGGCAGAGTCACAGAATGATTATTTCATGGCGACGTTTCTTTGGAACCAGTCATTAAGCTATCGATCATCTTGATGATCTTGTAAGGATAGGCAAACCTTGGCATAATTTTCCATACTCCCTAATGGCTTAGATTACCCGAGATACTACATAACTCAGGTGTAGTTCTTTGCAACAAAAGATTTGGTCAGCAATATTTTATATGTATTTAAATTTATATTAGATCTCAGGAAGAACATATGTTGTTCTTCTTCAAGGAAGAAAGGAAATGAAAAATAGTATTTATATAGCCACCTACACACACATTGTGTCACTATTGTGGCAGGAAATATGGCAGCCACGTTGTGCACAGCAAGGTCTCACAGAAATCATTGGTAACGACTGGATAATCTATTTTTAGCTGTAGTGTGAGTGATGAACATTGGCCAGGACACTGGAGAGAGCTCATCTGCTCCTCTTCATAACAGCACCATGAAATTATTCAAAAGCTGGCAGCTTCCATTGTGCAGCATTCCTTTACTGGTACGCTGGAGCCCAGGATGTCTCCAACGTAGGATACTTTGGTGCAAGATTGATACTGCAATGTTTTCCTAGTCAGAATGTTCATTGTATTATGCAATCTACCCAGATCGGTAGGGAAGGAAAAAGGCGAAGAGTAATTTTGCTCATGGATGAGCCACCATACTCAAACCTTTGGCCAGAATTCCATATGGACATCCTTGGCTCTGTGACAGTGTGTCCAAAAGTGATAGTAAATCCAGAAGGTGTTGAATTGGTGCTGCTCAATCAAATTATGGAGGAATCAATTGAACTCTTTACACGCTGAAGCCAAGAATTTCTTTCTTAGATTTTTTTCAGGAACTATAACTCTGTCATTGTTTAGCTTCAGTTGTGGGATATGGATGTTGCTAACAAAGCCAGCATTTATTACCCATCCCTAAATGCCTTTGAAAAAAAAATGTTGGTGAGCCATCTCCCTGGGACTTGAGTAGCTTGCTAGGCCCTCTCAGAGGGCAATTAAGTTCACCATATTGCCGTGGGTTTGGGGGATACCATGGAACATTAGAAAATTTCCTTCCATGAAGTTATGAAGAAACAATCAGTTCCCATTACTACTTCAAGCTTCTTATTCCAAACTTGTTTAATGAACTAAATTTAAATTTCCCTGGTGGGATTCCAACTTACAATCCAACAGTCAATGTTAATAAGAAGAGGACCCAAGTCTTGCAGCATGAGCACGATGCCGTCATGCTGTGTAAAATACTTACTATGGAAGCATGAGCAAGAGTAGGACATAACATCCTCAATTGTAGGAGAAGTCTTGCCACCTCAGGTCATTGATCCCTTCAATAGCACTTTCCGGTCTGCTCCAAAGGTTCGATGAGATGTCAAGGCCAACCACCCTAAACCTGCTTTCAAAAGAAGGTATAACCACTGTCATCCTTAGAATCAGCTCATCTGAGTCAAGTCAAGTTTATTGTAGTCTGCACAAGTACATGTACTGTATGCACAGGTGCAATGAGAAACTTGTTTACAGCAACATCACAGGCACATAGCATCATATAAACAGGATTTAAAAGAAAAATATTCATTAAACATAAATTATACACAATTTTTTACAAGAAAGAACGCAATTAGAACAAAAATACCAAAGTCCATTTTAGTGCAAAGTGATCATAGTGTTGCTGAACTGTAGTGATTAGGGACTGACTCTCTGCCCGTGACTTTAATCAGGGGACTGTGACCTGTCCGTTAGGATGAAGAGATTTCATCATGCAGAGGCAAATAATACTTTTCTGCAATTGCTTCAACAGTTCGGTAGATAACATGAATGCCTCTATTTCTTTTTAATGTTTTGGACAGCATGCAGCACCATTTCTAAATTTGCAGATAACGCAAAACCTGTAGGTGCAGCAAACTGTGACGAGAATAATAGCAATCAATGGAGATGTAGATGGATTGGTGAAATGAATGGATCAGTGGCAGATGAAGTTTAATGCTGAGGGGAAATGTTATGCTTTGATAGGAAGACTGAGGATTGAAGTGCACAATTCCAAAATGTGCACAAAAGAGGTTCACCAGGATGCTGCCTGGACTAGAGGGCATGTGCTATAAGGAGAGGTTGGAAAAACTTGGGCTGTTTTCTGTGGAACAGCAGAGACTGAGGAGAGACCTAACAGAAGTTTATAAGATTATGAGAGACATGAGATTATGAGTAGACAGCCGGTATCTTTTTCACGCGGTCGAAATGTCCAATACAAGAGGACGTGCATTTAAGGTGAGAGCGGGGAAGTTCAAAGGAAATGTGCAGAGCAAGTTTTTTACACAGAGAGCGGTGGGTGCTTGAAATGCGCTGCCAGGGATTGCCAGATACAATAGAGGAGTTTAAGAGGGATATGGACATTGTGTGGGCAGAAGGGATTAGTTTAGCTCGGCATTTAATTACTAGATTAATTAGTTTGGCACAACATTGTGGGCCAAAGGGCCTGTTCCTGTGTTGTACTGTTCTATGTTCTATAAAATCAGAGATCAGAAGACTTAGATCCATAGTTTTTTTTGTAAATGACAGAGCAGGTTGAGAAAGTTGTTAAAAAAAGATGTTTGGACTTGACTTTATAAATAGGGGCACAGAGTACAACAGCAACGTAGTCATGATGAACCTTTCTAAAACTCTGGTTTGGTCACATGGGGTCTTTTATCCATTTCTGAGACCCACAGCTTAGGAAAGAAGTGAAGGCTTTTCTGAAGAGGCAAAAGAGATTTACCAAAATGACTCCATGGTTGAGGGATTTTGGATATCCAGAGACACTTGGAGAAACTGGGATTGTTCTCCTTGGAACGGAGGTGTTAATGAGATCTGGTAGAGGTATTTAAAAACATGAAGGTATGAACAGAGTAGAAAGAGACCAACTGTTCCCAGAAGTGGAGGAGTCTAGAATGAGAGGACAAAGAACGAAGGCAATAGGCAACAGAACAAAAAGTGACGTGAGGGTTTTTTTTTGACACAGCAGGCATTCAGGGTCTTGAATGCATTGCCAGGATTAGCAGTGGTGGCAGATTCAATTTTGGTGATCAGGAGGGAGCTGGAGAAGTATCTGAAAGTAAAAAAAAATTGTAGGGCTATGAGGATGGAGCAGTGGGACTAGCTAGATTGCTCTTTTATAGAGCTAGTAGGGACTTGGCAGGCTGAATGGCCTATGTTGCAAACTTCCTGCAAATGTTTGAATCGAAAACATCTGCAATTAAGTAAGCCTGGCTGTAAAAGATATCTGTTCTTCCTGCGATGGACGCTATGGTTACTAGTACTACTTTATTGATTTGGTGCCGATTTACACTTGGCTCAGCAAAGGCTCGTTCATTAATGAACTCCTATCCTTCCTCCCCCGGGTTTCCTATCGAATCACTTCCCCGAAACTCCTCTCCTGAGAGTGCCAGCTCATGCTGTGTGTCCGTTCACTGCAGCTCCTCCAGCTCAACCTGCCATCACCATAGTTGGTGACGTCCACTGTGTGGCCCCTCTGACAGAGCAAAACCATGCAAACCATAACAGTAAATCAGCGGCACAAGAGACTGCTGATGCTGGAACCTGGAGCAACAAACAAACCACTGGAGAACTCAGCTGGTCAAGCAGCATCTGTAGAGGGAAGTGAACAGTCAACATCTAGGGGTTGTGACCAGTCATAAGTCACATGGGAACATTGATGAACAGAAGCCCGGTTGAAGAGAGATATTTAAGAGGAATAAGAGATAGAGAGACAGAGGCTTATAGAGGGGCTTCTAGAAGATAGGGCCTTGGCAACAGATGCCACAGTCACCGAGCAATGGAAATTAAGGATCAGAATGGGTGCAGCACGGCGATCCTGGAGAGCTGAGTTTGAGGAATTACAGAGGCGCATTGGAGTGGGAGGGATTGGAAGAGAATCTTGAGACCGAATGCAAATGTAGGTCAAAGTCGATGGCGTTTGGTCTGAATTATGGGCCGCAGGGTTCCGGGCAACCTGACGTTAATGCAGGAGATGAGCCCGCACCAAACTGGTTGGAATGGAAAGTCTGCCTCGGGAATACTAGGAGCCATCAGGAATGGAAG
Source organism: Pristis pectinata (assembly GCF_009764475.1). Taxonomy (NCBI): domain Eukaryota; kingdom Metazoa; phylum Chordata; class Chondrichthyes; order Rhinopristiformes; family Pristidae; genus Pristis; species Pristis pectinata. Next base: position 5,237,944 of record NC_067429.1, read on the forward strand.
CAGGACTGAGAACATAAAACAAGTGCTGTGGAGCCTTTTGTTTTAATGTTATGAGATCGGAAAGCAGCAAAAGACATTTAATGACCAGCACTTAATTAAAGACAATGTATAAATTGCCCTTCCTCCGCTATGCTTATGACAGTAACTCAAGTTAAACAAGCAATTAACTTTCGCAGAATTAATAAATTGGTTGAGATGTGGTGATGAGGCACTCTGGTGCTCATCGTGTGCACTGGAAATAGGAAGCAGTTTCAAAATCACTTTAAGGCAACTTCTGTGAGCCATTAAACTCCTCACCAAGAGGATACTTAGAATGTAGGGCTCACTATCACAGTAGTCCAGGCACATAGGTGTATTTAAGAGGAAGCTGGATAAAGATGTGAGGAAAAAAAGGAACAGAGGGAGGTGGAGGTAGGGGTCAATGAAGAGGAGACCTATGCAGACATCAATACCAGTGTGAGCCAGAAGAGTTAAATGGCCTTTCCTGTACAGTAAATTCAATGTTATTCAATTCACTAATCATTACATTGCCCGCTTTTCAAATTTGCAATCCCAAAATGTGCAGAACACATGCCATTGGTTGGTATTTGACAATGTTGATGGATGTGAGAAGACAAAAATATCAAGATTTAGATAACAATATCGCCTTAAGACAGAGTGATCTGTATGAGTGGAGATGGAATTTTAAATTCAAAGCCTAAAACAGTGGAGACACAAGAGACTGCAGATGCCAGAATATGGAGCACTAAAAAACTGCTGGAGGAACTCAGCGGGTCAGGCAGCATCCGTGGAGGAAATGGACAGTCGACATTTTGGGTCAAGACCCTTGATCACCTGAAACGTCGACTGTCCATTTCCCCCCACAGAAGCTGCCTGACCCGCTGAGTTCCTCCAGCAGTTTGTTTTTTGAGCTCCAGTGTGAGTTCTGTGTGTGCAACATTGAAATGACGCCGGAACAGAAGACCATCAGAAAGGCTGGCCTTCACACCTGGAGGACGATAATGCAGGACTCCAATGCAAGGCATTAGAAGTTGTGCAGCAACTGTACAAAGCTCTAGTTAGACCACATCCACTCTTGTAAACAGCTCTGGGTTCCACACCTTGGGAAGGACATCTTGGCTTTGGAAGGGGACCTGCTACATTTATCCAAATGATTTCTAAGCTCCAAGGGTTCTGTTACAGGGAATGATCACACAGCCTTGTATTCCCTGGAATTTAGAAGGGTAAAGAGTAAATAAAAAATATCTTCAAGATTCTGACTGATAAGGGAGATACACAAAAAATACTCCTGCCTGTTGGGAAGCCAAGGATAAGGAATTAGCCTAAAAAATCAGAGTCCGGTTTTTCAGAAGTGAAGTTATGAAGCATTTCTGCTGACTCGTCTGTGCCCAATTATGTTTGTTTATTTATTTATGGGACGTGAGCCAGCATTTCATGGGCTGCTGCACTTCCCACATTGTTGGGGTACCTCAGGCTGGGACTCGCCCTGGAATTTCTTTGTGCTGCTGGGGAGGGAGCTCCAGCGTTTGGATCCAATGATGATGAATGCACGTCGACATACTCCCAGGTCAAAACGGTGCGCAGCTGGGAAGAGAAGCTGCAGCCATGTGCCTGCTGTTCTTCCCCCTCTTGATCGGTTCGTCGAAGTCGAGTTGATTGTCATAGGCACAAGTATAGGTGCAATGAAAAACTTAATTGCAGCAGCATCACAGGCACATAGCATCAGATGAGGAACATTCGCAAAAACTTAAACATAAATTATACACAATTTTTACAAGAAAGAACACAATTAGAACAAACAAAAGTCCATTGTAGTGCAAAGTGGTCATAGTTTTGCTGTACTGAAGTAATGATTAGGGTTGTGCCGGTTGGTTTAAGAACCAAATGGTTGAAGGGAAGTAGCTGTTCTTGAACCTGGTGGTGCGGGACTTCAGGCTTCTGTACCTCCTGCCCGATGGTAGCTGCAAGAAGATGGCATGGCCCGGATGTACATGCCATCTGTAGCTGGAGGAGGCTGTGGGTTTGTAGTTGCTGGCGGTGGTCCAGGTGGGTAACTGTAGTGCATTTTGTAGACGGTGCACACTGGTGTTTCAGCACTGGAGAGTGTGAATGGTCAGGAGGGGGAGTGGGAATGGGGTTCTAAAGAGGGAGGCCACTAATGACAATTGATTAAAAGTCAGTTGTTAATGACAAAAAGACTGATTGATAACTGGTAACCAATTGTATTAAGGGGTCTGGGAAAAGGTGAATATATGGAGTTAGATCACAGATTAGCTATGATATTATTGAATGGCAGAACAGAGTCCAGCGTACGAATAACCCTTCCTGTCCCCATTATCCTACATAAGGTACCACACAGTCAGTCATCAGCCTGAGGTACTTCAACAATGTAAGCAACCTTTATCATTGCCCATCAGTTGCAATGTTGGCCATCTGTTCCTGTGACTTTTTAAATATCCGTTGGGAGAACTGTGTCTATAAGTGTGAGATCGAATAAACCAAGGCTATTCTGAATCTATGTCTCTAACCGTGTGATTTAATTCATCAGTTGCCATTCATTGTATGGCTTCTCATTGTTAGCTTACACACCTACAGTGTGCGCACACAGGCACACAATCTATAAAGTAAGGAGGTCAATCTTCATTTTCCAATAGTAAGTTTGTTTTTACTACAGTGATCTGGACTGTGTGTGAATTAGAGTGGAATTACACAGTGAAGCAATCTCGCTCCATATTTGTGAATGAGGGAGTGCTTTGATGAATTAATGGAGTAATCCCTGGTCAGTCGGTGGGAATGCTACAGGAGGTCTGTGAAGACCCATTGGACATAATCAGACCTGGGTACAGTGGCACCGAGTCACTACCTGTGGCTTGAATGGACCAGGCTACACATGAAAGACATGATTACAGCAATTTCAGAGCCAATCTGGCATCTGCTTTGCTGCATAATCAGGAAAGGCAATAAATCAAACTACATTCAGTGCTCTGATTGAGTTACTGCTAATTAGCCTTTAAATGCATTCATAAATTTTACATATTAAGAAAATCATTTGGAGACTGAAAAAATTAAATGAGCTCTCTCATCATTAACCAGTTTCAACTGAGAGCAGGAATGATATTGTTTTCCCCGAGGAGGATTCCTCTTTAGGAGTCTGGTGGGTTTTTTTGGAAGTGGAATTCCCAGAGGATTGGTCTGAAATTGTACATAGTTCAACAGAGTGTGTGCACATTGAGTAACACCACACAGATCAAACTATATCCTTCTGCCTTTCACTGGCCTCTGTGTTGTCCAGTTGGACCTAAGATTACATGCCAGAGTTGTAAACTATTACCAATATTTCTATTAAATCCATTCCTGAGAATATTACCATTTCAAAAATTATAACTAATACTTCCACTAATTGCCACTGTTGTGAAAAACAGTGTATTAGCCACACCAGTGTGTAAGTCACTCCTCCTATCAGGGCCTTCAACCTTAGGAAACTTTCTCAGGTTTAAGACATATTTTGCTTTTTCCTTTCAAGCTTTAGATCAATAATGAAAATAAGTTTAAATAAACTTTAATAAAATATGAACAAAAATGGAAAGTAAATGCCAAATTCCAGAAAGCCAACTTTTCTTTTGGCATGCTCATATCCAAGTTGCACTAATGAACGACAAACAATCTCCTGGAGGAACTCAGCAGGTCAGGCAGCATTGGTGGGAGGAAAGGAATTATCAACATTTTGGATTGAAACCCTGCCTCAGATGCAGGGTCCTGATGCAGGGTTTTGACCCGAAACATTGACAATTCCTTTCCTCCTACAGATGCTGCCTGACCCGCTGGGTTTCTCCATCAGATTGTTTGTTAAGATAAGATATCTTTATTAGTCACATGTACATCAAAACACACAGTGAAATGCATCTTTTGCGTAGAGTGTTCTGGGGGCAGCCCGCAAGTGTCGCCATGCTTCTAGCACCAACATAGCATGCCCATAACCTCCTAACCTGTACGTCTTTGGAATGTGGGAGGAAACCGGAGCACCCGGAGGAAACCCACGCAGACACGGGGAGAACATACAAACTCCTTACAGACAATGACCAGAATTGAACCCGGGTCGCTGGCACTGTAAAGTGTTACGCTAACCGCTACACTACCGTGCCTGCCAGATTGTTGCTCCAGATTCCAGCATCTACAGTCTCTTGTGTCTCCGTGGCACCAATTAGCGAGTTTCCCTACCCCCCCCCCCCAACTTTTGTTTTAACCTTCCCAAAAATACTCAGAAAGTAGATAACTACATAATATTTTACTTCACATTAAGACACATCCACCCATATGCCATTGAGTGCTGGACTGTCAGAGATATCATCCTTTGATTAGGATGTTGTTATAATTTTCTGCTTTTTCTCTCAGATAAGTGTAAAAGATTCCTTATGTTGCAGTAGTACAAGGCATTGGTGAGACTACCCTTGGAGTATTGTGTACAGGTTTGGTCACCCTGTTATAGGAAAGACATCATTAAACTGGAAAGAGTACAGAGATGATTTACGAGAATGCTGCCAGGACTCAAGGTTCTGGGTTATAGGGAGAGGTTGGGCAGGCTAGGACTTTATTCCTTGAAACATAGGAGTTTGAGGGGTGACCTGGTAGAGATGTATAATGTCATGAATGGTATAGGTAGGGTGAATGCACATCATCTTTTTCTGAGGAAAGGGGAACTAAAATCTATAGGGTATAGGTTTAAGGTAAGAGGAGAAAGATTTAAAAGGAACCTGAGGGGCAACTTCTTCACGCAGAGGGTGGTCTGTCTATAGAATGACCTGCCAGAGAATGTGGTTGAGGCCGGTACAATAACAGCATTTAAAAGACATTTGGATAAGTACACGGATAGGATGGTTTAGAGGGATATGGGCCAAATGCATGCAAATGGAATTAGCTTGGTGGGTGCCATGGTCAGCATGGATGAGCTGGGCTGAAGGGCCTGTATTACTCTATGAGTATTATTATGAAGAGCAAGAAAGTTATCCTTCAACAATCGTCTCTTAGCCAAAAACATCAAAGTTCCGTGTGCGGAGCTTGCTGTGTGCAAATTGTCCGCCTTATTTCCTACGTTACAATAGTGACTACACTGTCCACTTTATGCACGCTCCACTTCAGCATGCAAACCACAATGTTAACCAGTGGGTCTACAGCAGATCCATTCTCAGTGAAGATCGGCGTCAAGCAAAGCTGCACTGTTAGTAATGCCCACCCCCCTTCCCCACAAACCCGCCCCCCCACCACTCTTCTTCCCTTTCCTAGCCCCTTTCCTTCTACCTTTTTTCCCTCTCTCTCCTTACCTTTGCCCCATCCCCCGGTGGATCTGCTCTCCCCTCCTCCCCCACACCTGCCTATCACTATCTCTTACCTGCATCTACCTATCACCACCTTAATGCCCACCCTGCCTCCCCTCTTTGTCCACCTATCACTGCTCTGTTTTTCCCTCCTATATATTGGGCTTCCCCTTTTCCTATCTTCAGTCCTGAAGAAGGGTCCTGACCTGAAACGTTGACCGCCTGCTTTCTCCAAGGATGCTGCCTGGCCTGTGTTTTTCATCTGCACTGTTAGACCTTTTCTCACCTTTTTGTTGAAATAGCACATAGAAACATAGAACATTACAACACAGTACAGGCCCTTCAGCCCACAATGTTGTGCTAATATTTTATCCTGCTCTAAGATCTATCTAACCCTTCCCTCCCACATAGCTCCCCCATTTCTCTATTATTCATGTGTCTATCTAAGAATCTCTTAAGTGTCCCAAATGCATCTGCCCCAAAACCTCTGCCGGCAGTGTGTTCCATGCACACACCACTCTCTGTGTAAAAAAACTTACCCCTGACATCCCTGTTCCTCCAATCACCTTAAAATTATGTCCCCTTGTGTTAGCCATTGTCGCCCTGGGAAAAAGTCTCTGACTGTCCACTCGATCTATGCCTCTTATCATCTTGTACACCTCTATCAAGTCACCTCTCATCCTCCTTCTGTCCCAAAGAGAAAAGCCCTAGCTCACTCAACCTATCCTCATAAGACATGCTCTCCAATCCAGGCAACATCCTGGTAAATCTCCTCTGTACCCTCTCTAAAGCTTCCACATCCTTCCTATAATGAAGCGACCAGAAATGAACATAATACTCCAGGTGTGGTCTGAACCAGAGTTCAATAGAGCTGCAACATCACCTTATGGCTCTTGACTTAATACCCCGACTAATGAAAGCCAACACACCACATGCCTCCTTAACAACCCTATCGACCTGCGTGGCAACCTTGAGGGATCTATGGATGTGGAAGGGATCTATGTTGCATCTCACCTCCAACAAACTTCCCACAGTGGTGGAAACCAATCTTTAGACTAATGGCAAGTCGCTCAACCTATGCAACATCACTCCATAACCAAGGTTACCCAACCTCGGTAGTCGAACTGCAGTCTGCAGACAATTCTTGTATTTACACACACCCTTCACCACCATCATCCACTGAGGAAAATGCTATTGCAGACCCTGCACACAATTCAAAGTTATTGGTCAGCAGTGATTTCTGTCCTCCCTGGACACTTCTGAGACCTGGACTAGCTAGAGCAGGCATCTCAACACACTGGAAAAAATCTACGTCTACAAGATCCTCCAAGTTCACTGGAAGGACTACTCCCACCTGCCCCTCAGCCATCATGTGCCCCATCATCCGTGGAAGAGTTTGAGATTCCCACCTTAACCTTGTTAGCCGTTCAGAACCCAGAAAACCAAAGTGGAAGTAAGTGATCCTTGATCCCATGGGGAAGAAGACCACACAGAGGGCACGATCTTAGTTGTAACACTGGGACGTCCAGTGGTTCTGAAAGGTGCTATAGAAATGCAAACTTTTAAATTTGTTTGTAAAGCTACAGTCACCTTCAGATTAAATTGGCATTGCGAACAACTGTTTTCTAATTGACTTTGTCTCTTGGATATACACAGCTCCAGGCTCTCCAGCTGAAGGGAGGGAGGAACTGGTTAGCCCTACAAGCCTAGAGGGTAATGATCCTCGCAAGGACATGGGAGAAAGGTGCGCTGGGCTGCACTGCTGCCATGTGCAGTTTACTGGTTCAGGCAAGCAGCCAAAGATAGGAAAGGGCATCAGACGGCAGCAGCTGCTTTCAGTCAAAGACCTCAGCTGCGGATCCCCCTTTGTGGGGGGAGTGGGAGGGGGTTGCAGTGATGACAGCAGGAATAACACTTGCTCCAAACCCTCTGGGAAATTACATTCTGTAACAATTTGAAATGATCTGCCAGTAGCAGTTTCATAAAAAATGACTCTTATTATCTCCTCTTTTAGCACTCAGATGGTTAAGGCAATCATGTCATGTTAATCTGCTGTTTTTATTAGTCCCTTTCAGGGTCCTCAAAAGATTAATCCTGATAGAAAATGCATAGGCTGAGCTCTGTGAAATGTGACTTTGATGTGCTCAGGACATTATTATGCCAACAGTGTAGTGTAATTTACAGCACAGTACTCTCGTTATTTTAAGTCTGTCATACCTGATATATGGCACAACATGGAGCTTCCTCGTGGATTAATGGGGAAAAGCTGATGTTGTGCTAATGCTATGGTGAACTGAACAGCTGATGTAACACCAACTTCAGACAGACCTGTAGCACTCACTACGTACCGACCTGGCCAAATGATGTAGCATCAACTCCATATAGTTCTGGTCAAACCATGTTGCATAAGTTCTGTACAGACCTAGTCACCCAGCATTAACTCCATACCCAACAGCCCTGATGGAGTAGCTTCATCACATGGACTGCAGTTTCCACCACAATCTCGAGGGTAATTTGGGATGGGCTATCGAAGCTTGACTTGTGAGTGTTGCAGTCTCACAGAGCAGAAATGTTACAGAGCTGGGCACCTGGTGTTGAGCTTATGCCACATATACCTGCATACCTACTGTAGAGAGAGCAAATACTGTACGCACCTGGATACCTAGTGTAGAGTTAACACCATACACACCTGGACACCTAATGTAGAGCTAACACTGTGCACACACTTGGACACCTAGTGTAGAACTAAAACTATACACACCTGGGCACCTAGAAAGAGCAAACACTGTACACATCTGGACACCTAGTATAGAGCTAACGCTGTACAGACCTGGTATAGTGCTAACACCATTACAGACTGGGAACCTAATGTAAATGATGAGACTGTAAAGAGCAAAGCACCAATCATAGATGCCATTGCGAATAATGTTAAACTGAAACTGTGTTGAACAGGACTGTCAGGCAGATGTTCCTGATATCAAGGATATCCATCTCTGCTCACCTTGGTGAAATGGGTCTTGGGTCTTTTAATCCAGTTTTGGGTATAGTTATGACTGCAACAATAAACAGTCTGTACAACTGTGTCAGTTGACCACAGGGCTGTGCTTGGTGGAACTGGATTTATCCTTGGCGTGAGAGGGAAGGCATTTCATATCTGGACACAAGGGTCATTGCTGGGACAGTGTAACACAACCTCACACTGAACCTTGCTCATCCTGACCTGGGAGTGTCACATGCAGCTCTCTACCCTATGCTGGAACAGAATCTGCTAATGTTATTGATTCTGGTCTAGTGAAAGATCTATGCAGCCACAGCTGAGGCAGGGAAAGAGTTACAATAAAAGAATGGGATGTGAAAACTCAAATTATAGCATGTCAGAGCTGCAACAGTTATGGTTGCTGTTTACAACTGCGAGAGTCACATTGGAAGTATCCCCAATTACAATACAAGGTTCCCGATCTATCTGTGGGCATGGTGTTATCTGTCCTGGAGGTGCCAACCTCCAACTGCTGATACTGCATGTGAACCAATGACTCCAATCCATGTGGATCTAAGCCCGCTGCTTCCCTTCACTCCTTGGGGAGGTTGATGGAAGTGTTTCCTCTGCCAGGATTGATCTGAATCCAAGAGGGAACTGTAGGTTTATCAGCGTTGCTGACTCACCAACAGCGAAAGATAGAAAGAAGTGCATTTGGATAGAACATCCTTTATGCAGATTGTTCTACCAAGTTTTACATTCATTGAGGTACTTTCTGAGTGTGGCCAACCGCATAATCAAAGACCCCATCCACCCGGGTCATTCTCTCTTCTCTCCTCTTCCATCAGGTAGAAGATACAGGAGCCTGAGGGCACATACCACCAGGCTTAAGGACAGCTTCTATCCTACTGTGATAAGACTATTGAATGGTTCCCTTATACAATGAGATGGACTCTGACCTCACGATCTACCTTGTGACCTTGCACCTTATTGTCTACCTGCACTGCACTTTCTCTGTAGCTGTGACACTTTACTCTGTACTGTTATTGTTTTTACCTGTACTACCTCAATGTACTCTGTACTAACCCAATGTAACTGCACTGTGTAATGAATTGATCTGTACGATCAGTATGCAAGGCAAGTTTTTCACTGTATCTCAGTACGTGACAATACCAATACCAATGTAAATAATGCAACAGGCAATGTGCGTACAATCAGCCCCAGTACTGATTGAGAGAGAAATATTGAGCCGAAGTAAAGGCCAATTGGGATGAAGTGACCTTGATGGGAGCAGGAATTTGTTGATGAAACTTGTAGAAGTACATAGCAAGAGGTCACACAACTCAGTGACACTCTCCCTGGAAAAGTGCAGGTGTAAACCGGGAGAAGTTGAAAAGTCGGTAGGGGGTAAACCATGAGGGTGAAAAATCAGACCGTTTGTAGGTCATGAGTGGAGCCTAGGCACCCAACTCACGTCTTGCTAATTTTCCACCCAGCAGGTTCAGGGTGGAGTATACACACAATCACACAAAGGTAGAGAGACTTCTTAAACCCTTCAACCCAGAACACAAACGACTTGCTCAGTCACCTGAGTGAGTTCTCAGATTAGTGCAGCTCACTTGCATTCAGCCCAATGACGTCAGGAACTCAGTCACTGAAACAAGCCATTCAATGATGTCCAATCATTAGTGTAGTCCCATGAACGCTAAACGACACTATTTTTGAAGCTGCACTGAATAACTCAGTCAAGTCACTGAAGCCAAAACGCTGTTGGGTGCTCTAAGGAAGGAGTAATTGTGACTCGCCTGCCTGATTTTCACAACCCTGCACATTCACCCTATACCCACTACGTATACACTCTCCTGATGGCCATCTTCCTGATCTCATTCTCTTTTAACTTCCCTGGGGAGGGACAACTGACCAAATAAGCCAAGGGAGGTTGAGTTAAAATTGCTCTTCTTCTCACAACTCTGTGCTCGGCACTGAGAAGGGGCTGGGAGGATGGTGTGGAGCGCACAGTTGATTGAGGTGTGACAGAAACCACAAACACCCCTTCAGGGAGAACCTGTAAACGGAGAGCAGGCACTTGTGTCAGTGCCCAGATTTACAAATTACTGATCTGTCATTTTCATGTATTCCTGAACTGAATATAATGGCAGCAGTTTGTACCATAATTCTGCTAAATTGATGAGTATATTTTAATTTATAACATACATATTGTATTGGAAGATAGGCTGACTGTCTCCAATCTTCAGCCTCCCCTTCCCCACCTTGTTCCACCTACCTCTCAATATATTTCTCTCTCTTTGTCTGCCTCCATCTATCATTCACCTGCCACTGTCTCCCAACTCAATCCCTGCTTCCCTCTCCTACCTGGCACCACCTGCCTGTCATCTTACACCCCTCCACAGTCCACCAATCACCTCGGGCTCCTGTCTCAACACTCCCCTTCCCATCTTTATACCGGCCATCTTCCCACTCCACTCTCAGTCCTGACGCAGGGCGTCGGCCTGAATTGTCAACAATTCCTTTCCTCCCACAGACACTGCATGCCCCGCAGATTTCCTCCGGCAGATTTTTTGTTGCTTGACATTGATTAAAGCTGCCCTGGTTCAGCAATGCTGATTGCCCCTCACGGAATGGGACCTCCTCAGTAGGACGAGGTGCAGCACCCACCCTCTGACCCCTACCACTGCCAGGGTCCTGCCGAAGGTACTGCAATTAGACCTCCCTTGCATAGACTTCTCTGGAAGCTCTTGCATATTCCCTGCTCCCAAATGCTATCCATAAAACCCTAGAGAAATACCACATCATTGAGCCCATCGTGCCTGCCTTTGGTGGAGATATGCGATTAATCCCACAGCTCTTTCCCCAGAGCCCTGCACACATTTTCTCTCTAAGTATGTATCCAACTCCCTCTCCACTTCGCCCACCCTTTCATTCCAAGTCACAACAATTGAATCTGTAAAACAAAATCCTCAGTACCTTTGGTTCTTTAGCCAAGCTTTACTTGGGATGGAGGGAGTGAGGCAAAGGTTCACCAGACTGACTCCTGGGATGGCGGGCTTGTCATAATGAGGAGGGTTGAAGCAGGCAAGGCCGGTACTCTTGAATTTAGAGCCATGACATAACAGCACAAACTGCCATGCCACAACGTAACACCATTCTTTGTTCATGTGTTAATATGCTTTAATTATTTAGATCCAGTCAAATAGGTTTTAAATGTCACTGATTATTAGAATCTTTAAATATGGTTCAAAGGCCTTTGGCAGTTGAGCGACTGTCAAAGGTTGCTAGGGCATTGTGGGGCAGGACCTTTGGACACTCTGCCTGAGACCTAGCTGTCGCTCAGCACCAGCTCTCTCGCATCTGAACAATGCAAGTGTGAACGGGTGTGTAACGTGAGCAGTGAGCTGTGCGCCCAGTACGACCAGGCGCTTCGCTGAACGCCTTTGCTGTGTCCGCCGTACCAGCCAGGATCTTCCGGTGGCCAGCCATTTTAACCCCACTTCCTATTCCCACACCGACGTGTCTGTCCTCGGCCTCCTCCACTGCCAGGTCAGGGCCAAACGCAAATTAGAGGAACAGCACTTCACCTTCTGCCTGAGCAGTCTCCAACCCTGCCGGCATGAACATCGAATTCTCAAACTTTCGGTAATCGCTCCCCCTCTGTCATTTTCCCGCTTTCTCTTTTCTCTCTTCTGATTATCCACCTGGCCCCCACCACCCGACCTCCTTCCCCTTCCATCTGCCCGTCACCCACACACTCCTCCCAGTGGCTCCCTTCCCCACGTCCCTCCCTTTATTCCAAGCTCCACCTTCCTCTCCTATCAGATTCGATCATCTTCAGCCCCTTGTCACCTCCATCTGTCACCTCTCAGCTTCTGATACTGTTCCCACTCTCCCCTCCCCCCTCTGCCTATCACCCCCTTCACCTGGATCCACCTATCACCTGCCAGCTCCTACTCCACCCCTTCCCCCCACCTTATAATACTGGCTATTTCCCCTTCTCCTTACAGCCCAGATGAAGGCTCTCGACCCAAAACGTCAACTGTCCCTTTCCCTTCATAGATGCTGCCTGACCCGTTGAATTCCTCCAGCATTTTATGTGTTGCTCCAGGTTCCAGCATCTGTAGTCTCTTGTGTCTCCAATGCTCAGCCAGTGTCTAACAGGTGATCTATAACTGTGGGTCTATTGATAGATATTTAATGTTGGGATACTCCTTCACCCATACCCCACCTCTCTCTTCACAAAACAGCCTCCAATACTCATGGGCCTGATTCCCGCTATAGTAATCCAAGCATTTTCCCATTTTGTGCTCCAGGAATTGGGAATTTCAGTGGTTATCTGACCCAGAGGGATTCTAGGCAGTGAGCCACAGTCTACCTCTAGGCTCATACATGACTGAGGCTCCAAATGCTCAACTGTATCTCGTATAGTGCAGGACACCCTCCCAACCTCCTGCCCCCTACAGTAACCTGGAAGTACCAGGACATAGGGGCCTGAGTTACAAGGAGAAGTTACGTAGACTAGGACTTCATTCCCTGGAACGTAAGAGATTGAGGGGTGACCTGATGGAGATTTATAAAATCATGAGGGGCATAGACTTTTTCCCAGGGAGGGAATGCTAAAAACAAGAGGGCATAGGTTTAAGATCTGAGGTGAGAGATTTAAAAGGGACATCAGGGGCAGCTTCTTCACGCAAAGGGTGATGCGTATTTGGAACGAGCTGCCAGAAACAGTGGTTGAGGCGGGCACATTAGCAACATTTAAAAGCCATCTAGATAGTACATGGATAGGAGAGGTTTAGAGGGCTATGGGCCAAATGTGGGCAGATAGGACTAGCTCACTGGGCAACACAATCGGCATGGACGAGTTGGGCCGAAGGGCCTGTTTCCGTGCTATAGGACTCTATGACTCTAATTCACTTTGAGGAATCTGGAGCCCCAGGAATTTTCACAAGTAACTGGGGACTCCAGTGGGATCCAGAGAGCTCCAAGGAAAGCTGGAAAATTGCCTGTCGAAGGAATGATGGCCAACAGAATGTAGCACCAGCCTGAGGAGATGAGCTTTGCGCTACTGCAACATGCTCAAAGTAACAAACACTGGGACATTATTTGAATACGAGCTGGATTTGTGTTTGAACAGGAAGATGTAAAGGATTATCGGGATGGAGCAGGGAAAGAGTCAAGTTGCACTGCAATGCCAGGCCAATTGGATTATATTAAACAGGTAGGAGGGAGCTCAGGGAATGAAGCATCTCTGCTTCCCACACTGCCTTCCAGGAAGGCAAGTTCATTTATTCCAGTCTCCACACAGCGAGGACGTTGTGCCCCAGTACCAGCTGTTCCCGGCATGAGCAGCTCCAACAGCGAAAACAAATTCCCAGCATCAACAGAATTGACGTCTCACTCTTAGGATTGCACAGTGTGTTTACTGAATGTTCGAATAATGATTTATTAACGAAGAAAGCAACTGATGCAGACAAAGAAGCAGCTCGCTGCCAGTCACTGATACACTAAGGACCTCAGGAGATATCACAAGTCCTTTTAGCAAAAAGCTAAGACAATACATCAATGTTTCCTCCCATACTATCAGATGATTGCTTCTCGACAACAAAATTAGCATCTTATATAAAGTGACATTAACACACCCTGGTGTCCCCAAGGATTTTACAGATGAGGTTATTGGGTCCAGGTACAACTGGGAACGTGAAGTGTTGGAACAATTGAAGAGGGAGGTTTGGGACAATGGACAACAATGTTGCAAAGCTTTAGAGAGAGTGAGTGATAGTGAGATAAGATAAGATTTCTTTATTAGTCACATGTACATCGAAACACACAGTGAAATGCATCTTTTGCATAGAGTGTCCTGGGGGCAGCCCGCAAGTGTCGCCGCGCTTCCGGCGCCAACGTAGCGTGCCCACAACTTCCTAACCCGTACATCTTCGGAATGTGGGAGGAAACCAGAGCATCTGGAGGAAACCCACGCAGACACGGGGAGAACGTACAAACTCCTCGCAGACAGCGGCCGGAATTGAACCCGGGTTGCTGGTGCTGTAATAGCGTTACGCTAACCGCTACACTGCCGTGAGAATGAGAGTGAGAGTGAGTGAGAGAGTGAGAATGGAGGAATGTGAGAGAGTGAGAGAGTGAGAGTGAAAGAGTGAGAGAGTGAGAGAGACACATGCTATGGGTATAAAATAGCCAATGGCCTCATCACTAATGGTGAAGCAGGTGGGGTGCGGAAAGGGTTGGGGGAGGAAAGTTGCAAGACTTCATTTTCAGGGTGTAAAACCTCTTCTGCAGTTGTGGCCTCTGTAGCTTCCCATTTGAATTGCTCTTCCATTACAGAGTGTGCCTACAGCTGCTTCTGCTTTAGCTCTAAAATTCCTTCCCCAAACCTAAGTCTCCCTGCCTCCTTCTCCCCTTCACTTTTAAAATGCTTCCTTGTACCTGCCTCTTTGGCCATGCATTCGGTTACCTAATGTCACTTGGTGTAAGAGCTTGATTGTGAATCACTCCTGGGGAATTGCTTTAGGACATTTCTACAATCTTAAAAGGTGCTATGTAAATACACATTTAATGCCATAATATTGAAGGGTTATCTAAGGGCAGGTGCTCAGATCCATTAAAAACAAACATATCCTGACTTTTTGGTTCAGATTGCAGCCAACACAACTAATCAACACCTTCCTAACCCACCACCTCTACCAGCTAAAAGGACAAGTGCAGCAAGAGCACGAGGAACACCACCCCCAGAAGTTGCCCTCCAAGCCACACACCATCCTGACATGAAAATATATCACTGTTCCTTCACCGTCACTGGGTCAAAATCCTGGAACTCTCTCCCTAACAGCACTGTGGTTTTATCCACACCTCACAGACTGCAGCAGTTCAAGAAAGCAGCTCACCACCACCTTCTCAAGGGGAACTAGGGATGGGCAATTAAATGCACGAATATGTATAAAATAAATCCAAGTTAGTACCTCTAGTCTGTTGTGTTTTCTCCACAAGTAAATATTAATTTTAAAAGACCATAAAATCAGAATGCTGGAAGAACGAGCAGGTCAGGCAGCATACATAGGGAGAGAAACAGATTCAGGTTTCAGACCAGATCCTTCATCAGAACAGGAAAAGTGAGAAAACAGGTCCAATAAATTGCAGCGAGGGGTGGGAATAAAGAGAACACAGGAAATTCTGTTCCGTTCTGGTCCTCCAGCTATAGGAAGGATGTCGTTAAGCTGGAATGAACGCAGAAAAGATTCACGAGGATGTTATCCGTGCTGGAGGGCTTGAGTTATAAGGAGAGACTAGATAGGCTGGTTTCCCTGGAGCGTAGGAGACTGAGGGGTGACCTTTCAGAGGTTTATAAATTCATGAGGGGAGTAGATCAGGTGGACGGCCACAGTCTTTTTCCCCAGAGAGGGGGGGGTCTAAAACTAGAGGGCAGAGGTTTAAGCTGAGAAAGGAAAGATTTCGGAGGGACTTGAGGGGTAAGCTTTTCACTCAGAGGGCACTGGGTATACAGAACAAGCTGCCAGAGGAAGTGGTAGAGACCATAATATTGACAATTCAGACAGTTAAAACACATTTGGACGGGTACATGGATAGATAAGATTTAGAAGGATATGGGCCAAACACGGGCAAATGGGATTAGCTCAGATAGACATCCTGGTCAGCATGGATGAATTGGGCCGAAGGGCCTGTTTCTGTGCTGTATGACTCTATGACTCTATAAATGTCTGTGATGGGTGCAGACCAAAGTTGTCAAGGTATCAATCTTCCTCTCTACAACTTAACACACTTGTTATTTTTTTTCATTTTTCCAGTTCTGCTGAAGGGTTCCTGACCTAAAGCATCAAATCTGTTTCTCTCCCCTTTGATGCTGCCCGACCTGCTGAGTCCTACAACCATTCTCTGTTTGTTTTGGGTTTGAGTTTGTTCCTACAATAAAATCACACCTGGGTGCTTGGCTGAGTGGGGATGTAATGCGGACATGGCAGGAGCAAGAATAAAACCAGAACTTTGGAAACACTCAGCAGGTCAGGCAGCATCTGTGGCAGGAGAAACAGTTAACATTTCAGGTCTCAGAACTGTTACTGAGGCACCAGACTACATTTAGAAAGGCACGAAAAGACTTCTACCTCCCCGAGGTTCAAGACTCCCAAACCTGTATCTGGTAATGACCTCAGCAGCTTGCTCCTGTCTCTCCTACACATGCTGCAGTGTCTAGATAGAGACAATGGCTGATCATTGCTATAGGGTTTAGGGACACCATCCAGAGACACCCCATTAAATTAATCCTGTGCAATAAACCACTGAAAGGAGAGGCAGTCCCTTGTGTTGAGTCCAAGATGCTGTGTAATTGAGTCATTCTGTGGAGAATTATAGACTGCTCGAGCTTTGCTTTCATGGTTTCGGGATGGATCTGAACCTTTGAGATTAGATTGCTTTTCTCTGTGTGGTCAGATAACACTGCGGCCTCTGCAGAGATAGTGCCAGCTTCTGCATGAATGCTCGATTTCTCGGTGGCAGTGTTCTGCGTCACTCTGCTACTTATGTGGGGAGATTGCTTTGCCCAAGCTTCATACACGCAGCACACAGAGGGAAATCTCCCTGAAGTAAAATTTGTAAAACTTGATAACAGAGAGTGGCTAAGGATTAAAGGCAGGCTCCTTAAACAGCATGCTGATAAGTGAAGTACGAAAGGTGGAGAGGGCAGGTCACAGAAATCTCGACTGAGTGCTGAATCAGGTCAATAACCACAGGGCTTGCCTCCATCCTCATGCTTAGGCCAAGGGTGGGCACAGGGAGAAATTCATCCTTGGTGGCTGGGATCAGATGGGTGTGTTGTTGAGGTTGAAGTCACCGGTAGATTATCGATTGTCTTGACTGCAGCGAGTGGAAGATGGATGCAGCCTGTGGCAGTTCCTCTGACAACGGTGCCGAGCAAGTAACTGAGGATGAATTCCTCCCTCTGGGCATTTCCATTCTCGGTCACCCACAACTCAAATGTAGAAGTCTTTAGCTGGAAGAACAAGGGTCTGGAGCTGACTATCACGAGGAATAGAAGCTGGTGATGATAGGGTGAGATGATGGGAGCTGTAACATGGTCCATGGGGTCGAATGGACTATTTCTGTGCTGCAAATTCAAGAGGGTGGGTGATGCTGGACCCTCCTTGCTGCCTGTGGTCCATGTCTGTCCCCCACGCAGAGTCATAGAGCGTGGAATGAGATCTTTTGGCCCATTGTGGACATACTGACTATCAAGTACCTATCTATACTAATCTGATTTACCAGCACTTGGTTCGCAGCCTTCTATCCTGAATGATTTAAATGCTTCGCTGGATACTTCTTAAAAGTTGTAAGAGTATCTGCATCAATCACCCACTCAGGCAGTGCATTCCAGGTTCAAAGCACTGTCTGGGTGAAAACGCTCTTCCTTCGATCCCCTCCGAACCTCTCATCTCTGACCATAAACCTATACCTAGGTTTAAACAAAGGACTGCAGATGCTAGAACCTAGATGAAAAACACGATGATGCTGGAGGAACTCAGCAGGCCAGGCAGCATCCGTGGAGAAAAGCAGGCAGTCAATGTTTCGGGTCAGGACCCTTCTTCAGGACTGAAGATGGGAAAAGGGGAAGCCCAATATATAGGAAGGAAAAGCAGAGCAGTGATAGGTGGACAAAAGAGGGGAGGTGGGGTGGGCATAAGGTGGTGATAGGTAGATGCAGGGGAGGAGAGGAGAGCAGATCCACCGGGAGATGAGTCAAAGGTAACGAGGAAAAAAGTGGGGGAGGTAGAAAAAAAAGAGGCTAGAAAAGGGAAGAAAAGAAGAGGCATGGTTGGGGGGAGCATGGGGGTTGGGGGGGGGGGGTTGTGGGGATTACTTAAAGTGGGAGAATTCAATATTCATGCCATTAGGCTGCAAGGTTCCAAGACAGAAAGTGAGGAGCTGTTCCTCCAGTTTGCGCTTGGAATTCTCCTGGCAGTGGAGGAGGCCGAGGACTGACATATCTGTGATGGAATGGGAGGGGGGAGTTGAAGTGACTGGTGACAGGGAGATGCAGATCGCGGTTACGGACGGAGCGCAGGTGTTCTGTGAAACGGTCACCTAGTCTGCGTTTGGTCTCGCCAATGCAGAGGAAGCCACACTTGGAGCATTGAATGCAGTAGATGATATTAAGGGATGTGCAGGTAAATCTCTGTCTCACCTGAAAGGACTGCTTGCTTTCCTCCACGGATGCTGCCTGGCCTGCTGAGTTCCTCCAGCATCATAGTGTTTCTCATCATAAACCTATACCTTCTAGGTTTTAGATACCTCTGCTGCAGGGAAAGGTTTTGAATATCTACCCTACCTACTCCCCTCTTAATTTTGTATACCTCACCTGCTCTGGATGGATACTGGATATTGAAAGGCGTAGATAGAGTGGACATGGAGAGGATGTTTCCAGTAGTGGGAGAGTCTAGGACCAGAGGGCACAGCCTCAGAATAAAAGGACGTCCCTTTAGAACTGAGATGAGGAGGAATTTCTTTAGCCAGAGGATGGTGAATCTGTGGAATTCATTGCCACAGACAGCTATGGAGGTCAAGTCATTGGGTATATTTAAGGAGGAGGTTGATAGGTTCTTGATTAGTAAGGGTGTCAAAGGTTAGGGGAGAAGGCAGGAGAATTGAGTTGAAAAGGAAAAATAAAAAATCAGCCATGATCAAATGGCAGACCAGATTCGATGGGCCGAAAGGCTTAATTCTGCTCCTATGTCTTCTGGTCTTATGGGAGGACCAACCTTGTTAACTCCATGCCACCCTGAAGCAAGGTCTCTGCAGCAAAAACTGGCCTCAGTTGGTGAAGTGAGGAGCCCCACCCCTTGATAGGTTTGACAGGAGGCAAATCTGGGGATGGAGCTTTGGCTCTTGTCAAAACCTCCAATTGACCAACAATTTTTAAAGTGTATAAAACCGATGCAAGGAATTAAAAAAACAAAACATATTTAAAATTAACATAAAAATATTTAATTGAAAACACCGATTAAAAGCATTTAACTAAATAGAAATAATTTAGAAGAATATTTTTCTGCTCTGCAGGATATGAATCCAAATTGAAATGGGGACTCTGATCATACTGTGATGGAGCAGGGTGACAGGCCATTGTCAGAGAAGCATTTAAATGTAATAAAAGCCATGTAGTAATTTGCATTTATATATTTTTATGAATAAAAATTATTTTTGAAATAAAAATAAGTGAACCTCTACATGCTACCTGTCTCTGGCGCTGCGAAGGATGGGCCTGGCCTCCTTGCTGAACAATGTTCCATTCAGATGGACCTCGCCGCACTACCTATCCTGCATAGAAAACCTCTTGCGAAAAAACACCTTTGACTACCAGTCCATCAGGCACGGAATGTCGTGCAGGCATTGCGGGAGACGGACACGATGGATCCTGTGGGATTGTTTCCAAGCAGACTGTCAGTGCCATTTGGCAGAATGCCTCATCACCAGGCCTCACCAACCAGCACTAAGGCCTCACTTGGCTGGCAGTGAGAGGACCCTTCCCCATTAGAACCTTCCTGTACAAGTTAGTCTCACTGCCAATGCAGGCTGCCCCTGAGATGGCTGGGATATGGATGAGATCATCAACCATCTCTTTGTGGATGGTGGATTTGCCAAGAGGATCTGGAAAAGGATGCTAGGGTTCTTGTTGAGGATCTTCCCAAGCAGCTGTATAACAGAGGACTCCCAAGGACACCTACAAGGATAAACATCAATTGCTGCTGAAAAATCGTCAACTCAGTGAAAGTTACACTTTGGTCCGCCTGAAGTTTGCTGGTCTTTCAGAACATTGAGATGTTTGCAAGTGAATGCTGCTGACTGGCACATTCCAGACTGCAGGAGTGGTAAAATGGAATATCATCTATCCCTCTGCCTCCACAGATGCTGCTCGACCCGCTGAGTTACTCCAGCAGTTTGTTGTTGCAGGAGTATGTGCTAAAGGGGTGCAATGAAGGCTGGTGCAACCAAATGCAAAGGCTTTGTGGGAATGGACTTCAGTCTAAGGTCCTGTTGCCACTGGACACTGAGGGCCTATGGAACAGCTGCTCAAATGATTGATGGGTGGATTGTTCAAAGAGGCCACGAGTGGCAGTGGTGCTTTGTAAATAAAATGTATTGGTTTGATGATACAATAAATATATTGACCTAATGACACTATGAATGTAAAGAACAACATGTACTGCTTGTATTGTACTTCTTGTATATATCATTGAATAAAGTTTATTTTTTGAAATATAAAAGAGAATGCATTCATTTGATGATGCAATGAATGTAGGAAAAGATGTGTACCAGTTGTATTTCCTCTAAGTATTATGAATACAGTATATTTTTGAAAAAATGTCATTCCATTTGAAGTGCAGCCTGGATAGCAACATTTAGGCTCATGAACAGGTGGAGAATGGAGGGATATGGATCACGTGCAGGCAGATGGGATTGGTTTGGATTGGTGTCATGGTTGGCACAGACATGGTCAGGCACGGTAGCGTAGCGGTTAGCGTAACACTATTACAGCGCCAGCGACCCGGGTTCAATTCTGGCCGCTGTCTGTAAGGAGTTTATACATTCTCACTGTGTCTGCGTGGGTCTCCACCGGGTGCTCTGGTTTCCTCCCACATTCCAAAGACGTACGGGTTAGGAAGTTGTGGGCACGCTACGTTGGCGCCGGAAGCGTGGCGACACTCGCGGGCTGTCCCCAGAACACTCTCCGCAAAAGGTGCATTTCACTGTGTGTTTCGATGTACATGTGACTAATAAAGATATCTTATCTTATCTCACATCATGGGTTAAAGGGCCTGTTCCTGTGCTGTACTGTTCTATGTTCGATGATCTAATTGAATGATCAATTATTTTCTGCAGGAACTTAGAGTATTTTGAGTCATAGAGTGGTACATTTAGAGTTGGGTTCTCTGCTGTTTGATAAAAGGTACTCAGTTTTAAGTATAGCTAACATGAAGACATTGTAGTGCAAAGTGATCAAAGTGGTCACAGTGTAGTTATACTGAGGTAGTGATTAGAGTTGTGCAGGTTAGTTCAAGAACTGAATGCATGAAGGGAAATTGCTGTTCCTGAACCTGGTGGTGTGGGACTTCAGGCTTCTGTACCTCCTGCCCGATGGTAGCTGTGAGAAGACAAGCCTTGAGTAGGTAAGGTGGGTGGGGGAGATGTGGGGGCAGCCTAACTGGTGGTGCTGAAGGAAACCTGCACCTTCTGGCATTCCCCACACAAGACAGACCAAGACTTACAAGAACCTTCTGTATGTCTGGGGCTCATACAGAAGACAAGCCAGCAAGCCGAGTTTCTGGTCTGTATCCAGTGGTATAGCCCGTTCTTGCTGGGAATCCTTCTCCATAAGGTTGCAGACCCTGCCTCCAGAGAATCTGCCTTCTCCAATGGGGAATGCTCTTTTATTGCTAATGGGGAGTAACAGAGCTGAGGATAGTTGCAGGGGGAGAGGCCGGCCAGACCCCTCACAACCTTCCCACTAACCTCACTGTTTCCTCCACCAGACCTGGCACTTGATTGGAGATGCCAATCATTTCAGTGGGGAGTACGTGAACTTTAAACGTACTTTTAGTTTAATGTTCATGCTGATTGAAGTGTTATTACAAAAAGTGTATATTTTTAAGTGTCAATGAGATATTTAAGATCTATAAAAAAGCTGGCCTTTGATAGGCTCCAATCCCACTGCTCTGCTCTGTGAATGTGCAATAATGTAAGAAGCTGCAGAGAGTAGTGGACTCAGCCCAGTACATCACGGGCACATCCCTCCCCACCATTGGTAGTATCTATATGAGGCGCTGCCTCAAGAAGGCAACGTCCATCATCAAAGATCCCACCATCCAGGCCATGCATCTTCTCACAACTACCATCGGGCAGGAGGTACAGAATCCTGAGGAACCACACCATCAGGTTCGAGAACAGCTACTTCCCTTCAACCATTCGGTTCTTGAACCAACCTGCACAACCCTAATCACTACTGTTTAGCAGCACAATGACCACTTTGATCACCTTGCTCTACAATGGACCTTGTTTTTTTTAGATTCTTATTGTGTTCTTTCATATAAAAATTTTGTATATTTTATGTTTAATTTCTGTTTTTTTCTTGTGAATGCTGCTTATCTGATGCTATGTGCCTGTGATGCTGCTGCAAGTAAGTTTTTCATTGCCCCTGTCTGTGCACACATGTACTTGTGCAGATGACAAAAAAAATGACTTTGACTTTGATTTACCAGCACATTAAACTCTGAAGCAAATTAAATGTAACAGATTTAAGGCAGAAATGTTTGTCAGAACCTGATGTTTGCAAGTTCTTCATTGGCTGTGGAGTGTTTCTTGGAACATCTGGAAAATTCAAGTCTCCTGTCTATTCAAAGGATACCTTCAATTCTTTACCCATGGAAGTCTCCAATTACCCTCTGGATAATCTGCAGTGTTTTATTTTGTCCAGTCTGTAATCCAGAGCCTAGATTATGTTGCACGCGTCAGCCCATACTTTAACAGTGTGCCGGCAAGCAACAGTTCTTGTGGAGGTGGCTTTGTGTAGACTGCTTGTCTTTGACTAGATGCCCTGCCAGCACTGTGCATCAATCATCCGGTGCCTAGCTCTTTAAGAGATTGTTAGCAGACACATTTTTTGTGCATTGAACATGCAAATTCCTGCATTGATCTTAAATTAACTGTTGACAAGGGATTTTCATTCTCAATCAAGTGTTACAGTATCCATCATAAACCACATGTTTTCCCAGTTGACCAGTCTGGCTATCACAGCGGCTGCTTCAGCCTAGACCTTCTGAGGCAGTAAATATTTTCTGCATTAACAACTACTGACTAGCATTGTGCTCTGCTGGAGCACTATGGAAGATATCTCTTTAACCCCTTTTTAGAAACTGCATAGCCATAACTCTTCTCTTAGATAGACACATGAATGATAGAGAAATGGAGGCCTACAGTGTATGTGGGAGGGAAGGGTTAGATAGATCTTAGAGCAGGATAAAATGTCGGCACAACATCATGGGCTGAAGGGCCTGTACTGTGCTGGAATGTACTATGTTCTATAACCCAAGAAATTGGATAACTTGTCCAACAAGTTCACAATTCATTGTTAAGTTAAAGAGAGAACAACCTGAGGCAGAGGGATTAAAAACCAGGGGGAAGAGCTTTGAAGTAATCTGTAGAAGGATCAGAAAGAAGATGTGGGAAAGTTCTTTTTTACCCAGAGGCAGGTGAGGTTCTGGACTCACTCGCTGAAAGGATGAAACCTTCATCATACTATGATGTGTACTTGAAGAACTATAACATGCAGGGCTACGGACCGAGTGCTGGGAGGTTAGATTGGACTGGTAGGTTTTTTTTTAAAGCAGCAAACACACTATAGTCTGAGTGGCCTCCTTATGTTATGTACATTTCCTGTGTTACGACAGTATACAGTTCTGTTTAGGCTACAGTTTGAGTACGGAGTTTAGTTTTAATCACTACATCACACAAAAAATATGTCATAGCCCTGGAGAGGGTGCGGAAGAGATTTACAAGGATGTTGTCAGCTCAGGAAATCGTAGCCATCAGGAAAGATTGGATAAACTGGGCTTGTTTTCTTTGGAGCAGAAGAGGCTAAAGGAAAGTTGTAATTGATAAAGTTAAGATGGACTTAGATAGAGTAAGTATGAAGGGCTTATTTCCCTGAGCAAAGGGGTTAAAAATGGGGGTGCAGATATTTAAAGTGAGGCTGCATTTAGAATGTTGTGCAGAGTTTTGGTCACCCCATTATGGGAGAGATGTCATTAAGCTGGAAAGAGTGCAAAGAAGATTTATGAGAATGTTGCCAAGACTCGAGGGCCTGAGTATCGGAGGAAGTTGAGCAGGCAAGGACTTTATTCCTTGGACGTAGGAGACTGAGCAGTGACCCATATACAGGTGAACAAGATCATGAGGGTGAATGCACATAGTCTGTTCCTAGGGAAAGGGAACCAAAAGCTACAGGGCATAGATTTAAGATGAGAGGGGAAAGAATTAAAAGGAACGTGAGGGGCAACTTCTTCACACAAGAGGGTGGTGCATATATGGAATGAGCTGCCAGAGGAAGTATTTGAGGCAGGTACAATAACAACATTTAAAAGACGCTTGGACAGGTCCATAGACAGGAAAGGTTTAGAGGGATATGGACCAAACGCAGGCAACAGGACGAGCTTAGGTCGGCACCTGGGTTGGCATGGATGAATTGGGCCAAAGGGCGTGTTCCTGTGATCTATTACTCTATGACTCTAAGTAGTAGAAGAATTAGAAGATGAATGAGGAAGGCTTGTTTCACTCTGAGAGATGTGGGGGGTCAGGAACTTGCATCTGAAGGGCAGGGACCACATCATATTTAAACATAGAACATTACAACATAGTACAGGCCCTTCGGCCCACATTGTGCTGAGGTTTTAGCCTGCTCTAAGATCTATCTAACACTTCCCTCCCACATAGCCCCCCCCCCCTATTTTTCTACCATTCATGTGTCTATCTAAGAGTCTCTTAAATGTCCCTAATGTATCTGCCCCCACAACCTCTGCAGGCAGTGCGTTCCACGTACCCACCACTCTCTGTGTAAAAAGCTTCCCCCTGACTTCCCCCTTAGACCTTCCTCCAATCACCTTAAAATTATGTACCCTTGTGTTAGTCATTGTCACACTGGAAAAAGCCTCTGACTGTTCACTCAATCTATATCTCTTATCATCTTGTACACCTCTATCAAGTCACCTCTCATCTTCCTTCTCTCCAAAGAGAAAAGCCCTAGCTCACTCAACCTATCCTCATACGACATGCTCTCCAATCCAGGCAACATCCTGGTAAATCTCCTCTGCACTGTCTCTAAAGCTTCCACATCCTTTCTATAATGAGGCGACCAGAAATGAACACAAGTACTAAAAAGTACTTAATTATGCATCTGAAGAGCTGTGACCAGCAAGGCTATAAGACCTCCTGCTCTGGGGTGGGATCAGGCTGGGTAGCTATTTTTCAACCAGAGTAGATTTGATGGGCTGAAACTCTTGTTTCATGAATTTTCTTTAATTATTGAAAATTGAGGCTAAGGGGAGATTTGATAGAAGTTTATAAAATTATTGCGAGGCATAGATAGAATAGACAGCCAGTATCTTTTTCCCAGGATTGAAATGTCTAGTATAAGAGGGCAGTATAAGGTGAGAAGGGGAAATTACAAAGAAGATGTGTAGGGCAAGTTTCTTTACACAGAGAGTGGTGGGTGCCTGGAATGCACTGTCAGGGGTGGTGGTAGAGGCAGATAGCGTGGGAGGATTTAAGACACTCTTAGATAGGCACGTGAATATGTAGAGATGAGAGGGATATGGTCAATGTGCAGGGAAGTGGAATTAGATTAATCAGGAGTCATTGGTTTAATTAGTTTGGCACAACATGGTGGGCCGAAGGGCCTGTTCCTCAGCTGTATTGTTCTATGATCTATGTTCCATGAGGAAATATATTCATTTCAGTTTATAACTGTTCGTGAAAGAAAACAAAAAAAGGCTGAACGATCTGAAGAAAAACCCCAGTCCATAAATAACTGGTTTAAACAAGGGATCAGTCTACTGAAAGTTAATTCCATATCATCTGATTTTATAACTTGTTTTGACAATAGACAACCCTGTGGTGTGGTGTGATCAACCATGTGGTTCCAGTGATATAGGAAGCCATTTGCTTGTGCATCATTCTCCATTTATCAGTGCTTAGTTATCTGGCTTTTAATATTGTATTAAGTGCTGTAATCACTGTCAGACTGAAATCCTTCTCTGGCCGGTGAATCAGGCAATTCTTTAATTTTATGGATCTCTCTGCATCAAGTTATGAGGACGTGTCCAGAATGAAAAATTGGGAGAAAAAAGGTGCTGTTGCTTTAACCCCCTGCTGACTGGATATGTATCAAAGCTAATTAATGTGATACTTCAAACTTCCTAATTGAATGCATTCTTGTTAATTGGAGATCTGTGGATTGTACACAATGTGTAGAATAGTGTGACATTGCATTTAAATCAGCCAGAGCTCCCACACCGGCATGTTGAAACCGACAACAAAATAGACTTGCATTTCTATAGCGCCTTTTGCATCCTCTTCAGGGCATCCCAAGTACATTACAGCCAATGAAATACTTATGAAGTATGCTTACTATTATAGTGTAGGAAACATGGCAGGCAGCTTATGCACAGCAAGCTCCCACAAACAGCCATGTGATACTGAGGAATCAATTGCCTAAAATTGGAACTTATTTTCTTCCAGAGTCCAAACCATACGCTGTGTGTAGCACCATTGTCTACGCCAATCTCCTGAAACAAAACTGTGAAGTTAGCCAAAAATACATTAAAAAATGAACACCAAGGTGTTTGCACCACAGATTTATTAAAATGATAGCTCAGTGCTTCTTATTAGGTACTGCACTGATCAGTGGGAGGGAGTCACCATGAAAGGAAACCTTCCCATAATAGGCACAGTACAGCGACAGGGAAGCATTCCATGGAGGTGAGGGAAAACCCACTGGAGAATGCACTAGACACTCTCGGGCTCCGCTTCCATGCAATGAACTAGATTGACTGAATGGCCGCCACCACTTCAAGCTGTGGGCCAATCAACAGGTTTACTGATCATTGCGTGCAGCTCACAAATGATTGCAGGAGGAAAGACTGTGGTCGGTGAAGGGAGCTCCAGTGAATGACGTAACATTATGATAGCCATAGTCACACAATCATAGAGTCATACAGCACAGAAAGAGGCCCTTCTGGCAACTTGTCCATGCTGACCATGACGTCCATCTAAGCTAGTTCCATTTGCCTGCATTTGGTCTACATCCCTCTAAACCTTTCCTATCCATGTACCTGTCCAAATGTCTTGTAAATGTTGTTAATGTACCTGCCTCAACCACTTCCTCTGGCAGCTCGTTCCATATACAACCACCTTTACAACAACCAGGCACGGTAGTGTAGCGGTTAGTGTAACGCTATTACAGCGCCAGGGACCCGGGTTCAATTCTGGCTGCTGCCTGTAAAGAGTTTGTACATTCTCCCCGTGACTGCGTGGATTTCCTCTGGGTGCTCTGGTTTTCTCTCACATTCCAAAGACGTATGGGTTAGGAAGTTGTGGGCATGCTGTGTTGGCGCCGGAAACATGGCGACGCTTGCGGGCTGCCACCAGAACACTCTACGCAAAAGGATGTACTTCACTGCACATGTGACTAATAAAGAAATCTATCTAATCTATCTGTCTATCTTTATATTTCTCCCCTCTCACCTTAAACCTATGCCCTCTAGTTCTCAATTCCCCAAGCCTGTGAAAAAGACTGTGTGCATTTACTCTATCTATACCCTCATGATCTATCACACCCCTATAAGATCATCCCTCAGTCTCCTACACAGTAAGGAATAAAGCCTTCCTAGCCCAACCTCTTCCTATAACCCAGTCCCTCATGTCCTGGCAACATCCTCATAAATCTAATTCTATTCTCATTGACTCACTGTAGTTCAACCACTGCCTTGAATATACTCAGTGATATTACTTGGTCAGAGAATTCAAGAGATTCACACCCTCTGAGAAAAGAAATTCCACCTCATCTCTGTCCTTAATGGGGGAACACCTTATTGTGAAACTATTCCTCCCCTCACCTCTTGTTCTATAGAAACCCCCAGCAGGGGAAAACATTCTCTTGACATCCATGCTGTCAAACCTATGAGAACCTTTTCTGTTTCAGTAAGACCACCTCTCATTCTTCTAAATTCCAATGAGCCATTGAGAAATGAGGTAGCACAATGTTCTGTGCATTGATATCTCCCCACAGTCGCAGGCAAGGTAGTGTAGCAGTTAGCGTAATACTATTACAGCGTCAGCGACCCGGGTCCAATTCCAGCCACTGTCTGTAAAGAGTTTGTACGTTCTCCCCGTGTCTGCATGGGTTTCCTCCAGGTGCTCCAGTTTCCTCTCACATTCCAAAGATGTACGGGTTAGGAAGTTGTGGGCATGCTGTGTTGGCGCCGGAAGCGTGGCAACACTTGCGGACTACCCCAGAACACTCTACACAAAAGATGTATTTCACTGTGTGTTTCGATGTACATGTGACTAATAAAGATATATAAATCTAATAGACATCTCATTCCCAAAGCCTGCACAATGTCAATTTTGTAAATTAATAATGAAGGTGGTTCCTGCAGGCTGTGGCAGAAATGGGTGCTATGCGACCATTGAGGTCAGTAGCTGTACGTATGTCACAATGGACGGACATCAGCTGCACTGTGGTAGATGCTCCCTGGAGGTGGCCAAACCAATTTCCCAGTGGTCACTGAACCTGGCATGATCTAGCGCACACTGTGTTGTTTCGCTGCTCTATTTACACACAAAAGATTTGTTCAAATAGCAAATCTGTTTCAATGGTATTGATCAGTCAGGACACTGAGGATAATTCCCATGCTCCCAGCTCTATCTGTGGAAGAGTTTCCCCACTGGCCTCAGGAGCCACCACAGAATCCACAAAGCCAGAGTTGAAGCAAATCATCGGACTCTGGACTAGCTAAGAAGAAGATACACACATGGACACAGACACATGAATGTGCCCACACTCTTTTCCTTGGCCTTGTCCCTTACAGCCTCCCATCCCTGGTACCCTCCTTCCATCTGGCACTTCTCCTTCAGCCTCCCCACCCTTGTGTCCCATAAAACCATAAGATATAGGAGCAGAACTAGGGCATTTGGCCCATCGAGGCCGCTCCACCGTTCAATCATAGCTGACTTTTTTTATTCCCCATTCTCCTGCCTTCTCCCCATAACCGTTAACCTCACACCAATCAAGAACCCATCAATCTCTGCCTTAAATACACCCAATATCTTGGCCTCCATAGCCCTCCGTGGCATAGATTCGCCACCCTCTGGCTGAAGAAATTCCTCTCTTTATTTTGAGGCTGTGCCCTCGGATCCTAGACTCTCCTACCGATGGAGACATTCTCTCGACATCCACTCGATCCAGGCCTTTCCGTGTCTGGTTGATTTCAATGAGATTCCCCCCTCATCCTTCTGAACTCCATCGAGTACAGGCCCAGAGACATCAAACATTCCTCATATATCAAGACTTCCATTCCTGGGATCATTCTTGTGAACCTCCTTGGGACGTATCTTTCCCCTCCCCTATCTTCCTCCCTCAGTCTCCCCCTCCCTCTCAGTTTCCCCCTTTGCCACTTCCTTCTTCCTTTCCTTCTCATCCCCCGTCTCCTACCCACCGGTCTATCAGCTGTTGTATCTCCGGAGCGTGTCTGCCCACAATCGCCACCACTCACCCTCTTCAGCACAGCTCCCCTCGGCTTCCGACCCCCAGTGTGAGCAGCCGCGCTACCCGAGGCCTGACAAACAACTTGACCCGGGTACTTTGTCCGATATTCAGAAGACACCATGGAAAAAATCGATTATAGCAAACAACTAATGACTCCAAAAACAAAATCACTTGTTCTTTTCCAGAAGGACATCAAGCAAGTGATTCACCGACATTAAAAGTCTAGAACTTCATTATACTTAATAGGTGTTGCTGTCTTCTCACTCCCCAACTACCAGACCATAGAACCATAGAACCATAGAACCATAGAACCATACAGCACAAAACAGGCCCTTCGGCCCACCATATTGTGCCGTCCATCAAACCACCCTCACACTACCTAACCCCTTCCTCCCGCATATCCCTCTATCTCACGTTCCTCGATGTGCCTATCCAACAAACTCTTGAACCTGTCCAATGTATCTGCCTCCACCACCACCCCAGGCAGTGCATTCCATGCACCAACCACTCTCTGGGTGAAAAACCTCCCCCTGACATCTCCCCTGAACCTCCTACCCATAACCTTAAAGCCATGCCCTCTTGACTTGAGCATTGGTGCCCTGGGAAGGAGGCGCTGACTGTCTACTCTAGCTATTCCTCTCAATATTTTATATACCTCTATCATGTGTCCTCTCATCCTCCTCCTTTCCAGTGAATAAAGCCCTAGCACCTTAAGCCTCTCCTCATATTCCATACGCTCTAATCCAGGCAGCATCCTGGTAAATCTCCTCTGCACCCTCTCCAACGCCTCCACATCCTTCCTATAATGCGGTGACCAGAACTGGACACAGTACTCCAAGTGTGGTCTAACTAGAGTTTTGTAAAGCTGCATCATCACTTCGCGGCTCTTAAACTCAATCCCACGATTTATGAAAGCTAACATCCCATAGGCCTTCTTAACTGCTCTATCCACCTGTGAGGCAACTTTCTGTGAACTGTGAATATGAACCCCCAGATCCCTCTGCTCCTCTACTTTATTAGGTAGACCATTAGCTTGTAATCAGCAATCAGGCAACAAGTAACTAGGACAACAGGCATTTTGTTGTCAATTGAAAAAAAAATGACAGGACTATTATATGCAAAACACAAAGAACGATAGCAAAAAAAGAATTTGTACAGTGCAAATTTGCAATGGCATTTAAATGAAAGAGCAAATCAGAAAATAAGGAAATCAGTTGCCAAGATAGGAATTGGATATGACAAATGTACTTGGCATGTTGTGGTCATGTGTGCTTTTCCTGTAATAGGAGGAGAGTTGTAATTAAAAGAAAATGTAATGATTCATTGAAAGGAAAAATAAGTAAAGAGTTATGGAGAAGTAACAGGATGTAGGATGATTGGAAAGCTCTTATAATGATCTGGCACAATACATTTGGCTCAAGAAACACCTACTTTATTGTCTCATTATGATTCTTGAACTGTAGGTAATTCTGTTTGCAGCCTTCATTTTGTAAAATAGCATTACTTTTTGGTAATTCCCCATTTAGTCTTTGTTAGTATTAATTTAATCAAAAATCTTAATGAGTTATGTCTTCCTTGATTCCTTCTGGGATAGGGGGATATTTTTAATTTAGTGAAGTGTCTGTCTTCTCTTCAATGGGTGTCTGTAGGAAATCCTTTGTTACCCCAATGTCTTTGACTCACTATTGTATTGTTGCAATTAAAATACCAATTTGCTTTCGTAAACTGTCTTCTGTAATCCAACGTCAAAAAGAGTCATTAAACTGGAGAGTGTGCAAAAAAAGATTTATGAATATGTTAATGGAACCAGGGGGCTTGGGTTAATAAGGAGAGGCTGGATAGGCTAGGACTTTTTTCCATAGGAGGCAGAGGTTTATAAAATCACAAGGGGCATAGATATGGTGAATGGTCACAATGTTTTTCCGCAGGGTAGGGGAGTCCAGAACTAGAGGGCATAGGTTTAAAGAGAAAGATTTAAAAGGGATCTGAGGGGCAAGCTTTACACACAGAGGGTGGTGAGTATATGGAACGAGTTGCCAGAGGGCATGGCGGGTACAATTACAACATTTAAAAGGCATTTGGACAGTTACGTGGATGGGAAAGGTTTAGAGGGATATGGGCCAAACTCGGGCAAGTGGGACTAGCTCAGTCAGGCAACTCGGTCGACATAGATGAGTTGGGCTGAAGGGCCTGCTTCCATGACGCATTGCTCTGTAAGTCCCATATCTGGTCATTTGTGTCATGTTCACAAGTGATGCAATGACATCATCATACATGGGATGGAAGCACACATGTTAGCTGTCCGCAGTAAAGTTCAGACTATTCCAAAGCTTCTGGTGTTGCATAGAAAATATTATAGCTGGTGTTTACCAATACTGGATCACAGACCAACTCCAAATGCACCACAGCAGGTGACAAGTATATTCACAACCACTAAATTGTATCAGCTCTGACAAAAGCAAAAAACATAGTTCAAAGAAACTCTTAGAAGTAGCTACTGAGCATCGCTGATTGACAGCACTGACCACAGGACTTCAGCACTCCACAGCCTAGGTGAGAAAGCAGCCCAAGCATCAAAGTTTCTTGGGTGCACAGTGAGTCAGTAATAATGCACAGGCAGAGGCAATCTTTTTCAGAATCATATGTGAAAGGCAGCGGTAGTCTGATGTGGAGGGGAATGCTGATTACAGGAGAGTTAAACTTGCACAGGAGAAGTGAGCATAGGGCCACAGTGGCCCAGTAGGTAATATTACAGGCTCTGGGCTCCAGCACTTCCCCCAACCCCCCCACCCCACCCCACATTCACTTCTGACCTCCGGTGCTGTTTGTGTTGAGTTTGCACATTGACAACATGAGTTTCCCCCTGGTTTTCAGGTTTCCTCCCACATCCCAAAGGTAAGAGGCATCTAGAGCCATTTAGACAGACGCATGAATGGGTAAGGAATGGAGGGATATGGACCATGTGCAGGTAGATGCCCAGTTTAAATTGGCATGATGGTTGGCACAGACATCGTGGGCCAAAGGGCCTGTTTGTGTTCTATGTTGGTTAGTAGATTAAATGGCCACTGTCAATTGCTCCTAATGTAAGGGTGGTACAAGAATCAGGAGGGTGGGCAGACGTTGGTGAGCATGTGAGTTTCCAGAAAATAAGTTGGGGGGAATGGGGTTGATAGGATTGCACTGAGAGCTGGCATTGATTTACGGCCTGAATGGCCTCCTTCTCTGTCAAAATAGAATCGGAGAATTCTCAAGTGCGGCAGTATCCTTATTCAGGTTGGAAATGAGACAAATTAGGATATAGGTGTGGGATATAGAGGTAGCTTAGGAGAGTACAATCCAGTATTTAAGCCTACAGTCAATATCCTTAAGTTGGAGCAACATGTCGAAAAAGTGCATGCACTCTGTTGGAGATTGTCAGACTTATTGAGGGAGATTGGCTCTGAGACCTATTGCATCCTTACTAATCTGATAGCCCCACAGAAAAGCAAAGATGTTCCTTTCACAGAAAGTGGAGGATTATTTCAATCCATGGCAGACTGTCACAAGTTTGGTATGAGGAATCACAGAGCAAGAGGAACAGACAGTGACTACATTGTTGCAGTAAAGGATTTATCCAGACATTGGAACTTCAGTGAATTGTTAAACTGTCTGCTGTGGGATGAGTTTGTACGTGGCTTCAATGACGAATAGATTCAGTACAAATTGTTAAATACCCAGAGTCTTATACTTAACCAGGCTTGCAAAATTGCAATCTCAGTGGAGCTGACAGCAAAAAATGCCAAGAAATTTCATCCTTCACCAGAGATGAGAATGACAGTAGCAAAAGGGAACAGCAAAACTCCAGTCCAGAACCAGATGTGTGTAGGTGGCAGGGATTCTTGCCACAGATGCAGCAGTAATCGGTTCCTTTAAGGAGGCAAAATATTAAATGTGTCACAAGAAGGGATATCCAATGATAGCATGGAATCCAAACCCAGAGAAATTATGCAGAGCGGCGCTGTCAATGTGACTCTTCATAGAAGGAAAATTTCTCCAACAGGAATATGCAGAGGGAGTCTGCATTAAAGGCAAAATCAGACAATGCAGACCTGGACCTTCACAAGCATCTGCACCACTCATGAATGACACGAAGCAGCAGGATTTCAATATAAAAGTACAAGTCCATGACTGGGACGTGAAAATGAATATTGGTGCCACAGGGGATTATTCTATCATGAGTAGAGATATCTGCAACAGGAAATTCAGCCTTTGTCAGAAAAAGCAGTTAAACTCAAGACATACCTGAGTGAAATATTGAAATACTGGATTAGATACAGTGCACTGTGTGTTACATTGGCCAAAGATTAAATTGCTGACAGTCATAATTAACTAAACAGAGTGGCCAAGGAGACCACAGATCTATTGGGCAGATGTGTTTAATGTTCAAGCAGATGCTTTATCCAGGCAAATGAGTTGTTAGCTAAAAGATTCTGACATAGGTAGCAGGAGCACAATTTTTACCTTGCAACAAGCCAGTGGTGACTTTCTCGTCACAGCTGCAGAAATTGCTGAGCCAACACAGCGAGATTCTGATGCAAGTCTCAGAGTACGCTTTCAAAGACTGGACCAGTTCAGACAATGTGCAAAGATTTTACAAGAGATTTAAATTGTTCACTGATCATGGATGTCTGAACAGTCAACCCCAGTGTCCGATAAGACAGAACTTCGATGAATTACACTCAGAGCGCATTGGCAATGGAAATATGAATGTTCTTGCCTGAGGTTTGGTATATTGGCCACATATTGACAAAGAACTTGAAAATTTGGTGTCAAGATGTGCATCTGATCAGACTTAAGATAAAAACTAGCAAAGGTTCTCCTACCGACATGGAGGTAGCCGATGTGATTGCTTCAGAGAGTTCATGTTGATCTTCAACAGAAAAGAAACAAGTTTCTGGTTCTTTACTGATGCTCATTTGATGACATTTAGACTGGTAGCATTATGAGCAACAGAACAGAGCATTCTATTAAGGGGATAGGATTGATTTTTGCAACACTTAAAGCACCTGAAGAGTTGGTTCCAGTTAATGGACGTCAATTCACTTCACATTCCTTTGAACACTTCACAAGGTGCAAAGGTATCCAAGCATTCATTAATTCCCCATCAACGTCTCATGTTACAGCTGAAAGGTCTGTGCACCTTCTGAAGGGAATCTTGAAGGACAAGTTTTCCATGAATGATTGTTTGCTACTTCTTGTTCAAGTATCCTACTATACACATTCTATGGCTGAATTCAGCCCAGAAGACCTGTTAATGCATTACAGAGTTTGAAGGTGTTTGAATTTCATACAGTCCTTCTTGAAGGGGGCAGTGGAGAGAATGCAACTGAAACAAAAGCAAAAGCATGGTGTGTGGGGGAATGAGATAGCTCTGAGAACCAGCATAGACTAATGGCCAGAATGGTCTCATTCTGTGTCATAAGGAAATATCAAATTTCTGGTGCAAAGTTGAGTCAAATGAATCACATATATCAGTCAAGAAGTAACTATAACACTAGAGGCCCAAACACAACTAAGCATCTGAAAAAAAGTTAACAGACTGAACCTGCAATGACTGTGTGAGATGCATTTTGAAAGACAGAAAACAGCACGATATGTTTGTAAGTAAACAGTTTGTGTATAAGTGATGTGTTGCCATCATCATTTGTGTAATGCCAGTCCGCAGTAAAGTCAAAGTCGAGTTTATTGTCATGTACACAAGTATATGTCTGCACAGGTGCAATGAAAGCCTTACTTGCAGCAGCATCACAGGCACAGAGTATCGGATAAGCAGCAGTCACAAGAAAAATGTAAATTAAACATAAATTAAACATATTTTTTACAAGAAAGAACACAATTAGAACCAAAAAAAACAAAGAAAAATCAAGTCCAAAGTAGTCCAAAGTGATGTTGCCAAACTCCAGCGGTTAGGGTTGTGCCAGTTGGTTCAGGAACCAAATGGTTGAAGGGAAGTTGAACCTGGTGATGTGGGACTTCAGGTTTCCGTACCTCCTGCCCAATGGTAGCTGCGAGAAGATAGCATGGCCCGGATGGTGGGGGGGTCTTTGATGATGGATGTTGCCTTCTTGTGGCAGCACCTCCTGTAGTTCTGAAGTTCGTGGTGTCTTCAGTCACAGAGAGTACTTCACAGCGCTACAAGATGGGCACACTACAGTCTATCTAATAATGCGATTTCTGTGAATTCTTAGCTAACAAGCTCATTTACACCATCTTTCATTTCAGAATTTTTCCTTTTAACATACTCAGAATAGGGAAAGGAACTTTAGAATGATTGAAGAACAGTTTCCCCATTGAGATTAGGATTGTTCATCAGTTTAATTAAGTATCAAAGCAATAATTCAATTTTGACCCATGACAAAGGCATGGATTCTCTTCATATTGCTCTTATATTAAAATACAATATTGCACAGATTAATTGCCAGGAAAGATTGAAGCGTATTTCTCCAGATAAAAGGTGAAGAGTTCAACTAGCAGTGGTCAACAAAGTTGTGAAGGGGCTCAACCTCAGAGATGGAGAAGTGATTTTTCTACTTTTGGAATGAGTCAAAGCAATGGGTCTTAAATATAATTTAATGTAACTAGCTTAACCAACTCTTCAGCTAATAAATCCAAAAGGGAAATCAGGAGAAACTCTACCTAAATGAACATGAAATTATCACATATCTCCCTGTAACTTATTCTCTCTCACATGCCCATTAAGTTCGAGCATCTTCGACCTTAAGCACCTTCGCTCCGCCTGCTGCAACAGCCAGGACCTCCCAGTGGCCACCCACTTCAATTCCACATCTCACTCCCATACTGACATGTCTTTCCACGGCCTCCTCTACTGTCAAGTTGAGGCCAGGCGCGGGTTGGAGGAACAACACCTCATATTCCGCCTTGGGAGTCTCCAACCTGATGGCCTCAACATCGATTAACTTCCTGTAACTTCACCCCTTCTGTTTCTTTTCCCCCCCCCCCACCACTCCTTTGCCTTCGCTTACTCCGATGGTTCCCTTCCCCCACCTCAATGACCTGCCTATCTCCTCTACTCCCTTCCCCCATCCTTTATTCCATGGTCCACTGCCCTCTCCTACTGGATTCCTTCTTCTTCAGCCCTTTGCCTCCTCTACCTATCACATCTCAGCTTATTACATCTCCCCCTCCCCCACCCACCTACCATCCCCCCTCACCTGAACTCACCTGTCACCTGAACTCACCTATAGCTGAACTCACCCATCCCCTGCCTGCGTGTGCTCCTCCCCCTCCCCCCACCTTCTTATTCTGGCTCCTGCCCTCTTCCTTTCCAGTCCTGATGAAGGGTCGACTGTTTATTCCCCTCCATGGATGCTGCCTGACCTGCTGAGTTCCTCAAGCATTTTGAGTGTATTGCTCCAGATTCCAGCATCTACAGAATTTTTTGTGTCCCCATTAACTCTCCCCTGATTCTCCTACCATCCACACACACTTGGGCAATTTGATTTGGGAGGGGGAAATAGAGGTAACACACATCACATTAGCCTCCTCCTACCCATCTTCTCATCCCATGGCTGTGTTTTCCTGTCTATTTTCTATTAATTGCATCTTTGTTATTCACCTCAGTTACCCTTTTTGGTAACTAGTTCCATCTGGTAACTTTATTCCACTTAATGAATGAGTGGCCACCCATTTAAGATGGAGGGGAGGAGGAATTTCTACTCTGGGGATCATGCATCATTGGAATTTTCTACCCTAAAGAGGATTAGAGATGGCGTCATTGAATAAACGAGGCTGGGATGGACAGATTTTTGCACTATGGGGGAGTCAAGGACTATGGATTCAGGCAGAAATGAGGAGTTGAAGTCAAGATCAGATCAGCTATGAGCTCATTTAACAAGAGAGCGCACTTGAGGAGCCATATGGTCCACTTCTCCTCCTATTTCTTGTTCTGTTGTAAAGAAGATTCCTCAGGGTTCAAGGTTGACATTTCAGCTCTCAATAATTCTCAAATAGAACGATGTTATGGACTTACAAACCAATGCTGTATTGAGTGTAGATAGAGCAGAAGAGAGAGAGAAATCACAGATGCGGAGTCTCAAACATGGGAACAAAGTTAAAATGTGAGGGGAAAGCCCTTCAGGGGAACAATTGGGAAACACTTCTACATTGCAGGAATAAGACGTTGGTGATAAGATAGTTATTTATTAGTCACATGTACATCGAAACACACAGTCAAATGCATCTTTTTGCGTTACTGAGAACGTGCTGGGGGCAGCCCGCAAGTGTCACCACTCTTCCGGCGCCAACAGAGCATGCCCACAGCTCCTAACCTGTACATCTTTGGAATATGGGAGGAAACCAGAGCACCTGGAGGAAACCCATGCAGACACGGGGAGATCGTACAAACTCCTTACAGACAATGGCTGGAATCGAACCTGTGCTGGCACTATAATAGCATTACACTAACCGCTACACTACCATGCCGCCCTTGGAGCCACACTTGGAGTATTGTATACAGTTTTGGTCACCCTATTATAAGCAAGATGTTATTAAACTAGAATGCAGAAAAGATTTACCAATTGCCTGGACTTGAGGGGCTGAGTTACAAGGAGAGATTGCGTAGACTTGGACTTTGTTTAGGAGCAGACGATATGGGAAAGTTTTTAATTGGGGGAGGGCTAGTTACGACGGTATTAGGCAGGACCTTGGGAGCGTAAATTGGGAATGGATGTTCTCAGGGAAATACACAGAAGAAATGTGGAGGCTGTTTAGGCAACACTAAACAGAAAATGTTGAGGTAATGTTGCAGCTCTATAAAACTCTGGTTAGACCACACTTAGAGTATTGTGTTCAGTTCTGGTCACCTCATTATAGGAAGGATGTGGAAGCTTTAGAGAGGATGCAGAGGAGATTTACCAGGATCCTGCCTGGATTAGAGAACACGTCTTATGAGGAAAGGTTGAGCAAGCTAGGGCTTTTCTCTTTGGAACAACGCAGGATGAGAGACAACTTGATAGAGGTGTATATGAGGGGCATAGGTAGAGTGGACAGCCAGCACCTCTTCCCCAGGGTGGAAATGGCCAATACCAGAGGACATCCATTTAAGGTCAGAGGAGGAGTGTTCAGGGGAGATGTCAGAAGTAGTTTCTTTACACAGAGAGTGGTGGGTGCCTGGAATGCACGGCCGGGGGTGGTTGTAGAGGCTGATACAATAGGAGTATTTAAAAGGCTCTTAGATAGGCACATGGAAGTAAGAAAATTGGAGGGATATGGGCCGTGCAGGAGGGAAAGGTTAGATTGATCATGGAGTAGGTGTTCATACAGTTCGGCGCAGCATCGTGGGCTGAAGGGCCTGTACTGTGCTGTACTCTTCTATGTCCTATATTTATTCCCTGGAACGCAGGAGATTGAGGGGTGACCTAATAGAGGTATATAAGGTCATGAAGGGCACAGGCAGGGTGAAAGCAAACAGTCTTTTTCCCAGGGAGGGGGTGCGAAAAGCAAGATGGTATAGGTTTAAGATCAGAGGTGAGAGATTTAAAAGGGACATCAGGGGCAGCTTCTTCACACAAAGGGTGGTGTGTATTTGGAATGAGCTGCCAGAAACAGTGGTTGAGGCGGGCACATTAGCAACATTTAAAAGCCATCTAGATAAGTACATGGGTAGGAGAGGTTTAGAGGGTTATGGGCCAAACTCGGCAGATAGGACTAGCTCGCTGGGCAACACAGGCAGCATGGATCAGTTGGGCCAAAGGGCCTGTTCCATGCTGTATGACGCTATGAATAACAGAATTTTTCAATGCTTTTTTCTATAAACGCAATTGATGGTAATCAAATAGGAGGTGAGTGGACTTCTGTGGACCAAAGGCATTAAGCTAATGGGGAAAAATGGATCTGTTGGGTTAGGTCACTGATCAGCCATGATCTTATTGAGTAGCAGGACAGGCTTGAGGAGTTAAACACCGTCTTTCTGTTCCTATGTTGGTAAATTGGTTTATTATTGTCACATGTACCGAGGTACAGTGAAAAACTTTGTTTTACATGCTATTCATACAGATCATTTCATTACATTGGTACATTGAGGTAGTACAAGGTAAAACAATAACAGAATGCACAATAAAGTGTTAAAGTTACAGAGAAAGTGCAGTGCAGGCAGACAATAAGCTGCAAGGTCATAATGAGGTAGATTGTGAGGTCAAGAATCCATCTTATCATATAAAGGGACCATTCAATAGTCTTATAATAACAAGATAGAAGCTGTCCTTGAGCCTGGACGTACATGCTTTCAGGCTTTTGTATCTTCTGCCCGATAGGAGGAGGGAGAAGAGAGAATGTCCAGGGTGAGTGGGGTCTTCCATTATGTTTGGCTGCTTTACCATGCAGTGAGAAGTGTAGACAGAGTCACATGGAGGCTGGTTTCTGTGATGTGCTGAGCTGTGTCCACAGCTCTCTGCAGTTTCTTGCCATACCAAGCTGTGATGCATCTGGATACAATGCTTTCTATGGTGCATCTATCAAAATTGGTGAGGGTCAAAAGGGACATGCCAAATTTCTTAAACCTCCTGAGGAAGTAGAAGCACTGGTGCACCACAGCCATCGTGTCTATGTGGTTGGACCAGGACAGGCTATTGGTGATGTTCACTCCAAGAAACTTGAAACTCTCAACCCTCTCGACTTCGGCACCATTGAATGTAAACAGGAGTGTATGCACCATTCCCCTTCCTGACCAGCTCTTTTGTTTTGCTGACATTGAGGGAAAAGTTGTTGTCGTGACACCATGTCACTAGGCTCTGTATCTCTCTCCTGTAATCTGACTCATCATTATTTGAGATTTGGCCCACTACGGTGGTGTCATCTGCAAACTTGTAGATGGAGTTAGAGCAGAACCTGGCCATGCAGTCATGATTGAATAAGGAATAAAGTAGGGGGCTGAGGACTCAGCCTTGTAGGGCCAGGGAGATGTGTCTGCCATGGACCTGCTTCGGCGGTAGGTGAATTGCAGTAGATCGAGGTTGTCTGGGAGGCTGGAGTCGATGTGTGCCAGTCTCTTGAGACACATCATGATGATGGATGTCAGAGCCACCAGGCAATGTTGGATGATATTGTTATGGCTCAGTCCTGGAATGTGGTTTCCTCTGAAGCTGCTTCTCACTTAGAAGGAAGAGCTTATACTGGAGAATAGAATGGATGATCCTCACCTTCCCTCTCCACAAAAGATGTTCAATCTCCCTTTATCCAGAATATTTCCAGATTAAAATCCCAAGAAATGTTTCTGCAGAGTTTTTCATTGTGTCAGTCTCCAAGGCCAATCAAGCTAACAAGGATTCAATTGGTACTCAACATTATTGATTAATGAGAGTGGAATGCCTTTGCACCTGTAATTTGCAAAGGCATTCCACTCTCATTATTCTATCAGCCATAGAACCAGACTCTTCCTTAGGGTATTTCCTCACTTCTGTCTCCATGGGTGTTTTTCTAACTTTCAGATTCATCACACTCAGTAACTTCTTTGGCTCCTTGAGGCTATTTCATCTCACCATTTAGTAAAATTTTGATCTCCAATTTAGGTTTAATCCTGTTAATTTAGTATTGCACATCAAGAGTAATTTGCTCGTTGTGAAGGAGAGCCTGGAATGCCTGGAAAGCACTTAGTTGCAAAGCTCCAACTGGTGCACGGACTAAGCACAAAGGTCTGTTTGGTCAAAGTCAAGTTCATTGTCACACGCACAAGCACATGTGTGCACAGGTGCAATGAAAAACTTGCAGCAGCATCACAGGCACATGGCATCAGATAAGCAGCATTCACAAGAAAAAACATAAATTAAAAATAAATTACATGCAATTTTTACAAGAAAGAACACAATTAGAACAAAAAAAGTGAAGAGAAACAATGTCCATTGCCGTGCAAAGTGATCAAAGTGGTCACGGTGTTGCTTTACTGAGGTAGTGATTAGGGTTGTACTGGTTGGTTCAGGAGATGAATGGTTGAAGGGAAGTAGCTGTCCTTGTCCTTTGTGACCTTTTGTTTTCTGATGCTTGGTTAGACAATGGTTTGGCGAAGAGGATTCCAGAATGTGAAGTCAAGAGGCTTGAATGCCCTCAAACAGCAGGAAGGCAAATGGCTTACAGTCTTCAAAATCATCTCCTATATTACAATCAAGCTCAGTTACGCAGGGACTCAGTTGGCTGATTGCCCTGCCTGCTGTGATTAGATTTAATCCTGATGTTTGAACTAAATAAAAGCAATTGCAGATGCACAGAAATCTTTGATAAATTGCCTGATGAAGCATCTGTAATGGTAAATATTGACCAGTTGTGGGCAAATGTCTTTTCATTAACCATATTAGGATTCAAAAATGCACATTAGCGATCTGTAACCTGCACAGTTTGAATTAATCCCATGATTACTAGTGCTGAAGGAATAGAGCATGGAGGTAGCATAATATGTGACCACATCAATAACTCTTCTGCATGAGTTTAGCGAGATATAATGGCTGGGAGATTCAATAAGTGACAATGCTTAACTAGAAGATGCAAAATGGGGCCATTTTGATGAGACTGCTAATGGTTTGCATCTGGACTGATGAAGGGTCTCGACTCAAAGTGTCGACTGTCCATTTTCCTCTATAGGTGCTGCCTGACCTGCTGAGTTCCTCCAACATCTTGTGTGTTGTTTGGTCAAGAGTTGTGTTTTGGCCAGATTGAGAAGAGAGCAGACACCTTTCCCTGTAGGACTTTCCTGAATCAAATAGACTTTTACACAATCCAGTGGCTTCCAGTTTGTGGTTACTGAAGCCAGCTTCTTTTAAAATTCCAGATGGTTTAATTAGCTGAATTGAAATTCCCCAGCTGTCAAGGTGGGATTTTAACAAGGCCCCAGTCAATCCTCTCAGATGAATGCACAAAATCCTTTCCACTTTCAGCTCTCCCTGGTGTTTTGTCCTCGACCAAAACATATCATCTCATCAATATCTTATTGAATACGTAGGAACTTGCTGTGTGCAAATTGGCTGATGAGTTTCCTTGTAACAAGGAGGAGTGTTTTAAAAAATACAAATGTATAGTTAATTGCCTTTTCTTTACAAATGCTAGTCACAGGTCTTATTCCTTCCTTCCTGGATTTTTATAACTGTTGTCTCAGTTCAAAGGCCACTGCACAAAATATATTCTGCTTGAACATGTGAACATATAAGATGTAGAAGCAGGAAGAGGGGATTCAGCCCCTCGTGGCTGCTCTGTCATTCGATACGGTCACAGCTGATCTTTTACCTCAGCACCACTTTACTTCAGACACTAACCCCATGTCCTTTGATCTCTGACTTGAATATATTCAGTGACTGAACCTCCACAGACCTCTCGGGAAGACAATTCCAAAGATTCGTCAGCCTCAGGGTGAAGCAATTCCTCCTCACTTTTGTCTTGAACAGCTGGCCCCCTGTTGTGAAACTGTGTCCCTTGGTCGAGGCACCACAGTCAGGAAAACATTAATTCCACACCTCTCCTGTATGTTTCAATGAAATTTCCCCTCGTTCTTCGAAATGCTAGTCCACGTAATCTCTCCTGATAGGATCATCATCGTGCCTCTCTCCTGCTTTCCTGTATCCCTGGAATTCATCTGGTGAATCTTCATTGCACTCCCTGTATCGTGTGTATCCTTCCATAGGTAGGGAGGACAGAGCTGTATAGAATATTCCAGGATCAATCACACCAAGCCCCTGTATAATTGCAGGTAGATAACTTGGCTCTTGTACAAAAATGATCTTGCAACACAACCCACCATACACCATCTCCTAATATGCTTGCAGTACCTGCACAGTTACTTTCAATGATTATGTACAAAGTGTACAGAAGTGAGATAGATCGGCTGGTTCAGTGGTGTCGCAACAACAACCTTGCATTCTGCGTCAGCAAGAGCAAGGAATTAATTGTGGACTTCAGGAAGGGGAAGTCGGAAGAACATACACCAGTCCTCATTGAGGGGTCAGTGGTGGAAAGGGTGAGCAGCTTCAAGTTTCTGGGTATCAACATCTCAGAGATCTATCCTGGGCCCAACACATTGATGCCATCACGAAGAAGGTGTGCCAATGGCTCTACCTTGTTTGGAGTTTGAGTAGATTTGGTATGTTACCAAAGACTTTTGCAGATTTCTATAAATATGCGGTGGAGAACATTCTGACTGGTTACATACAGCCTGGTATGGAACCTCCACAGGATCACAAGAGGCTGCAGAGGGTTGTAGACTCAGCCAGCTCCATCACAGCCACAATCCTCCCCGCCATCGAGGACATTTTCAAGAGGCAGTGCCTCAAGAAGGTGGCATCCATCACTGAGGACCCTCACCACCCGGGACGTGCCCTCTTCTTGTTACCAAGGAGGAGGTACAGGAGCCTGAAGACCCACACTCAATGGCTTAGGAGCAATTTCCCCTCCGCCATCAGATTTCTGAATGGTCCATGAACCCACGAACACTACTTTGTTATTCCTTTGTTTTTGCACTATTTATTTATTTTGTAATTTATGGTAATTTTATGTCTTTGCACTGTACTGCTGCCACAAAACAACAAGTTTGATGATATAAATCTAATTTTATTTTATGTATGTATATATATAAAATAATAAAACAGTAATAATAAACCTGATTCTGATTCTGAACAATCTCTCATCATTTAAGAAATAAATACATTTTTTTCTATTTTTCAACCAAAATAGATGCATTCACATTTCTGTCTGCCCTGTCCTTGCCTCTGTACTTAGCCTGTTTATATCCCTCTGAATACTTCTTACGTCCTCCTAACAACCCATAGGAGCACTCACCTTTGCATCTTGGATATATTGTACTTGGTTCTCTCATCTAAATCAATTGTGACTCGGCTCCTCCTGAATAGTTTTCATAATTACCTGTGTATCCTGGCAATACCTGCATTGAGCCTCATATTCACTTTAGTTTACCTTTACGGTCTACGCCAGCCGCCATTCACTCCAGCCATGCTTCTAATGATTTAATGTAACTGCTGATGGAGTGATCAGATGGAACAGACTTAATTACCACACAAAGAGTAGTGGAAATTTAGAACTCTGCCCTGCTAAGAAATGTTGAAGACACCAGAGAGACTGCAGATGTTGGGATCTGGAGCAACACACAACCTACTGGAGGAACTCTGTGGGTCGAGCAACATCTGTGCAGGGAGTCAGACTGGCGTGATGCAGGGTTT
Source organism: Pristis pectinata (assembly GCF_009764475.1). Lineage (NCBI taxonomy): Eukaryota > Metazoa > Chordata > Chondrichthyes > Rhinopristiformes > Pristidae > Pristis > Pristis pectinata. The sequence continues at coordinate 5,282,791 of NC_067429.1, forward strand.
CGACCCGAAACATCAACAATTCCTTCCCTCCTCACAGATGCTGCTCAACCTGCTGAGTTCCTCCAGCAGATTGTAAGAGCTACTGAGACTGGGGGAGAGAAGGGATGGGATTTGGAGCACCTTTCAATTGAAGATGAGACTAATAGATTTTTGCGAAGCAAGTACATTAAGAGCTATGAGATTGAGAAACTAAAGCTATAGTCTTACACAAGGGGATGAATGGCCTCCTCCATTATCTCTGGGACCTTAGTAAGGTTTTGCACAGATGAAAGGTCTTGACCTGAAAACTTGACTGTCCATTTCCCTCCGCAGATGCTGCCTGACCCACTGAGTTCCTCCAATATCTTGTGTGTTGCTCCAGATTCCAGCATCTGCAGTCTCTTCTGTCTCCAGACCACTGCAACATGGTTGTCTCTGAACTGTCCTCCAAAGTAGGCCAGCAAGCCTCACAGTTCAAACACAATTGGGTCTGGGCAGTAAATCTCAGCCATGTCAGGAACATCCATGTCCTCTAAAGAACTGAAAAGAGATTCCAATGGGGAATTCAGGAGAAACTTCATTAGCTGGAGAATGGGAGGGAATTGCAGAAATAATTACAACTGGAAATAGTCAAGGCAAATGGCATAGTTTAAGGGGAAGCTGGATAAACACATGAGGAGGAGCGGGTTAGGGTTAGAAGGAGATGGTCATGGGGTGAGATGAGGGTGAGAGGAGGCTTGAGTGTGACGTAAATGCCAGCATGGATCTGTTGGGCTGAATGGTCTGTTTATGTGCTATCACTTTGATGCTATGTAAATGCAGGATTTTGTTGTGGCTCTGTGATTGGGTGAGATTGTCAACCAAAGGCAGCAAGATGAAACTTTTATACCTTAAGGACTTACTTGATCAATTTAACTACCAGACAATATTGTTATTGCCTCAGTAAAAATATACATCTCCAGTATTTTGAATGGTTATTTCCCAGTGGACGTTGTTTTTCTCTCCTTCCCCACCTGCAGACACAGACAAAAACTTTTCAATTATTCCCAGTCTGTAATCCAAATGGCCCTAAGAATTGTTGAATTCAGGAGAATTATGAGGCGTTGCCATGTTGGGGAGAATGAAGTGATTTTGCAGAACTCGAGAAGCTGCCTCAAGCATCGAAAGACAGATGTAAATCCCTGAGATCAGATAAGTGCCTGAATCTGATTCTCTCGTGCATTGGCTGTCTTTACGAGCTTATCCTATGTCTTTATTCCAAAGTTTCATCTATATGTACCTCAGCTGTATCACAGACAAGAACCTCATCGAATTAACGAACCACTGGCCTTGTGAAGATACCTCTCAGCATTTAGTGTGGATGTAACTGAGACATAACAAGGAAGCAAACTTAAACTCATCTACATATCCAAACAGAGAATAGCAATAACTTTAACCTTAGAGCCAGAATCAGGTTTATTATCACTGACATATGATGTGAAATTTGTTGTTTTGTGGCAGCAGTACAGTGCAAGACATAAAAATCTATAAATTACAAAAATAAATAAAAAAGTGCAAAAAAAAAAGGAATAACAAGGTAGTGTTCTTGGACCGTTCAGAAATCTGATGGTGGAGGGGAAGGAAGCTGTTCCTGAATCGTTGAGTGTGGGTCTTCAGGCTCCTGTACCTCCTCCCGGTGGTAGTAATGAGAAGAGGGCATGTCCCAGGTGGTGAGGGTCCTTAATGGCTCATTCCACACACTGCCTAATATTATAAAATCTTAACAGAAGGGAGGATTTGCATTTATACAGCGTCTTTCATACATTCAGCTGATCCCGAGCTGCTTCACATCCAAAGAAGTGCTTTTGCTGCAGACCAAACAATCAGTGCACAGCAAGATCCCACAGCCACCACTGTCTTGAAGCACCCAGTGCCTTTAAAGCTTGAGCCTGGGAGCTGGAATGTGGACTAGTCTTCTTTGGCCTGGAGTGAAGACAATGGCTGAATAGCCTCATTGTATGCTGGGAAGTTTGAATATGCAACATGAACCTACAGAACAGAGGGAGGCTGTTTGGCTCCTCATGTAAGTGTTGGCTCCTTGCATGAGCGGTGCAATGGACCCGCTTCCCAGCTCATCCCTGCGGCCCTAACAGATTTTGTTTGCAAATTCATGTCCAAGTCACTTCTGAATGTTTTCATTGAATCTGCTTCCATGACATTCCCACATAGTGTACACTGCAAGAACAAAGTCCCCTTCAATTCCTCCCAGGTATTTTGTTATTTATCTCCAGTATGTAATTATTGAACCCCTGGCAAGTGGAAACTGTTCCTCCATATTTTAAACACCACTGTTAAATCATCCCTGAACCTTCTCTGCTTTAGAGCAAACAACGCTTCCTATCCAGTCTTCCCACAAGACTGTTCCAGGTCAATACGTTTACCCTGCCCTTTCTCTAAGACCTTGACGTACTCCCTAAATGCCATGAATGCATGGTTCCATCTCATTCTGAGTTCACTCCTGTAAATTGGAATCACGTGGATTAGCTTTGATGCTGAAAGGAAAAGGATAAAATCTACCAAGGAACAAACTTCCCACCCCCATTCCCATGGATTATGAATCTCAGAGAAACAGGATCAGGCTGGACAATGATGCACCACATGGTTGACTAGTCTGATGAAGGTCCACCTTTGAGATAGCAGAGGAGAAAGTACGAGCAGGAAGGAGATTTATCCGGCTTCCAAAGAACCTGCTGATGGAACCCAAGCATCATCACACAGGGTGTGGGAAAACACAAGAGCAGGATCTGTTGAAGGATGTCTCCCACTGTCAGGTTTCACTGCCTGCTAAAGCTACTTCCTCATGGAGATTAAACCCAAATGAAAGAATTTTACAGCTCAGGTCAATTAGCCTTTTGACACAACATCACAGGCCTGTTCCTGTGCTGTACTGTTCTATATTCATATCTAAGTTTAAGATGATGCTTCAATTTTGTGTCAATGTATCCTTGTACTCCTTACTCTGTCTTGTATTCAACTTTCCAACAAGAAGTAAAACCAAGGTCCTGACTGCTCTCTCCAGCAGGTTAAACATCCTACAGCACTATTTCAAAGAAGAGCTGTGAAGTTATCCCTGCTGTCTAGGCAAAATATTTGCTCATCCACAGACACCTAAAAACAGATCATCTACAGGTACTTTGCACTTTGTAGCTGCTTGCTGTGCATAAGGGTCACACTTCCTACATGAAAACACCAACTCCAGTTTAAAAGTCTTTCATCTTCTGGAGAGCACCTTGGGATGTCTTAAGGTCATGGGGTTTCTGGCATTGAGATTGTTCCGTCATCCACCCTGAAAAAGTGAGTCTCACGAGGATGGCTCCCCATGTGTCCAATGCTAGCAGGTGCCTGCTCTTAACACCTAGATTTGAATTCCCCACACATGGAAATATATCCACCCAATCGAACTTCTTTGTAATTTTAAAGACTACCGCTAGTCAGCAATTTTTGCTCCAATCAAATCAGTTCAGCTTTTCCAGATAGATAATGCCTGTGATACTATATTTTAAATTTAGGACAATATTAAGAGTCTATACTATTGTCTTGGGTCCAAATGCATAACAAGTGGGGCAATTCTATTGTCAAAGGGGAAACTGTCTTTGAAGCAAAACTGTGTCTAAACTTCAAAAGCTTGCCCTGAGGGCAAGAAAGGGTCAAGATAAAAGCAGATCTTTATGTCCACTGATCCACCTTTCCCTTAAATACTTCATCATTTCCAAGTTGCATTTTGCCACCAATTAATGAGACTTGTCGGCTGAGCATCTTCCGTGAAGGTTACTGTCGCAAGCTGTTTCTGTGCATGAGCGTTCCTTGTTATGTTATATTGCTGACACCCGCCTTCTATTAAAACTTGCTGCTCTTTTCTTTTATTCCAGCTCAGTGGGTCTGACTGCAGGATAGCAATCAATGGGTCTGACTTACTTGATTTCATTTTTGACCGTGGGTTGGTTTGAAGTTCTGTTTGTGACTCAAGGTGCAGAATTACAGTTGGAAGTAATGGGGAGCACTCTGCTGTAATTGTCCTGACTTCCTTCTGCTTCACAAAGGCCCTTCCTTCTACTTTGCACACTTCATGGAACTGAAGACCTTACTTACCAGCCATATCCTGAAGATCATCAGAGATCCTGGTGTTGGGCACCTGATGCATTCATTAATTCTGATTCTGCTCCACTCCTATCTACAGAAAAATTGCACTTTGGAAGGTGAAAATGATTCTACCCCATTGTGTTCATACTGGCTCCGTATTTGGTATTGGTATTGGTTTATTATTGTCACTTGTACCGACATACAGTGAAAAACTTGTCTTGCATACCATTCGTACAGGTCAATTCATTACACAGTGTAGTTACATTGAGTTAGTACAGAGTGCTTTGAAGTAGTACAGGTAAAACCAATAACAGTACAGAGTAAAGTGTCACCGCTACAGGGAAGTGTAGTGCAGGTAGACAATAAGGTGCAAGGTCGCAACAAGGTAGATTGTGAGGTCAGAGTCCATTTCATCGTATAGGGAACCATTCAATAGTCTTATCACAGTAGGATAGAAGCTGTCCTTGAGCCTGGAGTACATGCCCAGACCTCCTGTAATCTTCTGCCTGATGGGAGAGGGGAGAAGAGAGAATGACCCAGGTGGGTGGGGTCTTTGATTATGCTGGCTGCTTCACCAAGGCAGCGAGAGGTAAAGACTCCCCATGGAGGGGAGGCTGGTTTCTGTGAGGCGCTTGGCTGTGTCCACAACTCTCTGCAGTTTCTTGTGGTCCTGGGCAGAGCAGTTGCCATACCAAGCCGTAATGCATCCAGATAGGATGCTTCCTATGGTGCATCAATAAAGTTTGGTGAGTGTCAAAGGGGAGATACCAAATTCTTTAACCTGCTGAGGAAGTAGAGGCACTGGTGAGCTTTCTTGGCCATGGCGTTTACGTGGTTAGACCAGGACAGGCTATTGGTGACGTTCACTCCTAGGAACTTGAGGCTCTCACCCTCTCGGCTTCAGCACCATTGATGTAGATAGGTGCATGTACACCACCCACCCTTTCCTGAAGTCAATAACCAGCTCTTTGTTTTGTTGACATTGAGGGAAAGGTTGTTGTCATGACACCATGTCACTAAGCTATTTTTGTAGGAGCAATTGAGCCAGTTCCATTCATCTGCCTTCATACTGCAAAGTTGTTTTTTTCAGATTCCTATCCAGCTCCCCTTTGAAAGCTGCAACTGTACCCACCTCCACTACTCCCCAGCAGTGCATCCTGACCTGACCTATATCCTCATGGCACTTCTAATTCTATTGCTAATCACTGTCATTCTATGTGCCCAAGTTCTTCACCCTCTTGCCAATGGAAACCCTACTCCATTCATCCCGTCTACACTCATCAGTATACCCTTCATGATGTTACACGCATCTATCAGATCTCCTCCCCTGTTCCAAGGAGTGGCCAACCAGTGTTTTATAAAAGGTTCAAAACCTTGACTTCCTTGCTCGCGTACAATCCTGTACTTAGAAAACTCCTGTATGGATTTTTACCACTTTCCTTCGGTTTGCACTGCCATGTACAACAAACTATGCACACACGTCCCCAGATCTCAGTGGGTCAGGCAGAGATGATGGAGGGAAATGGACAGTCAACGTTTCGGGTCGAGACCCTTCATCGGGAAGAAGGGTCTCACCTCCAAACGTCGACCGCCCATTTCCCTCCACAGATGCTGCCTGACCTACTGAGTTCCTCCAGCAGTTTGTTTTTGCTCCAGATTCCAGCATCTGCAGTCCCTTGTACCTCCAGATCTCTCTGTTCTTGTGCCCCTTTTAGAATTGTGCCCTCTAGTTTACGCTGCTTCTTCTCATTCTTCTGACAAAATATAGAACTTCAAATTTCTCAGCATTAAATTTCATCTGCCACCTCTCCGCCCATTCCACTAGTCTGTTTATATCTCACTTTAAGTCTCCTAATAACCTCCACATGGTTCACCAGCTGAAGAGCTTGTAACTGTGCTGTATTACACTATGAAATCCAAAAATTGTGTCCTGTACACCCAAGTACAAGTCACTGTTATTTATCATGAAAAGCAGTTGCCTCGTACCAACGTCTGGGAAACTCCTCTATACACTTCCCTCCTGTACAAACAACCTTTCGCTCAGCCAGTTTTCTATCAATGCTCCTACAGATCTTTCTCTCCAGTGGCTTCAGTCTCGATGACAAGGCCATTACGTAACAGCTTAACAAATAACTTTTGGAACTCCACATATCCCACATCAACCCCATTTCCATCAAAACACTTTCGATTTAGTTAATTAAACACAATTTGCCTTTAACAAATCCGTGCTGGATTTCTCTAATCAATCCACACATACACATTTCTGTTCCTGATTATCATTTCCAAAATTCCCCATCACCAAGGTTAAGTTGACTCATCTGTGGTTAGTAGGGTTATGCCTACACTGGAACGTTACAGTTTTCCAGTCCTCTGTTACCTCACCTACAGATGTTTGTGAGATTATGGTCAGTGCCTCTTCAATTTCCTCCTATTTGGACCAGGTTATTTATCCACTTCAAGTATATAAAACACCCTACCATCAGCAGTTTATCACAAGACAAGGGAGCAGAAGTAGGCCATTTGGCCCATCGAGTCTGCTCCAAAGAAAAGGGAAAAAAGAAAAAGAAATGAGAAACGGGGGGGGGGGGGGGTGGGAAACACTATTCTAACCCCAATTTCTGGCCTTATCCCCATATCCCTTGATATCCCGACTATTTAGATATCTATCTATCTTTTCCTTAAACGCCTCCAATGATCTGGCCTCCACTGCTGTATATGGCAAGGAATTCCACAAATTCACCACCCTCTGGCTAAAGAAATTTCTCCTCATCTCTTTTTTAAACCTGTACCCTCGAGTTCTAAGATTGTTCCCTCTGGTCCTGGACTCACCCACCAAAGGAAACAGCTTGACCACATCTACTCTGACTTATTCGTCGGGAGAGAGTTAATCACATTTTGTGTGAAGATGTGATCTCTGTGACCTAATTCCAATGTTAAGGTCTGCTTGTTCAGACTCCACCAGGGGAAACGGCTCCTAACTACTCTGCAAAATGGTTGTGAAATCTATTTTGGTTCTTACCGCAGAATTTGTCATTAGCCATAACCTGAGCGGAAACATCTTTGAATCCTTTGAAAATCAATGCAGTTGTGTTAAGAAACCATTACTCTTAAATCCCCCTTTCCCTCTCTTACACATGATTGCTCTCAACAGATGTCCCCTGAAGACAGTCAATTATTAATGAGGGAAGTATTGATGTATCTACTCAATAAATCTCTTCAGAAAATAAAAAAAATATGCCCAATATTCTCGGAGCTCTTTCTGTTCTGTGTTGACGGGATATAGCCCAGTGGTAGTACTGATCCTCTGTGTCCAAGATGGCTTAGAAATTCACCCCCAAATGTTATGTAAACATGCTAAATTAAAGTGAGTGTGTGTTGTATTTGTGCTCTGAAATTCAGCTCTATTGGAGTCGAACACACGTCCACTACGATTTAATTTGTTCCATGCTACCATCTCATAGAGTCATACAGCTCAGAAAGAGGCCCTTCAGCCCAACTGGTCCATGGCGACCAAGGTGCCCATCTAAGTTAGTCCCATTTGCCTGCACTTGGCCCATAACCTTCACAACTTTTCCTATCCATGTACCTGTCCAACTGTCTTTTAAAAGCTGTTATTGTACCTGCCTCAACCACTTCCTCTGGCAGCTCATTCCATATATGCACCACCCTCTGTATAAAAAAGTTGCCCAAGTTCCTATTAAATCTTTCCCCTCTCACCTAAAACCTATGCTCTCTAGTTCTTGATTCCCCCAACTCTGGGAAAAAGACTGCGTGGGTTAATCCTACCTTTGCCCCTCGATTTTTATGCACCTCTATAAGATCTCCTCAGTCTCTCACTGAGGGGAGGGGGTGAATTTTTAGCCAACTTCCTCACACAATGTGAGGATTTGTGGAATAGAAGGGAAGAAGAAGTCTCCTCAGGTCATTCCTCTTACACTGTGTTTATATCCCTATCCAATGAAATAGTCACCATTGTAGTACCTGGCAGCCAACTTGCACACAGCAAGATCCTGTGAGCAATAATGTGAAAATAATTAGGTAATCTGCTTTACTGAGGAATAAATTTTGGGATAATAATGCTTTGCACTTATAGAATAGAATTTCAGAATAATATATCATCTGAAAGTTGACTCCTGTTCAATAATGTATTGTAGAGTCAGCATGATTTTTGTGTTCAAGTCTCTTGTGGGACTCAAATCCTAACGTCTTTAGAGATATTAAGATTGATAAGAGGTGCAACTCCCTTGTACCATGCATTTGTAGCCAGTGACTCTGTGTGCAAGACCTACACAAAGTGTGTCTTTGTGAGACCTTGCTGTGTGCAAATTGGTCTCTGCATTTCCAACATGAAAACAATATATGCACGTCAGAAGTCCTTCATCAGCTGTAAAGCATTTCAGGAGTTCCTGAGGTTTTCAAAGGCACAAGAGAAATGCTCTCCTTGTTTGACTTAACTGCTTGTAACCTGCAAGAAGAACCTTGTACACTGCATTGAAGGATCTCCTACCTTGAAAACAGCTGTACTCCTGCTCCATTCTCTTGCTTTGCGCTTGTTGCCGTATTTATTATCACCATGTATACGGTTTGCTCTGTGAGCCTCACGCATGCAAGGAATTTCATTGCACCCTGGTTGACATGACAATAAACTAACCTAATCTATCTAACCTAATCTGAGTTTGGAACAACTGCTGGAACCAATTATTTATTCATTCCAGGATGAGAACACTGCCAGCAAGGTTAGCATTTATTGTCCAAACCTAATTGCTTCTGTTCTGAGTATTCTTAAGAATCAACCTCATTGATAGGTCTGGAGTCACATTTAGCCAGACTAGTCAAGGAATGGCAGATTTCCTGACATCAGTGATTCTGGTGAGTTTCTATGACAAACTAATAGTTTCAAGATGACCTATTATGAATTTAAGTTTTTAATCCAGTTTCCAAATGATGAGATTTGACCATGTCTTCAAGTCGATAGTCCAGGCCTCTGGATATATGTAGTCACCAGTCCTTATACTTGGAGTTTCTGGGACAGTGAACTCAGATTCACCGTCTCAGGAATTCCTGCCTACTTCGATCTGTTGCCACCTCTTCAGCTCAATATGCTTAGAGACAATTTGTTTATTTATGTAGTTCAGTCAGAGAATACAGCAGGAAACTAGCTGGTAACAATTAGCTGATACCATCAATAAATCAAGCCCGTAACTCATGGGATTTTTATCATGTAATAATCTTATCATGTTGACTGATGAAAGATTCAGCATATTATATCGATAGTTCCTGCAGTTCAGGTCAAACCTGCAAATTCTAGTCTACCTGATTAATATAAAGATCAATAGGGAGATCAGTGCATTGCCTTGCCTGTGGAGTCCAGGTGGTATATTGCTTTTGCAATATCCATATCATTGGATTTCTGTAATTATATCAATCCCCATATAGAATGGAATTGGTACTCTAGCTGAATCAGTTGATTGTCAACCGCAAGGTTAGAAGTTCAATTTCTGATCTGATTTCTTGGACAAGTACTATAACTAGGGGGCAAAGATTTAAGTTAAGGATTAGAGGGGATTTGAGTAAGAGAAAGACATTCTTTCTGTTCATATAGTTCAGGCCTCTCATAATTTTGTACACCTCAATTAAATCTCCAAAGGAAACAAACCAACCGAAGCCAGTCTCTCCAGAATTAACAGCATCCCTGTGAAGCCCACCCCCGCTGCGCACTATAGAGTGCTTTCTCATGCTTCCTGTGCTGTGGATACTGTGAGAGAGAATAATTTGCAGAGCTATGTGATAAGTACAGGGGAGCGGGAAGGCTCCTTAAGAAAATGCAGCATCTTGTGGGATTCCCTGGCCCTTCACCATGCAGAATGGAGACGGAGTAGGGGGACTGAGATCTTGAGTCCCTTTGAAGGGAGCATGCAAAGCACAAATGAAGGCGAGCAGAACCTCCCAAACTGCGCCAATGAGCCCCATCTGAGTGCTTCACCTTTTACTGTTTTGTTATTGTGTGATCCAGCCCCCAATACTCATTGAGTGAGACTTCTTCACCAATCCTTCCATCAATAAGTTCATGCCCCCTTGTTACTGGCCTCTCTGTTGGGGGAAAATGTGTCCTTACTGTTGACTCTGCCTAGACCTCTAGTAATTTGATTTAACCCAATTAAATCTCCCCACAATCTTCTTGCTTCTGAGGAAAACAAACCAGCCTGCTCAGTGTCTTCGACCCAAAACATTAACTGTTTAGTCTTTCCACGGATGCTGTTTGAAGTGCTGAGTGTTTCCAGCAATTTTCTGCTTTTATTCCAGGTTGGTCAATCTCTCTGCATAACTGTATTCTCCAAACCTGCAACATCCTAGTAAATTCTACTCTTAGGCCATTGGACAGTCAGATCTGACTGAAGAAAAGGTTTCTGCCATCCCTTTCACATTCCTGGAGCATGGAGAGTCAAAGAGTTATGGAGTTATACAGCACGGAAACAGGCCCTTTGGCCCAACTGGTCCATGCTAACCAAGATGCCCCATTTTCCAGCATTTGGCCCATAACCTTCTAAACCTTTCCAATCCATGTACCTGTCCAACTGTCTTTTAGAAGTTATTGTACCTGCCACTTCCTCTGGCAGCTCATTCCATATACAAACCACTCTTTGTGTAAAAGTTCCTATGAAATATTTCCCCTCCCACCTTAAACCTACGCCCTCTAGTTCTTGATTCCCCCAACTCTGGGAAAAAGACTGTACATTCACCCTATCTATGCCCCTTTTGTGTAAAAAAAGTTGCCCCTTATGTTCCCCGTATATCTTTTCCCCCTCAACTTAAACCTACGCCCTCTAGTTCTTGATTTCCCAGCTCTTAGAAAAAGACTGTATGCATTCACCCTATCTATGCCCCTCATGATTTTACACACCTCCATAAAATCACTTCTCAGTCTCCTATGCTCCAAAGAACCCCAGAAGCTTTGCTGCCGATGAAGTATTCTTAAAGTGCAGTTATAATCCAGGAAATGCGGCAGCAGTGAGAGGAAAGGCCACTTTGACAGTCTTTAATGATGATGATCAATGCGTAAGTAGTGGAAGAGTTAACAGATTCCCAGGAACCACGATGCCTGGATTTAGAAAGGCATGGAGGTCACACTGGAACTGTATTAAACGCTTGGTAGATCACAGCCAGAGTACTGTGCACAGTTCTGGCCACTACAGAGTCACAGTGGTGCAGACCTCAGCCACTTAGCCCTTCAAATCTACACCAGCTCCTTGTCAGATGATCACGCACCATCTGCGGAAGGAGAAGCAGAGCTAATCTTCGACAGCCTGACCTGCTGAGGGTTTCCAGCATTCTCTGTCTTTATTGCAGATTTCCAGCATCTACAGTTCCTTTTTTGATGTTTGAGCTGAGCTGTAGGAATAGTAAAGAAGAATGCAGTTATTTTAATATTAATTTTATTCTTATTCACGGAGAGGCCTGTTAGCAGTACAGAACTCCTTTGGGATCTGTGTAGGTGAAACAGTGAAGGAATAGGCAGACACCCTCATTGCTTTCAAACAGTTACCTGGATGAGCACCAGAAGGACTGTAACCCACGGAACTATGGATCAAAAACTGGGAAGTGGGATTAAACCCATAGAAACTGAGGGAGCAAGTGGCCTTAGTCTGTGCTGTGAGTGTCTATCAACCTGTTCATCCATCACAGACTGGGGAGATAAATAGACACACAAACACACAAGATAAATATTGCACTGATGTAACAACATTGAGCCCTGTGCCAAGTAATTAGATTCTGAAAGATTAAGTTTTGAACTGGTGCCAGGTCTGACCTGCGTAAACGCACAGCCCGGCCCAATACTGAGGCACAGACATCTCCTGGACTCGGTTCCTGCATGTGATCTGTGAGTAGGTGGTCACAGCCAGGAAGCAGAGAGATGCTGCAGTTAGCCCCAGCAACTCTAAGTCTAAGTCAGGGGAGAGAGACAAGCTGGAGAAAAAGCTGGAGATACTCAGCAGGTCAAGCAGCAACTGTGGGGAGAGAACTAAGCTAATGTTTCAGGTCATTTCAAGTCACATGTTCAGTTTCTACCTTCTCTCATTTTTAATGAGAGGTCTTCAGCCTGAAACGTTAACATTACTTCTCCCTTCACGGATGCTGGCTGACTTACTGAGCATTTCCAGCAGCTTCTGTTTTTATTTCAGATCTCTCACATCTGCAGTTGTTTATTTTTCAAACAAATGGGTTTCCTTTGTTCCTGAGGCACGTGCTGCAGTTTCTTCCAGAAGAGAGACCCCTTCAGAGGCCAGGATTGTGTCCATGTATGATGCCTGCAGGAGTCGAATAGCTGATGCTGAAGCAACCCAGTGAGGGGTCAACTTCAGGGAGGAGAGGAGAAGGTACGAAGGAAAGTATAAATCCAGAACCTCGCAGTCATACTCAGTTCCTAGAGAGTTAGCAGTTGCTTGGCTATTGATGCTTCTGTTCCACTGGTATTCAGTCCCATTCCTTTGCTGTTTCATGTACACAAGATCCCAAGAGAGTTCTGCACTGCCAAAAGGCTCTCCATGAATAAAAATCAATTCAAATTAATACTAAAATAATTGCGTTCCTCTTTGATGCTCCTACAGTTCAGCTCAAGCATCAAAGCACAAACTCCGCGCCTACTGCACCTCAATGTGGCTTTCCTCATTGTTGGAGAGGAGAAACGACTGCCCCTGGATGGCCTGATGCAGCTTACGAAGGGAGGGAGTGCCGGATTACTTTGCTTTTCTGTTTTGTGACCTCACACTTTTCCACATTATGTTCCACCTCCCAGCTTCTCACCCGTTCAATGACCTCATCTAAATCTGCAGCACGGCTTGGTACGGCAACTGCTCTGCCCAGGACCGCAAGAAACTGCAGAGAGTTGTGGACACAGCCCAGCGCATCACGGACACCAGCCTGCACTCCTTGGACTCTTGCCTTTACCTCTTGCTGTCTTGGTGAAGCAGCCAGCATAATCGAAGACCCCACCCCCCCCCCCCCCCCAGACATTCTCTCTTCTCTCCTCTTCCATCAAGTAGAAGATACAAGAGCCTGAGGGCATGTACCACCAAAGTTAAGGACAGCTTCTACCCCACTGTGATAAGACTATTGAACAGTTCCCTTATACAATGAGATGGACTATGACCTCACGATCTACCTTGTTGTGACCTTGCACCTTATTGCATTGCACCCCCTCTGTAGCTGTGACACTTTACTCTGTAATGTTATTGTTTTTACCTGAACTACCTCAATGCACTGTGTACTAACTCAATGTAACTGCACTGTGTAATGAATTGACCTGTACGATCAGTACGCAAGACAAGTTTTTCACTGTACCTCGGAGCAAGTGACAATAATAAACCAATACCTTCACACTCCTTCACACCTCATTCCTGTTTACAATCCTTTACCAGCAGTGTCGCTCACAGCAGGTGTTCTGGGCATTAATTCTCTCTTCCAGGAGCCTCTGGGGTCAGTCCTAGAAGGGATGGCAACCCTGACTGCTAGACAGAGACAAGCCCGCATGGAATACAAAGACACATTCTTCACACCAGATAGACCTGTCCCTTCTTCCCTGGTCCCCTTCCACCAGGGACAGGTGAACCAGAAGGAGCTTGCTGTTTATTTAAGTGCTGAGGTTGACACTTTGGGAGGGAAGGGATTGGATAAGGTGCGGCAACACCGAGTGTTGATTGGATGAGGGTAAGGAGTCCTTGGCAGTGTGTTGTACATTTACTAGAAGATGTACAACATGAACAATGTGCATTTACATAGCATTCTTGCCACCATAAAATGCCTTGGAGTGTTGCACAGGCATGTATTGAATGCAATGACACGAGAAATATTGGGACAAGCCCAAAGGGTTAAAGGAGAAAAAGGGAAGAAAGAATAGGAGGCAAGAACTAGGGAGGGAATTCCAGAGCTCACAGGCCAGGCAGCTAAAGGCAAGGGAAACTGGGAATCTGCAAGAGTCGGGAACCGGGAGAGCACAGAGCTCTGGAGATGGTTTACAGAAAGGAGCGAGAGGCTTGGGTAAAAGAATGAAAGCTTTGAATCTGAGGCCCTGCTCTATCACTGAGCACAGCACAAGGAGACCTGTTGGCTGAGGCGATTGGTAACGAATTGAGAGTTTGCCAAACTTTTTTTTTTGCAAGAACGGCACCCAATTAAACCACAGAGGAAGCGTCGAGCCCAAATCCGTCACTGCCTCCCACACGTACAGAGGAGATCTAATAGATTTAATTAAAGCCTCTCCGGTAATTAAAATTCTCTTCCATAAGCTAAGGAAACGATTGAATGATTGAGCTGTATCATACAGTAATCAGGAACAGGTTGCAACAGGACAGAATTCCTGAATTATATTTGAACCATGATCTCTCTGAAAATGGTGCTTTGTTTATTAGTAACTGGTTCAAAGTTGAAGGAGGGAAAGGAAAAGTAAAGGAGAGAAAGGACAAAAGTGAAGGACGAGTGGTTGGAAGGGAGGGAAGGAGTTGGACAGATGGAAGTAAGGTGAAAAGGAAAAGGAGGAATGAATGGAGGAAGGCAACTGTGAGGAAAAGTAAGTGAAAATGAAGTGAGAGGGTGGCAGGAGAGAGGGAGGCTGGCTGGGAAACAGGAGAGAGGCGAGTGATAAATCAGAGGAGGAGATCATCACAGAACTGTTCCTCACACAAAGGGGCATAGACAGGGTCAACGTGCACACAGTCTTTACCCCAGAGTTGGAGAATCCAGAACTAGAGGGCATAGGTTTAAGGTGAGAGGTGAAAGATTTAATTAGAACCTGAGGGGCATCTTTTTTTTTAATTATTATTATAGACACAAAGGGTGGTATGTATGTGGAATGAGCTGCCAGAGGAAGTGGTTGAGGCAGGTACTACAACAACAACTTCTAAAAAGACAGTTGGACAGGTGCAGGGATTGGAAAGGTTTGGAAGGTTATGGGGCCAAAAGCTGGCAAATGGGGCTAGCTTGGATGGGGCATCTTGGTCAGCATGGTCCAGTCAGGCCGAAGGGCCTGTTTCCACACTGTATAACTCAATGACAAAGAATAGTGGAGACCTGGAATGGTCTACATAGTATACTTGACATAAGAATAGATAACAGGAGCTGAGCCTTAACTGAGGGACCATAGAATACGGCAATGATCTATGGCACTATTGCACTGTCTCAGAGTGAGACCAAACCAATCCATGACTCAGCCCACCCCATCCTCACTTCCTCCCCACTCCAGGGATATTGATATTCCACCCAGCAGCTCCAAAAGAAAATGACTGAAGTAGGGTATCGATTGAAAATTCCAAAACCTGGGATTCTTGGGCAATGGGTTAAGGGTTATTGAAGCAACCCTGGTAGATGGAGCTATGGGACAGATCAGTCATGATCTCACCGTATGGCAGAACTGGCTCAAGGGGCTGAGTGGCTTCCTTCTGTTCCAACATCCTCACCTGGAGGACAGCCCGTTCCTACGGAGGACAATGGCAGAAAGAAATAAAGAGGCTTGCTAATTCAGATCGGGCAAGCACTTGCCAAGTTCCACCTTGCAGGATAAAGCCTGCTCCACATGACACCCAGCACTGCTCCAGTATCCCCAGCAGAGTAAAGAATGAATGAGGGAATTCAGTTCTACGGTGCCTTTTACAACTTCAAGCCATCCCAAGGTACTGTCCAGTGTTATAATTTGCATTCAGCAATCTCCCACAAACAGCCATAGTGACCGAATTGAGATGAAAAACACGATGATGCTGGAGGAACTCAGCAGGCCAGGCAGCATTCGTGGAGAAAAGCAGGAGGTCAACATTTCAGGTCAGGACCCTTCTTGACAGAAGAAGACCCATCCTTAAGAAGGGTCCTGACCCGAGATGTTGACCGCCTGCTTTTCTCCACGGATGCTGCCTGGCCTGCTGAGTTCCTCCAGCATCAGAGTGTTTTTCATCTCGATTCCAGCATCCTCAGTTTCTCCATAATGACTAAATTAATTGGTTTCAGTGATCGTGTAGGAGAACCAAACATTGGTCAGGGTGCTGGAAATAATTCCCATGCACTTGGTGCCCTGAGCCATCTCCTATTCACCTGAGAGTACAGATAGGGCCTGGAGTTGACATCTCATCCAAAAGCAGGCACCTCCAACAATATAGCACTCCCTTGGTACTGCATTGGATTCGGGACAATGACTTGTACCAGCAAAGCAGGGAGAAAAATGAAATAGTCAGCAGGCTATCTCATTAACACTCATGTTGCAACTGCTGGAAAAACACTGACAGAGTACATACCAACAAGATAATTGATAAAGATGAACTCTTGATCTCTCAATATACTTCATCATGGCCCTTGCACCTTATTTGTCTGCCTGCATTGCACTTTCTCTGCAACTGTAACACTATATCCTGCATTGCTTTTCCCTTTGTACCACCTCGATATACTTATGTATGGAATGCTCTGTCTGGATAGCATGCAAATGAAGCTTTTCTCTGTATCTCAGTACATGTGACAATAATGAACCAATCAAACCAATTTAATTGTCCCTCACCTGATTTAGAAAGGTTGGGTGAATATTTAAAATCCTTGATTTCTAAACCATAAGGCTTCAGTATATTTAACCCTAGAATAGGCAACAGAAGATAAGAAGCTCGCTAATCCTTAACTGAGGGATCCACACCAAAGAATGCAAGAAAAATCCTGCCCCGCACTGCAGCACTGCCCGAAAGCCAGAACCAAACTCAGAACTGCTCTGCCACCTCGTGGTTTAGACTGGCAACGGCAATTGAAATGCTGGGCAGGCAATAGACTCAATAAAGTGTTTTAATATCTGAAGCAGAAACATCAGACTTTTTTAGAAAATGTTCCTGGTAAATGTCCCACATAATGCAAGCATCTGGAGTTAGAATACCAATCAACCATCAGCTAACCAAAATGTTCTGGGAATTAAATGTCATACTGCTGGGCCTATTTATAGCAGTGCCTTACAGACCTGAAGTGAATTGACCTGGCTGCAGATGTCTAATTCAGGTCAGGTCCTGGAACTTATTTGAAAGAATAATTTGGGATTGTGTCAACTGGGTTTAAATTCTAATAGCATATCTGTGTTGGTGTTGTGTCAGCCCAGCTCTGCACTCCATCCAGGATGGGATTTGCTTAGTGTTACTGATGTGTTCTCTGTTTTTGATCAATGTCTGTGCAGTGGATCAGGGCTTTTTATCCCACTTTTTATCACGGAGTATTGGGTGCGATTCTGGTTGCCCCAGTACAGGAAGGATGTGGAGGGTTTGGAGAGGTTTACCAGGATGCTGCCTGGATTAGAAAGTATTAACTATCAGGAGAGATTGGACAAACTTGGATTGTCTCCTTTGGAGGCTAAGGGAAGACCCAATAGAAGTTTATAAAGTTATGAAAGGCATGGATAGAGTAGACAGCTGGTATCTTTTTCCCAGGATCAAAATATCTAATACTAGAGGGCATGCATTTGTGAGAGGGGGAAGGTTTAAGGGAGATGTGTGGGGCAGTTGTGTTACATGGAGAGTGGTGGGTGTCTGGAATGGGCTGCTAGGGGTGGTGGTGGAATTATATATGATCGTGGCATTTAAGAGGCTGTTAAATAGACATGTGAATATGCAGGGAGTGGAGGGATATGGATCATGTACAGAAAGAAGAGATTTAGTTTAATTCGGCATCATGTTCAGCACAGACATTGTGGGCTGAAGGGCCTGTTCCTGAGCTATACATTTCTATGTTCCATGTTCTGAGTTCTATGTTCTTCAAATGCCTTTGGTTGGTTTGGGTTCGGGTCAGGTTATAATTTTACACTGAACAAACCTCAAGTTCCCACTTCTGGGTATGGTAGCAATAACAGTTCCTTTACTAGATTTAGTGATGGAAAATCTAGAACCATGGGTCCAAAGTCTTCCTGTGGAGTTGGTTAATTTGGAATGCAGCACTCAGCCGTGACCCTGAAACTGCTTCATTCTTGGGTGAACCCCTTTAGTTCACTAACATCCTTCAGCGGCTTACCACAGAAAGCCAGGCTGACACTTTCTAGGCCAGTCTGAGGTGGTGCGGCCTTCTCAAGGTGGACAGAGTAAACCCTTCCACAAAATTCAAAGGGGAGCAGGAAGTCACCTCTGATGCCTTGGCTAATACTTTTTCGTCAATCAAATTCTTCAAAAGCCAGGTTCTCCGGCTATGATCACATTACTTTTGTGGGAGCTTGCTGTGAAAAGCATCATATGGAGTCACATAACTGGTCGATATAATAGTTATATAGAGTCATAGTCATGGCCCAACTCATCCGTGGTGACCAAGTTGCCTACCTGAGCTAGTCCCATTTTCCTGTGTTTAACCTGTATCCATCTAAACCTTTCCTGTCCATGTACTTGTCTAAATGCCTTTTAAACATTGTAATTGTAATTAGAAATCTCTGTCCTTTAATGAAGGAATCCGGCATATATTTAAATCCAGGTCCACAACAGTGTGACTGACTCTTAACTGGCCTGTTACATGGCAAGGAAGCCGCAGTTGTTAGGAGATTATGTTGGCCTTACCAGTGACGTCAACATCCTGTGATTGATGTACAAGGGGAAGTCCCGCAGAGAGCAAGGTGAGGAATCCTGGCCGATTGCTTTATTCCATGGGAGCCATATGCATGTCCCTGCTGCCTCTCAGAGATGGGTTAACATGACATAGCCTGAAAAGGAATCCTGGGATCTTCCTGTTCCATTTGATTCTTTTCCATGCAGGCAGCACACCAACCAGCCGAGGTCTCTGCACGGACCTGGCTGAATCTTTTGCACCTCTTTGGGTTTGTGGCAATGCTGATGAAATACAAGGAATAAGAAAAGTTTCTGCCTTCCTGCAGCCTTCACACACGATGCTTGCTCCCACTCGTATGTTGGGATGAATCAATAGAGGTGGTGTGATCATCATTCACACTGAGAACCACCCATTCCCCGGTTTTGCTAATGAAATTGCACTTGATTGATGTGCAGTGATTGTGGTGTGTGAGGTCAGTACCAGTCATTCACACGTCAATTTGCTCAGCTCCGTCACTCAGCAATCTCTTCGCGGTTTATTAAAATTACATATCAGAAACGAACTAGACCTGGATCTGTCCAGCCCCCATCCTCTGATCCACACTGATCCAGAGACTCCTCTTTGGGCTGAATCCTGACTTATTAGAACCTCTTCTCCCATTCCTTCCAATTCTGTCCCTAATGGTAAATTGGTTTATTATTGTCACATGTACCGAGGTACAGTGAAAAACTTTGTTTTGCATGCCATCCATGCAGATCATTTCATCACATCCACATCAAGGTAGTGCAAGGTAAAATAATAACAGAATGCAGAATATAGTGTTACAGTTACAGAGAAAGTGCAGTGCAGGCAGACAATAAGATGCAAGGTCACAATGAGGTAGATTATGAGGTCAAGAGTCCATCTTATTGTACTAGGGGACCACTCAATAGTCTTTTAACAGTGGGATAGAAGCTGTCATTGAGCCTGGTGGTACGTGCTTTCAGGCTTTTGTATCTTCTGCCCAATGGGAGGGGGGAAGAAGAGAGAATGTCCAGGCAACAGGAAATTCAGGAAGGTTTGAACACACTCCTTTCCCTTCCATCCCCAAAGCAGTGTTTCTCACTGGGATATTGTCCATGGGCATCCATTGCCTTTTATCCTGCACTGAGCCTAATGGTAGCCATATGCAGGCAATTCTACAACAGCAGCAGCAGAACCAAGCCTGATGCTGTGTTTTCCTATCTCTGTCAAGTCACTGGCACTTTCAGCCGGGGCTCAGCAGACAACAATTCAAAGTGGGAAGCTACACCTCAAAAGTTTAAGGATGTCTTATGGGAAGTGTCTTCAACTCCGGCCAAAACCTGTCGACTTAACGTAGACCAGAGATCAGATCTAAACATTGCCTGTCCACAGCAGCTCATTCCAGTAGCTCTGGGCCACTCAGAGTTATTACCTGGTCTTTGGAGTCCAGCCGTGGATCATGTCAGGGAATGGAACACGTTGCAGTGTCCGGCATTCCCGACTCGGGTATAATTCTTGGAATGGAATTCCCTCAGTTTGGTTATCTGCCAGCCTCCACCTGCAAAGTTGCTGCTCGACCCGCCGAGCTCCTCCAGCAGTTTTTTTGTTGCTCCAGATTCTGGCATCTGCAGCCTCTTGTGTCTCCAGCTGTATTATTGTTTGGTTCCCCAGCTAAATGCCCTTGGATAACTAATATTAAGTTAGGAATAATCTTATATAGGCTAATACCAAAGTAAAGGTCGAATTTATTGTCATCTGCACAGTACATGTGTGCACAGGTGCAATGAAAAACTTACTTGCAGCAGCATCACAGGCACATAGCATCATATGAGCAGCATTCACAAGAAAAACATAAATTAAACACAATTTTTAGAAGAAAGAACACTATTAGAACAAAAAGAAACAAAGTCCATTTTAGTGCAAAGTGGTCATTGTGTTGCTAAACTGTAGTGATTAGGGTCGTGCCGGTTGGTTCAAGAACCGAATGGTTGAAGGGAAGTAGCTGTTCCTGAACCTGGTGGGGTGGGACTTCAGGCTTCTGTACCTCCTGCCCGATGATAGCTGCAAGAAGATGGCATGGCCTGGATGGTGGGGATCTTTGATGGATGTTGCCTTCTTGAGGCAGTGATGGCAGAGTGGGATGTGCCAGTTGCAAGAGGATTGAGATTGCCAGACTTATTCCATGTATGACCCCTACACAAAGTGAACAAAGGACATTAGCACCCCTCAGGCTGGGTTGGATCTGGACTTGGACATAATGGGCTGAAAGTCCAGTGTCCACCTCACTGACCAGTCTCCAGCCGTCTCTTCTGCCGGGTTCTCTCAAACTATCCAATTCTGAACAAATGACTCACGAATGTTAACTAAACTCACTATAGGTTCAGTTTTATCCACTCTCTATAATTATAATATAACAGAGTGCAGCTTTGAGGAGTGCTCTTTCTTTGGGGTTAATTTCCTCATTAACCCTTTAGTTACAGGGAAAGGCAGTTAGACTCTGGGAGAATGAAGTGGGTGGTTGTGCTTTAGCCATTTCACTGTCAAACACCCTACTCCTTATAAAACGGATACTTATTCCTGATTTGACATAAATTGTCCTCAGATGAGGGTGCGATAACATGCATCACTCAAACTGACAATTGAAGCATCCTAATAAAACACTACAGCACAGTACAGGCCCTTCAGCCCAAGATGTTGTGCCGACATTTTATCCTGCTCTAAGATCTATCTAACCCTTCCCTCCCACATAGCCCTCCATTTACATAGCCTCCCCCCATTTTCTATCATTCATGTGCCTATCTAGGAGTCTCATAAATGTCCCTAATGTATCTGCCCCCACAACCTCTGCCGGCAGCGCATTCCACACACCCACCACTCTGTGTAAAAACAACTTACCCCTGACATCCCCCTTATATCTTCCTCCAATCACCATAAAGTTATGTCCCCTCGTGTTAGCCATTGTCACCCTGGGGAACAAAGTCTCTATTCATTGAATCGATGCCTCTTATCAGTTTGTTCACCTCTATCAAGTTACCTCTCATCCTCCTTCTCTCCAAAGAGAAAAGCCCCAGTGCATTCAACTTATCCTCATAAGACATGCTCTCCAATCCAGGCAGCATCCTGGTAAATCTCCATTGCACTCTCTCTAAAGCTTCCACATCTTTCCTATAATGAGGTGACCAGAACTGAACACAATACTCCAAGTGTGGTCGAACCAGCGTTCTATAGAGCTGCAACATTACCTCCTGGCTCTGCCCTAATAATGAATGACATTATTATAAGCAAAGGCAATACTGGCCTTTTGTAGACAGTCAGCATTATCTTTTCAGACTATTCATTCCTTTTTTATCCATTCACAGGATATGGACATCCGTAACTGCTCCTGAGAAGGAAGTGGTGAGCAGCCTTCTAAACCACTGTAGTCCACCTGGTGCTCCCTTCAGTGATGTTGGTTAGGGAGCTCCAGGGTTTAGATGATGAAAGAACAGTGTTATATTTGCCAAGTCTGAATGGTGTGCAAATTGGTGTTCCCATGTAACCGCCGCCCTCGTCCTTCGTGGTGGTAGAGGTTGTGGGTTCGGAAGGTCTGTGGCGAGTAACTGCGGCGCAATTTGTAGACGTAACACACTGTAGCCATGGTGGATGGGGAGCCAACCAAGTGGGATGCTCTGTGCAAGAAATAGGTTCAGTTATAGAGAATCATATGTAGCACACAAAGAACTTTACAACTGATGAATTACCTTTGAAATGACTATTTGTAACATAGAAAGTACAGCTGTCAAACTGCACCCGGTAAGCTCCCACAATAAGTGATGTGTTAACAGCAGGATAATTTGTCTCAGTTGTGTTGGTTGATATTGGCCAGCACACCAGGGAAAATGGCCCTCATCTGCTTTGAGCCGGTACCATGGGGATCCTTTGAAGTCTACCTTTGAATTAATAAGATATCTTTATTAATCACATGTACATTGAAACACACCGTGAAATACATCTTTTGTGTAGCATGTTCTGGGGGCAGCCCGCAAGTTTTGCCACACTTCCAGCGCTAACATAGTATGCCCACAACTTCCTAACCCGTACATCTTTGGAATGCGGGAGGAAACCGGAGCACCCAGAGGAAACCCATGCAGACACGGGGAGAATGTACGAACTCCTTACAGACAGCGGCCAGAATTGAACCCGGGTTGCTGGCGCTGAAATAGCGTTATGCTAACCGCTGCACTACCATGCCTGCCCCCCTGTGATTAATCACAACCTGTGATTAACATCTCACATGGAAACTGGGACCTCCGAGAATGTAGCACTCCCTCATTACTCTGCTGAGGACATCTTCCAGGAGGGAAATATCAAATACTAGAGGGCATAGCCTTAAGGTGAGAAGAGGAAAGTTGAAAGGAGATTTACATGGCAAGTTTTTATACAGAGAGTGCATGTGCTTGGAACGCACTTCCAAAGGTGGTGGTGGGAGCAGACATGATTGCAACATTTAAGAGGCTTTTAGGTAGGCACATGGAGGGGAAGAGAACGGAGGGATATGGACCACATGGAGGCAGATATGCAGTTTAAATTGGTGTCATGGTCAGCACAAACAATGTGGGCCAAACGGCCTGTTCCTGTGCTGTACTGTTCTATGTTACATCAGCCTGGAGTTCATGCTCAAGTCTCTGGTGTGGACCCTGAGCCCACAACCTACACACAGTGCCAGGTTTTAGGTTAGGAGGCATCCCTGTGGACCAATTTAAGATTGCCAACTTTCCTGGAGCTGGGTTGTGATGTGGTTTTCCAGAATGAGTTGAAAGCAGTAGTTCTAGCTTTAACGCATCCACACTTTGAAGTATCTGACCAGAGTGCCTGCATGGTTGTTCCATGTTGATTACACCACGCGCGTGTGGCAGTCTCCTCACCAGACTCCTGAAACAGATATTCTACTTGGAACACTGTCATGGGAAGAGATTGCCAGGCAGAGGAAAAAACTCAAGGATGTGCTCAACGTCTCCCTGAAGAAATGCAACATCTGCACTGACTCCTGGAAATCTCTGGCTCATGACTGCTTAACTGGAAGAGGAGCGTTTGGGATGGCATTGAAGGTCATGTATCAGGAGCACACAGATTCCCTGCAAAAGTAGCAGAAGGAGAGGATCACCATCTACATAAAACCCACATTGGGCTCATTTGGAACCAGGTTCAAGTTACTTTACTGTCATTCACCCAGATGCTATAAGAACACATGGAGGAATGAAATGTCGTTTCCCCCAGACTCTCACAACAGAGGACATACATAGAACAGAGAACATACAATAAGCGCAGACATAAAAATTATGCAAGCACAAGTAGTGTAAAAAATGGTATATACAGGATACAAAATTAGTGCAGGGTTGGTGCAAAACCGAGTTGGACGAAGAAAATACAGAACTCAGTGTGTTGCACTAAATGTATTAACGTGTTCAGCAGCAGCCAGTGTTCTTATACGTCGTTGTACAAACCAGGGCTTTTGACGTGGCATGTATCTGAAACTATCCCCAGGGTATTCAGGAGCCTGACAGCCTGGGGGAAAAACTGTTGTACTGTCTAGTAGTTCTGGCCCGGATGCTCTGGTACCACTTGCCAGTCAGCAGTGGGACAAATAGGTTGTGGGAGGGATGAGAAGAGTCATCTATGATTCTGCACAGAATCAGAGCAGAAGTAAGTCCCCCTCAGTTCTGAGGAATTACTTGAGAAGAAGGATGCAAGCAGAAAAAACATTCACTCCTCCAGAAAGTGTTCATCAAACCCAAGGAAGTGTCCTCAGAGAGCTGGCCGAAGATTGCAGCAATGGCACAAGTCACTCTGCCAGGAGTTGTTGTCTTCAGTGTGAAACTTACGCCGGTTTGCTGATGTTTTGCTGTTTTGAAAGTAATGCAGTTCATCAGCTGTGCTTCAGCTGGCAACACTGCAGCCACTGAGTTGGAAGGCTGTGGTGTCAAGAACCACTCCTGCAACTTGAGCACCGCGGTCCAGATGGCAGTCCAGCACACTATTGATGGAGTGTGGCATTGCTGGCGGTGCTACCTATTACACAGTGCAACCCTGGTTATTGTTTTGGTGAAGGGGGTGGTAGGAGGAGGAGGAATTGATGGGATTTCTCTGAGAACCAGCATGGACTTGATGGGCTGATTGGGCTCCTTCTATGCCACAAGGAAAAATGTATAGAAAAAAATGAAATATAAAGGGTCCAGGGTTGAAATGTCTAAAACCAGAGGGCATGCATTTAAGGTGGGAGGGGGTAAATTCAAAGGAGATGTGCAGGGAAAGTTTCTGACAGGGAGAGTGGTGGGTGTCTGGAAAGCACCACCAGGGGTGGGGGTGGAGGCAAATACAATAGAGACGTTTAAGAAGCTCTTAGATGGGCACATGAACATGCAGAGAATGGAGGGATGTGGACATTGTGTAGGCAGAAGGGATTAGTTTGGTAAACTTTTAATTACCAGTTTAATTAGTTCGGCACAACATTGTGGGCCGAAGGGCCTGTTCCTGTGCTGTACAGTTTTATGTTCTTTGTTCTAAAAGATGAAAATATTGAAATAAAAAATTTTAAAAAGTAAAACATGGTACCATTTTGAAAAGATCAACGGAGATGGTGAGCTGATCAATGTTTATTCCTCATCAACAGCACCCACTTGTCGTGGCAGCTTGCTGTACAATTATTGTAACACGCCCTCAGCACAGCACCAGGATTGACAACTGCGATGTTACACTCAGACGGGCAGAGTTAGGCTTGAACCCTTCACCTGCTGGTTCGGTGACTGCATTTTCTATGTAATCTAGTTGTTAAAATGCCACTCCCTCTTTTTGCAGAGTCTCGCTGCGTCTTGGCTGGGAATCGCCTGCAATGTCACTTCTCGCCAGAACGTGGAGCAGGAGGCACATATTGCGCAAGGGTCCACAGAGAGCGCTTCGGAAGCGAAGGATTAATTTCAACATTCACATAACCGACCAGAAATCTGTTGCAGATGCACCGGATCTTTGCTATTTGAAAAAAAGAACGTGAAATACTTTTTTTTTGAGGCGGGTTGCCCGGCGTTAAATCTTTCTATCTCATTTACCAGTTTTGGCAAGTTTAAAGTCACCTTTAACACTAGGTTTGCAAATCACTTTGAAGTCCTTGAGAGATGAGAGGAACCTCTGGGATTAGTTTCAGAACTCAACAGCCCGTGGAGCAAGATATGCTGGTTATTCGTGGGGAATTGAAATCTTGCAATAAAGCTCGTCTTCTGCATCCCAAACCCTGGAAAGCGACTTTCAAACATCCTGGTTAACCCCGGGCGAGAGGTCCTGCGGTAGACCATGGGATGTAAACCAACAAAGTCAGATGCGCTTTGTTTCTTTGTCCGTTGCTGTTGGTTTCAAGTTGAACCCACTAGTCCAAAGGAAGTTTTGAGTTGACAAGTGTTTATATCTGGGTTAGTGCCGCGGTTGGAGGCGCACACTGCGTGAATGGCAGACGTTCCAGCGACTGACTTGATTGCAGGTCAATCCGTCCGCTCTGACACTGTGGAAATTCAGGCATTATTCTTTCAGCTACACACACCAACAATCGGCGCAGATTCTCCCGGTCCCCGGATTCGGCCACAGAATTAACTTTCACTCTTGTTCTACTTCAGCCAGGTCTGCGTCTCCCTCTGGAGCAGGGCGGGTTTCAATGGAAGTTAAACCAAAGCCACCTCGAACTACTCGGGCAAGGGTGGGAGTCCCGCCGCGCCACTGGAAGGACGGAGGCGATTGCCCTGCCTCCTCGCCGCCGACACCGCTGGGAGCGCGGATTACTGAGTTGTGTGAAAAACACGGTAATTCTGGAGGAACTCAGCAGGCCGGGCGGCATCCGTGGAGAAAAGCAGGCGGTCAACGTTTCGGGTCAGGACCCTTCTTCAGAACTGCAGATAGGAAAAGGGGAAGCCCAATATATAGGAGGGAAAAGCAGAGCAGTGATAGGTGGACAAAAGAGGGGAGGCCGGGTGGGCACAGGGTGGTCCTGACCGTAGATACCGTAGGACAGATTTCCTTGGTGAACCAAGTGGGTGCCTACGACAGTCCGGCAGTTCCATGGTCACTGTTACCCGCACCCGCCGTCTATTCCAGACGTAGTTAATTACCTGAATGTAATTCCTCAGATACCAACCTCCGGACCACTGAAATGAAAACGGAAAACTCTGGAAACACTCAGCAGGTCGGGCAGCATCTGTGGGAAGAGAAGTAGTTCAACCTTCAGGTGCGGGACTCGTCCCCAGAACTGGGAGAGTGAGAAACCGGTTAGTCAGTTCCCCTCCGTCTGATCTCATCCCTGTTCAACTGCCAGCTGCCGCGGAACGTTTTCCGCCCTGATTTTTTCCACTGGTCTGCGCAACCGTTTCTCCCTCCACAGACGCTGCCCGGACTGCTGAGTGTTTTCCAGCATTTTCGGGGTGTATTTCAATTTCCAGCATCTGCAGCATTTTTATTTTTGGTGACTGCCCCAAGTTAGTATAAACGCTATCTTCTGCACTGCGCCCTGCCCTGCAGGTGCATTAGATTTAAAGCAGGTTTCACTTCTCCCTGTTGTTTCTTTCGCCCGAGAACCGACTGTTGATCTATTAACGTGCAATCCATCCCGGCCTAACAATTCAATTCTGGAGGAGGATGTACCTCTGTACCATTTTCATATGTTTATCCTGACCTGTTTGTATCAATGAACCTGATTATTAGTTTAGAGCCTGTTTCACTAATCCTGGTGGTCATCAGCGGATCATCTCCTAACACAGAGGATCTCAGACCTGTAACGTTAATTGTTCTTCTCGCCACAGATGCTGCCTGTGTGTCTCCAGTCTCTTCGGTTTTTATTTCAGATTTTCAGCATCTGCATTTTTTTATTTCAAGTTTGTCGCTTTCTGTGGGTTGACACGGAAGCCAGTAATCGTGAACGTTTAGTCCCAAAAGTAAAACAAAACCATGCCAGAAGTACCGAGTTGGGTGGTACACCGAGTGTGGAGAGGACTGGTTAATGACACAGGCTCAGTGACCCTCCGTCAGATCAGAGTAGTTTGTTATCTCGAAGCTCCACACCCGTGTGTAACTCGGACACCCCTGGAGAAACGATGTAATTGGTCTGTAAATATTGCCACGCCCTTTTCAATTGTGGAAAACTCGTCTTCTAGCTGGGAATCACCCTGCGCGCTTTTATTATAACGCGTGTACAACTTTTTGAGGTAAACTTGCGCGTTACTAAGGGAAGGATCTTACTTGGGATCTGAGGGGACAGCCTCAGAATAAAGGGACATCCCTTTAAAACTGAGATGAGGAGGAATTTCTTCAACCAGAGTGTGGTGAATCTGTGGAATTCATTGCTACAGAGGGCTGTGGAGGCCAAGCCATTGGGTGTATTTAAGGCAGAGATTGGTAGGTTCTTGAATTGGTTAAGGGGGTTACAGGGAGAGGGCAGGAGAATGGGGTTGAAAAAAAGCCAGGATTGAATGGCAGAACAGACTCGATGGGCTGAATGGCTGAATTCTGCTCCTATATCTTATGGAAGTTGATGTACTTACACAGAGCCCTAAGGTGACACACAGTCACTTCCTTTCTCCAAGCCCCACCAGACATCAGAATCAGGTTTATTATCACTGACATATGTTGTGAAAATCGTTGCTTTGCGGCAGCAGTACAGTGCAAGACATAAACATTCCTATAAGTTACAAAAAAATAAATAGTGCAAAAAGAGGAGTAACAAGGCAGTGTTCATGCGTTCATGGACCGTTCAGAAATCTGATGGCAGAGGGGAAGAAGCTGTTCCTGAAACATTGAGTGTGGGTCTTCAGGCTCCTGTACCTTCTCCCTGATGGTAGTAACGAGAAGAGGGTGTGTCCCGGGTGGACATCCTGTAAGACATTAACAACATGATTCTGTCCCACACACATTCCCTCAATCAGGATCTCCGAAGTTGAGCCCCACCCCAACCGTAACATGTTCCTCTTCCTCACCATCCACCAGAATTGGGTGAGCGTTTCAGAGACAGAGGCTGTGGAACGCAGCTGGTTTTACTCTGAACAAAAGGCAAGATACAGTGATGTATCAATGTGCTGAAATCAGCTCAGCCGTCCTGGAACGCTTCCTTTCAAAACTAGACTGACGTAAACCTGCTTTTTTTTTCATATCATTGCGCTTCTACCATTTCAATCTAAACTAATCTGAGCACCGGCGAACGTCACAGGTTGGAATGGGTTTAGTGGAGTCTACAAGCTAATGGCCTCAACATCGATTTCTCTAACTTCTGGTAACCCCACCCCTTCTTTTTCTCCCCCCCCCCACTCCTTTGTCTTCCCTTATTCCCGTGGCTCCCTTCCCCCACCTTGATGACCTGCCCATCTCCTCTCCTCCCCTCCCCCATCCTTTATTCCACGGTCTACCGCCCTGCCCTACTGGATTCCTCCTTCTTTACACCGTGGCCTCTTCCAAGATAAGATAAGATGATACTTTTGGTAGTTACATGTACATCGAAACACAGTGAAATGCATCACCTCTCAGCTTATTACATCTTCTCCCTCTCCCCCACCCACCTACCATCCCCCTCTCACCTGGACTCACCTACTACCTGAACCATCCCCTGCCTGCGTGTGCTCCTCCCCCTCCCCCACCTTCTTATTCTGGCTTCTGCCCTCTTCCTTTCCAGTCCTGATGAGGGGTCTCGGCCCGAAACGTCGACTGTTCATTTCCCTCCGTGGATGCTGCCTGACCTGCTGAGTTCCTCCAGCATTTTGTGTGTGTTGCTCCAGATTCCAGCATCTGCAGAATCTCTTGTGTCTATGGTTAAATGTTTGCCCCTCACAGCTGGGGCTGCGAGGACCGAGGGATCTGCTGAGTTCCTCCAGCATCATCATGTTTTTCATCCAGATTCCAGCATTGAGTGGACAGTCAGAGACTTTTTCCCAGGGCGACAATGGCTAACGTGAGGGGACATAATTTGATTGGAGGAAGGTATAAGGGGGATGTCCAGGGTATGCTTTTTACACAGAGAGTGGTGGGTGTGTGGAACGCACTGCCTGCAGAGGTTGTGGGGGCAGATACATTAGGGACATTTAAGAGACTCTTAGATAGACACATGAATGATAGAGAAATAGAGGGCTATTGTGGGAGGGAAGGGTTAGATAGATCTTGGAGCAGGATAAAATGTAGGCACAACATTGTGGCCGAAAGGCCTGTACTGTGCTGCAGTGTTATTCTATGTTCATCAGCAGTCCTTTGTTTCTCCAGTATTTCTTCCAATAATCGTTCGCCTGAAGACACAGGAGACTGGCATCTGGAACAACAAACAATCTGCTGGAGGAACTCAGCGGGTCAGGCAGCGTCTGTGGAGGGAAAGGGACGGTCGATGTTTCGGGTTGAGACCCGACATCGTTCGCTTGTTCCTGGTGTGGTGTTGGCCCGTTATCCTTCTGAAAGCTCCACACAATCCAGCCATTGATGATCAGCGTAAATGCCCCTCGCCACGGGAACATTGTCAGAAAGGGTATGCGGGCAATGGAACGCAATGCCCAACGTGGACTGCACTCGATCGCCGCACTATCCGCACCCTCGGCTAATCCGGCGTCACATGCACCCACTCAATGCTGACTAGCTGGGGTCTTGTGCATTTCCAACCTGTCAGTTATGATCCCAAGACCTATGACGGCAGAGGCTGAGACTGGGGTTGCCGCTGTGATGCTGGGAGAGTTGGATCTGGGCAAGAGTAATTATAGGAACAACATAACCCGGAGATAATCGGAGATTCTGCTGGATGTGAACCTTGCTCCCCGCCTTATTGTCGCCCAAATCCGTCAACGGATCACTCGGCATCGAATGCACAGCTTCCTAGACAGAATTTGGAGCCGGACGTTGAATTGGGCCCCAGAGGCAACACAGGACACTGCAGACGTCGGACCCGAAACGTCGACAATTCCTTTCCTCCCACAGACGCTGCTCGACCCGCCGGGTTCCTCCAGCAGATTACGGGTTGCTCCGGTCGACACCAGTACAGGGGCGATCCAGGTGGAGTGCAGAGAGTTTCCCATCCGCTCGCGTCCTCCCAGAGAGCTTTCTCCTTACTGTGCATCCATCGGTGTGTCGACTCCGCTGTGTGTCGTGTTGCGGGGGAGCCGGTGGGGGCGGACGGGACCGGGGTAGCGGACCGGGAGAGTGAATTAAGCCAAACAGGAGTCCACGCAAAACACCAAACCAATTCTAAACACAGGGCATCGTACCACACCGAGAGGCACAGGAGACGGCAGATGCTGGACTGTGGAGCAACTAACAATCTGCTTGAGGAACTCAGCGGGTCGAGCAGCGTCTGCGGAGCGGAAAGGGATTGTCGAGGTTTCAGGTCGAGACCCTGTATCGTCCGCTTGTTGCCGGTGTGGCCCTGGTTCGCATCCTTCTGAAACCTCCACACAGCCCAGGAATTGATCAATGATGCAGGGTTTTGACCCGAAAGGTCGACAATTCCTTCCACCCTCACAGACGCTGCTCGACCCGGAGTTCATCCAGCTGACTGCTCGTTGGACCACGGTGACACTGAAGGCGAGAGCGGGCAGGAGGGAGAAAACCAGAAGCATTACAGCTGATGATTTCATTCTCTGCTGAGTGATGCCTCGGGCGTTGGAAAGGAAAGCGCTGCGTTATGCAACTGAGTTTTACATTGTGCAGAAAGAATTTTTTTTCCCTCTGGAGAACAGGTTTGTGAGCTGTGGTTTCCAGTTTCAGCAGCTGGTGAGACGAATAGGTCTCAACCAGCGACACTCGGAGCCTCCCATCCCATCGCCGCGGCGCTCTCATCATCCCCCCTCCCTCCCGGGACATCCGAAGAGCGGGTGGAGTTTTAGAACATAGAACATTACAGCACAGTACAGACCCTTCGGCCCACAGTGTTGTGCCGACATTTTATCCTCTTTTAAGATCTATCTAACCCTTCCCGCCCACATAGCCCTCCATTTCTCTATCATTCATATGGCTATCTAAGAGTCTCTTAAATATCCCTAACGTACCTGCCCCCACAACCTCTGCAGGCAGTGCGTTCCACGCACCCACCACTCTCTGTGTAAAAACACTTACCCCGACATCCCCCTTATACCTTCCTCCAATCACCTTAAGATTATGTCCCCTCGTGTTAGCCATTGTCGCCCTGGGAAAAAGTCTCTATGACTGTCCACTCAATCTTTGCCTCTGGTCATCTTGTACACCTTCATTTGAAGACAAGTTTTCTCCAGTGAAGGGACAGCTGTAATCCGGTTTGGATGAATTTCCCGAGCTAAACAGCGCGGTAATCATGACCTTGTCGCGCACAGGAAGATCCAACAAAACCCAGTGAGACAAGTGAGCTAGAAGATGCAATTGGAGAGGATGCTTGCTTTTGGCTTGTAGCTTGAGAGTAATCGTGCAATTTATCTCCTTATTTTTGAAAACTGCTTTTCCCCTTGAGGGAAAAAAGTGAAACAGGTTTATTATGCGTCGGAGGTAAAATGTGAATCTCATTAAATTATGACGTTTTGAAGAACATTTTTAACAACCGTCTCACATCTTTTTGCTTCCTTTGTCTAAATGTCCATCGTTGCCAAATCCCGGCGGCAGAAATCTGCTCCCAACCCGGTGCAAGGTGTCGCCTAACGGCGGCGCCTCTGGGGAGGGACCAGGTGAAGAGGATATTTGGAAGCTCCGAGTCGCTTTAAACTGCAACGCTCACAGGGAAGGAAAAAAGAGCTTCCTGGGGACTTTGGACGGAAAGGCCGTTATTAAAGTCTACTTAAAATCATAAAATGATTCATCTCAAATGTGGTTTGCTGTAACCGCAATGAAAACGTCCGGGTTTCAGCAGAGAGCTTGGAAACCGCAGTTTAACTTATCTTTCGCGAAAAGGACAGAAAGAAACGCACACTCAGAATCATAGACGATACCGAAGGTAATTCGGCCCATCATGGCTGTGCCGGCACATTGGTACAGTTGTCGACTAAAGCTCAGTCCCTTGTTCAGCTAACTGAAACAATTATGAGAAGATTCTCAGAATGAAATGGTCCCTTTTGAACATTGTGCTTCAAGGTCTCTGTCAGCACGCATTTATATCACATGGTTTGATAACAGTACACAACTGCAGGTCGTGTAGAAGGGAATGAGACTGAGGACATTACAGTACAGGCCCTTCAGCCCACAATGTTGTGCCAACATTTTATCCTGCTCTAAGATCTATCTAACCCTTCCCTCCCACATAGCCCTCCATTTCTCTATCATTCATGTGGCTATCTGAGAGTCTCTAATGCATCTGCCCCCACAACCTCTGCCAGCAGTGCATTCCCCACACCCCACTCTCTGTGTAAAACTCTTACCTCTGACATCCCCCTTGTACCTTCCTCCAATCACCTTAAAGCTATCTCTCCTCATGTTAGCCATTGTTGCCATGAGAAAATCTCTGACGCTCCATTGGATATATGCCTCTTATCATCCTGGACACCTCTATCAACTCACCTCTCACCCTCCTTCCCTCCAAAGAGAAAAGCCCTCGCATACTCAACCTATCCTCATAAGACATGCTCTCCAATCTAGGCAGCATCCTGGTGAATCTCCTCTGCACCCTCTCTACAGCTTCCACATCCTTCCTATAATGAGGCAACCAGAAGTGAACACAGTACTCCAAGTGTGGTCTAACAAGAGTTATATAGAGTTGTAACATTACCTCGTGGCTCTTGAACTCAATCCCCCGACTAATATAGGCCAACACCTCATACGGCTTCTTAACAACCCTATCGACCTGGATGGCAAACATGAGGGATCAATAGACGTGGACCCCAAGATCCCTCTGTTCCTCCACACTGCTTAGAGTCCTGCCATTAACCTTGTAACCTTGTACTTCTCAAGCCTTCTGACCATGCCTATATTTTGGTACAACAATCCAATCCATACCATATTGCTCTCAGCACAATTATTGTTCCATAATGATCCAATTCTCCTTTGAATGTGATTGTTTTATTGTTTTTCAGTTTCCTTTAGGACCAGGCATTTGAGTGGTTAAAGAGATGAACCCCTTCATGTCACAATAAAGTAGATTGGTGGTGGGATGGATTCAGAACTCAACCCAAGAAGATATGAAATTGATAAAGAAGAAGAAAATGAGAGAAAACCAGCAACAAACATAAAAAGGGACTTCAAGAGCTTCTGTAAGTTTGCAAAAGGGAAAAGACGAGTGAGGAAAAGGGTAGGTCCTACAGAGAGAAAGAGTGAGAGAGACAGGAGAGTTTATAATGGGGAATGAGAAAATGCACAAGGAATTAAACAAAAAAGAGAGACACAAGAGACAGCAGACACTGGAATCTGGAGAAACAATCTGCTGGAGGAACTCATTGGGCCAAGGAACAGTCGAAGTTCCAACCTGATTTGGTCCTGATGCAGGGTTTTGAGCTGAAACGTTGACAATTCCTTTTCTCCCACAGATGCTGCTCGACCTGCTGAGTTCCTCCAGCAGATGGTTTGTTGAGTTAAACAAAAACTTTGCCTTCATGGAGGAAAACCCAAAAAAACTCCCAGAAATCCTGCAGAACCAGCAGTCCACTCCATGTACGGAAATATAAGAAATTAATATTCATTAGAAAAAGCTACTAATGTACCTGAAAATATAAGATCCATAAACCTCACCAAAATGTTGGAAATTGGTTACTATAGAGATAGTGGATATTCTGGAGACCATCTTCTAAAATTCTGTAGATTGCTGGGTGGTAAATATAACCCCACTATTTAAGATAAATTATCAGGATTGGAGAGCTTGAGTTATAAGGAGAGGCTGGATAAGCTGGGACTGTTCTCCTTGGAGTGAAGGAGGCTGAGTTGTGACCTTATAGAGGTTTATATAACCATGAGGGGTGTAGGTAAGGTGGATGATCACAGTCTTTTCCCCAGGGCAGGGGAGTCTAAAATTAGAGGATAGAAATGGAAGTTGAGAGGTGAAAGATTTAAAAGGGACCTGAGGGGCGACTTTTTCATGCAGAGTGCGGTGGGTATATAGAATGATCTGCCAGAGGAAGCTGTAGAAGTGGGTACAATAACAACGTTTATGGATAGAAAAGGTTTAAGATAAGATTTCTTTATTAGTCACTTGTACATTGAAACACACAGTGAAATGCATCTTTTGCGTAGAATGTTCTGGGGGCAGCCCGCAAGTGTCGCCACGCTTCGGGTGCCAACATAGCATGCCCACAACTTCCTAACCCGTACGTCTTTGGGATGTGGGAGGAAACCGGAGCACCCGGAGGAAACCCACACAGACACGGGGAGAACGTACAAACTCCTTACAGACAGTGGCTGGAATTGAACCCGGGTCACTGGCACTGTAGTAGTGTTATGTTAACTGCTATGCTACCGTGCCTGAGGATAAGGGCCAAATTCAGGCAAGTGGGACAAATTCAGATAGACATTGTGGTTGGCATAGGTGAGTTGGGCTGAAAGGCCTGTTTCTGTGCTGCACAACTATGACTGTGTAGAAGGGAGAGAGAAAACAGGGAACTACTGAAATCTGTAACAAAGCATGTGATATCAAGACACTTGAAAAATAGTGACATGACTAAGCAGAGTCAAATGGATCTATGAAAAGGAAGTCATGCTTGACTAATGTATTGGAGTACGTTGAGAATGTAGCTAAGAGTGTGGATGAGGAGGTACCAATTTTCAGAAGATGAAGTCCCTTATGGGAGATGTTGGATAAAGTTGGAACATACAGATTTGGAGGTAATATACTAATTTTGATTGAGAGTTGGTTAATGGATATGAAACCAAGAATAGGGGTGAGTGGGCCCTTCTCTGGTCAGCAGGCTGTTGGGATTGGGCTAGCACAGAGATTGGTGCTTGGGTTTCAACTATTTACAGTCTGTATCCGTGATTTAATGGACGGAATTAAATCTAACATTTCCTCATTTGCTGAAGACACAAATCCACATGGGAATGTAGAAGCCTCTAGTGGATGTACGTGCACTGTGAGTGGGCAAGAACATAGCAGATAGAGTGCAGAAAAGATTTACCAGGCTGTTGCCTGCACTTGGGGGTCTGAGTTACAAGGAAAGGTTACACAGACTAGGACTTTATTCCCTGGAATGTAGGAGATTGATGAGTGACCTGATAGAGGTGTCATGAGCAGCATAGACACGGTGAAAGCACATAGTCTTTTTACCAGGGAGGGGGAGCTAAAAACAAGAGGGTATAGGTTTAAGATCAGAGGCGAGAGATTTATAAGGGACATCAGCGGCAGCTTCTTCATGAAAAGGGTGGTGCATATTTGGAATGAGCTGCCAGAAACAGTGGTTGAGGTGGGCACATTAACAACATTTAAAAGCCATCTAGATAAGTACATGGATAGGAGAGATTTAAAGGGCCATGGGCCAAATGCAGGCAGATGGGACCAGTTCGCTGGGCAACACAGTCAGCATGGACCACTTGGTAAAAAAATACTACCAGAGAAAATAACGTGCTAGAAAATTGATAAATCCAATGGACCTGATGAGCCACAACCAGGAGCTTTGAGGCTAGTGACTATAGAGCTTTGGGGACATCTTCCAAAGTTATGTAGATTCTGGAATGATTGCTGGGTGGCAAATGTGACCCCACTATCTGTGTAAGGAGGTGGAGAGAAAACAGGGAACCACTGTGAGGAAAATGCTGGAATGTATGATAAAGCGCGTGATATCAAGAAGCTTTCCAAATAATATGATTGATCGGAGTCAACATGGGTTTATGAAAGGCAAATCACATTTTATTATTGTTTTTTGAGGGTGTGTCTGGCAGAGTAGATGAGGAGGAACTAAGAGGAGTGATGCATTAGATTTTCAGAAGGGTTTTGATAAGATCTGACACAGCAGTATAGTGAACAAGGTTAACAAACATGGAATTGGGGGTAATATACTGGTGTGGACTGTGAGTTGATTATTGGATAGGAAACCAAGAATAAAAATATGTGGGTCATTCTCAAGTTCACAGACTGTCATCAATAAGATAGTGCAGGGGTTGGTGCTTGAGCCCCAACTATTCACAGTCTGATTCAATGATTAACTAAGGGGACCAAATGTAACATTTCCAAGTTTGCTAATGACACAAAATCAGTAGGGGTGTGAGTATTGATGAGGATGTAAATAGGCCTCCAGTGGACACATAGCCCTCCAGCTCATGCATACAAAGTCGCTAAGAGTAGTGGGAAACTGGAAGATTGGGAAAACCTTAAAAAACAACAAAGAACCACTGAGCAAGCAATAAGGAAAGGGAAGATAGATTATGGAAGTAAACTAGCACAAAATAGAAAAACAGATAGTAAAAGTTTTTATAATTATATAAAGTGGGGAAAAGGTGGCTAAAGTGAGCATAGGTCCCTTGGAAGATGAGAAGGGGGTGTTAATATTGGGTAATGTGGAAATGGCCAAGGCTTTAAATGACTGTTTTGTGTTGGTCTTCATGGCGGAGGATATGTCTAACATGCCAAGGAGAGAGGTTATGGATTTGATGGGAGGTGAGGACCTGGATACAATCACTGTCACTAAAGAGGTAGTGATAAGCAAACTAGTGGGCCCAAAGGTAGACAAGTCCTCTGGTCCTGATGGGATGCATCCCAGGGTACTGAAAGAAATGGTGGAAGTTATAATAGAGGCGTTTGTGATAATTTACCAAAACTATCTGGACTCTAGGCAGGTCCCAACGGATTGGAAGATGTTGTTTAAAAAAGGATGTAGGCAAAAAGCAGGTAACTAAAGGCCAGTTAGCTTAATGTCTGTAGTCAGGATAATGCTTGAAGCTATCATTAAGGAATAAATAGCAAGACATCTGGATAGAGATGGTTCCATCAGGCAGACACACGCATGGATTCAGGAAGGGCAGGTCCTGTTTAATAAACTTACTGGAGTTCTTTGAGGATATAATAAGTGCAGTGGATAGAGGGGAACAGGTGGGTGTTGTATACTTGGATTTCCAGAAGGCATTCGAAAAGGGTGCTGTATAAAAGATTTATCCATAAGATAAGGATGCATGGAGTTGGGGGTAATGTATTAGCATGGATAGAGGATTGGTTAACCAATAGAAGGCAGAGAGTTGAGATAAATGGGTGTTTCTCTGGTTGGCAATCAGTGGTGAGCGGGGTGCCGCAGGGGTTGGTGCTAGGCCTGCAACTGTTCACAATATACATTAACAATTTGGAAGAGGGGACCGAGTGTAGCATACCTAAGTTTGCTGATGACACTAAATTGAGTAGAAAAACAAATTGTGTAGTGGATGCGGAGAGTCTGCAGAGAGATATAGATAGGTTAAGTGAATGGGCAAGGGTCTGGCAGATAGAGTACAATGTTGGTAAATGCGAGGTCATCCACTTTAGAAGGAAAAATAGATCAGATTATTATTTAAATGGAGAAAGATTGCAGCATGCTGTTGTGCAGAGGGACTTGGGAGTGCTTGTTCATGAATCACAAAAGGTTGGTTTTCAGGTGCAATAGGTTATCAAGGAGGCAAATGGAGTGTTGGCCTTCATTGCTGGAGGGATTGAATTTAAGAGCAGGGAGGTTATGCTGCAACTGTACAGGGTACTGGTGAGGTCACACCTGGAGCACTGCGTGCAGTTCTGTTCTCCTTACTTGAGGACAGATATACTGGCTTTGGAGGTGGTGCAGAGGAGGTTCACCAGCTTGATTCCAGAGATGAGGGGTTAGCCTATGAAGAGAGATTGAGTCACCTGGGACTATACTCGCTGGAATTCAGAAGAATGAGAGGGGATCTAATAGAAACATATAAAATAATGAAAGGGATAGATAAGGCAGAGGCAGGAAAGTTGTTTCCACTGGTAGGTGAGATTAGAACTAGGGGACATAGTCTCAAGATTCGGGGGAGTAGATTTAGGATGGAGAGTAGTGAATCTGTGGAATTCTCTGCACAAAGAAGCAGAAGAGGCTAGCTCATTAAATATATTTAAGACACAGTTAGATTTTTGCATAGCAGGGGAATTAAGGATTATGGGGAAAAGGCAGGTAGGTTGATCTGAGTCCACGTCCAGATGATTATTTAATGGCAGAGCAGGCTCGACAGGCCAGATGGCCTCCTCCTGCCCTTCCTATTCCTTATGTTCTTATGTTCTAATATACACGTGCTAAGTGGGTGGACAACAAAATGGTAAAATCTGGAGCACTTTGGTTTCACAAAGTTCCATTTTGGTAGAAGAAAGAGAATTGGTGAGTAGTTTTTAAATGGTGAAAGACCAAGGAATGTTGGTCAAATGGACACGGATGTTCTTGTACACAAGTCACTGAAAGTTAACATGTGCATTCAGCAGGCAGTTAGGAAAGCATTTTTTGGCATTTATTGCATGAGGATTTGAGTGCAAGGTTAGGGGCATCTCACTGTTATTAAACAGAACTTTGGTGAGACCACACCTGGAGTATTATACAATTTTTGGTCTCCTTACTTCGTTATGGAGGATGTGCAACAAATATTCACCAGTCTTTTTTCTGGGGTGACAGGGCTATAAAATGAGGAGAGTCTGAGCAGTTAGGAATATTTTTCCCAAAGTTTGGAAGAATGAGAGGTAACTCATTGAAGCATAGAGTGCCCAGCATGATAAATACAGGGAGGATATTTCCCTTGGCCAAAGAGTGTAGAAATGGGATCACAGTCTTAAAATATATCATAGGCCATTTAAGACTGAAGCAAAGAGAAAATTCTTCAGTCAGAATACAGTGAATCATTGGGTTTCTGTGCCCAGGAGGATTGAGGAGTGGCCATTGATTGCATTCCAATGACTATTGAATGACCAACTGCTGCTCGTATTTCTTCCCTTCCTACATTCTTCTGCTAATCTCTTGACAACCTACGTAATAGTGCTGATGGTGCATAGTGTTTAATTTACTTTGAAGAAAAACTTAAAATATGTGAGGGGGGTATAGCTCAGTGGAAGAGCATTTGACTGCAGATCAACAGGTCCCTGGTTCAAATCCAGGTGCCCCCTGTATAAGCTTTAGGTTTTCCCAGGCAAGTTTGAATGTCTTATTCTGGCTCTTAAGTTTGGTTATGATTAGTGTTCAGTTTTCTACATGGGAAGTATACCTCTGGTGGGAACTGTCCTTCATGAACATTTCCCAGCCGATATCTTTCCTTCCTGGGTTTGAAATTTGTTGACCTGGCGGCTAAGCATAGCAAGATTCCACAAGTTCCAATAATGTAACTAAAGCAAGCATACAATTATTTGCCTGTGCTCTTGGGATAAATGTAAGCCATCTGTTCTTCTAGTGTTTGAGTGCTGGAGGGGAGTAAGAGGGTTATAGATCTGTGACTGCAGATCATGAGATCCCTGGCTGAAATCCATGGGCCCTGTTCTTGAGTTTATTAATCGAGTGGAGGCTGTTTATATTTATAATGGTGCAGCCAGGTGGAAGTTAATTGATTAAGTTACGACATTGGAACAGATGAATTAAGAGTCTGAAATCAATAATAAAGAATGTGATATCAACATATGCAGAAAAGGACAATATGATTGAGCTTATGAAAGGGAAATTGTTTACGACTAATAGAGTTCTTTGAGGATGTGGTTTATGGGGTAAGTGAGGAGGAACCAATGGATGTGGTGTATTTGGATTTTAATAGGTTTTACAACAGTATCTCACGCAGGAGGCTTGTGACCCAGGTTAAAGGACATAGATGTGAAAGTAAACATAATCAGTTAGAGCAGCCAGTATGATCAAAGACCTCACCCATCCTTGACATTCTCTCTTCTTCCCCCACCAATGGGGCAGAAGATACAAAAGCCTGAAAGCACATACCACCAGGCTCAAGGACAGCTTCTATCCTGCTGTTATAAGACTATTGAACGGTCCCCTAGTATGAAGATGGACTCTTGACCTAACAA
Organism: Pristis pectinata; assembly: GCF_009764475.1. Classification (NCBI taxonomy): domain Eukaryota; kingdom Metazoa; phylum Chordata; class Chondrichthyes; order Rhinopristiformes; family Pristidae; genus Pristis; species Pristis pectinata. The sequence continues at coordinate 5,323,301 of NC_067429.1, forward strand.
TCTACCTCGTTATGGCCTTGCACCTTATTGTATGCCTGCACTGCATATTCATTGTAACTGTAACACTTTATTCTGCATCCTGTTATTGTTTTACTTTGTACCACCTGAATGCACTGACAGGACAAAATGATCTGTATGGATGGCATGCAGAACAAAGTTTTTCATTGTACCTTGGTACATGTGACAATAATAAACCAATTTGCCAATATACAAGAGTTGGGTAATGCACAGGAAACCAAGAGTAGGAATGAACGAGCCCTTCTGAGGTTGGCAGGCTGAGATGATTGAGTTCGTGCAGGGATTGGTACTTGACCTGACAACTCACAATCTGTATCAAAAATTTGGCCGATCAAACCAAATGTAACACTTGCAAGTTTGATGATGACAGAAACTTAGTTGGGAAAGTAAATATTGATAAAGAGGCTTCAAGTGGATGTCCAACTCTGTGGATGAGTGGACATGAATAGAACATGTGGAAAATATGGAAAAATGTGAGGTTGTCTAGTTTGGTAAAAAAGAGAATTTCAGAACAGTTTTTCTACGATGAGTGTAAGGCTGCTGGTCACAGGGACCTGGGTGTCCTTGTACACAAATTCCTGGAAACTAACATGCAGGTGCAGCAGTCAATTAGGAAGGCAAATGATTCATTGTCATTTAATGCTAGAGGATTTGAATTCAAGATTAGAGAAGTCTTACTGTAATTAAATGGAATGTTAGTGTGATCAGTCTTGGAGTATTGTGTACAACTTCTGGTCTCCTTGTCTACAAATGATATTTGCTACAGAGGGAGTGCAGTGAAGTTTCACCAAACTATTTCCTGAGATGGGGGTTCTGTCAAATGAAGACAAGCTTGAGCAGGTTAAGAAGAATGAAAGGTGAAATTATTGAAGCATACAAACTTCTCAGAGAGCTCAAATAGTTTGACGTTTTCCATGGCTGAAGAGTCTAGAAATACAGGCACCGTCTTAAAATAAGTGTTCAATGATTTGAGGACTGGAAGGAGGATACAGTTCTTCATACAGAAAATGATGAATCATCAGAATTCTCTGTCCTGGAGTGAATGCTCAGTCATTGAGTGCATTCAAAGCAGATATTATAAAGGAATCAAGGGATATGGGGACAGGACAGGAAAGTGACCATTGAGGTAGATCAATCATGAATGGTGGAGCAGGCTTGACTGGCCAACAACTGCTCCTATTTCTTCTGTTCTTACACTTTTTGTTTGTCTCTTGCCAATTTACAGAATAATCCTGATGGTGCATAATGTTCATTTATTTTTAAAACAGAGCTGAGATGTATGAGGGGGTGTAGCTCAGTGGAAGAGCATTTGACTGCAGATCAGCTGGTCCCTGGTTCAAATCCAGGTGCCCCCTGTGTAAGCTTTAGGTTTTCCCAGGAAAAGTTAAAGGTCTCATTCTGGCTCCTGAGTTGTGCCATGATTGTGACCAGTGTTCATGATTCTTCATAACAAAGCACACCACTGGCATGTTCTTCATGAAAATTTCCCATCCGATATCGTTCCTTTCTGGGTTTGTGTGGAGGCTGCATTCAGTAGGATCCCACAACAACCAAGCACACACAAGGAAGTGAAAATCAAAAAAAAACTTCAGATGCTGGAACTTTGAAAATAAAAAGCACAAAATGCTGGAAACACCCATCAGTCAGGCTGCATCTATGGGAAGAGAAACTGCGTTAAAGTTTCAGGTCAAAGCTACTTCATCAGAACTGGGAAGAAGACATGCTTGTTAAGCTGCAGCAAGGGAGGAGGGCAGATGTCTTCCCCTGATTTTACTCCATCAGAGACATACCCCCTTCCACACCCTCCCTGCAGCTTAACAAGCTAAGTTTGTCCCCTTGCCGGTTGTGACAAAGGGTCTTCAACCCGAAACATTAACTCTCTTTCTCTACCCACAGAAGCGGCTGAATATTTCCAGTATTTTCTGTTTTATTTCATGATCTCTCTGTGTTCTTGGAATAGAAGTAAGCCATTTTCCTCCTAGTGTGTGAGTACTGAAGGTATAGCTCAATGGAAGAGCATTTGGTTGCAGGTTGTGAGATCCCTGGTTCAAATCCCAGCTCCCATCTTAGGTTTATGGGTAGAGTGGAAGTTCTGCTGATTATATTCAGAATGGCATTGCCATTGGTGTTATTGCCTTAAGTTAAGACAGGAGAACATAAGAATTAGAACCTAGAGGAGGCCAGCTGGTCTACCAGCCTGCTCAGCTATTGCTGATGGCTGTGGTTTAACTTCTTCTGCAATCTCCTCTGACTCAAGTGAGAAGACTGACCGTGTGCACATTGTTTGTCTGCAACACTCCCTCAACTCTTTGATGGAGAAACTACCATACTTCTATTGTCATAAGTTGATTTAGATTCTGTTCCACTGCTCCTGGGCCCTTGTTTCAAGACTAAATTATCTTTTTGCAGTACAATGCACTCACCTCACCTCCATCTCTGCCCCAGCAGTTCTCTCCCTCTCTCCCTCTCTCTCTGTTTCTCTCTCTCTCTGCTTGTTTCTCTCTCTCTCTCTCACTTCTCTCATTCACACTCTCTCTCCGTCTTGTCAATAGTGTCTACATATTAAAGCAATTTTGAGAAGAATCCAAAAATGTATTGAAATGATCCCAGCTTTAAGAAGTAAATAGAGAGGGTCTAGGGAGGGCAGATGTTGGACACTTACAGAGACAGGTGAATTTACAATAGTGAATGAGGAAATGGTAGGGGAATTTTTTAAAAACTTCATCTCCGTCTTCATCTTTTATCCCAGTTACACTTCTGGACTGAGTTGGTGTAAGTGACAAGTCTGGTGTTATGTCCATAATGTGTATGTAACTATCCTCCGCTTTCTGAAGCTTCCCTACTATTGCAATAAATTGCTATAAATTCCATTTCTCTGCTGTTTTTTCTTGACTAAATTGACTTCCTTTGCCAAACAATAGTCTAATTCCCACCAACTGCAAGGCTGATGTGGTCTTGTCAACAGCTTCTATGCATTTATTAGAACAATGTAGGAAATAATTCAGAAATATCTTGAAGCGAGCCTACTTTTGTTCCAAGCCCCTTTTATCTCTTCCTCGTTTTCTTGCGACCAAGTTTTCCAGCTACTTTCTCCCACTCTCTGCCCCAGCAGCTCCCTCTCTCTCTCTCTGCTTGTTTCTCTCTCTCTCTCTCTCTCTCTCTCTCTCTCTCTCTCTCTGCTTGTTTCTCTCTCTCTCTCTCTCTCTCTCTCTCTGCTTGTTTCTCTCTCTCACCTCTCATTTACACTCTCTCTGCATCTGAACCTCACTCTTGCACACTCACTCACTCTCTCACCTCTCCCACTCCATCTCTCTGTCTCTGACAGATTGGATGTTTTGAACTGGAAGGTGTTTGGTTGATGTTAGGTAGGGTTTCACCCTTGCAGCTAGCTCCGTGGGTTCTGGTGCACATTGATCCTCAGGGGAGTGCCCCTGGTCGACGATGCGGGCCTGCGGATTGGTCCGGAAATGGAGGCGGGTTTGTCTGACCGGTTTCTGGTCCCCGTTTTCGATGTTTCCCCATCCCTAGCTCGGAACCAAACCCTCAAATCATAAAGTAAATCGACCCCTCCATTGTCCTTCAAATGTCTACTTTACAAATATTTATTCAATTCCCCTTTAAAGACTACCACTGAATTTATCAGGGAAGGCCTTCCAGATTGGAAGCGTGTATAAAAGGAATCCTAATTTCCCTGCAACGACCCTCACCCGCCACCGTGACACTCAACCTCACACCCAATCTGCATTTTTTTTGCCAGCTCTATTTAACCTTGCCCCTCTTCAGAACCTCCTGTCAGTTACTTTTTTCCCTTCTGCCTTTTGAACGGCTCTGTCAAATCTTCATTTAACCTTCTTCGCTGCTCTTAGGAGAATCAGCCCACCCTCTCCGCTTTCACCAGAAAAACCTTAAAGAGTTCTAGATTAAGAATTGTTGAAACAAAGGCAGGACAGTAGATCAGTTAAAGTTCCAGCGCTCCCACATTATATTCTCCCGCCCAGAAAATCACTGCAGGACAAGGACTTTTAATCCTTTGACATTTCTGGACTGGAAATGTGTCCAACGTCAGGGGACTAATCTTTCAAATCTACACACTTTTTAAATGTTGTTCTTTGTATCGTGTTTAAACTAAACCATGTCACAAAATAAATAACATTAATTTGACAACGAGAAATAAATGTACCAATTATCATTTACAGTTCCACCCCTGTATTTACTTAACTTTTCGTACAAATCAATAAATGGAGATGGACCTGCCAGGACTGATCCTAGCGCCCAACAACCTCATTCTAATCTGTACGCATATATTTAAAGAGATGTTATTGATCTGCCTCAGGATAACCCGAAAGCACAACACACAGTGGTCTCAAGTCTCATAAATTACCCACCGCAACGGCAGACCTGTCAGGGATTGCCATATTCATTAAACGCGTTGCCCCGCTGATGTCATTAAAAGAAATCTAATTCAAACGTGTAACTCCTTTGGCATTGCACTTCTAGATTATAAAAGGATCCACAATTCTCTCTGCCACCCTTTTACCGTGAATGTGGGGGCAGGAATTCGGAGGGGATTTTTTGTTTGCTCTCTGTTTATACATCTAATGAAGGATGCCATCAACATACATGCGAGTTAACGCGGGCCCCTTTACTTTGCGCTTCTTTCCTCCGAATTTATCTTTGGGGAAAGTTACCAACATCGGCAGCGGCACATCAATGCGATCTTGCGGTACTTACATTTGGCAGCTGCAACGTAATACAACAAGGCATCGGCTGCATTTAAAAATGCAACTCATTGGCAGTAAAAGTGAAAATCACAAAACTAAGGTGTCCCGGAAGAAAGAGATTTCCCTCAAACTCAGCGCCTCCTGTGTGGAAAGATTCACTGTGATTTAAGAAAGAGGTTGAAGAACACACACCATCAAGTAAACGTTACTGCTGTAATTCGAAATCAGAGTCCCGCAGAACTTACTTCCTCTATATCCTGCACGCTTTCCACAAATGGTTAATGGCATCATTTACGCTTCAGCACATTTGTGATAAAAGATGTTGGAAAAAAAAAGCTTCGGCGGCTCCAATGATTCGTAATTATGGACATTTGGTCCGCAGAGATTTGTGCCGTAATTATTCAGTAGGCAAAGGACCGGAGTCTCCCAGAGTGTGGGAGTGAGTGGTATAGTTGTGATACCAGCTTCAAAGACATGCCAAAAGATTACCGCTTTGAAAGCAATACTGATGGCGGGATTAGAGTCACTGGCTAAACTGCAAGCAGCTGCTCGATTGTCAGGCCAAAGCTTCATCTCTGTTGCTAAGATGATGACGTCACGGGACATGCTGACCTGATTGGACCTTTGCTGGTTTGCCACAATCGGTCCATTGTATGTTGCTGCGGCGGTGGCATTCCGCTGACGTCGTCTGTCGGTTCCAACGAGATGTTGCGAAGGGACATGACGTCACAATGAGCGATTGTTGCCTCTGATGTGACGTCATCGGGGATCTCCCCTGTTGCTCCGAGCAGGACGTCATACAGGGATATTGGCTGACGTAGTCTCATGATAGGATTTCCCCGCTGCCGTGGAAATGATGCCATCGCAACCATTATTTTTAGTGTTACCACAACCATACTAACCATTGAGCTGGTTCGGTTGCTACGAACACCGGAATATTCTGCATTGATGCAGTGACACTCCTTGTTACTGTGCTAAAGGTGCCTTAACTCGAAGTAATTCACATGACAATCTGGAATAGACTGAAGATCAAGATTAGGTGACCCCTCGTTTAATTTTTGAAAATGAGATTGAGGAGGAAATTATAAGTGACAATGATAAAGAGTTTGCATAATTCTTAACATAAAAGTCACTTACCTGTGCTGTCTGAAAATTATATTTTGAATATTAACATCGTCTTATTTCTTTAAAATTTAATTAGGCATTTCTTCTATATTCAATCTCGCCCACCAATTTCCATCACTTGTTTGAGATACAGGATCAGTTACCAATTTCGGCTGCAGAGGAAGGCGCGAAGGGAGTGTTGCGCGGTGATACTGTTATGGTCAATCAATTGGGAAAAAATTACCAATGTAATAAAGACTCCAGGTGAAACAATCGAGGCGAAGGTACTCAGAGTCGGCTACGATTTAAATGTTAATTTTATTTCGGTCAGGAGACGATCCTTCAAATAAAGCTGGATAAAGGCGAGGTTGTATGTCGGGTTGTTACTGTGACCTATGAAATGGAGTTTTGCGGTTTCCGCTGTTTCGTCATCACACCCAGCCGATCATTGGAGTCTGGCGGATGATATTGTGTCAACATTGCATCGTTAGTGAAGAGTCCTTGCCATTGCACACTCTAATAAACGCGTTAACAGAGTAGATAAGTTCCGGTGCAATGTAAAACCGTGCCAGGATCACAAAGACAACATAAGCGTCAGGCGGGCAGTCGCTGAGTTATTCTTGGCAGAATGGAGAACAGCAAAGTATTTTCACTAAAACTTCACACAGGCTCCAACAACTATTGATAAGTGCGGCTCCAACAACACCGAAGGTCGACCTCATCCAGGACAAGACAATTCGCTGGACTGGCTCTCCATCCATTGTCTGAAGCATCTCCTCCCTCCACCACCGTCCACGTCGCGGGTCACAACACTCATCAGTCCAGATGAAGGGTCTCGACCCGAAACATTGACTGTCCATTTCCCTCCACAGATGCTGCCTGACCCGCTGAGGTTCTCCTGCATCTTGTTTGTCTCTCCTGGATTCCAGCGTCTGAAGTCTTGTATCTCCATTCAGCAACAACCATTAGGTTTCTGTGGCTAAAGATTGAGCTGTAGCTCAGTGACGCCACTGCCGCCTCTGATGGATAAGATTCAAGTCTCACACCAGAAACTCAAGCACAGGATCGTGGGTGTTGTTCGTTCCGGGATGTTGTTGCCATGAAACGCCACCTACCTTGTTAGGTTCACAGCAACGGATCTCACAGCGAACCCCAAACAACATCGCTGAAAAAATCGTTTGACTTTGGCTGTACTGGTGCTTTGCGAGAATTTGATGTGCTAAAGCTGGCTCTGCATTCCTACATTACAGCGGAGATCCTACCAATGCAAATATGCATGAAATTCCTGATATAACAGCTTCGCTGCCACATCAATTAAACCCATCCTTTATTACAGCTGCATCCAATACCAGGAACAACTGTGAATGATCCATATGTACCGCACGTGTCTGGAGCTTCCGATGTGTGTGCGCCTGGTGCGGCCCCTCTGGAATTCATCACAGCAATTAACTTGTAACGTCTTTTCCCTGTGCCGGTCGGTAAAACTTACCTTCAACTTTAACTTCCTCAGTCCGCCTGTTCAAACCCTTCCACAACCTCCTCGCCCCCGTCACCTCCATCGTATTTCTCCAAACTACGTTCGGCTCCACTGCTCTTGTTTGGAGTTACATGTGGTCTTGCAACACACAACACGCTGGAAGAACTCCTCTGGGGAGGGATAGTTACAGTCGACGGTTCGGGTCGGGGCCCTTCATCTGGACTGGCTTTCCTTCCTGCAGCCAGAACCTGACCTCTAGCACCCTATTTCCAGATCACTCCAACTCTCAACCTCTGTTGCCTATGGAATGGAACCAAGGTACGTGAGGAAAGGGCATGAAATGGGGTGTAAAGATCACTATGATTGTAGAGGATGGCGGAGCGATTTGGAGGATTCATATTACCTGCTGCGTCTCCTATTCCTCATACTTCTGTGGTTCTTAACACAGTTCATGAAACCAACCTCTTTAACCTTTGGCCGCGGATGTCCTTTCTCAAGTATTGGCACTGTGGTTCTCTTCTTCGCCGCTCCTCAGAATCAGAACCCGATTTTAAGTGCAATGTGTTGTTCTGCGGTAGCAGTCCGGTGCAAAAAGGCACAAAACTACTGAAAATTACAAAATCAAATAGTGTTAAAAAAAGGGAATAACGAGGTAGTGTTCATGGGTTCAGAAATCTGATGGCGGAGGGGAAGAAGCTGTTCCTGAATTATTGAGTGTGGGTCTTCAGGATCCTGTACCACCTCAACCATGGTAGTAACGAGAAGAGGGCATGTCCCAGATGGTGTGGGTCATAGTAATGGATGCCGCCTTCTTGAGGCATCGCTTCTTGAAGATGTCCTCGATGGTGGGGAGGGTTGTGCCCGTGATGGAGCTGGCTGAGTCTACAACCCTCTGCAGCCTCTTGCGATCCTGTGCATTGGAGCCTCCGTACCAGGCGGTGATGCAACCAGTCAGAATGCTCTCCACCGTACATCTGTAGAAATGTTCTAAGAGTCTTTGGTGAAGTAGACCCGCTGGCGTGCCTTCTTCGTGATTACACCAATGTTCCAGGGAAGTGGGCAATGCCAAAGGAGAAAGCAATGAGCGCACGTAAGCACTTGTATCAGCTTGATTTGTTGGTGCACATTTGGCTCACAGGCGGGGCAGCAGTAAACGGAATTGGCTTGGAGGCATCACTGCGACTGATGGGATACAGGAGCCGAGCTGACATCATGAGAAGTGAAGTCATTAAACCGAAGTTCTTTGAACGGTCCCATAATTTAAAGTGCGTATGTTGATTCAGCTCCCTGACGCAGTGGGATTCTGGACTCCTCCAGCTCCCTGAGATAACATCAGCCCTCACTGTAAAAACAAAACAACTGCGGGAAAATGGCGCATTGACAGTTACTCTGGCCTTTAATTGTGTTTGAAAGAAAGTCCGCCTGGTTGAGAATTTCCATTTAAACGGCTGCCTGGCGCATATTTTTCAGGTTGTTATGGAAACTATTAGGTGGGAATGAAACACTAACAGTGTAAGTTATTCAACCTTTATTTTAAAAAAGGCAAGATTTCAGCTAATACCTGGGTATCGTGTGACACTCACACAACAGCTGCATTGAGATAAAACGACCACACAGATCTCCTTCCATTCGCCTCTAAGCCCCATTCACGAAGACGCCATCTCCGCCACTTTCAGATATATACTATGCCGTGTCAAAGCGCACGCACAAAACTTAACCCAATTTACAAACCGCTTGGAAAACGCCGCCTGATTCCAGCGACGCGTGTTTGGACACAGCTGTTCCCAATGCTAAAGGACTTTAAAAGGAAGACTGCAAAATGTTGGTGTTTCTTTACACCAAAGGCAGGCCCTTCTTGGTTTAATGAGGTGCTACGCTTCTTGGGATATTGAGGTTTTTTTTCTGGGTCTTCATTGATGCCGGAGCATTTTTTCTTTATAAATGTGTGCATGCACTTCGCAGGGGGGGCCCTTCCTGTCTGCTTTCAATAAACTTCAAAGCTCCGCGGCTCCCTTTTCAATATCAATATCATTTTTGAGTGTATATTTTTTTAGAATCAAGTAGCAAGCAAGGGCCCAGCATGTCAATAACCTCATTTCACCTGGTATATATATACTTACCTGAAAAAGTCGGTGGGGTGCGGCAAGGGGGCAGGAGTTGGGCTTAGATCCTGAGGACAGGGAAAGGTGCCAGAGTAATCGAGTTATTTCCAAACCATTCACGTCTGACTGAATGGTCTCATTCCGTGCTGTTTCAATCTATGACCCCATGACCCCACGAGGTATGACCCTTGATGGATGGGGGGGGGGGGGAGTTTACATTAGAGGGAACAGAATACCACATGTGTGCACAATTTGGGCTCGATTTATTGTAACCTTTCTGCTTATAGTAGCAGTCCAGGGAGTTTAGCAGAGAAAGAATCTAGGTTGATATCCCAGTGCAGTACCGAGGGGGTTGTGCCGTGTTTTGGATGAAACATTAAAGCATTTACAAACTACAAAATGCTGGATTTATTCAGCAGGCCAGGCAGCACCTGAGGGGAGAGAAGCAGGGTTAACATTTCCAGTTGATGAACTCGATTCAAATCTATTCCCTGTCCACTCTCTTAAGTGAATGTGAAACACTATGGGTACTATCTATTTTCAGATGAAGACTTGGGGGGCTTTATTCATGGAACGTCTAACCTAGAACAGTACAGCATAGAACAGGCCCTTCGGCCCACAATATCTGTGCTGACCATGGTGCCAATTTAAACTAACCCTATCTGCCTGCACATGGTCTGTATCCCTCCTTTCCCTGCCTGTTCACATGTCTGTCTGAATGCATCTTAAATGATTAAATGATGCATCTTATCTGCTTCCACTACTTGCCCTGGCAGTGCACGCCAGGCACCTAACCATGCTGTGTGTAAAAACACTTGCCTCGCTAATCTCCTTACAATGTTCCCCCCCCCCCACCCAGCTTAAATCCGTGCCCTCTAATATTTGACATTTTTATCCTGGGAAAGGGGGTCAGATGATCTACCTTATCCCTTTTTTCTTATAATTTTATAAACTTCGATCAGGTCTCCCCTCAGCCTTCGATGCACCAGAGAAAACAACCCAAGTTTGTCCAACAGCTCTTTACAGCTAATACTCTCTAATCCAGCCAACATCTTGGTGAACCTCTTCTGCACTGTCTCCAAAGCCTCCACATCCTTCCTGTAATTCCCAGTGTGTTTGGCAATATTTATTTTTCAATTGCTATCACAACCATAGATTATCAGATCATTTATCTTATCAATTTGTGGGAGCTTGCTATCCATTGGTTAGCCACCATATTGCTTGCATCAAAACAGAGGGCATTTCAACATACTTAATTTGGGGGCTTCAGAGATGGTGAAAGGTACCATAGGAATGCAAGCCTTCTTTATCCTTTTCTACTACAGTATGAAACACACTAACACTTGGATCACAAGGACTGATCAAATGAATGACAAATGATAAGAATTTACTCTCCTCCAATTCAAGTTCTTAAGTACCCCCATGTTTAATTCTTTCACCATTGACAAACATGCCCTCAGATCCCAAAGTCACAAGTCTCTTTGATTTCCTTCCACTTTAGCAACACTCAATAAAACCTTGCTCTTCACTCATTTCTGGTTGCCTTTCCCAATATTTCCTTTTTAATTTCAGTAAAAAGAGAAAGAAGATGAAGGAAAATATGGACACATGAAGGCATCTTCCTGGCATGTCAACCTTATCATAGACCCCACCCACCCGGGTCATTCTCTCTCCTCTCCCATCAGGCAGAAGATACAGGAGCCTGAGGGCACATACCACCAGGCTCAAGGACAGCTTCTATCCCACTGTGATAAGACTATTGAACGGGTCCCTTATATGATAAGATGGACTCTTGACCTCACAATCTACCTTGTTATGACCTTGCACCTTATTGTCTACCTGCAATGCACTTCCCTGTAGCTGTGACACTTTACTCTGTATTCTGTTATTGTTTTTACCCTGTATTACCTCAATGCACTGTGGAATGAATTGGTCTGTATGAACAGTATGCAAGACAAGTTTTTCATTGTACAAGTGACAATAATAAACCAATACCAATTAGCATCCCACGTAGATAGAGTGTAAAACAGCATGCAACATGAGAAAAGGATTGAGAGAAGATAAAGTAAGATATTTTTCCTGCAGTTATAAAGTAGCATTAACTCTGCAAAGTGCTTCAGGGGAGCAGTAAAACAAAAACATGGCAAGGAGCTACAAAAGGAAGTATGACTAAAATCTTAATCAAAGAGATAGGTTTTATTGTACATCACTAGACAGGAAAATAGAAAGAGAAGGGGGTGAATTGAAGATCTTAGGGTTTAGGCATCTGAAGATATGTCTGCTAATGGTGGAGCAATTCAGAAATGCTCAAGAGATCAGAATAAATATCTTCATGAGATTGGAATGAAAGGGAAGGCATAATAAATGAAGGCAAGGTTAAGCTGCTTGGGCTCTCACATTTGCTCTACCACTCAGTAAGACCCTAGCTGATCTTTTAACCCAGTGTCATTTTCCTATACTAACTCCATATCTCTTAATATCCAAAAATCTATCATATCGCTCTTAAGTATATTCTGCAACTGAGTAGAGAGTTCCAGAGATTCATTACTATGTCGGTGAAGAAAATTCTTCTCATATCAACCTTAAATAGTCAATGTTCTATTCTGAATCTGTGATTGCTGGTTTAGAACTCCATCCACGTGAAGCATTATCTCTGCTTTTACCCTGTTAACCCTTGTGAAAATGTTATGTTTCAACAAGATTACATCTCATTCTCTAAACAGAGTGCAGGCCCAGATTGAATAATCTCTCTTTATATGACAATTATCCCAAACCAGAAATCAACCTTGTGAACCTTTGCAAAACTTACATCTATTGCAGGTATATTCTTCACTAGATTGAGCGCTCCGACCAGTAAACAATACTCCAGGTGTAGCCTCACTGGGCCATGTACAATTGCAGTAAGCCATCTTTACTCTTGTACTCGAATCATCTTGCAGTAAAGGCTCACATATCATTTGCTATCCAAATTACTTGATGTACCTGAAAATTAATGTTCAGTAATTTGTTTAAAAGGTTCGCCAGTCACCAAAACCTTTCAACATTCACCAGGTAAAAAAGTCTATTTTTATATTTTTCTGCCAAAGTAGATGCCTTCAGATTTTCCACATTCCACTCCCTATGTCCCCACACATTCAGTTAGTCTCTTTGTCCCTTTGAAGCCTCTCTCAACTTATCCTGCTCCCAACTTACACTGCCACCCAGGTTTGTATCATCAGCAAACTTGGATCTATTACACTTGCTCCCCTCATCCAAATCATTGATATAGATTGCAAATAGAGATATGAGATCATGGAGGTGTCTACAAAAATAATAAAATTGAGGAGCAAACTTAATGAGCATGGAGGTAATGTGTGAATTAAGTGGTGCAGGCTGAAAATCGGGTAGCGGAATGTGGAAGGTTAGTCAGGAATGCATTGGATAAGCCATGTGCAGAGATAACAAAGTCATAGATAAGGTGCATTTGGGCCTGGGCAAATTAGGCCAATGTAGGTAATTTGGATGACAGACCAGTTATGTGGCTAGATTCTGATCTCTGACCATTTCCAGACAATCTGATCAACTTCAGACAGCTGCCAGATGTGATATAAGGGATAAAGTTTGTGGTGGGAACCCAAGCCTTTGGTCTTTCTCATGTTTACATGGAGGAACTTCCATAGCGGGCATTGGTCAACCAATCTGATGATTTACTGACAGTAGAGGGGTTGGGAGAGATGATAATAAAGGGACTACTGCCTTTCAGTGTATGTGTGGAAATTCCTACCTTGGCTTCACATGATGTCATCAAGGGTGGCATACGGATGAGAGGGAGACAACCAGTGATAGATCCTTGGGGCAACAGAGAGGGAGCAAGCAGAGAAGCAATAACAGGGGGTTTCCTTCTGTGATTAGATAAGAATGGTTCCATCAACTGGACAACTCTGGGGAAATCTTAGAGAAAAATGATGTAAAAATAACAAGTGATACAGACAGATCAAAAAGGATGAGAAGGGATAGATTATCTTTTTCACAGTCAGAGAGTATGTTAATTGTGATTCTATTTGGAGCAGGTGTGACATTGTGGCAAGGTTGGTAATGTATAAGAATGGAGGGATTTAGTAAGGTATCCGGGAATAAAAAATTAACAGTAGGGTAGAAAATTAACATTTAAAAAGTATAAACATCAAGGAAATTGAGTAAAACTGGACCCAAATTCCCTGTGACTTAGAGGAAGACGAAAAGAAACAAGAATACACGAATGTACATGCGGGGACGAGGCAGTTTACAAACCAAATGCTCCTGGGAAAATGAAGTAGGAAAAGAATCCAAGCCCAGGCCTGGTCCTGCGAGGATTTACAACAGCAACACATTTGTAAATGTACACAGTTCTCCCTCTCACACGCATACACACCTGCAGACATAACATACAACGTCTTTATTGTGTATTTCTGACATGGTTCAACTTTTTAAAGGGACAGACAGGAAGACGTTTAATATACAAATTAGCGAACGAACTCAAATTTTAACACTACAAAATGCAATGATGGAAAAGGCGAGGGTTAGGGATAAGTAAGAGTTTCAGGGTACCGCCTCAAGTCTGAAGGAAAAGGAAGTTAAATTTAACTATTCGACCAATCGACATTCACTCAAAGTTCAGCTTCTCCAAAGACACAAATACCCGTATTCATTTGAGTGAAGTGTTTATCACCAGGAGAATTTGCAATCATCGGCACGGTACATAAAAAGGTGCGCTTTCACACCGCACACTGAAATTTTAGACAATAATCCCAAACAGCCTGACACATTCACACATAAACAAGCATAACCAGTCACCGGCGCACAATCACGGCCCATCACACTCATTGTATCTCATGATGCATAATCACAGATCTATTCGCGAAAAAAAACATAACTTCAACAACCTTAAGCAAAGTTTCACACAGTTATTGACCCAAGGACACAACCAGTTTTGGACTAAAAGCGCCCGAAAAGGAGAAGATTAAGTGCCATGCAGACATCGCTTTGCATCATCGGCCGAGATACTGACATTTTAAATGCATTTCCCAAAACGTCTTCAATCCAATAATGCCATTCACTCGAGACAATAATAGCTTAAACAAATTATCTTAAGCATTAATTCAAAATCGAGTCCCCACAACTCCCAAATTTTACCTCCCTTTCTTCCTAGGGCTTTCATTGTTACGATTCAGTAACTGTACTTACCACCCAATTTCCCCCCACCCCTTCTCCACTGCACCCCACATCCGTCAGCTGAAGCACGTAACATTCTTCGGTTGGCGGCTGGCTTCATGAATCTGAAACAAATACAGATGGATAGGAAAAGGATATCAGGAAATCGCGCCGTTTCTTCCCGGTCTCCAGCACAAAGTGCTTCTGCTCTGTTCCCTTTCCGGCGGCGAGGAATTTTGCTGTGGGGTCGGTGGACTTTGAAACAACTGGGCCTGCGCTTCTCAGCTCTGAACTCACATCTGGAGAGGGCGGGGGGTGGGGGGGGTGGGTATTCCCGGATAAACTTTCCGCTTGGAGCCCTTCAATTGATTCCCACGTGTTTTGTGTGTCCCTTATTGTTCCCCGTCTTCCAGGAAATTGCAGCTGTCAATCATCTCGCCCCCACACATTATTTTGGAATTGAAGAGAAGGTTGACCCTTTTTGCAAATTCAGCCAACCCTTGCTTAATTTTGGACACCAGCTTCTACATTACAAGAATATATCCCAGTTAAGTTTTATTCTTGTTTGGAATTCCAGCACGGTTGTGATAATGTTAGGACTCAATATTTATCTGATGCCTTTATTTGTGAATCCCGGTTCGTCCTTTTGCTACTCATTAAAGTGCTTAGAAATTGCAGCCAGCCTCATTTTCCGATGGAGCGTTTTATAAATTGCAATATTTCACAAGAGTTTTACTTAATCTCTTCAACACCACATTCTTTTTATGCCCAGACAGAAATGCCAGAGAATGTTAGCGCGATGATTTACTGTATTTTTACGGCAAACAAGCTTTTCTTCATGTTTGCCTTTAGCGGGCCAGTGTGTTTATATTTGTAATCCCGCATTCTGTTAATGAAGAACAATAACCCGGGCTTTGTTTGCACGTCCCTTCCCCTTTAATGGTGGATTGAGTTCGCCCAGTGTCAGGGGTCAGCCAGGGGTCAGATGGGTCATTGTATTGTGATCATGGGTCAATAAGCAACCGCACAGCCACTAAATCCACATCATTACCTAAATAGCCAGGAATGCGCGGGGCCATTCAACGCACAGTGACCGTATTCTTTTTAAAAAAAGATCAATATTTCGAATAATTCTGGGTTCATTTTGTGCCTCTGTGTTAGTGTGTGTGTGTGTGTAGTGTGTGTGTGCTGATGTGCGTGTGTAAATTTGCGATCTGTGTTCATGTGTGTGTTAGTTTAATCTGTAGGTGGGTGTGTTGCTGTATCTACGTGTGCTTATTAATGTGTGTGTGTTAATGTACGTGTGTGTTTTACTGTGCGTGGTGGTTTGTGCGCGTGTAAATTTGTGATGTGTGTTCACGTGTGTATTAGCTTAGTCTGCTAGGTGGGTGCGCTGGTTTTTCTACGTGTGCGTATTATTGTTTTTAAACCAACGAAGCGACAGTGAGATATACAGGGGTGCGTTTACATATCACAGCCCCACATGATTTTAAATTCAGTGGTCGTAGGAATTAATATTTTAGACTTTGGTGTAGTAAATTAAGGCACAGAAACACACTATGCCTCCCATTAGCTAGGATTGTTTAAACTAAACTGCACGCTCAAGCTCTCTTTCAATTGTTATATTTATTTTTGTGCGAATATGCGTCAGATTCCTTATGGGCAGCTTTTACTTGTGTGTGTCTGGGGCGAGGGGAGGGGGCGGTATTCTTTAGGGTTGGGGTTGGAGTGGGCGGAGCCCTTTCCCAGAAGAACAAGCAGAGGTTAACCCGCTTCTGAAAATTAAAGGCGAGAGCAAGGCGCTGTCAAATTATTTACCTGGTCCTCCGAGCAACGTTTGAACAGAAAGGTTTGTTATATTGAACAGCTGGATGGATCTCTCTGAGTCCGAACTGAAATCCCTAGGCGCTATTAAACCGTTAAGAGTTGCTCCAGTCTTTAGAAATGGGCTTCCTTAGAAGAAAATTAAATGAATCAATAATTTGAATTAAATAACACAAGTAACACAACAGGGAGGTTAGTGTTAAAAAACTAAATGGTTAGATAATTCTTAATCATAATGAGCAGGTTTCATATATTTGTGTAGCTGCTTAGGAACACAAAATATGATTCCAACCAAAACGTTCTGCCGTGAAGTGTCATTCTCTGTGAGGAATGGAACGTGCGACAGTGTTACGATAACGATCTATGTAGTTGGTTGCCCGTATTATCAGCCAGCACCATATACAAATGCAAACTTATTTTGACAGAGCATTCATCTTTAGCAATTAACATTACCAAGCAGTGGAGGATTGGCATTCGCTAATGGACGCGGAAATATATTAAAGTATAACATTCTGAAAATTCATTAAAGGTGTAATTACTTTAAGGATGCAGTTAGTTTTAGAGCAGTATAGTATTCTACGAAGGAGTGCGATCTTTGAGCCCAATAAAAAAAAGACTTGCTTAGGCTCTCTTGCTTATCGTTGTTGAAATGTCCAAGTATGCAAAATATCTGTATTATTGTAACTGACGCACTTAACACTACTGATCGATCGATGTTCTCCACAACCTTTCAGGTAACATGACCAAATTGAGGATGCTCGATCAATTCTGCTTTAGTTCGGCACCAGTGAATCACAGCAATCCTGGCAGTAAAGCCACGCCAAGTAGAAGGAATCAAACAAAACTAATGCGTTGCTAGAATAGTTTATTTTCCCAGTTTTTGCTAAGGATATACTTACACACAATATAACAAAAACTTCTGCCGCGGTTGAATAGGTTCAAAATGTAGATGCGATGGCGTCTGAAAATAATAATCCTTGCTGCAACTTATCAAATGAAATATATCTGCTGTCTGCTATTATTGAATAACCGTATTCTTAAGGTCCAAAATCTCACTCTCTTACCCTCCTCGTTCTCCTGGGAAGAGATTCCTTTCTTCCTTCGTGCTTTCTTCCTTATCATTTTCATCCAGGACCACGGCGATTCTGTGTTTACAGGACAGAACATGTTGATCAACCACATCACAACAAAGGTTCACAACAATGAAGTTACATTCGGAGACGAGGAAGCGGACCTTCGTAATTGTGTAAATGCACAGATTTAAGGCAGTATATCCTCTGGTGCAGGTTGACTTTGCAATTTCAAATTTACTTGAGAATTTACAATGCTGGTTAATAAAGACACAACGACCATTTCCACTTATATAGCGACTTTGACGTAGTAACACTTCCAAAGACTCCTCGCACATGCAGACTACGTAGTATTAGGATCTGACCAACATCTTAGTGAAAAGGACAGGTTTTCTGGAGTACTTAAAGGGTAGAAAAAGAGAGATCGCGTTAGAAAGAGTGAGGAGTCTGCAAAACAGAGTCTAGGCGAAACATTGTAAATGGTGCAAGTGCCAATTTTTTTTAGCCTGGTCTTTCAGAATGCTTATAGATAAACCCCTGAATATGGAACATATATCGCAATATACACTCCGTGAAAAGGCAACGTTTAGGCCAACAGCATTGAATATGAGATACAGATAAAGGAGAGTTCATTTTCCGTGCTGTGAATCTTACTCTTTAAAAAAAACGATTCATCCTGTTTCAATTAGAGGTGTGAGACGATAAAAGAGTATTGTTTTGAACAGAATGCCTTCCGTACTGACTGTCACGGATGTTAACGTCAATGCACACAGACTGATTCCGGAAGGATTTTTACAGGTTATTTGAATGATATGAAATATTGAATGTAGGAATATAGAATTGATTTATTTGGTGTATCATATAAGATTTGCAATGCAGGAATACTTAGCCGCATCTGTATCAGGTAATCAATTAATGAGACCCGGATTAGATTAACTTTATAATATTCTACTTTTATGATGTGCTTTTACAAGTGTCACCGCCTTCACTAAATCTCCTTCAAGAGGTTGGAGATTCTGTTACTGTCTTTCATCGACCTTTTTTAAACTCAAACAAGAAAAGTTACAGAAACCTTTCTAGACGTAACATTGCCTGAAAGTCAAAACAATGCTGTTCCATTTTGGAGATGAAGTGAGATTGTAAATGTTTTGCCGTGTGCCTCATTGCCGAGAAACCGCTGCGAAACTTTACTTTTAAATGGCTTGCAAACAGGACACAAAGTGGGGCTTCCAAGGAAGAGATTTGTCAGTGCCTACCTGAGATCTTAAAGCAACGCGGATGAGCAACTAACCTTATAAACTCTTCCTGGTGAAAGAAACAAAAAGACTTACTGAATGCCTAAACTCAGAGTAATGTTTAACGCATATTAAAGATGCGAGTAAGAATCTCAATGCCTGCAAAATGTATTTTTAGATAATATGTTCATTCAATGTACGACCAGATAATCTAGAAATAATTACAGCATTGTTGCAGAAAGTGCTTGTTCGTGCACCTAAATCCAAAAGGTACTTCTTGTAACGTTGCACTGTTGCACGAAAAGAGAATCATTATAACAGATGGTAAGACAGTGGCCCTGAATGATTATGAGATTTGCAGGGAATCTCTTTAATGAACAAAAAGAATGACAAAGGTTTCAATATTGGTTTGGCCTGGATGTGGAAAAGAATCCGAGCAAAAAATGCGAGGTATGTGTGTGACTAGTGCTCCGCAATGACTCCGTAAAGCAGTACTTTGTCTTAGCAGAGTGCTGACAAAGGATTCTTTCTTTTGTTTTTGTTTCCGCGATTAGGTTGAGGGGCGAACGTTCCCATTTTAGTGGCAATGTCTGAAGTCAGCCCCTAATTCTGCCAGGGGACTAGCAAAAGACTGAAAAAGATTTTTTTTAAAAAAATTGCGAAGTTAAATTCTGCTGCTCTGTCACTGAAATCTCCACAATGCCGTTAGTGTGTTGGCAGAAGGCAGGATGTCGGTGTGTGTTACATGCATAAGAAAGTGTGTGCCCCTTTGTGCGCGCATAACACGTATATATGTGAGAACATACATGGTTATAGGAGCGAATGAGTGCTCGTGTGTCTCAAGGAGAGTTGTATATAAATACACGTGTGTGTTGTGCGTGTGAAATACTTGTCGGCGATGAAGGGGTGTGGATGTGTGAGAGGTTTAAAGTGTTAATACGGACGGGTGTGTGAGAGAGCATAATGTTTGCAGGGATGAATATCTTTTGCAGAATGAGAAAGAAGGGATGTGTTTGTGTGTTATAGGTATGATTATCCGTGAGAATGTACACATGAATGTGAAGGTATGTGAATGAGAGAACGTATATAAATAATACGTGTATTTGGAGCAGAGTGCCGTGTGTTTGCAAGAAAGAATGCAATTGTTTGTAGACGTGAATGTGTGCCTGCGAAAGATTTCCAGTGAAGAAGAAGTTGTGGTAGTTGGGAAACTGCACAAGTAAACTCTAGTGTTTAATTGCAGACTTTGCCTGACTGGTCCACGAGGTGTTCCGCGAAATTGATAAATAGCACACTGAAGAGAGAACGCCGGAGTTCACCATATCCACATGCAGAATGTATTTTTGCATTGTACTTTTTGGGTGGGGTCAGTCTGGTGAAATCGTAGCAAAAGTAATATTTCTCAATCCAACCCTAGCAGGTTCGTTGATTCCTTTAAGGTGAAAATATAATGCAAGATGTGACCCCTTTCAATACGAGAATTAAGAAATATGTGGCGCCGGGATCTTAATGAGGGGATGATTGACATTGAACACGAAACAAAATAAGCATAGGTTTATATTAGCTCTGTATAAGAGGAGTGTCCTGTAAGGGTGAGATTACATGTCTCGAATGCTTCTTTTGTTCGCAAACAATATGTACCTAAGAATGTTTGTACACATCTGTGTGTTTGTGTGCAGTTGTGCATATTTTAGAGAGATCGGGTAAGATTACCATATTGTGTCTGCGCCCCTGATTAACAATCAGTCTAATCTCAAGACTTTAGAAGAGCTACCGAGTAAATATTAGCACACAAGTAACAATGAGAAAGTATTAAAAGGGGCTTAATTTTTGATTGCACTCATCAATTAACGATGAAGGAATATCAATGTCTGCACAATAGAAGTAGGCGGTGACTCTAAAGGTTGTTAATTTCCAGTTTCACTCTGAGCCAAGTCAAGCCCCGTTCTAACTACACAGTGGCTGTGGAATGAATCCGTTCAGCAACATCTACTGGAGTGCAGTGAGGTTCCATATTCAAGGTACTTGCACTATCATCTGGCACAGGATCTTTCCTGAGTGCTTCTGACATCTGCATCCTGTTACTGGGGGATCATTGTGACAGAAACTGATTTTCTTTTCATTATTTAAAGGGGCTGGTTGTCCAGTGAGACGTTGCATTTGCTGGGTGGATTTTAAAGGTTTTCCTAACAAAATGGCTGATGCCCGTTTCATATATTCGAAAAACAGCTCACATAGGTGGTGTGCCTTGAGCCCGAGAGGTTATATTTTTCCTCAAAAGGCACGTACACACAAACATGCATGGACTATGTAAATACATATCATTCACATATGTGTTTGTCGACCCATGAATATGTAGTGTATGATACAAAGCACATATGTGGATACTCGCACACAATCTACAAATAGGTACAAACACATACACACACACACACACACAAAGTGCATTGTATTTGAGTGTTTGCATCGGTACATGTGTGTGTGTGTGTGTGTGTGTGTGTGTGTGTGTGTGTGTGTGCGCGCGCATTATATGTGCATGATTGGTTTTGTATTTGTACTCAAATATGTGTAGGTGGAAATACGTATTGATGAATGCGGACACAGACAAACATACCTATTGTATATACCAAAAACAGAAGTATACCCACACACACTTGTGTGTGTGGGTATACTTCTGTGTATGTGTGTGCGTGTGTGTGCGCGCACTTGGGTTTTATGTATATACAATAGGTACGATATATATAAAGTGCATATATAAATGTACAACCTTATGCATATATATGCACACTTATATAAGAAAATATACATTAAAAAACAGAAACATATAAATATAAACTTTTAGATACAGGTACATGCCATACATTTGTATAAACACATCTGTCAACACTACATACTCATGTTTACATATACACATGCAGTCATGCAGTGTGCGTGTGGAGAGAGATGGCAGCAAAGGTTGATAAACAGATAGATCGATCTATGTGTCGATAGATAGATAGATAGATAGATAGATAGATAGATAGATAGATAGATAGATAGATAGATAGATAGATAGATAGATAGATAGATACATACATACATACATACATACATACATACATACATACATACATGGAAACACAGATCTGTATGGAGTCAGCCGAGCTTCGAGGTGGCTCACCCTGTTGTGTTATTCAACAGGGACTCCGACTGAGTCCCAGGGTTTTCTCCGTGCAGCGTAGGGAATCCAGAGATCGAAGCTACATCTCAAACCTACTCAGTGTCTGCCAGCCTGACCTCCGGCTCTGATATGGCATATTTACTCTGGTCACTGAGCCAGATTGGATTATTTCTCCCCCCGCCTCCGTATCCACCCCCACACACCCCATACCTATTTACTTCCCGATAAGGCTCGGATCGATCACGTTGAAGTCTATTTTGTTTTAAGTTTAAGGAATCCGTTTGAACGTGAAGACTCAGGGGTAACCTGATCTAAAATAAACCATGGCCTGAGAGAGAGGGGCAGCGCAGCGAATGCATTAGAAAATTGCATGTATTTAATAGAATAGTTCAGCCAATGTTTGAACTGCAGTCTGCCTCTTGCAGAGAGACGCAGCAGCGATCACCTGGTTTAAAACCGACAGTAATAACTAACAATAATCGAGCTCTCGTTATGACTTCGTACTGAAAATATTTTGAGTAGAGAAATAGCATATGCTGGAATAGATTTTTTTTAAACGACGGGGTTGTAGCGACTTCCTGCCTATAAAACAAACATGCTGTATGTATGAGTGAGAGAGGGAAACACCACTCTTTCCTGAGAGTGTTGCAAAAATAGTATCTTTAATTAAGTCTGACAGCAGCATTTTTCGTGGTTGTAAGAATACAACGAAGGACGATATCTGGGTCACACAATCGCCTCTAAATTGGCTTCTGCTTTAATTGTGAAGGCGGTGTTTGACTTCAGAACAAAAAAATAGGTTGGAATATTGAAAAATAACGCTTGAAACGCCCGCAATAAGTATATGTAAGAAAGTGCGATGGAGCAAAGAAATTTTGCTTTAACGGGTGTATTGGGAGCTCTCAGGGTTGATCAACGTGGGGAAAGGAATAGCAATATCTATATGTTGATAACTTAGGTTTATGTAACGTGGATCCTAATGGGTTCTTTCGAATTTTAATGCCTGCTTTAATGTTAAAGTGATAAGGGCAAATCAATTACATTTCCTGTTGTATCACTGTTAAATGAAATAAATGGAAGATGATCAGCTTTGGGTCACCCTTGTCAGGAGGAGTAAACAGTAAGGAAATGGTCAGCTCAACTTTGTAAAATGTGAAGCCTCTTCTTGTTTTGCAGTCAATGAAGTAAATAAATGATTTAGCGAACTTGTTCCCTTTATGAATGCAGAAGTGTGTTTAATCTGGAGTCGGAGACCCGGCGCTGTTGTGTGTTTGTCCTTAACTGGTGCTGGTAATGATTACAGGAACTCGATCAATAGTTTAGTAAGCCTGGAGATTTTCTTGCCAGCATGAATTTCTGTCTGATGTCTATGAATAAAGTTTGCATGTAATTGTAAAAGATAGACTGGATCAGAAATGGAAGAAACAGGAAAGCGAATAACAAATGCAAATGGTTTGTAAAGGTGAATTTCAGCTACTTTACCAGCGAGAGAAGCCATATCAACCCTATAAGGAAACGCTTAACCCGCGCTCTAACCAGCAATTAATACCACTTGAATTAATCTCGAGTTTAATAAATCCAGATGGAGCGAAAAAGGTCTTCCTCTTCAGACAGGATTTCTAAGGCTAACGTTGGACTGGGATCTTTGTGCTATTTTTCGGTTTGAAAGTAATATACCAAATTCGGAATTGCAATCAGTTGTACATATGTACTGGAAGATGTGGAATTCAGTTTTATTTCCTTGAACGTATCATCCAGGTGGTCCTATTTAAACAATGGATCAAACTCAGACACAGCACGTGGTTCCAAGGGACATTGGAATATATTCACTAGAATATTAAAATACCACTGATCTGATTTTCTTTTCTCTGGTAAAATCAAATAGTTCACGATAATACAAGGAAGTTCAATTAAAAAGAACATTCGACACATAATCCACTTTAACAGCAAAGAAAATGTCTTCCACATTTCGGGGAAGTATTAAGTTGCAAAATTTCTGAAATTGGGACCAGAGAGAATTATTCTGCCGTCGTCTTAATTACTTAAGCCTTTAATAACTGTCCAGATGAAGCTTTTTTTAAAAGAACGTTCCAAATTAAAATGAAAGATTAAATTTAAGTTTAGAATCTCTCAAAATGCGTAAATTCACAAATCGCGGGGTTCTGTGATTTACACACTATTCCTCCAAGCCCTTGATAAATATACGCATTGCGTGATTAGGAGCTGTTCAAATTTATTAGCATACGGTTTGATTTACGATTGTGGAAGAATATAAGGTTCAAACGTCACAGAACATGCATGTTGCATTGGTCGTTTAAAGATTCCTGGTACCTCAGATAATAAAGAAAACTCGCTTTAACAGCGGAAATGCATGCGGGATATATTTAATGTGATGTCTACTTGCTGCTCAGGCGGTTATGAGTGTTTGGGGTGGGGGGGGGTGGAGGTGGAGTTGGAGGTTGGGGGGGGGGGGGTTGAATATCGGCTTTTATTGCATCACATGTAGAAAGGGTCCAATCAGCTTTGAGTTGAAGGAAATTATTTGGTGGAGTGTCTCTGGACAAGTGTGCTTGTATTGAGAACTTTACTCTTGGAACGAAGCGGAATGGAGTTGGAAAAACCATCTTAAATATCTCGTCTAATCGGGGTTTAGTTACATCTTAAATTAAACAGGCGCCAAAATGCTGCGATTAAATGCAGAATTTATGCAAACATTATTTATTTCAACCTTTGTGTCGCTGTGTGTGCCATTTATTTCTATTTACAAAATTTAATTAATGGCAGAGCCAGTCTCATTCTTTTTCGTATGGCGAATACAATGGTTGGGATTATTCCAAGATGCGTGGATTATATCTCAAATGTTACACTGGAAGGGTTTCAATTCGGGCATCTGGAGATGTTCGGGGTTAAATTGGGTTACCTGCGAGTCAACGGGAAGCAAATGTTCGCCTTGTCTCAAGTGCTGGCGGATCTATTCAAGCACGTCCCCAGAACCACGATCCGAAAAAGAATGGAGTACCTGAAAATCAAGAGGCGTCGCTGCGATTTGCAAGAACTGCGGACTCTCAAAGCCATAAAATCCGTGCCAACGCGGGCAGTCAAATGCACACTCATTTCCAAAGAAGACCTGGAGGCTTTGTATACGGTTTACAAAGCCCCCGAGTGCACCAAGAAGAAACTCAAGGTAAAGGTGAGAGAGAGGGGGCAGTTCCCCAACCGCTCGGACCCCGGTTACTTCTCGGGCTTCTGCAGAGAGAGGACGGTGTTCTTGCGGACTCGGAACCCTGCCGAGCGCTGCGAAGAGGAATCCAAGACAGCGGTCGAATCAACTGACAACAGCGGCCTGTTCGAGCGGCCCGGCTGCCGATCCATCACCGACCCCAACGGACAAGGCTTTACAAACTATGAAAATGTTGGAAAATCCAGTTTCTGTCCGGTGTACCGAGAGCGGGATGGGTTTTACCAGGGCGTGGGCTGCCGTTATTCCAGAACTGTTCAACCCGCCATCGCAGTTCGATTCAATGGGGCGGGCGGTCCCGTTCATTTCAGGACGAAATATTCCTGCTGCAATCAGAGCAAAAATGCGGGAAGTGGATTTATCGGAAACTATAATTCATCCTTACCGCCGCCAGCTTTGAAGTCTGTGAAAAGGATGGTGCTTTCCGGAGATATAAAGGCTTTGAGTGAAACTCGCTCTGCGCAGACGGATCAGGGCGCCTCTCTCGGATGCTCCAGCGACTCGGATTGCAGCTTGGATCCGGAGAACGACTCGGATTGCGGGTCGACGGACGAAGACGAAGAGTCGCTACTTTCCGGCTGCAGCAGCGACGACCAGAGCTCTTCGGCCTCTGATTCCAGCTCGGCTTTCAGCGGCGCCTCGCTGCACAGCATCCGCTTCAGGCGAGCCACCTTACCCAGTCTCTGTCACAAGACTCCTGGTGTCCCGGGGCAGCCCGGACCGGAGGAGAGACTGGAGCTCACGGCGGGGGAACGCCAATCACTTTACGCTGGAGGTGCGCCTCACTCGCGCCCGTTCTGCCGCCAGCCGGGTCACGGGCCCTCGATTAACGCCGGGGACGAGAGGACCGGCGACGAGAACGCTCTTTGGACTTCAGCCAAAGGGGTCGCAGTGTCACAGCCAGACCCTGCGAGAAATCCCACTCAACCGCCACATCTGACCCCAAACAACTTTGCAAAGCGTGGGGCCTCTCTATCCAGCTTCAAAGAAAGCTGGCGGCCCTCACAACAAAGGGATTTATTGCATTCAGATGCACGGTCCGGTGCATCCGCTGCACCCTGCCTCGGCGAGAACTATTTGAAAAACTTCGGGAGGGACCAAGGAACTTCACCAGCTCTCAACGCCCAGGCAGAGGGAAGGATTAAACAAACTTTTAAGGGTTCTGATTTAAACCAGAGTTCTGCAGTCACCAACGCTACCCGGACTCACCTTCGAGCCCAGCAGAGTGACCAGAGCGTCTTCGATCCAATCCACAAATTGGGCCTCTGGAACTCTGGAGAGAGCGAGGGTCCGGGCAACTATGACCTCAAGAGGAAGCGGCGGAAAGCGAAACTAACCTCGGGAATCCACCCCAATGAAAACGGTGGAGTACAGTCTGTGGGAGGCCATAATGGCTCCATCCACCGACCCAAACATTCTACCTCAAAAGGAGTACAAAACCGCAGCACTTTACAAAGCAAGGCTTCGGCCATTGGTAGCTGGGACAGTGGTACAAAAAAGAAACAGGTTTCTTCCAGGCGTGACAAACAGCTTACCTCCAAAAGGTGCCCTGCAAAGACGCCCGACAGAATTCAACCCTGGGTAACCGCAACAGGCAGAAGGGCGAATTTGCTGAAAGACTCGTCGAGGTGCAAGCGTGTCACTTGCGGATTAGCAACGCCAGTAAAGAAAGCTTTTAGTCTAATGGGCAATTTCCCCTCGCCGCCTTCGCTGGTTGTGGGGGATGATGGAGATTTGTGCCCTGCCTATTCGTTTTGCTCCGACCATTCTTGCTCAATGCAGAAAGCTCACCCAGTGTGGAGATGGCAGATCGGGGGCACCGCAATCCCTCTTCCACCGAGCCATAAATTCAGGGGCTTCAGCATTTAACCCTTTAACAGGCAACAGGCCACGTTTGGGGCTGAACACAAATTGGCTGCGAATAAGATTCTGCAGGGCTGGTGCTAATGGAAATGATCCTAAAAGTTATTCTATTTATGGCATCTCCAAAAACAATCAAATATCGGGAAATATGGTTTACAACACTGAATGAGAGTATCTCTTGATCACTTCATCCCAACTGAACCTCATCCACAATCCCAACAGAAATCCGTCACATTTAAGGAAAATAAATTTGAGAAATATACAAGGTTTCTTTCGAGACAACTGTATAATACTGATGGGGAAAAGGAAATCAATCAGAATTTAGTCCCAGGATTGTACAAACCTTTCTGTAGCTTTGCACTATTTATTTCCCTTGTGCAATCGACCTATATACATGGGAGTCTCGCTGGGTGAACGTTCAGCTTGCCCAGCGAGCACATTTTCAGACAATGCGTTAAAAAGACAAAAGAATAACACATTTCAATTGTACCCTCAAAGTAATCAGAATGCAATTTGGAACCTGAAAAGGATGAATGGGATTTTTGTTATTTTTTTCTGGATAATATTCTTTAAACGTTAGATAATCCCAAATGCAACAATCTTTTTTTTCACTTATTTCAGTTCCCTCGTTCTGCTCAGTAGGCCTTAATTAAAAGTAGGCAGAAAATAGTAGTGACAAGTCAAGAGCAGGGAGCATCTGTCATCTTTTATAATGGGCGAAGCGTTCTCATAAAATTTTACCGCATTTCTTTATTTTTAAAATGTTTATTTTCTCTTAAAGTCGTGAAGTATTGACAAACTATTCTGAAATTTAATTTAAGACACAGTTTAGTTGAAATTCCACTGAAGAAGGAGAAAAGCGGGAGTGTCTGTGTGTGTGTGTGTGTGTGTGTGTGTGTGTCTGTGTCTGTGTGTGCGTGCGTGTGTGTGTGTCTGTGTGTGTGTCTGTGTGTGTGTGTCTGTGTGTGTGTGTGTGTGTGTGTCTGTGTGTGTGTGTCTGTGTGTGTGTGTGTGTGTGTGTGTGTGTCTGTGTGTGTGTGTGTGTCTGTGTGTGTGTGTGTATACACGTGTTGGGATGGGGGTCTATTTGACTGTGTATGTGGACGAACGAGTAAAATCCTATTCTCTCTATGTTACTTCTATCTCCTTGAAAATCGGATGTGGAATTTGCAGGGGAAACACAGGAACCTTCCGTTTAGATGCAAATCAGTTGGACTCCGGAGCAAGAGAGGTTAATACACCAAGGCACGCATTACTGATCAAACCCCCACGCAATGTTCCAATCAATAGTTCCTTTCAGACTGATTCTTGAGCTGAAATGCGATTGTAATACCTTTTGGAAATTAAAATTTATTCCTCAGTTGTTGTAAGCGTTATTTATTTAGTGTTCTTTATAGGGCCAGAGAAAATAAAGAGAAGTTTGGCACCTAAGTTTCTTTCTCTCCTTTGCCGTAGCCGGGGCTAGTTAGGTTTCAACAGAGAGCCTTATTCCGTGTGCTTTCGGCGTTAGGAGTTTGAACGATGCTTAGTTTTTTTCACGTGAGAGTCCATGGAAAAATATGGCGATGGTCTGGCGCGTTTGTAAAGGGTTATTTAGACAGTGTTTCAATAACGGCGCTAGGTAGATCCGCTGAGGGTCAGTTTTGAATTAGCATGATGCAGAACACATTGAGCAGAAGTAGTTGTAAGAGCGGCCTTGAGCATTTCTCAAAAGATTTTAAATCTATTTCCCCACCCACCCCCACTCCCAGCGCACATAGACAATTGCATTTCTGCCAAGATGGTGGTCGTTTATTTACATAATGCAGAGTCCAGAGTGAAGGTATCAGCTCAAATTACTCTCACCCTTTGGGTCAGAGGAACTGCTACATGTCACGGGAGCAATGCTGGCTGTGGACAAAAAAAGGTTGAAATGTTGCACACATTCGCTTAGTGTCATGAAAGTTAGATGAAAAATTGGACTTAACTGGACGATTTTTTTTAAAGCAGCCCCTGAAGCAGGAGCGACAGAGAGACTGCTGTTCTTTGTCGGCGAGGGAGAGAGGGGTGGCTGCACTAGATGGACGCCTGGAGGAGTCAGGCAGCGCCTTTAAAGATTAAACGAAAACAATCACTAGAAAAAAGACGAAATATAAGATGCAGCATGTGTCGCAATCCCGTGCGTTTTAAACCCAAGTCTCGCGGTGTTAAGAAAAAAACAATTCATGAGGTCGAACATTTTACACAATCTAAGAAGATCGGAATGGGTAAAATGAGCCCTTTACAGGGGAAGTTGTAATCTGAACTCGAGTGGCCGACACGGTCTCCAAATCTCGCTTGACGCTACTGCCAGTTGTCCACAAGGAACAGATTCTAAGGATTCTCATTTTCACTCAGAAGAAAATATCTTAGCTGTGAAAGGGAGGTGGGTGTGGGGAAGGAAGGATTTTCAACTGCATGAAGAAAATAAAGTTGATGCCAAAAGAGGCAATTTCCCCATCAGTTGCCGAGTCCCACACTTAAAACGCAGGAAACGGCGTTATAAAGTACGGCTGTAAAGATGAATTACTATCTAAGCTTTGTCACCGGCCTGTGAGCCGCGCTCATGTGGCAGGCTAAATTTTAATTTTAATTATGTTTCGATTCAATTAATTGCAGTAGCTTAAGGCAGAGGCTATCAGAATGAGATATGCAACGGAAGGTTCTGGTCGTGGACTAACCGTTGGGAAAAACAAACTTATGTGAAGAAAAGTATAAGTTGATCAGAAGGCGCTCAATGTACATACTGTCTGGGGGTATACAGTGTGAATTTGTAAGATGGATGTTTGGGTGGATGGATGGATAAAGCAAAAGATAGATAGATACATACATACATGCATACAAACATAGAGACAGACAGACAGACAGACAGACAGACAGACAGACAGACAGACAGATAGATAGATAGATAGATAGATAGATAGATAGATAGATAGATAGATAGATAGATAGATAGATAGATAGTTTGTCGACGGAAAGGCTCTCTCTATCTCATTACAATAGTTACCTTAAGGGTTTTAATGATGCCCAAAGAGTCTTCTTTCATGTCGATCTCTCTACTTGCTTACCTTGCCATTTTCGAGTGTGCTTCTACTGTTGGCCCATCTTGTTCTTGTATGCACCTGCCTGCCTTATTTTCAGACTGAAAGTGAAAATGTATGCCCCCGTGGGCTTCTAAAGAGAAGGTAGCGCAAGACATTTCATCAAACTGCAACTTCGAATGTGATCCCAAATCTACGACAGGATGCTGATTAATCCAACCCATTAGTCTAACCATTCTTAAAAGAGGAGCCGTTGTTTTATTTTTTGTCAGGATATTACAGGGAGCCCCGAATTTAGAGTCAGACTTTGATCAATAGTAACAGGATCACTGGATTCTGGCAAGGCAATCGGTTTTTCCTACCAGGTTGAAATTGGAGCTGTGTTCTGGAGACAGGGTGCTGACTTCAACACTTATTGTATTATGTAAGCGGATTAAAATTAATATTTGGGGTGAACACTCCGGCAGATATTGGATATAACCTCAAAGACTACACCAGGAACCCTTACAGAGTCGATTTGTTGATTGTTAATAATTAGAGACGGATATTATTTGTGATTTAAAGAAATATGAACCATTCTGCACTTCGATAATTCCCAGATTGTATTTACGATCGACCAACTAATGTCTAAACCAAAGCAGTCCGTTAAGCTGAAAATCCCCCTCACCCTTCCTGTCCCCCAAGTACAACGTCACTTTGAACCTTTGCCATGATTTCCAAGGCCATTCTCTGTTTCCATTGCAAATACTTTAAGGCCACTTGCATGAACCCGGCTTCCTAGCGGATCAGGGGCTAAGTTAGTTATCCAGCATCTGCAGAATTTCTTGTGTCTAAATTAGATGTTGACTACTTCTCAGTTGAGAAATATATACAAAGACATAGCTGCTGCAAACCACACAGATTAGGGGCAGTCGACACATTAGGCACTCCGAGTTTGGACTGTGGAATGAAGGAACATCCTAGCGGAGAGATTCTGGGAAAGAACGAGTCATAGTATTTATACGGTAAAGAATCGATTTCATCGCGTCGTGGAAAGGGGGAAGGGCCAGCGGCGTTGGGGAGAGGGGGAGTGTGATTGGAGGAATATTCCAGACAAGGCATTAAACTGGTGCCATAGAGGTGTCACCTTTGACTCAGAGGACATCACCCCTGGTTCATGGAGGTTGTGCGTTCAAGACCCACTCCAGAGCCATGATCACAAAAATTTTAGTCAAAGCCCCAGTTCCATATTAAGGGAGTGCTGCACAGTTGGAAGTACTGTATTTGGCACAAGACTTTAAACCGACTCTCGCTGCTCTTTCTGGTAGATGTAAAAGATCTCACGGCAGTGTTTCAAAGTAATTTAAAATCACGAGACAACAAAGCTCATAATCACATTGCTGTGTGTGGGCGCTTGCTGTGCTCAAACTGGTCGCCACCTTTCCTACTTCACCACAGTTAAAACACTCCAAAAGTATTTAACTGACTGTAAATTGCATGGGGCTGTAAAAGGCCTTTTTAAGAATCCAATTAATTTAGTAAAAAACCAACAACTCCTGGTCGTCCCAAACGCGTTTACGACCAATGAACTGGTTTTGAAGTGAAGAAGTTTAAATGTGGACATTCGGGATATTTTGTTTATGTGGCTATCTTAACTACATATCTATTTCAGTACGAACCACAACCGTAGTTCACCAGTAAGCGTTGTAATCGAAGACAACTTCGTAGTCAGCCAGGTGAATTCAAACTTTGAGACGACACATACCAGAAAATTTCACCGGCTCTTAGTCATGATCTCATCTCACTTAACACGAACTAAAGTTGCCCCGATTTTCTTCTGCTACAGTTGAATTCTTTTAATTATATTCCACATTCGTATCGTAAAGGAATGATCAATGAATATAGTTGTCTTGAAAACTAAAGCTGAAACTCTCTACCTCGAAGAAACAACGAAACATAGGAGTGAATTTGTTAACGATTAGCGGATTGGATAATCTCTCACATTTAATGTGGAACATTCGAATTGCGGGTTTCTACGGTACAGGGCTCGCCTGTCCTTTAATCCAGACCAATCGCACAAATACAATTGCGTTCGGTCCCTTTCTTCTACGTTAGAATGTGTGCCCCTATATACGTAAAAGTGCCCTAACTTGGCCTATTATTCAATGCATTTCAAAATATATTAGCTATTCTGGATTGTCCATTCAGGGTTGGACCACTGATTCAAAGGAACTAGCTCTGCTAAAAGAGCAAACGTGCCTTTGGAACATTATCATTATCAAGGTGGAAGGGGAGCTACAAACTTCATGTAACACGTTAGTACGTGTGGGTCTACATGTAATTTAAATTCACCACAATATTGCAGTAGAATCTTTATTCAGATCAAAATGAAGCGTCTTTCAATTTCAGTAGGTATGTTATTATATCAGTATATTAGGATATTTAATACCTTTTGGCAATATTTAATACTGTATCTATTCATCATACCCAATGAGCCAAATAATTCTAACGTGCATCCATCCAATGGGCAATTCATTCTTCTCACATTTCAGAATGTGAAGTTATGTTACACCAACTAACCAAGTAAACACAGTGCAGTTGGCAAATACTGTTCCGCTATAAACAGAGCAGAACTCGAATTAAGTCGGTGTGTTCGGTTCTATTCACTTCATTGGAATTATAAATCTTCACCCTCTGGTTTTAAAAACGATTATCTATTGCCGAGATGTTAAAGATTGTGAGCCAAATGGACAATTGACAAACGTACAGTTGATAAAAGCACATCAATTCCCTAATGTGGTCCATCCATTAGTTTCCTTTTATGTTGAACACCAGCATAAATTCTATTGACTAATTAGCTTTTGTGTTTGCCGGGATTTAAGTGTATCGCATTAAAGCCAGGGCTGAACTGAACCAATAATGCCTGCAGAAGTATGAATGGCCGGAGCAACATTTCCCAATTGTCTTCTGTTACTTCGCGCTCTGGTGGCTGCCGATACAAAGGAGGTTTCAAAAACTGCTCTTCGGATTTACAAAAAGCTCTCCGTGAAATAAGATGGCATGTGAAAACAGTTTGGATCCTCTAATTAAGCGCATTGAACGTTCTTTTTAGATAGGATTTCTCCAGCCGGTGCTGAGCGTTCTGGCAAGGCGTTACTAATGTACGCTGTAAATTCTCTGTTTCCGGGATGAAAGGAGCATCAAAAGACAAATGAAATAATCGTTTTTTTTAAGTCCTCTGCTACAATGTCACTTCGAAAACGTCCGTCCACTCTGAACGTTAATGTTGGACGGGGATGGGGGGGCTAAAGTTGACACACTGACCTCAACGAAAAGTTAGGCAGTGTTTATTGCATTTGCTGTGAAATATGATCTGCACACAGCGAAGTTTTAATTCTTGCACGTGAATCATTAACAGTCTAAAATTCTCTTAGATATAATGAACTTAAATCTTCCCTCAGCGTATCAAAACCAGGGACTCAATAGTACGCCAACTACAAGAAGAAAATAGAACTAAAATCGTTAATATTTTTTCTTGTTCAGTCAGAAAGTTGACTTGAATACAAAAAAAATTAGGCCATCACTCCAGGCAGCGCGGAGCTACCACCACATTGTAGGGGACCTTCTCTTTTGGTTGCGAAATTAATTCAGGAGAACGTTAAGTATCCCAGGGCGCTGAGGGGGGAGAGAAGAGCTATCCCCAGAGTCCTGGCCAATTTAGCCCGCAACAAACATCAGTTAAAACATTATCGCCCTCTTGTTTGTAAGATCTTATTCTGCATAAAATTAGCTGCAGTATTTCCAGTGTTAAGGTAGCAACTTACTTCACTGGTGGTAAAGCTCTTTCGGGCGCCGTAGAGGACATTTTATAAATAAGAGATTTTTTTCTTGAAAAGGGCATGCAATCTATCTATCTATCTATCTATCTATCTATCTATCTATCTATCTATCTATCTATCTATCTATCTATCTATCTATCTATCTATCTATCTATCTATCTATCTATCTATCTATCTATCTATCTATCTATCTATCTATCTATCTATCTATCTATCTATCTATCTATCTATCTATCTATCTATCTATCTATCTATCTATCTATCTATCTATTCCACCTGAATGCATTTTATGTCGATATTTCATGTATCTGTTTACGCATAATATATCCACTCTCATCAACTACCTACCAACCCTCCTATTCACAGGATTTTAATTCATGGTAAAACGCAATTGAAACAACCACCTTTTTGAGCTGTAAAGATTATCTATTATCTTTCGTCTACCGTCAGTTTATCTATAACTATCGGCCCATCAGTCTATCTATCCGTCCTTAAATACATCAAGGAATATACAACTTTAAATGAATGGTTACCTAGTTAGATAGTTAACAGAAATGGCTAAATATTAAGCCAATTTCACCAAGGTAAGTTTTTTAGTCTTTGGTTAGCAGCAATTCAGACTTTTCAATCGTCTTTCGGAGAACACGATGAAATTTATACCATCCGAGGCAACGATTGTATTTCGTGCGTCCTTATGGAGAAGTGGGTCTTTATACGATGCTGAAAGTTTCAGACACAATAATGTGCAATAGGGAAGGGTTGGAAGAACGGGTAACTTAGAGTGGGTAATAGGGTAAATAATATTCACGGGAAATGAAATTAATAATTATTTGCCGGTTTAAGCATATATACGAAACCCTTGAGCTCGGAGTTTATTTGAATGTTTTAAAGCTGGCTATTTGCCAGCGGAACCGCATTGTTTTGGGGGTCGAGAAAAAGCAGATGTGTCTGAGGAATTCAACGCTGTATTTAAATAGCGGGTGGGGGTGGTGAGGGGGGCGGTGGGTGTGAATGGGGAAGAGGAAGGGAAACCTTGGGCCGGGCCGAGGCAAGATCTCGGTCTCCAGCGACCTCTTAATCCGTCATTACACAAACATTGACACCAGAGTTGCAAAAGGACATGAGATTATGTTGTTTCGAGACTTGAAGCAAGGCTTGAAATTCCTTTTAGTAACTCACTTACACCCAACCAGCCAACACACGCCAGTGCATCAAGTGTTAAACAATGGTCGTGAGGACATGGAGACTTACGTTTCCAATGTAATAACCTAACTCAAATGAAATGAACTTCCTGAACTGCAACAACAACATTGTTAACTT
Organism: Pristis pectinata; assembly: GCF_009764475.1. Lineage (NCBI taxonomy): Eukaryota > Metazoa > Chordata > Chondrichthyes > Rhinopristiformes > Pristidae > Pristis > Pristis pectinata. The sequence continues at coordinate 5,358,479 of NC_067429.1, forward strand.
ATGACTGAAGGACATTTCTCTGCAAATTGAAAATGCAAAACAAAAATAAACGGCCCAGTTCGATCTGCTTCTCTATCACTTTATCACTGGTTTGCCATTATACACCTGGTCTACCGACGGTTTTCTATGTGGCTCCCCTTCCACCATTATGTGAGTTTCGGGCCGTTTCCAACTCATGTCTCCAGTTCTGTCTAACCATAACTCTTGTCTCTTTTTGTCCGAGCCACCATTTACGTCTCATATTATCTTCGCCTTTCTCCAGCGCCCCTCCAACTTTGGGCTCCTGCCCATCTCCGATAGTCATTGCCCAACAATCTCTGGTTGCTCGTTCGCCTGCCTAGGTCTCGAGTTGAGGTCCCATCCGCCTCTTTACCACACTTTACCTCCTTATCACTATCCATATGGTACATCTTTATCTGGATCGGTGTGAATTATTCTTCGATAATTGCTACTGGGGCGAGTGTCTGATGAACGCAGATCGTCAGCGTTTCCCATTCATTTTCTATCTGTCTCCCTGTTTCTCTTTCTGTCTATCCAAGGCTTTGCCTCTCTACTTGTCTCCCTACTTCAGCTGACTTCGCACGTTGCTGTCTCTCCGTGCTTAATTTTTTACAGTTCGTGTCTCTGAATCTCTGTGCGTATTGACAAATCTCATTAACTTTCCGACCGATTCCCTTCCAAATAAATTGCAGTGGTGAGTTGTGCCTTAATGATAAGTAGTTCAATTGGGTAATGTAGAAACACACTTCTGTGGCTAAGGACTAAAATTGCTGATGCATAATAATTCCAGCGAGCCTTTCCTGTGATAGTCGTGGCAGTCGGAGTGTTTTACTACAGAACAAGAGCAATAAATAACTGATTTCCATTTTGTTTTATATTCGGAAGCGCCGCACTAATCGCACGAAGGGGTCTCTCCGCTGCAGGATGCGGATGGCCTGGTTTGTATTTTCCGGAGCTTCCTACCCCACAAAAAAAATCCCTAATGCACTTTAAGGAAACACAGAAGTATTAAAGGAACTGATTATTATGCGGTCACTGTGGCAGCAACTAGTCAATAGGGACATTTTGTATATCTAATGATCAGTTTAAAGAAGACCTTCAGATGTGTGAAATGGTCAAGTACAGCTATATGAATGTGTATCTTTTTTACATCAAAGAGCTGTTCTCGATCTTTAATTCACTATTTATTTTCCATTCCGGGCCTTTGTGTTGCTGCTCTGTGGCTCAAAGCGGAGTTTCCGGTCTCTTGAGGTTATTTTTCCGAGCACTTTTATTGAATATTGTCACAGATCTTCCGATTACCGATACGTGCTGTGTCGCCTTAGGCAGAGCGGGGGTGAAATAAATACCTTCAGAGCATACAAATCCTTGATGGTTCATTTATACAAACCCAGCAGCCTCACACCTGGACTATTCCATGTCTTCCTTGTTACAGAGAACAATCAGTGAACTTCATTTTGTTCTGAGTCGCTTCCGACAGATGTGACCCTGAAGGCGCAGTATAATTGCAACCCTTTCCCATTCGATCTTGTACCGCATTCAACTTCAATGCACGTTTATATACGTTAATATTAGGGGATAAATTAATATCATTGTTTTTTATTTTGAAGTAGGCTCAAAGAACTCTGTCGCTATTAGATATCCGAGTCAGCAAATGAGGGCTTTAATTATAAACTGGAGAAGCGAACTTGCTAAATAGCACACACACCTTAAAAAAAACAGAAATTGGTGTTAATTGTCGCCACTTTATTCCCTTCTTTCGCGAGCGATTTACTATAGGTTACTACGAACATCTGTCTAACTTTAGGAAAGATATCAAGATCAAAGTTGTATAACTAATGATGTGGCGGGGGAATAATGACAAACAATCTGATGAAGCCTGAAGCTCTTCTTTCTCCGCAGATGCTGTCCGATCTGTCGAGTATTTCCAGCATTTTCTGTTTGTATTTCAGATGCCCAGTATCCGCTGTGGTTTGCCTTTTGTCAACAGAACTCACAATATTTCTTTAAAACAGTTAACTATAGGCGGAACATGTATGCACGAAGTGCTTTCGTGTTGGGAAGAAAGTGGGAAGATGCAAAGTGCCTTGTAAATATGGATGATTCCGCCTGCCCTTTGTTGTCCAAACTTCACCCTCCCTGAATAACACGCAATGGGGCTCGCCCTATTTGAGGAGAGAGACGTCGGCTTGCGAGACGCGCAGTCTTATCCCCATTTCATGAGCTGATTTTATGGGGAGAGCCATCATGTTCGGGCTATTGAATTTGAATCCCCCCCCCCAACTCTTTTTCTATCTCTCCTCTACCCTATCTCTTCCCATTCCTCTCTTGATCCTGTGGTTGTGTCGTGTTCCAGCCCCTCTCCGTGTTCCGCTCAATCGCACACTCCCTCTGTCCGTGTCTACCTACCCCCGATTCTCTTCATGTCTCTCTCCCGTGTTCGCCCTGCACAGGCCTCAGAGTTGTGTTGCGTCCTCTTCAAGCCGCAGCCATTCACATTAAATTGTACATTTAAACCCCCGAGCCTGTCGTTAAACAAGAAAGAGGGAGAGGCTTGCGGAGGGAGTCGTTCGGTTTCAGAAGCGGTCGGCCCCAATTAAGGATTGATTATCATTAAGGACTCAACCCTTGCAATAGGAATATCTGTAACACAACACAAACGCGAATAAGCCACACGCGCTTTAACCTATTATTAAGAGTTCCATTCAAAATAAGACGTGAAAACCGAATGATTACGAGTGTACTTTCACTCACCAGTATGGGCGACGCTGTCTAATTCCGGGTTGGTAAATCCATTTTACAGAACTCAGCTAATAAGTGACATTTCTACAAACATTATCAACATCGTGTCGATTGCGGAAGGACAGATGCCTAACGGGGGTCAAAAAAAAAGTTAACGCAACTTGTTTCCTATTTCCATTAGTTTGATGAAGTTAAGTCAGAGAAGTTGGTTTGTTCATGAAAACTGCAGCCAAGTCTTACTCCAGACACAAAAGCAGTTAAAACACTCTAAATGACAAATAGATTGTTGATTTCGAGCAGAAAACAACGTTACACACACAGACTGTTCATTAGCGTCACATAATCTGAAATCACAGAACACTGCAGCACAGGAGGAGGTCTTACGGCCCATCGTTCTTGTACTAACTCTTCAAAATAGCTCTCCAATTAGTCCCACGACCCAAGCAATTTCCTACAAGTTTCACCCTTTTCGGGTTATGAATACAATACAGAGTGGGAACCACCTTATAAATTCAAATTATATGCCTCCCCAGTAACTATCGTCAGTGACTACAACTTGGAGTATTTTAATCATTTGTTACAATTACAACACATAAAACGCTCATATCGACGAAGGAAGCACAGAGGTATTACTTAAACCCAACGCTGCAAGGAAAACACTTTTATAGTTGGGAGGAAACACGTGTTTTTATTTTGTAATTTATACACAGCAGTGGCGAAGGAGATCGTAACAAGATCCAGGCAGCGAATAGCTGTCGAATGCTCCCTCCCATTACTTTACACCGAGGACTGAGTATCACAAGGGAGGCTTGTCTGGTATACCATAGATGCCATAGAGAGATGATTTTATAATCCAATCGTATTTCAAACACAAATCTACCGATGGTGACGGCAAAACAAGTCAGAGTTTGGCGGAGACGGTTCTGACCAAAACTAAAATGCAAATGTGACTGATGATTGAATGAATGCAATAATTTCACAGGTGTCGATTTATAAAGCGTGGATTTCCCATTAAATGTGACACAATAATAATTATTTTAACACTTTAACGCTATTCAGGTTCTTACAGTTGCTTTTAAATACAAACGCTGCGATTTCACACCTCGCAGGCTCCAGATTGTTAACTAGGAATCTGAGTAATAATTGGGATAGGAAAGCAAGTAAAAAACTGCAGATGCTGATATGTTGAAACAGAAACGGAAACTGGAAACACTCATCGGGTCAGACGGCATCTGTGGCGAGTGCGATAGTGGACGGAAGACCTGATTATTCTTGGAAATCAACATCGTTTTCATTTAGAGTTGCAAAACCTTCCTCTCCCCGCCGACGTTACAGACCGATTTTAAGAACATAGAACCAGTACAGCACAGAACAGGCCCTTCGGCCCACAATGTTGTGCCGACGTAGCTATTCCCTCCTACCTACAGAATGCCCATATCCCTTCATTTTCCTCTCATTCATGTGCCCATCCAAGCCCCTCGTAGAAGCCCCCAATGAATTTGCCGAATTTTCATGTTGGACGGAAATCAAATCATAATTTCATATTACAGTGTACGGGAATCCGTGGCTATTGGAGAGAGGCGCAGATGTCACTCGCACTGCTATGCTTGAGTTAGTTTTACCTCTACAACGTGTTGAAATTCACCTGATTCTGCAATATTTTGGCGTATTCATTATTTATTTATTTATTAAAATGATTTTAATGCATTTTCGTTCGTGGGCCAAAGGCTGTATTTTTTTACTCTTTTGTATTTCATTCAAAACAAAGTAGAGCTTATTTCAAAATTTGGGTGCATGCTGCTATTTTATGTCAGTTGCATATTAAGAGCGCGGCATTAAGTTGCATTTAAGTCTCTGTTTGTGTGTCTTATACATAATTGTAGTCTGCATATGTTATTATCTGGGGTGTTTGATGATGTTTTTGTGTCCACGGCGTAATCACGTGTGCGTGCGTGTGCTGGTATTTGGATGTGTGTACATGATTATGATTCTTTTTTAAAAAAGACAATACTTAAGGAAAAGAAGAAAAGCTGAACTAGAAACAGTGCCTTTATCTTTTTGATCAGACCCGACGCGTTGACAGCATCATTTATAACCGATTCTCCCAGTCTGTCCATGCCAGAGCAGTCGGGGTTATTCCTTACACCCAGGGCACTGGTGCGGGGTCCCCACTTTGTACCTGTCGCGCTATCCTTGTGCCTCTGTGTGTACCTCTGGGGAGATACACTGAGCTCCCCGGGAAGCCACCAAGGCCTAAACGCACATAATTACTGCTCACCCCGTGTAATCTGAATAAAAGACGCAGACTGATAAACGGTTTCTATCTCCTCGACACACAGGTTTATTTGAATGTGCACAGTAGGGGTGCAGATTGACGATATATCGCACTCGTCGTTTGAGGAGAGCGACCTGCGAGGCTTTATTCATGAACTTAGTTGTCCAGTTGCGACCAATTCAGAGATATCACAGCAAAACGCCACGCTTCAAATGCTTCTTTTATCCGCCTTTGTTACATTTTATGGATTTTAGAAATTCTCATGTATATTTTTTGGAAATTATTCCGGGGAAGGTGTCTCACCAATGACCGGCAATCCGCAAGGATTGCGAAATCTCTGATGGTTTGACAGTTGCATATTTCTACAATGCAAATGCTTTACGTGTTGAGTCTGTCTGTTTATTTCGGGTTGTTCTTGTTGTGTCTGGGTTAGAAAAGGGCCCTGCAGTCCGGTTTCCTGGGACCTGCTGCATGTTTACTGAATGCTGATCGATCAGAGATCGAAGACACCCGCTCCGACAAGGCCGAAATTAAGTGGTGGCGATGTGATTTCTGAAACCTCTCCCTTTTATAATGTAAAATCTAACCTCACGTGGAAAGACTCACAGAGATCCTTAACATTCAAGCCATGTCGATTAATAATTCTAACTCCCAGTTCAGAGCCTGCCGTTTGTGAACGGTTTATTAAGATCGATCTCAGGCACCTTAATAAACCGATCAGGAAAGAAATAAAATGTGCAAGTGAGCACAAGACCAAAATGTTATTTTGGAAAATTTGAGACCCAGTTGTGTGTGCGAGCGCTGCCGGGAAACATTCACCCAAAATATTAATTCCTCTTGTCAGCCGAATTCGTTCTCTGCTAAATTCTTAGTTTGCAACGTGATCGATCAGTTTGGATTTATTTCAGGGAGCTTTGGTGGGAAGTGCTATCCAAAATACTCGGGGGTCTTTGCATGAGTTTTAATCTGCCGGCCCTTCGCTCGCAGCCGCTCAGCCTTTGTGTGCCTCTCCGCAGCCGCCATTTTTCCACATTGCAAAGCTCAGCGATCGCCTCGCCACCGGCTCTTTTGTTAACACGTTTCCCTTCTTTCTGCAATTAGAACTGCAGTTTAAAACACACAACACTGCCAAATAAATAGCAGCATAATTACAGAACGTTATAGAACGTTACTGGAAATAAATAAATGCATTTTCACAGGAGAAATCGAAAGTTGATGATTTGGTAAGTGGCGTGACTGTAAAGATCCAAGCAACTCGCTCCTACAGACATTCTCTGTTCTAATACCGGCTTGACGCTGTTCGAACACTGAATCGTTATTTTTTCATTATTTCTGATTAGGAGCTTCACATTCTCCGTTTATATTTAAGGATCGAAGTCTCTGAAACAAAAGTAGTTTGAATTTATTTAATATAACATTTGCAAACTGCAGACTTTGGGAGAAAATAGATTCCGAAGTTAAGAATGAATTATATTCCAGAGGTGTTTTGCGTTTGCTTTCCCAAAATATTTTAACATCCATTAAGGTAAAGCGATAGGCAGTGACAATGTGAATGTATCTAGATGCGTATAATCGTTTTAAGAATGGATAAAAATCCCATCTGGAAACCCCAGTAGGACATGTTTAGATTGTTTTTATCGCGGGAACTTTGGCCCGATATGATTTTCACATATTGTAACTCACGCAGATTTGTGTCAATAGTAAAAAAAGTACCAGAAATTAAAAATAAATATTCAAAAAATCTGCACAGCAGATATATAACTCAAAACACGTGCATTGAAGGCAGAATCCCTTCCACAGAAGCACTTGCAAATCAAAACAAAACGAAGTGATTGTCTGATTGTTTTGTACGACAAGATTGTTGGAGCATTTTAACCTTACATTGAGTAAAATTATCAGCTTTGGGGAGTGGGGGCAGGAACAAGCTTTGGAAATTTATTCTTGAAATAAAAAAAACTTTTGTCTAGTTAGTTACGGGAAGATCCAAAGTAAAAAGAGCGGATGTGATCGGGACAACTCTGGATTGTATCATCGGTACCGCCTGCTCCATGTTGGCGAGGATTTCTTTGTGCCTTTAGCTCTGCAGATGTAGGGAACTCACTGTAGGCAGCAGATACCAGCGAAATACATGTCATGTTGGATCAGAAATAATAGGGTTCCCCCTAACTAGACTCAGAGTTTTCAGCGTGAGCAACAGCCTTGTATAATCCAATCTAAAAAGCACTCTTGTTTGTAACCTCACGCTTAACAGGAACGCGACCCTGTAAGGGAAAAGGGTTTTCAATAATTGGCGAGGCAGTAAAAGAAAAACAATTGGAGAGCGTACGTTTCCATATTATCCCTAAATATGTTCCTCGGCCAGGAGTTTCATGTCGATAGGAGTAAACCATAATTCTAACTCACTCAAATTCATATGAAATTCTTGGTCAAAATGGTAACATCTGCTGCATATTTTTCATTTATCTGGACCCTGTTTATGTGACAGCTCCTAATTCGTTAGAGGTTTATTGCAGTCGCCAACAATCCTTCTTTTAGGAGATGCTTTTTGTTGTAGTTTTTGCGATAAGCATGCGGGCGATCCAGAGTTAAGTGGTTTCTCCGCCACGCCTATTGATTAATTATTGAATCCGCAGTGTTTTGCTTTTCGTACTTCGTCTAAAACATTCCATTCTGACACGGGTTCTTGACATTGCCTGATCAACGATATTCTGCGAAAAAAAAACAGTTGTTGCAAACACTAGAACTATTTCAGTCGCAATTGGGTAAAAAAAACTAGATGGAATTTTACAGTTTGTTTAATCCACTGGTCAGATCGTCACGCCTCATAACGTATAAACAATGATTGTTAATCGTCTGTACTTTGCATCCCGGATGAATTTGCGCCCTGCCTTCCTAAAATCAGAACTGTCTAATTGTATATCGTTTTGATTTCTGTACTTAATGGTGATTCCCGATTGACTGCAATATTTAGAAGGCACTGGAGCTAAATAAGCTTAATTGATTTTCTTTTACCAACTTAAGCGTGTGTTTGCAGCCAAATAAACACCCGGGATTTTACAAGAGTAAACAACACATTATGTAACCTGCCTCCTATATTTTTTTAACAGCCTCTTCTAGTTGAGTCTATCCAAAAATCTCAACGTAATATTTTAGTTCTTACTCAGCCCTGTCTTTCAGATTCGGTTACAGTCTAATGCAGATTTGGATGATCCCTCACGTCTCGCCTGGTTCATGAGATGCTTTCCTGTTTCCGTGACCCACTAGACCACCGTTCTCCCAAAACCTCTTCCTGGCTCATATGTAGTTGATGGTGCTCCCTGATTGTGTCCTGTCTCCCACTTCAAATCTTCTGCCATCCCTCTCCTCCATCATTCCACCCAAATGGACTATCACTCCATCTCTAACCCTTGAACATGTGGTCACTTCCCTAATCAGTGCCCAACTGTCCAGCAACTCCATCATCTCTTTAATCGGGTTTCTATTCCTGGCAACATAATAAAATGTCTCCTATCAAAGCCCCAGTGGCTTCCAATGTGATCTTGAGAAAGGCAGACCTCTTGACACCAACCTCCCCACAACTGTCCAGCAGGGTGGCACTGCACTAATCTGGTTCCATTCTTATCTAACAGCGATAGCTAAAGAACCGCCAGCAAAGTGTTCTCTTCTTGCCCCATTACTTTCAATCCATCCTCGGCATTATCGCATTATTGCCTTTCTCAACCACTCCACTGTCTGTAAATTGTCATACTGCTTATACAGTACTGGATGAGTAAAAGTTGACTCAAACTAAGAAAAGGGAAGACTATTGCCATTGGATTAAGTCTCTGCTAAAAACTTTTGTTTTTTACCCAGCTAACTGACTCCACCTGGCGACCTCATAACTCTGTGAAACTGAACCAGACTGCCTAAAACTTCTGTGTCATATTCGACCCCAAGATAAGCATCCGACCTGATACTCATTTCATCCCTAAGACAACCTGTTTCTGCCTTTTCACATTGCCTGACCACGCCTGAGCCAATTCACCCGCTCCTGGTTCCATCATCCATACATTTGATATGACCTGCCAAACTCTACAGATCCAAAATCTGAGAAAATCTACAACGTTGCTCACTCCTGGTAAAGAATGTTTGCTGGCCTACAGTGGATCCCACCTAACAACGCATTTCTAAAACTTCTCATCTTTATTTGCAACCCGTCCATGTACTCATTCTTCCAAATCTCTGTCATCTCCTGCACCCCAGATATCTGCTTTATTCCACTTCAGAAGTTCCCCTGAGCTTGATGGTCTAACCATTGCTGCCAAACCCCTACACTCTGAAATTTGCTTCAAACCATCTCCACTTCTCCTTCCTTTTGAAGGTGTTCCTTAAAGCAGGCGATTTTGGTAAGTGGCAAGTTTATGTAAATGCTACGAACCCCCATTCATGGGCAATTATGATAAAAATAAGTGTCGCTAAATGCGATGTGATACCTCCTTCTGTTTAAAAGTTTTAGTTGTCTCCTCTAAAGTAACATATCGTCCCAAAGACCCTTAACAAAGACAAATGTGATCGCATGCCCCATAAGATCTCCCAGGGCTGAGCCACAACAGGGACAGAGGGGACGGCCCAATTGCATTATTCCACATTTAATTTTGGTCACAATTCCCCATTAAATGGGCGTTGCTACAATGAGATAAACCCAATATCTTAAATTAAGTGCAACACAGACAAAATGCTGGAGGCCAGGCAGCCTGACCTGCTGAGTTCCTCCTGCGTTGTGTGTGTGTGTTGCTCCAGATTCCAGCATCTGCAGAATCTCCTGTGTCTCTATCTTAAATTAAGTAAACAAAACACACATGGACACTCTTATTTTTAGCAGGGGTTGAGCCATTTAATCCGCAGTTTTCTTGATATTGAAATCGACAGAAGATTACGGCATCCGGGAGTTTCCCAGTTCCATTTTACAGACTTCTTATAACTCTTCCTGTCAAAAAATAAGTAAGATTTCTTGGAGGGGAAAAGGATTTATCGACACAAACCGTTTTCTACGTTGCTGTGCCCTGTGTACCAGGGAAATCCTTAATCCCACAGCTCAAGCGACCAGCATAATGCAGCCTTAAAGATAATGTGCATTCCATTATCATTCTAACGTAGCATTTTGATATCTCCAACACCAACCTTTGGCGCAACACAGCCCAGATGGAAACACTATAACAATAAGGTTGATTAATAATTCCGGTGATCGATGGGTCTACTCATGGAAGCTCTTGTCCGGTCTGCATCTACTCCCCTTGATTTTCATCAGCAGGGAGTAAACGGACACTGTTTATATTAGTTCCCTGTTCGATGTTGTGTTCACATTTTACTTGTCTTGGCTTCACACACTCATGGGTTGTGGAGGTCACTGGTAAGCAACAAACATCTCAGTGACGGGCATGCGGCATTGTGAAGGATAGGTTCCAACTCCTGCAGGGAAGTGTTACCAGTTTTATAATTCACTAAAATCGCCGACTCGTGGAGAGAACGTCATCAATTTACACCTCTCGAATCCGTAGGTTACATGCCACTCCAAACCTTATTAAACATTCAGTAAGACGTTTACTCATTATCCGTCACCAGAGGGAAGAGCCAGTCCTGATGCAGGCTCTCGACCATCCCTGTGCCTCCACCAGACGCTGCTCGACCAAATGAGTCCTTCCAGCAGTTTTATTGCTTTGCTCCACCACACCGTAGCGATTGGATCTGAAGCTCGAACGGAACCGCGGAGATTTTCCAGCATTTTTTTTCCAATTATTATTCACAGTAATTACCGCGACCTTTTTTGTACTTAATCTAAGAAATACAAAAGAAATAACAGGAGGCAACTTGGCCCATCCAGCCTAACCCGTCCTTCAGTAAGATCATGCTTCATCTGATGGTTGGACTGGGCTCCAGTTCCCTGCCCAATGGTCCTTCCCTCCAGTGCAAACAATACATCTAACCCGCTGGTTTGCTCTAAAAACAGTGCGGGTTTAAATCGAAATAATTGACATATCCCTGAATATATTTAATGTATTAGAACATCCTGAAACATTTAATCAATCTCTGCACTTCGGGGTGAAGACTTTCAGATCAAGTCCCCGCAATAAGATGTGGGAGTGTTTGCAGATTGGAGCACACAGCATCAGGTAGGATAGACTGTTATTTTAATGTTTCTGTGGGGGAGTTTTATCTTCAATGTCTCTACCCTGGGCTAACATTCCCCTGGGTAAATCTCAATTCTTTCACCAAAATTCAACGTATAATTTATTTTAGCTAAAAAGAAAAACACAACTCCTAAGAGTTCCGCACAAACTTTACAGAATAAGCGACTTCTAGACTTCGGGCAGAGATGAACTAGTTATTCATTCGGATATTGATTGTCACCGCATTTATAAAGGGGTAAAATTGCAACAGGCAGTGATAACATAAAGGAAACCATTTAAAGAGAAAATGGACCATATAATGGGGATGTTTTCTCCTGCGCTTCAGAGAACTCTTCTTAACTGAGACTGGAAATGGATTTTATACATTGAGGAGAAAGTGGCTTGTCCCTTTAAATTACTGCTTCAATGCTACAACACTTAAGGTGTTCTACTCATTTGGCTCCCGTTCTGCGCAAAATAATGATCAAATGGGTTTAAATATGCAACTGAGCCCCCCGGGCACTTGGGGAGGCTGGTAGGGGTAGTTACGATGTGGATGTCGTGCAGAAACTTCACGCCGTTTACCTTGATTTATCTTGTAGGCTTGGTTGAACTGCACAAGTTGACTCGTTGTACAAGTTGAGTACTGCGTACAGTTCGGTCACCGCGGGAAATGAGTGATTGCGCCTCAGAAGATTGCAGAGATTTACCAGGGCGTTGCTAGGATTGGAAAGAGTGGATTATAGTAAAAAACTGGATTAGAACAGAGGATGGACATCATTGAGGTGCATAAAATCACGAAGGGCATGGTTAGCAGCTATTTCTCTCAGCTGAGTGCCCAGAAAGCAGGAGGCAGAGTAAAATAATTAGGAAAAAAATAGAGGGGAAATGAGGACAGCCTTTTTTTTCATCCAGAGAGTGGTGGGGGCTCTGAAACTTTGCCTTACTACAGATATCTGAATCGACCTGGGAGGGGGTGGGGCAGGCGGTCAATTAAATGAATGTATGGGAAGATCCCACTTTAGGTCTCCCATCAGTCAGAACTCAACGCTACAACCCACAGGGAGGATCTGTCCCGTATAAAGCAGGCTAAGGTGGACAATTTATCGCTGTCCTGGATTCACATATCAGGAAGGACATTGAGGACATCTCCAAGAGGCGATGGCTCAAGAAGGTGGCTTCCATCACTAAGGACCCTCACCATCCGGGACATGCCCTCTTCTCGTTACTACCATCGGGGAGTAGGTACAGGAACCTGAAGACCCACACTCAACGACTCAGGAAGGGCTTCTTCCCCTCTCAGATTTCTGAACGGCCCATGAACCCAGAAACACTTTTTTTGCACTATTTATTTATTTTGTAATTTATAGTAATGTTATGTCTTTGCGCTGTACTGCTGCCACAAAACAAGTTACAAGTCATATGTCAATGATAATAAATCTGATTCTGATTCTGAACCATGGCCACAATTGGATGTGTGCTTGAGAAACTGTGACATTCGGGACTGGGGACTCAATGGGATTAGCTGAGGAGCACAGACGCGGTGGTCTGAATGAACTTTTCTGTAACTTGTCTCCACGTCCATAATTACAGTCTATAAAGATTGGGAGGGGCGCACCTATTGGAATGTAACAAGTCAATGGCTGAGCTCACCTGAGTTTCAGGTAATCTCAGGTGTTGGTGCAGAGAACCAAATTGCCCTGGCACACAGATCAACGGCCATTGACTAGAATAACTCCGCTTCTCTTTCTCTCCCTCCGCAGATGCTGTTCGACCTGCTGAACGCTTCCAACGAGATGCGGCGTTTTGCAGACTCCACCGATGGGCGCGATGGTGCCGAGAGATGTGGAGTGTATTTTAACGCCTGATCTGTGAATTGTAGCTTTGTGCTCGGAGTGAGGGGACGCTCAAAATGGGATCTTCCCATGCATCTATCTCCCATGCACCCATTCATCCCCATTCAACGGAAGCCCCCCAAGGCTGAATGTACACACGTAGACGCCAGTCACCGAATTCACGATCAGTATTACAACTTTCTGTTTCTCTAAAGTCCCAGTTTTACGTTTGAAGGAAATCCTCCTTTAATACAATTCAGGACTGCCTGTCATTGAGTAGCTTGGAGCGTTTTAGCCTCTGTTCAACTGATTTGCATTAATAAACGGCTCCGCACAGTCCCCTCCTGGAACACGCATTTTTCTCATTAAGACCCACTTTCAGTAGATAAGAGGCTCTCCCCGCCATTTGTTTTCACAGTTAATCCCGCTGACAAGTGTTCGCTAAAACAGTAAATCACAGGAGTGTGGGAACTCAATTAGATAAAAATAGAACGAGTTGTGTTTAAAGAACACCGCTACAAGTGCGTCATAACAGAATAGTAAGGTCGATGTGTATGTATATGTGTTTGTGTTTGTGTTTATGTTCTACACAGTAAAGTGACAAAATGCAACAACAGTAATGCCCAAGATTTTAAGTTTCCACCAAACCTTCTTGACTTCTTTCAGGGGCTGTCACTCCCACGATGGGATTCCAACCAATTATCTTTTTTCCATTTTAGATTTCCAGGTTTTGCAGTCTCCTCTGTCCGCATCTCCGTCCTTTGCCGCTTTGAAACGTGTTTTCCTTATTGCCTCCGAAATCTAGGCGCTGAGATATTAACATACCAACGCCTCACACACTGGTGATCAAAGCCAAGCTGAATTGCCCCAGGTCCTCTACCGGATGGGGGCTGGGGGCTGGGGGGAGGGGGGGGCAAATTCCAATCGGCAAATCCATAATCCCATTTGCGTTGGTTGGGGATTTGTTACCAAGGTGAATTCATGACATCACAACACTTGCAAACTACAGCAGCAACCTGTGTTTGTGTGATTTTTGTGGAGGATCTGATGGTCCTTCTCCATACCACTCTCAGAGAAAATATGAGCCAAGGGAATGGGAATTAGCGAAGATGACCCAAAGCTTGGCCAGAGGGAGGGGGAAGAGTTTAGGGAGAGAACTCCAGAGTTGAGGGCTGAGGCAGGTGAAGATTTGGGAGGTCAAATGAAAGGACAAAGCATACAGTTAATGGTAGGCCCCTTAACAGCATTGAAGTACTGAAGGGATCTTGGGGTCCAAGTCCATAGTTCAGTGAAAGTGACTACACAAGTGGATAATGTGGTAAAGAAGGTGTACGGCGTGCTTGCCTTCATTGGTAGGGGTGTTGAGTGTAAGGATAAGGAAGTCATGCTGCAGCTGTGCAAAACTTTAGTCAGACTGCACTTGGAGTATTGCGTGCGATTCTGGTTGGCCCATTATGTGAAGGATGTTGAGACTGGAGAGTGTGCAGGAAGTTTACCAGGATGCTGCCTGGATTAGAGGGTATGACCTATAAGGAAAGGTTGGACAAACTTGGGTTGTTCTCCCTAGAGAATCGGAGGCTGAGGGGAGACCTGGTGGAGGTTTTTAAAATTATGAGAGGCAGAGCTAGTGTAGACAGTCAGAATCTTTTCCCCGAGGTAGAAATGTTAAACACCAGAGGACAGGCTTCTAAGGTTAGAGGTTAAAGGCAATGTGAGGGCCACGTTTTTTACACAGAGTAGTAGTAGGTGCCCGGAATGGGTTACCGGGGTAGTAGTGACAGTATGCTTTTAGATAGACATATGAATATGAAGGGAATGGAAGGATATGGGTGTTACATGGGAAGAGGACATTTAGTATAAATTGGCATCGAGATCAGTACAACATAGTGGGCTGAATGGCCTGTTCAGGACTGTACTATGTTCTATGAGATTGTCAGTGTTGGAGCGATATCACGTACATACCGGAATTCCTTCCATTGTGGGAAGGAGTGTAGATTTTATACAGGTCTGGGTTCTTGAATCTATTCCACAATTCATTGGGATCAGGGCTGATTTCAGTACGGCGATTCCCTTTCATGGACACATCCACTGTTATTAAGAATAAATAAATCTCAGTATTGGATTCGCCAAGTGAATCAACAATCACAACCTTCTGAGAAGAATCTCTGATTTCAAGTAAAACAAAAAAAATCTGCAGATGCTGAAAATCTGCTCTAAGACCATTAACGTGAAAAAAAAGTTAACTTTGATTTGGTCTTTACATAAGAACACAAGAAAATAGGAGCAGAAAGAAGCCCACTCGGCCCCTCAAGCCGATCCTGTCATTCATTATGACAATTGCTGATCTGCCCCAGGCCTCAACTCCTTCTCTGCACCAGTTCCCCAATCCTTCAAAAGTATATCAACCTCCACTTTAAATACTTCCAGTGATGCAGCCTCCACAACTCTCATTCCAGGGATTCTCCACTCCTTGTGAGAAGAATTTTCTATGTACCTCAGTTTTAAATGACCGGCCCCTTGACTTGAAACAATGTCCCCTTGTTCAAGATTCTACCACTAGTGAAAACACCTCAACATCCACTCTGTCATAGAACATAGAACACCACAGCATAGTACAGGCCCTTCGGCCCGCAATGTTGTGCCGACATTTTATCCTGCTCTAAGATCTATCTAACCCTTCCCTCCCCCATAGCCCCCGATTTTTCTATCATTCATGTGTCTATCTAAGAGTCTCTTAAATGTCCCGAATGTATCTGCACCCACAACCTCTGCCGGCAGTGCGTTCCATGCACCCACCACTCTCTGTATAAAAAACTTACCCCTGACATCCCCCTTATACCTTCCTCCAATCACCTTAAAATTATGTCCCTTCATGTTAGCCCTTGTCACACTGGGAAAAAGTCTCTAACTGTCCACTGGATCTATGCCTCTTATCACCTTGTACACCTCTATCAAGTCACCTCTCATCCTCCTTTCTCTCCAAAGAGAAAAACCCTAGCTTGCTCAACCTATCTACACCTCTCATAGACACTGCTGGCAGAGGTTGTGGGTGCAGATACATTAGGGACATTTAAGAGACTCTTAGATAGATACATGAATGATAGAAAAATCGGGGGCTATGGGGGAGGGAAGGGTTAGATAGATCTTAAAATCTTATATATTTCAATAAGATCACCACTCATTTTTATAAATTCCAAAGAATACAGACCCTGGCAGTGCATTCCAGGCACCCACCACTCTCTGTGTAAAAAAAACCTACCTCTGACATGTCCCCTGAACTTTCCTCCATGCACCTTAAACCGGTGACCTCTAGTATAGGCCATTGCCACTCTTGGGAAAAGACGCTGGCTGTCCACTCTGTCTATGCCTCTCATAAACTTATATACCTCTATCAAGTTGCCTCCCGTCCTCCGTCACTCCAAAGAGAAAAGCCCTAACTCGCTCAACCTCTCCTCATAAGACATGTTCTCCAACCCAGGTAGCATCCTTGTAAATCTCCTCTGCACCCTGTCCAAAGCTTCCACATCCTTCCTGTAATGTGGTGATCAGAACTGAACACATTATTCCAAGTGTGGTCTAACCAGAGTCTTATAGAGCTGCAACATTACCTCTTGGCTCTTGATCTCAATCCCTCGGCTAATGAAGGCCAGCACACCATATGTCTACTTAACTGCCCTATCCACTTGTGAGGCAATTTTGAAGGATCTATGTTCTTGGACCCCAGGTCTCTCTGTTCCTCCACACTGCTAAGAATCCTGCCATTAATCATGTACACTGCCTTCAAGTTCATTTTTCCAAAGTGTAGCACTTCACACTTCTCCGGATTGAACTCCATCTGCCACTTCTCTGCCCAGCTCTGCATCCTGTCTAAATCCCATTGCAACCTACAACAATTTTCTTCACTATCTACTACACCACCAACCTTTGTGTCATCTGCGAACTTACCAACCCATCCTTCCACTTCCTCATCCAAATCATTTATAAAAATCACAAAGAGCAGGGGTCCCAGAACAGATCCCTACGGAACACCACTAGTCACTGATCTGCAGGTTGAATACTCCCCTTCTACAACCACCCTCTGCCTTCTGTGAGCAAGCCAATTTCAAATCCACACCGCCAATTTCCATGGATCCCATACCTCATGACTTTCTGAATGAGCCTACCATGGGGAACCTTGTCAAACACCTTACTAAAATCCATATATACCACATCCACTGCACTACCTTCATCAATTTGTCTTGTCACTCCCTCAACAAACTCTATTAAGCTCGTAAGGCATGACCTGCCCTTCACAAAGCCATGTTGACTATCCCTAATAAGACTATGTTTCTCCAAAGGCTCATAAATTCTGTCCCTAAGAATACTTTTCAATAGTTTGCCCTCCACTGACGTAAGACTCACTGGTCTATAATTCCCGGGATTATCCCTTTTACCATTCTTGAACAATGGAACAATGTTTGCCATCCTCCAATCCACCGGTATCACTCCTGTGGCCAGGGAGCACTCAAAGATCATCATTAACGCTCCAGCAATCTCTTCCCTCGCTTCTCATAGTAACCTGGGGTATATCCTTTCCGACCCTGGGGACCTCTATCCTAATGCTTTTTAGCACCTCCAACACTGCTTCTTTCAATCTTGTCATGCTCCAACACATTTGCCTGTTCTACACGAACTTCACATACATCTAAGTCCCTCTGCCTGATGAAAACTGAAGCAAAATATTCATTTAGGACCTCCCCTACCTCTTTCACTTCCAGAAACATTTTTCCCCCCTTATCTCTGAGCAGTCCTAACCTCACCCTAGTCATCCTCTTGTTCCTCACATACGTGTAGAATGCCTCAGGGTCTTCCTTAACCCGACTTGCCAAGGCCTTCTCATGTCCCCTTCTAGCCCTCTTCTTAAGCTCCTTTCTGGCTACCTTATAACTCTCAAGAGCCCTATCTGATTTTTGCTTCCAAAACCTTAAATATGCTTCCTTCTTCTTCTTGACTAAACCTTCCACCTCTCCTGTTAACTATGGTTCCTTCGCCCTACCATCCTCTCCTTGTCTCAGCGGGACAAACCTATCTAGAACCCCATGCAAGTGGTCCCTAAACAAGCTCCACATTTCTGCGGTGCATTTACCAGAAAACATCTGTTCCCAGTTTATGCTCCCAATTGTAATTTGCTCTCTGCCAATTAAATACTTTACCATAATAATTTCCTGCTAACCTTTTTGCGATTCATGCACAAGAACATCTAGATCTCTCTGTACTTCACCCATTTGCAGTCTTTCTTCCAGCACGAAACTCTATCTCACTCCTGGAAATGACTGAAGTCACAACCTTCTTAAAATTACATTGTCATATTTGTCACTGATGTGAGTTCCCATCCATAAATCCAGATCATCACAACATCATCTACTTTGACCCCTGTAACATTGCCCAGCTACAGCTCATCGACACCGCTGTCTGTATCCTAACTCACACTATTTACTTATTACCTTTGTTCTGGCAGTAACTCAATTAACATGTTTATATCCCTCCCTGGACTCACCCTTCAATGTATATACTAATTTTTAAAAAAATTTTTAAAATTTTATTTACAGCGTGGTAACAGGCCCTTCCGGCCCAACGAGTCTGTGCCGCCCATTTTAAACCCCCAAGTTAACCTACCTGTACGTCTTTTAGAATGTGGGAGGAAACCAGAGCACCCGGAGGAAACCCACGCAGACACGGGAGAACGTACAAACTCCTTACAGACAGCGACGGGAATCGAACCCCGATCACTGGCGCTGTAATAGCGTTGCGCTAACTGCTACGCTATCGTGCCGCCCCAATCTCCACCACTACAACACCCTCCAAGATCCCCACGTTTTTCCATTTCTGGCCTCTAATCTATCCCATTTTGTAATTGTCCTACTACTTTTGCCCCGTGCCTTCAGCTGCCTACCATAAAACCTGGTACTGCACCTCTAAACCCCCAACTCTCTCTCAATATAACTTCCCTGTTTGACCATCCCTTTGATCTTCCATCCCTCACCCTCTCTGCAGCGTAAAACTAACTTGTTTTCTCTCTTTCCCAATTCTGACAAAAGGCCTTTGACCCTGAAACGTTAACTGTTTCTCTTTCCATAAATTCCTCAGCATTTACAGCATTCCTGTTTTGATTTCAAATTTGCAACATCTGCGTGTTTTTTATTTTTCATTTACTCTTATAACACCTTCATATGCGGCTTCGTGTTATAATTTACGTGGATAATGCTGCTTGAGATCTTTACTATGTGAAAGGTGCTATATAAATGAAATTGTGTTTCCCAGACCTACCGTTCATTCCCTTTTTTTTATCCTGAAATTTTGCTACCCATTCAGAGACAATAAATTTCATTCCCAATTCTAGTTTTATAACTATGACCCTCTCTTTCAAATTCCCCTACCAGAGAGAGCATATAGCTTCTCTATCAAAACCCTTTCTCATAAAGAGTTGGATTACTGGGATTCCATAAGTGAAGTGTTTGTAACACAGGGAGAGGCCCAATCCCCAGCAGCTTGGTGTCCTCCTCATACCTCAATACTGAGCCTTCACTTTTATAAGGCAACCCTAGTTTGGAAGCTCTCTCCACTCCAGTGGCTGTGTTTATCATCCAACAGTTCTAAAATATGTATCCAGAGAGCACTCTGCAGTTGCAGGTCATAAATTGCATCTTTTTATGGAGGTGGTTGTATGTAAAAGGGTCAGGAAGTTCAAAGTTTTATCCTTACACCATCTGCAGCAGCTCATCAAGAGTCAGCCAATATCCTTAATCCAGTCACGCAGTTTATGCTAAAAATATAAAGTATATTTTTAATTCCACTTGAGAGAACACCGTAATTAAAAGTTACAAAATGTGATTAAGTAGTTGGACTGTTAGTGTGAAACTGGTAGCAGTGATTTTGGTTGTTGAGAAGCCAGTAAAATGAAAAGTGTTCTCTTCTCTCCTCCATGCACAGCACACAGTGAGCTGGGCAGTCCTTTCACCAATCACACCGACGGCTGCAACTCCAAGGACAACTTTTCGATAGACGATGCAGTTTGCTTGGTTTCACTTGAGTGGAACAGTGTCCAAAAACAATCAACAATTTATGACAAGTGCACCACGAGATACATGAGGCAGCAGTCAAACAAATGATGGAATGTAAGGTGACATTCATCTTCTTGAGCCTTCTCCACTACTCAAGTGGATTGTGGCTGCTCTGCACCCACTTTGGGTACATATCCATCAATACCTCTAACTTAATTAAGGTCAATTGGCTCATGTCTAACTAAAAATGTATGAGTTTGAGGGGGATATTTTGTTGTATTTTGTTGTGTCTGGCAGTCGCCACCTCTCTCTAGATACTTGAGGCAAACTGGTGGGTATACATTTAGTGCACCTCCAGGGTCACCTGGGTGCACACAAGTTTGCAGAAGGGAACAAGGATCTGCAGGACATACACATGACCAAGAATCTCCACCATCCAGGTGATGCACTCCTCTCGCTGCTACCATCGGGCAGGAGGTCCAGAAGCCTGAGGTCCCACACCACCAGGTTCAGGAACGGTTACTGTCCCACATTGATCAGGTTCTTGAACTGACCTGCACAACCCTAACCCTGCCTCAGCAACGGAACACTACAGACCACCTTTTGCACGACCATGGACTTGTCTCTGTTTGTGTCTTTTATTGTGTACTAATGTGTTGTTTGTATACTTTTTTTCCTTCACTGTCTTGTATGATTTATCTCTAAGTTATATTCTGCGTGTTGTCTGTACCTGTGATGCTGCTGCAAGCAAGTTTTTCACTGTACCTGTACCTCACCACACTTGAGCATATGACAATAAAGTCGACTTCACTTCACTTCACTTCACTTGACTTAAAAACAAAGCAAAAACTGGTAACTCTTTGAAAAGAATGATCTGCCCAAGTTAAGATCCAAATGGACTTCGAAAATCTTAGATTAATTTCTTAACCTGCATGGAATTAGTAGGTTTCTCATCGTGGATACTCCTGAACTTGAGAGAAGGTGACCCGACAGACTAGTTAGCCATACTTCCAATTAATGTTTATGGTCATGCATCTCTACTGAGGATTATTGAGTGATGATTCTGGGAAGAGAAGTGAGGTCCTTTGTGAATCCTCTTGCACTACTCCATCAGTAGAACCATTGAATCAATCGATGTTGAGGCAAAGAAGAACCACTGAGTCCGTCCCAGATTCTTGCTCAGCAGTTTAATGAGTTCCATTTGCCAATCCAATTCCCTTTCGAAGGCTCGGATTTTCTCCTTTTCTACCATCCTTGTAAACAGTGATATCTGGAACACAACAGCTCTCTGAATAAGATAAAATTTTGCCTCCTGAATTCTTCTGCCAATTACTTTGAATCTGTATTCCCTGGTCCTTGTTCCCGTGGTAATGGGAACAGTTCCTCTCCATCTTCCCTGTCCCAAAACACTGTAAGCTTGTACAACTATCAAAAGTCCTCTCAATCTTATATGCTCCCGGGAGAACAGCTCCATCTTCTCCTTGTAGCTGAAATCCCTCACCTCTGGAACTGTTCTCAACAACTCTTTCAAGGACCTTCATATCCTTCCTGATGCCCAGAACTGCAGACAAGAGTCCAGTTGCAGGCTTTCCAGGGTTTTATAAAGAACAACAAATTCAGAAAACACTGGGAAATGAATCTGGGTAGTTCTATTTTGTATCACACCCTTCGTCTCTAAGTCACGAGGGTAACTTAGAGGTGATTTTATGCCACAATTTGCACCAAATAAATCAGGGAGAGCAACATTCATGCAAGGATCCAGAAGAAGACTGCCTGTTCTCCACCCAGTTTGATCTACCAGCATGTCCTATTAACCTGCTTAAGATGAATTAATGTCTATATAAAAGACTTAATCACAGGAGCAGTACAAATGATATTGAAATTTACTGAGAAGTGGCAAGCTGTGAGGATCAATGCGGATATTGTGAAAGGACACAGACTGGTTAGAGAAAGGGGGCAGATCAAAAGCAGATACAGTTCAATTCAGAGAAATTGTGCATTTTGGGGAAATGAATAGTGAAAGGAAATGTACTCCAGATGGTAAAATCCTTTCAGAGAAAGACTCAAATGGAGAGATATTGAGGTCTAGATAAAAAGCTTATCAAAAGGCAACAGTATTCTGAGTTCAATAGACACAGCACTGAAAAGGAAAAAGTAATGTAGTATTTGTGCAAAGTATTGATGAGGCCATGTTTCATATTTAATGAATACTCCATCCTGGATTTCAGAGTGAGAAAAAAAATCACTGCTACAATACTACAGATGATGCAAACCATTTGGTTGATTCTCCGAATGTGTTGACTACGCAAGGTGAATTGGATGAGGTACAAGCTCTCTGTTAGCCAAGCATGTCAAAATTGACTATGGTTAAAAAAAGTCTTCATTCCTTGTATCTCCAATAATTGTAGAATTAATTACTTGAAACATCCAAAGAAAATGCACACAACTTTGTTTAAGATCCCTCAGATTTTTCTTTAGGTCGTGGTATTTAGCAGAGTGCTGGATATTAATTCACGGACAGTCCCTGAAGAGTGCTAACCTATGTTCAGTAGGCACAAAGTCATTCTGTGATCTTATCAATGAGAGTTCTGTGCTCCTGACAGCCACAATAAAAGTGCTTTAGAAGGCTTCTCCTTTACTGCTTTGGTGCCACTCATCTCATTAATCAAGGCATTACTGGGTTGTTTGTGGTTGCAATTAGAACCTTTTTTAAAAAGAATAGCCTACACATTCTAATTCGCTCCATTCTAATCTCTCTGGGTGGTCAGGACCAATTCAGGCTTCTTGCAAAAAAGTAAACAGAGAATGGTCGGAAGTGGCCTTCATGGGTTTTTGCGAACAGCTGATTTTGGTCAACAACAGATGTTCCTGCTCTTTAATAATGATGCTGGAAGGACAGATTTATCAACAGTGAAGCTTCAACTGGTCCTGTTCTGAGGGCTTGATGTGAGCCTTGTGTTTATTGGAAGTCAATGTTCATGCTCAGGAATGTTTAGATTTCTTTCACTCTTCACGCCAGACGTCCTTGTGTTAGGTGTAGCTCTCTTCATTTCTTTATTTGTTTGTGCCATTGGGCCGAGGTCATTTATTGCCATCCCTATTCATCCTTTAAAAAGCAGTGATGACAACAAATGCCCTGCTGGGTCATCTTGGAGGGCAATTAAGAATTAAGCACATCTTCAAGGGGATTTTGTTTTCCAAAATATACTTTACTCATTACATGGAGAGTCATAGAACCGTAAAGCACAGAAACAGGCCCTTCGACCTAACTGGTCCCTGCCGACTGAGATTCCCACCTAAGCTAGCCCCATTTGCTGACGTTTGGCTCATATCCCTCTAAACCCTCTAACCCATGTACCTGGCCAAGTCTCTTTTAAATGTTGTTAATGTACCTGTCTCAACCACTTCCTCTGGCAACTCATTCTATACCCTGACCACCCACTGGGTGAAAAAGTTGTCCCTCAGGTTCCTATTACATCTTTCCTCTCTCACCTTAAACCTATGCCCTTTAGTTCTTGATTCCCTAAACCTGGGGAAAAGACTGTGCGCATTCACCTTATCTATTCCCCTCGTGATTTTATACACCTCTGTAAGATCACCCCTCATTCTCCTACGCTCCAATGAAAAAAGTCCCAACCTGCTCAGCCTCTCTCCATAACTCATTCCCTCAAGTCGCGGCAACATCCTCATAAATGTCCTCTGCACTCATTCCAACAATGACATCTTTCCTATAGCAGGATGACCAAAACTGAACACATTATTCCAAATGCAGCCTCACCAACTTCTTATACTATGGTAACAGAATATTACCATATAGTGTAAAATCAACAAATGTCATTTTAATTCATTACACCAAGCAATTTAATGAATTTGTTTGCAATAAAATATGAATGGTGACAACTCTTCAAGAAGGTATGTAGAAGTTGAGTGAGTGGGCTAGAACATAACAGATGGAATATAGTGCGGAAAAATGTGAGGTCATCCACTAATGTGCACTTAACAGTAAAGCAGTATATCAGGTAAATGGTGAGAGATTGGGTAGTGCTGATATTCAAAGGGATGAAGGTGTACTTGTGCCCAAGTCATTGCAGGTGCAGCAAGTGAGTAAGAAAATAAATGACATGTCAGCATTTACTTAGAAAGATTGTGAATACAGCAGTAAGAAAGACCATCCAATTGTATGGGGCATGGTGAGATTGCACCTGGAGTATTGCGTGCAGTTTTGGTCTCCTTATTTACGAAAGGATCTACATGCTATGGGAGGAAGGGCAGCAAGGCCTCATTAGGTTGTCTCCTGAGATGGGGGATTTGCCATATCAGGAGACTAAGTCGACTGGGACAGTATTCTGTAGAGTTCAGAAGAACGAGAGATCTTATGGGACTCACGAAATTCATAGAAGGCTTGACAGTCTAAATGCAGAGAAGATGTTTCCCCTGTCTGAAGAATCTAGGTCTAGGTGCACAGTTTCAGAACAAGTGGTAAGCAGTTTAGGACAGAGATGAGGAGAAATTTCTTCATGCAGAGGCTGGTGAGCCTTTGGAATTCTCTACCATGGAGAACTATGGAGGCTCAGTCATTGTGTTCATTCAAGATAGAGTCATAGAGTTGTATAGCACAGAAATGGACCCTTCAGCCCCACCATATCCATACTGACCATTTTGGCCATCTACATTAATCCTATTTTCCTCCATTAGGACCACATCTTTTGGTAGCTTTCTGAATGTGACCATAATACTAAGTTACAATCCTACAACAAGAACATTCTACACTTATGTAGTTCAGTTAATGTTAAAAAAGTCCATAAGGATTAACTTACTCCTTACCCCAAGCACCACCACCCTCCACCTCTACTACCCAAAACTAAGTTATACCAAGTGACCGGAAACACAAGTGACTGCAGACATTGGAATCTGGAGCAAAAAAAATCAGGATTATGATGCAAGTATTATTATTTAGTCAAAACCTTTCCACTATCTATAAAACACAATTCAAGCACGTGGTGGAATACTTGCCAGTTTGCAGTGCCAACAACAGTCAAGAATCTTGATGCCATTGAGAATAAAGCTTCTCACTTGATTGGCATCCCACACACCATGAGAACTATTCACTCTCTCCTCCACTGGTGTGTTGCTTCTACATAAGCATATAAGAAATAGAAGCAGGGATAGTCCATTTGACCCCTTGTGCCTGATTCACCGTTCAATGAGATCATGACTGATCTTTTCCCTTAGAACCTCTTTCCTACACTAACCCCATATTCCTTGATCCCCTTAACATCTAACACTCAGCTGATCTCCTTCCAGAAGACATTCAGCGACTGAGTCCTCTGGGGTAGAGAATTACAGAGATTCACTACCCTCTGGGTGAAGATACTTCTTCGCACCTCTTTACTGAATGGCTGTCCCTTTGTTTCAAGACTCTGATCCTCGGCTCTAGACACCCCAGTCAAGGGAAATATCATCCCTGCATCTGCCCTTTCCAGCCCCCTTCAATGAGATCACTTCTCATTCTTCTAAATAGTATAGGCCTAGCCTGCTCAATCTCTCCACATAGCACTAACCCTATCACAGGAATCAATCTGATGAACATTCATTGAACACCCTCTGTCATAAGTATATCCTTTCTTGGGTAGGGAGACCCAATATTCTCAGTGCAGTCTCACCATGGTTCTATGTAATTGAAGTAAGGCATTTTACTCTTGTACTCAAATTCTCTTATTAACAAATAAAACAAAAGACTCTTTGTCTTCACAATTGCTTGTTGTACACCTAGGTCCCATTTAACACCAACACCAATCTCTTACAAGTAAGAAACACACTACCTTTCTATTTTTTCTACCAAAGTGGAACAACACTGTGGGAACACCTTCGTTACATAGACTGAAGTGATTCAAGGATCGTCCAGTGGTGTCTGTGCCACTGTAATGTTATTATTTGGTGGTCTATAGACAACTCCCACCAGTTATTTTTCCCTTTACTATTCCTAAGGGCAGGCATGGTAGTGTAGCGGTTAGCGTAACGCTTTTACAGCGCCAGAGACCTGGGTTCAATTCCGGCCACCATCTGTAAGGAGTTTGTATGTTCTCCCCATGGTGCTCCGGTTTCCTCCCACATTCCAAAGACATACGGGTTAGGAAGTTGTGGGCATGCTATGTTGGTGCTGGAAGAGTGTCGACACTTGCAGGCTGCCCCCAGAACACTACGCAAAAGAAGCATTTTACTGTGTGTTTCGATGTACATGTGACTAATAAAGAAATCTTATCTTGTCTTGTCTTATCTTGTCGTTATGGCAATGGAAAAAAAAACTTTCACAATATTAACATCTCAAACTTTTCTAGTTTCCTTCTAGCTTGCTGCGGCCAAATTGGTTCCTCATTTTCTGCATTACAACACCTTCTCTATATTACAACATCCACATCATTCCCAACAACCCATCAAGATCAATATCTATGTCTCTATTTATAAAGCCAAATATCCCTTATGCCTTTTCTAAGTGCCTTCCCAATGTCCACCATTTTCTAAATGTCATGTAAATTCAATCCCTAGGTCTCTCTTGTCTGGCTTTCCTTCAAATTATGCCGCTATTCCATTTTTTTTAGCTTACCTAACTTGATCATGAAGTCCTATCATACACAACAAAGTGATGGGTTGTCTCAGTAGTAATTCCCTTGAGTCTGAATTTGATGGGTTTATGTTGGTTTTCTGTTCTGAGCACAAAATCAAGGCCAATTAATAGATGCAGTACTGAGACTATCAGAGCTGGTGTGTTTTAGATGAAGTGTTAAACTGTGATATTTTCTGATCTCTCAGGTTAACATAAAATACAATTATTACAAGAACAAGGAAATTCTCCCAAAGTCCTGTCCAATATTTTCCTCTCAACCAACACCACTTAAAACACAAACAGACTATCAAGACATGCAAGACTGCCTAAGACCGCAAGGAATTGCAGAGAGTTGTGAATGCAGCCCAGTCCATCATGCAAACCAGCCTCCCCTCCATTGACTCTGTCTATAATTCCCACTGCCTCGGTAAAGCAGCCAACATAATCAAGGACCCCTCCCACCCTGGTCATTCTCTCTTCTCCCCCTCCCGTCAGGCAGAAGATACAAAAGCTCCAAAGCATGTACTACCAGACTAAATGACAGCTTCTATCCTGCCGTTATCAGACTCTTCAACAGACCTCTCATATGCTAAAGATGAACTCTTGATCTCCCAATCTACTCTGTTGTGGCCCTTGCACTTCATTTGGTTACCTGCACTGCACTTTCTCTGTAACTGCAACACTATATTCTACATTGTTTTTCTTTTTACTACCTTGATGTATTATGTATGACATGATCTGACTGGATGGCACCCTTTTCACTGTATCTTGGTACATATGATGATAATAAAACCAATGAAACCATTATTACTTTGCTGTTTGTGGGAGCTTGCTGTGTGAAGAATGCCTGCTGCACTTTCTACATTACAACAGTGACTCCACTTCATTGGGTCCCGAGCTCGTAAAATTTCCTTCTTCCTCTTTCCTAAATTTGTTAATACAATGCAAAGATTTATTTTGATAATAAATGCATAACTGCCAATCTTAACTTCTTGGCAGGGGTGATTGCCATCACAAAATAGGGTCTTCAGCTGGAATAGTATCTACAGCATTATCTGGGATTGGTGAATGGAAAACTCCACAGACTCTTTAATGATGGAGAAATTTGCAAAGGTTAAAACCCAATGCACTTAGTGAGCGTTGAACAACATCAGTGAGAGCTGCCCTGTTCTCATCAATTCACAATCTGTAGCACAGTAGACAGGAATTCAGTCAGCACTAAGTAGTTCTTGAGTTTGATCTTTTGACATTTGATAACAATAATAAGCAAATAAATCCTGGAGGTTGTGTCTTCAGTGCAGTAGAGGCACAATGGAGATTGTTCAAGGCTGCATCTTCAGTAATGAAGGGCAGGCAGGTACAATATACATACCATTGGCATAATCCATTCACAATCCATTCAGGCTAAGTGCATGAGTTTTACAAGCTAATTTTGCCTTTGCAAAAGGGGAAACTAGAATAAGAAGTTGCAAGAATCTAAAAATAACACTGCCTCTCCAATCAGCTCTTATTTGCTGTGTTGAAATTATATGCAAATGGCATTTATAGAGTCCCCCTAATGCACTAAAAGTCTCCAAAGCTTTTCACAAGAGCGTTTGTTATCAGATTAAAATTGACACAGATCCTAAGAAGGAGACATTAAGGCATGTTAATAAATGCTTGGTCAAAGAAGCAGGTTTGAAGCAGGGTCTCAAGGAAAGGGAGAGAGAAAGTAAGAGAGGCGGAGAGGTTTCAGAGAGAATGGTGGAGCTCAGGACTCGTGGCACAGCTAGCAGTGATGAAACAAAACTTCCCTTGCATGTGGATGGACCAACATTTGCAAATTGACTGTGAGGTTTGCAAGGCACTGTATACTTTTTCAGAGAGGGAGTTGGTGGTGTTTTAGATAGCAAGGAATGTTACCTGAGGCAACAGCCTGATATAGATCAGCTGGAAAGTTGGGTGAAACAATGACAGATAGAAGTGCAAGGTTATGTATTTTGGGAGGACAAACAAGGTACCATACACAGTAAATAGTGGCATTCTAGGGAGTGTTGGGAAACAGATGGACCTTGGGATACAAGTCCTTAATCCCTGAAAGTGGCAACACAGATGGAGAGGGTGGTGAAGTCATACTGAACGTTGTCTTCAAGGAATTGCCTTCTGGAAGGGGAAGTCGGGAGAACGCACACCAGTCCCCATTGAGGGGTCAGTGTTGGAAAGGGTGAGCAGCTTCAAGTTCCTGGGCGTCAACATTTTGGAGGATCTATCCTGGGCCCAACACATTGATGTAATCATAAAGAAAGTACGCCAGCATTTCTACCTCGTTAGGAGTTTGAGGAGATTCGGTACATCACCAAAGACTCTTGCAAATTTCTATAGATGTGCGGTGGAGAGCATTCTGACTGGTTGCATCACAGCCTGGTATGGAGGATCCATTGCACAGGATTGCAAGAGGCTGCAGGAGGTTGTAGACTCAGCCAGCTCCATCACGGGCACAACCCTCCCCGCCATCAAGGACATCTTCCTGAGACGGTGCCTCAAGAAGGCGGCATCCATCACCAAGGACCATCACCACCCAGGACATGCCCTCTTCTCGTTACTACCATCAGGGAGGAGGTACAGGAGACTGAAGACCCACACTCAATGTTTCAGGAACAGCTTCTTCCCCTCCACCATCAGATTTCTGAACGGTCCATGAACCCATGAACGCTTCCTTGTTATTCCTCTTTTTTGCACTATTTATTTATTATGTAATTTATAGTAATTTTTATGTCTTTGCACTGTACTGTTGCCACAAAACAACAAATTTCACGCCATATAAGTCAGTGATAATAAACCTGATTCTGATTCATTGGTCATGGCATAGAATATAAGAGCTGGGATATCATGTTATAACTTTATAAAACCTCTGTTAGCTGGAGTACTGTGTGTAGTTCTGGTCACCACATAATAGGAAGGACATGATTACACTGGAGAGGATGCAGAGATTCACTGGAATGTTGCCTGGATTGGAGCATTTCAATTATAAAGAGATATTGGACAGGCTGGGCTTGTTTTCCCTGCAGTGAGGGATGCGGAGCAGTGACCTGATAGAAGTATACAAAATTATAGGGAGGGTAGATAAGATAGAGAGCACAAATCTTTTTCTAAGGTGGGAC
This sequence comes from Pristis pectinata, assembly GCF_009764475.1. Lineage (NCBI taxonomy): Eukaryota > Metazoa > Chordata > Chondrichthyes > Rhinopristiformes > Pristidae > Pristis > Pristis pectinata. Next base: position 5,388,261 of record NC_067429.1, read on the forward strand.
ATCCAAGATAAGAGGGCACAGGTTAAAGGTGAGAGGTTTAGGGGGAAATTGAGCGGAAGCTTTTTCACACAGAGAACGGTAGATGTTTGGAATGCACTGCCTGAGCAGGTGGTGCAGGCAGGTACTCTCACAAGCACTTGAATTGCCAAGGCATGGAAGGCTATGGACCTAAAGCAGATAAATGGGATTAGTGTAGATGGGTGCAATAGTCAGTATGGATGTGTTGGGCTGAAGGGCCTGCTTCTGTGGTGTATGACTTTGTGACTCGAAAGTCACTAGATTGTGATCAGCACAGCAACTTGTTTCATTAATGTGTCTCTACCCCACACTTTTGGACCAAGCAAACTAGTTGATGCAGGTGATACCACCTCCAAAGCGTAACAAATAATTATAAGATATGCCTTTGCTGGAATAGATCAGATATTTTAATCAGATATTCTTTCTTCTTCCCCCTCCCATTGGGCAGAAGATACAAAAGGCTGAAGTACGACCAGGCTCAAGGACATCTTCTATCCTGGAGAATAGATCAGCTCATGATTAAATGGCGGAGCAGACTCGATGGGCTGAATGGCCGACTTCTGCTCCTTTGTCTTATGGTCTTATGTTATAAGGCTATTGAATGGTTCCCCAGTATGATAAGATGGACTCTCGACCTCACAATCTACTTTGTTATGGCCTTGCACCTTATTGCCTGCCTGCACTGCACTTTCTCTGTAACTGTAACATATTCTGCATTCTGTTATTGTTTTCCCTTGTACTACCTCAATGCACTGATGTGATGAAATGATCCATATGGATGGCATGCAAAACAGTTTTTCACTGTGCCTTGGTACGTGTGACAATAATAAACCAATTTACCAATTTAAAATGTAATGCTGACAAATTACAAACTGCAAAAGAGCAAAGGAATTTGTGTGTTCTTTTGCAGATTTTATTAAAAGCCACTGCACTGGTATAGGAAGTCATCAAAAAGGCAATGCAATTCAGGAACTTCATGAGGGGAGCACTCTCAGAGAGAGTATACAATAATGAAGAAAAGTTGTATAAACTTGGCATGTATTTTCTTGAGCTGTTAAGGTTCATTGGTGATCAGGCTGAGGTATTTGAAATGATCAGGGGATTCAATGCAAAGAACATTTTTACTCTGATGGAGAAAATCCAGAATAAATTTCATCGTCTTAAAATTAGAGTCGGGGCATTTGGGACTGAAATCAGGAAGCACATTTTCAGAAAAAGAGAAGTGGAATTTTAGAATTCTCCCCTCCAAAAGATGGTGAATGCTGGGTCAATTAGTGCTATCCAGATTGAAATTAAGATGATTTTAATTAAGTATAGAGGGATTTGGGCCAATCAACATAATCTAATTGAATGCTGCTTTTTTCTCTTCATTGCTTTTTGAATACTAATGCTACACTGGCAGTCTTCCAATCCAAATAACAGGAACATCGATTATGTTCCCTATTTCTTTAATCTAGAGGTGTTGGAACCAATTGGAAAGGGGGAAGCTAAGAGGAGATTTCACAGAGGACTTCATTAGAGTAAAATGGAAGGACCTACTCCTTGCAGCAGAAGATTCGAAAACCACAAGGCATAAGGTGACTGGTAGAAGGACTTGAAGGGTGGTAGGGTGACACAGCAGTTAGTGCTGGTGCCACACAGCTCCAGGGACCTTGGTTCGATCCTGACCACAGGTCTTATCTGTGTGGAGATTTTACATTCTCCTTGTGACCATGTGGGTTTCCCCTGGGTACTCCAGTTTCTTCACACCTCCCAAAGATGTGCTGGTAGGTTAATTAGCTAGTGTACATTACCCCCTAATGCAGCTGAGGGGCAAAAGAAAAGCAAAGGGGAGTTGATGGGTGAGAGAATAACTTGCACAGCTACAGCAGGAATAAGAAGAGGGAAGGGAACTGATGCGTTTCCTCTGCTGGGAGCCAGCATGGACCTACTGTGTTGTAGTAAGTAGTGGAAGATGAGGATATTGTTTTTAACCCAAAATATGGTGAAGTCTGGAACTCACTGCCTGAAGAGAAAGGCAAAAATCCTCACTGCATTTAAAGGGTGCCTGGATGTGCGCTTGAAGAGCTGTAACCCATAGATCTATGGACCTGTTACTGGGAGGTGCCTCTTTTCCAACTGCGTGGACACAATGGTCTGAATAGCTTTCTGCATTGTAAATGTTCAATGTTAGCACAGATGTGTCTTGGATGAGATCAGTCCATGAGCTGAATTTAGGAACTTCCTGACCCGTATAGTCCCAACAACCGATCAAAGGATGCATTTACAAACTGCACCCATGAGAGGGGGCAATGTTGTTCATTCTTGAATTCGCTTTTTAGGGAGGTAACAGTAAATTCTGGGGCATGAATACTTCCAGGTTCCTTTCAGATGGTTGATGTGAGTGTGGGTTTAGTTACATTGTTAGCAAATACTATCTGGACAGGAGAGTTTGAAACCTCACCATGGCAATTGGACAACTTAAGTAAATCTGAAATGATATGTCTTACCAACAACCGTGACCAAGAAACTACAGGATTGTTGTTAAAAAGATAACTTTCTGGTTAACTAATGTCCTTCAGGAAAGGATATCTGGCTTCCTTACTAGCAGGAACTGTATGTGACTCTGGACTAGAGAGAGTTTCTGACCTTGGCAATTGGCCAAATGAACCACTCATGCTCAAGGACAATGGGAGATGGACAATAGTCCCTCAGTTCACAAGTGGCATCCAGAGCCTTTTGAATACATATGTGAGTGATCTTACAAATGAATAACATTACAACGTTGGAATTAAAGACATAACATCCAGCAGAGTAAATGAACTGGTTGGAAAGAGCAAGTCCAATAATAGAGAACATGAAACAAGAACAGATGTTTCTGGAAATGCACAATGACATAGCAAACATTCTTGTGGAGTTGCTCTGAATTAAAGAGTTCACAAAGGGTTCCATCAGAGAATTAACCTAGGGCATAGTAGCAGAATGGTTAAGTTAAGGGACTAGACTTTGGATCCAAGGCACAAGTTCAAACCCAACCTGGCCAAATGGGGGAAATTTAAATACAATTAATTAAATTTAAAAAGATTCTGGGATTAGGGAACAAAGGACCACAGGTGCTGGAACCTAGATGAAAAACCAACAAGATGCTGGAGGAACTCAGCAGGTCAGGCAGCATCCGTGGAGAAAAGCAGACGGTCAACATTTTGGGTCAGGACCCTTCTTCACGACTGAGGATAGGAAAAGGGGATGTGAGACTACTGCTTTATGTAAAATCCCATCTGGTTCACGATGTCCTTCAGGGAAGGAAACCCACCATCCTTAGAAAGTCTCCAAACCTAGCAATGTGACACCTAACTGACTCAGTTCAGACACAACTAAAAATGAATAATAACTTCTGCAGTGGCAGTATTGGTATTGGTTTATTATTGTCACTTGTACCGAGGTACAGTGGAAAACTTGTCTTGCATACCGTTTGTACAGGTCAATTCATTACACAGTGCAGTTACATTGGGTTAGTACAGAGGGCATTGGTGTAGTACAGTTAAAAACAATAACGGTACAGAGTAAACTGTCACAGCTACAGAGAAAGTGCAGTGCAATAAGGTGCAAGGTCACAACAAGGTAGGTCGTGAGGTTATAGTCCATCTCAACGTATAAGGGAACCATTCAATAGTCTTATCACAGTGGGGTAGAAGCTGTCCTTAAGCCTGGTGGTACGTGCCCTCAGGCACCTGTATCTTCGGCCTGATGGAAGAGGAGAGAAGAGAGAATGAACTCTTACAAAAGGATTAATTGTCACACTGAGGGGTGATCTGTTGGAAGTGTATGAAATTATGAGGGGCATAGACAGGGTGGACAAGCAATATCTTTTTCCCATTATTGAGCAAGGCACGCATTTAAGGTGAGAGGGGGTTGGATCAGAACAGATGTCAGGGGTACGTTTTTTACTCAGAGAGTGGTGGATGCCTGGAATGCACTGTCTGATAGGGTGATGGAGGCAAATTCATTGGGGGCTTTTAAGAGGGGCTTGGATAGGCACAAGAATGAGAGGAAAATGGAGGAATATGGGATTTCTGCAGGTAGAAGGGATTAGCTATGTCGGCACAACATTGTGGGCCGAAGGGCCTGTTCTGTGCTGTACTGTTCTATGTTCTATTAACATTGGTAGACCCTGACAAATAGGTCTACAAAGCTTGGGCCTACAACAGTGGACGGTCATATTCCAAAAGTTTTAAATCACTTGATCTCCCGCCTCCATCTTCCTTCTACTGAAATCCCATCTGGCATGGCCACCCACTCTCAATCAGAAAACAATGAAACCTTCATCAGTAAAACTAAATGTACAATACTGCAGTGACTACAGTGGACTCCACTGCCAACATTTTATTGAAGTCAATAAATTTCTGAAGAAGAGCGATACTTTATAATGTTAGGGGGAATCATATTGATGGCACTGAGCCCAGAGACCCTCACTGGCCTGATATCAACTGGACCACTTTTGTTTCCATTCTATGTCTGTAGAACAACCTGAACTAATGTGGTGTATGATTGCCATGAAGGGTATTTTAGCAACAAAGGTTTATTTAAAAATTAAAAGTGGAGATGGTTGTTGATGATGGCAAAATTTTCAAATCTATTTGCTACTCCTCAGCAAATGAGAAGCTGGTGCCTGAATACAGCAAGACCTGGTGTGAAAGGATAGGTGGCAAGTTACATCATACAACTCAACTGGAGATGGTCAGGGAATGACCATCTCCAATAAGAGAGAGTCGAACCACCTACCCTGGATATTCATTGGCATTACCAACACTGGGTCTAAGTCACAATTAGGCTTGGATGAGTTGGGCCAAAGGGCCTGTTTTCATGCTGTATAGCTCTATGACTCTGTCCACGTCATCACCATCCTGGGAGTCACTATTGATTGTACCAGCCACATAAATACGGTGGCTGGAAGAGTAAGTCAGAAGCTGGGCATGCTGTGATTACCTCCTAATACCCCAGAGGCTTTCCACCTACAAGGCAGAAGTCAGCAGTATGATCAAATACTCTCCACTTGCCGGGGTGAGTTCAGCTCCAATGACTGTCAAGAAACTCAACACCATTCAGAACAAAATGTCCTACTTGATTGGTTTCCAGTCCACCGCCCGAATCACTTGTTCTCTCCATCACCATCGGCCACAACTGCAGTGAGTACCACCTCTGACTCTATCTACGTTTGCAGATGATACGACTGTATCTCAAATAACAATGAGTCAGAGTACAGCAAGAAGATAGAGAGCTTAGTCACATGGTGTCATGACAACAACCTTTCTCTCAATGTCAGCAAAACAAAAGAGCTGATCATTGACTTCAGGAAAGGGGGCGGTGTACATCAATGGTGCTGAGGTCGAGAGGGTTGAGAGCTTCAAGTTCCTTGGAGTGAACATCACCAATAGCCTGTCCTGGTCCAAACACATAGATGCCACAGCCAAGGAAGCTCGCCAATGGCTCTACTCCCTCAGGAGGCTAAGGAAATTTGGCATGTCCCCTTTGACACTCACCAATTTTTATCAATGCACCATAGAAAGCATCCTATCTGGATGTATCATGGCTTGGTATGGCAACTGCTCTGCCCGTAGCTGCAAGAAACTGCAGAGAGTCGTGGACACAGCCCAGCACATCATGGAAACCAGCTTCCCCTCCATGGACTCTGACTATACCTCTTGCTGCCTTGGTGAAGCAGCCAGCATAATCAAAGACCCCACCCACCCGGGTCACTCTCTCTTCCATACCACTAGGCTCAAGGACAGCTTCTATCCCAAGGCGATAAGACTATTGAATGGCTCCATTTTATGATGAGATGGACTCCTGACCTCACAATCTACCTTGTTATGACCTTGCACCTTATTGTCTACCTGCAATGCACTTCCCTGTAGCTGTGACACTTTACTCTGTATTCTGTTATTGCTTTTACCCTGTACTACCTCAATCCACTCTGTAGTGAATTGATCTGTACGATCAGTATGCAAGACAAGTTCTTCACTGTACCTCAGTACAAGTGACAATAATAAACCAATACCAATACCAATACCTGCACAGTACAATGCAGTTACTTGCGTGGCCTATTCCAACAGTACCTCCCAAACCTGCGACCCCTCCCACCAAGAAGAATAAAGGTAGTAGGCGCATGAGAACACCACCACCTGCAGGTTCCCCCCAAGCCACACACCACCCTGACTTGGAAATGTTTTGCACTCCCTCCACTGCAGCTGGGTCTATGTTAGGGAACTCCTTCCATGTTGTGGGATCACCTTCACCACAATGCCTGCATTTTGAAAGAATTTTTTTTTAAGTACTCTAAGGTGCTTTAAAAATAAATTGGACAAAAAGCACACAGAAAAGGCCTGTGAGCAGAAGTTTTGGTTTTAAAGAATTTCCCCAATAAGGAAAGAAAGATGAGTAGAAACAAAGAGAAAAAGCTGGAAGTTCTCAGCAGTCTGTTTAGTTTTTTCCCTCCACCTTAGCACACCCTGACCTGCTATTTGCAACATATCGCACCTCTTTGTCACCATCTAATTCCCACAGCAACCCCTGATTTCACCCTATCATTGATGTTCCTTTGTCCTATCCATCCCTTTCTCTTTTTCCCCAGTTCTGATGAAGGGTCTTTGAACTGAAATGTTGATTCTGTTTCTCTCTCCATAGAAGCTGCCAGACCTGCTGTGTATTTCCAGTATTTTCTAGTTTTGTTTCAGGTTTCTAGCATCTGCCATTTTTTTTGTGTATCATTTTCAAGAAAGACACTGGTGCTGGGAGGAGCCCTGGGCCCAGGCAGCTGAAAGGACGGTTCCCAAAGGTGAGAAGACTAAGTGAATTTTTTTTGAAACTGCAGATGCTGGAAATCTGAACTAAAAACAGGAAATGCTGGGAAGACTCCGCAGATCAGGCAGCGTCTGTGGAGAGAGATTAATGCTTCTTGTCCGAGACCCTTCGTAAAATGGTTAGGTTGAAGGATCCCAAAAAGTTAGCGCTGTTCCTCTCTCTACGGGTGCTGCCCGACCCTCTGAGATCAGATTCTGGGTACAAGCGACCAGAGGTCTGGTAAGGTGAGGAGACTGGAGGAGATAGCAGAGCAGGGAGGGACGAGACAATGGAGTAAATACAAAACAAGAATGAGATTAAAATCGAGGAACTAGGCAATATTCCGTAATGAACAAATATTACATTTTTACTAAAACAACTTTCAACAGAAAACTTCCGCTGGATCAGTACGTTTTTCATACTGATGACACAAGCTGTTTTATGGTATCTGGTTTCGAAACTCGATGCTGGCGAACGTTATCACAGACTTTCTCCGAACCCTGGTCCTATTTTCATCCGGTTAATGTAATCCGACAACCCAGGCTGGGGATCGGAGTTAAAGCAAGCAAGTGGTTTTAAAACTAACCAGACATCCACCCCAGCCCCGGGGAGAGATTAACAAAAGACAGGAAAAGATAGGGCGGAACTTTAAATAAAACACTTCTTTAATATAGAGAGATGTTTGAAACTTTGGGCTTGTTTCCCCCAGCAGAAGGGACAGTGATTTTTTTTTAAAAATGCATTTAATTCTTATCAAATGCTTCCTGCAAATGAAAGAGCGGAGGTATTTAACACAAGGAAAGCGGATAAAAGTTTAGAGACGTTTTCATTTCAGCAAGCGAGCCTAAACAAAAGGGAATTGAAACAGACGTGCAGCCTGAAATAGACGTTCAACTTAAAATAGCCACCTAATTCTTGTAAATAAATGGTTTCTTTTAAAAGATGAGAAGGGAAAAACTGCCCCGTCCCCACGAACAGAACCGGACACAGGATTAAAATCCCCACCTCATTAAAACTCAGAAGTAACAAGAAAATGGCAACATTTCAAGTCTACACTGACAGCTTCCGGCTCACCCACTTGTTTACCCACAATCCTCTTCCAAAGAATTTATATCTAAAAAAAAATTTTTAGTTTCTAAGATCTTCCCTAGCATTTTTCAAGCGTCCCCAGATCACTCGGTGTGGTCGTTCGCCCACGCTTACACACCGTGTCTTTCTCTTGTCCGAATAATCAGCCTGTTTGGGGCTGAGATGTCACAAGGAAAGCTGGCGTTTGGTGCATTTGCCAGTGACACTATCCCCTTGTCTCTGACACCGTAGATGTTTTTAACTTAAATAGTCCAAGCTATTTCTGTAAACGCTCCCTTAGGGCATTGTCTGCCTGGCCAGGGCACTGCTAGGGAGGGAGGGATTTATATCTTGACAGTGGGTATGTATTAAATCAACAAAAAACAGTTCCTAGAGCTAAAAAACCCACACAATTCCATCGACCTCTGGATTCAACAGGATCCTCTCAACGATGGGAACTGCCCCCAAATCTCTTCCCACACCCGTGAGGGGTAATTTAGTAATTTTTTTTTAAAAAAAGATAATCTCGTATTAAGAGCAAGTTTGAGCACAGATTTGAAATTTATCTGCTGCCCCACAAACTCTCTCAAGTTCACCACTGAGAGACTGAAAGCTCAGAGGTCGACCAGACTGGGGCTCTGACGTTGCAGCCTCTGGATAAACACTGTGACCTCACCATGGCTCAGCTGTGAAGGGTTTTCTAAGGAGAGGTTGGACAAACTTTGGCTGATTTCTCTGCAGCGTCGGAGGCTGAAGGGAGACTTGATAGTTTGTCAAATTATGAGAGGTACAGATAGGGTAAGCAGTCAGCGCCTTTTTCCCAGGGTAGAAACGTCAAGTACTAGAGGACATGCATTTAAGGTGAGGGGGAAAGTTTAAAGATGTGCAGGGCAAGTTTTTAGCACAGAGAGTGATGGGTGCCTGGAACGGGCTGCCAGGGATGGTGGTGGAAGCAGATACAATTGTGGCGTTTAAGAGGCTGTTCGACAGACACATGAACATGCAGGGAATGGAGAGATGTGGATCATGTACAGGCAGATGAGATTTAGTTTAATTCAGCACCGTGTTCGGCACAGACATCGTGGGCCGAAGGGCCTGTTCCTGTGCTGCACTGTTCTATGTTCTATGTACATGGGAGATGTATGGTGTCTTTTCCCTGACTCTATTTTGGACAGGTACTTGGATAGGAAAAGGCGTAGAGGGATGCAGACCTCATGCAGGCAAATGGGATTAGCATAGATTGGCATCACGGTCGGCATGGATGGATAGGCTGACGGGCCTGTTCCTGTGCTGTACAGCTCTCTCTATGAATCTATGGAGAACATTTTGGGTGGAATGAGTGTTCAGCATCTATAATTTTGGACCTGCCTACTTTTGGCATTGTCTCCACCCTAGGCTCTGAGAATGGATGTGCTATACAGTGGCTCAGAACCAGAGGAACACCGACGAGCTGAAGGGTCCAGATGAAGGGTCTCAATCCAAAATGTCGCCTGTCCATTTCCCTCCACAGACGCTGCCTGACCCGTTGAGTTCCTCCAGCACCCTGTTCATTGCTATCAACAGACTGCGTCTGGCTCACCTGCAGTTACACAAGAGGGCAGGGCTGGTGAGAGAGGTGAAGCTCATTGGAGCTGTGTCCAATACACTTGAGTGTGCAGGCAGAGAACCCGCATCCTCAGTACATTGGAACGGCAATGTGGTAGAAGGAGGGGTTACACAGGAGCATAAAACAAATGAATCTAATACACAAACGTGCATCTTTAACGTGGTGAATGATTATTGGGAATCCCAATAACACGGAGACTCCAACTATCAAGTTGAAGTTCAAGTTTATTGTCATGTGCACAAGTACGGTGAAATAAAGGTAGAATGAGAAATTTGCTTGCAGCAGCGTCACAGGCACGTAGATTCAGAGAACACACAGAATATAAATTATACATAAATCGTACATAAATTATACAGGACAGTGACGAGAGAGAAAAAAGAATACTGCAAAAACAAGACTGCAGTGCAAGAGAAGACACAACCAGAGACAAGTCCACGGCAGTGCAAGAGGTGGTCCGTAGTGTTCCGTTGCTGAGGTAGGGTTAGTTCAAGTTGTGCAGGTCTGTTCAAGAACCTGATGGTTGTCGGAATGTAGCTGTTCCTGAACCTGGTGGTGTGGGACTTCAGGCTTCCGTACCTCCTGCCTGACAGGAGCAGCAAGCCAGTGAGAACAGATCTCTGCAGCCTTCTTGAACAAAAATCCCCTCCCCCAGGTAGGTAGACTGATTGTGACTGTCGAAGTGCCCTCCACTTCCACATTTCAGGATCTTCCCCGGGGCTCCTGGGGAACGTGCCAGGACTTTGACAGCACACACACAAGTGTATGAGGCAGGTAACAAATGTCCGTACACCTACTTCACCCAGAATAAGAGGGCAGTTGTACAGTGGAAAGCATTCTAACTGGTTGCATCACGACCTGGGGTGGAAACTCCAATCCACAGGAATGCAAGGGGCTGCAGAGAGACGTGGGACTCAGCCAGTTCCATCGTGGGTACAGCTCTCCCCACCATCGAGGGCACCTACAAGAGGTGATGTCTCAGGAAGGCGACATCCATCATTAAGGACCCCACCTGTAAAAGGACCCCACATTGAACCGACCTGTAAAATTCAATCTCAAATTATATTTCCCTCAACTTGCACCGTTGTTGTTATGTTTGTCGTGTAAGTTATATATAATTTATGTTAATTTAAATTTATGTGATTAATGTTTGTCATGTTTATAACGTACTGTGCTGCTGCTGCAAAAAGGTGATTTTCGTGTCACTTATACCCTGGGTGTGTATGCCTATAACAATAAGCTTGAATTTGATTTTCAGTTGCAGTTGGATCTGTCCTGGTGGGGTTTGGGTGGGGGGGGTGGCAGTGGGTGATGGACTGCACAAGGTCCCCTGGAGCAGTGGGGTGGGGGGGGGGGGTGGGGGGATTCCAGTCCACTCCTGTGCATCTAGTCCTCTACTACAGGAAGATGTTGCTGCATGTGTGTGTACAAGGCAGCCAGGCAGGCTTTGTTTCTCCTGCTGCACTTCCCACTCCCCGATCTATTCAGACTACCAAGCTGAAACAGGCTGGTTGCTGGGGGGACGAAGGCTGCCCGCTGCAGATTTGGCACATGTTCCCTGAGAGAGTGCCAACCAACAGAGCAGAGAAGCACTCCAACCCAAGGCACCTCTCCAACTGAGATAAACCAGTGGAATGTTGGAAATCCATTTTAGAGTCATAGAGCACTACAGCACCGAAACAGGCCCTTCGGCCCATCTAGTCCATGCTGACCTGATCTTCTGCCTCGTCCCATCTACCTGCACCCGGACCATAGCCCTCCAATCTCCTCCCATCCATGCACCTGTCCAAACTTCTCTTAAATGTTACAACTGAACCCGCATCCACCACTTCCTCTGGCAGCTCGTTCCACACTCGCACCACCCTCTGAGTGAAGAAGTTCCCCCTCAGATTCCCCTTAAATATTTCACCTTTCACCCTTAACCTATGACCTCTAATTCCAGTTTCACCCAACCTGAGGGGAAAAGCCTGCATGAATTCACCCTATCTATACCCCTCATAATTTTGTATACCTCTATAAGATCTCCCCTCATTCTCCTGCGCTCCAGGGAATTAAGTCCTAACCTATTCAACCTTTCCCTATAACTCAGATCCTCAAGTCCTGGCAACATGCTTGTAAATTTTCTCTGCACTCTTAAGCTTATTGATATCGTTCCTGTACTGTAGGTAGGTGACCAGAACTGCACACAATACTCTGAGTTTGGCCTCACCAACATCTTGTACAACTTAAACATAACATCCCAACTCCTGTACTCAAGTGCCATGATTTATGAAGGCCAATGTGCCAAAAGCTCTCTTTACAACCCTATCTACCTGTGATGCCACTTTCAAGGAATAATGGATCTGTATTCCCAGGTCCCTTTGTTCGACTGCACACCTCAGTGCCCTACCATGGTGTGTCAAAGATGGTGAGATCTGCAGTGCTCTCCATACAACAGGGAGTTGATGGACCTTTGGAATTTTCTACCCCAGAGAACTCTGGATACTGAGTCACCGTAGGGGAATCAGAAAGAAAATGGAGGAGATATTCAGTGGATCAGGCAGCATCTGTGGAGAAAGAAACCTTTCAGTTTGATGTCCTTTCATCAAAACTTGAAAAGTGAGGAAACAGATGTGTGTTTTAAGTTGCAGTGGGAGGGAGGTGTGGACAGAACAAGGAAATGCCTGGGTTAAAACCAAGATCCCCCCACACACCTCATTCTTTTCAATTTCCACCCTAATCACTACAGTTTAGCAACACTATAACCACTTTGATCACTTTGCACTGAAGTGGACATTTTATTGTTCTGATTTTGTTCTTCCTTGTAAAAAACTGTGTTTAATTTGTGCTTTATTTATGTTTTTCTTCTGAATGCTTCTCACATGACGCTATGTGCCTGTGATGCTGCTGTAAGTTTTTCATTGCACTTGTGCAAACATGTGCTTGCGCAGATGACAATAAACTCGACTTTGACTTTAATCACCCAGGTTCTTTCCCCACCCTCGGCTACTCCGTCTTCCCGTCACCCACACTCTCTTCCCACTGGGTCCCCTATCCCATGCCCCTACAGTTCCCATCTTTTATTTGGTTCCAGTCTTCACCTTCCCGTCTTATCGGATTCCATCATCTGCAGCTCCTTGTTGTGTCCACCAATCACTTCCCAGCCTCTGTCGCTATCTGCATCCTTCCCTCCCCCACCTGACTCCATCCGCCAATCAACCCCTCCTCACCTGGATCCACCTATCACTTGGGAGCTCCTGCCCCACCCCTTCCCGTCACCTTTTTATACCCGCTATCTTCCCTCTATTCTGTCAGTACAGACTAAACATTAACCGTCCATTTCCCCCCACAGATGGAGACACAAGAGATTCTGCAGATTCTGGAATCCGGAGCAATACACGTAAAATGCTGGAGGAACTCAGCAGGTCAGGCTGCATCTATGGAGGGAAATAAACAGTCGACATCGTGGATCGAGACCCTTCATCGGGATATGATGAAGGGTCAAGACCCTGAAACATCGACTGTTTATTTCCCTCCATAGATGCAGCCTGACCTGCTGAGTTCCTCCAGCACTTTGTGTGTGTGTGTGTGTGTGTGTGTGTGTGTGTGTGTGTGTGTGTGTGTGTGTGTGTGTGTGTGTCCCTCCACAGATGCTTCTTCCCCCACTGATTTCCTCCAGTAGTTTGTCTTTTTGCTCCAGATCCCGGTATCTGCAGTCTCTTGTGCCTCCATTCAAAACAAGGTTGTCCAGGTGACACAAGTGTGGCCAATGCCATCTAAGAGAGGATGATGAATGCTTGTTAACCACAATTAATCTATCTGACCAAGATGGCGCTGGAGCATGGCCACTCATTGCAAGCTGCTCTCTGCAGATCCACTCATTACTTCTATTATAACCAGTCTCCTCTTTTAAATCTAAATTCTATGTCTTCTTGTATTACCTCGATGCACTGTGTAATGAAATGATCTGTATGAACGGTATGCAAGACAAGTTCTTCACTATACCTCGGTACATGTGACAATAATAACTCAATTCCAATGCTAGACATGTAAATACAGAGAGGTGAATTAGGGCAACTGAAAGGGAAAAACAAAGCTATGCTGAGCTGTGAGATGAAAGGTCACGACAGTTGTGATGGAGTGCAAATAGGAAATTGAAACTGAGGCCAAGAATAGATCAGACATTATTGAAAGGCAGAGCAGACCTGTGAGGAATTAAGGTTGTGCTTGCTCTTGCTTTTCATGTTCTTATGTCGATTTGTCCACAGCACAGTTCTTTTATCTCTCAGAGAGTTGTGAGTCGTTGGAACTCTCTTCCTGAAAGAGTGGTGGAAGCAGACCCAATGAATATTCTTAAGGTGGAGGTACCACAGGAATGCAGAAAGGAGGCTACAATCAGATGGGTCTTAATCATATATAGGGCAGGCACGGTAGTGTAGCGGTTAGCGTAACATTTTACAGTGCCAGCGACCCGGGTTCAAATCTGGGTCTGCAAGGAGTTCTCCCCATGACTGCGTGGGTTTCCTCCGGGTGCTCCAGTTTCCTCCCACGTTCCAAAGACATACGGGTTAGGAAGTTGTGGGCACGCTATGTTGGCGCCAGAAGCGTGGTGACACTTGTGGGCTGCCCCCAGAACACTCTCCGCAAAGATGCATTTCACTGTGTGTTTCGATGTACATGTGACTAATAAAGATATCTAAAGTCTAAAAATCTATCAATGCCAGAGCTATACCTGCCCCTAATTTGAGGTTTCTTCTTTGAATCTTTCCTGAGGATATCAAAGATATGTGCTCTTCTGTTTGCTGGTGATTCATCCCCACTAACAGCCTCACCCCAGCACCTCCTCTCCTAACACATCACAAGGTCAGAATCCCTCCTGCAGTGGGTTCTAGCTACACGTGTCTCCCTACTGCTTTCCAGGATTCACAGGCAAGCCCCACTCCCAATTCCCACACACTTACACGTTCCATCAAAGATCATAGACTCATAGAGTCACACAGCACAGAAACAGCCCTTCAACCCAGCTCGCCCATGCCGACCTAGATGCCCATCTAAGCTAGTCCCATTTGCCCACATTTGACCCATAACTCTCCTGTCCATAGTGCTGGAGGAATAAATCAGTGGTGATTTATTTCATTGCAATGAAACAGAATTTCCCTTTCACCCTGAAGTGTTGTACTGGTGAAACATCAGCCAGGAAATGGTGGGGAAAACATGGCATTATCAGTTAGTTGTCGAAAGAACATTTCATTGTTTCAACTCGCAAACTTTGCCCACACTGCGACTGCATCAATCATAGCATGCACTGTGTGTTGCTTTCACACTGCACCACATCACTGATACAAATGAGCTTGTTATTCCATATTGCACCGAAACAGTTATTTGCATAACTTGCCTCCCACAGAGCTCCACTTACTGGCATATGTTGCATGGTATCAAGAGACAAGTTGACCTGTGATGCTCATTCCCACAATTCTATTAATTTATTTGCAGTCAAACAGAATTGGTAGGTTAAATATTTTTCATATATACAGTAAAACAACAACAAGGCAGCTTGCAGCAGCAGTGCTCAACACAAGACACACCAGGAGGTAGTGGAGCAGAAGGCCCAAACTTTAGCTGGACTGTGGAAAGAGATAGGCAGAGGTTTAAGAAGGAAATTTTGGAGTTTAGGTACTCGGGAGTTGAAAACGGAGCAGCCAACTGCAGAGCCATTAAGTTTGGGGATGATAAAGGGGTCCAAATTGAAGAAGCAAAGGTAGATGGCATGTTCATAGGGCTGGAGGAGATTATAGAAACAGAAAGGCTGGGAACATGGTGGGGTTTGAGTGCCAGGAATTGTTAATCGGGCAGCATAGTCAGTCAGGACACACAGTGTTATGTGTGATCTGGTCTTTGCAAAAGTCAGGTCGTATGCAGCAGTGATCTGGATGACCTGATAGTACAATGAGGGAAATCCAGCTAAGGCTGCATTAGAATAGTCAACTCTAAAAGAGACAAAGGCACAGGATTCTGAGCATCAGCAAATCTGTGGATGAAGTGGAAATGGACAGTGCAATGGAGGTGGAAATGGGCAATCAGTGATGGGATGGATTCCTGGTCCAAAGCTTGAGCATGAAATCTGACAACAAGTTTCCAAATGTCTGGTTCATTTTCACACAGATTCCAAGGCGAAGGATCTTTTCAGTGTCTTGGGAAGAGAATTCCTGATGATGACTGAAGACAATTGACCTGGCCTTGCAAACCTAAGATGCAGGAGGTTTTGGCTCACTCTGTACAGCGGTCAGACAGACAATCTGGAAATAAAGAGGCAGTGGAGGAGTCAAGAGGCATGGTTGTGGAGTAGAGCCTGGTGTCATCAGCATGCACATTGAAATGGATTCATGCATGATGTTGTCAAGAGGCAGCTTGGAGTTGAACTTCATAGTCATTATGGGACACCAGAGGTTGTGGTATGGGTTCAGTAAAGAAGCCTTCCCTGTGATTCGCTGGCCTTGAACGGTTGGACAGAAGGAAAGCAGCTGAGTGCATCTCACCCAGCCAGGGCAACAATGGACGGGTGCAGGAGGACAGTGGAGTGGCCAACCATACCAAAGGGTGGAAAGGGTGAATAGAGATTGACTTCTTTTGACACAATTGCTCGGGATAAGAAGACTGAGAGTGACAGCGAAAGGAAATGGAGATCGGAAGCCACAATTAATTGCCAGCATCCGCAACCATTTGGGGTAATTTTCCCTTTTCTGACTCAAAGATACTGAGGCAAATTTTTGTCCTACTTTCATATTTCCCTTGCATGTTTAATTTTATTTGAGATGTATCACATCTGTTGAAATATTTGAGCTGCCAACTTACTGGCCATCATCACAACTCAATCTGTTGTACAACCAAGAAGACAGAATGAGCTCTACCATCTTAGATCCAATGGCCAACATACCTGATAGTTAGTTGGAAGCAACCAACAAAACAAAGCAAACATTGTACCGGCTATCGGAGCATTCTCAGGAACTTACACATGATGGTTTTCTGATACCAGCCTCTTTATTTCAGATTTATTTAATTACTTGAACTTTAATTCCCCAGATGTCATGACCTGAACACAAATCAGGTTTGGAGAGGAAGCTTAAAAATGACATACAGTACATATGCACACACATCAATAACATGCTTATTGGGGTTGCTTAACATGCTTATAGGTCACGGTGGAACAACAATACACCTCCTGGTACTCCTTTGCGCAGGTCCCTGACCTATGGAGATCTCTCTCTAAGCCATACTCTTGGCCAGCTTTCTTAATATCTTCTTATGTGGATAGGGGGTATTAAGTTTTGTCCAATAGCCTGCAAAACATCTTGGAGAAGCTATCTGAATAACATAGGATATCACAGCATAGCAGTTGACGGCTATCCTGAGGCCTGGACTATTGACCTGGAGAATTATGTTCAGGTCATGACATCTGGGGAATTTGAGTACAAGTAATTAAATAAATCTGGAATAAAGAGGCTGGTGTCAGAAATGGTGACCATGACACCACCAAGGTTGTCGCAGGGTCTCAAACCTAATGTTGACGATTGCCTTTTCCCCACAGATGCTGCTCGACCTGTTGAGTTCCTCCAGCAGTTTGTGTGTTTGTTGTAATAATCCATCTGGTTCACGAACAACCTTCAGGGAAGGAAATCTGCCATCCTTCCCCAACCTGGCTAAACCCTCCAACATGGCTGACCCTCAGTGCAGGGTGGACAATAAATGTTGACTGTGTGGGTGATGTCCAGATCCTGTGAGGAAATGATTACAAAGAAAACACAGGATTATTGTTACACCTCTCTGCTCCCTTGTCATTCCTGGACACCTACCTCTTTGGCCAAGCTTCACTCCTCCTGTCCTGGTTCTGCCTCAAAATTCATGATCAGGTTGCTGTGAAGCAACTTGGGATGTTAAAGGTGCTACATAAATGTAAGTTGTTGTTTAGGGCAGACATAGTAGAGTACAAACCAGGGGAAGTCTTGCTCAAACAATTTAAATGCTTAAACTGCACAACGCTTGTCAGATCATATATTAAGCATTCCATCCATTTCAGGCTAAGGGGTCACAATGCAGCCACATGCTGATGGGAGTCAGCGTTGTGTGGAGTTACAAAGTGATCCCTTGTGTCTGAGAACCAAAATACAAGGAAAAAATTAAGGAGTTTTTCGGCCTTTTCAGTGTTGGTTATGGGGAGCTATACTCCAATGCAATATTGTCTATTCATTCACCACGTACGTGAAAATCTACGTTTGGCTCATATTATTTCTGATTAATAACTGAAGAATGAGTAATCAGTGCCGTTGTAGAGCAAGTGACCTTAAGATCCATATTCATACAAAGTAATTTTGTGAATGTTTCTTGGTCAAATGACAAAAAGAAAATTGTGCGCTTTATGTTTGTTGTGTGTGCTTTATGGTAATGGAACAATAGATAATTGTGAGTAAGTATACCTATGTGAATTACATTTCCTGTTTAATGTGAATGTGTGCAAAATATGTTCTGCACATGGCAAAAGGCTGTGTCACCGCAGCCATGCCTGTGTCTAATCATCAGTTTCTATTGGATGACACCAGTACAGAGCAAAAAAATACAGTGTGGCAAAGTTTAATGCAGAAAATTACTTCAGTCTTGATTGAGTGACTAGGACAGGGGGTCATGGAATCAACCTTCTGAAATCTAAGCTTGGGGCTGAAATCAGGAAGGTCTTTTTCATGCAATGAACAACCAAAAACATAGCACCTTTAATATGATAAAATGTTTAGGCTGATTTAAAGGATCACCAAGTATAATTTCACACTGAGACACATATTAAGATGGACGGATAAAAGTATGGTTAAAAGGATAATTCACACAAAACCCTAGTCACCCGTCATTCCCTGAGCTTGAAGACCCAAACTCAATGATTCAGGAACAGCTTCTTCCCCTCCATCAGATTTCCAAGCGGTCCATGAACCCACGAACACTACCTCTTTATTCCTTTTTTTTGCACTGTTTACTTACTTTTGTAGTTTATAGATTTTTATGTCTTTGCACTATACTGCCGCCGCAAAACAGCAAATTTCACATCATATGTCAGTGATAATAAATCTGCTTCTGATTCTGATTCCCAGTGCACCAATCTCTCCTTTTATCCTTATTTTCCACTCCCAGTATGGTTCTGCCTCCAGCTATCACTGTAACTAACCCTGCGAGCTCTCTGCACTTTTCCAATTTTCAATTCTTACGTATCTCCAGTTTATATCACACTTGGCAACTTTGCCTTCTGGTCTCTACAGCCTATTCTCTTGAATTTTCTTCTTAAAGCTTTCTGCCTCTCTACCTTTTTCCATCCTTCAAGGATCTCGTTAAAACCTAACATTTGATCAAACTGACATCTGAGCTAATTTCAGTTTCACTGTGAGATTTTGTTTGATTAACAGCCAGTGCAGCACTTTGGGCATTTAACCACATTGAACGTGCGATATGAATGTAATTTGTTATGCTGTAATTTTTGCTGTAATTTCCAGGGAAACTTTGGGCAGCTGAGGTGAAGTGATTGGCACAATGTGGGTGGCTAGTTTCTTCACTATTTTTTTCTGGCTGGTTTCCCTTGTCGCTACAAGTCTGTCTGGCTCCCACTTACTGAGTGGGAGTGTTTACATCCAAACTTTTTTGGGGTTTTACAATTATAGAATCTTACAGCACGGAAGGTGGCCAACAAGCCCATTGTGACTGCATCGGTTCTTCGAGACAAGGCAATTATCCTCATTCCCTTGTTCTTTTCCAAGAACCCTACAATCTTTCCTTTTCAGGAACATAGCCAACATCCCATGAGTTTGCTTCTAACATCTGTTCAATAACAAATAATTCTCTGTGCAAAATATGTTATCTTCTTTGTTTCATTTGCTAACCTAATCCTCTCTCCTTAACTCCCTCTATTCTGAGAATTATCCCATTGTCACCGGTACTCTCTGTAACTGAAGTCCTTCACCACTGCTACCACTGGTGAAGCTTTAACATTAATCCTAAGATATGTGGTGTCCAAAATTTCTTGTAGCTGAGGCCTATCAGAGATCTAGCAGAACTTTAAGTCCAAACAAATTTAGGAATTTTATGTAGCAAAAATGTCATGATGGGATGTTGAGTGTGTGCTTGTGGATTTCAAAGATCTCCCATGGCAGAGAAATAAAGCAAAGAGGAAGACACAAGAGACTGGAAATACTGGAATCTGGAGCATCAAACAGTCTGCTGGAGGAATTCAGTGGGTCGAACAGCATCTGTGAGGGCAAAGGAATTATCGATGAGAAAGCACAGAGTTATTCTTGCAGTTCCTCACTACCACATTGAATGTTGGAGCAACATTGCCTCTGCAACAGGTTGGGCCAGAGTGGTGGGGAATTGACAGTGATGGCTTTGGGCTGATGGACACACTACAGTGTTCCGGGCCACACAACAAGCTCCAGCAAGGAGATTACCAAGTGGACACTTGAAAAGATCAAGGATGTTATCAAAGCCTCACCAGCTCCTGGGAATCCCTGGCATATGACCACTCAAAGTAGAGAAGAGCCTTCCACTAGCATAATCAGTGGAAGGGACACACCACCTCACAAACTACCCTCACATTTTCACCCCATCAAGCATCTCCTGCCCCATCTGTGGAAGAGTCTGAGGGTCCTATATTAGCCTCATCAGTCATTTCAAAACCTACAGAACTGGAGTGGAAACAAGACATCTGTGATTTTGCAGGACTGCCTAAGAAAAGCTCAGTGGTAGTGAGCAAAGATTAATAGTTGAGGTGTGTGTTTGTGGCTGTTATCAGTACGGTTTCACATGGTCAGTACCTGTTCCCATGTTTTCTGTAATGTATCCAGACTTAAACACAGGAACATGATGAAGAAGTTTGCAGATGATACAGAAATTGACATTGTAGTTGACAGTGAGAAGGAAAGTTTTTGTCAATTGGCCAGAAAAGAGGCAAATGGATTCCAATTTGGAACAAAATTTGGAGAACTAGAGGACACAGGTTTAAGGTGAGAGGGGGGAGATCTAATAGGAACCTGAGGGGGAACTTTTTCACCCAGAGGGTGGTCAGTATATGGAATGAGCTGCCGGAGGAAGTGGTTGAGGCAGGTACATTAAGAACAATTAAAAGGCACTTGGACAGGTACACAGATAAGAAAGGTTAGAGGGATATGAGCCAAATGGGATGAGCTTAGATGGGCATTTTGGTCAGCATGGACTAGTTGGGCTGAAGAGCCTGTTTTCATGCTGTATGACTCTATGAGTCTAAATGAAGTAATGCCTTTGAGTAATGCAACAATGTGAGGGAATATGTAATATATTGGAGGAACAAAAGGGCCTTGGAGTGCACATTTTTACATCCTTAAAAGTAGCAGGACAAGTAAGGGAGATGGTTCAAAAGACACACGGGATGCTTTGTCTAATTAGCTGAGGCAGAGAATATAACAACAGAGAGGTTATGTTAGAATTGTGTGCATCACTAGTTAGACCACAGCTTGAGTACTGCGTGAGCTTCCAGTCATCTCATTAGCTGGCACAGCAGCAGCACAGTGGCACAGCTGGTGGAGCCACTGCCTCACAGTGCCAGAGACATGGGTTCAATCCTGACCTCTGGTGCCGTCTGTGTGAAATTTGCACATTCTCCCTGTGACTGTGTGGGTTTCCTCTGGGTGATCTGGTTTCCTCCCACATCCTAAAGACATGCAGATTGGTAGGTTAACTGGCTGCTGTAAATTGCCCCTGGTGTATAGGTGAGTGGTACAATCTGGGGGGAGATGGGGATATGGGAAGAATTAAAAGATGGGATTGATGTCAGATCAGTGTTAATGGGGGGCTGATAGTCAGCACAGACTTGGTGGGCCGAAGGGCCTGTTCCATGCTCTAACTCTCCATGACTCTGGATACACTTGGGATATTGTGCACAGTTTTGGTCACCCTGTTATAGAAAAGATGTTATTAAACTAGAAAGAGCGCAGAAAAGATTTACCAGGATGTTGCCTGGACTTGGGGGCCTGAGTTACAAGAGAGGTTGCGTAGACTAGAACTTTATTCCCTGGAAAGTAGGAGATTTGAGGGGTGACCCGATGGAGGTGTATAAGATCATGAGGGGCATAGACAGGGTGAAAGCACATAGTCTTTTTCCCAGAGGGCATTGGTTTAAGATCAGAGGCGAGAGATTTAAAAGGGACATCAGGGGCAGCTTCTTCACGCAAAGGGTGATGTGTATTTGGAACGAGCTGCCAGAAATAGTGGTTGAGGCGGGCACATTAGCAACATTTAAAAACCATCTAGATAAGTACATGGATAGGAGAGGTTTAAGAGGGCTATGGGCCAAGTGCAGGCAGATGGGACTAGCTCACTGGGCAACACAGTCAGCGTGGATGAGTTAGACCAAAGGGCCTGTTCCCATGCTGTGTGGCTCTATGACTTTAAATTAAAGTCTCTCTTTAGCTCCCTGAAGGTGCTGAAGTGGGATTGTGAGCAACAACTACACCCAGACCCCCAGTAAATATGGTGATGACCGTGAACCTTCCTGGTGCACACACACACACCCCGATGTACATATACACATATTATGACCAAATGCCGGCAGATGGGACCAGCTCACCGGGCAACACAGTCAGCATAGACGAGTTGGGCCAAAGGGCCTGTTTCCATGCTGTATGACTCAAAGAAGAAGGAATGTTAGAGCACTCTCAAAGGGCTGAATGGTCTGCTCTTGTTCCTATTGTTAGAATTTAGTCAAATCGATTTCTCAATCAGAGCTTTCAAAACCATAGAGCTTTTTCTCCTGACACAGTGAATGATTAACCACCCAACAATGAAAACTAAGCAGGTAGACAAATACCCTGAAGGACATCATCAAATTCCATACAATTCTATTGAATTGAGTTATCAGTAGTGATTACACAGCTGAATGAAAGGGCTGCAAGTATGTGACCAACATTCAAGAAGATTGTTATCTAATGCAACAGTTTGTCTCTCGCCTCCAGCCTGACACACCCTGTCACGTTATACTTCACTGATCTTCTCTTCTTAGGCAGTCCCTCAGGATCGAGGATAACGTTGTTCCACTCTGGCCTGTGGCTTCTGGTGTGGTTTATGAGGCTAATCTGGGAACCAGCACCTCTACTTCTTCAGGAGGCTAAAGGAATTTGGCATGTCTCCTTCCACCCTCACTAATTTTTTTAAAATCGATGCACCATAGAAAGCAGCCCATCCGGATGCATCACGGCTTGGTATGGTAACTGTTCTGCTGATAACAGAGAGTTGTGGACACAGCTCAGTACATCACAGAAACCAGCCTCCCCTCCATGGAATCTGTCCTGTGAAGCAGCCAGCATAATCAAAGACCCCACCCACCCAGGTCATTCTCTCTTCTCCCCTCTCCCCCATCAGGCAGAAGATAAGGGAACCTGAAAGCATGTACCACCAGGCTCAAAGACAGCTTCTATCCCATTGTTATAAGACTACTGAACAGTTCCCTAGTACAATAAGATGGACCTTTGACCTCAATCTACCTCATTATGGCCTTGCACCTTACTGTTTGTCTGCACTGCACTTTCTCTGTAACTGTAACACTTTATTCTTTTCCCTTGTTGCTTTTCCCTTGTACAATGTCAAGCAAAGAGCAAGCTCGCAAAGAATCCAAATGCAGCACACCAGTACAAGACTGGAGTCAGGATGCTTCCTCAGAACCAAAGGCAGCGACCAGAAGGAATCTTGCCTCTGAGGCAGAGTCCCGACACAGAAACTGGATATCCTAGGGGAAACAGTAAAACCAGGACTGCTCTAGAGTAGACAGCTCTAAGCAGCCAGGAGACAAAATATACCCAAAGGTTGACCAATACTCTGGCAACTAGTGCTAGTGAAACCAGGGTTCTTGTGCAATTCTCCTGATGGGGCTCAGGTGTGTGTCATTATGCGATTAGTAGTACATGGAGTCCATATACTGCACAACAAGGCGCCATCAATGGAGCCGAATCGAGGGCCAGCACAAGGAACCATGACACATACTACCTTAATGCACTGTTGTAGTGAAATGATCTGTCTGGATGGCATGCAAAACAAAGTTTTTCACTGTACCTCGGTACATGTGACAATAATAAACCAATCTACCAATTTAATTTACCAGTAGGTGCCTCTTGGGGTAGGTGGGTGGGTAATCTGTGAGATGGTGCTCTCCTTCAACTGCGTACACAGGGCCATGTGTGCTCCTGATGAGCCTTGAGATTCTCAACACTATTCCAAGTGCTGCTTCTCTCCTTTTGAGTGGTCATGGCTCAGAGCCTCCCAGGAGTCAGTGGGGATGTACACTACTTCAAGCAGTCTTAGAGCACATCCTTGAATTTATGGCTGCTTCTTTGTTCAACCACTCTCTCTTGCTTCTCCTAAGCTCCAGATATGGTGCCTTCCTGGAGTTTTGTCCAACCTTCATCGATCCGGGAGAGGTCTGGAGGGTTATGGACTGGGTGCAGGTAAATGGGACTAGCGGAATAATGTTTCAGCACAGACTAGAAGGGCCGAATGGCCTGTTTTCTGTGCTGTAGTGTTCTATGGTTCTAACTGTTTTAAAACTGAGACAAACCTCTCTATCTGCAGGCTATTATTACCAAGGTATTAATTGACTGTGCACCCTCAAACTCCTTCAAACCTGCAACCTTCTAAAACTCAGACTTGACATTGCCTTGTTTTAACATTTTACTTAAACTGAACTCTCCCAGCTTTTACAAATATCAGTGGTTCTGTTGGAAACAGCACATTGTAATGAGAACCATTTTGCATGAGTGTGCTTTAAGCATAATTGCCCATTCATCCAGAAGTGTGTAATAGTAGGCATCTGCCATCAGCTCCCAGGGAATAGTTTGTGATTCATCTTTCTTCTTGCCTTAAAACAGTAATTTATGCTGTAGCAGTTTCACAAGCATGCTAACCTTCTGAGAACTCTATATTCTTCCCTCATGCATTCCTGTTTTTGTTGGCAGCATCATGGTAGCTGTGCCTCAGCTGCGAAGACCCCAAGCTCTGGAATTCCCATCCTAAACCTCTCACTTCCTCCCACCTCTGAAATGTTCCTTAAGCCTACCTTTGGACTTTGGCTTTTTGGTCCTCTGGACTGAAGTGGCTTTATTTGGCTCCGTGTAATCTTTCCCCATCTGGTTATACTTCTATCCTTCCGTGATGGGGTCAAAGTCAAGTTTATTGTCATATGCACAAGTACATGAATGCACAGGTGCAATGAAAGATGTACTTGCAGAAGAACCACAGGCACATAGCATCATTTAAGCAGCATTCACAAGAAAAACATAAACATAAATCATACACAAGAAAGAACACAAATAGAACAAAAAAATACAAAGTCCGTTTTAGTGCAAAGTGATCAGAGTGGTCATTGTGTTGCTAAACTGTAGCGATTAGGGTTGTGCTGGTTGGTTCAAGGACCGAATGGTTGAAAGGAAGTAGCTGTTCTTGAACCCAGTGGTATGGGACTTCAGGCTTCAGTACCTCCTGCCCAATGGCAGTTGCGACAAGGTGGAATGGCCTGAATGGTGGGGATCTTTGATGTTGCCTCCTTGAGGCAGCGCCTCCTGTAGTTACTACCGACAGTGGGGAGGGATGTACCCGTGATGTAATGGGTTGAGGCCACCACTCTCTGCAGCTTCTTACACTCCTGCGCATTCAAATTGCCACACTAGACCATGATGCAACCAGTCTGGATACATCTGTAGCAGTTTGGGGTTGCTCTTGAGGAGAGATTCATTAGGATGGCCCAGTGCTCACTGGGTTTTAGAAGAATGAAAGGTGATCTCAGAATCAGAATCAGGTTTGTTATCACTGACATATGTCATGAAATTTGTTGTTTTGCGGCAGCAGTACAATGCAAGAATTGAAAGGAGAGAGAAAGGTAAAAAAGGGGAGGCATTTTGGCTGAAATCAGAGAATTCAATGTTCATACCATTGGGTTGTAGATGACCCAGGCGGAATACGAGGTGCTGTCCCTCTAGCTTGTGTTTGGCTTCGCCTTGGCAGGCTAACTGATGCTCAGCTAGACTGCCATGATACCTCAGATTCTGATTTGCCTTTCATTGAGAAGGCTTGAGTTGAGAAGGCTTGACCTCAGATTCTGATTTGCCTTTCACTAAAGGCTGAGAATATTGGAAGATCCCAGGTCCCAGTCCTGCTGCACCCTTGCACACTTCCAGAATCACCAGGACTGAATCCCTTTAATAGTGCAAAGCTCTCAGCCAGAACATGATCTTCAAGCGAGCTACCCTTTGGTTTGGAAAACTGATGTGAATTCAAGATTAATCCCCTGGACACTGCTGTCAGCAAACTGGGAAACACTCAATAAAATATGGTGTGTTTTTATTTTGCTGGTTACATGCAGCTGATATCATTTGTTATCCAGATGGTCTAAGTCATGGATGCATGTAGAATAAAGCACCAACACCTCATCACTAATCCAATAGTAGGGGTTGTGTCTCAACCACTCTGGGAGACGGGGACCTGTGCTTCATCAGATCAGGGACATTGCAGCCACTTGCTTCACAAGTGGAAGAGAGGGACACAGTGCAACTGTGGCCATGCCTCTCAGACCACAGAACACACTACACGAGCGAGCTCACTAAAGTCTGGTGTGAAAGGCACCCCTTTGCCTCACATTATCACAAGATTCCATCAAATCTACTGCTAAACTAAGCAATCCCAGTGTCTTATACAGTCTCTTAGGACCAAGGATGACTTGAATCCAATCCAGTTCTGTGGCTGTTGAGGTAGCTAATGGGAATGTAAAACTCTTCTACAGATGGGGCAGGAGTGTCTGAGGGGGCCAGCAGGTGGGTAGCTTGTGAGGTGATGCACTCCTTCTGCTGTTTTGTTTGCCTTCTGTGTGCACCTGATACTTGGATTCGAGGTTCTCAATATCACCTCGAATGCTCATCCTGCACATTGATCAGTCATGGGCAAGATTCCCATTGTAAGCTTTCAAGTTCAAGTTCCTGTTCAATTTTAAGTTTATTATCATGTGATTTATATCCAGGGTATAAATACCATAACAATTAGCTTTTTTCAGCACCAGTACAGTACACAGCAAGCATGACACACAGCTCCAACGCCATCTTCAAATTCGCCGACGACACTACTGTTGTTGGACGAATCCCAGGTGGCGATGAGTCAGCGTACTGGAACAAGACAGGACACCTGGGCGACTGGTGCCTCAACAACAACCTCTCGCTCAACGTCAGCAAAACTAAAGCGCTGATTGTTGACTTCAGGAAGGGGAAGGAGGGCGAACACGCGCCAGTCTACATTGGGGGATCGGCGGTGGAGAGAGTCAGCAGCTTTAAATTTCTGGGTGTTTAACATATCAGATGACCTATCCTGGGCCCAACATCTAGATGCAATCAGAAGGAAAGTGTGCCAGCGTCTTTACTTTCTTAGGTTAAGGAGGTTCAGCTTATCACCAAACACTCTTACAGACTTCTACAAATGTACTGTTGAAAGTATCCTGACTGGTTGAATCATGGTCTGGTACGGCAATTCGAATGCACAGGAATGTAAGAAGTTGCAGAGAGTAGTGGACTCTGCCCAATACATCACGGGCACATTCCTCCCCACCATCAGTAGTATCTACAGGAGGTGCTGCCTCAAGAAGGCAACATCTATCATCAAAGATCTCCACCATCTGGGCCATGCCATCTTCTCGCAGCTACCATCGGGCAGGAGGTAAAGAAGCCTGAAGTCCCACATCACCAGGTTCAAGGACAGCCACTTCAACCATTCAGTTCTTGAACCAACCGGCACAACCCTAATCACTACAGTTTAGCAACACTATGATCACTTTGATCACTGCACTAAAATAGACATTTTTTTGTTCAAATTGTGTTCTTGTGTAAGTCGTGTATAATTTATGTTTAATTTATGCTTTTTCTTGTGAATACTGTTCATACGATGCTATGTGCCTGGATGCTGCTGCAAGTGTTTTTCTTTGCATCTGTGCACACATGTACTTGTGCAAATGACAATAAACTCGACGAACATATATTAACATAAACTTAAATTAACATAAATTATACATAATTCACATGACAAAATAAACACAAATAAACATAACATTGAGGGAGAGAGAAAAGAAACATAGATCGAGATAGTGTTAGGGTTTTTCAAGTTGGTTCAAGAACCTGAGGTCAGTGGGGAAGAAGCTGTTGTTGAACCTTGAGGTGTGGGTCTTCAGGCTCCTGTACCTCCTGCCTGATGGCAGCATCGAGAAGAAGGCATCGCCGGGATGGTGGGGTTCCTGAATGATGGATGTTGCCTTCCTGAGACATTGCCTCTTGTAGATGTTGTCGATGGTGGGGAGAGCTGTACCCTTGATAGAAATGGTAGTTTACTTCCATCTAAAAGTACAGCAGCATTTATTATAAAGAAATAATAGAAGTGGAGAGAAAAGTGCTGTTGGATTAACAGTCAAAGATTGTCCAATGAACTATGGAAAAGGCTGTTCACTTTTTTGTTAATGGGGAAAGTGGGCACTGTGCAGATGGATGTGTGAGATGACCAATGGGTGAGAGTGTTAGGGAAGGACAACTGGAGGCAGGAGGTGCGTGATGGAATCTCCTGGTTTATTCCCAACCGGAACTGGCAAACATTAACAGAGCCAAATCTTCAGGTGCGGAGGAGGGTGAGGACGGCAGGAAAAACAAGCTACGACTGATTTAGCAATTCTCATGTAACCAGTTGTACTGGGAATTAAGGTCATGGGAATGGGATGGATGTGTTTTTTTTTCTGGGAAAACAAACAGGTTTATAAGAAATAAAGGCTAGGAGGAAAATGTTCACAAGAGATTCTGCAGCTGCTGGAATCTGGAGCAACACACACAAAGTGCTGGAGGAACTCAGCAGGTCAGGCAGCATCTATGGAGGGAAATAAACAGTCGACGTTTTGGGTCGAGACCCTTCATCAGGAAATGTTCAGCAATCTTTGTGTCTGGGATTCATATCATTTGACTCGTTCTGAAATGATGGAGCCTTTCGATAATGGATGCCTGTTTTGGAATTAGTTCACTGGAGGCTGACTTTCAGGTGTTGTCCGTGGGCTAACACTCCAGATCAATCAAGTCCAGATGAAGGCTCTCGACACGAAACGTCGACTGTCCATTTTCCTCCATGGATGCTGCCTGACCTGCTAAGTTCCTCCAGCTTTTTGTGTGTTGCTCTAGATTCCAGCATCTGAAGTCTCTTTGTGTCTCCAAGTCCTCCTTCCACTGGAAAGAGTTAATTCACATGTTTGCTAAGCACAGAGTAATATAATGAAGATTCAGGAGGCACATCTCTGCACAGTGTAAATAAAGAAGTTTATATCCTGTGCCTTTAATCTGAATTGAAACTGAACTATTTATAATAATGGCTTTCAAGTTTTATTTAGACAGTCGGTGCAGACCAAGCGGGGTGGGGGAGTGTAGCTGCTTTTTCTCACCTTGATCTTCCTCTTTACAGAAGGTTGTTTATTTTTAACCAAGGGACTGTAATCTGGTTGCATCATGGTCTGGTATAGCAGTTCAAAAGTGCAGGAATGTAAGAAGCTGCAGAGTAGTGGACTCAGCCCATTACATCACGGGCATATCCCTCCCCACCATCGGTAGTATCTATATGAGGTGCTGCCTCAAGAAGGCAACATCTATCATCAAAGATCCCCACCATCTGAGCCATGCCATCTTCTCACAGCTACCATTGGGCAGGAGGTACAGATGCCTGAAGTCCCACACCACCAGGTTCAAGAACAGCTACTTCCAGTTCTGGTCGCCTCATTATAGGAAGGATGTGGAAGCATTGGAAAGGGTACAGAGGAGATTTACCAGGATGCTGCCCGGTTTAGAGAGTATGCATTATGAGGAGAGACTAAGGGAGCTAGGGCTTTACTCTTTGGAGAGGAGGAGGATGAGAGGAGACATGATAGAGGTGTACAAAATATTAAGAGGAATAGATAGAGTGGACAGCCAGCGCCTCTTTCCCAGGGCACCAATGCTCAGTACAAGAGGGCATGGCTTTAAAGTAATGGGTGGGAAGTTCAAGGGAGATATCAGAGGGAGGTTTTTTACCCAGAGAGTGGTTGGGGCACGGAATGCGCTGCCTGGGGTGGTGGTGGAGGCAGGTACATTGGTCAAATTCAAGAGATTGTTAGATAAGCATATGGAGGAATTTAAAGTAGAGGGATATGTGGGAGGAAGGGGTTAGATAGTCTTAGGCGAGGCTTAAAGGTTGGCACAACATTGTGGGCTGAAGAGCCTGTATTGTGCTGTACTGTTCCATGGTTCTATGGTTCTATGGTTCATTTGGTTCTTGAACCAACCAGCACATCACTAATCACTACTTCAGTATAGCAACACTATGACCCCTTTAACTGCTTTGCACTAGAATTGACTTTGTTTTCTTTTTTTTGTTCCAATTATGTTCTTTCTTGTATAATTTTGTATAATTTAAGTTGTTATTTTATGTTTTTCTTCTAAATGTTGTATAACTGATGCTGTGTGCCTGTGATGCTGCAGCAAGTAAGTTTTTCATTACACCTGTGCACACATGTACTTGTGCAGATGACAATAAACTCAACTTTTGACTTTCTATAGACAAGAACTTTCTTTGTTAGAAGGAAAATTTACTCCAATCAATCAGTTGATCCTGGGATTCATATCCTCCCTTTCCCATGGTACCCACTGGTAAGGGAAGGCTGTGACTGTGCATACTGTGGACATTGCATACTCCCTTTAAAGGGACTTCCGGGTCCAAATAACATCACAGAAGAGGGGTTGAACAAACCAGTGGTGGGTCTCCAGATGGCCTCCGTGACCAGGCTCAAGAGCAGCCTTAGATATAAGTCTACCTGATGCACTCAGTCTTCTCCACACGGAGTGACCCAGAATCAGATGGGGGCTTTGGTGAGATGGTTAAGTAGAAGAGGGGACATCTTTCCAACCTTTGTCCCTGACCTGTCCATCTTCTTGTATTCATAAATTGATTTTGCAGTCCGTAAACCACTGCATGGCCTTCTCACAAGAGTTTATTCTGAAGGTATCTCCATTGAAACGCTATGGGGGCATGTGAGGATGTGCTCCATTGTACAATCTGGATGGCTGCATTCACAGTCGATGGAGGGATTGATTTGCCACTCATGCCACCGTTGTCACATTGCCTGTGTGCCATTTGGATCCTGTCTGGAGGCGTCCACACCCTTTGAGGCTGGTGAAACCAGGAAGTGAGGTGGCAGCACGGTAGCATAGCGGTTAGCGCAAGGCTATTACAGCACCAGTGGTCAGGGTTCAATTCTGGCCACTGTCTGTAAGGAGTTTGTACATTCTCCCCGTGTCTGCGTGGTTTCCTCCTGGTACTCCGGTTTCCTCCCACGTTCCAAAGGCGTACGGGTTGGCAGGTTAACATGGGAGTAACTGCGCGGCGCAGGCTCGTTGGGCTGGAAGGGCCTGTTACCTTGCTGTATAAATAGTTTTTTTTAGAGTTTTTTAAAAAGCCTTGCCATCAGGCTCTGAATATATTCCTTGTTTCAGATGTCTTTTCTTTTTATCATTGGATCAATGACGCAACAGTGGTGGGACCAGAGGCAGTTCCTTGAAACCACGCAGCAAGTTGGTATGGGGTGAGTCAAAGAGGACCAGGGAATGGTTGGTGCAGGTTGGAACATGGCAGCTCTCTTGCAATATCCCATGTCGGGTGGAACCACAGAATCAACATCATCAAATTGGTAATCAAACGTCCACAGAAGGACCCCACTGTCAATAAAGCAGCTCCTGAATTCCTGTTTGGACCATCCATAGACATAGATGGGACTCAGTCCAAGGTACGGCTACAATAGTAAGTTCACTGACTGATGAAACAGCCAGAGTGGCCCAGGAGGGGAGACGTTATTTTTATTTTAATGTTTCCCTGTGGTCAGGAGTAACAGGAGATCATCTGTGTATAAAAGTAACACCTGGCTGTAATCCAAACCAATCACAGACAATCCAAACCAATCATAGATAATCCAAACCCAATCCAAAGCCAAAGATGTATTTTTGTTTTGCCATATCTGACCTGACCTGACCAGGAGACAGTTTTCTGCAGAACATTGTGTCAGAACACTGACTCTGAATCAGACTTGACTCCAAAAATCCCTTTTGGAATTTATCATTAAATCTGCTCCCACTGTATTTCCAGACATCATGTTCCAGATCATAACTTAGAACAAAAGTTCGTCTCACCCTTGATACTTTTGCCAGTTTCCTTAAATCCTTCTCGTCTGCTCATTGGCCTTTTTCCCACTTGGAAACAAGTTTGTTTGTTTGTCCCAGCTAAAAACTTCATAGCAGTGATACTTTCACCAGTAAAGTCCCAAAGCACTCTACAGTGTGACGTATTTTCAAAGTGTAGTCTCTGCTTGTCTTGTAACTTGTGCAAGATCCAATGAACAGTACTGATTGGATAATCTGTTTTTCATGAGGCTGAGTAAGGGATATTCTGAGATCATAAAAGTGTGATGAAAATGTGAAATTTCCTTTCTTTACTTGACTCATTACATTCCTGTCAGGTGCCTTGGGATGTTCTTAGCCACATGAAAGTAACTATACAAATGCACATTGTGGTTAAGTGCTTGAGTAGAGGGAAGTCAGCAAATTGATGGATCAGCCAGCAACTTCCTTCCCCCCCTCACACACTCACACACCAGGAGTCTCAATTTTAATTATTTATTTCTGCTTAAGTAAGGTATAGACATGATAATGGGTTCTGTTCACGCTCAACAACTGTCAAGGGGCAGTAATTTAAAATTTAACCATTGGTAATTAGCAGAGGCTTTCACAGTGGTTGTAAGTATTTCCCATCCACATGTAATGGCATCAGAAAGGACGCAGTCTAAAAATATCACCAACACTGCACCTATAAGCTGTTTATTCTTCACAGCTGTTATTGCCCAAGGATCCTAGTCCTGTGCCTGTACCTATTTACATTGTGGTGTTGTCTCCATAGCAGCTCACATGATGTGAGAAAGCAACTGTGAAGTATGAAAAATCATGTTTCATAATTTTCCCTTGTGACTTACTAAGTAAAAACATAAATGGCCCTGTGTCATAGGATTTAGTCTGCAGCATCAATAGTGTCCAATTCTGGGCACCAACTTTTCAAAGGATGTCAACAATAACAACTCTCTCTTTAGTTGTACCTTTATGGCATTATAGGATCTCTAAGGCACAGACAGAAGATGTTCGCCCATGTAATCTATTTCGACTCTCTGTAGAGGAATGCAATCACTCCCATTGTCCTGCTTTTTCTCATAGTCCTGCAAAGTATTTTCCCTCAAGTGCTTCTCCCACTCCTCTTTGAAAGCCCTGATTGACTCTGTTTTCATTACCCCAACTCTCAGTGAGTTCCAGATCACAGCGACTCTTTGCAAATCACACATCACATCATTTCTGTAGCTAATGTCCATCACTTTAAACCTGTGTCCCCCGGTGCTTGAACCATCGGCTTATCAGAACAACTTTCTTTATTTATCTGTCACGTCCATAGATCCCTCAAGGTTGCCGTGCAGGTCGATAGGGTTGTTAAGAAGGCGTATGGAGTGTTGGCCTTCATTAGTCGAGGTATTGAGTTCAAGAGCTGCGAGGTAATGTTGCAGCTCTATAGAACTCTGGTTAGACCACACTTAGAGTATTGTGTTCAGTTCTGGTCACCTCATTATAGGAAGGATAAGAAAGCTTTAGAGAGGGTGCAGAGGAGATTTACCAGGATGCTGCCTGGAATGGAGAGCATGTCTTATGAGGATAGGTTGAGTGAGCCAGGGCTTTTCTCTTCGGAGAGAAGGAGGATGAGATGTGACTTGATAGAGGTGTACAAGATGATAAGGGGCATAGATCGAGTGGACAGTCAGAGACTTTTTCCCAGGGTGACAATGGCTAATATGAGGGGACATAATTTTAAGGTGATTGGAGGAAGATATAAGGGGGATGTCAGGGGTAAGTTTTTTTACACAGAGAGTGGTAGGTGTGTGGAATGCACTGCCGGCAGAGGTTGTGGCAGCAGATACATTAAGGACATTTATGAGACTCTTATATAGAGAAATGGGGGGTTATGTGGGAGGGAAAGGTTAGATAGATATTAGAGCAGGATAAAATGTCGGCACAACATTGTGGGCTGAAGGACCTGTACTGTGCTGTGATGTTCCGTGTTCTAACCCTGTGTGCCTCCATCAAATCTCCTGTCAATTTTCTTTGCTTTAAGAGGAACAACCCTGTCCTCTCCAGTCTAACCAAACATCCTTTCCTGGACGTTCACATCATTTGTAAAGTGTGGTGACCAAAATAGGGAGCAATACTGAAGATGACAGCTCTCTTACAAAATCCCATGTTAGATGGAAAAACAGAATCAATGTCATCAATTTGGTCATCAAATGTCTACAGAAGGGCCCCACTATGCAAGACAAGATTTTCACTGTACCTCGGCACAAGTGACAATAATAAGCCAATACCAATACCAATATTACTGTCAATAAGGCAGCTCCTGAATTCCTGTTTGGACCAAATGTAGATGTACATGGGGCCCAGGCCAGATGAAGGGTCTCGACCCCGTATCATCGACTGTCCATTTCTCTCCACAGGTGCTGCCTGACCTGCTGAGTCCCTCCAGTATCTTGTTTGTTGCTCCAGATTCCAGCATCTGCAGTCTCTTGTGTCTGCAATACTCCAGGTGTGTCTTACGCATGCTTTATTAAGATCAACCCTGCTCTAACATAGCAATACCGAGACAAACATCAGCTGCTGCTGGAAGATCATCAACTCGGTGAAAGATGCACCTTGATCTGCCAAAACTTGCTTGTCTTCCAGTGTAAGGAGATGTCCATAAGTGAATGCTGCTGACTGGCACATTCCAAGGTGCAGGAGTACGAACTGAGGGACACACTGAAGCTTGCTGCAGAAGGACCTCAGTCTGGGGTCCTAACACCACTGGACACTGCCAACCTGTGACAGCCTCCAAACACTTCATGGGTGCACTGTACAAAGAGGAACCATAAACGGCATTGATGCATTGTAGGATAATTATTGATTGAAAGCACAATGACTGTAAACAAAGATGTATACCATTTGTATTTCCTGTAAATCTTTTTATGAATAAAGTATATTTTCCAAAGTGTCCCAAGGTGATTTAAAACCTGATGCTGAGCCATAAATTAGAAAATCTTTGTCAAGGAAGTAGTTTCAAGCAGCATAATAAATGTAATGAAAAGATCTGCTGAGAGCAGCTTGCAAAGAGTCGCCATGCCCCGGCACCATCTTGCCAAAGATCTTGCCTACCTGCACTGCATTTTCTTTATAACTGTATATTCTGCATTCTGTTTTCCTTTTTACTACTTTGATGTACTTATGTATGGAATGATCTGTCTGGATGGCGTGCAAACAAAAGCTTTTCACTGTACCTCAGTACATGTGACAATAATAAACCAATTCAAATTCCGATTCCAGCACCTTCAAAAGGAGGAGAATGAGGTGAAATTTAGAGTGGTAAATCCAGATTTTGGGAGCTTGACAGCAGAAAGCAAATTCACCAAAGGTGAAACAATTAAATTTGGGATGATCAAGAGGCAAGAACTGGAAGAGTCTGGGTGTCTCAGAGTGTTATTGGGTAGCATTACATCAATATCAAAGTCAAAGTCGAGTTTATTGTCATATGCACAAATACATGTGTGCACAGGTGCAATGAAAAACTTACTTACAGCAGCATCACAGGCACATAGCATCACGTAAGCAGCATTTACAAGAAAAACATTAATTAAACACATTTTTTACAGGAAAGGACAGAATTAGAACTAAAAAACAAAGTCCATTTTAGTGCAATGTGATCAAGGTGGTCATAGTGTTGCAAAACTCCAGTGATTAGGGCTGTGCTGGTTGTTTCAAGAACGGAATGATTGGAGGGAAGTAGCTGTTCTTGAACCTTACAGGGATAGGGAGCGATGAAAACAAATGATTTGAAATCAAGGGTGAGAATTTTAAAACCAAGGCACTACTGAACAGGGAAGTGTCAGAGAGCCCTAACCTTCAAATTGCTTTAGAGATTTACTAAAATGTACCAAAGGTGAAGCGCTTAAGCAATGGAGAGAGGCTGAAGAAGCTGGGGTTGTTCTCATGGCTGAGATAATTAAGGGGGAATGTGGCAGGGATGGTGAAAATTATAAAGGTTTTAGTGGGGTAAAGATGGGAACGTTTCCTTGTGTGAGAAGGGTCAGTGGCTCAACAACACAGATTTAAGCAAATTGACAGGTATCAAGGAGGAGATGAGCTTTTCTTTAAAGTTATACTCCAGAACATGTCTGAAAGTGCGGTGGAAGCAGAATCAAAAATAAATTCAAAGGGGAATTGTGAAAATACTTGAAAGGAAAACATTTGCAGAGTGATGGAGAAGGAATGTGGGTTGTAGTAACAGACAGATGCTTCAATGGGGTAGTATGAGCGTGATGACCCAAATGGCCTCCTCTCGTATTGCAGAATTATATAATTCTAAACTGGTACAGTACCAGAGCCTGTTCTACAGCAGCAGGTAGATTCAAAGAATCACAGATAATTATGGCATAGAATGAGGCCCTTTGGCCCATTAAGTCCTTGCCGCCCTAAACTGGACCTGAGACTAATCCTACTTCCCAGCTCTTGATCCATCATTCTGTGGCTCTCCAAATGCTCATCCTGGTATTTTTTTAAATGCGGTGAGAATTTCTTCCTCCAGCACTCTTTCAGGTAGCAAACTCCACCACATACTGAGTAATTCATTCTTAATTCTCTTCTTTTTCTACCAAATAATTTAACTCCTTGCCCTCTAGTTACTGACCTCTCTCCTAAGATTCCAGATCTTCTCCTCCTTGGTGTTGTCCTCTGTCACTTGGAGCTTTGTACACAGTATTATTCTCTGAGTTTAGAAGCAAGTAGAAGTAACCACAGAAAATATAACAAAAAATACCCAGGCTTACAAAGATGAAACCAAGCCGAGGGGTTAGAGCTTTCAGGAAATGCTGAAGAGACAAGGGGTTGCTCCTTTGGAGAAAATAGAGAGATGAACTACACTCTGTCAAAACTCTGAAGGGCTTCAAAAAGATAAATGTTTCCACTTATACAGGAGTTCAGAAATAGAAACATAAGTATAAGAAAGTCACTAATGGGATGCAGGCCATTTCCTAATTTCCTTAAGATGGTGAACTGTCTTCTGAACCCCTGCAGTCTGTATATAGAAGGTACTCCAACTATGCAGTTCCAGAATTTTGATCAAGCAATTACTAATGATCAGTGATATATTTCCAACTCAGGACAGCATGAGACTTGGGAGTGGAATTTACAAGTGACGGTTTTCCCTCGCAACTGCTCCCCTTGCCCTTCTAGCTCTCATCAAACTTGCCCTGGTGCTTTGTGGTACAGAAACCAAGAACCTCTACACAGGTGCCAAATTATGGTGGAACTTGGGACAGCTCCGATGCTGTGGACACTGCCCTGCTGGCTGGGATTTGACAGTAAGGCATGTCCGAAAAGAACTTCCTTTCTGGTACCTTGTGACCTTCAACATTAATCTTCTGGCAGCAATGTTTTAGTCCCCACTATTGTATGGGGGGGGGGGGGGGTCAGGCTGATGGAGATAAAGGAATGGATGAGAGTGACTTGGAGACCTAGGAGCCAACTAATCACAAAGACGGGCATTTTTGGATTGGAAACTGCACCACACATCAACTCTACAGGCAGCTCACCTCCAACAAACCTTTCACTAATCTACAGCACACATAGGAAACTGGTCAACCTACATCATTTAGGTCACCCCAAAGTCAGCCAATGAGCTACAGCAGCAGAAGACAAATGCTCAGCTATGTGTGTTAAACCCACCTCTGATATGCTTTTGGTGAAACTACAGGATTGTTGTAAAAACCCATCCAGCTCACTAATATGGACAACTGCTCTCTGATATGGTCA
This sequence comes from Pristis pectinata, assembly GCF_009764475.1. Lineage (NCBI taxonomy): Eukaryota > Metazoa > Chordata > Chondrichthyes > Rhinopristiformes > Pristidae > Pristis > Pristis pectinata. The sequence goes on from NC_067429.1 coordinate 5,425,749, forward strand.
TAATGCAGTCCTTGCCACTGGCAGCCACATAGCCTGAATGAATAAAGACGATCTCCTTCTACTCCAATACCTGACATTTTCTGTGGTGTGGGAGTCCACAGGTCAGGAGTCATTCCAATGGCTAAAGGAGAGGGAGGAACCTGGCAAAAAACTTCTGGTTGGTGATAAAACTTCTGTTTACATCAAACTCACACCAAACTGCTGAAGATTAACAAGCAGGTACAGTGGCTGCCCAGGTTACGAATGACCTGACTTAAGGAAATCTGACTTTATGCAGATTCTCCTGATAAATTTTTAAAGTATTTTTCAAACTGGCAATAAAAATAAAAAAGTGTTTCATGGCATTCATTAATACGTAGAACGTAGAACTGTACAGCACAGGAACAGGCCCTTCGGCCCATGATATTGTGCTGAACTAATTAAACTAGTAATTAAATGCCTAACTAAATGAGTGCATTCTGCTGAGTTTCTCCAGCATCTTGTTTTCTTCATCTAGATTTCAGCATCTGCGGTCTTTTATTTCTCCAGTCCCTTCTGCCTACACAAGGTCCATATCCCTCCATTGTCTGCACATTCATGTGCCAATCTAAGAGCCTCTCGAATGCCTCTATTGTATTTACCTCCACCACCGCTCCTGGCAGTGCATTCCAGGCACCCACCACTCTCTGTGTAAAAAAATTTCCCTGCACATCTCCTTTGAACCTTCCCCCTCTCACCTTAAATGCACGCCCTCTGGTATTAGACATTTTGACCCTTGGAAAACAATACCAGTTGTCTATCTATGACTCTCATAATCTTATAAACTTCTATCAGTTCTCCCCTCAGCCTCCACTGCTCCAGAGAAAACAACCCAAGTTTGTTCAACCTCTCCTTATAGCACATGCCCTCTAATCCAGGCAGAATCCTGGTGAACCTCTTCTGCACATCCTTCTTGTAATGGGGTGACCAGAACTGAATGCAATATTCCAGATGCAGCCTAACCAGAGTTTTATAAAGCTGCACATGACTAGATATGGTATATTTTCCACTAGTGTTAGAATGATTATTCAATGAAATGAAAGAGTTAACGCAAGTGTATGTAGAGTGATACCATATGGGTTACGAAACAAAATGAACCTTGCTGATTTACGGCGATATTGACTTGTGGACAGTTCTCAGGAACAACACCCTAATGTAACCCGGGGACTGTCTGTATTTAAATCACAAACTATGCCTGGATTTTCCCTCTTTGAACCATAGTAAGGATCCTTGTAAAAGCCTCGTGGTGACGAGAGCAGGCTGCTCCTGATGGCTTTTTCAGTGGCTGGGTGTCTCCATGAGATTACAGGACTCTTAAGTCTATTCAGGTTCAAAGGACGGCAATCTTTCCTCTGATTTAGAAGGTTCTGAGTTCAAGTCCCAGTCAAGAAACTTGAGGGAAAATATCTGGTTTGATGCTTCACTGCTGCACTGTGAGTGGAGCCAGTGGCTTTCAAACAAGATGTTAAACAGTCTGCTCTCTCAGGTGGATGGAAAATACAATCCCATGGTTATTACTTCAGGGTAGAGGAGCAGAATTTTCTGTTGTGTCCTGGCCAATACTTATGTCTGACACCAGACTTCCAAGACAGACGCTTTGCTTCAAGTTCCGTCATGACAAGAGATTCTGAGAAAGGCAGAGGAAATACTTCAAGGGTGTTCTGAAAGCCTCCTCCAAAAATGGCAACATCCTCATTGATTCCCTGGTCTTTGATCATTTGAAATGACGGACGAGGATCTGCAGAGGCACTGATCACCTCAAGGTTCTTTGGGAGCTCACAGAAGCCAGAGAGAAAGGGGGCAGGGGCACAGATCCTCCCAAATAACATCGACCTGCCCTGTCTCAGACTCCGCCACAGGTTTTCAGTTCAGTTTTAATTTCAATTTTATTGTCATGGGCATTCACACCCTGGGTATAAATGCCATAAAAATGAGCTTTTTGCAGCAGTAGCACAGTACATTATAAACATGACGGCATAAATTACATAAACTTAAATGAACATAAACTATATTCAAGTTACACGACAGAATAAACAAAACTAAACCTAACAACATTAGTGCAAGTTGGGGAAAATACAGTCCAGGGTAGAATTAGGGTTTTTCAGGTCGGTTCAAGAACCAGAGGGCAGTGGGGAAGAAGCTGTTGTCGAACCTTGAGGTGTGGGTCTTCGGTCTCCTGTACCTCCTGCCTGATGGCAACATCGAGAAGAGGGCACATCTCGGATGGTGGGTGTCCTTAATGATGGATGTGGCCTCCCTGAGATATCGCCTCTTGTAGATGTCCTCGATGGTGGGGAGAGCTGTACCCAAGATGGAACTGGCTGAGTCCACTGGTCTCTGCAGCCTCAAGCGTTCCTGTGCACTGGAGTTCCCTACCATTCCATATTGCAACCAGTCAGAATGCTTTCCACTGTACAACTGTAGAAGTTGTGAGAGTCTTTGATGACCTGCCGAATCTTCTTGAACTTCTAGGAAAGTAGAGCCACTGGCGCATCTCCTTCATGGTTTCATAGATCCTCCTTGATGTTGACACCCAGGAACTTGAAGCTGCTCACTCTTTCCACTGCAGACCCTTCAATGAGGACTGGTGTGTGTTCACCTGGCTTCACCTTCCTGAAGTCCACAGTCAGTTCCTTTGTTTTGCTGACGTTGAACGCAAGATTGTTTGTGGAGCAGGAGGTGCTCGACAGCAGTTCAGGACTCACAGAACTGAAGAGGGAGTAAGTTGCCTTCAATACCAGTGGTCTGCCTCAGCAGAAGAAGCTTTATGTGTGGAGTTTGCTGCATGTAAATTGGCACTGTATTCCCTTCTTTACAGAAGTGATTACATTTCCACTGTACTTCAATGACTGTCAACATTTTGTGGTTTTCCGAAGAGGATGTGAGAGGTGGCAGATGAATTCACATCTTTCTTTCTCTGAAAACTCTTTCGATTTACCAGTGGAAGGAACTGAATATGGGGGAGGGTAAGGTTGTGGTTTATGATTGAATGTGTTTTAAGTCAAAATGGCTGAAGACATCACATTAATGAGTTAAATTCATATGATTCAGAAAGATTTCAGGTTGAATTGCTTCCCTGAGGGAAATCAGCTGCTCCCAGCACAAATGAGACTTGTGGTTATCAATTGGTCTAGGAAATAAGGCGGCAGGTAGTGTAGCGGTTAGCGCGAGCGATCGGGGTTCGATTCCCGTCGCTGTCTGTAAGGAGTTTGTACATTCTCCCCGTGTCTGCGTGGGTTTCCTCCGGGTGCTCCGGTTTCCTCCCACATTCCAAAGACGTACGGGTAGGTTAATTTGGGTTTAAAATGGGCGGCGCGGACTTGTTGGGCCGGAAGGGCCTGTTAGCATGTTGTAAATAAAAATTTTAAAATTTAAATTTAAATTTAATTTAAAGATTCTGGAAGCAGGTCAGGCAGCATCTGTGGAAAGAGAAACAGAGAATATGTTTCAGGTCAAAGACCCTTCCTCAGACTTTAATCTAGGGAATGTTCATTAAGCATAACTGCTGCATGGCTATGTCTGTCGCACCTGTGGATACAGGCCGAACTCGTGGCCGAAAACTCAGCGGAGACACAAGAGACTCAGATGTTGGAATCTGGAGCAACACACAAAACGCTGGAGGAACTCAGCGGGTCAGGCAGAGTCTATGGAGGGAGATGGACAGTCAACATTTTGGGTCGAGAGCCTTTATCTGGACTGGAAGAGTAGTGGGGAGAATAGCCGGTATAAAATAGGGTGGAGGGAAGGGGCAGAGCAAGAGCTGGCAGGTGATAGGTGGATTCAGGTGAGGGGGGGGTGATAGGCTGATGGAGAAGGGGACAGTGGGAACGGTACTGGAAACTGAGAGGTGAAAGGTGGAGGTGACAAAGGGCTGAAGACAATGGAATCTGATAGGAGAGGAAGATGGAGCCTGGAATAAGGGGAGGGAGATGGGGAGGACAGGACATGGGCAGAATGGCAATCCCTCAGGGCTGAACATCAGTAGTGGGGGAAGGGAACCAGTGGGAGAAGTATGTGGGTGATGGGCAGATAGAGAGGGTGGAGGAGGGGATAGAAACAGGGTGATGGGGAGGATGGAGAAAATGGACAGGGGGAAGCAGTTACCAGAAGTTGGAGAATTCAATGTTCATGCATTGGGTTGTAAGCTACCAAGACAGAATATGAGGTTCCTCCAATTTGCTTTTAGCCTCATCTTGGCAGTAGAGGACAGACGTGTCGGTGTGGGAATGGGGAGAAGAATTAAAATGGCTGGCATCCGGGAGATCAATACAGCCATGGCGGATGGAGCGAAGGTGCTCGGCGAAGTGGTCTCTCCTCTCATTTTGGGTGAAAGCTCAACGTCTGTCAAAAGGCTGTCGTCCAAGACCTGCTCCAGAGATCTGTGCACAAAAGTCCAAGCTGACAACACAGTAGAGTGTTGCCCAGCTGGAGTTCCCATCTTTTGTGAAGTATGTCAGACTGAGGCCGAGTCTGCTCCCTCAGATGGATATAGAAGATTCCACAACTTTGTTTTGAAGAAGAGCAGATGAATTCTCCCTGGTGTACCAACCAATATTTGTCCCTCTCACCATGTCACTAAAGCAGACGATCCCATGATTGTGGGAGCTTGCTGTGTACAAATTGGCTTCTGCACGACAACAGTCATCATCAGTGATTCATTGCGGTCAAGGATAATCTTTTCTTGTAGGTTTTATTTTTGATGGGTCCTCAGAGGACATCTTCAAGAGGTGGTGCCTCAAGAAGGTGGCATCCATCACTCAGGACCCTCACCACCCGGGACATGCCCTCTTCTCTTTACCACCACCAGGGAGGAGGTACAGGAGCCTGAAGACCCACACTCAGTGATTCAGGAACAGCTCCTTCCCCTCCGTCATCAGATTTCTGAACGGTCCATGAACCACGAACACTAACTCATTATTCCTTTTTTTTGCACTATTTGTTTTTGTAATTTATAGTAATTTTATGTCCTTGCACTGTACTGCTGCCACAAAACAACAAATTTCACGTCATTTAAGTCAGTGATAATAAATCTGATTCTGATTCTGATTCCATTGCATAGATATGTTGGTATATGTTACAAGTGGTGTTATAAGTCAGGCTTATTAGTTATGGGACAGTTGCTTCTCCTTTTTTTTTGCTATTTATCTCTGACCAGAGCAAAAGGATTTTCCCCAAACATGGTCACTCCTTCTCTGACAAGTATTCGGCAGGTAGCCTCGTCTGGATTACTACCTCACGTTGTGTGATGATGAAGCCATTGTGGGCATCGCTGAAGTGTTCGTTCTGGCCTCCTCTTTTCTTCCTCCCACCACCAACTCCACCCTCTTAACAACAACTCTCCTTCTCCAGAAGAAGGATGCGTACCTCAATTGTAAGTGCCCCTATATTTACCTGATACCCCCATATGGGCAGGCACAGTAGCGTAGTGGTTAGCATAACACTTTACAGCGCCAGCGACCCGGGTTCAATTCCGGCCACTGCCTGTAAGGAGTTTGTACATTCTCCTCATGTGTCTGCGTGGGTTTCCTCTGGGTGCTCCGGTTTCCTCCCACATTCCAAGGACGTGCGGGTTAGGAAGTTGTGGGCATGCTACGTTGGCGGCAGAAGCGTGGTGACACTTGCGGGCTGTCCCCAGAACGCGCTACGCAAAAGATGCATTTCACTGTGTGTTTCGATGTACATGTGACTAATAAAAGAAATCTCTATCTGTATTTGTACTGAAAGCAGGGCTCCATGGAATAGCAACCTGGTCAGAAAGTTAAGCTGGTCCTCTCCTTACCTCTCTGTGAGTTCTGCCCTCAGTGCACCATTTCACAATAGTCACAGACTCATGGAGAGATACAGTGTGGGAACAAGTCCTTCGATCCACTGATACAGAAAAATACGTATAACATTGGTAGTTATACACGTAATAGAACCATAGAACACCATAGAACCATACAGCACAAAACAGGCCCTTCGGCCCACCATGTTGTGCTGTCCATCAAACCACTCTCACATTATCTAACCCTTTCCTCCCGCATATCCCTCTATCCCACATTCCTCCATATGCCTATCCAACAAACTCTTGAACCTGTCCAATGTATCTGCCTCCACCACCACCCCAGGCGGTGCATTCCATGCACCAACCACTCTCTGGGTGAAAAATCTCCCCCTGACATCTCCCCTGAACCTCCCACCCATAACCTTAAAGCCATGCCCTCTTGTCTTGAGCATTGGTGCCCTGGAAAGGAGGCGCTGACTGTCTACTCTATCTATTCCTCTCAATATTTTATATATCTCTATCATGTCTCCTCTCATCCTCCTCCTTTCCAGTGAATAAAGCCCTAGCACCTTAAGCCTCTCCTCATATTCCATACGCTCTAATCCAGGCAGCATCCTGGTAAATCTCCTCTGCACCCTCTCCAACGCCTCCACATCCTTCCTATAATGCGGCGACCAGAACTGAACAAAGAGATCGGGAGGACAATCATGACATATATAGCTATAAAGAGTAAAAAAAGATATATTCTAAGCCCCACGGTTTCTTAGCAAACAAATATATTACAAAAAAAATCAAAACGAGAAAGAAAAAGATTTATTATATTTAAAAAACCCAGATTGAAAAAAGAATTATATGTAATAAAATGAAACAAACCAGAAATAAATTTCAGAAGAAAAAAACTGGACTGACGTTTCTCGATAATCAAAGAGCATTATTATGTCGTCAACTCTGCTCCTCTAAATTCAAAGATTATTGAAAAGGGATCTACTGAGTCGCTGTCAACAACCCATTAACACTATTCCGACATTAATTCCATCTTTTAAATTCTCCCCACATTCTCATCAACTCCCCCTAGATTCTACCACTCACCTACACACTAGGTGCAAATTACAGTGGCCAATTAACCCACCAGCCCTCATGTCTTAGGGATGTGGTAGGAAACCAGAGCACCCGAGGGAAACCCACGCAGGCATAGTGAGAACGTGCTAACTCCATACAGACAGCACTTGAGGTCAGGATTGAACCAGCGTCTCTAATGCATCAAGGAAGCCACACTACTCGATGATCCATTATGTGGCACTCATGAATATGCTCCAAACTTTGCCTCATGTTTACGTGAAACTTGCGAGTAAATTTGCAATGGCAATCCCTCAAGTAGATTCTCCTGAGGAACTTACTAAATTTTCTGCAGAATGGTGGAATTGTGTCATCAGTGAAGAGTGTGAGGCTACTCGAGTTATTTTTGACAAGCTCATCCTTTTCAATGAAACCATATCTTCTTGGCATGATAGAGAGTGGTCAGGAACCAAAGGGCCAATTCCATTCATACAATACTCATCCAGTCCTGCTGAACATCAGTACCAAATTGGAACCTGAAGCCAGGATGATACTTCAGTGTAAATACTGGAGAAGCTGGATTTTTAAGAAAATTATTCATTCTCATGTTGCAGACATCACTGGCAAGGCCGGCATTTATTTTCCATCCCAAATCATTGTGAATTTAAAGGGTGATTATGAGTCAACTCCATTATTGGATTTGGATACACCTATTAAAATCGCAATCAAAGTCGAGTTTATTGTCATATGCATAAGTAGTGATGCACAGACTGGGTGAGAGTGGCAGGTCTTCTTCACTGAAGGACATTAGATAAGAACAGAAAAGGGTAAAGATGACCAAATTATGGAGGGCATTGATAGAAAATTGTGGGATCCATTTCACTGGAAGGACTGCTGTGGTCCAAGGCAGCTCATCACCACCTTCTGATGGACAATTGGGAAAGAACACTAAATGGTGGCATTGCCAATGATAAAAGATGGATAGATAAATAAATAAATAGATAATAGGCCAGGCATAGATGGCAGGTATCCTTTCTTGAAGGCCATTACTTTATAACAATCGCACATTTCCATTGCCAGGACATCAAGACTCAAGGACACCTAGACTCAAGAACATCATCTTCCCCACTCCTATCGGACTTCTAAACCAATCACCTCTTTCACACTCCCCAGTGGTGCTGCCACATTCTTGGACTCTTAACTATACCTCTCTTGGTTACTCAGTTATTGTTATTTCTTTTTGCACTTCTTCATATTGCACTACAATCTTTGCACCATTCTGCTGTTTTTGCCCTTGTCGTATTATTGTTGTATTTGTATTTATTATTATCATGAACACTGAGCTTCATGCAAACAAGGAATTTCATTGCACCCTAGTGTGTATGAGAATGAACTAATCTAATTTAATTTTTTAACTCCAGATTTATTTCAATACTTGAATTTAAATTCACCAGATGATTTGAACTCACGTCTTTGAATCAATGATTTAGAATCTTTCTTTCTTTTTCAATCTTTTTATTAGTTTTCAAATTAATACAGATTGTTATATCAATGTTTATACATGTAATACAAAGAGATCAGGAGAACAATCATAACATGGATAATCATAAAGAACAATAAAGTATAAAAAAAATCTGTAGATCCAACGATCTGCTAGAATGAATATAATATAAAAGAAAAAGATTTATTATAAAATATAAAAGAAAGAAAAAACCCCCAAAACAATAAGAAAAATGATAAAAGATATATCAAACCAAACTAAGTTAAAGAAAAAAAAATTCAAAAAAAAAACAAACAGAAAAAAAACCGGACTAAAATTTCTCAGTAGAAACAGAGCAATATTATGTCGTCAACTCCGTTCCTCTAAATTGAAAGGTTATTATAAGGGGATCTATATCATGTGAAAATATTGAATAAATGGATCCCAAACTTCCTCAAATTTAAGCAAAGGATCAACAGTACCACTCCTAATTTTTTCCAAGTTTAAACATGATATAGTTTGAGAGAACCATTGAAAAGTAGTAGGGGTATTGGATCCTTCCATTTAAGCAAAATGGATTGTTTGGCCATTAATGTAACAAAGGCAATCATACGGTTAGCGGAGGCAGATAGATGGCCAGATTCTATCGTTGGTAAACCAAAAATTGCAGTGATAGGATGAGGTTGTAAATCAATCTTCAATACATTTGAAATAATGTTAAAAATATCTTTCCAATATTTTTCCAAAAGAGGACGAGACCAAAACATATGTGTCAAAGAAGTCACATTCGATTTACATCTGTCACATATAGGATTTATATGTTGATAAAAACGAGCTAGCTTATCTTTTGACATATGGGTCCTGTGAACTACCTTAAACTGTATCAAAGAATGTCTGGCACACATTGAAGAATGTATTAACTAAAAGAAGAATTTTCTTCCAATGATTTAGAATCTTGGTTACTAGGCCAGTAAGTTAACTTCTGTGCTACTTACTTAAGGGGATGATTGTAGTTTGACGGAAATTGATGCCCAACCACAGAAAGAAATCTTAGGAGATTCGACTCAGAGTTTGGCCAAAGAGGTAACCAAAAAAAAGCAAAATTGAAGAACATACAACATTTACAGAGCACCTTCAAAGTGATGGACGTTCCAAGATGCTTTACAGGAACAATTATCAAAGAAAAAAAAATTGGTGCTGATCCACATGAGGAGAATTAGAGCAGGTGATCAAAAGTTTGGTCAGAAAGTAGGATTTAGGAGGAAGCAGACGTAGGGAGCTTTACAGGGAGAATTCCAGAGCTCAGGCAGCCGCAGGCAATGGTGGTGAAGAGACTAAATTAATTGGTAATTGGTCATTGGTTTATTATTGTCACTTATACTGAGGTATAGTGTAAAGCTTTGTTTTGCATGCCATCCAGACAGATCATTCCAAACTTATTTGCTGTACTTATTACATTGAGGTAGTATAAAAGGACAAACAATAACAAAATGCAGAATAAAGTGTTGCAATTACAGAGACAGTGCAGTGCAGGTAGACAAATAAGGTGCAAGGGCCATGATGATGTAGGTTGAGAGATCACGAGTTCATCATTATCATACGAGGTCAGTTCAAGAGCCTTATAACAGCAGAACAGAAGCTGTCCTTGAGTCTGGTGGTACATGTTTTCAACTTTTTGTATCTTCTACCCAATGGAAGGGGGGAGAAGGGAGAATGACCGGAATGGGAGGGGTCTTTGATTATGCTGGCTGCTTTTCTGACGCAGCAATACATGTAGACAGAGTCCATGGAGGGGAGGCTGATTTGCACAGAGGACTGGGCTGTGTTCACAACTGTCTGCAATTTCCTGTGGTCTTTGTCAGAGCAGTTGCCATACCAAGCCATGATGCATTGGAATAGGATGCTTTCTATGGGAAGAGGCTGGGATTGGAGGTGTGCAGAATAGCAGGCAAGACTACAGAGGATGGATTATTGTGAATCTGGAATATCATGTGCAGTTCTGCTCACCCCATTACAGGAAGGATGTGAAAGCTTTAGAGAGGGTTCAGAAGAGGTTCACTGGGCTGCCACCTGGACTAAAGTGTACTTGCTGTGAGAGATTGGACAAACTTGAGCCACAAGAGACTGCATATGCTGGAAATCTGGAGCAACAAACAAAGGAGCTGGAGGAACTCAGTGGGTCAGGCAGCATCTGTGGAGGGAAATGGACAGTCAATACATTGGTTTGAGACCCTTCATCCGGACTGGAAAGAAAGAGGGGAGATAGCCAGTATAAAAGATGAGTCAAAGGTGTGGAGCAAGAGCTGGCAGATCCAACTAGCCCACATCACCCATACATTCCCCCTACTGGTTCCCCTCCCCACCTCCTTCCCTTTATTCCATGGGTCCACCGTCCTCTCCTATCAGATTCTTTCTTCAGCCCCTTGTCACTTCCACCTATCACCTCCCAGCTTCTTACATCATTCCTAATTACCCCTCCCTCACCTGCCTATCACACCCCCCCCTCACCTGGATCCACCTATCACCTCCCAGCTCTTGCTCCACCCCTTCCCCTCCACCTTTTTACTCTGGCTATCGCCCAAGTCTAGATTTGAAATGTTGACTGTTTGTTTCCCTCCATAGATACTGCCTGATCTGTTGAGTTCTTCCAGCTACATTGTGTTTTGGACAATCTTGTATAGTTTTCTTTACATCAGAGGCTGAGGGGTGACCTGAGAGAAGTACATAAAATTATGAAAATAGTCAGAGTCTGTTTTCTAATGATGGAAATGTCAAATACTGGAGGGTGTGGGTTTAAGGTAAGAGGGGGGAAAGTTTAAAGGAGATCTAATGGCTTCTTTTTAACATAAAAGGTGGGTGCCTGGAATGCATTGACGGGGAAGGTGCTGGAGGCAGATATGACATTAAGAAGCATTCGGACCAACACGTGAACAGGCAGGGAATGGAGGGATATAGACTATGAGCAGGCAGATAGGATGTTTGGATTGGCATCATGGTCAGCACAGACATGGTGGGCCGAAGGGTCTGTGCTGTACTGCTCTACGTTCTGTATGTTACCCAAGCTGTTGTACTGAGCAATGTGGAGCAAACACGTCAGTGATAAGCGTACCCATGCAAAGATAAGATCCAGAACAACGCACGGCTCATTTTAAACGCTTCTTGTTTGTTTTCTCCCTAATATTGTTCAGCGTACCAGCAATTAAATCGGCGTAAAATTCTGTAAAGGAAGAAAACCGAAAAATCACCCTTCCTAGCGACTTTGAATGAGGCCGGGTCGGGGAACCGCAGAATTTATTCTCTGCGGCCATAGTTGCGAGAATGAGCAGCGCTTGCGCCCTGGTAATGGTTGCATTGCACTGAGAGGGACGGGACTGCCCCCCCCCCCCCCCCTCTCTCCAAATTATGGGGAAACAATGTGTCGGAGAGGAGATGCTGCTGGTTACTTTGTTGTAACTACTTTTCAGCAGGGAATCGGGACGGGCCGGGAAGTATGAAGGAGATGGTTGGAGGTTGCTGCGTGTGTTCAGACGAGAGAGGATGGGACGAGAATCCTTTGGTCTACTGTGACGGGCATGGTTGCAATGTTGCTGTTCATCAAGGTAAAGGCAGCGAGGAGGAGGAAGGCATATTTTAAAGCGAGAGAGAGAGAAAGCAGGCTTAAGGCTTGCAAGAGGATGTGGTGCCTCGCTGCACGTTCATTTCTCGCCTCTGAAAATTAAACGTGATTTTTTTTCTCTTCTTCCCCCCCCCCCCCCTTCCCCAGTTTTAAACCAGGGGAGGATTACAATTTTAAATCCAGAACTTAGCAAAATTCGCCCGTCTATTTGCCGGCCGTGGAGGCCAGTGATGTGTCCTTTCCAATTGTCAGTCACGTAGCCTTGTTTGTGAGGTTATTTTAAACCCTCTCTGCTGTACGTTTGTTGTAAGGCATCGTTCACATTTTTCAGATGGTTTGTGTTTCAGCTTCGCAATTACAGATTTATTTTGTTTATTCTTTTGGGGGGGGGGGGGGAAGGGAATCTAACTTTTATTTCTCCCTGGCCTTTCATGCACTTACAAGTGCGCCACATTGACCTGTGATTAATAATCCGATCTCATAATTAACAAGAGGAGGGCGATAAGGGGAGTGGAAGAGTGTTCTGCTCACCTACACCGTTCTACTGATTGACGGCTGCATGTGATGTTTGGCAGTTAGTTCCTGGGAGCGTTGTTAGCAACTACTGGTGTCTCTGTTTACAGCTATCCATAAACCCCGCGCTGATCTCCTGCTGGTGAAACGCCCCACTTGATGGGACTATTACATGGCCCAGGGAATCCCAGGCCGATCGTGTAGTTTGGGTGAGCCAGATTGGCATTGGGGTCTCCAACCGGCGACAGGAGGAGAGGAGGAGGAGGGGGAGAAATCGGGCATTAGGACAACTGCTTCACTTATAGAAGTACCACGTTAAAAAAAATAGCTTTTTCCCTGGAATGTAGGAGACTGAGGGGTGACCTGATAGAGGTATACAAGATGATGAGGGGGGGATAGACAGGGTGAAAGCACATAGTTTTTTTTGCCAGGGAGGGGGGTGCTTAAAAACAAGAGGACATAGGTGTAAATTCAGAGGTGAGAGATTTAAAAGGGACTTCGGGCAGCTCCAACCGTGATGCGTATTTGGAACGAGCTGCCAGAAACAGTGGTTAAGGGGGGCACATTAGCAACATTTAAAAGCCCTCTAGAGAAGTACCAAGGGTAGGAGAGGTTTAGAGGGCTGTGGGCCAAATGTGGGCAGATGGGACTAGCTCGCTGGACAACACAGTCAGCATGGACGAGTTGGGCAGAAGGGCCTGTTTCCATGCTGTGTGACTCTATTACTTTAATTTAAAGTCTCTCTTTAGCTCCCTGAAGGTGCTGAAGTGGGATTGTGAGCAACAACTACACCCAGACCCCCAGTGAATATGGTGATGACCGTGAACCTTCCTGGTGCGCGCGTGCGCGCGCGCGCGCACACACACACACACACACACACACACACAATAAAAAAGAGGCTTCACACACCAGGACAATTAGGAGATGTTGGGGCAGGTGACCAAAAGCTTACTCAAGTGAGTCAGGTTTGAGTGAAGGCGAGGAGAGTGCTGAAGAGTTTGAGGTTGGGGATTCCATTGCTTGGGGTCCAGGCACCTGAAGAGCAGGCCAGCAGTGAAGGGGCGAGGGAAGTGCTGGGACTTACTGGCTCAGAATTGGAGGAAGGTGGAATTTCCAAAGCTGCGTGAGGATTTGAACACTGAAAGAAGAATTTTCAGATTGGTGCTATTGATTGATGTGGGGAGGGTTTGGTTGGGCTGTGTGCACCCTCCATAGTTAAGTGGTTTGTCGTGCTCACCGCCTGAGCTTGGCAATGGAACAGGGACAAAATGTGCTTGGTGCAGGTGGTACAAAGACTGGCAAGGGGTTCTTCTTGAGTCCTTTGATGCTAATGCCACACAGGCTAGGAACTATCCTGGAACACTCTCCTCCACACCTAACATTAGAAGGCAAGAGAGGAAAGAAAGCATGGATGGAGTCTTAAAAAAAATCATTCCATCACTGAATTATTGAAATTTTATGACATAAATATTATAAATGAGGTGATTTAGTCTATCCTCTCTGTGCTAGGGTAGAGCTATCCAACCTAATCTCACTTCCCAAGTCTCAGGCCACAGCCTGTGGGTCCTGCCCTGGTAGCTGCACATACAGGTACTGTTCAAATATGGGTTCCTGTCTTCACTGTCCTTTAAGGCAGTGAGTTCCACACGCCTACCACCCTCTGGGTGGTTTCCCTCAGTGTAAACTTATCAGCCTTGTTTACTTTCCTTTCTGGTGAAGGTGTTGGGTCCTCCCTGGGCCATTGTATCTATAGTCCTCTCATTGGTTTATGCCCATCAATTAAATCTCCTTTAAGCCTGGCCTGAACAACATTGACTTAAACCAGAAGATGTTTTAAAACAGGTGGTTTGGGCAGGAAGTAAAAAATAGCTGTTGTTATGGTCATAATATGTGTATATGTACATCAGGGAGTGTGTGTGTGTGTGTGCGCGCGCGCACCAGGAAGGTTCACGGTCATCACCATATTCACTGGGGGTCTGGGTGTAGTTGTTGCTCACAATCCCACTTCAGCACCTTCAGGGAGCTAAAGAGAGACTTTAAATTAAAGTAATAGAGTCACACAGCATGGAAACAGGCCCTTCTGCCCAACTCGTCCATGCTGGCTGTGTTGCCCAGCGAGCTAGTCCCATCTGCCCGCATTTGGCCCATAGCCCCATAAACCTCTCCTACCCTTGGTACTTCTCTAGAGGGCTTTTAAATGTTGCTAATGTGCCCGCCTCAACCACTGTTTCTGGCAGCTCGTTCCAAATACGCATCACTGTTGAAGCTGCCCGAAGTCCCTTTTAAATCCCTCACCTCTGATCTTTCACCTCTGACCTTACACCTATGCCCTCTTGTTTTTAAGCACCCCCTCCCTGGGAAAAAAAACTGTGTACTTTCACCTTGTCTATCCCCCCTCATCATCTTGTATATCAGGTCACCCCTCAGTCTCCTACGTTCCAGGGAATTTGTATATTGCATATATAATTTGTATAACTCCTTGCACTTTTTTTGTTTGGATGTTCAAAAACACTATTGTGTTTTGAAGTCTATTCATCATAATAATGTTGCAAATGAAGCAGCTAAGGTCCTACTATGGTGTCTAGATAATCTGAATGGGTGGCTCGCTCCGAGATATGGTACTTGCAACAGTGTGGGTCCCTTGTAGTGCGCCCAGGAGTGTCAGACTCGATTTTTATGCTCAAATCTCCACAGTGGGTTTTGAACCCAAGATCTCTGACTTAGAAGTGAGAGTGCTTCGTGCTGAGCCACTGTCCACACTTGCACTGAGAGTGGGAGAAAGAGTAGGTCAGCGAAAGCTGATGATATTGTGACTTGTTGAAGCCTTGTTTGTATTTCTCTGTATTCATAGTTCTTTCTATCTTTTTATTTACAGCTTGTTATGGAATCGTTCAGGTCCCAACTGGACCGTGGTTCTGCAGGAAGTGTGAATCTCAAGAGCGTGCTGCCAGAGTAGTGAGTATTTGTCATATTTCATAACTACCATTAGGTTTAACCGTGTTGATCTTCGAAGGATGAAGCTTCGAACATATGTTGCAGTTCTAATATCAAGCCTGTGTTTGCAAGTCACTTAGAAGGTTGGAATTTTTATCCTGGATACAATGATGTCATTGAAACTCACAAAACTCCTGCAGGGTGGATGCAAGGTAATGTTTCTCTTGGCTGAAGATTCTTGAACTGTGGTTCACAATCTCAGAATAAAGGATTGGTCATTTAGAACTGAGATGAGAAGAAATGTCTTCACTCAGAGGGTTCACTACCCCATAAGGCTGTGGAGTCTTAGTAATCAAGTTCATTCCAATCCGAGATCAAGTCGTTTCTCGATAGTTAAGGAATCGAGAGCTGAAGTTGAGGTAGAAAACCCAGCCATGAACTTAATGAATGGTGGTTCAGGTTCGAAGGACCAGATGGCCTATTGCTGCCCCTAATTCTTGTTCTTGCTTTGCATAGTTAGCTCAGGTGCTGAACAGTGGATTGAGTTTAATACTGAACCATGTTGGCCTGGAACATCCAGGTTAATTCCTTGCTCTGTGCTGATTCCACTCTCTTCAGCTGCCACTGAGGCAGACATGACCTCGAGCTTTCCAGGCTGGGGAGAGTAAAATGGACTGAACTACAATTACTACTCGGTGCCCACCAATTCTACGAGAAAGTAGATGTGATGAATCGGCATGGACTTGTTGGGCCGAAGGGCCTGTAACCATGCTGTATTGCTCTCTATGACTCACTATAAATCATGGAATGGTGCGGTAGAGGAGGAGGCCTGTCAGCCTATCATATATTTGATTGTTCAAGCACCTGTCCAAATGCCTCGCACTTCATCACCAGTTGTGGGTGTTGTTTTCAATGTGTTGTATTGTAGTCTCTTCTTCCAAAATTGATTCCATAGTCAAAGGAACAGAATTTTGGAAGAGAAACACATTGTGTAGTGCCTACAGTATAGTATAATTAACGCCATCGCTGGGGATACGTTTCCTTCCTCCCCCATGTATATTTTTCAAGCACTGTCTAATTTTCTGTGTTATAAAGTGTACAGTTTGATAGCATTATAACAAGATAGACTCCACACAAATGCTTCCTACTTATCTATCCTAATAAGATATTTTTGAAATTGCTTTCATCATTCTTTTTGGTCCTAACAACTATTAAAGTTAATTCTGCACATCCCACTGATTTTCTTAAATCTTATTCTGGTTAATGGTCCCATGCACCATTACTGAACATCACCATTAAATACCTCAAAATCAACAGCCCCAGGTCTCCCAATCTCTCCATTCAAGGATAGGATTCTGTGCAATTGGGATCAGTTGTATCACCTGCGCTCCTTCTCCCCTCCCCAGTGACACTAATTCCTTGTGCGCAGCACCTGAATGGGTCAGGTGCTGGAGCACTGCCAATACTTTGTTGACAAATGACTGGGAAAGCTGACAGTACACTGGTTATTTTCGATCTTTTTACCTGCTCTTTGTTGTGGTTACTGCTTTGCTCTCCTCGGTCCTTCAGTGACCATAATTACACGTGTATTTGTGCATTTGCCTACAGTTGCTGTAAGATTGTCCCTACATTTGAAATTAGCCTCAAGAGATGATCCATATGATAGAGAAAGAATGGAGAGAGAGTTGGATATGATGTGTGCAAAGAGCAGGACATTTCGGTTCAAAGTCTGCTGTAGCTAGAGTCCAGAATGGGACTGAATGTGCTGGATCAAAGCAGATTGCCATTTTGTTAAGCGAGTGTTGGCAGCTTCTCAATTTAGATGCATGGATTTAGAAACTGATTGGAATGTGGAAGGGGAAGTACTTTTCCATTTCAGGATGTCAGATGGTTCACATCCTACTGGAATCTTGCCTGGCATCCTGAAACACAGTCATTGGGTGGGGGTCAGTAACAAGGAACAGGAGTACACGTAGTTTTGGCCCTCTTCTGCTCTGTTACTTCCAGCACAAGGAAAGGAAAATAAGAGTAGATCGCTCCTTGGCCACCCTTCCTATTGACCCATTAAGAGGATTGTTGCCTTGCAGTTTCAGAGAAAGCTACGACAAAGGCAGTTTGTTTCCTGATGGCATTTACAGAAAAATAATACAGTGATAACAGAATGTCATATTTAAATAGTGCCTTTAATATAACAAGAGTATTCCAAGGCATTTCATCAAACAAAAAAATTGACATTGAACCATATAATGAGATTTACAACATGTGTGCAACAATATGCTCAAATAGGTAGATTTTAAGGAATAAAAAAGATGGAATTCCAAAAATAAGAGCTAGAATCAAACCTTAGCCAAAACTATAGCGGAATGCCCATTATTTTAGGTTGATTGTTGCATTGACTACATTCATTAGCTGGGAGAAAGTTACAGCGATAATGAGAGGAGTTGCTGGGCAAGGATTCGAAAACAAGAGTGAGAATTCTGAAATTAAATCCTGATTTTTTTTTATTTGTTCATGGGATGTGGGTATCACAGGCATGGACATTATTTGTTGCTTACACTTAATGACTTTTCAAAAAGAGTATCAGATTTACTATCACTGACTTGTATGAGATGAAGTTTGTTGTTTTGCAGCAGCAGCACAGTGCAAAGACATAAAATTACTATAAGTTATCGAAATAAATACCGGTGAAAAAAAAGTAATAATGAGGCAGTGTTCATGGACTGTTCAGAAATCTGATGACGGAGGTGAAGAAGTTGTTTCTGAATCATTGAGTGTGGGTCTTCAGGCTCCTGTACCTCCTCCCTGATGGTAGTAACGAGAAGAGGGCATGGTCAGGGTAGTGAGGGTCCTCAGTGATGGATGCCGCCTCTTGAGGCACCGCCTCTTGAAGATGTCCTCGATGGTCGGGAGGGTTGTGTCCGTGATGGAGCTGGCTGAGTCTACAATGCTCTGCAGTCCCTTTCGATCCTGTGCATTGGAGGCTCCATACCAGGCAGTGATGTAACCAGTTAGAATGCTCTCCACCGTACATCTATGGAAATTTGTAAGAGTCTTTCGTGACATACTGAATCTCAAACTCTTGACGAAGTAGAGCCACTGTTGTGCCTTCTTCATGATTGCATTAATGTATTGGGCCCAGGATAGATCCTCTGAGATGTTGACACCCAGGAACTACCAACTACCTAGGATTTGACCAACGACAGTGGTATCGTTGGTGAATTTATATGTGGCATTTGAGCTGTGCTTAGCCACACAGTCATGAGTGTAGAGAGAGTAGAGCAGTGGGCTAAGCATGCATCCTGGTGCACCTGTGTTGATTGTCAGTGAGGAGGTGTTATTACCAACTTGCACTGAATGTGGTCTCCCTGTGAGGAAGTTGAGGATCCAGTTGATGAAGTGACTTTTTCAACTGCTGCAGTCCTTCTGGTGAAGGTGCTCCCATAGTGCTGTTGAGGAGGGAGTTCCAGGATTTATATCCACCCTCAATGAAGACATTGCAATAAATTTCCAACTCAGGATGGTGTTTGACTAGGAGAGAAACCATTATGTATATTCCTGCAGTGATTCAAATCCCTGACTGAAGAATTATTCAACTCCCTGTAGATTGTGGAATCGTCAACCTCTTTATTTTGGGTACTCTCTGGCTCTCTTAATAGAAATTTATTTTTATGCAGTACAGGCTGACAGGCTACAACAGTCCTTTGGAATTGTCTTTCCTTCTGCACCAGACTAGCTGTTAATTTTTTTAAAACGAGGATATGATTTAGTGGATTACCTCAGAAACATCGTGATGAATCAAGGAACAAGAACAAGCACTGGAGGAACTCAGCAGGTCTGGATGAAGGGTCTCAACCCAAAACATTGACTGACCATTTCCCTCAATAGATGCTGTCTGACCCGCTGAGTTCCTCCAGCACTTTGCGTGTCTCTCCAGATTCCAGCATATGCAGTCTCTTGTGTCTCGGTTGTGAATGTAAGTTAGTTTCCGTACTAGCTATCAACTTGGTGAATATGGACCAACGATTCACTGAAGTGCACAATGTGACAAATATTGAATGAAGGAGGTGGCACTGGAAGGAGAACATTTTTAGAGCCAAATTTCCCCTCATTCTGTCTTGGGGAAAGGGGGTAATTATCTTCACTACCTGCTGGATAATGTGGGATGGTTATCTAACAGAAGATATAATCCCAAGTATGTATTTCAACTTTATCTTACTTGTGTGCTAGAATGTTGCTTCAAAGAAAACTCTCCATTAAATTTATGGTGTTGCCTAATTGAAGCTAGCAGGAAATTTTTTTCCTTCTCTGACCCTCACACTGTTTCCTCAGAAGACACCGAATAAATCAGGAGTTAATCCTGGTTGAGTTTATCACTACCACCTTGTCTCCCTGCCCCAGCAATTACCCGGGGTGTTCAAGCCACTTCCAGTACCTCAGATGGTTAGAGTTTTATCCCCATGTTCCTTGTTTTAACATGCAGTGTGGTAATATGCAAGTCTTGTGCACAGCTTTTGAAAAATGGTTCCACTGAAGTCCATTGGATCAGACTTCAGAACTAGAGTTCAGTGTATTGGTTTGGATTATTATTATTGTCACATGTACTGAGATACAGTGAAAAACTTAGTTTTGCAATCCATCCATACAGATCATTTCAACCCATAACTACTTTAAGGTAATACAAGGGAAGAGCAACAACAGAATGCAGAATATCATGTAACAATTACAGAGAGAGTGCAGTGCAGGTAGACAATAAGGTGCAAGGCCATGATGAGGTAGATTGCTGGGTCAAGGGATCATCTTTAAAGTATGAGAGGTCTGTTCAAGAGTCTTACAACAGTGGGGTAGAAGCTGTCATTGAGCCTGGTGGTGGGTGTTTTCAAGACGCACACATAACAACTAATTTCTAACTGAAAGTGAACTTCTAACCCCTTGTGTCATCCCAGTTGAATGTTCCTTGACTGATGGGCTGTGGTTGAACTTGGGTCTTCCTTGTCATATGTGACTGCCTTTGTTCACTAAACCATTGGGAGACCTTTGCCATGTTAGTGCAATTCAGGAATTGGGTGTGGGGTCTACATTTGCAACAAGATGAATGGCTGTTTATCCAAACACATCATTAGCACCTTCCTGTGGGCATTGCTTGTGTAGTTCACCAGCTGACCAGATATTTCACAGTTGGGAACCGACAGCTTCCCAGTAAGATCAGAAGGCCCTACCTTCTTTTGACTCTCCGGTACTGTTGGAGGGTTGTTGAAATTCGAGCTATAGAGAAATTGCATTGATCTTGTATCTTACTTGGACCACACTGCTCATTGTTGGGCTTTGTATTATATGAGTGCAAAAAAACCACAGATTAACAGCCATGATATCGGAAATGAGAAATTATCAGGCAAAGCAGATCAGGTATGGTTAATTTTTAGCTCTAGAAAATATAACACTGATGATAACCTAATAGAGGTGTGCAAAGGCATGAAGTGTTTTGGAAGGTAAATACAGACCAGATGTTTTCACTTGAGTTTTGTCAATTCACTTGTGTCATGTGGCTGTCATTGCAACTTGCCACACCTCCCTGACTTCCCTTGAGAGAGAGGTGTTGATCAGCCTTCTTGAACTGCTGCAGTCTGGGGAAATACTTGCGTGGTTCAAAACTGGTAGTCATAAATATAAGATGATATAAAATTATAAGGGGCACTGATAGAATCTTTTTCTCATGGTAGGACTATCAAAAACTAAAGAGTATTGTGTAAGGTGGGAGCAGGGG
This sequence comes from Pristis pectinata, assembly GCF_009764475.1. Taxonomy (NCBI): domain Eukaryota; kingdom Metazoa; phylum Chordata; class Chondrichthyes; order Rhinopristiformes; family Pristidae; genus Pristis; species Pristis pectinata. The sequence continues at coordinate 5,446,891 of NC_067429.1, forward strand.
ATATGGACCTTGTGTAGGCAGAAGGCGCTAGTTTAGTTCGGAGTTTAATTAGTTTGGCACAAAATCGCGAGCTGAAGGGCCTGTTCCTGTGCTGTACAGTCTTATGTTCTCATAGAGTCATACAGCACAGAAACAGGCCCTTTGGCCCAACCAGTCCATACTGACAAGATGCCCATCTAAGCTAGTCCCGGTTGACTTGTATCTCTCTAAATCTTTCCTATCCCTGTCCAAGTGCTTTTTAAATGTTGTTGATATACCTGCCTCAACCACTTCCTCTGGCAGCTCATTCCACATACAGACCATCCCCTTGATGACGTTGCCCCTCAGGTCTGTGAAGGAGGTTTAAAAGGGATTTGAGCAGAAGGTTTTTGTTTACACAAACGTGGTTGATATCTGGAACTCGCTGCCAGAGGTGGTGGTGCAGTTAGATACAACATCTACACTTAAGAGACATTTAGATGGGCACTTGAATAGGCAGGGGATAGAAGGATATGGACAATGCAGGAAAATGGGATTGGTGCAGGTGGGCAGAGGGGTAGGCATGGACTGGGTGGGCTGAAGGGCCATTTCTCTGCTGTACATCTCTATGACTCTCTGACTCTTAAGTCCAGCTAACGATTCAAGAGAAATATCCTTGCCTAGAAGGTAGAATGTGGAACACGGCACCACAAGAGGCGCAGTTATGCTGAATAAGGGGATGAAACTGGACTGTCTTCCATGTAAGATGTTACAGAGCTTCGAGAAAATGGCTGTTATTTCAGAACTCTAGTGTGCTTGGCAGCAGAATCAACAATTAGGTCAGTGGTTAAGAGATTCCCCCACTACACTCATAAACTCTGATACAGTTGGCAGTGGCGATACTGATTTGCAGTTGTTCCAGTCCCAATGTAGTGCATTTTCTGGGATCGTGCAGGTTGCAGCTGGAAAGAAGAATGAAGTGAAAGAACTGAACTGTGAATCTTGGATTCTTTTGTTTAGTATCGTCACCCAACTGGTTTCTAAATTGGGTTGTATTAGCATATGTGAAAAACTGTTGTTGGTAGGTTCTCCAGTGTGGAGTTTGGAACTGGAATTGGTTTATTATTTGCTTTGCATTTGTGATTTTTCGAAACTTTGTTTTCCATGCCATCCGTACAGATTGTTACATTACAACAGTGCATTGAGGTAGTACAAGGGAAAACAATAACAGAATAAAGTGTTACAGTTACAGAGAAAGTGTAGGCATCAGTAAGGTGCAAGGCCCTAACAAGTTAGATTGTGAGATTGGGAGTCAATCTTGTCGTACTGGGGACTATTCAATAGTCTTATAACAGCAGGATAGAAGCTGTCTGAAGCAAGCTAAGCAGGAAGTTCCTTTTGATAACCTTTTCAGATCAACTGTGATTCATTCCTTCAGTAAATAACCAGAGATTATCATCTGCCCTGGAGATGACAATGAGATTTGACATTACAACAGAGGTTGCAAAACGTGTTGGGCTGTGTGTAAAGAATGTGAAAGGTAACATAGAAGTACAGATTTCTCAGTGAAATGTTGGGCAGATAACTGCTGGGTCATCAGAGAGGTTTTAAGGAATGTTTTAAAGGGTGGAAAAAGAAGTCAATATGTTTTAGGGAGGAAATTTGAGGGCTTAGGGCCTTGCTGGGTGAAGACGTGGCTGCCAATGATGCATTGAAAATTGGGGTTGCAGTAGAGGAAATTACACAGTCAGAAAGCAAATTCTGGTGTATGAGCTCCATAGAAGCCAAGAGAGCTCTATGATGGTGAGATAAGTCTCTTTCTATACACAAGAGACACAGTCCTAGGATTATACTCTGTGCGTGCCAATCATTTCACACAAAGGTCATTTTGCACCTCATTTGTCCTGGAGCCTCGCTTGTTGATTCATCTCCCCCCAACCCATCCTACATGAATTGCTTCTTTGAGAATCACGAGGGAGGCTTATGTTGTTCCTTGGAATCTACCTCTTAGACCAGGTTTCTGGTCATCCGTCCTTCCCAAGGGGAATTCCATTGCTGGGGGCTGAGTCAGCTGAGGGCATAACTGGCAGAGACGGCTTGAATAAAGTCAGTGATCTGCAGGAGCTCAGAGTCAGAGGAAGCTAGAATTTGTGGAGGGTTTTGGGCTGGAGGACGTTACAGAAGATCCAGGAGGGATCTAAATAAACAAAGCTTAATTCACTTTACCCTTCCCATGAAGTGCGCCTGTCTTTGTGATCTGTATTCGCTGCTGACTCGAGCTCTGGATCCAACCAATGGAAGCTCTGTGATCTTCAAAACTCTGCTGGTACTACTCAGTTCTGCTCACCCATTGCCTCTATCGTGCCCTGTCGCCTCTGCTTTCCTGTAGTTGGATAGGAAAGGCTTGGAGGGACACAGGCCTAACTCTTGATCTCTCAGTCTACTCGTCATGGCCCTTGCATTTTATTTGTCTACCTGCACTGCGCTTTCTCTGTAACTGTAATAGTATTTTGCATTCCCTGTGTTCTACCTCGATGTACTTGTGTTTGATGTGATCTGTCTGGATGGCATGCAAAACAGTTTTTCCACTGTATCTTGGTACATGTGACAATAATAAGCCAATTACCAATTAATTAGGCAAATGGTATTAACGTAGATAGGCATTATGATCGAGTTGGGCTGAAGGCTCTGTTTCTGTGCTGTATGCTTCTGTGTTTCCATGACAGAGGGTGGTGACCATCTGGAGCAAGCTGCCAGAGGAGGTGGTGGAGGAAGATATCATCTTTAAGAAGCATTTGGACAGGTATATGTGTAGGAGAGGCGTAGAGGGATATGAGCCTAATGTGAGCAAAGGGCATTTAACGTAGGTCGGCGTCACGGTCGGCAAGGATGAGATGGGCCGAAGGGTCTGTTTTCATGCTGGACATTTCTGTGGTTCTATTATTTGCATCCTCACTTGAACCCCACTCTACCCTGGTTCAGCAACCAGCCCTAACCCTCCACACTGCCAAATCTGGACTACAGTGGATTACCTCTGCTGTCTCATTCACAGTGCCCCACCTGCCTTCACCACCACAGTGATGCCATCATTCTAACCTCCTCCACTTGCTGTACCTTCCCCCTCCTTCAAAGTCCTTCCCATCTCCAACCTCTGCTTTGGTGCCATCCTGGAGTCACCTCCCTGAACAGCCTTGGGTGTTTTCTTCAGGTCAAAAGGACACTAAGTGAATAAAAGTTGTTTGTCTGCTGTTTGTTACTACCCCTGAGTAATAACACCTTTTCCCGAAGGTGTTAGAACCTTTGCTGGTGCGTTAATTCATTCCAGAGGTGAAGTAGTCTTAGTGACTTTGCAGCACTGCCTTGTTGTGACTGGCAGTGGAGAGTGTGAGTGAAGGATTTTTGGAGCAGAGGTCATGTTTTGTAATTTGAATCTTTTAAGCCCCCTGGCTAACATGTGACATTGAACCTTGATTTGCAAAACACTTTGTGATGCCTGCCAAATTTGGAGCAGTTGCTTTATCTGACTGGTTCCAGGACTCAATTAAAGGGAGAGCCCTATGACTTGGTCTCAATATGCCTTGGCTATTGAATTACAGCAGCATACTGTGCACGTGTTTTGAGTTGGTATGTAGTGAGCAATTCTATCTTCCAAGTAAATAACTTGTATTTTTGTTTTGCCTTGTTAGGCTCCCAAGTAAAGATATCTTTATTAGTCACATGTACATCAAAACCCACAGTGAAGTGCGCTGCCTGGGGCGGTGGTGGAGGCAGGTACATTGGTCAAGTTCAAGATATTACTAGATAAGCATATGGACGAATTTAAAATAGAAGGATACGTGGGAGGAAGGGGTTAGATAGTCTTAGGCGAGGTTTAAAGGTCAGCACAACATTGTGGGCCGAAGGGCCTGTATTGTGCTGTACTCCGTTTTGCATAGAGTGTTCTGGGGCAGCACGCAAGTGTCGCCACGCTTCTGGCGCCAACATAGCATGCCCACAACTTCCTAACCCGTATGTCTTTGGAATGCGGGAGGAAACCGGAGCACCCGGAGGAAACCTACGCAGACACAGGGAGAACGTACAAACTCCTTACAGACAGTGGCCGAATTGAACCCGGGTCGCTGGCGCTGTAATAGTGTTACGCTAACTGCTACACCACCGTGCCTGTCCTGGGTTGTGATGGGTTATTCTCACTGCACCCTGTAGTAGGCAGCTAATAGATTATAGTTGCTGTTCAAATGCACTTTGATCAGGCAATTGAACATGATTAGTGCAAATTCATTGATCATGAGAATCATTGGAATGTCTGAAACACTCACTATATTTATCGCCCTTTGGGAAATCACAAGTAGTTAAAAATAATTTTATCCAGGGAAGATTGACTGAAAATTCAAATCAACCTAATGCTTTAGTGTTGGTTAATAATGTAAGTGAGACTTTCATGAATTGAAACATCGGAAGGTTTCCATATACTAGAACTGTCATATTCTCAATGATTTAAAAGGAGACCTGTCCTTGCATACCTATTCTCTCCTGAGGGAAGTGAATCACTAGGTTTAGTAACACTGTCCAAGTGACCACTCTTGCCATTGACTAAGAATGCTGATTGGTCATTCGGTTTTGACCATAATACTACCTGGGTCACATCCTATACATGGATCAGAGTTGTGATGCAGCCCAGCACAATATGCAAACCAGCCTCCCCTCCACTGACTCTGTCTACACTTCCTGCTGCCTCGCGAAAGCGGACAACATAATCCAGCAGCCCTCCTATCCTGGTCGTTCTTTCTTCTCCCCTCTCCTGTTGGGCAGACGATACAAAAGCTTGAAAGCACGTACCACCAGGCTCAGGGACAGCTTCTACCCTGTTGTTGTCAGACTTTTGAATGGACCTCTCGTGTGCTAAAGGTGAATTCTTGATCTTCCAATCTCCCTTACACTTGTTCACTTGCACTGCACTTTCTCTGTACTACCTCAGTGTACTTGTGCATGGCATGATCTGTCTGGATGGCACGCAAACAAAAGTTTTTCACTGTTTCTCAGTACACGTGACAATAATAAACTAATTCCAATTTTATTTTGCCCACCGAATAAAATGAGAATTCTTGCTTAATTCCCCCTGCATTCCTTAGTGAGGATAATGTTGGGATTAGACAACACAGTACAGCCCGGTGCCTATCCTGGTCCAGGTGGATTGGTGCTCCATCAATGGCTGCATATCCCTCCTGAGCCCTTGGGGAACAAGCCATGGTTTCTATTGTTCTAATAAGTGGAAAGTTATCATTGAGAAGTGAAAGCAAACAAGTTTCAGTGTTGTTGAGATAGCTGCAGTGTACGAGACAATATCTGCACCAAATATCTGCAAAATGAATGCCCTTCTCCAACCTGTCCCTGCAACACGATGTTACCCCTCGATATTCCATCCTATCGCTCTGGAAAACAAAGATCACTTCCCATAAAACAGCAGCCACCTCTTAGTGAAGGCAGATGTTGATGATGGTCACACCTTCAGATGTCGCACCTAAAGCATGGACTACATATAAAGTACTGGAGAGGTAACACCAACATTATCTCTGCAAGACCTTCCAAAAGCATTCAGAGGGTAAGCAAACCAACGTTAGCAGGACAACATTCAGGACAACGTTCCCTGCACCAATGTCTAGTCATGCTGGGTCTGCTCCAATGGGCGGACTATGAAGTTTCCATGCCCAACACCAGACTCCCAAATTCTACAAACTCCCTCGAGGCAGGAGTTACTAAGTCAGAGTAAACGCATGAAGGGTGTTGCCAAAAGTTCCTTGGGGGAGTGGGGGTGGGAATGTCACATTCTCATCAACTCATGGGAATCTTTCATCTTCCGGCCAATCAAAATGGAGAAGGAGAACCTGAGGAAAGCACTGAGATCCTTGGATGTCTTTGGGAGCACATAGAATTCCTGTGGAAATGGCAGAAGGGGTGTGGCACCTCCCAAATTGGCCACCCACTCACCCCATCAAATCTCTCCTGCTCCACCAGTGACAGAGCCTGCAGATCTCAAGTTGGCCTTATCAGCCAGCCCAGAAGCCACAGAACTGGAGTGGCCCACAAGTCATCCTCTCCCAAGTAACTGCCTGAGAATAATACGAAGCAACAGCCGAGTAGTAGGCACGAGGAGACCATTCAGCCCTTTGAGACTGCTCTGCCATTTACTTGGTTATGATTGATCTCCACCTCAGCTCCATTTAACTGGGTTTGCTCCATCTTCTTTGCTGCCTACCCTAACAAAAAAAACTCCATGGCTTTTCTGGGGGAGATAGAACTTCACATTTCTTCAATATTTGTGTCTCAAAGTGCTTCCTGTTTTTGTCTGGAATGCCCTTGCTTGAATTTAACATCACAGGGTAGAAGTTAATCTTGAGTCACTCACTTTTAAATGTGCAAATTCATGGCTGCCCCATGTTGCCTTCTGCTATGGAAATTTGCTTCTTTTGACTGGGAGCCAATGTAAACCAATAAAAGCATGGGCAATACTTTGTACATTGAGGGACTTGGACAGCAGGAAAGTGTTGGCAAATCTGGCATCGCATCCAAACTCAATAAAGCAAGAGTTCACCTATGATCAGAGAAAATGGGGAGAATATGCAATTGCAGTCCATTGCAACACTGCCCGTGTTCATCTTCATGTCTCCAGAGCCTGAGAAGTAGCGGATTAGCGTTGATCCATGATGGGACTACAAGGAGGGTGTGCCCTCCACCTGCCCCGTCAAGCACCATCTGTGACAGAGTCTGAGGGTCCTGCATTGGCCACCTCAGTTCCCACAGAACTGGAGTGGAACTAAGTCACCATCCACCCCAAGGGACTGCCAAGTAAGGAGCAACTGGTGATTGTGAAAAGCAGTCTTTTAGGAAGCTGTAAGCTCTGTAGTTTTATACTGGAAGGGTTTTTGCCAATGGTAACCCGATAGGTCCAATGAAGCAGACTGAAAGGATCTTTGCTCCCACTGGCTGCTAGCTAGCACCTCCTGACTGGAGTTTGTTTAATTTATGACTTCTGATTTTTATCTGCTTCCTTCTCTGGCACCGTTTCACCCCAACAAGTATCTCCTCGTGACAGAGCCTGCACATATCACATTGGCCAGCCCAGAACCCACAGAACTGGAGTGGAAGGAAGTTATCCTCAAACCCTTGCCAAGTTACAGCTCAGCAGCTGAAATGTGCTTGTTCTACATAGTTATTCGGCCATGGAATGCTTCACAGCAAATTCTAATGCATTCTTGATCTACTATCCATACATGTTGAAGTCACAGCAGAATTCAGTATTTGGTTAATATTCCTATAAAGGGCATCCTCAATGTCCTAAGATTGAATGAATACATTTGGAATGTGTCTGTGGTTGTGCTGTAGGCAAGCACCGTCAGTTGGGACAGATACATCCAGCACTCAGCAATATCACAACCACCAGATAATGACCTGGAAATTCAATTCTGTAGCACTGTTTTTTTTTATTCTGTGTTATACATCTGAAGATTGATTTTTTTTCATAGTGGAACAAATAATATTACTTTGTAAATGTGATTGGGCACTTCTTTTCACCAATCCAGCCTTGGGCATACAATACAAGTTCTGCACCAGATAACATCATGCCCCGGGTAACTCAGCTCTGGAGCTTTTGCCAGGGAAATCTGTCGCAAGCTGCTTCAGGCAGCCAATCATTGGGTACTCCTGGGGCAAGGGGATTTCAATAGCACTCCTCAGGGCTATGGAATGAAGAAATAAATCTCAGGGCTGGGCCCCACCCAAGTAAGTCCCGATAATTATCTCCATATTTGGGGCCTCAATCCCTGAGCGATTTATCTCTTTTCCACAAGGCGCTGACAGTCAAACGCCCGATCACTCCCTTGGGCACACTTATCTTTTTCAGAAATGTTCATTATTTGGGGATCTGGACACTGTTAACCTACATTGCCTCCTTGTTAAACAACATTCCAGTTTTAAGATCCCTCCATGAAAAGGTAGTGGTGAGTCAGCTACTTGCTAGACCATTTCAGACATTACCTAGAAGTCAACCACATGAATCCAGAAATGCACAGCCAGACTGGGAAAGGACAGTAGATTTTCTCCCACTGAAGGGTGAATCAGATGTGTGCAATTCTGGTCACCCCAATACAGGAAGGATATCAAAGTCAAGTTTATTGTCCTATGCACAAGTACACGTGTGCACAGGTGCGATGAAAAACTTGCTTGCAACAGCATCACAGGCACATAGCATCAGATAAGCAGCATTCACATAAATTAAACATAATTTATACAAGAAAGAACACAATTAGAACAAAAATAAATTGAAGTCCATTGTAGTGCAAAGTGATCATAATGTTGCTATACTGAGGTAGTGATTAGGGTTGTGCAGGTTGGTTCAAGAGCTGAATGGTTGAAGGGAAGTAGCTGTTCTTGAACCTGATGGTGTGGGACTTCAGGCCTCCTGCCCAATGGTAGCTGTGAGGAAATGGCCTGGCCCGCATGGTGGAGATCTTTGATGGCAGATGTTGCCTTCTTGAGGCAGCACCTCCTGTCGATACTACTGATGGTGGGGAGGGATGTGCCTCTGATGTATTGGGCTGAGCCCACTACTCTCCGCAATTGCTTACATTCCTGTGCATTTGAATTGCTGTACCAGACCACGATACAACCAGTTAGGATACTTTCAATGGTATCCTCTGGAGGTTTTGGAAAGGGTACGGAAGAAGTTTACCAGGGTGCTGCCTGGATTAGAGAGTATGAGCTACAAGGAAAGGTTGGACAAGCTTGGTTTGTTTTCTCTGGAGCGTCGGAAGCTAAGTGGAAACCCGATAGAAGTTCATAAAATTATGAAAGGTACAGATAGGGTAGACGGTCAGAATCTTTTTCCCAGGGTAGAAATGTCACGTATTAGAAGACACATTTAAGGTGAGTGGGGGAAGGTTTCAAGAGGATGTGCAGGGCAGGTTTTTTTCTTACACAGAGTGGTGGGTGCCTGGAAAGGGCTGCCAGAGGTGGTGGTGGAAACAGATATGATATTGCTGTTGAAGAGGCTTTTAGATAGGCATGTGAATCTGGAGGGATAAGGATCACGTGCAGGCAGAAGGGATTTAGCTTAATTTGGTATCGTGTTCAGCACAGACATTGTGGGCTGAAGGGCCTCTTCCTGTGCTGTAATGTTCTATGAGTTTTTAACAACAAGTGGTCTTTATAGTTATCATTGGACGGTGAGTTGTTGTTGTTTCCTCATTTCACATTATTAATATGAATTGAAATTCCAAAGTGAGATTTGAACTCTGGTTTCTAGATTACTAGTCCAGTACTTCAACCCCTGTACCACCATCACCACATATTAGGGAGCAGAACAATTTCTAGGTTGGTGTTCGAGGGACTGACCTGGACACCAGGGAAAGCACCTTCCTTTCCTCAAATAATGGCCATGGGAGGCTTTGCATCCTCTCAACAGCTGGTTGCGGGGTTCGAGATTTGACTCAACCTAATGTCTCTTTGGCTTGGCCTCAATTAGAGCTCGACTTGTTCATTATATTAAATCTGCTATGTAAATACAATTTGTAGTTGTTGTCATTTGATAACCTAAGGAAAGGTTGTCAGAAAGATGTGATGCTGATCCTCACTAGACAATAAGGTGCAAGGTCACAACAAGGTAGATTGTGAGGTCAAGAGTCCATGTCATTGTATAAGGGAACCGTTCAATAGTCTTATAACAGTGGGATAGAAGCTGTCCTTGAGCCTGGTGGTACGTGCCCTCAGGCTCCTGTATCTTCTGCCTGATGGGAGAGGAGAGAAGAGAGAATGACCTGGGTGGGTGGGGTCTTTGATTATGCTGGCTGCTTCACTGAGGTCCATGGAGTCCATGGACAGATTCCATGGAGGGGAGGCTGGTGTCCGTGATGTGCTGGGCTGTGTCCACAACTCTCTGCAGTTTCTTGGCAGTCCTGGGCAGAGCAGTTGCTATACGAAGCTGTGATGAATCCATCTAGGATGCTTTCTATGGTGCATCGATAAAAGTTGGTGAGTATCAAAGGAGACGTGCCAAATTTCTTTAGCTTCCTAAGGAAGTAGAGGCACTGGTGAGCTTTCTTGGCCGTGGCGTCTACGTGGTTGGACCAGGACAGGCTATCGGTAATGTTCACTCCTAGGAACTTGAAGCTCTCAACCTCTTGACCTCAGCACCATTGATGTAGACAGGTGCATGTACACCGCCCCCTTTCCTGACGTCAATGACCAAGGTGGTGAGCAGTGTTTGTGATGGAAACAAAGTAATTTCCTAGTACAATGCCATTCTTTTCAACCTTAATGATGTGTTGTACCCCAGAATAAACTCAGGAATAACCTTTCTGTGTCATTTTGCAGCACTTTGGAAATTTGACCAGGCAGTTCCAGGCCTGACTTGCCCTATGCCCTGATGTTATTTGTCCATCAGAGACTCATGGGATGCTGTCATTCCCTGTCCAGCATCAATTTTGGGCCATTGCAATGGATCCTGGACCATGTTGTCCCAGGAGCACCCAGCAATGGGCTGTCCTGGGAAAATGTGGTCTTCCTTTTACACTGCCAGACCAGGACTCCTACCACCTGCCAGATCAGTCACCTACTTTTTCCCGCTGTGTGGTGGCCCCAATGTATCACCAGACCCTGTGATCCCCATCCTTGAAAGTCCCAGTCTCTACACCCCTCTCAACACGAACCATTTAATTTGCTGGTCTTGCCCCACTCCCACCATCTATGATGTCCCAATGCCCCACACTAGGCTCAGCTCAAGGTCCACAGCTGCCAGCCATCCTGAACCCAGCTGAAAGGTCTCTGAAGTGAGCAGCAGCCGTCAGTTGTTCCAAGGCCTTGGCCTCAGACCGGGGCCATTGGCTGAATAGAACAAAAAATCTGCCATGATTGAATGGCGGCACAGAACTAATTCTGCTCCTATATCTTATGGTCTTATGAATGGTTCAGCGTATTGCTCCTATGTCCCATTAGGATGCGCCAAAACGCATGGGCAAGTGCTTTCCGTCTTCCTAATGTTCACTTGTAGGGAATATTCTGCTCATCCATCATTGGATATCAGGGAATTGAGGAGTTCTGTCAAAGTCTAGTTTATTGTCATATGCACAAGTACAGGTGCAATGAAAAGCTTACTTGCAGCAGCATCACAGGCACATAGCATCACGCAAGCGACATTCACAAAGAAAACATAAATTAAACACAAACTATACACAATTTTTACAAGAAAGGACACAATCAGAACAAAAGAAAAGTCCACTTTCATGCAATGTGATCAAAGTGGTCATAGTGTTGCTAAACTGTAGTGATTAGGGTTTTGCCGAGAACTGAATGGTTGAAGGGAAGTATCTGTTCTTGAACCTGGTGGTGTGGGACTTCAGCTTCCGTACCTCCTGCCCGACGGCAGCTGCGAGAAGATGGCATGGCCCGGATGGTGGGGATCTTTGATGATGGATGTTGCCTTCTTGAGGTGGTGAGGTGACGCAAGGTGTCTTTCACTATTTAAATAAACATGTGGAGTGAATGGCAATAGAAGTTTTAATAACTGACAGGAGAAATACAAAAACAGTTTTTGCGATTCATCCTTTGAAAAGCAGTGCGGGTTTATACTGCAGCATCCAGTTTCACAATTACAATTATGCAGGCGGTGACCTTTTTAATTACCTCCTATTCCAGTGATTGTGTTCTGTGTTTAACTGGGGCTAAAGTTTAGTCACCTGTCTAGATTGAAGGCTGTCCTACAACTGGTTGATGTGATAAACAATTAAACCATACCCTTTGTTTCCAGCGATGTGAACTCTGTCCCCACAAAGATGGTGCCCTCAAGAGGACTGATAATGGAGGTAGGTTGCATCAAAGTGTGGGATTCTGAGGATACAGATCATGGTAAAAGTAATTAACAGTACGCGGTTGTGAAGAAAACATATGTTCATAAATTATCAGTTTACATAATTTTTTTTACACTTCATTCAAGGTGTCTCTCCCCCTCTCCCTCTCCACCCACCCTCCTTCTGAATCTCAAAGTACTTTATGAATGGAAGGAGGCCATTTAGCCTGTCAGGTGTATACTGGCTCTGTGTATGAACAATACAGTTCATCCCACTCTAGAATCATAGATTATGCAGGATGGGAACAGGCCTTTCGGCCTGACTCAGTGTGCACCCTTCCGTATTAATCCCATCGCCCGGAACTTGGTCCATAGCCCTTTATGCCAGTGATTCAGACATTTCCTTTAGACGCTCCTCATTTAAACACTTCTTAAATGCTGTCAGCGACACAGCTTCAACTAATCTCACAGGTAGTGCATTCCAGGTACTTGCCACTCACTGAGTGAAAAAGGTCCCCCTCTGAAACTCTTCCCCTTTGCCCTAACTTATGTCCTCTAGTCTTATCTTGCTCTGACCTTGGAATATGTTTCCTGCACTCTACCCTAGCTATACTCCTTGTATACCAAAGTCATATCCCCTCTTAACCTGCTCTGCTCCAGGTAGAAAAGACTTAGTTTCTCCAATTTCTCCTGCCCTATCCCCTTAATGTGGCAAATTTTCTCCTTCACATACTTCCATTAACTTGGGCAAGAATTTTTCTTACTGCATTGAAGTTTACCCTTTTCCAATTGACTATTTTTACCTTGGAGTGTTCTTTTCCGTAGCTGTTCTATCCTTTCTAAACCTCATGCTTTTATCATCGCTGTTTCCTAGTGGTTCCCACACCCGTACTTGCCCTACTTGGCCTGGCTTGTATCCCAGAACCGAGTCCAGTAATGTCGCCTTCCTTATTGGGCCAGAATCGTACTGAATGCATTTCAGAAACTCTTGGCTCTCTTTGTCACTTCTGTTGTTGCTTTTCCTTGTCTGTGTTTGGCTGGTATCCCAGTCCATATCTGGATGGATGAAGTCTCCCATTATTACTATTCTATTTCTTTTTTCACATCTCTGCAATTTCACTGCAGATTTGCTCCTATTAGTAGTCAGCATCTAGAACATTCCCTATGGTGTAATCACAGCTCTATTGTTCCATGACTCTAAACAGATATTTTCTGTCCTTTATCATTCCAGGACATCCCCTCAGTCCAGCACTGCAGTATTTTCCTCACTCCAATACCCTACAGTCTGCTTTCTTTCTTTCCCTATTTTTCCTGAAACCTTGTATCCAGGAATATTTAGAGCTTCCCTGTGTGTGTGTGTGTGTGTGTGTGTGTGTGTGTGTGTGTGTGTGTGTGTGTGTGTACACCTCTCTGTCTATCTTTATATCTGCCATTTTATGCCTCTTTGTCTCTGACTTTCTGTGTATATGTGCCCCTTTCCTTCTCTGTCTCTCTCTCTGTCTCTCTCTCTGTCTCTCTCTCTGTCTCTCTCTCTGTCTCTCTCTCTGTCTCTCTCTCTGTCTCTCTCTCTGTCTCTCTCTCTGTCTCTCTCTCTGTCTCTCTCTCTGTCTCTCTCTCTGTCTCTCTCTCTGTCTCTCTCTGTCTGTCTCTGTCTCTGTCTCTGTCTCTGTCTCTCTCTGTCTCCCTTTGTCCCTCTGGCTGCAGTTCAGTGCTCTTGGCTTTCGTTCATCACTACTATTTGGGAATGTTATTTTCGGGTGGTGTACACCGGGTAGTGGCCATCTAGCCCCGTAGCTTGTTCCCTTTTCCTCTGAGGAAGTGGCTGGCCTCACTTGGCAACTACCCAGAGATGTGGTCAGAGCTGGAATGAGAATTGGGCAGGCGGACCTGATTCGCAGTGACATCGAGCAGCCCCAGACAACCACCACCTCATCCCCCTGAGATGACTGGGCCCTCACCAGTGTGCAGGAGGGACTCGGGATCCAAGCTAAACTCTACACAGTCAGGGGTGGGGGGCGGGTGGCAGAGAGGGTGAGGAGTGGGGGGGGGGGTGGCAGAGAGGGTGAAGAGGGAGGGGGTGGTGGAAAGGGTGGAGAGAGGAAGCAGAAGGTGAGAGTGAGAGAAGGAACACTTGCCTCTGGTTTAGAAGATGTGATCATGTCCAATCCGGAGGTTTCTGGCTGGCATTCCCAGTGTAAGGGAATGGTGGACGGCTGGAGTTGGTGCTTCCCGGATGCCCGCCTTTCCACTCTAGGCATCAACGATTCCAAGCCACTGGTTTGAAGAGGGAGAGGGGTTCTCCTTGGTTTCCTTAAGTTTGACCTCAGTGGACATCACTGAAGCAGATTCAGTGGCCAATTCATTCATTGTTTGTGGGATTGTGCTGTGTACAACTATGTGCATTACAGTAGGGACGACACTTCAGATAAAGAGAGGTATCTCACTGTGTCGTGCTTTGGAATTCTTTGTGGTTAAAGGTTACTGTGAATAGAAGATTATTCTTTAAGACGTCTAACCATTTTGCATTCCATTCTCTTTGTTCTGTTTCGTGTCTTTAGGTTGGGCCCACGTAGTGTGTGCCCTGTACGTTCCTGAGGTGCAGTTTGCCAACGTTATCAGCATGGAGCCCATTGTATTGCAGTACGTTCCCCATGAACGCTTCAACAAGGTAACGGCTACACCATCTCCCCGCAGATTATTCTATCCGCTCCTTGCAAGTGCCAGCTCTTTGTTGTACAGCTCCATTGGCATCCTGCCTGATACTTTGTCCGCATGACCACTGTGTGCACTCAGCAGCGTGTGTCGATGGAGTTTGTAGTACCTGAGGAGGCTGCTCAGGCTCTTTGGACTCTGCTGGCTCTTGGTGAAAGAGAAGCAGTCAGTCCCTGCTCCTTCCCACTGTCCCGCAAGCTTTTCTCCTACGTTTGCGCCGTCTCCTTTGGAGAGTTGTTCTTGTTTCTGCTTTCATTGTCTTCAAGCTGGAACATTACACCATGAGGAAAGATTAGACAGGCTGGGGTTATCTTCTTTGAAACACAGGAGGCCGAGGAGAGAGTAAATTGCAGAGTATAAACTCATTGATAGAGGAAATAGCAAGAGCTTATTTCCCTTAGAGGTGGCATCAAAATCCAGAGACGTAGATTTATAGTTCCTAGCAGAAGGATTAGAGTCAAGATGAGAAAAAGCTTTTTTTCACCCAGGTGGGAGGTAATAGTGGGATTTGCAGACAAGGAGAACTTTAATATCATACAAGATGCTGGAGGACCTTAGCAGGTCAGGCAGCATCTATGAAGGGAAATGGACAGTCGACATTTTGGGTCGAGACCCTTCACCTACCTGACCTGATGAGTTCCTCCAGCATCTTGACTATTGCTCCAGATTCCAGCATCTGAAGTCTCTTGTGCCTTGAGAATTTTAATACCACTGGAAGCCAGCATCACCACTGAGTTTAGAGCTGATGGGTGAATGGAAATGGGAATGAGTTGGATTAGTGGCACCAGAATATTGGATGACCTCAAGTTCAGATGGGAGAACAAATGAAGCTGGCCAGGAATAGGCTGGGATGGTCAAGTATGAATAGTAACAAAGGCATGGATCAGGGTTTCAGCAGCAGTGCATGTTGTTGAGGTGATATTAGTGCTGGAATAATTGGACCAAAGCATGTATTAGGGTCAGGTATTGGTTTATTATTGTCACTTGTACCAAGGTACAATGAAAAACTTGCCTTGCATATCGATCGTACAGGTCAATTTATTACACAGTGTAGTTACATTGGGTTAGTAGAGTCCATTGATGTAGTACAGGTAAAAACAATAACAGTACAGAGTAAACTGTCACAGCTACAGATAAAGTGCAGTGCAATAAGGTGCAAGGTCACAACAAGGTAGATCGTGAGGTCATAGTCCATCTCCTCGTATAAGGGAACCATTCAATAGGCTTATCACAGCGGGGTAGAAGCTGTCCTTCAGTCTGGTGGTACATGCCCTCAGGCTCCTGTATCTTCTACCTGATGATAACACCAAGGGTGAAGAGTAAGGTCAGCCTTGGTTGCAGCCGCATTGACTCAGGAACTGACTCTTGGAGATCAAACCCTTGGTGTTTCCAATATTTAGTTGAGGAGATCCTTGTCGCACATTGGATGAGACACTCCAAGATGATGGTCTTGATCAGTGCTCTGAATGAGTGGGAATGAAATCTATGGTGTGGTGGCAAGCAACCATTGTGGGTTGAAGTGCACAGTAACAAGTGTCCACTTTTTTCCCTTCTGGTTTTAGACCTGTTACCTCTGTGAAGAACAAGGGCGAGAGAGCAAGGCAGCGACGGGAGCCTGCATGACCTGCAATCGACATGGGTGTCGGCAGGCATTCCATGTCACTTGGTGAGAACGTTTTCCAAACTTTCCCAGAACTTTTCTCAACTCTACAAAGCCCAGTTCCCATTCCTCAAACCTAAAGGTGATAACGCAGCCTAGGGCTGAATTCCACTGGAGAATAATAAATGTTTCCTGAAGTACAGAACCTCATGTTATTGTACAAGGTGGTTGTGGAGAGAAGTATTCTCACTTGTGGGAGAATCCCAAACGGAAAGGGCTGGAAATGAGTCCAAAAGGGATTGATAGTGGATTTTTTTTCCTAGATTCTGGAGCTCTCCACCATGAGAAGTGCCACCAGGGTAATTTGTCTAGCTGGTCTTAAAAGAAAAAGTGACAAGGAAGAGAAAAGATAAACCAAAGGGTTGATGTGAGGTAGAGCGACTAGAACACCCAGCTCCGACCTGGTGGTCCAGGTGGCCTGTTTCTGTACCATTCTCCTCAGGGTGATTCTTGAAATCCCAAGAGATGTGCCAATGGGAGATTGTAGTGAGGTAGATTATAGACCATAGAAGTTCCATGGCAGGATGTCACTTGAGCCATCAACTTATGCCTGGCCACAAGGATCTGTCTAGAGAAACCGGAAATTTGAACTGAGACCTTTGTGCAGCTGAATCAGGGGTGAATGTCACTTAATTTTCCTCTCCATTCCCCTGATCATCTCACACTTGCTCCTTCACAATTCCTGATCTTGCAAAGTCTCAATTTTAACATTCTCATCCTTGTTTTCAAATGCTCAATGGTCTCCCTGCCCCTGTAGTCTAAACCCTGAAATTTACAAAAAAAAAGTGGACAAAAATTTCTTGGGCAAATTCATGTCCTTGTCTCCCTGATCTGGGAAGAGGAAAGCATTCTAAAGGATGTCAGAGGAGCTGTAATTGTGACTATCTGCAAGAAAGGAGACGTCCAATTGAGGAGATTCCTGCTCTCTGCCATGGAGGAGGTCATTGGAAGAATCTTTCTCGATCATCTCTTCCCAACAACTGAAGAGCTGCTTACAGAGTCACTGTGGTTTCCGTCCGGCAAGAGGCACAATGGCCATGATCTTCACTCCATGATGAGTGCTGGAAGTAGCATCACCTATTGTACATGGCTGCCTTTGACCTCTATCAACTGAGAGGACTAGGGCAGTTCCTTCTCAGCTTTGGTTAGCCCCAGAAATCTGTCACCGTCCTCCTCTGTGGTATGCAAGCTGTTCCACAGTGATAGGTGGAAGTGACAAACGCCTCCCAGCTTCTGACGCTATTCCCACTCTCCCCTCACCCATATGCCCATCAGCGACACCCCCCCCACGTGTATCCACCTGTCACCTGCTAGCTCTTGCTTCACCCCTTCCCTCTGTTGTGTTCTTCATCAAGAGACAGACTTCACATGGGTTTAACATCTGAACACTTTATTAACGAACAACAGACTGCTTTGCTTTCCCTTTTTTTTTACAGTCACACCCTGTTTCCCCATATGACCCCTTGCATTGTCTACTGGGAACTGTAGTTCTTTATTATAACTACGTAATAACACACCCTCGACCTTTTTGTCGCGGCTGTCTCCCTTCTTTCGGTCCAGATGAAGGGTTTCGACCCGAAACATCGACTGTCCATTTCCGTCCGTAGATGCTGCCTGACCCCCTGCGTTCTTCCAGCGCTTCATGTCTTGCTCCAGATTCCAGCATCTAGAGTCTCGTGTCTCCTCAGCAAGTGGGGAAGTACATGCCTGCAGAAAACAAGGGCTGATGTGGAAAGTAACACTTGTGCCACAGAAGTACCAGGCAATGACCATCTCCTCCATGAGATGGCATAACCATCTACTGTGGGTATTCAGTGGCATTACTGTTGTGTGGTTCACCCCCCACCTCAATATCCTAGGTGTGACCACTGACCTGAAACTCAACTGGACCAGCCATAAATATTGCAGTTTCAAGAGCAGGTTAGAGGCTGGCTATCCTGCAATGAGAGACTCGCCTCCTGACACCCCAAAGCCTTTCCACCATCTACAATAAACAAGTCAAGGGTGCAATGGAATACCCTCCATTTGCCTGGAATGGTGTAGCTACAATAACTCTCTAGAAACTTGGCACCATCTGGGACAAGGCGTTCTGCTCGCTTGACACCCCATCCACCATCTTAAGCAATCATTCACTCTACAACTGCTGCAGTGTGAACCATCTACAAATTAACGTTCTTCATCTAGGCTACTCTGATGGCATCTCCCAAACCTGTGGTCTGGACCACTGAGAGGGCAAGAACAGCCAAGTGCATGGGACCACCACCGTCTATGGGATCCCCTCCAAATGAAGCAACTCCCTAATTTGGAAATTTATCACCATTCCTTCATTATCACTGGGTCTAAATACTGGAACGCTCCCCAACAGCACTGTGGAAATGCCCTCAACAGAAGGACTGCAGTGGTTCAAGAAGGTTCACCTTCACCACCTCGAGGGCAATTGGCAATGGACAATAAATGCTGCAATGCCAGTTATGCCCACATCCAGGAAAATAATTTAAGAAAAGGTTAATTTGGGAGAGTTTCAACCTCCTTTCCGTGGGCGTCCAGGGTAATACCATGAACTCAGCCGCAGGTTGGCAATATCATAGGATTGGTCAGTGAGGGAATTTCATGTCACATTGGGACAATTATGAATTTATTCTTAAAACTACATGTAGGATTACGGGCAAGGCCAGTAATTATTGCCCCTGAAGTGAACAACTTGACACCATTTCAGTGGCAGTTAAGAGTTAACCACGTTGTTGTGGGAATGGAATCATCTCCGAACCAGACCAGGTAAGGGCAGCAGATCTCCTTCTCCAAAGGACAGTAGGGAAACAAGATGTGGTCTTTGCCAGTACGATGTTCTACCATTGCATTGTGTAGAGCTTATCTTCATGACTGTCCTGGGAAAGAACGGGCTTCATTCTTCACCACTTGAATTGCTCCCCTTCACAACAACTGGCCAACCATCCCAAAAAAAAATGCAGTGATTAATGAAAGTTGTCCCACAGCAGTGAATGGGCTGAGTGACTTCGATAGCCATACCCAATAATGTGACTTGTGAATTATGGTTCTACTAGCATTAACGAGAATGGAACATCCAAAATATTTGTAAGTCATCTCCTGGGATTAAAGATTCCATTAGCCACTGATTCTGTCAACTGGGATTTAAAAAAAATCCAATGCTCTACATTGGTGTCTGGGGAACCCTGTTCTGTGTATTGGATGAATCTCAATCCTTCATAAATGTTGTGTTCTGATTTGGAATCGTGCCAGCAATGTTTTGCCTTTAGCAGTTTGTAATCGAAGTATTAGTATGTGAATGCTGGATTTATGGTTCATTTATGAAGAACTTTAAAGGAAGCCAAACGTTCCCTGGCAATTAAATTCAGGGCTGGCCTTGCCAATTATAGGAACAGCATTTCTAAATTGTTAGAGCAATATCTGCTCGTTTTATCAATCCATCTGTCTTCTGTGTCTTTGTAACCTTATGTAGTGGGGTCCCACTGGGCTTTTTACAATCCTGTGTAATCTCTAATCAGCCTGGATCATTGCTTGGTTGAGACAGGAATTCTCATGCACCCAATCTCCACCTCAGCCCTGTACCCCTCCCTTTCTCTTAACCATGTGACGTTTCACCCCATTTGTTTCCCATTATTTCTCCACTACCTATTCTTCCACACTTCAAGAAAAAATACTGCAGATGATGGTAATCTGAAATAAATACAGAGAATGCTGGAAATACTTAGCCAGTCAGGCAACATCTATAGAGATAGAAACAGAGTTCTCCTTTTAGGTTGATGAAATTGCAAGATATTGGTAATCTGTTTATTACTGTCACACGTATCCAAGATACAGTGAAAAGCTCTTGCTTGCACACTATCCAGACAGATCGTTCCGTACATTAGTACAAAAGGAAACAAAAACAATGCAGAATATGATGTTACAGTTACAGAGAAAGTGCAGTGCAGGTAGACCTATAAAGCGCAAGGGCCATGATGAGGTAGACTGAGAGATCATCTTTAGAGTATAAGAGATCTGAAATGTTAACTGTGTTTCTCCATGGTTGCTGCCTGACCTGCTGTGTATTTCCAGCATGGTGTTTATAATCTCCCATTCCCGTTGCCTTTGACTTGAGTCACCTGCCCTAGTTCCCCTCTCTCCCTGGAGCAATAAGCCACCATTTTGTGGACCTGAATGAGACATGAGGGCAGCAAAGGGTTAGTTAATTGTGTTTAATTGTGCTCCTGTCAGGTGCCTCGTCATGGATGTTTAATGTGATGTATTCATTATATAAATAGTATAGGCTAGTTGGTGAGAACTTGCAATTCTCTTCAAGATACTGTGATTTTCCAACGAATTGAAAGTAATTGGCCTTGCACAAAACTTACTGTCGACTTTATTACCAAAAGGAGCATCTTCCTCCCTTGCAAGGGCTGATTGTGATGTCCATTTTAGGGTGATCACCATGGCATAAGGAGACAGCACAGAAACAGGCCCTTCAGCCCACCAAATCTATGCCAACCATCAATCACCCATTTTTGCACTAATCTTACCCTACCCCATTTTATTCTCCCCACATTCCTTTCAACTCCATCCAGATGACCAATAAACCAATTAATCTGCACATTTTTGGGATGTGAGAGGAGGTCCATGTGTTCACAGGGAGAACATGCAAACTCCACACAGACAGCACTGGATGTTTGGACCAAACCTGTGTCACTGGAGCTGTGAGGCAGCAGCTCTACTGTTTATGCTATGGTGACACCCTTAAGGGGTGAAGGATCATGGCCAGAGAGCCAGTGTGAAGTCAGCTGACCTGGGGATGTCTTGAGGTTTGACAGGTGTGAAAGTTGAGTGTGTAGCTGATCTGCGATATGTTTCTCCTCAGCGCCCAGATGGCTGGCCTTCTGTGTGAGGAACAAGGCTCCGAAATTGACAATGTGAAGTACTGCGGCTATTGCAAGTACCATTTCAACAAAGTGGTAAGTTAATCTAATCATTCGACACCAGGCAGACTGTTCTCGTTCCTTTTCCAGCTTTCTCCTCTTCCCACCCCTCTCCCCACATGTACCACGAAGACTTGACTCATGATTGGTGAATATTCTGAGGCAACTTCCATTCCCTTGCATAATGGGCCATGGGCTTTCATTCTGATCAGAGTTTGCTGAGGGATTTTGGCCAAAACCTGGTCTTGCCCCATTGTTCACACTTCTCATTGGCCTGGATGCTATTCAGTATTAGGAACTGTATGCAGCATTTTGCTTTCTATTCCAGGCTGTCGAAGCTAACTGAGGTAACCCAACTGCTGTTAAACTGAGGAATTGAAATTGGGGCAGGCTTGACCTGTATATCTTGTCTATTTATTGCATAAACTCTGGAAGCCTTTGGGTGAGCACATAAACTGCTGTATGTGCTTCAATATCCTCATAAATTGCCTGGCAGGAATTGTTGGTTCTGTATGTGTGTGTCCTTATTTTTGCAGTAGCACTGTGTTTTGGAGAAACATTAACATTTGACTAAAACTCACTTCGATGTTAGGTATTTGGATAGACTGGTCTCAAGGTGCACTTTGATGCAAGAACAACAGCAAATAATGCAAACAGAAGAGGGCTGAACACAGCAAAAGTGCCCAAGGTTTGGTGACAGTAACTGGCACTGACGAGGAAGGGGGCAACAACAGAGATGACCTAGTTTGGTTCAAAAACACATCTTAAGGAGGAGTGAGGGGTAAAGGTTTGAAAAGAGGTAGGCAGGGGATATGTGGTTTAGATTGAGGCACAACTAGTAAAGGAAAGGTGAAGAAGAGGCAAGAAGATACAATGGGAGAGGTAGAGAAGTGGAAGAATTGTGGGTTTGAAGAAGATGCAGAGCGGGGAGGAAGAGGTTGTGAATGGATACCAAGGTATCTGAGGTACAGGAGCCAGCACTTGCAATGTCAGATTGGCTCAACAGAAGCTTCCAGCTGGCTAAGTGTTGGCATTCTTAAACTGGATTCACACTGTTGAGTCTGGGTTCAGTTTGAGACTGATGACTCAGCACTTTGCATGATTAGGGCTGCACAGTTTAATTGTCAGCGTGTAATGGAACAACTGATCTGAACCAGGGCTACAACTGG
This sequence comes from Pristis pectinata, assembly GCF_009764475.1. Lineage (NCBI taxonomy): Eukaryota > Metazoa > Chordata > Chondrichthyes > Rhinopristiformes > Pristidae > Pristis > Pristis pectinata. The sequence goes on from NC_067429.1 coordinate 5,469,157, forward strand.
GTTCATGGAAAAGTCAGTAAGTGTGTGTGAACATTCTCCATCCAAAATATTATTGGTGCTTACAAGTCAAAAATGGTGCATGGGAATTGGTCAAGTTTTCCTCTGAGCAATGGGCAAATATACTGTATAAGACCTGCAGGGGCTGGGGTAGAGGCATGGGTTATAGCGATTGATCATATTTTTTGCTCGTTCATCCTTCAGATCTCCCTGGATGGCAACAAGGAGAGAATTGTGGCTTTTCCTCCCAGAGGTCAAGCCATAAGCTCAGTTCAGTAAACTTGGCCTCAGGCACTGAATTGGGGATCTTTGTGCCTGATTCATTCAGCACTTCGGCCAACATGATAATCTAAGCTTGCACTCCAGTGCAGCACTGAGGGAGCACCTTGCTGTCAGAGTTGCCGTCTTTCCCTTGTTACGTTAAACTGAGGTCTTGTCTGGTCCTCAGGAAGAGCTGAAAATATCCCATGTCACTCATTCACAGAGTGGGGAGTTCTCCAGTGTCCTACCCAATATTTATTCCCAAACCTGTTTTAGTGGCAGGTTATCTGGTCATCTTCACATTGCTGTTTGTAGGGGGGGCTTTCTCGATACAAATTGGCTGCTGCATTTCCCACATCACAGTGGTGGGATGTCCATAAGCCATGTAAGGACCTGGTAGGCATCTTTATGTATGTCCCTCTCTGTCTCCTTGTCTCCCTGTGGTTTATGTGTTCATTTCTTTCTCTTCCTACCAACCCCAGTAGGTACATTCCCAAACCCAACCCCCCATCGATTCCTTATGTTTCTTTACCTCACTTTCTCTTCCTCTATGTGTGCATGATGTACTCATTCGTTCTCTCTCTCTTTCTCTCTGCGTTTTGCCTCTGCGTTCTCTCTGCATTCTCTCTTTCTTTTTCTCTCTCTCTCTCTCTCTCTCTCTCTCTCTCTCTCTCTCTCTCTCTCTCTCTCTCTCTCTCTCTCTCTCTCTCTCTCTCACACACACACACACACACACACACACACACACACACACACACACACACACACACACACACACACACACACACACACACACACTCTCTCTCGTTGCTGGGCAGGATGATAAACGCTGACACAATTTGGAGGGAGTGGTTAAAAAGGAGTTGAAGAAAAGTCACTTGAGAATATGTCCGGGAGTATTTTTCAAAGTATCTGCTGGTAGATGTGGCTCCCTTGAGATTAATGACTGCCATACCCCACCATCTGCAGTGAAACCTGTTTATTCTCTTGAAGCTTGTATCTGAGTCCATTTATTATCTTTGAATTCCATAATGCCAAACCATTTCCTATTGACGTCGTACAGACTACCAGATGGCCAGGAGTGTTAAGAGGCCTGTAGCACAGACACAAGGGGGTTTGACGTAACTGCAGCAACAAATCTTTGCAATGCTTAATAACACAGGAAACTAAAGATTTTACCTTTAATGGTGCAGAGTTATTTGTCCCCTTTAACTTTGGTTATATTTCCACACCCCCCCCCCCTTTTTTTTGCTACGTTTCTGTCTGATGTCAGCAGCACCTGGGGTTTTGAACACCTGACTAACTGTACCTAGAACTACAATGGCCATACAACTTGTGGACCAGGCCTTGAGCACTACCAGCCTGTGCTGGTGTTTTTCAGCACAATCTTCCATTCCTCTAGTTCTCCTCTTCAAAAATGCATCTATTCCACTCGACCACTCCTTGTTCCATGTTTCAATCTCTCCCACACTAAAAAAAACAAAACTCCTAAATTCCTTTTTGGATTTATGGTGACCATTATCTTCATTATTCCTGGCTCTTGGTTCCTCTGGCAATAGAAATGTCATCTCTACATCTACCCTCTGTAATTTTAATAACGACTTCTGTTCTGTATCTAATGAGCAGAGCCCCAGTCTACTTATCTGCCCAAGAGTTTGAGCCTCTCATTTCTGTTATTCCCCCTTTGTAAATCTTTTTTTGTGCTTTCTGTAATGCCCTGTGTATCCTTTTTATGGTCATGCCTGGCCTAGGTGGGTAACAATGGGCCATTCACCCACAGTGGCCATCAGAGGCTGTGTCCTCATTTTTCCCAATGTATTTTACCAGATGATGTTATGGAGCGGGAACCTTATGGTTTCATTCATATTTTTACCTCCTCTCCTTGTCAAGGGGCTCAAGGCACGAGCCTTGGTTGGAATGTGCCAATTGTAATCACCAAAATGCCACAGGGTCTGGAATCTTCCTGACCTTAGTGTTTACCTGCTGAGCAATTGTAACCAAACCAAGGCAGAATTAATCAGCTCATGGGCAAGGTCCTTATCCTGCAGAACCTATGCTCTGATGCATGTTTTGCCAGGTGGTCAAAGGCTGCATTGAGAACAATGCAGCATATTAGATGGTCGCATGGGGGAGGATTGATCCACTTGACCAAGCAGAAGGCGTCACTGGTCATATCTTGGTGCATTTGCCGGAAAGCAGTGTGCCTGTGGGGGTTTGCTTCAAAGATGGTCGTGAAAAGGAAACCTTCCGTCTCTAGAGCACCCGTTTGTGTCCTCAGAACATCCCGAAATGCTTTACAGCCAGCGACGTTCTCTTGAAGTGTGGGCACTGTTGTAATGTAGGAAATGCAGCAGCCAATTTACACTTTTGTTTTGAAATTTAGGATGTGGGAGTAGCTGGTAACATTGCCAATTTCTGCCCAAAACTGAGAGGGCAGAAAACAGTCAACAACATTGGTGAGTCTGGAGTAATGTATTGGTCAGAGCAGGTAGATTCCCTTCCCTAAGGGAATTAAGATGGTGTAGTGGTGCAGCAGTTAGTACTGCTGCCTCACAGCTCCAGGGATCCAGATTTGATCCTGACCTCGGGTGCTCTTTATGTGGAGTTTGTGTGTTCTCCCGTGACTATATGGGCTTCTGAGTGCTTTATGTTCCTCCCACACCCCAAATTGTACTGGTTGGTTAACTGGCTGCCGTCAGTCATCCCTTTAGTGTAGGTAATCAGCAAAAGAATCGAAGAGAAATTGGTGGCATTTGAGAGAGAATAATTTACAGAGTTATGGGGAAATAAGAGGGGGGGATTGAACCAATTGGATTGCTCTGTAAGGAGCTGAATGGATCAGATGGGCTGAATGAGTGACCTCCCTCTTGGTCATAGTAAGTAGTGAGATGGGTTTTAAGACCAGTAGTTTCAGGTTAACATTAGAGAGACTAGCTTTTATTGAAATGTATTTATAGCATGATTCCACAGGTAAAAAATATAACAAAACAAAATTATGTGCTCTGTTTTACTAGTTGAGGGCTAAATGTTGGCCCTACATTGGGGGGAGCTCCCTGATCATTTACAGAATGACACCACGTGATTCTTTCCCCTCCTTGGGGAGCGCAGTGTCTTACCCTCACGCCTGATCTGAAAGGTGGCATCTCTGACCCCTCTGTGGCGGGATTCAGCTGGAGTTTTGTGCTGAGGTGCCCTGAGGGGGGGGGGGGGGGGGTCTTGGCCCCACAATCCCCCAACCCAGGGAAGGACACCCACTATTCGGTAAACCACAGCTGACACTCTGCTGGCTGAATTATCACATGCTTTGCCAAGCAAAGGATTGGGACTAATTGGAGAGATCCTTGAAATAGCTGGTATTGGTGCGATGGGATGAATAGCCATTTGTGTCACATCTTTCTGTAGGAAATCCTCACTTGCCCACAGTTTGTTTGAAGTGAGTGTTTGTGACTTCCTGATTTCTTTGGCCTTTTTAGGGAGAAATTTCTTTGCTGTTGACCTTGGGGAGTTGGTGGGGTTAGTGGAGGGCAAAGGTGGGATTCTTAGCTCTGGATCCAGTGATTGATCTTTATTGATAGCCCTTTGCCAGCCTCTGCCACTGGCGGCCTGTGTTGATGTTAGCGGCTGAGTTGACCGTAGTTTATGGCCTCAGCCCTGAGGTCTTGGGCTGTGGTGGACACGTACCACAGATGCCAGAACCACAACCCGTGCCGGATGCAAACTGCATAAGGTCTGATCTTCTAGTGTTTCCAAGTGCATCCAGTGTACAACCAGTGTCTGATGGGACACCCAGTCACACGCCTCGGTCCCTGAAGATAAGAGCTCAGGTTTGGGAAACCTGACCGAGCTAATCAGAGTGCAAGGTAGACCCGCTGTACCATGGTTAATCACTGGTGGTCGGGATTGGTGTTGGAATACTACAGTTGGCTTGGGAAACCACAGCAAAAAAAAATGGGAAAATTATTTAGGGATCATGTTCCTGATCAGTGATTACCATTGACAAACACAGGTTATAGATGTGGAGTAAATTCAGCCTGTTTTAACCATGACTGGGGATTGCAATCATTGAATGACTACCTCAGTGACACAGGAGAAATCTGGCCAGTTTACATTTTAGCTAAACATTTGGGGCCATAAGGGAACTTTTTTTTTACAAAGCATCAATAAAATCCTTTCTGAAGCAGTTTGCTATATTGGATTTTTTTTGGCATGCTAAAGATTCGATTTCTATTTAACTTTGAAACTCTTTTTGAATTCTGCAGAAGAAAAGTCGGCATTCAGCTAACACAGCCTATGACCAAGGCCTCAGTGATTCATCCTCTCACTCTCAAGATAAACTGAGCTCCCTGTATGACAGACAGAGAAAGGTTTGTGTTAATCTTGTATTAACCTCAAAGTTAGGGCAGATCGAATAATAGATGGAGGCCAGATCTGTGGCCAACTGTGTCATCTCTGTTGTGAAAATGAGAGAGACTGGGATTAGGGATATTGTGAACAAAAATGCACCTGTTAACAATCCAGCGGTTAGATTACACATGGAGAAGAGAGTGATGGAAGGATTAGGGTCAATAGGGACATCTCCCACCAGGCTTTCCTTGCCCCCAGCAACACCTGTGGTTGTCAAAGAGTTTTCCATCACTCTTACTTTAGTCGTAGGCCTCAGGAGAGAACATTGCAAAGGAAAAGAATAGCACAATGAACAGGCCAGTATCAAGAATTCCTACCAGTGTTTGCCATTTGTGCTTTTAGGGCAATGTGTTAACATCTCATTTCACTTCTGTTTCAAGTTGCTACCAGATCTCCTTGCCCAGACAGGAGGGTTCTGTCTTACAAACACATTGCATAATTCCTCTGTCCACGTGAATCTATGTTGAATTGTCCTATCCACTTAAAGCTACAAAGTCTAATTGCTGTAAATAGTAATGGTCTGTGGTCAATTAGAGGCAATTTGCTGCTCCAGATTCCTTCGGGTTTCTGTTTTAATATTTGCAAGATGTTACATGTTCATTGAGACTATTTTTCTGTTCAATTGTGATTTGTTACATATTTAAAAAAATACATTATGAAATGTATTTTTTTTAACCAGTCCCACTAACAGGGACATTCAATTGCAGCTGTCATCTTGAACAACACAGTCATATTGGATACAAGTCTTTCTTCTATTTGTCCATCTATCATACAGTGTTTAAGATGCAATGTGGTCTTTGAAAGAAAGCCAGACTCCTTGTACAATTGTTTTTCATTTCTGACCAGGGGCTAGTAGTTTAGAAACAGCTACAATTGCTGTCTGGTCTGAGGAGTTTACAAGGAACCTCAGTTGCCAACATATAACTACTTTGTTCAATTGCTTTCAAGGAAGGCTTTAGGTGTGACCTCAAAGGGTCAGGTCAAGTTAGCAGCTGAACTTTCCCATCTATGTCTAGAAGCTAGTCCACCTCTGTGAAATGCTATGGCAGATCTGCCAATGTTGATCATTTATGCTGTATTTCAGAATCTGCAATTAACTTACTTGATGTGAATCTGCCCAATTTTGTTGAGAGTATTTGCCCTTTCCATATTGTATACAAGCATTACAACATCCATAGGTTTTGGAGAATCTGAAGCAATACCAGTTTTACAAGTGCAGTGTGAATATAATCTATTCTTTGATTCTAGTTGTTGACTTGATGAGTTCCATTTTTCCACTGTCGTCTCAAACTGGTCATAGATAACTTCTACCACAGCTTTATTAGTATAATGATGTCTGGATAGTCCGGTTCATACCCATCCAATCGAAAGTATTGCTTATTATCACCTGCAAAATCTGTTTTATCCAACATGTTGGTATCGTGGTTCTTGTGATTGATGTGGTATCTAGTTATTTCTCCACTGATGGTGACCATTGTAACATCAGTTGTAGATGGTGATGGTGATTGTTGTGTGGAGGTTGACTGAGGGACCTGACTAGCTGTGTGTTCGTGGTACTTGTTGTGCTTTAATGTCTGTGATCATGTTTTCCATTTGTGCTATTGATCTACAGATTGTTACTGTACTGAATATTCTGCTGCTATTAACAATGATAGTACGTGGTTGCTATAATTGATTAATCATGATGTCTTTTAGATTATTATGTGTTCTTGGAATGAACTGCTATCATTGGGTTTTCACCACCCTCTCCCCTTCATCCCCTTTCAGGAGATGAATAATGTTTAGGGTGCTCATAAATTTGTTTGGTTTTGCACATTGTTTTTGCAGGAAACTGTTCTGCATAAATACAGGGCTTGGGAGATGGAATGATGTTGAATTACTGGATCACTTTTTTTTCAGTGTAGCAGAGTTAAAATGATGATACTTTTGGGAAGGATTTAATCTGGTCAAAGTCAATTATAACATTCTCATCCTTGCTGTAAGACCTCTCCATGGCCCCTGCCCTTCCTATGCAACCTTCCTGTGCAATCTCCTCCAGCCCCACAGCCCTCTGAAACTTTTTGCCCACTTGTGGCCTTTCGAGCTTTGTCGTTTTCATCTCCCCTTTGCTGGTTGCCATGCCTTCACCTGTCTCGATCCTGAAGCCTAGAATTTCCTCCCTACACCTTTCTGCCTCTCACTTCAGATGATCCTAAAAAACCACTGACTTTGTGCTTTTGGTCATCTGTCCTCATCCTAACTTTATGCAGCTCAAGTGTCAAACTGTGACTGTTGGCACTGCTGAGGGAGTGTCATGGTGCTGATGGTGCTATGTAAATGTAAGTTCTTATTGTTCAATAAGAAGTGGGAGCAGGAAGCTGTTGTTCAGCCCCTCGAGCCTGCTCTGCCATTCAGTGCAGTCTGTGGCTGGTCAGGTCATGGCCTCAGCTCCACTTTCCTAAAACCTTTTAACTCTAACACAGTCCAAAAGTCTTGAATACCTTCAGTGATTCAACTTCTGTAACTCTCTGAGCAGAGAATTCCAAAGGTTTGTGATCCTCAGAGAAGAAATTCCTCCTCTGTGTCTGAAGTAGGCAACCCCTTCTGCTGAAACCATCTTCTCGACACCCTCACAAGAGGAAACATCCCCACAGCTTCAAACCTGATGATCCCCCTCAGAATGTTACACGTTTCATTAAAATCACCTCTCATTCTTCTAAACTCCAATGAGTACAACCCCACCCATTCCTCATGAGACAACCCCTCCGTCCCCGAAGTCAACTCAATTACATTGAAGGTCCTCTCATGTAAAGTGAAGATGGATGTTCATTGTAGTTTAAAACATCAAGCAGACAAGAGGGGAGGGCAGGTCCTTCATAGATCTTTTGCATATACCACCAGCGTCCTGGGTACTCATCTGGAAGCAGTGGAGAGCACCGGAGGCTGTCTGGTGTGTAATATTCTTGGGATTGGCAGTGATCCGGAAACCTATCCCACTTCGTGTACTGCTTCTCATCCGGATAGATAAGTCTCCTAACTCAGGACTGTGGAGATCCCTGGACACAGCAAATACCTATGCCAAAAAAACCTATTAAGTGCTCGTTATCAGGGGACATTTGAAGGTCATTTATTCCTTTCTAAGAAACCCGACACACTCTGTGCTTTGCTGCTCTCTAGTTGTCAGTCAGTTGTATGAAAATGAAACACAGTTTATTTTTGCAAAGGCAATCAAATTAAGGAGAGTGCATCTCGATGTTATGTCAAAAACTTCAGTAAGGCTAAAGCTGCATTAGCTGGTTGCAATTTGTCTTCAAAATGCACTTTAGTGCCTTCAATAGAATGAATGTGAGTCAGAGTACAACACACTGCCGCCACTGTACAGGATTACCTGCCAGAGATAAATGTCTCGGCATTGGTGTTTAGTTTTATACAGGTTTTTGATTCCATTTGGCAAATTTTTGGGAAGGTGTTGATGGGAGAAGTCCCAGTTTAATTTCCATGTGCTCCCTAGAGCAAATGCAACACTTTAGAATCAATCTGATTTTCATAGTTGCACCGCAGTATTGCAGCGAGATCATTACCTTTTTGTGTCAGTTTTCCTATAGAATGACAGCACGCCTATTGCATCAATTAAAATTACTTGGTCTCGGGTGAACCTCACTGATCTGTACAGGCCAGGAATCTTTACTAAGTTACTTGAAGATATAAAGTGAAAATGATATGCTCAGCACGTCAGGCAGCATCGGTGTAAGGAGAAACGATGAATGTTTCAAACAGTCTGCTGGAAGAACACAGTGGGTTGAGCAGCATCTGTGGAGGGGAAAGGAAATGTTGCACCCTGATGTCCCAAAACATCAACAGTTCCTTTCCCCCACAGATGCTGCTTGACCCACTGAGTTCCTTCAACAGATTGTTTGTAACTCCAGATTCCAACGTCTGCAGTCTCTTGTTTTCAGTGAATGTTTCAGCTTGAAGAACTGTCAGAGAATCGTACAGCACAGAAGCAGGCCCACCACGAGAACACCAACTGTTGCACCCATTAACACTAAACCCATTTACTTGCATTAGATCTATAGCTTTCTATGCCTTGGCAATTCAAGTGCTTGTCCACGCACTTCCATAACTGACCTGAAACGTTGACCCTGTTTCTCGTTGCACAGGTTCTCCATGACCAGTCGGGCATTTCCGCACTTTCTGTTTTTATTTCTGATTTGCAGTGTCTAATTTTGTTTCACTTCAGTAGATTTCAACCGGGGGGAGTAGGGAAAGGTGAGAGCAGCTCTGCACTTGCCATCCATGAAGAAGAATTTTGAACTCTAGATTCCCAGTGTGGACCACAGTTCAGTAACTATGAGAACCCATGCATGTTGAGGAGCCAAGCTAGTGGTCAACTTTGCAGCAGGGGTCCATTGACAAGATATGTGAACCAACATCAGCACCCTCTCCAAGGCCAACATCCCCAGCATTGAGACCCTAGTTAGACTTGGCTGGCTCTGATAGGTGGGGCACATTGTCCACGTGCCCAACAGACTCTCATAATCGGCACTCTTCTCTGAGACCTGACAGCACAAGTGGACAAAGGAAATGATTCCAGGACGTTCTCCTTGACATCTGTGCAGACCATGACGCCAAGTTAAACTGCCCATCTGCCTTCACATAGTCTATGTCCCTCCATTCCCTGCTTGTTCAAATGTCTGTTAAATGTTGCTATCATATCTGCTTCCATCACCTCCTCCAGCAGCACATTCCAGGCATCTAGCGCTCTCTGTGTTTTAAAAAAACACAACTTGCCTCATAAACCTCATTTAAACTTTCCGCCTCTCACCTTAAAGCTATGTCTTCTATTAATTGACATTTACAACTCTGGGAGAAAGACTCTTTGACCATCTACCAGAACTGTGCCTCTCATAATTTTATAAACTTCTATCAGGTCGCCCCTTGGCCTCCAGCACTCCAGAGAAAACAATTCAAGTTTGTCCAACCTCTCTTTAATACACTCCAATCCAGGCAACATCCTAGTGATCCTCTTCTGCACCCTCTCCAAAGACTCCACATCCTTCCTATAGTGTGGCAACCAGACTGTGTACAATACCCCAAATGTGGCTGAACTGAAGTTTTATACAGCTGCAATATGACTTGCCGACTTTTATACTCTATACCATGACCAATGAAGGCAAGCATGCCCCTACGCCTTCTTCACCACCCTATCTACATGTGTTGCCACTTTTAGGGATCGATGAACTTGCACCCCAAGATTCCTCTGTACATCAGTGCTCCTAAGGGTCCTGCCATTTATTGTACATTTTTCTCTTGCATTTAACCTCCCAAAGCCCAACACCTCACATTTGTCTGGATTAAACTCCATCCGCCATTTCTCTATCCAACTGGTCTGTATCCTGCTGAATCCCTGGCATTTGACCAGTCAAAATGGGAAAGGGTCATTCAGAATGGCACAGAGAACCTGGAGCGTCTTTGGGAGCACATGGGAGTCCAATCCCCCATCCCGTACTATCCACTCCCCTGCCCCATCAATCATCTCCTGCCCTGACCTGCGGCAGAGCCTGCAAATCCTACTTCGGTCTGATCAATAACCTCAAGAGACAACTGGGGAGGGAAGCAGGTCATCCTCGACCCTGAGGGACTGCTTCAGAGAAAGGAGGACATGTTGAGGACCAGTGTGGAGCTTGGCTACAAAATGACTGACATCTGCCGAGGTATTTCCTGAGTCTAGAGATTGCGATTGAATTTGCTGCAATCTATACTGAGCTATAAAGTTAAATGAAAGTTCTGGACGTTGCTGCCCATGCACCTTGTCCCCCCTTTCGGCTCCACTCGACTACACCTAGAGTGATGTGATATGAAACTCCTGAGGTGGAGCTCAGCAGAACTAATAGAATCTTCAAAGGATGTCACCTTAAATAAGACAACCAGAAGTATCTGAAGAAATCCTCCCTCCCCGGGAGCCTGCGCATGACTGAACTTGTGTGACCATGGGTTGGGTAAATGTCTTGTAGTTTAATCCTGCGGTTAAATCCAAAATGAGTAGCTTTGCCTGTTTTTAAAAATGCGCAGTATTTATCTTCAAAAGCTCTTCCTCACGACTGCTCTGGCTGTGTGTCGGTGCCGGTGCCGGTGGATTACTTTGCCAAATAACCAATTTTGTCCTTGTCTGAAGGTGTATCTGCTGCCAAAACCTTCACCAAGGTTTCTGTCACCCCTGGATTCGACTCCCCTACCAGGCTTCAGCCCTGCGACCCTCCAGGAGCAGAAGTTGGTACAAAACCCTACGGACTGACTTCTCTCCCTCCACAAGCCTCGCTTGTCGGTCTCCCTTGAGCTTGTCAACTTTGACTCCTCATCTTAGTTTGAAAAATCTCACCCTTATTTTCAAGGCTGCGAACAGTGACTCCGCCATGCCCAGCTGGAGTGGAGGTAAACGGCTAATTCCCTTGATAACTAAAGCTGGTGACCACGCAACTGTAAGTGGATGAGATTCATTGTGTACACATCATTTATATGTAACTATCCTCCACTCACTATGTCTTCTGGCAAGGTTACCCTGCTTTTTCTGGTAGATACTTCTGTGGATTCTGCTTCGTATGTGCTTTCTGAATATATTATCACTGCGCCCCACTTCCAGCTCATTGGTTGATGCTGTGTTGTCAACAGGTATTTTTTACCTTTCAACTGCCCTGACCTGCCATAACCTCCTGATCTCTGGAAGCACCTCCAGTCTTAAAACCTTCTTGAGATCTTCCCACTCTGGAAGTCCTTGCTGTAACACATCCACTGCTCTACAACTGAAAACCATGCATTCAGCTGATGAAGTTCTCCCCGAAATTCCTCCCTAACATCCACCCTTCTGTACCACTTCTCTGAGCTGTCTTTATCTGTCAGTTTAGCCAAACCTCAGAAATGTTGGTCTTCAGTGTTTAAAAGAAAGAATTTTGATGACCTTTCCCCAAAGCATTTTGGGATGTTTTACTATGTTAAAGATGCTCCGTAAATGCAAGTTGTTGTTGTAGCGGGGTGCACCCATTGTGCAGATGGGAAGAGGAAAGAGATTAGCTTCTGTTGTTAAACAAGAGAGACTAGCAGCCACACCATTGGCTCAGCAGTAAGTGCATTACGTTGTGGGGTATTGACTTATTCAGGTTAGAAAGGTCAAGGGTTCAGATCTTCCTTGTCATGGGGTTAGCTAATCTTAGGCAATGGTATGAATATTCAGTACTTGTTCACTGAAATAATTCTCATTCCAAGCTTGCACCTGAATGAGAGGCTGTCGGGTAATGTAAATAAAGTCTGACGGCCTCAGGAGTGCTGTAACCCTCGCAAGGGCATAGCCACAGGTGAGGCCCTTCAGCCCTACAAGCCTGTTCCACGATTTATATAGAACATGGCTGATGTGTGTCTTAAACCTATTTTACCCATCTGAGGAAAAGAATGAAGATCAAGATTTGAAACTGCAATGGTGACCTCTACCCTTCAGTGTGTTTCAGAGACATAACTCTTACTGATTGAATATGATCAGAAGGAGGCCACTTGGCCCATCAACTCCATGCTAACTCCCAGCAGAGCAATTTTGAGTTCCCAATTCCCTTTTCATTTCCACGTAACCCTGCAACTTGCTCTTTCTCGTGTGCCCATGAACCCCACTTTGCCGCTTACCTACACTAAGGGATAATTTAAGTGGCCGTTAACCTACAAACCAGCGCATGTTTAGGATGTGGAAGGAAAACTGAGCACCCAGGGAAGTCCAAGTGATTGCAGGGAGAACATGCAGACTCCACACAGACAGCAAGAGAGATCGGGATCGAACCGAGGTCCCTGTTGATGTGAGGCAGTGGTGCTATCTGCTGTGCTACCAGACTGCAGGCATCTCGGAGCATTGTCTCCACAAAGTCATCCACATCCACTGACGAGATAAGGGCCCCAGTACAAGTGGCCTCTCCCAGGACAAAATGCCCAGCGATGAAGCTCTAATTATATTCAGTCCGCTTCACTGGGCAGGCAATGTCTTTTGCATCCCTGATACCAGACTCTCGAAATAGGCACTTCATTCTGAGTTCCATCATAGTAGTAGATTATCAACAGACTAAAGAAAATGCTTCAAGGAAGTTCTCAAAGCTTCCTTGAAAAAATATAATATCCTTACTTGGAAACCTCTGGTCTGAGACTGATCAAGTTGGAGGAGGAGCTTTTGTCTCATTGAGAGCTTGTGAGGGTCAAGCAAAATCAACAGAAGGAATGCATCATCTCACCAACTCTCCATTTTCCCCCCAAAAATCAAATGCTTCCCCATACCTGTGGATGAGTCCGCAGGTCCCACATTGGCCTCACCGATCGCATCAGAACCCACAGAACTGGAAAGGAAGGAAGTCAAGACCCTGAGGGATCACCTGAGATGAAGACGCACATTTAATCCATATCCCTGTTACCCAAATATCTACACGACCCCCCCAGATTACAGCAGGGTTCCATTCCTGTGAACTGTTCGAAACCCGGACAGTTTGCGTCGGAAGTGCGTCCGCGAGCCAAGTTCCCAGGTGGTAGAAGATGCCTGCAGCCCCACAGCAGATCCATCCCGCCGGTCTCCCAAACGGGCTGTACATTAGTCGGGCATTTGTAACCTGGGGAGGGCTAGGATTGATTTCAGCCGTGAAAATTTCAATTGACCCAGTTTTTTTTTGGGAAGTGAGTTCCACATTTCCACCAGCCTTTGGGATAACGTGTGCTGGCTGGGGATCCAAGTCCTTCAGAGCAGTGGCCACATTGAAACAGAGTCAACGTTTCAGGTCGAAAACCCTTCTGGAGACCTGAAAGCTTTATCTTTTCACAAATACTGCAGCCTGCTGAATGTTTCTAGATATTTTCATAGAACATAAAACAGTCCAGCACAGAATAGGCCCTTCGGCCCACGATGTTGTGCCGACATAGCTATTCCCTCCTACCTACAGAATGCCCATAGCCCTCCATTTTCCTCTCATTCATGTGCCCATCCAAGCCCCTCTTAAAAGCCCCCAATGAATTTGCCTCCACCACCCCATCAGGCAGCACATTCCAGACATCCACCACTCTCTCAGTAAAAAAAACTTACCCTCACATCTCTTCTGAACCTACCCCCTCTCACCTTAAATGCATGCGCTCTGCATTTTCTGTTGTTATTTCTGATTTCCAGCATCATTGAAAGTAAAGGGACAGGGGAGGGGTGTGGGGGTCAGTACTTATGTGGATTTATTTTGCATAGGCTCTTTGAACTAGCATTGTCCATTGATTCAGGGATTGCAACCCAAGCCTACAGCCCCAAGCCTGACAGCTTTCTAACAGTGGTCCCTCCTGTTATGTGATTATTTTCTACTTGAAAGCTGTCATCTGGTTGTGTTTTGCCTTCTTGTTGCTTCATGTCATATGACACATCATAAGGGCACTTTCAAATACCCATGAACAGCAGCAACCACATTAAAGGCATCCCTGTCAAGGCAACTTGAACACTGAGCATGTGAGAGATAAATAGTTCCGGCATTGATACTTGAGCTAAGTAAAAAATAGAACTGATCATTTTTGTGGCGGATGGAGGTGGCTTGAGCTTCCTGAATATAATTATTGGAAATAGGAACTGGAGAAGTCATTCAACCTCTTGATTCTCTGCCATTCACTAAGATCAGGACTGATTTTCTGTAACAATTCCATCTCCTGTTTTCTCCAAGTCCCTGCATCTAAGAATCCATCAATCTTGAATGTACTCATCCACTGAGCATCTGCAACCCGTGGATTAAAGAGATACAGATCTGCACATGAAGAAGTGTCTCAGTCCGAATTGGACAACATTTTATTCTTGTTCTCAACTCCCCAGCCAAGGGAAAATTTCTTCCATCAAACTCAGCAAGACTTTTTATTTCATTGTTTCTGAATTATCACTTTTAATTCCACTACACTCCAGAGAAAATAGCCCCATTTAACTGGATTCCCCCCCCCCCCCCCCCCATTCCCTGTCTTCCCCAGTAGAAATCAGTTGGGTGAAGCTTCATTGCACTTCATCCAATGTAAGTAAGTGGGTTAGGACATTGGCCAAGAAGTAGTTGCATAATACTAATTTCTTCTGTATCAATTGAAAATGTTGTTTTTCTTTGCAAAATTAAACATAATATTCTGGTTTTTTTTGTGTTGCTCCAGAAATTCGTCAAAGCCAATTCTGGCATGAGTCACCCATGTTTGATCAATGCACTTGTCTCAGGAGTGTCTGTCACTGAGCACTCCCAGAGCAACACTGCTTCAGTAATGTGGCACTAATACTATTACTCGAATGATACTCGAATGACGGAGAGATAAATATTTATCTCGCTGTCCATCCAAATTGTCTTTGAAATTGTTCTGTTTTCCAAAGTAGAATTATGGTCCAGTTTTCTTCTCAATACTCCTTTCAGTGTGACAAACCTATAATAACTTTGTTAACCAGCCAGGCATTGCAATAGGACATAACTTTTTTCATGTAGTAAAACAGATCCTGATGTATTCAGGAGTGGTAACCTGATCCATTTTCATCAATATCACTGAAAATAATTTTATCACAAAAGTCAGTATTTTTTAAATAAAGGAGTGTCAAATGATCTGTGTTTTCCTGCAAGCAACCTTCTGAATTTACCAGATTAATTAGTGAACACAAATTAGTTTCTTACTGAACTTAGAACTGGCAAACTCTGCATGTCTTCAAGCAGCTGGTGCTGTTAAAATCTAACGGGAACTGTGGGGGACTCTATTCCCCTAAGACCTACTTCCAACTAAATATTTCTTATTGTCAAAGAAAATAAGTCAATATCTTTTTAAAATTATGTTCTAATTAGAAACAAATGTGTCTTTAACCTACTGGATTTTGCCTGCACATTAATTCAATCTGCAAGATCCTTGATATTCTGGGTTCAAGTCCAAAGCCCGAGAGAGTGGTCTCAGTTGACACCACATACAGCACTGAAGGTGTGCAGCTTTGTCATGCGCTGGTAGGGTTGCCAATGATTAAATAATTTTATCGATAATTAAAAATAACTGCCGATTCTGGAAATCTGAAATATATAGAGAAAATGCTGGAAACACTCAGCAGGTCAGACCACTTCTGTGGAAGGAGAAACAAGTTAATGTTTCAGGCCAGAGACACTTCATCAGAATTAGGAAAGAGGGCTGTTTTACCAGTATTGGTATTGGTTTATTATTGTCACTTGTACCGAGGTACAGTGAAAAATGTGTCTTCCATACCGTTCATACAGATCAATTCATTACACAGTGCATTGAGGTAGTACAGGGTAAAAACAATAATAGAATACAGAGTAAAGTGTCACTGCTACAGGGAAGTGCATTGCAGGTAGACAATAAGGTGCAAGGTCAAACAAGGTTGTGAGATGTTGGTGTGAAATTGTGCCATAGAGTCTTTTGTGACCTCGTAGAGAGGAGACCAAGGCTTTTGTTCAACATCACCTTCAAAAGGTCACACCTATCATAATGGAGCACTGAAGCACCTGTCTTGATTTCTGTCAGGGGAAAACAATGACATAGGGGCATGAGAAAAGGTATTTTATTTCTTTGCATTTCCTATGAGGTGAGTTTGTGTGGTAATTTTGAAAATACTGGGTATGTGGACAGGGAATACTGATGGTCTGAGAGCCAGCCAGTCAGTAACAAAGGCTTCTCGCCTTCCAATTGGTGTGGGAAGGCAGGACATTGTAAGATAGACATGCCAGGCAACCACTGACTGGGTGGTTGGGAAATGAGCAAGTTGCAGCCAGAACATGAATATGACAGTGCAAGGTATGAATAGTATAATGCTTAAAATTTTGGACTAGCAACCCAGTGAGCCAGATTTCAAATCCTTCCTATAATTTGATCATTTAAAAGTGTTTCTATCTGTAAACAAGGACTCTTGAATTGTAAATTTTCCTACTTGTGCCCAAAAACCTCAGTTGTCTTGACCCTCCCTATCTCTCTGACTTTATGCCCACTCTCCTGCTCTCCCAGAACTCTTGCTTTCAGCTCTGGCTTCCACCGTATCCAGAATACTGTGGGTTCAAGTCCATCTCCAGAGGTTCCACCACTGACTGTAGGCTGATGGCCTTGTTTAGTACCAGGGACGTGGTGCATTGTTAGAAGTGCTTTCATCAAAACTCCACCCATCTGTCTTCTCAGTTACTGTAACTTAGCTTTGAATAAGTCCCTGAATAAATCCCAGCAGCAGATGTTTCTGAACATGATTAAAATCCCTTTCAACAATCTAACACTTTCTTGGCCATATTTTTAAATGATCCAACTAGGGTCAGGATTTGAATACTAGCTCACTGGGTTACTAGTAAAATTAGAACCAATATACTATCGATTACTGTACACTTTCACATTCATGTCCATATCATCACATGATCTCTGACTGTAATTAACCATCCCCCAAGAAACTCCTGAGATTGGTTGCCTGTCCTGTCTATCCTTTAATGCATTACCTCCCCACACCAATTAGAAGGTGAGAGGTTTCTGTTACCTGACTGGTTCTTCCCCACCCACATGACCAGTTTTTTCCATTTTAACTCTTATGCAAAAGCTTCTGGAAGGAAATGTAAAAGTAATATTTATCCTGCAAGCAGCAAAATATCTAGTTCATATTAGTTTGTGGTTTGCAGGGTTTTGCAGTATGCAAATTACCTACTGCACTTCCTACAGTGAAGCCTGCTTGAAGTGTGGCCACCACTGTATTGGTTGAAAAGCACATTTGGGGCACATGAGTTCGTGAAAGGTGCTGTAGAAATGCACCTTATTCATTGTTGTTACAGCTGTTCATTCAGTGAGATTCTGCCTAAAAAAAGAGCAAAAAGGAAAAGGAGACTGTCTCTGTCTCTGAATTGTAACTTTACTTCATTATTGTACAGGGTTACAATAAAGCAAGCTTGCTGTGTGTCAAACTAGACCCGACAGAGATGCGGTGGGTTCCTGGATCAAACGGTTGCATAATAAGTCAAAGCACTCTCTTATCTCCTGGCAATTTTCTTTTGTTCTGTTCTTGTTCCCCAGTAATTCTCCTTTGAGGATGAGCACAGACAATTATAGGAAGGTGGTGTCTCTGCTCTCTTCTCTAAGAGTCCCACTTGTCCAGCATGAGCCCAGATCAGGAGTGTCCCCAGAATGTAAGTGTCAAGAGCTGGTCTCCTGGGAGGCAGCAGAAATTCCAGTGACACCATTGTAAATAACAGAGGGATTTTCCCCAAGTTCAATATGTTATCTGCTCCCTCACCCTGTACTACTTACAGGAGCTTATTGTGCACAAACTACCTGCTGCATTATCAACGTGACAACGGTGACTTCACTGGCTGTCGTGCCCTTTGGAACATCCCAAGGTTGGGTAGGGACTTGATACATACTAGTTCCTTTCTGCTGTAAAGAGCATCTCAGCCCAACCTGACTCATTTCTCACCCAAACTCCACACAGCTGCACCTTCTTGCCAAGGCAACCCTGGCTCATTTCATCTCACGAGTACTATTATTTAAAAAAGGTAACCTGTGGGAATTGAGGTATGTGCTGTACTGGTTGGAACTATCAGAGGTCAGGTAACACCATATGGTTTGGGCTTTCACCCTGGCCCCTTCCTGCCCTGTGTATTTCATTTAAACAAATAAATCACCCAGGGGTGCTTGCCTACCCTTTATTTTTCCATATTTCCTTACAATCTCAAAGAAAGCCATTTGGCCCATCAATCCCCTCAGTCCTATTCCATGCCCCCCCCCCGACTTACCCTGCAATCTATTCTGTCACACCTACACGTCAATTCTCTGACTACCCATGTACATTTGTGGTAATTTCCCATTGCAAAATTAACTTATCAACTTTGGTCGTAGGAGGAAGGTTGAGCACCCGGGGGAATCCCATTTAGTCACAGGGAGAACTTACAAGGTTCCCATTTGTATTGGACCTGTTGCAATCGCAAGCATTGAATGGCATTTTGTTTTAATCTCCCTGTTTGAGAAGGGATATGCTGGTATTGGAGGTGGTTCAGAGAAACTTCAGTAGGTTGGTCCGCGGGGTGACGGGGTTGACTGACACTTGTGGAAACTTTGAGCCTGTGCTCAATGAAGTCAAGAAAAAGGAGAGGAGATTTTCCTGATACGTTTTAGACTCTGCGAGGAATTGAGGGAATGGATGCTGAGAGGATAGTGGAGATGCTCGAACTAGGGGGCACAGTTACAGAATAAAGGATTGCCCATTTGAGATGGAGATGAGCAGGAATTTCTTCTGTGAGAAAGTTGTGAGTCTTTGGAATTCTGTACGCCAGAACACTGTGGAAGCTGAGTCTCTCAACGTACTAGGATGGGCAGATTTTTGATCTGAAGGGAATTCAGCGATTACAGGGTTGAGGCAAAGATCAGATCGCCCATGATCTTACTGAAGGGACTGCACAATCTGCTCAATCTGTTTATATTCATAGAGGAAGTTGATCTGAGCGTGTTTGAAGACACCTTTGGTTTCTTGATGCCACTTTTCAACCACACAACTTCTGCCACCTAGGACACGGGCAACGAGTGCACAAGAACACCACAAGTCGCCCGCTGTCTGACCTTGGTCGTTCCTTCATCATCGCAGGGTCAGAGCCCTGGAGCACCCTCTCTATTTCAAACCATGTGAATTGTAGCAGTTCAAGAAAACAGCTACTCGAGGACAGTTGGGAACAGGCAATTAACACTGGCTGTGCCAATGAGGCCCACGCCCCATGAGTGAATAAATAATAGTCTCCACTTCACATTTTTGAGGTTTACACTTGAAAGGAAGGTGATTGCAGGTTAACAGTTACTGGCTGGCACAGTGACACAGCTAGTCGAACTGCTGTCTCGCAGCCCCGGTGACCTGAGTTCAATCCTGACCTCCAGTGCTGTTCGCGTGGAGTTTGCACATTCTCCCTGCAACCATGTGGATTCCTTCCTCCCTGCACCTGGTGCTCCGGTTTCCTCCCATGCCCCAAAGATGTGTGGATTGATAGATTAGATAAGATATCTTTATTAGTCACGTACATCGAAACACACAGTGAAATGCATCTTTTGCGTAGAGTGTTCTGGGGGCAGCCCGCAAGTGTCGCCATTCTTCCGGTGCCAATGTAGCATGCCCACAACTTCCTAACCCGTACGTCTTTGGAATGTGGGAGGAAACCGGAGCACCCGAAGGAAACCCACGCAGACACGGGGAGAACGTACAAACTCCTTATAGAGAGTGGCCGGAATTGAACCCGGGTCGCTGGCTCTGTAATAGCATTACGCTAACTGCTACAATTGTCTCTGGTATGTAGATGAGTGGTAGAACCTGGGGGGAGTTGACTAGTGGAAATGATGGTTGATTATCAGCATGGACTTGGTGGGCTGAAGGGCTTTTTTCTGTATCACGTGACTCTATGCCTTCAAAAGGGAATCGGATATACACAGTGAGGCAGAATTTGCTGCAGTATGTGGAAGGAACAGGGAAATGGCACTAATTGGATGGCTGTTTAATAGAGCTGCCACAAACAGTTGGGCTCAGTGACATCCTCCTAGGCTGTGTAACTCTGATGTAAAGCTGTCTACCAGCTCTGCCAGGTATCTTTTATTCCTACAATAATTAAAGCAGTTCTGAAAGACTGAGGCAAAATGCATACTTTTACAGATTTCTTTCCTTGAATCCTCACATTCTTCAGTTTTGAATGAAATCATTGTAGTCACGGGTTACATACAAACCCGTGGCTGGGAGCCAAACATTCAAACACTCCAGGAAATTTCCCAGGCAACTGTAGTGCAGTGCCAAGTGAATTATTTTTAGCAAACAGCTGTTGTATTTTAAAACCGCTCCTTGCAGACAGAGCGCGATGGAGCCCCAGAGCTGGCAGTGCTACAGCTTTGGCCACTGTCCATCGAACGAAGATTTTATGTAAGGAAATCGCTTATCCTCCAATCTTATAACTGATCAACGCCGCCACGTATTCAACAGCCCCGCCCCCTTTCTCCCTCTGTGTCTAGCAACAGCAGCCTGGTAACACAATCTACAGTAATTGCCTGGGATTATAGGATAGGTTCTTGATTCAGGGCAACAGAGAACCAAGTGACTTCTGATTGATTTGCATTTACAGGGATCCTGGGGGCTGATTTAACCCCTTTCACTCTGGAATTTCTTTTGCCTCCCTTTTCCTCTGTTGATTACAAAGGGAGACAGCGACAGACACCTAATAGCGGTATCAATGAAATTTATGACGCAGCGGAGCGTTATTCGGCCCATCATGTCCATGCTGGGCTGAAAGGAACCTTCTGGATAAATCACCATTTACAGCTTTTGACCTGTGATGTGGATATTATTGATTCATTCATGGGAAATGGACGCCACTGACACTGCCAACATTTATTGCCCATCCCTAATTATGTCCTCAACTAAGGTGACCATTAAGAGTCAGTCACATTGGTGGGTCTGGAGTCACAGTTATGTCCGACCAGGATATCAAGTTGCAGATCCTCAAGTCCTCTCCATGTTCTTAAGAGTTTCTTTCTCCACCATCCTCAATGAATCTTAGACCCTAATCACTTCTTTGGGCTTAGAACATAGAACATAGAACACAGAGCACTACAGCACAGTACAAGGCCCTTCAGCCCAAAATGTTGTGCCGACATTTTATCCTGCCCTAAGATCTATCTAACCCTTCCCTCCCACATAGCCCCCTATTTTTCTATCATTCATGTGTCTATCTAAGAGTCTCTTAAATGTCTCTAATGTATCTGCCCCCACAACCTCTGCCGGCAGTGTGTTCCATGCACCCACCACTCTCTGTGTAAAAAAAAACTTACCTCTGACATCCCCCTTATACGTTCCTCCAATCACCTTAAAATCATGTCCCCTCGTGTTAGCCATTGTCGCCCTGGGAAAAAGTCTCTGACTGTCCACTCGATCTATGCCTCATCATCTTGTACACCTCTGTCAGGTCACCTCTCATCCTCCTCCTCCTCTTCAAAGAGAAAAGCCCTAGCTCGCTCAACCT
Organism: Pristis pectinata; assembly: GCF_009764475.1. Classification (NCBI taxonomy): domain Eukaryota; kingdom Metazoa; phylum Chordata; class Chondrichthyes; order Rhinopristiformes; family Pristidae; genus Pristis; species Pristis pectinata. The sequence continues at coordinate 5,490,807 of NC_067429.1, forward strand.
ATCCTCATAAGACATGCTCTCCACGTCTTATTGTGTTTGCTCTGCTTCCCCCTCATTCTTTTACCAACCATTAGTGAACGTGGATCAATATTCCCAGGCATTGATTACACTTCACCATCCCTCCCTCCCCCCTACCCAAAATCCTACACAAATCCCATTTTATTCTCCCCACATTCCCATCAACTCTCCCCAGATTCTGCCACTCACCTGTACATCAGGGAAAATTTACAACTTCCAATTAACCTACCAACCCACGTCTTTGGGAGGAAACCGGAGCACCCAGAAGAAACTCAGGTGGTCACAGGGAGAATGTGCAGCTTCCTGTAACTTCATCCTAGAGCCCCTGACCCACTTGTCCCCCCTTGATCTCAGAATCAGGTTTATTATCACTGACCTGTGCCGTGAAATTTGTTGTTTTGCGGCAGTGTTACAGTGCAAGACGTAAAGATGTAAAAATTACTACAAGTTACAAAAATAAATAAATAGTGCAAAAGAGGAATAACGAGGGGGGTCGTGGACCTTTCAGAAGTCTGATGGCGGAGGGGAAGAAGCTGTTCCTGATTGGTAGAGCCAGCCCAATGTGTGACCACAGTGGGAATTTTAGCCAGGTCAGTTGCTATTCATACACAGGGAGGGGAGTGGGGTGGATGGCGATTGTGGGTGCAGGCAGTGATGGGCAGTGACAGAAGAAAGCAGCCCATGGCAAGAATCTTCCCTGATCGCAGTCCAGCTAAATCAGTAGGAAAGAAAAAGGGCAACACGGCTGGTAAAGCTGCTGCCTCATACCTCCTGCCACCTGGGTTCGATCCTGACCTCAGATGCTGTCTGTGTGGAGTTTGCATGTTCTCCCTGTGACCATGTGGATTTCTTCCGGGTGCTCCCATTTCCTCCCCCCATCCCAACGACAGAGGTTGGTAGATTAATTGGACCTTCCCAATTACCTCTAGTGTAGAGGTAGATTCTGGGGGCAGTTGAAGGGAATGTGGGGAAAATAAAATATGATTATTGTAAATGGGTGCTCGATGGTCAGCATCAACTCAGTGGGCTGAAGGGCCTGTTTCCATGCTGTATGACTCTAAGACAATTTATCCTTTCCTCCTAATGCAGTGAGAGTCAGATACAGTTGTAGAGGAGGAAACGGGATGGTCTGTTCGTGCACAGTAAGCTCTCACAAATAGTGGTGCCTGTCCTTTGCCTGTTTAACCACCGAAGCAGCAACCAGTGATTGGGAAATGCCCGATCACCACATGGTTATAAACAAATAGTAATCAAAGGTGTTGCCTTTGATTTGTCAGGCCTGCGCTTGTTGTTGGATCAACTGCTGAAGAACTAAACCTGAGATCCATTAATCAGTGCTTAATGCACAGCAGGCAGTCAGTTATTACAGTCCCGATCACAGCCAGCACTGTCCCTGGGCAGTTTGCCAGGAGAGACAGTGTGTTCTAATTAAGATGGTGGGGGAGAGAGGCGATGTTCTATCAGATAACAATTACTTGCTACGTGCTTTTGCTTCAGTGCTCTAACCTTTTGGTTAAATTTTAAACCACCTTGTCATGGAAGCAACTGCTGCTTTGTGAGATTAAGAACAACAACTTGCCATTATGTAGTGTCTTTAACGTAGCTAAGAATCCTTACCAAACAAATCTTGCCTGAGCTGTTTAGAGAGATATTTGGGCAAAAGCTTGATTGAAGGAGTAGTTTTTAAAGGGTGTCTTAGAGGTGGAGAGAGAGCTGGGAGGTTTATAGAGGAAATTCAGAGGACTGCAAGCAGATTTTAATGGAAAAATATATTGGATCATAAAACAATCTAAATCTTTTGTGTTACCCTTCTGGCTCTGTAGAGAATGTGGAAGGGGGTTTGTCATAGACCCAACATCAATAAAACATATATAAGCTCAGTCTACACAATCAGATTCAAGAGACTGCCAGTGTCTGCAGAGGTACAATCTTCTGGGAGCTCCCCAGTTGAACTTCTAATTGATTGAACAAGTCGCTATGCAAGCACCTGTGAGTCACTCAATTGGCTCTGTGCCTGCTTGTTATTATTCAAGGTTAGTTCTATGCAGGAGCAAAGGAATGTGCTGTTTATCACCGCGGCCTGCTGTAGGCTTGTTGGATGGGGCTGATTTATGGATGCAGAAGGTCAGGCACTGGGTAAACCCCGGAGAGCAGAGACCTCCGAAATGTCATATGCCGGCAAGGAGGGATCTGGTTAGCACATAAAAGGGTGTTCGTGAGCAATGTGGTTATGTCACTAGATTAGTAATCCAGAGGTCTAGATTAGTAATCCATGGACATGAGTTCATGGATCCCACTATCACTAATGGGGAATTTAAATTGTTAAATAATCTGAAGTAAAAAGTTATTCTTAGTAATGGCAAGTATGAAATGACTGGTTAGTCATCTGTTTCACCAATATCCTTTAGAGAAGGAGATCTTTCCTTACTCGGGCTGGTCTACCTGTGACCCCAGACTCTTACCAGTGTGGTTAACCTGTTAGAACCATAGAACGCTACAGCACAGAAAACAGGCCATTTGGCCCTTCTAGTCTGTGCCGAAACTTTATTCCGCTAGTCCCATTGACCTGCACCCAGTCCATAACCATCCAGACCTCTCCCATCCATGCATCTATCCAATTTATTCTTAAAACTTAAGAGTGAGCCCGCATTTACCATGTAAGATGGCAGCCCGTTCCACACTCCCACCACTCTCTGAGTGAAGAAGTTCCCCCTAATGTTCCCCCTAAACCTTTCCCTAAAGCCATGTCCTCTCGTACTTATGTCGGCAATATCCCTTTAAACCTCTCAGTTCAAAGTCAATGCAATAAATGCCGATCCTGCCAATAAGGCGCACAGCCCCCAAATAAATAATAAACAGTGCTTGTGAGCAGAAGGAGAGGGTAAACATATGTGCTGAGTATTACACTTGCCTGGCTCAGTGCCACCTTGTGTGGAATATGATTATGGTTTCCCGGTTGAATTGTGCTGCTCCAGAAACTCACTACTGGGTGTAAATATCACTCATGCTGTTCTTGCCTTTTCTATCCCAGGCAACATTCTTTTGGAACGTTACCAGGAGAGATTAGTCCCTGCTATTCTGAAGCACATCTGTCATTGGATACTTTGATCTCTTTCCAGGTCTTCACAGCTCTACAGCTGTGGGATTTAAAGGGGGACTTTCCTCCATAGCACCACAGGGGACCAAACTGGGAGAGATCCTATTTAATTTAGATACATGAGACACAAGAGACTGCAGATGCTGGAATCTGGAGCAACAAACAATCTGCTGGAAGAACTCAGCAGGTCGAGCGGCATCTGCGGGAGGAAAGGAATTGTTGACGTTTCGGGTCGAAACCCTGCATCGGTCCTGAAATGTCGACAATTCCTTTCCTCTCGCAGATGCTGCTCGACCCGCTGAGTTCTTCCAGCAGATTGTTTGTTGCTGATTTATATATTTATCTGCCTTCCTTTGGAACCCCACCCCCACCCCCCAAACCTCCAATGGTCCTGACCCTCCCACATCTCTCCTGCCCCCTCCCCCCATCTCCCTCACATACTCAACCCTTGGCTGAGGCTCCTGGGTCCCCTCACCCACCAGCCTCTTGAACCTGGACCCTGATATGTTAGCCTGAATGCCAATCACGCACCCCCACCCAAACTCAATGTGTTTCCCTGGGTCAACAACCCCCATCATTGGTGATCAGCACCAGATTAGTAAAGCCCCAATCCCAGACCCAGATCCACTGATCTCCAGGTACACAATCAATCTCTGGGCTTCCTGTTCCTTTACATTCTCTGCACCATTAACTAGGCCTGATTCTGTAGCTTGTGATATCCCTTGGAGTGAATTTTTAAGCAACAGACCCACGACTAAATTAGTCATTGGCACACCACCCAGTGCTGAAGTTCTGTCATTCTGGGCAAATTTCGGTCACCTGTTGCTTGAAGATTGGATACTTCTGTTACAGTCATCTTTATTCACCTTTATCCTGAAGCAGTAACACTTGCGGGAGGACATCTCCATTGATGCCCACATTCTTCAAGTGCGTTCACAGGGAGTGCTGGCAGGCTACTGGACTGCAGCAGTCCAAGTATTACTAGTAACCGCGATCAGTCATTAAGACATTTCCACGTTCAGAGGACTGGGAATGTGGGAAAGAGCACCTGAGGTTCAGGAAGAACCACGATCATAAATGTTGGAGCAGCTTTAAGGGGCTGTATGATCTCTCCTGCTTCTAACATTTGAGAGGGGGAACCTTGATGTGTTTCCCCTTCTTGTTCTTCTGATCATCCACTTGCAACATCTCCATCAGATGCGTCAACAAGGGAACTTTTTAATCTGAATGGCTCAGTGCCACAGTTTACCCAGCAGTAAATTACAGAGTTGGTTGTCTTAACCTATGTTGTTGCATTATGAGACTAACTGCATCGGACTGCAAGCAGTGTACCACTCAGGAACAGGCCATTTGACCCCACGTATTCATGCTAATGCTTCGCAAGAGCTTCATCTCACCCTATAGGCAGATCCTACTATTTCTTTCTTTCTGGAGTGTTTATACAGCTTACAAATGCATAATATTTATCTCAACTACCTCCTGTGGGTGGCACAGTGGTGCAGCTACTGAAGCTGCTGGCTCAAAGCTCCAATGACCCAGGTTCATTTCCAACCCCGGGTGCTAACTCTCCCTGTGACCACGTGGGTTTCCACTGCGTACTCTGGTTTCCTCCCACATTCCAAAGACTATCTACGTCAATGACTTGGACGCGGCAGGCAAAGTGTAAGGTATCCAATTTTGCCAATGATATGGGCATGTTGGGAATGAGGATATTTGGGCTTTGAAACAGGTTATAGAAAGGTTGAGTGAGTGGAATCTAAATGGAAAGAGATTGCATGCAGGTGGAATCCAGAGAGATCTAGGTGACCTTCTCTCTGATTTAACATTCAGGTTCAGCAAGTAATTAAGAAGACAAATGGCATATTTGCCTTTATTGCTAGGAGGTTGCAGTGTAGTTAAAAATGTACCATGTTATTGAGGTGGGCCTGTGCACAGTTTGGGCTCCTTATTTAAGAGAGGCTATACTGCCATTGGAGGCAGTCCAGAAGAGGTGGACCAGGGTAACTCCTGGGATGATAGGGTTGTCCTGTCATGATCAACTAAAAAAGTTAGACCCACGTACTTTGGAGGTTAAAAGAATGTGGGGTGATCTTAAGGTGCCATGGCAAGGTTAAATGTTGAGATGCTTCCACTAATAGGTGAGTCTTAAATGAGGAGATGGAGCTACAAGATTAAGAGACAGTCATTTATTGGTATTGGTTTATTATTGTGACTTGTACCGAGGTACAGTGAAAAGCTTGTCTTACAAACCAATCGTACAGGTCAATTCATTACACAGTGCAGTTACATTGAGTTAGTACAAAGTGCATTGATGTAGTACAAGTAAGAACAATAACAGTACAGAGTAAAGTGTAAATTTAAAAGTGTAGAATGATTATAGTAAAGATAATGAGTAGATCTGTAGAGAGCAGTTTGCAACAAGTCGCCACTCTCCGGCGCCATCTTGCATATCTCTCATTTCATCTCAAAAAGGATGTTAAATCTCTGGAATTGTCTACCACAGGTGGAGGCCGGATCACTGAAGATTTTTAAAGTGGAGGTCAATCATTTTTCGGAAAGATCAGGGAATTGAGGGCTGTGAGGAACTGGCACAGGAGAGGAGTTGAGGCGTGGGTCGGATCAGCCACGATCATGTGGGATGGTGGGACAGGCTAGAGGGACCGAGTGGCCTGTCCTGCTCCTCTTTCCTAGTGTTCCTGTCTCTGATAGGTGGAGGTTAGGAGGGTCTGGATGGCACAAGCGGTGGTGGTGTCTGCTGGGAGAGCGTGTATCTGGAGGAGGTGTAACTAGGAGGAGATGAGTGAAAACTGAGATGTGAGAAGAGGGGAGGGAGAACACTGCAGGGAATAAATGATTCGAGACTGGAGTGGCTGATGGAAGTTTTTAATTCAGTATTGAATCCTGCATTCCAAGTTGGATGAATCTGAATAAGAATTAGATTTATTATCACTGTCTTATATGAGGTGAAATTTGTTGTTTTACAGCAGCAGTACAGTGCAAAGATATAAAGTCATAAAGTTACTATAAATTACAAAATAAATAAAATTTGCAAAAAAAAAGGAATAATGGGTTAGTGTTCATGGACCGTTCAGAAATCTGATGGAGGGGAAGAAGCTGTTCCTGAATCGTTGTGGGTCTTCAGGCTCCTGTACCTCCTCCCCGATGGTAGTAATGAGAAGAGGGCTTGTCCCAGATGGCAAGGGTCCTTAAGGACAATGCCCCTTCTTGAGGCACCACCTCTTGAAGATGTCCTTGATGGTGGGGAGGGTTGTGCCCATGATGGAGCTGGCTGAGTCTACAGCCCTCTGCAGCCTCTTGCCATCCTGTTCATTGGAGGCTCCGTACCAGACTGTGATGCAACCAGTCAGGATGCTCTACACCGTACATCTATAGAAATTTCTGAGTCTTTGGTGACATATCAAATCTCCTCAAACTCCTAACGAAGTAGAGCTGCTGGCATGCCTTCTTCATGATTGCATCAATGTGTTGGGCCAAGGAGACATCCTCGGAGATGTTGACACCCAGGTACATAAAACTGCTCACCCTTTCCACTGCTGGCCCCTCAGTGAGGACTGGAGTGTGTTCCTGAAGCTTATGTTCAGCTTCTTGTGGGAGTGGGGTGGAAATTTAGGGCTGACCCTTGCACATTGAATGGAGGTGTTCGGCAAAACAATCGCTCAATCTGATCTTGACTGCTGTGTTTGCACTGGGGTCTACTCAATCTCTCCACATATAACAGGCCCACCATCCCAGGAAATAGTCTGGTGAATCTTCACGGCACTCCCTCTAATACAAATATATATTCTTCAGGTCAGGAAAACAAATTTACATAATACTCTAGGGGTGATCTCACCAAGGTCCTGCATTATTGTAGGATGACATCTTTAATCTTGTACTCAAATCATTTGTCCATAGAGGACAAAATGCCACTTCCCTTCCTAATAAATAAAAGCCTGAAAGCACGTACCACCAGGCTCAGGGAGAGCTTCTGCCCACTGTTACAAGACTATTGAACAGTCCCATAGTATGATAAATTGGACTCTTCACCTCATAATCTACCTCGTTATGGCCTTGCACCTTATTGTCTGCCTGCATTGCACTTTCTCTGTATCTGTAACACTTTATTCTGCATTCTGTTATTGTTTTCCCTTGTACTTCCTCGATGTACTGTTGTAATGAGATGATCTGTATGGATGGCTTGCAAAGCAAAGTTTTTCACTGCTCCTCAGTATAAGTGACAATAATAAACCAATTTACCAACTTATTGCCTGCTGTACCTCTATGTCAGCTTTCAGTGGCTTGTGTACAAAGGTACTCAGGTCCTTTGAATGTCTACAATTCCCAATCACTCAGCATTTAAAAATACTCAGCATTTCTGTTTTTTCTACTGAAGTGGATAATCTTACATCCTTCCACATTATATTCCACCTGCCATGTGGTCACTCAGCTTGTCTGTATCCCCTCGAGGCCTCTTTGCGTTTTCATCTTCACTCACATTCCCACTTAGTTTTTGTTACCAGTAAACATGGGGTTGTTACATTTGGTCCCTTCAGCCTAATTGTTGATATAGATTGTAAGTAGTTGGACCTTAGACACCCATCCATCCCTGTGGTGACCCACAGGTCACAGCCTGCCAACCTGCGCAGAACCCAATTATTCCTACTCTTTGTTTTCTGTCTGTTAACCAGTGTAATGCCCTTGAGTTTAATGTCACCGTCACATTTATACTAAGGCTAGAGTGCAGTTCTGCAGTCAGAATCAGATTTATTATCACTGACGTATGACGTGACATTTGTGGTTTTGCGGCAGCAGTACAGTGCAAAGACATAAAATTACTATAAATTACAAAAATAAATAAATAGTGCAAATAAAAAGGAATAATGAGGTTGTGTTCATGGACCGTTCAGGAATCTGATGGCGAAGGGGAAGAAGCTGTTCCTGAATCATTGTGTGTGGGTCTTCAGGCTCAAATAGTTTGACCACAGTTACATTCTGCAGATCTCGGAGTATGCCAGTTGTACATCAGAGGGTCATAGGAGCCATGCTCCAATGAATCAGAAAGTCGAGTATTTGACAATGGTTAGACAAAAATAGAAGGTTTTACAGTGCATTGAAGATTCTGGATGTTAGTTCCATGCCAGGCATTCATGAACTGCGCCACAGACGTGACCAACAGGACTCGGGCCCATCTCCACCAAAGACTGTGTGGCTCTCTCTCTAGATGGGGAGATCTGGGTTAGCACTCGCGCTGTATGTAACTTCGTTATGGCAGGCTCAGGAGGAAGTGGTCTCCTGCAGGACTGTACAGTGTCCCACTCACTAAGGGTGCAGGTAAACCTAGGCAGCTAAACCCAAATTTGCCGAATGAAGCTCTGGAAAAGGGAGCTCAGTGTGGACATGACAAAGACGAGCATCTTGCACCTTCATGTGGAAATCACCCACTGTGCCTTGTGTTATTGTTAATAACTTTACTCTGTGCTGTTATTGTTTTTACCTGTACTACCTCAATGCACTCTGTACTAACCCAATGTAACTGCACTGTGGAATGAATTGATCTGTACGATCGGTATGCAAGACAAGTTTTTCACTGTACCTTGGTATGAGTGAGAATAATAAACCAATTCCAATACCAGTGTGTTCTGAAGGGGGTTTCTAATGCTGAGGATTGAGGAGGATGGATCTGGCGAGTGGCTTTCACCCTCGAACAGGGTCACCTCGACATCTCTCCCTCGGTTCTCATCAGCTGTTGGACACGGCCGTTGTTTAAAGAGTTGCAATGGCCACTGTACCTCCTGCGGGGAGTCGAGCCGGTGTCGCAGGGCTGGTCTCTTCACCCTGAGCGGGACACTTCTGCCGCAGTAGTGTAGCATTTAGCGTGACGCTATTACAGCGCCAGCAACCCAGGTTCAATTCACACTGCTGTCTATAACGAATTTGTACGTTCTCCCCATGTCTGCGTGGGTTTCCTCCGGGTGCTCTAGTTTCCTCCCTCATTCCAAAGACGTACGGGTTAGGAAGTTGTGGGCATGCTATGTTGGCGCCGGAAGCGTGGCGACACTTGTGGGCTGCCCCCAGAACACTCTATGCAAAAGGTGCATTTCACTGTGTGTTTCGATGTACATGTGACCAATAAAGAGATAATATCGTCATCATATCATCACTTGCTAAACTCCCTTCACTCTGGAGCAGGGTCACCGAGAGTAGGCTGTGCTCTGTAGGAATGACAGGGGAGGTCTGGAGGTGACCATTGTTCATTATTTGAGGGATGAGAACTTTACAGGGAATTTCTTGGGAATGGGAAGCTTGTGTAAGTCGATGCAATTGGGATTGAGCAGGAGTTGGAGGAGGATAGTCTGCTGAGTTTGGACGTGTTGAAGGTGTGTCCAAGGCCAGTAAGTCGAAGAGTGGAGGTGTCCAGTGGAGAGGTACTGAGGGGGTTGCTGGGTTGGGTACTCATGGGGGTTACTGGGCAAAGTGGTTGCAAGGGGCTTTGGGATGAGAAGATGGTTATTCTGTGTGGAAAGGATTAAAGATCCTTTGATGCAGAGTCCCATCATGTGAGTGGGATGGTTAGAGAAGCAGCAGCCCATGTGGAGTCAATCAGCAACAGCAATTACAGCTCCAGCTCTGCACAGAAATGAAGAACAGTGTGGTTTCAGACCAGCTGCAGAGGAGCGAGCCCACTCTCCAGCTGGTTCCACTGCCGGCTCATTCATCTCTCTGAAGCTTTGAGTGAGATTGATGGGCGGGCCCCAGTTGCAGCGAATAGTACAGCTTTCAGACCATTGTCATAACATTCCTCTTGGAGCAGCTCGGACTCCCTCAGCTCTGATCCCCAAGCCGATAGATGAAAACAGTAACAGAATTAAAAACCTCTCAGCCCATCTTCCTGTGTTACTGTCCACACCCAGCCATTGAGGTGACTGGAGTATGTCCACACTCAACTAATTCAACCAGGCACAGAATTAAAGCCCTCTGCAGCAGCAGAGAGTAACAGCCTGGGTCTGACATCTCTGGCTAAAGGCCATCCCTCTTCTCGTCTCACTGACACTGAGCCTTACGTGCAGGAACGTTTCTGTGTCAGCTGGGTTCAGCTTGGTTTGGGAGGGTGCAGAGCTGGTGGGTGACACGAACGAATGACATGCGAATCCTTCCTTAATTGTCTGTGAAAGTCGAACCGATTGTAATTCCAGAGAGAGAACACGAGTGAGGGAGAGATAATAGACATCTGTTATTAAGAATTGCTTCGTATTCCAAAATACATAACGACTATCCTCCTGAACTGTGCAGTGTGACATGTGGCCCTGGGGATTCATTTGCAGCAATCAGCCTGAATATTTACATTAAATCTGCAGCCCAGTCCCTCTAAAGCAGTAACTCATTCTTCAGTTCATTTGCAAAGGTACTACAGTGAAGTCATTTTAATTACTGCTTCTTATGGGTTGTATGTAGAGAGAGGTTCTCTGCGTGGTGCTGGTGTGCACCTCTAACAGGGCAAGAATCTACATGGCAAGAACTTAAAACTGAGTGCACAGCTGAGTGTGGGTAATTATCTGTACTTCAGTGAACACTGGACACTCAGAGCCAGCAGGTTACACCAACTGTAGGAAAAAAAGATGTTATTAATTTCCACAAATCTTCCCCAACCCTGATATAAAACATAGAACAGTACAGCACAGGAACAGGCCCTTCGGCTCACCATGTCTGTGCTGACTGTGATGCCAATCCAAACTAATCCCATCTGCCTGTTCATGGTTGATATCCCTCCACTCCCTGTCTGTTTATGTGCCTGTCTAAGCTACTCAAACGTTGCTATGGTATCTACTTCCCCTACCTTCCCTGGCAGTGTGTTCCAGACACCTACTGCTCTCTGTGTAAAACAAAACTTGTCACATAAATCTCCTTTAAACTTCCCTTTGCATTTCACCTCAGTGGTCCGTACGACCATAAGACCTCACAAAGTTCTCATCTTAAAGCCATGCCCTCTAGTATTTGACATTTCCACCCTGTCTATGCCTCACATAATTTTATAAACTTCTGTCAGGTCACCCCTCAGCCTCTGATGGTTCAGAGAAAGCAATCCAAGTTTGTCCAACTCCTCCTTATAGCTAATGCTCTCTAATCCATGCAACATCCTGGTGAACCTCTTCTGCACCCTCTCCAAAGCCTCCACATCCTTCCTGTAATGTGGTGACCAGAACTGCAGACAATACTCTAAAGTTTCATTGGTATTATTGGTATTGGTTTATTATTGTCACATGTACTGAGGTGCAGTGAAAAACTTGTCTTGCATACCGATCGTACAGGTCAATTCATTACACAGTGCATTGAGGTAGTACAGAGTGCATTGAGGTAGTACAGGTAAAAACAATAACAGTACAGAGTAAAGTGCCACAGCTACAGAGGAAGTGCAATGCAATAAGGTGCAAGTTCACAGCAAGGTAGATCATGAGGTCAGAGTCCATCTCATTGTATAAGGGAACCGTTCAATAGTCTATCATAGTGGGATTGAAGCTGTCCCTAAGTCTGGTGGTACATGCCCTCAGGCTCCTGTATTTTCTACCTGATGGAAGAGCAGAGAAGAGAAAATGTACCAGGTAGGTGGGGTCTTTGATTATGCTGGCTGATAATGTCTCATTGAGCTTTTCCAAGGAACGGCAACAGAGTGGAAGATTTGAAAGTAAACCTCAAAATCTGGAAGCTCAAGATCTGAAAGCAAACCTCAACCTGGTAGAGATCTGAAAGAAAACCTCAAAATTCTCCCCTTTGTTGACAAGATTTGTACTTGCTTGGCTCCTTTCTCAATCACTCTCTTATTTTTTCACTCTCCGCCATGCACTCTCACAATCTGTTTTGCTCTCTGCCACTACCTCGGCACTCACTGGGTACAGGTTGATATTGTGCACTTCACCTCAGTGGTCAGTACGACCATAAGACCTCACAAAGTGGGAACAGGAATAGGCCATTCAGCCCTTCCACCCTGCTCGCCCATTCAATAAGATTATGGTTGATCTGACAGTGGGCAAGTCCACTTTCCTGACCTTTCTTCACTACCCATGATTCCCTCACTGATCAGAAATCTGTCCATCAAAGCCTTAAATATGCCCAAGGATGCCACCCCTACAGCTCTCTGCGGCAAGGAGTTCCAAGGACTCGCAACTCTCTGAGAGAAGAAATTCTTTCTCATCTCAGTTTTAAGTGGGTGTCTCCTTATTCTGGGACCTTGCCCTCAGTTCTGCAGTGCCCCATGAGAGGAAACATTTCCTCAGCATGTACCCTGCCTAGCCCTCTAAGAATCATATCTGCTTCAATAATATCACCTCTCATTCTCCTAGACTCCAATGAATAGAGTTCCAATCTGTTTAACCTTTCCTCAAAGGACAGCCTTTCCACACCTGGGATCATCCTAGTGAACCTTCTCTGAACCACCTCCAATGAAATAATATGTTTCCTTAAATAGGGGCACAAATGTTGTTCAGAATCAGAATTAGATTTATTATCACTGACTTATATGAGGTGAAATTTGTTATTTCGCAGCAACAGTACAGTGGAAAGATGTAAAATTACTATAAATTACAAAAATAAATAAACAGTGCAAAAAAAAGGAATAATGAGGTAGTGTTCATGGGTTCATGGACCATTCAGAAATCTGACGGTGGAGGGGAAGAAGCTGTTTCTGAATTGCTGAGTGTGGGTCCTGTACCTCCTCCCTGATGGTAGTAACAAGAAGAGGGCAGTGAGGATCCTTAGTGATGGATGCCACCTTCTTGAGGCACCGCCTCTTGAAGATGTTCTCGATGGTGGGGAGGGTTCATAGTACTCTAAATGTGGTCTCCCTTGTGCCTTGTACTGTCGTCATAAGGCTTCCGTCCATTTTATACTCCAAACCTCGAAGTCCGGGCCAGCATTCCATTAGACTTCCCTATCCCCAGAACACACTACGCAAAAGATGCATTTCACTATGTGTCTCGATGTACATGTGACTAATAAAGACATCTCTCTCTATTACCTGTAGGATTTGTGAGCTAGTTTTCTGCGCTTCATGCACAAGGACCTCATTGTTTATCTTCTCTCTGTCATCATTTTGCCCTTCTTTGCAGTTCTTCTCCATTTAAATAACACTCTCTGTTTTTGCTCTTCCTTTCAAAATGAACAACTTCACATTTTCCCACATTATGCTCCATTTGCCAATTTTTTGCACTCACTAACCTGTCAATATCTCTCCATAAGCTGTTGCATCCTCCTCACAACTCACCTTCTCTCCTACTTTTGTGTCATCTGCAAACTTGGCTTCCTTCCTCCAAATCATTAATGTCGAGTAAACCGCTGTGGTCCCAGCACTGATCCCTGTGGTACTCCACTGATCACAGGTTGCTATCCTGAAAATGACCCCTTAACCCTCCCCATTGCTTCCTGCCTGTTCGTCAATCTTCTATCCATGCCAATATGTTACTCCAACACCATGGGCTCTTGTGATTTTACCTTTTGTGAGACACCTTCTGGAAGTCCAAATACAATACACCTATTGATTCCCCTCTATCTACTGAGGTCAAGATTTCCTCAAAATTTGTCAGACTCAATTTCACTTACATGAAGCCAAGCTGACTATGCTTGATTAGACTACGATGTTCCAAATGTGCTGCCATTATTTCCTTAATAATTGATTCTAACGTTTTTTCAAAAATAAATGCATGGCCAATCAGCCTGTTCTTTTGCCGCCTTTGCTTTGTTGAATAGGGGTGTCAGATTGGCAGTTTTCGAATCCTCTGGTACCTCTCCAGAATCTAAGTATCTTTGGAAGATTATAACTAAGCGCCCATATCTTGGCAGCTACTTCTTTTAGGATCCAGAATGCAAGCCATTTGATCCAGGGGACATATCAGCCTCTCGTCCCCTGAGTTTGCCTAACACTGTTTCTCTCACGAAGGTGATGGTAATTAATTCCTCCACAGCATTATTCAATATTAATGGGTTGTTCATAATATTTTTTACAGTAAAGACCGATGCAAAATACCTGGTCAACCTCTCTGCCATTTCCTTGTCCCCATAATTATTTGCCCATCCTCATGTGTAGGAGAACAAAGTTCACTTGGACCTCTCTCTTCCTTCCTAACGAAGCACTTGTTCTGATATTCCTTGCTAATTTGATCTCATTGTTTATCTTCTCTCTGTCGTCATTTTGCCCTCCTTTGCTAAGTCTGAATTTATCCCAGGATTCAGTTCTACCCCTAACTTTTGCCTAATTTCAACTTTATATCCTATTTAGCTTCCTTAGTTAGCTATGATTGGTTCACCCCTCCCTTGGAGTCTTTCCTCCTCACTAAAACACATCTTTGCTGAATGTTATGAGCTACCTCCTTAAGTGTCTGCCACTGCTTGCCTTTCCTCTTAATGTATCACCCTAGTCCACTTTGGCCAACTCTCTCCTCATTACATTGTAAATCCCTTTATTTAAGTTAAACACAGTTGTTTCTGACTCAAGTTTCTCCCTTTTAAATTGAATTCAAAATTCTACTGTGCTGTGATCACTATGTCCTAGGGATCTTTTACACCAAGGTCATTTATCAAACCTGCCACATTACCCGTTTCAGATCCAGGATTGCTATCCCCTGGTTAGCTCCTTAAAGTATCGCTCTAGGAAGCTATCCCGAATGAAGTCCATGAATTTGTTCTCATAGCTACATTTTCCAATTTGATTAACCCAATCTACATGAAGATTAGTCTTCCACTCTTTTTACATGACCCCATTATGTGTTGACTTATACCTTTCCCTGCAGTGTTGCTACTGTTTGGGACACTATACACTGGTCCTACCAGCATCTTCTTCCCTTGCTGTTTTCACTTCCATCTAAATGGAGGTCAGTGTCTTCTGAGCCCAGATCATGTCTCACAACTGTACTTAATTCATCTCTTACTAACAGTGCTCCCCAACCACCTCTTCCTCACCTGTCCTGCCGAAAAGTCAAATATCTCTGAGTATTAAACTTCAATGCCTTTTTCACCATGTCTCCGTAATGGATATCCCTAGGAAGTGTCCTTTCATCTCCATTTGTACCCTTAGTTCATCTGTTTATTACAAATGCTTTGCACATTTTTGCCATTTTTCAATGTCAAAGTCAAGTTTATTGTCACATGCACAATCAGAAGCAGAATCAGGTTTATTATCACTGACTTATATGTTGTGAAATTTGTTGTTTTGCGGCAACAGTACAGTGCAAGACATAAAGGCATAAAAATTACTATAAGTTACAGAAATAAATAAATAGTGCAAAAGAGGAATAATGAGATAATGTTCATGTGTTCATGGACTGTTCAGAAATCTGATGGAGGAGGGGAAGAAGCTGTTCCTGAATCGTTGAGTGTGGGTCTTCAGGCTCCTATATCTCCTTCCTGAGGGTAGTAATGTGAAGAGGGCATGTCCTGGGTAGTGAGGGTCCTAAATGATGGATGCCACCTTCTTGAGGCACCGCCTCTTTAAGATGTCCTCGACGGTGGGGAGGGTTGTGCCCGTGATGGAGCTGGCTGAGTCTACGACCCACTGCAGCCTCTTTCGATCCTGCACATTGGAGCCTCCACACCAGGCGGTGATGCAACCAATCAGAATGCTCTCCACCGTACATCTGTAGAAATTTGCAAGACTTTGGTGACATACCAAATTCTAATGAAGTAGAGCCACTGCATGCCTTCTTTGTGATTGCACCAATGTGTTGGGCCCAAGATAGACCCTGTGAGATGTTGACGCCCAGGAACTTGAAGCTGCTCACCCTTTCCACCGCTGACCCCTCAATGAAGACTGGTGTGCATTCTCCCGACTTCCCCTTCCTGAAGTCCACAAGCAATTTCTTGGTCTTGCTGACGTTGAGTGCGAGGTTTTGTTGTGACACCACTCAGCCAGCCGATCTATCTCACTCCTGTAAGCCTCCTTGTCGTCACCTAAGATTCTGCCAACAGTGGTGCCATCGGCAAATTTATAGAAGGTGTTTGAGCTGTGCCTTGCCACACAGTCATGAGGTTTGAAAGAGTAGAGCAGTGGGCTAAGCACGCATCCTTGAAAGCCCCTGTGTTGATTGTCAGCTAGGAGGAGACATTACTACCGATCCGCACTGACTGTGGTCTCCCGATAAAGAAGTCGAGGATCCAGTTGCTGAGGGAGGTACAGAGGCCCAGGTTTTGAAGCTTGTTGATTGGTACTAAGGGTATGATGGTGTTGAACGCTGAGCTTTAATCGATAAACAGCAGCCTGATGTATGTTTTGTATGCATAGTACGTGTATGCATAGGTGCAATGAAATACTTACCTGCAGCAGCATCTCAGGCACATGGCATCAGATAAGTAGAATTTACAAGAAAAACATTAGTTAAACATAAATTATACACAATTTATATAAGAAAAAAAGCAATTAGAACAAAAAGAAACAAAGTCTATTTTAGTGCAAAGTGATCAGAATGGTCATAGTGTTGCTAAACTGTAGTGATGATTAGGGTTTTGCTGGTTGGTTCAAGAACCGAATGGTTGAAAGGATCATCTTTTCTTTGTTCTGTGGGCCTACTCGCAAACATTTGTTTGTGTGCATCACTAGCAAGTCCATCCCTAATTGCCCTTGAATCACGACCTTGAATTGTTGCTGGCCATTTAGTGCTCCCACAGTGTATTGGGTAGCGAATTCCAGGATTAGATCCAGCTACAGTGAAGAAATGGCAATATATCTCAAATCAGGGAACATTGTGACTTGAAGAGGAACATCATATTTTCTTACAACAAGAAGGAGGCCATTTGACCCATTTGAGTCTGTGCTTACACTCAGAACAACCCATCAGTCCCATTCCCCCATTTATTTCCATGCAACTTATTCCTTCTCACATGTCCATCAACTCCACCCAGATTCTTCTGTCACCCACCTGGACTCGGGTCTATTTACAGTGGCCAGTTAGCAACCAGCACGTCTTTGAAATGCAGCCAACCAACCAGCATATCTTTGGAATGTGGGAGGAAACCAGAGCACCCGGGGGAAACCCACGCGGTCACAGGGAGAACGTGGCAAACTCCACACCAACAGCACCTGAGGTCGGGCTCGACCTTGGTTCATTGGAGCTGTGAGGCAGCAGCACTACCTGCTGCCAATCCGCACAGGATGTCCCCTCCACCATCTGGGCCTGTGCCCCATGGATATTGGGAAGGAGTCAGTCACTCACTGCAGAATATCCAGTCTTTCTTTCTCTCAGATGTTTATCTTTCAGAGGGGCAATGTGGTGAGCCCAGGTTTGGGTGTCTGGTCACCTACTTACATGTTGTGGGAAGACCTTTCCCTGCAGGCTTGTAAACAGCAGCTCAGTGCAAGCCCTGAAAGTTTCTCATTAAGACCTGTGGAGTGTGGAAGGGAGCAGCCTCATTCATCAGCCACAGTCAGCTTGTCATCACTCAGGGGGGTGCTTGGTTTCAGAGACCGGGGTAACTTGGGATAATTCTTAACCCCACTGTGCAGTGCAAGCTTTGTTCTGTGTTATGTAGCTTTGGAATTTGAAGAAATTGGACGAATGAAGTGGAGATTGTGGCATTTTAATAGGTCTCATATTTGCTGTTCTGTCAAGTTCGTGGTGCTTGTATTGTGGCTGTTCCAGGTGACGGATGGACTGTTGGTGTACCCTGAACACAGTCAGTATTAGCCTAAAGAGAAAGTGTAATCCAGACTCTTCGTCTCCTGTCCCCGGAAGCACATGGGACTGCTCATTCTTGCAATGTTTTCACATCCAGCTCTTTGACCCAGTAGTTCTGTTACATGGCCCAATGTTTCTCGTGCTCTGGCCAATTGAATTTTACCAAAAAGTCACCTGGTCACCGGTCCAAAATAGTTCTGTGCATTGGACTCCACAATTGGCATGGGTCCCATACACCAAGGAGTGTGGCTGGCTGTGGTGTGAATAAGGTGGCCCAGGCTTACCTGGTTTGCTGCCGTATAGTCCCAGCTGTCCATTTTCTCCCAGTAAGGTTGAACTGAACAGAATTTTTCCATATTTGCTCGCACCAGAACTCCCTCCATACCTATTCCTCACCTCTCCCTGTGCCTTTTTGCTGCTGAAGCCCTTGTGGGGTCTCTGTTAACATCTGTTCCCATCCCCCCCCATCCCTGCTCAGGTCGTGACATCCATCTCCAATCACCCCTCCATCCCAGTCCAACCTTTGCCACCAACCCAAACCCTTCTGGCCCCTGATCTTCTATCATCCCCAAATCTGTCCTCTATACCCCACCCAATTATGTCTCTAATCCTCAACAGTAATCTTGAAATTATTCACTCCACTGACATCACTAAAACAATTGAGAAAATCTGTCATCATCTCATCGGTGTTTGTGGGAGCTTGCTGTGCATTAGTGAGCTATGCTTCCTGTGTTAACAAAGTGGGCACAATTCAAAAGCATTTCATTAGAACCATAGAACAATACAGCACAATACAGGCCCTTCAGCCCACCATGTTGTGCTGACCTTTAAACCACACCTAAGACTATCTAACCCCTTCCTCCCATATATCCCCCTATTTTAAATCCCTCCATATATTTATCTAACAATCTGTTGAACTCGACCAATGTACCTGCCTCCACCACTACCCCAGGCAGCGCATTCCATGCCCCAACCACTCTCTGGGTGAAAAACCTCCCTCTGATATCTCCCTTGAACTTCCCACCCATTACTTTAGCTGTTAAGCCCATTGGATATCCTAATACAAAATAAGAATCTGCTGGAAACACTCAGCAGATCAGGCAGCATCTATGGAGGGTAAAACAGAGTTAACGCTTCAAGTTTATGACTTTACATCGGAAATGAGAAAAATTAGAAATGAAATGGGTTTTTATTTAAAGGGAGGGTCAGAGAAAACAACAGGAAAGATCAGTGATAAGGTGATCAGGAGAACCTGAGAAACCCAAGAGGTGGTGTACCAGCTGAAGGATGGTGGTAGGGTTGTGTTTGGAGGGGATGTCACCAGGAGGAGAGAAAGGAACAGAACAAATGCTCAAAATATGAGATACGAGACCGAAATGGGTTATCAGAACTTGTTGAACTTGTCTTAAAGATTGTATGGTGCTAATTCACAAGACCAGGTGCTGTTGTTAATTGTGGTTAAACTGCATGACTTGCTGGGCAATTTAAGAGAGTATTTAAGAGCCAACCACACTACTCTGGGTCTGGAGTCGCTTAGAGGCCAGACTGGTGCAAACAGCAAATTTTGCTTGGGTTTCACAACGGCCCATGGTTCAATGGCCACCATTACTGATTCTACCTGTTCCTTCCAAAACTGAACTTAAGTTCCCCACCTGACGTAGTGGGATTTGAGTTCACATCCAGGTTACTGAATTACTGGTCAACTAACATTACCACTATGATGCCATAACCTATAAGTCAATAGTAATAATAAATGCAATGAAGAATGTTAGTTTACGGGCCTCCACTGCTTCTTGCTGCTGATCGCTGATGATGCAAAAATAAGTGGAAGGATATTTTGTGATAAGGACATTGTGATTTTGCAACAGGATGTCGATAGATCGAGCGATTGAGCAAAAACTTGGCAAGTGGAGTTTAGTATGAGGAAGTGTGAGGTCATGTCTTTCGGTAAGAGGAATCAGAAGGCAGATTATTATCTAAATGGAGAGGAAATCTAAATAAGTGAAGTTCAGAGGGATCTAAGTGTTCCAGTGCATGAATCACAAAAGGTAGCAGGCAGGTCCAACAAGCAGTTAAGAAGGCAAATGGCACGTTGGCCTTCATTGCATAGGGATGGCAGTTTGAATAGGAAGGTTTTGTTATAGTTGTACAGGATCTTGGGGAGGCCACACCAGAATACTGTGCACAGTTTTGGTTCCCTTACCTAAAAAGAGTATAGTAGCATTGGAGGCAGTCCAAAGGAGATTCACCAAGCTCATTCATGGGATGAGAGGGTTGTCCTATCAAGAGCAGCAAGATAGCTTGGGTCTGTATTCCTTGGAATACAGTTTGGAAGAATAAAGGCTGGCCTTATTCCTTACAGCTTGGGTCTGTATTCCTTGGAATACAGTTTGGAAGAATAAAGGCTGGCCTTATTCCAACATATAAGGGGATTTGAAGGGTAGATGCTGAGATGTTTTCACTTGTGGGAGTGTCACAAACCAGGGGATATAATACAAGGTAAGGGGCCGGTCATTTAAAACTGAGGTGGATGGAAATGTTTTCTCTCAGAGGGTGGTGGAAGGCAGATCATTAGAAATATTTAAGGTGAAGATAGATAAATATTCAAAAGATCAAGGAATTAAGGGCTGTGTGGAACTGGCACAGAAGAGCAGTTGAGGCCAACATAGGTCAACCATGATCTTATTGAATGGCAGGGCATGCTTGAGGGACCGAGTGGCCTACTCCTGCTTCTATTCTCTTGTGTTCCCACCTAACATCCCCCTCTCCTCTCCCCACCCTACCCCAGAGGAACCTTCCATTGTCCTTAATGCCCAGAGAATGGTGAGTTGGGGCAAGTTGCTGAATGGGTAGTTAGTTGGTCTGAAGGCCGAAAACAAAGACCACTGCTAAAGGAAGGGCAGAAAATGGAAAGGCTCCTGCTCGGATTAGTCTCGGGATCACTGTTACTCACAATTCACATGAGCAAAAAGATAATGTCTAAATTTGCCAAAACTCCACACTGGGAAACAGCTGGGAGTGCTGAGAAGGACTGCAGTAAGTTGCAAGATATTAATTAACTTGCAGAATGGATGAACATTAGTGAATGAATTTCAGCAGAGTTGAGTTTGAGGTGTTATATTGTGGTAAAGGAATCAGATCAATAATGCCGATTAGATTTAATAAGTAAAGGTTTCTAGCTGGAGGAACTGTGATCAGGACTAGGGTCAACAGACCAGGTGATCTTCCATTGTTTTTTTGTGCATGCAAATTGTTGTGGGATCTTGCTGTACATACGTTAGTTTGCCTATTAAACCACAGTGCATACACATCGGTATTTATTCATAATGGGTTAAGTTGTGACAGCACTCTCAATCTCCAGATCTCCCAAAATATTTCATGACTAATGAATCTTATAATTCTGGAAACCAGGCAGCAAACTTAAGCACAGTGGGATCCCATGAACAACAGTGGGGTAATGCTGATGGTTGGACTTTAAAAAGTTGACACCTTTGTCAGTGCTCACGCCCTCGGTACTTTACTGAGTGTTGGTTATACACTTGGAGTGCAGATTTGGTAAATAACCCACTGAGCCAAAGCAGGGCCATATAAAATGCAAATTCCTTCTTTCATGGGCTTGGAAACGGTGATACCTGCACAGCCATAGAACGTGCATACATGAGAAGGTGGTGAGAAAGGGAGAGAGTGAGCAGGCAGAGGGAGCGAAGGGGATGCTGGAGAGAGATGTGGGGTTGTGCAGGGAGAGTTTCAGAGTAGGTGGAGAGTGGGGTTGACTTCAAGGAAATGTGGGAGAGTGTGGGGGAAGTGTAAGAGAGCGGGGGAGAGGGTCGGCAGGTTCACTGAACTGGAGCCAACGTAGGTCAGCAGCCACGGGGGGGTAAGTCAAGTTTTAATGTTTATTGTCATGTGCACAAGTACGGTGAGGTACAGGTACAATGAAAAACTTGCTTGCAGCAGCATCACAGGCGCACAGGTACAGACAACACACAGAATGTAAATTATGCATAAACTATACAAGACAGTGAAGAGAGAGAGAAAAAGACAATTCAAAATTAAGACCCTAGTGCAAAAAAAAGACACAATCGGAGACAAGTCCATGGTAGTGCAAGAGGTGGTCCACAGTGTTCTGTTGCTGAGGTAGGATTAAGGATGTGCAGGTGGGTTCAGGAACCTGATAGTTGTAGGAAAGTAGCTGTTCCTGAACCTGGTGGTGTGGGACTTCGGGCTTCTGTACCTCCTGCCTGACAGTAGCAGCGAGAAGAGGGCATGACCCGGATGGTGGGGATCCTTGATGATAGATGCTGCAAATTAGCCACTTGTTCCAGGTGAGCCTTGGCAGGGAATGTTGGCAGACTATTTTACCAGACAAGCGACATCACTTCCTTAACATCATGCCAGTTCCAGCAAAGACGCTGGATGACATCCAGGAGCAGCACAAACGGCAGATCTTTCCCTCCCGACAGCGGAATGTTGAAATGAGCTGGCACAGCACAGAACCAGCCGACTCTTTCTCCCGATCCCTTGCACTTCCCTCACACTCTCCTACATTCCCCGCTCTCCTCCGCCAATCTCTCCAGTGCCCCTCCCATTGTATCCCACCCTATCTTCCACGTCCCTGGCTCTCGCCCACACTTACTCCGTTCCTATCCACAGACTGCCCTGTCCACACCACTGTCCCACACTCTCCGTCCCCCTCCCACACATTCATTACTTTTCCTCCTCCACAAATCCTACCTTTCTGCCCAAGTTTCTGCTCTCTTGCTCGAACCTAACTTTTTGGCTCAGTGGCAAATTTTGTAGTTGACACCTTGCAAAGTAACCCATCAATTTGACTGCCCCAGATATTAATGTGTTATTGGTTGTGGTACAGGACTTTTTTTCTTTAATTTCTGTTAGTTTTACAGACAGTTTTCCTTTTAGTTTTTAAAATTGAATTGGTCGGACAATATAGGGTTAATAAATTTTCCCGTGTAATGGCAGCTGAGACACAAGTTACTGATTTCACATTCCCCGCTGATCAGCGATCCATCAGTGTAATTAGGTGCGATGCATTTTGCCTCTGATACTGTACTCCCACAGCTGATGGAGGACAGACCCGTCTAGTCGCTTGCAAACTTGCTGAGCTAGCACAGGGAGAATTGAACGAGGCGTCCACTTCCATGGGCAAACGACACAGACTTCTGCATGAAGGAGATTAGAGCTGCTCAGTCATGTGATCCCAGAAGAGGTGAGCTGTGTGTAAATAGTATCCTGTCCCAGCGTGTATTTCCCCCCAGCAACAAGTCGCTGATAATTCCTTTTCCTGTCACCAGAATGCACAGGTCTGTCAAGTTGATTATGTCGTAGTTTGTCAGTGGGATTTGGGGGTGGAGGGTTGATGGGGAGGGGGGGTATAGTGCATGTCTTTCTCTGTTAATCTGTCTGTCTGTCTCTCTGTATCTCTTTCTCATTCACTGTCTCTTTCTCTGTCTATTTGTGTGTCTCTCTTCTTCACTCTCTGCTTATTTTTATGTTTGTGTGTGTCTGTTTGTCCGTCTCTCTCTTTCTCTCCTGTTGACTATCTGCTCGTGTCTGTTTCTCTTTCGTTTACACTCTCCGGTTCACTGTCTCTCAGTCACTCTGTCTGTTTCTTTGTGTTTTGTGTGTGTGTGTGTCAATTTGCCATTTGTGTGTGTGTGTGTCTGTCAGTCAATTTGCCGCGTGTGTGCGTGTACTTGTGAGTGTGTACACCCGCACGGATCCTTCTGTAGAATGGTGGTTGTTTCCGGGTGCCAGAAAGAGGGAGCCGTGTTTGGTGGAAATTCAGGAAACAGAGTGAAAGTTGCTTTTGTGGCAAAGGCCAGTTGTTACAAAGTGAAGCAAGTGCTTGTAACCATTCCCAGCTGCAGCCAGCTAAGCTGTGTTCATAGTCAGTCTGGTTTATCTTGTTTGTGGTGAAGCAGGAGAGGGAGGGAGAGAGAGAGGTTTAAAAGCTAAAGTTTACTGTTGATACTCAAGGCAGTTGGGGGAAGGGTTTGAGGATCCATTCTGGTGCAGTTTAAGTGCCACGGTTTATGCTGGAACGTGAAGATCAGCACACAGCTCAGTTCTGCCTTTGAGATACAGAGAGATATCTGCATGCTTTGGAAATGGGGTCGGGTGGGTTGGGGGAGGAACGGTGTCGGTTGTGGATTGGGAGGGGAGATAATAGTATAGAAGGAACTGACAGACTACCCATTTACTGGGGTTTGCTGGAATTTCACAGGGACGTGTTTAGTGCGCCGTTAATGACACTGCTTCATCTGATGTTCAGCTTCGCATGTCTGCAGTTTCCTGAAGGAAGATTTCATGCACAGGTTGTGAAGGAGGCTTTGCCCTATCTAATATTACTTAGCCTTTTGTTATCAAGGAAGTCCATCTGTGCAGCATTTACGAAAGCCCCCCACTATCTTCTCCCTCCTCCTCCTCCCCCTCACCCACCCAGCCCCAGGTGAAATCATGCTGCTGGGCCCACCCTATCTCCTTCTCTCCTTTTCCATGTTCCTTTGAAGTTGTGATGGTTGTTAAGGTGAATGAAATTCCTGCTACATCTCTTCCCTGTTAACTGACTTTGGGATTGTTAGCCTGGCTCCAGGAACAGTTTTGGAGCAGGTTTTGTCTGCGCTTGTGCTTGTGTTCAAGCTGCTGCTTCGGGATTGTTATTGCAACCAGAAAGCGTTTCATTGAAACCAGTCAGGAAGATGGAGACTCAAGGCAGATTTAACTGCAGCAGGGATAATTTGCAATGGATGGAGGAGCCAATGGGAACAAGGATTCCTTAGTTCAAGCCATGTACTCACTTTGATCTATATGATGGGTTTAAAAATAACTGCCCTTCATGCCCACCCTTAGTAATCTGATGTTGCTGCAGGTTCTGATGTGAATCTCATGCCTGTTTCCCGAGGCAGTGTGTCAAGGGGTTCAGTGGAGGGGGTGACGGGAACAGGATTTTTAAATTTTGGCCAGATTTTTTTTCCTTCCTAATTTACGATCCTTCCATGAGTGTGTTGGACCTCTCCAATAGATGATGCCAGACAACAGTTTTTTGTAATGCAAGGTCAAACAGTAACAGCAGGTATTTTGGCTGTAGAGGCTGTCACGTACTGATTCTGTTCTTACCTAACATCGCATGTGAACTTTGGTAAAGTTGGTAAATTGGTTTATTATTGTCACATGTACTGAGGAACAGTGAAAAACTTTGTTTTGCATGCCTTCCATACAGATCATTTCATTACAACAGTGCATTGAGGTAGTACAAGGGCAAAGCAATAACAGAATGCAGAATATAGTGTTACAGTTACAGAGAAAGTGCAGTGCAGGCAGACAATAAGATGCAAGGCCATAGCGAGGTAGATTATGAGGTCACGAGTCTATCTTATTGTCCAAGGGACCATTCAATAGTTTTGTAACAGAGACACAAATAGTTTTGTAACAGCGGGGTAGAAGCTGTCCTTGAGCCTGGTGGTATGTGCTTTCAGGCTTTTGTATCTTCTGCCTGATGGGAGGGGGGAGAAGAGAGAATGTCCAGGGTAGGACGGGTCTTTGATTATATTAGCTGTTTTACCAAGGCAGTGAGAAGTGTAGACAGGGTCCATGGAGGGAAGGCTGGTTTCCATGATGTGCTGAGCTGTGTCCTCAATTCTCTGCAGTTTCTTGCGGTCACAGGCAGATCAGTTGCCATACCAAGCCATGATGCATTTAGATAGGATGCTTTCTATGGTGTATCGATAAAAATTGGTGACAGTCAAAGGGGACATGCCAAATTTCTTTAGCCTCCTGAGGAAGTAGAGACACTGGTGAGCTTTCTTGGCCATGGCTACTACATGGTTGGACCAGGACAGGCTATTGGTAATGTTCACCCCTAGGAACTTAAAGCTTTCAACCTTCTTGGCCTCAGCACCAGTGATATAAACAGGAGTGGATGCACCGCCCCCTTTACTGAAGTCAATGACCAGCTCTTTTGTTTTGCTGACATTGAGGGATATTTATTGCTCTCCAGGTTGCCTCCAGATACTGATTGGGTCTGTCTGGAATCGTGGGCTATATCCATCATGCAATATACTTTCCTCCCCCTCACACTAATGCCTTAAATTCACAGAACCTATAGAAAATAAATGCTGCAAGATGAGGCCATTTGACCCATTGCATCAATGCTGGTCTAGAAAGAGCTAAACAGCCAAATCCACTCGCCTTTCGCCTTGGAGGTTACAGCTCGTCAAGTGCTTGTCTTTTAAACGTAATGAGGCTCTCACAGTGAGTTCCCAATCTCCACTTACCTGGGTGAAGAATGTTCTCTATAAATCTTTCTGCCATTTACTCTGAAGATTTGCCCCAACTTGGTTAGCTAAGTTGCATAAGTGTCAATTTAAGATAACTCTATACCCCTACAGGTTGGGCTGTGTGTGTGAAGAGAAACAGAGGCAGTGTTTCAGGTTAATGGCACTTCATCAGAACAGATGATAGAGGTGGGAAGAGGTTCAAGTGAACCATAAAGGCCAGCATGATCCAATGGGTTGAAAGGCCTCTTTCTGTGATACAATTTATATATAATTCTATGTAATACCAATATATAGTTGGAACACAAGCTGATTTTTATTAGAGGCAGTAAATTTCCTGATTGTTTTTTTTCTCCATGAACTAAGTTAGATGTTGGGAATCCAACAAAATGAAACATATGTCTGTGTGGTTTATTATGTCTGAGTGATTTGGTAAATTATGTCAGCACAAAAACTCCCATTGTTCTTCATCTAACTTTATCAGCTTGACCCTCCCCTCATTTCTCCCTAAGGCTTGTCCAACCTACCCCTTAATGCATTAATACTATTCACCTCAAACCCTCCCCATAGGAATGGGTTCCACATTCTCTCTACTCTTCTGGTAAAGACATTTTTCCTGAATTTCCTGTTGCATTTCTTGATACTTCTCTGAAATTGTCAACCTCTGGCTGTGCTCTTCCACACCAGGTGAAAATTCTCTCTGCATCAATTCTGTCTAAACCTTTCATAATTTTAAGGACTTCTATTAGGTCATCGGTCAGTCATGTTTTCTCAAGGGAAAAGAGACCCAGTCTGTTTATCCTCTCCTGAGACCTACACCGTCATGTTTCTGACATCATCCTTGTAAGTGTTCCCTGCATAAGGCATTAATCCACTCGAGAGTTTGGGTGGCAATATGAACCTTGAGAGATAGCTGGTAGCAAGCAAAAACGTAAAATGAGATCCACGGATGAATTCGCTGAAGGATACCTGGAACGTTTTTTCTATTCTGTTATATTGAGAAGACATGGTTTTACTTTTCTCCATCTCGCTGACATAGCAGGGGCTTTTCTTGACTGTAGAGCGGGTTCATTGAATGAGATGATGTACATAATCCACTGTATATATCGTTTACTATATCTGGATTGCCAGGAAAGGATTATCTGCTCTTAAACACGTGTCTCGTTGATGAGCACAGCAGCAAATTGGAAATGTTGAGTCATAGAGGGTCAGAGAGTTGATGCCTGGTCAGTCAGACCGAGCTAGTCAAACGCGCCTCAGTGTGCAGCATTCTTTCCTCAGAGTCAGAGAGTTGTGGGTTCAACTCCCACTCCAGAGGACAAAAGCAAAATACTGCCAATGGTGAAAAAGTGAAATAAAAATGGAATATGTTGAAATACTCTGCAGCTCAGGCAGCATCTGTGGAGGAGAAACAGAATTAATGATGGAAGCTCATTGAGCTGAAATGTTAACGGAATCAGTATCAGAATCAGATGATTTATCACCGATTTATATGATGCGAGATTTGTTGTTTTGTGGCACCAATGAAAAGACAGAAAATTACTATAAATTACAAAAATAAATAAATAGTGCAAAAAAAAAAGGGAATAACGAGGTAGTGTTCATGGGTTCATGGACCGTTCAGAAATCTGATGGCGGAGGTGAAGAAGCTGTTCTTGAATCATTGAGTGTGGGTCTTCAGGCTCCCGTACCTCCTCCCTGATGGTAGTAACAAGAAGAAAGCATGTCCCAGGTGGTGAGGATCCTTAGTGATGGATGCCGCCATCTTGAAGATGTCCTCAGTGGCGGGGAGGGTTGTGCAGTGTTATTAACTCTGTTTCTCTCTGTTGCACAACCTGCCAAGTATCTCCAGCACATTCTGTTTTTATACCACTCCAGACACTTGATAATGCATCTTTTGTTGCCATGTTACAGGAGTGCTGCATTGTCAGAGGTGCTGTCTTTTGGATGAGATGGTAATCCAAAGAGTCCTCTGTGCTCTCAAAATGAGTCACCCCTCAAGCAGATGGAAAATATCCCATGCCAGCATTTTGAGGAAGGGCAGGGAAGTTTTTAACCTGGCGAATCTTTATCCGTCACAAACTTACTTGCAGCTGCATCACAGGTATATAGCATCAGATAAGCAGCATTCACAAGAGAAATATAAATTATGCGCAACTTTTACAGGAAAGAACACAATTAGAACAAAAAAAATTCCATTTTCATGCAAAGTGATCACAGTGGTCATAGTGTTGTTAAACTGTAGCGATTAGGGTTGTGCTGGTTGGTTCAGGAAACGAATGGTTGAAGAGAAGTAGCTGTTCTTGAAACTGGTGGTGTGGGACTTCAGGCTTCTGTACCTCCTGCCTGATGGGAACTGTGAGAAGATGGCACGGCCTGGATGGTGGGGATCTTTGATGATAGATGTTGCCTTCTGGAGGCAGCATAGAAATTACCGATGGTGGGGAGGGATGTGCCCATAATGTATTGGGCTGAGTCCATTAAGGTCCAGTTCTCTAGCCCTTGGGAGAAAGGATGATACCCAGAGCCTAATGATGGAGTGGGACCAAACCTTGCTACTTGTGCTATGTTGTGGCAGGGAAACAGTGACAGTTCACTGCTGAGGTTAGCAATCCAATGGCTTTGGCCGAGGCAGTGGGAGCTGTGATGCCACCACAAGGGGATCTCTCAGGACAGGAGGTTCAGTTCGTAGATGGTGTTTGGTTTGGGTGGCCACGGTCACAGTTGGGGCTGTCCTGCATGGTCTGGTCATGGAGCAGGTGGCCACTGCTCAGGTAGCTGAGAGTTATAGAGAGACGCACAGCGCAGAAACAGGCCCTTTTTCCCACTGAGTCTGCACCAACCATCGTGCCCATTTACTCTAACCCTACGCTAATCCCGTTTTATTCTCACCACACTCCTCCCAACTGTTCCAGATTCTAGCCCTCACCTACGCACCAGGGACAACTTATAGTAGCCAGTTAACCTACCAACCTGCACATCTTCGGGATGTGGGAAGAAACTGGAGCACCCAGGGGAAACCCACAGGGCAACTAGGAGAATGTGCAAACTCTATGCAGACAGCAGCGAAGGTCAGGATTGATTGAACCCGGGTTGTTGAAACCGAGAGGTAGCAACTCTTCTAGTTGCAGCACTGTTGTTCAGGTTTTCCTTGGGAAGTAGAATCTAGGGCTTCATCACCTGACCGAGTTATCAGGTTATAGTTGGTGTAGTTTGTGGTTGGACTAAAGGTATGCCACCGAGAGCCGGGGCTTTCAGGAACTGTTCCAGTGGGAGCTGGGGGGTTTCAGATGGATGTCTGGAGGGATTGAGGTCCTTTGCCAATGGACATGCTTCACTGTGTTTTAGCCAGTGTTTGTCCCTTAAGGAGGATGTTTCCCTCAGGAGGTTCGCTGTGGGCTGACACAGGGAACCACTTGAGCAGTGTTGGTTTCAATGCTCCAGAGGTGGTTGGCATGGCTTCTTGGAGAGAGAGGTATTTAACATGATCGTGCAGTGGCTCCTGAGCCAGATTCAGCGAGAGTCCTCTTCTGTTGGATTAGCCCCAGCAAGTGAAGCAGTGTGTCAGTGTGTTGTCTCTTTTTCCCTCGGGGGTACCTGCCAGTATCCAATTCCAATTTCAGTAGAATTCTATGCAATTCCAACATATAGTTGGAATGCAAGATGATTATCGCAGGAAGTTAATTTCCAGATAGAGTTTCTCCATGATCTAAGAATTAGATGTTAAGAATTTTTTTAAAATCAGAGATATGTTTGTATATCTTTACTATGCAGCAAGCAATGAATTTGATGAATTACATCAGCATAGGAAATCTCATCTTTCCTCATTTAACTCTTATCAGTGTGACCCTCTGTACCTTTCACCCACATATGCTTGTCCAATCTCCCATTGTATGCATCGATAATATTTATCTCAAGCAAGGCCTATGGAAGCAAGTTCCACATTCTCACTGCTCTTGGGGTAAAGAATTACCTGGTGGTGACTATCCTACATTGATGTCCTCCAGTTATGCACTTGCCCATAAATGAGGACATTCTCCAACTATTCTGTCAAATCCTTTCATAAGTTTAAAGACTTCTATTAAATCATTGCTCAGCCCTCCTTTCTCAATGGGAAAGTGCCCCAGGCTGTTCAACCTTTCTGTGTAGACACAAGAAACTGCAGATGCTGGAATCTAGAGCAACACACAAAACGCTGGAAGTCCAGGTGAAGGGCCTCAACCAGAAACGTCGACTGTTCACAGATGCTGCCTGACCTGCTGAGTTCCTCCAGTTTTCCGTGTGTTGTATCCTTTCCGTCTGTTGATTCTGCTGTTCGGGGACTACCTGCCAGATTCTGTGCGAGGTTACACGTGTCTGGACCTGAGCTCTTGCTGGGTACAATGTCAGTAAGTCAGGGTGCAGTTAAGGGGAAGGCTGAGGCATCTTGGTGCCAGATCTTGGGAGGGTGAGCAGCTGCAGGACTGGGCACGACTTCTTCATGACTTTCAGGTTGCTCAGCAGGAAGGGCAAAACAACCAGATGAAAGGCTCCATTCCCTGAAATAAGTCTCCAGAGAAACTGAAGGGTTTCCAGCGCCAGTAGCCTTTATGTTCCCACTTATCACCCTCCAGCAGCTGTCTCCACCTTTACCCTTCCCTCCCCCCGCCTGGATCCATCTGCCTTTTTTTTGTCTGATTCTACCTATCACCTCCCCGTCTCTATCTCCCAACTCCACCCTCACCTGTCTCCATCTGCTCATCATCCTTCACCCCTCCTCAGTCCACCAATTACCTACTGGCCCCCATCTCACCACTCCCCCTCTCCTCTATGCTGGCTGTCTTCCTTCTCTACTCAGTCCCAATGCTGGGTTTTGACCCAAAACGTCAATAATTCCATCCCCCCACAGATGCTGCTCGACCCACTGTGTTCCTCCAGCAGATTGTTTCTTGCCGTTGAAGAGTTTCTTCAGTGTCCTGAAGTTCTTTAGTGTGACAAACCAGGGGCACGTCATCAGAATGTGCAAAGAATGTAACCCTTTGAGAGGGAGATCACTGGGTGACTGGTATGAGGACCATTGGCATCCAGATCTCTATCATTGATAATATGTGAATGTTTAATTTGATTTTGAAAGTTCATTATTGATCATTGAATTGATTAAAAATGTTTGCAATGATCGGTGAGGACTGACACCGGACATTGAGGCTTTTCAGAAGCTTCCTTTTGAAATGATCTTGGATAAAGAATGATAGCTTGGAACAATTTCAGAGACCAGAGCAAAGGGCCATTAGGATTTCTAGAGCAAGTTCAGTACAGGTGCCAGAAAACGTTTCTTTGCACAGCAATCAACAGGTCTGGAGGGGTTGTCAGGAAGAGGAGCTGGGGAGGGAAGTGGGGTTCTCAGGAAGCTCTTGGATGGAGTTGTGTATGATCATTCTGCAAGGATACAGGGTGATTTCTTCAAATGAATCTAAATGGTGATATGGATTTAAGCCTGTGCTTTGATTATGCAGTTTGGCCCTCCTGATTTTTCTATTTTTTTGGAGAGGTGGGAACGTGGGCCAGCTTTTATTGCCCATCAGTAATTGCCCTTCAGAAGGTGGTGGTGTGCTGCATTCTTGAACCGCTTCATTATTTCTGGTGGAGGTGCCCCCAGTGCTATTGTGAGGGAATTTCCAGGATTTAGACCTAGCACTGATAAAGGAACGGTGATATATTTCCAAGTCAGTTTGGCTTGGGACCTGAAGGGGAACATGCAGGTGGTGGTGTTTCCTTGGTGATCGGGAGCTCAAGTGTGGGAGGTGCATTTTGTAAGTGGTACTCACAGCAGCCACTGTGCTCTGGTGGTGGAGGGGATAAATGATCTCAAAGGTATATCAGGCTGGCTCTGTGATGGCTCCACTGCAGTTCACTCTGTGCCTTGTGTAGTTGGTGCAAGCTGAAAGGATGGAGACAGACATTGAAGCAGTGCTTGCAATCTCACAGCTCCGGCCTGTGTTCCCGAAACCCTTCTTCACTATCTGTTGCTCTGTGCTGAATGAGAAACTAATCTGAACCTGCAAACCTGGTGTAAACAGTGGCAAAGCTCATTAGGATTTAACTGTGGCCATTTAACAATCCTTTCACTGCACTGTCCTCTGATCCAATGACCTTCCGAAATCTCTGCACTTCTCTCATCCCTGCCCCCTCTCATCCCTGCCCCCCCTCTCATCCCTGCCCCCCCCCTCATTCCCTGCCCCCCTCTCATCCCTGCCAACTCTGGTTTCACCTGTCTCTCCATCCCCATCGAAACCTTTTAAGATGCTTCTTCCTGTGTGATGAAAACCTTTGCTTTAATATTGCCTTGTGTACCTCAGCGTCAGATTTTGTTTGAT
This sequence comes from Pristis pectinata, assembly GCF_009764475.1. Lineage (NCBI taxonomy): Eukaryota > Metazoa > Chordata > Chondrichthyes > Rhinopristiformes > Pristidae > Pristis > Pristis pectinata. The sequence goes on from NC_067429.1 coordinate 5,523,223, forward strand.
ATTCATTTACAGTGAAGTTGTTTGATTCATTTAACTGCAGTACAGGTGCTATATAAATGCAGGTTGCAGTATGCTGCGCTAACTTTATTGCTGTTTACTGTAATAGCCCCAAATGCAGATAATAAGGTATGCCTGAGTAACTTCACCTTGTGAAATAAGTTGGCTTTGAGCTTGTTCCCAAAAACATTAATCAGGAGAGAGTTCATTCCTGAAATGTTTCCCTGCCCCACCTTTCCCTCGAGCCCCCTAACCCCCACCAGTGCAAAAGTAATCCTGTTGTCTTTCACTGCTCACACTCACTGGGATCAGATTTGTGAAGCGTCAGCGTTGTTTCGTTGACACTGGCTACGGTCTTATTGCCACGTAAGGGATAAACACATCCCAACACCTGTGCAGTGAGGGAGGAGCTAAGACAAGTCCTGTACTGCATCTGTGATTGTCGTGATCCAATAGCTTGTCAACACCTCGAGCTTTCAGCTGCATGTGAGTATGCTTTGTGGACTGTTGCGCTTAGTTAACCTCTCACAGGACTTGGTAGTGTACAGTAACAGTCACTGCGGTTTCAGGGAGTGCCGAGAGCGCCAGAGGCAGAAAAGTGAGGCTGTTTTTCACTGCGCATAACCAAAAGTAATCTCCCTCACCCCTCAATCCAGTGCCACATGGAAAGGCAAGACCTCTTGAGATCAAAGTCAAAGTCATCTGCACAAGTACATGTGTGCACAGGTAGTGATAAACATACTTGCAGCAGCATCACAGGCACATAGCATTGGAGGCACAACATTCTCAAGAAAAACATAAATTAAACATAAATTGTTACCAATTTTTACATGATAAAAACACAATTAGAACAGAAAAGAACAAAGTCCATTGTAGTGCAAAGTGGTCATAGTGTTGCTATACCAAGGTGGTGATTAGGGTTGTGCAAGTTAGTTCAAGAACCGAATGGTTGAAGGGACGTAGCTGTTCTTGACCCTGGTGGTGTGATCCCAGAGGGGCTGTGTGTGGGATACAGCTTGCTGAACTAGAAAGACTTAATTGGAACACAAACTTAAGAATTTGCTAGGACACTGATGGGTAGTCAGAGTATAGGAGAGACTTCCATTTATATAGCACCTTTCAGAACATCCCAAAGAGCTTACAGCCAATGAAAGACTTTTTGAAGTAGTGACAGCTGTAATGCAGGGCAGGTTTGTGCACAGCAAGCTCCCAGAAGCAGTTGTGACAATGAACATATTTTGTTTTAGTGAACTTGGTCAAGAAATGAGTATTGGCCGGGATAGGAGGAATAAGTCCCTCTTCTTCTGTGAGATGTTGCCTTGGGATCTCCTGCAGGGCTCTGAGAGTTCCGCACTCGTTCAGCACTGGGGCTCAGCATGGACACAGATTTCAATGCAGAACCTTCGGGCAGAAGCTGAATTGGCGTCAACTGAGCCATAACTGAGGACAAGTTTTGGAGAAATGCCAAGGTCAGTTTCTTCAGGCAGAAACAAGGATGGGAGATGGGGTGGGACGGATGGGGTCGCTAAACTTGAAAGCAGAGCCGGATTGTATAGGGAAACATTTGTTCACATAAAAGCAGTGGAAGTCTGGAACTCTATCCCCCAAAAAGCTAAGGGATCAATAGGAAATTTCAGGCTGATAAACTTCTTTTGGTCAGGCAGGGGTTTGAAGGTTTATGGAGTCAAAATACAGATCAGCCATAATCTAATTGAATTGTGGAATCATCTTAAGGGGCTGAAAGCCCTCCTTCTGTTAGGGAGCTTGAGAACCCGGGGAGAGTTAAGAAGCTCTGGATGGGGTGATGGAGGAACAGTGGTGTTGGTTTACTGCAAAGGTCTGAACTGAAGGGTCTTTGGCATCTGACCTTCTATGTGAGTTCAGGAGCCCTGCTGGTTTAATTGACCAGCCTCTTTCATTTGTGCTGTTTTAGATTACGGTGTCCATTGTAATTTGAAGTTGGCTGCTGTCCTGAGCTCTGAGTTCACTCCTCCAGCCCAGAGTCAGGGAACCCACAGAGAAACACACACTTTTCACCCACCAAGTCTGTGCCAACCATCAACCACCCAGTTACACTAATCCTACATTAATCCCATTTTATCATCCCCATAATCCCTTCAATCCCAGATTCTACTGCTCACCTATGCACCAGGGGCAATTTACAGTGGCCAATTAACCTACCAACTTGCACGCCTTTGGGATGTGGGAGGAAACTGGAGCACCCGGGGGAAACCCATGTGCTCACTGGAAGAACGTGCCAACTCCACACAGACAGCATAGAGTCACAGAGTAATACAGCACGGAAACAGGACCTTCGGCCCAACTTGTCCGTGCCACCAAGATGTTGATCTAAGTTAGTCCCATTTGCTCATGTTAGGCCCATATCCCTCTAAACCCTTCCTATCCATGTACCCGTCCAAGCGTCTTTTCAATATCCACTCTTAGTTGCTTTACCTTCAATGATATTAAATCTTTTAAGTTTCTCACCCTCTTTCCCTATTTGATGACATACTATTTTTGGAATGGTTTTAGTGCCTTCCCACTGCCAGACAGATGCAATATGTTTGTTTCATGTTTCTCCTATTCCATTAAGGGGGATCTGCTGGGGGTATAAGTGGGCTGCAGCCAATCTGGCCTGAACCCTACACATGGCCTGGTCCCATTGGGCTGGCCTTGTCCTGGATCACCAGGCTCTGCTTCAATATTCTTCTCTCTCTGCTTCAGAGGGATCCACAGTAGGCAACAAAAAGTGCAAAGTCGACCCAGGCTCGGAGGTTAATCATATTCCCTTCTTAGGCATTTCCTCAGGATCAAGGATGGCTTGCTTCCACTGTAGAGCTGAGGTGCCTGCCCATGATTTCTTTTAATGTGGGGTGGTTGGTGCACATCAGCTGCCAGTCAGTATGGACTGAGTGAGGGCTTGGTCTAATGGCAGGGAGAGCCAAGGTAAGTGAGGACTGGACACTGATTCACAGACCTAGCATGTAAAGGCACACATGTAGACAGACACAGACACACATGCAGGTGCACACACAAACACACACACACAGGCACACTCTCACAGACACACACAGAGGCACAAACGCAGGTGTACACACACACATGCACACTCTCACAGACACACACATACACACACAGAGGCACACACACAGACACACACGCAGGTGTACATACACACACACACACACACACACACACACACACAGAGGCACACCCACAGACAGACACACATACACAGACACATACATGCAGGCACACACACGCACACTTGCACAGACACACGCATATACACACACACACACACACACACAGGCACACACACAGACAGACACACATACATACATATACACAGGCTCACACACACAGACACACACACACACACACACACACACACACACACAGGGAGGCGCACTCTCAGACATACAATCTTGCCTGTACCCTTTTCCTCCACACCCTACCTGATGGCCCCCCCCCCCCCCCCGTTCTCCCGATCTCTGCATCTCCACCACTTATTGTCTCCTTCAGTCAACCCCTCCATGGTCCCCCATCCTCTTAGCTCCCTCCCCTTCACTCACTCCCTTCCCTCCTAGCCTCTTCTTCCTCCACCTCCCCACTCCCCCTCCTCTTGACCTCCCTCCACTCTCCAGCTCCTCATGCTCTCCCAGGGTGAAGGCACCCCCTGACCTCTGCCATCTGCCTATCTCAACAACTGCACTGCCCAAAGCCCGTGGCCTAACCCAGGATCCCTGGAATTCTCCCGGAAAACCTCAGGAGAGTCTATGGCCCGGTGTTGCCGATATTGGCAGATTGTGGTCTCAGAGGGTTAATAGAATTTGTTGGACTCTGTAATGAAGAACAGCTGCCTGAATCATTCTGTGAAAGGGCTACTGCAGATTTAACTTCATTATGATGTAAACCAGTTTGACAGCTTTCTGGCGATTAGTCTACCTTTTAAATCCTCTTAAACAACAACTTGCATTGACAGAGCTCTGCTAACCTAATAAAAACATCCCCAGGTATTTCTCTGCTGTATTTTCAGCAAAAATTTGACACTCAGACAGATCAAGAAATATTGAGGCAGGTGATGAAAAGGTTAGTTAGGAATGTGAGAGCATCTTAAGATCTCAAAGGAGGATAGAGAGGGTTAGGGAGGGAATTCCAGCCTGTTACTATCCCTTCTGATCCCCACACCCCTCCCTGTAACATTGGTGATGAGCTGCAGTGGTTGGCACGCTCTTAAAACATCATTTGTAAAACTGAAGTGCTTGATTATGTCCTTGCACCCTGTTGAACCCCACAAGCCTGCTCCCACCTCATGTCCCGTCCTGTATGTTTCCTCCTTTGCATCCCTCTTACATCCAGTCTGCCAAATCCTCAACTATTTCAAACCACTTACCCCTTAAAAGCCTGAAACAAAATCCAAAATCTTCAAACCCCTCCCCCCCGCAACACTCTGTATTTGATATTTAATGTTTATATTTAATATTTCTGTGGGGTCTCTTTAACTCCCACCAAAAGGCACTATATTAGTCTCCTGCTTTCTCTCGAGACACAAGAGACTGCAGATGCTGGACCCTGTGGCAACGAACAGTCTGCTGAAAGAACCCAGTGGGTCAAGCAGTCGACAGAATCCTCCTGATGCAGGTTTCAACCCGAAACGTCGACAATTCCTTTCCTCCCACAGATGCTGCTCGAGCCACTGAGTTCCTCCAGCAGATTGTTTGTTGCTCCTGCTTTCCCTCCTCTGGAGCTGTGGGATTAGAATCCCTGCACTGCATAAATGAAAGTTGTTGCAGATTCTTCAGAAGAAGCCATGCTTCATCTCAAGCTGAGCTCTGAATGAACTTAACCAGGCAGAGTCCTGGGACATGTAACAGTGTGTGTAATGCTTTACAGTGCCAGCGACCTGGGTTCAGTTCCAGCCACTGTCTGTAAGGAGTTTGTACGTTCTCCCCTTGTCTGCGTGGGTTTCCTCCGGGTGCTCCGGTTTCCTCCCACGTTCCAAAGACATATGGGTTAGGAAGTTGTGGGCGTGCTATGTTGGCGCCGGAAGCGTGGCGACACTTGCGGGCTGCCCCCAGAACACTCGACGCAAAAGATGCATTTCACTGTGTGTCTCGATGTATATGTGACTAGTAAAGATATCTTATCTTACACAAAGGAAGGCCATTCAGCCCCTGGAGTTCATGCTCGTCTTTGTAGCTCATCTGTTCAGTCCATTTTCCCTCCTCTTTTCCCTTGTCTTACAAATTTTCTCTGTCCAATGCATATCCAATTCCTTTTTGAAAGTCCTGACTGACTTTGTCTTCATCAAACAGTGAGTTCCCGATCATTATTGGACATAAAACAAAGTTTTACTCACAACCCCATTTTAACTTTAAATCTGTATCCCTTAGCCCTTGTACAGTTGGCTAATGGGAACAGCTTCTTTCAGTTTCACAAACCACTCATGTTCTTGTCCACCTCTGTCAAGAGTTGTCTCTGTTCCAAGGAGAACATCCCCATCTTCTGCGGAGTAACCTTGGAGCTGAAGCCCCTCATTCTTGGCGAATTTCTTAACTACTTTATTAAGAACCTTCACATACTTCCTCAAATAAGGTGACCAGAATTGGACACAATACACAACAAAGGTTCCACATAAACTCCCTGAGTTTAAATCTCTGCCTCTATATAATGGCCTTTGGGATCCTGTACACTTTGCCAACTGCTCTCTCAACATGCTCTCACTTTCGGAGATTTATGTAATGTGAATTGCCACATAAGCTATCAGAATATATGATCAAAAGTTGAGTCAAAACAGGTAGGTTTTAAGTAAAACCTTAAAGGAGGAGAGAGAGGTGAAGAGACAAGATGTAGAAGGAGAGAATTTGAGAGCTTAGAGCATGGTGGAGTGATCAAAGTCTGGAATGTGGCAGATCTGGCCATGACTTGCCTTGCTGAAAGTAGCATCACAACTTTTTCCTAGCTTTTCGTGTCAAGGTGTTAGGTGTTAAGAATTACAAGGGATTTTATTAAAGTAAGTCGAGAGTAAATGTCACTACTTGCTCTAGAGTACACATGTAGAAATGTAGGTTTCAAGGATCTTAAAGGGGAGAGAGAGTGAGAGAGATTTAGGGAAGGAATTTCTCCCCCTTGCCAGTGATGGAGCAGACAAAATCAGGGTCATAGAGAGATACAGCACAGAACAATCACCCACTCATCTACACTAATCCTCCATCAATCCCAATTCTTATTCTCCTCACCTTCTCATCAACTCCTCCCAGATTCTACCACTCATCTACACACTGGGACGTTTTGCAATGACCAATTAACCTGCCAACCCGCACAACTTTGGGATGTGGGAGGGAAACCAGAGCACCCAGGGAAACCCACGTGGTCACAGGGAGAACGTGCAAACTCCACGCAGAAAGCGCCCAAGGTCTCTAGTACTGTGAGGCTGCGGCTCTACCAGCTGTGCCACTGAGCTGGAGGTTAGGTTTAGAGAAGCTCAGACTTGAGGAGGTTATTGAGAGAGGAAGGGACAAGACATTGGAGTGATTTCGAAATGAAGATGAGAATTATGAAATTGAAATGAGCCAGTGTGCACAAGTGAGTGCAGGGTTAATGGATTTTTGTGAGTATGGATACGTTAGCATGCAGATTTAAGTCCGAGTAAGTTGAGAATGAAATCTCAGAGAGAATTAGGGCTTTAGGCAGAAAAACATGAATGTTAAATCATAAATTATGGTAGAGCCAAGAGTTTAGGCTGATAGATTTTCAGACAATATTCTTTCTGTGTACAGCAGGAAGGGCCTGAGGTTCTTTTCAGTTAATTCTCTATAGAACAACTCCAACTTGTGTTTGTACGTAGATTCAAATGCTTCACAGTCGGGGAATGAGAGCAGGCATCAAGATGTTGAAGCAGAACTGGGAAGGTTGTTGGAAAATTTGCTTAAACAAATAAGAGCGGGATAGTGGGCCTGGAGCTGACTGTTTAATCTCTCCTGGATCTGGCACCGGAGTGTCATCTTATGCTGAAATATCCACAGTGGAACCAGAGTCTGTGTGTATCACCTCTTTGAGATTTAAGTTAAATATCTCTGCCTGTCGAGTTGTATGTACATGAGGAAGAGCAAGGAGTTCAGGTCTCGAATCAGGTGAATAAGATATCTAAGCAATATTATTTATCTTCCCTGATTTAGAAGGATCTTCCTCCGTGCACCATTTTGCTGCAGACTCTGCCAACAGTGACTGAATGGAATCATAAAAAGGTATAGCACATAGTGAGGTCCTTTTGCCTGCCCATTCCCAAGGCAATATTTAGGTTAACCCAGCTTCCCAACTCTTGGCGAGTGGGCTTACGGTTTACAGCACATCAAGTCCTCCTGCAGATACCCTCTAAATAAGGGAGGGGTTCTCTCTCCACTCCCCTTTCAGGTAATACCCTCATCCCCCATACTTCTAATTAGTCTTACGTGATGGCAGCTGAAGTCACAGCCACCACTGATGGAACAATTAAAATGACGGACATAGAATCATAGAGTCATACAGCATGGAAACAGGCCCTTCAGTCCAAATGGTCCATGCTAACCAAGATGCCCGACCCAAGCTAGTCCCATTTGCCAGTGTTTGGCCCATAACCTTCTAAATCTTTCTAATCCATGTACCTGTCCAACTGTCTTTTAGAAGTTGTTATGGTACCTGCCTCGACCACTTCCTCTGACAGCTTTAAGATCACCCCTCAGTCTCCTATGTTCTAAGGACTACGTGGAAGACCAGAACTCAACTTACTCAGTTAAGATGTCGGGTGTTAAAAGTGACAAGGAGTTTCGATATGGATAAATTGATTCCACAGGCAGGAAGGTTGGTAAAAAGAGGACAAGATGCCAGTAAAGTTGGGGTTTAGGTATTTATTTTTTAGGCATCGATCTGGATTGCATATCTTGTAAAGATGAAGGAAAAAGATTCAAAGATTCATTAGTAACTGTTGAATCAGGGGAAACCTTCAGCAGGTCCAGCAAGAAGAGCAGGGTTGTGGGAGGGGGTTCCAACTGAATTTCTCTTTTGGGGAGCTGGCAAAGGTTCAGTGGCCTGATGGTGATGAGGAGGCGTACAGGAGTGAGTTAGATTTGGCTGGTTGAGTGGTGTCGTAACAACAACCTCACACTCAACGTCAGCAAGACCAAGGAATTGATTGTGGACTTCAGGAAGGGGAAGTCAGGAGAACACACACCAGTCTGCATTGAGGGGTCAGTGGTGGAAATGGTGAACAGCTTCAAGTTCCTGGGCGTCAATATCTCAGAGGATCTATCCTGGGCCCAACACATTGATGCAATCACTAAGAAGGCACACCAGTGGTGCTACTTCATTCAGAGTCTGAGGAGATTTGGTACGTCACCAAAGACCCTTGCAAATTTCTATAGATGTGCTGTGGAGAGCATTCCTACTGATTGCTTCACCGCCTGGTATGGAGCCTCCAATGCACAGGATCACAAGAGGCTGCAGAGGGTTGTAGACTCAGCCAGCTCCATCATGGGCACAACTCTCCCCACCATCGAGGACATCTTGGTGCCTTAATAAGGCAGCATCCATCACTAAGTTTTGAATCACTAAGGGTTGAGAGGGTTGAGAGCTTCAAGTTCCTGGGAGTGAACATCACCAACAGCCTGTCCTGGTCAAATCACGTGGATGCCACGGCCAAGAAAGCTCACCAGCGCCTCTGCTTCCTCAGGAGGCTAAAGAAATTTGGTTTGTCCCCTTTGACTCTCACCAACTTTTACCGATGCACCATAGAAAGCATCCTATCTGGATGTATCATGGCTTGGTACAGCAACTGCTCTGCCCAGGACCGCAAGAAACTGCAGAGAGTTGTGGACACAGCCCAGCGCATCACGGACACCAGCCTCCCGTCCTTGGACTCTGTCTTTACCTCTCATTATCTTGGTGAAGCAGCCAGCATAATCAAAGACCCCACCCACCCGGGACATTCTCTCTTCTCTCCTCTTCCATTGGGTAGAAGATACAGGAGCCTGAGGGCACGTACCACCAGACTTAAGGACAGCTTCTATCCCACTGTGATAAGACTATTGAACGGTTCCCTTATACGATGAGATGGACTCTGACCTCACGATCTACCTTGTTGTGACCTTGCACCTTATTGCACTGCACTTTCTCTGTAGCTGTGACACTTTACTCTGTACTGTTATTGTTTTTACCTGTACTACCTCAATGCACTCTGTACTAACTCAATGTAACTGCACTGTGTAATGAATTGACCTGTACGATCGGTTTGTAAGACAAGCTTTTCACTGTACCTCGGTACAAGTGACAATAATAAACCAATACCAATACCAATACTAAGGACACTCATCACCTGGGACATGCCCTCTTCTCGTTATTACCATCGGGGAGGAGGTACAGGAGCCTGAAGACCCACACTCAATGATTCAGGAGTAGCTTCTTCCCCTCCGTCATCAGATTTCTAAACAGTCCATGAACCCAGGAACACTATTTCGTTATTCCTTATTTTTTGCACTATATTTATTTTGTAAATTTAGAGTAATTTTATGTCTTTGCACTTTACTGCTGCTGCAAAACAACAACCTTCACAACATACGTCAGTGATAATAAACCTGATTCTGATTCTGACATTGCCATGTTGTGCCAGTTCTTCAAGGCATTTGTCTCATGAATTGGAGAGGGGGATCTGAAACCTTTGTCCCCACCCTGGTTTCCTCCCCTCCCCTCCCGCTGAAGATGTGTTGATCCCAGGAGATAGGTTGCCAGCTGTCACTGACCTCACACTGAACCTGCATCCAGATGTGAAAGGACATAAAAGTCACCGGCCACAATCCAAACCGGGGCCTAGGCTGATTGAAGGAGACTCTGGAGGATTACCGGTTGGACAGAATGTCCTCTTCCTGTGTGGAACATTCTTTGCCATATATTACCTTGATTCGCCTGCTGCTTGCCTGTTGGGTCAGGTCTGCGTTTCATGCCTCATAGATTGTTGTCTGACAACAATGCTCTATGCCACCTTAGTGTTAGTGTTTAATTACCAGCATCACCATTACCACTTCTCTAAAGCTTCTCAATAACTCAGCACCCTGCCACTTCTTGGTATTCCTAAGTGCATTGTTGACATTTGCAGTCACGAAACCCTTCCCCACATTCCGTTTCAGTTGCCTAGTGCTGGCCAGAACAGTTTCAGAAGCTGACTGACCTTTATTCGGAATACCAGAGTTCTGGGTCCCAGCCACTGGAAGCAAAGCTGGGTCAGGTTGTGTAGATCAGAGAGCCAGTATAATGATTGAAGGGGGGGGGGGAGAGGGGGTTGCCAGCCACTCGCCTGGGAGATCCACTGCCGTTACTTGACTGCTCTTCATTGTCTCATTTGTAATCTCGTGAGTTCATTCTTCCCCCCAATGGGGGTGTGAAGAGGCTGCCTATGATGGAGACACAAGAGGCTGCAGATGCTGGAATCTAGAGCAACAAACAAAATGCGGGAGGAACTCAGCGGGTCAGGCAGCATCTGTGGAGGGAATTGGACAGTCAATATTTCAAGAGTCTCGACCTAAAACATCGACTGTCCATTTCACTCCACAGATGCTGCCTGACCCACTGAGTTCCTCCAGCATTTTGTTTGTCGCAGTCTTATGGGGGCAGGTTGGGGATCAACTCTAACCTTTTGGTGCCACTTTACACTACCTTGTGGCTCTTAATGGAATAGCCGTGGCCTCTTGTTCAGTTGCAGTTCCTGGAATTAAGTCACAGCCTTGTTGTAGGAGTCGGTTTCAGCCTCTTTTGGGCCTCTTTTGGCTGTTTTGTGGGGTTTAGTTACAGCCTCCTGTCTACATACTCCTCTCCTGGAAACCATTTGCAACCTTTCATGGGCTGTTAGTTTTAGCTCCTCTTGGGTGCATTTTAGCCTTCTTGTGAGGGTAACAGTTCTGCACACAACTGATTCCCAGTAAGTGCAAGGAATCATGTTGATTGGGACTTTGTTTGGACTTAGTTAAGTGCACTGCCATACAATGAACTTGCCAAGTCACACTCAACAGCCACTGCTCCATCAGTGTGTTTAAAAAAGAGGCCAACCTCTTCCTTCATGCTGTAACATTGCATTCAATGTTTTAAATCTTCAGAAGCAGTATCTGAGTTCCATATGCTGCACAGTCTACCCTTGTAACTTGAAGACCTGCATGGTGCGTCTTATGCACAATCCTTCCAGAATTACCTCACTGTCTGCCACACAGGGTATGGGGATTTAGATATTAGCAGCTGCATTTCCTACTTTACAACCCTTAAGAATTCTTTGCCATAAAAACATTGCATGAACACAAGACTTTCTCTCATTGTCTTGATTCAGCCTCTAAATATGGGTGCCAGTGTTGCTTTTGCCTTGGGGAGTGAAGTTGGGGAGAAGTATGAAGCAAGGTTGTTGTTGGCCTGGTGGGAGGGCTTTGGTGCCTGCCCAGTACAGAGGCATGGAGGACCAGACAACAGCGGAGAGAGTAGGATCTTGTCTGTTTATGTGGGAGGGACAGTTTTTGCCTGATGGTGGGGAGTCTCTGACATGTCTGTTGGTGGAGCAGGGGTGGGAATTTTGTCTGATAGCAGAAGTGAGGAGAGGATGGGTGAGGGGGAGCAATGTTTTCTGGTGGGGGTGAAAAGCAAGACCTAGTCCTTTCCTGCTCTTGGGGTCCACAGCTGGATGTTTGTGTAAATGGGTGGATAGAGGTCTAACCCAGGAATAAAATTAAAATATGACCTGACCAGAGCCACGCCCAAGGAGGTAATTTGTTCCCTGCCAAACCTACCTGGGCCCCTTCCTGCAGTATAATGAAACAGAAAGTGCTGCAAATAGTCAGGGCCAGTCAGCGTGTGTGGAGCGAGGATCAGGGCTAATGTTTCAGGTCAAAGACTCTCATCAGAACTGCAGCAAATGGTACAAATGGTGTTGGCCGAGGGAGGCGCACTGATTGCAGATGATCTGTCTGGAAGAGTGCAGCATGGAAACAGACCCTTCAGCCCAACTTGTCAATGCCAGCCAAGTTTCCCTCCTGTACTAGTCCCGTTTGCCTGCATTTGGCCCATATCCCTCTGGACCTTTCCTATCCATGTATCTGTCCAAATATTTCCTATCCATGTATCTGTACCCATCTCTATCACTTCCTCCAGCAGCTCGTTCCACATCCCCACCACCCTCTGTGTGAAAAACTTGCCCCTCAGGTCCCCTTTAAATCTTTCTCCTCTCAACTTAAATCTATGCCCTCCAGTTTTATATTCCTCTACCCTGGGGAAGAGACTGTGACCATTTACCTTGTCTATGCCCCTCATGTTTTTATAAACCTCAAGAAGGACATCCCACAGCCTCATACACTCCAGGGATAAAAGTCCCAGCCTATCTAGCCTCTCCTTATAACTCAAGCCCGGTAAATCCTTGTGAATCTGTACTGCACTCTTTCCAGCTTAATGACATCCAGAACTGCACGCAGTACTCCAAGTGTGGTCTAACCAAGGCTTGTACATCTGTAACATGACGTCAAAACTCTTGTACTGAATGCCGTGAGCGATGAAGACAAGCGTGCCACACACCTTCTCCACCACCCTGTCTACTTGTGTTGCCACCTTCAGAGAACTATGTACTTGTACCCCTGGGTCTCTCTGTTCTATGTAAACAGGAGATAAAGGAAGACAAAGGGCCCTTTACATTCCGTCACCTGTCTGGCCAAAGTCTCTGAAACTGCTGCTCGGCATTCCCCTTGCCCCTGTCTGGCTCCCAGTCTATCATTAGAGACGGATTACTGTGATTAATCAGTCCTTTTGTTGGGATGGTACAAGGTGGACTGTTTTCATAAAGCAATTCCATTCATTTTAGTGTTTAAAAGTTCAGTGAGCATTCGTATTAACTGGAGTGAATCAATAATTTATAGACGGAAATGAGCTGAGAAATGTTTTGCCTGAGTTGCCATTAATGCCTGTTTTTCCATTCTCCTGACCCTGTAATTCTACCAGCACTAGCTCTGCCAAGAGCTGACTTGTCAAGTGTGCGCCCCTTTTGAGTGCCAGCAGGCTATTTCACTCCAGAAGGTATGGCAGGAATACTGGATGCTCTTAAGCATGCACACACTTTCCAGGGAGGGAGTCCCTGGATAGCAACCAGTAGCAAGAGCCCTGACAGCTTCCCTGGCAAACCCTACTTCCCAAAGCAAAGCCAAGTCAGAATGTCATCCCTCTATGCTCAATGTCTGCTGCCAAAACTCTCCTTGTAAAATAAGTGGTGACAAAATAACATCTTCTTTTACTTATTCAGTTTTGGGACCTGAATGTTATTGGCAATCCGAGCATCTATTGCCCATTTTTAATTGCCCTGGAGAAGGTGCTGATGAGGCGCCTCCTTGAACCGCTGCAGTCCTTCTGGTGAAGGTGCTCCCACAGTGCTGTTGGCAAGAGAGTTCCAGAATATACACCCAACGGCGGTGAAGGAACGGAGTAAGGATGGTGTGCGACTTGTAGGAGAACCTGCAGATGGTGGTGGTTCCATGTGTCTGCTGCCCTTGTCCTTAGTGGTTGAGGCCACAGGTTTGGGAGGTGCTGTGGGAGTAGTCTAGGTGAGTGGACGCAGTGGATTTTGTAGACGGTACACGCTGCAGCCAGTCTGCGTCGGTGGTGGAGGGAATGAATATATAGGGTTTGGATGAGGTGCTGCTCAATTGGACTGCTTTGTCTTGGATGCTCATAGAAAAATATAGTATGGAAACAGGCCCTTCAGCCCACCACGGCTATCCTGACCATTATACCTATCTATACTAATCCCACACCTGCATTAATTCCATATCCATGCCCTGCTCATGCAAGTACCTGTCCAGATGTCTTTCAAATGTTGTTACTGTTCCTGCCTCCACCATCTTTTCTGCCATTCCAGATACCAGCTACTCTTATGTGTGAAAAATTTACTCCTTTAAACCTCCTCCCTCTCACCTTAATACTGTGCCCTCCAGTTTTGGGCGCCCCTATTATGGTGAGCTTCTTGGATGGTGTTGGGAGTTGTTGGTGCTGCGCTCATCCAGCCAAGCAGGGAGTATTCTATTACATTCCTGATGTACCTACTAAGCAGAATACAGCAGCGTGCCTGGGTTTCTTCAGCAGTGTTCTCACCCACCCTGCAATCAGGCTTTATGGGTTTGTCCCATAAGGAATGGTTAAAAAGACCGGGCCTGTGTTATCTTGAGTTTCGAAGAATGAGAGGTGATCTCATTGAAATTTGATAAATTCTGAAAGGGCTTGACAGAGTAGATGTCTAGGACCAGAGAACCTGAGATTGGCCATTCAGGACAGAGAAGAAATTTCTACACCCAGAAATTAATGAGTCTATGGAATTCTCTGCACAAGAGTGTCGAGGCTCAGTCACTGAGTGTGTTCAAGGCAGAGGTCAGTAGAATTTTAGATATGAAGGGAATCGGGAGGTATGGGATTAGTGCAAGAAAGTGGGGCTCAGGTAAAAGATCAGCCATGATCTGAATGAATGGCGGAGCAGGCATGAATAGCTAAGTAGTCTACTCCTGCTTCTATCGGTGAACTCCCTGGTTTGTTGTAGCGTCACACAGCACTGAAACAGGCCCTTTGGCCCATCCTGTCCACACTGACTGTCAGGTACCTGTCTATACTAATCCCATTCACTGGCACTTGGTCTGTAGCTTTTCCTGCCTTGGCAATTCAAGTGCTCATCTAGAAATTTCTTAAATGTTCTAAGAGTCCCTGTGTCTACCCCCTCTCAGGCAGAAGGTGAAAAAAACCACCTTTCTATCCCCTCTAAACTTATTACTCCTTACCGTAAGACTATCCTCTGGTTACAGGCACCTCTGCTATGGGGAAAAGACTACTATCTATCTGCCTTTTCTTTGCATTTGGACACCTCTTGGTCCCCTTCAGCCTTTTCCACTCCAGTTATACAGAGCCCTGGTGAGACCACATCTAAATTGTGTGTACATACACAGAAGGAAAGAGATATTTAAGAGGCAGTGCAATGAAGGGGCACCAGGTTGATTCCCAAAATGGTAGGTTTGTTCCATGAGGAGAGATTAAACAGACTGGGCCTGAACTCACAGCCCCTGGGAGCTGGGTTTGATTTTGACTTCAGGTACTGTCTGTGTGGAGTTTGCACGTTCTTTCTATCACTGCATGGGTTTCCTCTGGATGCTACTATTTCCTCACTGTGTCTCTGTGCACTGGTAGCTACTGCAACTTCTCCCTTGTTGAGGTAAGTAGCAAAGAGAACAAGAATCAAAGGAGAGTTAATGGATATGAGTGAGAGAGAATAAGTTGCAGGGATTCAGGGAAATAAGGAGAGGGGGAGATAAGATATAAGATATCTTTATTCGTCATATGTACGTCAAAACACACAGTAAAATGCATCTTTTGTGTAGAGTGTTCTGGGGGCAGCCCGCAAGAATCACCACGCTTCCAGTGCCAACATAGCACACCCACAACACCACGCTTCCAGTGCCAACATAGCACGCCCACAACTTCCTAACCCGTATGTCTTTGGAATGTGGGAGGATTCTGGAGCACCCGGAGGAAACCCACACAGACACGGGGAGAACGTACAAACTCCTTACAGACAGTGGCTGGACTTGAAACTGGGTCGCTAGCACTGTAATAGTGTCATGCTAACTGCTACACTGCCCATGGTGGGAGTGTTCTGCTGCAAGCTTGTATGGACTCGTTAGTTGAACGTGTTGTAATAAATAAATACAGCCGGCGCATTGAACAATTTTGAATTCTGATAAAAGGTCACAGGCGTGAAATGTTGACTCAGTTTCTCTCTCCACAGAAGCTGCCTGACCTGGTGAGTATTTCCAGCTGTCACTTTCTAGTGAAGAATTTTATTTTTTGTTTTCCAGAGCCGAAAGGACAGGGAGCGGCCAAAGCAGAAAGTGAAGAAAGCTGCAGAATCTTTGAGCACGGTTGTGAGCACAGTCACTGTAACAACAGAGAAGGTAAGTGAATGCTGACAGTTATAATTAACAGCCCTTGGGCTTGTAATATTCAAGCCCGAGTCAAACGAAGACATGCTCCTGATTATCAGCACAGTGCACTGGAGTTTACACACCTGGTGCTCACCTTCTGAGGCCTTGTCAGGCTGTGGTTTTTGTTGCTCAGGCTTCACATCAAGCTCTTTGTTCTGCTCCTGTTTTCCAGCTGTTCCCCAAACCCTTTGAGTGCTGATGTGTACATGTGCCAAGTGTGTTCCTTGTGGAATCGCATTCCATGTATCGAAGTATCTTTTCTTGTTCCTTCATTGCAGCAGGCACCCGCTGGTGGAGTGGTGATGTCCCAGTGAACTGGTCCCAGTGATTTCCTAGTGACCCACCCCCAGCAGTGTCCCAGCGAATCAAGCCAGCCACAGATAGTGTCAATATGAGCTGCCCCCAGCAGTGTCGTGGTGAGCCATGCCTTGATGGGGTCCCAGTGGACAGCTCCCGACAGCGTCCCAGCGAGTCACCCCATCTGCCAGTGGCGTCCCAGTGAGAAATCCCCGGGAGTGTCCCAGTGAGTTGGTCCATCTGCCAGTGGTGTCCCAGTGAGAAATCCTCTCCCAGGAGTGTCCCAGTGAGTTGGTCCATCTGCCAGTGGTGTCCCAGTGAGACATCCCAAATTGTAAGCCACCCCCAATGATGTCCCAGTGAGCCATCCTTCAGTGATGTCCCAGTGAGCCAGTGTTCAGGTATCACACCATCCTGATCCTCAGCATCCACACACTGCTATTCCTGCTCCTTCACTTCTCCCCTCCTTTTGCTTCCGAAACCTCATCTCTTTTTTTAACAACGGTAGCACATTGCAGACAGAACAGAAGGACGTAATTCCTATGAGAGTGAGGAATTTCACATCTGGGGTGAAATATCAAGAGCTCCTGGGATTCTACAGATACAGTGGGCCATCCAGGTGTAACACGAGATTGTTTTGCATTGGGAATGCCTTTATACTGTTTGTAGAGTATCTTTAGTGTCATCTGTTGCTCTATGTGCCACTATGAAATTTGGAAGACTCCTTGCAGACGTGGAATATGCATACAATGCCCCGATTTAAGACAAACTTTAAAAATGCTTAAAAAGAAAAGGTGCCCGAGTTTTTCAGAGTAGCCTGTGTGATAATCTGGCCTGCTCTCCCACTTATGCCCCAGTGGGTGAATACTCCAGGTGAGGTGGGACTGAACCAAGCATTTCAGTTGCTGGTTTATGATGGTTGAGCTGGAGATCAGGGGGGAGACTTGTGGAAGTTAGGCTGATGGATGATCCGGCAGAGTGTTTAAGGGTAGGTGCAGGGAAAATATTTCCATGTGGAGGATTTTAAAGAGAAAGGAATGTTTGGAATGTTGATAAGGAAGATTGGGAGATGGCTCATGTGGAGTATAAATAACTTTGTGCACCTAATTATTGTGCTGTACTTTCTCACTTAATGACACTTAATGTTAGTAAAGAGGTCCAGGGTATTGTGGATTTATTCATTTCAAATCTGTGAATCCTGCCCACTCAATAGATGAGCCAGAGGCATAGCTACAATCATGTCATGGTAATGCTCTGGATTTTTGGACATCAAGGAAATAGAAGGTTAGTACAATAAAGTAACAATGGGGTAAAAGAACAGTCACAACATTGTTGAGAAGCAAAGCAGGCATGAGGTCTGAGTGGTCTACAGCTTCTGTTTTGTTCTTACATGTTAGTTGTCCGAGCTTTACCAAGAATGTGCGATCAGACAGTTTATCCTCACAGCCCCAGCCTGAAAGGGTTAAGGAAATAACTTTCCAAAGGAGAATTGGGTAAATAACCAGGAGAAAAATTTGCAGAGCTCTGGAGAAAGAATAATAGTTAACGGGACAAATTTGAGAGAGATCTAGGTGTTCTAGTGCATAATTCACAAAAGACTAGTATGTAGGTACTGCAAGTACAGATCTTCCCCTGCTTACAAACACCTGATTTATGTAGAGTCCATACAGGCGAATGAGCATTTGGAAGACCAGCTGGATGGATTTGCTGACTGCTGTGGGGCTGCAGGCATCTTCTGCTGGGTGGAGAATCGGTTCGTGGCAGCATTTTTGACTTGCGAACTGTTTGGGTTACGAACTGTTCACAGGAATGAAACCCTATCATAACCTGGAGAGGTCCTGTAACTACGGAACTAACAAAGTGAAGTTTATTGTCATATGCCCAAGTACATGTGTGCACAGGTGCAATGAAAATCTTATCTGCAGCAGCATCTCAGGCACATAGCATCAGATATGCAGCATTTACATAAATTATGCACAATTTTTACAAGATAAAAACACAATTAGGACAAAAAAAAAGTCCATTTCAGTGCAAAGTGATCAGAGTGTTGCTAAACTGTATTGATTAGAGCTTTGCTGGTTGGTTCAAGAACCGAATGGTTGCTGTTCTTGAACCTGGTGGTGTGGGACTTCAGGCTTTAACAGAATGTCGACACAAGAGACGGCAGATGCTGGAATCTGGAGCAACAAACAATCTGCTGGAGGAACTCAGCGGGTCGAGCAGCATCTGTGAGGGGAAAGAAATTGTTGACATTTCAGGTCAAAGCCCTGCATCAGGTTTTCGACCCGAAACGTCGACAACTTCTTTCCTCCCACAGATGCTGCTCGACCCGTTGAGTTCCTCCAGCAGATTGTTTGCTGCTTTAACAAAATGTCTATTGTTTATTGCCTGGGGAATTGAGTATAGAAGTACAGTGGTTATGCTTCAGTTATATGGGGCATATGATGACACCACATCTGGAGAACTGTGTACATAAGTGGTCTTCTTATTTAAGGAAGGATATAAGTGTTTTGGAAGCAGCTCAGAGAGTTTGCTGGATCAATACATGGAACGGACATGCTATCTCATGGGAAAAAGTTGGGCAGGAATTCAGAAGAGGGACTTGACTGAAATGTCTCAGATCATGTGGGGTCTTGACAGCGTGGATCTGGAGAAGATGTTTCCTCTTCATCATAGAGTCATAAGAGTTATACAGCACGGAAACAGGCCCTTCAGCCCATCTCGTCCGTACTGACCAAGGTGTCCACCTGAGCTAGTCCCATTTGCCCGCGATTGGCCATATCCCTCTAAACCTTTCCTACCCATTGTACTCACCCAAATGTCTTTTAAGTGTTGTTATTGTACCTGCCTGAACCACTTCCTCTGGCAGCTCGTTCCATATACCCACCACCCTCTGTGTGAAGAACTTGCCGCTCAGGTCCTTTTTAAATCTTTCAACCTTCAACCTATGTTTTTAGTTCCCTTCCTCTGGGGAAAAAAAGACAATGTGCATTCACCCTATCTATGCCCCTCATGATTTTATATACCTCTATAAGATCACCCCTTGGTGTCCTATGTTCCAAGGAATAAAGTCCTAGCCTGCCCAACCTCTCCTGATGACTCAGGCCCTCGATTCCTGGCAACAAAGTGCTCCTGGGATAATCGAGAACTGGGGGTTACTATTGAGAAACAAGCGGTCAGCCATTCAAAGCAGAGCTAAGGCAAAATAAATTTCTCTCAGAAGGTCGTGTCTTTGGAACTCTCCTCCTGAAAGGACGGTGGAAGAGAGTGAATATTTTTAAGGCAAAGGTAGGTAGATTATTGATATGCAAAGGGGCAAAAGGTTATTGTGGGTAGGTGGGAATGTGGGCTTGAGGTTACAGTCAGATCAGTCATGATTTTATTAAATGGGGAGCAGACAAGGGGCTGAATGGCCTACTTCAGCTCCTCATTCATATGCATGTTTTCAGAGACTCAGCACAGGTGAAAAGGGCTAACAGAATCCATACTATATGTTGACTACAATTTTTGTACTTATACACTTCTAAGGATCTGCGGATAAGATAAGATTAAGATTTCTAAATTAGTCACACGTACATCGAAACACACAGTGAAAGGCATCTTTGCATAGAGTGTTCTGGGGGCAGCCCGCAAATGTCACCACACTTCCGGCACCAACATAGCATGCCCACAACTTCCTAACCCATACGCCTTTGGAATGTGGGAGGAAACCGGAGCACCCGGAGGAAACCCACGCCGACACTGGGAAAACGTACAAGCTCCTTACGGACAGCGGCCGGAATTGAACCCAGGTCGCTGGTGCTGTAATAGCGTTACGCTAACCGCTACACTACCGTGCCTGCTAAGGATCATTGCTAAGGCCAGGATTTATTGCCCATTCCTAAATACTCTTGAACCAAAGTAGTTTTCTGGGCTATTTCTGAGGGCAAGTAAGAGTTGTTGGTATGTCTGGAGTCAAAACTGGCAAGGGTGCCAAATTTCCTCCCAGATGAACTTTAGCGAACGGATGGGATTTTACCGACAGTCCACTAGCCTTGTGTTCTTATGTCAGCACAGTGTGTGAAAATGGAGCTAGGAGCGATCAGCCAAGATCTTGAAGAATAACAGTGCAGACACAAAGGACCAGATGGCCTCCTCCTGCTCCTAACACTTATATACTTATCATTGCTAATGATGTTATTTTTATTTTGAGATTATTAACTGAATTCAAATTCGACAGCTGCCGTGGTGGGATTTGCATTCAGGTCTCTGGATCATTGGTGCGGGTCTCTGGCTCGCAGTCTGGTGTATAAAGTCATGGAGTACTACAGCGCTGAAACAGGCCCTTCAGCCCATCTAGTCCATGCCAACCTGATCTGCCTAGTCCCATCTACCAGCACCCGGACCATATCCCTCCAAACCCCTCCCATCCATGTACCTATCCAAACCTCTTTTAAATGTTACAAATGAACCTGCATCCACCACTTCCGCTGGCAGCTCGTTCCACACTCGCACCACCCTCTGAGTGAAGAAGTTCCCCCTCAGGTTCCCCTTACATATTTCATCTTTCACCCTAAACCTATGACCTCTAGTTCTAGTCTCACCCAACCTTAGGGGAAAAAAGCCTGTATGCATTCACCCTATGTATATCGCTCATAATTTTGTATACCTCCATAACATCTCCCCTCATTCTCCTGCACTCCAGGGAATAAAGTCCTAACCTATTCAACCTTTCCCTGTAGCTCAGATCCTCAAGTCCCAGAAACATCCGTGTAAATTTTCTCTGCACTCTTTCAAGCTTATTGATATCTTTCCTGTAGGTAGGTGACCAGAACTGCACACAATACTCCAAATTCGGCCTCACAATGTCTTGTACAACTTCAACATAACATCCCAACTCCTGTACTCAATGCCCTGATTTATGAAGGCCAAAGTGTCAAAAGCTCTCTTATCGACCCTGTCTACCTGCGATGCCACTTTCAAGGAATTATGGATCTATATTCTGAGGTTCCTTTTTTCTACTGCACACCTCAAAGCCCTAGCATTCACTGAGTCAGGCTTACCCTGGTTTGTCCTCCCAAAGTGCAACACCTCACACTTGTCTGCATATATGAAGGATATATCAGCCTTGGAGGAAATATAGTATAGATGGGATGGACAGCAAACAATCTTCTGCAGGGTTTCGACCCGAATCATCGACAATTCCTCTACCCCCCCACAGATGCTGCTCGACCCACTGAGATCTTCCAGCAGATTGTTTGTGGCTCCAGATCCCAGCGTCTGCAGTCTCTTGTGTCTCTTCTTAAATACATTCATGTTCCCTGGAATTTGGGCAGTTATTCAGCCAAGGTGGAGGCAGATTCAGTTAGGGTTTTGAGAAGAGAAATGGCTAAGTATTCGAAAGAAAGAAATTTGCAGAACTGTGGGGAGAGAGCAGGGGAGTTGAATTAGGATTGATCTTACATTGAAGTAGGATGGAGTTGTAGAGTAATACAGCATGGAAACAGGCCCTTCAGCCCAACTCCTCCATGCTGGCCAAGGTGCACACCCAAGCTAATCTCATTTGCCTGCATTTGGCCCTTATCACTCTAAATCTTTCCTATCCATATACTTATCCAAATGTCTTTTAAGGTTGGAGGTGTTGTGGATAGTTTGGAGGGCTGTCAGAGGTTACAGCGGGACATAGATAGGATACAAAGCTGGGCTGAGAAGTGGCAGATGGAGTTCAACCCAGATAAGTGTGAAGTGGTTCATTTTGGTAGGTCAAATATGATGGCAGAGTATAGTATTAATGGTAAGACTCTTGGCAGTGTGGAGGATCAGAGGGATCTTGGGATCTGAGTTCATAGGACGCTCAAAGCAGCTGCACAAGGTTGACTTTGTGGTTCAGAAGTGTCACGAACCAGCAACAAAAGAAACACACTGAGCATAATTCAGTGTTAAAAACTATTTTATTAATCACTACTTATGATAATACGTAAAATAAAAGTAAAAATGTTAGTATGTTAGAATTCAAAAATGTTAAACCTTGAACGTTAACCCCAAAACTAAACTCGTCGTGTGTGTGTGTGACAAAGTCCAAAACTCCCAGTTCCGGAATGGTTCTTAAAGTTCAGTTCCGCAAGCCATAAGGTGAAACATGAGCAAGGGCTTCTTCAACAACCACCGTTGTCTGAAGATAAGATGTAGATGTAGAAAAACATAGAGAGAGTACATACGAAATCCAAATGTTCCACGATGGAACCCAAACGACACTTCAGTGTTTACTCGGTAGTGACTTCCTCACCCCGAAATGCATCCGAATCGTGGTCGTCCACACACAAATACCTGTTTCCTTCTACAGGTCAGCAACAAAGTGAACTCCACCGGATTACTTCCAACTTCCATACATGGGTTTCAGTGGCAAACACAGTTATTGTTTCTCATCCATCGATAGAGAAAACTAGCAGGCTGGTGTCTCTCTCCCTTCTCTCTCTCTCTCCTTCGTCTTCTTCTTCTGCTGACTTCTACAACGTCATTACATCCTTTATCTTCTATTGACGTAAGCACGCCCCACACACACATACACACACACTCTCTACCTTAAAGGGACTTTCACTGAGTCCGTAACAGAAGGCATATGGTTTATTGTCCTTCATCAATCATGGAATTGAATTTAGGAGCCAAGAGGTAATGTTGCAGCTATATAGGACCCTGTTCAGACCCCACTTGGCGTACTGTGCTCAGTTCTGGTCACCTCACTACAGGAAGGATGTGGAAGCCATAGAAAGGGTGCACAGGAGATTTATAAAGAGGCTGCCTGGAATGCGGAGCATGCCTTATGAAAGCAGGTTGAGGGAACTCGGCCTTTTCTTCTTGAAGCAACAGAGGATGAGCGGGGACCTGATAGAGGTGTATAAGATGATGAGAGGCATTGATCGTGTAGATAATCAGAGGCTTTATCCCAGGGCTGAAATGGTTGCCACAAGAGGACATAGGTTTAAGGTGCTGGGGAGTAGATATAGGAGAGATGTCAGGGGTAAGTTTTTTACTCAGAGAGTGGTGAGTGCCTGGAATGGGCTGCCGGCAACGGTGGTGGAGGCGGATGCGATAGGGTCTTTTAAGAGACTTTTGGATAGGTACATGGAGCTGAGAAAGATAGAGAGCTATGAGTAAGCCTAGTAATTTCTAAGGTAGGGATATGTTCGGCACAGCTTTGTGGGCTGAAGGACCTGAATTGTGCTGTAGGTTTTCTATGTTCTATGTTCTAAGTGTCATTGATGGACTGAATGACCTGTTTCGATGCTATAACCTTCCCTTGCTTCTATGATGTCTTGAAGATATTAGGGAAAGCTATTCAGGGAGTTAGGGAATCTGGGACAGGTGGACGTGGTCTAAAATTTAAAGCCAGGCCCTTAAGTGGCGAGGAAATGTTTCCACAAGTAGAGGGAGGACGAAGCTTGGAACATTTTTCTCGAATGGCAATCGATGCTGGACTAGTTGTTCCCCTTAAATCTGAGACTGATAGATTTTGCTTAAGCAAAGGGTGAATAGAAAAGTCAGGGACGTGGGGTTAATTCACAGATGAGCCCTAACTTCATCGAATGGAAGAGTAAGGTTAAAGGACTGAATGTTCCCTCCTTGTCCTGTGAACTTCCTGTCGTATCCTTGTGCACACATCATAGTGTTCTCCTGCAACACCCCTCTCATCAACTACTGTCATAAATTTCTATCCTGTTCAATAACTGGGAGGAAATATGCCACCCTTGTCAGTTTTGACTCCAGACACCCCAACTAGGTTGACTCTTACTTGCCCTCCATAATGGCCCAGCAAAGTACTTCAATTCAAGGGCAATTAGGGATGGGCAATAAATGCTGGTCTTACCAATGATTTCCAGATCCTTAAAAGTGAGCAAGCACAGAAATTCCAGTCAACAACTGATTGATGAGGGATACTTGCATTCTTTTGTTGTACATCAAAAATTGCTCATTGATGAAAGTATCTACAGGAGGTGCTGCCTCAAGAAGGCAACATCTCTCATCAAAGATCCCCACCATCAGGGCCATGCCATCTTCTCGCAGCTACCGTAGGGCAGGAGGTATAGAAGCCTGATGTCCCACACCACTCCCACTGTGATAAGACTATTGAACAGTTCCCTTATACGATGAGATGGACTCTGATCTCACAATCTACCTTGTTGAGACCTTGCACTTTATTGTCTACCTGCACTGCACTTCCTCTGTAGCTGTGACACTTTACTCTGTACTGTTATTGTTTTTACCTGTACTACCTCAATGCACTCTATACTAACTCAATGTAACTGCACTGTGTAATGAATTGACCTGTATGATCAGTATGCAAGACAAGTTTTTCACTGTACCTCGGTACACGTGACAATAATAAACCAATACCAATACCAATACACCAGGTTCAAGAACAGCTACTTCCCTTCAACCATTCGGTTCCTGAACCAACCTGCACAACCCTAATCGCTACCTCAGTATAGCAACAGTATGATCATCTTGACCACTTTGCACTACAACGGACTTTAAGTTTTTGTTCCAATTGTGTTCTTTCTTGTAAAAATTGTGTATAATTTATATGTAATTAGTTTTTCATGTGAATGTTGTGTCTCTAAATGCTGTGTGCCTGTGATGCTGCTGCAAGTAAGTTTTTCGTTACACCTGTGCACACATGGACTTGTGCAGATGACAATAAGCTTTGCGCACATACATGCCCCATTTCAGCATCCCAGTTCTTTCTCTGCCATGCCTTTCCATTTTAAGTTGTTTCTTTAAATGTAATATAAACTAACGGAGAGTTTGCTGTGTTCATCATATTTTCCCATCTTGTATCTGATATCTGCCAGACTTGCACAAGTGCCAGCAGCAGCAGCAGCCGTAACTACAAGTCGGGCACCACGAGAAGTTTGGATGAAGCCACACCCACCTTTGCCAGCAAACACTTCCAGAGACCGTCCGCGCCACTCGTGAGCGGGAAGGAGACGGCAGAGGTGGCCAGGTCAGAGGTCAAAGGGAAGAAGGCTCCCAGCCATGCCTCCGGTCAGCGGGGACGAAAGCCGGGCGGAGCCAAAAGCACAGCGAGCGTTGCCACGGTTTCCTCGCCCAGCCTGTTTCAGCAAGGTACCGTCCACAGTTGGCCCAAGGCAAAATGCCGCAGATGTTGGAAATCTGAAAGGAAACAGGAAATGTTGGAAATACTCAGCAGGTCAGGCAGCATCTGTGGAGGGAGAAATAAAAAATGGATGCAATAACTCCAAACTTGCTGGGGGCACCAAATCCCAAGAACAAATTTTTAATTAAAACTATGCAACAACAGAAAATTGGCCTTTAGAGCATGTGACAGTGGCTTCGCCAGTAGAGCTGCTGCCTCACAGCTCCAGTGACCCACGGTCAGTCCTCTGGTGTTGTCTGTGTGGAGTTTGCACGTTCTCCCTGTGACCGGGTGAGTTTCCCCTGGGTGCTCCAATTTGCTTCCAAAAGATGTGCAGCTTGGTAGATGAATTACATAAAACATTAATGTTTTTAAAATTTTTTTTAAATTTAATTTTAATTTAATTAATTTTTAAACAAAAAAATTATGCTGGAGGAACTCAGCAGGCCAGGCAGCATCCGTGGAGAAAAGCAGGTGGTCAACATTTCCGGTCAGGGCCCTTCTTCAGGACTGAAGATAGGAAAAGGGGAAGCCCAATATATAAGACGGAAAAGTAGAGCAGTGATAGGTGAACAAAAGAGCAGAGGCGGGGTGGGCACAAGGTAGATGAATTAGCCGCTGTAAATTGCCCCTAGTGAGTGGTAGAATCTGGGGGTAGATAATGGGAATGTGGGGAGAATAAATGGTTTGGGGTAGGATTAGTGTAAATGGATGCTTGCTGGTCAGCACGGACTTGATGGGCCAAAGGTCCTGATTTTGTGCTCTGCCTCTCTATGACTCTGCTTGGTGTGTGTAATGCTTGCTGGTTTTCCGGTGATTCGACTCACAAATGGGAAAAGTTAGAAGTGAAATAAGTTGCAGAGAAAAGAGGGGAGGGGAGGGGCAGAGAGAGTGCAGGAGAAGGTCAGTGATGGGTGGGGGAGAGAGCAAAAGACGCAAGTGGTGGAAGTTGTGGGGTTAAAGTGGGCGGTAAAGGTTAATGAATAACAAAAGGCGTGTGAAGAGGAGGTGTAAGTAGGAGCTGAGTAAAATCTGAAGTTTCCAGGAGAAGAAAGAAACTGATGCAAGTGGTTGGTTAGAACACACCTAAGAGTATTGTGTGCAGTTCCAGTCACCACGCTACAGGAGGATATGGTTTAAGCTGGAGACGGTACAGGAAAGATTCGCAAGGATGTTGCCTGGACTGGAGGACTTGAGTTATTGAGGTTGGATAGCCTGGGACTGTTTTCTCTAAAGCGATGGAGACCAAGGGGTTACCTTACAGAGGGTAACAAAATAGATAGGGTAGATTGTCACAGGCATAGGTTTAAGGTGAGAGGGGGAAAGAGTTAAAGGGTATCTAAGGAGCAAGTGGTGGGTGCACGGAGCAAGTGGCCAGAGGAGGTGGTAAAGGCAGCTACAATTACAACAGTTGAAAGATATTAGGACAGGTACATGGATTAGAGGGATATGGGCCAAATGCAGGCAATTGGCATTAGTGTAACTGGGCAGCTTGGTCAGCATGGACCAAAGGGCCTATTTCTATGCAGTATAAATATGAATCTGTGGTGGAAATGTGAAGAACAAGGCTGGGATATCATCGGAAACTGCTGAACTGAATGTGCAGTCTGGATGGCTGCAACGCGCCACGTCGACAGCTGAGCCTCTGTTCCTTGATGTTCCCTAAGGCTTATGATGAACTCTGTTGGAGCAGTGTGGGAAACTGAAGTCAGAGAGGTCAGGATGCGAGGGGGCTACAGATTTAAAGTGACAGGCAGCTCACAGTTAACCTTGCAGACTGAATGTCTGTCTGCAGTCGGACCATTTGGGCTGTTGATGGGAGATGAGGAGGGGGCTCGAGAGGCAAAGTGGTGTGGGGGCATGACATCTGGAAGTTACGAGGGAGAGTTTTCACATCAGGCATCCGGCAAGCATGACACACACTGAGCAAAGCCAACTGTTGTAATGGAGACACAAGAAATTCTGCAGATGCTGGAATCTGGAGGCCCTTTGCCTCTTCTACCTATCACCTCTCAGCTTATTACATCTTCCCCCCTTCCCCACCCACTACCTTCCCCCTCTCACCTGGACCCCCCATCACCTGAACTCACCTATCCCCTGCCTGCGTGTAACTCTTCCTCCTCCCCCCACCTGCTTATTCTGGCTTCTGCCCTCTTCCTTTCCAGTCCTGATGAAGGATCTCGGCTCGAGACATCGACTGTTTATTTCCCTCCATGGATGCTGCCTGACCTGCTGAGTTCCTCCAGCACTTTTTGCGTATTGCAACTGTTGTAATGGCCAACTTCCTGTGCACATTGAGTTTTATTTAAAAAATTGCTCTTGGGATTTCGGTGTCACCAGCAAGGTTGGAGTTATTGATTCCATTTCTGGTCGCCACACTTTAGGAAGGATGGGAGTGTCCTGGAAAGGGTGGAGAGGTGATGGTTCTAGAGGTGAGGGATTTCAGCTCCAAGGTTGGAATGGACAAGCTGGTGTTGTTTGCACTGAAGCAAGGCAGATGGAGAGGAGATCTGACGGAGGCATATGAGATCCTAATGGGTTTAGAGAAGGTGAATAGTGTAAAACAGATAGCAGGTAGTTCAAGTACTGGGGAAGACACAGATTTAAAATATGGGGCAGATGACGTAAGTGATATTTTTTTAACACAAGGTAATTATGATCAGAAATTCAATGTCTGCAGTGATGGTGGAAACAGAGTCAATCATTGCCTTCAAGAGAAAGTTAGCTATGAACCTGAGTGAGAATAATTAGCAGGGCTATTAGGAAAGAGCAGGGGACTGGGACTGACAAGGTTCTGGACCGAGGGTTAGCACACACTCAAAGGGATGAATAGCCTTCTGTGCCACAATATTTCTCTGATTTTATTCCCGTTCCCAGGCTTGTCAGTATGGCGTTTTTATTGGTAAACATCTTTAAATGCCAGTTTCATTCCACACTCACAGATTAATGAAAACATATTTCCATTGTTAGTTCCCGGAATCAGTTTATCGACAGTCAGTCCCTTCCAGTTCCAAATTACAGCAACTGTCATTAAACAAGTAAATAGTCACAGTGAATCCTCCTGAAAATGAGTGAGATCAGGATCCCATTCCAGATCTGTGACATTAACAGGCATGTGATCAACAGCCACCTCAACCCTTCCTTCCCCAGTAACAGAAGCAATATCTTTTAAAGTGGCAAACATTCCAAGGAATTTTACAGGACCGTGCAAAATAGCAATAGCGCTCAGCAATATAAGGAGGTGTAAGGGCAGATGAACAAAAGGTCGGTCAAAGTAATAGTTCCAAGAAGTACCTTAAAGGATGGGGGGAGGTTGTGAGAGGGGTAAAAACAGATAATCCTGGAAGACCCAGCAGTTTAGGCAGCATCTGTGGAAATAGAAACAGAGATAATGTTGCAGAACATTTTGGTCCCTTTGGGGCTCAATACTGAAGTCAACAGTTTCCGATCTGGCCTGTTCTGCTCTAAGGTTATCCCTCTGTAATGTTGACTCAGTTTTCCTCTCTCCATGGGGACTGCCTGACCTGCTGAGTGTTTCCTGCACTCTATTTTAGGCTTCACGTTTTACCAATAGCTCTGCCCTACATTTCACGGCTTTTAATACATTCCTTTGTTTTCTCTTCCTCTAAATAACCTTATTAATTTAGACACTTCCGTAAACATCAGGGTGAACCCAACAGCCCTGATCTCACCCCTGTCGGAGCTGTTTCCTTTGTCCTATCCATCCTTCCCCCACCAACTCTGCAACCTAAAATTAATTTGTTTAGTCACGTTCCCATTCTGATGAAGAGCCTCTGACCTGAAACGTTAACTCTGTTTCTCTGTTCACAGATGCTGCCTGACCCACTGAGTATTTCCAACATTTTCTGGTTTTATTTCAGATTTGCTACATCTGCGGTTTTTTTGAATCCCATATCTTAGGAGCTTGGCTGTTGAAAGCAGAGCCATTAATGGTGAGCGACCAAATTCAGAGAGGACAGAATTAAAGTAGCACAAGTATCTCAGAAAGTTACACGGCTGGGGACAATTGGAACAATAGAGGAGTTCAAGACAGTGGAGGTGATTAAAGAACAGGGTGAGAACAAAAGTCGAGGTGTTGCTTAAGGAGGAAGCAGTGTGGCGAGCTAGCACAGGGGATGATGGGTGAACAAGATTTGGTGCAAATGAGGACACGAAATGTTATACATGCAAACCCCTGCGTGTATACAAACACAAAATGTTGCAGATGCTGGAAATCTGAACCACGAACACAGAAAATGGTGTGCTTTCTTCAGTGGTTAGGCAGCATCGACACAAAGAGAAAGAGTGGTACTGCTTCAGGTCGCTGACCTGTCATCAGAACTGTGTGCAGTCATCTACGTGTACACTCACCCACGCCGTCTGAAACTGAAGATCGAGCAGCAGCCACCCTGCTGAGGAAAACCACACAGAAGCTTGACAGGAAGCTCGAAAAAAATTGTACAAGAATATCTTCAAACCTTGCACAACTTTAACTTGGTAGTGCGGTTGTCAGCTGTAGACCAGCTGGCAGCACTTGCATCTGAGTTGGATGGTCGTGGGTTTGAGTCCCACTCTAGAGACGTGAGCACAGGAGTCCTGGTCAGCAGTACCGTGCGCTGCTGAGGAAGCAATACAATCACCAACCGTTAGATGAACTACTAAAATGAGAACCAATCTGTTCTCTCAGGTGGAACTGAATGATCCACGGACAGTGTTTTAAAGAGGAGCAGAGGAGTTCTCTATGATGTCCTGACCAATATTTATACCCCACTCAACATCTTTAAAAGACATCATCTCATGATTACCATGTAATTTGTGGGTGTTTGATCTGTACTAATTTGCTGCACCTCACCCATTGTCTGCTGAGTGCACCGGAAGATCTGGAGAATGGAAGTTGCTATAGGAATGCAAGAATTCCTTTTCGTTTCTTTTATAAAGACAGGAAAGTGTCTGACAGAAGTGGGAAACGTTAGAGGTAAAGGCCTGCATCCAGGCGCAGTGGCACGGCCTATAGAGCTGCTCCCTCACAGCTCCAGTGACCCAGCTTCGATCCTGAGCTCCAGTGCTGTCTGTGTAGAATTTGTACGATCACCCTCCCACATTGCAAAGACAGGCGGGTTGGCAGGTTAAGTGGCCACTGTAAATTGCCGTTAGTTCATAGATGAGTGTAGTATGTTGGTGGGGGGGGGGAAGTTGATGGAAATGAGGGAGGAATAAAATGGGATCAGTGTAAATGGGTGCTCGCTGGTCGTCGTGGACTCAGTGGGCCTGTTGCCGTGCTCCATAACTCTATGGCTTACCTCTCCGTCCTGGTAAGTGGAATTACGGTTGTTATTTGACCATTTTCTAAAGAGCAAGTTCCCGTGAATTGATATTGGTATTGGTATTGGTTTATTATTGTCACTTGTACCGAGGTACAGTGAAAAACTTGTCTTGCAAACCGATCTTACAGGTCAATTCATTACATAGTGCAGTTACATTGAGTTAGTACAGAGTGCATTGAGGTAGTACAGGTAAAAACAATAACAGTGCAGAGTAAAGTGTCACAGCGACAGAGAAAGTGCAGTAAGGTGCAAGATCACAACAAGGTAGATCGTAAGGTCGTAGTCCATCTCATCGTATAAGGAAACCATTCAGTAGTCTTATCACAGTGGGGTAGAAGCTGTCCTTAAGCCTGGTGGTATGTGCCCTCAGGCACCTGTATCTTCTACCTGATGGAAGAGAAGAAAAGAGAGAATGTCCCAGGTGGGTGGGGTCTTTGATTATACTGGCTGCTTCACCAAGGCAGCGAGAGGTAAAGACAGAGTCCAAGGAGGGGAGGCTGGAGTGAGGTTAGAATATGAGAGCAGGAGGGGGTCATGCTCCGCCTTTCCGTCAGAGCAAGGTTAAATACCAGGGTTGGGGAACCCAGAACCAGAGGGCACATGTTTAAGGTGAGAGGGGAGAGATTTAATAGGAACCTGAGGGGCAACTTCATCAAGAAGATGGTCTGTATATGGAGTGAGCTGCCAGAGGAAGTGGTTGAGGCAGGTATATCAACAACTAAAAAGCACTTGGACAGGTACATGGATAGGAAAGCTTAAGAGGGATATAAGCCAAACGCAGCCAAATGGGACTAACTTAGATGGGCATCATGTCGGTATGGACTGGTTGGGCCGAAGGGCCTGTTTCTCTGCTATATGACTCTGTGACTCTAAGATTGATTCATTCCTCAGCTCCATTTCTTTGGCTTGGATTCCTACACTTGATACAGTTAACAAAACTCCGAAAAGTGCAGATGTTGGAAGTCTGTGAAATAGAAACAAAAGATGCTGGAAACACTCAGCAGGTCAGGCAGCAGCTGCGGAAGGAGAAACAGAGTTAACGTTTCAAGTCAGTGGCTCCTCATCAAAGCTTGATGAACTGACCTGAGTTTTCAAAGATCCCTTTGACCTTCAGTGCAGGGAGAGAGAAGTGCAGGGCCACAGTTTCCTGGTCAGGTAGTTCAGACCCTGGATCAGAGTCTCAGGATAAAGTGTCGGCCACCAAAGACGGAGATGAGGAATTTATCTCCTTGAGGGTTGTAAATTTTGAAATTCTTCATTCCAAAGAGTTAATGGAGGTTGAATCATTGAATAGATTTGGCTAACTGGCCACTTTAAATTGCTCCTGCTGTGTAGGTGAGTTGGTGAAATCGTAGGTGGAGTGGTTTGGGGGGTGGTTGGGGGAATGTGGGGAGTAAAGAAATTGGGATGAGGGTAGGTGGGTGCGTGATGGGCAGCGCAGACTCAGTGGGCTGGAAGGTCTGTCTTCGGGCTGTCTGACTGAATCTGTGACCTTCAAGGCTGATGAAGACTTCAGGGCGAAGGGGAAATCAAGGTCATGTAGGAAAGTGAAGCTGGGTCACAGCAGCCAATGGAGCAGCCAAACAATCCTGAAGGGCCATATGGCCTACTCTAGCACTTGTTCTTCCTGCTCTGCAACCGTTCATTCCTGAACAGACTGGTACTAATTTTAAGATCAAGATTGTTATTTATTCCTCCGTTCCCCCCTTCCCATTCAGTGAAAATTGTTTCCCTTTATCAAGGAGGCTTTGGAGAGGGTGCAGGAGAGGTTCCCCAGGATGCTGCCTGGATTAGAGGGCAGGTACTGTAAGGAAAGGTTGGAGGAACTAGGGATGTTTTTTCTGTAGTGGCAGAGGCTGAGGGGAGACCTGATAGAAGCTTATAAAAATTATGAGAGGCCTAAGAGTAGACAGTCGGTATCTTTTTCCCAGGGTCGAAATGTCTGATACTAGAGGGCATGCATTTAAGGTGAGGGGGGAAGATTCAAAGGAGATGAGTGGGGCAAAATTTTTACACAGAGAGCGGTGGGTGCCTGGAATGGGCTGCCAGGGATGGTGGTGGAGGCAGATACGATAGAAGCATTTAAGAGGCTCTTAGATAGGCACATGGATGTGCAGGGAATGGAGGGATATGGACATTGCACAGGCAGAAGGGATTAGCTGAATTAATTTAGCACAACATTGTGAGCCAAAGGGCCTGTTCCTGTGCTGTACTGTTGTACTAGAGAAGCAAAGGACTGCAGATGCTGGAATCTAGATGAAAAACACGATGATGCTGGAGGAACTCAGCAGGCCAGGCAGCATCCGTGGAGAAAAGCAGTCCTGAAGAAGGGTCCTGACCCAAAACTTTGACCGCCTGCTTTTCTCCACGGATGCTGCCTGGCCTGCCGAGTTCCTCCAGCATCACCGTGTTTTTCACCTGTCCTGTTCTATGTTCTATGAGGAGATCGAACGTTCCAACTGTCTGAAAGGGTTGTACATGCAATATCCTACACCCCCCCTCCCCCGTCCCTGTGTTGCTGTGACCATACTTTAAAGAGTATGTCATTGGCATTAGAGCGCTGTGTGACTTCCTGAGGTTAGGAGAGGTTGTACATGTTGTTGCAGATCTTTTCGTGACTGAGTTGATGCCTTTGAAGAAACATTTCAATCATTAGCTTCTGCAAAATCAAGACACTACTGCCTGCTCTCGGTCTCTTGGCTAAATGAGGAATCCTGTCCCACGTATCCAGGCAGTCTTCCCCCAGCAGTTTCAACACATGGGAAAAGCAAGTAACAGGCGCATAGAGGAGTGTTCCGTCAGTGTTAACGGGCACGTTTATTGAGAGAAATTATATTAACATTAATAGCACCATTTAAAATGATTGATTGCTCTTAAAAAGCTGGAGGTGTCACTTTGAATAGCTGGGTCTAGATAATTGCAAGTAATGAGGTGCTAAAGTGATCTACTTACACAAACAGTTTGAGATTAGCATGTGTTTAAAAGTGGGAATGGGACATTAATAAGCTGTTTTAATGGTCCCACTGTGAGTGAAACACAAATTGTACACTCCAAAGAAAAATGGTCATTGATTTTTGAGGTTTGTGCTCATGCAGTCTCTTTCACATCCCAAATGGCTTTGTAGATTTGAAGTGTCGTCACTGGTGGAATATGGGAAACACAGCTGCAGCCAGTTTGTGCACAGCAAGTTCCCGCAGTCAATGATGTGATTACCAGCAAAAAAAACATACCGCTGGAAGATCTCAGCAGGTCAGGCAGCATCTGTGGAGAGCAAAGGGATAGTCAATGTTTTGGGTTGAGACCCTGTATCAGGACTGAGAGAGAAGAGGAAAGATTGCCAGGATACAGAAGTACAAGAGAAACAAAGGACTGCAGATGCTGGAATCTAGATGAAAAACACGATGATGCTGGAGGAACTCACACGGTCAATGTTTCGGGTCAGGACCCTTCTTCAGAACTGCAGATAGGAAAAGGGGAAGCCCATTATATAGGAGGGAAAAGCAGAGCAGTGATAGGTAGACAGAAGAGGGGAGGTAGGGTGGGCACAAGTCGGTGATAGGTAGATGCAGGTAAGAGATAGTGACATGCAGGTGTGGGGGAGGAGGGGAGAGCAGATACACTGGGGGATGGGTCAAAGGTAAGGAGAGAAAGGGAAAAAAAGAGAGAGGCTTGGAAAGGGAAGGAGAGAAGAAGCATGGCGGGGGTGGGGTTGCTGTGGGGAAGGGGGGGTGGGGATTACTTAAAGTGGGAGAATTCAATGTTCATGCCGTTAGGCTGCAAGGTTCCAAGACGGAAAATGAGGTGCTGTTCCTCCAGTTTGCACTTAGACTTCTCCTGGCAGTGGTGGAGGCCGAGGACTGACATATCAGTGACAGAGTGGGAGGGGGAGTTGAAGTGACTGGCAATGGAGAGATGCAGGTCGCGGTTATGGACAGAGCATAGATGTTCTGTGAAACGGTCACCTAGTCTGCGTTTGGTCTCGCCAATGTAGAGGAGGCCACATTTGGAGCACTGAATGCAGTAGATGATATTAGGGGAGGTGTGGGTGAAGTACAAGGGAGGGTTGGGAACAGAGGCTGGTAGGTGATAGGTGGAACCAGATGAAGTGGGGGTGGAGGTGATGGGAAACATGAACAAAGGGAGGAGAAACCCAGAAGGGCAGGTGAGTGTGTGTGGGAGAAGAACTGGGAGTGTGGGTTACCTGAAATTGGAAAATTCAGTGTTATACTATTGGATTGTAAGCTATCCAGGTGGGATATGAGAAGCTGTTCGAAAAACACAATATATCTTATTCTGCTTGGGTAGCTTACAACCCAATGGTATGAACATTGAATTTTCCGATTTCAAGTAACCCAAACTCCCAGTTCTTGTCCCACACACATTCACCTGTCCACCACGGTTTCTTCCCCTTTTGTTCATCTTTCCCATCTCCTCCTGCCTCCCTGTCCCCCAGCTGGCTTCCCCCACCCCCTTCACCTGGTTCCACCTACCAGCCTCTGCCCCACCCCTTCCTCATACTACAGTATACTGGCAGTCCCTCCTGTTCCCTCTCACTTCTGATGCAGGGTCTTGACCCGAAACGTTGACGTACACCTCTTGCCTCCACAGATGCTGCTCGACCCAGCGTTCTGTTTTTTGTTCCAGGTTCCATCCATCTGCGGTCTCTTGTCTTGTGATTATGACCAGATAATCGGTTCCAGTGATGCAGAGTCATTTCCGCTGGTTCCGAGCCCTGGAACTCCCAAGCCAACAACACCAGCTTGCCAGTGACACCAATCTCCCAAAGAACTGAATGCACATAAAGAGTGAGGGATAAACATAGGTACCGGGGGGGGGTAACTCTCACCTCTTTTGATGTCGCACCATGTCCACCAGAGAGAATAAACTCGATTAAAGTCACACCTGAAAGACCTGTTCGTACATCGATTGTTCACCATGAATTGCCCCTACCGTACACATGAGTAGTGGAATCTGGGGGTAGTTGAGGGAACTGTTGAGGGGATCAGGTAAAATTAGTGTCAATGAATGCGTGATGTTTGCCATGGTGGGCTGAAGGGCCTGTTTCCATGCTCTGTGACTGTTGGCAGTGCTGCAACCCCTCAGTACCGCACTCTCTGCTGAGGTTTTTGTTTTTGGGTCTCTGGGCGGGGCTTGGACGTGTGACCTTCTGACTCAGAATGCAATCCACTGAGTCCTGACTGCAGGGTCTCGACCTGAAACATCAACCATCCCTTTGCCTCCACAGATGCTGCCTGACCCGCTGGGTTCCTCCAACGGTTTGTTTTGCTCCAGATCCCAGCACGTGGAGTCTCTTAAGATAAGATTTCTTTACTAGTTACATGTACATCGAAACACACAGTGAAATGCATCTTTTGCGTAGAGTGTTCTGGGGGCAGCCCGCAAGTGTCGCCACGCTTCCGGTGCCAACATAGCACGCCCACAACTTCCTAACCCGTACGTCTTTTGGAATGTGGGAGGAAACCAGAGCACCCGGAGGAAACCCACGCAGACACGGGGAGAACGTACAAACTCCTTACAGACAGCGGCCAGAATTGAACCCGAGTCGCTGGCGCTGTAAAGCGTTATGCTACCCGCTACACTACCATGCCTGCTCTCCGAAGATGCAGTCTGAGAGCAGCAGGTACCCAGCGAGCGAGAGTTGGGGGAAGGAGGGATGGTCAGTGGAGGGTTATGAGCTGTTTGCTGTACCCCAGCTTTAGTTGTGTGCTTGGTAATCTATTACAGGCAATCTCCTGAGCACCTCCAGCACTGGACTGCAGCCTTCCCAGGAGACCGGGGTATTTCCCAAGCCCGACCTGCGTGGGGAGGCTTATCCGGCTGCCCGGGATTCTTCACAGACTCCGGTGCCGTACGACGCGCCGAAATCGGACGTCTTCAGTGCCGAGGGATCCCTGTCGGGCTTCAGCTCGTTGATGCGCTTTGGCCCCACTCCCACGGCCCAGAAGAAGGCCTCGGAGAGCTCACCGGGGGAGTTCCGGCCTTCTGGCGGAATGGGCGGCCCTTCCACTGGGGCTCCCGGCTACAAGCGGCCTCAGCCGGTGGCTGGGCTGGAGGAGGAGGAGACGGTGAAGGAGAAGAAGCACAAGGGCAGCAAGAAGAGCCGGCACGGACGGGGGAGGCCAAAGGGCAGCAAAAACGATAGCAGCACCAGCCTGGCCATCCCCATCTCCCTCATAACGTCGTCGGCAACCGATCCCACTGGATGCATCACCAGCCCTGCCTTGCCAAAGTTAACGCCGTCCACCAGCCTGAGTGGTTCCATTCCAAGCCTGTCATTGGAACCTTCACTTCTGGGTTCAGGTATGGAATCGCAACTCTTTCGCGCTATCCCATGTCTGTCTTAAGTCTTTCCTTTCTTCAAATTGGCTCCCCAAGTGGCTCAGTGGGTAAATGCGGCAGCAAACATCCGAGTGACCGGACCCTGTACTGAATCAGACATTGAGTGCAGCAGAGAGAACCCTCATTGCAGTTGCTTCCCCTGTCCCAGGACTAGAGGATGGACAAGTCAGTGGGGGTTCCTTGCTGCTCACCATTGTCCCAATCCCCTTGCATTCACACACATGGGACAAGCTGAAACTCTGCAAGTTTAATAGCCTGGCACCATTCTTTGGCCATGCACATTGTACAGCTCTTGTGTACGTTACTGTGTAAAGTTCAGCTCCTGTTCGTTGTATATCGACACCTTCGGGGTTTTTTTTAATGTGTGAAATACCAGCCTGACCAAGTAGGTGAGATGTATTGGACTATGAGTATGCAGTTCACGTCTGGGACCATGTCTGCTGGTACTGAAAGTCTCTACCAGCAAGGGTCCTCTATGTCGAATGACAGGCGGTCCCTCCCTATTTCTCAGTCTAAGGCACAAAACCATTGAACACTTCTGGCTATTTGGCATTCTCACTCAAAGGTCCTTGGGGGAGCTGTGGGCCGGTAAACCATAGGGGTGGGAGGTAAAAATCTGAGGTTGGGATAGAGGGGTTTACACCAAGTGATGAGGGAGTGGGGTGGAGTGAAAGGTGGGAAGGGGCCAAAGAGGTCAGAAGACTTAGGAACATCCATGTTGTT
The DNA here is from genome assembly GCF_009764475.1 of Pristis pectinata. Lineage (NCBI taxonomy): Eukaryota > Metazoa > Chordata > Chondrichthyes > Rhinopristiformes > Pristidae > Pristis > Pristis pectinata. The sequence continues at coordinate 5,561,067 of NC_067429.1, forward strand.
AAGTAGTATTTACGAAACAGAATATGCCAGTCAGCTGGATGCCCATCTAGCATTGGTATGACTCAGGACCCCAATTGCCTGATACCAAACTTGAGTACCTGAATTCCAGTGTTGATTTCCTGCCACTGTCACACCTCAGCCTGGGTCAGAAGGTTGTGCTTTCCTGTCTGGTGGGAGTGGGTGGGTTCAAGTCCCACCCCAGAGAGTTGAACCTTGAGTGAGGTTTCAGTGCAGCACTGAGGGAGTGCTACACCATCAGCGATGCCACCTTTCAGATGATACATTAAAGCAAAGCTACTGTCTGCATTCTCTAAGGGGATCTATTTCAAAGGGGAAAATGTAGAGTTATCCCTGTACCCTGAAATATTTACTCCCCAGCCAGTCTTATCTTATCACAGTTGTTGGGATTTTGCTATGCACCACATTCTCATATTCCAGTGGTGACTGTGGGTCAGGTGAGGAAACTTGCTGTGGAAATACAAGGCTGCCTTCACCATCTTCCATTAAGTAAAAGGAAAGAGATGAAAAGTGTGGTGGGAGGGTAAATTAGGCCCCCACTCACTGCCGTAGAATGTAACCCAGTCAGTGAAGAGTTATACTTTGGAGGTTCCCAGGGTTTGCAGTGTTGTTCTGATTGTACAACTGCATGAGTAATGTGGCTGTTCATTCTTTAGCCAATTCTACTGGCAAGTGTGGGCAAGTTGATTCACAGTCTCACATTTGGTTTGGTCAGAGTGGAACAACGGAACATTTCTAAGAATGCTGAGTAATGGAGAGTGCGGTTCACATAATACCAAGTTTAAGGACAAAAATAGAGCATTAATGTCATACCATTAACCTAAATACGTGTTTGACGGTATTGAAATAGCTATGACATCAATAATAATTTGGATTTATATTGTCCCTTTAACACACTGAAACATCCCAGAAGAATCATGGAGCAAAATTGGACATTGAGCAACAAAAGAGGGCCTATGACCAAATGGTTGGGAAAAGGTTGGTTTGAAGAAGGAGAGAGGGGTGGAGAGGTGAAGAGAGGGAATTCCGGAGCGCTGAGGCTGAGACAGCTAAAAGAGGGTGAAGATTATAAAATCTTGGACAAGGCAGGAGAGGGAAAGAAAAACACAAAACTAGTGATCAGTTTATGCAGTGATTCTTGGATTGGTTTGAATTTTTATCTTCTCTCTGTCCAACTTTAAAGCTCTCCATTTTCTACAATTTTTGTAATTTATAGTAATTTTATGTTTTTGCTGCAAAACAACAAATTTCACGTCATCTTAGTCAGATCTAATAAATCTGATTTTGATTCTGATTCTGAATGAAGGCTGCAATGACCATTACTCCTCCGAGCATCCTGTCTTGCACCTCCTAAAACCTCAGGGGTCGGTGTTGGGTCGACTACTTTTCATGTTATATGTTAACAGTCTGGATGACGGAATTGAGGGCATTGTGGCCAAGTTTGCGGCTGATACAAAGATAGGTGGAGGGGCAGGTAGTGTTGAGGAAGCAGGGAGTCTGCAGAAGGACTTGGACAGGTTGAGAGAATGGGCAAAGAAGTGGCAGATGGAATACAGCGTAGGGAAGTGTACGGTCATGCACTTTGGTTGAAGGAATAAAGGTGTAGACTATTTTCTAAACAGGGAGAGAATTCAGAAATTGGAGGTGCAAAGGAACTTGGGAGTCCTCGTGCAGGATTCCCTAAAGGTTAACTTGCAGGTTGAGTCGGTAGTAAGGAAGGCAAGTGCAATGTCAGCATTTATTTCGAGAGGACTAGAATATAAAAGCAAGGATGTAATGCCGAGGCTTTATAAGGCATTGGTCAGACCACAGTTGGAGTATTGAGAGCAGTTTTGGGCCCCATATCCAAGGAAGGATGCGCTGGCATTGGAGACGGTCCAGAGGTGGTTTACAAGAATGATCCTGGGAATGAAAAGATTAACATATGAGGAGCGTTTGGTGGCTCTGGGCCTGTACTCGCTGGAGCTTAGAAGGATGAGGGGGGATCTCATTGAAACCCACCCAATATTGAAAGGCCTGGATAGAGTGGATGTGGAGAGGATGTTTCCAGTAGTGGGAGAGTCTAGGACCAGAGGGTACAGCCTCAGAATAAAAGGACGTCCCTTTAGAACAGAGATGAGGAGGAATTTCTTCAACCAGAGGTTGGTGAATCTGTGGAATTCATTGCCACATGTGGCTGTGGAGGCCAAGTCATTGGGTATATTTAAAACGGAGGTTGATAGGTTCTTGATTAGTAAGGGCATCAAAGGTTACAGGGAGAAGGCAGGAGAATGGGGTTGAGACGGAAAAATAAATCAGCCATGATTGAAAGGCAGAGCAGACTCAATGGGCCGAATGGCCTAATTCTGCTCCTATGTCTTGTGATCTTATGGTCTAAAACTGTGTTCCTGCTTCACGAACTGAAATAATCAAACCCAGACTTACTGAATCATCTTCCCACATCCACCCTGTAAAGCCCTCTAAGAATTTTATACATACAGTGGAGTATTGTGTGCAATTCCAGTCAGCACACTACAGAAAGGATGTGGAAGCTTTGGAGAGAGTACAGGAGAGTTTCACCAGGATGTTGCCTGGATTGGAGAGTATTAGCTGTAAGGAGAGGTTGGACGGGGTTGGATTGTTTTCTCAAGAGAGTTGGAAGCTGAGGGAGTGACCTAGTAGCAGTATATAAAGTTATGAGAGACATAGATAGGGGAGCTAGTCGGGGTCTCTTTCCCAGAGTGACAATGTCAAATACTAGAGGGTATAGGTTGAAGGTGAAAGGGGGAGAGTTTAACAGAGATTTACGAGCCAAGTTTTTTTGCCACAGAGAGTGGTAGGTGGCTGGAGTATGCTGCCGGGAGAGGTGGTGGAAGCAGATATGATAGCAACGCTTAAGAGGCATTTAGACAGACACGTGAACAGGCAGGGAATAGAAGGGTATGGACCATGTGCAGGCAGATGAGATTAGTGTAGGTTGGCATCATGGTCAGCACAGACATGATGGGCCAAAGGGTCTGTTCCTGTGCTGTACTGTTCTATGTATTGGTATTGGTTTATTATTGTCACTTGTACCAAGGTACAGTGAAAAACTTGTCTTGCATACCGATCGTACAGGTCAATTCATTGTTACATTGAGTTAGTACAGAGTGCATTGAGGTAGTACCGGTAAAAACAGTAACAGTACAGACTAAAGTATCACAGCTACAGAGGAATTGCAATACAGGTAGACAATAAGGTGCAAGGTCACACCAAGGTAGATCGTGAGGTCAGAGTCCATCTCATCGTATAAGGGAAACGTTCCAAGTTCAATGCTGGCATTCACTCTTCTAAAGTCTAGAGAGTATAGTGCCAGTCTGCTTGACATGCCCTTGTACGATAAACCTGCCATCTTAGCATCAGTTAAGTGAATCTTCACTACATTCCCTCTTGAGCAAGTATATCCTCTTTTAGGTAAGGAGACCAGAATTAGACACAATACTACAGGTGCAATCTCACCAAGACCCTTCAGAATTGTAGTGAGCCGTCCTTGCTCATGCACTGAAATCCTCACATATCAATTCTGACAAAGGGTCACAGACACAAGACGTTGACTGTTTACACTCAGTACAAGTGGATAACCTCACATCTTCTCCACATTGTACCCCAGGTGAAAGGAGTATATTTCAAAAGTGATACATGATAAAGAAACAGTTTGAGACTCTCTGACACTGAGACGCAGCTCGAGGTTCTTCACAGGGATGTAGTTTTAGGAAAGGTCATCACAACTTGGAGGAAGGAGTTCAGTGTGGAAAGCAGAGGAACTCTAGAGCATGTCAGTTTTCCACACTCACCAACACACAGAACCATTTCCTCTCTGATGTCCTTTTCTACGTTAATGCAATCCTTCGCCACCTTTTTTACTTCTATGTCATTTGTAATATTTTTCTGTTTCATTAATCATTTGAGGACTCATCATGACAGTCATCACTACAAACAGAAAACACTCTTACAGAGCAACATGGCGACTGGTTTCTCTAAGCAGTGATTGATTGCTTTGTACTTCTGTTAGAAGTATGAGTGGCAATTCAATGGGACACAGTTTGATCCAAAGAAGGAGGCATCTTTGTTGCTTGACCTTTAATTGAGGCCCACTGTGTTTAAGATACTGGTTCAAAGCCACCAGGCAAAGCTGAAGTAGAGTGACCCCCAACCCCCCACTGCACCCCCACCCCTCCTGCTGAGTATAAAGAGCCTGTTTTGCCCCATGGGGAGGTAGGGGAAGAGTATATGGTTACACCGAGGGCATTACTATAGCAACAGCTGAAAGACCAGTTCCATTTTATTAATAATAATAAATTGGAAGTTGGGTTAAAAATGAAAGAGGTTTTTATTTAATCCTTTTGGTTTCATTTGAAGCACAGAAGGAGGGGGTCCTGTGCAGCACTTGGAACACGTTGCATCTCTCTGCAGGTCACGCACCATCATTTGTAACCTTATACTGCCCAAAACTGCATCCCAGTTTTCAAACCTTTAGTTGCCCCCCCCCCCCCCCCGCCTCAAAAGTGTGTCGGGGAGAGAGTTCCAGAGTCTCTATCGTGTGAAGAAGTACTTCCCGACATCACCTGAACCATCTGCCTCTAATATTCAATGTGTCCCCCATTCTATATTCCCCCAGCTTATCTACCCTATCAACTTTTTTAATTGCCTCAAAACCTCAATGCTATTAACCATTCTTTAATTTCTGATACCCCTCTGGGATATTTGCACCCCTCCAAATCTGGACTTCTGACCACCTGAATTTAATCATTTCACCAATGGTCGCTGTGTCCTCAGCTACAATTCCTGAACTTCCTTCTTAAACCTGTCCATCTCTATCTCCCAAGGCCTTGGGCATCAGTGAACGCCATGTCCTTATCCTTTGCAAACGTCAGGGTGCACAAAGAACACATGCCATCCAGGACCAAGGCTGGATTCGGGGGACAGGGTGAGTCAGGAGTCAAGCTGTTCAGTGCTGTGTGTGGTGAGGGTCGGAGTGGAAATAGGGGGAAGGTTGGATTAGCTGTCAGAAGTGGTAGAGGGGGGATGTGATTATGATATTTAAAAGATACTTGGACAAGTATATGGATAGGAAAGGTTAATTGGTTCATTATTGTCAGATGAACCAGGGTACAGTGAAAAACTCGTGTTGCATACCATCCACACAGATCAATTCATTAGAACAGTGCATTTAGGTAGTACAAGGTAAAACAACAACAGAGTGCAGAATAAAGTGTTACGTTACAGAGAAAGTGCAGTGCAGGTAGACAGTAAGGTACAAAGTCGCAAAGAGGTAGATTGTGAGGTCAAGTGTGAGGTTTAGAGGGATGTGGGCCAAATGCAGGCAAGTGGGACTAGCTCAATTCGGCAACTTGGCTGGCATGGTTGGGCTGCAGGGCCTGTTTCCGTGCTGTATGACTCTATAACATCATGTTTGGGGTATGAGAGGTAGCATTGGTTGAGATAGCAGCTTATTGGGGGAATTGGGGTTGTTAGACGATCACGGAACCTTGGCCAGGGAAGAGATTGAGCTGCGGGAAGATTGGGTGAGATCACTTTGCAAACAGCTTTTTCCATCAATGACCAACAATGGTCATACCCATGACAGTGTGGGATATTTTCCCCTGCAATGCTCAACAAGATGCACTGTGCAAGGATCTCTCTTTGTTAAAAAAAATTACCCTGAATCCCTTAATATCTAAAAAATCGATCGATCGCCATCTTGATATACTCAGTGATTGTGTCCACAGCCTTCCTGGCAAGAGAATTTCAAACATTCACCACCCTCTGGGTGAAGAAATCCCAGTCCTGACTTATTTTGAGGCTCTAATCCCTGGTTCTAGAAACTCCTTGCAGAGGATACACCATCCACACACCTGCCTTGTCAAGTGCCATAAGGATTTAGTGCATTTCAATGAGATCATTTCATGTTCCGCTAAACTCAAAGGAATGCAAGCCCATTCTGTTTAATGTCTCTGCATACGACAAATCTCCCATGCTGACAATCAATATGGTAGACCATGGCTGCATTCCCTTTATCACAGGTATATCCTTCATTACATAGGGAGACCAGCTCTGCACATAATATTCCAACTCATCAGGGCCATATGTATTTGGACTAGAATGTCTCTATTTTTGTTTTCAAATCTTGTTGTAATAAAGGACAACGTACTATTTACCTTTCAAATTGCTTGCAATACCTACACGTTAACTTTTAGACACTCAAGTCCACGGACTCCCAGGTACTTTTCTACACTGATATTTTTAATCTTTCGCCTTTGCCTTTTGTAATCTTTCTACCAGTGTAGATGACTTCACATTTTCCCACATTATATTCCATCTGCCATGTTTTTTCCCATTCATCTGGCATCTCTCTGTCCCCTTAAATCTTCTCTGCATCCTCCTCACAGCCCAATCTCAAACACATTGGCCTTTAATGCAGCAAAACTTGCCAAAATTTTTTACAGTTGATAAACTTAGCACCCACTCAGGTTCAGAACTGGTCGGCAAATACAGAAGTTTTAAGAGACTTGAGTTGGGAATTCCAGAGTTTGAGGTGTAGGCAGCTGAAGATATGGCTGTGGGGGTGGGAGTATGGAGGAAAATGGTGGATGTGCAGGAAAACTTCCAGCTTTTCTCAGTGCTGTCTCCTTTTCTGTTCAAGCAGCCGTGGTCACTGAGAAGCAGAGAAAGGGACTTTTTTGTAATCCCAATCCAAGAGTATGGGTTTGCTGTTTCGGGTCTTTGTTTCTCCCGGAGATAGGAAGCTCACCCTCCCATTCGTGTGAGCAGTTGAGCTGCTGAGAATGTCTGGAGCCTGCACCTGCCGGTGGCTGTTCAGGTTGACTGGGCCCAAGGTATTTCTTGGGGCAGTGAGCATGTCGTCCACAGTGACCGATTTCGAAAATAATCCGCAGCTGATGAGCCAAGGGCGGGGTGGAGATGTCCAAGGTGATTACGGGAAATGATAGGTTGAATAGAGAGAAACTCAACTCTCTCTCTACCTTAGAGCAAGAGCAGAATAATACCTGGACTCCAAGGGTTAAATTGCAAGGCGAGATCGCACATGCTAGGTTGTATTCTCTGGAATGTGGAAGGTTATGGGGTGATCAGTGTGAAACTCTCTAGATGTTAAGGGAAACTGATAGGGTAGAGGAAAGAAAACTATTTCCGCTGGATGGAGAGCCAAGGACCAAGGGCAGAGTCTTAAAAAAATTAGAGCCAGACTTCTCAGGAGGGAAGGTTGGAACCACTTGCATGCAGAGAGTGGTCGAAGTTTGAAGCTCTCTTCATTGACTTTATCACTGAGATTGATAGGTTTTCATTAACCTAAGGGGTTACGGGATAACTGTGGTTATATGGAGTTCAGTCACAGAGCAGCCATGGTCTCACTAAGTGTGGGAATGGGACCAAACTGTCCACTGCTGTCCTTGAATTCCTGACTTCCTGTGTTTCTCTGTTACAGAGTCAGAACAAGGCAGCATAATTAAAATTAGAGCTGGGGAAATATTATCAAGCTGTAATTTGGGATTCTCTTCCCACCCCCAAAGAGCTGATAAGGCCAAGGCCCAAATGAAAATTCTAGTGGACTTTATTTCAGTAGCTATTTTTAGTTGAGGGGATTAGTATTACAGAACAGTGACAGGTGGATAATGCACCATAATCTGAAATGCTTGAAGAGGTTCAGAGCACTAAAGCACCCATTTCTATTGCAGTGTTCTTTCTTCTTATTAACGAAATCCAGCAGTGACCCATCTGAAGAAATACATTATCCCCTGGAGAGAGAAAATAATTGTATCTCAATGTTCTGACCTGAAATGTTGGCATCTTCTCTTTAAAGACTTCCCCCATCTCACCCCAAAAGTTCTTTCTTGGGACTGAAGAAGGTTCAATAAAGAATTATATGTATGATACTAGAAATGAGAAGTTCTTTTCTTCAGGAAACACCGAGCAGGCTTGACCAAGGTTGAAAATTCCATGTTCCATTCTCAGTGTTCCATGTTCATTGGATAGACCATATAGTGCTTCCCAGCTGCCTCACAGGGAGTTTCATTCAGGGTTGCGTACTCAAGTCTCTGGAGGGAGATTCAAGTCTGCAATCTGCTGACTCAGAGTCAAGATTGCTTCCTGATGAGTCATCAGGTAAACACCTGGATTTTCTTTTTGAAGGACATTTAAAAAAGGTGGCACTGTAGCACTCTAAAGATACTACCAGCAGGAGTGTTAGCCGAGATGTCACTGGACATAAATCCACAAACTTGTAATTTAGCGACGAGAGTCCTACCCACTCAATAAAGCCAATGTTTCTTTGCCCCTTATGCATTTATCCAGTTTTGTCTTAAATGCACTCTGAATATTTTCCTCTGTTACACTGCAGAAGTCAAGTTCAAGTTCAAGTTGATAGTCATGGGCATACATACCCAGGGTATAAACGCCGTGAGAATTAGCTTTTTGCATAAATTCCATAAACTAAAATTAACATAAATTATACATAATTTAACACGACAAAATAAACGATATTAGTGCAAGCAAGTTCTATATTTAATTACTCCCTTTGTTTAAAAATATTACCCTGAATCCCTTATTGGATTTAACACAGCATGTTTCTGGGATATGATAAAACGAATCCTCGTCAATCTGGAAAGGAGCAGAGGAATTGAATTTGTGTGAACAGAACTAAGGGGACCAGATCTTAGTTGCGGGAATCACTACCCTCTGTGTTCAGTGGGTCTGAATGGTGGCATTGTTCCTCACCACAGTAAGGAAGTCCCATCCAAAAAATGTCACTGATAGTCTTTGACAGCTGGGGAAAGCACTTTACTAGCTGTTAATGCTGTGAGACATTTTTAATAATTAAAAAAAAATTTCTGATGTTTAAAATCTACTAAAATTGAAGTATATTATTTAAAATATATGTTAGCATTTAGAAAAATAGTTACCAAAACTAAAATAAGGTAATTATTTTGAAAAATAATATTGCCCCTCATGTGTAGGTGAGTGGTAGAATCTGGGGGGAGTTGATGAGAATGTGGGGAGAATAAAATGGGATTGGTGTAGATTTAGTGTAATGGGTGGTTGATGAACAGTGCAGACTTAGAGAGTCTGTTTCAGAGCTGTATCTTTCTCTGACTCTGTTACTCTATAATGTAATCCCAATCCATGGACATGTTGAAATTCCCACTAAGATCAATGGGGTCTATAATGTGACACAGAATCCGTGATTTCCTACCATAATCCATGAGGATCTGTCAGAAGGTCCAGGATTTCCGTGCCCAGCATTAACTGCAGGTTCAATGGCTGCACCAACTGTTCTGAATGGAACCCTGGGCAGTAAAAACAGTTGTAATAAATAAATGTTGCCGATGGTGGGGGAGTTCACTGTTTTCCTTTGCCTCTGCATGCCCTGTTTGTGCCAACTCCTTTCACTCTCACTCTTAGCAGGAAACGAATGAACTAAAATTTACAGGAGTTGGTGTTCATAAACTGGTAGCAGCTGGGGCAGATATTCATCATGGTCACCTGCTTCAAATGGGTGTAAATATTAGCAGCTGCACATGGTACTCTGCTTCTGAGATTCCAGTCCGTAGCTTCCGTGGAGAGGAATTCCACAGCAGAGTACACGGCATGGATGCTATGTTTAAACCAAGCACCCAGCTAATTTCCAATGAGTTTAATGATTTACGTTCCTGACATTCTCCAGAGTGTGGTATCACCACAAAGGAAGTCCCTGTGCTCTAGACTGAAGTTCAGCCTCAATGGTGATTACCTCATTTGATCTTTACTCTCCTCCCTTCCCCCTCCCTGCTTTCCTTTTTTCCTTCCTTTAACCTTCATTCTCTTCTCCCTTTACCTCCATGTTTTCTTACCTTCCATCTCTTTCTCTGGCCCTCCCTCCATTCATTCCTTTCTCTCCCTCCTGTCTCTCCTTGACCCTTCCTCTTTTCGGCACTGTAGGAGAGTTGTGAAGGTACCTCCACGTGTGTTTACACTGTGACGTAGAATAATGTTGTGGGCTCGGAATGGAGATTCTTTGCGCTGCCATTCTCCATATCTAGTCTGCAAGGTGGTTAACCCAACAGAAGATCCCGAAGATGAGTTTAATTGTGCTGGAACACAGGTCAGATATTCATGTCCAAGAATCAAATTGAACATGGGAGAAACCAAGTTTCCTCATGCATGCGTTCTGGCCAGCTGTATATTGGTATTGGTTAATTATTATCACTTGTGCCGAGGTACAGTGAAAAACTTGTCTTGCATACCGATTGTACAGGTTAATTCATTACACAGTGCAGATATATTGAGTTAGTACAGAGTGCATTGAGGTAGTCCAGGTAAAAACAATAACAGAATACAGAGTAAAGTGTCACAGCTACAGGGAAGTGCATTGAGGGTAGACAATAAGGTGCAAGGTCAAACAAGGTAGATTGTGAGGTCAGGAGTCCATCTCATCATATAAGGGAGCCATTCAATAGCCTTATCACTGTGGGATAGAAGCTGTCCTTGAGCCTGGTGGTACGTGCCTCAGGCTCCTGTATCTTCTGCCTGATGGGAGAGGAGAGGAGAGAGAATGACCTGGGTGGGTGGGGTCTTTGATTATGCTGGCTACTTCACCAAGGCAGCGAGAGGTATAATGACCTGGGTGGGTGGGGTATTTGCTTATGCTGGCTGCTTCACCGAGGCAGCGAGAGGTATAGAGGTATAAGTTTCTCTGTCTCTGTCTCTCTGTCTCTCTCTCTATCTCTATCTCTCCCCCCCCCCCTCTCTCTCTCTCTCTCTCTTTCTTTCACACCCTTGCTCTTCCCTGACTCCTTCCATCCCTGGCTCCTTCCATCTTCTGCACCCCTCTGTGTCTCTTTTCTTGATTCTCTTTGTTTGTCTTCCCCTCTCTCTCTGTGTCTCTGTCTCTTTCTCTCACCTCTGTCTGTATGTCTTTCTCTCTCTCCCTCCCCATTTGTCTCCCTCTCCCTCTGCTTCTGTCCTCCCTTTTCCTGTCAGAGAACATGAACAGACAGGAGTTGTTTTCCCTGGAAAGCTGAAAGCTGAGAATTGGCCAGATAGAGGTATTAAAAGATATGAAGGGCTTGAGTGAAGTAGACATAGGTAAGACGACCTGGATATTCCATCGTATGGACAATACTTATGTGCACAATGCATTAGGTTTCCAACAGAAAACCAATGCCCGTAGTGATCAGGTCGTCACATCATTTACAAAGTTTGCACAGTTGTTTCCAGAGGCCCATGCGTGTAACATTCTAACAAACAAAGGCAGAGATTTGGGCAGTGGCATCTATTTCAGGGAAACTATATTATGCACATATGACTTTCAGGGGCAGCCCAGCACAATGGATTGGGCTCCTGCACAGCAGAACTCTGGAGCAGCAGCTCTTATACAAAGCATGTGTGGGTCCACAGTGTGCACTGCGCAGGAGCTTTTCCAAGCCAATATTTCCATTTGCTGAGGTATCCAAAACCAGGGAGCCACAAACATAAGCCAGTCACTGATAAATCCATGAGGGAATTTAGAACCCAGAGGGCAGTGGACCGTGCTCCCACAGGGAGACAGGAGGAAGTGAGTACGTTTAAGGAGAAGCCAGTCAAACACCAGAGTGAAAGAGGAATAAAAGGTTCTATTAATGGAGTGAGATGTCGAGAGGTGGGAGCAAACACCAGCACAGATCAGTAGGGCCGAATGGCCTGTCAGTTCTGTGTGATTAGGATTATACCAGAGGCCAGTTGACAGACAATGCAGCTGCCTCTGTATCAATGACAGGGCTGAAACGAGCCTGTGTGACATTAAAGATTTAGGTGAGAGCTTTGCAGTGAGGTGTGTAATAGAGATGTATGGGTCCTCCATTAGTAATTTTGTCCACATCCCCAGCAGAGTGTGTGCGGAGCATGGTGTATTTTACAGGCAAGCTGCTTAAATACTTCGTCCATTAGTGAAGCCTTGTGTGTGTTTACAGCGAGGGGTGGGTGTAACCAGCACCAGTTTTATATGGTTTCGCTTATTTGTGTGGTGGTGATAAACAATGTGGGTTGTCTCTGTGCTAGATAATTGTCCTGTGTACAGTGTAGGGAGGGGGTCATTGTGCTTGGTTCGTGGCCAGGCATTCAGATGTCAAGCAGAAGAGCCAATCTCTGTGGCCAGGGCTGTGGGGGGTGGACGTACAGAGAGACTCTGTCACTCCATAGGACCTTCAGATCACCGGCAGTGCGGGCTGGTTGCCGGGCAACCAAGTTGTGAAGCTTGTGTAGAGGAGCTAATCCTGTTCAGGAGTGCCCTGGGAAATGGCAAGAGTGCAGTGTCGTTTAAGCTGGGGGTTGGGGTGGGTGGGGGGTGGCGGTGGGCTGGAAGGAGATGGTGGTGGGTTATAGGAGAGGGGGGAGGTGGAATCAGGAAAAGGAGCAGCAGGCTCACAGTGCAGTCTGACCTGGGGCACTGACACTCATTACTCACACAGCTCCCTTACGCCAGGCCGCACTTTATAACCATCTCATCCCTGCAGCTTGACCCAGGACCTGTACCTCTCCCACCTCGATCCCAGGGCCAATCCCGGAGCAATATCCAGAACAGCTCAGGTGGAACCCTCAGGGGAATTAGAAAATCATTAGCTTATTTTTTAAAGGAAATTGCGCAGAGTTCTTGGCGTGTTGCTAACACAGTAAAACTCTGATAATCCGCAATCTGACTATTGATAAATCCTGACGGCTTAGTATCCGGCACACCAACTAATGCTATCCTTCTTACTCACCAGAGCCCCAGTTCCCACGTTCCCTATAAACTCATCAGAGCCCAGATTCCTGCACCCCTTTCATACTTACTTGGTTTATTGGAAAATTCATAATAGTACAGTGTAACTACAGCTTGAAACTCTCTCATCCATCATTCTGTGGACCAGCAGGTTTTGAATCTGTTGTATAGATCTATAGTGATTAACTAATTCTAACTAAGATCTAGCATTATCTGTACCTAATTAACCTACTTGTGGAACTTTTGCGATCTCAGCCGACAGCGTTTCCACTTTACAAAAACTTTGGGTTATGGGCAGTCCTTGGAACCCTTATGTGACCCAGGACTATCTATACTCAAAAAGAATAATTGTCCTCAGAGGAAGATGATCGGGGGGCAATTTCTGTGGTCTGGTACCGGTTAGGTCCCAAGGGTGCCAGACAAGAGAGTTTCAACCTGAATCAAAAAGTGAACAAAAAGTGCGTAAAATGTAATAGTTGGCAAAATCTGCCAGTCTGGCCCTGAGTATGGCAGACTAACAGAGTTTTTAATAATGCTACACATTGACTACAGAAGGACTGGCTGTGGGAAGGCAAGTCTCCATGTGGGTGGATATATTGGGCAACCAGTGATGGGCGTGAGGGGTGGGGCATCATTTATGACACTGCTGTGGTTGAAGGACTGCGGAGGGAAGATGGGGGGTGTGGTGAAGAGATGGGAATGAGGGGAAAATTTCCTCTTGGGTCACACCCTGACCAAAAAAAAAGATATGGTTTTGCCGCAGCTGAATATGGTGCCTGCCTTGTTTTCACTTTTCCTGTTCTCTCATTCATGAAGTTGCTGCATAATTGCCCACTCATGCCTTGCCCACATGACTATTCTTCATTGGGATGCCGTACATTAAGCACTGCTATGCAATTTGGCTGTGGGGGCATCACACCTTCCCTTACCAGACTTTTATGTTCAATTTATGTTTTTCTTGTGAATGTTGTGTACTGATGCTGTGTGCCTGTGGTGCTGCTACAAGTAAGTTTTTCATTGCACCTGTGCACACATGTACTTGTGCATGTGATAATAAACTCGACTGATATCTGTTGTGTGCCAGGAGTCACTGGGATATGGTGGGGCTGGTTACTTTATTTCCACATTTCCTGGCTGGTGTCCAATGTTCATTTCTGTGCTCCCAGTGAAGGTACAGTAAAGAGAGAGTGGAGAGGAGATTTAATTGTATAGGGCCAGGGATAATGTCCAACGGGATGATTAAAACTGGAAGTCTCGGGGTGATTTAACAAAGGTGATCAAACTTAGGCAAGGCTTTGACTGATTAGATAACAAGGCCCAGCATTGGGAAACATGGCACATAGATTTAATGATACCATTGGCGAGATGTGGGGCAACTCTGTGAAGCAACATGTTGCAATGATCTTGAGTTTCTCCCCCTGAAAGGGTAGGGAAAGCAGATTCAGCGGTAACGTTTGGGCAATATATTTGAAAAGGGAAATGTTTACAGGGCTCTGGGGAAAGAGCAGGAGATGGGGGAGGAACTGAAACGTTCTTCCAAAAGAGCCAGAATAGGGTGAATGACCATTTGGTCACCTTCTGTCCTGTGAGGTTTTAACTGGGCCACTGAAACCCTTTGCTTCCAAACCTGCGATTAATAAACGGCAGGAGGATTTTCCAGTTTGTAGATCCCACATTCCCATCCACCAGCCTTTAAAAGTCCATTAAGCCACCACTATCTCACATTCAGTCACATCTCCTTACAAACATACCTGTGCTTGTACAAGAGGTGGGCAGGTGTTGTGACAAATCACCCAACTCCACGCACACGTAACGTCCGAAAAGGGGTGGTAGATTTACCAGCTGAACCTTGGGGAACAAGGCTCAAACCTGAATAGTTTAAGAAAGAATGTTCTTCCGGTGTTGGCTTGCTGTGGAGCGTTCTGATGCGAGAATCTCCCTTTCCCTAAATAGCGAGTTCCCTATCTCGGCCTGGGTGGCGAGGGAGCCACAGAGTGGAAGCGAGGTCCTTTCACCCAGGAAAGGAGAGGCGATTTGAGGGTGAGTCATGGACACATGGGCACTGGCTCATTAGACACTGATTGGTGAGCAGTAATGTACTGGAAGATTAAGGTGTTGTTGGGGATCGGTTGGTGGGGGTGGGGGGGGGGGGAGGGGGTGAATAAACTGGTCTGTCCCAAAACTGAAGCAATGCCAGGGGTGGGTGTGGGAGCAGGTGAGAAAATTAACAGATATTGAGTGGCAGACTGTAAACCTCTCCTCCACTCAGTCATCCAGTAACAAACACACCTCACCATGGAAGGTTCATCTCCTCTTCCTTCAGCTCCACCTTGCACATTTCCTTGTCATTCTGAGACACTTTCCCCAAACTTTTTCCTGAGTGTGTTGCCAATTATCCTGTACTGAGAAAAGTTTGCTTTAGTTCCATCATACTTCTGATTGCTCTTCAATTTGTCCTGTTATACTTACCACTGTAATTTTGTGGAATTGTTATGGCACAGGAAGACACCATTTGACCCACTGGAACTGTGCTGGCTCCTGGAGGAACAATCCTGTCGTCCCATTCCTTACCTCTTCTCCCATATCCCTGCAAACACTTCTCTCCCAAGTGCCTGTTTGATTCCCTCTCAAAGACTCTGGTTCTGTTTTCATCAGCCCTACAGGCAATGATTCCCACTGTGTTCAGAGTTCTTTGTTTCATTATAATCGCCTTTTTCTCTCTCAGGAATTCCCTTTTGAGCCATAAGCTGTAAACTTCGAACACTCTTGGATGCTCCCTTTTACCAAAATTTATCTCTCGCCATAGTTTCTTTTAAACAGATATTTTTACTTTCTTCTGCCTTTGAGTGTTACCTGCTTTGTACCACTTCTGCTACTTTTCACCAGGTTTCTCTGAATCTTGCAGCTTCCTCTCCCAACAGCACCTCTCAGTGGTGTCGGACACCTGCCTAAATGCAGAATATTTGGTGCTCCACGGTCCTGCACTTTAATGGTTCAAATCCCACTCCAGAGAATTGAGCACAAAAAGCAAAGCGTTGAAGGGAGAGTTGCTCTTTCAGTTGAGATGTTATTCCAAGTCTGCCCACTTGGGCGGATTGGAAACAAATCCCCTGGCACTACTTTGAGGAAGAGCAGAGGTGTTCTCCCTCTTATCCTGGCCAATAGTCATCCTTCAGTCAACATCACTGATCAAAGTTATCTCGCTGTTATCACATTACTGTTTCTGCAAGCTTGGTGCGTGCAAATTGATTGTCTCAGAGATTTCATTTCCAAGGTACTTCATTGGTTGCAAAGCACTTTGCAACATCTGGGAGTGATGAATGATGCTATAGAAATGCAAGTGTCTTGTTTTTTCTAACACTGTATGGTTCTTCTTATCACAATACCTTGAAGATAGGCTTAATCTCCTTCCCTGTATTTCATATTTCTTTATGACATAGAAAGAGGCCATTTGGCCCATTGAGTCTTTGCTACCTCTCAAGGCAATCTGATCAATCCCATTCCCCCACTTATCTCCCTGTGACCCACAAATATGCCCGTTAGCACCCCCCCACTGATTCTCCCACTGCGCTCAGAGGGAAACCCACACAGTCATAGGTAGAACATGCAAACTCCACAGGTCAGAGAGTCAAACCCGGCTCACTGGAATTGCCTGCAGCCTCAGCATGACAACCCAGCTACGCTCATTGACTGTTGATCAGAAGCCATGCATGTTGGAGATTGGTGGGGGAGTGGAATATTTTAAACTAAATCCATGGCTCCTTGGTTTGGCAACTCCAAGGGTTTAGGTGTGATGCTGGATGCTTCTCCTTGGAAGACAAACACCATCTGATCTCACGGCCTAGATATCCATTGGCATCAGGGAAGGTTCACTGAGTTGTGTTTGGTTGTGAGATTGCTTCAGTAGCCCGACACAGTTGCCTTCATCCACCTTGCCATGACTAAGCCCAGGAGGGAAAGCCTCGGACAAATCCAACTCCACTGGGCTAGGATGTTGGGGATTGGGTATACGGTCAGGAGCCACACTGGAGGTCAGATTGGAGCTTTGACTATGGAGTCAGGGTTAGAGACCAATCGTGGGGAGTGGAGAAAGTGGTTGGGGAGTGGGAATTGTCAACATTAAGTTCAGTCGGTAAAATTGAGGAGAGGTGGCTGAAAAGTCAGACTTTTCAGTCAAACAGTCAGAGACTTTTTCCCAGGGTGACAATGGCTAACATGAGGGGACATAATTTTAAGGTGATTGGAGGAAGGTATAAGGGGGATGTCGGGGTAAGGGTTTTACACAGAGAGTGGTGGGTGCGTGGAACACACTGCCGGCAGAGGTTGTGGGGGCAGGTACATTAGGAACATTTAAGAGACTCTTAGATGGACACATGAATGATAGAAAAATAGGGGGCTATGTGGGAGGGAAGGGTTAGATAGATATTAGACCAGGATAAGATGTCGGCACTACATTGTGGGCCGAAGGGCCTGTACTGTGCTGTGGTGTTCTATGTTCTAAAAGGAGGAAGTAGGAGGAGGAGGTCTTCATTCCTTGGACCGTAGGAGGATGAGGGGTGAGCTGATAGAAATGTTTAAAATTATGAGAGGCACAGATAAAGTGGACGGTAACAGTCTATTCCCCAGGATAGGGGAGTCCAAAACTAAGGGGCATAGATTTAGGGTGAGAGGAGAAAGATTTAAAAGGGACCTGAGGGGCAACTTTGGTGGTGAGTATATGGAGCGAGCTGCCAGGGGACGTGGTTGAGGCGGGTGCAATAGTATCATTTAAGGAGCATTTGGTTAGGTGCATGGAGGGGCGGGGCTTAAGAGGGATATGGGCTGAACAAAGGAAATTGGGTCTAGCCAAGTAGGCACCGCGGTCAGCATGGACTGGTTGGGCTGAAGGGCCTGTATCCATGCTCTATTGCTATGTCTGTATGACTCTATAATATCAGTATCCTGCTAAGAGAGGTCACCTTCGTAGGAATGTTAGTAAGACATGGTTGTTCTAGAGTTCCAGTGACAAGAATGCTTCTGTATCATGTGATCCACTCTCCAGACAGTGCCCTAATGGATCATTGCACGGGGAATTGTGGTATTCCATGCACATTTGATAAGGGGGTTGTGTTGTTAGTTCAATTGCGATTCACCATGAAATACGCCCAATCAAATTTCTGAAGTGGTGCAGTGTGGCCTGGGAATCATCAAAGTCACACTCCGCTCTGGAAATAACGGATTTTCCTACACTTGGCGCTGGGAAAACCCAGGTAAGATGTGCCCCTGAGTTCCCTGCCCGATAGTAAAGTCTCTTGTCATTTTCCCACCCTCGCTGGACACGTAGACCCAAGACCAAACGAAGAGCCCCCAACTCCCCAGTCTGGGATCAAACCCAGATATCCTGATCTGTGTGGGCCAGGAGCCCAGTGGGAAATGTTTACTGAGACTTAGAAGGTTGTGCATCATAATTAAGAAAAAATTATTTCTTTTAGGGTTGGGGGGGTGGGAGAAGATGTTTCACCTAAACCCTCTTAACAGGCCATTTGTAATAGCCAAGTTACTCGGTGCAGTTTCTAGGTCTGCTGATGGGTGGGGTTTTTTTTCCCAGAGAAAGGGAACCAAAAACGAAAGGGCATAGGTTTAAGGTGAGAGGGGAAAGACTTAAAAGGGGCCTGTGGGCAACTCCTTTATGAAGAGGGTGGTGCATATATGGAATGAGCTGCCAGAGAAAGTAGTAGAGGCAGGTACAATAATATCATTTAAAAGACATTTGGATAAGTAAATGATTTAGTGCGATATGAGCCAAACGCAGGCAAATGGGACTAGCTTAAGTGGGCATCTTGGTCAACGTGGACAAACAGGGCCGAAGGGCCTGTTTCTTTGCTGTATTACTCCCTGACTCCATGACATTGAAGCAGGACAACAGACCTCGGGGCTTGCCTGAGCTGTGAGTAGTAGGGGCATCGATTGTGCTCAAACATTTGGCTCTTGCATGAAGTGGTATTAAGCTCAGACCAAATGAAAGGTGCCTGCAACTCCAGAGCATGGGATCGATCCCACAATATTTCGATAGGACAGCACCATAGCACAGCTGGTAGAGCCACTGTCCCACAGCTCCGTTGAACCGGATTCAATCCTGACCTATGGTGTTGGAGTTTGCAAATTCTCCATTGGACCACATGGGTGCTCCAGTTTCCTCCCACATCCCAAAGACACACAGATCGGTAGGTTAATTGGCCGCTGTAAATTGCCCCTGGTGTGTAGGTGAGTGGTAACACCTTGGGCGTTGGGGAGAAGCTGACGGGAATGTGGGGGGAATAAAATGGGATTAATGTGCGCAGACACAAGAAAGATTGTAGACACTGGAAATCTGGAGCAACACACGAAACAGTGGAGGGACTCAGCAGGTCAGGCAGCATCTATGGAGGGAAATAACCAGTCGACGTTTCGGGCTGAGACCCTTCATCAGGACTGGAAAGAAAGAGGGCAGAAGCCAGAATAAAAGCGTGGGGGGAGGGGGAGGAGCACGAGCTGGCGGGTGACAGGTGAGTCCAGGTGAGGGGGTAAGGGAGGTAGGTGGGACGGGGTGGAAGTGGGAATGACGCAAGAAGCTGGGAGCTGATAGGTGCAAGAGGCAAAGGGCTGAAGAAGGAGGAGGAATCTGATAGGAGAAAGTGGACCATGGAATAAAGGGAAGGAGGTGAGGACGACGGTGTGAGTGATGGGGAGGTCGTGAGTGGCGGAGGGGAAAGGGAAGGGGTGATGGGGCGTTGGTATAAGGGGTGATTGATGATTGGTGTGGACTCAGGGAGAGGGATAGGGGAAGGGTCTGTTTCCGTGCTGTAAGACTATGACTCTGAGGGCAATAGTGACAGGATACTCAAATCTTATCATTTAAAAAAAACATACAGAGCGATTAAAAAAAGGGAGATTGTTTCAGTGATGGGTTAACTGGTCAGGTTTCGATGTTTAGAACTATTCTCTGGAGCTCGTTCTGTCTGGAGTTACTCAATCCTTGTGCGGTGTGGTACTCAGGGAGAGGCACCGATCAGAGCTGCGTTAGTTGGGGCTCAGCCTGTACGGGAAGGCTGTGTGTGTCAGCCTCAGTGTCTGGACTGTTCTCCCAGTGAGGTCCTGTCCTTCCCGCACACCTTTTTAGTAACTCTGCACTGAAGCTTAACTCAGCCAAAACTCAATTCCTACTTGCCTTCTTTCTTCCATTTACATTAAACAGAAACTGTTTCTAATTCTTACCCATTATGTGGTGAGCCATCATTTGATGTAAATTTCCACCATTGACAGGATTAAGCGCCCAATCTGAGTCGGGGTGAGAGCAGGGCAGAGACTTCCTCCAGGATATTGACGCCCCTCCCCTCCCCATAACCGCAGGTAACGAAACCGTCCACTCTCAAGGCCGACCATGACCACACCACCTCCTGGATTGATTGACAGCTGTGTACCGTGCTCCAATGGAGTTGATCTTGGTGGGACCAAGCTTTAGCATTAATCACTGTGGGTTGTGCTTCTGTCGAGTGGCCATACGGGTTCTGTTCTGTTCTGTCGCTGATGCCAAACGTTAACTCCTGTTGCTTCTGTCTGCCTGCTAGGTATCTATGCAAATAAGGAGATCCCCCTGTCGCTCAGTGGTGGTGTGTTAGGAGTTGGCTGCAGCACTCCGCTCTCCTCCAACATCCTCACTCATCACCGCGCCTCCCACCTGATGCACCTCAACTGTCCGTCGCTGCCCACCTGTATGGCTGCCACTGCCTCCATCAGTTCCTCCCAGGTAAGAGCCACACCACCAGGTGAGCCTTCCTTCACATCTGCTGAGAAAGTTTCTGCTTAACATTGTAGCTGAAAGATAATGCACTGGTTAGTAAGTTGTTCTGAGGCAGAGGAACGAATGGCGGAAAATAGAGTGGTACAGCACAGAACAGGCCCTTCAGCCCACAACATGCATGCCGACCTTTTTGCCCATCTACACTCATCCCATTTGCCTGCATTGGGACCATTTCCTTCTATGTCTTGCCTATTCAAGTGTCGGACTACATGCCTCTTGATCTGATTCCAACACCCCCTCTGGCAGCGCATTCCAGATATCAACCACTCTGTGTAAAAAAAAACTTACCCATTAGATTGCCTTTAAAGCTCCTGCCTCCAACCTTAAACCTACACCCTCTAGTTTTTGATACCTCTAGCACAGGAAAAGATATTTTGACCATCTACACTATCAATGCCTCATAGTTTTATATACTTCTGTCAGGTCGACCCCACGCTCCAGGGAAAACAAACCCAGTCTATCTAATCTCTCACCATAACTAAAGTCTTCCAATCCAGGCAACATCCTGGTGAACCTCCTCTGCATTCTCTCCAGTGCAACCACATCCTTCTCATAGTGTGGTGACCAGAACTGCAATCCAAAATGAAGAAGGACTCTCCAGAAATGATCTTGAATTTGCCACCAGCTGTTGAGGGACTTCTGTTACATGGAAGAATTGTCTTCCTCCAGAAGACATGACTTCCCAAATAAAGTCTTAGAGACTAGTTCAATGAATAATTTTGATGTCTTTGTTTCCTGGCTGTGGCTATACAAGGTTTAGAAACCAAGTTAGGCTCATGGAGTCAGGGTTTAAATCAGTCATGACCTTATCAAACAATAGAAAAAGCAAGAGGGCATGAATTGCTTTGCCTCACTTCTTCAGAACTGAAATGGTTAAGGGAACACTTAATGGAGCCCATTGAAATGATGGTTTTGTTAAAGGACCAATTCTTTCCACTGATAAGGAGGGCCAGGGAAGAGAACTGGAGGGAGATAAGAAAGACATTTCGGATGTTTGATTGGGTTTGTCCTGGAGGTGGAAACAGGCCCCGTAGTGAGTTCCATGCATTCAGTGGATTAGATTGCGAAACTCTTTGATCTTTGCCCCGGCACTCCAGAACTAAGATTACCCTAACGTCAGCCATCAAGCTGCAGGAGTCAGATAATGATTCTGTTTGTGCCCATTCGGACGCAAGTCAGTGTCAACTGTCAATGGAGCCAATGATATTGTCACTGGAGTGTACAATAGGGCCGACATTTAACATCCTCAGGACGCAAGTCCTTTACTGACCTGCCTCCACTGCGCAACAGTGCACTCTCACAGTAAATGTCCACGCAAGGATTCTGGGAAATATGTACCCGGGAGCCACCTTCCAGCAGAGATAGACAACGATGGTGAAATTTGCTATCGGTTCCTCCACAGCCATTGGCCATCTGAGGAAAACCAAAGCCACAAGCATGGCACAAAGCTCATGGTGTTCTGGGCTGCAGAGATGCCCACCCTCCGGTAGAGATTTGGTGACCTAGAGTAGGTATTTTGAAGCATTGGAGAGCTACCATCAACTCTCTCCACAAAATATTCTAAGTGGTCTCAGACTGGAGTGTGGCTTCGAATCCCACTTCTGACACATATTATGGTGGCACGGTAGTGTAGCGGTTAGCGTAACGCTATTACAGCGCCAGCGACCCGGTTTAATTCCGCTGCTGTCTGTAAGGAGTTTGTACGTTCTCCCCGTGTCTGCGTGGGTTTCCTCCGGGTGCTCCGGTTTCCTCCCACGTTCCAATGACATACAGGTTGGGAAGTTGTGGGTATGCTACGTCGGTGCCAGAAGAGTGACGACACTTGTGGGCTGTTCCCAGCACATCCTCAGTAATGCAAAAAGACACATTTCACTGTGTGTTTCGATGTACTTGTGACCAATAAATAAATATCTTCATATCTATAAATCCACTGGAAGAATAAGCAAATCAGTGTTAGCGTTGTCTCCCAAGCCAATATCCCATCCCTTATTACAGTGTCAGCTCCAATGGATGGGCCACATCAGTCACTTGTCCAACAAGGCTCCTGAAGCATTTTACTCTGAGCTCTCTCAAGGCAATAGGAAATGATTCAAGGATGTTCTCAAAAGCTTCCTTAAAAAATAGTAACATCTCACAAAACTAATGGGAATGTCTAGCTCTTAACCATTCAAAATGGAGAAGCGTCCATGATTGCACTGAGGACCTTGAGTCTCTTAGTTGGGAGCAAGTAGAAGCTCAGCAAGAACAGCAAAAGGAATGTGTCACCTCCCAGACTACCCACCCACCCACCACACTCCTCCTGCCCCATTTGTGGCAGAGTTCTACAAATCGCACATTGGCCACATCAGTCAGTTGGAACAGGTAAAGTGGAGTGGAAGCAAGTCATCCCTGATTCTAAGGGGCTACTTACCTCAGAAGAAAAAGTAATTTTCAAACAGAAATTGGATAATTTTTTCCCCAGAGGTATCTATAACCAGGTTTAAGGTAAGGAATGAGAGGTTTAGAGGGGATATATCAGGAACATTTTTTCACCCAGAGAGTGTTTGGAGTTTGGAACCAGTTCCTGAGAAGGTAGTGAGGTATTGGTATTGGTTTATTATTGTCACTTGTACAGAGATACAGTGAAAAGCTTGTCTTACAAACCGATCGTACAGGTCAATTCATTACACAGTGCAGTTACATTGAGTTAGTACAAAGTGCATTGATGTAGTACAGGTAAAAACAGTAACTACAGAGTAAAGTTTCACAGCTACAGAGAAAGTGCAGTGCAATAAGGTGCAAGGTCACAACAAGGTAGATCATGAGGTCAGAGCCCATCTCATTGTATAAGGGAACCGTTCAATAGTCTTATCACAGTGGGATAGAAGCTGTCCTTAAGTCTGACACTCTCACAGCATTTAAGAAATATATAGACAAGTTCTTGAATCACCAAAGCATAAGGGTTTATGGACCAAGTGCTGGTAAATGGATTATTATGTCTGGCTACTTGGTGGTCAGGGACATGATTGGCTGAAGAGCCTGTTCCTGTGCTGGTATGACTAGATGAATCTTTGGAATTTGTAGCCATGGAAAAAAAGTTGCAGGTCCAGGAAGGGTAAAGCGAGGTTGGGGTTTAATTGTAGATCTTTTTCCAAAGAGCCAACACAGATACATTGGCAGAATGGCGTCTCTGTCTCTGCTATTAAGACGCTACAATGAATAGCCAGGGGCATTTTTTTCTGTTGTCATCCACAGGCTGCTCCTGAGTGTTCAAAGGCATTTTAATATTTTGTGGCGCAGTGTTGAAACCAGCTGTGTTTGTGCATGTGGCGAGGGTTCTGCGGGTCAGTGTGGAGTGCCCCCTGCTGGCTTAACGTCAACCTGTGACTCAGGGACTGCACGTCATCACATGACCCGACACCTCACCCGGCCCGCTATCTATTAACCGTTGCCTTGCTGGGGAGCAGAAAAATGCAGAATCTAGGAACTGCCTTGCACCACCATGTATGCATCATGTACACTCGGTGTTGTAAGTGAAACATTTTCTAATCAGTTTACCCAGCCAGGGAGCAGAAAGGTGAGGGGAAGAGTAAAGAATCCTCCACTTACTCTCAAGCCCAGAACACTGCCCCCTGCAGCCAATGTTATAATTACCATTCTGAAGGTTAATGACCATTTATTTAACAAAATAAACAAAACTATAGACTTATTTGAAAATGGCATGCTCTTTAAATTGGCTCAGTTAGGAGCACTCCATTACGGGTCAGAAACCTGTGGGATCAAGTCCCACTTCAGATACCTTAGCATCCAGTTCAGGCTGAGTGACCCAGTGCAACACTTGGGGAGAGAGGCACTGTCAGAGGTGGTGTCTGTAAGGCAGGACGGTAAACTGAGGCTCCATCTGCCATGGTGGCGCAAAACGTGTCACGGCCATATTTTGGAAAGCAATGGTGAGAGAGGGACGTGGCTTCTCTCTGGTGCGCTGACCCATGTTTATTCCTCAGCAAACGTCACGAAAAGTAAATCCAGTCCCGAAGCAGGTTGGAACCAAATGGAGTAGTTTTTTGTTCAAAGTGTTGTCACGGCTACAATTGTAGGAAAACCTGGCATGCAGCATGTGCACAGCAAGATCCCACAAATAGCAGCGGGCTCAGGACGCAATCTGTTTCAGCGAAGTTGACCAAATGATAGAGACTGTGATGGATCTTTGTTGGACCTTGCTTGCCCAGCACAGAGAGCCACATTTATCATTTCCTCCCAAAGGCTGCACCTCTGACAGTTCAGTCCTGGACTGCAGTGTCAGTCTGTGTCGCTGTACTCAAGTCCCTGGGCTGGGACTTGAACCCAAAACATTCTCACTCAAGTAACATCTTTCTCAAGCTTCTCCCAAAACTAAGCTAGTCCTAGGATTTAGAAACTTGGGCTGTGAGATGACATTTTGGGACAATGATCTGTGAGTAACAAACAAGATACTGGAGGAACTCAGCGGGTCAGGCAGAATCTGTGAAGGGAAATGGACAGTCGACGTTTCAGGTTGAGACCCTCCAACTGGACTGAAAGATAAAGAGGAGCTAGCCGGTATAAGATGTGTCAGTAGGGTTGTCCTTACCTACATTCTGGCTTCCTTTTATACTGAGCCTGCGCGTGTCTGCTGTGGCTGCTGGAAGTCTGAAATAAAAACAGAAATCGTCAGACATCTGCAGAGAGAGAAGGAAGCAAATTGGATAAGGTTTCTTAGAACCAGAAGTAGTTCAAGATTTAGTAGCCAGGAGTGAGCAAAGTAGTGTAGGGAAGTGGACGTGAAGATAAGGGAGGGGATTAGCTGGTATCTTTTCTCTCAGGTTGAAATGTCTAATACTAGAGGACATGAATTTAAGGTGAGAGGGGGAAAGTTCAAAGGAGATGTGCGGGGCAAGTTTTTTACACAGAGTGTGGTGGGTGCCTGGAATGGGCTGCCAGGGGTGGTGGTGGAGGCAGATACGATAGAGGCGTTTAAAGAGGCTCTTAGGCACAGCTGTGTAGCAGTTAGCATAACACTATTACAGCAACACTATCACAGCACCAGCGACCCGAGTTCAATTCCAGCCACTGTCTGTAAGGAGTTTTGTACGTTCTCCCCGTGTCTGCGTGGGTTTCCTCCGGGTGCTCCAGTTTCCTCCCACATTCCAAAGACGTACGGGTTAGGAAGTTGTGGGCATGCTATGTTGGCGCCGGAAGCGTGGCGACACTTGAAGGCTGCCCCCAGAACATTCTACACAAAGATGTATTTCACTGTGTGTTTCGATGTACAAGTGAGTAATAAAGATATCTTAGATAGGCACATGAATAGGCAGAGAATGGAGGCAGATATGGATCATGTGCAGGCAGAATGGATTAGGTGTCATCAGCTTAATTAGTTTGGCACAACGTCGTGGGCCGAAGGGCCTGTTCCTGTGCTAAACTGTTCTATGTTCTGTGTGTAAATAGAGCATGGGTGCTGGAAACTGTCGTAGGTGAGGGGTAGGTGTGGTGATAGGGAATAGGGATGGATGTTGGGAATGGGGTGGACGTGGGGAACAAGAGTGGATGTGAGATTGGGGGTAGGTGTGAGGAATAGGGGTGTGTGGGGAGATTGGGGGAGTGAGGGGTAGGTGTGAGGAATAGGGGTGTGTGGGGAGATTGGGGGAGTGAGGGGTAGGTGTGAGGAATAGGGGTGTGTAGAGGGAACCAGGATGTGCGTGGGGAATGGGGTGGGTTTGAGGAATATGGGTGGGTGTTGGGAAGAGTGATGAGTCTGGGGAACGTGAGGGGGTATGGGGAATAAAGGTGGGTGTTGGAAAGAGTGGTGGGTATGGGGAATGGGGGTGGGGATGGGACACACCATTGCAGAAACCTACAGAGGACAGACATTGTGTGGTTAGTGGCAGGTGGGGGTTATCCTGGTCTGTAGGACATTGGATTTAGGAAGCTCAGCTTCTCTGTGACATGAAGTGGTGGTGCAGTGTTTTAACTATGAAATGGGATAAATTCAAATGATCTTCAGTGATAAGAGAGAACAAGGGAGCAGCCCCACACCCAGTGTTGAACTGTGCTGTTCTGCAGAGAGAATTAAAAAGGTGTTGAGCAGGATGTGCTGACATGTGACTGCAGTTTGCTAAGTGGCCTGACACAGGCTTCTCAGAGAGTTTGGTAAAGCACAATAAAATAGCTGTCATTCTGAAAGCATTTACAAGGGGAGGAGAGGTTGGGTCTTTAGATGTTTATGGTGTTTTAGCGGAGTGAATTGTCCTGGCACTGAGAACGCTGCTCGGTAACTTCGCCCCAAGTGGAACTGGATCATCTGCGCTGAGCATTCTGTCACAGCCACAGAACATTTACAGCCCAGGACGTGCTTCCTGAAGTGGAGCTGTTAATATGCAGTAAAATACCGCAGTTAATTTGTACACAACAAGCACCCAGAATGCAAAAAATAACCAGATCATGTCCGTTGTTTTTGTAATGAGTCAGAGACCAGGACACCAGTGGAAACTCCTGCTCTTCACTATAGGTCTGTGGGGTCCACCTCGGGGGACAGACGAGGACACATGTTAATATTTTGTTTGAACAACATCCTCTGCAACAGTACAGTACTCCTTCAGTGCTATTGCAGAGCATCAGCCTGGGTTTTCATGCTCGTGTCTTCTAGAGTGGGCCTTGAACCCACAACTGTCTGATTCAGAAGCGAGGTTGTTATATAGAACCTACAAGGCATGGGCCTGATGGGCCCACATGGCCTGTTTCCATGCAGTATGACTCTATGACCACCTATGACCAGACTATGGATCAAGAGCAAGGAAGTGGGATTAGCCTAAAGCCTATTTTTTTGGCTAGCATGTGTAGAGGGCCAAATGGCCACCTTCTGTGGCATTCATGTCCGAGCTTCCATGATTACTGTGGCTGGGTTCCTCACTGGCAGGGGGTTTGTGATCATTGTGGCCAGTTGTAAATCTCAGCGTGTTTTTTTGATGCTGTGGCCAGTGAAAGGATTCGAATACAGAACAGTCACGATGGAACTGAGGGACTGGGTGATTGACATGCACCCATAAATTGCACTCTACAACCTGAGAGTAGGAAGACATAATGCAACGCCTGGAGAATTATTGGTAATCGGTTTATCATTGTCACATGTACAGTGAAAAACTTCGTTTTGCATGCCATCCATACAGATCATTTGAAAACATAAGTACATTGAGGTAGTACAAGGGAAAAGAAAAAACAACGCAGAATATAGTGTTACAGAGTGCAGTGCAAGTAGACAATATATTGTGCTATTTAAATCGAGAATTATAGAAGAATTCTTTTGAATACTGAACATACTATGATTTCTGAGTTGCTGTGGGTACCACTGATAGAGTAAGGGATACAGGCAGGGGAGAAATATTTCTTTAAATCCACAGGATGTGGATCTCACTGTCAAGGCCAGCATTTGTTGTTCATCCTTAACTACACTTGGGAAGATAACAGTAAGATTCTTCTTGGAACCCTCATGGCAATTAGATACAGCTGAATGGTTGTACCCATTACAGAGGACAGTAAACAGCCAACCATGTTGCAATAATAATAAAAACACAAAATGATGGAAATGCCCAGCAGGTCAGGCAGCACCTGTGGAGAGACACAGAACAAATACTTCAGAATGATGACATTACAGTTGGTCCGGAGTCACAAAAGATGCCAGAGTATTTTTTAAAAGGAATCCCCTAATTTTGTGCTCACCATTACTCCTACTAGATTTTTTTAAACATATTAAGTTAAATTAAAATTCCCCAGCTGCCATGGTGGGATTTGAGCTCGTGTCCCAGAGAGTCATACAGCACAGAAGCATGCCCCTCGGCTCACTGAGTTCACACCAACCATCAAGCAGCCATTCACACAAATTCTACACTAATCCCACTTTATTCTTTCATTCGAGCACCTTTGCTCCGTCCACCGTACCAGCTGGGATTCCTCCGGTGGCCAGCCATTTTAAATCCACTTCCCATGTCTGCCACAGCCTCCTCTGCTGCCAAGTTGAAGCTAGCCGCAGATTAGAAGGAATACCAGGTCACTGGAGCTGTGACAATAGCAAGCTGTCACTGTGTACTAGTCATGTCTCCAGATCATTAGCCCAGGCCTTGATTTGCCTGAGTTGGATGATAAATTGCTAGCATGTGCTGGTTTGGGCCGAATGACCAGTTTCCATGTGGTAACACTTATATATATTTGGTCTCTCAGCTCAGACGCCATGAGTTCAAACCCCACTCCAGGACTAGTGGATAGTTGAGGTGACCAGCCGCTATACTGAAGGGTGGGCTGCATTGTTTGGAAGCATCATCCTCAGGTCAAAAATTCCACCCCCACACTGTTCAGGTGGATGGTATAAATTCCCTGATACTTGTGAAAAAGAGCAAACCAGATTTCCTTGCGTCCTGACAAGCTTGTATTGTTCAGCCAAGATCTCCAGAATAATGTCATAATATCACGGATTTGTTCAGCACAGAATGGTGCAATTCAGCCCAAAAATCAATGCTGTCCTCCTGTAGAGGAATCCCATTAATTCCCCGCTCTCTCCCCACTACCCTGCAAATTCATCTTCATTAGCGCCTCTCCAATTGTCTTTTGAAATCCCAGATTGATTGTGGGTGGCACAGCTGATGGATCTGCTACCTCCCTCCTGCAGCAACCAGGTTCAGTCCTGACCCCTGGTTCTGTCTGTGTGCACGTTCTTCTTGTGACCGCGTGGGTGAATGTCTAGTGTGTAGGTGAGTGATAGAGTTGGAGATGGTCAGTGGGAATCTGGGGATTAATATGGATAGGTGATGGGTTGTCAGTGCAGACTTGTTCGGCAGTAGGGTTTGTTTCTGTGCTGAATGACTCTATGAGTCTGTTTCTCATTGTTGCCAGTTCTCCAATATCTTAAGATCTTATGAAGACACAAGAAATTCTGCAGATGCTGGAATCTGGAGCAATACACAAAAAGTGCTGGAGGAACTCAGCAGGTCAGGCAGCATCCATGAAAGGAAACAAACAGTCGACGTTTCGGGCCGAGACCCTTAAGATCTTATGTTTTATTTATTCATTTGAGGGATGTGGGCTTCACAGGCTGAGCCAGCATTTAATTGCCCACCCCTAGTTGCCCTTGAGAAGGTGGTGGTGAGCTGTTTTATTGAACTGCTGCAGTCCTTGAAGTGTGGGTGTACCCACAATGCTGTTAGGGAGGGAGTTCCAGGATTTTGACCCAGTGACGGTGAAGGAACGGCGATATATTTCCAAGTCAGGGTGGTGTGTGGTTTCTGGGTGGTGTGTGGTTTCTGGGTGGTGGCATTCTCCATGCTTTTGCTGCCCTTGTCCTGCTAGCTGGTAGAGATCATGGGTTTGGAAGGTGCTGTCCAAGGAGTCTTGGTGAGTTGCTGCAGTGGATCCTGTAGATGGTACAAACTGCTGCTACTGTGCGTCGGCGGTGGAGTGAGTGAATGGTGGTGAGTGGGGTCCCTATCAAGCCGGCTGCTATGTCCTTTATGGCACTGAGCTTCTTGAGTGTTGTTGAAGCTGCACTCATCCAGGCAAGTGGAGAGTGTTCCCTCACACTCCTGACTTGAGCCTTGTGGATGGTGGACAGGCTTTGGAGAGGTGAGTTAATCATTGAAGGATTCCGAGCCTCCTGGGATACAAGGACCAGTATGCGTCACCTGCCTTCACAACATTGGTGACTGTGTTTCAAAAAAATAATTATCTGTGAAACACTTGAGGAGATCCTTAAGCTGCTATATAAATGTAGGTTATTGCTTTTCCAGTGATATAAGACATGCAACAGAACAGTCACTTTTTGTGTTTGTAAAACCTTTGTCCTGGGACATTGGGAACACTGACAATTCCACATGAAATTGCCATTGTTCCTCATAACAAGTGCTAGGGTTTCAATGCAGACATGGATGCCCTGAGCTTTGCTCACCATTCCACAGCTCTCCCACGCCATTGGACTCTCTGTGGGGACCAGGACTCTTATGCTCAGGAATCTGCTCCCAGATCCCATATCAGATGTGGCACAGGATCCGTGATTTCACTGACGACCGTGGGGAATAAGGAGAAAGCTTAATCGATTTGTCATTTCAATTATTTATTGCTTATTTCGTGCTTTCAATTAAAACAAATTTTAATTGATTCATGTTTAGTAGTTTTAAGGGTTTCACAGTTTTGACAGCTGGGGGTGGAGCTTTGCCAAATGTCAAAGGCTTCCTGAGGAGCTTGTGGGCAGGGATTTTTCTGCTCTGCCTGCATCAATCTATGATCTCACTGGAGGCCTGCACCACTCAGGGTTCACTGCTCGACTCCAGGGTAACTTGCACCTACAAAATCAACTCATGAAAGCTCCAGAGAATAGAGAACACAGGGGGCAAGTGCAGGCAATATACCTGTCAATAAAATCCTTGGTCTAAGAGGAATATATGAATAAACGAGTAAATATTATTTACACGATCGTACATTTACACAGGTAGTGCTGCTGCGATCTGGATTCAATCTGGATCTCCGGTGTTGCCTGTATGTTCTTCCCATGACTGCGTGGGTTTCCTCTGGGTGCTCCGGTTTCCTCCACACTCCAAAGACGTACGGGTTAGGAAGTTATGGGCATGCTATGTTGGCGCGGAAGCGTGACAACACTTGCGGACTGCACCCCATTCCTGATCTACGCATTCGTCATATAGTTGTGAAATGATTGTTGGTTGATGATTCTTTTTTTCTTGTTGGCCAGTAACTATTTTTACTGGATGTGAGAGAGGAAATTACCCTGTGTTATTTAAGTGATTAGATGGGCCTGACCTAGAGAGGTGCACTGAGATCTACTGTTGACAGTGTGACCTCTAACTGAACCAGAAACACAGCTCAGGTTTGAACGGTTGAGATTAACTGTGTGCTGCAGTAGCTCTATGTGTTTGCCGATCAAGTTTTTAACTCTGCTTTCTCAAAGAAAATCTGAAATTGAGATGAAATGGGGTATGACATGACAAGCCACATTGGAAGGTTTCTGAATGTCAGTGGATGTTAACGGCATCTGATCCAAGTCCAAGGCTACTTTTCCTTCATTAGTTGTTCATGATGACTGAATAAATACAACTGCATTTTCATGGAATTTTTTTTCTTTAATGCTTAAAACTAATGATCTTTGCTGGGCCAAGTTTGAAAAGTAATAAAGAGAGGAAGAGCTTCATTAGGTTTATTGTTGGGAGATTAAATCAAGTCCACAGAGTTAAGAAAAAGGTAGACTTGAACTTCTTTCATTGTTTTCACAGCAGCCTTTGAAGTGTAGTGAAGCAATCCAATAAACTTGGAATTTAGAGCAGCCAATTTAAACACAGCAAAGTCAAACAAATAAAATGAGTTAATGAAGAGGGTAATCTCTTTTTAAATGTGGTTTATTGATAGAAGTGTGTTTGCAGAACCCTGGGAGGACTCTCCTGTTCTTCTTTAGAATAGTCCCATGAGATCTTTTACAAACACTTGAGAAAGCAAGTGGTCCAATTGATAAAGGCATCACCTTGGGCTTGCAGTACTCTCTCACTTGTTGCCTGGGTTTCTCCTGAGCAGGCCTTGACCCAATTATTATTGTAATTTACTCATTCACAGGATGTGGACGCTTACCGGTTAGTTCAACTTGTAATGTCCATCCCTAATTCCCACAGCTTTCTTACCAGGTTCGACTCCTGACCTTGGGTGCCATCTGTGCAGAGTTTGCACATTCTCCTGCAGGCCGTGTGAGTTTCCTCCAGGTGCTTGGTTTCTTCCCCCACCCAAAAATGTGCGGGTTTAGTCATAGTGATAGAGTCATCACCTTCGAGTCATACAGCAGGGAAATAGGCCCATTGGCCCAATGAGTCCACAATGACCATCAACAACCCATTTACACTAATCCCATTTTATTCTCCCCCACATTCCAATCACCTTCCCCCCAGATTCTACCACTCATCTGCACACTAGGGGCAATTTTACAGTGGCCAGTTAACCTACCAACTTGGGATGTCGTTGATGATGTGGGAGGTGAGAGTCTGAAGGGCAAACAGCTGCTACTCACCCAAAATTGTACACTCCTGATCCCTTTCCTGATGGACTGGACGACTGGCATTAGTTTTGGTTCTCTCTCCGCTTCCTCTTCCCTTACCTCTTAGCACTCCATAATTTTCAACACAAGGCGCACTGTCTGCCAGCATGTAAATAATTGCAGTTCTTTTGGTAAATAAATCTCCATTTGATAGACCTGTCTCTTTCTTCTCACCATCCAGCCAGTAGACTTCATGCATTTTAAATGTTGTGGCACAGTGAGATTTATAACCTTTTTATGTAGCTTGGACAAGTGTTTTTTTTATTGCGACTGCTAAACATGAAGGTAAGGGACTGTGCAGGCAGGAAATGCCTTTTTGATTGGGAACAATACACTGTTCATACCTACTAGACTGTTAAAGAGTTTTACCATCAGGATTCACTTTAAAAAACAATCTGAAAAACTCATTATAAAGCAGCTGATCTCTGCTAAGTGCACGCCCAATTTAGAACCATAAAAAGAATATTTACTGCTTTTGCTGCCTAACCAGTGGCTTGTTCTGATTTCTGCTGAGTGAGTGGGGGAACTGCCCTCAGTACCACAGGGCTCAGGAGGTTGAATGGAGCGGGAGCCCAACTAGAAACAAACAGTTAAGTTTTTATTTTGCTTCTGATCATTAACCTTAGACCATGGAGCTCAGGCTCACGTGCAGCACGTCCTGCCCATAATTGGTGCTGCAACTTGCACATCAATGGCTGTTGCCAATTCCATTCCCTGACCGTTAACTCCATCCCTCTCCCTGCTAGCTGTCTGACAAAGAACCAGGCTTTTCTTTGCAATCTTGGTATTGCCTGTGCGACTGGGAGATGACACCCGGACCACTATCATCGTCCCCTCTTCGGAAACCCCACTTGAATCTGTGCCTGTCTCAACTCCATTCCTGGAACTCACATTAACGTCTTTGTCACTTGTAGAGTTGTTTTCCTTGTGTGGGGGCAGCTTCTGATTAAACCTGATGCAAGATGAGATGTTTTAGTGCTGCTGTTAACCTGACATAGTCACTCCTTTGTCACTGTGCTGCTTTTTCTGCGCAGGTGTTTTCCCTACCTGGCTCATCATACAGCCTGACTCCTTCCAATGTGTTTGGAGGACCAATTACTCCAGGCTCATCCATCTCCTCACTTTTGAATCCTGTGGAAAGTGGTCAAACAGGTAGGTAACCTCTCCTCTTATCTGAACTCCATGTTGGCCCAAGGAGCCTTTGGAAGTATCTTACCTCCAGACAGTGGCAAGCAGCAGGCTCGATTCGCTCAGGCAGCTCTTTCTGGTTGTAAATCATGTTTGTTGGTATTGGTATTGGTTTATTATTGTCACTTGTTATGAGGTACAGTGTCTTGCATACCAGTCATACAGATCAATTCATTACACAGTTCAGATACATTGAGTTGGTACAGAGTGCATTGAGATAGTACAGTTAAAAAAAACAACAGAGTACAGAGTAAAGTGTCACAGCTACAGGAAAGTGCATTGCAGGTAGACAATATTCTGCTCATGGAGTTATGGAAAAGCCTCACTGGTGAATAGGCACCAAGTCTGTAATAAGAACAGAAAATGCTGGAAAGGCATTATGGACAAAAAAACAGAGTTACACACACAAAATGCTGGAGGAACTCAGCAGGTCAGGCAGCATCTATGGAGGGAAATAAACAGTCGATGTTTTGAGTCGAGACCTTCATCAGGACTGGAAAAGAAGAGGGCAGAAGCCAGAATAAGAAGGTTGGGGGAGGGGGAGGAGCACAGGCTGGCAGGTGAGAGGTGAGTCCAGGTGAGAGGGGGAAGGTAGGTAGGTGAGTGCAGGAGGGGGGATGAAAGGGAGTGATGTGAGAAGCTGGGAGGTGATAGGTAGGAGAAGGAATCCAATAGGAGAGGTAGACCATAGAATAAAGGGAAGGAGGTGGGGAACCAGAGGGGCAGGTCGAGGGTGGGGGAGAGGAAAGAGAAGGGAGGAGGGGGCCATAGGACTGAGGGAAAACAGAGGGGAGGGGTTACCTGAAGTTAGAAAAATCGATGTTGATGCCGTCAGGTTGCAGGCTACCAAGACGGAATATGAGGTGTTGCTCCTCCAACCTGCGCCTGGCCTCAAAGCAGCAGGAGAGGAGGCCATTGCTTCAGGTTCAAGACCTTTAACCATAGAACCATAGAACCATACAGCACAAAACAGGCCCTTCGGCCCACCATGTTGTGCCGTCCATCAGACCACCCTCACACTACCTAACCCCTTCCTCCTGCATATCCCTCTATCTCACATTCCTCCATATGCCTATCCAACAAGCTCTTGAACCTGTTCAATGTATCTGCCTCCACCACCACCCCAGGCAGTGCACTCTCTGGGTGAAAAACCTCCCTCTGACATCTCCCCTGAACCTCCCACCCATAACCTTAAAGCCATGACCTCTCGTCTTGAGCATTGGTGCCCTGGGAAGGAGGCGCTGACTGTCTACTCTATCTATTCCTCTCAATATTTTATATCTCTATCATGTCTCCTCTCATCCTCCTCCTTTCCAGTGAATAAAGCCCTAGCACCTTAAGCCTCTCCTCATATTCAATACTCTCCAATCCAGGCAGCATCCCGGTAAATCTCCTCTGCACCCTCTCCAATGCCTCCACATCCTTCCTATAATGAGGCGACCAGAACTGAACACAGTAGTGTAAGTGTGGCCTAACTAGAGTTTTGTAAATCTCGCTCGGTTCTGACAAAGGGTCTCAGATCTGAAATGTTAAACCTGTTTCTCTTTCCCCAGATGCTGCCTGACCTGCTGAATGTTTCAACATTTTCTGTTTATATTTCAGATTTCCACCATCTGTAGTTTTTTGGTTTTTACTAAATCTGAACACCCTGATCTATTCGCCTCAGGAATTGGAGATGTGCACACAGTTTTAGAAACATACAAACATTCTGCACATTTCAGTGGTTAAGAAATACAAAATAAGTTCATATTCCTGCTTTGGAACTTGCTATGCTTGTGATAATCAACATAGAGTGATACAACATGGAGGCAGGTCCTCCTGTCACCAAGTCTGCACCATCTACGCAATCCTTCACTAACCCCATTATTTTTCATCCAACATTCCCATGATCTCCCCGCAGTTTCAATCACTGACCTACACCACAAGGGCAATTACAGTGGCCAATTAACCTACCTGCACGACTTTGGGATATGGGAGGAAACTCACTAGGAGAATGTGCCAAATTCCACACAGACCAGCACTCCGAGGTTAGACCATAGAGACATAGGAGCAGCATTAGGCCATTTGGCCCGCGAGTCTGCTCTGGCCATTCGACCATGGCTGGTTTATTTTTCCCTCTCAACCCATTCTCCTGCCTTCTCCCGTCACTCTTGACACCTTTACTAAGTTAGGGTTAGATTGGGGAGCACTGGAGCTGTGAGGCAGCAGCCCTACTAGCTGTTCCCACTGTGTCGCCTCCCTACTGTTTGTTAACTTGTGTATTGCAACCTCAACTTTTCCACTCCCTCCCCCTTTCCCTGGCTCCAACCATCCACACCCTTCGATTCCATGCTCTCATCTTTCTCACTGCCTCTCCCCTCAATTTCCCCCCACTTTATGCCCACAGGGCCTCTCCCCCTGCCCACGCCTCCCAGCTCTCCATATACCCCCCTCTCTCCACCTCCCCTGCCACCCTCTATCCTTCCCTTGCCACTCTCCAGCTCTCCTGCTGTCTGCTCACCTGCACTCTACCACTCCTGTGCTCTTCCCCCTCATTTAATTTATGTTTATAAAAGAGCAATTTATACTGAATATCAAAGAGATTTAAACTATATGAAATAAAAACAGGGACTTATTTGCGCATTTCATGTCTTGTGATTATCCCTCTTTCTCCAACCCTGCTACACCTGAACAATAGTCTGACTCTGTGTGTGACGTCACGGAAATTGATTAGCGACAAGTCACATATAAAAGCGTCAGCAAATACTTCTAGTCAGCTGTTCACATTATAAAATTTAGAATGGGAGCAATGTATGTAAACGTCACACTGTAATTACGTCCTCCTGCCACTGGTGATGCTGTTGTGTCTTAGTTTTCATTATGTACCTCTTTGCTTCATCTGCCTCTCCTATGTGTCAGGTGTACTTTAAAAAGTCAAGGTTCTGACTGGGACCAGGAGAAAACGTTTGATTTTATAAAAACTGCTAAATTAGATCAATGTACTTGGGTCTGACTAGCTCACTGTAGTTTGGTCTGGTTTCAGTGAAGACTACCTGTGTGCAATGCTTCTGGAAGATCTAGATGTACTAATGTGGCAAGGGTTAGAAGGGATGACTGGTGAATCAGGATAATATCAAGCTATGGGTTTGAGTTGTGATAGGAAGGAAAATGCCAGACAGACTGCACCAGAAATTTATGGGGATATGGGCTGGAGAGACGATGTTGGGGTGTATTCTTTGGAACAAAGGGTAAATGAGGCAGAATGAAAGGCTAGACAGGGTAAGTAAGAAGGATCTATTTCCCATGTCAGGCACCGGAAGAATGGCGACACTTGCGGGCTGCCCCCAGCACATACTCAGCAACACAAAAAGACGCATTTCACTGTGTGGTTTGATGTACATGTGACCAATAAATAAATATCTTAATATCTTGATAATTGGCAGAGGGTTAGAGGGTGGGTGAAGCTGTGGAATTCACTGACTAGAAGAGTGATGGAGATATTAGCACTCACCACATTGGACTTGTGAGAACAGTAACCTTTGAGGCTTGTAGGTTTTCCTCCTTTGTCTGCTCTACATCCTGAACCCACCCAGAGGCGATAAGGGTTATGGAGCAGCACAACTGAGTAGGAGTTTCCTGCCAGTTCAGGATCAGACACAGCCACGACACAAGCCTATTCCTCTTTCAGTGGTAACTTCTTCCCCAAGTACTTCTCCATGTGAGAGTCCATATTTCCCTACCGGGGTCCATTCTGTAGATGGACCTGTTATCTATGTTTATGCCTGAACCTATCCAGCAGGGGTAATGTTACCCAGGACTCATAGACCAAAACAACGCGGATCTCCTTTAAACTTGGTAATACAACAAAATAATACGACAGAATATTATGAGAAACTACAAAATACTTAAACAAAATAATAATATATAGTAAGAAATGTTATGAACTATAATAAAGTACCATGAACTGCTGCAGCTTTTGTACTCTAACAGTCTTGCAAGGCTTTTAATTTTTAACTAACTGTAATTTCAACTCCCTTATAATTAGTTCTGGACACAACTCTCCCTGGTGTCGACCCCGATCTCTTCTACCCAGTCAGAGCTGGGAGAAAGGAACAATCCAGCCAGCTCCATTTTTGGTCAACATGGATGAGATGGGTAGGATCAGAATGAGAATCAGGTTTATTATCACCGACATGTGTCGTGAAATTTGTTGTTTTGCGGCAGCAGTACAGTGCAAGACATAAAGACACAAATATTACTGTAAGTTATAAAAATAAATAAATAGTGCAAAAGAGGAATAACGAGGTAGTGTTCCTGTGTTCATGGACCGTTCAGAAATCTGATGGCGGAGGGGAAGAAGCTGTTCCTGAAACATTGAGTGTGGGTCTTCAGGCTCCTGTACCTCCTCCCTGATGGTAGTAACATGAAGAGGGCACGTCCCGGGTGGTGAGGGTCCTTAATGATGATGGCCTCCTTCAGTGAAATATATTTCCTTAGTACTTCCTAAGGTTCTGTGAAAAGTTTTGTCAGAAGATGAAGATGACCATTAGGCAAGTTGTGAGAAATCTGGCTCTGTCCCAGAAAAATAGACATTTGGCATTGGATCTTAGAATTAAGATTAATTATTTTTCACCAATGAAAGAATTTTTGCCTAGCCTCAAAAGGCTGACTTGAGTCCATAACTGGGAAGGTGGAGGTGAAAGTCAGTAAGTCAAGCCACTCGAGCTAAAGAGAAAGCTGCATTTTTAAATGTTGCATAAAACAACATTTAAAAGACACTTGGACAGTACATAGGAAAGGTTTGGAGGGAAATGGTCAAACACGGGCAAATGGGACTAGTTTAGATGGGCATCTTGGTCAACATGGACCAGTTGGGCCAAAGGGCCTGTTTCCGTGTTGTGGTGATCTACGATTCCATGCATAAAGTATAAAGGCAGGAGGCTGTAAGTGGGGGAGTAGAAACCCATTGAGTGAGAGTTTAGGGAGTGGTAGTGACTGATTAGAGATTATTGCAATGGCCAGGGAAAGCAAACAGCAGCCATGGTGGAAAGCAATCAGAGGGGAAGATAAATAATCGATTGTAATGTAGCAGAGATCAAACACATTCCAGGGGCACCTAGGCTAGCTGAGCAATCTGTCAGCGCTCCCCACAAAGTGCACAAAAAAATCATTCTGTTATGTCTTCACTTCTGTGATTTGTACAGAGAAAGTAGCAACATCACTCACCATTGTTTACCCAGTTGCAGAATTTTATTTATTAAATTCTTTCTGTACTCTCTCACACGGGTCAGGAGGACTGTTTAAAACAGGATGTTGTTTTGGAATTGGGTGGCCGTTGTGCTTTTTGCCATCAGCTTTGCTTTGTGATACAATGTTTATTCACTACTAAAAACTCCGGCATCTTGCTTGTTTGGGAATAAGTCTATAATTTATCCGAGGGTCAGAATAAAACTCAGAAGAGTTGTAACTTGCCCCAACATTGCAGTGCTCTGAGCTTCTCCGATCCTGGTCTCTTGCATGTTCCTCTACATTCACCACTCCCCCATTGGCAGTCCTGCCTCCAGTGTCCTTGAGCACTCTGCAGTTCCTTCCCTAAATCTCTCCACCTCTTCACCCCTCTTTCTTGCTTTAAAATGCTCCTTAATCTGTGTCTTGGTATCAGATTGATATTCCTGTGAAATACCTTGAGATTATTTTACCAGCATTAAGTCACTACATAAATACAAGTTGTTGTTCAAGATTGTTGTTACATTGATAGATTTAGGTGAGGAATGTCAGGAAGAGGACCGAGTGGAGCATAAATGCCAGCAAGGACTGGTTGGGCCAAATGGCCTGTTTCTGTGACACATATCCTATGTAATTAATTTCTTAGCCCAACATTCTGCTCTGCAGCAGGCTCTACATTAACCATTACAGTGGCACGCAAAATTTTGGGCACCCCTGGTCAAAATTTCTGTTACTGTGAATAGTTAAGTGAGTAGAAGATGAACTGATCTCCAAAAGTCAGAAAGTTAAAGATGAAACATTCTTTTCAACATTTTAAGCAAGATTAGTGTATTATTTTTGTTTTGTACAATTTTCGAGTGAAAAAAGGAAAGGAGCACCATGCAAAAGTTTGGGCAACCCAAGAGATTTGAGCTCTCAGATAACTTTTACCAAGGTCTCAGACCTTCATTGTTCACAGTCATCACTAGGAAAGGCCAGGTGATGCAAATTTCAAAGCTTTATAATTACTCTCACTCCTCAAACCTTGTCCCAACAATTAGCAGCCATGGGCTCCTCTAAACACCTGCCTAACACTCTGAAAATTAAAATAAATGATGCCCACAAAGCAGGAGAAGGCTATAAGAAGATAGCAAAGCGTTTTCAGGTAGCTGTTTCCTCAGTTTGTAATATAATTAAGAAATGGCAGTTAACAGGAACGGTGGAGGTCAAGTTGAGGTCTGGAAGACCAAGAAAACTTTCCGAGAGAACTGCTCGTAGGATTGCTAGAAAGGCAAATCAAAACCCCCGTTTGACTGCAAAAGATGTTCAGGAAGATTTAGCAGACTCTAGAGTGGTGGTGCACTGTTCTACTGTGCAGCAACACCTGCACAAATGTGACCTTCATGGAAGAGACATCAGAAGGAAACCTTTCCTGCGTCCTCACCACAAAATTCAGCATCAGAAGTTTGCAAAGGAACATCTAAACAAGCCTGATGCATTTTGGAAACAAGTCCTGTGGACTGATGAAGTTAAAATAGAACTTTCTGACCGGAATGAGCAAGGGTATGTTTGATGAAAAAAGGGGGCAGAATTTCATGAAAAGAACACCCCTCCAAATGTTAAGCACGGGGGTGGATCAATCATGCTTGGGCTTGTGTTGCAGCCAGCGGCACGGGGAACATTTCACTGGTTAGAGTGAAGAATGAATTCAATTAAATACCAGCAAATTCTGGAAGCGAATATTACACCGTCTGTAAAAAAGCTGAAGATGAAAAGAGGTTGGCTTCTACAACAGGATAACGATACTAAACACATCTCAAAATCCACAATGGACTACCTCAAGAGGCACAAGCTGAAGGTT
The DNA here is from genome assembly GCF_009764475.1 of Pristis pectinata. Classification (NCBI taxonomy): domain Eukaryota; kingdom Metazoa; phylum Chordata; class Chondrichthyes; order Rhinopristiformes; family Pristidae; genus Pristis; species Pristis pectinata. The sequence continues at coordinate 5,601,955 of NC_067429.1, forward strand.
TTTCCATGGCCCTCACAGTCCCACGACCTAAACATCATCGAAAATCTGTGGATAGACCTCAAAAGAGCAGTGCATGCAAGATGGCCCAAGAATCTCACAGAACTAGAAGCCTTTTGCAAGGAAGAATGGGCGAAAATCCCCCAAATAAGAATTGAAGACTCTTAGCTGGCTACAGAAAGTATTTACAAGCTGTGATACTTGCCAAAGGGGGTGTTACTAAGTACTGACCATGCAGGGTGCCCAAACTTTTGCTTCGGGCCCTTTTCCTTTCTTGTTATTTGAAACTGCAAAGATGGAAATAAAAAAGTAATCTTACTTAAAATATTAAAGAAACGTGTCATCTTTAACATTATGCCTTTTGGAAATCAGGTCATCTTTTACTCGCTTAGCTATTCACAGTAACAGAAATTTTGGCCAGGGGTGCCCAAACTTTTGCATGCCACTGTATTTTTCATGTTCATTGCAGTTGACACCGTTGAGTCAGGCTGCACCAGGGCTGGCATTGAGTTAATTTATTTCAACCAAGCATCACAGTGGTGCAGTAGTTAGTGCCACTGTTTCACAGCTCCATTGACCCAGCTTCAGTCCTGAACTCCACTGTGAAGTTTGCACATTTTCTCCATGACCAACTCGGATGCTCCACTTTCCTCCCACATCCCAAAGACGTGCAGGTTGATAGGTTTATTGGCCGCTGTAAAGTGCCCTCGTGTAATGAAATTGGTGGGCATGGTGATAGAGAACAGGTTACAGGGAAATAAGAGGGGGAATGGGATTGGTGGGACTACTGCAAGAGCTGGCATTGGCCCAATGCCAAATGGTCTCCAATGGCACAAGAAAATATGAGAGAATGTAACTTTGATGAGGGCTCCAGTGTGGTGTTGTTCATGGTTCTGTCCCTCAGAGAAACCTTTAAATCAAGGTTCATTCCGCTCACTCAGATGATCATGAAAGGCCCCTTCTCCACAGTTCTCCACAGTATCCTGATCGATGTTTATCCCTCAACCAATGTCACTGAAATCAATCCCTGGTCATCGTAGGAGCTCGCTGAGTGCAATTTGGCCACTTTACTTTCAGAAGTAAAAACACGAAAATGCTAGAAACAGTCAGCAGGTCAGGCTGCATCTGCAGTAAGAGAAACAGAACTAACATTTCAGGTTGGAGACCCTTCGTTGGAACCCTTTCACCCTTTCAGAAGTACCATTGGCTGCAGGCATCATGGGTTATCCAGATTCCACAGAAATTCCAGGCAAAAAAGAGGAAAACAATTCAGCTGGATGTCCTCCCTTTGATTCAGATTGCATAATTGGAGAGAAGCTTTCTCCACTAGCTGAAGGAGGAGACGACACAATTTAGGGAAGAGCAAATGATTTTATGTTTCTTTTCATTTTTCCTAATGACATAAAAGGGAGGCCTTTCAGCCCATCGAGTCAATCCCATTCTCCACTTATTTCCCTGTAACATATACTCATTAACTCCCCCTGATTGTTACGGGGGGCAGGGACTGTGATATTAAAAAAAAAGTGATAATGATTTTCAATTCACATGTAATGATGGTAGAACCAGTTGGTTAGGGCTGTCAAAAGAGAATTGGACAGGAACTTGAGGAAAATTAATTTGAAGGGGCGATGGGAAAAGAGCAAAGCGATGGGACCAGAACAGATACTCTACAAAGAAACAGTATTGACCCGATGGGCTGATTGGCTCCCTTCTGTGCTGTTTTATGTCTGAGCCATCTGAAGGTGGGTGCAGGGAAATGGAGAGACATAAGGGGTCAGGGTTGGAGGAACTCAAGAGTTTTCAGAGGCTGGTAGAGCTGAGGAGGTTACAAGCAAGTCAACATGTATCCAGAATATACACAACCTAAGGATCTGATTTTAATTCTCTCTCTTGTTTGTTTTCCAGAGCCGGATCTCGATGACAACGATTGCAGTTTTATCTGCAGAGGCAGTTCTTCCAGAGGAAGTCTTTCTCCAACGTAAATGCTACGTTACTTTCTATTTTACGTTGCTGTGGTTTGTCTGTTATAGCCATGGGGCATCAATTAGGACCACCTGAGGCCATTCTCTACCCTGCTTATGAGGATAGGTTGAGTGAGCCAGGGTTTTTCTCTTTGGAGAGAAGGAGGATGAGAGGTGACTTGATAGAGGTGGACAAGATGATAAGAGGCATAGATCAAGTGGACAGTCAGAGCCTTTTTCCCAGGGCGACAATGGCTAACACGAAGGGACATCATTTTAAGGTGATTGGAGGAAGGTATAAGGGGAAAGTTTCTCACACGGAGAGTGGTGGGTGTGTGGAACGCACTGCCGGCAGAGGTTGTGGGGGCAGATACATTAGGGACATTTAAGAGACTCTTAGACACATGAATGATAGAGAAATGGGGGCCTATGTGGGGGAGGGTTAGATAGATCTTAGAGCAGGATAAAATGTCGGCACAACATTGTGGGCCGAAGGGCCTGTACTGTGCTGTAATGTTCTATGTTTTACTATTCCATCAGATCAGGGCTGATCAATTCCTCAGTCATTACTTGAATCTCCAGAAATCTATTGATCTAGTCTTTGAAAGCTCTAGTTGTTCCCTAGCGTACAGACATAGGTCTTTCCACATTAAGAACCCATGCTGCCCTTTGAAACCTCAGGGGGTGTTGGAGGCAGCTACTCTCACAACATTTAGGAACTATTTAGATAATCATCTGATAAACTTGTCATAGAACACTCTGAGTTGGAAAATGGAGTTGGTATAGATAGGTACCTGATGACCAGAGTGGAGATGGTGGGCCAAATGGCCTGTTTCTGTCTACATATCTCTAACAGAGAGTTCTCCTGGTGATCTAATGAGCACAACTCACTTGACCAGCCACTTGACGAAAGAGAGCAGAGAGTAACTAGGTATTTGTCTCACAGAGTCATAAAGTAATGCAGCATGGAAACAGGCCCTTCAGCCCAACTCGTCCATGATGCCCATCAAAGCTAGGCCCATTTGTCTCCTTGTTCTTTGCTGGAGAATATCCTTCTTTGGAGAATCACCTAGAATTCTATTTCTTTCTGTCCTTTCCCTCACAAAAGATCTGCTTTTCATAGTTCTCATCTACAAATCTCGATCACAGTCATAACACATCATTCCACTCTACATTGATGGCACCCAGATCTCCCACACTGCCACGTCTCCACTGTCACGATGTTGTCGTGAATTAGCAGAACTTTCCAGTCTAAATACCATGAAGATCCTGCCACTGGACATTGTTCTTTATAACGATCTCTGTGCCCTGGCCACTGACTCTAGTACTCTCCCTGGCAAACGTCTGAACCTGACTGTAGTCTGGGTTGGCCCTGGACCTCTGCTTCATCAGTAAAGCCTCCAATCTGCTTTCTGACTCCACCCTGATCTGCAAAAATCCTCATCCTTGCCTCTGTTCCTTTGGCTTCCCTTGTTGTTCCACTCACTAACAAATGCTGATCTCTCTCCGGCAGTGACTCAATTATACAGCACAGAAACAGGCCCTTCAGCCCATTGAGTCTGCACCAGGCATCCACTTACACTAATTTTACACTAATCCCATTTTATTCTCCCCACATTCTCATCAGCTCTCCCCAGATTCCACTACTCACCTACACACCAGGGACAGCTTACAGCAGCAAATCAACCTACCAACCTGCATGTCTTTGGGATACGGAAGCAAACTGGAGCACCTGGGAGAAACCCTAGCAGTCACAGGGAGAACGTGCAAACTCCACACAGACAGCACCGGAGGTCAGGATCGAACTTGGGTCGCTGGAGGCAACAGTTCTATTAGCTGCGCCACTGTGCTGCCCCGATGTAAAAAAAAGGCCATTCAGCCCATTATGTTCATGCCAGCAGCAAACTATTCAGTGTAAATCTGCTTTCTGGCTTCGTCTGTGGCCTTGTGGTTATGACATGTCGAGTGCCCATTCTCAGAGGTTTCAGCCTCAGACCCCCTTTTAAGGCTCCCACCATTCTCTTGTTCCTATTACCTTTCCTTGACCACTCTGCCAAGGAATTAGGTTTCCCCTGTTGACAAAATCTTTAAAAGGAGATATTCATTCTCTTTAGTTTAAGTTTCAACCTGGTCTCTTCACCCCATCCCATTTGTTACAGATCTCCCATTGGTGGCTTGTCCATACTCTACGATCAAACAATACCAAGTCAGCTGGAGAATGTACCACAGACAACGTCCAACATAGAAGAGCTTCTGGACAAGCACTGGAGTGGAGAAGGAGGCATTGACAGTAAGTACAGAGTGTATTCATGTTTAGAATATACGACTGCTGTATATGAATACACCTGCAAACTGTCCCCACCTGTGAAGGTCGGTGGGGATTTTTTTGGGCGCATTACCTGAAGGGATTTGATAGAAATGTTCAAAATAATGGCAAGTTTTGATTGGGTAAATAAGGAGAGGGTGTTTCCAGTAACTGAAGGATCAGTGACCAAAGGACATAGGTTTAAGGTGATTAACAAAGGAACCAGAATGGACGCTGGGAGAATTTTTTTTTATTTGGTGACTGGGTATGATCTGGACTGCATTGGTGGAAGAAGATTTGACAATAACTTCCAAAGGGGAATTGTGAAGTACTTGACCGACAAGAACATAGGAAGTAGAAGCAGGAATGCCTTCGAGCCCACTCCACCATTTATCAAGATTGTGGTTGAACATCTGCTCATTTTCCTGCACTAATCCCATATCCTTTGATTCCTTGAATCTCCTAAAATCTACTGATGACTTGTGAATGAACTCAACGACCTAGGCTCCATAGCCCTCTGGGGTAGAGTAATTACAAAGATTCTCCACCCTTTGAGTGAAGACATTTCCCCTCATTGTGGACTCCTAAACCGAGGAAGCATCTCCCTGCATCCACCCCATTGAGCCCTGTAAGAATTTTGTAAGTCTCAATGAAATTACCTCTCATTCCAAGCTCTAGACAATACAGGCCTTGTTAGTCAATCTCTCCTCATGCCCATATAAGGAGCCAAAGAAACATCTTCAGGGCTACGGGGAAGAGCAGGAGAGTAGGACAAATTTAGAGAGCCAGTATAGACGTGGTGGACAAAATGGCCACCTGCTGTGCTGTATCATTCTCATTCGTTACTCGTGATGTGGTGTCCTGTATGTTGGAGAAACCAAACACAGATTAGGTGATTGCTTTGCAGAATTTCTCCATTCAGTCCGCTTTTAGTTGCCAATCACCTTTAATTCTCCATCCCACTCTCACTCTCACCTGTCGCTCTGTAGCCACCTGTACTGTTGCAGCTAAACCCAGGTAAGTTTGTAGAACTTATCTTCTGCCTGGGCCTATTGCGGCCTTTGAGACTGAACTGATTTTGAGACTGATTCCTTTCAGTGAATGAACAATTTCAGGTACTTGCTTTTCCTCTTTGTGTCTGAATTGGTCAGATCTGCTGTAAGGTTATCCATCTGTATTACCAGCTCAGTTGTTCCCTCTCCATAGACGCTGACTGATCTGCTGGCTATATCCACCAATCTCACAGAATCCTAGATTTGTACAGCACAGAAACAGGCCCTTCTGCCAACCATGTCCATGCCAACCACATCCACCGCTCCTTATGGTTTTGAGTTTCAACAACAGCTCTGCCACGAATTTCAGAGCTTTAACCTGTCCCTTTGTTTGCTTTCTGTCTCTCTGGCTGGCCTCATTAATCTATTAACCAGATGGCTTTGTAAACATTGGGATCACCTGGGTAATCGTGACCTATCAGAGATACTCTCCTTGTCCTACCTACCCTCCTCCCACCCTCTGCAACTCAAGACTAACTTGTTTTCTTGTTCGCCCATTCCAATGGAGGTCTTCAGTTCAAAATGTTAACCTCCCCACAGATGTAGCCTTGACCTGCTGAGTATTTCCAGCTTCTGTTTTTATCTCAGATTTCCAGCATCTGCATTTTTTTGGAGAATTAAAGTGACAGACGACTGGAAGTCATGCTTTCAAAATGAACAGAGTTGTTCACCAAAGCAGTTACCAATCGATGTTTTGTATCCTCAAAGTAGAAGAGAACACATTCTGAACACTGAGTGTTGTTTGCTAAATTTAAGTTCTCCTGGAAAGTGTGTTTGGGACCTTGCTCCTTGATTGGATTAGCTGTGATTACGCAGTGCTTGAAGGGAGAAATTGGTATTGATTTATTATTGTCACTTGTACCGAGGTACAGTGAAAAATTTGTCTTGCATACTGATCGTACGGGTCAATTCATTACACAGTGCAGTTACATTGAGTTAGTACAGAGTGCATTGAGGTAGTACAGGTAAAAACAATAACAGCACAGAGTAAAGTGTCACAGCTACAGAGAAAGTGCAGTGCAATAAGGTGCAAGGTCACAGCAAGGTAGATCGTGCGGTCAGAGTCCATCTCATTGTATAAGGGAACCGTTCAATAGTCTTATCACAGTGGGGTAGAAGCTGTCCTTAAGTCTGGTGGTATGTGCCCTCAGACTCCTGTATCTTCTACCTGATGGAGAGGGGAGAAGAGAGAATGTCCCGGGTGGGTGGGGTCTTTGATTATGCTGGCTGCTACACCAAGACAGCAAGAGATAAGGACAGAGTCCAAGAAGGGGAGGCTGGTGTCCGTGATGCACTGGGCTGTGTCCACAACTCTCTGCAGTTTCTTGCTAACTTGATCTCTTTGACCCTGCCAGTCGTGGACATGCTGAAGTCATTGCACCTGCTGCAGTTGGACAACCGCCGTTTACAGGAACAGATCATGAGTCTCTCCGCCAAGAAGGAGCGGCTTCAGCTGCTGAATGTCCAGCTCTCCGTCCCCTTTGCCAGTGTGACATCCACCAATGGCCCGTCCTCTCAAGCACATTTAATCAGCTCCCAGAACGGTAAGGATGCTTCTTCATTGGCAGCCTGAACTCAGGAGAGTGGAGGTTGAATGGCAGGGAGCTTGAAGGGCCCAAGAAGAGTCAATCATTCCTGCTCTTAATCATTCTTAGCTGAGGTATCATTTGGGCTGTTGCATTTATTGGCATTTGATGGGTCTCTGGGTAGAGAATGACATCATAGCCAGGATTCCAAATGGTGACAGAGAGATCCCTCCAGCCCAACCCACGTATGTGAATAAAATAAATCCCATTTTCAACCAGATATAATGACTGTAAAGGGAACTTTAGTCTAATATTATCTCTCTCACCATTCCAGGAGTTCTGTCCGAGGTAGTCCCCAAACTAACTGTTAACTCAGGCTCTTAGTTGAAGGTGTTTAGCCTTGTCCTTACACCTGTAACAGTTGTTATTTCCTCTTTAAACCCACAGCATTTGAGCTTTTCCCCATAGTCTTTGATCTCTGGAATTGGCTGCGGCATGGCTATAGAAAGTAGTACTTGAGATATTTACGAGAATGTTGCCAGGACTCGAGGGCCTGAGTTATAGGGAGAGGTTGGGCAGGCTAGGGACTTTATCCTATGGAGTGCAGAAGACTGAGGGGTGACTTTATTAGTGGTGTATAAAATCATGGTGGGCAAAGATAGGGTGAATGCACACAGTCTTTTTCATAGGGAAAGGGAATCAAAAACTAGAGGGCACATGTTTAAGGTGAGAGGGGAAAGATTTGAAAGGGAGCTGAGGGGCGATCTCTTCACACAGAGGGTGATGCATATATGGAACGAGCTGCCAGAGGAAGTGGTTGAGGCAGTTACAATAGCAACACTTAAAAGGCATTTGGACAGGTAGGATAGGAGATGTTTAGAGGGATATGGGCCAAATGGGACTAGCTTCGATGGGCATCTTGGTTGGCATGGACGTTGGGCAGGAGGGCCTGTTTCTATGCTGTATTACTCTATGAATCTATAAATCTTCCAAAATCATGTAATCTCCTGCAAGAAATTAAAAAACTTAGGCTAATGTAAAGGAAATTAACCTGGGAGTTTCCTCCCCATTTCCACTCTCCACCCCAGATGGTCGAAATGAGTCCACTTCTGACCTTCATTTGAAATCTAGAAACCTCATTGACCCTGAGACCTGTGAGACCACAAGTAGCTGACAGGTGACCATCGATCGGGCTTGCACCAGGTGGGGGTGAGTGGGAGAGCTTCCTGCAATGACGGAGTTCACTTCAAAGTCCAGGAGTCCGGGTAATTTTCGTCAATCACCAGAGACGTTGGATCAAAGCCAGAGATTCCTTCATGTGTTCAAGGAAAGAATCAGTCTCAATGGCATCCTTCCCAACTGGTCAATACAGGAAGTGTGGCCCATCACATGGCTGGCACACAGACCCATGTCTTCTCCTTGGACCAAACACAAGGAAACGGAGCAACAAACAAGAAGCTGGAGGAACTCAGTGGGTCCGGCAGCATCTGTGGAGGGAAATGGACAGTCAACCTTTTGGTTGAGACAATGAAGGGTTCCTCCAGCTTTTTGTCTGTTGCTCCAGATTCCAGCATCTCCACAGGGAAAAGGAGACTGGTTGTGCCATCTCTAAATATCAATATGGCAGGGACCAAATATTCACTTAGCCATTAGGTTGAACAACAGGCCATACATCCTTTGAAAGCATTGGCACCTGTGCTGGTGACACAGGGAACTAGTTGGGTGTAAAGGAATGGTGTTCTTCCCCTACCAAGTTTGCCCATGGACAGCAGTCTCCCTTTATATAATGTTGAGCTGAGCAACACATCCTCTGGTCTTTCCTGATGAGTCACAGATTGTTTTCTGTGGAGCTTTGAAAGAGACAGGCACAGCTCCCAACTACATTGGTAGCTTAGCTAACCCATGGGCAGTAGAATTGAATGCACTGATTCAAGGCCAGTGTTCCTGATATTACGGTGTTGTTCATCAATCCCTGCCAGAAAGCTTGTATATGAAGCCCCAGCTAGGATGCCACCCATAGACAACCAGCACTCTTGTTCACAAGGATTATACATAAATTACAGCTATTTGCATTCAGTGGATCCAGTCAGTAGCTTGCTATGCACTAGGGATTCTATTCATCCTGAAAAGATAATATGGAACATTGTAAAATTGTGAAATAATTTTATTATTTATTATGTCAGTCTTGGAGAATGTGACCCAGTAAACCACGGCAAAATTGGCAACTTCCAATGCAGTAAAACTGGGCTTTGTTTTATTGAACTATATAGGCATGTGGATAATGATGACGCCTTTAAGTTTTTAACAACAAGTTTCCATTTTCAGGGTAAAGAAATGTTCAGTGGGGCACCCAAAACACCAGTTAACAAGTGGGAGTCCTACCTAATATTGGCTATTTTTCAATCACTTCATCAAAGCCTGACATTAAACGTGGAGCCTTCCACTTGCTCCACTGTAAAGAGCCTCTGACTGAAAGATGAGCAGGGTACTTTCTTGCTCACCGTTCCCCTCCCTCCCATATACACCTTTCAACCAACACTGCCAAACCCTGAGTCCCTGGTTGTTCATGGTACTTGCATTTGCTGGATCTTGCAGTGTCTAAATTGACAGCTTATACTTTCCTACCTAATATCCCTTACAAAATATATTAATTGGCTGTGAAGATCTTTGGGATGTCCAGATCAATGTGGTATGGCCTTTGTCTCAAATGGAAATCGAATCTTAGTTCCCTTAGATAGGTTTGGTTTCAGTCAGTGGGGTCTTACGCTTGTAAGGATGTCAGATACTGTGACATTCTGTTTCATTTGACCATTAATTAATTTGGCCAGGAGCTTGAGGACACAGACCACCAGGTTCAAGGGAGGCTTCTATCCCGCTGTTATAAGATTCTTGAACAGACCTCCTGTACGATAAAGATGAACTCTTGATCTTTTAGTCTACCTCATCAAGGCCCTTGAACCTTATTTGTCTACCTGCACTACACTTCCACTGAAACTGTAACACTATATTCTGCATCGTGTTTTTTTTTCCTTTTGTGCTACTTCGATATACAGTATTTACTTATGGATCTTTCTGGATGGCATGCAAAGAAAGCTTCTCACTGTATCTCGGTATGTGACAATAATAACAAACCTACCAAATAATCGGATCATTTTCCCCTCTTTTTCCTGGGTGCAGCCTGCAGCTCTGAACTGCTGAACAGCAGTAAGAGTCCTCCTTCGAAGAGCAGCTTCATAACTGAGAACTCTCTCTCCGCATCATCAGAGGTATTTAACACGTTGTATGGGGAAGATCTGAGGCCTTCTGCAGCATGAGATTTTGACCTTCTACAGTGTACCACTTAAGTAGACAGCCCCCGGCTTAGTAAATAAGTGTCCCAATCATCTGCAGGAACCCAGAACAAGGGGGCATAACCTTAAAATTACTGTGACGCCATTCACTAGTGATGTCAGTAAGCCATTCTTTACACAGGCAGGACAGACAGCTGGAACTCTAGAATAAACAGTATACACTAGAGGTCTAATGAAAATATCAAAACTTAAGTTCCTCTGAGGCAAGTTTGTCAGGAGATGCAGATCAGCCACAATCTGGTTGAATAGTGGAATAGGCTCTGGAGATCGAATGGCCTTCTCCTGTTCATATTTGCAATCTCAATTAAATCTAGGACTTTTAATAAGAGACATTTAAAGAGACTTTGATGAAGGTTTCTGCTTAAATGTAAGATGATATTTCATCATCTGCTGTAACTCTGTGGGAGTATTGGCCGGGGAAACAATGGTAAGATGTTAAACTCAGCTCCCACCTGTCACTATTTTGGAAGACGTTCATTGTTTTTCTAACTTCACATCTTCTTCCCTCAGAAAACCATGGGAAGCTTTGAATCTGATTAACAGTTGACAAGTCACCAAAACCCACCTTCTACAAACATAACCCCCTTTCTGCCAGGGAACAGGATGGTTAGTTGTGTTTGGGTGGGTGGTTTCATGGATTTCCATTGTCCCTTACAGCAAAGAGAAATGACACTCACACCCACCTTCGAACAAATCCCTGAATTCAGCTTATTCTGAGGTGGTCTGAGCGGGGGTTTGAACCCCCTCTCCTCTGATTCAGAGGCAGGAAACCAACAATGAGCCAAGAGCGCCCTTTTTTTGTAGGCTGAGTCGGTGGTGTGTTGTGCGCATGTTAAAGGTTCTGTTGTATTCTTCAAACAAGAGCAGGAAGTCTACTAATAATCCAAGTTTAACGTTCGTCACTGAATTGATCAACTGGATTATCTAGTCATCCACTATGGCTGTTTGTGGGGTCTTGTTACCAGCTGGCCCATAGCATTGTTTGTGCTCATCCCACCATCCTCTCTTCATCTTACCTTAGTAATAGCCTCTTCCTTTCTGCCATTTCTAGCTCCCCCTTTAATATCTCCATTGATTCACCTCAAGCACACTCCACTCTCTGGGCCGAGAGGTTTTACTGAATTCCCTACTAGCAACCATCTTCTAAGTTGCACTGTACTGTATCAGCCTATGAAGCTGGAGATGGGGAGGAGGGAATGGAGGAATGGAGCAGTGTGTCGTACACCAAACAAAGTAAATTTACTCAACAAACAGCCTATATAAAGAGCAAAAGAAACAAACTACAGCAACCTAAAGTCATAGTCGTGGAGTCATAGAGCAATACAGCACGGATATAAGGCCCTTTGGCCTAATGAGTCCATGCTGACCATGGTGTCCACCCATCTAGTCCTAATTTCCTGCATTCGGTCCATAAACCTCTAATTCCTGCCCTGTGATACCTCTCCAATAAAAGCAAGAGCAAGGTAAATTCTCCAGCAGGATGCAGTGAGTGGAGAATAGTTCCATATTATGTGCATGTAATCCATGTCAGCTCCTTGCAGCAGTGGGATCAAGTTTAGTTAAAAGGGCTTACACTCATTCATCTCTTTTTGAAGTTGTTACTATCTGCTGTGTCACCTCTAGTTTTATAGTTTTGATTCTCTTAGTGGAAAGATCTCATTAATGTTTATCCTATCAAAATCTTCCATAATTTAATAAACCTGTGTTGGGTCAACTGTGATTAAAAACCACATTTTTGAATAGAGAAGATTAACTCTGATGATTTAAAAGTGTATAAAATCATGAAGGGCATAGATAGGGTGAATGCAGTCAGTCTTTTTCCCAGGGTTGGGGAATCAAGAACTAGAGGGCATAGGCTTAAAGTGAGAGGGGAAAGTTTTAATAGGAGCCTGAGAGACAACATTTTCACCCAGAGGGTGGTCCATATATGGAACGAGCTGCCAGAGGAAGTGGTTGAGGCAGGTACATTAACAACATTTAAAAGACACTTGGACTGGCACTAGGATAGGAGAGGTTTAGAGCGATATGGGCCAAACACTGGCAAACGAGACTAGCGTAGATGGATACCCTAGCTGGCTTGGACCAGTTGAGCCGAAGGACCTGTTTCTGTGCTGTATGACTCTATGACTTTATGAGCTACTTTTTAAATGAATGGGTTGTTACTATTTATTATTCAAGGATCACATGAGTTTAATTGGACCTTTCTCTCCCATTTTGTAGGATCTCCGCTCTGGCTGCCACAGTAGGAGTAGCTCGTCTTCGTCCCTTCAGAGTACTCCACCTCCTGCCCTCCCCCTACTGCAGCAAAGTCCGGTCTCCCTCCAGCTCCCAGGAATGGCCGGAATTTCGCAGCCAGTCAACGGGTTGGCCAGGACCTGCGCGGGAAGTCTGGGCGGCGGCAGCGTTTCCACAGTGACGACCACTTTCTCCACCACGCCCACGATGGCTGGGATGATGGGATGCCCTCTGGGGGCCCAGTTGGCCAGCAATGGTATTGTCGGTCCTTTGAATGGTGTGAGCCAATCGTCTACATCTGTGGCACCAATCCATAACTCCCTCGCACATACGTCTGCACCCCTTAATGTTCCACCATCAACTAGCCTCTGTAACAGGTCAGATTACCTCATTTTTCAGTAGACAGGCAGGCCTTATTTGAACAGTACTGCCTAACATGTGCACTTCTGCCTAATCAAGTACTAATGTATTGGTTCAGTGAACAGAATTGGGAAGTTTCAGATGAATGCTTCTCGGGCAGCTCCTTCACAGAGTGTGTAAACAAAAAAGTAAAACTTGCATTTCTACAGTGCTTGTACTTCCCTTTCAGGAGTCCTAAAATGCTTTACAGCCATTGAAGTACTTCAGATTCATATTTATTATCACAGACTTAGATGACGTGAAACTTGTTGTTTTGCGGCAGCAGCACAGTGCAAAGGCAGAAAATTACTATAAATTACAAAAGTAAACAAATAGTGCAGAACAAAAAGGAATAATGGGGTAATGTTCATGGGTTCGTGGACCGTTCAGAAATCTGATGGCGGAGGGGAAGAAGCTGTACCTGAATTGCTGAGTGTGGGTCTTCAGGCTCCTGTATCTCCTCCCTGATGGTAGTAACAAGAAGAGGTCATGTCCCGGGTGGTGAGGGTCCTCAGTAATTCCTACCCCCCCCCCTCCACCCCCCCACCAGATGCTGCTCGACCTTCTGAGTTCCCCCAGCACAATGAGTGTCAGGATAGTGCAGCACTCCCACAACTAGTGAATGACAGTGCTGGCCCAGACTTTTGTGCTTGAGTTATTGGGGTAGGACTTGAACCATTGGCATTCTGACTCAGAGGTGAGCCCACTACCTACCAAACAATGGCAGACAGTAAAAATTAAGAAAGGTTTAATGACTACTTCAGGACACCCCCAAGTCATTTGAAGTGTAGAGGACACAGCAGCAGTACAGATTACTTTGGGCATTCTCTCATTGCTGTTAATGGAATCTTGGTGTTTTGGCTACAATGGGAGAATGACCAAGTTAATCAGTTTGTAATGATGATTGAAGGATAACTGTTGGCCACATGGCATGAGTCAGATGGGCACTGAACTGTAGAGATTCTGGCAGGTTACAGCTTCAATTCCTGACCCTTACTGGATTCACTGATCTTGTCGCCTACACCAGTAAGACAATATAATTGGTCTCCCTACAGCCAGGGAGTGAAACATATGAGCACTGATACTGGATACTCGTCAGTCTGCTGGGAACTCTAGTCACTTGCCCTTGGAGGTTTGGCTTGCCTGCCATTTACAGTAGCTTCACACGTTGTTATAGTCCAGAGCAGTCCAGCTGGGCAAGTACTGAAAGCGATGGCACCGACGGGAACAGTGGACCAGTTTGGTGTAAGACCCATAGGGTAATGAGATATTTGAGGCTCCTGAATTTGTTGGTAAGGCAAAAATGCCAGTGTTTCCCTTAAATTACACCATAAGCAGTAAATCTCACGGTAATGGGAGAAGTCTAGCATTAAAATGGCCAACAGTGGTAGATCATTGAGTTCCCAACCCTGATTAGATGTATCCCTGGTACTTTCATCATGTGCCTCCAGCATCAGGGAGATTAGTAAGCATAAAAGCAAAGGCATGCATGTACCTACTACACAGCACTTGGTCATCAGAGTACAATGTGTTCTCAAAGTCATTGAAGGAGAGACTAGAACAATGGGAAGGGAGGTTGTGATCTCTTAGTCTCTGTTGTTATCCACAACACTAGAAACTCCAGGAGAATCCTAGATATTTAGTCAAGCAGATTCTAATCAATGTAAAATCTGCTGTCAAGTCCAGAATTTATAAATAAACCCAAATTTCCCTTGAAATTAGTGGCTTTCTAAACTGTCTCAGAGGGTAGTTAAGTGTCATCTACATCTTCTATAAATTCGTTCACAGAACGTGACGGCACTGACAAGGCCAGTGTTTATTTTCCATTCCTAATTATCTCTGAACTGCAAAGAATCAACTACATTGGTGGTTCTGAAGTCATATTTAGGCCAGGCTATGTAAGGATGGCAAATTTCCTTCTCTGAAGAACATTAAATTCTTCTATTAGTGAATTGCTTTTTTTTAATGATAATCCAGTCATTCCATTACTAGCAGGTCACTATTAGAGATACCAGAGTTATTCCCAAATGATTTAATTGTTTAAATTTAAATTTTCCCTGACTGCCATGATAGGATTTGAAGTTATGGCTCTGGATCATGATCCAAGCCTCTGAATGACAATCCAATCACATATCCACTGTGCTATTGAATCCCTTACCCAACATCAATGGCACTAGCTGGTCTGGAGTCACACATGGTCTGAACAAGGAAGAAACAGCAGATCTCCTTTCCTAAAGAACATGATTGGGCTAGGTGGGTTTTTTGGATATTCCAGTGGTTTACATTGCTATTACTCACCAGGAGAATAAGGAATAAAATAATGCCCACAATGGACAGGAACACCACACCCTACTTATTTGACACTGCCTTGTGTTTTAGTTCATCTCCTTCCTTCTCATGGCCATTCACCTTCATCTCCTGCATGGCCAGTTTGGAGACTGGTGTGCATGGCTTCTGCCAACATTGTCCTTCTGTGCTTGAGCTGTGCATGGGATGGTTAATGAGTATAAATTAATGCTTATTGCCTGTGGTGCATTGCTCTTCCTTGCATACAACAACACCGTGAACTTATATCGCACCACTAAACCAGTTAAACATCACACAGCACTTCACAGTGGCATCATCAGACACAATTGACATTGAGCCAACGAAAGAGATGTGAGGAAGGTGGCAGTTGCTTGGTCATGGAGGTGGGTTTTAAAGAGCATCTTGGAGAAAAGGAGGTGAGCAGAGCACAGCTCAGAGCTGAGACGCCGAAAGGTATGAAGACCAGAAAAGATACTCAGGAGGCCAGAATGAGCGCTCTCTAAGAGTTTCTAGACACTGAGAAAGAGATCAAGAGGGGCAAGGTCACAAAGGGACGTAAATACAGATGTTGAAATCAAGTTGTTGCTGGGCTAGGAGCCTGTGTACATCAGCGAGCAATAGCTGATGGGTGAGTGTGACTTGTGAGTCAGGATATGAGTTTCAGATACACTCATATTTATGAAGGAATATAAAATTGGGGAGCGTGAATTGATTGAATCTCCAATGTACAAGTATAATTCTATTTTAATTTAATGAGAAGGATTACAAGAAAAGCTTGGATATTCAGAAAGATGGTACCTTATTTTTAATCAGCAAACTAACCTGATGATTCATCTAGAATAATCAATGTTTAATATATCTGTCTTTCTTGAGTTTGATGTTCGCTCTGGGTGCTTTAATTTGAATTTCTATCAGCAGTGAGTAATTGCTGCCCCATGGCAAACAGCATGGTGGTGAGTTATGCAAATGAGGATCTATATGCTCTGAATTAAATTAGAACACACGTGCTTTTTAACCAGAGTGCAGGAACAAGAGGAGCCGGACCTCTGAGTTGACTGGCAATCTGTGAAATTGTCTGGGAATATGGAGAGAGATTTAGATGTTGCTTCTTCTCGTGTGAAGCAGGCTGCCAGGTCTTGTTTTGTAATAAACAAAATAGCACCTCAGAGAACCTGACTGCACAGGAGGAGGTCCACTTTGCCCACTGTGCCCGATATGGCTTGCGCTATCCAATTAGTCCTGCTCCCCACTGTTTCCCTTAGCTCTGTAAAATTTTTTTTCTCCTGAATGTGTTTACCCAGTTCCTTTCTGTAATTTATTATTGAATCTGCTTCCACCACCGGTTAGCACATATTAGATCAGTACAGCTGGCTGAATAAACAATGTGTTCCTCAAGTTCCATATTTCTTTACCACGGAGGAGGCCACTTGGCCCATTGACTCTATTCTGGCTCACAGAGCAATCCAATTCCCCCAAAGATTTTCCCTGTGACCACTTCTTCCTACATTTCAACTCTACAACCCACACCATACTAGGGAGAATTTACATTGGTCAATTAACCTACTGACCTGCAAATTTTTGCGATGCTGGAGAAAACTGGAGCACCCAGCAGAAACCCATGCAGTCACAGGGAGGACGTGCAAACTCCGCACAGACAGCACCAGAAGTCAGGATTGATCTGGAGTCGCTAGACCTGTGAGACAGCAGCTTTACTATCTGTGTCACTGTACAGCCCTCTGGTTCTTCTGCCTGTTACCTGAAATCTGTCCCCTCTGCTTATTAGTTTGAGTGGATGATTGAGTAAATATGTGAGGATGTGGCAGGTGGAATATAATGTGGAAAAATGCCAGGTCATCCAGTCTAGAAGGGAAAATAGAAAAGCCATTTATTTATTTATAAATGCTGTGAGACTGAAGACTGTTGGTGTCCAGAGGGACCTGGGTGTCCTTGTACACCAATTACTGAAGGCTAACATCCAAGTACAACGAACAATTTGGAAGGCAAATAGTATGTTGGTGTTGAGTAATCAAAAATAATGTGTGAAATACTCAGCAACAAAGGCAGCATTAGTAGCAGGAGAAACAGAGTTAAAGTTTCAGCCTTGGACTTTCTATCCAAACTGGTTGGAACGCAAACATGTTTTAAGTTGTAGAGGAGTGGGAGGGGTGGAGAGAGGAAAGATAAGATAAGATCTTTATTAGTCACATGTACATCAAAACACACAGTGAAATGCGCCTTTTTGCGTAGAGTGTTCTGGGGCAGCCCGCAGGTGTCGCCACGCTTCCGGCGCCAACATAGCATGCCCACGACTTCCTAACCCATACGTCTTTGGAAGGTGGGAGGAAACCGGAGCACCGGGAGGAAACCCACGCAGACACGGGGAGAACGTACAAACTCCTTACAGACAGTGGCCGGAATTGAACCTGGGTCGCTGGCGCTGTAATAGCGTTACGCTAACCAGGAATTAAAATGTGATTGGCCATTTAGGGTAGAGATGAAAAGAAATTCATTAACTAATAGGATGGAAAGTCAGTCACTGAGTTTATTCATAACAGAGATGGATAGGTTTTGGGATAATAAGGAATCTAGAAACATGGCAGAGCAGACACAGGGTTTACTTCTTTCTTTACTATTCTTTTGACTTGGATATCTTGGGACTCCCTGGAACAAGGTACCCCTATTGAATTGCAAGGGACAAATCTACAACAGCAGCCCTACAAACATTAAGATAAATGGGCAATTAATCCAAAGGTTTTCCAACATTGGCCAAGTCAATCTGATGGCTTCACTGGGATGATTAGTTATCCAGGACAGATAAGCAAGACCTCAGTATAATGTTGAAGTTCGACCGTTTTATATCAGTCAAAAATCATCTTGGATTATGTGCTCAAAAAGGGAAAGTACGTTGAATCAATGGAATACTCAGTGACTGAGTATATTTCAGGACAGGGGTAAGAATTTTTAGATAACAAGGGAAAGAGAGGATGTGGGGTTAGTTAAGAATAGTGGTGCTAAGGTAAATGAATAGCCATGATTTTATTGAACGGTGAAGCAAGCAGGGGGGCTAAATGGCACTTCCTGCTTCAGTGATGATTCACCAGATTGCTTCAGGGATAAATAATTCCGGACACTGGGAAAACCTCACTTGCTCCATCAGCGTTGCCTTGGGACCTTCTGTCTTCACCCAAGCTTTTTAACATGTCATCCGAAAGATGGTGCCTCTGACTGTGCATATTTCCCGAGGACAACACCGGAGTATCAACGGACCTACCCACAAGATTTCTTGCTTCCAAACCACCGCCTTCGAGTGCAGAGATTGAAAGTCTCTTGCACATGATGTGTCCATGTTGCACCTCATTAGCCAATGAAGGAAGGTGCTTGTCAAGGTGCTGCAGTACGGGCTGTCCACCACCAGATGCTCACAATGAGCTATATTGCAACAGGAGCTCCCTCTAATGGCAGCTGATGGGCATGCTGATCTGTTGACTCAAAACCTCTGCAGAAACTTCAATCTGCGTAGTTCGCATTTTGGGTCTCTGACTCTCCCCCTCTTCTAGTTTCAAGCTGCAATGCAATATTTGTTTGATTTGTTTCTTCCCCACTTCATATCGTATTGGGACTCTGGGCTTTGACTAACTTTCCTCCCACCAGTTATGAAGGTCTTTCCTTTTCATTGCCAAATGCCTTCATTCTGTGAGGGTTTACGATGGATCCGATATGCATCTTTAAAAGAAACACAACACTTGTGTGAACCAGGAGGTCTGTAACACACTCCAGTCCTCAGAAATCTCTGTGCTTCTCAAATTCTGGTCTCTTGGACATCTCCAATACTGAAATTGTGGCCTTAATTATTCATCTTAGTTCTGAAATGTCCTCCTTAACATTCTCCCTTACAGCCTCTCTCCTCCTTTATGATGCCCCTTAAAACTAATATCTTTGGCCAAGCTTATAGACTACATGCTCTAATATTTCCTTATGTGGTTTGATGTCAAATTGGGTTTAGTAATGGTGTTGTGATGTTTCACTGCATTAATGATGGTTACAAATGAAAGATTATTGGATAAGAAAAGTTAGTGTGTTTAGCTGTAGAATCACGACCTACTGTTAATCCAAAGTAGTTTTTTTCAGTGTACCTGATAAATAATGTAATTTCCTCAAAACACTGAATTCATACTTTGATACATTATTTACATTGCTTAGTTCAAAATAATGCAGAAGGTGATTGAATTATGGAGGAACCCTAATGAATAACCACCTGAACAAAAGACTTTCAGCTTTTTGCAGCAGTTTTCACAATCTCAGGACATTACTAAGCATTTTAAATCCATTGAAGTACAGTTGAAGTGTAGTTACTGTTTTATGTAGAAACACACCAACTAATTTGCACAGACATAAATGGGAATGCCCAGGTGGTATGATGTGGTGATGTTGGTAAAGGGATAATATTGACCAGCATCCTTTCTCATTCGGCTGAGAGGGCAGATGTGGCCATTGTCTCAATGTCTCAACCAAACTTGGCACCTCCAACTTTGTAGCACTCCCTCAGTGCTGCATTGGAATGGCGCCCTGAATTATTTGATCATACAAGCTTGCGACTCAGAGACCGGGGCACCTCCACTGGGCCAAGACCGATACTTAGTGAACTTCTCTCTGTGTGCCCTCATTCCCTCAGAATTCCCTCAACTCATTTTGGTTGTGCGTATTTATTATTTTTGGGAGGTGGGTGTCAGGGGCAGGGGCATTTACTGCCCATACCTCAGGAAGATGCCTTTTTGAACTGCAGCACTCATTCAGGTGAAGCTACACAGTGCTGTTGGCCAGGGAGTTGCAGGAGTTCATGCATGTTTGCACTGGTGTTTGTAGGTGAGGAGTGGTGAGATAAGAGGTAAGGGCAGGTGAGGGGGTTGAAAGTTGTTCTCGCTGAAGGTGACAGTGGAAAAGCTGCTGGCAGATTACAAATGTGATTGGAATTTCAGGTCCTTGCATTTTGTGCTGTGGCAACACCCACATCTTGTCGTTAGGCTTATTTGTACACATGTGAGGACCAGTAAACATGTTCAGCCCAACACTACAACCCTCATACAGGCACAGGGTACTAATGGCTGCAGCCAAAGACAGGTGGGCAGTGTTTTAGAAAAGAACTATGAGGAAGCTCTCTCTCCGGCTCTCTCCCTCCCTCTCTCTCCGTCTCTCTCCCTCTCTCTCTCTCCCTCTCCCACTGTCCCTCTCCCTCTCTCTCTCTCAACTCAGCTGTTCTCTCTCTCTCTCAGCTCACATGTCTTTTGCTCTCTTTTACTCCCCATTTTTTCTCTCCTGTGCGCTCTCTTTCTATCTGCACACACTGTTTCTTTCTCGCTCTCCTCCAATCCACAGGATGCCTAATACTGAGCACTGCACCTGTGCCCTGGTGGTAACCTCAATCTGCCACCCGAGGTAAATTTTCCAGGTCTCCACACTATTAGCTACCATTCCATGCAACATCTGCCCCAAGCTTCAAGGAATGTACTCTTGACGAAATATGTGATTCCTCCCAGGGTGGAAATGCACCTTTATACAAACGTTTGTTTCTCCCAGGATGGCTCAGTGTTGTCTTTTGCCTCTGTGTACAGCGGCGTCCCCGGAATGGGCCAGATATCTGACCAGCAAAGACAGTTCCTGTACCAGCAGCAGCAGCTACAACAGTTGCTGACCTCGCAGCAGTTGACTCCGGTAAGGCCTGCTACATCTCTCCATCAAGGTGGGGGTGGGGGGGGGGTGGTGTGGTTGGTCATGGTTTTAGGTCACACTCAGGAGAGACCACGGGATACCTGACTGATGGACTGTGTCACAGTCAATGTTGTGGTTCCAGGGTGGGGAGCTGAAAGATTTTGCAGAGCTGTGCGTGGTGGGACCTTTATTCTGGATTTAACCATGCAGTGTGGTCGGAACGGGAACACAGTTTTCATTCATCTTAACCTTTAACTTGGTAAAGCAGCACCAGAGACTTTAAGAAGCAGTAAAATGTTCACTGAACTGAGGACAGAGATATCAGACCGGGGTGTTAAACAACCTGGCCAAAGAGGTGGGTTTTAGGAAGTGTTCCAAAAGGACTAAGAAAAGTCCTGACACAGAGTTTCACAACTGACAATGGAACAGGAGTCAAAGGCAGAAAGCGGAAGGGGAGGGGAGTGCAGTGTACAGCTCCACGAACCCAGGTTCAATCCTGATCTTGGGTCCTGCCTGCACAGAGTTTGTGTGATCTCAACATGACCACATGGATGTTCCAAATCCCTCCCATATCCCAAAGATGTGCTGATTAATTGACGTCTGTACAATGGTTCCAGTATGCTGAACATCACTGAGTAGTAAAGAGAATTAAAGAGGCACATGAGAGAGAATGTTGTAGAGCTACAGGGAAGTAGAGAGAAGGGGAATGGGACTGATGGGATTACTCTGCTAGGAGCTGGTATTGACCAGATGGGCCAAATGGCAGAGTAAGTAAGTAGGGCTGGAGAAGGTTGGGGAAGGAAGCCATGAAGGTGTAATTATGATGTTTAAATTGGAAGTGCAGGACCAATAGTCAGTGTAGGTCGGGAGTGATGGGGGATTGTGAATTGGATGTGGGGGTTAGCAGAGTTTGGATGAAGTGGGATTCGTGGAGTAGGTGGTCTGACATAGATGAGGGCCTCAGCAACAGGTGCACTGAGGTAGGGGCAAAGAACGCTAACAGCTGGGTTAGCACAGCTTAGATCTTGGTGCTTTGGAACCAATTTTGTGGCATTGATCTTATAATCCCTATACTCTGGGCCAGGACCAACAAGCATTGGTTTATCAGATGATGCAACAGCACAGACAGCGGGAGCTCCAACGGCTGCAGATGTCTGGAGCGTCACAACTCCCCGTCAACAACCTGGCTCAAGGATCACCATCCCTACCTGTCCACTCGGACCCAAGCTCCTTCATTTCCGTTCACGCCGACAACAGTGCACAGAAAGCTCAGGTAGGCTTCAAACTTTCATACCTATCTTGCAAACGATTGTAAGAACGTAAGCAATAGAGGCAGCCGGAGGCCATTCCACCTCTCACTCAGCCAATGGATAAGGTCATGACTTAACTTTTACCTCAGCACTACTTGGCTGCACTGACCCCATATCCCGTGAAGCCTTTCATATCCAAAAATGTCTCCATCTTTGTCTTGAATGTATTCAGCAAGAGTCTCTTCAGCTTCCTTAGATAAGGAATTTCTCATCTGAACATCTGGCCCCTTATTTTGAGACTGCATCCCCTGCTGTTAGACACCGCAGTCAGAGGAAACACCCTGTCAAGTCCCGTAAGAATTTTATATTTTTCAATGAGATCACCTCTTGTTCTTCTAAACTATGTAGAGTATAGGCCTAGTCTGGTAACCTCTCATATTGGGTTGTCATCAGTCCCAGGAATCAATCTGGTGACCCCTGGTGGCACTTCCTTTATGGCAAGTATATCCTTCCTTAGATAGAGAGAGAGACCTGCACATAATATTCCATGTACTGTCCAGTCTCACTGGGCAACCTTTATGATTGGAGTAAGGCATCTTTATTCTTGTACTCAAATCCTTTTGCAGTAAAGGCCAACATAACATTTGCCTTCCCAGTTACTTGCTGAACATTGTTTCTCCCACATTCTATCTGGCCCTTTCACTTCATCGATTATCTCCACCAACCTCCCTGCGTCCTGCTCACAGCCACACAGCTGCCCAGCTTGTATCATCAGCAAACGTGGATATCTTACATTTCATCCCCTCATCCAAATCATCACAGCCGGGGCCCCAACGTCGATCCCTGTCCTCCCAACCTGAAAATAACTCATCTCTACCTATTCTCTGCTAACGAATCCTCAATTCCAAGCCAGCCTTACCAAAAGCCTTCTGAATGTTCAAATATACCATATCTACTACTACCCCCTGATCTAGAACATAAAACAGGACAGCACAGACCAGGCCCTTTGGCCCACAATGTTGTGCCGACATATCTAATCCCTTCTACCTGCAGAAATCCCATATCCCTCCATTTTCCTCTCATTCATGTGCCCATCCAAGCCCCTCTTAAAAGCCCCCAATAAATTTGCCTCCACCACCCCATCAGGCAGCACGTTCCAGGTATCCACCACTCCCTGAGTAAAAAACATACCCCTCACGTCTGTTCTGAACCTATCCCTCTCATCTTAAATGCATGCCCTCTGGTAATGGATTGCTCAATAATGGGAAAAAGATATTGCTTGTCCGCCCTATCTATGCTTCTCATAATTTTATACACCTCCAACAGATCACCCCTCAGCCTCCGCTGCTCCAGAGAAAAAAATCTATTCTCTTAGTTACAACCCTGGAAATTTCTAACAGATTTGTCAAACATGATTTTCCCTTTCATAAATCTACGTTGATAGTGCCCATTCCTGTTGTTATTTTCTGAGCACCCTGTTACCACTTAATAATAGATATAGTTGTTTTCCTTACTGCTGATGTCAGAATAACTGGTCCATTTTCTCCCTCCCTCATTTCTTAAATAGTAGAGATACATTTTCCATCTTCCACTCTTCAGGAGTCATTCTGGAATCCTTACGCAACTATAGAAGCTCTTGCAATCTGTTTTTATGTTCCTCACTAGATTACTCTTACATTGCAGTTTGCCTTTGCTGGTCCACGTCTCACCTCTGATTTCCAACCTCGCACGCACGCCCTCACACAGTCATACCGTGGCTCTCTTGGACTCGAATGCATTCTCACAAGTGCATTCATGCTCAAGCCATCCCCTTGCAAGCATCGCCCTTGCATGTGATATCTCAGATATGCTCCTTGCACTCCCCTTCATGCACAAGTCCTTTTTATCCTCCCTCTAGGCTTTTCTCCTACCTCAGTACCTCTTGGCCTTTTTCTATTTCCCTGCTTCCCCTCACCCTTCTCTCGTCCTATGCTTCCTCTCTCTCACTCCCACAGTTTCGTAGTTATATGTGTCACAGTAATCGTAATCCTTTCTGTATAAAGTAGGGTCAGAGGTGAGGGAAGGATCTCAAAAACTCTCTCCGCAGAGCCACCCCGTGGCCGGGACCTGCGACAAGATTGCAGCAGACAATGCAACGACATTCAAAAAGCAGTGAGAAACGAACTGTGGGAGGGACTCAGCTGGTCAGACAGCATCTGTGGAGGCAAAGGAATGGTCAGTTGCTGGAGGAACTCAGTTGGTCAGGCAACAGCTGTGAGGGAAAGGGATTTGCCTCCACAGATGCTGCCTAACCCACTGAGTTCCTCCAGCAGCTTGTATTTGGCTCTAGGTTCCGGTACCTGCTGTCTCTTGTGTCTCTGTAAAAATGGCAACGACTGACATAGTAAATTATAAAGTTGATGGAAAAATATGTAAAATAGGAAGAAGGTTTGAGGGGCAGAAAGTACACCTTATATAAGATTTATTTTAAACTAAGTGCAGAATTTCTAATGTTGGTTAAATTTTTGCCCATAAAATGCATGCCTATTTCTAACAAGGCTGGCATAGTTTTTATTACACCGACAATCACAGGATCAAAATTGACTTGATAGAGGTGTACAAGATGATAAGAGGCAAAGATTGAGTGGACAGTCAGAGACTTTTTCCCAGGGCGACAATGGCTAACACGAGGGGACATAATTTTAAGGTGATTGGAGGAAGGTATAAGGGGGATGTCAGAGGTAAGTTTTTTTACACAGAGAGTGGTGGGTGCGTGGAACGCACTGCCTGCAGAGGTTGTGGGGGCAGATACATTATTTAAGAGACTCTTAGATAGACACATGAATGATAGAAAAATGGAGGGCAATGTGGGAGGGAAGGGTTAGATAGATAATTAGAGCAGAATAAGATGTCAGCACAACATTGTGGGCTGAAGGGCCTGTTCTGTGCTGTAGTGTTCTATGACTCTATATCTAATAATAATCTTCTTTTGTTACCCTTTATGTAAGAGGCTGAACGATAAAGTCAACCAGGAAAAGAGCTGACAACATCCTCGGGCTGATTTTGGATCTTACTATTCACTTTTCCTGAAGTCAGAGGTCACGGGTCAAGAGTTGGACAGCCTCGGATATCTGCTGCCGAACAACGGACTCTTGCACAGGGGAGGCACAAGAAAACAAGCTGGAAACAAGTTGCACAAGGGAACTCGCTGCATCCTCTCAGGAAACACGAGTAATGCTTCTTTGGGAGGGGGCTGGGTTGCTTACTGAAGGCTTAGGCTTTCTCGATCAGCGTTGAGAGGCAGCCTTTGCACGGTAACAAGTCATCAGAATCACCACCGCAGAACTCGGTTCTGGTATTGTGAAACTGAGGAACGTGGACCATTGCTGCTGTACAGAAATTCAGAGATGCAAAATCAGAGGATGGGAAGGATTTCTAAGATGCCATCTACACATCTGAACATACGGTTAGCAATATCTGTGGCATCCAAGTGACTAGTCTTATCCCCATATGGTCCTCTGTGGCAAATATTTTTATTTCTTTTCTTTTTGCGCATATGTATACGCGCTGATGGAATTTTGTCTTTCTCATTTCCAACACAGGCAACTGGCAGAGGAGTAAATTAATGGGGAAGAAGTTCTCTGTCAATTGCATGTGCTAAACACGTGATGTGGTGTTGAATGTGCATTGAACTTTAGTTCCATTGGTTCAGTGGAACCAAATTTTGGAAGCGCAAACTTACTGTATCACTTATTTAGCCCAGCGACCATGAATTTCCAGTCCAGTGTCTTTACTGAGATAAAGCTGTGAGGTAGTGGTTGGGTGACTGCTGGGATAAGGCTGACTTGCCTGGACTGAGACCCCCTCCACTCCAGGCCCACAAACCATGCAAAAGCAGCATGAGTTGGGAGTGAAGTATTCCCAAGGTGGCCTGTACCAGATGTTTCATCTGGGATAATACCAAGCAATATTTTTTGCATAGGAGAGATTTTTTTGTTAATACTTGTATTCACTCTGATCATGTGGGCCAGATCTGTAATTATCACCCCTCCCCTTATTAAAGTGACTGTACTGGGGCAAACCTCGAGAACTGCCACAGCCCACATGGTGAAGGTGCTCTTGCAGTGCTGGTAGGTAGCAAGTCCCAACATTTTGACCCAGTGATGCTCCATTCCCTGGGTATCAATTTTAACCTGGCAATGGATCACGTGTCCCTTCTAATTAAGGGATATGGGATTGAGAGACCTGGAGTTAACATGAAACAAGAAAACTTTTCCTGCCGGAGAGCGATGCAGACTTGAACTCCAACCTGGAAATGCTCAGCAGCTTGTGAAAGAGAGTGGGTGTAGAAGAGAGAGGTGCGAACCTCTCAGATACTGACAACGCCGCAGTTGAACTGTGTAGGTCCAGGACTAGGTGAGCTATTTCCCAGCACATCTTGAGCACCAGCTCAGATAAAGGCCACAGCTTGGAGACCATTAACCACTGGCTGAATGCCTTACCAGTTGGAACTCCCTCTGTGAATTGGCAGTCCCTTTTCCCTTTCACTGGGAAACTCCCCACCCTAAACCTGGCCACTCCCATATCCTCTTCATCGTCACTTAAAGTCTTAAAGTGTTGTTACATTTATTGTTTCTTTAACAGCCTGTTCAGGGAGCTGATCTGTAATCTGTTTAACACACAGGTGCTTTGCTCGGACCTTGCAACAGACAAGGATTCATGCCATTTTTCAAAAGATTTCAGGATATTGTACGGAAATTGGTTCACTGCTTGATTGAGGGTCCAGGGGTGTGGGAGCTCCCAGGCCAGTGGATAGGGGTGGGGGAGAGCTGGGAAAGGGTGTCTAGAAGCTCCCTCAGGTATCTGGTCAGGAGAACTCCCCGGGGCTTGTGGGGTTTTCTCAGCACTCTGGAAAACCTAAAGGAGAGCCAAGTGTGTGGGAGTTACCCAAGGAACCTGGAGTCTGGTCCTTTTCCAGTTGGAGCTTTCCTGGAGTGGGTGTATGGCATCTCTAGGTGGTGTTGGCAAAGCTCTAGGGCAGTTCCAAGTGGCCAAGTTAAACTCTCACTAATCCTAATGGAGTTATGCTGGGTGGATGCGTTCAAACCCCTCTGTGAAGGAAGTGTGGGGACTATACCGAGACTGCCACCAATCTGCCCCTACATGGTCCCGCAGCCAGAGGAAGACGGGGTCAGTACCAACTCCAGATTTGTCCCATTGTTGAGAACTGTCCAGGTTTTGCCGGCAGGCTTCACTCTCTTCCCCCTTGGGATCTTGCTCTGCACCTGGGTCGCCTGAGGAATAAACCCTGTAGCAGTGAAAGCAGTTCCCTCACCCCCGCAGAGTTTCAGCTGTCAACTGGGGATCTACAGCCACTCATCCCAGCTCCCAATTCCCAAAGGTGGGCAGTCCCGGCTGGTTGGGTTTGGGACAGGAGGGTAAAACCTGACTTGTGATAGTTTTGTTGCTGTCTTACAAAATCTTGCACTTTATATGGAAAGGTGAATGCTATGCATCTATGATTTAGAATAGTTTCCTAGGCTCCTAGGTTTCTTTCTTTGTGTGTGTCTGTAGGACGTGTAAACGAGTGTGTGAACACGCCCCTGTGTGTGTGTTGGGACTGGTTGGGACAGAGGGAGAGCAAGCATAGACATCACTTCATCTCACTGTCCCAGGTCAGATAGCGAGCTCAAGTCTATCAGGTGTAGGGGCTGGATCCTGAAGTAAAGGCAGATGGACGGACCAGTGTTCTCTCTCATGGTTCAAGTCGCTTTGCCTGATCTTTTTAAATCAAGAATTCCAGTTGTAATATTCTAAGGCAGGACTCCTCTCTTCCTCTGGTTACACTGCACTTTAACCCTTGAATGACACAGCCCTAAATGAGGATAAGGTGACCCCATCGCCTCCTCCACGTTTCATCTATCCGGGTGTAAGTAGTGTCAAGAGGGCAGGATGTGTTGTCGATGGGATCTGGCATTTGGCTGATGTGGGCTCGCAACCCAGGGTATGAAGGCGCAACCCTGCCCGCTTTTTGAACCGCGTCTCGCTTCTTGGGGATGGGTTGGGGTTAAGGAGACATTGCTGCATGTAGAAAGCGCCAGAGCAGTATCCTCCTCTGCAGACAGGAGCGACCTCACAGTTGTTGGTTTTGCTTATGCCAACCCATCAGATTTGGACTGGAGTTTCCAGAGTTTCCGGAGAGGAATCTTAATCCCCAGGGCACCATTCGGTGTTTTGCCAAACAGTTCATGAAACACAAAACATGTGCAGAATGGGTGGAGAGGAGGAGGGGTTTGTCGACTGACACCTTGCGTTACTGAGGAAAGCCCCAGCCAGAGTAGCCGTGAGTGGGTGGACTAGGAATGGGAAAGGGTGAAGGAAGGAGGAGTACTGACTCTGGAGGCTGAGTGTCTTTCTAATCCCCACATCGCAAGGGTAGCGACAGAACGGGCTTCCCATTGAAGCAGTGGTGCACTCCCTTCGTTCTGAAAAAGGTGATGCATTGGAAGTTTCCCGTGAGAGTCCAGGATTATATACCTTCTTGCAAACCGCCTCAAAAGAGTTGAGTTTGGACCTCGTGTGGACATTAACAGCATCAGTTTCTGTCTGAGAAAACACCGTTAGTTAGTAGCGGTACCCTTATAAGCCTTGTGAATTAGATTTAATGTCCTTGTATGTGTAGTAAGTATAATGCCTTCTGCACTGTCTCATTGTCTACAGGAGAGAGGCGTATCTTAGTGATTGTTCATCGCTGGCTTCTGTCATCCGACCATTAAGGTAAATAGGAATGTAGATTGGACCAAATGTTACCAAATCTTCAGGATTGGCCTGAAATCAGCAGAAAGTCAAGGATTAGCTCAAGCAAGCCCCAGAGTAAAATCATGGGAGAGTTCTCTTGGAAAGGTTTTGCTTGCTGTATTGGAAAGAATGGCAGGAAGACCAAGAGTCAAGCAACTGCTAGAGCCTGCTTGTTTCCCCTGGTTGGTGAGCTGAGGCGAGGGTGGATATGTCAGTGGGAACTGGGCAGTTGGAGGTCAAGGGCGGTGTGTTGAAACTTCCAGCAATGTGCAAGAGTTGGCAATGCACGAGGTGGAAGGCTACCGTGGTCAGTTGGAACTGGGCAGTTGGAGGTCAAGGGCGGTGTGTTGAAACTTCCAGCAATGTGCAAGAGTTGGCAATGCACGAAGTGGAAGGCTCCCGTGGTCAGTTGCAGGCAGCTGAGCAACCCCCATAACACCATGTCCAACATTGGTTCAACCCCAGGTGTGAGAGTGAGTGTTCTGATTGTAATTCTCCACTGTATCTGCTCCCATGGCTCATGGGCTTCATGTGAATGTGTCCATCACCAGTCACATAAACCCTCGTTGGGAGTCAGAGGATCTGTGGATTTTCAGGGCCCCCTATCCCTTGCAAGGTACAATTGGCTGTACAAGCTGCAGATTTCATCAGTAGTAAAGGGTTGGGTTGGCGATGAAGTTTGGTCATGTTTTGCTGTCCATCATCATGTGTTCCTGTGCACTTTTATTTTAAACGTGAGAGCAGTGGGCGTCTTGTGATTGGCGATCGTGTGCCGCACTCTCGTCTGGTCTAGCTGCTTTTGGTAGAGTTACCCAAACTGGTGTTTAACTGTAGCTGCAGACATAGGGTGAATAAGTGCAGAAAACATCGTCTTTGTAAAAAAAAACTTTTCCTTTTTAGAACGCAGCATGTTTATAAAATGTATCATGCTTTTTTTAAAAAAAAGAATCATTTGCTACATTCAACACGTTAATCTTTTATAGAGGTTTATCCTAGGATAGGGCACCCACTGTGACACTGTGATCGGGGTCACCAGGCTATGCCTGGTCTGCTGGGTTGAATGTAGGAGGTGTTGAAGTTTTCCTCAGACTTTGCCCGGTGGTTCTTGCTCCCGGGCCCTTGCTGTAATAAGCTGACTATGGATGGGAAGATGGGATGATGCCTCCCACAGTGGAATTGCAAGCCCACTCTCCCCACCGGGCCCTGGTCTACAGAGAAGGAATGGTTTAAGGAAAACGACACATCCAGGCAGAGAGCAGATGAATCCTTTAGCAGGTGCTTTTTGTTCAGTAATCTGACGGTCAGGACACCGGGTGTGGGTTGTACAGGGGATTCATCTGACTTGTAAATAAACTCATTTCAAATATTATTTGTCAAAAGCATAAAAATCTAAATATGCTCATTTGTAATATTTCTATGGAAGACATTTTGCTTAGAGATTTATCTGTGTGGTTTTATTTATTGTTTTTGTTTTGTTTTAAAAAAATAACTTTGGAATTATACACAGAACTGTGTAGAGATCCCGGATGGCCATGTTGTCTCAGAGCAACGTGTGAGCTGAGCAAATGTAAGAGAGATATTTTGCTATGAAGGATTACATTTTTACTAAAAAAAAGATTGTTCAAAAGAAGAAAATAATTTATCTTGTTTATTTGCAACTGTGTGGTGTCCATTTACTCTGTGTGTGTCTGTGTGTAACACTCTGGCCAGTGAGGCTTAAGACTGAATCTGTTGCACTCGAGAAACTTCTCAAACCAGGGCAGCCCTGGCAATAGCTGAGATACCGTCTTTTAGCTGAGAGGTTACCTAGAATATAGAACATACACAGCACGGGAACAGGCCCACAACGTCTGTGCGGACCACGACGCCAAATTAAATTGAATCTATGTGCCCGCACATGATGCATATCCCTCCATTCCCTGCATGTACATGTGCCTGTCTAAATGCTTCTTAAATGCCACTATCGTGTCTGTTTCCGCCACAACCCTGGCAATCCTTTTCAGTACCGACCATTCTCTGTGTAAAAGAAAACTTACCCCGCACAACTTCTCCCCTCCCATTAAAGCTTCTCCCCTCCCATTAAAGCTATGACCTCTAGGATTTCTACTCTGGGAAAAATACTCTATCTACGCTATCTATGCATCTCATAATTTTCTTTCTTTTTCAATCTTTTTATTAGTTTTCAAATTAATACAGATTAATATATCAATGTTTATACATGTAATACAAAGAGATCAGGAGAACAATCATGACATGGATAATCATAAAGAACAATAAAGTATAAAAAAATCTATAGATCCAACAATCTCAGTGAATGAATATAAAAGAAAAAGATTTATTATAAAATATAAAAGAAATTTTAAAAAATCCCCAAAACAGTAAGAAAAATTATAAACAATATATCAAACCAAACTAAGCTAAAGAAAAAAAAAATTTTAAAAAACAGAAAAAAAACTGGACTAAAATTTTTCAGTAGAAACAGAGCAATATTATGTCATCAACTCCGTTCCTCTAAATTGAAAGGTTATTATAAGGGGATCTATATCATGTGAAAATATTGAATAAATGGACTCCAAACTTCCTCAAATTTAAGCAAAGGATCAACAGTACCACTCCTAATTTTTTCCAAGTTTAAACATGATATAGTTTGAGAGAACCATTGAAAAGTAGTAGGGGGTATTGGATTCTTCCATTTAAGCAAAATGGATCGTTTGGCCATTAATGTAACAAAGGCAATCATACGGTTAGCGGAGGCAGATAGACGGCCAGATTCTATCCTTGGTAAACCAAAAATTGCAGTGATAGGATGAGGTTGTAAATCAATCTTCAATACATTTGATCATAATTTTATATGCTTATATCAGGCTTCACCTCAGCCTCTGATGCTCCAGAGAAAACAATCCAAGTTTGTCCAACCTCTCCTTGTATCAAACACTCTCTATTCCAGGCAAAAATCCCAGTCAATCTCTTCTGCACCCTCTCCAAAGCCTCCGCATCCTTCCTGTAATGGGACGACCAGAACTGCACGCGGTACTCCAAATGTGGCCCAACCAAAGTTTTAAACAGCTGCAACATTCTCAGGAAGCACGCAGTTAAACCATCTCTGCCTGCAGGTGAATATAACCCAGCGCTTGGCACTAATAAAGACTGGGGGAGTTATCCCTGGTGAACAAACTATAATTTGTTTCTCAAACAACAATTACTGAAAACAAACTAAAAACAGATAATGCTGGAAACACTCAGCAGGGTGGAAAGAGAAACAGAATTAGTGTTTCAGGTCAAAGACTCCCTCAGGACTGAGAAAGAGAAAATTTCAAAGCAGGTTGAGGTGGATTTTTTTTCCTTGCAAGAAAGAGCACACAACAGTAACAGGTGATAGATTCTTCCGAAATTTAGTTTTATTGACTTCTATGGGACCAGATTCGGAGGTGGGATATACCTGGTGCATTTTCACAATAAGGTCCTGTCCTGGGATCTGGTTATTTTCATGCTGAGATCTGTGGGAGTTTGCTGTGTGCAAATTGGAGTTTGGGAAATGCGAGGTTTCATTGCAGAGCCTCCCATCTCCAAAACATCCCACATACCCATTTCCATGAACTATCATCACCACACAAAGCATCCTGACTTTATTGTTGCTGGATCTAATCCTAGAACTCCCTAGAGGCACAGTGGCAGCAGCTTCACACCAGGACTACAGCAGTTCAAGAAGGCAGCTCACCACCACTTTCTCAAGGGCAAGTAGGAACGGGCAAGCAGTCAAGTTATAATGGTGGTCTCTGTCTCTGATCTTTATTGTACCATCTCTTGCCAATGTTTGGACTTCAATTAGACCAATGGTTAGTATTCAACAGTGGAAGCTATAAGTCCCATGTAAAACTTGTGAATCATTACGATCTTTAAATAACAATGAGATACAGATGGTACGAGGATGGGTAAGATTACATAGAACACACGATGTGGAAACAGACCCTTCATCCCAACTATTCCAGGTCAACCCTCCATGAGTTTTCACCCATTCTATCTACATCTCAGCTTGTCAAAATATCATTGTTAAAATATAATTTGAATGATCGTATTCATTCAAGGAATGTGGGAGCTGCTGCAAACCAATCAATCAATGCTACCCCATTTTCCCTTAAAATGCCAATTCAGAGGGCAATTGAGCATCGATGACATTGAGACCCTGGAGTCACCCAAAGTTGAGACTGGATAAGAATAGCAGATTTCCCCTCCCATCGCTCCACCATTCCCAAGCCCACCATCCTTCCCCTACTGGATCCACTCATCACCGTCCTTCCTCAGCAGATTCCATCATCTGCTGCCCTTTCTTGCCTCCACTGTCAACCCCCCCCCAACCTCTGTCGCTATCTCCACCCCCTCACCCCACCTGGCCATCAACCCCCTCCTCACCTGGATCCACCTATCACTTGACAGTTCCTGCCTCATCCCTCCCCTTCATCTCTTTATGCCGGCTATCTCCCCTTTACACTCTCAGTCCTGGGACGTGGTCTTGACCCAAAATGTCGACCATCCCTCTGCCTCCACAGGTGTTGCCTGACCCGCTGAGTTCCTCCAGCAGTTTGTTCTTTCTTACTCCAGGTTACAGCCTCTGCAGTCTCTTATGTTTCCAGATTTCCTTCCCTAAAAGATATCTACAATTGTTAAGCCACTGAATGTATACAGCAGTAGTAAGTGACTGGACTCAGTTTAATCAACACAAGCCATGAATATTTAATAATACAAAGAAAATTAACACATTACAGTCCAGCCATCTCAATGAGCAGAGAGGACAGGGTACAGGTATAAAGTAATCCACAGTAGGTGTAGAGGGGAGACAAGTACTGGGAGTCTGGAACTTACCTCCTGAAAGTTTGATGGAGGTAGAAGCCCTCACCACAATTATAGAGTCATCGGGAGATTCAGCAGGGAAACATGCCCTTTGGCCCATCAAGTTCATGCCACCCATCAACCACCCATTTACACTAATGCTGCATTAATTCTATTTCTCACTTACTCCTCCCGGACTTTACTGCTCACTTACACGCTAGGTACAATTTACAATGGCCAGTTAATCTACCAATCCGCACGCCTTTGGGATGTGGGAAGATACTGGAACACCAGGATGAAACCCCCGCAGTTACAGAGAAACTCCACACAAACATCCCATTTAAATTCTCGCCACATTCCTACCAACTAACCCTAGATGCTGTCACTACCTACACACTAGGGGCAAATTATATTGGCCAATTAACCTACTAACCAGTACATCTTTGAGATATGGGGGTTAACTAGAGAACCTGGGGAAAACCCACCTGGTCACAGAACATGCAAACTCCACACAGACAGCACCTGAGGTCAATATTGAACCCAGGTCTCTGGTGCTGTGAGGCAGCAACTCTCCGAGCTACACCACTGTTCAACCTCTGGATGGATGAACCCATGAAAAGGTGTAAAGCAGAAGGGTGCGGACCAAGACGTGGGATTAATCTAAATCCCATTTCAAGTCAAGTCGGGTTTATTGTCATGTGCACAAGTACGGTGAGGTACAGGTACAATGAGAAACTTGCAGCAGCATCACAGGCATGCAGGTTCAAACACACAGAACATAAGCTATATGTAAATTATACCAGACAGTGAAGAAAAAAGACTGCAATACAAGACATTAGTGCAAAAAAAACACAGTCAGACACAAGTCCATGGTGGTGCAAGAGGTGGTCCCTAGTATTCCATTGCTGAGGTAGGGTTAGGGTTGTGCAGGTTGGTTCAGGAACCTGATGGTTGTAGGAAAGTAGCTGTGCCTGAACCTGGTGGTGTGGGACTTCAGGCTTCTGTACCTACTGCCTGATGGTAGCAGTGAGAAGATGGCATGGCCCAGATGGTGGGGATCTTGATGACAGATGCCGTCTTCCTGAGGCAACACCTCCTCCAGATGCCTTCATTTTAGGCTCTTATGGTAATGATGGGCTTAACGTCCATCTCCTGCCCTCAGATTTCCATGATTCTATTCTATTTATTCTCCTTCCAAAATTTAGTTCAACTGACTCATGAATTTCTACTCCAACAGCTCTGACCAGCCTCCTGCACCTAAGCAGAAGGTTAGGCCCAATGAGGGGCAATACAGTAGGATAAGGGGAGACAATCAATGAGAAATCAGAGACTCACTTTATGAAAAAGGTACAGCTTCTGTTGAAAGAATGATCGTTTTATCAGTTGTGGCTTAGTCAGCACTCTACCTTCTGAAGCGGAAGGTTATAAAGCTTCTCTCCAGGATCTTAACCCCAAAAGATCCATCTGCAGTACTGAGGGATTGCTGCATTGTCAGGTTGATGTAAAGTTTCCATGGCAATATTGCTAAGAAAAATAAGGATTATCTCTGGTGTCCTGGCAAATATCTATTGGCCAATCAGTATCACAAATACTAATTACCTATTCACAATGGGGAGTTTGCTGTGCATGAAATGGCTGTCTTGTTTTCTACATTACCACAGCAACTCAAAGTCAAAGTCGGCCTTATTGTTACGTGCACAAGTCCATGTGTGCACAGGTGCAATGAAAAACTTACTTGCAGCAGCATCCCAGGCACAGAGCATTGGAGACACAGCATTTACAAGAAAAACATAAATTAAACATAAATTAAAATACCAGAGGGCATGCATTTAAGGTGAGAGGGGGTAGGTTCAGAACAGACGTCAGGGGTACGTTTTTTACTGGTGGATGCCTGGAATGTGTTGCCTGATAGGGTGGTGGAGGCAAATTCAGTGGGGGCTTTTAAGAGGGTCTTGGATGGGCACATGAATGAGAAGAAAATAGAGGGATATGGGCATTCTGTAGGTAGGAGGGAATATTGTGGGCCGAAGGGCCTGTTCTGTTCTGTACTGTTCTATGTCCTATGTTCTAAACATAAATTATACAAAATTATACAAGAAAGAACAAACAAGGAACAAGTAAAACAAGGGCCATTGCAGTGCAAAGTAGTCAAAGTGAACTTCCCTTCAAAAGAATATTTCATTGGCTGTAGTGTGGTATATCTGCAGCTGTGAAAGGCGCTACTGGAATGTATTTTTTCCAAAGATATACTTTGTTCATAACATTTGCAAATGTACATAGTAGAGAACATTCATTTTGGCATTTTCACACAAGCCATATCATTCCGCGCACACTCTTGACATGCAAAAGCCTTTAATATCTGTTCAGTGGTTGAACCAGTGAATGTTGGCACCTGTATATTTACTTAAATATTGCAACATTTACTGTAACAATAAATTTTAGAGAGTTCCAAGCCTAGCAAATATTGATACATTTCACACACACAGATGGAAAAGGTTAGTTCAAATAGGAACAGCAATAAGTCATTTTGCCCATTGAGCATGCTCCACTATTTAACCAGACCACGGCTAATCCAATTTACCTCGTCCACTTTCCTGCCCTCCTGGTATGGCATCTGCTCTGCTCTGAGCCAATGCAACCTGCAGAGAGCAGTAAACACAGCCCAGTCCGTCACAGGCTCGTCACTTCCTTCCAGCCTGTCCATCTTCACAGCGCGTTGCTTCAGGAAGGCTGACAGTATCGTCAAGGATGCCTGCCACCCTGGCCATTCCCTTTTCTCTCTTCTACAGAAGATACAGGAGCTTAAAAGCGCGGATGTCCAGACTCAAAGATAAACTGCTATCAGACTTCTGAACCAATATCTCCCTTCACACCCCCTTCCCAGTGGTGCTGCCATATTCTTGCACTCTTAATTCTACCTCTCTTGGTTATTCTCTTAGAAAATCATAGAGTCCTACAGCATGGAAATAGGCCCTTCAGTCCAACTGGTCTATGCCAACCAAGATGCCCCATCCAAGCTAGTCCCATTTGCCAGATTTTGACCCATAACCTTTCCTATCCATGTACCTGTCCAACTATCTTTTAAAAGTTGTTGTTGTACCTGCCTCAACCACTTCCTCTGGGAGCTCACTCTATATATGCACAACCTGTGTAAAAAAGTTGTCCCTCAAGTTCCTGTTAGATCTTATTCTGTTATTGACACCTTAGTATTTCTTTTTGCACTACTTCAGATTGCACTACAATCTTTGCACCACTCTGCTCTTTCGTATTCATCAGTGTATCTATTGTAGTTATTATCACCATGTACACTGTTTACCCTGTGAGCTTCACGCAAGCAAGGAATTTCATCACACCCTGGTGTATGTGAGAATAAACTAATCTGAATCTAACTTTTGATTCCCTTACTGATTAGAAATCTATCTATCTCCGCTTTGAATATATTCAAGGATTCACCCTCCACAGCCTTCAAGGACAAGGAATTCCAAAAACACAGAACCTTTTGAGAGAAGAAATTCTTCCTTATTTCAGTGCTATATGGAGACAGCCTTATTCTATGTCTTCATGTCCTAAACTCTCTCCCACCAGGGGAGACATTATCCAGCATTCACCTTCTCCAGCCTCCTCAGAATCTTACATGTTTCAATAACATCATCTCTCATTCTTCTAAACTCTGATGAGTCCAGGCACACAAGATAACACCTCCATACCCAGGATGATCAGAGTGGACCTTTTCTGAACTGCCTTCAATGATATCTTTTCTCAAATAAGGGAGCTAAAATTGTACACAGTACTTTCAATGTGCTAATCACTCATGCCTTGTACAGTGTATTTAGAGAAACAAAGGACTGCAGATGCTGGAATCTAGATGAAAAACACTATGAGGCTGGAGGAACTCAGCCGGCCTGGCAGCATCTGTGAAGAAAAGCAGGCGGTCAACTTTTCGGGTCAGGACCCTCCTTCGGGACTGTATTTAGACCTACCCACTTTTATATCTGAACTCCATTCAAATTAAAACCAGCATTCTGTTGTAAGGCTATTGAACGGTTCCCTAGTACGATAAGATGTACTCTTGACCTCACAATCTACCTCACAATGGCCTTGCACCTTATTGTCTACCTGCACTGCACGTTCTCTGTAGCTGTGACACTTTATTCTGGATTCTGTTATTGCTTTTCCCTTGTACTACCCCAATGCATTGTTGTAATGAAATGATCAGTATGGATGGCACGCAAAAAGTTTTTCACTGCACCTCGGTACATTTGACAATAATAAACCAATTTACCAGTTTATTTACCGTTCCAGTACCCTCTCCAATTACCCACTAATGTGCTAACCTTTTTGGCACAGAGCCCACAGATACCTTTGTGCCTCAGCTTTCTGCAATCTTTCCCCATTTATATTATCACTCTTCCTTCCAAAGTGAATGACTCCACATTTCCCCACACACTCCTTCTGTCAACTTTTTGCCAACTCACTTAACCCACCAATTTCCCTCTGTAAACTGTTTGTATCCTCCTCACCGCTTGCCTTCCCATCGACATATTCTTACACAACAGTCTGCAGACGCTGGAATCTGGAGCAACAATCTGCTGGAGGAACTCAGCAGGTCGAGCAGCATCTGTGGGGGGAAAGGAACTGTTGACGTTTCAGGTCGAAACCCTGTGCAGGGCTGCTGCCCGACCCATTGAGTTCCTCCAGCAGTTTACTGCTACTTATTCTGCATACTTAGCTGTAGTACATTTATTTTCTTCCCATAAATCATTAATATTTATTGCAAGCTGCAATCCCAGTACTGATCCCTGTGGAAACCCACTGAATACAGGCTTCCAGCCTGAAAAATGAGCCTTTTACCCCTACTCACTGCATTCTGTTAGTTAACTAATCCTCTATCTACATTAATACATTCCCTTCACTGCCATAAGCTCTCAGCTTGCAAAGTAACCTTCCATGTGGCACCTTGATAAAAGCCCTTTGAAGATCCAAATACATTACATCTACTGGCATGAAAGATCATATACTCCTGTCAGTTCCTCGTTAGTCTAGTGGTTAGTATCCCCGTCTGTCACGTGGGAGACTGGGGTTCAATTCCCCAACGGGGAGATGGTTTTCCTGCTTTCAAAGTTAACTGGAAATACCAGAGAATTAATGGACAGGCACGGTAGTGTAGCAGTTAGCATAACGCTATTACAGCGCCAGCGACCCGGGTTCAATTCCGGCCACTGTCTGTAAGGAGTTTGTACGTTCTCCCTGTGTCTGCGTGGGTTTCCTCCAGGTGATCCAGTTTCCTCCCACATTCCAAAGATGTACGGGTTAGGAAGTTGTGGGCATGCTATGTTGGTGCCGGAGGCATGGCGACACTTGCGGACTGCCCCCAGGACACTCTACACAAAAGGTACATTTCACTGTGTGTTTCAATGTACATGTGACTAATAAAGATATCTCATCTCTCCATTCTGGATGAGATATGCTCAGGTAACTCATGAATTTGTCAGTCATGTCTTCCCTTTCATGAACCCATGCTGACTCTGACCAGGTTATGACGTTCTATTTTTACTCTGTAATAATTGATTGTAACCTCTTTCCAGTAATAAACATTAAGCTAACTTGGCTTTAGTTGCCTGTTTTTTGCCTCCTGCTTCTTTTGAATAAGAGTATCATTTTGGCCGTTCCATTCCTTCAGTATGTCAGAAGAATTTAGAATTCCAGGATGCCAACTATTTGGTCCAGTGGTCTTATCAGCTTTTAGTTCCATCAGTTTGCCTCATCTCTAGTGATGGTGTTTCATACTTAATTCCTCCCCCATATTTGTAGTATTAATGGGATGACGGTGGTATCCTCTGCCATAAATACTAATGCAGAATATCTGTTTAATTCCTCTGCCACATAACTATCTCTTCAACCTCATTCTCTGAGGGGTCTTTGTTCAGTTTGATGGTCTCGCTTCCTTTTTACTCTGAAGGGCAATTAGGGATGGGCAATAAATGCTGGCATTGCCACCAATGCCCAGACCCCCAAAAAATAATAAGATGGAAAGGAACCCCTACCCTCCACACACAGTTGATTCTGGTGATCAAAGATGAACTTCACCCCTGTGAAGGAGAGTCTATGTGACGACATGCTCCAGCCAGCTCTGCAAACCTTTCTTTCCCTCTCTCCATTGCTTCAACATGAAGCCATAGAGTTGTATATCACAGAAACAGGTCCCTGAGCATGTTTATGCTGATCTTTTTGCCCACCGACATTTCTCTGCATTAGAACCGTGTCCTTCCATGTTTTGCCTATTTAAGTATCTGTCTAAATGCCTCATAAACGCACAAATTGTCTCCAACTCCATCACCTCCTCTGGCAGCACATTCCAGATATCAACCACTGTCTGTTTAAAAGCTTACCTCTCAGATCCCATTTAGAACTCCTACCTCTCTCCTTAAACCTATGCCTTCTTGTTTTTGATACCCCTACCATGGGAAAAAGATCTTGACTATCTACCCTATCCATGCCTTTCATTGTCTTATAAACTTCCAACAGGTCACCCCTCAACCACCTTCACTCAGGCCTGATTGCCTCCTCAGACCTCTGGTGTGGGCTGACTTGGCACCAACTCATCCTTTTTCACTGACGTTTCTCCTTTTTTACAATAATTGGTATTGGCATTGGTTTATTATTGTCACATATATCGAGATACAGTGAAAAGATTTTGTTTTGCTTGTGATTCAGTCAGATTGTGCCATACAAGGTAGTAAAAAGAAAACAGAATGTAGAATGCAGCGGAGGAACAGAGGGATCTTGGGATCCATGTCCATAGATCCCTCAAGGTTGCTGCGCAGGTCGACAAGGTTGTTAAGAAGGCGTATGGTGTGTTGGCCTTCATTAGTTGGGGTGTTGAATTCAAGAGCCGCGAGGTAATGTTGCAGCTCTATAGAACTCTGGTTAGACCACACTTGGAGTATTGTGTTCAGTTCTGGTCACCTCATTATAGAAAGGATGTGGAAGTTTTAGAGACGGTGCAGAGGAGATTTACCAGGATGCTGCCTGGACTGAAGAGCATGTCTTATGAGGATAGGTTGAGTGAGCTAGGGCTTTTCTCTTTGGAGAGAAGGAGGATGAGAGGTGACTTGATAGAGGGGTACAAGATGATAAGAGGCATAGATCGAGTGGACAGTCAGAGACCTTTCCTCAGGGCGACAATGGCTAATACGAGGGGACATAATTTTTAAGGTGATTGGAGGAAGATATAAAGGGGATGTCAGGGGTAAGTTTTTTACACAGAGAGTGGTGGGTGCATGGAACGCACTGCTGGCAGAGGTTGTGGGGACAGGTACATTGGGGACATTTAAGAGACTCTTAGACAGCCACATGAATGATAGAGAAATGGAGGGCGATGTGGGAGGGAAGGGATAGATAGATTTTAGAGCAGGATAAAATGTCGACACAAAATTGTGGGCCGAAGGGCCTGTACTGTGCTGTAATGTTCTATGTTCTACTATAGTTTCAGTTACAGAGAAAGTGCAGTGCATGTAGACAAATAAAGTGCATGGCCACAACAAGGTAGATTAGTAGATCAAGAATTCATCTTTTAGCCTAGGAGAGGTCTGTTCAGGAGTCTGATACAGTGGGATAGCTGTCCTTGAGTCTGGTGGTTCATGTTCTCAAGCCTTTGTATGTTCTGCCCGACGGGAGAAGGGAGAAGAGAGAGTGAGTGGGATGGGCGGGGTCCTTGATTATGTCGGCTGCTTTCCTGAGGCAGCGGGAAGTGTAGACGAAGTCAATGGAGAGGAGGCTGGTTTGTGCTTTGGACTTGTAAGTAATAATGTTCACCGTGTCTTATTTTTGTTCCTGCAACCAAGGAAAATAAACTGCTCCAGAGAAGTACATCTGTTAACAACTACAGGAACCAGCAGAACTAACAAAGGGGCAAGCATGTAAAGGTCAAAAGGGTTTTGTCAGAGATAATTCATAAAGGTTGAACTACCTCTTTCGTTTGAATCTCCAGGTTCCAAGAACACTCATTCCACATTCCAGAAAAAAAGGTATTGATTAAAAATCTCCCCACACTGCGATATTAGCTTTCACTTTCAGGTTTTGTGCCTGAATGCACAAGGCAATGAAAAAAAGGCATCAGTCTTAAACTCTGGACGCTGTCACTCCAGAAATCTATTGCCTCTGGTGAAGGGCTATTATATATGAGGTAACAGCTTTTGATCCGAACATTCCTCTGCTTGACAGATGAAGCATGAACGCCATGAGGAGGAAGCCTCTTTCCCCTCAGTACCTGCGCTCCTAAGTCAACACACGGACTGCTTGGAGACAGAATTCACCGGCTGCACATGTTCTGCCTACAGCTAAAAGTGAGAAATGTCAAAAAAAGATACAATTAATTCTATGACTTATTTTAAATGTACAACTTTGCTGCACCTGCCATTTTCTGTTTGCCTGCAGCAGTGTCCGAGAGTTAACAAGTGCCTTATGGTTATCATTTTCAAAGAAGGTGATATAGAAAATCCAACCACAGGGTGCACCATATCTCAAAGTCCAAAGTTGAGTTTATTGTCATATTCACAAGTACATGTATGCACAGATGCAATGAAAAACTTACCTGCAGCAGTATCACACAACATTCATAAGAAAAACATAAATTATACAAAATTATACAAGAAAGAACACAATTAGAAAAAAAACAAAGTCCATTGTAATGCAAAGTGGACAAAGTGGTCATAGTGTTGCTATACTGAGGTAATGCTTAGGGTCATGCCGTCTGGTTCAAGAATCAAATGGTTGAAGGGAAGTAGCTGTTCCTGAACCTGGTGGTGTGGGACTTCAGGCTTCTGTACCTCCTGCCCGATGGTAGCTGCGAGAAGATGGCATGGCCACGATGGTGAGGATCTTTGATGATAGATGTTGACACATCTCCTTCCATAAGTATATTGGGCTATCCAACTTTATGGTTATTAGTTGTGGCTAAGTTGGTAGCACACTCTCTCTCAGTTTTGGAAGATTGTGATTTCACATCTCACTCCAAAAGCTT
Source organism: Pristis pectinata (assembly GCF_009764475.1). NCBI lineage: Eukaryota > Metazoa > Chordata > Chondrichthyes > Rhinopristiformes > Pristidae > Pristis > Pristis pectinata. The sequence continues at coordinate 5,644,669 of NC_067429.1, forward strand.
GGGCAGAAAATCCAGGCTGATGTTCCCATTGCACCACTGAGGCAGTGCAGCATTGTTGGAGGGGAGGTCTTTCAGGTGGAATGTTAAACAAAGGCCCTCCCTTCGCCCTCTGAGGTCAATACTGTATAGTATCCATGGCACTATTTTGAAGAAGAGCTGAGGACCTTAGACATAGTCATTTTGCAACAACATCACCAAATCCGATCCATCAGCTCCAAATCACAATTTGTGGGATCATTTCCTGCACAACTTGCCTGGAAAGAAGCCACTCAGACCATAATGTCAGTTGTAAAAGGAGTTATTTACCCAAGCCCGGTTCTTGGTTCATGGCCTTGAATGCTATGGGGTTTCAAATCCTTACCCAAGGAATGTTTAACTGTGATGAGGGTTTCTGCATCCACCACCCTTCTGGAAATACCAACACTTTCCCAGTCAATTCCCTTTTAATCCTTCCATCACAAACCCATGTCCTTGAATTACTGAGATCTCTGCTGAGACAAGTCCAAAATATTGTCCATTCTTTCATTTTAAAATCACATATCTTAAAATAACATAAACAAATTTCAACAATCTGTTCAGGTAAGATGCTTATCACTTGTTCTAAATTTTTATTTATAGTCCAGGTTTATTACAAATATTTTCGATCTGAGATGTTAAAGGGCTCTCTTGGAATTAAATTGCATTTAGCAGCAGGAAACCTAAGTGCTGACACATTTCTTTCTCACACACCAAGCCCAGTCACTTCCCATTCCTGACATCCCATTTCCCATCCCATCGGACAGAAGATACAAAAGCCCGAAAGCACGTACCACCAGGCTCAAGGACAGCTTCTATCCCTCTGTTATAATGCCCCCCTAGTACGATAAGGTAGACTCTTGACCTTACAATCTACCTCGTGATGGCATTACATCTTATTATCTGCCTGCACTGCACTTTCTCTACAACGGTAACACTTTATTCTGCATTCTGTTATTGTTTCCTCTTGTACAACTTCAATGCACTGTGCAATGAAATGATCTGTATGGATGGCATGAAAGACAAAGTTTTTCACTGTACCTCGGTACGTGTGACAATAATAAACCAATTTACCATCTATTTCTGATTTATTCTGCAGAATGCCTTCCAGGTTGAGTTATTGCTCTTTGATATCTTGACCAATCAGTGTGTCTCCATGTGCAAGCCTTCACTGTGGGTGTAAGGCAACTGTTCAACAACATGAGACATTACAGTCCCCACCCAGTCGACATCAGTAGTAATGAAGCTTGGATGAATTTCTCCTTTACTGATGTCAGTAATTGTGGCAGCTCCCCTCCACCCCAACTCTATACCCCAACAGTAAACACACCACTCCACCCCTCCCAAATCCCTGACTGAGATCTGACAAATGGGATAAGGAAGACTTGAATTTAGATGGTGCTTTTCACCTCAGAATGACAGTGAGTGGTTTGCAGCCATGATTCTAGAGCACAGAACCCCATTACAATATCAACATTGCGGCAACCTATTTGTGCAAAGTAAGATCCCATGAACAACTGCCCGTACATCATTAAGATCTGATCTATTGGATTTAGTGTGTTCACATTTTGACTGAACTCCCTGCTTTTCTTGAAAATATTGCCATGGGATATTTTACGTACATCCAGGAGGGCAGTGGGGGCCAGGGTTAAATGTGTCATCTGGAAGACACCCCTTCCCCCAACAACGCAGCATTCCCCCAGTAGTATGGACTTTGAGCCAAAGTTTCTGGAGTGGGACTTGAAATCATTGGCTCACAAAGCTCAGAGGGAGTGTGCTACCAACCCATAACCAACACCACAGAGAAACAACTGTCAATCAGAAGGGATATTCATACTTGCATGGCTTGTGGCGCTGGTAACTAGGGTATGTCTAATGAGTATCAGTGAAGTTACAACAACAACAACAACCATTTATATATTGCCTTAATATAACAAGCCGCCTCACCAAAGAGTTATCAAAGTCCTGTCCAGATGAAGGGTCTCAACTTGACTGTCCATTTCCCTCTGTAGATGCTGCCTGACCCGCTGAGTTCCTCCAACGTTTTGTGTGTGGCTCCAGATTCCAGCATTTGCAGTCTCTTTGTGTCTCCAGTTATCAAATAAAGTTTGACACTGAGGTACTGAAGGAGATATTAGGGTAGGTGACTCAAAGCTTGGTCAAAGAGGTTCTTAAGGAATCTCTTAAAGCTGCTGGGAATGGCTGTTGCTGAAAGGATCAGAGAGGGAGATCCAGAGAGAAACAACTCAGGCTCTGGAGATCTTGGGGTCAGACAGCCAGTGAGTTTGACTGAAAATATTGGTATTGATATTGGTTTATTATTGTCACTTGTATCGAGGTACAGTGAAAAACCTGTCTTGCAAACCGATCGTACAGGTCAATTCATTACACAGTGCAGTTACATTGAGTTAATACAGAGTGCATTGATGTAGTACAGGTAAAAACAATAACAGTACAGAGTAAAGTGTCACAGCTACAGAGAAAGTGCAGTGCAATAAGGTGCAAGGTCACAACAAGGTAGATCATGAAGTCATAGTATAAAGGAACCGTTCAATAGTTTTATCACAGTGAGGTAGGAGCTGTCCTTAAGTCTGGTGGTACGTGCCCTCAGGCTCCTGAATCTTCTACCCGATGGAAGAGGAGAGAAGAGAGAATGTCCTGGGTGGGTGGGGTCTTTGATTATGCTGGCTGCTTCGCCAAGACAACGAGAGGTAAAGACAGAGTCCAAGGTTTATATGGGGACGAAGTTTTAAATTTCAGACAAAAGCAGTGCTGGATTGAGCGGGTGTGGGCTGAACAGGGTAGCTCTCTAGGTAATGGCACGTTGGAGATTATTATACTTCTAGCAATAGTATATAAGTCAGTGATAATAAACCTGATGCTGGTATGATGTTGTCAGACTGTATTTGGGTCAAGTTTTAATCTTACCCCCAAACCTTGAGGGTTTACCACCAGTTGGGTGACCAAGTTCCGAGATCACAATAAAGGACAGAACTGCAGGGTCTGTGGAACTGGAGGAGGTTGGAGAGATGGGAGAGGCGGGGTTATGGAGAGGGTTGAAGTCAAAGATATTAAAATGCAGGTTTTTAACCAGGTAACATCATAGCACAGGGAACAGAAGGACAGCTGGGGATGAGCCTTGGCTCAAGGAAAGCAGAGTTTTGCAAATAACGAAGAATGAAGTGTTACATTTGCCAGAACGACCTATTTGGAAATGCAGGTTAATCTCCGAGCTCCTAGTATCAGGCAAGGACTATCAATCCTTGCAATAAAACGCTTCTCCCTCTGTCACTGCAGTCCAAGGGAGTGAGGCAGCACCGTCAAACATTACTGGAAAATTTGCAGAGGCGGGAGAGTTTCTTTAATTGAAAATTGTGGGCATGGATAAGCCCAAATAATTAAACAGTACTACCCCGGAACCGATTTAATTCTGCAAACACTTTCAAACAACCTGGATTTTGACTGTGAATTAATGACCCAGGAAACAAAAGAGCGAAGTAGGAGGGCGGACTTTGCAGCTTTTTCTTCCGGCTGCATTTTGCTCCTCAGTGGGACGGGATCTTGTGTAACAGATCCTTCCAAGGTGAAAACGGTACAACTCTTCACGATGACCATTCCCCTAGCTCTGAGACTGGCGCACCCCGCTGTGAGGTTACAGGTAAACGTCTGGGCGAGTCCTTGCAAATACTTTCTGTTATTGCCTTAATTAACTCTCCCTCTCTCCAGGGCAACCCCTCGAGTTCGAGGGTGACCTCCTGTCCTGTGGGTTCTGAGGAGTTTGCCACAGTTGGGTATTTTGTGAGCCTCTTCCACTCTTCACGTCGGGCTTCTTTCTGGGTACACCTGATGTACGCTGTGGAAGTTCTCTATGCTCGACTGTATTCTCCTCCTCCGCTTTGTCTTATTATTATTAATTTATTATTGTCACAGATACAGTGAAGAGCTTTTTGCTTGTGTAACATCCAGACAGATCATTGCACACATAATTACATCGAGATAGTAAAAGGGAAAACAATGCAGAATAAAGTGTTACAGTTACAGAGAAAGTGCAGTACAGATAGAACATAGAACACTACAGCACAGTACAGGCCCTTTGGCCCACGATGTTGTGCCGACATTTTATCCTGCTCTAAGATCTATCTAACCCTTCCCTCCCACATAGCCCCCTATTTTTCTATCATTCATGTGTCTATCTAAGGGTCTCTTAAATGTCCCTAACGTATCTCCCCCAACAACCTCTGCGGGCAGTGCGTTCCACGCACCCACCACTCTCTGTGTAAAAAAAAACTTACCCCTGACATCCCCCTTATACCTTCCTCCAATCACCTTAAAATTATGTCCCCTCATGTTAGCCATTGACGCACTGGGAAAAAGTCTCTGACTGTCCACTCGATCTATGCCTCTTATCATCTTGTACACCTCTATCAAGTCACCTCTCATCCTCCTCCTCTCCAAAGAGAAAAGCCCTAGCTCCTCATTAGACATGCTCTCCACAAATAAATGCTCTAGACAAATAAAATGCAAGAGCTACCACAAAGTAGATTGGGAGATCAAGAGTGCATCTTTAGCCTGTGAGGGGTCTGTTCAGGAGTCTGCTAACAGCGGGATAGAAGCTGTCCTTCAACCTGGTGGTACGTGCTCTCAAGCTTTTGTATCTTCTGCCCGACAGGAGAGGGGAGAAGAGAGAATGACCAGGGTGGAAACAACCTTGACTCATTTCCTCTGCCTGTCTGGTAATTCCTTGCAGCGATGGAGCTCGGAGTGGACTCGAAATGTTGACTGTCCATTTTCCTCCATAGATGCTGCCTGACCTGCTGAGTTCCTCTGGCCCTTTGTGTGTTGCTCCAGGTTTCCAGCATCTGCAGTCCCCTCTGTCTCTGTTTTGCTGCTCGGAGTAGACTGCCTGTTTCGAGAGTCTGAGTGATTGTACATTGGCTTTTGAGCTGGGGACATTGGCCAGGGAGAGGACACTGGCATTAGTTTGCTTATCCGCCATTGGTTTAGGAGTATTTTGCAGAGACAGCATTGGTAGTATCTCTGCAGTGGTTTGAAGTGCCTGTCGTAGGTGTTCCATGACTCAGAGGTGTACAGGAAAGTGGGATTCACTGCTGCCCAGTGAACCATGAGCTGCATGCACAGTTTGAGAAAGATCTCCAAACACTCTTTCGTCCAGGGAACTAAAGGTTGTGCTGGTGCACTGGAAGGTGGGGTGAGTTTCATCACTGACGTCTGCCTTCTTGAGAGGTGCCTGTTGAGATATGGGAAGCAGTCTCTGTTCTTCAGGGACTCATCATGGACATTTGTATTGGTGGAAGACAGTGTTGTGCAGTAGCCAGGTTGGGAAAAGACTTTTACTTTGCAGATATTAACTGTGAGGCTGAACATGTTGGATGCTTTTTCTAAAAAATATACTTCATTCATATAAATACAATCAGGACATATCTTCCTCTGCATTCACTGTGCCATCAGCTCAAACCATTCTCATGCAATGTGGCAATGCCAACCTTAAATGATGCGCCTGTGTAGTGTGTTGGCCTCTGAGTGTCCAGTGACGGCAGGAGTCTAGACTGCGAACTTTCCCCAGAATTTTAGTGGTAGGCGCACCAAGCTTCAGTGCATCCCTCAGCATGTTCTGAAATGTGCCAGTCAGCAACATTCGCTTGCAGCTATGTCCTTACAGGGGAAGACCAGCAACTTTCAGGCAGATTGATGTGCGTCTTCCCGCAGCAGTCGATGTCTGTGTCAGTGTGTGACTCCGGGAACAGCCTGTAGATTACCGAGTCCTGTGTTGTAAAACTGCTCGAGGCAAACCTCAACACAGACCATTACGTCCCTCTCCAGACAAGGTGGAAGGTAAACAGTCCTCTCGTCGGCATTGCAGCCAGCTTGAGGGCAGCATGTGGTGGGATTAAGATCCTGGGTGTATACTTTTATTTCAAAAATAAATCATGCATACAGGAATACAAAACAATCAGTGCATTCTTTATTTATATTTAGTGTATCATCAATTCCATACACTGATTGTGTCATTAAGTCAATGTGTTCTATTTACAAAGCACCAATGCCAATCATGTGGCCTCTGAACAATACACTCTCCAAATGTTGAGGGGCTGTGCACTGCAGTGAATGAGTTGGCAATAACTTGGAGCTTGGCCTCCAAGTGTGTGCATATGCAGGCATCATTTGTGCACTGCAACTCAACTACTGGTTCTGGAAGTGACGCAAGGTTTGAATAGTTTCCCAATCATCTTGTAGATTAGCTTCACCCCAGTGTGAAGCTTGTAGGAAATGAAATGCAACAAGAAAGCACACAGACGCCTATACTTCCTTGGAAGGCTAAAATAATATGGCATATCCCCGCTGACTCTTACAAATGTTTATAGATGCACCATAGCTATCTATCTGGATATATCACAGCTTGGTATGGCAACTGCCCTGCCCAAGACCACAAGAAATTGTGGAGAGTTGTGAACGCAGCCCAGTCCGTCACGCAAACCAGCCTCCCCTCCACTGACTCTGTAAACACTCCCCGCTGCCTCAGGAAAGCAGAAAATGTAATCAAGGACCCCTCCCACTGTGGTCATGCTTGCTTCTTCCCTCTCCCTTCAGGCAGAAGATACAAACACTTGAGAGTGCGTACCACCAGGCTTAAAGACAGCTCCTTTCCTGCTGTTATCAGATTCTTGAATGGTATTGGTATTGGTTTATTATTGTCACTTGTACTGAGGTACAGTGAAAAACTTGTCTTACATACCGTTCGTACAGGTCAATTCATTACACAGTGCAGTTACATTGAGTTAGTATAGAGTGCATTAATGTCGTACAGGTGAAAACAATAACAGTACAGAGTAAAGTGTCACAGCTACAGAGAAAATGCAGAGCAATAAGGTGCAAGGTCACAACAACGTAGAATATGAGGTCATAGTCCATCTCACTGTATAAGGGTACCGTTCAATAGTCTTATCACCATGTCTTATCACACGTACCACCATCCTTAAGTCTGGTGGTACGTGCCCTCAGGCTCCTGTATCTTCTACCCGATGGAAGAGGAGAGAAGAGAGAATGTCCCAGGTGGATGGGGTCTTTGATTATGCTGGCTGCTTCACCAAGACAGTGAGAGGTAAAGACTAAGGAGGGGAGGCTGGTGTCCATGATGCGCTGGGCTGTGTCCACAACTCTCTGGAACTCTCATACGCTAAAAGATGAACTCTTGATCACCCAATCTACCGCATTGTGGCCCTTGCATTTTATTTGTCTACCTGCACTGCACTTTCTCTGTAACTGTAACACAAACTCTGCACTGTTTTCCTTTTTTATAACCTCAGTGTACTTATGTATGGAATGATCTGTCTGGATGGCATTGCAAACAAAACTTTTATCTGTATTTCGGTACATGTGACAATAATAAACCAATAATAAGAAAGATTGGAAAAAGTGTTGGGGTATTGGTTCAGCCTTGCCTGACACCAGTGCGTGTTGTGATCGGTTAAGATCAAAGCTTGCATGCCATTATGTGGAGGACGCAAGATGGAGGCTTCGGCAGTCAAATTTAAGAAAGGTGATCTGCTGTTCCTCTCCATGGTCAGCCTTTTAGTGAGGTTAAAAAAGGTCACGTCTAGTGGTTGGTGCTGCTCCCTGCATTTCAGTTGGAGTTGATGTGATGTGAAGATCATGCCCACTGTGTGTCTCAGTGGATGGAATCCACACTCTGATTCAGGAGCAGCTTTTTGGCCACTTGGGGGACGTGACTGAGGAGGACTCTGGTGATGACTTTCCCTGTGGCAGACAGGATGACTCCTCTGTGGTTACATCAATGGATTTGTTTAATTTCTTGAAAATGGTCCCAATTACAGCATCTCCTTTAGCTTGTGGGATTGTGCTGTGCATAAATTTGCTCTTTCCTACATTACTATAATGGTTACACCTCACCTCTTTTGGTGGTGAAGTGTTTCAGGCTGACCTAAAGTTGTGTAGGGTGCTGTAGAAATGTCCATCTGTCGATTTTAGTCTTTATTATAATTGGTCATTTAGAGTTTTGTTCAATAATACTAAAAGTAACACAAAACAGAATGCTGGAGATACTCAGCAGGGACAGGCAGCATCTGCAGAGAAAGCAGCAGAGTTAACTGTTCACCTACCTGAAACGTTAACTCTGTGCCTCAGCAGTCCCATACCTACTGCCCTTAGCCCTGAAAACTCTTTCCATTCACATACTTATCCAGCTCCCTCTTGAATGCCATGATTGAACCTGTCTCCACTACTACCCATGGCAATGCATTCCAGACCCTAACCACCCTCTGCTTTAAAAAGAATTTGTAACATCTTTGGTTCTTAAGATTGACCGTGTAATTCTTTGGTGGTTGTTGGACATGTATTTCATTTTAAATATATTCGCTTTCTGGCCTTCTGTTTGTCTGAGTTTCCTTTGGCTGTTTTATGATTGTAAAAACATTTTGCAGCAGAGGATTGACCAGGAGCTCAGTGAGTAGACTGTTGGGTTCAAGTCCCAGTTCAGAGGACATGACAACATTTAGACTGGAGTTTCAGTGCATTAATGGGACTGCTTCATTTGCCGAGGAGCTGTGCAGTTACCAGTGCTGACCTAGTGATGGATGGAAGTCCATAGATGAAGCAGCTGAGAATGGTTGAGGTCCCAAGGAACTCTTGCAGTGATATCCTGGAGTTGAGATGATTGACAACCATAACCGTCTTCCTTTGTGTAAGATATGACTCCAATCTTTAGCCGTTGACTTCAGTTTTACCAGGGCTTATGGATGCCACACTTGGTTGATGCTGCCTTGATGTCAAGGGCAGCATCAATCTCCCCTCATCTCTGGAATCCTGCTCTTTAGTCCATGTTTGGACCAAGGCTGTGATGAAGCCTGGAGCAGAGTGGTCTTGGACAGACCCAAACTGGGCATCAGTGTATAGGCTATTGGTAAGTGCAGCCTGATAGCACTGTTGATGACAGTTTCCACCACTCTGAAGGATATGGAGGGATCCAGGCTGTGTACAAGATCATTCAAGCAGTAACGGCCTTGGTGTTGGTGAAGGATGGAGCTTGTGAAGGGTGCTTGACGAACTCTCTGCTCTTAAGAAAAAAGTGCCGAGGAATGTTTTTACATCTATCCCCAGAAAAAGATGAGATAGTGATTTAATGTCAAAAGGAACATATCTTGGACTTTGTAACACACTCGCAGCTTCGATGTGCTGAAAGTCCAGGTTACTGCCTAAACAACAGGCACTTCAGTGTGAGGTACAGGGAACCACAGCTCCCAGCATTATCAGACAGGATTGAGAGGAATAAGGTGATGGAAGGATTCATTTGTAGTTCAATCCTTCGAGCATATGATCCTTCCCACTGACTCCTGAAAAATTTTAGTGATTAAATGTATTTGTTCTACATGTATATTAAATGATGCCGCTACTCTCATTCCTTACATTATGTTCTTATTTTCAGATGTATAAAGAAATGGGTTCAAATATAATCTATAGAATTGCAGCATCTCTTCCTAGCCATAAGTGTGCCTGATTTAACATAAAAGCATAAGAATGTTCCCATTTCCCTCTACACATCCATCAACTGGAAACTACTGGGATTTGGAATGATTTGCATTTTGTTGGAAGCGGTTAAAATAATCTCTGAACAAAGTGCCCGCTAAATCATTTATTTACGTGTGGTCAAACGGACAGGTTGGGCTGTGGAACCCTGCAGGCACAAGATGAAGGCAGGTCTGTTTCATACACTGATTTCCTGGTTTCTGGGCAAAGTGAATCCGTGCGTAATCGCTGAGGTTGTTTTAGTTTGTTCTGGAAACCTGAATGTTGAGGAATGATGTGTGGAAGCAGTTTTTAAATGTACACTTAGTGGTTACCAGGATTTTGGAGGAATCTGGATTAACACCTTGTGGGACACTGTTCTCCACAGCACCAGAAATACCAGGAATTTTCATCTGCAGTTTGGGGAGAGTGGACTAAACCTAGTCTGCACAATTACCTTCTATTTGGAGGGTGGGACTAGGTAATTTTTAAAGACCACACTACACCAAAGTTAACCCAAGAAAAACAAAATACTTCTGAATGCCGGATTGATTCCTGTACAGTTTATTACAGGTTGAGCTGGGTGAAAGGGCTGATATACAAACAGTATTACGCCTGTTAGGTCAGAGAAAGGAATCAAATCTTGAGCAGTGAGATTACAATCTATTTCATAAACTTGAAATTAGTTTTAATGTATATCCTACAATTCTAAGCTACTCTGTGAATCCCTGTAAGGTTCAAGTTAACAATAATAATTTCATATTTTAATATCAGAATCCTTCCCTGCAGAGATAGTCAGAAATCCCAAAATGCAACTAATTTAGTCAGGGAATTTCGAGTACTGTGGAATGATAAGTGGTCACTTCTGGTTTAGTGTGAGATTAGATCATACCCTCTTTATAGCCAGAAGGCAGGAAGGATCACCTTTTAGGAACTTGATAATTTTCACCGATAAGGCAGACAGTGAGATGCCAATTTCACAAAGGCAACAGCATGGTGATGTATTTCAGCGCCAGGTTTTGGATATTTGCATGTTTCTGCATCCTTGTCTGTAACAGCAAGTAGTATTAGCTTCGCTGTTATTTTAACACCAAAATCCAGGGGGTGTATATGTATGGCATCAGAGGATGATTGTGGATCTTGCAGACACACCTGTTCTCTGCATAGGAAATAGAGGCAGGGGTAACCCATTAAGTCTCTCATACCTGCTCTGTCATTCAATGAGACTGTGGCTGTTCTTTAACCTCAGTGCCAGTTTCTTACACTTGCCCATTTCCCTGATGTCTAAAAACATAACAATCTCTGTCATGAACGTACTGAGTGCCTGAGCCTTCACAGCCCTCTTGAGTAGTGAATTCTAATACTCTCTGGGTGAAGAATGGGGCTTGAAATCACTATTATTTTAATCCATCAAAAAAAGTCTTCCTGAAGAAATGAAAACCCTTGCCAGCAGAAATGATGGAAAAAATGGGAGGTCCCTGCAGTAGCCACAATGACCACAGTGTCTGGGAGTGAGAAACATTCAGCAATAGAGACACAAGCTCGAAAAAAATTCTTTTTGGAATGGGAGTGGGTTCTGGATTGCCACTCAAGTGGTTTTGGCTTAAGTTTATAAACGGTTTGATCTATACTCTCATGGTTTATGGAGGTCATCCAAAGCCCTCTGGTGTGTTAGATGTGAAACACCCTCCCAGCCATCTGTTCTCCCTTTTTAATGTACCCCATCTGTGAGATTTTACATTTTGCTATCTGTCCCAATTATATGAAAACATGGATACAGACAGCACTCCGGATGTAGTACTGTAATACATTGTTCTAACATGCTTCAAATAATATAAAACTTAAATTTCCTTAAGGCAATAGTATATATAGTACAGTGGGACAATTAATTAACTTCTACATTTTTTTCTTCTTTCCATCAACAATGCTTTGAGTTGGGCATGGTGTAAAGAACAAATTCATTGGCTGTGGTTACTTGTTCCATGTAAATTTTGGGGACTGTGCATTTTGGAACCCAAAACTCCAGGTTTAAAATGCTAGATAGCCTGTTTTTTTTCCCAGAAATGGTCTTCTTCAGAATCATTTAATGTAATTTCAGAATGGCTGTAATGCTTGGGGAAAAAATATCACTTGCACCTGGATGGGTTGAGTCGTGTAGCCTGTGTGGTTTAAGGAGAAGACAGAAAAGAGTAGAAATTTAAGCTGATAACATTCTTAAAATAGAGTGTGGGAGGCTTCTGTGGAGCAGAAAGTCTCACATGAGCCAATCGAATAGTATTGGGAGCAGAGATTACACAACTATGAATGAAATGCCTGGAATTCAGAAGATAAAAGGATGATTTGATTGCAATTTTAAAGATCATTAGGAGCGATTAATAGGGTGGGTGGAGAGAACTATTTTCACTGATTCGGTAGTCTGGGATCAGGGGGTTTATATTTTTTTGAAGAAGGTAGAGATAGGCCTTTCAGGAATGAAATTAGGAAACAGATCCACACGGAAAGTTTGACGTTCAAACTTTCTTTTGGTTCACAGAAGCCGACACTGGGTCAGTTAGTTTTTAATATGCAATTGATAGATTCTTGTTAATCAGGACTGTCAAAGGGTATGCAGCTAAGTACATGGAATTTGTCAGTCTGAATGGCAGAACAGGCACGAGGAGCTGAATGAACTACTCCCCTTCCTGTGTTCATGCTGATCTATTTTTGTCTGTAAGTTCCAGATAGTCCGTATTCCTTGCTAAAACATTGGTGTCTTTAGGAGTTGGACTATTTATGAAACTGATTTGTAATTGTATTAAGTATCGCCAGTGACTGAGGCTACATTGAAAGAAACTTATTCTGGGGCATTGAGTTCCTGCTTCTGGGAAATACTTGCAATGCTTTTCATCCTCTGTGGTAACTGCCTTTCTATCCAAAGGGCAGAGATTTTTTTTAGCTATAAGGTCCCCTTTTATTTACCTAGACTTTTTAATTCAAAGATCACAAATCTTGAAGAAACTCCGACATTCCCCTTCAGTTACGTAATTTATTTTATTGACTTTTGCAAAGCACAAACTCTTAACCTCTCAAATAAAGTTGCCTGCTTTAATGTAAAACAGTGCAGATTAAATAGAGTAAAAAAACTAATCCAACTGAACGTTGAGACTGCACAGCTTTGTGTGCATTCTGAAATCGGGTTACAGCTAAAACCAGTTACAGCTAAAACCAAGTTTTTCTGGATGGCTTTCATCATGCTTACTGAATCGAATGGATAAGATTTGATTGCAGAAAACCTCCCATTCATCACTTAAGTAGCAACCCCAGCACAGAAATGCTCAATAACACCCTTCCTGGCTCCCACAAGAATACAGTACCGTGGACCATTTCTGAACCATCACCCTAACAACATTAAGACACATACTCCATATCCCCCAGGAATTTCCAACACTTCTTCAGCAGTTGAATATCATATGTACAGTTACTAAAAATACAGAAATACATTTTTTGAGAGGTTGCTCCTTGGAATAAACATTAAGAGAGTGATTGTACATGATAGAAGTGCAGCTAAGTTTGTGCTGTAGTGTGAAAGAATCTGTGGAAGACAAATAGTCAAAAACATTGGACTTTACAAATGTGGAAAAGAACAGCTGGATAATGAAAACCACATCTGTTAAAGAGACAAATTAAACAATATGATAGGCCAGACATAAAATGGTACCATGAGAGGATGACATGGATAGTGCTTAGAATCATGGAGCACGGAGAGAGACCATTCAGCCCATTTTACTTAGGGCAGCTCTCTGGAAGAGCTCTCCATTAGGCTAGTCTCCTGGTTTTTTTTTGCCATAACCTACCGGTTTCTCCCAAGATAAGTTAGGATTTCTTTATTAGTCACATGTACATCGAAACACACAGTGAAATGCATCTTTTACATAGAGTGTTCTGGGGGCAGCCCGCAAGGGCCGCCACACTTCCGGCGCCAACGTAGCGTGCCCACAACTTCCTAACCCGTACGTCTTTGGAATGTAGGAGGAAACCCACGCAGGCACGGGGAGAATGTACAAACTCCTTACAGGCAGTGGCCGGAATTGAACCCAGGTCACTGGCGCTGTAATAGCCTTACACTAACCACTACACTGCCATGAATGCTTAAGTGAGCATTTATCCATTTCTACCTTCTTATTGGTCTTGAATCCTCTTGCACTTCCAGGCAGCACATTCCAGACCTGAGCAGCTCAGTGTCTCAAACAGTTTTTCTTTCTCTCACCTTTTTGTGTTTGTTATCAAGCAAGGAGAGGATTCTGTTTCCAATAACAGGGAATATCTTTTTATTCACAACAGAGTCATATGACTGTACAAATAATGTGGGCAAGATTTACTATTAGAAGAATGAGGGGTGATCTTATTGAAACATAAGATCCTAAGAGGGCATGACAAGGTGGATATTGAGACTTCCACGAGTGGGAGAGTCTCGAACAAGGGCATATCATTGCAAGGTTGGGGTGGGGTGGCATTTAAAACTGAGGTGTGTAGGAATTTCTTCTCACAGAGAGTGATGAGTCTCTGGGATTCCCTGTCCCAGAGGGTTGTGACGGCTGGATCGCTGGTGGCATTTTAAGAGAAGGTAGATAAATTTTTGAAAGATTAGGGATTTGAAGGTTATATGGAGGTGGCTCAAGGGGACTGGAACAGATCCGCTGTGATCAAATTGGATGGTGGGGTAGGCTTGGGGGGGCCAGGTGGCTGACTCCTTCTGCTTTCTTGTGTTCTTGTGTGCACCCATTGCCCGTCCATTCCTAGCCATGAGGAGACATTGTGAGCTGCTGCCTTGAAGTGCTGCAATATATCTGCTGAAGGTTCTCCCAGAGCAGCGCTGGGGAAAGAGTTCGAGAGTTTAGATTCTATGACAATGGAGCAACAGCAATGTTTTCAAATCCCGATGGTTTATGGCAGCGCAGTGGCACAGATAGTAGAGCCACTTCAGCATGGCACCAGAGACCCAGGTTCGATCCTGACCTTGAACGTTGTGGACTTCGTTCTCTCTGTGACCACGTGGGTTTCCTTCAGGCACTCTGGTTTCCTCCCACATCCCAAAGATGTGTGGGTTACTAGGTTAATTTGCCACTGTAAATTCCCCCTAGTGTGTAGGTGAGTAGAATCTGGAGGCAGTGATGGGAATGTGGGGAGAATTAAAATTGGATGAATGGCTGGTTGATGGTCGGTGCAGACTCAGTGGGCCGAAGGGCCTGTTTTGATGCTGTGTGTTTCTACAACTCTATGAATTGCTGCTACACTTTTCCATTTTAGAGCTGGAAATCATTTTCCCACGTGGGTAGAGTTTAATCTTCCCTCAAGCTGGATTGTGGCTCCGAGTGCCTTTGGTCAGCATTTCTTCAAATGTAAAATAAACTGCAGTCGGTGGAAACCTAAGATAAAACCAGAAAAATCTGGAAGTGCTTTTCCAATTCCATTGGAAAGTTACCTCTGTTTCTGTCTCCGCAGATACTGCCTGACCTGCTGGGTATTTCTCTCAATCCGCTTTTATTGTTTTTCAGATTTTAATACAGTTTCAGATCTCTCTCGTGGGCTTTGGAACTAACTGCTGGTAATTGATTGCTTGTTGAATTTAGGTTGTCACCCTGACCTCCTAAAGTACATGGTAAATGTGTGTTTTACGTTGACTGGAAAGTGAATCAGGACTCTACCTATTGTGGCCCCTACAAAACATACCTACACTGAGTCCATTTGCCCATCATAACTTTCACACTTATATTGGATAACTGTATCTTCACACCTTTAATAGGTGTATCCACTTATCCCCATCCTAACTCTGATTATATCCACACCAACACTGGATAGGACTTCTCCCCAGTTTACACTGGGACTCCCAAAGTCGATCTCAGTGATTACAAGTAAACTCTCCATAACCAGTCGCTTTAAGGAAAGCGTAGAGAGATCAGTTTAGTTTGCCAGTATATATGCGGTCTCTCCCACTCAAAAACAAAATCACTCCCTGTGAGAAGCTCCACACCTGAACACCACATTGTAGTTGGGACCTCCACTACCCCAGCCTTACATTGAAGGCTTGCATTTAAAGTGAAGTTCTCTCACAGCATTTGAAATGCAGACTAGATAATAAAAAGCAGACCATGTCTACTTGGCACAGAAAATATAAACATTATTGTCTGAATTATTCCTTTTGTTTATCTGTGCTGATGTACAGAAATTGAAAAAGGGCTTTCAGATGTTAAGGTTGGGTTGCAAGGGTCATAAAAGGCTTCCTTTCCATAATCTCCCCCTTACAACTTAATATTCTTGAACTGGAAATTTTTTTTCATTAAATTTTCCCTCACTCTGCTACTGTCCCAGTAGATTTTTTTTTATTATCTCAGGAACTAAATCTGGTAAATTTTCCAATTCCTGCTGCCTGTGTTTTTGTTTGTCAGAGGAATTTTTTTGCACACAGAGTAGCTGGTATCTGGAATGAGCTACCAGAGGAGATGGTGGAGGCAGGAACAGTAGCAACATTAAAAAGGCATCTGGACAGGTACTTGAATGAGCAGGGCACAGGGATGTGGAATTAATGCAGGAAAGTGGGATTAGTATAGGTAGGCATGATGGTTGGCATAGACGCAGTGGGGTGAACGGCCTGTTGTTGGATCTTGTTGGATAGGTTATCGAAAATAAAATAAAAATCTCACCTTTGAAGGGAGCCTCTTTCATCCATATCTGTGAACTGCCACAAAATGAAGAAGCTTGTGTTGTGACACATTCAATAAATGAATTTAGGATGAGATAAGCAGTTTTAGAGTCACAGAGTTGTACAGCATAGAAACAGGCCATTCAGCCCACTGCGTCTATGCCAACCATCATGCCTACCTATACTAATCCCACGTTCCTGCATTAATTCCATATCCCTGTGCCCTGCTCATTCAAGTACCTGTCCAGATACCTCTTTAATGTTGCTACTGTTCCTGCCTCCACCATCTCCTCTGGTAGCTCATTCCAGATACCAGCTACTCTGTGTGGGGAAAAAAATTATCCCTCAGATCCCCTTTAAATCTCCTCCCTCTCACCTTAAACCTATACCCTCTAGTTTTAGACACACCTACCACGGGTAACAGATACTGTCTATCAACCCTATCTATGCCTCTCATAATTTCATATACCTCTATTTATATGTCGTTCATCCCACCTCTTGGTTTCTTTTCCTCCGGGGAAAACAGACCCAAACTAGTTTTGATTATCCAGAAACTGTTTTGCGTACTTAGCACATACAGCGCAGAAACATGTCCTTCAACCCACCGTGACCATGCTGAACACCAAGTACCTATCTTGACTACTCCTACATACTGGCACTTGGTGTGTAACCTTCTAACCAATGACAAACCAAAACCTTCAGTCTTTTAAGAGTGGTGTGAGGGTTGGGGGAAATACTGGGTTTAATGGAACAACAGTTAACAGCTGGTAAGTTGGTTTATTATTGTCACGTACCAAGGTACAGTGAAAAACTTTGTTTTGCATGTCATCCATACAGATCATTTCATTGCACAGTGCATTGAGGTAGCACAAGGGGAAACAATAACAGAATGCAGAATAAAGTGTGTTACAGTTACAGAGAAAGTGCAGTGCAGGCAGAAAATAAGGTGCAAGGCCATAATGAGGTAGATTGTGAGGTCAAGATTCCATCTTATTGTACTAGGGGACAGTTCAATAGTCATATAACAGTGGGGTGGAAGCTGTCCTTGAGCCTGGTGGTACGTACTTTCAGGCTTTTGTATCTTCTGCCTGATGGGAGGGGTAGAAGAGAGAATGTCTGGGGTGGGTGGGGTCTTTGATTATGCTGACTGCTTTACCGAGGCAGCGAGAAGTGTAGACAGAATCCGTGGAGGGGAGGCTGGTTTCTGTGATGTGCTGAGCTGTGTCCACAACTCTCTGCAGTTTCTTGCAGTCTCGAGCAGAGCAGTTGTCGTACCAAGCCAAGTTTGGTTGCTATCATTGTATATGTTTCCTGAAACCCTTGGGATTCATTCTGCTTTATTATATATAATAGGTTACAGGAAAATCACTGATGGAATGGGACTAATGGGAATGCTCTAAAAGTCAGCATAGACTCAATAGGCAGAATGGTCTATTTTGTGAGAAATATGGGAATAATATTTGTAAGCCTTGTTTTGTGACATAAATACTGTATCCATGTAGTCTACATGTTAAAGTACTGTGGATTACATAGATACAGTAGTTAAGTTAACCTTTCTAGCCAGCCACTCTTTGCCATCTTCTGCACCGATTTAGCTACACTTTGTACAATGAAGAGAATCTGGGCTTCCTGAGATAGTGAAGGTAAATCATGTTTGTCGTATCTCAAAAGGCTGGACAATCTTTCACAGTGGTAGTGAGAACGTAGACCTCCCCAGGCATCTCAGTGTTCAAGGCTATTTTACTGTGAAAGCCAAGCAAAAATGTAATTTCCTTTCAAATTAACAAGGTAAACACAACTGCCTATGGATACAATAGCTTATATCACCAGCGTCCAATATATCTGCATGGGATATTGCTGTCGGTGTGGTTCCCAAAGAATTGCCAAGTGAAGATTTGGCACAGGTTTAAAAAGGGTATTTGGCCATCATTCAAAACAAATATTAAGTTTTAACAATAGCAACTTTTATTTATCTAGCTCCTTCAATGTAAAAAGTCCCAAGGCACTTCACAGGAATGTTACCAGACAAAACTTAATATTGGGGCAGGTGATCAAAAGCTTGGGGAAAAGAGGTAGATATTAAGGAAAATCCCTAAGGGATATGAAGGGGATTTACAGAGGGAATCCCAGAGCTTAGGACATTGATCATTAGAGGCTTGGCTGCCATTGGTGGAGTGGTTAATGAAGAGGCCAGAAATGGATGGGTGTAGACATGTTGGAGAACAGTAGAACTGGATGTTTTGTGTGTGTGTGTGTGTGTGTGTGTGTGTGTGTGTGTGTGTGTGTGTGTGTGAGAGAGAGAGAGGTCAGAATTAATGAGGGTGAGAAATTTAAAATCAATTTATGGAATCTACAGGGCTCTTATTCAAGCATCATCTTGTGACAAACTATTCATGACTCCAAGCACTGAACTTGCTCTCTACCCACTCTGGTCTTCCTCCTTTGAGGCACCCCTTAAAACTTACCCCTTCGACAAGGTGCAGACACAAGAACTGCAGCTGCTGGAATCTGGAGCAAAAAACACTGTCGGAGGAACTCAGCGGGTCAGGCAGCATCTGTGGAGGAAAATGGACGGTCAACATTTCAGGTCTAGATGAAGGTCTTGACCCAAAACATCGACCGTCCATTTCCCTCCGCAGATGCTGCCTGACCTGCTGAGTTCCTCCAGCAGTTTGTTTTTTGCCCTTTGGTTAGGAACATAGTCAGTCGTCTGCCCTAACATCTCTTCATGGCTCAGGCCAATTTTTTTTGTTTGACATCCTCCCTATGGTGCACCTTGAACATTCTTGATACGTCAAAAAGATGTTTTTCTATAAATAGAAGTTATTGCAAATTTTTTTATAAGATAAAGAAGGCATGGTTTACGTGGTTCTCTCTGTAAACTTCTGCTCTGGGAATTTTTTTTGCTTATATTTTCACGATGTAAACGTACCAATAACTGTCTTAACTGTTCGTTTATATCTGGCTCACAAGACAATTAATGTGACAACCATCAGCGACTGTGCCTAACAATAGTATAACCTTTTCATTATCAAAACCACCAACCAGTATTTTAATTTTTCCTCTCTTCCAAGCATAGATGAGAAGTTGCTGGTACACTACCTCACCTACACCAAAGAGAGCAGTTATTGCGGCTAAACATCCATTCAAGGAGGATCTCGAAGCAAATAAATTGTACGCTTGGTGTGCATGTGGGCACAGTCAAAAGCAGGTTTGTGAACTTATATTCCCTGTTTTAAGGTAATGCTGTCTAGGTAAAGCATTAGATGCAAAGTACTCATGGGTACGTAAAGGATTCAACATTGAGCACAAAATAAGATGGATACAAAACAATGGTAATTCTGCAGTGTTCTGACATTTTACTGGCCCTTCCTGGAATTTCTGAAGGTTAAGGAGAGATTTTTTTTCACGAATATGGTCATTGCTGGCAAAACTAGTGCTTGTCTCTCCTGATATTGTAGATCTGGAGTCATGTATAGTCAGGACTGCTTAGGATGGTAGATTTCCCTCTCTGAAGGGAATTACTGAATCAGTTGTGTTTTTATGGACAATTCAGGAGTTCCATAGTCACTTAACTTTTTAAATACAGGCAGTTCAGCTATAACTCGATAGTTACATTCCTGAAGAAGTCGTGTTATAGCAGAACAGGCTGTAGTTGCCTTCAAAGCACAGATTTAAACAGGTTTTCCCAATTGCGCTCTTATCAATGGAGCTCATGTAATGCAAATAGTGTTCCCTAATCCACCAACCGTGATATACCCAATTTGCAATATGGAAACATACATTATGGCAGAACTACCTGTATTTTTAGACATATTTAATTAAATTTAAATTACCCCACCACATAGGTGGGATTTGATCTGATGGCTCCAAATCAAAGATTCAGCTGTCCAAATAAGTTAATCACTCTGCAACCATCTCTATCCTGTAACATTGACCTGTAAAATTGTCCTGTAAGTTTAAAACCAGAAGGGCTGAAACTGTAACCTTGTCCACAGTTGAGTTCCTTCACTCTGAAAACATGAAAATTAACCTGAAAATACTGGTTTTAGTTCACAAAATGCCTTACAGTTGGCTCGAATACTGAAACAACAAACAGGGTTTTCTGACAAAGTAGCTATTTACTTATGGCATTCCAGGAAGTAAAAGCCTTTTGATCAGGGTTTCAGGATGTAGGTCATTCTATGAAATTAGGGCTTCTAGCTGTTGTTCACTGGCCAATTTAAAAACCACTTAGTGTCAGCTGTGGCTCAGTAGTTTTGCCAGAAGTCTATGGTTTCTCTCCCACTTGACACACCTAGGCTGGTGTTGCAGTGGGGTCTTGCTCTTTTGAGTTGGGGGTCCAGTGTGCGAGTGGGGTGTGTGGGCAGGTGGGAGCCAGCATCCGGAGTTCCTGTTCCCTTTGAACTCACCAAGTTCACTGGAAAATTTATTACACAACAGTGTAATATGTAAAATTAATGATATAGAAGTTTCTTTGGGGATTAATAGGAGATACATCCACTAGACTGGAAAATCTACTAATTTGCCTGTTGGATTATTGGAACTTTACTGTATTTGGATACAGACAGTGAGTTCTGACTATCTAAATTGCATTCAGGAGAACATTTTAGCCAGTATGTAGCAAGCCCAGCAAGAAAGGGTGAAGTTGGTTAGGTGGGAGACCGTTTTTGTGATAATGATGGTAATTCCGTAAGATTTAGCATCGCTATGGAACAGAATAAAGAAAAAAAATAAAAGCCCTAAATTGGGGCAAGGTTAATTTTACGAGGCTGAGAAATTATTTGGCAAAACGTGGGCGGGAAAGAGCCATGAAGATAAATCAGTCTCGGAGTAATGGGAGACACTTAAGAGGAAGATTCAAGAGGTTCAAGGAAAACACATTCCCACAAAGAAAACAGGCGAGTCTGCCAAACCATGAGTCTGCTGTATGACAAGTTCCTTTGAATGTAGGATAAGGGAAAAAGGGGAAGCTTATGTCAGACACTGAAAGTTTGAGCTTAACACAGCAGAAAGTCAAGGAGAATGTAGAAAGTGTAGGGTTAAATTAAAAATACTGGCAAGGAAATTCAAACAAAATGTGAAGATATTTTATACCTACATAAAGAGCAAGAGGCTAACTAAGGGATCACTCTGCCCCATTAGAAATCATAAAGGTAATCTAAGTGTGGAGGCAGAGGATGTAATTGGTAATTATTTTATTGTCACATGTACTGAGATACAGTGAAAAGCTTTTGCTTGCGTGCCATCGAGACAGATCACTGGCTTGTCCGCAGAAGGCAGAGGGTGGTAATAGATGGAGAATATTCTGCCTGGAGGTCGGTGACTAGCGGTGTTCCACAGGGATCTCTTCTGGGACCCTTGCTCTTTGTGAATTTTATAAATGACTTGGATGAGGAAGTGGGGGAGGGGTTAGTAAGTTTGTGGGTGACATGAAGGTTGGAGGGGTTGCAGATAGTGTAGAAGGTTGTCATAGGTTACAACAGGATATCGATGCAGAGTTGGGTGGAGGAGTGGCAGATGGAGTTCAATCCAGAGAAGTGTGAAGTGATGCACTTTGCAAGAACGAACATGAAGGCAGAGTACAAGGTTAATAGCAGGATTCTGAGCAGTGTGAACAGAGGGATCTTGGGGTCCAAATCCTTGGATTCCTCAAAGTTGCAGTGCAAGTTGATAGGGTGGTTAAGAAGGCGTATGGTGTGCTGGCCTTCATTAGTCAGGGGATTGAGTTCAAGAGCTGCGAGGTAATGTTGCAGCTCTATAAAAATCTGGTTAAGACCACACTTAGAGTATTGTGTTCAGTTCTGGTCACCTCATTATAGGAAGGATAAGAAAGCTTTAGAGAGGGTGCAGAGGAGATTTACCAGGATGCTGCCTGGATTGAAGAGCATGTCTTATGAGGAAAGGTTGAGCGAGCTAGGGCTTTTCTCTTTGGAACGACGCAGGATGAGAGGCGACTTGATAGAGGTGTATAAGATTATGAGGGGCATAGATAGAGTGGACAGCCAGCACCTTTTCCCCAGGGCGGCAATGGCCAATACCAGAGGACATCCGTTTAAGGGCAAAGGAGGAATGTTCAGGGGAGATGTCAGAGGTAGGTTCTTTACAAAGAGAGTGATGGGTACCTGGAACGCACTGCCGGGGGTGATGGTAGAGGCTGATACAATAGGGACATTTAAAAGACTCTTAGATAGGCACATGGATATAAAAAAAATGGAAGGTTATGGGCCATGCAGGAGGGAAGGCTTAGGTTGATCATGGAGGAGGTGTTCATATAGTTCAGCACAACGTCATGGGCCGAAGGGCCCGTACTGTGCTGTACTGTTCTATGTTCTATCATTGCATACATAAGTATATTGAGGTAGTACAAAAGGAGAAAAAAGCCAGAATGCAGAATATAGTGTTACAGTTACAGAGAAAGTCAGTGCAGAGAGACAAATAAAGTGCAAGGGCCATAATGAGGTAGATTGGGAGATCAAGAGTTCATCTTTCTCACATAAGAGGTCCATTCAAGAGTCTGATAACGGAGGGATAGAAGCTGTCCTTGAGCCTGGTGGTACATGTTTCAAGCTTTTGTATCTTCTGTGCGATGGGAGGAGGGAGAAGAGGTAATGACCAGGGTGGGAGGAGTCCTTGATTATGTTGGTTGCTTTCCCAAGCCAGCGGGAAGTGTAGATAGAGTCAATGGAAGGGAGGCTGGTTTGCGTGATGGACTGGGCTGCAATCACAGCTCTCTGCAATTTCTTGCGGTCTTGGACAGAGCAGTTGCCAAAGATTCCCAAGGTTCAGATGTTACACCTTATCAAGGTGACATTGGAAACAACCTTGACTCGTTTTCTCTGCCTGTCTGGTAATTCCTTGCAGGGATCTACCTCGGAATCGACCCGAAATGTTGACTGTCCATTTCCCTCCATAGATGCTGCCTGACCTGCTGAGTTCCTCTAGCCTTTTGTGTGTTGCTCCAGATTCCAGCATCTGCAGTCTCCTGTGTCTCAATTTTGCTGCTCGGAATAGACTGCCTGTTCCGAGAGTCTAGTGTCAGCTATGCCCACCAGAACTGATTGTAATTAGGGTCTCGAGCTGGGGATATTGGCCAGGGAAAGGACATCGGCATTAGTTTGCTTATCTGCCATTGGTTTGGGAGTATTTTGCAGAGGCAGCATTGGTAGTCCTGTCGTTGGTGTTCCATGACTCAGGGAAGTGAGATTCACTGCTGCCCAGTAGACCATGAGCTTCAAGCACAGTTTGAGGAAGATCTTCAAACACTATTTCATCCAGTTGCAAGAGTTGTTCATCCAGAGCAGTTGCAATGTTCCTCAAAAATACTTAGCACCTGTCTTCACAAAAGGGGGTAATGCCGATTTTGTAGTTCAGGGTGGCGAGTGTAAAATACTGAAAGGGAAGAGAGGAAGTATTAAGAGGTTCAGCATCTTTGAGAATGGATAATTCACCAGGCCCAGATAACACATCCCAGCTGTTGAGAGAAGCAAGGGAGAACATAGAGAGGTGGTGAGCATCATCTGGAGTCACGGAGATGTCGATCTTTCAACCATCCCTGGGCACAGGACTGGCGCCAGAGGATTGAAGGACTGCGAATGGATTTGAACAGAATTTGGCACAGTGCCTGGAAGTAGAAGGGAACGTTTGTTGAGTTAGGAAGGATACTATGAGGCTCACCACCTGGTTCCTTTCCTTTTATTGTGTACGTTAATGAGTTACAGGATAAAGAGGTCTGCAGGTAATATAAATTTGGCCGTGTAGTAGACAGGGAAGTTTTAGAGTGGAGGAAGATGTAGATGATGTGGCAGAAAAATGATAAATAGAATGCATTTAGAATATTCTATGTATAGAATATGCAATAGAATACTAATGAGAGGCAATTGGTAAATAGAATGGTAAATTACTTTACCATGTGAAGTAATGCATTTGGAAGGTGCAACAAAGTAAGGGAATAGACAATAAGTGGGACAATATTGGGAGTTGTGGAGGAACAGAGGGAACTTGGAGTGTGTGTCCACTGATCCTTAAAGGTAGCAGGCAGGTCAGTGTTGATTAAGAAGGCACACAGGGTGCTGTCTGTTCTTGGCCTCGACATAGAATATAAGGGCAGGGAAGTTAAGCTCGGACTGTATACAACACCAGTTAGACCACAAAACAAAGACTGCATAAACTTCTCATCACAGCTTTATGGGAAAGATTTGATTGCACTGGAGAGGTCGCAAAGAAGATTTACAACGATGTTACCAGGACTGGAATATTGTACCAATGAGAGAAGATTGGATGAGCTCGGGCTGTTTTCTTTGGATCAGAAGAGGCTGAGGGGAGGGTTCACCCGGAGGCTCATGCAGGGTAAATTGGAAGGACTTACTTCCTGTAGCAGAGGAATCAAAAACCAAAGGACAGAGATTTAAAGTAATTCTTGAAAGAATTTACGGGGAGATGAGTGTGTTTTCACCTTGAAGGGTATGAGGAGTTCTGGAACTCACTGCCTAAAAAAGGGTGGTGGAGACAGAAACCCTCCCCACATTTAAACAGTGTACAGAATAGCACATGGTCCTGGTGCTATGGGGACAGATTAGCCTAGGTAACCATTTTTTTTGACCAGCACAAATACAATGGGCTGAATCGTCTTTCAGATGGTATATTTTCAATGGTTCTAGTCTTCTACTGATGGTAGAGACAAACTGGATGTGGGGAGGATGTTTCCCTGGCTGTGGTGCCTAGTGTAAGGGACTACACGGCAAGAGGGTTACGCTCTCACGGGTTACACGGAAAGTGATTTAGGACTGAGGAGAGGAGAAATTCCTTCTCAAAGGGATCAGTGAACCTGTGGAATTTACTACCACTGAGGACTACAGCCGCCAAATCACTGAGTGTATTCAGGAAAGAAATGGATAAACTTCTAGACACGAGAGGCATCAAGGAGTAGGGTGAGAGAACAGACATATGCTGTTAAGATCAAAGTCAGTCAAGTTTATTATCATCTGCACAAGTACATGTGTGCACAGGTGCAATGAAAAACTTACTTGCGGCAGCATTGCAGGCACATAGCATCAGATAAGCAGCATTCACAAGAAAAACATAAATAAACAATTTTTAAAAGAAAGGACACATTTAGAACAAAAGAAATGTGAAGTTCATTTTAGTGCAAAGTGGTCATAGTTTTGCTAAACTGTAGTGATTAGGGTTGTGCCGGTTGGTTCAAGAACCGAATGGTTGAAGAGGTTCCATCCTGACTGTATTGAATGGTAGACCAGGCTCAAAGGGTCAAATGGCCTCCTATTTTCTGTGTTGCCCTTTGGGAGGAACTGAGCCTGTGAAAGTTGTAATATAATTACAGTCTTTTTGCCTTCTCTACCATGTACACTTGATATGTTTTCGCTACGGTAAAGTTGTGTATAAATATTGTTGTTGTAGCACGTTGCTGTCCTGTGCAGGCCAAACCAGTTAGAGTTGGCAGGTTCCCATCTGCTTTTGTGAGTAAATTGGGTTCCTTTCATGTGTGTGTTTTTTTTTCATCTGCCTCTGGAGCAAACCACAAGTGGTCAGATTGACCAATTAGTCAAGCTCAACCCTCTCAAGAGACCAATAGTCAGCTGACGTAGTGTCCTTGTGGCTCCTGCAGTAACCTCTCACTCTCTTGGTCTCACTCTACTCCACAAGTGCATTAACTCCACAAGCTGTTTATAAAAACTAAAATGTTAAATTTTGTTAGAAGTTAAGGATAACATTTTTTGAAGTGGAGAATCATAGAAAATGTTGGCCATTGGGCCTCTGCTGGTCAAAAAGGAGCATTTCCTATGGGCATTCAAGGTAGATTTCTGTCTTCTTGCCTTAGCAGTAGTATAAATTTTATAGAACAAACTTGGTGAAGTCAATTAAAAAGGGGGACTGTGCTATTCCTACAGATAATAAGGTAGTCCTCTGGGATGAGAGAGTCAGTAGAATGGGCTCATATTCTCTGAGGCTAAAGTTGGGGATGGGGGATGTTATTGAAGATCAAAGGAGAGGGTCCAGGAGGCTTAAATAATATTGACATAATTAGAAAGTTCGCAGTGAAAGTAAAAATATACATTCGGCAAGTCCCAAGACAGCGCCACCTCCTCAAAAGGAGCCTCTGGAAACATCATCTGATGTTTACTATTTACATAAACGACTTGGGTAAAAGCACCAAAGGTATGGTTGCTAAACATTGCTGATGATGCAAAGATGGGCAGGAAAGATAGTTGTGAGATAGGTATAAGGAGGATACAAAGAGATATGGATAGTTTGTGAATGGTAAATGGACCATAATGTGGAAAAATTTGAAATTATCGATTCTGGCAGGAAAAGTAATAAACGAGCATACTCACAATGACAGACACCCATCTTGATTTTATTTTTTATACAAATATATCTAAATACACGTACATCTTGAAGAACTAATCATTGTCTGTATAAATACATTGATCAGCTTCCAGACCAATTGAGTCAAGTGGCCCTCCACTGATTGCATGTGATTTCAAAACTGACCGCTGCTTGTAAGTTTCAAACATTTAGTGGAAGCATTTTCTTAATTGATATAATTATCTTTCAGATATTAATGTGTTTATTAATATGCATCAATGCTTTGGAACATTCTAGGGCATATCTGTATTTATTTTGTGGGTGTATTGGTTACAAAGAAGAGGGTATAGTGGTATCTGTGCTGCTTGTAGTCCACAGGAAATGTGTTCCTTTCCCTTGCAGATAATAAGGACTGGGTGTATCTAAATAGTGAGAGATTGCAGAGGTCTGACATACAGAGAGACCTGGGTGTCCTGGTGCATAATGCACAGAAGGCTGGTATGCAGGTAGAACAAATAATTAGCAGAAAACTAGCAAAATATTATTGTTATGGGAAAAGAATATAAAGTAGGGAAGTTATCCTTCAGTTATATAGGGCATTGGGGAGATGACATCTGAGTATTGTGTATAATATTAGTCTTGTTTTAGGAAGGATGTCAATTATTGGAAGCAGTTTGGAGAAGATCTGCACAACTCATACCTGGACTGGGGGAGTTGTCTGATGAGGAAGGTTTGGATAGAGGATGTTTCCTCTTGTGGGAGAATCTAGAACCAGGGTCACTGTTTAAAAATAAGAGGTCATCCATTTAAAACAGGAATGAGACTATTTGTTTTTCCCTGAAGGTGGTGAGTCTTCGAAACCGCTCAAAGGGTGATGGAAGCAGAATCTTCGAAAATTTTTGAAACAAAGACGGATGGATTCCTGATACATAAGGGGTGCAGGGTTACCATGGAGGACAGGAATGTGGTTACAGCCAGATCATCCCTAAATGACAATCAAGATTGAGAGCTGAATGACTTATTCCTGCTCCAAATTTGTATGTTCATGTGTTTGAGTGGGTGTGTTCATTGTGAACAGAAGAGCTTTTATTCAAAATGATTGGGAATCACTAGTTTGGAGAATGTTCGTCTCATTGGAACATATAAAATTCTTAAAAGAACTTCTTGGTGTTGAAGTTCAGAGTCTATTTCTTTAAAGTAATGGGTCAACCATTTAAGACAGAGATAAGGAGAAACCTCTTTACTTAGAGGGCTGTGAATTTTCTTTGGAGCTCTTTACCCAAGAAGCCCATCAATGGTCATCCAATTATATTCCAGATTCCATTTAGTTAATTCCCCAGATGGAGGAATTGCCTACTAGGTCTACCCCTACTCGCCCTTGAACTGAATGACATGCAGGACCAGATGGCAGTCAAGAATTAGCCAAGTTGCTGTGGGTTAGTAGTCACATCCAGCCTAGACCAGGGGGAAGATTTTCTATCCCAAAGGATATTGTTAAACCAGATGGATTCTTAAACAACAATCCAGAGTGTCAATTGTTACAGATTTGTTTGTGATTTATTTTGATTGTGGGATTTGAACTCTTGTTATTTGATCCGGAATTGGATCAGTGACTTACCTTCCCACAAAGTAGCATGGGTTCATAAAATTGATCCATCAAAAATCCATTACTTGATGCTAGCTCTTCATTCCAGATTTAGAACATAGGACATAGAACAGTTACAGCACAATTCAGGCCCTTCGGCCCACAAAGCTGTGCTGAACATGTCCCTACCCTAGAAATTACTAGGCTTACCCATAGCTGTCTATTTAACTCAGCTCCATGTACCTATCGTATCAATTTGTTTATGAATGTGCATTCAAACATACAGATTACGAGCAGGAATAGGCCACTCAGCCCCTCGAGCCTAGTCTGCCATTCAATATGACCCTGATTAATATAATTCTAACTTCAACTCCACATTCTCACCTACCCCCCCTTACACCTTTTAAGGAAGAGAGTTCCAAAGAAAGAGAAAAAAACTCGTCTTGTTTCCCTTCATGCAAGTCACTTATATAAATTGTAAGAAGTTGCCCCAGCACTGATTCCTGTGACACACCCCTCCTTAGATCTTGCCAATCAGAAAAAGGCTCATTTAAGCCTACCCTCTTGTTTCCTGTTAGCCAGGCAGTCTTCAAATATTTTGCCTCGTACACTGTGAACTTTTATTTTCCGCAATAACTTTTGATTTACTTGGATTTGAAGTTAAATTTAAGTTCTCCAGCTACCATGGTGGGATTCAAACTCGTTTCTCCCACTCAGTGGTCCAGGCTTCTGGCTGCTAATTTACAAACATAACTATTATGCTTTCAACTAATCTGGGGGCAGGACAGGGACCTGGCACTGAGACTCAACAGCCACTCCACCAACTCGTTGGCCTCACCGTGACATGCTTGCATCACAAATCACCAGGCAAAAACTTTCAGCGTGTTTTATCTGGACAGCATGTTTGTCCACATCTGGAAGTATTATAAATGTCAAGGCTTTCGGTATGTATAATAAAAAATGCACTTCAAACCACGAACATCCAATAAAGTGCCAAAGCACAGCATTTCATTGCACACCCCCACCTCGTCCCCACCAAACTCGAAAATATTCCATCTCCCCAGGTGATCACTTTTGTTGATAATGTGCCTCTTTCTTGAAGACAAGAGTGATTACCACCAGTTGCAACATCATAAAGGGGTCAATTCAAGCTTTCTTTCACTGCTTCTCTGCAATATTCTCCAACATTCCTTCCCAACACTCACCTTTCACCCTTCCAAACTCAAGGTACTTCACCTAACCTCCTCCCAGTCAGTGAGAATTTGGAAGGAGCAGTTCAGACAAATAGCATGGATGTACTTAAGGGGAAGTTAGATAAACATATGATTGAGAAAAGAAATGAAAGGTATATTAATAGGGTGAGATGGAGTCAGCTCATGTGGAGCATAAACATTGGCTTACACTATTTAAGTTTCTGTGCTGTAAAGTTAATGTAAGGCTTTTGTCAGCTAGCTGCAAAACATTTCACAACATGAAAGCCACTGTAAAAGTAAGATGTTTTGATTTTGTTAAAAAATAGCAGTTGTGCTGTACACTGGGGTTGAGGTCACTGAGTCGTATTGGTTTACGTGTAGCAGGGGGTCACTGGAGAGCAAGGAGCAGAATTGCTGATTAACTTCACCTCCCTCAACTGACCCATGGTCAAGGGCACTGAGCCAAGGCGAGCTTAGTCCATTCAGAGTGGATCAAGAAGGGAATTTAGCAGTTTGTGCTTGGTCTGGCCTGCGAGAGAGTTTGCCGGATCATGGAATAACATGGATCCGATTCACTCTTGTAGACCACGACAAAGCTGGAGTTATGAAGTTTTTTTAACCTATATTAATGGATGTATGCATTGGACGGTGTAATATGACTAAATTACTCCAAAATACCTCTACACTTGCTTTCTTATCTATAAGAGCTTGTTTACTTATTATGACACAGGAGACCATTTGGCCCATCAGGTCCATGCCAGCTCCCAGCAGAATAATCCCATTAGAGCCATTCCCCCTCTGTTTATGTCCCTGCTACTCTCACATGCTCATTAACTCTCCTTTAGTTGTTTTGCCACTACTCTACACTAAAGGGTAATGTACAGGAGCCACTTAACCAACCAGCATGCCTTTGGAGTGGGGGAGGAAACACCACCCAACGGAAACTTCACACAGATGGGACCCAAGGACAAAATTGAACCCAGGCAACTGAAACCATGCAGATACTACACTGCAGAGGTTGCAACTATATCAACAAGTTTTTACTTATCTCAAGAGGGAGTGAAGTGTAGTCATTGATGTAATGCTGAATATGATTACTGATCTGTGCACAGCAAGCTCCCACAATGTCGCAGTGTCAAGGCTGCGGAGGGGTTTTAAAACGGAGCCATTGTTCAACAGGGAGCCAACTTTAGTTCACAAACCAGGGTGGCACAGAGGCGCAGAACTTGGTGCTGCTGCTTCACAGCTCCAGCTACGCAGGTTCAATTTTGACCTCCGTTGCTGTCTGTGTGGAGTTTGCATGTTCTCCCTGAGACTGCGTGGGTTTCTCTGGGCTGCTCTGATTTCCTCCCACATCCCAAAGACATATTGGTAGGCTAATTGGGCACTGTCAATCGCCCCTATTGTGGGTGGGTGTGAGGAGGATCAGGGTGGTGTTGATGGGCAAATAGGTTACAGGGAAACCAAGTAGGGTCATGAGACTGATGGAAGTGCTCTGAGGGCTGGCATGGACTTGATGGGCTGAATAACCTCCTCCTATCTTCTAATAAAAACAAAAAATATGAGAAAAAAACATAGTTGCTGAATACAGTATACTTTATCCTCCTGCTTGGAAGTACATAAACCAGTTATTATATAATTGATGGAATGTTTTCTCTGCTTTTCCCATGGCCCTGCTGACCAGGATATTCTCTGCACAGTGTAACTCAATAATGTTCATTATCCCTGCAGAACCTCTCAAAACTTATCTTTTCACTGTTAAATGTATGAAATTCATAAGGCAGCTTTTTAGAAAACTGAAACAATTAGTTAATTCATGGGTTTATTTCACAAAACACATTCTTAAAATCTTTGCGTGCAGTTAATGTGTCATTAACTGTACTCTTTGAACATGCAGCATCTCACTACGTAACATGGACATCTGTCTGGTACCGTTCCATGGACACTTCAGCACTAATGTGTACTTCTTTTACCCTTCTATGCTCAGAGGCACACAAGGCAACACATTTCATCTTCTAAAGCTGTTCGATCCAGCACTTTGTGGTCTGGGTCACTTACGGAGTATTTATGTGGCCACGTTGTTCATTCGCCCACAGTTGCGTCATGCCACTGGAATGGGGAAAACATCTGAAGAACTAGTTGGGAAAAATACAAACCAGTGGAAGAAATGTGCACTTGTTGCAATTATTAGCAAGGCTTTGAAGCATATATTGACTTGAATTTTCTGCACCTGGTGAAGAATAGAACACTTTCCACTTAAGGAACTTAATGGCAGCACTGAATACTTCCAGATACATTGCATTCACGCTACATAGAGTGTGCGGAACAGAAATAAGTTATTTGGCAACAGGACAATAAAGAAGAAGGAAAGCTTGCTTTAATATCATAAAGCAATTCACAAAAAGCTGGAGGAACTCAGTGGGTCAGGCAGCATCTATGGAGGGAAATGGACAGTCGACATTTTGGGTTGAGTTCCTTCATCAGGACCGGAAAGAAAGAGGGGAGATAGCCAGTATACAAGGGTGGAGGAAGGGGGTGGAGCAAGACCTGGCAGGTGATAGGTGGGGGGGGGGGGGTTTCTATTGCACCTTTGGCATTACATTCAGAACAACCTCAGATACTTATAGCCAGTAACTTTGGTGAAGAGTGTATTTCAGTTCAATTGAAATGTGGGTCCTGGTGAATTAACAGACTCGTGCAGAACAAACGAACACACAAACAACCTGTCTGCAATTCATAGAGTAATACAACACAGAAACAGAACCAACAGCCCACTATATCCCTGCTGACCATCAACTACCCATCTACACTAATTCCATTCACCAGCACTTGATCGGTAGCCTTCTATGCTTTGGCAATTCATTTGCTCATCTAGATACGTTTTAAATGTTGTGAGTTGTTGGAATAAGTATTTGGCAATAATGTTGTTTCAAAGTATTGCCAAGTTTTTTTTTACAATGTGTCCATTCAGCACATAAAAATTGGAGTAGGATTAGGACTGTACTTGAGTGTCAGTTTAAGGCTTTGCTGCTCAGGTCTCTGGAGCAGGGCTTGAATCCAGAACCTCCTGACCTAGAGACAAGCTAGCTGCCCACTGTGATGCTTATGGTTCATGCAAGCTTGTTCCCATAGAGTCATAAACACAGAAACAAACTCTTCATCCACAAAGCCCACACTCCACTGAGCTTTCACACCTTCTAAGATGTGAAGCTCCAGTTAAATATGAACTTTGTTGTGGTCATTTAATGGCATGTTAATGTTAGCATCAGGAAGGAAAGTTCATCAAGGCAACTCATGCTGTCAATAAAGTGCCAATTATGAGAAGCATTATTTATTACAAATAAATTTGGCACAGAGGAAGTCATTTAGTTTTGCTTGATGTCTCTTCATCAGAGCTGTTCTACTCTAATCCCACTTCCCTTCACTTTCTTCGTATCCTTTAATATTTTCCTTCAAGTGTTTATTTAATGTTGCCTTGCATGCTGTGATTGGCTTGGCTTCAGTAGTCACGAGTGCTGACTCATTCACATTCTGACACGCTTTGATGTGGAAACAAAACTCTCCAGCCGCCCCCTTCAGTAATTTATAGTTCCAACCTCAAATTTATGCCTCCTTGTTTTTAATTTAGTGACTGACTGACAGAAATAATATTTCACTATTTGTCTTTTTTTAACGCATTTCCAATACTTGATTGTTACACACCTTCCAACTAACTCTCGGCTGGCAAAGAGGTTGTCGCTCTATGACTCAAGTTTCTGTTCGAAGCTATAGCTTCCCCTCCTTGCCATCATCTGGAAAATCTACAGTTGGCATCTTTACTGTGCCTCGAATATCCTTCAAGAACACTGCACCTGAATCTTCATTGTAAAAATTTCCCCTTCCTTGCTTTTGTATTCCACAATTCCAAGCAATGTCCAGAATCACATATGCTTCTATTTTCCTTTGCACATGTAATGTTATTTTTAAGAACAAATTCCAATGTGCACATTTTCTGGAACTAAAATGTGTCACCCAGGACCTGGGATTCGATGGGGTTTGGAGGGAAGTGATCCACACCAATCAGGGTCTGTGGTTGATATGTGGGTGGGAGCAGGGAGAGGGCATTGTCTAGGAGGACCAAGATCTGAGATGGAGATCAGAAAAGTGTCTGAGGGTTAAGAGCCTCAGAGGTGCCGCTGGAGGGTCAGGAAGATTAAAAATTGGGTTTACTGGGGAGTAATTGGTAATGGGTTTATTATTGTCACACGTACAGAGATACATTGAAAAACTTTTGTTTTGCATGCCATCCATACAGATCATTCCAAACCTAAGTACATCATGGTAGTACAAAGAGAAAAACAATAACAGGATGCAAAATATAGTGTTACAGAGAAAGTGCAGTGCAGGTAGATAAATAAGGTGCAAAGGCCATGACAAGGTAGCTTGAGAGATCGAGAGTTCATCTTCATCGTTCAAGAGATCCGTTCAAGAGTCTTATAACAGCGGGTTAGAAGCTGTCCTTGAGCCTGGTGGTGGTTTCTGACTGGTTGCATCACAGCCTGGTAGGGAGGCTCCAATGCACAGGATTGCAAGAGGATGCAGAGCGTTGTAGACTCAGCCAGCTCCCTCACGGGCACAACCCTCCCCACCATCAAGGACATCTTCATGAGGTGGAACCTCAAGAAGGCAACATCCATCACAAGGGACTCTCACAATCTGGGACGTGCCCTCTTCTCGCTACTACCATCGGGGAGGAGGTACAGGAGCTTAAAGACCCACACTCAATGATTCAGAAACAGCTTCTTCCCTTCCGCCCTCAGATTTCTGAATGGACCACGAACATATGAACACTATCTCGTTACTCCTTTTTTTTGCACTATTTATTTTTGTAATTTATAGTAATTTAATGTCTTGCACTGTACTGCTGCCACAAAACAGCAAATGTCACTTCATTTAAGTCACTGATAATAAACCTGATTCTGGTGGTCGAGTTGGGTGTACAGTGGTGTTAGGCATGGACTTGTCTGGGAGTCAGATTGGTGGGTGACTGTTGCTCTATCAAAGGACAGCAAAATGATATGGGATGTTCTTTACAGGTGTCCTTGTCCAGTTCTGCATCACTGAAGCATTGTTATCCCAAGAGTGCCCAATTGCCCAATGATGGTTGCTTCTGGAGGCAACTTAGTCTAATTTTGAATGCTTTGCAAGGAATGTGACACAGGAATATAAATCACCTGGGGATGCAGGGGTGACTTATTCCCTGTAGTGATGGGAAATGACTGGGAAATTATTGTTATGGTGTTGCATTCCAGGAAACATTGATTGTCAATAACACAACGCTGAGAAAGCAGCATTTTGCGACTAAATTTCTAGGCAGACATTTCTGATTTCCCAAAACTTTTTGTTGATTTCCCCCCCAATATGCACACCATATAATTTCTCCGTTAATGGTATATTATTGTTTTACTGCTGGTGGAGCAATAATATGAAGTTGTACTCTCCCATCCAGGCCATGCCATCTTCTCACAGCTACCATTGGGCAGAAGGTACAGAAGCCTGAAGTCCCACACCACCAAGTTCAAGAACAGCTACTTCCCTTCAACCATTCATATCTTGAACCAACCAGCACAACCCTAATCACTACAGTTTAGCAAAACTATGACCACTTTGATCACTTTGCACTAAAATGGACTTTGTTCTAATTGTGTTCTTTCTTGTGAAGGTTGTGTATAATTTAGTTTATGTTTTTCTTGTGAGTGCTGCTTATCTGATGCTATGTGCCTGTGATGCTGCTGCGTGTGAGTTTTTCATTGCACCTGTGCACACATGTATTTGTGCATATGACAATAAATTTGACTTTGACCTTGACACATAGGTCAGCAAGCACAGGTAGCTTACAACCTCTCTGTTCACCTGCCTGCAATTTGTGCCCAAGTTTAGTTCCTTGGTCTGGCAGCCAACGATCGTATCAACTGTAGCTTTGTGGGTAGTACTCTTGTCTCTAAGTTGTGAGGTTCTGGATCCACAGACCTGCACAACATCCAGGCAGATGCACTGCAGCATTGAGGGAGTGCTGCAGTGTCAGAGTTGCCATCTTTTGAATGAGACGTCAAACTAACCACTTAATTTTTCCAATGAACGCAAAGGATACATGGATATTACTATCTGAGGAAAAGCATAGGAGTTGTTCCTGATGCCATAATCAAATTTATCCCATTATCAATATTGCTAATGAAAATTGTGGCCATAATAGGTTTGCTGTGCTGAAATCGGCTGTTGTGTTTCCTACATTACAACAATGAAAACCTTTCAAAGATGCTCATTAGCTATAAATATTTTGGGATGTCTTAAAGTTCTGTAAGGTGTCTTCATGTTCTTCTTGAGTGAGTCTTATTGGTTCAAAATGTCACTGCTATTGCATTTCATCTGAATGCCACTTTCACAATATAAACCTCATAAGGTATGTTCCAATTTATTCCCT
Source organism: Pristis pectinata (assembly GCF_009764475.1). NCBI lineage: Eukaryota > Metazoa > Chordata > Chondrichthyes > Rhinopristiformes > Pristidae > Pristis > Pristis pectinata. The sequence continues at coordinate 5,680,467 of NC_067429.1, forward strand.
CCTATTTTTAGTCCTAACATTGCTAGAAGTTGGGAAAGATATAATCTGTGAGGTGTTTACATGATTGTTATCCTGGTTTGCCCCAAACCATCATCCAAGCATTTGTTGCCTCTAGGTTTGACTGTTTCTAGACTGACCTCACATCCTTCATCAAAACTCTCCTGCTCATATCCTCACTTACACCTAATCTTGTTCACCTATCATCCCTCTGCTCACAACCCACCTTTATGGCATAGTTTTTAAACTAGGACATTTTTATGGCCTTGCCCCTCCCTATCCAGAATTTCTGCATTCCTTCAACTCTTGCTCTTTGTAGCTCTCCAAATTTAATCCCATACGGTTCCAACATTCTGCATTCCCTTCCCTAGAGCTTTCTACCTCGCTCCTTTTAAGATGCTCTTTAAAATCTGTCAGTCTCATTTTTTTATTTGATCCTTTTTCAGGATCTGGGCAAGGCCAGCATTTATTGCCCATCCTTAATGGCCCTGGAGAAATTGGTGGTGAGCCATCTTTTTGAACCACTGCAGTCCTTCTGGTGAAGGTGCTCCCACAGTGTTGTTGGGGAAGGAATTTCAGGATTTATATCCAGTGCCAGTGAAATAACAACAAAATATTTCCAAATCACAATGGTATATATCCAGTGCATGGGATATACTCAGGAAGATTAGGATGATCTTTAACCAGTGTGTGGGAAATACACAGAACGATCCATGAACCAATGCACACTACTTCATTCTTTTTTTTCTGCAGGATTTATTTATTTTGTAATTTATAGCACTGTACTGCTGCCACAAAACAACAAATTTCACAACATATGTCAGATAATAAATCTGATTCTGAATTGCCATCCCAAATCACCATGGCGTGTAGCCAGTGCTTGGACATTTCTTGACATCGGGTAGGGTGAATCGAATTGTCTGCAGACTGGTTTCTGCAATGGTCAAGATCTTAGAAGGAAGCCACGATGCTTCTTCAACTGCGCATCAGTTTGAACACAGTGCTGAGTCCCGTCATCAGTAAGGGTGGGGATATTCTTGGATCCTCCCCCTCCAGTTAGCTGTTCAGTTGTCCACCACCATTCATGACAGCAGAGCTTTGATCTGATCCATTGGTTGTGAGATTGCTTAGCTCTGTCTAATGCATACTGTTTTTGCTGCTTAGCATGCATGTGGTCCTGTGTTGCACCTTCAATGAGATGGCACCACAATCATTTTTAGATATGCCTGTGCTGCCCTCCTGATTGAACCAGGGTTGATTGCCTGATTTGATAGCAACAGTAGAATGAGGGATATGCCAAGCCTTGACTCTACAGGTTTTGGTGGTGTACATTTGCTGCTGATGGTCCACAACACCTCAGGAATGCCCAGTTTAGAACAGCTAGACATATCTTACTTAGCACATTTGTAGAGGACTCAGCCCAGGCACATCCCTCCCCACCATCGCTAGTATCTACATGAGGTGCTGCCTCAAAAGGCAGCTATCATCAAAGATCCCCACCATCCGGGCCATGCCATCTTCTTGCAGCTACCATCGGGCAGAAGACCCACATCACCAGGTTCAAGAACTTCCTTTCAACCATTCGGTTCTTGAACCAACTTGCACAACCCTATTCACTACCTCAGTATAGCAACACTGTGACCACTTTGACCAGTTTGCACTACAATGAACTTTTTTTGTTCTAATTTTGTTCTTTCTTGCATCAATTTTGTATAATTTATGTTTTTCTTGTGAATGTTGTGTATCTGATGCTATGTGATGCTGCTGCAGGTAAGTTTTTCATTGCACTTGTGCACACATGTACTTGTGCATATGACCATAAACTTGCCTTTGACTTTGACATTGACAGTTGTAGTGCACACAGCATAGTGGAGGTGTCCTCGGTGTGAAGACCTTTTTCTGGCTCGGTCAAATTTTGTTTGGGAATATTCCTTTGGAGAGCTTTCAATCATTTTACTGTGTAAAAAATACTCTAGAAGCAAGTTGTTGTTCTTGCACCCTTAATCAATTCAAGCCAAACATTGTAAGCTTGATGTTATCCTACAAACTGATATAATGGTGAAGCGAAAGCCCATCCTTTTGTTCCAGTGATCCAAGCAGATGCTAATGCATACAAACGTACAAATTAGAAGCAAGAGTGGACCCCTCAATTCTGCTCCACTGTTCAATAAGATCATGGTTTATCCAATTGCAACATCAATTCTACATTTAGATTTAACCCTGGTAACCCTTGTTTATCAAGAATCTATCTAACTCTGCCTTAACTGTGTTCAAAGACTTTGTCTCCACCACCTTTTGATGAAGAGAGTTCCAAAGACTCAAGACCCTGAGAGAGAAAAGAAACTTACCTCATCTCTGACTCACATGGGTAACCCCAACGTTTTAAACAGCGACCCTTGGCTCTGGATCCTCCACAAGGAAACATTCTCTTCCTGCCCACCCTGTCAAGACCCCTCAATACCTTATATTTTTCAGTGGCACATTGTGAAGAGGAGAAGCTGATTAAAATGTCCTGGCACCATTCCTTCCTCAGCCAGTAGCATGCAGAACTGGTCTTTCATCTTGTCACCAATAGTATGATCTTGCTGTATGTGAAATGACTGCCACATTTCATATATTTGTGTCAGAGGCTAATGGGAGACCTGATAGATCTTATAAAATTTTGAGAGGCATAGATAGAGTAGATAGTATTTTTCCCAGGGTAGATATGTTAAATGCTAGAGGACATAGCTTTGAGGTGAGAGGGGAATGTTTGAAGGAGATGTGCAGTATAAGTTTTTTTTACACAGAGAGTGGTGGGTGCATGGAAGTCACTGCCAGGGGTGGTGGTGGAGGTAGACAGGATCATGGCATTTAAGAGCCATTTAGACAGGCACATGAACGTGCAGGGGACTGGAGGAATATGGATCACATGCAGGCACATAGGTTTAGTTTAATTTGGCATCATGGTCAGCACAGACTCTGTGGGCCGAAGAGTCTGTTCCTGTGCTGTACTGTCCTGTATTCTATGTCCCTAGTAAGGAAGGCACTACAGTGCAAAAGTAATTAATTGTGCACAATGACTGTTCAGAGATGTGATGAGAAGATACGTTAGCTTAGTTGACTTAAGTGATAAGCAATTTGGACAAAGACTTTTGGAATGACTGAATCAAACAAAATTGACAAGGAAATTGAGTCATGCCCTTCTAAACTAAAACCTAGTAAGAAGTTCAACGAAGGAGGCAAATTTATTGGCCAACCAGTCTTTGAAACCCATGACCTTGCAGTTGAGAGTCCCTTCAAGTAGCAGTCTGGCATCCAAATGCAATCAAGATAATTCCTCTCTTTAAGGTTTTAATTTTTTCTTGACATTTCTGCTTCCAAGTAAGAATGCAGTTTGGATTTATGACACTGACCTCACCTGACAAATGGGAGAATTTCTGGTGAAGAAATGCTGTGACCTTCAGGGCACAACTCTTTCTTCTTCGCTTTCTGTTCAAGCAACAACATGATCCTCTGTAAAACTGATGGAAATGGGTGGGGAAGAAATGTCACATCTGCTGCTTCCTGTATGATTTTCAAGCAAAGTTGTAGATAAGGAGGTATTGGCTGCGAAGTAAGGAAAGTAGTTGATAGCTTTCCTCATCCTTAATCTGTTTCAATGATTCTCCCAATTTGTGATGAAAATTGAATGCCGATGAGAAAACTATCAGTGTCAATTTGATTAATATTCTCAAACTAATATCTCAAAATAAAATAGTAACCAAATTCAGACGTATTACCTTTAATCTCCAGTAAGTGACATATTGAAACTGCTCCCAGCAACTTTGCAAAGTTGCAAACTTGTTCTTTTTGCTAGTTTTTATACCTGTCTATTCCCCTCTTAAGCCATTGACTTCTTGCTACAATGTGGTTCTACAGGTGTGTTAAGTTCCAGCCAGTGAGCTCAGGCAACCATCCTTTATTAGTTTCAACAAGCTGTTCAGCTGTGTACAGCTAATTGAGTATGATTCCTAAACTCGGACCAGATTCATATTCATTCACATGAATGTGTTCACACTCTCTCTCGCTCTCTCTTTTCCTCTCTTTTCTCTCTCTCTCTTTCTTGCTCTCTCTCTTATTCCCTTTTATCCTCTGTCATTCTCTCTCCTATCAGGAATAGCTGTGTGGCAGTCAGGATCAAAACCGATTTCTCTCATTGTTTGGAGTCTGAAGCCAGTTGATAGCATTACCCACACTACTAATAGAATTTTCATGATGCAAAAGGAACCCAATGTGAATTAGAAAAATTACTGATAAACATAATTGCCAAAAATATAAATTGTTGTGTAAATATTAATAATAACCAAAACTTCACTGTGCCAGTGGACGTTTCATATCAGAGATGTGTCTTTTTTAATCTAAGTATCAAAGGAAACTAATCTACTTTTAAATATTCCTTTGAAGCATTGAACCAGTCCCTTAAGCAATGATTATACAACAAGCAGACCAAATGATTTGTCTCTCGTGGCATCCCATGACACATCCAGTAAATTTCTATATGTATAACAATATTTTTTGTGTAATAATTGCTGGAGGTGATCTGTGAGACTGTGGTGAAGTGTCCATTTTTGCACTCTCTTCTCAGTTAAAATACTGTTGTCATTTTCAATTTACTTATGCAAGGGAGGCTAAGACAGTGGCAAGGCCAGAATTATTGTCCTTCCCCTAATTGATCTTCAGAAGGTGATAGTGAGCTAACTTCTGGTGAAGATCCTACCACAGAGTTGGGTCCAAGATTTGTAACCAGCAATGAAGAAGTTTCCAAGACTGGATGGTGCATGACTTGGGGTTAAACCTGTGAGTGGTGGTGGTGGTGTCCCTGTGCGTCAGCTGCCCCTGTTTCTTGGGGAGGGAGGGGGTGCCAGTCACAGACCTGGGAGATGTTCTGAAGGAAGTTTACTAATTGCTGCGGTGCATGGATGAGTTGGGCTGAAGGGCCCGTTTCCATGCTGTATACTATGATAGTAAAAATTGTAACTGTGCAGAGAATGAATGGTTAAAATAATGGACTGCGTGCCGATCAAGTGGCCTGCTTTTTGCCCCTGAAGGTGTTGAGTAACTTGAGTGTTAGAGATGTGCTCACCAAGGCAAGCAGAGAAAATCCCATCACACCCCCTTGTAGATGATGCATTGGATTTAAGATGTCAGGAGCTGAGTCACTCACCACAGGGTAAGCAGCCTCTGACCTACTCTGGTGGCCATAGTATTTGTGTGACTGGAACAGTTGCAGTTTTATTCCTATTATGTTCAGAGATGAAACAAGCTCTAGATCAGGAGTGCCCGAACCTTTTGGCTTGGAAGATCATTTTCAGGTGGAAGTGGCCAAAGTTGTTGCCGGTACCACTGTCCACATGCCGTGCTAACATGTGGAGGTTGCTGAACATGTGCAGTGATTTTTCCACCTTCTCCTCAACTCCCTTGTAGTTTAACACGCGAGATGCTGAAGGAACTCAGTAGGTCAGGCAGCATCTACGGAGGAAAATGGACAGTCAATGTTTCGGGTTTCGACCCGGATCATCAACTGTCCATTTTCCTCCATAGATGCTGCCTGACCTGGTGAGTTCCTCCAGCATCTCGTGTGTTGCTCCAGATTCCAGCATGTCTTTTTCTTTGTAGTTTACATATCTGCCAATCTCAACCTTGAAGATATTCAATTACTCGGTCCCCACATCTGTCTGGAGTAATTTCAAAGATTCACAGCCCTCTGAGTGAAGAAGTTCATCCTCATTTCTGTCTGAAATGGATGACCCCCCCCCCCATTTTGAAACAATGCACCCTAGTTCTAGATACCCACGCTAGGGGAACCAACCTCTCAGAATCCACCCTGTCAATCCGCCTCAGAATCTGTAGGGGATCGACAGGGTGGATTCTGAGACCACTCTCATTCTTCTGTACTCAAGTTAGCATAGTCTCAAACATGTTCACCTTGCTTCACGCATCAACCCCTCATCCCAGAAATCAACTAAGTGAACCATTCCTGCACTACCTCCAAAGCAGGAATATCCTTCCTTAAATATGGAGATCGGCTTAGATAGGGTGAATAGAGGGAAACTGTTTCCATTAGTGGGAACACAGGTTCAAAGAAAGGGGCAAAAGGGACTAGGATATACCGTCACATAGACCAGATTTATCTCGGGAGTGGGACTAGATTGGTCTGGACCAATGTATTTCCAATGTCTAAACTTCTTGTCTCTAACTATGTGGCTTTTTTTTTCTCAGCCATTCTGTGATGGAAGCCACAGGTCCATCCCTTCGGCTCCAACCCCCCTGAGGTTTCGAGTGAAGGAAGGGAAGACGGTCTTCCTGTGTGGCTGCAAGCAGACCAAGGGAGCCCCGTACTGTGATGGCACTCACAAGGAGGACTGGGTCCAAGGTGCTGATCTCTATACAGTGCCTTCCATGGAATAGAGCTACAGCACAAACTGCGGCGCACCACATTTGCAAACACTATGGGAAGTCACTGTTCACCTGATGTAAAGGGTTTTATTTTAGGAGCAGTTTTCAGTGTTTCAGGGATTTCTGTTGTTAGATTTAACAGCAGAGTTTGTTCAGGGATTCCTGCATTTGGAGTTGGCCTTTCGGTTTTGCATGGGTGGGGGGGGGGGGGGGGGGCATGATTGCACGTTCTAAGTAAATAGGATTGAATTGATTCTCAATTAAATTTAGCAAGAAGGCAATCACTACAGAAGGTTTTCAATGTAATAATTTAATGCATGTTGTTAATGAAGTTAAAATCTTGCAAATGTATATATTGAGCTGAGAAACCCTGCCTTCTGTTTTGTGTTAAAGCTGCATTAGTGTACCTTCAGAGACTGCCCCCACTGATACTGTCTCACAAAGATCTATTGAGGATTCAATGGAAAACTGCTTACTTTCTTCAAGAAGTTATACAGAATCTCAATGGGGAGTAAATTTGGATGAAGTTTGAGTTCTTAAAAGTGACATGCTCATCTGTAGTAGTATGCCAAAGTGTTTTGCAACCAGTTATTTTTGACATGTTGCTCTTCTTGTCAAGAATGAAGCACGGCACCCAGTTTGTGCACAGCAAGTTCCCACAGATAGCAATGTGATGACCAGATAAATGGTTTTGTGATGTAAGTGAGCATTAATTATTGGACAGTGTGGCTATCTTCCCCTACCCTAGTGTCTGGTGGGATCTTTGTTGCTCTCCTCGACTGAAAGGTAACACTTTGAACAGCCTTTAGTGCCACACCTGGGGTGTCGGCCTGTATTTTGTGCTCAGCTCTCTGGAGTGGAACATGAAGAATCGCCTGACTCAGAAATGAGAGTACTAGTCACTGAGCCAGAGGTGAGCAGGTGAGATATAAGCCCAAGCCCAATTCTCCCAGCATCTCCTGTGTGCTCGGAAGAAGCCATCCTCTCGGTACCGGTAACCATGAAGTAGTCAAAACCCATCTGGTTTTGTGCTGTCCTTCATGGAAGGAAGCCTACGCTCTATGTAACTCCAGATCCACCAATGACTCTCAGTTTAGGGAAAGTTAGGACTGGGGATTAAATACCGGCACTGTCAGTAATATTTGAATCCACATCCCCAGAGCAAATTTAAAACAAAACCTACCTTCTGCAGCTTGTGACAGGATTTCTGAAGGTCAGCAGCTGATGTTATGGAGTCATAGAGTTATACAGCACAGAAGCAGGCACTTCAGCCCAATTCATCCATGCCAACCTGGATATCTATCTGAATTAGTTTCATTTGCCTGCGTTTGCCCCTGTCCCTCTGAACCATTTCTATCCGTGTACCCGTCTGAATGTCCTTTGACAGTGGGAGACTGGGGAACTTCCAACCCTGTTCCAACCCAGGGCCAGCTTGTGGAAGAGGTGTCCGAGTGATTTGAGTTTCAGTAGATCCTTGCCCCTCCTTCCACTACCTCTCCTTCGTGACCCCCTGCCCCTATCAGTAATTGAGTGCATGCAGCTACAACACAGGAGAAGGCCAGTTGGCCCAAGTTGGCTCCCAACAGAGCAATCCCATCAGTACCTTTACCCCTCCCCTCTCTCTCTGCCTGCCTCCTTCTCTCGTTCTCTCTCTGCCTGCCTCTCAGCTCTGTCTCTGTATTATTTCCCTGTAGCTCTGCAAGTTATTCTTTTTCACAATTCCATCACCTTCCTTTGATTATTTTGACTCTTACCTAACTAAGGGGTGGCCAGTTAACCTACCAGCACGTGGGGGGAACCCAGACAGAAACACTTCCCAGGGTAAGGGAATCAAGAACTAGAGGGCGCAAGTTTAAGGTGAGAGGGGAGAGATTTATTAGGAACCTGAGGGGCAATTTTTTCACCTAGAGGGTGGTCATTGTATGGAACGAGCTGCCAGAGGAAGTGGTTGAGGCAGGTACATTAACATTTAAAAAGTACTTGGACAGGTACATGGATAGGAAAGGTTGAGAGGGATATGGGCCAAACGCAGGCAAATTGGACTAGCTTAGATTGGAATCTTGGTCGGCGTGGTCCAGTTGGGCCAAAGGGCCTTTTTCTGTGCTGTATGACTCTAAACACATTTAGTCATGGGAAATGTGGAAACTCCACACAGGCAGTGACTAAGGTCAGGATCGAACCCAGCTCCCTGTAGCTATGAAGCATCACCCTGCATAGGTAGGGAAAGTCCAACTTTTTACTCACAGAGGAAAATAGCAGAAAAGATCACCAATAATTCACATTGGGAAAGTGGATTCCAGTCTAAACCCTAAATGTTAATCTCAGTGCCATTCGAACTGGAAATGAGGTCAACGCTATCAGCAGATGTTTCCTGCAGCATGAGGTCAGTCCCTGGAAGTTCTGGGCTACAAAACCAACATGAATTGGTTGTCCCTTCCGAAAAAAAGACAGAATAAAAGGTAATAGACGCAATCACCAAATAGTTTGAACTAAGCATAATTCAGGTAGACAGAGGCAGGCTTCAAAATAAATTGGCTGGTTGACAGAAGGGACAGAAAGCAATTGAAAAATTACAGTTCCATTAATAAAGGACTTGAACCAAATATAATTTGGGTAGATACAGGCAAACTTAAAATTCAAACCTCTAAAAGAAATAGGCCAGGCTGTTAGACAACAATGAAATCACCCCCAGGGGATTAGCCAATATATGCTGTGCCCTTTGAAGATTAAAAATAACACACATGCCTAAAGCAAATCCCACACACGGAATTGTGAAGGCAAATATTCCTGAGCCATCAATCTGAGCACAACTTACCCCAGCGTCCTGAGCCTGGCCCTTTAGTTACTCAACACAACCGCTCCTTCAACAACATCTACCCTCCTTTTAAGAAACTGAGTAGTTAACCTGAACTCTTTGGTATGTCCCCAGCCTGCAGCTGATAAATGTAAGTGGAATTGGACCAGGGAACAGTGGTGACACAATGGTTCCAGGTGGTAGAGCCACTGCCTCACAACCCTGGAGACTGGGTTCAATCTTGACTTCAGCTGTTGACTGTGCAGAGTTTGCACGTTTTCCTTGTGACCCTATGTGTTTCCTCTGGGTGCTCCCAGTTTCCTCCCACATCCCACACATGTGCAGGTTGGTAGGTTAATGCACCATTGTAAATTGTCCCTAGTGTGTAGGTGAGAGGTAGACTATGGGGAGAGCTGGTGGGAATGTGGAGAGAATCAAAATTGGGATTAGAGTAAATGGGTGCTTAATTGTCAGCAGAGACTTGGTGTTTCTCTGCTGTGTGGAATGAAAACATTGGCCAGATCAAAGTGGCAGATACCAGTGAGTCTAACAAACTCAGATGCTGAGATTAACAAACACAAGAGGGATAATTGCCTTGCTACCTGCAAACTGCCACCCGAAATTTTAAGCAACAATCTGCTGTAGGAATTCAGCGGGTCGAGCAGCATCTGTAGAAGGAAAGGATTTGTCGACATTTCAAGTCGAAACCCTGCATCAGGACTTCAACCATGTTCTTACCAAGTTCTGCTCAAGATTCCAGCACCTGTAGCCTCTTGTGTCACCCGAAATTTTAATCTGCCCTCCCAGGTAGTTTTGCAATTGGATGTTTGTTTCGTACCCAACCCGGTTTATGATCCATAGAGAACACCGCAGCCATCTACCATCTTAAATATGGTGACAACTATGTGTGCCACCCACCTCTCAAGGTTATCTCTCTGCATGGTGACTTAGTGTCTTGTTTTAAGTCAGCTGTTTTTTAAAAATGTTATCAATATAATAATTTATGTTTCTGATGGGATTTACCTAGGCAGGTTGAACCATGTGCCAGGTATTCAATAACCTGTGTAGCAAGTAGGTGGGCAAAGCTACCACAGTTGACAGAATCTTTGAAAGAAAGAAATAATCGTTTAAGCAATCTTGAACTGTACCCAATCCACATTTAAATCATCCCAGAAACACCTTTTCTCAAACAAAGACGAGTTTACTAAAATAAAAACAGAAAATGCTAGAAACACTAAGTATCTGTGGAGAGAGAAACAGAGCTAACATTTCAGACTAAACACCCTTTGTCAGAACTAAATTGCAAATTAACTTTCAGAGTGGGAATCATCTGATTGTTCATAGTGTAGTCATCTTTAAGTACCTGTTTCCATGATTCAACCTATAACCATTGGATTTTATAAATTTGTTTACAGGATGCAGACTTTATTGGCAAGACCACCACTTTTACCCCATCCCCAACTGATCAGTCATTGTGACCCCGACAAACCGATTTTTTTAGTAATTTTCCCCTAAATGTTTGACACTTGAAAGAGGCTATTTTTATGTAGCATCTTTTACAAAGTTATGTTATCCCAAGGCATTCTGAGATGGTTTGAACTGTGATTATCATTTTAGTATAAGGAAGACATATGCCTCTGAACCACTTCACTGGCATTAACATATTTTGACGAAAGTTTTTTTGAAGTGATGCACCAAATGATGCAAGTATTTACTGCATCAATTAGCTGTGCTGCTGCCTTTGCTATGGAAAGATCTCATTACACTGCATAATAACACAAAGATAGTTTTAAACTGCTGTGATGCATTTGGAAATACTGTATATATAACCCAGATTGCCACTATCATTCTACAGTCGATTGATACTGTAACAGTTTTAGAGTGATTTTTACTAAAGATTGTGTATTCCCTGATAAAGTACAGTCATGTATGTACATGTGTTCTTGCATGCATGTGTACAGGTCAGTGTGTGCATGCGTGTGCACAGCTAAGTGTGTGCACAGAGTGCAGTGTGTGCACAGAGTGCAGTGTGTGCACACGTGTGCATAGCTTGGTACCCTAACACAATCTGCTGAATGGGCCTTAGCTTTGGACAGCAGAGCCAAAATCTGTTGGAATCATTTAAGAAGCAGCTGGGTGCAATGGTTCTTCTTGGCTGAGTAAGATAGATGGGCTAAATGGTCCATTTTATTTCAGTCTTACTTGTAACAAGCTAGTATCTAATTTAAATGTAAAAGTGTCTTTGTGAAACTGTTAGGAGCCTTGACTGATGGGTCAGCTTTGGCTTCTTCCTTCTGATTCAGAAAGCAGAGGGGTTCAAATTCTACTCCAGAGCCCTAAGTCCAAAAATCTTGGCTGGCAGAACCCAGATACTGCTCCACTCCAGTTCTGGAGAAGTGGTCATTCAGATGAGATATTAAACCTGAAAGAAAATGGTCCCAGGATGATACTTTAAAAGCAGGGGTCCTGGCCGTTATTTAATCCCTCAACATTCATCACTAAAACAAAGTAATTAGCATATTTGGGACCTGGCTGTGTGCAAATTGTTTGCTGCATTTTCTTCACTAGACCCAATTTTAGAATTGCTTAATGAACTGTAAAGTGCTTTGAGATCTCTTGGGGTTTTGAAAGATGCAATATAAATCCAAGTCTTTCTTTGCTGCATTGAATAACTAATGAGAAGCAACATCCTTAGACTGGCAAATCACAGGTCTGTTGAGCATTTTGCATTCACTTAACATGAAAACCATGTCAGATTAATAAAGAGGTGGTTGTAAAACCAATTTTACACAGCAAAACTTAAAACAATCTTCGTTAGCCAAATATGCAGAATAACTGAAATACTTCTAAGTAGTAATTGGCAAAATTTGTATAAAACTCAATTTTCCAGCAGTGTTTTATATACATAATCTGAACTGTAATTCCGTTGCAGTCTTTAGCTCACTGATTACTGTTTCCTATATTGATAAAATGGTTAATCCTCCTATAATGCTTTATTGCCCTATAGTGCTATCTCTGGATGCATTTTGGAATGAAAATTTGTGTTCATCGTAGCTTCTTAACCCATTGGCAGTGACTTCAGGACAAGGTCCAGTTCATTGAGTGATACTTGCTATGTGATGCATCAGGCAAGTGTCTCTTATTAAATGCCCATCTTCATCTCTCAGATAAACACTAAAGATCTTATGGCATGAAAACAGGTGATCTCCTGATTTACTTCATTGTGCTGTTTGTTAAGTCTTTTAGTGTGAAAATTGTTGGCTTCCTACATTACAACCAAATTTCCTTCATTTTAAAGTGTACAGGCACTGTGAAATTGTGATTTTTTTTCTTTTTATTTGTCAGTAACACTTGTCTATGAGTGATGTTCAATCATAGCACCAGTAAATATACAGCTTTAGAAAGGGAGCACGTTTGAGAAGCAGGAAACAGAGCAGAATTTCCTCTCTGTGCACTGAGTATCTGAGGCAGTTAAGTAACAACCTCATTATCAAAGGAAAGATACCTGACTTGCTGAGTTCCTCCCAGCATCTGCAGTTTCTTGTATCACTATGTCTCCATTTGCCACCACAGATGCTACCTGACCCGCAGAGTTCCTCCAACAGCTTGGTTCTTGCACAAAGATATTGCCCGTTGTCACAGAGTAGAAGTGGAACCTGAGACCCTTGCATACTAGTGGATCACATTTTCAAGTCACTGGGCTATGGTGCAGCCTATCATTGCAATATTAAATTTCTTAGAAACTCTTAAACCTGCAACAACCAACTCTGCAAAGTAATTTATGTTAATTTATTCTTGTGTAAGAATTATTGGAAAGTGTGAAATAATTGTTTGACATAAAATGGGCAGTCTCCACTATATTGTTAACAAACATGTGCCAAGGTATAGCCCTCCCTCAGCTAGTCCCAGTGGGGTACAGAGGTGGGAGGGAGTACAGGGGTGTACTTTGCACATAATCTACATTGTACTGGACTCGGGGATATCTTGATTTTGACGCTGCATTTCTTACCCAGGAAAGATTTAATTTCCCAGCAGTAATACCTTCAACATAATATTTACAGTAGCTGCCCATTTGTACCACCAAGTATCACAGAATGGTAGAGCACCAAGGGAGGTCATTCCACACTTTATTCCAGTGCCAGCTCTTTGAGGGAACTCTCCAATTAGTCCCACTTCCTGCTGTTTCCTTCATAAATCTGAAGTATTTCTAAGTTTCACTTCAGAGTTTTAACATTGTAAATGTTTATCACCAGTGGGAGTCCAGCAGTGGGAGAACAGGGGTGACGTCAAACCTTTAAAACATCATCTGCACAAAAATAAATAGTTATCCCATTGTGCATTTTTTAAATCACGAAACAAAAATCATTATTAAGACTTCCAGTTAAGTTGTGGGATCACTTTGATCTCAGCGATCTTGTCAGAAGGAGACAAGGGGCTTAAAATTCATCGGAGTCATTCTCCAACCCAGCAGCACACTGGGGGAGACCTGCAGATGTCACCCATCTGCTCTGTTGTCTGTGGGAAAATACATAAAACTAGGAGACATTGGAACCAAGGAGACCTTCAAAAATATAAAACAACTGAGTCAACCTCCGTAAATCCAAGGTAGTTCTGTTGATGTAATAAATGTATTAACCTTGTCAATTATTGAAGATTTAATACAATACATCCTGGTTGATGAAAGATTATTTGATGTCTGATGGTTCTGTTTTTTTAATAATAGAAGTGATTCTATTTCTCCATCCCTTGCAACTCAGGTTTAGAGATTAGATTAGATTAGAATCGGTTATTGTCATATACGCCAGGGTGCAATGAAATTCCTTGTTCGCATGAAGCTCACAGAGTAAACAACGTACATGCTAATACTAAATACACCAACACGTGCAAAACAGCAGAATGGTGCAAAATACAATAGTGCAATCTGAAGTAGTGCGAAAAATACCAAAGTGATACAAAAGAAAAAGTCATCAAATAAAAAGTGATAGAGCATCTGGTTCTTACTAAAAAATTGTCAATGTGGGTTCATGTTGGGGTGGTCTTGCCAATCTAATTAGTTTTGTTTGAGGGTGTGACAACAGGAATTGCTGGAATAAGGCTGAAGTTTACTTGGATTTCAGCGAGGTGATACTTCCGTGGAAAGGATACTATTGAGAATAAATAAAGCAGAGAAATCTTTCTGCACTAGACATATAATTAGTTGGCAAATGGAACCCAGCTGGTAGTGGCACTGATTGTACAGGGACTGTTATCAATCTAAGAGAATCTTACTTTCAGATCCTACGGGACTTTGACTTTGGAATCACTTATTGTTCCATATCTCCTTAAAGTATCCTGACTGGTTGCATCATGGTCTGGTACGGCAATTTGAATGCTAGGGAATGTAAGAAGCTGCAAAGAGCAGTGGACTCTGCCTAATACATCACAGCAACATCCCTCCCCACCATCGGTAGTATCTATAGGAGGCGCTGCCTCAAGAAGGCAACATCCACCATCAAAGATCCCCACCATCTGGGCCATGCCATCTTCTCGCAGCTACCATCGGGCAGGAGGTTACAGAAGCCTGAAGTCCCACACCACCAGGTTCAGGAACAGCTACTTCCCTTCAACCATTCAGTTCTTCAACCAACGAGCACGACCCTAATCACTACAGTTTAGCAACACTGTGACCACTTTGATCATTTTGCACTAAAATGGATGTTTTTTTTGTTCTAATTGTGTTCTTTCTTATAAAAATTGTGTATAATTTATGTTTAATTTATGTTTTACTTGTGAATGCTGCTTATCTAATGCTGTGTGCCAGTGATGCTGCTGCAAGTAAGCTTTTTATTGTACCTGTGCACACATGTAATTGTGCAGATGACAATAAACTCAATTTTGATTACACAAATGATCTGGATTTAGAAATCGGATAAGATATCTTTATTAGTCACATGTACATCGAAATACACAGTGAAATCACACAAACAGTGTTAGAAGTTACAGATGACAAAGCCAATGAAGGTGGTGGATTAGGCAAGAGAACAGGATGTCTAAGCCTTCAGTTATCTGTCCTCTTGGTGTGGTTTGGTGTTCAATTTCTTTTTTTGATCGTCCACATCCTCATCCACTTCTATTTCTTAAGTTCTTATGAACTTCATCATAGATTCCACCCCATTTATTTCTTCCTTTGATTTAAAGTTCTTTATTAATTCTCTTTGATGTGCAGAGGTAGAGTGAAACTTAGGAATATGTACCACCAGTTCTTTCCTTCACAATTTTGTGTGTTCCAGAAAAAATATTCAACCTTCAGCAATATTAACTTGCGTTTATAAATCACTATTAACATAGCAAAACATCCTACACAGGAACTTTCTCAAACCAACATTGGCACATAGAGATTTCAGGGCACATGTCCAAAGCTCAGCCAGAGAGCTGGTTTCACTGAGCATCTTGAAGGAAGAAAGAAAGGTATGGAGATGGAATTTCAGATCTTCGGGTCTTGCAACTGAAAGCACTGCCTTCAGCGGTGGAGAAATTAAGATCAGGAATGAGGAAGATAAGAGAGAAAGGGCGCAGAGGGATTTAAAATAGAGTATGAGAATGTTAAATTGTTTAACGGAACCAAAGAAGATCAGAAGCACAAAGGTGAATGGGACCTGGGTCAACTTAGGATATGAGCAGCAGGAGTACAGAGAATGGAATGAGGTTGACCAGCCAGGAGTCTCCTGGAGTAGTCACATCTGGAGATAACAAACTTCTAGCAGCAGATGGATTAAGGTAGGGTAAGGTTGGGTAAATTTCCAGTGGTGGAAATAGGCAGTCATAGTAACGATGTGGATACATTGTCCAAAACTCAAAGTCAAAGATGTCACCAGGGTGACAAACTGCCAGATTTAGTTCCATTCTGTTTCTGGGGTGAAGGGCTAGATTCAGTGAACAGAGAACTAAATTTGTGACAGGACCAAAGATTGTTGGAGGAAAGTGCTGGATTTTATGAAGAGTTGGGCAATTTAGAGTCCGTGGAGGAGTCAAGGGAACAGTTGGTGAGAAAAAAGCCAGGAGTTCTCAATGTATATGTGGCAACTGATGCTGTATTTTCAGATGATATTGCAAGAGACAACAGATAGATAGCAAACAGGAGAAGGCCCAAGGCAAACCTTTGTCTTCAACCTCCTGCACTGGCGGTTCAACCTCATGTTCCAATCAACATAAGCTTGAAGAATGGCACCTCATCTTCCAACCTGGGATGTTATAGACTTCCAGACGCAAGGGCGAGTTCAACAATTTCAGATAACCATGCCCAGAACTTCCATTCTGTTGCTCATGCTGGGATTTATTCTGTTTCCCTGTAGAAGTCCCAGTTTTCAGCACTGGCATGGGTCTGAGCAGGGAGTGGCATCTTCTGCCCTGCTGACATCCGCTAGCTGCTTCTGAGTGGCACCAAGTCAATTGAGGAAGCCCCAACCCCTATGGACTGGAACACCTACTGAGCCTAAACCAGGTTAAACCTCGTGCAGGATTCAAATGCATGGGAGCTGCCAAGAGAAAGGTAAGTAGTTTATTTTGTTCTTTTATTATTTCTTTAGGCAATTTTCGGTGTTTCTAGTTGTATTTTTATCAAGGCTACATTGAATGAGCCTGATAACGATGACCGATTTGACAGTTATGGAACCTGGGAGTGGGGACTTGCCAGCTGTCACAGCCTTTCTGTGAGTGCAGCCAAAGCTAAGACCTTCTACCAACCTGCTCCAGTGGACAACGACCATCGCCAATAAAGGTTTGTGGTATGATCCTGGAAATGTAAGTCACTTTCCATACCTTGGGAGCCACCTCTCAGTGAAAGCAGGCATCAGTGACAAAATTCAACAACACCTCCAGTGAACCTTTACAATGTTTTGCTGTCTGAGGAAAAGAAGCTCACAGCCTCAATCCCAACTCGTGGTCTTCTGGGCAACAGTGATGTCCAAGAAACTGCAGAGAGTTGTGGACACATTTCAGCATATCACGGAAACCAGCTTCCCCTCCATGGACTCTGTCTACACTTCTCGCTGCCTCGGTAAAGCAGCCAGCATTATCAAACACCCCACCCACCCCAGATATGCTCTCTTCTCCCCCCTCCCATCGGGCAGAAGATACAAAAGCCTGAAGGCATGTACCACCAGGCTCAAGGACGACTTCTATCCTACTGTTATAAGACTATTGAACGGTTCCCTTGTACGATAAAATGGACTATTGACCTCACAATCTACCTTGTTATGACCTTGCACCTTCTTGTCTACTTGCACGGCACTTTCTCTGTAGCTGTGACACTTTACTCTGCATTCTGTATTATTTTACCCTGTACTACCTCAATGCACTGTGTAATGAATTGATCTGTATGAACAGTATGCAAGACAAGTTTTTCACTGTACCTCGGTACATGTGACAATAATAAACCAGTTCCAATTTCAATTCCACATGCCAGTATGCTTCAAAGACACAGATTACCTGGACTAGGCATTTCAAAGCACTGGAGAAGTCTTACTCTGTTTCTTCTTCAGTAATACCACAGGACTGAGGGTGATTCACTTCCACTCTGGCTTTGTGGGAACAACAAATTCTTCCACAGACGGGGCAGCCGGTGGTAGTTTGGGAGGTGGTCCACTCCTTGACCCACTTATGCAGGGCTTCCTGGTGCTCCTGATACATGGATTCAAGGACTCAATACAATTCCAAATACTCCTCCACTTTGTGAGGTCATGGGCCAGAGATGTTGCATTTCTTCAAGGAGGCTTTGACCACTTCCTTGAATCCTTTCTTCTGTCCATCGAGTAATCTCTTTCCATGACAGACCTTGGAGTGGAGTGTCTGTTTCAGGAATCTGGTGTTGGGCATGTGAATGATGTGGCGTGCCCAACACAGCTGACTGAATGAAACTGGGGTTCACCAGATCATAGAACAGTACAGCACAGGAACATGCCCTTCAGCCCATGATGTCTGCACTGAACATGATACCAAGGATATGGATCATGTACAGGCAGAAGAGATTTAGTTTAAATCCTGCCTGTACATGATCCATATCCTTCCATCCCCTGTATATTCATGTGTCTACCTAACAGCCACTATCATATCTGCTTCCACCACCACTTCCCCTGGCAACCAGTTCCAGCCACCCACCACTCTCTGTGTAAAAACTTGCCCCACACATCTCCTTTAAACTTTCCCTCTCTCACCTTAAATACACATCCTCTTGTATATGACATTTCTACCCTGGGTAAAAGATTCTGACTGTCTACCCTATCTATGCCTCTCATAATTTAATAAACTTCTATTAGGTCTCCACTCAGCCTCCACCACTCCAGAGAAAACAGCCCCAGTTTGTCCAATCTCTTCTTATAACACATGCCCTCTAGTCCAGGCAACACCTTGGTTAACCTCTTCTGCACCCTCTCCAAAGCCTCTACATCCTTCCTCTAAAGGGATGACCAGAACTGCCCACAATACTCCAAGCGAGGCCTAACCAAAGATTTATATAGCTGCAACTTGACTTCCTTACTCTTATACTCAGTGAAGAGGTACTGCAACATTGTCTCTGCAAAATCCTTCAAATTAAATAGCTAGTTAAGCAAAGTAATGTCATTGTCTTCTCCTAAGCCAATGTCCCCAGCATTACTGATCTGTCTCAGCAGCTTGGTTGCATTAAGACTTGGCATGGCGACTGCTCTGCCCGATACTGCAAGAAACTGCAGACAGTTGTGGACACAGCTCAGCACATGACAAAAACCAGCCTCCCCTCCATGGACTCTGCCTACACTTCTTGCTGCCTCAGTAAAACAGCCAACATAATCAAAGACCCCTCCCACCCAGGTCATTCTCTCTTCTCCCCTCTCCCATCGCACAGAAGATACAAAAACCTGACAGCACGTACCATCAGGCTCAAGGACAGCTTCTATCCCGCTGTTATAAGAAGATTGAATGGTCCTCTAGCATGATAAGATGGACTCTTGACCTCTCAATCTACCTCGTCATGGCCTTGCACCTTATTGTCTGCCTGCACTGCACTTCCTCTGTAAGTGTGACACTTTATTCTGCATTCTGTTATTGCTTTTCCCTTGTACTACCTTGATGTACACATGTGGTGAAATGATCTGTATGGCTGGTATGCAAAACAAAGTTTTTCACGGTATATCGGTACATGTGACAATAATAAACCATTTCACCAATGGTTGGGCTACATCACTCTCATGACTC
Organism: Pristis pectinata; assembly: GCF_009764475.1. NCBI lineage: Eukaryota > Metazoa > Chordata > Chondrichthyes > Rhinopristiformes > Pristidae > Pristis > Pristis pectinata. Next base: position 5,699,884 of record NC_067429.1, read on the forward strand.
ATAAAACAAACACTCGGTTCCAAACTCTGTCATAGCAAGTGCAGAGAGAAGGCTTCAAGAACATTTTCAAAGCCTCCTTGACGGAATACAACATTCTCATCAACTTATGGGAATTCCTGCTGTGACCTCTTAAAAAGTATCTGGGAAGGCACCGAGAGCTTCAAGTAGCTTCAGTGGGACCACAGGCGAGGCCAAGGAAACGTGGCAGGAGGAACACAGTATCTCCCCTACAGTTCACTCACCTGCATCAAGTACCTCCTGCCTCACCTGTGGCAGAGTCTGTGGATCCCACATTGGCCTCAACAGCGATGTTAGAACCCTGAGAACCAGAGTAAGAGCACTTCATTCTCCACCCTAAGTGCTGCCCACGAGGTGGGCCAGGCTTCCAGTGGAAGACTCTGCCCAGGGCTCCAGATTGTGGCAACGGGCAGATGATTTCAAAGCAATGGAAGATCTACGCCATTAACTCCAGATTTTGCAATTGGTATTCAATTTTCATTTCTAGTAATTTAGGAAAACTTTTGTACTTCTCCCATCAGACCTCCTCCAGGCATATCTTTTGTTACTGACCAATTGCTTTACGATCCTCTTCCACGCTGCACTATTAACCCTTACATGACATAATGTCTTCTGCCTTCCTCCCCAGTCACAAACCTTCCTTCGGTTCTCTTCCGCCATCGCCACAACCCAGCACACCACCACCATCACCCCACCCCTTTCTCTGCACCTTATAACTTGTTTTATCTCTAACATTTCCCAGTTCTGATCAAAGGTCAGTGACCTGAAATGTTGACCTGACTGTTATTTGCTAGTGTATTTTTGCAGGGAGCCAGAACACTGTTCTATTGCTTAGTTACAAGCTCAATTTCATCCTCCTGTAGAAATTTTTGCAGATCCATTCAAATCCAACAACTGGTAATTTTCAATTTTAATACTATTAAATATTTTGCACATGCAATGTAAAGACCTTAATTCCTTCTTGTTATTAGGCACATTCAGTGTCAACATTTACCACTGTAAATTGCTATGTCAACAGATACCAATTACATTTGCTACATTAATGGTCACAGTGTAGTTGCAGGCTCTGCCCACTAGATGGCCCTAAGGAATGGACCTGTGTCATTATCTACTATAATTGTAGAATTGGTGCCATTGTTTTCTTCAAAATAAATTCAACAGATTAAATCAATGTTTACTTTTAAGCATTTATTTTCATTTTATATGTTTGAATATTCAAGACTGAAAATCTGGCAAGTAGGGACAGACAATTTATCAATGGCAATAGCATTCCATGACCACCTGTCAAAATATTTAAAAATGAACATGAGTAAGTCAATTAAATCTTAGCTGCTTTAAATCATTCTGTTCTTTTGGCTGTTATATTAATGTGAAAACAAATTGAAAAATGTAAATACAGCCTGCTCAAGCTGTCTGTTTTAAAAGATTTGTCTACTTGTTGACTTATTAATGAATTCTGATTATCAATGATGGAAATGTTTTTTCATTGATTTTGAATCTGAAGTGAAATCAGTAGTTGTTTCTAACTGATAAGAATTGTGTCCTACCAAGCTTATGTATATTAAAGCTCCTGCTAACACCATGACCTTTTACTGGCATTTCTTTCAACAGAAGCTATAGCAAATTTAAGAAGTGAACAAAAAACCACCTGAACAACTTTTCTCCCAATTATCCCTTAAGACCCTCTTCTCAATCTTGGCCATTTGCAACACTCACTAATTAGGTCCCAATCATTGGTTTGAGTCTACCAGCCATTTCTTTCCTTCAGTCCTGAGTTCAACATCTCTTTACCATTCAGTGACCAATGACGTGAAGTTTTCATCATGAACATCAAATATCTGTGTATTCTTTTTCTCATAGAATCATGTAATCAGTACTGTGGTGGTACAGAAGGAGGCCATTCAGCCCACCAAGTCAGTTTGAGTCCCTTCCCATTGATCTCTCCCCATTCCCCTTAAAACTATTCTCTCTCAAATCCCGAGCCAATTCCCATTTGAAGGCACTAATTGATTCTGTTTCCACCAACCTTACAAGCAGTGAGTTCCAGATCTTAAATGTTCTCCAAGCAAAAACATTTTTCCTCACAACCCCCTTGGATGTTTCACCCATAATTTTAACCCACGACCCTGGTTGTTGAACCATCTGTTAATGGAAGCTGCTTCTCTCTAATCTCACTCCCCTCTTTCAAGTGCCCTCTCAATCTTCTTTGCTCCAAGGAGAACAACACCAGCTTCTCCAGTCTAACCTCATGGCTGAAATCCAGAACCATTCCCAGATCTTCATAACCTTCTTAAGATGTGTGACCAGAATTAAACAATGCTGCAGTTGTGGTTTAACCAGTGTTTTGTAAATCTTCAACAAATCCCCCTCCTCTTAAACTTGCTTCTATGAATCCCAAGATTCATCTTACCATTTGATTATGAAATGTGCATAAAGATAAAAATTGATAACCATATACTATGAGCATATAAGAAATGAGTTCATTTCATTTCACAGAAAGCATCCTATCCAGATGCATCACGGTTTGATATGGCAGCTGCTCTGCCCAAGGCCACAAGAAACTGCAGAGAGTTGTGGACACAGCTCAGCACATTTGAAAACCAGCCTCCCCTCCATAGACTCTGTCTATTCTCACCACTTCAGTAAAGCAGCCAGCATAACCAAAGACCCCTTCCACCCCAGACATTCTCTCTGCTCCCCTCTCCCATTAGGCAGAAGATACTGAAAGCACGTACCACCAGGCTCAAGGACAGCTTCTTTCCCACTGTTATAAGACTATTGAAAAGTCCCCTAGTACAATAGAATGGACTCTCGACCTCACAATCTACCTCATTATGGCCTTACACCTTATTTTCTGCCTGCACTGCACTTTCTCTGTAACTGTAACACACATTATTCTGCATCCTGTTATTGTTTCCCCTTGTGCTACCTCAATGCACTGTGCAGTGAACTGATCTGTACGGATGGCATGCAAAACAAAGCTTTTCACTGTACCTTGGTACATGTGACAATAACAAACCAACTTACCAATTTTTCACATCCAAGATCACACTATTACTTATATTTACTAATCAGAAAAACCACTGGTTACATCAGAGTTTTCAATTAACTGCACATTAAATTACATATATGATGACATTTAACCCAAAATATTCAAAAGTAACTGTAAGGTTGATATCAGAAAATATTTTTATGTATTGGGTGGTCTACATGTGGGATAACTTCATAGAGGCAAAAATCCCATTTAATAGAGTTTGTTAGGGTCATTTAGTATGGATGAAATCAGCGTTGGGCAGGCAAACTTCAAGTGACACCAAAGCCATTATGAGTGACATAAAAGCTAACTCTATAATATACACTAACTTCTGCTGTAAGTAAGCACTTAACTGAAACACAATGCATTTCCTGGCAGCACATACCACCATGGCATGTCCCCTGGTTAAAACATAACCACAAGCTACAGTGGGAATGAATTTGGAAATCAGGTGTAACTTGTAGCAATTCTTCTCAGTAAATGAAAAGAGTAAACAATAATGTCTTTAGACATGTGTTCTCAATTATTATATACTCACAGTGCATACCTTTGTTTTACATTTATTGCCAAAATGGCAATAAAAGTTAGTTACAAAACGCTGAGGGTTATTATGTAAAGTGGGACCTGTGACATTGACGTGAAAGTGTAACAGTGGAAAATGCAATACAAAATCTATGCAGCAAACTCTTCAACAGGATTTTATTTCATAAAATCAAAATGAAATATCACAGAATTCTGTTCAAGAAAAATATGCAGGATTTAAAGCTCTTCATTTAAATTCTCAGAAGTCTCAATAAAATCTTTCAAGTCAAGTAATATGTTTCAGAAGTCTGCACATCCAGTGGTTGGTGGGATCCCTATTCTGCATATGTGGCATTCTGAATCAGAAGATTCAGTTCCTGAAGGTTTCTGATAAATCTTTTGACTTTATTCCAATATGAAGAATTTGAGTTCAGTGCAAGCTCTCCCATGACCTTCAACCTTTGGTTGGTAGAAATCCTAAATTTATGTGCAACATGAGTCTGGACTGAAGAATTGCACTGCGTTGAGAATAAACTGAGCAGCTTTCAGTCTAAAGCATTAATCAAGAAACTATTATTGAATATTTACACAAAATTGTGTTTATTCCCTGATGACTGCCTCGAGCCCATTTACTTACTGCTGTTGCACCCAACTGTGTCCAAGCAGTCAAGAAAAAGGTTCTCCTGTTTTAATTCAGGAATACTGACAGTAATTGCACTACTTTCCCCCATTGCTTCCTGCCATATGGCACCAGCAAACTCAGCCTAGACAGACTCCTTTATAAACCATAGGCCAATTTCAAATGAGAAAGCTTTTGGCAAACCACTGGTTCATTTCCAAGGTTTTAGACAGAATCCTCTCACACAAACATCTGTGAGGTCCCTCAGAGTCAATGAAAGGTCTTCAACCTGAAACGTTAACTCAGTTTTCCTTTCAACAGATGCTGCTCCACTTGCTGGGTGTTTCCATATTTTTCTGATTTTATTTTGGTTTTCCGAATTTTGCTGGCTTGCAACTTTTCCCAGCACAGGGAAAAGAGCTCAGAGAAAACCTGGAGCATTTTATCTTTTTAGCAGCGTGGTCTGTTTGCTGCACACTATATCCTTTCTTATTGAAAGTCACTTCAGGGTGTGCCCCAAGAGCACATCACAAAATCCAGACCCTCCTCCAAGGACACTTCTCACTGCCTCAGAAAAGCAGCCAGCATAATCAAAGACCCCTCCTACCCCAGACATTCTCTCTTCTCCCCTCTCCCATCAGGCAGAAGATACAAAAGCCTGAAAGCACATACCACCAGACTCAAAGACAGCTTCTATCCTGCTGTTATAAGACAATTAAACGGATCTCTTGTATGATAAGATGGACTCTTGACCTCAGAATCTACCTCGTCAGAACCTTGCATGACTGCCTGCACTGCACTTTCTCTGTAACTGTAACACTTTATTCTGCATTCTGTTATTGCTTTTCCCTTGTACTACCTCGATGTACCAATGTGGTGAAATGATCTGTATGGATGGCATGCAAAACAAAGTTTTTCACTGTACCTTAGTGCATAAACCAATAAACCATTTCTATCATGTTTCCTATCATGTTTATCGAATGTTTGTAAGTTGGAAACTGTAAGGACATTAAAGCCATCCCCAGTGGTTTCTTAACAAGTGCCCAGTAGTTGTTATACTGTAGACATCCCAACCCTTACTTTGGGTCCCCCTTCCACCGTCACTATAAAGTTAAATAGCAGTTATTTGTGTGGAACTTGCAAACATTTTATTTGTCAGTGTACCATGTTATGAGGCTTTCTTGATGTCACTTGAGGCTTCACTCCCCCGAGATCACCAAAGAGGTTAATGAGGCAAGGTCCTCTCCAAAGCTGTGTTGATAACTGTACTTGCATTGTCACCTGTATTTGCCATGTATCAGAGTTCATCCACTCTTTAATGACCAAAAGCACATAAAATATTTCTTTCCGTGTTTCTCCTGATATAGTAGGATAATTAGGATTTATGTCTCATTTATGTGCAAGCTGTTAGTCAGACTAATGCCAATATTCATTGTTGTTTTGGTCCAAATTCTCTTAATATGGTAACTTGTCTTTGTCCTGTTTCAACCCCCATTCGCGACGTTGTGCTTATCTTTTCTTTTCCAACACTTCCTTCTTGGTGTAATTAGCCCCAAGTAATATTTTTAATTTTCCCCTTTGTCCCCTTAACCTACCTTTTCATACAATCCTGAATGTTCCTATATTCATCCTGATATACCCTTTAACACACCGCACCTCAGTGTTAGGGTTCTATTTTGTTTCTGGTTTCTGTACTTGTTAATCCTAGGACAAATTGATCCTGCCTATTCACCAATGAATCTTTAAGGCCACTCTATTTAATATTAGTAATAACATAGAACATAGAACATAGAACAGTACAGCACAGTACAGGCCCTTCGGCCCACTATGTTGTGCCGACCTATATAAACCTTATCCCCATTCAATCTATCCCCCTCTCTACTTCACCTCCCATAACCCTCGATTTTTCTTTCATCTATGTGCCTATTTAATAGTCTCTTAAATGACCCTATCTTATCAGCCCCTACCACTACCCTCGGCAGTGCATTCCAGGCACCCACCACTCTCTGTGTAAAAAACCAACCTCTGACATTTCCCCTGAAATTTCCTCCACGTACCTTAAACAGGTGACCTCTAGTATTGGCCATTGCCACCCTGGGGAAAAGATGCTGGCTGTTCACTCTGTCTACACCTCTCATAATACTGCTATCAAGTCTCCTCTCATCCTCCGTCGCTCCAAAGAGAAAAGCCCCCACTTGCTCAATCTCTCCTCATAAGACATGCTCTCCAACCCAGGTAGCATTCCTGTGAATCTCCTCTGCACCCTCTCCAAAGCTTCCACATCCTTCCTATAATGTGGTGACCAGAACTGAACACAATACTCCAAGCGTGGTCTAACCAGAGTCTCATAGAGCTGCAACATAACCTCTTGGCTCTTGAACTCAATCCCCCGGCTAATGAAGGCCAACACACCCATAACATAATTGTTATAATAACAATCTAATAATATAATAACAATATAATAACAAATTAACATAATTGTTGCAGCTATATAGGTCCCTGGTCAGACTCCACTTGGAGTACTGTGCTCAGTTCTGGTCGCCTCACTACAGGAAAGATATGGAAGCCATAGAGAAGGTGCAGAGGAGATTTACAAGGATGCTGCCTGGGATGCAGAGCATGCCTTATGAAAGCAGGTTGAGAGAACTCGGCCTTTTCTCCTTGGAGAGACGGAGGATGAAGGGGGACCTGATAGAGGTGTATAAGGTGATGAGAGGTATTGATAGGGTAGATAGTCAGAGGCTTTTCCCCAGGGCTGAATTGATGGCCACAAGAGGACATAGGTTTAAGGTGCTGGTGAGTAGATACAAAGGAGATGTCAGGGGTAAGTTGTGAGTGTGTGGAATGGGCTGCCGGAAATGGTGGTGGAGGCTGATACGATAGGGTCTTTCAAGGGACTGTTAGATCGGTATATGGAGCTGAGTAAAATAGAGGGCTATGGGTAAGCCTAGTAATTTCTAAGGTAGGGACATGTTCGGCACAGCTTTGTGGGCCAAAGGGCCTGAATTGTGCTGTAATTGTTCTATGTTCTACGCTCTAACATCTTCAGATTAATTTCCATACACTTGAAGATGGCATTTATGAAATTATATTGTAGGCTTAATATTGATAAATTACAGAAAGGTACTGTATATGATTGTTTTCTGGCCGGGCTCCCACTTCTAATGCCAATATTATCTAGGACACTGATCATTACAAATCAAAATATTCTCTTGGCTTTTCAGATCCATTGGATTAGAAAGCCCTCAAGAAATAATTGTGTTAACTTGACATTCCCAAATTATATCAGGGTTGGTTTAAACTCCTTTTAAATAAGGAAAATAGAAGCCACTTGAACCCTTTCCCTACCTTAGTTAGATCTTGGCTGTCTCAAGTCCAAACATCACTGTTACTTCTCCATGGAACAGGATGCATTCCTGCCTATTCAGAGTTGCTGATCTGTACCATGCCTTTAATATTTTTCCCTTTCATGTTTCACACATATCCATCAATCAATCTATTTGACCTCCACAGTGAACACGCCTACCTCACCTCCATCCCCATCTCTACAGTCTTTCCTGAGCGTTCATTTGTAAATTGCATCAATTACCATCATCTGAACTCAGGCACGTTTCTGATTTCACTGAGTCCTGCCACTCAAGCTATTTTATGTTAGTAAATTGGTAAATTGGTTTATTATTGTCACTTGTACAGTGAAAAACTTAGATTTGCATGCCAGCCACACAGATGATTACATTACAACAGGAGATTGAGGTAGTACAAGGGAAAACAATAACAGAATGTGGAATAAAGTGTTACAGATTACAAAGAAAGTGCAGTGCAGGCAGACAATAAGGTGCAAGGGCCATAATGTGGTAGATTGTGAGGTCAAGAGTCCATCTTATCATACTAGGGGATCATTCAATATTCTGATAACAGCGGAAAATAAACTGGCCTTGAGCCTGGTGGTATGTGCTTTTAGGTTTTTGTGTCTTCTGCCCATTGGGAGGGGGGAGGAGAATGGGTGTGATCATTGATTATATTGGCTGCTTTACCAAAGCAGCGAGAAGTGTAGACAAGAGTCCATGGAGGGGAGGCTGGTTTCCATGATGTGCTGGGCTGTGCCCACAACTCACTGAAGTTTCTTGCAGTCTCAGGCAGAGCAGTTGCCATACCAAGCAGTGATGCATCCGGATAGGATTCTTTCTATGGTGCTTTGATAAAAATTGGTGAAGGTCAAAGGGGACATGCCAAAGTTCTTTAGCCTCTTGAGGAAGTTGAGGCACTGGTGAGCTTTCTTGGCCATGGCATCTATATGGTTGGACCAGGGCAGGCTACTGGTGTTGTTCACTCCTCGGAACTTGAAGCTCTCAACCCTCTGGACTTCAGCACCATTGGTGTAAACAGGAGCATGAGCGCCGCCCCCCTTCCTGAAGTCTTTTGTTCCTTTGTTTTGCTGAAACAAAATTTCCATGTTCCAAGACTATGTTCCCAGTCTTCATGTACATGGACCCTAGCTGACCCCATCCAGCTCCCAGTGATTGCTGTTAGCGGGTTCACTGACTTAAATCCATTTCACGTTTTATTTGGAATCCAATTTTCTTTCCTCTCCACTTGAAAACCTCAACCCTTGTTCAAATGCTTCTCAACCACTGCTTCAGATTTTTCTCTCAAATCTTGTGCTCTGATGATTCAATTCTTCTCAACTGCAATTGTTATTTATAAAAGTGGCTCTGTTACATCCTCAGTTTTCCTGGTTAATCCTTGCTCTTTAGCAAGGACATAAAATTGACAAGGAATCATTACTTACCTTGAACTGAATCCTGCAAATTTATGTTCAAAAAATAAATGTCAATTACTCCTCACTGAATTTTACAGGAGACAATGTACTTTTGAAGACAATTTGCCAATGTGACACGAGGAACAGTACTCCTGAATTGCTTGGGTCCTCAAATACACATCCTCTAAATCTCCTGTATGACTTTTCTCTAAGATCAATGGTGCCACTTCAACCTTTCATTTGGAAAATTATTGGCTCAAGTCTGACTCCAGCGATCTTAGTACATAGTCTAGACTAGCGCAGTGTTAGGGATATGATAGATGGTCAAATGTGCTGTCTTGTTCTTTCCTCTCAGATGGATGTAAAGAAAAAACATCCCATTATTTCAAAGAAAAGCAGAGGAAATCTCCCTAGGGACCTAGCCAATATTTATCCCTCAGCCAACATCAGTGAGCAGATTACCTGGAACTTATTCTGCGTGGAAACTTGTGTTGCACAGATTGGTGACTGGTTTCCTTAGATCAAAACAGTGACTACGCTTCAAAAAGTACTTTGGAATTTGGTCATAAAGTTGCCCAGAAATGCAAGTGGACAACAGTTCAACTGGACTAAGTGCAAGTAGACTGAAAAGCACAGGGTATACGGGAACAGAGGAGTTCGATGGGCAGGGTATATATGATAAATCTTTGACAGTGGCAGGATATGTTGAAAGAGTGATTAGTAATGCACAGGGGACCCTGTGTCTCATAAATAAATGTATGGAGTCTGAAAGCAGGGAGGTTTTTTGAATCTTTATAAAACACTGTTTAGGCCACACCTGAAGTTTCGCCCCCAGTCCTGATCTCAGGACTTCAGCAAGGATGTCAGGATCCTAGACAGAGTACAGAAAAGATTTATTAGAATGGCTGCAGCAATGAGAGATTAGTTTAGACTGGAGAAACTAAGGTTGTTCACTTGAGAATAAAGACTGAGATGAGATTTGATAGAGGTGAACAAGATTGGTTTAGACAGAGTACATCGAGGGGAATGAGTGATACACGAGGATCAAAGGACTTGGATCACAGTGATAATGCAAGAAATGTGGCCATGTGAGGTAAAATTTGTTTATGTAGAGAATAGTGAATAAATGGAACTCAGTGATATTAAGAATGCTGGAAGCAGTCAGTTAGGGCATTCAAAAAGGAACTGGATAAGCATTTGATGGAAAATAATTTTCAGCATCTCTGAGAACAAGCTCGGGTATGGAACTCATGGATTGTTTTACAAAGCTCTGGACTCATTTGGCTGAACATCCTCCTGGAATACAGCATTGCTTCTATGATTCTATGTTCATCTCAATCTATATTATTTTTTTAAAACTTTTTTCCCCTTACTTTACCTCCTACATCTATCTTTACTGAGAACCCATTAATTGTGAAACCATTCCTAACAAATATTAGACAAACGTCTGAATCTTTTTGTTCTTTTAAAAGATGAAATTAACTATTTTTCATTTGTTTTACTGGTAGCTAGTTCAGAACATTTGTACAAATAGTAAGCAGCTCATTGTGGAGACTGGTTTAATGGCTTCGCAAAACTGAGCATGAAAGCTGAATTAAGATTCACAGTTAAAACAGAGACTTCTGAGGTTAATCTGCTCTTGACTGATGTCAGCTCAGCTTCCTTCCAACTTCAAGCTTGGTAATAAGTACAAACCAGTTGCCCTAATAATATGATTGGTTTGCCCTGTTTGACAGAGGTAATAAACAAACAGATGGCAAAAAAAAAGCAAAAGAATTCTCAATAATTAATGGCAATTTCTCATAAGTGAAGTGTAAAAACCAAACGACAGTGGCTCCTTAATATTCAAACAATAAAGATGCTAATCAAAGTACTTTACAACTAAGGATTGATAAGGTTGACCTTCCTTTAGCTCACCAAATTAAGCATATTGCACAGTAATTGGAAGGCTTGTGTCTGGACAGTTTATTGATCAGTTTGTTACAGGCCGACAAATATTTTATTTGACGTTCTACTGCTGGGAAAGTCAGTAACATTCAGTGCCCAAATTCTTGTGTGTTGCAGGGTATGCCTTATTCAATCAAAGGTCTTTCCATCTCTTCCTTTGTCATTGCAGAGAGGAAAAGAAAATTAGCCAAACCCACATAAGGGTGATGGTTGAGTGGAGATTGTGAAAGAGTGGGGCCCAAGCTGTGGTAGAGATTTGGACATCGGAGGCTGGGGCAGAGGGCAGGGTTGTGGTCTGTGGATGGGTGACGTGTTGGACTGGAGATTGGCAGAAGGTCAAGGCAAGAATAGGCAGTTAGCGATCGGTGGGGGTGGAGTCAGTAGATGGGAGGAATCAAGTTGACAGATCAGTAGTTGGGAAGAATTGAGTGAGAATTGCAAGCTTATGGGGAGGGATGGGGGGTGGGGGATGCTGAAGGTGAGCCAAGTGAAGGGACATACCTGAGGTAGATTCCCACTGCCAGCTCAATGGACCACATACACATGTGTGGGCACTTCAGTGAGAACACTGATCCACACTGAGTTAGCTGGTATCTGTTAGCAGTGGGCATTAAAGTTAGCTGCAAAGCAATGAAGTTAGAATGGGGGCATATATATTGTATCGATAGATGAACTAGGACTCCCACTCCTAATTCCTATCTAGTGACCTCTGCTGGAGATGAATATCAGAACACTAGTTTCTTCACGTGATCCTCGCACAATCCAATATAATGCATTTATTTGTATTAATGCCTCTGATTCTAGTATCTCATGCTCTCCCATTTTTAATGACCCGGCATCACAGCCAAGCTTTCAACTACTTCTCTGTCCTCCATTAAGACGCTTCTTAAAACCTGCCTCTTTGACCAACCCTTTGATCATCTGTCCCAATATCTCTCTGTGTGACTTGATGTCACTTTTTCATTGAATCACAATAATGGCAATCATTTTGGAGCATTACGTTATATTTGAGGGACTCTGTGAATGCAAGGTGCTGTTTTTGATGCCGTGCACTCACTGCCCCTCACTCACCTGCACACACAAAGAATGGTCACTTGGGTGAGCGAGGTGAGGCTTAACAGAACCCATGGAACCATATCCTAGTATGGGTCAGAGGGATAAAGCCTGGAGAAAACAATGCCTACAATTAAATTAAAAAGCTATTCACAGAGATTTCACAAAGGATGCCATGTGTGTTTATCAAGTCATGAATCTGTTCTGTTTGCATGTGCCCTCAATATGAAAGAAATTCCTGTTCTTTCACAAACCTGCCTCTCATTTTCCACAGTCGCTGCAAAGGCAACTAACCAATGCTAACACTACTTTTATAGATTTTGACACCATGATCTCACTTAAAATTATCAATACAGCTTTAAACAAAAAATAATGCACCACCATTGTCACAGAAGAGGTGTCTGTTCAAATCTGCCTTGATTTATTTGAAAATATAAAATAGTGGAAATTATGTTTGAAATAACCTCAATGGCATGTGCCAAAATTAATCTTTTTAAGAATATTGTCAAGCTTTTTTTTCAAAGGAAAATCAGTGTGTATATTTGGATCAATGAATGAAGCACTTTTGGGGTAAATACTTGTGAGACTAGGTCTCATTTTCACACTTAAATACATTGGTTATGAACTTCCTCAGGAACCTACTCTTGGATGTTTACTGTAACATTGGAAGTCAAAACAATCAGGAAAAAAATCATTGATACCATTTTTCCAGGGGTTAACAACAGCTCCTGTTCCAAAATTATTACAGACAATTGAGGGAACTCTACCTCTGATGTCTATCCTTTAGGTTGGTATTCCAGAGAAGTACTGCATTCCTGGCATCCGACCAAGTCCCTGCTTGACTGGTTTAATAATTGATAGAGGAACATAGGTAGATTTCACACAGAATTAAGCCATTCATCTTGGGCCTGCTCTTCTATTCAATTAGATTAAGAATGACCAAGATGGTATTGGTATTGGTTTATTATTGTCACTTGTACCGAGGTACAGTGAAAAACTTGTCTTACAAACTGATCGTACAGGTCAATTCATTACACAGTGCAGTTACATTGAGTTAGTACAAAGTGCATTGATGTAGTACAGGTAAAAACAATAACAGTACAGAGTAAAGTGTCACAGCTACAGAGAAAGTGCAGTGCAATAAGGTGCAAGGTCACAACAAGGTAGATCGTGAGGTCATAGTCCATCTCATTGTATAAGGGAACCATTCAATAGTCTTATCACAGTGGAGTAGAAGCTGTCCTTGAGCCTGGTGGTACGTGCCCTCAGGCACCTGTATCTTCTACCTGATGGAAGAGGAGAGAAGAGAGAATGTCCTGGTTGGGTGGGGTCTTTGATTATGCTGGCTGCTACACCAAGACAACGAGAGGTAAAGACAGAGTTCAAGGAGGAGAGGCTGGTGTCCTTGATCCGCTGGGCTGTGTCCACAACTCTCTGCAGCTTCTTGTGGTCCTGGGAAGAGCAGTTGCCGTACCAAGCTGTGATACATCCAGATAGGATGTTTTCTATGGTGCATCAGTAAAAGTTGGTGAGAGTCAAAGGGGACAAACCAAATTTCTTTAGCCTCCTGAGGAAGTAGAGGGATGGTCTTGGAAAGAGGAGGTCCTGGTAAGCAGTCAATGGCCTATCTTGTTATCGATCAAAATATTTATTCCAGCATCCTAGTTCAACCTTTCCCTTGTTCTTTCCAAAGTGCTCCAGCTGATATAAACATCAGCTTTCAGTTTAATGAAGTATCAGCTGGCCCTGCCAGCCTCTACTGCCCAGAGTGGATGTGGTTCATGCTTTTAAGCAATGTGCATCCTGACCGACGCACCAGCAGAGTCTTCACATCATGGTGGGAGGGCAGGTTTCTAGGGCATGTTTGGTGGTCAATTTTTAATGAAACAAAAGCAAAATACTCCAAATGCTGGAAACTTGAAAGAAAAACAGAGAATACTAAAACTATTTTAGCCAAATAGGTAACATCGTGGAGATAGAGAAAAGGTTATAAGTTCAAGTCAGTTACTCTTTATCATCATTATTGGAAGAAATTTAAAGATTTAATAATTTTCACACAATACAGAGGCAGGGTAGGGAGAGGAAAGGACAAAATGACGAGGCTGTGCCAAGGTGGAAACCAGGAGTAACTTTGTTGCCAAGCCATAAATTATTAGAATTATATTCGGCAGCTAAATTGATCAATGCACAAAACGCTGGAGGAACTCAGCCGGTCGGACGGTAACTATGGATGGAAATGGACAGTCGATGTTTCCGGTCGAGACCCTTCATCTGGACTGGGTTGATCATTTTGGTTTGTGGTTGAAGCTGTGCCTTGGTCTATGACTTGATGTTGTCCGTGTCAAACTCCTTCCTTCTCAATTGCTCAGTGACAAGTGGGATAGTGACCCCAGTTGTTTCTATTTGTCTTCAGTGAACCATTTTCCATTTAAAAGATTATCTGTAAGGATGATCCATAGTTTGACCTGTACGGAATTGCGACATTTTCTTCATATTTACAGGGTTGTTGTAAAGTTGAGGCCACCTGAAATGGTCCTGAAGTGGATTCCATAATGTTCCATAAGATATTTATTTATTAGTCACAAGTACATTGAAGCACACAGTGAAATGTGTCTTTTTGCATTACTGAAAATGTGCTGGGGGCAGCCTGCAAGTGTTGCTATTCTTCCGGCGCCAACATAGCATGCCCGCAGCTCCTAGCCTGTATGTCTTTTTTGGAATGTGGGAGGAAACCAGAGCGCCCGGTGGAACCCATGCAAACATGGGAAGAACGTACAAACTCCTTACAGACAGTGGCAGGAATTGAACCCGGGTCACCGACGCTGTAATAGTGTTACGCTAACCACTACTCTACCATGCCTGAGGAATTTGATGGATAATGGACAGAAAGCAGGAGGGTGTGATCCAAGTTGGATCACAGACTGGTATGGAACCTCCAATGCACGGGATCGCAAGAGGCTGCAGAGGATTATAGACTCAGCCAGCTCCATCACTGGCACAACCTTCCCCACCATCGAGGACATCTTCAAGAGGCAGTGCCTCAAGAAGGTAACATCCATCACTAAGGACTCTCACCATCTGGGACATGCCCTCTTCTAGTTACTACCATCAGGGCGGAGGTACAGGAGCCTGAAGTCCCACACTCAACAATTCAGGAACAGCTTCTTCCCCTCCACCATCAGATTTCTGAATGGTCCATGAACCTATGAACATTACCTCATTATTCCTTTTTTGCACTATTTATTTATTTTTGTAATTTATAGTAATTTTATGTCTTGCACTGTACTGCTGCTGCAAAACAACAAATTTCACCTCATATAAATCAGTAACAATAAATTTGATTCTGATTCTGAAGAGACAGCACATGCTGCATGAGCCCGATGGCCCCCCTTCTGTGCTGTAGATTTTTGTTATTCCGGTAGGTTTGCTTGGCTCTTGTGTTAGGACGGGAACATTCACAGTGACAGCCTCAGGCTCCAAACGTCTTAAACTTCTCTATGACCTTCTTACCACCATTTGATCTTCCGCGCATTGGAACTAGTTCTTCTCATTCCTGCACAGATGTCATGCAAACTACCTCGCTTTATTGTCCCCTATCTATCCTGATGAGAATTAAGTGTGAATAACTAATCTTTCCATTAATTTAAGGAAATAATAGAAATCTGTAATGTATGAAAAATACAACCCTTAACGGAATTGAGTTTTCCTAACGTATATGAAAGGTTTTCTCTCCCCAGTATGTACCAAATCCAATGCCAAACGTTGTTACCGCCGCACTTGATGTTTAATCCGCATTTCTGATTACAATTTACATCCCTGTTCGCCTCAGATTAGATACGATGCTCCCGTTAGTTAGGTACAAGTTTTCCACAGTGCATAAAATGTATTTATCGCCGTCCTTCAATGGTTTGGTTTTCCCGAAATGGAAATTGTACAACCGGAAAGAGTAGAATTTGAGGAAATGCCAGTCTTGCGAATTTGTGCATAAATTACATTATTTGGTTAATGAGAAAGATCTGCTGGAATCCAGCGAACACGTGGAGGATTTTCAACGACTGGGTGAACAAAATATCTCTCCTGGTTCGGCTGGTAAAAAACAAGGAATGCAACATCTGTGTAACAGGAGGAAAGAACAGTTTGACTTCAAATTAGAACCCCGAACATCTGGAGCAGTCAAGCCTTGCTCGGACAGACCCTTGTTCATACTGGTTTGGAACGTCACGATTTTTTGATATACATCAAACTAGAAAAATACACACAAGTCGTGTGTTTAAATGGGTTTGCATTCTCTCGCATTCTGATTAACCATAAATCTCTAACATTTCTCTGTCGGATTGTAATTGGTGCCGTAGTTTAGTTTTTTTTCTGGTTAAATCCACAATCCTACCCAGTAAAATGAACTCTCGCTCGTTGTAAAAGATAATCGCTCTCAAAAGCAACCGGATCTTCCTGATTTACTCTCCGAAGAGTCTCAAACTTTAACGAAAGATTTGCAATCTAATTTTGCTCTCTCGAATCTGCCCCTAAATTCCCCAACGTTGAGAGTTCGGATATAAACGTTTAGTCTTAAGATAAATCAATCAAAATCGAAAGACTGAGTGGGGATTCGGTCACATAAAACCATCCCACGGAATATAAAGAGCAGCAGTCTTGTGACGCAGTGACAGAGGAGACAGTCTTGTTTAGTTTCTCCTGCGAGGCGAGTTAGCTGTTCTACCCCACCTGAAAGCACTATATATCTTCTTCCATACCCAGAGGACTGCAGTTCACATTCACGGTTAGGCCATCTCAGAGTTTGTGTAAAATGAAATGCTCTCCTATCCTTTCATAGACTGACATAATCTCAATCCGATCTATGGATGACCGTGGTGAATTAGTCGCTGGTGTGTAACTATAGGTAACGCCAATGCAGTGCATTTATTCCAATAGAACCGTTGAACTTTCCAGCTATCAATATTGCCTGTTTCATATTGTGAATTATTTCCATTACACCTTTCATTATAAAGAACAATTCTTATTTTAATTTACAGAAACCGATTTGAAATGTACGGTGCACCTTTTAATTAAAAAAAAAACGTTCTCTGAAACCACAATAAAAACCAGCATTGAATATTAAATCCTACCGATACCGAACCCCCTCGCTTCTATATTGTGTACATTCGGGAGGGGAAATGCATTATTTAGCATACATTTAGATTTAGAATATTCTCTGGATTATGGAATTTTATTTTGAATCCAGTGTGTTGTTCTTATAAAATGAAATGCCCAGGGTATGTTGCCAGCATCGATGGTAACCATGGCGACTCTCCAGAAAGGTGTACAATGCGCAGAGCTTGACGGTACAGTTGGCTGCCTCCTGCCACTGAATCTATTGCTTTTTCAACGAAGCCTGGTGAACGGCCCTCGATGGCTTTTGTTTCTCATTCGTGGCCTTGCCCCGCGCCCTACATTCTGGGTCTGAATAGAGTACCGTTCCCGGGGATGTTTGCAACAATATAATCCGCCCCTACCCGCCCTGGGCAGTATATTATCTTCAGCCGGCGTTCGGCACCATTCGCTTTATCATCAAACTTTCGATTCTTTTCCCCCAAATAATATGAAATACAGATTGATTTGGAGGTACCTTATTCACACACGGCTCTGGAGCCCCAAATAATATGAAATTGTGAAGGTAAATACAGATTGATTTGGAGGTGTCTTATTCACACAAGATACTGGAATCGGTGTTATTACATCCTCTCTCTCCCGTGTCAGTTGCTCCCAATCCCCTATTCGTTCCCAAGCCCTGGACCATCCACCCTCCTGGCGTGGTTTTCCCATCTTATCCCCATGGCCGGGCGACTGCCCCTTCTACAGAGAGAAGCTTTATTCCCTCAGTGACCCAGTATTCAGAATCGGATTTCCATCGCCCGATTGATGATAGAGCCTTCATTGATTTGGCCTTGGTGTGGTAATCCGGATGTCAACTGAATATAATATAACATGCCTTTTAATGTAACCCTCCTGTTAACCAAACCTGGGTCAACTGTGGGGGTGAGGTGCACGGATCACAGGATGCTTAGATCTCTAGCCAACCCCAATGTTTCAATGGAACCCTTGGTGACCTCAAGAGGTCGCAACGTTCTTTGTAGCCACTGTACAACTTTCTAAAGTGTACTGTTGCAAACTCAGGCACTGATGCACTTCCTGAAGATCAGGTGAAAATGCAAGAGTTCTTGAAATCTGAAAATGAAGGTAACGCTCTTAATAATACAACCCAGAGAGCTTGCTGCGTTGAAGCCTTCGGTGCATCTTGACCTTCCAGCCGCTGCATGACATGTTCTGTATCTTCAACAGCCTTTTCTTAAAATTCGTCCCTTGAAAACTTCGTCTCCAACCAGCGTACAATGTACAATCTCTAAATGAGGCGATATTATGTTACCCATCTCTATTCCTTTCAAAACTTTATTCAATAAGGTTTTTTTTGTTTGCTTTAGAAAATAAATGGATATTGTCATTATTTTAAAGGGATGGCTGTCACATCATTCCCCATTCTACAATCGAAAAGTTATTCTGAAACATGGGAAGATGTTTATAATTAAAGTAAATACAATTCTAGAATGATTTAATAGGTTTATCAAAACATAAAATAAAATTTATGAAACAATATTCCATCTGAACTCATTTCGTTTGTGCTATTCTGTCGGTAGCAAATCGTTAGAGGGAAAGAATTTTCATCTCATGTTCATTCGCACATACTCACAATTGCTTCTCTCTCTCTCTCTCTCTCTCTCACACACACACACACACACACACACACACACACACACATCAAACTAAGAAAATGTAAGCATTGAAATGCTAAATTGTACAGTCGACTCCAGTTAATTGAGGTTGTTTTTAAAGTCACCACTTGTGTTGAGCAGACAACACCAGTTTGTTTAGAATTAGTCCAATTATTTTTGCAATAAATATTTGATTGTGGCTGTCACCTTAAACAAAAGTATTCGAATGCAAAGCAGAAAGAGACCATTCTTGTTGAATTACCGAACAAAAGTCTCTCTATCTATAACCGCGGTATTTGCAAGTATGATTCTAATCTCATCCGCTTCTACCAATAGTGTCTAACCAGGTTATTCAGAATTCTGTACATATTTCATTCAAAGTATAGCGAGTAATATTTGTAGCTTATCTGTACCTGAATCTACTCCTTGTGCTTATAACCTAAGCTTCTGAAGAGATTGCAGGAACCTCGTAGGAAAGTAGGAAGAATGAAAAATGTCCACGTGAATGGGACTTCCAAAGGCAGTGGAGAGTTTGCTTGGAAAAGCTCCTATGGGAAGAGAATTTCCCTTCCCCCTCCAAAAAACAACTCCTATTTTCGTGGCTGGTGAAAGAATATGACAAGGTGTTCTGAAAGAGTTTCTCTGTTCAGGGCTGAAGGTGGATTTCTCCGAGATTCCGCCCTTTTTCTGATAACTGGAATCAGAAATGTACGGCAACTCAACAACAGCTCGACTATGGCGCAACTACAGTCCAACTATGGCTCAAAGGACGCTCTCTCCTCAGGCCCACAACACACAAACTCACAGACAACATTAACACAAAAACATTGAAGAGAACGGACATGTCCAACCGACTGGAAAAAATAAACTGATTTAAGTTTTCTCCAGAAATGCAAAAATGGAATTAGGAGACAAACGTCTCTGAGCAACTTCGCGTTCCACCAACGTTGAAAACCTCACAGCGACTTCACAGGCATACAAGTATTTCAGGGCGCGTTTTCCTGATGTTTTATCGACACATGAGCGAGAGAAAAAAAGTCTCCCTATATCATTCCTATTGAGTGTTGTATTTTCCAACACTCAACGCTCCTATTACTGGTCAATTTTAATCGTTTACAAATACCATCAAAGCGCATGAGATTGATTCAAACGATATCACGCGTCACAACACTGGTTGGAAGGGAACTGCTTCCTTTTAACAACTGGAACTGATGAGACTGATTTAAGGCAATTTTCTTTTAAAGGAGAAACCCACATCGCCTGATGTTTCAGCGAACACGTGTGGTGGCAAACTGTAGGCGCGGCCAATGTTGCTTCACTTAAGAGGAATCGACTGTACTCGATATCTGCAAGTCGAGGCAATGGGCGTCCAGATCGTCTGGGACCATAACCTGGAGGTGCATGTTGGCCATTTACATTTAAAAAGCTGTGTGGGGGGGGGGGGGGATACAAATGTTTCTGACAATAACCATATTGCTAAACAGAATATATATATTACATTTAATAAAGGGGCCGGCGGCCAGCTCGATCCTGGCAGCGCGGTGTATATTATACAGGCGACTTCCTTTTCCTTGTTGTTTGACATTAATTCGGCCGTTCCAGATTTCAGCAGGAGGCGGGAGCTGCCGAGCCGTTAACAGTCACTTTGCGGCCTCTGAGAACAGACGGAAGCATCTGGTGACAGTTTGTGTTCCCGTTCACGACCGAGGCAGCAGCGACTGGGTACTGAGGATTGGGAGAGAGTGCGGGCGTACCAGGGCTTGGCAGTGAAGAGGACGTGGAAGGAACGGCGGCTGGACTGCCTTTGTCACTCACAGAGTCACTCTCCGAGTTCATACTGGTATTGGCGAAGTCCTCATTGGGATGGCTGAGTTTTAACCTCTTGCAGGCAGGTTGAACCTTGTACTTCAGGGGCAAGGGACCATTCTACAAACAGAACAGGAAACACATACATCATTACATGTAGCTGGCACCCAAATACTAGAAATAACATGTAATACAGGCGCTTGAAATCTACCCACTGCTTGCTTCCGATCATCAAAACCCAGAAGGAAGTCTATTTGCCTGAGTAACTTTCCCAAATATCTAAAGATATATCATGTTAGCTTGCCCGTGTCCCGCACTGTCAGTAGTGGCCTTTCACTAAAGCTTCAAAAAGCCATTGTTGCTATGATTGAAAGGACCAGTTCCCCCCTTCACCCCTCCCACACACTGCATTACTCTGGAGTTTCCCAGCAATTTCTGCCCAAATAGTGGACCACTTTCCAAATAATGTTGGGGTCTGGCATATTTATAAAATACACGTGTTTTCATTTATTGGTAATTTAGCCATGAAGCATGAACAGGACATGCTTTTAAGAAGCCTATCTAGGGGACAGGACAAGTCGTTGGCAAGATCGCCATATGTATGCGATCTGTATGTACATACACCCTCATCACACCCTCTCTCTCAAACACATACACCACACACACACACACACACACACACACACACACACACACACACACACACACACGAGTTATAGTCACAATTGTATATCCGGTGGCAGTGAAACTCCGGGTTTCGAATCAACTATTCACAGCAACCCATGGTTGCTATATAAGTTCATCTACGTCAGCAATCGATTTTATACGCAAAAGGGTGGGGGTGGTTGAGGGGAAGAGGCGCTGATTGTACAGCACTTAGATCAATAATTAAATTACTAGCTGAGATAGGATATTGTAAAGGAGCAGCTGCTCAGTATGTGTTGCATATTTAGCATCCAATCCAAACCCAGGAACTATGTTTATATATGCAAGATTCGCACGTTAACGCCTACAAAATATTCAGTGTTGGCAGAATGTAACATTATTGGGTTGGGAAAATTTGACAGCGTTGGGTTGACAAATAGGCACTGGTTTAAAAAGCGCTAAAGGCGAGTTCAGGTAACGCCTGTACCTGCGCTTGTTGCATTCACTGTTCTGTGGCCCCATGCAATTCAAATAGTGAAAAGAATGGATTCACACGAATTACTACAGTACAAACTAAATAGGTAACGCTTCTTATACGGATTAAGTTAACGAATGCAGGATGTGAAAACACATGACAGAGTTCGCGATTCTGAACGCTCAGTTAGACTGATCCAACACCTGGTCTCTCGACCTGACTACTGGCCCAGTTCCCATGTTCACAAAAAACAACAATCCTCCTATCAATAGGGACCATACACCAAGGACTGCAATATCCTCTTGTTCACGCCTGGGTGAACAGCTGAACGCTGGTTGGCTGTTTTTTTTCTGCTTCTCAGATCACCCGAGAATTACCTGAGCACAGAGTCCGGAACAGCTGAGACTGCACAGAACCCAGCCCTCATTACAAAGGGGTTACATTGTATAGGGCGTGTACAATCACATCCAACGGTTGCCTACACATGAAATTGCTGTATAGACCTTTTCCATGCAAAGGGACGGGAGAAATGAGCAGCGTTCGACTATGTGTAACCGTTCTATCAACCGCTCAACTAACAATGGAGTGTAGTGCCGAGGGAGCGCCGCGCTTCGTCAGGTGCCGTCTTTCCGCTGAAACTTTAACCACGGCCCAATCTTTCAGAGGGATGTAAGAGATCCCGTGGCGGTATCTCAAAGAGCAAAGGAATTAACCCGGCTGTCTTGGGACCAATATCTCCCAGCATCAGAAAAACAGATTACCTGGTGATGATCACTTTAATGTTCATGGGAGCTTGCTGCGCTCAAATCGGTTGCTATCTCCTCTACATTACAACAGTGACAACACTTTAAAAAGCATTTCATACGCAATAGACACCCACACTGATGCGCGCGCGCGCACACACACACACACACACACACACACACACACACACACACACACACACACACACACACACACACACACACACACACACACACACACCAAAAGGCTGAACTTATCATCAAGGATCCCCACCATCCAGGTCATGCCTTCTTCTCACTACTACCGTCAGGCAGGAGGTACAGAAGCCCACACCACCAGGTTCAGGAACAGCTACATTCCTACAGCCGTCAGGTTCTTGAACAGACCTACACAACCCTACCTCAGCAACGGAAAACTATGGACACCTCTTGCACTACAGCGGACTTGTCTCTGATTGTGTTTTTTTTGCACTGATGTCTTATTTTGAACTGTCTTTTCTCTTCATTGTCTTGTTTCATTTAGGTATAATTTACATATAACTTAAGTTCTGTGTGTTGTCGGAACTGATGTGCCTGTGATGCTGCTGCAAGTTTCTCATTGTACCTGTACCTCACTGTACCTGTGCACATGACAATAAACTCGACTTGACTTGACATTATAGGTATCAACACACGCAGTAAGTCAATTGTACATAAGCATACACATATGGCCATATCCACGTTCAAAAACATATTCCTAAGTACAACCATATTCCACAACACATAACAAAAGAATAATTACCCGTCTCCATGTATAAATATACGCTATATCCATAAGTGTGTAGTAATCTTTAAGAGGTTCGTCTTCATACATAACGTCAATCTAGAATCAAGACAAATAATTTCATTAAAGAAAAAACACGGGAAATAGATGTCAATTTGAATTGTTCCTTTTTTTTGCGATTTATAAACTTACTCGAAAATTGCTGGGAATATCCATTTTATTCCGGAGAAATTTTCCCAAATGCATCACCGTCATTGCGGCTGGACACCGCAGATACCGGACGCTGTTAGTCTAGGGAGTATAAAGAGAGACAAGATGGGTGAGTCCTGGATGTTACGGAACTGGTGCCCGGGCCCCTGAGTTTCACTGGTCTGATGGTTGTGAAAATAAATGAAAAAATATTATTTGTCCCGTCCCCTTATTGTGTCCTCAAAAAAGATAATTACATAAATAACGATAGACTAGGAAAGCATTGAGCAGACAGAACAATACTTAACCACTCACGTCAGCGTGTTCACCAAGACAAAGCATCATTACTCTTTAACTACACATGGCGTCAATGAATAAAGGTCTCCACTATTGCGCCGCGCATCTTTCAACCAACCGAGTTGACTGCAAAAGCTGTCAAAGGTTAACGGTATCACACCTTCACTAGTGACACTAGTGACTGTGTACTACTACTATGTACTACAGTAATTAAAACAAGTTCTTTCCGGGACTGGAGCTGTAAGGCGAGAGGTAGACAGAGGAAAACATACTACCTAGATCTAATTTTAGCGATAGTGTTACCAATAAGGAAACCAAAGTCATTTATTCGAATCTTTCTCTCAACAACTCTCAAACAAACTTCTGTTGAACTTATTATACGCCTTGGAGGCAATGTTTGTAATTAGATTCAGGTGACTTGTTTACAACATAATAGTCAACAGCGATTATACTGTCACGTTGGGACTTGACTGAAGTTCTAGACATTTACACATTATCTAGAGTCCTATTTGGTATAGCTGGAAAACGTCAATGCCTGAACTGGTGTAGATTATTAATTCTACGTTATAGGCAACTGTATTTTCGTGTAGGATCAAAGTAACCCAGACTGCATTATTCAGAGGGAACAAGTGACCGGAATTTCACTGCATACTTATGATCCATAAGTGTCAACAGGAGTTACGTTCAAACATTTAATGGTATGGCCTTTTGTTAAAGGGTCAAAGAATTAACGGACTGGAGATTAACCCAGCGTTTAATAACACTGAAGCAAAAATACTGGAGAAATTAAGGTGCCGGTCACAAGCAGTTAGTGAACCTTACCCATAAGATAATACCACCCCTCCAAAAAAAACTCAACGTTATTCCTGCAATGTGTTGTAATTCAAGTCTGATCATTGTATTTTTGTTTAGCGAGGTTTGAGTCTACCAATAGAGGTGCCTATCCACGTTAATAGAGGGACCTGTCTCACGTCAATAGGGGGACCTGTCTCACTTCAATGTCCATCTCACGGCAATAGAGATGCCTATCTCAGGTCGATAGAGGTGCCTATCTCACGTTGATAGAGGTGCTTATCTCATGTCTAAACGATCATGCTTTGCTACATCTGTTTAAATTGTCCATCAATAATCAAAAATGGTCAATGAAACTTCCTTCAGAGTCTAACCCTGAAGTTCCCAATGTACTTTCCTCGCCTTTTACTGATTAACGCGATGAGTTCCTCTGTAAATAAAACCTTAAACAAAAAATAGCCGTTAGGGAGCACAGATCTGGATAACTACCGGAAGGGAAGAGAACACCAGCGCTCTAAGGAATGTAAGTGGGGGGAGGAGGGGTGACGCGGTAGGGTGGGTGCGGCTGGGGAAGGGGTGGGAAGAATATGCTGTGGGGGTGGATCACAGACTAATTAAACCGAATGCCTCCCCCTCCCGTGATTTAACAATTTACGATTTCGATGCCAGAAACCAAATTATAGTCTTGAATTTCCAATCAAATAATTAAAAGGCTTTGTTTCTTAGTCAATGTCACTGCCAAGAGGAAATGAATTAATGGATTGTTTCCATGTCTGGCAAGTACTCTGTTTACTTTCTATTGGACGGATGGGTTTATTAATAACCCGAGACTACGATCACTGCAATTTAAAAGACGAGCCTGAGAAAGAAAACCAAATAAACAGAAGTTGTCATCCCTTGTTTGATTTTTCATTCTTGTCAATAATTGCACCTGCATCGATAGTATTCAATCACCGTTTTAGATTTAGGAGTTAATTAAATAGCTCAGGAAAAACCTGTTAGAGAACTCACCTTGTCTGTTTCCTCAGTCTGTGGGACCTCTTTCTTTTCTGATCTAGAACAGAACAATTTGGAGCATTTTTGATCAAAGTATTTTTGAACAAAACTTCACAAACGCTGCTTTGGATCGTTCTGGCCCCATGAAAGGTGCAATGTGAATATGCTCTTTCACTAATACATGACCAACTAGTGGTTAGCTGTTATTGAGATGTATCATTCTCAAGTAACAGAACAACTAGCTCGACTACTTTCCCACAGTTTGGGGAGTTGCGTTAAGCTTAACTACAATAACACATCTCTCAGCAAAACAGAAACTGCGATGTTTTGCAACTTTAACAAGATCAAAGGAAGGTCTGGCTTTTCATCAAATATAGTTTACAGACAAATGGAAAATGATATTAACTTTGGAAGGAAAACAGATGCAACATTCAACTGATGTAATCATTGACAAAAAGAAAATCAGTAAATTTAAAGCACTTAACGGAAATGTTAGTGCCCTTCAGATGATTTAGTAATAGTTCAAAAACAGAAAATGCTGGATATACTCAGCAGAGCAGGTAGCATCTGTAGAGAGAGAAACTGAGTTATCCTGCATTTGTAGGTTTATTTTAAATGTTTTTCTAGTGATGAATTAGATAGGTAAATAAATGGATGGTTGTAATAATTAATTGTGTCGTTTGAAAAAGGAAACAGTGATTGGAGTGAAGGAGAGAAAAGTCAATGAAAATTAAAATGGAAAAGCTTTACCATATCACTTTCAATACATTTATATTTGATCATATTTAATTGCATTTAATCATATTTGATGACTTGACAATACAATTACATTGTTCATAGAAGACAATTAATTAATCAGTTAGCATATGATGTGAAGTCACACAATTTTCATATTTTCGTGTTTCCTTTTAACTTAGTGAGAGGGAATTTGGCCCAATGAGTCTATGCTAGCTCTCAGACCAATGCCATTCTCTCATTTATTTGCTTGCAACTTATTCCTGCTTACGTGTCCATCAATGCAAAATAATTTACAGTGGCTAATTTGCACTTCGTTGGAATGTGGGAGGAAACGAGCACCTGCTGACCATAGATCATGGGGGAGAACACGCAAACTTCTAACAGTCTTCACCACAGATCACAATCAAACCCAGGTCACTGGAGCTACAGATACTAAAGCTCCTGTGAAGAAGCAGGGAGTAACTCTTTGGCCTACAGCACTAACACAGCTTATCTGGTCATTATCATAATGCTGTTAGTGAGATCTTCTCACCTGCAAGTTTCAAGGTTTCCCTATTCTTAATGTTCTCCAAAAGTATGGTGATTTGCAAGAGGACGTCACAAGGCCATGAAATATGCCATGTTGATGCAAGCTCGAGCTTTCCAATGGATTGCAATGAAAGCAGTTCTTATACAAATATTACACCCAATGTGAGATGCAGCAAATGGGAACAAACAGAATAGGTGGAGGAGTAGAGAGTATTGAGGAGACAGGTAGGTTGCAGAGAGACCTAGATAGTTTAGGAGAATGGGCAAGGAAATGGCAGATGAGATTCAATGTTGAGAAATGTGCAGTTGTACACTTTGGAAACAGAAATAAATGGGCAGATTATTATCTAGAAGGGGAGAAAATTCAAAGTACAGAAGTACAAAGGGACTTGGGGATACTCATGCAGGATACCCTAAAGGTTAACCACCAGGTCAGATCGGTGGTAAAGAAAGCGAATGCCATGTTGGCATTCATTTCGAGAGGTATAGTGTATAAAAGTAAGGAAGTGTTGATGAGGCTCTACGGGGCACTAGTGAGGCCTCATTTGGAATACTGTGCACAGTTTTGGGCCCCATATCTTAGAAAGGATGTGCTGATGTTGGAGAGGGTTCAGAGGAGATTTACGAGGATGATTCCAGGAATGAAAGGGCTTACATATGATGAGCGTTTGTCGGCTCTTGGACTGTACTCACTGGAGTGCAGACGAATGCGAGGGGACCTCATAGAAACATTTAAAATGTTGAAACGACTGGACAGAGTAGATGTGGCCAAGCTGTTTCCCTTGGTGGGTGAGTCCAGGACCAGAGGGCACAATCTTAGAATTAGAGGGTACAGGTTTAAAACAGAGATGAGGAGAAATTTCTTTAACCAGAGGGTAGTGAATTTATGGAATTCCTTGCCACGTACAGCAGTGGAGGCTAGATCACTGGAGGCGTTTAAGGAGGAGATAGATAGGTATCTAATTAGTCAAGGTATCAAGGGATATGGGGATAAGGCTGGAAATTGGGGTTAGAATAGTTTTTCATTGACACCCCCCCCAATTTTTCATTTTTTCCCCTTTTCTTTGGAGCAGATGATGGGCCAAATGGCCTACTTCTGCTCCCTTGTCTTGTGATCTTGTGATCAATATAAGAACAGAAGGACATTGGAAATACACTCCATACCTCAAGGGAAAGCACAGCTCTGCTATCACATCATTCATACTTTTTATACCATTTGGTTTCAGAGCAATCCCATTCCCCCACCTGTTTGCCCAACCTATTCTCTCTCACACACCCATTCAACTCCTCCCTAATTTTGCCTACCACTCACTATCCTACACTAGGGGCAATTTACAGTAGCCATTTCACCTACCAATCCACACATCTTTGGGATATGGGAGGAAACCTGAGCACTCAGAAGAAACCCACACTGGGAGAATTTGTAAACCCCACACTGATAGCACTGGAGCCCAGGACTGAACCCGGGTCACAGGAGCTGTGAGGAAACAGCACTGCAGTACCACTGCACTCCCACACAATAATAGATGGCTGCCCACCTCTGTCTGTCCTTCTTCCTTCCAACAAGGAAAACCACAAACATCGGACCAATTATTTGTACCAATGGATTACAGTCTATCTCTTGAGCAAGTTAGAGAAGAGAACTGTGCCAGTGGGGATCTTCCACCAGATGTCTCCCAAAGTGAGTTTGTTGGGTTTTTCACTCCCCACCCTCACCAAACATGTATGGATGTGTGAGTATATCCAACATTCCAGGGTTCTGGATCACTTTACAGAACAATATCCTTATTACATAAAAGGAAAGCAGTGTACTTGTTTATGTTAGTGTAAATTAATAGGAATAACTTTTTGTCAGGAAGCACAAATCCACTTACTTGTTGCCTTCATAAAACTCTAAGGACAAACTAATGATTTCATCGTCTGTGATAATTCTTTTTTCTTCTTCTGTAACTTCCCCGCGGTCTTCGTTCGAACCATTCGTGACTGTTTGGGAAAAAGAAGAAATCATTGCACTCAATTATATGCTTGAACTTATTATTGCAAAACATAAAGCCTACAACTTTTCCATTAGTTGACCCCACTTTTAGAACTTGACTTTATAGAAACTCTAGACAGAGATTCTCGAAATCGATTGAGAACTCAACATAATAGAAGCAGAAAATTCTGGAAAAACTCACAGGGTCAGGCAGCATCTGTGGAGAGAGAAACAGAGTTAATGTTTCAGGTTGAAGACCCTTCAACAGCGTCAGCTGAGCATTTCAAGCAATTTCTGTTTTTATTTCTGATATCCAGAATCTGCAGGTTTTTTTTATTTTCAATATACAATATCCAATAGCACAATTATTTTCACAATGGTCTGTTCGAATTTTCAGTTGTTAGTTGCCTTGGTGCCTTGGTAAAGGAGCCAACGTAATCAAAGACCCCACACACCCTGGGCATTCTCTCTTCTCCTCCCTCCCATTGGGCAGAAGATACAAAAGCCTGAAAGCACATACCACAGGCTCAAGCACAGCTTCTATCCTACTGTTAGAAGACTATTGAATGGTCCCCTAGTACGATAAGATGGACTCTTGACCTGACAATCTACGTTATTATGACCTTGCACCTTATTGTCTGCCTGCACTACACTTTCTCTGTAATTGAGACCTTGCACCTTCTTGCACTGCACCTTCTCTGTAGCTGCGACACTTTACTCTGTACTGTTATTGTTTTTACCTGTACTACATCAATGCACTCTGTACTAACTCAATGTAACTGCACTGTGTAATGAATTGACCTGTATGAGCGGTATGCAAGACAAGTTTTTCACTGAAAAACTGGTACAAGTGACAATAGTAAACCAATACCAAATACCAAACTGTAACACTTTATTCTGCATTCTGTTATTGTTTTCCCTTGTCTACCTCAATGCACTGATGTGATGAAATGACCTATATGGATGGCATGTAAAACACAGTTTTTCACTGCATCTCGGTACATGTGACAATAATAAATCAATTTACCAATTTTTGGTTTAGTCTGATGCAAGGTTTCAACCTGATACATCAACTTACACCTTTTGGCTCCACAGATGCTGTTTTGAGTTCTTCCAAAATTCTGGGTTTTTTTTTTGTTAGTGTAATTTAAATATCTGAGGCCCTGATGATCGTTGGAAAAAGTATTTTGTCAAATGATTTTTTTTTACATACAACATTAAATATTTCAAACCATGGGCACATTAAGTAAGTAGGGTGAATGCCTGCACACTTTGAAAAACAAATACAAGGGAGTAGTGTGGCATAAATTCAAGTGAAGTATTACCCATGAACTAAAATAGGAGGTGTGGCATTCATTCTGTGTTGAAAATTAGCAAAGTCCTATAACTTTCATGAACAGTGATATTTTCTGATTCATGAGAACAAAGGGGAGGGGGAGGGGAGAGAAGGGTTTGTCCACAACTGCACGGTGTCATGTTTGCAGGAACCATTAATCCTCTATTTCCATATAAACATTTACCATCTGCCGAGGGATGGGCTGCGTAGAAGTCCCTCCGTCTCTTCATTTCATCTGCAAAAGGAGCAAAACAAGTGCAGAACGTTCAGGTCCAAAGTGCTCAAAAATGGCCTGTTTAATAAAATGGCAAAAAGTGACAAGACGTCTCCTACCTTTGAAAAGCCCTGGAACTAATTTATAGACTATATCTTGTAATGTTTTGTCAGCCCTGAGGAAAAAGAAGGACAAGTGGTTGTAAGGTCATGGAAAGTCATTCCAAGGCACATCAATACTTGGCCTACCAACTGTGAGGATAAAGAATGTCAGGCCAGGCCTATGAACCCAGTTTTGAAACTTTGGGGGAAATTAAATACAATTTGAAAATTGAAAACAATTAACAATTGCAAGGGGGGAATGTGGAAGAGAAATTGAGTGGCTATCTCCCATGATTAGATCCCACATACATGATGGCTATTTTATACCTGTAGGTCAAAATGTGACCTCCCACCTGTTGGTGTTAATGCTTAAAAGTGGAAGTTGGACTACATTGATATCAGTAATAAGTTTTGTAGTTTTCACTTAATTAAAAATCTGATTCAGTGATTTCCTCAATAACTAAAATGACTTGAAAATGTTACCAATGCTAGAAATGTTTTGATAAGGTAAAACATCTGACAACAGATCCCCGCGACTGTGGATCTAGACAACACCTGGCATCAGAACTCACCTAATGCTAAGGAGGGGTCTAGTTTTGTGCACCTGTACATCACAAATGGGACAATACTTGTTGGTCTCCAAGTAGCGAACGATACAAGTTTTACAAACTGCAAGGGTTTAGACAAAAAAGTACAGATAAGCATTAGATATGCAGCTTTATAAACTCGGCCATAGCAAGCGTACAACATAGATTTAAAATAATTGATCGATCGGCTAATAATTTTACTTTTTGTTTTGCATGGGTTCAATATAAAAACTTTCTAACAAGTTCACAAGCATTGTTTCATTGAGCGATTGAGCGACACAGGTTCATTTGAACTCCTCGACTGAAGCAGGCGCATCCATCCGGGAGCCGCTGACAAAGAAATATGTCGATGTAATTGATATGAAACAGTACTTTGGCAGATTTGAAGTGTTCAGAAACAGCTAAAGATGTGTTGAGTTCATGTCGAGGACATTTCCTCTTAAAGAACTGAGGGACGGAGCCTGTTGGTCAGGACCTTCAACCTGTCCAATCACTTGTCCATGTTCACAACTGATCGGTTCCTTAAGTCTATCTACCCACCAAGGCTCCTTAAAACTTAAATTTGCCTCACAACGTTCTGTAGATTTAAAATTGTCGATTTTAATCCACCCTCGCTTGCTATTGCAAGGAAGTGTCTCAGATATCCACTGTCCTGGAACTAATTAAAAATGAAATGCTCTCGATGGGGGAATCAAGAAGTATTTAGTTTCGGGGACACTAAAGGAGCTCATTCTTCCTACAAACACAGACTACAATTGCTTAGAGTTGACAGGGAAGAGATGTACAGTCTGCCATCAATATTCAATATGAAATATGACACATGGAAACGACGGTATTCCTTCATGGCAATCAGTAAACTCGATCCAGTAACAAACCGTGGAAAGTCACATGATTAGATGCCGTCATGACAACCCCGCGCAGACCACTAAACCCTGGCGTCCGCACAGAGACAGGAACACAGCCTAGCATTCAGATAAAGTTAATAAACTCTTCTTGCTTTATTATTCAACGTCATTTCGACTTCCAAAGCAAAATTATTGCTTCGCAACACGCTATAGACTATGCGATCCCATATGAGACCACGTCGTGAAATGCAGATCATTTGGAATCGAAACGCGAATGAACAGAGAATGCCAATATTTTTGAGAGCATTACAAGGTTAGAAATATCTGGATGTGAAAGAAAATGTGCATCTTGAAACAAGTCTTGTATGGTGAGTAAACTAGTGCATGGATTTTATAAAGCATATAACACAAACTATAAACCCTTGGTGGAATTAGAACAAAGTTTGAAAAGAATTATCAGTCTTAACCTCTGTCAATGCCAACATTAAAAATAATAAAAAAACTGGCAATTTACAGAATGTATCCAAACACACAGAAGAGCTCAGCCAAGGAGCAGCTTACTTTTGCTGTCAACATATATTACAATGTGAGATGAGGTTTTTTTTTGCTTTTGATTCAGAGCACTTTTCAAAACCCTGAAACATTTCATTTGTAGAGCTATAAATCGTTGTGAATGACAGTTGTCTGCAAATGAGTCTTGGTTGGAGAGTGGGACCAGAAAATGAGAGATTACAGGAAGAAAAATAATTTACCTCTCTATATAAAACAAATGTATTCAGTCCTCATGACATTCAAGAGAGTTTGCTAACAAACACTTGTAAAATCAAAGTCACGTGGCAATTATAATGAAATATTACATGGGCTTGCCTACAAATAGTACAGTACATTGAGATTGTCGAGAGGGATTGATCTGATTGGAGGGTTCAGATGCTTTATCTGGAGGCGGAAGCACAAATGGAAATGTTTGCAGTGCTGCAATTTAATCAGTGTTCATTATTTTAATGTATAAAATTAGGCATTTGTGAGTTATTTCAAACCTGTAATTTAATTTGCGATTGAGATTGTTTACAGAGATGCGGTCAGATACTTGGCTCAGGCTGTGAGGCTGTAACCTAATTCTAAGGTTCAGGGTGTATTTGGGAGTAGAGTAAAATTAATTGATTTCAGCAAAGGTGTTCGTTCAGCTGTTTCATGTAGAAAATACTAGACATTTGACATTGATCATAAGTGCAGAGCACAATTGAGAATTGTCTGTTTATTAATTATTTAGAATATTGTCATACGACAGCAAATCTATTGAAATCTAATTATATGGAGAAAATATATGTTTTAGATATATTGTAAAATAAGGCTATTGAATTGGATGAATTTGAATCATACGTCATCAAATGATGGAAATGGATTTATGAAAGTGGATCTAAAACAATAACCCAGTCAAAAGTCTCCAACTAACGTCCCAAATTAGATCGAATAATTTTCAAAGGTCATCTAAATTATAAGATTAAATTCCTTTCGCTGATTACGTAATTTACTGGGATGATTTTGCTACTCGATCTTTTCTTTTGATAAACATAATAAATCCAAGTCAGTGATGAAAAGTCCTTGAAGTCCACAGCGTCATACATGATGTAATCTTGTGGTATGGTCACTTTAATTGTCTCTATAAATCGTTTCCCATCGATTACTGGGATGTTTGCTTCTAATAATCAAAATGGTCTCAATTGATTACAGACAGATCTTAAATAACAAATAAATAAAACAAAATGGGAAAAATGATCAAATAAATGGTGCAACAGAATGATCTGGTTACAATATGAGAAGCTGCGTTCATACCATAATCATCATATATTTAGTGTGCATCACAATGAAAAATTTAGATAATATCATACATACAGTATGTAAGTTTTTTCATTGCACCTGTGCATACATGTACTTGTGCAGATGACAATAAACTCGACTTTGACTTTGACACAATTCCCTATCAAGAAGTTTTCTCTTGAAAATCCCAAATGCAGTGTAAACTTAAAATACGCAAGTAAGTGGAATGTCATCTAGTCTCGATAATATTGTAAAATTAAACTGAGTAAATGTGATTTTAAAATGCCAATTGAGGATGCTCTGATTAACTGGTGACTGGGAACAACTTTACAGCAAACAGTTTTACATTCTGTCTGTAATTCATACATTAGCCAGATAGGAACGGGCAGAAGCTGTTTGTTACCCTGTTGGGCGAGGGGAGGTTCACAAGGGTTTTCGTATAATGAAGGGATTACCACGACCTCAGCAACAAGCCGAACAAAGCTCCAGCTGTTCCAACACGTCACATGAACCGTCAGATTGTGTTACAGCCTTTTCTCCTACCTAGGTGGACGTTATGTTTTAATCAGAGATATTTGCGTCATTCGTGGACATTGGGGTAAATTCAGAACGATGGCCGAAGGTCAATGATAAGGGAGTATTAAGGTATACTGACGACGTTAAACACCTGAATCCACTTGTGAAACTCTCAGAATGGGCGCGGGGGAGGTGGGGTTCTGATAAGGTGAATGGGGGAGAGCAGAGCTCCCTGAGTCCCATCTGTTTGACCATTCGAGGTGCTGCTGATATTATGTTTTAGTGACAAACAAAGACATCTAATCATGTTAAGAAGGAAAGCAGGTGAAACCATGAAGCCTCCGCAAAAACACAACTGGTACATTGTAACACAATTCCCAGTGTCGTTGAGTTATTTCGGATTTACTAATTTAACCAACTGAAAGCCTAAATGTGCGAGCTGATTTGGGTTTATTAGCCGCGGGAGATAAATAAATCTAGTAATATTACACCTTTGCAACCGCGCCTCATTCAGTTAATTATCACAGTCTGTGGAAGGGATTTATTTAAAAACGTGGAAAAGCATACTCTCTTAAGATAGCATTGCAAAAAATATGATTCGTAACTTTAAAAGGCGTTAAACTGCTGCAAATATGATTCAGAAAATCTCGGTTATCGTTCAAAAATGCAGTGAACCTTTAGCAGCTGATAGGCCAACTGACAGAGGAGAAGTTGGAAAATGACACGTTTAAAATAAACTCACATGAGTGTAGACATTCTATGATTGTTGTGGCGTCTATAAAATATCCCCCGCACAGGGCACACATCAGATGAGGGTTCAGCTCTGTAATTTTGATCCGAGTAGTTCTGTGCATTTTAGATGCAGTGGTCTCTAGAGAGATAAGACAGTTGCTTAAATTGACGCATTGAGTTGGGGTGGTGCAGTTCATGTACAAGTCTGGTAACAGTATTCAAAGGATTCATTAAGTCACCTCCTGCAACAAACTTCCTGGGTCAATTACACGTTGACTTCACTGGTAACTTCGACACAATAGCAATTTCTGAATTCCTGGCATTGTTGAATAGGTTACGGAGATTGATTTAGAAAGCTTGATTGTGAAGTCCTTCAAATGGATGAACGAAATTAAATACAATGGATTTTTTTCCCTAAGAAAGAAACCAGTGTGGGAAATCAAGGGAAAACTGAAAATAATTTAATACCCTAAAACGTGTAACTTCTCATTCAACAACAATTCCCCTATACTCAATGAAACGCGCTGAATGTTAGAATTCCATAAAAGTCAGCAACATCAATAAAGACTCTGGAAACGAGAAGACGAATATTATGCTCCCTTGACTGAAAGCAGAAAATGCTGGAAACACTCAGCATGTTGGGCAGCATCTGCAGAAAGAGACGCAGTTAACGTTTCCGGTCATTTTCACCACGCTTCCTTTGATTATCTCACAATGAGAAGGGTGGAACACGTGTAATCCGCTGGAAGCTTGGTTAACA
The DNA here is from genome assembly GCF_009764475.1 of Pristis pectinata. Lineage (NCBI taxonomy): Eukaryota > Metazoa > Chordata > Chondrichthyes > Rhinopristiformes > Pristidae > Pristis > Pristis pectinata. The sequence continues at coordinate 5,735,456 of NC_067429.1, forward strand.
ATCCACTCAGACAACGCGAAAAGCAAGTGGGAATGTTAGAACCCCGCGTTTAAAGGAAGGCGTTTCTCTGCTCACTTTCTCGCTGCTCGAGTTCAACAAAAGAATGGGAATGGTTCCTTTCAAAAGTTAAAACCTTCACTGGCGTCGATAATTTTTGGGAGGGTTTACACGGGTTCATTTGGGAATCATTTGCGTCACATTTTGAAATAGCAAAACATGAAAATATTCCAGCCGGCAAAACTGTACAACGGGATTAAAGTATTCCTCTGGTTTAGTACATTGATAACCGCGTCCATTTTCATTGTCCCAAATCTAATGAACCATTCTTTCCACTGCCAAGCTATGTTGGCGCTACGCTTTCCATCGAATTTTATAGAAACGTCAATTGCTGATTGGTGTGGAAAAAATGCCAGGAGTATTACAAGATGAAGAATGTTGAATAACGAGTGTTTCACAAACTTACGATGAGGTTTGTAACTGGCTTTGATCTGCACTTGGAAAAGAAATTCAATTGATTTTTTTTCTATTTACATGTATTTTTTTAAACACTGAGTTTGTGAAAGATTACCTCACAGGTGGGAACCGGGCTGCCAGACTTAAATCAAACACTGATACCTTTCTTCTGCTATGGTGTTTCCCATTCACTATATATACCAGCTTTACCTCAAATGTATCTTTAGATATAGACGCGGTTACCAAGCAACTGAGTATAAATAGCAGTGTGTGTGTTATCCACTCCTGTACTTAAGCATATTTCTCAAACACTTCATCGCACAAAGTCAGGGGTTAGCCACTTTGGAAAGTTATGCATGCTGTAAAAATCATAGCCCATTGTTTTCTGTTCCATCTACTTGTACACGTTGGTCTTCCAGTCATTTCTTAGAAAGGAAGTAACTGCATGACACTCGAGTGCTGACTATCTTCAACACATGACCAGAGAATATATTTCTAACTGTAGACCTATCTGAGAAGTAAAGAAGTCATTCATTCTAATACTTGGCTCGTGGATTATTCGTTCACAAATAATTGCACAGCCTTGCATGTCCTTATTCATTCGGGAGTACTTCAACCGAGAGCACCTTCAGCTCCGGATGGAACCTTTAGTAGAGAAGCAAGAATGCACCAAGGTACATGCAGTATAATGCGTTCTCCGCTGGCAAGAATTCCCACCTACCCCCACCCCTCCCAACCTTGCGTCTGCTTAAATCCAAATAGAAAGTTGCAGGCGGTTCCTGTAGGCAAAAAATTTGCTTCTAAATGGGCAAACCCCGTCACTTCCCTTCAATAAAACAACTAACATCGGTTATGGAGAGGCACCGTCTCACGAAGAAATTATAGATGCTTCTCTGCACCGGGATGTTTATATAGAATCACCACTGAATTACAGGCAGCGGACAAGAGGAGGCAATGTTCCCTTATTGAGGCTATATTATAGTTTTAAAATGCATTTGTTTTTACTCGACTATAACCTCATTTGCATAGTAAGTGAACAATTTCCGAACGGTAGGTAAAGGGTCGAGGCAAAACACTGATGAGGTATAACAGGTTATAAATATTCACCAGTCGAGTATATGGTCGAAGTTGAGTGTTGTTTACACATCACACACACTGTACATGAGTACGAAACTGCGTGGGGATGCAGAAGAGGTCTCTGGTAGTTAAAGCTTTCTGAGAACATGCGGATGATTCTGCCAGCTCTTTATGAAATAAAAGATCTTTGTCTTCAACCAGTAAGAGGAACAGGTTCGTAATTATTTTCTCAGGGATTCGGGTACATTGTGGAACGCATAAGTAATACTCACATACACACAAACGGCAAGGAGAGCCAGTCTCTCATCGGTAAACATATCCCAACCTATTCTATATGGTGTTTCCTATCCAGCAATGTTTCCCTGTTAACATTCCTGCGTGGCCTTTATCGTGAGCTGTCGGCTCCTGTGCTGTGACAGACATAACATGGACAGTTACCAACACCGTGTTTGCTAGTCTAGAGAGCAGGACACGTTGGTGGTTTTGATGTCGGTACCGCGACACCGACGGCGTGACTGTACATTTCGATGGCAAAGGAAGGATTGGCCGCAGTTCTGCCCCGGTTGATACAGCGGTTGGCTATTCACCTGTTCGCCAGACCGGGCCCCAAAACCACCAGTGCACACTGTACTGCGCGGAGTAAACATCTGTTAAACTGTGAATGCGACACTCGTGTACGCATTATCGGAATTGTCTTAATCCCGCCGCACGTCTGATCCGTGCCTGCTTTGCAACACACGCTCACATCTTTCCTGCACACTGCTGGCACCGATTATTTACAAAAAGCCAGTCAGTCTCTTGTTCCCTTTCTACATGCACGCGCACACACGCGCGCGCGCGCATACACACACACACCACATTTTTCAGAGGCACTGATCCATACAAAATCAGATAAATGATCCAATGAACGTTTAACATGCAATTCATTATGCGACATATTACATGGGGCACACACAGCCGTTTAATCGATGCTGGGGTAAGTTAATAGCGTGTTGAAATTATACCATCACGCTGCCACACCCCGTGGGTGAATTTGCCACGCAAAATAATAACGTACGTTACATAAAATAAACCCGATCATAGCCCTTCCTGTATAGATATATACCTTTGTGAAGGAATATAACCCTGTGCATGTAGTGACGTGGACAGTGGCTACAGTGCCCACTTCTGGTTACTATAGCGACCGTCGTTATACTTCCTAAGATTTCCCCACCCCACCCCCTCCCCGCGGGGAAAAAAAATCTGTAAATACGGCTAACAAGCGATAGCGCAGAAACCCACCAGCCATACCTGAAATTCAAAACCAGCCCTGTGAAATCCATTTTGGATATTGGCGCATGCTTCAGCCAAAATGCAAATTAGTTCAGTGGATGATCAGCACCAGTCTGTCAGTGTGTGAGTGCGAGACCCCCTGATTGTGTGTGCGTGAGTGCACGTGTGTTTGGGAGGTAATATGAGAATGGGGTCCTGTGTTGTGATTGAGTGTTTGGGCGTGGAGCGTGTGTACATGAGAGGGTGAGCAGATGTGATGTTTTTCTGTGTTCTGTGTGCTAAGTGTGTGTGTGTGTGTGTGTGTGTGTGTGTGTGTGTTGTCGTGAATATATACTCTGGATGAGCGTTTGAGGACATATATACTCGATTTTGCTTCTATGTACGTGAGCCTATTTTTTCTGAGTGTGTACATAAATGCATGTGTACAGTGGGCGTGAGTGTCTATGAAGGAGAACGTGTGTGCCATTAAATGTATGTGTTTGCGTGTGAGTGCACTTGTGTTTGAGTATGTGTGTGTGTGTATGTGTGCATGAATTTGTGTTTACATTTGTTTGTGTCTGTATTTGTGTATGAATGTGTTTACGTGTGCGTTTGAACTGAGTGTGCAGGTTTGAGGTTGTAAAGGGTTGGTGTCTACATGATCTGCAGATGACGCTCTTCATCCTCCACATGACTGATTTTTACGTTGAATTACCTTTCACAGCAGCTGAGATAAACAAACTGTTCGACTCTACTGGTGCACTAACCAGCAGCGGGGTTGGAGGTGGGATACATTCTTCCTTCTCTCTCTAATGCGGGCACGATTGAATCAAACTTTTATGTTGGAATACATTTAAAAAATGAACGCTTCACTCTGCTAAGGAATGAACTCACAACTCTGACACCACTGATCAATTTCTCCCGGTGTTCGACTGAAATCCAACTGTTTGTATCTGGGACTGGACCTATTGCCCGGGAAATGGTGACTTTGTAAGGAAACGTTAATTGTGGTAAAGCATGATCCCCAGTTTGCGACAGACAACCTTTGGCAGGGCGGTGACATTTGAGAAAAAACTGTCGAAATCTGCATTTTAAAGCATTTAACTCCTCCATGTTTAACATCTTTACCCGATACTTATTTGCTTTAAATGCAGAGATAATATAATGAAGTTACCAAATGGGGGAACACTGGATTATAAATACAGAGCTTTGGCAGATACAAATGACCCGCCGTGTGACACCTCCCGCCCCCCACCCCAGCCTCCACCACGACTACTACCTACTCTCTCAACGGCCCTCCTCAGCCCCCTCCCCAATGTGAATCTCAGTAATCGCTGGCTATTAGATTTCGGGCCAGTGACAGAAGGCTCAAAGGTTGTAGGTCACAGCGCTTCCCCTGTTTCTGTCAGAGCCAACACATCTCTTTACTTAACTTTCGCGGTGGATTAGATTTCCCGCCCGCGCCGTCCTCCAAAACACTACAATCGCCAAGGAATCAGCTGACGTTCCTTGGTCATTAATCGCGGTAAACGCGAATCTGTTGGTCTAACAAAAAGATGCCAAGCGCCATTGGAAGATTTGGCTCTCCAACATCGCTTGAGGTGCTGGCTGGGAGGATAAAACTCGCCGCTGTAACATTGGTCGATATCGTTCCCATCAACGTGGCTTACAGCAAGTAATTGAGGGAAGATAACTCAACGTTTCCGAACCTCTCCTTACACGCAAGTTGCAAAGTAGTAAAAATGTAAATCTATCTCCAGGTGATTGGAATTCACAATAATGCGGCTTAAATCCATGTTTGTAACAATTGGGCAGAACTGGAACTTACAACAGACGTTAACGTTACAGGCTGTTCTCTAATATTTTATATACAAATGTGTTGCTCAATAAATTAAGAGAAGTTGATTGCCGAAGTGTTTTGTTTTAAAAAGTCCACTGCACTGATGGTTGTCATTGCAACGGGAACGTTCGATATGCGTAACCCTTATCGATAAGACCACACAGAAACATGCACAGACAGAACTCAAATCTGTGCATCCCAATTCTTTCAAATAAACAACGTGGGCCTTGTGACGGAAAGGATACCAGCCTGGAATTCAGCGCAGCGGATTGGAGAATCTTAAACAGCCTGTCTTGTCAAAAGGATTTATTACATAAATAGTCTTAAAGAAACTCAGTGTTAGTCAATATTAAGATGAGGTTTTAAATTATAAGACTATTTACGGTTCCCAGAGGAGCTAACACGGTTCAGGCCTAGTTTAGTGTATTCCACGGAGTTACGGGGATCCCCCACGCCCCATTCCTGCTCCCCTATGACCCGTGAACTTGCTTTTCACAGCAAGGACAACCCAGTTTTCAGGCACGGCGCACTCATTACTGCGCAGCCGGCTGGGATGGAAGGAGTGGCAGTAAATTATAGCTACTTGGCCGTTGTCACTTTCATGACAATTTTGCAAACATCAATCGAATTGTTGCCAAGCTATTACTGAGATGATATTAATAACAAATATATTGTCGATATACATATATATATATATATATAAATATATAGCGCCTAGATATTTTACATAAAGATGCACACAAAAATTAAGATTGCAATGTGTACGTTATGTTTTACGTACATTATGAATAACAGACAAAATGCATATAATTCTGTGACTTTTAAGCAAGAAATGTTTCTCTCCAGCTAAACCGTGTGAGGCTCAGTCCTGTTCTGTGACTAACGAGCAGAATACATTTCTGTTGTACGGGCTGCCGAATGTGCCAGAATGTAGTTAGTTTCCTTTTGACAGGCAACCGTACGATTTCATTCCGATTAGTAAAACCCCAATCCAATCTAACTCATTTCCACACGAACCCCAACCTTGCCATTGCTAGAGGCAGCTACTCGTGGGAAAGAAAGGGAGAACGGCGGGGAAGAGACCAAAGCGGTAGCCTTCAAAAAGAAAGTCAACTTCTAGAGTGCCCGAGTTGACAGTGGCAGAAACAGGTCCACATTAAGAGGTTGGCAGCCTTGCAACCAACAAGTTAATGTCAAACTGACACGGTTACTGCAAAGGGAATTTCCAACTGTCGGACACATTTTAGTTACAGACAATATTGATTGGGTTTGTATATTTAACAGATAGATAATCGTGGACCCGTTTAATCTCTGAAAGTTGTGTAACTCGACTCCTAACTGTTTTCGTGTTCGTATTCGGCTCGTTGCCTTCAATTGTCGGGGGACTTCGTTAAAAGGGAGGACGACTATCCCCGGCGCTATTCCCGAACGCGCTACTGGGCGATTGATTTGAGAAAGCACCGGTTACTCGGCAGTTCGGTGCGGCCGCCGAGTAGGGTTGTTGGTGAGAACAGCTCTCGCTGAAAACATCAGTTGATTACGGCGGTATAACTGGGGAAACTGCAATGGCTGGGATCCGGATACGCTGTACACGTGATTCGGAAAGAAGACTGTGTCAAGATTTTTTGCTTTTTTTTTGAAAGTGCTATATCACATGGCGTTCAGTGAAGTGCTGAAGAAGGCTCCACTCTATAGTAAACACGCGGATCAAACTGTTAACTTCCTCTCAAACACGTTTCCATCGCCAACTCGATCCTCAACACACAGTCTCAGTTCTCGTGATCATCTGGGGGGGGGGGGGAGGGCAAATTAAAGGGGGTGGGGGAGAACACTTTCGCCTTGCGCCGGACAGCAGAGCAACGGCTAGCGGTCCGTTCGGTAGATTCACAACCGAGCCGGCCGCCCCGGTAAGTTTCCTCCTGGGGGCCCCGGGTTTGCGTGTAATACTCCTACGCTGGGGCTGTGAAGCGCCTCTCGATCTATTCATATATATGTAAAGCTAAAGAGCGGTTCTCGTATTTCTCGCCTGATTCGATTTAGTTGCGCCAGGGGAGGTCCATGTGTAATTTGCAGAGAACCCAACACGCTTCTCGTATCGAGACATAAACACGGACACTAACTGAAGCCTCCATTTCAAGCCTCAAAACACACTCTCTGTCTCTCTATCTTTCTCTCTCACACAAACCTATTTGTATATTTAATTTTTTAAAACCACGCTGTCTGTGAACACCGAACTTCAGATGAGAGCCACACTCTTCCCCTCTCCCGCAAGCGCAAATATTACTGTTCCTAATACATAAAACAATTCCTGTAGCTACTTCACAGTGCGCTTTGATTACCGACTGCTGTTGCAAACTCTGTTACTGCCGAAACCAGGCGAGTACGGTATTCTTAAAAATAAATATCAAGGAAACGCCGAAATGATATTAGTCATTATACCCGATAAGATGAATAAATCATGGTATTGACTTCGCAGGGGATAAACTACGACTAAATTAAACTTGAGTCTCATGCAGGCTCCCGGCTTCCTGATCCTGAACAAAATACATTCTTAATTCCAAGCAGCTATTTTCACATAGATATCCTTTACTACAATCGCGGTAAGTTTAAAACGGCACTCGGGAAGCCAAAGTTGTACAAACTGCTAACATCAAGAAATAGATTCACCTCCAGTTCAAAACACACAACACGTGCATTAAAAAAACGCGTTTCAGCATAGTTTCGTTATAACTAACCAGAACTACAGCGACACAATCAGTTGGGTTTGGACACAGACTCCTGGATTTGGTGGTCAGTAAACGTTGTTCCGACCCGTCCCCACATACAAATAAAAATAGTAATAAATGGGGGCCAACGCGTCCATACTTCCCTCCCCCCTTGACCCGGGTAGAGATTTAGTTCATTGAGCCGGGTTTCGAAAGTGGGAGGAGAATCACACCGGCTACCAAGTATTTCAAGAAAGACTCGGGCGAAATAAGTTCGTAAAAGCGCCGGAGTCGGTGAGATCGCGACTAGACCCTGGCAGTGACAATTAGTACACACTATAGAACTGGATTCTATAAAATCGTGCCGGTGGCACCCGGGACAAAGTTTTAAATCGTGCCCGATTTCAGGACGGTCGGATTTTTCTCTGCGCACGAGGCTGGCCGAGCCGAGACGACCGGGCTTTGGAAGGTTCTCCCGGGCGACCGTGAAGCAAACCGGAGCTCAAAGTAAGAGCGATCAGAAGCCAAGTATGTGACCTTTGCAGCCGCGCCTGGTCAATTTTGCTTGGCTTGGAAAAAACAGCGATTTCGAACTGGTGTTGGGTGAGAGGTAAGACAGGAGAGTGGTTCGGGCTCACTTAAACTCGCCAACGTTAAAGTGGGGGGAGAGAGAGAGAGAGAGAGAGAGAGAGAGAGAGGGAGAGCGAGTGAGAGAGAGAGAGAGAGAGAGAGACCGAGCAGCTCGGAGCCTGTACTGGGCACAGACACCCAACTGTAATTCTTCAACAAATAATAGCACCGACTGCCGACTGATGGGGCGGACTGGGTGGCGAAGGGTACGTCTTGGGTCAGTCCGAGCGGCCACAGCAAGAACGATCACCAAAGCAACGGAGACAAGCGGCAGAAACACAATGAAAAGTAACAGATCGGTAGAATTGAATTCAAGGCAAGCGGCCATCTTGAAATGGAAACAGCGATACGGTGTCAAGCAATCCCGCACCACTAATTTCGTTGAAGTAAAGACATCTGCCGGACGGTTAGCTCAGTCTCCCGGGCCGGTGGGAAAGTGGGATATTTTTTAAAGCGGTCCCTACCTGCTGGCCGGGCGGCCGCCGTCGCTGGTACCAGGAGCAGAGCGAAGAAAGAGTGTTTGGCTGAAGCTGTTACTACAGGCTCCTCGAACAAAATGGCTTTTTTTTTCAGCTCCTGATCGACCGCCCCGTTTAGTCACGTGGGTTCATTCCTTCAGGGTGTCCAGAGGCAGAAATACTGACTGAGAGAAGAAAGACAGAGCGAGAGAGAGAGGGGGGGGGGGGGGGGGGGAAGAGAGACGGGCAGAGAAACAGTGACCGAGAAATAACAGGGTGAGAGAGACAGACAGACAGAGGGAGACACAAGCGTAGACAGAGAAGGGAACTAAAGGCGCACGGGTACACGCACACATACAGACAGACACACACATACACACACACATACACACACGCTCAGAAACTGTAACTGAGAACAAAAATCCCGAGGCAGAGAGACAGACAAACATAGAGAGACAGAGCGATCCAAAGTGGGAGCGACATACAGCGAGAGGCAGGCCCACTTCCACAGAGAGAAAGACGTGAACGTGGGAAGGGGGGAGATTGCGGTGGGAGGAATTGGCACCAGCGTAAAAAGAACAAATATTGAAATATATAATTTTATAAAATAGAGCCCCCTATAAACTATACAGAACCGTACTTGGAAAATAAGGGAAAGGCCGAGACATAATACCCTTTCTATCGTGCATCAACCCACGATTACAAGTGGTTTGAGAGTGCGTAGATCAATAGTTAGGTGTTTGAAACGGGGAGTGGGGTACCCGGTTCCCGTTGGCCTATTCGTGTGAAATAATCTCTGCTTCTAACACCGGGCAAAGGAAGGGAGCAGAGGTTCATTCCGAACTACCGTTCGGCATTTGTTTAACGTGGTGGATACACACGGCAGCACCTAGCACATGGAATTACCAATCTCTCTGCACTCCTGGATTCTGATTGTTCGGCACTGCGATTGTTTATATTCTATTCACACTTCAAGTAATGGGCTCTTTCACATTACAGTTTTCTCGTGAACATTTGTATCTATTTTGCGTGCAACCATTTTAAAACTACAACGCGGATTGTGCCTTATTTTTCCATGTATATATAAGAATACTACAGAGATCCAATATTGACCGTTGCCCAACCAACAGAGAGGGTCGATTAACGCCCCATTTTCTGATTGCTAATATTTGGTCTTCGAGCCGGACCCATGAGCTCATTTCCAATGGAATTTTTTAAATAATCGGTTTAACGGTTTAATTCCAGAGAAAACGGGTGTTTTGTCAAGTTGTAGTTGTGAGTTTCAGGGCACCACCAGTTAGCCTCCGCTTCTCTCGTTGGCGTATTACATATTTTTATTATTATCTTTATATATAACATGGTGCTTGGAGAGTGAGCGCAAGGCACACTTCACACAACCGTAAACGGGAAAGAGGAGTACGTTTCAAAGAGTGTCCTAAACAGCCATGCATTTAAGTGTGTGTAAGCTGCGGCGTATTGACCCACCCTGAAGATACTCCGATCGATCTCCTCCAAGCTTCTGCTTCTTCTAGCTTCTGCACCGTCGTAAGCTCAGTTTGTCGCATTTAGAACCCGCACACGCTTCCCTTGGAACCAATAAATGATACGGGTTTGGTGTGGTGACGAGGGACGGGAGGATGGTGGTATTCGTGGCGGGGAAGAGTGAGCAGTAGTTAACATTGACAAATGGACAACAACTGAAATCCTGGAGCAAGTGTGCCGAGCTACTGTGAGGCATCGAACGAGATAGGGAAAACCTCGACTAAATAATTACACATCGTCGATTCAAAGCGATGGGCACAGGGATACAAAGCGGTGGACAGAAGAGGCAGTGGGAGGAGAGAGGGTTTGAGTGAAAACATTCTGCACAGAGTGTAGAGTGCGGAACAGAGTGTAATTATACACTCTGTTCCGCAGGGCTGGCGGAAACAGCCAATCGGGGCAGTCAAAAAGGGGATTGGGTAGACATCTGAGGGGAAATAATTTGCAGGGACGCGGAGAAAGAGCGGAAAATGGGAATGAGTAGATTGCTCAACAATGAGCTGGCGCTGAACTGATGGGCCGAATGGCTGCCTTTGTGTCCTAACGATTCTCTCAGGATGGGCTATGTTAGTTAATATGGTGTAAAACTGTAGAAAATGAAAATACGTGAATGGCCCGCACTTCACACGGACACTGATCCAGTCATAAAAGACCTTTAAGAAAATATTCACAGGTGAGAGAGAGATCTTCTGCGCCGACGTTCTTTAGATTGGGGTTGGTTTAGATTTTATATCACATGTCTTCTTCATACCAGTCAGAGAGTGAAAATCCTAAGAGAACCACGTTTTTTATGAGTTTTAAATCTGGGCCGCTCAAAACTCTCAGGAAATGGTTCAAATCCCATTGTCCTGGACCAGATTAAACCGAGTCGATGGAAAAAAAGTGGGTTATCATCTTTCCCGTTTACTGATGATGTTGCTTTATGGGAGTCTTGGTTCGTTTTGCTCTTTATTCTTGGATCACATTGATCTTCATACTTAAATTTTTTACTGCTTCATTGAGACAACTTGGCCCTGAATGCGGCTCAGATGAAAGCCGTAAATGGAATTCTGAAGCATGAAGCCAAGACAAAAATCACAGAAGTAGATCGCTGGTGGTACATTCGAGAGACACTTACATTGGGACACACACCTCTCCACCTCGGAAGGGCACGCTCTCTTTTGTATTTAGATGCTGACCGACCGGTTGTGCAGTTGCAGCGTGTCCTGTTACTAAATGAGCGGATCCACTTCATTGCAATTAACACGCGCGGGACCGGATTACTCTCTTCCAGGCGAGATGCTAAATCTCTCAGGTGGATTCAAACGATTTCATGACATAACTTTCGGGAAGAGTCTGGAGTCCTCCCACATATTGTGGCCAACGTTTATCCCGCCCCCAATCAACACTTCTTAAAACTAAAAGAGAAATAGGTGATCATATTGTTTTTTTTTCCCCATGGGGTCTTGCTGTGCACATTTGGGTCTCAGGTTTCCTACATCTACACAATGACCAAACGTACCTCTCTGAGGCCTTTTGAAAGGCGCTATTGAAATGTAAGACTTTTTTTTCTGAAGACGTCTGTGATATAACTCAATAACCGCAGAATACATCAAAGTGCTGGGATTGGATTAATCTCCAAAATCTCTGCAATTGTCAAGCAATTGAAAATGTGGTTTTGTGTTTTAATAACAAGTTCCTGATTGGTGACGATCACGGTACTCTTGGCTTTCCAGCGAATCTGACCGGTTGTTCCTGAAGTTATGATCTTGACAGCCTACGGGGAAGACGCCGAGGTCAGTGAGACTACAGTGGGGTGGGGCGACCTCCCATTGGCCGTACAGATGGCGTGAAGGGGAAATAAGTACATTCAAATTCACTATTCCTCCCTTGCTTCGTGTCCCGCAGCAAATATTTATGTTTATCATTTTGGGTTTTCCGACATCTGCATTCTTATTGGTAGAGAGAGTTGGTTATGTAATCGTGGGTGAGGTTATGGAAACATCCCACAGTTAGAGTTAAACCAACAAATCTCGTCTAAGATCGACCACCACCCTCCGAGAACGTTAACCACAGAGCAAGTTCAGTTCAACATTTACACGTGAATTCCCCTCACTAGAAATCGGATCATCTGGGTATCTTCACGTGATTCATCTTCATGTGGAAAAGTTTCCTATGTTACGGAAGTAACTACACTTCAGATTGGCTGCAAAGCTTTTCAACTCGTACGTGGGCCGAGCAGGGCGCTGCACTGAAGAAAGCTCTTTCTTGCATGAGAGTCCGCTCCAGACGGGAGGCCGTTGGTGTTTTCGGTCTGCGAGCGGTGATACGGTGAGTATTTAACAGCAGCAGTAAGCGCACACTCCACGGATTTTAAATATTTATCGGGCGGCGGATGACGTAGTTTCAGAAAATTCCCAAAACGAAGGTGATACAACGCATCCCGTAAAACGTGTGCCATCTCAGCAGAAGTGGAGATTCCCGCCAGCTTCCCGTGAAATTTGGGAGAAAAGTAAGGTCCACAATTTCATAGGAATCGTGCACTTGGGGCTCACTTCTAACCCGAGATGCTCTTTTGTTTTCCTGACCAGATTGAGTTAGTGTTCTCTGATACGTAATCTCCTCTAGATATTGGGATCAAATACCATGGTGTTGGCTTTCCTCTCTGACTCATTCTTTTCAATTCCCTAGAAATCTAAATCTCCTGCTATCCTTCAGTATTTCCCCTCTCCATCTCCTTCCTTATTGTAAATAGGAACATTTGATTACCCATGATTAATTCCGGATTTAACCCTTCTTGCATTTTTCTTCATTGTTTCTTTTTTCAGTTTATTTGCTTATCCCAGGAGATGATGATGAGTGTGGGGGGGGGGGAGGTGTGGTGGGGAGGGCGATGCAGGGTAATGGTGAGTTTCGAACGGTTGAGGGTGATAAGGGGGACAAGGGAACGGGTTGGCGAAAAGCTGATGTGGAGATGGTGTAAGGGTTTCGTGATGATCTACCGACCACCATTGCTATAGGTGGGGTTTGGATTAGCCCGTACGTTCATCACAAATGCAAAATTTTTGCCTGCTACGTTTAGTATTTACGTATTTACTAATTATAGGGATCGACAATTAAAAGTGAAGATTACTATCACTCGGCTTTTCTGATTTAAGTTGAACGGGAGAGGCAAACTATAGCGAGAATGCAATGAGTAGATAGGGAAGTAATAGAATAACGCCAATTAGGCAGGCAAATTATAAGTTTCACCTTTCCGCTTGCAATGTAATTTCACGAACATCCTTGAATTAAGAAGTTGCTTTTTCAACTTTGCGGCTCTTCTCATGCACTTGAGACTTTCTGTCGTGTTTCAGGCTGCAGTTTTACCGGAGCTGCTCAGTTGCATTGAATCTTGCAACCAGACTTCAGGTCCATGTAGATGGCGAGTGCTCCTGAGCCTGACACGGCTGATCTCTCTCTTTTGGAGGGAACGGTCCAAAGACAGCAAATGTCACCTCTCCAAGGCTGAATTTTAGGAAAACAGTTTGCATTTAGCAGTAGATGAGGGGAGATATGTTTCAATTGTGTAATGAACCATCAACTTGTCGGGAAATGTTTGACAATGCATGCGACTTAGTCACAAGAGACATTCCTGAAAACTTCCAGAAGTGATCGGAAGGGAAAATTCCGGATATTCCAATCACTGTCATTGTGGACATTGCATGAAGTCAGATTTCTTCCTATAAGAGGAGCGGGTTGTTATAATTGAAGACATTGAAGTGTTTGAAAGTAGCCGGTAGGACAGAGTTTTAAAATACATCCTTGCAGCAATGTCCCGACCCTCCCGTAGTCTTGGGCTACAACGCTGAATGCGGAGACGCTGATTTCAGTTGGCTAGAGGAGGTGAATATTTACAGCGCTTCCGCCATTTTCTATTCAATGTCGAACAAAGTCATGATATGGCTGAAAGGAAAACGCACCAATATAGTGCGGGCACGCCTTCAAATGTTTTTTAACTCGGTTTGGTCTACCAATCGGGATACAACCATGACTACTTGGAGTGTGGCTTGGGAATTAAAATCCAAGTTATTGTTTTTCTTTTTAAAGCAATCGCACCTTTATATGTTATATTTTTACATTAATATTTCCTTTGATTTTATTGCAGGTGCATTAAAATCCATTTAGTTGGCTTGCACAAATTAATAGAGTTTCTATCTGTGGAGTTGCAAGACAGTGGGAGTTTCCAGCAATACATTGCAAGGTTTCATAGACGCCACATTCCGATGGCCTTTCTTCCGAATGCCAACAAGGAATTCAAAACAACACTCTTATGTTTCATGGGCGCTGGATTCGAGAGAGTTGGTAGGTCGGGCGCCTCAAAGGTTTCTGAAGTAGAATAAAAATTAATCTTTTTATAGGTTTCGGCTAAATTCCGAGCAGCTCTCTTAATTATTTTTGCTGGCCTTTTTCTGAAGTTCTCAAACTTCCCTGAAGTATATCCAGTGGGATGTGCCCGTCCCATTACACAGCCCAGCCCAGTTTTAATTGGCGCTTCCGCGATTGAAAAGTGGATTGGAAGAAATGATCTCCCACTCCCTCGACCTACGCATACACACATGCATACACATGCTCATAAGCGCGCGCACACACACACACACACACACACACACACACACACACACACACACACACACACACACACACACACACACACACACACACAGCGTAATGCCTTCATTTCGCAATATAATTTTCTGTTTTTGCTGAACAGTGACAAATGGGTCATTTATCTTCCGGGGGCTCTCAAAGGGTTGGTTCCCTCTTCAAGGAACCGCTAGATCCCAGAGTTAATTAATAGGCGGATGCTGGAGGTTAGGATAAAAAAAATCAATTTCTCCTTTTTGTGGAAGGGTTGTTTCTACTGGCGCATGCTTCTCACGGTGGGACGTTTTTCGTGACCTGAAGTGCCCCATGAACAGGCAAATTCCTCCATTGTTGACAGGCGGCATTTAAAGCTTCATTCACTCCGTTTTCTTCTTGTTTTCAGTCCGTCCAATGCATTTACATTTCCCGCGCATTACTTCCAGCTGATCTGCTATCTGTCACTGGCTCTGTCCCCACTGCCTGATGTGATACAATGGTGTTTTTTCTCTCTCTACCACCGCCCCCCCCCCCCCCCACTTCTGCAGACACGGAACAGGTTCCGCCTCTCTCAATCTGATTAGTCCGCATTTCAGCAGCGCGCTCGCTCTGTATGGATGATCCCAGAGTCACTCTGTTATCCCTCGCTCACCAGATTACTTCAACGTTTAAAAAAATAGAATGGCGTTCCACCCATGAATACGCGACGTATTGAAACAATGTTTTTTTGTCCCAATTTTCTCGAACTTTGTCGAATATCTAGTCCCACGAAGAGATCTGTTTTTAGACCTAATCTATTAGAAGCCATTAAACATTGGAAAAATGGCGTTGAAATATATTATTACATTCTGACGACGCGTTTAGGAAATTAAACATAGGGTATATTCCCAGAAGAGGGAGTAATGATTGAGTAGAATGTGTCGTATGTGCTGGTAATAAAACCGAATGCCATCTTAACCGAGATTTCATCGACCTCGGTGTGTTTAGTTACCCATGTGGCGGGCAATCTCCACCCTTATCCCTTTCTCAGTCTGGCCGGCACATCCCACCGCACGTAACCCTTCACCTAACACCGACGCTTCTGTTTCGCTCACTAGTCGCCACTCCAACCCCCTTCCTCGGTTTACTGCCAAGGGAACCGGCTTGCTTCCCAGAAACCACCATCGCCTGCTGTCTTGGCCGATGTCTTCCCTCTTGAGCTCGCCTTTTAACCCAGCCGCTGCGCCGAATAGTAATTTCAATCACTTATTATTAACTTCCGTGTGACTTTGATCCTCTCTCGATAACATTATCATCTTCATTTGCGGAAACATGGGCCCAGTTCATGGGTCGATGCCGGCCTACATCACAATCCTTACATGAAGTAATATAATTGCAATCACGAAATGGAATTATAGACTAAAAAATAACCTTGAGTCATGTCCGTCGACAGCTATTAAAAGCTTCGTGATTGCCCGTGGAGTCTAGGAGTTGGTGATTCGATTTATAAGTAAAAGTGTAATGTAGGAAAGTTTACGCCACTATACACTGACTGGGTTAGTGTGACTTCTGAGCCAC
Organism: Pristis pectinata; assembly: GCF_009764475.1. Classification (NCBI taxonomy): domain Eukaryota; kingdom Metazoa; phylum Chordata; class Chondrichthyes; order Rhinopristiformes; family Pristidae; genus Pristis; species Pristis pectinata. The sequence goes on from NC_067429.1 coordinate 5,751,571, forward strand.
TTTCCCAACATCTGAAAGAATAGAATCAGAAACGGTGGAACATTCGAGGTAGCCCGGGCTTCGAGAATAAATTTTCCTCGATATTATTCAAAGTACAGAGAGAGAGAGAGAGAGAGCGAGAGAGAGAAGATTTTTAATTGCTTTCTAAGTTCCTGTTCATGTCAATGTTCAAATAAATAATACAACGTGTGGGCGTTATCACCAAGGTTCTGTTTAAAATTGGACCTATTTAAGATTACAGTTGCAAAAAATCACATCACTGACCGTGGAGCGACTTAGTAAATGCCATTCCGTATTGTTTGGAAATTAAAAAGGTAAATTCACAAACTATCTGCAGATTGTATATTGGACAAATGTTCTCTCTCGTATTTTCAAGCTATTCCCTGATGCTGTACAGCACACTTGCCAAATGTTTGCTCATCAGCTCTCTACGGGCTAAAATTAAAACTGCTTTCAGGGGCCGGGTTAACTGTTCCATCCGAGTCCGTGCGGTAGAGGCTACGCTTCAAAAATTAAATGTATTGAAGATCCTGATCAGGTCAGTATTGAAGGCAAAAGCATATACCAAGTCATCTTCGAACCTTTACAAAACAAATTAAGTCCCCAGAAATTGCCCTTCTATTTGGAGTCATTGTGTAAAATTCAGACTCCCTTGTTCTCTATAACACGTGCATCTGTTACTTGTAACAAAACAGCTGAATACGTCATTCGTGGCATCTCCATTTAGAGTTTCCTAGATATGTTCAGAGAGAATCCAGGGCAATGAGGACCTTCTAAGTTATTCTAAGATACTCGACACCTCACAGCTACTCCTGGAGGTCACACGCAAAGTACGGCTTTCCCAATAACCGAGCAAACAAAGCATTTTACTAATACAGAACAGATACAATTTAAACACATGAGACATTTCTGGCTTATTTTTATTTATTATTTGCAACATTTAAGCTCATTGTTAGCAATATACGAAATTGGCGAGCAGGAAAAAGACAGCTGCTCCATCAGGACCTGCATCCCATCGTGATGGCGAGAGCATCGTGACTTCATTCCCGCTGTCCCACCTGTGCCCAACTCCCCCTCCTTTCCCAACCACCTCTCCCCTCGCTCAGTTGACCTGTTCCCAGTTGGTCTCCCAGGAAGAACATGGCAGGTGGTGAAAAAGAACTATTATTTGTGTAGCAGATATAGCTTGAAGTCCATGGCACGATGTGGAAATAGTTTAATGTAAATGTTCTATGTACTTAACAGGATTAAGTTAAAATAAGCGATGAAGTCAAAGGTTAGCAATAATGGCAGACGCCTGATGAGTTCCATTATTTACATAAGTTCAGCTCTGTTCTCCTAACAGATTTCATGTAATCTGCAACAAGTATCCTTGCTTTTCCAATGAACCCAATGCTACCAGAAGTACAGCTCTGTTCTCCTAACAGATAAGTTCTCCTGTTCTCCTGTTCTCCTAACAGAAGTACAGCTCTGTTCTCCTAACAGATTTCATGTAATCTGCAACAAGTATCCTTGCTTTTCCAATGAACCCAATGCTACCAGAAGTCCACCAGTGAGTCCAGACTATTCTGCAGTGAACAATGAAAGTACAAAGTTAGAGAGATTTACACGAGTGGGGATTTAATTTCGAACTTAACACATTAGCTTCAGAGAGTTGCACTTAGATTCAGGTGTCTAGTGAGTTATACTTTGACCCTTCTAAGTTATAATATTTTCTTGTTATCAGACTAGTTATGATTTTAACCTTTTGCACATAGTTCAATTTAGCAAGTATTTGTCCAATTCATTTTTTGTAAGTGGCCAAATACTATTGCCAATTTTCTCCGGTCTTGTAGATGAAAGGTGATCTGCCGGTATTGTTAATTAAACTGTACCTCTAATATGCGACGGCTGCGCCAGTTTTTTTGTTTGAATGACTGGGTAAATCAATATCTATTCATTTACTAGATGGACTATCTAGTTAAAAACATTAGTCAAAGAAGCCGCAGAGAACAAATTGATTTTTTTATCGTGTTCATACAGTTTTAAGGAGGTCTGGTTTTGATTGCTACATGCCCAAGAAAAAACCAACGTCTACATCTTGACCCCAGAAGAAGTCCCATAGTCTACCGTTTTCAGTTGGATTGCTAAGCGCTATCCCCTTCATTTCCCACGTTTTCCCGAGCGTTAGAGGAAACAGATGGCCGCAGATTGTCTAGCAGTGGGAGGTCTTATTTTTCTTTATTTTATATTCATCTCCAAGTGTTATGATAGGAGGGGGCAGTGATGAGTAGCGAAGGAGGAGATTGCTCTTGTATAGGAGAAGTGGGCGGTGAGGGGGGGCGGAGGGTAGTTGGCATTTGGAAACTCAGAAAACTACTCGATAACTTACTTAGATTCTGGAGTATCTTTTGAGGTCAAGATGTAGACATTCGTTTTCTCTTAAGCAGTGAACAATCAAAACATTCCTTTCTGGTTCAAAATTGTAGCAAACACAAAAACTCTGATGAATGGTGGTTAGCATTCCTTTCTGGTTCAAAGTTGTAGCAAACACAAAAACTCTGATGAATGGTGGTTAACAGTGAGATCAGATGAGGTGTTGCCACATCCTATCATGCAACGTGTAACTGCAGAGTTGTCCCGTTACGTTGAAACTCTCATGAAAAAGTGCAAGTGACACTATTCATGGCCAATTCTACACGAGGCGTTGTACCTAATTTCACGTCACAGTGTGTCCTTTTTAATGCTTGGCATATGAGTCACAGTAAAAGACAGAAAGTTAATAAAATCTCTTCCTACTCTTAATTTAAACTCAACTTTCTAGCGTCCATTGATCTGCGTTGAGATTGATTGATGTAAGTGAGATTCCAAGACTGTGTTTCAGCTTAGGAACAGACAAAGCGATTCAGAGACAGGCGGATGAGGGCAGCTTTAAAGCCATTGCGAAAATACAGCTGTTGTTACCCTTCCTCCACACACATGGACAGAACTAATGCAACTCTGAAATCCAACACACTTCACTGCAAATTTGTATCTTTCCTTCTGAAAAGTAAATCATAATTTGGATTGGTTGACAAAGTAGGAAGATTGACAACATTTTGCAACATTTGTGTTTTGTGCGTCATTTATTGTCACCAGTGACAGTACAAAGTGATCACTATTCCCTCAAAACAATATAAAGTTATATGAGGAATATAAAGCTTTGTACTTGAAATAACACACATCAAAGGCTGACAGAAGTCACCCAACAAAGCGACTATTGATATGATGTGCAAGGTAATTAAAAGAAAGAAACTTACTTTTATGTAATGTCATTCATGATATGAGAACGTCCCTCAACACATCTGGAGTGCAGTTGCTGGTTATATAGGAAGCCATGCCGTTATATTGAGCACCGTAAGCCCTCACAAAGCACAACCGCAGTGACTAAGTTGTTCTTAATGATAACAATAAAGGGATAAAATTCGATCAAGATGGGTGAACCATGGGATGTTCGTAGCTCACCCGAAGGTGGCGGAGGCCTCGGCTTAAACTCTCGCCCAAAAGGCGGCATCCAACACAGCGTTACATCCGTTCAGGACTGTATTGAAAGTTCATCCTAGATTCTGCAGCCGAGCTACCGAACTGCAGATTGAACCCAAATAACTCAACGGCTGGGCTAAGAGGCGAAAATTGGTTTGAAGGTTTCTCCTTAAATTTGCTACTGGGAAATCCAAGCGAAAAAAAGAAATCCAGAGTGCACACTAATACAGAGGTTGCTAGCGTAAATTGAGTACTAAAAACTTATTAATTGTTGAAAGAAACGTAGGAAAAGAAACGGAAGGGACCCGTGATACAAATCAATAGAAAAGACCAATAATCGTACATTGGCTACTTTTGATGAAGTTGGGGAAGGTTCCAACATGATCAACCTCGAGGAGGAGACAGTCCGCTTGACAGGCATCCCAACCCCACCCTGAAGTCCGGCGCATTGGGAATGCAGTGCATACAATCTTCAAAAGGCATTCTGGTGTTTCTCGAAGGCTCTTCGAAAGCACATATGAAACCGGAGACCTCTAATACTTGGACGAATAGTCGCAAAGGAACACTATCACCACTTGCTGCAGCACGCCGTCCTGACTTGAAAATAAATCGCCTTCTTATCGGCTGGGTCGGACCCTGGAGCTCACTGACAATGGCCAGAAGAACTAAAGCGGTTTGAGAAGGTGGTTCAACCTTCTCAAAGGCAGCTAGACGTGGGTAAAACTGGCCGGGCAACGCTGACATCCTGGAATGACCAGATAAAAGAACAACTTCATTAGACCAAACTAATAGTGTCCGAATCACACGACTCAACCGCATTTCCCCTATAGCTGAAGCTATCGCAACCTCCTCCTTCAGAGATGAAAGTTATAATGTCTCTGCGCAGCCTCGTTTAAATATGTTATAGACTTCAACAGTAACGAAACACCTTGTACTTTTGGCGACATTAAAAAAGTGTTGGAAGGTCTGAGTAGCTGGCATGGAACAAGAGAGTCTCTCTGTGAATTAATTAATTATTGGATAATCCATTTTGGTAGACTGCGATAATACGAAAGAATCCAATTGTATAGGCAATACAGTGAATGCCCCAGATCGTGCGATCAATTATGTTGAAATCCACACCAGAGAAAACAAAATCTTGGACTGAGTACTAAGATGCTCGCGGTTTTGATAATCGATTGGAGCATAAGGCTGTTTGTCATTGTAGACGCCATTCAGTTGGTGGCTTGAACAGGGGAAAAAAGGTGCCAGTATTTTCTGAAACAGGTTCAAAGAGTATTAAGCAACCATGGAAATTCTCAGCAGGTCAGGCAGCATCTGTGGAGAAAGAAACAAAGCATTCATCAATACTGATAAAAGGCCATCGACCTGAAAAGTTAACTTGATTCTCTCTTCATAGATCCTGGTCTGCTGAGAGTGACCATTATTCTGTTTTCTTTACAGATTTCATCTGCGGATTTTTTGTTTGTTTTGTTTAGGCATTACTACTTGCCTTTGCTTCATCCATGTACTTACAGCATGAGAGATGCGGGAGAGGGTACGCAGGTTGGATTACATACAAGACTTTTTTCCTTTATGAAACCGAAGCCGACAGCTTCATGTAATGGTCGAGGGAAGACTTAGTGAAGGACATATTCGAATTATTTATCTAAGTTTTTAATGCCTTTATGGAGTTGTGTGTGAATCCATCGCATCTCACAACTCAGTGCAGTAAGGCACAGTAATTGGCGGAATCCAATCTCCTCACGTAGGTAGCATTGACTTTTTAATAGACTGCTTTTCAGTGGTTCTTCCGTACTACTTCCATTTGGTGATTATTATTTAATCTTGCAATGTCAAAGTCCGTGTATGTCTGTTGTGGTACGAAATTAGGCACTCCCAATAGGATATCCTTAAATGTGCTTGTAAACGGTTCATGCTCACTGAAGTGTACTGTTTAACGATAGTAACCATTTTCTTTTATGTGTATACACGGCCCGAAGATACTATGAATATATTGTGAATATATTGCGGAAAATGTAACCACAGGCTCTGTCTACACTTCCCCCTGCCTCGGGAAAGCAGCCAACGTAATCAAAGATCCCACCACGCGGACATTCTCTCTTCTTCCCCCTTCCATTGGGCAGAAGATACAAAAGCTTGAAGACACGCACCGCCAGGCTCAAGGACAGCTTCTATCCCGCTGTTATAAGACACTTGAACATACGATAAAGATGAACTCTTGATCTCACAATTTACTTCGTCGCGGCCCTTTCACCTTATTGTCTGCCTGCACTGCACTTTCTCTGTACTGTAACACTATATTCTGTATTCTGTTATTGCTTTTCCCTTTGCGTTACCTCGATGTACTTATGTTTTGAAATGATCTGTATGGATGGCTTGCAAAACAAAGTTTTCCACTTTATCTTGGTACATGTGATAATAGTAAACCAATTGCCAGTTAGTGTCGACTGTGGAAAAGTTTCTCTGCATTTATCACACTCCGTATCACACGCCCGCGTACACCTGACAATATACATCAGGCTATTAAACAACAAGGTTCGGAACATGCAGGGACCAGAATTTGCACACCATGTAACGCCTGACAGGAACAAAGTTATCTTTATTCATTGTCTACATTAAGGAGTTAATTTGTGGAACAAGGGCGAAAAGGCGAGTTGATTCCTCGCCTACTTGATGTAGTTCCTTCGGTTCCACATTGCTAATGAGCTTCCGGGTGTGAAATGAATGTTAGCCAGCGCACAGTTGACAGCGATCCTGTGAACCCCGTAAAGCTCTTGGCGTCTGCGGTTCGAGAAGGTAAAAACGGGCACTACAGCGAAATTAGGAGCTCGAGCGTGAGAATTTAAAATGAGGGTGCGTTTATAGCAAGCCCAGTTGCTTTTGGTGAAAGGAAGGGCCACCGACTTGGACCAGAATGTACACAGTACTTGCCCTGAATCTTGAATTCTGTACTTTGTTTTAAATACTTCCGAAACATCAAAGCAGCGCCGATCATTTAATCACGTGCTCGTCAGACTGACAACATGAATTTCTGGAGCAACACACACAAAATGCTGGAGAAACTCAGCAGGTCAGGCAACATCGATGAACTTTGCAGTCAGGGTTATCAATCAAACCGACGCTGTCATTTACAGGCGCTCAGACCGTGGGTGGACGACGTATCCTTGTTTAAATTAACACATAATTGGAGGGCGGGGGCCGTTGTTTGGGGAGAATAACGTTAGCGGTGGCTCACTGAACAGACCTGCCGTTTCTGAGTCAAAGGGTTGAAACCCCATTCCAGACAATTGAGAGTAAAAGTATGCGCTGGCACTGTGCAGTGCTGGGGCGGTGCTGAACAGTCAGAGGTTCTGGTTTTCACACACGAAGTTAAACCGAGGCGGCTTCTGATGTTACAAGTGGACGTACAAAAGGAGGCTGTGACCTGACTAATTTTACGCCTCAACATCACAGAAACACTTCTCTTGGTATTATTAGACTATTGTTTATGCGATAACATTTACGATAACATTCCCTCTTAATGGACTCTGGCTTGAGTCTGAATATGTACCGACATTTTACATTGTAGTACTGATTACTCTTCAAGCATGGAGACACAGAGACCACAGATGCTGGAAGTCTGGAACAACACAAAAAATTTTGGAGGAACTCGACGGGTCAGGCAGCATCTGTGGAGGGAAATGAACAGTCGATATTTCTGGTCGAGACCCTTCATCAGGACGCTTACAGGACAGTTACTCTTCAAGCATTACCGTATGGTTTCCAAAGCGCATCAGGATTTAATGAAAAAAAACCCTTTCCTTTCACCGTCAGGGGACTTTCTGTTACATTAACACATCTTCACAGAACAGCGGACTTTCCCTTCAAGACATTCAACCCGGGTGTGTTCATGCACCGAATATTAAACCGAGTTTCCAGTAAATTCTAATCAACCGATGGGCTGACAAACGATTTAGGCATACGTATTAAATACGACTTCATCATAAAGGGGAATTTCACATCTAACCGCGGTCACTGCGTTAACATTGGTTCATTGCTGTTGTTGTAATGCAAATAACGGGTTTGCCCGACCAATCAATTAACAGTGGTATAAAATGATTGTTTTCCTCTGGCATTGCCGCAGTTTTAGGTCTCGGGAGCTTCGCAATATGTTTTGCATTTTTTTAAAGGAAGTGTTTAAAAATAAACCGGAAGTACACCTGAATGTTCATATTAAATATTGACCATTAGTCCTCAGTCTTTTCGGTGGAACCATTCCGAAATTCGACGGTGTCTTTGCCAGTTTATTTTGCATAACACGTGAAAATTATCCCAGCTGCCTCATCAGACAAAGTATTTATAAAATCCTCTGGATGACAACTTAATGGTATCCGACATCCATGACCAGTTACTTGGATTCAAGCTGATACCTGTCCCAAAATCCCTCTCTTTGGTTTTTAAAGGATGTTTGTGCTCTTATGAGCAGCTAAACCTCTGTATCAGCCGCTAAGTGTAAACATAAAGAAGGTAAATTGGTAAATTGGTTCATTATTGTCACATGTACCGAGGTACAGTGACAAATTTGTCTTACATACCGTTCATACAGATGATCCATTACAAAAGTGCATTGAGGTAGTAAGAACTGCCCATTTGCTCATAGTAAGCTCTCACAGAGACTCAAAGAACATTGCAATAAGTATATGAAACCTACATTACTAAGTAGGAAATACAATGAAGTGAAATTAATAGCAGATAAAAGGGCCGTTCTATCTGTTGTCAGCGACGCAGGAATCATCCTGCCGAGTGCTCCACTTACATTTGCGTCTACATAGCTGGTATATGTACCAGCGGCAAAGAATCCTGCAAGCTAACCGCACTCCTGTGAGCAATTGGTTCCTAACTAGTGCTCATTTTTTCCTCTGTATATTCACACCAGGTTTGTACTTCCTGATGAATCCTGCCTGGACTGTGGAAACAAGTAGTTAAGCATTGTGAGGAGGAACTGACTCCACTGGGAATATATTTAATTCGTTTGAAAAATCAGAGGCCTATAATTTCTGCTAAAGCATTAATAACAGCAACAGCAGTGTGACTGTAAAGCTGTCTGTCATGTGAGGAAGGCAAGTTTGCGACCTCTGTCAACAGATACACACACCCACACACTTTATGCATGAATACGTGTGCATAAGATCTATAGAATTTGCATTTGTTCTGGTTACAAAATAATCATATTATGTTTATTTCAACTTCTCACCAGACGAGGAATAAGATGGAAAATTATACCTCGTGATTTCCTTGTATCGTACATTTATATGTATGGGATTAAATGAATTGTTTTAGTGCTTCATCATAGCTTGCACTGTAGACATGTTTAATTTCAAAGTAACATCAAATGTTTTCCCGTCAAGAAAAGTAACCAAAGATCATAATTAATTCTAAGAACTAGCTTTCTTTGTGGCAAAGCATTTCCCCAATTCTAATTCAGAACCGGTGTATAAGTATTAAGCACCGTACTTGCAGATTCTCAGCATTTAATAGCTGCCCAGAAAATTCCATGTTCGGCGAGTCCATCGGGAGAGCTTATTACAAATTCACATAAATCCATCTCAACATGCTGAGCAGACCAAACCAATCCCTTCTTTCTCCCCAAACAAATTGTGTTTTAAATTGCTGCTGAGTCATTGAATGTAATTTAAAACCGAGGTTGTGAAATAATGCGCCACTTCAGTACGGGATGTATCATGGCGCCTCTGCTGAGTTAAAACCAACGAGTGCCGGTACGGAGCCACACATCGACGCATGGGGAAACATTTCCATCTGCGTTATGGTGCCTGCTATAAGTCATGTTATTTATAGGTCCAGACATTATTTTTTCTTTGTGAACACTAGCTTTTCCGACCCAGGCCAAGTGATGAATGTAGAAAGGCTTTCATTTATGTAGCGTTTGCAGCCTCGAAGGACTTTTCCACAGCATTATTTTAAAGTTCAATGAAAGTAAGAACTGCCCATTTGCTCACATGAAGCTCTCACAGAAAGTCGTGAAGTAGACGATCAGATGGACTGATCGGGATGTTGGTTGAAGGGTGAATGGTATGGGAGAGAACAAAACACAATGCAAAATAAAAGGTGCTCTGATGAAAGGCCATCGACCTGAAAGGTTAAATCTGCTTCTCTCCCCATCAGTGCGGCCCGGACTGCAGAGTTATTCCCAGCACTTCCTGACTGTACATCCACTAGAACATCCCTGCCCCTCTTTAGTGTTTATGATCTCTGTGCGAGAAGGCGGTCACAGCTTCTGTTTAACGTTCTTTCGAAAAGCGAATTATAATTAAAAATTGAGTTTTGATTATACGGGTAAAGTTATTCCCCGATAGATCCCTATAACAGTGAGATTTTTTTAAGCACGCCTGGCCTTCAAATAGCCCAAACCAACTGGCTTGATAAGCAATTTTGGTTTTCATATTTATAAAACTTGATGAGCTGAACTTTTCGGAAACTACATTGAACTAAACAGCCGTAAAATCGGAAGGTTCAGTAAGCCCCAACATCACATCAGCGCCTTGATATATTGACGGGCTGACGGCTATGCCGCCTTAACTTTATTTAATGTTCGTTCATGGCCTTTCAGTCTATGTTCTAACACATCCGAGCAATATTTCTCAGTAGCGAAATTAATATGTTATTGTTTTCACGTTGGGTTTAATGGGAATAAACAGTCGGCAGTTTGTCACAGTGCTGGGGGAAATAAACTAAATTGTTGCTTCACCTGTTGCTGTATGTTTGAGGCACACCCTAAAATTAACATTCTTATGACAGATTTCTTAAAGCAATTCCAAGCAGCTGGGTCCCAGACGGAAGTAAATTTTACACTCTGTTCTGTTGGGATGAAAATAGTTGACCAGGCAACATTTTTAGGGCCTTTTCACCAAGATACGTAGGGAGTTTTCATTGGCGACACAAGGTGAGACTGGTCACCGGAGTACAGATCGGGACGTTTCGCCTGGCTGGGGAATCTAGAAGTAGGGGTCGCGTTCCCAAAATAAGGAATGAATTCTGAGGGAAATTCTTCCCTCTGAGAGTGGTGCATCTTTGAAATTCTCTGCCTTGGAGGATTCTGGTTAGGGTCTCACTTAAAATAGAATGAATAGATTTCTGGTGGAATCAGGGGATTAGAGGATAGGGTAGGAAAATGGTGTCGAACTGGAATATCAATCGTGACCTTGTTGAATAACGGAGCAGGCTCCAGGGGCAGGATGAGCTAATCCTGCTCCGACTTCTTATGTTCTCATGATCAAAAAGTATCTGGAGTTTTCATACCTTGGCCATAAAGAGGGATTGTCTTGGATCAAAGTCTGAAAGAGCACTTTTCGGTTTTAGACCACAAATTGTAAGAAAGTCAGGAAAGAGCAAACGACTCATCCAAACCCACCAGCTCCTTGTAGTAATCTCTGCGTGAATTCTAAATACAAAGTTAGGAATTCAAGTGCGAGTAGATTGGACAAATCCGTTGGATCCGAGAACCTGACAAGAACAGGGCTGTTAGGCTCTCGCTCTTCACATGAATTCCAGGCGTGCGGCCATTCCTATTCCTGATTGAAAATGTCTAATTCTGGCGTTTTAACGTGATGTCGTTCAGTTATTACTATCTCGCTATGATAAGACTATTGCTACTGATCAGATAATTACTACCCTGCTGTGATAAGACGATTGAACGGTTCCCTTATACAATGAGATGGACTCTGACCTCACGATCTACCTCGTTGTGACCTTGCACCTTATTGCACTGCATTTTCTCTGTAGCTGTGACACTTTGTACTGTTATTGTTTTTTACCTGTACTACATCAATGCACTCTGTACTAACTCATCGTAACTGCACTGTGTAATGAATTGACCTGTACGATCGGTTTGTAAGACAAGCTTTTCACTGTACCTCGGTACAAGTGACAATAATAAACCAGTACCAATACCAATTTGATTAGTCTCCCTTGTCCAGTTGAAAACTAAAATAATGAATAGCGAATTAATGTTTGGAGCAATACCCTATGACTGGAATGACAAGCTACATTTCCAATAATCCTGAAGCTAATTGAGCTATAACATTTGTTTTTGCCTTCGCTGGTTCCATTGTACTGATTCTAGATATTAGTAGTAGATGGTTTCCAATTCCAATGAGTTGTTGACGTTGATGCATTTCTTTATCTGGAGCTGGACTCCGATTTTGGTTCTCAACTCATTCTCGGGGTCTGGGGGTCACTGCCAAAGCCAACTTTTGTTTCGCGTTCTAACTGTCCTTGAGATGGTAGTTGTGGGCCACTTTCATGGACCGCTGTAGTCCTTCTGATGAAGGTGTTCCCGCAATTACTCATTGATATGGATACAATTATTCTTCCGTTTTCATTAATGTTAAGAGTTGAGCTTGTTTAGCGTTACAGAGCAGTCAGACAACCCACAATTAAAATATTATTTGGACCCGCGGGAATCAATTTAATCTCAGAAAACATCTTAAATATTTTATTAAGAGCACAATACGTGCCAATGAAACTTTACCCCATCGCTTACCTGTTGACTTATTCCCTCTTGTCCCCTCCTGTTTCTCATTTACACCGTACCTCTACTCAACACCATCCATTAACACTTCTATTTTCATATGTATGCGGACGGTTTAACTCAACCTCACCATTGACCCTCCACACGTATTTCTCTCAGTCATCAAACGATTTATCCATAATGGATGAGCTGAAATTTCCGTCAACCAAATATTCCAAGGAACAAAGGAAATGGGCCGTGGCATCCAATCAGATTATGTCCACATTTCCACCCGTCCCTTATGCCATTTGATTCAGAGTCCAAAGATTTTTCGATTTTAGCATTTAACATGCACGTTATGCCGGGTTGTAGAATTCTTCAGATTTGCATCCCACTGAGTAAAAGAAAAATATCCGGATCTCAGTTAACAGCTTCCTATTCTAAGACCATGTTCCAAGGCTAGTTCTGAACTCTTCAACAACCATTCCCTCAATCCCTATCAGAATCTTACCAGTTTCTATGAGGTCACCTTTCGTTCACCCGAACACTAGTGGGGATGGGTCAGTGTTAGTCAGCTTCTCCGTAAAGTACAATATCCTTGCCCCGGGGATCACCTTGGTGAATCTCAGCTGCGTCATCTACAACGTAATTTTTTTTTTGAAAAAAAGGATGTGGAGACCAAATCCTCACTTAGGATTCCGGGTGTGATCTCACCAATGCCCTACACAATTGCATCATTCTTCAATTGTCTTGCATTTTAAATCCCATTGCAAAGAAGATCAACGTAACAATTACTTTTGATTTAGCTGCATAAGAATTTACTGTATTTCATGAACCAGCCCTCTGCAATTTCTTTATGTACTAACATAACCTAGTTATATCACTTGCCAGATACTGTATCCTTCTTATAGTTCGCTTAACCAGCTGATTTAGTATCATCAGCAAACTTAGGTTGTACTATCATCCAAGACCTTACCACTGACTTTATGTAGCCGAGGCTTCAATTCTGAACCACTTAGCACCCCTTTTGTAACATTTTGATATCTGAAGATGTGAAGTTGTTCACTTTGGAAGGAAATGTGAAAAAGTATCCTAATTTAAAAAGAGAAAGATTTGCAGAACAAGGAGGGGTTTAAGGTCTTCATGTATGAAACACAGGATGTTGGTATACAAGTGCGGCAAGTAACCAGGAAGGCTAATGGAATGGTTTTTTTTATTTCAAGGGCGTTGGAGTATAAAAGTAGGGAAGTCTTAGTGCAATTATACAAGGCACGAATGAGACCACATCTAGAGTACTGTGAGGCAGCTTCAATCCTCTGACTTAAGGGAAGGTATATTATCATTGAAGGCAGTTCAGAGAAGGTTGATCTCAAGCATGGGGGAATTGTCTTATGAGAAAAGGTTAAGCAAATTGGATCTATGTACAATGAAATGAACGGCGATTTTATTGAAACATATAAGTTTCTTAAGGGGCAGAACAAAGTAAATGCTTGGAGGATATCTACTGTCATGGAAAAGAGTTGGCCCTGTTCTTAGTTCTTGTGGTTTTATGGTCTTAAATATCTAAAATATTGTCCAGATCCAGTGACCCTTATTTGATAGAAGTAAAATCACAGCGATTGATTTCTGCCACAGACTCCATTCCCTAGTAACTGACGAAATCCCTCTCCCTGTTCACAGTGTCATATTTGACCCCAACTTATGTTTCTAACCATCTATCCAACCTATCCCCAACAGCACTAATTTCCACTTCCATGACATTACCTGACTTGGTTTGGTCATTTCTTTATTATTATCTCATGTGCCGAGATACACTGAAAAGCTTTGTTTGCATGCCAGCCAGTCAGATCATCCCATACATCAGTACACCGAGTTGCGCCTTGACTTAACTCACCTGCTGCCAAAACTCTCACATATGCCTTTGATACCTCCACACCTGACCATTTCAATGGTCCTCCCAGATTCTACCTTCTGTAAACTTGTTATCCAAAACTCTGATGTCCGTGTTATAATCCCACCACTGCTGTTCAGATGCACTTACTGACCAACACGCTATTCTATTTGAACTATGTTTCAATCGTAAAAAGTTCATCCTTATTTTTAAACGTCTCCACGTTACCCCCCCCCTCTCTATCGTTGCGATATCTTTAAAAATCTTTAAAATATCTAGACCCTTCAATTTTTTAATTAGCGTTTGATTATGGCCCATTTTAATTGACATCATTGCTCCGGCTGTCAAGGCCCAAAGTTCCAAATTTTCCCTCTTAAGATGTCATTTTTCTTTCTTTAAAATAAGTTATTTAAAATGTACTACTTTGATTAAGTTTTTAATTGCCACCTATTCCATCCCTTTCTGTGGCTCAGTGACGATCTTTGACGGATTACACTCCTGGTATACACCTCCGAGTGCTTTACGTTATTCGAGGCGCTTCATAAATGATAGCTGTCATCTCAGAGCTTAAGGTTCCCAGATCAATCGCTATTCAAGTTCAAATTCATATCAGAACCAGAATCAGGTTTATTATCACTGACCTATGTCGTGAAATACGTTGTTTTGTGGCAGCAGTACAGTGCAAGACATAAAAATCTCCATAAGTTACCAAAAATAAATAAAATAGTGAAAAAGAGGAATAACGACGTAGTGTTCATGGGTTATGGACCGTTCAGGACTCTGATAGCGGAAGGGAAGAAGCTGTTCCTGAATCGTTGAGTGTGGGTCTTCAGGCTCCTGTACCTCCTCCCCCACGGTAGTAACGAGAAGAGGGTATGTCCCGGGTGGCGAGGGTCCTTAATGATGGATGCCGCTTTCCTGAGGCACCGCCTCTTGAAGATGTCCTCGATGGTGGGGAGGGTTGTGCCCATGATGGAGCTGGCTGAGTCTACAACCCTCTGCAGCCTCTTTCGATCCTGTGCATTGGAGCCTTGAAATCACCGCTTTTGCGGGAATTAAGCAATCTAAATACTGGGCAGTGTAAGTGATGAAAGGAGTTGATACAACTCCCCTGTTACAAAAAAAATGGATCAGAAGCACAATAGTGGGCTAAGAAGTAGATACTTTCTTAACTTTCTCTGATGTGCCCTCCTGGACACACTGTCTGTGCTCTTACCGTCTATTTGCCCGAAGCTACAAATCAACTTTGAAAAAGACCTAAATACTCATATCTGCAACTGGAGAGGATAGAATGAACACCAGCTCCAAATCTGACAAATAATTTCCACCCATAACAGTTACCTCAGCCAAACATAATAGTTTACGCAATAACAAAGTCAGCTGAAACGTACAAGAATTAACATGTTAAAATGTTCCACATAAGTAATTTACTTTTCCAAATGCTTTGCAAATGAACTATTTAAAGTTCTTTTTTCAAATACCAAACACTGTCAATACTCCAATATATTGCAGATGACTGAAACCAATATATATAGGACGCTCTTGATTCTATATGAGACCTACAAAATGCTCTCACAATATATGTCACCGTGCTTCGAAAGTTTAAAACTTACCGTGAACTAAGGGCTCTCTCTTGTTCTAATTTACAGATTAAAAAACAATTTTAAGGAATGGTCGTTTGAATTTTAATACAAACGTGTAATGCTAATCTTGTTTCCCTGTAGATTTGTGGTGACTATCTGGTGATATCTTAATAGCCACGAAAGTCACGGGACATTTGACAGGTCTGGTTAAGCGAACAGTCTTGCCCCAGTGGGACTTGTAGAACGGAGCTTGCAAATTCAAACTATTTTAATGGTCGGGCTAAAACTAGCGGTGGATAAATCATTGAAAAGGACCTTCAGGTACTGACTTGGGTTATAGAATTAGCCCCTGTTTCAAATTGCAGGTATTTCTTCTCAAATAGACCAATCTCATTTCATCAATTAGAGAAAATGGTGTCGAGAATGTCATCTTTACTGGCGAAATGTGGTATTAACAATGAAAAACCCTCCACGACTATTTTCCATTCCTGATGAAGGGTCTCGACCCGAAACGTCGACTGTCCATTTCCCTCCACAGATGCTGTCTGACCCGTTGAGTTCCTCCAGCCTTTTATGTGTTGCTCCAGATTCCAGCGTCTGCAGTCTCTTGCGTCACGATTATTTTCTTTATTTTCGCTAACTTCAGATTATGAAATGGTTCCAATATGAGAAAAGGCCGCAAATCCTAGTTGTAGGCAGCATCATCAATTATCTGTAGAGTCATGTCTGGTGGAGTTACCAGAGAGTGTAGTCGGAACAGCTGTTAGCTGAATGACCCGTCTTTGGAAAGAGTGAATCTAAATACTAAATATCCCTACAAGTAATCTGAACTCACGTCATCAATTTTGGATGCCTGACTCATTACATGAGGCGTATTGTTAAACCCGTTGTTCCAGCGGAGTTTGACAACTAGTTCACGTACAGTCTCTACAGTTCAAATGTCTCCAGTCTTTGATTCTCGAATATTCCACTTTTTGTGAAAGTTCATGGTTCCCTTCATGACAGAGGCGAGATCATCCCGGCAGAAAGCAAAAACTAAACCATGGGGCGTATTTTAAACAAAAGACTAATTCACAGTGGAAGCCCCAAGACCAACTCTTTCTGCTGACTTGCCTCGCACACTGACTGCTGCGGATGTTGAGAGTGGATTTATGGATGTCATCCAGTCCTGCACCTGATCACTTTATAAAATGATAAAAACCGACTCGGGTGCTTCAAAATGTGTATTCCCCAACGCAAAGCAGACCAAAGAAACCAGGGGTGAAGGTAACTTGGGGCAGAAAATCACTGAGTTCCCGTTACAGGGCTTCTCTGCAGGATGTGAGAAGCGAGGGCGGGTAATTGGACAGGGGAGCGACAACTACAATGCTTTCTGGGTTCTATCTTCACAGGGAAATCTACCTACAAACCCTGAGCCTAATTTCTCACAGTGAGATAATCTGGATACACTGCTAACCGTGTTTATGGTAAATTGCATTTGATCTTCGAAAACTGAAGCTATTGATGGAATTGAATCTTCACCCATTTAATCCTTCATCGTCTAACCCCAGCAATTCTCTACCCAGCAGTACGTTGGGACCATCTTCACCAGAAGGAGTGCAACAGTTCAAGAAGCTGGCTCACCACCGTCTCCTCGGTGGTGGAGATGAGGACGGGCAATAAATGAGGATTGAGCCGGCGACGCTCACATCCTCTAACAGAATAAAGAACAATCGCGAGGAATGATTGAGTATTCATCAAATGAGATCATAAGCAGGTGTTTAATTGTTTTCATGATCATTTAAGAATCTAGGAAAGTCTGTGTCATGGGGCTATATCTCCAAGGAAGAGCATTTTGCTATAAAGCAACAGATTTCTGGAACCCCTCATTGAAGAGTTTGAGGCCGCACGAGTAATCAAACTCCTACGCCGCGAGTGATTGTAATCTGAAACTCACTGCCTGTGCGGGTGGCGGAAATAGAATTAGTTAGAACCATCAAAGGGGAATTGAACAGGTAACTGAGAGTGAATATTCTGCTGGGCTGTTGGAATCCAGCGGACATTGGGACTGACCAAATTGCTTTATTAGCACGCGACCCCGGGACTAGACGGGTCGAATGGCCTCCATCCGTGCCGTGGCAATTCTATGATTTCAGGAGATTCTCTGCTGATGGGAACGGTTGAGGTGAATAAGATAATGCACCGGTGTTTAAGGGATATGTACATGAGGGAGAACGGATTGGAAGGTTTCGTTGATGGGGTTAGACCTACTAAAGTCGAAGAAGGCTCCTGTGCATTTGCCAGATACCTAGTAACGTTGTTGCATATGTTTAATGATGGTTTGGAGTATTGTCAGACTGACGTTCTTGGGGAAGGATAGAAGCCAAACCGATCAAGTTTCGGGATTGCCTGAACCATCAACGAGGCTTTGCTGGTGACTAGACTCAACCAAGCTCCCACCGCAACACTACAGATCCAATCAGGTGAATCTCCCTGTTCCAACAATAACTCCATTACTATCTTCCTAACATCCAACTCAACCGGGATATTAACGCCAGCTATTGCCCCCACTACTACAAATGTAGAGAACCAGATTCATAGAACCATAGAACAATACAGCACAATACAGGAGCTTCGGCCCACCATGTTGTGCCGACCTTTAAATCACACCTAAGACTATCTAACCCCTTCCTCCCACATATCCCCCATGTTAAATGCCTCCATATGCTTATCTAATAATCTCTTGAACTTGACCAATGTACCTGCCTCCACCACTACCCCAGGCAGCGCATTCCATGCCCCAACCACTCTCTGAGTGAAAAACCTCCCTCTGATATCTCCCTTGAACTTCTCACCCATTACTTTAAAGCCATGCCCTCTTGTATTGAGCATTGGTGCCCTGGGAAAGAAGCTCGCGGCGAATTCCCGAAACCAAGAACATATTTTCTAGCAGAGTATCTCATTGCTCTTTGCGGGACCTTGCTGTGTACAATCTAGACACTTCCTTCAACGGTAGAAAAGAACGTCCTTGGCTGTAAGGCTCTCTGAGCCATCCCAGTCAAGTGAAGGGTTACAGAGCTTCTTTCTTACCAAATATATCCCATTCTCCAATATCCTGCCGTATCCCGTTCACACATTATCCACTAAAACTCCCCTTGACTTTCGGTTAATAAATGCACGTCCTATAGAGCAAAGCCACAATACAATGGAACCTCACAGGCTTCGAATTTATTTTTGGTCAAATGATCCTCCAAATATGCAATTGTGTTTTCTAAAACAAATTCACCATTCAATAAGTTAGTAAAATATCCCCCGAAGATTTTAGTTTCGGATTCTTGTAAGGGTTCAATTTACATATTCCGGAAAAATTCCTATGTTTTAGGGCGATTTTCTGCTTTATTGCACGAGAGATAATCTTTCCTTGAACGCGGAGCGATTAGTTACAATGGTTTTCAGCTAAATCCACATTATAAACAGGGATGAACGGGAGGATCGGATTTGGCAAACTCCATAAAATGGCATTAAACCTGAAACGTTGATTTTCCTTTAACTGTGGCGTGTTTAACTTACAATACAGGAACTTCTTCTACCAGCACGCATGTCCGTAATAGGAGGATATAGACGTGGTTAGTTGTAAGGCATCTGACATAGATGTAAACATTGGAAGAAGACAAGGTGATGGGTTGGTGTTGGAGTGGGGATGGAAAATGAGCAGATTCTAAAACAGTTTTATAATCTTGAATGAAATGCTAGAAATGGTGATGGAAGCAGATTCAACGGTAACTTTCATAAAGAAGTTGGATATTTACGTAGAGGAAGTAAAGTATAAGGGTGTGGGGAAAGAGCAGGCAAGTATGACCAAGAGGGTAGCTGCTTCAAACAATTAGATTTGAGGGGGTGGAGAATGTAAACTATCTCTGTGCTGTATGATTCAATGATTGCAGAAGTCACTGGGCATTAACAATAAAACAGGCAGTGAGATTCACTTTGATGCACTTGGGTCGTGGTTACTCTGCCCTCCCCCGACCCTTTCGCAAGGGGGGCCAGAGTGAGGGGACAATTCCAGATAGGTTCCTTAAATCACTTCACGGGAAGAAATATAACCACACACACTGAACGTGCCTTGCACGCAAAGAAATAGGTAATCGTATGAAAGTTCTGATAACAAGCCACTGACCTAAAACGTTAAATTTGTTTCTCTCTCCACGGATTCTGTTTGAACTGCTAAGTATTTCTGTCATCTTGTGCTTTAAATCATAGAACATAGAACACTACAGCACAGTACAGGCCCTTCGGCCCACAAATGTTGTGCCCACATTTTATCCTGCTCTAAGATCTATCTAACTCTTCCCCCCCACATACCCCCCCCATCTCTCTATCATACATGTGTCTATCTAACAGTCTCTTAAATGCCCCTTTCCAATCAATTTCCAATATCCACTGGGTTCTCTTTTAAATTAGAGTGAAGATGTGCGGACCAGTTACAGCATAATTTCCTCTAATTCGGTGTTCTTAGTTTGCACCACATCAGTCAAATATCCTGTGCAACCTGACAACAATGCCCTGCGAATTGTCCTGAACTAACAAACCAGTAGACCAGTAAGTGGGTCTCACAACGCTTGTGCAGACATAAAGCCAGCTCACGCCGGCAGGTCACTTGATGGGGCACACAGAACGGGTTCCACCATGTGGTACATCGCTTGGGGGCTGGAGCACTGGTTACGTTTTCTTTCTATCCAACAGTAACCGAAATATACGAATAACCTTCGGTGCAATTTTTTTTGCATGCTGTAACTTTGGTCATCTAAGAATGGTAAGCTTTTTTTTACAGCGGTAGAGGTCGGAATTGGGAGGCTCACCTTAATTTTAGTGGATGTGACAAAATATTCTGCATTGAGAGTGAAAACCTCCTTTCTATTCCACTTTAACTCGCAGTTCAGAATTCGAGGTTTTCCGGAAGACCACGAATAAATAACAGGAGGATGTAGTGGAGGGTGAGGGAGTGAATACGGATTCATACAAAGTGACATAAGGTCCCCTCTTCATAAAAGTTCCAATTAATATTAAAATCAAATTGTTCAATGGAGAAAACTAAAACATCAATAGCAGCTCATGCACGTTATTTATTAGATTATATTTTCTAACAAGTTAAGAAATATATTATACAAACGTGCATGATTCTTTTTGTGTGCACGCAACTATTTTAGCTCGTCTTTTATTGACAAGCATCAAGTAACCAAGTTGAAAGCCTGAACGATTGCTGTTTGTTTTCAGCACTTAGAGTAAATGAGATGGATGACTTGCAATGGAATGATCTGTACATTTATTTTACAAACCACAGGCATTTTTGGGGGTATGGTGGTGAGTCCAGTAATATTCACCAAGACAGCCATGATGACGATTCATGATGTAGCACGTACCAAAATGCCTGATGTGTGAACAGGGCATTGAAAGCTGCGTGACATTCAAATAGCCGAGGATGGGCAGATCGCTGTTAATATAACGCATTTACATTGAGAACGTATGAAGCTGAATGAAACATTTCCAGAACCCCAGCACACAATTTGTATTGAGTCATCAATAACGTCTAAGATACAACAATATGAACAAAAGATTGGAGATTGGAAGGCGAATGTTACTACAAATGTAACGTTGCAGCGATATTCCAACTGAGATTCCGATTAAATTATCTAGCCGCCAATCTATGTGAATGTTATAATTCTGCTGGGGTGGGGAACCCCGAGAAATTTTCGAACATTTGTACCTCCCCCCCCCCCCACCCCCCCTCCCTCCACTCCTCTTCAATCCGCGCATCAAGAACGTTATCACAATAATCATTCAGGATCTTATTTTATTGCTGTGCTTTCCAGCCGCTAGGTCAGAATTTGTCGTGATTTTTTTCTCTCTCTCTCAGTTGGTTTTCCGTTCAGGACAGGAATGAGTAATTACAATGAACAACTGATTGCAGATGCCTTTTTTTCCAGGCTGTAGCCAGTGGAATCTATTACCTTTACCATTCAACCAATTATCTCCCCTCCCCCCAACAGGCAGATTCATTTACATCAGCTGAGCAACTTGATCCATCTGCAGTCGCCGGCTGATTGACAGCTGCAACCAAGCACGCTGGTTTCCTGTTAACTATTTGATGTCCTGGGAAAATGACCTCTCTCTCTCTCTCTCTCTCTCTCTCTCTCTCTCTCTCTCTCTCTCTCTCTCTCTCTCTCTCACACACACACACACACACACACACACACACACACACACACACACACACACACAAATTACTTTCTTCTCCTCTCCCCAGTGTTGGAACTGCAAGCATAAATGTTCTTCCAAACCCCGGTGTATTTTAATGTTGTGGCAAAACACTTCAACCAAAACAAAATAAATCTGGCAAACGTAAGAGGGTAGAAGTAGGAGTGGGCAATTCTATCTCTCCGCCATTCAGTAACATTTTAGCTGATCTTTTACTTCAGCGCCACTCTCCTTAACTAAACCCATATCCCTTAATATCTAAAAAATATCTATCGATTTCTCCAATAACCTCAGCGACTGAGCGCCCATAATCCAAAGACTCCTGCCTTCTGGGTGAAGAGATTTCTTCTGCTCTCTGTACTGAGTGACTTGCCTCTTATTTAAGGCTATGACCCCTAGTCCTAGATACCCCAGCCAAGGTAGACATTATCCCTACATCTACCCGGTCAAACCCCTTAATAACTGGAGTCACAAGAGACTGCAGATGCTGGAATCAGGAGCAAAAAAACTAATTGCTGGAGGAACTCAGGGGGCCAGGCAGCCTCTGTGGAGGGAAATGGACAGTCGACATTTCGGGTCGAGACCCTTCACCTGGACCATAATAATTGGGTATGCTTCAAAGAATTTACCTCTCATTCTTGACTGCAGAGAGTACACGCCCAGACTAGTTAACTTCTCTGATTTTACGACGAACCCACCATGCCAGTAATCGACCTGGCGAAACTTCGCAAACAAAGGTAAACTGCTGAAGAACTCAGCAACACACAAAATGCTGGAGGAACTCAGGGGGTCAGGCAGCATCTATGGAGGGAAATGGTCAGTCGACGTTTCGGGGTCGAGACCCTTCATCAGGACTGAAAGATAGAGGGGAGTTAAAGTGGGGATTCTGCTGAAGAACTCAAGAGGTGAAACAGCAGGATGGTTGACGTTTCTGGTGAGACCCCTGAATCGTTATTAGTTCAAACCTTCCCTGGCACTGCCTCTATAGCAAGAATATTCTTGCTTAGGTAGGAAGTCCTGACCTGTATACAATACTTCAAGAGCGGTCTCACCAAGGCTCTATAGAAGTGGAGCAAGACGTCCCTACACTTGTTATGAAATCTTCTTGCAATGGCCTTGCACCTTTTTATCTGCCTGCACTGCACATTCTCTGTAACTGTAACACCTTATTCTGCATTCTGTTATTGTTTTCCCTTGTACTACCTCAATGCACTGTTGTAATAAAATGATTTGTATGGATAGCATGTAAAACTAAATTTTTCACTGTACCTCGGTATACGTGACGGCAATAAACCAATTTACTAATTTAATTTTTAAACGCCAATATACTGTTATCGTTCGTGGTGGTTTGCACGTTAACTTTCAGTGATTCGGTGCACTAGGACACCAGGTCCCTTTGAACAAAAACACCTTTCAATTTCTGAACATTAGAAAAAGCAGACACAACAGAGGCTGCAGATGCTGAAATCTGAAGCAAAAATCAAACTGCTGGAGGAACTCAGTGGGTCGAGCAGCGTCCGTGGAGTCAGAGGGATAATCGATGTTTCGGGTCAATACCCTGCATCAGGATAAATCAGTCGCTGATACAGACTCTCCGCCCGAAACGTCGTCTATTCCGTTGCTTCCACCAATGCTGTTCGACCTGCCGAGTTCTTCCAACAGTTTGTATTTTGCATTAGGAAAAGCAGTTGTTCTGGAACAAAATTGCCCTTTCACTTAATTCTGCTTCACTGAAATGCAACAGTTGTTTAGATTTGCCATGTAAAAACAAAAGCCGATAAATATGTTAGAGGCAAAAATAATTTCTACTCTGCTTAATTGATCTGCTGTTAGAATTTCTAATAAGTCGGGATCATGATTTAAAATCATATTAATTAGGATTAAGGTTTTTTTTTCAGTTTTCTTCCTGTAAAATTAATGTTTCTTAAAAAATCAGTCATCGAAGCTTCACAGAGAAATGCAATTATGTGATCAGTTTTGTTTTTCAAGTCGTATGTGAAGATATTTCATGTTTATTTATTCCTAGTAGCAGGAATTTAGCGACAGCAAAATCTATGAAACTGTCCATAGCACGCTGCAGGAAAAAACACAAGAAATCCTGAAACTAGTCTGGAAAGGGTTAATGTGCTTAAGCACTCTTTAGACTTGCAATCTGCTGAACGGAATTTTTTTTCTAATTGTTGTTAGAGAATATGTTCTATATAATTGTCTTACTCACCAGTCTTAAGTAGCGGGAAAGGAGTTATTCTACTAATACGACGTGAGCAGGCAATCGCAGCCAGTAAGTCTCTGTGGCGCAATCGGTTAGCGCGTTCGGCTGTTAACCGAAAGGTTGGTGGTTCGAGCCCACCCAGGGACGGTACTACATTTTTCTCTCACAACCTTCTTACGGAGTTTCACATATACATTGATCAATTTATTATTTGATTCACTTTAAATAATTTAAAAAACTTTGCATTTATCAATGCAAGGGCTCTGTTATCATGCATTGCCTTTCTTTTAACTAGGAGACGAGATCATTTCTTAAAGCTTTTCGAGGTTATTTATAGTTGCAGTGTCTTAGTTAATATCCTTAATCTTGTTCCTACACGAATTATGTATGTTCTTATTAAGTATCACATGCAAAATATATTCAAATATTTTCTTAGAAATTATATTTTTGTCCCATAACGCTCTTTCCACGCACCGGTATTGTTCATGATCTTTATTTTCTCTTCATGTGCCTGTTCTTTGGTGGATTCAATCACATGAACATTACTGCTGTTGTTAGTCCAGAGGTCTTTAAAAAAATTATTCCACCAAACACACCACCGCCCAAGACAAAAAGTCTCATTTGCCGGAATTGTAAAATGTAACAATTTTGAGTCCACTGTTTGATTTCTAAAGGCACAAAATCTTTGATACAATTTGTCTTAAGTATTTTTAATTCAAATTCAGTCTGGGCATGAATGTAGTGTTGCTGTCCAGACTTATATTGCGGTTTCATATTTATTTACACGTGGAGCAATTGTGTCCTTACATATAAAACACAGCCATTTTGAAATTGCCTTATAATGCAACCTCGCTTAGGCAACCTGGCACGAAATTTTGTGCTTCTGATCTGGATCCTCTTTGTTTCAGAGGTAGCAGTGTAGTCGTTGGCGGCTTACAAATAATCTAACTTTATCTTGACAGAACGACACACTTACTTCTTAATCTTGTATATTATTAATTAAATATCCATTGCTGATCATTACCATGTGATTCTACTACAACCAAATACCAATTGTCTTGCTTTGTGACAGTCTATTTTGCATTGCAATGTAATGTCTTTTGCTCTAATTTTATGGCTTGCCTGTTATGTGTTCTATACAGACGATTTGGGCTTGAGCTTCTTACATACATATATTTGTATCCAAAGTCCTGGCTTCGTTCATTGGGTTTACTAGTCTATTTCAACGCAATACCCCTTCTCTCTTTTAATTCAGCATTTATTTAATTTGAATGTCTATTACAGCCCTTCAATCCAGTCCCTATAATTATTCTCTTCAGGCCTTTGTACTCCAATAAAGTGATTTTTTTGTACCTTCTAAACGCAATTTTTCAAAAATTAGATTACTAAAGTTCGAGTTTAAATCGACTGAAAATGCTAGCTACAGTTAAAGTCATTTCAAGGAATTTAGTCTTTATATCCCTCCAACGCTTGCTGTTGCGACCAGTGGGGTCGTCCAATAAATTCCACGTGCCATTTAATATTGTATATTAGTATAGTTTATATCACTGAAAGTTAGCTCCAAATGAGACCTCAGCGCTGGTTTTGCTGTTTTATTGTCATTGATTGTCTTACCTTTTCGATGCACTGCTAACTCAGAAGTATTCAAGCTAATGTGTCCACTCCTAAGCTTGAATGTGGCACATATTGCTAGTTTAAACAATCTCTTTCATAATGCTTCACTGAGTATTTACACCATCGCGATTTAGTATGTGTCAGAATTAGGGGTCATCTGACTTAACAGAATCTCACTTAATTTAATGTTAAACCTATGAAAGAATTCGTAGCTACTGTTTCCATGTAATTGATGCAGAATCTTTCATTACCAAAACCAATAACATCATGCATTTAATTTGTCATGCATTTTATTACCTATAACAGTTTCTTATTTAACTTTGACAAGAGCTGCTGAAGAATATATTCACAAATACGTTGCAAATGAAACCGCTTAGTAGCATTTATCAGTGCATTTCCATATAGAAATATATCCTGCATGATATCTTCGAATACAGAGTTTGTGACGACCATATTGATATTATTAATTGCCAGCACGTTGAACAATATTTTGTGTTGTTCTAACTCCACTTTCATCACTGATAATTTTCCTTTCCTTTTAAGATCAACTTCTAATTTTCAGCTTGACTGAACTAGCTCTGTCGCTGCATTTTCGTCAGATTTTCCCCCCATTTCTTTATACACCGACTGTCAGTCGAGCGAATATATTCCGGGTGAAAGGGAAAGCTTCATGAGCAAAACAGAAATCTCTGGTTGTTGTGTTAGTTCATCTTCATTCACAATAACGTAACGGAGGTGCTCACTGCCCACTTAATAGACTGTACTTGGGATTAAAGGGTTTTCGGACCCGGATCTGGACTTGGGTACTTGCTGTACACAAATGCCTTTACAACAAATTTTTATGAATATAATAGGTCTAGCATGTTTTTGGGCCTTTGAAATGACCACAAGTAACAACAAATCCAATAAAAATGAAGAATGACTCTTCATAAATTGCGTGGCAAACTGTGTCAGTGTTGAAATGGGATAATTTCCTTCATAGGAATGTTGCATTTTACAATAATTAATTAGATGCAATGCTTTCAGATAAAAAGCAGCACCAATGCAATGATGTTCGCATGTTACAACAAATTAAAATGCTGTTTTATTGTTCTTAGTAACCAACTTTCGCAGCAAGGTTCCCTTATTTTCCAAATTTGTGAAACTTGTTTCATTTTCTTAGAAGTAGCACTGCAACTGGAGATCTCAATTCACTTCAAGTAAGTTTCACAATGCAAAATCTTTCTTCCATCAGACTGTTCCCAATTATTCTCTATTATGGTTGGGAAAGGAGGAGGACTAACCTAAAAGAAAGAAATGTGAAGTACATTGATAGAAGAAGAAAAGGGAAAATAAAAAGAAAACGCGTGTTCATATTAAATGACATGCTTTAGCAGTTTAGATATGTATCATTTATAACAAATGTCCTGGAGTATAAGAATCAATCTCATTTGTCTGTTTGCATCTGACCTTAAAAGTGATTGAATTTTCATGTTCGCATTATTTTTGAAATAATGCCGTCTGTAATTAAAATTAGCTTGGCTTGTAATTGTTGTTTGGTTTATTGCAATACAAAATCGAATAACTAATGTTGTATGATATTCTGGAGTATTTGACGCGGTATCAACCCAATTACAAATAACATGTTTTTTTTAAAGTTATTTCCCCTTGACACTCATTTGATTTTAGAACACGCCATGCTAAGCGGTTAAATCTTCAATTTGGCTAATCGTATATTAGATTATTTTAGTTCTATTCTTTAAAAAAGGATAACGGTAAATGTTTTAACCCAAGAGGTTGTATGTGACGGCTTATGTGTAAGCAGTTTACAATGGAATAAAAACTTGAGGAGTTAAGAAAAAAATGTTTTGCATAATTGGGACTCTTATGCCAAACGTCTCAATCCCTTATAGGATATTATATTTATAATGGAATATGCCTATCTTTACCAAGATTATGACATATTATAGCAAACGTGTTAACAGCACTCTCTCCTCAAAAAGGACCACATGGAATCATTCATTTTTTTAGCTAACTGGGTCGTGGCAGGTGAACCGCCTAAAAATATTGATCAAAAATTTAATGCCTCATTTGTGGGTTGGAACTGATACTTCGTGCTGCGCCGGGTGCGTCAATATTTGCGAGAGTGAGATCGTTAGATAGATAGATAGATAGATAGATAGATAGATAGATAGATAGATAGATAGATAGATAGATAGATAGATACACATACATACAGGCAAGCACTATACAAAAATACAGACATTCATACACGGACAGACAGACAGAATTCTGGACAGACACAAAGCAACAAAGAAGGGGAAGGAATACTAACAGACAAACAAGAATGCGGACAAACAGAGAAATATAAAATAAGACACCGAGACACACAGAGACAAATGAAGAGGCGAAGGTAGTGGGAAACGGAGACGAGCAGGCATGGATTGAATGATAAGCAAAACAGCCGAAAAAAGGAGCCCAAAATAGGGAAACAAAGACGGACGGAGGCAGACAAATGATTGAGCGAGGGAGAGGGGCAACAGACAGACAGAGAGAGAGAGAGACAGACAGACAGACAGACAGACAGACAGACAGAGGCTGGGTGAGGCAAGATAGACAAAACCAGAGATTGATTTTCTGCACACAAGTCTTATTTACTTTGACTGATACCATAATCTAATTTTTACGTTGGTTTCTGTGATTTCGTTTCATCCCAGGCTATGACGTCCATCGATCGGTTTCTCTGGTTGGGGATAATGAGATTTAACCCCGTTTGACATTTTCTGCTTTCCGTCTGCTTGCCATATTCTTTCTGTCCCTTTCTCCCTGTGTCTCCTGATCAACGCGTTAAAGACATTAAATTAATTAATGCCTCTCCCCTCCACCCCCGGAATGAAGCGTTGCAATATTCACAAAAATTGGACAAAGGATATTAATTCATCTAACAATATTTAAATATCAATCATATGTCCTTAATCATATGTGGTTCTCTATAGTTTATTCGTGCCTTTGCGCTTATTGCCAGGTTTCGACAGTACATATTAAAACACAAAGGTTTCTATATTTTATCGTTGAATATATAAACGTGAATGTGTGCGTGCGCGCTGGTTGTGCGGGGAATACGCCGCTTTCACTGATGTGACACAGTCTCTTGTCCTCCCTCTCTCCCGTTGCTTTGTTCCATTCAGCTATTATCTCCGCGCCATCTATCTCTGTCTCTCATGTTTTTCACTCTCTCTATCTCGATCGGGTCCCCCTCACCCCACTGGTGAGGTGCCTGGTGAGATGGGAGGGAGGGAGGGAGGTGGGGGTGGGGAGGTGGGGTCCCATTTACGTGCGAGCGAGAAATCATCAAGGACAATTTGACAATAAAACGAAATCCCTTCCGCGGAATTGCCAGCACGCGTCCAGGGGAATCGATCCATTGATTGCTAATGACTAATTTCTTCAGCAGAGATTTAATTAGGAAAATTAGCAATAGAACGCATTTAAATGAACGTACGCCGGAGCATGAATTACTTAAATCATTCGATAATTACACGATACCAGTGCTACCTTGGGATTGTGTTTTACAGAGATTTGGAAACGTGAATTTCAGTTGTTAATTTAAATCGGGCAGTTTGGAGAACGTGTGGCAATGTTTGCATAATAAAAAAAATATTCGCACAAGAAAGGGGCCATATTCTGGTTTATCAGAAATTGATCAGGATTACACGTGCTGGTTATTTTGACCCTGTCTGAATCCACATTAACTCCAGCCCCCGCACAGCTGAACAGTAAGAACAGCATCGATCGATAGATCCCCTCGCTATTAAATAGGCGGGCGAGGGGAGCATATGTCACCGTGGGAAAGGCTGGCAGTCTGAGAACAAAAGAACACTATTCCAGGCAGGAAAGACGCGGTTTCCTAGCAACAGGCGCTCGCCAGGCTTTCTCCAAAGCTGGAGTGCACTCTACTGGCTGGGAAATGAATGGATAGGAATCAAAGCACCTCCAATTCAAACGTGCATCAGGCCAGCCAATATTCAGCACGCCCAGGCGGACAAAGCGGGAGAGCTGGAGGGGAGAGCGGAGGAAACAGAGTGAGGCGATGATTGGGTTCAGAAAGAGCTCCCCACCACATAGAGGTTTCACACTGAATATCTGTTAGTAAAACGGGAGGCACTAGAGACTGCAGATGCTGGAAGCTGGAGCAAGTCGAGTTTATTGTCATCTGCACAAGTCCATGTGTACACAGGTGCAATGAAAAACTTACTTGCAGCAGCATCACATAGCATCAGATAAGCAGCATTCACAAGAAAAACAAATTAAACATAAATTATGCACAATTTTTGCAGGAAGGAACACAACTAGAACAAATAAGAGTCAATTTCAGTGCAAAGTGATTGAAGTGATCAAACTCAGCGGGTCGAGCAGCGTCTGGGATGGTCGACATTTAGGGTCAAGACTCTGCAAAATAAAAATCCAAGATTGAGAAAATGATGCAACATTGTCTTGCTTCAATATTTTGCAATCCCATTTCTGTTCTGTAGGGTAATGCATTCAGTTATCATGGTATTTGAAATTATTTATGTTACTTTGCGCGAAATCGTTTTTAATGCATGCACATGTGGGTCCGATCCAAGTTCCATCCAAGTTTCACTGTAAGGGGGCAGATTGGAGAATATGTGAGAATGTTTGCATCATGAACAAATATTCGCACAAGAGAGGGGCCCATATTCTGGTTTATCAGGTAGCGAACTGGATTACACGTTTCTGTTTTGGCTCTCGTTCTGTTAAATTCCGCAGCCCACCCTCAACTCCCACGCTGAGCGGCGGACCAATGCACAGTGAAGCCATCCGGCCATCCAGGGAGAATAAGTGCCGGCGGTATGCAGATGGTGTGGCTGTTAAAGGGTTGGGTTTCTATACACCACAGCCCTCGGAGTCTGCGGATGCATTTTGTTCTAAGAATATCGTTCCCCTTGAATCAGAGTGGATCTGATCAACATTATTATCGTTTGTTGCTAGGGTTTCTGTGTGCATTTATCCATCCCGCATATTCACAAACCGCTGGTGTCCTCTTATTAAAGGACTTCTGCTTTCCCTCCATTTTATTAGTCCCACCCTCGCAGCCGCAGTTGGTGACCTGCTCTATCGCGTAATCGGAGACACTGGAGTGAATAACGTTGCATTATAAAGGGAAATGTTAAGATTATCCCGAAGACAAACTAACACGAAGACCCGCTAAGTATTAACATTTCTCTATTAGCTTCGAAACATTTGCCTAAGTACAACGTTGGTATATTGTGAACTATAAGACAAGGTGCTAGGTACAAATCTCTTATGAAGGAAAGAATTTGACTGAATTTGTATCTTTCAATGGATACATTGCACTTGTCACGTAATCTCTGCGCCGTTTTGTTTTCGTGCAAACGTTTCAATTCCGTGGTCTGGGCATCGCCGGCAAGGCGAATATTATCTGCCCAACCCTAACTGGCCTCGAGCAGGTCGGAGTGAGTTGCCTTCTTGAGTCCGTATGATGAAGATGTTTCCAGTGAGTTGCTGGGAAGGGACATTGAGGAGTTAGACTCAGGACCTATTTCCAGGCTAGAATGGTGGTGATCTGAAGGGGAATGGAGTCATAGAGTCGTGCAGCATAGAAACAGGCCTTTCGGCCCACCAAGTCCATCCTGACCATTAAGTATCCATCTGTACTAGTTCCATTTACCAGGAGTTCTTCTGTAACCTTCTATGCGTTGACAATTCGTGTTTCTTCAGATGTATCTTAAATGCTGTGAGAGTCTCTGTCTCCATCATGACCTCAGACAGTGTGTTCCCGATTCCAACCGCCCTCTTACCCCCTACCTTAAGCATATATTCTCTAGTTTTACATACATCTACATTTCCTACTATCTATCCTAGCTATGCCTTTCGTAGTAAGTGGTGTCCCCATGCACAGACTGCCTATGTCCATCTTGGTGGTTGAAATGCTGGGGTTGGAGTGGTCCATGCGAGTGACTGCATTGCATTTTACGGATCCTACACAATGTATCCACAACACGCCGGTAGTGGTGGGAATGAATGCTTCGGGTGGTGCCTGAGGTGGCGATCAAGCGGGCTACCTTTGGAGCTGAATCCGCTGGCAGTGTGCAATATAATTATCAGTCAGAGCATTTAAGGCGGACGAAGACGCCATTCGGCCCATTGCGCCCATTTCGGCCAAGAAAATTAGAACATAGTACATAGAACATTACAGCACAGTACAGGTCCTTCGGCCCACGATGTTGCGCCGACATTTTATCCTGCTCTAAGATCTATCTAACTCTTCCCTCCCACATAGCCCCCTATTTTTCTATCATTCATTTGTCTATCTAAGAGCTATTTAGGTTGATCCCATTTTGCTGTTCTCCATCAATAATCCTGTCGAATTGGGACAGATCAATTGGTTTCAGCTGCAATAGGTCTGACCTTTCCTGGGAAAAAAAACTTGTTTTTGTGCTTTGAGCGTTGGTGGTTCACCAGCAACCGAACGGAGGTGAAGCGTATTTAGGTGGATGGAAAGAAAAAAAGCCGGAAGACTGGGAGGGGAAGAAGTTGAGAGCAAGAGAGGAATAAAGTACTTGATGATCTTAGTCAACTCCGGGCCGGAGCAACCTCGCCACTTTTAAGAGACTTTTTTTTGCACTACATTGGAATTAACTAAAGAACGTCGAAAAAAAATCACACGTCTTACAGTAAAACTTGGATGTAGTTGCTGCTACAAATTAACAAATTATTTCAAATGCGAGTCACCTAAAAGAGAACTGACTTGCTCAATACTTGCATTAAAGGGTGTCGTTCTGCAGGCTGTATCCATCCCGCTCTTTGTTTCGGTATCTGAAGGAACCCATAAGTTTTGACAAATTACGGTGTAAAGAGGGCTGTACGCCTTCATAACTCTCAATTACGACGGATTCTTTGATTTTATACAGTATATTTTACTATTTGATATTTTCTTACGATATCGAAGGAGGCCATTTGTCCCATCAAGTCTCTGCCCCTCTCAGAGCAATTACATCAATCCCACCCCTCCCCCCGTAACCTATTCTATCTCACATGTCTATTCACTCCCTCTTGAGTGTCCTGTCACCCTATAGGGGTATTTTACAGTGGCCAGTTAACCTACCAACCACAACACCTTTGGGATGTGGGAGGAAACCCGAGCACCGGAGGGAAACCCACGCGGTCACAGGGTGAACGTGCGAATTCCGTGGATACCAGGTTGTCGGGGCCCAGAGTAACACAGTGGACTATAGACACGGGCAGTCCTCTGTAGACAAACCACCAGTTCAGGCACAGTTTTACATTGCATCATGTTGGCACCTTTGAGGTTGAAGTGAAGTAGATATGTAACCTCATTTTAGTTTGGATCAACCAAATTGACGGGAAATAGCCATTTTAGGGAACTTAATCCATGGGCAGAGATCTTGTATAGCCAGTAGTCATAACATCATAGAAACATAGGCACAGGAGGAGGATATTCTGCTCATTGTTTTCATGCAAACTTAGAAAATATGCGATTTAGGTTGATATCACCACTTTGGCCTCTTTGAGTAACTCCTTAGGTTAAGGTTCTTCAAATTTCCACCAGGTAGCATTTGCAGAGGTCCAGACATAGGGCTGCAGATCGCCACCACTCCTCCCTCTCCCTCAGTTCCCCTCTAGTCCTTTTGCCGATTGATTGCCCATTCCTTAGTTATCTCTCTCTGCTAAGAAAATAGATCTTTCTGTTCATTTTGTCATAATTTTATACATGTAGAGTCATCGAGTAATACAGCACGGAAACAGGCCCTTCGGCCCAACTCGTCTATGCCGACCAACATCCGGCCAAAGGTGAGGTGTCGCACTTTGGGAGATCAAATGTAAGGGGGCAGTGCACAGTTAATGGCAGGGCCCTTTAGAGTGTTGATGTACAGAGGGACCTTGGGGTCCAAGTCCATAGCTCCCTGAAGGTGGCTGCACAGGTTGATAGGGTGGTAAAGAAGGCGTATGGCATGATTGTCTTTATTAGTCGAGGTATTGAGTTCAAGAGTCAGGAAGTTATGTTGCAGCTTTATAAAACTCTGAGAAATAAAGGACTGCAGACGCTGGAATCTAGATGAAAAACACGATGATGCTGGAAGAACTCAGCAGGCCAGGCAGCATCTGTGGAGAAAAGCGGGTGGTCAAGGAGGAGGGAACCTCCCTACCTTTGACCCATCCCCCAGTGGATCTGCTCTCCCCTCCTCCCCCACACCTGCCTATCACTATCTCCTACCTGCATCTACCTATCACCACCCTGTGCCCACCCCGCCTCCCTTCTTTTGTCCACCTATCACTGCTCTGCTTTTCCCTCCTATATATTGGGCTTCCCCTTTTCCTATCTTCAATCCTGAAGAATGGTCCTGACCCGAAACGTTGACCGCCTGCTTTTCTCCACTGATGCGGCCTGGCCTGCTGAGTTCCTCCAGCATCATCGAGTCTTTCACTTATGAAACTTTGGTTAGGCCACATCTGGAGTATTGGGTTCAATTCTGGTCGGCCCATTATGGGAAGGACGTGGAGGCTTTGGAGTGGGTGCAGAAGAGGTTTACAAAGATACTGCCTGGATTAGAGGGCGTGTGCTATAGGAGAGGCTGGACAAGTTTAGGTGTTTTCTCTGGAGCGGCGCTAAGGGGAGCTCTGATAGAGGCATAGGGTAGAGAGTACAGTAGAGCAGAGAGCGGTTATCTTTTTCCCAGGGTCGAAATGACCAATACTCGAGGGCATGCATTTACGGTGAG
Source organism: Pristis pectinata (assembly GCF_009764475.1). Taxonomy (NCBI): domain Eukaryota; kingdom Metazoa; phylum Chordata; class Chondrichthyes; order Rhinopristiformes; family Pristidae; genus Pristis; species Pristis pectinata. The sequence continues at coordinate 5,785,877 of NC_067429.1, forward strand.
AGGGGGTAAGTTCAAAGGAGATGTGCCGGACAAGTTTTACACAGAGCGTGGTGGGTGCCTGGAATGCACTGCCAGGGATGGTGGTGGAGGCAGGTAGGATAGTGGCGGTTATGATGCTCTTAGATAAGCACATGAATGTGCAGAGAATGGAGGGATATGGACCTTGTGTAGGCAGAAGGGATTAGTTTAATTGGGCGTTTAATTACTAGTTTAATTAGTTCGGCACAACATCGTGGACCGAAGGCCCTGTTCCTGTGCTGTACTGTTCTATGTTCCCATCCGAGCTAGTCCCATTTGCCCGCGATTGGCCCATATTCCTCTAAACCTTTCCTACGTCAATTAAATCTCCTTTCCAAAAAAAAACCCTCAGTTTAGGCATTTCTCCTCATGATTAAAGGCATCCAACCCTGGCAAGCACCCTCCTAAAGCTCCTGTGTACGTCGAGAAGTCACTGTGGAGATTTCTGCAGGGACGGATGGTGTGTTCGACCCACTACACAACATGCGAAACTAGAAGAGAGCGCCATTGAAAGAATGTTGGTACTGGGCTAATTTATGATATCAGTGAGAAACTATAGACACCGTGACATCACAATAAATGGGCATTTAAATCATAGACCCTTTGTGTGTGTGTGTGTGTGTGTGTGTGTGTGTGTGTGTGTGTGTCTAGAATGAGAGCAGTCGCTTACAGAGTTATCCTTAATATTCTGTTATAAAACGTCGCTATGTATAAAAAACACCCCAGGAACATGCATTACGTTTGTCTTGCTACAAAATTTCAGCATCCATGACAGGACATTGATACGCCATACAATGAATCAACCTCTTTCAGGACCTGCAAATGGGTTTTGTTTGGTGTATATGTGGTTCAGGAGGACGTTCTCCAGAACAACTTTAATGAAAACCAGAAAATTCCAGCCTTTCGGGCCCAGGGGACAAGGAAGTCGAAGTGAACAACCCAGCTCACATTTTCGGCGTAAATTCTAAACTAAGACCGTAGATATGTATCAGCCTTCAGCTTGAAAATAAAATTACAGTAACATGCATTTGATGTACAGAACAGATAGTACGGATCATTGATTCAAACAAAAAGACTGGAAATACTTAGCAGATCAGACAGTATCTGCAGACAGAGAAACAAGAATCAACGCTTAAGGCTGATGAACTTCCATCAGAACCGTATACATCCTGCCCATCTTATGAAAGTTAGGTTTTCCTGTGACCATTTTTGTCCAGCTCTTACCATTGAATCTATGCAAAATAAGGAAATGATAAATAACTATGCAGACTTGCACCCATACGTTAACGGATATTTTATATTGAATAAATGATTTGTAATATTAAGTAAACCAATAATGAGGAAGAGACATGGGTGCATGACCCAATAAAATGTTTTATTTTATCAATCTGTAATGGTTCATCAGGAGATTCAAATTATTGACATTGCAAATCCCATGGGCAGACACTATTCACACAGACTCTACGACAATAATTGATAAATGGAACATACGACTGATTCTTTGACTGCTTTCTCGTGGATGTTCAGTAAATCCGTTGGTGTTTCAAACCAATCCGTTGGAAAGCAAAAACTAGCCCAAACGAAGTCTGGTCCGAATCATTGAAGGCACCAAATACAGTTCCTTCTAACTGAGAGACCTAGGTGATCTCACATTTTTTTTCTCAATGATTTAAACAAAATAACAGTTAACGTAATGTGTGAATTGGGGCGCCATTATATAATTATGGACCGGTTGGCGTTATTCTAAATGTTTCCAATGCTTAGCTAATTTCGTAATTCAGATGCGATTTAGGGATGATCTCCATTTTAATTTTTTGTTTCCATGAATAATGCATGCTGTGTTCTCCCGGATCTTTAATACAGATCTGAGGTGATCTGGTTGATTCTGAACGTCTGCTTCACTCGCCTCTGTGTGTGTGTGTGCGTGCGTGTGTTGTGTGTGTGCGCGTGTGTGTGTGCATGTGTGTGTTGTGTGTGTGTGTGTGTGCGTGTTGTGTGTGTGTGCGTGCGTGTGTTGTGTGTGTGTGCGTGTTGTGTGTGTGTGCGTGTGTTGTGTGTGTGTGTGCGTGTGTTGTGTGTGTGTGACGGTGAGTTTTCGAATGTGTGTGTGTGTGTGTGCGTGTTGTGAGTGTGTGACGGTGAGTTTTCGAATGTGTGTGTGTGTGAGTATATGCATGTGTGAGTTTGGGTGTTTGTGTCTGTGTGTGAATTGCTTTTAATCCCTTCCCCATTTGATAGTTGGCAAGGCAGCCAATTTCAGTCGAAAGTTGTGGTTAGTTTGAGGTTGGTCTGAATAGCAAGTTTTGTGCTGAGATTTGACAGCAAACCTTAAGTTGGGACGGGGAATAACTAAAGGGTGGGATCCATTGGGCAGAGAGGACATTTCACTCCAAGGAACTATGTTCAAATGAAAGGGTTCTGTTTGGATTAGCACAAACTGAATCTTTATTTTGATATTATAATTACTTTATATGGCAAGGCAATGAACTACAAACACACGCCATTGAGTACGGTCGCTGGCTTTTTTAAAATTTACAATACTCTCCGAACCTGCGGGTTCTAAATGCCCGCAGCAGTTTCCGACCTTTCTGCTCCGCCGATGTACAAAATTGCTAGATCAGCTCCCAGTTTGATGTGCTCCGGGCACACAGGCACACAGATGTAGATCCACTCTACGGTATTGTACTACACACAGAACTTTGTACATCATACAGTCTGGGACTTTAAAATGCGTTTTATGTCGCTTGGCCGACGGAGCAAAGGACAAAACCACATCCGCTCTCAAAATAAATATTTTGAATCAAAATAGGTGAGCCAAATATCACGGCTATTTTATAAACTCTGGTTCTCTGGTTCACTGTTTGCACCACAAGTTAATTTTCTGCAGAGGTCTTGTAATGTAGATATGACCAATCTTGTAAAGCGAGCCATTGTTCCTTTAATGCTAATTAATAGCACGTATAAAACAAGCTGGAATTAGACAACAAATATTGCTTGTCCGTACTCAGCTCTGATGTCTAACTCTCGTAAGAATCCGGTTTTTTAATAAAAAAAGATTCGCGATTTAACGCTCCAGCATTAACAAAAAATCAGGTTAAATATTGTGCAATTTCCCCAATGGAATTAGAGTATTCTAATTACTGCCATGACGGGTGTTCTTTTGAGATTCACTAATCGCATGTTTAGTCGACATCTTAACAAGTCTGCTGCCTTCAAAGTGATCACTACGTTAGATACCACTCCTTTTGATGACATTTGTGTAGATACTCCAATTATCATTGGATCAGCGTCATCAAAAATGATGCATAATTTCAGATCCATGGCAAGATAATTTTTGTAGCACAAATCCTGGCTGTATCAGATATCTGTCCACAACGCATATTTATGTCGCACTGATACCATTTAAACTTGTGTTTAAATATATAAATATTCTAGAATCATGCTAAAATCGACTTTAATTTCATATCTATGGCAAGATCAGTTTTCAGACTTAATATATATAGTATTTAGTGTTTAGGTGTTTAATAATAGTCTAGAGTATTTATTTTGATGGAAAGTCTGACTGTAGGACATAATTGATGGACGAATTTTGCTCCTGATAAATGATTCTTGCTACACACTACAGCAGCATAGCAAACACTTGGGTCACAATCCATCTTTGAATGAAAATGCTTTCATCAAGATTGGTTGGGGGACACCAGTTGTCATTTTAACCAATTCGACACAGTGTTGGTAATGCCACAAACTTCAACGTATTGCTAAAACATCATGGGCCACACAAACCACCTAGATTTTTAGATGGTTTAGATTATATTTATCAGTAATGCATCGAACATTTGAGAGGATAAATCAAACTGGTATCGCAACACTGTGATAGAATATGTGAATATTCCACTGATTCCGTGTCTACTGTTTGCTTAAAATTTGTTGAAGCAAACTATTTGCTTCAACAAATCTTAACCCCCACCACCCCCGCACCCCCGGCCCTGAATAAAAGACTCTAAGTTTGACTAATCCAGTCCCTCAAGGTGAATTACATTGCCTCCTGATGTTAATAACGAGGATTGATGTTAAAACTACAGCCATGACAATGCCCATTTCCTTCCAAAATACGTTCCAGTGTGTAGGCCCAGGGCTATCGCCTGGGATTTAAGTGATTTTGATCTCTTTATCCAACAATTCCTCTTAGGGCACCTTTCTCATCCAAAGCCGTATTGTTCCCTATCTCGCGAATTTTGTTTTGAATCTTATTAGTAAACCTTGACAGCATAAATTTTGCAGAAATTTAGGATCAAGACATATTCTATCGCGTAAAATTCCTCTTATATTCTAGAATCAAAGCATCATTTCCCAATGTTATGGCACAATTTGACACCATAGCCCCATAGAAAATCTGTTACTAAATTAATTATACCTATTTTTTCTGAATAAACATCAAAATAAAGAAAATAGATCTCCGTAATCAATATTTTCAAAAACTTAAACTTACTATTTGCAAGCACATACATTTATTGCCTATATTGGGCACTCTAGTACCTGGTCCAAGGACAGACTACTGTACTATGTGCCATTTGACTTGGTTGCATCGCTTAAAGATAAGGTTCAAACTGAGAATATGGCTATAAGGTAGGAACACAAATTCTTTTAAACAACTGTTTAAACCATAATATGGCTGATTTCTTAGTTACTTTATCAATTATAATAGCATTGCTATTGTTATTACCCATAAGAGCATTCAATTTTTCAACTGAAAAACGATGATTATAACACGGTACATTATTAGAGCAAAAATTATGAATAGGAGTCATTTTCCAATTACGGTCTATATCCCTGGAACAAATGATTTCAAAGCACCAATGTTTTAGCCATATTCTTCCATTATATTTAACTCTGGTTACACATCACAAACTTTCTTGATGGGAAGTGGATCAGCATATATATTGGCAGGATCCAGCTGCCCTTGTCCAATGTCTTGCTGTCTCACTGAAATTAAGATGTATGATTTATCGACTTTCCACAAACAACTGATTTTTTATAAAAGGAGTGTACAGCCTGAAAGACACATACAAGTTATTTAAAAATAACTAGGATTGTTATGGTCAACTGGAATTATTGCTCTTTGATCCACAGTCTCATTTAAAATGTTCTGCAGAAATCAGAAAACCAGACCATTTGTAAATATTCCAGTACTTTTAATATGATCAGTATCTGCGTACCATAAGTCTGCCGCTTTTGGAATATTACAACAATTAATAGGGTCCTTTTGAATCACAGATAATGAAATATCCCAAAAGAATGTTTCGTTTCAGCTGATGTGCAAATCTTTCCACTGAGTCATTATTTTACATACTTGAGAATGGCTATGCTTCCTTGCCTTAAAATAAGGGGCCAGTTGGAAGGCAGTTTTGCATTAAAGTTCCCCCTTCGTTTTCCACATCAGACGTAGGGAATATTTCCTATTATTATAATATTTGGTTCTGTTCATCCTTCTGTTTGCTATAATTCTGTGTCGAAATGAATGTGCTTTACAGCTAAATGTGACTCTAATATTCACTATTTTACTTTAATCAAGTGACTTGCAAAGTTTATTTCTGTTATAAAATAAATCTTTAAGTGAACACTGCTTAATTGCTTATTTTCTTCCGTCCTAAGTCACAGCATCAGCAAAGTTGCCCTGCTCTCTTTGTCCTCCACGCCCAGGCTCAGTCCTCCAGTATCCCAGCATTCCGCGCCGCCCGCCAGGCCCGCCCGCACGCAGTGACTGTTCACTTTCCTCACTCCCATGCCTGGCAACCGAACCTGCTGGCTTTCGGCTTCATTGACGGACATCGGAGGCGGCCAATTAGAAAGCCGGAGAGTCGGCGGCTGCCTGATAACCGACCAGTCGTAGGGGTCGGGAGGCTGGATCATCAAGTTAGGGTGAGCAGGAGACTTGAGGCCAGAAGTGGAGATTTTTATTAAATTGTGGCGTGGAGGTCAGAAATAAAACTGTAAAATTCACATTGTGCGGGCCCGACTGGTAATCGCGGAGAATGGTGAGTAATGGCAGGTGTAAAGTACTTAAAATTGATAACTTTTCGTAACTGACCCGGGTAATTTGCAGCACATCAGAGTGAACTGAGCACAGGCCGAATGTGGCCTCTCAGCTCTTCTGAGTTTCATTTTTATACCTGAAGAGCTTTCAGTTCATCTTATGGGAATAATCTCATCTTTCTTCATTCGGGGATTGCGTGACAAGAATTTTATCCCAGTAACTGATCCATTAGATCCCACCTGGGGGGGGGGGCCTTCAGTAAAACTTACATCTTTTTTTGTATTTCCTTTTTTTGTGTGTGTTTTAAGATTAGCTTTTCAACCATTGATTTTAAGTTCAGATGCACTCAGGATCTAAATGCCCTTCCGTCAGTTACTTCCACTTTTTGCAGTTGGTTGACCTTTGTTTTACAGTTTAATAAATTTATTTTGATCTTTCTCAATCTCTTGCTTTTTTTTCTGATTCTCGGTACAAATTTGTGTAAACTTGGATAATGTCCTGGAGATATACCTTACTGTGTTTTTTTTTAGTAAATGGTTGCAGAATGTAATATTCCTGTATCAATGCATAAAGTTTACTATCACACATAATAAAATTATATGCTGTGATCATTTTGGTATAACAATCTGTATCAATGCATAAAATCCCCTATCGTACATAGTGAAATTATATGATGTGATCATCTTGGTATACAATCTCTATTGATGTTATTGGACATAAACTCTGGCTGGACTATGCTGAAATGCAATGAGTACTCAATTCATGTAGTTTAGGCATTGTCAGTCCTTTGAACTAATCAACTTGTCCTCTAGTTCAGCAAATACTCCTACAACAGGGAAAAAAATTCTGGCTCATAATGTTTGACTTTTTTGAACTTCCTTGATACTGATCTTATTGAAGTTTAATTTCTGTAGTTTGCTACATCATTAGAGAGATAATTTTGCCATGTATCTGAATAATTGCACTTCATTATTTCTATAAGGTGAAAGATACAGAATTGAGTGCATTGTCCATTTGATGTAGTTTGCCCACAAGCTGTTACTTGATGATGAGAATATCTCAAGTGCATTTTTTCTTGGGTTCTCATAAATCCAGTGTGTTTTAACAAAATGTCAATAAGGTACTTGTGTGAAGCTTCAATGCAAAAACTTGAACGCTTATCAACACAGTGATTTTCTAACCACTGCTATTAATCCCAGTATTACAAAAGTTCCCACTCAGGACACAGAAAACTTGCAGTTGTTTTGGGAGTGATTTTTTTTTTATTTTACTGTTCAGTTAGATGTTGTTTGAAAATTTCACACAACATCCAGTGCATTTTATTGACATTTTAGTGGCAGCCTTGGTCACAATTTTAAAATTCATCTCTACTGTTAATCGGAGACATTTCTTTTTGATAACATTTTTAGATATATTTTCCCACTTAGAACATAGAACAGTACAGCACAGGAACAGTCTCTTCAGCCCACTATGTTGTGCCAAACTAATTAAGTTAATGACACTAATTAAACTAATCCCTTCTGCCTGCACGTGGCCCATATCCTCTATTCTCTGCGTATTCACGTGCCCATCTAAGAGCCTCTTAAACACCTATACTGTATCTGCCTTCACCATCACCCCTGGTAGTGTATTCCAGGCACTGCCACTCTGTGTGTGTGTGTGTGTGTGTGTGTGTTTTTAAAAAAAAACTAGCCCGCACATTTCCTTTGAACTTAACCTTTCGCCCTCTCGCCTTAAATGCATGCCCTCTGATATTAGATGTTTGGACCCTGGGGCTAAAGATATTAGCCCTCTACTCTATTTATGCCTCTCATAATTTTATTAACTTCCACTCAGTCTCCACCACTCCAGAGAAAACAGCCCTAGTTTGTCCAACCTTTGCTTACAACACATACCCTGTAATCCAGGCAGCATCCTTGTAAACCTCTTCTGCACCCGCTCCAAAACCTCCACATCCTTCCTGTAATGAGTGACCAGAATTTAATTCAATACTCCAGATGTGATCTAACCAGAGTTTTATAAAGCTGCAACATAACTTCCTGACTCTTGATGTTGGATCTTACACTAACTCAATGTAACTGCATTGTGTAATGAATTGACCTGTATGCAAGACAAGTTTTTCACTGTACCTCGGTACAAGTGACAATAATAAACCAATACCAACATTATCCGTAATGCCTCAAAAAATGATGTTCGGAAAAGTACTTTTTATTATTGTCACATGTGAAAAACTTTGCTTTGCATGCCATCCATACAGATCAGTTCATCACATCAGTACATTGAGGTAGTACAAAGGAAAAAAAAACTGAATGCAGAATAAAATATTACGGTTACAAAGAAAGTGCAGTGCAGGCAGACAATAAGATGCAAGGCCATTACAAGGTAGATTGTGAAGTCAAGTGTCCATCTTATTGTACTAGGGGCTGTTCAATAGTCTCATAACAGTGGGATAGAAGCTATCCTTGAGCCTGGTGGTACGTGCTTTCAGGCTTTTGTATCTTCTGCTCGATGGGGGTGGGGGGAGAAGAGAGAATGTCCAGGGTGGGTGGGGAAGGTCTTTGATTATGTTGGCTGCTTTACTGAGGCAGCGAGAAGTGTAGACAGTCCATGGAGGGGAGGCTGGTTTCCGTGATGTGCTGAGCTGCATCCACAACTCTCTGCAGTTTCTTGTAGTCTCGGGCAGAGCATTTGCTATGCCAAGCCATGATGGATCTGGATAGGATGCTTTCTATGGTGCATCGATTAAAAATTGGTGAGGGTCAAAGGGGACATGCCAAATTTTTTTTAGCCTCCTGAGGAAGTCGAGGTGCTGGTGCACTTTCTTGGCCATGTTGTCTGTGGTTTTTCAGTTATAAGAATTCTCCTTTAACTATTATTCAGAATTTTATCGAGATATTATTAATTATAATTCTTCAGGAGTTCCTAACTTGTATATTTCCTGGTTTTGTTTTTCCCCACAGTCTCACATGTCATATAATGGAGGGGCTGTCATGGCCATGAGGGGTAAGGATTGTGTGGCCATAGCTGCTGACAGGCGGTTTGGAATTCAGGCACAGATGGTGACGACTGACTTCCAGAAAATCTTTCCAATGGGCGAGAGGTTGTATATTGGACTGGCTGGTCTCGGCACAGATGTACAGACTGTGTAAGTACGTGCGTCAAATTTGGGTAAGCTCGATCTCCACCGGGGAATAAAATTTTGTCAGTTATCAGTGTGTCCAGTTTGGGACCACCCAAGGTTCTGTAATTAATAAAGGCATCAAATAAATAGCTATCTAGATTGAAAATTCTTAAGTTGTGCTTAGCTGAGGTACCTACAGAGCATTAGCAATTGATTGTAATGGCTCTGGTTGAGCACGCTCCTGCTTATTGCTATTTTATAAACCTTTCAAGTTGATGGTGGAGGTTTGGTGAAGTAATGCCCTAAATCTATAGAAGCATGATTAGACTTATCGATGTGACTTGCATTCAAAGACTGCCTGGTGATACCCAGGAAACCCTTAGCAAAAGGTAGTACCTTTAGAGTGGAGGAGAAGAAAGTTGGGAGGAGGATGGAGAGATACTTTGGAGTGACGTAAAGGTTAAAGTCCCCAGCTCTGGACAGCAGCAGCACGGTGGCACAGCAGTTGTCGGTGCTGCCTCACCGCTCCAGTGACCTCCCGACCTCCAGTGCTGTAAGTGTGTAGTGTACATTTTCTCCCTGTATCCATGTGGATTTCCCTTGGTGCACCCCTTCACCTTCCCCCCCCCCCTCCCAATTCCAATAACTTGCTAGTATATTTTACTACTGCAGAATTACCCCAGCTGTTGGTAAGTGGCACGTGAGAGAAAATAATTTGCACCGTTTATGGGGAAAATAAGAGAGGGAATGGGACTAACAGGATTAAAGTCTGCTGAAAGTAGGTATGGACCTGATGGGCTGAATAGCCACCCTGTGACATAATGAGTAAGCTAATTCTCAGTCTTTGCCACTTTACAAATATACTACGCTGAGTTTATCCACTGGAGATTTCCTTTGTGGAGATATTGAGTAGAATGGATCCATTTCTGTGGAATTTGGAAAAATGAAAGGTGATCTAATTGAAACACATAGGATTTATATAGTGCTTTTGAGGGTAGATGATTGGAGACTGTTTCCTGAGGCTCAAGAGTTTGTATCTAGGGCCCATAGATTCAGAATAACAGGGTAAGCCATTTGGGACAGTACAAGAATTAATTTTAATTATACCTTGATATGTGAACTGAACCATTGCTTGTGAAGTTTCTGTTTTCGGAAGTTTACTAAAGATCTCTTTAACTGTTTACAGCATCAATCTTGTATATTTGTTTTTGCTGCAACATTTATTTAGTAACTTTTTAAGAGTGGGAAAATATCAACCAGGCGTCATGGAAATGTTGTCCAACAAAATTTGATACCCAGATGGAGGGGGAATACTAAAGCTTGCACGTTTAGGGTAGGGGATTACAGGAAGAAAGAAAGGTGGAGAAAGCGAAGGTTAAGGAGAGAATTCTGCAGTTTATTACTCAAACAGTTGAAAGCTATAGCTGGTAAATTTGGTGCAGATTAACTGGGGAAGGCTGAAGACATCAGGGTTGCTTTTTAATTTATTGGTCAATAGGATGTGAACGTTTCTGGCAAGACCAGCATTTCTTGTCCATTCCTGAGGCCATTTAGTAGTCAACCTTGCCAGTGAGTTTGGAGTCACAGATGGGGCAGTGAATTTCCGTCCCTGAAAGATCTTTTAAACAATCTGGTAGTTTCATGGTCACCATTGCTGAAACTAGATTTTTATTTGGATTACTTGAAGCTGCTGTGGTAGGATTTGAATTTGTCACCAGATCAATAATCCAGATCCTCCTGGATTCTATTCCTGTGTACAGTTTGAGCTGCTTACCAAAGAAAGGATGTGCTTCCAAAAGAGGCAGTACAGTGTAGATTCAGTAGATTGGTTCCAGGGATAGCACTTTTGCATTATGAGGAGGGATTGAGTAGACTGGGATTGTGTTCTGTAGATTTTAAAAGAAATGAGAGGAGATCTCATCAACTCTCAAAATTCTTAGAGAGGGCCTGGCAGGTTAGGTGCAGGTTAGATGTTTTCCCTGGCTGTAGAGTCTATAATGAGGAGATACAGTTTCAGAACAAGGGATAGGCTGTTTAGGACTGAGGTGAGGAGAAATAGTGTGGTGAACATTTGGAATTTACTACCCTGAAGGGTTGTGGTGGTACACTCATTGTGTTCATTTGAACCACAGATTGATAGATTTCTGGACATTGAGGAAATTGAAGGATCTGGGGAGACTGCTGGAAAATGGTGGAGAATCAGCCTTGATGTTACTGAATGGGGAGCAGACTTGAAGGAGCAGATGCCCTACTCCTAGTCCTTATGTTCTTGACAGCCATGTCCTTTGTAGGAATATGCTTCTCAAAACAGCATCTCTCTTGTTACAACTCTGCCTGTTAAAGAAGTATCTGAATGGGGTCTCCTTCCATCTAGAGAAGCTCTGGCAATGTGAATGGGATTGGCTGCATGGCTTCATTTGTCACAACAGTGATTGCAATTGTGGACCAGGGCTGGGAGCTGATTGGGAATCTATCATAATCTCAACAGTTGGGCTGGCTGTATCATGTATAGTGTGTATAAGACCCCATTTCCCTCGCATAGCCACTTGCATTTTATGTTCTGCCGCCAGGTGCCACAATGGTCAATAATAAGTTTCTGACCTGCTAGCAATCTAGAATCAAAGACTTGCCTTCTGTTGCAAGCTGAAATAGTCCACTACTCTCAATCTTTCTCCCATTTTTGTTTTCCAGTTCACAGCGTCTCAAATTCAGGTTGAACCTCTATGAACTAAAAGAAGGCAGGCAGATCAAACCAAAAACATTTATGAGCATGGTTTCCAATCTCCTTTACGAACGACGGTAGGTTAAATACTCCAACCCCGTGTGAAGCGTTTGAATGTATGCTGTGTGATATTGTCTTCTGAAACACTGCCAAATTGAGCACATGCAAATTGATTTTTTAGTTGGAATTTATCAGTATTATCCCTTTAATGAGCCCTTGCTGCAGTAACTTTTCAGCGTGAAATGAAGACTCTCCTCAGTGCCCTGCTGTGTCAGGAGGGTGCTCCTTCAAATGTGCAAATAAAAGTTACAGAACTTGGGAATTAACTGATTGCAATTTGAGCAGAAGACTAGGGGTTACAGCTAACTGAGTTCAAACAACAGATGAGAGGTGCAGCTAACTTCCTTGCAAATGGCAAGTAAAATAATCATCCTAGAGAGACCTGTTCATCACATCGCTCAGCTGTGCACTGTCAGTTTAAAGTTACTGATTCTGTGTTCTACTGTTAAATGAATAGCCTAACTTGGCATTCTTTAATGATTTTGTCAGTTGCTCTTCAAGTGTCATATGAATAACTAAGTAAGTAACAGGATATATGCAAGACCCTATTTGCCAAACCAGGCCTTAACTGGGTGGCTCATGCACAGTCTCTAAAGTCAGTACGGCTTGGGCTCTAAGACTCCTTTGACGTGCCTGGGGTGTTTCCTTTTAATAAAGACCTGTTATAATTGTAGGCAGTGCTGCAACGATAGCACTATATTCCTTTGAATAGCTTATTCTTTGAACATCAAGTACATGCATAGACCCTTCCCACGCAGAAACGTTTGGAAGCTACCAAAGTAAATTTGAGGAAGATCAATTTTGCATATTCTTCAAGTAGATTAAAGCAGCCAAATTTGGAGTCAGAGATAAATGGCTGAGTGCCTTGCTGAAAATGGAGACGCTTTAAGTTTTATCCATTCCTCAGTTGTGGTGGGTCACTGGCAACCCCAGCATTTATTGCCCATTCCTAATTGCTAGTTTATTTCAGAGGGCAGTTTTACAAGATCCAGACCAAGTAAGGACAGCAGATTTCTTTCCCTAAAGGGCATTAGGCAATCGTTTTTGGCAATCTGATGATTATGTGGTCATTTTTTTTGTTATACCAGTTTGATATAGCTTTAATCAAATAAATAGCACATCACTCTACAATCACACACATAATCACATTAATCCGTATCTGGGTTACTGGTCCAGTAACGTAACTACTTTGGTATTGTACTATCTGATTTAGCTTATTTCTCCAATTACTAATGACAAGGAGCAGTGTCCAATTGTTGTCTAAGTGAGATGGTAACAACATAAACTGGGGACTTCTACTGTTCTTATTATTTTTCAGGTACTCTTTTAGTCTTAGAATCACAGAGTGATACCGAATTGATGGAAGCCATTCAGCGCATGCATGTGACAGCTCTTTGAAGGAGCTATCCAATTAATTCCACTTCCTTGCTGCTTTATTACAATCCTGTATAATTTCCTTCCAAATATTTATCTGCTTACCTTCTGAATAATGCTATTGAATCTGCTTCCACAGACTGGAGGAATATAACTGGCATTTTGTGGTTTAATGAAAGAATATGTTAATTTGTGTATAGTTTATGTATACACGTACATTTAGAGGGAAAATGAGGACCCACCATTTCCCTAGTCACCTTCTTGCTTCTAATATACTATTGAAGGTATTACTGTTCTTCTTAATCCTGCTTGCCAAGGCCACTTCATATCCTCTTTTTGCCCTCCTAACTTAAATTTTCTTCTGCGTCCCCTACAAACCTCAAAGGACTCGCTGTCTATACTTGTGCTTCCTAGTTTCTGATCAAAACTTCAATTCGCTTTGTTAACCAAGATTCCCTAATCTGACCATCTTTGCTTCTTACCCTTGCAGGGAAATGTTGACTCTGAGCTCTTGCTGTCTCACCTTTAACTGCTTCCCAGTTATCGGATGTTGTTTTTTCCGTCTAGCATCTGCTCCTGATCTTCTTTTGCTTGGTCCTGCCTTTTACTGTCAAAATCAGCCTTCCCCAATTTAAGACCTTAATTCTAGGACCAATCTTATTGTTTTCCATGACTATCCTCCAAACTTGCCAAAGCACGGTGGCTGTTTCCAGAGGGTTCTTCCACTGCTTGTCCATCCTTCTTCCCAAAGACAAGGTTGAGTACAGCCCCTTCCTTAGTAGCTTTATATATTTAAAAACAAAACCCTTTTGAATTTCTTTTTAGAAATTCCACCTTATTTAAGCCCCTTACACTGTAATCCCAGTCAATATTGTTAGTTAAGAAAGTCAAATCCCCCACCAATATCATATTGTTTGGACACATAACTGTGATTTGCTGCATTTCTGTTCTAATTCCTTCTGCCTATTGGGAGGTCTGCTGTAATGAGATATTTTTATTAGTCACGTACATCAAAACACACAGTGAAATGCCTCTTTTGCGTAGAGTGTTCTGGGGGCAGCCCGCAAGTGTCGCCATGCTTCTGGCACCAACATAGCATGCCCACAACTAACCCCATCAAAGTGATCGCTCCCTTTCTTGGTTTTATCCATACCTCATTGGCTGATCCCTCCAGTATATCCTCCCTGATCAGCAGTGCAACAACCACCTCCCCTTTTGTATGTCCCTCTCTCACACCTGAAACTCGTATACTGTGGAACATTGAGTTGCCAGTCCTCCCCTTACCTCAAGCACTTCTCTGTGATTGTAACATTATCATAATCCCACGTACTGATCCGTGCTCTCAGCTCATCCTCCTTGCCTTTTGACGCTTCTTGCATTAAAGCAAATGCAGTTAAGCCTACCAGCCCTTTCTGTATCTGCTCTTCCCACTGGACTTGCCTGTTCTATTTTCTACAGATTATTCTGACTCCCAACCTGCTGCATTATCGTTCTGAGTCCCACCTCTCTGCCTCACTAGTTTAAAGCCTCCCAAGTAGCACTAGCAAACTTCTGAGCAAGAGTATTGGTCCCCTTCCAGTTTAGATGCAACCTGTTCTTCTACAGGCCATCTCTGCACTGGAGTAGATCCCAATGATCCAAACACCTAAACCCCTGCCTCCTGCACCAGCTCCTTAGCCACCAATTCACTTGTCAGTCTTCCTATTCCTATATACATTCACACATGGCATGGGGAGTAATCCTGAGTTTGCAACCCTAAGGGTCCTGCTTTTCAAGGAGTCTGAGGATTTCATTTTGCGGAACAAGTGGTTAGGGATCTGGAAAGCAAAAGAAAAACAAAAATTGTTATAATATAATTTATCAGGGAAAATAGATTCTGCCTAATAGTTCTGTTTTAAATATTAGGAAGAATGTATTTTCTCAGTTAATTGAAATCAAAAGTATTAATGAAACAGAATGATGAGACAGTTGGGATCATGGAGAGACTTTTGACTGTCTCCACACTAACTAAAGGAATATTATTTTGTATAAACCTTGAAATTGTGTTTGTATCACAGGACTAATGTTTGTCTGACATTCCTCTGCCAGTTAATGGAATACCTCCATCAGTGAACCTTTTGTTTAGCACACAATTGAAATAGAGTGAAATATTTTTGAACACGGTGAAGGAGAATGTTGTTTAACTTCGGCGCAAAATGTGAATGAGAGTATTGGCTGCCAGTTGTCCTTGCATCTGTATTATTGGTGTGGAACAAGCAGCCAATGATCTCAACTGTTAAATGTGCTGGTAACCAGAGAAACAATTTTCCATCCGTAGGTATTTGCTCAGTCCTATCATCCGAGTCACTTCAGTGACTTCTTAAAGTGTCTCACAATGAATATCTCCGAGAGCTCAATAACCTTTAATGATTTGATTGATGCTTTTATAATTACTTCTCACACTTACAGATTTGGTCCATATTACGTTGAGCCAGTAATTGCAGGACTTGATCCAAAGACGTATCGACCGTTTATCTGTTCGCTCGACTTAATTGGCTGCCCAATGGAGACTGAAGATTTTGTGGTCAGTGGAACATGCGCAGAACAAATGTATGGCATGTGCGAGTCCCTGTGGGAACCAGACATGGTGAGTGCTTCCTGCCCTATGGCTTTGGCACGTGGACCTGTTTATTACCTTGGGTAAATAAAAATTATGCTAGTTTCATACACTCCTTAAAAAGCACAAATATATTTGGTCTCTTTCTGACCTTCACCTAGTGACATATCTTTTTAAGTAAGCAATATGGATTCAATTCTGAAACAGCAGCATTGAATTATCCTGAGTTGCAGCTGTATTGTTTCCTGTGTTGTGTTGTCATTCTTCTGCTCTTTTGGCAGGGATTAATTGAAAGCAAGCCTCCTGGATTAAAGGGGGCATCCTGTGATAACAGGTGTCTTGAATTTAGTTCAAAAATTCCAGATAAAGGGCTGAGTTAATACTTTACAACTGACAAGACTGTGCCCTAGAATCTTGCTCTATCCTATCCCACAACTAAAACTTCTCTGCATTTTTTTAAGGAAGTTATTTATGCCAAGGTATAATTTTATAGATGCTGGTTACTCTTCAGATCCACACCCAAGTGCCTGTTGTTCTTCCTTGAATCTAAATTGTGATTCTAATTGGTCATTCAATGCCCTGACCTTTCAATCCATGTCCACGTTCCGTGTCTGTACACCTGCAAGGTCACTGGATATCAATCAGCACTGAAATCCTAGTTAATTTAACCCTGGCATGGCCACTCCTACAGAACTGTGCGTACAAAACTGCAGTGTAGCACTAAGGTAGCAGTTAAGCTAATTCGGATCAGGGATCAAACAGGAATAATTTTGAACCATGTGGTTCAGTACCAGACTAAATGAGATCTATGTTAGTTGAATAAGGAGATTTGGGCTCGTTAAACATTGCTAGTTTCTAGATTTGCTGAGTAGGGCTGTCATTCTAGGTCATGAAAATCATGTGTAACCCAGCTTCACTCCCCAGCTAGGAAAACCTCTGAGTATGTCTGCTTCACTTAAAGTGCAAGTGAGGCCCTATAGACTCTTAACGGGTTGTTCAGTACGCCTCTCACAACTTCACTGGAATTCTGTTCCACACATGGTCTGAGCCCTCCAGTGCGGAGATGTGTGATGTTGACTTCCAGGGGGCTGCAGAGTGAGTGGCATTTATACTGATTCCTGGCAGCAGGTCAAAAGTGACATTGTTGATCCTATCTTTCAAGAAAGAAAACATTTCTACTGCACTTTTCATGGTAGACTGCTAAATCCACATTTCAATTTCAGGAACCAGAAGACCTGTTTGAAACTATTTCTCAGGCGATGCTGAATGCAGTGGATAGAGATGCTGTGTCTGGGATGGGTGTCATTGTGCACATCATGTAAGTGTGGAGCATTTTTTCGAGCTGGCAGAATCCCATTTTTTTTCCTGTGAACAAACTCCCTGTGTGATGTTTGAGAACAGCCATAAAATTAGCAGCTGAGTGATCTTGAAATAGCAGAGAAAGAAAATTTCAGAGGGCACTGAGCAAAGGCAATTATACTATTGGGTGCCAAGACATGGAGCTAGATCCTGAGGTTGATGGTGCACGGGGTGTCATTTTTAAATCCCACAAGTGGAGTGTCCTGGTAACTAATCACCCTTGGATTAAAGCGCTAACTCAGAGAGTTTTTATCCTGTAGCTCCTCTGCTACTTTCCATAAAACTAGGAAAATATTTTTACCTTGAAACAAGTCGATTGGCCACATGACTTTCAAACTTGTTTACGTAATCTCATTGCTCAGTCCTGTCAAACATAAAAGCAGTATTTCATGGAGGGTGTTATTCACCGTAGTTTTCGTCGATACCTGGTATGTGAGCTCTGTGCTGTCAATGCCAGGGAGATGGTCATTTCTGCCAGCCAGTTTGGAACTTTGACACTTTGCTCTAACGTCCAAGTTCTACAGCTGGCACTGATAGAATTGTTTGATTGGCAAAGTTTTAACTTGGGTGGAACAAGTACAGGTGCGTGGAAAACAGAGTTTCAGAAATCGCCAGGGACAGAGGCCATTTGGCCCATTGTGCATGTTTTACCCCTGAAAGTGCTTTCCATTTAGTTCCATTCCCCTGCCTTTTCTCATTTCCCTTCAAACACGTATCCCTTTTTAAAATTGCTGTTGACTTTGCTTCTGCCAGCCTACTCCAAATCAAAAGCACTTGACACAGAGTGTTGACAGCATTGTGGTTGGGTTACTTGATGAGCAGTAATCACTTGGACCATTGATCCAGATCTCAGCATGGGAGCTGGGATTTTAAATTGTAGGAATTGAGGTGTCTGCAGTTTAAAAAGACAACCTCTCTCATGGAATTTAAAATGACATCCCATGTGCCATCATGTTCCACCTGCACCAACTTGGGACCTAGCTCCATGTCCACACTTAATAGTACAGTTATTTCTAATTAAATTTCCTTCCTTTGCAACTTTAAGACAAAAGAAGTGGCCTGAAGTACCTGCTTCCATGCTGTATGA
Source organism: Pristis pectinata (assembly GCF_009764475.1). NCBI lineage: Eukaryota > Metazoa > Chordata > Chondrichthyes > Rhinopristiformes > Pristidae > Pristis > Pristis pectinata. The sequence goes on from NC_067429.1 coordinate 5,804,248, forward strand.
ATTTGTGACTCTGACTGAGCTCCTAAATCTAAACATGAAAAGCTATGAAGGAACGATAAGAGAATTGGCCATGGTTGGTGGGAGAATACATTGAAAGCTATGACATTGGACAGGCAGTGGTTTGAAAGTGATGTAGTCCAATGTGAAACCAGTAGAGCTGTTGCCTTACAGCTTGAGTGACCTTGTTCAATCCTGACCTCTGGTGAGGTCGCTGTGGAGTTTGCACATTCTCCCTGTGACCGCATGGGTTTCCTCTGGGTGTTCCAGTTTCCCCTCTCACCCCAAAGTTGTGGGTTGGTAGGTTAATTGGCTACATTAATTGCCGCTGGTGTGGATGAGAATACTAGAATCTAAGGGGATTTGATAGGAATATGAGGAGAACAAAATGGGATTAGTGCAGAATTCATGTAAACAGATGCTTGATGATTGGTGTGGAATCTGGGCTGAAGTTTCTGTGATGTGATATACAATGAAACTTGTGACAGTGGGAAGGCAGTGGTGAGCACTTAAAGAAATAATGTGTAAGTAGCAAAATAAATCTTCCTATAAGATACAAAAACACATAAGAAAAGGGATTCGTCTGTGGATGGCAAGAGAAGTTAAAGGTAGTGTTGAATCCAGTGAAAAGTCTTATAAAGTTGCCCAAAGTGACAGTAGACCTGGGAATTGGTAACATTTTACAACACAGAAAATGAGGACCAAGAAGTTGTTAAAGAAAGTCAAAATTGAATGAGAGAGAGAGAGCTGAGGTAGGTGAGCTCGAAAAGACCAGCAAGGGCACATGTGGGCTCCTTGCAGATAGAGGAGGATTTATAAAGGTGAATAAGAATTGGCAGAAAAATTAAAGAACTTACTCTGCATCTGTCTTCACAGAAGAACACATACTTAACCTGCCAGATATATTGGAAAATCGAGTGTCCAGCAAACGTGAGGGACTGAGGAACTAATTAGTAATCAGAAATAAGCTGTGAGCTTGAAAGTTTATAAATCCCAGGGACCTGACAGGATGTAAATCAGAGTCTTGAAATGGTGGCTTTGGAGCTGGTGGGAACTCTGGTCATCTTCCAAAGTTCTATAGGTTCTGAAATTGTCCCCATGGATTGGAAAGTAGCAAATGTGATCCCAACTATTTAAGAAAGAAGGGAAACGTGGGGAACCACCAACCTGTTAGCCTTGGATCCAGTGGTACAGGAAATGCTGGAATCTATAATATAGGATGTAATAACATCTTAAGCATAGTAGGATTGAACGGAATTATGAAAGAATTATTAAGTTTGATTAACCTGCCAGAGTTCTTTGAGGATGTGATGAACAGAATAGATTTGGGGTGGCGGGGGGGGTGGGTGCAGGGTGAGAACCAGTGGATGTGGTGTATTTCAACTTTCAGAAGATATTCAGCAGGTGTGATTTCCTTGGAGAGTAAGAGAATTAGGGGTGATGTTATAGAGGTGTATGAAATCACGAGGGGCATAGATAGGGTGAATGCACTCAGTCTTTTTCCCAGGGTTGGGGAATCGAGAACGAGCGGGCATAGATTTAATAGGAACTTGAGGGGCAACTTGTTCACACAGTCTGTATATGGAAGTGGTTGAGGTAGGTGCAGTAACAAGTTTTTAAAGACAGTTAGACAGGCATATGGATAAGAAAGGTTTAGAAGGATTTGAGCCAAACGAGAGCAAACGGAACGAGCTTGGATGGGTATCTTGGTTGGCATGGACCCATTGGGCTGAAGACCTTGTTTCTGTGTGGTATGACTCTATCTAACAAGGGCTCAAGGTTGGTCAGTGAGGTTTGAGCACACGGAACTGAGGCTTGGCAATTGGACAGAAAGCAAAGAATGGGAATAAAAGGAGCATTATCAGGTTGGCAGTCTGTGACCAGTGGGATTCTGCAGGGATTAGTGCTCAGGCCACAGCTTTTATACCCCCTCAATTTGGCTGAAGGGACCAAATTTCGTATTTCCAAGTTTGCTGACGCTATGAAATGGGTAAGATTGTATGTATGGAGGAGAAGGTAGGGAGGCTTCATGTGGATGTGGAAATGCTGAAATCTGCTATCCCATTGTGATCTGGTTTGTATGTGACTACAAGTCAGTCAGTAGGGGTGACTTAACTGTCTCCAGTTTAATTAGGGATAATGACAAATTCAGGTTATGCACATCTGTGAGTATATATTTTTAAAAAAAACACCGTCTTCTGTCCCATTCCTTTGTTAGTTATCTTAACACTGTTCCTGTGATTAAGAGTTCATAATGCAACTGGAGGTGGTTGCAATCATTTTGGGTATGTTATATTCTGCTCTCTGACCTGCATTTTCTCCTTTGCAGTGAAAAGGACAAGATTACCACCAGAACACTGAAGGCTCGCATGGATTAAAAACTTCTATGTAAACTTTGCAATATAACCTTTTTTTTTAAAAACGTGGAATTTCCCCTTCCTCTGTTCTGAATCACCTAGAATATCACGTGAGAGTCAGTTGAAACCAGATAACTTGAACTGTAAATCTTTCGTATTCTATCTGGTCACTGAATATTCTGTTTATAAGAGAGGAATGTAACTTAAATAAATTAGCTCTACAAGCAAAGAGAATTATAAGTACACAATACTTTATTTTTGTTACAAACGTTGAGAAGTGTGTCATAAGGCATGTTGATTTTATTTACATAGCAAATGTGATTGTTGTTTTGGAAGGGATTGGTGATGGGGTAGGAAGGAAGAGGAAAAGCAAGCAGTGGTATGCTAACACCAAGCCAGAGTTCTACAATGTCCCATCACAGAATCAATCAAAAAACACAAGGACTTTATCTATGAATCAGGTTTATTATCACTGTCTTGTATGATGTGAAATTTGCTGTTTTGCAGCAGCAGTACAGTGCAAAGGCATAAACTATAAATTACAAAATAAATAGTGCAAAACAAAAAGGAACAATGAGGTAATGTTCATAGACCGTTCAGAAATCTGATCACGGAGAGGAAAAAGCTGTTTCTGAATCATTGAGTTTGGGTCTTCAATCCTCCTCCCTGATGGTAGTAACGTGAAGAGGGCATATCCCAGGTGGTGAGGGTCCTTAATGATGGATGCTGCCACCTTGAGGCACAACCTCTTACAGATATCCTTGATGGTGGGGAGGGTTGTGCCCATGATGGAGCTGGCTGAGTCTACAACCCTCTTGCGATTCTGTGCGTTGGAGCCTCCATACCAGGCGGCGATGCAACCAGTCAGAAAGCTTTGCACTATACATCTATAGAGATTTGCAAGAGTCTTTTCTGACGTACCAAATCTCCATAGAACGCTGGAGTGGCATAGGCTATCTCTGGTCTACAGTCATTTTTAGTGTCATTGTAATGTGGCAGCTGTACCATCTTAAAAGAACAGAATAGGCCATATCTTGACTCTTGCCTGCTCCACTGGTCAGTAAGGTCCTAGATCAGCTCCATTTTCTTTCCCTGTTCCCATTTCCCTGAGTTCCAAAACAAATCTCCAGTGCTCTCGATTGAGCAACCACAGTCCTCGAGGATGGAGTATTCCAACTCCTCATGAAATCATTAAACTACCACTTGAGCAATTTTAAATGTTAAATATACAGTTCATTTGTATTCAATGCTGTCAGTTAATGTGGTTAAATAGATTATTGTATCATTGAATCATAGAAACCTGCAGCATAGAAACAGGATCTATTGGCTCACCTCATCCATGCAGACCACGATGCCTATCCACACTAATTCCATTTGTCTGCATTAGGCCTGTATCCCTCTTTGCCTGAGCACCTATTCAAATACCTTTTAAGCATTGTAATTGTATCTGCCTCCACCACCTCCTCTGGCAGGTTGTTCCAGATACTCACCACCCTCTGTGTGAAAACTACCCCTCTGATCTCTAAAGTTTTCACCTCTCACAAATCTATGCCCTCTAGGTCCAGACTCCTCTGCCCATTATTATCCTCGTAATGCTGCTCATAAATTTTATAAACCTCCATAAGGTCACCCCTCAGCTTCCTACGTGCCAGTGAGAATAAACTCAATCAAAACTCCATCCTTCATTCCAGGGACTATCCTCCTGAATTTCTTCTGCACTCTACCACATCCTTCCTGTCGTCTGACAACCAGAACTGTACACAACGGTCTTCGTGCAGTCCGACCAATGTTTTGTACAACTGCAACAATGACATTTCAACCCCTATTAAATGCCTCGGCCAATGAAGGCAACCATGCCAAATGTCTTTTTCATTATCGTACCCAACTGTGTCGCTACTTTCAGGGAGCTATGGACTTGTAACACAAGATCCATTGGTATATCAACGGTCTTAAGGTTCCTGCCATTTACTGTCCTACCAGAATTTGACTTCCCAAACTGCATTACCTCACACTTGTCTGTATTAAATTGCATCTGCCACCACTCTGCCCAACATTTCCAGCTGATCTATGTCCCTCTGTATCCTTAGACAATCTTCTTTGCAATCTATGTGTTGCCTGTTTTCGTGTCGCCTGCAAATGTACTCATCAGGCCACCTACATTCTTATCCAAGTCATTTATATAAATTGCAAAGGTTCCAGCACTGTTCCCCGTTGTACACCATTTGTTACAGATTTCCAGTCAGAAAATCAACCATCCATCACTATCTTCTGCCTCGTATCACCAGGCCGATTTTGGATCCAGTTTGCCAACACACCTCGGATCCTTTGTGACTTAATCTTCTGGACCAGCCTACCCTGCTGAACCTTGTCGAAAGCCTTACTAAAGTCCATATAAACCACGTCTATCACTCTACCTTCATCAGTTTTCTTAGTTATCTCCTCAAAAAACACAAGCAGATTTCTGGAGACATGATCTCCCCTGAAATTATGCCGACTCCTCCTAATCAGCCCCTGCTTTTCCAAGTGAACATAAATCCTGTCCTTCAGAAACTTCTCCAACCTCCCTATCACCAATGTATCCTCAAAAACAATTTAAAACCTTACTGCCATCCCAAATGCTGTTTATTTGATCCACTGTCCACCCTGACTCACCTTCCTAAACTCAAGAATAGACAAAAGTCACATCATTTTATGTAGATTACACTTTTCTGAAAGTGTGGCTAAATAATTGGCCTGATCAGAAATATTCCCAAGGAGGTAATTTCATGAGTTAAATTATAGAATAATTTAGGATGATAATCTGGGACTTGTTGGGGATTTACATAAGATAGAACAGCAAGAATGAGCCACAAGGTTCCTCAAACCTGCGCTTCCATTCAAAAGATCAAGGTTGATCTCCCTCAACTCCATTTTCCCATCCTATCCATTACCATCCAAAACTATATTAAAGTCTGAGATTGACAGACAACAACTAAGCATCTTGATCTCTCTGAGATATAGAATTCCTAGGATTCGTGACCCTCTGAGTGAAGAAATTTCTCCTAAATGGACTGACCTGATAGATGGTGGTGCAGTGGTTATGTTACTGGAACAGTAACCCAGAGACTTGCTTTAACAACCCAGAGATACAAGTTCAAATCCCACTGTAGGAGCTCTGGAATTTAAATTCAGTTAATCAAAGCCAAAGATGATGACCATGAAATTACCAGATTGTTACCAAAACCTCTGGTTCACCTGTGTCCTTCATGCATAAGCCAGTCTAGCCCCTATGTGTGACTCCAGACTTGAAGAAATATGATTGACTTAACTGCCCGCTGAAATTGCCCAGCAAACTACTCAGTTGTATCATAACACCCGCGTTAGAACAGGAGAAGGAAAAAACAGATGGGCCACGCAGCACTTACCCAGACACGGCTAGGTCAACCTCACAGAACCTTTGTCACTAACACCTGAGACTGGTGTTTTAGATTGGGAACGTAACCCCACAGAATAGTCAAACAAGAGCCTGATGTAGTTGTGCTCACAGTATATCATACCTTACAGCCAACGTACTAGAGTCCTCTGTCACAATCCCCGAGTATGTCCTGTCCCACCAGCAGGATGGTTCCAGCTGCCTGGATGACTGCTGCTGCAACAGCACTGAATAAGGTAAATGCCACTCGGGATGAAGTTGTTTGCTTAATTGTCACACCTTCCATCACTCCATTAATTCTCTTCAGCACCTGTGCACCGTCTACAAAATGAAGACCAATTCACCCAGCCTCCTCCAAGCCACAATTTCTACCAATACACAGAACAATAGCAGCAGGTGCAGGGGATCACGACTAACTATTGGTTCCTCTCTGCATCACTGCCCTGGCTTTGAAACATACACCATTCCTTCTTCCCTTGAGGGGAAATGGGCACATTGCAGGCAGATGGGACTAGCAGGAAGGCACCTTGGTTGGCATGGACAGGTTGGGCTGAAGGGCCTGTTTTCATGCTGTATAACTCTATATCTCTATAACACCGGGTCAAAATCCTCAAACTCCTTATTCAACAGCATGGTGGGAGGATCTTCACCACAACGACTGCAGTCTTTACCACTACCTTTCAAGGGCAATTAGGCTGGCCTTACCAGCGATGTTCACATTCTGGAAAATGACTGAAAGTTCTACAATCAAGAGCAACAAATTCAGCATTTACTCTTCTTGAGCACTGCAGTGAGTGTAGGATTTTTCTACTCACAGTTACTGTCTCAAAAAGAGCAACTTGCTGGCCATTTATAATTCAGTCATCTTCCTGATGAAGCCTCTTCGTTGTCTCTCACACAAAATACAGTCTATGTACCAATGGTATTTCATGGCTCTCATTACCAATGCTAATGGAGGTGTTTGTGTGGCACTCGGAGCATGCTGTACATGTAGGGCATCTCCCATAAACATGCCATGCTTTTTCCTCTCGCCCAGAGTGGAACTGAGTTGCAAAGAACAGGAAGATTCTAACTTGATCCCAGGTCTCTAGAGTCATAGAGCCATACAGCACGGAAACAGGCCCTTCAGTTCAACTGGTCTATGCTGACAAAGATTCTTATCTAAGCATTGAATCTAGTCCCATTTGCCTGCGTTTGGCCCACATCCCTATAAACCCTTCCTATCCACGTACTGTCCAGTTATCTTTTAAACGTCGTTAATGTACCTGCTTCAACCACTTCCTCTGGCAGCTCGTTCCATATACTGACCACTCTCTGGATGAAAAAGTTTCCCCTCAAGTTCCTATTAAATCTCTCCCCTCTCACCTTAAACCTATGTCCTCTAGTTCTTGATACCCCAACCCTGGGGAAAAAGATTATGCGCAATCCCCCCCATCTACTGTATGCCCCTCACAATTTTATACACCTCTGTAAGATCACCCCTCAGTCTCCTATGCTCCAAAGAAAAAGTTCCAACCTGCTCAACCTCTCTCCATAACTCAGTCCCTTGAGTCCTGGCAACATCCTCATAAATCTCCTCTGCACTCTTTCCAGCTTAATGGCATCTTTCCTCTAGCAGGGCAACCAAACTGAACACAATATTCCAAATGTGGCCTCACCAACATCCTGTACAAGTGCAATGTAACATCCCAACTTTTATACTCAGTGCCCTGACTGATGAAGGCCAGAGTACCAAAACCCTTCTTCACCACCCTGTCTACCGGCGACACCACTTTCAGGGAATCAAGCACCTGCTCCATTACACTCTACCAATCACTGTGAAAGTCTTATCTTCATTTGTCTCCAAAAAATGCAACACCTCGCACTTATCGAAATTAAACTCCATTTGCTGTTTCTCGGCCCACTTACCCAGATGATCTAGTTTGCTATCTTCATTCAGAGTCTTGTCCAAAATCATTAAAAGTAGTAAACAGTTGTGATCATTTTGCAGAACATTTTAGCTGCATTGATTCTACAGTTGACAGCGGTCAGATTTTCAACTGATGTAAACAGCAGCAGGACCGATACAAGAAATATTCACAGGTTAATAGAACCCTGGCTGCAAAGGAGATCACTTGATGCAGTTTGTTAAGTAATCACAGCAATGTGTTGGCTGCATATTTATTTCCTGGATATCAACATGTTGTGAGCAGCTATCTTTTTGAGAAGCTGTCTTCAGTCACACCCAGGTTAACCTTCATGTCTCAATTACAAATTATATTCAGCAGCTCCTCCCCTGAGATTTTTGATCTTGTGGAACAGGTTCAGGCCTCTTGCGGTGAAAGTAAATGAAGGAGCTGGACCTGTTACTTGTTCCCAGGATGTGGTATCACTTTATTTAGCTATAGCAGGTGTTTAGGTAGTTGCAGGTATTTATGCAAGGCAGAACAACAGCAGGACATCATTATAAATTCTGCTGAGGTGGAGCTGCATCCTGCTGCTAATCTGTGCTTTCAGACGACTAAGCATCAAGCTCTAGAATGCCATCCTAAAGCCAATTCATCTATCCTCTTTAAGATGCTTGCTTTGACTAGGCATTTAGTAACATATCCTCACGTCTGCCTCTCTGGCCCAGTGTTATGGTAGTGTAGCGGTTAGCGTAACACTATTACAGCGCCAGTGACCCAGGTTCAATTCTGGCCACTGCTTGTAAGGAGTTTGTACATTCTCCCTGTGTCTGCGTGGGTTTCCTCCGGGTTCTCCGGTTTCCTCCCACATTCCAAAGACGTACGGGTTAGGAAGTTGTGGGCATGCTATGTTGGCGCTGGAAGCGTGGCGACACTTGTGGGCTGCCCCCAGAACACTCTACGCAAAAAGATGCATTTCACTGTGTGTTCTGATGTACAAAAGATATCTTGATGTCACTACGTGAAGTACCTTGGGACACGTTCTGGAATTAAGTATTAAATAAATGAAAACTGATCTTTCTAGACATCTCAAAATCTGTGTGGAAATTACTTTGAAAATACCATTATCTATTTAAATTGGGTTTATGGTCGGCATACCCCTTTTCTCCCCTCTCTGCTCCTGAAAGCATGGATTTGCTCTGGATCTAGTGTTGTTACCTTGCCATCGTTCTACCATCACAGTGTTGGGTTCCCCTCGTTCCAATTTAGGCTCCATCTCATCCTAACCAAAACCTGAATCTTTGGACAGCAGGTTATTTTCAAACCGTGGTGTGGTCTTGGAGTCAGTACTGCAGGAACAACAGGGTTAGGGACATCGAAAGATATAATTTCATACAGCGGCTTTCAAGACTCCAGGTCCTCGGCAGGCTCTGCAACAGTTCAGGAGTATAGTTGCTGCAAGAAATGTAATGAAGGAAAGGCAGCAGCCATAACCCAGCTGTGAACTGACATTGCTACTGTGCTAGTGATGTTGGTTGTAGGATAAATATGAGGCAGGACTGTCACTGAGGATTATCAAGGCTGCGAACACTATCACCAGTGAGTACTTAGTGTTAATGGAAAGGCAGGTCTTCGCCACTGATCTGGCCATTACCCAAAATTCCCATCCATGCAATTCCCTGCAACGATCAATGACCCCCCTTTCCAGATGTGGCAGTGCTGACTGGTTCAGTCAACCACCCCAGGCTCTACAGCTTTGCTTTACACCAAGAAATACACTTACCGGCTAAGGCACTGTCATCCTTCAATCGCCGTCACAGAGCATGCAGGGATTCCTTTACCCCTTTGCTGCACCACTAACGAACTGGGTGAATGGGATCAATTGATGACTTTGCAAGGAGACTCGTGGCATTTGCTGGTAGTTTTGGAGATTGGTTCCAACAACGAGGGTCATTCATTTGTCTTTCTTTCCCACTCATCCCTCCCATCTGAAATGGTTACATTTAAGTAGCACCTGAGGTTTACTCGCGATGAGCCACTTTTGAGATGTAACAATGATGTGATGTAGGGAACATGACAATCAGTTTATTCATCTACGAACAGTAATCACAACCTGATCATCCATCATTTTGTTTTGAAAAGATGATTTGATTGAGGGATAATTGGCCAGATCACTGGGAAAATGACCCTGCTGAGAGAGCAGGTGGAATTTAACATCAGGAACAAGAGGCTGGGATTCTCATTCTGCTGACTTAAGATAAAGGAAAAATACAATAAATGTCCAAAAAAAAAAGAGATTGGTGGAAGGGGAAATATTGGAGGGGGGGAGGGGGGGTCAGAGTAAATAATCAAGTGGATCTTTCTGGGGTAATGGGACTTACCCAAGAACTGAGTAAAATGCCACAGAATCTCACACTAAATGATTGTGGTGATTGGCTGAGTGATATTCAGAGAGTGAATCATCAACCAACTGGACCAGCAGGACTTTTTTTTTGAAAGAAAGCATTTTATTTTTTAAGCTTTGGTACAACTGCAGTGTGTTTACAACACTGCATCACCATGACTCCAAACACTGTAACACAAATTATTACAGTCACTCTTAGTTAAATGCATAACTGGAGTAGCCAAACATCTTGCACCTGGCATTCTGGGAATGGACTACTGTGCAAGCTTGATTGCACATTTTACACTAGACACCATAGGAAATCACAATGTGGGTTGGGAATAATTTAACCGGAATTATCAAGACTTCCCATCAGCTGAAATGAGTCCATTTCAGGTCTTCATCAAAGTATCTTTGATTTCCTTGCAGAGATTTTTTAATTGAAATAAGGACCGCTACTAGACACAGGAACTCAGTGAGACACCCAATTAGATGTGTTAGATCTATCAGAAAAGGTACATGAAATTTGAGGAGGCTCTGACGAAGGATCTGACTACAATCCTGGCAGGTTAAGACACTGTTGATCATGGGTAGATAGCATGCCCAAAGTGATACAGGGCTATACAAGGAAGGAAGTTCTAAGTCCTAATCCACGCCACGTTAGTTGATCTCAACATCAGGGAAGATACTAAAACTGGGGAGCATTAAAGGTTAAAGACAAGTGGCCACCCTTAGAGAGGACCCATGGATGGAAGCTGTGCTGACAGAATTCATGAACAAAGAGCCTTCAAATGATCACTGTCTTCTAAAGTCACTAAATGATCATCTACGTTCTTTGGAGTTCAGAAGAATGAGGGGCGATTTTATTGAAATATACAAGTTTCTTGGGGAGCTTGACAGGGTAGATGTCAAGATGTTTCCACGAGTGGGGGAGTTTTGTACGAGGCGACAGTGTGATAAGATCAGGGTGGTCATTTAAAACTGAGTTGCATAATAACCTCCTTGCAGAGGTGGTGAATCTCTGGAATTCTCCACCCCAGGGGATTGTGGAGGATTGGGGGGGGGGGGGGGTACTTAAAGAGGAGGTAGATACATTTCTGAAAGATCAGGGAATGGAGAGCCATGGGGAACTGAGAGGAGCAGCTGAGCCTGGGGAGGATTGGCCACATCGTAATGACTGGCAGGGCAGCATTGAGGGTCTGAGTGGCCTTTTACCCCTTGTGTATTTATCTGAGCTCATGAATGGCCTGTTAGATGTATATGGAAGAAGGGTTGGGATCTGAGTGCAGTATCTCCCGGTGAACATCTGCCCCAAAAAGAGCGAGAGATTTCTTTCCCAAAATAAAAAGCACAGTTAATGATATTGAGGGATCTTTCTCTTTAATTTTGCATCACTGATTTTCAGAAGTTAACAGCAACGTCTCCACATTGACCGTGGAACGTTGTACAAGCCCAGTCAGAAAACATCTTCCTCCAAATCATGTAAAACACAACTTCTTCAGAGAAATCGGTGGTGACATGGCCGGCCAGCAATGGGCTGAGCTCAGAAGCAACCGGGCTGCTGTACAACCAAAATCAATTTGCGTGTGAGTCAAGATTATACACTGAGGGGTTATGCTTTCATCTGAAGCACTGTATAACAGAAGTGGAACAAGAAAGCATTTGGTACACTGAAATTCAAAGCTTGGTTCAGATGTGCACTTATCTTGATGCAACTGAATTTAGGCAGTAGTTTTAATGTTCCTTTTATCATCCTTTACAATTATTTCGAGCTAGCTACAACTGCACTAGAATCTCTATTACAACATACACAGTGCAAGAATTGTACATTTTTTTTTCCAGCACACAGTTAGGGTGTCAGAAGGCGCATTACTACTTTTTTCCTGTAATATTCACTCATCCAACACCCTGTGTCTACTGTCTCCAATTATAAAATTGTCTGATCATTTAGTAAAATGGCCACCATCCTTTTAGTAAAGAAAGTTTTGTATTAAAAAGTCCATATAAAGTAATGGGTTAGTGACAGTTCAAACATTAAGATGGGCGCAAACATTAACGTGTAGATTCTTCATTGGCTTTAGACATATACATATCAATGGTCAATCAGTCACGACCAAATGCAGAACAAGCACACCTCCTCCATTAATATCTGTTATGCTACACGTAATTAACAGCATACGCAAAATTCTGTTAAAGGTTAAAGTGCCAATCAATTCCTTCTATGATTTCTGCAAACTACACGTAAGTGGTTCAAATTTGATGCCTGCTGTCAGTGTATTTTATTTGCACACATCCAGAATTTTTTTTCTTTGCTAAAACAGCTGCAGTATCTTTTGTAATATTTCTGATTCCTTAAGGATTCAATCACCAATCAATTAGGTAGTTTTTTTTACAAAATACTACCAAACAACATTATTATCATAGTTACCTCTTTGTAACGTCAGATTCAACAGCTAACTCTATACTTTGTCAAAAGAATCTCGAGTTTTTTTTTAAAGTTCCTTACAAAGGAGTTAGCTATTTAAAAAAATCACCCTTTAACTCATGTCTATTGACCTAGAAGACAGAATGACACATTGTCCACAAAAAAAAATAGCTTAAAGCACAATTACAGACGGTACTCTCTTGAAAAGCCAAGTAGTCCACATCAAAGTAAACACCAGCCCTCTTGCCAAGTAACAAAAAATAAGTAAACGTTTAGAATACATTTGGGATGTTGCAGATCCAGTCAATTTACCCGGATCACATCTGATCTCTGGGACAGCCACAGATTCCATAACTGGATATGATCGAGGGTAACCAGGATATGCAGCATCCTATTGTACATGTTACACTGCTTTTTAGTAAACATTCCCCTTCCCTTCCTCCCATGCCAGCCCTCCCCATCCCCAAACAAACAATGGTTTTATTTATATAGTTGCGTTGGTTTATTGATAGTTGCTAAAAAGTCTTATTTTCTTTCCTGCAATTAGACAACATGGCAACTTAAAAATGTTTGAGAAACAGCATGGCACAGGTTAACAGCGGCAGAACCAGGGATGGGATGAGCACAGCTACACAAAGTTACACACAAACTATACACCGTGCCTTTGTTCTGTCAGAACAATATCTGAACTGTTCTTCAAAAAAAAAGTGATTCTTGCCATGGTCAAAGTGCCCTGTTGTCCTTCACTGTGTGCGAGTGCCCACCATTCAGTTTTAAGAACATGCAGAACATCTCATCGTGGCTTATGGCGTGCCACTGAAGCTAATGCCAGTAAAGACACACTCAGAATGCATGACAGGGAAAACTTCAAGAGTAATGCAAAATTTGAGGCAAAGCATCTTTGCCATTAAGTGTGTGTGTGTTTTTTTTTTGTTTTTCTTTTGTTTCCAAAGGATGCAACTTTGAGATTAGTCTCTGCACATTAAATACTGCACGCACCACTACAGTGTCCTCGGCTTTCGTCCCCATGTTGCTGCATTTGCTACTCAGCAGTAGTCTTTCGTTGTGCGTGTTGTGTGTGCTGCATGGCACTATGTGATGATGTTGGACATAAATTCTAAGAAACGCTTCGAGTACTGTTCGGGGTTAACTGTTGAGATCTCGGCACCAGCCTGCAATGCACAAGCAAACAACGCATTATTATAATGGAGACCCGTGCTCAGAAACCATTAATCCTTCAAGAACAGAAGTAGAACATTAAAATGGTTACCTTCTTGTTCAATTAACGCTAACAAAGAAATTAATGAGACCGGATTATTTATTCACCCTGTTATAACACAAAAGCATTTCTCTCCCCAATAACGACCATCTCCTCCAGACCCATAAACAATGGTTTACTCCCTTGAGGTAACATAGCAGAGCTGTTGACAATTAGTGGATTAGGGTAAGGGGTTTAGAGCACATCTGGGGAAGAATATTTCCCCCGCCCCCCTGGAGAGTGGTGGAGGCAGATACTTCTTAACCATTGTGAGACTACCTACTTGAGCACTCTAATCGCCAAGGGTTGGGATATATAGATAGGTACTCTATGGTTGACATGGACATGGTGGGCCAAAGGGCCTGCTTCTGTCCTGTATGTCTTCATGATTGGAGACACAAGAGACGGCAGATGCTGGAATCTGGAGCAGCAAACAATCTGCTGGAAGAACACAGCGGGTTGAGCAGCATCTGTGGGAGGAAAGGAATTGTCGACGTATCGAGTCAAAACCTTCCGTCAGTCCTCCCACAGATGCTGCTTGACCCGCTGAGTATTTCCAGCAGATTGTTTGCTGCTCCCAATTCCAGACACCTGCTACTTTTCAAGGTGTACACTAGATTAGACTCCCCCTCACCATTCTCTTTATATTTTAACACAGTAAGTTAAAATGAATGCACACAATAGTAGGATGGTCTCGCTGGATTTGATCCCTGCCTTCTGGTTGCTCCCCCATACCAGTCCTGCGGCTGTGCATCTCCCACTTGAGAATCCCCCACATGTCCGCTCCGGGAGACAGAGTGGGCAATGGGGTACTATTTGGCCTTGGGGGCACAAGCCGAGACCCCGTCCATGGACCACACGATGGTCTTCTGACAGCTCCTGATGCCAAAGGCCTTTTCAAATATCCATGATCAGAGACACTTAGAAACAGTTTAAAACAATCATATTAAAAATGGTTAAATTTTAAACATTGACATTTTGATTAATATTAATGGTTTAATTCATTTGTTAAAAATGCAAAGACCACTCTTTTAAATTGAGATTTTTTAAATTGAGGTTGACAACCCCATTGAAATGAATGGGGGCACACTATGTATGGAGATCAGCTATGACTGGTGTAAAGCTGAGAGGCTGGCTACGATAATGCGTCAGGTCGTTCAGCTCAGCTCGTTACGGAACACCCCTGGACTCAATAAATGAGTCTGGTGGCAGAGCAAGAGGTCAGATGTTAAAAGAAAAACATTAATTATAAACTTTGCTGCCAATGTATTACAAACTCATATTGAAAGTAGTGTTAATAAGCAGTGAAAGCTTTGTACATATTAACATAAATGAAGACAATGCAAGTAGGACACACTTATTTTATTACTGCCCATATCTAATGGGGCTTCTTTTGTGCTGAAGCCACAGAGAGAAATCGGAGTGCACCTAGGTCCGAGGACAGTGACAGGTTCCTTTGTTGATAACCTGACTGTACTGGTTAAGATCAAGCATAGACATGCAGAAACCCATCAGTTTTTAACTATTTGAAAAGAAAAATCTAAGAATTTTCCACAGCTTATATCCCTGGACTAAGGCATTTTGCATTGTTACAATGTCCAAAAACTATTGTACTGAGGACCTGAATCATTTTTTTAAAATATAGAAAATGCTCAAAACTTACGGATCTCTCAGCACCTGACAGAGAAAGAAAGGTGTTTTGAAGGCAGGGGAAGGGCCAGAGGAAAACTCCACAATGAACTGATACTAAGGTTTTCTCTGATGCAGAGGCACTTGAACCTGTTGTACACCTCCAGTAAAACAACAAGATGCTGGAGGAACTCAGCAGGCCAGGCAGCACCCGTGGAGAAAAGCAGGCGGTCAACGTTTCGGGTCAGGACCCTTCTTCAGGACTGAAGATAGGAAAAGGGGAAGCCCAGTATATAGGAGGGAAAAGCAGAGCAGTGATAGGTGGACAAAAGAGGGGAGGCGGGGTGGGCACAGGGAGGTGATAGGTAGATGCAGGTAAGAGATAGTGATAGGCAGGTGCGGGGGAGGAGGGGAGAGCAGATCCACCAGGGGATGGGTCAAAGGTAAGGAGGCAGGCGCCCCCTGGGGGGGAGGGGAGTAAAAAAAAGGCAAGGAGAAGAGAGAGAGAGAGGCTAGGAAAGGGAAGAAGAGGCAAGGTGGTGGTTGGGGGGGGGGGGGTGGTGGGGGGCTGGTTTGATTTACTTAAAGTGTGAGAAGTTGATGTTCATGTCGTTAGGCTGTAAGGTCCCAAGACAGAAAATGAGGGGTTGCTCCTCCAGTTTGCATTTGGACGTCTCCTGGGGTTGGCTACGTTGAACAGTCTCCATTCCAAGCCTACTCTGGCCCCACTCCTCTACTCTTTCTCCACTATATCAATGACTGCATTGGTGCCACCTCGCGCACCCGTGCGGAACTTGACAGTTTCATAAATATCGCCACTAATTTTCACCCAGCTCTCCAATTCACTTGGACATCTCTGATACATCTCTCTCCTTTCTCGATCTCTCCATCTCCATCTCAGGAGATTCTTTATCCACTGACACCTTCTATAAACCCACTAATGCCCACAGCTACCTTGATTACAGCTCCTCTCATCCTGTCTCTTGCGAGGACACTATCCCTTTCTTCAATTTCTCTGCTTCTGCCATATCTGCTCCCATGATGAGGCTTTCCACTTCAGGACATCCGAGATGTCCAACTTCTTTACTAACTGTGGCTTCCCTCCCCACTGTGGTTGAGAGAGCTCGTACCCGCATCTCTGCCATTTCCCGCACCTCTGCTCTCACCCCCACCCCTCCCAGACCCAATAGGGATAGGGTCCCCCTTATCCTCACATTTCATCCTACCAGCCTACGTATCCAACACATCATTCTCCGCCACTTCCGCCATCTCCAATGGGACCCCACCACCAAGCACATCTTCCCCTCCCCACCCCTTTCTGCTTTTCGCAGGGACTGCTCTCTCTGCGACTCCCTAGTTCACTCCTCCCTCCCCACCCATCCCACTCCCACCCTGGGGACTTTCCACTGCCCCCGCCATAGGTGTAACATCGGCCCCTACACCACCTCCATCACCTCCATCCAGGGACCCAAACAGTCCTTTCAGGTGAGACGGAGATTCACCTGCACCTCCCTTAATATCATCTACTGCATTTGGTGCTCCAAGTGTGGCCTTCTCTACATTGGTGAGATCAAACGCAGACTAGGTGACCGTTTCGTAGAACACCTGCGCTCTGTCCGTAACCACGATCTGCATCTCCCTGTTGCCAGTCACTTCCAACTCCCCCTCCCACTCCATCACTGATATATCAGTCCTCAGCCTCCTCCACAGTCCAAATGCAAACTGGAGGAACAGCACCTCATTTTCCGTCTTGGGACCTTACAGCTTAAGGGGATGAACACCGAATTCTCCCACTTTAAATAAACCAAAACACTCCCCCACCACCATGCCTCTTCTTTTCTTCCCTTTCCTAGCCTCTCTCTCTTTTTTCTCCTCGCCTCTTTGTTTCCTCCTCTCCCTCATGGGGCACCTGCTGCCATACCTTTGACCCATCCCCCTGGTGGATCTACTCTCCCCTCCTCCCCTGCACCTGCCTATCACTATCTCTTACCTGCATCTACCTATCACCACCTTGTGCCCACCCCGCCTCCCCTCTTTTGTCCACCTATCACTGCTCTGCTAATCCACTCTTTATATTGGGCTTCCCCTTTTCCTACCTTTTCCTATCTTCAGTCCTGAAGAAGGGTCCTGACCTGAAACGTTGACCGCCTGCTTTTCTCCACGGATGCTGCCTGGCCTGCTGAGTTCCTCCAGCATCTTGCTGTTTTATCATCTAGACTCCAGCATTCCTTTGTTCCTCTAGTGCATCTCCAGTATTTGAGTTCATTTCAGATATCTGGCGGTTGCAATTTTTTTTTTCTTGTCTGCTCTGTGCAAGAGTAAACAATCAGAAAGGACACTCCTCCAGTTTGGACCCACCGTCAGAATCAAACACAGAAGGGTAAAAATCACTGCAATACATCGAATTCCACAGGATCAGGCTGAGACACTGGATCAACAGAATACTAGCTCATTACTCCACTCACATAGGTCAATGACTTGCCCCTGAATGCCTCGACTAAGTTGCAACCAGGCTGAGTCAGAATCCACTGGGAACTCAAGTTGAAATGGTCATGCTCACTAGCTCCATAACTTACAGAGAGAGAGAACAGGAAGGAATAAAACAGAGCTGGACCACTGACAGGTAATAAAACAATGAGTGTGAGACAAAGAATGACGGAGACAGCAGAGAAACACAGTGAGGGAACAATGCTGATCAAAACCTTGCAGTTCCAGTGACCCAGGGTCGGTCCTGGAACTCGGAGGCTGTCACATTCTCCCTGTGACCACAAGGGTTTCTACTGGATGCTCTGGTTTCCTCCCACCGCCCAACAGTGCTGATTGGTAGGTTAGTTAGCTGCTGGAAATTGCCTCAGGGGAATCTGGGTGGAATTAAAGGGCATGCAGGAAAGAAAAGGTTTCAAAGAATGGGGGGAAAAGGGTTTGATCTGAGAGCCATCAAGGACTCAATGGGTCCAGCAGTCTTCTTCCACCAAGGGGACTTAGTTCTGAGCCTATTCTGCTATCCAGTTATCCCACAGTTGATATGACCCATCTCCACCTTACAAGCTTTAGCCCTGCGCCTTTGGGTAATAAAGGAATTAACAATCTCAATTTTAAGTTAATAAATGAGTCAACAGGAATTTTCGGAGTGATCCAAACTTCCGTCACGCTCTGTGTGCAAGTGTTTTGCAACTTCACTACTGAGTGTACCGGGCAGGCACGGTAGTGTCGCGGTTAGCGTAATGCTATTACAGCATCAGTGACCCGTTCAATTCCGGCCGCTGCCTGTAAGGAGTTTGTACGTCCTCCCTGTGTGTCTGTGTGGGTTTCCTCCGGGTGCTCCGGTTTCCTCCCATATTCCAAGGACGTACGGGTTAGGAAGTTGTGGGCGTGCTATGCTGGCGCTGGAAGCGTGGCGACACTTGCGGGCTGCCCCCAGAACACTCTACGCAAAAGATGCATTTCACTGTGTGTTTCGATGTACATGTGACTAATAAAGATATCTTATCAAATGGCCTGAGTCAAGTTTTTACACTGTTCCCAACCACCCAGTGAACATGGTTTCCTTTCATCCTTAGCGATTTCCCATAATATCCTGAAATCCCTGATCAATTCACCCCCTATTTGTTATGAATTATTTTAAGGAATACATCCTTAGTTTGTGCAATTCCTCCACGTAATTTAACATCATGCTGATAAATCTTTGCTGTGTTCCATCTTGCTTAAGATGTGGTGCTTAGAACTGCACATAGGAGTCCAGATGTGATCTAACCAGGGCTTTGTGTGGTCGCAGTGTAAATACAAACCTCTAATGGTCCAGACAAAAAGGCCAGAATTTCATAATTATTTTGATTATTTTTCTGGACCTGTTCCTGACAATTTCATGGCACTTAAAACATAGAACAGTACAGCACAGGAATAGGTCCTTTGGCCCGTGATGTCATGCCGAGCTAATTAAGATAATGACACCTAATCCCTTCTGCCTGCACGTGATCCATTAATCCTTTAAAACAGGCACGTACCCTCTAATCCAGGCAGCATCCTGGTAAACCTCTTCTGCACCCTCTCCAAAGCCTCCACATTCTTCCTATAGTGGGGCGACCAGAATTGAATGTAATACACCTGATGGATGTGAATGTGAGGGCTCATGAGAGCAGAGGTTGGACAAACGTGGGTTGTTTTCTCTGGAGAGGCGGAGGCTGAGGGGAGACCTGACAGAGGTTTAAAAGATTATAAGAGACAGGGATAGAGTAGACAGCTGGTATCTTTTTCCCCAGCCTCGAAACGTCTAATACTAAGGGGCATGCATTTAAGTTGAGAGGAGGTAAGTTCAAAGGAGATGAGCAGGGCAAGTTTTTGTTTGACACAGAGGGTGGTGGGTGCCTGGAATGTGCTGCCAGGGGTGGTGGTGGAGGCAGATACGACAGAGGCATTTAAGATGCTCTTAGATCAGTGCATGAATGTGCAGAGAATAGAGGGATATGGGCATTTGTGTAGACAGAGGGATTAGTTTAGTTAGGCATTTAATAACTAATCTTATTAATTCAGCACAACCGTGGGCTGAAGGGCCTGTTTCTGTGCTGTGCTGTTCTATGGAGTATTGCTACTTCAATCTATGGAAGGATTGACACATTGGAAAGGGTATTTGAGGGAAGGAATCCAAGAGCAGGGACATTGATGGTGTGAGAGAGAGAGCGAGAAAGATGGAGAGAGAGAGAGAGAGAGAGAGAGAGAGAGCGAGAGAGAAACGGAGAGGGAGAGAGAGAGAGTGAGAGAGAAAAAGTGAGAGAGAGAGAGAGAGAGAGAGAGAGAGAGAGAGAAAGCAAGAGCGAGAGAGAGGGAAAGAGAGAGAGAGACGGAGAGAGAGAGAGAGAAAGCAAGAGCGAGAGAGAGGGAAAGAGAGAGAGAGACGGAGAGAGAGAGAGTGAGAGTGAGAGAGAAAAAGTGAGAGAGAGAAAGCAAGAGCGAGAGAGAGGGAAAGAGAGAGAGAGAGACGGAGAGAGAGAGAGCGAGAGAGACGGAGAAAGAGGAGAGAGAGAGACAGAGAGAGAGAGAGAGAGAGAGAGAGAGAGAGAGAGAGAGAGAGAGAGAGAGCGAGGGAGACGGAGAAAGAGAGAGAGAGAGTGAGAGTGAGAGAGAAAAAGTGAGAGAGAGAGAGAGAGAGAGAAAGCAAGAGCGAGAGAGGGAAAGAGAGAACAAGAGAGAGAGAGAGAGAGAGAGAGAGAGAGAGAGAGAGAGAGAGAGAGAGAGAGAGAGAAAAAAGACCCAGACAGTGAAACAAAAGTGAGAGAAAAAAGCAATCAGTGAGGCAAACAATGAAAGCAAGCAAAGGAGTGATTGACATAAGGAGCAAAAGAATGATCCAGGCGTTAAGAGACTGAAATAAGGAGAAAATGCAAGAGAAAGCAATAGTGGTGGTGAACAGAACTGAATATGTGACAATATCTCAGTAATGCGCAAAAACTGGATTTGAACTCAGGTTCTATGGGAACAACTGCTGTCTGTTACAAGGATTAGTGCAGGTTGTTTCTTGTGTCTTTGTGCAAAGGCAGGGGCAGAGGAAATAGCGTTATCAATCATCCTTGGACTGCACACACCCAAAGTTTGAGTTTAATGGTCATAGCTGATCTACTTACCCCATGTTTCACTGTTTTGGCAGCATGGGCAGCTTTCTTCTTTGCATCATAGTGAGTTAAAATGTCAATTATTGCCATAAAGAAAACCTCCTTCCTTGGAGCATCTGGAAAATTAGCCAGTATTACTGACATTAGAGAACAAGACTATTACAACACAGTTATGATGTAATCACTAGAGAACACATGTTTCATTTTTGTTCGGCTGTGGCCACAGTAACTTCGCTAACTTACATTTGCATACTTCCTGCACATCCAACGATTCACTAAGACCCCGGTGAGTGTGAGTGGGAGATGGAACAGAACAGGCCAGGGTGCTGCATCGTACTTCAAGCGCACCATCTAATTAGCTAATCGCAATTTCCGTGACAACGGTCAATCACAACAGTGTTTCCGGTCATCACCATGGCAATAGTGACTACCTAATGAGTAAGTACATCGGTAAGGCATGAAATTGATGGAAATGTGAGGTCCAAGTCTGCGAGCTCCTGGCTTGTGAGAATTAATGTATAAAAAAAACATTCCTGATACTGTACTCTAACTTAATAACCACATATTACAATCCTATCCTTACTATGTAATGACAAAATAAACTGCAGGCAGTCTCCCAGCTGAATATTGAAAGATAAGGGATGGTAAATTTTCCCAGGTGCTACTATCTCAAAAAACTATTTGTACGATTACAACCAACAGACAAAAGAGTGCAGGGGATGTAGGGTGGGTTGGAAACAATTAAAACACTTGATTGTAGTTTAGTTGATTGATGTCAAAATGTTCCTGTTCTGATTAAATATTTTGTGGACAATCAGGCAGAGTTGGTAATGGGTTCCACTGAATTAAAGCGAAAGCCATTACAGGCTCTCCCTGGGTTACAAACACCCGCCTGACGGACACCTGTACGTGAGAATGAGCCGTCACAATCGGGAGCTGGGTGGAGCCGAGCAGATTCACTCGCTCACTCACTGAGTCAGTGAGGCCGGCTGGCGGCCGCTCTTCCTGTGCCTGCTCGCTCTCCCATCACTGCTGTTCCTGCCATCCTCTCCCACACAATGTTGTTCATTTCCGACTTCAAGTTACAAGTAGTTCTCAGGAATGGAACCCTGTTGTAACCTGGGGACTGCTTGTACTAGTCCACAATGCTGTTCCCTCTGTGTTGGATTCAGCATCTTTACAAAACTACAGTCCTGTACAACCTTAAAGTTCGAGAGTTGGATTAGAAATGAGAAATATTTGAATGTATGTAACACCTTAGGCCACACTGGTGAAACGTCTCCCAGAATTTCACGTACAATGAATTACATTTGTTGTTATGCAGGTCACTGTTGTGCACTTGGAATGTTCTATCAACAGCAATAAGATGCATTGAGAAACAAAATATATGCAGAAAATACCAAATAAAAGGAGGAATATAGCCTCTCCTCCTTGGAGTAGCAGTATGGGATACTTAACATCTGTCAAATGGAAGGTAGTGCTGACAATACAAAAGGTTTTTCAGTACTGCACGAGAGTATCAACTTAGGTCAAATACTGGGAAAGTTTGTGTCAAACCTCCTGGTCCTGAGAGGAGCAAATTCCCAACTAAGTCAAAGTTACATAATGCAAGGATGATCAAATAATGCTTGTACTTTTTAAATATATTTACTCATTAAACATAACAAAAATAAACGAGGTTTAACACCAAAGAGACATTTCCTCAGCATGTAGATATTTTTGAAGCATATACATCTTAAAAAAAAGAATGACTTGGATTTATACACTGCCTTTCACAACTCCAGGATGTCTTAAAGTGCTTTACAGCCAATTAAGTACTTTTGGAAAGTTGGTCCTTGCTGAGATGTGAGGATGTGATAATAATCAAATAATTTGTCTTTGTGAAAATCCAAAAACTTCTGAAGAAGGGTCTCGGACCTGAAACATTAACTGTTTCTCTCTCCACAGATGCTGCCTGACCTGCTGAGTTTTTCCAACATTTCCTATTTTTATTTCAGATTTCCAGCATCCGCAGTTTTAAAATATTTTTCATAATCTGTTTTCTTGATCCTGATTAAGTGATTATTATTGGAGAGGTATTCGGGAATAACTTCTCTTCTTCAAACTATATGGTTGAGAACTTTTATATTGACTCGATAGGGCAAGTGATCTTATCCAAAGATGGCACCTTGGACTGTGCAGCACACCTTCAATACAGCATCTGCAGTGCCATCCGAGAATTTGTGCTTAAGTCTCTGGAGTGGGGCTTGAACCTGCAAACTTCTCTCTAAAGGCAACTGTGCTACTCATTTGAGCTAAAGCCCAGGGAAAATATTTCTATACAAGTTTACAATTATATATTTCTACATAACTTCAAAATTAAATTGAACTGAAAATCAACATGTAATGATGATTAGAGATTAAACAAATATTTCAGTCTAAACCTGTTTTAGGGAGAAAATTCAGCAAATTAAAAACGTCACTCTCACCATACACAGGCTTAGTCATGAGTTCTCTGAACTCTCTTCTAACTTGCCTTATAATTTAAACCTCAGCCTTTCAAGTGAGAATACATCATCTGTCTTACAGATGTAAAAAATTACCCATTTTACTTAATTTTAACCAATCATGTTATTTTTCCAGTTGTTAACAATTTGCAATTTAGTTCATCTCCAACAGGCAAGGTACCTCTGTTTGTGACTACAGGACACACAACTCCACTTGTTATACCCTTAATCGTTTTCTGATCACTGTACAACACATGTACTCAGATTTTGCAGAGCAGGCATTTACCATTGGCATACTGTAGCCACGATGTGTAGTAACTACAAAAAGCACCGTAGTAACTTGTCAGTAGCCCCTCTCTAAAATCAGCAATCTCTAATTTTATATTTAGGAGGCTTAGGAGGTTCGGCTTGTCACTGAACTCTTTGACACATTTCTACAGATGTACTGTTGAAAGTATCCTGATTGGTTGCATCAGGGTCTGGTACGGCAATTCGAATGCACAGGAATGTAAGCAGCTACAGAGAGCCGTGGACTCAGCCCAATACATTATGGGCACATCCCTCGCACCATCAGTGGTATCTGCAGGAGGCACTGCCTCAAGAAGGCAACATCCATCATTAAAGATCCCCACCATCCGGGCCATGCCATCTTCTCGCAGCTACCATCGGGCAGGAGGTACAGAAGCCTGAAGCCCCACACCACCAGGTTCAAGAACAGCTACCTCCCTTCAACCATTTGGTTCTTGAACCAACCGGCACAACCCTAATCACTACAGTTTAGCAACACTATGACCACTTTGATCACTTTGTACTAAAATTGACATTTTTTTCATCCTAATTGTGTTCTTTCTTGTAAAAACTGTGTATAATTTGTTTATGTTTTTCTTGTGAATGCTGCTCATATGATGCTTTGTGCCTGTGATGCTGCTGCAAGTAAGTTTTTCATTGCACTTGTGCACACATGCACTTGTGCAGATGACAATCTCTAGTTTAACTTCATTCATGGGCTTCAGCTATTACTGGCAATGCCAGCATTTATTGTCCATCCCTACCTGCCTCTGAACTGACGATGTGGTTAAGATTCAAACCACATATCGATATATCTGGACGCTTATGCAGGGCAGTTCAGGTGGGGTTGGCAGGTTTCGATCCCTGAAGGACATGAATTTAAATGACAATCTGGTGGTTTCATGGTTACAATTATCGATGCATAATTTTTTCTTAGTTCCAGATCTATTGTTGCCAGAAAGGACAAGGGCAGCAAGTATTCAGGAAGGCAAACAATTAATGGCCATCTGTAATTTCCCAGGGGGCAGTCCAGTCAACACATGGCTGTGGGTTGATGGGCAAGTACAGGTCAGACTGGGCAGTTTTCCTTCTCTAAGGAGCACGGGTAAACAAGCTGGGACTTCAGTGTCATAGAGTTGTACAGCACAGAGGCAGGCCCTTCGGCCCAACTCATCCATGCTAACCGCAATGCCCACCTATGCTAATCTCATTTGCCCACAGTAGGCCAGCATCCCTCTACTCCTTTCCTATGCAAGTACCTGTCCAAATGCCTCTTAAACACTGTAACGGTATGTGCCACTACCACTTCTCCTGCAGATCCTTCCATATAACCACTAACTTGCCCCTCATATCTCCTTTAAATTTCTTCCCCCTCATCTTAAGTCTGTGCTCTCTGGTTGTAGACTCCCCACCCTATGAAAAAGACATTGACTGTCTACCTCATTTATGCCCCTCCTAATTTTATAAACCGCTTTAACAACAATCTAGTTGTTTCATAGTTATTAGCCAAGATGCTAGCTTTTTATTTCAGCTTTACTAGTCTGTGCTACCACACCCTACAACTGTATTTCAAGGGACGTTTCACAATCATCAAAATAGGCAGATGGGACACAACGGAAAGGGGCCAATCTTGTGGTTAGCAGTGGGTTCACCACTGACCACCGGACAAAGTTCCCACATGGGCGAGGAACCTGCTCAGTGGCATTGCCCCAGGCCAGGACAAGGCATTCTGTGACATAGAACCATCAACACAGGGGAGTGGGGTGAAGAGCGAAAGAAACTCTGCCCACGAAAAGGACAAAAATGTCTTAGACAGGAAAGCCACAGCCCTGGCTTACCCAGAACCATCAAAGCAGTTATTCGGAAGGATTCAAAATGTTAAAATTAAAAAAAATAAAAAGCCTAAATTACTTATAAATGCTTAAACATGATCTAACAGCTTTTAAATAGGTAATGCACCATAGTTCCACATGCAGGTCCTCCCCAGGTCACAGCAGAGTTCCGTTCCTGAGAAATGTTCGTAACCCAAACAGTTCACGAGTCAGAAATGCAGCCATGAACTGAGATCCCAGATTGCAGACAATGCCTGCAGCCCCGCAGCCACCGGAAACTCCATCCTGCTGGACTGTTACTGTTTTTACCTGTACTGCATCAATGCACTTTGTACTAACTCAATGTAACTGCACTGTGTAATGAATTGACCTGTACGATCAGTTTGTAAGACAAGCTTTTCACTGGACCTCGGTACAAGTGACAATAATAAACCAATACCAATACCAAACACTCATTTGTATGTACGGGCTGTATTTAAGTCGGGCTTTTGTAAGCTGGGTAGGACCTGTAGGTATCTCCCTTTGTTGAAATCAATGGCAAAGCATTTCTCACCTCTTGTCCAACCCAGACCAGGATATTTGGGGGGATTTCCCACTGTGGCCCCAACTTCACATCCCCACGCTGGATTCCATGTGGAGTCCAGACTTGGTGCATCTTCAGAAAAACAGTGGCAAACTGGTGACCTCAACTTTAGGACTTCACGTGGAAGTTCGGAGGTTGCTCGCAGTCACACAGAGAGATGTTGATGCTTCCAATTAAAGTTCAGGCCAGGTTAATTCTCCCTCAACACTGCACTGTGACAGCACTCGGCAGGAATATCTCAAATTCAGCTCGTGTGCAGTTGGGATGCACAAAATGGGATGCAAGAGGAGAAAAAGGTTGAACGATTAAAAACTTTTAAAATAGAAAACCTGAAGCTGGAATAAAAGGAAAGGTACTGACCTTGGCCTGCTTGAGTATGTGAAAGGTTAATGCTTCAGGTGGAAACCTTATTCTGAAGCAATTCAGCGAGTAGTCATAACTCAAACTGGAACCCAAGCTTCACACCTGATACATTAGATTCTTTTAGTTTCTTATGTGCTGATTAATCCACTGTACATTTGTATTCTGACAACGACATTAATTAAGGTTAGACATATTTTGCTTGAGACATTTTGGAATAATGGCAGCGGAAGTTTAAGGAACCTGTTGCCCGTGCGTCTCTGAAATGTCTCTTCTCTGCTGCCTCATAATTGCCCATCAAAGGCAGAGTCTGAAACAAGAGACATTTTAACAGCAGTTCAAAAGGTTCCAACACCGAACATCAAACAACTTTCCTTGCCGGTGCCTCTGACCTGACATGCCACAGTGGCTCCTGATGCTACAGGAGGAAAAGACCAAGACAAACAACATTTTCCATTGGATCTGACCATGCACTTTGCTTGCCAAATGTAACACTGATGCACAAGTCAATAAAAACAATGTACAGCTAGAAGCAATAACCTTCAATTAGCACTTTTACCACATACTGATAAACTGCAGCAGCACTAAAGTGCAAAATTCTGCATGATCAGAACTGGGACAAGGGGTCCCTTTCAGAAACACCTCACTCTAATCAGATCTCACCTGTATTAAATTAGCGCCTTATTCATGGAAACATAATCAAATAATATTTGGGAACAAGTCACAAAGGGAGATATTAGATTAGGCGACCTTCTTCAAATTGGAAGTGGAGCAAAAATCTGTGGATCTGAATACTTGGAACATAACAGGAAATCGCTGGAGGTACTCAGCAGGTCGGGCAGCATCCGTGGGGAGAGAAACAGAGAGTTATTTCAGGTCAAGGACCCTTTGCCAGAAGTGGAAAAGTGAGGAAACAACTGTCTTTTAAAGTTGTAGAGGCAGGGAGGGTGGAAAGAACAAAGAGAGTGTCTGTGATAGGATGCAAACCAAATCTGTCAAGGCAACGATTAATTTAGAAACAGAAGAGAAAAAAGAAACAAATCAAAATGTACAGACACATCTGTGGAGAGAGAGAAATAAAAGGGAGTGATTACCCAAAACTGCTTAATTAGGTATGGACCCGAGGGCAGTAATGCGCCCAGGTGGAAGATGAGGAGCTGTTTACTTAAGGCATCATTGAAGCAATGTGGGAGGCCAAACACAGAGAGATCATAGTGGGACAGAGAGGTCAACGTGCCAAGAGACTGAGAGTTCAGGGTCCCCCTTGTGGACTGGACAGAGGTGTTCAGTTCAGCATTTCTCCAATCGATTCGACCGATGTGGCAGAGATCAAATCAAATGCAATGCACTAAATTTTTAATTTTTTTAAAATTCACTTTGCAATTTGGATGCCAGTGGCAAGGCGTACAGTTGTGGCATAGCTGTTAAACAGCCAGACCAGTAATCCACAGATCTGGATTAATAATGTGGAGGCTCGAGTTCAAATCCCATGAATTCAGCTGTGGAATTTAAATTCCATTAATAAGCTGTGATTTGGAAAGTCTGAGTGAAGACAACCAGGGGAAAAAAAAACTACCTGATTGTTCTTAAAATCCATCAAGTTCACTCATGTCCTTCAGGGGAGGACCCCTGCCATCATTGCCCAGTCTGACCCGCAGTCAACCATCCCATGTGGTTGCCTTCTAAATTCTCTCTGAAGTGGTTAGCACCCCACTCAGTTGTACCATTACACTTTATTTAAACCAACTGGAAGAAGTGCAAGTAAACTGCTGCTGCATCTGTAAGGAAGAGTCTTAAAAAAGAAGAAAGAGACAGAGAGGTTTAGGGAGGGTATTCTAGAGTTTAGGGTGTACCACGGTAAGAAACTGAGCTCCACTAAAGACTCACATTTGTGGAGCCAAAGTGATATTAATTACTTCAAATTCAACATGGAACAGAACGGGCCTCCTTTTTCCTTGTGAATTTTCGCTGATTCTAAGATAAACCAGCAAAGAAATTGGTGTCAGAGAAAGCAATTCAAGTGCTTCTACACTGCAGGGAATGAATGTTAATAACACCACTGCTCACGCACCACCCTCCACAGCCCAGTGGCATCCTTACTTCTGAAGCTGAAGACTTTGGGTTCAGGCTCCATTCCAGAAACTTGAGCTAAAAAATTCGAGACACAGCACTGCAGTACTGAGGGAGCATGGCACTGTTAAATGAAGTCTCACCTGATCCCTGAGGTGATGTAAAAAATTCCATGGGACTAGTTCAAAGCAGGGGAGCTATCCCTGGTATGCTAGTCTATGTTTCTCTCTCAAGTAACATCATGAAATTTGATTATCCGGTCTATCACATTGCCGTTTGTGGGAGGAAACTGGATGGTGCATTTCCTATAAACAAAAGAGACCACACTTCAAAAGTACTTAGTTGACAGTAGAGAAGTAGGAACAACCCATGGATGTCTGCCTGGGCTTTCTGAACCACTGCCTCCTTCTGGTGATAGTGCCCCGAACAATAGTCTTACATAGGAATAGATGGAAATACCTTGCAACAAAATACTGAAAATCAAAATATCTTTAAAAAAGGAAACTTGTATACTTACTGTCATGGCTCTTTATAGCATACACGTCCACGGTTGGGTCAAATTCTCCTGGTCCAAAGATCCGTGGGAAGTTCAACATGTTTCCAGGACTGTCTGGTGGAGTTCCATAGGAGCCAACAGGATGGCTCATTCCATCGTTTTCACAATCTTCTTCTTCACCTTTCTCCTCTACTTCTACCTCCTCTTGCTCCGCACGATCTATATCGTGGATACCAACTAACAGGCTGTAATCCATGATCTTCAGCTGTGCTAAAAACTGTTAAAAAAATAAATTAGGGAAAGCGGAGGTTTAACTAACCACCATCATCAGGACAGCAATATGTTCCAGGTGGAGTGTTTCAGTCATCCCTGGGAGTTTACCAAATAACATAAATCTCAACATCACACCTGGAATGTATATTCTGAAGAGCTCCCAACATTAACACCTTATTCTACATTAAAAAGCGAATCAGTCTTTAGTGCACCAAACTGTGTAAAACTGGTTCCACACACCTGGCTACATCTGGAAAGTAAACTCCTTGGGTGCTCAATAGGTGTATGTTTGGAAGACTTAAAATGCTGCTGACCATTGATGAATCATGGCAAATCTTCTAATCAGACGGTTAGACCCTTGTGTAAGGAGGTACCATTAATGGAATGAAACAGAAGCAACTATTGGTTCATGAATAGCCCCAGATCCAAGATGCATTCAAGTTAATTACAGAGCTGAGTAACACCATGATGAACTTCAACCATATAAATCAAAGAGCCATTAGTTTCTCAGAGAGGATGATTCCTCCCAAAATATGAGATAATATGACTGCCAAATTAGAGCTTCTAGTCAGTAACATGGTAACAGGAAATCTTCAGTCCTGCAAGTCCATTCTCCCACTCAATCAGATCCCAGCTGTTCAATATAAACCAGACACCCTCCTTTGTTCCATATCACATCATAAAAAAGAATCAAAAAACAAGCTGCTGGAGGAACTCAGTGGGTCAGGCAGCATCTGTGGAAGCAAAGGGATAGTTGATGTTTCGAGTCAAGACCCTGCGTCATAGGAAATGGGCCCTTCAGCCCAACTGGTCAATGCCGACCAAGATGTCCATCTAAGCTAGTCCCATTTGCCCGAGTTTGGCCCATATCCCTCTAAACTGTTCCTATCCATGTACCTGTCCAAGTACCTTTTAAATGCTGTTAAATCCTGCCTCAACCACTTCCTCTGACAGCTCATTCTATATACTGACCACCCTCTGGGTGAAAAAGCTGCCCCTCAGGTTCCTATTAAATCTCTCCCCTCTCACCCTGAACTTATCTCCTCTAGATTGGCTGACTGGCAGAAGGCAAAGAGTGGGATAAAGAGGGCCTTTTCTGGTTGGCTGCCAGTGACTAGTGGTGTTCCGCAGGGGTCGGTGTTGGGTCTGCTACTTTTCACGTTATATGTTAATGATCTGGATGATGGAACTGATGGCTTTGTGGCCAAGTTTGAGGATGATACAAAGATAGGTGGAGGGGCAGGTAGTGTTGAGGAAGCAGGGAGCCTGCAGAAGGACTCGGACAAGTTGAGAGAATGGGCAAAGAAGTGGCAGATGGAATACAGCATTGGGAAATGTACTGTGGCGCACTTTGGTAGAAGGAATAAAGGCATAGACTATCGGGGAGCGAATTCAGAAATCGGAGATGCAAAGGGACTTGGGAGTCCTAGTGTAGGATTCCCTAAAGGTTAACTTGCAGGTTGAGTCGGTAGGGAGGAAGGCAGATGCAATGTTAGCATTTATTTCGAGTGGAGTAGAATATAAAAGCAAGGATGTAACGCTGAGGCTTTATAAGGCATTGGTCAGACCACATTTGGAGTATTGAGAACAATTTTGGGCCCCATATCTAAGGAAGGATGTGCTGGTGTTGGAGAGGGTCCAGAGGAGGTTTACGAGAATGATCCTGGGAACGAAAGTGTTAACGTATGAGGAGCGTTTGATGGCTCTGGGCCTGTACTCACTGGAGTTCAGAAGGATGAGGGGGACATCTCATTGAAACCTACTGAATATTGAAAGGCCTGGACAGAGTGGATGTGGAGAGGATGTTTCCAGTGGTGGGAGAGCCTGGGACCAGAGGGCACAGCCTCAGAATAGAATGACATCCCGTTAGAACTGAGATGAGGAGGAATTTCTTTAGCCAGAGGGTGGTGAATCTGTGGAATTCATTGCCACATGTGGCTGTGGAGGCCAAGTCATTGGGCATATTTAAAGTGGAAGTTGACAGGTTCTAGATTAGTGAGGGCATCAAAGGTTATGGGGAGAAGGCAGGAGAATGGGGTTGAGAGGGAAAAATAAATCAGCCATGATCAAATGGCGGAGCAGACTCGATGGGCCGAATGGCCTAATTCTGCTCCTATGTCTTATTGTCTAGTTCTTGATTCCCCAACCCTGGGTAAAAGACTGTATGCATTCACCCTAACAGGACACATGTTGCAAGCTGATTGAGAACCCATCAACTATCAATCAATTATCATCCAGGTTCAGCTATGATGATTCCATTTCACACATCCTTCAGTCCCTGTTGTACATATTAGTAACATGCAGAAGATGGAGGTGGGAGAATTGGAATGGAGTCCCATTCAACAATATCCCAATATGAGTGATTTCTGAAAGGAGAACATTTTATATGTGGGGTGCATGGAGAGATCAGACGATTCAGCCTACAAGCTCAGCTTTACAACCTCATGATTAATTCACTCTGCTCCTCTGTGGGTTAGCAGGAGATGTAAGACACAAGTTAACCTTTGAAGGATGGAAGAGGCATGATTAAATAGGAAGAGCTGGGAAATTATTGAAAGGTGCAAGGGTTAAATTCTCGAGATCCAAACACAAAAGCATCAAGCAGGAGTTAAGTACTCTACACAGACCTCTGGCCAGCAAACAGATGCCGTCAAGTTTCGGGTCACCATCTGACCAAGCATGCTTCCTATTCAAAGCCATTCTCATGCAGCCTACTTCAGCTGTATCCTTTTTGATGAAGTAAACTGTAATAACAATTGCTGACCTCAACATCACGCTTGAGTTTGTCCAGAAACATCTTTTTATTTTCATCTCCAATTTGAATTCTCTGGCCTTCATTTAGAAAGTCGTTGTCTTTCAGCGTTGGCAACTCCTTGGCCTGAAACAAAGGATATCGAATGCACATAATGCAAGTTATACGATGGATTGATCCAAATGTGCAATCTATTAAAAATAAAACTTGCTTGTAACACACGGAGAACAAGGCAAGTCTCCCTTTAATCCCAGTCCCTATGAGACAAAACACATCTTCTGTACTGATTATTTTCCTTTCCTTATGTGTTCCTCACATATTGGTATTGGTTTATTATTGTCACTTGTACCGAGGTACAGTGAAAAACTTGTCTTGCATACCGATTGTACAGGTCAATTCATTACACAGTGCAGTTACATTGAGTTGGTACAGAGTGCATTGAGGTAGTACAGGTAAAAACAATAACAGTAGAGTAAAGTTTCACAGCTACAGAGGAAGTGCAGTGCAATAAGGTGCAAGGTCACAATAAGGTAGGTCGTGAGGTCGTAGTCCATCTCATCGTATAAGGGAACTGTTCAATAGTCTTATCACAGTGGGGTAGGAGCTGTCCTTAAGTCTGGTGGTACGTGCCCTATACCATGTACCATGCTGATATGGCATCAAGAGTCAGCCACCAGCTCCCAAGTTCAGACAATCCCCAAAGCGACTGGTTTGTCTGTGCGATTAAAAGGTGTTGGCTTTAGCAAAATATCTTAAGAGTATTATTACAGATTTACAGCTATGAATAAATGACAATCAACTAAAAAATCCCAGAAAGCTGAGGAAACAGAATTTTTTTTTTGTGTGAGCAACTTCTTCACTATGTTGCAAATGTGAGTCGTAAAGACACCACTCAAATGTCTGAGTAAAGAATTTCTCTCAGAGTTTAGAAGAATTTTGTATTTACAAATGGAAACTTAAATCATGTACACTTATTTCATCCTTTCACAGATTTAAGTTTATGGGAAATAAAACACAAGATGCATCATAACTTTTCCGGCATTTTTAGTCCTGGAGTCTGGTGGCCTTGGCTATCATTAGTTTGTTTCAACAGAAATATCACTGTGCTGTGTTCCTTTGCATTTTTTTTTAAATAGGTCTCAAAACAAAAGCTCTATATTACATCATTTTCCCCACTCAACAGGAAGCTTATTCAACCATTTACAACTGAGATCTTGTCTGCACTTGGAGCAGAGGGAACAATGTTTCATTGACTGTATCCTTGTCTAACAGCTCATATGTTCTTTCCTCAAAGCTGCTGACTTATGATTGTCTATAGCGTCAAGGGAACCGACAGCCCTGTATTACCCTGGTTAAACGATGACTTTGCATCTGTAACCCGTTACAGCAAGGTGTCAGTACCATATGCATCCATTACAGTAGGGTTGTCCACTAAATTGTTCCTAGCCAGTGGTGTGTGAGTGGTGTTACACCATCTTCAGAACATGAGTTCAAAATAGCCTACACTACAGCAAAACTTGACTCAACATCTATCACCAAAGAGGTGCAGCATTCATGATGATCAAGGATTCATACATTCTGTTTTATCTCTTGCTACTTTACTAACCAATGCACAAAACATTAAACTTTAAGTCTACATCATGCAAAATATCAGGATTGATATCACAGTGTTAATGAACATGGTCAATGGGCATAGTCCATTAATCATTTACTAACTAGAAACGTAACTTGTAACATTTTGATCATTAACCCATTTAGCATTTGCCCCTTAAATTAGAAACTCCGAGATTCATTTCAGTTGCGACACCAGTTGGCACGCCAGATCATCAGGAAGGATGCTACAATACTGATTCTGGGTGAGGTGAAATTTAAAGCTCATCCAGGTTTCCTTCTGGGTTACTTCAAGTTACACTCAGTTGCCATATATTAACAATCAAAACCTGAGAGAAGTCAAAAGCCATAAACAATCTCACAACGCTAATCTGAAGAAAGGCCAAGGAGTTATCCATGGTGTTCTCACCACGATTTCTCAATGTCACTTTACCAGATTATCTGTTCATTATCATGCTGCTGTTCGTGGGAGCTTGCTATGTGAAAACTGGCTTTCATGGATTTTACATTACAGCAATGACTACACTATAGAATTATTTTATTGCAAAGTGCTTTGGGATCCCCTAAAATGGCATAAAAGTCACCTACAGATGCAAATATCTTTTTTCTTATCTTAATTATATTGAATTTACTGCATGGACATATTGACATTCACCCCAATTAGTCAATACTGATGTTTAAGCCCAACAGTAGAATCTTCCAACCCCTCCACATCTCATCACCATGTCCTCCTATTCCTTGCTACTTACACAACTTACATACTTAGGTATCTAATACACTTATGTACTTTGCCTCAACATCACATGTTCCACATCAAGTTCCAAATCCTAATTCCAGCTCAAAGCTAGGAAAAAGAGCATGAAGTTTCAATCGCCTGTTAATACGTTCTAAACCACTGAGCGACTCCCTCTCTAATACCTACTACACTGCATAACACATGCTGTATATTACACAATCACCATTAGTGTGTTTACTTATGTTCTGGGGCAGCACTATTACTGCAATGAGCTTGCAGTGTGGAGCAGATGATTGATGTATCGAGCACGTACGACCAATACCAGCTGAAATCAGACTGACAGCCCATTCATCTCATGACTGTTTGTGAGACGGAGCGGCTACACAACAATGGTCAGCACACTTCAAATAAAAAGCTATTCATTGTGCAAGATGCGATGATGTAAAGTATTATTTGAGAAATGACAAATTATCAGGATACAATGAGCAAAAAAAAAATCCATTACAAAGTCTACCACCTGCAGAGTTCCAGCAAAGCCTGGTTACACTGTGGCAACTAGCACCTTTGAACCAAACAACAGACCAGACCAGAATGTCTGGAACCATAGATTACTTGGTCGCATTGAAATGATCAAATACACCACGAGACATGATGGACCCCGGCTGGTGGGAGCTGTGGCTCAGTTCCAGTACTACTCCAGAGACTTAAGCTCAACAAATCTGGGCAGAACTCCAGTGCAATACAGGGAATGCTGTATCAAGGGACTACTGTATTGCTGAGGTGTTAAACTGATGCCCTGTTTGCTCCATATGGACACAAGATCCCACGGAAGTATTTCAAAGAAGAGCAAAAGTGTAGCTCTGATGTCCTAACCTCTTAATCCAAATCTTTTAATCACACTATTGCTTGTGGGAACTTGCTGTGCACAAACCGGCAGCAGATCTTCCTAAGTTACAAAAATGGCTACATTTCAAAAGTACTTCACTGGCTGCTTTCACACCCTGAAACATTGTGAAAGGGACTACACCAAAGCACATCTTTCTTTAACTGATCGATGTGGATAACATCAGAGTGAAGAACAAAAATGTTTTCTCAGCCTTCCAGAATGTTCCCTCATGAGATTAACTAGGCATGATGTTGTCCTTGCCAGAGGAGTTCGTAGACACAAAGTAGAAGAGGGAACGTAATGAAACAAGCATTTTTTTTAATGCATGTTTTCTGCTATATTATCAATAAATGACATTCAGTTTAGAACAACATGTATTCTAATGTAATGATGCCTTTGAAGAAACAGCACAGCCAAATTACATAATTACATTTATAGCTGTGAAATTCACTTGAGGTTAAACATTATGAAAACCTATGCACACATCTCTAGATATATTGCCGTAGTCACTCCAGGGACAGGGATTAAGGTGGGTTATTTTGAATAGGTTTAAAATTGGCCTTACAAAGTCCTGTTAAATCTTGTTCTTGCATCAATTATCTGGGGAGGTCTCATTCTGTACCTACAGCCATCTATTACTTTCCTCAATGCCTGGTCTCCCTGGTCTACCATAGCCACATTCGACTGGCGCCAAAGATCGTTCCTCTGGGCTTCTTTGTCTGATCTCCAGGAGGTGCACAGAAGCAGTGAAAGCGTTTGTTCTTCCCTGTGGGCACCATCCCAAGACAGCAAGGATAATACATCAGAGAGCCAACATGCTCCAATATAACGGCTCTGAGTCTCAGTATTTGAGTGCTGCATTGCAAAATCTTATGTTCAATTTTGTTGTTTTTGTAGCTATCCCATTATCATAAAACTAATTATTGCACAGGGATTAAAGTAACCCTCTCCTCCACCACTGGCTATGCCTCACCGAAGTGTTAGGGCTGCCCAGTAGTTACTGCTGCCTTACAGCTCCAGCACCCTTGCTTTCATCCTGATCTCAGGAGCTGTCCTTGCGGAGCTCACACATTCTCCCTGTAACTGTGTAAGTTTCCTCTGGGTGCTCTGGTTCCTTCCCATATATTAAAGATTATAAATTACCCTAATGTGTAGGTGAGTGGTAGAATCTCGGGGGAATTGCTAAATTGGTTTATTATTGTCACATGTACTGAGGTACAGTGAAAAACTTTGTTTTGCTTGCCAGCCACACAGATCATTTCATTACATCAGTGCATTGAGGTAGTACAAGGGAAAACAATAACGGAATGCAGAATAAAATGTTACAGTTACAGATAAATTGCAGTACAGGCTGACAATAAAATGCAAGGCCATAATGATGTAGATTGCAAGGTCAGGAGTATTATAGCAGGAGATAGAAGCTTTCCTTGAGCCTCGTGCTATGTGTTTTCAGGCTTTTGAATGTTCTGCCTGATGGGTGGGGGGGGGGGGCAGGGGGAAGAGAGAATGTTGATGGGGACGTGGGGAGAATAAAATGGGATTAGTGTAAATGGTTGTTTGATGATTGGCATGGACCCGATGGGCTGAAGGGCCTGATTCCACGCTGTGACTTAGAAAGACCAATAGGAGAAGAATCCCGAAATCTCTGTGATTGACCTTATATTCCTGTCAATTACATAAATCCAAAATGGGTTCATGAACAATCATGCTTTTCCAAGCACAATAAAAACTTCTCCTCCTAAAAATTAGGTTTTTTATTTACAATAAATAAAATGATGTGGTGTCTATTGTGCATTCATAGTTTAAATGATGAATAAAATTTTCCAAAAGAACTCTGCGTCTGACTACATGCCAATTGTCTTTTCTTAGATAGAAACAATGCTGTTGTGTTACACAAGGGAGTTGAGGAGACAATTATGTAGATCACCATACCTTTTCTTTTCCACTGGCTTCCCTCGATACTGTTGAACCCTGCGGAAATAAATAACAAGAGATTATTGCCATTGTGTTTTAAAAAGGAAATTAAAATTGTACTCTCCTGGGGCCCCATCTATTGTAACCAAAATAAGGAGGAGAGAGATAAGACCTATTAGAGTATACTCTCATTTAGCCAGTATTTAGGTATCCAGAATTCTCATGCATCTGGTAAAAGTTTCCAAGAATATTAAGCAATTTCATAAAAAAGTTTTAAAAACATAAATTTGAATTTGGCACACTGGTTTCCGATGCGATTTTGTTCACATACTGTCTCCTTCAGTTTATAGCACAGCTCAGTGATAGCTTAGTTCAGGTTAGACCAAACGCAATGGTCTATGCACAGCCTACATAAGATGATTTTGACTTTCTGAAAATAAGCTCAAACAGTGAATTTTATTTCAATTTTATTTAAAGTAAGTTGACTTTCTGAAAATAAGCTCAAACAGTGAATTTTATTTCAATTTTATTTAAAGTAAGTTGACTTTCTGAAAATAAACTCAAACAGTGAATTTTATTTCAATTTTATTTAAAGTAAGTGTGAAAAGATATTTTTAGTTTATTTATGTTTATACATATCATCACAGCAGTTGTAGTCTGATTAGCAACAACAACCTATCTGAAGATAAGGCACTTCCTGTGATGGTGAATACAGTCATTTATTTGATTTACTTTTGCGGTATTTTACATCAATACTGTAAAAACGGTAAAGCTAAACAGCACTGATGGAAAATACAGCATTAAATATTGTAACTGAAAAGGGTAAAGAGATGACATATAGTTTGGCTATTTGTTTAAAGGTTTATGCATAGAAGCACTAATCTGTAATGTACTGTGAAGCTCTCTTTGAGCAATTAGAACAGTACAGCACTGGAACAGGCCCTTCAGCCCACATTGTCTGTGCTGAACACGATGCCAAACTAAACTAAATCTCTTCTGCCTGTGCATGATCCATATCCCTCCATTCCTTACTTATTCATGTGTCTAACAACCTCTTAAACCTCACTATTGTATCTGCTTCCACCACTACCTTGTTACTCCTTTCTCTTTTGCACGATTTATATTTGTAATTTGTGGTAATTTTATACCTTTGCACTGTACTGCTGCCACAAAACAACAAGTTTCACGTTGTATGTCAGTGATAATAGATCTGATTCTGATATTCCACCCTTGGAAGCCCATTCCAGGCACCCACCACGCTGTGTGTAAAAAAAACTTGCCCAAATATCTCCTTTAAACTTTCCCCCTCTCACCTTAAATGCATGTCTTCTAGTATTTGACATTTCTACTCTGGGAAAAAGATTCTGACTGTCTACCCTATCTATGCCTCTCATAATTTTATAAACTTCTATCAGGTCTCCCCTCAGCCTCTGATGCTCCAGAGAAAGCAGCCAAAGTTTGTCCAATCTCTCCTTATACCTCATACTCCAGGCAGCATCCTGGTAAACCTCTTCTGCATCCTCTCCAAAACCTCCACATCCTTCCTGTAGTGTTTATGCAACTGGCACTACTGCGCCCACCACCCCTACTTCCAACAACTTGTCTCCCATGGATTTCTGGATGGCTGAGAGTTTACTGTACCAAACTCCTACAAATCTAACTTTTCTATTCTCTTGGCATCACTGAGGTGAATGAATAGGGAATGGGGGAATTCATTTTCTGACATTCTTTTCTTTGATGTAATGAGATATTCTACACATCTGCTTGCTGGTTCTTTCTGAGAATGCACAGATGAGAACTAGCTTACAAAGATAATTACCGCCAGAACCCTGCACCGTACAATGCTGGGCCAAACCATATTTTATTGGAGAAGGCAGGATACACAGATTTAGAGTGTGGACAGAAAGCATTGTAGATCATAACTGCTAGAGTATTGATCAAATCCCCATGAGACTAGATTCAATAATCACATCGAAACACAAGATTCAGAAGGGTGAAAGAGTATATGCCAAGGGTCCATCATCATTGCCTGAACAGAGCTAAACTAGGCACTAGTCTCAAAATAAGGGGCAGCCATTTAGGTTTGACACAAGGGGAAATTTCTTCACTCGAACTTTTACAATTCTTTTCTCCAAAACACCGCAACTTTTTAGTTGTTGAGGTTACACCAGGCAAAGATTGAACGATTTTTGGACTTAAGGGAATCATGGGATAAGGTGAGTGAGCAAAGTGAACAAGATTGAAGTTCAGCTACAACGTTATTGTATTGAAAGGCCAATTTGCATTTTCCTGTTCCTATTCCTTTCATTATATTTGCAAATATTCCCTGAAAATGTCAGTAGACATTAAATTAGGAAGGCACTTAGCTAGTAACTGTTCCTCTCACTAATTTTATCTGCTTCCCAGAGACCTGAAAGTTTCTTCTATGCAATCACTATTATTTTTTATTTCAACTTATGTATGAAAAAGGGAGAAGTTCAATACCAAAAATACACACAATCTGGTGTAATCTAGCAATTTACTGAAACAAATGAAACAATGAGCTACATTGGTGTTAAAGTAAATTTTATGCCAAATTAGGTCATTTAGCCCCTCGAGCCTGTCAATATGTTCAGGGCTGATCTGAACCTCAGATTCATTCACCATTTTCCATAGTCCTAATATCCTTAACAAATATCTATTGAAACAAGTCCATACAAGCACACAAAATAGAAACAGTAGGAAGCCATTTGACCTCTCGTGCCTGTTCTGCCATACAATAAGATAATGGTTGATCTGTTACTTCGTTGCCACTTTCCTAC
Source organism: Pristis pectinata (assembly GCF_009764475.1). Classification (NCBI taxonomy): domain Eukaryota; kingdom Metazoa; phylum Chordata; class Chondrichthyes; order Rhinopristiformes; family Pristidae; genus Pristis; species Pristis pectinata. The sequence goes on from NC_067429.1 coordinate 5,844,289, forward strand.
ACCAACCCCATATTCCTCAACCCCCTTAAAAATCTATTGATGTGTCTTGAGATAATGCAGCAAGCAAGGCTCCATGGCCTTCTTGGCCAGAGAATTCCAAAGATTCACTACGGATTAAGGAGTTTCTTCTCATCTCTGCCCTGAATGGCCAATTCCTTATTTTGGGACTGTACCCCCTTGTTCTAGACACCATAGTCAGCAAAATTTCAACTCTGCATTTACCTGTCAAGCACCATAAGAAATGTGTATGTTTCATTGAGATAACCTTTCATTTTTCTGACTCAGAAAGTGATAGGTACAGCCTGCTTAAATTCTCCTTGTACGACAAACCTGACATCCCAGGAATAAATCTGGTGAACTTTCACTACAATCCCTCTTTTGCAAGTGTATCCTTCCTTATATGGGGAGAGCGATGGGATTTCACCAAAGCTCCATTTAACTGGGGAAAGACATCAATATACTTTTACTCAAATCCTCTTGCAATAAAGGAAAAACATATCAGATGCATTCTTAATTGCTAATTGCATGTTAATGATATCAGATTCCTCTGAACACAAATACTTTTCAATCTCTCACCATTTAAAAAAGTCTACCTTTCTATTTTTTTCTACCAAAGGGGAGGGCCTCATATTTTTCCGCATTATATTCCATTTACCATATCCTTTCCTGTTCACTCAGCTTGCCTTTATCTCCCTGAAGCCCCTCTGTGTCCTCCTCATAGGTCAAACTGCTACCTAACTTTGTATCATCAGAAAACTCAAATGCATTGCACGTGGCCTTCGCCCATCTAGATTGCTGATACAGAATGTGAATAGCTGGGCCCCAGCATCAATCCCTAACAGTCACCGACTCTCAACCTGAAAGTGAGCTGCTTATTTCTACACTGCTTTCTGTTTGTTAACCAGTCATCAATCCACACCAGATTATCATTCACAATACCCTGTGCTCTAATCTTGTTTAGTATGTGTGCACATCAAAAGCTTTCTGAATATCTAAATACCAACTGGGTTGGCCCTTATCTGTTCTGTGAGTTACAAGTTCAAAAAATTCCATGATTTTCCTTTCATAAACCCAGGCTGCCTCTGTGTAATCCTATTATTATTTTCCAAGTGCCTTCCTACCACTTCCTTACTAACAAAGTCCAGCATTTTCCCCACTAACTGATGTCAGGATAGCTGGCCTGTAGTCCCCTGTTTTTTCTCCCTCTCCTTTCCTAAATACATTTGCTATGAAAAACACAATGATGCTGGAGGAACTCAGCAGGCTAGGCAGCATCTGTGGAGAAAAGCAGGCGGTCAACGTTCCGGGTCAGGACCTTCTAGAAATTAGGGAAATTTTAGATGACATCCAAAGCATGCACTACCTTCATAGACACCTCCTTGAAACTTGGGGATGTAGTTCATTGGCTCTTGAGGACTGTTTTGCTTTCAGCCCCATTAATTTCTCCAGTACTTGCTTTTTTTTAACAATTTCCAACTGGCTTCAGCATGTTTACAACATGTTTAATTTATGTTTTTTTTTGTGAATGCTGCTCATCTGATGCCATATGCATCAGATAGCCTGTAGTCCCCTGTTATATGCATCAGATGCTGCTGCTAATGTTTTTCATTGCACCTATGCATACATGTACTCGTGCATATGACAATAACCTCGACTTTGACATACAACCTAAAGAATAAAATAGTCATTTGAAATTCTTTTTTTTCTCCAATTTGCTCCATGCACTCTCCTCTCCATACTTCAATCAGGGACTTCTTTGCTTCCGCAAATCTGGCCTCTTCAGCACCCTGTAATTCAATTGTTCCTGGACACAATATTCAAGATTTAATACATTCAGACGTCTGGGCTCTAAACTCTGGAATTCCCCCCGAAACCTCTGCTTCTTACTCTACCTTTAAGGCTCTCCATAAAATCTGCCTGTTTGGTCTGATCCAATGTCACGTTACTAAACTCTTGTGAAGTGCCTTAGGGCATTTTCCTACACTACAGGACCATAGGGAGAAAAGGCTGAGGTATGCGGAGAAAGAGTAGTGAAGTAATACTAACTGAATTGCTCTCCAGTAGAAGTGGTGTACGCAACTTTTAAACTGTACAGTTCTGCAGTTTTGGATTCAACTTTGGCCCACTTGATTCCCATGACCTTGTTCACTCACAGGGACCTTAGGGCAGCCAATAAATTTTCAATTCTTATTTATACAATAGAATCCTTCACTTTCTATAGAATGTACTTGACTTTTACTAAGTTAAATTAACTTATGCTCTGCATTTCATAATCATTCACTTGAGTCAATAATTAAATTACTCACCCACTCCATAATTAGTTGACTTACTGGCAGTAATTAATGAATTTGGGAACTGAACTTAAAACATTCTGTGTTGAACAGGTTATAATTCAGCAATTGTCTGGTAATTACATTTTTATTAAAATTAAGGAGCCAAATAAATCCATAGATTAACAAGCATAGTCTCTGCGGCCATTGCAATATTCAAGGATATTCTGGCCAATATTCATAACACTGTTAAAATGCCATAATTCTTACTTTAATTGACATGGGTGAAATCAGACGAAGATCCTTGTTCTTAGTCAATAATGTGCCCTAATCTCAACCTTTAAAAACATTTCTATGGGGATTTCTGACTGGTATTTATTCAGCAACCAACATCAATTTTACAAGATTATCAGGCCATTATTGCCATATAGATCCCATGGCCTCTCCCTCAACCACTCCATATTCCAACAATCCTCCATTTAAAGATATTTTTCTTAAATCCTCTTATTGTTGCAATGGCTTTAAGTTGATGACCCTGCTTGCTGATTCCCCAAACAGAGGAATTAACCTTTTCTTATTCACCCTGAAAATATTTTATATACATACTCAAATCTCCAAATATGTTATAGGTTGGTAGGGGCAGCTGCACAGAACAGAATTAAGTGCCTTAAAATGTTAATAGGCAATACATCCTTATTAATCAATTGGATTTTGCCAGCAGGCTTTCTAATGAAAGAGTATTGATCTGAAATATTAAATATTTGACTCTCCAGAGTTGGGGGTATGGTGGCTTAAAGGATAGCTACTGCTTTAGTGTCCATGGGCCTGCAATATTGCTCCAGGGACAGAAGTTCGAAGCCCAGCACAGTATATGGGAAATTTAAATTCAGATACTTTGATAAAATAGGAAATAGGCTAGTGTCAGCAACGGTAAACATAAAACTACTGGATCATCAGAAAAATCCTTCAGGTTCGTCACTGTTCTTCAGGCAAGGAAATCAGTTAACCACCATGGCCTGTGCCTGACTTTAGGTCGACCGATATAGTTATTCTTAGCTGCCCCCAGAAATGATTTAATGGTGGTTAAGAATAGACAATAAATTTCAATTTTGCCAGAGATCTCTAGATTCCAAGAATGAATAAAATGTAAAATTGCTGTCTAATCTGCAGTGTTCCCAGCCTTTTGTTTTAGGATTTTTAGCATTCACAGTACTTCTGCTATGTTCAGCAGTGTAGCGGTTAGCGTAACGCTTTACAGTGCCAGCAATCCAGGTTCAATTCCCGCCACTGTTTGTAAGGAGTTTGTACGTTCTCCCTGTGTCTATGTGGGTTTCCTCCGGGTGCTCCGGTTTCCTCCCACATTCCAAAGATGTACGGGTTAGGAAGTTGTGGGCATGCTACGTTGGCGCCAGAAGCGTGGTGACACTTGTGGGCTGCCCCCAGAACACTCTACGCAAAAGATGCATTTCACTGTGTGTTTCGATGTACATGTGACTAATAAAGAAATCTTATTTTATCTTTTATAATTTTGAAGTATTTCAGCTTAAAAATATTATTAATGGCCACTGGGACTTAAAGATTACAAATAACCAATCAGCTTTCGCCAAGATCACAGTTAGTGGATTATCCTTTGGTGGATCATCTGATAAATACGACTCCAGAACAAAGTTTACTTTGAAATTCCCTTGACACCAGAAGTTTTAATAATAGTTATAGTATCTAGCTTTTCTGCATTTTATCCTGTTCTGAGCTAGTTTAAGGTACAATTAAAAGGAATTAACTATACAACTGTAGTTAGTGTACAAGTCCTAAGATCCTTTAAGGTGACAGCACAGATAGATCATATGGTTAAGAAGGCATAGAGGATACTGGCCTTCATTAGTCGGGGCAATGAATACAAGTGCAGTGAAGTTATGCTCCAACTTTAGAGCATTGGTCTGTCCTCAGCTGGAGTACTGCATGCAGTTCTGGTCACTGCACAATGGGAAAGATGTGATATCACTGAAGAGGGTGCAGAGGAGATTAAGCAGGGATGGAACGTTACAGTTGTCAGGAAAGATTGGAGGGCCTGAGTCTGTTTTCCCCAGAGCGCAGGAGGTTAAGAGAAGACTAGATTTGAAGTATTTAAAATTATGAGGGGTACAGATAGGGTAGACTTCAGGAAACTTTACCCAAAATCAGATGTAGATAAAACTATAGATTTAGGGTAAAGGGTATGAGATTTACACCAGATCTGAGGGAGGACCTTTTTCACCCAGAGAGTGAAGAGCATCTGGAATGCACTGCTGGAGAGAGTGGTGGAAGCAGAGTCGCTGACAGCATTTATGAAGTGTCTAGACACGCACTTGAATCACTTAGGCATTGAAGTCTACGGGCCAAGTGCTGGAATATGGGATTAATACAGAAAGGTGCCCACTGGTCGGGATGGAGGCGGTGACCCAAATGGGAGGTTTCCATCCTCTATGACCCTATAACTCTATGACAGCTGAAAATTAAAGAGGCTATATTTTATGGTTCATCCATTTCTTTCACAGTGCTGCAGGTTGGAGTCCAAATCACAAAACAGACCAACATCCAAATATGTCACTCGTCGTTGTGAGGAGCTTTGTTCTGGGTGATGGGGGTGAGGGGTTTGGCTGGCAGACACCGAAAATAAAGCAAAGCCACTTATCTCACAGAGTGATTGTGGAAACAGTTGTTTCCCCTATTATCATTGCCATTTTGGAGGGGGGTTAGTGGGGTGTGCAGGGACACACACCGAAACAGTGTGAATCCATTGCTGCATTTCAGACACTGCATGTCATCAGACTGTTGGCCAGGATGATTTGTACCTCCAGCTTCATTACTTTCCCAGAGACACTGCAATGATTTGGAAAAATATTGTGGTTGGCAGCACACTAAACTGAACGGATAACATGTGTTAATCAGTGCACAGTGGAAAGACCACAATGGCCTTCAGTAACTGTTAAAAAAACAAAATGTTTACAGCTTTCACCTCTTTTTCAATGTTGCATGATGTGGCATTAAGTCTTTGGGATAGAGGTCATTGGTACTAGTTATCATCCACTTGAGCCCAGACTTGAGGATTGGCTAACTATTCAACTAAGATTTAAGATTTCTTTATCAGTCACATCGAAACACACAGTGAAATGCATCTTTTGTGTAGAGTGTTCTGGGGGCAGCCTGCAAGTGTCGCCACACTTCCGGCGCCAACATAGTATGCCCACAGCTCCTAACCAATACACCTTTGGAATGTGGGAGGAAACCAGAGCAGCTGGAGGAAACCCACGCAGACACGGGGAGAACATACAAACTCCTTACAGACAGTGGCCAGAAATGAGCCTGGGTTGCTGGCGCTGTAATAGTGTTATGCTAACCACGACATTGCCAAGGTTGATCCCCTGACACTGACATTATTTAACATCCACAAAAAATACACACACACTCACAAACCTGCTCACATGCATGCACCCACTTCTCAATGATGACCATTATTTCTGTCAATCTTGGCTGACATTACCACCCCCAACAACCCCTTGGCCTTGAAAAAATAATCTGGAACCTCGTTGGTTAAGGCAGAGCGTTATGCTAACTGTATCTCTGTTAGAAAGCTAGTTCTGTCAAGGTGCATCTGCAAGGATTAGAAACCAGATATCAAATACTAGAGGACATGCATTTAAGGTGAGGGGGGAAGTTTAGAGGAGATGTACAGGATAAGTATGTTTTTTTTTTACATAGAGTGTTAGTTGTCAGAAACAGGCTGACAAGGGTAGTGGTGGAAGATGATACAATAGTGGCGTTTAAGAAGCTTTCAGATAGACACATGGATATGAAGGGAATGGAGGGATATGGATGGTGTGCAGGCAGAAGAGGTTTAGTTTAATTTGGCATCGTGTTCGGCACAGACATCGTGGGCCAAAGGGCCTGTTCCTGTGTTGTACTGTTCTGTGTTCTAGATCAAGAGTAAGAAAGAGTTGTTCAAAGAGCAAGGGTAAACATTTAAATAACTGCTTTACCCAGCAAGTGTTTTCACACGGAGAGTGGAGGAGGGGGAACCTAACCCACAGCTGGAATTCTGAACATTTCCTGTTATCAAACTGACCTGTGAACCTGGTCCACGTTTTCAGTTTAAACCTTCAGAAGCTAGTCAGTTGGTGCACTTTTGCTTGTGGTTTAAAAAATAATTACTTTGTCTTCAACTCAAAGTATTAGGTATTAAGGGAATAAAGGTGTATGAGATTAGTGTAGGAAGTGTCACAGAGGTAAAAGATTGAACGGTGGAGAAGCGCAATGGACTGCTCGTTCCCATTGCTTATGTTCTTCTTATTCCCAGCGGCAGTCCAATACTTATCTCTCAATCAGCATCATAACAGGTTATCTGGTCACTATCACACTGCTGGTTTGGTTGTTAGGTACAAATTGACTGCTGTGTTCCTATGTGATAGACGTGACCATACTTCAAAAATCATCGTCTGTGAAGCTCTCCAGGATGACGAGGCCGTGAGCAGCATTCTATAAATTCAAGAATCACTTTTTCCTGCCAGGACAAATATTCTTTATGTGGGCGTTATCCATGGGCAAGCCTGGTCAATGATCGGCCCATCACAGTGAGCACCACATGTAAGCTCGATTATGGAGACAAAAGAAACTGCAGATGCTGGAATCTGGAGCAACAAGCAATCTGCTGGAGGAACTCAGCGGGTCGAGCAGCATCTGTGGGGGGGGGGGGGGGGTGCGGGGAAGGAATTGTTGACATTTTGGCTCGAAACCTTGCAGGGTTCCTTCCACAAATGCTGCTCGACCCGCTGAGTTCCTCCAGTAGATTGTTTGAAGCTTAATTATGGAATGAGCTGCTAGAGGAGGTGTAGTTAAATTACAATGTTTAAGAAAGATTTGGACATGGATAGCAAAGGTTTAGAGGGATATGGGACAAACACAGGCAAATGGGATTAGTGTAGATAGGCATCTTGGTTGGCATGGTCAAGTTGTGTCAAAGGGCCTGTTTCTATGCTGTATAACTCTAAGAATTAATGATGTCCAGGCACATGAACTTCAAAACCTTTGTCAATGGAGACAGATCAGGAGCAGGATCTATAGTGCATCAGCATAAGGCCAAAGGCCTGAGTCAGCCAGTTCAACACCACAGCAGTCAATCAAACCCAGATCTTCCCTGTATCTGCATCTCATGACCTGCTAACTGGATGGTGGACTGAACTGAACTTAAGTCTATACAAAATATTTAAATAAGTACAAGAAACTTAGTAAGAGTTATTTGTCAACAAAGTGGTATAGCATTCAACACCTACTCTATAAAAAGAATGTATTGAGGAGCAGACTGCTAACATTCAGGAGCTGCTTCAAACTTATAGCATTTTCTACTGAAATTACAAGAGAGCTTTCATTAGGAACACTGCAGACACATCAAAAATGACAAGTACATTACCTCACTCCTTACCAAAGGTTTAAGCTTTTACTAAGCTCCCAATATCCCAATAAAATTGACTTCAATTTGTTCTTGTTTTAAAAATCTTTGCAGCCTTGTAATGGTGATCTTTTGTAGCCACACGCCATTGCAGTTACCTCTTTTACACTGGACGATAAGCTTATTTTCCATCATTGGTGCCTATTCCTTTATCAACTCCCTTCCCTCTTGAACAGTCTCATCGAATCACTGCCTGTTGTGTCCCTTCTCTCTTCAAAACCTCCCAGAAGATAACTCACTCTTTGACTGTACCTTAGTCTATCCATAGAATCTTATCCTGTTTTTCTTACCTATTGGTTGCATGCACTTCCCATTCAAGGATTTTTTTTATATATGAAGAGTTATACAAATTAATTTTTTTGCTGTGTACAATTCCTTTTCTGACAGAGGAATCATTACATTTCATTGGTACAACTTGTGTTTTGTGCAGTTTCAAAAGGGGTGCACACAAAAAAATTTTAGTGAAGGTGACATGTTGTGTCTGGGTTGTACCTTCAGGTCGTATTTCCTGTGGACAGTAAGTCTGTGACTAAATACATTTCTTGTTACGGTCATATAAGTCTCAACTCCATCCACCGTTAACCGATACATGCCCAGGAATTGGGGAAGAAGTGTGTTACCATGGCATTCCACAATATACTGCAGAGGAAAAAGAAAGATATTAGCAAACAAAGCAAGTTAAATAGAAACACCCCAATTTCATTAACCTGCTGGCATTTTCTCTGCTCCTCTCCCAAAAGCCAACACTTGCTGGGCATTGGCTCCAAGGGTGCAGACCAACTTTCACAAAGAAAAATAAGCTTCAGCAGGTTCTTCCTGATGGGCTCTATTCCATTTTCACTTGAACACAGAACACAGAACAGTACAGCACAGTACGGGCCTTCTGGCCCACAGTGTAGTGCCAATCTATATAAAGCTACTCCACGATCAGTCTAACCCTTCCCTCCTACACAGCCAACAACCCTCCATTTTCTTTACATCCATGTGCCTATCCAACAGTCTCTTGAATGTCCCTATTGTATCAGCCTCTACCACTACCCCCGGCAGTGCGTTCCAGGCACCAACCACTCTCTGTGTAAAAAAAACCTACCTGATATCTCCCCTAAACTTTCCTGAGATGGACTATGACCTCACGATCTACCTTGTTGTGACCTTGCACTTATTGCACTGCACTTTCTCTGTAGCTGTGACACTTTACTCTGTACTGTTATTGTTTTTACCTGTACTACATCAATGCATTCTGTACTAACCCAATGTAACTGCACTGTGTAATGAATTGACCTGTACGATCAGTATGCAAGAGAAATTTTTCACTGTACCTCTGTACAAGTGACAATAATAAATCAATACCAATACCAATGTCTTCTGGTATTAGCCACTGCCACCTGGAAAAAAGGTGCTGACTGTCCACTCTACCTATGCCTCTCATAATCCTATATACCTCTCTCAAGTCGCCTCTCATCCTCTGTCACTCCAAAGAGAAAAGCCCTAGCTCACTCAACCTTTCCTCATAAGACATGTTCTCTAATCCAGGCAGCATCCTGGTCAATCTCCTCTGCACCCTCTCTAAAGCTTCCATTCTCACTTATATCAAACATAGAAACCTTGCCACAGAGTCAGCAGCAGGAGCCTTGGTCCATTTTATCTCTCCTTAATCCAGGGGCATGGAATCCATCTGCAGTCCCCCAATTAACTCAGCGCAGACAAGGAAATGAACCTCGGACCTGGTCTCTATGGGCCAATGCAACACCAAGTAGTGATTTTATCCACTAAACATCGGTAGAGCTCCCATCTGCTGTTAATTTTTAACTAAAAGAAGGCTACCATGAAAAAAAGAGTTGTACTACTTAAGGTTTTATTAAGTCCTGGTGTAGGTGATATGTTTCAGTCTGGGATATTAGCTTCAGGTCATATTTCCTATGGATAGCAATATATATATATATATATATATATATATATATATATAAATGTACATACACAATTGTTCCTATTAAACATTTGCTTCAGGACTCTCTATTCTGACCACTTCCATTGGCCCCAGTTTAACTTCCATGTCCATTGCCAGTGCGAGCACAGCAATTAATCATTCAGACAGCCATGATTACAAGTTTTAGCTCAAGGTTACTCCTCTTCCTGCTTCAGACTCGTTTAAGTGGTGGACAAAATGTAAAACAGTCAGAAATAAATCTCTTCCTCCCTCCTCAACATATTGCAGCATCTCAAGGTGCAAAAGATTTAATTTATTTTCATTGGCAAACGTGGATCAAAGTCTCGAGCAATCAATACTCCTGTCTTCTGCCTTCACTGAAGACCTGAACTGTACCAACATACTGCCCACTTGGTTCTTTCAGAGATACAAATCCTTTTTACTCACAGCCCTTAAACCAAATTTTGCTTGCCTACCTGATGGTATTTTTTTAAAATATTGTGCATCTCTGCTACATCTTCGCTAGTTATGGTTTTAATGACGAATCTCTTGTCATATGTGGTTAAGAATCGAGCTCCCATCCGGTTCTGTGCGTCACTGTTTAGGGGGGCACTCCTTGTTACTGAGTTCTGAAAGAAAGAACAGGTTTTGATCAGACATTGTAGGAATACCATCTCTAACAGCGGCAGTGATTTATGTTTCCTATTGTAACTTCTTATCCCAGAGTTCAGGAACTTGTTGCCACAGGGAGTGGTTGTGGCAGATAACATGAATACATTTAAGGGAAAGCTGAACAAACAGACAAGGAGGGAAGGGAATAGATGTTGGTGCTAGATGATGCATGGTGGGAGAGGCCAAAGGAATAAACACTATTAAAAAACTAGCCATTGGGTATTTTTTCTGTGCTATACATTTTATGCAGTTTTAAAAATATGTTTGTCAGAAATTTTTGGTTCCAAATCTCTTAAAAAGAATTACCTCATCAAAAGATATAACAAATAATGGGGAAAGATTAACAGATTTTGCCATTTTCCACAACATCTTAGTGGTATCCCCACCAAATTTTCTGTCACTTCCCTCAAGACATTAGCTCTGATAATCTCTTCCAAATGTAGGATCAATCCTTCAAGGTGAGGCAGGAATAGCATTAGGCAGAGAGAAGAGAATGACTCTCAGTCAATTAGAAACTTTGACTGTTCTTGTCCATAGTTCAATGTGGAATCTGCATAGTTATAGGTGCAGCAAAACCTTAAAAATGTTAGTTTTTACTCAACACTACAAAGGCATTGGACCCATCCATTTTGTCCTAGCATTCAAGTTATTTGTTGAGAATTTGCACAGAGCAATCTTCACTTAAAGAGAATGCTTCTATTATCTTGTGCATCTAAAATCATTCAATCCTTTGTAACTAATTAAACTGATATTGCTATCGCCATTCATAGCTCATCTCAATGTTTGATTCTTGAACCTTGTAGGCATCAAAAGCACCATCCTGCACACTCCCCCTGCTCTCAACAGCACCGCATGTTCAAATGAAGACACATCACCACAGGTGCTGTCAATAGCTGCAGTGTGTGATGATGGGTGTGAAGGAAAGCCTTGGACCATGTAACCTGAACTGTGAAAACATTACCACCACAATTCTGAATTATTTCCTTTGAAACTTTGGGTGTGTGTAGAAACATTTCAAGCTGCGCAATAATGTGAAAACTAACTGAAAAAAAAGCAACATCACAACGTATTGATACAAGTTACAATTTCCCTCAATATCTGCATTTAGCTAATCAGCAATAACAAACATGTTTACTGACAACAAGTGCCTGATCCCAATCTATACAGTAGGAGTGAGACATACAATAACATACAAGAGTTGGTACACAAATAAGGAATAGAAACAGCATTCTATTCAATTACTTCAATGTGGTCCACTAATCAGTAAGATCACAACAGATCATGAATCTCGTTTACTTTCCCAACCTATCCCCATTTTTCTCCATATCCAAAAATATACCTCAGGTTTGAATACATTCAAAGACTGAGCATCTTGGTGCTGAGGTCGAGAGGGTTGAGAGCTTCAAGTTCCTAGGAGTGAACATCACCAACAGCCTGTCCTGGTCAAATCACGTAGATGCCACAGCCAAGAAAGCTCACCAGCGCCTCTACTTCCTCAGGAGGCTAAAGAAATTCGGTTTGTCCCCTTTTGACTCTCACCAACTTTTATTGATGCACTATAGAAAGCATCCTATCTGGATGCATCACTGCTTGGTACAGCAACTGCTCTGCTTAGGACCGCAAGAAACTGCAGAGAGTTGTGGACACAGCCCAGCGCATCACGGACACCAGCCTCCCCTCCTTGGACTCTGTCTTTACCTCTCGCTGTCTTGGTGAAGCAGCCAGCATAATCGAAAACCCCACCCACCCGGGTCATTCTCTCTTCTCTCCTCTTCCATCAGGTAGAAGGTACAGGAGCCTGAGGGCTCATACCACCAGACTTTAGGACAGGTTCTACCCCACTGTGATAAGACTATTGAACAGTTCCCTTATACGATGAGATGGACTATGACCTCACGATCTACCTTGTTGTGACCTTGCATCTTATTGCACTGCACTTTCTCTGTAGCTGTGACACTTTACTCTGTACTGTTATTGTTTTTACCTGTACTACATCAATGCACTCTGTACTGACTCAATGTAACTGTACTGTGTAATGAATTGACCTGTACAATCGGTATGCAAGACAAGTTTTTCACTGTACCTTGGTACAAGTGACAATAATAAACCAATACCAATACCAATCTGCACTTTTCTGAGGTGGCCAATTCAAAGACACACAACCCACTAAATTGAGCAGTTTCTTTTCCTGGAAACATAGAATTGAGGATCAGGACAATCGGCCCTTTCAGCCTGCTCCCCCTTTCAAGACAATCGCCCCAAGTTCAGCAGAGACACAAGAGACCGCAGATGCTGGAATCTGGACCAAAAAAACAAACTGCTGGAGGAACTCAGCAGGTCAGGCAGCATCTGTGGAGCAAAATGGACAGTCAGCATTCTGGGTCGGGACCCTTCATCTGGACTGCTCCAGGTTCCAGCACCTGCAGTCTCTTGTGTCTCCATTTCACTACTCCATTGAGAAGTTTCTTCAAGATGTGCCCACTGTGAAGAAGTTTTCCTCCTCTCTTCGACTGAAGTTCTGTGAGACCCTCTGTGATTTCTACTGCTCTCTTCGATCCAAATTCTGCTTCCTCCCTTTTCCTGTGATCTCTTTTTGAGTATATTTAATGACTTGGTCTCAACTACCTTGGGCGGATGAAGAAAGTTCTCCTCATCTCAGTCCTAAATGTCTAAGCCTGTATCCTTAGGCCTTGAGTTCTGAATTTCTCCATCATCGGGACCATCCTTCCTGTATCCAGTTTGTTCAGTCCCATCTGCATTTTGCAAGTGTCAATGATGTCTCCTCTCATTCTTCTGAACTCTGGTGAATATGAACCCATTCATCCAAATCTCTCTTTGTACGTGAAGCCTGCCATCCCAGGAATCAGTCTGATGAACCATCACTGCATTCCCTCCATAACAAGCACATCTTCCTCAGATAAGGAGACCATGCAAGGTGTGATCTCACCAAGGCCTTACACAATTGCAGTAAGAGATCCCTGCTTCTCCAGCCAACACACCATTTCCCTTCTGAACTGGTTGCCACATCAGCATGCTTATTTTTCATGATTGGTGCACAAGGACATCCAGGTCTTGCTGCCCTGTCTTAATCTCTTGCCATTCAGATCATAATCAGCCTTCCTAGTTTTTTCAGCAAGGTCTCATTTATCCACATTATTCTGCTTCTGCCATCCACTTGCCTACTGACCACTGAGGTGAGACGTAGGCGTTCTAGTCCAAAGCTAGCATGCAGGTCCAACAAGTAGTTAAGAAGACAAATGGCATTTTGGCCTTCATTGCAACAGGGTTGGAACTTTAAAATAAGGAGGTTTTGTCGCAATTGTGTAGGGTGTTGTTGAGGCCTCACCTGGAACACTGAGAACAGTTTTGGTCCCCTTAACTAAAAAAGGGTATAGTAACATTGGAGACAGTACAAAAGAGATTCAGCAGGCTAATTCCTGGGATGAGAAGCTTGTCCTGCCAAGAAAGACTAAATAGCTTGGATACGTATTCCTTGGAGTTTAGAAGAGGGGTGACCTTATTCAAACATACAGGATCCTAAGGGGGTTGACAGGGTAGATGTTAGGATGTTTTCACCAGTGGGACAGTCTCTAACAAGGGGACAAGATAAGGAGCCAGTCATTTAAAACTGAGGTATGCAGAAATTTCTTCTCACAGAGATAGGATAAGATATCTTTATTGGTCACATGTACATCGAAACACACAATAACATGCATCTTTGTGTAGAATGTTCTGGGGGCAGCCCGCAAGTGTCGCCACGCTTCTGGCGCCAACATAGCATGCCCACAACTTCCTAACCCATACGTCTTTGGAATGTGGGAGGAAACCGGAGCATCCGGAGGAAACCCACACAGTCACGGGGAGAACATACAAACTCTTTACAGACAGCGGCCGGAATTGAACCTGGGTCACTGGCGCTGTAATAGCGTTACACTAACCGCTACGCTACTATTCTGCCCCACGGGTGGCGAATCCCTGGAATTCTCTGCCTCAGCGGTTGGTGGAAGCTGGATCATTAGAAATATTTAAAATGGAGGCAGATAAATATTTGACGGGTTGAGGAATAGAGAGGTATGGAGAAATGGCAAAGAAGAGGAGTTGAGGCCAGCATAGATCAACCATGACCATATTAAATGGTGGGGCAGGCTTGAAGGGCCTGCTCCTGCTCCTATTTTCTTGTGTTCATGTGTGTTTACTGAACCTGTCCAAATCACACAGGGACGTCTCTGCATCCTCCTCATGGCCCCACCCAGCTTTGTGTGACCCTCTGATATTATATCGAATTCCGTTATCTAAATCATTAATATATATTGTGAATAGCGATACCCACAAGTCACTGCCTACCAATCAGAAAAAGGACCAGCTTAACACTATTCCTTGTTTCCTGTCTGCCATCCAAACTCTATCTATTTAAGTACTTTACCTCCAGGAATGTGCTCCTTAAATGTTTGCACTGTGCAGATTCACCATCAACTCGATAAATAACATTCCCCAAGCTTAGTTAACCCTTGTCTCATATCGTTGTTGTGTCCTTGATTTAAATTCAGGATCCTAGTCTCAATCGTCTAAGTCACTCCATCTTATGAAAAATTCTGTCATAATATGGTTGCTCCCTCAGTCTTAAAACAACTGGCCACATTTCCTGAAACTTGCCCACCGCGCGCCCCCACCCCTAGGTTCTAATCTCTCCAATAACAAATAGCCTCTCGACATCCAACCTGTCTAACCGTATGCAGAGATGTGCAATAGAGCACACCTTCATCTGTATAAGAAAAATGGTAATTTAGCCAAATCTACCATAACCTTAAAGTTGGGGTTCATTCAGTTTTTCGCCCACTTGCTCTCTCCTTTGCCATTTACTACATTTTTCCCTTCCAATAAATTGTGGAGCCATGCAACAGTAGACAGTAAAAAGAACAAAACAAAATTCTTATAAATGCTGCCAAAATACATACATTTTCTACTCTGTTTTATGTAGGCAAACAATGGTCTGCTTATTCTGTCTACAGATCTGACAACATGTGTAGCATGTCCAATTAACCAAGTTTTATAGCATACAGGCACTTTGGTGTTCATTAATGATTAAATGCCAGAACTTTCAGAAAAGCTGCTCCCAAAATAGCAGCTTTGCCCAAGGCTGTTTTACTTTCATCATCACAGAAACTAAATTAAGTTACTCAGCATTTGAGAGAAGCGTGGTTATCACATTTGCTGAGATTTGAATATAGGCAAAGCCAGCCTTGTAATTATTTATACATCTTACCTTGTCTTCCAGAAGTGCCCTAAAGTGATTCATAATCAAGGAATTCATTTAAAATTCAGTGATTATACTTATCGAGCAAACCCAACAGTCACATAGCACACAGCAAAATCCCACAAGTAACAATTGGCAGTTCTAATGAATGCGAGCCCCTTCCACCCATCTCCCTCTCCTCCACGCCCCAGTGTTCACTGTCAATACTATGTGAAACTGACAGCAACCTCTGCTCTCACACAAGTACGAATGCAGAAACTCAGAAGCTGCCGCCTGCTCCTCCACAGATGTGCTTTTGCAGTCTTTAAAGATGAATTGACACAGAATTAGTGATTTAACATGAAATTCAATTTATACAGATTATTCTTACTACAAAAAATAATCAACTTATCAAGCTGTTCTATGTGAGATGTATGTCAATCTTAGTCATAATTACTGTTGAATAATAACATTTTTGGGTCAGAAGTTAAGAGGGTGTAAAGCGTCATGCCTTCTGTTCCATGATAAAGTTGTTATGTCCTTAAATTTCTGATAATCCAGTTCTTATTTTAATCCGATATTGTACGTTCAATGGTTACTTATAATTAATACTTTTTCCTTCCTGGTTTTCCCTCAATTAGAATTTGCAATGTTACAATATAATATGTTGCAGCTTTCATATCCGTAGCAGGAGGGATGAACGTTTTGCATTCAGATTCACTTTAGAAGCCTTTAAGAAAGTGTGTTATACAACTTTTATCTTACATTGTATTAATTCTCATTAGACATCCAAAAATCAAAAGATCTTTTAGCCTTTAACAAGAGAGCCCCTTCTTACAATGCAAGATCTGCAACCAATGAAAAGCTCTGAAAAGGAGTGGTAGAAAGAGTTTCCAAAAAGTCAAAGAATAAAATAAATGTTTTTTGTCAATTCATCATGGTTTTAATCTATTAAAAAAAATGAAGATTTTTTAAAAATTCTGGTCCATTATTCTCAGAAGGTATTTTGTAATGGATTCATAAACTTTTGTTGTCTTTTTTAAGTCTTGCTGAAACAGGACATTAAGTTTGAATGTTTTTATTTCACAGATGGAATCAACTCCTCTCTCAAACCATTATGACAGGATCTTGCAGTACCCATGAGGCTCAACAGATCACCTGAGTCTTTTATACATAACTTCACACTGTGCTGGAATTATTGTCCAATTGGTGCCATACTCAAAAGGAATAATGAGACTTCCTTAAATAATGAGAATGCGGATCCATACATTACTTGACTTTAATGTGTTCCACAGTCAGACTGAAATGTGAGTCTAGACTCCTGCTGTCACAGGGTTGCCACAATCTTCAGACAAAATCATTTCTTACTTTTGCAGCTTAAATAATATTAGAAAGAGGCAGCAGAAGATGTAAAAGGCACTTGGACAGGTACGTGGATAGGAAAGGTTTAGTTGGATATGGGCCAAACATGGGCAAATGAGGACAAGCTTAGATGGGCCTGTTTCCCTGCAGTATGACTCTATAATCTGGGTAAAGGGTGAAAAGCTGACTTAAATTTATTCAAAATTTTAATATTCGCCAATCATTTGAAAAACACTACACAGATTGTTGCTCAGGAACTAAGTTGTGGACCAAAATTCTCAGAAAGATAAATGAATGATTAATTAAATTGTTTTTGGTTCAGTTGGTTCAACACCATCACAGGACTGTTTACATCTACTGTTAGATGGAAAGGGGTTTGATATAATGTCAACTGCTCTGCCCAAGACCGCAAGAAGCTGCAGAGAGTTTTGGACACAGCCCAGCGCATCACGGACACCAGTCTCCCCTCCTTGGACTCTGTCTTTACCTGTTGTTGTCTTGGTGAAGCAGCTAGCATAATCAAAGACCCCACCCACCTGGGACATTCTCTCTTCTCTACTCTTCCATCGGGTAAAAGATACAGGTGCCTGAGGGCCCATACCACCCCAGACTTAAGGACAGCTTCTACCCCACTGTGATAAAACTATTGAACGGTTCCCTTATACAATGAGATGGACTATGACCTATGACTTCATGACCTCACGATCTACCTTGTTGTGACCTTGCACCTTATTGCACTGCACTTTCTCTGTAGCTGTGACACTTTACTCTGTACTGTTATTTTTTTTACCTGTACTACCTCAATGCACTCTGTACTAACCCAATGTAACTACACTATGTAATGAATTGACCTGTAAGATCAGTTTGTAAGACAAGTCTTTCACTGTACCTCGGTACAAGTGACAATAATAAACCAATACCAATACCAATATCTTCAGTATCACACATTCAATGTCTGATTGATTCAGATGAAGGGAAATCAAGTATTGGAGGCTCAATTCTTCTCTACCCAAAAGCACACAGTCCCACTTCTTCCAGATCCAGTTATTCTCAGAGCCCCAGCCCGAATTAGAGAAATTAGATCATTTCTGCAACTATCAAAAGTCAGAATTTAATTCCAAGCAATGGGAAAAGACATGGAGAAACAGAAAGAGAGAGAGAGGGGGAAAGGGGAAATCAGACAGGGACTCAGAGAGGGAGGAAACAAAGATCAAAAAAAGTACGGTACTGGAAATCTGAAGTAAAAACACAAAATGCTGGAAAAAAACTCAGCAGGTCAGGTAGAGTTTGTGGAAAGAGAATCTGTGGAAAGAGAGGCAGACAGACAGAGATGGGGAGGGGACCAAAGGAGAGGCAGAGATGGAGGGAAAAGGGCCCGTGGGAGAGGAAGACAGGTAGAGATGGGGACAGGGGGATTCAGAGAGGGGAGATGAGAGAGAGAGAGAGAGAGAGAAAAAAAGAGGGAGTCATGTAAAGAGGGAAAAGGAGAGAGAGGAAAAAAATAAAATTGACGGAAAGTGAAATAGTGAGAGAATTATACAGATATAGAAAACAGAGAGAAAGAGATAACAAAAACATACAGAAAGAAGAAGAAACAGAGAGCAAAACAGAGATACGAGGATATCCACAGATTTTCACATAGAGCACAGAGAAAAGGGGGTAAAGTGGTCAGGGGGAGAGAGAGGATTAAGCAGAACTGAGGGTGAGAATGAGAGTAAGTTTTATATATAAATGTTAGAATAAAATGAAGGGAAAATTGTTACAGGGAAAAAGACAGATTTTCATGAGCAATATCCCCAAAGGAATATAAACAGACACAAGTTTTCAGTCTGGTTGAAGCTGTGTTTAGTAATAAACTAAATTCATTGTGAAGGAAAGTTATTAAATGTTACTGTCAACAGGCGGTTATTATCTTCTACAATTCTACATCTTGGAAATTTTGCACTGGAGACTATTTTTGGCATCAAGCTGAAAGCCAGCCACCCCCTCGCCTCCCAACCCCTTAAATCCTTCAGGGAGAATCATGACAAACATGCTGGGCAAGATGATCAACTGCACGTGAGAAAGGAAGATGAAGAAAAGGCCAGTGTTTCCTAGTTAGCTGCCCTGTGTCAACTGTCATAAATCAGAACTTTTTTTTAAGAAGGACATAAAATTACTGGGCTATTAGTTGAAAAGACAGCAGGTCTGTAAATATGATGGTGTCAGGGGCCCAGTACTCTCACCAACAAAGGATGTTGGTTTGTAATATGGAAGGTTTTTATTATTTCTGGTGTGATACAACGTTTATACACTGAAAGCTTTGGAAATACCATTCACCCTCTTTCCTCCAATTTCTGTATAAAGTGAGGTTAAACCTACCTCAATTTTCTTGGTCTAAACTTACTCAGCAGCACGTAGCTCATCGAGTAACACGTTAGATGTAGAAGACTGCGAGTTCAAGTCCCACTCTCGTGACTCAGTATGAGATAATGCAAATAGCCAATTCAACCAATTATGGAACCATGTGGTCCAAGAAAAACATTATGAGGGTGATGTTAAACAGCTCACATTCAAACAAAATCCAGTAAGAAGTATTTACAAAGCACAATTCCAGGAAGGGGTCCCCAAACAGACATTGGGTCTTTGTATAAGCATTAGCAAGAGGCTGAATACATCTCAACCACAGGCTCTGGATATACACAAAAAGTGCTGGAGGAACGCAGCAGGTCAGGCAGCATCCACGGAGGGAAATAGACAGTCGATATTTCGGGCCGAGACCCTTCATCAGGACTGGAAAGGAAGAGGGCAGAAGCCGGAATAAGAAGGTGGGGGGAGGGGGGGGAGCACACGCAGGCAGGTGATAGGTGAGTCCAGGTGAGAGGGTGAACGTAGTGAGTGAGGGAGGGGGAGAAGATATAATAAGCTGAGAGGTGATAGAAGAGGCCACGGGCTGAAGAAGGAGGAATCCGATAGGAGAAGGCAGTAGACCATGGAATAAAGGATGGGAGAGGGGAGGAGAGGAGTTGGGCAGGTCATCAAGCTGGGGGAAGGGAGCCATGGGAATAAGGGAAGACAAAGGAGTTGGGGGGGGGGGGGAAAGAAAAAGAAGGGGTGGGGTTACCAGAAGTTAGAGAAACCGATGTTAAGGCCATCAGGTTGGAGACTCCCAAGAATATGAGGTGTTGTTCCTCCACTCTGCGCCTGGCCTCAACGTGGCAGTAGAAGAGGCCATGGATAGACATGTCAGTATGGGAATGGGACGTGGAATTGAAGTTGGTGGCCACTGGTTGTTGTGGCAGATGGAGCGAAGGACTCTGTCACTCCGAAGGACTCCAGACTCACTTATCACCTGAACTCAACTATCCCCTGCCTGTGTGTACTCCTCCCCCTCCCCCCACCTCCTTATTCTGGCCTCTGGCCTCTGCCTTTCCAGTCCTGATGAAGGGTCTCGGCTCGAAACGTCGACTGCTTATTTCTCTCCATGGATGCTGCCTGTCCTGCTGAGTTCCTCCAGCACTTTTGTGTATTGCTCCAGATTCCAGCATCTGCAGAATTCCTCGTGCTCTGGATATACTACTGGAGACTTTACCTATATGGTGAATGAGGCACATTGCTGCAGTATTGGGCAACTCAGGCATGCCAACTAACATCTAGGCTAGAATGTCAGCAAACCATTTTAAAGGACAACTCCCCTTGCTGCTTGCCTCACCCAATGGTCAAACTCAGTGTCAACAAAGGTGACTCTGTTTGCAATGATTTTCCTTTCAACAGCAGAGGGAAACTGTAGATTTCAGATTAGTTTACTGTCATATACACCGAGATGCAATGAAATTTTTTGCTCGCGTGAAGGAATTTCATTGCACCACCCTACGGTACTGCACTGCTCCCTATTAACTGCTTCAACACAAGAGGGAAGTGTCCAAACTTCAGTTAAGTTGGCATGCTACAGGAGGCCGTTCACCTCAGATCCTTGGGAGAGGTATCTAACTATCTCAGTCTGCTCTTTTCCTATGGCCCATTTTAAAAAAAAACAAGTGTTTAAGCAATTTGCATTGAACCTTCTTCCATAACTTTGGCAATTTCCAGATCTTAGTTGCATAAACAAGTTTCTTCCTGTCACCTCCATTTCTTTTGGCAATCAGTTTAAATGTGTATACTTCAATGATCAACCCTTTCACCAGCTGAACCAGTTTCTTTTTATTTACTGAATCAAGACCCTCCATGATTTTGAACACCTCTGTTCTACTCCCTGTTTTCAGCAGACCACCACCAGCATTTCCAGTCTTTCTATGTAACTGAAGTCTCTCAACCTTGGTGCCATTTTAGTACATAGAGTCATAGAGTTATACAGCACAGAAATAGACCCTTTGGCCCAACTTGTCAAGTTGTCTATTTGAGCTAGTCCATTACCCCGCATTTGGCCTATATGCCTCTAAACCTTTCCTATCCATGTACCTGTCCAAATGTCTTTTAAATAGTTATAGTCGTTGACAATCTTCCAAATTGAAACAATACTCCAGTTGAGGCCTATCAAGTGCTTTATGAAGATTTAGCATAACCTCTTCTTTTGTGCTCTCTGCCATTACTCAAAAGCTACAGATTCAAAAGCTTTTGTAAACAACTTCAAAGGTATGTGTTCGTACGCTTATAGGTTTCCCTGCTTCTGCACCCATGAAACTGTGCTATTTATTTATATTGTCTCTTTCCTCCAGCTCTTCTGCAATCAATTCACATCCTTGTTTTAAATTTTAGCTGCCACACCTCAGCGTATTTTACCAGTTAGTCTGTGCCCTCCAGAGAACTCTGCTATCCTCTTCATTGTCTAACACATTTTCAAGTTGTCAGCTGAAAACTTTGCACTTATTACCTGCCCATTGGCCAAGGTGAATAATATATTAAAAGAAAGAGAGAGTTGCATTTATAGTTCCTTTCATGTCTCATTTAGGATTTCCTGAAACATTTTAAAGCGAATGACATATTTGATGTTCAGTCACCGTTATGATGCAAAAAAAACTAATTTGTACACAGCAAACTCTCAGAAACACCAATGTAATTTTGACCAGTTTAACCTTATAATAATTGCCTGAGGATTTAACAACTTGCAAGAACACGGAGGATAATTCCCCGACTCTTCTTTAAAACAGTGCCTATGAGATTGCTTAGAGCGGCTAGGCCTCCATTTCACTATACTTCCGAAAGACTGCACACCCAGGGATGCAAAATTCCTTCAGTACTGCAGTGGAGTGTCAGCCTGGGTACAAGTCTATGGAAGAAAATACATAAACTACATCTGACACAAAAACACCAACCTCTGGTAAATACAACTTTACAATTCCATCCAGTTAAAAAAGTAATGGTTTATGATCCTTATTTTTATTATCAGACAAATGTTATATTTACATTGCTCTTGTCCCTTTAATTCCATTTTCTTTGATTTTACTTATAACTTAAAAACACAGTTGCAAATACTTTGTCCCTCCAGAGTTTTAAAATGAAATTCTTGTGGAAAACTAGCTAAAACACAAGTAGTGTCATTTTTATTTAGAATGGAGGGCATGAAAGAGAATGAAGAATAAATCTTAAGCATCAAAGCTAAAGCCTTATGCCAGTAAATTGGTGCTTCAAAAACCTATCTTGATGTTTGCTATTGGATCAATTTAAACAAGAATACAAGATTGAATGGATTAAAGCCTCAGTCTGGAACAATGACGTGCTGAAAAACTTTCAAAATGCAACAGCAACTTCTCTGAGTTATGGTGTTATTGCAAAAGATGAATATCTTGGAAACCGTTGTACAGCTGGGAGATCAAAGCGGTGTTTGAGCACATCTCTTTAGAAGACAGAATCAAAAACTACAATGAAGCAGACTTGTCTTTATTTTAAACATACTGAATTCAGTCTGCAATGGACAGTTTTGCTGAAACTTGTTAGAACAGGAAGCAAAACAGGAGCATGAACAACCTGTACTGGTGATAACATTGTTTTGCAAAATTGCAATGTCTGTACTTCATATTTCCCAAAGACCGAACAGTGCCTGCCCACCTATTGTGTTACTCTGTGCCCTCCTGTGGTTGTTTTGCAAACTGGTGCTTGAAATGGAACCTCCTTCACTGACTACCACTATCCTTAGGTTATCCTCACAGCCAGAAACACATAACTCTGGTTAAACCTTGGTGACAGACTTCGTGGGAGGCATAGATAAGGTGGACAGTAACAGTCTTTTCCCCAGGGTAGGGGAGTCCAACACTAGGGGGCATAGGTTTAGGGTGAGAGGGGAAAGATTTAAACGGGACCTCGGGGGATCTCTTTCATGCAGAGTATGGTGAGCATATGGAACAAGCTGCCAGAGGAAGTGGTTGAGGCAGGTACAATAGTATCAGTTAAGAAGCACTTGGATAGGCACATGGAGGACTGGGGCTGAGAGGGACATGGGCCGAATGTACAAAATTGGAACTAGGTGGGTGGGCACCATGGTCGGCATGGACTGGTTGGGCTGAAGGGCCTGTATCTGTGCTGTATTGTTCCATGACTCTATCAGAGTCCGAGGTATGTCTTGTTCCTTCTGCTTTTGTTTTGATTTTGCAGAATCAACATAATCTGGTTCACAACATCACAGGTCTGCATCAAAGTGAGTAACACGGGGACACTGCAGCACCCATGCGAGTGGCCCTTACTTCAGCTGCTACAAATAGAATTCAACTAATTGAACAATATTATTGTTAAAGATCTGAAATCAAACAATCCAGTCAAGAAATTAAATATTACCTGCACATTATGGCAGAGGCTCCCGAACAGTGGTATGCATATCCCTGTGGGTAATCCGTAACATCTCTGGATGTTAGGCGAGATAATTTAATTATCATTATAGTGGAAGGCCATTGGTCTTTAATTAAGGCTTATTTCAGCAACTTCCTGCCTCAGTTCCCAAATAATTTGGACTTTGCAGCCTCTTGTTGCTCACCAGGTAGTAGTGTGGCGGTTAGCGTAACGCTACTACAGCGCCAGCGACCAGGGTTCAATTCTGGCTGCTGTCTGTAAGGAGTTTGTATGCTCTCCCCGTGTCTGCGTGGGCTTCCTCCGGGTGCTCCGGTTTCCTCCCACATTCCAAAAGACGTACGGGTTAGGAAGTTGTGGGTGTGCTATGTTGGTGCCGGAAGTGTGTGTTTCGATGTACATGTGACTAATAAAGATATCTTGTATCTTACCTTATCTCAGGTAATCGCAGCTCAGATGGATAGGGAAGGGGTGGGAGGGGTGAGGAGGGCAGGAGGGGAAGGACTTGCCCCGCACCCTTAATTGCCAATGCCTGCAGCACAATTTCTTCTGCACAGTTTCCTACTCTTCTGTTGGGCTTCCCTAGAAGCAGTGGAACTGCCTTCCGACACTACCACTTTGTTAGCTAGTTGGAGACACAAGAGGCTGCAGATGCTGCAATCTGGAGCAAAAAATAAACCGCTGGAGGAACTCAGTGGGTCAGGCGGCATCTATGGAGGGAGTTTTTTGGGAAGACATTCTGGATCCTTCCTTGCAACATTTCACGTTGTGGATTGCACTCGATTGTTAGTCTTTAGTTTACAGTTATAACTGATGCACTGGGACTCACTAGACGCACCCCAACATAAGGATGCTTCTTATTGAATGAACCTTAAAAATAACTCCACTGCAGAGAGGAAGTGCCAAATCTTCACAATCAGAATGCTTAATTAATTTCCAAAATGGATATTGGAAAGCCTGGAATAAAACTAGCCACTTTTTATTTACACAGCAGTTTCAAACACTGATATGTCAAACAGCGTATTCTTTTGTCTACCAACAGGTATCATTGCAAGGGTTACAGGATCGTTCAATAGTGTGGTTCAGCTCAACAATAACCAAAGAAAAACTTGTCAACAACTTAACTTCAGCTTGTCAACAGAAAGTGTTCATTAACATTAAAAGCATGATGATTTATTTGATACGACTGCAATATTAATATGTTTTCTAGTGCTCCATGGTGTTTCACTAATCCCCTTCGGAAATGAAATTGTGAAATGAGTTAATTGTGAAATTAAGAACTGGTGTGATTCTTAAAAATGCTTGTTCTTTCCAATGCCCTTGTGTGTAGACAGCAGGTGTCTGATTACAAACGGGGGAACGGCAGGGTTGGCAGGGAGGCAATATATAAAGCATGTCAGCAGTTATTTACTTTAAACTAGATAAGTCAGCCATTGAAAAGATGAAGCAATAAAGTCTTATCAAGGGTGATAAGTGGAAAGAACTGGGGCAGTTATACTGCTCCAAGAATTATTTAGCAAAATAATATTATGAAATGCATGCTGGAAAAGGTGTGTGGGTGGGTGGTAAACCTTGATGTGGGTAAACAATAAGGGGAATTTTGAAACCTTTGCATTCTAATATGGTGTAGATATATGCAAACCAGAAAGAACTCCAGTTCAATCTACAATCTAGATATTTAGTTAATCTATTAATCTTCCATAACCCGCAAATCCACCATCCCCCGACTCATCCATTGCTCTCCCCTCTTTGCTGCCCCTCCTATTCCTCCCTGTAAGCCTTTACCACCTCATGTTCTCCCTCTCTCCTACCTCCTTCCAGTCTCCACACACCCCACCATCCCCAAAATCCCAGCTCCAGACTTCAGCAATGCAATCGCACTCTCTCAAACTCTCACCATCTTAGCTTGGGCTCAAGTCTGTTACCTTATCATCCCAGTGTTTGTCAACCTGCCTGGTTGGGGTCAATACTCAGGAAAAAATATTGGCCTTGTACTGTACAGTGCAGGCTTTTGGGAATCAACAGAGCTCAAAAGATTCTAGCTTTTATTTGCTTAGCTCTGATGGTTGAGATGTGTAACCGGGGTGGATTTGGCGAAACTATTTCCAATAGTGGAAAAATCCAGATTAAAGAGGCACAATCCTAAAATTCAATCTGAATCTCAGTAGAAATGCAGTCAGCCAATGGTTAGAGTAAATCTGAAGTTCAAGTTCAATTTAAACTTTATTGTCATTCACCCATATGCTGTAAAACACATGGAGGAACGAAATGTCGTTTCCCCCACTCACACAACAGAGGACATACATAGAACAGAGAACATACAATAAACGCAGATAGAAAAATTGTGCAAGCACAAATAGTGCAAAAAATGGTATATACAGGATACAAAATTAGTGCAAGGTTAGTGCAAAAACTAATTGGACAAAGAAAATACAGAACTCAGTGTATTGCACTAAGTGTATAAAACATGTTCAGCAGCAGCCAAAGTTCTTATGCGCCACAGTGCAAACCAGGACTTTTGACGCGGCATTTGTCTGAGACTACCTCCAGGGTATTCAGGAGCCTGACAGCCTGGGGGAGAAAACTGTTGTACACTCTAGTAGTTCTGGCCCAGATGCTCCAGTACTACTTGGCAGACGGCCAGACACAGCAACAACAAGCTCACACAACAACGAGCCTTACCAATTTAAACTGATATCAATGGATTTTAACATTTCCAGCATTGAGTTTTTATTTCAGACTTACAGCAACTGCAGATATTGGTAAAGAGGAACTTCAAGGGATCTGGAGTGAACTTAAGTGGCAGAAATCAATTGTCACCTGAGTTAAAGGCAGAACAGATATAGGGGCTGAAATTCATAATCCTGCTTCCTATATTCCCCAAGGAGTAGAATTATAAATGGGAAGGAAATTTATGGTGAAGGAACTGAAGACTGAAGGGATAGAATGGGGGAAAATGGTCATTTGGTTGGAGAGAAGTCATTACAGAGGGTTTTGGCTGAACTAAAACATGTCAACCGCTGCCGATCAGAAAGTAGTGAGGGAAGATAAGTTCAGAGAAACAACCAAGGACAAGAAGGAGAGGGGAGCATTATGCAAAGCAAACAAGGACAATTAAGGAACACATCACACCACTCAGCTGCTGTTTGCAACCACGATGGGAGACCAATGTAAGCAAATAAGAAGTCTAGTACAACGCAAGTATTATACCCCCAGATCATTTGTATACATGTAACACATTAAAGTTCCATCTAGACTGGGAAATATACCGTCCACCCTTCACATTCACTGGGTCTAAATCCTGGAACTTGTTACCCAACACATCTGTAAAAGCAGATTTACTGCAGAGACTGCAACAGTTCAAGGACAGTCACCACCACTAACTTTGCCATTAGCGACAGGCAATAAAATGCCTACATCCTGAAAAATGATGAAAATAAAGCCCACCATATCCCTGTGACACCCTGAACATTCCTACTGATTACATAGAGCTGTGATTCTTCTGTTGAGGGGTACAAGCCACGATGCAGTACCACTCCTTCTGAATTCGCTGTTCCAAACTGCAACATCATTTTTACTTCAGACTCTGGCCATTCTTCTTTAGATGTCAAACTCCTCTCTTCCATTATCATAGAAGCGTACAGTACAGAAAAGGGTCCGTTTGGCCCATCTCGTCCATGCTGACTGTGATACCTCTCAATGCTAATCCCAGTTGCCCACATTCCTCTCCCACTTTCCTATCCAAATACCTGTCCAAACTCTTTTTAGATGCTGTTATTGTATCTGCCTCCACTACGTCCTCTGGCAGCTTGCTCTATCCACCCACCACCCTTCTTTAAGTTTCTCCCCTCTCACCTTAAACCTGTGCCCTCCAGTTCTAGACTTCCTGCCTCGGGGAAGAAAATTCTGACTACCTATCCTATCCATGCCTCTCATCATTTTATAAACCTCTATAAGGTCACCCCTCAGCCTCCAACGTTCCAATGAGAATAAACCCAGCCTATAAAGTCTTTCCTTATAACTACAGCCCTCCATTCCAAGCAACATCCTGGTGAATCTCTTGGTTGAAAATCTGGCTCCCCACAGTTACAAGTCTTCCACAACCCATCTCTTCAGCCTCTGCTGCCCATATTTCTATCCAGTAGATGGGAACAGTGTTTCTTGTGATCAGCAAGGGCAGACGATGGAGGGGATGGTTCTCAGAGAGTGTAATACTTTTTGCTTTCCAGCCATTGATGGCATACCTAACCCTCCTGAATCCACACCTTCAAATTCTTCTCTGATATTTTTCCCGTTCTGATCTTCATATTATTTTCTCTGTCCTTTGGTGCTTTTTTTGGCAGCTTTCACTTGCCTCAGTTTTTTCCCTAAAAACTCCCAGTGGAGTCTCCTGTAAATCTTCACAGCCCACCATTTTATATTTTGCTGTCATTATAATTTCCAGTCAGCTCCTGTATCTGTTGGAGGAACAACACCTCATATTCCGCCTTGGGAGTCTCCAACTTGATGGCCTCAACATCGATTTCTCTAACTTCTGGTAACCCCACCTGATCTTTTTCTTCCCCCCCCATCCCCCCAACTCCCTTGTCTTCCCTCATTCCTGTGGCTCCCTTCCCCTGCCTTCATGACCAGTCCATCTCCTCCCCTCCCCTCCTCCATCCTTTATTCCATGGTCCACTGCCCTCTCCTACCAGATTCCTCCTTCTTCAGCCCGTTGCCTCTTCTACCTGTCACCTCTCAGCTTATTACATCTTCCCCACCTACCTTCCCCCTCACCTGGACTCACCTATCCCCTGCCTGCAGGTGCTCCTCCCCATCCCCCCCAACTTCTTATCCTGGCTTCTGCCCTCTTCCTTCCAGTCCTGATGAAGGTCTCGGCCTGAAAAGTCGACTGCTTATTTCCCTCCATAGATGCTGCCTGACTTGTTGAGTTCCTCCAGCATTTTACGTGTATTGCTCCGGATTCCAGAATCTGCAGAATCTCTTGTGTCTGCTGTATCTGCTTCATGCCTCTTCCAAACCTCCACCCTGAATTGATCATCCAGCAGAGATAGCCTGAATACTCCAAACATTAAACCTCCATTGTAAAACTAAAAATCAAAGTAATACATTCTTTGGTACCAATTTTTGAAAAAAAACTTTTTCTCTGTAGGGATAATGAGGGGTGAGGGGCTTGGAAGAGGGTGAGGACAGGGACAGAGCGAGGAAGGGGCAGAGCTGGGGGGGGGTGGGAACAGGGAGAGGATGGAGGGGGACAGGATGGAGGCCGAGAGGGAGAGATGGAGGGGGAGGGGGGGAGGGGGAGAGGATGGAGGGGGAGAAGATCGAGGGAGGAGGGGGAGAATGGGGGAGAGAGAGGGATGGAGGGGGAGAGGGAAGGGTTGGAGGGGGAGAGGGTGGTGAGGATATCAGAGGTAATAAAGGAGGATTAGAGGAAGGCAGGAAAATGTAGAGCAAGGGAGGAGAGAGGAGGGAGTGAGAGGTAGCAAGATGAAAGTGAGAGAATTATTACTGTAGTAAAGAAGGACAGTGAAGGAGAAAACTGATTGAAGGGAAATGAAAGATGATTGAGAGAAGTTTGCAAAGCAAAGAATGGGTACAGAGATAAAACAAGAGAGTGAGGAACCAACATGATGAACAAAACCATGAGGCTGGGGACACAGAAGAGTGACTTAATGTTTCTTGGCCAATTTTAGTTTGGGCTTCACCAAAAGACGCATCAAGCCAATCCCAACCTCTGGCTGAGGGACGAAGTCTGACGCTTGCATTTTCTTTCACCCTGGTATTCTCACCCACCATCTCCATTTTTGTTTCTCCTTCTTCTGTTTGGATCCATTGCCAAGAACGACAATTGGCTTCAACCATCACCGAGTGAAGATATGTGAATGTTCCCCTTCACTACTTTGCTGGATGTAGTACTTACCGTAAACAACATTTAGAGTTTGTTAAGCTCTGTTTCACCATTTTTAAACTTTGGAATCCCTGTTTTTGTCCTTGTTCTGACTATCAGCAGTAATACTTTCTGGCCTTAGGCATAAAATGATATTGTTCAGCAACTTTTATGCAGCAAATGTGGCGGCCATTTTGCACAACCATCTCAACATATGGCTCATCTGAGGCTGGAGGGTGTATGTTGCTTGGATACGAAATTGGCGGTAAACCTTTATAATTTTATGCACTTATACAAGAGTAACACCAGTAAGAATGTACTATATTCATTTGGTGTCACTATGCTTTTAAAATTCTGATCTTTGTTTTCAAATCCCTCCATGGCCTCATCCCTTCCTAATTCTGCAGCCTTTTCCAGTCCCAAAGCCCACCAAGATCTCAGCGCACTTCTCTGTAATTTCTTGCAAAAGCAATTTAAAATCAACACACCACTGGCATCCTTGCCTTCAGCTGCTTAGGTCCTAAGGTCAGGAATTCTCTCCTTAAACTGCTTCACCTCTCCCTTCTTTCGGTCACTTATTAAAATCTAGCTTTTTGACTAAGCCTTTGGCCATCTGTCCTAATATTTCATTTACATGGTCCAGTATCAATTTTTTTCTTATAATCCTCCTATTAAGGGATGTTTTTGCTGTGTTCTATGTGCAGCTATCATTGCTAAGATGGGAATTCATTTCCTGGTATCCTACCTCAAAAGGCAAAGCTTCAGTGAGGTGGGAATGTTGATGCTGATGGAGCAAGTCACCAGACTGTTTCTGAGTTGTGAGCAAAGACAGCAGTGGTACAGTTATTGGCTACTTCTGACTAACCGTTTTTGAGGAGGAAAGGAGGAGGGTCAATGAGGGCAGTGCATTTGACATGGATTTTAGTATGAATTTTGACCAGGATTCCACATGGC
Source organism: Pristis pectinata (assembly GCF_009764475.1). Taxonomy (NCBI): domain Eukaryota; kingdom Metazoa; phylum Chordata; class Chondrichthyes; order Rhinopristiformes; family Pristidae; genus Pristis; species Pristis pectinata. The sequence goes on from NC_067429.1 coordinate 5,874,835, forward strand.
AAAAAAAGCAAAGCCCATGGGATCAAAAGAGAGTGGATCCAAAATTAGCTCAGTGGTGGGACATAAAAGAGTAAATTGTTTATGTGACTGGAAGGCTTTTTCCAGGAGAGTTCTAAAGGTCTCATGCATGTTGTAAAATATATCAATTTTGATTAAGTGCAGGGACATGATAAAGCATGAAAATTGGCTGCGTGGTTCTGGAGGAAGGTTTCAGATTGCAGGAAGAAATAAAAGTCTTGGTCAATATGGCATAGAAATGGCAAATGAAATTTAATCCAGAGGAGCGTGAGGTAATGCATCTGGTGAGGTACATACAATAAATAACAACATATTGAATTGTCTAAAAGAAACCTGGACTGCACATCACTGAACATTAAAGGTACGAAGGTCAGGTCAGGAAAGTGGGTAAAAGGGCATGTGGGATTCTTTCTTTTATACAATTGCAGGAAGGTTTTTCAAGGACTGTGTACCACACTAGTAGGACCTTAACTTGAGTGCTGTGAGCTGTTCCTTTCACGTTAACAGAAAGATATGATAACACTAAAGTAGGTACGCAGGAGATTCATGACAATGATGTCAGTTCTTGAAAATTGCGGCTATTGGGAAAAATTGGGTCAGCTAGGGTTATTTTCTTTGGAACCAAGGTAGTTGACAGGAAATAACTGAGGTGTATAAAATTATGAGGGGCTTAGATGATGTAAATAGGGAGGACCTATTACCAGAGGGGTCAAAATGAAGGAGCAGATTTAAAGGTAACTGGCAGGAGGGGAAATGAAGAAAAACGTTCCACCCAGCGTCTAGAACTCACTCCCTTAAAAAGACTGAGTCATTTCTCAGTGTATTTAAAAATACTTGGATGTGCAGTTGAAGAACTGCAGAGACCACAAGAACATGACCTGCAGGATTAGAGACCTAGTCCTAGGAGTGGAATTAGCGAGTTGCTTTTTTTTTGACTGGCATGAAACATGATGGCCTCTCGTGTTGTAAATTTTCTATGATCCCATGTACAACAACACCACCAAACAGGTCATCTCCATCAGAGACGACAAGAACATGAGTTGCAAGAAAGTATCACCCTGATTCATTGGAGGGAGGTCCTGAGATTCTGAATTAAGAATCACGGCCAGAGTACTATAAACCATTTTCACATTTAGGTCTAAAGGTTTTTATACCTGATTGGAGTGAGTGTTTGAATGGATGACAGGCGTACATTCCATTTTCCAGCATTCCTCACCTCTACAAGCACAAATTTAGCCCAATACAGACTCCCAAGTTGCAGTTGCATTTGTAATACAAAGGAATATTAGCAGCATATATCACTGTGTTTCTATCACATTATTCTTCAATGGAAATTGGTGACAAGCCACAGATACGACTACATGACAAGGTTGTAATGACGTGCATTAATTTTAGTGCATGCCTTACATATTAAAAATGATAGTTTTCATTCTACCAAATGCATTGAAACATCAAAGTTTACATGCATATCCCATGCAACTGAGTACTGAGAACACATGCTTGAAAATAGTGTCCTTAACTTGTATTTTTTTTACCAATGAGCAATGCAATTAGTCGCATCTGGATTTCCAATTAGCAACACCTAGTTTGTAACATACTGGATGAATTGTTCAATATGGAAGATTCGAGAAGAAATTAATCATTACTGAAGGTTCCATCCTTGCAACATGTTAATAGCAAACCTCACATTACCTACAGAAGTGCGTGCAGTGCAGCAGACAGGATATTGTGGTAAAACTCAGATGCAAGTTGCCATTTTGTAACTGACCTGGCGGACTAAACCCATGTTCACTGTTACTTTATCCAGCTCCTGTGTTGGAAGCTTTGACAAAGACCGCTATAAACAATAAGAATTGAAACATCAATTGCGATCAACAAGGTCCCTGCTTGTCAGGCAATGAAAACACATTAGAAAGGAAGGAATCAAAACCAGATTGCAATCAATTTGATCAAATAGAAGAAACACTGCTTTAAATGGCCTCAGTGTTCACACCACAAATATCATGTGTTACATCTACTTCAACCACTCTCTGAGTTGGTAACTAACATTACTTTCAGATGCTATAACCAGTATCACCCTAAACTTTAACTTATCTAAAGCAGACAGTACATATGAATCTGGTTGAATTTCCAACATTACATCATTGACTGTAAAGAGCCTTTGGGGCTTTCAGGGTGAAGAAAGGTTTCACATAAATACAAAGCTTTCTCTCCAAAACAGGAGGGAACATCAAGATGTTCCCAAGTTTTTTTTTTATTTGTAGTGCAAAACACAAAATGCTTTCCATATTTCAGCATTTAGAATTTTAGCTCAGAAGAAATGTCACCGGTCACCTATCAATAATCTCCTTCCCCAGACTACCCACCGCCATCAAACTTGTTCAGCCAATGGTGCACCTGCAGTGGAAAAAGCCATGTCGATACTTACCTGGGACCGTCACCCAAAATGGAGAAAGGTCACTGTTCAAATGTAGACCCATTACTCTCTCTTTTCAAGCACTGGCTGATCCCAGCCTCCAATTCAGATTTCAAGTATTTATAATTTACAACCATGCCTATATATTACAGAGGAATCAGAGGATTGTGAGTCTTTGGAACTCCTTGCCATTGAGAGCTGTGGTGTGTATTGAAGCCTGAGAAAGATAGATTTCTAATCACTTAAGGAATCTAGGGTTTTAGGGAAAGAGCAGGATAAAGGACGGAGCATCGGATCAGCTACAATCCCACTGAATGGCGGAGCAGGCTCCATCGGTTGAATGGCTTACTCCTATCCCTACTTCTTGTGGTGCTTAAGAAACCCATTCAGCCTAGCTTATTTCATTAGTCTGCAATAGCCCAAATGTCCTCCAATTCAGCAACCATTTGTTTCTCAAAGGATTCTAGGGTCTTTGAATCAACTGATGGGCACATTAGCAACATTTAATAGCCATCTAGATAAGTACATGGATAGGAGAGGTTTCAAGGGCTATGGGCCAAACGTGGGCAGATGGGTCTGGTTCACTGGGCAACACAATCGGCATGGACGAGTTGGGCCAAAGGGCCTGTTTCCGTGCTGTATGACTCTATAACTATTCTTCCTGGAAGGCACAGGGTTGCAGCTCCAATGACCCAGGTTCAATCCCGACCTTTAGTGATGTCTGTGTGGAGCTTGCAGCTGTGACGACGGGGTTTTCCTCGGATGCCCTTGTTTCCTCCCACATCCCAAAAACATGTAGGTTGGGAGGTTAATTGGTCACTATAAAATTGCCTCTAGATTGTGTGCTGAGTGGTAGAATCTGGGAATAGAATAAGTTACAAGAATTAGCGGGGGAATTGGATTGCTCTGTGAACCCAAAATAACGTTCTTCTGTGTCATGAGGAAAAGTGGGAAGTCTACTTTCCAATGCTATTCCCACTTCTCATGAACAAGAGACTCCCAAACCAAAGTCCTAAATGTACCTGTTGCTAGTTTGTGCCCGTGTCCATGTTTAATTTAATCTGATCAGTATTACATCTCCTTTCCATGCAGATTAACCTCCTTCTGCCAAAACATTTCTTCCACTGATGATAGAATGTTTGTAACAGAGAGTATGGTGTCTGCCAGAGATGGTCCACACACTCCGGTTTAACTCACACCAGGGAAGATGAGGAATTTAAATTAAGTAATTAAATAAATCTGGAAATAAATGCTGGTAGCAATAATAGTGACCAAGAAACTAAAGACTGTTGTAAAAAATAATTGGCTCATTAATATACTTTAGGGTAAGGAAATCTGCCACCTTTATCCAATTTTGTCTAGGTGCAGTTCCAGACCCACAGCAGTGGTGTCGACTCTGGTTTAAAAAAAAAGCCTAACAAGCCACTCAGTTCAACGGCAATTAGGGAAGGGCAATAAAACCTTGCCTCACTGAAGACTCTGGCCTCCATGAATAAAATGAAAGCCCGTTGCCTCACTGAATCTAACCTAACACAACATAAGAAAAGCACTACTGTGAAGCATTGATAGTTCAGCTGCAGGAGCTAATACAGAATATATATTTCATGTAAATGCTGGCTGCATTTTGCAAAATGCAGAGATATCTAGTGGCACGAGGTAGGTACTGCATGCAGTGTCCCAAACAGGACCGAAAGCAAGGCAATGAAGTCCAAACTGGAATCAAAAATGAGACATTTCAAACATGGAAATCAAAAATAATGCTAATATTTCAGCAGCTTAGGCAAATACATAGTGAGGAAAACAGAATTAATATTTCTGATTATCGTAAATGTTCAGTGTTTCCAACTTTTACTCTTTTAACATTAGAAAAATTAACTATTGCAGGACTGCACTCCACAGAATTTACAATATTATACTCAAACAGCAATTCAGTACATAAACCTCCCTAAGTCACTAATTTTAACCAAGTTTGAAAGAGTATGTCCACATTCCTAACCACGGAATACAAGAACACTTGTGCTGCAGTCTGGGTCAAAATTTTGATTTATTTACAGGACGCAAGTTTTGTCAGTAAAACCAGCTGTTATTACTCTTGAACTGAATGGTTTGCTGAACTAGTTCAGAAGGTTTAAGTACCTTTACTCTTAAGGCAGTTTGCTGTGGGCTCAGATTCACAACAGCCCTGGTTTCTCACGCTCTTCACCGTGGTGGCAAAGACATAGAAACCAAAGAACTGGAGATTATATATAAGATATCTTTAATAATCACCTGTACATCGAAACACACAGTGAAATACATCTGTTTGCGTAGAGCATTCTGGGGGCAGCCTGCAAGTGTCGCCATGCTTCCGGCGCCAACAACTTCCTAACCCGTACGTCTTTGGAATGTGGGAGGAAACCGGAGCACCCGGAGGAAACCCACGCAGACACGGGGAGAACATACAAACTCCTCACAGACAGCGGCCAGATTTGAACTGATTTGAATGGATTTGGCTGGCGCTGTAAAGCATTACGCTAACCACTACACTACAGTGCCTGCATTCTCATAACGTGTTCAGAAGGGCAATAGCAACTGTGCAGAATTTCACATTGTCAAAAGCTGGAAATGTGCATTTTTGTTTGTTCAGAAGGGGTTTGGAGGTAGGGGTTTCTCTACCAATATTCATTCCTCAACAAATATCACTAAGCAAAATAGGTTCTAAAAGCAAAGGTGCTGGAAATCTGAAATAAAAACAGAAAATGCTGGAGATACTCAACAGGTCAGACAGCATCTGTGGAGAGAGAAACAAGATTAATATTTTAGGCCATATCATCAATCTGAATTGTTATCCCTGTTTCTCTCTCCACAGATATTGCCAGCCCTGAGAACCTCTGGCATTTTCCGTTTTTATTCAAGCAAAATAGAATAGCTGGTCATTAACTTACTGTCATTTATGGGACAGAGCTACACTCACCGGCTGCCAGATTTGATATGTTACAACAGTGAATACACTCCAAACACACCGCACTGGCTTCATAAATTCTCCTTTTGAACTTCTTAAAATGACTGAACCAGCATATGTTGGGATAGGCACAACAAATGTGAAGTATAGTATTTCAACATAACAAAATATCCAATTCAAATTGTTTGCCTATGCTTACAAAGCAGCAAGTCTGGAAATCTGCTGTAGTGAACACACTGATTTAACAGTCTTTACTGTCAGTTCCCTTGGGGCTATGTTTCAGTGAAGCAGACTTGTATCTAGACAGACAAAATACATATAAAACAAGTGGACTTCGAAATGTCAATAAAGGTGATTTAACACAATACTGGTCAAACACTTAAATAAACAAGAGAAGTTTGTATCTCCACCCTTGCACAAACACAGATTCCAATTTGGGAGAAATGTTCAAACACAAGGTTCATGAAACAATTATCTAAAAGATCTAGGCTATCACATGCTGCAATTCAGGATTTCACAAGCAACCCAATCACAACTGGCGTATTAAGCTATTTCTTTATTCATTCATGGGATGCAGGCATTACTCTGCCATTATTACCCATGCTTAACTGCCCTTGAACAACTCACTAGGTCATTTCTGAGGGCAGTCTGGGGTCAGTTCTGGGCCAGGTCAAGGAAGGGTGGCAGATTTTCAAAAAGGAATCGGGCAAGCACTTGAGGGAAAATAATTTGCAGGGTTATGGAGGAAAGGACTGAAGCTAGCATGCACTTGATGGGCCAAATGGCCTCCTTTGTGGGAAAACTATTTCTTCTTTGTCTACAATTTCCTTTCCCAATGGACATTAATGAACCAGATGGCTTTGTACAACAATCCGACAGTTTCATGGCTACCACTTGAGATACCAGCCTTTTATTTCAGTGTCTATTTGACTAGCTTATCCCCAGCTGTTGTACTGGACTCTTGAATTCCTGTCTCTGAATTGAAGGGTTTGCAATTTTTGGTATAACCCTCCATCCAATTACACCCCGTTCCTGTGGTGAAAGAGATTATTTGGTGTACAATGGTGCAGTGCTCCAATGCAATTACTTTCCACCCACCCTTTCCTGAAGGTACTCTCTAGGCTAGAGTGTAGCTGAACTGACCCCGAAAAAATTCTCCCTTCCCTGGTATTAAAATAGCCTCTGCTGCTGTGTTATGACAATCTAATTTCATTTATTCCTCCCCCATTTTATTCCTCATCCTTCCATGTATCTCTTGCATTATTCTACAGACACCAACCATTTACCTGTCTCCTCTTCGTATGTGGGCCTTTACCATTCAACATCCATAGGTCTTTGCGACACTTTGCCGCAGTGGTCTTGTGGATAAGGTTGTCAGCCAAATCCAGATGCACAGAATAACGGAAGAAGCAATTTAGTGTAAATCCTTTGCTTTTAATACTGGAACTCAATGTTTTTAACTAAATCTGAAAATTTAATGGATTCCCTTTTTCATAAATATTCACACAATGAACACATCCTGATTAAGATAAATTAGTGATGTTTTGGGGCTATCATTCACATTGTCAGTTTACCAAAACCAGCAGTGCCCTCAACCAAACTCACAGATGCAGTACATTTCAAAATGTCTCTCACATGTAAACACTTGCTGTTAAATTTGAACCACACTCCCGAGCTCTGGGAACCTGGCTCTCAATTATTAATGTTAGAGTTTATTACAACAGAATGACTTGCTTTGATTAGTGTTTCTGCCCTGCAATCAGACTTATTTAAAACTGCATTTTAAAGCTTTGTTGCTGTCAAACTGGGAACCAGGTTCCCAGAGCTCAGGAGTGTGGCTCACTTTTAACAGAAAGTGTTTACATGTGAGAGGTATTAGTAGTTGAAATGTAATGTAGCCATGGGTATAGTTAAAGGCATTGCTGGTTCCAGTAAGCCAAAGGCAAGGAGGTAAATATCAGCAGCTTACCGGAACCACGATGTCTATGTTGTCTAAATATTTGTGAAGAAGGGAGGCCATAAAAATTTGAGTCCTGGTATTTAAAAAGGGTTGCTGCATGCAGGTAGCAACACTGGAGAGCACAGTCAGTGAGAAAGACAGAATCAGAGGGACATGGGGTTCCTTACTGAATTGAAATCAACAGATTCAAATTTCCCAGAAGCCGTGGTGATTAGACAGGCCCCTGGAGGGGAGAGAGTCTTAATCCACTGGAGCCAGTGAGTCCAGCGATTGCCCTTGACGCTCTCTCCCTGTGTCTAAATGGGCTGTCTGCCTGGAGATGTAAAAGCGACTGAGAACTGTCATGGGAGTGGGATGTAGTACACCGAACCTACACAGTACTTCCAAGGCAAGTTAATTTTGTTCTGAAACTCTTTGTTTTGAGTAGAAAGGAGCTCAGACCAATTAAAGAATGTGACCAGCACTGTGCCTGGACACTGCAGCTGTTTATCTGGGCTCAAACCCGTACCAGGATCTGAACTTGGAAACGAGACTGGTCAACAAGGGCATTTATCTTCAGGCTGCTTTTTCCTAGTCAGCTGTTTCACTGTTTGTGACCGCTTTCAGCAGCACTTGTTCAATAATCACCCAGCCTGGTGCCAAGAGTCAAGAACATAAAATCAAAATCCCACGTGCCCAAATGACATTTGGCTCACCTTTCACTCCCCCCACCAATAGACACACGTGTGCACTCTCAATATTTAATGCCCTGTGATACAAATCTCCCAGAAATACCTTATGGTCACTGATCTCAATGACTACTAATCATATCAGTACCTATAAATTCACAGTATACATTGCAATTTCATTTACAGGACATAGGCATCACATTTATTGCCCATTCCTAATTGAGCTCAGAGGAAGGTGCTGTAATCTTAAATTGCTGTCGTCCTTGGTGAAGGTACTCCCACTGTACTGATGGGAAGGATTCCTGGAATTAGACCACTGATGAAGAAGGAACAGCAAAATATTTCCAAGTCAGGATGGTGAATGACTTGGAAGAGAACCTGCAGGTGGTGTTCCCATGCACCCGCTGCCCTCTCCCTTGTCATTCTTGCTGGTAGAGCTCACAGGTTTGGGAGGTGCTGTCAGATTAATCTAGGCAAGTGACTCCAATGAAACATGCTGAAACCATGATGTACCAGTGCGGGGAGGGGTCAATGTCTTTGGAGGTGGGTGGGATGTCAATAAAATGGGCCGCTTTGTCTTATTTGATGTTGAGTTTCTAAACTCCTTTTGCCGCTGCACTCATCCAGGCAACTAGACAGTATTTCACTCATTGACATATGCCTAGTTGGTGGTGGAAAGGACTTGGGGTGTCAGGAGGTGAGTCACTTGCAGCAGGATATCCACCCTCTCACCTGCCCTTTATATCCACTGTATCAATGGCCACCTCCTGATAGCTTTTCACCTTTTGGCTGGTTATTTAATTGTTGCAACCAAAGCAATCAAGTCCCTGCCGATGGTTTGAATATAAATGTAAATCTGGACACTGTTTCCATTTAGAATCCAAGTTTCAGGTTGCCAAAACGATTTGATTTTGATGATTCTGTGAATCTGCAGGTTTGGAAGGGGCTCCTTATGGCATAATTTCTCATTGACGGATGATTCCAACATCAGAACAGCATCTAACTTATAGACAGAATTTACTTCACAAAAACAGGCCAATTGACCCAGATGATTTACACTAGTGTTTATTGTTCCTCTCTTCATCTTCCCCTGTCAGTTTCTTACTCCCTCACATGTTTTTTGTGCTTCTCCTTAAATGTATTTATATTGTTAACCACAACTTCTCCATGCAATAGCAATTTCCACATTCTGATGAAGTTCTGGCAAGATTTCGCCTGAATTCCCTGCTAGCTTCTTTAGTGACCACCAGACCCAAAGTTTTGGTCTTCCCCATAAGTGGAAATGTTTTCTCTACATGTACCCTTTTACATCTTTCTTGACCAGAATTGAAAATAAAAGAAACACAAATATTAGTCACTATGAAACTGTCAGGTTGTTGCTGAAACTCGAGGCTGATTCATGTCTTTCAGGAAAGGCAGCCTGCCATCTTGCAGGGATTGACCTAAAGCAATGTGATCAACTCATATTGTCCTCCGAAATGACTCGCCTGATCACTACAAAGAATAAAACCAAGGCTGCAGCAGTTCAAAGTAAGTGTCTCACCTTCCCAAACTAAGAACAAGTTCGGTTTGTCCCCTTTGACTCTCACCAACTTTTATCAATGCACCACAGAAAGCATCCTATCTGGATGCATCACGGCTTGGTACGGCAACTGCTCTGTCCAGGACCACAAGAAACTGCAGAGAGCTGTGGACACAGCCCAGCTCATCACGGACACCAGCCTCCCCTCCTTGGACTCCGTCTTTACCTTTTGCTGCCTTGGCGAAGCAGCCAGCATAATCAAAGACCCCACCCACCCGGGACATTCTCTCTTCTCTTCTCTTCCATCAGGTAGAAGATACAGGAGCCTGAGGGCACGTACCACCAGACTTAAGGACAGCTTCTACCCCACTGTGATAAGACTATTGAACGGTTCCCTTATACGATGAGATGGACTATGTCCTCAGGATCTACCTTGTTGTGACCTTGCACCTTATTGCACTGCACTTTCTCTGTAGCTGTGACACTTTACTCTGTACTGTTATTGTTTTTACCTGTACTATCTCACTGTACTACCTCAATGCACTCTGTACTAACTCAATGTAACTGCACTGTGTAATGAATTGACCTGTACGATCGGTATGCAAGATAAGTTTTTCACTGTACCTTGGTACAAGTGACAATAATAAACCAATACCAAGTAATAACTTCTGGTCTTGCCAATGCCGCCTATATCCAGAATAAAAGAGGAAAAATAAATATCATTGGTTTGATGAATACAGCAAGAATGCACTGGGTTTCCTCAATCTATTGCCTTTTCAACATAATGGTGCCATTCTTATTTAACTATCAAAACACCAGTTACAAAACACAACCATTTTTTGAACCACACAACTCATCTCCCATGCCATTCCTACACTGTTCGTAGGTCCAGAATCAAAATAATTTTGTTGACTCTACTCTGCTGAAAATGCAATTGGTAATACATATAACGGTGACCTTCAATGAGTTTGTTACACCAAATCACCATGGCATTAGCAAGATCCAGTATAGTTTTACTGATCGGACTGTTTGCAATGCATTGCCAAGTAGGGTGATGAAATTAGATTCAATATTAATTAAACAGGGAACTAAGTTAATACATGAAGGCAAAATAAAAATATTAAATGAGAGAATGGGATTATCCATATTGCCTTTCGAAAGAGTTGGCTCAGGCTTGATGTGCCGACTGCTCTACTTTTCTCTGATTCTACTCTATGCTGTGATGATGTTGCAGTGTGGATAACCTTATTAGTCACAGCCTTTAGTAATGGTCAAGCCCTCTGTTGCTGCCGCCATTTCCTCGTTTACTTCTTTGAAGGTATGACTCACGCTGGCGAGGGACGCTACAGTATTGGTTGCAGCTGTTGCCTGAGCCCAAGCACATCAGGCCAGCCTTACTCTGGTTCCAGCAGGTGGAGTCACTGGGCAGCAGTTCCTGGCTGACTTGCGCCTTGCTGTCAGTCCTCCAGTCGAGATCAGGAACTGGAGATGTCCGCTGCATGCGTATCCTCCTTGGTCTGCGTGTCTTAGTTTCGTACATTTAACTTAAGTGAGAGATTTTTGGATACCAAGGAGATTGAGGGTTGGTGGATGAGGCACAAATCTTACTGTATAGCAAAGCAGGATCAAATGACTCTTCTTCATCTCCTGCTTCTTATGTGATTAAGATTTCCAGAGCCTAGACTGCATTCTATTCAACAACCTAACATCTCTATGTTAAATAAAAACAAACCTGTTGTGAAAAAAATCAACCTATAGAGTCATTCAGCACGGAAAGAAGCACTTCGGCCCATCACATCCATACCAACCATCGAATGGCCGTCTACACTAATCTTATACTTATCTGATTTTATTCTCCCCCACATTTCTCCCCACTTCCCATCAGCTCCCCTCAGATTCTACCATTCATCCACTCATTTGCCAATTAAACTACCAACTCTCACGTATCTGAGATGTGGGAGGAAACCCACATGATCAAAAGGAGAATGTGCAAACTCCACATGTACAGCACCTGAGGTCAGGATTGAACCCAAGTGGTTGGAGCTGTGAGGCAGCAGCTCCTCTGGAGGCACCACCTTGTCATTCTGTCAAGTATGTTTCAATCAGTTGGACAAAAAATACAATGTACGATAATAAGGGGAACAGCATTAAGTTCCTTCATATTTTAGCATCCTCCTAATGAGTAATGTGGTCGCTAGTTTTAGTAACATCACAAACTGCAGTTCCTTTTTTGAGATTTCTTTCTTCTAGAGAAGGAAGAATGTTGGTTGCATAGAAAGTGAGCTGGTTGGCCGTGGTCCCAACAAAAACACAAGTTCTGAGCTGTATACTTGAAACTTTTATATTTCATTATATAGACCATAAGACAGAGGAGCAGAATTAGGCCATTCAGCCCATCGAGTCTGCTCCACCATTCAATCATGGCAGATTTTTTAAACCTCACTTTCCCGCCTTCTCCCCATAACTCTTCACCTCCCTTACCAATCAAGAACCTATCAATCTCTGCTTAAACAGGCCAAGCACTGATGTCAAAGCAACAATTAGTGACAGAAAGCTGACCATATATTGAAATAGAGATATAGAAAAAATAAGAGTAGTCCAGATGCCTCTTCAGCCTGCTCTGCCATTCAACAAGATTTAGACTCAGCTTCATTTATCTGCTAATGCCTGTAACTCTCGATTCCTCTACAAACCAAAATCTATCTGGGCCTTGCATACAAGTAATGACTCAGCTTCTACAGTTCTCTGGGTTAGAGAATTCCAAATATACACAAATATCAAAATTCTGATAGATTATGACAGGGTAGATGGAGAGTTGATGTTTCTCCTGGCTGAGGTGTGTAAAACCAGGGGTCAACGTCTCAAAATAAATGACAGTCCATTCAGGAGAGAGTGGAGGAGAAATTTCTTCATCCACAGGCTAACAGTTCTTTGGCATTCTCCACCCAAGACAGCTGTGGAGACTCGGTCACTTAGTATATTCACGACAAAGGTCGTAGACTTTTAGATATTTAAGGAATCAAGGGAAATAGGGTACAGAAAAGTGGCACTGAGGTTAAAAAGTCAGCCATGATCTTAATTAACAGTGGAGGAGGTGCAAGGGGTCAAGTGGACTAGTCTTGCCTTAATTTCTTATGCTCTTATATTATCTGAGATAAGAAGTTCCACCTCATCTCAATCTTAAATGGCCAAACCTTTATCCAAGACTATGCCCTCTAGTTCTAGATTTCCCCAGAAGGGGAAACATCTTCACAGCATCTATACCATCAAGTCCCTTTAACATCTTGTATGTTTCAATTAGATTACAAGGTCTACCAAAACCACAGAACATAATGTTTTGGCCCCAGTGTTGAAATAGGTTAGTGTACAAATCAAAGTGACTCCCAATAAATCATGCAGTCCACTCCAATCCAAGTCACAAAAAAGCCTTAGATGGTGATTGGTTTACAAAAGTTGGTTACCTTCTGTCTCCTCTTAACAAATTTCAGTTCCTGAATAAGCCCTAGAATCTAATTGTAAAATTAATAGGAGTTAAAGAAATCATGTACCCTTACATCTGAAAGAAACCAACCTGGTAATCCTGATCATCGATGCAAAATCTCTCTCGCAGATTCCTAAAAACCATCGGGCAATACTCCTTAAATTTGAAACGGCTTGGGAGATTCTCCCTACAAAAAACATAATCAACAGTTTCCTCAAACTGGGGTTGTTAAACCACTTTTTGATAAAACACTAAGTGCCTATGAATTACTGAGAGCTAATGTGCCTGATGCATCTCTTCCTCCAGGAATCAGTCTTGAACAAAACAGCACACTGAAGAGACTTAATTAAATCTAATTTTATTGCTGGACCTCCCAAATTCTCTCTCACAGCCAGGAACTGTGACTTTATTATTTCTTCCAAGAAAAAAAAGTGAGGGCGACAGAGAGGAAATCACAAAAGGAATTTGAATTTCCACACAGTTACTATTTCCCTTAATAACTGCATCATACCCTTTCAACAAGGAGGACTGTCTGGATCTCAAACACATCTTAAACCTGTTCCAAGATCTCTCTCAATTCTCAAATGCTTGCTTTTGAAGTTTGCCAAGCAGTGGCTCAGACAAAGAACTAATAGAATTAATTAGAATTTGAAACACAGGAACAGGGTGTTTGGTCTCTCTATTCAATGCTGGTACTTATGCTCCACACTAATGTCCTTCCCCCATTCTTAGTGCACCCTTCTGTCCCTTTCTCCTTCTCATACTTGCTTAGCTTCCTGTCAAATACATTTTCTCATCTCAACCTCAATCGTTCCGTAGTGAGTTCCACATTCTAAACACTCACTGGTCTGAAAAAAAAGATCTTCTTTAGTTTCTTAATGGATTTGTTGATGATAATATTTAAGCCTATTTATTTAGTTCTTCCCAGAAATGAAATCATCTCTAAGTCTATCCTATCAAACCCTTTCATAATTTTAAAGGCTTCCATTGGATACAGTAATGAAGCCCAGTTCTTCATTATATAAAACTCAATCACTAGATCCCGACAACATTTAGGATAGTATTTACTTTTACACAGATTAGCTGCAAGTCTTTATCTAATAGTCTACTAGATTGACAACTGCCACACACTCCCTCCCTGTCCTTTTCCAAACTATTTCTCTCATTGTCCTCTGTCCCATTGTCCTGCCATCATGTCATTCTTCATTCAAGAGTATTCTGGGGATGAGTTGTTTGTGGTACCTCAATCAGTGCTTTTCTTGTAGTTCTTCATTTGGATATGCAAAAAAAAACAAGTTTAGCTTGCCAATTCTTTCTATGTCCTCTCAAGAAAGTGTTTGCCCCTATCCTTTCTCCCCCAGTCCCTGTTCCTTGTCCTGGGAATATAATAAGGTATCAGGAAATAGGAATAACACATGCCTGAGTGTGATGATACCTCTTTAGGGCATTGAAAAATAATCTAAATTTAAACAAACCAAATCCAAATGCCACAGATTGTGAACTAAAAAAACACTTGCTTATTTCAGTTAATTTGATATATTAGAAAACCCTTAAGCTCTGAAGACCTTTCTGTGCTTAATAAAGTTCAAAGGGAATATTCTGGGTATACTTTATATATGAAGGTTTAACAGTCCAATACAGCCGGTTCAAATCATTAAACTTGAGGATATCTCCCTTTTTCATCTACGCAATAAAACTATGAAAATCACCGTCAACCTACTTGTTAAAAAGGTGATTGTCCACTTTTATCTTGCTGAATGCTTTGAAGTCATCTGGCATCAACATAACAGGAATCTGAACATGGCTCAGTTCATTGATCTGAAAAGGAAACAGTTAATACTGTAAATTCACTTTTATGGTAGTTCGCATTAGTTCCACTGTTTAAAATCAGTAACATGGGTTGCATGGAAGGGTGCTGGAATTTGAAAGAAAGGTGATGATAGGACACAAAGCAAAATAAATAAGGAGAAACTAGATCTCAAATTCAGTGTTATTTCAGTAGCATTGCATCAACACTGAGCAGTCCGAATAGTTCGTGGAACCAGTCTCCAAAACTAAGTCAAGTATCCTTTATGTCTCCTGTATGAATATAAAAATCATGTTTGACGATAAATTATGAAGTTCTAAGCTCATAACAGAGCACAGGAAATAGGAGCAGGACTATTCACATGAACATAAGAAATACAAGCAAGAGTAGGTCACACAACTGCTTGTATCTACTCCACCAAAATCAATAATATCATGGTTGATGTTTTACCTTAATACCATGTTCCTGCACTAACCTCATATCCCTTTAATATCCAAACATTTATTGATCTTTGTCCTGAATATACTCAGCAACTGATCTTCCATGACCTACTAGGGTTGAGAGTTCCAATGTTTCACCTTCACTATCCTCTGGGTGAATAGTTAATCCCATCTCTGCCAATGAATGGCTGGCTCCTTATATTGAGATTGTGACACCCCAGCCAGGGAAAAGGTCATCCCTGAATCTACCCTGTCAAGGCCACAAGAATTTTGTTTGCTTCAATGAGGTCCTCTCTCATTCTTCTGAACTTTAGAATAGCTTAATTTCTCCTCGCATGATATCCTCCGTCCCTGAAATCTGGTAGGGATATCAGACTTGTGCATGATGTTCCAGGTGTGGCCTCACCAGGACCCTATTTAATTTCAGTAAAAATCTTGCCTCTCGCATGCAAATTCTCTGGCAATGAAAACTCAGGCGCCACTTACCTTTCTAGTTCCTATTCAGCCTGTTCAACAAAATCATGACTGCTCAGATCCTGGCCTCCTTCTACTTCCCTGGCTATTCCCAACAATCCTTTATTGCCTTTTGGTCCAAAAATCCTTTACCCTTGATTCCTGTTTGATAACTTCAGTCAAAACGCCTACAAAAACACAACAACCTTCCTCGCGGAAGGTGGGAGAGGCAAGTGGGATGAGGGTGGGTGATCACAAGGATGATTAATGTAGGAGTACTACTGATTTGCTATCCAGCAACCTCTGTAGCACAGAATAAACATGTGCACTGTGTGCATAGGTTGGTGTGTACGCATTGCCTGCATAGGTTACCGAGTCTACAGTTGGAGCCAGCTCTGGTCCTCCAAGCATATGGCAACTAAAGTGGCTATGTCCAGCAAATGTACCATGGTGCTGATCCTTTCTCAAAATGTAGGACTGGTGACTCAGAGACAGAAGGTGAAGTTTCTTCATGGCAGTAGGATAAGGTAGATAAGGTAATAAGGGTTGAGAGCTTCAAGTTCCTGGGAGTGAACATCACCAACAGCCTGTCCTGGTCAAATCACGTAGATACCACAGCCAAGAAAGCTCACCAGCGCCTCTACTTCCTCAGGAGGCTAAAGAAATTTGGTTTGTCCCCTTTGACTCTCACCAACTTTTACCGATGCACCATAGAAAGCATCCTATCTGGATGCATCATGGCTTGGTACGGCAACTGCTCTGCTCAGGACAGCAAGAAACTGCAGAGAGTTGTGAACACAGCCCAGTGCATCACGGACACCAGCCTCCCCTCCTTGGACCCTGTCTTTACCTCTCATTGTCTTGGTGTAGCAGCCAGCATAATCAAAGACCCCACCCACCCGGGACATTCTCTCTTCTCTCCTCTTCCATCGGGTAGAAGATACAGCAGCCTGAGGGCATGTACCACAAGACTTAAGGACAGCTTCTACCCCACTGTGATAAGACTATTGAACGGTTCCCTTATACGATGAGATGGACTATGACCTCACGATCTACCTTGTTGTGACCTTGCATCTTATTGCACTGCACTTTCTCTGTAGCTGTGACACTTTACTCTGTACTGTTATTGTTTTTACCTGTACTACTTCAAGGCACTCTGTACTAACTCAATGTAACTGCACTGTGTAATGAATTGACCTGTACCATCGGTTTGTAAGACAAGCTTTTCACTGTACCTTGGTACAGGTGACAATAATAAACCAATACTAAATTCAGTTAAATAGTGACTGAATTTTGCTCTTTTCAATAGAATACTAGTATCAGTAACCCAACTAGTTCACTAAAATGTGCCATCCTCACCCAGGTTACCCTGGATGCACCTTAACAATCACAGCAAATTGGTTGACTCTTAATAGCCCTCTGGGAGAGGTTTATTGAGCTGTAAACTGTATCAAAGTCAAGCATAGTGTACAAACTACAGCAATACACAAAGTGCTGGAGGAACTCAGCAGGTCAGGCAGCATCTATGGAGGGAAATGAACAGTTGGCATTTCGGGCCAAGACCCTTCATCAGGACTGGAAAGAAAGAGGGCAGAAGCCAGAATAAAAGGGTGCGGGAGGGGGTTTTATACTGGCTGTCTCCCCTCTTTCTTTCCAATCCTGATGGAAGGTCTCGGCCTGGAACGTCAAATTTTCATTTCCCTCCATAGATGCTGCCTGACCCGCTGAGTTCCTCCAGAGCTTGTGTGTTGCTCCAGATTTCCAACATCTGCAGTCTTTCTTGTGTACAAGCTACAGCCCGGCTACCTGACCCCAGTACAATGCGATCCAACTGTATCCATTGGTTTGAGTCAGGTCAGGTGTCTATTCTGATAGAATGGTGGGGTTAGGTTGGGTCGGGTCAAGGTGACTTGCTTAGCACTAACCCACATCCTTTTTATTGAACAATAGCAATGTATGTGTAGCCTGGCCACTTGCTTGCAAACACCTATGGATTGGGTCAGGTCAGGTCAGATCAAACAAAGAAAAAATTACAAATCCTTAGGCTAGTTCGGTCTGGATTGGCCAGGTCAGGGTTTGAGTTTTATATCTGAGCAGACCTGTGGTGTGCACACAACAGCGATTTAAGGTGACAGCCCATCAGCACACCTTCAAAGGCAATCAGCTTGAGAACGAAGTACTAACTTTGCCCGTGAATCTCACATCCCATGAATAAATTGATATATTAAAAAAATCCACCTAGAGGAACAGGAATTAGAAGGAGAAAGGAAATAAAAGCTACAGCCAAATAGCTTTCCTTTTGTGTTGGAAGCTATCCTACACCTTTAAAATGGGTTTATACAGGGTACAAAATGTTTAGCTTTATTCTCTGCAGAAACAAAAGACTAAAGAAGATACTCTGTTCATGTTGAAATATTGGGAGTGAAAGCAGTGTACAAACACCTCAGATTTGCTCAGAAGTATTTTTAAACACTTCAAGAGTCTAATTTTGCAAACATTGGCATAGCCAGGAACTTGGATAACAATTAGCAAATTAAAATACTACAAGAAAACTATAGTGTTACTATAGTATTACTCAAGGAACACCAAGTATCATTCTAATTTCCTGCAGCTCCTGTACTGTTAATGGCTCTCTTCCAGGCTCTGTCACAGGAAAAGGTTACCAGATGGACAGAGGAAAAGATTCAAGGATGTTCTCAATGCCTCCTTGTCAATAACAATACAGGACTCTTTCGAGGCCCTGTAATTGGAACGAGTGCACTTTAAGTCCTTTAGCGAAGATCCATTGGAGGGCAAGTCTGGTGCCAGCAGCCGTGGTAATTCCAGGTCCAGTAGCGCATGTTAAAAAGTTCCCCATTGAATCGTGGGAACCCTAGCTCATGGCCACTCAAAGTGGAGGAGCTTTTGGGATGGCACTGAAAACCTCAAGGGCATGTGTCAGGAGCATACAGAAACCAGAGGTAGGGCAAAAGGTGCCTGAAAAGTCAGGTGGGTGGGTAGTTTGTGAGGTGTTGCACTCTTTGTGCATAAACAACATAAGGAGTACAACAGCTCGCAAAAAAACACCCACTTGATTCATCCGGCACCTCCTGCCCTATCTCCAGTAGAGTCTACCAGTCCCATCAGTCACTTCCGAACCCAGACAACAGGAGTTGAAGCAAATCATCCTCAATCCCAAGGGACTGCATAAGAAGGCAAAGACAATGGGATAACAACTCCTTAACCACCCAATGCTGTGTATACCTGCACAACTCAGTAAACCTACTTACATTATCTGTTGCCTAATACTCTTAGAGAGCAGATACAATGGGCTCCTTATTGAAAAATTGTATAATCGTAGAACTCTAATGAAACTTAATCCTTTAAATGTTGGTAAAGCTGCCAGGATGCATTCATCTTGAGCTGCCAAAGGCAAAACAAAAAATCGTAGCTTTTTTTTTACTGAAGAAAGAAATATAGGATCTCTGCTAGATGCAGCCCCCTGGTTACGATAGATTTCTGGATGCAAAGAAATAAATTGTGATCTTCATTCAGTATAAACATACAATTCGCTTTGCATTACAGTTCTCGAAAGAAATCGAGAGCCTCAAGCAACATTTCTCGAATCAAACCATTAAGAATCAGAGCTCTTTTCCTAAAATAGAAAACCCAGGCTGTAAATGTGTTCAAATGACATGGGAGAAGGAACCAACAGTGGAACAACTGAATTCGGAACTGGCTAGATGATCCCTTAACCTGTATTTGATATCTTGACTCTAAAATACAACCATTTGCACTTTATGGCATAACTCTTGTAAGGACACAGTATATCATCTAAGTTACCAATGCCCCAATAAATCTACCAGTATCTTGAAAACTTTTCACAGTGCTACTACACAATGTTGTTTCTGTATTTAGGTATTCTTGCCTGCAAGCACCAACCCCAAACTTAGATGCATCCTATACCACTGCAGTACCTCAAACAATTTTCACACTGACGCTGCAAAGTCTTGCCCTGCATATTGCGCAAATCTAAAGCAAAAAGATTTTGCATTCAAATATCACCTTTCACTACCTTTGGCTATCCCAGAGTTATAGCCAATAAGAGTATAAGAAATAGATGCAGAAGTAGGCCATTCAGTCCCTTGAGCCTCCTTTGTCATTTAATGAGCCCATGGCTTTAGCTCCACTTTGCCATCTGTTCCAGGTAATATTTGACTTCCCTTCTGTCTCGGCTTTGATTCAGCCTCCAGCCATCTCTGGTCTAGAGAATTCGGAATAATGACAGAACGTAGAACATAGAACAATTACAGCACAATTCAGGCCCTTCGGCCCACGAAGCTGTGCCGAACATGTCTCTACCCTAGAAATTACTAGGCTTACCCATAGCCCTCTATTTTACTCAGCTCCATATACCTATCTAACAGTCTCTCGAAAGACCCGATGTACTTATTTGTGTACTGAGTGTTACAATGTCCCTCAAACAGGAATGTGATGATGGTCATTTATCTCAAATTCATTTGTGTTAATACATTGTTCTTTGCTTCTGAAATTCAGCTCCACTGAAGTGTCACCATTTCCAAAGGATTTTGAAAGCGGAGCATACCTCACTGTTAATATTGTATAATGCAATCAGAGTAAGTAATTGAGGACAAATTTCTATCCCAATCTAAGCTAGTGTATTAGTTTAGGGATAAATATTGGTCTGAACCTTCTCCAATCACGGTATCTTTTTCCAGTGAAGGTAGAGTCTTAATTTAAAGTCACAACTGAAAGACAACTGTTGGTTACACTGGTACTGATAGTGATATGAGGAGTTGACTATAGAGCATCATGTGGGCAGACTATTAAAGAGTTTGCTCGCTCTTTTACAAAGCATAATTAGCAAAACTCTTTAAACACTACACATTACACCCGGAATCACAGAAGAGTTACAAAACAGGAGGCAGCTATTCAGCTCAATGACTTTTTGCCGGCTCTATGCAAGAGCAATCTAGCAGGTCCCCTTTCCTTGCCCCATCACACATTAATTAGATGATCTGATAAAACATTTAAGTTAGAGTACTGTGTCCAGTTCTGGTCGCCTCATTATAGGAAGGATGTGGAAGCATTGGAAAGGGTGCAGAGGAGATTTAGCAGGCTGCTGCCTGGTTTAGAGAGTATGCATTATGAGAAGAGACTAAGGGAGCTAGGGCTTTACTCTTTGGAGAGAAGGAGGATGAGGGGAGACATGATAGAGGTGTACAAAATATTAAAAGGAATAGATAGAGTGGACAACCAGCGCCTCTTTCCCAGGGCACCAATGCTCAATTCAAGAGGGCATGGCTTTAAAGTAATGGGTGGAAAGTTCAAGGGAGATATCAGAGGAAGGTTTTTTATCCAGTGGTTGGGGCATGGAATGCGCTGCCTGGGGTGGTGGTGGATGCAGGTACATTGGTCAAATTCAAGAGATTGCTAGATAAGCATATTGAGGAATTTAAAATAGAGGGATATGTGGGAGGAAGGGGTTAGCTAGTCTTAGGTGAGTTTTAAAGGTCGGCACAACATGGTGGGCCGAAGGGCCTGTATTGTGCTGTAATGTTCTATGATTCATAAACATGGAGCAGGAGGCATATGCATAATCATCAAGTTACAGCCCTTCATAAACTGAACAGTTCCTCTCCTCATCTATTCCTTCAAAAATCTCCTCACTAAGCAATACAGGTAATAAATAACCTGAATTACCAGAGCAATAATTCAAAAGTTTCTCTTCTAAATTAGTATCCAATGTATTACAAAAGTTGTTGGTAATTATTCCACTAACAAAATCCACTAGCAGAAACAGTACCACACTCAAGCCACCACGGTGCTAAGCCGTCTGTGGAAACCAATAATAACCAGGGTAAAAAGCATTACCACACAAATTACAGACATTTAGTTAAACAGTTTTTACAATTATTATACAGTATATACAACAGTATTTATGGGATAACTGTTTCATAACCCTAAGTAGTTTAATTGTTCTGAGTTGATTAGATCTTTTCATCTCTGGTAAATTTTTAAAAGGCAGGCATGGTAGTGTAGTGGTTAGTGTGACACTATTACAGCGCCAGCGACCCAGGTTCAATTCCAGCCACTGTCTGTAAGGAGTTTGTACGTTCTCCCCGTGTCTGCATGGGTTTCTTCCGGATGCTCCAGTTTCCTCCCACATTCCAAAGACGTACGGGTTAGGAAGTCGTGGGCATGCTATGTTGGTGTCGGAAGAGTGGCGACACTTGCAGGCTGCCCCCAGAACACTCTACGCAAAAGATGCATTTCACTGTGTGTCTCGATGTTGTTACGGACTCGGTGAATGTCCCTTTAAGATAGAGTGTGTGTGTGCGTGCGTGTGTGTGTGGCGTGCTTACGTCAACAGAAGATAAAGGACGTAATGATGTTGTTGAAGAAGTCAGTCGAAGAGGGAGAGAGGAGAGAGAGAGAAGGGAGAGAGACACCAGCCTTCTAGTTTCTCTATCGATGGATGAGAAACAATAACTGTGTCTGCCATTGAAATCCATGTATGGAAATTGGAAGTAATCCGGTGGAGTTCACTTTGTTGCTGACCTGTAGAAGGAAACAGGTATTTGTGTGGACGACCACGATTCAGATACTTTTCAGGGTGAGGAAGTCACTACCGAGTAAACACTGAAGTGTCGTTTGGGTTCCATCGTGGAACATTTGGACTTCGTAATTACTCTCTCTATGTTCTCTACATCTACGTCTTATCTTCAGACAACGGTGGTCGTTGAAGAAGCCTTTGCTCATGTTTCACCTTACGGCTTGCGGAACTGAACTTTAAGAACCATTCCTGGACTTGGAGTTTGGGACTTTGCCGCACACACACACGAAGAGTTTAGTTTTTGGGGTTAATGTTCAAGGTTTAACATTTTTACTTCTAACATACTAACATTTTTACTTTTATTTTTCGTATTATCATAAGTAGTGATTAATAAAATAGTTTTTAACACTGAATCATGACTCAGTGTGTTTCATGTGACTCAATGTACATGTGACTAATAAAGAAATCTTATCTTATAGTTAGCTTTGCATTCCTAAATTAAAGATCTGTCATATTTTCTCATGATGCAAAACATCAACCATTTGTTTTATGAAGATCCTTTGCCCCTAGCATTGGTACTTAATCAGACAAGTTTCCATAGAAAATGAAAAGGTGTCGTGGGCATGGACAAGAAATAGGTTTTTAGAAGTGCCTTTAAAGGGGAAAGAGAGATGACGATCTGGGGAAGAAGGGAGGGTGGGAAGTGAAAGCATTTGGAGCCTGTTTCATTATGGCATGGCCTCCCAAAGTAGGGTGTTTGAAAGAGGCACACAAGGACAAAGTTAGACAAATGTGAGATTCTGAGAGGGTTGTGAGACAGGAGGAGGTTATGGAGTGAGGGGAAAGGCAACAGCGGGACCTGAACATAAGAACGATAAATCAACCTTTGAAAGCTGGATGTTTGCAAGATCAACCAACCTGAAACTAATCTATTTTGATTATCCATCAGCAATGCTTTCACACTTTAAAAAATGCAGTTGTACAAGAGTTGGTGAGGCTGCATTTGGAATATTGTGTTCAGTTTTGGTCACCCTGCTACAGGAAAGATGCTATTAAGCTGGAAAGAGTGCAGAGGAGATTTGCTGGGACTCGAGGGACTGAGTTATGGAGAGAGGTTGATAAATTATTCATTGGAGCGTAGGAGAATGAGGTGTGAGTTTATAGAGGTGCATAAAATCATGAAGTGCATAGATAGGGTCAGTGCGCACAGTCTTTTTCCCAGGGTTGGGGATGAGTTTAGATGGGAATCTTGGTCAGCATGGACCAGTTGGGCCGAAGGGCCTGTTTCTGTGCTGTGACTCTTTGCCTGATATCTGCTGAAATGTACACCAGCATGGATAGCTCATTTAACTGGGTAGTGGGCATGCAGGCAGTTGCTGGATTAAGAGCTGAGATGGGAAGAAAGCGTCAACTAAAAGAGCTCATTTGATTCTGCAAGTATTATTTTTGATTTAATTTAGTAAAGTTTTTTTTGTTTTTTTAGTGTACTTCAATTCTTTTTAACAAGTACTTCGGTCAAGTGGTGCATCAGCTATCAGTCTCTATAAAGCACTGCGAAATTGAAATCAGTCATAACAGCATTTACACATTCAAAATCACATTAACTTACTAAAATTTACCACACTCAACCAACATGTTACAGGACTGCAAATCTCCCAGATAAAACAGGATCAGTCAGTAGTCTACGTGAGCACTGTAAATTCCACAAGTGGGAAACAAAATGAATCAATATGTAAATTTTTCACATGGCTGGCATTTATTGTCTGCTCAGATGTTTATGTGTTAAAAGAAAAGTAAAGCAATGTTTGTCAGTTCTGCATTTTTTTGTTAATTTTTTTTAAATCAAGCCCTCTATAGATAAAGCTGACAACAAATTCCCAAAATATTCCAGGAAATATTTGAGATTGCAGACTGTCAGACTTTCACTGTAGTCTTGTTGTTAAGAACATGAGAAATAGGGGCAGACGTAGGCCATTCAGCCCCTCAGTCTGCTCTACCATTCAACAAGATCCTTTGATTGGTATCAAGAATTGGTATTGAAAGGAATGAATGAAGTGCAAAGTGTGGTAAAAATATGAGGTCTTCCAATTCACTAGAGAAAACAGAAATGTTGAATATTTTGAGACTATAATGCCAACAGCTAGACTCCCCAGCCAGAGAAAACATCATCGCTGGACACACCCTGTCCCTCCCAGAATTTTATGTTTCAATGAGATCACCTCTCTGTCTTCCAAATTCTAAGAATTAGAGGCCTGACCTACTCAATCTCTGCTCATATGACAGACCTGCCATTTCAGAAACTAGTCTGGTGAATCTTTGAAAACCATTTTATTGCCCTATCCCCATATACATTGATTTCTCTCATCTATAGAAATCTATCAATCCCTTTGGAATGTAATCAATGAACAAGATTCCACAGGGATTCTCAGCTGTGAATTCCAAAGATTCACTATACATTGAGTGAAGAAATGGCTCCCCTCTATTTTGAGACGGTGATCTCTAGTTCTGGACTCCTCAGGTAGGAGAAACATCCTCCCTGTACTTACCCTGTCTGGTGCTCTGAGAACTTCATACGTTTCAATGAGGTCACCTCTCATTCTTCTAAACTCTAAAGACCGTCGGCCTAACCTACTCAACACCCTCTCCTCATATGACACACCCACCATCCCAGGAATCAGTTTGGCAAATCTTAGCTTCATTCCCTCTTGAGATAAGTAGACCAAAATGGAACAACATGTTCCAAGGCCCTACATAATTGTGCTCCTGTACTCAAATGCTTGCATTGTCTTTCTAATTGCCTGCTTCACCTGCATGTTAGTTTCTGTACAAAGACCCCAGGTCCTTCTGAACATCAACATTTCCAATCTTTTAGCATTTATAGGTTTAAAGTGAGACAGGACAGATTTAAAATGGACCTGAGGGGCAACTTTTTCACACAGAGGGTGATGCGTATATGGAACGAGATGTCAGAGGAAGTGGTAGAGGTGGGTACAGTTACTGCATTTAAAAGACATTTGGTCAGGTACGTGGATAGGAAAGGTTGAGAGGGATATGGGCCAAGAACAGGCAATGGGACCAGCTTGGTTGGGCAACTTGGTCGGCATGGACGAGTTGGGCCGAAGGGCCTGTTTCCATGCTGCATAACTCCATGACTCTAAGAAATATTCTGGATTTTTGTTTCCTCTACTGAAGTGGGTCACCTCACACTCTTCCCACACTTCATGCAAGCACTGTACGTTGTTCATTCAAGACTAATTCTTAATATTAATCAAAGGAAAAGCTACAGAAAATACTCTCTGTGCCACAAGATGGCACAGGGACCTAGACCACCCCTCGAGACCTATGTTCAAACCCATCCCAGCCAATGGGACAGAAGTCTTCTCTGTCTGCTGCATGCGAAGTCCTGATGTAAATGGGTTGGGTTGGTGTAATTTGGGGTCTTATAATCAAAAATGGTGTCAGGAGCACTTAACAGACAGGATACTCTTTCTATAAAAGAAAGTGAGGCGTTTTAATACACTGAAACATCAAACTTTCTGAGGTTACCTGAATGCCAGGACATTGATAGTGGAGGACTTGGTGAAGGCAATGCCACTGAATGTCAAGGGTAGGTGGTTAGACTCCCTCTTGTTGGAGATGGTCATTGTCTGGACTTTTGTGGCATGGATGTTATTTGTCACTTACATAAGAACACAATACAGTTCATCTCCAGGTTGCAAATGTCTGACTTATAGGCACCCCTACATAAAGACGAGCTCCCATACTAATACTAAATTCAAAAATCTGACATACGTACATATATATGTTAATTTGTCTAAACAGCAGAATTAGTTTCCCTAATTGTTCTTTCTTATCAATCTTATGTGGCTTTGATGCCATTCTTTACAACACTGTGGAGGTATGCTGACCATAACGAGTGATTTTTGTGTGTTTTCCGGCTTATAGACAGATCGACTGAAGGATGTCTATAAAAACGGAACCCTTTCATTACCCAGGGACAGCCTGTACACCAGATGTGGTCTCACCAGGGCCCTACATAACTGGAGTAAATCAACTTTACTTTTGTACTCAAATGCTCTTGCTATAATTGCCAATTTGTCTATTATACCATTTGTCTTCCTGATTGCTTGCTATAGCTATAACATCCAGTACGAAGACACCTAGGTCTCTCAAAACAGCAACACCTTTCATTTATTCACCACTTATAAAAAAATACTCAACCGTTCTATTTTTTTTCTATCCATGTGAATGACCTCACGTTCTTCCAAATTAAATTCCACCTGCCTTGTTGTTACCCATTGTCTTAGCCTGTCTTATCTTGGTTGAGATATTTAAAGAAGGGTAGATAATTTTTTGAAAGATTAGGGAATTGAGGGCTCTGTGGAATTGGCACAGAAGAGGGGTTGAGGCCAGCATAGATCAGCCATGATCATATTGAATGGTGGGGCAGGCTCAAAGGGCCTGATGGCCTTCTCCCGCTCCTATTTTCTTGTGAAGCTTCTTTGGAACTTCTGCAAAGTGCACACTGCCACCCAGTTTTGTATCAGCAGCAAAGTTGGATATATTTATCCTTGATCCCTGAAACAAATCACTGAAGAGATTGTGCACTGGGGCACTGGCACTGATCCCTGAGGTACCCCATCAGTCACAACCTCCCAACCTCAAAGTGACCCATTTATTTTTTTACTTTCTCTTCTGTCCATTAACGAATACTCAATCCACGTCCACTCCTGAATGTTGTCTGGATCTTGTTACATGCAGGCTTTATTTTGTGAATGGACTCGAGCAATTTTCAAGGTAGGTCCCTACTTGTGACCTTATGATGGAAGGAAAGTCACTGACAAAGCAGTTCAAGATGGTTGGGTCTAGGATATTATCCTGAAGAACTCCTGCAGTGACTCCCTGGGCTGGAATGACTGACCTCCAACAGCCACATCCATCTTTCTTCA
Source organism: Pristis pectinata (assembly GCF_009764475.1). Lineage (NCBI taxonomy): Eukaryota > Metazoa > Chordata > Chondrichthyes > Rhinopristiformes > Pristidae > Pristis > Pristis pectinata. The sequence goes on from NC_067429.1 coordinate 5,902,046, forward strand.
TGTGAGGTATGACTCCAACCATCTGGGCATTGACAGTGCCTCAAGAAGGCGGCATCCATCACTAAGGACCCTCACCATCCGGGACATGCCCTCTCCTCATAACTACCATTGGGGAGGAGGTACAGGAGCCTGACGACCCACACTCAATGATTCAGGAACAGATTCTTCCCCTTTGCCATCAGATTTCTAAACAGTCCACAAACACATGAACACTACCTTGTTATTCCTTTTTTTATTGCACTATTTATTTTTATAATTCATAGTAATTTAATGTCTTTGCACTACTGCTGCCACAAAACAACATATTTCATGTCATATAAGTCAGTGATAATAAATCTGATTCTGATTCATTGGCTACTTCCTGAAAAGTGAGTAAATTGAACAAGATTGCATTTTGCATAGAATTCTGTGACACATACACACTGGAAGTATTGATTCAAAGCACAAAAATTCAGTGCATTTGTCAATTGCAGATGGCGGATAGAAGGAGACCACAAATTCTCTTTTCAGCACTATTCAACTCTCTTGCAGTACATCTAGAGCTGAGAGCAAGCTATGCATCAGAGGAGTGGAAGTGGATGCATTGAAGTACCAAGCATTAAGTGGCAGATAGTTAATCCTCTCTCTGGCCAGCACCATGTGGCTTACTGTGGTCAACAGTTGGCAGTGCCAACTGTTTTTTGACGAGGTATTTTTTGACGAGGTATTTCCTGCAGGGAACCCTATTTGCTTCTTTCAACACCTGTGAAGGACATTCTGTGGGAGGAAACAGCTCGTGGGAAGGAGAGCCACTCATGAGGTGCTGGCTCAGTGCAATGGGGAGCAGGACTGACAGCCACCGAACAGTTTTAAAGTGGGAGGAAATAGTACCTTCCCTCTTTTTTGTTAGGGTGTGCCTCAAGTCAAAGCTACAACCTCTACATTAGAAAAACAGCTAATTTGGTAGCAACAGGTGCTATTGTTGAACAGACAGATTTTGAAATGATATGCTCTTTAAAAAAACATGTTTCTCAAGGCAAGCTGCTCTGATGCACATGAGAGAAAGTCATTGTGTGATGGAGCTGCCACACAGTAATCCTTGTAGCTTACATAATAGTAGTAATTACAGGAAAACTCTCATAACCTTAAAGATTTTAACCGCTTTCTATTAATCTGATCCTGTCACCATTTGAAAGCATTTAAATAAAAACATACATGTCTTCACATGCATGAACTTAAGGCAAATATCACACTTCCTTCCTGATGCAAAACAGTAACAACTTGTATTTATAAAGTGCTTTTAACAGAATTTCATTCAGTGATCACCCAGTGTTTAGTGCAGTAGTATTCAACCAAACTGGGAAAGCTATTTAGAACTTATTCTGCTAGATATAGATACACCTTAACTTCAACTACCCATCCCCCTTCTGTAATTAGACCCAAGGCAGATACTGTGGAGTTTTCACAGGCAGAGGTAGCTTGATGACAAAATTGGGTGGCGCTTTCCAGAATTCATGATCTTTTATACTAAAATAATGCACTGTATAAAAAGTTCATCACCATTGTTCTTTTAAAAACATTCAATATTGTTTTAAGGCCTCTATTTAGAAGAACATTTCTTGGTACCATCAACCCAACTGACACCAGTTTGGAGTTAATGTATTATTCCATCAGAGATGGCAGATTTGTGATGAGAGAGCTGCACTGTGAGAGGTGGTGTTGTCCTTGTGAACTATATTAAGGATTCCAAGGCAGGGCTACAGAGAAGAGCAGGGAAGTTCTACCACATATCCTGGTCTAACTTTATCCCTCAATCAACCTCACCACAATGGATGATCTGCTCATTAATGCACTGCTCGTTGAGAAATTTGCTGTGTCTAAACTGCCTGTTGTGTTTCTCACAACAGTGACTAAGCTTCTAAAATACATTGTTAGGTGTAAAGCACCTTAGGATATCTTGAAGTTGTGAAAGGCCAGTTCACAGAAAGACAAGCTGCTCCAGAAAATTAATGGAACGGTTTTATATTTCTTTTGAGCCTATCACAGAATGACGTCTGAACATCTATATTCTCAAAGAAGCACGTATGAATTGTGGTCTCTGTTGGAAATGCAGTAGCCAAATTGTATACAGCAAGGTCCTGCAAGTTGCAATGAGACGAGTAACTAATGCCCCCCTTATTCTTCAGCTTATAGGTTTATTATCCTATCAGAGTTAACACTTCCAGCCCTGTAGCTCACCCTCAGTATCAGCCTGGATGAAGTGCTCAGTTGCCTGGTCCAGAGCTTCACTGAATGCCTCAAAAAACAAGAGAGATCACAAGGTTGACAACTACATACAGATACAAGAGAGCATTACAGTAAGGTCACTCTCCCTGAATCCAAATCCAGAAGAAAGAAACTATAGAGATGAAACAAAAAAAATTAGAACTGGAATTGTTTTATTATTGTCACATGTACTGAGGTACAGTGAAAAGCTTGTCTTAAATACCATTCATACAGATCAATTCATTGCACAGTGCATTGAGGTAGAACAAGGTAAAACAACACAGAATGCAGAATAAAGTATCACAGCTACAGAGAGAGTGCACTGCAGGTAGACAATAAGGTGCAAGGTCACAACGAGGTAGATTGTGAGGTCAAGAGTCCATTTTATCGTGCAAGGGAACTGTCTAATAGTCTTATAACAGCGGGATAGAAGCTGGTGGTACATGCTTTCAGGCTTTTGTATCTTCTGCCCGATGGGAGAGGGGAGGAGAGAGAATATCCGGGGTGGGTGGGTGGGGTCTTTGACTATGCTGGCTGCTTTACCGAGGCAGCGAGAAGTGTAGACAGAGTCCAGGGAAGGAAGGCTAGTTTTTGTGATGTGCTGAGGCTGAGTCCAGAACTCTCTATAAGTGTGTTGAGGAATGTGTACCAAAGAAAAAAGTTGAACACATGGCTTTTGATCCTTCACAAAAGGAACATCAAAAGCTAAGGAAGAAGCGCTGAAATTGTTCGCAGCTATAAAAATATAAATCAGGAGAAGGAGGAGGAGGCCACTCGGCCCCTCCAACTTGCTGAACCATTTAATAAGATGGTGCTAATCCAACTGTAGCCTCAACTTCACATTCCTGTTCACTCACAGTAACCTTTCAACCTTTTGCTCATCAAAAGTCCATCTACTTCTGCCTTAAAGACATTCAAATATTCTGCATTCCCTGCCCTTTGAGGATGAGAGTTCCAAAGACTCATGATCCTCTGACAGAATTCACCTCGTCTCTGTTTTAAATGGGCATCACCTTACTTTTAAGTTCTAGATTCACCCACAAAAGGAAAAATCCTCTTCAAATCTACCTTGTCAAACCCCTCAGGACCTTGTATGTTTAAATCAAGCCACCTCTCACTCTTCTAAATCCAGTATTTACAAGCCTAACCCACCCAACTTCTCCTCATAAGACAACCTGCCCATTCCAGGAGGAGGTACAGGAGCCTGAAGACACACACTCAACGATGTAGGAACAGCTTCTTCCCCTCTGCCGTCAGATTTCTGAATGGTCCATGAACCCATGAACACTACCTCGTTATTCCTTTTTTTTTGCACTATTTATTTTGTAATTTATAGTCACTTTTATGTCTTTGCACTGTACTACTGCCGCTAAACAACAAATTTCACATTATCAGGTGATAATAAACCTGATTCTGATTCTATTACTCTAGTAAGCCTTACTCCAATAATGAGTTACATTAAAATGAACAAATTAGTTATATTCTTTTCTTAACGCACAGGTGGTAAACTGACCCCATGTTAGTGAAAGGTACCACACCCAGCATGGCTATGTCTAATCTTGCAAGGGCCATTTAATCCAGCAAAGCATTATGCAAAAGAAACAAGACTCAGCAATGAACAGGCCCTACAGCAAACACTAGATTCCCGCTCTCTACCTGTTCAGACACTCTTCTCACTTGTTCGGAGTTGACTGCCTACAAGCTGAATAATTGTTATTTCACCTTAAGAACAAATGAGTCAGACTTTAACTTCTATCACAACAGCTATAAAACACTGACAGCTATAAAGAAACCTGGGTGAAGGTTTAAGACCCAAAGTGTGGTACAAGACCACATTTACAAAGAATAGGATGAGAGATATATCACATGGAAAAGATTAGATAACTACAGGGTTGTATAATTGCAACTTTTATTTTAAGAAAAGGTCTGGGAGAACTCAGGGGTAGTACAGCAACTCTGGATCCAACACAGGGGGAAGTGCAGAACACATATGATCGCATATTTGAAGGACCCACAACCAAAATTTAAAAATCTTAACGACCATGCTTCCCAAGAAACTCTTTGGAATTCTCTACCACAGATGGTTATGGATGTTCAGTCACTGAGTCAAGACCAAGACTGAGAGACTTTTATACACTGTGGGAGTCAAGGAACATGGGAATCAAACAGAATAGTGGCACAGGGTCACTTCATGTTATTGAATGACAGGCTACAGAGCTGCATGGTTGATTCCTATTTTTATTTCTTATCGTGATCTTAATTTTGCCTCCATTTCTCTCTGTCTCAAAGTCTGAATTGTATATGCATAACCTCTTACGTGTGAGAATAAGCTGTTCACCCCGTTGAGTCCGTTGTGTCACATCTGCTTCAGGACCAAAACTGGGGAATTAGTTCCAGATGTTTATTACTCTTGATGTGAAAAGGGATTCCAGATTTCATTCCAATATGTTGATACTCCCAATTTACGATTGTCTTCTTCTCAGTTCTCCACCATGGCAGGTAGTTCTTCGTAACTCTGTCCTAATAATTTTAACCCTTTAAATCCTGCTATCCTTCTGGTGAATCTATGCTCTACTTTCTCCAGGGATAATGCAATTAGTCTGAGGCTAGATGCCCACAGCAGTCCAGATCTGCCCAAGACTCAGTACAAATGAAACAGCACTTCTCATCGGTTTTGTCCATTCACCTGAGCTATCCAAATCTCTCTGTAATCTTACCCCCACATCCAGATCATACAGATGTTCCAATTTAGCATCATTTGTGAACTTGGACATTCACAACTCTACACAAAACTGGTCCTGGTATAGATCTCCAGGGAGCGCTACTTGCCATGTATCAGAGAACAAACCCTTTATTCTGTCTCATATTTCCCATCCAATAACCAATTCATTCTCCAAGTACTCTCATTTCTCATAATGACCTCAAGTACTTCCCAGTAGTCCATTTAGACACCATCAATAGACAATCCCCAGCTGACCATGCAAGTGACCTCCTCAAAATGTACATCTAAATTAGTCACATGTGAGCTACCCATTACAAACCAACAATGACTCTCTCATAGGAGTCACTGTATCCTATGAAAGATACCAGGAATTTCCCCACAATTTAAAACTTACAGGCCTGTAGTTATATGTTTTTTTTCCTGGTCCTTCTTAAACAGTAGATGAACAGTTTTAATTTTCCAATCTCAAGGTGTAATTCACATGAAAGAGAATTTTTGGTGTGTAGTTTCACCTACTGCCTTGAGTAGCCCAGATTTTGCTGGTAAATGCATGGCCATTCTGAATGGAACTGCCAGGTTCCACTATTTAACTGCCAGCAAGTCTGGAACTTTCATGCATGTGTAGTCAAACACTGAAGTCCCAAAATGACTCACTGATAGTTGACACCATATCTTTCAATACACTCCACCACTAGACTACACAGATACCAGAGGTAGAGCTGGGGCTTTTACACTAGAGAATTGGCTCTCAGATCCTGCTCCAGAATAAACATAGTGCAGGATCAGAAAGTCCAGAAACTTAAATGGGAATTGTAAGACTGCAGGGAAGCTACAAAGAAGGTAAATACCTTTTCCTAAAAGTTAATTATTTTCAGCACCTTTTTACAATTTTTAATTATTTATGTGTTTTTAAATTGAATTAAAAAATTTTTTTGATTTCTTTCATTCTTTAATGGTTCTTAGGAGTTTCTAATTATTGGTATTGGTTTATTGTCACCTGTACCGAGATACAGTGAAAAACTTTGTTTGTGTGCCATCCAGACAGATCATGTATACACGTTGAGGTAGAACATAGAACATTACAGCACAGTACAGGCCCTTAGAGACAGGATTTACAGGCACTTATAGAAGCACAGGCTGATTAGGGACAGTCAACATGGCTTTGTGAGGGGCAGGCCGTGCCTCACGAGCCTGATTGAATTCTTTGAGGATGTGACAAAGCACATTGATGAAGGTAGAGCAGTGGATGTGGTGTACATGATTTTAGTAAGGCGTTTGATAAAGGTAGTAAAAAGAAAACAGAATGCAGAATACAGGGTTGCAGCTACAGAGAAAGTGCAGTGCAGAAAAACAAATAAAGTGCAAGGGCCGCATCAAGAATTATCAGCGGCATTCAGAAGTATTTAAAACCCTTTCAGCTTTCCACACCCACCAGAGCTGGAAACAGCTCTTGAAAGGTTTTCAGGGCAGTTTTAGAAACACAGTCACTCTTGTTGAGCTGTTTGAGGACCCTTCGCTGTTTAGACCACATTCTTAGACTCAGGCATGCTTCATTCCGGCGAGACATGACCTCCTGCAGCCACATTAAGGGAGAACTGTGATTGGCAGTGGGCCTGCACCAGTAAAATCCATGCAAACACCATTGGTGGGAACTATCAGTTTCTGATAATTTGTCATCTTAAGCTCTGTTAATTTTTCCTTAACGTTTTCAAAAGCAGTTATACAAATCTAATTTCCTTCCCTGGAGTTATTATTGGTTTCCCTTGGATGGCAGTTACATATTTTCTTCCCTCACCAGAAAGATTTTTGCCTTTCATTCTATCACCTCGGCCAGCTGTCATATGTAAAGTTCTGGGCCAACTGTCCGATACTGTTTGCTATCTTATTTACTCTATAAGGTTTGCTCTTAGTTACCTCATTTTGTAAAGCCCTAGTTCCTGCAGTCTTTCCTCACAACTCAATCCTCTGATGTCATCCTCCTCCTCGCTGCAATGCTGCATGGACTGGAAAGTTTCTCTTATATGATCTCTGTTAACATCTTTCACCTTACACTCCACTGATTTGGGTACACAGTTCAGAGTTCTATCTGCATGGCTGCCTGCTGGGAACCTGGGGTACAGTAACATATTACATGAAAGTAAATGAAATACATTGCTAACCTTAACACTTGAAGATCAATGAAATATAAAATACTTTAAGTGAAATCTAATCTTAATATGTATGCTGCAGAAAGTTAATGTTAGCAGAGAATATGCGCTTTAGTTTTAGAAACTTCAATAAGGTAATCATAATTTTGGTTGTGACTATCCAAATAAATGTGCAAATTTGAATAAACTCTCACAACATTTAAGAAGCATGTGGATAAACACTTGAATTGCCTTAGCATAGTAGGGAACAGACCAAGTCCTGGCAAATGAGATAAGATAGCTTTATTAGTCACATGTAAATCGAAACACACAGTGAAATACATCTTTTTGCGTAGAGCGTTCTGGGGGCAGCCCGCAAGTGTCGCCACGCTTCCAGCGCCAACATAGCATGCCCACAACTTCCTAACCCATACATCTTTGGAATGTGGGAGAAAACCGCAGCACCCAGAGGAAACCCACATAGACGTGGGGAGAACGTACGAACTCCTTACAGACAGCAGCAGGAATTGAACTTGGGTCACTGGCGCTGTAAAGCGTTACGCTAACCACTACACTACCGTGCCTTAGTATTGATAGGTGCTTGATGGTCGGCATAGATATGATAGACCGAAGGGCCTCTATGCTACATGACACTATATTCTTTGATTCAATTCAGTCAATGAAGTCTTCACCGTCAGATTTTGGCAGAACCTTCGCAATTTTTTAAAAACAGCAAATTGTTCCTGTTTTCATTGATGTGATAATTGCTGATGTGTGAATAGAGGCTAAACAGCTTCAAAAACCTCATCTTTAACAAAACGCCACACAGAATCCTACAGATAAGGTGGCCATCAATTCAATAGCTATAACACTACACTAAAGATATCTTCAACATTTTGTAGTCAGTCTTCTGGGTCAGTGACGAGCAGAAGATAGATCCTTCCATACAGCAAGGAAGGAAAATTGAGGGAAGAAGAGGAGTCAAGATATGAACTCCAATTGGTTGGAAAGTAACAAAATCTAATAAAAAAAACACCATTTGGCCACATGGAAAAGTCCGTGGTCTGAATCATTTGGGCAAAATCTTCAGAATTTTTACAGGACTTGGTACCCACAAACTCAGAAACAATCAGTGAATCCTTGCTGCGAATTGTACACCTGTAGATAAAGGAGGATGATATCAGGTCTAATAATGATGACTAAAGTTCACCATGATTCAAATGACGTTTGTTTGCAGAGCATCTTTCATATGAGGACACCCCAAAGGATTCAGTCAATGAAGTCTTCACTGTCAGAATGCAAGAAACTGAATTACTAATTTGCACAAAGCAAACTCCCATAATCAGACATTCTGTTTCTGTGAAATTGGGTAATGAATAAATATTGATAGGGCCCAGTGGAGAATTCCATGCTCTTTTAAGTAAGGTCAATGGATCTTTCATACCCCTCTAAGACGAATGGTGGGACGATGAGTTAACATCTATAACCTACTTACAAAGAAAGCTTTGAGATGTGCTGCATGTCACAGGACAGGAGGGAAGAAAGAACCTGAACGTTTGTGCTATTCCGCTGCTTCACTTTAAAACATCCCAAGGGCTTCAAACCTAAATTACTTTGCAGTGCAACCATTGTAGTTATACAGACAAATACTGTAGTCACTTTAATTGCAACGTAAACCAACAATTGGAAACAAGGTAACAGATGATAACAAGTTTAGGATGCTCGGCAAGCTCTCAAGAGATCTGTAACGTCCACTTCAGCATTCTTACCATCTCAGATTCAAATCTTATCCAAATGATCCAATGAGTAAAGATATAAAGTCCACACAGGTCAGGTTAAAGGTTCGTCAGACTGACTCTCTTCATGATAGGGTTTTTGGAGAAGGATAGAAAGAACAGAATGGGGTTTTATTCTCTCAAATAGAAAAGTGCTGGAGGAACTCAGTCGGTCAGGCAGCATCTGTGAAGGGGAATAGACAGTCGACGTTTCGCATCGAGATGCTTAATCTGAACTGAAAGAAGGGGTGAGGCAAGAGCTACAAGTGATTGGTGGATCCAGGTGAGGGGGGGTTATAGGCAGATGGATGGAAAAGTGGAAATAGCGACAGAGGCTGGGAGGTGGGAGGTGGAGGGAACAAGAGGGCTGCAGATGATGGAATCTGATAGGAGAGGAAGGTGGAGCGTGGAACCAAATAAGGGAGGTGGGGAGGGCAGATGGGAACAGTGGGGGGGGGGGGTGGGGGCCGTGGAGGGAGTGGGTGGGTGATGGGCAGATGGAGGAGAGTAACGAAAAAGGGTGATGGGGGGCTGGGGGGTGGGTGTAGGAGGAACTGGGTAGATCAGGAGGACAGAGAAAAGGGACAGACGGGGAGCGGGAGCAGGAGCAGGATTATGTGTCAGCCATTTAGGACTACGACGTGGAGAAATTTCTTTATTCACAAGTTTGTAAACCTTCAGAATTTTCTGCTGCAGAGGGCTATCTCTGCTTAGTCACCGAGTATAGTTAAGAATAAAATTGATAGAGTTTTTGGACAGTCGGAAATTCAAGGGATACAAGAACAGGGTGATAAAGTGGAGGGTGATTAGCATTAGCTGAATGGTGAAGCAGACTCGAAAAGTTACATGGCTTGGCTCTGCACTGATTATGTTCTGAGTTATCTGGGTCTCGGCAGAACTGCAAATGAATGAAGATGACAAATACTTCCAAATACCACACAGTGATTGCTACAAGTTGCACCAAGGTTAACTGAGCAATGAGAGGATCTGGCATAGGTTGAAATCTTTACCTTGACTGCACTGCAGTCACAGCTGATTACGTCACACACGAACAAGAATGGTAAACTGGGTGAAGTAACAAAACGACGCAGGAGCCTGTGGAACTTCAAACCAAGAAGGATCCTGCTCCTGCCCTCATGAAAAGGGCATGTTTTGGTGGGGCGGGGGGGGGGAGGGGGTGGGGTGGAGTTGTAAATTAGGTTGAGGGGAAGAAAAGGACAAATTGGTTAGGAGTGAGAAATGGGCAGGAGAAAACAGGAACCAATTACATGAAATGTCAGACATAAAAGGAAGTGAAATGGGAAACTTCAAAAGGAGCCCTGTGAACTGTTTTGTATTTAGCTCAGAAGTATGATTCACTTGCACCGTTTGTGCTGATGTTACACTATTTCAGTCCCACATATTTAGGATGGAGGTTTAGGAAAGTCACTTATGGTCTCTTTCCAATCCTTTCAACATAATCAAAGAATTAACTGTCCTTCTCATGCTTTACTGAGAATGAAGATAAAGGAGGATTCCAGAGGTTTTTGGTGGAGAGCTAACCAGGGTCACAGATTTTTGCTTAGCATTGCCAGGCAAGCATTAGTCTAATTGGCCTGCATCACTCTCTGTAGGTAACAGCCACTACTGCTACAGACGTGTGGACATTAACATGGAATAGAGGCCAGTGTCCAAAGCCCAGGTATGTATCCTACGGATTGCTCGGATGGACTTGCCTCAGCTGGGAAAGGAATTGGAGCCTGCGCACTTGGGGACTTGGGTTTGCCAACTCCATTGTCTTTATTAACTAACAAAATAGTTACACCAGGTATTTCAAACCAAATTGGTAGTGTTTTCATTTTTTTTTACTCTCCTGTTGTACTTCCAGTTTCCAGTGCACTCCAAAACGGGGGTCCCTGGTCTCAGCCTGCCCACAGCTGGGGGTACCTGGTCTCATCCTGCCCACAGCTGGGGGTACCTGGTCTCGGCCTACCCACAGTTGGGGGTCCCTGGTCTCGGGGGGGCAGGGGGGTGGTGGTGGTGGTCAGCTTTTAGGGTGGATGTGGGTGAGGGTGGGGGAGGGTGACGGGCAATTCTGAAGTGGCCTCATTGAGGACAGGTGGTAATGGTCGGTAGACACACAAGGCAGAGATGTTGTGGGAATCAAGAGGGAAAGTAGTGGGAAGGAGCTGAGGTAAGCCGATACAGTGGGAGCCCAACTGAAATGACTGCAGGCAAAAATTGCATGTGTGTCTCCAAGTGTGTGAAGTCTGTGGAGCAGAACTTTAGTCTCCAATTGTCTTGGCTCTCCTTGCCATTAAATCAAGAGCGGTCTATGTGGTAGCTGCTGTGCAATTGTTACTCCACAAAAAAGAATTCACACACAGGCAATTTCCACAACGTTAATGAAAGTACAATCGCCAATCTTCACACTAAGGAAAATCTAAAATGTCAGGTCTTTGCATTAGTCTTAGTACAGTAGATTGATATAAATTCCATGCCTTTTCCAAGTATCAGGGTTGACAGCCAATACTTTTCCAGGTTAAATGGGATATAGGCGTCATTGGCAAGGTCAGCATTGATACCCATCTTTAACTCCACTTGGAAAAGTGGATGACACCTTCTTAACTTTGCTGCAATCCTCCTGGTCAAACTACTCCCATCGGTGAGGGGGTTACAGTATTTAGACTCAGTGACAAGGAAGGGATGGCAATACATTTGCAAGTCAGCGTGGTGTTAGACATTGAGAGGAACCTTCAGATGTGGTCAAAGTCAAAGTCAAGTTTACTGTCATATGCACAAGTACCCGAGGTAGTGATAAGGGTTGTGCAGGTTGGTTCAAGTGACTGGTTGAAGGGAAGCAGCTGTTCTGGAGCCTGGTGGTGTGAGACTTCAGGCTTCTGTATCTCCTGACTGATGACAGGTGTGAGAAGATAGCATAGCCCGGATGGTGAGGATCTGTGATAATGGACATTGCCTTCTTGAGGCAGCACCTCCTATAGATACTACTAATGGTGGGGAGGATATGTCCGTGATGCATTGGGTAGAGTCCACTACGCTCTGCAGCTTCTTACATTCCTGAGCATTCGAATTGCCGTACCAGACGATGATGCAGTCAGGACACTTCCAACAGTACATCTACAGAAATTTGTGGGAGTGTTTGGTGACAAGCCAAACCTCTTCAACCTCCTAAAAAAGGTAAAGACACTGGTGCGCCTTCCTTGTGGTGGTCCCATGTGCCTGCTGCTCTTGTTCTCCTTTATGGCAGGGGTCAAGGATTTGAGAAATGCTATAGTAGTAGACTGTAGTTGTAGTGTATTTTGTTGATGGTACACACAGCAGCCACAATGCACTAGCAGTGGAGGAAGCAAACTTGGTGAAGGGGGTACTAGTTCACTGTGTCCTTCAGGCTTGAGTCCCTGCTTACAGTGTACTGGGCTGCTTTCTCCTGCATGTTGTCAAGTATCTTGAAAGTCATTGAAGCTGGACTCCACCAGGATCTTAAGGATATCTACAGTATCCTATCCATGTAAGGGTTGGTAGATTAATTGACCACCGTAAATTGCTCCTGATGTATAGGTGAGTGGTAGAATCTGGGGAGAATAAATAGGTTTAGTGTAAATGGGAACTTAATGAGCAGTGCAGACTCAGTGGGCCAAAGGGTCTGTTCGTCTACTTCCATGCTGTAAGATTCTTGAGTCCCAAATCTCCGCTGTCCCTCTCAACGTGAACAGGACTTTCATCCCTGGGTGCCCATCAAATTTAAAGGAGGAGCTTAGAATCTATTAGCGGGTCTGTCTGAGGCCACATTTAGGTTACACATAAATAACAGTGGTATGTTGTGAAATGGTTTCACTCAGTACCAACACTTAGATGTAGCAGTCCAAGTTCAGGGTCAGAGTGGTGGTGCAATAATGCCTTCTGCGAAAAAAAACCCCTCAATGTTCCATTTTTACATGGAATGAATTTAAAAGGCAATATTATTTTTATTTATTACACACCTTAGGAAGGTTTGGTAATTGCTTGAATGGACTAATACAAAAAACTATTAAGATAGAGGAGACTACATTGTGAGCACTGAGTACAGTGAACTGTACAGTATTAACAATACATTTTACTGCACAGGTTACTATACAGTGTACATCAGGCAGAACAAACACAGACTGGATAATCAGCTTTCATTGTCCATCCCACCCCACCTCAGTCTTCAGACTCCTACCCTGTGAACTGAAGCCCAACATTAGCTCAAGAAACACCACCTCATCTTATGTTAGAGACATTGTAACTTTGAATTTAACAATTTCAGATACTCACGCTTCTGGTCTTTTTCATTTCAAATTTCCAGCATTCAAGATCCACGGGTAATTTAAAATAATTAATTTGCATGCACATCTCCCCCAAAAACTGTTCCCTACTACTACCTTTCTTCAATGTTCACTATCATCCTTTTTGTCATTTAATCTCCCCTGCCTTCCATCCCTCTCCCATCCTCCTTTCTCTAAACTTAATATTTGTTTTATCTCGTACGATGGAAGGTCATCGACCCGAAACATTAACCATGTTTCTCTCTCCACTGAAGCTGCTCAACTTGTTGAGGATTTCCAGCATTTTCTGTTATTATTTGCAGATGGACCAACTGCTGCTACACAGCAGTAAGCACACTGTTTCTTTCAAGCTCTTGCAGAGGCACGCGGATGTGAACATGTCACCACAGCCTACGTCTAGAATCCAGACTGTAAAAACATTCCAAGTTATTACAAGCAATGAAATTAGGGAATACAGTGAAGAAAACTGTAACCATGATGGGAAAAATTTTATAGTTATTTTGGTAGGAGAGGAAGGTTATGGTTAGGGACAGGTCAAGTCAATTAGTAAATTAATTAATGCTGATTTTGTTGCCTGATAAAGAGCTAAGTCTAACTTACATCAAAATAGGAACAGAAGGTGCTGTAACTACACTGCAGGTCAGGCTGCATGTGTGGGAAGAGAAACATTTCAGGTCAAGCATTCACTCTGTTTCTCTTCCCACAGATACAGTCGGGCCTGCTGACTATTTCCGGCATTTTCTGTTTATAACTTAGATTCCCAGCATCTGTGTTTTTTTTCCATTTTCACTAACTTGCATCCATTCTGATTCAGAACTTCAAAATAAATCTCACTTCCATTGGACAATCAAATCTCCCCAATCTAAGATGAGAGAAACAGGTTTGGTCAGTTAAAAATAAATGTGATCTCAAATATAGAATTGATCTAAATTGCCTTTCAGAAATGTGCTGCAAACATGGTTCACAAAGAATTTCAGCACAGAAACAAAAATGGATTCAGGGTTGTACAGCACAGAAACAGGCCCTTCAGTCCATCATGTCCATGACATCTGTTTTACCCATCTGCATTAATCCCACGTGCCCGCATTTGGTCCGTATCCTTCTGTGTCTTGCCTGTCTGAATGTTTTTTAAATGTAGTGACTGACAGTATCTGCCTCCTCCATCTCCTCTGGCAGCACGTCCCAGATATAACGCTCTCTCAGTGAAAAAATTTTCCCTCAGATTCCCTTTAAAACTCCTCCCTCTCACCTTAAACTTATGCCTTCTTGTTTTCGACATCACATGTCACGGTAGGTCTATTTCAGAGCTTATGTTAGACACAAACTTCCTCCCACCTCTCCTCATTTTTTCCTACCGCAGGAACTTCTTTTCCTCTACCCCTTGTGTGTTCATCACTTTTTCCATTGAAAGGATAACGGTTAAGTTGCTAGACCAGTGTTCAGAGCCCTGAACCATTGATCCACAAACATGATGTTCACTTCCACCACAGCAGATTTAATTAAATAAATCTGAGATAAGGCAGCATCAGTAATCATAACCATGAAACTACTGGACCCATGCAAGTAACAATGGTCATTCTTATAAGATATCTTTATCAGTCACACATACATCGAAATGCACAGTGAAAAGCACCTTTTGCGTAGAGTGTTCTGGGAGCAGCCCACAAGTGACGCCACACTTCCGGTGCCAACATAGCATGCCCACAACTTCCTAACCCGTCTGTCTTTGGAATGGGAGAGGAAATCGGAGCACCCGGAGGAAACCCACGCAGACACGCGGAGAACGTACAAACTCTTTACAGACAGTGGCCGGAATTGAACCCACGTCGCTGGTGCTGTAAAGCGTTACGCTAACCGCTACACTACTGTGCCTGCTCATCAAGTTGGCTTCTACCTGATTCCAGACCCAATACTGTGCATCTTCATTGGGGAGGGATAATAAATACCAGCGTTGCCAATGACTTCAAAATCTCATGGATAAAAATAAACTAATGGTATTCACCCACGATTTCTGAAAGTAACTTCCACATTCTAACCACTGTCTGGGTAAAATTTAATTTTCTGAGTTCCCACATGAAAGTATTAATGACTAGTACAGAGACATGGGATAAAGGAACTGCCATACAGGTCCTCCCCAGGTTACAACAGGGTTCCGTTTCACGGACTGTTCGTAACCCGGACAGTTCACCAGTCTGAAATGCGGCCACGAACCAAGTTCCCAGGCGGCAGAAGATTCTTGCAGCCCCTCAGCAGCTGGCAAATCCATCCTGCCAGTCTCCCAAACGCCCATTCGTATGTATGGGTTGTACATAAATCGGGCATCCATAACCTGGGGAAGACTTAGAACATAGAAAACCTACAGCACAATACAGGCCCTTCAGCAACAAAGTTGTGCCGAACATGTCCCTACCTTAGAAATTACTAGGCTTACCCATAGCCCTCTTTTTTTCTAAGCTCCATGTACCTATCCAAAAGTCTCTTAAACGACCCTATCGTATCCGCCTCCACCACCGTTGCCGGCAGCCCATTCCACGCACTCACCACTCTCTGAGTAAAAAACTTACCCCTGACATCTCCTCTGTACCTATTCCCCAGCACCTTAAACCTGTGTCCTCTTGTGGCAACCATTTCAGCCCTGGGAAAAAGCATCTCACTATCCACACAATCAATGCCTCTTATCATCTTATACACCTTGATCAGGTCACCTCTCATCCTCCATGGGTCCAAGGAGAAAAGGCTGAGTTCATTCAAACTGTTTTCGTAAGGCATGCTCCCCAATCCAGGCAACATCCTTGTAAATCTCTTCTGCCCTCTTTCTATGGCTTCCACATCCTTCCTGTAGTGAGGTGACCAGAACTGAGCACAGTACTCCAAGTGGGGTCTGACCAGTACTCCAAGTGGGGTCTTGTACAAGGAAAGCTTGAGTATATCCATTGATCATGATAAGATGTGTCAATAAGATCACCTTAGAAGAGACCTGATCTTATTGACACATCTTATCATGACACAGAAGGATGTAATTTAGCCCATCACATTCATGCTGGCTGCCAGGGGAGCCATCCCATGAGTCCCTTTCCCCCTCTCCACACTTCCCTTTACTCCAGTATTCTGCCTCTTTTTGATTCTTTATGCCGCTAACTTATACTAAGGACAGTTTATAGAAGTCAAGTAACCTTCCAGCATGTTTGAGATGCGAGAAGAAACTGGAGCACCCAGGGAAATCTAGGTGGTCTGAAGAGAAACGTGCAAACTTACACACAGGCAGCACCAGGGGTCAAGTCAAGTTCCTTGTCATGTGCACAAGTACAGCGAGGTACAGGTGCAATGCCTTGCCTGCACAGCATCACAAACACATAGGTTCAGACAACACATAAAACATAAATTATACAAGACAGTGAAAAGAAAATAAAGACTGCAAAACAGGATTGAACAGGGATCCCTGGAGCTGTGAGATAATATCACTACCCAATGCACCACCACAAAGATCTAAAAAGGAATTAGTAACAGTAGACATCAAGAGGATCAGGCTGGAGAATCTCAAACTAGAGGGATAATAGTATAAGTTGGCCTCTTAGGACTTAAATGTGGAGAAAATTCTTCACTGGGAGGATTCTCTCAGTGAAGGGCTCTGGATGCTCTATTGTTGAGAATATTCAAGATCAATAAATTTTGGGACACAAAAGAAATTAGGAAAATGGGGATTGGGCAGAACAGGATCAGGAAACCACATGGCCAACTAGTGCCCCTATTAATTATGTTCTTATCCTATAGTATGGCCCCTGTATTTGGTTTTATCTACAAGTGGTAACAGCTTCCCAATGACCAATCCAATAACAAAATTGTGCATTTATAGAGCACCTATAACAACATAAAATGAACCAAGGTGTTTTATAAAAATGTCAGCAAACAAAATGAGACAGCAAGTCATGTTTGTACAATGGTCTGTATCACCACCTGTCATTGGTTTTGGTTTATTATTGTCACTTGTACCGAGGTACAGTGAAAAACTTGTCTTGCATACCGTTCGTACAGATCAATTCATTACACAGTGCATTGAGGTAGTACAGGATAAAAATAACAGAATACAGAGTAGTGTCACAGCTACAGAGGGAGTGCAGTGCAGGTAAACAATAAGATGCAAGGTCATAACAAGGTAGATTGTGACGTCAAGAGTCCATGTCATCATATAAGGGAACCATTCAATTGTCTTATAACAGTAGGATAGAAGCTGCCCTTGACCCTGGTGGTATGTGCCCTCAGGCTCTTGTATCTTCAGCCTGATGGGAGAGGGGAGAAGAGAGAATGTCCCAGGTGGGTGGGGTCTTTGATTACGAGGACATACAAGATCACTGGCATGACTTGGAGTGATGCATGAAGTTCTTCTTACTGTTATTTATCAAGATGATTATCTAGTCATTTATAACAGTGAGGAATCTTACATGCAGATTAGCTGCCATTTTTGCCAACATTACAACGGTGGTAAAATTTCAAAACCTTTGGTCATGCAGTAATTTGAGTGAACGTAAAAGGCATGATATAAAACAATTTCTTTCTTTCCCTGGCTGGTTTTAACCTTTAAATCAGTGCACGAACCATCCAAAGTAGTGCTCCAACTGCACATAGCGAGTACATCCAAAAGTTTGAGCCCTGATATCTAGATGGATACAGAAGTGCAGAACTGAGGGAATGCTGCCAACTCAGGTGTGTGGTCTTTCTGATGAGATGTTAAGCTGATGCCTCATCTAATCTCTCTCAGGTGGACATAAAGATCCCAAGACGTTTTCTTTTAAGGAGAAGAGCAAGGGAGTTCTCCCCACTGTCCTGGTCAATCATAAGCCTTCAGTTAACATGACCAAAATCAGATTATTTAGTCATTTTCACCTGTCTGTGGGAGCTTAACGTATTTCAACTGAGTGACATTTTTCCTGTATTAGAACAGTGACTACATCTCAGAATTACTTCACTGGCTGTAAAGCTCTTTGGGGCATCCTCAAAGACACGTGAAAAGCACATAAATGAAAGAGTTATTTTGATGCCCTCCTTCCTCCACTTTTCATCATCTCATAGGTATGACATCTGCTGATCTCTCCAAAGGCTTCTCATTGCTTTATTGATCTGTAGGAGCCTTTATAAAACTGCCTTCGACTCTCCCCAATATACAATTCAGCTGAGTCAGGCGTTTGTGCTTAAGTTTGCTATCTGCTGTAGATATTTTAACATTAATCTTCCCTTGCTCTGTTATTTTTAACTATTTCTATTTTTGTTTGTCCTTTGCACATTGCAGTTAACACTACACAGATCAAAATTTCCCTCCAAAAAAGTCTTAGAAGTCCTGATATGAATTAACTCTGAAAGACAACTTTCAGGTCACACCAAGGCAAAAGAAAATAAGCCAACATGGTTTCTGAAGTTACAGCATTTAACATTGAAATGGAACTATTAATCCTACACATAATAATTCAATACAGAGGCTCTATCATGTCATTTCAAGTTGCTATATCACATGCGTGGGTGCCTTTGGTAAGAATAAAGGAGGGTTACCCAAGCTGGATCATGCCAGGACAGTAATATCAAATTCTTTCCCTAAATTAAATAATTTGATTTTGCAAAGGGAAAACAGTAGAGTTGGTCATTTTTAAAAGTATTATTACAGACTTCCCTACCCAGTCTTTAACCTTTCACCTACTGCATGGAATCACAAAACAGAACAGAAACAGAATAATGTCCCTATTAAACTTTGTAACATATCTCTTACAGAAGAACCAAGATGCCACGAGTATTCCTCTTAGTCAAATTCCTCTTGAAGTTTGATGGGAAGTCTTTTCATCTTTGCTGCCCATTTAGACGTTTAACTCAGAGAATGGTAACTAAATCAATATTTTCATTAACTGGCCTATTTCTAAGCTACAAATGCTATGCTCCAATACACCATCAAGGCAAAGTCCTTATCTATTATCCCTTGCACAGAAAGCACAAGATTAAAGAAGTTCAAGCAGGACAGGGTTGTCCCATCTTTGGGAGTCAAGACCAGATCCAAAAGACACAGTTAGGAAACCCCAAGTTTCTAATCTTACCCAAATCCAGGTTACTGCAATTAAACCTTTCACAAGGATTTGTGTAGTCAACTAACAATTTTAGCACTTTGCTTAAGCAATACTTCAAAAATAACAGCAGAAACTCTAGTGATTCTTTCTGAAACCTATGATCTGATTAACTGCAGGGACATATGTTCATTGAGTCAACGTTGGAAGAGGAGACCTGAGAACAATTTCATACTACTAACAAAATTCAGTGGTCTCCAAAAGACAAAGGAATCAATTAAAGGTGGAGGTCACATGAGCTAAGGGCCCAGTTGGCATCTGCAGTTTGAATCACACACACAACTCCTGTGTTAAATTCAGAATGTGGGAGCATCAGAGATCTGTGCAAGACTGAAGGTTTTGGCGTTGCACAAGCAGTGACTGTATCCCTAATTATTATTCATGCTGTGGGTGGACCAACAGATACCACGGGAGAAGCTCAACTGTGATACCTCATTGACAAAACCCTCACACCAACCCACACAACAGTCCTATGTGGGCATGGTACCAGAGTGTAGCAGCCACTATGAAACAGCACCCGGTGTAATGGAAGGAGACAGGGTGGATTGTTATCGATATATATAAAATAACAACAGCAAATGCTGGAAACACTCAGCAGATCAGGCAGCATCTGTGGAAAGGGAAACAGAGTCAACATTTCAGGAGCACAACCCTTCATCAGAATTGGGAAGGTTTGTTTTTTGTTGCAAAGAAGGTAAGGGAGGAACTTACAGCACAAAGTGAATCTCTCTGACAGGGTGAGGCCAAGGTTGGCGTGGGGATAAAACGTTGAGGCCATCTAGTCGATGGGGCAGTCAGAGAGAGAGAGAAAATGACCAAAAGGTATGGAATGAGGGAAGTTTGGGAGTAAAAATACAAAGGATTGTACAAGATGTCAAATGGACGGCTGTTGGCATGCCCAGCAGAGACTTTATTCCCCACTTATGGCCTTAAACCACATCCCACTTAATCTTCAGGTAAGCTGGCTACATTATTTTTATTTTCATATTGATTTCATTTTGTCTACCTGCACTGCACTTTCCCTGTAACACTACATTCTGCAATCTGTTTTCCTTTTTACTACCTCAATGTACTTATGTATGGAATGTCCTGCCTGGATGGCAAACAAACAAAAGCTTTTCACTGTATCTCAGTACATGTGACAATAATAAACCAACACCAATATTAATATGTTTGAAACATAAGGGGCGATTTAAAAGTTAGTGAAACAAAAACCAGTTCAGATGAAGGGTTGCATACCCAAAACGTTGATTATTTCTCTACCTGACCTGCTGAGTTTTTTTCCAGCATTTTCTGTGATTTAAAAGCTGTGTCAAACACCAGAACAAGAAGCGCGCATGCCCAAGAGATTGTCTGTGCAGTTAAAATGACCGTGAAGCACCATTTCATCCATGTATAAAGACAACTGTTGCAAACAGAACTGGTTCAACTCACAATCCCCAGCGAGATATGCTTTCGCAGGTTTGCAGAGATTATTATTACCTTATAGGGGAAGTAAAATTCTACTGGTATTCCCTCTTACCAGCTGACCCAATTTCCCAAGCGTCACAAAACTAATTGCTGGGTATTCCAATTATGTTTCACATAGAACATGTCCCCTCCCCCAGAGTAGTATGGATTGTGGTGATTCCTAGCCTTCCTTCCACCAATCACCCCCACCCACTTTCAAAGGAACACATTAGGATATAAAATTAATTTATAAAAGTAACAAAATATATCAGGATACAACAGGAACAGACAATTTGGGTCAATCAGTCCTGGTGTTATCTTCCCACCCTAACTCATCCCACCTACTCAGCATATGCAGGCGACCCCTCACGTTACAGGCGTTTGGGTAACAGAAATTCACCCTTACAGAATTCACAACTCACCACCAAAAAATCTGGGATATGGAATAAAAATTCACTCTTATGAATTATATATGAAATAACTCGCATTTCTTGACACATGAACAGATGACACATCTTCGCATTATGGAAAATCGTGACACAGGCTAGGAATGCAACCTTCTCATAATGTGGGGATTGCCGGTTCTTTTATTGTTTGTCCCTTGTGTTTAATTTAATTTCCCCATAAAGTGCAACAGCTTCCCTGTGTGGCAGGATATTCCATGTACTAGCCACTCTTGATGCAAAGAAGTTTCCCCTGAATCACCTATTGGATTTCTAAGCGACTCTCATACATTTATTACTCTCTAACTTTGAAATCTTCCAAGTGCAAACATCTCCTTTACACCTATGGCAGCAGATCTCTTGAAGCAATCAGAGAAGTACAATGGTACACCCACCCATCGGTTTGCTCAAATTAGTAAACATTTGATTCAAAAAGCAAAACTCTGCAGATGCTGGAAATCAGCAGCTTTTAGCTTTTCAGAATTTCCAGTGTCTACAGTTTTGTTTTGACTTACGTTTTTGTCTCCACCAATAAGAGTTCTTCGCACAGTGCTTTTCCCATGCAACAGCAGGAGATGCTACACCTGCCCTTTTAAAAGAGACACAAGAGACTGCACATGCTGGAATCTGGAGCAACAATTCCTTTCCTCCCACAGATATTGCTTGACCCGCTGAGTTCCTCCAGCAGATTTTTTTTTGTTGCACCTGCCCTTTTAACTCCTGCTTTCCCATCATCCAGGGAAGCAAACTGTCCTTTAAGGTGAATCAATAATTCACTTTCACCTCTTTCAGTTCAGCATAATACATTCAGTGCTCATTGTGTTGTCTCCTCTACACCAGAGAAACCGAATGCAGATTGGGTGATTGCTTTACAAAACGTCACTCTCCTGGGTGACCTTCAGATTCCAGTTGCCTGTCACTTTAATTCTCCATCCAACTCCCAGTGTGACTTTGGTCTCTTATATTGTTCCAACAAAGCCCAAAGTAAGGTTGAAGAACAGTACTTCATCTTCCACCAAGGCACACTGAAGTCCACGGAACTCAATATTCAATTCCACAATTTCAGATAACCAGCCTTTCCAGTTTGTGTCAGAGCCGGCCTGTTCTGGTACAAGGTTATCAACCTGCAGTATTAGCTCAGTTCTTCTCTCTCGACAGATGGTATCTAACCTGCTGGGCATTTCCAGCATCTTCTCTCACTTCAGGTTTACAGCAATAGCTCAGTTCCGCATCTCAAAGTTCCAGCATTGTTTTTCTCTCTTGTTTTCACTCCTCTCCTGCTATTTACACCTCCTCTAGACAGATTACCTACGATCAGCTAACCATCACCACCATCTGTGTCCTCTTGGTTTCCATCCTATCACAGCCATTCCCTTTATTTTTTCTACAACTTCCTCTTTTCTGAGAGTCATACAGCACAGAAACAGGCCCTTCGGCCCACCATGTCCATGCCAACATCGTGCCTAACTAGCATCCACTTCTGAACTTAAAACATACCTAATTTTTCACTTTTCCCAGTTAATCAACCTGAGAGGTTAGCTCTTTTTCTTTCACTACAAATGCTGCTAAACCTGCTGAATATTTTCAGCATTTTTCTGTTTCCTCATATAGTTCAATGGACTCCTAGTCTGAACAACGTGATATCACGACCCAGTTTGTTTTCTGCCTCGGCATCAGTAGGGGCACTACATTTGGGCTAGTGGGGTGGGGAGAAGGAAATGTCAGATTTGGTTAACACTTCCAATCCTTACTGAGGTGTTTGTCTACATTTCTGAGCCAAGGTGCACTCAGGGAAACACTCAGGATCAAGAACATAATAGAGGAATGGTTTGATTGAGAGGTCACCAACTTTGCAGGCAGCAAACATTGTTGAAACATTGTTCAAATCCAAAGAATTTATGGAAGATTTATAGATCACTGGAGTTACAGCTGGCTTTCATAGTCTAGCCTCATCCTTCGAAACTACAAAATCATCACCAATTCCTTCAGTCTAAAAAGACACCGGCAGTTCTACTTCCTAACTCCTGGAAAAACCTCCCGACTGCAAAGCATTGCTGCCTGGGATGACGGGTCATGGGGCAGAACTGTACAGAAAGAGATCATTTACCCCTCAGACACGTCCTGCTATTCACTATTCAAGGGCTTTAACTTTTCAGTTTTATAGCCAGAGTCATTATAGAAGTAGGAAGCCAATCAGCCCCTCAAGCCTATGCTGGTCTCTGTAGTGTAATGGTTAGCGTAACGCTATTACAGCCAGCGACCTGGGTTCAATTCCTGCCGCTGTCTGTAAGGAGTTTGTATGTTCTCCCCGTGTCTGCGTGGGTTTCCTCCGGGTGCTCCGGTTTCCTCCCACATTCCAAAGACCTACGGGTTAGGAAGTTGTGGGCATGCTACTTGGCACCGGAAGCATGGTGACACTTGCAGGCTGCCCCCAGAACACTCTACGCAAAAGATGCATTTCACTGTGTGTTTCGATGTACGTGTGAATAATAAAGAAATCTTATCTTATCTAATGTAGTCCAGTCACTCCCATTCCCTCACTCTATCCCAGTCGTCCTGTCAATTTATTTTCCTCAAAGGCCTAACCAAATTCCTTTTGAAATTATTGACTGTTCCTGCTCAACAATGAGCTCCACATTGGCCAACCTGGATCTCGAGTGAAAGATGATCAGTTCTCATGAGAGGTCATCAGCCTGGAACATTAACTCTGTTTCTTTATCCACAGATGCTGCCTGGCCTGCTGAGTATTTCCAACATTTTCTAGTTTATCCCAGATCAATCTTACTGACTGCATAAAAAGTTTTCTTCGCACCTCTCCCTCTATCTCTTCACCAAAACGTTAAATCTGTGTTCCCCAATCCTTGTACCATCAGCAAATGTAAGCATCTTATTTTTTTGGCTATGTTACCTAAATCTCTCCATCTTGTACACCCTTATCAAATTTACTTTCAACCTCCTTTACTCTAAAGGAGAACATCCACAGCTTCTCCAGTCTAAGCTTCTCGCTAAAATCCCTCATCTTGGTAAATTTCCTCTAGACCTTCTATAGGACCCTCACATTTTTCTCCAAAATGCCAATGACCAGAAGTGGACACAATGTGAAGGTCCACTTGGGAAAAATCTATATGTTTTAACAAATAAAACTCCATACCAGCAATAAATGTCAATCTTATATTCTTTACATTTTCATTTGTCTTGTTTAATAATATTACATATGGCTTCCAAAATGCTCATACTGACTAATGATCAATTTGTGGATAGTCAGTGCCATGACAACGTTACCTGGTAGCTGACAGTAAATTTTAACAAGTTAACACAGCTTCAAATATGAATGTGTTGTTATTGTTACCAATTTCAACGTAGCTATACTTAAGAGTCTAAAAATTGATGCATGCCTTGACTGAAGTTTTAATAACCAAAAATACATAATTTTGCCAAACACACATATGGTTTTAAAAACCTTTATACCTATGTGTAAATTATGTATAAATTTTTAAAAAACCTTTATAGGTATAAAAAAATTATGAGAGGTATAGATAGGATAGACTGCAAGAAACTTTCAGAGTTGAATAAAACTATAGGACATAGCTTTAGGGTAAGAGGCAACAGATTTAGAGGGAATCTGATGGGGTTCTTTTTCACCTAGAGCATGGTGAGTACCTGGAATGCATTGCCAGAGAGAGTGGTGGAGGCAGAGTGCTGATAGCATTTAAGTGTCTAGACAAGCACTTGACTCGCCTAGGCATAGATGGCTATGAGCCAAGTGCTGGAAGATGAGATTAATTCAGATGGGTGCCCACTGGTTGGCATGCTGTATGACTCTATGCTGAGGCGACACAGTGGCCCAGCCAGTAGAGCTGCTGGCTCACTGCTCCAGCAACTCAGGTTCAGTTGTGAACTCCAGTACTGTCCATGTGGAGTTTGCACATTCTCCCTGTGACCACATGGGTTATCTCCGGGTGCTCCGGGTTCCTCCCACATCCCAAAGATGTGGGGGATTGGAGGTTAATTGGCCCGCTGTAAATTGTCCATAAAGTGTAGAAGAGTGGTATAACCTGGGGGAAATCGCTGAGAGAATAAAATGGGACGAGGGTAAATGGATGCCTGAAGGCCAGCATGGGCTCGATGGGTCAAAAGGCCTGTTTCCGTGACTCTATAGAACCGAAAATAAAAACAGAAACACGCAAGCCCCATCTCTGTGTTAATTCAATCCACCAGCCTTGCTTAAATATGTGCTAATACACTTGGCTAACAAATATCTGTTGACATACAATCTCAAGAGCATCACCACACTGGCCTCTGGTTGTGCATTGCCCCACAAGGGACTTTTATACCAGTTGGCATGCCAAAACGATATAGCAAGCACTGGAAAAGAAATAAGCTACTGCACATACACATGGTTAAGACACAAACTTATTCAAAAGGTAAAACTTCACAAAACACTGCAATTTCAGACCTTAGCTGTAAAAGTATGGAAATTATTGGCCCCAAAATTATAATTATAAGCCACAATTGCACAAGAACATAACCAGACGAAATGTAAAACAAATAATCACCCAGATCGTTGCTAATTATTGTTAAATCACCTGGTTTTACCTTTGCAAAGTTTTCTGTTTAAGTGTAATTGAGCAGGTTTAGGGTGTCTGGTGGGGGGGGAACTAGGCCGCAGAAGCCTCGGCCTCGCCTGAGGACAGCGTCCACCTACGAGGCGCGGTGGCCGGGCTGGGCTCCCAGTTTGGAATTGGCAGGAGGCGCGGGGAGCAACAGCAACGGACCGAAAGGTGAGTTTATGTTATTAATAACTTGATAAATTAATTTTCGATAAAGCCTGAGAGAGGCCGTGGGGAGTTAACGGGCCCCAGAGGCCGACACCGGATCAGAACTCAAATTAAAACCCGGCGCCAAGACCACGAGGGAATAAAAATAAAATCTAAAATAAAAACTCCCTCCTACCAGGCGGTTGAAACAAACTCCTCCTCAAAAGAAGCTTAAATAAAATCAAATTCCTCCTAAAACATCCCAGTAAATAAAACCTCGGCCTCCCCTCCTCATCCCTTCAAAATAAATCACTAAATATTATTATTTTTCCTCTTTTTTATTTAAAGCAAACTCCTGCCTCAGGCCCAAGCTACTTGCCTTTAATTCTGAATATTTTCTTCCTTTCCAATGTTAACACATTTCCTCCATGCCGTTTTTTAAAAAAATGATCAATAATTGATTTAAAATTATAATCAGAATCATTAAAATGTTCATTAACAACGTCTAAATATGTTTTCCATTCATTATTGAATGAGGTTGCTTCCCTCTTTTCATCTTGGAACCTGACAAGCCTTCAGATCCATCCCCTCCAAAAAAAATCACATTCATACAAAAAATTAAACTCAAACTAAAAATTAATCCTGTTTACTCTTGCTTTCAAATCAATGCATAGTCTTAGTCCTGCAAAGGAAAATGATTAAGAGAATCTTAAGACATCCCTAACACCTCAAGAGCAGATGCAATTCTTTTTCATATCTAAATGCACACACAAATCAATAATTATTGCTGCAAAAAATGAGATAGATCTGATCTTACTTACAGTGTGGTTGACTCCCCACATCAGGACACTGAGCAGGGGTTCACTGGCTCTGAATAGCTTCACCTTCTGAGCCACAAAGTGTTTCTTCTTGGTTTTGGTCTTGCTGGCACTGGCACTACAGTTGGCTGCCATTTTTTGTACAAAAAAAGAAATTCCCCCCCCCCCCCCCACCTTCCAAAAAAATTTAAACACAAGAAGAAAATCTTAATATTATCCTGCTGCAATATCCCCCCCCCCCTTGCTCCTGTTCTGCTTCTCAGCACTTGTACTTTACAATTCCTCTGCCTGATGGTGCATTTCGAGGGCAAGAAGCAAATGTCATGGCAGCTCCTGTGAAGTGAGAAGCAAAAACCCTGTGAATGTCTCTTGTTTGTCTGTCTGTCTCTGTGCCTCTCTGCTTCTTTCTCCAAGCTCTAAGGCTACTCCCCCTGCTGCTGTAAGAAGCCTCTACAACCTAAATGAACATCACCCTGTACCACACTGCAGAAAACACTGCCATCTATCAGCAGCAACAATTACTGTAGTCCTAATATTTACAAATTAATGGCGATAAATATTAATGGCAGTGCATTCGTCAACATCAATAAAACCGGTGTCAGTTTGTATCACTCGTCTGCCTGAGACACTGGGTTCCAGCTTAACTTCCACTTCTGGGACATGCATCTAGGCTGACGCTCCAATGGTAAATTGGTAAATTGGTTTATTATTGTCACATGTATCAAGGTACAGTGAAAAACTTTGGTTTGCATGCCATCCATACAGTTCATTTCATCACATCAGTGCATCAAGGTAATACAAGGGAAAATCAATATCAGAATGCAGAGTATAGTGTTACACTTAAAAAGAAAGTCACAGTTACAGGCAAACAATGAGGTGCAAGGCCATGACGAGGTAGATTGTGAGGTCAAGAGTCCATTCAATGGTTCTATAACAGCAGGATGGAAGCTCTCCTTGATCCTGGTGGTTCGGGCTTTTGTATCTTCTGCCCAATGAAAGGGTGAAGAAGAGAGAACGTCTGGGGTAGATGGGGTCTCTGATTACGATGGCTGCTTTTCTGAAGCAGCGAGAAGTGTAGACAGAATCCATGAAGGGGAGGCTGGTTTTTGTGATGTGCTGAGCTGTGTCCACAACCCTCTGCAGTTTCTTGCGGCCTCAGGCAGAGCAGTTGCCATACTTGAGGAGGTGCTGCATTGTCAGAGGAGTCGTCTATTGGATGAGATGTTAAACCAAGATTCCATTTGCTTTCTCAGATCGGCATAAGAGAACCCCCAAGGTGCAATTTTAAGAAGAGTGGGGGAGTTATCCCTGATGTACTGACCAATATTCAAACTATACCTCAAGGTTCAACAACAGCTTCTTCCCCACTACCATCAGGTTCTCGAACCTTAACACTACGTCGCACAATATCTTTTCCCTCTCTCTCTCTCTCTCTCTCAATCTTGCACTAGTGTCATTGTTTATTTTGTTGTTTATTTTTCACACGTATAAGTTATGTATAAATTTTGTTAATTTAAGTTTATGTTAACTTATGTTTGTCCTTGTCTTGAAATGTGCTAAACTGCTGCTGCAAAAAGCCTGCATTCGTACCCTGTGTATGTATGCCAATGACAATAATAAACTTGAACTTGATTTATCCCTGAATTTGTTTTCTCAAACCACTGAAGTAAAGCTCCACAGTGGAAGCATGTAATTCATACTGGAGAAACTATACTGAGAACTAGGGGTAGCCAGAGAAATTGAACTGATATCTGTGTCTGTGTTCACAGGAGAAGACATATAAAATCTTCTGGAAGTAGTGGAGAAATACAGGTCTACTGTCAAAGAGAAGCTCAAAGAAAAAAAGGATATGGAAGAAATTAGTCTTGGAATAATTAAAGGGACCAAAAGATAATAAATTCCCAGGTTCTGATGGCCTGTATTCTTGGGTTTTGAAAGAAGTGGCTATGAAGATAGTAAAGGCACTTGTCATCCTCCAAAAGTCCATAGATTCCAGAATAATTCCCGTAGATTAGAGGCAGGTACTCTCACAACATTTAAGAAATATCTGGATGAGTACTTGAAGTGCTAAGGCACAGAAGGTGAAGATAAGATAAGATTTCTTTATTAGTCACATGAACATCGAAACACACAGTGAAATGCATCTTTTGCATAGAGTATTCTGGGGGCAGCCCGCAAGTGTCACCACTGTTCCGGCGCCAACATAACATGCCCACGACTTCCTAACCCGTACATCTTTGGAACGTGGGAGGAAACCAGAGCACCTTGATGAAACCCACGCAGACACGGGGAGAACATACAAACTCCTTACAGACAGTGGCCGGAATTGAACCCAGGTCGCTGGTGCTGTAATAGCGTTACGCTAACCGCTACACTACTGTGCCTGCCCAGATGCAGGTAAATGGAATTGGTATCAATGGGTATTTAATGGTTGGCATGGACATGGTGGGCCAAAGAACCTGTTCCTGTGCTGTAGCATTTTACGACCATTAGCCAATGTAACACTACTATTTAAGAGAGGATGGAGTGAGAATACAGGGAACCACTTAGACTGACATCAGCGGTAGAGAAAATGCTGGAATCTTTTATGAAGGAAGTGATAACAGGACACTTTGAAAATAATAATGGGGTTGTGTAGGGTCAGCATTGGTTAATATAAGGGAAATCTTGTTTGATGAAAGTGCAGGACATGCCCTCTTCACGTTACTACCATCAGGGAGGAGGTACAAGAGCCTGAAGGCCCACACTCAACGTTTCAGGAACAGCTTCTTCCCCTCCGCCATCAGATTTCTGAACGGTCCATGAACCCATGAACACCACCTCGTTATTCCTCTTTTGCACTATTTATTTAATTTTATAACTTATAGTAATTTTTATGCCTTTATGTCTTATACTGTGCTGCTGCCGCAAAACAAATTTCATGACAAATGGCAGTGATAATAAACCTGATTCTGGGTTTATAGTGAGGTTTTAGCTGAGAGAATAGATAAGTTACATTTGCTGTGTAACTTTTGGAAGGCCTTTGATAAGGTGGTTCACAAATTATTGTTTTACAACGTTAGAGCATGCAGTTAAAAACAATTGGTTTTAAACAATTGGCATAGGTTTAAGGTGAGAAGGGAAAGACTTAAAGGGGACCTAAGAGACAGCTTTTTCACACAGAGGCCGGTGAGTATATGGAACAAGCTGCCAAAGGAAGTGGTAAAGGTGGGTACAATTATGATGTTTAAAAGACATGGATAGGAAAGGTTTAGAGAGATATGGGCCAAATGCAGGCAAATAGGAGTAGCTCAGGTAGACACTATGGTCAGCATGGACAGGTTGTGCTGAAGGGCCTGTTTCCGTGCTGTACAACTCTATGACTCTATGACAAACTGCTGGAGAAAATCAGCAGGTCAAGAAACATATACAGAGACAAAGTGATGGTCGATGTTTCAGGTCAAGACCCTGCATCAGAATGTCCTAATTCAGAATCTCCACCTGAAACACTGACCATCCCTTTGCCTCCACAGATGCTGCTTGACCAGCTGAGTTTCTCTTGCAATTTGTTTTTTTGCTCCAGGTTCCTGCATCTGTAGTCTCTCGTGAGCATGCTGTATTGGGGGTAATATACTGGCATGGATTGGGGACTGGTTAACTGACAAGAAACAGGGAATAGTAATAAACGGGTCCTTTTTGGTTTGAGATGCTGTGTTGAGTGGGGTGTGCAGAAATCAGTCCTTGAGTCCCATCTGTAAACAACCTACATCAATGACTGGTATCAGATGAAACATAGTAATTCCAACTTTGTTAATGATGCAAAGCTGGGTAGCAGTATGGATCATGATAAGGTCAGGGAGATATAGATTGGTTAAATGAATGGACAAGCCCATGGCAGATGGACTGCAACGTGCTAAAATGTAAAGTCGTCCACTTTGGGAGAAAAACAGAAAGGCGGGAGATGAAAGTTGTTGGTGTTCAGGGACACATTAACGTTCAGTGGGTCATGTTTAGGTAGGCTTGAGGAGCTTTATGACAAACCATCCACAGCCCTCTGACGTACAGAGTTCTGAAGATTTATAACCCTCTATAAAGAAGATTCTCCTCAGCTCAATCCTCTTTCATTACAAGACCATGAGAGCCTGCAGTAGCTTAAATTCCCTGGGATCTGATGCAGAATTCTTTCTGTTAATCTCGGCAAGGTTTGATGCAAACCAAATTCATCTGCAGCTGGATGAGTTTGCAACAACTTGCTCAAAGATTTATGAAGAGCAAATTCACTGCCAAATAGGGTGAAGGCAAATTTGAAAACTTGATGCATAACAAAACGATATCACGGAAGAAACGGTTGGAAAAGTAGGCAAATTCACTCATGTAGTCATGTCTTTATTGACAAAGAAGTACCCTTGATTTGACATGAAGCACACATGTGCATTCTGTCTTCTACTTTGGTGGTCCCTTGGGATCAGGGGTGACTTGCTTCCACTCTAGTGCAGTGGGATTTGAGGAGGGAATTTGGACTCCATAGACTCTGCCATAGTTGTGGAAGATGATGCCCAATTGGGTGGGCGGGGTCGTTGTGTATGCCTTCCGCTGATAGTGTGTGGTCTCCAAGTGCTTCTGCAGGCACGGTAGTGTAGCGGTTAGCACAATGCTTTACAGCGCCAGCGACCCGGGTTCAATTCCCGCCACTGTCTGTAAGGCGTTCTCCCCATGTCAGCGTGGGTTTCCTCTGGGTGCTCTGGTTTCCTCCCACATTCCAAAGACGTACGGGTTAGGAAGTTGTGGGCATGCTACGTTGGTGCCAGAAGTGTGGCGACACTTGCGGGCTGCCCCCAGAACTCTACGCAAAAGATGTATTTCACTGTGTGTTTCGATGTACATGTGACTAATAAAGATATCTATCGTACCTTAAAGACCTGAAGTGCTTGGTGCCTTCTTTGGGCATTCCTTCTCCATTGTTGAGCAGGCATGGGCCAGAGCTTCCCCTGAATCGACAGTTTTGCACAGAGACTATGACACAATTTATTTGACCCCCCCTCCCCTCAGGAATCTCTTGTTGTGGTGGAACTCAAAGTACAGTTCTCTGTTTGTCTCAGGATAAAAGTGACCAGCGTGCAAACAACGTGGCCAGCCCATCAAAACTCATTGGACATGATCAGAGCCTCAATGCTGGAGTTTTTGGCCTGGGAGATGGTACGAGAAGATGCAGGAACTAATTAGCCAAAGGTACAGGGTGTTCTTGGACTGGAAACATCATCAGGTCTACAGGTATCTCCAATAAGGGCTGAGGACCAACAAAGACCTTGTGACCTAACGAACAGATGGTGTGTAGAAAGAGCATGAAAGGATGAGCAAATAACCAAGCATAAGTGGCATCTTCATCACTAGCAAGATTGTCTATGGCCCAAACATCCAAGCTATGAATGGAAGAGAGCTGATTAAGGATAGAAAGGCAGTCATTAGCCGCTTGAGGGAACACTTTGAAAATCTCCTCGACCAACACTCTGTCTTGACTCCATTCCACACTGCCTCATTCCCAATAATCTCAGTGCCTCCCAAGCCCAGCACATCTGACAGATGAGAAACAACAAGTCCTTTCTAGCCAATGTAATCCCTGCTGTGGTACTAAAACGTGACTGAAAAGACAAAATCAAAGTCAAGTTTATTGTCATATTAACAACTACATGTGTGCACAGGTGCAATGAAAAATGTACTTGCAGCAGCATCACAGGCACATGGCATCATACACAAGAAAAACATAAATTAATCAAAATTTTTACAAGAAAGAACACAATTAGAACAAAACAAGAAGTCCATTTTAGTGCAAAGTGATCAAAGTGGTCATAGTGTTGCTAGACTGTAGTGATTAGGGTTGTGTTGGTTGGTTCAAGAACCGAATGGGTGAAGGGAAGCAGCTGTCCCTGAACCTGGTGGTGTGGGACTTCAGGCTTCTGTACCTCCTGCCCGATGGTAGCTGCGAGAAAATGGCATGGCCCAGATGGTGGGGATCTTTGATGATGGGTGTTGCCTTCTTGAGGCAGCACGGCTGGTGTGAATTCAGGACCTCATGTCCCTCACCTAGGAGCAACAGAGCATGCCGGGGATCTTAGAGACATGTGTGATAAGTTAAGTGGTGTTTTCTGTTTTCCTCCAGTACAGGTCCACCAGCAGGTGCTGATCCGGCAGGGGGGGTAAGCATTTCATCAAACTTGGAAACTGCTGACTGGGGCTGAGGATGACCGTCAAAGAGATGAATTATCTGAATGCTTGTAAACAGCTTTGTACTTGATTAATTCAGCAAAACTTCTAAATATTGACACCATTTAATGTGCTGACTATTGTAGGTGTCGATAACGAGAGGTTGAACAAACTTGGATTGTTTTTGCTGGAGTGTCAGAGACTGAGGGGCGAACTGATAGAAGTGTATAACATTATGAGAGGTGTAAATAAGGTAGACAGAGGCTGTTTTCCAGGGTGGAAATGTCAGCTGCTGGAAGGCTGAAGTTTAAGATGAGAAAGGGGAAGTTTAAAGGAGATTTACGAGGCAAGATTTTACATGGAGGGTGGTAGGTGCCTGGATCGCACTTAAGGTGCCTGGATTGTGTTTAAGAGGCATTTAGACAGACACATGAACCAGCAGGGAATTGAAGAATATGGAATTATGCAGGTTGATGGGATTAGTTTAGGTTGGCATCAAGTTTGGAGCAGACATGGTGGGCTGAAGGGCCTATTCCTGTGTTGTACTGTTCTATATTCTATGTTCTATGTACTACATTGGTACCATAACTGAGAGCTCATAGCAATCAGGAAATACCATATCTCTTTATGACAGAGAAGGAGGCCATTTGGACCAGTGAATCTGTGCCAGCTCACAGAGCAATCCCTTTCCCACATTAATTTTCCCTGTAACCTGTTCTCCCCACATTCCCATCAAACCCCCCCAGATTCCACCACTCACCTACACACTAGTGGAAAATGACAATGGCCAATTAACCTACCATCCTGCATGTCATTGGGATGTGGGAGGAAATCAGAATATCCAGGGGAATCCTACGGTCACAGAGAGAACGTGCAAACTCCACACAGACAGCACCGGAGGTCAGGATTGAACCTGGGTTGCTGGAGCTGTGAGGCTGTGGCTCTACTAGCTGCACCACTCTGCCAGTTTGGACAGAGTTCGGCTCTTCTCTTTATAGACCATCAGTGAGGCTTTGTGTGGAGCATTGTGTTCAGTATTTTGTCTCCTTATTTAAGGAAGGATATCAACACATTGGAAGCAGTTCAGAGAAGGGTTATTGGACCGATTCCTAGAACGTGTGGGTGTCTTATGACGAAAGTTTGGACAGGCTAGGCTTGTATCCATTGGAGTTTAGGAGAGTGATAGTGTTCTTGATTGAAACATATGAGGTTCTGACAGGGTGGATTTGGAGAGGACATTTCCTGTTGTGGGAGAATCTAGAACTTAGAGATACTATTGGGAACCATGATACTTGTGGGCACCATGATCGGTATGGACGAGTTGGTATTTGGTATTTGTATTGATCTATTATTGTCACATGTACCAAGGTACAGTGAAAAACTTAGTTTTGCAAGCCATCCATACAAATCATTTCAAAACACAAATACTTTGAGGTAGTACAAGGGAAAAGCAGTAACAGAATCCAGAATGTGGTGTTATGATTACAGAGGAAGTCCAGTACAGGCAGACAATAAGGTGAAAGGACCATGATGAGGTAGATTGTGAGGTCAAGAGATCATCTTTAACGTACAAGAGGTCTGTTCAGGAGTCTTATAACAGCGGGATAGAAGCTGTCCTTGAGCCTGGTGGTGTGTGTTTTCAAGCATTTGTATCTTCTGCCCAATGGAAGGGAGGCAGTGGACTGGCAACATATTTCCAAGTTAGGATGGTGTGTGACTTGGAGGGAAACTTGGAGATAGTTCTTTTCCCATGCATCTGCTTCCCTTGTCCTTGGTGAGAGAGGTCATTGGTTTAGGAGGTGCTTTTGGGGTAGGTCAGGTGAATAATTGCAATTCATTTAGTAAATAGTGGTGGAGGGAATAAATGGTCAGGGCAATGAACAGTTGGATGGACTGTATGGTCCTGCAAGGTGCTGAGATTCTTCAGTGTTGCTGGAGCAGCACTCATTCAGGAAAGTGGGGCGTGAGATTTCTAGGGAATTATGGACCAGTCAGCATATCATTGGTAATAGGAAAAATAACGGAACCCTTAAGAGAACAGTAGAACATCTACAGTATGGCACAGTGGCACAGCTAGAGGAGCTACTGCCTTGTAGTGCCAGAGACCTGGGTACCTGACATTGGGTGCTGTCTGTGTGGACTTTTCCTGTTCTCCCTGTGACAGCCTGGGTTTCCTCTGGTTGGTTTGGTCTCTTCCCACATCCCAAAGATATGCGGGTCGGTAAGTTAATTGGCCCAATGTGCAGAGAGTGTAGAATCTGGGCTGAGTTGATGGCAATGTTTGGAATTAATGTAGCATTAGTGTAAGTGGGTTGATTATGGTTAGCACAGACTCACTGGGCCAAAGGGCCTGTTTTGCTGCTAGGTGTCTCTGAGAAGGAATAATCCATGGATTTCAAAAGGGACAGCCTGGCTTGAATAACCTTACTATTTAAAAATAATGAGTTGTTGATTTAAGACAGGCAAAAAAAAAATCTCAGATAGTTGAGAGTATGGTAGCTCTCTTCCGCAAAGGGTGGTAGAAGCAGAGTCTTTGAACATTTTGAAGGTAAGGGTAGGGAGAAAGGGGGAGTGCAGAGCTGACGTTACATTCAGATCAGCCACGGTGTTATTGACTGGCTCGGGGAGCAGAGGGACTTACTCCTGCTCTTGATATCTTTGGGAAAGAGGTGGGGTGGCTCGTGAAGGACTTGAGGTAATGAAGTGGGGGTAGAGGTAGAGAAGACGGCTGGAATGTGGAACTTCCTAGCACAAGTTGTTGAAGTGATGAGCACTTAAGGGGAAGCTGGATGAGTATCTGAGAGAGAAAGGAGAAGAAGGAGCAGCGAACAATCTGCTGGAGGAACTCAGCGGATCGAGCAGCATCTGTTGGGGGAGAAGGAATGGTCGACGTTTCAAGTCAATACCCTGCATCGGGACTGAGAGGGAAGATGGCCGATGGCCATTATAAAGAGGAGAGGGGGACTGGTGAGACAGTGGCCAGTAGGTGATTGGTGGACCGAAGAGTGGTGAAGGATGATGGGCAGGTAGAGCGAGGGGGAGGGATGGAGTTGGGAGACAGAGGCAGGTTGGTGAGAGATGGAAGCAGACAAAAAAAAGTGCAGATGGAGCCAGATGGGAGGGTGGAGACAGAGGCAGGAGGGAGTTCAGCAGGAGATGACAGGTGACCTGATAGAGGTGTACAAGACGCTAAGAGGCACAGATCGAGTGGACAGCCAGAGACTTTTTCCCAGGGCGACAATGGCTAACACAAGGGGGCATAATTTTAAGGCGATTGGAGGAAAGTACAGGGTGAATATCAGAGTTCAGAGTGGTGGGTGCATGGAATGCACCGTCAGGGGTGCTAGTAGAGGCAGGTACATTAGAGACATTTAAGAGACTCTTAGATAGGCACATGGATGATAGAAAAATGGAGGGGTATGTGGGAGGGAAGGGTTAGCTTGATCTTAGAGTAGGTTAAGAGATCAGCACAACATCGTGGGCCGAAGGGCCTGTACTGTGCTGTAATTTTCTATGTTCTATGTTGGTCTCTGAAAAGTAAGGAAGGTGATAATGGGAACCACTAGGGGAGAAGTGACGGACAGATGGAACAAGATAGGGGAGGGGATCCAGTGGGTGGGGTTTGTGGGTCGGAGGTGGCTGAAACCCGGAGGGGGAGGGAGATGAAAATGGGTGACGGGGGGCTGGAGGGGGTGTATGGGAAAGGGGGTGAATCAGAAGGAGGGGGTGGGGGAACAGAGGAGAGGAGGGGTACCTGAAATCAGAAAATCCAACGTTCATACCATTTGTAGACCATCCAGGCGGACTGTCTTCCAGTTTGTGTAGGGCCTCACCCTGGCAGGCCAAGGACGGGCAGGTCAGTGTGGGAGTGGGAAGAGGAGTTGAAATGGCATGCAATTGAGAGCTTGGGGTGGCCATTGCAGACAGAACACAGGTGCTCCGCAAAGGAATAGAAGGATCTGTGGATGGGGTAAGATTGGGTAGGAGAGAAACACTATTATGCTGGAGGAACTGAGCAGGCCAGGCAGCATCCGTGGAGAAAAGCAGGTGGTCAATGTTTCTCCACGGATGCTGCCTGGCCTGCTGAGTTCCTCCAGCATCATAGTGATTTTCATCTAGATTCCAGCATCTTCAGTCCTTTGTTTCTCTTGGGTTGGAGAGACTTGCATTGAGCATGAAAACCTTTCTTTTTCAATCTTTTTATTAGTTTTCAAGTTAATACAGATTAATATATCAATGTTTAAACATGTAATACATAGAGATCAGGAGAACAATCATGACATGGATAATCATAAAGAACAATAAAGTATTAAAAAAATCTGTAGATCCAATGATCTGTTAGTGAATGAATATAATATAAAAGAAAAAGATTTATTATAAAATATAAAAGGAGGAAAAAAAATCCCCAAAACAATAAGAAAAATTATATAAACAATATATCAAACCAAACTAAGCTAAAGAAAAAAAATAAAAAAAAACAGAAAAAAAACTGGACTAAAATTTCTCAGTAGAAACAGAGCAATAGTTTAAGTGAAGGATCAACAGTACCACTCCTAATTTTTTCCAAGTTTAAACATGATATAGTTTGAGAGAACCATTGAAAAGTAGTAGGGGGTATTGGATCCTTCCATTTAAGCAAAATGGATCATTTGGCCATTAATGTAACAAAGAGAGCATGAAAACCTGCATGGTCCTGTGCCTGTGCCTGTTGTCAAGAACTGTGCAACCAAAAACACTGCTTTCTTTCTGTGATAGCCAGGATGAAATATTTACTCAGTCGGCAGTCAGGCAGCTCTGCTTGCTTTCAGTTCTGTTTGTACAGAAATAATGGTCGTGAGATGAAGGGAGAAAAAACCTTAGACCTCTACAGAGATTCTCACAAACGTTAGAGTTCTGATAGAGATTGAGTGACTTCTTGCTACTGAGATGATTCATTATAATTGTCAATAGATGTACAATGTTTGCTTAAAGAAAGAATCTTCCATTTATGGAGTGTCTGTCACTTTAGGATGCTCCACCATTTACAGTCAAATGAATACTTTTGAGTTGTAATTAAAAAATAAAGACTTGCAGTTACATGGCACTCTTCACATCCCTTTCAGGACATTCTGAAATGGTTTGCAACTAATGAAATACTATGTTTGAACTGTTGGAATACAGGAAACATAGCAGCCAATTTATGCACAACAAGCTCCCACAAACAGCAATGAAATCAATCACCAGATCATCTATATTAATGATGTTGATTCAGAATTTAATATTGGCCAGGATATTTCATTATAATCCACAGATTACTGATCCTGTAGAATCCTACTTGTATGTGTTTCACAGACATTAACTCGTTACATGCTTTCCATCTGAAGCTATTCGAATGTGAAGAAATCACAGGTCAGCTTCATCTTCATGTCCTAATCCATATATCCTTAGACACATGCCTACCCAGGAGGATTCAGGACAGTACAATGACAGAGGAATCTCTCTCCCTGTGCCTTTATTCTTCCTCTCAACCAATTAAACTAAGGCTATTTGGCACAGTTCCTAGTGGTGTCCTGACTGAGATCCAACAACTGACATTAGATATGTATTGGTACTGAGAGAGAAGCTTTTTCATTAAACAAGGACTGCCTTCAAGCTTGAACTATAGTTACATCTTCCAGAATCACATTGGAAATCATCTTACGGATAAAATAGAGATAGAAAACAAAGAGAGCCAAAAGCCACATTTCTAAAAATCAAGATTGTGCCATTTAACAGAATGGAAGCATGGCAAATGTATTTCAATTAAATTTACAATTGTAGCCTGCCTCCTGTTCTCTCACCCTCTCCCTCTCACTCCACTTTGCTCTGGAGTCAGGTTAGAACCTAAGCTAGAACCTAAATTAGTGTCAGTCTTAAACAGAACACCTCGCATCTAAAGTTACAGTAATGGTAACTTGCAGCTCCCACAGACTATCTTTGCTAGGGAGCCACAGAAGGACCCCACTGTAGAATCATTACAGGAGCAAGCAAAGGCAAAAATAGTGGATGTTAATTAAAGCTACAAATTGAAGTTTGGCATCCAGTTGATAACATCCGTGCTGGCACAGTTGATTGTGTCAGTCCCTCAGTTGTATGCGAGTTCATGGTGGAATCTGCAATGTGACTGCACCTCACTGCATCCACTGCTAGGCAAGTCCTAGATGCTTCGTTCACACATTCTAATTAAATGTAATTCTGTCACCTTCCTGCAGTTGCTATCACCCTGCGCAAAAAGAATAATTTACCAACTTTGAAATGGTTGATGCAGTGCATCCTGAATCCAGCTGAGTTACCTTTGGGTCAGATTTTTCTCCTAAAAATATACTCTATTCATAGTAATTGGTAATTGGTTTATTATTGCCATATGTACTGAGATACAGTGAAAAGGTTTGTGTGCACGACATCCAGACAGATCATTCCATACAAAGGTACATCGAGGTCGTACAAAAAGGAAAAAGAGAATGCAGAATATGAAAAACAGAATATATATACAGTAAATGTGATGTTCAGTATCAGAGGAAATAGTGGAATTTTTCCGGTTTATGATTACACCGTCAGAGAAATGGGTGGTAGATGAGAGAGTGGGGAGGATTGCGAACTGCAGGTGAATCAAATGCAAAGCCACCAATCCTGGTGCAAATTTCACGAGGGCTATTGCACATTGCTTTTTACTTTGTGCTCACGATGTGTTCCCAGGAAAAAGAGTACTTGTGGAATCAGTGCTAAAAGGGGTCATAAGAACATTATACAGATAAGAATGCTTTACTGACAGCATTGCCGTGTTGGGAACCCCTGGACTATCTGCTGCTGCACTGGGAAACTAGCACAAGTCCAGCTACGAAACACCTAGCTCTCACCAGGCACAGCAGCAAACTTCCACTATGGGAGAAAGCCAGGGAATTTCAATTTCAGATATAGCTGTGAAGACATTTAAATGTTGCCCTCGACCAAGGGATATTCCTTAACCATTACAAAGTACTGATAACAACTCACGTGATCATCATTGCACAACCTGAATCTAAAAGTTAGACATGTGATGAATTTACTGTATTTATCTGGAGGTTAAAATAGCACTTAAGGAACTCAACACCATCTACTTGATTGGCACTCCATCCAGTCCCGTGGATACTCAATCACTCTGCCACCGATGCATTGTGACTGCTGTGTGCACCATTGATAAAATGCACTGTTGTCATTCACCAAAGCTAGTTCAAAGCACTTCCTAAACCTGTGATCTCCAGCACAAAGAAAGACGAGGATAGCAGTTGCATGCGAACACCATCCCTTGGAAACTTCCCAAGTCACACACCGTCCTGAGTTGGAAATATATCGTCATTGCTTTGTTGTTGCTGAGATCTCTTGGAACGCATTTTCTCTGGAGCGACGGAGGCTGAGGGGAGACCTGATAGAAGTTTATAAGATTATGAGAGGCATAGAGTAGACAGCTGGTATCTCTCTCCCAGGGTTGAAATGTCTAATACTAGATGGCGTGCATTTAAGGCAAGAGGGGGTAAGTTCAAAGGAGATGTGTGGGGCGAGGTTTTTTGTTACACACAGAGTGGTGGGTGCTTGGAATGCACTGCCGGGGTGGTAGTGGAGGCAAATTTGTTAGAGGCATTTAAAAGGCTCTGTGATAGGCACATGAATGTGCAGAGGATGGAGGGATTAGTTTAGTTAGGCATTTAACTAACAGTTTAATTAGGTTGATACAATATTGTGGGCCGAAGGGCCTGTTCCTGTGCTGTACTGTTCTATGTTCTAACAGCACTGGAAGAACTTCACCAGAAAGATTGTAGCAGTTCAAGGAAGCAGCGCACAACCAAATATTCAAGAGCAGTTGGGAATGGGTAATAATGTAAGCCTTGCCAGTAATACTCACATCTCATAGATGAATACTTAAAAAAAATCAGGGCAGGATTCTTTGCTAATTCTCCTCTCTTAACGTTCTCTAATACAGCACTGTAACATAGTAAAACATCTCAAGATCTTCATAGGCATGCTGTCAAACCAAATTTAATACAATGCCCTGTAACCAAACATGACAGGGTACAAAAGGGTTGTTCAAAGAGGCATCTTAAGAGGGGGAGAGGTAGAGAGGCAGAAAAGTCTAACGAAGGCATTTTAGGCACAGCTTCCAATAGCATTGTCATGAAAATCAGAGATGTGCAAGAAACTGGAAATGTGGGAAGGCAGAATTCAGAACCAATGATCGGATTTTCCCTAATTCCGTGTGAGATCTGTCAACTCAGCACTCATCAAGGATCAAATCTGTGACTTCTCTGGTCTGTTAGAATTTTCTACACGAGAAGCCGGAAAGAAATACAGAATCTGACTGATGTATCAGCTATTTACTGGATAAAATTATTAAGCAGGGAAGGAAATTACCCGACTATCATACATTTTCTTAAAGGAGTTAAAATAAGGTTTGAGGCACAGCTAACATCTGAAGCACTTGGTCTGTGTAATGCAGGCACTGCAAGTTGCTTGTCTGGTTGCTTACATCGGGCAAATGTTGTCTGGTGCTGCAATGTTGACAGGAGTTGGCTCTACATCAGGACAGAACCAGCAAGGTCAGAGACGGATAATGGAAGCCGGTGTGAAATTGGAAAATAAATGCAAGAGGAAGACATTGAAGGTCAGAAATCAAGGAAGGAGATAAGGCAGGTGGAGACACTGAGGCCAAAGATCAAGAGGAGATAATCAATATGGGCAACAATTCTGCAAATAAATATAATTTAAGTTCAGCTTAAGAAAAATACACAGAACATGCAAGTTCATTAAATGCAGCAAGGGAGGCATTAATAACTTCTTGCACATCCAAATCATACATGGTGTACAAATTTACCTCTCCCAGATGCAACTATAAGTGACTAGGTTATTTAAGACACTTTATCTTATTGATGTGATACATTTTCAAAGACCTGTCCTTGTTTTGAGGCACAAACTTCTGATGATGAGGGAAATTTGCTGATTAGCTGATAATTGATCCATGTTACTTAAGACTTGGCAACAACTAAAATTTTGTTTTTAGATTTTGGCTTAAACCTTTCTCAATAGTGTCCAAAATCATTCATGCTACAATGTCCTTTAAAGTATTCTCATGTCTCAGAAATTGCATTTTATTGTTTGCT
Source organism: Pristis pectinata (assembly GCF_009764475.1). Lineage (NCBI taxonomy): Eukaryota > Metazoa > Chordata > Chondrichthyes > Rhinopristiformes > Pristidae > Pristis > Pristis pectinata. The sequence continues at coordinate 5,944,114 of NC_067429.1, forward strand.
TTAAGAGAAACTCATTTTTTGTGCTTTATTCCAAAATGTGTAAAACTCAGAGTCATAGAGTTATACAGTACGGAAGCAGGCCCTTTGGTTCAACTGGTCCATGCCGACCAAGATGCCCCATCCAAGCTAGTCCCATTTGCCAGCATTTGGCTTGTATCCCTCCAAACTTCTTCTATCCATGTATCTGTCCAACTGTCTTTTAAAAGTTGGTACTGTACCTGCCTCAACCACTTCCTCTGGCAGCTTGTTCCATATACAGACAACCCTCTGTGTGAAAAAGTTGCCCCTCAAGTTCCTATGAAATTTTTCCCCTCTCCCCTCAAATCTATGCTCTCGAGTTCTTGATTCCCCAACACTGGGAACAAGACTGAGTGCATTCACCATATCTATGCCCCTCATGATTTCACACACCTCCTTGGAACTAACACTTGCAAATTTTATTTTTTTTCTCTCTGTATTTTATTCATTTATTCCACACTTTTAAGAATAGTCTTAATCACTTTCCATAGGTCTCAAGAAAATTTAAACATCAGCTCCAAACAGATAGACTAATGCTCTGTTTCTTTCCTACAAACGTTATGTTATAATGACACAGGCCATTTGGCCCACCTGCTCCATGCCAGATGGGGAATGGGGCTAATAAGGGAGGAATTATAAGTACAGAGATGAGCGCCAAAACAACGGAATGGTGCAAGGTATAGTAGTGCAATTTTCAGTAGTTATACAGCATGGAAACAGGACCTTCAGCCCAACTCATCCATGCTGACCAAGACGTCTGTCTGAGCTACTCCCATTTGCCTGCGTTTGGCCCATATCCCTCTAAAACTTTTCAATCCATGTACCTAACTATCTTTTAAACATTATAATTGTACCTACTGAAAATTGCACTACTATACCTTGCACCATTCCGTTGTTTTGGCGCTCATCTCTGTACTTATTGTTTTTATTATTACCATGTACACTGCCTATTCCTGTGAATTTCATTTGTGTGTGTGACAATAATCTGACCTGAATCTGAATACCCATTTAGAAACATACAAAACCTACAGCACAATTCAGGCCCTTCAGCCCACAAAGCTGTGCCGAGCATGTCCCTACCTTAGAAATCACTAGGCTTACCCATAGCCCTCTATCTTTCTCAGCTCCACGTACCTATCCAAAAGTTTCTTAAATGACCCTATCGTTTCTGCTTCCATCACCTTTGCTGGCAGCCCATTCCACGCACTCAGGCAGTTTGTTCCATATATCCACCAACCTGTGTGTGGAAAAAGCTTCCCCTCTCACCTTGTATCAATGACCTCTAGTTTTAGACCCCCCTACCCTGGGAAAAAGACTGACCATCCACCTTTTCTATGCCCCTCATGATCTTGTACAACTCTCATTAGCCCCTTTCCCTCGTTTTTCTTGTACCCTTGCAATTTATTCTAACAGATGGCCATTCAACTCCCCTTTGATTCTTTTTGCCATTAACATACATTGAGGTAATTTACAGTAGGCATTTCACTTACCAGCACACTTTTTGACTGTGGGAGAAAACCAGAGTACCACATGGTCACTAAAAGTGAAAACGCCATAAATTTACTTTCATCTCAAATCTTATCAGGGAATTCTAACTTGTATTTTTATTCCAATTTCTATTGGATTTACTAATATTCAGAAATTCACAGCATCTTGGTGAATAACTGGGCAGATTTTTAGAACATTGTCAGGGCCTTGGAGAGGGTGCAGAGAGTCAGAACTTTACCAGGTGTCCAGTTATGCAGAGGGATAGCAAAAGTGGGTATCATTCTCCTTGGAGCTGAGAAGATTAAATGAAAATTTTATAGAGGTTTTTCAAATCTTAAGTGTTAATAACCAGATTTAAGGTGTGATAAAATATCTTGTATTCCGTGAATTGCGATGCAATGCCTGAAAAAAGTGGAAGAAAATTCAGTACCAACCTTTTAAATTAATACTTTGTGGAAATAGGATAGGATTATGGGGAACAAGTGGGACTAATTGGGTAGCTCTTAGAGTCAATCCAGATATGTTTGAATTGCCCTCTTCTGCACAGCATGTTGGTGTTGCAAAATAGCTGCAGGATCCTGTTCTTTATGGTTGTCATAGATCCAGCTCTTTTTTTAAAAAAAAGATAGAGTATGGGGTGGTCTACCTGCTCAGTAAAGAATTTGAGAAAGATCACTGCTATTTTTTTGCTCTGCTTTGCTTTGTTAAACATCACTGGAATAAATGAACTGGTCACTATCACATGGTTGTTTGTGGGAGTTTGCATTCCAGCAGCGATCACATAATAAAGCATTTAACTGGTTGTAAAAATGCTGTTGGAAGTCCTGAAGTCATGGAAGAACAGTATATAAATTCAAGTCTTTTTTTCTTTTTACAGCAGGGAGCACCAATCACCACAACTGGGCAATGTTAGTAACTCAAGACACACAAATGAAAGTACTTCTCAAATAAATCAGATTCCTACCCGCTGAGACCATGCAAAACCCTTACTGCCTGTTGCTTTGTAATTGGTTCACTGAACATTTATAGCATTCATTACAATGCATGAAGACAAGGCAATACATTACCACTGACCAAAAAAGAAAAACATGAAAAAAAATCAAATTCAAAAGGGTTTTATGGTTTGAAATATACAAAATGATGACATTAGTCATTTTGCCATTAAATTTCACAAGTATTTAAACACTCGGTTTTATACATTTGCTTTGATAAAAAGTATCAAATGAATTACGTGGTTATTTACAGACTAATTTGTGCAAACAGATCTAAGGTGTTATACCTGACTGTCAAGATACCTTTCTGGCAACCAAATACAATTGATAATTATTTACACTACATACAAGTTGGTGAAATAGAATCCCATAACAATGTTCCATAAAATTCAATGTTCTGCACCTCCCTGCTGATTAGTTGGTGAACATTTGTCATTTAGTGTAGCAGTCAATCAGAAAACTAATGCTGCTGAACTCAGCTGTTACGTTGCACTGAAGTCGTTGGTCTCAGGCAGGGCAATCGAACAAGTGAATCAATCTAACCCAACAGTGCTGGGCTACTGAAGAGGTGGGGAGAAGTGAATCTGCTTTCTACTGTTATATTAATTTCTGCTGGATTGTGTTTGTGTTTATACATCAGGCAATGGCAGTATCAAGTTCAGGCTAAATAGCCAGCTGAAAATAGCTGCTTGAAAATAATATTTGTGCCGGCAGAAAGAAATACAGACAGTGGTATTTCTACAAGTAGAATAAAAAACCGGTTCTGCCCATCTACACGTCCCTAATTTCACTACCACCAGTGATAATTGACAAATATCAAGTTAGACTCTTGTAGCGAGAGCGAGAGCGAGAGAGGCGTGCATACAGTTTTACACACAAATGCTCAAACTCAGCAGGGAGATGTGGGTGATGAGAATTCCAGGAAATAATAAAAATCTTTCCAAGAAATATAAAGGAGGGGAAATCTCCTCCTGGCTCAGAAATGACCCATAATGGGGAAAAAGCAAGAGAATGTAAAAGGAGTCACAAAACTGATATACATCTGTATCCATCTATACATCATTGATCACTCTGCACAGGGTGCATAATTCCAGTCCTTCCTATTTTCAAGATGCCTTTAACACTTCAATGCTGACATTTCCCACTTAACTTTGTGGGGCTAACAGTCACATTGTAGTTACAGGCTTTGGTCAGCCACGTGGAGACAGATTCAGAGACCATGTGCCTACTTCCATCATTACCCATTTGTGTAACACTACTGGAACCCACTGGCCTATATCTAAACAACTGAAAAGCAGAAAACTGCAGATTCTAGAAATCAAATAAACAGCAAGTGCTCCAAATAGAGCTGTGAAGAGGGAACCTCTACCTCAGATCTTCAGAAAGGTCAAAGTTTGTCTCTCTCCACAGATGCTGCCTGACCTGAGTATTACCAGTATTTTCTTTTCATGCTGTATATAATAAACATGTCTAGAATCTCTCTGTCGCGCTTGTATTTTAAAGACCGAGATTCACCAATAGATCCGAACGGCACAGTGGCGCAGCTAGTAGAGCCACTGCCTCAAGGCTCCAGCGACCTAGGTTGAATCCTGCCTTCTGGTGCCAGCCGTGTGGAATTTGCACAGTCTTCCTGTAGCTGTGTGGGTTTCCCTGGGTGCTCTGTTTTCCTTCCACACCCAAAGGTGGTAGTCAATTGGGCGATGTTAAAAATTGGCCCAGTGTACATGGGTGGTAAAATCGATGGGAATGTGGGGAGAATAGGTTACAGGGAAAATTAGTTGAAAACGGAATTGCTCTTAGAGCTTGATGGGCCAAATGCTCTCCTTTCACATCATGTGGAAATATAACTGCCTAAGGTTTACCTGTGATTGCCTTAATGAGACAAGCACATATTAATAACTAAACATTGATACTCTGTCCCTTACCCTGGACAAACCAGATATAACGGGCAGCAGTGAGGGATATCACTGTGGCATGGAACACATCTGCTAATTCCATTGGCTTGTTTCCCTTTCTGTACTGACACCCTTGGACTAGCATCTTTGGTTGTACTTGGCTGCTGATGGGGAAATGGAGAGGGCTCAGAATCAATTAGCATTTGGAATCATGTTTCCCTGAGTAATATTGGCTTCTAGGTCCTGACTACTTTTTTTATTCCACGAAGGGCAAATCTGGCAGCTGCTGTATATTTGGGGTACACTGTCTTCTGACAGGATCTCTGCTCTTGTTCATCTTTACAGCCTGATTCACTTCCTCATGAAGTTCTTCTCCAAGGCTGCAGGTGTCCGCTGGATGGAATGAATATTGCGTTTCACACGGTCTTCTAACGAAGATGTGGCAGTGCTTTGTAGTTTCATTTTGCTGAAAGAAACGAATGAAGGTAAAAAATTGTCAGTCTAAATCCTTAAATACTTTTAAGCAGAAAACAAGAAATTTTAATAAAAGTCTTTTCCTTCAGCCATGCATAGCATAGAAGACTCGCAAATTTCAACAGATGAACGGTGGAGAGCATTCTGACTGGTTGCATCACCGCCTGGTATGGAGGCTCCAATGTACAGGATCACAGAGGCTCCAGAGAGTTATAGACTCAGCCAGCTCCATCACAGGCACAACCCTCCCCACCATCGAGGACACCTTCAAGAAGCAGTGCATCAAGAAGGCAGCGTCCATCATTAAGGACCCTCACCATCCAGGACATGCCCTCTTCTCATTACTACTGTCAGGGAGGAGGTACAGGAGCCTGAAGACCCACACTCAGTGATTCAGGATCAGCTTCTTCCCCTCCGCCATCAGATTTCTGAACGGTCCATGAACACTACCTTATTGTTCCTTTTTTTTTTGCACTATTTATTTTGTAATTTTTAGTTTGTCTTTGCACTGTACTGCTGCCACAAAACAACAAATTTCACGTTATGCAAGACAGTGATAACAAACCTAATTCTGACAATGATCAACATACCCTTGTCTCACCGAAGGAACAATATTACCTAAATGGCGCAGTTTGCAGTGGTGTGTAGGAACAGACATTGAGAAAGTAGAAGGGCATGTTGAGAGAAGTAAAGCACTTGGGGTCCTGGGATTCATAAACAGAGGCAGGGAAGTTATGCTAAATTTGTTCAACACACTGGTTAGGCCACTACTAGGTCAAATTCTGGTCACCACATTTGAAGCTTATGAAGGTTGCAGTGAGAGTCGTAGTCATAGAGTAATATAACATGGAAACAGGCCCTTTGGCCCAACTTGTCCATGCTGACCAAGGTGCCCATCAAGCTCGTCCCATTTGCCCGTGTTTGCCCCAGATCACTCTAAACCCTTCCTATTCATGCACTTGTCCAAATGTCTTTCAAATGTTGTTATTGTACCTGCTTCAATTACTTCCTCTGGCAGCCGTTCCATATACTCACCACCACTTATGTGAAGAAGTTGCTCTTCAGGTCCCTTTTAAATCTTTCACCTCTCACCTTAAATCTATGCCCTCTGGTTTCACCTTCACTGGGAAAAAGTGTTCACCCTATCTATACCCCTCATGATCTTATACACGTCTACAAGGTCACCCCTCAATCTCCTATGTTCCAAGGAATAAAGTCATAGCTTGCCCAACTTCTCCCTGTAACTCAGACCCTTGAGTCCTGGCAGCAGCTGGCAGAGTGCAGAAAGGATTTACTCAAATGGCTCCAGGGATGAATGCTTTCAAATACAAGGTTAGACAGGAGAAGCTGGAGTTGTTCAAAGAAGGTTGAGAGGAGATTTGATAGAGGAGTACAAGATGACTGTAGTGGTGGTGAAAACAAAACCAGAGCCTTCAATGGGGCTAAGCTAGAGAGGGTGCAGAAAAGGTTCACAAGGATGTTGCCAGGATCGGAGGGTTTGAGTTATCAGGAGAGATTGGATCGGCTTGGTCTGTTTTCCCCAGAGCAAAGGAGGCTGAAAGGTGACACGGTTGAGGTATATAAAGTTGTGAGAGGCATGGATAGGGTAGAGAGCCAGTGTCTGTTTCCCATGTTAGGGATAAGTAAAACTAGAGGGCATAGGTTTAAGGTGAGAGGGAGGGGATTTAAAGGGGATCTGTGAGGTAAATTTTTTCACATTAAAAGTAGTTGGTCCACTACATTAATGCTGACCATTGTGCCTAAATATACTCATCCCACTTGCCTATATTAATTCCATATCCTTCTATGCCCTGTTCATTCAAGCACCTGTCCAGATGCCTCTTTAATGTTACTGTTCCTGCCTCCACCACCTCCTCTGGCAGCTCATCCCAGATAACGTGCTTTTTGTGTAAAAATTTACCTTTTAGATCTTCTCCCTCTCACCGTAAACCCACGCCTTCTAGTTTTAGACACCCATACCATGGGAAACTGGTTATCTAACCCATCTATGCCTCTCATAATTTTATATACCTCAATCAATCATGTCATCTTTCAGCCTCCTTTGCTCCAGGGAAAAAAGATCCAGCCTATCCAATGTCTCCTGATAACTCAAGCCCTCCAATCCCAGCAACATCCTTGTGAACCTTTTCTGCACCCTCTCTAGCTTAACCCCATCCTTCTTCCTATAGTGTGTTGACCAGAACTGCACACAATACTCCAAGGGCGACATAATTTGAGAGAGAATAATCAAGACGACAATAGGGTATGGGGAAGAACAGGAGGAAGGACTGATGGGATCTCTCTTCTAGAAGCACATGAGCCAAGTGGACTCCTCCTGTGCTGTAATTATCTCACGGGTCCTAAAGATTAATTCCATTAAGATGCTGTCGAACCTGTTGAGCATTGTTGGACAAGTGACAGGTGATGATGACTCAGCATACAGGAGCGAGGTAGGACACCTGGTTGAGTGGTGCTGCAACAATAACCATAGATGGAATCACAAGGAAGGCGCATCTTTACTTTCTTAGCAGGTTAAGGAGGTTCAGCTTGTCACCAAACACCCTCACAAACTTCTACTGATGTACTGTTGAAGTACCCAGATTGGGTGCATCATGGTCTGGTATGGCAATCTGAATGCGCAGGAACGCAAGCTGCTGCAAAGAATAGTGGGCTCAGCCCAATACATCAGAGGCACATCCCTCCCCACCATCCGAAGTATCTACATGAGCTGCCTCAAGAAGGAAACATCTATCAAAGATCCCCACCACGCGGGCCATGCCATCGTCTCGCAGCTACCATCAGGCAAGGGGTACAGAAGCCTGAGGTTGCACACTGCCAGGTTCAAGAACAGCTACTTCCCTTCAACCATTCGGTTTTTGAACCAACCTGCACAATCCTAATTACTACCCCAGTATAACAACTCTATGACCACTTTGCACTACAATGTACTTTTTTTTTGTTCTAATTGTGTTCTTTCTTGCACAGCTTTGTATAATATGTTTACTTTATGCTTTTCTTGTGGATGCTATGTGCCTGTTATGCTGCTGCAAATAAGTTTTTTTCATTGCACCTGTGCATTCAACAATAAATTCAAGTTTGGTTTCAGTTTTTTCCTGCTTCCTTCCTTGGTTGCTCTGTACTAGCCCCTGCTGGAGAGTATGCAGATTGGAATTGGTCTTGGCAGGCTCTTTAATTGTGCTACGATTAAATAGCCTACCAAGATCCTTTGTCTGGAGACACAAGACTGCAGATGCTGGAATCCGGAGCAAGAAACAATCTACTGGAGGAACTCAGCAGGTTGAGCAGCATCTGTGGGGAAAGGAAATATTGACGTTTTAGTTCAAAACTCTGCATCAGGACGGAGTGGAGTGGCTACTTTCCTCTCCACTCTCAGTCCTGATGTAGAGTTTTGACTCGAAACGTTGACAATTCCTTCCACACCACCCCCCCCCCCCCCCCCCCCACCCCCAGATACTGCTTGACCTGCTGTTCCTCCAGCAGATTGTCTGTTGCTGAAGATTCTTCGTCTGCTGTGTGAAGCATGACCTGGCCCAGAGAACAGTTATCACTGAAGGAAGTTAATTTTAACATTACTCCAAAAGGCAAGGGAAAAATCTGCAAATAGAACTGAGGTCAGGATCGGATTGACCATGATTTTACTGGATGGTGATGCAGAGGGATGTGGCCTCCTCCTCCTCCTTCCTTTTTCTTATGAAAAAATATCACAAGCATTATCAAAAGCAATTACAACTACATCAATAGTGCAAAGTAAAAGTCTTGCTAAAATCACAAGTGTAACTTAGGCAGATTGTAATACTGAAACACACAATACTTACTGGAGGAATTTTGCTTCCCCAGTATCCTTTCTCTCGAGTTCTTGCTCCATTTCTTCTTCCTCTTTGTACCTCTTGATGTTACACTGGCGAGCTTTATCCCTCCACTTTGCATTCTCCATCATCTCTAAACGTTTGCGTTCTAGCTCCTCTGCAGAAAGTTTCCTGTAAAAATCCAGATACATTCATGGAACTGGCGTTTCACTGTACGCAGGGGTGTTGCTGCCCATTGTTAATGGCTGCACACAAGGGCCATTTGTCCCTATGGCCTGCAGCAAGTAAAGATAACAACAGTTCAACCTTACTCCAACCAGACTCTCCATATCTTCTTATTCTATTCTGGATTCCCACAGCACACACCTTGGTAAGGAACACTAAGCACCCTTTACAACCTTGGTAAAACCTGAAACAGTGCTATTCTCTCTCTAGCCAGTACAGTTACGATGGGTTGAATAGTTGTGCTGTCCTGTAGCGTTCAGTGATACCAACCCTCAATGTCTCAATAACAGATATCAATCCAGATCTCCCAATATCAGCAAATAAAGTTGTGTTGAGAACATGCTAGTTTTTCTTGCAATAAGACATTACCAGGTGTATTTTAACACCCAAAATTACCAAGACACAAAATGGTAAGCTGCGAAGCAGACTGCCATGATAATTTTTCCATCAACCTGATGAAAATGCAGACTAGGTCTATACTCTCTAGAGTTTAGAAGAATAAGAAGTGACATCTTCAAAGCATGCAAAATTAATTTCAAGGATTTGACAGGGGAGATAGAGTTGATGTTTCCCCTAGCTAGCATGACTAGAACCACTGACCAGAGTCTCAAAATAAGGGTCTGCTATTCAGGACCAGAGGGGAAAAGAAACTTCGTCACTCGGAGGTGGTGATACTTTGGAATTATCCATCCCAGAAGGCTGTGGAAGTTCAGCTGCTGAGTATATTCAAGTCAGGGTTTGATAGCTTATTAGGTATTAAAGCAAGGGATATGGGGTTAACACAGGAAAGCAATGCTAAGGGAAAATACTGGCCATGGTCTTACTGAGCAGGAACAAGGTGCAGAATGGTTTCCTCCTGTTTCTCATGTTCAGATGTTGACTGACCCAATACTTCATTTTCTCACCTTTCTCACCCATTTCCCTGCATCTTGCTTTCGAAAAACATGACGTTACACTATCGGAGATAAGTTCAGATTCCCCATGGGATATTAGATACATGACAGACAGCCCGACTCCTTGGCACAGAATACAGGAAATGTTGCACTGTCTGAAGTGCTATGCATTAGATGAGATGTGGAACTAAGACTGACAAACTGCATTTGCTTTAAATGAACAGCTAATTAATAGATCTTCAATCCCAGATGGACAGGAATGCTTGGACTGGCATTCAACTGTTAGAGAATGGGGCTGTGTTCCTGCAAAGATATCTATATAAACCTTGCCATCCGCAGATAGACAGTTTTATCACTTTCTACAACTTATAAGTTCCTTACCTTTGGTAAACTCTTAAGTTAAAATATTTATTTTTCTCATCAGAAAAACAAAAACCTTTTCTCATTTTGTGTGGCATTTCATTTTCTAGCAAGGTGTGAGTTGTATGTTTCTCAGAAGGATACTGTTCACCCAAAAAAAATTGCTGGTTGGAGAATATTTGAGGGAAAATATGCATCCAACAAAATAAAACTAAAAATAAAACCAAAACTCATGATTTCTGCACTTGCTTTAGGGTTTGTGATAATGTACCAATTACACTTGCTGCTGCCTTAGTCGGGTTTTTGCTGTTAATCAATATTTTTTTTCTATTTTCCCTTTTACTTTGACACATGCTAGCAAGATCAATAAAATGTCAAGCAATCATTTCTTTTGGCTTTATTTTCTGTATTAATGAAACTGAGAAATTGTTTAAAACATTTACATCCCTCCTACCCGTTTCTATGGAGCTACAGAATTAAATACCTTGACTGATTGGAATGAGGTCTCCTCTGGTACCCTTCTCTCCTTGGGGACGATTTCTGTGCATGAATATTTCCAGTGTCAGAGTACCTTCAAAAAACAAATTCTCATTAGAACTGATCTTTTTACAGCTATTCCAATGACTAATTTCCTGAGAAGTCATTAGTCACACAGACAGTTGTGGCTCAGTGTGTAGTGCTCTTCTCCAAGTCAGACTGTCAAGGGTTGAAGCCCCATTCCAGGAAATTGAACACAAAAATCCAGGCTGATGATCCAGTGCAGGGCTGAGGGAGTGCTACACTGTCAGAAATGCTGTCTTTTAGATGAAATATTAAATCAGGCAGGTACAAAAGACCCAATGGCACCAAGAAATGCTGGGAGCTATCCCTGGCCAAAATGTCTCTTCGCAACCAAAACCCAAAGGCATGATTATCTGGTAATTACCACACTGCCATTTCTGAAACTTTGGCATGTGTAAGTAGATTGCCTTGTTACAACAGTGACCACATCTCGAAAATACTTTATTGGGTGTACCTCGGCATGCCATGGGAGATACTGAGGTTGTGAAAGGTGCTATGTAAATGCAGGTCTTTAGAAATAGAAACCACCAACACCAGCTTGAATTCCCAATCTGTGTTGAGCAGTAGCACGAGTGTGATTGGTCTCAGCAGGAAGCCAAGAGCTGCCCACCAGCCAGTGCAGATGACTGTGAAGATGTGGGGTAAGGCAAGCACAGCTTCAGACTTTGATTTACACAGCTGTGTAGTCCAGCAGTGGTCACCATCAAGCCTCACATTTGGGAGGACAGCAGGTGAAGAAAGCCGGCCACTGAACTGCATTCCAGCAGGTCAGTAGCTGCAGGAGAGGAAGAACAAGAGCGAAAAATTCTTTCAAAGTGGGCGAAATAAAGGTCGTACTCACTGCGAATGCACTTTTGAGTATCTCGGAGGTGATCGAGACGATGATCTGGATCTCCTCCCCCGTGAATCTTCATGTCTGTTGCGTCTGTGAGACTGTTGCGTTGTTGATTGGGTGTGGCTCCCTGACCGGGACCGGGACCTGGCCCTGCTTTTATGAGATGTTTGACCTTGGTCGGAGGATGGGGAAGTGGGTCGCTGTTTAATCCTGTGAGAATCTTTCACCTGGATAGCACAAGGGAACAGGATTAGAGAAGGGCGGAAGGGAACATCCTCTTGTTTAAACCACAAAACACGCAAACACAAAACAGCAGGTTCCTATGACTGAGAAATGATAAAGAATGTTGCTTTGTAATTGCTTTGTTAGAACCTCTCCTGTGAAACTTGCTGAGCAAATTATAACTGATAGTAGGGGAAGTTTACTTTGCTTAAAATTATGAAGGGTTAAGATAAAGTAACTGGAGATGAAGTGCCACAATGGCCAAACGGTTGATATTCAGGGAGCAGAGAATTAAAGCAGTTGTAGAACTTTTTTGTTCTACAAAAAATTTGTGTAATGAGTGGCTTGTGTTTTGAACTTACTGTCTAATCCAACAGTAATTACACATCTGATAATTGGTTTGAAAACAGAATTGGATAAATACTTGGAGAAAACTGCCAGACTGTGAGGTACCTATGGTTAGCGTGAACATGGAGGACCTGTTTCTGTGCTGTATGAAGGAGCTGGACAGCATGATTAATAGGATTGCTCTTTGAAAGACACAATGTAACTGAATTTCCTTTTTTGCGCTGTAGCATTTCATTGTTTTCTTTATTCTGAATAGAAGGCTAAGTGGTGACCTAATAGAAGCCTTTAAAATTATGAAGGATTTCACTAGAATGGATGCAAAGAGAATGGTTTCACTTGAGGGGTAGAGGTAATTACTATGAGACAGTCACATAGAACTCAAAGAATTCAGAAGGAACTTCTTCATGCAACACTGAGAACATGGGACTCACTACCACACGAAATGTTTGAAACAAAGTACATTGATGCACTGGACAAACATACAAGGGAGGAAGGAATAGAGTGTTACACCAACAGATTTAGATGAGGAAAAATGGTTAGCGGGTTGAGTAGAGCATAAATGCTGGCATGACTTGTTAGGCCGAATGGCCAGTTTCTAGACTGTCTCGTCCACGACTAACATTAATAATCACTGAAACGCTTCAATCATGATTCCAAGGTTACAAATATTATTTATACAGCTATGCAGTTATCTAGGGAAAAATTAAAGTGGTAGGTGGAACAACAAAAGTAAACTGAAAAATATGATTGCAGCACAATTAATTGCTTTTCTATGCTGATTAATTATTTTAGACAATTGAACTGTTTAAATTGAACTGGTTGTATTTGAGCTGATAGAAAAGTATGATACTATATATTCTCTCTGCAATTGACGTTTAATATGCCAACCAACTCAACTACTGTGTGTCATTAAAAAGCTTTAGTTACAAACAAAAGTGCATTTAGAGTCAAGAGTGATCACTACAATTTTAGTGATGGATCCATTCTCAAAGTGGACATGATTAGTAGCTTCACCTGGTAAGCCGGAATAATATAGAGATGACAAACTATTTACAATGAGAGGCTTGGAAGTTTTTCCGTTATTAATTATCTGGATTCCTGACACACTTGACAGAAAGTCTAATCATTTTAGAAACAGCAAAGATTCATGAAGACAGACCTTTAAACCATACCCAGGGATTTTCTTCTGGACCAATGTGGATGAAGGACTTGTACTCCTTCCACGTTTTCTGTAATAGTTTTTAAAAAAATGTTTATTCTGTTTCAGAGTAAAGAAATGCAATCTCATTGTTCAGTGCAAATGTGCCAAAATTCAAGTCTTCCAATAAAATGGAGTGTTTTTTTTAACTTCCCTTCAAGTATCTTCATAAGATACAAGATATCTTTATTAGTCACATGTACATCGAAACACACAGTGAAATACATTTTTTGCATAGAGTGTTCTGGGGGGCAACCCGCAAGTGTCGCCACGCTTCCGGCGCCAACATACCATGCCCACAACTTCCTAACCTGTATGTCTTTGGAATGTGGGAGGAAACCGGAGCACCCGGAGGAAACCCACGCTCATCCAGGTCATTATATACCTTTCATTGGCATGGATACAAACACAGCATGCAGCAATGTGCATGTCGATGCTACAACTGGGTTGGCAGTGAAACCTCTCACACTTGATCATTCAGCCCACATTGACAGGGTCATAATTATTGACCTAACTGTGCAAATAACAAACTTGAGAGCTACAACAACAAAAAAAAAATCCATCTCTTCTTCATCCCTAATTTTCCCCCTCCCTCTCCTGAAGATTCAGATTTTTAAAAAAATCAGGTGAATTGATCTTGAAATCCTCACCAGGCTTCTAATCTAGTATCTTTTTTACATATTTGAAAATGGGACATTTTGACAATTACAGCATTTCAACCAACATATTCTCCTCGATATTGTTTCAACATACGTCATGGGATAGCAATCAAGGACAAGGTTTCTAATTTATTTTTCTTAACCCTGACTTGTGATGCCAATAAAGAAAACTTGGAGGTGCCAAAAAAGTATTGCTAGTGAAATACTTATGAAATGTAGACACTGTTGTAACGTCGGAAATATGGCAGGCGATTTTCACCCACCAAACTCCACGAAACAGCATTGCAATAATTTATAGGTAATCTATATTCTTTCATTAATCATGCTGATTTAAGGATATTGAGCATAATATACAACAGAACTACCCTGCTCTTCCTAGATACCTTGCCATGAGATCTTTTACACCCACCAGAGAGAGCAGATATATCATCGTAAAGGTGGTACCTATTACAGTGAAGATTTCCCCCGAGTATCGTAGTGGAGTAACACCCAAGAGTTTTGTATTTCAAGTGAAACTTGAACCAGAGACCCTCTGACTCACAGGAGATGGTACTCCCAACGGAGCTATGGCTGACACTAGTGAGTCACTAAGACCCTGTGATTACTATAATGAAGGACAAGATAGTACAACTTGGTTTGAGGTCAACGTACAAGAATCTTATAATGATACACCATGTCCTACTAAACTTGTACCAATTCTTGCGCAAAGCAATCCAGTTAGTCACATTTCTTCACTCTTACCCACATCACTACAACCTTTCATGCTTTAAATATTTATCTCTTAAAGCAATCGAATATCTTTAAACAGTCCTTCCTCATTCTTACCAGTCATTGAATTCATTTCTCCTTGTCATACAAGAACTAATCTATGTCCTCTGATTACTGATCTTTCTACCGCTGGGAATGATCTCTCTTCATTTATGCTATTGTGATTTTAAGCACTTCTTTCAAAACTCCCTTCCTTTGAGGCTTAACCATCTTTTCTGGTCTATAAATGCAACTCAATCCCTCGTCACTGAAACATTCTGTATAATGCAAAGCCTGAGTCTTTTTCAAAGTGTGGTGCCCAGGACTGGACACAGTTATCCAGCTGGTGCCGACCTTATTGGCTAATATACTGTACTTTGCTTTATGCTGCTCATTGTCACTGGAACTGGAGCGCCGATGCTTCTTGTGCTTCTTCTTCTTGTCCTTTTTCTTCTTCTTTTCTGTTTTATCCAGGTTCTTTTTTAGCTTTTGAAAGAAAAAGAGTCGCAAACTTATTTCTGTTTCTGCAATACAGAAAACTAAAGTATGCACTTGACCCTGCACCATCTGAAATAAAAGATTTACGTAGATACCTTTATTTAAGAGGTCAAATAAAGAAACTTTGAAATTTGTAATAAACTTTTACCACTCAGACAGCGTATTTTCAGCAAATTTTATTCACAACACGGCTGGCCATTACTTTAGTCTTTTGCCTTCTGCAAATTTAGCAGTTTAATTATGGATACTCAATGAAGTACTCAGTTCTGGTCTGGACTGGTGAAGGAATCAGGAATCATAATCTAGATCAATGGGGATTTGCTTGATGTCAAGACCAACAATATTAATCAACGTAATGGAAATTTGGGAGCCACCGCTGTTGCTTGTCTGGTCTCAGTAAACGGGGACCATTTTCAACCTCCGATTAAACGCCACAAAAGGCTAGCTGCACGTTTTAGGATACAGGAGATACAAGGATCAACAGGGGCTCAAGAGACTTGAAGACCAACTCACCATTTCTCTGATCATCTTCATCTTCATGGGATTAGTTAAAGTCTCTCTCTTTTTCTCTTCCTCACGCTTCCTGAAAACACCAATTTAAAAACAAAAATCAATACCATGAGCATCTTCTGTTAAAGTCAAAATAAGAAGGATTAGGTACTTCAATAATCAAACTGGGAGCAACAGACTTCCTCTGACCTTTCATTCACCCAGCATTTTGAGACCAATAGGGGAACAACAACCTCCTCCTCCTCTACCCATAAGATCGCTCCCTTTAAACTATGGTATTCCTTCCAATTCCCTTCCCAATGAGGAGATGGTTAACATCTGCTAAGGGAGCTCAAGGATTCAGAAGAGGCATGAAGGTGTACCCTGCTCACATGTTGTAGAATGTTATAAACCAATGACCTCTTTTACTACAGCCCTCTGGAAGGCAACCGGCCTAGCAACTTCTTAATGAAAGATCCCAGTCAGTCCCTGCAAGCAGGATTTATGAACGACAATTTTAAAAGCATCCTGCTTTTAAAATCCCTCCATGGCAACACCCCTCACTATCACCCTATAAATAATTTACTCTAGACTTACGATAGTCAGTGCTCTTCCAATATTGGTATCCCCAATATTCATTACGCCAGCATAGTAGGGTGCAATTGCGCCTGTTGTTGTCTAGCTCTTAAAGCCTGGAATTCCCTCCAAAACCTCCCTGATTGCTTTATCTTTCTCTATAAAGATTCTCTTTGAAAACCAGCTTTCCATATCAATATTTTTCATCAACTGTCCTATGATGTTACTTTAACAGACACTTATCTTGTGAAGTGCCTTGCAATGCTATATTAATTTAAAGGTGTTATACAAATACAAGTTGACATCACAGTGGGCATAACAATAGATATCCCCAAGCTATGAGAGAAAACAGAACCACAAATGATAAAATGATCAGTAGATAATAAACAACTAACAACACAGCCCAAGCAGAAATATCCCAAAATCTTCAGATATTGTCAGGCTCCATCCCTCTCCCAGTAAGCTAACTTTGTATATTTGAATTTTAGTTCCTGGAAGTCGTATAGTTTTCCCACCTGATTGTAAACAGTGGATCCTCCCGGATTTTGGAAGCCATATCCAAGGCAGAGTTAGCCCCTGTTGCAGAGAAAATGGAGCCAGGCAGCAGCCCAGTGTCTGAAGAAGGGCCAGATTCCTCGTCCACCATCTTGTCAGTAGCATACTTGTCGATGGGTCTACCCAGCAAGTATTCCTCCTTGTTCACCATTGCACAGGGGCCTTGATACATCCAATCTAAACGATCTGACTTCTTTCTGCAGGCAAAAGACCAACCTTACATTATAATTTTACACTAAGACCTCTAGGAGCTTGTATACAGAGGTCTCACTGTATTAATTCAGTGTATGAGCATGCTGCCTGTCCAGTTTTACGTCATGTAAGAACATCAAAAACAACAGAATCTTGCACCATTAAACAATAAAGGAACATACTCAATATACCGTACACAGATATAAGCAATACTGAAACAGTCATCAAATTAGGCCCTCATTCAGTGTCTTTTCTCATAACCCAGCAAATTTTACTGAGTATTTATCAAATACCCCTTCAAATTTACTACTGAATCCGTTTCCACCACCCATTCCTGAACTGCATTGCCAAATCTTTTGCCTTTGGAAGTAGTTTATTATTTACCTGTGTGATTATTTACTTCTCTATTAAATCTGACTTTAACCTTCCCTGCTCGAAGGAAAGCAAACTCGTTTCTCCAGATAACTGAAATTCTAAGTACCCATCTACCCTGCGATCTCTTGATATGCCTTTAAAAACATGGTTCCTATAACTGCTCATGATATTCCAAATGGTGCCTGACTGGTAATTCATGAAGGTCTGGCATCATTCCCTTGCAGAAGACCTCCAACATATTATTTTACTTAAGGTATCCAGCATCTAGAAGACTTTCCCCCTTTAACAGCAAAGATCTGAATGAGCCTTTTGTTTTTAAATTTTAGGCATCATGTCAGAAACCATACTCAAGGCAGGACACAAGATTTGCCAAAAGGCTAAATATTTTTCAATGTTTAGAATTGCAAATTGAATTCAATGTAGAGAAGAATGGTAATGTATTTTAAGAGGAATAATATGGTAAGGTAGTGAACCAAAAATGTCATTATATCGAAATGTCCAAATGACAAGAAAGACTTGGTGTTCATATACAGAAATCTTTTCAGAATGGCAGATCAAATTGATAAAGTAAAACAAAAAAATGTGGGGTTTAAAAATATAGGCAAAGAATATAAAAGCAGAGAGATCATGGTAAAATCACTGGTTAGTCCCTTGCTGAAATACTGAGGCCAAAACACGTCCAGAACATGTGAATTAAAGAAGCCACTCCGTTATTACATTTGTCACAGTAAGGAGATATATGGAATAAAAACGGAATAGTTTATCTTTAGACAAGTGAGCTCTATGGACCACTTTAAATTGAAGGAGAGAATGATGAGCACATAATGACGAAGTATTAACCAACTTGAAAATTTCATTCCAAGTTTCCTCCAAAATTGACATCTGCAAATCTTGTTCCCATGCGTTTTTTATTTTATCTAGTGGCACCTTACTCATTCCTAGTAATCTGCCATAAATATTAGATATTGAGTCATCCTGAAAGGGTTCCAAATTAAAAATTACATCTAATAAATTTTTATCAGGATTCAAAGGAAAAGAATGTAAATGAGATTGAAGAAACTCTCTAATTTGTAAATATATATAAAAAAAATGAGTTTTTGGTAAATTATACTTGGTAGACAATTGTTCAAACAAAGAAAGCTTTCTTCCAACAAACAGATCCTGCAATCAAGTAATACGTAATTTGTTCCACTCTTTTAAAAACTACATCAGTCATAGAAGATTTTAAAAAAATTAGAGAAAATGGTACTGGACAGAGAAAAACTCAATAAACCAAAATATTTTCTAAATTGTAACCAAATCCTCAAAGTGTGTTTAACTACTAAATTATCAGTTAGTTTATTTAATGATATAGGGAGTGAAGAACCAAGCAGAGAAATAATAGAACATTTTTTAACAGAGTTAGCTTCCGAAGAAACCCATACTGGATGAGCCTCTTGATTAATGTAATATAGCCAAACTGTAAGATTTCGTATATTGACTGCCAGCAGTAAAATCTAAAGTTAGGTAAAGCTAAACCTCCATTCTTTTTAAGCTTCTGAAGATGAACTTTATTCAGCCTAGGATGTTTACTATTACAAATGTAAGAAGGTATAATTGAATCAAGAGAGTCAAAGAAAGGAATAAAAACAGGTAAAGCCTGAAATAGATAGATGAATTTTACCCGAGGCCAAAACACCAAATGAAGTTTACCAGAACGTTACAGGGAGAGATTACTTCAGTAATGGGAGAAGGCTGAAAAGATTCTGGTTGTCTCGAGAAACTGGAGTCGTTCTTTTATGAGCAGGGAAGGTTAAACACAGATTTAATAGAGGCATTCAAGATCATACAGAGTATCTGAGAAACTACTGGAGAGTTGGGAAATCAGTTCTGGAAAGGGTGGGGAAGTAGATTCAACAGTAATTTTGAAAGTGAATTGAATAAATACAGAATTAGATGAACACAAAGTTATGAATTGGCCTGATAAAAGTTTTTAAGGTAATGAATTATTACCCTTCTGGCAAAATGGCCAATAATCATCCATTATAAATTTATAGAAGGTTTATTGATAATACAGCGTCATCCAATGAAGCACTGATGAAAGAGTGGAAGAAACAAAGAACAGCAATCTCTCCCCATAAAAGCCAAGCTAACTTACCCAGAAAAATACCATGGATGGAGTACAGCTGTTTATAAATATTGTGCTTAAAAAATCATTTATAACAATGCAGTCACCAAGCTTGATTGACAGAGGAAACACCCAATCACCCACAATCAAGTTGGCTACAGTGCTGACAACACTTGCAGCCTACATTTTAAAAATCATTGTCAAGAGATTTGGGGAGGTGGAAAGCGAATCGGTTTCATTCATCTATCAGGACCTGGAACAATCCATTTGAAAAGCTGGTGCAATCTAATCCTATAAATAACTTTATAAGACTGTAAATTAGCCATTTATGAATAAGGAACTTCCAGGGTTACAGACTGAAGGTGGAAATGAGCACTGCTATTCTTCTACAGGCTCAATGACTTTTGTGCTCTCTAGGACTGAGCTAGTGTTATCGTTGATCATGCACAACGTTTAATTATTTTAAACTCTAAATTCCAAGAGACACCATTGCTTCTCTTCTTGGTCACTTTGGGTCCTTTATTTTGCATTCAGGATCCAAATGTCAAATGGCGAGAAGACAAATGACTTACTTCATGGCTCCGCTATCCTCCGCGTAGCGCTGCATTTCTTCACGAGCTCGCTCCTCACGGAGCTCCCTCTGAAGCTCCTCAATCTTCTTCTTTTCCGCTTCATGTTTCTGCTCTGCTTTCCACACCCGTTCAACATTTTTCAAAGTTTGCGGGTGCCAGCTTTTCTTTAGATTCTGCAAGTGGCAGATGAAGGAGAATACACTTTGAATGACCTTTACATACCAAAAACAGGTCATACAATTTGGAAACAAAAGACTAAACAGGGTTAAAGCATACATTCTTCTGAAAAGAATTTTCACTTTATAACAAGAAGTTTGGGCAAGTATTTCCCATTTGTTTCACACATGCCACAGGATAATCTACCTTCTCTCCAAGGAAAGCGTCAATATCCAATACAGAGAAATGTCCATTACTCCGGTGTGGTCGGTGCTCCGGTTTCCTCCCACATTCCAAAGACGTACGGGTTAGGAAGTTGTGGGCATGCTATGTTGGCACTGGAAGCGTGGCTACACTTGCGGGCTGCCCCCAGAACACACTACGCAAAGATGTATTTCACTGTGTGTTTCGATGCATGTGACTAATAAAGAAAACTTGTCTTGATTGGCATCCTCACTGCCTACAGCAATACACACAGTGAGTGTCAAATAAGATTGGTGATCACTGACTCTATGGCTTTGTGTTAGTAGCTGGGGTAATGTTGTCCAGAAAACTAACGTTTCTAAAGATGTGGAGCAAAGGTAGTAAATGAGGTGGTGAAGTGACTCCAGGGGGTGAAAGGCCAACAGTTCCTATGCCCCCTTTTGTTGTCCATCTCAGCAGCTATACTGGGTGTTGATTTGAACATCAGCCCCCAGTATCAAGCAATTGTTACAAACAGGTGGTGGTCATTTGGCCCATCAAGTCCCTGCTGGGCTGTTGCAGAGCAATCCAGTCAGTAATAATGCGTTGAGCAACAAACGATCCGTAGGAGGAACTCAGCAGGTCGAGCAGCATCTGTGGGAGGAAAGAACTATCGACGATTTGGGTCGACAACCTGCATCAGGACCCGCTGAGTTCCTCCAGCAGATTGTTTGTTGCTCCATATTCCAGCATCTGCAGCCTCTTGATCTTCAGTAATTATGCCTTGCTTTATCCCTCCCCATAGACCTGTATTTTTTTTAATAACTATCATAGTACTTACTTCATTCCCTTCTAAAAGCCACAAATGTACCTGCACCACCAAAGTTTTGGGCAGTGAGTTCCAGATCATACCTACTTAATTTTTATCATGTCATGAAAATAATTTTTGTCACATCACTTGAATCTTTGCTAATCACTTTACACCTGCCCTCCCTTCTGTTTTCTTCTTTGATGGGAAGATTTAATTTACTGTACCTAAACCCATCAAAACTTTATACACCTTAATCAAATCTACTTTAAACTTCCACTGTTCCAAGAACAAGCCCAGATTTTCTAGTCTTAGTCTGCAGCAGAAATTTCTCACCCTGCACTCCCTTTAGGACCCACACCACCAGGTTCAAGAACAGCGACTTCCCTTCACCCATTCAGTTCTTGAACCAACTGACAAAACCCTAAACACTAGTTTAGCTACAACTATGACCACTTTGTGCTGAATTGAACTTTGTTTTCTGTTAATTTCTTGTATTAATTAACAAGATTTAATTTCTCGTAAAAAATTGTGTAAATTTATGTTTTTCTTGTGAATGCTGCTTATATGATGCTATGTGCCTGTGATGCCGCTGAAGTTTTTCATTGCACCTGTGCATCCATGTACTCCTGCATATGACAATAAACTCGACTTTGACCTTAACATCTTCCTAAATACAGTGACAGAACTGATTGCAATTCTTTTGTTATGACTTAGTTTGTGTTTTATAAAAGTTCATCATAACTTCCTTACTTGTGCTTTATATCTCCAACAATGCAAGACTGAAGTGGTAATCTAGATAATATGCTTGAAGAACAACCCCCTCCACCCTCCTCTACCTCCCCTCCTCCCTCCCCTACCCCCCACACCTCCCCCCTCCTCCCTCCCCTACCCCCCACACCTCCCCTCCTCCCCACTCCCTCCCCTACCCCCTCACACCTCCCCCCCACTCCCTCCCCTACCCCCCACACCTCCCCTCGTCTCCACTCCCTCCCCTCCTCCTCCCCCCTCTACCCTCCTCCTCCCCCCTCCCTCCTCTACCCTCCTCCTCCCCCCTCTCCTTCCGCTCCCTCCCCCTCCCCTCCTCCCCCCTCTCCCTCTCCCTCTCCCTCCCCTCCTCCCCCCTCTCCCTCTCCCTCTCCTCCTCCCCCCTCTCCCTCTCCCTCCCCCCTCTCCCTCTCCCTCCCCCTCTCCCTCTCCTCCTCCCCCCTCTCCCTCCCCTCCTCCCCCCTCTCCCTCCCCTCCTCCCCCCTCTCCTTCCGCTCCCTCCCCCTCCCCTCCTCCCCCTCCCCCCTCCTCCCTCCCCCTCCCCTCTCCTCCCCCTCCCCTCTCCTCCCTCTCCCCTCCTCCCTCCCCCTCCTCCCTCCCCCTCCCCCCCTTTCCTCCCTCCCCCTCCCCCCTCCCCCTCCCCCCCTTTCCTCCCTCCCCCTCCCCCCCTTTCCTCCCTCCCCCTCCCCCCCTTTCCTCCCTCCCCCTCCCCCCCTTTCCTCCCTCCCCCTCCCCCTCCTCCCTCCCCCTCCCTTTCCTCCCTCCCCCTCCCCTCCATTTCCTCCCTCCCCCTCCCCTCCATTTCCTCCCTCCCCCTCCCCCTCCCCCCCCCTCCATTTCCTCCCTCCCCCTCCCCCTCCCCCTCCCCCCCCCCTCCCCCCCCCCCCTCCCCCCTCCTCCTCCTCCTCCTCCTCCCCCAACCGCCTTCCGCATCCTCTCCCCTCCTCTGATATTTAACGGGCCGAGACGCCGCTCTGGGCCCCATCCTCCCGATATAATTCCCTAACATTCCGCGCACACCGTCCCTTGCCCCGGACAGATCTCCTCGCCCCCTCGCTCCTCTCAAACACTCACCAGATCCCCGCCGCCCATCACGGCCCAGGAACTCCCCTCACGCCCGGCGACAGGGGAACTCGGTGACCACGATCGCCGCTGCCGCTGCCGCTGCCCCCTTCGGCTGGAGGTCGCAGTAACTGCAGCTCATCGCCGCTGCTACTGCTGCCCCCTTCGGTTGGAGGTCGCCGCACGCTGCACCTGCACCTTGTTGCCTCTGCTGCCCTCTGTGCTAAAGGACCAGCAACAATATTCAATACTTAAGACAAGAAACTGCAGATGCTGGAAATCTGGAGCAACACACAAAGAAACCGGAGGAACTCAGCGGGTCAGGCAGCTGATGAAGGGTCCCGACCCGAAACTTCGACTGTCCATTTCCCTCCAGAGATGCTGCCTATCCACTGAGTTCCTCCAACAACGCACGCAAAATGCTGGAGGAACTCAGCAGGTCAGGCAGCATCTGTGGAGAGATATAAACAGTCCTGATGAAGGGTCTCAACCCAAAATGTCGACTGTTTATTTCCCTCCATAGATGCTGCCCGACCTGCTGAGTTCCTCCAGCTCTTTTGTCTGTTGCTCAATATTCAATACTTTCTGGCTTTTGAATCAATGCACTCAATGTTTGATAACCCAGTAATGCAATGACCCAATAGTATTTCACCAGGTATGATAATGCTGCTTCCTGCTCTTCACTAGAAGTTAAGACTTTGATCACCTTTGCTGTCAGTTTCCTTCCTGCTCTCACTTTCATGTGCTCCATCTCAAAGTCTTCTTGATTTCTCTTGTCTCCATCTCAAGCTAAAGCATGGTATTCCATCGAGCACCTTCTGCCTCACCTGCGGCAATGTCTGTGAGTCCCATGCTGGACCCCTCAGCCACCTCTGAACCCACAGGACTGGCATGGAAACAGGTGGTTGCCCTCAACCCCAAGGGGCTGCCTAAGAGGAAGAAGAAAGTGAAATGGGAACAGAAAGGGGCCATTCTGTCACTTGAACATGTTCTGCCAATCAAGTGATCATTGCTGATCTATACATTAATCCCAACCCATCTGGGTTGCTCCATATCTCTTCATAACTGAATTGAGCAAGATCTGTCTAATAATAATGTCAAATGGTAAAATACTTCCCAGATTAACGGATATAGAACATAGAAGAGTACAGCACAGAATAGGCCCACAATGTTGTGCCGACATAGCTAACCCCTCCTACCTACAGAATGCCCATGTCCCTCCATTCTTCTCTCATTCATGTGCCCATCCAAGCCCCTCTTAAAAGCCCCCAATGAATTTGCCTCCACCACCCTATCAGGCAACGCATTCCAGGCATCCACCACTCTGAGTAAAAAAATGTACCCCTCACGTCTGTTCTACCTACCCCCTCTCACCTTAAATGCATGCCCTCTGGTATTGGATCCCTCAATAATGGGAAAAAGATATTGCTTGTCCACCCTATCTATGCCCCTCATAATTTTATACACCTCCAACAGATCACCCCTCAGCCTCCGCTGCTCCAGAGAAAAGAGCCCAAGTTTGTCCAGCCTCTCCTGATAGCACATGCCCTCTAATCCAGGCAGCATCCTAGTAAACCTCCTCCGCACCTTCTCTAAAGCCTCGACATCCTTCCTATAGTGAGGTGACCAGAATTGCACGCAATACACTAAATTTGGCCTAACCAGAGTTCTACAGAGACACATCATAACTTCTTGACTCCTGTACTCAATACCTCGATTACTGAAAGCAAGCATTCCGTAAGCCTTCTTAACCACCCTGTCTACCTGTGTAGCCACTTTCAATGAGCCATGAACTTGCACCCCAAGGTCTCTCGGCTCTTCAACACTGTTAAGGGTCTTGCCCTTAAGAGTGTACTGCTTTTTGAGTGAGTTAGAAGGTGACTGACAGAATATCTGGTCAGAAGATGGCTGATCTTACAGAGACACTAGGGACTGCAAATGCAACAACATGCTGGAGGAACCTCCGATGCAGGGTTTCGACCCTAAACGTCAACAATTCCTTTCCTCCTACAGATGCTGCTCAACCTGCTGAGTTCCTCTAGCAGACTGTTTGTTGCTTACGGTGAACTACATCTAATACACAGCTCATTCAGTCTATACTTACTTTGCTCATTGTGGCCAAAAAGTTCTATTTTAACTTCATCAGTCCACAGGACTTGTTTCCAAAATGCATCAGGCTTGTTTGGATGTTCCTTTGCAAACTTCTGACGCTGAAAAGCTTGGAGAAAAAGGGGTGCAGAATTTCATGAAAAGAACACCTCTCCGACTGTTAAGCACGGGGGTGGATCAATCATGCTTTGGGCTTGTGTTGCAGCCAGTGGCACAGGGAACATTTCACTGGTAGAGGGAAGAATGAATTCAATTAAATACCAGCAAATTCTGGAAGCGAACATCACACCGTCTGTAAAAAAGCTGAAGATGAAAAGAGGATGGCTTCCATAACAGGATAACTATCCTAAACACACCTCAAAATCCACAATGGACTACCTCGAGAAGCAAAGCTGAAGGTTTTGCCATGGCCCTCACAGTCCCCCGACCTAAACATCATTGGATATCTGTGGCTAGACCTCAAAAGAGCAGTTCATGCAAGATGGCCCAAGAATCTCAAAGAACTAGAAGCCTTTTGCAAGGATGAATGGGCAAAAATCCCCCAAACAAGAATTGAAAGACTCTTAGCTGGCTACAGAAAGCTTTTACAAGCTGTGATACTTGCCAAAGGGGGTGTTACTAAGTACTGACCATGCAGGGTGCCCAAACTTTTGCTTCGGGCCCTTTTCCTTTTTTGTTATTTTGAAACTGTAGAAGATAGAAATAAAAAAGTAATCTTGCTTAAAATATTAAAGAAATGTGTCATCTTTAACTTTATGCCTTTTGGAAATCAGGTCATCTTTTACTCGCTTAGCTATTCACAGTAACAGAAATTTTGACCAGGGGTGCCCAAACTTTTGCATGCCACTGTAGGTGGCAGCACAGGTAGATAACATGGTGAAGAAGGCAGATGGGATACTGGTCAATGAGGGCAAGAGCAGGGCAGATATGCTCCAACTTTCTAAACCTCTGGTCAGGCCTCAGCTGAAGTATTGTGTGCAGTTCTGGTTACCACACTATAAGAAATATGTGACAGTGCTGGAGAAGTTTCATCAGGATGCTGCCCGGGATGGAACATTTTAGTTTCGAGGAGAGACTTGAGAGGCTGGGTCTGGTTTCTCTGGTGAGGAGGAGGTTTAGAGGGGATGTGACTGAGGTATATAAAATAATGATGGGTATAGATAGGGTGGACTGCAGGAATTTTTCCCCATATCAGAGACGAATAAAACTGATTTAGGTTAAGAGATTGTTTCCACTGGTAAATGGGACTAGAACTAGGAGACATTGCCTCAAGATACAGGGGAGTAGATTTAGGATGGAGATGAGGAGAAACTGCTTTTCCTCACAGAGTAGTGAATCTGTGGAATTATCTGCCCAGGGAAGCAGTAGAGGCTACCTCATCAAATATATTTAAGACACAGTTAGATAGATTTTTCCATAGTAGGGGAATTAAGGGTTCTGGGGAAAAGGCAGGTAGATGGATCTGAGTCCACGGCCAGATCAGCCATGATCCTATTGAATGGCACAGCAGGCTCGACGGGCCAGATGGCCGACTCCTGCTTCTATTTCTTATGTTCTTATGTTATTATTTACAGGGGATCTGAGGGGGACCTTTGACACCCAGAGAGTGGTGAGTCCCTGGAATGCACTGCTGGGGAGAATGGTGGAAGCAGAGTCATAAGAACATACATCACAGTTGATATATGGATCGATATGACAACCCATCTGCTCGCAATGAGATAACTGGCAGTTAATGCGGTTTACCAAGAGAACTCTCAAATAAAAAGCAGACTGGGATTCATTAATAATCACTGCATATGGCATGCTTGCCTTCATTGGTTGGGGCATTGAGTAAAAGAGTAAGGAATTAATATTGCAGCTATGTAAAAGTTTGGTTAGGCCGCACTTGAAGTATTGTGTGTAATTCTGGTCACCCCATTACAGGAAGGATGCGGAGGCTTTGGAGAGGGTGCAGAAGAGGTTCACCAGGATGCTGCCTGGATTAGAGAGTGTGAACTATAAAGGAAGGTTGGACAAACTTGGATTGTTTACCATGGAGTGCTGGAGGCTGAGGTTGATAGAGGTTTATAAAATTATGAGAGGTGTAGATAGGGTAGACAGAATCTTTTTCCCAAGGTAGGAATGTCAAGTACTAGAGGATGCATTTAAGGTGAGAGGGGGAAATTCTCAAGAGGATGTGCAGGCCAAGTCTTTTATACAAGAGGTGGGTGAGTGGAACGGGCTGCCAGGGGAAGTGGTGGAAGCACATGCAATAGTGGCATTGAAGAGGCTGTTAGACACATGAATATGCAGGGAATGGAGCGATATGGATCATGTGCAGGCAGAAGAGATTTAGCTTAACTCGGGACCGTGTTCAACACCGTGGGCTGAAGGGCCTGTTCCTGTGCTGTACTGTTCTATGTTCCATGTTCTATCAACATCTCAGCCGTGGCAGTGTAGTCCTAGGTTATAAACACAAGACCTATTAACTTAGACGTGGATGTGCTACAAAACAAGCTAAAGTAACACGTAATCCAGATGGGGGAGTGCTTCTCGCAGAGCTGAACATCATGTGGCAATCAATTATGGCCAAAAAATCTACATGACAGACATTAAAATGCCATGGTGTTAAGGTTTCCACTGTTCCCGATCATGTGCTTTTCTCGGCCTCAGCCGACGGTGCTAATAACTCATACCAGGTGTCACAGGTGCCATCTGCTCTCAGCTGGCCCAGCCGAGCAGCTAATCATTTGGAAGCAAAGGCAGTGCATATGGGAAGCTAAACTCAACCAAGAATGACCCTGTGTGGCATAAGGAGGCGCCTTTGAAACCAGTGGTCTCTGCCGGTGCATATATTCCACTGAACCACTTCTCTCTGGTAATTGGCTGTTGGTTTATCATCGTCGCATGTACCGAGGTACAGTGAAAAACTTTGTTTTGCATGTCGTCCATACAGATCATTTTACCACATCAGTACGTCGAGGTAGTACAAGGGAAAAGCAATAACAGAATGCAGAATAAAGTGTCACAGTTACAGAGAAAGTGCAGTGCAGGCAGACAATAAGGTGCAAGAGCCATGACGAGGTAGATTGTGAGGTCAAGAGTCCATCTTTAAAGTCCAAAAGATCTGTTTAAGAGTCTTATAACAGCAGGATAGAAGCCGTCCTTGAACCTGGTGGTGCAGGTTTTCAAGCTTTTGTATCTTCTGCCCGATGGAAGGGGGACAAGAGGGAATGTCTGCGGTGGGATCATGACAGCCCTGGTAAGTCAAACAAAATTCGAGTCTAATGCCAACTAGAATAGCTCTTCATATTCTGCCTGGGGAGTCTACAGCCCAACAGCATGAGCACTGAATTCTTCAAATTCAGGTAACGCACTGCACCCCTGATCTACCCAAGCCCTCCCAGACACACCCTTCTTCTCAAACCCCAGCCCCTGATTGCCCAGTTTCTTTCCCCTCCCTCACCCTCTCCTTCTGTCCATCACCCAGACACTCCCCCCACTGCGTCCCCTATCCCCTCTCTCCACTGTTCCCTTCCACCCACAATCTCTCCCTTATTTGGTTCCACTCTTCACATTTCTTTCTTATCAGATTCCATAATCGGCACCTCCCTGCTTCTGTCGTTATCTCCAGCTACCTGACTCCATCTGCCAATTAACCTCTCCTCACCTGTATTGATATTGGAATTGGTTTATTATTGTCAACTGTACCGAGGTACAGTGAAAAACTTGTCTTGCATACTGTTCATACAGATCAATTCATTACACAGTGCATTGAGGTAGTACAGGGTAAAAACAATAAGAGAATACAGAGTAAAGTGTCACAGTTACAGAGAAAGTGTAGTGCAGGTAGACAATAAGGTGCAAGGTCATAACAAGGTAGATTGTGAGGTCAAGAGTCTATCTCATCATATAAGGGAACCGTTCAATAGTCTTATCACAGTGGGATAGAAGCTGTCCTTGAGCCTGGTGGTATGTGCCCTCAGGCTCCTGTACCTTCTGCTTGATGGGAGAGGGGAGAAGAGAGAATGACCTGGGTGGGTGGGGTCTTTGATTATGCCGGCTGCTCCACCAAGGCAGTGAGAGGTACAGACAGAGTCCATGGAGGGGAGGCTGGTTTCCGTGATCCACCTATCACTTGCCAGCTCTTGCTACACCCCTTGCTCTCACCTCTTTACACTGGCTGCCTCCCCCCTGCTCCTTCAGTCAAGATGAAGGGTCTCAACCTGAAACATCTGACTGTCCGTTTCCCTCTGCAGATGCTGTTTGATTCGCTGAGCTGCACCAGCAGCTTGTTTTATGCTCCAGATTCTGGCATCTTTTGTATCTCTCAAACAATATTCATTTTTGATCCCAGGGACACAACATGAAGAAACTTACAAAGTGGATATACATCAAACACAGGACTCATGGCAAGTTAAGTGAACATTTACAAAATACTGCCCTTCCATGAATGATTTATTTAAGGATCTACTTCTTATTTTCAGAACAATTCAATTACATATATTATTTTGTTTAAACTCTCACACTCTCCTTGCTTATCACATTTAATTCAGTGCTCTAGAAGGGGTACCTTCTTTGAAAAGCTTATTTAAAATGCAGGAATTGAGATTCTACTGACTTCTCAGTCCATCCTCACCAAATGTCCTTGGAAAAAAGCCTGTGCACACTAGTACAACGAGTGACTGCAGACTTCTCCGAAAATGGAAGGCTTTTCTCTCAGACTGGGTATGTTCCTCCTGTAGCCAAACTTTCCGTTGTATCCGACAATGGGTTTGACGTCTGATAAGTATCCTCTGTGGCCGATTACTTGGTCATGTGAGTGACCTGTAAAATCAATACACAAGGAATCAAGTCTCTTGTTGAGCTTTTCTTATCATTTCCAGCACAGAAAGATGCTAATCGTTACAACTGGTCTCTGCCCATGCTGTGTGGTATTAAAGCTTTCTCTCATTCTCATTGACATTTCCCATTCTGGCTCCATAAATTGGTAATTGGTTTATTATTGTCACATGTACTGAAATCCACTGAAAAACTTTGTTTTGTATGCCATCCATACAGATCATTTCAAAACATAAGTACATTGAGGTAGTACCATGTGCCTCTCAAGAATCCCTTAACTATGCCAATATTATCTGTAACAACCACATCATAAGGCAGTGAGCTGCACAGTCAACGCACTCTGTTAAAAGAAATCCTTCCCAAAGTCATTGTTTAATCGGTGAGCAGCTCTTACATTCATGATACCTGGCTCTGGACTTGGTAAATTGGTTTATTATTGTCACAGATACCAAGGTACAGTAAAAAACTTTGTTCTGCATGCCATCCATACAGATCATTTCATTACATCAGTGCATTGAGGTGGTACAAGGGAAAAGCAATAACAGCAGGATAGAAGCTGTCCTTAATCCTGGTGGTACGTGCTCTGACAGGCTTATCCAGAAGTGGCAACTATTTCTTCTTCTTCATAATTTTGAGTCTTTCTACCAGTAACATCTGGACCAGCCAAGCTTTTGTGAAGCTTTTGAGATAAATGCAAACCTTCAATTCTATCACAATCACTATAAATCAGTGCATTTTCTCCAAGCAAAATCAAAATGGGTCCAATTTGTCAACAGAAACTGGAGTATACCATTCGGTCAATTGAATGTGCTCCCATTATTTATGTTAGCCAAGGCAATTTTACCTTTTTCATCTCAATTACCTGACTGTCCACCATCTTTCCTGAAAGACAAAAAAACACTGGAAATACACAAAGTTTGTGTCTGCAAAGAGTAAGGATCCTACCCCAGACGTTCTCTCTTCTCCCCCCTCCCATCAGGCAGAAGATACAAAAGCCTGAAAGCACGTACCACCAAGCTCAAGGACAGCTTCTATCCTGCTGTTATAAGACTATTGAACAGTCCCCGGTACGATAAGATGGACTCTTGACCTCACAATCTACCTCATCATGGCTTTGCACCTTATTGTCTGCCTGCACTACACTTTCTCTGTAACTGTAACACTATATTCTGCATTCTGTTATTGTTTTTCCCTTGTACTACCTCGATGTACTGATGTGATGAAATGATCTGTATGGATGGCATGAAAAACAAAGTTTTTTACTGTACCTCAATACATGTGACAATAATAAACCAATTTAACAATTTGCTGATGGTGATTTACTTGTTATCACAATTTTCTTCAATAATCTTATGCAAAAATCTTATGTAGATTTCCAGAATTTTCTGTTATTTAAATATTTTTTTTATTAATCCATATTTTGAACAGATCAGTTAACTTTATATCTCTGGAGGTCTGGGGGAAAAATGTTCTGAATTGTACGAAGAGGGTTTTCCTGAAATCGCTTATGACTGGCTTTGCTCAATACTAAGAACATAGAACATTACAGCACAGTACAGGCCGTTTGGCCCACAATGTTGTGCCGACATTTTATCCTGCTACCTGACATCTACCTAACCCTTCCCTCCCACATAGCCCTCCATTTTACTATCATTCACGTGGCTCTCTAAGAGTTTCTTATATGCCCCTAATGTACCTGCCCCCACAACCTCTGCTAGCAGTGCTTTCCACGCACCCACCACTCTCTGTGTAAAAAATGATGCTTAAAATTATGCCCCCTTGTGTTAGCCATTGTCACCCTGGAAAAAATCTCTGACTGTCCACTCGATCTATGCCTCTTATCATCTTGTACACCTCTATCAAGTCACCTCTCGTCCTCCTCCTCTCCAAAGAGAAAAGCCCTAGCTTGCTCAACCTATCCTCATAAGACACGGTCTTCAATCCAGGCAGCATCCTGGTAAATCTCCTCTGCACCCTCTCTAAGGCTTCCACATCCCTCCTATAATGAGGCAACCAGAATTGTAACCTTGAGAATGACAACATTTTCAAGCACTATAACAAGACCAGGGTTTGAACGTGGAATCTTCCTATTCTCTGAGGCTTAGTTTACACTAAGCAGTGCTTTATTCAATGAACCTTTAACTTTTTACCAGGCTGAGCAATTAGTAACAATGCTGTAAAGGAAGTACAGGTCTCATACGACCAGTGAGATATTCATGAGTTCCTGTGCTATTTTTCATAAGGTAATTACAGGGGCTTTGATCACTAAATATCTGTTATCTCAAGCTGCTCAGTCTTACCTCCCTAACCAAAATAAAATACATTTGAATGTTCGTTCTATGCCAACTTGTTTCAGAAGAAGTGATACAGCACCTGGGCTGTGGCAGCTAACAAGACATATCATGGGACAATGATAGTCAAACGCATGCTGTTGCTATGTCATGTTGCTAGGCACCAGATAGTCCAGCCTGTCATTGCATTCAATGCATATTATCAATCAATTCATTGCGAATGACCAAGATGGCATTAATGTCTACATTTGTATTCTCCCTTTCCCACAGTTATGCTTAATACGAACATGCAATTCTTCTGCAATCAACTACAGGCTATTTTTCTGCAGTGTTGCTGTAATTACATCCTTTCATGCTGTGCTTATCTCACCACAGAAAGCCACAAAAGATATAAAAGATGTCCCTTGGCATCCATAATGTTTTACCTGCAGGGATTCATTGTGTTATATATTTTGCGTTTGTCATCATTGCTCAGTTTAGAAAACTTAAACTTTCTTTTTCAGATCAACTAATGTCTGGACCTAATTTAAGTTACGATTGATCAGATTTTTCCATGTTGGAGATTCATTGCTCATTAATCCTTCTCATTAGATACGGCGCATGGAAAGAGTCGCAAAATTCTACGTGAGGAGGCTGGCTTTGTTAAGAAACTAACAGCTTTTACCCTTCTTACATTCACTGTAAATGTCATAATTCCCAGGACAATGTTTTTTTTGACAGGTTGTCTTACAATCAGGCATTCTTAGCAGATAAATCACCACTTGAAGGAATTAGATACAAAAGAAAATTGACACTATCTTTTTTATGGGAGCCTTCTTCAGATGCTTACAGTCTTAAAGAGATTAGCTCTCTGACAGTGACTACATTCAAATTATGTCATGAAAAGTGCTATTTAAATACAAGGCCCTTCTTGCTTGACAAGTACTTCCCAGCTGGATAACACACCTGTTTGGCAAAATCCTTATTGGCAACTCCCTCCCCACAGTTTCCCTCACTTTGGCTGTATAAAACAAGGGCTCGTTGTTCTGTTTGTGAATGCAACTCATTCCATCCTGGGACCTTAAAAACCTAGCAGCTGCTCAACCACAAGTCTTCCCTTCATCTTCAAACTGCAGACATTAAAGCATTAACCTACATAAGAATGAGATAATCTGAGAAATAAGAATAGGGATCAGGCCATGGAACTTCTCAAGGCTACTCTGATTGTCAATAAGATCAGGGCTACCTGACCTTAGACCTCAACTCCACTCTCCTGTCCAATCCATATTCAGCTAACTCATCTTCTACCAACCTGGTTGTCATATGACACATGAATGATCGGGTCGCTCACTCATCATATCCAACTTGAAAACACCAACACATCACATGTCGATTTACCTCATCCTCTGTCCTATTTATGGAGTCCGTAAGCGAGATTTCTCCACAAGGAAATACAATATGACATTGCACAAATAATCATTTCACATCAGTTCTTTTTCACTATCAGAATCAGCAGGAGCTAAGTAAGTCGGTTAAAATCACGTAGAATTCACAGCACACAAACCAGCCCAAAGACTCTTTGCGGAGGCTTCACCTTCTCCTGCCCCTATCAGATATTGCAATGGAAATTCCAAACAGATAGTTACCCCTTTGATATCCTGTAGAATTACCCTTATTGTAACTTTTTTATATTCCAGACCAAAACAGAGTGTAATCTGATTTGGATTAGATTATTTTGTTATTTTTTTACATTCCCTTGTTACTTCTTCATCTCCATTGGATCCAAGTCCAGGAGTCCATATGTCCAGGAGCACTGTGGGCGTGCTGGAGAGAAGGGTGGGGTCATGCACTTCAGTACGAAGAAAAAAGGTGTAGACTATGTTCTAGATGGGGAGGGGATTCAGAAATCAGAGGTGCAAAGGGACTTGGGAGTCGTAATTCAGGACTCCCTTAAGGTTAACTTGTGGGTTGAGTCGGAAGGCAAATGCAACATTAGCGTTCATTTTGAGAGGACTAGAATATAAAAACAAGAGTGTATGGCTGAGGCTTTACAAGGTGCTGGTCAGAGCACATTTGGAAAATTGTGAGCAATTTTGTGCCCCGTATCTAAGGAAAGATGTGGTGGCCCCGGAGAGGATCCAGAGGAGATTCACAAGAATGATCCCAAGAATGAAAAGCTTAACAGAGCATTTGATGGCTCTGGGCCTGGACTCGATGGAATTCAGGAGGATGAGGGGGGATCTCATTGAAACCTTATCGGATATTGAAAGGCCTGGATAGAGTGGATGTGGAGAGCATGTCTCCATCAGTAGGAGGGTCTAGGATCCATGGGCACAGCCTCAGAATAAAGGGACGTCTCTTTAAAATTGAGGTGAGGAAGAATTTCTTCAGCCAGAGGGCAGTGAGTCTGTGGAATTCATTGCCACAGAGGGCTGTGGAGGCCAAGTCATTGGGTGTATTTAAGGCAGGGATTGACAGATTCTTGATTGGTAAGGAGGGTTAAGGGTTATGGGGAGAAGACGAGAGAATGGGGTTGAAAAAAAAAATCAGCCGTGACTGAATGGCAGAGCAGACTCAATGGGCTTAATGGCCTAATTCTGCTCCTATATCTTATCATCTTATGATCTTTCACTGCAACTGTTTGAGAAGGCAGCTCACCACCACCTTTACAAGGGAAATTGTGGACTTGGCAGCAATGCCCATGTGAATAACTTAATAAAGGATTCCCATTTTAAGACCAAGGCTTTCACAGTCAGCTCTGCCCTTTTGAAACATTTCACAAAGGAAATCATTGACTAAAACAACAGGATTATTTTTGTTCAGAAGAATTTAAAATAACTTACCTGTTCCATATACATTTCTCCTGGTAAGATATTTTTGAGCTGGTCCATTTTTGTAAAAATAGTCCACAAGCCAGCCACTGTTTGATGTCCCACCTTGATCCTAACAAAGAATACTTATTAATCAAATTGTTCTTGTACTTAACTTTTATTTTATTTTTTTTTCTTCTGCATGCTGCATCTAATTTCTCCCCATCTTCTCCACAAATTGGTATTGGAATTGGTTTATTATTGTCACTTGTATCGAGATACAGTGAAAAACTTGTCTTGCATACCGATCGTACAGATCAATTCATTACACAGTGCAGATACATTGAGTTAGTACAGAGTGCATTGATGTAGTACAGGGTAAAAACAATAACAGAATACAGGGTAAAGTGTCACAGCTACAGAGGAAATGCAGTGCAGGTAGACAATAAGGTGCAAGGTTATAACAAGATAGATTGTGAGGTCAAGAGTCCATCTCATCCTCGCTGGTTGTTTCCATCTGGGTCCAGGAGTCAGGTCTGTTTCATAGTCGTTCCTGGAGGTTGGAAGAGCGCCAGCCTAAAAGTGTTAGCCAATCTTCTGTGGTCACAGAATGAACGCCATAGAAAGAAGCCAATCAACCCATCCCATATGAGGCTTATCAAGTTTGCTACACAGACCCTTGCTCTTCTCCCTTAGCTCTGCCTGTTTTTAAACAAAAATATCAAACTCCATTTCAAAAATACCACTGCATATATCTGCTTGTATTCCCTTTTCCAGACAATGCACTCCAGATCTGAAGGAGTCATCCTGTTTATAATAACTTTAATCAAACTCATCTGCCTATTTATTCCATTGTCTTAAATGTGAGGCCACCAACTCTCCAGCCAGTTGAAGCGTCATGCTTGAACCAAACAGCGAGAGTTAGCCAGCTTAGCGCAACGGGTCAATGAAGTCTGTGGTTTACATCACAATGCAGGTTTTACCCCGAAACATCGACAATTCCCTTCCCCCCACAGATGCTGCTCGACCCGCTGCGTTCCTCCAGCAGATTGTTTGTTGCTAACAGAAGGAGGTCATTTGGCCCATCATGTCCATTCTGGCACTCCTACTTCCCAACCTTGTAGATTGGATCTATTTCCAACAGGTCAGAGGACACGGATTAAAAATGGAAAGGAATATTGATCATTTTCGTAACTAATCCAGCTCTGGATCACTGAAGCCAATGATAGTAAATACTGTCATCCAGGCTTATGTCAACTCACTCTAAACAGGAAATAGATCAAACCCCTAATTTTCTAGTCTGTATGGTTAAGTTTTACACAACATCAGATCCACTGAAAAAGCTTAATATTACCCTAATGTATTTTAATTGGGGGGGGAAGCATAACTGAGATGTCCTGTAGAACATGGAACAGTGCAGCACAGGAACAGGCTCTTCAACCCATGATGTTGTGCCAAACTAATTAAACTAGTAATTAAACACCTAACTAAACTAATCCCTTCTGCCTACACAATGTCCATATCCCTCCATTCTCTGCATATTCATGTACCTATCTAAGAGCCTCTTAAATGCCTCTACTGTATCTGCCTCCACCACCACCTCTGGCAGCGCATTCCAGGCACCCATCACTCTGTGTAAAAAACTTGCCCCGCACATCTCCTTTGAACTTACCCCTCTCACCTTAAATCTGCACTTGCTTTCCAGGTAAAGAATATATAGCTATAGGCTCAATTATGCCTTTATTGCAGCATAACTCTAATATGGAGTTACAAGACATTGCAGATGCTGAGATCTGGAGCAAGGAACAATCTGCTGGCAGAACTCCGCAGGTTGAGCAGCGTCCGTGGGGGAAGGAGTTGTCGACGTTTTGGTCGAGATCCTGCATCAGGACTGAGATGAGCACCTTCCCTCTCTGCCCTCGGTCCTGATGCAGGGTCTCAACCTGACACGTCGACAATTTCAAAATAAGTGGCAGGCAGACAAGAGAAAAAAAAGAGGAAAAGGGGGTCAAAATGTAAGAGTCTCAAGCATGAAGATTACATCCTAACCTTCTACTCTCGTGATGTTGTGTGAATCGGATTAACAGGGACATGGCACCTCAACGTCCTACAGATTCCTCTTGGGTCTAAATCCTGGAACCTCCTGCCCAACAGCATTGTGGTGGCTAAAGCAGGTAAACTACAGACTTAATGTGGGTAACTAGGATCAGTGTAGATAGGTACAGTGAGTAGCATGGACAGTGGGCTGAAAGGCCTGTCTCAAGCACAACACCTTCTTTTGTCCACCTATCACTGCTCTGCTTTTCCCTCCTATATATTGGGCTTCCCTTTTTCCTATCTTCAGTCCTGAAGAAGGGTCCTGACCTAAAATGTTGATTGCCTGATTTTCTCCACGGATGCTGCCTGGCCTGCTGAGTTCCTCCAGCATCATCGTGTTTTTCACCTCCTCAAGGCAGCTGAGGATGGGCAATAACTTCTGGCCTTGCCAGTGATAGTGACAGATTCCCAAACCAGGGTACATGTACCCTGGTGGACCTTGGTTGGATTGGGATAAGTACAAGGTAGGCCAATGAAACTGTGTAATGGTAAATGTATATATAATGTAGCCTGGGAGTGTTTGGAGAGGGGATCGTGGGAGATCTGGAGGCAGGATGGAATCAGGAAGATGATGGTAACTAATAGTTACAAGACTGAAGGATAAAATGTACAGGACCGTGTAATGAAGACACAACAGAAAAGCATAACTGAATATCTTGCACAAATCATTGGCCTTTATAATTCTGGACGTGTTCCTGAAGAATATTCCTGAAGAAGAAGCAATTCAATCAAATAATCTAGAAATAGATCAGGGAAATGGCCAACAGTATTTCTCTGGAGTGGAGGAAGCTGAGGGGAGACCTGATAGAAGTTTATATGATTATGAGGGGCATAGATAGCCAGTATCCTTTTTTCCAGGGTTGAAATATCTAATACTGGAGGGCATGCATTTAAGGTGAGGGGGGTAAGTTCAAAGGAGATGTGCTGGGCAAGTTTTTTTTTACACAGAGAGTGGTGGGTGCCTGGAATGTGCTGCCAGGGGTGGTGGTGGAGGCAGATGGGATAGAGGCCTTTAAGAGGTTCTTAGATAGGCACATGAATGTGCAGAGAATGGGGGATATGGACTTGTGTCGGCAGAAGGGATTAGTTTAGTTAGGCGTTTAATTACTAGTTTAATTAGTTTGGCACAACATCGTGGGCTGAAGGGTCTGTACAGTCCTATGTTCTCTGTGTTATATTTCCCGAGGCGTGTACAGTAGCATAGACGGCTCCTTCCATTGTATAGTCCACGAGCTATACAGAGAGTGCACCCACTAACGCCACCGTTTCCAGTTGCAAAGCCCAAGCGCCACGTTACCTGATTAGTCCTTTTGAGAAGCTTCTTCATTGACTTGGTCTCGAAAATATGCTTGGCGTAAGGGTCATTCTGCGCGTTGTAGGGCGGGATTACATCGCACAGTTTGGGATGGACCTTTTCGTAGGTCAGGGAGTTGCTGGACACAGCCACGCAGTCCAAGATGAAACCTCTTTCTCTTTTGAAGTATTCATAATCCAGGCAGCAAGCACCTGGAGGACAGCGAGAACTGTTCATGATCGCAGCGCCGGTGCCGGTTCAGACGTGGCCCCATGCACCGCCACCATTTAAAACCGGCCCAACCCAACCTTGCAGATGTCACAGTGCCAGCCCCTAGGTACCACTGTTACGTTTCCTTTAAATATAACGTTACCTATTTAGCCGACAGTTTTTCAAACACGTGCAAATGAAATAACAATATTCCTGCAAATTTTAATTGCAATGCGGGCAAAATGATTTGGGAGCGTTAAATTGTATTTTTGACTTCTCACAGCCTCGACTTTTCAATCTGTACTGAGGCTCCAGAGAAAGGGTGGCGTGATTAGACAGGGGCACCTTGCTCTGAAGGTCTTGTTCAGAGACAAAGCAACTACAGGTGTGCCAAAATATTAAATAAAGTTAAAAGTAGTTAAAAAAATTTTGCAGGGTCTTCAAAGACTAATACATTGGATCTTTGCTGAGGAAGCAACTGGTATATTTGGCTTCCTTACCTAAAATATACTTGCCTTAAAGGGAGGTGCCGTGAAGATTCACTAGGCTGGTTCCACGGACAGTAGCTTTACCAAAAGGGGACAGATTGAGTGGATGAGTCTACCATCGAGGAGATCTTCAAGAGGTGGTGCCTCAAGAAGGCGGCATCCATCACGAAGGACCCTCACCGTCCATGATATGTCCTCTTCTCATTACTACCACATGCACCTGTCTACATCAATGGTGCTGAGGTCGAGAGGGTTGAGAGCTTCAAGTTCCTGGAAGTGAACATCACCAATAGCCTGTCCTGGTCCAACCACATAGATGCCACGGCCAAGAAAGCTCACCAGTGCCTCTACTTCCTCAGGAGGCTAAAGAAATTCAGTATGTCCCCTTTGACACTCACCAACTTTTATCAATGCACCATAGAAAGCATCCTATCTGGATGCATCATGGCTTGGTACAGCAACTGCTCTGCCCAGGACCGCACGAAACTGCAGAGAGTTGTGGACACAGCCCAGTGCATCACGGAAACCAGCCTCCGCTCCTTGGTCTTTACCTCTCGCTGCCTTGGCGAAGCAGCCAGCATAATCAAAGACCCCAGCCACCCGGGTCATCCTCTCTTCTCTCCTCTTCCATCAGGTAGAAGATACAGGAGCCTGAGGGCACATACCACCAGGCTTAAGGACAGCTTCTACCCCACTGTGATAAGACTATTGAACAGTTCCCTTATACAATGAGATGGACTCTGACCTCACGATCTTCCTTGTTGTGACCTTGCATCTTATTGCACTGCACTTTCTCTGTAGCTATGACACTTTACTCTGTACTGTTATTGTTTTTACCTGTACTACCTCAATGCACTCTGTACTAACTCAATGTAACTGCACTGTGTAATGAATTGACCTGTACGATCGGTATGCAAGATAAGTTTTTCACTGTACCTTGGTACGAGTGACAATAATAAACCAATACCAATTCTCCTCAACTCTGGAGAATACAGAATCAGAACCAGATTTATTATCACTGACATACGATGTGAAATTTGTTCTTTTGCAGCATCAGTACAGTGCAAAGACATAAAATTACTATAAATTACAAAAATAAATAAACAGTGCAAAAAAAGGAGTAATGAGGTAGTGTTCATGGGTTCACAGACTGTTCAGAAATCTGATGTGGAAGGGAAGAGGCTGTTCCTGAATTGCCCCCTTTCCTGAAGTCAATGACCAGCTCTTTTGTTTTGTTGACGTTAAGGGAAAGGTTACTGTCATCACACCATGTCACTAAGCTCTGAGGAGACCTCATTGAAATGTACAAACTTTGTCATCGAATGCAGACATAAGCCTTTCAGCTGACTGTACACCAACTATGGGGCACCTCCATCAACTGCGCCACGCTGCCCAGTTCTCCTTCCATCCACCTACACTAAGAGCAACTTACAGCAGCCAATCTTCACGTCGTTGGATGTGGCAGGAAATCAGAGCACCCGGAGGAAACCCAGATGGTCACCGGGAGAACATGCAAATGCCATATAGACAGCACCCTAAATCAGGATTGAATCCAGGACACTGGAGCCATCAGCCAACAGCACGAATCACATTCACCACTCTGTCAACCCAAAACTTCACTGGCTGGATGCCGGGAGGATATTTCTCTTGGCTGAGAGGTTGGAGTCTCAGACTAAGGGGGAGATGAGAAATTTCTTTGGTCAGAGGGCGGTCTTTGAAATTCTCTACCCCAGGTGGAATAACTGTGGGAGTGTCTGTGGGAGCTCAATCACAGAGTCCATTCAAAGCAGAGATAAATGGATGTCTGGGCGTAAAGTGAATTGAGGGATGTGGGCATAGTCAGGAAAATGCCACTGAGGTGGAATATCAGCCATAATCTAGATCAATGGTGAAGCAGGCTTAAAGGGTCAAGTGGTTTACTCCTGCTCATTGCTTTTTTAGGTTAACACTTGGAAAACCCCTTTTGGAAGAGAGGTAGAGGCCTAACATAAGGCGCTGGAGGAACTCAGCGGGTCAGACATCATCTATGGAGGGAAATGGACAGTCGACGTTTCAGGTTGAGACCCTTCATCTGGACTCAACTAGCGCGAAATGTCTTGATCCAAAATGTCGACTGTCTATTTCCCTCCATAGATGCTGTCTAACCTGCTGAGTTCCTCCAACGTCATTTTTGTTGTTCCAGATTCCAGCAGCTGAAGTCTCTTGTGTCTCCAGGTAGAGGCAAAAACCTTGATATTAATATACAGCTTCCCTTACAACCAGTGTTAGGGAAGCTGTATATTAATATTAGCAGTTAAAAAGACCAGTTAAAAAACACAACTTTCTGGTGTTAACTTCTAAACACAGAAATGAAAAGTTGAATAGTTCTGTTAAACTTGTATAGAACAAGGGTTAAGCAATACTTGCTGTACCATTAACTGCATAGGTCTCCAATAATGTAAAGGGGAGAACTGGCCGTGGTAAAAAACACGATAGAATTGGAATTGGTTTATTATTGTCACACGTACCGAGATACAGTGGAAAGCTTAGTTTTGCATGCCATCCATTCAGATAATTTCAAAACATAAGTACATCGAGGTAGTTAAAGGGAAAATCAATGACAGAATGCAGAATGTAGTGTTACAGTTACAGAGAAAGTTCAATTCAGGTAATCATTGAGGTGCAAAGTCATTGACAAGGTAGATTGTCAGATCAAGAGTTCTTCTTTATCATACAAGAGGTCCATTCAAGAGTCTCATAATAGCGGGATGGAAGCTGTCCTTGAGCCTGGTGGTACGTGCTTTCAAGCTTTTGTATCTTGTGCCCGACGGAAGGGGGGGAAGAAGAGAGAATGTCCGTGGTGGGAGGGGTCTTTGATTATGCTGGCTGCGTTACCGAGGCATGTAGACCGAGTCCATGGAGGCTGGCTTTCGTGACGGACCGAGATGTGTCCACAACTCTACCCAATCCGAGTGGTTATATCAGGAAAGCTGTGTGTTGTGGGATGGACTTGAGTGAGGTGCACACTAGGGAAAGGACGACTGGAGGTAGTTACAGGTGCCACCCTCCTTCAATACTCATTAGAACACCATGTGCAAAAAGACATAATATTTCTGTAGAATGTGAAATTGTATCATCCATGACCAGGAATGTACATTTGGATGCAAAAGCACTGTCTCATTTTGAATGAATTCTGTGTCTATGAAATAAAACATTTAATCTCATATATAAAAAAATTGAATTAGTATATAAAGTGAAAACTAAAAGTAACCTGATGGAGAATATGTTTCCTTCCACAATTGGAGAGGATCAGAACCATGGCCCATAATTATAAGATTATGACTATTTTAATAATTCTAATAGAGAAACTGCCAGATTGATTAAAAGTATATGCTATAAGCAAGGAGATTTGCTGTGTCACTGAGAGATCTGTGTCAACCTTGAACTCAGTTGCTGTAAACGTGGAGTTTGCACGCTCTCCCTGTGACTGTGTGGGTTTCCTTCAGGTGCTCCTGTTCCCTCCCACAGTTGTGCAGGTTGGTAGGTTAGTTGGACGTT
This sequence comes from Pristis pectinata, assembly GCF_009764475.1. Lineage (NCBI taxonomy): Eukaryota > Metazoa > Chordata > Chondrichthyes > Rhinopristiformes > Pristidae > Pristis > Pristis pectinata. The sequence goes on from NC_067429.1 coordinate 5,986,833, forward strand.
GTAAATTGACCCTGGTGTGTAGCTGAGTGGTAGAATGTGGGGGGAGCTGATGAGAATGAGGAGCAAATTTAAAAAATGGGATTGACATAGGATTAGGGTAAATAGGTGGTTGATGGTTGGTGCAGACACAGCGGGCCAAAGGGCCTGTTTCCGTGCTGTATCTCTCGGTGACTGTAAGAAAAGTACAACTTGCTATAGTAAGAAGTTGAGGCAAATAGCATAGATTCATTTAAGTGGAAGTTAAGCACAAGGGAAAAAAATATGTTTGCTATTTACAAAAGGTTCTGTTGAGAAGAGTGAGGAGAAGATTGTGTGGACTATAAACACCATTCTGAACTGAAATGTGTGTTTTTCTTTGTGCTGTAATACAATACTTACCTGCCTGCTCCATCCCATTGAAGAAATCCTATGGTTTGTTTAGTATATCCAGGAGGTTTGTAGATCATTACCTGTGTCACATTCTCAACTTACTGTTTAAGTCTACATTTATCTCTCCCATTCCTCTTTAAGATAACGCTAAGAATACAGAACTTGCTACTACATGGAGTTATTGAGGCAAGTGACATAGATGCAATTAAGGGTAAGAATGGAGCAGCCGTTGATGGAGAGTGGGATACAATATGTTGATATGATTACATGAAACTAGGTGGGCTTATGTGGAACATATGTATCAGTATAGATCTATTGGGCCAAATAGATGGCGTTAAAACCAAGTAATTTCTCATTAACTTCCTTTCTAGACTAAAAATCTCCTGCCTGTCCTGACACCATGGATAATCTTGAAGCTCTTTAACGTTTTATTGTCTCCTTTACGTCTTAAAGAGATCAGAAGTGAATTCCAATGATCAAGATGTGGACAGAGCAGACAGGATGATTTTTGATCCTGTTTTCCTGAATCGTATTTAATGATTTTGGCTGAGTTCTGCCTAAGATGGCATAACTGTATCTCTGTGACAGAGGTTGGGTAAAATGACTTGGGATTTTCTTCCTAGCGTCCAATCTTATCTGAATACACCTAAATTCAAAACAGACAATACTCAGCAAAACTTTAAAAAGTAAAAAACTTCAAATGTGAATAATCAAAAATAAAACAGAAAATGTAAATACTCATTAGGTCTGTGGACAGAAACAGATGTGACGTTTGGTATGAGTTCTGATGAAAGCTCATCAACCTTAGCTCCGTTTCTCCCTCTACAGAGGCTGTCTGACCTGCTGAGTACTTGCATCAATTTCTTTTTTCTCCAATTTCTTTTAAGGCCGTCTCCCCCCTCTCTCAGGTAGATCTCATCTCAGAGTGGGGGAGTTCTCAAGGTTGTGGGCAACATTTAGTCTTCTCTTGACACCTTTTTTAAACGACCTGGCTATAATCACATTGCTGTATAAGAGATCTTAACTGTGTTCTAGTTTTCTGACACACCTGAATTACAAGTGGCTGTATTCTCTGTAAGGTACTTTGGGAACTCCGAGGGTTGAGAGAGGCATAGATATGCAAAATTTGCAAGCAATCGCAGCCACATGGGAGTGGTGAACAACAGCAATATGTTCTTTCTTGAAGTCTTACCTCAATAGTATCATTCGTGAACATCTGCGTCAGCAAGTTTAAGAATCTGCAATGGGAGAAGCTGCCTAATAGTGAACATTTATGCCACCTTAGGCAGTCCCTTGGGATAAGGATAACTTGCTTTCTGCTGCAGCTGAGGTGACTGATGAGGCTGCAGACTTTTCCACAGATGAGGAAGGAGGTACAAACGGATGGGAAGCTTGTGAGGTGGACCGCTCCTTCCTTTCTCTCCCCCCAAAATCTACGTTATTCATAATATATACAGTAGATACAATTGGGACATCTTCCTGTGTACATCGTACCATCGATTCAATACATTCCCTTACAGTGCATGAAAGCCACATTTTCTCCTTAAATAATGCATCTTTGCAGTGCTTGAGAGTCTATTACAGAGTATATAGACTCTCAGCACCCAGTGGCAGCAGGACCCTAGAGCCTTTGTTTCAATGCATCCCTTAGCAAGTACTCTTGCACCTGTTGAATGCTCCTTCCACTGCTTATGCAGGGCTTCAGTGTGCTCCTAATATGTGGACTTGAGGTTCTGAATACCATCATAAATGCTCCTTCTCTACATTGAGCAGTCATAGGCCAGGGACACCTAAAAACGAGAGGGGATGTTGCATTTTTCATTCAGTCTTTGAACACATCCCGAATCATTTCCTCTCACCACCTGATAACCTCTTCCCGTTACAGAGCTTGGCATAATGTGTTTCAGGAGCCAGCTGTCAGACATGTGAATGAGGTGGCCTGCCCAACAGAGCCGAGTGTAACCATGGCCTCAACCCTGGGGATTTTGGTCTGGGAGAGCAAAATGACATTGCCTCGCTTGTCCTTTCAGTGAAATTGGATGGTGCTCTACAAATTTATTAAACAGGAAATAAAGTGCAGAATTTAAACAAAACAAATTGTAATGCAGACCCTAAGTAGTACCTTTGTTCCTTCTCTTAAATCATGCACAGGATGCACAATGGGAAATTGGCCAGCTTTGTGAATGGTTAGTTTGCTAGTCAGAGAAATGTAGGTGATCTTTTAAACCAGTTGATACCTTAGTGCCCAGATTATAGATGCAGGGGGCCTAATAAAGGGCAGATCTCGAGCCAATACATCCAAAGGACTCAGATCCCTGTGCCATTTTCCACGACATTCTTAACCAACACCGTGCAACTCATGGAGTTCAAGTATTGCATGTTCATCAATCCCATGTGCTGTATTGGGATTAGCTGCATGAAACCTGTCATTGTCCTGCAGATTTTGCCAGCTCACTGGCTTTGAGTGGATAAAAACATTGACCTCATAGCAGTTGCCTTCTTTTAAGACTTTATTTCCTATATTTTCCCCCAAAGCAAATTTTAAAATATTTAGAGCCCTGCCTTACAACAGGCCACTTTCTTAAACTTTCCATTGTGAAGGTTCTTCCAGATTGCTGTTGGATAGATATTCCTCAGACAGGAAGATACTGGTATTACCATAGGCCCCCTATCCTCCTCATTCTTGGTGGCAAGAGGTCATAGGTTGGAGCACACAGTTGGTGTTAATTAGGTAGGTAACTGCAACTCATTTTGTAAATGAAGTCAGAGTAACAGCATGAAAGCCCTTCCACCCAATTCAACCATGCCCACCTAAATTAGTCCCATTTGCCCATGTTTGGCCTATATCCCTCTAAACCTTTCCTGTCCCTGCACCTATCCAAGTGTACACACTATGGCTATGGTGAGATGTTGGTGGAAGTTATATATATGGCAATGTGGGATAACAATCAAGCAGGCTGCTTTGTCCTAGATGTTGTTGGTATCACACTCATCCAGACAAGGCAAACCCTTCTGACCAGTGCTTTGTAGATGGCCAGGAGGTATGTCATTTGTCACAGGACATTCCGTCTCTAATCTTCTCGTAGTCAGTGTATGGCATTTCATTGACTTTCTGGTCAATGATATATTTTCCTTCCCACTAAACCATTGGTGGAACCACCATTAAATGTCATGTGTCTTTGACCCTTGCTTGTTGGAGATGCTGCTTTACACTTTCATGGCACAGATGCTTTTGCTACTTCCCAGTCTATACCCAACTGTTATAATTGAAATTTATGATAAAATGCTAGAATTCTGCATTCTTTCCACTGCATTGATGTCTCTCAGGATTAGCAAATCCAATAAAATCTACCCTTAACATTTAGTGACTTTGCTTTTTGTCACTTAAGCATATAGAATTTTGAATAATTTTTAGTTTCATGAGTGCAGTTAAAACCCAACCGACCTATGTACATGGCTCACAGCAACCAGAATGGTCATCAATTGCTTTTGCATATACATGGTCATTTTCCTTTGGAAAGTCTACTCTTTCTAGTTTTATGCAATATCAGGCCATTGTTAGTTCTTTTAACATTTAAAAGCACCACTGCTTTTTCCTGCCATCATTTAAATCCCAACTATCCTTTCAGAAATCCAACTTTCATATCCTCTCTCCCCCATGATTTCAGATTGATAAATTCAACTGCTGTATGGAATTTTAGTGTATTTCCATCCAAAAAATGACTAAAGTCATGCAATGAAGGATCCAAACATATTTAGATTAAGATTTTTCAACTCAAGTACTACTTTTCTTTTAAAATGACTAGACTTGCCCCGTGATGAAAACTTGGGAGCTGCACAAAGTCTGTGGTATAATTGGGGAGCACTCCACTTTTAATAATTCCTCACATCATAGTAAAACTTACTCTGGGGGCAAAAATTTCACTCCTAACAATGCTTGACAAACTGAGGTCATGGCTGGTATAATGAGCATTATTTATTTGGGAAGATAAAGTCAGTGCATGTACCAATTCACTATGTCAAAAAGACATTAAAATGCAAGACTGATTGTAGAATACATTAAATAACAATTTATTTACAAACATGGGGATTGCAAACTGTACCTTTACTTAGAGCACACTACAAATAAAACTTAAGACAGTAAAAAAATCAGTAATCGTTTTTCTGGGTGGCTAAAAATTTATTGAATTGTACAGATATCTTAACAGGAAACTTTTACAACTCTTATGCAATGCTCCCAGCATTGGAAGCAATCCTGGGCCACAGATCTGCACATTCCTTGGCAACTGGGCCTGTGATTGCAGAGCCTAGGAACAAAACCAGAAGAATTATTGGAAAGAGAACAGGGAATTGACAAACCATAAACAAACCAAGCACTGAGGCTCATTTCTACAAGGACAAGAATGGAAGCAGAGAAGCCACATGAAAGCTGCATAGAACTTTGGTAAGATCACATCTGTAGCACCATGAACACATCTGATCTCCACAATATAAAATGAAATATACAGTCACATGAAGGTGCAGGAAAGATCAACTGCAGTAATACCAGAAACAAGAGGATAAACCCATTGGTTACGAGCTGCAGTTCTTTTCTAGGTTAAAAACCTAGGGGTGACAGGATAGAACATACTTCCACTCTTAGGCAAAATAGAAAGAGGAGACAAAATACAAGCCTCTAATTAAAACCAACAGGGAAATCAAGAGAAACTATGTTGACTGCCACTTTAATAGCCCCAACTCAAATTTCTCAGTTTATTAGTGTGAAAAAGTGACTAGATCACAAGGAAGAAATGTCACATTACTGATTGAGATTAAACAGCACATGGCAGCTGCCACCTCACCCAAAAGCAACGTGTTCCTTTGCCTCCCCTCGACAACTCACTGAGCCACTGAGAACAGGCAAAGCAAGTGCTTTTAGGGAGAAAATGAACAGAGAGACAGATAGCAAACTGTAACTAGTTCTAAATTTGAACCCATGGGGGGGGCGGGGGAGGACATACATTGAAACAAGTGATTCCACACTGGCAGACAGGATAGCACCTCAGAATGCCCTCACGTCAGTCTTTAATTCAAGACTAGGCTTTAAAATTAGCTTCAAGTTTACAGCAAATGGTTAATTCCAACTCAAATACCATACCTTTCATTTCTCCTTTATTATTTACTATCACACCTGCATTGTCTTCAAAGTAAAGGAACACTCCATCTTTTCTCCGATACGCTTTCCGCTGCCGTATCACTACTGCTGGATGCACTGCAATATGACCACACAAAAATAAGATATACAGTGCAAAACTGGCACTGTCCCAACAAACATTGGCAACAGGATCAGTCAAAAAGGAACAATCTTATTTTCAACCTACAAATGCATACATTTCGACAGCAGCCCTTCCTTTCTTGGCTCAGCCAGGTTAATGCACAAGACAGAAACCTCAAAATCCTAGACTCAGTACAAGTTCCCTGCATTGGCTGTGTTTAGTTTGGATGCTGACATACTTACTGTTGTAGCTAAACAGATGAAAATTTTTGAAGAGTTAGACTATGTTCAAATGGCAAGAATATAGTAAAAGATGCTGTAAAAAGTTAATAGCACTGCTTCCTGATCCCAAAAGTTACAGTTCAAGCCCCCACGCAGAGACTTGAAGACAAACTTCTAACCTCCACCAAGAGGACCTGGTATTGCCAGAAGTACTGTTTACTGGATGAGAAGTTAAGCTGATGACAAACTGTGACACTGCTCCAAGTTGCTTCTGGTGTTGTGACCAATACGTAACAACTAAAATAGGCTTGTCATTCCCACAGGAATGTTTGTGCCATCCTGCAATGTGCAAATTGGCTCCTACTGCTCTCTCCTGTACACAATAGCAACTAAACTTCAAAACACTTTGCAATGTCCCCGGGTTGTGGAAGGTGTTGCATCAATGCAAGTCTTTCCACCAACAGATAACTGTTGAACTGTTCCATTGCCGATTGAGGATATACAGCACAAAGCATCTGCAATCTCACCCGAAAGCAATGAATTACTTTCCCCATCTTCGACAACTCACCAAAGCCACGGAATAGACTAAGCAAGTGCTTTTAAGATGGAACTGTTAGCGGAACAAAACTCATATTCCAGCAAATGGGCATTCAAAAAGCAGAAAATGACAAGAAATCTTCACACACGTGCAAAGTGATTCATTTTGGCAAGTTAAACCAGGGCAAGGCAGTGAATGGCAGGGCAAGTGTTATAAAACTTGCAAATCCCTGGGGAGCGTTATAAAACAGAGAGATCCAGCGGTACAAGTACATAGTCCCCTGAAAGTAATGACACAGGTAGACAGTGTGGTGAAGGTGGCACATGGCATACTTGCCTTCATCAGGGCACAGAGTAGAAAAGTTGGGACGCCATGTTAAAGCTGCAAAAGACATTGGTGAGACCACACTTGTGATGAAGCTAGAGCACGGAGAAAAGACTCAAGGATATTGCCAGGACTGGAGGGCTTGAGTTGACTGGATAGGCTGCAACCATTTCCCATGGAGTGGAGGCGGCCAAGAAAGAGGTGACCTTATAGAGGTTTATGAAATCATGAAGGGTGTAGATAAAGGTGGATGGTCAGTCTTTTTCCCAGGGTAGGAGAGACTAAAACTAGAGCATAGGTTTAATGTGAGAGGGGAAAGATTTTAAGGGGACCCAAGGGGCAACTTTTTCCACAAAGAGGACGGTGGGTATATGGAAGGAGCTGCCAAAGGGAATGGTAGAGGCAAGTACAATTACAAAGTTTACAATACAGATACATGGATAGGGAAGGTTTGGAGGGATGTGGGTCAAATGCAGGCAAATTGGACTAGCTCAGGTAGGCACCTTGGTGGGCATGGACAAGTTGGGCCAAAGGACCTGTTTCCACACTGCACAACTCCATCAGCTAGAAAAATCATAAGCATCATTTCACATCCATGGCACTAGGTTAATCAAATTCTACACTGATACAAGAACAATTAAAAGATACCAGATATGAAACACTCAATTATCAACTTACACTCAATATTCACGTGCACAAGGAAAAACGAGTCCTCAAGACTTCAACTATTGACATTCTTTGTGAAGGGGACAAGGGAACAGTTTTAGGTTGGGACAAGCATTGTTTGAGAATTCCTCCTTCCAACTCTGCCCATTCCATGAAGCAACAGTCAAGATTTTCCCAAAAGAGATCCTAAGTAATTCACTAATACACCTTATTAAGAAACTTAATTGTTCCTGAAGCTTCCAAAACAAAAAAACACCTTTCCAGCAACCAGAGAGCGGAGAGTGCCGGAAATTAACGAGGAGCGATTTTTTTTTTCTTTCTAGCGTTCGGGATAGCGGCGAGTGACTGCGCAGGCGCGTGACGTCACTCGGCAGCGTGCAGGCGATTTAAATAGCAGACCAACATATCTAGCCGGCAGCAGAGTGAGAGAGAACAGAGTGGGTTAGGCTTTGGCTCAACGGGCTTCGGCGAGAGCGGGAAAGAGGCAAGACTAATAGAGAGGGGGTAAGTTATTAGTTTATTTGTTGAACTCAGTGGTATTCAGCAAGATGCATCTGGGGTTGGTCTTATGTTTGGAATGTCAGATGTGGGGACCCTGGGAGACTACCAAACTCCCCGATAACTACATCTGCTCAAAGTGCACCGAGATGCGGCTCCTCAAGGAAAGGATTGAGAGGCTGGAGCTGCAGCTCGATGACCTTCGGTTGGTTAGGGAGAGCGAGCAGGAAATAGATAGGAGTTATAAAGAGTTTGTAGACAGCACCTCTGTGGCAGTCCCCCTCAAAAACCGATATCTCATTTTAGATTCGGTTGGAGAGGATGACCTGATAGAGGAAGACCTCAGCAACCGGGACCTTGGCACCGTGCCTGGTACTGTGGTCCAGCGGAGGAAGCGAAATGCAGTGGTTATTGGGGATTCTATAGTAAGGGGTACGGATAGCAGATTCTGCGATAGCGACAATGAGTCTCGGATGGCGTGTTGCCTCCCTGGTGCCAGGGTATGGGATATCACAGACCGGGTCCAGAATATTCTGAGGGGAGAGGGTGAGCAGCCAGAAGTCTTGGTACATGTAGGTGCCAATGACATAGGTAGAAAAAGAGAAGAGGTCCTGAAGGAGGAATACAAGGCATTGGGGAGAAGGTTGAGAAGTAGGACCTCAAGGGTAGTAATCTCAGGATTACTACCTGTGCCACGTGTCAATGATAGGAAGAATAGAAAGCTCTGGCAGATGAATGCGTGGCTGAGTGACTGGTGCAAGGGGCAGGGCTTCAGATTTTTGGATAATTGGGACCTTTTTTGGGGGAGGCATGACCTATTCGCTAAGGATGGGTTGCACCTAAACTCCAGAGGTTCCAATATCTTGGCGGGAATGTTTGATTTAGTTGTAGGGGAGGGTTTAAACTGATCTGGCAGGGGGATGGAAACCAGGATGTTAGGTTACAAGATGCTAAGGTAAAGGAGGGAGTTTATAGAAACAAGTCCAATGAGGATGGCAAGAAGGACAGGCAAGTGAGAAGTCAGGATAATTTGCTGAACAATAGAAGTACAACAATTCAGGATGTTAGGATACAGAATGTTAGGATAGGGGATGAGGTATATAGGAACATGTCTAAGGTAGTATGTAGTGAAGATGGTAAGAAGGATAGACAGGTGGAAAGCCAGGATAATCTGCTGAACAATAGAAGTACAACAAAATTAATAGCAGATACTGGACTAAACATACTGTATTTAAATGCACGTAGCATTAGGAATAAGATAATGACCTAGTGGCACAACTACAGATTAATAAATACGACATTGTGGCAATCACCGAGTCATGGCTTTATGACAGATGTGATTGGGAACTGAATGTCCAGGGGTACACAGTGTATAGGAAGGATAGGTGGGTAGGCAGAGTGGGAGGTGTGGCCATGATGGTTAGTAGTGATATAAAATCGATAGAAAGGAAGGATATTGGGTCAGAGGAGGTGGAATCCTTGTGGGTGGAGCTAAGGAATAGCAAGGGTAAAAGGACAATGGTAGCAGTCATATATAGGCCCCCTAATAGCAGTCAGCAAGTGGACGATAAGTTGCAGTTTGAGATAGAAAAAGCATGCCAGAGTGACAATGTGAAGATAATTATGGGCGATTTTAACATGAAGGTGGACTGGGAAATCCAGAATGGCGGTAGTACTCAGGAGAGGGAGTTTGTGGAATGTCTAAGGGACGTTTTTCTAGAGCAACTTGTTGAAGAGCCCACCAGGGGATTGGCTGTTTTGGATTGGGTGCTGTGTAATGAACCGGAGGTGATTAGGGAACTAAAGGTAAAGGAACCACTGGGAACCAGTGATCACAATATGATTGAGTTTAGTTTCAAGTTTGAGAAGGAGAAACTGGTAACTGGTGTATCGATATTTCAGTGGAACAAAGGAAATTACAATGGTATGAGAGAGGAGTTGGCCCTAATTGATTGGAAGAGTAAGCTGGCTGGAGGGACGGCAGAGGAGAAATGGAAGGAATTTCTACAGGAAATAAGGAAATTGCAGGATAGATATATTCCAAGAAAAAAGGTTTTTAATGGAAAAAAGGCACAAATGTGGATAACGAGAGAGGTGAAGGCTAAAATAAAAGCAAAAGGGGCGGCGTACAAAGAAGCAAAAATTAGTGGCAAAACAGAGGACTGGGAAGCTTTTAAAAACCTGCAGAGAGAAACTAAGAAGGTCATTAGGAAAGAAAAGAGGAATTATGAAAGGAAGTTGGCGGATAACATTCGAAAGGATACTAAGAGTTTTTTTTAAATACATAAGGTGTAAAAGAGAGACACGGGTTGATATAGGACCAATTGATAATGGTGCAGGAGCTATTATAATGGACGATAGAGAGATGGCAGAGGAATTGAATAAATATTTTTCATCGGTCTTCACCGTGGAGGACATCAGCAATGTGCCGGTTAGTCAGGAGTCTCACGAAATAGAATTGAGTTCAGTTAAGATTACTAGGGAGAAGGTGCTAGGAAAACTAAATGGACTAAAGACTGATAAGTCTCCCGGACCGGATGAGGTGCATCCCCGGGTTCTGAAGGAGGTGGCTTTAGAGATAGCAGAGGCATTGGCGATTATTTTCCAGAAATCGATAGATTCAGGCGTGGTTCCGGAGGACTGGAGGGTCGCAAATGTAGTTCCATTGTATAAGAAAGGAGGGAGGCAGCATAAAGGTAATTACAGACCTATTAGTCTGACGTCAGTGGTGGGAAAGTTATTGGAATCTATCCTCAAAGACGGGGTTATGGAATACCTAGAGGCGCAGGGCAAGATAGGTCCTAGCCAACATGGTTTTGTGAAGGGAAGATCCTGCCTGACCAACCTATTGGAGTTTTTTGAAGAAATCACAGGCAAGGTGGATAAGGGAAAGGAGGTAGATGTTGTGTATTTAGACTTTCAAAAGGCCTTTGATAAGGTGCCTCACAAGAGACTGATTAATAAGATGAGAGGTCATGGAATTACAGGTAGGATAACAGAATGGGTGGAGCATTGGCTGGTTGACAGGAAGCAAAGAGTGGAAATAAAAGGATCTCGTTCTGGCTGGTTACCGGTTACTAGTGGTGTGCCGCAGGGGTCGGTGTTGGGGCCGCTTCTTTTTACCTTGTACATTAACGATTTGGATGATGGAATAAATGGTTTCGTGGCTAAGTTTGCGGATGACACCAAGATAGGGGGAGGAGTAGGGAGTATTGAAGAGATAGGAAGGTTGCAGAGGGACCTAGACAGTTTAGGAGAATGGGCAAGGAAATGGCAGATGAGATTCAATGTAGGGAAATGTGCAGTTGTACACTTTGGAAGCAGAAATAAGCGGGCAGATTATTATCTAGGAGGAGAGAAAATCCAAAGCACGTAAGTACAAAGGGACTTGGGGGTACTCGTGCAGGATACCTTAAAGGTTAACCACCAGGTCGGATCGGTGGTAAAGAAAGCGAATGCTATGTTGGCATTCATTTCGAGAGGTATAGTGTATAAAAGTAAGGAAGTGTTAATGAGGCTCTACGGGGCACTAGTGAGGCCTCATTTAGAATATTGTGCGCCGTTTTGGGCCCCACATCTTAGAAAGGATGTGTTGACGTTGGAGAGGGTTCAGAGGAGATTTACGATGATGATTCCAGGAATGAAAGGGCTTAAGTATGAGGAGCGTTTGTCGGCTCTTGGACTGTATTCGCTGGAGTACAGAAGAATGAGAGGGGACCTCATAGCGACATTTAAAATATTGATAGGAAAGGACAGAGTAAATGTGGCTAGGCTGTTTCCCTTGGTGGGTGAGTCCAGGACCAGAGGGCACAATCTTAGAATTAGAGGGTATAGTTTCAAAACAGAGATGAGGAAAAATTTCTTTAGCCAGAGGGTGGTGAATTTGTGGAACTCCTTGTCACGTACAGCAGTGGAAGCCAGATCAGTGTGGGCGTTCAAGGAGGAGATAGATAGATATCTAAATAGTTAGGATATCAAGGGATATGGGGATAAGGCCGGCAATTGGGATTAGAATAGTTTTTTTTCTTCTGCTTCTTCTTCTTCCCCCATTCCCCATTTCTCATTTCTATTTCCCTTTCCTTGGAGCAGACTCGATGGGCCGAATGGCTTGCTTCTGCTCCCTTGTCTTGTGATCTTGAACCTCAGGACACACCAAAAACCCAATAGCTACTGAAGTCAGTTGAGGAAACTCTGAAGCAACTGTGCATACAGCAAGATCCCATCAGCAATGAGAAAAGAAAAGTGTCAAGGAGGATACCAATTAAAGTTATTGCAAGACAACTCAGTTCTCACCCCAAATACTAATCAATTATAGGCCCTAGCTTGCAGGGGACCAGGTTCAATTTTAGGTGATTTAAGGAACATAACCCAACACAAAAATCCCACACCCATGTAACTTCCAATATCCGAGATAGCTACTTAAGAACAATCTTCATTTCCTGAAGTCACCATCGTCTTCCCTGTGATCTGACACTATGCAACAACAAACCACTTGTTACTTCCTGACAAGCCAAGTTGGTGGTTTGAAAATGAACAGATTTCAATAAGATTCACATTCCAGATCACCCCCCCCAGATTTGAAACACAATGTAATCACATTACTGCTTCATTCAGCAATTGGCATATTCCAGAATTACCTTTCTGTGGACTAATGGATTACTGAGATAGGATGATCTACTGACTTATATACTTGCATGGTGCAACATCCTCATGATTCCAACTTCAAAGAGCTCACTCACCCTTTTTCCTGAGCTCTGGTTTGCCTTTCTTCACAGTTGCCATGACCATGTCTCCAACACCAGCAGCTGGCAGCCTGTTCAAACGGCCTTTGATCCCTTTGACAGAGATGATGTACAGGTTCTTGGCACCTGAAAGCACACAGTCAACAAACAGATGAAACACATTGCCTCATTATACCTACTGCAGCTCTGGTACTTTTTGACCTCAATTTATTACACAGAATCAGGTGCCCTGTGCCAGTTAACTACAAACTTTGGATTTACTAATAACCAATGTAGCAAAAAACAATCATGCAAATATAGCTCATAATAGAACTTTGTTTTACAAATAAATCAATGCCCATATGACTCAACAAAACCAAATAGCCTCTGCAGTAAGACAGCTAAGATAATCACTAAAAGAAATAATGTGCTTAGTGCAAAGTGTACATTTTATACCTTTCCATCCCATAAACAAAATGATTCACAGGTTGCCCACTGTCCCTTGTACCTTACTGAGTCGAGGGATTTAGTACAGCTCTTACCTGTATTATCAGCGCAGTTTATTACAGCCCCCACGGGGAGGCCGAGGGAGATGCGAAACTTCGCTCCAGATGACCCGCCACGTCCTGCAGTAACCAAAACATGAGGCTTTAAGTGGTGAGTGAAAGATTTGATGCTAGCTGGAAGATACTCAAATGCAAGAATTCAAGTAGTCCTGTTTGTCCCTCGCACCTTCTCCAAGCTCACAGTTGATCTTGTACCTCAGTGCCATTTTCCTGCATTAACCCTATATTCCCCCATTTCCTTAGTACCTAAAAATCATTAGCTTCTCTTGAATCTCCACAGCTCTTACTAGGTAGAGAATTTCAAAGAGTCACTATCCTCAGCTGAAGATATTCCTCATCTCAGTCCTAAATGGCCAACCCATTATTGAGACTGACCCCCTGGTTCAAGGGACCTCAGCCAGGTGAAATATTAGAACATCATCTACACGGTCAAACCCATTACAGATGTGGAGATGTTCTCCGTTTTGTTCTAAATTCAAGAATGGATTGTCCCAATCTGCTCATCACGTGACAACCAATGCCCACTCAACCCAGAAACCAATCTGGTGAATTACACTCCCTCTACTGCAAATAGATCCTTCATTAGGTAGTGATGCCAATATGGAGACACACGAGAATGCAGATGTTGGAACCCGGAGCAACAAAAAACCTGCTGCAGGAACCTAGCAGGTCGAGCAACATCTGTGGGACAGGGGGAAGAAATTGTCAACGTTTCTGGTCAAAACCCTGCATCAGCCACAAGTTCCTCCAGCAGATTGTTCGTTGGTCCTGTGCACGATGTCAGATCAGCTATCATTTACCTCCAATGCAAGACAGGTTTTTCACTGTACCTCGGTACATGTGACAATAATAAACCAATACCAACGACAGCAGATCAAAAGCACACATGCATACCTGACATAAACTGAACAGAAAATGCCAAACTCATTCAGGAATGATCTCCAACATCCCGAAGTAATATAACCATTTAATGATGCAATCCAAGCATATTTCTTTAAATGAAAGGGAACATAAAAATACAAGGCTGCTCACTTGTCATACTAATTTCCTTCGCCAATAACTCACTCGGCAGTTACCGTGTCCAACCACCCAGCCGGGGATGCAGGGGTCTCCTCCTCCTCATCAACGCCTCAGCCCAGGTCACCGGCTCCACGGAGCCCTCCCCGGGCTCACAATAAACCGAGCAAACGGGCTGGGCGGCGGGGGCAGGGAGGGAAGGAGCGCGGTGGCAGGGAGGGAGGGAGCGCCGCGGAGGGAAGGAGCGCGGTGGCAGGGAGGGAGGGAGCGCCGCGGAGGGAAGGAGCGCGGTGGCAGGGAGGGAGGGAGCGCCGCGGAGGGAAGGAGCGAGGTGGCAGGGAGGGAGGGAGCGCCGCGGAGGGAAGGAGCGCGGTGGCAGGGAGGGAGGGAGCGCCGCGGAGGGAAGGAGCGCGGTGGCAGGGAGGGAGGGAGCGCCGCGGAGGGAAGGAGGGAGCGCGGCCTCCGAACCACGGCCCCTCCGACATGGCGGCCACCGGATCCAACCCCAACATCCATCACACATTAAAACCCGCCGATGCCCAACAAATACCCCGCTGAGAGGACGGGGCCGGCGGCTACACGAACGATCCGAGCGGTGCCTCGCACGGCGCTGCGATGAGGGGGCCGGATGGCGGCGGATGGCGCCGCTCCCCCGCCGCCGCCGCCCGCTTACCTCTCTTAGACATCGCGGCGCAGGGAAAGAGACCGAGCGCCTTGGATTATGGGATATATCGACGGAGAGCGCGCCGGGCGGTGACGCAATCGCGCATTTTACGTGAGGCCCGGGGAGATCATTTCGCCCGTATCACGTGGCGAGGGACCAGGAACTGCGGGGAAGAGGACGTGTCAGGAGCCGGTCATCACCAGCGCTCGCTGCAGGGTTCAGGAGGTGTTAGCACTGGTGAATGCAAGGACACTAAGGACGTAAAGAGTTTGGCAGTGTGTTTTTTCTCGTTTTGCATATATATTTTATTTATGAATAAAGTTTATTTGAAATAAAAATAATTGATTACCAGCGCTATCTGCAGGGTTTGTCTAGTGTAACACTAAAGATAGGTACGGCGTCTTTGCCAGCAGTTAAATGGAGACACGAGAGACTGCAGATGCCGGAATCTGCAGCAAATATCAAACTGCTGGAGGAACTCAGCGTGTCAGGCAGCAGCTGTGGGGGGGGGGGGGGGGGAGGAGGGGGGAGGAGGAGGAGGGGGGAGGAGGGGGGAGGAGGGGGAGGAGGAGGAGGGGGGAGGAGGGGGGAGGAGGGGGAGGAGGAGGAGGAGGGGGGGAGGGGGAGGAGGAGGAGGAGGGGGGGGAGGGGGAGGAGGAGGAGGAGGGGGGGGAGGGGGAGGAGGAGGAGGAGGGGGGGGAGGGGGAGGAGGGGGGAGGAGGGAGGAGGGGGGAGGAGGAGGAGGAGGAGGGAGGAGGAGGAGGAGGAGGGGAGGGGGAGGAGGAGGGGAGGGGGAGGAGGAGGGGAGGGGGAGGAGGAGGGAGGAGGAGGAGGAGGGGAGGAGAAGGGGGAGTAGGGGAAAGGGGAGAAGGGGAAGGGGGAGTGGGGGGAGAAGGGGGGAAAGGGATGGTTGATATTTCGGGTTGAGACCCTTCGTCTAGACTGTGTTCCTCCCAACAGTTTGTTTTTCAAGTCAAGTCGAATTTATTGTCACATGCACAAGTACGGTGAGGTAAAGGTACAAATCAAAAACTTGCTTGCAGTAGCATCACAGGCGCATAGGTACAGACAAGATATTTATTTACTAGTCACATGTACATCGAAACATGCAGTGAAATGTGTCTTTTTGAGCTACTGAGAATGTGCAGGGGGTAGCCTGCAGCCCACAACTGTTGCCACTCTTCCAGCGCCAACATAGCATGCCCACAGCTCCTAACCCGTACGCACGGAATATAAATTATACCAGACAGTGAAGGGAAAAAAAGACTGCAAAACAAGACAGTGCAAAAAAAAACACAATCAGAGACAGATCTATAATGTTCCATTGCTGAGGTAGGATTAGGGTTGTGCAGGTAGGTTCAAGAATTTGATGGTTGTAGCAAAGTAGCTGTTCCTGAACCTGGTGGTGTGGGACTTCAGGTTTCTGTACCACCTGCCTGACAGTAGTAGTGAGAACAGAGTGTGTATTTTTGCTAGCATTACTTATTTGGTGATTAGCCGGAGTTGGCAACAATCAGAACACATCTTGCTAGTGACAGGCACAAACAAACCTGCAAATTCCTTGATCAAATGTCATTCAGTTGGTGACATTGATATTATACCTCATCTCTCTTATCTGGGAAGAGGTCTGGCAAATGGCATAATCATATTCAAGAAAGGAGAAAGGCACAGTTAGTAAGGTGCTGTCTCATCCAACCGTGGATACTGTCTCTGTGGAGTTTGCATGTTCTCCCTGTGACCGCATGTGCTGCCCCTGGGTGCTCTGGATTCCTCCCACGTTCCAAAGATGTGTAGGCTAATTGGCTGCTGTAAATTGCTCCTAGTGAGTACATGGTAGAAATGGGATGGCAGTGGGGAAGGGGGTTGGGGGGTGAGGGGATGAAGAGTTGATGAGAATGTGGATTGTCTACCTGCGCAGCACTTTCTCTGAAACTGAAGGGTCTCGACCCGAAACGTCAACTGTTTATTTCTCTCTATAGATGCTGCCTGACTTGTTGAGTTCCTCCAGCACGTTTTGTGTGTGCTGCTCCAGATTCCAGCATCTGTAGAATCTCTTGTGACACTATATTCTGCATTCAGTTTTCCTTTTTACTACCTCATTGTACTTATGTATGGAATGATCTATCTGGAAGGCATGCAAACAAAAGCTTGTCACTCTATTTCAGTACATGTGACAATCGTAAATCAATAATAGTAATAAAATGAATGGGTTTTACATAGGATTAGTATAGATGAGTGTTAGATGGTTGGCACAGTTTGTGAACCGAAGTGCCTGTTTCCATGCAGTATGACTCCATGACGAAAAGAACGTTGAACATATTGACAGGAAAAGTAATCAAATCAAATCATACCATAAATCATATCCTCAGTCAGACAACTCACCAGCTATTCTTTGTACTTTATGTCATGAGAGATGTGTAAGTTACTCTGGGAGTTTGGGAAGCACCAAGTTGTTTGGGCACTCAGGAGAGCTTTTAAACTTCACACCTAAAATAATGGAATGTTAGGAGAACCTCACCAACAACCTCCATGGCCATAGATCATTAACATACAAGAGCACAAGATCACAAGACAAGGGAGCAGAAGCAGGCCATTCGGCCCATCGAGTCTGCTCCAAGGAAAAGGGAAAAAAGAAAAAGAAATGAGAAATGGGGGGGGGGGGGGGGGAAAGTAAGAAAAAAAACTATTCTAATCCCAATTTCCGGCCTTATCCCCATATCCCTTTATACCCTGACTATTTAGATACCCATCTATCTCTTCCTTAAACGCCCCCAATGATCTGGCCTCCACTGCTGTACCTGGCAAGGAATTCCACAAATTAACCACCCTCTGGCTAAAGAAATTTCTCCTCATCTCTGTTTTGAAACTGTATCCTCTAATTCTAAGGTTGTACCCTGATTGCAACCTGATTAATAAAAAGTGGGAATATTCTGGATAAACTGGTTGCAATATTAATGAACTGCATTATTATTTTTAAACAAAGCAGCTCCAGGAAGTATCTTTCCACTGGCACTCTTCACCGATCAAAAAAATGCAGATTTGTTGTATATTTTAGAGTTCTCAAAATGGTGAGAATTTTAAAGTCAAGACACTGCTTGATGGGGACCAAGTTAGATCAGCAAACATAGGGAAGAAATGGCACTTGTTAGGATTTTTGGATGGTCTCAGTGGAGATAATGTGGGAGGGTGGCCACAGTGCATCAGAATAGTCACGTCTAAAGAAAATAAAGGCATAGATCAAAGTCAAAGTCAAGCTTATTGTCATCTGCACAAGTACATATCTGCACAGGTGAGATGAAAAACTTACTTGCAGCAGCATCACAGGCACATAGCATCATATAAGCAGTATTCACAAGAAAAACATAAACTAAACATAAGTTATACGCAAATTTTACAAGCAAACACAACTAGAAGAAAAAAAGCACAAAGCCTATTTTAGAGCAAAGTGATCAAAGTGGTCACAGTGTTGCTAAACTGTAGTGATTAGGGTTGTGCTGGTTGGTTCAGGAACTAAATGGCTGTAGAAAAGTAGCTGTTCCTGAACCTGGTGGTGTGGGACTTCAGGCTTCTGTCCCTCCTGCCCGATGGTAACTGCTAGAAGATGGCATGGCCCAGATGGTGGGGATCTTTGATGATGGATGTTGCCTTCTTGAGGCAGCGCCTCCTGTAGATACTACCGATGGTGGGGAGAGACGTGCCCGTGATGTATTGGGCTGAGTCCACTACTCTCTGCAGCTTCTTATGTTCCTGTGCATTCGAATTGCCGTACCAGACCATGATGTCAAATCACGTCAGGAAAGTTCCAGTCAGGATACTTTCAACAGTACATCTGTAGAAGTTTGTTAGAGTGTTCAGTGACAAGCCGAACTTCCTTAACCTCATAAGAAAGTAAAGACACTGGCACACTCTTCTTGTGATTGCATCTATGTGCTGGGCCCAGGACAGGTCATCCGATATGTTGGAACTGTCTACCTAAAGAGGTGGTAGAATCTGATTCCATGCACAAATCAATTTGGTGTACAGGGGTCCTTGAGAATGAGGAATGTACAGGTTAATAAACAAAGGTGGGGGTTGGACGAGGCAGGGCTGCTCCATCAGAGTCCCAGCAGAGGTAAAGGGAGGCACAATAATCTCCTGTGCTGTTACTTTCCATGATTCCATGAGCATTAGCTTATAGCTGCATAGAGATGATTAGGAGGCTTTCGATTAAAGCCCAGTGTGATATTGTTCAGGGTCGTCTGGATCCTTTAAGAGAATAAACTAAGGCCTGTCCTCAACATTTCCCTCAGAGCCATCGCAAAGCAATTCACACAATGCGACTTGAATTTATACATGTTTTTAATGAAACAAAATTTCCCCAATGTCCATCACAGGAGCTTTATTAAACACTGAGCAATGTAGGGAACTATTAGGGTAGTGACCACAAGCTTGGTTGAAGTGGTAGGTATTAAGAAGCACCTTTGGAGCAGGACAGAAAGGTGGAGGTTTAGAGAGGGGATTCCAGTGCTTCAGACATGGCAGCAGAAGACACAACTGCCAAAAGTAAAGTGATTGAATAGATAAGATAAGAAATCTTTATTAGTCACACATACATCGAAACACACAGTGAAATGCATCTTTTGCATAGAGCGTTCTGGGGGCAGCCCGCAAGTGTCGCCACGCTTCCGGCACCAACATAGCATGCTCACAACTTCCTAACCCGTATGTCTTTGGAACGTGGGAGGAAGCCGGAGAACCCGGAGGGAACCCACGCAGACACGGGAAGAACGTACAAACTCCTTACAGACAGCGGCCAGAACTGAACCCTGGTCGCTGGCGCTGTAATAGCATTACGCTAACCGCTATGCTACCATGCCAAATATTTTAGAACACAGTGGCTATCATTATGTGAGCAATCATTTTTTTCATAACAAGGTCTCAGAACCAGTAATGAAAGCAATGTTTGGCTCATTGAGGTTCCATCTTTTAAGTCTGTGCTTAAACCAAACCTCAGTTTGTCTGTATAAGTGGATGTAAATGATATGATGGTAATTCTAGTGGTGTCCTGGCCATCTACTTGTCCCCCATTTTGGGATCTTGATGTTTGTCAATTGAAAGATAAAGAAATGTATATCTACAGTACCTTTTACAACCTCAGGATATCCCAAACTGTCTTGTGTAACTTATGTATAGTTTACATTCTGTGTGTTGTCTGTCCCTATGGGCCTGCGATGCTGCTGTAAGCAAGTTTTTCACTGCACCTGTACCTCACTGTACTTGGCACATGACAATAAACTCAACATGACTTGACTTGACAGCCAATGAAAAACTTACTGAAATGTCAACACAGTTGTGAAAGGCATAATTCATTCTTCCCTATTATTTCCAGGTCATGCAGGAATTTAAATCTTTGGACAGCAGTCTGAATCAAAGTTGTATAGTACGATGAGCTGAGCAGAGATTTGCTGTCGGTGGGTCCATTCTTCTTGCTCCTAAGGATAACATTTTTCCTTTATTTAAGAAGGGCAGCAAGGTAAGCCAGGAAACTGTAGGCTAGTGGGCCTTATGTTAGTAGGAAATTATTGGAGAAAATCCTAAGGGATAGGATTTATGTACATTTTGAAAGGCAGGGTTAGGGTTAGTCAGCATGGCTTTGTGTGGGAGAAATCCTGCTCACTAATTTGATTGAGGAGGTAACTAAGAGGATCGATGAAGGCAGGGCAGTAGATGTTGTCTGTAGGGACTTTAGTAAGGCATTTGACAAGGGCTTGCATGGTCGGCTGTTCCAGAAGGTTAAGGCACATGGGATACAAAGTGAGCTGCATAACTGGATCCAAAATTGGCAGTGATAGGAGGCAGGGGGTGGAGGTGGAAGGATGCTATTCTAATTGGGAGAATGTTACCAGTGCTTTACCACAGGGATTGGTGTCTGGAGCCTTGTTGCTTGTGATATATATTAATGGAATGGAATGTAGGAGGTATGGTTTGTAAGCCTGAGGATGACATGAAAGTTAGTGGTGTTGTGGATAGCAAGGAAGCTTGTCTGAGGCTACAGCAGGATATGCATCAGATGGAAAGCTGGGTGGACCATTGGACTTATTTATTCCCGACAAGTGCAAGGTGATGCATTTTGAGAAGTTATAATGTGATATGGCATGTACAGTCAGTACTAGGGCACTAAGAAAAAGTGATTAACTTAGGGACCCTGGGGTTAGACTCATAGAGTCATAGAATCATAGAATCATGCAGCTTGGAAACAGGCCATTCGAGCCAACTTGTTCATGCTAACCAGTGAGCACTCTTCCCTATTAACCCCATCACCCAGCACTTGGTCCATTTATCTCTGTGCTAAAGCAATTCAAGTGTTCATCTAGACAATTCCTGTCAGGGACCCAGCTTCCAGCACTCTCTCAGGCAGTGCATTCCAAGTAATTACCTACAACACCTACGTTAGACTATTGTTTATTGACCACAGCTCTGCTTTCAATACTATAATTCCTAGCAAACTCATCAGAAAACGCCGAGACCTGGGACTCAACACCTCCATTTTCAACTAGATCTTTGACTTCCTGACCAAAGACTGCAATCAGTAAGGAAAGGCAACAACACCTCCGGCACGATTATTCTCAACACTGGTGGCCCAAAAGGCTGCATCCTCAGCCCCCTACTCTACTCCCTATGTACTCATGACTGCATGGCCAGATTCTGCTCTAACTCCATCTACAAGTTTGCAGATGACACCACCGTTTCTCAAATAACGTTGAGTTGGAGTACAGGAAGGAGATAGAGCTTAGTGTCATGGTGTCATGATAACAACCTTTCCCTCAATGTCAGCAAAACAAAAGAGCTGGTCATTGACTTCAGGAAGGGCGACAGTGCACATGCACCTGTTTACACCAACAGTGCTGAGGTCGAGAGGGTCGAGAGCTTCAAGTTTCTAGGAGTGAACATCACCAGTAGCCTGTCCTGGTCTAACCATAGAGTCGCCACGGTTAGTAAAGGTCACCAGCACCTCTAATTCCTGAGGAGGCTAAATAAATTTGGCATGTCCCCTTTGACACTCACCAACTTTTATCAATGCACCATAGCAAGCATCCTATCTGCATGCATCACGGCTTGGTATGGCAACTGATCTGCCCAGGACCACAAGAAACTGCAGGGAGTTGTGGACACAGCTCAGCACATCACAGAAACCAGCCTCCCCTCCGTGGACTGTCTATACTTCTCGCTGCCTCAGTAAAACAGTCAACATAATCAAAGACCCCACCTACCCAGGACATTCTCTCTTCTCCCCTCTCCCATCAGGCAGAAGATACAAAAACCTGAAAGCACGTACCACCAGACTCAAGGACGGCTTCTATCCTGCTGTTATAAGACTATTGAACGGTCCACTGGTACAATAAGATGGACTCTTGACCTCATAATCTACCTTATTATGGCCTTGCACCTTATTGTCTACCTGCACTGCACTTTCTCTGTAACTGTGACACTTTATTCTGCATTCTGTATTGTTTTACCTTGTTTGTGCTACCTCAATGCACTGATGTTCCTCAGTATGTGAAAATAATAAACCAATTCCAATTCCATACTGCTCACTGGGTGAAGAAGGTCACTCTCTAAATCTCTTTCCCCTTACCTTAAACCTCTGATATAAGGATAGGTTTCCTGCCGTCTACTCCATCTGTACCCCTTATAATTTTATCTACCTTCATCATGTCCCCTCTAATCTCCTCCACTCTAGGGAGAAAAGACCTAGATTTTCCAGTCTCTCCTCATAACTGAACTGCTCTATCCCAGGCTACATCATTGGGAATCTCCTCTGCACCCTCTCCAGCGCTGTCACATCCTTCCTATATTTTGGTGACTGGAACTGCTCGCAGTACTCCAGCTGAGGCCTGACCAAGGTTTCATAAATTGGAGCATAACCTTCCTACTTCTGTGTTCATTTCCCAGACAAATGGCGGCCAGTCTCCCGTATGCCTCCCTATGGGCAGGCACGGTAGTGTAGCGGTTAGCGTAATGCTATTACAGTGCCAGCAATCCAGGTTCAATTTCTGCCGCTGTCTGTTAGGAATTTGTACGTTCTCCCCGTGTCTATGTGGGTTTCCTCCAGGTGCTCTGGTTTCCTCCCATGTTCCAAAGACGTACGGGTTAGGAAGTTGTGGGCATGCTATGTTGGCACTGGAAGCGTGGCGACACTTGCGGGCTGCCCCCAGAACACTCTACGCAAAAGATGTATTTCACTGTGTGTTTCGATGTACATGTGACTAATAAAGATATCATCTTATCTTAACCATGTTGTCCACCTGTGTTGCCACCTTCAAGGATCTATGGACTGGTACTCCAAGGTCCCCCTGTTCCTCTGTAGTCCCTATGATTCACGGTATATGTCCTGGCCTCATTAGTACTCCCAAAATGCATCATCTCACATTTGCCTGGATTAAACGCCATCTGCCATTTTTCATCCCATTTCAACGAAACATCAACATCTTTCTGCAGCTTCAGACTAACTTACATAATAAAAACAGCCCTGCCAATGTTTGTGTCATCTGTGATCTTACCGATCATGCACATCCAAGTCAATCACGTACATCACAAACAACAACGGTCCCACCACTGATCCTTTAGGGCACCACTAGTTACGGGCACTCAGTCGCAAAAATAACCCTCTACTATCACCATCTGTCCCTTGTTGCCAAGCCAATTTTGGATCCAGTTTGCCTACGTGCCCTGGATCTCGTGGGCCCTAACGCTTTGAACCAATTTCCCATGTGAGACCTTGTCAAAGGCTTCACTGAAGTCTATGCAAATCACATCTACTATCCTGCCCTCATCGATACACTCTGTTACCTCTTCAAAGAATTCAATCAAATTGGTCAAGTCCATAGTTCCTTGACAATAGCAACACAGGTAGATAGGAAGGTGAAGAAGGCAAATGGCATGCTGGCCTTCATGGACCTGGGCACAGAATATAAAAGCTGGGACGTTATGTTGCAACTTTACAAAATATTGGTTGGACCACACTTGGGAGTATTGTGTGCAGCTTTGGTCGCTATACCATAGGAAGAATGTAGTTGTGCTGGAGCGAGTGCAGAGGAGATTCACCAGGATATTGCCAGGACTGGAGAACTTTAGTTATGGGGAGAGATTGGATAGGCTGGGTTTGTGTTCCCTGTAGCAAAGGAGACTTAGGGTAACTTGATGGAGGTATATCGAATTATAAGAGGCATAGATAGTGTGGTCAGAATCTTTTACCCATGGTAGGCGTATTAGTAACAAGAGGACATGGGTTTAAAATTAGAAGTAAGTAGCTTTAAAGGGGATTTGAGGGGAACTTTTTTTTACACAGAGAGGTTGATACATGGAACTCCGCTGCCAGACGAGATGGTGGAGTCAGAGACAATCACTATGTTTAAGAGACATTTATACAGGCACTTAAATGGGCAAGGCATAGAAGGATACAGACCTGATGTGGGTAAATGGGTTTAGTGTTAATGGGCAACATGGATGTGATGGGCCGAAGGGCCTGGTCTTGTACTGTAAAACCTATGACTCCACGTCTCCGTGACTCTAAATACGGCTTGAAGTTTTGTACTTATTTGCGGTTCCATTGTTTTCGCAGCTTTTTTTGTGGGTGACAAAATTGGGTATTTATGTTTGTTAAAACGCTTCTTTTAAGTGATGCCATTAACTTAGGTCTCCAAACTGGAATTGGTAATATCAGTAATGAGCACACTCAACAGCGTATTAACTTACTAAAACCTACCATGTCTACCCGGTCACCACCTTCGTGTCACTGACTAGCAATTCCCACAAGCAAGTGTGATGAATCAGTGGTCTATCTGTGGATTTTGCAAGCTATAGAAAGCAAACTGAATGGAAATGTAAATTCTGCATCACTGGTACTTACTGCCAGAATAGATTTTTATTGGTGAATAAAGAAGTTGATCTTCTAAGTAGGCGTTTAGAGTGTTTATGCTTTTTTAATCTGTTAAAACTGAAAAGACACCATGCCCTGTCTGCAAATAAATTGATGTTCTTTCCAAAAGGGGGCGCGCATGAGCTCTGGGCTGCAATTGGTGATTACAGTTTAGAATATAGTCATGCAGAACGTGCAAGAGGGAGTAATTAAACATGCACAGCGGTTAGAGCTCAGCATGTTATGTTCTGTTCCTGCTGAGCATGTTTTAGGGATAAAGCATTGATAAAAAAAATTAGAATTACAGATCCATGGATCACATTCCCGCTGCGTTTAATAATCCGAACAGATCTTGGATTTACATGCTAATTTACTGCATCCACAATTCCTGTATTGAACGTCCTCAACTCACGCAGAAAATTAAAGTCCCTGGTTTGATTCCAGAAGCTGTGAGGGAGTTCATACTGTAGAGGAAACGCAGCCGTGCTTCCCAGGGTTACTATCTGCCAATCTCATCATTTTTCTAAGTCTCCCAGGTACAGTAGCATTCACTGCACTAGAGCGGGAGACTTAACAATGAGAAGCTTTATGTACAAATGTCTTAACTAAAAATGTGTAAGCCATAGCCTGTGTTTATATGAACTGCGTATGCTCAAACCTTTCTATGGAAATATTTTCTATGAAATGAGGTATTTTTGTAAATTTTTAAAAATCCAGAGGTGTGAAATGTGGTTTCAAATCTTACCACAGCTTAAAGAACTTGAATTCTAAATCTGGAATAAAATGCTGGTAATATTAATTGTATCCGTAAAAGAACCATACTGTTGTAAAAACTCTTCTGGATAACCAATCTTCTTCTGGGAAGGAGATCCACTGCCCTAACGCAGTCTGACCTACACGTGACTCCAGATTCACTTTCATGATCAACTCTTAACCTTCTCTTCAGTTTGGGAGTCGTTAAGGATGGGTAGTAACTGCTGGTCTCACACCAATAAGCACATCCAGTGAATCAATTAATACAAAAATCATTCGCAACCTTTCATCTCCTCTTGTCCCACAAAAACTGGCTGTGCCACCTCCTCTCACATTCTGGAGTTTCTGCTATTAAGGTTTCTAATTTTCCAAGACTGTTGGGAATCTTCAAGAGTTAAACATCAATCTCTAGGGAACTGTTGTAAGCAACTTTAGCGGAGAAAATAATATCATAGGGCCACCAAAAATAAATTCCTTTAGCACTTCAGTTTACAATAATGTTTAAGGTACGTGTAAAAGGATATTTAATTGGGCAGAGCACTTGGAGACGGTGAAAGAGGTGGGGGAAGACGTGGAGCAAGAGCTGGGAGGTGAGAGGTGGAAGTGACAAAGGGCTGAAGAAGATGCAATCTGATAGGAGAGGACAGTGGACCATGGAATAAAGGGAAGGAGGTGGGGAGGGGAACTGGTGGGAGGAATGTGTGGGTGATGGGCGGATCGAGAGGGCGGGGCAGGGAAAGAGATGGAGTGATGGGAGCTGGTGGGATAAGGGAAAAAGGGAACAGAGGGAAGTGGTTACCGGAAGTTGGAAAAGTCAATGTTCATGCTGTCAGATTGGAGACTACCAAGGTGGAACACCAGGTGCTGTTCATCTAATCAGTGCCTAGCTTCAACTTGGCAGTAGAGGAGGCTGTGGACAGACATGATGGTGTGGGAATGAGAAGTGGAATTAAAAGGGCTGGCCACCAGGAGGTCCTGAACAACATATAGCACCCCAAGGAAGATGTCCCCACCATCGAGGACATCTTCAAGAGGTGGTGTCTCAAGAAGGCGGCATCCATCACTAAGGACCCTCACCTTCTGGGAAAGCCCCTCTTCTCATTACCACCGGAGTCTGAAGACCCACATTCAATGATTTAGGAACGGTTTCTTCCCCTCTGCCATCAGATTCCTGAATGGTCCAGGAACACTACCTCGTTATTCCTTTTATTTTTTGCACTATTTATTTATTTTGTAATTAATTTTATGTCTTTGCACTGTACTGCTGCCGCAAAAGAACAAAGTTCATGACATACAAGTCAGTGATAATAAACCTGATTTTGATGATATTTCATGGGAATGTTATCCAAACAAGACTTGACTTTGACCCGTTGAGGAGCTATCGGAGCAGTTCAGTCCAAGGGGCTGGGTTCAAAAGCACATTGTGAAGGAGGAAGACGTGGAGAGACATGGGATTAGGGCTTAAGGACAGCTTCTATCCCACTGTGATAAAACTATTGAACGGTTCCCCTAAACGATGAGATGGACTCTGACCTCATTGTCTACCTTGTTGTGACCTTGCACATTATTGTCTACCTGCACTACACTTTCTCTTTTATATTGGTATTGGGTTATTATTGTCACTTGTACCGAGGTACAGTGAAAAACTTGTCTTGCATACCGATCGTACAGGTCAATTCATTACACAGTGCAGTTACATTGGGTTAGTACAGAGTGCATTGAGGTAATAGTAACATGGAGTTTAAATTTAAAAGTGTAGAACGATTATAGTAAGGGTAATGAGTAGATCTGTAGGGAGCAGATTGCAATGAGTCGCCAAACTCCGGCGCCATCTTGCATTTTACTCTGTACTGTTGTTTTTACCTGTACTACCTCAATGCACTCTGTACTGACTCAATGTAACTGCACTGTGTAATGAATTGACCTGTATTATCAGTATGCAAGACAAGTTTTTCACTGTACCTCGGTACAAGTGACAATAATAAACCAATACCAATAGATAAGTGAAGGCACAATCACTAATGATGGAACAGGTAAAATCAGGGATACCCCTCCTCCCCAAGTCAAATTTAGAGGAACTACAAGCTGCAGGACTGGTCTGACCCACGTGTTTTGTCAAAAAAACTTCCCCTATTACCATCCGACACCAGGTGAACACCACCACCTGCAGCTCCTTGGTCGCTGGATCTAAATCTTAGAACCTCCTTCCCATCAGCACCGTGGGAGCACCCTCACCAGGACTGTCTGCAGGTAAATGGGAATAGTATAGATGGGTGACGTGGTGGACCGAAGGGCCTGTTTCTGTGCTGTACAACTCCATGAGTCCAATGGTTCAAGGCGGCGGCTCACCACTGCTGTCTTAAGAACAATTAGCGATTGACAATTAATGTTGCTCTTGCCAGCGACGCCCACAGCCTGATAAATGACTAAATCACACAAAAAAGGCTCCATTCCGATAAACCTTTGGTTATCAGTGCAGCCTCGGTCATTGCACACACCTGTGTTTGATAACATGACTATGCTCTTATCCAGTTAAATAAATAGAAGTTAGTTTGGCTGGCATGATCTTCAAAGACGAGCGATACACAAACCGAGCATTATTCGCTCTGGATTGTTTGTGGCGGATAAACTCGCCGTCTGTTCGAACGTTTACACCGTCTTGTTGAATGAACAATCTTCCAAGCCCCCTTCCATTTTCTGAACGAGTACGCCTCCAGCAGCGTGCGCGCTCACTTAAAATCTCTTTCCCCGCCCCCGCCGCTAGACCCAACCCTTTTCGGACGTGCAATTTCTTCGGAGCTCGCTCTCAGGGGCCCCTCCTGTTTATTCCCCTGATTAGATCAGAGAGAAAACAGCTTCACATAGAAGCGGAAGGAGAGAATCAGACGGAGAGAGAGGGGAGAAAAAGTGGGAAATATTCACAGACGTCGGGAAAGACCGAATTGCAGCTGGAAAACGAGAGAGGCAACAAGCGAAAAAAAAAGCTTGTAAAATGAATCCGCCGTGCGCTAGATGTCAAAAAATCGTCTATCCGACCGAAAAAGTCAACTGCCTGGACAAGGTGAGCTGAAATCGACACGATGGTTGCGCGCTCCGGATTCCCCTTGATCAGTTACATTGCAGCTCGTCAGTTTCACTGTGGCAAACTATAGCTCGGCAGTTTCATTGTAGCAAGCGGGAGCCTGGCACCTACATTAGTAAATTGTAGCCCGACAGTCACACGGTTACAAATTGTAACTCGACTATTACACTGTGGGAAACTGTGGCGAAATCTTGTCACGATTTCCGCTTCTCTTTCTCTCTCGCTATATTTTAGAACCTTCTCGCCGCTGAAGGCGCCAAGAAGGCGGAAGTATATCAACCCACCCTTTTCTCTCTCCAAATGGACCCCAAGATAAAATCAGTTTCCATACGTGGATGTTTGGAGACTTTTCTTTTGAAGGAGATTTTTAAAAATGTTTATTTTTCGGGAAAGTACTGAAGGCTCCCTTCCTTGACTACCGGTTTTAAAATTTGTGTTTGTATCCCTCCGTTTTCTTTAAATCGCTTGGGAATTAAATTGTCATTTCTGAAATAAAATTATTTCGGGCTTGTGTTGGATTTAAATCTCAAAAAATCAATACAGGTCAATAGGGCGTTGGGAAAATTGAACGTTTCATTAGAGATAAGGCTGTTTGAAGGGCGTGGGTCCATTTATCAAACGTTACACTTTAAAATCGGATCTGGAAGAGTTTTTTAGTAGAAAGTTTGGACGGCTTTTGCGGGTCAATGTAATTCCTGAAAGCAAAACTTTTTTTAAAAAAAAGTAAACGGTACACTTCTCCTTTCTTTAAAACAGAAAGAAAATAATTATTAGTTTCCCAAGGCCTTGTTTTGTTTAAAGGAACATTTTGAGATGAAGGTCAACGTAGACTTTAAAACTTTCTCCTCCTCCTTGAAGTGTTTGGGTAGATTAAAGTTCAGTTTTTTCAGATACTGTTAATGGAATAGTGTATTAATTCACAAACCTTAAAATTTAACTTTTTGTTCTAATGTGGGGGGGGGGAGGATTGATAGAAAAATGTAAAATTTTGTTTCTGGTACAAAGATTTAAAACCTTGTACAAAGATCCTTGTAAAGTCTTTTACAAAAGACTTATTTTAACCTCCTACACCCACTGGCATGCCAGCTATCAATGGTGCTGCGGTTGCCTGGGTTCAGATGCCAGCAGTGTTACAACATTCAACTCAAGTTGACCATTTCTCATGCATGAGTTTGGCCTCACCAATGGTGTCAATGGAGGTAAACGCCACGGGAAAATTTCCTGAATCTGCAGGACACGAAGTGCTGGAAGAGGTCTTCCCATTCTGGGTGATCATCCTGACCCCGGTTCTCTTTCTCTCTTCACGTTTGCCACCCGATCTGCTGAGTGATTCCAGCATTTTCTTGCTTTTAGTAAAGATCCTGTTGCAACTGAAGCTCATCCAGCACAGACCAGTGGAAAACAATGCAGACATCACAGCTGAAATTCATCCATTGCTCTTCATCATCCTCCCCACACATAGACTCGGCCAACACTGCAGTGCTGGTGTTGCCCTTCCAAATTGGGACATTCTATTGCTTGTAATTAAACCTAGCACTGTCTTGTAAGCATGGATTACTGCAACACCACATATTGTGGGAGCTTTATGCTTCTGTTTACAATACTTTGGGTTCACTGTCTTGAACCCTTGGCATCTAGGCTTTTTTCAAAAAAAAAATTCAGTCAACATTCCAGAGAGGAAACAGCTGATTCTCATCAAACCAGAAAGAAGTCATCAGCCCACTTAAGTGTTGTTGGTTTGCTTTAGTTTATGTTGAAATGTGAAAGTAAAATCTCTCTCATTATAAACTGTGAGACCAGCCTGCAAAACTCCATGGTGAGTGCAGGCAGTTCCGTTAGAATGTTTCCCAACCATCAAACTTTCCAGGTTTGTTTATATTTCCTAAGCCGTCCAGTTCTATCTTTGACTGAGCTCTGGTTGTGTGGGTAAAGATGCGCGACAGATGCCCAGTCAGTCTTCTGTTAAAAGCAGAAAGCAAGATTTTTAGCACTGATTGTCGCCTCACGCCAAAGCATTTTTCAGCTAATGAAGAATTTTATGAAATCTGCTTGGTACATTACAACAGTGACCAGGGCTATTGATTTGTAAACAGCAAGCCCTGATTAAAAATGGCCAGGTAAATCGTTAGCTTAATGATGGGACAAGGGCCTGTTCCTGTGCTGTATGAGTCTATGTTCTAAATCACTTCTGATCTAATTGAATAGGATCAAAGGGCTGAATGGCCAAGTTCAATGTTTCCATAACAACACATCATAAATGTGAAGAAATGCATGCACCAGTATATACTGTTAATAACCTGGTGAATGAGAGGTAGGTCACAATCTAACAAGTTAATGCTGTCAATTTTAATTCTTATATAGGCACATGGATGTGCAGAGAATGGAGGGATATGGACCTTGTGTAGGCAGAAGGGATTAGTTAAGTTTGGCGTTTAATTACTAGTTTCGTTAGTTCGCACAACATTGTGGACCGAAGGGCCTGTTCCTGTACTGTTCTATGTTCTGAATCTGCTTTACCGATGCTGACTGAGGCATTAATATTGTCCTGGAGTTCAGGCCAACTCCCCTGATCTTCAGTTGTCTTTTGCATTCACCCTCGGAGGCAGCAGAGGGACTTTGATTTTACTTTCTCATTCAAGATGCAGCTCCTCATTACAGAACTCTCTTAGTACTATGGTATAATCCTAGATATTTTTTTTGTGTGTGCTTGGCTCTCTGGAGTAGGGCTTGAATCCAGACCCCTCTGGCTTGGGTGATCGCACTACTACTGAGACACAGTTGATATTTGGTTAAGCATAGCCAGTGTGTCCTGCAGTTGGTATTGGTTTATTATTGTCACGTGTACTGAGGTACAGTGAAAAACTTGTCTTGCATACTGATCATACAGGTCAATTCATTACACAGTACAGTTACATTGAGTTAGTACAGAGTGCATTGATGTAGTACAGATAAAAACATAGTTTAAATTTAAAAGTGTAGAATGATTATAGTAAGGATAATGAGTAGATCTGTAGAGAGCAGTTTGCCATGAGTCACCATGCTCCGGTGCCATCTTGCTTGGAAGAGCCTTGGTCTTGTGTTTGAAGAGAAGGTTTGAATGCTCCGACTCCTCATAATGCTTGGGGGATCTCTCACTCCCGCCTGCTGAAGGCCAACTGAGTGTTGGTTTGGAATCCCAGAAACATGCTCTTTGGCCCACCACGCCCATGCTGCTTGTTGACCTATCCACATTCTTCCCATTTACTTGCAGTAGATCCGTAGCCTTCTATGCTTTGGTAATTCAAGCACTTACCTAGATGTTTCTTAAATGTCCTGAGAGTCTCATCCTCCACCACCTCTTCAGGCAGCGCGTTCCAGTCTCTGTGCCATAAAATTCCCCCTCAGATCCCCTCAAAACCTCCTACATCTTACATTATACCTACGTTCTCTCCTCTTGGACACCCCCTACCACTGGATAAAGAGTTTTACTATCTGCCCTAACTACCCCCCCCCCCCTTGTAATTTTATACACCTCTCTCTGGTTTAAGGCCTCATCTTGTAAGAAGGTCCTCAGGACCATGTGGAGGGACCATCTGACTATGTCCTTGATGTGATCTGACCTCATGTGTCCAACTCAGTGTTACCGTTGACCCGTGGCCATCATTGGGCAGACGTTGGTGCCAGTGGATGTCAGAGGAGCAGTGGTTTTGACTGCACTCCCAAGAAGCTATGGTTGGAGGCTGTTGTAGCTCCAGTTGCTGTAGGAGTTGTTCCGGTATTGGCTTTGAAGACATTTAAGTATAGTGCCCAAGACAAAGAGTTTGGGAGTGACCTCTGCTCGTGCCCTTATCCCAATTTTTGCATTGATAGCACTTCTTCCTGTGTCCTTGTCTTCTAGCCCAAATTGTTTGCCATGTTTCCTATGCTTATAGCGACAACTGAGAGGAAACAGCTGATTCTCATCAAACCAGGAAGAAGCTACCAGCCCACTTAGTGCTGTTGGTTTGCTTTAGTTTATGCTGAAATGTGAAAGCCAAATCTCTCTCATTATATTACTGTGTGACCGAGGTACAAAACTCCATGGTGAGTGCAGGCAGTTCCATTAGAATGTGTCCCAAACTTTCTAGGTTTGTTTATATTTCAGAAATATTACAATAACTATACAGTGCTTTTGGGTGACCTGTGGTTGTGAGAGGTGCAAATTGGAGACACGAGACTGCAGATGCTGAAATCTGGAGCAACACACAAAAAAACTGGAGGAACTCAGCAGGTCAGGCAGCATCCTTGGAGGGAAATGGTCAGTTGATGTTTCGGTTGAGACCCTTCATCAGGACTGGAAAGAAAGAGGGGAGATGGTCAGGATAAAAAGGTGGGGGGGGGGAGGGGTGGAGCAAGAGCTGGCAGGTGATAGGTGGATCCAGGTGAGGTGGGGGGGGGGGGGAGGAGAGTGGGAATGATGTAAGAAGGTGGAAGTAACAAAAGGCTGAAGAAGATAGAATCTGATAGGAGAGGATGGTGGAGCCTGGAATAACGAGAGGGAGGTGAGGAGAGGAACTGGTGAGAGGAGTGTGTGGGTGATGGGCAGATTGAGAGGGCGGGGAAAGTGACGGGGGCTGGTGGGATAAGGGAGGAAAAGAAATGGGGGGGGGGGTGCAGTAAAATGCAAATCTCTTCTTACAGTGATTCTTGTATCTTCGTTCGTGGAGGAGTGTTCCTTCAGCTCTCAAGTGGTTAAAATCATTATTGGAGTTTGGACCTACCACACACTGTAATAACCACATGATGTTGTAATTGCAATTGAAAGCTTGTGTGGATGGTAATTAACTGGAAGGCATGGGACAAATTGGGGGGTTGCAAAGTGACCTGATTAACTCGGTAGCAATCATTCCTGCACTCTGCTTGTGTTAAACCAGATGGGATTAATCTTAGATTATGTTGGTTTTGTTGTTTGATTACAGAGTTTCTCTGGTTGGGTTTGGCTCAGTGGGGTGATTACTGCAAATATCCTTTGTTCCACCCCACCTCTCTTCTCCCCCCCCCCCCCCCCCCCCCCCCCCCCAGGTGTTGGTAGATGGCTGAATTTAGCTCCTGTATTGAGAGCTAAAGTTGCTGGAAATGCTCAAGGGAGCCATTGGTATTTCAAGACTTTGTTGGTGCAGCCCTATTTCCAGCTATTGTATGTGGGCTGAGGATTGGCAAAGGGCTTTCAATCCAGATAAATGTGAGGTATTGCGAGATCAAACCAGGGTAGTGAATGGTGGCCCAGGGGAGTGTTATGGAACAGAGGGACCTAGGACTGCAAGTGTATAGTTCGCTGTAAGCAGCATCACAGGTAGATAGGGTGGTGAAGAAGGTGTTTGGCATGCTGGCCTTCGGTTACGGTATTGAGTATAGGAGTTGGGAAGTTATGCAGTTATATAGGATGTTGGTGAGACTGCACTTGGAGGATTGTGTACGGTTTTGGTCACCCTATTATAGGAAAGATGTTAGTAAACTAGAAAGAATGCAGAAAAGATTTACCAGGATGTTGCCTGGACTTGAGAGACTGGGTTGGAGTGAGAAGTTGAGCAGGCTAGGACTTTATTCCTTGGAGCACAGGAGACTAAGGGGTGACTTATAGAGGTGTATAAAATCACGAGGAACATAGGGTGAAAGCACATAATCTTTTTCCCAGGGAGAGGGTATTAAAAACAAGAGGACATAGGTTTAAGATCAGAGGTGAGAGATTTAAAAGGGACATCAGGGGCAGCTTCTTCACACAAAGGGTGATGCGTATTTGGAATGAGCTGCTGGAAATAGTGGTTGAGGTGGGCACATTAGCAATGTTTAAAAGCCATCGAGATGAGTACATGGATAGGAGAGGTTTGGAGGGCCATGGGCCAGATGCAGGTAGTTGGAACTAGCTCGCTGGGCAACATAGTTAGCATGGATGAGTTGGGCCGGAGGGCCTGTTTCCATGCTGTGTATGACTCTGTTCCAGCCGGCCTTCATTGCCTCACAGTTTTAAGATTCTCTCCATTGTAAGCAGATAATTACATGACTTATTCCTTCCTATCTGCAGCTCTACAACCCACATCTGACCGCGCGGTCATTCCCAAATTTAACTTCCCCACCAATGGTGGCTGTACTTGCAGCTGCCTGGATCCTAAGCTCTGAAATTCCTGCTCTAAACCTTTTAATGTCTCCCAGATGCCACTTAAAACCAGCCTGAATGACCAGGCTCTTGTCATCTGACCTACCGTGTGACAAGTTCTGTCTGATAAGGTTCCTGTGAAACATTTTTGTTTTTGTACATCTGTATGAGGAGCACTGACCCATCGGTTCCCCATGGGTAACAGTTCAGATCTGCATTTCTGAATGCTCTGGATCCTGCCCCGGTTGTTAAACACAACCAAAAAATAAGGTATCTTTTAAAATCTTAGCAGGTTCCAAACCACTTCACAACTGATGAATTACTTTTGTAAGGCATAATCACAGTTGTAATAAAGAAAGCAAAGCAGCAAATTATGCAGCGCAAGATCCTATAAACAGTGATAGAATAATTAGCAGATTCAAAGTGTTTCAGTAGTGTTGGATGAAGACTTGGTTACCATGACAACCAGTGACGAAAACTGGGTTTCAGAAATTGTAGGTCATGGAAGACTGGGGGAGGTGAAGGGTTCCATGGTTTTGATTAAATCTAAGCCTTTCTCCCCTTGAACAACCTTTCCTTCCTGATGGAAAGGTTAGCATTCCATTAGCCTTTCTTTCCCAAGTGGCATGGTAAAAGTGGTGCTCCGTGAAGTATGGGTGACCATTGGCAGGGGGCCAGGGGAACTGCCAACAATACATCCTATCAGAGTTGGCCACCAGACCACCCTCGCTACACCTGATGTTGTGCCTGTGGCGTTCTGCTGCCCAGTGATTGAATCATTGAGTAACCAAACTGATTTGTATTCAATTCATGGGTTTGGACAGGATGGGTTTGCATAAGGTAGATAGATTTCCGTAAGGGGCTACGATGAAATGGAGTGAGTGAAATGAGAGGTAGCTGAAAGGGAGAATTTGGAGGGAAGCAATTAGGGGAGAGGGAACAGAAGTAGGGAGACTGAGGGGCAGGTTACTGGATCAGGGTGGAGGGTATGTGAAGGAGGCAAGGAAGGGTGTGTGTGTGTGTGTGTTTAATCACTGCAGCAGAGTCTTGCATCCCATTGTCCTGGACCCACTTGCTACAACAGGGCCAAGATCTTGGTCCCTCAAATACGTCTGGTGGCTGGCATGCAATGGCCGCCCCATGTTAAAGGAAATTAATGCAGCAGTATCTTCAACTTGGACTCTTGACCTCACAATCTACCTTGTTATGACCTTGCACCTTATTGTCTACCTGCAATGCACTTCCCTGTAGCTGTGACACTTTACTCTGTATTCTGTTATTGTTTTTACCCTGTACTACCTCAATGCACTGTGTAATGAATTGACCTGTACGAACAGTATGCAAGACAAGTTTTTCACTGTACCTCGGTACAAGTGACAATAATAAACCAATACCAGCTTCTCAGAATTGGAGTCACCCTTGACCTCCAGGGAGCACCCAAGAAGAAGTGAAGGAAGCTGTTGCATAAGTGGATGGCTCAAACACCAGGGGAAGCAGCAGCATTACAACTGTGGATAAAAGATACAAGGGAATCGTGAGGGGAAAGTTCTCTGGGCAGAAATTAGTTTTCATCCAGAACTCATTGCCTGTGGGGGTTGATAGGACCAGATCGGTCAATGTGCTCAGAAAGGACCGGATCGCCGCAAGTGATTGGCAGGGCTGTAGGGAGCTGGTTGGTGAATGGTAGCGTTGGGAAAGTTGGTAATAGGAGCCAGCATAGTCGTAGGGCTGAGTACCTTCCTTCGGTGACTTAACAAATATGATTGTCTGAAATAACAAAGGGTTTAAAACAGAGAGCTGATTAGAGCAGTGACACTGGTCCCATTGCTATGCTAAGTGCCAAATTTCTGTTGTCTTGAAGTGCTCTAGTCCACTAAAGGCTCTCTCCTCAAGTTGCTACTGTGACCATTACATACTGCGGAACCATTGGGATAAGTGGAATAGGGCTAGCTGTGATGAAACTTCTTGTGGCTTCGTCTTTTTGCTGAATTTGATCGTTTTCTTCCTCTTTTTGAGTTAATGCCCTATAAAAATCATGTAAAGAAAACTTGTAAAATATCAGAGCTATTCAAATATTTTGGCTCATTAGGAATGGTTTTGGGTAAGTACAGACATGTTGGCGGTATTTTTCATTCCTAGAAGTACTGACATATCTCATGTATTATCTAAAATCATACTTGGTAATCTCAGTTTACGGTACAGTCACATTCCAGGAAGTGAACTTGAGATTCATGAGGCTGCAGACTTCTTCCCCAGGAAAATCCTTTTTAAAAAAAAAAGATGTACATCATTAGTGGTGTCTTGGAGGTCATGCTATTGCCTTGGAGTTAGATGGAAGTGGTTGGAAGCCCCAGCAACCTAAGCACGTAATGAAGGTTGACAGTCATGAGAGACTGTTCCAGTATTGGAGGCAAGGTCTTTTGGATGAGGCATTGCATGCAGGGACCATCTGTCCTCTTGGTTTGAGCTTCCTGTGGAAGCATTTGAACAGAAGAGAGTTTCCCCTTCTCATTCCTCCAACCAACATCTAAACATGAACTCAGTTATCACAATGCTGCTTGCGAGATCTTTCTTTGTGTAAAATGCCTGTTAATCTTTCCTATCAATGGTTTGTACTTTGATGGTTCCTGGATATCCAGAAATAAGTCACATCTGTGTGCATCTGTTCTTTCTACCAGTGTCTCGCCTGTCATTGTGGCTCGATGGCCCATCCTGTGGGACCCTCCTGTCCTGGGAATCTCTCAACAGAACCTTTGGAGTACCAGCATCTTTTGGTTGTGCAGATACATGAAATGAATCTTATGAAATGGTTTGCACAGAGTGATTCTTTTCTTTAAAAAAAAAATGGAAGTTGGTCATTATTTGGTATTCAGTGATTTAGTTCAAATTTGAGTGAAAGTAATTTCATTTCTCAGAGCTTTTCATTTACACAACTTTCTGTCAAGTTGGGAAGTTGCTGTGCATTTGAGAGAAAATCAGTTGCAGGGTTACAGGGAGAATGGGATGTGGGGTTGTGCCATTGGAGTGGGTATTTCCTTGTGACATAGAAGGCCATTCGGCCCATTGTCTGTGCTGGCTCATGGACCGACCCCATCCCCTAATAATTATACCTTTAACCCATTTTCCCCATGTTTTCATCAACCCCTCCCCTCCCAAATTCTACCAGCCACCTACACTAGAAGCAATTTACAATGGACAACTTCTATCAACGTTACTTTCCAACCAGCCCGCATGAGTCTGGGATTTTGGAGGAATCGAGATGAAGCCCATGTGGTCACAAGGAATGTGCAAACTCCACACAAACAGTACCAGAGGTCAGGATTGAAGCCAGGTTGCTGGAACTGTGAGGTAACAACTCTACTAGCTGCTCCACTGTGCTCCTTGAAGGGATGGATGCTGGCCTTCTGTGTCATAATAAGAAAGTAATATTTTTCTAAGTATTCTTTTTCACTGACTTGGGGGGGCAATGGTCCTTCCTACTGAAGCCTAGGCCAGTTACAGAACCTGGGTAAATATGTTTATTCCCTCTTTACCTGGCACACAAATGTTCTCCCTCTCTGAGAAAACACAGTAACTTTTCCAATTGATTTTTGTTTGTCCTCTGGCCTTTTTTTTAAACAAAAGACTTGCTCTTCTTTCATAAACCCCACCAGGAGCTCCCAAGGCAGGCACAGTAGTGTAGTGGTTAGCGTAACGCTTTACAGTGCCAGTGACCTGGGTTCAATTCCGGCCACTGTCTGTAAAGAGATTGTATGTTCTCCCCGTGTCTGCGTGGGTTTCCTCCGGGTGCTCCGGTTTCCTCCCACATTCCAAAGACATACGGGTTAGGAAGTTGTGGACGTGCTATGTTGGCGCCGAAAGCGTGGCGACACGTGCGGGCTGCCCCCAGAACACTCTACACAAAAGGTGCATTTCACTGTGTGTTTCAATGTACATGTGACTGATAGAGATATCTTATCAAAGCATTCACAGCTAGTGAAGTCCCTTTGGTTGTAAAGTCACTGCAACATGTGAAGGAATGGCAGCAGATTACAAAGAAGCAATGTGATCATGATCAGAGTGTTTATTGTGATGTTAGCTGAGGGTTAATTTTTTAGCCTGGACATGCAGAGAAATCCCCTGTTTTTCCATGATAAGTTGCCCTTGAGAAAGTTTTAACAGCTAAATGTGAGCTCATAGAGTGAGTTAATGTCTCATAGAACTGTAGCTCTCCCTCTGCATGAACTGGTGTAGCCACCTAGTTTTTACTTTTGGCTCAAGTTTCCTGGAGTGAGACTTGAAGCACAACTTGGACTCGAGAGTGATTCTAACTGAGGAACGTCAATGAGGAACATCGGCTAAGGTTCCTGTTCTAATTGCTTGCTAAATTGGTCATGCGGAAGAGAGTGTGAGGTGGGGGAAGGGGGGTCGTGGTATCGGGGACAGTAGAGAAGGAAGTTGGATGAGGTTCAGAATCGGAGTGGACTGTTTGTCAGTCCGTAAACAACAGTCATCTGGGAGGGTGCAGAATGGCTCCTTGGGGGTACTTGGAGCCCAAAGGATTAGTACATTGCTCCATTTCCCCTCTCGTCTAGTTGTTATTTGGTCAATTGTTAGTTTAAACATTGATGGAGTTTTGATAACTGAGGTATTGAAGGATATGAGGGAGAAAGAAGTCTGTGTGATTGATCCGTGACCCAATTCCTATCAATGACGTTTGAGGGGCTGAATGGCCTCTTGTTCTTTCTAAGGAGTGACCACTGCCTTAATAACTTTGGGTGAGGAATTTCAGTAAATGCCTATGTGGTGAGAACCCCAGTTTTAAAACTGATACATATTTTGAAAGGCATTTCAGAAACATTCATTTGGAATGCTGCAGGGCATACTACAATATCTGAACAGATGAAATTGTATCACAATGGCCATATCTTTTAGATAAGCATATTTCAACACCAAGGTCCCTTAAGAAATAATTTGCTTTTCTCTTTCCCCTAAAATTCCAGGCTTGTGCTAAGGTCACTGACTCCTTTTTAAATAGAGAACTTGCCCATAGGCTGGTCAAAATTGGCGGACTAGTGAATAGTGTGGAAGACTGATGACGGATACAGCCGCAAATGTGGGCAGAGAAATGGCAGATGGAGTTTAACCCGGATAAATGTGAGGTGTTGCACCTTGATAGGACTAATGTCAAGATATAAGATATTTATTAGTCATGTGTACATTGAAACACACAGTGAAATGTATCTTTTTGCGTTGCTAAGAATATGCTGGGGGGCAGCCCGCAAGTGTCACCACGCTTCCGGCGCCAACATAGCATGTCCACAGCTCCTAACCTGCACATCTTTGGGATGTGGGAGGAAACTGGAGCACTCGGAGGAAACCCACATAGATGTGGGGAGAACGTACAAACTCCTTGCAGGCAGCAGTGGGAATTGAACCCAGGTCGCTAGCGCTGTAATAGCATTACGCTAAGCACTATGCTACCGTGCGGCCCGAGAGTACACTCTTCAGGGTGAGACCCTTAACAGTGTTGAAGAGCAGAGAGACCTTTGGGTGCAAGTCCATGACTCATTGAAAGTGGCTACACAGGTAGACAGGGTGGTTAAGAAGGCTTATGGAATGCTTGCATTTATTAATCGAGTTTTTGAGTATAGGAGTCAAGAAGTTATGATGTATCTCTATAGCACTTTGGTTAGGCCACATTTAGAGTATTGCGTGAAGTTCTGGTCACCTCTCTATAGGAAGGATGTCGAGGCTTTAGAGAGGGTGCAGAGGAGGTTTACTAGGATGCTGCCTAGATTAGAGAGCATGTGCTATCAGGAGAGGCTGGACAAACTTGGGCTCTTCTCTGGAGCGGCAGAGACTGAGGGGTGATCTGATGGAGGTGTATAAAATTATGAGAGGCATAGATAGGGTGGACAAGCAATATCTTTTTCCCGTTATTGAATGATCCAATATCAGAGGGCATGCACTTAAGGTGAGAGGGGGTAGGTTCAGAACAGACGTGAGGGGTACATTTTTTACTCAGCGAGTGGTGGATGCCTGGAATATGTTGCCTGATAGGGTGGTGGAGGCAAATTCATTGGGGGCTTTCAAGAAGGGCTCGGATGGGCACATGAATGAGAGGAAAATGGAGGGATACGGGCATTCTGTAGGCAGGAAGGATTAGCTATGTTGGCACAACATTGTGGGCCGAAGGGCCTGTTCTGTGCTGTACTGTTCCATGTTCTATGTTTTGAAGAGAGGTTTATTTGCATATTTACAAAGCTTTCATCAGAATCGTGTGCTCCCTGTAAGAGGCATGAGAAGAGGGAAGGTTGCATATGTTTAACAGTTCCTTGCAACAGAGGTTCGGGACTAATTGAGGTGCTCTGTGCCCCCAAACTCTTCTCCGAGAGCAGAAAATGCTGGAAACACACATTAGGCCAGGAACCATCTCTGGAAAGAGAAAGAGTTGACACCTTCTGTCTTAATTCCTTGATCAGAACACATGATGATGGTTCTAATGAAGGGTCTTGGGCTTGAAACATTAATTCTCTTCATCCTTCTGTGGATTCTGCCTGATCTGCTGAATGTTTCTAGCATTTTCTGTTTAACATTCACATTTCCAGCATCTGAGTATTTTTGATTTCTACTCTGAGCTGATGTTTGGGGGGTGGGGTGCTGATGGATTGGATTTCAATCTTCTCGTTGCTATATCTGCCTCCCTCCTTCCTGTAGAAGGACAGGGACCCAGGTTTTATTGTGTCGAACCTCAGGCTTGGCACTGGGACAAAGGACACGGATTAAGCAACATAAATGATGAGAGCTGGCTGACCAACTTTGAACTGAAGCAGTGCCAAAAGAAATTCTGGAACAAAGCAATGTGGGAGGCCAGCTGGGTGAATTTCCTCTCTGTGTTCCAAGGCAGAGCCTCTGAAGACTGGCTCTTGATGTAGATCATGGCGAAGGAAGGGTAGTGTCCCGAAACTGCTTGCGATGCACAATCCCGAAGTGAAAGCTCCTTCACTGTGGCGTGAAGGGCAGCTCGATTGACTATTGACTGATGTGTTATTCGAGGTCATGTTAAATTATTTTTTACATGGAATTAGGGCATGTTACAGCATGGAAGTAATCTGTGTAGGCCAATTCATCTCTTGCTGCTATCATTTTACTTTGCGGTGGCCTTTCAATATGTTCTGTGTGATAATCCTGTGTCTATCTCTGTAACGCTTTCCAACTCTAAAGCTACAGAGCTTTTGACTCTGGTCTTCTGCACATCCCCGATTTCCCTCCATTCACCCGAGGTGGTCGTGCTCATCAGCTGCTGAAGCCCCAGGATCCGGAATTCCTTCCCACGGATTTGGCCACGGTCTGGCGTTTGGCATTGGAGGCTGAGGGAAAGCCTGATAGAAGTTTATAAAATTATGAGAGGCACAGATAGGGCAGACAGCCAGAGTCTTTTCCCCAGGGTCGAAATGTCAAGTGCTGGAGGACATGCATTTAAGGTGAGGGGGGTAGAATTTAAGGGAGATGTGCGGGGCAGGTTTTTGTTTTACACAGAGAGTGGTAGGTGCCTGGAACGGGCTGCCAGGGGTAGTGGGGGAAGCAGATGTGATAGTGGTGTTTCAGGGGCTGTTAGTTAGATACATGAATATGCAGGGACTGGAGGGATATGGATCATGTACAGGCAGAAGAGATTTGGTTTAATTTGGCATTGTGTTCAGAACACATGTTATGGGCTGAAGGGCCTGTTCCTGTGCTATGTCTCAATATCTCCTTGTAGTCCTGGGGTCCAATTTTGTACATTTCTGGTGTGATGCATCTTTGGACATTATGTTATATAAATGCAAGTTTTTATTTTTTCCCTTGTACTCATCTAACTTCCCCCTAAGTACACAGTAGCACAGTAGTAAAATCGCTGCCTCTCAGCTCTGGAGACCCAGCTTCAATACTGACCTTGACTGCTGTCTCAGTGGAGTTTGAACCATCACCCCCGTTTTTCACACCCCACTGCAACCAACCCCCCGCCCCCCCCCCCCCCCCCCCCCCGGACTGTGTGGGTTTCCCTCAGATGCTCCAGTTTCCTCCCACATCCCAAGAACACAGGCTTGTGGGTTAATTGGCTGCTGTAAATTGCCCCTAGTGTGTAGGTGTGTGGTAAAATCTGCGGGGGGGGCATTGTTGGGGAGAATGTGGGGAGAATAAAATGGGTTAGGGATAGGATTAGTGTAAATGGGTACAATGGTAGCACGGACTCTGGGGCCCAAGGGCCTGTTTCGTGCTGTATCTCTTGTTCCCTCTGCCATGGTGAGCTCTTTCAAATCAACTTCTGTAAATGACTGTGTTTTGA
The DNA here is from genome assembly GCF_009764475.1 of Pristis pectinata. Classification (NCBI taxonomy): domain Eukaryota; kingdom Metazoa; phylum Chordata; class Chondrichthyes; order Rhinopristiformes; family Pristidae; genus Pristis; species Pristis pectinata. The sequence continues at coordinate 6,029,828 of NC_067429.1, forward strand.
GTTTACTTTTTAGTTCTAAAATTAATAATTTACAAGGTGTCTGTTACAGCTTGAGTGTCCTTCAGAAAATCATATCTCCTTCTTATCATTCCTTCTGCAAATGATAAACCGAATGTCTGATTAAAGTACTGGGCCAGCCAGAGACATAATTAACTATTGTCAGCCAGGGAACAATTAGTCTCTGTGATTCTCAATGGGACTCTCTGTTCCTTATGTATGTAGCTGTTACACTGACTGTTTCCTGTCTGTTCAGCAAGAGCAATCTCCTTGCACCATGAGTTGTATTACTGTTTGGTAGGGTGCGAGGTAGGCTGTGTCGTGCAGAGAACCAATTGCTTAAGGCAGTGTTTATTGAAACTGGGACCTTTGACCAGATAATGCATTCAATGAGTCTGTAATGTAGCTCGGGGAAAGCGTTCTTGCCTTGTTGTTAAGAAGTTGTGGGTTCAAGTTCCATTTGAGCATGTAATGCAGGCTGACGGTCCAGCAGAGAACTGAGGGAGTGCTGCGCTGTTAGAGGTACCACTCGTGGAGTGAGATGCTGAATCCAGTAGAGCTTGAACTCCGGTAATATTCAAAATCAAAAAACTTGTACATAATTGGAAGACAGGATGGTGTCATTTGTTTAAGAATTCCAGAAAAGATGTCTCAAGGTCTCTTGAGACAGTTTAAGCTATTGGTCCATTCTTCCTGAGTGAGGCTGACTTGAATTCAATGAAATAGTTTATAATGGAGATGATGTTCTTGGAGTGGTGAGTCTTCTCTCGGATCGTGGTTGTACAGCACGGAAATGGGTCCTTTGGCTCAGTGTGTCTGTGTCAGCTATTGGGTAGCTATCTTTACTAATCCTATTTTCCAACACTCGACTCGTAGCCTTCTGTGCCATGGCATTCCTCCAGCCACTGTCTGTAGGGATTTTGTACGTTCTCCCCATGACTGCGTGGGTTTCCTCCGGGTGCTCTGGTTTCCTCCCACATTCCAAAGACGTACGGGTTAGGAAGTTGTGGGCATGCTATGTTGGCGCTGGAAGCGTGCGACACTTGCGGGCTGCCCCCCAGAACACTCTACGTAAAGGGTGCATTTCACTGTGTGTTTTGATGTACACGTGACTAATAAAGATATCTTATCCAAGATTAACTACCCCACTGTTGCCTCAGGCAATGTGCTTCAGACTTCAACCACTCTCATTCTTCCTCAAATACCCTCTAAATCTCTTGCCCCCTGGAAGTAAGCCTTATGGTTATTGACACCTCTTCTAAGGGGAAAGGTTTCTTTCTATCTATTGCCCCTCATAAGCTTATACTTCTCATTCAGATCTCTCCACTTCAAAGAATATAAACCAGCCTTTCCAATCTCTCATCAATGCTCCATCTTGGGCAACATCTGGTGAATCTCCTCTTCGTCCTCTCCAGTGCAGTCGGATCCTTCCTACAGCGTGGTAACAAGAACAAGCCTGACCAGCTATACCATAACCTTCCTGCTCTTGTGTTTTATCATCTGCCTAATGAGGGCAAATATCCCATATGCTGCCTTCAACACCTTGAGTACCTGTGCTGCTGTCTTGTGTTAAGTTATATTTTTCTCCTTTGCAGGAGGGTCATGTGATGTTCCACTCCTGCCTGAGGTTCCTGCTGGTGGTTCTTGCTCTGTCTTGTGCATGACTGGTCTTGGCTTCCTTTTTAAGTTTATAGTCCAATCCATACCAGAGACAGTGAACAAAAATAAGCACAGAACTGGAGATATTCAATTGCCTGGTCCGTGTCAATCGGCTTTAAGGTTGGAGACAGAGAATAGTGTTAAAGACAGTGGGTGCTGTAGTATAGCGGTTAAATTCCTGGGCTGACATCAAGGGATCTGCCCTACTCATCTGGAGACACAAGTTCGAATCTCTCTAGGCAGCTGGGGAATGTAAATTAAAGTAATTAAATCTGGAATGAAAAGCTATCATCAGGAACTGTGACGATGAATCTACTGAACTGTTGTAAAACCTTATCTTGTTTGCTGATATCTTCTTGGGTTAGGACCAAATGGGTTCCTTCTGTGTCATTCATTTTCTATGTCTCTGTGCTAATGGTTTGCTGAGCCTCAGGTAGTGCATTTACCGAGTGAGCCCATCATGATCGTAGCGGGTTCCCGCAATCTTGTCAGAAGCACTTTTTGCTCTGCAGGTCAATGCATCTTGGCTCGGTTTATCTCGCAGTTCCCATTGACAATCTTCCCTTGTCAGTTGCAGGAAGTTTAACTTGGCCGAGGATGTGTTTATTTCAGTGCCTGGATTACGGAGTTCATTAAAGCACTTGGAATAGCAGATTACTCTCACCCATTCTAATGTTCCATCTCCCAACAACAATGCAATTGAAACAAGTTGCCAACAGTTTGCTACCTTGGACTAAATATTGGTTTAATGGGTAAAGGTTTTTCTTAATATTATTTCTGCACCACCCACCTCAGTCAAGCTGCTTAACACTTGCTATCTAGTCTTTCAAAGCTAGGTAAATGGGTCCATATTTTATGCTCTCTGTTGTAGAGATCACTGGGTAGTTTATTAGCTTTGAAAGTCGGTAGATTCTGAGTTCCGATCCCAGTCCAGAGCTGATATCGTTATTGATGGGGTGCTCCGCTTTTGGAAGTGCTATCTTTCAGATGAGACTTGGATGGCACACTAACGCAGCTGGCAAAGCCTCCTGGCACCTGTGACCCAGGTTCAATCCTGACCGCTGGTACTGCCTGTGTGGAGTCTGCATGTCCTCTCTGTGGACAATGTGCATTTCCCTTGGGCGCTCTGGTTTCCTCCCACATGCTAAAGACTTGCAAGTTGGTAGGTTAATTGTCTCTGGTGTGTCGGTGAGTGGTAAAACCTGAGGGTGGGTGGGAGGGGGATGGAGCTGATGGGAATTTGGGGAGAATAGTACAGGAACAACATAAATGGGTGGTTGATGGTTGGTACAGACTCATTGGGCCAAGGACTGACCCCACGATCTACCTCATTATGGCCTTGCACCTTATTATCTACATGCAATGCACTTTCTCTGTAGCTGTTACACTTTATTCAGCATTCTGTATTGTTTTACCCTGTACTACCTCAATGCACTGTGTAATGAATTGATCTGTAGGAATGGTATGCAAGACAAGTTTCTCACTGTACCTCGGTACAAGTGACAATAATAAACCAATTCCAATATTATACTCTATGCTAAACTGTGGTACCATCTCCCCTCCAATGGACTGCAATGATTTTGTGGTCCTATTTGGAAGAAGCGTATGGAAGTTATCATTAATTTATTTCTAAAACATCCTCTGCAGGAGGCAGATGGTGGTAGTGGAGGGTTGCTTTTCAGACTGGGAGCCTGTAATCAGTGGTGTGATGGAGGGATAGGTGCTGGGTACTGATTGGGAAGAGTATGTAGGTGGCACGATTAGTAAGTTTGCAGATGATATAATGTGGTACAGTAGACAGCGAAGAAGGTTGTCTAAGGCTACAACAGGATCTAGATCAACTGGGAATGTGGGCAAGGGAATGACTGATGAAATTTAACTGGCAAAGTGTAAAGTTATACGTGCACAGTAGTGTAGTGGTTAGTGTAATGCTATTACAGCGCCAGCGACCAGGGTTCAACTTCAGCCGCCGTCTATAAGGAGTTTGTACGTTCTCCCCGTGTCTGCGTGGGCTTCCTCCGGGTGCTCCGGTTTCCTCCCACATTCCAAAGACGTACAGGTTAGGAAGTTGTGGGCATGCTATGTTGGTGCCGGAAGCACGGCGACACTTGTGGGCTGCCCCCAGAGCACTCTATGCAAAAGATGCATTTCACTGTGTGTTTCGATATACATGTGACTAATAAAGATATCTTTTGGAAGGAGAAACGCAGTGAATGGCAAGGCCCTGGGGAGTGTTATTGAACAGAGACCTCAGGGTATAATTACATAGTTCCCTGAAAGAGTCGCCACTGGTAGACAGTGGTGAAGGAGGCGCAGGTATGCTTGCCGCCTTTGGCTGAGGCATTGAGCGTAGGAGGCGACATGTCAAGTTACAGTTGTACAAACTGTTGGTTGGGCCACACTTGGAGTATTGTATGCAGTTCCGGTCACCACACTATAGGAAAACTGTGATTTAAGCTAGAGAGGGTGCAGAAGAGATTTATAGGAATGTGGCCAGGACTGAAGGGCTTGAGTTATAGAGATTGGATACGCTGGGACTGCTTTCCCTGGAATGAAGGAGGCTGAGGGGTGACTTTATAGATGTTTATAAAATCATGAGGGGCATAGGGTAGATAGTCAATCTGTTTTTTAGAGTATGGATGTGTACAACTAGAGGGCATAGGTTTAGGGTGAGAAGGGAAAGATTTAAAGGGGATCTTTCAAGCAGAAGCTGGTGGGTATATGGAACGAGCTGTCAGAGGAGGTGGTAGAGGTGGGGACAATTACAGCGTTTAAAAGACATTTAGACACTTGCACGGATAGGAAAGGTTTGGAGGGATCTGGGCCTAATGCGGGGAAATGGGATTAGCATAGATATGCATCTTGGTTGGCATGGACGAGTTGGGCTGAAGGGCCTGTTTTCATGCTGTATAACGCTGACTATCTCGCTGTTTATGGGAGCTTGCTGCACACGCAATGAATACCCAACATTGCAACAGTGACTGCTCTTCAAAGTTATTTTAATGGCTGTAAATTACCTTGGGATGTTTTGAAAGGGATGTGGAAGGTGCTATAGATATGTCAAGCACTTTCTTTTCTACTGATTTGACATATTTGAAATTTTGGCCATGGAGATTTGGGAAGAGCGAGGGCTTTTTTTTCAGCTTGATTACTTCACTGGGATGGCAAATCCTAAACTGCACAACATACTGCTTAAAGGAAGAAGCTTGATGTGCATGAACTAAGGAGCCCATAGCTTGTACCTGACCTCCATTGGTCCAAACCTATGAACAAAAGTTTAGAATGCTTCCAGCCTAAGATAAGGTTCTATAATGGTCAATCTTCCCTAGAAAATTCATGAATCAGGGCTGGAATTTTCCCCTAAGCATAGGTAGACTGACACGAGCTGGCAGTCACAAAGCATGTTTGAACAGTGACACACTGTCCGTCTGTTCTTGGTCTGGCTACTTCTCTTCTAATCATTGAGTCTACACTTTGTGAAGTTATTTTCTTTTTTTAGAAAGAATTCTATTTGTATTGAATTTTGGATGCTTTCCAGCAATACTTAATATTTAAGCACTGCAGATAGAATTCTATTGCAAGGCTGTCGTTCCAGGTGGGAGAATTGTGGATTAATGTTCTGGATACAGAACGTTCATAAGAAGTTATCGATTCCCAACACCTGGTGAAGGATTGCATTTGAAATGTTATTCCCCTTCTCGAATTTTCACTTTTGTTATTGCATTTTTATTTTATTAAAGGGAATGATCCCTGCTTCTAAAAACTGGAGCTGCATTACAAAGTACATTTGTCCAGAACTGGAACATGTTTCACTTGTGCAGCCAGGTTTGTTTAAGTGGAAAGATGATTTTTTTGGAAGTACATTACAAGCACAGCAGTCTACCTAGGGCCTGTGCTGTGTAGTGGACTCGGAGGCTACATGGTAATTTTAAATTTGTTATTTATTCATTCGTGAAATGTGGGTACTGGGAGGGCTGGCATTTATTTTCCATCCTATTGCCTTCTGAACGGAATGACTTGTTGGGTCACTTTAGGACAATTATGGGCCGACTATATTGGTGGGTCTGGAGTCACAAATGGACCAGACTCCTAAACGACACTCATCCTGTATGTGGATGGAATGAGCACCCTTTCCCAATGACCACCCCAAGAGAAGATGCGAGGTTATGGATGTGTGCACGCAAATTTGCCGCATAACATCATTGCATCTGCTTGAGTCAAACCTCAGTATTTTGCAAGGACAGTTAGATTCCTACCTGGATAGGAAAAGTTTAGAGGGACGTGGGCTGAAGGTGGTCAGATGATACTAGCTTAGGTGGGCACTTTGGCATGGACCAGTTGGGCTGAAAGGTCTGTATCCGTGCTGTTATCACTCTGTTCATGTGTACCCTTCCAAGTGGACAGATTTAAACTCTTGTGCAAGTGCATGCAGTTCCTGTTAGCCCGACATTCCAAATTTCATGAATCTCATTGGACACCACCCCCCCCCCCCCCCAACTTTCCCACATTGTTGTGCATCTTCCAAAGAAAAAAATTAATTAACCTCTTTCCCCCAAACACAAGTGTAGTAATAGGATATAGTCTGTGTAGATTGTTGTAGGATGTTCATAATTAAATGTCATCATAAGGTGGGTGAGAAATGGAGAATTGGTCTGTTGACTTGCACCCAATGATTCAGTTGGTGAGCATCACCAAAGGTTTAACTCCTGTTAAGCTCTGATTTTTGGCTGGGTCAAAGGCAGTAATGTTACAACTGATCTTGGCAATATTGAGCTGAAAAGCAAGAATGCTTCCTATTCTGATTGCCGTGTGCTGAAATCTGCCTACACATGTATGCGTAAAGCTTGATCTCAGATTATGAACTTGTTGTTGGCACTCGTATCTCCAGCACATTAGCCCTCGAGCTCCTGAATTTCCTCACTAAACCTCATCGTCTCTCTACCTTTTGCTCCTTTAAGGTGCATGCTATTACCTACCTTGATCAGACTATTGGTTCTTGTGCTGTTATCTCCGCCAACCTTTGTTAAGGGTTCTCTGAAGTGATAGTTTAATGAACTAAATATTTATAAGAGTGCAAGTTGTTGGCGTCAAATACCTGATGAGGACCGACTCAAGGTTGTCCATTGGTGTTGAAGAGTCTTGCACATTCTTCTCACTTGGGGTTTCAGATGAACAATTAGCAAGAGCCACGGTATTACACAAGTGTAGAAATTTGTTACAGTGAGTACTTCAAATTTATAGATTGAAATTGCTCTGCAGTCAACCATCGATACACAATTCCAAAGCGGCAACTTATTGAAGGGGTGGAGAAATACGGATGGAAATTTTTGCTTAGGACTTCTGTTCTAATTGTTCTTTCTTGTAAAGTTGTGTATAATTTATGTTTTTCTTGTGAATGCTGCTACTACAATGCTATGTGCCTGCGATGTTGCTGCAAGTAAGTTTTTCATTGCACCTGTGCACACATGAACTTGTGCGGATGACGATAAACTCGACTTTGGTAGATTTATGTTAACCAAAGTGCTTGAGAAATATGGGGTAATAACAATACTTAGAATTAGATTAGACATAATTCCATTTGAACAGGTTGGAGGGGTAAAAGGCTTCTTCTGTGCTTAAGTGCATACATATAAGAAAGTAACTGTTAAGGCAGATTTAATCCTGGAAAGGGCTTGTACTCTGTGGAGAGGAGAGCTTCAGAGGATTTGGGGCATGTCCTTGACAGAACTATTGCACCAGCCTTGTCCCAAGACTTGAGAATATGTGAAATGCTGGAGATACTCTGCAGGTCAGGCAGCATCTATGGAGGTAGAAACAGAGTCATTGTTTCAGTTCGATGATTATGCCAATGAAAAGTCATTGTCCTGAAACATTTAGCTCTGTTCCTCCTTCCACAGATGCCCCTTAACCTGCTGACTATCTCCAGCATTTTCAGATTTTATATCGGATTTCCAACACTTAAAGTACAACATCTGGCTTTCGGATTTCAATGAATACATCTTGTGTGTGCTGACGTGCCAGTGGCGATCTTGGCTTGCCCACATCTCCAATTCTTGCACAATTACGGAATCTGTGATTATTTTAAATTACGCAGCTCTGTGCTGTATTCATTGAATCTGTCCTTCAGACACTGGATCCTGGAGGTACAATTTCCTCCTTCCTAACAATTCAGATTTAATTTCAAGTCAATCAGACTTAAAACATTTTTGAATTAACTTTTATGTACTTCTCCTGTACAATCTTGCCCACCCCTTCAATAAGTTGCTGTTCTGGAATTGTGCAGTGATGGTTGATTGCACAGAGCAGTTTGAATTTACTAATTAGAAATACTCATTTACAGCAGCCTGGATTTTACTGAGGGTGATTTGCCACTAAGGTGCTTATTATTTCTGCACTTATGGATTCATATTTGTACATTGAACTTGCTGAAAGGCATGTTCGGATCCTAAATGACAAACTATAGTGGCTTCAAAGCTGTAGTGTGTGTGACTGCTGCTTTGAAGTAGATCAGACATGAGTCCCTTGCAGGTTTGCAGACAATGCTTCTGTTTTCCTGATGTTCAAAAGCATTCAAAAACTATTAAAAGTCAAACTATTGAAAATTAACAACCTTTAGAAGAGAAGTCAACCAAAAAACATTTTGAACAATTAAAAACATTATAGCAAACACAGACAATTAAAAACGTGTAACTTATTCCTTGCTTTTCTCACACCTGTAAAATCTCCATTTGGATAAATAAACGCCTGAACACTGTGTAGGGTCTAACTTGGCAAAGAACCTGTTGAACAGTTTACCCAATGTAAACACTGGCAACATTTAGTAGGATTATGCTCCACCCCGACCCCATGCAGAGTCCTGCAGTGGAATATCAGGGACACACTCTACAGAATCTGTCTGAGAGTTTGGGACTCCATTGTTCAAACGCACAGGCAATGAGGTCCCAAACGAGATGGAACTTGCACACGTAAATGCCAGCATTATTCTTTTATTTGCTCAAAGGATGTGAATGTCACTGGCAATTACTCTCCTTCCCTTCTTTCCTCTAAACCGAGGAGACAGTTAAATGTCAATTGCATTGCTGGTTTGGAGTTGTGTATAACCTAGACCGGATAAGGAAGACAGATATCCTTCTCTGGAAAAACATTTGTGAACAACATGGGTTTTTAATGATAGTCTGGTAGTTTCCTTGTCTCTAAGTGAGACCAGGTTTCAATATTCAATACTTAGTCATAGAGTTGCAGAGCACAGAAACAGGCCCTTTGGCCCACCATGTCCCTACTGACCTTTTTGCCCATTTATACTAATCCCACTTGCCAGCAATAGGTCCCTATCCTTCCATGCCCTTTCTATTTAATTGCCTGTCCAAGTGTTTCTTAAACATAGCGATTGTATCTGATGCCACCATTTCCACTTGCTTGAGTTCCAGGTATCAACCACTCCTTGTAAGAGAGAAACTTGCCCCTCAAATCTTGAAATTTACACATGAATGATAGAAAAAATATGGGGCTATGTGAGAGGGAAGGGTTGGATAGATCTTAGAGCAGGATAAGACGTTGGCACAACATTGTGGGCCGAAGGACCTGTACTTTGCTGTAGCGTTCTATGTTCTAAATTCTCCAGATGCCGCGGTGGGATTTCCACCTTTGTCTCTGAGCCCTGGCCAGTAACTTGACTGCTATGTAATATTCCCTTTATAAGCAGGTTCCGAAAAATTTGTGTGTGTGAGAGAAAAGATGAGAGAGGTCTATTTTGACATGCTGTTGAATCTCCCCATCATAACTCAATTGACATCCCGAATGATCACTGACACAAGAACAAACTAAGTAGAATTTTGTGGTTATTTCTGAATTATACCAGTTCTGACCAATTGAGGTTGCTTTTACAAGTAACCTAATCTTAAAAGGAAATGAAGTTTAACCATAGCAATGACATCCTTTTCCTGTTCAAGACTTGTCCATTATCAGGCTTTACTGCCTTGTTCATTACTCGGGCAGATTATAGATGAAAGAATGACTGATGTTTTTTGTCATTTGTCCTGTTGGAACCTACAGTTAGACCAGCACCCATGACACTGCATCTAAGGCTTTTGTACTGGAAAATATCCCTGGTTAATGCCCTAGTCGGAGTTGGCTGCTGGTAACAATGTTACCAGCCTATATATCCAACACATCATTCTCTGCCACTTCTGCCATCTCCAACAGGACCCCACCACCAAGCATATCTTCCCCTCCCCGCGCCTTTCTGCCTTTCATGAGGGACCGCACTCTCTCCAATTCCCTAGTTCACTCCTTCCCCATTTCTCTTCCCCCCCCCCCCCCCCCCCCCCCACCCCCCACTCATCCTGCTCCCACCCTGGGAACTTTCCACTGCCCCCCACCATAGGTGCAACACCTGCCCCTACACCACCTCCATCCAGGGACCCAAACAGTCCTTTCAGGTGAGACAGAGATTTACCTGCACCTCCCTTACAATCATCTACTGCATTCGGTGCTCCGTGTGGCCCCCTCTACATTGGTGAGACCAAACGGTGATGGTTTTGCAGAACACCTGCACTCTGTCCGTAACCGCGATCTGCATCTCCCCGTTGCCAGTCACTTCAACTCCCCCCTCCCACACTATCACAGATGTGTCAGTCCTCGGCCTCCTCCACTGCCAGGAGAATTCCAAGTGCAAACTGGAGGAACAGCACCTCGTCTTCCGTCCTGGAACCTTGCAGCCTAACAGCACGAACATTGAATTCTCCCACTTTAAGTAATCCCCACAGCCCGCTTCCCCCACCCCCAGACCCAACCATGCCTGTTCTTTTCTTCCCTTTCATAGCCCCTCTCTCTTTCTACTACCCTGCTTTTTTTCTTCCGTACTTTTGACCCATCCCCTGGTGGATCTGCTCTCCCCCTCCTCCCCCACACCTGTCTATCACTATCTCTTACCTGCACCTACCTATCACCACCTTGTGCCCTCCCCTCTTTTGTCCACCTATCACTGCTCTGCTTTTCCCTCCTATATAATGGGCTTCCCCTTTTCCTATCTTCAGTCCTGAGGAAGGGTCCTGACCTGAAACGTTGACCACCTGCTTTTCTCCACGGATGCTGCCTGGCCCTGCTGAGTTCCTCCAGCATCATCGTGGTTTTTTTCATCTAGATTCCAGCATCTGCAGTCCTTTGTTTCTCAATGCAATAACTAACTAGTGGCAGAAGAGGGGCAAGACGCAAATGACCATCCTGTGCTGCGAAGTGGATAAGGACAGGTACTGTTATAGAATCATAGAACAGTACAGCACAATACAGGCCCTTCGGCCCACCATGTTGTGCCAACCTTTAAACCTCGCCTAAGACTATCTAACCCCTTCCTCCCCCACATCCCCCTATTTTAAACGCTTCCATATGCTTATCTAGCAATCTCTTGAATTTGACCAATGTACCTGCCTCCACCACCGCCCCAGGCAATGCATTCCACGCCCCAACCACTCTCTGGGTAAAAAAAAAAACCTCCCTCTGATATCTCCCTTGAACTTCCCACCCATTACTTTAAAGCCATGCCCTCTTGTATTGAGCATTGGTGCCCTAGGAAAGAGGTGCTGGCTGTCCACTCTATCTATTCCTCTTAATATTTTGTATACCTCTATCGTGTCTCCTCTCATCCTCCTCGTCTCCAAAGAGTAAAGCCCTAGCTCCCTTATAATGCATACTCTCTAAACCAGGCAGCATCCTGGTAAATCTCCTCTACACCCTTTCCAATGCTTCCACATCCTTCCTATAATGAGGCAACCAGAACTGGACACAGTACTGCAAGTGTGGTCTAACCAGAGTTTTGTAGAGCTGCATCATTACCTTGCGGCTCTTAAACTCGATCCCACGACTTATGAAAGCTAACATCCCATAAGCTTTCTTAATTATCCTATCCACCCGTGAGACAACTTTCAGGGATCTGTACCCCCAGATCCCTCTGCTCCTCCACACTACCCAGAATCCTGCCATTAACTTTGTACTCCGCCTTGGAGTTTGTCCTTCCAAAGTGTACCACCTCACACTTCTCTGGATTGAACTCCATCTGCCTTCTGATGTTATGATGCTTCCCTCTCTTGTGCAACTGAACAATGGGCTCCATTGACCTTTGATACCCATAAACCCATACCCATAAATGTTGCATGGAACATAGAACAGTACAGCAAAGGAATAGACCCTTCAGCCCACCATGTCTGTGCTGACCATGATGACAGATTAAACTAATCCCATCTGTCTACACATGGTCTATATATCTCTATTCCCTGTATGTTCATGTATCTGTCTAAATGCCTCAAGTACTGCTATTGTATGTGGTTCTGCATGGCAGCAAGTTCCAGGCATCTACCACTCTCTGGGGTGGGGGCAAGAAACTTGCCTTGATAAGCTCTCCAGTACTTGGCATTTCCACTATTGGGGGGTGTGGGTGTGGTGGAAGGGAAGACTGATTATCTACCCCAAGTGCTTCTCATAATTTTACGTACATCTATCAGGTCTCTCTCCTTGGCCTCCGACACTCCAGAGAAAATAATCCAAGTTTGTCCAACCTCTCCTTGTGGCTAATGCTTTCCAATCCAGGCAACATCCTGGTGAACCTCTTCTGCGCCCTCTCCAAAGCCTCCACAACCTTCCTATAATGCAGCAACCAGAACTACACGCAATACTCCAAATGTGGCCCAACCAAAGTTTATTCAAGTGCAATGTCACTTCCCAACTTTACTCGATACCCCAACTGATAACGGCATACAGTATGCTTGCCTTCTATTTACAACGCCCCCCCCCATCCACTTGTGTTGCCACTTTCTGGGACCTATGGACTTGCACCCCAAGATCCCTCTATATATCAATGACCCTAAAAGTCCTGCCATTAACTGTATATTTTCCTTTTGCATTTGACCTCCCAAAATGCAACACCTCATACTTGTCCGGATTAAACTCCATCTGCCAATTCTCCACCCAAATTTCCAACTGATCTATATACTGTTGTATCCTTGGACAACCTTCACCACTATCCACAATTCCACCAATTTTCATTTCATCTGCAAGCATTAATAATACCACCAACGTTTTGCTCTAAACAAACAACAGAGGTCCCAACATTGATCCTTGCGGAACACCCCTAGTCGCAGACCTCTGGCCAGGAAAGCATCCCTGTACCACTAACCTCTTCCTTCTATGACCAAGCCAATTTTGGATCCATTTTACTAATTCACTTTGGATCCCATGTGATTTAATCTTCTGGACCAGCCTACCATGAAGGGCCTTGTCCAATGCTTTACTAAATTTCAAGTAGATTACATGAACTTCCCAACCCTTATCAATCATCTTCATCACTTCCTCAAAAAATAAAACCTGATCTAGTTTATAAAACAGGATCTCCCTGCATTCAGCCGTGCTGACTATCCCTAATACGTCCACGCTTTTCCAAATCTTCAATAATTTCCCTACCACTGATGAAATGCTCACCAACCTATGTTACTAGTTTGACCCTACTGCCCTTCTAAAACAAAGGATCGACATTGGCTATTTTCCAGTCTTCTGGCATCTTGTTTGTGGCTAAAGAGGATACAAAGATCTGTCAAGGCCCCAGCAATCTCCTCTTTTGCTTCCTTTAGCATCTTGGGACAGATCCCATCCAGCCCTGGGGACTTGTCCACCTTAATGTTTTTTTAGGATACCTCTCCCTAATCTCACCACCATCCATGTCCTCCTTTGAATATCAAGCAAAGCACTTATTAAGGAGCTCACCCACTTCCTCTGGCTCAATGCATAAATTCATTTCACTGAGATATAGATCATTGTGGACTATTTGGGACTATATTGTGAACCATGTGGAACTATATTCAATGAACATGTACTGTTCATTTCCCTCCGTAGATGCTGCCTGACCTGAGTTCCTCCAGCATTTTGTGTGTGTGTGTGTGTTGTCTATGCATAAATCCCCTCCTTTGTCTTTGAGTAGAACCACTCTTTTCCTAGCTACCCTCTGGCTTCAAATACATTTCAAATTTCTTGAGATTCTTCTCAATCCTGCTTGCCAAGGTCATCAGTTCCATTCTACTAGTTTTGTAGTCTTCCCACTCATTGCTGCCTTCAAAACTCTTATGGATCCAACTGGCTACAAGGTGTTATATGTTACCTAGAGCCAATGGTCTTAGTTCAGTGAGTCATCATTACTGAGAAAGGGACAAAGGCGTTCTGAAAAGAAGCAGTGATGTGAAACACGATATTACACAAAGGCATAATGTTCCCTGTCATAACAAAAGAGAAAACAAGCGCAACCTTCTAAAAGGAGGCACCTCGGTATGAATCCATAATAGTGAGCTTCATCTGGTAGCAATGATAGGAGATGTGTACTTGGACAAGATGAGAGGCTTGTTGATGGGCTGAAGGTCCTGTTTCTGTGCTGTATCTCTCTCTGAGTGGTTACCTGAAGCTTAATGTTTCATTCTTGTTCTCACGTTGGGGGAAAAGGAATTTTGTTTTTCTTTTCCACACTCAACACCTGACTGGATATTGAAAGGCCTGGAGAGAGTGGATGTGGAGAGGATGTTTCCAATAGTAGGAAGGTCTAGGATCTGAGGGCACAGCCTCTGAATAAAGGGACGTCCCTTTTGAACTGAGATGAGGAGGAATATCTTCAGCCAGAGGGTGGTGAATCTGTGGAATTCGTTGCCACAGAGGGCTGTGGAAGCCAAGTCATTGGGTGTACTTAAGGCAGAGATTGATAGGTTCTTTATTGGTAAGGGGGTTAAGGGTTACGGGAAGAAGGTGGAAGAATAGGATTTAAAAAAAATAATCAGCCATGATTGAATGGTGGAGCAGACTTGATGGGCCGAATGGCCTAATTCTGCTCCTCTATCTTATGGTCTGGTCAGTAGTCTTCCTGCTTGCCACCATTTACATTGGGGCTGTCACTATGTGTTCAAGATCAGCACACTTGATGCTGATGAGGCCTCATTAACACAGTCGTTTACTATTACGAAAGATTTTGATAGAGTGGATGTGGGGGGATTGTTTCCACCTGAGGGAAAGCTGGAGACTGTCAATAAAGGATGTTTACCAAGAAATCCAATAGGGAGTTCAGAGAAACTTGTTTACATGCAGACCAGTGAGAATGCGGAACTTGCTATTACAGAGAGGTTGAGATGAATAGTGAAGATTAAGTTAAGGGGAGGTTAGGCAAGCAGATGAAGGAGGAGGAGGTTTGCAGCCATGGACTAGTTGGGCCAAAAGGCCTTTTTCTAAACCATAAAACCCTAAATGATCTTCATTCCTTGGCCTCTGCCTTTGTCACTTGCATCCAATACAGACTGGTAGACACTATCTGGTTTTCATGTTGACCTGATCATGGGTCATTGGGTGAGGATGGTCATTGGGTGAGGATGGTCCGGGGTCGAGAGTGCTGTTGTAAATGGATTTAGCCCATGTCCTGTGTTCCGTGCAGGGGTGGAGACTGAATTTCAACAATGTCCTTTCACCATAATAAGTAAGGAACAATGTGGTATTTCTAGACACCTGCTAAGGGTTGTGAATAAAGTGAGCTTCTGTGGTTTCTGTTCCAATTCTCAGAACATGAAAATTGGCTTGATTTGTCTTTTGGGAATGAAGAACACAGCAGGATCTATTGACAAATAAGTATTGACCTTTGGATTATCTTGGAGGCTGTATTTGTTTTTTGTTTGGTTTTACCTGGCAGCATAATGCCTTTGTGCAATACTATCTTTCACTTCATACCTTCTCTCCCCCGAGTGTCTTTGTTCCTCTCTGACTGATTCAAGAATCTTGCACTTGGCAGAGTATAATGATCTGTACCCAGTTTGATCCAACTGACCCAAAAGCAATGACTGGGGAAATCCAGGCAACTTAAAACTGAGCTGGAGGAACTCCGATCAGGCAGCATCGATGGAAGGAAATGAACAGTCGATGTTTTGGGTCAAGACCCTTCATTATCCTTGTCCTTCTGAAGGATCTCACCCTGAAACGTTGACTGTTCATTTCCCTCTGTAGATGCTGCCTGACCTGCTGAGTTCCTCCAGCACTTTGTGTGTGTCGCTCCAGTTTTCCAGCATCGACAGTCTCTTGTGTCTCTGTCAACACTGAGCTGATATAGAACAGTGTGGAATTTACAGCACAGAAACTGTTGATTTGGCCTCACCAGTTCCAAGAGCATGGTAGTACTTTGGTTAAGTTCCTGGTCCTGTAACCAGAATCTTGGACTACTGATCTAGAGAGTTCGAATCCCAGAGCAGCAGGCAAGGAATTTAAATTTAATTAATTATATAAATTGGAGGTGAGGTAGGGACTTGTACAAATGAACATGAAACAAATGGTTTTCAGAAGAAAACATTCTTCTGGGTCACTAATGATCTTCAGAAAACCAAATCAATCATCCTAACCTGTGACTCTAGACCCACCAAGCTATTGGTTCAGGGGTTGCATTTCTGAACCCTTTCTGGTGATATCTGCATCCAGTGAATTAATAAAGCTCCACACTGGTCTCCTCATGCCTCACTTCATCTGTTCTTTTCTACCATCCCTCTCTCCACCCCCCCCCCCCCCGCCCCCATATCCTCCTCAAACACATCCATGCGAGATACTATGTACTGCATGTGGAGATGAAAGTTGCTTTAATTGCCAGTGTTCAACTGGAAAGGAATCTTTTTGTTTTGTTGTAATATTGTTCTTGGCAGACACACGATGCTCAGTGAACACAGCTCTGAGCGCGGGAGCTGTACTCTTGGCCCTGTTAGTGGCTTTGGATGCTTATTGCTGAGGCCAACTGGGATGTTCTCGCTTTAATGCCAACAGTGTTCATTTTATTCAGCACATGATGTGTTTGGCTGCTGTCCCTGTGGGGGAGGGGATGATGCTGAAAGAAGCCGATTTTTTTTTCTCTCTCGAAGAGCCTTCAACTTTTTGTTTAGTTTTTAATCTTTTCCACCTCTTCCTGCCAAAGTTAAATTTACATGGGATCGTGCAGAGCAGAAACAGGCCCTTTCGGATCACCTCATCCACGCTTATCTACGCTAATCCCATTTGCCAACATTAGTCCCATATCCCTCCCCATCTTTCCTATCCACGTACCTGTCTAAATGCCTTTTAGACATTGTAATTGTACCTGCCTCTGCCACCTCCTCTGGCAGCTCGTTCCATACACCCACCACCCTCTGTGGGAAAAACTTAACCCTTCAGAATGCCTTTAAATCTCTTCTAGACTCCCTTGTCCTGGGGAAAATGAGAGTCTGACTATCTGTCCTACCTATACCCCTCATGATCTTATAAATTCACCCCTTGGCCTCTAGAGAGAATAAACCCAGGCAATCTGATCTCTCCTTTTCACTATAGCCTCCATGTTAAGATATCTTTATTAGTCACATGTACATTGAAACACACAGTGAAACACATCTTTTGCGTCGGGTGTTCTGGGGGCAGCCCGCAAGTGTTGCCACGCTTCTGGCGCCAACATAGCATGCCCACAACTTTCTAACCTGTACATCTTTGGAATGTGGGAAGAAACCAGAGCACCCGGAGGAAACCTACGCAGACACGGGGAGAACGTACAAGTTCTTTACAGACAGCAGCTGGAACTGAACCCGGGTCGCTGGCGCTGAAATAGTGTCACGCTAACCGCTACACCACCATGCCTGCCAGGCAATATCCTAAGTCCAGGTGAAGGGTCTCGACCTGAAACATTGACTGTCCATTTCCATCCATAGATCCTTCCCATCCTGCTGAGTTCCTCCAGTGTTGTGTGTGTTGCTTGTTGAATCTCTTCTGCACTCGATTGTAAACCAACTGGTTACCTTCCAAGTTTTAAAATCTTTTCTTTAAACTTCATCCTCTGGATCCAAGGCACTTTGCCACTTCTGAATTGCTCACTATCTTTAATCAAACACCACCCTCCGTGGTGGTGGTGGTGATCTTAGCAGTCTGTGAATACAGGCCCAGAGATGTAAAGGACCACTGTCTGCAGGCTGGTGGTTAGGTACGGCCAGGCAAGTGAATCTCCAGATTAATGGCCATCCTTCATTGCCTTTGAAGTGTCCTGAAAAGGATGAGAAAGGCAGTATATAAATGCAAATCATTTTTTTTCTCGTCCCCTCTGGTGCCAATGACATCAGTGTGGTGAATGCCGCACCTTGTGCCAATCATCCTGTGTTCTCTCTCTGAGTCCAATGGCCCAAATTAGAAGCAGTCTGTGAGCGGGAACTGTGCTCGGCTCTGTGCACCTGTAATGGGATGGAACCAGACACTTGGCTGTGATCCTGGAGGAAAGTCTCCAATACGGAGAAGTGGAAGATGCTCGTGTGTGAATTCTTCTGATGTGGAATAGCAGCTGCACAGCAGCTTGAGGGAGCAAGGTCCTGGCCCAATAGCAAGGAAGACCAGGACAAATGGAGACCAGGTTCTGCTGTGTTGCGATGGTGCACGTACGCCTGGAGATAGAATCACGTTTATTATCACTGACATACGTTGTGAAATTTGTTTTGCGGCAGCAGTACAGTAAAGGACATTAAAAATTACTATAAGCTACAAAAATAGTGCAAAAGAGGAATATCAAGGTAGGGTTCATGGACCGTTCAGAAATCTGATGACGGAGGGGAAGAAGCTGTTCCTGAAATGCTGAGAGTGGGTCTTCAGGCTCCTGTACCTCCTCCCCAATGGTAGTAATGAGAAGAGGGCATGTCCCAGGTGGGGAGGGTCCTTAATGATGGATGCCACCTTCTTGAGACACCGCTCCTTGAAGGTGTCCTCGATGGTGGGGAGGATTGTGCCCTTGATGGAGCCAGCTGAGTCTACAACCCTCTGCAGCCTCTTTCAATCCTGCGCATTGGAGCCTCCACACCAGGCAGTGATGCAACCAGTCAGAGTGCTCTCCACCATACAGCTGCAAGGGTCTTTGGTGACGTACCAAATCTCCTCAAACTCCTAATGAAGTAGAGCCATTGGCACGCCTTCTTCATGATTGCATCAATGTGTCGGGCCCAGGATAGATCCTCCGAGATGTTGACGTCCAGGAACTTGAGGCTGCTCACCCTTTCCACCGCTGATTCCTCAATGAAGACTGGTGTGTGTTCTCCCAACTTCCCCTTCCTGAAGTCCACAATCAATTCCTTGGTCTTGCTGATGTTGAGTGCGAGGTTGTTGTTGCCATCTGAGATCCTGCCAACAACAGTGGTGTTATTGGCAAATTTATAGATGACATTTGAGCTGTGCCTAGCCACAGTCATGAGTGTAGAGAGAGTAGAGCAGTGCGCTAGCATATTCACGTGGACACCCACACACAGATACGGACGTACTTTGACACTCTAACCACAGGTTAATGTGACCACACACACTCATGTGAACACTGACTCCCTCCTCTTGCCCCCTCCCTCACCTTGGTCTCCTCCCTCCTCCTTTCCTTTTCCCTTAAACCCTCACCAATCCCTGTCTTCTCTCCCTTTCAACTCTTTACCACGCCTGTAACACCCCTCTTGTCAAAGCTAGTGTGAGTAACCACAATTAGTGAGAACAATCTTGTCAGAGCTCAGACGTGTGAAGGGAGCTGTGTGACACCAGAGTTCAGCATAAGCTGTGTACGACAGGTAAGTGAGCCCACGACAAGTGGATCAGATTCAGTGCTTGCTGTCCAGTGATGAATTCAATATCTTGGAAGCTGTGCTTTACAACCTGTATGGATCCTGGATCCTGCACTTTTGGATCGATGGCGCCTCGACATCTGGTAGTGCATTCATTCAAAGCCTTGTACTTATTTTCAAATTTCTTCATTGCCTCTGTGTTCCCCAATACATAACTTTGCATGACACTTGAGAACTCTGCTCTAATTCTGGCCTCTTGCACATCAGCTATTTTAATAGCTCTGTTGCAACATGCAAAAAAAAGCTGGAGGAACTCGGCTGGTCAGGCAGCATCTGTGGAGGGAGATGGACAGTTGGCAGTTCGGGTCGAGACCCTTCATCAGCCAGTATAGAGAGGAGGAGGGAAGGAGTGGAGCAAGAGCTGGCAAGTGATATGTGGATCCAGGGGAGGGTTGATGGGCAGATCGGGGAGGGGAGAGTGGGAATGGTGCCAGAAGCTGGGAGGTGATAGGTGGAAGTGAGAAAGGGCTGAAGAAGATGGAATCTGATAGGAGAGCAATGTGGAGCCTGGAATAAAGGGAGGGAGGTGGGGAGGGAAGATGCAAGTAGTTTGGGAGGGGAACCAGTGGGAGGAGTGTGCGGGTGACGGGCAGAAGGAGAGGGTTGAGGAGGGGAAAGAGTTAGGGTGATGGGGTTGGGTGGTTCAGGAGGTGACAGAGAAGGAAGCTGGAGAATCCAATGTTCATACCGCTGGGTTGTAGGCTATTCAAGCGGAATATTAAGGTGGTGTTCCTCCTCCAGTTGGCGTTTAGCCTCACCTTGGCAGTAGAGCAGGCCGAGGACAGACATGTTGGGGTGGGAATGGGGAGGAGAATTAAAATGGCTGGCAGCCTGAAGATCCATGGCTGTGGCGGACTGAGTGCAGGTGCTCGGTGAAGCTGTGCTTCACTGGGGTAGATACTGGGCTCTGGTATTCTATGCTGGTTCACACAGCAATCTCATTCCCCCACTAATCTTCCCCGTAACCTATTCTTGCAATGTTCCCAGATTCTATCGCTCACCCACACGCTAGGGGCAAAAAACTACCAGCCTGCGCATATTTTTGGATGAGGGAGGAAACTGGAGCACCTGAAAGAAACGCCCAGCGTCAGGGAGAATGTGTAAACCCCATATGTGGAGCATGGAAGATCAGCTTTGAACCTGGGTCTCTGGAGCTGTAAGACAGCAGCTGTGCTAATAGTACTCCTTTTAGATTTTTTTTCCCCTTTTAACACAGACTAAACCTATCTCTGCACAAGCTTGGTCATAGAATCTCTTTATGGCTTGTCATTGAATTTTATTTGTGATGAAAGATGGCGCATAAATTCACATGAAATTGTCTGGATTTGGAGGTATTTTCTGATCAGTTAAAGTATGAATTTGTCCACTTACAGGAAGAGTTTGGCATATTATTTTCTGTCATCAACAGTGTTCCAAAGTGAATGGTAAACTGTAATGGTTATCATGTTCATCTTTCATTGTCTACAAAATAAACCACTTTGCCAGTTGATATTTGACCTTGTGTTGTGATAATGTTAATCTTTCACATAATTTGCAATGGATATTGAACAGTATGCAAGGTGGCAGCACATGTTTGCATAACAAGGGGCACCATTATTATTGTCGGATCTGGTTATTTTCAAATCCGCAGGTTCTTTCAGGAGTCCGAGAATGAGTTGAAAACCACTTGGTTCTTCATAAAGTTTTATTGGAAAAGTTTAAAACAAAGAAACAGTCACAGAGCACATGGCACTAGCTTTACTACTAGGAGATGAGCCGAGACAAAAGGAACTAAAAGTAAGCTAGGGGGAGGGGGAAGAGAGAGATTAACAAAAAACCACACCTTTTTATACCTGAGATAAGAGGTACTCTTTAGCTGACAATAGTCCAATCAGAAAACCAACCAATGAGAAAACACGTATTCACCTGATGGACAGACCAGTAAGCTAAGAGGCGGCTATTCCTTGTACAGCTACTTGAGGTGTATTAAATGCTATACATGTTTAAAAAAAACTATTTAAAACAGTTGAATCCAACATTATGCTTAGAAGTACAATGATGTTATGTCCCACGGTTAGATCCTGGGCCATGATGGTATGTTCCTGATCATCTGGCACAGAGGATCTACTTGCGGGAGGGTGTGATGGCACTGAGCCCAGGAGATCCAAGAGAGCCAAATGTGGGCAAATGTGACTGGCTTAGATGGGAATCTTGGTAAGTATGGATCAGTTGGGCCAAAGGATCTGTTTCATGCTGTATGACTCTGACTACCGATTTCAGCTTTAGTCGAAGTAGTATTATGAATCATTTATTAAGTGGGATTCCTGCACTGGAGGTCCATCTGTTTTGTGCAGGTTACAAATGAATAAAACATTATTCTGCTAACTTTCTGATAATAAATCTAAACACTACTGTTCCTGCCTGTGTGCAGAGACAATGAGACCCTCTGATGGTGTGAAATGCAACTTTTATAGTAGAAGCCTTCCATCTCTTCATTGCAATCTTAATAAGCTAACAAGTCTGTCATGTTTTAGTTTGACTTTGTTCCACAACACTTCACAAGGACATTTTACTGTATTAAAAGTTGTTCTGTAAATGCCTGTTTGTGTGTGGTGTGTGTTTTAGGGTTAGATAAAGTAGGATGGGGGAGGTTGATGTGGAGCATAAACACTGGCGTGTGTCCAGTTGTATCAAAGAGCACGTCTCTGCGCTGAAATTCTATATAACAACAGCTATGAGCCGTAGTTCAGTGATGGTGCCTGGCCAGGGAACAATGATGAGGGTAGAGCTACTCTGCCCATGGGCTGAGTGATTTCTTGGGCAAGCTGATAACTGCTAAACTCTTCCCGCCACTTGCCTCTCCCCGTTGACTCTTGAAGTAATGTGGTTTCTGTCTTACCGGGTTATCTGCACCTTGTCAAACCACAGGTGAAGGCCCAGAGCTGGGGATGGTGTGTGTGTATATATAGAACCTGTGTATGCATGTGTCTATATATAATCCACGCCCTGTTTACTACTGAAACTGCCTTGGTGTACTTTGAGGGGTTTTGCAGGAAATTGACACTGGCAGATCTATATAGAGAACATAATCTTGCATCTTTATGCACAGTTCTAGAATGATGCAATGCAGATAAGAGGCATTTCAGTCTAACATGCTTGTAACAATGTAGGAAGGGATATATCTAGACTCTTTTAGCCCGTGCATTTGTCTAATTACACCTACAGTAGGTTTCAGTACACCTGGATGGGAAGAGGAAATTGGGCTTGGGTTAGGACCCCTGCCTAAAGTAGCATGTCTGGTAAGGACCAATTTGACCTGGACCGGGGTGGTGGTGGGGAGGGGCTTCTTGGGTTGTTCTTGGTATCTCCACGAATTATCAAATGAACTTCCTTGTCACTGGTCTGAGTGACCTGGGAACCAGGTCAAGGGCTGTTCAAAATGTTCTCCTTTTTGCATTTCTTTTAAGTGCTTTTATTATTGATTACAAAAAAAAATTATTGGAAATAAGGGGGAAGGGAGGCCTTTGGGTAAACGGTGCAAAGCTATCCAACTTGATAGCCGCCTTTTTCCAATTGGCTGGGGAAGTGAGGCAACGGGATGGACATGTTGGGTGACCAATGAAGGCTGGAGGAAGAGGAGTAGGGTGGGAATAAATCTGACAACCTAAGAAAGTGTCTGCCCTGCTCTTGAATAAGATGGAACGAAATTAGGAGATGGTAGAAATTTGTTTCCTTATGATGGTAATTAACAATGTGCTTTTTTTTGTTCTTTGTAGTACTGGCATAAAGCATGCTTCCAATGTGAAATCTGCAAAATGACTCTAAACATGAAGAATTACAAAGGATACGATAAGAAGCCTTATTGCAATGCGTAAGTATAAATGTCCTCTTATGGTCCTGTTGGTGACACCAATTACCCAGTGAGTTACCTCCTCTGAAACCAGATGGTGACCCTGAACAGTTATTCTTCATTGAGGTCGGGACGGGTTGGCTGTGTCAGTTTAGCTCGATGAGTCAGTCTTGCTTTTGTGTAGGAAGGTCAGGGACTGGTGAAGCTATCAGCTTGATGTATCAGGTGTGAGTTCAGTGGGTTGGGCTCTCATCGAGTGCAAGATTAAAGCCTGAACTGACCTAATGGGTCCGGTCTGGTTTGGGTCAGCAGCAGGCTTTGGAAGGAAGGGCTGGGCGATCCTCTTTGTCGTGCCAGAGTTAGCAGGTTTAGTGAGTTTCACTGCAGGCATCGCCTTTAGGATCCCTCCCAGCTTAGTTCCTTTGTGTTCCCTTCTAGCTCACTAGTGCACAGTGCCCCACACCCTGGATATGGCATGCACACCATAACCTAGTCGTGAAGTCAAACAGCCTGATCTGACCCAAATCTGGAGATGTAGTATCTTTTTCATGCCTGGCCAGGCCCTGACACATGGTTGGGCAGCTTGGCTCTACACTGGGTAGCGTTCCCAGTTCCGACTCCCAAGTCCCATTTTAAGATATCTTTATTAGTCGCATGTACATTGAAACACACAGTGAAATGCATCTTTTTGCATAGAGTGTTTCTGGGGCAGCCCACAAGTGTCGCCACACTTCCGGTGCCAACATAGCATGCCCACAACTTCCTAACCCGTGCGTCTTTGGAATGTGGGAGGAAACCAGAGCACCTGGAGGAAACCCGTGCAGACACTGGAACTCCATACAGGCAGTGTCTGGATTTGAACCCAGGTCGCTGGCACGGAAAAGCGTTACGCTAACCGCTACACTATTCCTGGAGGTGATCTGGGTGAATCAATTCCTTGGTGTTGACCATCTTTTGATTATGTCCCCCCTTGGCTAAATAAATGGTCCTCTAGTATTAGTTTGACAAAGGGCAGAGGAGTTTGCTCTGAAATCCTGATCGACAGTTTACTGCTGCATCTATTTAAGGTGATTTTCTGTTTCCATTTGGAGAGCCTATAGTGTGCAGTTAACTGACAGCTCCATTTCCTACATTGTCAAAAAAGAACTTAACTGCCTATAGAGCCTTGGGACTTCTTCATGTGGTGAAGACCAGCAGTTACTTGTTCATCCCTACTTGCCTTTGAGAAGGTGTTGGTGAGCAGCTTCCTTGAACCCCTGCAGTCCTTGTGGTGTGGGTACACCCACAAGACAGTTAGGGAGGGAGTTTCAGGATTTTGACCCAGCGACAGTGAAGAACCGGCAATACGTCTCAAGTCAGGATGGTGTGTGGCTTGGAGGGCAACTCCCGGGGGTGGTGTTCCCCATGCTTTTGCTGCCCTTGTCCTTCTAGCTGGTAGAGGTGGCGGGTTTGGAAAGTGCTGTCTAGGGAGTCTTGGTGAGTTGCTGCAGTGCGTCCTGTAGATGGTACAAACGGCTGTGTAGATGGTACTGGCGGTGGAGTGAGTGAATGGTTGTGGATGGGGTGCCTATCAAGTGGGCTGCTACATTCTATATGGTCTCAAGTGTTGTTGAAGCTTCTCTCATCCAGGCAAGTGGAGAGTATTCCATCACAACTGACTTGAGCCTTGTAGATGCTGGACAGGCTTTGGGGAGTTAGGAGGTGAGTTACTGTGGGATTCTGAGCCTCTGACCTGCACTTGTAGCCATGTTGTGTACGTGGGAACTCCAGTTCAGTTTCTGGTCAATGGTGTAAATGCAGATCAGTTACTCCCATGCAGTTAGCTAGATTAAACAACATACAGTCCTGATAGGAAGCTGCTGCTTTGATAATCTTTGTGAATACAGTGACACTGGAAACTGGTGAGGTTTCTCGGGTATTGCATTGAATGCTTTGAGACCCTGGAGATGTTTATGGCTCCTTGTTTAAAACAGAATATGATGCTTGCTACCTGACCTGAGTTTTTTTCCCAGCCGTTCGTTTTGATTTACATTTATTGATGTTTGCCTTGTTTGGTTTTGATTTCATGTTCCTCTCAACATTTTTCAGTGTCTCTCTCTCTCTCTCGGGGATTTCCTCTTTTTCCTGACTAATTTTCTTCCCTCGTCCTGTTTGGTATTTAATGGTCCAATGGAAACGTTTTGTTTTAATTACATCCGTAACCTGCTTGTCACCTTGTAATCTCTGCATATTTTCCATGCAGAGAGTTACTGTGATCTGGAACACAGTGCCTGTTCGAAGCAGATTCAATAGGAATTTGCAAACAAAAGCAAAATTGGGCACAGGGACAGGCTGTTTAGTCCTTTTGAGTCTATTTCACTAATTGGATGGATACTTGAAAAAGGGATAAATTACTGGGCCACGAGGGAAGTCCAAGGGAGTGGGATTAATTGGATAACTTTCCCAAAGAACAGACATAAAAACAGAAGATGCTGGAAATACTCAGCAGGTCAGGCAGCGTCTGTGGCGGGTGAAGTGGTCTGATTGGGGAAAGTGAGGAAACCAGTGGGTTTTATGTTGCAGAAAGAGCAGGGAAAGGGATGGAGAGGACAAAGGGAATTACCTCTGATAGTGTGAGACCAGGGTGTGTAACCAATAGAAGGAATGCATCACCTCTCAAACGATTGACCTGCCCACTCCTCCTCGGTCTGTGGAAGAGTCTGCTGGTTCCCACATCAGCTGTGCTAGAACCCACAAACACGGAGAAGAAACAAGTTATTCTTGCTTCTCTTTGGAATATTTTTGTTTATTGGCTACAAGGGTATTTGTGGGGGGAGGGGGGTGGAGAGGGGAGTTGTCATTGGTGAAGATGGGTGCTGTGTGGGGAAGAGTCATTGAGTCCACACACAGTTGGATAAGGGGTGATGATTAAGTGACAAAGCCTGAGGAATATGGTCAACCAGAGGAAACGACCCTATATGTGTGTGCCTGATCTTTGACGAGATCAGTGTAGGACCCTGGTGTAAGTGGGTCTGTGGAACTGGGAGGCTGAGTGCAGAAGGAACAATGATTTTTTTTTCCTCTTCTGCTCTGTCTGTGACCTGGGCAGGTTCTGGAGATTTTCCAGGGCTTTCTTAATGGGCAGTGGTGTCAATGTTCATTGCAAACTTAACTGCATCTGAACTCTCATGCAAGCCATGTTAATTTAAGCAGCTGCTTAATTCCCTTGTGGGCTATGGAGATCAGTGGTGAGGACGTGTAACGTCCATCTTAAAGTGCCCTTGGGAAGCTGGCAGTGAGTTGTCTTTCCAATGCCTGTAATTGGTAAAGGCTCTTCCATAGTGTTAGGTTGGGAGTTAGAACGTAGAACAGTACGGCACAGGAACAGGCCCTTCGGCCCACGATGTCTGTGCTGAACACGATGCCAAATTAAACCTAATCTCTTCTGCCTGCACACGATCCACATCCCTCCATTCCCTTCATGTTCATATATCTAAATACCCTCTTAAATACCACTATCGTATCTGTTTCGACCTCAGCACTACCTCGGCAGCCTGTTCCAGGCACCCCCACACATCTCTCTTTAAACTTCCCCCGCCTTCAATGCATACCCTCCTAGTATTTGACATTTCTACCCTGGGAAAAAGATTCTGACCGTCTACCCTATTGATGCCTCTCATAAGTTTGTAAACTTCTATCGGGTCTTCCCCTCAGCCTCCAACGTTCCAGAGAGAACAACCCAAGTTTGTCCAACCTTGCTCCGTGGCTTCAACCCAGATATGATGAAGAGGTGGTGGTATAGTATTAAGTGGGGATGCAATGTGCCTTGGAGGGGAACCCACAGCAAGGGTGCCTGTTGCTTCTTGTCCTTCTAAATGGCAGAGGTTGTGTTGAGCAGCCGTGGTGGTGGTGATGGAGGCAGTGAATGGTCAGGATGGGGGATGGAAAGCTCTCCAGTGTGTTGCTTTGCCTTGTATGATGTTGAGACTTGTGCTGGGAAGGCTTATCTGTGTTTGGAGTGAACCCAAGCCTCAAAAACTGTGCGCAAAGTACTTTTTTTTAAAGTATCTGATTTCCTCCAGGAGGGCGAAAATTACAGAGGGGGCGGAAGAGGTGAAATTGGTTGATCTTGTAGATTGTGTGAAGGATAATTGTAGCTTTGTGTTCGATATGGACATTTAAAAGATTAGTGTTTCCATGTTCTTCCTCCTGACAGTACTAATTATTCAGTTGTGGGTGAGTTACCATGTCTGAATTTTTTAGGTGCACGTTGAAATTCTTTAATGTGAACATTCCTTCTCCTGTGCACGGAACAGTTCAATGAGTACTTCATGAGGCAGGCTCTGTGAAATGTGTTGAACAGAGGGTCCCAGTTCTTGCATCTTTTACATCATGCTTCTGGTGCCAGGGGCTATAGCAGCTGCCGACCTTGGTAAAGCCCAAAGGAAAGAACTTTTGTTTAGAGGGCATCTTTCTGGATAACCCAAAGCCCTTTATAGCCACTGAATGGCTTTACTGATGTGACGATATGCCACCTTATACACAGCAAGCTCCCACAAATAGCAATGAGGTGCCTGACTAGGCTTGTGGTGCTGGTTGAAGGAGAAATACACTCCAGAGCACAAAGGAAATCTGCTGCTCTTCACCCAAGGGGTTTTTGTGTTCATGCGAACAGAAAGGCCCTAGTTTAGCATCTCAGCTGCAAGACGGCTCCTCCAACACTGTAGCACACCCGCAACACTGCATTACAGTTCAGCTGAGGTTATGGTTTGATGGTAATGCATTTATATAACGCCCTTCGTGACTTCAGGACATACATAAGTGCTTGCTGACAGAAGTACTTCTGCAGAGTAGGAAAGACTAGCTAAATTGCACACAGCCAGCTCTCTCAAAGAGCAGATTTTTTAAAAAAAAAGTACTTTAGAAGGATGGGTATTGGCAAGGATGCCCGGGATACACCTTGCCTTAATCAAAATGATATCATAGGATCTTTTTATACACCCAGGAGCAGATGGAGACTTGGTTTGATCATCTATACAAAAGATCGCACTTCCAACAATGCGGCACTCCTTTAGTGCTGGGCTGGAGTATCAGCCAAGGTTATGTGCTGAAGACTCTGGAGCTCTACTGACTGAGCTATTGCTGATACTTCAAGTTCCTGGAGTGGGATTTGAACCTACAACCTCTAATTTACTCAGATGAAACTTGGCATTGCACTGATCCCTCTTCTTAATTCTTAGCTTCTTGACCAAGTTCTTGTTTTAATGTCTTCTCTTTTAGTCGAGTGTCAACTTCATATGACTGGCACTCAAGTGAAGTACTATAAGTAGTTTA
Organism: Pristis pectinata; assembly: GCF_009764475.1. Lineage (NCBI taxonomy): Eukaryota > Metazoa > Chordata > Chondrichthyes > Rhinopristiformes > Pristidae > Pristis > Pristis pectinata. Next base: position 6,058,274 of record NC_067429.1, read on the forward strand.
CAATATTAAGGGCTTTGCATATTGCATGAATGAAGTAACACTACAGCACAAATTCTTCCTGTTGTGTTCCTTGGCAGGGAGAATGTAATGGAAGCTTGGAATTAGGATTGCCAGTCTCCATCTGCTGGGGTGTGTATAGCTCCAAGCTTCAGCTCTTGAGGCCAAGCCAACTTTGTTCTATTTGTCTTTTGTCTTTTCACTTGAAGCTCTCTTCTGTTTCAATTTTATGGACCTGGTTGTTTGGAGTGGCCTGTGTACAGACTATTCCCTCACTGCTGAGTAGTTCCAAAATCCACTTGGAGTTGTACTCTGTGCTGTCCTTTGAGAGATGCTTGTGCCACGAGATCGCTACGTACAGGTGTTAGAACCCTGGCAAATCCCCCAAAGGGAACTTGAGATTGAGCAATGGATAAACCGATTTACAAAATCCAGATAATGGCAGTTTGAGTAAATATGAACATGAATTTAAGCATTATAAGTGATCCCTGAAGCTTCAAGGTGGATATACACGGAGTCAGAGAGATACAATGGGGACACAGGCCCTTTGGCCCATTGAATCCACACTGATCATCAACCATCCATTTATGTTAATCCCATTTTAAAAAAAAATTCTTCCCACATTCTCATCAACTCCCCCTAGATTCTACCACTCACCGACACACACAATGACAAATTAACCTAGCAACTCTTGCGTCTTGGGAAGGTGGGAGGAAACTGGAGCGCCTGGCGGAAACTTGTGCGGTCACAGGGAAGACGTGCAAACTCCATGCAGACCGCACCCGAGGTCAGGATTGAACCCAGGTCTCTGGTGCTGTGAGGCAGCAGCTCCACGTGTTCATGGCTTGGTGTCATTGCTCAACGTTTACACAGTGGCGCTCTTTTTAAGTGAGAAGGTTGTGGGTTCGATTCCCAGAGCTCAAGCTCCTGATTGAGAGCAGTACTAAGGGAGTGTTGTGGCGTTGTCTTTTGGGGGTGATGCTAAATTGAGACCCCCATCCACACACTATGAATGGACATGTTGTTATTATTTTGAAGAAATGTAGGGGAGTTTTTCCCTGTGTCCTGGTCAATAATGCTACCATTTCTTGTTAAGCTGACCCTCAAAGTCGAAGATGATTTGCTTCCACTCTGAGGTGGCCAGAATTAGAAGTGGCATCTGCAGGCTTTTCAACCATGGGTGGGCCAGACGATAGTTGATGGGACAAGTGGGTGGGTAGTTTAAGATGCCAGTGTTTTCTCCTGTTAATACTTGGGCGAATGGGCAGCTTGAGAGGTTGTGCACCCCCTCTGGCTGTTTGCAAACAGTCTCTGTAAACTCCTATTGTAGAGGTTCAAGGAACTTGGGACCTTCCCAGATGCCCGTTCTCTGTTTTCTATTGACTATCAATCAACCAAAACCCTAAATCCAGCTTTTTATGGAAGCTTGCTGCTTGCAAAATTACTTCATTATAACAATAACCACATTTTAAAAGTAGTTCATTTCCTGAGAAGGATTTCTGGATGAAGTCATGTAAGGTGCTGTTTAAATGTAGATTTAAACTCATGGCAGTCCATGCAGAACAATCCAGATTCACTGGACATTTGTATCCAGGTTCTGTCTTTGACGGGCTGTGGCTGACCTGATTCCTATAACGAGTTCCTTGACTGTCAGCACTGTAAACTGTGCTCAGTAAATCTACCCTTCATCTTTATTGCTTGACTGTGAATTGGGTTGGTTCCTTGTGCAACAGAGTGACTGGCGGTCGAGGTCAGGATCCCAGAGGACATGATCCATGACACAGGAATGTTTTTGTTTGGCTGGGATTCAGTTCCCTTCCTCACTGCTCCTGCAGCATATGGTTGGAGGACTGTGGGAAAATGAAAATGCCACATCACTGCAGTGGGCTTTCCTGTCATGTGGAATGAGACCAGTACTAGAACAATAAAGGCGTCTAAGGATTTTGCCTGAGGCGTCTGTTTCTATTTATAACTGGCTTGGGAGAAACCCAATGCGCTTCAATTAATTTGCCAAGGAGTCCGAGGGGTTTTGTTGCTGAAATGGAATCTCTTGGTCCTTGTGTTACTATGATGTGTTTGCTTAACTTGTGCAGGTACTTGTATCGAAAACACCGGAGCTTCCATTTCATTGCTGCAAATGATGGCTTCCTGCACTGTTGTTGGAACAGCAGGGCTGACTGATGTCCTTCTGTTTGTAGACTTTTAAGAAATGCCATAATAACTTTTTATGCTCTTTAATGCTGCAAAGTTTCCTGAGACCCTTCCTAAGACCACTGTTAATCAAAGTTTGACACTAAGGCACAAAAGAGGATGTTAGTGCAGTGGCCAAAAGCTTGGTCAAAGAGGTTGACATTAGGGAGAAAACAGGTTTATGGACTTGGCGACTGAGGTGTGGATGGTAGCGATGGAACGATTAAAATAATGGATAATCAAGAGGAAAGGATTGGAGAAATGCAGCGATCTCGAATGTTTCTAGGAGGAGAAGAGGTTCAGGTCAGAGAACAAGACAATAGAGGTTTGCTGCACCTCTATTGTGGTGGTATCACCTCCAAAAGACCATGGTGAGAATTTTAAAACTGGGTGTTGCCCAGAAAGAAAATGATGTAGTTTTTGGTTGAGAGAAAGTGGGGGAAGAATGGGTAGAATGAAGGGAATATCTCTGATAGGGTGAGACCAAATGTGTTAATGGGGGCAGTTGGAAGCATATGTCTGTGTTAAGCATTGCTAATAGCAAGGCCATGAGACATGCCCAGTAGGTTAGGCTATACTAATAGCCTGTTTGCCTCCTTATTGGAAGTAGGTGGAGGCTTTGGAGAGGGTGCAGAGGAGGTTTACAAGGATGCTGCCTGGTTTGGAGGACGTGTGCTATGAGGAGAGGTTGGACAAGGTGAGGCTGCTTCCCCTGGAGCGGCGGAGGCTGAGGGGAGACTTGACAGAAGTTTATAACATTATGCAAGGCATAGATAGACAGCCAGTATTTTTTTCCTCAGGATTGAAATGTCTAGTACTAAAGGGCACATATTTAAGGTGAAAGGGGGAAGTACAAAGGAGATGTGAGAGGCAAATTTTCTTACACAAAGTGGTGGAGGCTTGGAATACACTGCCAGGGGTGGTGGTGGAGGCTGAAAGCATGGGAGCATTTGAGAGACTCTTAGAGAGTCACATGAATATGCAGAGAAGTAAGGGATAAGGTAAATGTGTGGGGAAGAGAGATTGGGTTAATTAAGTCATTGGTTTAATTGGTTAGGCACAACATTGTGGGCCGAAGGGCCTGTGCTGTACTGTTCTATGTTCTAATAGAACGAGGAAAAACAGAATCAAAATCACAGATGGATGATGGGCAGAAGTTCTGAAAGCAGAAAGAAAGAAAACAAATTGCCCAGAATTGGGTATCGAGCCCAGAATCCTGCAACATGTCCAGGCAGATGAGATGATGTTTCTCACATTTGCACTGGGCCTCGTTGCAATGCTTCAGACAGAGAGGTCAAGAGCAGGGGTGGGATGGTGAATTAAGGTGGCGGGTAACAGGAAGCTCGCTCACTCCTGCTGATTGATTATGGGCGCTCTGCAAAGCCATCACCCAATCTGTGTGTTGGTTCCTCCAATCTAGAGGAGACCACATTGTGAATAGGGTGTGCCCTGACTGGTTAGCTAATATAAAGGTGATTCAACATCTAACTGAAGCCTCTGAGGAGGAAATGGCAGAGTGAGGCTAAAATAGTTTGAATACTTTGAGTGTTTTCCTTTCGCTTGAAGCAAACTTCCATGTTGTTTTGCAACTAATTACGCAAAACTCTCATTTCTTTTAAATTCTCTGAAGAGCAAAATATATTCTTCCCCACAACTTGCAAAAGATTTTACAAGTTGTGGAGATCAAATTAAAAAATTAATAGAATGGGTGTGAAAATGTAGTCACTCCTTGTCGATATGTATTAATCTCCAAGCACATCCTACTTGGCATCGGCTGTTGGCTGGGGAAAGGGAAAGTCTTCACTGTGAATGTTACTGAAATGATCAAATGGTGCTGTCTGTTGAAGCTGCCATAGAGATCCTTGTTTCTGGAGAACTCTCCTGTATTAGGAAAGATGTGCATTTTTTGAATGGGACTGTTGACATCCTTGGTGCTTTGTAAGTGATGAAATGTTTTTGAAGTGTACTCACCATTGTGAAGTAGGAAACGGGGGAAATGTGCACAGCAAGGTTGTACAAGCAGTGATTGAGGGTTAACTGGATAACCTGCGATTTATTGGTTGAGGGATGAACCATGCAGTTAAATGACTGGTTTTATAACATAGAGTATGAATTCAAACTTGGATTGCTAATCTCAAATTTGTTTTTTCTTTAAAATAAGATCTTTGGTAATGACAACTGAGGGGGCAGAAGATGAGAAAGGTTTGTGGGGGTTTATGTATCATATGGACCTCTCCAACTGTGCAGCTCTCCCTCAGTGCTGCCTTAGCCTGGATAACGTGCTCAGGTTCCCTGGAGTGGGACTTGAACCCCTGAACCTGTGGCTCAGAGATGAGAGTTCTGCCTGCGAATTTGTGCCACACACCATGGAGGGAAATGGACAGTCAATGTTTTGGGTCGAGACCCTTCATCTGGACTTGGAGAAGGGTGAAGATAGTGACAGAGGCTGGGAGGTGAGAAGTGGAGATGGCTGCAGATCATGGAATCTCGAGGTCGAGTTTATTGTCATCTGCACAAGTCCACGTGTGCACAGGTGCAATGAAAAACTTGCAGCAGCATCACAGGCACATGGCATCAGATAAGCAGCATTCACAAGATAAACATAAATCATACACAATTTTTCCAAGAAAGAACACAATTAGACCAAAAAAAAACAGTCCATTGTAGTGCAAAGTGGTCATAGTGCTGCTATTCTGAGTCTGTGATTAGGGTTGTGCAGGTTGGTTCAAGAACAGAATGGCTGAAGGGAAGTAGCTGTTCTTGAACCTGGTGGTGTGGGACTTCAAGCTCCTGCCCGATGGTAGCCACGAGAAGATGGCACGGCCCAGATGGTGATGATAAAGGAAAGCGAAGAGTGGAACCAAATAAGGGAGGGTGGTGGGCAGATGGGAACAGTAGGGGGAGGGGATAGGGGAGCCAGTGGGACGAGTGTCTGGGTGATGGGCAATGGGAGTAGGTGTGGGGGAAGGGAAAGAAACTGGGTGATACGGGGCTGGGGGACAGGTTTGGAAAGAGGGGACCATTGGCTGGTGCTCTGGTGAATTTATGGTTTTGTTCAGATTGTTCTGGTGACCTCAACCAGACAAGAGGGCAACTTGTGTTCAAACTCTGTAGAGTTGTGCGATAATGACTGGGCTACACTAAAGTCCTCAAACAGTGCGTGGCCTGGTAGGCTACCTGATGTAGTGGCTCCTCCATACAAGGAGAATCTGCTGGAAGAACTCAGCGAGTTGAGCAGCATCTGTGGCAGGAAAGCAACTGTCAACATTTTGGGTCAAAACTCTGCATCAGGACTTCTCCCGACCCCCTTTCTGCCTTCTGCAGGGACCACTCCCTTTGTGACTCCCAGGTCTGCTCATCCCTCCACATCCATCCCTCCCTGACCCCTGGGATGTTCCCCTGCCCTCACGGTAGAATTAACACATCCTTGCACCTCCTCCCTCAAAAGTCCTGAGGCAGGGTTTCGACCCGAAACGTTGACAATTCCTTTCCTCCCACCGATGCTGCCTGACCCGCTGAGTTCTTCTGGCAGATTGTTACTCCAGATCCCAGCATCTGCAATCTCTTGTGTCTCCAAATTGAAATATTTGGAAGGTTTTGACTTTGTGCAAAATGTCTCCATTCTTCCAAGTTACCTCCGGGGAAGTAATGAGCAGTGATAATCTGCTCATTTACTTGTGGTGTTTTACATTGCAAGAGCCACTTTGGTATTGGTGAGCGAGTGCTGTACAGTTGCCTTATTTGGCCACTGGTTAAAGCTTTGCTGTTTCCACAATAGTTCTATTTGTTTCTGCTTTCAGAACAGGAAGTGACACGGTCAATTTCCATGGTGGCATGAAGATGTAGTTTCCTTTGCTTATTCATACTTCAGGTTGATTTGAATCTGAAACCATTTGCAAGAAGCTCTCTGCGGACACTTGATTAATGGGCCCATCCTACCACAATGTGTGAATGCATGACAGAAGTTTCCACATTTGCCTATCTAGTTTTTAATAAAGAAATTTACTAATTTGTGAGTTATTTCTTTTGTCAACGAAGTAGATTACATAATAACTGGTGTTATATTACAGGATTTGCATACTGCAAGTGGATAGAGATTTTGTTGTTAATTTTACTTGACCTAGCGTGTTATCTTTCTCTCTGTCTCGGGCCTTGAAACACAATCTGATGTGATTTATTTTCCAGAAATTTGCAGTCTGTTCAGTCTCACTGGCCTTGCATTTGTTTACAGGTGGATATGTTATTGATTAAGTACAGGGACTTCCCCCAGTCTCCTGATCAGCTCATTACCATTACACTGCACAAAATGGCTGCCAAGTCGTCTAAGGTGTCCTGATGGGGGGTGTTGACCCAAAATGTTAACCATCCCTTTTCCTCCGCAGAGGCATACTATACAATGGTGCTGTATTTACAATTTTAGAATAAAATGGTACAGAGCTCAATGCCTCAATAGAAATAAATATTGCAGAATTTATGAAGTGACTCTGTTGCTTTGTGTCAGACTCTGAGCTTGTGAGGAACCATCCTGTTACTGGGCACAAAGTATGTGTCCTGATGCAGGGTCTTGACCCAAAATGATGACAATTCCTTTCTCCCTACAGATGCTGCTTGACCCACTGAGTTCCTTGAGCAGGTTTTTTTTTTGCTCCAGATTCTGCCATCTGCAGTTTTTTTTTTGTCTTCACCTCCTTGTTGGTGGCCACTTCATATCGTGGTCATGGCTTTCTATTGGACCACCCAGCCTCCTTATTTACTCAGTCCATGTGGAAATTGCTAACAATGCCAGCATTTTATTGTCCATCTCTAATTACCCCTGTTGGCAGGCAATTAAAAAAGCAACCACATTTGTGCGTCTGCAGTCAAATGTAGGTCAGACCAGGTAAGAGATTGAGACTTGCTTTCCTGAAGGACAGAAGTGAATCAGGGTTTTTTTTAGAAAAGCAGATGTCTCTCCACAGATGCTGCCTAACATGCTGAGTACTTCTAGCATTGTCTATTTTTCTTTCACATTTCTAGCATCTGCAGTTTTTTTCCTTTTGAAGCCATCTGGTATTTTTGTGGTTACCCTTATTGAGATGTGCTTTAATTCCAGATTTTATTTACTTAGTTCCTAATAGCTGGTGAATAAAAATATTAAAAAAAAGTGGAAATTTGAAACACAAGCAATAAATACTGTAAATGTCCCATGGAATCTATCAAAAGAGAAATGGAGCCAATGTTAGGTGCTTCCAGTATTTTCTGTGTTCCTAATTTCCTGTGTTCTGACAGAGATTAGTCTTGCAACCATCATCACCTCTAAACTGGATCCTCTTTTAGTGTCCTGGGATTGTGAAAGGCACAATAAACCGAGCTTCATTGTTTGAGGGCTACAGAGGTGAGAATTGATGGAAGCCAATGGACCCCTCTTCATTCTATGCACTTTGGATGTAGAAAAATATCAAAATTCATAGAAACTAGCCATCAAAATTTGGCAGTGACCCACAGAGTTTAGGACCAGTGACAAATGACTGTAAACTCAGCTGGAGAGTGTGGTGAAATGATCCTATGGTTGAAAAAGCTGTGGTGACTTGAACATGTTGAAGGAATTAGAATATGAAACATTGCCATAGGGAACAGTTGAGGTGAACAGCACACAAATGTTAAGGGAGGCTATATAAATGCGATGAAGAGAGTGAGGTGGTGGTGGGGTTTGTGTGGTGTATAACCACCACATGGACCAGTTGGGCTGAATGGCCTGTTTCTGTGGAGCAACTCCCATGTACGTGAGTGGATTTTGAAGAACCCTTTTCTATTGGCCCATTGGGCAAGCTGTTCCCTGGTTTCTTGAAACAAAATAGTCTGGAATTTGGAGTGCAATGTTTTTAAGCCACAATGAGATTGTTAAAGTTGTTGGATCTCGACAACCATGTATCGATCTAATGTGTGGCCGAGTCTCTGCAAATGATTGCTGGTTTATATTGAAGGTACTGTTCTCAGTGAGGTGAACATTAGATGCACCGGTTCAGACAGTCTGCAGTAAAAGATGCACTAAATAAACTTTCCGGCTGCATCTTTTACTTTCCCTGTCATTGTTGTCCTCTGTCTATGTCTTCTGCCATCTTTCTCTCCTCCCCCTCCCCACCTTCCCCACCCCACTCCCACTGTGCCTCTGTTTTTTCCACCACCCCTGCCACGACTGTGGGCTGGCAGAGGTGGCAAGCCAGTGTTGTGATCCGTGGCCATCTACCACAGGGTGGGAGGGAAGAACTGGCCAGCACGATGCTTCACATTGCAGAGAAACTCATGCCAGTTTTGAAAGCTGCATCCAATATTGTGTCCTCTGGAGCATTAACCAGGCCATCACTGCTAACAGTTTGAACGTGATCCTGAAGGCATTATTTAACATAATTCAGATGAAGTGCTGCCTGTGGTGAGCAGGGGAGGGAGGTCCTGGTATCATAAGATTAGCCACGAGGCTGAACGAGTCTAATGCAATAGTTTTGCATTGATAACACTGGTAAGAAGTTGCCATTTCTGGCTTGTTCTGCCCTGGGAGTCCCTGCTGCAGTGAATGTTCAAACACCATTAGCTCATTGAAATAAATAGACTTGTATTTGTATACGAACATATGAATTGAGAGCAGGAGTAGGTCGCTTGTCCATAGATTCATATAACGTGGAAACATGTCCTTTGACCCAGAGTCCTCGTCAACCATCAGGCACACACTTACACATCCCATGTTATCCTTCCCACATTCACCTCTGCTCTCCCCAGATTTTACTGCTCATTTACACACTTGGGGTAATTTTTAGCAGTCAATTAACCCGCCCTTCTTGCTTGTCTTTGGGATGTGGGAGGAAACCGGAGCAATTGGAGGAAACTCACGCGGTCACAAGGAGAACGTGCAAACTCCAGACACAGCAGCCGAGGTCAGGGTTGAACCCTGGGTTGCTGGAGCTGTGAGGCAGCAGTTCTACCAAATGTGCCATGGTCGCCTTTCGTATCTGCTCCACCACTTTGTAAGTTCATGGTTGATCTGATTGTTATCCCCACTCTGCATTTCTGCCTACCCCCAGAAACCTTTCCACCCTTTATCAAGAGTCTGTATCTTTGTCTTCAAAATATTCAAAGACTCTGTTTCCACTGTTCTTTGAGTAAGAGAATTCCAAAGACTAGTGAGCCTCTGAGAGAAAGTTTCACTTCATCTGTCTTTAATGGGCGACGCTTTATTTTGACTCCCAGTTCTAGAATCTTCTCAAATTGGCCCAAAGCCACTTATGGCCAAGGAAGTACATTTTAAAGGTAACATAGTTGTTATATTGGAAATAAAGCTGTCCATCTCTTGGTAGTTGCTTCCCACAAACAGCAACATGGTAATGACTTAGAACGTAGAACACTACAGCACAATACAGGCCCTTCGGCCCACAACGTTGTGCCGACATTTTATCCTGCTCTAAGATCTATCTAACCCTTCCCTCCCTTTTCTCTATCCTTCATGTGCTATCTAAGGGTCTCTTAAATGTCCCTAATGTATCTGCCCCCACAACCTCTGCTGGCAGTGCGTTCCATGCACCCACCACTCTCTGTGCGAAAAACCTACTTCAAACATTGTTCTTATACCTTCCTCCCAGCACCCTAAAATTATGACCCCTTGCGTTAGCCATTTTCACCCTGGGGGAAAATGTCTCCGACTGTCCACTCTATCTATGCCTCTTATCATCTTGTATGCCTCTTATCATCTTGTACACCTCTATCAAGTCACCTCTCATCCTCCTCCTCTCCAAAGAGAAAAGCCCTAGCTCACTCAACCTATCCTCAAAAGACATGCTGTTCAATCCGGGCAACAGCCTGGTAAATCTCCTCTGCACCCTCTCTAAAGCTTCCACGTCCTTCCTACAATGAGGCAACCAGAACTAAACACAATACTCCAAGTGTGGTCTGACCAGACTTGCTCATCTGTTTTGAGAATACTGATTGAAGGATTAATATTGGTGTGAATTCCTGCTTTTCGAGTTAGTGTTGTGGGATCTTTAGTGTACACTTGAGGGAATAGAAGTGGTTTGGGCTTGGCGTCAAAGCTTGAAAGGTGCTGCAGCATTCTCCTCTAGTCCATGAGGTCAATCTGAATTTCCATGCTGAAGGCTTTGGAGTGGGACTTGAACACTCAACCTGTCAGAGTTGACACAATTTGGTGAACGGGCCCAGCACACACTGTCTGCTGATAACTGCTTCGAACCTCTGACTGACTGGGGCACTACAGAGAGTGAAACAAATTAGTTTTGAGATGCTAGCCCAGTTTCCCTGTTGCCTTCTGGCCTGATGACTGTGATCAGCATTTTCTGTGCCCCTTTTGTGTATGTATCTGTTGGGATTCCACTTGCCAATAATTCCCCAGCACAACTTGTACCTGAATTTGCTCAGAAAATAGTCATGGACATGGAAGCAGGCTCTTCGGCCCAACTTGTCCATGCTGACCATGGTACCCACCAGGCTAGTCCCATTTGCCTGCATTTGGCCCATATCCTTCTAAACCCCTCCTATCCAGGTACTTATCCAAATATCTTTTTTTAATCCAACATCTTGTCATACTTTTGTTGGTCCAAGTGTAACTTATTTGGTGAAAAGGAAAACTGTTGGTACAGTTCAGCTACTAGAGCTGCTGCCTCATTGTTCCAGTGACTCTGGTTCAATCCTGACCTTCAGTGCTCTCTGTGTGGAGTTTACATGTTCTTTCTGCGCCCCAGTGAGTTTCTTCCCACACCCTAAACGTGTGCAGGTTGGTTGATTAATTGACCACTGCAAATTGTCCCTAGTGTGTAGATGAGTGGGAGAATCGGGGAGTTGACGGGAATGTTTGGGGAGACGTTACAGGGAAAATTAATGGGGGAATGTGATTGCTCTGTGAACTGGCCTGTACTTGATCACTGATGTGGCCTCCCATATCAACATGCATTTTCTAAAGGTAACGATGTTCTAACAGATGACAAGCTGTCTTGTTTATGTTCTGGCATTTTTCTTTTGACGTTCCTCCAGTAGACAGGCTCTTGCTGCCCTCAAGCCTTACAGTATATCTGAATAGAGGGCAGGTTCTGGACAATGTGGCAAATGGAAATGCTCTGAAAATTATGGCTCGGGTCTGAATTAACAGCTTTTGTGGTTATTAGACCAAATGAACTTGCAGTGTAGTGTGGGGAATTTGGCCTGCCAAACAAATATTTTTATCTCTGCAGTTTTTTGTGCTGTCTCTTAACTTGTCTATTATCACGGCCACTTTCATCTAGGTTGGTATTATCGACATTGTCTGTCCCTGCTATTGTCTCTTTTCTCCTTATTAATCACACTTGGACTCGATTATTCCAGTCTTTTACTAGTTATCTCCTCATCTTCCTCCCTCCATAAGGTTGAAGCCTTCAAAACCTACTCCCAGGTCCTAACCAGTAGCAATTCCAGTTTTATCCATAGCTGGAAATTTTTTAATATATATAATAACTGCAGATACTGGAAATCTGAAATCAGAACAGAAAATGTTGGGAACACCCAGCAGATCGGGCTGCATCTGGAAAGGAAAACAGACTTAACATTTTGGGTCAGTGACTCTTCGTCAGAACTGGATGATTCTTCTGAAGAAGGGTCTTCATCCTGAAACATTAATTCTATTTCCCCTTTCCAAAGATGTTGTCTGACTGCTGAGTATTTTGAACATTTTCTCTACTTATTTCGCCAACAACACTTGACGAAATAATGCTGACTTGCGTTAGTCTCTGGTTTGGCAATGCCTTGATTTAAAAATTGTCATACTCAAATTGCTCCATTACTAGATTCTTTCCCATCTCCATGACCACCTCCAGGCCTGGAACTCTTTGTAGGATTACATAAAACTTGTAGCACGAAACAGACCATTTGAGCAGCATGAGATTCTTCCCACTCTGTGTTTGTGTGTATCGCTCTCTCGCTCTCCAGTAGAAGTGTGCCCCAGCCTGTTCAGTCTCGATTGATAGTTGACTCCTGTAAATTGCTAATGCATTCTATCTGCAATCTGGAGACCAGAACTTGCAGAGCACCCCATGGGTTAACATTAATATAACGACTGCACTCTACCTCAGCACTGCTTCTTTCACCTCCCCACCAGCACCTGAGTTCTAATCTCTAGAAGTTCCCCTCAAAACCTCCCCAGTGGTCTATAAAGGCTCCGTCTTTGATCAAGTCCTGAAGCATATAATTTTTTTTTACTGTTTTTCTTGGGATAATGCTGCCCCAAGGTGCCTTGATATATCTTTGTTAGGGCACCCCCAGTGACGTGTGGCAGATTCCAGGCCGATGTGACAGTGCAGTACTGAGGGTGTGCTGCACTGTCAATGGAGCTGTATTTTGGATGAGATATTAAACTTGAGGAGCTTTCAACTCCTTCAGGTTTATTTGCAAGGTCTAATGGTAATTTATTTCCATTTGTTCTCTGCCGTGCCCGTCAACTCCACCTACACTGAAGGGTAATTTACAGGAACCTCCCAACCAGCACACTTCTGGGATGTGGGAGGAATCCTGTGGTGTCTTGGGGAGAACACGCAAGCTCCATACAGGGTGAGGATGGCACCTGGGTTGCTTGAGTATCACCACTGAGACAACAAATGAGGCGCTTACTGCTCTCCCATGAGGACACATCATTGCAATAATTTTGGGGATATCTGCTAGGAGTTGTGGCCAACATTCGACCAACATCACAAAACAGATTATTTCATCATTATTCCATCGCTGGTTCTGGGAGCTTACTCTGTACCTAATATGTAATAATTCCCACTATTATAAGTGATCACACTTCAATGATACAGAATTGTTTGGGATAACTTAAGAATATGAAAGGTGTTATTGTAGATGACAAGTTCTCTTTAATTAGAGAATATCCTTGGCATGTGAGGTAGCTTCTATAAAGGGTAGTGGAACTTTCAAAGAACCTTAAGTAACTGAAGCGAATTTGGCCTTGTGGACCCGCCACCTCTTAATCATTAGAATTAGGGCTTAAACTTTTCATCTTTATTTTTAGCTCAGTTCATTGGCATTTTGTAGTTATCAGTGTTTTTTTTAAAAAGAATTGAATATATTGAGACATCTTCACTTGAAAGATGCTCTACAAGATGCAACTAAATCAAAACCAGTAATAATTATCTCAGTATCTCTAAGATTTGAAAAGTAGTTGGTAATTGAAACTAACAATAAGGGTAGTTTATTCAATAAAAGAAAAGCCTGCAGTTTAAGGTAGCATTTCTGTGGCTTTCTTCCACAGAGAGAGAGAGAGCTTCTGGCAAATTCCACACTAAACGATATTGAAATGAGCAGTCCTTAAGGTGTTGTAGCCTTAAAATGGCAATGATTGTTGGCAAGCACAATTACATATGACACATGTTACAACAATAGTAATTTCAGATGAGTTTAGGCTTTACTGTTATTTCTTTGGAATAGTTCTCATTTTCATTCGGGTAATCATTTGTTTTTTTTTTCATCCATGTACTTTACCCTTTTGTCATTGTCACTAACTGGCAGGTCACACAAATGAATGAGATTGGTCAGTGGCCTACTATGCATGTTGAAAGCCATGCGAGGCAGTCTTGTAACTTAATTGGCAGTTAATGCCAGCATAGTGCTTTTATTTAAAAAAAAGGAAATAACCCAAAGGTAGACCTAGGCTTTTATCAAAATCCAAGTCAAAATTCTGACAGGCTGAATGCAAGGAGAATGTTCCCCTGGCTGAGATGTCTAGGACCTGGGACTCAGACTAAGGGATGGGCTATTTAGGACTAAGATGAGGGGAAATTTTTATCAGTAGAGGGTGGTGAATCTTTGGGATTCTCCGCCCTGGAAGGCTCAGTCATTGAAAATGGAACTTGATAGATTTCTGGATATTAAGAGAATTGAGAGAGATGTGTTCGGTGCGGAAAATGGTGCTGAGCTCAAAAGTTGTTGAATGGCAGAGCAAAGCTTAAGGGGCCAAGTAGCCTATGCTTGCTCCTAATTATATTCTTATGTTCTAATGATTGAAATTGAAGCCCTAATTATATTGTGGCTGAATTTGGCCTGTTCTTGTGTTCCTTAATTCCATTGCCATTTGAAAATCTATTAATGTTTGTCTTGGATGTACTCAGTATGTGTATTTGGGTTTGGTGATGAAGATGTAAGATCTGCAGGTTGTTGACTAGTATTGGAATTCTGACAATCTAAACCTGATTTAATTATTCTGGAATCTCTTTTAACCATAGGAATTCTGAATTGCTCAATTTCCCAAAAGCCCTGTCCGTAACTTCACTTCATAATGCCATACCTCAGGAAGATGCCTGAGCTGGCTGTTTGAAAGAGCTATCAGTTAGTCCCACTCCTTATCCTTTCTGCGAACACTCTTGGTGGGAGGGGAGGAAGATCAAGTTGGACAGAGATTAGGATCCAGATGGCATTTTTCGCACTTCGGGGTGATTTTATTTGTTTAATTTTTGAGGAACAGTTGAGCAGGTTGGGCTTAAGCTTGTTGGAGATTAGAAGAATGAAAGGTGAAACGATTGAGACTTGTAACGTTCTGAGGGTGTTTGACAGGGTACAAAGGGGGTCCCTCCTCTAGTGAGGGTATCTAGAACTAGGGGGTACAGTTTCGGATTTAGGAGGTCACCCGTCAAAGACAGAAATGAGGAGGAATTTCTTCTCTCAGGTGGCTGAAATGTTTGGAATTCTCTCTGCCAGAGAAGTGCAGAGGTGGAGTTGTTGAATATATTCAAGGCTGGAATATCTAGATTCTTGGTCAACGGGGGAGCCCAGGATTATGGGGAACAGGTAGGAGAGTGGAGCTGAGGTCAAGATCAGACCAGCAGTTATCTTACAGAGTGGTGGAACATCTTGAGGGGCTGTGTGCCCTGCTCTTGCTCCTGTTGCCTAGGTTCTTATGAGGACCCTTCCCTTGATTACAGCACTAGAGGTTTTATTTGCAGTATAGATTAATTTAGTGCATCTGCCAAGTGGAAGCAAATGCAGAACTGCCGTAAGAACTCGGCCAGTTGAGCAGCATCTGCGTAAAGAGAAACTAATTAATGTTGATTGGTTTCTCTTCCATAGACGCTGCTTGACTGGCTGAGTTCTTACAGCATGTCTGCTTTTCTCTCTTAGAACATAGAACAGTACAGCACAGGACAGGCCCTTTGGCCCACGATGTTGTGCCTAACCGATGACTTAATTAACCCGATCCCTCTTCCCCGCACATTTACCATATCCCTTACTTCTCTGCATATTCATGTGCTTGCCTAAGAGTCTCTTAAACACTCCCATGCTTTCAGCCTCCACCACCACCACCACCCCTGGCAGTGCATTTCCAAGCCTCCACTACTTTGTGTTTCTATATACAAAAAAAATGCCTCTCGTATCTCTTTTGTACTTCCCCCTTTCACCTGAAATACGTGCCCTCTAGTACTAGACATTTTGACCCTGGGGAAAAAGATACTGGCTGTCTACTCTACACCTCACATAATGTTATAAACTTCTACCAAATTTCCCCTCAGCCTCCGCTGCTCCAGAGGAAACAGCCTCAACTGGTCCAACCTTTCCTCATAGCACATGTCATTTAGTTTCAGATTTCAGCATCTGCAGTTTTCTTTGTTTCCATGACAATTGTTCAGTGATTCCTGTGTGTTGTGAGCAGCCTGGTAGCAGAATTTTGGGACAGAATCCATCT
Source organism: Pristis pectinata (assembly GCF_009764475.1). Taxonomy (NCBI): domain Eukaryota; kingdom Metazoa; phylum Chordata; class Chondrichthyes; order Rhinopristiformes; family Pristidae; genus Pristis; species Pristis pectinata. Next base: position 6,074,142 of record NC_067429.1, read on the forward strand.
ACCTGTTTTTTTGACTGTTCCCAGGGAACTGAATTTCACTGCTTTGTGTTCCTGCCATCAGGCTGTGGTGCTCTGGTCTCACCTTTGACCTGTCCATTGACTGTCATGTGTCAAGTCAAATCAAGTTGAGTTTATTATCATCTGCACAAGTATATGTGTGCACAGATGCAATGAAAAACTTACTTGCAGCAGCATCACAGGCACACAGCGTCAGATAAGCAGCATTCACAAGAAAAACAAATCAATTAGAACAAAAAGAACAAAGTTCACAGTGTTGCTATACTGAGGTAGTGATTAGGGTCGTGCAGGTTGTTTCAAGAACCGAATGGTTGAAGGGAAGTAGCTGTTCTTGAACCTGGTGCTCTGGGACTTCAGGCTTCTATAACTCGTGCTGATTGGTAGCTGCAATGTTAACCTGCTTCTCAGTTGGCAGGGCAATGTACAATGGCAGATTGTTGGGAGTTCATGGAGTTTGTTGGTGTGCAAAAGGCGAGGGTTAATCTTCAAGTGCAGAAGCCATCCCATTTCTTCTTTTAATTACTGTGGATCTGTTTCTGGGACCCATTCTCCCTCCTTTTCATAGTCTTTCATCTGCTTCGCCCCCTCTCCCAGCTGGAGGTCTTCACTTCCTCCGGAAGAGTTGAGTTATTTTGTTTTGTTTACTGATTATTCTCAGTCAGTAATCCAGTCTGGAGAATAAAAGTGAAGAGAAACAGAGTGAAATCTGAAACAAAAACAAGAGTCTTCTGCTTCTATTCCTGGTCGAAAAAAGAGGCTCATTTTCCTCTTCCCATCAAAATAGGAATTACTGGGTTGGATTGAAACCCAGAACCAAGGCATGTGACTATCACTTTAACTGTAGTTAAAGGTGAAAGTAAGCCTGAACTGGTGAGAAAGTGTTTGACGCACTGTTTCTAATATAACCATCCCAGTAAGAAAATTTAAGTTTCTTTTGTCCCTGACCACAATGCTCAGTGGACTTGGGAGAGTCTGTACAGCAACATCAGTTTGGATAGATGTTTGCTTCAGGAGATCAAGAAATTACGGAAATGCAGACATAAGACTCCAGATGCTGGAATCTGGAGCAAAAAGAACAAACCGCTGGGGATCTCAGTGGGTCAGGCAGCATCTGTGGAGGCAGAGGGACGGTTGATGTTTTGGGTGGAGACCCTGCATCAGTGTCTGAATTAATATTACTGCTCAGTATCCCTTTAATGAAGGGAATAATTTCAATGCAGCTCATTCGCTTTCTGGGTAATGTTAGTGTATTGAGGAAACAGCCTTCTTGTCACTCTTGCCCTAACTTTGGAATCACTCTCATTTTGCCCCAAATCTTCCTGTTGAACTAATGCTGTTGATCACCCAGTCTGAGAGAGATGTTGATTCCTTGCTGCAAAAGATTGGCTACTTGATTGTGAAGGTGACACGAGATTCTGCAGATGCTGGAATCTGAAGCAACACACAAAATACTGGAGGGACTCAGCAGGTCAGGCAGCATCTATGGAGGGAAATAAACAGTCGACATTTTGGGTCGAGAGTCTTCATCAGGACTGGAAAGGAAGATGGTAGGAGCCAGAGTAAGAAGGTTGGAGGAGGAGGAGGAGGAGCACAGGATGGCAGGTGATAGGTGAGTCCAGGTGAGAGGGGTGAGGAAGGGGGAGATGTAAGAAGATGACAGATGACAGGTAGAAGAGGTAAAGAGCTGAAGGAGGGGGAATCTGGTGGGAGAGGGCAGTAGGCAATGGGGGGGGGGGAAGGGAAGGAGGTGGGGAATAGATGGGCAGGTTATGAGGGTGGGATTGTGAAGGTATCGCATTGCAGCTGGTGCAGGAGAGTGAAATGGTCGTTCTGTTTGATACCTGGAATGGACAGTGCTGGGGGCTAGTGAACAAAAAGGAAGTGCACTGTTCACCAGTGATATGCTCTCACCTGGAGTCCACTGTTTAGCTTGGTGGCTGAGTAACTGGGAAAGTAAACCAAGGACTCCGGCCGGTAGCTGAGAGAATTGGTGTTCAAAGGCCAGTTTCACTAAAAAGCTGTCAGATCATTGTAAAACTCCATCTGTTCACTGATATCCTTTAGGGATGGAGATCTGTTGCCTTTTCTTGGACTGGCTTCAGAGCAAAAACAAGCTGGTTCCTTGCAACCTCCTGAAGTAACTCAGGAAACCACTTGGGTGTACCTTGAAGTTGGAGCGGGCAGTAAATGCTGGCCTTGGGAATGGCCAAGTCTCACTTGGTTTGTATCATGTATGATACAAACCAGGTTTGCTTCTTCCTTCCTTCCCTTGCCACTCCAGGGAAACCACAGAGCCTTGCTAATGAGGGTATCTCTACCTTCTATTTGCCACTTTTCCCTCCTGTCCACCCATCTCTTTCCTTCAGCAACCTCTTCTCCCCCTCCTCCTCATCTCTGCTACTCATCCTGTGATACTGATCTCTGCTGGTGAAGGGCCTCTGTTATCAAGTGCCCTCCCATCTGTCACCGCAGTGATCTTGTTCATGTGTGAGGTGTGGAGTGATTATCAGTTATCAGGGCCTTTCTATCCAGAAGGGATCCTGGATTTTCCCAACACCAGGGCCAGCCAGAGCTATTCGGTTTGGGAGACAAACTAATGGTTAATTTGATTTTCCCTATAGGTGGATCTAGTTGTCAGTGTAGTTACTTCTATGAGGACTTGTAAGTTCATGAATGTTTTAGTGGTTTCCCGGTGAAGAAACAATTTAATTATTTATTCATGATTAAATCTGTGTTGTGGTGATATAAATCTGCTAGCTCTACCTGACACTTGTACCTGGGTACGTAAGGAACAAGAACAGCTACTTCCCTTCAACCATTTGGTTCTTGAACCAACCTTCACAACCTTAATCACTACCTTAGTAATAGCAATACAATGACTACTTTGTACTACAATGACTCTTTTTGTTCTAATTGTGTTTTCTTGTAAAATTTTGTATAATTTATGTATAATTTTTGTGTTTCTTGTGGATGATGTGTATCTGATGCTCTGTGCCTATGATGCTACTGCAAGTAAGTTTTTCACTGCACCTGTGCATGCATGTGCATATGACAATAAACTCGACTTTGAACACTGTGTGAGCTGTCAGTGCACGGAGGAAATGTGGCAGCTCAATGAGACGGGTGCATTGACTCCTATCTTGGGAGGATGCAACTGAAAGTTGAGGGTTGCCAAGTGCAGCAGCTAAGATTAGTTTGGAGTGTTCTGGACGAAGTTGTTTCACGCTTCACTTCCTCATCAGAGAAACATTTGCCTCTGAATTTGGCCAGTTTTTCTCCACTGTGTTGCTAATCCTCTATGATGCCCCTGGAGCTTCAAACTAAAACGCCGTTATCTAAGACACAGCTGGAAGAAGAAAATTGAAGGCGTTATCAAAACAATGTTTTTTTTAAAAAGAGTTTTGCAAATGTGTTGTTGATTTGTGGGCAAGGAAGGGCTGCTTGACTTGACTGATTGACTGCCAAGAATAATCCAGCTGCCTCACTCTCCAACGTGCATGGGAAGGTGGGCTGCTGCTGGCATGGACAAGTCGGACACAAGTGTGAGAGAACGGCTGGTGGTTTGAAGCCAGGGTTGTAACCTCCAGGAATGGATCCAATGAGAGTCAGCTCCCCGATGCTCCCAACTTAACAACCCTACGCACCATGTGACCTTCCCCTGATTTGGTTTCAGTTGTGTATCTTCACCTTAATCTGTTGTAGCTGAAAAAAAGCTTGGTTTCAAATATCTTTGAACTTGTTTCTATCACAGAAACCTTCATTATTAATCTTGACATTTCTTTAAAAAAAAGTGCTAACCTCACTGTCACACGGTCTGATTTGTTCATTGGTTGCAAGCAACTTCATCTGACACCTCTGCTAAGTCATCCAACTTAATTACAGGCTACGTAATTAGCCTTCATATCCTTGAGCAAGAGAGCGTGTGCGCGTGTGCACTGGGGAGTTGTTGGTGTTGGAAACCCAGCCAGCATTCTTCTGGTTTGCCATTTAGCAATTCCTTCTGGGAAACTAAATAAATAAATAAAAACTTGTTGCTTGAACACTTCCCATCTGTTGTGAGAAATCCACATGGCTGCCACGTGACAGTAATGACACTGACCCCTGCTGACTGGAGGACAGCATTGCTCCTCTGATCGGAAGTGATACTACTGTCAATCAAGGTGCGGCTCCACCCACCCCTCAGGTGTGAGAGTACCTTTTGCATCTGAACCTGCCTGACTAGTATCCTTTTGTCTCTGAACCTGCTGACCATTGGCTGTGGCAGGAACCTTTGTCTTTGACTTCCACACCATTGGCTCGTTTAAGTCACAACAGTGAGGCTCCACCCAGCCTCCTAGCACCATAAAAAGGGCTGCTTCCCCTAGCCCTGTCTCCTTTGATGACCCCAGGAGTAGTGACACAACGCTGCAGAGATCATTGGTAAGAGTGCATCACCACATGATCAGGGAACATTAAGGGCCAATGCTAGTGTGAGATGGGTATTGAAGTGTTATATCTTGAAGTTGTACATTGTTACTATGTGCTTGTGTGTATTAGTGTGTGTGTGTATATTTTACCCCATTGGTGATTTCCCTCTCGTGTTTGTGGTATCCTGTGCATGAGCATGTGTGTGTCTGTTCCCATCCATTCTGTCCCGCGTTTGCCTTTGTGATTAAACTGGTTTTGGTCTACAAAGCTCGAGTCCAGAGTCCTTGATCCTTAAGACAGTTAAAAGAACGATTTCACTCAACACCATCCCACTAAGGCCGTCCCACATTACGTTGCATAAGAACATGGTAAAAACAAGTGTAGACAATTCGACCCCTCTTGTCATTAAACGACGCAGTGGCTGACGGAATCAAGACCGAACATCTCCCCGTACCCTGTGATGCTTTTTGTGTCCAGAACTGTGTTTAGTTCCTTTAAAATATTCAGCAACTTTGGGTATGGGGGAGCTTTCTCTTCACCTTCCAACCGAGAAAGGGGAGAACCAAGATTGATTTTTCCTGGCTGATGTTCCTGACCTGCAGAGTTTTGGCTTTGCTGAGATGTGCCAGGGAATCCTGTATTTTATATACAAATTATTTTTGGTTCTCTCCTGCCCATGTAACGTATTGAATTTTAAGATGTCTGACATCAAATGCCAAGATCTGGTGATTCTACACCAGGTCTGCTGTGTTTCCAGCAGTACTAACCAACAAGAACTTGGTGATTAGAGCCAACTTAAAGTCAAACATTTTCTCAAATAGCAGATTTGTTCCTTCTCCCTTTCACTGTTTTCAATGTAGCCATCTCCATTGAATGTATATGTACATTGGGATAGAGCCTGACCACATCTGACTCTGTATTGGGGTTGGGTTGGGTTGGCTGTATGTTCTGGCAAAATATTTGGATCTGGATTGTGTCCAGGTCAGGATGATTTGCTTGGTATTACCGCATGTAGCTTCCATTCTTATTTCATCCTCACATTGATCAACAGCATCATTTCTGAGGCTGGTCGACTGGTTCTGGGGGAAAAAAATGTTAAATCCTGAGGATTGTGTTTGGATCAGCTGAGGGGGCTTGGGTTGGGTTTTAATTTTAATCCCAAGCAGAGATGGACATTGGGCACCTTCTGCCAGTAGACATTTGTGTTCAAAGAAAGCCAGTGCAATGATGTCTATTTACAAACAACAGCAGAAATAATGGGGTATTAAGGGTCTCCAGAACAAAGGGAAATAACGTTATAATTCGAGCTTGGCCAATTTGGAAGCACTTTGCCACCCAGTGGTAATGGAAATCTTTCCTGAAAACTATTGAGGAATACTTCAAACTCTGGTCAATGAGAGCTTTATTAGTCAAGGGTGCTGAGGAAATGGCAAGTAGATGGAATTTAGATGTAGATCAGCTGTGGTATCATTGAAGAGCAACATAGGCTTGAGGGTCTGAATGTCCTACCCAATCACTAGTAAATCTGAGTACAGACATCTAATGAAAGAGATGTGTATATCTAACCATAGATTCTCTTGGTTACTCTGAGAGAAGATAAATCATTACTCACTTGTACACATGTATTCCTTTTTCTACGAGAAATGAAAAGTTGTACTTGCAGAATGGCTTTTACAATTTCAGTGGCCCAAGGTGCTTTATAGCCAACTTGTGCAGAGCAAGCTCCCATAAATAGGAATGGCCAGGTCATCTGTTTTTCTTTCCAGTAGTGTTGAATGTGGGGTAGATATTGGTCAGGCCTCTGGGAGTAACTTTTCTGCTCAAAGGATTGGTGACATGGGATCTTTTGCATTCAACAAGCAAGACCTGCTTTGTTTAACATCTCAACAAAAAAAACAGTGCAGAACTCCCTCAGTCAACCTAGATTGTAATGCAAAGTCTTTGCATTGGGGTATTGAACCCATGACGAAGTGACCTGCAAACATCTGTGCTCGCTTTGTTCAAATGTGCACTGTTAAAATAATCAATACAGAGATTGGCAAAATATGGCTCATCAATTAGCTGAAGGCTTCCTCTGGCTGCTTGGAGGTCCCTTTTGGTAGAAGCTGACCACTTGTGGGGGAAGCAATTAATTTTTCCTTGCATAACTGCATGAGGAGCAGAGGAATCCAAAGATAAACCGTTGTGCATGAAGTAGACACGAGAATGGGTGGAAATCTGGAATAAGAACAGAAAATGCTGGAAATGCTCAGGCAGGCCAGGCAGCATCTGTGGAGACAGAAACAGTTAATGTTTCTGGTCCAGGAATCTACTCTCCTGAGTGTTTCCAGAATTTTCTGAGAATGGGTTGAGTTACCTTTTCACATTCTTGCAATTGGTGTAGATTGCAACGTGTGGCTGAGGTGTTGATTTCCAGAATGAAGTCGTGCTGGTGTCATGTTTTCTACCCAAATGGAAGAAATGTTCTCCCATTTTTATAATTCCTGTTGCTTGCTTTGGTAATGAAGTGAAACCTTGTGGGAATATGTGTGTAACCATGGAAACTAAGGGTGTTTGTTTCTATTGTTTTCCCCAGGCACTACCCAAAATCTTCATTCACCGCTGTGGCAGACACTCCAGAAAACCTGCGCTTGAAGAAACAAAGCAAGTTGCAGAGTCAAGTAAGTACTTCCACCATCTGGTGTCAAACTTCCTACAAGGTGTGGGATTGCCTGCTATCTTCTCACCACCACAGTGTTTCTGAAAGCCATTGCAGCGTGCAAGTTCCGCCAAGGGTCTGTAAAGGGGTTGGACAATAAGGAAGAAAGACTTGTTAATTTACTGCTGTTCATGTTCCTCTCGTGACATTCAAAAGGACCTTGCAGCCATTTTTTTTGAAGTGTAGTCACTATTGCAGCAGCAATGCAGCAGCCAATTTGTACATGGTAGAGCATCCCACAACCAAGGTTGTCCCTTTGTATGTTACTCCAGATTTCCAGCATCTGCATTCTCTTGTCTCCAACAGGCTGTCTCGATTGGGTTATTGGTTAAGATGTAATTAATAGCCATCAGCACATAACTCTTCTTTTTTTTTCAAATAGCACTATGGGTTTCTATGTCCACTTGAGAGAACTAATGGGGCCTCAGCTTCATATTTCAGCTGAACAACACCACCACCATTTTTTGGTTCGTGTGTCTCCCAGTTCTGTACTAAAGCTTGGCAGAATGATGTGCTCAACTACCTGTGGTGGGACTTGAACCCACACCTCCTGGCAGTGAGGCTACCCATAGAGCTATGGTTGGCACATTGCAGCTTGGGTTCTTGGAACCCAAGCTTGTGAACTCTTTCTCCTTGTGACGTGCGCAGTATGATGATGTGACGGCTCCCTGGTTCAGTGGCATGTCTTTTGATGCTGCTTCTGCTGATGTATTAGCTCCCTCGGATTTGAGCAGAGCAGAAGTGGAGCCAGAAAACTGTGCAACTGCTCAAAACAGTGGATCATGTCAAGGCATGATCCCTCGCCAACTCCCAAAACAAACAAGTACCTTCAGAATTAGCTTTCCCAAAAATAATGCAATAGGTAGTGCATTGAGATGGTTAACATATTTAAAGGGCTAAGTATATTAGAAATGCAAGAGACTGCAGAGAGTAGAATCTGTAGCAACAAACGATATGCTGGAGGAACTCAGTGGGTCGACCAGCATCTGTGTGTGTGTGGGAGGGGGAAGAAATTGTCGATGTTTCAGGTTAAAACACTGCATCAGGACTGCGTTTTGACCTGAAACATTGACAATTCCTTTTTCTCCCACAGATGCTGCTCAACCTGCAGAGTTCCTCCAGCAGATTGTTTGTTGGCCAAGTATGTTACTTGGAAAATTGTGTTTCAGCCATCCAAATGAAATGCATCCAAATGAAATGCATCCAAATTGAAGAGCCTTGACCTGAAACAGCAACTGCCCATTTTCCTCTACGGATGCTGAGTTCCTCCAGCAGCTTGTTTTTTGCTCCAGATTCCAACATCTGTGGTCTCTCCTGTCTCCAGAATAGATTTGCATTTGAGTTTAAGTGAACTCATGGAAAATTTTGCACTTCATTGGGTCTGTTAATCCATGGATTTGTGAAGCTTTGTAATTGAATCGATAAGTGACGTATTCAATGCAAATCTGCTTTACCATGTAATGCCCCCAGACAGTGTGCTATTGATAAATGCCAGGCAATGTACAAGTCCACAGTGACTGAACATAGACTCTAGCCTCTGATTGCTTGCTTGAAATGTAATTGCTGTCTAGAACTAACTGCCTTTAAATGAGCTACACATGCCAGCTTCAAAACAGTGCTAATCTCCCTCTGTTCCCTGGAGTGTAGTTCCAGCAAGGGAGAGTTGCCTGTAAGTAATGCAGTGAGTATATGTAGCTGGGTACTGGGACTCTAGGCAACTGACTGAAATACCCTGCTAATATTTCATGCACAAGTTGTACTCATACTATATAACTGCATCTGCAGTAAATAGTAACAGAAAGAACCATTATATCGATGCTGGAACAACACTCTATTGCTCACATAATAATAACTGGAAGTAGAAAGAAGAAGTGCAAACAAATGCTGATTGTAGTTAATATATTTTTAAAGTTTTTATTCTACAAAGTGATGTAGTGGTTACTTAGTACAGATAATGCTTTTATCCTGTTGGGCACAGCTAGAATATCTTGAAATGGGAATAATGTCAAATAGGCCATTGGGAGAATTTATAATCTCCACAACAGACTTCTTCATCTGCTGGTGTGTGCATATGGGGGTGGGGTTTGACTGGATTAGTGGGGAAGACTACATCTGTTCTGTCTCATTCAAAGGGTGGTTTGAAGCCAATCTCCTCTGCTTTTGTTGAGCGATCTCCCGCCTCATTGATTCTGAAGTGGCAGCTGAGGAGAGTGGTTTAGCAGCCTGATTTGGGATGGATGATGGATGCTGTGCTCATTCAAAGTCACTGATATTCTGAGCTCAAAACGCAACCTTAGCTATTTTTAGACTTTGTATAAATCGGTTCTTCAAAATTAGCATCTTTTCAGCTGCAGAGGATTATTTATATTTGCAGTGTTGACCCGGCAGAGCGCACATTTTTTTTCTTATAAATGGGAATATTTTTTTCTCCTGTGAAGATTGACCCTTGCTGAGGTTCTACAGGCATTGTGTCTAGGAGGGAGAACAATGAGAGAGAAGGAAAGAGTGTGTGTGTGTGTGTGAGAAGGCAGAGCATGGAGTTGTCACTTTTCCTGGTCAGATATCAGACCACTGGACTGGGAGAGGAACCAGAATCAAACGTGGCCCCTTGCAATCCAGCAGGGTGATGTCAATGGGATTGTGCTCTACCGTCCATTTCCAGCCTCTGTCACAGCTGCCCAATTATTTCACCCTATTTGTTCTCTGGTAGACTTCGCTCAGCTGTTCAACCATGACCAACTGTCCTTCTGTCTTCTCCCTGTTCTTCTCTGGTTTATTCTGTCCCCCTTCTTTGGCACGCTTGCTCTCAATCCTTCGTCTCTGTTTTTTCTCCCTCTGTTTATCAGTGATCTGTCCCCCTGCTTTGTCTCAATGTTCTTGCTTTTGTTGTTGGCTCTGCCACCTTGTTATAAACAGCCAAGTTTTCCAAAGTCTACTTAATTGAAGAGCAGTGAGAGTTTGAGTTGCCAACACTGGCCTTTCTGTCTGGTCGCTAGAACTCCTTATGTTTTCCCAGCTGGTCTAACTTCTGTCTTCCATTTCCGTCATGTCCAAGTGTCTGAAGGTGCTGACAGATTGATAGGCTCTGCAAGGAACTGCCATCAGTGTGTCAAACCTTCATGTTCATAAGAAATTGCTCACTCAAATCTGGGCCAGCAAAACTACAATTCAGACACAACTGAGATCACACTGCTGCTTGGAGTATGAAACTTAGATTGTGTCAACAGCAGAGAATGAGTCTGCACAATTTCATATTGCACTTGTGCTTCACAGTGGCCTCCCCTCACTCCTTTATCTCACCCTGTTAGTTTACCTTTCTTCTCCCTTGAGTTTATCCAGTTTTCCCTTCTATGTTTGTCATGTCCAATCACAGAAATGAGATTCCATGTTCTATCCATGCTCAGGGTGAAAAAAAATTCTGTTTTGTCCGATCTATTTAATGTGACTCTCTTGTCTTAATGACCCCTGGTTTTGCAACCCCTGAAAGTCAAGACCTCACGATAGCTACCCTGTTTAAAAATGTTCATAATCTCCAAGACCTCCATCACTTCTCACCACAGCTGTTCTGGAGGGGGAGAAAAGCCACAGCCTGTTCACTTTCTCCTGTTGGAAATGTCAAGTTATTCTCATTTCCTTTTTCACCTTTTCCACAGTCTCTGGAACTATGGAAACTGTGGACAGTAGGCAAAGTGGCTACCTAACCATTAACGATTGTACAGGAGAGCGTATTGAGGGAAGTGACATTGAGGTGAGACCTGTTTGTCAGACTAGTTGGTTTCCTCTCGCACCTGCTCTGAAGTGTGATCTGAGACTGCATGCATAGAACATCATCTTCCAAAAAAACCCACAATTTCTTTTTAAATTTCTGTCTTTCACATGTTAGAAGTACTCCATTTCTTAGTGTGATACTTCAGGTAAGGTCTGGTGGCTTCCTCCTTTGTGATATTTATTCAATTGATGAGGCAGTCTGCCATACTTGAGTTGGGGTGGGGTCACACTGTTTTTAAATTATGGTTTCTGCACCTTCAGAAAATATTGCTGATCCCATCATCATCAGTGCACTTCACCTCGATCTGTCTCTGTTCTCTTCCTTTTATTTCTCCCACTAGTGTCCATGTCCATGTTATGTGTGGTGTCTGGTTCGGTGTCATGGCTCTTAATGCTCCTACAGTTTCTTAGAATGTCGAATAAACCAGAGCAACAAACAATTTGCTGGTGCAACACACAAAATGCTGGAGGAGCCCATGGACTAGATGGGCCAAAGGGCCTGTTTCCATGCTGTATAAATCTATGACTCTATAACTTAGCGAGTCAGATAGTATCTGTGGAGGGAAATGGACAGTCAACATTTTGGGCTCGCAGGTGGTCCAGGTGAAGGGTCTCGACCTGAAACGTCAACTGTCCATTTCCCTCCACAGATGCTGCTCGATCCGCTGAGTTCCTCCACTGTTCTGTGTTTTGCTCCAGATTCCAGCATCTGCAGTCTCTTGTTCTGTCTCCAATCTGCTGGAGGAACTCGCAGCATCGGTGGGGGGAGGAATCGTTGATGTTTTGGGTTGAAACATTGCATCAGATCCCCCACCCCACACATACAGAGATCCTGCTTGACCTGCTCAGTTCCTCCAGCAGCTTGTTTGTTGCTCCAGGTTCCAGCATCTGCAGTCTCTTCTGTCTCCAGTCTAATAAGATATCTTTATTAGTCACATGTACATCGAAACACACAGTGAAATTTTTGCATAGAATGTTCTGGGGGCAGCCCGCAAGTGTCGCCACACTTCCGGCGCCAACATAGCATGCCCACAACTTCCTAACCCGTACGTCTTTGGAATGTGGGAGGAAACCGGAGCACCCGGAGGAAACCCACGCAGACACAGGGAGAACGTACAAACTCCTTACAGGCAGCAGCCGGAATTGAACCCGGGTCAAATATACCAGATTCAGAAAGTGCAGGACTTTTTGGACTGTGCCTTGCCACTTAATTTTACTTTGTATTTGTATACAAGTAAATCTTTAATGGCAGGTCTGTGTCCTTATAATATTGTGTCCACAGGAGCAAACAGGAATGGGAGAAGGCCACTCAGCCCTTCAAGCCTGTCCTGCCATTGTATGGTCATGGATGGTCTGCCCCAGCCTTTCCTTCCAACTGTTGCTGCTTCAGGAAGCTTCATTTCTTGTTAAGCCTTTCCAATGATTCCAACCTTCCTGTGGTCCTGCTCAGCAATCGGGCACGTGGTGGGGACTAGGGGCAAGGAGGTGGAGTTGCCCTTGTGACAATATTATTGCCTATTCGTTGAAATTGGTGATAATTTGAGGCTTAAACCACCTGATTAAACACTAAGCAGCTGGGGCATTCCAAGCAGGAAGCGTTACAGATTCAAACTCATCAAATTAATGGAAGTTTTGGGAATTGTAGGCGGGATGCAGGATGTGAGGTCATGGTCACCCTGTTGATCTGACCTCGAGGAATTGTGCTGAGATGTTGAGGGGTCTGGGAAAACTGAATCAAACAGCATGCCAACACTTATCAGTCAAGCTCTCTAAAGTAATAGATTGTTGTTTGTGGGATACTAATGTGTGGGTTTGCCAATGCTGGCTGGAGGAGTTCCAAAGCGTCAGTCATGTGACACTGACCATGCGTTGTGATCCCATGATGCCTAATCAGGTGACTTGTACAAATGTTTCTGTGTTCAATTTCCAAAGATTGGGTCTCTCCACCTTTTGTGAGATTTGTTGATCCTGGTTCACTGCCAGCAAGTTCCAAGAACAAGGAGCAAAAAAAAATCCTGCTGGAGGAACTCAGCGGGTCAGGCAGCATCTGTGGAGGGAAACGGACAGTCGATGTTTCAGGTTGAGAGCCTACATCTGGACTGAGAGTCGAGGGGAGATGGCTGGTATAAAGAGGGGGGGTGGGAGGGGTGGCAAGAGCTGGCAAATGGTGGATTCAGGTTGACTGGCAGATGGAGAGAAGGTGGAGAGAGACACAGAGGCCGGGAGCTTATAGTTAGAGGCAGGAAAGGGCCGCTATTTCCTATCTTCTGCTATTTCCACCCTTCCCTCCACCATCTGCCAATCACCCCCTCCTCACCGGGATCTACCTATCGCTTGCCAGCTCCTGCCCCATCCCTTCCCCTCGCCTCCCTATCCTGGCTATCTCCCCTCTACTCTTTCAGTCCAAATGAATGGTCTCGACCCGAAATGTCGACTGTCCGCTTCCCTCCACGGATGTTGCCTGACCTGCTGAGTTCCTCCAGCAGCTTGTCTTTTGCTCCAGATTCCAGCATCTGCGGTCTCTTGTGTCTCCAAGAACCAGAAGGCTGTTCAGATTAAGATGAGTGGGTGAAAGGGGGATGAGCTGGGGAGGGAAGTGTGGGGCAAGGAAGAAATAAAGAGGATTGGTAGGGAGGGAAGAGGGGAAACCGGATTGGTGGGTTGAGAGAGTTGGATTCTAGTAGTTATTCGTGTAAACTTGTGCAAATTACATAAGGGAGCAACTTGGTATAAGTTCGTGCTTGAGTTACCAACCCTCAAGGGTTTATCAGCACCTGAATCACAGTCTGAGAGAGGGGCAACACACTGCTGTGGAAAATTTGAGTGGCTGGTCTGCTGGGTGCCAGAATCGCAGGCTGATAAGAGGCTCCTGGCTCCAAGATCGCCCCTCCTGGCACACACCTCACTCTTTCTGTGAAGTGGTGAATCCCACTGCTTTGTACTACAACGCTGACCCAAAGTACTTCATCGGCTGTGGCACGTCATAGAGCTGTACAGCATGGAAACAGGCCCTTCGGCCCAACTGGTCCATGCTGACCAAGACATCCTTGATAGGAAATGGAGAAGAGAGAAATGAGCTAGATTAATTTTTCAAAACTATTTGTTTCTCTAGTTTTGCAATTTAAAAGTTACAATTCCAAAGTGTGTGGCTGAGAATGGGAGGATGGGGACATCACACCTGGGTCAGATCTGCTTGTGTCAATCCAGTTAAATGGAAGAGGAGCACACAGGTCTGAGTCTTGGAAATGCTCATCTGTTTATTTATACATGCGTCTGATCAGTGTCTCCACTCTGTTTACCGGAGTTCTGTTTGGCAAGGCAGCAGATTGCAAGCGATCAGAACCTCTAAATAATTAACCATTAGTACAGTATTATCAGCATCCACACTCCTTACCACAAGGGTTTTAGTTTCATTTGTCCTTGTACCTTTTCTGGCTCTGTTCTGATCACACTTGCATTGCACCCTGCATCATAAAACAGATTAATAAGTCACTTGCTCTTTGTGCAGTCTTGCTGTGCTCATTGGTCACACCATTTGCTTGTGGAACAGTAGTCACACATCTGACGTGCTTCATTACTCGCAAAATGATCTGGAATGTCTCAACTATATGATAAGTGCTCCTGCTGCCAACTAGCATTGACAGAGTACCATGTAATTCACCCGTAGTGTACAAGTTGCTTCCTCCCACCCTACTCTATTATTGGGAGGAGCCACCCTTGCAAAAGCACCTTTCTTTGGTTTAATGCACACACAGTTTTTTCCTTGTAAGCTTTATTTCAATGATGGGGAGGAGGAGGAAGAAATTGGTTTGCGTTTTGAATGATAATAGACTGTTGTTTTACAATTTCATTGCTTCAAATATAGTTTAGTAAAATATGAGGGGGGGAAAAAAGACCTGAAAAATAAACTTCCAGTTCAACCCTAATTTTATTCGATGAACGTGCTGCTGAAGTTGAACTGATGTACAAGTCATCCTCTAATCCTCCTGGCTGCCAAAAATACCTAGAAATAGATGTAGATAGGGCCCATTTCTGTGCTGTACGACTCTTCGGCCCAACTGGTCCATGCTGACCAAGATTCCTGTTTGGCCCATGTTACTCTAACCTTTCCTATCCATGTACCTGTCCAAGTATCTTTTAAGTGTAATCCAAGTTTCCAGAATCATAGTGAGACAGATTGGCATTAAGCTTATAGAAGGAGATATTCAGGTAATCAAGAAATAAGGCAGAGATGGACTTAATGAGTGACTGAAAGGAGTTAGGGTTGGAGAGACTAGAAGAATTCCAAGTCCAAGGTAAACCATGTCAAAGATACCAATACCAAAAGAAGATGAGAGACACCTGAGGGCAAGGTGGAGAAATCTATAATGCCTGCCAGGTGCAGAACTGAAGAAAGTGAGAGTTAAGTTGATGTGAGATCCTGTTGGTTTGAGTTTGCATTGACATGTTGAAATGAAGCCAGTGCAGGCCAGTGAATTTCGGGTTATGGTGGATAGGATTCTGTGAAGTAGGTGACGTGTAGAAGATGGTGGATGGATCTGGGGTGTGTTGACTGAAAATAGAGTTGTGTGCTTATTGGTGGACGGGTTGAAGCTTGGATGGAGCGGAAATATAAAAAGTTTCTTTTTCAAAGATTTACAGCAGATGGTTGCTTTATGCACCATTAACAGCTCTCCTGTATGTACGTGACCAGAGCCCTCATCCCCTCCTGCTGTGTCTGAGTTGATGGAAGTAGCAGATGCACAGAACCAGCTCCGTCACAAGCCTATGGTTTATTGCAGGAGCCCTGATGTGAAATAGTGCAGAGCAGGAGGAAAATTCCTTTCCTGACCCATCACGTCCTCCTGAACTAAACTCCATTGGATCCAAGGGTGTGGCTCTGGCACTGAACTGTGTAAGGCAGCTCATTCACTGCACACATCTAGGTGTCATACTGTGAGAGAAATGTCAGTAACTTTGGGTCATTGCATCCCTTAACTTCTTGTTTGGAGGAATGAAATGCTCTATTTAAATATTTAGATAACTGGAGAGAGAGTTTATGATAAAGCAGCTTCCTGATTTATTCCCATTTATTGAGGCTGGACTCGGAGTTCTCATTTCCTATGGCTCCTTGTACAGTTTCCAATAAGATTAAATGCTACTTTTTAGCTCCTTGTTTCAACAGGACCTTGTCCTTGTACATTCAGTTAATTGTTGAGCTTAAATTGGGGTGAAGAAGATAATAAAATTCTGAGAACCTGGAGTGTAACTGTGTTCAGGTTGTAGTGACTGGGAGATTTCATTGCACACTTTCCAGTAACGCCAATCCTACCTCACTAGATTCAATCTTCAGGGCCTCTACAAATTGTCGGATCCGGTTATTTTCAAATCTGCTGGTTCTTTCAGGAGTCTAAGAATGAGTTGAAAACAACTTGGTGCTTCGCAAAGTTTTATTGGAAAAGTTTAAAACAAAGAAACAGTCACAGAGCACATGGCACCAGCTTTACTACTGGGAGATGAGCCGAGACAAAGGAACTAAAAGTGAGCTAGGGCCGGGGGGGATAAAGAAAAGAGGGGGTGGGGGGCAAGACAGTGATAAACAAAAAATGACACCTTTTATATCTGAGATAAGAGGTACTCCTTAGATAACAATAGTCCAATCAGGAAACCTATTAGATATCTGTGGCAAAATCAACCAATGAGAAAGCACGTATTCACCCGATGAACGAACCAATAAGCTAAGAAGCAGCTGTTCCTTGTACAGCCACTTAAGGTGTATTAAACACTATACATGTTTTAAAAAAAAACTACTTAAAACAGTCAAATCCAACAATATCTGGGGGAAAAAAATGACTATATTCATGCTCTTGAAGTGTTTTGGTTTGAGCATGTGTATTTTCTGAGTATTTCCACACAATGTGTGGTGACGGCTGTACTTGCCGTTGTGGGTATCTTCCTCTGCAGTTGATTCAACCAAGGAGATCGGATTGCTGCGCAGAAAGTGAGCGGAGACCAGACTGTGAAGAATGAGCACAATGTGTCTGACAGCATTTGAGGCTTCTGTGACTGGAATCTCGGACATGACAGACACTGGCGATAAAGTTAACATTTACGTTACATGTTCCTTTTTATTAGAATGGTCTTTTCTTTATATTGCATTCTTTTTACCAGAGAATTCCTTTATTTATCAGCAATATTCCATTGTGAGTCCCTTTTACGATCAGATACGATGAAATAGAATCCCAAATTATGGAGCATGCTTTCATTGGCCACTTGTCTTCTGGTCAAAGGCTGACTGACCATGGTCTCCACCTGGGTATTGCCACACTCTATTGGAGAAAGTGCCTACAATTTGCATGGCCTCTATCAAATCCTTCGGTTATTCCAATGGGCTCTCCAGCTTTCATACCAGTGTGGAAACGTCAGGCAGATCATTTCATCCATAGAGATCCCATCCAATGAAATTAATGACGGTTGGTTTGTCTTGCTTGGTGGTTGAGGGAAGAATGCAGGTCAGGGTGCTGAGAACTTAATGGATTGGGATTTTTCAGGCATCACAGTTGCCCGAGGAACATAATTGATGGTTGAAAGTGGGGCCCTCAACAATGTGAACTTGGACTCCTGCTGCCTTGTGGTATTCAGGTGGTAGCAGAGCCTGTTTGTAGATGTTGGAACCTGGGCAATGGATAATTGGGTGACAAACAAAGGGGGAAGCAAGGTAAAGTTGGGGTGAGGGTAATGGAAGCCTAGTACCTGACAGAGCCCAAGGCAGAAGTTTGATCTCTCCCCTTTGTGGAAAATACCCAAGGTCAGAAAACCAAGCACACAGTGATTTCTGTTTATAAAATCTCAGCCCGCGGGAGAGATCCCTATGGTAACCAAACTAATTCCACTCCTCCTGTATGATGCAGCAAGCCAGTTCTGGTTATTGTGTAAAATATATGGATGTTGTAGAGAGACTGGGGGAAGAGGGCTGTCTTCTTGTATTGGCAGGCTTTCTCAGACAGACTAGGTGAGGGCAGGACAGTTGGTTTAACTCGAGCATGGTTATTGATCTGGATGCAAGGTGTGACATTGGCAGGGACTGAGAGAAAATAAATCAGCTGGTGTTTCCAGTTCTGATCTGCTCAAATGAAGCTCTGCCTTTCAGCACAAAGAAAATAAGACTTGCATTTCTATAGTGCCTTTCACTTGTGTTTCAGGAGGTCACAAACCACTTTCCAGCCAATGAAATGATTGGAAGTGTCGTCATTGTTGTGATGTAGTTAACCTGGCCCCTGACTTGCACACCATAAAACCGTAAGATCTAGGAGCAGAATTAGGCCATTCAGCCCACTGAATCTGCTTCAATTATGGTTGATTTTTTTTCAACCCCATTCTCCTGCCTTTTCCGCATACCATTAACCATCTCACCAATCAAGAACCTATCAATTTCTTAAATACACCCAATGACTCGGTCTCCACAGCCGTCCATGGTAATGAATTCCATAGATTCATCACCCTCTGGCTGAAGAAATTCCTCCTCCATCTCAGTCTTAAAGGGACATCCCTTTATTCTGAGGCTGTGCGCTCTGATCAGAACTGGTGAAGGGTCTCGACCTGAAACGTCGACTGTCCATTTCCCTCCATAGATGCAGCCTGACCTGTATCCTCCAGTATCTTATGTGTTGCTCCTTTAAGGAAGGTATCCAGGTAGTGGAGAGGTTTAGGGAGGGATTTCCAGCACCTGGGAAATCCCTCCCTAAACCCATCCCAGACCCTCTCTCCTGCTCCCTGCCATCGGGCAGAAGATACAAAAGCCTGAAAACACGTACCACCGGGCTCAAGGACAGCTTCTATCCTGCTGTTATGAGACCACTGAATGGTTCCCTTGTCCATTAAGATGGATTCTTGACCTTGCAATCTACCTCATCATGGCCTTGCACTTTACTGTCTACCTGCACTGCACTTTCTCTGTAACTGTAACACTTTATTCTGCATTCTGTTACTGCTTTTCCCTTGTACTACCTTGATGTACTGATGTGATGAAATGATCTGTGTGGCTGGCACTCAAAACAAAATTTTGTGACAATAATAAACCAATTTACCAAATTTACATCATGGCCGTGCGGTGGAAATTAGGAATGAGCAAGCGGACATTTGAAGGAAAGCAGAAACCTTGAAGGATTGTTGGGCTGGAGGGAGTGAGAATTTGTTGGGTGTTTAGAAGTCTGAATAGTGTGTTCAACAAGAGATGCACATCTTCAGCTGTAATCTTGGTTTTACCTGTTATCTGACTGGTGACGTTGTTATTGTAAGCCCAACAACATATTACTCTCTAAAAAGGCAAGGAATTTGGGGTTGACTGGAATGTAATATTTAACACAACAGGAATTTCACTAGGAATGCAGAAATATATTTCCCTGCTCCTGATAAATTCCAGGCAGAGAATTCCTCAGAACTGATGTGAAGCAGTCCATTCGTCAAAGGAATTGAGATAGTTTTTTCCTTTTTTGTCTGTCTGTCTCTCTCTCTGTCTGTGCATCTCTCTCTGTCTGGGAACTGATTCTAACAACGTATCACATGAAATGTGGCCAGCTATATCCCCTACCCCCTCCTCTGTATTCTTGATGAACCCAATAACCTTTGGGACATTCCAAACAAGAACAGGAGGAAAAATGTTTAACAGGGTAGGACCCTCTTGAGTGTTTCTCTACCTCTGCACCATTACACTGTAATGTTTTCTGCTGCTCTGAGTAGTTAAATGACACATCAGAGGTTATGTTAGAATTCAGTGATTGTGAAAGTAGTGCAGAACCACTGGAATTCAAAGCCCTTAGAGAGAGAATACACAATTATTGCTTACACCCAGGGAACACTTGCTATTGACAGGCAAGAACAGGTGATCTTGTTTACCTCACCTGCCTCAATACCGACGTGTCTGGAGTATTATGACCAGATGTTTCCCAACTCCTCTCCACTTCAAAAGAAGTTGGAACTACAGTAAACTCTTTCAGTAAATGCAGGATAGAAAAATGCACTGAGTGGGGGATAGTTAAACATAAATTACATGCATAAAATCAATCTTGGACACCTACAGCAATGTGAGGAATGGACCAATGATCTCCAGTCTGGCTGGATAGAGTGTTGCAATGATATGCAATGATATGCAGCCTTCCAGAATTCTTGGGATTGTGACTCATGGACTAATCTCGCCTCTCTGGCCCCATTAACGGTTAAGTAAGGTTAACCGGGCTGTGGCTGTGAAGTAGGTGCAGAAATGGTTACCTTTGTGGTCACAGTATCTGCAAGTTCTTGACTTCACCAGCTACATTAGGGACATTTAAGAGACTCTTAGATAGACACATGAATGGTAGAGAAATGGGAAGCTATATGGGAGGGGGAAGGGTTAGATAGATCTTAGAGCAGGATCAAATGTCGGCACAACATTGTGGGCCGAAGGGCCTGTACTGTGCTGTAGTGTTCTATTTCTGTGTTCTAATCCAAACTTGTGTCTCAGGGGGTCTGCTTGAATCTAATTTGTTCACCTCTGACCACTGAAACAAGGACAAGTAAAGATCAGCAATTGTGAACAGAGTAAAGAAAGGCATTTCTCTAGCATGTATCTGAAGCTGAGGATGCCCCAAAGCATTTTGAAATCTATCAGCTACTTTTAGTCACGGTTAAACAGGAAACACAGCAGCCAATCTGGACACAGCGTGATCTCACAACCACCAATGGTGATATTTCAGCCAATCTGTTCTGATGATACTCGAACGCTTGAATATTATTTGGGACTCCCTAACTCGGAGCAGGATCTTTTTAAGTGCACTCAAAACTACAGGAGCATTGGTGTAACAGATAATTGGGAGCCTGGCACCTTTGGTGCTCCTGCAGACTGCAGTATTGGCTGAGCTTCTCTGGAATGTGACAAACTTGTAGCTTCTGACTCAAAGGCAACAGTGCTACACGTGGCTGACACCCACACAGGGTGGTGCAGGTACAGACAGACTGCCTGGAAGACAGTGGAGGTGGATAGTGCTGATGAATTAAAATAAAACTTGAAAGATTTTGGCAGAAAACATACTTGAGGTATAGCAACAAGAGAGCAGTGTGTGGGTGGTATTTGAGCCTTGGGATCAGTGAGATGGATTGCATTAGTTTATTATGGTAGAAACATTGATTCTTCTGGAAACATTAGACAGAAACTGAAGCTAAAATTTATATTTATATAGCCAGATCCCAAAGTTTATTACTTAGAAAATCTTGTGCACTATAAGTGGATGTGCTTTATCGTGTAGGGTGGCAGGGAATATTTCTGCTGTGGATTTGTTGCTGTAGGCTTCCTGAGGTCAGCACTTTGCCATGCTGAGTGGAAGTGTGCGATTGAAGCCAGGCTGTGGAGAGAGATGACGAGTGCTCGTGGGGATCTGGTGTGTGGGATTACTGGTTCTTGGTGGTAGTGGTGGGAGGTTGGGCTTGTAGGTTGAGGATATGGGAAGGGTTGGCGTTCTGACCAGTTGGGGAATGGGGGAGTTGGTGGACCTGGAGGGTGGTGGTAGGCATTGAAGGGTAAAAGGAAAGTATGGGATTAGTGGATTTCACTCTGAGTTTCTAATTGCAGAGCAATGGAAAAATACAGGGCTCCACTATTTAATTCCTAGGCTCATGTTACTTGCAACAAAGACGAGATGGAAGGAGCTAAGTTTTGCCAGGTCAGTCACCCTCATTCCCCCCCCATCATTGGCATTGAGATCCTTGCCACATGCTGCATCAGGTCACCCCCATGCTAAAGTTTATTTAACCCATCAGCCTTCTTGTTGACCTACATGGCCCCGGATCTCCTCATATTTAAAGTTCTCTCCGTGGTTTTCCCTTCTCTATCTCAATTGCTGCCTCTAGCTCACGAACCCTCTGGAAACTGCAATCCTCTGGCTTTGGGGCACCCTGTTATATCCTTTGCCCTCCTTTAGCTCACAACGTTTCTAGGTGTTTTGGCCTCAAAGACTCTTCCCTCCTATTCAAATACCTGCTGGAATCTCCCTCTGACCTGGCTTTTGATTATTTGTGTTAATGCAATAAACTCTGATAATCTGGGACCCTGGGGGTATTGGTGCCAAACTCGAGGATTTTCCTGACCATTGGATGTTAATCCTTTTAGTACCCAAACACTTCTTTAAATAAATATGCTACACAGCAGTATAATAAATCTTCCAGTGAACCCAGTAAGTTTAAAGGGAGTGGGAAAGATGCAAGCATTCTGGACCCCAATCCCATCTCTAGCTGCATCCCAGGCAACACTCCAGACCACTGGCATGCTATTGGAAAGGAAGCACGGTGCCACTGTATAAAAAGCCTTACACTTGCCAGCTGTGGGGGTTTTACACCAATGCGTGTTTTCCCAGTCTTGTCAACTTGTAACATAAGCAGGCTGTGTTCCAAAACCTCCTGAACCTCTAGCTCTGTATCTTCACGCAGAGACACAGCACAGAAACAGGCTCTTTGGTCCACCGAGTCTGCGCCGACCATCAAAAGCCCATTTACACCAATCCTATGTCCTATGTTAATCCCAATTTTTTTATTCTCTCCACATTCCCATCAACTCCTTCCAGATTCTACCACACAGCTAATCACCAGAGGGCAATCTACAGCGGTCAGTTAACCTACCAGCACAAGTTTGAGATGTCGGAGCACCCAGAGGAAACTGGGCTGCTCAGAGGGAGAGCGTGCAAACTCTGCACAGAAAACACCCAGAGTCAGGATTGAACCCGGGTTTCTGACACCTAGAGGCAGCAGCTCTACCACTGTTCCACCCCTCATGAGTCGCATTTGGGTAGTAAATATACAGCCACTCTAAAGTGTAAAGGAATTGGCTTCCCAGTATGACGTGCGGAAACTGAAGATAATCCAGTGTCCACCCCCTCCCATTTTGTACCCTCAAATCTGCCAAACCAACCTCTGTGCTCAGTGTTTTGGGTCCCTTGAGAGAGAGAGAGAGAGAGAGGCTGAATTTGGAAGTGCAGTGTCCGAGGTCAGCCCAACTTCTTCATAGCTTAATCCGTTTTCAGTTAAACCCCGTGTTGGTGGTGATATAAACATACAAAGAATGAATGCAATTACACTTGTGTCACTGAGGTCTGAGTTTGAAATTGGACAGCGCAGCCCCCCCACACCACCACTCCAAGTTAGAGCTCCCTCTTCTTGAATCTGCAACAATTTGAATATAAGTTTCCTGTGTGCTGCCGTCCATAAGTGTCTTGACAACTTTGCATTGAGGAAGGTGTTAAACCTCACACAGTGGTTCAGTGATTTCACTGCAACAGATTCAAGACAGGACCACAACCAATTCCCCTTCCCTGATGCAGCATGATCTTCGGCTGCAGTGCTGAAGATTTATTAACTCTCCAGCTCCCACGGCAATCAAGAATTCTGCTCCACTGCAACTGGGAATAATGGAATTCTTTCTGCTCTTGTCGGCCACCTGGGTGGATTTTTACAAATCCTGACTAATAGGTTGAGTGAGCTAGGGCTTTTCTCTAGGGAGGTGACTTGATAGAAGTGTACAAGATGATAAGAGGCAGAGATTGAGTGGACAGTCAGAGACTTTTTCCCAGGGTGAAAATGGCTAACGTGAGGGGGCATGATTTTAAGATGACTGGAGGGAGGTATAAGGGGGATGTCGGAGGTAAGTTTTTTTCACACAGAGGGTGGTGGGTGTGTGGAATGCACTGCCGGCAGAGGTTGTGGGGGCAGATACATTATGGACATATAAGAAACTCTTAGATCGCCACATGAATGATAGAGAAATGGAGGGCAATATGGGAGGGAAGGGTTAGATAGATGTTAGAGCAGGATAAAATGTCGGCACAACATCGTGGGCCGAAGGGCCTGTACTGTGCTGTAATGTTCGATGTTCTATGTAATCCTAAATAAGCTGATGGTGCTTCTCTTCGGTATGTTTGTTGAGCTTCACTCTGGACTCAAATTGAAGGAGAAATGATTTTCAGGAGACGAGTCTCTCAGTTCAGACTGTAGGTGGAAAGTGGCTTCTATTCTGGTTGAAGAATAAGAAGTTTATGGAGACACGAGACGCTGGAATCTGGAGCAAGAATCTGTGGGAGGAGCTCAATGGGTCGAGCAGCATCGGTGAGGGGAAAGGAACTGTGGATGCTTCGGGTCGAAACCCTGCATCAGGGCACATTTTATCTTTGTCTGATCCTACACAAAGCAGGTTAATCGGTTGTTCACTTTGTTAAATTTTGCAGAAAGTTTGCTAACAAAATGATTCTTCAAAATTCTTGTGGTGAAATACGCTGGAATGTTTCTCAGAGAATTGATGAGACTGGTTACATTGGTCTTTAACACGTGCTTCATTTAGAAGGATCTTGCAGTGCATGGCAGTATCTGTGGCCATAAATAGAAGAGAAGCACTCAAAGCGATAAAGAGTTCAAAAAAACTTGCCAAACTTCGTTGCACAGCTAGTAGAGCTCCTGCCCCAGAGCTCTGAAGATCCCGGTTCAATCCTGACCTCGGGTGCTGTCTGTGTGGAGTTTGCATGTTCTCCCTGTGACTGCGCGGGTGCTCTGGTTTCCTCCCATGCCCAAAGACGTGTGAGTTGGTAGGTTAATTGTCTGTGTAGGGGAGTGGTAGAATCTGAGGGAGTTGATGAGAATGTGGGGGGGGGGGGGGGAGAATAAAATGGGATTAACATAGGGTTAATGTAAAAAGTTGTTTGATGGTCAATGCCGACAGTGGGCTGAAGCACTTGTTTCAATGCTGTATCTCTCTGACTCTATGAATTTGCCAGCATAAGGTTGTTGAGGTACTTCGTTTGTTAAGCAAATGAGGGTGAAAGGCTTGGAGAAGATGGGTGAGGAAGGTCTGTCAGGTAAGGAGAGCGCGCTTATGATCTGTTGAGTTTGGAAGAATGAGAGACCATCTCACTTAAAACCAAGGATCATGGTCCCAGAATAAGGGGTCAGCCATTCAGGAATGATACAAGAAGAAATTTCTTCAGCCAGAGGATTGCAAATCTTTGGAATTCTGTATCCAAGAGGGATCAGTTGCTGAGTATATCTAAGACTGAGATTAAGCTGTATGGGATTGTTGCAGTAAAGTGGTTCTGAGGTAAAAGAGCAGTTGTGAACATATTGAACAGCAAAGATAGCACAAAGTGCCCTTTTTCTTCTACTTGTATTGGTAAAAGTGAATGAGTAGCTGGGTTGAATGGCCTGTTTTTGCGTGGCTTGTACAACCTGCTGTGCAAAGTGTGGTTGCTATAAGAAATAGGAGCAAGAACCGTCCATGTGGACCCTGGAGCCCGCTCCATCATTCATTAAGATCCAAGCTAATCTAATCTTGACTTCCATTCTGTTGCTGGAATTAGGGAGAAGACCTCAAAATTCAGGATGAGTTGAGGAGCAATTTTGTTGCACAGTTGTAAATCTTTGGTGTTCTTTAACCAAGGGATGTGCGTGTTCAGCCAGAGTATACTCAAGGGTCAGATCGATGGAGCTTTAGATAATAAGGGCAGCTGGGACCAGGCAGAAAAGTGGATAAGAGAAGATTTCTTTATTAGTCACATGTACATCGAAACACACAGTGAAATGCATCTTTATTAGTGGTTATTGGTGATCTTATTCAATGCAAAGCAGGGTAGAAAACCCCCATTGTCTACTCTGGCTCCTATTTCTTATATTCAAATTATATTTCAAGATCTCATTTGACAACCAGAACAGGACCTTGGTTTAAGGTTTCTTCCAAAAGATGGTGCTTTGCAAAAATATAGCATTTCTTCCATTCCTACACTACCATGTTGTTCTAGAATGGGTGCTGAGTACCTTGAGTAGGGAGTGACCCACAATGTCCTGACTCCGAGACAGGGTGTTACCCACCAACCCACAGCTGACGACGTCTCTGGATACATAGTATGTCATCAGTTTGCCTTCCCTCAGCCATTTGATCATGGGATTTTCTAATTACATTGGGTGTTCTACATTTAAAACAAGAAATTATCTTGCAAAATTGCTCTTGTGAAGGCAGTGGGTGAACACAACTGGGGTGTGGTCCAACATCAAGTCAACAGATAGATATTGGTTCCATATCTCTGCATGGTCTCACCCTCCTCTAAACCCACAGCATGCCACTGCCTCTTACATTGTTTCCCAATCCAACTGCTTCACCATCGGCAACTCTGCCTACAGTTGCTTGGGGCCTAAGTTCAAGTTCCCTCCATTAACGTCTTTCTTAAAAGAAAAGATAAAATCGCTGACCAAGCTTTTGGACACGTCTGAAATTTTGTTTAGCTCGTGTGAAGCATCTTGAGATGTGTAGCATCCTTGAAAGTGTTGCCACAAATGTGAGGTGGTAGTGGTTGTTGTCAGAAGGTGATTCAGTAAGGGAGGACATCAAAGCCCACCACGTGTGCTCTGTAATTGGGTCCTGACTAGCAGTAGAATCCTGGCTAGTTTGCTTCACTGCTGAAGTCAGGTTTAACATCCCCAGGCTTTTGTGTTTAGATTCTTCCTGACAAGGAGACCTCCTCTGTGTTCAGGGCTGCACTGATTGTCACTGGAAATGTCCGCTTTCCTTCTCTCTCTTTGTTCCCCCCATGTTATTTCTGCATTTAGTGAGAGATGCAATTAGTGTTCATTATGAGCCCCTGCATCCCCAGGGCAAAGTGTTCTTAATTCATTCCCTTAGTAAACATCAACTGTTGTGGACTAAAGCCTTTCCTTTCTACTTAATGTGTAACCAGTCACAGGAAGTGACCAACACAGTGCTGCCAGGATCCAAAGTGAGGAATCCCATATGTTGTAATGCAAAGATGCAGGGCTGGATCACCGCAGACTTCTCCATTGCCTTTCAAGTGTGTGGAATGACGTCTGTGTGAACTCGTTGGCAGATTCAGGTTCGAGAGCCTGAGGTGTTGGTAAACGTTGCCCACAGCGTGTGGCGAATCTTAATCAGTTTGCAGCTCTGTCTTCAGTGGCGATCTTAATAAGTCCGCAGGCTGTGTCGGGAGATTTATCTCTCCCCATCCTCCGAGG
This sequence comes from Pristis pectinata, assembly GCF_009764475.1. NCBI lineage: Eukaryota > Metazoa > Chordata > Chondrichthyes > Rhinopristiformes > Pristidae > Pristis > Pristis pectinata. The sequence continues at coordinate 6,101,041 of NC_067429.1, forward strand.
ACATCTATTTATAGAAAGAAAAATTCAGATTTTTAAAACCGTGAAGGATTTAGCATTCACTGTGAAAGCGAGCTTGTGGAAACCATTCAGTGGGATGTCTTTCTCCATGGATTAGAACGTTACTGATGTTATTTCTCTCTGTTGTTGGAAATGATGTACTGAATGTTCACGGTTGGATTGAGCTTAGAATGTGGTTGTTAATCATTGGGAATCCATGAAGGAATTGTTCACTCTAATCTAAAATGGTTTTATTTACACTGGGTTAATCCAGTTAGTTTTTTCCTCCTTTTCTCACCCATCCATCACCCCACTCCCTTCTCCACCTCACACCAGAGGATGAAAATCCTTTTGTGCGCTTGTTTGCAATGAAGTCACTTGTTCGTTGGCTCTGGTTTGCAGATGCGTTAGGAAAAGAACCAATTTGTACAAGATCTGTGTACTGTTGGGTGTGTTTGTCTGAATCATTCTGGCCAAATATCACTGTATTAACAAAAGATGAGGAGTGCATTACAGGTGCCCTTCAGAGTTGCTTGTAATATTTGACTGAGAGAGCATTGGGGGATATGGGTTAGGTGGGGTGGGGTTGGGTCTTGGACTCGTGGGGATAGGGCTGGCTGGTGGGAGTCCTTGAGCACCGGTTCAGTCAAACAATTGCTCCCTGAATGGGTTGACAGTGGTTCCATCATTGTAACAGGAAGAGTTGGTGTGTAGAATTACAGTCAGATTACAAGGTCAATAAAATGTATCAAGAATGTCTTCAAAACCCCCTCTTGGAAAAATACAATGTAATGCCCTTGTGAAATCCCTGGTCCTTGACTGCTCAAAATAGAGGAGGGTCTGCGATAGTTCTGAGAACCTTGAGACTCCACATCGGGAGCACATGGAAGCCGAGGGAAAATAGTGGCAGGATCACACCAACTCCCTCCCATCCATCCACCCTGCCAAGCATCTCTTGCGCCTTTATGTAGCAGAGCCTGCAGCCTCAACAGAGCGGGGGCAAATCTTCCTCCCCTCCCATCACCCCCATTCTCCCCCCTCCCCCCAAATGGCATATACAGCACAGAAACAGGCCATTTGGCCCAACCAGTCCATGCCAGCATTTAGGTTCCCCATGAACCTCCTTCCACTTTTCCATTGTCTAACACCACTAGTGTAACTCCCTCTAACACCACCTCCCCTCCTATGTGTATCTAGTCTCCTTGCAAAGCAATCAATACTGTTCACCTCAACCACCTGTTGTGGGAGCAAGTTCCACATTCTTACCACTAAGCTAGGATGCAAATGATCTTATCGAGTGGAAGGACCGACTTGGTCTCTTTCTGTTCCCATGCAGTCAAATCCTGTAAAATGAAAAGCTTTTGTTAAAAGATGCCATTTAAGGAGACTGGTTTGGGGAAAATTTGTTCTGGGGGCCCAGCCTTGAGTTCACATCAGATGTGTCCCGTGTGTTGATTCCTAAACGCAATTGCTTATTTGCATTGCCGGAGCATTCAGAGTTTAGATTGCTTTATTAAAAAACAAAAACAATTGGCTGGTTGATCGTGGAGATGCCCGGCTGCCAGTTAACATACAAATGGGTAACAAGTGACGATTTAATTGTCTGTAGCAGACACTGTTCTTTAAATCTGAGTCTCTCGGGCAGTGTGAATAATCTTATTGTGCAAATGCAGCCTATTCCAAAGAGACTTCAAGAGCTCACACAGTAATGAGTCTGAGCATCAGTGAGAGAGTGCTAGTGTTGGCTTAATATGCATGGAGGAAAGTTTCTGTAGCAATTTAAATAATTAGTAAATTGTAAATACAGTTGACTTCCATTGAATCGACTCATTTCTTACAGGCCAAAGATCTCCAGTTTCACAGACGTATCACATTTTTGGTGCCGAGTATTTCTTTCTATGGAGTCCTATACCTGGCATGTTGTTGTAAATGTTGCTTGATTTAGTCTGGTGCTGCAGTCAGTTTTACCCAGTCTCCTGCCAGCTATGAAATCAGACAATTTGACCAGCACCAGTTGATGAGTCAGGCTCCAGAAGCTGAGTTATTTCGGGACTGGAATAAACTCCGCATGAAAGAATGTGTTGGAAAATAGAATGCTCCAAATTAACAGGGCAAAGAATTTGGCCTCCTAATCAGCTTTACAGTTGCAGAGTTTCTTGTAAAAACTTGTTCATTATGTAACAATTTCAGCATTACAGGACACTATTCTCTGCCGCAGGAGCCACCCACCTGACTTCGTTACCTTTATCATTATATTTTTATGTCTTCCTCCCTCGTGGACCTAAATAGCTTCTCAAAGGCCGTCCTGCTGTTCAATGTATCAGCTCCACATGACAAAGTTCTGCATTCTCCTTACTGTTGGCATACAGCCAAGTGTATGGCCAATTTATTAAAACCCTGCAAAGAGATGTTTTCCATGCATTGGAGGATCCTATGCCCAGCAAGAACAACTTGCATTTACACAGACGCAGGAGACTGCAGATGCTGGAATCTGGAGCATCATACAAGATGCTGGAGTAACTCAGCAGGTCAGGCAGCATCAGTGTCGGGAAATGGATAGTTGACGTTTCCGGTCAAGACCCTTCATCTAGACAGATGAAGAGTCTCGATCCGAAATGCTGACTCTCCATTTCCCTCCACAGATGCTGCCTGACCCACTGCGTTACTCCAGTATCTTGTTTGTTGCATTTATGTAGGACCTTTTAATGCAGAAGAACAACATGGTATTTTGCATAAGTGTTTCCATATTACCTGTCTTACTGAGTCACATGAGATTTTACAACAGATTGCCTGCGTCTTTGGACAGAGTCAAATATTTTAAGGGGAGAAGTGGTGACCTAAAGGAGGGAATCTCTGACCATGGAACATTGTGTACAAGTCTGGGCTCAATTATGAAGGTTTACCCGGCTGAATCTTGGGATGGGTGCATTGTCCCGCGTGAAGAGATCAAGTGGACTTGGCTTATACGTTCTCTAGAGCTTGGATGAATAAGAGGTAACCCTACTGAAGCATATTAAATTCTTAAGGGGGCTTGATTGGGTAGATGCAGGAGTGATCTTTACCTTGTTTAGAACCAGAGGTTGTAGCTTCAAAATAATGGGTTGTCCATTCAGGACGGAGATGAGAAGACCATAAGACATAAGAGCAGAATTAGGCCATTTGGACCACGGAGCCTGCTCTGCCATTCGATCATGGTTGATTTATTATTCCCTGTCAGACCCATTCATCTGAGAAGACATTTATTTAACCAGAGAGTAGTGATTCTTTGAAATTCTTTACCCAAGAGGGCTGTGGAGCCTTGGTTGCTGAGTGTATGAGACCAATGGATTATTGGATCTGAGGGGAATTGAGGGATGTGGGGCTGGTACATGAAAGTTGAGATCAGCCACAAGATTATTGAAGTCTAGATTGAGAACACCTATGGATGCTATCACATGCCAAGTTTGTAATGCGCAACAAAAGCAGGTAATGCCAGAAATACACAGTTAATCATCTGAAATGTTGGCCCTGTTTCTCACTCCACAGATCATGCCTGGCTTATTGAATAGTTCTAACATTTTTATCTTTTGTTTCAGATTTCCAGCACCTGCAGTTTATTTTTTGCTTTTCAAATTATGGTACCTGCATTTATTTTCTGTAGCATTCCAAAAGAAAGTCCGTAATGAGCATTATGTGCATGTGTACCCTGAACAATATCAGGAGTGTTCACCTGGATGATGAGTAGATAAAACGAGTAATTCAGCATGTGATTTTAGTATTGGCCTGTGGAGGTGTTTACTTGATGCACTTGTTGAACCCTCTAAATTGGTTAACACTATTTTATCTGAGGCAGAGTTTGGCTGTAGCCCAGTATCTGGCGTTTAATCCAGATTGTCTTTCCAGTGTAGTTCTGATGCAGACCTGGATTACTCCTCCTGTAAACGTAAGCCTGTTGATGAGGTGGCCTTCAAAAAAGAGACTTCTGGGCACAATTTAAGAGGAAACAGGGAAATTTTTGCCGGCCTCCCAGCCAATATTCTTCCTGTGATCAACATCACCAAAAAAGAGAGATGCAAATTTACTTTCTGTGGGGAAAGGGCTTTCAAAAAACAATGGGTCAAATGACCACCAACTGCGCTGGAATATTCTGTGAACTAATTAGTAATCTCTCCTGCCAATTGTGGGTTCTTGCTATGCACAAAATGGCTCGTAAGTTTGCCAATGCAGCAATCTACTGAATTTCACAGCAATTTTAGATGCTCTAAGTTGTTCTAAATCTCCCAATTGAAATTTAATAAGCTGCCAGAGGGGGAGTGTGTTTTCATCCTGTCCTTTGTCCCCATGTAGAATTGGGAAGCTTAACCTTTTTATTAGAAGCTTAGAAGCTTTTGTGCTGAGTTACAGTTCGAGACTGTTAGAAAGGCAGATCCTGTGGCATGTTGTCCAGTTTTCGAGATTTGCTTCAATGCTTATGCAAATTGGATTGGAACCTGAATTACTTTGCATAAAAGAAAGCAGGAAACGAGGCATGCGGTGTTACTGATGGAGAAAAGCCTCTCATTATTTTACATAAACAAACTGTGAGCGGGCAGGATGTTTGCTTTAGCTCTCTGTTTGGCTGCTACTTTGGTGCACTGAGAATTAAGGGTCTAACGTTTCCTTTTAACACAAGGTCGCTAATCTGCCTCACCTTGGGGTCAGAAAGTTGTGGGTTTGAGACTGTACTGAGGGAGTGCCACAGTGCCATCTTTCAAACGAATTGTCAAACTGGGCTCTCTCCTGCCTTCCCTAATGGATATAAAAGATCCCATGCTGCTTTTTGAGAAGGTTAGATCTGTCCTCCACAAAGATGTTCAAACTAAAAAGGCCACCAGAGCTTTGTAAAAGCCTTTGGCAATGTTTAATTGCATAAGCATACAGGGGTGTGACTGGGACAGAGTGTGGTTCGCTTGCATGATCATTGGGAAGGTGTTGTTGCAAGCTGAGTTCAAGAGAGGATTTTCAGGTTGCTTCAGGATGGAGGCAGGCTTGAGAAGACCTCCCCACGGGCCAGGAATGAAACTGTGATGGTCCTGGAATTTTCAGGAGTTGATTATTAATCTCCTGGACATCTCCAGCAATGGGAAGAATATTATAGGGCCATTAAATAAAATTATGTGGTTTATTTTGTTTTTCATTTGTCACTAATTTTACTTGTAAATATTGGGGCAGAGGAAAATCTGAGTGTGTAATGGTACAGAGGTGTGTGAGGTCATGCAACAAAACCTTCAGCAATGGGTACAACACTACTTGGAATTAGGGATGGGAGGGGGAGGGGAAAGAGGTGCTCCTGCATCAGGAAGATACAGGACTCTCTGGATGGTCCACAACGTGACCACATAGTGGTTGATGCTGTAGTCCAGTGCTGTGGTACAGCTGCACTGTTTGAGGTGTTGTCTTTCTGATAAGACCTTCAACTCTTGTTCTCTCAAGTGGATGGAGAATGTCCCATGGCAATGTATCAAAGAATAACAAGGGGGTTGTCCCTTGTATCCTGGCAATCATTTATCCCTTGGTCAACATAATTGAGACAGATTATCTGATTGTTATTCCAGGAATGTACTTTGCTAAATTGGCTGGTGTATTGCTAACATCACACTGGTAAATGGTCAGATGTACTACCTTGGCTGTAAAGTGTTTTGGGACATCCTGACCTTGTGAAAGGTGCTATAGAAGTGCAAGTCAGTTGTTTAATGTTGCCTCTATATAATGATTCAATTGGGACCGGAAGGGCCTGTTATCATGCTGTATAAATTTTAAAAAAAATCAATAAAAACCTGCAGATGCTGGAAATCTGAAATAAAAACAAAATGCTGGAAAAACTCAGCAGGTCAGGCTGCATCTGTGGAAAGTGAAACAGTTAGTATTTAGGGTCAAAGACCCTTCATCAGAACTAAAAGTGAAAACAAGTTAAACTAGCAGAGAAGGTGGGGAGGGCAGGGGGAATGTCTGTAATAGTGTGAAATAATGTGACCATTAACTGGGCAGTTAAGCTTCTTTGTGTAAGGTAATGACTACACTATTTCATCCTGTTGAGGGTCTTCAACCTGAAACATTTGACTGTTTCTCTTTCCACAGATGCTGCCTGATCTGCTGAATGTTTCCAGTATTTTCTGTTTTTATTTCAGATTAGTGCAGGTCAGCTGAAGGCAGCAAAAGAGGAGTGACATTAAATATTTAATTGCTTTTGTCTAACTGTGCTCATTCAGTGAAGTACCTTCTGGTGCATTCAGATTTTTGAGGACATGCAAGGTTCTGACCCAAAATGTCGACAATTCCTTCCCTCCACACAACTCCACCCCGCCCCACCAAGATACTGCTCGACCGATTGAGTTCCTCCAGCAGATTGTTCATTCAGATTTTGAGATTGCTTTCAGGATTAGATTACTGCAAGAGAGATGTTGCATTTGTGACATCTTTTAGGATGTCCTTTGCCTCACTGACAATGAGGTTACTGTTGTAATGTAGAAACTGTAGCAGCCCAATTTCACACCAGTGTGCATACCCAAAAAAAAAGCAATGACCAAATTATCTTATTGATATTATTTGAGTGATAAACACTGGTCAAGACACTAGGGATATCTACCCCCTTTTCAATTCAGTGCCATGTTTTTTGGGAGCTCGGTGGGATCTTGGAACATTGTCTCAACCTCAAGTTAGTTATTACCTTGGATATTTTTTCATCTTTCAGATCTTGGGCATCGATTGCCCAATTCTAGTTGCTCTGGTGGTCAGATGTTCTCCTCAGCTGTTGCAAGTCATCTGGTGAAAGTGGTCCCACATTGCTATTGGGTAGGGAGTTTCAGGAATGCTGGCAAATTTCCAAGCCAGGATGGTGTGTGACTAGATGGGAAGCCCTTGGTGATGGTTCTCCATTCACAAGGTGCCCTGCATTCCCTTGGCTTGGCACGTGAGAGATGACCAAGACTTCAGTGCTCAAAATTCACCAGGATGCATACTGGCCTCATCAGAAGGAGTGGAATTTGAATCACCACACTGTGACTGGGCAGTGAGAGCAAATTCTTGGGAGCCATGGGTGATAATTAAGAATAATCACAGCCATTTCCTGTAGCATAACACCACTGTGTTGTGTCTTGTGCTGAAGAAAGGACTGGTCAACTTTCACTGACGTTGCTGAATGTTCGCTTTATAATTCTGAGTCTGCATGTCCAGCACATTATAAGAGGTTTCCTGGCAACCTATCTCACTGCAGGCATGTTGCAAGTGGACCACTTGCCCATCTCTCTAACTGTACACCTCGGGTAGCATAATCCCAAAAAAATCCAGTAGCAGTGGAGTTGTAACTTCTGGAGGGAATGAAATGTTAAAATGCTCATCCTCGTGTTCAGCTTCCTCTCTGACTTTGCTCCTCAGCTCTGGACCCTCTTCAGAACCCACAATCCTCCTGCATCTGAGCACTCATCCAATTCCAATCTCCTGAGCATTGCCTATATTAAACATTCCACAGTTGGCATGGGTTTGTTCTCCTGCCTCAGCTCTGGAGTTCAGTACACAACTGAGAGCAATTCAAGGGGAAGATAATCTTTTTAGCATCAAATAAGTTTTAAAAATATTATGTTGGAAGTGAACAAAAATGGCACTCAAGACTGTCCAATCAAGTAATGAAAAGTCTGCTTTCTGATTGGTGTACAAAGGTTTTGTACTGACAGGGTGGACATGTTGGTGACCAATAGGGTGAGTATGGAGGTGGGCCAACAGGATGTCATGCATTGACACCTCCAGGAATAAGTGCAGTCAGTGTTGGCAGCCAAAGCAAGTGATGGCATATGGCCTGATTGAGTTTCCATTATCCAATGAGGCACGAAAGAAAGGCAGCCTTGTATTTAGCACCTTTCACAACACAAGGCACCCTAAAACACTTTACAGCCAATAATTTACTTCTGAAGCACACTGTTATGAAGCAGGAAACGTTAGCTGCCAATTGTACACTGCAAGGCCCCATCAACCACATATAATTTAAGACCAGATAATCATTTTATAAAATTACATTGGTTGAGTAAAAACATTGGCCAGGATGTCGAGGCCTCCCTTGCATTAATTTGAAATAATGCCATAGGATTTTCTTTTTAACATCTACTCAAGACTGACTTTATTTGATAACGCTTCTTTGAAGTGTCTTGTGACATTGAACACATAACAGGATCTGTATAAATAGTTGCATTGCAATTTGACTAATCTTAAGCCTTTCTAAACTTTTAATTATTTGCAATTTTATTAAAAAAAATTTTCATTGACATTCCTCAGCAGGTAATCCTCTACATCCAAGACCATGTCCCAGATGAATGTGAGGGAGAATACATAGAATGCTAGTTTCTAACATCACTGAAGTCTTGTAATCTTTTGTGACTCTGTCTACCCCACCCACTTGGTGGGGAGGGGCACAAAGATTATAGGACTTAACTTTGTTAGAAAGTGGACTAAAAAGTAAAAACAAAATATTCTTGGTACTGTGGTTGCCCTGGTTATAGGGATACCACAGTCGTTGGGATTCATGGGATCCTCTTGACTGTTTAAGAGTAGAGGCCTGCGATGTCATCTAGCCTTTATGGAGCAGGGAGAGGAGGGCAAGTTATTCCCTCCTGTGCGCTTCAGATTTTTGAAACAAAATACCATGAATTTTAAATATACTTTGTTTACACCCATTGGGCTTCAGGTCAATAACTGGGAGGGTGTTGCAGGAAAGGGGGTCAATTCATGTATTGAATGTACCACCAGGCTCAAGGACGGCCTCTATCCCGCTGTTATAAAACTCTTGAACAGTTCCCTCGCACGATAAGATGGACTCTTGACCTCACAATCTACCTCGTTGTGACCTTGCACCTTATTGTCTGCCTGCACTGCATTTTCTCTGTACTGTAACACTTTATTCTGCACTCTGTTGTTTTACCTTGTACTACTTTAATGCACTGTTGTAATGAATTGATCTGTATGGACGAAATGCAAGACAAGTTTTTCACAGTATATGACAATAATAAACCAATTTACCAATACTGAAACGTGAATTCTTGTATTCTATTAATAGTGTATTTTTTCTGCGCTTTACAATTTCATTGCTTCTTGAAATTTAGCAGGAGGTGAACAAACAATGAATTTTACCACACTTGATTTTATTAACTGTGGTTACTATGTTGTATTAGTCTGAAAGGCAATATCTTCCCAAGTTTATAGTCATGTGCACAAGTACAGTGAGGTACAGGTGCAATGAACAACTTGCTTGCAGCAACATCACATGCACATAGGTACAGACAACACACAGAATATACAAAGATACCTGCAAAGTTATCTTGCACCTTTTTTTTTACAGTAAGTGAAATAGGATATGTGGAAGGCTGCATGTTGGGCAAATGCTGGTATGGACTAGCTGGGCTGAATGGCCTCTATCTTCTATGCAACTAACTTGGCACTGGTCCAGCTGCCATCAGGAAATTGGTTTAACTTTCTTTTTTGCTCTGTCCTTTTAGGTACAATACAAAGAAGACTTTGAAAAGAACAAAGGGAAAGGCTTCAGTGCAGTGGCCAATACCCCTGAGCTGGAACGCATCAAGAAAAACCAGGAGATTGTCAGCAATGTGAGTATCCACCAGGCATGTCACCTTAAGACAGAAGGATCTTTGTGTGCTCTTGACACTGGATTTACAGCACAGAACAGGCTAGGATTTACGTTCCTCGCTCCAGTAGCTCTCATCTACTGGGCTTGGATGCTGGTAAAATTCTGCATTGGCAATGTATCTTATGAAGAAAGTGCATAGTTGATACTAAGGTTGTGGCTTCCAAAGTGTAATTACCTTGTATAGACTGCTGACCAAGCACACTTACCTATGAATTCCTGATCGAATCTGGTAATGACAAAAAACCCTATCATTAGGATGACGTTGTTGTAGATGATAAATGCTTTTGACTGCGTGGGTATCATTATTACAATAGGCAATTTAATTACTTTTTTATAGGAATGGAAGGTCGATGCTTTTCCTTAATTTTTTTTAAGTAACTGCAGGTACCTGATTTTGGCAAACGCTGATAACTGAGGTACTCTTTGAACTGAAGCTAATACAGTGACTGAATAATTCAAACCCTCCTCTTCTATTCGTCTGGTGTAACTGTAGCAACGCTGTTCCTTGCATCTGCTCCCTGTGGTAGCGAGTTCCATATTCTTGCCTCTTGGTGGGTGAAAGAAGTTTCTTCTGAATTATTTTGGCGGTGTTCCCATATAAATAGCACCAGGTTTGGTCCTATTAAATCTCCCCTCGCTCTGCTTTGGTCCAAGGAAGGCAACTCCAGATTCTCCAATCTGATGCAGGAAAGCGAGACTGAAGTACTGTTGGGAACTGCTGGTTGAGTTCGGATAGCTTGCAGCATTGTATTCAGTAGTCTTGTGCCTGCAGCCTTAATGGCAGAATTCCCCTGTTGATATCTCTAGCGGGTTCCCACACATTTGATGGCAGCAGTTCAAAATACTGTGTTTTCAGGAGCACTTTCTGCAGGGTGGAAATGGGATGAAAGAAGGGTTGGAGGGGAATTTATTAAAGTTGGTTGAGAATGTTTTTTTTGGCAGTCCTTCAGAATAAAAAAGCACAGAAGGAGGCAACTCCTTAACAGCTGACCAACTGGTCCAGCTCCTCGCTCTTTCCCTCTGGCCTTGCTCATTTTTCCTCTTTTCAGTAATTATCTTATTTCCTTATTGAATCTTCCACCGCTCTTGCAAGCAGTACATTCCAGTTTACCTTAATTTGTGGGCCAAATGATTTGCCTTCTCTTTTCCCCGGAAGCTTTGGCCAGGAGATGCATTTCATTGTTTTCCCCCGGGTATGAGCAAAGGCGATGCACTTCACGTGTGTGCTTTGAAACAAGACTCAAGCTCGTGGCAAACCAGTAGCTCAGTGGCCCCGCCAGCGGCAGGCTCCTAACCCAGCGTTCAGTAATTAACGACCTGCAAATAACTAGGTGAAGGGTCAAGGCTGTGCCGAGGTTGAAAGCAGACAGATCCAGAACAATGATTAGCAGGAACTCAACTTTAAGCTGTGGGAGCAAGGGACTGAGTTAATGAAGTAATTCAACAATTTGGAGACATATTTTGCTACCTTGGGAGATCAGGCTTGGTATGAGGTTTTGTGTGGGATATCATATTTTGAGCAGTCAATGTTGGAAGTTTAGAGAAGAATGTGATGTTGATTTAAAATGAAAACGAAAGAAGTAGTGGCAGGGTGTGGAGAGGAATAGCTAGAACTGGTACACTTTGGCAGGAAATCCAGTACTCCTCCATTATGGTGAGAGTAATTTTTAGTACAGTGATTGGATTAATCATTTACCTGGATTTCGAAGAGAGCACTTGAACAGTTCAGTATCCATCCCTGCCTGGACTTTGACAGGGCATCTATCTGTTTAAACTACTGAAAAATGTTCCGGTAATAACAGTTGCTACAGTAGCAGAATTGGAGAGTGGAAAAGATATCACTGCAACCAATCCAAGTATGCAAGGCACCTGGCTAAAAGTGTCATGACTGCCTCTGCCTCAAAGTTCTGTTCGCCTGCTGAGAAAAATATGCAGAGTAAATTATGACAGTTCATCTTGGCACCTCCCAGAGTTGGTCCGCACTGGCAGACGACCGGACCTTTGAATTGCCTCTCCTCCGGTCCATCTGAAGTTGAGCAGGGAGAGTCCAGGGGAAATGAACGTGATTGTGACTGGTGGAGCAAACAAGAGACGCCCGAGTCTGTAACTTCTGATGGGCTAATTATCTGTTTTTTGTTTTGCAGCTTTTAAATCTGATCTAATAGAAATAATTCAATATAGATCATCTATTGTCTCTTGGTTTGCATTGATGATCTACACCTGAATACGATGGAACGTTATTCCTCAAATTGATAAGGTTGCTGATTGACTTTCCTTCTCTTTCCCACCAACCCCAATTGTGTGATGGTTGGCTGACAACTTGCACTGTGTGCCATCTTGCTTATTTCTGGTGACTGAGATAGAAAGGGGGTGTTTGAGTGTTAGAAGCAGTGCAGAGAAGTTCGACAAAGAGGTTCACACTTATCGGGAGCCTGAGGTATGAGGCAAGGTTGGAGGGAGGGAGGATGGTGATATACTCTGTGGTTAATGGTACAGAACTAAATATGGACAATGGCTTCAGAGTGAATAGAACTGTTATTGCACAAAGGTAATTTGGTCCATAAAGTCCATATTGGCCCCCTCTACAATAATCTGATCAGTTTCATTTCCTTGAATCCCCTAAAGAAAGCAGGACTTGTTTCAATTTAACGCAGAGTGCTTTACAATACAAAGCTGAACTTCATACATGCACACAGTGATAAATACATGACCGAGACTCTTGGGGACCAATCAAGATTCAAATCCTGAAATTATTTAAGAATGATCTCGACAATATACTGAGGAGGTTGATTCCTGAGCATGGTACTGGATGGATGCATGGTCTCAATTATACAGCCTGCACTTGGAGAAAGCTGCCTTCTGTTGCTCACTTTGACTTCAAACACCTACGACCATCTGCATAAAGGCACAAAGTAGGCAGTGGTAATATGGGTGAGGGAAAGGTGGCTGCTTCTGACATTAAAGTCCAACAGGGAATTAGATCTTTCAAAGGAGGGGCAAGGGCTATTTTAAAAACAAAAAGCAATTAAAATTGCGGAAGCTTCAGATGCTGCAAACCTGCAATAAAACAGAAAAAGTTGGAAGGACTCAGCAGGTGGGTTTCTCAGTTCCGATGAAGGATCTCAGACCTGAAGCATTAACTGTTTCTTTTCCCCTATAAGCTTCCTGACCTGTTGAGCTTCTTCTGGCATTTTCTATTTTTATTTGAGGAAGCAAGCCAAGCTTGCTAGTATAGACAGGTAACTTCTTGTGCTGAACGGAGGATGGAGACCTTTTATTCACCATGTATCCACAGATGCTGCTTGTCCTGCTGAGCATTTGCAGCATTTTATGTTCTTCATATTTTCTAGTATCTGCAGTTTTTTGGCTTTTCAATGAACTTGGTCAATGAGTGAAATTTGTGACATCACTGGTATGCAGAGGGGAGCAGCATTTGAGACTCTCTCCTCGAATGCACTCTGCACTTCCAGTGATTATGTAGATATGCAGTGACAGCAAACACCAATTAAACTGTATTCTTTTCCTTTTATAGTCCTCTGTCAGATAGCAGGGTTTAAATGTCCCTGGAATGCTATAATCGGAAACCATTTGAAGGATTTATTTGAACACGGTGTCTGCAAATCTGCCAGGTTCCTCTGTGCAATAAGATGAAGTCAACAGGAATTCACGGCCTTCCAAGGGACCTTGGGCTGTGTTCCTGCATGCTCTTTCACTCTCCTCATGCCCTTGTTTTTCTCGTTTACAAAAAAACTTTATGAAGCTAAAGTGCAACACACTCAAAATGCTGGAGGAACTCAGCAGGTCAGGCAGCATCTATGGAGGGAAATAAACAGTCGATGTCGGGTTCCATCGGGTAGAAGATACAGGTGCCTGAGGGCATGTATCACCAGACTTAAGGACAGCTTCTGTCCCACTGTCATAAGACTATTGAACGGTTTCCTTATACAATGAGATGGACTCTGACCTCACGACCTACCTTGTGACCTTGCACCTTATTGCACTGCACTTTCTCTGTAGCTGTGACACTTTACTCTGTACTGTTATTGTTTTTTACCTGTACTACATCAATGCACTTTGTACTAACTCAATGTAACTGCATTGTGTCATGAATTGACCTGTACGATTGGTTTGTAAGACAAGCTTTTCACAGTACCTCAGTACAAGTGACAGTAATAAACCAATACCAATACCAAAATAGAGTCAGAGGGAGGCACAGAAATAGGTCCTCCAGCCCACTGAGTCTGTGCCGACCGTTAACCACCTATGTGCACCAATCTTTTATTAACCCCGTTTTTATTCTCACCACGTTCCCCTCAACTCTCCCTCTGAATAAGACTGACGTGGAATAATTTCTAAACTAACATTGTGTTATTTCAATTTTCTCCCTACTTAATAACTAACTGTCAATCTGTGAACGTTGCTGATAAATCCAGTGCCTTCCCTTGAGCTGCCTGGTTGAACTCTGCATTCTGTGCGATGAAGATCTTCCTCGCTGTGTTGTGGTTTTATGAGCTGCATTCACCTTGCAACACCAAGCTCAAGGAGATCTTATTCAGCTGTGAACATTGACAGGTTATGCATGGGATATCAAGATAGTGGTGTTGATTTATATGCTATTTAAAGATGATTAAAAAAAAATTGCCTTCACTGATGTTAGAGACTGTTGGGGAATGGTGATTCGACTGGGTCAGTGGATGATTGGTTGGAAATTTGATGTGTGTTAAAGAAAGAAGGAACTTGCATTTACCTGGCTAATTCCACCATCTCAAGGCATCTGAAATATATGAAGGGCAGTCATTTTAATTGTATAGGGGACAGTGGCCTGGGGTTCGATCCTGTGTGGTGTTGTTTGAGTGGTGTTTGGACGTTCTCCCTGTGGTTGTGTTGGTTTCCCCGGGAGCTCTGATTTCCTCTTGTGTTCCAAAGATAGAACATAGAACAGTACAGCACCTGAACAGACCCTTTGGCCCATGACGATGTGCTGAACTAATTAAACGCCTAACTAAACTATTCCCTTCTGCCTACACAAGGTCTATATCTCTCCATTCTCTGCACATTCATGTGCCTATCCGGGAGCCTCTTAAATGCTTCTGGTAGGTTAATTATCCGCTGTAAATTGTCCCTGGTGTGTGTGTGCGTTGGGCGAATTGGTGTGGAGTTAATCAGTATGTGAGGGAGAATGGGTTACCGGGCAATAAGTGGGGAATGGGACTGGAGGAAATGCTCTGAGACCTGGTTTAGGCTTTGATAGGCTGAATTATAGCGTCCTATGTCATAAGAAAAAGATGTGGAAAAATAAGGTGAGTTTAGGGAGGGAATTCTTGAGTGCAGGACCCAAGTGGCTGGTACAGGAGGAATCATGGAATGGGGGATGGAAGAGAAAGCTGGAGAACCCAAGAATGGGATTGGGTAGAGCAATGTGTTGGAGGAATTTGCAAATGGGAGCAAATGTTTAATGAACAGAGGATAGTGAACGTGCCTTGGTGTGTCTTGCTTCTTAAGAAAAAAAGGGACTTATGCATTTTGGATACTTTAGGGTTTACAAAATGTGGTGGAGAAGAAGCAGGAAAGGAATTTAGAGCAGGATCTTTGAGCCCAAACAAAACTCAATGGTATCCTGAAATAAAATCAGCAGGGTTCTGCCAGCAGTGACAGGCAACAGTGATTTCTTCTTCCCTGTGCTTCCTCAACTTTTCTGGTTAGCAATCTTGTATTTAAGTTGCAATGTTGAAGGTTCAAATCCACTCCAGAGACTTGTCCATGCTCGAGCATCCAGGGAGAGCTGCACTGTCAGAGATTCTCTGATTTACATGAAATATTAAAACCTCTCAGCTGGCGGTAACAATTTCAAAGAAGTGCAAGGACTTTCACCCACTGCACTGGCCAACTTGATCCCTCAACCAATATCACAACTTATCCAGTCATTTAGTTCAGTAATTATATACACAAATATGCTGCCAGGTTTCCTACATCGCACCAATGGCTACATACTGGACAACATTAGCTTGCCTAAGACTTTGTGTTGTTGTGGAATTGGCTACACAAATGTAATTCATTTTTAACCTAACAATCAACCCTTTAAAGACTGAGATAAATTAATTTCATCTATTCTGGGATTTTGTTGATCTGTAGGTTCCATTCTATAACCCTTCCTGAAAGTGCCTTTGCTAAATGTCTGTAGATGTTTCCTGTGGCTGTTGGTAGTAGTCACTTAAATAGCCACCAACAGTTCTGCACCTATGCTATTTATTACTGAGGATATCGGCAGGCACGGTAGTGTAGCGGTTAGCGTAACGCTATTACAGCACCAGCGACCCGGGTTCAATTCTGGCCACTGTCTGTAAGGAGTTTTTATATTCTCCCCGTGTCTCCGTGTGTTTCCTCTGGGTGCTCCGGTTTCCTTCCGTATTCCAAAGACGTACGGGTTAGGAAGTTGTGGGCATGCTATATTGGCAACGGAAGCGTGGTGAAATTTGCGGGCTGCCCCCAGAGCACTCTACGCAAAAGATGCATTTCACTGTGTGTTTTGATGTACATGTGACTAATAAAGATGTATCTTGTATCTCCTCTTGTACTGAGAGGTATGATGTGCAGTGGGACCTTGTATCACCACACTGGAATTACAAAACTGATTCAGCAAACTACAGTTACTTGATCTATCCTTATTAAATTTCGAGCAGTTTCCATTAAATTGCAGATTCCAGGGGTTGTGCTTTTAACTATTCTCCATTGTATCCTAAATTCCTGATTTATACTAGCTCTGGGGAAAAGGTGTTGACCTCGAGTGTTGCAGACTGAAACGCAAATCAATCTTCTCCACGTCTTGCCTTTTTATGGTGCTTTTAATTAGCTGCTTTCAGCTAGCAGCGGTCTGAGAGAGAGAAGTGATATTTTTTCACATGCCACCATGTGCATTCACTACTGGTACCCTTGAGGGAGTTGCAGGTAAGTAAGTGTTGAATTTATGGGTGCATTAAAGCTCCAACTGTGGCACTTTCTGTCTCATATGTCTGCCTTTCTGTGCATCTGCAAACTGGATAATTGCTGGAGATTTTGGCAATTGCAAACTGTTGAGATTAACTGCTAGTCTGATGCAATCGAGAGGACCATCTTGACTCGATGTGGCCCAAGAAGTTAATTATTATTTGGGATTTACCTCTTGGGCTGTGTTCCCACCTGGCTTGGATTTTAAATATAAACTTGATTTATTCTTGTGGCACTTACTAGATATTGATGGGATGGTTTTACAGCTGGAGGAGTTGAACATTTCTTCTGGATCTGTTTTCCCTCCTGCATTCTAGCCAATATTTATCCCTGGATAAATGCTGGGGGCGCAATGGTGCAACTGGTAGAGATGTTGCCCCCATAGCTGCAGTGACCCGGGTTCAATCCTGACCTCCGGTCTGTGTGGATTTCTCCCTGTGACTTGTGTGAGTTTCCCCCGGGTGCATCAGTTTCTTCCACATCCCAGAGATGTGTAGATTGTTAGGTTAATCGGCCACAGTAAATTGCCTTAGTGTGTGTGCTCCTGGTGGAATCTGGGGGCAGTGGTTGGGAATATGAGGAGAATAAAATGGGATTAACATAGTGCTTAATGGTTAGCCTGGACTAGGTGGGCCAAAGGGGCAATCTCTGCGCTGTATAACTCTATTACATGAGCAGCATCACTAAAATGGGTTATCCATCCTTCATCGTGTTGCTGTTTGTGGGAGCTTGCTCTTCACTGCAATGCTCCTGTTGTCCATTATAATGGTGACTGCAATTCATTGGCTATAAAGTACTTCCAGATGTCCTTGGGTTGTGAAAAGTGCTTTCTGATGCAAACCACAACACTACCTACTCTCGGTATAGGGCAATCCTTCCTGTTCCCTTTCAGTCCTGATACAGGGTCTCGACCGAAACGTCGACTTGCACCTTTTTGCCTCCACAGATGCTGCTTGACCCACTGAGTTGTTCCAGCCTCCTTGATTCTAGAATCTGCAGTCTCTTTTGTCTGGCAATTACGAACCTCTGTTCCTAACCATAAAGAGATGATGCAATGGTGTGGATGTGTAATGAGAAGCTTGGGATCCTTATTAAGCTGTTGTGAATGGATGAGAAAGATGAAGGGGACATAGAGCTAGCAGGACCACCATGATCAAAGACTGGATGGTGTTAAAACTGATGGCACAAGTATGGTAGAAGACCGAAGTGAATGAAGGAAGTGGTTGCTATATCAACGGTTGGTCCGGCCTCTTGAACAACTTGACTCAATATTGTAATGTTATTCCCGATATCGTTGTTCCCTCTCCCGTAATATTGTGATCACTTTGGGATTTGGAATCTGTTTGGGGTTTCTGAGACATCATGGGTTATACTGAGGACGATTGAATGGCTACACAGTGATGATCTACAAGTGGCAATGTTTGGTTTCATGGCACCTTGAGCTGCTTCTCGCCTGGAGGCCGTGTGCTGGCCAAGATAATGTTTCCATACCGCTCTTGGCCCTGGGATGTTTACATGAGCTTCAACAGTGGCTTTTGGGAGGCTGTTCAATCATTGCAGGGCAAGGAGGGAAGGAGAAGATGGCAAAACCAAGTCAAGATGAGCAAACAAGTTGGTGTTAAAGTTCTGTACTTTATGCAGTTACCTATTGAGTTGTTTTTGTCTGTTTTCCTTGCTAGATAGTGATTTACAATGACAGCTTCTATAAGGTGTTCCATAGGAGTATTACCAAACGATACCCAGCCATGTATGGAGGTATTAGGACAGGTGATGAAGAGGAAAAAAGAGTGTGTGGCAGGAGCTTCATCAGAAGTTGGTTTGAGGACCATCATAAAGCAGCAGAAATGTTGAGGTAACTTGGCGAATTCCAGAGCTCAGAGCCTTAGCTGTTGGTCACCAAAGGTAGATGATGATGGAGGCTAGCGGTGAATGAGCACAGAGATCTTGGAGGGCTGGAGAATGTTATGAGGTAATGAGGGATTTGAAAACCAGGTCAAGAATTTTAAATTTGAGGGTTTTTTTTTGACCAGTACACAGCATGGTTAAAAGTTTAAGCAAGACTTGGTATGAGTTGGAGCACAAGCATTTACGGAAGTGGAGACTTGGCTGGAGAGCTTTGAAATAGTGTTAGAATATTCTGTAAGGGACCATAACATGGAACCAATTCATAAAATATGGGTTTTCCTTGAATGGTAAGTCTTAAAGCAATACATCATTCACACGTTGTGTATGAATAATAGCACATGTTGCTCGATTGGTGCAATTGTGACTACAGTACCATATGTGCTGGACCAGATAGTGCAGACTGAGCCAATATCTTTTTGGCAGACCAGGTCAGACTCTCAAGCTGACATTTTAATTGTTCAAACAGGACCTGGCTTCCTGGCAGCCTCGGTTACTTCTGATTCCTTGTCGCTTTAAATGTCCAGGGAGATGATTATCCGATGGATGCCAAATGAAGTTACTTTCTTTTCTTTGACCATTCCACAAAAGAGCTGTCTTCTTCCACTTCAGAAATTAGCTACTGAAGCTCAGGGTCTGCATTTTCTACATTAACCCCATCGGTTCTGGAGAGGTAGGTTGCAAAGGTTGGTTTGATAGGGCTTTCTTAATAACAACAACCCAGAACCAGGACATTTGAATGTCTCCCACAACTGTTGCCTATTAAAAATAGATGGGGCTTCTTCCCAGAGTTTTCCAGGCTGAGGGAATCTCGACTGTATTAAGCACCCACTCCCCAACTCCTAACTTCACTTGATGCATGTGCAGTGGGTACTGATCCCTGCAACACTTCTGTAATGCCACCATGCTCTTTAAGTAATATATCCACTAATCACTTGCTCACCTTCTCTCCCCACCATTTTCATGGAGCAGTACAGCCCACAATGTTGTGGCGATCCAATTACACTAGTAATAAAATGTCCAACTAAATTAATCCCTTCTGCCTACACAATGTCCATATCCTACCACTTCCCTCACATTCATGTGCCTATCTAAAAGCTTCTTGAATGCCCCCTATCATATTTGCCTCCACCACCACCCCAGGCTTCTCGCTCTCTTTCGCACTGATGATCTCACTTTCTCTCTGCCTGCCTGTGTCTGTCTTTTCTCTCCCCATCCAGGACCTCAAACTGTCCCCCTGATTATTTTGCCTTGAAAACAGAGGTGTTTCTGTGGCAAAGGGCTAATTTTGAATTACTGTTGAGTATCAGACATTGTTAAAAGGATCATCTCTGCTTCATAACAAGGTCCTGGATATAGCAAGGCACTAGAAGTTTATTTGGGAAGGAATGTCCTGGCTGCTTCTAAACATTTGATGTCCGATGTTGCTAAAGGTTATTAGCTGTTGTTAGCAACATGTGGTTATCACAGGGGCTTCACTACTGTCTTTCACCTGCCTCCCATCCCACCCATTCAAGGTGCTGGCTTCATGTTCCCCATGTAATTGTGCTGCATACCCAAGTTGCTGCAAAAAATATTACTGCATGCTATCTGTGACTGGAGGAGTCCGATTATCTTGCGTTTGCAAGAGCAATGCCTAGTTCTTCCTTAGCACCAGATATTTGGTGGAGTTGAACTTGTTCAAATTCATCAGGTAGCTTTAGGAAAGAAAAGCTAATAATAGAATCCTAAAAAAACTTTTGTCTTTGCGTAACTTCCTGTAGTTCACAAAGAAAAAAATGCACATATTTAGGTACATTTTTCAGGGTGTTTCCAATTGAATTTTTATGTGGTAATGAATGTCTAAAAATAGAAAAATATAAATTCTGCTATGATTGGTGCCCACTGTCTGTTGATTCACACAGCGTGAGTGGGTTTTCAAACACTTCAAGTCATGTCTGGCTTGCAGTATGGGATGCATCATCTCTGAAGAGGGTGGGGTGGGGGCATAGCTGGACGTACAGAGTTAAGGTGGAAATATTTTGTTCTGAATTACGTTCTTTGCTGAACCTGTACCAGGTCTGTTCCCTCGGTGGTCTCCCTCATCCAGAGTGGGAAAAGAAACCAGGAGAAATGCTGGCTTTTCACCCAGCAGAGTTGCGTTCTCCAATGAGCTTTGCGTTCCACGATTCATTGGAGAGTTCAACACCTTTTTCGTGAAACGGAAAGCACAGTGCAGTACTGAAGTGTGTGGGCCAGGGTGGTCACACCTTCAGTTCCTTGTTCGATACTTCATCTCAGAGTGGGAAGAGCTGTGGAGAAGAGGGAGAGGGAAGGGGATACTACTGGGTTAGTGGAAAGGTGGGCGGGGGGGGGGGGGATGCGAATTGTGAAGACCCATATGGGAGACAGAGCAAGTGTTTGGGAGGGGTGGCTACCTGGTGAATTTGAACTTAAGTTCGACTCCACCAGATATCTGGTGCGAAGGGAGAAGAACTAGGGATTGCTCTTGCAAGCACAAGTTTGGACTCCTCCAGTCATGGATAGTAAGCACTAATACTTTTTTGTGGCAACTTGGGTATGCAATACAATTACCTGGGTAACATGAAGTCAGCGCCTTGAATGAGAGGCAGATGGAAGACAGTAATGAAGCCGCTGTGATAACCACTTGTCGCTAGCAACAGCTAATAAGCTTTAGCAACACCAGGCGTCAAATGTTTAGAAGCAGCCGGGACGTTCCTTCCAGAATAGACTTTTGGTAACTCGGTGCTGTGTTGGCTAAAGGACTAATGCAAGGCTTTGTCGGATAAACCTGAATGATGAGCAACAGCAGCAAGTGACGTCACGGACACCAGCCTCCCCTCCATGGACTCTGTCTATACCTCTCGCTGTCTTGGTGGAGCAGCCAACATAATCAAAGACCCCACCCACCCGGGACGTTCCCTCTTATCGCCTCTCCCATCAGGCCGAAGATACAGGAGCCTCTGGGCATGTTTCACCGGGCTCAAGGACGGCTTCTATCCCAGTGTGATAAGACTATTGAACGGTTCCCTTATACGATGACCTCACAATCTACCTTGTTGTGACCTTGCACCTTATTGTCAACCTGCAATGAAATTCCCTGTAGCTGTGACACTTTACTCTGTACTCTGTTATTGTTTTTACCTGTACTACCTCAATGCACTCTGTACTAACTCAATGTATCTGCACTGTGTCATGTATTGATCTGTACGAACGGTATGCAAGACAAGTTTTTCACTGTACCTCAGTACAAGTGACAATAATAAACCAATACCAAGTGACTGAGCCACATACTCCAGAGATCTTGATCCTAATCCCCGGTACATGTCGAGCAAGTTGCAAATAAGTCCAATATATTAGCTATTTGCCAAGTTTGACTAATTTTGAAGCTGCACATGACTAATGCATTTCTGATTTAGTCATGAAGAGAATTAAGCATTGATGTCATATGCACAATGACCTTAAGTTCACATAGCAAGTCTGATTAGACTTTAACCATTGTGCCCATTGTCAATGGAATGGTGGGGAGGATGAGCAGACTGCAAGTGTTTGTGTCTTGCTGGATCCTTTTGAAGTGAATATACACGGGATGGGCACATTCATTTGTATTCTGTGTCATAAGAGCTTTCACTCTCATTGTGCCTGCTGTACTGTGGGGACTTTCTCATTTCCTTCAGCAAACTTCCTGAGGTATAATGATTGGCTCCCTTCTCAGACCTTCCCTAACTTATGGCTGATGAGTTATTTGCACTTGGTATGTGATTTCATCGGTTTGGTTTCCACCACTCGTGGTTTGCATAGCTGTAAGGAAATTGGACAGCCTGTGGTCACTGATCGTGGCTTGGGTAGAAACAAGGACAGGATCTCGGTGAAACCAAGGTTCTGAGTAGGATTGGCAAGGTAGATGTTGTGGGCTCTGACTTGGGGCAGAAATTTGGTGTTGAATCCTTGTTATTTTAATCTTTGATTTTTAATCTACCCCCATTGTCAAGTTACAACATTTAAAATATTTGAGTAGGTTCATGGAGAGGAAAAGTTTGGAAGGACATTGGACAAATGGGAAAGCTGAGATGGGCATCTTGGTTAGCATGGACGTTGGGCTGAAGGGCCATGACTAAGTCTTGAGTTCTTTGGTTATAAGTGGAAATCAGTGGGTGGACCTGCTGCCCACTAGTCTGCATCAGGAGGGTAGAACTGCTGAATCCTCAGGCACTCTTGGGGACGGTTCCAGGTAATTCTACCTCGAGAGGCTTCAGGAGCTAATTGCTGAGAGTCTCCCCAAGGACCAGGACCCTTTCCCTTCTGATATCACCCAGTGATCCATCCTTGAACCTCTTACCCCTCTCTCGGCCCCAGCTCAGCATCGCCTCTCTGTGTTTCACTCATTTGTTGCACCTAGTATTGGAGGAGCAGAGATTTCCTCTAAATATAGGGAAGCCTGAAGCCATTGTCATTGATCTCCATCCCCACTGAACCAGGCCAAACCACAGTGCTCACAAACTTGGCAAATTATTGCCCCTGGAGTGACTGAAATAAGTTTCTGTTCCATTTCGAAGACTGTGTGACCCCACTCCTGCCTCAGCTTATCTGTTGCAGAAAACCTCATCCTCGTCTGTCTTGCCTTTAGATGACCCTGCCTCTTCTGCATGGGTTCCCACTCTATGAACTAGAGTTCATCAAAAACTCCGCCACCTGCATCTTAACAGGGCATCAGCCCCCTGTGTTCACTGATCTACATGTTCGCACTGACAATGTCCTGCTTTTAAAAATTCTGATGCTTGTTATCCAATCCCTCCAAATATCCTCTCTACAATCTCCAACAATCGTTCAAGATCTCTTCCAATTCTGACCTTTTTTGGATCACTAATTTTAATCATTCTACTCTTTGCAGTGGTACTGTAGCTGCCAAGATCAGGAGCATGGGGACACCCTCACGAAACCTATCCCTCCTCGCTTGCCGCCTTCAAGCCGAACCTTTTCATCATCTGGGTGTCCAGTTGAGTTGGAATGATTTGGGTTCAAGTGAAGTTCCTGAGGCTTGACATCAGATCTTGGCTGGTGCCAGTGTGCCGTGCTGAGGAGGTGCCACGTTGTATGAGGCGACACTTTTAGAAGGGGTGTTTAGCGGTTAGCTGGTTGTCATGACTCTAGTTAGTGGGAGCTTGCTGTGTGCAAATTAGCTGCCCCATTACAGTGCCAGCGACCCGGGTTCAATTCCCGCTGCTGTCTGTAAGGAGTTTGTATGTTCTCCCCGTGTGTCTGAGTGGGTTTCCTCCGGGTGCTCCGGTTTCCTCCCACTTTCCAACAGACGTACGGGTTAGGAAGTTGTGGGCATGCTATGTTGGCGCTGGAAGAGTCGTGACACTTGCGGGCTGCCCCCAGCACATTCTCAGTAATCCAAAAAGATGCATTTCACTGTGTGTTTCGATGTACATGTGACTAATAAATATCTTATCTTAAACCGTGTTCACTCAGGTCAGATCCCACTAATATAAGGAAGAGCCAGGGAGTTCTTGCTGGCACACTCTCCCATCTGTATTCCTCAAGCAGTTTGAAAGAGAATCGGTTTATCTGGTTGTCGTGACTCTAGTTAGTGGGAGCTTGCTGTGTGCAAATTAGCTGCCCTGTTTTCTGCAGTACAAAAGACTACATTACAAAGTCTCTTTAAGATGAAAGATGCCATAGAACACACCTTCAACCACTTGGCTCCACTAGCATGAAGGAGAAAGCTGGTTAGGATGATGGAATATGGGGAGAACTGGTTACGGGGAAAAGTTTTGTGGTGGGGGGGTGGGAGGTTGCGATTAGTCTGTGAGCTAGGATAGACATGATGGGCTGAAATGGCCTCCTATGTTGCATGGAAATGTTGTAGACAGTCAGAATCTTTCTCCCAGGGTAGAAATATCAAGTACTAGAGGATATGCATTTAAGGTGAGAGGTGGAAAGTTTAAAGGAGATGTGCGAGGCAAGTTTTTTTTACACAGAGTGGTGGGTGCCTGGAACGGGCTGCCAGTGGTAGTGGTGAAAGCAGATACAATGGTGAAGTTTAAGAGGCTGTTAGATAGATACATGAATATGCAGTGAATGGAGAGATATGGATCATTTAGAGGCAGAAGAGATTTAGTTTAATTTGGGATCGTGTTCAGCACAAATGTTGTGGGCCGAAGGGCCTGTTCCTGTGCTGTACTCCATGAAATATGGAGGATTGAGGCAGTCTGATTGCCTAGTAGCCCCTTGGGATCACGGGTGAAGAATGACCATATGCAGAAAAGCCAGTAGACCCGAACATTTTTCATGAGGAGCCTCAGCTGAAGAAAAAAAATTCCTGTAAGGAATTGCGCTTAGCAGTAATGTCTGGAATGTCAGTGAAGTCGGAACAGGCTAGTACTTTTTAAAATTTATGGCCCAGTTTGCCACAGGATTAATCTGCAGCCAAGGCTGTGACATGCAGTCTGGGCTTGCTTGAAAATGGTTTGAATTCCTCTCACACAAGTCGTCACTTGCCCCAGGGATGGAGGTGCAAGGAAAAGGGAAGTCGTATGACTCAATCTTACTCACGCCTGACTGGATTGGACGGGAGTGGAGCCATCGCTTTTCCTTATATGGAATTGGCTCTCTGCTCCCACCTGCTGACCATTGTCTGGAATGGAACCAAGGAATCGATGGTTTCAATAAGTCAACTGTACCCCCATTTAAATGGTGGGGTGGGAGAAAATAGAGAGCAAATTGAAGTCTGGATTGTGGGGAGGGAAGTTGTTCTTTATAGGTGATCCCTGGGTTACACAAGGGTTCTGTTCCTGAGAACACCATGTAAGCCAATTTCTCTGTAAATCAGAAACATCCATTTTCGGTATCTACATTGTGTCGCTCTACATACACTTGCTATAATTTCATTTCATTGAATAATCATCCTTACACTACCCATAATTTAACTATGGAATACATGTAGTATCCAGTTATTAATGAGTACCATAAAACATTTTAGTATTCTTAATACTAGTTTGAAAAATGCTTTATAAATGTATGGGAGAATTTGCATCAGATTTCTATAAGGCAGGTCATTCATAACCCGGGGAGCCTCGACTTGCCTATTTTCTGTCTTGGTTGGAGGTTTCAACCCACTCCTCTCTTGCATTGACACGTCTTCAATTCCATTCTCCATGGGGGTCCAGGCTGCTGAGTACGGACAAGAGGTCTTTGGGAAAAGTCCAAGACATCTCCTGCCAAGCTTGGTCCAACAGCACAGTCTTGAACACTGGTGCACAATGTGAGACGGTTTGCAAAGGGACCAGACCAAGGACAGGTTGTCACACAAAACTGTGTCAAAGAAATGCCTGCATTTGTAAAGATCTCTGGTCTCTCTTTGAGAACACAGCAAAGGGCTTTACATCCAATGGATGTCATTGTTGTAGCAGTCATTTTGTATAATGCCTTTTTTTAAAAAAGCATAGCAAATTAATAATGACCCAATAATCTGTTTTAGGGATATTGATTGATAGGTAAACAGTAATGTTGCCAGCAACCCAAAAATGAATAACTTTTGGTTATTCAGAAGGTGCTGAAGTGCAGGCTCTTTGATTATTTTCTTTTATACAAATAACCAAAGGATCAGTTCTGCAGCAATACAGGGAAACTGAGGGAAAGTGCTTAATATAAAACTGTGGATAGTGACAGTGCCTGGAGGTTGGAGGTTGGCAGTATAGCATTGCAGGCAGGAGGAATGGTGGAAAGGCTTTGAGATGTCAGGAGGTAAGTCACTCATTGCAGGATACCCAGCCTCTGACCCACTGTTGTAGCCACAGTATTTATGTGGCTGGTCCAGTTGAGTGTCAGGTAGGACACAGTGGCACACTGGCAACTCGGGTTTGATTCTGACCTCCGGTGTTTGCACATTCTCCCTGTAAGGGGGTGGGTTTCCCCTGGGTGCTCCAGAACCTTTTCCATCCTTGTCACCCTCTGAATTCTACTCCATCCCAATTCTGGCTTCTTGCATCCTTTCCAATTTTTGTTGACCTAGCCTTGGCAGCTGCATCAGTCCCATGGACCAAGCTCCAACGTGAAGGTAAGGTGCTTTCTTAAACTAGTAACCAGACCTTCCTGGTAACTTGCAACACCTGGCAGCTTTGACATTGAGTTGGGCAGGAGTGTGATAAGCTGGCCAATCTGAGACCACTAATGCCTCATTAGTTAGCTTGGTAAAGCCTGAACTGCCTTCTCCTTGTTTTCCTAGGTTGAAGTTCCAGCATTTTGGATACAACTTTGCAATTGTCTATTTCCATGGGACAGGAAATGGTCTCGGCCACAGACTTGGTCGCACAAGGTTGACATATAAGCTTTCAAGGTGTTGTGTGATGTGCATGTGTGTTTTGATAAAGCACTATGTACTAAATCTATGCATGAGACATTTGGAGATAACACACACTTGAAAACTGGTGCCTTGTTCAGGCTGAGCTTTATATCAACACAGCACAGATGGCTTGCTTCACATTTTACATCTGTACTGGATGAGTTGTGAAGGAGGAGGGAAAATGGCGATTCTCGTGATATACTCGTCAAAATGTATGCCATAAACTCTGAGTGCTTTATCTAGCAAATACAGGCTGCATCTTCCGCTGTGTGTGTTCCGTTCCTGCCCACGACTGACCTAATCAGTAGGTTAATGCTGCCAACATCTGTGCTGGAATAACATAATGCAAGATGACTGGTATTAATTCTTTATTTGCCATTAGGGCAGTTTAGTCTGTCTGCCTCGGATCAAAATGGCTCATTTCCTTTCTCTTCAACTTTGACCCCAGGATGACATTCTGACCTCCACTCTAAATGAAGCCATTTTCTGGAAAAACTGTGTTGAATTGTATCTCAGCAGAATAATTAGCTTTCTTCAGACGATTGGAATGTAAAGGGTTGGAAATTGTATATTAAGTCGGCTGAGCTATGGTTGGATCCATTTGGCACAAGGTCCAGCCACCTCAGAAAGGGACATTGGCTTTCAAGTGCAATGAAGTGCAGATTAACATGAATGAAACTGGGGTTGAAAGGGTTAAATAATTTCATTGCACAGATTAGGCTTGTAATCCCTTGAGCATGGAAGATTAATGCTCAACACCAGAATTGCAAAACAGATGTTCTGTTCCAAGCTCTGTCATGGCAAGAGATTAGCATGTAGCCAGAAGAAATGATTAGTGTGTTCCGAGAACCTCCTGGGGGGGGGGGGGGGGGTGACAAAAAGTGTAATCCCTGAGCTGTGACCATTTAAAGTGGAAAAGGGACATTTGGGATGGAGTTGAGAACCTTGAGTTGGTTCTTTGGGAGCACACAAGGAGCCCAGTATAAATGAGGGAATGAAGCGCAAACTGGTGACCTGTAGTGGAATC
Organism: Pristis pectinata; assembly: GCF_009764475.1. Taxonomy (NCBI): domain Eukaryota; kingdom Metazoa; phylum Chordata; class Chondrichthyes; order Rhinopristiformes; family Pristidae; genus Pristis; species Pristis pectinata. Next base: position 6,128,947 of record NC_067429.1, read on the forward strand.
TGCCTTATTCACCAACTGTGAACCCACAGAGCTTGGATGGATGCAGATTGGCTCATAAGAATGAAAAAGCAGGAGGATGAACAAGGGCTAATCTATTTGGGATTGGGTATAGTAGATGAATAGAAATTATTTCCTCAACCAGCAAATTGTAGAACAAGGGGGCCTTAATGATGCGTCAATGTCAGGAATAATTCTTCACATACAGATTAGTAGAAATCTGAAACACTCTCCCAAAATGATGGTGCAAACTTCAGAACTGGGGTTAATGAATTTTTATTAGGTTAGGAGATTTAGGGTTGTGGAACCAATATGGATAGATGGTTGAAATAAACAATTAGGCAGTGGTCTAATTAAATGGTAGAATGGTGCTCAGCATGGACCAGTTGGGCTGAAGGGCCTGTCTCCATTCTGTATCACTCTATAACAGACTTGAGAGGCTGAAGGGTCTCATCCTATTGAAAATCCAAAAACAGCAGATGCTGGAAATCTACAGGGGAAAAAAAAACAATGCTGGAAACATTCAGCAGGTCGGGCAGCATCTGTGGAGAGAGAAATGGTTAATGTTTCAGGTTGAAGGGGCTGTACAGCTCTATGATTATGATTTGATGACTTTGACTTGAATCATTAACCGTTTCTCTTCCCACAGCCGCTGCCTGACCTGAGTGTCTCCAGCATTTTCAGTTTGGCTTCATCCTATTTCATTGTTAACTGATGACATCACCAGATCTCTCACAATTAAGCACTATAATATTTGCTACCTGAACATAGGGGTGCATTAGCACAGTGGTTAAATTACTGGATCAGTTTTCAGAGATCAAGGCAATTGAGTCAGAGACTGGAGTTTAAGTGAGTTCAATTGAGGAATTTAAATTCAAGTGATTAAATATTTCTGGAATATTTAAAAAATGCTTGTATCCATGCTGATGACCATGAAATTACCAGAATGTTGCAAGCCCTCTTCTGGTTCACTGATGTCGTTCAGAGGAAGAAATCTGCTGTGCTTGCCTAGTCTGCCCTATAGCTGATCCACCAATGTGGTGAATCTTAACTACCCTCTGAAAATAGCCGCGTTTCAAGAGGAATATAGCTGATGGACAATAAAGGCAGACTTTGTCTGTATTATGAGCACAAATAAAAGTTTAAAACAAAAACCTGGTAGTGGTGCAGTCTCGCTAAACTCTTTCATCCAAGCTATTAGAAAGTGTGAACGTCGTTGAGGTTTTGAAAAACCAACATGCATGGGGGAACTGCAGTGTGTACTGTCTGAGCATGCGTGTTAACACCAGGATGTACAGTTAATTGACGGGGTGTGCACGTAGCTTTTATGTGTTTCCCTGGCAACGGTTCGATCCTGAGATTTGGGCCCAACAGAACAGCGGTGATGATGTATTCCATGTAAGAGCACCACCTTGTGGATCAGGGGAAAGCATGTTGAAAGGAAAAAGTAATCCAGCCTTTGTCGTCACCCTTTGTCCAACATCTATTAACAGCTAATGGAAAGCATCATGTGCAATAATGTAGAATTACATAGACACAGGGCATTGGACCTCGGCTGGTGTCTCCACAGGTACCTCCTTCCACAGTCACTCCTTCAGGTTACCAATATTCTCCTTTTCTTCCTCGTGTTTCCTCAGCCTCCCTTTGAATTCATTCCTGGGCGAAAAGGTTTTACTTGAAGCCCTTGTTGCATTTGTTGGTGATGGTCTTTTGTTGAAGGATTTTGGATTTTCTCACAAGTAAATACACCTCTACATTTATTAAACCCCTCTACTGGGTCACATTGTCCCAGTCTCGTCCAGGGTTATGCAACACCCATCCACATCACGTTTGGTTTCCATGAGACTGGAGAGCAGTGATGTGATGGCAAGACAAGAGCTTTGTATCTAATTTGTATGATTGTTGTTCTTGTGATCTCTCATCAGGTCAAATATCATGAAGAGTTTGAGAGGAGCAAAGGCATTTCGGCAGCAAGCGCTGAGCGGAGGAACTCTCATGAAACCCAGGAGTACAGGCCTCAGCCAGAGAGGAATCTAGGTGAGGATACTACTGTACCATACATCTCATCTCTTTCTGCCAATAAAATAGTGGACTCTTCTTGAATTTTTTCTTTTGTCTACACTGTTTTCAGCTGAAGTCTTTGCAATGACTTCTTTGCTTGAAGACCTCTCCCGGTGGCTAGTCAGGGTACGGTGGCACTGCGTTAAGTTACTGAAGTTACAGCCTGAGTTCTGGACTGTCGATCCAGAGACATTTGTTCAAATCCCAGTACGGCAGCTGGGGAATTAACTTCAATGTAATTAAATAAATCTAGAATATAATATTTCTTTTAAAACAAAAGCTAATCATGATATTGGTGTCCATGAAAGCACCATTTTGTGTAGAAACCCATCTGCTTCACTGACGTCCTTCATGGGAAGGAAATCTGCTGTCTTGGCCTAAACGTGACTCTAGACCCACCATTGTGGGTGACTCTTAGTTGCCTCAGTTCAGGGGTAATTAAGGATGGGCAGTAAATGCTGGCATTAGCAGGAAGTGCCTACATAAATTTAAAAAAATATTCTGTCCATGCTCAAGCAGGTCATTGCATTCTGAGAATGGGAAAGAAGATGGTGACCAAGTTTATGGACTTGGGACACAATTAGACAAATGAACTTGAGAGGTGATTTCTAGAATAGCAGAACCTTGGAGGAGAGGGGATCACTAATCTGCTGTCCTTAGGAAAGCTAATCAGTTGGTCTAGCTCTTTCCCAACCATCTTGCAAACTTTCCCAAGATTTTTATTCAATTTCCTTTTGAAAATTACAATGATCTTGCTTCCCACGCTCTGTCAGAGAATCGTACTTCTTTGCACTTAAAAATAAATTCTCACATCAGATTCTTCCGCTAGTTATCAGAAATCGGTCCCCTGAAGTTACTTACTCTTTTGGCTGCAGAAGCCATTTTCTCCTCTTCTGCCTGATCAGAACCCTTAATAATTTTGAATGATTCAATCAAATCTCCCCTAACCTTCTCTGCTTTAGAACACCAACCCCAGGTTCTCCCATCTTGCCATGTAATTTGGGTTCCTTATCCCTTGATATGTGAAAGGCTTTGCATCCTTCCTATAATCCTTGAAATAAATAATTAATTAACAAGAGTGGCACTGCAATTGCTTAATTCCTGGAAATGCTGAACCACTGCTTTGGTTATTGCTTCTAGATGGGCTCTGAGAATGTGTCCTGCCCAGCTGTAGTCAGATGCAGTTATGATGCACATCGTTTAGCAGGGACAATGATTCCCTACTCTTTAAAAATGGAATTGTAACCCCACTACAGGACCTCCCCGGTTTACAGCAGGGTTCTGTTCCTGTGAACTGTTTGTAACCTGAACAGTTCACGTCGGAAATGCAGCCACGAACTGAGTTTCCCCACAAGATGCCTGGAGCAGCCGGCAAATCCATCCTGCTGGTCTCCCAAGAGCTCGTTCCTACGTATGAACTTTACATAAGTTGGGAACTTGTAAACTGGGAGGACCTGTGTATTCTTCTGTTACCTCTTACTCCTTCCGATGCAATTGCTAACAGTGTGGCCATGTCTTGCCGGATCTTTCAGACTACTTTATGCAGCTGTACAGTATGGGAGCTGGGTTTCTTCCTTTTGCTTGTGTATCCTGACCTACTGAAGACTATTAAGAGTCATAACTCTGCCTTTCTTTTATCCTCAATACTGATATTGTTTTTGCACAACTCTCTCTCTGCCTTTGCACGGTAGTGTAGCGGTTAGCATAAAACTTTACAGCGCCAGCGACCCAGGTTCAATTCTGTCCACTGTCTGTAAGGAGTTTGTACGTACTCCCCGTGTCCGCGTGGGTTTCTTCCGGGTGCTCCGGTTTCCTCCCACATTCCAAAGACATACCGGTTGGGAAGTTGTGGGCACGCTATTTTGGTGCCGGAAGCGTGGCGACACTTGCAGGCTGCCCCCAGAACACTACGCAAAAGATTCATTTCACTGTGTGTTTCGATGTACACGTGACTAATAAAAGATATCTTTGTACTTTCCCAGCAGGGGCAGAGTGCCACCGTAGTTAAACTACCAGACTAAAAATATTAACCTGCAGTGAAAGTTCAGATCTGACCATGGCAGCCAGGGAACATGAAACTAGTGGATTGTTATGAGCACCCATTTGGTTCACAAATGCCCTTCAGGGAGGGTAATCCACTGTCCTTGTAAATTCCTCCTGACCCACAGATGTGATTGGCTCTTCGCTACTTCCTCAATCCCAAACTGGGATGGCCAGCAATGTCCACTTCCTGTGAACAAATACATTAAAAGAAACCCATTTCCTTCCGTTTTCCAAACTCTTTCCTCCGTTTGCTGCCTTGAGCTTGAATGAGGTAAATGGACGCTGGTTTGCAGGGTTGGTCTCTGAGTGTGACCAGTGGAAGGTTGTGGGGTGCACAGAGGGAGTCTGGTGGAGATGCAGGTGACATTGGTAAAAGGACAGAATCATTTGGCCAATTGAACACTGTTGAAAACATGAAATTCATTGATCTAAATTTTGTCCGCTCATTGAGCTGTGATGCAGGAATATTTGTTCAAAACAGTTTGTGGAACATTTTCATATGATGAAACGTTCATTACCTCCACTGAGTGCACACTGTCCTAGGTTACTGAGACATCACCTCCCAAACCCACCACTGTGAAGGACAGGACAGCAGGTACAAGGGGACACCTGCAGGATTCCCTCCAAATCACGCACCATCCGGACTTGGGAGCTATGTTGCCGGACCTTCACTGCCACTGTGTATAAATCCTGGAACTCCCTCCCGACTAACACTGCATCTTCACACACAGACCGCAGAAGTCCAAGATGACTCTCCACCACTTTCTCGAGGGCCATTGGAGATGGGCAATAAATATATGCTCGCGTGCTTAAAGTTTTATAAATCAAGAAGGGAATCTCTTTTTCATAGAGAGTCATACAGAACGGAAACAGGCCCTTCAGCCCGACTGGTCTATGCTGACCAAGATTCCCATCTCAGCTAGTCCCATTTGCCTGCATTTGGTCCATCTTCCTCCTAAGCCTTTCCTATCCATGTACCTTTTTAAATGTTATTAATGTTCCTACCTCAACCACTTCCTCTGGCAGCTCATTCCACATACTGACTACCCTCTGAGTGGAAAAAGTTGTCCCTCAGGTTCCTATTAAATCTCTCCCCTCTCACCTTAAACCTATGCCCTCTCGTTCTTGATTCCCCAACCCTGGGAAAAAAAACTCTGCATATTGACACTATCTATGCCCCTTATGATTTTACGCATCTAAGATCACCCCTCATTCTCCCATGTTCCAATGAAAAAAGTCCCAATGTGCTCAACCTCTTTCCATAACTCAGTCCCAGCAGCATCCCCGTAAATCTCCTCAGCACTTTTAAGAGCTAATGCACATTATAAATATTTCGGTGTAAAGTTTCTGTTGCAATGACGAGTTTGTTCCCAACTTGCCTTTAATACTCTTTACCTTTCTTTAGGCTACCAGCCACAGGCACCTTCACACCAGGAACCACCAACCCCGGTCTACGACCCACCTCCTGCCGCACCATATGCCCCTCCTCCTTCAACTGGGGTAAGTGTGCAACACATTTTGTCTCTTTAAATGCTTCCCCAGTGCTACGGTGTGAAGCCAATGAAGGAAAGAATGCACACTTCTGCAATCCCAGCTTCTATCCAGGAGTGCCAGACCTCTGTGCTGCAATGATGTATTTCTAGTGCAGTTGAGTTATTGTTTTATTGATGTTAGTTGTGGGATTAATATTGGCCAGGCCGCCAGGGAAGGAGGGAAACATTGCCACAAGGGGCAGACAGGATCTTGATCTGACACCTGATGCACAGTTAGGTGGGGCTGTGGAGAGGAGGTAAAGAGGCTTCAGAGAGACATAGACAGGTGAATGGGCACGTATGTGGCCAACGAAATATAATGTGGGAAAAATGTGAGGTCATCCACTTTGAAGAAATAAAAAAAAAAGGTGGATTTTTAAATGTTGACACACAGGAGCATCAAGCAATTAGGAAGCCAAATCATATGTTGGTCTGCATTGAAGAGGGTTTGAGCACAAAATTAGAGGTGTCTTATTCCAGTTATATAGGAGTCTGTTGAGACTGCATCTGGAAACTTATGTATGCATCTGGTATTCTAACCTAAAGAAGGTTATACTTGCACCAGAGGGAGTGCAGTGAAGGTTTACTAGGTCTGATTCTTGGGATGGTGAGTTTGTCAAATGTTTGCTGGGCTGAAACTCCCTAGAATTTTGAAGAATGATAGATGATCTCATTAAAAAAATATTTGTGGGGCTTGACACTTTAGATGCAGAGATGATGTTTACCCTCACTTGGGTGTCTGGAAGCAGGAATCACAGTCTCAAAACAAGGGGATGGCCATTCAGGACTGAGAGCAAGAGAAATGTCTTCATCCACAGGGTGGTGAGTCTTTGGAATTCTCCACCCAAGGTGGCTATGGAGGGTCATAGTATACTCAAAACAGAGGTTGTTAGAGTTTGAGGGAATCAAGTGACATGGGGTTCGTGTGGGAAAGCGGTGCTGAGATGTATGTAAAAAAAAATCAGCCATGAGCTTATTGAATGCCATCATAGGTGTGAAGGGCCAAATGGCCTACTCCTCCTTGTGGCCATTAGAAGAATGATGCCTCTGGCAGGGCAGCACTGCCTCACTACTGTATTAGGAGTGTCAGCCAAGATTGTGTGCTCACATTTCTGGACGGTTGTGAACCATTTGAGTATCTTTTTGTTCCAATTGTGTTCATTCTTGTATAATTTTGTATGACCTATGTTGATAGTTCATGTTTTGTGAATGTTGTGTTTCTGATGCTATGTGCCTGTGATGCTGCTGCAAGTTTTTCATTGCATCTGTGCACACGTGCATCTTGTGCATATAACAATAAACTTGACTTTGATTAGCCACAGCAGATGTTGTTGTGTTAAAATGGCTGGTTTTAAGGCTGTGAAATACTCATTAGTGAGTGACCAAAATATTGGCGGATGTCAGATGGGAAGGGAAGATGAGGATGGGGATGAGCCCTGTGGAAGAAATAAAATGTGGACATGGGACATAGGCTCCATGGTGATTTTCCTCTTGTACGTCTGCCCTGTCTGCTGGGCGGGCTCCCACATACACACACTCTCTCACCCTCACTTATTCTCTCTTGCTTTTCCTTATTGCTTTGCAGAAGCGATTCAGAGCTGTGTATGACTACTCAGCAGCCGATGATGATGAGATCTCATTCCAAGATGGTGACTTGATCATCGATGTTCAACAGATCGATGAAGGATGGATGTACGGCACTGTGGAGAGAACTGGTGACACCGGCATGCTCCCAGCTAACTACGTGGAAGCAGTGTAACAGAGCCCAGATTAATGCCTGCTTATGCTTTGATTATCTGTATTAAAAACAAATTACAGTATGAATCCCAACAATAATTTGATGACAAATTTAGGTTTTAAAAAAAAGTTTTAAATTGTGGTTCCAAATGCATAATATAGCTTTCTCCATTGTTATTTTCATGTTACTGGAATATAGTCAAAATTTTCTTTGGCTTAACTAGGTTGGAGAAGAGATGATTATTCTTCAAAGCCATTTACTGCTCTGTGTTGCCCCCCCCAACCCTCCATTTTTTTAAATGACCCCCGACCACTGTACCTTACAGATGCTGAAGATGAAATTCTTGGCTCTGGATTACTGTAGCTAGATGTGCCCGGGTAACCCTCATTCACTCAGGTAGATGCTGACTTTAATGTCAGAGCATTATAATTTCCTTGCAGGTTGCTGAAATGAATTGAAGTTCTTCAGAACCAAAATCTAGGATTGTTCTGTTGGTGGGTGGAAGAATTGGACACGGTTCTATTTGGTTCTTCAGCACTAGGACACAATGAGGATTGGATTCCCAGTGCATTCAAGGACATTTTAATTCACCTTATTTCAGTCTTGGAATGTTAGCCTAGTGAGTGATTACTCTGGGAGTAATATTTCTTGCCAAATAGTTCACAAAAATCTGTACCCAGTTCTATAACCAGGAATCTCAAGACATTGTCTCCTTTAGATAATAAAATTGTTTAATGTTCTTGCCATTTCTTTTTAAAGCAATATGAGGGAATTCAGGTCAGAGCAGAAAGTTTTCTGTGGCCATCCTTGGCTCATCAGTAGCATCAGACCCTATTTGTTTCAGAGTTTGCCACAGAACTTCAGCCACTCTTTGGGACGAGTTTGGTCGATGAGTGCCATCCATTCTGTAACGGTCCTTGTAATAACATCCAATAGTGGCCATGCTTCTGTGCCAGAGTGGTAGGATGTTGCTCAACAGTTGAACATGTTGGCTGCATAGGGTCAGTTTTAAAATTGGAGGAAGGGGTGCGGAAGTGTGGTGACCTGGTGTGGGGAATCGTGCTTTGGTTTTGAAGCTATGCTACACCCTGTGGATTTAATAATTGTAAGATTAGTACTCCAGTAAGATCCATGCAAGGAGAAGAATATTTAATCCAGTCAAGCACAGTGACCCAATTTGTGGCTGGCTGCCTCCCTTCCCTCTTTAGGTTCAGACTATGTCAGAGCTTCATGACGTCTGCAGACATGACCCAACTGGTGTATTTTAGCCCTGGATGAAGCATTTTATGTCATTGAAATGAAACTGGCAAAGACTTAAGTTAACAACACTGCTTAATTGATGAGAAGCTGGAAGAGAAGTGACTTTTACAGGGAATAATTTGCATGGCTTTCTAGACTCATGAGTGTGTTAACTTTTAAGATAAGATTGAAAGCAATGTGAAACAGCCTGATGCTGAAAAAAATTCCTGAGTTACTTTTGCCTATTTCTATAAAGCTGTGTAAACAATAGACAGCTGTCTGGGCAATGAGCGGCTATTAGGAACAGGCCTGGGATCTTTTTACAAACCTTTTCTTTCTCTTTCACCCCCTCACTGAGTGACATGAGGAAAACTGTCCCTAACTAACTGTTCCAATATGTGATCATTTAGAAGTTCAGGCTGTATTCTGTGGAATAACAAACACATTTCTTAAACATCAAGAAGTCATTAATTCAAACAATGGCTGTGGTGACTGGAATTGTACAAATTAACGGAACCATTCCTCAGAGTTGTTGGCACAACATTGATTCATTAAATCCCTCAGCATTGATTCTACACTGTTGCATCCAAGACTGGATCCATCAGCGCTCTCCTCTTTTACAGAAAATGACTCTGTGTACTTTGAAAACCTCTTAGCATATTAAGGTAGAAAGTGGTGTATTTTTTTTCAGTTTATAATGAAATAAATATGAAAAGGCTGTGCTTTAGTCAATACATTAGTAAATTGGAACAATCTTTATTCTACGAGGCTCAAATTTGGTCCAGGCACCAATATTAAGATATGCTTTGCAGTGATTGGATTATGATCTCATTTCTATCTCTCTGGAAAAGGCAAAGCCAATTGACTTCTCTCGTGAAATTGCCAAGACCTTATCTAACTAGCTAAGCTGGGAAAATTCAGGTACCAATACTACTGGACCACAAAAGATTTGTATATAAACACAAATGTGCAGACACTGCGTGCCAATATAAATGACTTAACATTCCATGGAATCAGTACATTAACTGCTTAGTCTTAGCACGCTGTTTAATTTGAAACCTGCAGTTATAATTGCTAATTAATTGGTAGAAGTTTTTGTTTTTGAAGTTGCGCTTTATCAAGTTCAGCTTAGCTTCGCTAAGGATGATATTGAGTTTCCCATGTACCCGCAACATGTTAGCATCTGAGCTTAACTTGGGTCTCTGACTTGTTCATTCAAGGTGTGACTTTGTACAAAGGGAGCAATTGTGTCTAAGCTGCCTTTCCATCAAAACATGCTGTTGTGTTTGGCAAAGGAACTTCATAGGAGGAAGACCCTAAGCATTATTTTACTGGGAAGTCCTCTGGATCATCCTTGGGTGGAAGAATGGTGGTTTGTCTCAGCATAGATGCCCTTGCGCCCACTTCCCCAACCTCCCCAAACGTTGCATCTTACAGTCAGTGGACTTCGCCCAGTGAAGGGAATGGCCTCCAGTTGTCTTAAGTAACCTGGGTTGAGAAATTGCCATTGATTTGCAGGATCTTCTGCATAGCCCATCGCACAACTCAGTATGTTTCAAAAGCAGTTGTTAGTTTGGAAATTAAGAAGCGGAGGGAAATATGGGTGCTGCTATTTGCATAGAATACTGCACATCTGTGAATCAAATGAAGCATGTCTTGGCGCTTCTGAATTCTTCATTACCATGCTTGCAATTTTTAGGAAAAAATGTATTTTTGGCATGATCCTTACATGACAAATTGTCAATAAACTTAAAAGATGGGAACCAGTATGGATTTTATTTATTTTAATTTTGTCTTTCATTGATTGCGTTTTGAAAAAAGTGCAACTATCTATTCTTTGGAAATAATTAATGTTATCTATGAACCTTGATGTCCCAAAGTACTTCAAATGTGCTTTAGTGGAGGTATAGTCACTGTGTTGTATGAAATGCTACCCCTAGTTTGTAACTGGAAGCTGCTGCAAAGAGCAATGAGATTACAGTCCTCTTCACTATCAGCCTGTGAACACCTCTCTGGATCTTGTGTGTTTCAACAAGTCATCTGTCAATCTTCTCAACTCCAGTTGATACAAGCCAAGCCTACCCATCCTCTCTGACTGAGACAACCTGCCCATTCCAGGTATTAGTCCAGTAAAACATCTGTAAACCACCTCCAGTGAATTAGAATCTTTCCTTAAATAAGAGGACTAATACTGAGAGTACTCCAGAGGTAGTTTTACCAGTACCCTATATAACTGAAGATAGTCTCCCTACTCTTATATAATTGAATATAAGAATAGGGAGATTACACTGAGAGAACTGACTACACACAATAAACACAAAAAATTCAGTTAACTTTCCCAATTACTACTTGTACCTGCATGCTAGCTTTTTATAATTCATACATTAGAACACCTCAATCCCTTTGTATCTCAGAGCTCTTCAATCTCTCACCAATATATTGGATGCTTTTAGTTTTCCTGCCAAATTGGGCAATATATTTTTCTACATTATGTCCCATTTTCTAGATGTTTAACATATCTATATTACTTAGTAGCTTCCTAATGTTCTCACTGCAAATTATTTTATGACCTACTATTTTGCTTAGTACTTTCTTTCTAGAGGTTATTTTAATTGCACCCTGCCTTTTATCCTCTCGTCGTATTGTTGGAATGCTGTTATCGTCTTGAAATGTGGAAATTTATTTGTTCAAAGTCTCTGCCATTTCCTTGTTTCCATTAATTAATTCCCAATCTCATCCACAAATGGACCAATGTTTGCATTAGCTATGTTTCCTTTTCATATACTTTCAGAAGCTCTTGTGGTCAGTTATATCACTTGCTGGTTTATTCCTAATGTGTTTTCTCCCTCAATGTAATCTTATGCAAGTATCTAATTTTGTTTCCAATGTTATGGTCGATCACTAATCTTTTCAGCACTCTGTGCATTCTCTTTCAATTGGACACCGTTCTTAACTTCCTTATTTAGCTAAGGATCCTTGCACAGTCTTTGTGATTAAGAGGAGGAAACTGGAGAACCCAAGGGAAACTCCACACAGCGCCAGAGGTCAGGATCAAAGCCAGGTCACTGGATTTGTGAGGCGCTGCATTACCTGCTGTACCACTGGTGTTGCCCGTTTCATTGCTGGTTGAATATATTTGTTGAGAATTATGAAATAAAACCTTACATATCTGCTACCTTTTCTCTACTGTCTTATCTCCCCGTCCTATTTCCCAGCCCAATTTCTCCAAAACCTCCATTATTGCCTTTATTTAAGCTTGGGTCACCAGTTTCCATATGATGTCCACACTACCTTTCAACATGGAAGGGGACCATTCAGTCCATCGAGCCTTGGCCGGCTCTCAAAACAATCCCATCTATCCCTTTCTTCCTGTAACCAGTGCTCTTTGTGCTGTTGGAACATAAAGCTATCTCAGTGCTCTTGGAATTCTTTGAGGAAGCAACAAGCAGGATAGACAAAGGAGAGTCAGTGGATGTTGTTTACTTGGATTTTCAGAAGCCCTTTGACAAGGTGCTGCACATGAGGCTGCTAAACAAAGATGGGAGCCCATGGTATTACAGGAAAGGTACCAGCATGGATAGAAGATTGGCTGACTGGCAGAAGACAGAGTCGGAATAAAGGAGGCCTTTTCTGGTTGGCTGCCGGTGACTAGTGGTGTTCCACAGGGGTTGGTGTGGGGTCTGCTAATTTTCACATTTATACATTAATGGTCTGGATGACAGAATTGATGGCTTTGTGGCCAAGTTTGTGGATGATACAAAGCTAAGTGGAGGGGCAGGTGGTATTGAGGAAGCAGGGAGTCTGCAGAAGGACTTGGACAGGTTGAGAGAATGGGCAATAAAGTGGCAGATGGAATACAGTGTAGGGAAGTGTACGGTCATGCACTTTGGTAGAAGGAATAAAGGTGTAGACCATATTCTAAATGGGGAGAACATTCAGAACTTGGAGGTGCCAAATGGACTTGGGAGTCCTAGTGCAGGATTCCCTAAAGGTTAACTTGCAGATTGAGTTGGTAGTAAGGAAGGCAAATGCAGTGTTAGCATTTATTTTGAGAGAACTAGAATAGAGAACTAGCAAGGATGATCAGACCACATTTGGAGTATTGTGAGCAGTTTTGGGCCCCATATCTAAAAAGGATGTGCTGATGTTGGAGAGGGTCCAGAGGAGGTTTACGAGAATGATCCCAGGAATGAAAGGGTTAATGTATGAGGAGCATTTGATGGCTCTGGCCTGTACAATCTGGAGTTTAGAAGGATCAGGGGGAATCTCATTGAAACCTACTGAATATTGAAAGGCCTGGACAGAGTGGATGTGGAGAGGATGTTTCCACTAGTGGGAGAGTCTAGGACCAGAGGGCACAGCCTCAGAATAGAGGGACGTCCCTTTAGAACTGAGATGAGGAGGAATTTCTTTAGCCGGAAGGTGGTGAAAATGTGGAATTCATTGCCACAGACATCTGTGGAGGCCAAGTCAATGGGTGTGTTTAAAGTGGAGGTTGCTAGGTTCTTGATTAGTAAGGGCATCAAAGTTTATGGGGAGAAGGCAGGAGAATGGGGTTGAGAGGGAATAATAAGTCAGCCATGGTCGAATGGTGGAGCAGACTCGATGGGCTGAATGGCCTAATTCTGCTACTATGTCCAATGGTTCTCTGGTCTCTTTCACATGCCTGTCACCACCACCACCCCCAAGTCTCCTGTCCATGCACCCCCCTCCCCCAACCTGCACCAGGAATGGATTACATAGCCAATTAAACTATCAGCACATCTTTGGGATGTGGGAGGAAACTCCACAGAGCACCTGAGGTCAGGATCAAACCCAGGTCACTGGAGCTGTGAGGCAACAGCATTGCCTGCTCTAACACTGTAGTGCCTGTTTCATTGCTGATTAAATATTGTCTACTTTGCAATTTCTCCCACCCCAAATTCTATCATGTTGTGATCACTCTTCCCCAAAGGATCCCTTACCAGATCATTAATTAACTCTGTCTCATAACATATAGCCAGACCTAAATTAGCCTGTTCCTTCCTTGGTACTATAGTGTGTTATTCTTAGAGACTACCTTGAACATACTTGATAAATTTATCCATGGGGCCATCTTTGATGATTTGATTTTTCTGATCTATATGAAGATTAAAGTCACTGATGACCACTGCAGTACAAGCCCCCATTACTTGTTCTCTGTAATGACTGAAAGATAACTCTCATTTATTCTATTGGTGTCATCAATTCATCTATTTTGTTAAAAATGTTCTGTGGATTCAGATAAAGAGCCTTTAATTTTGTCTTTTTTTCATTTTCTTCCCACTCTGACCCTGATTGGCAGTGTTCTCACGTGACTGTGTGCTTTGTCCTTTTGTCAGTCCCCAGCTGTCATTATTCATATTGCTAGCCTTCACTATTGTCTTGTATTTTCTTCTTAACCATTTAAGTTTTCCTTTCATCTGAATTTGTACAAGATGAGGCCGGATTTAGAGTATTGTGTGCAGTTCTGGTCACCTACCTACAGGAAGGATATCAATAAGCTTGAAAGAGTGCCGAGAAAATTTACAAGGATGTTGCCAGGACTTGAGGACTTTAGTTATAGGGAAAGGTTGAATAGGTTAGAACTTTATTCCCTGGAGCGCAGGAGATTGAGGGGAGATCTTATAGAGGTAGACAAAGTTATGAGGGGTATAGATAGGGTGAATGCATGCAGGCTTTTCCCCTTAAGATTGGGTGAGACTAGAACTAGAGGTCATAGGTTTAGGGTGAAAGGTGAAATATATAAGGGGAATCTGAGGGGGAACTTCACTCAGAGGGTGGTGCGAGTGTGGAACTAGCTGCCTGCGGAAGAGGTGGATGCGGGTTCAATTGTAACACTTAAAGAGAAGTTTGGAAGGTACATGGATGGGAGGGATTTGAAGGGTCATGGACTGGGTACAGGGTAGATGGGACGAGCAGAAGATCAGGTTGGCATAGACTAGATGGGCCAAAGGGCCTGTTTCTGTGCTGTAGTGCTCTATGACTCTGAACCCCAACACCAATCACCCCAATCTTCCCTCTACAGTGTAATGAATTGACCTGTACCATCGGTATGGAGACAAGTTTGTCACTGTACCTCGGTACAAGTGACAATAATATACCAATACAGACCATCCTACGGTAATGAATGGGTTCCGTTTTTCCAAGTTGGTTTTGTCCACATTGGCAAATATGCAAAAATCATGATATGGCAACCATAGTTCCACAGTATTGTAATGAACGGCATTGAAAACACAAAAGACTGGTAAGAAAGAGCGAGTACTAGAAGTTGAGAGAGAGAGGTAACTTGTTCTGCCATTTGTAGAAACAAACGTATGTATATATATTGGACTTTTGAATTTAATAATATTATGGGAGCTTGTTTGTATGTACAGGTGTCTGTTAGTCAGGCATTCGTAACCCAGGGATGGCTTGTATGCCGTTTAAAGACCCGCTTGCATCCTTAGTTATTTGATTTGACAGAGGAGTTTAATGCTAGATCCAATAGAAAGCTCCTCAATATTGCACTGAGAGTGTCAACCTAGATCCTAGGCTCATGAGCTGAAATAAAGATTTTGCAACTCTTTCCACGATGGTCTTTCAAATGAAGCAAGTGGTAGATTTAATTTAGAAAACACCATGATCCTTCGATCAATTTCTTCAGGGGGCAACAACACTTTTAGAGGGGCTGGTGTGGGAGTTGTTCAGTGCAAGGACAAGCTGTACCGTACAAGCTCCAATGCTTGTGTAAGACCCTACTTCAACAACGAGTCCAATACTGTCCAATACTGGTCCAGTTATCAACATTACCAACACAGCACTGTGTGTGACAGCTTGTTCTGAACGAATTGACTGCATTATAATAAATGCACTTCACAAAAATTATTAATGGTAAAACACTTCGAGATGTCCAGCGATCCGGAGAGGCGCTACATAAATGAAAGTGTGGTAATATGCACTTCTCTCAGAATGCTCTTGGTGGCTCACTCTCTTCCATCCCCACCTACCCCACACCACTTACCTAATCATTGGGAGTCAGTAATATCATAGTGTCCTTCTTCCTCGCTGCCCTGCTACAACCTATTTATTCACAATGCTGGACGTCTTCCTGCTGATGTTCTTTGCCATTGTTAGTCTGGTGATTCTCTCTTACATTATCTACGTCCTGTAGGAGATGGGAGCAGCATTGATGCGGGATAGCAGGCGGTGGCTCCTGAACAACCCGAGATGGCTGTCACTGCGTTCACCAGCAGGTCTGTACCAACCCATCATTTTTAGTGGCGGCATTAAAATTGCTGACAATTGATGTAAATAAACGTTGCAAAATGTATTTCCGCTTGCACAGCCCCATCTGAATGCAGAGGGAGCACATTAAATGCAAAACAAAAGTCTAGGATTCTTTATATCTTTGATAGAACTGCAGATCTTGGCTTAAAGATGTTTGGTGCCAGAGGCTTTAATTTATTACATTGGCACCGTGAACGTCATTCATTCGGCCCGGAATCGATGACTGACATTGGGCAGAGCGAATTAAAAGGGAGATGCTATCTCCAGAGCCAATAGCCTGTCTGCAGAGGCGGCTCCCTCAGCCTTGGTCAGTTCTTCTGGAATGCCTTTGAATCTTCATCCTATGTTTCGTAGATAGCTTACGTTGAAGCTACTGTTCCTGCAGGCTTGTTAGTCTAAAGTTAAGCAGTGTTGCTGATATTTGAACGCAAACATCTAGGCTGACAGCTCAGTGTGGTACCGACAAAGAGGGGGGCCATCTATTTGGCTGAGACGATAACTGACCTAGAAAATCCCAGACCTGATCTCCTGCTGTGTGATTTGCTCATCCCCCTATGGCTCACTAGAGGTGGGGTCCCAGACAGGTCTGTGGTGGAAGTTTGGGCGGGGATGGGGAGTGGGTTGAAGGGATTCTGGGTGGGCAAGTGGGATAGGAATGGTGAGGTCTTTTCGTACCCTTCCCCCACATCTACCACCATCACCTCTAGGAGGCAAGAGTGGTCCAGAGAGATAACCACCAATAAATCCCTAACCCTAACCATCACGGACTGGTCTTTTCCCAGGGAAGGGGAACTTAAAACTAGAGGGCATAGGTTTAAGGCAAGAGGGGAAAGGTTTAAGAGGGACTTGAAGGGCAACTTCTTCACGCAGAGGTTGGTGTGTGTATGGAATGAGTTGCCAGAGAAAGTGGTCGAGGCGGGTACAGTAACAATATTCAAAAGACATTTGGATAAGTACATAGATAGGAGGGGTTTAGAGGGATTTGGGCCAAACGCAGGCAAAATGGGACTAGTTTGATGGGCACCGTGACTGGCATGGACAGGTTGGACCAAAGGACTTGTTTCATGCTGTATTACTCTATGACTCTATTGTAATGAATGGCATCAAAAGCATATAAAACTAATAAGAAAGAACAATTACTAAACGTGGAGAGGAGAGGAAACTGGTTTTGCCATTCATAGGAACGATCGTATGTACGAATGTTGGACTCTCAAATTTAAAAATATTATGGGAGCTTGTTCCTTTTAGGGGTATCTATAAATCAGGCATTTGTAACCAGGGGACATCCTGTAGTCTCAGACTGTTTGCCACAGTTAGGTGGGGTGTTAAAAGAATTTGGAGATCTAATGGAGAATGGGATTAGATTGGGTGGGATCCCATTTAAACTAAGGAAGCAGTTATTCAGGAGAACAAGGAACCAATAGATTATGGACGGTACAGAAGACCATTGGGACATTTTCACTGCCAAAGTTGTTACACATGCTTTACTCGGTTCTTTGTAACTTGCTAATGTCTTTGCCAGCCTGTCCTGTCCTGCACTATCAGCTCTTTGGTTACTTAATCACCCCTGCTTTTTGCACTATCCTAGCCTTTCCCTTTAGTTGTCTCCTCCCCTCCTCCATTGACCTGAAAAGTTAACCCTGTTTCTCTTCCCACAGATGCTGGCTGAGCTGCTGAGTGTTTTCAGCATGTGTTTTTGTTCTATGTGAATTTACTGTTGATGCTCCTTCACTGGTTGTATATGGCTGCTTTGGTTTATACAACCTAAGGTTAAAGAATGTCTGTCATAGTAAACAACACATTCCTTATTCTCAAGACAAAGTTGAATTGCAAAGATGAATTTTCCTGCTGTTTCTATGAGGACTATAATAAATCCAAAACAGTTCTGTGTCACTTAGTCAAACCTTATTTCTTTCTGCAGCTGGCCTCCAGCACAGATGGGAGGGCCCATGTTGGACATAAGAACATCTTTCTGAGACCAGGTGGGGTTGTGCTCACTTCTTCTGACACCACAAACTGCCGAGCTCCATCTGTCCACTGTCATGAAGGTCAGCGGACACCCAGAGTCTTCCAGAAAATTTCCTCCCTTTCCACATTTTCCAGAAGGTGCTGTGATGTTGGCAGGGATGCTTCCAAACATTGATACAGCTTGTGCCTTCCGACAAGGTGTTTAAACTACTGGCAAATGGAAACAGCTGTATATTTCTAAGACTGATCCCGTATGAACCTTTGTCCTTTAAACAGTGATGTCCCTTCAAGTTATTGTGGCTTTCATATTACTGCACCAATAAGGTTTTAACTAGTTCTCTTACTAACATATCTGTGGTCAAAATAGAGTGACAAATCACAATAGCATTATATACAGTAGACGTTTCACCGTGGTGTAATTATTAGTGAAGGGAAAGTTTAGATTAATGTTCCACAGGAGAAATGCAGAACTTCCATTGGATTTCATTTCTGTTCATTCAGTGGGTTAGAAATGAAGCTAATTGGCCACATTTAATCTAAAGGGAAATAATGCAGGTGTCAGAACCACGAAATAGAAATGACAAATGCACAGCAGGTAGGGCAGGGTCTGTAAGGTGGGAGAAGCAAGATTGATATTCCTGTTTAAGGACAGTTTGGTGGTTCGGTGGCTACAACAGCTGCCTCACAGCTCCAGTAACCGGGTTCAGTGACCTCTGGACCTGTTTCTGTGGACTTTGCACATTCTCCTTGTGACTGCATGGGTTTCCCCTGGGTGCTCCGGTTTCCACTCACGTCCCAAAGACCTGTGGATTGGCAGGTTAATTGGACACTGTAAATCACCCATAGTGTGTAGGTGAGTGGTCGAATCTGGAGGGACGGGTAGAATCTGGGGAGAATAAAATGCGTAGGATTAGTGTGAATGGGTGCTTGATGGTCTGTGCAGACCTGGTGGGCTGAAGGGCCTTTTTCCATGCTGTATGACCCTATGGGCTTTCATCAGAATTGGGAGAAGTTAGAGATTTAAGATGTGGCGATCAGAAGGGTTAAGAAGTATTTTACGTTGGCCTTTCACGCCACATGGAGGATTTTACCCCATTTACCAGCATGTACTTGAAGCCTGCTGTTGTGTCTAAGTTCAGAATCAGAATCAGGTTTATTATCACTGACATATGTTATGAAATTTGTTTTTTTTTTGGCAGCAGTACAGTGCAAGACATAAAGACATAAAAATTACTACGTTACAACAGTAAATAGTGCAAAAGAGGAATAACGAGGTAGGGTTCATGGACTGTTCAGAAATCTGATGATGGAGGGGAAGAAGCTGTTCCTGAAATGCTAAGTGTAGGTCTTCAGGCTCCTGTACCTCCTCCCCAATGGTAGTAACGAGAAGAGGGCATGTCCCAGGGTAGTGAGGTTCTTAATGATGGATGCCGCCTTCTTGAGGCACCGCCTCTTGAAGATGTCCTTGATGGTGGGGAGGGTTGTGCCCGTGATGGCGCTGGCTGAGTCTACAACCCTCTGCAGCCTCTTTCGATCCTGTACATTGGAGTCTCCATACCAGGCGGTGATGCAACCAGTCAGAATGCTCTGCACCGTACATCTGTAGAAAGTCTAGAGACCTGGATGATTTATCTGGAGACAAGTTTTGAATCCCAACGTAGTTGCTGTGGAATTTAAATTCAAGTAATTAAGTAATTTTGGGATCAGTAACGGTATCCATGAAACTACTAGATCGTCAACATATTATTGGTTCACTAATATCATTCACGGAAGGGAATCTGCTATTCCAGCCTAGTTTAGACCTATATTTGTCTCCAGACCTATAGCTCTCTGCTACATTCCATAAACAAATAGTGGAGAAGAAGATAATACAATATCTACAGTAGTCACAAACAATCTTCTGGAGGAATTCAGCAGGTCGAGCAGTATCTGTGGGGTGTGGGGGGGGGGGGGGGGAAGAATCCTCGACGTTTTGGGTTGAGACCCTGCATCAGGACTGAGAGTGGAGAGGGGAGATGGCCAGTCTAAAGAGGGGAGGGGCAGTAGTGAGACAGGGGCTCCAAGGTGATTGGTGGACTGAGGAGGGGCCTTAAGGACGATGGGCAGGTCGAGCCAGGTAGGGGAGCAGGGGAGGGTTGCAGTTGGAAGACAAGAGGCAGGGGGATGATAGATGCAGGCAGACAAAAAAAAAGAGGCAGATGGAGCGAGGTGGGGGGAGGGTGAAGGTGGAGACAGCTCCTGGAGGGAGATGAGTGGCTGCTGATGGTGGGATCTGAGAAGTAAGGAAGGTGATAATGGGAACCATTAGGGGAGAGGTGACGGGCAGATGGAACTAGAACTAGGGTCAGTGGGAGAAATGAGTGGGTGGTAGGTGGATGGAACCGGGGAGGGGGAGGGAGATTAAAATGGGTGGTGGGGGACTGGGGGGGGGGGGTGGTATGGGAAAGGGTTCGGAAGGAGACAGGTGGGGATGGAAACACACCTGATGGTGAGAGTTACCTGAAATTAGAAAATTCAGTGTTCATACCATTGGGTGTAGGCGGAATATGAGGAGTTGTTCCTCTAATTTACATTGCCGTCTGATGTTTACTGTGGTCCCTTGACTGTTTTGGTGTTTTGGTAAATAAACCTTTCTATAAGTCAAGTAATATTGTAAGAGGAAGTCTTGCATTTATATAGTGCCTTTCACCACATTTTTGAAGTGTAATCAATTGTTCTAACATAGCAACCAATTTACACACAGCACATTCTTACAAACATCAGTGGGTAATGACCAGATAGTCTATTTTACTGGTGTTGAGTGAAGGAGAGTTGTTGGCCATTGCATTAAGGAGAACTGTCCTGTTTTATTTACAAAAGGCTGTCATGGATTTTTTTCATCCACTTGAGAGAGCAGACTAATGTTTAACGTCTCATGGAATGATCCACACCACCAGCATCTCAATGAAAGATTTTCACCTCCAACAGCACCATCTAGGTCTCAGTGCTATGTCTCTGGAGTGTGATTTGAACCTACAACCTTCACATTTAGAAGTAAGAGAGCTACCCAATAAAGCATAAGGTACTCTGCACTGGACGTGACTAAAAATAATAGGCCAAAGTGCACTAAATGTGGACCACCCACCGATAAAACAAGCCAATGTGAAAATCTATTAAGAAATAGAATGAATGAATGAGTCCAACTACAAATCATTGAGCAGTCTCAGCCAATGGTTTCAACCGGGATTTCTGAGGAAGCTCAGTGGAACAGTATCTTGAGAGATTAACTGAAGAGATATCTGCTGATATACTTAAGGTGATTGGCAAAAAATGAGAGGAGTTTTCTTTATGCCATGATTTGTTCTGTTCACTTGATGGGTCAGTCTCTGTACTCCATCCAGGACAGGATGGTCTGGTTAATGAGAAGCTTGAGTTTCAGCTGTATTTACTTTGTGTTTCATTCTCCAACATACCAACGGCACATTTGTGATTGTTATAATTGCAGAGATGGTCAGGTCAGGCCAGGTATAGAACAAGTTATGTTGGATTGGGTTTGGAAAGGCTGTGGTGAAGTCATGTTTGGGTCAGGTTATACCTGAGCGTACCTCCAATTGGATAGACCCTTAAGAAGGAAAATATTTGCCAGGCTATGACGAAGGAGCAGGGGAACAGGAATGTGTTTGCAGTGACCTGCCACAGGATAGGTGGACTGAACGATCTCCTGTGTTGTAACAATTCTATGATTCAAGGTTAGTTTCTGCATTTCAAAGAGAAAGAGACAGGTTAGTCCTGACGTAAGAAGACTTGGGCTGCTGTAGCACCTGTCAGAACCTCAGCTTGTCCATATACAGTGTTTGAGGGTGGTTTGTTATTACAGTGCAGTGTACGGCAAGATCTCACAAATGGCAATTGCAGGAGTATCTGTTTTAGTGATGTTAGTTGAGAAATAAATATTTGATAGGACATCACGGAACACCCCCTGCCATTTTCACATAATTCCATAGAACCTGGTACATTTGTCTAAGAGAATTAATGCCACAGTTTAACTTCTCATCTGAAGAACCACACCTTGGACAGTGCAGTGTTCCCTTGGCAGGGCAGTGCTGGAACTCACGACACTTAGTGGGAAGAGAGGCACTCTCTCTATCTCTTTCTCTTTCTTTTTTCTCTCTCATTCACACACACACACACACACACACACACACACACACACACAGACACACAGACACACACACACACACACACACACAGACACACACACACACACACACAGACACAGACGCACGCACACACACAGACACACACACACACACACAGACACACACACACACAGACACACACACACACACACAGACACACACACACACACACACAGACACACACACACACAGACACACACACACACACACACAGACACACACACACACACACACACATGCACACGCACACGCACACGCACACACACACAAACTGAACCATCCTTGATGGAGATACATCACAATTTAATCCCAAGCCAGTTTCAAATATTACATTCCCACAGGCACAGTTTATTTAAACAAAAAATGAGCTGCTGGGGGAACTCAGCGGGTCAGGCAGCATCTGTGGAGTGGGATGGATAGTCGACATTTTGGGTCAATGCCCTTCATCTGGACTGAAAGATAGAAGGGAGATAGCCGGTGTAAAGAGGTGAAGGGATGGGGTGGGGCAGGAGCTGGCAAACGGTAGGTGGATCCAGGTGAGGAGGGGTTGATTGGCAGATGGTCAGGTGGGGGAGGGATTAGTGGACACAACAAAGGGCTGAAGATGATGGAAGCTGATGGGAAAGGAAGGCAAAGAGGACCTAAGGGCGAGATGGTGGGCAGATGGGAAAAGTGGGGGTAGGGGAGCCAGTGGGAGGAGTCTGTGGGTGATGGACAGATGGAGTGGGTGAGAGAGGCAAACACATAGGTGATGGGGGCTGGGGGTGGGAATGGGGGACAACCTTCACCAGAAGAACTGCACTGGTTGAAGAAGGCGGCTCACTATCCCTTTCTCAAGGGCTAAGGGGGCCTTGCAGGTGACGGTCACATCTCATGAGAAAATATAACAAAACCTTTAGGGTGAAATCCTGCAGCTACCAGGTACTGGGAGGTACCGTCTCCCCTGCTCCCTTCACGGATTTTACTTCTGGAGAACAGTCTGTCCAAATAAAGGTTCAGGGGGTGTGACGTGAGGTTAAGAAGTTGCAGTCCAACAAAGTCCACCTACTTCAATCCCAGGAGATCTGAGGATGAATCTTACAGGGAAAATCCTGACATTGGATTTTACTCCATCTCTGATTTCCGTGACAAATGATGCTTTGTCTTTTTTGTCCACTTGAGGGCACCGCACCCCACCTTTCTTCACTGCAGCTCGACTTTATAAGCTTGGCTGAAGTATTTTCCCCAATTCTCTTCGTTTAAGGTTGATATGTGTCACCCACCCTCCCCATGGGAAAGAGGGCCAGCATTGCCTCGGTATCTAGTAGCCAGGAGAGCATCAGCCTCACTGCACCAGAGACCCAGTTCAATGCTGACCTTGGGTGCTGTCTGTATTGAGGTAGCACGTTCTCCCTGTGACTGTCCGGGTGCTCTGACTTCCTCCCACTTCCCAAAGACGTGAGGGTTGGAAGGTTAATTGGCCGCTGTAAATTGGCCGCTGTAAGTGTAGGTAAGTAGTAGAATTTGGGGGAAGTTGATGAGAATGTGGGGAGAATAAAAAATGGGTTTAATGTGGCATTAGTGTAAATGACTGGGTGAAGGTAGGCACAGACTCAGTGGGCCGAAGGGCCTGTTTCCATGCTGTATAAATCTATGGCTCTATGATTCTATCTTCTCTCATTCACTCTTCTGCTGCTTGGCCATCTGTATTTTTTTCCATCATGTTTCGGATCGCACAACTGGTTGTCTCTCAGCTCACAACTACGTGTAACCTCAGGTACGAGGGATTGCTCTGTGCTTTCGATATTTCTCATTCAAATGCATCATCCAAATTTCCCGTTTGATCAGGCAGCACTCCAGATACCGTGACTCAGAATCTTCCCTCATTCACTGTCTTGGGCTGGAGGACAACCAACAATGAAGGGTCTGGATGGGAAATGTCGTCTGTCCATTTCCTTCCGTGGATGCTGCCTGACCCGCTGAGTTCCTCCAGCATTTTGTGTGTTGCTCCAGATTCCGGCATCTGCAGTCTCTTGTGTCTCCTGTCAACAATTTAAACAAATGGACAAAGGGACATTATTTATAAAAGAACTTACATTGGCAAAGCAGTATACTTCTTGAAATGATTTCCATTACAGAGGAGAATTTCTTTAATTCTCTCCACTGTAACATTTATAGCAACGTATAGTTATCATGCAGGTACAGCAAGTAAGTTGGGAGACTGATTGAATGTTGACCTATTTTACAATAATTTCTCAGCACCCTCCCCTCCTCTCCCCTTTAATATTGTAAGCACCTTGATCAAATTCCCCTTAACCATCTAAACTCAAGGGAATAGAGGGCAGGTTTATGGCAATAATTCCTGTTAGTCCTTGATTATGGAGTGATTAATTTATCAGGTTATTTTCTAGAGGGGAGGGCCATTAACCAGGTAACTTGAGTTTCATTTTGACAATGGGGTAACTAAATTTGTGGAACTAAATTTTAAAAAATCTAGAATAGATAAGCATGACCATGAAACTACTGGATTGCTAAGAAACGCATCTGGTTTAAGAATCTGTTGTCCTTATGTGGTCTGGATTGTGTGTGACTCCAGAAACACAACTGTATGGATGGTACTTAACTGGCTTCTGAAACAGCCTAGCTGGCAAACCAAGTGGATCAAATGCAAATAGGCATGGACAAGAATTGGACTGTGCTTGACAGTGACATGTATGTCCTATGAATGACTGAAAAGGTGCTCCGATATTGTGATGTCTTTGACTGTGGGGTTTCACACAGTGATGCTCATGTGAACTCATCAACAACAATTTGTTGCTACTGCTTCACACAGCAATAGTTCCAAAATACTACATGATGGATAGTTTGTTCTGACTGTTTTATTATGCACGTTGATACATCAAACTTCAAAGTTAATAATCTTTTCACAAATCATTATTGAAACAGGGCAAAACATCTGCTGATTGTTGTTTTCTAATGGAATTGGAACCATGTGCTTTCTTAGAACGCTTTAATTGTTTCTCTAGAAATAAAACCAGCGGAACTGTCCACTCCAACTTGTTTTCCTCTAGTTCTTTTCCATGTTCCAAATTCCGCTGTTCCTCTGAGGAAGATCTATCACTCCAGAAGTGTGAGATTTGTTTGATGCTCTCCAGCTGTTTTCTTATCGTTGAAACACAGAAGTGAGTTACATCCACAGCACCTTGCATTGTCCTCGTGAGTTGCTGCCATCGACGTGTGTTACTGTCAGACACGCATCAGCCAATGACACGAACCCACAAAAATCATTGACACAAAGGTCCAATTAATCTGTTTTTGGTTGTGCTGGTTGAGTTGGCTGAGGTACTTTTGTTGTTTCCAAAGCAGTGCTCTGGGACCTTTTATCTCTACCTTAGTAGACTGTATAATATTTTGAGCTGGAGTTGGCCCTCACAAACTCTACTGGATTCTGAGACTCTAGTGCCGGGTTTACAAATAGTTTTCAATAGCCAGCTTCATCAAAGATCAGGAGATAAAAATTCTTTTTGAATGAATGTGTGTATAAACCCCTGAAGTAACCCTGAAGATGTTCTATGTGCTCACTTTATGGTAAAGGAGAAACTGGAGTCAGAGAGTCTTTACAGCACGGAAACAGGCCCTTTGGCCCAACTGGCCTATGCTGACCAAGATTCCCATTTGTTAGTCCCATTTGCCTGCATTTGGCCCATATTGCTTCTAAACCTTTCCTATTCATGTACCTGTCCAAGTACCTTTTAACTGTTGTTAATGTTCCTGCCTCAACCACTTCCTCTGGCAGCTCATTCCATATATGGACCACCCTCTGGGTGAAAAAGTTGCCCCTCAATCTCTCTCTGCTCACAAACGAACACAACAGGTTAATGAGGAGGCTCTCTCTCCTTATTGTACTGCCTCTGCTGTTTATTGATGCAGTTTCATATGTGGTCAAAGGTGTTATTGCAAGCATGGTGTTGTGAAATGTCTGTATAAATGTATGGGTGTGTTTGTGTCTGTGTGTGTGAGTTTGTGTGTGTGTGTGTGTGTCTGTATGTATGTGTGTGTGCATGTGTGTGTGTGCATGTGTGTGTGTGTACGTGTGTGTGTGTATGTGTGTGTGTGCGCATGGGTGTGTTTGGGTGTGTGTGTGTGTGTGGGTGTGTGTGTGTGTGGGTGTGTGAGATCAATGTGCATCTTTGTGAGCTTAGAATCTGTGTCTGTGTTTGTGGGTCCACATAGGAATGAACACATGAATTTGGAGCAAGAGCTGCCCCTCAAACTTTCTCTGCCATTGACTAAGTTTGTGAGCGATCTGATTACCACCTTAATGAGTCCACCTGTGGTCACTTTTCACCCGCTTGGTTATCAAGAATCTATTTAACTCTGCCTTAAAATATTCAATGACACTGCTTCCACTGCCCTTTGTAGAAGAAAATTCCAAAGGCTCAGAACTCTCTGTGAGAAAAAGAAATGGTCTAATCCCTGTCTTAAATAGGCAACCCATCATTTTTAAACAGTGACCCCAAATCTAGATTCTCCTACAGGAAGAAGCCTCCTCTCCATTTCCACACTGTCAAGGCTCTTCAGGATCTTGTATGCTTCAATTAACTTGCCTCTCCCATTTCTGATCTTCAGTAGTCACAAATGTAGCCTCCCCAACCTTTCCTCACAAGACAACCTGCTCCAATCTGAACTGCTTCCGACACATTAACATCCTACCTTAAATAAGGAGACCAAAACTGTAAACAGTAGTCCAGATATTCTCCCAATGGCCTGTCTCACTGAAGCAATTACCTCCTTACTTTTGTACTTAATTCTCATAGGAATAAATAATAACATGTTAGCTTTCCTGATTGGAGTTTTGGAGGATTGGATACTTGGAATATTGTGTGCAGTTCTGGTCGCCCTATTATAGGAAGGATGTGGAGACTGTGGAAAGGGTGCAGAAGAGGTTTACCAGGATGCTGTCTGGATTAGAGGGCATGTGCTATAAGGAAAGGTTGGACAAACTTGGGTTGTTTTCCCTCGAGCGTCTGAGGGGGGACCCGATAGAGGTTTTTATGGGAAGGGTAGACAATCAGAATCTTTTCCCTAGAGTAGAAATGTCAAACACCAGAGGACATGCTTTTATGGTTAGAGGGTGTTGTGAGCTGTCTTTATAAATGTATGGGTGTGTTTGTAAAGGTGATGTGAGGGGCAAGTTTTTTTACACTGTGATTGGTAGGTGCCTGGAATGTGTTACCAGGAAGCAGGCAGTTTGCTGGAGTTTAAGAGACTTTTAGAAAGACACATGGAGATGAGGGGAATGGAGGGATATGGATAATACACAGGAGGAGGGCATTTAGTATAAATTGGCATCAAGATCGGCACAACATTGTGGGCCAAATGGCCTGTCCAGTGCTGTACTGTTCGATGTTCTATGTTCTAATTACATTCTAGCCCACCAAAACACCCCGATCCCTATGGATTTTGCTGTGCCTCAATCTCTCACTACTTGGATAATGTACTTTAGGCAATTTCACAGATTATACTCCATTTGCCAGATCCTTGCCCTTTCACTTAACCTCTCTCACCATAGCCTCCTTATGTCTTCTTAACATCTAACTTTCCTACTTACCTTTGTGTCAACAGCAAATTTAGCAACTGCACCTTTGGAGCCTTCATCCATTGATGTGCCTCAGCAATGATCCTTGTGCAGGACACCACTTGTTACACCTTGCCAACTAATAAAAGATTCATTGATGCCTCCTCTGTTTCCTGTTAGCTAACCGGTCTTCCATTCACACCAATATGTTACCTCCTTCACCAGATTCTTTTATTCTCTCTAATAACCTTTGATGTGACACTTATCAAATGCCATTTCAAAATCCATTTAGTACATCTACAACACATGTTACTTCCTCGAATGAGTCTTACAATTCGGTCAAACATTATTTTCCTTTTCACCAGATCTTGATCTTGGATTTTTGTAAGTGCTCTGCTATAATGCCGTTCATAATAACTTCTAACAGTTTCCGTACAAGTGATGTTGAGCTAACTGGTCTGTAGGTCAACTTTCTGCTTTCTGTCTCCCTCCCTTATTGAATAAAGGAGTTGCATTTGCTATTTTCCAATCTCATGGAACCTTCTCCGAATCTAGGAAAGTTTGGAAAATTAAAATCAAAACATCAAATATCTTACAGTCACTTTGTTTACGACCCTCAGATCCTAGTTTGTGTGTGTGCTAAGTCCTTGCAGCAGAGTCTAGTCTCCAGTCAACTTGGACTTCCTTGTCATTGAACCAAGATCTCTCTCTGTCAGGCAACAGCCAACCTATATTGAAAGTATTCAAGGACAGGCATGTCCTCTCCTTAGATCTGGAGTGGAAGCAAATCATCCTCAACCCCAAGGGACTGCCTAAGAAAAAGAAAAGCAGTTTTGTGGGCATTGTGATTTTGTGTGTGGAAATATATGCATGGATGTGTGTGTTTGCGTGTGTATCTCTGTGTGGATGTTTGCACACATGCCCTGTGTTCATATTGTTTGCATATGCATGTACATAGTTCCATTGCTTGCTAATTTGTGTGTACTTTTTTTGTGTGTGCAAGTATGTGTGCTATCAGTATTGTGCTATCAGGAGAGGCTGGACAAACTTGGTCTCTTCTCTCTGGAGTGGCAGAGGCTGAGGGGTGATCTGTTGGAAGTGTATAAAATTATGAGGGGCATAAATAGGGTGGAGAAGCAATATCTTTTTCCCATTATTGAGCGATCCAATACCTGAAGGCATGCATTTAAGTTGAGAGGGGGTAGGTTCAGAACAGACGTGAGGGGTACGTTTTTTACTGAGTGGTGGATGCCTGGAATGCGTTGCCTGATAGGGTGGTGGAGGCAAATTCACTGGGGGCTTTTAAGAGAGGCTTGGATGAGCACATGAATGAGAGGAAAATAGAGGGATATGGGCATTCTGTAGGTAGGAGGGATTAGCTATGTCAGCACAACATTGTGGGCCGAAGGGCCTGTTCTGTGCTGTACTGTTCTATGTTCTATATATATGTGTGTGCGTGTGTGTGTGTTTGTGTGTGTATACGTGTGTGTAGTCTTAACACCTCTACCACTTTGATGATGATGAGTAATTTCTTTGGAGACTATCATTCAGTCACTCCTTAAGCAGCCCCATGTTGTGCCCAGGATTTCTATGATACTGAGGTCTTCAATAATAACACCATGTTTTTCGGCTGGTGTGCATTACCTTTCAACCAGACAACTTTAGACCTTTCATTTGGATTACTTTTAATGGTGTGTGCCAATAGTGGGGAATGAAACCAATTTTCCAATCTGTTGAACATAAGAAGAAGGTACATCCACAAACTGATATCAAACAGGTCAAGTTAATTACTAACTGAGCATAAAGCACATCAGAGAAACAGAGAGTGGTTTGTGTTATTCTGCCAAGATTAGTGCCATTGTGCTGTTAAAGGTCAATTCTTGCAGTACTTGTCATCCAAGCACTGATTGATTGATGCTTTGACCAATTATCTCTCTTGTCCCCTATTGTCAAACAGTCTTGTTTAGTGATTTTGGTTGAGAAAAAAGGAAAGGAAGATTTGCATTTATATAGCACCTTTCACAACTGCAGGATGTTTCACAGTCACCTGCAGGAAATATGGCAGCCAGTTTGCAAAGAGCAAGCTGCCACAATAGCAATGAAATACTTACCCAATAGTCAGTTTTATTGGCTTTGCTTGAAAATTAAGTCAGGAGAATTAATTTCTATTCTTTGAAATAATACCGGGGGCAGATGGGGTTCATGGTTTACCCTCTGATCTGCAAAGGCACCTCTGATAGTGTGGCTCTGCTTGAAAGGGTTTGCTCTAAGGTGTTGTAATTTTGTCCAACTCTCCAACTGCCTCCCTACACTGTTGGATCCAAAGGAAGAGAGAGATGTGGCAAGGACAAGATGACTTGCATTAGATTGGCTGGTTTGCGGCATATTGCCCTGACAGAAAAGCACCCTCTTGTGGTGTCTTCACTACAATCCAAGGTAAAAAAAATGATCGAGGATTTCAAGCACAAGTTGCATCAAAGTCAAAATCAAGTGTCCGTGATCTTTAGCACTCTCAGGCTGGAAGCAGGCCACACCCACAAGACACAGACCTAGAGTGAATTATGGTGAGATTCCACTCACGGTGCCCACTTGTCAGTCCCTTAGAATGATGTTTTTTAAGTGCAAGTCTTTTATCTCAAGCAGGGAGGGTGCAGAAGATGAAAGATACAGCGGAGACCTGCTAAATCTTGGGATGTTATTGCTTGGAAACCCATTTTGAAGCACTGGTGGGAAACCAAGCAATTAGCCACAGCTGAGCTGGCTGATTAATTCTGCTTCAATGTTATTTTTAAACATTAAAAGTTAACTTGTGATTTTTCAGCCTGAATCAAATAGTCACGAGTATTTTTAAAAATTACTTACACATTGCTGGCAAGGCTGGCATTTATTGCCGAATTTCAATTGCCCTTGAGAAGATGGTGGTGGGTCACTTTAGTCATAAAGTTGTACAGCACAGAAACAGGCCCTTCAGCCCATCACATCCATGCTGACCATTTAGTCCTCCTACACTAATCCCATGTGCCTGCATTAGGTCCATATCCTTCTATTATTTGTCTATTTAAGTGCCTGTTTACATGTCTCTTAAATATAGAGACATTTAAGAGAGCAGTGAATCTGTGGAATCTTCACTTCCCAGAGAGTAGTGAATCTGTGGAATTCTCTGCCCAGGGAAACAGTGGAGACTACTTCATTAAATATATTTAAGACACAGTTAGATAGATTGTTGCATAGCAGGGGAATTAAGGGTTATGGGGAAAAGGCACGTAGGTGGAGCTCAGTCCACAGCCAGATCAGCCATGAACTTACTGAATGGCGGAGCAGGCTCGACGGGCCAGATGGCCTCCTCCTGCTCCTGTTTCTTATGTAGTGATTGTATCGTACTCCACCACCTCCTCTGGCAGCGCGTTCCAGACATCAACCACCCTCCACGCAAAAAGAAACTTCCTCTCAGATCCCCCTTAAAACTCCTCCGTCTCACCCTAAACCTATGCCATCTTGTTTTTCATACCTCCTTGTTCACTTGGCGAAGGTACTCCCGCAATGCTTCTGATTATTGACTTGCTGGATTTTGACCCAGTGAGAATGAAGGAATGATGACACACTTCCAAGGCAACCTGGAGGGGAACTTATAGGTGGTGGTGTCCCCATGCACCCTGCTGTCCTAGTTCTTCAATTTGGCAGGGGTCACAGGTTTGGGAGGTACTATTCAAGAGGCCTTGCTGTGTAATTTGTTGATGACACACTGTCCAGCCACAGTGCACTAGTGGTGGAGGGAGTGAATCTTTTGGGCATCGTTCTGGGATGCCAAAGAAACAGAATGCTTTGTCCTGGTGGTGAAGATCTTTGTGTGCTGTCGGAGCTGTACTGATTGAGTACACAGAGTCGTAGAGTTATACAGCATGGCCCAACTCATTCAAGGTGCCTTCCTAAGCTAGTCCCACTTGCCTGCATTTGACCCATATCCCTCTAAACCTTTCCTAATCATGAACCTGTCCAAATGCCTTGCAAACATCGGAATTGTACCACCTTTACCACTTCCTTGGCAGCTTGTTTCATATACCCATCACCCTCTGTGAATGTGGAGAGTATTTTGTCACACTCCTGACATGCCTTTTAGCTGGTGGAAAGGTTTTGGAGAATCAGGAGGTGAGGTATCAGGAGGAGAACACTTGGAGTCCCAATCTTGGCCCTGTCCAGTAGTTATGTGGTTGCTGCAGCTGAAGTTCTGGAGAATGATGGCTGATAACCAGGGATTCAGAGAAGGTAATGTTATTTAGATTCTATAACAAAAAACAAAACACTGGAAGAACTCAGTGGATCGAGCAGCACCTGTGGGGGCAGAAGGTGTGTCAATATTTCAGGTTGAGACCCTAGACTGAGAGACAAGAGGAAAGATTATAGCAGTCTATAATCAGTCTATAGCAGGATGTAGGCAGGTAGGTGATAGGTGGAACCAGACTGGGAGGGGTTGATGGTCAGATGGAACCAGGTGGTTGGAGGGGATGGGAAAGGTGAACAAAGGGAATAGAAGAGTAGACAGCCGGTATCTTTTCCCCAGGGTTGAAATGGCTAATACCAGAGGGCATGCATTTAAGGTGAGAGGGGGTAAGTTCGAAGGAGATGTGTAAGGTAAGTTTTTTTACACAGAGAGTGGTGGGTGCCTGGAATGTGCTGCCAGGGGTGGTGCTGGAGGCGGATATGACAGAGGTGTTCAAGAGGCTCTTAGATAGGCACATGGATGTGCAGAGAATGGAGGGAGATGGACATTGTGTAGGCAGAAGGGGTTAGTGTAATTGGGCATTTGATTACTAATTTAGTTAGTTTATCATGGGCGGAAGGGCCTATTCCTGTGCTGTACTGTTCTATGTTCTCTGTTCTAAAACTACGAGGACAGGTAAGTGTGTGTGGGAGGAGTATATCTGGGGTATGGGTTATCTGAAGTCGGAAGGTGCATTGCTCATACCATTGGGATGTAAACTACCCAAGCGTAATATGAGGTGTTGTCCTTCCAATTTGTGTTTCATCTCCCCACAGCAACGGAGAAGGCCGCGGACAACAGGTTGGTGTGGGAGTGGGAAGGAGGGTTAAAATGACATTGCAAAGGGAAGCTCAAGATGGCTGTTGTGGACAAAGCACAGGGGCTCTGCAAAACAGTTGTCTAATCTACACTTGGTTTCACCGGTGTAGATGAGGCTACATCTTGAGTACCGAATGCAGTAGACAAGATTGGAAGAGATACAGGTGAACCTTTGCCTTACTTTGGACTCTATGTGTTGTTTGAAGTGTCATTACTTGGCACTTGTGTCGTGTTGTCAGCCAATACCTGGATATATTCCAGATTGCATGTGGGCAATCATCAATTGATATCTCCACTTCTCATGTTGGAGGGAAGGTCATTGGTGAAGCAATGCAGGCACTACCCTGAGGATCTCCCACAGCGAAACCCTGGGGTTGGGAAGGTGGACTTAGAACAGGCTCGACCTGTGTGTGAGGTAACACTCCAACCATTCGACTGATGCCCGTTGACTTCAGTTTTACCAGGACTGCTTGGTGCCAGACTTGGTCCAATGTTTCCTTATCATCAAGGGCAGTCATTCCCAACTCACCTCACCTCTGGATTTCATCTCCTTGGTCCACATTTAGACCAAGGCTGTGATGAAGTCTGGTGCCACGTGCTTCTGGTAAATCCCAAACTGAGTGTAGGAAAACTGGTTACTGGTGCAGAATGCCACTTGACAAGCCTGTTAATGAAAACTTCTGTCATTTTCCTGATGAACAAAACCTTGCTTAGGACCAGTCTCTGTGACCGAGTTTCCATTGACTTTAGCTTGTTGTCAATGCCTCTCTGAAGTATTTCAGAGAGAATAACTTGGGGATAACTTACTACTTTAGGGGCACTATAAATGTCAGTTCATAGTTCCTCTTGAGATGAGGAGGCCGTTTGGCCCATTGTCTCTGATAACTTTCAGAGCAATTTTAACAATTCCATTCACTCACTTATTTCCCTGTAACCTATTCTCACCCACATGCTGGTCAAATCTCCCCTCCCCAATTCTTCCACCCCCCATCTACTTCAAGGGTAATTTACAGCGGCCAGTTAACCTACCAACCAGCATGTCTGGATGTGGGAGGAAACTGGAGCACCCAGAGGAAACTCATGTGATCACAAGGAGAACATGCAAACTCCACACAGACAGCACCTGAGGTCAGGATCGAACCCAGGTCCCTGGAGCTATGAGGCAGCAGCTTTACCTGCATCTCCACCCTGACTTAGAATGAGTAGGACAGAGTGAAGAACAAGATTGGGTAAGGAGCTGATTAAAACCAGTTGCAGGAATTACTCACGACTGCTTCTGTGACAGACTTGGGGGGAGAATGTTGTTGAAGTTTTAGCAGCAATAAGTGTTTGGACCCCCACTGTTTGAAATCCGCAACAGAATATTTGCATACGTAAACCAATGGCAATATTTATCAAATATGGAGATTGGGGAAATAAGGAAAGCTGGCTGACATTTACGAAAATGTTGAGTGAGTTTTGTAATTAGGCAGACAAATAGCAAATTAAATTCCATCCTTATGTACCGTGCAGTCATGAGCTGATGAATATGGACAAGTACAGAGAGTCCCAGCAAAGGACCCAGGAGTAAAGGAAGGCAAATTACTTTCAAAATGTTAACAATAAGGAAAAGAACCATCACAGTGTCGAGAGATAATATATGACCAAGTTGGGAAAAGATCTAGTGAAGTTATGTTAATGTTTTACAATGCACAGCACAGTGTGCACTGGGGCGCATTTCCTGTAAATAATTTTCATATGCGTAAACATGCACATAAAACATAAGTTGTGAGGAAAGATTAGGGGCCCCATCTAAAGAAAAAGCAAACAGAACATCCCATTACGGTGTGTAACATGTTCTAAAGTGTCATTGGTGCCTTAATTGGAAGAACATTGACTTCTGAATCAGAAGGTTGGTTGGTTGGTTGTCTCCTGACAGAGTCTCGAGCACTAACATCTGGCACTGTAGGGAGGGAATGCTGCACTGCAGAGGTGCTGCCTTTAAGATAGGATGTTAAATTGAGGCCCATTTGTTCTATCAGGTAAGTGTATCAGAACCCATGGTTGATGTTTCAATGCAAAGGGCCAAAATTTAATCCATCACACCTAATTGCTGGGAAGACAACATTATTTTGATCAACAGCTGTTTGCTGTTCACGGAATCTTGCTGTGCCCAAGTTAACCACTGAATTTCCTACATTGCCGCAGTACGTCATTGATGGTAGAACATGTTGGGATATCCCAGGATTGTTTCTGTTTCTAGTTCCACACACAACCAGTCCAAACCCTCCCTTTGCACAGGAGTACTCATTCCAGGAGTATCATGGCTAAAGTGATTCACTGGGCTAATTTCAATTGTTCAGCAAATGATAGGGTGTGGAGGGAGGGGAGGTAGTTTCCCCCAAATTTACCCTTGTTTTAGTCTCTTTTTGTTGGTTTTCCAGAGGTTTAGAAATGGGGTGGGATGCCTGAATACGGATGTACCTTAAAAACAGAAAGATGAAGCATCTCCAAAGATCTGTTTGGAAAAATCTTCCTACATTTTTTTCTCTGATAAAACTCCATGCTGGCAATAAATGTCAACTGTACAGAAATTACACTTTCATTGAGCTTGCTTTAAGAATGTCACACGTAACTGTCAAAATACTTACACACATCACTGACTGCAACAAACAATCTGCTAGAGGAACTCAGTGGGTCGAGCAGCATCTGTGGATGGAAAGGAATTGTCGACGTTTCAGGTTGAAACCCTGCATCAGGACTCAGCACTGACAAGTCACTAACCGATTTGATGTATCACTTGGGTGCACTCAGTGGCATGACGCTGGTGACCTGGTGGACAGTGGTCAATTTTAATACGTTCAATGACTTTGAACATGCAGTTTATTACTACCAATTTAAAATTAGAGTGCTTTATAAAGCTCAAAAAGTGTTACATCTCTTGACTGATACACAAAGCACTGGAGGAGCTTAACAGGTCAGGCAGCCTCCCTGGAGGGAAATGGAGAGTCGACTTTGCAGTCCAGATGAAGGGTCTCGACCTGAAACGTGTACTGTCCATTTCCCTCCCACAGATGCTGCCTGACCCGCTGAGTTCCTCCAGCACTTTGTGTGTTGCTCCAGATTCCAGCATCTGCAGTCCCTTGTGTTTACATCTCTTGACTGAAGTGTTCTTAAATAAACAGCGATACCATACTCTTGTCAGACATTAGTAACAACTAACAAACACACCTAAACTGAACTAAGAACAAAAAGAAACAAAAAATTCTAGCCTTTTCTATATGTAAGGATGCAGAGGTGCCACAGGAGCTGCTTTCCTGTCCTTGTGTAATCAGAGGAGCAAACACAAGCTAATGACAGTTTATCATAGGGTCATAGAGAGATAGAGCATGGAAATAGGCCATTCGGCTCATTGAGTCAATCAACCACCCATTTACACTAACCCTAAAATAATTCCATTTGTTTTTATTCTCCCCACATTCTCATTCTCTGTCACTGCTTAACTGTCTCTTGGTGACTGGTTCAGTGTGATTGTCACTGGATCCTTAAATCTTATTTTAATACGTCTCTGATATATGGTGGGTGTGTGGAATGCACTGCCGGCAGAGGTTGTGGGGGCAGATACATTAGGGACATTTAAGAGACTCTTAGATAGACACATGAATGATAGAACAATGGGGGGCTATGTGGGAGGGAAGGGTTAGATAGATATTAGAGCAGGATAAAATGTTGGCCTAACATTGTGGGCTGAAGGGCCTGTACTGTGCTGTAATGTTCTATGTTCTATATTGCTCCCACTTCCCCACTAAGAGTTAAAGCATGATATGTCTTTTCCTCTTTGCTGATACTGACCAACCTGCAAGGTATTCCACCCATCTGATTAAGCAATACTTTGATTTTAAAAACCTTCTCCTTGTTTTCGAATCTGACCTCACTCTGCACATTGTCCAGCCCTGTGGTTTGACTGGATGTTTTAAGACTGCTGCCTCGGTGAATGTTGAATCACATTGTTAACTGTACTCTGAATGGCAACAATTTTGTGTTGGGTTCCACACCTTCAGCCGCCAGCAATGAATAACCATATGTAGTCATAGAGTTCTACAGCACGGTGACAGGCCCTTCGGCCCAACTTGTCCATACCAGCTATGTGCCTTCCTGAGTTAGCACGTGATCAACACTTGACACTATAGAGAGATGGTGAATGCAGATACTATTTGTAAGCCTCCTGTGAGCTCCTCCAATTCTGCACTCTTCCACATATCCAAACCTTATCGTCCAGTGTGGCTGTCAGGCTCCAGAATTATCTCCCTCCACCTCCAGCCTCTTTACCTTTCTTCCATTCCTAAAGATGCTCAATAATCTAACTCTTTACTGAAGATTTTGCTCATGCTCCACCCCTTCACTCCACCTCGTCTTACTGGCTCTCTCCCCTCTTTCTTTCCAGGCCTGATGAAGGGTCCCGACCTGAAATGGCCACTTGCCATTTCCCTCCGCCGATGCTGCATGACCCACTGAGTTCCTCCAGCTCCTTCGTGTGCTGACCTGGAACATTTACTCTGTATCTCTCTCTGTAGAGGCTACCTGACCTGCTGAGAATCTCCAGAGCTTTCTGTTTTTATTCTATATAAAAAGCAGTTGCTGTTATTATTTCCAGTGTCTTCTATTTTTATTTCAATTTTCTAATATTTATTTTTCTGCTCCATGATCTCTTCCAGGCAGCCAGCAGACATTGACCCTATTGGACTCAAGAAGAAGCGGCTGATTGCTCTGAAACTGGATTCAGCTGGCAACTGGCCAGGTGGCAAGAACCTGTTGTGTCCGAGGGAAAACAGAATGTGCTGCTCTTCTCCTTCAGTGGGGATCTTTAATAAGGAAATGACCTCATGATGAAACATTTTTGCCTCTTCTGTGTTTTATTCAAAGAAATTGGGAACAAAGGTTAGGCAAGTTATTATAAATAGTGTTTATAACACAGATATAGGCTCATCAGCTCTACATTGATGCCAGTGTTTCTGTTCCACACGAATCATAGTCAGGGTCAAAGTTGAGTTTATTGTCATTTGCAGAAGTACATGTGTGCACAGATGCAATGAAAAACTTACTTGTAGCAGCATCACAGGCACAGAGCATCAGATAAGCAGCTTTCACAAGAAAAGCATAGATTAAACATACTCAATTTTTACAAGGAAGAACACAATTAGAACAAAAAAAGTTCATTTTAGTGTAAAGTGATCACAGTGGTCATAGTGTTGCTAAACTGTAGATATTAGGGTTGTGCCGGTTGGTTCAAGAACTGAATGATTGAAGGGAAGTAGCTGCTCTTGAACCTGGTGGTGTGGGACTTCAGGCTTCTGTACCTCCCAAGCCCGTTCCCTTGCTACCAGGACGGACAAAGGCAGTAGGGGGATGGGAATACTCAGCTCCAAGTCTCACACCAGAAGGTTAAGTGGTCTGTCTCATAAATACCATGGTTACAAGGACAGGTGAAAGGTAAACTACCTTGAGGTGAATGACTCACCTCATGACTCCCCAAAGCCCTTCCACGATCGGGCTGACAGAATACTCTCAACCTACCTGGATAAGTTCAGCTCCAATAACTCTCATGGGGTTAAATACCATTTGGAACAGGGCAATTGATTGATTGATACCTGACCTGCACGTACCACCAGGCTCAAGGACAGCTTCTATAAAACTATTGAAATGTCCCCTAGCATGAAAGATGGACTCTTGACCTCACAATCTACCTTGTTTTGGCCTCGCACCTTATTGTCTGCTTGCACTGCACTTCCTCTGTAACTGTAACACTTTATTCTGCATTCTGAGATGAGATTGATGAGATCCCTTTATTAGTCACATGTACGTCGAACCACACAGTGAAATGCATCTTTTGCGTAGAGCATTCTGAGGGCAGCCTGCAAGTGTCACCATGCTTCCGGCACCAACATAGCATGCCCACAACTTCCTAACCCGTACGTCTTTGGAATATGGAAGGAAGCCGGAGCACCCGGAGAAAACCCACGCAGACACAGGGAGAACGTACAAACTCCTTACCGACAGCGGCCGGAATTGAACCCATTAATAGTGTTAGGCTAACCGCTACACTACCGGGTCTGCCCTGTTATCTGTTATTGTTTTCCCTTGTACTACCTCGAGGTACTGATGTGATGGCATGCAAAGTTTTTCACTGTACTTTGGTACACGTGACAATAATAAACCAATTTACCAATCTACTGTCCTGAATGTTCACTCTGGACACCAATGGGGCACTGTGGTTCAGTGTGTTCAATCTACAAAATGCTCTGTGAATACAGCCTTAGCTAATCCAACATCATCTCTCAAGCCAATGAGCTCAACCATTAAGTCAGACACTCACATGCATCTCATTTGGCCTTGTTTATTGCATCCAGTGCTCCCGATGTGGCCTCTTCTACATCAGTGAATCCAAGGGCAGACTACCTGCTTTGCCAAACACCTTCGCTCTGTCTGCCGTGGCCGCCTGGAGCTCCTGGTTGTCATTCATTTTAATTCCCCTCCCCGTTCCCACAATGACATGTCCGTTCTCAGTCTCCTCCACTGCCAGGGGTGAGGTGAAATGCAAAATGGAGGATCAGCACCTCATATTCCACCTGGATAGTCTACAACCTGGTGGCATGAACACTGAATTCTCCAATTTCAGGTAAACCGCTCCACCTCTGTTTCTCTCTCCTCCTGATCTAGCCAGTTCCTCCTACACACACCCCAGCCGCCATCACCCACACACTCCTTCCACTGTGCCCCCCCCCCCACTGTTCCCATCTGCCCTCCCCACCTCCCTTATCTGGTTCCAGGCTCCACCTTCCTCTCCTATCAGATTCCATCATCTGCGGCCCTTTGTTGCCTCCACCTCCCACCTCCCACCTCCCACCTCCCAGCCCCTGTCGCTATTCCCACTCTCCCTTCCTTCAGCTGCCTCTAACCCCCTCCTCACTTGGATCCACATATTGCTTGCTAGGTCTTGCCCCATCCCTTCCCTTCACATCTTTATACTGACTATCTTTCAGTCCAGATGAAGTGTCTTGACCCGAAATGTTGACTGTCCGTTTCCCTCCACAGATGCTGCCTGACCCGTCGAGTTCCTCCAGCTTCCTGATTGTTGAGACTCCAGATTCCAGCATCCGTAGTCTCTAGTGTCTCCATGGTTCTCACTTGTTGGACATCTTTTCAAATCGAGACCAATTTTCACTATTTAACAATACTTCTGTACTGGAAGGTCCATACAAGCTTCAGACCTTGACCAAGCACAGTAACCACTGGCAGATATCCATGTCATGGCAAGATTCTCAACACAGAGCTGGACATTTTCAGATAATACTTCAGCCAAATATTAGACTAATTATGGCTATATAATAGTGTTTGCAGCAAACAATGTCACAGGAAGAACTCAGGTTCAAGTTCAAATTCAACTTTATTGTCATGGGCACACATACCCGGGGTATAAGTGCCATGAAAGTTGCAGCAGCCCAGTACATTACAATTATGACAAAAATAAATGACATAAGCCTAAACTAACATAAATTATGCATGTTACACGACACAATAAACAAAAAATAACATAACGACATTAGTGTAAGTTGAGGGAAATGTAGTCCAAGGTAGAATTAAAGTTTTCCGGGTAGGTTCAAGAACCTGATGGCAGTTATTGAACCTTGAGGTGTGGGTCTTCAGGCTCCTGTCATGATGGTGAGTCTGACAAAGATTATAAACCCTTTCTGTCAGTGGATTCCGAATCTTCGGTATCCTTCATTTTATAAATGACTTGGATGAGGATGTGGAAGGGTGGGTTAGTAAGTTTGCTGATGATACAAAGGTTGGTGGTGTTGTGGATAGTATAGAAGGTTGCTGTAGATTACAACAGGATATTGATAGAATGCAGAGCTGGGCTGGGAAGTGGCAGATGGAGTTCAACGCGGATAAGTGTGAAATGGTACACTTCGGGAGATTGAATTTGAAAGCAGAATACATGGTTAATGGCAGGACTCTTAGGAGTGTGGAGGAACAGAGGGATCTTGGGGTCCACGTCCATAGATCCCTCAAGGTTGCCATGCAGGTTGATAGGGTTGTTAAGAAGGGATATGGAGTGTTGGCCTTCGTTAGTCGGGGTATTGATTTCAAGAGCCACGAGGTGATGTTGCAGCTCTATAGAACTCTGGTTAGACCACACTTAGAGTATTGTGTTCAGTTCTGGTCGCCTCATTATAGGAAGGATGTGGAAGCTTTAGAGAAGGTGCAGAGGAGATTTACCAGGATGTTGCCTGGATTGGAGAGCATGTCTTATGAGGATAGGTTGAGTGAGCTAGGGCTTTTCTCTTTGGAGAGAAGGAGGTGACTTGATAGAGGTGTACAAGATGATAAGTGGCATAGATCGAGTGGACAGTCAGAGACTTTTTCCCAGGGCGACAATGGCTAACACGAGGGGACATAATTTTAAGGTGATTGGAGGAAGGTATAAGGGGAATGTCAGGGGTAAGTTTTTTACACAGAGAATGGTGGGTGTGTGGAACGCACTGTCTGCAGAGGTTGTGGGGGCAGACACATTAGGGACATTTAAGAGACTCTTAGACACATGAATGATAGAGAAATGGAGGGCTATGTGGGAGGGAAGAGTTAGATAGATCTTAGAGCAGGATAAAATGTTGGCACAACATTGTGGGCTGAAGGGCCTGTACTGTGCTGTAGTGTTCTAAGTTCTATGTTCATCGCAGAGGGCTATGGACACTGAAGATCTTTTATAACTGACATAAATAGGCTTTCAGACTTTAGGGGATATGAAAGGTTAGTGCTGGTTAGACTTTAATTAAAGTAGAGCTGAGACAAGGATCATGTCAGTCTTATTAAATGGTCAAGCAGTCTCAAGGGGCAGTATGTCTGAGTCCTGCTGCCACTTATTCTGTTTTTTCACAGCCTCCCATAGCACTTTATTCAGGTTGGCACAGAGACACATCTAGTGTCCCCCTCTCCTCCCACTCCTCCCCTCACCTCATTACACTGGCTATTTCCCCTCTCCTCTTTCAACCCAGAGGAAGGGTCTCCACCCGAAACGTTGACTGTCCATTCCCCTCCACAGATGCTGCCTGACCTG
Organism: Pristis pectinata; assembly: GCF_009764475.1. Taxonomy (NCBI): domain Eukaryota; kingdom Metazoa; phylum Chordata; class Chondrichthyes; order Rhinopristiformes; family Pristidae; genus Pristis; species Pristis pectinata. The sequence goes on from NC_067429.1 coordinate 6,170,721, forward strand.
CTGAGTTCCTCCAACAGTTTGCTTTTTGCTCCGGGTTCTAACATCTGCAGTCTCGTTGGCGAGTAGATCTGCTGCCTCAGAGCTCCAGATTCAATCCTGACTTCCAGTGCTTTCTGCATGGACTTTGCATGTTCTCCCTGTGACCACACGGGTTTCCTCTGGATGCTCTGCTTTCTTGCCACATCCCAAAGATGTGCTGGTTGGTAGGTTGATTGGCCGCTGTAAGTTGCCCCTAGTGAGTTGGTAGAATCTGCAGGGAGTTGAATGGAGTGTGGGGAGAGGAAAATGGGATCAGCATATGTTCAGTGTAAAATGGGTGCTTGATGGTTGGGTGGACTTGCAGGACTGAAGGACCTGATTCTGTGCTGTATGAGTGCATGATTCTAAGTAATTTTGAAATCTAGTGCACCATTGCATCTTTGGAAATGCAGCTGGATGCATTGGATATCTGGACAAAGCAAACACCTACAAACAACAATATTGTCGGATAATTCTTTTTAGTGATGTTGAGGAGAGGCAAATCTGGGCAGGAATACCTGATAAAATGGGGGCAATTTACAGTGGCCAATTAACCAGTTAACCAACGAGACAACACATCTTTGGAATGAGCATCCAGAGGAAATCCATGGGGTCAAAGGCAGAAGGTGCAAAGTCCGCACAGAAAGCACCAGAGACATTTTACATACAAAAGCAGTCAGTGTCTCAGTTTAGCATTTCAGAATCAGAATCAGGTTTATTATCACTGACGTACAGTATGTCGTGAAATTTGTTGTCACTATAAGTTACAAATAAATAAATCGTGCAAGAGAGAAATAACGAGGTAGTGTTCATGGGTTCATGTACTGTTCAGAAATCTGATGGCGGTGGGGAAGAAGCTGTTCCTGAATCACTGAGTGTGGGTCTTCAGGCTCCTGTACCTCCTCCCCAATGGTAATAATGAGAAGACGTCATGTCCTGGATGGTGAGGGCCCTTAATGATGGATGCCATCTTCTTGAGGCAGCACCTCTTGAGGATGTCCTCGGTGGTGCGGAGTGTTGCAGCTGTGATGGAGCTGGCTGAGTCTATGACCCTCTGAAGCCTCTTTTGATCCTGTACATTGGAGCCTCCATATCAAGTGGTGATGCAACCAGTCAGAATGCTCTGCACCGTACATCTGTAGAAATCTGCAAGAGTCTTTCGTGACATACCAAATCTCCTCAAACTCCTAATGAAGTAGAGCCATTGGCATGTCTTCTTTGTGATTGCATCAATGTGTTGGGCCCAGGATAGCTATTAGAGATCATTCAAAAGATGTCCTACCCAGCAGTTTCTGTACTGTACATGATGCCAGCCTAGAATTCTGTGTTCAAGTTTAGAGACAAAGATGCTACCAATTGAACAACACCTGCAGTGGTTAGTTACCCTATAGATCTAGAGATGACTTCAGATTGAAGCAGGAAATGCTGAGGTGTTCGGCATAAAACAATCTATTAGTATTCTGGAAACATTGTGCTGTCATTACTCAATGGACAGAAAATTATCTTTGATGTTGAATTATACGGAAACAAGGTCCCTACTAACAATGACGCCGTGCTGGGATTTAGCCCAGGGACCATCATCAATCATCCATCAGCTCACCACATGGCGATTCTTCATGTGCTAAGTCTAAATGTTGAGCTGGGCAGCACATCTACACACATCTGTAGTCCATATCCACTCATCTTTCAGCAGGAGGACCTGAAAACTGAATAAAGGGTGACCTCAACTTGGGGCTTACCACATTAACCACAACCATTTCTCCAAGGTCAGCTATGGTGCCCTTATAACTAGCAGCTCAATGAAGCTCAGCTCACTCAGCACACAGCAGGGGTACAGACCAGGATCCTCCATATCACAGTGGCTCAGTGCCACACACAATCATTGAGCTTATCATTAACATGAGAGATAGTGTAATCATCTCTGTCAACAGAACAACAGATCCAATTGGTGCAAGACTTTTGCTTCTTCAAAGATTAAAGGACATACTGTTCTTTACTGGGGATAGTGTTGTAAATCACTTCAAACCATTACTTGCTGGCAGCCAATTGCCTCATTTGCTGGAATTTTAATAAGAACAGGGTAAATATTGACTTTGAAGAACTTTGGAGTTAATCCTTTGGGAAATGGAATACTGGAAGCTTTAGCAGCTGGGTTTTGTTATGAGAAAACATATTTTCTTAAGAACAACATTGGCTGAATAATCCTTAATATTTAATCAAAGTCCGAGGGTAAAACAGCTTGCATTTATATTATCTTTCATAATTCTTGAAAGTCTTCAAAATTATTTCTGAAATGTACTGAAGCACAAATATTTTGTGCAGAGCAAGATTGTCCAAACAACAACAACAACAAAAAAAGACTAGTTCAACTCTTCTCTTTATAGTTATTTGTTAGGGAATAAATATTAGCCAGGTTAATGGTGTAATTACCACAGTTTTTCTTCCAGATCCTTTGTATATTGATGAGGAGAGAGCCAGCAACCTCACAGTAAACAGCATCTAAACACTGTGGTACGTAGTGGAGGCTTAACTGTGTGTTAACATACTCACATCTTCAAGTTAGTATTAATTACCCTGAGTAACCAACTCAAAGGCAAATATGGAGCCTTAGCAAAATTTGATAGCTTGCTGCACCCGCTCCCAATTTGTTTACCTCCCAAAGCTATCATTCTCACCGGGGAATTGTGACTATTATGCTCATTTGACTATTCGTCGAGGTTTTTAAGCTGAGGGGAAGTTTAACTAAAAGAGGAATGGCAGGGAGTGAGGAGAGAAAGCAAATCTAAATGGATGTTGTCCTCACCCACTCAACACACAGTATTTTCCCCACCTAGAAAGGTCACACAATGGCAAATAGAGCTGCTTCCTCACAGTTCCAGCGACCTGGGTTCAATCCTCTGGTCCTGCCTGTGTGGAGTTTGTACGTTCTCCTTGTGACTGCGTAGATTTCCTCTGGGTACTCTGGTTTCTTCCTACATCCTGAACAATGTGTGGTTTGGTAGGTTAATTGGCCTCTAACACGCCCCTAGTGTGTAGATGAGGGTAAAATCTGAGGGAAGTTGATGGGGATGTGGGGCAAATAAAATAGGATTAGTGTAGGATTAATGTAAATGGGTGCTTGACGATTGACACAGACTTGATGGGGCTAAAATGCCTTCGTATGCGCTGTCTGACTTAAAATTCAATCATAGGTTCAAACCAGGGCAACCAGCATAAAGGTGGCTGGTTGAACATCCTAACTCAAGATGAGGTGCTGGGTTTGGAATGGGATCACACTAACTATCCACCCAGCTTCTCAGTGTACCTGTGACTCTGTGAGGAAGGGGGCCTGCTGATGTTCTACCATTATTGATTTCACTTGTAATAGTGGTAGTCTTTGGCTTTGCCTTTTAAGTTAGGTGTGGAGGCCAATTCAGTTGCAGGGGCATGGAACTGTCAAATTAAGAACAACCTTGTCTATTGGGCTGCAGTGATCCCTGACTTCCTTATAAACTTCTGGTAGGTTTATTACTTAAAGGGCACTTCTGTGCAGATAATACACATATCTCAGGTAAATTCAATTGCTTGGAGATGGAAATGTAACTATGGATTGGAGCAAGGCAGGGCAGATAGGTCAAGAATTTCTAAGAGGACCATAATTTATTACAGTGGGATCTGAACTTACAAACCTCAGGTTTGACCCCACCACCATAGCGACCCCACATCATGGCGACCCCACTACCATAGCAACCCCACCACCATAGCAACCCCACCATCATAATGGCTCTACCACCATAACGACCTTACTGCCATAGAAAACTCAAGTAGCATAACAACACACCATACTATAATAATCAGACATCCACAAGAAGCGCACTACCATAAAGCCCATCCTGCCCCAGTGATCAACACTACCATGCCCAGTATGGAACTGGGTTTGGCTGCATTTCCTGCGCACATGAATGATGAAAGAATCACAGAAACGTGAAGAAGGTTCAGAACCACATAACCGACCATTGTCCACAACACCTTACACAGAAGATCTTGGTGTTATACATTAAGCAGTTTCTGATATTGTGGAATGGACTGGCCACCTCAAAATTAAGCTATAGAGTGAAATGCAAAGAATTGCAGCTGCTGGGATTTTGAAACATGAACAGAAACCTCTGGAAATGCTCAGCAAGTCAGGCAGTGTCTGTGGAGAGAGAAACAGAGTTAATATTTCAGATCAATGCCCCTCCTCTTTGTCAGTTGCATTCCACATGAATAAATCAAGCCCTATCCTTTTTGTAAGTAGGAAATTGGGATGGAATTGTGTAGACAGAGTTATATATTTCACTTGGTGGAGTATAATCTTCTTCCTAGGCAATCCCTTGGGATCAAAAATTACTTTCTCCTGCTCCAGTTCTGTGGGTTTTGAGAGGCCTGATGAAGCCACTATGAAACCTGCGGAGATTATCAGTGCTATCCTGAATGTTCCTTCTCTACTTTGGGTGGTCATGGGCCAGAGATTCACAGGAGTCAGCAGATTTGTTGTATTTCTTTCAAGGAGGCTTTGAGAACATCCAGGAATCTTTCCTTCTGTTCACCTGGTCAACTGTTCCCATGAAGGAGCAGAGAATAGAGTGTCTGTTTCTGGAGTTTTGATTTGTTCATGTGACTGATGTGGCCTGCCCAATGTAGTTAGGACCTGGGAGAAGATGTTGACATTGGTTTGCTTACTCTTCCAGTGAATTTGAAGGATTTTGCATCCCTCCAGTATCTTGAGGTGTTGTCTATAGGCAACCCAAGTCTCAGAAATATGTAAGGAAGGCAGGAATCACTACTGCTTAGTAGACATGAATTTCATTCTATGTTGACTTCTTGATCTTCAAACACTCTTTTCTTCAATCGGCCAAAGGTTGTGCTGGTGCACCGAAGGCAATACTGAATTACATCAGCATTTCCTTCCTTCAGTGTATGGTGACTCCTGAGATATGGGAAGTGGTTCAACTTTTCCAGAGGCTTCATTGTTAGAAGGTGGAGTTGTACAGTGGGGGCAGGCTAGTAGAACACCTTGACTTTGTGGATGTTCATGTCAGGCCCATTCCCTCTTAAGCTTCAGTGAGAGAGTTGACAACTTAGAACTTGTCTTCCAATGGTGTGCAAACTCAAGTGTTGCCAGCGTTCTGCAGCTTGAGGTGACCTTGGCTCTGGAGTGGAGGTGATGTAGGTTGAACAGTTTCCTTTCAGTGCTGTAGTTTTGTTCCACTGCAGTGGATAGCTTGTTGGAGGTGAATTGCAACATTGAAGTGGGAAAGATTGAAAATAAGTGTTGGAGAAATGATGCAGACTTGCTTGCCACCAGGTCTGCACTTGATTGTCTCTGTCATGGACCAATTGATTTGGATCATGGCACAGAATCTAACAGTGATGAGACCACATAGGTGCCCTCATTTCTAGAAAATAATATTGTTAAGAGTGAAGATACTGCAAAGGCACAGTGTCTTTAAATTGTGTCTTTCATTCAGCTGTGTAATGCAACTAAGTATGGATTCTCATGTGGAAGACTTATTTAAGAGAAATTACTTAAAGCAGAGAGTCAGAGCAGATGCTGAGGATGCTGAAATATATTGCACACAGAGTTAGAATTATTACATGATGGAATCCTCTGGCATCATCAAGGTTTCAATTCCAAGTGTATATTCAATTGCTATTAACTTAATAAATCTGCAACATTTGGCTTTAGTCTGTTCAAACCCTACTGATTTGACAAACAAGTTATAGGAAGAAACAGACACCTATCCTATCCAATGACTAGAAGTGTTCCTTTGTGTCATTCTATAAGGTATAACCTGTACATAAATACTCTGTAGTTTGTGTTCTACGGAAAGGAATGATGCAGCTGTTTCATACACCAATGCTTTGATTCCATGGGGTATGGTAGCATTAGTTATTGTAGCAGTGTGAGTTATAGTGGCAGTGGGTTTATTATGGTTATGCACTATGATGGTATGATGGGCTGTAATGATAGTTGGATTGGTATCACGTTGAGGTCATACCCTGAGGTTTGTAAGTTAATCCCACCGTAATGTTATTAGATCGTGGAATAAAGTTCTTGGCAGCCATCAAAAATGAACGTTCATAAGGATTATTGTATTACTGAACAAACCCAAAAGTTTTTCTGAAGTCTTTTAGAGAAAAGGATCTCATATTCTTCTCCAATGAAAGGTCTCGGCTCGAAACGTCGACTGTTCATTTCCCTCCATAGATGCTGCCTGACCTGCTGAGTTCCTCCAGCATTTTGTGTGTGTTGTTCCAGATTCCAGCATCAGCAGTCCCTCTTGTGTCTCATACTCTTATCCAATTTGGCCTATATGTGACTCCAGTCCGTATTACGTACTTGACTTGGATTGCTCTTTAAAATGGTCCAACATGCAACTTAATTATACAAGTTGCCAAACATGGCAAAAAATTCAGTGCCATTAGAACTGTGGCATCCATAGGACACATTTACCCCCATGACATGGACTGCAGAGGTTCAGGAAGGAGGCTCACCACTGCTATCAATTATAGATTGGCAATAAATGCTGGCCTTTCTAGATTGTCCATAACACTAGAACAAACTATCAAAAATTCATCCTGGTAAATATTTAAAATAACCTGTATCACGCTGTTTAATCACACATTCCAGAAAGAATTATAGAAAAGGATTACTGCCATTTCCATTTGGCTCAAAATCTATTTCCTTGTTCTAGTTTTCCACTCATTAATAAGACTGACAGTTCAATGGAAGGCTACTTTTGAACTAAAAGCAATCCTTGGGGCCCAGGCTTGTACACTGGTCTAATTAAGGACAACTAAAACAATGACCGTCCAAAGATTCTTTGCCTGAAAATCAATTGAGTTCTTAACTCCTCTTGACATGTAGTGTAACATACTTGAGAGCGTGCCCTAAAACCATGCAATGTGAGAAACTGGATGCCATCAGCATCTTGATTGTTTTGACTTTGTGGAGGGAAGACTATATTCTCAGAGGCATACATATTTTGTATGATAAATCAATGTTTCATGGCATTAGTTTGATATCTTTTCAAGTGTTTTTGCATTATGCATGTGGACGCTTCACTCTATTATCCCAGCTGACCAAGGAATGATTGTACTTTATTCGACTTTAAATAAAAGATGGTTTCTTTTTGGAAACTGATCGACTGTGATTATGATTTACAGAAGACCCAATCCAGTGACACCGGCTTATTTCCTACCTCTCCCTGGTTCAATGGGTACAGAGCACAGTGAAATGTTGCCCAGTACGGTGAGACAATTTAAACTGAGTCAGTCTCAGATTTCCATCTGAGATGTTTAGGAGTGAAATCAAGAAACAGGACTTCACAGAAAGGGAATTGAAGATCTGGAACAGTCTCCCAAAAAAAGCCTCTGGATGCTGGGAGTCATTTAAAATCCTCAAAACTGAGATTGTTTGATATTTGTTGGTTTGGACTATTGAGGGTTATGGACTCAAATCAAGGATCTGGGATTGAGGACACAGGTTGGCCATGATCTACTTGTCTGCAGGAACCAATCTGAGAGGCTGAAGAGCTGTTCCTCTCTTCCTCATCAGAGACTTGCAAAGAACAGAATCTGCATTTATATATAGCCCCTTTCGTGACTCCAGGGTGTTCCAAAGTGCTTCACAACCGTCTAAGTATTTAAATATTTTCTTGGTAGTGGAAGATGGGCCAACATCTTGTACTATAATAGTCAATATGAATGAATACAGGCAGTCCCCAGGTAACACAGAGATTCTGTTCCTGATAACTGTCTGAAAGCTGATTCCTCTGTAAGTCAGAAACCTACATTTTCTATAGTAAGCCACGTTGTATCGCTCTACATACACCTGCTATAATTCTTTCGTTTCATTGAATAATCACCCTAACACTATCCATAATTAAATTAATGGAATATATACTGTATCCAGTTGTTAATGAATGCCACAAAACATTTTATTATTATTATTATTACTAGCTTGAAAAATGCTTTATAAATTTTTGGGAGAATTTGTGTAAAGTTGGAACTTCATAACTCAGGTCATTCTTAACCTGGGGACCCCCTGTATTTCATAATATTTTGCCACTGGAGACACGCGGTTTTGGGAGGATGTGTACATAGCAGGGAAGGATGACTTGTGGTAACCCGGTGATCCAGAGGCAGACTGGGAAAACAGAACACCCAGCGGTAAGGCCTGCCCCTGTGTTAAAAGTGTGCAGCATTTTCAAACCACACTTCACATGTAGAAAGTAAATGGGATAGAATCTCTGATAAAATTAGGTTGCATAGAACAGTAAAACAATAAGACATCATCATCGCTATAGGAAGGATGTGGAAACTTTTCAGAGTGTGCAGAAGAGGTTCACCAGGATGTTGCCTGGATTGGAGAGTATTAGAGTCATAGAGTAATTCAGCATGGAAACAGGCCTTTCAGCCCAACTTGTCCATGCCGACCATGGTGCCCACCAAGCTAGTCTCATTTGCCTATGTTTGGTCCATATCCCTCTAAATACCTCCTATCCACGTACTTATCCAAATGTCTTTTAAATGATGTTATGATACCTATCTCAATCACCTTCTCTGGCAGCTCATTCCATATACGCAGCACCCTCTGTGTGAAGAAGTTGCCCTTCACGTTCCTTTTAAATCTTTCACCTCTCACCTTAAACCTATGCCCTCTAGTTTTTAGTTCCCCTTCCCTTGGAAAATGATTATGTGCGTTCTCCCTCTTTCTGCCCCTTCATGATTTTATACACCTCTATAAGGTCATCCCTCAATCTCCTACGTTCCAGGTCCTTGTCTACCCAACCTCTCCCTATAACTCAGGCCCTCGAGTCCTGGCAGCATCCTCGTAAATCTTCTCTGCACTCTGTCCAACTTAATAACATTTTTCCTACAACACTGTTAGCTATAAGGAAAGGTAGAACAAACTTGAATTGTTTTCCTTGGAGTGTCAGAGGCTGACAACATGAAAGAAGTATAGAAAATTACGAGAAGCATAGATAGGGTAGATAGTCAGTGTCTTTTATCCATGGTGTCAATGTCAAATACTAGGGGGCATAGGTTTTAAGATGGGAGGGGGAACATTTAAAGGAGATGTGCAAGGCAAGTTTTTTACACAGACTGTGGTAGGTGCCTGGAACGTGTTGCCAGGGGAGGCATTAGAAGCCTGCACCAATCCTGTGTGAGAATGTCAGCTGCTGATTCCATTACTCTGGTACAGACTTGCCTTGGTAGATGGGTTGAATAGTCACCTTCTGCACTGTAACTATTCTGTGATTCCGTACCCTCCACATATTTGTTTAATGGGAACAATTGTGAAAAAGGGAATAAAATAGATGCTTACAGATGCATTTAGCAATGGAGATCAAAAATGACTTTTATGGCTTGTACCCAACCTATGGGGTACCAGAAATCCTGTACATTGCAATTTGCTAAATGCACGCTTCTATGGTTGGCAACACTGACTGGGTAGTGAATAATGTACCAAGGAGGTAACTACAGGTGTGGTACAACTCTCATTCTATATGTCATGACTTATAATCCCCTCCTGTGGGCTGCTTCAAGGTGCTTGTTGACCCAGTGGTCAGTCCTCACTTCACTGATCTTGTGGTAACTAAATGACCAGTGTGTGAATCCAGCTGTTAGTCTATAGATCGCCAGTGTGCAAATCCAGCTGTTAGCCTATAGATTGCCAGTGTGCAAATCCAGCTGTTAGTCTATAGATTGCCAGTGTGCAAATCCAGCTGTTAGCCTATAGATCGCCAGTGTGAATCCAGCTGTTAGCCTATAGATTGCCCATTTTTACGACTGTCCCAGCTGGAAAATGAACGGCAAGAGCTAGACTATAAGGACACACTTAATGTAAAAGAAGCATGTAAATTGGATAAGAGAAAAACAGTGTATTATAGAATCTCTATGACAGTGCATTTTAGAACTCTATAAAAGGCATTGCAACATAATAGTTAAGTCACTAGAATAAACATCCAGAGGCCTGAAACTTGATTCAGATCCATGAGATCAAATCCCACTGGAGTACTGAAGAATTTAAGCTCACATAATTAAATAAATATGGAATTAACTCACAAGTTAGTTGAATAATGGTAATCATGACATACTTCCTCGTAAAGATGAAGTGTCGGGGGAGGAAATTTGCTGTCCTTAGCCAATCTGGTTTATATGTAACTCCAGGCTCACCTATCTTAACTACCTCTTCAGTTCAGGAGCAGTGAGGGATAGCCGATAAGTGCTACCAATCCCAATGAATGAATAATAAAACAAATAATTACAGCAGATTGTACAATGCGCATCAACAGTTCCCGTGCACGTAGGAAAAAAAAATGAAAGGTGAGAAATATTGAAGCTGTTCCAGTTACCGTAATGCTATTACAGCGCCAGCGACCCGGGTTCAAATCCGGCCACTGTCTGTAAGGAGTTTGTACGTTCTCCCCATGTCTGCGTGAGTTTCCTCCCACATTCCAAAGACGTACGGGTTAGGAAGTTGTGGGCATGCTACGTTGGCGCTGGAAACATGGCGACACTTGCGGACTGCCCCCAGAACACTCTACGCAAAAGATGTATTTCACTGTGTGTTTCGATGTACATATGACTAATAAATATATCTTATAAGCAGCGATCTCGACAGCCCTCAATATATTGCCTTTTCAGTTACACATCTGGTTCCTTTATGAGAATTGCTATCATACTTGTTCACCAACTTTTCAAGCAGTGAATTATGAGCCATAATAATATGTTTTCTCCTTAGTTCTCTCTTTGGGTGACAATTGTTTTCCTCAACTCCCCTCTACACCTTCTACCAATCACCTTAAGCTGAAGTCCTCTGGCTACTGACTGTGCTAAGGGAAATAGGTCTCTTTATCATTCATCCTATTTGTATGAAACCTTACAGAAACTGCCATCAATTTTAATGAAAACGTAATAAAAGTACTTCAGAGAAATTTCAGAAAAATCAGTGAATTATGAACCCCACCTTTGTATTGTTTGTTAATTGCTAATTTTCAATTGATTAGCCCAAAATTTAACAATTTAAACCATTGAAATAGAAACCTTGTTTAGAACATAAATTGCATTTCAGTGTGAAATAGAGAATGAGAATATCACAGCTCAGAGGGGAATGAAAAGTGGCCCAGCTATCTGACTTGAGCCTGAAAAAACTTGACTATGAGCTGGGAGGGAGATGAGCCAGGTGTATCTGCTCAAGAATCAGTTAGGTTTGGGTCAGGTTGTACTTTGTAGGTGGAGAGGTATAGAGAGATAAGGAGAGACAAACTCTGACAGGCAGACAGAGGCAGGCAATGTGTGTGTGTGTGAGAGGTAGACCATTAAAATAGATCTCCTTTAAACATGCAACATTTTTATGGAGTTTGATAAGATAGAAGCTGGGTGGTGTTTCCCCTGGCTGGGGTGTTGAGAGCCAGGGTATCATTTGCAAAATGAAGGGTTGGCCATTAAGAAATGAGGTGAGAAGTAATTTCTTCACTCAGATAGAAGTGCATCTTTGGAATTTTCTGCTCAAGAGAGTTGTGGAGACTCATTCACTGAGTATATTCAAGACAGCGATTAATAGTTTTATATATATTGAGAGAATCAAGGGGCTATGAGGATGGAGCAGGAGCACTGGATCTGGGATGTAATCACCTATTCCTGCTTCTATTACTCATGTTCTCAGGAAAAGTGAGTCGTTGGGGAATAGGTATGTCGAGAGATGGTGGTCATTTGGGTTGGGAAAAGTATTAAGAAGCCAAGCTTGGATAGGATCTGGAAGATTTGGGCTCCTATTTTACACCTGAGCACATCTCCACATGAAGGGGACAACAGGGAGGACTCTGCCTTCCAGGAATTTATTTTGAGTTTGCTTTATTTTCTCTTGCCACAGGGAAGAGATTTCAATGCAGGATGAATGAAATTTCTTGATTGGGCAAAGATGTGTCAGACTGGTTGAATTTGGAGCTTGTTCCCAGTGACAGGTCTTTGACCTGAAACAGTGATCCTGTCCCTGCCTCCACAGGTACTGCTCAACCAGCTGAGTATTTCTTGCTATTTCTCTGCTATTTCAGTGCGAGGTCAACTAGTGGAGCTGAATGGTGGGATACGATTACGTGGCAGTTAAGTAATGAGATTAGTTGTTAGAGTTCGTTAATGCAAAGACACAAATTTTAATGCTCCCATGGGAATGGGGGCACTTTAGGTAATTTAGTAAATTTGAAAGTGAAGCTAGAACAGCTGAAACTAAATTTTCACAGAAATTTTGTCTGGGCTTTTTGTGACACAAAAACCATAATTATTGTTGACTTCTAACTGTTTCTTCAGTTTTGGGGCAATTAGGGATGGGAATAGGTGCTGACATTTTCAGTGATGTTCACATCCTGTGAATGAATAGATAAAACAAAAGATACAAACATAAGTAACAAGAGGGCGAAAAGAATAGGAGGTTAGTCATAGAATCATACAGCACAGAAGCAGGCCCTTTGGCCCACCAAGTCCATGCCAACCCATCAGTTACCCATCTACACTAATTCCATTTTCCAACACTTGGTCCATAACCTTCTATGGCTTGGAGATTCAATTCTTGTCCAGGTACTTCTTAAACATTGTGGGAGAACCTGCCTCCCCCAATCCACCAGATTATGGGCCTAGAATGAGGAAAATTCATGTGGAACATAACTACAGTTGTGATCCAGTTGCAGTGAGTGACCGGTTTCTTGTACAGTCACAGGAGACACAAAATTAAATTTAAAAAGTTAGGGCTAAGGAGTAAGTCAGGAGGATTACTTCCACACTGAAACAGACGGAGCAATTGAGTCAGTTACCAGGGAGAATGAATTGAACAACAGGAGTGTGCTTAGAGATAATTGAAGTTTTTCTTGTGATCTTGGGGGACTGCACTATGTGACACTGCACTGTGTGAAGTTATAACTGGCCTTTTAGGACGAATGTGCTCCATCTTGGCAACTCCAAAGTGAATCCAGCTTTTTGTTTTTTTACAGGAAAAAGTGGAACAACATAAAGGACAAATGATTCCAATTAATTGGGTTCCCTGTGGCAGAGTTTATTTAAATGGTCTCATTAACTCCAATTGCTTGCGATCTTACTGAAGGAATCAAAAATATATTATTCCCTACCCTTGCTGATTAACATGCACACTGAAAGGAATCGAATTGTGAAATGTATCACACTGCAGGATAATCAAAGGAACACAAGCTGGAAATTAGACCATAATATTATTACTTTATTGCAAATTGCTGCTCTTAATAGAAGTGATAACCTGTTTGGCAGAGGGATAGATATGATTTCGCTAAGCCTCTGTGCAATAACATTGTGGGATCCAATTTCCAGGCATTGTCAAAAAGACTAATCTCTGCTTGATACCTGGGGAGGGATTTGTGAGGTTTTCATACGGGAATAAAAAACACATGTAGCATCTACATTTTTCTCTGCCCTCACCTTCATTCAATTCCCTCCCCAGCTGGAGGGTGAACATGCGCCAGTCTACATTGGGGAATACTGGTGGAGAGAGTCAGCAGCTTTAAATTCCAGGCTGTTAACATATCGGATGACCTGTCCTGGGCCTAGCACATAGATGCAATCAAAAGGAAGGCGCCCCAGCGTCTTTACTTTCTTAGGAGGTTAAGGAGGTTCGGCTTGTCACCGAACACTCTAACAAACTTCTACAAATGCATGGTTGAAAGTATCCTGACTGGTTGCATCATGGTCTGGTACGGCAATTCAAATGCGCAGGAACATAAGAAGCTGCACAGAGTAGTGGATTCAGCTCAATACATCACGGGCACATCCCTCCCCACCATCGGTAGTATCTACAGGAGGCGCTGTCTCAAGAAGACAACATCCATCATCAAAAATCCCCACCATCCGGGCCGTGCCATCTTCTTGCAGCTACCATCGGGCAGGAGGTACAGAAGCCTGAAGTCCCACACCACCAGGTTCAGGAACAGCTACTTCCCTTCAACCATTCAGTTCTTGAACCAACCAGCACAACCCTTATCACTACAGTTCAGTACCACTATGATCACTTTGCACTAAAACAAACTTTGTGCTTTTTGGTTTTAATTGTGTTCCTTCTTGTAATAAGTGTGTATAATTTATGTTTTTCTTGTGACTGCTGCTTATCAGATGTGATGCTGCTGCAAGTAAGTTTCTCATTGCACCTGTCCATACATGTACTTGTGCAGATGACAATAAACTCAATTTTTCCTGACTTTGACTTACTTCCCTTCCAAAGATGCTAACTTTCAATGGAACTAGTTTGAAACTGTATTGCTTGTACCTTGACTTGCAGCAAAGATCGTCACCTCTGTGCACGCTGAGTTGTTCCTCAGTCCAACAATCTCAAATTCTTATCCCTCTTCCGCTTCATGCCCTCTCCCTTCCTCTCTAACTTCCTCTAACCCTGCAAATCTCTGAGATCACCACACCTCTACTGTTCTGGGCTCTAGTGCATCCTTGTTTTTCTGCAACTCCCTGTTGAAATCCATGGCTTTAGCTACCCGGAGCTTGCTCTGGAATCCTCTCTAGAACTTCCCTGCCTCTTTATTCTATTCAGACACTCCTTGTAACCTAGTTCTTTGACCATTCTGTGGGGGTCCCCTGTTGTAACACCTCCTAATACCAAATAATCAGTTTTAGCAATCTTTGGTTGGTAAGGATGGACAGAGAAGAACCTGCTCATGGACCAACTCTCTTGCTCATCTCTGAATGGTTCTAAGGGATCTTTTACATACACCCAAAGGGGTAGACAGGTCATCAGTCTAATATTATATCTGACAAATAGTCCCACAGTCAATACAGCTCTCACTCGACACTGCACTAGGACTCAAAAAAATCACAAGGCCAGTTCAAACATCGCTGCAACTTTGCATCATTGGTGATTCTTGCATGGAGTGATCTAATGGTGTACATCTCCTCCCTGGGTAAACCCTACTGCATCCAAAATTCCCATGCAGCTTTCCATCTAAGTAGTAACTAGCTTTGAATTTGCTTGGCTTTTGGGATCACGGTATGGTACTTGGTACACGCTTCTGTGCAGGCATGGTAGTGTAGCGGTTAGCGTAATGTTATTACAGCGCCAGCGACCCAGGTTCAATTCCGGCCACTGCCTGTAAGGAGTTTGTACGTTCTCCCTGTGTCTGTGTGGGTTTCCTCCGGGTGCTCCGGTTTCCTCCCACGTTCCAAAGACGTACAGTTTAGGAAGTTGTGGGCATGCTACATTGGCGCCGGAAGCATGGCGACACTTGCGGGCTGCCCCCAGAACACTCTATGCAAAAAGATGCGTTTCACTGTGTGTTTTGATGTACATGTGACTAATAAAGATATCTTCTCTTATCTATAGATGTACTAGGAATGTAGGCCAAGATTTCATGCTCAGATCTCTAGGACGTGAATCCAAGTTGCTTTATAATAAGAGCAAATTGTTGAAATAAAAAAAATCTTTTTAGTTTTCAGCGCAGGAGCATTTTACTTTACATCAAAGTTTACATCAATGGCACTGAGGTCGAGACGGATGAGAGCTCCAGGTTTCTAGGAGTGAACATCACCTATAGACTGTCCTGGGCTAACCATGTAGACACCACAGCCAAGAAAGCTCACCAGCACCTCTACTTCCTCAGGAGACTAAAGAGATTTGGTATGTCCCCTTTGACACTCACCATTTTTTATCGATGCACCATAGAAAGCATCCTATCCAGATTCATCACAGCTTGGTATGGCAACTGCTCTGCCCGTGACTGCAGGAAACTGCAGAGAGTTGTCAGAGAGTTGTGGACACAGCTCAGCACATCACAGAAACCAGCCTCCCTTCCATGGACTCTGTTTGCACTTTTTGCTGCCTCAGTAAAACAGCTGACATAATCAAAGGCCCCACCCACCTGGACATTCTCTCTTCTCCCTCCCCCCCCCCCCCCCCCCAACTGGGCAGAAGATACAAAAGCCTGAAAGCATGTACCACCTGAAAGCTTCTATCCTGCTGTTATAAGACTATTGAATGGTTCCCTAGTATGATAAAATGGACCCTTGACCTCACAATCTACCTCGTTATGGCCTTGCGCCTTATTATCTTGCTGCACTGCACTTTCTCTGTAACTGTAACACGTTATTCTGCATTCTGTTATTGTTTCCCCTTGTACTACCTCAATGCACAGATATGATGAAATGATCTGTATGGATGGGATACAAAACAAAGTTTTTCACTGTACCTCTGTACATGTGACAATAATAAACCAACTTACCAATTTACCAATATTAAGAAAAAAAACTAATCATTGCAACTAGACTGTATACCTTGTAAAGTGAATCAACTCCAAAGAAACCCCTGTGTTGTTTGTGATGCGTCTTTGTACATGGTGTGAGATCTCCACCTTGAGCTGGTAGTTTTGTCTTTGTTGTTCCTGTCTGCTCCACAAGATGCTGCCTTTGCACTGGAAATGTTGGAAGCTGTTTGGTGAATCTGGCAGTAAGGTTGAAGGACTAGCCATCTTTGTGGTGATAGTTCCTTGTGTCTGTGGACAACACACCACACCCTTCAACCACTCCAACTTAAGTAGCTCTGTAACTCCAACTCCTCTTTACTCTTGGCAATAATTCTCCCAAGAGTCCATTTTAACCCCACTGGAATAGGTACGTAGGCAATTACCACCAGCCATCAGACGTGAAGAAAGAATGTTGGGTAGATCAGATTAGTTTATTGCCAGGGTGCAATGAAATTCCTTGCTCACATGAAGCTCACAGAGTAAACAGCGTACACGGTGATAATAAATGCAACGACCAATACCGTGAGGAGCACAAAACAGCAGAATGGTGCAAAGTATTGCAGTGCAATTGGATGTAATGCAGATAGAAATGCTAAAGTGACAATAATGGAGGTAGAATTAAGAGTCCGAGAATGTGGCAGCACCCCTGGGATGAACCACCAAAATCACGGGTAGATTATGAAGCTAATAAAGAAAGAGCTTGCATTTATATAGCAACTCTTCTGTTGTTGCAGCCTCACAAAGCAGCTTAGAGCCAGTTATGGCCTTGTAGTGCAGGGAATTGTGCTGGCAATCAGTTCAGTATTTATTATCCAAGGATTAGAACAACGTTATCCACAGAAACTCAGCCTCTACTTCAAGCTCACTTTAGATTAGACAGATATCTTTATTAGTCACATTTACATCGAAACACACAGTGAAATGCATCTTTTGCGTAGAGTGTTCTGGGGGCAGCCCGCAGGTGTCAGCACGTTTCCGGCGCCAACATAGCATGTCCACAACTTCCTAACCCGTACGCCTTTGGAATGTGGGAGGAAACTGGAGCACCCGGAGGAAACCCACGCAGACACAGGGAGAACGTGCAAACTCCTTACAGACAGTGGCCGGAATTGAATCCGGGTCGCTGGCACTGTAATAGCGTTACTCTAACTGCTACACTACCGTGCCTGTCCTTGGACAACACCAGCACGACACTGGCTGCATTACACCAGTCGCCTAATTCATTGATTGTTAGATACTGACCAAGGAACATGATTAAATTGCATCCAATAGCCCAGATTTCTGTAATGTCTTTAATGATCCAAGGCACTTCATAGGAATGTCATGAAACAAAATTTGTCTGAAAGCTCGGTCAGAGTAGAGAGGAGAGGATAGGACGAGAGGTTAAGGAGGGAACTCCTGACCTAAGGGAGCTGAATATAGGCCAAATGAATTTGCAGATGTGTCGGAGACCAGAAATAAAGAATCACAGAGATTTCAGACAGATGTAGAGCTAAAGAGAACAAAAGAAATTAAAGCAGAAATAGGCTATTCTGTCCCTTGTGCCTGCTGTGCTTCATTAAAATCATGGATGATCTTTAACCTCACTGCCACTTGCCTGCACAATCCACATATCCCTTGCTTCCTTTAATGTTTAAAAACTATCAATCTCTCATTTAAATACTCAGCCGCTAAGCCTCCAGCACCTTCTACTTGGTATTGGTATTGGTTTATTATTGTCACATGTACGGAGGTACAGTGAAAAACTTGTCTTGCGTACAGATCGTACAGGTCAATTCATTACACAGTGCAGATACATTGGGTTAGTACAGGGTGCATTGGGGCAGTACAGATAAAAACAATAACAGTACAGAGTAAAGTGTCACAGCTACAGAGAAAGTGCAGTGCAGGTAGACAATAAGGTGCAAGGTCACAAGGTAGATCGTGAGGTCAGAGTCCATCTCATCGTATAAGGGAACCGTTCAATAGTCTTATATGATGAGATATAGAATGATGACTGGCCCACCTCCTAGGTCTACTGTCCTCTCCAATTGGATTCCTTCTTCTTCAGCCCTTTGCCTCTTCCACCTATCACCTCCCAGCTTCTCATATCACTCTCTTTCATCCCCCCTCCCCAACCCACCTACCTTCCCCCCCTCACCTGGACTCACCTCTCACCTGTCAGCCTGTGCTCCTCCCCCTCCCTATACCCTTTTATTCTGCCCTCTTCCTTTCCAGTCCTGATTAGTATTGGTATCGGGTTATCATTGTCACTTGTACCGAGGTACAGTGAAAAACTTGTCTTGCGTACTGATCGTACAGGTCAATTCATTACACAGTGCATTGAGACAGTACAGACTGATGAAGGGTCTCGGCCCGAAACGTTGACTGTTCATTTCCCTCCATAGGTGCTGCCTGACCTGCTGAGTTCCTCCAGCATTTTGTGTGCTTTGCTACAGATTCAGCAGGGAAGTATTTGTTTTTACGATCAGGGTGTATTGTTGACAAGGCCAGCATTTATTGCCCGTGACAGAGCCATGGTGAGCCGTCCTCTTGAACCGCTGCATCCCTTCTGGTGAAGGTGCTCCCGACAGAGCTGTTGGGGAGGGACTTCAGGATCCTGTGATGAAGAAGGACAGGCAATAAACTTCCAAGTTAGGATGGTGCGGGAACTGGAGGGGAACCCAGAAGAGGTGTTGTCCACGTGAGTTTGCTTCCAACCATCTATTTTGAGACTGTGACACCACAGTCAGGTGATCACAGCCTGGGGGCGACACTTGCGGGCTGCCCCCAGAATGTGACTAACAAAGAGATCTGATCTGATCTGATCTGATCTTATCTTATCTTATCTTATCTTATCTTATCTTATCTTATCGTATCTGCCTGTGATGCTGCTGTGAATAAGATTTTGATTGCACCTGTGCACACATGTACTTGTGCAGATGACAATAAACTCGACATTGTTGACTTTGTTGAAACATCAGTCGTGCATCTACCTTGTCATGATCCATAAGTCTTAGAGCCCTACAGCAAGGAAGAAGGCCCTTCTGCCCAACTGGTCCATGCTGACCAAGGTTCCCATCTAAGCTCATCCCATTTGCCCGTGTTTGGCCCATATCCCTCTAAACCTTTTTGATCCACATACCTGTCCAAATGTCTGTTAAATTTTATATGTCTCAGTTAGATCATCTCTCATTCTTCTAAACTCAAGAGGGTATGGGAGAGGGTACGGAGAAAGGTAAGGTCAGGGTTGTGGGGGATTTGAAAACAATTAATATAGAGGCCTTTCTAGGTGGAAGGAGCAAACGCAGGGTGATGGATGGAAGAGACTTGAATGAGTCAGGAAGCAGTCACCAAGTTTTGGATACATTTAAGTTTAGGAAGAAGAAAGATTGGAGAGCTGACCAGGATACGTTCGAATGGTCGAATCGAGAATCACGTATACAGAGATGGAAAGCAAACCCTGCCACTTAATAACAGAACTGTTTGTGGTTGTGGAGGCAGAGCTAGCAGGCGCGGGAAGAACGGCCGCCAGCCGGCCTCACTGACTCGGAGAGCGAGCGAGGGAGTCTGCTCAGCATTCCCAGCTCTGCTTGGCTTGACTGTGCCCCTGATAGTTGCAGCTCAGGGAGGAGGGGGTTGAGTGGGGGGGGGGAAGTGAAGGCATGCGGAAATGCCCCCATTCCCACCCAGTAGGAGGTACCTGCAGTTCCGCAACAGCTGGCAAATCTGTCCCCTATCCACCCAGTGGTTTCCCAAAGATTCGTTCCAATGCACAGGGTGTCCATAAGTTGGGCTTTCATAAGCCTGGGAGAACCTGTATTTTAGATTTCCAGCATCTTTTTCGATTTTCGCTTACTGAAGGGAGTGTCTGTAAATGATCACACCCTGCCTAGATGAACTCAATGACAGAATACCATTCTGTGGATGTTGGCTTCACTTAAACAGAACACTTATAGTCCTCCGTTACTTGAGGGTTTTTATCCCCTATCCATTCCAAATAATCTTACTGAATATATCCATCTGGCCAACCTTGTCATTGTGACTGAACACAGATGCACAAGGGAGCGGTTGAGATAGTAATCTTCCATGGAATCTGGGTACTTTCTCAATAAAGGCCACTGCCAGATGCAAGAATGGATCACAAAGGATGTGCTGCATTGTAACCGTATAATGGCAGATGAGGGAATTGAATGCTCTCCAGTTTGTAGCCTTGAAATTCCCTTGTGCACTGTTGAACTGTAAGGAGAATTAAAAAGTTATGAAGCATCCATTGAATTTGACTTTTAGGGCTGGAATAATTGAGGGAAAGTGCTGAGTTGAACAAATGACCCAAGAATGCAATAAAGGAACAAGCGTGTTGTCGATCCACGACACATGGATGATCCCGATTAACTTTAACAACAATCCAGTAGTGCCCTTGTTATGATTATTAGCATTTTAATTCCAGAATTGTTTTATTGGTGGGAACTGGTATCAGCAGATTATTAATCTAGACATCTGAATTATTAGATCCTCTGCTTATAGAGTTGGACTGTTTTCAGGGGAACCAGGAGCAGGTAAGTCATGAGGTCTTACCTGTCTCATGCATTTTTGACAGAGGTAACTATGACAACAAGCGTGGTTATCGAAAGCTCTTCAGCAGGTTCTAAACATAGACCCCAAGGCATCTTATTTTGTACAGAATCATAGAGCAATACAGTATGAATACAGGCCCTTCGGTCCAACCAGTTCATGCCGACCACATTGTTTACCCAGATAGCCCCAGATTCGGCCCATATCACTCCAAATCCCACCCCTCCATGTGCTTATTCCAAGTGCTTCTTAAATGAAGCTCTTGTACCTGCCTCAACAACTTCTTCTGGCAGCTCATTTCATATTCTCACCACTCTCTGGGTGAAAATAATGCCCCTCAGATCCCTTTTAAATCTTTCCCCTCTCACCCTAAACCTTTGCTCCCTGGTCTTGGACTCCCCTACCCAGTACCGTCCACTTTATCTATAACTATCATAATTTTAAACACTTCTATAAGGTCATCCCTCATTCTCCTACATTCCAAGGAATAAAGACCTAGCCTGGCCAACCTCTCCCTCAGATTCAGGCCTTCTAGTCCTGGCAACATCCTCGTAAATCATTTCTGCAGTTATCTTTTCTACAGTTAGACTGATCACTTAAATTATTCACGAACAATGGCTGCTTCATTTACTCCATCTTCTATTCTTGGGTTACTGTGAATTACAGAGGAAGGATGTTGCCTAAGAGTTAAATCATCATAGTTTAGTCTGATGGAGAGACCCAACAGTGTCTACCGTCTAATCAATTGCATATTAGGGACATAAGATTGCAAAACTGAATCCATTAAACAGGAGAGAGGAAATGAGTTTCAAGTCTATAAAAGTGATAAAAAGAAAAAAATGATCATAGGAATCCAGGATAAATGAAAATCCTTCTCTTTATTTCTTTTACCTCTCTGGGACACAGGAAACAGTAAGGTCACAGCTCCTATACCACTGGCATCTCAGTGCAACACAGAGGGAGCACTGGACTGTCAGAGGTACTGGTCATTGAATTAGATGTTGAACCATCTGTTCTCTCAGGTGACTTAAAGGATTCCATGGCATTATTACAAAGCATAGCAGGGGAGTTCTTGCTGGTGATCTCATCAGCATTTATGACTTGCCCGGTTCTATTAATCAGATTATTTTGTCCTTAAAGCATAGCTCTTTGTGGGATTTGCTCTGCACAAAATGAATGCCCTGTTTCCTAAATTAAATCAAAACCACATTTCGTAAAGTAATTCACTGAGTGTAAAGGATGATTTGTGGTTTGAGTTCATTGATGAAGTATGGTATCAGATAATTTTAATCTGCCAGTTAATCTTCCATGGAATTATTGGACTGTCTTTATCCAAGAGGGACTTAGTGACTCCTGACTTCCACAAGCCTTGGACAATATACAGGGGGTATAGCTCAGTGGTAGAGCATTTGACTGCAGATCAAGAGGTCCCCAGTTCAAGTCTGGGTGCCCCCTCACCTTTCTTTACCAGACTCAGTGGGATAAAGGTCCAGTTTCCTACTGTAGGACTGTGAAACAAAATAGCATTTTCACAGTAGAGTTGCAAATCAAACTAATTTTAAAAAATACAATGGCTTGAAGCCATTCTGGGAGTTGTTAACCCAGGCCATCGGATTGCTCCTGGAGCCATCCAGTTGTGACGGTTCCCATGGATTAAGGAAGGAGGAATTGTTTCCACTGGCAGGTGGGCTTGTAAACAGAAGGCACTGACTTAAGATAATTGACAATGGTGTTGGAGGTGAGATGTGTGGAAGTACTTAATGTTACAACTGTTGTGATCTGTAGTCGAGTACCTGAGGGTGTTGGAAACGGACCCTATATTAAACCTTGTAAAGGGAATTGGTTGTGGAAATGAACTGCAGCTTACGTAAAGGGGAATAGAATTGGTTCCATATTTATTTCGAAATAACCAGTACTACCACAATTAAAGAAGAAAAGCTCACATTTAAATAGTTCTTTTGATGTCTTTTTCAGACAGCCAAAACATCCTACAGCCAAAGAAATAGTTTTGTTGTGCAGCCACGCTTGTAATGTAGGGAAACCCAGCTGTGACTGTGCACACAGCAAAGATCCCAAATCAATGAATGTGGTAACAACTGGATCATCTGTTCTTGAACTGTTGTCTGTGGGATAACCATTAGTCAGGATAACAGGCATTTCCTCTGCTCTTCACTGCAACAGTGCCACAGTGGTGAGGGCAGGGAAAGCCTTTATTTCATGTCTTATCTGAAAGCCAGCTCCTCCCTTGGAAGCAGACCGCAGTGTCTTGAGTTGTCTGCTCAAGATTCTGGAGTAGAAGTAAATCCACAGCCTTTTGCCTTAGAAGCAAAAGTGTGACCGATCCAACCACAGTGACTAAGCTGATGTAAATCAAAAAACTGCAAATGCCGCAAATCTAAAATAAAAACTAAAGTTGCTGGAAATGCTCAGCAGATTAGGCAGAACGTTTCAGGTTGAACACTCTTCCTCAGACTTCGACCTGAAATGTTAACTCTGTTTCTCTTTCCACAGATGCTGCCTGACCTGCTGAATGTTTCCAACATTTTCTACTTTTAGAAGTGGGTAAGTTATTATCTTGGTATGCAGATGTGGATGTGGTGGTGGAGGCAAATACGGTAGAGGTTTTCACGAGGCCCATGAATGTGCAGGGGATGGCGGGATATGGACATTGTGTAGGCAGAAGGGATTTGTTTAGTTTGGCATTTGATTACTGAATTAATTAGTTCAGCACAACATCATGGACCAAAGGGCCTGTCCCTGTGTTGTACTGTTCTATGTTCTATGTCTCCACAATTGCTCTATTAGTTTGAATCCTACAACAATTATATAATTTAAAATCATTTAAGTATATAAATCTGGAATAAAATGCTAATTTCAGTAATGGTAACCATGAAACTACTAGATTGTCATAAAAAGTTATCTGGTACCTTAATATCATTTATTTGGGAGAACGACTGGATAGGCTGGGCTGGTTTTCCCTGGAGTGAAGGAGGGTTAGGGACGATCTGACAGAAGTGTATAAGATTATGAGGGACATAGATAGGGTAGATAATCAGAATTTTTTTCCCATGGTAGTGAAATCAAAAACAAGTGGGCATAGGTTGAAGGTGAGAGAAAATGGTTTTAAAGGACATCTGAGGGGCATGTTCTTTTACACAGAAAGTGGTTGATATCTGGAACGCACTTCCAGAGGAGGTGAGGGAACCAGACACAATTAAGAGACATTTAGATAGACACTTAAATAGGCAAAGCATAGAAGGCTACAGCCTTAATGCAGGCAAATGTGATCAGTCTAGATGGGCAATAAAGTTGGCATGGATATGGTGGGACAAACAACCAGTTCCTGTCCAGTATGACCCTATGACTCTCCTCTATGAAGGAGATTTACTGTGCTTATCTATCCCACCTATATGTGACTCCAGACTCAACAATTTGGTTGATTTTTAACTCCTCTCTGGAATGGCTGAACAACGTCGGGGGCAATTATCGACAGAAAATAAGATAAGATTTCTTTATTAGTCACATGTACCATGAAACACATAGTGAAATGCGTCTTTGCTTAGAGTGTTCTGGGGGCAGACCTCAAGTGTCGCCGCGCTTCCGGTGCCAACCTAGCATGCCCACAACTTCCTAACCTGTACATATTTTTGGAATGTGGGAGGAAACCAGAGCACCCAGAGGAAACCCATGCAGAATGTACAAACTCCTTACGCACAGCGGCAGGAATTGAACCCGGGTCACTAGCGCCGTACTAGCGTTACACTACCGTGCCCGGCTTTGTCATTAATGTCTGCACCCTTTGAATGAATAATTAAAATAATATGGGCAGACTATCCTCCTTCAGTGTGGCTACAGTCTATAAACAGACATATAGCTTCTGTCTACCTACTTGTATCATGGCTGATTAAAATGGTAAGAGTAGATTTTAAAAACTTCTTACTTAACAAAAAAAACGTAAACAGGAGAAAGGCAGAGGCTGAGTCAAGCAAAATCTTTCTGGCAAAATTACCGAGTATTTAAAATCGGACTGTAGTTATTTCATTAAATTTTTAGGTTTATCCTCAATATAACTTAATGACTTTTGGACCCACTATTGCAAGAACTAATTTGCTAATTGTGAGTATAAATGGATAATTTAACATACACATTTCCTGCTAATTATGAGAGTCTAGCCAGCGTTCAGTGTTTTATTTCTAAATTATTTGAAATGCTTGGCTGTGAATATAAAACAGTGATTTGTAAACACCAGAATTTGTTTCTGATCATGCATGTCAAGGATAGAAGCCAGCATCTGATAGTCAGAGAGTGGTACAGCACAAAAATGGGCCCTTCAACCCACCACGTACATGCCAACCTTTTTACCCACCTATACTAATCTCATTTGTCCCAATTAGAACCATATCTTTCTATGCCTTACCTACTTAAGTGTCTGTATAAATGCCTCTTAAACAAATCTGATTCCACCACATTCTCTGGTAACATATTCTAAACATCAGCCACTCGCTGTGTAAAAAAATTACCCCTCAGATTTCCTTTAAGACTCCTTCTTCTCACAAAACTATGTCCTCTTGTTTTTTATTTCCCTACCATGGGAAAAAGATTTTGATCATCGACACTATCTATTGCCTCATATTTTATACACTTCTTTCAGGTCACCCCTCAGTCTCCTTCGCTCCATTGAAAACAAGCCCAGCCTGTCCAATGTCTCCCTGTAGCTAGTGTCCTCCAATCCAGGCAACATTTTGGTGCATCTCCTCTGCACTCTCTCCAGTGCAAGCCCATCTTTCCAATAGTGACCAGAACAGCACACAATACTCCAAATATGGTCTAACCAGTGTTTTGTAATGTTGCAACATAATGTCTCAACTCTATATTCCATGCCCTGACCTATGAAGGCAAGCATGCCATATGCCTTCTTCTTCACTACCCTATCTACTTGTGTTGCCACTTTCAGGTAACCATGGACGTGTGTTCTTTATGTCTGTTCTCTCAGGAATTATTGCAAAAAGGAACAGGGAAGTTATCCTTCGTTATTGTATAGTGGTTAGCGTAATGCTATTACAGCGCCAGCGACCCGGGTTCAATTCCGGCCACTGTCTGTGTAAAAAATTTAACCCTCAGATTTCCTTTAAAACTCCTTCTTCTCACCTTAAAACTAATTGTACATTCTCCGTGTGTCTGCGTGGGTTTCCTCCGGGTTCTCCGGTTTTCTCCCACGTTCCAAAGATGTACGGGTTAGGAAGTTGTGGAAACGTGGCGACACTTGCGGGCTGCCCCAGAACACTCTACGCAAAAGGTGCATTTCTCTGTGTGTTTCGATGCACATGTGACTAATAAAGATATTTTATCTTCAATCTACATTAATATCTCTTAATATATTAAAAAAAGATGATCTGCCTACTATCATATCACCACATTGGGGCTTGCTGTGCACAAAGTGGCTGCCTCACTCCCACATTTCAAGAATGACTACACTGCAGAATTACCCTATTGGCTGTAAAGTGCTCTGTGATGTTCTGAAGTGCGCACAAAAGGCATTATTTAGTTGTATGACTTGTTTTTTTTATCTGTTGTCATGGAAGCTAGAGGAACTGATCAGACAGGTGCAAGCTTCAGTTACGTACAACTGTAGTATGGAAAGGAATGGAAGGATTTGGTTTGAGGACTGGTTGTTAGATCTCAGATCAGTGAAAACTAGAAAGGATGGACTCTTCATTCTTAATGGCCTTCTCTGTCCTTTACTGACAGTAATGAGAGTTAGTAATCTCTCACATGTGAGCCACAGTGTAGGGAGGGGTTGCTGTCTATGTGTTTTCCCTGTGACTGTGTGCGTTTCATCCCAGGTGTTCTGCTTTTCTCCCACATCCTCAAAATGTGCGGGTTGGTAGGGTAACTGGCCACAGTAAATTGCCCCTAGTGCGTAGGTGAGCGGCAGAAAGTGAGGAGAATAATTAGTAATTGGCAATTGGTTTATTATTGTCACACGTACCGAAATACAGTGAAAAACTTTGTTTTGCTTGCTATCCATAAATCATTTCAAAGCATAAGTACATTGAGGTAGTACAAAGGGAAAAGCAATAACAGATGCAGAATATAGTGTTACACTTACAGTTACAGAGAAAGTGCAGTGCGGGCAGATAATCAGGTGCAAGGGCCATGACGAGGTAGGTTGTGAGGTCAAGAGTTCATCTTTATCGTACAAGAGGTCCATTCAAGGGTCTTAAATCAGCGGGATAGAAGCTGTCCTTGAGCGTGGTGACGCGTGTTTTCAAGCTTTTGAATCTTCTGCCTGATAGAATTTGGGGAGAAGGGAGAATGCCCAGGGTGAGAGGGGTCTTTGATTATGTTGGCTGCTTTCCCGAGACAACAGGAAGTGTAGACATAGTCAATGGAGGGTAGGCTAAACTGTGATTAGCATAGGATTGGCGTAGCTGGTTACTTAATGGTCACTGTTGGGATTTGGTGGGCTGAAGGGCTTATTTATGTGCTGTATGAGTCTATGTTGATCAGAAACACCTGGCTTGTTCAGCAGCACCACAAAGGGAGTTAACTTTAAAGGCCATTGATTTCTCATTAAAGCAATTCTGATGAGACGTCATCGACCTGCAACTTTAATCCTATTTCTCGCCCCCACAGGTCTGCTCAAGAAACCCCAATTTTATTTTGGATTTGCATACACTGTACCGCTTTGCATTGGTCAACAATGAGTAGTACTATTGAGGTTAATTCCTCTCCAGGGACTTGAGTGTGCAGTCTTGGCTGACATTCTGAACGCAGTACTGAGGGATCCTTGTCAGAATTGTTAAACCAATGGCCCGTCTATAAGTTGGATGAAGAAACTGGAAGAACGGCCAGGGATTTCTCCCCAGTGCCCTGGTCAATTTTTTACGTTTAACCAACATTGCTGAAACACATTATCTGTTTTTTTTATGAGATTGTTGTTTATGTGAGTTGGCTGTGCATAAATTAGCCTTCACATTTTCTGCAGTATTTTCGACAGTGAATACAATTGTGTAAAATGCTTTGGCATATTCTGAGGTTGTAAAAGAGACAATATAAATGCAAGCTCTTGTTCACTTCTGAAAGCTCAGTCATTATCGTTGATGCTGCAGTGAGCAATATTTGTTCTACTTTGGTCTGGGATCTGGATATAGCCTTTGGGGTTGGGATGAAGGATTCCTGTCTCTGATGGTCCAAAATACACAGAGTCAGTCACAGTAGTTAATGTATAAGAGCAGATGAAACAGAAATAGTTATTTACCTCTTGTGTCTGCTCCTCCATTCAATAAGATAGTGGCTGATTTTTTTACCTCATTAAAAAAATGAGCGTCTGTCTGTTCTTGGACTGTACTCATTGGAGTACAGAAGAATGAGAGGGGACCTCATAGAAACATTTCGTATGTTGAAAGGACTGGACAGAGTAGATGTGGCTAAGTTGTTTCCCACGGTGGGTGAGTCCGGGACAAGAGGGCACAGTCTTAGAATTAGAGGGTACCCATTTAGAACAGAGATGTGGAGAAATTTATTTCGCCAGAGGGTCGTGGATTTATGGAATTTGTTGCCACATACAGCTGCGGAGGCCCGATCATTGGGGGTGCTTAAGGCGGAGATTGATAGGTATCTAATTAGTCAGAGTATCAAGGGATATAGGGGAAAGGCCGGGAATTGGGGCTAGATGGGAGAATAGTTTAGCTCATGGTGAAGTGGCGGAGCAGACTCGATGGGCCGAATGGCCTACTTCTGCTCCCTTGTCTTGTGATCTTGTGATTATCACCCACACTAACCCCATATCCCTTCATTCACTTAATATCTAAAAGTCAATTAAAGCAGGACTGCAAATAAGTTAGTGCTAATTAACAATCCTACTCATGTCCTTCCTAATACAGCAGAATTGCTACAAGAAATGTTCTTCTCCAGAGGCATCAGATGTCTATTTTATCATGTGGCACAGAAGCACAACCAGAGCAGGTTTTTGGTCCTTGGAGTAGACAGCAACTTACCAAGGTTCACCCGACCTTTAAAGCCACAATCTCTATCATCAAGAAGAGGCTGATGGCTAAGTGGGATGTTATACTGCAGTTGTACAGGACGTTGGTGAGGCTGCACTTGGAGTATTGTGTTCGGTTTTGGTCAGCCTGCCACAGGAAGGATGTCATTCAGCTGGAAAGAGCGCAGAGGAAATTTATGAGGATGTTGCCGGGATTCAAGGGACTGAGATATGGAGGGAGGTTGGACAGGCTAAGACTTTATTCATTGGAGCGTTAGAGACTGAGGGGTGATTTTATGGAGGTGTATAAAATCATGAGGGGCATAGATAGGTTGAATGCACAGAGTTTATTTTCCCAGGTTTGGGGAATCAAGAACTAGAGGGCACAGGTTTGGTGAGAGGGGAAAGGTTTAATAGGGACCTGAGGGGCAACTCTTGCATCCAGAGAGTGGTGGGTATATAGAATAAGCTGCCAGAGGCAGTGGTTAAGGAAGGTACAACAACATTTAAAGACATTTGGATAGGTACATGGATAGGAAAGATTTAGAGGGATATGGGCCAAATGTGGGCAAATGGGACAAGCAAATGAGCGTCTTGGTTGGCATAGATGAGTAGGGCCGAAGGGCCTGTTTCAGAGCTGTATGAATCTATGACTCTAAGAAGGGCATCAGGCACATGGGAATAGAGTTTCCTTCCAAGTCACATGTCACGCCAACTTGGGAATATATCATCATTCCTTTATCTTCACTTGGCCAAAAACGTGTAACTCCTTACCCAACAGCTCTGTGGGAGTTCTACCACTTCATGCACTGCAAAGATCCAAGGATGCTCGTCACCAGCTTGTAGGGGTGCAGTTAATGATGAACATTAAATGCCAGCCTGGTTCTTTGAATAAAGATTTAAAACTCTGCATAGCATGGGTAACCAACATATAGCGCAGGAATGGAAAATGTTGGGAGGATTGGATTCCGATGTCCCATCTCTTCCTTAAGTGCTCCCTCTTAAAAGTTGCTCACTGTCTGCTTTAATTGTTGCTGCAGGATTGGTATTTGGTTGTTAATTAGGTCTGAGGCTAAATGTGGTGCAAACAATATTCATGACCCATATGAACCATGCTACTCCATCAAGGAGTGGTAGTTATTTATTTTGGCATCCTCAGCCCATGTGGTAGCTCTGTGGGTATAGCTCAGTGGTAGAGCATTTGACTGCAGATCAAGCGGTCCTTGGTTCAAATCCAGGTGCCCACTTTGCTTAAATGGCCTTTTGTCGAAAATCATTGACACATTAAAAGGGGAAGAGGATCATTTCTGCACATTGATCTGTTACACCTGAAACAGAGGTGAAAGTAGATTCAGCAATAGTTTTTAAAAGTGTTTCAGATGTAGACTCAAAAAGATTAATGTGAAAGAGCAGGAAAGCAGTATAAATTGCCAAGCTCATTTAAAGAATTTCAGCTAATGTTAATATTTATTGGAATACAAAAGGAGACCATTCAGCCCATTAAGTTGATGAAAGCTCCCAGCAGTTCCATTGCTCCTCATTTTATTCCCCTGTCATGAATTCTCTCTCACATGCCCATTAACTTGGTATTGGTATTGGTTTATTATTGTCCCTTGTACCAAGGTACAGTGAAAAACTTGCCTTGCATACCGTTCGTACAGATCAATTTATTACACAGTACGTTGAGGTTGGACAGGGTAAAAACAATAACAGAATACAGACTAAAGTGTCACAGCTACAGAGGAAGTGCAGTGCAGGTAGACAATAAGGTGCAAGGTCATAACCAGGTAGATTGTGAGGTCAAGAGTCCATCTCGTTGTATAAGGGAACCGTTGAATAGTCTTATAACAGTGGGATAGAAGCTGTCCTTGAGCCTGGTGGCTCTTGTATCTTCTGCCTGATGGGAGAAGGAAGAAGATAGAATAACCCGGGTGGGTGGGGTCTTTGATTATGCTGGCTGCTTCAGCAGCGAGAGGTATAGACAGAGTCCATGGAGAGGAAGATGTGCTGGGCTGTGTCCACAACTCTCTGCAGTTTCTTGCGGTCCCGGGCTGAGCAGTTGCCATACCAAGCCGTGATGCATCCAGATAGGATGCTTTCTATGGTGCATTGATAAAAGTTGGTGAGTGCCAAAGGAGACATGCCAAATTTCTTTAGCCTCCTGAGCAAGTAGAGGTGCTGGTGAGCTTTCTTGGCCGTGGCGTCTACTTGTTTGGGCCAGAAGAGGCTATTGGTGATGTTCACTCCTAGGAACTTGAAGCTCTTAACCCTGTTGACCTCAGCACTATTGATGTAGACAGGTGCATGTACACCACCCCCTTTCCTGACATCAACGACCAGCTCTTTTGTTTTACTGACATTGAGGGAAAAGCTGTTGTCATGATACCTTCCTGTTTGATTCGTTTGCCAATTACCTTTGCTATGGCATAATTTACAGAAGCTTATCAGCACACCTTTAGGATATTGGAGGAAGCCAGAGTCTCATGGAGAACATGCAAACTCCACATGGACAGCACCCAAGGCCAGTATCGAACCCTGGTTCTTGGTGCTGTGAGATAAAGCAGTAACTGCTGTGCCACCATCATGATGGGCTTAGTTACCTCCTTCTGTTCTGTGTGATTCCATGATCCTTCTTCCAGTGTTACCAGATGCAGTGTTGTTATGCCATTGTTATGTTACTATATCCACCTCATGAACACCATGTACTTTCCTTTTAAGAACTTTGTTCACAGTTCTGAGCCTGCATGGTTGAGTGCGACAGAATAATCAAGCAACATGGTGGACTCCATTTGCTGGAGCAGCAACGTGTGTTTTAGTCATTAATACCACAGCTAAACTGTTAGAATTAGCACAGAGTTTGCAGAGAATTCTCCTGGTCAAGATCACTTTAAAAGTAGATTTTCTTCTTGTTATCACAATGTTGTTGGTGGGAGCTTGCTGTACTTAGAAAGACATAATCCCTACACTTCATCTGACCAAAATTCTTTGGCTAGAAAGCACTTGGGAAATTCAGGCATTGTGAAATTCAGTAAAATTATGATTTTTTTTACCTGTTCCTCATATACATTCTGAGAGATCCATACTGAACTGGATCACTTCAGAATCTCTGCTAGATTTTTTAAGGTTTATTGTAGGTTAAGGTTACCTGAGATTAATGGAAGGCTGTGCGTTTGGAGTAGGTGAGGTTGGAGCGGGACGGGGAGTGGACAAGTCGAGGTGGTTGATGCCACAGCGGCAATTGGGGATGTAAAGGTCGAGAGAGGGTAAAGGACCCAAAGGCGTTGTCCAAGAGGAAGGGGAAAGGTCCTGATGCAGGGTTTTAACCCAAAATGTCGACAATTCCTTTCGTTCCACAGATGCTGCTCAACCCGCTGAGTTTTTCCACAGCTTGTTGCTTGTAGTGCATTAATTCAGCTAAGATTCAACCAAGTCAGCATGGATTGGAGATGGAGGGTGTGTCAAGACCTGCTCTCAAATGTACTGTAGAATTTTACCGAATAGTTTACACTTTGAACTGTGCACACTCTTCACCGATTTGCTCTGCCCTTTCCAAATACAGGCCTACGTTTTTTCTTTAGCAAATATTTGTCTTTTAAAAGCTTTTATATATCTGAGGCATGTCATATATGGTGAGCAGTTTGTAACCAAGGACGGAAGGTGTTGACAGACAATTAATTCAAAAACTCCTTCCACACTCTGCTTCTTATTTTACTGATGAACTTACAGGAAGGTTAATGGCCACATGTTTCTGCCTTGCTGTTAGGAGTATTGAATTCAT
Source organism: Pristis pectinata (assembly GCF_009764475.1). Classification (NCBI taxonomy): domain Eukaryota; kingdom Metazoa; phylum Chordata; class Chondrichthyes; order Rhinopristiformes; family Pristidae; genus Pristis; species Pristis pectinata. Next base: position 6,203,347 of record NC_067429.1, read on the forward strand.
ATGCCCATTGAAAGCGTATATTAATCATAGGAAGTGCAATTATCCACATCTGGATCTCTAATGAGCCACACGTGGCCAGCACTGTCCTAAATAATGGGGTCAACTTGCAGAATAGGTCCTCATCTCACAGGGTCTGGACCGTGCATCAACACAGTCAGCAGATGAGCCGCCAACAACCATCTCAGCAGATTCCTTGTTTTGTTTGCTGGATCACATCAGTGTGCATTTCTATATTTCCATGAAACATTTATTGGCTTTAGTACAGATACATCGCAGTCACTCACTTCACCAACTTCCTGCAGGATTTCAGGCATTTTGTGGACACTATTGCCTACCTAGTCAACCCCCATCCCCTCTTACCCAGCTGCCTGCTATGCTAAAGGCATCACTGAGAATTTGTAAATTTAGCAGGGACATTGTCATCAATGAGCGCCATCTGTGGGATGCCAATTTTCCAGGATTGTCCTGAAGTTTCTCAGAATCCCCAGAAGATGACGGCACGGTAGTGTAGCGGTTAGCGTAATGCTACTACAGCACCAGTGACCTGGGTTCAATTCCAGCCACTGTCTGTAAGGAGTTTGTACGTTCTCCCCATGTGTCTGTGTGGGTTTTCTCCAAGTGCTCTGGTTTCATCCCACATTCCAAAGACGTACAGGTTAGGAAGTTGTGGGCATGCTATGTTGGCGCCGGGAACATGGCGACACTTGCGGGCTGCCTCCAGAACACTCTACGCAAAAGATGCATTTCACTGTGTGTTTCGATGTACATGTGACTAATAAAGAAATCTTCTCTCATTTTAGCAAGCAACTTCAGGAGAAAACTCTTGGAGATATTAAGCATTTTTCTGGTCATTTGTGTTGAAAATTTATTCATTAAAAAGAACTTGAAGACAGGATTATAAATAACGGCTATTTGATTGACAACTAAACAGTCCAGTTGGGTGATTAAGGTTCTGTTTGCTTTTCAAGTACCTTAGGAAGGTGGTAATTTGAAGCTGTGTCATTGGACCAGCAGAGAAAGAGTGGGGAAGGAGTCGTTGACGGGAGGTCCTGAGCTGAAAGCTCTCGAAATATTTCCAGTCAGAGATGTCAAGCCGAGTGCCAGCTGAAGCAAGTTTGTCTGAGTATTGAGTTCAGGGAGAGGATCTTCCTGATTGTTGAGCTGCAGGGAAAGAGTTAAATTAGCCAAAAGTCATTTCTGATTCCTCCTTAGTATGTGCAGTAGTGTGTAATACAAAATCCTTGAGATTAGATACTGGTAAAGAATGTTTTCTTCTTTACAGACCTATTGTCTCTGTTTCTAAGTTAGGTGTTTAGGCCAAAGGTCGCTAGTGATAAGGAGGTACAGGCTGGTACCACTGAGGAATGGAAAAGTACTGGGGTAAAAGTTCTGTTCAGTTTTTGAGGGGTATAAAAGGGGGTACCTTCTTTGTGCAAATTGGGACCTTCCCTTAGGCTGGGTCGGGACCGGTGCTAAGACACATACAGAAGGTTGCGTGAAAGGCTGTCGGACACCTGAGGTTCCCTCTGGCAGTCTATAGATCAGTACACATGAATGATAGAAAAATAGGGGGCTATGTGGGAGGGAAGGGTTAGATAGATCTTAACGCGGGATAAAATGTTGGCACAACATTGTGGGCTGAAGGGCCTGTACTGTGCTGTAGTGGTGTATGTCTACGTCTAGTTCATTGACTGGTTGATAAGTATTATTTTGCTTCCTTCTGTATTTTAAGTATTCTTCCTCCTTTCTGTATTTTATTCTTTATGTTACTCTAATAAAGTTGTTTCTTTAACCTTTAACATGTGTACAGTGCCTCCTTTGTTTGCAAATACCTTTTGTTGCTGAATCAGGAAAGAACAAGGAACGAATTTTAAAATGTTTTCGTTACACGAGCAAGATTCGAAGCAGCAGAGTCTCAGCAGTTCATCGTCAGTGTTTTTGTCCTCAGCAGTCCCTCAATTTGAGGATGGACTCAGTAACCTGATCTTAGACCCACTGACACTGCAGGTGTTTCCATTTGGGAGAGCTACCTTTCTTATCAACTTCTCCCTTTGCAACTCCAAGAAGTCTTCCTTCGAAACAGGCTCCTGCTTGATGGAATTTTCTGTACCATTGAAATCAATGTCTTGCTGGATCTTCTCACCTGTCTTTTTCCTTATGTTAGGCTCTCAATCTGTCTTTGTCGCAGTAGCTTTAACCACCATGAGATTTCTGGCTGTAACTGATCTGGGACCATGAAATTGTTTGGGGAGGTGGGGAGGTGGGGAGTTGGGCATTGGTGTGCTCTGTCCAGTCTAGATACAGATTGTTGTCTCAACATTGGTGACTACAGAACAGGTCAAAGACGACACTGCAAAAGGGTGATACAGTGCTGCAGCTGATAGGGCCGCTGTCTCACAGTAATGACCCAGGTTCAGTCAGACTTTGGGTGCTTTCTGTGTGGAGTTTGCATGTGTCTGTGTGACACTCCTCTGGATTCTTTGGTTTCTTCCCACATCTCAAAGATATGATAGATAAAAGGCATCTGTAAATTACCCTCAATAGGTGTAGTTAAGTGGTAGAATCTGGGGTGTGGGGGGAATTGATAGGACTGTGGAGAGAATTAAGTGGGATTGGTGAAGGATCTGTGTAAATGGGTGGTTGATGGTTGGTATGGATTTAGTGGGCTGAGGAGCTTGTTTCTGTGTTGTATGACTCTATGACTCAAACAAATGATACAGTTCAGCCTTTGTTAATCAAACTGCCTCGCTCTCTTTCACTTCCTTCATTCATTTGGTCATTTCTGTTTAAGGGATCTTTTGGAAATTTAGAGGTTGTGGAAAGATTTACTGAAATACAAGACTTTCACTTCTGATAATCGACCTTTTCCCGGGGCAGATACAGAATGTGAACTGGATCAAAGCAGGATGTAAGTGTAAGTTGTAAAGTGTGAATTGATTTGACTTTCAGCATCAAGAGTCAGGTACATTGCATGACACACGATGCAGATACAAAGCACAACATGATCAATATACACTTCAAGGGACAGATATGAAGGAGGAGTGGATCTATAAAAGAACTGAGTCTCAAATACAAAGCATGCGATGATAAGTGTGGCAATGGGGCTATTGGGAGACATTTTTTTGAACAGGAAGTCGGTTTTTATATCAGATACTTCCAGGTTGTTATGACTCCCAGGATAGGCATAATCAAAGACCCCACCCAGCCGGGACATTCTCTCTTCTTTCCTCTCCCATCAGGCAGAAGATACAGGAGCCTGAGGGCATGTACCACCAGGTTCAAGGACAGCTTCTATCCCACAGTGATAAGACTATTGAACGGTTCCCTTATACAATGAGATGGACTCTTGACCTCACAATCTACCTTGTTAAGACCTTGCACCTTATTGTCTACCTGCAATGTACTTCCCTGTAGCTGTGACACTTAACGCTGTACTCTGTTATTGTTTTTACCCTGTACTACCTCAATGCACTCTGTACTAACTCAATGTATCTGCACTGTGTAATGAATTGATCTGTACGAATGGTGTGGAAGACAAGTTTTTCACTGTACCTCAGTACAAGTGACAATAATAAACCAATACCAATACAATAAGGGAGTCTAAAACTAGACATAGATTTGTGAGAGGGGAAATATTTAAAAGGGACCTGAGGGGCAACTTTTTCACACAGAGCCATCAGAGGAAGTTATTAAAATTATGATATTGAAAATAAGCTTGGATAGGTACAAGGATAGAAAAGGCCTTGAGGGATATGGGTCAAACGCAGGCAAATGGGACTAGTTTGGATAGACATCTTGGTCCGCATGGACAATTTGGGCTGAAGGGCCTGTTTCTGTGTTATATAACCCTATGACTCTATACCTCATTTCACAGAGTATGATGCTCCAATTCATAAGCGGTAGTTCCATATTATATAGGAATGATCATACACTGACTATGGTGTCATCTCTAACTTGTGGACTGAGGGAGCGCTGCACAGAAGGAGGTATTGTGTTTTAGCTGAGAGTTAAACCAAAGCCCAGTCTCATACCCCTGAAGAGAAGACACGAAAAGAATCTTCATCTCACAAGAAATCTTTTTCTCCAAACTTCCACCCAATTTCCATCAGAATTTTCTTTCTGTACTTTGGTGTTGCGTTTTACATTTGCTTTCTCCATTCTATTCTTCCTAAGCTCTCAATAAACTATCATCATTTCCTGTCTCCTGCCTGCACTCCAGTAAATCCAGGCCTGTCTTCTCAGGGCTGCAATCCAACGGATGGTTTGATTCAAAGAGGAAGATTTTGATCTTTTTTATTGCAGTGCGTAGGGGGTTAAAACAGATTCCATTGAATGAGATGGAAATGTATTTCAGCACAGTACAAGGAAAAACTACTGAATTTCCTGGGTCTAGAGAGAATGGAAATTTGGATTGTATCTGGTCGAAGTTCTTGGGGTATAGTGAGGCTAAGGAGTAGGGGTGGAACTGGTTACACTGGGACTCTGTCCACTTTTTCTATGCCCCTTTAAATTGTAATAGGGCAGAGGAGGATTCCCCAGGATAGAAATGTCAACTACACGAGGACATGCTTTTAAGATTAGAGAGGGGAGGTTTAAAGGTGATGTGAGGGGAAAGTTTTTTACGTAGAGAGTTGTAGATGCCTGGAATGGGTTACCGGGGTAGTAGTGGGAGGAGGCAGTTTTTAGAGGTTAAGAGGCTTTTAGATAGATACATGAATATGATGACACTGGAGAGATATGGATGATACACAGGGAGAGGACATTTAGTATAAGTTGGCATCAAGATTGGCACAACGTCATGGGCTGAATGGCCTGTCCAGTGCCGTACTGCTCTATGTAGGAGGAATTGATGAGACTATGTGAAAGGACTGATAGACAAGGTCCCCAGCCACCCCAGAAATTCTAGCCTGTCTGCTTTCTATTGGCCTCTGAAGAAGATGCACCTCCACTGGGTTCCTGCCGCTATCTGTAAGGAGTTTGTACGTTCTCCACATGTCTGCGTGGGTTTCCTCTGGGTGCTCCGGTTTCCTCCCACATTCCAAAGACATACAGGTTAGGGGCTGTGGGCATGCTATGTTGGCACTGAAAGAGTGGCGACACTTGCGGGCTGCCCCCAGCACATTCTCAGTAGTGCAAAAAGACACATTTCACTGTGTGTTTCGATGTACATGTGACTAATAAATAAATATCTTATCGACTACATTTCTCCTTGTGCTGTTTCTGGGCCTGGTAACAGAGACAAACGCAGAAACAAAAGGAAGCTAGCAGATTGGTATGCCATCCAGCTCACTGAAATTTCACCCAGTATCTAACATCTCCTAATTTAATTCTGCTGTATGAAGTGCCTTGTGATTTTCTGCTATGTTCAGTATTGTGACCTCAAAAGCAAGGTGCTTTTATACTATCTTGTGTTAAAGACATAATATAAAACATCTTGCTTTTGAAGTCACAATGTCACATTTGTCTTCAACTCTCTTAATATTTTAATTATTTCAATATGAAGGATTTGTTTTAATAACACACAGGATGATCAAAAAAGATATCTGTAATGTGGTCCCCAGTGCATTTGAGCTAGTCTGCAATTCAATAAATCATTTATCTGTTTATCCAGGAGCATGTAAAAAATCCAATTACACATTATCCAAGAGCATGTAAAAAATCCAATTACACACAATATAGCCTTACATCCATTAGCTGTCAATTAAACCCTAGAATATTCCCAGGATACAGTTTTGCAAAAGATCTCAACTTTTTTCCACATCTCCTTATGTGAAATGTGTTGCATCTCCATTTCCTGATGAACTAATCTGCAGGATTTTCTATGTGGATGTTTGAGCTGTTTCGTGCAGGGAAGACCAATTCCTTGGAGAAATAATAATTCACCAATTCTCACATCTCTTGCTTCAAAGTTCCAAGCTACATCCCATTCTCTGTAAAGGGTGTCACAAGGTGGAAGAGCATTTGACTGCAGATCAAGAGGCCCCTGGTTCAAATCCAGGTACAGGCAGTCCCTGGGTTACATATAGGTTCCGTTCCCGAGAACTGTCTGTAAGCTGATTTCTCTTTAAGTCAGTAATGTCCATTTTCTATGGCATGTGGTATCCTCCACATACACTTGCTATAATTCTTTCATTGCATTGAATAATAACCCTAATACTAACTAACTATGGGATATATATTTGTATCCAGTCATTACTGAAGGCCACGAAACATTTTATTATTATTACGACTAGCTTGAAAAATGCTTTAATGGGAGAATTTGTGTAAGGTTCAGGATTTTTGTAATTCAGGTCATTCATTACCCGGGGAGCCCTTGTAGTTGAGCTGTATGTGCATATACTGAAGGAATTAAAGAATATGGGACTAAGTGCATGAAAGTAACGCTGAAGTTAAAGAACAGCTGTGATCTTATTGAATGGTGGAGTTGGCAGTTGGAGGGCCGAATGGCCTACTCCTGCTTCTATCTCTTATGTTACTTATTCTCTCATGGAATGGGGAATTCACTAGCATTTAGTGTCCATCCTATTAGTCCCTGAAGAGGTGGTGGTGGTGAGACAACTTCTTGCACCACTGTTAGGGCGGCACTGTGGTGTAGCAGGTACAGTCGCAGCCTCACAGAGCCAGCAACTCAGGTTCAGTCATGACCTCTGGTGCTGCCTGTGTGGAGTTTGCACATTCTCCCTGTGACTGCATGAGTTTCCTCTGGGTTCTCTTGTTTCCTCTCACTTTCCAAAGATGTGCTGGTTGATAGGTTAATTGGCCACTGTAAATTGCCCCCTTAGTGAGTGGATGAGAGATAAAATCTGTGGGTAGTTGATGGGAATGTGGGGAGAATAAAATGGGCTTGGGTAGGAGTGGTATAAAATGTGTGCTTGATGGTCGACATAGACTGGGTGGGCTGAAGACCTCAGACCGCAAGACTCTGCAGAGAATTGTGAGCACAGCTGGAAAGATCATTGGAGTACCTCTTCCTTCCATCCTGGACATCTACAACACACGACGCACCCGCAAGGCCTGCAGAATCATAGATGAGCCCTCTCATCCCTCCCATGACCTATTTGTCCCACTGCCGTCTGGCAAGCGGTACCGGAGCATCCGGGCCAGAACTACTAGACTGTACAACAGCTTTTTACCCCAGGCTGTCAGGCTCCTGAATACCCTGGAGGCAATCTCAGACAAATGCCACGTCAAAAGTCCTGGTTTGCATAATGGTATATGAGAACTTTGGTTGCTGCTGAACATGTTATACACTTAGTGCAATACACTGAGTTTTGCATTTTCTTTGTCCAATTCGGTTTTGCACTAACCTTGCACTAATTTTGTATTCTGTATATACCATTTTTTGCACTACTTGTGCTTGCACAACTTTTCTGTCTGCATTTATTGTATGTTCTCTGTTCTATGTATGTCCTCTGTTGTGTGAATCTGGGGGAAACGACATTTCGTTCCTCCATGTGTTCTTATAGCATATGGGTGAATGACAATAAAGTTTAACTTGAACTTGAAGGGCCTGTTTCTATGCTGGATTTCTCTATGACCCATGACTCTATTCTGTATTCCTTCTGGTGGGGGAACACTGTGCTGTGAAGTGGTGAGGTCCAGGATTTACTACCAGTGACAATGAAGGGTGAAATGTTTAAAGGCAGGATGTTGTCCCACAACGTCACAGGATGGTGCGTGACTCGGAGGGGAACCTGCAGCTGACAATGTCCCTGAGTTCTTGTTACCCTTGTCCGCCTGAGAGGTGAAGGTCTGGGATTGGGAGATGTTGTCAAAGAGGCCTTGGCAAAATGCTGCAGTGCATTTTGTACACCGTCGTGGTGGTGGAGAAAGTGAGTATTCAGAATGGAGAGGGTGCCTATTAAGCAGGCTGCTTTGTCCTGGATGGAAGTAAGTTAAGCCTTGGGCAGTAAAAAAAAATTACTACATAGTTATACTCTTAAGCAATCAAAGCAATTTTTTCTATAAAATGCATGGAAGCGTCTCTAGCTCCAAATTCCACTCCAGGTCACACATCAACCCTGACCTTGGATGAACCATTCTGAACCAATAAACAAGAATTCCCTAATGTCCACTGTTAATGCATAACTCAAGTCTCAGCAGACCATAATGGAATTTACATTTTTGAGGGATTATCATCTTGCATACCTATCTCTCTTTTTCACACAATAAGCTGGAAACAATATGGACAGGGTGTGCTTTGTTGTGGCTGGCAGCTTCATGGGGAATTGCTGCCCATTTGCCTCTATCTTCCACTTCCTGCACTGCAGTATGGCGAGGTCAGGCTCACCAGAGGAGTTCAAGAACACACTGAGTTGAGGGGCTGGATGGACTTTAAATGACTGGGGTCACTAGTTTATAAGATAAGATAAGACAAGATATCTTCATCAGTCACATGTACATCAAAATGCACAGAGAAATGTGTCTTTTTGCGTTACTGAGAATGTGCTGGGGGCAGCTCGCAGGCCACAAGTGTCGCCACGCTTCCGGCACCAACGTAGCATGCCCACAACTTCCTAACCTGTACATATTTGGAATGTGGGAGAAAACCGGAGCACCCGGAGGAAACCCACGCAGGCACGGGGAGAACGTACAAACTCCTTACAGACAGTGGCCGGAATTGAACCTGAGTCACTGGTGCTGTAATAGCGTTATGCTAACCACTATGCTACCGTGCCTGCCCCTTACTTAATATAAACCAGAAAGCAGCCCTTCAGCCTAATACAAGATCCTGACCGAGCAATCCCATCAATTCTATTCCCCTTCTTCTCAGCTCTCTGTAGCCCTGAAACCTTTTCTCTCTCACATGCCCATCAATTTTCCTTTTGATCCTTTTGCCAGTGTCCTTTACCAACGAGTAGTTTACAGCAACACACACGATGCTGGAGGAACTCAGCAGGTCAGGCAACATCTGTGGAGGGAAATGGACAGTTGACGTTTCGGATCAAGACCCTTTATCTGGACAGTGGTGCAGAGGTGCAGTCCGTCCACAGTTTACACCGGGCTTCTGTGTGCTCCCAAAGGAATGGCATGGAGATTCTCAATACCATTCCAAAGTTTAAAAGGCGTTTGGACAGGTAAACGGATAGGAAAGATTTATGCAGGCAAATGGGACTAGCTCAGGAAGGCACCTTGGTCAGCATGGATGAGTTGGGCCAAAGGGCCTGTTTCTGTGCTGTATAGCTCTATGAGTTTAATCAGTAATGGGTCAGGGTCTCCAAAGGGTCAAGAAAGCTTTGAGAATATCCTTGAATATTTTCGTTCATCCACAGAACAGACCATCTGTTTCAGGAGTCTGGTGTCTGGCAAGCAAACAGGGGCCTGGTGGCCAATAAAGAATCAAAGCTATCAGTATCCACAGGCTTGGGTCAAATTGATTTAAAGCATTATGTGGTAGGGTTCAGTGGCATAATGGTTAAGTTAGTGGGCTAGTAGCTAGAATTCAGGGCTATTGATTCAAAGTTGTAAGTTCAAGTCTAACTATGGAGGGGTTTGAGCTATAAGGAGAGGTTGGACAAACTGGGGTTGTTTTCCCTGAAGCATTCGAGGCTGAGAGAAGATCAGATAGAAGTTTATAAAATTATGAGAGGCACAGATAGGGTAGACAGAGTCTTTTTCCCAGGGTAGAAAAGTCAAGTACTAGGGGACATGCATTTAAGGTGAGAGGGGGAAAGTTTAAAGGAGATGTGTGGGGCAAGTTTTTTACACAGAGTGGTGGGTGCCTGGAATGTGCTGCCAGGGATAGTGGTGAAAACAGATATGATAGTGGTGATCAAGAGGCTGTTAGAGACACATATGAATATGCAGGGAATGGAGGGATATGGATCTTTTACAAGAGAATTAGTTTAATTTGGCATTGTGTTTGGCACAGACATTATGGACCAAAGGGCCTGTTCTTGTGCTGTACAGTTCTCTGTTCTTAACATTAAATAATATTGGATTTGTTTTTTAAAATAAGAAAGCTAGCTTCAGTAATTGTTAACACAACGCTGCTGAACGATGGTAAAAGTCATCAGTTTCACTAATAAGCCTTCAAGAAATGAAATCTGCCATCCTTGCCCAATCTGTCTGGTCCATATGTGACTCCAGACCCACCATTGCAGTTGACTCTTGACTGCCTCCTCATTTCAGCGCCAGTTGGCAGTGTACAATAAATACTGCCCTTGCCAGTGATGTCCACATCCCGTGAATGAATAAATAAAAGTCCAGTGAAGGAGCCAAGTCCACGAATCAATTAGCTTGGGATTTTGAGTTCCAGAATGAAATGTGCTGGAAGTTCCTTCACATCCATGACAGGGCTCTTAAAGGGACACTCATGTCAAGCTGTGAGTACGATAATGAGCAACAGTTGAAAACAGGAGCTGTGTAAGCTTCATGCAAAACTTCCCCATATTCACCATTCCTACCCTCTACTTCTGCCTATGTCCTAGTGCCCAAATTTTGTGAGATGAAAGCATTATTACGCTGTTGAGGGATTACAATCCCACATATTTGACTGGCTTTTGAATCATAGAAATATATAGACAAGAGGAGGCCACTCAGCCTATTTGACCTAAAATGGAGCTATTTAGCTTCATCCCACTGCCCAGCTCTTTGAGACTTCTGCATGTGTTGAGGGTTCCTTCCTCCACCAATCCTGGGTGGAAAAGTATTTCTGGAAAAGAGACATAAATAATTAAAGATATTCTGGATAAAAGCAAGATTCTGAGGCCTTCTTTACCACTTAACTTGTCAGAAAGAGATTGAACAGATACATGGATGGCTTACTTGGGCCCAGGCACCACCCTACAGTGAACATTAATGTTTCCAATCAATTCCACATGTAAACTATTTACTCACACATTGTCCTTGGTCCAAAATGATTGGCTAGGTAACTAAGATTGCTGAATTACCCTTTGCTGCCTAGGCAACCAGTTTGACATGCAAGTTCTGCTCCCTTCCTATTGCGTATCAACTTCCTACTTAATATCCACTGTTGCTTGGAAAGGAGTCACAGATACAGTGAGCGCTCCTCACAGCCTTCAGGTCTCGGGAAGTATCTTTGCATAGCATCATTTTCTTGACTGTTGGGTAAGATTCTTCTTCATTCAGTTTAAGCCAAATTCATCTAACTTGTGATTCCAATTGTACTGCATTATCTTTTTTTCACCAATATATAGATTGACTCCCAAACCCTTAACATCTAGAGAGATTCGCAGTTGGAATCTGGAGTAAGGCCACCGATTGTTCGCCGTGTTATGGGAAAGACATGGTTAAACTGGACAGAGTGCAGAGAAGATTTGTGAGGATGTTGCCAGGACTAGAGGGCCCGAGTTATAGGGAGAGGTTGGCCAGACTCGGTCTTTATTCCTTGAAACATAGGAGAATGAGGAGCGACCTTATAGAAATGTTTAAAATTATAAGAGGCATAGAGAAAGTGGATGGTAACAATCTCTTCCCCAGGATAGGGGAGTCCAAAACTAGGATTAGGGTGAAAGAGTTAAAAGGGACCCAAGGGGCAACTTTTTCACACAGAGGGTGCAGAGTATATGGAACGAGCTGCCAGAGAAAGTGGTTGAGGCAGGTACAATAGTATCATTTAAGAAGCACTGGGAATGGGTACATGGAGGGGTGGGGCTTGGAGGGATATGGGCTGAACGCAGGAAATTGGGACCAGCAGGGTGGGCACCGTGGTTGGCAAGGACTCGTTGGGCTGAGTGGCCTGTATCCGTGCTGTATTGCTCTATGACTCCATGTCTCTATGATAACAAGATGGACATAAAACTCCAGACCACGCCAGGTAATTATAGTGCACTGGCTCTTCCTTTACCTAGCTTGGATCTTGCCTCGGGAATGTACTCAAATTACCAGAGTTACTCAACATGGTGCGAAAAAAAATTTTAAGGAACTAATTCACACACAAGATGGAACCCATACTAGAATGTCCACCCCATGAACTAGCTATGCATTAATTACTTGTGGTGATATCGTCACATTTTACATGAAATTAAAGGCACAGTAGTGTGGCGGTTAGTGTAACACTATTACAGCGCCAGCGACCTGGGTTCAATTCTGGCCACTGTCTGTAAGGAGTTTGTATGTTCTCCCTGTGTCTGCGTGGGTTTCCTCCTGGTGCTCCGGTTTCCTCCCACACTCCAAAGACATACAGGTTAGGAAGTTGTGGGCATGCTATGTTGGCGCCAGAAGCGTGGTGACACTTGCGGGCTGCCCCCAGAACACTCTATGCAAAAAGATACATTTCACTGTGTGTTTCGATGTACATGTGACAAATAAAGATCTTATCTTATCTTAAATGACCTTGTTATAGCACTGGATCTATTACTCAATTATGGAGCTATACAAATACAGTGTATATTCTAAACATGCCATGGGTGGTGAGAGCAATTGGTACCTCCCAACCTTGTCTTCTGGCAGTAAATAAAAATCAAAAACTGCAGTTGATGGAAATCTGAAATAAAAATTGATAATGCTGGAAACACTCAGCAGGTCAGGTAGCATCTGTAGGTAGAGAAACAGTTAACATTCCAGCATCATCCATTTTTATTTGCCTTCTGACAATTGTTCCCTGAAGTAAAGCAATGAGAGTGTCTAGTGAACTCAGCATATCCTCTCTCCCAACAAAGCTGCTTGTACTAGGTCTGATCTCTCTCTGTGCTACCTGGTTGGGTAGAACCACACAGACGGTAGGGATCAGTGGGCCAATGGTCCTTGAGGTGGACATCAGCCAGAGTTGTTGCTCTTGGTTGATAGTAATTCCTGATGGTATATACATGCATGGTGTTTGTGCTCAGTCATGATGTATCTAATGGACTGTTAGCCTTCCAGATCTCACCACATCAAAAGTAACTACTCAGTTGAGGTGTTGGACACCTCCTTGCACCTGTTCATCTGAAGGAGCCCTGTACAAGGCTCTTCAATTGCCAAGGCATTCAATGTTATGGGCCAAGTACTTATAAATGGGATTAGTGTAGATGGGTACTTGATGGTCAGCAGAGACATACTGGGCTGAAGGGCCTGTTTCTGTGCTGTATGACTCAATGAGAGAATGTTTATTTGAGGCTTCACTCTGTATCCGGACAGAGGGGAGGACCCTTTTCCTTGTAGAGTCACAGAGTCATACTGCACGGAAACAGGCCCTTTGGCTCAAATGGTACATGCTAACCAAGATGACCATCTAAGCTTGCCCCATTTGCTCACATTTGGCCCATATCCCTTTAAACCTATCCTATCTATGTACCTGTTCAAGTGCCTTTTAAATGTTGTTCATGTACCTGCCTCAACCACTTCATCTGGCAGCTCATTCCACATACATGCCAACCTCCGTGTATAAAAAATTGCCTCTCATGTTCCTATTAGATCTTTCCCCTCTCACCTTAAACCTATGCCCTCTAGTTCTTGATTTTACAACCTTGGGAAAAAGACTGAGTGTGTTCACATTATCTACGCCCCTCATCATTTTATACACCTCTGTAAGATCACCCCTCATTCTCCTATTCTCCAATGAATAAGGTCCTATGAGAACGTAATCAGTTGCAGTCATGGATGAACATACCTGGAATTACAATTTGCTAAAATAAAGAAAAAGCCTTGGTTTTACTTGAAACATTGACTCAGATTCTCTCTCTATAGATGCTGCCTGACTTGCTGAGTACTTCCAATTTTTTTCTATTTTTAATTCAGAGTTCCAGCATCTGCAGAACTTTTTTAGTTTCATAGAGTTATCCAGCATGGAAACAAGCCTTTTAGCCCAACTCATCTCTGCTGACCAAGATGCCTATCTGTGCTGATCCCGTTTGCCTGCATTTGGCACATATTTCTCTAAATCTTCCCTATCCATGTACCTGTCCAAATGTCTTTTACATGCAATCAGGTTTATCGATCTCAGGGCAAATGTATTTTGTTTGTTTACAGATTATAATCCCACGCTGAGCTTTGCAAACTTCAATGGAAAACATTGAAATCGAAAATAAAGCAGTATGGGTCAAGAGAGAAAGGCAGCCTCCAGGACTGAACCAGTTTGGTGGAAATAGTTTGTTTTTATGTGCTTGTCAAGGTGAGGTGATGACAGCAAGGGAGATTGGAATCTATACTTTCTTTCCTTCAGTGGACTTTTACCGAGTAAACAATTCATGCTGGCAACCGAAGCACGAAAATCTGCTCCACTTACCAGCCACCACTCAGCTTTGTATCCATAACAAATAGTGGAAAGTCTTTGATTGGATTCCAGCCCTAGATTCCACAGAAATGATTTTTATTTGATTTGCCACAAGATCCTAAAATGTTCTATAAAGCCATTGCACAGAATGTGTTTCTGATTTGGCTAAAAATAGCAATGATGTGAATCCTTGTTCCATGCTTGTGATGCTATCACCAGTGAAAGTCTTTCTCCCTTGGTTGTCTTGAACTCCATCCCTGGTCAGCAGCAGTGACTTTCAATTCTGAATTTCAGACGTGGAGTCCATCATTCCACAACTACAGTACAGAGTGTTCAGCTCCAGAGATACACAAGTCTCTTTGCTATCTTTTAATCCATGTGAACAGAAGTAATGATAGAGCAGCCATTGTGTAGAGAATCTTCTCGTTGGGAACTGGTTGAACCATGTTATTCCTCTTTTGCACTATTTATTTATTTTTGTAACTTATAGTAATTTTTATGTCTTGCACTAACTAACCCTTCCCTCCCACATAGCCCTCCATTTTTATATCATTCATGTGGCTATCTAAGAGTCTCTTAAATGTCCCTAATGTATCTGCCTCCACAACCTCTGCCGGCAGTGCGTTCCATGCACTTACCACTCTCTGTGTAAAAAACTTACCTCTGACATCCCCCCATACCTTTCTCTAATCACCTTAAAATTATACCCCCTCGTGTTAGCTATTTTTGCCCTGGGAAAATGTCTTTGACTGTCGACTCGATCGATGCCTCTTATCATCTTGTACACCTCTATCAAATCACCTCTCATCCTCCTTCTCTCCAAAGAGAAAAGCCCCAGCTCACTCAACCTATCCTCATAAGAACTTGTACATCAACAGCAAAGCCAACATTCACTACCTGTCGTCTAACTTGCCCTGAGATTGATAAACCTGATTGGCTTGTTTGGCTATTCCAGTGGGCTCCTTAAGCAGCAACCCCATTGTTGTGGGCCAGGAGTCACATCAGCTTGGCCAAGAAAGGACAGTGAGTTACATTACCTTTAAGGTCACCAGTGGGTTTCACAATCACATTCTAACATTCTCAGGTTCAGCTAGCACTTTTGTTTGATATTCTTAAGCCATATTTCGCTTGGCATTATAGGTTTCAAAGTCACTTTCTCTGATTTATGGTTTACATAGAACATAGAACAATACAGCAAAGGAACAGGCCTTCAGTCCACCATGTTGTGCTGAACTAATTAAAATAGTAATTAAGTGCCTAACTAATCTCTTCTGCCCACACAACGTCCATATCCCTTCATTCTCTGCATATCCACGTGCCTGTCTAAGAGCCTCTTAAACACCTCTATCGTATCTGCCTCCACTACCACCCCTGGCAGCGCAGTCCAGACACCCACCAATCTCTGTGTAAAAAACTTACCCCGCACATCTCCTTTGAAGTTACCCCCTCTCACCTTAAATGCACACCCCCTAGTATTAGACATTTCAACGCTGGGAAAAAGATACCTGCTGTCTACCATATCTATGCCTCTCATAACCTTATAAACATCTATCAGGTCTCCCCTCAGCCTCTGACACTCCAAAGAAACAACCAAGTTTGTCCAACCTTTTCTTATAGCACATGCCCTCTAATTCAGGCAGCATTTTGGTGAACCTCTTCGGCACCCTCTCCAAAGCCTCCACATTCTTCCTGTAATGGGGTGACCAGAACTGAATGCAATACTCCAGATGTGGCCTAACCAGAGCTTTGGTCAGATCATGGTGATCCTGTTGTACCCCTCTGACAGTAAGGCTGGGGTAGAGGGTGCACACAGTTTATTTCAGGTTTGTTACAGCAAATGACAGTGAAACCACCAGAGTGATCACGGTCAGTCACTGAGTCACCTGCTGTTAACTGCATCTTCTTTGAGAAGAGGAGACCCTTTGTACCTTGTTACCTTGTAGGCTGTGGTCTGTCACTAGTTACTGAGTGGCCGGTGTGCAGGAGGGAGTCAGTCTGTGTGCTGGAGTCGCTGTTGTCTTCTGGAAACTCACTGGACCTACTGCCTCTGAGGAGACGGGTCACCAGCCATATACTGAAGCTGCTGGTTCCTTGGAACCCAATCTTCCACCTTATTCCCCGTCTTTCTCCTCTTTTTCCTACCTCTTCACCAACCTCCCTAAACCATCATTAGGTCACAAGCTGCGCTGTTGTTTTGGACTATGCAAATGGACTTAAGCTAAAACTCTAACGTGTCTGAATTTTTCCCAGGTCCTTTGCGTGTTGGATGTGAGTAGTCAAAAAGACTGCTGATCGGGCACAGTGATGTCAGCCCGTGTGCAAAGCATGTTCTGACACCACATGTGTGAAATCGTTTTGCATGTCCGTTGTATTCATTGTGAAAGGCATGGGCTACTCAGAGTCATAGAATCACACAGCACAGAAAGAAGCCTTGCCATCGACCATGCCCCTACTGACCTTCAAGTTGCCACCCATACCAATCCCATTTACACACACTTGGTCTGCAGCCTTCTGAGCCTTGGAGATCCAATTGTCTAAATACTTCTTAAATGTTGCAAGAGGAACTGCCTTCACCATCCATTCAAGCAGTGAGCTCCAGGTTCCAACCACTCTCTGGGTGAAAAACATTCTTCCCCAGATCCCGTCTAACCCTCTAATCTCCCATCTTCAGCCAATAGCCTCTGTCAAGGAGAGAAGCCTCCTACTCTCCACCCCAGGGGTAGGGTCTGACAATGTACTCGAAGTCTGCTTCTATGGTACAGAGGAGGAGCAGCCTTCCCTGAACCTCGACCGCTCCCACTTCCCCACCTCTCTGCGGATGTTGTTTGTGAACCACAGCCCAACCACATCCCTGGGAACTCCCAGTGTGTTCCATACCCTTGATCCGCTTCAAATCCTGGACAATGACAGAATAACTGGAGGAAGGACCTTTGTACACACTTGAATACTAAAGGACACTGTCTATGGGCGCAGTGCATTTGGGCTTTGCCTGTGATTGAAAACAGCTGTGGCTGTGATTGGTGGCCACATACAAAACAGGATCAGTCTGAGCAGTTGATAGTGCCAAATGCAGCACGGCAGAATATCCAGACCCACAGATACTTGTCAGTTTCTACTTGAACATCATGGCTTCAAGGGGAGGTGTGCTTTAGTTGGCCCAGGATAATGCTTCATTCTCCTTGCTCATTCTCCTCCATGGGAACTGGAACAACCTTCTACCAGCTGTACCTAGAACACAGAACATAGAACAGTACAGCACAGGAACAGGCCCTTCGTTCCATACCAATCTAAACTACTCCCATATGTCTGTGTATGCCCCATACCCCACTCCCTGCCTGTGGTAGAAGCAGGTAAGACAGCAATGTTTAAGAAATACATATAATTTCTTAAACGTTGCTGTCTTACCTGCTGCTACCACCTCTCCAGCAGTGTGTTCCAGGCACCTAGCACTCTCTGTATAAAAAGCTTGCCTTGAAAATCTCCTTTAAACTTTCCCCGTCTCACCTTAAACCTATACCATCCAGTATTTGACATTTCCACCCTGGGTAAAAGACTCTGACCTACCTTTGCCTCTCGTAATTTTATATACTTCTCTCACATTGCCACTCAGCCTCTGATGCTCCATAGGAAACAATCCAAGTTTGTCCAAACTCTTCTTATGGCCAATACTCTCCAATCCAGGCAACATCCTGTTGTTTTTCTTCTGCACCCTGTCCAAATCCTTCCTATAGTGTGGCAACGAACACAATATGTAATCTTTCAAATGTGGTCTAACTGAACTTTGATGAGGCTGCAATATGCCTTCTTTAGCGCCCTGTCATCTTGTGTGGCCACTTTCGGAGAGCTATGGAATGTTGGTTGGCATAGACCAGTTGGGCTGAAGGGCCTGTTTCTGTGCTGTATGACTCTATGACTCGATGGAAACTTTGCTAATTGCAGGTCTTTGTGAAAGCTCCAACAATTAAATTGTTGCTTTTATTAATCAAGGACACAAATAGACACTTTCCCAAAGTCTTTGAGTGAACATTTTGAAAAAGTGCTGACTATCTCATCCATCTAGAGAATAGTTCAGTGTATTTTGCTTAAAACCGGGTTACTCTAAAGAGGTGAATTGGTTCTGTGATGTATCATGAATCACCAATTACAACTGCATTAATCAAATTTAGCCAAGCTGTCCTTCCTCAGTGAATTAAAGGACATTTTTAAAGCAAAATTTTAGAAATAAAATAGTGTTTAGAAATGCTCTCCGGTTCATGACAAGTCCTTTGCTTATCAAAATGTAAATGAATTTGAGTGGAAATGCAGAGAAAGAACAAATACTTTCAAAACAGGCATAATTTTAGAAGCAATTTACACCCGAATCAGTGACTGTGCCCAAGTAAGAAACTTTACCCCCTCGAAATCTGTAAAGTCTGAAGCAAATGGCCACAAATCTATTTTGCACAAAGTTAAAACATTCTCCTGAAAGTTTCTGGGAACCACAACTTGCTTTATATTGCATCAACCTTAAAATGCAGCTGGTGCACACATTTATATACTGCAGTCTCCTGAGTTTATTGTGTTCAGGTGACAGGATGGGACCAGCCACTTGCAATGATGCATAGTTGAAACAGTTTTGCCATCTTGCGAAAGTTGTCGTATAGTTGCATCCTGATAAATACCAGCTGGATTATAAATACCTCCAGTTCACTGAATTCCCATCATGTGGTGAGCTGGATTTAATTGAGGTGTTCAAAATTATGAAGTGCTTTGACTGAATTAATAAGGAAAAACAGTTTTCTTTGGCAGCAGGGTCAATAACTCAAGGGCACCGGCTTAATGTAACTGGTACAGAAAAGAGGACATTCTTCCACGTCCATTTGGAACTCACTGCCTGAAAGATGGTGGAAGCAGATTTAATATTAAATTTCAAAATAACTTTCCACTTGAAAAGGAACAATTAGTGGGGCCCATGGTGAAAGATTAGGGAAGTGGGATTAATTAGAGAGCGCTTCCAAAATTGGGTATGATTTCTTTGAGGCTGGAAGATAAATGATTTAGGCTGGTGCTAGGCACTTAAGTGAAGGTTATCTTTTCATTTCTTGGCGTTACTATGACATTATCATGACGGAATGAAATACAAAAAAATCTTAAAATGACAAGTAGTGACCTTGAGAGAGCTCAGCTGGGATTCTGGGACACTGAAATAAATCGGTATAACAAACGTAGATGTTGCAAGAATGAGACTCAATCTCATGAGAAGGAGCTACTGTTTGTCTCAGTCCAAACTGCTGGCAGTTGCTGTCACATCACCATATCTGGGTCTATTAATGAGAGGAATGTCTGTAATGGGTCTCATAATTCATCCATATCTTTATCTCCCTGTCAAGTTGACTCATTCTGAAGCTGAACGAGGACTGGTTGATGAGGTTAATGCAATTCCTCTTCTCTGATTTTACTTGTTGCCCAGAGAATTTTCGAATTCAGCAACTTTGGTTCAACTGGAGGTGGTGTGGGAGGGGCTGGCAGCTAGGTCAGAGGTTAAGCCCAACAAATTGCAGAAAATGTTTTCTATTTTGCCTAATTGGAAGGTTCTTGCTGTCGAACATTATGAATTTTATTCCCTCACATCCTAATTTGGGCAGCCCTGCCCCACATGTGCACATGGCTGACATCAAGAATGAGGCAACAGAATCAGCCACGCACGTGTATGGTTGATTAATTGGAAGCCTGGGCCACGGAGCTGGTGGGTTGGGGCTGCCCCAGAGCAGTCTGTGAGGGAGGAACATTGTTGTCTAAGCAGGTGCTCGTCAAAGTCGCGTAAAGGTCTCTTATTCAGCAAGGCACAACTGAAACGTGGCTCTACCTGCAGTGAAATGAGTTGACACCCACCCCTGCGATTTTGCATTATTCTTGGGTTTCAAGCGGGCAATTCTTGGTGTGAGTTACGACCCTGGCTTGCTTGCTGTGATTTCCACATCAGTCATGAACAGGAAGATATTTTTCCCTGTGCCATATTTGTGGAGGAAATTAGGCTCCATTGTCCACATTTCATTTGTGCATTTCCTTACAGCATAGGAGGCCATTCAGCTCATCAGGTCTGTGCTATTTTACAGAGCAATCCAATCCCCACTTAGTTTCCCTGTGACCTATTCTCCCCATGTTCCCATCAACTCTAATCCCCACCGACAAACTAGGGGCAATTTATACTGGCTACTTAACCTACCAACCTGCATTTCTTTGGGAGGTAGGAGGAAACTGGAGCTCCTGAAGGAAAGCTACATGGTCACAGGGAGAACATGCAAACTCCACGCAGACTTGACCGGAGGGTGGCATGGTAGTGTAGCAGTTAGCGTAACGCTATTACAGTGCCAGCGACCTGGGTTCAATTCTAGCCACTGTCTGTAAGGAGTTTGTACGTTCTCCCCGTGTCTGCGTGGGTTTCCTCCGGGTGCTCCGGTTTCCTCCCACATTCCAAAGACGTACGGGTTAGGAGCTGTGGACATGCTATGTTGGTGCCGGAAGTGTGGCGACACTTGCGGGCTGCCCCCAGAACATTCTACGCAAAAGTGCATTTCACTGTGTGCTTCCATGTACATGTGACTAATAAAGATATCGTATCGTATCGTGAGGATTGAACCTGGATCACTGGAGCTGTGAAATGGTAACTCCACTAGCTGTACCACTGTGCTGTCCTGGGAGTGAGCATTGTTGGGACAAGTTTGCTTTCACTGTGTTGTACCATACTGAAGCCTGAAATTCTGTATATTCCTTCCATTCTTCTACAAACACTACAAAAGCCCTCATCCACCCTGAGGTTCAGGCTCTAAATTCCATACCTCCTCACCCAGGTTTATGGTCTCGATCTCCAACCCTCACTCAGTCCAAAACTTTCCTGATCACTAAGCCGCAATCTTTGACCCCTATAATTCCTGCCCTTTACCCCCAACCCCTGGCCACCAGCCCTCTCTTTCCCCTCCTCCCCAAACTTGGCCTCATTCTGAAAATGTGCATTTGCCTGTTCAGTTGTGTCCTTGGGGCAAAAGAAGTTTGCAATGATGTGTGTGAGACTACTGCCCAGGCCGAAATGGTCAGCACTACTCTCCTCTGATGCGCACCCATCTAGATGGTCCAGAGTTTCTAGGCAGTAGATAGTAATCTTACATCGGAGTCAGAAAGTTGTGTGTTCAACTCTCACAATGGGACATTCAGTCCGATTGTCCAGACTGGCACTCCACATGTCCAAGTGCTAGAGTTGCCACCTTTGGTTGGGAAATTAAACTGAAGTCCCAACTGCATCCTAATATAATCAGAATAGATCACAATGAACTGGTCTGGGAAAGAGGAGTTTCCCTTGGGATCCTGGGTGATATTTATCCTTCAATGATCAATAAACTGTTCTGATGGAGTGTCTTTGACCAGAAATGTTATTACTGTCTCTCTTCCCACAGATGCTGCCTGATCGACTGAGTGTGTGCAGCGTTTTCTGTTTTTAATTCAGATTTCCATCAGATTTCTGATGTTTAAAAACTGCTTATTTGGACATTTGGCTCTGGGACCTTCCTGTGCACTGATTGGCTTCCCTGGCTGCCATATTACGACAGAGACCACAGACTAATGAGGAGGCAGACAAGCAAAAACATTTTGAAAGCTATATTTCCACAAGAACAAGTGAGACACGATGCAATTACATTAATGACTGGCTCCGAAAACAAGACACGCAAAATCTGCTCTCGATTTCACAAGTGCTCCTTGAATGTAAATGCTCACAAGCAGTTTTGCCAACTGTGTACGCAATGCAATTAGATAAATATACTCTTGTCCAATTGTTCAATGTGTGCTGTGGTAAATCCTTCAGAATGGCCCCACTTTCAATCAGTGGACTGTGCTGAGTTGTCTAATTTAAACTGGTCTGGGGGAAGAGGCAGGGAATTGGTCAAGGTACCTATGGAGCAAGGAGTGAGGTATCAGGTAGACTTCCTGCTCTGGGTCACATCCCTACAATCCGTGCTCAAAAGCCCGTGTGTGTTTATGTGCTGTGTATGTACACATGCATGCGTGTTTGCACAGTCCTGTTTGCTTTATTTTTGAAATATGTATGGATGTAAGTGTAGATGCATGTGTTTGTGTGTGCGTGTGTGTGTGTGTGTGTGTGTGTTGTGTGTATGTGTGTGCTTGTATGTGTGAGATCCATGAGCAAAGGCAAATACAGATGTGGCCACCTCTGCTTCTTGTTGAAAACTCTGAATCCAGTAGAACCCCAATTCAAACACAGCCACTTAGACCAGGAGCTCTGGTGTCCTGTGTGCTTGTAGCCCAGTCATTTCTCCTGACTTTTTTTCTGGGATGTATGCATCTCTGCCAAGGCCAGTATCTATTGCCCATTCCTAGATGATGGTGGTGATCCACATTCTAGAACTGCTCAGTCCTGGTGAAGGTGTTCACACAGTGCCATTGGTCAGGGAGTTCCAGAATTTAGACTCAGTAATAGCAATAAATTCCCAAGTCAGAATAGTGTGTGGTTTGGAGAGACACAGGAGCCTGAAGACCCACACCTCAAGGTTCAACAACAGCTTCTTCCCCACTGCCATCAGGTTCTTGAACCCACCTGAAAAACCCTAACACTTCCTTGGACTATATTTCTACTTTTTTTCTTTTCCTCAACTTGTACTAATGTTGTTATGTTTAGTTTTGTTTATCTTACCGTGTAAATTTATGTTAATTTAAGTTTATGTAATTTGTATTTGTCATGTCTGTAATGTACCGCAAAAAGCTAACTTTCATGGCATTTATACCCTGGGTATGACAATAAACTTGAACCTGCATGTGGTGGTGTTCCCCTGAGCCCGCTGTGGTTGAGATCAGAGGTTTGGCAGGTGCTGCCAGAGGAGGCTAGGCAAGTAATTGCAGTGCACTCTGTAGATGGCAAATACTGCAGACACAATGCATGAGTGGTGGAGGGAGTGAACAATTAGGTCAGTGGATGGGGTGCCAATTGAGTGGGCCGCTGAGTCCAAAGTGATGGCAAGCTTCTTGTTATTGAAGCTGTACGTATCCAGGCCAGTGAAGAGTATTCCATCATGCTTCTTACGTGCCTCATTGATGGTGGAAAGGCTTTGGGTTGTCAGGAGTCACTCGTCACAGAACAGCCAGACTTTGACCTGCTCTTGTACTCACAGTCTTTATGTGACTGGTCCAGTGGAGTTTGTGGGCAGTGGAGGCCCATAGATGCTGCTGACTCAGTGATAGTATTATTATGAGATGGCAAGAGTAGATGGTTTGACCTCCCCATTGGTAAAAGTGATCTTTCTTTGGCACTTGCTTGGCCTGGAGGTTACTTGGCATATCAGCCCATGACTTAATATTGTTCAGAACTTGCTGCATGAAGCATGGGCTGCTTCATTCGTTGAGGAGTTGTAAATGTAGTTGACATTGTGCAATCATCAGCAAACATCCTCACCACTGACCTCACGGTGGAAAGAAGGTCATTGGTGAAGCATCTGAAGATGGTTGGGCCTAGGACATTGCCCTGAGGAACTCCTGCAGTGATGTCCTGGGGTTGAGATCATTGCTCTCCAACAACCACAACCATTGTGTGAGTACTGGTTCCAGTCAGCTGCGGACATTCCCAATGAATTTAGTTTTACCTGGGCTTCTTGACGGTCAAATACTGTCATGGTATCAAGGGCAATGATTCTCATCTCAGCTCTTTAGTTCATGTTTGGACCAAGACTGTTGAGTTCTGGAGCCAGCAGTCTTGCCAAAACACAAACTGAGCAAGGGCGAGCAGGTTGTACGTACTAGGGCTGACAGCCAGGGGTGTTTAATGGGTGGGAGGTGAAGGAAAGTGGGCTGCAAGCAGGGACACAGATTCCTTCCCACAGTCGTGTAAAAAATGATGCCTGACATGAGATCATGGATGCACAAGCCCTGTGACTCATGTCCCTGCAAAAGCCAGATAGTTACAATTCCAATGTTCACCCTGGATGATGGAAATCCTTTTATTTCAAAATGTAGTTACTCCAAAATGAAAGCGAATGTAAAATACAATGCTGACTGGCTCTGACTATGAGAACAGTTCAAAGCCTGTATCTCTGGGGGCAGAAGATGGATGAAAAACTGTGCATACTAACTGTATTATATAAATTATACGAACCAAATCAAAATTTCATCCACTTCCCCAGCAAAGTGGATGAAAATGCTCCATTGTATAAGGTCTACCTATACTCTGGTATGTTGTATACTATATATATATGGATCTGAACATAACTGGTTCGCAAAGAAATAAATGTACATATACTTATTAGTTGTAACTTATTCTTCATCATATGTACATGGATAGGATTGGCTGTTAACAGGGATGGTGGGTGGTACTATTCCAGCATAACATGAGGCTAGTTTGTAAGGTAATCCTCCATAGACAGTAGCTGAGAAATGGAGAGAATACAGCTCTGTGCATCACGGTTTGGAAGACCATGACCATTTTCTACTTCAACTGGTTCATCTCAGGAAGGTTTTAACACTGTTCAGCTTCCAGGAATCCTTCTTTATCATGACCCATTGGATCCACCTCTGTGTAGGTTGGGTGTCCAGCATTGTTCCTGAACTTCATGGCTGGCCATCTGTGGGGACGGCGCTGTGAAGGGAACAAAGTAGAAAGCGTGATCCATACAAAATAAAGCAGTTGCCGGAAATCTGAAATAACCACCCTCCCTGACCCTCACCCCAAGACAATGCTGGAAATACTTGACAGTATCAGTGGAGGGAGAAACAGAGCTAGTGGTGAAGGTCAATAGTAATTGGTAATTGGTTCATTATTTTCACACGTACCAAGATACAGTGAAAAGCTTTTGTCTGCATGCCATCCAGACAGATCATTCCGTACATAAGTACACTGAGGTATACAAAAAGTGAGCAATAACAGAATGGAGAATATAGTGTTCTGAATATTGTGTTCCTGAACACAATCACAAGGTGCAGAAAGAAATGTAGTTTGAAGGTAGAGGGACCAGTGAAGGTGTAAATGAAAGAACGGTAACAATGAAAACAGACTGAAAAGTTGATAGGGTTAGGGTTAAGTTAAGGCTGTAGCAAGGGTCCTTTCAATGCAAAAACCTGAACTGTGACATTGAAGGACTGTGAAAAGTTTGATAGGTTAGATGTCGCTAAGGTCTTTCCACTCGATGCAAGAGATACCAAAATGCAGGTGGAATTTATAAGCCCAATTTGGAATTTTGGGAATACCACTTAACTCGAGGGTGCTAGATGTGGAACTCACTACCACAAGGCTGTAAAGGGTAGCACAGATAGATTTAAGGGGAAGCTGGAGAGATACATAGGGAGAAAGGTTTGAGAGTTACTCTCATAGGGTGAGAGAGAGAGGGGTGAGAGGAGGCTGGTGTAAGCATAGACTGCTTGGGTTGACATTTTTCTGTGCTGCATGTTCCATGACATTATATCTGTATAATAATCTCAGGGCCTCCCACTCAAGTTCATCATGAGAGAGCACAATCATAAAGGCTCAGAAATCAGTGTTTCTCACTGAGACAGAGAAACCATCCAATGGAAATTTTAGCAATTTCTGAAAGATTTCAAAAGATAAAAAGAGAAAACCTTTTGAAATTATAGTTAACTATTGCCATTACCAAACATCCAAACACACACACAAATGTACAAATCAGTTTCAGGAGTCGGCTCCTCAAGCCTGCTCCACCACTTAATAGATAATGATTGATCTGACTGTAACCTCACCTCCCTATTCCTGCCCAACACCAGTAGTCTTTCACCCTCTTGCTTATTGTACCTATCTACCCCTGCTTTAAAAATGTTTAAAGGCTCTGTTTCCACTGCTCTTTGAGGAAGAGAGTTCCAGAGATACATGTTCCTCTGAGAGAGAAAAAAAACACTTCCTCTGTGCTTAAATGGAATTTAATTTGCTTATTTTTAAACAGTGATCCCTAGTATTAGATTCTCCCACGAAAGGAAACATCTTCTCCACATCTACTAAATCAGGACCTCTTAGGATAATATGTTTCAATCAAATCACCTCTTATTCTTCTGAATTCCAGTGGACAGAAGCCTCGCCTGTCCAACCTTTCCTCAGAAGACAATCTACCTATCCCAGGTATCAATCTAGCAAACCTTCTCTGAACAGCTTTGGTTGGATCTGCATCTTTTCTTAAATAAGGAAACCAATACTGTACACAGTACTCCAGATGTGTTGTCACCAGTGCCTTACATAACTGAAGCCTAACCTTCCTACCTTTGTATTTAATGCCTTGAGCAATAAAAAAAAACATTCTGTTGGCTCTCCTAGTTATTTGCTGTACCTGAATACTAGCCTTTTGCAAATCATGCACTAGGATTCCTCTCGGTCTCTCAGCATCTCAGAGCTCAGCATATTATCCACAGAAGGCGGCCATTTGACCCACTGAGTTAATGCCAGCTCACTGTAGAGCAATCCCATCAGTCCCACTCTCCCACTCTATTTCAATAACCAATGAAGTTATTCTCAAGTTCCTATCCAATTCCCTCTTGATATGCCTGATTAATTCTCTTTCAAGCATCCCCACAGGCAGTAAGTTCCAGATCATAATTATGCTCAACATAAAAAAGTTTGCATTAACATGCCCTTGCATCTTTCATCCAAAATACTAAATCTCTGTCCTCATACATTCAACCGTCTTTGCTCTACTTACAATATATACACCAGCCATAACCTTGGTTTAAGAACATCTTATCCACCTCCTTTGTGATTTTCCTGCACTATCGCAATTCCCTTCATTCCCTTAACATGTAGAAACCTATCAATGTCTGAGTTGAATGAAACTCTACCCCAGCCTTCTAGGGTGAAAAATTCCAAAGAAATTAACCCTCTGAGGAAAGAAATTTGTCTCTTCTCTGTACTGAACAGCCTACCCATGTTCTGAGTCTATGATACCTGGTTCTAGATATCTCAGACAGGTGAAATATCGACCCTACATTCATCCTGTTATGTCCTGTTACAATTTTTTCAAACTTTTGATGAGACCTTCTCTCATTCTTCCAAACCCTTGAGAATACAGTTCCAGTCGTCAATCTCTCTTCGTGCCACAAACCTGTCACTCCTGGAGCCAGTCTAGTGAACTCTCTGCTGCATTCCCTCTAAGACAAGTAGATTCTTTCTTATTTAAGGAGATCAAAACTGTTCAGGCATTTCCCCAGCTTCCGACGGGGTTCAACTGTTCATAACCTGAAGAGTTTGTGTCGAACGAAAGCAGTGTATGGGAGAGGAGAGCGATCAGGTGCGGGAAGAACAGCCGCCAGCCGGCCTCACTGACTCAGTGAGTGAGCGAGCGAGTCTGCTCAATGCTCCCAGCTCTGCTCAGCTCCACCCAGCCCCCGACAGTTGCAGCTCGGAGTTGGGGGGGAGCAGACTGCGGTGGGTATAGAGAAACACGGAAGTGGCCCGTTCCCACCCTGCAGAAGATGCGGCAGCCGGCAAATCCATCCCCATCCATCCCACCCATCTCCCAAATGCTCATTCCAATGTACAGGGTGTTCATAAGTCGAGTGTTCGTAACCCGAGGAGGACCTGTACACAGCATTCCCAGTGCAGTCTCTCCAAGGCCAAGTACAATTGCAATCAAATTTCCTTACTTCTGTAATCAGATCTTCCTGTGATAGAGCCTAACGTACCATTTTCCTTCCTAATGTTGGTGCCGGAAGCGTGACAACACTTGCGGGCTGCCCCTCAGAACACTCTACGCAAAAATGCATTTCACTGTGTGTTTCGATGTACATGTGACTAATAAAGAAATCATATCTAATTACTTGAATCAGCATGTTGATTTTCAGTGACGTATACAACTGCAGGTAGGGCCCTTTGAATATTGTCACTGCCCAACCTCTCACCATTTAACAAATACTCAGCTTTTCTGTTTTGTGCACCAAATCGGATAACCACATTTTTTTCCACATTATATTCTACCTTCCACATCCTCACCCACTCTCTCAGCTTGTTCATGTCCTACGAAGCCTCTTTACATCCTCTCTGTACTCATAATCCGCCTTGGTTAGTATGGTCGACAAACTTGGAAATCTGACATTTGGTCCCCTCAGATAAATCGTTGATATAAATTATGAATAACTTGGGCCCGAGCACCAATCCCTATGGCACCCCAGCTCCAAACTTGAGAAGGATCCTCTTATTCCCACTCTTTCTCAAGTAACTAATTCTCAGTCAATGTCAGTATATAACCCCGATTCCAGATTGTCTAATCTTGCCCAATCGCCTGTGTGGGATCTTATCAAATGTCTGTGGAAATCCAAATACATTTTGAAACACATGCATCATCAGGCTCAAGGACAGTTTTTATCCTGCTGTTATAAGACTCTTGAACAGATCTCTTATACGATAAGATGGACTCTTGACCTCACAATCTACATCGTCATACTGTTTACCTGCACTATACTTCCTCTGTAACTGTAACACTACACTCTGCATTCTGTTATTGCTTGTCCCTTTGTACTACCTCAATGTACTTATGTTTGGAAATGATCTGTATGGATGACTTGCAAAACAAAGTTTGTCACTGTATCTTGGTACACGTGACAATAATAAACCAATTACACACCTGCTGATTTGCACTTCTACAATCAATCCCCAAAGGACTCCAGCAGATTAGTCAAACTTGATTTTCCTTTCATAAATCCATGCTGGGTTTGTTCTATCCTATTATTTTTCTCAATGTGTTCTGTTATTACATCCTCCCTCACAGCTTTTTCTCTAGGACTAAAACCAGGCTAACAGGTCAATGGCTCCCTGCTTTCTCTCCCCTTCCTTTCTTTAAGAGTGGGATCACAATTGCTTCTCTCCAATCTGCAAGAATAATTCCAGAGTCTACAGAACTTTGGAAGGTGACAACCAGAGCACCTCTGTAGATATCTGTAGCATCTCTTTCAAAAACATGTCTCTGCTGTGTTTTGGTTCCTTAAGGGAGTGTATATTTGAAACCAAACATGTATTATTTCTCCAAATACTAGCCGTTTCCTCTCAACTGTCATGCCCTTTACAGCAGTTTCCAAATCCACCCCAGCGATCCTGCTCTTCAGAGTTTCCCACCACTCACTTTCCACCAGATTTATTGGATAATGATCAGGAGCTAGTGACTTCCACAATGGAACCCCCAACATCATCCCACAGTAATGCTTCAGGTCAATGATGACATAAGAGACAGCAGATGCTGGGATCTGGAGCAATAAATAATCTGCTGGAGGAACTCAGCGGGTCGAGCAGCATCTGTGGGGGAAAATAAATTGCTGAGGTTTCGGGTTGAAATCCTGCATCAGGACTGAGAGTGGAGAGGGGAGATGGCCAGTATAAAGAGGGGAAGGGGAGTGGTGAGACAGGAGCCCGAGGTGATTGGTGGACTGAGGAGGGGCGAAAGATTGCGCCAGGTAGGGGAGGGGACGGGGGTTAGAGTTGGGTGACAGTGGCAGGTGGACGATAGATGTGGATAGGATCAATTATCTTTGTAACTATATCATGTGCACTGATGTAAACATTATTAAACATAC
Organism: Pristis pectinata; assembly: GCF_009764475.1. Classification (NCBI taxonomy): domain Eukaryota; kingdom Metazoa; phylum Chordata; class Chondrichthyes; order Rhinopristiformes; family Pristidae; genus Pristis; species Pristis pectinata. The sequence goes on from NC_067429.1 coordinate 6,233,039, forward strand.
AAATGTACTCAAGATATTAGGAATGGCTGTAACTAGAAACAGGTTTGCTTTGCTGTGAGAATATATGGTTTTAATAAACACAGACCACTAATCAGAAAAATGATAGTTGATTTAATATTCTGTTTCATAAAGAACGGAAAAAGTGAATTGGAAGTGAAGGAGAAGGTTCGAAACATCTGACTTGCACGCTGTTTATTTAGTTTACTGCTCTAAGTGAAACATAGGCCAAGAGATTCCACTCTGAGGCAGTGGAAATGTATAAGTTTAACAATTAATATATTTCAGCTTTTCTTTTCCATACCAAATCATCAGCTTATTGAAATGAACAGCTATAATGTGGGCCACACGCATCTACTGTGTTGCCAGACCTGGGGGAGGTTGCATGCTTGGATAAACAGAGACTGCCTCTAAGTTGTTAAAGATGTGCTGCAATAAGTTGCCTATACATGTTAGGATATATGTTGGTAAATTTCATCATAAGATATACAGAGGAATCTTGGGATCCAAGTCCATAGCTCCCTGAAAGTGGCCACACAAGTTGATAGGGTGGTAAAGAAGGTGTATGACATGCTTGCCTTTGTTAGTCAAGGCACTGAGTTCAAGAGTCAGGCAACTTCATAAAACTCTTGTTCAGCTGCATCTGGAGTATTACATTTAGTTCTGGGTACTCCATTATAGGAAGGATGTGGAGGCTTTAGAGAGGGTGCAGAAGAGGTTTACCAGGATGCTGCCTGGATTAGAGGGCAAGTGCTATGAGGAGAGGTTGGACAAACTAGGGTTGTTTTCTCTGGAGTGGAGGGGAGACCTGATAGAAGTTTATAAAATTATGAAAGGCATAGAGAGTAGACGGTGGTAATCTTTTTCCCAGGGATGAAATGTCCAATACTAGAGGGTATGCATTTAAAGTGAGAGGGGGAAAGTTCAAAGGAGATGTTCAGGGCAGGTTTTTTTTACACAGAGAGTGGTGGGTGACTGGAATGCGCAGCCAGGGGTGGTGGTGGAGGCAGAAATTATAGAGGGGTTTAAGAGCCTCCTAGATAGGCACACGGATGTGCAGGAAATGGAGGGAAGTGGTTGATTGCAGGCAGAAGGGATTGGGCTTCATTAGCTTAATTAGTTCGGCACAACATCGTGGGCAGAAGGGTCTGTTGCTGTGCTGTATTGCACTGTGTTCTATGTTCTAAGTTATAGAGCTATAGAACACTACAGCACTGAAACAGACCCTTCGGCCCATCTAATCCATGCTGACCTGATCTTCTGCCTCATCCCATCTACCTGCAGCCGGACCATATCCTTCCCAACCCTTCCCATCCATGTACCTTCCAAACCTCTCTTAAATGTTACAATTGAACCCACATCCATCACTTCCACTAGCAGCTCGTTCCACACTTGCACCACCCTCTGAGTGAAGAAGTTCCCCCTCAGATTCCCCTTATATATTTCACCTTTCACCCTAAACCTATGACCTCTAGTTCTAGTCTCACCCAACCTGAGGGAAAAAGCCTGCATGCATTCACCCTTTCTATACCCCTCATAATTTGTATACCTTATAATCTCCCCTCATTCTCCTGCGCTCCAGGGAATGATATCTAATTGCCCTGCCCCATTGTCTTGTCAGGAGGCTGAGGAGGCACCTTATAGCGATTTATAAAATCATGAGAGGCATAGGTAAGTGGATGGTCTTTTTCCCAGGGCAGGGGAGTCTAGAACTAGAGGGTAAAGATTTAAGGTGAGAGGGGCAAGATTCAAAGGGGACCTGAGGGGCAAGTTTTCACACAGAGGGTGGTAGGTATGTGGAACGAGCTGCCTGAAGAAGTGGTGGGGCGAGTACAATTACAATGTTCAAAAACATTTAAACGCTTGGACAGATTCATGGATTGGAAAGGTTTAGAGGGATATGGGCCAAATGCAGGCAAATGGGACTGGCTCAGGTAGACAACTTGGTTAGCATGAATGAGTTAGTCTGAAGTGCCTGCTTTCATGCTGAATAACTTCATGACTCAATCACATCCTATCCTTGTGGTACCCAACAACTGGAAAATGGGCAGACTGTCACTCAGCCTTAACTTTCTCTGTCCCCCATTTGTAAGTTTTTTTCATACCCAATAATCTGAAGGATTTTCCAAGAAAATTAAACAAAAGTAGTTTATTCACCAATAGGAGCAGGACAGGCTATTTAGCTCCTTAAGCCTGTTTTGCAATAAATCAAACTTTTCCCAATAGCAGACATTTCTGACACTAGAGGGCATGGGTTTAGGGTAAGGTGTAAGAGGTTTAGAGGGGATATGAAGAGGAACTTTTTCACACAGAGAGTGGTTAGAATCTGCAATATACCTCTGGTGGAGGATGTACTCTTGCAACATTTACGAAATATCTACATGGCAACTTGAATCACCAAGGCATAGAAGGTGATGGACCAAGTGCCGACTTGATAGTTGGCTTGGATGTGATGGGCTGGTTCTGTGTTGTGTCACTCCATGACTTTCTGGTTGTTTATCCATCTCAGTACCACATTCCCACATTTTCCCCATAAACGGTGCCTCGGTGAAGTGGCCAACATAATCAAAGACCCCTCCCTCACCCCCAGACATTCTCTCTTCTCCCACCTCCCATCGGGCAGAAGATACGAAAGTCTGAAAGCACGTACCCCAGGCTCAAGGACAGCTTCTATCCCGCTGTTATAAGACTATTGAATGGACTTTTTGTACAATAAGATGGACTCTTGACCTCACAATCTACCTCGTCATGGCCTTGCACATTATTGCCTGCCTACACTGCACTTTCTCTGTAACTGTAACACTTTGTTCTGAATTCTGTTAGTGCCTTTCCCTTGTACTGCCTCGATGTACTGATGTGATGAAATGATCTGTATGGATGGCATGCAAAACAAAGTTTTTCACTGTACCTCGGTATATGTGACAATTTACCAATTTAAATAATTGGATTTGCGTGCTTGGCTGTGCATGCACAGATGTCCGAGACTCCCTGAGGTGTGAGTGGCTGATGGCTGAAGGTTCTCCTCGGTATCACCACCAATTAACCAACACTATTTCACCCATTCAACCAGCTTCTGCAGTACCTATCACTAGCTCAGATTGCACCCAAGAGTTCTTCAGCCAATGGAAGTCTGAATGTTTGTTGCACTGTAGGAAAAGTGGCAGCCAATTTGACACAGCAAGATCTCACAAATGATAAAGTGGTAGCAACTGAATCTGTTCAGTGAAATGAGTAATTGATATTGACAAGACAGAGATCTCCCTAAATCTGCAGGATTGCTGTTGTGGGATCTGTTCTTTGCACCTGTAAGGGTAGATGGGTTCTATGAATCTGCACTAATAATAACAACTTGCATTTATATGGCATTTATCATGCACTGCTTCACTGAAGCATTAACAAAAATTGATACTGAGGCACATAAGCAGATATAAGAATAGATGGTCAAAAGGAGTAGAGAGTTTTAAGGAGTAGAGAGAAGCAGAAGCTTTAGTGAGGGAGTTCCTGAGTTCATGGCCTAGGAAACACTGGCAAAGATGGAGCAAGATAAATGGAGATACAGAGTCAGAGCAGTGTGGAAATCTCACAATCCACTGGATCCAAGGATTACATTCCCACAACATATTCAGGAGCAGCAATTACTCCAACCTGGAAATTTATTTAGGTGTAGTAAGTTAAAACATTTAAAACATATAGAACATAGAACATTACAGCACAGTACAGGCCCTTCGGCCCACGACGTTGTGCCGACATTTTATCCTGTCTAAGATCTATCTAACCCTTCCCTCCCACATAGCCCTCCATTTTTCTATCATTCGTGTGTCTATCTAAGAGTCTCTTAAGAATGTATCTGCCCCCACAACCTGTAAAAAACACGCTATGATAGAAAAAAAATAACCATAACTTTCACCCAACTTTTGCCAGGTGACACGTTCTTGAAATTCTTACTAACTGACATCTGTTGAAAGAGGCTGAGGTAACTTTGTTCACTGCAGAATGGTTTTACCTCCCTGATGTCTCATTCTTTTCTTCCTAATCTTAAATCCCATGTTCCTGCTGTGTGGGGCTCATAATTAGGGTGCAGTTCAGCAAGCAGTTGCAATTTATCATAGCTCCCTCTCCCAGTGTTCATGGGGAAAACAGTGAAGTGTTCTAACCAAGTTTCTCTCTCAATAAACATCACTTGAGATAAGCTAGCCTTCTGGCCATTATTGAACTGCCGTTTGTATAGTCTTGCTATTCACAAATTGGATTTCATGCTCCCTGTGTCACAACAGTGCCGACACTTCAAATGTACTTCACAATGAGGCCTACAAGACCATGAAAGCATATGAACACCTCTTTTTTTTCTTTCCTCTTCAACAACACCTCCCTCCTCCAAGCCCTGCAACCCAACCTTTCCATCTGCAATAAAGGAGAGTTAGGACTTCTCAGTGGAGCCGAAAGCTGATGAAAGCACTGAACTGAATCTCTTGCCTCAGTATTTAACCCACTGGAGAATGTCCCTTTGACCAACTTAGGCACAAAGGTGGATAGAAATTCACCTAAAGAGCCGATGTCAATTGCACACATACCCTGAAAGAAGTGTGTCATAGTCTGTTTCTGGAATTCAATCCACTGAAATCAATGAATTTCAGAAGTGGAATGAAATTAAGAGTTACTATTGCCCGTATGCGTTCGATGCAAGAGACCGGTGACGAATTTCCATCCCTGGGATGTTCATTACATCAAACCATTGTCTATTTTTTGTTTAATTCATCTCTGGCAAGCATTTAATGCTCATCCTAATTAAGAAGGTGGTGCTGAGCCAATTTCTTGCACTGCAGTAGTCTCTGTGGCTAAGATACTCCCACTGTGATGTTAGGTAGGGAATTCCTTAATTTGCACATCTGTATGGTATTGGCAAAATTGAGTTTGACTTGACCGAGTGCAGAGCACCATGAATTAACTGCTCTGTGAATCCTTTCATGAGGTAAACTTAAACAAGACACAGTTGACAGTAAGAATCATAGGCTTCCAAAAAAAAACAAGCCCTGCCCAATTCAGTCTCAGATGTTGGCTAGGTCAAAATTAAAATCTTATTAGAAAAGCCAGAAGATAATGGCTCCCATTGGGCAGATATTTTATTTTTAGGTCTGAACATTGGGATAATTTGATGTGCCAGTATTCTTTTCATTAGCACCTAAATGCTATAATGAAAGAGTTATGACCCAATTGCAAATGTATTAAAATTCAAAATTAATATCAAAGATTCCCAAGAGTACAGTCTACATGTAGCTTTCTAAATTGAACAATGGTAAACTGTGCCTTGAGAGAAAAGTTATAGACTGTCAATCTTTTTGAAAACTACTGACTGTATAATAAATACATTTGAAGAATTGGTTTTTGGTGCTTATAACATTCAGAGCGCAGACTGAGTGTTTGGACCCTGTGTCAGCTCTCCGAAGGAGCTAACCATTTAGTCTCAGTTCTCTGCCCTTCATTCATATCCTTTTAAGTTCTCCTATTTTTTCAGATATACATCCACATGTTTTAAAAGCTATTATAAATTCTGCTCTCTCACTGTCTCTGCTAATTCTTACCCTGCAAACCATCTAAATTAAAAATAAGTCCTTCTTCTTACGATATTTTTAATTCTCGTAGTATTGTCCATAGAGAGGAGATATTTGTCTTTGGTCCCCAGTGCCTGCTGGATGTTATGAAGATACTTACTTCTGCACAACTACCTCAATGGAACAAATATTTGGACATGTCTACAGCAAATATTTGCCCACATACTTAGTTGGTGATCAGATTAGAATTTCTCCCAGATAATTTTTAGTTACAGACTAATCAAAATAACTTCTCCCAATTTTAACTATTAAGGGATTATGTTTTCATAAGTCCTTCAGATTCCTTAATAATTAATAGTAATATTTCTATTTCTCCTCTTGTTGTATTAGGTCATGATCAAATTTCTGGATTTCCAAACTAATTTTTTCTTCCATCCTCATCCACTGAGAGCATTGGAAAGTTTTCAATGCTCCAGACTGTCCGTTGTTTCTTTATTGTTGGAAAGTTTAAATCTCTTTTAAACTCAACCCATTCCAGAAAAGCTGTCCTTAAGTCAGAGATATTCATGATTCAGAATTCAAATGATCGAGCTTGAACCATTCTAGACAGGTGAGAAAGAATCGGTTACAGGGAAAATAAGTGGGGGCCAGGAATTGCTCTGAGACCTAGCATAGACTTGATGGGCTGAATGGCTTCTTTCTATGTTGTATGGAAATATTAAATCCTTCACTTCTGCAAGGTGAAGTGACTCTTGGTCACTTGTTTTTATGAATGGTTCTTGCTCCTGAGTCAGTAGATTGTGGGTTCAAGTCCCAAATCAGGGAACTGAGCACAGAATCCATGGGATATCCCATATTGTGAGTAGGAGATGCCACTTCTTTGGATGAGAGGCTACTCCAAGGTTTCACCTGTTCTCTCCAGCAGGCTGTGAGCAATCCCACTGGAATTATTGTCAGTGTCCTGACCAAAATATATCCCTCGATTAGCATCACTATAATAATGTCCTATTGTTGTCTGTTCAACTTTGCTGTGACCAAATTTGCTGTTGACCTTCCTACAATGACAGAAAATGCTGGAAAAACTCAGCAGGTCAGGCACCATCTGTAGAAGGAGAAGGTGTCAATGTTTGGGGTCTGTGACCCTTCGTCAGAACAGTTCTGATCAGAAACAGCAGATCCAAAACGTTAACGTGTTCTCTTTCTCAACCTGCTGAGTTTTTCCAGCAATTTGGTTTTTTTCAGATTTTCAGCATCTGCAGTTTTTTTTGATTTTCCTCCAATAATAATTCCACAATGATAAATGATCAATTGGCTGTAAAGTGCTGAGATTCTGGATAGTGATATAGAAATGCATGTCATAGAGTTGTATAGTACAGAAACAGTCTCTTTGGCCCAACTCGTTCATGCTGACCAAGATCCCCATCCAAACCAGTCCCACTTGCTCGCATCTGGCCCATATCCCTCTAAAATTTTTCTATCTATGTACCCGTCCAAATGTCTTTTAAGTGCTGTTATTGTACCCACCTCAACCACTTCCTCTGGCAGCTCATTCCATATACATACCACCCTCTGCATGAAAAAGTTGCTCCTTGGGTTCCTATTAAATCCTTCCCCTCTCACAAATCTACGCCCTCTAGTTCTTGGTTCCCCAACCCTGGGAAAAAAGCTGTGTGCATTCACCCTGTTTGTGCCCCTCATGACTGTATACACCTCTATAAGATCACCCTTCAGTCTCCTATGCTCCAAGGAATAAAGTCCTAGCCTGTCCAACCTCTCCCTACAACACAGTCTCGTGAGTCCAGGCAACATCTTTGTAAATCTTTTCTGCACTCTTTCCAGCTTAATGGCATCTTTCACAGTGCGGGCTGACCAAAACTGAACTTTCAGTGAACTATGTACTTGTACTCCTAAAAAAAATGCTTTCGTTATTTCTTCCCTTTGCCGTAAGACTTGGAGATTTATCAGAGCATTATCATTAACACTGAGGTATCCCACGCCCAATTTCAAACAGTTGGTTTATTTTGCTTTCCACTGAGGGAGCTGCATTGAAAATTCCCATCCTTGAGACACTGGAAACTCATGATGAGAGGTTGGACAATCATGAGCTCAGGCGCAAGGCTTCAGGCACTCTCTGAATTGCAGCCAGTGCTGCTGATGGAGTCATTCATTTTGATTTACATTGCTGCATCTTGTATAGGCTTTGTTAAAATTCAATGTTCTGTCACTGACACTGTGTCACATTAGGATTTAGCTTAAAGGAAAGTGTGTCACGAGGAATATTGAGGAGCACCTGCACATTGGAAAGATTACTTCTTGTGTGTATTCCAAGTGTCCATAATTCACTTGGGAATGTAAGTGGGCTAATGGTCTTGGAGATACATCACATTAATGTTCCAGATGGAAGAAAGCTGGAGCATGGTCCAAAGTGAGATCAGCTAGCTCTGTGTAGCACCAAACCTGAGGCCGACTTGCACAGCATTACAATGTGCAGTGCTAACCAAAAGTGGCCACATTTTATTGCATTCTGCATGAGGTATAGGAACAGTGGAACAAGAGCTGGGATCCTTGGAGCCATTCTTCCATTCAATGAGATTGTGATTAATCTGTAATATAACTCCAATCTATAGCCTTGGCTCCATTTCCTTTACCAGCAAAAATGTACCGGGTTCGGATTTAAACATTAACTTTAGATGGTATCTACTGCTTCTTTTTGAACAGAAATTGATACTTGCAACAGCCTCTGCATCAAAAGCACTTCATTACCTGGTTCTGATCTTAATACAGTGCTTCATTGTCTCACCTGTTCACCAGTGTTGATAACAAGCAACTGGGGATAGATAACCCACTGTTGCACTCACTTTTACTGAAGCTATCTACAGATGGCTACATTTTGATATGAATGAATTCTGTCTCTGTTATATATAGGGTATTATAGATGGGAAAATTCATAACGGAGGGAATTTCAAAAAAATCTTTGTGTGCACTGAACTTGCAATGCGGAAACAAATGCGCTTTGAACCCCTTCTGAAATTAGGTTCCACTTAAGCCAATAGAATTGTACTTCAGAAGCAGAGTTCAATGTGCTTACTTTACTCAATCATGAACTTTGTGCATTCAACAGTGGATGAATTCCACTGCACCTGTTTCAAAGCAAACTCCGATGTTCAAAAATCTTAAATCGAGTTCTTGTGGGTCTGAGTGTAAACAGATTAGGCCGAAATTAATGTGAAGAAGCTTTTCAATTTTTTAATTTAAAATTGCGTCTCACTTTGAAAGTCCCTGTGATTTCTATGTGTGGACAGAATCGATGATTTACTGTCTCCTTTCCTTATGAATTGCCCCAATAAATCCTCAGCATCCTGTTTTGACATATATTACTGGAACTGTCATATTCCATCTCACAGTGTCAAGCCCTGGGTGATAAGTAGTAATTTATTCCTGATTATAATTGCACGAAAAAAAACCATTGGATGTGACTGGAATCCCCCGAATGTATGAGGAGCAGACTGTGGAAGAGACTGCAGGGAGAACAGAAGCCGGCAGTTTGGGTGGCGTGGACTCTCAGCAACTGGTACCTCTCCGCCATAAGCCAAGATTGGCATATACCCACATCAAACCTGAGGCTCTCCAGCCCAATAACACATCATGCACTGGATTCACCACCTGAACCATTGAAACTACCTTTTATAAAGGATGTGGTCTTTGCTTTCAAGATCATTATTTATTGTCCATTTCTAATTTCCCTTAAGAAGATTGTGGTGAGCTGCCTTCTGGAACCAACTGGTGAAGGTGCTCCCACACTGGTGTTGGGTAGGGAGTTCCAGGATGTAAACTCAGTGAAAATAAAAGACCAGAGATATACTTGCAATTCAAGATGACATGTGTCATCTGCCAGTGGGCTGAACTTGCCTGCTTCCCACGGTAATAAAGGTTGGAGGTTTGGGAAGTGTTATTGGAATGGGAAACTAGAAACATGGGACAGGAACAAGCCCTTCGGCCCACCATGTCTGCGCTGACCATGAAGCCACATTAAACTAATCCCATCCCTGACTTGTGTTTTAAGGGCATTTGGGTATCAGGAAATGAGCCATTTGCTGCAGGATACCCAGTCTCTGATCTGCTTTTGTAGTCTTAGTACTTAAGTGCCTGGTTCAGTAGAGTCTCTGGGCAGTGCTGACCTCCTGGATGTTGAAGGTGGGGAACTTGATTACCATAATGCTATTGAATATCAAGATATTAGATCCTCTCTCATTTGAGATGATCATTGCCGGGTACCTGTGCAGCATAAATATTACTTGTTGCTTATCAGACCATGTTTGAATGTTGACAAGATCTGGTTGCATATAGGCACGGAGTCGTTCATTGGCTACGAATGGAATTGAGCATCAGCAAACATATACTGTACCCCAACACTCAATGCACTTCAAGCAGCTACAACAGTGGAGTATGTGGCTGCACAGCTCCCTTTCAGTGTAGAGTAATATGAAGAGAAACAAAGGACTGCGGATGCTGGAATCGAGATGAACAACACTCTGATGCTGGAGGAACTCAGCAGGCCAGGCAGCATCCGTGGAGAAAAGCAGGCAGTCAACATTTCGGGTCAGGACCCTCCTTCAGGACTGAAGATAGGAAAAGAGAAAGCCCAATATATAGGAGGGAAAAGCAGAGCAGTGATAGGTGGGCAAAAGAGGGGAGGCGGGGTGGGCACAAGGTGGCGGTAGGTAGATGCAGGTAAGGGATAGTGATAGACAGGTGTGGGGGAGGAGGGGAGAGCAGATCCACCGGGGGATGGGGCAAAGGTAAGGAAAGGAAAAAAAAGGGTCGGAAAAAAGAGAGATAGGCTAGGAAAGGGAACAAGAGAAGAAGCATGGTTGCGGGGTGTGTGTGTGGGGAAGGGGTGTGGGGATTACTTAAAGTGGGAGAATTTAATGTTAATGCCAAATAATATGAATCTTATGAGTAATGTGAATCTTCTGAGAAGGCTTAAAATTGACCTGTAAAATATTGAAGGGTTGGCCAGGTAGATCTGGAGGGAATCTGGAAAGATTTTAATTTATGAGAAAATTTAAAACTAGGGACCATTAATACAAGGCAGTTGTGAAATTACCCAATGACGAAATAAGTACGAATTTGAACTCATTAACACAGGAAATGATTAAGGCAAAAAAAAGAAAATTAGATGCGTTTATGAGAGAAATTGAAATAGACATAACTGCAAGATTGAGAGGAGGGCAACAGAGTGAGGAGTCAAAAGTGGAATAAAAACTCCAGTAGGATTATTTTGGGCTGAGTGGTCTCTTCTCTACTGTGCGTTCTAGGTAATATTAACCCTCCTTGCAGTACCTGAATGACAATCGTTCACCTGACGTTAAATAGTAGATTCGTGTTCACCCAAAACAGTCAAAGACTAGGTTAAAATTGGTATCATAAATGAAATTTTGGCCCACCTCAATAAAAAATAAGGCAGCAGAAGACAGGGGATGACTGTTGATGTAGATAACGACAAGAATAATGACGGTGATCACAATAACCGCCAGCACGATGCCCACCACTACACCAGCATGCATGGGAGCTCTCTTCTCCTGCGGGCTGTCATCTGTTATAGCTGTAAGAGAACACAGTGGGGTGGATTTCATTAATTAAATCATCAAACACTGAGGTTCGGCTCTCCTGCCTCATATAATGTTCATATTAAATATTTATACCTTACAACAGTGACTGCATGCCAGAAAGACTTCACTAGCTCTACATCCTGAGGTAGTGAAGGTCATTCCTTTAACTTTTCCGAAGAAGAGTTGGCAGATTAGGTTGAAAGCATTTGCAGTGCTCTAGGTACAACTGCCCCTCTCGGACAGAACAAAAAGCAAGATTAGTTCAGATAAGAAAAGACCTTCAGTGAGAGCACCACAGAATGTCACAATCTAGTTGTTCCTTTAATGACTCCAATCTCCCGTTCCAACCATCCTCACTGCTGCCTGATTAGGTATCACAATTTGACCATAAAGAAGGTCAGGCAACTGGCTTTCTTTTGTGTTTTATCACATTGTGATTTCAGGAATACTCACGGGCACATCACTAAATTTACCTGGTCTGAACTCTGGTTTCTTCAACCTTGTACTCTTCAGGAAAGATGTTATTAAACCAGAAAGAGCACAGAAAAGATTGACAACGATGTTCCCAGGACTCGAGGGCCTGAGTTATAGGGAGAGGCTGGACAGGCTAGGACTTTATTCCTTGGAGAATAGGGGACTGAGAGGTGATCCTATAAAGGTGCATAAAATCACGTAGGGCATAGACAGGGTGAATACTCTTTTTCCCAGGGTTGGGGAATCAAGAACTGGAGCATATCAGTTTAAGGAGAGAGGGGAAAGATTGAATAGGAACTTGAGGGGCAGTGCTTTTTACACAGAGGGTGGTACGTACGTGGAATGAGCTTTCAGCGGAAGTGGTTGAGGCAGGTACAAGAACAACATCTAAAAGGCAGTTGGATAGGTACGTGGATCAGAAAGGGTTAGAAGGTTATGGGCCAGGTGCTGGCAAATGGGACTAGCTTGGATGGGGCATCTTGGTCAGCATGGACCAGTTGGGCCGAAGGGCCTGTTTCCGTGCTCTATGACTTTATGACTCCACGACTCTGATGTAACTGAATTATTCTGTTGTGTATATTTGAATAGTTACGACATTTTCAAATATATATCTGAGTTAACTTACTCAGATCCCCTGTTAAACATCTTGTTTTGAGGTTTTATCTTATTGATCCACAGTTTTCATCCCTCTGAGCCCCCTGCGATCAGTCATGTTCCTTCCTTTAGATGTTTGCTTCTGTTTCCTTATTTGTCAACTTATTAAATTGAGAGGGACAGGCCCCATTGAATAGATTTTAAAGGGATTTCTCATCCATCAAACAGTGGCTCTTCCTCTTCAAAATCACAATATTGCTCCTCTATGGCATTGGCTTGGCACCAAGAGATTTCTTCTCCCACCATCTCCTGGTTACTTCGTCCACCTAGACACCCATGATGAGTATTCTTCATGTCCACGGGAGTGGTAGTGGAGTATCTGAAGGTGTTCCAAGCTGGGTTCTTGGTTGATGGTTCTGACATGGCACAGGTAGGCATGCATCATCCCTCAGCCAGAAAGACTCCCGGAAGACAACAGGATTGGTGCAACTCAAGCCCAAGGCTTTCAAACTTTGCACCATCTAAACACTGCTAATGCACAACAAGAGGCCAATTGAGTCAGTGCTGACACTTTATACAGTCCTATTGTCCCTCTGCTTCCTGGTAACCCTGGAAATGATCCTTCCTCAAGTGCCAATGGGTCAGTATTAGAAACAGGGACACTGGATCACCACTGATGCTGCAATCCTTCTGAGGATGTAGTATGATAGGCAAAGCTGGAACTTACTCCTAGCTCCTAGATAACTTGAGTGGCTTGCTAAGCACTTCCAGTAATTAAGTTTCTATCAAATGTTAAATAAATCACTAATGCTAGGATAGCGTGTATCATTTCAGGGCTTGTACAAGAGGGAGGGATCTCTGGAAGCTAGGTGGAACCATTATCATAGTCATAGATTCAGGCAGTACAGGGAGAGGTCCTACAGCCCACTGTGCCTGTGACGGCCATCAAGGATCTACCTCTACTGTTCCCGCTTTCCAGCACTTGGCCTGTATTCTCCTATGCCTTGGCATTTCAAGTGCTCATTTAAATACTTCTTAAATGTTGCGGGTGCATCTGCCTCCACCGCTTTCTCAGGCAGTACGTTGCAAATTTCAAACAACCGGTGAAGGAATCCTTCTTCAAGTCCTCTCTAAATCTCTTACTCCTTACCTTAAACCTATGCTTTCTGGCCATAGACACCTTTGCTAAGGGGAGAAAATTTCTCACAGGCTACCTCATCAATGTCCCTCATATTTTTGTACTTTACAGTTCCTACAGGTATTCATTTGGGAAGTTCATTTGTGTTAGTGTCGCGGGCAAAAGCAACATTCCTTGCCCCTCCTGAGAGAGCGGTGTGAGTTTTCTTGAACCGCAGTGGCTAACCTTTGATCTCCTTTAGCCAGATAACAGTAGAACCGAACGGTTTGCTGCACAATTTAAGAGTCAACCACATACAAACAATAGTGATCTGGAGTCACAATGAACCAGAAAGCGGCAGAACATCAGTGAACCATGATGAGTTTATATGACAGTCTGGTAATTGTACCGAGAATAATTTATTTTAATTCACTGGACTTAAACCCACAGCTGTTGAGCTGGGATCTGAACACACGAGGTTGCTGGCTTGGTCCTCTGGATTACTAGTCCAGTAATTCAACTACTGCACGCTACTATCACCAACCCCTAATACTGTTGACTGGGAAAATTGGATCTCAAAGATGGGTATTGTCAATCCCAAACCAAAAATGAAACAACTTTAATCGCTTGTTCGTTAACTGCATTAAAATCCAAACTTTGGATGAAATAATGACTTACATGTGACCTTCAGGAGTTGAAATGGTTCTCCATGCTGTCTGCATAGAACAACAACTTGAACACCTGTGTCCATTTAAACCAAACTAACATGCCAAGACAGGAGGCTTTAATTGTTCAGTTAAGATTTCCTGACCTTGGTCGTCAAATGAAAAATTCCAGAACAGTTCCAAAGGGATCCTTAACTTATTATAAGCATTGAAGTAAATTGCATTGGTTTATAAGAGACAATAATCTGGGCCTAGCCGCATTATACGACTTGGTAGAAATCCAGGTTTGATGGGTTGAGTTTGAACTCTTCTCACCATTGCTCTGATGGCAGCTGCAGAACAGCATGTCCCAAGGACCTGGCCTATCACCAGTTGGCTGCATGCTTAAAAGCAAAATACTGCAGATGTTGGAAATTTGAAATAAAAACAGAGAGCTCGCCCTTAAATATAGTGATGGGTTTCAGCTCAGTGCTCGAAGAGGTAGCCAGTTCCACCTGCTTATTATCTAGCTTCTCATCATTTAACACAATCTCAATAAATGCTCCACAGAGAAAGTAGTGCACGTTGTCCTGGGAGTGATGATTGTTAGTCACTCACTGGGAACCCTCTGTTTACAGCCTTACACCAGACCAGGATCCCATTAATGTCAGTCTCCTACTTAACTTTAATCTTTGGGCTCCCCCCTCCTCACTGACCCCGCTCTTATCTGTTGATCTCTGCCCCTGCCCACCCCCCCCTTCCATATCATTCCCCAATAGGTCCATCACCCCAACTTGAATAGCACTGGTAATTACCCTCTAATCCCCCAACCCTCAGATCTCCTCTGCTCCCCGACACACTAATCTCTGATTTCAAAGGGTCCAGTTCCCCAAACCCCCAACCATCTGATGGGGTCCAAGATATCTCCTCTGGACCGGATGCTGATCACTGACCCAACCCAACTCAACCTCCCTCCAGCTGCTGACTGGACCCCTGGGTGCTGGCCCACTCTCTGCTTCGACCCCTGGAACCGGCCTTGGTTTCCACTAGCTGCAGCGCCAGAAGTAAAACATACAACACTGAGGGAGACCTTGGGCACCACTCCAGCTCCCGGTGGTGGGTACCTAACTGAAACATCCATTGATGCACTGCTGCTCCATCATCTTGCAGGACTTTCCCTACAGCGCACCCAGCAACACCCATATTGGTGCATTACAATTTTCAAACCACTCTCTTTCCTCAGGTAGCCTGAATATGGAAATAGCCAGTGGAACTTTGGTCTTGGTTGCATGCACTAACCATGTGATAGGAGAGGTCATGCATTGAACTCCACCACTGAATCTCAATTCCACTGCAGTCAATGAGAACAAATTTTGAAGGCAGAAGATCATCTGTAGACACTGACCTCTGGATACCTGTGCCCGGAAATTCATTGGTTTAACAAACTATGTACACTGAAGCCAAAAGAACTAAATTTGAGAGTCTGCTGTTACCATACAATGCATTTATCATGACAGATTTGGGGTAATTTTTAGGTAGTGATAGTTCTAGGCAGTGGTGCTATTGTTGAACAGTGTAGACAGGTCAAATTATGGAGAAATCATTGGTATGACTGACTGCATCAAGTGGCAGAAGTATTAGAAAAAGATGCTGTAAGAGAGAAAAATAAGTCCTGTCTGTGGCCATACAAAAGGATAATCAAAATGGTAATGCAATCACCAGTTTAAAATCTCTTTGTGGTTTTTATAAACGACCTAGATGAGGAAGTGGAGGGATGGGTTAGTAAGTTTGTGGATGACACAAAGGTTGGATGTGTTGTGGATAGTATAGAGAGCTGTCAGAGGTTACGGAGGGACATAGATAGGATGCAAAGTTGGGCTGAGAATTGGCAGATGCAGTTCAACCCAGATAAGTGTGAAGTGGTTCATTTTGGTAGGTCAAATATGATGGCAGAATATAGTCTTAATGGTAGGACTCTTGGCAGGGTGGAGGATCAGAGGGATCTTGGGGTCCGAGTCCATAGGGCGCTCAAAGTGGCTACGCAGGTTGACTCTGTGGTTAAGAAGGCATATGGTGTATTGTCCTTCTTCAAATGTGAAATTGAATTTATGAGCCAGGAGGCATTGTTGCAACTATATAGGACCCTGGTCAGACCCCACTTGGAGTACTGTGCTCAGTTCTGGTCGCCTCACTACAGGAAGGATGTAGAAGCCATAGAAAGGGTGCAGAGGAGATTTACAAGGATACTGCCTGGAATGTGGAGCATGCCTTATGAAAGCAGTTTGAGGGAACTCGGCCTTTTCTCCTTGGAGCGACAGAGGATGAGGGGGGACCTGACAGAGGTGTATAAGATGATGAGAGGCATTGATTGGGTGGATAGTCAGAGGCTTTACCCCAGGGCTGAAACGGTGGTGGGGAGTAGGTATAGAGGAGATGTCAGGGGTAAGTTTTTTACTCAGAGTGGTGAGTGTGTGAAATGGGCTGCTGGCAACGGTGGTGGAGGCAGATACGATAGGGTCTTTTAAGAGACTGTTGGATAGGTACATGGAGATGAGAAAAATAGAGGGCTATGGGTAAGCCTAGTAATTTCTAGGGTAGGGACATGTTCAGCACAGCTTTGTGGGCTGAAGGGCCTGAATTGTGCTGTAGGTTTTTCTATGTTTATAAAAATTAGCATAAAATTATAATATATATTTTTCTGTGTCACTGAATAACCGTTCAAAGTGACATATAACAGCCACTGTATTCTCAGAAAAGCATTGATTTTTCTGAGAATTACATTTCTATATAATTATTCCTGAAGTCTGTGATATATCATTGAGTCACTTCAAAGAACATCACACCACTATCATTTTATTGTCCTCCCCCACTACTTTTGTTGGTTGCTTTACATGGATTTTACTTCAGGGCCTGGCAACATCAGCTGAGCCCAGCCAGGCACAGAAATTACATAAATGACAGACGTAAGTTGTTGACGTGTACCACCGTGAAAGGTTAATCGGGTGTAAATTGATAAGGGAACCAGCGTGCATTGTGGTTAGTGGGAAAGGACCTTTATTGGATTAGAAAATGAGATGAAACTGTAAAAAAAGAAATTTTCAAAAAGATTCTGCTGTACTGTGTTATGTCTAAATGTATTCTATTTGCACCATTGGTGGTGGAGGAGGGAGAATTGATCAAGGGATTGGCTAATACATTGGTTAACTAGCTAATACATTGGTTCACTCACAGGCATTTCTTTGTTCTTCAGGGAATACCCTTAATGGAGAACATTGGGAAACTTGATTTATTCATGATGCATTTAGACAAAGTGACTGGAAAGATGTAATTACTTTTCTGGTTGAGGGCGTTAGGGTCACTTCTCTCTTCCATGTTTATCATGGAAGGCACGGTAGTGCAGCGGTTAGCATAATGCTTTACAGTGCCAGCGACCCGGGTTCAATTCCGGCCGCTGTCTGTAAGGAGTTTCTACGTTCTCCCCGTGTCTGCGTGGGTTTCCTCCGGGTGCTCCGGTTTCCTCCCATGTTCCAAAGACGTATGGGTCAGGAAGTTGTGGGCATGCTGTGTTACCGCTGAAAGTGTGGCGACACTTGCGGGCTGCCCCCAGAACACTCTATGCAAAGAGATGCATTTCACTGTGTTTCGATGTACATGTGAGTAATAAGGATACCTTATCTCTTATATCTTATCTTAAACCAACAGAACAAGTATGTTGGACCTTACCCAGACTGATGGGAAGAAAGTTTCCGTTTGTTATTGGCTGTAAAGGGAATAACAACAAATAGATTCCTTCTGAGGGTAAGGACAGAGCACAAAATTAGCTGTGACTTTGGGCTTAGTCAGTCTTGTCATGGAGCAAGTTCACAACAGACTTCGTGGGAAATTAAATGAAGTGATGGCCAACATCTGTTAAAGGTTGAGGTTACAGTGTGTTGCTGACATAAAGCAAACCCCATTGTAGCCATTCTGCTCATGTTTTGGGAGGACTTTTTCATTGGATGCCTAGAAACACATTGTACCCCATTAAAAACAATCTTCATCTGGGCAAGTCCAAGACTCCCCATAATAATTGGATGGAAAAATCTAAGGACCAATCACTCATTGTAGGGAAAGGTTTTATATCTGAAACAGACCCAGACATGATAGCTGCTTCCCGATGGACAGACCACTTCCAGTGATTCCTGTTGTGTAAACCTTTCTTTCGGTCCCAGGCTGGTGGAGTTCACATCCAATCTCCCAGCTGGTGAATGGTGAGCAACATTAGCACTTCTCTGACTGAGCTCTCAGCTGGCACGTTGGTCTATTTTTCCATACATCACATTAACTTGGAAAACTCTAAGTGTGCATATTTCCATACAACATAGAAGGAGGCCATTCAGCCCATGCCAACACTCAGAGCAATCCCATTCTCTCATATTTCTTGTAATCTATTCCCTTCCATCTACTCATGAACTTCCCCCAATTCTCCTACAATCCACCAACAAGAGGACTACTTTGCAGTCCTCATGCAGAGTGTCGACCTGAAATATTGACCATTCCTTTCCCCACACAGACGCTGGAGTTCCTCCAGCAAACTGATCCTCCTCGGTCCCTTCTCTCTCTCCTCCTGAACTACCCAGCCCCCATCATCCTGTCTCTTTCCCCTCCTATACCCTCTCCATCTGCCCATCACCTACACACTCCTCCCATTGGATCCCCTCCCAAACTACTTGCATCTGCCCTCCCCACCTCCCTCTAGTCCATGCTCCACATTGCTCTCCTATCTTCAGCCCTTTGTCACTTCCAGCTATCACGTCCTATATTCTGGCAGTATTCCCACTCCCTCCTCTGCCTATCACCTCCCTCACCTGGATCCACCCCTTCCCTCCACGTTTTTATACCGGCTATCTCCCCTCTATCGTTCAGTCCAGATGAAGGGTCTCGACTAGAAACATCGACTGTCCATTTCCCTCCGTAGATGCTGCCTGACCCGCTGAGTTCCTCCAGCTTTTTTGTGAGTTCCTCCAGCAGATTGTTTGTTGCTCCAGATTCCAGAATCTGCAGTCTCCTGTGTCTCTTCTATACATTGGCCAATTAATCAGCGTGGGGTGCAGAAAGAAACTGGAGCACCTGGGAGAAGCCCACATGGTCACAGGGAGAACGTACGGACTCCACTCAGACAGTTCCTGACATCAGGATTGAACCCAGGTCACTGGAGCTGTGAGGCACTGTGCCGTCCTAGTCCCTGTGACAGTATTTCATCCAACAATAAAGTAATTAATTGCCAATGAATCACAATCCCTTGTGATTAAGACTTGGGTTCCAAAAACCATCCTAAATCAGATTTACTCTAACGTTAGTAAATCTTGAATGATGAGCAGGCGTTGGTATTGATTAACTGACCGAACTGTTTTGCTGGTTGAGTAAATGATTCGATAACTGGCTCTGAAATGTAACCCCTCTTTGCAAAGAGACACTGAAGCCAGAGTTTTGAAGTCAGATGTGGTTTCATAGTGAAGGCATTAAAAAAGCTCGAATGGAGATATGACCTCCAAATAAAATTAATGATTGGTTTCTGCAGCCCAGATTGAGGACCATATAAAGTACTCACCATCACTTCTCCTCCTCCCCCCATCCCTCCTTCATCATTCTTTTGTTATTAGTAGAAAGGATGGAGGGGTCAGTGGCTTTTCTTCTCATACTTAACCATCAGTGCTAGAACTTACTTGTCAGGATCCTAAACCATCCACAAGCCAAACTCAAGTGGTGGGCTGAAGACACAAGGGAGACTGCAGATGCTGGAATCTGGAGCAACACACAAGATGCTGGAGGAACAGTGGGTCAGGCAGCATCTGTGGAGGGAAATGGACAGTCAACATTAAGGGTCAAGACCCTTCATCTGGACTGATAGAGAAGCATCAGTCGAGTTGAAGGTCTGGACCTGAAACATTGACTGTCCATCTCCCTCCATAGATGCTGCCTGACCCGCTGAGTTCCTCCATAGCTCGTTTTTTGCTCAGGCAGTGGGAGACAGGTGTAGCCTGGTCTGCTTTTGCCTCAATCACCAGGTTTCAGCTATTGTAGTACAGCCCCGGTCTGCTCGTGATTGGTTGATGGAGATATAGTCTGCCAGTTGGTCCAGTACTCACAGATAGCTGCTCAGTCCCAGAATGAACCACTGCCAAAGTCTGCAACTCACACCTGCTACAACCAGCACGTGCTTGGATCAGTACTGCTGGCTACTTGCGTTGTCTGCAGCAAAGTCTGGTATTCACAGTTTGCTGCTTCCTTTCTCCTCCTCGCCGACAAGGCCAGCCTTTATTACCCATCCCGAACTGTCCTTGAGATGGTGGTGGTGATCCATCTTCTTGAACCACTTCAGGTGAAGTTACTCCCACAGTGTGTTGGGAAGGGAGTTCCAGGATTTAGACCCAGTGGCTTTGGAGGAACAGCAATACATTTCCAAGTCAGGATGGTGTGTGATTTGCAGGCGGTGGTGTCTCCATGCACCTGTTGCCCTTAACCTTCTTGGTGGTAGAGGTCATGGTTCGGGAGACACTGTTGAAGAAATCTTGATGAGTTACTGCAGTGCATTTTATAGATGGAACACACTTCAGTCTTGATACGCCATTGATAGAAAGAATGAACTTTTAGGGTGTCGGAGGGGGTTCTTTGCCTCGGATGGTGTCAAGATTCTCGAGTGTTGTTGGAACTGCACTCATCCAGACAAGTGCTGAATGTTCCATCGCACTCCTCATTGTGGCTTGGAGATGGTGGAAAGTGAAACACTGAGTCACTCACTGAATGCCCACATCTAACCTGCTCTTGGTACCTTAGTAGTTATGTGGTCAGCTCAGCAACGTTTCTGTGACTTTCTGCTGATTAGCTGGTCTTTGTTCTCAGATTTGCATGTCCAGCTGTCTATTCAATGCTGCTCTTTCCACCTCTTGGACAGCAGAAGACAAGAGAAAGCTCCCAGGAGGCAGTCCTAAGCCAGCCAATAGTTACATTTCTTTCCCTTTGACGTGGCAATATTCTTGTTTGCTTGACATTTAAGCACCATGGCCTGGTTCAAATTAGGAGCTGGTTATGTGGAAATCATAAGCCCTGAACAGACATTTGTGATGTTGTGGTTCATTCTTGAGGCTGACTCTTGAACAGAACCACAGAGTTGGGAAAAGCCCCTTGTGAGTTGATGCCGGACTCTGTGAAGGTTCCACCGTATTGTGTAAAGATACAACTATGTCCACTTACATAGCAGTTTTAAAAATGTAAACACCCTTCCCACAAGTGCTTCATGGGAACTAAACTTTTAACACATGGAAGACATTAGAGAGACAGATGGCCAAAGGGGTATGTTCATGGAGAATCTGAGAGAGGGAGGGAGAGATGGAGAGGCTCAGGGTTAAATCCAGAACCTAAGGCTTAGACAGACAACAATTGAAGATACGGTTGCCTGTGATGGAGCAGCAACAAGAGACCAGAATTGGAGGAGCACAGAGATGGTGGAGAATTGTTGGGATGGAGGAGGTGACAGAAATATGGAAAAGTGAGGCCATGAGGGGATTTTGAATTTTAAAGCTTATGTTTTGCCAACCAGTGGGCCAGTGTAACTCAGCATGCAATGGGGGAGATGGTAAATTGGTTTATTATTGTCACATGTACCGAGGTACAGTGAAAAACTTTGTTTTGCATGCCATCCATACAGATCATTTCATTATAACAGTGCATTGAGGGAGAACAAGGGAAAATGATAACCGAATGCAGAATAAAGTGTTGCAGTTACAGAGGAAGTGCAGTGCAGGCAGACAATAATGTGCAAGGCCATAACGAGGTAGATTGTGAGGTCAAGAGTCCACTTTATCGTAGGGAACCGTTCAGTAGTCTTATAACAGCAGGATAGTAACTGTCCTTGAGCCTGGTGGTACGTGCTTTCAGGCTTTTGTATCTTCTGCCCGATGGGAGGGGACAGAAGAGAGAATGTCCGTGGTGAGTGGGGTCTTTGATTATGTTGGCTGCTTTACCAATGCAGCGAGAAGTGTGGACAGAGTCCATGGAGGGGAGGCTGCTTCTTGTGCTGTGCTGAGGTGTGTCCACAACTCTCTGCAGTCTCCTGTGGCCTCGGGCAGAGCAGTTGCCATACCAAGCCGTGATGCATCCGGACAGGTTGCAGAGATAAAAATTGGTTAGGGTGAAAGGCCACATGCCAAATTTCTTTGGCTTCCTGAGGAAGTAGAGGCACTGGTGAGCTTTCTTGGCCATGTCGTTCACATGGTGGGACCATGACGGTTATTGGTGATGTTCACTCCTAGAAACTTGAAATTCCTAGGAGTGAAGAGATGGAGCAAATTATCATTAGAGAGGGTGGAAGACTGGAGGCAATTCAGAAAAGCATTGGAACAGTTTTGTCCGTACTTCCCATGTTATGTTAGTGTGATGACTAACTGATCATGCACCTTCTGTAAAACAAGATCTCAAGCCAAGCCGCCTGCAGAAGGGAAAACTTGTCTTACATCTGGAACTGAGTAAACCCTTGGTGGAAGGACAGAGTTGTTACATGTTTAGGAAAATTGTGTTAGAAAGGATGAGTGTTGTGGTGAGTGGAGCAACTTATGTGTTGAGACACTTCTGTTTTGAACAACCTGGCTCAAATTTTTAGACATTATGGGCAAACATGACTTCTCTTAGTTTTGAGCTCCTGATTTTGAGAAGGCAGCTCAGGAACTGCACATTGTGTTGGACAGACTACATTCCCAGGCAGCTCACTGGCAGAGGACATTTAATGTGTACGTATAAAGTAGGTATGAAGCCCATGTTCTCAGCTTACTTAAGGAAAGGCAATAAGATCAGGAGACACAGAAAACTGCGGCTGCTAGAATCTGGAGCAGCAAACAATCTGCAGAAGGAACTCAGCAGGTCAGGCAGCATCTGTGAGGGGAGGGGAATTGTCAACATTTGGGGTCGAAACCCTGCATCAGATGTGGGGTTTCGCCGAAGGAGAAAGTATCTGTCAGGGTGACTGCCACCCTGATGGTAATTTCACAAGGACAAGAGCTCCATGTGCTTGAATTTAGCTCCAGGTGAATGCAAGTTGGAGATGAGTTCCTGCAACACGTTAATCCCACTTCTGCACTCTCAGTCTGCAGCTTGGTGTGCTATGAGTCTTCACTGAGATATCTTTTAAATGTGATGAAGGGTTTCAACATCCATCTGGTATTATTGGGAAAAGGGATCTATTAGACGCACCCATCTCAGGGTTCTCTCCCAACAATGTCCCACAGTACATGCCAGCAAACAATCTGAGGCCAGGGCCAATTCAGTCTTTGCATTCTGTTCGTTTCTTATTTCAGGACTTTATCCAACATGTTAGCAAACTTGGGCAAAAAACAAAGTCATTGAAGAGAAAAATGTTTAAAACCCAATTGAAAGCACCCACTTTTATATTCCCTAGAGATACTGTTGTATTTCTTTTTTATGAAGCTGCTCTGACTCATTTATCTTTCTCAGCTGTTTCTGACACGACTGTTTCTAAACAGATCTTATCATTGAATATTTTGGTCTTTTCTTCTGCCACCCTTTCTGAAA
The DNA here is from genome assembly GCF_009764475.1 of Pristis pectinata. Lineage (NCBI taxonomy): Eukaryota > Metazoa > Chordata > Chondrichthyes > Rhinopristiformes > Pristidae > Pristis > Pristis pectinata. The sequence continues at coordinate 6,256,590 of NC_067429.1, forward strand.
ATGCCACTCCCCTGTGTTCGACATGATACTACACCTACCAATTTCTTGCCCACTCTATATTCCTTCGCAAGCTCCTTGTGTCCTCCTCCCAACTTGATCTTTGTACTTTTGGAACACTTGAGTACAGCACACTCAGTCCCTTCATCCAAGTCCTTCAGTACAGACAGTGAATAGTTGAGGATGCAGCACTAATCCCTATGCCTTCTCACTTGTCACTGAAGGCCAATCTGACACTGACCTATTTATTTCTGCTTCATGTCAGTTAGCCACTCTTTTATCCATGCCAACATATTACCCCCGACCTTGTGTGCACATAACTTTTTGAGCAATCTGTTACATGTTCCAACCACGTAGACACCACGGCCAAGAAAGCTCTACTTCCTCAGGAGACAGAAGAAATTTGGCAGGTTCCCTTTGACACTCACCAATTTTTATCAATGCACCATAGAAAGCATCCTATCTGGATGCATCATGGCTTGGTATGACAACTGCTCTGACCAGGACCGCAAGAAACTGCAAAGAGTTGTGGACACAGCCCAGCGCGTCACGGAAACCAGCCTCCCCTCCATGGACTCTGTCTATACCTCTCGCTGCCTTGGTCAAGCAGCCAGCATAATCAAAGACCCCACCCACCTGGGTCATTCTCTTCTCTCCTCTCCCATCAGGCAGAAGATACAGGAGCCTGAGGGCACATACCACCAAGCTCAAGGACAGCTTCTATCCCACTGTGATAAGACTATTGAATGGTTCCCTTATACGAAGAGATAGACTCTTGGCTTCACAATCTACCTTATTATGACCTTCCACCTTATTGTCCACCTGCAATGCACTTCCCTGTAGGTGTGACACTTAACTCTGTATCCTGTTATTGTTTTTATCCTGTACTACCTCAATGCACTCTGTACTAACTCAATGTATTTACACTGTGTAATGAATTGATCTGTATGAACGGTACGCAAGACATGTTTTTCACTGTACCTCGGTACAAGTGACAATAATAAACCAATACCAATACCAATATCAATACATGTCACCTTATCAAATGCATTCTGGAAATCCACATATACTACATCTACTGGTCCCCTTTTTTCACCCTGTTTGTTATATCCTCAAGAAATTCTAGCAAATTTGTCAACTGTGATTTCCCATTCACAAAAGCACGTTTTCTTTACTCGATTTTTTTTTTGATTTTCTGATAGCCTTGCTAATGGCTCCTTCATGATGCATCCTAGCATTTCCCAATGATGGACATGAGGCTAACAGGTTTAGATGCCAGTCCTGTTTGCTGTCTGCCTGCCTTCCTTGAATGGTGGTGTTACATTGCCAATGCTTTGGGATCTCTTTGGGGAATTTTAGTAGGTTACAACTAACACAGCCTTAACTGAGGTGTGTGAATTGAGTGGCCTACATACAGTAAATTGGAAGGATGTATTTCTCTTCATAGACGCATCAAAAACAGGGAGGCTTAGATTTGGTAGAAAGAGTAGAGGGGAGATGAGGAAAATTTCTTTTCACTGCCTGAAAGGATAGTGGAAGCAGAAATTCTTATCACCTTTAAAAAGTACATGGGTATGTACTTGAAGAGGTGTGACCTTCAGGTCTGTAAACCTGGTGCTGGGAGATGGGATTAGGTTGGGTGACTTTGTTTAACCAGCACAGACACGATGGGCTGATTGGCCTCATTCTGTTGTAAATTTTCTATTATTCTATGAAATGGCAGTAACATAGGTTCAACGCATAGGAGCCCGTCTGTGACTGAGATCTGCTTTACTGGATATAAATTCACAGCTAACATGAAATGAGAAACTTGAAAGATGAAAGGATAAGCTTCAGAAGATGAGCTCTTGAAAAAGTTCCATCAATATGAATTTCAGCTTAAAAGCACTTTCCTCTCATAACTGTCAATTTAAGTTTCTTTAACCTGCGATGAGTACCTGCATGATTAAAAATTTATGCGCAATCTCATTGCCACTTCTGCAAGCATACGTCCAGAATGAAAGCATCGTACGACCAATTCAATGGAACTGTGGCCTGTGGCAAATAGCATTTAAAACTGTTTTTATCATTTTAAAACATTGTGCAAATCATTACACTGTCTATATCTGAAAGACTGTAAGACCACAGCTTAATGGTGCACTGAAGCTTCCATGTTCAGGCATTTCTCTGCAAACTTAAGCAGATGTTTTCTGTTTGCAAATTTTAACCATTAGATTCCATCTCACCCATCACTTCTTCACCTAAAGAATAGACATTTAAATGTCAAACTAGTCACCGTGACACAAAGAGTAAGGAAAAGGCAGAAGGACAGAGAGAAACAGATAATGGGTCATGTTGATATGAAATTGATCAGCTATTATACACCTTGCCTGATTTTCATTTCTGAATCAGCAGCCCCTACATCAGTTAGATGTTAATTCCATCGAGACTCTGCACATTGTACTGTTCAAACGAAGGTCATGCATGGGCAAGAATGTTCTAAATGACTTGAATTACAAACCCATTCCAATAAATGCAAGGGTAATAATGCAGATTGGATTTTATTCTTTTGGATTTTTTGCCTCAAAATAATCAGTTGCAGTAATTCAAAATGTAAATATATTAAACAAAAATAGTTCACCAATAAATTATTTTCCTGATATCAGATTGCTATTATTTCATTCACTTCTACAAAACAGTATCTTCTGGCTTGTTTCTGTAGTTTTGCCTAGTGAACACTCTCTCTGTGTCTCCCTCCATCTCTCGCTCCATCTCCCTCTTCAGCACTCACTTCATCTCCCTCCCTCTCTCGCTCCATCTCTGTCTGTCATTCTCTCCTCATCACTGTTAATCCCTCCTTCAATTCTTTTTGCTTGTCCCTTTGTCTTCATCTTTTTCTCCTTCTCTTTCTCAGTTCGTCCATTTCTTCATCTCTGTATTCTATGTCAGTCCCATCCCTCCATCTCTTCCCCTCTAATGCCCTTTCACCATCCCTCTTCACAAATCTGACTTCAAACCATTCTCTTTCTCCCTCTCTTTCTGGCTGTCCCTGCCTCTCCTGCCGAGAAGGTCCCTAACTGGTGCCCGGTAGGGGCAGAGCAGCGGACACCAACCACTATTTGGTGCCAGCAATTTGGGCAGTAAACTGCCTTGCAGCATCAGAGACCCAGGTTCAATCCTAACCTTGGGTGCTGTCTGTGTGAAGTTTGCACGTTCTCCCTGTGACTGTGTAGGCTAGTAGTATTGTCTAGTAGTATTGTCAAGAAGTATTGTCATTTTTTTCCTCTGGGTGCTCCAGTTTACTCCCACATCCAAAAGACGTGTGGGTTGGTAGGTCCATTGGCCACTGTAAATTGCCCCCAGTGCATAGGTGAGTAGTAAAATCTGGGGGGAGATGGTAGAACGTGGGGAAAATAGGATGAAGGTAAGATTAGTATAAATGGCTGGTCGATGGTCAGCGGGGACTGGATGGGCCTGTTTCTGTGCTGTATCTCTCTATGACTCCACAACTGGTTGCTATAAACTTTGAGGGCCCCAGGTAATATTGATGGGGCACATTTCCGATACCAAAAATATGCTACCAAGTACTTCTTTTGGAGGTTGGCCACTGGATGACAAGTATTGGCATTGGTTTATTATTGTCACTTGTAACGAGGTACAGTGAAAAACCTGTCTTGCATACCGATCATACAGGTCAATTCATTACACAGTGCAATTACATTGAATTAGTACAGAGTGCATTGAGGTAGTACAGGTAAAAACAATAACAGTACAGAATAAAGTGTCACAGCTACAGAGGAAGTGCAGTGCAATAAGGTGCAAGGTCACAACAAGGTAGATCGTGAGGTCAGAGTCCATCTCATCGTATAAGGGAACCATTCAATATTCTTATCACAGTGGGATAGAAGCTGTCTTTGAGCCTGGTGGTATGTGCCCTCAGGCTCCTGTATCTTCTGCCTGATGGGAGAGGAGAGAAGAGAGAATGACCCGGGTGGGTGGGGTCTTTGATTATGCTGGCTGCTTCGCCAAGGCAGCGAGAGGTAAAGGAGGGGAGGCTGGTTTCCGTGATGTACTGGGCTATGTCCACAACTCTCTGCAGTTTCTTGAGGTCCTGGGCAGAGCAGTTGCTATACCAAGCCATGATACATCCAGATAGGATGCTTTCTATGGTGCATTAATAAAAGTTGGTGAGTGTCAAAGGGGACAAACCGAATTTCTTTAGACTCCTGTTTAGCCTCATGTGGTCACATATTTGGGCTCGGGGGGAGGGTATGCAGGTGAGGGGGTACAAACCTGGCATTTTGATAGGGTGGAGAATAAGTATTTCGAAGATGTTCGGTGCCACTGTGGGTCTGTGAGCAGGATGGTGAACAGGACTTGGCTGTGAGTCGAGACACTGGCAGTGGGTTTACACAGCCTCTAGTTTACAACGGGTAGGTTAGATTAGATTAATTTGTTGTCAATATACACCAGTGAAATTCCTTGTTCACATGAAGCTCACAGAGTAAACAGCATACATGGCAATAACAAATGCAACAATACAATAAGCGCAAAACAACAGAATGGTGTGGAGATTGCAGTGCAATCTGAAGTAGTGCAAAAAGAAATGCTAAAGTGACAATAACAGAATAACTGAGGGAGGGAGAATTGAGAGTCTGCGTATATGGCAGCACCACCAGGAAGGGGATGTGAAAGGGGTGATTGGTTCAGGATTCTGACAGCAGTGGGGATGAAGCTGTTCTGAAGTCCGGACATTCGGGCTTTCAAGCTCCTGTACCTTCTCCCAGAAGGTAGAAGTGAGAAAAGGGAATGGCCAGGGTGGCCGGCATCCTTGACAACGCAACGCACTGTGAAGATGGACAGGGTGGAAGGAAGTGACGAGCCCGTGATGGACTGGGCAGTCTGCGTAGAATGAGAGAATGGGTTGAGGTGTGTAAACGTCAGGGTATCATTTTGAAGGTTTCAGTAGTGAGGTGGGGTGGTGATGGTGGGTGCAACCAGCAATGATACAGAGGAGGAAATAGGTGGGTGTAGGGAGGGAAAGAGAGGGAAAAAGTGGAAGACAGAGGCATAGATGATGAGGGGCTTTTGACAAGAACAATTTCCATATTTAGCATGTTTTCAGGGGTGCAGCACAGTGGTGCGGCAGTTAGTGCTGTTGCCTCACAGCTCCAGAGGACCGGGTTCAATCCTGACCTTTGTTGCTTTTTGTGTGGACTTTGCACATTGCTCTCCAATCCCAAAGATTAGCAGGTTAACTGGTAACTGTAAGTTACCCTTTCGTATAGTTAGTAGCAAAGGAATCAAAGAGTTAATGGGCATGTGAGAGAGAATAAGTTGCAGGGTTACTGGGAAATAAGAGAGGGAATGGGACTGAGGACAGGGCTGTACTGTGGGCTAGCATGGACACAATGGGCTGAATATCCTCTTTCCATCTTGTAATAAGCAAGTTAACAGTTATTTCATGTAGCAAATTGAAGCACTTTCACAGCCAATGGATTAGCTCTGAAGTGCAGTCACTGCTGTAATGTAGGAAACACGGCCCTTGGTTTGTGGACAGTAGACTCCCAGAGGCAGGAACGTGCTAATGGCCAGATGGTCTGCTTTCTAACTTCTGTGATTTCAGAGTCTAACATGGAATTCGGATCCATACTGTGCAAATATCTCCACAGAGACCCAACACAATGTGCTAATGATTGTATCAGAAGGATTTGGAACCATGGCTTCTCAAAGATGGAGAGAGAAGAGGGTTTGCAGGAGCCTCCTTGTGCAGGATTACAATCGCTTCAATCTCTGCGTTACTCTGATACTGGTGACCAAGGAGTAACGGTGGGGGTTCTGCTAAGTGGGACCTATTGCTCACATTCTCTGCTTGGATCCTCCAACTAATATGAGACAGAAACAGAAGGGTAAACTTGCTGGGTTGGAGGGCCCTTGATGCAAACGCCATGGCCACAGCATGATATCACGTGACCTGAGTGGAGCAGAATAAGCCTCACCAACAAACTTTTGATAAGAAAAAAGCCACACCCCCAGCTTTGCTGGCTGTCAAAGCTACTAAACTTTTTGTACTATAAATGTCTCTGACATTAAGAAACACTCTACTAAAAATAAAATAAAGAAATTCAAGTCTCAATTCAAAAAAATTAAAAATCACCTAAAAGATTTCAAAATAATTAAAAATATTATTGCAAACTCAAATAATTGTCAAATCTTAATCATTATTTGTTCTTCCTCACAACACAACTCACATCACGGAAACCAGCCTCCCCTTCATGGACTCTGTCTACACTTCTCGCTACCTCGGTAAAGCAGCCAGCATAATCAAAGACCCCTCCTACCCCGGACATTCTCTCTTCTCCGCCGTCCCATCAGGCAGAAGATACAAAAGCCTGACAGCATGTACCAGAAGGCTCAATGACAGTTTCTATCCCACTGTTATAAGACAGTTGAACAGTCCCCTAGTAAGATGAGATGGACTCTTGACCTCACAATCTACCTTGTTATGACCTTGCACCTTATTGTCTACCTGCACTGCACTTTATCTGTAGCTGTGACACTTTACTCTGCATTCTGTAGTATTTTACCTTGTACTACCTCAATGCACTGTGTAATGAATTGACCTGTATGATCGATATGCGAGACAAGTTTTTCACTGTACCTCGGTACAAGTGACAATAATAAACCAATTCCAATTCCAATTCCACTGAAGTCACAAGAGAGGCTGCAGACGCTGGGATCTGGAGCAAGAAACAAACTGTTGGAAGAACTCAGGCAGCATGTGTGGAGGCAAAGCGATGGTTAACATTTCAGGTTGAGACCCTGCATCAGGACCCAGCATCTTCATTGAAAGGAATGAATCTGTGGATCCTGCTGCCGGTCACCAGGCCTACACCAGCACAAGATCTGTGAGCAGAGTCTTCAGGGTAGATGGTGGGAGATGTCAGCATCGTTGTGCTCTGATTTGCAGTCTTTGGGGATTTCACTGAAAGATTTGTGTAAGGAAACACATGTGTCAATGCCCTGAGCTTGTTTGCATTCATGGTGGGTAAATACCAATGGTTCACCAGTATTTTCCAGCAGGATTTGGACCATAGAACTTCTGGATGATCTGTATCCTGGTAACCTGGATCTTGGCAAGTCCAAGGATTTCATTGTCAAGGTGATGGGGAAACTGTCCAGAAATGGTCATAATCCCAAGTAAAGTCAAAGTTCAATCACATAACACAAACAAAATTATGAGATTTGAAATTGATCCCCATAACGGAGACATTTAAAACCAGGGCAGGCTTAAAGTGAGGAGTTAATGGGTTAGAGGAGATCTGAGGAATTTTTGTTTCACCTGGAGGGTGTTTGCAGCCAGGAACACACCGGCTGAAGAGGTGATGGGCCCAGGAGAAGTATATTTTGTCAGAGGATTGACCATTAGAGGATTGAGAAGAAAAGAGCTTTAAAAAACATGATTTATGGCTTTTTGCCTTTATTTGCATTCATTCCCTTTTTACCTCTGTATTACTCTTAGAGATCACGATTTCTGATTTTGTCCTAGTCTGCAGTTCTAATGTTCCCCATGTGCTTTGCAGTTTTTGGAGAGATTGTATCTGTCAGTCTCATCTCTCCTTAGAGAGTTCCTGCATAATATCCAGGAAATTATGTAAGGACCACTCTGTCCATTGCAAAGTGATGGGCAGGCAAAGACACAAACCTATCGCTGATTTTCTGTCAGACTGTTAAACAATCCAGGTCTTTCCTTCACTCATTGTTCGATCTCTCCATAGTCAGATAACAACACTGCACAACAGCAGCGGAAACTTCAGCCTCCCGGGAATCTGTGTGTTGTTGTGGATAATGCAGACAAGTCCAAGAACAGAGTTATTAGAACAGTCAATCCTGCCATTCTTCCAGTTACGCAGCTGTATAAACCCACGGAGACTAGGACAGTCAGTCTGCAGAGAGGCGTAATAAAAACTGACTTGAAATTTGATCATGCACCCTTTATCTTATGGAGTCATAATCAAAAAGCACAGGAAAAGGCCCTTCAGCCCACCACATCCATTCCGACCAGCAAGGACCCATCCATACGAATCCCATTTACCAGCACTGGGTCGGTAGCTTTCTATCCCTTGGTAATTCAAGTGCTCATCCAGATAGTTTTTTTAAATGAAAGTACATGCCTCCACCACCTTGTCAAGCAATGTATTTCAGACCGCAACCATCCTCTCAGTGAGAAAACTTTCCCTCAGGTCCCCCCTAACCCTCTTACTCTTCACCTTAAACCAATGCCCTCTGGTTACAGATGTCTCCATTATGGGAAGAAAAGATTCTCACTGAATCACTCTATCCATGCCTCTCATAATTTTGTTTGTGTTACGTGATTGAAATTTGACTTTACCTGAAGTGAAATGGGATTGCGATCATTTCTAGGCCATTTCATGTCACCCTTGAAATTTGGCCATGGACTTCCAGGTGTGACTCACTCATCTGGTTATCAGACATGGGGACATAAATGTTCCTTTTGTAGCACAGTGGGGATATTTGGTCAAACTGTCCTGGGAAGACAAGTAGGCCTTCAGAACTCAGGGATAGTTTGGGATCCTTGTAAGATCATCCTTTGATAAATCCTTGATTTTTGTTTCCTTCTGTCCTCCAATCTCTCAGTCTCGTTTCTGACACCTACCCTCCCGACCCAAGGTTCAGACTCACAATAGAGATGATGATCTTGACACCATGCCAGTCCTAGGCCAGCTATCTGCACAATACAACCTCTCTCCCACTTAGCTTGTTCATCTACCCTACCTAAAGACATAATCCTGGGCCTTCAGCTCCCTTTGGTCACCATCAACCCCCCCACTCTGAACCCCTTGGACCCAGCCTTAGTCCTGAGTGGCTCATATTCAACAACAAAAATGCACATTGGCACCTGAGGGTTTCTGGTGTTATTTGGTAAAGGAGAAGTTATAGGCTATTATTTGCAAACAAAATTAAAGTTCACCAACCAATCTTAAATATGACAAGGCAGACTGGTTGAAGAAACTGGAAGTAAAACATTTATCTAAACCTCTCCACTAGCGTGAGAACGCTTGAGATGTTAAAGCCTCTGGGATCTGACGAGAAGTGGTAGATGGATCCAAAACTGGCTCTATGACAAAGCAGAGGGCAATGGTCAGTGGAAAGCTGTGAGTGGAGGGCTGGATTCAATAGGGTTCCACAGGGCTCAGCACCAAGTCCTTGCGTTTTATGGTTACATATCAATTACTTGGGCTTGAAAGGAGGGACCCATTAAGAAGCTTGCCAATGACAGCAAAATTGGCACCACATTGGGAAAACAATTAGGAACAGATCTGTGGCACATCCCTTCAATCCAACTAAAGTCTTCTTACAATCCTCTTTCAAACAGAAAAGTAGAGGTAAAAAATTGTCGTTGGTTGCTTGCTGGTAACCTTGTTGAAGATACAAGCGTGTGTTTGAATGGACATAAGAAACACATTCTCTTCTGTTGAATGTGCATATAGTAGTCACATCCTCAATCCAGCATTTGAAATTGGGATCCATTGAATTTATGAAGCAGATTTGGATGTGAAATTGCTATTGTATATGTGCTTATGGTGCATTAGACCAACAATGAATTTCTGACTTTTCGTTTGAAAAAAACTGAAATAATTGAAACTCGATATTGGTGATTGTAAATACAAACCCTGCCTGCAGAATCTGGAGCTAATTTCCAGCACTGATATTTATCAGCAACAGAACTGACCACCTTCTGACTCTCCACACAAATTCCACGTCTAAAATACCACAGGTCGGGTTATGGAACACTTGCCACTTGTTCGGACGACTCCATCTTCAACAGTGCTCGAGAAGGCTGACACCACTTAGGATGGTAGCCCCCTTAATTGGCATCATCCCTTCCAGAACCCTCCACATTAAACAATAACCACACTGTGGCTGCAGTGTGCATCATCTACAAGATACAGCAACACACCCAGGTTTCTTTGACTGTACCTCTTCAAATCCCTGAACCCTGACACCAAGAAGGACAATGAAGTAGGTGCATGGGAGCACGTACAAGTTTCCTTTCAGCGGGTTAAGTTGAGTTGAGTTCATTGTCATCTGCAGAAGTACATGTACGCAATGAAAAACTTACTTGCAGCAGCATCACAGGCACATAGCATCATTTAAGCAGCATTCATGATAAAATCATAAATTAAACACAAGTTTTACAAGAAAGAACACAATTAGAACAAAAAAAATGTATATTTTAGTGATCAAAGTGCTCATAGTGTTGCTAAACTGTAGTGATTAGGGTTGTGCCGGTTGGTTCAAGAACAGAATAATTGAAGGGAAGGTGCTGCTCTTGAAGCTGGTGGTGTGGTCATGCACACAACATTCCGACTTGGCAATATATCACTGTTCCTTCATTGCTGCCGTGGTAATGTCGAGGAACCCCCGTGCAAACAGCAGTTTGGGAGCACCCTTACCACAAGACTGGCAGCAGTTTAAGATGGCAAGTCCCCCTCAAAAGTAATTAGGGATGGGCAGCCTTGTTAATGGTGTATGAAGAAAATAAAAGAATCAGCACAGGCTGTGAAAGGAACTGAGCCATTATTACTTAGAATATGAAGAGAAAGAGGTAGATTTTACACGTAGTGCTGAGTGACTGTGGAGGGAGTACATAATGAGAGGACAGATATCACTGTGATCGCACAACTTCCTGTCCATTTACCAACTGGATGCACAAATAATTAAAAAAAACACAATACAATGTAGCTCCAAAGAGGTCATTCAATGCATCATAACTCTACTGGCTCTTTGAGTTCTCCGTTAGCTTCACTCTTTCCCCATCAGCTGATAAATTTCTGCTATGCAGTTATTTATCCAATTCCCTTTTGAAGGTTGCCACCGAACCTGCTCTCTCCTCCCTTTCTGGTGGCACTTTCCAGATGTCAACAGTTGGTTGAAAATATATAAATACCCCAATTCTCCCCTCTGGTCCTGATGCCATTTACTTCAGCTCAGTTTCCTCTGGTGACTAATCTGCTCACCAGAGGGAAAAGGTTTCCCAACACGAAGAGACTCTGAACACTTACCATCATCCCTCACGTGGAAGATCAATTTAGTGTCATCTGGAAGAAATAGAAAGAAACAGATTAGCAAGAATGCCCATGTTGATGCACAATAGTAACCTCAGGTCTAAACATAAGTGCTTTGATTTTTCATTTGAAAATATAACAATACCTATTCTTATCAACAAATCTGAATCACTGAGTTTTCTCTGAATCTAATTTGTTCTTTTTGTCTAGCCCTCTGAATTTCTGTTTCTCTCTGACACGACTCAAAGTGGTTTCCATGTTTTTCCTGGATAATCAACAATCCTCCTTTAGAGTCTTAGAGTTATTCAGCATGGGAACAGGCCCTTCGGCCCAACTCATCCATCAAGTGGTTGACTTGAGCTAGTCCCATTTCCCCACATTTGCCCCATATCCTTCTAAACCTTTCCTAACCATGTACCAGTCCAATTGTCTTTTAAACATTTTAATTGTACCTACGTCTAAAACATCCTCTGGCAGCTTGTTCCATCTTCCCATCACCCTCTGTGTGAAAAACTTGCCCCTCAGGTCCCTTCTAAATCTTTCCACTTTCACCTTAAACCTATGCCTCTGGTTTTGACTCCCCTACCTGGGAGGAAGACTGCGACCGTTCACCTTATCTTTGCCCCTCGTGATTTTAGAAATCTCTCCAAGTTCACCCCTCAGCCTCTTATGTCCTGCCTTATGTCAGCCTGTCCTGGTTCAACCACATAGACGCCATGACCAAGAAATTTCATCAGTGCCTCTACTTCCTCAGGAGGCTAAACAAATTGGGAATGTCCCCTTTGACACTCACCAACTTTTATCGATGCACCAGAGAAAGCATCCTTTCTGGATGCATCACGGCTTGGTATGGCAACTGCTCTGCCCAGGACCGCAAGAAACCGCAGAGAGTTGTGGACACAGCCCAGCACATCACAGAAACCAGCCTCCCCTCCATGGACTCTGTCTATACCCCATGCTGCCTTGGTGAAGCAGCCAGCTTAATCAAAGACCCCACCCACCCGAGTCATTCTCTCTTCTCTCCCATAGGGTTGTAGATACAGGAGCCTGAGGGTACATACCTCCAATATCAAGGACAGCTTCTACCTCACTGTGATAAGACTATTGAATGGTTCCCTTATACGATGAGATGGACTCTTGACCTCACAATCTACCTTGTTTGACCTTGCACCTTATTGTCTACCTGCACTGCACTTCCTCTATAGCTGTGACACTTTACTCTGTATTCTGTTATTGTTTTTACCCTGTACTACATCAATGCACTCTGTACTAGCTCAATGTATCTGCACTGTGTAATGAGTTGATCTGTATGATCAGTAATGCAAGACATGTTTTTCACTGTACCTCGGTACAAGTGACAATAATAAACCAATACCAATGTTCCAGGGAAAAAAGTCTCAGCCTATCCAGCCTCTCCTTACAGCTCAACCTGTCCAGTCCTGTTAGCATCCCCATGATGTTTTTCTGCACCCTTTCCAGTTTAATGACATCCTTCCTACACCCAGGTGACCAGAACTGCAGACAGTATCCCAGGGGCGACCTGTCCAAAGTCTTGTACAGTGGTAACATAATGTCCCAACTCTTGTACTCAATGCCCTGACCGATGAAGGCAAGTGTGCCAAACACGTTCTTCATCACCCTGCCTATATGTGCCTCCACTTTCCAGGAAGTATGTACCTGCACCCCTAAGTCCTTCTGTTCTACAACACTCTCCAGGGCCCTACGATTTACTGTGCAAGTCCTGTCCTGGTTTAACTTAAAATCAAACTTAAAGTTTTGACTTAAAGTTTTGACTCCAAGTCAAAACATTCCCACTCAATGGGAACAGATTCATTGATTGCAAATATTGTATCAAATGTAAGACAGCTGACTAGACTGCTTACAATTTATATTCCTTTCATACAATGGATCCAACTGTGAAACACATGGCAAATCCTGAATGATGTTCCCTAGGATATTAAATATGTGGGCAGATTGCCCAAACAATTCTGAGGAAGAAGATAAAAAAAAACAGCGGATCTAACAAAAGGTTAGCTGCACTTTGAACAGTTCCACAGAGATTCACATCAACAGAGAAACACTTCAGTGCAGTTTCACCCTCCTTCATTATATGAGACTCTGGTGTTGCCAATCTTGGTTGGACCCTGCAGAATATTACATCATGTGGCCTCTCACACCTTTAACCAGCCATCGGTCACTAACTGCCAATCTTCTTGGCAAACTAAATGGAAAGCAATCTGAATCATTTTTAACCAACTGCCTGATACATGACAGGCAGTCAACTTTACTCCCTTTACTGCTTTATATAATTAAAAGACTACTGTTACCAACAAAAGTGAATACATATTATTTTCTTAAATAACTCCTATAACTTTCTTCTGGATTTGTTCAGAGCAGATTTGAGAGTTTAATGTTTAAAGAGACTCCAATCCCAAGGACTGGCTGGGCTGGATCTTGCTGGATATTACTGGCCACTTCTTTCAGAACCTCAGGCTTTTAACTGCTTAAATGACAGCAAGTCGAAGACTTGCGTGAATATTTACTCACCGGCCTTTCCGTTCAAAGGAGCCCACATTGCCCATCCACTTCGAACAGGACCTTACGAAGAGCGATTCAGTTACTCCCTCATCCCAGTACTTTCCACAGATCTGCAATTCCTGACCTTTTAGTATTTATCCAGTTGAAGCCAGTTATTAACTCTACATCCACCACTATGTCAGGCAAATTCTAACCTCGACTTGGTCTGGGCTGGTCTCTGGTCTATTCATCTCACCAAGTAACACAAACTTTCAGCAACTGATAGAAAACAGGTATAGGTCAGTTTGTGGGGCATTTATGTGGATTAAAGTGCTCAGTGCCTAAAAATTGAATCTGTTTGCTCACCATCTTTATGCACAACTAGTGCACAAAAGCTGCTTTGCCTATGTTAAAATGCACCAGTGATTATTTCTTGATTGATTTGTGACCATTGAGATATTAGTCTGAACACCTTAGCGTGTTTGACATTTGCCTAGCATATACATACATCTTTTGGAGGCATTAATATCATAGTAACTATTTCAGCATTTACTGAAAGTGACTGCTGGAGGTGTAACCTATGACCCGTGTTTTTCACTTACAGTAAAGCATGTAGCAAACATCACAGCAAATTGGCAAAGGGACTCAAATTAAATGTTCTCCTCTGGGACGACAATACTTTGCCCATGTTGAAGATGTTGAGGCAGGCACGGTAGTATAGCGGTTAGCATAACGCTTTACAGCATCAGCAACCCTGGTTCAATTCCGGCCACTGCCTGTAAGGAGTTTGTACATTCTCCCCGTGTCTGTGTGGGTTTCCTCCAGGTGCTCCGGTTTCCTCCCACATTCCAAAGACATATGAGTTAGGAAGTTGTGGGCATGCTATGTTGGCGCTGGAAGTGCGACGACACTTGCAGGCTGCCCGCAGAACACTACGCTAAAAGATGCATTTCACTGTGTGTTTGCTGGGTCACTGGTACTGTAATAGCGTTATGCTAACCGCTACACTACTGTACCTGCCCTTTGATAAGTAAACTTAGAAATGGATGACACAGGTCTCACGTAATGATGCTGGTAATTACTGTATGAGTTGTGATGTTTAAGTCATCCTGAACTCTGTATCTGTGTGAGTTCCTTGCACATACTCAAATAAACCTGAGAACAAAGGCATTTCAGTTTGAAGTGATTATCATGGGCTGTGGAGAGTGACTAACACCCACAACACCTACATTCTCTCCTGTCCACAGGATCACAGGCAATGCGTAAAGTTCCTGTCTTATGCAAGGTGCTGATGTCACTAGCCCTTTGGTAAGCCTGTACTTAACAGTAGCTTGGGGGCCACTTGTGGCTCGGGGGCCCAATGAACCAGACCATTGCATAACTACTCCCTAGACACACAGTTCAACACCATGGCTCTCACTCCCTGCCCTATTTTCCCTCATTTCCACAGTAACATTTTGTGCTGCAACACTGCAGCTGCCTTGAAAAATGTCCTTTAAGGTCCGAGTTACTCTCCAGCAGTCAGCACAGCAAGGATGTGGCAGCTGCACATTCTGCAGGCAGTTGTATCAGGGACCATGGCGGAAGGTGAAAACCAGCAACTTTTATTGGTATTGGTATTGGTTTATTATTGTCAGTTGTACCGAGGTACAGTGAAAAACTTGTCTTGCATACCGTTCGTACAGATCAATTCATTACACAGTGCAGGTACATTGAGTTAGTACAGAGTGCATTGAGGTAGTACAGGTAAAAAACAATAACAGTACAGAGTAAAGTGTCACAGCAACAGAGAAAGTGCAGTGCAATAAGGTGCAAGGACACAACAAGGTAGATCATGAGGTCAGAGTCCATCTCATCGTATAAGGGAACCATTCAATAGTCTGGGCCATTCATCAGTAACTGGGCTTTTCACCAGTTCTTTGTGGCTCATGTGATTGGGGATTACACACAGCGTCTGTTCAACACAAAGAAGGAGCTCCAATATCTAGAGCCTGCTAGTTCATCTGGAGTTGTAGGAGAATTCACCTTGGGTGGCACTGTGCCACAACTAGTAGGGCCGCTGCCTCACTGCTCCAGAGACCTGGGTTCAATCCTGACCTGTCTGTGTGGAGTTTGCACGTTCCCCCTGTGACTGTGTGGGTTTCCCCCGGCTGCTCCGGTTTCCTCCCACATCTCAAAGACATGCAGGCTGGTGGGTTAATTGGCTGCTGCAAATTGCCCCTGGCGTGTAGGGTGAGTGGTAGAATCTGAGTGTTGATGGGGACGTGGGGAGAATAAAATGTGATTAATACAACTGGGTGGTTGATGACCAGAATTGATTCAGTGGGCCAAAGGGCCTGTTTCCATGTTGTATGGCTCCGTGACGCTACGTGTTTTCAGCTTTTTTTTAATAATACCAACAGCTGGATTTGGAGCCTGTTTTTCATGATTAACAAATTAACAGAAGAGAATGCCAGTACTCCAGCTTCTCAAGCTTGTCCTGGTGAGGGCACATTTAGAACATAGAACACGACAGCACAGTACAGGCTCTTTGGCCCACAATGCTGTGCCGACATTCTATCCTGCTCTAAGATCTATCTAACCACATAGCCCCCCATTTCTCTATCATTCATGTATCTATCTAAGAGTCTCTTAAATGTCCCTAATGTATCTGCCCCCACAACCTCTGCCGGCAGTGCGTTCCACGCACCTGCCACTCTCTGTGTAAAAAACTTACGCCTGACATCCCCCTTATACCTTCCTCCAATCACCTTAAAATTATATCCCCTCGTGTTAGCCATTGTCACCCCGGGAAAAAATCTCTGACTGTCCACTCGGTCTATGCCTCTTATCATCTTGTATCATAACATTTGTGTCATAACAGCCTGGGGAGCTAAGTATTGTGTAAGCACAGTGAAAATCTGAAGACAAACAGAGTTGTGTTTCAAAGCTTCAACATATAACAGGTGTAAATTAAAGCAAATCTTGCACAATATAGGCTGAAATACTCTGGTGATTTATGAGGTTGCAGTGCAAGTTATGGAAGTGTTTAATGAACTGTGAGTTTCGGTCATTAAAGTAGCTATGACTGAGGTTTATTGTTTGAAACTGCCTCGGGCTGGAGCAGCAGCAGTACTGTGTTACTGACAGAGTAAATTATATTAACCACTCTGCACTTTTCCCTCTATTGATTTGTTAATTATTTCCATTATATTTGCATAAACTACTCAAAACCATTTCCCACACACTTCATTACTGTTTTTCAGCCACAGTTGTGTGGTGTTTAATGAATCATTAAATATTACCACTCAAAAGTGGCTACTCAGCCCACTATTCCTGTACTATCACTTGAAAGAGCAAACCAATTAGCCACACTTTTAGCCCCAGAAACTTTGGAAACTCTGGAAGCTCAGCCCAATACATCACGAGCACATCCCTCCTCACCATTGGTAGTATCTAGAGGAGGTGCTGCCTAGAGAAGGCAACATCCACCATCAAAGATCCCCACCATCCAGGCCATGCCATCTTCTCGCAGCTACCATCGGGCAGGAGGTACAGAAGCCTGAAGTTCCACACCACCAGGTTCAAGAACAGCTACTTCCCTTCAACCATTCAGTTCTTGAACCAACCAGCACAACCCTAATCACTAGAGTTTAGCAACACCATGACCACTTTGATCACTTTGCACTAAAATGGACTTTTTTTTGTTCTAATTGTGTTCTTTCTCGTAAAAATTTTGTTTATTTTATGTTTTTTTTTCTTGTGAATGCTGCTTATATGATGCTATGTGCCTGTGATGCTGCTGCAAGTAAGTTTTCATTGCACCTCTGCATACACGGACTTGTGCCAATGACAATAAACTTGACTTTAACTTTTTCCTTCACCAGTATGTATCCAACTCCCTGTTGAAAGTTACCACTGCATATACTTCCATCAGCCTTTCAGGCTATGTATTCTAGGACAGATCTGCAAAAATTACTCTCATCTCCCCACTGACTCGTTTGTCATTTATATTTTACATTTAATACGATACAGATGGAGGCTATTTGGCCCATTGAGCCCATGCTAGCTCCCGGGGGAGCAATCCCATCAGTCCCAATCTCTCTCCATATTTCCCAGCACCCTTGCAACTTATTCTCTCTTACAAATGCTCGTCATCTCCCCTTTGATTCTTTTTCCATTTACCTACACTAAGGGGTACTTTACTGTAGCCAATTAATGTACCAGCACATCTTTGGGACATGGGAAAAAACTGGAGCACCCTTGGGAAACCCACACAGTCACAGTGAGAATGTGCAAACTCCACAGAAACAGCACCCAAGGTCGGGATTGAACCCAGGTCCCTGCAAATGTGAGGTTGCAACATTGTGCTACCCTATCTTAATTTTAAGTCGATATCTTCCGGTCACCTGTCAGCTGACTCTGTCAAAATCCTTCATCTGCCTTAGCCTACACCTTCAGGAAAAAACAGGCCCATTTGCCTTCCATCCAACCAATCAAATTAGTGCTGAATATTTATGCTTATTGCACCAGTGAGTTGATTAGCTGGCTTTTCCTTCAGTCACAGGCCAAACGCAGATTAACAATGCTCGATTTATGGATACCACTACATGTGAACAAGCTCCCATAATATTATTAAATTTAAAAGTCTTACATACATACATACATTCGTTCTTATGAATGGCAGAACTATGAATGGCTCTCGCTCTCCACTTTTAGTAATTGTTCTCTCTCATCAGTCTTATGTGCTTTTGATGCTGTTCATTACAATACTGTGGAGGTTTGATTACCAAAGCGAGTGACTTTTGTGTGTTTTCTGACTTATCGATGAAATCGACTTACAGATGTCTGTAAAAACGGAACCATTTGTTACCCAGAACGGCCTGTAGTTAAACAGCATAATGTGATCCTCCGTCAAACTGTGGTAGACCCAAACAAGGCCAAACCACTGAAGGGAAAGTTTCAATTGTACTGTGCGTGGGAGTGTATCTGGGGAATTCCGGTCTATCCAGTTTATCATGTGCTCCCCACGCATCATGGTCCATGCCAAAAACACCAAGCTGAAATTTCACCTCACAACTTGACAACACAGAATAAACTTGTGAAGTTCACTGTGAGTGATCTTATAAAATTTAGCAATGCTTGTAAATGCAGCGAAGAATATCCCTAAACACGCCCTTTAGGCCTCAATACAATGTTAATCCAATATTTCCATATTTTCTCCTGACATAGGAAGAGGCCATTCAGCCCATCAAACCTATTCCAGCTCAAAGAGCAATCCCATTCTCCCACTAATTTTCCTTGTAATCTATCCTCCCCACATTCCCATCAACTCCCCCCTAAGATTCTTCTGCTCACCTACACACCAGAGGCAACTTACAGCAGCCAGTTAATCCACCAACCCATCTTCAGGATGTGGGAGGAACCCAGAACATCCTGAGGATGCCCACATGGACTCAGGGACAGCGTTAGTGGTCAGACTTGAATGCAGATCACTGATGCTCTGAGGCAGAAGCTCAGAAGTGAGGCTAGGGGATTGCACAGGGGAAGAGCATGACCCCTCTCTATAATCAATAAGCACATTAAGGATGCATGCATACACCCCTTTATGTATAATTTCAGTCTGTTTAAAGTCCATTTCCAAAATTGGTCAGAGTAAACAAATAATATTGTGCTCTCTCCAATCTGCCTCCCAGATTTTCCCCCTTGCACTAGCCCTGCATTAACATTGGCCTTTTGCAGCCATGTGGCTCCCAATGACCTTGAGGTCTCAGCAGCTTGGCCATCTGGTGAGCAGAGTGAGCCAACAAGTGGTGACCAGGTGCCTTTAGCCCCGCCCTGACATGTCTGACACCTCTGGCTGTCCAATGGCCATCCTCACCTTTGCAAATGTCTCTGATGTTCAAAGCCACATAAAACAGTTGAAATTGATTTAAATAATAAAAATTCTAAAATTATTTAAAATTCAAAAATAATAAATTTATAAAAAACACATTTAATTAATTAAAGCTTAAGGACAGCTTCTATCCCACTGTGATAAGACTATTGAACGGTTTCCTTATACGATGAGATGGACTCTGACCTCATGATCTACCTTGTTGTGACCTTGCACCTTACTGCACTGCACTTCCTCTGTAGCTGTGACACTTAACTCTGTAACTGTTACTGTTTTTACCTGTACTACATCAATGCACTCTGTACTAGCTCAATGTAACTGCACTGTGTAATGAATTGACCTGTACGATCAGTATGCAAGACAAGTTTTTCACTGTACCTTGGTACAAGTGACAATAATAAACCAATACCAATAAAAACAACTTCTTCCTCTCCGCCATCAAATTTCTGAATGGTCCATGACCCCATGAACACTACCTCATTATTCCTCTTTTGCACTATTTATTTATTTTTGAAGCTTATAGTAATTTTTATGTCTCCATGTCTTGCACTGTAATGCTGCTGCAAAACAACAAATTTCGCAACACATCACCTGATTCTGATTCTGATTCTGAGTTAATAAAAAGTACTGCTAAATTTACATTTTCAGTGATGTTCCCTAGCACTATCCAGATGAGGGGTACTGTGCCTGAGGGCCTTGGCTCAGTAGGTTATGGACAACCTTGGACTGAATGGTGAGTATAGAGACAAAGGGAGGTACACCTGATGTCCAGCATGCTCCGTAGGTCTGTCCTGCAGTACACTAGTGGGGAGTTCAAGTAGGATGGGATGTGCAGGCTATAGTTTGCCCACGATTCTCTACAGGACAGCCAGCTACACCAGTGTGATCCAGCAAGAAGCAACCCAGAGAACATCATTCAGTAGAAACCATGTGCACTTTATACTAGTCTGGCCTTCACTCTACCCTGTTAATCTCTACCTGGTTAATACCAATACCAATACCAATACCAATAATCTCCCATAGGCAAAGTTCTCTAAATATTTCTTAAAGGCAATCAAGTAATATTTGGAAGTATTTATCTTTGCTCATTTCAGGTTTGTAATTGTTTGTGTTATGGTACAATTAACATTCAGGATTCTATAAATTATTCTGGATAGGCTGGTTATTTTTCCCTACACGTCTTTCACCCGTTGCTGATGGCTGTCAAGTGAGACTATAGCCCAGAGGCAAAGAGTTATAACTTTAGTGCTGTAATATTAAAATTGCAATGGTTTTATTTAATCCATTTTATTGTTCAATAAAACGCAAGAAAATAAAATAAAAGCAATATGCCGTTCAGATCTGCAGCGGAATGGAAAATTGTGAACACTTGTAGTTGAAGGCCACATAACAGAATATTGATTAGGCACATTGATCAACCTGTGAACTGGTGTTGGTTAAAGCCAATATGATATTTTAACCTCGACTCTCATTTGACCCAGAGTTAATACAGCGATTCAGCAGGATGGCACCAATTTGTTTTTGGATTCAGACAAACTCGCCAACTGCAGGTTAAGGAACTGGTACAGTTCTGGAATGAAAGCAAACAAGACCTTTCGCAGGAACTCAGCCCCAAGGAACCCCTGGAAATCACGCTGATACTATATTGGCCAGTAGATCCTTCTGGGACCAAAATATAGTTGCTCAAGGGGGCCAGCCTCCTATCTTAGAACGCCACACACCCATGTACTTTGGTGTTCCATCTCATGGAACATGCATATTTTCAAGAGGGCTCCCAGAGTAGGTCCCAATTCAG
This sequence comes from Pristis pectinata, assembly GCF_009764475.1. NCBI lineage: Eukaryota > Metazoa > Chordata > Chondrichthyes > Rhinopristiformes > Pristidae > Pristis > Pristis pectinata. The sequence goes on from NC_067429.1 coordinate 6,277,843, forward strand.
CCTTTAACTTCCTTGCTATCCTTGTGCCTAGATGGAGCCTAGGGGAGGAGTGAAGCACGAAAGGGGTGTCCAAAGAATGGAGCCTGGGAGGGTGTCCAGTGTTGCTCAAAGACTGGAGCCTCAATGAATATGAAGAATTGCCCAGAGATTGGGGCCTTGAGTTATGGAGAGGGGAGGTGGGATTGGCACAGTAGAAGTGCTGTGCACAATTTGGCAAAATAGTTAACAGCCAGGGGCCACATTGCCAAAGTTGGTCACCTTGTTTGAGCTTGAGAAAGCTTGAGAATACATATCACCAGGCTCAAGGACAACTTTTTTGGCTGTTATAAGACTCTTGAATGGACCTCTTATACAATAAAGATGAACTCTTGATCTCTCATTGTCATGGTCCTTGCACCTTATTGTCTACCTGCACTGCACCTTCTCTGTAACTGGAACACTATATTCTGCACTCTGTTATTGTTTTCATTTTGTACTACCTTAATGTACTCATGTATGAAATGACCTGTCTGGAACGCACGCAAAGAAAAGCTTTTCACTGTTTTTCAGTACATGTGACAATAATAAACCAATACCAATTATCAGTTGAAAGCTTGCTCTGCTGAAGCTTTATTTCACTGTGTTTCATGGTGTTTGCTTTGTGTGACTGGATGTCCATGACTGTAATAACAAAACCTTCCTTTCCTTCAAGTTATTATTGCTCATTCCATGTTAGGAATGTTCTCCACACTCCCTTGACCAAGGATGCCTCATTGGTACAGTAACCATCTGGTGTTGCACTGACATACTGCTCATCCATCTTGACTTACATTTACATAGCACCTTTAAAACACACTAATGCCCTTCAGGGAAGTGTTGACACTGAGCCACATTAGGAGATATTAGGCGATGGCTACAAACCTGGTCAAAGATGTGAGATTTAAAGGAGGAGAGAGAGGGAGAGGAGATGTAGAGGGTTAGGAGAGGACTCCAGAACTTGTGGCCTCAGCAGGTGAAGGCACAGCCACCATTGCTGAAGCGATTAAATGATCAGAACTGGAGGAGCACGAGGATCTTGGAGGGTTGTGCGGAGGAGGAGGCTGTAATGTGGGGAGGACCGGGGCTAAATTGGGATTTGTAACTGATGGGTGCTTTAAATTTTCTTCTAATCTGCTTTCAACTATAATTTGCAACTAAGTACTGTGGATGCTGGAAATCTGAAATAAAAACAGAACACCCTCAGTAGGGCAGACAGCACCAGTGGAGAGAGAAATAGTTATCGTTCCAGATTAATGACATAGCTTTGATGGAAGGAGATCAACCTGAAACATCATCTCTGTGTTTCTCACTATTTTCTGTTCTTATTTTAAATAATGACTTGCTGTTTTAAGATCAACAGCAGAAAAGAATGATACTTCAGTGATTTCATTTTGTTTGTGATTGAGAGATTCAAGGGAGCATGTTACAAATGGGAGTTCCCAGCAGGAGAGTCCATCAGAATGTTTGCATTAGCATTTCCCATGATTTTCCGGGCGAGGATGTCAGCAGCAGAATGTGAGAAGCTGAATTCTTTGGTGGTGGGATTGAGCACCGGACCTCACAGATATGGAGTCATAGAGTCACAGAGTCTTACAGCACAGAAACAGGCCCATGCTGACCTTTTGCCCATCTACACTGATTCCATTTGACTGCATTAGGATCCTACCCTTCTATGCTTCGTCTATTTAAGAGTCTGTCCAAACGTTTGTTAAACATAGTGATTGTATATGATTTCACCACCTCCTTTGACAGTACATTCCATATATCAACCACTCCCTTTTGAAAAAACTTACTCCTCAGATCCCTTTTCAAACTCTTTCCTTTCACCTTAAACCTACACACTCTTATTTTTTTATACCCCCACCATGGGAAAAAAGAGTGTATCAGTGCTTCTCATAATCTGGTGTACTTCTTTCAGGTCACACTTCAGCCTGCTTCATTACAGGGGTAACAAGGCCAGCCTATCCAATCTCTTCTCTTTAGTAAGAGAATTCATTCATCAGGCAACATCCTGGTGAATCTCCTCTGCACTCTCTCCAGTGCAAGCACATCCTTCCTTATAGTGTGGCAACCAGAACTGCACACAATACTCCAAATGTGGCTGACCAATGTTTTGTAAAGCAATGTTTTGTAAAGCAACATAATGTCCTAATTCTTATATTCTATGCCTTGAAGTATAAAGGCAAGCATGCCGTGTTCCTTCTTCAATACTCTATCCAGCTGTGTTGCCATTATGTCCTCGAACTATGGACTTGGGCCCCTAGGTCTGTCTGTTCATTAACATTCTTCAATGCCCTTCCACTTACTGTATAAGTGTGAACTCTATCTGACTTCCCATGGTCAAATAAGATAACCTGAAGGGGTAGAGAATTAAGAGGGGCATGAAGAGCGGTGGTTGGAACTGGATTCACTGCCTGCAATTGTGCTGGAGCAGGTTCCACTGTAGCCTTCAAAGGAGAAATGGTATTGGTATTGGTTTATTATTGTCACTTGTACCGAGGTACAGTGAAAAACTTGTCTTGCATACCGATCGTACAGGTCAATTCATTACACAGTGCAGTTACATTGAGTTAGTACAGAGTGCATTGAGGTAGTACAGGGTAAAAACAATAATAGTACAGTGTCATAGCTGCAGAGAAAGTGAAGTGCAGGTAGACAATAAGGTGCAAGGTCACAAGGTAGATCATGAGGTCAGAGTCCATCTCATTGTGTAAGGGAACTGTTCAGTAGTCTTATCACAGTGGGATGTTAGGATAAATGTACAGGAGAGGAAAATTTGTAAGTCTATGGGGAAAGGGTCGGTGGGTGGAATGAGAGAGCTGGCGCAGACACAATGGGCTGAATGGCCCCCTTTCTGTGATGTAACCATTCTACGATTTTACGATCAGAAGGAATCCTGAAATGACCTTCCATCTGAAAATCTCTGAGAGAAGCGGTTAGATAGTCTTGGAGTATTGCACTCAACTCTGGTCACCCCATTACAGGAAGGATGTGGAGGCTTTGGAGAGGGTGCAGAAGAGGTTTACCAGAATGCTGCCTGGATTAGAGGGCATGTGCTATAAGGAGAGGTTGGACAAACTTGGGTTGTCTTCTCTGGAGTGGCAGAGGCTGAGGGGAGACCTGATAGAAGTTTATAACATTATGAAAGGCAGAGATAGAGTAGACAGCTGGTATCTTTTTCCCAGTGTTGAAATGTCTAATACTAAAGGACAGGCATTTAAGGTGAGAGGGGGAAAGTTCAAAGGAGATGTGCGGGGCAAGAGTTTTACACAGGGAATGGTGGATGCCTGGAATGCGCTGCCAGAGGTGGTGGTGGAGGCAGATATGATAGAGATGTTTAAGAGGCTCTTAGATAGGTACATGAATGTGCAGAGAATGGAGGGATATGGATATTGTGTGGGCACTAGGGATTAGTTTAGTTAGGCATTTGATTACTAGTTTAATTAGTTTGGCACAAAAATGTAGGCCTGTGATGTTCTACGTTCTGTGTTCTATAGTCCCTCTCCCCTGTGCACATTAACCTGTCCCAGGTACGGAGGGCTGTTCAGCTGACCCTCTGTACCTGAGAATCGGCCCATGAGCCAGAGTGGGCCATGACTGGAGAATACGGTTCGGGTCGTGTACCCTGAGGCTCTGCCTCCTGACTGCCCTGACAGCCTTTTGACAGGTCACTGTAATAAGAACACAGAAACTAACTAAAAATATTAAAGTAAAATAAGGAAGTGATCTACCAAGCAACAAGCCTTCTGCTGGAGGAACTCAATGGGTCGAGCAGCATCTGTGGGAGGAAAGGAATTTTCGACGCTTTGAGTCAAAACGCTGCATCAAGTCTGAAGGATATGTGGCTGTAGTAGCCAATCTTGTTAAGAACATGGTCAAAGATCCAGACAGCAATGGAAACAAGAGAGGGGGAGCAGTGAGGGAGGGTCTCACAGAAGCCCCGTCGGAGAGAGGAGGAAGATGTCTTCCAAGTCATCAGGACTCCTGATGCAAGGTTTCGACCTGAACGTCGACAATTCCTTTCCTCCAGCAGATTGTTTGTTGCTCCAGATTCCAGCATCTGCAGTCTCTTGTGTCTCCAGTGATCTACCAAGGGTGGGCGACCCTGTTTCTAATATTAGTTCTCCCTGGTGTGAGGCTGAGACCAAGTGTGCAGATCAAGGGTTCTCTGTCCCTGGGTCACATGGTGGAGCAGGACTCAGATGTACCGCCAACTGACCTCTAGGCTGTTTCCCGCTTCTGTGTTTCACCAGAACTGTCAGCTGATAGAAACTTTGATCCAGGCATAAACTCCATATAGTGCACTAGGAGCACCCGGCAGACATTAATCCCAGACAGAACACCAAAGCTGAAGTCTGTAAGGGGTGACTCAGTTTGGTAACAGAGGCTGTGGCTATTGCAATTCAGCCCACTTCTTCCTTGCTATGAGAGTTCCTTGCTTCAGGTTACTACAAACCAGCTATGGAAACACAAGAGACTGCAGATGCTGGAACCTAAAGCAAAAACACAACCGTCATTTCTCTTATTCCCTCCACAACAGCTACCACCTGCCAATCATCCTTCCCTTCCCTGGTTCCACTTAGCACCTTCCTTACTTATCAGATTTCAGCATCTGCAGCCTCTTGTTTCCACTTATCACCTTCCAATCACTGTCACTACCTCCCCCTCCCCTCCCCCCACCTGCCCATCATCTCCCTCCTCACCTGGTTCCACCTCTCACCTACCAGCCCCTGCCTCACCCCTCCCTCCCGCCTCTTTATACTGGCTGACTCCTCTCTACACTCTCAGTCCTGATGCAGGGTCTTGACCCGAAACATCGACTGTCCCTTTGCCTCCGCAGATGCTGCCTGACCCGCTGACTTCCTCCAGCTGTTTGTTTTTTTGCTGCAGGCAGCTATGATTGGGTTCTGAGTGAATGGAGAGCCACAGACACTCACTCATGATTCACCCATTGTGATTCATGGCTATTTGATCCATGCCAAGGTCAACCTCTCACACCTTCTAAGTACTGCTGCCTCTGGCAAAGCACACTGAAAAATATGTGCTCAGTTCCCTTTTACAATAAAACTCCAGTCATCCCAATGCTCACTCATTAGTTCGGAATTTCAGCTGGGGGTCCAGCGTGCAAGTCGGGCATGCGGTCAGAACCAGGGGTCTGGAGTATACCTGGGGCTAAGGTCCAGACTCTGGGTCAGCTGTGTGGCTGGAGCCAGGATTGAGGTGGTCAGGAATTGGGGAGGTGTGCATCTGGAGCCAGGATCCGTGGTGCTAGTACATTTTCTGTTCCCTTTAAACTCACTGGGTTCACTGAAAAATTTATTGTACTGCTGTGCAACACATAAAGAAAAGTGAAATAGAAATATGTTTCTGTTTTAATAGGAATAACATGCAACAGTCTGGAAAATCTCACTACCAAAGTCCAGACAGTGCCACTTTACCAGAGTTTTTCTGTAATGGGTTCCCTTCAACTGGCAAACTTCACCACATAATTTCCTTCAATTCATTGTCTGGGTTGCCACAAACAGGTCGGAGAAGTAACATGTATTTACCTTCTGTGGTGAGGCTGCTCGAAAGAAGCACCGATGTGGCCGTGCTGGTAGTGTCACTTTCCAGTGAGCTTAAAGGGGTTGTTGTCGGGGAAGTCTCTTGGGAATGTTCCGGAAGATCCTCGCAGAGCTCAATGTTGTGCTGAAACATTACAGAAATAATTATGCATTAAAAGCATGACTGGAAGTTAATGAGCAAGAATTGTTGGTTGACAAATTTCTTTTAGTTCTTGCAATTATTATATGCTGAGCTGTTGGAGTAGCATTGTAGACTGTTCAAACCCATTTTTCACAGTAAGCTGACTGGGACAACTTTTCTTATCAGGTTATGCTGGATTGAGTATGGATCTTGAAGTCAAAGGGCAGTGTTTAAAACTCTATTCACCCACAATCACCATGTATGACCTGACAGAATTTTTAGGAAGTTTCCATGGAGCTACGATATGGGCATTTCCACTATGCGGGATTTTCTATTACCTATGTAATACTGTAACTGTAAGGATTTGGGGATTGGCAGGTCCGGGTTGTTGGTGGTGGAGAGAGCTGCAATTCCCACCATATGTTCCCGCCAGATTTTCTGTGCCAACATGCTGAATTCCCCACGAAGTGTTTAGGCAATAGGAACACCTGCTTCGATCTCCTGTGCCTCAGAATTGCCTGAGTCTCGCTGCTTCATGTTCATGACAGGAAGAGAGAACATTGGATAGATGGACCTTATCTAGGAGGTCTCTGGGCTGTGACACTTTGTACTCTGCTATTGTTTCTACCTGTACTACCTCAATGCACTCTGTACTAACTCAATGTATCTGCACTGTGTAATGAATTGATCTGTATGAATGGTATGCAAGACAAGTTTTTCCCTGCACCTCGGTACAAGTGACAATAATAAACCAATACCAATACCAATACCTCACTTTACTAGGAATTTTGGCCCAGATTTGGGAGTTAGCTGCATGTACTTCCAGCGGTTGATACAGTAGTGGATGACCACAAGCAAGAGTCTATTCTGAAGATGAACTCTGATGCAACATTGAGCAATTTTAGAGAGTCCAGAGAAGCCAGGACTAATTTTCTAAGAGCAGAGAGATTTTGGAAGATTTGCAAAGGCAAATGAAGAAAGAATTTCCAACGGATAGGGTCCAGCCATCAGAAGGTACAGCTTTAAGAAAACTTAAAACCAAGGGATGATGAGGAGTGAATGTTTTTATCCAATGAGTTACTATAATCTGGAATGCATTGCTGACAGGTTCGGGAAGCAGATTTAATTGTTACATTCAAGTGGAAAGGAATAACTTCCTGAAGAGCAGAAGTTGGAGGGCTTTGGGGAAAGACCATGGCTGTGGGGCTAAATGGAAAGCTCTTTTAATGAGTGAAATAATTCCATGTGTAAAGTTATTCCAGTTGTTCTGAGCTTGTTGTCATAATGTGTAAATTCTAAAAATGTTATCCTAGGATTAGGGCAGAAAAAGGGAAACTCATTCTTCGGGCCTTGTTTGTTTCTCTGCTACTCGATTGAAAGGGAGGAGACAGTGTGTTGTGGTCACACACATTTCTGGTTCATTTTGTCACCCACTGGAAATTCAACAGGGCACTTCCAGGCATGAAGTGCACTGGTGTGCCTGTTGTGATTTCTGTACCTGAAGCCAATCCTTAGGCAATCCTTTTGGACAAACGTTGCTGGAGAAATTCATCTCAGGAGCAACCATAATTGGTCACTTCTAGAACAACCATGTATATCTAGTACACCCCTGGACTGCAAACACATTAAGGCAAGTTCCACTACTTATTTTCTTTCCCTTGGAACCATCTCACAGTCATACCATCCATCTCCCCCCACCTTGCCCCCACACCACTCCACATACTGATTTCAATGCTGACTCCCTCTGATTAGCCCAACCCCCTGATCCTTGGATTCCCTGAAACACTGAACCCCCTGAAATGCAACGTTCAAATGAAACAGCAGTTCAGTAGCAAGACTTGTGGCATTCCTGACATTTATAGTGTAAGGACATTGCTGAAATGCCACTGGTGTTCTGTGCAATGACTACATAGTGTTGAATACTGACACACCACCACTCCTACACCAGTGCACTTTTAACAAAAGAACACAGGAAAATAGGAGCAGGAATAGACCATCAACCCCTCAAGCCTGCCCCTCCATTCAACATGATCATATGCTGGTGACACCTCTTCTGTGCCATTTCTCCACAGCTCTCAATTCCCTGATCTTTCAAAAATGTATCTACTTCCACCTGAAGTACTTCTAATGATCTATTCCGCACCACCCTCAGTGGCAGGGAATGCCAGAGATTTGCCACCCTCTGTGAAAAGAAATTTCAACACACCTTCATGTTAAATGACACACTCTTATCTTGTAACTATGTTCCCTTGTTCAAGATTCTCCCACTAGTGAAAACATCTGAACATCTGTCTTGTCAAGCCCCTTCAGGATCTTCATAAAGTCACCCCACATTCTTCTAACTCCAGGTAATTCACACCCAAACTGTCTAGTGTCCCTTGATAGGACAATCCTCTAATTCCAGTAATGAGCCTGTGAATCTCCTTTGGACTGCTCCCAATGTTACTATATCCTTTTTCAGGTAAGGGGACAAAAACTGTACTCAGTATTCCAGCTAAGGCCTCACCAATACACTGTACAATTGTAACAAACATCCCTATTTTAAAATCCCAAACCCTTTGCTATAAAGTCCAAAATGTCGTTTATCTTCTTAACCACTTGTTGGACCTGCCTGTAAAATTTTTGTGACTCATGCATAGAACATAGAACAGTACAGCACAGTATGGACCCTTCAGTTCATGATGTTGTGCCGACCTATATAAACCTACTCCACGATCAATCTAACCCTTTCCTCCTACACAGCCCATAACCCTCCATTTTCCTTACATCCTTGTGCCTATCTAAGAGTCTTTTAAATGTTCCTATTGTATCAGCCTCGACCACCACCCCCGGCAGTGCGTTCCAGGCACCCACCACTCTCTGTGTAAAGAACCTATCTCTGACATCTCCCCTAAACTTTCCTCCGCTAACCTTAAACGGATGTCCTCTGGTATTGGCTATTGCCGCCCTGGGAAAAAGGCGCTGGCTGTCCACTCTATCTATGTCTCTCATAATCCTATACACCTTTATCAGGTCACCTTTCATCCTCTGACACTCCAAAGAGAAAAGCCCTAGCTCGCTCGGCCTTTCCTCATAAGACATGCACCAGAACACTTAGATCCCTCTGAATTTCATTCATTTGCAGTCTCTGTCAATTTAGATAATGATCCACCTTTTGATTTCTCTGACTAAAGTGCATGACCTCACACTTTCCCACTGCCCCAAAATAATACCAATTCCTAGGATCCAGAACATTTAAATGGAAAGGAAACCTAGATCTGACTGGAGCAGTCATGTCCAGTGACAGCCAAACAATGAACAGTCCAGATAAAGAGTCTCGACCTGAAACGTCGACTGTCAATTTCCCTCCATAGATGCTGCCTGATCCGTTGAGTTCCTCCAGCTTTTTGTGTGCTGCAGCCAAACATTTTTTTGCTACTAACGAGTTATTGGTTTGGCCTGAGATGATGTTTACCGTACCTCCTCCATGCAGTGATAGTCCAGCCACTCCTGTCGGTGACGATCAAACCCATTGGAACACCTAAGTCCAGAGAAAAGAAATATTAATCTTCTAAGTCACCTGTTGCTGGCAACTTTGAGAATGGTTCAATACAACCCCATTCCCTTGCATTATGTGATTAAGGCCCAGTAAACAGCAGGCATAGATTTAAGTCAACTGGTAGAATGATTGGAAGGGAGTTGAAAGAAATTAGTTCACTCAAGGAGTGCTGGGGGTCTGGAATTTAATGTTTGGGGGGGGGGGGGTAGATGGCTGATTTCTGAGCTGTATATGACTATATAAGATCACCCTCATTCATCTAAATTCCAAAGTATACAGATCTAACATTTAGCTGTTTATGATAAAACAACCTCTTATCCCATGAATTAACCAAGTGAACCTCTTCTGGACTGATTCCAATGCTAGTCAATCATTTCTTGAATAAGGGGACCAAAACTGTCCAGGTGTGGCCTCACCAACACCCCATACAATTGGAGCAATGTTCCTCAATTTCCAAACTCTAACTCGCTTGCAGTAAAGACCAGTATGACATTTACCTTCCTAACCACTTGTACTTGCATGCTAACTTTTCATGATTTATGCACTGGAGCACATGGATCCCTCCGTACTCCACTCATTTGCAATCTCTCTCCATTCAGATAACAGGCAGCCTTTTAATTCCTTTAACAATAGTGCATGACTTCACACTTTCCCACATTAAACTCCATTTGCCCAAGTTTCCACACACTCACTCAACCTATCTACATGCTGTCGCTGTAAAAAAAATATCCTCTCACCTATTTTTTATCATTGGCAATCTTGGATCCGTGACACTCTGTACCCTCCTGAGTCCTTAGTGTAGATAACAAGTGATTGAGGGACAAGAACTGATCCTTGGGGCACTCTACCAGTTACATCTTTCCAGCTGAAAAAGATCCATTTGTTCAGGCTCTCTGGCTCTTCAATCCAGTCTTCAATCCATACTAACACATTTCCCCAATATCTTCTGTACCAGCTTTGTGGGACTTTGTCTAATGCCTTCTGGAAATCTGAATATACTGCATCAACAGGTCCCTCTATTGACTCTGCTTGTTACATCCTCAACAAACTCCAGCAACCTTGTCAAATGTGATCTACCTTTCATAAGACCATGTTGACTTACATTGATTGCATTAAACTTTGTTTAATGGCTAGCTTCTTCTTCCTTGGTTATAGACTCCAGCATCTTGCCAACAACAGATTTTAAACCAACAGGCCGAACATTTCCTATTTTTTGTCTCCTTCCCTCTTGAACAAGGGAGTCACATTCGTGGTTTTCCAATCTATTGGTACCCTCTTGTTACTCAGTGAGATTTGAAAAACTCAACCAATGGATCCACTATCTCTTGCAGCCACTTCCCTTAAAATCCTTGGGTTCAGGCCACTGGGTCCTGGTGGCTTGTCTGCCTTTAGTCCCATGATTTTTTCCTAAGACCTTGTCCCATGTGATAGGGATTGATACAATTTCTTCCATGCTGTTTGAAACTTGTTCATGCTATCTTTGGGATGTTTGCAGTGTCGTCTAGCCTGAAGATTAGCGCAAAATTATCTGCCATTTGCTTGTTTCCACTTTTAATTCCCAGTCTCACTCTCCAAGGATCCCATACTTATCTTAGCTACCCCCTTCCTTTTCATATATCCATTGTTCTTACCACTTGTTCGAATTTTCTCTCATAATTCATTTCTTCCTTCCTTATTAGTTTTTTAGTCTCTTGCTGTCAGTTCCTGAAAAGCTTCCAGACTTCTCTATGCGCCGGTCTTTGATGTAACATGTTCCTTGATCTCCTTTGTTCACAACAGATGATTCTTCTTTCTCATTGAATCCCCTTTTCTAATTGGGATAAATTTTCACCGAGCATTGTGGAGTAGCTACATAAATATCTGCCATACCTCATCTACTGACCTTTCCTTGAGCCAACTTTCCCAGGAAACTTTATCTTCACAACTTTGTAATTGCCCTGATTTAAGTTGGGGACATTGGTTCTGGCCTGGAAGTTAACCATCATGTTATACCATGTAGTGGTCACTACTTCCTAAGGGATCCTTAATGATAAGATCTCTTGTTCATTTTACCTCATTACACATGACCAAATCAAAAGTAGTCTGTTCCTGGAGCCAGCTATAACCAACTCAATACTCCAGGGTAGTGCTAAGTCAGTGTTACCCTGAGAAAGGTGCTATCCTTTGGATGAGACCCTGCAATTGTTGATACATCCCAAGGCATTGCTGTAAAGTAAAGCAGGGATCTCTATCCTCACCCAATATCACTAGAGATAAGATTTCTTTATTAGTCACATGTACATCGAAACACACAGTGAAGTGCATCTTTTGCGTAGAGTGTTCTGGGGGCAGCCCACAAGTGTCGCCACACTTCCGGCACCGACATAGCATGCCCACAACTTCCTAACCCATACGTCTTTGGAATGTGGGAGGAAACCGGAGCACCCGGAGGAAACCCACGCAGTCACGGGGAGAACGTACAAACTCTTTAGAGACAGTGGCCAGAATTGAACCCAGGTCACTGGCGCTGCAATAGCGTTATGCTAACCGCTACACTGCTGTGCCTGATTAAAAAACAAAAATGTTTCAAGTCCTCAGCAGATCAGGTAGTGGCTGTATAGAAAGTTTTAACATTTAAGGACAAAGTCCCTTTATCAGAACTTAATCCAGTGAGTTCTGTTGGTTCTTCAGATCTTCAGCATCTTTAGTAATTTGTTTTCGTGTTTTTTCTTGGTCATTACCACCTTGTTGCTTTTGGAACCTTGCTCTGTGCAATCTGCTGCCACATTACTTACATTACAACTGGGGCTAAACTTCAAACACACTTTATTGGCTGTAAGCCGCAATTGATTATGTGGAGGTTAGACTAGGTGCCACAGAAATGCAGGTGTTTGCTTCTTTATTTTAGTTGTCTTCAGAATGAAGAGCGGAGGCAGGAGGGAGAAGGGGGGAGACTCACTGAACGCAATGCTGTTGCAGAGTAAAACTGTGCTGATTTAACATGTACGTCCACGTAAATAAAATATCTAAACCAACTGGGCAAAGAGTGAAAGTGACACGGAGTGCGCAGGTGCTGAATTAGTGCATATTCAGTGCTGTGTTCAAGGACAAATTTATGCTCCGGAGTTCTGTTGGCTCATTTCCCTTTAAAGTCCATGCCACAAGTGTAAAAGCCTCTGTTCTGATTATCCCGTTCCATATGTCGTAAATCAACACATTCCCCTCCATGCCCTTAAAACCAAGTGGTCTCCTGGACGAGGCAAGATATTGGATTATATAAAAGATCTGGTTAAGTCCTCTCTCTTAGTTATTGGCTATCAGCACCAGGGCCTATGAATGAGAGGACTACAGTCCAAGAACAGAAACTGGCCAGATGGTTTTACAAAGGTTTCCTGCAGGAACTTGACTACTGATCACAGCTCATGAGCCAGACAGATCAGGAAGGACAAATGTTGGCTGATTTCATCAGAAGAACAGCTGCAATTAACCTCAACCGAGACCAGAAAGCCAGCCTTAGTTCCAAGCATCACCTGACCCCTCTACTGCCAACTGTAGAAGCCAAATGAGGCACAAACTGGGCTTGGCAGTGAGGGTTGCCAAGTCTGAGCTGCCTTTTGGCATTCACCAGACAAGTGGGCAGTTGGGTTGTGCACAAGAGAGCAGCTGATGTCTACAGTACTTCACACCAGTAAACTGACCTCAGGGAGGGAGTGGAAGGGTGAGGAAGGCAGGGAAACTCTACAGTTATCATGGATCGTGTGGCACATTTCCTTATAAGGACCCATTTCAGTTTTTCATTCTTTACTAACACATTCATTCTGATTAAGACCTAATGAGACTCAGAGAAAAGTGACAAGTTAAAATTCATTCAGTGGCAGAAGGCAATGGGTAACGATTGATGAGAATTTTAGTGACTGGAAGTGGGTAAGGAGGCATATGGCATACTTGCCTTTATTGTTGAAGCATAGAAGACAAGGGCAGGGAGATTGATTCGAGGGGATATGAGGAATCAGTGAGTGGTGCGGGTTTGGAATGCACTGCCTGTAAGGAGGCAGAATCCCTCCCCACGTTTGAAAGTACCTGGTTGAGCACTTGAAGAGCTGTAACCTGCAGGGCTGTGAACTGAGAACTGGGAAGTAACATAATCCTAAAGGCCACATTTCACCAGTATGAGACGATGGGCGGAATGGCCTCCGTAGGTGCTCATAGCCTCTGTGATGTAACCTCAGAATGTCTTACAAATTATGAACTACTCCTGAAGTCAGTCACTTTTGTAACCCAGGAATGCAGAAGCCAATTTGTGTACAGCAAGATCCCAACCGCAATTTGGTTGATAGTATTAAACATGTTTCCAAGCATAGGCCTGAATGGTTAGCATAGCTGCTGGTTGATTTGTACACAGTCTGTGCAAATAATCAAAGTCAAATAGTCTTTGATTTATAATGGCATTTTATACCCAGGGGTATGGTAGAATAAGGGTTAAATGACATCAGTCCTCAGAGGTTAGGCTATTGATTCAGAGATGGAAGTTCAAATCTCTCCATGGTTGTTGGGAAAGTTAAATTCAAGAAACAAAATAGAAAGAAATTAAAATCTAGTTTCAGTAGTGCTGACCATGAAATTACTAGATTGCCATAAGAAAACTCACCTTGTTCACGAATGGCCTTCAGAGGAGGATACCTGCCTGGATGGACTCACATGTGACTCTGGCCCGAACAATATAGTTAGCTTCTAACTCCTTCCTGGGCTCATGGGGGAACTAGTGCTGACAATAAATGTGTGTACTAACAGGGTTGTCCACAGCCAATGAATGAAAGAAAACTGGTTTACGGTTAAGACCCAAGAGACTGCAGATGCTAGAATCTAGACAAACAAACAACTTGCTGGAAGGACTCAGCAGATCAACTAGGATCTGTGGGAGGAAAGGAACTGTTGATGTTTCGGGGTCAAAACCCTGCATCAGGATGATCCGAAACAGCGACAATTCCTTTCTTCCCACAGATGCTGCTTGACCCACTGAGTTCTTCCAGCAGATTGTTGGCTTATGGTTAATATTGGTTAGGGCATGGAGAAAGAATCCTTCTGCACCTGTTTGATGAGTATCATGGGATCTTTGACATCAATCTAACAGGACAGATGAGGTCCTGGATTTAACATCTCACCCAGAAGAGTGGACAGAACTCTTTGGGAGACTTAGCCTGGATCTTGGGCTCTTGTGCACCTGGAGGAGTTCTTATTCTCTCCTCAACTCTCCTGTTGACCATGATTCATGCTACAAAATGACTCCATGGGTTTGTGGAAACCATTAATGGAGTAGGTGTCCATCTTCTCACAGGGTCAAAGGATTACCAAAGAGGTGCTGAATCTGGACTTGGTAGAACAAATGACATTTATAACAGGGATTTATACCGAGACTTTCTGAACCGCACGTGTGTTTTTACCATGAATTTAGATTAGATAGTCAATCACTCTGTTCTTGATTCAAAGACTTGGAGCAGTAGATGCTGCAAACTCTTGTTTCCTCCAAGTGCCACAGACCTGTTCTTATCCTGAATCCGTGTCCTGCAGCTGAATTGGAATAAAGCACTCCCAGAAAATCAATCAGTGGGGACTGAGTGATTTTAAACAGACGTTGCCAAATGCTCATTATGGGCTAATCAATTAGTGATTAGTAGGTGGTCATTTAATTTTGACAAGTTGATGGATAGTCAGTAAATTAAAAGAGTATTTTTTTCGTCATTATAACTCAATCCAAGACTGTTTTACATGCGTATAACACAAATCTGGGGATTAAACATATTTAGATTTTCCTTCCAGTCAAATTGTGTCCTTCTTTAATTTCAAACACCATTTTGCCAATTTCCCTGGCTCCATCCATCCATCTTTGGGCCTGTCTCATTCAATGCCTCAAAATTTTAAAATCCTCACCCTTGCTGGCAAATCTTTCCTGGCCTCATTGTTCCCGATATCTGCGAGCTCCTCTGGGAAGATAGTGAGCACTTTTCAGCCTCTCTTTTAAGTTGGGTGGCACAGTCCAACAGTTAGTAGGGCTGCTTCCTCACAGTGCCAGTGACCCAGGTTCAATCCTGACCTTGGGTGCTGCTTGTGTGGAGTTTGCTGTTCTTCCTGTGACAATGGGGGTTTCTGCCCACATCCCAAAGACTTTGTAAATTGGTAGGTTAATTGGCTGCTGTAAATCGTCCCAAGTGTGTGGGTGAGGGGTAGAGTCTGGGGGGGGTGGGGGTAGTTGATGAGAACGTGGGAAGAATACAAATAGTGGGATTAATACGGGATCAGTGTAAATGGATTGGCACTGAGTCAGTGGGTCAAAGATCTATGCTGTATTGCTCCATGATTCTCTGACATGGAGGCCACTTGCAAATAGCAGAAGGACCATACCACTTCCTGAACTCCCCTCCCACCCACCACGCCGAGCACCTGTCCACCCTTCTCTCTGCCATCTGCCAATCACCCCTCCTCACCTGGATCTACCTATTGCTTGCCGGCTCTTGCACGACCCTTCCCCTCACCTCTACTTTTTTCATCCAAATGGAGGGTCTCGTCCCAATCCGACGACTGTCCATTTTCCTCTACAGTTGCTGTCTGACCTGCTGAGTTCCTCCAGAAGATTGGTTGTTACTCCATATTCCAGCATCTGCAGTCTCTGGTGTCCCCAGATATAATCAGACCATCACTGGCAGCCAAGCCTTCGGCAACAACGGCCCAAAGTTATGGAGTTTCCTTCCGTTCCACTTCTACTTCTTTCTCCTCTTTAAAGATGCTCCATAAACTCTCACTCTTTGATCAAGCCTTTGACCAGCTCTCTTTATGAGGTTCAGCATCAGACTAACTCTCCAGTGAAGCACCTTGGGGACTTTTTTCTTGGGCCTTATACTATAAGTTACTGTTGCCATGCTGGGTGGGGTGCATTGATTAAAGTGGACCTTTTTTATTTGTAGCTAGGTCGCTGGGAGTGAGATTTGACTTATTTGTCCCTTTTCCTTCTTCCTGTCTACCACAGGAAGGCCGATTGTCCAATGGATGATCAGATGCGCCCCCTGGTGTAGGCAGGTTGTGATGATAACTGGGCTCAAAGAAGGGTCCTCCACACTGAACATCCTGGTTCCCAAATCTCAGGGGCTAACCCTTCCAAAACTCTGCAACCTCCTCCAACAACCCTCTGGAGTCTTTGCTATCCTACAATTCTCTAAGTTTACAGCTTCCATGATATTAAACTCTAGAATTCCTTCTCTAAATATTCTCCTTAATGCTGACTTTCCATCTACCTTCCTGATGCAGTTTCTCGAACCGAAATGTTGACAATTCCTTTCCCCCCACAGATGCTGCTCGACCCGCTGAGGTCCTCCAGCAGTTTGGTTCTTGCTCTAGATTCTAACATCTGCGGTCTCTTGTGTTCCCATCTACCTCAATCTCTGCTTCTGCGAAGAGTATTCGCTGCCAAATCAGGGCACTATATAAATGTTGTCTGATGTGTGTAGTGAAAAGAGCAGTCACAGCACACTAACATTGTAAGAAGCGATGATTTACCATTAGGTTTATTGGGCTGAATTGTGATTGATCTGACCTGCTCTAGCTCCCAACAATGAGCCCACATCCACACTAACTGTTGAAGCTGCGTGGCTCCTATCAGTCAGGAGCCTGTGATTCTGCAGCTACCCTGTAAGTGGAGCAGGTCGCTAGCAGTGATCAGGCCTCCAAACATCACATCCTGAGACCCATCTTGGAGCAACATCCCACCCCAATCCTGCCTCCAAAAGCCTCTCACTGAGATATTTAAAAACAGATGCAATTAAATAAAATAATTAGAAAATTTAAAAAAAAATTATTTACAACACACTCAAGGACAGCTTCTACCTGATTGTTATCAGACTCTTGAACAGACCTCTCATATGCTGAAGGACGAACTCTTAAACTTTAGATCTCCCAATCTCCCTCGTCATGGCTCTTGCACCTTATTGTCTGCCTGCACTGCACTTTCTCTGTAACTGTAACACTTTATTCTGCATTCTGTTTTCTTTCTACTATCTCAATGTAATTATCTGTCCTGGTGGCATGCAAAACAACAAACCTTTCACTGTATCTCGGTACATGTGACAATAATAAACCAATATCAATACATTAAATTACTGTTAGTTAATTAAAAACAACTATACAGCAAGCCAAAGAAAACAAACAAAGTACTTAGCTAAACTTGCCTTTCTAATTAAAGTTCAAATGAATGGGACCCAAAGTTGATGGGACGGATTCAAGTATATCCAGCTCACGGGCCCAGGATGCCTGGGACAGAGCAAGAGGTCAGAAGCAACCACACTTGAGCTAAAATGCATCTCGTATATCTGTGCTGCAGTTCCCAGGCACACACATCTAGTAAACACTTTAAAATTAACCATCAGTCACCAAGACACGGGACACTTGATCCAGGTAAGTAAGGGTTAATTTAAACTTGAAAACGTAGTTTTGGAATAGTTGAATGAGCAGAGATAGCAACACTTTGCTTGGAAAAAAATGTAATAAAACACATATTCTTTTATAATTATTGAAGGAAATGAACTAAGGCCACAGAAACAGTGTTAAAATGAAAGTCAAAGAAATAATAGAATAAAACTGGTCAAGTCTGCATTTTATAATTCAGAGACAAGAGCGTCAGCTTTTGATAAGTGTTTGCAAATGACTCCCATGGCTCAGGAAAGATAATGATACACTTTCCTTCCCTGCTTAAAGTAATTAAAATGCATGGTAGATAATCCACAAGAAACCAAATGGAAAACTACTGATAAGGAATGGGGAAATAAGTTGGACAGGTGACGCGTTTCCTAAGCAAGACAGATGAAAGAATGTAAACTGCAGACAGTGAAAGAGCTTTCAGGGAGTTACAGAGTATCTCAAGTGCTTTGACAATAAGGATTTGAATATGATGTCAGCAGACATTGAAGATGGCCAACAATAAGGCAATCTAGATTTATAATATCTGTCAGCTGCTCCAATCTACAAAGAAGATGAAAGATTCCAGATTGTTTCAGTCTGTAAACAAGATGGGATTCTATAAAGGAAAATAGCTGAATGGCAGGGCAGAATCAGTTACATGCAGCCGGCGGAAAAGACTGGGTGAAAACCATGCTAGATTCAGCTCAGAACGTAGAACACAGAAGAATACAGCACAGGAGCAGACCATTTGACCCACGATGTTGTGTCGAACTAATTAAGCTAGTAATAGAGAGCCGACTAAACTAATCCCTTCCGCCTTCACAAGTCCATATCACTCCATTCTCTATATATTCATGTGCCTATCTAAAAGCTTCTTAAACACCTCTACCATATCTGCTTCCATGGCCACCCCTGGCAGCACATTCCAGGCACCCACTACTCTCTGTGTAAAAAAACTTGCCCTGCACATCTCCTTTGAACTTACCCCCTTCACCTTAAATGCATGTCCTCTAGTATTAGACATTTCGACCCTGAGAAAAAGATACTGGCTGTCTAATCTATCTATGCCCCTCATAATTTTATAAACTTCTATCAGGTCTCCCCTCAGCCTCTGTCGCTCCAGACAAAACAACCCAAGTTTGTTCAACTTCTCCTCATAGCACATGTCCTCTAATCCAGGCAACATTCTGATAAACCCCTTCTGACCCTCTCCAAAGCTTCTACATCTTTCCTATAATGGGGCAACCAGAACTGAATGCAATACTCCAGATGTGGCCTAACCAGATTTTATAAAGCTGCAACATAACTTTGTGACTCTTGAACTCACTGCCTTGACTAATAAAGGTAAGCATGCCATATGCCTTCTTTACCACCCTATCAACTTGTGCAGCCACTTTCAGGGAGCTGTGGACTTGGACCCGAAGATCCCTCTGTACATCAGCACTGTTAAAGGTCCTGCCATTAACTGTATCCTGTCCCTTTACATTTGATCTCCCAAAGTGCAACACCTCACACTTGGCTGGACTAAACTCCATCAGCTATTTCTTTGCCCATATCTGCAACTGATTGATATCTCATTGTATCCTTTGGAAATCTTCTGCACCATCCACAATGCCACCAGCTTGATATATTGGTTAGTCCTAAGATCAATGACTGAGATGGTTGTCTCTTTGATCTGGCATGGGTATATGTTATACTTGTTTCCCCTTGATAACCAGTGAGTTGTAATTGGTTTGATTGTTAAATAAAGCATTCTTTGGAAATTCCCTCACCACTATAGCATGCTATCATACTTGTGGAAAGTCCCCATAAATAAACTGACCACGCTCTGTACCAATACATTTCATTTACTTAGAGGGTCATTAAAATGGGGAAGTTGCACCTTTAAAATTAAACCAAAGCCAGTTGGATGATGATGTCAAGTGTGTCCACATGTCAACAGCATATTTCAGGATGGGGGCTGGTGAACTTGAATCTGAAATGTTCCTGGAATGTTCTTATGGCAGAGAAGTTTGTGCTGATATGATTACTTACAAGGGTCTAAAAAGAACACAAAGAAATTCATTTGCTGCTCAGTAGCATTAAACATAATATGTGTAGTGTAGCAGTTAGCGTAATGTTATTACAGCGCCAGCGACCCAGGTTCAATTCCGGCCGCT
This sequence comes from Pristis pectinata, assembly GCF_009764475.1. Lineage (NCBI taxonomy): Eukaryota > Metazoa > Chordata > Chondrichthyes > Rhinopristiformes > Pristidae > Pristis > Pristis pectinata. Next base: position 6,297,667 of record NC_067429.1, read on the forward strand.
GTCTGCAAGGAGTTTGTACGTTCTCCCCATGTCTGCGTGGGTTTCCTCCGGGTGCTCTGGTTTCCTCCCACATTCCAAAGACGTACGGGTTAGGAAGCTGTGGGTATGCTATGTTGACACCAGAAGCGTGGCGACACTTGCGGGCTGCCCCCAGAACACTCTGCGCAAAAGATGCATTTCACTGTGTGTTTCGATGTACACGTGATGAATAAAGATATGTTATCTTATCTTATCTAGTAACAGCCTACGCTTTCCCTTCCTGAAATTCCATTCCATTGAAGACAATGGGAAGGGGTTTCAGAGGTAGAGGGGAATGTGTTTTCGCTCTTATTTAATGCTTCTGATTGAGGTTTGATGAGAATGGGGCTCGAAGCAACATTGTAACCTGGCAAAGGGTGACGACAGAAGAGACTGCAGAAGCTGGAATCTGAAGAGAAAAGCAAACTGCTGGAGGAACTCAGCGGGTCAGGCAGCATCTGTGGAGGGAAATGGACAGTCGACATTTCGGGCTGTCACCCTTCATCTGGACTGAAAGATCTGGACTGAAAGGTAGATAGTGACCACTCTTAGAACCATAGAGTCATACAGCATGGAAACAGGCCCTTTGGCCCAACTGCTCCATGCCACTACCTAAGCTAGTCCCATTTGCCCGTGTTTGGCCCATATCCCTCAAACCTTTCCTATCCTTGTACCTGTCCAAGTGCCTTTGAAATGTTGTTAACCACTTCCTCTGGTAGCTCATTCCATATACTGACCACTCTCTGGGTGAAAAAGTTGCCCCTCAGGTTCCTATTAAATCTCTCCTCCGTCCCCCTAAATCTATGCCCTCTAGTTCTTGATTCCCCAACCATGGGAAAAAGACTGTATGCATTGCTCCCCTACCCCCATCCCCACCTTTACACTGGTTATCTCCCCTGTATCTTTCAGTCCAGATGAAGGGTCTTGACTTGAAACGTCGACTGTCCAATTTTCTCCACAGACGCTGCTTCAACCGCTGAGTTCCTCCAGCAGTTTGTTTTTGCTGGTAAAAAAGTGACATTGGGAGAGAGACCAACGGTTTCCAGGAAATACTTTATCTCTATGTTGGACAGAAGGTCTAACTACTCAAGCAGCAATTCCACCTTGATGCATTCATTATACATAAATAAAAATAAACACAGAAGCCTCAATGCGACCTCATGAAATGTTTCCATGGTAATGTGCCTTTAAAGAGATCATTGCAAGCGGCTCAGAGCAGGTCAACCCCATAAAAGCTCTCTTTCACAAGTGAATGGCTAATACATCCAGATTCCATATCACAAATTATATTAAAATAAACTCCTTGCAAAGCATTTGATGGTCTGCCAAATGTAAATTTTAAACTTGAGATGGTAGATTTTAGTCAGTGAGAAGTATTAAGAATTCTGGGGAGTAGGAAGGTCAGTGGGGTGAGGTCACATATCAGTCACCATCTCACTGAAAGATGAAATAGGGTTTGAGGCTGACTCCTGTTCCTATGACAAAGCCTGATACCCATTCTTTCTCTGTGCTGTTAGTGATCTGTGACTCCCTTCACACTGATGCCATGATCACTGATTCTTTCCATTTCTGTCTTTCAGAATCATAGAGTAAAATCATAAAGAAACAGACCCCACAGTCCAACTCGTCCATACCGACCAAGATGTCCACATAAACTCATCCCATTTGCCTGCGTTTCGCCCGTATCTCTCTATCTATCCATGTACCCGCCCCAACCACTTCCTCTGGCAGCTCGTTCCATATACCCACCACCCTCTGCGTGAAGATGGTGCACCTCAGGTCCCTTTAAAATCTTTCCCCTTTCACCTTAAATCTATACCCCCTAGTTTTTGATTCCCTTTCCCTGGGAAAAAGACTGCGTACATTCACCCTTTCTATGCCCCTCTATAAGGTACATAAAATCATGACGGGCACAGATAGTCTCGTATACTTCAACGAACAAACCCAATCTCTCCCTATAACTCAGGCCCTCGAGTCCTGGCAACATTCTCGTAAATCTTTTTTGCACTCTTTCCAGCATAATGATGTCTTTTCTATACCAGGGTAACCAAAACTTTTCTTCCACTGGAGTTCAAAATTTTGGTGACCACCTGTCCAAAATGGTCATGCAGGACATGTGGATTTCAAAAATATCGGGTGTATGGCCCAACCATTTTAGTGGCTATTTTATGCTGGTTCCATTCATCTGGTGGTTTTACAGCCTAGAATGCCCTATCATAGCACCTTGAGGGACAGAATTACAATCAATCATCCTGTCTTGCGTGGTATTAATGACAAGAACATAAAGATGAGCCACAAAGAAGTGACTGCATTATGCTGACTCATAAACCAAACTCACTCCTCAGCCCAACAACAGTAAGAAATGACATGAGCAATTTTTCTGTTCCACAATGTCCAAAAACACCTATTGGCCAATTTATTACTTCTAATTCTTATGCAAGCTGATGTAGTAGTAAAACAGTACACAGTAAGATCCCATAAGCAGTACAAGAAAATTAACCAGATATTTGCCTCTTGAAAGTGTTGACTGTGGGACAAGTATTAGTAACAGTTGGAGAAAAAATCTTTTTTCCAGGAGCATAATGGATCCTTTATGCTGATGGAGTGCCTCTCCAGCACTTTTTATGTATCTGAGTTCCTCCAAGAATTTTTGAGTACACACCTCATATTCTGCCTTGGGAGTCTCCAACCTGATGGCCTCAACATTGATTTCTCTAACTTCTGGTAACCCTACCCCTTCCTTTTCTTTCCCCCACCCCTTATTCCCATGGCTCCCTTACCCCGCCTTGATGACCTGCCCATCTCCTCTCCTCCTCTCCCCCATCCTTTATTCCATGGTCCACTGCCCCCTCCTACCGGATTCCTTCTTCTTCAGCCCTTGGCCTCTTCTACCTATCACTTCTCAGCTTATTACATCTTCCCCACCTACCTTCCCCCTCTCACCTGGCCTCGCCTATCACCTGAAGTCACCTGTCCCCTGCCTGCGTGTGCTCCTCCCCCTCCCCCCACCTCCTTATTCTGGCTTCTGCCCCCTTCCTTTCCAGTCCAGATGAAGAGTCTTAGCTCAAACCGTCGACTGTTTATTTCCCTCCATGGACGCTGCCTGACCTGCTGAGTTCCTCCAGCACTTTTTGTGTATTGCTCCACATTTCAGCATCTGCAGAAATTCTTGTGTTTCCAAAAAGACAGCCCTTCCAAACACATAGCAGTCCCTCAGAATGTCATGGTTTGATTCCTTATTGGAATGGCATTATGATCATTCTGGCTCTGTGGAACTCTCTGAAAGTTAACAAGCAGATTCAGCAAGCAAGAAGGAAGGTAAATGGTGTGTTGGCCATTATTGTCAGAGGATTTCAGTACAAGAGTAGAGATATCTTGCTCCAATTCTATAGGGCCTTGGTGAGACACCATCTGGAATATTGTGTTTAGGTCTAGTCTCCCTACTAAAGCAGGATAAACTTGCAATAAAAGGAGTGTGGCAAAGGTTCATCAGATTGATTCCTGGAATGGTGAGTTGGTTGCATTATACCTACAGGGACATAAGAGACTGCAGATGCTGGAATCTGGAGCAAAAAACGAGCTGCTGGAGGAACTCAGCAGGTCAAGCAGCATCTGTGGAGGGAAGTGGACAGTTGATGTTTCAGGTTGAAACCCTTCATCTGAACTACATGATCTGAAAGAAAGAGAAAATGCAGGAAGCACCCAGCAGATTATGCAGCATCTCTGTAAAGAAGCTGACTGACCTGCTGAGTGTTTTCCAGCATTTCCTGATTTTGTTTCAGATTTCCAGTATCTGCAATATTTTATTTTCACTTAGGTTTATAATCTCTCGACTTCAGAAGAATGAGAAATGACCTCGTGAAATGGATAGGATTTAACAAGATAGATCCAGGGTTGATGTTTCACCTGGTGGGGACTTCTGGAATGAGGTGGGTCACTCTCAAAATAAGGGGTCAGGCATTCAGGACAGAGAGGAGAAGACACTTCTTCACCCATAGAATGGTGAATCTTTGGAATTCTCCACCCAAGAGCACTGTGAGCCTCAGTTGCTGAGTATACACAAGACAGGCATGGGTAGCATTAAGGGAATCAAGAGGTATGTAGTCAGTGCAGGAAAGTGGTACTAAGGTAAAAGATCAGCCATAATTTTACTGAATGGTAGAGCAGGCATGAAGGGCCAAATCGCCTAACCTTGTGTATTTTTTTGAAGAGAAAAAACCTCAGTTGAAGAGAATATCATTTTTTGAAACTTAGAACCTCTATCTGGGTGGGAGTTTATAAAGACCGCAAGTAAGACCATAGCAGTGCTGAGGAATCAGTGTGAATAAAAGTCTCATGAGGAGATGGTTGCATTTTCCTAAATTAGTGGTTGAGTTTGCCAAGGACTCCATCAGTGTGTTGCAGGCTGGGAATTTGTGGTTTCTGTTGTTATGTTTATGCATGAATCTTAAATGTTATTTTAAAAAAAATGTTTCTCCTGTTTTTGCTTTTTTTCTCCCTCTTGAGGCACAGACATATGCATGTGTTTTGATCTTGGCTAGAATCTTGTCAGAAAGTGCATCAGTATTTCTGATCTGCAATGTTGTTTGTCTTGTAGTGCATATTTAGAAAAACTTCCCCTAAAGATCTTGAAATGTTGTAGCTGCTTCCTGGATCTTCACTTTATTGGGTCTTCCAGATGGTGTGTAGTAACTAGTAACCTAACCGTGAAAAGCCTCCCAAAGGTGCCGACATCTCATCTCTGAGCCTATAGATTCTGAATTCAAAGACTCGAACACAAAAATCTAGGAGGTTCTCCAGTACTAGAAAGAACATAATAAATAGGAACAGGCCATTCTGCTAATTGTGTACGACTTGCCTGTTAATAACTTTATCTCAGCACTATTTTCCTGGACTAACTCCATATCCCTGGTTTCCCTGATACCCAAAGATCTATCAGTCTCTGACTTGAAGATATTCAATGACTAGGTAGAGAATTTCCAATCCCTTACTTTGAGATTGGTTCTGGATATCCCATCCAGTGGAAACATCAACCCTGCATTTACCCTTTTGAGCCCCGTAAGTATTTTGTACATTTTAATGAAAGTGCGCGTGTTTCATGAGGCTCTGATACCGGAACTGGGGAAAGAAGGAGCCGTTCTGTCATGGCGGGCCTCATGGGTTGGGATCAGTGTCCTAATGAATCAAGTAACTGGGGCTGTGGATAAGGCTTTAACCTAAGGAGTGTTGAGGTGGTGGGGCAGACGAGATGGGAGCTGGTGAAGGGAGATCTCGAAAATTACAGAGATGGAGAAGGATAGCAAAATGGGTAATTACCAGAGTGCAAGAGGGAGGAACAGAGCAAGTAAAGATATCTCCAATTGGGGTCAGAGCAGAGGAAAAGGTAAAAAGGACTAACCTGAAGGCTCCTTATCTGATTGTACATAACATTCATTACACGATAGACTATTTAATGACACAATAGAAATAAATGGATACGACCTAAATCCATTATAGAGATGCAGTTGCAAAGTGACTATGATTGGGAATACTCCAGAAATAATTAACTTTTCAATGAGTTTTAGCAGGAAATGCTGCTACCTCATTGCTCCAGTGACCCACAGCTCCTGCCCTCTGGTGCTATCTATATGGAGTTTGCATGTTTGCCTGTGATCAGATAGATTTCCTCACGGTGCTCTGGATTCTTCCCAGAAGAGGGCTGGTAGGTTAATAGGCTGCTGTAAATTACCCTTAGTGTAGGTGGGTGGTAGTAGAATCAGGGGCGAGATGATAGGCATGTGAGAGAGATTAGGTTACAGGGATATTAGTGCGCAAAGGGATTGAAGGGATTGCTCTGACAGCTGGCAGAGACTCAATGGGTTGAATGGCCTCCTTCTTTGTCATTAGCAAATAAGAGGCAAGCAAAATGGAAAGTGGGATGGGGTAGCTCTGCTAAGTAATAAGATAAAGGCAGGAGAAGTCAAATCCATTGGGTGGAGCTAAGAAACAGCAGAAAGCACTGGCAGGAATTATTCCCGGATATAACAGAAATAAGACAATCAGAGGAATGTGTAACAAGGGTGGTACCAAAACATGTGGGCCTTCGAGTTCCAAAAAAGGGACAAACAAAATTAAAAGTCTGGAGTGTGGAGGTCAAATTCATGGAATGTATAGGCGATGGCTTTCCAGATCAGTATGTCCAGGAAACAATGAGGGAAAATGCCACTGTAGTTCTCGTCAGTGTGCAGTGAGAAAGGCTGGTCAATATTCTACCAGTTAAGGGGGCTTTAGGGAAGAGTGATCATTATATGATAGAATTTTATATACAGTTTGTATGAGATTGGCTCTGGTAGATTGGGGAACTACATTAAAAGATAGGACAGTTGTTGAGCAATCGATGCTGTTTAAAGAATTTATGACAAATATATATCTCTTTGAGGTGTAAAAACCCAGTAGGGATTGGCTAATAAGAGAAGTTAAAGATAACATTAAATCAAAGGAAAAGCTTATATGTTGTCAAAAAAAGAACAGCATGCCTGAGGCTTGGGAAAATTTCAAATTTAAGCAAAGGAGGCCCAAGATATTGATGCAGAAGGGGAAATGGAACACAGGAGTAATCTAGTACAAAACATGTAAACAAGTTGTAAAATCTTCTATAGATATGTAAAAAGGAAAAGATTACCAAAACTTAATATTAGGGACCGAGACAGGAGGAAGTATATTGAGAAATAAGAAAGTGGCAGAGAAATTTAAAAACGTTTCTACTTTTTTTCCTGCCTTCATGGTAGAAAACCTCCTAGAAATAGTAGAGGATGGGTCTAGAATGAATGAGAAAGTGAATGACTTTAGCATTAGTTAAAAGCAAAATATTGGAGAAATTAATAGGACTGAGAGCCAAGAAATCCTCAGGACCTGATGACTTGCATCCCAGAGTTTTGAAGGATGTGGCCGTGGAGTTAGTGAATGCACTGGCTGTCATGGTCAAAAGTTCCACAGATTCCCGAACCATTTCCACAGATTGGAAGGTAGCAGTTGTAACCTTGCTATTTAAGAAAGGAGCAAGAAAAAAAAACAAGGAATTATAGGCCAGTTAGCCTGACATCAGTAGTAGGGGAAATATTGGAATATATTATTAAGTAAGCAGTAGTACAAAGTAATAATAGAATTGGGAAGAATGAACGTGGATTGATGAAATGCAAATCACGGTCAACAAATCTATTTGAGTATTTTTGGCATTTTACCTTGGAGAACAGTTAAGGGTAAACCAGTGGATGCGGCTCATTTAGACTTTCAGAAGACCCTTGATAAGGTCTCACGCAAAAGGTTATTATAAAATAGAATCCCTGGGACTGGAGTCAAATATTGGCATGGATTGAATATTGAATAAGTCTAAAATCAGAGAATAGGGACAAACAAATCAGTTTCGGGTTGGGAGGCTGTAACTAGACAGATTCCACAGAAATTAGTGTTGGGACTCCAGCTGTTAACAACGTATATCAATAATCTTCATGAGGGAACAAGTATATTATATCCAAGACGGGTGACAATACTAAGCTGGGTGGCAGAGTGGGTTGTGAGAACAGAGAGATTCAGACAACCTGGGTTAATGGGAAATGACATGACAAATGGAATATCATGTGGAAAAACGTGGGATCATCCTCTTTGGAAGGATATAGGAAGATTGAGTCTTTTTTAAATAGTGAGAGATTGAAAAGGGTTGGGTTTCAGAGAAACCTGGTTGTTTTTGTACATAGTCACTGAAAATGAACTTACAGGTGAGGAACTAATTAGGAAGACAAACAATATGTTGGCCTTTATTGCAAGATGATTTGAGTACAAAAGTAAAAAAAAGCTTACTGGAATTATGTCTGGAATATTGTGTACAGATCTGGTTTCCCTACACATGGAAGGATACACTTGCAACAGAGGAATGCAAGACAGGTTTACCAGACTGATTCTTGGATGGGGGGTGGGGTAGCTTGTCCTACAGGGAGAGTTTAAATACACTGGACCTATACTCTCCTGGGAGTTGATGTAAATCCACCTCTCCTTCAGTCTGACTGATAGAAGGGGAAAGACTGCATGGATAATCCCCGGAACATCTAGCTCAGTTCGACATGAGACTCTACACTACCAGTAGAAGTATCAGGGGGGGTCTCCAGATGTTTTCCATGATAGTACACTACTAATAGGATTAGCTGGATAACTTAAAAATTAGACTACTGCACTGCCCTTAAATACTTTATCTGGTATGGTCCATTAAAGCCCAGTGATGTATCAGCTTGTCTAAACTGGTGGAATCTGACACACCCTCAGCCTTTGTCCCAGAGGACTCAAGTCCACAAGCCTACAAGCCCAAACTGTTCAGAACTTCCTACATCCCCATCCTGTCTGTTAGGTCAGGGCAGCAGATGGAGGAGGCCCAATGATGAAACATTCTGAGCATGTGTGTGCTGCTCTGCAGCCTGGCGATGATAATAACTTTTGGCAATGAGTTGTTTAATTTCCCTGCTCTGGGACTAGCTCACTCTCAAATATCTCCCTGTAGGCCAATCTAGGAACAAACTGCTGACTTTCCACAGTTAGCTATGTTTTGGATGAATCAACAAAAATAATAAAAGACTAATTCTCGAGGAGAGGAATAAGTTTTGCCTTTCCCTCAAACCCTCACCTGCCCACGTATTTTACCTGGATCGCTGCTACATTTAAACGTTACCACAATCGGAGTATTCTGCATGGTTCTGGATTATCGAATCACAGAATTGTTATAGCATAGGAGACCATTTGGTCCTTCATGTCTATACAGGCTCCTAGTAGAGCCCCATCAAATCCTGTCTCACAGCCTTGTAAATTATTCTCTCTCAAGTACCTGTCCGATTCTCTTTGGAAAGCCCTGACTGATCGTGTTTCCACTGTGTGTGCAAGCAGTGAAATCCAAGCCATATCTATCCTCTGTTTAGGAACACTTCTCCTCGCATCCCTTGAATCTTTTGGCCAGAATTTTAAATTGTGCTCCCTCGTCCTTGAATCATCTGCTAATTAACCACATTCTGTTCTAATCCTTTTTCCCTCATGTAATTATCCAGCGTAACCTTAAACAGATCTACATTGTCAGCCTCAGCTATTAAATGTAGTAATGAGTTCCACATTGTTACCATTCTCTGGTTGAAGAAGTTTGTTCTGAATTCACTAATGGACTTGCAGTTAACTGGCATCTGTTGGCCACCTGAGTTACGAGTCTCCCGCTATGGGAGCATCTTTACCACCTGTGCCCATTTGAATATCTTCAAAATTTTCAGAACTTAGAGTACTTTGTACAGTAGTCAGAAAGGAAACTGGAGAGTGTGTAAAAAGTATTTCCAAGGATGATCCCAGAACTAGGAGGAATGGCGAGACAGGTCAGAAATCCATTTCCTATTGAAGTATCAGAGGTGATCCATTTAGGATTTTGCAGGGCTTCAACAGAGCACTGGTTGAGAAGATGCTTCCTCTTCTGGTCAGGGATATGTGAAAGTGACTAATAATTCCAACAAAAAATTCCGGAAAAAATTCCTTTGTCCAGAGAATGATACAAGGTGGACACAGCAGTGGGGGAGGCTGTCCTGTTGGATTTGTCAGACAGGGTGGTAAGACAAATCCCTGCATGATTTTGGAGGTTTATATAAAAGATTCCAAGACACTATTTCAACAAGAGAAAGGGGAATTATTCCCAGTGCCCTGACTAATATTTACCACTGTTTCAGCTGCACAAAAAACAGATGATCCAGACATTATTGCTGCAGTTTGTGCAAGCTTGCTGTGTGCAAGTTGGCCAGGGGTATTTCCAACATTGCAACACTGACTACACTTCAAAGATTCTCCATTGAATGCCATCTTTTTTGGGATAACCTCAGGCTGTGGAAGGTGCCATTTTGTTTTCTCCCTGCTTTCTCCCTTAGGAACAGTTGTTAAACCCAATGCCTTGACTAATCCTTTAGTCATCTGTCCTAACTTTTCTTCCTGTGGCTCAGTGACAAATTTTGTTTCATAATGTTCCCGTGAAGTGCCTTTGAATGGTTTGATGTAAGTGGTGTTACATAGATACACATTTCTGTTGTTGGGAGGGATCACACCACTGAAGAATTGAGGCAACCGAGAAGACCAAACTTTCGCCTTATGAAGTATGATCACCATGGTTGCCTTCAAATCCTTTCCCACTTTCCCAGGATCAAACCACCATTCCCCGCGCCCCCCTACCCCCCCACCCCCGCTGCTTCACTCTCCCACCATCTCCCTCTCCCCCTCCCCACCACCTCACTCACCCCTCCCCTGCCACCTCACTCCCTCCCTCCCCCACCTCACTCCCCTGCCACCTCATTCCCCACCACCCCAGCTCTTGCTCATCCTCCCTTCTTCCATTCAGCTGTCAGCCTATTCTCCACAACTTTCTCCTTTAATATCTCTACATTGTTATCTCCTTCCTTTGAAAGTCTCCTAAAGACTCTTCACTTTCTCTTTTAGAATGTAAGAGCCTAAGAAATAGGAGCAGGAGTTCACTGTGCAATAAATTCATGGCTGTTCTAATGGTTGGCTTTCCTGTCTGCTGTTCTCTTTATCTCGCTTTCCTCGACAGGCAAACAACCCATCTCAGCTTTGAGTACATGCAATGACTTAGCTTCCACAGTTCCTTGGAGGTAGAGAATCCCAGAGATCTACAACCCTCCAAGAGAAGAAACTTCTCCTCACCTACGTCTTAAGTAGGGAACTTGAAGTTCTTAAAATAGATCCCCTTGTTCATAGAATCATACAAAGCAGAAACACGCCCTATGTACCGCTGAATCTGAAGCAATGGGGGATGATCCTGGGAAAGTGGGAAGGGATTCAATAGCAACCATGGTGATCGTACTTTATAAGGCAAAAGTTTGGTCTTCTTAACTGCCTCAATTCTTCAATGGTTTGCTCCCTTCCAACAACATAAATTTGTATCTATGCAACATCACTTATATCAAACCATTCGAAGGCACTTCACGGGAACAATTTGAAACAAAATTTGTCACTGAGCCACACGGAGAAAATTTAGGACAGATGACTAAAGGATTAGTCAAGGCACTGGGCTTGAGAACTGTTTCTAAGGGAGAAAGCAGGGAGTAAACAAAATGACACCACACACCCTTTACGCCAGTCCAATCCCATTTTATTCTCTCCACATTCTCATCAACTCCCCCCAGATTCTACCACTTACCTACAGACTAGGGTCAATTTACAGTGGCCAATTAACCTACTAAACCACACATCTTTAGAACAGCAGAACACCCACCCGGCCACAGGGAGAACGTGCAAGCTCCACCAGGACAGCGCCTGAGGTCAGGATTGAACCCTGGTCTCTGGAGCTGTGAGGCAATGGCTTTACTAATTGAGCCACTGTGCCGCACAAGTAGGTTCTCCCACGAAGGGAAGCTTCATCGCAGACTCTACCCTGTTAAGCTCTCTCTGAAGCTTATAGTATATGTTTCAATAGACTCCAATGAATATGGACATAACCTGTTCATTTGTTCATCTTCCTCTTGCTCATCATGTATTGAAGGTAAAGCTCTCAGAGATGGCTTGTGTTTCCTGAAGAGACCATGTAGATGGGAAGTATTGCTGCACTTTGGATCTTACTAAGTTCCTATGTAAATGTCTGGGTATAATGGAGACACAAGAGACTGCAGATGCTGGAATCTAAATGGATTCTGATAGATGGAATCTGGACTAACTGACAGATTCACCACCATTAAAGTCTCCTGATATTAAAGCCAAAACTAAAGATCTGCTCACTTCTGGTCACTGCAGACAGAACCCAACAGGATAAAAGGGGAGTTGCCCATATTCCCCATTTCATCAAAAACAACTTGAGAAGTTAGAACAGAAACATATAAGGGAAAGAGTTAGAGAAGTTAAGTAGTTCATTATTCATTAAACAAATTAACAGCTGCTCAATCTGCCAGAACCTGGTGCCAGCAATTAAATGGCCGAACCCTTGAAAATATACAGTTGATTAAGGATTGTCTGTAACATGAGCAGATTCTCATTGGACCCAGCCAGATGTGCTGCCAATAAGAAGAAGCAGATGTTGGCCTGTCTGGTAAATACTGATTCAGGGTGCATTCCAGCTGCTTATCTCCCAACGTTTGCAGCAGAGTTTTTGTTGCGGTCTTTATACCTTTCATTCAAGTATACGTGTTCTGGTCAGGAAAAAATGGGATGAATGAAATCTCAGGCAGGGCCTACATGGCAACCATTGATTTAACCTTTGAATTTGAATAATCTTTATAAGATTATTATCTCATCTGACTATACTCAACGTGAAACTAACAATCTGCTGGAAGAACTCAGCGGGTCATGCATATGCAACACTGACGGTAACATACAGGGGGAATGGACAGCTTAAAAAGTGTCCAGAGTAGAACACGGAAACAGGCCCAACAAATCTGTTCTGACCATCGAGCACTTATATACACTAGCCCCATTTTATTCCCCTCACACTAACTCCCCCCAAAGTCTGCCACTCAGCTGAACGTTAGGAGTACCTTATAGTGGTCAATTAACCTACCAACCCACATGTCTTTGGGATGTAGGAGGAAAGCAAAGCACCCGGAGGAAACAGAGAGAATGTGCAAACGGCACACAGACGGAATTGAAGGTCAGGATTGAACCCATGTTGCTGGAGCTGTGAGCTAGTCACTCCATTAGCTGACCCACTGTACTACCCTTTTGGCTTATTGGTTGTCAACTACAAGAGCTCCATTAACATTGCTAAAAGTTCCAAGGTACTTTTCAGGAATATTATCCAATAAAATTGGCATTGAGCCACAAAAAAAGATGTTGAGGCAGGTGACCTAAGATTTGAAGAGTATCTTCAAGGTCGAGATAGGAAGGTAGAGCAGCTTATGGAGAGAAGTTCAAGCCTTGATGGGTGAAGCTATGGCTGCTGTTGGTGATGTGATTACTATCTGGAATGATCAAAATTAGAGGAGCTCAGATATCTTTGGAGGGTTGTAGAGCTGGAGGATTACAGGGATAGAGAAGGATGTCATGGAGGGACTTAAATCAAGAGGGAGAACTTTAAAATTGAAGTCTGAATTTGACTGAAAATATGTGGGGAAGCAAGAGAGGAGAAAAACAGAATAAGAGGGGCAACGAGTGAGAGATCAAGAGACCAGTAGATCTAGAACAAGGCCAAGACCTATAGCAAAAGGAGAATATATAATAAAAAACTAAACATTTAGAGGTTGTAGAAGAAGGAATAAGAGTAAACAGAGGATAGGGTCGGGTCAGAGACAAAACAGAGAGAATGTAAAACAACAGTAGAATTAATGAGGCAGATAGAACTACAGCCAAAACTGCCTTATGGAACACACGGAGATCAAAGGATTGGAGCAGCAGAGTGACGTATAAAGGCCGGGTCTCATTCCGCCTTGGAACAGATGCATTTCTAAGTGTCGTTGAGAGCTTCTCCCTTTTGCACCAGGGTTTGGCTCTGCAGGTGAATGGAAGGCACAGGAAGGAATTTAATTCCATGCTTCAACTCAGGTCAGGCAGAGAGTAGACATGGCCATGCCTGATAGTATATGAAATGAAATGCCATGAAATTCCACCAATTCAGGTGTTATTTGGTGCCGTACTTTATCATGCATTGGTCGTTATAGGGATACAGCATGGAAACAGGCCCTTCGGCTCACCGACTCCAGGCCAACCATCAAACACTCAATCTGATTGACTCCCCCTGAGACCCCCACTCCGTTACACACCAAGAGCAGTTTCCAGTGGCCTGTTAACCTACCAACCTGCTCATCTTTGGGTTGTGGAAGGAAATTGGAGCACACGGAAGAAACCCATCTGATCATGGGAGAACATGTAAACTCCATGCAGACAATACCCGAGGTCAGGATTGAACCCGGGTCTCGGGCACTGCAAGCTACCGGCTCTACTAGCTGTGCCATGGTGCTGCGCAACAGTCATTGTCATTTGCAGCAACAGTCTCTCTGTTTTGTTAAAGTTGAAGCTGAGCCCATGAGACAGCACTCAGCATTGATGTGGGAAGCATGGTGTGACGGTGCACCAGATCAAGCAACATGACTGAGAGCTCAATGGCAGAACTTCAGACAGACTCAGGTCTAGAGCAAGTTTACCTTTATTGCGTGGAAAGTGAGGAGAATTCATGTCCAATCCCAGAAATGCACTCCTGACGGTGGAGTCTTACGAAATGTACCCCACTGGTTTTAACTTTCTTCAAAGACAGTGCCAGGTTGGACTGAGCTACAATGGTAATGGTTTCAGAGAACGTGTTACAGTCAATGCCCTTTCCAGATATCCATCCTGGAATGAATTATGAATATATATTAACCTACGGCAGGAATGTGGGAATAGGAGAGTAGATCATTTAACCCTTTGAGTTGTCACTGCCTTTCAGCAAGGTCCTGACAGTCTTCATCTCAATCTTAGCTCCTGCTTTTGCTCCACATCTCCCTGCCCAACACTGAGAGTACAATAGACCTCCACCATCCACAGCCTTTGGGGAGTCAGTGTTCCAAAACTTGGCTCCCCTCTGTGGGAAATGATGTCCCTAACTTTACCCTCAAATGGCCTTGCTCTAACGATGAACATAATACTCCCTTGCGTTTGATCCTCACATCAGAGTAGTTTCTTGGTGTGTACCCAATAAAATCATTTTAATAGCCCTGTTCAGATCACACCCTCGATCTCCCTTGCTTAGATGAATTCAAGCCAATGACATGCAACCTGTCTTCATGATTTAATCTTCTGGTGAATCTCCAAGGCTAAAAGATTCTTCCTCACTGAAACTGCTGCAGAGAGGGTCTGACCAAGTACATAATACTAAATATGTGGATTTTCCCTCTATTGGAGGAAAGAAGACGTTCTTAATATGTGAGTGAAATTATTCAGTGACGTTGGCTTCATGTTTGTTTTATTCTGCCCCAGGGCTTAATGTAGCAATTGCATTGCCCTGGAAGCACTGTTTACACTTATCCTATTCCAGATGAGAAGGCAATGGACATTTGAGAGAGAAAGGATGTAAAAACTAGGTGAATAAGTCTCTGTATTCTGTTATTGTTTTTACCCTGTACTACCTCAATGCACTGTGTAATGAATTGATCTGTACAAATGGTATACAAGTTTTTCACTGTACCTCGGTACAAATGACAATAATAAATCAATACCAATACCACTCTCAGAGGTGAAGAGTGTCACACAGTGTTGCAGCTCGTGGAGCTGCTGCCTCACAGCGCCGGAGACCCAGGCTCAATCCTGGCCTCAGGAGCTGTCTGTGTGGAGTTTGCACGTTCTTCCTGTGACAGAAGGGGTTTCCTCCAGGTGCTCCAGTTTCCTCCCTCATCCCAAAGATGTGCAAGTTGGTACATCAATTGGCCGCTGCAAATTGCCCCCAGTGAGGGGTAGAATCTGAGGGGAATTGATGGGAATGTGGGAAGACTGGAAAAAAAAGATTAATGTAGGATTAATGTAAATGGGTGATAGATGGTCAGTGTGGACCTGTGGACTGAAAGGCCTGTTTCTGTGCTGTATCTCTCTGACTGTGATTTAAAGAGAATAGTATTCAAATAATATACAAAGTGATAAACCAAAAATACCTCTCCCAATATTTAAAACTGTTTGTCACAGTGCTCTCTTTGGTTGTCAGACTTCTGACATCATGTTCAAAAACATTCATCACCCGTCCACTCCCCTCACCAGGTACTTTTCCCTTCCTGATCGCCCCTTCCCCACTGCTGCCCGATAGTGTAGCGGTCAGCGTAACGCTTTCCAGCGCCAGCGGCCCGGGTTCAATTCTGGCCGCTGTCTGTAAGGAGTTTGTATGTTCTCCTCGTGTCTGAGTGGGTTTCCTCCGGGTGCTCCGGTTTCCTCCCACATTCCAAAAGACGTACGGGTTAGGAAGTTGTGGGCATGTTGTGTTGGCGCCGGAAGCGTGGCGACACTTGCGGGCTGCCCCCAGAACACTATGCAAAAGATGCATTTCACTGTGTGTTTCAATGTACATGTGACTAATAAATGATATCTTATCTTAATAAGGCTGGTTGGGTCCAGTAATCAAATCACCAGCAGAATTATGACTGAAGATGAAGCTCACTGGGATCACTTCCAACACTGCCAATGCCTTCTTCACAACAAGAACAGGGAACAGCTGCACTCAGAGAGTTATGGAGTGATATAGCATGGAAACAGGCCATTCTGCCCAACTCATCCATGCCGACCATGGTGCCCATCCAAGCTAGTCCTATTTGCCTATGTTTGGCCCACATCCCTCCTGTACACAAACTTATCCAAATGATTTTTAAATGTTATTATACCTGCCTCAACCACTTCCTTTGGCAACTTGTTCCATACACGCACCACCCTCTGCATGAAGAAGTTACCCCTCAGGTGTCTTTTAAGTCTTTCACCTCTCATCTTAAACCTATGCCCTCTAGCTTTTAGTTCCCCATCCCTGGGAACAAGACTGCGTGCATCCACCCTGGCTATACCCCTCATGATTTTATACAGCTCTATAAGGTCACCCCTCAATCTCCTATATTCCAGGGAATAAAGTCCTAGCCTACCCAACCTCTCTCTATAACTCAAACCCTCGAGTCCTGGCAACATCCTTGTAAATTTCCTCTGTACTCGTTCCAGTTTAATGGTGTCTTTCCTATAACAGGGCGACCAAAACTGTACACAATGCTCCAAGTGCAGAAATGAATGGCCCAAGGCCACAGCCCCCTCCAACTGATAACACAGTAATCAGTTCCTCCAGAGTCTGCTGCTCCATCTCTATGCAGATGGTACCTGAGGGTTCACTCCGTCTCAGGTGTACCTCAGAGTCTACCACCCTCGCCTGGTCAGGATTCGTAGACACTAGAGGGATGAGCACATGAAGTGAGCTAACACACCAGTGCAGTGCTGAGGGAGTGCTGCACTGTCAGAGATGCTGTCTTTCGTTACACTGCCCTCTCAGGTGTTTGTAAGAAGTTCCAAGGCACTACTTGAAGAAGAGCTTGGGAGTTCTCCTCACAGACATGGGCAATGATTACCCCCTCGGCTAACATCACCTTCGTTGTACATCTGTTTAGGGAACTTGCTCTGTATAAATTAACCACTGCAGTTCCTGGAATTGCAATGTTGTCGACATTTCAAAGGTACTTCATTGGCTGCAACTTGCTTCGTGGTATCCTGAAACTGTGAAGGGTGCGAGAGAATTGCAAGCACCTTCTCTTTCATTCACGACTGTGTGACTAAATCCTGCTCTAACTCCATTTAAAAGTTGACACCGCCATAGTGGGCAGGATCTCAAACAACAATAAGACAGAGTACAGGAAGGAGATAGAGCTTAGTGGCATGTTGTCAAGACAACAACCATTCCCTCAGTGACAGCAAAACAAAGGAGTTGGTCATTGACCTCAGGAAGCAGGGCAAAGTACACGCCTCTGCTTTTATCAGTGGTTGAGAGACTCAAGTTCCTAGGTGTAAATATCACCAACAATTTGTCCTGATCCAGCCACGTGGATGCTGTGGCCAAGAAATCACATCAATGCCTCTAATTCCTCAGAAGGCTAAGAAAATTCAGCATGTCCTTGATGACTCTCGCCAATTTTTACAGATGCACCATAGAAAACATTCTATCTGGATGTATCATGGTTTGCCTAAAACTGTTCTGCCTAAAACTGCAAGAAATTACAGAGATTTGTGAACACATTCCAGTCTACACAAACCAGTCTCCCCTCCTTTGACTCTGTCTACACTTCCCGCTGCTTTGGGAAAGCGGCCAACATAAATAAGGACCCCTCCCATCCTGGTCATTCTCTCTTCTTCCTCCTCCCATCGGGGAGAAGATACAAAGGCTTGAGAGCACAAACCACCAGGTTCAAGGACACTTCCATCCCACTGTATTATCAGATTCTTGAATGGACCTCTCACAGGCTAGAGATGAACCCTTGATCTGCCAGTTTACCTTCTTATGGCCCTTGCACCTTATTTGTCCACCTGCACTGCACTTTCTCTGTAACTGTAACACTATATTCTGCATTCCGTTTTCCTTTTTACTACCTCAATGCATTTATGTACGGAATGATCTGTCTGAATGGCACGCAAACAAAAGGTTTTCACTGTATCTTGGTATATGTGACAATAGTAGGCCAATTCCAACTCATTCATTCCTCACTGAGGCAGAACCCACACAAGGTCCAATGCTGAGTTGACAGCCTCCTTAAACGGTCTAATTCTGGGCTAGCACACTGCCCAGCCATTACTTTTTTATCCAGGGTTGGGATGGGTGGTTCCAGATTGAATTCTGGACCTGGCCAAAGTTGCCCACTCCAGACAGCAGTGGTCAACTCTGGTCAGTGAGGTCAGCTCACCAAGTTGGCACAAAGGAAATCCAATTAGGGCTTTGTTCTTTGAGCATGAGATAATTCAAAGACATCTATATGAAATAAAGTAATAGTTTTGCATTTAGAAGACTAGCTGTTGGATGAGTGCGTTGCCTTTTAAGTGAGCTCTAATGAACAGATGGGGAGGGGTAGGAGAGTCTTACCTCTGGAGTACACCACACCAACTGCAGTTGAAGCGTTCCTCAGCATTGACACAGGCGTTACAACTCAGATGTTGCAGACACACTGTGAGTGAGAGAGAGGAGATGATGGCATGAATTCAGTGAATTACTGGAGGAAACAGACAGAAAAAACTGTTAAAGGATCCCTGGAATTAATTACTGCAACAAAATTGTTTGGCGGGAACTACCCCCAATGAGCCTGGAGTCATAAAAGACAGAGTTAAACTGAAAGTCTCTGTGGGATCCATCGCATTAACTACTTCCATTTGATGCAGAGCAGTTTCACAAGAAGAAAGCAGAAATGTTCTGCACTTCATCTCGGTAAAGCTTAAGCTGCAGTTGTTTCGCTCCACATTAAATTACCGATCCTCAGTCTTCTTGGCTTCCACCCTGAGCTGAATTCCCTCCCCGTCCCCAGTGTTGTCAATGCAGAATCTACAACAATACCGCCCCGAAGATTGTCATCATATATGATCTTCTTACTGGCCTCTGTAGTTTTCTTATATTACTTTTATTGCCATGCAACAGTATCCACTTTAAGAGCATTGTTTACTTCACTGTTAGGAACTCTTAAGTGCAGTTGTGAGCATGTGCACTAGATGGCAAGGTACACAGCAGCAATGTGTGTATGCAGTCACTTATGTTGGAACTAACATAGTCAAAGTTTACAGGCTCCACCCTTCCTTCAGGACACTGCCACATTCCCATTTATCCCATTAGCTCCCCAGGTCCTCATTAAGTTGACTTCAGGATTCAATCCCTTGTTTTCAAAACACTTTTTGGCTTTCACCCACACTGCTTCAGTAATCCAAGTCAGCTGTATCCTGCACACCACATGGGACTCATAGGTGTCAGCTGTAGCTCAGATGAGGCAGGAGGTTAAAGGTTCAAGTCTCACTCCAAAGGCTTGATCACAGAAATCTTTTCTGATGTCCCAGCTTAGTATTGAGGGAACACTGATCTGAGAGAGGTGGTCATTCTGGTGACACCTTACACAGAGGCCCTGTCCATGCTGTCAACTTGATGTGACCAGTGCACTCTTTTGATGAAGTGTGGAGAGTAGCCAATACTCGATCAATCAGTGTTATGTCGTTTAGCCTTCACTGCGTTGCTAATTGTGTGAGATTGCCATATGTGGGTCACTGTGTCTCCTTCACCGTCAGCCGACCATGGCTGCATTTCCTTCATCACAACAGTGTCTGGACTGAAAAAAGTACTTCACGAGCTGTAACGTGCTCAAAAGTGTTAGTTTAATGAGAGTTATCATAGATCAGAAAACTGAAAGGGGGTTAAAGCTGGCCTCTGGTTGGTGGCGGTTGGTTGGTCGGAGAGTTGATTGGTCAATTGTTTGGTCAGTCACTTGGTTGGTTGGTTGTTGGTTAGTTTGTCGGTTGGTCGGTCGGTCAGTTGGTTGGTTGGTTGGTTGATCGGTTGGTTGGTTGGTCGGTTGGTCGGTTGGTTGGTTGGTTGGTCAGTTGGTTCATTGGACAGTTGGTTGGTCAGTCAGTTGGTTGGTCGGTCTGTTGGTCAGTTGGTTGGTTGGTCACTTGGTTGATCGGTCAGTCGGTTGGTTCATTGGTCAGTTGGTTGCCGGTCAGTTGGTTGGTCGGTCAGTTGGTCAGTTGGTTGGTTGGTCAATTGGTCGGTTGGTTGGTCACTCGGTTGTGCTGTGGCGAATGGCTCAGCTTCTGACTCACCAAAGCCTTTCCGTCATCTACATGGCACAAGTAAAGGCTGCCATGGAAGACCCTCCACTTACCCTAAGGAGTGCAGCACCTGACAAACCTGACACAGACTATGACAAAGCAGCCCATGTGACTGGCACACCAGGACATTCACCCCCTTCACCTCCTGCCCACTGTGGCAAAAGTGTGTGCAAACTACAGAACTCATAGAACATAGAACAGTGCATCACAGGAACAGGCCCTTTGGCCCATGAAGTCTGTGCCGACACAATGCTGAATTAAGCTAAATCTCTTCTGCCTGTACATGATCCATATCCTTCCATTCCTTCCATCTTTTTGTGTCTACCAAACAGCCTCTTAAACACCACTATTGTATTTGCTTCCATCACTAACCCTGGCAGCCCATTCCAGGTACCCACCACTCTCTATGTAAAAAATGTGCCCCACATGCCTCCTTTGAACTTTCCCACTCTCACCATAAATGCATGCCCTCTAGTATTTGTGAAACCTATAACCCTTGTAGTCCAGGTATGATCCTGGCAGAACTGCTGAGCAGATGATCCATCTCAGCTTCCTCCTGAAATCCCCACTGTCACAGACACCAGTCTTCAGCCAGTTCAAATAATCTAAATGATGCCAAGGAACAGCTGGGAGCATTGGATACAGGAAGGGCCAGGGAACCAGACAGTATCCAGCTCCAGAACCAGCTGCATCTTGAGCCAAGTTCCAGTGAGTTACAAAGCTGGAATCCATCCTACAATGTGGAAAATTACCCAGCTTTGTTCCTTTCATAAAAATTGGGACAAATCTAACGCAGCTAATTACTACCCAATCAATCAGCCTGCTCTCAATGAACAGCAAAGCTATTGCTATCGACAATGCCATCAAATAACACTTGGTCACCAGTAATCTGCTCATCAGTGCATAGTTTGGGTTTTTCCAGGACTTCTGGGCTCAGGACCTCGTCACAGCCTTGGTCCCAACCTGGATTGAAGAGCTGAGTTCCAGAGGTGAGGTGAGAGTGACCTGCTTGACATCAAGGCAGCGTTTGATTGAATGTGGCATCAAGACGCTCTGGTAAAACTGGTCAGTGGTCATCAAGAGGAAAACACTCAACGATTGCAGTCATACTTCTCACAAAGGAAGATGGTTGTAGTTGCCGGAAGTCAATCTTCCCTGGCCCAGGACAGGAGTTCCTCAGGGCAGTGTCCTGGGTCCATCCATCCTCAGCTGCTTCACCAATCACCTTCCTTCCATTCTGAGGCTGGAAGTGGGGATGTCCGTTGATGTTTGTGCAACGTTTAATTACATTTGCAACGTGGCAACAACTGAAGGAACACATGCCTGCATTTAGAAAGACACTAGGGAACTCTCAAATATGTGCTGATAAGTGGCAAGTAACAATCACACCACAATGACCATTGCCAGCAAGAGAGAGACTAACCATCTAACTTTGACATCTAATGTCGCTTCTGAGGCTGAGTTCCCCACCATCGATATCCTGGGGGTCACCATCAACCAGAGAATTAAGTGGACCAGCCACAAAAATACTATGGCTACAAGAGCAGGTCAGAGTCTGGTATCCCTGCTGTGAGCGACTCACCTCTGGACACCCAAAGCCTTTCCACCATCTGCAAGGTACAATTCAGAAGTGTGACGGAATGCTCCTTCCTTGCACAGATGAATGCAGCTCCAGCAACTCTCAGGTAGCTTGGCACAAGGACAAAGCTGCTGTTTGACTGGCCCCATCAACTACCCTAAACATTCATTCCTTCCACCACCAACGCAAAGTGGCTGTTGTGTGCACCATCTACAGACTGCACTGTGGTTACTCACCTCCCAAACTCATGATCCCTCTCACCAAGAGGGACAAGGGCAGGGAGTGCATGGGAACACCACCACTGGCAGGTTCCCCTCCAAGTTGCACATGACGCTAACGTGGAAACATATCGCTGTTCCTTCATTGGTGTTGGGTCAAAATCCTGGAATTTCCTTCCCCAATAGCACTGTGGGAGCCCCTTCACTAAAAGGATTGCAGCAGTTCAAAGCAGAAACTCACTCCCACCTTCTCAAAGGCAATTAGTGCGGGGCAATAGATAATGAGACACCCATCTCCTGAAAATATAACAGAATAAAATCAATCCTCACCCCCTCCTTCCCAAGCAGTAGTGCCTAAAATTCCTCACACTGATGTCGCTATTTTATCTGAGAATCAATCTACACATATTTGCAATTCAAAAATTAAAACAATCTTTCCAAGCTCCAAGTGAGTCTTTTGAAGCTTGTTAGTTGTATGCACAGTCTTCTGCAGCCAGAATGCTAATTACAACAGCGCTGTGAGCTGTGTGCTTGTCTGACTGTGGTCTGCCAGTGAGTCCAGCAAGCAACGATGATGAGAGATTAGCAGAACACTTGGTCAATTAGGCAGCATCAGAACCTGAAACAATGAGCTCTCTGGTCAAGCTCACTTGCTGGTGTGCATTTACAACAGTACAAGGTAAATATAACAGGCCTGTTTGGAAGGAAAAGTCATGAATTTCTTGACACCGCAGGTACACCAAGTCGTAAAATAAGTCGAATTCTTTATGTTGATGTATTCCATTAAAGTTGTACCCGCAAGGATGGCTCTTGATTCAGGTTTCCATCACAGCAAAGGGGCACGTCTGGAATAGTTGCGTGGCTCTCCTGGAAATGATGCCCCACCCTGCCTTGGGAAGTGACACTCACCACAGTGTGGGGTTCGACCCTGTGAGAAGTCAGTGACCTCTCATTAAAGTGATCCGCAAGATAAGCCTACAAAAACTTTCTTCAGCTCACATAGGTGTCTGGAGTCTTCCTCCCAAACTGGAAGTGTGGTTAGTTTGGCATCACTGTACTGCCCCAGCTATGAAATCAGTAGGTCTGTGGCCTCGGGCAAGGTGAGATGGAGGTTCACACACATAGGACTAAGTTCTGGAAAGTTCCAGGCTGCTTTCTTCAGTTCAGACTGGAGAAGAGTGAGAAGGGTCTTTGTATGGTCATAGATACCAGGTCAAATGGTGAAGGCTAACCCATTGCAGGCCAAGGCTCTGGAATAATTAAAGGCATGCTCAGGATGGCCTTCCAACACTTAATAGTCTAGGAAAAGTGCAGCGGAGTTATAGACTCCAGGGTCGTTCAAGATGCTGTGATATGGGTTCAATAGCACAGTGAGGTGGATGGGCTGAGTAGTTATTCTTATCATGATGTGATCAGTACAGAATTGGAACACCAGCACATTCTGCTGTTATGCCTTGAGGGAGATGTGATGCAAAAGTCATGAATCAACGGCTGTTTCTTACACTGAGTTTGGTCACGCACAGTCAGAGAAATCTGCATCAGTGCCATCATCGGCGTGTGTGTTCTTTTGTTTTACTCAGTGTGGAAAACATTCAATCCTCCACAGATGTTTGCAAATAATAGATATATTATAAATACCTTGCTATTCAAGTGTCTCCAGGGATATGGATGTGCTGCCTTCGTGACAGTTCACTGACGTGCTCTCCTTAGCTAGCTTGGATAAGCTGCTAGCTTCTTGGCCTGATCTGTGTGGATCTTCCAGGAATAACTGCATTCTCCGCCTGCCTCCTCAGGTTCTGTTCTGGGAACAGCAGTTATAGAGGCTCACCATGGCCTCTGGTGCTCACTGTGCTCAGGGATCGTCAGTGGGGTGGAACGTACTGTGCTATTTCATGTGCTATCTATCAAGCCGGTGGCGGAGAATGGGAGGCTCCTGTGAGGGGGTTGGATGCAATTCACATCTGGCCCCTCATTGTTACACCAGCCCTACAGGTTATAATTCAACTCATTACACACATTTGGATAATTATAATATTATTGAAGATAATTAATATTAGTCATGATGAATAACAATAATGTGTTATTAATAATAAATCAACTTATAATAAATGATAAATTGTTGTGAATAATACCATTTAATATCACTATTAGTTATTTAATATTATCAGTGATAATAATACATGATAAATTATTAACAATGATAATAAATAAATAGATTTTTACTAACGATAATTATACTTTAATTATTTGTGTTGGATGACAATTGTTGAAAAATTCACATTGGGTAAGCTGGTCACTCTAACATTAATCTCTTCCTTAGTCAGGTCCCACTGCCAGGAACAGGTCACAGCACAGTACAGTAATTGATAGGAGCTGGCAACACATCAGGATGTAGCTGAAGAAACCTTCAGAGACAGACTGGCTGGTGCAAGTAGCTCAATCTCATTTATTTGAATCATAGAATTTTCATGGCACAGAAGGCAGCCATTCAGCACAAGTCTCTGCCAGTTTCACGGGTAGCATCTTCAAAGGTAAATAGTCTTGAGTGTTCAGGAAGGAACTATTGTCTAGCAATTGGACCAGGCCATGTGGTCACCAACCTGATGAAATAGGTCAGTGGAGGTAAGTGGTTTGTTTGTTTTTCCTTATTTACCTTTATCTTTATGTTTTTTAATTCACTTCTGGTTGTCTGATGCACTTTACATAAATGTATTACTAATTTAAGTAATTTCTACTTTTTAAAATTATTTAAATCTATTTAAACTCTTTTAATCAGAGTTTAACTTTGATAATCAGAAACACTTAAAAGCAGTTGAAAAGGCCTTTGAGAACAGTGACCAATCAAAAGCCCATCAGCAGGTTCAGGGGTTGTAGCTTTAGGATCCGTCACCTGAGGCTTAGTTGCCACTTGCAACGCACTCCGCCCCACAGGATGCCCATGCATCAGGTGAATAGGTCCTGCAGGCTGCATGGAGGAATTGAAGAAGAATTGACTTGGTTTTATTATTGTCACATGTACCAAGATACAGTGAAAAGGTTTTTGTTTGTGTGCCATCTAGACAGATCATTCCATACATAAGTACATCGAGGTAGTGAAAAGGACAAGCAGAATGCAGAGCATAGTGTTACAGTTACAGAGAAAATGTAGTGCAGGGAGATCAAGAGTTCATCTTTTGCTGTATAAGAGGTCCGTTCAAAAGTCTGATAACAGTGGCATAGAAGATTGAGCCTATCCTTGAGCCTGGTGGTATGTGTTTTCAGGCTTTTGTACCTTATGCCCAATGGGTGAGGGGAGAAGAGAGAACGACCGGGGTGGGAGGGATCCTTGATTATGTTGGTTGCTTTCCTGAGGCAGTGGGAAGTGTAGACGGAGTCAATGGAGGTGAGGCTGGTTTGTGTGATGGACCGGACTGCGTTCACAACTATCTGCAATTACTTGTGGTCTTGGGCAGAGCAGTTGCCATACCAACCAGTGAAGGCCGCCGGTGCAGAAGTAGTCCAGACCAAAAACAATCCAACCCAATGTTGTCTTAAGTAAGTCACTCCAAGGCCATTGCATTTGGGAGGAAAACCAGCTTTCGGAGAACAGCTGTAAAGGGAGTCAATCTGTCTCCAATGGCTTCCTAACTAAATCCCATTGTGTTGCCAGCTCCTGTGCTATTGGTGGGACCCCACTAAGGAAGGAATTAAAAACCACTTTAATAATGTCAGGTTGGTTGGCTTATCCACTGTGAATCTATTGACAAATACCAATTAATCAGTCACATTATAAACAGAATACCAAAGAGTTTCTCTAGGGTTGGTTTTGAGTGACATTGACTGGTGTTAGTCAGGGGTGGGCTGGTAGCACCTCAAAATAGAGTTTGTACTCTCACTGCTGTGGTTAACTTTGGCGATAAGGGCAGTGCAAATTTGATTGGAGCCAAAGATGGAAGCCCAGAGTGTCTGCGGTTGAGGCCAGGTAATGTAGAACGGAAGCAGGCCATTCGGCCCAACCTGTCCATGTTGGTGCTCATGCTACACTTCAGCACCTGTCCATGTTTCTGAACCTATCCGTGTAACCCACTGTTCCCTTCAGCTGTGGCTGTTCTGTCTGGGGACAGAAACAATCCCACTGCATTATTTTGTAGAAAGACAGGGCAGTTATTTTTGGTTTTCTGGCCAATGTTTCCCCTTATCAACAGCGCCGAAATTAGATGATTCAGTTGTATCGCATTGCTGTCTGTAGGAGCCTGCAGTGCACAGAATGGTTGTTTCTCAGATCATTACAGTATCTCTTGAATGTGCTGAGTATGTGAAAGGAGCTGCTATATAAATGAAAATCATTGTCTCTGATGATGAGAACCAGAGTGCTACAGTCTCTAGTCATTTCCAGAGATAAAGCAAGAGGCTTGAGCAAATGCAACTCTTGAATCATCATAATATGCCCTAGGGAGCAGCAACAAATTAACCTTGGCTGCCACCACCCCCTGCCAAAATTCTTGCAACCCCTGACTCAGCAGCAGTGCAGTCAAGACCATTGATTCAGCACTTCTCGTTTACTTTCAGAAACTTGGACATATCTGGTTGAAACGACCAATAAACTGACTGACAGCTTTATTAATACATTTAAATAATCAACTCACTTCCTGCAAGCAGATTACTCAACGGAGCCTTGTCTCACCTCTATTAAAACTATGAGGCAAGGATCCTGCTTTGCACTTTAACTCCTGACATGGCTCCAACCTGTCCTTTCTGAGAATTCAGCTGTAAAAATCAGTGGACCTTGTACAAAGCAACCGTGCCTTCACACCCTGATATCAGTGACCTCATCCATACGAAGTGCTTATTTCTTGTTATTACTTGGTGCCATTAAATGGAGACATACAGAGGTCACACACGACAAGAGGCTGCATACGCATTGGAGAGCCATGATGGTAGGGTGAATAGAACCCTGAGAAGATCATAACTTACTGGAAACTGGAGTGAACTCTAAGGCAGAGTTGCTCTTGATCTTTGTCATGTCCATTTCCACCCTGTGATATTCGTAAATTGTTCGCCTCTGACCATCTGTGAATATGAACAGAATGTAATGTTATGAAAGAAGCAGGCAGCCAGTGAGGTGAGATTCCAAGCTGGAACATACTCTGTATATCCGTTGTTGGACATAGAGCCTCTTTCAGTTCCTCAATTGGATTCCAGCCTGTAAATTAAATCCATGTGCCTTTACTCTGTACCTAAAACATCCAATGAACCAAACTCTCTCTATATTGGGTATGAAGCTGGCTCCTCCCAGATTTCTGCATTCCTTGTTCTTGTAACCCTGAATGATCCATGAACCCATGAACACTACCTCATTATTCTTTATTTTTTGCACTAATTATTTATTTTTGTAATTTATGGATTTTTATGTCTTTGCACTGTACTGCTGCTGCAAAACAACAAATTTCACGTCATATGTCTGTCATAATAAATCTGAATCTCTGCCCAGAGTTGATCCATTGATCCATCTCCATTATTGAAATCCATTTGTACTCCTGCTGTAACTGGGGATTTTATCAATATTTCTACTCTCTCGCCACCCCCAATTTCTATTTATTTCTTCTTATCTTGAATATTTAACTCTCAATCACCCTTAGATTGCAGCCAATACTCCGAGATGTCTGCTACATCATATTAAACCCTTGTCAAGTTATCATTAAAATAGAAAAAGTTACAAATATCTCACCACAACTTGTGTTTTATTTGGATTTTCTGCCACTCATGTAATTGAATGGTTAAGAATTAACCACAACCTTTCAATAGAAACTGACCTGATCCAACACTTCATTGATTAATTTTATGGCTGAAAGTTTCTTTCACTCCAAAATGCTCTGCATTTACAGCAGTCAGGAGCACCTGTACTCAGCTAATCCTTTTGTACTTGCTGACTTTATTTTAATTGGTAATTTTCTCCCTTTCACTGTGTCACCATTGCTTCAGTGGGTAGCTCTCCCAAGCAGATGAAAATATTAAACTTTAAACTCTTGATATTCAAGCACATAATCTAGGCTGACACTCAGAACAAAACGGAGGGAGTGCTGCGTTGTCAGTGGGGCTGTGATTTGGATGGGGTCTTCTCAGGTGGAGGTAAAAGATCCCATGATGGTTGTTTAAAAATAACTTGAGGAGTACTTTCTGAGTCCTGGTCATTATATATTCCCAGCCAACACTTCAAATGGATTATCTAATGATTATCATATTGCTGTTTATGGGAGCTTACTCTGAGCAGAATATCCATTGTGTTTCTGACATTACAACACTAACTACATGCCAAAAGTACTCTAATGACTGTAAACCACATTCTGAAGTTGTGAGAGGTACTATATAAATGCAGGTCTTTCTTTGTTCTCTAACCTTCGTTTCATGGGTGTGCAGACACTTGCTACCTGAACAAACAGGATGTCTGAATGAGCCCCATCTGCTCAGACTGGCCTGATCCCAGGAAGTGTCAGTGAGAAACCAGTTAGATCAGGTTATGTGTTCACCCTCTTCCTAATAGAGAGGCGCTATCCAAGGTCAAGTTTGGACTTTGGCTGTTCTAACAGTCTGGCCTCTCCATTACTTCAATGTCACTTCACTGTAGTTGACCACTGGACCTGGGAATGTGTTAGCAAGGAATTGACCCCAAGACACACTGTTGAAAACACAAGAGACTACAGAAGCTGGAATCTAGAGCAACAAACAATTTGCTGGAGGAACTCAGTGGGTCGAGCCAGCATCTGTGGGAGGGAAGGAATTGTCAACGTTTCGGAGGCTTTTGGAACACTGTTGGAAGAGAATGTAAGGAATTTTACTCTACATCTATTCCCAAGTCTGGAGTGAATCTGAAATGGATGGTGCTTCATTCTCCAACAATGACACCCCTACCTTGATAAGCACCAAAATCCTCAAACAACAGAAGAATGGAGATGGAATTAAACTGGAACAATGATAGATATGTGCCTGTCAGAGGTTCAATGGGACATTCCCTATTTATAAAATTGTCAAACCCATAGTCTCACCTGCAACTGCACACTATCCACAGATTTCTAAGCTCCAAATCGCCTTGTCTTAATTAATTATTAACTGCTGCTCTTTTTCCCTAATACATGTGGTTGGTATAGCAAGGTCTGACTTACGGCCCTTGAGAGGGTGCTGATCTTGAAGTGCTGCAACCCCTCTGGTGAAGGTGCTCTGTTTGGCAGGGAGTTACCATTGGGATATATAGAGAATTGCTTACAGGAATGTAAGAATATTTACCAGTTAAAACTAATTAACCCACATCCATTTATTTATAACTTGGCTGAAACTCCTTACAAGACAATGACTGATTGGAAAAGCGAGACACAACATAAAACTGGTGGCTGATTCCATGTCCCTCAGTGCCTGTAATTCATTGGTTTTGTTGTATATCCTTAATGCTCTCTCAATGAAATTTGCTTGCCCTGACTTTCTCTGCACAATGCCACAGGAGATCTATTAATATTCTAGTTTAAAAGTCACACATCATTCATCTTCTAAAAGTCTCAAATTTGCAGTTTGTCACAGTCCTCTGGTTTATTGACTGCACTGTCTCTTAAGTTCCCTGAGAGCATTGTCTGCCTTTCGTGTAAATCTTTTCCCTCTTTAGCTTGCAGTCGCTAAGCTTATTTCTGATGCTTTGTTTAAAACTACACAGTGACCCTGGAATCAATTCTCCATAAATTCATCCCACAATCCATTACAGTCACAAGCTTAATCACTGGATTGTAGCTTCTTCAAGTGTTTTCAAGTCCAAGAAATGCTCACTCCCAATCCTTCAAGTCCCGTATTGTTTAATTCAATGGACTTTGACATTATGTTATTCACTTGACTGTTGAATTGAACACTACTGCCAATGTTCTAATTGTGTTTTCTTGTAAAAATTGTGTATAATTTGTATTTTTCTTGTGATTGCAGGTTATATAGAGGCTGGACAAACTTGGGTTCTTTTCTCTGGAGCGGTGGAGGCTGAGGGGTGATCTGTTGGAAGTGTATAAAATTATGAGGGGCATAGATAGGGTCGACAAGCAATATCTTTTTCCCATTATTGAGTGACCCAATACCAGAGGGCATGCATTTAAGGTGAGAGGGGGTAGGATCAGAACAGACATGAGGGGCACGATTTTTATTCAGAGAATGGTGGATGCCTGGAATGCGTTGCCTGATAGGGTGGTGGAGGCAAATTCATTGGGGGCTTTTAAGAGGGGCTTGGATGGGCACATGAATGAGAGGAAAATGGAGGGATACGGGCATTCTGTAGGTAGGAGGGATTAGCTATGTCGCACAACATTGTGGGCCGAAGGGCCTGTTCTGGGCTGTACTGTTCTATGTTCTATCTGATGCTATGTGCCTGTGACGCTGGGGCAAATAAGTTTTTCATTGAACCAGTGCATACATGTATTTGTGCAGATGATAATAAACTCGACTTTGACTTTGAAGTCTTATGACAAATACAAAACAAGGCATGTACTAATAGTTTGAACTATCGATCCTCTTCGTCACAGTGAGGGGATGTGGCCTGCTAAGGCAGATTTGGCACTGGAGCTCGCTGTGTGTTGGGTGCTATGGAATGAAAGAGCAGTCTCCTCCCTCATTGTGAGGTCCTGTCAATACCTGTTGTGCTCCATGACAACCCAATGGTAACTTTTCTATACGTCTGGGTTATGAGCTTGATTCCTACCCCAACAGGTGGCAAAAATAATTAACTAATAAACAAATCAGTTTGGTATCAGTAATACCAACCACAAAGTTACTGGTTCACTAGTGTCCTTTAGAGAAGGAACTCTGCTTTGGTCTGCTTCGATGTACATCTCCTGACGGACACAGTAGGAAAGTAGAAAAGTCTTGCTACAACTGTGCAGGACTTTGTTGAGATTGGACCCAGAAGACAGAGCACAGTTTGGTTCCCTTATCTCAAAGTATATACTTGCCCTTGAAGCCAATACAGAGAATCATTGAATCACAGAATCATACAGCATGAAACAGGCCATTCAGCCAATTCATCCATGCAGATCAGTGGGCGCCCATTGCTATTAAGTCCATATCCCAGCACTTGGTGGAATTGGTATTGGTTTATTATTGTCACATGTACCAAGGTACAGCAAAAAACTTGTCTTGCATACTGTTCATACAGATCAATTCATTACACAGTGCATTGAGGTAGTACAACGTAAAACAGTAACAGAATGCAGAATAAAGTGTTACAGTTACAGAGAAAGTGCAGTGCAGGCGGACAATAAGGTACAAGGCTATACGAGACAGATTGTGAGGTCAAGAGTCCATTTTATCATACTAGGGAAGCATTCAAAAGTCTTATAACAGCAGAATAGAAGCTGTCCTTGAGTCTGGTGGTACGTGCTTTCAGACTGTTGTATCTTCTGCCCGATGGGAGGGGGGAGGAGAAAATGTCCGGGGTGGGTGGGGTCTTTGATTACGTTGGCAGCTTTATCGAGGCAGTGAGAAGTGTAGACAGAGTCCACGGAGGGGAGGCTGGATTCCGTGATGTGCTGAGCTGTGTCTATACCCCTCTATGCCTTGGCGGTTCAAGTGCTCACCTAGACACTTCTTAAATGCTGTCAGTGACCCAGCTGCAACCACTGTCTCAGGCAGTGCATTCCAGGTACTCACTGCTCTCTGGACGAAGAAGGTTCCCTTCCTATCCCCTCTGAATCTCTTCCCTGTCACCCTAAACCTCTGTCCCCTAGTTTTATCTACCTCTGATATTGGGAAAGTTTCCTGCAGTCTACCCTATCTATGTCCTTCATATCCCCTCTTAACCTCCTCTGCTTCAGGGAGAAAGGACCTAACTTCTCCAGCTTCTCCTCATAACTGAACTGCTCCATCCCAGGCAACATCCTGGTGAATCTCCACTGCACCCTCTCCAGTGCTATCACATCCTTCCTTAACCTTGGCGACCAGAACTGCACACAGTACTCCGAGTTCTGACCAAAGTTTTGCAAAGTTGGAGTATAACCTCGATGATGCTGGAGGAACTCAGTAGGCCAGGCAGCATCTGTGGAGGATAGCAGGTGGCCTGCTGAGTTGACCTAGATTCCAGCATCTACAGTCCTTTGTTTCTCTGGAGTATAACCTCCTGTACTTAATTCTCCGACTAATGAAGGCCAGTATCACATATGCCTTCCTAACCACGCTGTCTACCTGCATTGTCACCTGCAAGGATCTATTGACTTGTACTCCAAGGCCTCTCTGTTCCTCAGTCTCCCCAAGACCCCAGCGTTCATGGTGGATGTCCTAGTCTCACTGGTACTCCTAAAATACACCTTCATGTTTGTCTTGATTAAACTCTATCTTGCATCTTTCAGCCCATTTCATCAACACATTGATATCCCTCTGCAGCCTCAGACTACCTTCCACACTATCAACAAGTCTGTGAATCTTTATGTCATCTTCAAACTTACTGATCTTGCCTCGCACATCCACATCCAAGTTATTCACGTATATTACAAACAACGAGGGTCCCACACCTTGTGGGACTCCGGTAGTCACAGGCATCCAAGTGTAGTAAGGTTCCACCAATAGTAACCAGACAAAAGACCTGGTAAGTTGGTTCAGTGGTTTAGGTCAGGAGCACCAGCAGGACATCAGGACAGCTCCCAGCTCTAGCTGGATAGTACCCTGGATATTTTAGTTGGGGTCAGTTCAACATCTCATTCAAACAATTACCCCACTTTGAGTCGAGTGTTCAGTTTTGCAAACCATGCTGCAAGTTGGAGATAGTACGAGGCAAACTGAGCCAAGATAAACCAGAGCCAGGCACCAGCACCCCTACTTCCTCAGGAGGCTAAAGAAATTTAGCATTTCCCCTTTGACCCTCACCAATTTTTACTGATGCCCCATAGAAAGCATCCTATCCGGATGCATCACGGCTTGGTATGGTAACTGGTCTGTCCAAGACAGCAAGAAACCGCAGAGAGTTGTGGGACACAGCTCAGCACATCACGGAAACCAGCCTCTCCTCCATGGACTCTGTCTACACTTCTTGCTGCCTTGGTAAAGCAGTCAACATAATTAAAGACCCCACCCACCGCAGACATTCTCTCTTCTCCACCTTCCCATCGGGCAGAAGATACAAAAGATTGAAAGTACGTATCACCAGGCTCAAGGACAGCTTCAATCTCGCTGTTATAAGACTATTGAACGGTTCGCTAGTAAGATAAGATGGACTCTTGATCTCACGATCTACCTCATCTTGGCCTTGCACCTTATTGTCTGCCTGCACTGCACTTTCTCTGTAACTGTAACACTTTATTCCGCATTCCATTATTGTTTTCCCTTGAACTACCTCGATGCACTGTGTAATGAATTGATCTGTATGGACGGTATACAAGACAAGTTTGTCACTGTACCTCGGTGCATGTGACAATAATAAACCGATTTACAATTTAAACCAGGATCTAAATCATGAGGAGAATTTGCATAAAATTGGCTACTTAGCAGACCAAGGGACAGTCCAGTTGAGGAATTTAAATGGGATTCTGGAGGGTTGATACAAGCTCACTGGAAGTGAAGGTAAGTGGGTAGAAGGTAGTATTTGGATGCCCTTGTTATCACCTCCAGATAGTCAGACCTTCTGAAGCCAAACCATGTCTAATGGGAGGTGATATGCAGGGAGTCAATACCAGAGCTCCTGTTTTGTACGACAAGCAAAGACCAAAGGTTCCAAAAGGTGATGAGTTCAGAATAATAAACTCAAATCATAAAGCCCGTGATTTTTTTTTGAAAGTGTTGTAGATTGGATGTGATTTGTCATCCAGCTCAGATGTTTCGCCCTGAAGCTGTAATTCCAAATTGCAAAGGCTTGGCATCAATTTCAAGCCAATTTTAATGCATCGCAAGTATTTCAGTCAGACAAAAGAGAAACCTTCTGTGCCAAGGGATGAGGAAAATACTGATAGCTGTATCTGAGGGGGGTGGAACTACCCTCATGATTAACTAAAAAATGTGCTGAAAATAACCAGATCATGGTAGAACTTTGCCAAATAAAGCAGATTAAGATAATAGAACTGTTTTGTTTTTAACCAATGTCTTTCTGCAAAGGGATTGTTATGAGATGCAGTCTGTCTGAAACAGCAACTGAAATACAACAGCAAAATGGTGAGGTTGGTTGAAGTAGTCAGCACGTCAGGCAGCTTCTGCGGCAAGGGACGGTTTGGATCAGTGAAGGTCTGGTCAAAGATCGTTGACCCAAAATGTCGGCAGGATCACATTCACGCCCTCTGCCCCTCTGTCCCGCCATGTTAGTCCCCTGGTCACACCAACTTCCTGTGGCTGCGAAGCTCCTAAGGTACTCCCATTGTTGATGCCATTGCCTTTTGCAATGCAAAGTAGTCAGAGAGAGCAGACAGGAGGTGGAACTTAAATCCCACTCACTACCCTGATGTCTTTCTGCTTGGCAAGGTTCCACCATGACCTGGTTATTTGTAGCACGTTCTCTCAGTGAACTCCACTGATGACCAGGAACCATCTCATCGCCCAGAAGATGGAGCATCTCCTTCATGGACAGAAGGTATCAATCTCCAGAGGGTAAATCTACCCTTTGGACATAGCGGGACTTTTGTTACTGCACCTACAATCCATCCCTTTGGATTAATTGCAGTAACTTAACCATTGTATTCTTGGTGCTCATGGCTGGTTAGGTAAGGTAAACAGAGAACAGAGAGAGGGTGGCCCGATAGTGTAGCAGTTAGCGTAACGCTATTACAGCACCAGTGACCCAGGTTCAATTCCGGCTGCTGTCTGTAAAGAGTTTGTACATTCTCCCCGTGACTGCGTGGGTTTCCTCCAGGTGCTCCGGTTTCCTCCCACATTCCAAAGACGTATGGGTTAGGAAGTTGTGGGCATGCTATATTGCCACTGGAAGCGTGGCGACACTTGTGGGCTGCCCCCAGAACACTCTACGCAAAAGGTGCATTTCATTGTGTGTTTTGATGTACATGTGACTAATAAAGATATCTTATCCTACAATTTATTCTCTTTCACATGTCCAGCAACTCTTCTTTGGTTATTTTTCCCATGTACTGTACCTACACTAAGCAGTAAGTTATGGTTGCTAATTTACAGACTAGCACATCTTTGGAACTCAGGAGCACCTAGCACAGATCCGCACCTTCACGGGGAAAATGTACACACTCCACATGGACCACACCAGGGGTTGGGAGGTAATCCAGGTCCATGGAGCTGTGAGATAGCTGTGCTACCATGCTGCCAGTTCTGGTCTCAGAGTGAAGTGGATCAGGAACAGACGAGGTCAGGTGTGCAGCACAAACTGGAAAGGTTGGTTATCTGAAATTGGAACAACGGAACAATCTCCTGCACTAAAGGCACTGTATAAACAGAAGCTGCTTTTCTGCCTCCCTGCTCGCAAAGTACCAATTCAAAAAGCATCCTCTGTGCAATTAGTACAACTTGCTGACACAGTGTGAAGGATGAGAGTGTTGCAGGAATGTTAAAAGTTGTCCAATTTTTAGACCATGACGGCAAGTCAAATTGCCCTGTTGTTCTCTCTCTTTCATCTATCACGTTGATTCAATGAGCCTGCTTGCCAAAAGGTTTACTTACCAGGAGCATGTGGTGCCACATGGTCTATCATGAAGGCATCAGAGAGTCCTACTTTGACAGGGTGCTGTGCAGAATTTATCTGTGTCACTGTTATTGGAACCTAGAGAACAGATTAAAGAGCATCGTTAACCTTCAAACACTTACACCATCTGTACAGCTTGACAGGGAAACACCTTTTCTCCCCAGATAAGACTCATTGATCATTTGAAGCTTATGGCACATTCTGTTCCCATTAGATCCACTATCACAGAGAAAAAGGAATGAACGAAGGATGCACTTCTAAAACATCTTTCAGGCTGGCTGAAATACTCACAAATAATTAAGTGCTTTGGAAGAGTAGCTACTGCCGCCGTGCAGGAAACACAGCAACCCGTTTGTGCACAGAAAGATCCCACAAACAGGAACAAGACAATGACCAAGTAATTTAGTAATGTTGGCCAGGACACCAGAAATAACTTTCCAAACAGTGCTTTTGGTTCTTTAGTGCCCACTCAAGAGAGATGAGGCCTCCCACCCAAACGACGAGACCTCCAACAGTGCAGAGTGCCTTCGGCACTGCATCTTCTACCCTAAGGTTTACTGCTGCTTGGTCCTGTGGCTTCCTGACTCAGTCCTCCCTACCCCAGGCTCCATCTTCCTCACCAGAATACACTGCAAGGACAAAAGCCTTGCAATTCTCCTGCTGCTCATCTAACCTCGTCTGCTCCCGGTCCACTTCACTCTGACACCAGATGTCAAACTGTCCCCAGCACAATGCAGAAAAAGAATTCTTCCATCTTGTGACTCTAGTCTGGACTTGTCCCCATTCACTCTCTTCCCCCAATCAATTCACCATGAGCCAGTATTAAGCTTGGCTTAATGGCCACTACTTCCCCCCACCGAGGTGGGAGGCAGTCGGTTCAATTCCCACCCTGGATATACTCCGATTCTGCAGTGCTGAGGGGGTGCTACCCTGTTGGTGCTGTTACTCCTTGTGTAAGACATCAAACCCAACCCTTCCACATAAAATTAAAATCCACCATGCTATTTTGAAAAGCAGGGGAATTATCACATATCCTGTTCAATATTTAACATCAACCAACATTAATAAAAAAAAGATTTGATCTTATCAAATGTCTGTGTGTAGGAGTTTGCTGTACCGTCCTACACACAGCAGTGACCACCCTTATAAGTTACTTCATCGGTAAATTGGTAAATTCTTTCATTACCTCTATAGCACTTTGCAATAACTTGAGGTCATGAAAGGTGATTAATAAATACATTTCTTTCTTTCTGGAGTCCACCAATCTCTGCCATCACATTATCCCATGGGGATATAGTGGTTGGGTTACTGGACTATCAAATCCCATAATGGCAGCTGGAGGACTTAAATTCAAATGATTAAATAAATCTGGAACAATAGGCTGGCCTCAGGCTAGGTGACTATGAAGCCACTGGATTGTCATAAAAAACCCATTCGGTTCACTAGTCTGAAGCTACGTGCCTGTGATGCTGCTGCAAGTTCCTCACCAAACTTGTGCACACGATAATAAACTCAACTTGACTTGACTAGTGTCCTCTATTGAAGGAAATCTGCCGTCTTCACCTGGTCTGGCCTGGAGTCACAGTTCTGATAGTGACTTGATAGAGGTGTACAAGATGATAAGAGGCATAGATCGAGTGGACAGTCAGAGACTTTTTCCCAGGATGACAATGACTGACACAAGGGGGCATAATTTTAAGGTGATTGGAGGAAGATATAAGGGGGATGTCAGAGGTAAGTTTTTTACACACAGAGTGGTGGGTGTGAGGAACGCACTGCCTGCAGAGGTTGTGGGGGCAGATACATTAGGGACATTTAAGAGACTCTTAGATAGACACATGAATGATAGAGAAATGGGGGGGCTATGTGGGAGGGAAGGGTTAGATAGATATTAGAGCAGGATAAAATGTCAGCACAACATCGTGGGCTGAAGGGCCTGTACTGTGCTGTAATGTTCTATATTCTAGGTTCTATGTTTCACTGACTTCAGGGCTGGCTAGGGATGGGGAACAAATATTGCTTCAGCCCGCACCACACACCTCCCATGAACATATTAAAGCAAATAAAATTCCCAAAGCTTTTGCAATTCAGTGGACATCAACGTTCAAATGTAGCCATCCACTTAGACACAGGACTTTCTGGCCTGCCCGATCATACCTGCGAGACAAGCAACTGCCCAGGGCTTCCTATTATTGAGACCTGGTTGGTGCATATTGGCATTATTCTAGAGAGGACAGGGGGATCATACATGAAAAGACAGTAATGGGAACAGGTCAGTGCAGGTTCATCCTACTTCTCCGGTTCCAGTTTGGGTGCATTTGTGGCCAATCACAGTCATACTCATGGAAACAGGTTTGTCAGCCCTCTGAGGCCGCGCCAACCATCACCCACCCATTTACACTATTTCTACACTAATCCCATTTTATTCTCCCCACATTCCTCCCAACACTCCCCAGATTCTACCACTCACCTACACATTATGGGCAATTATTTTACACTGGCCAACTGACCTACCAACCTGCATGTCTCTGGGATGTGGGATATGGGGGAAATCATACAGTCACGGGGAGAACATGCAAACTCCATGCTGACAGCGTCAGAGATCAGGATTGAACTTTGGAGCTGTCAGACAGCAGATCTACTAACTGTGCCAGTGTGCCACCCCGAAGTATTTACATCAATGTTTAACTTTACACGGTTTTTACAACCAACAGTTAATGAGTTGTGAGAAGAAAACAGTCATAGTTATTGTTCCAAGTTAAGCAACTTCTGCATTACATCTTAAGTTGGACCTGGAAATCTCCACCAATTATCAGTATTTTAGTGCTGACCAAGCTAATATTGTGTCCAGCTGCAGCCCACTTTAGGACAAACGATGCATTCGATGTGTGGATTAATTCAGTAGCTAAACGTACTGTGAGCTTTTGGATATACACATGATAGTTCTGGAGTTTAATCCTTAAACTCTGTTTAGTTAATTAATCAGGGTCAGGGAGGAATGGTTGTGGTGGGGACGGGGGTGGGGGGGAGAAATATCCCTGCATGAGTTTGTATCTGTCATCTGGAGCAGCAAAATGGATACACAAGAGACTGCAGATGCTGGAATCTGGAGCAACACAAGAAGTGCAGGAGGATCTCAACGGGTCAGGCAGCATCTGTGGAGGGAAATTGAGAGTCGACGATTTGGGTCGAGAACCTTCGTTTGGACTGGAAAGGATCTTAACCTGAAACATCGACGCTGCATTTCCCTCCACAGATGCTGCCTGACCCGTTGAGTTCCTCCTGAGTTTTTTGTGTTATACGTATCTCTCATCGGTTTCTTGTATGTCCTGCTGGATAGCCAGTGACAAAAGGATCAGTGCAACTGCAAGGCTTTTCATCTAATGATCAGCTGATTCGCATAGGTCATGCGTGAGGATATTTATTGATAGGGATTACTTTCCCCTGACAACAATGAGTAAGGCCTCACACTCCAGAAAAAAGTATCATTTGCAATGTACGCAGCTGTCAAACTGTCAAACTGATGTTGGAAATTGTGTACATTGAGCCCTCATCATGAAAACAGAAAACTCCCATCCTCCAGTCCCCACTATACATTGATGGGTCTGTTAGAAGTGATTTGAAGCACTTCTCTTCGGCAGAAGAGTCAAGAACCATTGAGTGGAGGTCTGTTGGCAAAAGAAGCAAAAGAGAAATGAGAAGTTTTTATTATGCAATGAGCAGATTAATTCAGTGGCTAAATGCCCCGTGAGACTTTGGTTATACAGAATTTAATCCCTAACCTCTACTTAGTTAATTAATCACAGATGCCAGGGTCAGAGAAGAATGGTTGTGGTGGAGACGAGGACAGAAATATCCCTGGTTGTATCTCTCAATGTAGGAGGGAAAGGGGAAGGGGGCAAGATAATGAATTGTGGATGAGTACTGGAAAGGATACAAATCATAGGGCTCTGGGAGAGGGTGGGAGCAGCAAGCATGGACTTGATGGGCCAAATGGCCTCCTTCCATGACGTAGCCTTTCTGTGATTCTGTAAGATGTTTTTTGAAACATAGAACTATTGGTTAGTGAGTGCAAGGGAGTTGGAGTAGAAGAGTAAGGATATCTTCCAGCAACCATTCAGGTGTGGGTGAGCCTACAGCTGGGGTACTGTGCTGTGTGTAGAGCTGATCTCATAACCTGAGGATGTCCTTGTGTCTGATGCAACATACAGTTAGATTCACTCCTGGAATGAAGGATTTGTCAAGCAGCAAGTGATTAAGTAGGATTGGTCGATACTCATTGGAGTGAAGAAGAATGAAGTCATTTCATTTAAGACTTGGTTCTGAGAGGGGTTGACAGGATTGATACTGGGAGACTTTCTCCTGTGGTTGGAGTATCTGGTCCAGTCTTAGGATAAGGATTTATCCTTATTGGATTGAGATGTGAAGAGTCAATCAGAGTTTTAGAATCTTTAAACATGTTTACTTGATTGTCTGGTGGATGCTCAGTCATTTCACAGACTAAGGGGATGGAAAGATGGGGATCAGGTGGGAAAATGGATGAGGCATTGGATTGTCCACGATCTTAATGAAATACAGAGCAAGCTTAATGGGACTGTATGGCTTACTCCTGTTCCTATTTCTCATATTCATGGGATACCGTTCTTCCCTGCATGAATCCTAACTTTTTCCTGCCTGGGTTGAGACCAACTTCTCCTGCCCTTTTGTCATAGAACAGAAAGGAGTTGCCAGTTGGTCAACAGAGTGACAGCCTACACTGAGGCACAAGAAAACATGCTTCTCACTCTGTGCCCATCTCTGACCCAATCTATTTCCTGTGCGTAGAGGCTAGTCCTCGAGTTTATCGCCATGTGCACAAGTACGGTGAGGTACAGGTACAATGAGAAACTTGGTTGCGGCAGCATCACAGGCACAAAGGTACAGACAACACACACAAGTTATATACAAGACAGTGAAGAAAAAAAGGACTGTGCAAAACGAGACATTAATGCAAAAAAGACGTAATCGGAGACAAGTCCATGGTAATGCAAGAGGTGGTCCACAGTGTTCAGTTGCTGAGGTAGGGTTAGGGTTTTGCAGGTTGGTTCAAGAAGTCAAAGCTTCATCACGAGTATCAACCCAGTGAACCCACTCAGCGCTGTTTCCAAGGCAAGAGTGTCCTTACTTAAGTAAGAGACCAAAACTTCACATGGTACCCCAGGTGTGGTTTCACCAAGGCTCTGAACAGTTGTTGGAAGGTATCCTTCCCCTTGTATTTCCATCAACCCTTGTAATCACTTCAGCCATTGGTGTTCCCCATCCCTGCGTGACTTTCCATACTCACGTCCTTGTAACTGAACACGATTCTCCCTTCTTGACACAGCATGGCCTGGAAGGTGAAACTTCCAATGTCCTCCCGGTCAGGCAGAAACACTTTATCCCATTGGACGACGAATGCTGTCCCTGAACAGTACAGACAGGACCAGTGAGATGTGATACAGAGACATGCCGCAGCTGGTAACAGAGCAGAGGAAAGCCACACAACTAATCCTGGTGTCAGTGGCGTGAATTATCAGGAATGTATGAAGAGATTTGGGTCACTCGCAAAGAAAACATTTTGAGATGGTTGTACTTTAGATGACTGAGGACAGAGTGAAATTTGATTTGGATTGTTACCAATCAAGTAATGCAAGAGGAGCAGAGATACAAACTGCTGTAAGTTTATTTTACGCCAAATTTTTTTTACTCAAGGAGTGGACAATCTCTGGAACAGACTTCCAAACAAAACCATGGAATTGTGTAAGGTTTATGTTGAAATAATCAGAGTGTGTTTGGATCTTTTTGGATAAATAAATTGAAAAGATTCAAATACTCTTCCTCATCTATGGTTATCTTGTGATCAAGGGGAGTTGTTACTGACGTCTATCAGATGACCACAGGATTCACAATCTAACTGAGTATGTTCTGTTGCTTTCCAGCAATTAATTTCAGGCAAAGGTGCTTTATTTTCCAGTGTTCTCCCGTGTTTCATTTCTCCTTGGTCCTACCTGGAGTAGTCCAGACCTGCCAGTCTGTAGGAAAGTGTCTGGTCTTGAGTCAAGACTTCCAGCCGTTGGAACCATCACCACCCTTACTATTACATATGGCTGTTGTAACTGCAACAACTTGCATTTATATAATGCTTTTGAAGTAACCAAATGTTCCAAAGGGTTTTGCATAAAGGAGCACAGATGCTGGGCTAAGAAGGTGTTGGTGTACAAGAGTAAGGAAATCTTCCTACAACTGTACAGGGTGCTGGTGAGACCACACCTGGAGTACAGTTCCGGACTCCTTATTTCAGGAAGGATATACTTGCATTGGGTGCCGCGCAGAGAAGATTCACTAGGTTGATTCCTGAGGTGAGGGGGCTGTTCTGTGAGGAGGTTCAGGGGAAAAGGCCTTATTCTCTGGTGTTTAGAAGAAATCTAGGTGATCTCATTGAGACAAAGAGGATTCCAGGGGAATTGTCTGGGTGGCTGCGGTGAGGATGCTTTCCTGGGTGGGAATAGTCTTAAGTTAAAGGATTGAACACATGATTGAGATAAAGAAGGAATTCTCTGACGGATGTGAATTTTTGGAATCCTCTACCCTTGTGGAAGCTGAGACATTAGTACATTCAGAGCTGGGATAAGCACGTTTTAAGTGGAATCAAGGGCTACGGGAAACAAGCAGGAAGATGGAGCTGTCAAGATCAGATCAACCATGATCTAATTGAATGTTGGAACAGGTTTGAGGGGCTGAATGGCCTATTTCCTATAATCTATGAATGGAGAAGTCATTAGAAACCAAATTAAACAAATTGGGTTTGAGGTGTTTTTCTTTTATGAAGGGAAGCAAGTTAAAGAAGTAGAGAGATTTACAGAGAAGATTCCAGAGTAAGGCATAGGAGTCGTAATTGTGGAACAATGGCTAATGTTGTGAGACAGGAGAACATGAAAGAAATCCATATTTGGACAAGAAAGGTGTTCGGCGATGGCTGGAAATTAATTCATTATTTTCAGTGGGATGAATGGAGATCTTACCCAAAGTAAATCATAAGTCCAAAAGATGGACTTTTTATTAAATCCCTCATAGTTTCCATGTCTCTGCAACAACGATGATTTTAACCTCTACCCGTACTTTTCTTATTGTCCAGCTTTTAAATCCAACGCTTGCCTGTAGACATAGAGAACTTGCCACTCTCTCATTCCAAAGTAAGATTACTGAAGTTGTCTCTTTGGAACTCTGAAGGCTTCTCAGCAGAATCAGCAATAAATTAAACTTCACATGAATCTCAACATTATACTTGGACACATCTCAAAATCAGAATTCCATGACACTGAGTGTTGACTTTTCCTCCAACAATAACTCTTGTTCAATCCAAGTTATTATCAAACTCAATGACAGGGATAATTGCAATCCAACAGATGAAGTATTGTAACTGAGTTGTGACTGGTCTGTTAAGAAGAAAATGTTCATAATCTAATGTTAGCTACATGGTGGGATCACTGCTGTAGAAATAGAGTACTGTTTAATCTAAAAGATCACAAGATAAATAAAGTTTTGGGCGGGCTTCAATTCAATTTAACTTTATCAGTACATCCAGCTGTGTCTTAGACGTTAATGGCATGGATTTAGTGTGAGCAGAATTGACTTTAAACCTTTATATGGTGAATAAATCCAAAGTTAAGGTCTGGCCTAAAGCTCCAATGAAATGCAAGGGGATACCTTTCTCTTTACTGTATTAATCTATCCAAATTTCCTATCAAATTTAGGCTTGGACTCCAGGCATGGTTGCTCCAAAACCATAGGAATAATGCACCATTCTGGCATTCCCTGCTTGGAATCACTTTAGACAATTATGGGCACCCCTCACCCCCCACCCCCAGGATCCATGATTTTCCATCTTTTAATGGATGGAAAATCACAGGCTAACAGTACATGTGTGGGCTATTTAGAAAGGACAGTCAATTAACAGTGAGCTACAATTAGTTACATACAACCACTCAGTTAGTCCACTCGTTGATATTTCTCCCACCCTTTGGTGATCATGGATTGAAACTACCCTTGAGCTCTTTGCTTCTGTTGTGCCTCTGAGAAGGCACAAGTCTATATGACATTCACCTGTCCTTGACATAATTCACTCTTAACCAATTTCTGTAACCCCTTGAAATGATGAATGGACTTGTTTACTGTTTATTTTTCTGTCTTACCTTTCCCAACATGCAGTAGTTTAGGAGCTCCCACTCCATTAGCCTTCTTCCCGTCTGAGTGTCCCTGGGCTGTTTAGGGCCTCATGCTTAATAAGTTCCCAGCAGATGGAATTTATAAACTTGGCATTGGGACTGTTGAGCTGGTTCAAGGAGTCTGATATCTAAGCAACTTGGCATTACCTCTTGGAGACTGCCCAGACCTGCTGTTGATGGACACCTCAACATCAGGCACTCTTCACACTGAGGCAAAGCATTTGTACAGGTCCTCCCCAGGTTACGTACAGCCCGTACATACGATTGAGCGTTTGGGAGACCCGCGGGATGGGACTGCCAGCTGCCGTGGAGCTGCAGGTATCTTCCTGGTGTCTGACTGGTTGAGTTAAATGCCCTGGTTGAACTACAAGTTGCCCGCGGTTGGCCTATGTTTTTACTTAAATATATTGCCAGGCAGTCGCATTTCTGACTTGCAATAAACAGTTCTTAGGAATGGAATCCAGCCGTAACCTGGGGAGGATCTGTAATGTTATTGGGGAAACAAACTACGCTGAGATGGGTCATAGTGTCAGTCAGCAATCTCACTGGCTTATCATGTTCCACTTCCCACTCCTGGAAACAATGGTTCCCAGGTGGAGACTAGTCTCACACATCCAAATGGTCTTGCTTCATGCAGAATAAATGAAAGGGGAATTAATGCCAACATCAATGACATCATCAAGTCTGCTCAAGTATACCCTCCTTCTAATGTCAATAGGAAATGTGGTAGATGTTGCAAGAATGAATGTCAGAGACAACTGCTGGTGGGTCCCCCCATTGAGGGCAATGCAGTCAATCCCTTCTTCCAGTAGACTTACTGAGATCCAACACAGGACTGAACCCGGAATCTTGCAGGATTTCACAGCTGAACGATTCCCTGCTTTAACCAATCAGGAGACTATGCC
Source organism: Pristis pectinata (assembly GCF_009764475.1). Classification (NCBI taxonomy): domain Eukaryota; kingdom Metazoa; phylum Chordata; class Chondrichthyes; order Rhinopristiformes; family Pristidae; genus Pristis; species Pristis pectinata. The sequence goes on from NC_067429.1 coordinate 6,342,519, forward strand.
ATTTATAATCAGCCCTTTGATCCCAACACATGTTTCCAATATTGCACAGATGTGGTGCAGCAATTAGACAAGAGCTATAGGGATTACACAACTTAATAACAAATTTAAAAAGCTGCAGAACTGAGTAATTATTTCTACTGAAAATCATTCTATTTAAAAAAAATCACCCTTCTCCTGTTAAGAAAATTATTTGAACTAATTGCTAATTTTTTTTGTTTTTTGGAGCTCTGGGAGTGGAAGATTTGTTGGATCCAATTGAAGAGAGATTGTTTAATTTTCTACTCTGTGCTCACCCTCCAACCTCTTTGGTCGTGATGATGTCATTGCGCTCCGCGCCAGGGAACGTGGCCCTATTTTTCCTTTCAAACAATAAAAATAATGAGTCAGGCTGTGGAGCTTGTCACTGCTCCTTACAGGTGGAACAAATTGTTTTGACAGGACACAGGGAGAAAATTAAATGTTCTCCAAGCTTGGTATTTCAAAAAATATTTTTACCCTTCAAGATTTGGTTTCACCTTTGATGTTGATTTTAGTTCATAATAACTAGTTTGTTTTCCAATGTGATCCATAAGGTGGAAATCCAGATTGAAAGAGTCTTACTGAGTGGTTTGGGCTCTGGGTCAGTGGTTTTGGCCTTGAGCAGTGGTAAAGGACTCCTGAGCAGTGATATGGAGCCTTGTATGGTGGTTAGAGCCATAATCAGTGGTTTAAGCCTTTGATCAGTGTCATGGAGCCTTGCTCAATCGCTTGGGCCTTGGTCAGTGCTACAGAGCCTTGAATAGTATTACAGAGACTCAGACAGAGATGTAGACCCAATGGTTCTGGGCCTTGATCTGTGCCATAGACTCCTCACTGGTGGTACAGGACCTTAGTTAGTAGCTTGCTAATTAACGCCTTGTTAATGCTTTATTTAATTATGGGGTGGAAGGATATATTGGCTGTGGAGGGCATTCATCTTCAGGCACTCCAGGAGTTGAGGGGGGTTAATGTTAAAGAGTACGGGTTAAATAAACAAGCTTTGTGATCATTTTAGAACATTAGATTGAGGGTGATCTGTTCATCTGCTTGAAATGTTAAACGATTTACAAGGTAAATATGGATTAATTAAATGTTTTTTTTAGCAAAAGTTAATTTGAGGGTCCGACCATTCAGAAGTAAAATCAAGAAGCATATTTTTACACAATAGGTAGTAGAAACCCAGCTATTTCTCCTTCAGGAGCTTGTGGATGCTGAGACAAATGGAGCCTTCAAGACCAAATTTAATGAACCTTTATCAAGGGATGAGGAGCAGAGGTGAATAACATTGAATTGAGCCACTGTTGCATCACTGAATTTTGGAAGGCAGTGACTTTCTCCTGCAGACTTGTTTCCATATTTCCTTACAACGTAGATAGAGGCCATTTCAGCCCATCAAGTCCATGCCAGCCCACAGATCAATTTCATTTGCCCACCAGCTTTCCCTGTTTATCCTCTACTCACCTGCGTTCCCATCAACATGCCCCAGATTCTACCACTCACCTACACACTAGGAGCAATTTATACATGCCAACTAAACGACTGACCAACATGCCTTTGGGATGTGGGAAGAAACCTGAATACCTGGAGCAAATCCGCACGATCACAGAGCGAACGTGCAAACTCCGCACCACCTGACGCCAGGATTGAACCTGGGTCATTGGAGCTGTGAGGCAGCAGATCTACTGGCTGCACCACTGAGCCACACAAGTTGTTAGAACCCAGGGTGCATTTCATTGGCTGTAAGATATTTTGACACGTTCTGAGATAATGAAAGGCGTGTAAAACTGTAATCATAGTACACAGTGGCTGGCTGGTAGTAATCCTAAGACTCTGCTGAGCTTTGTTACACTCCAGGCATCAAGGAAATGTTCTTCTCTTCCCAAATCCAATTCCCAAAGGACAAATGCTATTGGCAGATATTTTAGGACAGTGCCCTCTGAGCACCAGGCAAATTTTCACAAGTGGGAGAACCATGAACAAGAGGACATAGTTTCAAGATAAGGGGCTGGTTATTTAAAACCGAGGTACATGGAATTTTCTTGCAGAGAATGAGGAGACTCTGAAGTTCTCTGCCCAGAAAGTTGTGAAGCCTGGGTCATTGGAACTAATTAAAGTGGAAACAGATAAATTTTTAAAAGATTGGAGGATTGAGGGCCATGGAGAACTGGCCAAGAGAAAGAGTTGAGGTCTAGGGTAGATCTGCCATTATCACATAGAATGGTGGGGCAGGCTTGAGGCACCAGGTAGACGACTCCTGCTCCTGTTTTCTTGTGTCACTTGCATTTGAGCTTTGAAGCTTTAGACACAATAGAGTAGAAGACATTCTGTGCTAGAGCTTCAGGCTCTCGACACCTCAATAGGCGCCCAAAGTGGGGATGGTGAGACAACGACCAGTTTGGAGACACTTCCCCAATGCACAACAGCAGGTTGATTTCAGGACCAATGATTGAGGAAGTGAGGTTGTGTCGCAGTTAATATCTTCAACAAGATATACTTTGCTGGAAAGATGTCCCTTTATCTTAAGATGATGGGAGTATTTTCTCCACATTGGTACTGTTACCTTCTCATTAAACATCTGCACCTGGAAAGTGGAATCTAGCAAAGTTCCAGGCCAACCATTGTCTGGGCCAGAACTGTACACGTGTAGTGACTGGGGGAAAGGGAGAAATGAGTAACTACTGGTTTTTAGCCTCTGCAATAGTTTTAAGAATAGTAATGTTGCAAATTTTAGTAAGTGTGGTGCTGTGATCACAACCATGCCCCAGAACTCAAGGGTCACTTGGAGAATCAATTGTGAATCTGCTAAATTTGTGTGTCCCCTGCTGAGAAAGAAGTGTTTGTAAAGTTAGAAACTGTTTGCATAATGCTTCCAAAGAAATCATCAATATCAAAGCTTGCGCGCTTTCCCCAGTACTATCCCCCCATTTCTAATCCCAGCCCAAACCTGTCCCCCAAATCCAGTCCCAACCAATTATGTAATTCTATCCCAGTCCTACAGACATTCCCAATACAGTATCCTCCCTGTGTTGCATCCTACTCTGCTATCCCTGTGTCCCATTCCCCATTCTAAGTGCCCTGTCCATCCTGGTCCTCTACCCCTGTGTCCTCCCCTCCTGCCCTTATACTCAGTGCCCTTCCTGGTTCTGTCCTTTCTCCCAATTCTCTTGGATGACTTTGCCCCTGAACACCCCCCCCCCCCCCCCCCACCTTCACCTCTTCCCTCCATTCCACTCACAGGTGACTTTGTTTGGGACTGTTACAAACATTTAGATCATCATAGTTCAGTGGAATCTTATTGGTTCTCCACTTGATCGCTGAAAACTGGGGCAATTGTGACACTTGGTTGAGGGTTGGACAATTAATAAAATCACCCTGCATCTCGACCCTAAAGGCTATTGATTCTGTTTCCCTTTCCACTAATGCCGTCTGACCTACTGAAGGGTTGCTTGTAACGTCGCTACATGTGTGACCCAACCAAGATTCAATCCAGGCTTGGCATACTTTTCAATTCTAACCTTCTTGAAGCGCACACTAATACTTGTTTTGCGGCCTTGCTAACCTGTGCCATAACACCTAGTGATTAGTTTATTGGGCTGATCTATATCCTGGTTGTTGCTGGAAGATGCGCCGTTGTGGGCCAGGTTGGAATGGCCTGAAGGATAACATTACATTACCTGGGATAGTCAGCACAGAATTGTGCCATTTGGTTCAACCAGTCTTGTGTTGGAAATTCTCCATTTGGGCCTCCTCCTGTCTCTCCTTGTCTGTCTATCAGCGCGACTTCATATGCCCTTCCCCTCCTTGTCCATCTCCCCTCGAATGCATGTATACTGCTTGATTCAACCACTCCCCATTGTTGTAAGTTCCTTGGGTAAAGAAGTTCCTTCTGAGTTCCCGACTAGATTTGTTGATGATTATCTTACATTGACGAGCTCCGGCTTTATTCTTCCTTGCAAGTCGAAACATTCCATTTGTTTTCATGCTATCAAGTTTTTCATATTTTAAGTGTCTCAAATGAATCACCCCCAAAAGAAAAGAGACACAGTCTGTTCATCCTTTCCTGATAAGGTGTGACTTTGCATACCCAGTCTCATCCTTGTGAATCTTCCCTGCGCCCTCTCTCATACCTTTACATTCTTTTTATAAGATGGTGACCAGAATTCTATGCAGTTGTCTAAGTGTGGCCTAACCAAGGATCAATACAGGCTTGGCATAGTTTTCAATTCTATCCTTCTACAAGTGCACACTGGTGCTTGGTTTGCTTGTTTTGTGGCCTTGCTAACCTGTGCCATAACATCTAGTGATTGGTTTATTTGTACTCCAAAATCCCTTTATTCTTCCACTCCACCAAGACTTGTAACTTCCCAGTAATTACCACAGCCCTATTCGTCCCACCAAAATATCCCACTCCACATTTATCTGCGTTGGACTTCATTTGCCAACATTAACTCTCAATCTAAAGTGAAATGAAAAGCTGAGGTGGCGGGGAGCTGCTGCAACAATGCCTGGAGGACGAGAGATTTATGAAGTATCTTTCACCACATCCCAAGTTATATTACAGCCAATGACAAACCTTTGAAATGTGTTCACCTGCAGTGTAGGAAATATAACAACTAACTCCCACAAATAACACTATGTTACAACCAGATAATCCATTTTAAAGACATTGTCTAAATATCAGTCCAAGTCACCTCCCCGAGCCCTTTTCAAAAAGTGTGATGGGATATTTCACACCATTCCAAGAGGTCAGACAGAGCCTTGACCGAAGGTCAGCTTCTCTGACACTGCGGCACTTCCTCAGCACTGCACTGGAATGTCAGTCCAGATACTTTGCGACATGCTGCCAGTTTGGTTTCAGCTGCCCACATGGAGCGTAAACTCACAGCCTTCTGAGTCCAAGGCAAAGGTGGTACCAACCAAGTCACATCTGGCAGATAAGACACACAAGTGTGGGTGGAGCTATGGCCTTTAAATGGTGACCACCCCCTCTTGACCAAATTGACAAAAGACAGATTACCGTTATCGAAGTATCTGACAGTGGAATTCCTGGAGTAACTGGGATCGAAGTTGGCCATGAGTGGGGCAATGTACTGAGTGGCCGTCAGCATCCGATGGATGACATCTCCAGTGAATATGAAACCTGAGAGAGAAAAAGAAAACAAATTAGAATCCGTTACAACATCCGTTACCCAAAGGGATTTCCTCTGGGATAATTTTCTGCTCAGCAGAGTGTGGAGTGATAGTACCACAGAGTGGAACCTCTCTGCTTATCTCAAGTGCTCACATTCCACATTCTTCACCGGTACTTGATTTTTTTTTCCTCTCTGCCTGCCTGTACTTTCTGATACATTTCTTTTAACATCACACTCACAAGAAAATGTTACAACTGTTCCTGGATTGCCTTTAGTGCGTTCCTGCTGTGGTGCTTATCGGACTAAGTGTAGATTTCCTTACAATGTCTGTAAACAGTAGACATGAGTAGAGCAGGTGAGGTAATGGAGTTGGGGAGGCTTGACAGGTAGTAGCATGGACAGGTAGGAGAGAGACACCAGGGTCAATGGGGCAACTGGGGTTGGGCAATGGAATCACCCGAATCTGGTGGGTAGCTCTGGTTGTAACAGCATCTCTTTCTCTCTTGTGTTTCCCAGGTGACCATTGGGGGGGAGGTTGTGTTGGGGGGGGATTGCTGTGTTCATTGCTTGACCGGGCACATGACCAACGGCACCTTGTGGTTTCCAAGGAGCAATCAGAAAGGTTAATGGAGTCTTTACTGTGTATTACTTATTCACTCATAATTTCATAGAGACCACATTTTGAACAAATCACTTCAGTTACCATGACAAAGTGACTGTGAGCAATTGTTAACAACATATAAAGGGGACTGAATTATTAATCCTGATCCTTCCATAGACCCTACTTTTGGGGTATTATTCTTATACTTAATCATCCAAAGGAAATTGTTGTTAAAATGCTGCTTAATTCCCAAAGATTAATGTAGGGTCCTTAGGCTCTTTTGTGAGCTACTAATCAAGTACACTTTATTGAAGGCAGTCAACACTCAATCAAAGACAATGGTTGGTACAATCAATCACTCCACACGGAATGCATAATTCTCAAAAGTACACACACAACCACAGTGTCTTTCCATTATAAAAAGTAATGAATATATACCCACAACTAATCCTATACATTAAACTCTGCTCTCAGTTAACTGGTTAGATACATGTATTATTATACAATTAATTGCAAAGATACTATATATTATATAGGGAGAGAGCTTTGATTTAGTTAAACATAAATCCATTCGTTTTCTATCCTCTCTGGTACAAACTATTGTTACATGTACCGAGGTACAGTGAAAAAACTATAAACCAAACAGTATCAACTCCTGGTACTGAAAATCTCAATGAAAATCCCACATCCTATACTACATATTTACCATGACGACACACAATGATACATAAATACACTCGTTACATACATTTTCTAAACTTCAATTGTAATCCCAAATTAACATAGACCAATACTACCATTGTAGTTATGATTACACATTGTTTCTAATATATTCCTAAATGCTAGATGATGCTTTCTACTTTGAATCCATTTTAACACTCCCCACCCTCATGTCTCTTGTCTCAACTTTGGCTTTGAGTTCACAATGGATGTTTACTTGTCCCTGCTGTCTCTTTTGGAAAGACAAAGTCATCGCCTCTGACCTGCCCTCTCTCTGGGCTATTCCCAATGTTTGCATTTCCACCATAAAGATCACCAGCCTCTCCTGACACACCTTGCTTACACTGTGTTGAGTCGCTATCAATCTTTAAGTGTAACGTGACCCGTGGGATTTTCAGGACTCCTGAATGGACTCTATGTCACAGCACAATCTTCCCTCAAGGCACCCAGCTCTGCCTTAGCTTGACTCCAGCCACTTAGTAACTCCATGAAGAACAGATGCCTGATAGACATGAAGATTCATGCAGCACGATCCACTGTGGCACATCAAAGGGTAGCTCTGTTTCTGTCTCTACAGATGCTGCCTGACTTAATAAGCAGCTCCTGTACTTTCTGCTTCTATTTCAGATTTCCAACCTCGGCAGTTTTTTGCTTTTCAATCACTGCAGCAGCTGCATCTGATTTCTCTGAAACAACTTCATTCCCACAGTCCCACTGATCTTCCCAGCTTGAACCCGGAATCTGACGATGGTATAAAGCCTTCAACCCACAGCCTTCTGACTGAGAACGGTGAAACCTACTAACCAAGCCACAACTTCAAAACAGTTTTTACTGTAACAACAAAGGGAGAGAGAGCTTGGGAGGTAAGAATTTGTTAGCTCATCACTCTGTTAGAATCAACATCTATAAAACTAAAAGACAATGTTCTCACCAACTGAACTATTGAGTATCCAATACCCATCAACTTTACAATATTTTTAGAATTCGGTTACCAAGACAAAGCCTCCTCTTTAATATCTGGATGTTCAGTTTTCCAGTTTATATTCTACCATCTTTTGGTTGTAAGTTCTTAATCAATTCGCTAAACTTTGCCTCTGACCCCCATGGTTTATAAGTTCCAAGTAGCCCTGAGGAATCCTATTATCCTAATGTAAGTGTTATTGCGAGCGTTTTTTCTGGATTTACTGGCCTTTGACCTTCAATGCATTCTCCAGATGTTGTCTCATTACATACGGCCCGGTGACTGCTTCACTGGGGGGTGAGAAGTGGAACATTTCTATGGTGAGAATGAGTTCCCTTTGATCCATTTGCAGCTATTGAATGAGGAGGCCATTGTTCTATGTCTGGGGGAGCAGTGATTAACGTCGCAAGATGTACAACACTGAAACACATTGCAAAGTTTTGCAATTCTCTGGCACCTTTTACTGCCCTCTCACGGCATCCCAAAGCACTGTACAGCCAATGAAGTACATCTGAAGTGTTGTCCCAGTTGTAACGTAGGAAGTATAGAGCCAGTTTTTGTACAGCAAACTCCCAGAAACAGTATTGGATGTGAGAATGACCAAATAATCTCATTGTGATGTTGATAGAGGGATCATTATTGAATATATCCCAGATCTATTTTGAAATGGGGATCTTGAGAGGACAGGTCTTCAGCTTGATGTCTCATCTAAAAGACAGCATCTCCAACTCAAATCTGCACCTGGGTATCAGCCTAGACTTCTACATTCAAGTGTCTGCTGAAATTTGAATCAAGAAACTTTTGACTCAGAAGCAAGGATGTTATTCGTTAAGGCACATCAGTTCCATGCCAGCAATACTTCCCAAAGCATAACTGGAGAAAACTATGGATCATCGAGATGTGGATGTAAAATAATCGGTCCGCTCACATAGTGTCAGCAGCAGAGGACAGCAACACGTTGAAGCCTTCATATTGCAGTACATGTTGAGTGTGTGCATATATTTAGGAATAATGTCTACCATTGATTTGACATTTGATACATAGAACATAGAACAGTAGAGCACATTGTTGACTCAGCTCCTGGTGATGGTTGGGGCATCTGGAGAATGCATTGAAAGTCAAAGGCCAGTAAATCCAGAAGAAACACTCGCAATAACACTTACATTAGGATAATAGGATTCCTCAGGGCTACTTGGAACTTATAAACCGTGGGGGTCAGAGGCAAAGTTTAGCAAATTGATTAAGAACTTACAAAGATGGTAGAATATAAACTGGAAAACTGAACATCCAGATATTAAAGAGGAGGCTTTGTCTTGGGAACTGAACTCTAAAAATACTGTAAAGGATGGTTGGCTAGAAAACTTATACTGTTTACTTGCCTTACCAAACAGCAATATGAAAAGAATTTATCAATGCCACATCAATGAATGATGCCCAAAAACAGTAGAGGAAGCAGGAGGAGACGAAGATAAAACCCACTCAGGGTTTCTGGAGTAATGGTATAGGTGTGAGAAAAGAACCCATTTTTGAAGATCCTCAAGCTGAGGATGAAGCGTTGGAGGGGGAGGTGTGTCAAAGACTGCAGAGGGATCCAACACCATGGGGATGGCTAACTTGTCATGGTCCCAGCTATAACAGTGTCCTCTATTTGGAGCTTTGAACCTGATTACAGAAATTCAACCAGAATGGAGAGGTGCCAACTTAGAAGGTGACAACATATTCAAAGACTTTAGACTAGGCAGTTTAGGTTGTACTCTCTCTGGTGTTTAGAAGAATGAGAGGTGATTTCATTGGAACATGCAACATGAGGGGGCTTGACAGGGTTGATGTTGAGGATGTGTTTCCCATGATGAGAGAATCTAGAACATGATGCATAATCTCAAGAGAAGGGGTCAGCCATTTAAGACCAGGAGGAGGATTATTTTTCTCTCAGGGAGCTGTGAATCTTTGGAATTCTCCATCCCTGTCAGCCATGAATGCTGAGACTGATAGGTTTCTGGACTGTAGGGGAGTCAAGGCTAATGAAGGAGAGGAAGTGGAGTTGAGGCCAACAATCAGAGGGGGCAGATGATCTCCTTCTGCTGCCCTTCCTAATGTTCTTATATTCCAGTGAGGAAGCAGGAACATTTGAAATGGTAGCTTTCCTGCCAGAGGAACAGAGCAGAATGTCTGAGAACCATCGTTTAGAAGAGAAGGTGGTGATATCTGAGAAGAGGGAACCACTTTAAAAGCAACCCAATGATAAGCTTCCCGAGCTGCCTCAAACTCTGTTTGGGCTTTTTCTCATTGCTGTATAAAAATGCCAATGAAAATTTAACTGAAGATAAAAACAGGATAATAATGTGTAAATGTACAGCAAAAAGTGGAACTTGCTCTTATTAATAAGGGAAATCAAAAGTCTGATTTGTGGTTATAGGTTCTTCTCTATATTGTTATTTTTTGTAAGAGAAGTAACACAGATAAAACTTCCAACAAAACATCCTTTTTTCTTGCCAAACAACAATCATCGTTGTGGCTAATATAAAAAAGGCATCAGAAACCTGTGGTACATTAGTTCCTAAAAATGTATACAGTCCATGTATTCTACAGCCTCTGCCAGGTTTTTGTGCTCAGGTCTAGGAGAAGGATAAATCTTTTGACCAGAAGATACAAAGGACTGAAAGCACATACCACCAGGCTCAAGGACAGCTTCTATCCTGCTCTTATAAGTCTATTGAATGGTCCTCCAGTACGATAAGATGGACTTTTGACCTCACAATCTTACTCATTATGGCCTTGCACCTTATTGTCTGCCTGCACTCTCTCTGTAACTGTAACATTTTATTCTGCATTCTGTTATTGTTTTCCCTTGTACTACCTCAATGCACGGATGTAATGAAATGATTTGTAGGGATGACATGCAAAACAAAGTTTTTCACTGTACCTTGGTATATTTGACAATAATAAACCAATTTACCAACTGAAAAGCTACTCCTAGTTCCCACCTCTGATGAAATCGTGCGATTCACCACTTTAAAGAGTGAATGTACAGGCATCCCACAAGAGGAGTTTTAGGCTTATAGAACCTGGAACACAGAACAGTACAGCACAGGAACAGGCCCTTTGGCCCACGATGTCTGGGCCAAACATGGTGCCGAATTAAACTAAATCTCTTCTGCCTGCACGTGATCTGTATCCCTCCATTCCCTGCATATACATGTGTCTATCTAAAAGCCTCTTAAACACCACTATAGTATCTGCTTCCACCTGGCAGCCTATTCCAGACACCCACCACACTCTATGTCAAAAAACTTGTCCTGCACATCTTCTTTAAACTTTCCCCTCTCACCTTCAATGCATGACTGTGTGACAGTCATGACTGAGAAGATTGCTGGTGTTTGTATTCAGGCTTTCAATGAACTAGTACAGATATAATGGGCAGAAAGGCTGCCTTCATGCCATTCCTTGATCCTGCAAAAATTGGCCATTTGGTGGGGGAATCAAAGGGTTGATGGGGTTTCGGAAGAAGGAGCCCAGGGCAAGACATTATGACCAGGAGAAGATAAACTTAAGAAACTTTAATTATTTAGAGAGAGTTGAGCTTGACTTAATTTAAGCACCAATTTCTTTTTGTGCACAAATCCAATTTCACAGCTTAACATGGCCCAGTAAGCACAATGGTAACATGCAGTTTATCTGCACAGAACATATTGCTTTAATGAGCAAACCTCCCAGTACACAACATGACTAGTTGCCATCGATGCTCAAGCTGCTGGTTATTGGGATGTTAACAGGGCTGAGCCTTGGGCCTCCAATTAGCCACCAATGAAGAATCAAGATGGTGTACGTCACAGAGCAGAACAACACCACTTTGAATTCAAACTTCTTGTTGTTCCCATCAGTGGAAATTACGTTCCTGCCAGGCAAAGTGATATTTACAGCTCCATGATGGATAGATCTCTTGGAAACAAGATCATTGGAACGCAGGCAACCAGCAACAACAACTTGCATTTATATAACAGAACAACCCAAGGCTCTTCCAGGAGAATCATCAACAAACTTTGATTCTGAATCCTGTAAGGAGATATTAGTACAGGTGGCAAAAGCTTAGTTAAAGAGACAAGACAAGACAAGACAAGACAAGACAAGACATCTTTATTAGTCACATGTACATCGAAACACATAGTGAAATACATCTTTTGCGTAGTGTTCTGGGGGCAGCCTGCAAGTGTGGCCACACTTCCAGTGCCAACATAGCACGCCCACAACTTCCTAACCCGTACGTCTTTGGAGTGTGGGAGGAAACTGGAGCACACGGAGGAAATCCATGCAGTCATGGGGAGAACGTACAAACTCTTTACAGACAGTGGCCGGAATTGAACCCGGGTCTTTGGCACCGTAATAGTGTTACGCTAACCGCTACACTACCATGCCTGCCCTTAGGAATAGTAAAGGGAAAAAAATAACTGGTGGGAATTGACTATAGGCCACCAAATAATATTACAGTGGCACAGGAAATAAACCAAGAAATAGATGTAGCAGAGGATGCAGTGAGTCTATAGAGAGATATAGATAGGTTAAGTGAATGGGCAAGGGTCTGGTAGATGGAGTACAATGTTGGTAAATGTGAGGTCATCCACTTCAGAAGGAAAAATAGAAGATCAGATTATTATTTAAATAATCTAATTATTTAAATTATTTAAATAACAGGCAGGTTTGATTGGTATTTCATAGCAGAAGAGGGACAGGCAGGATGATAAAATGTTTGAGGAAGGCATGACCACCAGTGGTGGACTGACTGAAGTGAAGTCAGGAGCACAGATACTTCAGAGAGGTGTGGGGCTGGCAGAGGTCACAGAGATGGGAAGGGGAGGGACATTGCAAACAAGCATTTGAAAAAGGGGAAAAATAACATGTTCCATTGAATTTTTGATCCTGCTTGTTTCCATCTATTCCTTGAATGTGGAATAGGCTAGGAAAGGTTTGGAGGGATATGGGACAAACAATGGGCAAATGGGACTAGCATTTGGTCAGCATGGACCAGTTGGGCAGAAGGACCTGTTTCTGTGCGGTATGTCTATCTGACTCGATGGAATCTCACAAAATATTTGTGCATCTTTCTACAGAATCTGAAGGTTCCCAAACGCCCTGGTTCTAGTGGGAGCAAACAAAATTGGTGATTCATCTTTGACGTTGTATGGCCAATATACCTATGCAACAAATTGGCCATCTGTGCACCCTCAATGCTCCCAACCCTGGTTCTGCCTGCTGCCCTTTTGGAAGTTTCTACCAGTTGGAAGTGTTGCCTGCGTTTGCTGTATGGCGCCATTACGTGTGCTGTTGCTGCTGTGAATCAGAGCAGGGACTGCAATGGGCTTTTCCTCAGTGCTCAGCCTGGCTCAGGAGGGTAATTGGAAATTGGTCTATTACTGTCACATGTACCGAGGTACAGGGAAAAGCTTTGCCTGCATGCCATCCAGACAGATCATTCCATACATAAATACATTGAGGTTGTACAAAAGGAAAATAATAACCGAATGCAGTGTTACGGTTACAGAGACAGTGCAGTGCAGGTAGACAATAAGGTGAAAGGGCCATGACGAGGTAGAATGAGAGATCAAGAGTTCATCTTTATCGTATATGAGGTCCATTCAAGAGTCTTATAACAGTGGGTTGGAAGCTGTCCTTGAGCCTGGTGGTATGTGTTCTCAAGCTTTTGTATTTTCTGGCCAGTGAAAGGGAGGAGAAGAGGGAATGCTTGGGATGGGAGGGGTCTTTGATTATCTTGGCTGCTTTCCCGAGGCAGCAGGAAGTGTAGACTGAGCCAATGGAGGGGAGGCTTGTTTATGTGATAAACTGGGCTGTGTTTACAACTCCGCAAATTCTTGTGGTCTTGGGCAGAGCAGTTGCTGTATGAAGCTGTGATGGAACTGGATAGGATGCTTTCTATAGTGCATCTGTAAAAATTAGTGATAGTCATTGGGGATATGCCAAATTTCCTTAGCCTTCTGCAGAAGTAGAGGCGCCAGTGAGCTTCCTTGGCCTTAATCAAAGACCCCACCCACCCAGGTCATTCTCTCTTCTCTCCTCTTCCATCAGGTAGAAGACACAGGAGCATGAGGGCACGTACCACCAGATTTAAGGACAGCTTCTACCCTGCTGTGATAAGACTATTGAATGGTCCCCTTATACAATGAGATGGACTATGACCTCACGATCTACCTTGTTGTGACCTTGCACCTTATTGCACTGCACTTTCCCTGTAGCTGTGACACGTTACTCCGTACTGTTATTGTTTTTACCTGTACTACATCAATGCACTCTGTACTAACCCAATAAAACTGCACTGTGTAAAGAATTGATCTGTATGAATGGTATGCAAGACAAGTTTTTCACTGTACCTCGGTACAAGTGACAATAATAAACCAATACCAATACCAATACCTTTCTTGGAGGGTCACCTTTCATGGAGAGTAGTTAGGAACAGAGCTGGAAACTGAGGCCACAATGAAGGCTGGTTCCTGTTCACAGCCCAATTTTGCATCAGTCTTATGAAGTTCATCTTTGTGTTCAAATACTCCCACATCTGCATAAATCCCTAACTCCGCCCTGAATCTATAACCTCCTCCATCCCTGCAATCTTCCTCAAATTCTCATTAGAGGCCAAAAACCAGGTACCCTGAATGGGATAACTTCCAGAACCAAGGGTCACTATTTAAATAAATGGGTCTCCTACTTTCGGAATAGATGAGGTATTCCTTTTTATTTCTCTCACAGGGTCATGAAAATTTGGAACTCTTTTCCTCAAAGGGCAGCAGATACAGAGGTTTTGAATGTTTTTAAGGCAGAGGTAAATCTTGCTGAGCAACGGAGTGAATGATTACCCTGGGTATGAGGTGAAGTTACAATCAGATCAGCCAACATCTCATTAAATAACAGAACAGGCTTGAAGGGCCAAGCTGCCCAATCCTGCTTCTAATTCGTATCTTTGTAAATTTTGGCCTCTCTTGCATCCTTTAGTCCGCGGGCCTGTCAGTGGGGGCTGGGACCTCTGCCTCCAAGTCTCTGAGCTCTGGAATTCCTTCCCTAAAGTCATGAGAGTCATGAACAAGGGGGCATAGCTGCAAATGAAGGGGCCAGTCATTTAAAACTGAGGTCCATCGAAAGTGCGGTGAATCTCTGGAATTCTCTGCCCCCGAGTGTTGTTGGAAGCCAGATCATTAGATATATTGAAGGTGAAGATAGATATTTAAAAAGCAGAGGAATTTAAGGTTATGGGGAACTGGCACAGAAGAGGAGTTGAGGCCAGTATAGAGCGGCCATGAATGGCGGGGAAGCCTTGAGGGGCCTGCTCCTATTTTCTTGTGTTCTTGTAAACTTTGCCTCCTCACTCTCCCCCTTTCAGGCACTCTTCCCTCTTGGCCAAATGTCTGTCTCCCTATCACAATGTCCTTTCCTTGGCCCAGTATCAATAACACACTGGTGACATTTTTTGGCTACAGTGAAGGTGCTATGCAAATGCAATATGACGTGGTTGAAAACCTGGCCCTCTGTGCCATGAAATTATCCCTCACATCTGCAAAGATTCCTTAGCCTGTTGAAGTGCTAAAAGCACAATCTGATTTTTAATAAGTGGGGAATTGCATCTTTGACCTGAGAGGAGGCAGATGGAGTTCAACCCAGAAAAGTGTGAAGTGACACGCTTTGGAAGATTGAATCTGAAGGCAGAATACAAGGTTAATGGCAGGACTCTTAGCAGTGTGGAACAGAGGGATCTTGGGGTCCAGGTCCATAGATCCCTCAAAGTTGCCGTGCAGGTCGATAGGGTTGTTAAGAAGGTGTATGGTGTGTTTTCCTTCAATAGTCTGGGTATTGAGTTCAAGAGCTGCCAGGTAATGTTGCAGCTCTATAAAACTCTGGTCAGACCACACTTGGAGTATTGTGTTCCATTCTGGTCGCCTCATTACAGGAAGGATATGGAAGCCTTAGAGAGGGTGCAGAGGAGATTTACCAGGATGCTGCCTGGATTGGAGAGCATGTCTTATGAGGATAGGTTGAGCGAGCTAAGGCTTTTCTCTTTGGAGCGAAGGAGGAGAGGTGACTTGATAGATGATAAGAGGCATAGATCGAGTGGACAGTCAGAGACTTCTTCCCAGGGCGAAAATGGCTCACACAAGAGGGCACAATTTTAAGATGACCGGAGGAAGGTATAGGGGAGGATGTTAGAGGTAAATTTTTTACATAGAGAGTGGTGGGTGCATGGAACGCACTGCCGGCAGAGGTTGTGGAGGCAGATACATTAGGGACATTTAAGAGACTCTTAGATAGACACATGAATGATAGAAAAATGGAGGCCTATGTGGGAGGGAAGGGTTAGATAAATCTTAGAGCAGGATAAAACGTTGGCACAACACCGTGGGCCGAAGGGCCTGTACTGTGCTGTAATGCTCTATGTTCTATGTTCTATGACCTGACTCCCAGTGAATTCAGGAGCTGAATTTGAGTGCCAGACTTCAGCATGGTGGATGATGTCATGCCTGGAAACTTGGGGTGTTCTTTAGGTGCAGAGCCAGAGGGACTGTAAAATTGACATTGGTATCAGCCAGTTATTGCCATAAATGAGCTGATTTTAAATGAGGTTCAAGAACATCTGATAAATCCAAGGTATCAGATTTTCAGTCTCAAATGAGAAAAGTTTAGTCACTTGCTGAGTAAAATTATTGTTGCCAATTGACCAATGATAACCTCGCTGAAACATTTCATTTTGAAGCATTAAAGGACCTGAGTGTTATCCTTGGACCACTTGACCACACACTTGCTTCTGGTTGACAAGGTTGTTCCTTCAATTTCTACTCCAGAGACTTGAGTAGACAACCTAGCCCACTGCTCCGGTGCAGCAGTGAGGGAGTGCTGCACTGTCAGAGACACTGTCAATTGGACGAGACCTCTCTGCCCCCTCAGATCCCAATGAACTATCCTGAAGAATACCAGAGGAACTCTCTCCAGTGTTCTGGACAATATCAATCTCCCAGTGACTAAAAGAAGACCATCTGGCTGCTAATATGTTTAGTTGGAACTTTCTGTGTTCAATCTGCTGAATTTTCTGTTACATCAGTTAAACATCATTAGCACATAACACTCTTAAAGAGATGTGAAAAAGACGAAATGAATGAAAGTCTATCGATCTCATTTTTGAAGAAGGTCGTCAAGGAAAATCCACAGCATCTGAGATGAGAATTCAAAAAGTTCACAGCTCTTTGAGTGAAGAAATTTCTCTTCAATCCTGCCCTAAATGCCTCACCCCTGAGCTGAAACCAGAACTTCTCGGCCAAAGGAAGGAGCCTCTCAGCACTTGCCCTGTTGAACCGTCTGAGAATCACCACTCACTTGGAGTTGTTCACTTCTATTGCTGGGGCTGAGGCAGAATCCTGTCTCCTGAGCATAAGGGAAAGAGAGCTGGATTTCGTTTTTGAAATGGCCCAGATGAACACCAGTGAAAGGAAGAATGTATTTCTAAATTGAAATGGAAAGCGGAAGTATAAACGGAAGCCACCCAGTGTGAGGTGAGCCCACTTTAGTGGAGTGAGATCAGATGAACCAGCAATTCCTAATGTCATTGATAATTACGTTTCTCCAGTGGACACACAGGGAGAACTTACAAGCTCCTTAAAGACAGCGGCAGGAATTGATCCCAGGTCGCTGGCACTGTAATAGCGTTACGTTAACCACTACACTACCATGCCATATACTGCCTCCCACAGCTCTTTTAGAAATGCCATGCAGGTGATGCACCACAATGTGCCCTCAGTCACTGTTGCAATGAAGATGCCAATTTTCTTTATATTCATTCAAGGGATGTGGGCTTCACAGGCTAAGCCAGCACTTAATTGCCCATCCCTAGCTGCCCTTGAGAACATGGCGGTGAGCTGCCTTCTTGAACTGCTGCAGTCCTTGAGGTGTGGGTGTACCCACACTGCTGTTAGAGAGGGAGGGGGGGGGGGGGGGGGGGGGGGGAGAGAGAGAGAGAGAGAGAGAGAGAGAGAGAGAGAGAGAGAGAGAGAGAGAGAGAGAGAGAGAGAGAGAGAGAGAGAATTCCATGGTTTGACCCTGCGATGGTGAAGGAACGGCGATATATTCCAAAGTCAGGATGGTGTGTGGCTGGGAGAGCACAGGGAACGTGGTGTTCCCCATGCTTTCACTGCCCTTTTCCTTCTAGTTGGCAGCGGTTGTGGGTTTGGAGGGTACTGTCTAAGGAGTCTGGGTGAGTAGTTGAAGTGTATCCTGAAGATATTACACACTGCTGCTACTGTGCACAGCAAGATCCCACAAAAAATGGCGACGTAGTAATGACCAGGTAACCCACTTTAGTGATGTGAGTGTGGGATTAATATTGGCCATGAAGAACTCCCCTGCGCTTCTTCATAAGGTAGAAGTAATAGTTAATATTTACTACTTAATTCGAAAGACAGCACCTCTGACAGTGTAGCACTCCCTTGGTATTCATCTACATTATCAGCCGAGTTTTCTGTACTCACATCTCTGGAGTCCGAATCATTCCCATAACCGTCTAACTCCGAGGCAAATGTGCATTCATCTGAGCCACGGCTGACACTAATGTTTAATGTTTAAGACTTTCCTCAAAGATTCCACCCAATGTTCATGCTTGGTTGGATTGTTATCTTAGGTACATGTTGGAGGAATCACTTTGGTGTTAATTCAATCCCTGTTTATCCTCTATATATGCACAGCTTCAGGTGCAGAGCAAACAAGGTCCTCCGTGACTGTGTGAACTGAGATGAGCAGCACCTTCACCCAACCTCAGTGGTATCGCCAACTTTGCAGGTGGAGACTGTTCCATGTAAATTGAACCTTGAACTGGCATAAAAAAATATCAGACTAAGCTCAAGTGACGAAACTCACCAGGGTTTTGAATTGTTTGATCTTGTGTCCAGGTTCAGCTGATTCTGCTGATATTACTGCTGTAAAAGAGCAGAAATTCTATCGCTTTTACTTACAAGGCTGGGAACAGGGTTGGGGGAAGGAGAGGGGAAGGGGGCATCCAGATAACGGTCAGTGCTGATGTGCATTTGGTGGCGACAGTGTGCTGTAAATGTCTCTGCCAGTCTTCCAGGTCACCAGGAATGCAGAACTAATCTTCTGGAGACTGTTGCTGCAACCTCAGGACAAAAGATGTTTTTGGAAAACTATAGTAGTAATGATGAATAAACTATTGTTGTTCTCCGTCATTACTTCATTATACTGATAGGAAGTTGGGGATTTCAATGCTTGGTTTAACACAGCCATCCCTGTCACTGACATCTGCAACAGAATCAAACGATACCATTGAATTCTTGCAAGCTTAAGTGATGTACAAACTCATCCTAATTATAAAATGTCTTTGGCTTTTTTGCATTTAATCTAAGTGAGTTTTAAGCTGATACTAAACCATAGTAAGAAACTAATCCGGGTGCTCCGGTTTCCTTCCACATTACAAAGACGTACGGGTTAGGAAGTTGTGGGCACGCTATGTTGGCACCGAAAGCCTGGCGACACTTGCGGGCTGCCCCCAGACCACTCTACGCAAAAGATGCTTTTCATTGTGTGTTTCGATGTACATGTGACTAATAAAGATATCATATCTTATGCATGTAGATAGTAATGTCCTCAAATATATTGAATTTTTAAATGAAGCAGTTATTTCGTTAATGTTTGTCCCTGGTACTGACCACCACCTGGACTCCCCTCCCCCAGCTCTGCTCCCAGCCATGTAATTAAAAGGGATAGAATTTCCCATCACTAAACAGTAACATCAGTAGATTCGGCTGAACCGGGACACAAGTTCAAACAATTTGAAACTTTGGTGAGTTTTCTCACTTAAGCCTGAGTTTGGTCTGTTTTTTAGGTTGCTTCAAAATTCCACTTGCCTACAGTGTTGCTCTGCCCACAACATAGGCCACTCCACAGGGATGGATTAGATGTTGCTCATTTTAATTCACACACGCATGAACAGACCTTGTTTTTTCTGTACCACAAGAAGGTATAATATTTCAATTTCTCCTTTAATCTTCCAAATACCAGTACTCAGTAAAACAGGTAAAAGAGTCATAGAGTCAACAGCACGGAAGCAGGCCCTTCAGCTCACCATGTCTATGTTGGCCTTTTTACCCAACTACCCTAATCCCATTTGCCTGTATTAGGACTGTATCCTTCTATGTCTTTTCAAGTGTTGGCCTAAATGCTTCTTTAACATAGTAATCATACTTGATTCCACCATATCTGGCAGTGTGTTCCAGATATCAACCCTCAGATACCATTCAAAACAACTTCCTCTCACCTTAATCCTATGCCCTCTTGCTTTTGATACCCCCACCATGGGAAAAAGACTAAGGATTGTACATTTTGCTTTCTGGTTGGTTTCTGTAAAAAGTGTTTAAAATGATTTATCAGCTTGTGCCCCGGGGATCTTACTGAACTGACAAAAAGCGCAAGCAGGTTTTTAAAAGGGCGAATCATTGCCATAAAGATGTCTCGATATTTGTGGCGCTTCCTTTGCTACTGCCTGTCTTGACCACACGTTCTGGACCAGGATGTTTTACCTTCATTTACTTTTGTTTGTTAGTTGTAAAGCATCAGGAGAGAGGGTGAGTAGAAAGGAGGACGTGATCAAGGCTCTGGATAGAAACAAAACTGGAATTTGTAACAGTGTTTTAGACTAGAGCGACACTTCCTCCCACCTTATTTGGTTTGAAGAAAAATGCACCCTGTATTTACCGTGTTCAACAACACAGTTATTGTTTGGAGAGATTAAACTTGAGTTCCACCGTAACTGAGAGAGAAATTCTGACTCTTTGAAATGAACTCAATTGTGACAAATGTACTTTTCTGAAAACGCAAGCCACTTACCTCCAGTTGCTATGGTGATCTGACGCAAATAATGGCCATAGAAAGGGAAATCGAAGGAAAGAATCAATCTCTGTGGAAAAGAATAAAATGACTAGTGTGGAACAGCAGAAAAATAAACTGAGAGGTCATGCACAGCATCGCATTGAGTACAAGGTCCTACTCAATGCCTTAAACTGCCTCATCCTAATGGACTGAAAATTGCTTGGCTCCTCAATTGGGAGAACAACGCCAGAGAAGCAACCAGACGCCAGAACTCTATGACACCTGAGTGAGCCTCAAGTGGTCCTGATACAGGGTCTTGACCCGAAATGTCGACCATTCCTTTGCCTCTACAGATGCTGCCTGACCTGCTGAGCTCCTCCAGTGGTTTGCCTTTTGCTTCAGATCTGCAGTCTCCTGTGTCTCAAATGGTCGCGGCTGCCTCCAACAGTGGCAACCGGTGGTATGGGATCACTCACCCTCCAGGGTTGCTCCGGAGCCTCCAGGAATTAGAGAAATCCTCCAGACACTGATGGAGCAAACCGGGAGAGAGAGGAAACATCAAAGGGACATTAGAAAGATGTGTTCTTGAAGCACTTTCTTTGAACTCTTTTGATTGGTGGTTATGAAGCACCCACTTGGGATATTGATAAGTATTCAGTTTCTGTTTGGCATGGGAAGGCAGGGCACTGTAAGAATGGACATGTCAGCTGGCCAATGACAGGGGTCCAGGAGCGGGGCTGTCAGAGACAGGAGGCCACATGATGAAACCTCCAGGGATAGGCCCTACTGAGTGTAATATCTTACTGATAAAGTGGCGCCAATGAACAATAAAAAGTCACATGAGGTGCTTCATTGTGTTAGCAAAAGAGGACAAAATAAAATTAATTGTATTGTTGGTGCACTGGGTATTGGTCAGAGCCCAGTTGACATTCTGTGGAATCCCTCATCTTCCAGAATTGGCCCAAATACTTCTTGATCATTCTCAGCTTTCTTCCTTTTATGTTTAATATTGACTCTGTTCTTTACTGTGGGACGTGGCTCCTTACAAAAATATGTGTCTGGCAGGTGAGCAATAATTTCTGACCAAACAGACAACCTCTGAATGAAAGTTCACTATCCAGAGGCCTGGATACATAATTCATTAGCAAAGGTAATCTGCTCCCTTTTATGTATATGTAACTCCACATCCACAACAATGTATTTGACACTTCATGGCCCCCTAAATGGCAGAGAAAAGCACACAAGGTCAATTACAAATGGTCAGTAAATGTTGACTTTGACTTGTGTCCCATGTTTGAACAAAATCCATTTTTATTAACTTTAATCACAATCCATTAGCTCACTTGAGACAATCAAACTTTATAATGGTTGCTGGCATAAAATTCGAATGCATCTTGCAAGGGCTAGCCAGGGTTGGATAGGAAAGATTAAAAGCACAAGAAAGAATCAATCTAAATATCAGGAAAAAAAAATCCCTACAGCTTACCGAAGCTTGCCGGTGGGTGTTTGACAGAATGCTGTGCACCTTCACTTTACTCTTGTCCACCTTTGTGAAGTCGACCCAGAGCTCTTTCGTTCTGGAGTCATTTGGCCCATAACTCCTGGATATATAATAGTTATGGTGATCTTCCTGTAAGACAAGAATAGGACTTACAGCCATAAAGCTCCATCATTGCTGGAATCAATCCAAACCACTTGATGCCCTCAGTCTGAACCCCTTCAGCTGCACGAGACCTTGTGTAGGCCACACTTGAAGCACTGTGAAGCAATTCTGGGCACCACATCTTAGGAAGGATGCGTTGGCCTTGGAGGGAGTGCTGTGCAGATTTGCCAGTGATCCAACTGCTTAAATTGCAAGGAGAGGATACAGGAACTAGGAGGCATTCCTTATGCTTAATAAAGCTGAGGTATGGAAAAGCAAAAAAGCTGCAGATGCTGGAAATCTGAAATAAAAACAGAAAATGCTGGAAACATACAGCAGGTCAAGCCGCATCTGTGGAGAGAGAAACAGGGTTTACCTTCTCCTCCATTTTGTCTCACGAGCTTGATCTTCTCCCATCTACTCCTGTTTCTTGACTTCATGCCAGAAAATGCATACATTGCCTCTTCCTAATCTGCTTTTCATACCACAGTAAAAGTTCTCCATTTGCCAGCACTGCCCTACATCACAGAACTCTGCTAAGTAAGCACCTGCTAGCAAATTCAAGATGGAACTTAGCCCTAAAGATGTTCCACAGACATCTCCGGCTCCCACGTTCAAATCCAGTCCTAAATATAAGGATGAGAGTCCACTGATGGCTGATACAACCCAAGTGTAATGAAAGCTGAACAGTTTCAGTGCCGTTAGCGACAGGTACATATCTCAGTAGAAGCCAACAACCTAACTCAGAGAGACTGTAGGAATCAACCTGGGGTACTTGGAGCAGTTCTCCTGAAGTTTGGGGAGAGATGCATAATTGGGATATAACCTACATCTAAACTGCTTTGCAGGAAGAGAAGTCAGGCTATACTTGACCTGGGAAATTGATTCCCAAAACAGTATTCAAAGGAAAGTACAGTCGAAAATCTTTTATATTCATTCACAGGATGTGAGCATCACTGACAAGATCAGAACTCATTGCCTCACTCAAATTGTCCCTGAACTAAGTGACACGTTAAGTCATTTCAGGGCAACTCATGAACCAAAGGCAATACAGTGGTGCATCTAGTAGAGCTGAAGCCTCACAGCTCCAAAGACTCGAGTTCATCTTGACCTCAGGTATGTCTGCGAGGAGTTTGCATGTTCTCCCCATGACCACATAGTTTTCCCCCTCCAGGTGCTCCAGTTTCCTCCCATATCCCAAAGATGTGTGAGTTGGTGGGTTAATTGGCCACTGCAGATTGTCCCTGGTGTGTAGGTGAGTGGTAGAATCTGGGGGGAGTTGACGGGAATGGTTGGAGAATGTAATGGGTGGTCTGGGTGCATGATGGTCACCATGAACTCAATGGGCCGAAGGGCCTGTTCCCGTGCTGTATCCCTTTATAAGACAAGGTAAGATTTCTTTATTAGTCACATGTACCTAACATGTCCATTATCTTGCTTCCCCGGGCTAAGTGGAGATCAAACAGACTCTTAATTACCCGATTGGCTAACATTCAACTATCAAAATGCCTTTATTTTGTTCAGTGTCCAATATTTTTATAAGTATTGAATGTTCAGAGAAAATGCATACATTTTGTTTTTAATACCACATATGGTATTTCTCTTCTGAATTCTTGAAGTACGGCCCTGGAAATGAATATTTAATTCCTTCAGACTTCAGAACAAACCTGTATGGTCAGCAGCTCTGGGCAAGGGTAATGGTGGAGGTGGGAACCTCCAGAGTATTTTCTGCTTTTATTTCAGATATCTATCAGTCGCAGTATTTTGTTTTTGTCTCAGGAACTAGAAGGATTAGTCTCAGAATAAAGGAACATTTATTTAAAATCCTACTCCAATTACATAGGGCCCTGGTGATAACACACCTGGAACTTTATGTACAGGTCTGTCTCCCTACCTAAGGAAGGATATAACTAGGACAGAGTGTCAGATTGTCAAAGAGTCATAGCATCGTAAAGCACAGAAACAGGCCTGTTTCCATGCTGTTTGACTCTATGACCTCTTCAGGCAATGCATTCTAAATTCCAACCACTCTCTGCGTTAAACAATTCCCCCTCAGATCCCCTCTAAACCATCTACCTCTCACCTTGAACCATTGCCCTTTTGTCTTCTGCACCCCCACCATGGGGGAAAAGATTTTGATTATCTAACACTATCTATCCCTCAGCTGGGATGGAGAGGGAGTGGGATCTGTTGTATGCAGACTGGGCTTATACTCTCTTGAGTTTAGAAGAATGAGAGATGATTGCATTGAAACATGCAACATTCTTGCAGGGCAGATGCGGAGTTGATTTTCCTCGTGGCTGAGGTGTCTACAAGCAAAGGTCAGCCATTCATGACAAAGAAGAGATTTCTTCACCCAGAGGGTGGTGAATCTTTGGGATTCTCCACCCAAATGGTCTGTGGAGGGTCAGGTGTTGAGTGTATTCAAGCCATGGATTGATAGATATTTAGATATTAAGGAAACAAAGGATTTAGGATTGGTGCAGGGAAGTGGTGCTGAGGTAAAAAATCAGCCAGCATCTCACTGAATGGCAGGACAGGCTTGAGTGGTTGACAGGCCCACTCCTGCTTCTATTTCTTATGAGGTGAGGAGGCATTTCTTCTCTCATGGTTATAAATCTCTGGAATTCTCTACCTTAGAGATCTGAATCAGTAGGTAAATCCAAGGCCAAGATCAATTTTTGGATTGTAGGAAATCACTGTTGTATGGATCAGGCAGAGAAGTGAGACCATGGTCAGATCAGCCATGGATAACATGGAAACACAGAGCATTCAGGCCATTCAGCCCTTCGAGTCATTCAATACAATCATGGTCAATCCTCTATCTCAATGTAATATTCCTACCCTCTCCCTCTGCCCGATTACTCTTGTTGCTGGACTTCAGTCCAATGCCATCTTGAATACGTTCAGCAACTTGTCCTCCACAGCCTTCTATGGTGGAAAATTCCACAGATCTACAGAAATTTCTCCTCATCTCAGTCCTAAGTGTCTTATCCTTATCCTGAGATTGATTCTCTTGTTCGAGACCCATCTATCCAGGGAAATCTTCCTCCCTGCATCCACCCTGTTGAACCCTGGCAAACTTTTGGATGTTTCAATGAGATCTCCTCTAATTCATCTCAATTCTATTGAATGCAGTACAAGTACAAGCTCTCCTCAAATGACAGTCCCACTATCCTAAGAGTCAGTCTGGTGAATCTTCACTGCACTGTGTCAATGGCAAGTATGTCTTTTCTTAGGCAAGGAGAAGTGAAGGAGGTTATCGTAGATTACAGGGAGATCTTGATCGGTTAGGGAAGTGAGCCGAGAAGTGGCAGATGGATTTCAATAGATAAATGTGAGGTGATGCATTTTGGAAAGTCAAATCAGCAAAGGACTTATACTAAGAATGTTTGGGCACTGGGGAGTGTAATGGAACAGATGGACCTAGGAGTACAAGTGCACAGTTCACTGAAAGGAACATCACAGGTAGACAGGGTGGTGAAAAAGGCGTTTAGCACGCTGGCCTTCATCAGTCATAGCACTGAGTATTGGAGTTGGGATATTATGTTACAGTTGTATGAGTCGTTGGTGAGGTACTGTGTACAGTTTTGGTCCCCTATTATAGGAAAGACACGGATAAACTGGAAAGAGTGCAGAAAAGATTTATGCAGATGTCACCAGGACTAGAGGGCCTGAGTTATAGGGAGAGGTTGGCCAGGCTAGGTCTTTATTCCTTTGAAGGTTGGAGAATGAGAGGCGACCTTCTATATGGTGTTTAAAATTATGAAAGGCATAGATAAGGCGGATGGTAACAGTCTTTTCCCCAGGGTAGGGGAGTCCAAAACTAGGGGGCATAGGTTTAGGGTGAGAGGGGATAGATTTAAAAGGGACCTGAGGGGCAAGTTTTTCACACAGAGGGTGGTGAGTATATGGAACGAGCTGCCAGAGGAAGTGGTTGAGGAAGGTACAATAGTAAGAAGCACTTGGGTAGGTACATGGAGGGGCAGGGCTTAGAGAGATATGGGCCAAATGCAGGAAATTGGGACTAGCTGGGCGGACAACATGGTGGGCATGGACTGGTTGGGCCGAAGGGCCTGTATCTGTGCTGTATTGCTCTATGACTCTGTGAGACTACAACTGCACACAACACTGCTGGTGTGGTCTCACCCAGACAGTAATAAGACAGATCAGGCTTGAGGAGCGGAATAGACTCCAGCTGTCATCTCTGATGTTCTGTTTTAATTCTGCTGGCACCCCGGGATATAACAAGCTGCAACTTCACAGTCAACTGCATGAATACCAAATGCATTGAGAGTTTTAAATAAAAAGCATGCAAATAGTGGAGAAAGCTTTTATCAGGTGACAGGTGCCACTGGCAAACATGAATTTTCTGCACCTCTGTCCTGATTTTAAAAAAACACATAATGGAGAGTTAACAGCATTGAAATATGAAACAAATATTTGAGCAGACGTGGTGAGTTAGGCCTGAGGAATAGCGAGGAATGAATTTTAATGACGGTCACTGCCACTGATCAAGAAGTGTGTGGTCTAATTTGCATAAAAGCAGGTATGTTAGTATCTTAGCTCAGTTTACAATCACCCTGCTTGTTAGTAATGAGACCATGCACTCAACTCACATTCCAGAGATGACAGCACATAGAGCAAGCTGACACCCACAGTGTTGAGGGATAGCTACACTACGGGGAGTGCCTTCTTTTAGAAGAAACACCAAACCAAGGCCCGCTCAATAGGATGCCAAAATTACCGTGGACAGCAAGAGTTTTGTGGCATTTCTTAAAAATATTTTTGTTTGAGGAGGAGATTCTGCTATGATGAAAGGTTGTGTAGAACCGACCTGTTTAAAAGAACGGGAGGTGGTCTCACTGAGGCATGTGGAGGTAGACACAGAGTGTCTGTTTCCCTGGCTGGGGAGGTCTGAAATAGGGGCCATACCCCCAGAAGAAGGAGGTGGATATTTAGGACTGAGATGAGGGGGTTTTCTTTCATCCGATGCTTGAGGATCTCTAGAACTCTCTACATCAAAGAGAGGTGGATGTGTAGTTTGAAGCAAGGAGGTAAAATGGCTTGGGAAAAAAATGTTCTCCATAATCTTCCTGAATGGTGGAGTAGACTCCAAGGGTTGAATGTAATATTCCTGATTCTATTTCCTTTGTTCTTAAGGGCCCATTCTGCCTAATCTCTCCCTCAATGAAACACCCTATCACCTCAGGAATCAATTTAGTTAACCTTCATTGCACTCTCTGTATTACAAATATATCCTTCCTCGGACAGGGAGACATGACCTGTACACAATATTCCAGGTGTGGTCTCACCACGGCCTTGTACAACTGCAACAGGATTTCTCTACTTTTGTGTTCTTACATGAAAGGCCAATGTACTGCTTCCCGTCCTAACTACCTGCTCCAACTGTAGGTTAACTTTCAGTGGCTTGTGTACAAGGATACCCAGGTCCCTCTGAACATTAATGCCTTTCACTAAAGATAAATTGTGCCTTGCTATTTTTTTTCACTAGAGTGGATGACCTCACATTTTTCCACATTGTATTCCACCTGTCCTGTTCCTTAACCAGTCCGTAATCCCACTGAAGCCTCTCTGCTCCCTCCTCACAGCCACTTTGTTTATCAAGAGTCCTGTGGTGCCTCCTGTTTGGGAGTGGATTGGGCAATTGTCGCTAATGTGGTGGACTGTGGATCTCTACATTTGCAGTTAGGGCTGTACCACACTTCTCCAGTACAGCTGATGACAACCCAGTCCATCTGCTGGAGGTTTGCCTTGGCGACCCTGTCACTGGAGATCACAGTACTATAAGGAAATAGAACACGTCTACTGGAATCATCTACACCCATGATCATCCACACACTGGCCTTGGAACCGAGAGAGCTTAGCCAAAGCCAGGGCTGGAATTAGATTTATGAGCTCCGACAAATTAATCTGGGTCACAACCACAGTGGGCCAGAACCTGCCGTGATCATTCCCATTCATCCCTGTCCCACCTTGGTGCCTCACTCCCAGTGAGCTGCATCCTCGTGCCTGACCAATACCACGTAACAGCAGGATGAAAATGAGGCAGGGACCTCAAGATTGCAGGTGAGGGTGGCTTTTTTGCGGGGGGAGGAGGGGTTGGTATGTGAGGGCAAATGGTGGGTGAACGACGGACAACCATGCACTTCCAGTTGATCGCCATAAATCCAAATCGTTTCCCCGCAACTCAGAGAAGGAAAGTTGTGAGAATCTGCCTTTCATTTTTAAAGATCCATTAGCTCACTTTAACCCCCTTCCTCCACACAATCGAGTTTTAAATCCAGAAGGTACTGCTGCCAATGTTAGCATGTTGAATTTAGTGTAGCGGTTAGCGTAACGCTATTACAGCGCCAGCGACCGCGGTTCAATTCCGGCCGCTGTCCGCGAGGAGTTTATACGTTCTCCCCGTGTCTGCGTGGGTTTCCTCCGGGTGCTCCGGTTTCCTCCCACATTCCAAAGATGTACGGGTTAGGAAGTTGTGGGCAGGCTATGTTGGCGCTGGAAGTGTGGCAACACTGGCAGGCTGCCCCAGAACACCCTACGCAAAAGATGCATTTCACTGTGTTTCGATGTAAATGTGACTAATAGAGCTATCTTATCTTATCTTCTTGCCTCCTCTATCAATGCTGATATTAAATTTCAACTTGACAAAATATACACTGAAGTACAGTACTTAGTGTAGCAGTTAGCATAATGCTATTACAGCGCCAGCGATCAGGGTTCAATTCCCGTTGCTGTCTGTAAGGGGTTTGTACATTCTCCCCGTGTCTGCGTGGGTTTCCTCCGGGTGCTCTGGTTTTCTCCCACATTCCAAAGACGTACGGGTTAGTAGGTTAACATGGGTGTAATTGGGTGGCGCGGACTCATTAGGCCGGAAGGGCCTGTTACCGTGCTGTATAAAGAAAGGTTTAAGGTTTTAACAAGTAAGGACCTTGTCCACCAAAGAAAACAAATTCATGATCAATGAATGGAATTGGTGGTAATATGCCAGTATGGATTGAGGGTTGGTTAAAAGGAAGGAAACAAAAAGTAGGAATGAATGGGCTCTTCTCGGGTTGGCAGACTGTAACCAACGGGACATCACAGGGACTGGTGCTTGGGTCCCAGCTACTCACAACCGAGATCAACAACGTAGCTGACAGGATCAAATGTAACATTTCCGATTTTGCTGATGACATGAAACTATGTGGGAATGTGAGGGTGACGAAGTGTCTTCAGCATGGCAGATGGAAAAATGTGGTGTTATCCACTTCAGTACAGAAAACAGAAATAAGGTAAGATATTTTTGTTAGTCACATGTACATCGAAACACACAGTGAAATGCATCTTTGGCGTAGAGTGTTCTGGGGACAGCCCGCAAGTGTCGCCGCGCTTCCGGCGCCAACATAGCATGCCCACAACTTCCTAACCCGTACGTCTTTGGAATGTGGGAGGAAACCGGAGCACCCGGAGGAAACCCACGCAGTCATGGGGAGAACGTACAAACTCCTTACAGACAGCGGATGGAATTGAACCCAGGTCGCTGGTGCTGTAATAGCATTACGCTAACCACTACACTAGCATGGGCATCTTTTACATGGTGAGAGATTGGAAAGTGCAGAAAAAACAACCTGGGTCTCCTTGTATGTAAGGGAATCAAACTAACATGCAGTGCATCAGGCAGTTAGTAAGGCAAATTTTTTTTTTGGCATTTATTGTGATAGGATTTGAATACAAGGGGACAGATATCTTACTACCAATATAGTAGTAGCCTCAGGAGTATAGGCTTTGGTGAGACTACTCCTGAAATACTACGTATAATTTTGGACTCCTTACCTAACGTGGATGTATTTGTTCTGGAGAAAGGGCAGTGAAGATTCACTCGACTTGTTTCAGAGATTGGGGGGCAGGTGGGAGGGTGGTCTGTCTTTCAAGAAGAGACTGAGTAGAATAGATCTCTACAGAGTTTAGAAGAATGAGAGAGAATCTCATTAAAATGTACAAATTTCTTATGAGGTTTGACAGGGTGGATGCAAAGAGAATATTTCATCTGGCTTAGGAGTTTATAGATGAAGGTCACAGTCTTGGGATGATGATAATTTAGGACTGAGCTGAGGAGAAATTTCTTCACTCAAGGGATGGTGAATCTTTGGCATTCTCAACCCTGGGCAGCTGTGAAGGCTTAGTTGCTGATTTCATTCAAAACTAAACCAACAGATATTTGAACAATAGAGAAATCAGGGAGTGTAGAATGGTGTCAAAGCAAAAGATCAACTGTGTTGTCATTGAATGGTGGCACAGGCTTGATGGTCCAAATGACTTCCTATTTCCTGTTCCTATTTCTTATGTTTTTCTGTAACATTCCTTAGACTTGTTACTTTGAGGTAAATGGAAACCATAAAGATATAAGGGGCTAGTACTTCCCTTAAGCAAGTTACATTAGTCACGTACAGTTAATGCATGCTAGCAATGGAAACTGAAGACCCCAGTGCAACCTGCTTGCTACATACTGTTGTGGGTGAGGTAACAGAAGAGATACAGAAAGGGTCCATTCCTGTGGTTTGTGCCTACATAATACACAGTTAATGAGAGTCTGTAATGGTGCAAAACACTGGCTCTGGAAAGAAGGGAGGCGATGAGACACTGCATTAGATACTCTGGACACAGTCACTCAGAAGCATACAGACTTCTCCAGACCCAGGAGTACTTTGGCTCAGAGTGTTCTTTGGCCACGGTAGTGTAGCGGTTAGCATAACGCTTTACAGTGCCAGCGACCCGGGTTCAATTCCGGCCACAGTCTGCAAGGAGTTTGTATGTTCTCCCCGTGTCTGCGTAGGTTTCCTCCGGGTTAGGAAGTTGTGGGCATGCTATGTTGCCGCCAGAAGCGTAGCGACACTTGTGGGCTGCCCCCAGAACACTCTACGCAAAGATGCATTTCACTGTGTGCTTCAATGTAAGTGTGACTAATAAAGATATCTTATCTTATCACCATTACTGGCTGATTTCTAAATCTGCTGAGCAGCCATAAACTGTGCTCAAGTGACAAGACCTCGAAAGCAATTAGCATTGAGGTGGAGGAGTCCATCTATGCAAAGGTTAAACTGGGCTTACAAACATCTGACAGATGGCAGTCTGAGAAAGGGAAAATGGAGACATGTTCATTATAAATATTATGTGTGAATAATTAGCAACATTTGGTTAACTTGGTTCATTTTCTGAAGATATTCCTCTGATGTGGTGTGACACCTGGGGAGTCAGAAACAACAGCTTTCAAACGAAGAGCTGGTTACTTCAGCCAAGACCAGTAGCTGTAACTCAGTCACCATTCAACTCAGTCGTTGCTGCTCCTCTTTCCGATGGGAGTTCTGTGAGATCCTCTCTCACTGAGGAAACCCTCTGTGGGTTCTGCTGCTATCTGTCTGTCTTTGACCACGTTTTTACCAAGCTGTCTCCCAACTCCACCCCCACTCCCCTCAGTCATTGTCCCTCCTCCCCTACATGGCACACCCTGCCCGTCATCTTTCACCACTCCCCAGTCCACCGATCACCTCGGACTCCTGTCTCACTGCTCCCCTCCTTGTCTTTATACCAGCCATCTCCCCTCTCCACTCCCGGTCCTGATGCAGGGTTTCGACCCAAAACGTCGACAATTCCTTTCCTCCCACACATGCTGCTCGACCCGCTGAGTTCCTCCAGCAGGTTGTGCGTTGCTCCTGATTCCAGCGTCTGCCGTCTCGTGCGTCATCATTCAGTTTAACCGGAACAGTCACGTCAGTTCTACGAGAACAAATCAGGGACAGGGTACCCTGCAGCAAGTGACCTTCAAACATCCCAAAGCTTTTCCAGAATCCACAAGGCACAGGTCCGGGGTGTAGTGGAATACTCACCACATGGCTGGATGAGTGCAGCTCTAACCACATTCAAGAACCTCAATATCAACATCAGCTGGGAGCAAAACAGGCTGCTCGATTGACACTTCATCCCTCACCCACATTATTCCCTCCTTCCTCTCCTGGCTGGCAAAGACACAATGGACCAAACAACCTCCTTTTGTGCCAGAAAGCTCTATGACCACCCATGCATCCCAGCATCGTATAACTGGAGAAATGCAATGAGGCATCCTTGCTCCTCTGCCCAAAACTTCCTGCAATGAAGGCCAACTTACCATTTGTCTTCTTCATTGCTTGCTTCACCTGCATGTTTGCTCTCAGTCACTCATGTACAAGGACACCCAGGTCCCTTTGCACCTCAACGTTTCCCAATCTATCGCCATTCAATTCAAACTCTGCCTCTCAGCCAAATGCTCTTTCCAGCTGTGAATGCCACAGCTGTATTCCCCAAACATTGAGCTCCCCCAATTTGCCAGTAGAATTAATCTTGAGCAGCAGAGTGTTACTTGCGGTGTACCCCAGCAGACACTGCCTGGAGGGACCCTCAGCAAGGCTTTTAAGGGTAAATATTTGAGAGCAGTTGAAGTATCTGTGCTCATTTGCATTTTGTGGCTAGCAAACAAGCACAAGTAATTGCAGTGTAAAAACTGAAAATGCTAAAAACGCTCAGCAGGTCAAGCAGCATCTGTGGCGGGTAAGGAATTTTCAACGTTTTGGGTCAAGACCCTGCATCAGGACTGCATTAAAGGTATATAAATGCCTGCTATTGTTCAAAATGATGCCCAGAAATCCACATTCCATCTCTCTTGATTTTTAAATAGATTACTCAGTGTAATGAGCTGTAAATAACCAATAGTGAGGCTGAGACCACTAACTGAATATAATGGTTCACTTGATTGATTCTCAAAAACTAATCAAACTTTTCTCTTGTATTTTATGATGCTGTATGTTCTGTGTGATTGAGTGACTGCCGTATCAATCCCAGCCAGACACTTACAATTTATATTTGTGGACTGGATATTTAGAGACCCCTGGAGAATTTAAGCTAATGAAATCTTTCTCTAGTTTATTAAACCACTTGACCAGCTGCAGCTGAAACTCAAAAGTTTGTTCCAGATCACTTATGTAAGGCCCCTAATATGGCAAGGCATTGTACCGCACTTCCAGAACTTGATTCTACTGTAGTCAACGCACAATGCATAATGGTCACTTATGCAGCTCCTTTTCTAACTATTAGTGGGGGGGGGGGGTGTTCATTTCAAATGTCTACTCTTTAGTAGGGAACTATAATATTTTCTAAGGGGTAATCTGCCAGTACTAACTCCCTGGTAGAGTCATAGAGTCATACAGCACAGAAACAGGCCCTTCTACCCAACTGGTCCATACCGACCAATATGTTCATCCAAGCCAGTGTCATTTGCACGGATTTGGCCCAGATCCTTTTAACCTTTTCCTATCCATGTATCTGTCCACGTTGGTAATGTACCTGCCTTAACCACTTCTCCTGGCAGCTCATTCCATATATGGACTACCCTCTGGGAAAAAATGTAGAAGGTGGGAAAAATGGCTCCTATATTCCGGCAAGCTGAAGAGCCCCAGTGAACATTTGCCACCATCCTTGACTGGGCACAGGGCTTTGATTTTCATCGGATAAGTGGGATCACTCAGTTCATTCTATATCCTGCCACTCCAGCTGTTTACTATACTTGTAGTCCTTCACTGTAGCTTCACCAGGTTGACACCTCATGCGTGTTGCTACCCTGACATACTCTTCCACACTCCCTCATTGAACCAAGATGGTCCCCACGGCTTTTAGGCCAAGACTCATGCTGGGTCAAATGTTACAGAGGGCAGAGGAATACAATTTTGCCGCTCCCCAGCACCTGATGGGGAGCTCAGCTTTAAGGTGTTTGGGATGGGGGAAGAGAGATCATGTATTGAAACTTCCAGCAATAAAATCAGAACTGGTAGCCCTGTGGACAAGATTTCAAACCCAAAGAGAGAGTGAATGAGGAATCTGTGCAAGAAGAGACAGCAACAAAGAAGCTTGAAGAAAAAAAAATCTAAGAACTTAATTTCAGAGGAAGTAGTCTTGACAAGAGTTAAAACTGCAGCGGCAGAATCTATAAGAATGGTCTGAAAAATTGAGGTCTCTGCTTCTTTATTCCATATCTATTTTGGTCAGCAATACTATGCATTTCTTGTTGTAGCTCAATAAAACATTCTCCTGCCAAACAAGGTGCAATTCATCTGAGGAATGCTCATTCATCACAGACAGCCACAGGTATTAGTCAATGAATTGCTGTATCAAGTTGGTAGATTACTTTTTAGTGCTTGGGCTCAACAACATGGCTGTTGGTATCCAAATATAAAACATTTTGACCTTCTCCTTCCTGTGGCTGTTATGTGAGGACAGTTGTGAGCTCTTTGTCTAAGAAATGGTGTACTTGCCATAGAGGGAGTGCAACACACAAAGTGCTGGAGGAACTCAGTAGGTCAGGCAGCACCTATGGAGGGAAATGAACAGTCCACGTTTCGGGTCAAGACCCTTCATCAGGACTCAATGGAGAATGCAGCCAGGATTCACCAGAACGGCTCCAGATTTGAGGATTAGACTGGGACTGGATTCTGGTTTGGGTGAATGAGAGGCGATCTCATCAAAACATATAAAATAGTTAAAGGGATTGTAGATGTAGCCAGATTATTTCTCCTAACTGAGGAGTCTAGGACGAAAGGCACAGACTGAGAATAAAGGGTTGGCTGTTCAGGATGAAGATGAGTAAAGATTTTATTCAGTCAGAAGGTGGTGGATCTTTGGAATTCTTAACGCTGGAATGCTATGGAGGATCAGTAACTGAATTTATTCAAAATAGATATCGAAAGATCTCTGGACATTAAGGGGTTGAAGGGTTATGGTACAGTGATTGACACTTGCTCTGAGGTGGAAGATCAGCCATGATCTTTGTAAATAGTGGAGCTGGTTCGAAAGGCCAGACGACCTATTCCTGCTCCAATGTGTTATGTTCTCTTCAGAGAGGATTTCAAATCAGGCTCGAGGCAGGTCAACATTCAAGGAGTCCACAAACTCAGTAGGGCCCGAGACCTGCAGCCCCTCTCCCCACTCTGCATCCTAACAAATTTTGTATATGTGGGCACACACACACAGACAGACACAGGCACAGACAGACAAACAGACACACACATACAACACACACAACACACACAGAGATATATGCACACACACTCACACAGACACACACACACACACATACACACACACACATGCACTCACACAGACACACACACCACACTCACACAGACACACACACCACACTCACACAGACACACACACACACACACGCACACACACACCACACACGCACACAGACACACACACCACACACTCACACAGACACACACACCACACACTCACACAGACACACACGCACACACATTTTCATGCAACACCAGCAGCATTCAAGAAAGACCATCTGTGTCCTTTTTTATGTGTCAAAAGGAATTAAAAGGAATGATATTGGGCACATTTTTGTGTTTAAGCCCATTTCCTGTAGAACTTGCCCACTAGAAAACTGAACTGGGCAGTTACTGTCATGATTTACCCTATCACCGATCTTATTCCTAGAATGGATTTTGTGCACCTGGTGATATCATCAGCAGGTTCAGTGACATTAATTATGTTACAACAGAAATTGTATAAGAAGATTGCAACTTACAACTTTTCCAATTGTTAACGAGATTGACAATGCCAGGTATTGCACTTTGGGAAGTCAAATGATGGTAGGGCTTTCACAGTGAATGTTAGGGCCCTGGGGAGTGCTGTAGAACAGAGGGAACTTGGAGTACAAATACACGGTTCCCTGAAGGTGGTATCACAGGTAGACAGGGTGGTGAAGAAGGCTTTTGGCACGCTGGTCTTCATCAGGCAGGGCACTGAGTACAGAAATTGGAATGTTATGTTGTGGTTGTACAGCTGAGTCCTCATTTGGAATATCATGTCCAGTTTTGGTCACTCTGCTATAGGAAAAATGCCATCAAGAGTGCAGAGGAGATTTATGAGGATGTTGCTGGGACTCGAGGGACTGAGTTCTGGAGAGAGATTGAACAGGTTGGGACATTATTCATTGGAGCATAGGAGAATAAGGAGTAATTTTATAGATATGTTTTAAGTCATGAGGGGCATAGATAGGGTGAATGTGCACAGTCTTTTTCCCAGGGTTGGCGAATCAAGAACTAGATGGTATAGATTTAGGGTGAGAGGAGAAAGACTTAATAGGAACTTGAGGGGCAACTTTTCACCCAGAGGGTGGTCTGTATATGGAACGAGCTGCCAGAGGAAGTGGTTGAAGCAGGTACATTAACAACATTTGAAAGACACTTGGACAGGTTCAAGGATAGGAAAGCTTTAGAGGGATATGGGCCAAATGCGGGCAAATGGGACTAGCTTAGATGGGAATCTTGCCCTGCATAGAACAGTTGGGCTGAAGGGTCTGTGCTGTTTGACTCTATGACTCTGCAACTCTATAACAGAGTAGACGAAGCTACAATTAACTGGATGTAAGTCACAATTTTTTGATCCAGACAGCTCAATATGATGCACATCATACCAGAGGTGATTAACTAAGTGCCTCCCAGGATAGTGTTTTATGTGTTAAAAATCATCCCTGCAATTTTAATTTACATAGAAATTCATTGCCTGCTGGTCTTGGTGCAGATCAAGGCTTCTGTGAATGATAGAAATAGTTCCCAGACCCTCCTCGATCTGTGCCCTGTTGTTGCCACTGATTGCAGTGAACCCAGTCCACCTGTAGCCAATGATCAGTCATGGTGATGGGTGGGTGCATCAGGTCACAGATTGCGGGGGCTGTAGACACCCCGTCAGTTCTCAGAAGCCTCCCTCTCCACCAAGAGCTGCTGGCAGCGGATCTTCGTATTAAAAGAAATTAAAAACGATAAGACGTGATGAAGATGGTAAATCATGCACCATTCAGCACTCTCAAAGTGATGTACTCCTTGCTGAACTGTCAGTTAATTAAGAAAGATGCAAGTCGTGATTTTGGATCCAACGTCTGTTGGTAAGTGATTGATGGGCAAGTGCAGAAACAATAAGGAAATGGGTTTGGCATTGACATGAATCACAATCAGAAGCCATGGTCCAATATTGCAATCAACAGGAAATGAGTGGAAATACTTAAAAACATTTGTCCAAATTGCGTGCTATTGTTTTTTCTAATTGACTTCAAGACTCCAATCTTCTGTCGAGTGTCGACCTAACCCCTCCTTGAGTGACTCTGTTTCCACTACCACAGCAAGCTACGAGTTCCAGATCTTAACCACATTCTTGAGCAAAAAAGGAATCTTCACCTTCCTCCTTGTATCTCCTGCCCAAAACTTCAAATCTGTGGCCTCTGGTCCTCAAACCATTCACTAATGAGAACGGTTTCCCTGTATTTACTCTGTCTAAACTGATCATGACCTTGTACACCGCTATCAGATCTCCTCTCACTTTCCTTTGCTCCAAGCAGAACCAGTCCAGTTTTTCCAGTCACCACAGAGTTGAAATCCCTCATCCCTGAACCCTTCTGGTATATTTTTCTGCACCCTCTTTAGGGTCTTCACATTTTGGTTTAATTTGCTTTTAACTGTTATCTGATTAATAGAACATAGAACAGTCCAGCACAGGAATAGGCCCACTGGCCCACAATGTTGTGCCAAACTAAATAAACTAGTAAATAAAGGCCTAACTAAACTAATCTCTTCTGCCCACACAATGTCCATATCCCTCCATTCTTTGCATGTTCATGAGCCTATCTAAGAGCCTCTTAACCACCTCTATTGTATCTGCCTCCACTACCACCCCTGGCAGCACATTCCAGTCACCCACCACTCTGTGTAAAAAAACTTGCCCCGCACATCTCCTTTGAATATACCCCCTCTTCCCTTAAATGCGCACCCTTTAATAGTAGACATTTCAACCCTGGGAAAAAGATACCAGCTGTCTACTCTATCTA
Organism: Pristis pectinata; assembly: GCF_009764475.1. Taxonomy (NCBI): domain Eukaryota; kingdom Metazoa; phylum Chordata; class Chondrichthyes; order Rhinopristiformes; family Pristidae; genus Pristis; species Pristis pectinata. Next base: position 6,380,379 of record NC_067429.1, read on the forward strand.
TGCCTCTCATAATCTTATGAACTTCCATCAAGTTTCCCCTCAGCCTCTGCTGCTCCAGAGAAAACAACCCAAGTTTGTTCAAATTATCCAGGCAGTATCCTGGTAAACATCTGCTTCTTCGTGTTCACATGAGCTGCCTTGGGAGATTTGAATACATTGAAGGCAAGTTAATGCATGGCTATACTGTGTGAGCTAGCTGGTTTCAGCCCACCACAGTACAATGAAGCTTATAACTGGAGCCTGTAATACTACTTATTTCACAGCCTTAATTAGGGGCTGCAAGCTGCTAAAAGCCCCACACAGATGTGCTTGCGGTTATGTTGTGGTATTTATAAACTGCTCCAATAAATGTGTGGCCTGTTTGAAAGATTTCTGTCACTCCTTTCTATAATCGTCAACATATTTTCTGTTTCTGATACTTATTTACCGTGTCAGGGAATTGGCACCGGAGGAAGGGTTAGTTTATTCGTCTTTGTGTTCTCTGATGCCACTTCCAATGCAGGTAGGCTCCACAGGGAACCCAAGTACGAGAGGGTGCTGAGAATTCCTGTACACCCAACATGAGTTTGGCAAAAAGCAAACGTTCACACAGAATCTGCATCCGCCTCAACGAGTCGAACCACCTCTCACTGATGTTCAGAAGCAATAGGTCACTGAATCCCCCACCATCAATATCCTGGGGCTGTTACCCTTAACCAGAGGATGCATGGGATCTGTGGCACAAACTGTGTGGGTCAGAGGCTGGATGTCCTGCAGTGAGTTACTAATCTCCTGACTTCCCAAAGCCTTTCCACATCTACTTCCCAAGTCAGGGGTGTAATGGAATGTCTGCAATTGGCTGAGATAGTGCAGCTCCAACTACACTCAACACCATGTCAGGCAAAGCAATGCACTGGTTTGGCAGGCCATCCTCAGCTATGAACACTCAGCCCCTGCACCACTGGCACACCACAGCTGCCATATGTGTCATCTATAAAATGCACTGCAGTTTCTTGCTCAGGCTACTTTGTCAGCATCCCCAAAACCTGCAAAGCCTTACCATCAAGAAGGACAAGACCATGGACAAGACCTTGACAAACTTCTACAGATGTACAGTGGAAAGCATTCTGACTGGTTGCATCACGGCCTGGTATGAAAACTCCAATGCACAGGAACACAAGAGGCTACAGAAGGTGGTGACTCAGCCAGTTCCATCATGGGCACAGATTTCCCCACCACCAAGGACATCCTCAAGAGGCAATGCATCAGGAAGGCGACATCCATCATTAAGAACCCCAACCATCTGGGCCATGCCCTTTTCTCGATGCTACCTCAGATGTGGAGGCACAGGAGCCTGAAGACCCACACCTCAAGGTTCAACAACAGCTTCTTCCCCACTGCCGTCAGGTTCTTGAACCCACCTGAAAAACCCCAACACGATCTCGGACTGTATTTCTTTTCTCACTCTCTCTCTCTCAACTTGCATTAATGTCGTTACATTTATTTTGATTACTTTTGTCGTATTAGTTATATGTACCTTATCTGTGGACCAGTTGAAGGGTCTCGATCCAAAACGTCAACTGTCCATTTCCCTCCACAGATGCTGCCTGACCTACTGAGTTCCTCCAGCATCTTGTGTGTTGCTCCGGATTCCAGCATCTGCAGTCTCTTGTGCGTCTATGTCCAATTTATGTTAATTTGTTTATGTCAACTGCTACTGCAAAAAGCTAATTTTCATGGCATTTATACCCTGGGTATGTATGCCTATTACAATAAACTTGAATTTGAACCTGAACTTGAATGGCACTATCTGCAAATCCAGCGCCAAGTCTTGCACTGTATTGACTTGGAAATGTTTTAGCCTTTTCTTCATCATCAATTATGGAATAAAAATGAGCTGGTATAAAGGGCTAGAAATCAGCTTAATCTGATTACCACCAGCCTACCAACCCCAGGGCAAAAAAACTCTCAACCTAACTTGCTCTTTCACAATATCTCCCTCCTCCACTTCAAATCTGTGGCCCCTAGTCTGAACCACCCACTAATGGGATCAGTTTTCCTCTATTTACCCTGCCTAAACCCATTATGCTCTCATCCAGCTCTTTCAAATCTCCTCTCAAACTTTTTTGGCTTCAAGGAAAACAACCACAGATTCTCCAGTCGAAGAGATTTGATCCACTTATTGTACAAAATTTACAGGGTACTCAGTCTGTAAGAAGAAGGATGCATTTGGGAACCAGCCACTATATATTGTGAGTTTTGCAGAGTAGTGAGTGACTTGGATGAACTCTGGGATTGTGGAGTTGGTGGGGTGAAGGTGGAGTACTGAAGGAAGGAACTGGATATTCCAGAATTCGATAATAATAATTTTCATTCCATGATTCGTTGCTTCATCACTTACCCAAGAACATACATTGCAAAACAGAGAGTCAAAATGTATTATAAATTATTCCAACCTTCCCACATTTTCTGTCTAACTGTCCCTGTTTCTAATCCTGAAATTCCAAAGGCCTGGATTATCCAAACTGAACACAATATCCCATGATTTACACTGAGCTAATTTGTCTTTGTTACATTAGACGCAAGCATGGTCAATTTTCCTAGCTAAGCCCAGTCTGAGGCTCTTAAGTACCTCCTTGTATAAACATAATGAGAATCTTCACTATCACCGCGCTGAATTATGAAAGGATGAGACTTGAGAGTTAGGACTCCCTGGACTGGTAACTCCCAGCTGTTGACCATTAAACCACTCGAACATGCCAGTGACAATCTCAACAAATTTATTGCCATGTTCACCTATAAGCATATTGAACACTCTAGGAGGGTGTTTGAACAGGGTCTGCAGTCCACAATTATTTCACTGGCTAACAGATGTCCTAACTTGTGAGAAGTACATGGACAAGCAAATTTTGATTGTGCTTGAGGTAATTACTGGTAGGGTCATTGCACTCATGGAGCCAAACACCTTGGCGACAGTCCGTCCAGCCCACTGAGTCCACACCCGCACCCACCTACACTAATCCCATTTTTACTCTCCCCACATTGCCATCGACTCCCTCAGGTCTTACCACTTATCTCCACAATAGAGGCAATCAGCCTACCAGGCCACATATCTTTCGGGCATGAGAGGGAACGGGAGCACTCTCCCCTCAGGCAGAACCCAGGTCGCTGGAACTGTGAGGCAGGTGCACCACTGTGGGCCCCACCTGCACGTCTGTGGGGCCCACCTACACTACTGTGGGCACCACCTGCACCTCCGTAGGCCCCACCTGCACCACCGTGGGCCCCACCTGCACCACCGTGGGGCCCAGCTGCACCACTTGAGGTGAGGGTTTGCACTTTGGGAGGACAAACCACGGTAAGACTTAAACAGTAAATGGTAGGGCTCTGAGGTGTGTGGTAAAACAAAGGGACCTGGCAATACAGGTCCGTTGTTCCTTGAAAGTGGCATCACAGGTAGACAGGGTCGTAAAGAGAGCTTTTGGCACTTCAGCCTTCATAAATCAGGGCATTGAGTACAGGAGTTGGGATGTTATGTTGAAGTTGTACAAGATGTTGAGGCCGAATTTAGAGCGTTGTGTGCAGTTCTGGTCACCTACCTACAGGAAAGATATCAATAAGCTTGAAGGAGTGCAGAGAAAATTTACACGGATGTTGCTGGGACTTGAGGACCTGAGTTATAGGGAAAGGTTGAATAGGATAGGACTTTAGGAGAATGAGGGGAGATCTTATAGAGGTATATAAAATTATGAGGGGTATGGATAGGGTGAATGCGTACAGGCTTTTTTGCCCAAGGTTGGGTGTGACTAGACTAGAGGACATGGGTTTAGGGTAAAAGGTGAAATATATAAGGGGAATCTGAGGGGGAACTTCTTCACTCAGAGGGTGGTGCGAGTGTGGAACGAGCTGCCAGTAGAAGTGGCAGATGCGGGTTCAATTGCAACATTTAAGAGAAGTTTAGATAGGTACATGGATGGGAGGGGTTTGGACGGATATGGTCTGGGTGCAGGTAGATGGGACCAGGCAGAAGATCAGGTCGGCATGGACTAGATGGGATGAAGGGCCTCTTTCTGTGCAGTAGTGCTCTATGACTCTATGACACTGTGGGCCCCAGATGAGACAATGTGTCTCCTGAGCACTGAACACTGCATTTATCTATTTAGTTTTGCACTCTGAATCCAGCTGTCTAATCACCCTTCTTTCACCTTCTCTCTGCTCCCTCTTTCCTTACTTCTCGACCCAGCTGAGAATGTTCAAGTTACTGGGTGTCAACATCTCAGAGGATCTAGCCTGGGCCTAGCACATAGATGCAACCATGAAGAAGGCATGCCAGCGTCTTTACTTTCTTAGAAGTTTAAGGAGATTCAGCAAGTCATCGAAGACTTTGACAAACTTCTACAGCTGTACAGTGGAAAGCATTCTGACTGGTTGCATCACGGCCTGGTGTAGAAACTCCGATACACAGGAACGCAAGAGGCTGCAGAAGGTGGCGGACTCAGCCAGTTCCATCATGGGTACAACCCTCCCCACCACTGAGGATATCTACAAAAGGCGATGTCTCAGGGAGGCCACATCCGTCATTAAGAACCCACACCATCCGGGTCATGCCCTCTTCTCGATGCTGCCATCAGGCAGGAGGTACAGGAGCCTGAAGGCCCACACCTCAAGGTTCAACAACAGCTTCTTCCCCACTGCCATCAGGTTCTTGAACCCACCTGAAAACTCTACCTCGGACTATATTTCTCTTTTTCTCTCTCAATCTTGCACTAATGTCATCATGGTTATTTTGCTGTTTATTTTTGCACAAGTGTAAGTTATATATAATTTATGTTAATTTAAGTTTATGTTAACTTATGCTTGTCCTCATCTTGCAATGTACAGTGTTGCTGCTGCAAAAAGCTCATTTTCATGGCATTTATTGCCTGTGACAATAAACTTAAACTTGAAGCTGGAACTCTTACCTCTGATTTCTTCCAAGTCTAACGAAAGGCCTTTGAGCTCAACCATGACTCTGTTTCTCTCTCTACAGGTGTTACCTGATCTGCTAAGTATTCCCAGCATTTTATGTTCCTTAATAAGTGTCAAACTTCCCAACAGAGTGACAAAGTGCAATCACCAAATAAATGCAAGGGCAGTCCATGAGCCACTGGGGCCTCAGGCACAGTAACAGGTTATTAGGAAACCACTTATGCCTCAGTCACAATTTCCTGAGAGCTGCCAAACATACAAGGGACTTGGTACAGTAGAATGGTAGCAAATTATTAAGTGTCAGCTGCGGCTCAGTTGGTAAGTCACTTACCTCTCAGTCGAAAAGTTATGTATTGCAGACAATGCATGAAGCAACGGCTGTCAGCAAATGCTGCTGATTGGCCCATTCTAGAGTTCAGGAATACGTACTGAGGGACTCACTGAAGCTTGGTACAGCCACCACAAAGGCTCTGAGGGGAAGGACCATGGTCTAGAGACCTGTTGCCACTGGACCCTGTGTAACAGGCTCTCGAACGCTTCACAGATGCATTGTTTAAGGAGGAAACACGAGTGGCTTTGGCACATTGTAGGACAATACATTGAATTAATGGTACAAGGAATGTAGAGGAAGATGTGCCCCAAGTTATATTTACTGTATACTGTATATTGTGAATAAAGTATATTTTTAGAGAAAAAAAAGTTGTGTATTCAAATTGAATTCCTCAGACTTGAACCTCAAAATCTAGGCTGATTTTGCCTCCACTCCAATACTGAGGGGTGTTGGCTGAGACATCAGACTGATTTCCTTTCTGCTCGTGCACCTAAAATTTCCAAAGGGTACCATTTCATAGAAGGGGAGCGGAGATACCCTGGCTGATATTTTTCCCTCAATCAACATCCAATTATCTGGTCATTATCTCACTGTAGATTTTGGGAGGCAGCTGTGTAGAAATTGACTTCTGTGTTTACCATTTTACAACGGTGACCACACTCCAGTAGAACCTAACTGTAAAGTGCCCAGCAATATCCTGAGGGTGCAAATGGTGCTATTTAAATGCAAGTCTTTCTTTCTTGCATTCTTTTCAGAAGAGTTAAATTAAAATGGTTGTTTATACAATATTTACAAACGTTCTAATTATGAGTACGAGTAGGCCTCGAGCCTCCTCCACCACCAAATGAGATTAGGTCTGACCTGATTGTATCTTCTACTCTAGATTCCCTTCGAACAACAATTCACAAGGATGTTGCCGGGACTGGAGGGCTTGAGTTAGAGGGAGAGACTGTGTAGGCTGGGGCATTTTTCCCTGAAGCTTTCGGAGGCTGAGGGGTGACCTTATGGAGGGACAGAAGATCATGAGAGGCATAGATGAGGTGAATGGTCACGGTCTTTTCCCCAGGGTAAGGGAGTCTGAAACTAGAGGGCGGAGGTTTAAGGTGAGAAAGGAGAAATTTAAAGGGGACCCGAGGGGCAAGTTTTTCACACAGAGGGTGGTGGCTATGTGGAACAAGCTGCCAGAGGAAGTGGTAATGGAAAATAATCTACCCTGCTCCTACTTTCCTGTTTCTATATTTCTGAAGGAAAATTGCGGTGACCATTGCATAAACTAAACACTTTTGTTTAATTTTCTTGTAAAACACATCATATCATTAGGTACAAAAAATCACAAACAAGGGACAGAAACTGTCTGAGTGACAGTTTGCCCATTTTCCAACTGGTGGGTATTAAGGAATGGGATGTGTAGGTGACCACAGAGTCATAAACTTACACAGCACGGAAACAGGCCCTTTGGCCCATTTTGTCCCTGCTGACCAGGTTGCCTAGTTTCATTTGCCTACATGGTTTGAGGGATATGGGCCAAATGCAAGCATATGGCACTAGCTTAGATTGGCAACTTGGTCGGCATGCACGAGTTGGGCCGAAGAGCTTGTTTCTGTTCTGTAGAACTCTCTGACTCTATAACCTTTTACCCCTTGACTCATCATGAATCTATCTGCCTTAAAAATATTCAAAGACATTTCTACCACTTCCCTTTGAGGAAGACAGCTCCAAAGATTCAATGCCCTCCAGGAGAAGAATGTTCACCTCATCTCTGAGCTAAACGTGTAACTCCTTATTTTTAAATAGTGACCCAGTTCTAAATCCTCCCACAAGAGGAAACTTCCTCCCCACCTCCACCTCAAAATAGAAAATCTAAATTGAATTATATTTAAAATGTCTAAAGGTTTCAATAGGCTAGATTATTTCTACTGATGGCAGGAGGCCAGAACAAAAAGGATCACAGCCTGAATAGAGCCATAGCCATAGCGGAGCAGACTCGATGGGCTGAATGGCCAACTTTTGCTCCTTTGTCTTATGGTCTTAACATTAGATCAGATGAGTGAAAGGTGAGTACTCTCCATACAAGGGGACGTGGACAACTGCTACCATCTCAGCCACAGGTGGAGGTCAAGTGAAACCTTTAACACTGAGACTGTTATGTTTTAGATTAGCTAAGGTTTAAGAGTTTTGTAAGCAAGGTATGGAGGTGAAATTATGATGTGATCCATGCTCCCCAACCAGTCTAAGGAACATGCCCATCCAATGTGTATTAAGAAATGGGCACTGATGTTATGCTGTCATTAACTCACAAAAGATCAGATAATTCTTCTCTTTGTCTTGTTCCACACCTGGCTAATTACCTCTGTGCTCTGCTTGCTCCTGCCCTGTTAATCTGACACCATCTCCTACCACATCCTCAATTTTTGCTCGATGACCCCAGCCGCCTGTAAAATGGTCCATGGCATTTCGGCTGGCAAGGTCCACGGCTGGCACCTGGTCGACCCTACACACCTGGAGGTCAGGCTCAAGGCAGCAGGGAGCTTGGCCAGTGCACTGACTGCCCATTATCCAGGCAAGCTCTGCCCACTTGTACCCACAGCCACACACAGCTCCGGAGTAGAGCCTCGAGTCACAGTAACGTGCTGCTTGACAAATGATTTCACCGCTTCTTCTATTGCTTGAGATGCAGTGTTACTGCGCCTTAGATTTAAGAATAAAAACAGTAAATGCAAGAAACTCTCAGCAGATCAGGCAGCATCTGAGAAGACAAAGTTAGAGTTAATGTTTCAGGTTAGAGACCCTTCAGAATTTGAATCGGTAGTGTAGCGGTTAGCGTGACGTTATTACAGCGCCAGCGACTTGGGTTCAATTCCGACCGCCGTCTGTAAGGAGTTTGTACGTTCTCCCCGTGTCTGCGTGGGTTTCTTGCGGGTGCTCCGGTTTCCTCCCACATCCTAAAGACGTACAGGTTAGGAAGTTGTGGGCATGCTATGTTGGCGCTGGAAGCGTGGCGACACTTGTGGGCTGCCCCCAGAATACTCTATGCAAAAGATGCATTTCACTGTATGTTTCGATGTACACGTGACTATTAAAGATACCTCATCTTAACTGCTGTAAGAAGTTTGAACCAGGAGGCTATTCAACCCTTCATCTATTTAGTGGTTGATGCATAATTCTACGCCAACACCACCAACACACCTCTCTCTAAAGCACTCAAAAATTGTTGGTAAATCAAACTATCAATATGAATGCTTTATTAAATAAGAGAGTGGCTTACAGTGTCAAGACAACATTATCCTTACTATGACTTTCTAGACAGAGACAGACAGACTTTTTGGCAGGTTCCACACTAAACAATTTTGCAACAACATAGAGCGCAGTGATACAATTCATACAGTGGTGCCAATCAATATTTTATATGTTAGAGTCAAACACCAGTGCAGTACTGAGTGAATGCTGCATTGTCGTGGGTGCTGCCTTTCAGGTGGCCTCTGAAACTAAAGCCCACCCATTTTTCAGATGGAAGCATTTGAAAGAACAGTGGAGTTATTACCGGTGACCCGAATTATGTTTAACCCCACCCTCAATCAGCATCACTAAAGCAGGTTATTTGGTTGCTATTATTGTTCACAGAAGCTTGCTGTGCATTCAACTGGATAGTGTATTTCCAAAAAAAGTACGTCATTGGTTAGAAGTAAAAGTACGTCATTGGTTAGAAGTAGGCTGGGTTTAATTACCCAGCACTTTGAGGTGACTGACGCAGGAAAGTAATCAAAGCATTTCTTCCATAAATAAAATGGAAGATGGAAATGCCCAGCAGGTCAGGCAGAATCTGTGGTGAGAGAAACAGCTATTGCTTCAAGTCAGTGACCTGCCATCAAAATTCATACTTACTGCATAACAAAAAATGCAAGTTTGGAAGTTTCACTGTCTCCCAACCGCAGCAGGATTTGGGGAAGAGTTTCCAGATATCAGACCCTAGGGAGATGGAAGTAATAATGGTCTGGCAACAGTTCAGTGTGATTTGCCAAGGAGGCTTATTTCTCATTTACTGTGGCATTGAAATGGTTAATGCAATACAGCCCTGGCATTGGGCTTGAAGACACAAGAGCACATGGCGGTTTTGTTTAGAAATCTGGAAAATGCGAGACACATTAGCAGTTCAATTTTCACTGCTTTGCAAGAGCAAAAGCTTCTCAAACTCTATCTTTACTAAGACCTGGATTTACCATCAGGGGGCTGAGCCAGGGTAAGGAATAATCAGTCTCTAATTGATAAAGGGAGATAGAGCCTTGTGGAAAATGTGCATGTGTCATCGTAGCAACATGACACCAAATCCGAATGAAAATATTCCTCTCCCTTATCCAACTCCATATCCCTCCTGAGTTTTACAGTGTTTTTTTCCAGAGTTCAAGCCTGCACAACATTTGTTGTGTTTTATCTCTGCTTAGCAACTGTTCTCTTGCAACTGCACATGCAAAGTAGCAGACCTGAGAGAACGAGGAATGTACCAGTGTTTCTGCTGCAGTCGGTGGAGACGACAGCAGCAAGCTGCATTTAACGTGTCTGAGGAAACATGCTTTGCATTTCTTGTAATGCAGCAAATAATAGATCTTTGTTAGGCAAGGATATACGTTTTGATGAAAGATCTTCAATTTGAAGTGCTAACTCTCACCATAGAAGCTGACTGCTTCCAAAAAATTAGGTGTTTCTTTTGTGTTTAATTTCTTCCTGATGACACCCAACTCTGTAAATAAAAAAATTCAAGCCTAACACTTAAATCCCACTTCCAGTAACTGGAATAGCTCTTCCCTTGGGAAAGATCCCTGTTGACTGCCAGGTGTTAACCCTTTCTCATCTTCAACCTTTCTCTCTTTCCGATGCAATTTTTTCCATTTACATTGTGCCTTCAACATGCTGAATATGGCTCAATGTTTTACAGAGCTCGTATCAAAGCAAGCTTCACACTCAGTCACCTGAGCAGATACTTGGGCAGATGACTGACAGCTTGGTCAGAGAGAGAGGTTTTAAGCAGGAGACAGTGGTAGAAAGGCAGTGGGGTTTAGCAATAGAACTCCAGAGCTTCGGACCTTGGTAACGGCCTGTGGAATAACTAAGTTCAGGTGTGACCGCAAGGCCAGAATTGGAGGAGCACAGATGTAGGGATGGAGGGGTTTATAAAGATTAGGGAACACCTTACAGCTTTATAAAACTCTGGATAGGCCGAATCTGGAGTATTGCATTCAGTTCTGATCGCCCCATTATAGGAAGGATGTGGAGGCTTTGGAGAGGGTGCAAAAGAGGTTTGCCAGAATACTGCCTGGATTAGAGGGCATGTGCTATAAGGAGAAGTTGGACAAACTAGGGTTGTTTTCTCTGGAGCAGCAGAGGATGACAGGAGACCTGATGGAAGTTTATAACATTATGAGAGACACAGATAGACAGCCGGTATCTTTTTCCCAGGGTCAACATGTCTAATACTAGAGGGCATGAATTTAAGGTGAGAGGGGATAAGTTCAAAGGAGACGTGTGGGGCAGGTTTTTTACACAGAGTGGTGGGTGCCTGGAATGTGCTGCCAGGGGTGGTGGTGGTAGAGGCAGATATGATAGAGGCATTTAACAGATAGGCACATGAATGTGAAGAAAATGGAGGGATATGGACCATGTGCAGGTAGAGTGGGTTAGCTTAATTAGGTGTCAATAGCTTAACTAGTTCGGCACAACATCAAGGGCCTGTTCCTGTGCTGACTTTTCTATTTTCTATTTTCAACAAGGCCTTTGAGAGGTGTGAAACAAGGAGAATATTAAGTCTAAGACATTGTTTAGCTGGGAACTATGGTGTCATACAGCAAGTCTACACCAACCATCAAAGACCCAATTACACAAGTCCTAATTCATTCTCCCCACATTCCCCTCAGCTTCCCCAAGTCTCTTTCACTCACCTACATAGTAGCAACTTACAATGGCTAAGTAGCCTACTGACCCCCATGTCTTTGGGATATGGGGGGAAACCGGAGCACCCATAGGAAACCCATGTAGTCACAGGGAGAACATGCAAACTCCACACAGACAGTACCCGAGGCCAGATTGAACCAGGATCGCTGGAGCTGTGAGACAGCAGCTCTGAAATGAAAACAGAAAATGTTGGAAACTCTCAGGCAGCCTCTGTGGCAAGAGAAGCAGAGTTAACGTTTCAAGTGGGAGACCAGCTGTGCCAGTGTGGTGGCCCTGATGTGGATCAGCAGGGGTGTCAGGGTGAATCATCGACCCCGAGGCCGCTTGAGGGCTCTTGGCAATCCTGCTGAATCTCGGCTGGGATTGGCAGGCACAGCCTGTAGCGGTACGATGACAAAAGAGACGGCAGATGTTGGAATCTGGAACAACAAACAGAACACTGGAGGAACTCAGTGGGTCAGGCAGTGTCTGTGGAGGTGAGAAGTCGATATTTCGGGTCGAGACCCTGCATCAGAACTGAGAGGGAACAGGGAAGATTGCCGGTGTATAGTACGCCAGTATGAAGGGGGGTGGGAGAGAGGCTGGCAGGTGAAAGGTGGAACCAGATGGGGAGGGGATGATGGTTGGATGGAACCGGGGGTGGGGGGGACAGGGATGGGAAAGGTGGACAAAGGGAGAACAAACCTATGTCGACAGGTGAGTTCATTTATGTTAATATATTTATGTAACTTATGTTTGTCATGTCTGTAATGCCCTGTGTTGCTCCTGCAAAAAGCTCATTTTCATGGAACTTACACCCTGGGTACGTACGCCCATGACAATAAACTTGAACTTAAACTTGAGTCCATGTGGGAGGAGAACACCAGGGGTGTGGGTTACCTGAAATTGGAAAATTCAATGTTGATACTATTGGGTTGTAAGCCACCCACGGAATATGAGATGTTGTTCTCTTGCACTTGGCTCCTCCGCGGCAATGAAGAAAGCTGAGGGCAGACAGTTCGACGTGGGGGTGGGGGCGGGAAGGAGAGTCAAACCGACATGCAGCCAGAAGCTCAAGATGACTATTGCGGATGCTTCGCTAAACAGTCTCCTCATCTACGCTTGGTTTCGCCGCTACAGAGGAGGCCACATCATGAACACCAAATACAGAAAAGAAGGTTGGACAAAGTCCGCATGGACCAGTTGGGCCGAAGGGCCTTATTTGTGCTGTATGACTCTATGCCTCTAGGTGCAGGTGAATCTCTGCCTCACCTGGAAGGGCTGTTTAGATTCCTGGATGGTGGTGAGGGAGGAGGGAAAGTCTCCTACAGTGGCAGGGGCAAGTGCCAGGGAATGGGGAGGCTTGGGTGGGAAGGGGTGAGTGGACCAGAGAGTCCCAAAGAGAGTGGTCCCAGCAGAAAGTTGGGGGGGGGGGGGGTTGCGGGTGGGGTAGTGGAGGGAGATAGGATGCAACTGGTGCTGGGATCGTGTTGGAGCTGGCAGAAATGACAGAGGATGATGTGCTGGACGCAGAGGCTGGTTGGGTGAAAGCTGAGAAACAATGGAAGCCTACTGATGTTCTGTCTGGGGGAGAGGGGGAGGTGAGAGCAGACACGAGGGAAATGGAGGAAATGCATGTGAGGGCTCCATCAACCATAAAGCTTCCTCCTCAACTGTTACACTGGGTGGATCACCTATTGTTCCAACCCCTTCAGTGGTTTAGGTGCCCTAAAAATTCTCAGCAGACCCCAGGTAGCTGGAGAGGACGAGGCTGCAGACTGATACAGGGGCCAGGGGATTCAGCATCTGCACCACGGCAAGGCAGGCGAGGCAAGCTGAGCAAGTTGCCAGAAAGTCAGCAGCTTGGTGATTGCTGAAGGACTCCACTGACTCACCGACCATCTGGCCTGAAACAACGGGGAGGACAGGGAGCAGCTGCTGGGCTGCCTGGATGTGGGTTGGATGATTGCAGAGAAGGGTGAGAGTTGGCAGGGATGGTTCAAGTTCAAGTTTACTGTCATCACAGACATACATAGGACATAAAAGCCATGAAAAATAGCCTTTTGCAGCATGGTACATCATAAGACGAAAACAAACATAAACTTAAATGAACATAAATCACGCATGTGCAACAAAAAACAAAATAAACATGCTGAGATTGAGAGAGAGCAAAAAAATATAGTCAGAGGTACTGTTAACGTTTTTCAAGTCAGTTCAAGAACCTGACGGCATTGGGGAAGAAGCTGTCATTGAACCTTGAAGGGTGGGACTTCAGACTGCCCGATGGCTGATGGACTTTAGGGTTTAGGGTGACAGAAGTTTACAGAGGACATATCAAGGGAGGCAGGTCAGGAGAGTGCTGGGATAGAGCTGTGGAGAGTGACAAACACAGGGCTGAGAGCCACACGTCAGCTGAGGCAGGAGTAAAACAATATGGATCTGTGGTCCAAAGTTCAACTTGGAGCTAAATGGTGAATGACCAGACTGATTCACGTTCAGACAGTTGCAAGGGAAGGGGATGGAGTCAATAGATTGGAAAATTTCTAATCAAATATTCTGTTCCATTGTCTGAAAATCCCGATGATAAAACATTCAAAAGGGCAGGCACGGTAATGTAGCGGTTAGCATGATGCTTTACAGTGCCAGCGACCCGGGTTCAATTCCGGCCACTGTCTGTAAGGAGATTGTATGTTCTCCCCGTGTCTGCGTGGGTTTCCTCCGGGTGCTCTGGTTTCCTCCCACATTCCAAAGACGTACGGGTTAGGAAGTTGTGGGCATGCTATGTTGGCGACGGAAGCGTGGCGACACTTGCGGGCTGCCCCCAGAACACTCTACACAAAAGATGCATTTCACTGTGTGTTTCGATGTACATGTGACTAATAAAGATATCTCCTCTCATCTCACATCCTATTTCAGTGTCCACCATTGCCTGTCTGCTACATCACCTCAACATCGAAATGACAACTGGTTCTCCAAACAAGGGAACATTTGATTGAATGTTTTCTTTTTCACGAATTCACCATTCCTTTGAACAATTTCCTGTGTTATTTCACTAGCTCTTGGGCTGTGAAGGCAGCTTTTATTTGTATTTCAAGGGCTGCTGCATCTACAGCCATACAAATGGGGGCTAATCATACAAGAGAACACAAAAAGAAATGTCCACTATCTTGGCTCCAGATATCTGGCTTTCCTAAACCTTACCTCAATCAACCACTACAGCACAAGTAATATTCAGTCCTACTGATGGTTTTGATGTCACAATTTATCTTCATTCTCATGTTGAGCAATTGATATATTACAGAGATGAAATTCTCAATTACCCACCAAGGGTCTCCTTCTGTGTGCCAGTTCAAGGAGGATTCATCATCCTGGCTATTTAGGAGGCTGTTTTCAAAAAATCTCTCCCCACATCTGTTTTAAAGTCTCTTTCTTCTCTTGGAGTGCTGCCATTCTGAAATTCATCACTGCCGAATCCAACATGATGAAGGGTAGCATGATGAATGCTGGAATCTTTTATTAAGGAAGTTGTAATGGGGCACTTGGAAAATAATAATAGGATTGGGCAGAGGCAGCATGGATTTATGAAAAGAGATCATGTTTGACAAATCTGTTGGAATTTTTTTGTTTATGTTTGGCAGAATAGATAAGGGCAAACCAGCAGATGTGGTCTGTTTGGACTTTCAGATTGGACCGTCAATTTGGTGCTACACAAGAGATTATTAAAAAAAATTGGAGCACTTGATATTGGCGGTAAAATGCTGGCATGTGTGGAGAATTAGTTAATGGACAGAAAACAGGGAATAGAAATTTCAAATGTAAAGTGTATAAAATCATGAGGGGCGTAGATAGGGTGAATAGATAGTCTTTTAACCAGAGTTAGGGAATCAAGAACAAGATGACATAGGTTGGGATGTTATGTTGCATTGGTGAGGCCACATTTGGAATATTGTGTTCAATTTTGGTCACCTGCTATAGGAAAGATGCCATTAAGCTGGAAAGAGGCCGGAGGAGATTTATGAGGATATTGCCGGGACTCGAGGGACTGAGTTATGGAGAGATGTTAATAGAACATAGAACAGTACAGCACAGAACATGCCCTTCGGCCCATAATGTTGTGTCGACATAGCTAATCTCTCCTACCTACAGAATGCCCTGTGCCCATCCAAGCCCCTCTTAAAAGCCCCCAATGAATTTGCCTCCACCACCCTATCAGGCAACACATTCCAGGCATCCACCACTCCCTGAGTAAAAAACATACCCCTCATGTCTGTTCTGAACCTACCCCTTCTCACCTTAAATGCATGCCCTCTGGTATTGGATTGCTCAATAATGGGAAAAACATATTGCTTGTCCACCCTATCTATTCCCCTCATAATTTTATACACTTCCAACAGATCAAACCTCAGCCTCTGCTGCTCCAGAGAAAAGAACCCAAGTTTGTCCAGCCTCTCCTGATAGGTTGAGCAGGTTGGGAATTTATTCCTTGGAGTATAGGAGAATAAGGTGTATAAAATCATGAGGGACATTTATTGGGCCAATGCACAATCTTTATTCCAGGGTTGGGGAATCAAGAACCAGAGGACACAGGTGTAGGGCGGGATTTAATAGGAACCTGAGGGGCAACTTTTTCACCCAGAGGGTGGTGAGTATATGGAGTGAGCTGCCAGTGGTTGAGTCAGGTATATTAAAAACACTTAAAAGGTACTTGGACAGGTACATGGATAGAAAAGATTCAGAGGGATATGAGCCAAACGCAGACTAGGTGACCGTTTCATAGAACACCTATGATCCGTCCGTAACCGCGATCTACATCTCTCTGTTACCAGTCACTTCAACGCCCCCTCCCACTCCATCACAGATATGTCAGTCCTCGGCCTCCTCCACTGCCGGGAGAAATCCAAGCGCAAACTGGAAGAACAGCACCTCATTTTCTGCCTTGGGATTTTACAGCCTAACGGCATGAACATCGAATTCTCCCACTTTAAGTAAACCAAACCCCACCCCCCACTTTGCCTCTTCTTTTCTTCCCTTTCCTAGCCTCTCTCTCTTTTCCTCCTCACCATTTTTTCTCTCTCTCTTTCTCCTTTTCCTCTCCTCCCCTCTCCCCATGCCGCCTGCCTCCTTAGCTTTGAGAGTGGATCTGCACTCTCCTCCCTTCTCCCCCCCCACACCTGCCTATCACTATCTCTTACCTGCATCTACCTATCACCACCTTGTGCCCACCCCGCCTCCCCTCTTTTGTCCACCTATCACTGCTCTGTTTCCCCTCCCCCCTCCATATATTGGGCTTCCCCTTTTCTTATCTTCAGTCCTGAAGAAGGGTCCTAACACAAAATGTTGACCGTCTGCTTTTCTCCACGGATGCTGCCTGGCCTGCTGAGTTCCTCCAGCACTTTGTTGTTTTTTCATCTAGATTCTAGCATCTGCAGTCCTTTGTTCCTCTTATGTTTTAGGAATAGTGTGAAATTGAAAAAGTATTGTAGTTCAGAGGAACTTGGGAGTCCTTGTACACTGATCACTGAAAGCTAAAATGCAGGTTCAGAAGCAATCAGGAAGGAAATGGTATGTTGATCTTCATTGCTAGATAAAATATGCAAAAAAGTAGAGATGTCATTCAGGATCCTGGTGAGACTGCATCTGGAATACTAGGTGTAAGTTTGGTGTCCCTGTCTAAGGAAGATGTAATAGAGAGAGTTGGAGTGAAAGCTCATCAGATGGATGGCAGGTTTGCAGTATCTGAAGATATTAAGCAGACTGGGCCTGTACTCCAATCCGGTACAGAATGTATTTAGAAGAATGGGTGGTGATCCCGTTGAAACATACAGCATTCTGCTTGACAGAATAGGTGCAGAGTTGATGCCTCCCCGCCACTCACACCTCCAATGCTTACTTCAGGCAGCCATTAACATCAGGCAAATAAGTTCCATTTACATAGCACCATACCTGACAACAGGGCATCGCAAAACTCTTTACAGTGAATGATGTGCATTAATTAGATATAGTCACTGTTACAATGCAGGAAGCACCACAGCTGCCTTGGACCAGATTCCCCCATCCCCTCTGAATAGGGCAAATTGATCCTTGGTTTAACTATGCATCTTCTCTAGCCTGCTGTTGTTAAGGCCAACTCCCACTGCCTACCTCATAGTTGGGCAGCAACCCATTGATGTCTGCTGTGGGTCAGCGCATGGGACACCTGCCTCCAACACAGAAGGCTGCAGGTTGATGGTATGAAAGATCCATGAACCAAATCTAAGTACAGTAAAGCTCTGATGAAGTTATCCAGTTATTTGGAAATCTCAATGGTTCTGCATCAGGCTCCTCAGATGATGCTTCACTGTGTTCCCCTAAAACTCTCTGGCACCCAAGTTCCTGAATTCCCCTGAAACTCGTCAGGGCCACAGTTCCAGTGCTCCTTTGAACCTCACGGGGTTCCTGGTTCCACTGCCCACTTGAAACAATGGGGTCCTGGCTCCAGCACTTCCCTCAAAACTCATGGGGTCCCCAGTTCCAATGTTCCCTAGAAATTCACCAGGCGCCTATTTCCCACATTAAAGTCACCGGGCCCCTGATTCCTGCACTGCCTTTAACCTTAGTGGGTTAATTGGAAAGTTTGTGTGTGCCATCTAAGAAAAAGCGAATCCAATAGTCTGGGATCACCAAAGCGTCGAGTGTGCCAGATTATCGGAGTTTTACTAAGAGGTGAGGGTTCCACCTTTTGGCTGAGTTGTTGAACAAGGGGCTCTGACTGCTCTCTAAACAGGCAATTATGAAGATGTTGAACTTTTAATATTTACCTTTCAATTGAGGTCATTAAAATAGATCAACAGCAAAATAATGCAGACACTGGAAACCTGACATAAAACAAGGAAACAAAAGTTCATCGACCCAAAACGTTAATCCTGTTTTGTCTCTCCACAAATGTTGCCTGACATGCTGAGTATTTCCAGCACTTCAAGTTTTATGTTGCTAAAGTTGTAAATGTTCTGCTATTTCTGGGATCATGCCATAGTCATATTGGCGTTGGGCCTGTCCTATGTTGCAACAATGACACCACAGGAGTATTTCATTGTCTGTGAGCTTTTTCAAATCATCCTGAAGTTACATAACTTAAAATCTCTCTGTTTAACAGCTTCCTATTGACTCTGACTAGATGAGGAACAAGTGGCAGCTCTTGAATGCCACACAAGATCACAACCAAAGGTAAGGCAACTTTCAAAGCAGAAACACAAGAGAGAGAGACTGCAGATGCTGGAAATCTGGACCAATGAACACAAAATGCTGGAGGAACTCAGTGGGTCAGGCAGCATCTATGGAGGAAAATGAACAGTCAACGTTTTGGGCTTCATCAATTCCAGTAAAAATGGAAAAATAAAATTTTTATGGAAGCAATTAAGAAAATTGGAGGTAGTTCCAAAAAAAGATTCACTGGGCTGACTCCTGGCTTGAGAGGGCTGCCCTTCAATGAACAAAATTTGACCTATATTCTTTAGAGTTTAGAAGAATGTGGGATGATCTTATTGAAATGTAAGACCCCCAGGGGGTATGGCAGGGGAGATACCAAAATGCTTCCACTAGTGGGAGAATCTTGAACAAAGCAACATACAAGATTGGGAGGGATTCATTTAAAACGGAGATGCATAGGAACTTTGTCTTGCAGAGGGTGGAAGAATTCTCTTCCCAGGAGGGTTGTGGTGGGTAAATCACTGGGGTATTTACAGAGGAAGTTTATAAGTCAAGGAATTGAGGGCCATGGGGAACTGGCACAGAAGAGGATAGATCAGCCATGATCATATTGAATGGCAGGGCAGACTTGAGGGGCCGAGTGGCCTACTCCTGCTCCTATTTATCAGGCTGTTATTACTGATTTTGCAATGAATGTGCCCAATATCCCAAGCTTTGTTTGGACAACCCTTCCTACTTCATTACGAGTGCTTTCCAGGGTTGTCACTAACCATCATTCATTATTTTTATATTTTTGGGTGTTTCTCAATGACCCTGGCCAAAACCAAATCCAGCAAATGCAAGAGACTTGCCAGTGTGTTTAAAATGTTATATTCATCTGTGCTGTGACAATGCAGGCCCATGAAGCCAGCACATTATTCCCCAGCTTTCTGGGTATCTACTGACCTCTGAAGATGAGCATTTCCCATCACCACAGCAAAGCAATATCGCAGACTCTGTTCCTTTGTTCCCCTCTCCCCGTTATTTCTCTCCTTGCCCCTGTCTTCTTCGCACAGTAGTTCCTGTTGGGTACCCCAAACAGAGATAAATCTGTGAGCCTGGACAGAGCTTACTGCTATGTACAGTAAAACTCCAATAATCCAGCACCCTTGGGACTTTGACGGTGCCAGAGTGCCAGATTTTCTGGCGTATTGGATGTAACTCTTATTAATGCCCAAACACACATACATTTCACTGTTTATCCATTATACACGGAGGTATAATAAGGTTTCCAGTGAACTCGGTGTGTTTAAATATACAAAGACTCCAGACTCTGGCTCCAGCTGCAAATCCAACCATACTGCTGACATCCGGTGGCCCGGACCCCAACCCGGGTTCCAGCTACACACTTGGCCCACGGTCGGGACCTCAGCCCCAACCACACCCCAGACCTTGGCTCTGGCCGCACGGCCTACTTGCACTCTGCCTCACAGTCCAGACTGATGAGTGAGTCTGGTGCCAGACCATCAGGATTTCCAAACAACCAGCTGCCAGCCTATTGGAGGTTTACTATTTGGGAATTGTTTCATTGTCTGCATAGAACACTTGGAGGAAATCAGGATGGAAGGTTTGACCCTGACGTGTGCCTACCTCAATTCTTCCCCCAGTTCATGAGGCAGGATGGCTACAGGAAACAGGGCAGAACTGTTCTGGTGGGCTGGTCTCACCAGCCAAAGGCATGGGAAACCCCACATCAGGTGACACTCCAGACTCGCCAAACTGATTACATGAAGAATTGCTCTTCGCTGGTAATTATATCCAAGAAGCTCTGTACCATCCAGGACAAAGCAATCTGCCGAACTAGAAGCTGAGCCACCACCTTTAATACACTCTTCCAGCATCTGCAGTGGCTTGTATTTGTAAAGTATTGTCCACAAGATGCACCCCAGCAATTCACCACCGCCACTCTCAACAGCAGC
The DNA here is from genome assembly GCF_009764475.1 of Pristis pectinata. NCBI lineage: Eukaryota > Metazoa > Chordata > Chondrichthyes > Rhinopristiformes > Pristidae > Pristis > Pristis pectinata. The sequence goes on from NC_067429.1 coordinate 6,400,722, forward strand.
ACCAAGACCTGCAACATCTACACCTAGAAAGACAAAGGTAGAAAGTGCATGGGAACACCACCATTTGCAAGTCCCCCTCTAAATCACACACAATCTTGACAAGAAAAGGCATCGTGATAAAAACTGGGAACATCCTAGCTAACAGAACTCCGGGAACACCTTCATCATTCATCAGTACAGTGGCTTGAGAAGGTCCAGCTCCGTGACTCCACCTTATTGGTTGACACATGATTGGAAGCGGACTCTTTGAGGTAAACAAAATGGACGCCTCACTCTTATAAGCTGGATCAGGAAAATCCTTCCAAATTCTGCTATTCCACGAACTGGGGTGGTAGTAGAGGCAGATTCAACCTTATCATTCAAAAGAAAACTGGGTACGAATTTTAAAGGAAGGCACTGTGGGCCCAAGAGGAGAGGGCGGGGAGGGCACTAACTGGATGCTTTTCATACAAAGAGAGTATAGATGCAACAGGTTCAATAACCTCCTTCCATGATGTAACCATTCTGTAATTCTGTCATGATTTTTTTAGGGATCAGCGAAGATTTTAACGGGCACTTTAATGAATAACCGATTATATTTAATGCTGATGAGTTCATGGCAAAACATATGATGCAATGTCATCAGATAGCCCAAGCAAAATTCACTTGACAGATTAACTGCGTACTTCACCATTATTCCTTAGATAGCTGACACAGGGAGACTTGTCATCTCGGGATAACTGTTTTCCCAGTCCAAGGCAGAAGGAGCTTGCACAATGTAAACCCATAGGGACCAATACACACCCATTATCCAATTCATCCAGTCCTGGAATGAGTGGAACCAACTTTTCACTGGGGTTATCAAACATCCTGGAGTCTCCCAGAGTCTGCAGGAATTAAGGATCAAACTCCAGAACACTTCTTGGAAAGCTAAAGGAAAAAAAAATTATCAACACAATGAGAAAATGCAGCCGAGAAACTCTATCCTGAAGAGTTTTGTGTGCTTTGTATGCCGAGCAACAGACTTTCTATCAATAACTACATGTAATCATGTGCTTGATGCATCAATTATAATTTTCCAGAATCTTGCTCCAGGTCCTTAGTAGATATGATGACAAGGATCTCACACACTATATGCCATAGTCAGAGGTTGTTGCTTCAGCATTAGTTTGCAAAATCCTTGCTGCAGTGCTCAATTGCCAGGGAGTCTGAGTCGCCTGCCTTCCAGTCAGACTCATGCTCCTCCCTCAGTTGGAAGTCCACAGTGTCACCAAACCTATCTCAATCACCTTGAACAACAAACAATTTGCTGGAAGAACTCAACAGGTTGAGCTGCATCAGTGGGAGGGAAGGAATTGTCGATGTTTCAGGTTGAAACCCAGCATTAGGATCTTGCATGGATGTTGCTCAACCCACTGAGTTCTTCCAGCAGGTTGCTCCAGATCCCAGCATCCGCACTCTCTTGTGTCTTAGTCACCTTGAAAGCTTTCTTAACCCAATCATCACCCAAGGCTCCTCTTCCCCCCCCCCCCCCATGCATCCCTGCTCCCTATCAACTGCATCCTCTCTCCACTGCTCAATCCTCTCCATACCCCTCCACCCTCAGTCCATGAATCACAGCCCACCAGCCCTTCCCCACAAGCCCAAACGCTTGTTTCAGTTTGCAGTGCCTGCTTTATCCTACCAAGGCCACTGACATTTATTACCATAAAATCATCTCTCTCTACCTCTGCTTCAGCTCCTTTGCTGCAGAAACTCTCATTTTGGCCTTTGTTGCCCCTGGGTGACTAGACATACCGGTTAGGAGGTTGCGGGCATGCTATGTTGGCGCCGGAAGCGTGGCGACATTTGCGGGCTGCCCCAGAACACGCTACGCAAAAGATGTATTTCATTGTGCGTTTTGATATACATGTGACTAGTAAAGATACATTACCTTACCTGGGTTCAACACTTCCCACACTATCATGACTTAACCCACAAAGCCCAACCCCCATAAATCTGAACTCATCAGGACCTCAACAGCCAGCCCTAAGTCCCTCACCCCTCTCCTCATGGTCTGAAGTTGCCTCCTGGTTAAGCTTTTGAATCACCCCATGATGAAGCTCTGTCACAGCCCCCACCTCTACAAATCTCCAGGATCTTTGCAACCCTTCAGTTCTGAAGTCTTTCAACTCTTGATTTTCATCACTTTACCATTGACCACTAAACCTTCAGTCGCTTAAGCCTTTGACACATGAACATGGCGGCATGGTAACGTAGCGGTTAGCGTGACGCTATTACAGCGCCAGCGACCCGGGTTTAATTCCCGCCACTGTCTGTAAGGAGTTTGTACGTTCTCCCCGTGTCTGCGTGGGTTTCCTCCGTGTGCTCCGGTTTCCTCCCACATTCCAAAGACATACGGGTTAGGAAGTTGTGGGCATGCTATGCTGGCGCTGGAAGCGTGGCGACACTTGCGGGCTGCCCCCAGCACATTCTCAGTGACGCAAATAGATGCATTTCACTGTGTGTTTCGATGTACTGTACATGTGACTAATAAATAAACATCTTATCCTTGGTGGAGTTGAAACTCCCCAAGCCACCTCACAGAAGCATTTCCAAGTAACATTTGATATTGTGGCACCAAAGGAGGAGTAAACATAGGAGACTTGTCCAAAGAGGGAGAGACTGGAAAACTGGGACTGCCAGACCTGGAAGAACACAGAGAGCTCAGCAGGTTATAGGGCTGGAGGAGATGGAGAAAGAGCCTTGCATTTGTATAGTAGGCTGTCTCCAATCGTTAAACAGCCAATAATGTACTGTGAAACAGCAGTCACTGTTGAACTGCAGGCAGCCACTTTACACACAGCAAGCTCCCATAAACAGCAATGTGATAATAGCCAGATCCCATCTCCAGGGGAGCTCTCCGGCCCTTCTTCAAGCTAGTGCCACAGGATCTTTTCTGTCATCTGAGAGAGCAGAGGGGGCGTCAAGTTGTCCTTTCATTTAGGAACAAGGGGCTGGGCCAGGGATGAGGGTTTGAAAGTGAAGCTCTGGACCCCAAACCACTGGACACCAGCAAGCACGGGGCAGGGGTGCAGTGTATGAATGGGACATTGTGGGATACCTGAAGCCCTTCAGGACTTCATCACCCTTAGCAATGCTGCTATAAAATGAGGGTAAGTCAGAAGCCCCTGCCTCCAAACTCCACAATAGTCCTATTCAAATCTTTCTCCCTTTCCTTCCTACAGCCGGACAACAAGACTCCTCCGACACACTCATTTCTTATCTTATAGCGTGGAACACACTGCCTGCAGAGGTTGTGGGGGCAGATACATTAGGGACATTTAAGATGCTCTTACGTAGCCGCATGAATGATAGAGAAATAGAGGGCTATGTGGGAGGGGAGGGTTAGATAGATCTGAGAGCAGGATAAAATGTCGGCACAACATTGTCGGCCGAAGGGCCTGTACTGTGCTGTAGTGTTCGATGTTCTATAACAACACTGAAGGAGGCCATTCAGCCCATCAGGACCGTGTTATTCCCTTTAAACCCCATTAGTCCCATTCCTCCTGTTTCCCATATACCAATCAAAACTCCCTTTGTCAATAACTTACACAAAGGGGGCCGATGCTCCAAGTACGTCTTTATTCTGCATGTGACCCTTCTCCCAACCCTCTTCATCAACATTTCATTCTACCTCTACTTCCTCAGCTGTTTATCCAGCAACACGTTCATCGTCTACTCCCCAAATGGTCCTTGAGAAGGCAAGTTCCACATTCTCACTACTCCTTGGGTCAAGGGGATTTCCCTGAATTCTCTATTGGATCTGAGAGTGACTATCTCATATTTATAACCCCTGGTTCTAGCCTTATCTGCAAGTGGAAAACACATCTACCTTCTCAAACTCCATGTCTTAAAGACTTCGGTCAGATCAGAGAAAAGGCCCCAGATGGTTCATTGGTTCATTTTCTGAGTGTACCCACTCAGTTTAGAGATCATTCCAGCAATTTTTTTCATGTCATGTCTATAAATTGGAGACTCGGCTGCACACTCTACTCCAAGAAGGTTATCAAGAATTACAGCGGGATCTTGATCAGCTGGGTAAGGAGTGGCAAATGGAGTTTAATTCAGATAAGTGCAAGGTGTTGCATTTTGGGAAGACAAACCAGGATAGGACTTTCATGATGAACGGTAGGGCCCTGGGGAGAGTTGTAGAACAGAGAGACAGAGTATAAGGATATAGTTCCCTGAAAATGGCATCGCAGGTAGACAGAGTGGTGAAGAAGGCTTTTGGCACGCTGGCCTTCATCAGTCAGGGCACTGAGCATAAAAGTTGGGAGGTTATGTTGCAGTTGTACAAGATGTTGGTGAGGTGACACTTGGAGTATTACGTTGAGTTTTGGTCAACCTGCTATAGGAAAAATGCCATAGGATGTTGCCAGGACTCGAGGGACTGAGTTATAAGGAGGGGTTGGGCAGTTTAGGACTTGATTCATTGGAGCGTGGGAGACTGAGGGATGATCATATAGAGGTGTATAAAATCATGAGGGGTATAGATAGGGTTAACAGTCTTTTTCCCAGAGTTGAAGAATCAAGAACTAGATGGCATAGGTTTAAGATGAGAGGGGAGAGATTTAATAGTAACCTGAAGGGCAACTTTTTCACACAGAGAGCTTTGTTATTGGTTTATTATTGTCACACATATCAAGATACAGTGAAAAACTTAGTTTTGCCTGCCATCCATACAGATCATTTCAAAACGTAAGTACATCAAGGTAGTACCAGGGAAAAGCAATAACATAATGCAGAATACAGTGTCACAGTTACAGAGAAAGTGCAGTGCACGTAGACAACAAGGTGCAAGGGCCACGATGAGGTAGATTGTGAGGTCAAGAGTTCATCTTTAACGTACAAGAGGTCTGTTCAAGAGTCTGATATCAGCGGGATAGAAGCTGTTATTGATCCTGATGGTGCGTGTTTTCAAGCTTTTGTATCTTCTGATGGAAGGGGGGAGGAGAGAGAATGTCCAGGGTGGGAGGGGTCTTTGACTATGCTGGCCGCTTTTTCGAGGAAGCGAGAAGTGTAGGCAGAGTCCATGGATGGGAGGCTGGTTTCCATGATTGGCAGGGCTGTGTCTGCACCTCTCTGCGATTTCTTGCGGTCTTGGGCAGAGCAGTTGCCATGCCAAGCCGTGATTCATCCGGATAGGATACTATCGCTGGAGGTTAGTAAGTATATGGAAGGAACTGCCAGGGGAAGTCATTGAGGCAGGTACAATACGACATACAAAATATATTTGGATAGGTACACGGATAGGAATAGTTTAGAGGGATATGGGTCAAATGTGTCAAATGGGACTATCTTAGATGGGCATCTAGGTTGGCATGGACCAGTTGGGCATCTAGGTTGGCATGGACCAGTTGGGCTGAAAGGCCTGTTTTTGTGCTGTATGACTCTATAAATATGGCTTGGCATTAGTTTAGGATAAGCTCTCCATTCTCTGACCCCTTCCCTCAAGAAATGAATCCCGGATAATGTTAATAAGAAAAGCACTGACCACAATTTTAGTTCCATTGTCTGGCAGAGTGTCAATGGCAAGACTCGCTCCCACTAGGTCCTGGCTCAGACGGTCCCCTTCAGCTTCCAATGTTTTGACGGAGTCGATATTGATGGGTGAGCTTCGTTTCCAGCGCTGGCCTTTCACATTCACAGCAATGGCACTTGCATGCGGCAGCTGATAAGTGAAATCTATTAAACGATAAAGGATAAAGACAAATAGTTAGTGCCGTGTGTCCGGACAGAGAGTTGGCACTGCAGAGTTTTCCATTTGCTGCAAAGCAACCAGATTTACAAATTAATAACGGATGGTCTTCTAGCAAAAGCCCAACCCCAAACAGAACATAGAACATAGAGCAGTAAAGCAAAGGAACAGGCCCTTCGGCCCACGATGTTGTGCTGAACGAATTAAGCTAATGACACCTAATTAAACTAATCCCCCTTCTGTCTGCATATACTCCATATCCCTCCAATTCAATTGCCTATCTAAGAGCCTGTTAAGTGCCTCTATCGTATCTGCCTCCACCACCACCCCTGGCAGCACATTCTAGGCACCCACCACTCTCTGTGTAAAAAGACTTGCCCTGCACACCTCGTTTGAACTTACCCCTCTCATCTTAAATACATGCCCTCTACTATTAGACATTTCAACCCTGGCTGTCTACTCTATTTATGCCTCTCATAACTTTATAAACTTCTATCAGGTCTCCCCTCAGCCCAGAGAAAACAATCCAAGTTTGTCCAAACCCTCCTTATAACTCCTGCCCTCTAATCCAGACAGCATCCTGGTAAACCTCTTCTGCACCCTCTCCAAAGTCTCCACATCCTTCTTAAAATGGTGCAAACTGAATTGAATGCAATACTCCAGATGCAACCTAACCAGAGTTTTATGAAGCTGCAACATAACTTCCTGACTCTTGAACTCAGTGCCTCGACTAATAAAGGTAAGCATGCCATACGCCTTCTTTACCACCCTATCAACCTGTGCAACCACATTCAGGAAGCTATGGACGTGAACCCCAAGATCCCTCTGAATATCAATGCTGTTAACAGGTCCTGCCATTAACAATATACTTTACATTTGGTCTCCCAACATCTCACACTTGCCCAGATTAAACTCCATAAAATGAGTACTGATCCTAAATAAACTGCTGGAAATGCTCTGGAGAGAGAACATTATTAGCATTTCAGATCAGATTTCAGATTTCATTATGGAGGCTCCCCTCTCAGTCCTGATGCAGGGTCCCGACCCGAAACGTCGACAATTCCTTTCCCCTCACAGATACTGCTTGATCTGTTGAGTTCCTCCAGCAGATTGTTTTTGGCTTCAGATTTCATTATAACTGGCAAAAGTCCGACATAAAATAATATGCAGATAAGGTGAGGAGGTAATGAAAAATCAAAAAGATAAGGTTGGTACTAGTCAGGGAAGATTAAGTATCAAAAGGGTTGATGATACAAAGCAAATTGAGTGATGATGGAGCTAGTAAAGAAATGAAATGGAAAAAAGGATCACTATTTGTAATTGTTGAACTCATTATTAAATCTGGATGGCTATAATCTACCTTATCTTTAAGTTTATGTTGAGCTTTGTCCTGTAAACAGGTCACCATACCTGTTTGGTCTTGGGTTGTAGGAAATCATGTTGTGAGGTGCACATTTCAATGTTTCCTGCCTTACAGCAGTGATTACAGATCAGAATCACTTCACTATTAAGCATTTTGGAATAGCGTGAAAGGGATGTGAAAGGCTCTACATAAATGCAAATATTTCTTTTTCACCCAAGACATATACAGGTGCAAAGTAATTCACTGTTTCATCTGGCTTGAGAACATGGTGGCACGGGTGGCACATCTAGTGGAGACGCTGCCTCGTAGCACCAGTGACCCAGGTTCAATCCCAGCCTTGGGTGCTTTCTGTATGGAGTTTGCACGTTCACCCTGTGACCACATGGGTTTCCTCCGGGTACTCCAGTTTCATCACACATTCCAAAGACATGCATGTCAGTAGGTTAATTGGCTGCTGTAAACTGCCCCTAGAGTGTAGGTGACTGGTAGAATCTGGGGGGAGTTGATGAGAATGTGGGGAGAGTGATAAATGTAAAATGTCAGAATCTGTGCAAATGAAATATAGGATCAGTGGGTGGCTGATGGTTGATGTGGACTCGATGGGCTGAAGGGCCTGTTTCCCTGCTGTGTTTCCATGATTATAGAACCATAGAACCATAGAACACTACAGCACAAAAAACAGCCCATTCGGCCCTTCTAATCTGTGCCTATTTATTCCACTAGTCCCATTGACCTGCACCCAGTCCATAACCCTCCAGACCTTTCCCGTCCATGTATCTATCCAATTTATTCTTAAAACTTAAGAGTGAGCCCGCATTTACCACATCAGATGGCAGCTCATTCCACACTTCCACTACTATGAGTAACATTCCCATTAATCCTCAATGATCCCAATTTTAGTCCAAAGCCCAGTTTGCACTCCAATTCTGGCACTGGGGAAGTATTTAAGAGTGATAGTGGGAACCTTGCTGTCCAAAGCCTGGTGCAGAGCTGCATGCAGTGCCCGGAGATAGCACTAATGTATAACTGGGTCATACTGCTAGTTGGCTGTACACTCAATAAATCCAGCTTCAATCACCAAGCTGACAGAAACCCTTCCACCACTGTTATTTAATTTGTTTAATAACAGACCCATGAATTTCAAGTATATCATAGACCTTCCACATTTCTGTGCACATTTACATGTGATCTTGAAGTCAAGATGAAAGAGTCTAAAACACAAAGTTATTCCAGCAGCTGATGGGCAGAGGTTGTGGTGTGAACAGGGCCAAGGGTCCTCTGAGAGCACTTCCTACTGCAACTTACACAACCTAGGAAGACAAGGGAAACTGACTCATTGCAACACCATTCCCTGCACCACCTCCCCAAGTTAGATACCATCCTGATGGAAAGAATCGCTGTTCCTTCACTGTTGGTGGATCACAGTCCCGGAACTAACCACTTAACAGCACCACCCCTCGCCACATACACTGCAGTGGTTCAAGCAGGTGGGTCACTACCCCTTCAAGGGTGTATAGGGATAGGCAATAAATGCTGGCCTTTCTACATCTCATGAATAAATGGGTGGAAGCGGTCTTGGTGATGCAGAGGGCATGGTGGGCAGAAGCTCACTTTGAGGTCATGCAAATGCCGAAGACAAAATAAGATTTCTTTATTAGCCACATGTACATTGAAACACACAGTGAAATGTATCTTTGCGTAGAACGTTCTGGGGGCAGCCCGCAAGTGTCGCTGCACTTCCGGCGCCAACTTCCTAACCCGTATGTTTTTGGAATGTGGGAAGAAACTGGAGCACCCGGGGGAAACCTATGCAGACACGGGGAGAACGTACAAACTCTTTACGGACAGTGGCCGGAATTGAACCCAGGTCGCTGGCGCTGTAATAGCGTTACGCTAACCACTACACTACCGTACCTGGTCAAAGAAAGGGATGGATTCATGGTTTAAGGAACAATGTTTCTGGTGGAGACCAAAGACAATGGATTTGGATATCCCAACACTTATGCACAAAATTCTTGCTCTTCCAGTCTGGATGTTGATGATTACAATGTGATACAATGCCCGTATATTATTCTGGGATAGTCCCTTGGGATCGAGGACGACTTGCTTCTACTCTGGTTCTTTGGGTTGTGAGGTGAACTGCAAAGTTTCTGTCCACTGGGTTAACCCATCTTTGTGCCCCCCTCGTGGGTATGCGGCATGATAAACCAGACACGTGGACATCACGGGAAATAGTGGGGAAGCAGGGTCGGCTGTTGTCACTCAACTTGTCTTTTTGAACACTGTTGTGGGAGGTGGGGCACATGAATGAGAAGTAGGAGTGGTCCAAGGACAGATCTTTGGGGTCTGGAGTTCGTAGTGTAGGGGTTAGAATGGATCGGAGCAGTTCAGTTATAAGGAGAGATTGGAAGGGCTGAGTTTGTATTCCCTGGAGCAGAGGAGGCTGAGGGGTGACCTTAGAGAGGTAAAGAAAATTATGAGGGAGTAGATAGGATAGATTGTAAGGACCTTTCTCCCTTGGCGGGGATGTCTAAAACACGAGGACATATGCTTAAGTTGAAAGGTAGGATTGCTTTTCACAGTGGTCAGAGTGCAATGCCTGTGAGAGGCAGACTCCCACAACATTTGAGATGCATCTAGAAAAGCACTTGAATCACCAAGGCACAATAGGCTACGGACACAATGGGGGTAAATAGTATAGACAAGTACAATAGTCAGCATGGACATGGTGGGCTAAAGGGCCTGTTTCTGTGCTGTTTGGCTCTATGACTTGAACTACCCAACACTCTTGCACTAAGTTGCTCTGTGTGCTTCTTTTAATGGAAGGGCAGGAAATTAAACAAGCCCATGGAATAATTTACAACAAGGGTGTTAAATGCTCAGGTGGGAATTGAAGCAGTTAGAAAATACAATACCGTGCCTGTAATAACAGAGCTGTGAACACATCTGTCTGGAATTATGTTCCTATTTTTCAATAAGCCTATAATCAACTATTATATTCACAGCAATATTCCTGTATTGTTTGATAGCAAACTCTCATAACACTGATTGTTCTCATTTGAAATCCAATTCTGATTTTTATCAGATTTAGAGTTGAGAAAAAGATGAGTTCAAATGTTAACTATTTTCCATGGCAGTATTCTGAAGTAGAAAGCTACATGGAAAGGAAAAATTCATAACCTCAGTTCAGCTGCTAAATACAGTTTATTTTATTGTTATGCTTTTCAACATCGATTTGCTTTCCCCACTGCCAGTTCCCTTCTGTTGAAGCCTTGCAGGAGAACTTGGGCTGGGTGTGGCCATTGGTGGGTGCTCCAGGACAACTGGTCTCTCCACCACAGCACCAGAGTGAGATGTCTGCTGAGTAAGTCAAGAACTTATCTTCATTCTCGTGCCTGCACTGCACTCTGTAAAGTCCAAGCGCCCCCTCTCCCCCCCCCCCCAAATGAATACCAGTTCGGCTCCCTCCCCCCTGGCCAGACCTGACCATCTCCCACCTGTGACCTCCATTGTACAATCCTCCCCACCATCCAAGCACCGCCAGTCTCATGACCCAACCTCTCCACCACCTGATGTCGTCCTGGTGCTGAGTCTCGACCTGAAACGTCGACCATCCCTTTGCCTCCACAGATGCTGCCTGACCCACTGAGTTCTTCCAGCAGTTTGGTTTTTTTGCTCCAGATCCCAGCATTTTCTGTCTCTTATGTCTCCACTCCATCCCCAGCCAGGATGCACGTGACTCCCAGCAACAACTAACTAATTTCCTCCAAAAACAGATTTGATTTGAAGAGCAGTGGGAACAGAACCTGAATCGGAAACAGCTTTTCCCAATAAAAACAGGTAGCTTCTCTAAAGAAATGCAGTGAGTGGAGGATAGTTACACAAAAATTGCGTGCATATATCCAGTCTCAGCCACTTCTGGCAGGGTGGGCATCAAGCTTGATTGACAAGGGAATTATAAAACCACCTCCATTCTGTCTGGCTATAATTGTGTAACAACGTGGAAACCTTAAAAAGATGAGTAAAGTACCAGAGTAGTAAATAATCTGCCTCTCTGTGAGTGCTCCATTGTTCAAAGGATAATTCTGTGCCTGTCACCAATTGATTCTCAACTGGGTTATCGTGGGAAAATGTTGTAAAGGCAGTGCTTTTAACTTCATTCACCTCAGGGTCAGCAGGAGAAGCACATCATCACAATCATGAGGAGCTTCTAATACATTAAGCAATGGCCTCTGAGTTACAATGTTGTGGGTTCAAGTCTCACTTCAGAGAGCTGAGCACATAATCCAGCCTGGAGACATAGGAGACTGCAGATGGTGGAATCTGGAGCAAAAACGATATGAATATGAATGATAGAAAAATAGGGGGCTATGTGGGAGGGAAGGGTTAGATAGATCTTAGAGCAGGATAAAATGTTGGCACAACATCGTGGGCCGAAGGGCCTGTACTGTGCTGTAGTGTTCTATGTTCTGTGTTCTAAAAAACACCGAGTTCAGATGAAGAGTCTCAACCTGAAACATTGAGATGCTGCCTGACCCACTGAGTTCCTCCAGTGGCTCGTTTTTTGCTTCGTAATCCAGCCTAACACACCAGTGGAGTACAAGCAGAGTGCTGCACTGCCTTTTGAGCAAGGAGTTATACCGAAGATTCACTGCTCCATTGGATGGATGCAAGATATCACATGGCACTATTTCAAAGAAGAGCTAGGATTAACTTTGACCAGGTCAATGTTTTCTCTCAATCTGTATCACAAGAGATTATTGGATCATCACCACATTACTATTTATGGGAGCATGCTGTGTGCAAATTGGCTGGTGCATTCCTACATTAGCACAATAAATACCATCAAGAAGCACTTCATTGGCTACAAAGTGTGTTGAAAATCCTGAGGTTATGATAAGATCCCATTCCAGATGAGATGAAAGTAGAATGCCCTGGCATCCTGGAAGAAGAAATCAACTAGTACTGATTTCTGGTGGACGGTGATGGCTAGAGACTTGTTTTAAAGAATAATTTCATCAGAAAAAAACAACAAGATGCTAGAGGAACTCAGCAGGTCAGGCAGCATCCGTGGAGAAAAGCAGATGAAAGCATCCTGACCCGAAACGTTGACTGTCTACTTTTCTCCACGGATGCTGAGTTCCTCCAGCATCTTGTTATTTTTTCATCTAGATTGCAGCATCTGCAGTCCTTTGTTTCTCTATTATTTCGTCAGATGTGGGTCTCTGCCAAGGCCTGCGCTTACTGCCCATTCCTAACTGGCATTGAACTGAATGGCTTGCTGGGCCAGTTCAGAGGGACAGCTCAGATTCAATCACATTGTGTAGGTTTGGAGTCACATATAGACCTGATCAGTGAACAGTGGCAGATTTCCTTCCCTGAAACTAGATTAACTAATCAGATGAGATTTTTATAACAGTCCAGAGCTTCCTGATCACTGCAATTGATAGTTTTTTTTCTAATTTATTCCACATTATTTAATTAAATGTATATAATTTCCTCAGCTGCTGTGGTGGGATTTGAGTTTACATTGCCCAGAACTTTTGATTGTTAGTCCCACAATGTAACTACTACACCACTGTTACCTACAGCTTTACAAGTCAGTGTTGGACAGGTTGGTTCTTGCCTCAGTTTTTCTCACGGTCAATTAAACTATTTTTGGCCCACCTGACACTTGTGAAGCCAGACTCCAGCACAAGTTAATGCTTCGGGTCAGAAATGGGAGGAAAATGAGGGTGAGTATCTGCTCAGGAAGGTCGGGTTTAGAGAATGCAGAATGGTAGTCTACCTGTACTACATCAATGCACTCTGTACTAACTCAATGTAACTGCACTGTGTAATGAATTGACCTGTACGATCGGTATGCAAGACAAGTTTTTCACTGTACCTCGGTACAAGTGACAATAATGAACCAATACCAATACCCTGAGCCTATGATACAGGTTTTCTTCCCTCTTTCATACTGATGATGGATGTCAACTGACGTGGTAAAACTGTGGAGAAGTCTGTGCCTGCCATTTTTTTAGGAATGAATCATCCAAGTTCTCCCAACTGTTTCCTTCAATTAAAACCGGTTTTACTAATGTTCAGAACTGAAAGTCCAAACGGTGAAGGATTGCCTGGTATTCGTGTCCAAACAGCAAACCAAATCTTGCCTTGCATGCAAAAGTAATTTCTGACCCCATTACAGACAAAGTCTGTGCACTGCTGAATGATACCTAATTTAGACATAATTAGTGACTATTGTGGAGGTTATTTTCTAAGAAGGAAGCATTTGCACTGCGATGGATGATACTAAATGTGTTCAAGGTCACAGCCCAATCAATCAGGCAGAGGCCTGGAGTATAAGCAACTAACTGACTGCACTCTGAGAGCACTGCATCCTTCGTTCCATCAAACACCCGCTCACAATAATGGCTCTTGTAATTGCTGATTCTCAATGGAAGGCCAACTGACTGGCATATCGACCGATTATCGTAGAACTGAGCCAATGGTCCTTGGCTAGTGGGGAGTGTATGGCAGGCATGGGGATAATCAACCAGCTCCTGATAACCACCCACCATTTACAGTGACATTGACCTCAGATGAGGATAGGACACACCATTCTTTCCATAGACGTTTTACTCATTCTCCATTCACAGGGTGTGGGCATCATTGAATTTATTGCCCCTGGTCTGAGTGTCTTGCCAGCTCTTTCCGTCAGCCTCATTGGAGTGGGTCTGGAGTCGTGTGTAGGCCAGAATGTGCAAGGAGGCCATTTGGCCTTTCAAGTTCATACGAACTCCACGAAACAGCAAATCCTGATAGCCCAAGTCTCCATATATCTTCAAGATGCTTTCCTTTGAAGTACTTATCCAGCCACTTTTTGAATACTACAGTTGAACCTACCTCCATTATCTCCCCTCTCCCATCAAGCAGAAGATACAGGAGCCTGAGGGCACGTACCACCAGGCTCAAGGACAGCTTCTATCCCACTGTGATAAGACTATTGAACTGTTCCCTTATACGTTGAGATGGACTGTTCACCTCACAATCTACCTTGTTGTGACCTTGCACTGTATTGTCTACCTGCAATGAACTTCTCTGTAGCTGTGGCACTTTACTCTGTACTCTGTTATTGTTTCTTTTTAGGCTGTACTACCTCGATGCACTCTGTACTAACTCAATGTATCTGCACTGTGTAATGAATTGACCTGTACGAATGGTATGCAAGACAAGTTTTTCACTGTACCTCAGTACAAGTGACAATAATAAACTAATACCGATACCAATACTATCTCCTTTAGCAATACAGTCCTGACCTTGACCATTCTCTGTAGAAAAATAGACTCATCACATCATTTTTGATTCTTTTGCCAATCACCTTCATTCTACGTTTTCTGGTTATTGACCCTCTGCCAATAGCAACAGTCTCTCTACATATCCTTTGTGTACATCCTTCATGATTTAAAATACCTCTATTAGATCCTCTGGCATCCTCCTCTGTTCTGAGAATAGCCCCAGCTTCTCCAGGCTCCCCACATAACTAAAGTCCTTCATCCTTGTCATTGTGAGAAAACTTTTTCTGCATCCTCCCCAAAGCCTTCTCATCTTTCCTAAAGTGCAGTGACCAGAAATGGACTCAATACTTGTGGCCGAACCAATGTCTTATAAACGTTCATCATGTCTCCAGTGCTTTTGTAGTCGATGCTTCTTTTATAAATCTCAGTCTGGACAGATTGCATCCATGGGGGGCTTGAGTTATCAGGAGAGATTGGATGGGCTTGGTCTCTTTTCCCTGGAGTGAAGGAGGCTGAGAGGTGACATGATGCAGCTCTACAAAACTCTGGTTAGACCACACTTGGAGTACTGTGTCCAGTTCTGGTCGCCTCATTATAGGAAGGTTGTGGAAGCGTTGGAAAGGGTGCAGAGGAGATTTACCAGGATGCTGCCTGGTTTAGAGAGTATGCATTATGAGGAGAGACTAAGGGAGCTAGGGCTTTACTCTTTGGCGAGAAGGAGGATGAGAGGAGACATGATAGAGGTGTACAAAATATTGAGAGGTATAGATAGAGTGGACAGCCAGCGCCTCTTCCCCAGGGCACCAATGCTCAATACAGGAGGGCATGGCTTTAAAGTAATGGGTGGGAAGTTCAAGGGAGATATCAGAGGAAGGTTTTTTACCACGAGAGTGGTTGGGGCATGGAATGCACTGCCTGGGGTGGTGGTGGAGGCTGATACGTTGGTCAAATTCAAGAGATTGCTGGATAAGCATATGGAGGAATTTAAAATAGAGGGATATGTGGCAGGAAGGGGTTAGATAGTCTTAGGCGAGGTTTAAAGGTCGGCACAACGTTGTGGGCTGAAGGGCCTCTATTGTGCTGTACTGTTGTATGAGTCTACGATACAGAATCAGAATCAGAATCAGATTTATTATCAGTGACATATGACATGAAATTTGTTGTTTCGCGGCAGCAGTACAGTGCAAAGACAAAAAATCTAGAAATCACAAAAATAAATAAATAGTACAAAAAAAGGAATAAAAAGGCAGTGTTCATGGGTTCATGGATAGTTCAGAAATCTGACGGCTGAGGGGATAAAGCTGTTTCTGGATCATTGAATGTGGGTCTTCAGGCTCCTGTACCTCCTCCCCGATGGTAATAACAAGAAGAGGGCATGTCCCGAGTGGTGAGGGTCCTTAATGATGGATGCCGCTTTATTGAGGCACCACTTCTTGAAGATGTCCTCGATGGGGGGGGAGGGCTGTACCCGTGATGGAGCTGGCTGAGTCTACAACCCTCTGCAGCCTCTTGAGATCCTGTGCATTGGAAGCTCCATACCAGGCAGTGATGTAACCAGTCACAACCAGTCAGAGGTGTATAACTGTCTGTTTCCCATAGCAGGAGTGTCTAAAACTAGAAGGCATGGATTTAAGGTGAGAGAGATGAGGTTTAAGGGGGGGGTCTGAGGGGTAAATTTTTACACACAAAATGTAGTTGGTATCTGGAATGAGCTGCCAGAGGAGCTGGTTGAGGCAGGAACAGGAAGAACATTTAAGGGGCATCCTGACAGGATCTTGAATGAGCAGGGCATAGAGGGATATGGAATAAATGCAGGCAAGTGGGATTAGTATCCATAGGCATGATGGTCAGAACAGAAGTGGTGGGCTGAAGGGCCTGTTTCTATGCTCTATGACCCTTTGACAATGGTATTGCCATTCTTAAAAGTAGCGAGAAAGGACTCGAAGACAGGATTTTTTTTATCTTCTATCAAACAGAAGAATCAAAACGAGTTCACATGAAAAATACTGGAAAATTCATAAATGGTTGGTACTCAACAGCCTCTCCCATATCTGGGATGAAGACTCAGACCCAAAGTATTAATTGACTGCCCTCTTTCAGATGTTGGGTGAGCAAGTTGCAGACTGGTAGAAAGTTAAATTTCTTTCTTTGATTTGTGCTCTCTGGAGAGTTCCCATAGACCCTAGTCAATAGGAACTGTTTCGATCTGGTGCTATGCTGACAGAGTGCTACACTGGTGCAAGTATCGCCTTTTGGATGAGAAGTTAAAACTGAAGCCCTGTCTACACTCACAAGTTGACACATGACCAACAGCAAAGAGAGGCAGGGGTGTTTCCCCAACCTTGGCATACATTTATCTGAAAAATAGATTATTGGTTTACTACACATGGCTATTGGGAGGCTGCTGAACAGAAATTAACTGCTTCATAGCCCACATTGCAACAGTGACACAGTCTAAAAGGATTCTTTGCTTGTAAAGTGCTTTGGTCATGAAAGGCTCTATATAAATGCAAGTATTTCCTTCTTCCCTTTAGTAACCTTAAATATTCAGTAGAACACTGCACAACTTTCCTGATGCCAGGCATTCGGTTTTTTCAATGCACACCCTCTAGTTTGTGTTGTCTGAAAGCAAAAATCATTGTTCACGGCTGATATATACAGTACTACTGAATGCAGACTCAGAGGACAATGTGACCTACTCCTGCTCTTTTCTTATGCTCTTACACATAAACCTGCTAGAACTCAATTAAAAAGTATAGAGGCTGAATAATGCAAGCCTTCTTGTTCCACACTGACTGCTGCCCAGGCCATGTAATGAGATTTGGTGAAAGGTTATTGACCTGAAATGTTATCTCTCTCTCTCACCCTCCCTCCCTCCACACACACTGCCTGACCTGCTGAGTATTTCCAGAACTTACTGTTTTGATTCCAGGAGATCTTATGATCCCCCAAGGGATAGGCTTTGTTTAAACAACCACTTTCATTTCTTTAGCACAGTAAGATGATCCAAAGCACTTCACAGAAGAGATTATCAAATTAATCAATGCTGAGGTACGAAAAATGTTGGGACATGTGAGTCAAGGACGTAACTTTTAAAGGAAACAAAACCATCTGCTGGAGGAACTTACTGGGTTGAGCAGTAATTGTTGAGGGTGGCCCCACAGGTGCTGCTCAACCAGCTGAGTTCCTCCAGCAGATTGTAGGTTTTAAAGGAATGTCTCAAAGATTGAGCGAAGGGTAGAAAGGTTTATGCAGGAAATTCCAGAGTTTAGATCCCAGACAGCTGAAGGTACAACTGCCAATAGTAAAATGATGAAAAGTGGGGTCCACAAGAATCCTGACTTGTGGGAGCACAGAGATCAGTGGGTTAAAGGACTAGAAGAGAATAGGGAGCAATGAAGCTTGGGATCAGGATTTGAACACAAGGATGAGAATATTCTGGATTTCAAAGCTGCCTTGAATCACAACAGCTGTTGTGTGGAAACACAAACTTTCCTACTCCATTTCCCTACAATTGTTACCGTTGTTCCACTAAGTCACAGCTCTGGAGCAAAACCCATCCACCCATTCATGAGGTCCTCACCCTCTGCAAGTATGGGACAAATTAGCTGCGATGGTTTGAACTCCAGCAGGTTTCCCGTGCATTGGACAACCACAAATCACCAAGGAGTGAAGCAAATGTGCTGACCATTATGGGTGTCATGGAAAGTGCCAGAAATCAGCAATTAAGCTAATTACCAGCAACAAGGTGTTCAACTCTAACGCTAATTCCAGTTCCCCAGGCTATGAGCTTCCTCCACTTTCTTGTTTTCCAATCTTTCCTTTGATATCTTCCATTTGGCGGCTGAGCTCATAATCAGCATAATGTATTCATTCAGACCCTGGCCTGATTTTAATCCCTGTTGGACTTTGCACATAGGCAACATTAAAATTTAGGGGAGGCAGGGGGTAGGGCGGGTACACATTTAGGCATCCAATAACCCTTCTCCTCACTGGCACAATCCTAATCACCACAGTTTAGCAACACTGTGACCATTTTGATCACTTTGCACTGAGATGGACTTTGAATTTTTTTGCTCTAGTTGTGTTCTTTCTTGCAATAATTGGTATTGTTATTGGTTTATTATTGTCACTTGTACCAAGGTACAGTGAGAAATTTGTCTTGCATATCGTTCGTATGGATATAAGACACAGTGCGTTGGGGTAGTACAGAGTGCATTGAGGTAATACAGGGTAAAAACAAAAAGCAGAATACACAGTAAATTGTCACAGCTGCAGGGAAGTTCATTGCAGGCAGACAATAAGGTGCAAGGTCAAACAAGGTAGATTGTGAGGTCCATCTCATCATATAAGGGAACTGTTCAATAGTCTTATCACAGTGGGATAGAAGCTTTCCTTGAGTCTGGTGGTATGTGCCCTCAGGCTCTTGTATCTTCTGCCTGATGGGAGAGGGGAGAAGAGACAATGACCCAGGTGGGTGGGGTCTTTAATAATGTATAATATGTTTAACATGTTTTTCTTGTGAATGCTGCTGATATGGTGCTATGTGCCTGTGATGCTGCTGCAGGTAAGTTTCTCATTGCACCTGTGCATACATGTGCTTGTGCAGATGACAATAAACTCCACTTTGACAGCTAGAATGGGCACCTAACAGTTGCAAAGTTGGGAGCTGTTGGTGGAGGTGGGGTGAGGAACTCACAATCTTCGTCTTCCCCGGGACACCCACGACCCTCTTGATACAATCTTCAGGCTGGCCAATAAACAGGAGAATGTGGATGGAAACAAACTGGAGAATCACAACAGGCCGTTTGTCCTAGTTGCATCATGTTGGCTGAAATGGAGCTACCTAACCCAATTCCACTTGCTCGGTGGTAGACGTGTTGGCTGTGGCACTAAAAGTATTCATCCAATACTTGGGTGGCACAGTTAATTAAGATGCTGCCTCATAGCTCCATCAACCCAAGTTCAATCCCAACCCCTCTCTGTCTCTGTGGAGTTTACACTTCCTCCCTGTGATTGTATTTCCTCTGGATGTTCCGGTTTCTTCCCACATCCTAAACACATATGGCTTGGTAGGTGTGTAGGTGAGTGGTAGAATCTAGGGGGAATTGATGGGAATGTGGGAAGAATAAAATGGGATCATTGTAAATGGGTGGTTATGTTCAGCACAGACTCACAGAGTTACACGCAGCCCTTCAGCCCAACTTGTCCATGCCGACCAAGTTGTCTATCCAAGCTAGTCCCATTTACTTGTGTTTGGCCCATATCCCTCAAAAACCTTTTCTATCCATGTATCCGTCCAAATGTCTTTTAATCATTGTGGTTGTACCTGCCTCTACAGTTTCCTCTGGCAGCTCGTTCCATATACCCGCCACCCTCTGTGTGAAAGGTTGCCCCTTGGGTCCCTTTTAAATCTTTCCCCTCTCACCTTAAATCTAAATCCTCTAGTTTTAGACTCCCCTACACTGGAAGAAAGACTGTGACCTTCCACCTTGTCTAAGACTTTCATGATTTTATATACCTTATATGGCTAGAGTTCAGGATAAAGCTGCATGCTATCATAGGTTCCAAGTTCAAGTCCAACTCCAGAAATTATAGGACAACCATCTAGGCTGACGGTCCATCTCAGGCACCATTTATCCTTCGTCCAAGATCTACAAACCAGAATTATCTCCATCTTCAAGCACATCTTATATATCCTATCTGTTGGGGGAAGGATCTACCTCGTTATGACCTTGCACCTTATTGTCTACCTGCACTGCACTTCCCCTGTAGCTGTGACACTTTGTTCTGCGTTCTGTTATTGTTTTCCCTTGTACTACCTCAAACCACTGTTGTAACGAATTGATCTGTACGAACGGTATGCAAGACAAGTTTTTCACTGTACCTTGGCACACGTGACAATAATAAACCAATTCCAATCCCAATTGTCGATGTTTCACGTCGAAACCCTGCATCAGTGGGCCGAAGGGCCTGTTTCCATACTGTACGACTCCGTGACCCTTTATATCCAAGGAGCGTTTCTACTTCCACTGTTTACATTTGACAAATTTTGAATGCTATGCTCGCCCCATTTTTGCCTGTTTGCCAAGGAGACTAAGGAGAAATTTAACTGAGGTGTACAAAATTCTTAGAGTTCTTGACAGGGTAAACAGAATGGACCAATTTCCCTCAGAAGGAAGGTCAGTAACTTGGGGATGTAGATTTACATTAATATGTGGAAACATTGGAGGGGAGCTGAGCAGAGGTTTAAAGGGAGAGTGGAGAAATTTAAAGGAGATCTGAGGGTTATGTTTTCCACCTAGAGGGTGATCTGTAACAAGCCAAGATAAGATATCTTTATTAGTCACTTGTACATCAAAACACACAGCGAAACTCATCTTTTGCGTAGCGTGTTCTGGGGGCAGCCCGCAAGTGTTGCCATGCTTCCAGCGCCAACATAGCATGCCCATAACTTCCTAACCCGTACGTCTTTGGAATGTGGAAGGAAACCGGAGCACCCGGAGGAAACCCATGCAGACACGGGGAGAACGTACAAACTCTTTACAGACAGCGGCTGGAATTGAACCTGGGTCACTGGTGCTATAAAAGCTTTATGCTAACCGCTACACTACCGTGCCTGCCTGCCAGAGGAGGTGGTAGAGACAGATACAATTACAACATTTAAAAGGCAATTGGACATGTGGTTTTATAGGGAAGGTGTAATGGGATACAGGCCTAATGCAGCCAAATGGGATTAGCACAGATGGACATCAAATTCAGCATGGACAAGATGGGGCCTATTTCTGTGTTGAACAATGCTATGATTCTATTTTTCTATGACCTTATTAGAATCTCTATGTCTGGATCTTTGATTCCAATACATATTGGAGGTTCTCATTATTTTCAATGGCTCAGCATTCCCCAGCTCAGCAACCTTCACTGGTCATACAACCTTTCAAGGTCTCTGCATTCCTCTGACCTTTTGCCCACCATGACTGACATTTTGCCTTTAGCTGCCCAATACCGTAGGTCTGGAATCACCTTCCTAAATTTCTTTGCTTCTCTTTCTTTGAGCTTCTCCAAACCTTCCTCTTTGACCAAACTCCTGGTCACCTATCCCAATACTTCCACATGGCAGAATGTTTAATTCTGTTTGCTGATGCTCTTGTGAGACCACCTGGGATCTTTTATTGTTTTGCTGGCACTGTATAAAAGTACACTGATTGAGTCCAACATTAGTTAGTGCTGATTTTCATCTGCTGGCCACAAAATTACCAGATTGGGCCAGAGTAAGTTTCCTGCCAATGGCAAGTCCCAGAAGTGAATTATTTGGCCTCTACCAGCTGATGCGCAAGGGAGCTTACACCACAGAAGGAGGCCATTTGGCCCAACCTCTTGATGCTATTGTATACATTCTACACAACTTCCAATTCCTCATCCTCACAATCCATCAGCAAATCCAACCATTCCTTTCTCCAACATACATTTACCCAGGTTGTCTGTGTAATCTGTTGCTAATGTTGTGAAGTACAGGTGATGTTTTATAGTCTAAGAACATAAGAAATAGGAGCAGGAGGCAGCCACCTGGCCCATCAAGCCTGCTCCACCATTCAATAAGATCATGGCTGATCTGGCCTTGGACTCAACTCCACCTACCTGCCTTTTCCCCATAACCTTTAATTCCCCTACTATACAAAAATCTAACTGTGTCTTAAATATATTTAATGAGGTAACATCTACTGCTTCCCTGGGCAGAGAATTCCACAGATTCACTACTCTCTGGGAAAAGCGGTTTCTCCTCATCTCCGTCCTAAATCTATATCCCCGAATCTTGAGGCTATGTCCCCTAGTTCTAGTCTCACCTACCAGTAAAAACAACCTTCCTGCCTCTTATCGATCCCTTTCATAATTTTATATGTTTCTATAAAATCCCCTCTCATTCTTCTGAATTCCAGTGAGTATAGTCCCAGGTGACTCAATCTCTCCTCATAGGCTAACCCCCTCATCTCAGGAATCAAAGGTGAACCTCCTCTGCACCACCTCCAAAGCCAGTATATCTTTCCTCAAGTAAGGAGACCAGAACTGCACGCAGTACTCCAGGTGTGGTCTCACCAGTATCCTGTACAGTTGCAGCATAACCTCCCTGCTCTTAAATTCATTTCCTCTAGCAAATGAAGGCCAACATTCCATTTGCCTTCTTGATAACCTGTTGCAGCTGCAAACCAACCTCCTGCGATTCATGCACAAGCACTCCCAAGTCCCTCTGCACAACAGCAATGCTACAGCCTTTCTCCACTTAAATAATAATCTGATCTTCTATTTTTCCTTCCAATGTGGGTAACCTCGCATTTACCAACATAAATAAACTAAAATATACAAATGAAAGAAGAAATGAAGATAGAAATGCAAACACCACTGGCCAGTCCTGATACAAACAGAAAGAAGGAGCAAGTTATCTGAAGTTGGAGGATTCAATATGGAGTCCTGCAGGATGTAACAAAAGATGAGGTTTTTATTTCTTGAGCTTGTGTTGGACTTTGTGCCACAGAGAGTCAAACTGGTGAAACAAAGTGGCAGACAGCCTGAAACTCAAGATCACACCTACAGATTGATGCAGGAGGCCACATTTTGAACACCACATTCAGTACATTAGAATGGGACAAGGGCAAATGAATCACTGCCTTACCTGGATGGACTGTTTGGGTCACTGGATGGTGGGAAGGGGAGGGGAGGGGAGGGGAGGGGAGGGGAGGGGAGGGGAGGGGAGGGGAGGGGAGGGGAGGGGAGGGATGGGGAGGGATGGGGAGGGGAGGGGAGGGAAGGGGAGGGAAGGGGAGGGATGGGGAGGGATGGGGAGGGATGGGGAGGGATGGGGAGGGGAGGGGAGGGAAGGGGAGGGAAGGGGAGGGAAGGGGAGGGATGGGGAGGGGAGGGGAGGGGAGGGAAGGGGAGGGAAGGGGAGAGATGGGGAGGGGAGGGAAGGGGAGGGACGGGGAGGGAAGGGAAGGGGAGGGATGGGGAGGGATGGGGAGGGGAGGGGAGGGAAGGGGAGGGAAGGGGAGGGATGGGGAGGGATGGGGAGGGATGGGGAGGGATGGGGAGGGATGGGGAGGGGAGGGGAGGGGAGGGAAGGGGAGGGAAGGGGAGGGATTGGGATATTTACTGCCTAGTATTTTCTGCTTAATGTGTGGGCATCTACTTTCATAATTTGCTCAGTTGCTTAACATGTTTATCGAGACTTGAACCTACAGACTTGTGACATAAAACTATCTACACCTTAACCTACTGCACCATAACTGACAGGGCAGGCAATGGGAAAAATCCAGGTGAATGGGACTGATTTGTAGCTCCCGACAGCCCTGTCTTTCAAAGACCTGGCACAGACACAGGGCCTGAATGCACCTTCCTGACCCATAAGACATGAGTGAGATGAGATTTCTTTATTAGTCACATGTTCATCGAAACACACAGTGAAATGCACCTTTTGCGTGGAGTGTTCTGGGGACAGCCCGCAAGTGTTGCCACACTTCCAGCGCCAACATAGCATGCCCACAACTTCCTAACCTGTACGTCTTCGGAATGTGGGGGGAAGCCGGAGCACCCAGAGGAAACCCGCGCAGACACGACGAGAATGTACAAACTCCTCACAGACAGTGGCTGGAATTGAACCCAGGTCGCTGGCGCCGTAATAGCGTTACGCTAACTGCTACACTACCGTGCCTGACTTGTATTGGACTTGTCAGGCAAACCCCTCCCAAACATAAGGCAAAAAAAACTTTCCATATCTCCTCCTGCAAGCTGCCTTTTTCAACAATAGATCAGGACTGCCACAGATAGCCCATTCTACTTAAAGTATTAAAGCCTCTATTACTCAGACTGGTTCATATTCCTCTCCTTCATTGGAAGGTGCTGTAAAAACTCCATTATCCGACTGTTTTTCTTTAAAATAGCAAGAAAATGCCATGCGTGGAGTTCTGAATCAGTTTAAAACCAAGGTATGAAAGTGCAATAAACAGTTATTGAGCACAGAAGAAAGCAAAAGCAATCAAGAGAGAGTCCTACATGGGATAATGGGGGAAGAAACAGCTGGTGGCAAAAGAGTTTTATAATTCCTGCCACCTTAATGGAAGCAATGAACAGGCTTTGCATGATCCAACAGACTACTTTAAAGGATCATTTAGCACAACATTATCTGTTTTTAATCTTTTGTAAGGAAAAATTGCAACTTTCATCCCCCAAACCTTAATACTAAGCAACACAACTTTAAATGAAAAGAAGCTTTGACTACCGGCACTGCTGGTTATCAGTTATTGGAAGTGGAAGAGCTGTGGGATTTCGGGAGTGGATTGGTTTAACTCCTCAACTGTACAGAGTAATTTGTTGTTTGTGAAGCAGTTTAAAAACATTTCTGAAAGAGGTGAAAGGGGTAATTGATTTTTCTGTGGGCGCTGGATTGTGGCAACATGTAGGAGGCTGTTCAACCCATTGTACCCAAACTGGTTTTTATAAAAGAGCTGTGAATTAGTCCCATTCTGAACTTTTCCTACTGCCTCTATAGTCAATTGCGGTACAGTGGGTTGCCCTCGAATTTTTAAGTCACAAGGCTGTGAGTTCGAGTCTCACCCCAAAGCTTTGAGCACAGAAGTCTAAATGTATACCGTAGTGCACTGTTAAAAAGTGCCCAATTTTTTTGGTTAAAGCATTAACCTAAGATCCTGTCTTATAGCCAAGGTGAACCTAAAGATCATAGAACATAAAATGGTACAGTGCAGGAACAGGCCCTTCAGCCCACACAATCCTGGGCAATTTCTTGAAGAACAAGAATGTTCTTCTTCATGCCCTGACCATTGTTTATCTTTCATCTGACACTCTAAACCAGATCAACTGGTCATCTGTTTGTGGATGCTTGCTGTGCATAAATTGGTTGCTGATTTGGTTGGTTCAGATAGTACTTGACTGAGTGAGTGTTGTGGGCATCCTGAGGTTGCTGCAGAAATTGAAGTTGTACTTTCTTTTGCACTTTTCAAGTATAACCCGATTGCCTTTTGAAAGTTGCTGTTGAGTCAACTTTCACCAGAAAGGGCAGATCGTGGGGCCTGGATGTTCTGCACGTTATGGAATCTAGAATCTAGAATCTAGAATTCTATTTCACTCTGATTCAAGTGGCTCAAATGAATCTGGGATTTTGCTTCATGGATCGACAGTGTTCCAGTTACAAGGTGGAGGATGCTAGCTCTTTGCAGCACATGTTGGGAAGCTGGTTTTATCATTTAAATAGTCCCATCACAAGATAAATGGAGCTGGACTTTGACTCGGTGCTGCACTGTAAATCAGATCTCAGCCCATTTCACACCTCTCTCAATTAATATCTTGATTGATTTTGAGTTTAAGTTCCTTAATTTTATTCTCCAGAGGACATTGACTCATTTTGGGTGCTATTCCAATGAGGCAATTAGATTTATATTTGAAATGAAAAGTGTGAGGGAAAGGAATACTTGAGTTTCTGCCGTGGCTTCTACAGAAGATGATAAGAACTAGGAACAGCAGTTAGTCATCTGGCCTCTTGAATCTGCTCCACCATTCAACAAGATCAAAGCTGTTACCACACGCTGTTTTCCAGCATTCTCCTCACATCCCTTGATTCCTCTAACATGCAGAAATCTATTGACCTCTGTCTTGAATGTAATCAATACTGGGCCCCTGGGGCAGAGAATTCCATGGATTCACCACCCGCTGAGTGAAGAAACACATCTGCAATGATCTACTTTTTATCCTGAGAGAGTGACTCCTTTACTGAAGAACAAGCGAAACACTTACAATGAACAGTAGGGCCCTGGGGAGTGTTGCAGAACAAAGGGACCTAGGAGTACAAGTACATGGGTCCCTGGAAGTGGTGTTGCAGGTAGACAGGGTGGTGAAAAGGGCTTCTGGCAAACTGGCCTTCATCGGTCAGGGCATTGAGCATAGATGTTGTGATATTATGTTGCAGTTATACAAGATGCTGGTGAGGCCTCATTTGGAGTATTGTGTTCAGTTTTGGTCAGCCTGCTATAGAAAAGATGCCAATAGGCTGGAAAGAGTGCAGAGGAGATTCACGAGGATGTTGCCAGGGCTCGAGGAACTGAGTTATGGAGAGAGGAACTGAGTTATGGAGATTGTAGTGTAGAATGTGGGGTGATCTTACAGAGGTGTATAAAATGATGAGGGGTACTGATAAGGTCAATGCGCACAGTCTTTTATCCAGGGTTGGGGAATCAAGACAATTACAGTTCCCTTCAAACATGCCCTGGATATTTCCCCATTTATGCTTCACCCTATCGAGAGGTCACATTTTAGGGGCCTATAGACTACTCCCACCTGTGTCTTCTTCCCCTGCTATTCACAATTTCAACCCAAATCAGTTCAACGTTATTATCCACGGCCTCGTTGTCACAACTAAAAACCGCTCTACCTCCTTAACAGCTCTACCCAGCCTCCTTTCCCAGCGTGTAACCTGAAACATTGAGCATCCAGTCCTGGTCACCCTGCAACCATATCTCTGTAATAGCTCTTAGATCATACTCATTTGTTGTTATCTGTGCTGTCAACTCATCTATCTTATTGCAGATGCATTCAAATAGATCATTAGGCTTTGAATTTTTTAGTCTTTACAAACTCTGGATTACTTTTATTCACACTTTGCTTATCAATTTCCCCCTCACCATCCTGTGCCACTGGTCTCTCATTTCCTCTTGATTTACTAAACATCCCAATCTTGGAGTCCTCCCCCTCCTATTTAGTTTAAAGCCTTGTCTACAGCCCTATCTATGTGACTCACTAGGACACTGGAATGGAACAGCTCTCAACTCTCTGCTTCCCCGGTACTGGTGCCAGTGTCCCACAAATTGGAGCCCATTTCTACCACAACACACTTTGAGTCATGCATTGACCTCTCAGATCCTATTTACTCTTTGCCAGTTTGCAGGTGGATCAGGTAATAACCTGGAGGTTGTCACTCTTTTGGTTCTGCATTTCAGTTTTGCCCTGAGCTCCTCATAATCCCTCAGCAGATCCTCCTTGTTGCTGGTGCCTACATCGAGATGATAACTGGATCCTTTCCCTCGCACTCCAAGTTTTTCTCCAGTCCAGAAGAGGTTCTTTAACCCTAGAACCAGGGAGGAAACACATCCTTCCAGCCTCTCTGTCCTTGTAGCAGAGAACAGTGTCTATCTCCCTAACTCTGCTATCCCCTATGACTACCACATTTCTGTTTTCTCCCCCCCACTTGAATGGCTCCCTGTGCCCTGGTGCTCTGGAGAGTTTGTACATCATCCCTGTAGTCCCCACCCTCGTCCACACTGGGAGCAAGAACCTCGTACCTGTTGGACAAGGGGAAGGGCTGAGTCTCCTCTGGAAAATCCTAAGGATCCCTCTCCCTCTACCTGCCTCTTCTGCAGTCACACCGTCCTGCCCCTGACCATTCACCAATTTAGAAATAGTTAATCTAAGGAGTGTGACTGCCCCCTGGAATCCCATGCCTAGGTAATTCTCCCCCTGATGAAAAACACAATGATGCTGGAGCAGGCCAAGCAGCATCCGTGGACAAAAGCAGGTGGTCAACGTTTTAGGTCAGGACCCTTCTTCAGGACTGAAGATAGGAAAAGGGGAAGCCCAATATATAGGAGGGAAAAGCAGAGCAGTGATAGGTGGACAAAAGAGGGGAGGCAGGGTGGGCACAGGGTGGTGATAGGCAGGTGTGGGGGAGGAGGGGAGAGCAGATCCACCAGGGGATGGGTCAAAGGTAAGAAGAGAGAGGAAAAAAAAGGCTAGGAAAGGGAAGAAGAGAAGAAACATGTTGGGGGAGGGGGGTTTGTGGGGAAGTGGGGCTGGGGATTACCTAAAGTGGGAGAATTCAATATTCATGCCGTTAGGCTGCAAGGTTCCAAGACGGAAAATGAAGAGCTGTTCCTCCAGTTTGCGCTTAGAATTCTCCTGGCAGTGGAGGAGGCCGAGGACTGTCATTTCAGAGATAGTGTGGGTGGGGGAGTTGAAGTAACTGGCAACAGGAAGATGCAGGTCACGGTTACGGACAGAGCGCAGGTGTTCTGCGAAATGGTCACCTAGTCTGCATTTGATCTCACCAATGAACCTTTCGTCCTTCTCTGGCATAAGATTGTGATCATGCCATTGCTGGGCAGAAGGTGTGAGAACAGTCTCCTACTGTGGCCCAGCTGAAGTCTGGCACTTTCCACATCCCAGGATCTCCCCTTTCACTGATCAAAGAGCCCAGTTGTCACTCTTTGCAAAACTTTATAAATATTAGAATCTAATCTGAGTCATCAGCCAACCTGAATGCAGACCATGAAAGGATCATTGACATCAAACATTAACTGCTTCTCTCTCCGCAGATGCTGCCCGACCTGCTGAGATTTTTCAACATTTTCCATTTTTATTTCAGATTTCCAGTGTGTGCAGTGTTTTGATTCAGCTGGGTTAGTTTCCCCTACAGCCGTCTGTTTGAGCAGACTGCAGAGAGGTAACAACAAGGAGAGGATAATTCAGCCATCCAGTCCCTCCCACCATTTGGACATGTGAACAGAATCAGCTCAGAATGGGTTCACCTTGTCTCTGCTTGGCACCGAGCTCACATCATATGCCTTTATCCTTTGCTGAGTTGGAATCCATCCATTTAATTTTTCAATATCCCAGCCAAGCATGTCTTCATTGCAGTAGTTTTCTCACTATATCTGCAGTGCCCGACTCCTGGTCCCACAGACTGATGACAGTACAGCATCATCATTCAGTTCTAAGGTCTGTGCTGTAGCCAAGCCAGTCTGGAATGCAGACTTGGAGAAGATGCTCAAACATTTGGCTAGATGTTACACCAAGTGACATTGGTGTCTGCACTGATAGATCTTCACTAGACAATTAGAAAGTAGCCTCTGTTCCAACCTAGCTGTTATCTGAGGCTATCCATAACCCTTTGGGCTCCGTTACACTGTGTGGGCAAGTACGTCTACCACTGTCAAAGAGCACAGCTGTCATTTTGAAAGGAATGCAAGGAGTCTTTCTATTCCCAGGGAGGGTTTAGACTGTGGAACTCACTACCGCAGTGAACAGGAGACACAAGAGACTGTAGATGCTGGAATCTGGAGCAAAAAATGAGCACTGCTCTCACCACTGTTCTCATCTGTCCACCATATCTTCCTCACACAGTTCCTCTTCACCTTCCTCTCCTATCAGATTCCATCATCTGCAGCCTTTTGTTGCCTTCACGTATCACCTCCCAAACTCTGTCCCTGTCTCCACCCTTCTCCCCTCCCACCTGACTCCATCTGCCAATCAATCCATCCTCACCTGGATCTACCTATCATTTGTCAGCTCTTGCCCCACCCCTTCCCCCTCACCTTTTTATACTGGCTGACTCCCCTCAACCCTTTCAGTCCCGATGAAGGGTGTCGACCCAAAATGTCGACTGTCCATTCCCCTCCACAGGTGCTGCCTGACCTCCTGTGTTCCTCCAGCAGCTTGTTTTTTGCATTTTACCACAGTGAAGAGTTGAGGCAAATAGCATAGATGCACTAGATGGGCAGCTGAGAGAGAAGGGAAGGGAAGGATGTGCCAATGGGGGTCAGATGGGGATGGGAAGAACCTTATGAGGAGAATATTCTCTGACATAAACAGCTTGGGGCAAATGTTGCAATATATTAATTATTTTCCAAGCTTACCAAGTCCGTTATTTCACTCAAACCATTGACTGGACTTTTATGCTTGAAAATCCTCATAGGAACCCATTTCCCTTTTATCCACAGGTGTGCTTTTTCCAGGCAATGATTTTTGATTGAGTACTGTAAGTATAGCTACAGCTGGCATCACTGACAGGGATACATTTAATGACAAGTCAGAAAGTGCTCACACTTTACACAGCACCTGCCTCGTACACCTGTCAAAGATGCTCCCTGATGCCACAGGATGGGTGAACAGTGCAGTGTAGCGTAGAACCATGTCTATCTGAATGGTCCAAAAGCAAAATACTGCAGATGGTGGGAACCTGAAATTAAAACAGAAAATGCTGGAGATACTCAGCAGATTAGGCAACGTCTGTGGAGAGGGAAACAGAGAGAACGCTGGTATTGGTATTGGTATTGGTTTATTATTGTCACTTGTACCGAGGTACAGTGAAAAACTTGTCTTGCTTACCGTTCGTACAGGTCAATTCATTACACAGTGCATTGAGGTAGAACAGGGTAAAAACAATAGCATGTTTGTATGTTTTAATGTTGAACTGTTCACTCTGTTTCTCCGCAGGTGCTCGTTAACCTGTTGAGCAGTTCCAGCATTTTCTGTTTTTATTCTGCCAAGGTGGCCAACTCTCAGTAAGCTAAGGATATGGTTAACGTAAGCTAGGGGTACAGTTAGAGTGAAAGATTCATAGAGCGATATAAGATGGAAACTGGCCCTTTGACCCACCAAGTCCATACTGACCATCGACTACCCATTTTTACACTAATCCTACCCTAATCCATTTTATTCTTCCCACATTCCCATCAACTCCCCCCAGATTCTACGACTTACCTACACACTTGGGGCAATTTACAAAGGCCTACTAACCC
This sequence comes from Pristis pectinata, assembly GCF_009764475.1. Classification (NCBI taxonomy): domain Eukaryota; kingdom Metazoa; phylum Chordata; class Chondrichthyes; order Rhinopristiformes; family Pristidae; genus Pristis; species Pristis pectinata. Next base: position 6,431,658 of record NC_067429.1, read on the forward strand.
ACCAACCAGCATATCTTTGAGATGTGGGAGGAAACCAGAGTACATGGAGGAAACCCACACAGTCACAGGGAGAACGTGCAAACTCCACACAGACAGCACTGGAGGCCGGGATTGAACCCGGATCACTGGAGTTATGAGGCAGTGGCTCTACTTGTTGTGTCACTGTGCCGCCCTAAACTTAGACTAGCAGCCAGAGTCCTATAATGTTCATCCAAAAGTATGAGTTCAAAGCCCAGGAAGTTATACTTGGTTCACTAATATCCTTCAGGAAAGGAAACCTGTTGTCCTTACCTGTCCTGGCCTAAATGTGTCTCCAGACCCACCACTGATGCTTGACACTTGGCCGCCTCCTCAGTTCACAGTCAATTAGGGATGGACAATAAATGCTGGCATTGCCAGTGATATCTACACCGTAAGGAGGATTAATAAAAATCTGTGCACTGAGTTAAAGCTTTAAACAAATCTTTCCACTGTGGAGTGGGCTCTTGGTATGCTGGTTTCATGACCCATGAGCACAAACGTGTTGGGACTCCCAAGGAGACGGAAGTTGATGGAAATGTTCTGTAGCACATCCCGGTTTTCGGCATGAATAACCCCAGATCTTCAATTGCCAAGAAAATCGCCCTTCTAGGATTCATCTTTCAAGTAAGGCGCAACTAACTTATTAGCCAAAATGTTCACAAACACCTGGAAGAGGCTGAAAAGCAGCAGAAATTGATCACTTGGAAATTCCAGATTATTAGGAAAACAGTTTAAGAAACTGGACCCTGCGGTTTAAATGATAATTTTTACCAGAATAAAATAATTCTGGTTACAAATCTGCCTTCGTTTGGCATGTGCTATGGACAGAATGTGGCCATGATAGCCATTCGAACTCCACTTCCAATATTTCAATCCACTGGAAACAGATTAGAATAAACAGCTGTTATCGCATTGTGTGTTCAGCACCAGTGACTGAGGACAAAAAAATTCTTTTTGTCACTTAAATATTGCAGCACAATCTGAATGAACGGAGGCCACAGGAAACATATATCAACAGTAATTGTTGCTAGGGGACAATTCTATCTGATGAATGGTTCTTGCTGAATGCCAACAGTCTGTATCGCAAAACTGTTCGTTGGAGGGTAGAAAATGATGTGTGCTTTGGATGAGCAGTCACTGTACAAGTGTCTTTCCACTGCAAGGTGTTGGATGAAGAGAGCTAAGACTGGCTCCTCTTCATCTTGGACTCCCAGACTGGAGGTTTCATGATCTTGAGGTTATTTGCACAAGGCTGGTGCAACTTTTTCATGCAATTTAATCAGGACATTTAATGAATTTGGTTATCAAAAGAAAAATTTAAATATCACTTTTAGCAAAATATTCCAAGGTGCTTCGCAGGAGCATTAACGAAGAATAATTATCACCAAGCCAAATGAGGAGACAATAGGGCAGATGGATAAAAGTTTGATGTAGAATATAAAAGTAGAAGAAACAAGAGCAGGAGGAGGCCATGTGCACCATTCAATGAGATCATGATTGATCTTCTAGATCAAGAACAGATCCTATATTCCTTATCTCCTTTAGCATTCAGAAATCTATCAATCTCTTTACCGAATCAAATCAATCACTGTGCATCCATTCCCCTCTGGGATACAGAACACTGGGAAGGGGATGTGAAAGAGGTGATTGGTTCAGAAGTCTGACAGCAGTGGGGAGGAAGCTGTTCTTGAGTACAGTGGGCAATTAGGAAGGGAAATGACACATTGGTCTTTATTGCTGGAGATTTGTGTTCAAAGGTAAAGATGTCTTACCATAGTTATATAAAGCCTTGCTGAGGACCACACCTGGAGTATTGGGTAAAGTTGTGGTCATTTTACTCGAAAAGGAATATGTTTGTTACAGAGGGAGTGCAGCAAGGATTCACCAGAGTGGTTCTTGGATGGTGGGCCTGTCATATGAGGAGAAATTGAGTTGATGGGGCTTCTTTACTCTGGAGTTTTTCAAGTAATGGGAAGTGATTTAATTGAAATGGACAAAATTCATAGCGGGTGCAGCAGGATGATGCAGGGAGGATGTTTACCCTGGCTGAAGAGTCACAGGCTGGATTGAAGTGAGGAAAAACTCAGGGGGGTAGCAACTTTCCCTCAAAGAACTCCCGCGGATCAGTCAAATAGGATTTCCCTTTCCTAAGTTCATGTCGTCTCTGCTTAATCATATTATTATTATCTAATTATCTCAATAGCACATCCTATATTATAAATGACAGCATTTTCCCTACTACCAATATCAAGCTAAAAAGAAATACCAGGGTCACATCTGCATCTGTTCTACAAACTCAGTTTTGGGGTTGCCTTTAGGAGGGAGGAGAGGGGCAGAGATGGAGACGTTCAAGAAGGGACTTCCAGAGTTTAGTGCCTTAACAGCTGAATACAGGCCCACATTGTTGCAGTGATTCAATTTAAGGATGATCAAAATATGATAGGTCAGAGAGCAGGAGGAGATTTACAGGATTAGAGAAGTCATGTACGTTGAGAGGACAAAACCATGGAGTGATTTGAAAACAGAGGGGGAGTTTTAAAAACGAGGCATTGTTCAGCTGTGAGTGAGTGCTGGGAGGTGGGTGAAAGGGATGGTGTGAGATAGGATGTGCAGAGCTTTCAAACATGTAGTGTGGAATGATTAAGGGTAGGACGGAATTAGTATGGTGAAGTCTAAAAAGGGTGTGTTGAAGGTTCCTGCATCAGATGAATTGAGGTATCACATTTGTGCATCAGTTCTTGGATTGGAAACACTTGCAGCTTTCCTAATGTTTAACTCTTTGTTTCTTGAGGCCTCACAATTGTTTCCATCTCTCAAACATTTTTCTCAAATATCGGCAAGATTTAAAGTAGAAAGGTTGGTGTGACCTTCCCCTCGAATCTTCCCAACTCCTCTGCCTCCACGACCCCCTCATTGCCCATCTCTAACCCCACCTCCACTACCCACCCTCCTACTGCCGCCACCCGCCCTGGGGAAAAAAATTACTGCACGGGCACTCGAAGCAACCAATCAAGGTCTGTGTTCAGTAGTTTCAGTTCCTGGAAGTCCCTACTGAATCGGGGAAGCACATTCACCACAAGGACTGCAACAATTCAAGGTGAAGACCCACAACCAACTCTGAATGAGAACAGAGATTGGGCAACAAACGTCAACCTTGATACTGACGCCCGTCTCACATGAAGGAAAAAGCAGATTACTGGCTTGGTTTAGTAAAGAGTCACAAGAGTCAGGGAGCTATCATGAGGGCAGAGAAAAGGTGCAAGCAATAAACCCAGTACAATGGAAGGGAGATAATTTCCATTTGGAGGCTACTCAATGAAAGGCCAAAGGCCTGAGCAAAATAAAGCATAAACTTATGGATGCAAATAACTATAATGCCTGCCTAATCTACCAAAAGCTTAGTAGAGTGCTTGTCTTAGACAGAATTCATTCAAAGCATGGGCCTCTGTACCTCCTGCTGCAACTGGATCCTCAGCTTCCTTATCGGGAGACCACAGTCAGTGCGGATCGGTAGTAACGTCTCCTCCTCACTGACAATCAACACCGGCGTGCCTCAAGGATGCATGCTTAGCCCATTGCTCTACTCTCTCTATACTTATGACTGTGTGGCTAGGAACAGTTCAAGCACCATCTATAAATTCGCCAATGACACCACTGTTGTTGGCAGAATCTCAGATGGTGATGAGGAGGCGTACAGGAGTGAGATAGATTGGCTGGTTGAGTGGTGTCGCAACAACAACCTCACAATCAATGGCAGCAAGACCAAGGAATTGATTGTGGACTTCAGGAAGGGGAAGTCGGGAGAACACACACCAGTCTGCATTGAGGGGTTAGCGGTGGAAAGGGTGAGCAGCTTCAAGTTCCTGAGCGTCAGCATCTCAGAGGATCTATCCTGGGCCCAACACATTGATGCAATCATGAAGAAGGCACGCCAGCAAGGAGTTTGAGGAGATTTGGTATGTCACCAAAGACTCTTGCAAATTTCTACGGATGTACGGTGGAGAGCATTCTGACTGGTTGCATCACCGCCTGGTATAGAGGCTCCAATGTGCAATATCGAAAGAGGCTGCAGAGTGTTGTAGACTCAGCCAGCTCCATCATGGGCACAACCCTCCCCACCACCGCGGACATCTTCAAGAGGCAGTACTACCATCGGGGAGGAGGTACAGGAGCCTGAAGACCCACACTCAACGTTTCAGGAACAGCTTCTTCATCTCCACCATCAGATTTCTGAACCATCCATGAACACTACCTCATTTTTCTTCTTTTGCACTATTTATATATTTTTGTAATTTTTATGTCTTTATGTCTTGCACTGTACTGCTGCCACAAAACAACAAATTTCACGACATACATCAGTGATAATAAACCTGATTCTGATTCACTTGACTCTGACACTGAAAGGATTCAAGGTACAATCTTGGACAGATGATTTGAAAAGTGCATGAAGTTCAGGCCTGGTGTGAAAGTACGAGGAGAGGTTGGAGCAAAACACCAAGGAAAACAAGTTGTACTGAGCTAGAGAAATGATGGGGGCTCATGCCAAATGGTTGAAATAGTCTCAGTCTGTTTCCCAGGGTAGGGGAGTCTAAAACTAGAGGGTCTAGGCTTAAGGTGAGAGGGGAAAGATTTAAAGGAGACCGGAGAGGCAAGTTTTTCACACAGAGGGTGCAGGGGGTATGGGATAAGCTGCCAGAGGAAGTGGTAGAGGCAGGTAGAATTACAACAAATAAAAGACATTTGTTCAGGTACATGGATAGGAAAGGTTCAGAAGGATATGGGCCAAATGGAGGCAAAGGGGACTATTTTAGGAAGGCAACTTGGTCAACATGGACAAGTTGAGCCAAAAGGCTGTATGCTGTTTTCTGTGCTGTATAACTCGATAAAATGAGCTAACATTTCATGGGCAGGTTATATCATATTCAGGGACTATAAGTAGGTGGGCTTTAATGAACATAGAATACAATGTATCTGAAAGGGCATTCTAATCAAAAGCTGGCCTGCTTGGTGTTGATCAATATCTAACTTGAAAGTATAATTGCTTGCTTGTAAAATTCTCTGCATCTTAGAAGCTAACTTGGGCTCAAGAGGTCAAGCTATTTAATGAGACCAGACTGGATGTTCTGTACAGCATCAGTCCAACAATGCTCATGGCTAAAAGTGCCAATGGTGCAATAAAAACAAAGCAGTAACTCAGGGTGTGAAATGAATTATATTTGTGAATTAATCAGACAACAGCAAAACCTTGGAGATTGAATGGGAAACTGTTACCTGCACTATCTATTCAAAGGAAACGTCGAGACAAAATGAGAAATTCTGAATTCAAAAACAAAAGGGTAGAGGGGCCTGGCTTGCAGGCAAGTCTTGCCGACAAAGCATATGTAAAATTAATTTCAAAATACATACAAGTTATAATGTAAAAGCAACTAAGTTGGGGGGGCCAGACAGTTCACTTAGTTTTAACCACATTTGCTGCACATGTTCCAATATCCATCAATTTCTTTCCTATTCATCCTGAATGTTAATATAATTTCTGTGTCAATCACAACTCTCCACACAAATAAGATTTTCCTGCCCTCTATTTAAGAAATTACGTTTTTCTTCCTGTACCTGTGTCCCTTCATTACTGAGCACTGACTGGAAGCAGTGAATCCATCTCGTTTGCTAGTCTCCTGTGTGTCTGATGTGGCTCATCAACTTGGGAGACTTTCCCCATGAAATGCCCAGGCAAGTCATATAGTTCAAGGGCTAATTAAAGAAGGACAATAAATGCACAGAACATCATCGAACAGATTAAACTATAAAAAAATGCTTCTCTCTGCCGATAAAATTTTAAAATCTTCTGCAATATTGCAGTGTAATCTGGAATATTTCAATGAAGCAAGGTGAGACTTTGTAGCTGAGGTGTGCCAATTGCCACATTTCCCACAATTAGGATTGAATACTCACTCTTCTTTAAAATGCTTCCACTTCCTCATCAAATTTTGCTTGACCTTTGGAAATAAATAAGCAAGAGATAGGCAGACTTCAGGACATCTCAAAGTGGCTCTGTTATTGATTTTCTGTCATCTGTTCCATGACCACTAATACAAACACTCTGATGTTGCTGCAATTACGTATATCTTTCTTGGGGTAGACCTGACACATCACAAATCAACAGCAAAATCCTTATACTAATAGCTCCATTCAATCTGCTGCAAGAAATGAGTCTAATGACACGGTGGAGCAGGCGGTGTTCCAGATGAAAGCCAATTCATCCTGAGGGATGGGAGTCAGAGCTTCAGTCGCGTCACCAAGACAACCGTTCAAACAAGTCATTGAAAAATGTGTCGGCATTGTAAGTCATTGACTGCGTATGTTTGTCAATGTCTAGAGAAAGGCTTGTACATGAGTGAAATACCAGGACTGCGCAGCTGAGAAACTAGGAGGGAGAAATCTACAGTAGCAAGAGCAAACCATTTAAATATGTCTCCTGAGAGGTGTTGGTGGGCAGACTCTCGAAGTGAGTCTTACTTGCTCTGAATCTGCACTGCCTGATGTAAGAACATAAGAACATGAGAAATAGCGACAGGAGCAAACCATATGGTCCTCTGAACCTGTTCCACCATTCAGGAGGATCAGGGATGATCTGATTTTTTGCCTCAACTCCACATTCCCATCTCGAAAAGCAAAGAAGGCAGATGCTGGAAACCTGAGATAAAAACAGAAAATGCTGGGAACACTCAGCAGGTCAGGCAGCATCCACAGAGATAGAAACAGAGTTACTGTTTCAGGTCGATGATCTTTTGTCAAGACTGATAGAATTTAGAAAACTGGCATTCAAGGGACTGAATTATGGAGAGAGGTTGAGCAGGTTGGGACTTTTTTCATTGGAGCGTAGGAGAATGAGGGGTGATCTCATAGAAGTGTATAAAATCATGAGGGGCATAGACAGGGTGAATGCACACAGTCTCTTTCCCAGGTTGGGGAATCAAGAACTAGAGGGCATAGGTTTAGTGTGAGAGGGGAGAGATTTAATAGGAACCTGAGGGGCAACTTTTTCACCCATGTATGGAGTGAGCTGCCAGAGGAAGTGTTTGAGGCAGGTACACTAACAACATTTAAAAGACACTTGGACAGGTCCATGGATAGGAAAGGTTTAGAGAGATGTGGGCCAAATGTGGGCAAATGGGATTAGCTTAGATGGGAATCTTGGTCAGCATAGACCAGTTGGGTTGAAGAGCCTGCTTATGTGCTGTATGACTCTATGATGCTATGTTTTAAGTTGCAGAGAAGGGAGGGGTGTAGAGAACAAAGGGAATGTCTGTGGTAGGATGGATACCAAGAGAAAATGGATGGTGCAGATCTGTACCACTTTCACTGCCTGTTTTCCATAACCCTTGAATCTAAGCTTTGAATACATTTAGTGATTCAACCTCCAGAGTGCTTCATTGTAGAGAATTCCAAAGGTTCCCAACTTCCTGCAAGAAGAAATTCCTCCTCATCCCCATCTTAAATGGGGACCCCCTATTTCAGAAACTACATTCCCTGCTTCTAGAGTCCCCCACAAGAGGAAACATCCTCTCAGTATTGAGCTTGTTAAGCCCATAAGAACATAAGAAGTAGAAGAAAGAGTAGACCTTTTGGTCCCTTGCATCTGCTCTACCATTCGAGAAGGTCATGGCTGAACTTTTATTTAGCACAGTTTTCCTGTACTCTTCTTTTATATATATAAAATAAATCTTTTTCTTTCTTTTCTTTTATATTATATTCACTTACTAAGAGATCGTTGGATCTACAGATTTTTTATATTTTATTGTTCTTTATGATTATCTATGCCATGATTGTTCTCCTTATCTCTTTGTATTACATGTACAAACATTGATGTTATATATTAATCTGTATTAATTTGAAAACTAATAAAAAGATTGAAAAAGATAAGTTTTCCTGTACTAACTCCATATTCCTTCATCCCTTAATAGTCAAAAACCTTGAATATACTCAGTATTCTTGGGTAGAAAATTCCAAAGATTCATCACCCTATTGATGAATAAACCTCCCCATCCTTGTCCTGAATGGAGGACCCCTCATTTCTGAGACTCTGCCTCCTGGTTGTAAACACAGCAGCCAAGGGAAACATTGACTCCACATCTTCTCTGTAATAGCCCATGAAAATTTTGTACATTTCAATGAGATCATCTCTCACTTTTCATAACTCGAGGGAGTACAACCCTGGCCTGCTTGATCTCTCCTCATAGGACAAGTGTGCTGTCCCAGGACTCAATCTGCTGACAAACAGTCCACTGGAGGAACTCAGCTGGTCGAGCAACATCTGTACAAGGAAGGGAATCGGTGACGATGCAGGGTTTTGACCCGAAATGTTGACGATTCCACTCCCGCCACAGATGCCACTTGACCCATTGAGTTCCTCCAGCAGACTGTTTGTTGCTCCAGATTCTAGCAGCTGCAGCCTCTTGTGTTTTCAATCTGCTGAACCTTTGCTGCACTCCCTCTGCCACAAGAATATCCTTCCTTAGCTCCGGAGAACAGACACACGGTACTCCAGATGCAGTCTTGCCAGAGCCCTATAAAATGTTGCTAAGGTGTAAGATAAGATTTCTTTATTAGTCACATGTACACTGAAACACTCACTGAAATGCACCTTTGCGTAGAGTGTTCTGGGGGCAGTCCGCAAGTGTCGCCACGCTTCTGGCGCCAACATAGCATGCCCACAACTTCCTAACCCATACGCCTTTGGAATGTGGGAGGAAACCGGAGCACCCAGAGGAAACCCCCACAGACACAGGGAGAATATACAAACTCCTTACAGACAGCCGCCGGAATTGAACCTGGGTTGCTGGCGCTGTAAAGCGTTACGCTAACCGCTACACTACCGTGCCTGCCTGCCTTTACCCTTTTTCTTAAGTCTTCTTGCAATTTTCATATAAGCTTGCAATACTTACATGTTAACTTGCAGACATCCATGTACATGGACACCCAGGTCCCTCTGAACACCAACATTTTTAAATTTCCTACCCTTTAAAAATATTCTGCCTTTCTATGTTTTTCTACCAAAGTGAATGACTTCACATTCTTTCACATTATATTCCCCACCATTCATTTAATCTCTCTGAATCCCCCTGAAGCCTCTCTGCATCCTTACAACTCACACTACCATTCAGTTTTGAATTGTCAGCAACTTAGATACAATGCACATGAACCAGTACCTGGCCCCCTCAAAAACTCATTGACAGAGACTGTGAACACCCAGATCCTGGCATTAATCGCTGTAATATCCCATTCGTAGCTTCCCAACCTGAAAATACCCTTTATTCCAACTTGCTCCTTTCTTTCTGTTAATCAATCCTCAGACTATGTCAGTATCTCATTCCCAATCCATGTGCTCACCTATTGTTTAATATCTTCTAAAGGTATGGTGAACATCCAAATACATGACATCCATGACTTCACCCTAACCCAGTCTGGTCTGGTACAGCAATTTGAATGTGCAGAAATGTAAGAAGCTGCAGAGAGTATTGGACTCAGCCCAATACATCACAGGCACATCCCTCCCCACCATCAGTAGTATTCACAGGAGGTGCTGCCTCAAGAAGGCAACATCCATCAAAGATCCCCACCATCCGGGCCATGCCATCTTCTCACAGCTACCATCAGGCAGGAGGTACAGAAGCCTGAAGTCCCACGCCACCAGGTTCAGGAACAGCTACTTCCCTTCAATCATTCGGTTCTTGAAACAACTGGCACAACCCTAATCACTACAGATTAGCAACACTGTGACCACTTTGATCACTTTGTACTAAAATGGACTTTTTATTTGTTTTAATTGTGTTCTTTCTTCTAAAAATTGTGTATAATTTACATCTAATTTATGCTTTTCTTGTGAATGCTGCTTATCTGATGCTCTGTGCCTGTGATGCTGCTGCAAGTAAGTTTTTCATTGCATCTGTGCACACGTGGACTTGTGCAGATGACAATAAACTCCACTTTGACTTTGATTAGTCAGATATTTTCTGGTTTCCTTTCCTGTGCAGTGTTGTGCCTGATCCTTCACTACATTACAAACTCCATCATGTTGGGCTTTATACATGTTACATATATACATGTATTATATGTGTTACATCTACAACGGGCATTCCGGGAACCAAATTAAAGCAACCTTTAATCCATTTCTCCATGTAACTGAGCTGACCGATCCCCGTTTGAGAATCCTTCACTGAAGTCTCTGCATCTTAAAACTAAGTTGCAGTGCACCCACGACATTGACTGTCTTCCGCAGGGCACCTGCATCACCCATTGCACAATGGAAAGGTTGTGGCCCAAAAGGTTGCAAAGAAAAAAAGTGAGGAGGACGATTAGAGAAATTGTTGGGAAAATTATAGGATTGAAACACAGTGAAGAAGCTGGAACTGTGGCACACACCACACACCACAGAGTGAAATCCATCAAGTGAGGTCTACAGAGACACAAGAGACTGCAGATGCTGGAATCTGCAGCAACAAACAAGATGCTGGAGGAACTCAGCGGGTCAGGCAGCATCTGTGGAGAAAAATGGACAGTTGAGGTTTTGGGTCGAGACCCTTCATCTGGACTCCCATTTCATCAGGTTTACCCATACAAGCACAGCTAAGTGCTACAGATCCCATAGATGGTTCTCCACAGTTTGGTGGCACTCTTGCTTCTGAGTCAGAAGGTTGGGTGTTCAAGTCCCATCCTAGAGACTTGAGTACTAAAATATTATCTGATGCTCCAGTAAAGTTCACAGATCATATTTCCTTATGACATACAAGGAGGCCATTCAGACCATCAAATCAATGCTGGCTTTCAGTGCAATACCATCGATCCCATTTGCCCATTTATTTCCCTGTCACCTATTCTCTCTCACGTGCCCATCAACTTCATCCTAAAGAAGCAAAGGACTACAGATGCTGGAATCTAGATGAAATGCACAATAATGCTGGAGGAACTCAGCAGGCCAGGCAGCATCCATGGAGAAAAGCAGGCGGTCAACATCTTGGTCAGGACCCTTCTTCAGGACTGAAGATAGGAAAAGGGGAAGCCCAATACATAGGAGGGAATAGCAGAGCAGTGATAGGTGGACAAAAGAGGGGAGGTGGGGTGGGCACAAGGTGGTGATAGGTAGATGCAGGTAAGAGATAGTAATAGGCAGATGGGGGGGGGAGGAGGGGAGAGCAGATCGACTGGGGGATGGGTCCTTTAAGGAGAGAGGGAAAAAAGGTAGAAAAAAAAGAGGCTAGGAAAGGGAAAAAGAGAAGAACCATGGTGGGGGGGGGGGTGGTTGTGGGGAAGGGGGCATGGGGATTACTTAAAGTGGGAGAATTCAATATTCATGCCGTTAGGCTGCAAGGTTCCAAGACGGAAAAAGAGTTGCTGTTCCTCCAGTTTGCGCTTGGAATTCTCCTGGCAGTGGAGGAGGCTGAGGACTGTCATATCAGTGATGGAGTGGGAGGGGGAGTTGAAGTGACTGGCAACGGGGAGATGCAGATCACGGTTACGGACGGAGCGCAGTTGTTCTGCAAAATGGTCACCTCTTCTGCGTTTGGTCCCCCCAATGTAGAGGAGGCCACACTTGGAGCATCGAATGCAGTAGAAGATATTAAGGGAGGTGCAGGTGAATCCCTGTCTCATCTGAAAGGACTGTTTGGGTCCCTGGATGGAGGTGGCGTTGGGGCAGGTGTTGCACCAATGGCGGGACAGTGGAAAGTTTCCGGGGTGGGAGCGGGATGGGTAGGAGGGAGAGGAGTGAAGTAGGGGGTTGAGGAGAGAGCGGTCCCTGCAAAAGGCAGAAAGGGAAAGGCAGAGAGGGTTTCTCCCTAATTCTCCTGTCATCCACTTACACTAGGAGTAATATACACTGGACAATTAACCTATCAACTGGGACATTTTAGGGACATGGGAAGAAATGGGAGCACCCAGGGGAAACCCCTGTGGGCACAGAGAGAACTTGCAAACTCAACACACAGACAGTGCGGGAGATCAGGCTCAAACCCTGGTCGAGGCAGCAGCACTACCTGCTGTGCCTCCCTGTGTTGAGGAAGGAGGTGCTGGCTTTCAGATGCTGCTCTGTGTGCTTTCATAGGTGGATGCAAAAGATCCCATGATGTTATTATAAAAGACAGCATAGTCCTGGCCAATATTAAATCCTCAATTAACATCACAAGCAGAGATTATCTGATTATTAACACATTGCTCTCTATGGGAGTTTGCTGGGCACAAATTGGTTGGCCCATTCATTGCAACAGTGCGTAGACTTCAAAAGCACTTTGTTGGCTGTTTAATGCTTTGGCACATTCTGAAAACAATGTGGAAAGTGCTATATAAAGGTAATTCTTTCTTTAGTTCTCCAAAATCTGCAGGACTAATCCAAATCAGGTCCTTGGAGAACTATCAAAAGGACTCTATATAAAAAAAATTTGTAAATGCTTTGTTTTCCAATAAATATTGCATGTTTAAGTGGGGTGGGGGGAGAGATCTGTTTGATGACATTCAGGCATTATCCAATTAGATATGAAGAGTCTACCAGATTTCCAGTTGGCTGTGGGAAGTTAGGAAACAAGGCATTTGTGCAAATGACAAATGACTTTGAAGTTACTTTCTCGGTTTGTATCATAACTGCCCACAACTGGCTGTAAGGTCATCCCCTCTCTCCACAGGTGCTGCCTGATCTACGGGGTATTTACATCATTCTTTTGGTTCCACCTCCTCCAGAATTGCATTTCACCACTTTTACATGGCCCTATGTTCATTCTCTCTCTCTCTCTCTCACACACACACACAGATACTCTCTCTCTCTCACACACACACACCCACACACACACTCTCTCTCTCTCTCACACAGACTCTGTCTCTCTCTTTCTCTCTCTCACACACAGACTCTCTCTCTCTCTCTCTCTCTCTCCCACTCTCCCTCACTGCCCTCATTAATCTATCAACCAGTTGGCTTTGTAAACAGTGTATCACCATGGCAATCCTGGTCTCACCCTATCAGAGACATTCCCTTTGTCCTATCCATCAGACCCCCACCCTCCCAGCAATATAAAACTAACTTGTTTGCTCAATTTACCAGTTCCAACGAGAGGTCTCAACCTGAAACATTAAACATTCTCCACAAACCTGCCTGACCTGCTGAATATTCCTAGTGTTCATTTTCCTTTTTTCTATGTATGACCTGTTTTTAAATTTGCGATTCAGATAGCCTGACAGTATTTTAATGGTACTGTGAGCAACTCAGGGGTAGTTACTGGTTTCATTACATTCACAGAAGCTGAACTCAAGAGACAAGGGCCTCTCTATGGTGATGGGAGCTCAACGCATAATGAGCAACTGTTCTGCATTGAAGTGATTCCTATTGTTTATCCAACAAACTGAATTTATTAAGTACTGTTAACATTTTAAAAATTTAAGGCAATCAAAGGGACTGGAAATCGGTGTAAAGAAAGGTAGTGTTTCATCAAGACTTTTGAATGTAAGCAGAATGTAATCACACAAGACAACATTCCAAGGGTCAGGGTAACCAGAAGGCTGGTCAATGAGGTAGATTTAAAGGAGCATTAAAGGATGAGAGATGGAGAGCAGAGAGGATTTGTTAGGGAATTTCGGACATTAGAGAGCAGGCACTTGAAGCCACAGCTCACCCCCGCCATCCCTGCCATGGCGGAGTGAAGAAAGCTTGAGGTCAAGATTGGAGGGAGGTGCAGGAGATGTAGGGGAGGAGCTGACAATGTTTCCCTCTTGCTGTTAACAGGAGTCTGTCATAATTATAGAATATTTATTTATTAATTTATTTAAAAATCCATTTGTGTCTGATGCAACTCACAGCAATCCAAACTATATTTAGAAATGTGACACATTTGATGTGACAATAGAGGGGCTCAGGGGAGGGTCTAGATTGGAGCTCTCTAGATTTTGGTGAGAGTTACTGCAGGAAGCAGCGTTTTATCCAAAGCCAGAAAACCATTCCAGAGCCATTTTGGCCCGGACTTTCCATTCTCCTCACTTCAGAACTGCGAGACAAATATCACCATGTCAAGGTCCATGGAGATAAGCATCACCACATTAGAGATCTGCTGGGTATACATTAAAAATGTCAATCCAAACCCAACCTTACCCAACCACAGTCACTCCAAACCCACCGAGCCACTACCAATCCCAACCAGAGCCAACCACACCAATCCAAATCCAATCTGGCCACAGACAATCCAAACCCAACCCAACCCAACCACACCAATCCAAACCCAACCAGACCAGGGCCAATCCAACCACACCCAATACAAAACCAACATAACCACACCAATCTAAATCTGACCTGACCATGACCAATCCAAACCCAACCTCAGCATGGGCAATGCAAATGCCAATCTGAGAACGAAGACATAATTTTTTTTTCAGACCCAACATAATCCAGATGCCTTTGCAGAACTTGCTTTGCTGCTTGCACAATTATATTGATCAAGAACAGAGGACACATGGTGACACAAAGCAAATCAACCCGGCACGGATAAAGTACTGGGCTGGCAAGGCATGGCCAGAATTGACCCAAACCTTAATTTTTATCAAGAGATAATCATGACCAGACCTGGCCCTGACTCATATAGTTGGTCCTGTCAGCCTCGACAATACAGGCACGCCACAATTTGTTTTCATTTTCAAATTCACCTTGTACAAAAGCAACCAACACATAACCTGGAGCTATTTGCAGTTTGGTTGTTAACCTACCACCAAAAAAAAAATCTCCTTCAGCAAGAGAGGAGAAAAAGAGCCACAGGTATTTTGTTTTCATCCTCTAACGGTGCAGAAAATGAAGCTCTAGGGTGCGGAAATATGATTGGTTGGTTGATGTGTCACCGGTGCTGGAGCTGGTACTTCTACATCTGTCAGCTGAATCCTTAGTTTGCTGCTTTCTCATTAGCTATATAATCTCTTCAGTTGCATTGGGTTGCCAGGTAGAATGGTACAGCACAGATGGGGGCCATTCAGCCCATCAAGCTTGTACCTGTGGATCTGCTTGCAAGTGCCTAGCCCTCTTACACTCTTGTTTGGTCGTAGTCGGAACAAGTGAAAGTGGTTTTCACAATAATGCGATGTTCCTCCACATGGGATGTAGAGGTGGGAAGGTAAGTACATTAGAAATTAAATTTTAAATGATTCTGTCAAATCCAACATAAGACTTGCATTTTCAAATCTGTAAGACTTATGTCAAAGCAATTCATGTACTTTGCAGTGTTGACATACTATATGAGATTCAGCATTTATTTTGCCCACACAGCACTGAGATGAAGGATCAGTTAATCTCTTTTAGTGCTGGTTGAGGAAGGCATATTAAGCTGGAACACCTGGGTGGCTCTCTATGCTTCAATAATCTGACAGATCTGTAAAATCCATCTGAAAACCCTGGATCAGACAGAACTGGCCTTGACTGACCCTCTCATCTAAAGGGCAGTACCTCCAACAAAGTAGCACTCTGCAGTACTGCCCAGTAGACCACATTTTAACCCAGATCCAACCCTTCAAATGGAAAGCTAAGTTGGCGGGATGATTTGTACTGCGTTTCCATCCTCTCTCTCAAACTTAACACCATTCCAAACCCCAATGAAATTTGGTACTGGAAGGTTACCTTTTCCAGAGGTGAAGTTGGGCAAATGTTTGCAGAAGCAACAGAATAAGAGTCGTCGAGATGTGCAGCGCGGAAACAAGCCCTTCGCAGCAATTTGTCCATGCTGACCACTTGCATCCACCACTTTCTCCGGCAGCTCGTTCGATTTACCTACCACCCTCTGTGTGAAGAAGTTGCCCCTCAGATCCCTTTTAAATCTTTCCCTTCTCACAAACTTATGCCCTCTGGTCTTTGACTCCCCTACCCGGAAAAAAGACTTGTGACCATCCACCTTATCTTCTCCTCTCATGATATCATAAACCTCTGTAAGGTCACGTCCTAGCCTCCTTCACTTCAGGGAAAACAGAGCCAGCCTATCCAGTCTCTCCTTATAACTCAAGCCCTCCAGTCCCAGCAACATCCTTGTGAACCTTTTCTCCACTCTCTCTATCTTAACCACATCCTTCCTATCGTATGGCGACCAGAACTGCACACAAGATTCTAGCTGTGGTCTTACTAATGTCCTGTTGTAACTTTTGCTTGCTCTAAACTTTTTTTTGTTGTACCAAAATTTTACTTTAACAGAGAAAAAAGTCACAACCTATCCAGTCTCTCCTTATAGCTCAAGCCCTCCAGTCCCAGTCACATCCCCCTGAATTTTTTCTGCACCCTTTCCAGCTTAGTGACATCCTTCCTATACCCAGGTGACCAGACTGCAGAGAGTATCCCAGGTACAACCTGTCCAACGTCTTGTACAGCTGTAGCGTGATGTTCTGAGATTCATATGTAGCCTGATATAGCCTGACAAATGAAAGCAAGAGTGCCAAACACCTTCTTCACTTGCTGACCTTTTTGGCCATCTATACTAATCCCATTTGCCTGAATAAATATTACCCTGACCCCATAAGGATACCCAGGATCACTGGAGTTGGGTTTGCACAGAGGAGGGGTTTCTGTTTCCCAGCCCCTCACAATTCCTGAGCTGTGGGGAAGCTGATGAATTTTATACCCTCTCCTTCTGGCAGGGTTCCCCATTCTCTCCAGACTCCTCCTCAGGGAAAATGCCACTTGGTCCTAAACTTCACTTACGCACAGTTCTTCTGCCCTGTGAGAAAGTTTCTAGCCCAATGATTTTTAAGTAATTGCAGGGTCAGAAAAAGGGGAGGGAATGGAGAGGCAGAGAGATAAAGGGGAAGGGTACTCCAGCCACAGGGTGAATGGCGAGAGTGGTTGGACAAGACTATGAAATGCCATGGGATATGTTATTGCACTATGGGTTCTACACAAATGCAAGCTGATGGGATAGAACCATTCATAGCCACTTTATGGTACATGGGGATTATCCCCAATGCAAGTGCAATCCAATGATGGACATTGTATGGAGGACTTGCTGTAACTTCTTGTCTGTCTATAGTTTCTTGACCTCTAAATGCTTTCTCATCATAGATTCCTCTCTCATAACTCCTGTTCATTTCTCTGCCATCTCAATAACTACACAACAATTGTCTTAAGAGATGCTATTGACGTCCTTGCACTTAGCACTGGTAAATATGACCTTTATTTGACCCAACATGTGCTTTCTGCTTCTGAAAGCTATTGGACTCTGGGCCATTTCACTTGTACATCTACAGATCTCAGCATTTTCCAAGGGCACACTTTCTTATTGCTTCGTTCTTAAACTGCATCAGCTTGTTCACAATTCCAAAGCATTGAATGGCCTTTTTCAAATTAATGTAGCCTAAGGCTACAGTTATAGCTTTGTCACTGCCACAGTGCACTTTGTAATTACACAGGGCGCAACAAAATTCTGTCAAAATCTATGTTTACCCTGATTAACTGTTGCAGTCCCAGTATTAACCCAAGGATATTATCCAAAGCTACTCATTTCCTGAACCTGAATCCGAAACTTCTCCATAGTCAAGTCATGCTTCCAAATTAATTGACTTAATGCAGAGAAATCAGTCACTCTCAAGCTGGAGATAATGGCATAGTGTATGGTCGGGCTCCTTTCCAAACGAAAATACAGTCAATATTGACACTCTGTCAAAAATGATCACCCAATCTTGATTGTCAGTGGGAGTTTAATACTCAATCTTCCTTTCTAACCTCCCTGTGCAACGCGAAGTCATCTTATCCAAAATTATTATATAACAATGCTTCACATCCTTTGAAACATGGGGCCCTGAACCAAGTGCAGGTAAAAATCCATTATATTTAATGCAATCTATCCTTCAATTTCTTTGCGAGCTTCTTCAAATATTTTACAAGGCACAAATTAGCAAGAAATACAGACACTTCATGACCAGATGTGTCAATTCAGATTCTGATTATCTCTTTAGGCCTCTAGTTTATTTGGTGCATTGAAAGAAAAGTATTAGATTTAAGCTATTTCATAAGAGCTTATCTAATATGTTCAGGAGCAGTGCTGTGGGCATCTCATGATGCAGTGGACATTTTATTCTGCTGTATACAACTTCTAAGTGTCTAAATGCAGATCACGAACAGTAACAATAATTGAATTCCCACCAATCTTGGACCCAAGAAGTTATGAAATTTTAACTTAAAAAGGTTATTGTTGCTGAAAACCTAATGCTACCTTGTCTGAATTTGTAATATCAGAATCAACATTTTCTTTGAGATGCTAGTTTAAACCATTCACTGCCAGATCCTCAGTGTTTCTGCCAGAATAAATTCAGACTACAGGAACTGCTACCTTGTACCAGCACAGAAATAATTCTGTGATTACAAGAGGGAGTCTTGTAATAATTTTTTTTTTCTTTTCAGTTTCTCTGCTGTGTCAGATGGGGTTTAGTGGACAGAACCTGACATCAATAAAGAAGCTGGATTGTTGAATAAAAAATCCTGTTGGTTCACTGATGTCCTTCTGGGAAGTAAACCTGCTGCCCTTTGTAAGTGTATCTGGTCTCACACCAGTAAGGTTGATGCTACCACATGGCTTAACCGAGCTGTATGACATTGGTGCATGTTGCAAGAGGCAATTTGACCCCTTGTGGCTGATCTGCCATTCAATAGCTGATCCATTGCCTCAGCACCACTTACCTGCACTAAACCCTCTGAATATCCAAAAATTTTCCAATCTCTGGCTTTAATGCACTCAGAAACTGAGCCTCTGCAGCCCTCTGAGAAAATTTCAAACATTCATGGCATTCTGGGTAAAGAAATTTCTCCTTATCCTTGTCCTGAATGGACGTCCCCTTATTTTGAAATTGTTACCCTTTTGTTCTAGACACCCCAGCCTGAAAGAACATCATCCACCTTGAAGCCCTTGTCGAAGTTTTGTATGCTACAATGAGATCACCTCTCATTCTTCTAAACTTCAGAGTGCAATGGTCCATTCTGCTTAATCTCTGCTAATAGAACAGCAACCCATTCCAGGAATCAATCCCTCAGCCCCTTAAACCTGCTACCAAGTTTACCTGCACCACTCAAGGTGTACAAAAGGTCAAGGAACAACCTTCCATCACCACCTTCACAGGGCGAGTCAGGATGGGTAATGTGCCGACTTTCCCAATGCCCCACACATATCAGAAGAATGCATTTCAAAATAACTCTACGATCAAGGTCCCAACTATTGCAAACCCTGCTGTCAGCATAAGACCTCATTAGCAAAAGCACGATTAGGAAAACTGAAGCAGCCTCCCCAATTCTTGACATTACCAATCTTAATTTACTGTTAATCTGATGTGTGAAAGCATTGCAGTTAGTGTGTTGATCTCTGCACTTGGTTATGCAATTGGCATTACTAAAGATAGGTCTTGCATTTATATAGCACCATTCAGGACTTCCCCAAGTAATTAAGGTACTTAGGAAATGTGATCACTGTTGTAGTACCTTGGCACTGGGCTGAAAGGTTGGGCCCCTCTCTTTGGTAAAGAAATGGAATGATTTTGTCCTTGCCTCAGTTAGGGTATGTGCTCTGAACATCATATAATGTCAGGTGCAGGTAGGAGAGGAAGATTCAGTTCCTCAGTGTTGTCAGAATGTGGTGGAAAGTTCAGCAGAAGCAACTTGTCGATACTTTGATTAGAGATGAGTTATTTAAGCCCTTAATACTAATGAAATAATCAAAGGACCCACAAGTAAATTTGGTTCATAAAATGACACTGACGCATTGCCTGCATTACATCAGTGAATAAACGGCATAAGTACTTCACCAGCTCTAAAGCAATTTAATCTGTTTTGTTAGTGAAAAGACACTATGGAAATGCTGTCCTCTTGGCACAGTTAGTCAGGTACAACATTCAAAGAGGTAGTGGGGATGGAAGAATAAAGACCCAATGATGTTTAAAGGAGGAAAACGCTTCTTACTCTGCCTATAATATTGTGTATAATTTTCAGTGCTGCAACCCTATCACCTAGTAACAGGGAGAGAGGGAGAGAGGGAGAGAGGGAGAGAGGGAGAGAGGGAGAGAGGGAGAGAGGGAGAGAGGGAGAGAGGGAGAGAGGGAGAGAGGGAGAGAGGGAGTGTGGTTATGGAGAGAACATGCAAACCCCACACAAGACAGCACCGGAGGTCAGGATTGAACCCGGGTCTCTGGAGCTGTGAGGAAGTGGCTCTACCAGTGCACCACTCTGCTGCATTATTTCCAAACAGAAACTCCAATAGTTCAGGCATAATTCTGAATAGATTCTGGTCTGGAAACAAGGCTCATTAAGAACAATATTTTGCTCCTGAGACTAAGCCATACGGTCACTTCTCCCCCTCAACCAGAGACTAGACTGACAGCATTGCTGTTTCAGTGTCTCTTTTACGTTACTGGACTTCTGTATGAAATTGGACTGTTGGTGTCTGATCATGGAGGGCACGGTCCATGACTTACATCCAACAAGTATAAACTGACCTTCTCAGCTCCCAGGTAGTGAGGCCACTTGGGGTTCATGTTATCATCCCAGACGAGTGAAGCCAACACCATACAAAGCCTGCATCAAACATGTTATAGAGTCATAGAGCCATACAGCACAGAAACAGGCCCTTTGTCCCACCATGTCCATGACAACCATTGTACTTATCGATACTAGTCCCACTTATCTGAATTTGGTCCATAGCTTTCTAGCACTACAGTATAACAACACTTTGACCACTTTGCACTAAAACAGATTTCGTTTTTCTTTGTTTTATTGTGTTCTTTCTTGTAAAAATTGTGTATAATTTATCTTTAATTTATATTTTTCCTATGAATGCTGCTTACCTGATGCTATGTGCCTGTGATGCCGCTGCAAGTAAGTTTTTCATCGCACCTGTGCATACATGTACTTGTGCATGTGACAATAAACTCAAATTGACTTTCCAATGGAGGACCAAAATGTTGACTGTTTCTCTTTCCACAGATGCTGCCTGACCTGCTGAGTATTTCCAGCATTTTCTGGTTTTATTTCAGATTTCCAGCATCTCCAGTTTCGTTTTTGATTTTCTTCAAACACTAAACCTGGCTGAAATAAAAACAGATAATACTGGAAGTACCGAGAAGGTCAGGCAGCATCCGTGGAAAGAGAAATCAGTTAACGTTTCAGATCCCTTCATCAGAACAGGGAGAGAGCGGAAACAAAATATGCAAGAGGGAAAACAGGTTGGATTTAGGTTCCAGAGATGGTAAAGGAGGGCTGATCTGAAACAGTCATTGTTTAACAACAACCATAAGTGTAATTTAAATAGCGCCTAGTCAAATATCCCAAGGGGTTTCACAGGACCGTTTTCCAGATGCAGATCGCAGAGCTTAGGATTTTGGCCGCTGGACGCACAGTAGCCAACGACAGGCCAACTAATATTGGGGATGACAGAGTCACGGAGTCATAGAGTCATACAGCACAGAAACAGGCCCTTCGGACTAACTGGCCCATGCTGACCAAGATGCCCCATCCAAGCTAGTCCCATTTGCCAGCATTTGGCCCATATCCTTCTAAACCTTTCCTATCCATGTACCTGTCCAACCGTCTTTTAAAAGTTGTTTTTGTATCTGCCTCAACCACTTCCTCTGACACCTCATTCCACCCTCTGTGTAAAAAAGTTGCCCCTCAACTTTTTATTTATTTTCCTCATATTCCCATCAACCTTCCCCAGATTCTACCACTCACCAACACCCTAGGAACAATTGACAGTAGACAATTAACCAACCAATTTGCATTCCTTAGGGTTGTGGGAGGAAACCGGCACCCTGGGGAAACCACTGTGGTTATGGAGAGAACATGCAAACCCCACACAAGACAGCACCAGAGGTCAGGATTGAACCTGGGTCTCTGGAGCTGTGAGGAAGCAGCTCTACCAGTGCACCACTCTGCTGCATTATTTCCAAGTAGAATCGCCAGTGGTTCAGGTATAATTTTGAATGGACTCTGGTCTGGAAACAAGGCTTATATAAAGAAAAATATCACAAAACTATTAATCATGATCATGAAGCGAACATGAAACTATTGGCCCAGATTTCTCAGAGGTTTACTGGGGTGGATGAGACTATAGAGACATGGAGAGTTTTGAAAATAAGCATAATTTTAAAAACAGGGCACTGTTTAATTGGCAGTCGGTGCAGGTCTGGAAGCACAGGAATTAGGTGAATGAGACTCGGGACAAGGTGAACACAAGCAGAATTTCAGATGACCCCAGGGTTATAAAGAGTTGAGTGAGGCCAGGCAGGAGATTGGGATGGAAATAAAAAAAAATTGCAGATGCCAGAAATCTAAAACAAAGACAGAAAAGGCTGGAAATACTCAAGCATGAGGGGTCAGCAGCAGGCGAATTGAAGCAGGAACAGAGTTGGGAATGAGACCGAAAACTAGCTAGAAAATGAACAGATGAATGATAACAGCCAGAGAGCCTCACTCATTAATCATGTAATTTTGTGTTTAGTGAAGAATCCTTGTAAACATCACACCCACACACCGTATGACAGTCCTTAGACACCAAGCTCCATTAACAGCGTTACCAACTGAATGCATGAAAAGATGCACTTGAAGTGACAAGGGAACAAGGATATTCTTTGAGAAGTTAGAAGTCAGCCATTAGTATCCAACAAAACTTGTATCCACCCACACTGCACTGGATTATTTCAAATGTAAAATGCACTGGAAATTCTTGTCAAGTTGTTCGAAGCAATCACAGTCAGACTCTCCAGCACTCTGGTATACCAGCCTGCTGATGGTTCCGTGGTCCAGTCACAGTGATGAACGCATTGAATGCTGGAAGATGTGAGGAATGCGAAGGCTTCTTCTCCTCACCGGCCCGTTAGTGGGCAGAGCTGTTAGAAAGTCAGAACTAGTGGTCCTCTTGGGTATAAAATTAGAATTGCAACTCAAACCCAACCCAACTCAACCACGGCCAATCCAAACCCGACCCAACCACGGCCAATCCAAACCCGACCCAACCACGGCCAATCCAAACCCGACCCAACCACGGCCAATCCAAACCCGACCCAACCACGGCCAATCCAAACCCGACCCAACCACGGCCAATCCAAACCCGACCCAACCACGGCCAATCCAAACCCGACCCAACCACGGCCAATCCAAACCCGACTCAACCACGGCCAATCCAAACCCGACTCAACCACGGCCAATCCAAACCTGATCAAACCACAGCCAATATAAACTCAACCCAACAATGGTCAATCCAAAACATACCTAACTATTGCCAATCCAAACCCAATGCAACCACAGCTGATCAAAACCCTACCCTGAGGGAGGCTGGGGTTGGACTGCTGGAATATCCAAGCCCAACGGTGATGAAGAGGTAGAGGGATTTCGTAGCAGATGAGTTGAAGCAGGGCCAAGTACCAGTATATGGTTTGTTCCAAACCTGACCAGACCCATGCATCACCCTAAATAAAAGAATCTCAAGCATACTGGTCAGTTTGAGAATGAAACACCAAACATTGATAAAGAACAGAGGACACATGCAATATAATTAAGGGAAATCCTGAGCTGGACCAGGACGTATTTATTACAGAATATACACCCAATCTGACCTGATCTGAACCCAACACACAGGGCCAGGTCCTGCCTGACTCAGGTTGGGTAGACAGGCTCCAGACGAATGTTCTTTTTGTCTGGAGGTGCTGACCTTTCTGCCTGTGGCCTTCTGCATGTTTGAATGAGATTCAATGCAAGCTTCCAGAACGACATTTGATCTACCTTCTGGACAGCTTGTAACTTTACAGACTTGATACCGAGTTCTCCAACTTTAGGTAACTCGCTCTTTCTCTCTGTCTGGATCAGAACCAGCCATGTCTGCCAGTCATTATTTTGGCTCAGATTTCCTTTTTCTATTAGTATAGTCCAGCCTGGCCTGTCCCACAACCTTGCTCTTTGTCAACACATTACACACCCAAAGAAGCATAATCTGATCCTAACAGTTACCCCAACTGCAACATTAATTCATTTGGTCTCACCCTATCAGAGATATTCCCTTTGTTCTGCCCATCCCTCCCCACCTTCTCTGCTCCTGAAAACTAACTTGTTTTCTCTCTTCTCCAATTCTGATGAAGGGCCCCGGGCCTGTGATTTTCCCGCAGATGCTGCCTGACCTGCTTCCAGCATTTTTTTAAAATTTTAGCCTGGAGATAAAGATGTCAGAAGGAGAGATGCTTGCCTTCAGGATATTACTGTAAACTGTGATAATGCGACAGGACACAAGTCCAAAGAAAGCAAATTCAGGACAGCTGCCAGGAGCTTCTAAGTCACGAGGTGAGTAATTTTGGACACCTAATGTGCATCCCCGCATCACCATCTTCACACTAGCAACCCCTCATCCTTCCCAATACCCCAGCCAATTTTTCATTCTCGAGCAGCACGTCCTCAGAATTTAGAAGCCACTGAAGTAGTTGGATCACAGCTGCTGATTCAGTTCAGGGAAACATGACCATCCATGTTCACCCAGCAACAGCAAGAGGCTAATGGCCAGAAAATTAGGTCCAATGATTTTGGCCGAGGGGCAAGTATTGACCAAGATATCAGAGAGAACTCTCCTGCTCTTCTGTTAACCACGAATAAAGAGAGCAAACAAAGGCCTCAATCAGAACACTACACCTCTGAATGTGCAGCACTCCCTCAGCACACTGATACTGTTGGCACAAAGCCTTCAAGCTTAAAGGGCAGAGTGTAGCCCCTGAGCTTAGACTGGCTGGAGACAGAAAAGTGGAGGGGATTTGTTTCCAGAGTCAATGACATAGCAAGAGACTGAGGTTGTGAGCCTTGAAAGGACTGGGAATAAAGAGTCCACCAACACTCATTGGCTAAGGTCATGGTTGAAGAACAGGCAAAGATAAGTGGAGCAGAGCTAATCAAACTGAGTTCAAAAGGACCTGACCAGGATTGCCCACATCAGATGCATATTAGAGTCATAGAGTCGCACAACACGGAAACAGGCCCTTTGGCCCAACAGGTCCATGCTGACCAAGATTCCCAACTAAGCTCGTCCCATTTGCCTGCATTTGGCCCTTATCCCTCTAAACCTTTCCTATCCATGTACCTGTCCAAGTGCCTTTTAAATGTTGTTAATGTGCCTGCCTCAACCACTTCCTCTGGCAGCTCATTCCATAATTTGATGGATCATTGGGGTTTGGATTAGTCTGTGTCGTCTATTCTTCATTGATTATGCATACAGCAAAGAAAGTCTTTTTTCCATTTTTCTGCAAATGCCTCTGGTTCAGGTTGGGTATGGAGAAAACTGTATGTATATAAAAGCAAACTAAGAAGTATTATAAGACTATATAGGATCTGAGGAAGAACCTATTAGGCAAAAGAGACACAAGAGATGGCAGATGCTGGAATCTGGAGCAACAAACAATCTGCCGGAGGAACTCAGTGGGTCAACCAGCATCTCCAGGACATTCCTCCTACAGATGCAACTCGACCCATTGAGTTCCCCAGCAGATTGTTCATTGCTATTCACCAGGAGGGTGGTTAGAGTCGGAAATACACTGCCTGAGGGTATGACAGAGGCAGGTACAGTCACAACATTTAAGACGTCTCTAGAAGGCCAAATGCTGGTAAATGGGATTAGTGGAGATGGGTACTTGAAGGGTAGCATAAACGGTGAGCCGAAGGGCCTGCTTCTGTGCTGTTAACTCCATGGCTCTAAGTACTTGGGTCAGATTTGGATTGGCTCTGGTTGGATTTTAATTTTATAACCAAGCAGAGGTCCAAAGGCAAAAGATCAATAGCTTGACATAATTAGTCCAATTTACGTCTGTGATTTCAGGAAAAGATTTACAGAGATTGTAAAATAACAGAAAGAGCAGCCGCTAGTGTCTGATGAGGATACTATGTCACTGGTGTCCTGGAATTTCAACAGGATCCACAGCCAACCGTGTGTTTTAGTGCCAAGTTAGTTTAACCAGCAAAATTAGTTAAAAAGCACAAAGGAGAGACTGGATAGGCTGGGATTTTTTTTTCTCTGGAGTGAAGGAGGCTGAGGGGGTGACCTTATGGAGGTTTATAAAGTCGTGAGAGGCACAGAAGAAGGGCAAATTTTTCACACAGAAGGTGATGGGTATATGGAACAAACTGCCAGAGGAAGTGGTAAAGGCAGGTACAATTATAACATTTAAGAGACAATTGGACAAGTTCATGGAAAGGAAAGGAAAGGTACAATTATAACATTTAAGAGACAATTGGACAAGTTCATGGAAAGGAAAGGTTCACAGGTATAGAGGCCAAACATGCGCACATGGGACTAGATCAGGTAGGCACCTTGGTTGTTATGGATGAGTTGGGTAGAAGGACCTGTTTCCATGCTGTATAATTCTATGAATCCAAAAGGAAGAGTCTACAGAGTCCATTTTTAAAAAATCTTCAAAAGGCTTCAAATATCTAGAATCACAATCTCATCTTCTGGTAAAACCAACAAATGGAATGAACAAACAAAATCCCTGTCACTATGGCAGTGCAGTTGCCTGGGAATCAGTGATGGATGGGAGAATTACCCAATCATCTCCACTCTGACTTGAGGTAGTGGGATCATTCTGTGCAGACAAACATTCTGCTGAACTCGCTGCATGCACCAGCTGATTCCCACCCCTTTCTCCAAAAGACCTCTTTCTAACAACGTATTCACTCTCCTGCCTTGAGGTCAGCTCTTCACACTCAGATTTGATCATTTCATTCTAAAGTGTCGAGAATTAAAGTTAACTGTGCTTTAGTACGTTGGCAGAAAAGCTTTCAAATAACCGAAAGCAAGAGACTGTAGATGCTGGGAATCCAAAATAAAGACAGGCAATGTTGGTCATATTGTAGTTTTTAATTCTGGAAGGTCAATGCATTTCTGATTGCCAAAATCCCCAATTATTGTTGGGAATATGTTGGAAATTATTTGTGAAAAATGGCCGTGTGCAATATTTGAATCTCCTGGAGGGAAGCCAGTTCACTTGAATGAATACAGCTGCAACAAAACTCAATTTCAACACTTTCCAGAACAAAGCAGGGTTGGCAGTCATAAACATTTAGCATCTCCACCGCCGGCACACTACACTTGCAGTGTCTGCCATCCACATGGAGAGCTACAGCAAATGGTGATGGCATCTTCAGCACCACCTCTGCTAACTGAAAGGTCAATGGGAGAAGCTGCAACATGCAAGTACCTCTCAATCCAGACTGAGAAATATATTGTCTTCCTTCCTGGGACTCCCCTTCCAAACTACACTCTGGGAGTAACTTTTCCACAAGGGCTACAACAAATCAAGGCAACAACTCACCACAATCTTCTCAAGGATAATTAGGGATGGGCAAGAAATAAGAAGATATCTTTATTAGTCACATGTACATTGAAACACACAGTGAAATGCATCTTTTGCGTGGAGTGTGCTGGGGGCAGCCCGCAAGTGTCACCACGTTTCCGGCGCCAGCATAGCATGCCCGCAACTTCCTAACCCGTACGCCTTTGGAATGTGGGAGGAAACCGGAGCACCCGGAGGAAACCCACTCAGACACACGGGGAGAATGTACAAACTCCTTACAGACAGCGGCCAGAATTGAACACAAGTCACTGGCGCTGTAATAGCGTTACGCAAACCGCTGTACTGTCGTGCCTAGACAGTGATGCCTATATGGAGTTATAGAGCACAGAAACAGGCCCTTCGGCCCAACTGGTCCTTGCCAAACAAGGTGCCCACATAACCTAGTCTCATTTGTTTGCATTTAGCCCATCTCACTCTAAACCTTTCTCATTCATGTACATATCCTAATAGGGGGCTATGTGGGAGGGAAGGGTTAGATAGATCTTAGAGCAGGATAAGATGTCGGCACAACATCGTGGGCTGAAAGGCCTGTACTGCGCTGTAATGTTCTATGTTCTACGTCTTTTAAATGTTGTTATTGTACCTGCCTCATCCTCCAGCATCTCATTCCATATACTGACCACCCTCTGTGTGAAAGAGTTGCCCCTTGGGTTCTTATTAATCTTTCCCCTCTCACTTTAAACCTATGCCTTCTAGTCCCTGATTCAATAACCCTGGGAAAAAGATGGTATGCATTCACCCTGTGCCCCTCATGATTTTATATGCCTCTATAAGACAACCCCTCAGCCTACTACGCTCCAATGAATAAAGTCCTAGCCTGCCCAACCTCTCCCTATAACCAATCCTCGAGCCTTGGCAACATCCCCATAAATCTTTTCTGCGCTCTTTCCTGCTTAATGACATTTTTCCTATAGCAGGGTGACCAAATCTTGCATCTGATTGAGAAATTGCTTGCTATTTCAAAAAAAAGTATCTCATAGACTCCCTAGACAGCACCTTCCAAACCCATGGCCTCTACCAGCTAGGAAGGACACAGGCAGTAAAAGCACGGGGAACACCACCCCCGGGAGTTGCCCTCCAAGCCACACACCATCCTGACTTGGAAATATATCGCCGTTCCTTCACCGTCGCTGGGTCAAGATCCTGGAACTCCCTCCCTAATAGCATTGTGGGTACACTCACACCTCAAGGACTGCAGCAGTTCAAGAAGGCAGCTCACCACCACCTTCTCAAGGACAGTTAGGGAGGGGCAATTAAGTGCTGGCTCAGCTTGTAAAGCCTGTAACCCTTGAATGAAAATAAAAGAGGTTTTGTAATAGCTAGGACTGAGAGAGAAGGTGAAAGATAAGCTACATGTGAGGGATAACCATGGAACATTAGTACTGGACCATTAGTCTGCATTTTATAACACTTTTCCTCCTATCTACAAGTAGGGCTCAGCAAATGAAGTGGAAGATTCTGCACTGGTATAAAACCTGATTTCTATCCTTGACAGGAATGGTGCTTTGGGGATGAGGATTAGGAAAAGGATAGATGTGTTGCCTCCACATTCGAAAAGTCTGTTCAAACCTGTCTTATATTCAAGAATGAATGATGTGCAAGAGGTAAGTTGATACATATACAACTTAACCCAAGTAAAATCAGAAGACTTGCATTTACATAGCCTTTTTCTGAAACTCAGGATAGCCAAAGTGCTTTACAGTCAATTACATCTTCTCAGGCAATCCCTTTAGGTCAGGGATGACTTGCTTCTACTCTGGTTTTCTGGGTTCTGGTACTAACATGGGACCCCCCAACTCTACAACAAATGGGGCAGGAACAGCCTGATAGACTGGCCCTGTGTCTCACTTGGGAAGAGGTGTGCTCCTTCCATCATTTATGCTGGGCTTCTTTGTGCTGTCAACAAATGACCTTGAGGGTCTCAGAACCATCCTTAATTTTCCTTCTCCACTTTGAGCAGGAACTTGCTGAAGTCAATGGGGATGTGTCATTTTTTAGAGGAGACTTTGAGAAAAACCAAAAGGTCACTTGTATTTTTATTTATATAATTAAGCACAGAAATGACTCAGGGTTAAACTGGTTGCAGTGACCATCAGTGGAATGATAGCTTTTTCAAACAGAGAGAAGTAATGCAGAGTATCTGTTGGGGATTTCTTGTGTAACATGCTATTGTGAATCAGCGAAGGAAATGTGCACAATTGATCTGGCGAAATTGTTGGGAATTTGTGTGTGGGATATAAACTTTTGTAACAAATATTTAATGATGACATTGCAGCTGGTGCCCTGCCAATGTCTGTGGTGTTTTGTTATCAAGGCAGTAGGTCCAGAGCTACTGAAGTTCATTTCACTTCACCAAACCATTGCCAAGTTTTTAACTTCATATGTGTGTTCCCCTATTACCTGTCCTGCTTTAAAAATCAAAAGAACCGCAGATGCTGGAAATCTTAAATAACAACAGAAAATGCTGGAGAAACCCAGCAGGTCAGGCTGCATCGGTGGAAAGAGAAACAGTTAACGTTTGGGACACTTCACCAGAACTGAGAAAGAGAGGAACAAGTAAATTCTGGGTAGTCCAGGGACAGCAGTATGTGGAACAAAGGGAATTTTCTGATAGGGTGAAATAATATGGCTTTTAAAGGGCGCTTAAGCTCCTTTGTCTGTGTAATAAGATAAGATTTCTTTATTAGTCACATGTACATCAAAACACACAGTGAAATGCATCTTT
Source organism: Pristis pectinata (assembly GCF_009764475.1). Classification (NCBI taxonomy): domain Eukaryota; kingdom Metazoa; phylum Chordata; class Chondrichthyes; order Rhinopristiformes; family Pristidae; genus Pristis; species Pristis pectinata. The sequence continues at coordinate 6,461,758 of NC_067429.1, forward strand.
TGCGTAGAGTGTACTGGGGCAGCCCACAAGTGTCACCACGCTTCTGGCGCCAGCATAGCACGCCCACAACTTCCTAGCCCATACATCTTTGGAATGTGGGAGGAAACTGGAGCACCCGGAGGAAACCCACGCAGACACGGGGAGAACGTACAAACTCCTTACAGACAGTGGCCAGAATTGAACCCCGGTCACTGGCGCTGTAATAGCATTACACTAACCACTACACTACCGTGCCTTTGTAATGTGAAGTCTGGCCAAACAGGCCACACTATACCAATGAAAGTAAAAGACAGAGAGGGATGGCAGGCTGAGATGGCCAGTCCTGATACAAATAGAGTCAAAGTCAAAGTCGTGTTTATTGTCATATGCACAAGTACATAGAACATAGAACACTACAGCACAGTACAGGCCCTTCAGCCCACAATGTTGTGCAGACATTTTATCCTTCTCTAAGATCTATCTAACCCTTCCCTCCTACATAGCCCCCTATTTTTCTATCATTCATGTGTCTATCTAAGAGTCTCTTAAATGTCCCTAATGTATCTACCCCACAAGCTCTGCAGCAAGTGCGTTCCATGCATCCACCACACTCTGTGTAAAAAACTTACCCCGACATCCCCCTTATACCTTCCTCCAATCACCTTATAATTATGTCCCCTCATGTTAGCCATTGTTGCCCTGGGAAAAAGTCTCTGACTGTCCACTCGATCTATGCCTCTTATCATCTTGTACCCCTCTATCAAATCACCTCTCATCCTCCTTCTCTCCAAAGAGAAAAGCCCTAGCTCATTCAACCTATCCTCATAAGACATGCTCTCCAATCCAGGCAACGTCCTGGTAAATCTCCTCTGCACCCTCTCTAAAGTTTCCACATCCTTTCTATAATGAGGCGACCAGAACTGAACACAATACTCCAAGTGTGGTCTGACCAGAGTTCTATAGAGCTGCAACATCACCTCGCGGCTCCTGAACTCAATACCCCGACTAATGAAGGACTAATGAAGTACATGTATGCACAGGTGCAATTTAAACTTACTTGCAGCAGCATCACAGGCACATAGCATCATATGAGCAGCATTCACAAGAAAAACATAAATTATACACAATTTTTACAAGAAAGAACACAATTAGAACAAAAAAAAAGTTCATTTTAGTGCAAAGCGATCAAAGTGGTCATAGAGTTGCTATATTGAGGTTGTGAATAGGCTTGTGCTGGTTGGTTCAAGAACTGAATGGTTGAAGAGAAGCAGCTGTTCTTGAATCTGGTGGTGTGGGACTTCAGGCTTCTGTACCTTCTGCCTGATGGTAGCTTCGAAAAGATGGCGTGGCCTGGATGGTGGGGATCTTTGATGATGGATGTTGCCTTCTTGAAGGCAAAAGAGCGAGTTGTCTAAAGTGGGAGACTTCGATAGTGAGTCCTATAGGCCGCAATGTGCGCAGAGGGAATATGAGGTGTTGTTCCTCGAGCTTGTGTAGGGCCTCATTATTACAGTGCAGGAGGTCACAGACAGAGAGGTCAGAGTGGGAGTGTGATGGTGAATTAAAGGCAGATAACCAGCAGCTCATGGTCATTCCTGTGGACTGAGGGCAGGTGCTCCACAAAGCGATCACCCAATCTGGGTTTGGTTTCTCTGCAGTAGAGGATGACATCACTACCGACTCCTACCAAAGGTCTGCCCTTGAGAATTCCATGCAGACTGATGCAAAAGGCAAAAACATTAGGTGCCATCTGCTTTGAGTTTGCATGTTCTTCTTGTGATCACATTGGTTTCCACAGGGTGCTCTGGTTTCTTCCCACATCCCAGGTCAGTTTGTGGGTCAATTGGCCATTGCAAATTATTCCTAGAGGGTAGGTAAGTGATAGAATCTGGGGGGTAATTGATGGGAATATTGGATTAATGCAAATGGTTAATTGATGGCCAGTGCAGTCTTGGTGGGTCAATGACCTCTCTTCCTCCTGTATGACCCTATGTCTCCATAATATCCTTAAAACATTTCCTCGGTCAACCTGGGACTAACTTCCCCTTACACAAGGGGGGTTCTATTGGCAGAACTGATCCCTGACCTCCCACATGCTTCTGAGACTTGGACTACCTACAGACAATTAAATAGGTTTCTGACGATTAGCCACCATTGTCACAGAAACACTGCTGCCTCTTTTAACACAACAACGTGAAAATAAGCTGTTGTTTGAGAGCTAAACATTGGTCAGGAGTACTCTATACTCCTTTACGGGCTGCTCCCAAGGACACAGACAGAGGCAAATATTAACTGCTGCTGAAAGATCATCAACTCAGTGAACAACGCTCTTCGATCTGCCTGAAACCTGTTGGTCTTCCAGCATATGGAGATATCCACAAGCAAAAACTGACACATTCCAGGGTGCAGGTGTATGAACTGAGGGACACAGTGAAGCTCAGTGCAGCCACCACAGAGGGTTTGTGGAGAAGGATCACAGTCTAGAGTCCTGCTATCATAGTTCACTGAAAGGCTGGCCCTATGCACTTCACGGGTGTATTGTTTGAGGACAAGACATATATGGTATTGATTCATTGTAGGAGTATGTATTGGTTTGATGGCACGATTAAACTAAAGAAATACTGATTGTATAGTATTTCCTACATATATTTTTTATGAACACTTTTGAAATTAAAAAACGTGTGCCTTGGGAAATTTAAGGATCACCTGAGAGGTTTACCTTGTGTTAAAGATGCATTCTTGTCTTCAATACTGGACTGGACACCTCTTTCCCCCTTCCTGCCCTCCCTCTCTCCTTATTTCCCTCCCTCCGAATCCCAAACATTCTCACACAAGAATAATTCCTCATCCCCAGCACAACAAATGAATTCCACATTTAACTCAGTAATTATTCAGCGAGCTTGCAACATGATGAGGTCAGTTTTGAAGAGGCACTCAGCTGTGTTGGAACTGGACCTGATGAAGACCCAGAGAAAGAGCTCAGTCAGGTCAGCAGTGACGTCTATTTGCATTTGGCTTTAAATGTTTCTGATAATTATCAGTGCTTGAGAAATAAAATGCATGCAATGCACTGCTAGCCAGGCACTAATCCCTGACACATGGCATACTTTAGAAAACTTTAATTCGATCTACAAGGAAAACTGCATCAATGGATTCAGTTTGCATCAGAGTGCAGCCAACCAGATGCACCTTTTTACAGCAATAACTGTGGTTCCAAAGAATGAGAGAGGATTCCAAGGAAAATTACAAAATCTAGAGGGTGCAGGAGAGATGTACCAGGACGCTGCCTGGATTAGAGGGCGTGTGCTGTAAGGAGAGGTTGGACAAACTCGGGTTGTTTTCTCTGGATTGGCGGAGGCTGAGGGGAGACATGATAGAAGTTTATAAGATTATGAGGGGCACAGATAGAGTAGACAGTCAAAATCTTTTTCCCAAATGTCTAATACTAGAGGGCATGCATTTAAGGTGAGGGGTGTAAGTTCAAAGGAGATGTGTGGGGAAAGTCTATTTTACACAGAATGGTGGGTGCCTAGAATGTGTTGCCAGGGGTAGTGGTGGAGGCAGATACACAAGATAAGATGAGATAAGATATCTTTATTAGTAACACGTACATCGAAACACACAGTGAAATGCATCTTTTGTGTAGAGTGTTCTGGGGGCAGCCCGCAAGTGTCGCCACGCTTCCAGTGCCAACACAGCACGCCCACAACTTCCTAACCCGTACATCTTTGGAATGTGGGAGGAAACTGGAGCACCCGGAGGAAACCCACGCAGACACGGGGAGAACGTACAAACTCCTTACAGACAGCGGCCAGAATTGAACCCGGGTCGTTGGCGCTGTAAAGCGTTATGCTAAGAGGCATCAGAGGCATTTAAGAGGCTCCTGGACAGGCACATGGATGTGCAGAGAATGGAGGGATATGGACATTGTGTGGGCAGAAGGGATTAGTTTAGTTAGGCATTTAATTACTAGTTTAACTAGTTCAGCACAACATCATGGGCCGAAGGGCCTGTTCCTGTTTCTATGCTCTAACAGGATCAGACAGACTAGATACAAGAAGGTAGCTCCTAATGCAAGTCCTCGGGATATGGGCTGTGTCTTTTGAAACCGAGATAAGGCAGAGAACCTGTGGATTCCTCTGCCACAGGAGGCTGTCATTAAGTACATTCAGAAGGAGATGGATATATTTACTAATATATCTATGAAAGTGAGAACAGGGTACTGACATGATGATCAATAATAATTACACTGAAGGGTCAGCTGGAATACTCCTGCTCTTATTTTCTATGTTCAATTTCTACATCTCTATTCAATATGACTTGTAGTTACATAGAACAAAAGCAGAAAATGACAGAAGCACTCAGCACATCAGACAGCATGTGTGGAGAATGAAAGAGAGTTAACATTGACCGCAGGTCATTGACCTGAAATGCTGGTTTTCTCTCTCTCCATGGGGGATTGTTGGAGAAGAGAGGGACTGGATTGGACAGGGCAGGCACTAGGACCAGAGGGAGGTGGATCAGATGGATGTTTCTGGCACGTTCAGATTTTCAGCATCCGCAGTTTCGATGCCGTAAGTAAACTCAGGGCATTTCACAGGGGAGTTGTTATCAAACATCGACACCGTAGTGTAAAAGATGTTAGAACGGGCAAACTAAATCTTGCTTCGAGGGGAAAATTTAAGGTGGGTCTTAAAGGCAGAGAGAATGACAGAGAGGTTTAGAGAAGGAATTTCATGGCTTAAACCTTTGGTAACTGAAGACATGGCTGCCAATTGTCATAAAGGCCCTTTGTTCCATTGGGTTTGTGCCAACTATCAAGTACCCATTTACGCTAATACCATTTTATTCTCCCCATGTCCTCATAAAGTTCGTGCCCCCCCCCACCCCAGATTCTACTGCTCACCTACACACCAGAGGCAATTTACAGTGGCTAATTAACCTATCACCTCGCACATCTTTATGAGGTGGAAGGAGACCAGATCACCTAGGAGAAGCCCACACATCACAGGGAGAATGTGCAGGCTCCACACAGACAGTGCTGGAGGGCAGGATGGAACCTAGGTCGCTGGAGCTGTGAGAAGATACTAGACACAGTGATGGACAGGGATTTTAAAATAAATATGAAGATTGCTCAACTGGTCAATGTTAGTCAGCCTAAGCACGAAAACTGGTGGAGTTGTGGATAGCAAGGAAGGTTGTCAAAAGATACAGCAGGATGTAGAGCAGTTGGAAATCTGGGCAGAGACGTGGCAGATGGAGTTTAATCCGGACAAGTGCTAGGTGGTGCATTTTGGGAGGTCAAATGCAAGAGGAAAATATAAACGGCAGGACTCTTGGATGCATTGACATACAGAGGGATCAGGGGGTGCAAGTCCATAGCTCCCTGAAAGTGGCAACCCAAGTGGACAGGGTGGTAAAGAAAGTGTACGGCAAGCTTGCCTTCATTGGTGGGAGCGTTGAGTACAAAAGTTGGCAAGTCATGTTGCAGTTGGGTAAAACTCTGGTTTAGCCACAGTTGGAGTATTGTGTGCAGTTCTGGAGGGATGTGGAGACTTTGGGGAAGGTGCAGGGGAGGGTTCACCTGGATGTTGCCCAGATTGGCATGTATTACCTATAGGGAGAGGATGGACAAACTTAGATTGTTTTCTCTGGTGCATCGGAGGTGAAGAGCGACCTGACAGAAGTTTATAAAGTTATGAGAGTCATAGATAGGATAGAGTCTTTTTCCCAGGGGTGGAAATGTCAAACACAAGAGGGAATAGGTTTAATGTGAGATGGGGAAAGTTTAAAGGAGATTTGCGAGGGAAGATTTTTACACAGAGTGATAGGTGGCTGGGACATGCTGCCAGGAGTGGTGAGAGAAGAAGATATGATAGCAACATTTAAGAGGCATTTCGACAGAAACATGAACAAGCAGGGAAGAGAGGATACAGACCATGTGCGGGCAGATGGGATTAGTTTTAACTTGGCATCATGGTCAGCATAGACATGTGGGCCGAAGGGCCTGTTCCTATGCTGTACTTTTCTATGTTTCCATGTCGCAGACAGAGGGTGAAAGACTAGGAGAGCAGCGATTTCCAAGCTACGTGCGAGAGCGGAGAACTCGACAGGCCCTTCCTGGGTTACAAATGCCTGACTTATGCACAGCCCACACACTTCTGACTTGCAAACCCTTCAGGTTAGGAGCAGTTCACAAGAATGAACCCTGTTGTAACCTCAGGAGGACCTATACTGAACTTTACACAACCCTGGAACAGACAGAGAGTAGCTCTTTTGGTATTATCTGATGAGCTGAGTATTTTCCAGCAATATCTGCTTTTATTTCCGATTTCCTGCAGGCACCGTATTTTGCACAGGCTTAAACAAACCAATTCTTGCAAACTGCCACTGTTCTGGTATGCACGATTTGGATGTGACCTTTGCTTTAACTAGGTCACTGTGCCTCTTACAATGTACATTTGTCTTCAGAACAGAGCCACCTGAATATTTCAAACTGTTGAGTTTATTTTTTTCTCATAAAACTGAGCTAAATCTGTTGGTTAAAACTGTGTCTAGGATCAGAAAATCTTGGGTTTAAAAAAGATAAGCAAAACAGACTTCAGAAAAGAAAATTAAACACTGTCAGTCAATAATAAACGTACAATGAATCACCCTAAAAGGAGTTAACATTGGATCATTAGCTGAATCATCATATTCCCCTCTCTCACTTAATTTGTTCCCCCATATGTGTACATGACACTGCATCAAAGCTGCCTGCTGGAGATGGCTGTTCTACAGGACACCGCTGCATACATTGCAGTTTGTCAGAGTTGATATTTTTTTGGAAATGTAATGTTGGGGAATGGGGCATCGAATCCTAAATTCAAAGGGTTTTCAATGTCGAAAAGCAAAATAAAAACTGCAGATGCTGGAAATCTAAACAAAAACAGAAAGCACAGGAAATACTTAAGCAGGTCAGGCCAGACCTGTGGGAAGAGGAACAGAGGTAACATTTCAGATCGAAGATCCTTCATCAGAACTGGGAAGGAGAGAAAAGAAGCTCGTTAAAGTGCAGGGAGGGTGGGGGAGGGAAGATGTCTCTGATGCTTAAAACAAGGGTGACCATGGGAATAAGCTGTAAACAATGTTACCTGGTTAATGGGTGAACGGGAGCAGTCAGAGAGTGGGAACATGGACAAAAGAATGTAGGAGTTGTGAAGTGCAGAGCAGGAAGACATGACCGGCAGGTCAGGCTGGGTGTGTCCTCCACTTCCATAGAAAATAAAAAAAAGAAAGGGGGAAAAAACAAACTCTTTGTTTCTCTAGGTGAAGACTCTATCCTTGTCCTGTCCTGGAGAGAAGAGGGTGTGAGTGGCACAGAAAATGGACGAGATGCAGTCAAGGGCTTTGTTAGTTGTTAACAATGGTAGAGGGGAAGCCACCTGTGCAGTTTATCTGCACACTTCCTCCCACTCTCACTTCCATTCTTATCCTCATTTCCAAAGTGGATTAACTCTGTTTAGTGTTTAAAAAACTGTAACAAAAGCTGACAAATTGGGGTCCTCAGTATAACCGAGAAAGCCGACAATTCTAAGTGGACCACAGAGTACAGAATGTGACCACTCGACCCATTGGGCCCGTGTCTGCTCTTTGAAATGATCCAGTTTGTTCCACTGGATTTTATTTTCCTCCATTGTCCTGTATAAATTTCCCTGCACATTCCACTTATCAGCTCTCACTGCACCTCAGTAACTCTGGTCTTTACTGGGCATCAGAAGATCAGGTCTTGCTCTAGAGCACATAATCCAGACTTTTCAAGTGCTTGAATTCAGTCCTTTGGATGAGGCTTTGAACTGAAAACCCTCTGTCCCCTCAGGTGGAGCTAAAAGATACCAAGGTACCAATATGAAGGAGAGCAGGGGATATTCCATGGGTGCCATTTATTCTTGGCCCAAGACCTGCAAACCAGAATTATCCCCATCTTGTTGTCTGTGAGAGCTTGCTGTGTCCACATTGATTGCAGCCTTTCCAACAACAGCCACTGCATCTCAGAGGTATTTAATTGGCCACAAGTACCTTGGAACAACCTAAGGTCATGGATGGTACCAATAAAATTAGATATCTGATTGGACATTAAATTAAAATCTGACATGAACATGATTGAACCACAGCTAATCTAAATCCAACCAACCTTGACAGCCTAAACCCAACCCATCAAGGCCAACCTGAATCTGATCCACCCACAGCCGATCTGAACCCAACCTAAACACATCCAATGTAAACCCAACCCAACTACCGCCAATCTGAACCCTAACTCTATCCTGGCCAATCCCAAACCAACCAAAGCCCCCGTATTTATATTTTGTTCCATACGCAACCTGACCATAACCAGAATTATAATAGTCTGAAATATCTTAGTGATCTGTTTGAGAATGAAACACCAACTATTGATCAAAGAACATGCTGTAGTTTTAAGCAAATTATCTTGGCCTGGACGTAGTACTGAGCCAGGCTTCCCGACCCAACGTGAACCTGAATGTGTTATCAGAGTTTACACCTGACTGAACCCAGGTCAGGGATTCAGGTTCCAATAGAAAGACAAAGACATCAACCTGGACACTTGGGAGCCTGGAGACAGTTCGAAGCACATTCAACCTCTAGAGTCACAGAGTTACACAGCATGGAAGCAGGCCCTTCAGCCCAACTTGTCCATGCCTATCAAGTTGTCTATCCAAGCTAGTCCCATTTACCTGTATTTGGCCCATATCCCTCAAAAACCTTTTCTATCCATGTACCTGTCCAAATGTCTTTTAATCATTGTGGTTGTACCTGCCTCTACAGTTTCCTCTGGCAGTTCGTTCCATATACCTGCCACCCTCTGTGTGAAAAGTTGCCCCTTGGGTCCCTTTTAAATCTTTCCCCTCTCACCTTAAATCTACGTCCTCTAGTTTTAGACTTCCCTACACTGGGAAAAAGACTGTGACCTTCCACCTTGTCTAAGACTTTCATGATTTTATATACCTTATATGGCTATAGTTCAGGATAAAGCTGCATGCTAGCACAGGTTCCAAGTTCAAGTCCAACTCCAGAGATTATAGGACAACCACCTCGGCTGACAGTCCATCTCAGGCACCATTTATCCTTCGTCCAAGATCTCCAAACCAGAATTATCCCCATCTTCAAACATATCTTATATATCCTATCTGTTGGGGGAAGGATCTACCTCGTTATGACCTTGTACCTTATTGTCTACCTGCACTGCACTTCCCCTGTAGCTGTGTAACTGTTACACTTTATTCTGCATTCTGTTATTGTTTTCCCCTGATACTACCTCAATGCACTGTTGTAATGAATTGATCTGTATGATCGGTATGCAGGACAAGTTTTTCACTGTACCTTGGTACAAGTGACAATAATAAACCAATCCCAATTGTCCACGTTTCAGGTCAAAACCCTGCATCTAGTCCTGAAACGTCGACAATTCCTCTCCCCCCACAGATGCTGCTCGACCCTCTGATTTCTTCCAGCAGCTTGTGTGTTGCTCCAGATTCCAGCATCCTACCGTCTCTCATGTCTCCATTATCCCCATCTTGCTGTTTGTGGGATCTTGCTGCGCCCAAATTGGCTGCAGCCTTTCCAACGACAGCCACTGCGCCTCAGAGGTACTTGATTGGTTACAAGCTACCCCGGGACAGGCTGGAGGAGCTTTGGAGAACATTAAACCAAGCTCTCTGGGACAGATGGTAAGAAAAAAAATCCCTTGGCATTGTCTTCAGAAGAGCAGGGAAACTATGGAAGTGTGCAGCGAAGAGGGGGTTATTTAGTTCACAGTGTCAGTTAAAATAAAAACTATTCCAGCCACTCTAACCTTGTGGATTATGTACATCAAGTGTACATATCCCCAGCCGATAGTTATCAATCAACTAACATTATTAAAAGTTGATGATTTGGTGATTATCAATTTACTGTTAGTGGGAGCTTCCCCTGCGCAAATCTGCTGCCATGTGTTCCTGCATTACAACAGTAGCAACGCTATAAAAGCACCTTGAACAACACGAAAGGAACGTGAACGGTGCTACAGAAATGCAAGCTGTATTTTTGTCGGTAGACAGGATTGCTGTGGATAACCTGGGAATCCCTCGTCGCTGGAGCTTCACACGCCAACACATGAGTCTGTGGCTTACAAACCATTGCAAAAAGATCTCACACAGAACGGCAAAGCCTCACACACCCCGTGTATATGTGTAATGACTTACCTTGAAATGCGATGGGGAGCGGAGAGGCTGCGAGAGCCACAAAGAAGAGAGTGCGTCGTCATCTCCGCAGAATACCTAGTTGCCTTCTCATAGTCGACCACCCAGCTCCGACCTGACCCCAAAACCTTTTGGGTCTCACTCGCGGGAGATTCACTTCCAACCGAGCGCCTCCGGAGCCAACCCGCCCCCATCACCCCGTGCTATTAAATACTTCACACCTGCACCAATATTGCAAAAATAGTTTCCCAAATGTTTTTAAAACGCAGTGCAAAAGGCAAAACAAAAACAGAATCGCTCATAGCAGAATTATACCATAATAGTGCAAAAAAAAAAATCAGTCTCAAATACTCTGCTACCCAGAAGCAGAACGTATCCCCGTTCCTATAGCTGATTCCCCGGGACAGCCAGTGCCCCGCGCTAACATTCAGAGCAACTTTTCCGGTCCCCGTGTGACCGGCGAGCAGTAACGCTGGCGAGCCAGCCCTTCAATGCAGAAGACGGGAACAGACTGTGGCGCCAGGAGAAGCAGAGCGGACACCTGAGAGGAGAGGTGGCGAGATCCACCGCAGAGCATCGTTGCAATGAAAAATACAATGAACCGCTGCTTACAAACACCTCCCCAACACTGCCTTGGAGATTCGCAGTTGGCAAAGCGGGATAGCCTCTCTCTGACCCTCAGCTGTGTGTGTGTGTGTGTGTGTGTTTGCAGTTGGTAGAGGTGCTGATGGAACGAGAAATCGTGAGAAGGGGGGAAGGAATAAGCGGGTCAGGTGGAGGAGTCAGATTTGTTCTTACCTGCTCGCTCCAGCTGCAGAGCGGCGACCGGTCCTAGTGTGACTGCCCAAGGCAGGAGCAACACCGTCCAAAGTCCCATGTCGTTTCCGCCCCGGCTGGGACTGTCTTGAAAGCTTCAGCAGCAATCCCCTTGAAGCTAAGGCTGAAGTAACCGAGGGCGATGTTCTGCTCCACCTTCCTTGTAGGATTTCCGCTTAGACTCTCATCTGAAGCAGATGGCAGGGATTTCTTGCGAGACTTTTTTTGGACTGATGCTCGGAGTCTCTCGATGATTTATTCCAGTTTCCTCCTCCTCCTCTCTCTCTCTCTCCTATTTTCTCTCCCTCTCTCGCTCCGGCTTCCCAGCTCGCAAAGAACGCCACACTCTGTCAGCCTCTCAATATAGCACCAGTAAAGTGGGGCAGAGGATATTACACCTGAACGGTCCTGTCCTCACACATTTCCCAAGCTAAATCAGCCAGACCCAACCCGATCTCACAAGCCCGCCTGCAAAATCTTAACTACTGAATAATTCATTAATCGGCTGTATTAACATGAAAATAATAAAACATTGCAGGTGCTGGAAATCTGAAATAAAACCAGAAAATGCTGGAAACACTGGGCAGGTCAGGAAGCGTCTGTGGAAAGAGAAATAGTCAGCGTTTCAGCTCTACCTCAGAACATAGGTTGTCAAAGTCAAAGTGGAGTTTATTGTCACACGCACAAGTCCATGCGTGCACAGGTGCAATGAAAAACTTACTTTCAGCAGCATCACAGGCACATAGCATCATGTAAGCAGCATTCACAAGAAAAACATAAATTATACACAATTTTTTTAAAAAAGAACACAATTAGAACAAAAAGAATGGTCCAATTTAGTGCAAAGTGATCAAAGCAGTTATAGTGTTGCTAAGATGTAGTGATTGGGGTTGTGCAGGTTGGTTCAAGAACCAAATGGTTGAAGGGAAGTAGCCGTTCTTGAACCTGATGGTGTGGGACCTCAGGCTGCTGCGGCGAAAGATGCAAGGGTCCTTGTCACGGTTCATCCCCAGCAGCTGCGTAACAGAAGACTCTCTGATCTACGGGCTGCTCCCGGGGACACACACACAGACGGTCATCAACTGCTGCTGGAAGGTCATCAACTCGGTGAGAGACACCCCTTGGTCGGCCCGGAACTTGTTGGTCTCCCAGCACTGCGAGATGTCCGTAGGGGAACGCTGCTGACTGGCACATTCCAGGCTGCAGGAGTACGTGCTGAGGGACGCACTGAAGCTGGGTACAGCCAATGCAAAGGCTCGGTGGGGAAGGATTACAGTTTAGGGTTCTTCTGCCACTGGAGAGGGAAGGGCGGGGTCAGGCGAGAAAGCCCCTAAATATTGTAAATACAGGACTGGGTAGCCTCCAGGGAGCCACACGTGTGGCATCGGTGCTGTTTTTTATATAAAAAGGTAACACTAATGAATGATCTGTACAAGAATGTAAAGGCTTGCACTGTTTTGTAATTTGTCTTTAATTATGAATAAGGTTTATTTTGATTTTAAAAACTTCAGGCTTCTGTACCTCCTGCCAGATGGTAGCTGCGAGAAGATGGCATTGACAGGGTGGTGGGGGATCTTTGATGATGGATGTTGCCTTCTTGAGGCAGCGCCTCCTGTAGATACTACCGATGGTGAGGAGGGATGTGCCCGCGATGAGTTGGGCAGAGTCCACTACTCTCTGCAGCTTCTTACGTTTCTGTGCATTCAAATTACTGTACTAACCATGATGCAGAGTTAACGTTTCAGATATGTCATTTGGTCTCTTTTTATCAGAGATACTCCCTTTGTTCTACCTCTCCCTCCCCAACCTTCTCTGCTACTGTAAGCTAACTTGCTTTCTTGCTGCCATTTCTGGCGAAGGGTCTGTGGGTGCTGGCTGACTTGCTGAGTATTTCCAGCATTTTCTGTTTTTATTACTGTAAAATGAAATGCTCTTCTAATCTACCATTGTTTTTAGTTACATTTTATGTAATTAATCTTAACCAAATGGTTCTAAACTCATTAACAGATTTGGAGGAACCATTTGCACTACACAAGAAAGTCAAGCTTGGCTTCAAGCTTGGGGGTTTAAATAGAGTTTTAACTATCCTGATAAATATATTATTTTAGAGTGCGTAGGTATTGAATCCAAATTTAGATTTCTTAACCACTGCAGTTCGTTCTGTAGTAGAACATTTTGTTGTTCATCTATCCAGGACCACAATATCTTCCCAGGAAGCTTAAAAAAACCATGGTTTAAAAAAAAACAAAAAAAAAAATGCAGAGTCTTGAAATCTGAAATAAAAATAGAAAATGCAGGAAATAGCAGGTCGAGCTGCATGTGCGCAGAGAGAAATCAAGTTTCAGATTGATCATCTTTCATCCAATCTCGGAAAAGTTAGAAAACAGACAGAGAAAGGGCAAGGGGTGGAGGGAGCAAGGGGAATGAGTGGCAACGTGGAGACCAAAAGAAACTGAATGATACAAACGGTGGTGGTGCCTGCTGAGCGAGGGTTGTTTATGGCACCTGATTGCAAATGGGCAGTTCTGATGAACGGTCAAGTGCTTGTTAAGTCAGCCTTTCACCACAGACGTGCTGGGCATTCACTTCGTTTTGTATCTCTCAGTTTCAGCTCTTTCCTCTGGAGCGCTATCTAAGAAACAAGAGTAGAAGTAGGCCATCTGACCCCTGAATCTGCCCTGCCATTCAAGTAGATTGTGGCTGATTTACTACATCAACGCCATATTCCTGCCCTGTGCCAATATCCCTCGATGCCTCTATTATTAGCAAATTTATTGATCTCAGTTTTGAATCAGTTCGGGTCCTAACCTATACTTTAATTCCATTTTCCCTCCTTTGCTCTGTATCCTTTGATCGACCTACCAAACAAAATCCTATTGTTCTCAGTATTGGCCAATTTCAGTTTCCTTAGGTGTCTGCGGGCAGTGAATACAAGGGCGAGAGCACTGAAAATATTAGTTCTTCAATTTTCTGACACTGAAAGGAACAGAGTATCTTATAGGTGACACCCTTGGAAAGAGAATGGCCTCATTTCCACCTGTCTTGCTGTATGGTGTAAGGTAACTTCAGTGCAGTGTAGCACACCACCCACAAATGGCCCTAAGATTTGGAATTATGGAAATGACTGTCTGGAGAGACCCATCCAGCTTCTCCCATACGATTGTGATATTCCTCGGAGCCATCTGGAGAATTGTAATCAACCGTGAGAGACAGAAAAGAACTGACTGAAGAACTCCAGGCCAATTGGGGAGTGTAGGTCAGTGGTAGAGCATTTGACTGTGGATTAAGAGGTCCCTGGTTCAAATCTGGATGCCTCCTCAAAGGCATTTATGTTCACATTTAAGAATAGAGAAACTATTCATTCCTTCATTGCGGGTGTAGCTTTGGTCTGCCATAATGGCGCAGCGGGTAGTGCTGCTGCCTCACATCTCCAGTGAGTGGGTTCATTCCTGACTTCCAGTGCTGTCTGTGTGGTGTTGATTGTTCTCCCCATGATTGTCTGGGTTTCCCCTTCTGGTTTCCTCTCACATTCCGAATACATTTGAGGTTGGTGGGGTAATTGGCCACCGTAAATCACCCCTAGTGTGTAGGTGAGTGGAGTCGATGGGCATGTGAGAGAGGGAATGGGACTAATAGGACCCCTCTGAGAGCTGACATAAATGATGGGCTGAATGGCCTCTTTATCTTTTGTAGGGAAATATAAGATAAGGTATCTTTATTAGTCACATACATCGAAACACGCAGTGAAATGCATCTTTTGCATAGAGTGCTCTGGGGGCAGCCCACAAGTGTCACCACGCTTCCGGCGCCAACATAGCATGCCCACAACTTCCTAACCCGTACGTCTAGGAATGTGGGAGGAAACTGGAGTACCCGGAGGAAACCCACGCAGACATGGGGAAGACGTACAAACTCCTTATAGACAGCAGCTGGAATTGAACTCCGGTCGCTGGCGCTGTATTAGCATTGTGCTAACTACTACACTACTGTGCCTGCAAAGAGGAATGGGGAATGTGGGCATCGATCCTGCTACCTCTCGCGTGCTAAGCAAGTGCTCTGCCATTTGAGCTAAATCCTCAGCAATGAGCACCCGCGACCTGGGTACATCCTACCCCTCCCAAACTAATCTATTGAAATAAGTGGCTGCATTAACACAGTCTAGTCCCTTCATTAGTTTATAAACCTTGAACAAATGAATCCTTGCAGGAATGCTGCAGAGTGTAATTTGGTCAATTTTGATGCAATTTCTTGTGTTCTGTTGCTGCAACCAGCAAGGAGTCAATTGATTAATGTTAATAAACCATTGATCTCACCATGGCTCATGCTCATCCAGTAACTAATCAATTTTCTCCCTTCCTCTCCTGAAGAGACTTATTCATAGAGTCATAGAGTCCTACAGTACAGAAAAAGGCCCTTCCGCCCAACTGGTCCATGCTGACCAACATTCCCCATCTAAGCTAGTCCCATTTGCCTGAGTTTGGCCCATATCCAAGTGCCTTTTAAATGTTGTTAATGTAGCTGCCTCAACCACTTCCTCTGGCAGCTCATTCCATATACTGACCACTCTCTGTGTGAAAAAGTTGCCCCTCAGATTCCTATTAAATCTCTCCCCTCTCATCTTAAACATATGCCCTCTGGTCCTTGAGAAAAAGGCTGTGCGTATTCACCCCTATGCCCCTCATGACCTTATACACCCCTATGCCCCTCATGACCTTATAAGATCATCCCTCATTCTCCTACACTCCAATGAAAAAGTCCCAAACTGCTCAACCTCTTTCCATAACTCAGTCCCCCAAGTACCAGCACCGTCCTTGTAAATCTCCTCTGCACTCTTTCCAGCTTAATGGCATCTTTCCTATTGCAAGGTGACCAAAATTGAATATGATATTCCAAATGCAGCCTCACCAATGCCTTGTTAAATATTTGCAACATATTTTCTATTAAGCCTAACCTTGTCTCCATCTAAACTCCACAGCGAGTAATGAGACTAAATCACATGGAGAGTCGGGTATTAAGCTTTGGTAGTTTGCTCCCCTGTCTCTCCCCACTGTCCTCATTTCTCTCCTCTGTCAGCACATCAATCAATATATTATCCTGCCTAAGACCAAACTGTGTTTGGGGTTAACTTTAATTGGGGTTTCCTTTATAGTTTAAGACAGAAGAATTTTGCTGGCTGTTGGAGCTAAGGCTGGGGCTCACTCTTGGAATATTAAAACTTCGAATCTTCTGATTTAAAATGGACAGTGACTGAATTAGTTTTGCGCTGACTTCAATAATGCACATATAAAACAGTGGAAACAACTGGGAAGGCACAAAGAGTCAAGGGCAGAAAGTCATTGTGTATGAGCTAGGATGTAGTAACAATCTCTGTGTGATACAAACCTAATTATAGGGTGCTTGGTACTTTCACTGGAGTAGAAAGGAATTGCATTTACGTAGCTACTTACACTACTTCAACAAACTGCTTGCTGATGTCATGTCAAAAATACAGCAGGCAAATTGTGCACAACATTGTCCCAGTGTCTTAATGCGCAGATCATCTGCTTTATTGAATTAGACAGAGGAGTTAATCAGGCCTCTGGGAACAACATCATAGTTCTTCAAAGTAATTGCGTGGAATCAAGCACATTCAGAGGGAGTGGGTAGCATCTTGATTTAACATCTCATCATTAAGGCATCACTTCCAACTGTGCAGCACTCTTTCAACACTGCACAGGATTGCCAGCCTTATTTGTGATGTGCAACTCTCTGCAATAGACTTGAACCCACACCTTTTTTGCCTCAAGAAGGAAGAGCCAGAGCCAGACTGAGCAAACCTGACTCCAACTGGAATGAGTGTTCCTTGATACACTGAGTATTCACTACATGCATTGGTATTGGTATTGGTCTATTATTGTCACTTGTACCGAGGTACAGTGAAAAACTTGTCTTGCGTACTGATTGTACAGGTCAATTCATTACATAGTGCAGTTACATTGAGTTAGTACAGAGTGCATTGATGTAGTACAGGTAAAAACAATAACAGTACAGAGTAAAGTGTCACAGCTACAGAGAAAGTGCAGTGCAATAAGGTGCAAGGTCACAACAAGGTAGATCGTGAGGTCAGAGTCCATCTCATCATATAAGGGAACTGTTCAATAGTCTTATCACAGTGGGGTAGAAGCTGTCCTTAAATCTGGTGGTACGTGCCCTCAGGCTCCTGTATCTTCTACCTGCTGGAAGAGGAGAGAAGAGAGAATGATCTGGGTGGGTGGGGTCTTTGATTATGCTGACTGCTTCGCCAAGGCAGCGAGAGGTAAAGACAGAGTCCAAGGAGGGGAGGCTGGTTTCCGTGACGCGCTGGGCTGTGTCCACAACTCTCTGCAGTTTCTTGTGGTCCTGGGCAGAGCAGTTGCTGTACCAAGCTGTGATGCATCCAGATAAGATGCTTTCTATGGTGCATCGATAAAGGTTGGTGAGTGTCAATGGGGACATACTGAATTTCTTTAGCCTCCTGAGGAAGTAGAGGTGCTGGTGAGCTTTCTTGGCCGTGGCATCTACGTGATTCGACCAGGACAGGCTGTTGGTGATGTTCACTCCCAGGAACTTGAAGCTCTCAACCCTCTCGACCTCAGCACCACTGATGTAGGCAGGTGCATGTACACCGCCCCCTTTCCTGAAGTCAATGACCAGCTCTTTTGTTTTGTTGACATTGAGGGAAAGGTTGATGTCATGACACCATGCCATTAAGCTCTCTATCTCCTTCCTGTACTCTGACTCATCGCTGTTTGAGATACGGCCTACAATGATGGTATCATCTGCAAATTTGTAGATGGAGTTAGAGCAGAATCTGGCCACACAGTCATGAGTATATAGGGAGTAGAACAGAGGGCTGAGGACGCAGCCTTGTGGGGCACCAGTGTTGAGAATAATCGTGCCGGAGGTATTGCTGCCTATCCTCACTGATTGCGGTCTGTTGGTTAGAAAGTCAAGGATCCAGTTACAGAGGGAGGTGTCAAGTCCTAGGTCTCGGAGTTTGGTGACAAGTTTGCTTGGGATTATAGTATTGAAGGCAGAGCTGTAGTCAATAAACAGTAGTCTAACGTATGTGTCTTTACTGTCCAGATGCTCCAGAGCTGAGTGTAGGGTCAGGGAGATGGCATCTACTGTAGATCTGTTTCAGTGATAGGCGAATTGCAGTGGGTCAAGATTGTCTGGGAGGCTGGAGTTGATGCGTGCCATGACCAACCTCTCAAAGCATTCCAGTCAGAGAGAGATTAAATGCTTCAAAGAGCTTGCTCAGTTTAGGGATGTAACTGTGACTAAGGCTACACCTAATGTTGTGTTTATAAATTGAGAGCACATTAAAAAAAAACTTCAGAGCAAGAGATGGGAATCTTTTCACTGGTGAATGAACATTAGGGATTAACATAAATACATCCACTGACTGAGCTGAAGAAGTTGTGTCCATCAGTTCCTGCAATCCTCTCCCTCCATAACCTTGGCAGAAGGCCCTGTTTACTAATGTAAACCTCCAGTAAAGCAACAGCAACGAAAACAGGAGAAACCCTAATAATATTCATGGCTCTAAAATCACTGGGTCCAAACCTGAGCAAAGACTTTATTTAAGCTTTCAACTTCTGGTGATGGATATCAGGAAAGAAATGGTTTATTGCTGCTCCTGTTATCTGAGTAGTAGACAGAGGTAAAAGAGACCAATTTCACAGTGTAATGTTAAAAAGAAAATACTGTAGTGGACTTGCTGGAAATATGAAGTAAAACAGAAAA
The DNA here is from genome assembly GCF_009764475.1 of Pristis pectinata. Classification (NCBI taxonomy): domain Eukaryota; kingdom Metazoa; phylum Chordata; class Chondrichthyes; order Rhinopristiformes; family Pristidae; genus Pristis; species Pristis pectinata. The sequence continues at coordinate 6,480,555 of NC_067429.1, forward strand.
AGCTAGAAATAGTCAGCAGGTCAGGCAGTATCTGTGGAAGCAGAAACAGAGCTGTTTCAGATCAAGTCGCAGAGAGTAGTGAACTCAGCCCAAATCATCATGGGCACATCCCTCCCCACCATCGGAGGTTTCTACAGGAGGCGCTGCCTCAAGAAGGCAACATCCACCATCGAAGATCCCCACCATCTGACCCATTCTATCTTCTCGCAGCTACCATCGGGCAGGAGGTACAGAAGCCTGAAGTCCCACGCCACCAGGTTCAAGAACAGCCACTTCCCTTCAAGCATTCAGTTCTTGAACCAACCAGCACAACCCTAATCACTACAGTTTAACAACACTATGACCACCTTGCTTTAAAATAGACTTTTGTTCTAATTGTGTTCTTTCTTGTAAAAATTGCAAATAATTTGTTTAATTTATGTTTTTCTTGTGAATGCTGCTTATATGATGCTCTGTGCCTGTGATGCTGGTGCAAGTAAGTTTTTCATTGCATCTGTGCACACATGGGCTTGTGCAGATGACAATAAACTCCACTTTGACTTTGATTAGTCAGATATTTTCTGGTTTCCTTTCCTGTGCAATGTGCTGTGCCTGATCCTGCACTACATTACAAACTCCATCATGTTGGGCTTTATACATGTTACATATATGCATGTATTACATGTGTTACATCTACAACGGGCATTCCAGGAACCAAATTAAAGCAACCTTTAATCCATTTTTCCATGTAACTGAGCTGACCGATCCCCATTTGAGAATCCTTCACTGAAGTCTCTGCATCTTAAAACTAAGTTGCAGTGCACCCACGACATTGACTGTCTTCAGCAGGGCACCTGCATAGCCCATTGCACAATGGAAAGGTTGTGGCCCAAAAGGTTGCAAAGAAAAAAAGTGAGGAGGAGGATTAGAGAAATTGTTGGGAAAATTATAGGATTGAAACAGTGAAGAACCTGGGACTGAGGCACACACCACACACCACACACCACAGAGTGAAACCCATCAAGTGAGGTCTACAGAGACACAAGAGACTGCAGATGCTGGAATCTGCAGCAACAAACGATCTGCTGGAGAAACTCAGCGGGTCAGGCAGCATCTGTGGAGGGAAATGGACAGTCAACATTTCGGAGCAATACACAAAAAGTGCTGGAGCAAGTCAGCAGGTCAGGCAGCGTCCATGGAGGGAAATAAACAGTTGACATTTCGGGCCGAGACCCTTCATCAGGACTGGAAAGGAAGAGGGCAGAAGCCAGAATAAGAAGGTGGGTGTAGGGGGAGGAGCACATGCAGGCAGGGGATGGGTGAGTTCATGTGAGAGGAGGAAGGTAGGTGGGTGGGGGAGGGGGAGAAGATGTAATAAGTTGAGAGGTGATGGGTAGAAGAGGCCGAGGGCTGAAGGAATCCGGTAGGAGAGGGCAGTGGACCATGGAATAAGGATGGGGGAGGGGAGAGGAGGAGATGGGCAGGTCATCAAGGTGGGGGAAGGGAGCCACAAGAATGAGGGAAGACAAAGCAATGGGGGGGGGGGGAGAAAAAGAAGGCGTGGGGTTACCGGAAGTTAGAGAAATCGATGTTGAGTCCATCAGGTTGGAGACTCCCAAGGCAGAATATCAGGTGTTGCTCCTCCAACCTGCGCCTGGCCTCAACGTGGCAGTAGAGGAGGCCATGGATAGACACGTCAGTATGGGAGTGGCATGTGGAATTGAAGTGGGCAGCCACCGGGAGTCCTGGCAGTTGCCGCGGACGGAGCGAAGGTGCTTGATGAAGTGGTCACCCAATCTGCATCGGGTCTCAACGACGTACAGGAGGCCGAACCAGGAGCACCGGATGCAATAAATGACACCCTCGGACAAACAGGCGAAGCACTGCCTCACCTGGAAGCGTCGTCTGGGACCCTTCATCTTGACTCCCATTTCCTCAGGTTTACCCATGCTTGCGAGCACAGTTAAGTGCTACAGATCCCATAGATGGTTCTCCACAGTTTGGTGGCACTCCTGCTTCTGAGTCAGAAGGTTGGGTGTTCAAGTCCCACCTTTGAGACTTGAGTACTAAAATATCATCTGATGCTCCAGTGAAGTTCACAAATCATATTTCCTTATGCCATAGAAGGAGGCCATGCAGACCATCAAGTCAGTGCTGGCTTTCAGTGCAATACCATCAATCACATTTGCCACTTATTTCCCTGTCACCTATTCTCCCTCGCGTACCCTTCAACTTCATCCTAATTCTCCTGCCATCCACCTACACTAGAAGTAATATACACTGGACAATTAACCTATCAACTAGGACGTCTTTGGGACGTGGAAAGAAATGGGAGCACGCAGAGGAACCCCCTGTGGTCACAGAGAGAACTTGCAAACTCGACACACAGACAGTGCGGGAGATCAGGCTCAAACCCTGGTCGAGGCAGCAGCACTACCTGCTGTGCCTCCCCGTGCTGAGGAAGGAGGTGCTGGCTTTCAGATGCTGCTCTGTGTGCTTTCATAAGTGGATGCAAAAGATCCCATGATGTTATTATAAAAGACAGCATAGTCCTGGCCAATATTAAATCCTCAATTAACATCACAAGCAGAGATTATCTGACTATTAACACATTGCTCTCTGTGGGAGCTTGCTGGGCACAAATTGGTTGGCACATTCATTGCAACAGTGAGTAGACTTCAAAAGCACTTTGTTGGCTGTTTAATGCTTTGGCACATTCTGAAAGCCATGTGGAAAGTGTTATATAAAGGTAATTCTTTCTTTAGTTCTCCAAAATCTGCAGGATGTGAAGACTAATCCAAATCATATCCTAGGAGAACTATGAAAAGGACTCTCACTATATTAAAAAAATCTGTAAATGCTTTGATTTCCTAGAAATATTGCATATTTTAGTGGGGTGGGGGGGAGAGATCTGTTTTATGACATTCGGGCACCATACCATTAGATAGGAAGAGTCTACCCGCTTTCCAATTGGCTGTGGGAAGTTGGGAAACAAAGATGGACATGTGCAGCAATCAATGGCAAGAACTTGGGGGCGGAACAGCTGGAAGCAGCAGGTCAGCAATTCAAATGTTCCTGATGTCTTCATCACTTCTGGAGTTAAGCAAGCAAAACAGATTTGAGCTGTTTGCTTTAAAGCTGATGTCCATAGGAAGTTAGAGAAAATTTGAAGAGAAATTATTTCATTTACCATTTGTACTAAAGGATTTTATGTGTGTCATTTATAACTTTTAGATTGAGGTAATTCAAAGTTTTATCTGATACATGCAAATTATCAAATGCCCACAGAAATCTTCCCAACAAGGAGGCTGGACAACATGTGGATAGATGACTGATCAAACTGGTCATTACATTGATTGATTAGCAGTAGACAATGGTGTGTCAGCATTGCCTGTGTGACTTTGATTTAAAAAGAAGCGAAATGAGAAAATGCAGAAGCAATGACTTTTTCTGTCAGAATTAGTAACAAATGGGAAAAGCTGATTTAAAAAAAAATCTTCAATCTATCCACAATATCCCCTCCATGCATAATACAGCTTGGCCCTTTCCCTCTGCCGGAGTTTCATTGCATCTGCTGCAGGCCGGCTGAGCATTACGAGTTTGACACCTTGATGAAAGAGATGAAACAGCAATTTGCTGTTCACTCAAATCAAGCCGGCAGTTGTGTTTGGAACGGATACATGCTCAACATTTAATCAGGATCTAAGGGATTTGTGCTTTGGCCTGGAAGCATGAAATCAGGTATATGTTTCCTAGCAACAGAGAACGAGAAGCAGGAGTAGGCCATTCAGCCCTTCATGCCCGCACAACCATTCATACAATCATGAGTGATCATCGATCTCAATATCACATACTCCCTCCCTACACACCTCAATGCCTATTGTTTCCAAAAGCTTACGTATCTTCTCCTTAAATATCTTCAATGACTTGGACTCTACAGCCATCTCTGGGAGCAATTTCCATGAGTTCACCACCTTCCCAGTGAAGGAGTTTCTCCTCATCTCAGTCCTAAATCTCTTGTGCTGTAACCTGAGACTGCAACCACTTGCTTAGACATCTCAGCCAGGGGAAATATCCTCCCCATGTCCAGTCTGTCTCAGCCTGTCAGTAATTCATAATGTTCAATCAGATCCCCTCTCATTCTTCTAATCTCTAGTGTACACAAACTCAGTCTCTCCTCATACTATTGTCTCACCATCCAGAAACTAGTCTGGTGAACATTCATTACACTCCCTCCACTGCAAGCACATCCTTTCTCTTACAAGGAAATCAAAACTGCATGCAACATTCCAAGTGTGGTCTCACCAAGGTTCTGGATATTCATACCAAGACAACCTTGTCCCTGTGGCCAAGTCCTCTTGCTATGAAGACCAGCTTTATCTTCTTAACTGTATATTCACCCTGTTTATTTGCTTTCAGTGACTTGTGCACAAGAACATCCAATCTCTTGGATGCCAACACTTGCCAATCTAACACCATTTAAATGATATGCCACCTTTTTGTTTTTACTACTGAAGTGGATAACTTTATGTTTATCCACATTAAACTGTATCCACCGAGTCTTTACCCACTTACACAATCAGCCTGAGTCACTTTAAAGCCTTTTTGCATCAGCACCGTTCACCACGACACCCAGTTTAGTGTTGCTGGCAAACCAAAGTATTACATTCTGCTCCCTCATCTGTTTACGGAAGCAATGAACAGCAGAGTACCTGTGGTACTCAACTAGCTACTGCCTGACACCCTGAGAAAGATCCATTTATTCCTACTCTCTTTTTTCTGTCTGTTAACCAATTTTTAATCGTTGCCAATACATTACTCCCAATGCCATGCACTCTATTTTGCGTTCTAATCTAATCTTTTACTACAGGCTTTCTGAAAGTACACCACATCCACTGGTTCTCCCTTATCTATTCTCATCCTTATAAGATCCTAAAGGGCTCGACACAGCAGGTGTTGGGATATCTTCACTAATGGTAGAGTCTCAAACAAGGGACATATTTACAAGATAAGGGATCAGTCATTTAAAACTGAGATGCATAGAAATTTCTTCTCGCAGAGGGTGGTGAATCTCTGGAATTCTCTGCCCCAGTGGGTGGTGGATCAGTACAAGAAGTTAAATTGGATAAATGGAGCAATAGAGGGGCATGGAGAAATGGCACAGAAGAGGAATTGAGGCCAGTAAAAATCTTCCATGATCATATTAAATGGTGGGGCAGGCTTGAAGGACCTGATGGCCTTCACCTGCTCCTATTTTCTTGTGATCTTGTGTACTCTACTCGTGCATCCTTAAAAAACTCCAGTTGGGTTTCCAAGCATGATTTTCCCTTCCAGATATCCATGTCTAATCCCGTTGATAATTTGCAAGTATCCTGTTAACTCATCCTTTATAATGGCCTCAGGTATAATCCCCACTACCAATGTTATGGCAACAGGTCTGTAGTTTCCTGCTTTCTATCTCCCCCTTTCTAATTAGTGAGGTTACATTGTCCACTCTCCAATCTACAGGACTAATTCCATAATCTATAGAATTGCAGAAAATGGTAACCAATGGACCACTATTTCTAGTTGACCTCCTTTAGTACTCTGGGACGCAGATTATTAAGCCATGGGTGCTTATCATCTTTCAGTGCCATTAATTCCTCCATCACTATTTTCTTATTAATACTAATTTCCTTCAGTTTTTCACCTTCATTAGATTCTTGGTTCCCTAACATATTTGGAAAGTTACTTGTGTGCTCTGCTGTGAGGACAGAACCATGATAGTTATTTAATTGCCCTGCCATTTCCCTGAACCCCTTTATGAATCCTCCCATTCTGACTGTGGGGGACTTACGCTGACCTTTGTCTTTTTTACATGTTTGTAAAAATCTTTACAGTCCATATTTATGTTTCCTGCAGGCCTTTCTCGTATCCTCTTAAGAAATTTATTTTGCCTTCTTTACTGAAATCTAAACTGCTCCCAATCCTCAATTTTGCTACTTAAATGACTCCTCTGTGAATCTAATACTATTTTTTAAGCTTCTCCAGTTAGCCATGTTTGGGTCAATTTTCCTTTTGTATTTTTAATTCAGGCAGGAATATATAACTGTGGTAATTTCTGCATTTGTTTGTCAAATATAAGCCATTGTTTATTCATCAGAACTGCATCCGTGTTCTGACGAAGAGTCATTGCCCTGAAATATTGGTTCGGTTGACCTCTCCACAGATGCTGCCTGACTTGCTGAGTGTTCGGTGCATTTTCTGTTTTTCTTTCAGATTCCCTCCATCTGCGGGTTTTTTTGCTTCAACTTTTTGAAAATAGATTGGAATAAGTCCATTTCATCAACACAGGATACAGTTTGCATTGCCTTCATCCATTTGATCTGGGTGACATCAGCCAAGCCAGCTCAAATGATTGATGAATTTTAAATCTAAGTTACGACAATTGTAAACTGACCCTTAATGCCACTTCAGAAACTATTTTGCCCAAAGCTGGGTTTGCCCACAAAATAGATCATATCTCAGATCAATAAAATGTGGATACGAGTTCCAGCTGATTGCATCTGTACATGGGGCTCTTCAATCAAGGAGCCATTTCACTTTCTTAGGCTCACAGGCACTAGGCACATTTTAGAAGCATTTACCTTGTAAAACTTCCTTAACTTACTGAAAAATGGACAAGTGAGGCTGGTGGATAGTTCAGCAATGATTTTTGTCATTTTCAATTGTATAAAATTAACTTAAATCACACCAGACATTACAAAACCTATTAACCCACTTTCAACCATATTAATCAAGCTGCAATAGGTTATCGCACTTGGAAAAATAAAGGGATATTTTTAATGCAAATAGAAAAACAGTTACCTTCTGTTGCAGTGACTGTGCTGATTCATGGAAGCATTCAGGTTTATGATTATGCAGAAGAGTTTCAGCATAAACTTGAAAAGTAACCGAAATAATCCCAAAGCAGAAAATTGCAACCAAATACTTGAGTCCACGAGGGAGAAGTCTATCCTCAGCTGCTTAGGCTACAGCTGTGTACTCACCATTGATTTCAATGGAATCGAACATCAGAAGTGGAATAGATCAAAGGGCTACTTTATATTGTCCAACTAATGCGTGTGACTGAGGACAAATGTTTCCCTCTTCACTCAGTCCAGAGGCAGAAACTAGTCTTGTGAAGAAGTGGGGTCATTCCTTTGGATCAATAATCTGCCTTTCAGATGGCACAGCATGGTCTCTCCCTGCTCTCCCACTCTTAGATGAGAAACCATCTTATCATTTCAGCTCCGAGAAAGTACCAGTTCCATGGTGCCTCTGTACTCTTGGCAGATTTGTGAGTCTAAACTATGGATTCCTTATCTGATCTGGAACTGCCTTGAATGTGCAGCAAGTACACCACCAAACTGTGTCTCAGATGACAGTGGTAAGAAACATCACAGGACCTTATAAGTTAATTATTACAAGTAATAATTAACACACCAATAAGAGTTTTATACCTGATACAGTAAAATTCTGATAATTCACCATCCAATATTCCAGAAATCCCAATGGTTTGGAGCCTGGCTCAAATGATTTTGTTTCTCACACTCCCTTTGAACTCACCAGAGCCCTGCTTCCAGATTTCCCTTTAAATTCACCAAGTTCATTGTTTATGCAACTATGTAATAATTTTTTTTAAATGAATTAAAAATGTGTTGGGGTTTTAATAATATCTGGTCTGGAAGATCTGCCAGTCCTGCACTAGCAAGATCTCAAGGGTGCCAGATTATTGAAGTTTTATTGTATATAGTGTAATGAAAGGGGTCTTCCTAATTTGTTCACAGGATGTGGACATCACCAGCAATGCCGGCATTTACTTTCCATCCCTTATGGCTGCTGGGTAGAGCCAGCAGTTAAGAATCAACCACATTGTTGGGTCTGGAGTCATATAAAGGCCAGTCCAGGCAACGATTGTAGATTTCTTCCCTGGAATACGTTGGTAAACCTGAGTTTTAACTCTGATACTCCAGGGATTTCACATTAATGACACTAGCATTTTTTTTTAAATCCAGAGTTATTTGAGAGTTATTCCAGAGTACTGTACCAATAATATAGCCTTTACAATGCGGTGTATACTGGCATTAAAACCCTTTGATATGTTTCTATCTCATGGGATATCTTCTGACTTCTGTGATAAGGACATATTCCATTCCCTAGCAGTTCAGGCTGTAGGTTCAAACCCTATTTTTGCAACATGACTACCGCCAAAGCTGAGATCTCCATGCAGTGTTGAGGGCAAGCTGCAACACAACACTACAGACCACCTCTTACACTAACATGGACTTGTTTCTAATTGTGTTTCTGCACTAATGCTTTGTTTTGCACCATCTTTTTCTTCACTGCCTTGTGTAATTTCTGTATAATTTAGGTTCTGTGTGTTGCCTGAATCTATGTGTCTGTGATGCTGCTGCAAGCAAGGTTTTCATTGTATCTGTACCTCACTGTACTTGTGCACATGACAATAAACTCGACTTGACTTGCTGGGTTAGTGGAGGACCAGTTCGAGTGAGTTTGGCCCTGTAGGAAGGAGTAGTACAGAGGGAGAACCTCACTAATAGAGGGACACTGCTGAGATGCGTTACACTATTGGAGGCTTGGTACAGAGGGATTGCTACACTGTCAGAGGGCAGTCATCCAGTCCGCAGTAGGTGGGTGCTGCAGTGTTGGTAGGGTCATACTTGACAGAGCACCAGACTATTAGTGGAGTAATATTAAGGAAGCATTGCACTATTGGAATTCCAGTAATAAGGATGCACTGCAGAGACAGAAGAGGAGTAATGAGAGAGCACCACACTACTGCTCAGCCAAATCTGACTGGGTGCACATTTAAATACTGTGCAATCATCAGCGAAGGTCGCCCCTCATAAAGGAAGGAAGGTCATTGATGAAGCAGCAGAAGATGGTTGGGTCTAGGACACTGCCCTGAGGAACTCCACAGCCAATGTCCTGGGATAATTGACCTCCACCAACCATAACCCTCTTTCTTAGTGCAAAGCATGAATCCAGCTTCCTTGTACCCCTTGTTCCCCACTGACCAGTTTTACAAGAGCTCCTTGATGCCATGCTTCGCCAAGTGCTACCTTGACATCGAGGACAATAACTTTGTTTGCCTCTGGGATTCAGCACACGTTCACATTTTGATTAAGGGCGTAATGAGTTCTGTAGCCGAAAGGATCTGGTGAGACCCCCACTGCGCACTGGTTAGCAGGTTATTGGTGAGTAAGTGCTACTTTAGAACAATGTTGACAACACCTTCCATCATTTTGCTGATGATTGATGTTAGACTGATGGGACAGTAATTAGCCAGGTTTCTCAGGGTATTTTTATGGACAGACATACCTGAACAATTTCCACATTGCTGGGTAGATGTCAGTGTGCTGTGCTGGAATAGCCTAGCTGGAGGGGAACTGGTATCTGGGTGATGAAGTTTTCTCCTGCATTCCCTGTTGGGTTTATTAGTGACAATCTTACGTTTTTTTGGCCCTGGCTTTGGACCTTGTTCTGTAAGCTGCCGTTCACATCATCTGAGTCACTGATAATAAATCTGATTCTGGTCGAAGGATAACACTGGAAAAGTTGCCTTCCCATCAGTGGACTCCAGGGGATCGATGGAAATAATTTTCCATGTCTTTGCTCCTATTGAAAAGTGTTTGCCTGTGTGGATATTGAATGCAATCAGACTTATAACCGGTTTGCTTGAACATTCAATCAGGTTATTTAAGGGCTACCAGTGCCCACAATCTGAAACCCCAGTGTGAGTGCCACCTACTGGACAGGAGTTTTTGGTTTTTGAATTGGATTTTGAGAATTGGGTTTTGAGGCCATTGTGAAGAAATTAGTCAACAAGATTAACACTTGAATGGGAAATAATATTATGAAGAAAACATTCTGACTGGCATGGTGTTACCTCCCTGGTGTTATCCTTCCTGAATCTCTGGAATTATCCATCCTAGAGGGTTGTGGAGGCTAGATGATTGGGGGCATTTAAAGAGGAAATAGATAATTTTATGAAAGTTCAGGGAATTGAGAGCAATGGGGAACAGGCAGAGAAGATGAGGCCTGGGGTAGATCAACCGTGATCATATTGGAGGACAGGGCAGAGTTGAGGGGCCGAATGGCCTACTCCTGCTCCTATTTTCTTATGTTCTACGTTCTGAAGTGAGGACACATTGTTGTTCTGGGGGCTTTGCTCTGGATCCTTCCTGTGCTGACACAAACCTGGGACAAAGGCCACAGAGACAGAACGACAAGGAACTATTCCATGCAAGCGTAATCTGCATCTCTTTCATATCAAGTTCAATATTAAAGTAAAATTTTGGCACAACAAAAAATAAGTTTAGAGCAAGCAAAAGTTAGAACAGGACATTAGTAAGACCACAGCTAGAATCTTGTGTGTAGTTCTGGTCGCCACACTATAGGAAGGATGGGGTTAAGCTAGAGAGGGTGCAGAAAAGGTTCACAAGGATGTTGCTGGGACTGGAGGGCTTGAGTTATAAGGAGAGACTGGATAGGCTGGGTCTGTTTTCCCTGAAGTGAAGGAGACTGAGGACTGACCTTACAGAGGTTTATAATATCATGAGGGGCATAGATATGGTCACAGTCCTTTTTTCGGGGGGGGGGGGGGCAGTCTAAACCAGAAGGCATAGGTTTAAGGTGAGAGAGGAAAGATTTCAAGGAGACCTGAAGGGCAAGTTTTTCACACAGAAGGTGGTGGGTATATGGAACAAGCTGCTGGAGGAAGTGATAGGGACAATTACAATGTTTAAAAAGCATTTGGACAGGTTCATGGGTAGGAAGGGTTTATAGGGACATGGGCAAAACGAAGCCAAAAGGGACTAGCTTGGGAAGGCACCTTGGTTGGCATGGACCAGTTGAGCTGAAGAGCATGTTTCCATGCTCTATAACTTTATGACTGTGGACAAAGAAGGGGGCCATTTGGCCCATCGAGTCATGCTGGCTAACAGCAGAGAAATCCCATCAGTTGCATTCTGCCCCTGTCTTGCTTATCTCCCTGTAGTCCTGCCACTCATTCTATCTCCCATGCCCATGAAAACCCTTTGTGCCACTTACCTACACTAAGGGGAACTTACAATAGCAAATTAACCTACCAGCACTACCTTGATATATGGGGTAAAACCAGAACATCCAGTGGAAACCTATACAGTCACAGGGAGTGTGTGCAAGCAGCACATAGACAGGAGGTCAGGGTCAAACCTGGGTCCCTGGAGGTGTGAGGCAGCAGTGTTAATTTGGCTCATCGTTTCCATGCTAGTCAAGGAAGAGCTACCCACCCTAGTCCCATCTCCCAGCAATGGGTTGGCAGCACTGCAGGCCATAGCTCTTCAAGTACACAGCCAAGTACTGTTTAAATGTGACGAAGATTCCTGACATTGCCACCCTATCAGGGAATAAAAAAACAGAAAATGTTGGAAGCACTCAGCAGGTTAGGCAGAACACCTGGTGTAAATCCACGCGGTCATAGGGAGAACATGCAAACAGCACACAGGTGGCATTGAAAGTAAGGGTCAGGGTCCTTGGAGCTGTGAAGCTGCAGCACTAATCTGGATCATTATTTCCATGCCAGTTGAGAAGCAGTTATGTTCTCTCAGTTAACATTTCAGGTCAATGAACATCGGTCAGAACTTTCAGAGAGTAAGTTCCAGCCACCTCCTGGTGAAAACAGTTCCCCTCATCTCGCTTCTTATCTTCCTTATGGTGCACTGCCTTGCCTTATTGCACCTTGCATGACACTACTTCAAACGCGTCTAAATTAGATTCCATTTGCGACTTTTCTGCTCAACTCACCAGGCTATTTATATCCTCCTGCAGCTGAAGCTTCCCTCCTCACCGTCAACCAAACAGCTAATTTTGTATCATCTTCAATCTTCTTTATCATTCCCCCTACATTTATGTCTAAATCCTTAATATATTCCACAAAAAGAAAAGGCCCAAAGACTGAATGCATTTAATCCTCCAATGCACAACATGCTAAGTTTTAAAAGACATTACAGTTTGGTTAATTTTTTTTGAAGAAAGTTATGAAATTATAACCTAACCATAAAATTCCACCCTACAATTTATAAGGATATAATGATCATGCTCAGTGCACCTCAGATCAAGCTACTTTGAATCCAATCAAATCCCCTGTTGTGGCTCGTCCTGTTATAAACCACAGTTAAATAAGCTTGTGAGCTTATATAAAGGCTAGAAAGTATTTATATTGCATTTTTCTGTGTGCAAGAACTGACTTCAAACATGAAAGGAAATCTGCTTAATGAATAAATCTCTCAAGTCTGGCTGACAAGGTACAAACCAAGCAAGTACTCAATGTCCTGTGAAGTTTTTAAAATGCAGATGCTCCACTTCACATCTGTAGAGTATCAGCAGCAGGAAAATGTGTGCCAGAACTTAACAAATTTTTTTATTTTTCTTCAAGTGAATCATTGGATCATTAAGCTGTTTGATTAAGTGCTGGCAATAGGACGAGGAGATGGGAACAAAGATCCAATTTAAATGAACTTGAACCCAAAAATGGCCTCATTGTTGAGATTAAGAAGAATTTGATCTTGTCACAAACAGTGTTCACAGACTGGAAATTGGACTGGAAACTGCCTTTTATTTGTTTTACTGGCTGTCCATCTATCTCCACTCATCTCTGTTTTTAAATTGACCTATTGGCTTTTTGTAATGGAGAATCTCAAAATTTTAACTGTGTGAGAATCAATCCCTGTTGAATCTAAAATAAAGCAGACAATGTTGGAAATACTCAGCCTGTTGGGCAGCATCTGTGGAGAGAGGCGCAGAGTTAATGTTTCAGGGTTAGGGTCTACCTGTATAAGGTGATAGAGGGTAAGTTCAAAGGAAATGTGCAGGGCAAGTTTTTTTACACAGAGAGTGGTGAGTGCCTGGAATGTGCTGCCTGGGGTGGTGGTGGACGAATATACAATAGGGGGCATTCAAAAAGCTCTTAGATTGGCACATGAATGGGAGGGAAATGGTAGGATATGGACATTGTGTAGGGAGAAGGGATTAGTTTCGTTGGGCATTTTATTACTAAATATTGCGAGCCGAAGGGCCAGTTCCTGTGCAGTACTGTTCTATATTCTATGTTCTCTCATCAGAACTGAGAAAAGTTAGAGTCATACAGTCATACAGCACGGAAACAGGCCCTTCAGCCCAACTGGTCCATGCTGGCTAAGATTCCCATCTAAGCTAGTCCCATTTGCACACTTGGTTCATATCCCTCTAAATCTTTCCGACCCATGTATTTGTTCATGTACCATGTACCTGTTAGAGGTAAGTTTTAAGATGTGGGGGGGGGGGGGGAAACAAAGCAAAGGGAAGACCTGTGATAGGAGGGGAGGAGGGATGAAATGATAAAGGAAGTGATGGAGTCAGCTGAAGGACGGCGGTGAAGACATCAGTGAATAATAAAAGGTATGTCTGCAGGAAGAGAACATCAAAGGTTCACTAGCTCCTGAGAGAAGAAATTTCTCCTCATCTCAATCCTAAATGTTCTATAGAGACACAAGAGATTCTGCAGATGCTGGAATCTGGAGCAACACACACACAAAGTGCTGGAGGAACTCAGCAGGTCAGGCAGCACCTATGGAGAGAAATAAACAGTCGACGTTTCAGGACTGATGATGGGCCCCGACCCGAAATGTCGACTGCTTATTTCTCTCCATAGGTGCTGCCTGACCTGCTGAATTCCTCCAGCACATTTTTGTGTGTGTTGCTCCTAAATGTTCTATCCAAAGACGTACGGGTTAGGAAGTTGTGGGCATGCTATGTTGGCACCGGAAGAGTGCCGACGTTTGCGGGCTGCCCCCAGAACACTCTACGCTAATGATGCATTTCATTGTGTGTTTCAATGTACAAGTGACTAATAAAGAAATCTTTTATCTTAATCTGAAAGTGTGTCCTCAGTCCTAGACTCCTCAGGCAGGAGAAACTTCTTCCTTCCATCCAGCCCATCAACCCCTTTAAAAATTTTGTTTGTTTCGATGAGATTTCTCCTTCTTTGAAACTCTAGAGAATACAGTCCCAATCTACCCAGATCAACACTGTAGAACTCTGGTTGCTAGTCTAATACCTTTACTACTGAACTACTGTAACCTGTTACCTGCAGCTCACATAATTAAAAATAACATTCTTCACTCTTAAAAGAAAGTTAATTTTGTTTAGTTTGGATGAAGGGTCCCAGATGTGAAACCTTAACTGTTTCTCTTTCCACAGATGCCACCTGGTGTGCTGAGTGTTTCCAGCACTTTCTGTTTTTATTATATAAGAGTTTATTTATCAGCAGCACTGAATGGAATTATCTGTTCATGGGTTCCTATTCCGGTTCGACCACACAGACCAGGCAACCATTCAACATAAATTACAAACATTCTGCTGGAGGAACTCAACAGGTCAAGCAGCATCCGTGGGGGGAAGGGAATTGTCGGCATGTTGGGTATAGGACTGAGTGGAGAGGAGAGAGAGCCAGTATAAAGGGGAGAGGGGGAGGGGTGAGACAGAGGCAGAGGTGATTGGTGGACTGAGGGGGAGAGGAGGTGTTGAAGGATGATGGGGACATTCAGCTAGGTATTGGTATTGGTATTGGTATTGGTTTATTATTGTCACTTGTACTGAGGTACAGTGAAAAACTTGTCTTGCATACCGTTCGTACAGGTCAATTCATTACGCAGTGCAGTTACAATGGGTTAGTACAGAGTGCATTGATGTAGTACAGGTAAAAACAATAACAGTACAGAGTAAAGTGTCACAGCTACAGAGAAAGTGCAGTGCAATAAGGTGCAAGGTCACAACAAGGTAGATTGTGAAGTCAGAGTCCATCTCATCGTATAAGGGAACCATTCAATAGTCTTATCACAGTGGGGTAGAAGCTGTCCCTGAGCCTGGTGGTACGTGCCCTCAGGCTCCTGTATCTTCTACCTGATGGAAGAGGAGAGAAGAGAGAGTGACCCAGGTGGTTGGGGTCTTTGATTATGCTGGCTGCTTCACCAAGGCAGCACGGAGGGGAGCACTGCGCTGTGTCCACAACTCTCTGCAGTTTCTTGCAGTCTCGAGCAGAGCAGTTGCCGCACCAAGCCGTGATGCATCCAGATAGGATGCCTTCTATGGTGCATCGATAAAAGTCGGTGAGTGTCAAAGGAGACAAACCGAATTTCTTTAGCCTCCTGAGGAAGTAGAGGCGTAGGGGAGGGGTTGGGAGACATGATAGGAGCCGGACAAAAAAAGGGAAGATGGAGCCAGGAGAGGGTGGGGAGAGGGATGGAGAGGGTTAAGGAGGAGACAGCTGCTCGAGGGTGACAGCAGGAGCATTAGTAAGGAGGGTGACAATGAGAACCATTAGGGGAGAGGTGCAAGGCAGATGATGCAGGGTCTCGACCCAAAACATCAACAATTGCTTCTCCCCGACTCACTGAGTTCCTCCAGCAGATCGTATGTTGCTCCAGATTCCAGCATCTGCAGTCTCCTGTGTCTCCATTCAACATAATCTGGTGTACATTCTGAAACAAGATGTTGCCAGCATTGTTCTGTGGGTTATCCACAGAAATGATGTTGCGGCTGTGAGAGTAATATTCGACAGGTGGGGGTCTGCCACTGGTTGGATTGATTCTTGTATTGTGCAGTTGCCTGTTTCAAGAGGCTTTTGAGCAATCAAGCTGCAATAAAGTAGCAACAAAAAGGGAAGGGGTCCAAGTGGGTTAATCAGAAAGTGCCAACTTGTCTAAGGCCAGCTGTGACCCTCAGGAAATTGGCCATGAAATAAGGATGTATTGGCCTTGGAGAGACCGCTGTGAATGATACCTGGAATCCAAGTCTTAAGTGATGAGGAAGGGAGCTGAGGTTGTGTTCCAGAGGTTGGAGGATTTACAGGTGAATTGATTGAAGTTTTCAAGTGGGAGCTGAAAGCATAAATAGAAAGAAACTGTTTTAACATCGGTTGGGTTTAGCTTAACAAAAGAACATAGCTGAAAAATTAGAACCAGATATTTCAGGAGGAAAATTAAGAAATATTTTATACATACAGAGGTGGCAAAATTTTGGAACTCTTCCTCAAATGGGAAACTATTATTCGATCAATTTTTCAATCTGAGATTCATGGGTTTTTGATCACCAAACTTTCTGAGAGATATGGGGGGGGGGGGGCACGCAGGGGAAGTGGGTATATGGAGCTGGGTCACAAATCAACCATGACTTTTTTTGAATGGCAGTAACAGACTCAAAGAGTTGTTTCCTTTTTCACCTAATTCTAAGGATGACCACTCTTCCTAATTTATAGATTTAAATTTAAGTCATTATTTTGTAATTTCTTGTGTGAACGCTAAAAGAGCAATTCCTTAACTAACAATACAATATCACATTAATTCCTTTGTTTTAAAAGATTAATGATAGCTCTCTGGATGTAAATGAATATTTTTTTGATTACGATTTGAATTAATCTTTGTCAATCATATTTCCATTACCTCTTTAGTTGTAATTCCATGAATAACAGTACAATGGAATGCTAATTGCTTTATAATTGGATTTATTAATTGTGAAACCTGGGATGAATTATTACCTAAAGTTAATGAAACATTTGAAGAATAAGCAGTCTTTAAGCCTGATATCATCCTCGATTTTGACTCTAGGACTCAGGAAATCCTTCCATTTGATATCACGGGACAACTGATTCTCTGATTAATGAGATGTGCTCAATGAATATTTCT
The DNA here is from genome assembly GCF_009764475.1 of Pristis pectinata. Lineage (NCBI taxonomy): Eukaryota > Metazoa > Chordata > Chondrichthyes > Rhinopristiformes > Pristidae > Pristis > Pristis pectinata. Next base: position 6,497,279 of record NC_067429.1, read on the forward strand.
GTATTCAGTATATCATTGATCCAACCCAGCTTTTGAATAAGATAATTTATCTTTTACACATAAAATGAAACTGAATACATTTTGTGAAGAAGATAAATGTCCCTTAAAAAAATTGCAATATTTTGCAGCAATTAACAAAAGACACAGCTGGAGTGGGAATTGAGGTAAGGAATTAATTTTCATATGAGAAAGAGAAAAATCCTGTCACTTGACCTGAAATGATCTTAATTTACAAGATTGAGGAAGTAATTAATGAAGCAATCAAGTTGGCACTGATACAGATTCTAAATATAGAAAGAGCAATGTTGAAGCTATGGGTTTTGTGTTTCTCGTCCGAGAGATATTTTACAAAGGCCAATGCAAAGCGTGTAAGCAATACCAGTGACCCCAAAGCAACCTTGAGTTTAAAATCACTCGATAACATAGGAGGGAAGTGACAAGAATGCTCCTCCACCTTGATGAACTGATAATTCTGTCTCTCAAGGCAATTAATTTTCTGTAATTATATAGTGTGAATAGCTAATGTGCCATCCAAGGTTGTTAAGGTTTGTGATTAAGTTAGAACCCAACTGCTCCCAGGATATAGGAACTGTGTTGTATTCGAGTGCTGCATAATAAACACATATCAAATGAACACCTTACAGAAATAACAATGAGTTCTGATGTAGTGCCTTTAACATGGTAAAAACTCCCAAGGCACATCACAGAGACGTTATCAAAGAAATAAATTGACACCACGTCACTTGAGAGGATAACTGAAAGATTGGCCATAAATATCTCACAAGATAAAGAGACTTGAGGCGTGAATTCCAGAGTTTAGAATCTTAGCAGCTAACTGAATGACCACATAGTGGAGCAATTAAAATTGGGCAGGGGCTTGAATTTTTCATTCGTTCCAGGTTTTAATCAGGGAGAAAAAATCCCAAAAGAACTGCTTAAAAAATGTCACTAGAGCTCTGCATTGGCAATGCATTTTAAAATGTCAATCATGCATTTTGCTTTAAGAATGCAGCTTTTAAAATGTGGATATGGTACACAAGACTTAGAGTCAGAGAGTTGTACAGCACAGAAACAGGCCCTTCAGCCCACCACGTCCATGCCGACCGTTTTGCCCACCTACACTCCCATTTGCCTGTGTTAGGACTGTATCCTTCTGTGCCTCACCTATTTGTGTCTGACTGAATGCCTCTTAAGTGTAGTAATTGTATCTGATGTCACCATCTCATCTGGCAGTGCATTCCAGATTGTGTAAAAAACTTACCCCTCAGACGCCCTTTAAATCTCCTACCTTTCACCTTAGAATTATGTCCTCTTATTTTTGATTCCTACCACGAGAAAAAGATTTTGATTCTCCGCCCTATCCTATGCCTCTCATAATCTTGTATACTTTTACAGGTCACCCCTCAGTCGCTTTAACTCCAGGGGAAATAAACTCATCCTATCCAATCTCTCTCCATAACTAAAGTCCTCCAATCCAAATCAATCATAATTGTTTGCAGACATTTGATACGAGGAATCCGGGTGGGGCAGAAGTAGAAACTTGGAGAGCTAGAAATGTAACGGACAACTTTGAAAATGCAGGAATTATTTGACACTACAAATTTAGTTACAATTCATTTTAGAAAGCATCATTTGCCTGAGGGTTTTTTAATAACTGAAAATAACCAATTTTGCCAAACAATGAAATGCCAAAAAAATCAAAAGTTAAAATGAGAGAAGTAAAGCCCTGTGGATTGATAAAAAAAGACCTTATTTGGAGTAGCACAGAGGTATTTCATAGGGCTGATGGAGGTCACAATGATAGGTAGTTTGGAGGTCAGAGAGCCAGTTGAAAACGTGGCTGAGAATTTTAAAATTAACCAAGTCAAGATAGGTCAGCAATGTCAGAGATGAAATGTTAACCTATTGTTAAGGAAGTGGTAACAGGGCACTTGTTCAATAATATTAGAACAGGGCAAAATCAAAATCTATTTCAGAAAAATTGGATGGAGTTTTTCTTTAGAGGTTTTTGAACTGGCAGAATAGTTAAACTGGTGTACTTAATTTTCAGTGGCCTTCAATAAGATGCCACACAAGAGATTATTAAACAAAACTGCTGCGTACAGCATACTGGAGTAGATTAGGAATTGGTTAGTAATAGGAAACAGAGGGTGGGAATAAACGGGTCATATTTGGGTTGGCAGGTTGTAACCAAAGGAGTGCCACAGATACTGGTGCTATTCACAATTTATATCAAATGTTCAAAAGATATATATCAATGATTTGGATGAGGGTATCAAGTGTAATATATCTAAGTATGCTGGTGGTATATAGCTATCTGGCAGTGTGGGCTGGGTAGAGGATGCAGAGATATTTCCGTGGTGGTGGGGCAAGGGACAGGCCAAGTGAATGGGAAAGGACATGGCTGATAGTATATAATATGAAAAAAAGCAAGATCACCCAAGGAGGTAGAGAAAAAAATGTTTCTTTTTAATTGGTGAAAAATTGAATTGTTTTGGTGTTCATATAAGCCTGACTAGCCTTGTACATGAATCACTGAAAGTTAACATGCAGGTTCAACAAATAATTAGGAAGACAAATGGTATATTGGCTGTTATTGCATGGGAATTTGAGTACAAGAGACATACTGCTCCTATTATATAGAGCCATGTAAGACTGCATCCAGAATATTGTGTACCGGTCTGGTCTTCCTACATAAGGAAGGACATACTTACATAAGGAACATACATACTTAGTTGAGAGGATGCAATGAAGGCTTACCAGATTGATTCCTTGGATAGCTAGTTTGTTGTAAGTGGAGAGATTAAGCAGACAAGGTCTGTACATTCTTGAGTTGAGAAAAATGAGAGGTAATTTCATTGAAACAATAAATTGTTAAGGGGATGGATAGGGTCAGTGCAAAGGTAATGTTCCTCTTGGGTGGGGTGTCTAGAACAAGGAGTCACAGGTTCAAAATGATGGTTTGGCTATTCAGGACAGAGATGAGAACACAATAACACCAGAAAATAGAAGTAGGCCACTCTGCCCCTCAAGTCTGCCCCATCAGTCCATATGATCATGGCTTATCTGCCTCAGGGATCATCTCCTTCTCTGTGTCAGTTCCTCATAGCCCTCAATTCCCTGATCTTTCAAGAATTTTGTCTGTGATCCAGCCTCACAATCCCATGAAATTTCTTTTGCCCAGAGGGTAGTGAACCTTTGGAATTCTCTACCCGAGTGGGCTGTGGAGGCTGTGAATATATTAGGAGAATCAAGGACTATGGGGTTAGTGCAGGGAAGTGGTGCTGAGGTAAAGGATCAGCTGTGACCTTATTGAATGGTGGACCAGGTAGAAGGGGTTGAAAGGCCCACTCCTGCTTCTGTTTCTAATGTTCTTTTGCCCTTCATTATTTACACAGGCAGATAATTAAATTGTGCTGGTTAATGAGTGTTGGTTAAAAACGACCATTTTATCAAAATCACAGTGGTCTTTGCTACTCTCAGCCCTTCTCAGGCATGCTCCAGTAATCTGTGATGAGACCTGACAGGATTTCCCTACACAGTGATTGACTTTGTGCATATGGGATCCTGAGCTTCTTAAATAGAAGCATCATGTACAGAAGCCAGGAAGTACACTAAATCTATAGAGAACATTGGTTTAGCTCCATTCATTTCTGGGCATCGTACTTTAGGAATGATTTGAAGGCTTTGGAGAGGGTACAGAAGGGATTGTATTGAGAGATTTTGAGTACAAAGACTGATGGGCAAAACTGGAGTTCACCTCCAAGCACAGAAGATTTGACAGAAGATTTAAAAGCATTAAGTGTTCAGACAGAGTATATAAAAGGTGAACTGTTTCCAGCTGTTGGTTCAGACAGCACAGGTATGATATGATTGAAAAGGAGAGACTGACTGGGTTGGCGAATACTGAGGGGAGATTTCATATCAGGTGTATAAAATTCCGAGGTATCTCAACAACTTCCCCACTTCCTGCACATCTGCCCTCCCCCTCTCCCCCCTGACGTTACAGGGACAGGGTTCCCCTTGTCCTCACCTACCACCCCACAAGCCTCTGCTTCCAAAACATCATTCTCCGCGACTTCCGCCACCTCCAACGGGATCCTACCACCAGACACATCTTCCCCTCACCTATCACCTGCCTGTGTCTGCTCCTCCCCCTCCCCCCACTTCTTATTCTGGCTTCTGACCTCTTCCTTTCTAGTCCTGATGAAAGGCATCGGCCCGAATTGTCAACTGTTTATTTCCCTCCATGGATGCCGCCTGACCTGCTGCGTTCCTCCAGCACTTTTAATGTATTGCTCCAGATTTCAGCATCTGCAGAATCTCTTGTGTCTCAACTGAACAGGAAGGATTCTTCTTCCCTTAGCAGAGAGGAAAATAACTAGGAGGGCAAACGTTTAAGTTAATAAAGCAGGATTTGAAGAAAGTTGAGGAACAACTTTTGCCTGGAAGGAGAAAAACCATCACATGTTTACAGAGGGTCAAGATAAGCACATTGAAGAACTGTAACCCAAACCGATCACAGGCTGGGAAGATTAATAAAACTAAATAATCCACTTTTGGTTGGCACGGACACAAAGAGCCAAATGGCCTCCAACTGTCATAGAGTTAGAGTCATTTAGCGCGGAAACAGGCCCTCTGATCCTCTTTGTATATAGAACATAGAACATTACAGCACAGTACAGGCCCTTCGGCCCACAATGTTGTGCTGACATTTTATCCTGCTCTAAGATCTATCTAACCCCTCCCTCCCATATAGCCCTCCATTTCTCTATCATTCGTGTCTCTATCTAAGAGTTTCTTAAATGTCCCTAATGTATCTGGCCCCACAACCTCTGCCGGCAGTGCGTTCCACGCACCCACCACTCTCTGTGTAAAAAGCTTACCTCTGACATCCCCCTATACCTTCCTCCAATCAGTTTAAAATTATGCCTCCTCATATTAGCCATTTTCGCCATGGGAAAAAGTCTCTGACTGTCCACTCGATCTATGCCTCTTATCATCTTGTACACCTCTATCAAATCACCTCTCATCCTCCTTCTCTCCAAAGAGAAAAGCCCTAGCTCACTCAACCTATCCTCATAAGACATGCTCTCCAATCCAGGCAACATCCTGGTGAATCTCCTCTGCACCCTCTCTAAAGCTTCCACATCCTTCCTATAATGAGGTGACCAGAACCAAACACAATACTCCAAGTGTGGTCTAACCAGAGTTCTATAGAGCTGCAACATTACCTTGCAGCTCTTGAACTCAATACCCCGACTAATGAAGGCCAACACACCATACACCTTCTTAACATGCTAGCCATTACCTATACTAATCCCATTTCCCACCTCGTGGTCATTAGTTTTCTATACCACGGCATTTCAAGTGCTCATCTAAATACCTTTTAAATGTTGAGAGAGTACTTGCCTCCAACAACCACTCAGACAGTGGATTCCAAGTTTCAAACACCTACTGTATCAAAATTTTCTTCCTGAAATCCTCTCCGAACCACCTACCCCTTACCTTAGACTGTGACCTCCAGTCATAGACACCACAGCTAAGCAGAAGTATTTGTCATTTCCTGCCCCATCTATGCCCTGTGCTGTAAAGTACGTTTCTATGAAGTAACCCGAGTTAAAATGAGGAATCTGAGGAGAAGAGGGTGGGGCTGGGAGGGTGGACATGAGGCGGTGGACACACATTCAACAGTGGACTTGAAAAGGAGTTGGGTGAATTCTTGAACCAGGAAATATTTCAGGGATATGGGAAAAAGAGTGCAGCAGAGGGACAAACCAGATTGCTCTTCAAAAGAACCTGCAGAGTCTTAGTGGGTTTAATAGCCTCTGTGCTGTAATATTCCATGATTCACTGATTGTACTGCAGAGAGCTATCAAGGGAAGGTACATTGTTCACCACTACATTCTGCTGTATCAATCATGATCATTCACAGAGCCAAGGATAAAAGCAGCCTACACTCTTGCGGATATTAAGCTCCAAATTTCACATTATTAACTGATTTAAATTTCACAGCTGCCTTGGTGGGATTTGAACTCTGGTCTCTGGTTGTAAATCCAGGCCTCTGGATAACCAGTCTAATAATTTCCATCAAAAGGCGATGAAAGAAATGGAATATCTGCACTGTAACACAAACTACAGGAACAACGCCTCATATTCCATCTGGATAGACTACAGCCTAATAGTATGACCACTGAATTTTCCAAATTCAGGTAACCCTCGCCTCTCCCAACCCCCAGCCCCTGTCCACTCTCTCCTTCCGATCTCTTTTCAGTCCCTCTGTTATTGTACCCTTTCCCAAAACCTCCTCCAGCTCCCGTCACCGATTTCCATCTCCCTCCCCCTCCCGGTTCTCCCTTGGCTCTCCCTACACATTTCACCCACTGGCTCTCCCTTCCATTTCCATCTGGTCCTGGTTTCGTCTGCCATTCACCTCGCCTCCAATGGTTCCCTTATCACCTCCTTTACAATCAATTGCAGCACTTCCAGCCTTTGTGTTCATGCTTATCACCCTCTAGCACCTGTCAAAGATAACGTACATCAGCCAGCTAACCTCCCAGATCATCACTGGGATGTGGAAGGAAACCAGAGCACCTGAGGGAAACCCATGTGGACAGAACTCCAGACAGCGCCCAACTCAGGACTGAAACTGTGCTGCTGGAGCTGTCAGTTGGCAGCTCTATCCCTTTTGCCACCTTTGCCCTTCACCATCTTTAAGCTGTCTACGTACTTTTCAAGGACCATGTACTGATTACAACTTAGTAAACAGCTAACCAGACACCCAACTTCGTAGCTGATGCTCTTTGCAAATTCTATCATGATAGAGCAAGAGACTTATAACGACACAAGGAAGGGAACTTTTCATTGATTTGAGAACGCTGAACCGTTGCTGTGAGCTGTACAGAAAATTATGGTTTGAGTTTCAACAAAAGGATAAAGTCTTCACTGCTTTGTGGAAATCAGGAAGATTTGCAAAAACTGAACTGCTAGGATTATTCTCATTCTCTTAACAGCATTTCCAATCTTATTTTAGGTTCATTTCCACTAGTCTTGTACACAAATATCAGCTTATTGTACACAAACATTGCTGTCTTCCAACACTGTGCATTGAATGAACCTGTTCGGTCGCTCTCGCCATTTTATTAATGGAAAATAAAATCTGTCTTTTTATTGCTTAAATTTGTTCCCTAAAAACAGACTGGTCCATTACCTGACCAGGTAGCACTAAATTCCAAAAAGATTTTTAAAATATTTTTTTAAGGATCCACAAACGAAATGTCCTGATTCAACAACTACAAAATGAAATATCTATGCCCTGAATTTTTTATACTATAAGTTTGTCAAAGTCATGGATTCTCTTAGGAGATTTAATTCTATGTAATATGTCCCAGTTGCCTTATCATTATAGAATAGGATTCTCAACCAGAAAATCATGGATCCAAATGGTACTACTGAGAATTGTTTCCAAGTCAAAACACGTCATGTAGCAGAGATGGGTTTTATTAATTTATGTGGAGATGACTGGGAAAAAGTTAATGAAATATCCTTGTGTCTATCTCTGCATTGACTGGCTTATGATTCTCAGACAAATAAATGTGCTTGCTGACTTGTTTCAGCTCCCAAATAAGTAACCGCTGTTTTAAAATTCTCTTTGACTTCAAGTCTTTCCACTGCTTTCTCCTCATTGTCTCGTAGATTCTTACAAACCTAAAACTCTCCAAGATATCTGACAATGTAAAAAAATGTAGATGCTGGAAATCTGAAATAAAAACAGAACATACTGGAAACACTCGGCAGGTCAGGCAGCATCTGTGGTGAGAAAAACAGTTAACGCTTCAGGTCCTGGTGGAAGTCTTTCCCAGTTCTGATGAAGAGTCAAGGACCTGAAACATTGACTGTTTCTCTCTCCACAGGTGCTGCCTTACTTTTGGCGTGTTCCCAGCATTTTATATCCACGATATCTGAAATATCCCTGATTTTCTTTCCATGGCACGATCTACCTTGTTGTGACCTTGCACCTTATTGCACTGCACTTTCTCTGTAGCTGTGACACTTCTCTCTATACTGTTATTGTTTCTACCTGTACTACCTCAATGCACTCTGTACTAACCCAATGTAACTGCACTGTATAATGAACTGACCTGTACAATCGGTATGCAAGACAAGTTTTTCACTGTACCTCGGTACAAGTGACAATAATAAATCAATACCAATACCAAGTAGTCTCTCCAGCTCAGGAATTCCCTCCCTAAACATCTCTGCCTCTTTCCCTCCCCATACCAAACTTTCCTTGTGTTTGGTGTAATTGTTCTACACCGACTGCTATCAAGTCTATGTTGTATGAGAATTTATGTGGCTTCATGCTTCATTTATAGTATCACACTCCTTCATTTAGCATAGTAAAGTGAACTAAGACACATCACAAGACTGACAATGTGACCAGTTAAGACCGAGGTGAGGAGGTTTGTAAATCTTTGCAATTCCCTACCCCTGAAAGCTATGGAAGCTGGGCGTGGAATACATCGATTGGCTTTGGAACATTATGGGCATCAGAGGAAATGGGAATTAGGCAGCAAGGTGAACGTGAGGTCAGAAGCAGCCCACCATCCAGAAGGCTCCAGGGGCTGTATGGCCCAATCCTGCTCCTGTTTCTTATTCCTTCCAGATGCTTTTTAAAATCTCTGTCTCTGACTAACAGCTTTTGTCATTTTTTACAAACCCACTGATTCCCACAGTTACCTTGACTACACCTCTTCCCACCCTGTCAATTGTAAAGATGTTGTCCCCTACTCTCAGTTTCTCTGCCTCTGCCGCATCTGTTCCCATGATGAGGCTTTCCATTCCAGGACATGTCCTCTTTTTTCAGTAAACAGGGTTTCCCTTCCACCACCAACAATGCAGCCCTCACCCATATCCTGATGAAGGGTCCCCGCCTGAAACGTCAACTGTCTAATTCCCTCCAGTAGATGCTGCCTGACCTGCTGAGTTCCTCCAGAACTTTTTGTGCATTGCACCTTGTGTCTCATCCATATCTCCTCCATTTCCCATATGTCTGCCCTCACCCCATCTCACCCCCTGACATAACAGAGACAGGGTTCCCCTCGTCCTCACCTACCACCCCACGAGCCTCCGCATCCAACACATCATTCTCCGCAACTTCCACCACCTCCAACGGGATCCCACCACCAGGCACATCTTCCCCTCACCCCTTCTCTGTGCTTTCCGCAGGGACCGCTCTCTCCGTGACTCCCTTGTCTACTTGTCCCTCCCCACAGATGAACCTCTGGCACGTATCCCTGCAACCATGCAAAGTGTTCTACCTGCCCCTACACCTCTTCCCTCACCACCAATCAGGGCCCCAGACAGTCCTTCCAGGTGAGGCACCTCTTCACCTGTGAATCCAAGGGTGTCACTTATTGCATCTGGTGCAGCCTCCTCTACATCGGTGAGACCCGACACAGATTGGGTGACCGCTTCATCGAGCACCTTCATTCCGCCCGCCACATCAGCCAGGACCTCCCGGTGGCCACCCACTTGAATTCCACATCCTACTCCCATACTGACATGTCTGTCCACGGCCTCCTCTACTGCCACGTTGAGGCCAGACGCAGGTTGGAGGAGCAACACCTCATATTCTGCCTTCGTAGTCTCCAACCTGATGGCCTCAACATTGATTTCTCTAACTTTCAGTAACCCCTCCCGTCTGTTCCCCCCCTTCCTGCCCCTTTCCCTCATTCCTGAGGTCCCTTCACCCCTTCTTTTTCTCCTTCTCGCCCTCATGACTTGCCCACTACCTCCCTCCTATTCCCCACCTCCTTCCCTTTATTCCATGGTCTGCTGTCCACTCCTACCCGATTCCTTCTTCTTCAGCCCTTTACCTCTTCCACCTGACATCTCTCAGCTTCTTACATCTCTCCCTTTCATCCCTCCTCCTCCCACCTAACTTCTCCCTCTCACCTGCACTCACCTATCACCTGCCAGCCTGTGCTCCTCCCCTTCCCCCTGACCTTCTTATTCTGGCTTCTGCACTCTTCCCTTCCAGTCCAGATGAAGGGTCTCGACCTAAAACATCAACTGTTTATTTCCCTCCGTGGATGCTGCCTGACCTGCTGAGTTCCTCCAGCATTTTGTGTGTGTTGTTCCGGATTCCCGCATCTGCGGAATCTCTTGTGTGTCTGGCTTTTGTCTCCTTATTGAATTTGGTGTTAAATTTTGCTTCCCTACATTTAAATTAGGAATCATAGCCCCATTTCCAACTCATTGGCTGACAGAACTGGCAATAAATCATCTTGCTTAAGATAAGCACAGAAACAGGCCCTTCGGCCCACCACATCCATACCAACCTTTGTGCCCGTCTACACTAATCCCATTTGCCCGCATTAGGACCATATCCTTGAATGCCTTGCCTATGTAAGTGTCTGTTGAAATGTCCCTTAAACATAGTAATTGTATCTGATTCAACGATCTCCTCTGGCAGCACATTCCAGATATCAACCACTCTCTGTGTAAAAAATTTACCCCTCAGATCCCCTTTAGAAGCCCTACCTCTCACCTTAAACCCATGCCCTGTTGTTTTTGATAGCCCTGCCATGGGAGAAGGATTCTGACTCTACCCTATCTACGCCTCTCATAATTTTAAACAATTCGATCAAATCGTCCCTCAACCTCCTTCGCTCCAATAAAAACAAGCCCAGCCTATTCAATCTCTCCCCATAACTAAAGTCCTCCAATCCAGGCAACATCTTGGTGAATCTCCAGCGCAATCACATCCTTCCTATAGTGACCAAAACTGCAGCAAGTACAGCCCAACCGTTTGTTTATAAGGTTGCAACATAATGTCCCAACTTTTATATTCTATGCTCCATGATTTTTATTACACACGAAATCAGTTTTCTGCAGGTTAGATTGTGGGAGTAATCATCTCCAGATCAATTAGCTGGGAAATTAGCTTAGCAACATTCATTCCCGACTCCCCTCAATGTTTGCCCAGTGTCAGTGAATGACATCATCATGTACAGAGTGGTCATTTCTGCTGTTACTAAACTGAGATAAGATATCTTTATTAGTCACATGTACATTGAAACACACAGTGAAATGCATTTGTTGCGTAGAGTTTTCTGGGGGCAGCCCGCAAGTGTCACCACGCTTCCAGCGCCAACATAGCATGCCCACAACTTCCTAACCCATACGTCTTTGGAATGTGGGAGGAAACCGGAGCACCCAGAGTAAATCCACACAGTCACGGGGAGAACATACAAACTCCTTACAGACAGTGGCTGAATTGAACCCAGGTCACTGGCGCTGTAATAGCATTATGCTAACTGCTACACTACCATGCCTGCCCGAACTAAATTGCTGCATTGTGGTGTGCTTCAACCTTTGTTTATTCGGCATTAAAAAAAATCATGTTGCAGCAGTACAAAACTTGGGTTAGGCCACACTTGGAGTATTGTGTGCAGTTTTGGAAGGATTTGGAGGCTTTGGAGAGGGAGTCAAAAAGGGTCACCATCATGGTGCCTGGCTAAGAGATGATGATGATATATCTTTATTGGTCACATGTACATCAAAACACAGTGAAGTGCATCTTTTGTGTAGAGTGTTCTGGGGGCAGCCCACAAGTGTCGCCACGCTTCCGGTGCCAACATAGCATGCCCACAACTTCCTAACCCGTACATCTTTGGAAAATATTAACTATTAGGAGAGGTTGGACATACTTGGATTGTTTTCTCTGAAGCATCACGGGAAGACCTAATAGAAGTATATGGAATTATGAGAGGCATGGATAGGGAGATAGTTAGAGTCTACATCCCAGGGTGGAAATGTCAAGTACTAGAGGGTGTAGATTTAGGATGAGAGGGGGAATGTTTAAACGAGATTTGCAAGGCTGGTGTCTTGAACGCACTCTCAGGGGAGGTGGTGGAAGCAGATACAACAGAAATGGATAAAAGAGACATTTAGACAGGCACGTGAACAGGCAGGGGATGGAGGGATATGGACCATGTGCAGGTAGATAGGATTGGTTTAAATTGGCATCGTGGTCAGCACATACATGGTGGGCCGAATGGCCTGTTCCTGTGCTGTACTGTTCTACGGAATCAAATCAATGCAGCAGATTGGAAAATGGATGTGAATTAAAAGGCCCCAATGTGACATTTATCCTTAACTCTTAGCCCACGTCAAACTTGTTTCTAATTGCTCAATATATACACAGAGCCATTACTCATCCCCTTGATGACTGTGGGCAGCATCTCTATATCATGCACTTTAACGCAAGTTGCTATTAAGTTATCTGTAAGTTTATTTAATGATATTGGAAGTGAAGAACGAAGCAGAGAAATAATAGCACATTTTTTAACAGAGTTAACTTCCAAAGAAACCCATACTGGACAAGCCTCTTGATTGATTCGCGGGAAGTGTAGACAGAGTCCATGGAGGGGAGGCTGGTTTCCATGATAGACTGACAGAGGAGTCGGGAACCAGAGGGCATAGATTTAAGATGTTGGAGAAGGATTAGGAGACAGTTGAGTAAAAATTATTTCACTGAAGGAGTGGTGGAGTTTGGAAGTCACTGCCTGAAAGGGTGTTGGAGTCAGAAACTCTCACCGCATTTTATAATGACGCATTTGAATGAACACTTGAAGGGATGTGATCTGCAGGGCTGTAGACCAGGAGCTGGGAAGGAAATTAACCTGAAATTGTTGTTTGGCCAGCAGGAACTCAGTGAGACAAATAACTTTCTTCTCCTACAATTGTATCTAGCAATTTCAGGTAAGTATATCTTGTAATGAAAATGATAATAACATTCAGTTTGAGCTTCAGTGAAATTGCCTTGTAGCCATTTGGTTGGGAGTTATGTAAAAAGAATCAAGAAAAAAACTTGCATTTATAACATTATGACCTCAGGATGTTTCAAAACCCTTTGCAGCCAATTAATTATTTCCCGAGCATAGCCACCAGCATACTGTAAGGAGATGTGCTCATCATACTTTAAAAAGGATATAGAAATATGGAGATCATGCAGAAAAGATGTAAAAGGATGGTACCAGGACTGAGAGATTACAGCTCTTGGGAAACATCGAGCAGGTGATGCCTCTTGTCCTGGTCACGACAGGCAGTGGTCACTAAAATTATAAGTGTGTTGGATGGAAGAGAAGGGGAAAGATCATTGGGCAGGCAAGATATTCATGCACACAAATTCGAATAAAATCACTGCTGTGCTACTGAACAGGGTGAACCCAGGAGTAGTTTTGTGCACAGTTCTGGCTGTCTGGGAAATTCATCTCCTTGGTTTTCCAGAGTATTTTCATTCCCCTTATTGCTTTTTCTCTGCCCTAAAGATCCTTCAAATGACATTGACAGTAGTGAAACACAGAGATATTGTCCTCAATGAAATTTCAATCCCAACAACACTGTTGTGTGAACCTCCCAGCTGAAAGTCTTGCTCATGTGACTTTCACAGTGTTAGGGTGACCCACAATTTCAAAAAAATGTTTAGAGCATTTTCTGGGCCAGTCATTTAGGAACTCTTCCAGGTCTCAAGGGGAACATTAATCCAGGGAGCTGGACCATGCTTTTATGTGGGTTCACCACAGCAATATTGTATGACATACAAGGCCCAAGGAGCTCTGTGCAATAGATGGGACCTACACCTGGCTTGTGGGGCTAACCCAAGGAAAGAGATGTCAAATGGGCCGGGGAAGTGATGGAAGGTGGTTTATGTATTCGTATTGGTTTATTATTGTCACATGTACCGAGGTACAGTGAAAAACTGGTCTTGCATACTGATCGTACAGATCAATTCATTACACAGTGCAGTTACACTGAGTTAGTACAGAGTGCATTGATGTAGTACAGGTAAAAAAACAGTACAGAGTAAAGTGTCACAGCTGCAGAGAATGTGTAGTGCAGGTGTGAAAGTCAATAACCCTTGCATTCCCAGTAATCTAATTCCCAGTAGACCCCCAAGCTTGCTCTGCCATTCAATAAGGCATGGCTGATCTACCTTAACCTGAACACGGTCTTCCTGGTCATCAATCCATACCTCTTGACTCCCTTATTGTTCAAATATCTGTCAATCTCACCCTTGAATATGTTCAATGTCTCCGCCTCAACAGCTCTCTGGGGCAGAGGATCCCAAAATTCATCATCTTCTGAGAGAAGAAATTCCTCCTCATCTCCATCTTGAATGGGCAGGCACTTATTCTGAAACAACACTCCCAGAGTTCTAGGTAACCTCATGAGGGAACAGATCCCTTCAGCATCCACCTAGTCAGTCTCCCTCAGAACCTCTCGCTCTTGTAAACTCCAATGAGCATTGGCCCAACCTGCCCAACTTTTCTTCATATGTCAACCCCTTCATTTCAGGAATCAACTCATTCAACCTTTCCTGCATGCCTCCAATGAGGGCACATTTTTCCTTAAATATGGAGAAGAGAATTCAGGGGAGGAGATCAGTGCTGATGGAAATGAGCTGTAGCTAATCCTCTTGAGAGGAACCTTAGAATACAAAGGCCAAGGGCCAGATGAATAACACAGAAGCAGGTCAAAACTGTCTTATTAAGACTTGCATCTACGCAAGAGCACAGCTGAAATATACACAAGTGGCATTAAAACATGTGTTTCATGCAACTTGAGACTGCTGCACATGTCCAACATTCTCTGGGCGTATGCTCATCATACCCATAGTCAATTGAGTATAAGCTATGTGACCCACACTCAAAGGGCTCAATTGTGCTTAGCAATCAAATTTTCTTTTACATAGCGCCCTTAATTTTGTGTTCCAGAAAACATCTATGGAGGGTCAGGAAGCATCTATGGAGGGAAACAGACAGTTGACGTTTAGGGTCAAGACCCTTCATCTGGACTGAAAGATAGAGGGGAGATAGCCGGTATAAAAAGGTGGAGGGAAGAGGTGGATCAAGCTAATAGGCAGGCATGGTAGTGTAGCGGTTAGCGTAATGCTATTACAGCGCCAGCGACCCCGGTTCAATTCCCGCTGCTGCCTGTAAGGAGTTTGTACGTTCTCCCCGGGTCTGCGTGGGTTTCCTCCAGGCGCTCCAATTTCCTCCCACATTCCAAAGACGTACGGGTTAGGAAGTTGTGGACGTGCTATGTTGGCAGCGGAAGCGTGGCGACACTTGCGGGCTGCCCCCAGAACACTCTACGCAAAAGATGCACTTCACTGTGTGTTTCGATGTAAATGTCACTAATAAAGAAATCTTGTCTTATTTTGAGGTTAAGAGGCTGAGAGGTGATAGGTGGAGGCAACAAAGGGCTGCAGGATGATGGAATCTGATGGGAGAGGAAGGTGGAACATGGAACCAGATAAGGGAGGTGGGGGGGATCTGTCGTGAGTAACCCAGAACAGATAAAAGGCAACATTCATTTCCTCAGTGTTGCTAGAATGTAGAAATTGTTACTATGGGAAATGGTTGAAGCAAGTTTCAAAATGAGACCAAAGGGTGAGGGAAATAGAAAACTATGTCGAAAGGCTGAGATAAGGTAGCTGGAAGGGAAAGTTTAAAAACCAACAAAAGCTCACTGGGTTAAATAGACTGTTTCTGTGAAGTTTATTGAATAGTTCTTTAAAAACTACACCTAATTTAATGTTGGAGTGCCTAAATAGGTCTTACTGCCTGGAATCAATAAGATTCTATTTCCCAGAACGAACACTCCTCAGAAAGACGAATTTCTGCAGAATATTTATGATTTTACTAAAAACACTAATCAATGCAACTTTTTTCCACTTGTTTTTGATGTTGCCACACCTTATGACAAGGGGATTAACTAACAGCTGAGCACGACAATAACAAGTGGTTTCTGTTCATGCTACTAGGAAGGAATTAAAAACTGGATTACTTTCTTAGAATCTAAATGACCACTCAAAACCACTCAGTTTTTTTAGAAATGGTTTATGAGATTATCCAAACCAGTTAAATCCCTGTGGCTACAGTCCCAGCTCTTCATATGTGTACTTTCTCTTGACATTTACTGAGATTTGCAACTGTTGTCATACATCACGGAACATAACATCTACCCAACAGAGAAAAATCAAAGGCCATTTTTAAGCCACATCAATTCATTAACTATACCAACAATACATCAAAACATCAGCACGTAAAACACTGTGGCTCTGGGTTTTGGTGTCAGGCAATGGTGCAGTCATGCCCTTCAAAATCTGTTCATCATTGCAGGATAGATTGAGCTTCACCGACATGGAATGAAGCCAAGAGCTTTCAGCTTGTGCTTTCTTAACCCTCATTGTTAAAATACAGCATAACGGTTGGCAAAACTGGCCCACTCAATAATCCTTCTCTCATCCCCACATCTCCAACCTCTCTCCAAGGAGACCTTGATGTCTTTTCGACTTCACTCATTATAACTCAATGTCTCATCTTATCGTCTCTGATTCAAAATCGGTTCCTCAGGATTCCAACTCCCCTAATTCCTTGAATATTCTCTTTCTATTAGAACCCATACTGTCTGAATACTCTAAATTGACATTGTTTTACCATTACATTGTGATTTATAGGGTCACCTTTAACTGGAGATGGGTTTGGAGAGATGCAAGGTGCAAGACAGGAAGAAACACCACCCTATCTCACCTCCCCCATCGCCCTTTCTCCTAAACACATCTCCCTCCCAATTCTACCTTTCACCTCACAACTTCGATGGAAAATCAGTACCTGGAAAAATATAGGAAAAAATTCTCATTCGGAAGACCCTCTTCCAATTATTGTGTGCACATGGCATGTCACCAAAGCAGTAATAAAATGAAGCAGCTTCTTGTCAAGGGGCATGGCTGGGTCATGCTCGGAGGAGGGGTATCCTTTGCCCAAATTGAGATTATTTTATAAATTAAAAATTTCCACAGCCCGATTTTTCGTTTCATGATATGTAGGAATACAACAGATATGTTATTTATATATAGTGAATCTTTTAAGAAATAGTTTGATAGGAAATTTTGTTTTTTCAAAAAGAATTAACAAAATCACTTGATGTTAACAATCAGGTACAGTAAACAACTAGAAGGATAAAGATGGCTTGCAAGAATGTTTGAATGCAGAAGGGCTTGAGTAGAAGACTAGAAATGTCATGTTCCAATGACATAGGACAGTGGTGTGACCCCCACCTGGAATATTGTGTGTAGGTCTGGTCTCCCTACCTGAGGAAGAATCGAGGGAGTGGGGCAAAGCTTCACCAGATTGATTCCTGGTTCATTGTATGAAAAGAGGTTTAGCAGACTAACCCTACACTCTCTAGAGTCTAAAAGAATGGGATTATTGCAGTGAAACATACGGTATTCCTTCAGAGCTTGACAGGGTAGATGTGAAATTAATATTTCCTCTGGCTAGAGTCATGGGTCACAGTCCATAAATAGGGTGGTGTTTCTTCCTGTCTTGCACCTTGCATCTCTCCAAACCCATAAATAAACCATCAGCCACTCAGGACAGAGATGAGAAGAAACTTCTTCACCCAGCTGGTAGTGAATGTTTGGGATTCTCTACCCATCATGAGGTTCAGTCACTGAGTATACGCAAGACAGAGATGAAGGATTTTTAGATACTAAGGGGACGTGGGGTTAGTGTAAGAAAGTTGGTGTAAAGGATCAGTCATCGTCTTATTGAAACGGCAGAGGAGGCTCAAAGGGCTGAATGGCCTACTCCTGCTTCAATTTCTTACGTTCTTAATTGCACTTCCCACCCAATCCTACTATTGCTCTTCCCTCTGTTCCACAATTGCTCTCCTTCCCAATCTACCTCTCCACTCCTAATATCCCATCCCATTCCACTGCACAAATCGTACTTCCATCCCTCCACCCCCAACTGGTTCGGTTCAAGTCCTGACCTTTCAACTTCCGGCCCTTGTTAGAATAAATTGAGGAATTTTCCAGCCTCAGTGGGAATTCAGGCTCATGACGAACTGGAACGACAGGCGAGATGAGGCCTGAAGCAGATCAGCCATGATCATATTAAATGGTGGGGCAGGCTTGAGGAGCCGAGTAGCTTATTCCTGCTCCTATTTTCTTGTGTTCTTTTGAAATCTCCTTCAAGACCAAAGGGCAGAAGCAAAGACAAAAACCACTGGAACTGGATCCTGGCCTGAATTGTACAAGACCGCACTTGGAGTATTGTGTATAGTTTTGGCCGCCCTGTTATAGGAGAGACACCATTAAAATGGAAAGAGTGCAGAGAACGTTTATAAAATAAGAACTTTATTAGTCACACGTACATCAAAACACGCAGTGAAATGCACCTTTGCATAGAGTGTTCTGGGGGGCAGCCTGCAAGTGTCGCCACGCTTCTGGCACCAATGTAGCATGCCCACGACTTCCTAACCCGTACGTCTTTGGAATGTGGGAGGAAACCAGAGCATCCAGAGGAAACCCATGCAGACAAGGGGAGAACGTACAAACTCCTTACAGACAGTGGCCGGAATTGAACCTAGGTCGCTGGCGCTGTAATAGCGTCACGCTAACTGGAGGGTGTTGCTAGGACTTAAGGGCCTGAGTTACAGGGAGAGGTTGGGCAGGGTAGGACTTTATTCCTTGGAACGCAAGAGATTGAGGGGCCACCTTATAAAAATGTATAAAATCATGAGGGTCATTGGGTGAATGTACACAGTCTTTTTGCTAGGGAAGGGGAACTAATAACTAGAGGGGATCGGTTTAAGATGAGAGGTGAAAGATTTAAAAGGGACCCAAGGGGCAACTTTTTCACACAGAGGGTGGTGCGTATATGGAATGAGCTGCCAGAGGAAGTGGGTGAGGCAGGTACAATAACATTTAAAAGACATTTGGATAAGTACATGGATAGGAGGGGTTTAGAGGAATATGGGCCAAAAACAGGCAAATGGGACTAGCTTCGTGGGCACCATGGTGAGTGTGAATAGCAGATATTAGTTAAAATGAGAACCAGTCTTCAGGAAATAAATTCTGTTCACAATTTAACTTTAACTGATACTTTAAGGTTATTGAAACCAGTCATTGGGTGCGGGACATTCTGATTCTGTCCCACCGAAACTACGCAGGGGAAGACAATAGATGAATGTTCATGTTAATTAGTGGTCACTGGAAACTTCATCTTCAGGATGAGATCAGGGAAGGCAGTAAGTGGCCATCTCCTGTATTAACTCATTGTTAAAGGCATATCCCTGCCACTTAACGTACAGTTCAGGACAAGTTTGTTTTGTCACTTAATATTCTGGCTAGTTGTATATTCAGGGAGCCATCCCTCAACACTGTAACAAAAGGGTATATTTTGGGTGCTCAGAAGCTTTCAGAACAGACGCCAGTACTGAATATTCAAAGCAGTTCTGCTAGTTGGGATGTGCTACCATTGTAAATATGTAATTCTGCAAAGTTACCTGCCTACATTCAAAATGTTAAAGTAGGTGATTATAGCCATTGAAACTGTAGTTAATCGTTTACTGTTATCTTTGTCTTTAAACACTATAAAAACATTGTGTCAGGAGAGTAAGGTTCTTTTAGACTCTCTGTCCAGAAAATCTGCTGTGTAAAGGTTTGCACTGTTTTATTGTTGTATATAGTTTGTTTTTTTACGATGAATAAAGTCTATTTTGGATTAAAAAAATAAAGACTTCTATATCTCCCAGTTGCAGATTCTGTGCAGCTCAGTTGAGTCGGTCACAACAGTCAGCATGGCTGGGTTGGGCCGAAGGGCCTGTTTCCATGCTGCATTACTCTATCCTCTAAGATTAGGTTTGGGGAGGGTGGATGTTGTTAGCTACAACACTAGCCAGGCCAATGAACTTCATTGAAGTCTAGTGGATCAATCCTAGTCCACTTGGTCTACAAAAACCCCTAAATGTACCTTGGTCTTCATGTATTTTTCACCATAATTCAGCCCACAAAGGCCTCCAAAGGTTTTACTTCCATTGTGGTGCTGATGATGTGAGGGCATGTACCACCAGACCTAAGGACAGCTTCTACCCCACTGTGATAAGACTATTGAACGGCTCCCTTATACAATGAGATGGACTATGACCTCGCAATCTACCTTGTTGTGACCTTGCACCTTATTGCACTGCACTTTCTCTGTAGCTGTGACACCTTACTCTGTACTGTTACTGTTTTTACCTGTACTACATCAATGCACTCTGTACTAACCCGATGTAACTGCACTGTGTAATGAATTGACCCGTATGATCAGTATGCAAGACAAGTTTTTCACTGTACCTCGGTACAAGTGACAATAATAAACCAATACCAATACCAATACATTTCCCTGTGAAGTAGGCCCCTTCTGCGCCAGCTTTTAACAGAGGTAAAATGGATGCAGGGCCCACTATACCATCTGGAGGGCAACCTGTGAGCCTCCACCATACATTCTCTCCCTACACCAATCTCAACAGGTCAAGAAGTTTAATTCTTTTCCTTTGATTAAAACTTTCTTCTGTACCACAGTTTTATACTCACAATGAAAATTTACTACCATTCATCCCTGTTTGTCAAATCCTTTCCAATCAGGATGTTTAAAAAGGAATATTATGAATAAGAAATGCAGCCTTATTGCAGAAAGTGAATATTCAGGAATTTAAGGGCCCCACAATACTGAGGTGTGGATATGCCCCTGGGCTGGAATCTCACTGTGTCAGAAAAGGCCCATTAAGGCAGTACTAAGTGGTAGGTCCAAACCTCTCAACAACTTTTTGTGAAGTCCCACAATAACAATATTTAAAAGACATTTGCACAGGTTCGTGGGTAGGAAAGGTTTAGAGGGATATGGGCCAAATGCAGTCAAACGGGACAAGCAAAGATGGGCATCTTGGTTGGCATGGACGAGTTGGGCCAAGGGGCCTGTTTCCGTGCCGTATTACTCTATGACTCTATAACAGTGGAATTCAGTCGTGCATGTCATCAATGGAACAGGTTGCACATTGCTGAGGGTGATGAAAAGCTGCTATCTCTACCAGTGTAGTTAGTCAACTGCAGGTTACTGGAGGACCAGGCTTGGGCATTGAGGGATTCCAATCATTGGGAGGGGCTTTGCTGCAGCACTGGGATCATCAGGATTTTGGAGCATTGGTGTCTGAGGGAGAGGGGCAAACACACGATCAGCCCTCGAGGTTGACCAGAAGGAGGTGCTCCATTGGGCCAGGGTCTGGGGCTGGTACAACATTGTTGGTTCAGCTTCAAATAGAACTTTGGCCTTGAAGTCAGGGGAGAGAACACAGCTTAAAGGAGGACCCACCTGGAAGTCAATCCCCTCAGCAGACTCTGTAACAGGCAGGCATAGTAGTGTAGCGGTTAGCGTAACGCTTTACAGTGCCAGCGACCCGGGTTCAATTCCGGCTGCTGTCTGTAAGGGGTTTGTATGTTCTCCCTGTGTCTGTGTGGGTTTCCTCCGGGTGCTCCGGTTTCCTTCCACATTCTAAAGACGTACGGGTTAGGAAGTTGTGCGCATGCTATGTTGGCGCCAGAAGCGTGGCGACACTTGCGGGCTTCCCCCAGAACACTCTACGCAAAAGATGCATTTCACTGTGTGTTTTGATGTACATGTGACTAATAAAGATATCTTATTAAATAAAACAGTGCACCAGGTGAGGTCAGGGTTCCTTTAACCGATCCCAAAGCTGGCCTCAACTCCCCAAAGGATGGATTCAGATCAAATCTACAACCATGTATGAGGTGCACATCAAAGGCCTGGTGACAATGTTTTAGGTAAATCCACTTGCTTTGCATACAAAATGTTTGCGTTGCACAAGAGTGTTTCCAACTGTATTCTCGACACTGACAATACCTCAGTTCTTCAAAATGAGCCTTTTCAGTTCTCAGTCCAACTTAAAATGGTCTGGTGTGCTTGCTTTATTGGAGATCCTGTGTGAGTGGGTTGGGTTTAAATATCTCATCTCATCCATTTTCTTTAAGCTTTAGTGGTGCATTTTCATGCTGTGGTCTCTAAGACATGAGAGGTGCTGGGGGTGGGTGCAAATCGCTACTTGATGAGTGAAGTGCAGCAAGACTTACTTCAGCATTCTCAAAGTAACAAAGCAAGCTTCAATTTGGACGGGGCTAATCTAATCTCTCTTTCTATCACAGGATAAAAGGAAAGATGTTAGAAAGAGAGGAATTGAATCTGAGGGAAAAGCACCTTATACAAAATAGAATAAAATAAACGCTAATGAAAGAACAGACACAATCTGTGAGGCTGAAAGAGATTTCCTGATGTGACTGAGTAATGCCCTTTGACGGTCAAGCCTTCTTTACCAAAGTATCTGCAATGTTTAAATGGAGCCTCTGACTTCAATTTACAGTTCCTGACAAATAATAAATAAGTCTACATCCCAGGCCCTTTCTGCAGATTCCATTAAACAAAGATATAAAGGACATTCAACCGCACACTGCCAAATACCTATGTTGCTTACATGGCTGTATAATGTTTGCAGTACCACAGTTCTGTTTTCAGGTTTACAAGCTGACATCAGCAGCCAATGACCAGGGATTTCTGCTTAACCCTCCCCTTAGTAGAACTGTGGAGTGATACAGCAGGCCCTTCAGCCCATTGTCTCTGTGTCAGCTCACTGGTTCAGCTATTCAGTTAATCGCTGTAGCTCTATATATTTTCCCTCATGCATGTTTATTCAATTGCCTTGGTTGCTGCTGAGTTTGCTTCCATTGCCTTTTCAGGCAGCACGTTCCAGACCACACTTGTTGCATGGTTATTTTTTCAATGTCTCCCCTCTTCTATTTTGGTCCCTGATCCTCAAACCCTCTACCTTCCGATTAACAAGTCCTCTACTGTAGCAATCAGTTCTTTCTTAGAACATAGCACAGGAACAGCACAGAAAGAGGCCCTTCGACCCACTATGTTGTGCCAAACTAATTAAGCTAATGATGTCTAATCACACTAATCCCTTCTGCCTGCACAGGGTCCATATCCCTCCATTCTCTGCATATTCATGTGCCCATCTAAGAGCCTCTTAAGTGCCTCCACCACCCCTGGCAGCGCATTATAGGTACCCACCACTATCCGTGTTAAAAACACTTGCCCCACACATCACCTTTGAACTTTCCCCCTCTCACCTTAAATGCATGTCCTCTAATATTGGACATTTAGACCCTGGGAGGAAGATAGCGGCTGTCTACTCTAGAGCAACACAAAAGGCGCTGGAGGAAATCAGCAGGTCAGGCAGCATCTATGGTGGGAAATGGACAATCAATGCTTCGGGTCGACTCCCTTCACCTGGACAGATTTGGCCCCAGCTGTCTACTCTACCCATGCCTCTCATCATTTCATGAACAAATTCTTGCATCCTCTATAAATATCATCCATGATTTTGAACTCCACTGTTAAAGCTCCTCCTAACGTCTGCTTTCAGGAGAACAACCTTTGCTTCTCCAAACTTGCCTAATAACTCACTTGCAGCCATACCTAATAAATCTTCTCAAGGTGATGGGAAGAATTTTAATTCCGTCTCTTTGCTTCATTCTGCCACCTTATAATGCTGCCTTGCAGCTCTTGAGCAGAGACTAAGTCCTCGTGAAGCCACTGACTGTCCCCAGTGATGTACTGGCAGGAAGACCAGGGCTTTCCTTAAAGCTGATTCAGCTTCCCAGTACAGTATGTTGTGGTTAAGTGCGAGTGTCAGTCAGTTTGTGCTGTTGGTTTGTACGTGGACACTTGGCTGTGTAGCAGTTAGCATAACACTATTACAGCACCAGTGACCAAGGTTCAATTCCCGCTGCTGTCTGTAAGGAATTTGTACGTTCTCTCCGGGTGCTCCGGTTTCCTCCCATATTCCAAAAATGTACAAGTTAGGAGATGTGGGCATGCTATGTTGGCGCCGGAAGAGTGGCAACATTTGCGGGCTGCTCCCAGCACATTCTCAGTAATGCAAAAAGATGCATTTCACTGTGTGTTTCGATGTACATGTGACTATTAAATAAATATCTTATCTTATATAGACAAACGGATAGAGACAAATCGAGGACAGTGGCTCAGTTTGCATTAGTCATTTTATGTTCTTTCAGAGTTCAATGCATGTAGTGTAGTGGTTAGCGTAACACTATTACAGTGCCAGCAACCCGGGTTCAATTTCTGGCTGCTGTCTGTAAGGAGTTTGTACGTCCTCCCTGTGTCTGCGTGGGTTTCCTCCAGGTGCTCCGTTTTCCTCCCACATTCCAAAGACGTACGGATTAGGAAGTTGTGGGCGTGCTATGTTGGCGCCAGAAGCATGGCGACACTTATGGGCTGCCCTCAGAACACTCTACGCAAAAAGATGCAATTCACTGTGTGTTTCGATGTACATGTGAGTAATAAAGATATCCTAAAACTTCAGATCATAACCACAGCCCCCATTTTCTTAAATGCAGGATGCAATTATAGGATGTGAAATCATGCACCACCAGGCTCAAGGACAGCTTCTACCCTGTTGTAAGCATCTTGAACAGACCTCTTGTACATTAAAGATGAAGTCCTGACCTCACAATCTACCTCATCATGATCCTTGCACCTTATTGTCTACCTGAACTGCACTTTCTCTGTAACTGTAACACTAAATTCTGCATTTTGTTATTGTTTTCCCCTTGTACTACCTCCATGTATATATGTTTTGAAATGATCTGTATGGATGGCTTGCAAAACTAAGTTTTTCACTGTATCTTGGTACACATGACAATAATAAACCATTACCAATTCCAAGGATTGTTACAGTATGGAAAGAGGCAATTCAGCCCATTAAAATTGTGTTAACTCTTTGTATTACAATCCAGTCAGTCCTACCACCGACACTGCCCCTCCCATCCCACCTCACCATCCTTTCCCAAAAGCTCTGAAAATTACTTTTACATCCAAATATTTATTCAGTTCCCTTTTGAAAACTGCAGTTGAATCTGTATCAGTCTGAAATGCAAGCAGAACATTCCAAATCACAGTTCCTTGCTGCAGGAAAAATCTGTTCTTCACATCACCCCTTCATCCCTGGCCAATCTCTTTGACCCTGCCTCCCCTGTCGTTAACCCCTCTGCAAATGGGAACAGCTTGCCTCCATCAACTCTCCTCTCAACCTTCTCTCTTCCCAACCTTCTCTCCTCCAAGGAGTACAATAAGGAGTACAACCTTCTATCCTCCAAGGAGTACAACACCTTCTGTTTTAAGTTGCATATTACCTCTCCTCCAAATATGCAACTCAATAGATTGGTGATCAAATATCATTGGATGTATTAAATTATTGAAACTGCAGAGAGTTGTGGACACAGCCCAGCACATCACGGAAGCCAGTCTCCCTTCCATGGACTCTGTCTATACCTCTCGATGTCTTGGTGAAGCAGCCAGCATAATCAAAGACCCCACCCACCCGGGTCATTCTCTCTTCTCTCATCTCCCATCAGGCAGAAGATACAGGAGCCTGAGGGCACGTACCACCAAGCTCAAGGACAACTTCTATCCTGCTGTGATAAGACTATTGAACGGTTTCCTTACACGATGAGATGGACTCTTGACCTCACAATCTACCTTGTAATGACCTTGCACCTTATTGTCTACCTGTAATGCACTTCCTTGTAGCTGTGACACTTTACTCTGTATTCTGTCATTATTTTTACCCTATGCTACCTCAATGCACTGTGTAATGAATTGACCTGTACGATTGGTATGCAAGACAAGTTTTTCACTGTACCTTGGTACAATTGACAATAATAAACCAATACCAGTACCAATTATTGACAAAAGAGCTGCGGACAGAATGAGGAAGTGATCTGGAAAGCAAAGGGTGATTGAACTAGGATCCAAAGACATTTTCTAAAGCCAAGTACAGTAAAACTCCGATAGTCTGCTATCATTTGATAATTCCAATGGTTTGGAACCTGCTCAATGGGTTATGTTTTCTATGCTCCCTTTAAACTCAACGGGGCCCTATCTCCTACATTCCCTTCAAACTCAGCAGGGCCCTATTTCCCCCGCTTCCTTTAAACTCACTGGGGTTCCATCTCCCCTTAAACTCACAAAGTTTATTGGAAAATTTATTTTTAGTGTGTAACATCTAAAAAAATTGAATTAAAATGCATTGGGGGTAGTAATAGGAAGAGCATCCAATAGTCCAGAAAGTCTGGTACCACAAAAGTCCTGTGGGTGCCAGGTAATCAGAGTTTTTCTGCACTTGAAAAAAAAACAAATGGGGAAAAGGGCAGGCAGGGGGACTAAATTTCGAATGCTTAAAAATCAAGCAAAGACATATCATGCTGAATAGTTTGTTTCTGTCTTTAATGTTCTGAGATAGGGACAAATGCATGGTTTGTGTAAATGGAATTGCCTTTCCCGATTGATCTAATCAATACGCTTGTAGTTTTGTTGGTGCATGAAATAAATTTCTGTCAGGCCAAATAATGTTAATTCCTGGTTAAGCTACTGGCCAGAGGAACAACAGGCTGTCAAAACATATGTATTTGATAAATACTCCAACAACCTCAGAGTGTTTGATAGACTGTGAGATGGATGTTAAGTATCATATTTGGCTTGCAAGTAGCACTCCATGTCAAGCGGAATGTAAACTGACAGATACAGCTCAAAAAATGTGTTCTGGGATATTGTGTTTCACTTTGCTCTGAATCTGATATGCTTCATAAATCTCACAGTGCAGGATCCTTGCCACACTGAGCTTGTTCACTTGACAACAGAGCCCAAAAGTTTAGTTTCAGCTGCTGACCGCACATCAAGACACTTGCACAGGCAAATCAAGAACTGTGTGTCCTGTACTGCCAAGTATTGACTTCTTTGCAGGATGTGGCCTGAAATCAGGTACATTTCCTGGTCAGTTTGGAGGTTGGCAGAGGACCTGACAAATTCACAGTCAACCACATCTTTTCCGACTCTCATAAAATATCCTCAGTCATTAACCATAGTTAATCTGGATTCAACGGTAACATTGCAGTAGGGCTCTCTGGCTGTCTAAATTGGCAAATCTCCTGCATAGGATGGCAGAGAGAAGGAAAAATGCCAAGCGAAAAGTTAGGTTGTTATATTGAGTTGTAATATAGGGTGTAAATTTACCCTTAATCACAGATGCCAAATTGAAATGCAGTTACATCTGCACATGGTACACCATGTCCGAAATTTGGTTCTATTTACTTTCATGGAACAAGCTGGGTAATCGCAAGAGTATTTGATGAAATACTATTGTGCCCATTTTGTTCCCATCCCTGACACCTAGGCTCTTAACTAGAAAAGAGAAAGACTTTCCATAGAACCTCTCATGCTTTACAGTTAATAAACTACTTCTGAAGTATATTTATCATTGTAAAACAGAAACTGCTGCAGCTGATTTGTCCACAGCAAGTTTCCATACATAGTCATAGACTCATACAGCATGAAACAGGCCCTTCAGCCCACTTGAGTCCATGCCAACCATCAAGCACCCATTTACACTATTCCTATACTAATCCCATTTTATTCTCCCCACATTCCCATCAACTGCTGCAGATTCTACCTCTCATCTACACACTAGGGGCAATTTACAGTGGCCAATTAACCTATCGACCTGCACGTCTTTTGGATGTGGGAGGAAACTGGAGCACCCCGAGGAAACCGACCTGATCACAGCGAGAATGTGCAAGCTCCACACAGAAAGCGCTGAAGGTCAGAACTGAACCTGGATCATTGGAACTCTGAGACTGCAGCTCTGTGCCACCTGTACAGAGCAACGTGTTACTGTATAACCAGACAAAAGCCTATAAATTCTGTCCGATTACAGGTGTGCTGTAGAGCTGTTGTGCAAGCACCTCTGATTGTGTCAGTCATGGGCTTCCATGCTGTGTCATAGAATCAGAACAGTACAGCACAATACAGGCCCTTTGGCCCACAATGTTGTGCCGACCTTTAAACCTCACCTAAGACTATCTAACCCCCTTCCTCCCACATATCCCTCTATTTTAAACTCCTCCATATGCTTATCTAGTAATCTCTTGAACTTAACCGATGTACCTGCCTCCACCACCACCCCATGCAGCGCATTCCATGCCCCAACCACTTTCTGGGTAAAAAACCTCCCTCTGATATCTCACTTGAACTTCCCACCCATTACTTTAAAACCATGCCCTCTTGTATTGAGCATTGGTGCCCTGGGAAAGAGGCGCTGGCTGTCCACTCTATCTATTCATCTTAATATTTTGTACACCTCTATCATGTCTCCTCTCATCCTCCTTCTCTCCAAAGAGTAAAGTCCTAGCTCCCTTAGTCTCTCCTCATAATGCATACTCTCTAAACCAGGCAGCACATACATTCCTTTGCACTCCACAAAACGAGGGAGTGGTGAGAACGTGGAACTCGTTACTGGCAATAACCAGCGAGGCATTTAAGGAGAATCTGCATAAACACATTAAGGAGAAAGGAATAGGAGTTAGTATAAAATCGAAATGCCAGAGGAACTGAGTGGGTCAGACAGCATCTGTGGAGGGAAACGGACAGTCGGCGTTTCAGGTCAAAACCCTTCATCTGGGCCGAATGATAGAGGTGAGGTAGCCAGTACAGAGAGGTGGAAGGAAGGGGTGGAGCAAGAGTGGGCAGGTGACAGGTGAATCCAGGTGAGGGAGGGGTGACAGAAGCTGGGAGGTGATAGGTGGAGGTGACAAAGGGCTGAAGATGATGGAATCTGATAGGAGAGGAAGGTGGAGCCTGGGACCAGATAAGGGAGGTGGGGAGGGCAGATGGGAACAGTGGGGAGGGGAACCAGTGGAAGGAACGTGTGGGTGACGGGCAGTTGGAGTGTGTGCAGGAGGGGATTGAAACAGGGTGAGTGCAGGGGGAAATGGGTAGATCAGGAGGAGAGAGAAAAGGGATAGGAGGGAGCAGTTTACCTGAAACTGGACTCATTGTCGTTCCAGTTTCCAGCATCTGCAGTCTCTTGTGTCTCTGAAGATTGATTGTAAGTTGACATGAGCAAGGATGGGAGGGGCCTCATTTGAGTAAAGACATTTTGAATTGAATGGCTTCCTTCTGTAGTGTAAATTCAATGTGACATTCTGACCAGTTGACTCAATTACTTGTTTCAATGAGTTCTGCAATCTAAACACTCATGAATACAGAAGTTTCTTTTGAATTTCCGGTTGGATTTATTACAGACCATTTATTGCCTTGAGTTTTGTTCTCTGCTCGTAGCTGGAAACATTTTCTGTCTAATCTGTCAAACTCCTTTATTATCAAAGACAACAGTTATGTCACCCTTCAGAGTTGCATTTACTAGAGAAAACAAATACAGCCTGTGCAATCCTCCCTTATAGTTATAACCTCTCTGTTCTGGTTTCATTCTGGTGAATCTTCCTGGCAATCTTCTATCCTGATGTGATAAGACTATTGAACAGTTCCCTTATACAATGAGATGGACTCTTGACCTCACAAACTACCTTGTTATGACCTTGCACCTTACTGTCTACCTGCAATGCACTTCTCTGTAGCTGTGACACTTTACTCTGTATTCTGTTATTATTTTTACCCTGTACTATGTAATGAATTGATCTGTACGATCGGTATGCAAGACAAGTTTTTCACTGTAACTCGGTACAAGTGACAATAATAAACCAATACCAATACCAACCTCCCCAGTGCCGACAGGTCTTCGTTTTAAACCAGAGACTAATCTGTGCTCCAAGAGCGGAGGATGAAAGTTTCTACATATGTTTGCCATAACTTCTCTGCCTTTCAGTTTAATCTGTCTAGAAAGAGACCTCGTGCTTGGTTTTGCTCTTTTCTTAATGACCATATTAAACCGCAGAGTTTTGTTTAATGATTTGTGAATGTTAATCCCTGGGTCTTTTTGTTGTTCTGGTTTATTCAGGCATTATCCGAGCAATTAGCTGATACACGGGTCTATTGGCAGCAGAGATCCATAGTCAACAGAGGAAAAAATAGCCAGTTTCCCAGTAAATTACCCTGTTGAAAGCCACCTGGTGTGAGTGTGTTACGGATCAGATTTATCACGATACTCTTTCTTGCTTGAATATTATTTGGGAAGTCACTGAAACCTTAAATGAAAATCAAAAAACTGTAAGATGCCGGAACTTTGAAACAAAAACAGAGAATGCTTGAAACACTCAGCATTGCTGGAGGGGGAAACAGAGTTAGTAAAGATAAAAGATACCAAACATACTGGAGCAACAAACAAACCGCTGGAGGAACTCAGCAGGTCAGGCAGCATCCATGGAGGGAAATAAACAGTCGACATTTCGGGCCGAGACCCTTCAACAGGACTCTGCCCAAAATGTCAACTGTTTATTTCCCTCATGGATGCTGCCTGACCTGCTGAATTCCTCCAGCACATTTTGTGTATTGCTCCAGATTCCAGCATCTTGTGTCTCAGTTGATATTTCAGGTCAAGACCCATCATCTGGACTGAAAGATAGAGGGGAGATAGCCAGTATAAAGAGGAGAGGGGAAGGGGTGAATCACTTCCAGCATAAATATGGAATCTGGAACAAATAAACAGAACGCTTGAAGAACTCAATGAGTCAAGCAGCATCTGTGGAGGCAAAATTTAATGGAAACAGGTTTAACGCTTCAAGCCAAAGACTCTTCCTCACACCTGAAACATTAACACTGAGGCCTTAAAGTCATCTCTGCCTCACTGACTTCTGGATTGAGGAATGTCGATATCCATCAGGATATGGGGTTAGTGCAGGGAAGTGAGAGGCCACATTAAGTGGCATTGGTGCTTTGTGTATAGAATGTATTCACTTGATGACTCTACGAATGTACTGACATGACAACACTATGACTATATAGACTAGATTATATAGATTGGAAGGTTAAAACGGTTCTGTATGTTATCAAACATTCCAACAAACTGAGTTGGACACTGCCCAGGCAGCATGAACATCAAGTTCTCAAACTTTCCCCATTTTTCTTTTCCCTCTCCTGCTGATCCATCCGGCCCCCATCACCCTATCTCTTTCCCCTGCCCCACCCTCTCCATCCGCCCAACACACACACACACACTGGTTCCCCTCCTCAGCTCCCTCCCATTATTCCACGCTCCACCGTCCTCTCCTATCAGATTCTATCCTATTCAGCACTTTGTTGCTTCCAGCTATCACGTCGCAGCTTCTGACATCATTCCCACTCTCCCCTCCCCCATCTGCCTATCACCCCCCCCCCTTACCTGGATCCACGTATCACCTGCCAGCTCTTGCTCCAACGCTTCCCCCCACCTCTTTACACTGGCTCTCTCCCCACTTCCTTCGTCCAACTGAAGGGTCTCGACTCGAAACGTCCTGTCCACTTCCGTCCATAGGTACCGCCGGACCCACTGAGTTCCTCCAGCACTTTGTGCGTTGTTGGTTGCATCATGGTCTGGTACGGCAATTCGAATGCACAGGAACTTAAAAGACTGTAGAGAGTAGTGGACTCAGCCCGATACATTCCAGGCACATCCCTCCACATCACTGGTAGTATCTACATGAGGTGCTGCCTCAAGAAAGCAACATCTATCATCAGAGATCCCCACCATCTGGGCCATGCCATCTTCTAGCAGCTACCATTGGGCAGGAGGTACAGAAGCCTGAAGTCTCACACCTACTTTCAAGAACAGCTACTTCCCTTCAATCATTCGGTTCTCTTAAAATATATTTGGTTAGATCCATGGATAGGAAGGGTTTAGAGGGGATATGGGCCAAATGCAGCCAAATGGGACTAGGTCAGGTAGGCAACTTGGTCAGCATGGATAAGTTGGGGTAAAGAGCCTTTATCCACGCTGTATAATTCTATAACCCTGTGAATGTGGAAGAATTGAAAACATGTTTCATTTCCTTAAGAAATCAACACTCAGGCAACACAGCACATTGTTTGGCATCTTATCCACTAACCTAAACATTCATTTACATCACTAATGATCCACACGTGCAGTATGTACTGTCTACAAAATGCACTGTGGTGACTCACCAAGGCTTGTTCAACATCACCTCCCAAACCCCATCTCAACCATCTAGAAGATGCACAAGAGAGCCAACATCTCCCAAGTTCCCATCCAAGCAGTGCACCATCCTGATTTGGAAACATGTTGCATTTCCCTAACCATTTCTCCAGAACTTCTGGACAGAATGCTTTCTATGGTGCATCAAAAAAAATTGGTGAGGGTCAAAGGGGACATGCCAAATTTCTTTAGCCTCCTGAGGAAGTAGAGGCGCTGGTGAGCTTTCTTGGTCGTGGCGTCTATGTGGTTGGACTAGGACAGTCTATTGGTGATGTTCACTACTAGGAACTTATAGCTCTCAACCCTCTCAACCAAGGACAACTTCTATCCCGCTGTAATAAGACTATTGAATGGCCCCCTAGTATGATAAGATGGACTCTTGACCTCACAATCTACATTGTTATTGGTCTTGCACCTTATTATCTGCCTGCACTGCACTTTCTCTGTAACTGTAACACTTCATTCTGTATTCCGTTATTGTTTTCCCTTGTACTACCTCAAGGCATCGATGTGATGAAATGATCTGTATGGATGGCATGCGAAACAAAGTTTTTCACTGTACCTTGGTTCACATGACAAGGACAAACCAATTCAATTCAATTAAATAAAAATGAACTCAGTGATAATATCATGTTCACAGAGAGATAAATATAAAAGAACTGTGGCTGTGTCTACAGCTTGATAGAAATTTACTTGTACCTTGCAGGGTTGGTGGTTCTCCAGAACTGCCCTGAACTTTAAAGATTTAAAGGTTAAATGTTCAAGGTTAAAGCCTGCTTCAAAGATAGAGAAGAATCACAGAAAGGCAAGGAAAATTGTAGCATATACAGTAAAGCTCAGATAATCTGGCAGTTTGTGACTTTGGTGGTGCTGGACTGGCAGATTTTCTGGATTGTTGCATGACACTCTGATGTGTACCACAACATACCTTAAATTCATTTTTTTTTGCATGTGAGACTGTATTAAGGTAACTTTTCCGGTGAACCTGCTAAGTTTGAAGGGTGTGCAGGAACCAGGACCTTAGTGGGTTTCAGGGGAGGGTGGGAAACATCACTTGTGAGCCAAATGCCAAATCATCGGGATTTCCAAATAAGTGGATGGTGGATTATGGAATCACAGCAGAGTAGGATTATATGTGGATTATAGTTGTTTTACCATAATTTCAACCACATAGCTTGTGTCATTCGAGTGAGATGTAATTGAAGAGCGCAATTAGTCTCGAAACACCAAGACCACTTCCTTGCACCCATCACACATGCCAACATGTGGAAGCCACTGGATGCAGAGCAGAGATATTATTTGGAGTGGATACGCAAGAGACTGCAGTGCTAGAATCTGGAGCAACAAACAATGTGCTGGGAGAACTCAGCAGGTCGAGCAACATCTGTGGGAGGAAAGGAATTGTCGATGTTTTGGTTTGAGACTCTGTGCATTGAAAGCTGTGTACAAGCTGGAGAAACCACGTGTGCTTCACTGGAAGATGGAGTCTTAGCAGGAGATGGATTTCCTACTTGATTACAAAGAGGTAGGCCTAACCCAACGTAGCAAGGAAACCGTTTCTGAAATCAACCGTGGAATCTTCTCACATGGACCAGATATTCCCAATGTCCCAGGTAAGGCCTTCTGCTGCATCTAAGGGAGCTGATGATTCAGAATCCTCAGCCGGATGTCCACCTCCAAAGCCACAATACCTCATTGAAGATGAGTGGTGCTTTGTTCCACATCTTGTTTGCTCTCTGATTGTGGCCTGCTACTTAAGGCAGCAGTCCCCATTGAGAGCTAACTCATTAATAAAACAGGAGGTCACAGTTGAAGCACAGCTCATGAAGTCCCCAGATACTCCTTATGCACCATGTGAGTGAGAAGATGGCTCCTCCATGACCTGCACACTTCTCCAGTGTATTTTAATGCCACTATTATTGAAAACTTCTGCTTAATTGAGATATTGGGGTTGGGGGTGGGCAGGACCTCTTTGATTGGATGGGAGATTACATGATGAAAGCTCCAGAAATACATCTAACCAGTCTTGCTAGCTCTGAGATAAATCTTGATAAATATCAGCTGAATCATGCTGTATCCAAACCTTTCAATAAAGATCTATTTAGATTCCTTATTCCAAAAGTGCACAGATCATTCCACGTTCACTGCTGCCAAGCTTAGATTACAAAGTTTAGATTCACAGACTGCGGTTGTCATGGATAAATTGCCGATTCTTCTTATTTCAGTAAACTGCAATGCCTATTAAAAAGATCATTAGTCTGAAAATCAGAGCAGTGACAATGACTGTTGCACTGGCTTCCTCTCCCTAATGATGTTGTCTGATGGACCCGTAGGGCATTCGAGACCTTTTAGTTCTGTAGAACATTATAAAAACCAATAATCCTTATCAGTCTTTTCCACAGGTTTTGCCAAACGGTACAATGAGAGAAATAAAATTAGCTGCTGATGTGTTGAGTGCGGGAGTATGTATATGTGCCTATTGTGTGTGTGTGTCAGTTTGTGTGTTCAGCGAGAGTGCGTATTTGTGGGGAGAATGTTATTGTGTGTGGGACAGGGGAGAGTGTGTTTGTGTACACATAGGGAAAAGGTGTGTGTGTGTGTGTGTGTGTGTGTGTGTGTGTGTGTGTGTGTGTGTGTGTGTGTGTATGTGTGTGTAGAACATAGAACATAGAATGTTGTGCCGACATTTTATCCTGCTCTAAGATCTAGCTAACCCTTCCCTCCCACATAGCCCCCCATTTCTCTATCATTCAAGTGTCTAAGAGTCTCTTAAATGTCCTTAATGTATCTGCCCCACAACCTCTGCAGGCAGAGCGTTCCACACACCCACCACTCTCTGCGTAAAAACCTACTCCTTATACCTTCCTCCAGTCACCTTAAAATTATGTCCCCTCATGTTAGCCAGTATGTATATGCATATGTATGTGGAGAGAATGTGAGTGCATGTTGTGTGTGTCTGCATACATGCGCATCCACAGCCAAATTGGATGTGAATTTAACTTTTTCACTTCTGATTTACATTAACGTGGAGACACACCTCTCCAAAGCAGTCACATTTAAATACCCACCCACGTCACTCATTGAGCATATTGTAAATGGGAATGATGTTTATTCAATCTGCATTTTATTTCAAGGTTTGCACTAAATCTCTGATAGTACAAGCCTGCAGTACTGATGCTTGGTGCTGAAATCCTTAACCACATTTCCTCGCGCTTTTAGGATATCTTTATTACTCACATGTACATTGAAACACACAGTGAAATGCACCTTTTGCATAGAATGTTCTAGGGGCAGCCCGCAAGTGTCGCCACGCTTCTGGCGCCAACATAGCATGCCCACAACTTCCTAACCCGTACGTCTTGGAATGTGGGAGGAAACTGGAGCACCCGGAGAAAACCCACACAGACACAAGGAGAACATACAAACTCCTTACAGACAGTGGCCGGAATTGAACCCAGGTCACTGGTGCTGTAATAGCGTCATGCTAACCGCTACACTACCGTGCCTGCCTCGGTATGAGATGGGTCTGGCAGGTAAAGTAAGGTTAAGGAAAATCCCAAGAGGTTCTATCGCTACATAATGAGTAAAAGGGTGGCCAGGGAGTGAGCAGGTCCCTGTAGGGATCAGCAGGGCCGCCTGTGTCTTGAGCTGCAGTAGATGGGTGGGATTTTTAACAAATATTTCTCCTCAGTGTTTACTGAGGAGAAAATCATGGTTGCTCAAGAGATAAGGCCTCTACTGTTCCACTGCTCCTTCAAGTCAGTAGTGACAGAAAGTCACATTGCACTGGGCCTGTCAAAAGACACATACATTTTCTATGGGATCCTTAACATCGCGAGGCTTCTTCCTTGGCGAGAGGATATAGAACCAGGGGCATGAGGTCATGATGTATGAATATAAGAAATACAAACAGCAGTAGTTCATTCAGCCCTCAATAAGATCGTGGCTGATCTTTTAACTCAACTGCACATTTCTGCCCCAGCCCTATGGCTCTTGATCCCCTTAACATCTGATAATCAATGATCTCTGTCTTGAATCCACTCAGCAACAGAGCCTCCACAACACTCTACCCTCTGGGTGAAAGAAATGTTTTCTCACCTCTTGAGCTGAATGACAGTCCCCTAATTTCAAGACTGTGCCCCTGGATCTGGACACCCAAGGAAACAAAGACATTATCCCTGCATCTCTTCCGACATGCTCATCAAGAATTTTGTACATTTCAATAAGGTCACCTCTTATTCTTCAAAACTCAAATTGGCCCAGTTTACTTAATCTCTAGCACAACACACACAAAGTTCTGGAGGTCAGGCAGCATCCATGGAGGGAAATAAACAGTCGACGTTTTGGGCTGAGACCCTTCATCAGGACTGGAAAGGAAGATGGTAGGAGCCAGAATAAGAAGGTGGGGGAGGGGGGAGGAGTGCATGCAGGCAGGTGACAGGTGAGTTCAGGTGAGGGGGGAAGGTAGGAGGGTGGGGGTGGGGGAGCAAGGAGAAGTAAGAAGCTGAGAGGTGATAGGTAGAAGAGGAAAAGAGCTGAAGAAGAAGAAATCTGGTAGGAGAGGGCAGTGGACCATGGAATAGAAGGAGGTGAGGAATAGATGGGCAGGTCATGAGATCGGGGGCAGGGATGGGCAGGTCATCTCTCCTCGTCCAATAAATCTCTCCTCGTCCAACAAATCCATCATTTCAGAATCACTCTGATGAACTTTTGCCAGGATATCCTTCCTTAGGTAGAGAGGCCTGACCTGTAAACAATATTCCGAATCCATTCTAACTAGTGCCTTATATAACGGGAGCAAGACATCTTTCATTCGGCATGTTGACTCTGCCAAATCCCATTATTTTCCAATTGCCCTTAGCAATATTCCAGCATTTACGCTACTGCCGATGTCAGGCTAACTGACCTATATTTCTCTGTATTCTTACTCTCTACATCGTTAAATAATGGGGTATGTCTGCTACCTTCTAATCAGTGGAATTGGAATTGGTTTATTATTGTCACGTGTACAGAAATACAGTGAAAAGCTTTCGTTTGCTTGCCATCCTGACAGATCATTCCATATATAGGTACATTGAGGTAGTAAAAAGGAAAACAGAATGCAGAATATAGAGTTACAGTTACAGAGGGACATGCCGAATTTCCTTAGCCTCCTGAGGAAGTGGAGGCATTGGTGTGTTTGAGAAACAAAGGACTGCAGATGCTAGAATCTAGATGAAAAACACGACGACGCTGGAGGAACTCAGCAGGCCAGGCAGCATCCATGGAGAAAAGCAGTCCTGACCCGAAACATTGACCGCCTGCTTTTCTCCACGGATGCTGCCTGGCCTGCTGAGTTCCTCTAGCATCATCGTGTTTTTCATTGTTGTGACTTCTTGGCCATAGCATTTACATGGCTGGACCAGAGCAAATTGATGGTGATATTCCAGAATATTCCAATGGGCGCTATTCCAGAATCTATGGAGTTTGGGAAGAGAACATCCAGTCCGTCCATGAACTCCAGATCCACCTCCTCCAAAGCTCTTGGTTGCATATCATAGGATCCTGGGGATTTATCACCTCTCAGTCCCAATGCTCATTTCTTTTACTGATGTTAATCTCTTCCATCCTCTGTCTCACACTGAACCCACGGTTCTCCATTGCGTCCAGGAGGCTTTCTGCGTCTTGTGAAGACAGACGCAAAATATGTGTTTAATTTCTCTGCCATTTCCTTATTCCCCAATATAATTTCTCCTGGGTCAGCTGGTACTCACGTTACACAAGAACATAAGAAAATGAGAGCAGGTGTAGGCCACTCGGCCCCTCAAACCTGCCCCTTCATTCTAGATGATCATGGCTGATCTGACCAAGGCCTCATTTCCGTCCTGTGCCAGTTCCTGATCTTTCAAAAATGTATCTATTTCAAATATTCCCAGTGATCCTGCCTCCACAATCCCCTGAGATAGTGGATTCTAGAGATTCACCAAACCCTGCAAGAAGTTCCCATATACTCCAGTTTTAAATGACCACCCCTTAATCTTGTAACTTCAGTTAATCTTTTCCTTTGTACATATCTATTAGAACTTTTATAGTCTGTTATTATGTTTCACGCTAGACTGAATTCACATTCTATTTTCCTTTCCTTAATTATGCCTTGGTCCTCCTTTGCTGAGTTCTGAAATGTTCCCTATCCTCGGGTTACTGTTTTTTATTTGACAACATTATGAGCCTTTTCCTCTGATTGATCACTCTCGTTAACTTTTTGTGTTAGTTCTGGCTGAACCTCTTTTCCCACTTGCTTGTGTGTCTTATGAAGAGATATAGTTGTAAACTATGTATTAATTCTGTAAATGAAAGCCATTGCTTCTTCACCTTCACACCTTTTAATGTTGTTTCTCAATCTACCATTACTGCCTCATGCCTCATGCCTTCATAATTTGCTTTATTCACTTTTAAGACCCAGGTGTTGGATTGAAATAAATCATTTTAAATTTCTGTATAAAATTCTATTCTGTTATCTAATTCTATTCTATTAGATTAATATTAATTATGTTCTATTATCTAAATCTCTATTCCCTACAAGTTCCTTAACTACACTGGATCATGTTAACCCTTTCTCATTACACAATACTATATTTAGAAAAGCCAGGTTCCTTAACACACTAATCTAGAAAACCACCTCTGACACACTGCACTAATTCCTTCTCCCTACCATTGTTGCTAACTTGGTTTGCCCCAGTCTACATGTAGTTTAAAGTTAGTATTGGTATTGGTATTGGTTTATTATTGTCACTTGTACCAAGGTACAAACCGAACATACTGGTCAATTCATTACAC
The DNA here is from genome assembly GCF_009764475.1 of Pristis pectinata. NCBI lineage: Eukaryota > Metazoa > Chordata > Chondrichthyes > Rhinopristiformes > Pristidae > Pristis > Pristis pectinata. The sequence continues at coordinate 6,536,012 of NC_067429.1, forward strand.
AGTGCAGTTACATTGAGTTAGTACAAAGTGCATTGATGTAGTACAGGTAAAAACAGTAACAGTACAGAGTAAAGTGTCACAGCTACAGAAAAAGTGCAGTGCAATAAGGTGCAAGGTCACAACAAGGTAGATCGTGAGGTCAGAGTCCATCTCATTTTATAAAGGAACCGTTCAATAGTCTTATCACAGTGGGGTAGAAGCGTTTGTTCTAGGCACCTCTAATTTCCTCATTTCCTCATTTATACTAAAAACCTCACATTGCAATCACTGTTTGGGCACCTATATTCAAGTCCCACCAATATTTTCAACCTCCATGCTGTTTCTTTGCTCAACCCAAACTAATTCTACTTCTTGGTTTTATGACCTATGTCCCTTTCTCTTCACTGACTTTATCCCATTATTTATTAATCGGAGCTACCCCACCTCCTTTTCCACTTTCCCTGTCTCCTCTAAAAGTTAGCTTTCCTGGAATATTTACTCTCGTTGTTTGTCACTTTGCAAACACATCTCTGTAAATACTATTAGATTGTTCTCATTTATTTCTGTTTGTGCCATTAATTCATTTATCTTGTTACGAATGCTGTGTATTTAGATAAAGAGCTTTCAATTTTGCCTTTTTACCATTTTCCCCTGTCTGACTCTTATTCTCGTATATAAGTGTGCACTGACCCTTCTTTTAAATTTATTTTTTTTTAATTCTACTTTTTTTACAGCGTGCTAACAGGCCCTTCCGGCCCAACGAGTCCGCGCCGTCCGTTTTAAACCCATGTTAACCTACCCATACATCTTTGGAACGTGGGAGGAAACCAGAGCACCCGGAGGAAACCCACGCAGACACGGGAGAACGTACAAACTCCTTACAGACAGTGACAGGAATCGAACCCCGATCGCTGGCGCTGTAATAGCATCATGATAACCGCTACACTACCGACAGTCTGGTTATTATTTTCCATTTTACTATCCCCCACTACTGTTTTGTCTTTAACTTTCTAAACATACCCTCACCAGAATCAGCCCCCAACCCCCTACTATTTAATTCAAAGCCTTATCCTGATTCATTGCCACGTTCTAAACTGGGCATTTGGATGCAAAATTGTAAGCTGATGCTCCAACTGTGCACCGAGAGGGCCACGTCCTTCAAACTTGACTCCACCTGCTCTCTCCTTGGCACAAATTTGAAAGAAGAGCGGAAGAATTCTTCCCATTTCCTGCTCGCCTTGAACAGCTTCTCTGGTCATTACCTGATCATTGTACCTCGGTACAAGTGACAATAATAAACCAATACCATTATTACATTGCTGCTTATAGGAGTTTGCAGAATAAACACTGGCTGCTATTTTTCTCAAATTACAGCATTGATTATATATTGCATGCACTTCATTTGGATATCATAATACTATGCATTATATAACGGCAAGTCTGTCCTTCCTTCCTTCAAATAATTCCCATACTAGCAAAAGCAGCAAGGACTCAATGGGCTGAATGGTCTCCTTCTCTACTGTAACAATCCAAGGAAACTTATCCATCTACTTTGTAAATTATGTGACAGAATTTCCACATTTTAATTACACACTGGGTAAAAAAATTTCTCCTGAATTCCTCATTGAATTAATTAATGACAATCTCAATCTTATGGCTTTTGGTATTGAACTGAAGAATTATTCACTCAGCTAAGTGCCTGCTTTGTATACATGTAAAGGAAGGCTTGCTTAGAACAGTAACACAGCCTGGGAATCAGTATATTTCTTGATACAAGCAACTGAACAAGAAAATGTAATGTCTTTGGCTTGGAAAACAAATAAAATCACAAGAAGATTTTGCAAATGTAGTCCCAGAGCATGAAGGAACAAGATATCCCGTGTTTGTTGAAGAGTAACCTGTACCAGAAAGGCTGCTTTAATCTTGAGCATGTTTGGCTCCAGGCCAGTCATCTCTTCTAAGTTAATCACTTAATGAATGGAACAAATCCTTCCAGCTTCCAGCGTTATCTTGACAAGCATATCAGAGAATAAGTGAAGACTTCACAGGTGAACTTGTACAACAAATGGAAAGGTTTCTTTGCAGTGTTATTTAAGGACAACGCTTTGACACGGCTTAAAGCGTTTCTGATCTGAGAACGAGGACAAATTGACCTGAACTAGCTCCTACATGAAGCCTATCTGACAACTCTTATAGGGGTTACTTTAAGCTGCAGCCAACATGATGGGCCAGAGCAACAGGAAACAGTACAACTGCTGATCCCATATTTAAGCAGTGCAGGGTGGTGCAGTGTCGCACTGGTAGAGCTACTACCTCATAGCTCCAGTGGCCCAGGTTCAATCCTGACCTCTGGTGCTGTCTGTGTGGAGTTTTCATGTTCTCCCTGTGATCCCCGATGTTCTAGTTTCCTCCCACATCCCAAAGATGGTTGGTAGGTTAATTGCCCAGTGTAAATTGCCCCCAGTGTAGTGGTGACTGATAGAATCAAATGGGAGCTTAAGGGGAATGAGGGAAAAATGGGACTCATGTAGAATGAGCATGAATGGGTGTGATGTTTGGCATGGACTCGATGGGCTGATTTCCATGCTGTAACTCCATGACTCTAATTGCCTGCCCCACTCCCAATCTCTGTCAGCACTGTCTCAGCCCCTGGGTCCCAGTTCCTTGATGACCCCCTTTTAAAATATTTTTTAAATTTTTTTTACAGCGTGGTAACAGGCCCTTGCAGCCCAACGAGTCTGCGCCGCCCATTTTAAACCCATATTAACCTACCTGTACGTCTTTGGAATGTGGGAGGAAACCGGAGCACCCGGAGGAAACCCACGCAGACACGGGAGAACGTACAAGCTCCTTACAGACAGTGACAGGAATCGAACCCCGATCGCTGGCGCTGTAATAGCGTCGCGCTAACCGCTACGCTACCGTGCAACCCAATATTAATTTAATTAAATTAATACAAGTTTAATTACTACTTGCCTTCTGAGGTTAAATTCACCATTGTGGCTGGGAGCTCGTTAAGGACAGGATGGGTCAGGAATGGAACGAGAAGAAACTGTGGATAAATCTTTGCTCCTCCATTTGCCAAGTTGGAAGGCAAGGTGCTGTTCCTCAAGCTTGCATGGCATTCCATCAGCTGGAACACAGTATGGGAAACAGACCCAGTGAGTTTATTGGGAGTGCAGGAAACAGACCCAGTGAGCCAGTTGCTGAACCATCAAATTATCTGCATAATCATATAACAGATTATCAAAGATCTACTATAAACCATCTCATTCTCAGACTCTAAACATTTTCAATTGATCTCCAACTCCAAATGTTCTCTGGAAAGGGAAGGTCCCAGTACACTCTGTGTGAAGAAGTACTTCCTGTTATCACCTCTGAGAGCCTGCCCTCTAATTTTAAGGTGAGGCTTTCTTTGTGTTGCACTGTCCATAGCAGATGGTCCAATCACAAAAGCAACCCTCCATCATCATCCTCTGTCTCCTATGGTCAAGTCAATTTGTCAACTTGCCTTGGATCCCATGGACTCTAACCTTTTGGACTAGCCTACCATGTGGGAGCTTGTCAAAGGGCTTGCTGAAACCCATGTAGATTACATCAACCGCACTGCCGTCAGCAATAGATTTAGTTACTTCTTCAAAAATCTCAATCAAAGTAGCTCGCAAGCTGTAGCAGATTTACCAGGATGTTGCCTGGGATGGAATGTCTCAGGAGAGACTGGATAGGCTGGGTTTGTTTTCCTTGGAGGGAAGAGGCTGAGGGGATCTGATATGGTACACAAAATTATGAGGGGCATAGGTGTGGTGGATAGTACAAAACATTTCCCCAAATTAGACTTCGAAATACACTTCAACATGCAGTGGAAACCGATCTTTTTTTCTCAGTAACAGTAGAATGGATTTTAGTTCCTCACAGGATGGTTGTCATTACCTTGTCTGTTAATGCTGAACACTGAATTAATCTAAAGGAGCATTGGTTTGGAACCTAAGCTAGTGAGTTGCAGCTAAATGCTTTTCTTCAACGCATGTTGAAATATAACAACATTCAGAAGAAAACCAATGTCCTTGCCTTCTCTGATAGGCAGCGTCTGGGAGTTTCAGGAGTAAGATTGCACAAGGTCTGAGTGGAACAGAGTTCAGATGTCAATCCAACTGTGACTCTTCCTGTGAATGCTATTTTACCATTTCCAACCTAATCACAAAAGAAACACAGATGAGGAAGGTCAGTGGCACTGTAAACTTGCTTCACTCACTCCCCCAGCTAACTGTCAGCTGACTTCCAGTTTGTGTCTACAATAACTATCCAGGAGCTCACTGCCGACACTGACCCATTCTGGTAATTAATGGTATTCATTATCAGCAGTTACATTTCCTGTCATGGTCCTCCTCAACCCTTCTATAAAGGAGGACTTGTATTTTGTTATCACCTCAGTGCAGTTTTTGGTCTCAGTATTCAGTTGTACCTCTACTCAGTACTTCTCCATTCTGCAAACCAATATCTGAGTTACAGAGAGAAGTCCAGTTTTACTAACCATATCGAACATGCATTGACATTTGAACTTTGTTGACAAAAGTCTTTCTCTCCTCAGAACAGTCCATTAGGGATTTCTTTGACCAAATATTTTCGGAATCAGAATCAGGTTTATTATTACTGACATACTGTATGTCATGAAATTTGTTGTTTTGTGGCAGCAGTACAGTGCAAGACGTAAAAATTACCATAAGTTACAGAAATAAATAGTGCAAAAGAGGAATAACGAGGTAGTGTTCATGGACCGTTCAGAAATCTGATGGCTGAGGGGAAGAAGCTGTTCCTGAAACATTGAGTGTGGGTCTTCAGGCTCCTGTACCTCCTCTCCAATGGTAGTAACGTGAAGGAGGTATGTCCTGGATGGTGAGGGTCCTTAATGATGGATGCTGCCTTCTTGAGTCACCACTTCTTGAAGATGTCTTCGATGGCGGGGAGGGTTGTGACTGTGATGGAGCTGGCTGAGTCTACAAGCCTCTGCAGCCTCTTTTGATCCTGCGCATTGGAGCCTCCATACCAGGCGGTGATGCAACCAGTCAGAATGCTCTCCATTGCACGTCTGTAGAAATTTGCAAGAAATTTTGAGCGCTGGTGATTTCATTTTCTAAACTGGTTTCTCCAGATAACATGGAAATGTGGAAAGGAGGTGAAGTTATAATGCAAAGAACAAACTGCTGGAGGAACTCAGCAGGTCAGGCAGCATCTTTGGAGGAAAACGGACAGTCGACGTTTCAGGTCGAGACCCTTCATCTGGACTGAAAGCTAGGAGGGAGATAGCCAGCACAAAAAGGTGAAGGGAAGGGACAGAGCAAGAGCTAGCAAGCTGTAGGTGGATCCAGGTGAGGGGGAGTGATAGGCAGATGGAGGAGGGAAGTGTGGGAATAGTAACAGAAGCTGGGAGGTGATAGGTGGAGGTGACAAAGGGTTGTAGATGATGGAATCTGAAAGGAGAGGAAGGTGGAATTATAATGTTTGTAGAGTGAAGGAGAGATTCAACATCGAGTGTGAAATATTTACTCAGTTTTTATTCTCTTACAGGGCAGCACCTAAGGGTTCTTCCATTGAAGACTGGCCAGTTCTTAAAGATACAATAAATCCTTTGTACTTGTCACTCTGTTGAACTATCTTTCCCTTCTGAAATATTTGTTATAAAATGTATTCACTTTTGACATAACAATGCTTTGTGTGACTGGCACCTTTGTTTTAATATCTGCTCATAAAGGCACACTCATGCTCTCCAGAAGACTGGAATTGTGGCATCTTTTTAACCTAATTTTGATTTCATCAATCTCAATCCTACTTCTAACAAGTTGGGGACACAAACTACATTGAATTTGAAACAACTGGAAGGACATTGGGAATTACACTGTGAGGGATTCCTCTTATCTATTGGATAAGCAACAGAAACCTTGTTTACTTGGGCATCCAGTGATCTTCTGTTGTTGTTACACCAGGACGGAGAAGGAACACATCTGCCTGCATTGCAAATTTCATTTATAGTGGTCCACTCTTGTGAAAATGTGGTGCAGTATGTTGAAAGATTGAGGCTGAGCTAAGTCGATGAGGTAGTGTTGATGGACCGTGGCCTGGTCCGCCCCTACGGTGAATCTCATTGGTGGGGCTGTAGTCCCCTTTGCAACTCATGTGGCAGCTTACAGAATGGCAAATCACTTAATGAATGGACTCCAGTAATGGAGGCAGTGCTGAAGACTCAGAGCCAGAAAGAAGTCCCCTGAAGCCATAACATGAAGTAAACACAAGAAAAGAACAATGAGCCCGACTCCTATCATTGAGATGACTCTTCATAAACATCCAGTGTTTCTTAGTGATCTCCAGGCTGAGAAACGATAAGCAAAAGGGTGAGCAGTTTTATTCATTGGGCTGTTGCTCTCAAGGTGACGCTGCTCAAGAACAATGGGACTAGCAAAGATGTTGGCCAAAGGAACAGACCTCAAAAGGGAAGCAGAGATAAGGCCTGCAAGTCAAAGAGGAAGCTGTGGAGAGCAGAGGCACTGAGAATATGAGTGTACGTTGAAGTACAGAGAGCAAGGAAAGAGTATGCATGTTTCACCGGAAGTGTTTCACCCATGGTGATAAGACTATTGAACGGTTCCCTTATACAATGAGATGGACTCTTGACCTCACAATCTACCTTGTTTGACCTTGCACCTTATTGTCAGCCTGCAATGCACTTCCCTGTAGCTGTGACACTTTACTCTGTATTCTGTTATTGTTTTTTCCCTGTACTGCCTCAATGCACTCTGTACTAACTCAATATATCTGCACTGTGTAATGAATTGACCTGTATGAACGGTATGCAAGACAAGTTTTTCACTGTACCTCAGTACAAATGACAATAATAAACCAATACCAAATTGCCCAAGAGATAAAGAATAGAAGATATAAAGCAGTATGTAACTGATGTGGATGAGAGGATCAGTTCCCAAGGTAATGTGAGATCCAGGCATGAGAAGCTTTCCAAATAATAAGGGACCTACAATGTATCTGGAGTGTTTTTGTAAATATGATGTATATATAATATTCTTGAAATGTAACCAAATTTAATGATTACATTTTTAGATGTAACTTATGAATGTAAAATTGTTGACTTACTGATGTGAGTTCTTGACCCCAAGGGATTGCCTAGAAGAAGATATAAATCTCTAGTGTAAAATGATTTATCTGGGTATGCAGCTTTGTTTACTTTTTATTGTTTCAAGGGGAAGTAGTGTGGTGTCTATCAGGAAACCGCTAATGAAAGTGATAATTAAGGTTAATGAATTGCTGCACCTTAAGAGACCACGTTATATGGCATATTTTGTGATGTTGCATGTATCATGCTTGGAGTTCAGCTGAAGATGAACTGCAACAATAAAAAGTTGTGTTCACCTGATGCTCCGTGTCTAAGTGAGTTCACAAGTAAAAGATATTCTGCTCTGCAGCAGCTCAGAACTCACAGTACACAACAGAAAACAGCCGATCTTCTGTCAAATCCTCATCCACCCCAATTCGGGTAATGTTTTCCTACTTTACAGAAATTGACTTTAATAAAAATGGGGAGAGATGTGAAGGGGATTCCAACTCATTACAGTCCATCACCGAAGGTTAACACCTCCCTGTGTGTGAGCACGTGAATGTTGAGCATGTACCCGAGTACATGTGAGAATTGTCTGTGAAAGTGTGCAAAAATTGCATGTGGGTGTTTGAATATAAAAAGTGCATGCCTACAGAACAACAAACTGACAAGTGCAAGGGTGAATGTGCCTGTAGGTGTACAAATGAGTATTTGCTTTGGTAAGTGTGCGGCATTTTTGTTTTTTTTGCGGTATATTTACAATTCTTTCTTGAGTACTCTCTACATCAATTATTTGGTAACTCATACAGAGATGAAATTGATTCTTTCGTAACTCAGTTGTACAGTGAACTGACAGTACCTGCAGCTGATGAATAATTTCAATCGCATTATATCATCCCACTTGCAATGGTGGGTGAGATGGATTTAGACTGATGACCACTTGTACTGCAGTTATATCTTCCACAAATCACCAACAGCCTGTGCATGTCAATGCTTGAATCAGTAGGGAGTTGCCAGCTCATGGATTTAAAGGATAATGGCAGATAAAGTCAGTTTTACAAGCGTGAAACCTTTCCATAATTTAATTCTGCAGACACCAGCAGCTGTTACGCTTCCAGTTGGCTCATTTCAAAGCATTTTCTACAGTTCACACCCTGACAAGTTCTTGAAGACTTGTTTCACAGGGAGAAAACGTTCAGTGATATTGTGCTTGTCAGCTTGAGAGGCGCTAGAGCGGGGGACTGGGCCACTTTGGCTTAGGTTCTTGGCACAAATTCTTGCCTCAGGCATGTGGATGGAGGGAAACATTTTGCAACTCAAAGAATGGTAGAATTGTTTTGACATGGAAGCCGGGTTATTCAGCTCATCAATCCAAGCTGGTTTCTTGTTGAGCAACCTCATGGGTCCCATTCCCCTGCTCTTTCCCCACAGCCCTGCACATTATTCCCTCTAACCTATTCCCTCTCAAAGGCTCTGATGGATTCTGATATCATATCATAGAGTCAGACCACAGAAGCAGGCCCTTCCACTCACCCTGCTGACCTTCAAGCTCCCATTTGCACCAATCCTACACTAATTCCATTTTTATTCTCCCTACATTCCCATTAACTCTGCCCAGATCCCACCACTCAGCTGAAGACTACAATTTACACGGACCAATTAACTTACCAACCTGCTCGCCTGGGGGAAACCACATGGTCACAAGGAGAACGTGCAAATTCCACGCAGACAGCGCCAGAGATCAGGACCGAACCCAGGTGGCTGAGGCTGTGAGGTCGTGGATCTACCAGCTGCACCACTGTTTCTGCCCTGATGTCCACCATCCTAACACGTAATGATGATGATGATACATCTTTATTGGTCACATGCACATCGAAACACACAGTGAAATGCATCTTTTGCGTAGAGTGTTCTGGGGGCAGCCCGCAAGTGTCGCCACACTTCCGGCGCCAAAATAGCATGCCCACAACTTCCTAACCCGTACGTCTTTGGAATGTGGGAGGAAACCAGAGCACCCTGAGGAAACCCACGCAGATGCAGGGACAACATACAAACTCCTTACAGACAGCGGCGGGAATTGAACCCGGGTCGCTGGCACTGTAATAGCATTATGCTAACCGCTACACTACCGTGCCTACCTACTGAATTCCAGATCATAACTACTCTGTTGTCCTCTTGTGTCTTTTACCCCAAATTTTAAACTTGTGCCCCTAGTCTATATTCTCCCTTTTAATAGGAACAGCTTCCATCTAGTTACCCCCCTAATCCTGTCATGATCTTGTATCAAATCTCCCTCGACCTTCTTTATTCCAAGTAGAACAGCCCCAGCTCCTCTAGACTAATGTTCCAGGTGAACACCCTCATCCCAGGAACCACTCTGGTACAGCACTCTTTCTAGGACATTCACAACTTTCTTAAAGTGGACAGAATTGGATGAAAACTCTAATTGTGGTCTAACCAGTGCTTTCTAGTCTTATGTTGAGTGAGCTGGAGCTTTTCTGTCTGGAGAGAAGGAGGATGAGAGGTGACTTGATAGAGGTGTACAAGATGATGAGAGGCACAGATCAAGTGGACAGTCAGGGACTTTTTCCCAGTGCAACAATGACTAACGTGAGAGGACATAATTTTAAGGTGATTGGAGGAAGATATAAGGGGGATGTCAGAGGTAAGTTTTTTACACAGAGAGTGGTGGGTGTGTGGAACGCACTGCCGGCAGAGGTTGTGGGGCCAGTTATATTAGGGACATATAAGAAACTCTTAGATAGACACATGAATGATAGAAAAATAGGGGGCTATGTGGGAGAGAAGGGTTAGATAGATCTTAGAGCAGGATAAAATGTCGGCACAACATTGTGGGCCGAAGGGCCTGTATTGTGCTGTAGTGTTCTATGTTCTGTGTTCTAGTGCTCATAGAGCCATAGAGTCATAAGGACAGAAACAGGCCCTTCAGCCCAATTCATCCATGCTGACCAATGTGCCTATCTAAGCTAGTCCCATTTGCCTGCACTTGGCCCATGTCCCTCTTTCCTATCCATGCACTTGTTTAAATGTCCTTTAAACATTGGAACTGTACCCCCCTCTACCACTTCCTCTGGCAGCTAATTCCATATACGCATCACCCTCTGTATGGAAAAACTTGCCCTTCGGGTCCCCAATAAATTTTTTCCCTCTCACCTTAACTTGTGCCCTCTAGTTTTAGACTCACCTACCCTGGGGAAAAGACTGTGACCGTCTACTTTATCCATGCCCCTCATGATTTTATAAACCTCTATAATGTCACCCCTCAGCCTTTTATGCTCCAGGAAAAACCGCCACAAACTATCCAGTCTCTCCTTGTAATAATTTCTTCATTTATGAATTCCAGGACTTGGGGCTCCCTCTGAGAAATCATGCCCAGCAAGAGCCCATATTAGAAGCTCCAGTGTGAACAGAATGTTTCAAGCTTTCTGTCTTGCTGCTTGTGGGTGCAGTGAGGTGAAGGGAATGGAGTGAGATTGCCCAGCTAGGAATGTAAAGTCAGAAAATTGTCCACATATATAGAAAAACTGGCAAATCTATAGAAAATTTCTCAAACCTCAAGATATCCCAAAGCACTCTATAGCCAATGAAACACCTTTGAAGTGTAGTCATTGTTGTAAGAACAGAAATATAACAGTTATATTGTGCACAGCAAGGTTCCACAAACAATGGATGTGATGTTGTTTGAAGCATAAATTGGTCAGGACATCTGAAATAATTCTTCTACCCTTCCTTAAAGATGGTAGCATGATGACTTTCCTATTTACCTCTTGTGGAAGAACAACCACAACTTAATATCACTTTGGAAAGTCAACAGTGCAGCATTTTGTTCAAACTCCACCAGAGTGTCAGCCAGGGTTTTGGTGCTTTCATTTCTATTTTGGGACCGATACCAACAACCTTCTGACTCAGAGGCAGGAGTGTTACCCACTGAGCCACAGTACTGATGTATCACCCTCTTACCTGTGCCACCCATCCATCTCAGAAGATTATTAGGGCAGGCACGGTAGTGTAGCAGTTAGCATGACGCTATTACAGCACCAGTGACCCGGGTTCAATTCCCGCTGCTCTCTGTAAGGAGTTTGTTTGTTCTCCCCATGTCTGCATGGGTTTCCTCCGGGTGCTCCGGTTTCCTCCCACATTCCAAAGAAGTACGGGTTAGGAAGTTGTGTGCATGCTTTATTGGCGCCGGAAGCGTGGCGACACTTGCGGGCTGCCCCCAGAACACTGTGCACAAAGATGCATTTCACTGTGTGTTTCGATGTACATGTGACAAATAAAGATATCTTATTATCTCTTCCCACACCCGTGTGACAGTTTCTGTGCCCCTAATGAGCTATTTTGTGAGCTTACACAATTAGTAAATTTTGTGATGAATCGAATCAGATGAGAATAAAAATTAAGAATCAGATAGACCCTCCAAACTCTTTCCACATGAGCCCCAGAATTCAAATAAAGGCCAGCTATTTCACTTCCAATGCAGTTTAAGATGTTTTGGAGGGATAGTAAAAGGCCGGTCTCCATGATGTTCTAAAATGACTCAATGCTTTTTAATTTGTGGTGGGGGTGAGGTGTTTTTAAGTTAACCTTGCTTGGAAAGGATCCTGGGAAAATATAGTACAGCTGAACCTGCTATAAATCAACCCAGCAACCCAAGGAAGCTCCGATTCTACAAGCATTTGTTCAACAAGCCAGTTTCATATTCATAGGGTTATAGAGCCCAGACCACCCCTTTGGCCCACCATATCTGTGCTGACAACTAAGTATCCTTTTAAACTAATCCCATTTACCCGCACTTGGGCCACAGCCCGCTATGCCTTGGTGATTCAAGTACTTGTCCAGATGCTTCCTATATGATGTGGGAGCAGCTGCCTCCACCACCTTGTCAGGCAGTGGGTATTGGGTTGCAACCACGATCGAGGTGAAAGAAAATCTTCCCCAGATCCACTCTAAACCTCTTACACCAAGCTCAAGGACAGCTTCTATCCGGGTGTTATAAGGCCCTTGAACAGACCTCTTGAATGTTAAAAATTAACTCATCTTTCCAATCTCCCTCATCATGGCCCTTGCACCTTACTGTCTGCCTGCACTTCACTTTCTCTGTAACTGTAACACTATACTCTGCATTCTGTTATTGCTTTTCCCTTCTACTACCTCACACAACTTATGTTTGAAATGATCTGAATGGATGGCTTGTAAAAATGAAATTTTTCCACTGTATCTCAGTACACGTGACATTCTCTCTTCTCTCCTCTCCCATCGGGTAGAAGATACAGGAGCCAGAGGGCACGTACCACCAGGCTCAAGGACAGGTTCTATCCCACGGTGATAAGACTGTTGAAACGTTCCCTTATACAATGAGATGAACTCTGAACTCACAATCTACCTTGTTGTGACCTTGCACCTTATTGTCTACCTGCACTGCACTTCCTCCGTAGCTGTAACACTGTACCCTGTATTCTGTTATTGTTTTTAACCTGTACTACCTCAATGCACTCTGTACTAACTCAATGTAACTGCACTGTGTAATGAATTGACCTGTACGATCGGTATGCAAGACAAGTTTTTCACTGTACCTCGATACAAGTGACAATAATAAACCAATACCAATAATGAACCAAAACCACTTTAATCTATGCACTCTAGTCTTAGACACCGCTGCCATGGGGAAAGAAATGTTACTATCTATCTTATTTATGCCTGCCATAATTTTGTAGACCTCTATTAGGTTCTCCCCTCAGCCTCCTCTCTCCAAGGAAAACTAACTCAATATCCAGTCTCTCCTCATAACTGAAACTGTATCCAGGCAATATCCTGGTGATTCTCTCCTCTGCACCCTCTCCAGTGCAATCACATCCTTCCTATAGTTCAGCCAACAGAACTGCGCACAATATTCCAGCTGTAGCCCGACTAATGTTTTAAAAAGATGCACCAAGACCTCCCTATACTTGTAAGTTCTGGCTAATGAAGGCAAGCATCTCATTTGCCTTCTTTACCACACTCTCTACTTGTGTCACCAGCTGATGAAATCTTCTCCTGCTTAATATCCAAAGACTCACAGAGCTGCAGTACATTCAGCTGGAGTTGAAACAGCTTTTAAAAGGACCACTGGTAGTCACTAAAGAGCACATTGTGACAGAAGCAAGGGAATGGACAATGAGCACAATGTCACAGAGTTGGTACGAGGGTAGCACTGCCCGCTCCTGCTCAGCCTTTGAAACTCCAACTGCTGGGAGTGCACCATTTGACACAGTAAACAATCCTCCAAACCAGTCCAGATGAAGGGTCTTGACTCAAACGCCGACTGTTTGTTTCCCTCCACAGATGGTGCCTGACCCATTGAGTTCCTCCAGCAACTCATTTTTTAATCCTCCAGTGCCATAGCATTGAGGGATGTTACCAGTAAAGTTTGGGTCGACTCTCACTGATGTCTGAAACTAAAGTGGAGGCTTTCTGCTAACTGAAAGGTAATGGTGATTATCCACTTCACCGTAGCACTTAATTCATGGGAATCTGAACATCACTGTGAAACTAAAGCTCTTTTGTTCTCAAGTCTTCCGTCGTTACTACAAGGCCCAGTCACAGTGCTTGTTTAGCCAAGTGTTTTTGTTGACTTCAGGTGAGATACAATTAAATAGGAGCAGGAGGAGGCCATTCAGCCCCTCAAGCCTGCCCACCATCGTGGCTTACCTGCCCCAGGCCTCATCTCTTCATTGCCAGTTCTTCATAGCCCTCAATTCCCTGATCTTCCAAAAATATATCTGCCTCCTCTTTAAATACCCCCCAATGATCCACCCTCCACAGCCCTCTGGGGCAGAGAATTTCAGAGATTTCACCTTCTGCAAGAAGTTCCTATGCACCTGTATTGTGGAGGGTCGTGGCTGTCACGTGACAGCACCGCCCACTACCTGGTCGGAAGTCAAACCACTGCCAATCAAGGTTTGGCCCCGTCCCACCCATCAGCGCACACCTGACCATTGGCTCCTGTAAGTACCTTTGTACTTGGCACTGAGCCATTGGCCCCCTATAAATTACCTAGGCTGGACCCCCCAGCCCTCCAGCCCTATAAAGGGTGCCACGTGTGCTCGGCTCCCCCTCTTTGCCATCTTTGAGGGACCACCCTGCTTTACTCCAGGCCGAGTACCATGGAACGACACTGGAGAAATCGTTGGTGAGGTGTGCACTGTTAAAGGGTTGGGAGCATTTTAGTTAGTGTCCCTAGTAGCATAGACCTGTGCCTGCACTGAGTCAAGGGGCGGCGGGTATCGTATTGTTTTTCCCTGATTGTATGTACCTAGTTCATTGTATATGTGTGTGTCTATTTTATCCCCGGTGCCATTTTCCCACGCTCGCTATAAACCGTGCGCGTGTGTGTGTTATTCCCGTTACCATCTTCCCATGCTCGTCTTTTGTAAATAAATCATTTACTGCCAGACTGTGTTCAGAGTCCTTGCTTTTGACACCCATCGAATCTGTTTTCTCACTCACAACAGCACCTCAGATTTAAATGACTGCTCCCACATCTTGTATGTCCCCCATTCAATATCTCTCACTAGTGCAAACATCCCAACATCTACCCTGTCATGCCCCCTCAGGATCTTGTATTTCAATAAGATCACCCATCATTCTTCTAATCTCCATAGAACGTTGATCTAATTTCTTTAACTGCTCGTGGTAGTGTAGCGGTTAGCGTAATGCTTTACAGCACCAGCGACCGGGGTTCAATTCCGGCCGCTGTCTGTAAGGATTTTGTACGTTCTCCCAGTGTCTGCATGGGTTTCCTCCGGGTGCTCTGGTTTCCTCCCACATTCCAAAAGACGTACGGGTTAGGAAGTTGTGGGCATGTTATGTTGGTGCCAGAAGCGTGGTAACACTTGCGGGTTGCCCCCAGAACACTTTACGCAAAAGATGCATTTCACTGTGTGTTTCAATGTACATGTGACTGATAAAGATATCTTGTCTTTTCTTACAGGACAACCCTTTCATCCCAGGAATTAGCCAAGTGAGTCTCTCTTGGACTGCCTCCAATGTCAGTGTATCCTTTGTTAAGTAAGGGAAATAAAACGGTGCACAGTACTCCAGCAATAGTCTTTGTGACACGGCCATGTGAAACGTCCTGATCCAGCTAATGTCATTACATTATATGCAGCCATGGTGGGGAACTTGAATTAGGTCACAGGCCAGCAATGATCTTATGAATGGCAGTACCAGCTGGAGAGATTGAAGAGCCTGCTTCTGCTCCTATGTGTTAAAAAACAAAGAAGGAAGACAAGAGTTTTATTTCATGAATTATATAGTCTCTGCGGGTGGTCTGTCTCCATAATGATGTGTGGGTAAGCAACACATGAGCCCAGTTGTCTTGGGAAGGTACTTAGAGAGCAGTGCTGAGGATTGCCTGCCTAGCAGATTGGATTAAATTACACGAAACATAAAGATCTCACTGAGCACATTGAAATGCTCGCTTAGCCATACTCTCTAACACTGTGGGCTTGAAAGCTTTTTTTTAAAACCAAATGTCATAAACTGGGAAAGAGAAATAATTGGAATCATGCATGTAAAAGCACAGAAAGAGGGGACACCTGGATTTGAACCAGGGACATCTTGATCTGCAGTCAAATGCTCTACCGCTGAGCTATACCCCCACACTTATGAGGAAAATCATTGCAGATTCAATAAAACTTGGATAATCTGGCACTTTCAAGACTGTGATGATACTAGACTGACAGATTTTCTAGACCATTGGATGTTGGTATTGGTATTGGTTTATTATTGTCACGTACTGAGGTTCACTGAAAAACGTGTCTTGCATACTGTTTTATACAGATCAATTCATTACACAGTGCATTGCAGTAATACAGAGTGCATTGAGGTAGTACAGGGTAAAAACAATAACAATACAGAATAAAGTGTCACAGCTACAGGGAAGTGTATTGCAGGTAGACAATAAGGTGCAAGGTCAAATAATAGATTGAGGTCAAGAGTCCATCTCATTGTATAAGGGAACCATTCAATAGTCTTATCACAGTGGGGTAGAAGCTGTCCTTAAGTCTGGTGGTATGTGCCCTCAGGCTCCTGTATCTTCTGCCTGATGGGAGAGGAGAGAACAGAGAAAGTACCTCTCCCTGCAAGTGGATCCTCGACTTCCTTATCAGGAGACCACAGTCAGTGCAGATCAGTGGTAACATCTCCTCTTTTGCACTATTTACTTATTTTTGTAACTTATAGTAATTTTTATGTCTTTACATTTTGCACTGTACTGCTGTCACAAAACAACACATTTCACGACCTATGCCAGTGATAATAAACCTGATTCTGATTCTGTGCAGTTACAGAGCAGTAGTGAAATAGAGAATTAAAATAGCAAAAGCAAAATGCTGAACAAAGTTGAAAAAAAATGCTCAGAAAACAGAGCAGGTCAGACAGCATCTTCTGGCGTGATCCTGAACTTCTGCATGGTTGTCATTTTAATTAAGGTGGAGACAAAAGAGACCGCAGATGCTAGAAATCTGGAGCAACGCACAATGCTGGAGGAACTCCGCAGGTCAGGCTGCATCCATGGAGGGAAATGAACAGTCAACGTTTCAGGTCGAGACCCTTCATCTGGACTGGAAAGGAAGAGGGGAGATTTACTCTGTACTGACACTTTACTCTGCACTCTGTTATTGTTTTTACCCTGTACTACCTCAGTACACTCTGTACTAACTCAATGTATGTGCACTGTGTAATGAATTGATCTGTACGTACGGTATGCAAGACGAGTTTTTCATTGTACCTCGGTACAAGTGACAATAGTAAACCAATACCAGAACTAAAAAAACATGGAGGGGGGTGGGGGAAACGCGGTGGAGCAAGAGCTGGCAGCTGATTGGTGGATCCAGGTGAGGGGAAGTAATAGGTAGGTGAGGGAGGGGGGAGAGTGGGAATGGCGGCAGAAGCTGGGAGGTGACAGGTAGAAGTGACAAAGGGCCAAAGAAGATGGAATCTGATGGGAGAGGACCAGGGAATAAAGTCATTTTAATTTGTCATTTTAATTAGTAATGGACAACAGAAACTTTATTGGTAACCTCCCTCCATCCACATGGTAGTGGATGCTGGGGTTAACTAATCTGATGATAGGTTATTGATCCAAAACATTAACTGTTTCTCTCCCCACAGATGCTGTCTGACCTGCTGAGTATTTGTCGCATTTTCTGTTTGGTTTCACATTTCCAGCCTCTGCAGTATTTTGCTTTTGCCATTTTAATTGGATGTTCCATTCCTACTCTGCTCCCTGTAACTTTGGCCTCCTCGGCTTTTCCAATAAAACACAATGGAGCTTTCACTAGCAGCACCTCATCTTTCACACACAGCCTTCTGGACTCACCCACGAGCTCAAATAATTTCAGATCTAAACCACTGCTTCCGTTTTTATGAACAGCAGCTGTTGGTGAAAGGCCTTGCCATTTCTATTTACACTTCCCCTGTGCCTATCATTTCTTGTCTCATTATCATTCCACATGTCTCATCACCATCACTCGGTTGTTCATTCTCTGCTTTTCACAGATCTTCCCTCCGTCCTGTCCTCTCCTCCCCATTTTCTCTACATCATCAATTTAAATCTGTTGCCAATTGCCATGAAAGTTGCTCATCCTGAAATGTTAACCATATCCCTCTCTAAGTATTCCAGTATTTTCTGTTTTTATTGCAATAATTAATGATTTATAATGAACATAATTTGCTTTATAATCTCCCTAATCCTGTTTTATTGCATTCACTTATCGTAATCAGCACAGCGAACACACTGCATGCTTTATCTTTTCAGTGATCTGCTCCATATTCCACACATTTTATGCTTTTCAGTTTCCCTATTTTTGCAACTTACCTATTTTATTTTGATCCAATTCTGATGAAAGATTATTAGCCAGAAACGTTAACTCTGTTTCTCTTCTCAACAGATGCTGCCTGACCTGAGTATTTGCAGCAAATTATATTTTTCCTTCATTGTACTTTGATATTCAGTGTAGTGTGCGGAAAGGCAGTGGTGTCAACTCCAGTTCTGTCAGTCTTCATGATGTGGCAGATAAATTAGCAATGGCATTGGTAATGTGGTTCCAACTGTGCTTTACTTGTTAGTAGTTAAAGATTGTTATAGCATGTACAAATGAAATAATGTAACTCATCGTAAACCAAAGCCAATAGTTCTTTAATTCTGGCACATTTATGATTTCTATTTTCCCACAGTTGATATCCTAGAGGGGTTACAGCTTGGAATGAGGCAATTTGGACCATCGAATCCAATGCTGGCTCTACTCAGCAGCTACCCAATTAGTTCCAACCCCTGACCTTCACCAGAAGTAGCTCCTAAGCTCTGGAATTTCTTCCCTAAATCCTTCTATCGTTACATGTCTTCTTCCTTTCTAATATATTCATAGAATCACAGAATGGTTACGGCAGGGAAGGAGGCCAGTCTGCCCATCAAGTATGTACCAGCTCTTTATAAAGGCAAACCAACCAGTCTCATTCCCCTGCTGTTTCCCTAGAGCCCTGTACAAGTCCTTCTTTTCTGTTATTTATGTCGTTCCCTTTTGAAAACTCCAACTGAGTCTGCACATTCCTAGCCTTA
Source organism: Pristis pectinata (assembly GCF_009764475.1). Lineage (NCBI taxonomy): Eukaryota > Metazoa > Chordata > Chondrichthyes > Rhinopristiformes > Pristidae > Pristis > Pristis pectinata. The sequence continues at coordinate 6,554,713 of NC_067429.1, forward strand.
GTCACCTGCTATGTTAAAACTTCTTTCCTCATATCACTTTTAGCTCTTTTGCCACTCACCTTCGTTCTGTGTTCTCTAATTCTTCACCTTTCCACCAATGGGGACATTTTCTTTGTATATGTTCTGTCTGCATTCTTCATGGTTCTAAGTACCCAACAGACCTCCTCATAACTTTTGTGTTCCAAGACAGCAGGACAGATACATGGACTGGAAAGGTTTAGAACGTTATGGGCCAAACGCTGGCAAATGGGACTAGCTTGGATGGGGCATCTTGGTCGGCACTCTGTACTAACTCCTCAATGCACTCTGTACTAACTCAATTTAACTGCATTGTGTTATGAATTGATCTGTACGATCGGTATGCAAGACAAGTTTTTCACTGTACCTCGGTACAAGTGACAATAATAAACCAATACCAATACCATGGACATTTTGGGCCGAAGGGCCTGTTTCCATGCTGTCTTATTCTATGAAATCTATGAACAACCATTGTTTCTCCAGTTCATCCATGTAACTAAAATCCCCTCTCCCTGGAATCATTTTGGTAAATCTCTTCTGCTCTCTTTCCAAAGTGCTTACATCTTTCCTGAAGTGTGGTGCCTAGTCTGGACAAAATTCTCCAGGAGTAGCCAAACCAGTGCTTAATAAGGATTTACCACAAACCTTATTGCTCTTGTATTCAATGTCTCTATTTATAAAACCCAATATCCTAAAGGGCTTTTTAATTTCTTTCTCAACCTGCCCTGCCACTTTCAATAAACTGCATATACACTGATTTATTTATATATTGTAGATGGTGGGGAGAACTGTATCTCTGCCAGTTCCATCATGGGTACAGCTCTCCCCACCATCGAGGACATCGACAAGAGGTGACGTCTCAGGAAGGCGACTCCATCATCAGGGATCCACACCATCCAGGCCATGCCCTCTTCTCCATGCTACCATCAGGCTGGAGGCACAGGAGCCTGAAGACCCACACCTCAAGGTTCAACAACTGCTTCTTCCCTAATGCCATCAGGTTCTTGAACCCACCTGAAAAACCCTAACATACCTTGGACAATATTTCTTTTACTCTCTGTCAACTTGCACCAGTGTCATTATGTTTATTTTGTTATTTTTGTCCACGCGCAAGTTATGTTTATGTTAATTTGAATTTATGTTAACTTATGGTTGTCATGTTTGCGATGCACTGTGCTGCAAAAAGCTCATCTTCATGGTATTTATACCCAGTGAATGTATGCCTATGACAACAAACTTGAACTTATATCTCTGCCACTGAGCCCCATTTAGAATTGTTCCCTTTGGTTTCAATACCTCTTCTCATTCTTCCTAACAAAATGCAAAACTTCCTACGTCTCAGTATTAAATTCCATCTGCCACCAGCTTGCCCATATCCCCTTGAGATCTATTACTCTTCTCCTCACAGTCTACTACATGTCCGGCTTTACATCTACCTCTATGGTAAGGCTTGCGCTGAAGTGTTCTTATGTGACAGTGTTTATTAACACTCTTGTGAAGAAGCTTGAACTGTTTTATAAATATGTATAAATGCACAGTGTTATATATAAGATATCTTTATTAGTCACACGTACATTGAAACACACAGTGAAATGTATCTTTGTGTCGAATGTTCTGGGGACAGCCCGCAAGTGTCGCCACGCTTCCGACACCAACATAGCATGCCCACAATTTCCTAACCTGTACATCTTTGGAATGTGGGAGGATACCAGAGCACCCAGAGGAAACCCACACAGTCACGGGGAGAATGTACAAACTCCTTACAGACAGCGGTCGGAATTGAACCCGGGTCGCTGGCGCTGTAATGTTGTTGTTGGGAGTGACCAATTCAGGCAAACCTGCTGTGTATGCAGAGGCATGCCCAAGATGTAGGGGCAGGGGAGGAGGGAGATGGTAAGCAAGGGCACACAATAATTAACAAAAAGAAACATATATAAAAAGTGAATAAAACATGAAATTATGGACAAATATATGAACAGTGTGGCTACAACAACAGGCCAGAGACTGGGTGTCCTGTACCTAGTGATTAACTCCCTGACACCCCAGAGCCTTTCCCCCATCCACAAGGGACTAGCCAGGAATACTGTCCACTTGCCCGGATGAATGCAGCGCCAACAATTCTCAAGAAGTTCAAAACTAATGGAGGACCAAGCTGACCAGTTGACTGGCTCCTCATCTACCACCCTAAACATTCATTCCTTCCAACAATGGTGCACAGTGGCCACAGTATGTAGCATCTACAAAATGCACTGTCAATACTCACCTAGGTTGCTCTAGCAGCACCTCCGAAACCCGTAACCCCTGTCATTTTGGAAAACAAGGGCAGCAGGTGCATGCGAACACCACCACTGTAGAATCTCCTCCAATTTGCACACTAGTCTGATTTGGAAACATATCGCCATTATTTCATAGCTGCAGGGTCGAAATCCTGGACCTCCCTCCCCAGTACTGTGGGAGCACCATCAGCAGAAAGACCACAGAAGTTCAAGAAGGCAGCTCACCACCACCTTCTCAAGGGCAATTAGGGATGGGCACACATACCACTGCAAAAGCCGACAAATTTGAAGTTCTGCCCATCTCCAAGGATTCAACTCAAAGAAACTGTAGCAAAAAAAGACAGATTCTTTTACCACCTAATGAAGAATTCTTGAAGTGCCATTGTGACATAATAGCAAAATAACCGTTATGTGCACAGCACCGTCAGTATAGTGACACTACACCAAGCTGCTTCAAATGACTGCCGCCAAAACAAAACACGTCACAGAGGAGACGTTAGAACAGTTGACCAGAAACGTGGGGTCACAGGGGTAGACTTTAAGAGCGAGCAAGAGAGGCTCAGGGAGGAAATTCCAAGTTAAAGGTCGAGAGATCTGAAGGCAAGGCCTCCAGTTGTGGTGTGATTGAAGTCAGAATTTTCCTCAGAAATGCTTCCATTTCCTTTCTATTTGTTCATTGATTTGGATCTGGGCGTCACTGGCAAGGTCAGCCTTTATTTGCCTTCCTTATTGCCTTTGAGGAGGTGGTGCGGAGTTATCTTCTTGAACAGCTGTTGTGCATCCAGTGAAGGTGCTCCTGCAGTGCTGTTGGGAGGGAGTTCCAGGATTTACACCCAGGAATGGTGTGCACCTTCTAGGCACTGGTGCTGGTGTTCCCATGTGCCTGCTGACCTTGTCCTTTTCGGTGGTGGAGATCACAAGTTTGGGAAATGGTGTTGGAGCAGCTGAAGCAAATAACTTCAATGCATCTTGTAGATGGTACACATTGCAGCAAACGGTGGTGGATGGAGCAAGTGCTTACAATATCTTCGGCAGAAGTGTGGTCAGAAATCCTATTAAGGAAGGCTTCTGTGAATGACAAAAATATGGCTTAGAAAAGCTTTGATAAAATTCTAGAGACACAAGAGACTGCAGATGCTGGAATCTGGAGCAACACACAAAATGCTGGAGGAACTCAGCAGGTCAGGCAGCATCTGTTGGGGGGGGGGGGGAATGGACAGTCGACGTTTCGGGTCGAGACCCTTCATCAGGACTGGAAAGAAAGAAGTGAGATAGCCGGCATAAAAAGGTGAAGGAGTGGAGCAAGAGCTGGGAGCTGATAGGTGGGTCCAGGTGAGGGGTTGATAGGCAGGTGAGGTAAGGAGGAGAGTGGGAATGATGTCAGAAGCTGGGCGATGATAGGTGGAAGTGACAAAGGGCTGAAGATGTTGGAATCTGATAGGAGAGGATTATGCTCCACCATCCTCTCTTTCTTCCAGTCCAAATGAAGGGCCTTGACCCGAAACGTTGACTGTCCACTTCCCTCCATAGATGCTGCCCATTGAGTTCCTCCAGTATTTTGAGAAAATCCTAGGCTCTTTTATTAACCATACTGTCAGCTGTGGCTTAACAGTTGCTTCCGCAGTAGACAGCCATGGATTCAGGACCCACTGTAAAGACTGTAGCATAGGTTTCAGGCCAGCACTCTGCTGTAGTATTGAGAAAAATGACGACCGTGCAAATGAACCAAGAGCCTGTCTCTCTGCTAGTTGTAAAAGATCCCCACCGAGCTCATCTGACTTATCAGGGAAATGGCTCTCCCTGCTGCTTTGGCTAACATTTACCTCGCAATCCAAACCACTAGAGCTAGTTATCCGTTCATTGCTGTTTGTGGGAACTTGCTGTGTGCCAGCTGGCTAGTGTGTTTTCTAACCTACAACAGTGACAACACTGTAAAATATTTCATTGACTATAAAATGCTTTGTAATATCTTGAAGTATGAAAGGCACTTACATAATTTCTCTTACAGCTGTTATTCAACAGGAGTATTTAACATTTGTCTTTATTTTCCCAAAGATATAAAAGGGCTGATGTGAAATAATTAAGAATTACAGACCTGACAGCAAGTTTCAAGAACTAGCTTCATTACAGCTCTAATTTAGAGATTTAAGAGGCATAATTTTTTATTCTGGAATTTGTCTCCACGAGCTAGATTGGCACATTAGTGCAATGCTGGCAGAGAACTGTTTTGTCAAAGATGTTGTACTTTGCAGGAGTAATTAAGCCTCGTCTTCCTCATAGATGCCATGAATGGTTCTGAGCAAGGCAGCAAGGTTTTGTAGCCAACCCTCTCCCTCAAACAACATTACTGAAAATAGCTTAATTGATTATGTCATGTTTGCTGTTTCTGTGACCTTGCTGTGAGTGAGTTGGCTGTCAATATGCCTATACAACATTGAAAAGCTCTTCATTTAATGAGGGTACATTTGTGTTGTTCTGAATATTTGCTTAGGCTCTATACAAGTTTCTCTCACACAATATCATGACTTAGAAATATACAGTACTCCTTCATTGTTGCTGGGACCAAATCCTGCAAATCCTCATAGAACAACCCTTGAGAATACCTTGTAAATACTCAGCAGGTTAGGCAGCAACTGTGGATACAGCAACAATGTTTTAGGTCAATGATAGTTCATCAGGGTCTAGAACAGTCCCAGATGGCAGTTCACCACTTTCTCAAGGGCACTTGAGATAAGATAAGATATCTTTATTAGTCATGTGTACATTGAAACACACAGTGAAATGCATCTTTTGCATAGAGTGTTCTGGGGGCAGCCCGCAAGTGTCGCCACGCTTCCAACGCCAACATAGCATGTCCACAACTCCTAACCTTTACATCTTTGGAATGTGGGAGGAAACCGGAGGATCCGGAGGAAACCCATGCAGACATGGAGAGAATGTACAAACTCCTTACAGACAGCGGCCGGAATTGAACCCAGGTCGCTGGTGCTGTAATAGCATTACTCTAACCACTACACTACCGTGCCTGCCCGATTAATGCTGCCCAATTAATGGGCAATTAATGCTAGCTTTCCTGAACAAGTGATACATCTCGTCTCTGTCCTGAGATTCCCACCATCACAGGAGCCAGTCTTCAATCAATTCACTTTACACCGTGTGATATCGAGAAGTGGCTGAAAGCGGTGGATCCAGTAAAGTCTACAGGGCCAGACGACTTCCCAGTTTATAGTGAAGACTTGCACTCCAAAACCAGCTGCATCTCTGCACGGTAGTTAGGGCAGGCACGGTAGTGTAGCAGTTAGCGTAACACTTTACAGCGCCAGCGACCCAGTTTCAATTCTGGCTGCTGTCTGTAAGGAGTTTGTACATTCTCCCTGTGTCTGCGTGGGTTTCCTCCGGGTGCTCCGGTTTTCTTCCACATTCCAAAGATGTACCGGGTTAGGAAGTTGTGAGCATGATAAGTTGGCACCAGAAGCGTGGCGACACTTGCGGGCTGACCCCGGAACACTTTATGCAAAAAAGGTGCATTTCACTGTGTGTTTCAATGTACATGTGACTAATAAAGAAATCTTAAATCTTAAAAACCTTATAGTGACAACACTGACATCTATCTAACAATGTGGAAAGTTGCCCAGGTGTGTTCTGTTTATAGACATATCCAATCTGGTAATTACCGTCTAATCAGTCTACTCTCAATCATCAGCAAGATGAGGCAAACTGTTGTTGGATCTGGAGATGAAGGTTCTTTGGAAGTCAAGAATGAGGCACAAATCTTATGGTTGCAGCCGTTTTATTAGGTTTTCATCATAGCACAGGTCAGACAGGGTCAGCCTGACACCAGCCATAGCACAGGTCAGACAGGGTCAGCCTGCACCAGCCAGCAAGGCAGAGAAGTAACAAAGGAACTGTAATGAGGAGTAACTGGACTGTAACTGGAACATGCTTCCCTTTTATACAGCAAAACCGGTCAGACCGGTCCCAGATAAGAAACCTGGAGCAGTGACTGTCACACTTCAGCTTTGCAGACAAAGAAACTACAGAAATATAGAACCAAATATACTACAAGTTACTGAAAGTTTACAGACAAACAGGTGATTATACAAACCTATAAGCAAGTGTAAAGAAAGCTAAAACTACAAGGAAAAACAACAATCTGGACCCTCATCCAACACTGTCATCAATAGTGCAATCAAGTGACACACCAACAAATTTCTTACTGATGCCCAGTTTGGGTTTTACTGGGACCACTCGGCTCCAGAGCTCATCAAAGCCTTGGTCCAAGCATTGAATTCCAGATGTGAGGTAAGAGTGGCCACCCTTGATATCTTGACCAAGTGTGGGATACAGGGGGTCCTCATGAATTGAAGTCAATGGTCATCAAAGGGTAAACACCCCAGTGCCTGGAGTTATACCTGGCCCAAAGGAAGGTGATTGTGGTTGTTGGAAGTCAATCATCTCAGCCTCAGGAGATCACTGCAGGGGTTGCTCAGGGCAGTGTCCCAGGCCTGACCAGCTTCAGCTGCTTCATCAATGATCTTCCTTCCATCACAAGGTCAGAAATGGGGATGTTCACTGAGGATTCACAACTCCTCAGCAAATGAAGCAGCCCATGTCTACAGGAAGCAACACTGAGTCAGCAGTCAGGCCTGGGCTGATAAGTGGCAAGTAATGTTTGCTCCACAAAAGGTGTTTAGCAATGACCACCTCATTGATCATCTATGCTTGGCAGTCAATGGTATTACCATTGATAAGCCCCATTCAGTTGACCAGAAATTCAATTGGACCAGTCACATACGTACCATGGCTACAGGATCAGGTCAGAGGCAGATATCCAATGGCATGTGACTCACCTCCTGACATCCCAAGGCCTTTCCGCTATTTACAAGTACAAATCGAGTGCATAATGGAATACCCTCCACTGGACTGATTGAGAGCTCAATGCCATCCAGGAAAAAAACAGCCCAGTTGATTGTCACCCCACCAGCCAACCTAATCATTCATACCCTCCACCAGTGGCACAAAGTGTGCACCATCTACAAAGTGCACTGCAGTTACTCAGCCAGGCTATTCCAATAGCATCTCATAAACCCACAACCTTTACCACCAAGAAGTCTGTGATAAGCAGATGTATGGGACCACCATCACTTGTAGATTCCCCTCCAAGTCACACACACCACCCTGACTTGGAGATATGTTATCAGTCCTTCATCACTGCTGGATCCAGATCCTGGAATCCTCTACCCAACGGCACTGTGGGAGCATGTTCACCAGAGGACCACAGTGATTTAAGAAGGTGGCTCACCACCACTTTTTCAAGGGCAGTAAGGAATGGGCAATAAGTGCTGGCCTTGCCAATGATGTCCAGTTCTCAAAAATAAATTCCTTTTATGTTACATGTTAATAAATGTTTCTTCTTTTTCTTTTTACTGTCCAGCACAGGGATCTCGGGTGTCTCAATCTCAAGTTGAGAGAATTGGTAAAAGAACCAGAGAGGAAATGAAGATAAATTTTGATAAATTGAATAGGATATATGGTTGAAAAGGGGAAAAAATGCAAGGCTATGAAGCAAGTTTCCATTCATTTATTTTATTCATACATGGTATCTAGGCATTACTTTGAATTTATTTTTGAGAACTGGACATCATTGGCAAGGCCAGCACTTATCGCCCATTCCTTATCAACCATCACAAGGTTCCCAGCACAATGTTATACTAGGTGGTTCTGAGTTTGTCTTTGTTTTCATACAGCCAACGGATCAGTTATTGCAGGAAGCTGCGATTGCACATGGGTTCGGGGAGGGTGCTTTATCCGAGCCTGACGAAGAATTAAAGAAATAAACAGGGCCTGAAGGTTCTGGTTTATAAACCCAGCTTCAGAACTCATACTTAAAGGAAAAGAACTGAAAATCAGACAAGCTATTGGAAAATTGATGAGAGAAGCCACAGTTGGAATACTCTGCAGAGTTCTGGTCACCATGTTAAATAGATGTAGAGTCACACGTAAAGGTTTATAAGAATAGCATTAGAGCAGAGGCCTGTGATCAGTGGTGTGACCAGGGATCAATCTGGGTCCCCTGTTGTTTGTCACCTATATTAACAATTTGGACGAGAATGTAGGTGGCACGATTAATAAGTTTAGAGATGACAACAAAGTTTGTGGTGTGGTGTAGAGTGAAGAAAGTTGTCTAAGTTTACAATAGGATCTAGATCAACTGGGAAAGAGAGCAAAGGAATGACAGATGGAATTTAACATGGACAAGTGATGCATTTTGGGAAGTTAAAGCAGTGCAGGACATGCACAGTGAATGACATGGTCCTGGGGAGTGTTGTAGAGCAGAGAAACTTAGGGATACAAGAACATCGTTCCCTGAAAGTGGCCTGCAGACAAGGTGGTGAAGAAGGCGTTTGGTGCGTTTGCCTTCAGTGGACGGTGCATTGAGTACAAGAGTTGGGATGTCATGTTACAGCTGTACGGGATGTTGGTGAGACAGTATGTGGAATATTGTGTGCAGTTCTGGTCACCGTACTATAGAAAGGATGTGACTAAGCTAGAGAGAATGCAGAAAAGATTCACAAGGATGTTGTCAGGACTAGAGGGCTTGAGTTATAAGGAGAGACTGGATAAGCTGGGACTGTTTTCCCTGGAGTGAAAGAGGCTGAGGGGTGACATTATCAAAGTTTATAAAGTCATGAGGGGGCATAAATAAGATGGACGGTCACAGTCTTTCTCCCACGGTAGGGGAGTCTATAACGAGAGGGCACAGGTTCAAGATAAGAGAGGAAAGATTTAATGGGGACCTGAGAGGTAAGTTTTTCACACAGAGGGTGATGGGTATATGGAACGAGCTGCCAGAGGAAGTGGTAAAGGCAAGTACAACTTTTTAACAACAGTCAGACAGATTCATGGATAGGAAAGGTTTGGAAGGATATGGACCAAATGCAGGAAAATGGGACTAGCTCCGGAAGGTACCTTGGTCAGCATGGACAAGTTGGGCTGAAGGGCCTGTTTCTGTGCTGTATAACTTTATGTTTCTGTGACTTACACCCCATCAGGGAGATCTGAATGCGGTGGAGAGAACTTAGGGGTCACCTGAACAAGATGAAAGAATTTTACAGGTGGGCACAGAGAAAATTGATTATAAATATAGTTATAAATACAAATAATTATAAACAATTTTCTCTGTGATTTCTCTAAAATTATGATTTTCTAACAGTGAATTCAAGGAGAGATTCCTTACTAGGAGAGTGCTTAAGATTAGCATGAATGTATTTATAAAGAAACTCATTAAATAGATGAAGGAGAATTGCAGATAAAATTGGATGAAGAGGGGTCAGTGGGGGCTCATGTGGAAAACAAACACATGCCTGGTCCAGTTGGATCAATGGCCTGTTTCCCTGCTACACGTTGTTTCTAAATTTGTGGAAATTTAGAATTTGAAATAAAAATGGAAAAAAACTGTGGAGAGAGAATTAGAGTTAACATTTCAGATCAAAGACTTTTCAGCAGAGGGGATCTGATCAGGGCAGGATGCTGGGGGTAACTGCCTTCATCTTCTGCAGGAAAGGGTCTTGGGATCTCCCACATACACCTGAGACACTTCTAAAAGAGAGCAGCACCTCCGTCAGTGGAACATTTGCTCAGTTTTGCCTCCCCAGTGGCTCAATATTCCCTCAGTAATGCATCAGCCAAGAATTTTGACAATTTAGTTTCTGGACTTTAACCCATCACGTCCTGACTCAGGAGGCAAGAACTCCACTAACTAAGTTACAGCTGAGACAAGTGAGCTCATATTTTGAAAAGGCTGCAGGAACTGATGGTGGGGTCAAGCTAGAGAATACCTTACAACATTGCCTATTCGTGGCAGACCCTGTGAGCAAGAAGTTACCAGGGACGTACAAGTTTTGAAGCTCCAGTGTTAGATACACGTGCACAACATTTAAAAGAGACGGGTACATGGATAGGAAAGATTTAGAGGGATGTGGGCCATAAACAGACCAATGGGAATGGCTTAGGTGGGGATCTAGGTTGGCATGGTTAAGTTGGGCTGAAGGGCCTGCTTCCGTGCTGTATGACTATGATTCTCTGTCTGTTAATTATTTTAATGTTGGTAAAGGTTTTTGTTTTGGTTGGAAATATGAGAAAGTATAGAGATATGAAAAGTTCATGTAATGTTTTCCAAATCTGTAAGGAAAAGTCCAATTTGTTAAATCTCTGCAAAATAATTAGTAACCTCACACCATTCAAGATGACATTGAGTTCTGGAAGCTCAAAACAATCATTCTGTAAATAGTGGCAAGAACAAACTAACTGCTAATTTTGTTATTACTGTTTTAGCTCTTCGTAGTTTTTTCCCCTATAAATTTTAACATAGAGGATTTCATTTCTGCACAAATCCTTTAGTTTAAACTACAGAAACTGGGTAGAATTGGCACAATCAGCTTTTAAAATCACCTAAGTGGGTATGTCCGATATTCATTTTGCCAGGGTGTCCCACGACCTTTTACCTTGATACAATATATTCCAATTACAGCCTGCCCAAAAACTGGCCAAACTTCCTGGTTACCACTGAGTGGCAGCCTGTGTTCACTGGTGCTCTCAAATTATGCTCATGTTCGGAGGGAAAACATAACCAGTGGAGACACAAGAGACTGCAGATGCTGAAATCTGGAGCAACAATCTACTGGAGGAACTCAGCGGGTTGAGCAGCATCCGTGGGGGTGGAAGGATCTGTCCTGATGCAGGGTGTAAACTCAAAACATCGACCATTCCATTTCCTCCACAGATGCTACATAACCAGTAGACCTGTTTGAAATCTTCAAACAAGAAATTCTTTTGACAGTTCTGGGTTGAGAGATGACTATTTTACTGAATGTTTGAAGCTATGTCACCCAGCTACAGAGAAAGCACATTTATCAGAGAGTTCCACAGTGTATTATGTGTGGCTTATGGCACCTGAGTCAACCAAGGCCCTTGCAATCTGCACAGAGATATCTGACAATGTATTCTAATATCCATCCCCTATTCTACTGCTAAGCTCCATTCCCTATTTGCATCAATTACTTCAAAGGCAAAGAAATTGAGCTGAGAAATGTGAAGTCAGGAAAGGTCATGGCATCAGAGATGAAGGCAATTGTTTTCAATTGTGCTGTTAGAAATCCTGTCACTTCTCCTACAGAGAGGCCAACTTTAAAGGAGCCTTCCTCCTCTCTTCATTTTGACTAGTTTGTCTCCATGTCTGGTTCAATTTCACTGCCATCTCTTTCTCTAATGATTCATTTTTACCAACACATCTCTTTGTGCAGGGCTATCTCCAGTTCCTCCTACTTACATGAATTCCAAGCTCTCGTTTTAACCTTTCCGTTTTGCATCTAACCACTATGACTGATGTATCTGTGATACCCACCTGTTCTGTCAAAGATTCATCTATAGATGCACAGATAGGTTGATAATCACAATATAACAAGTCGGTGTGAGTGAAATACTTCAAGCGTTGCCCAGGAGATTCTGCAGATGTTGGAATCTGGAGCAACACACACGAAATACTGGAGGAACTCAGCAGGTCAGGCAGCATCTATGGAGGGAAATGAACAGTCAACATTTCGGGTCAAGACCCTTCATCAATGAAATTCCTTGCTCACAAGAAGCTCACAGAGTAAACAGCATACATGGCAATAATAAATACAACAACAAGCACAAAACAACAGAATGGTGTGGAGATTGTAGTGCAATCTGAACTAATGCAAACAGAAATGCTAAAGTGACAATAACAGAATAACCGAGAGAGGTGGAACTAAGAGTCTGAGAACGTGGTAGGACCGCCGGGAAGGGGATGTGAAAGGGGTGATTGGTTCAGGAGTCTGATAGCAGTGGGAAGAAGCTGTTCTCAAGTCTGGATGTCTGGTTCCTGCAGATTGAAGGGCAACAAATATGATTCCACTATTTAAGAAATGGAGGAAGAGAAAATGGGGGAACGACTGACCTGTTAGCCTGAAGTCAGTAGGAGGGAAAATGCCAGAACCTATAATGATGTAATAACAAACGCTTAGAAAAGAGTTCCGATGAAGAGTCATTGATCTTAAATGTTGATTCTGTTTTTCTCCTCATTGATGCTGCCCGACTTCCTGACTTTCCCCAGTATTTCTTTTTGTTTTTACTTGGAAAGAATAATAGGATTAGCTGAGTCATTATGGAGTTATGAAAAGGAATAATGTTTGAGGATGTGACTAATAGAATAGACGAGGGGAAATCTGTGAATGCAGTGTACTTAGATTTTCATTAGGGTTTCATTAAGATCCCACAATGGAACATGGAATTGGGAAATAAGGGGTGGGCTGTTTGGAATGAAACGAGGAGAAAATTCTTCACTCAGAGACTGTTGAATCTTTGGATTCATCCCATTCCCTGGTATGAACTGAGAATTGATTTAAGAAGGCATCATCCATCATCGAAGATCCCCACCATCTGGGCCATGCCATCTTCTCACAGCTACCATCGGGCAGGAGGTACAGAAGCCTGAAGTCCCACACCACCAGGTTCAAGAACAGTTACTTCCCTTCAACTATTCAGTTCTTGAACACTTCTCTTTAACCAACGGAGTGCCAGACTGCATCAGCCTGTCACTCACCACTTAGAGGTCACACATCTGACCATCAAGAGCATCCATTACCAACCGTCCACTTTTGGTTTGGAACCGTGTGTGCTAAGGTAGTTGGCTACTGAACAAAAGTGATTTATTCAGCACACTGATCCAACACAAACCTGAGCTAGCAGAAGGTGCTAATATAAACGCAAGTTCACTTCTTTTAAAAACAGAGATTTTTCAAATTAAATGCACTATAGTGATGTATGATATCATAAACATTTTTCATTTGGTATTTCCTTCTTCTATATAAATAGGAACATCAGAAACAAGAGTAGGAGTAGGCTAAATGGTCCTTGTTCCTGCTCTGCCACTCAAGATCATATCTGATCTTTTATCTAAGTACCACTTTCTTGCACTAACCCGATATCCATTGGTTTCCTTAATATCCCAAAATCTATCGACCTCTGTCTCAGCGATTAAGCCTCCATAACTCTCTTGAGCAAAGAATTCCCAAAATCCTCTCCACCTGGGTGAAGCTTTGTCTTACCACTGATGTAAATGGCCAACCCCCTATTTTAAGGCTTTGGTTCTAGACACCCTACCCAAGAGAAACATGAACCCTGCATCTGCCCTGTCAAGCCTCATAAGAATTTTGTCTATTTCAATAAGACGACCTCTCATTTTCCTAAAGTCAAGAGTACATCAGCCGAGTTTTCTTAACCTCTCCTCGTGGGTCAAAGCCAATCTCCCAAAAATCGATCCCGTGTACCTTTGCTGCACTCCCTCTAGTGCAAGTATATGCTTCCTTAGATAGTGATCCCAGATCTGAACCCTGTACTGGACAATCCAGTTAAACCGTGGGGACCTAATAATCCAGAAAACGTGAGTTCAGAAACTATCCTGACAGTGTGCGAATCAAGTGAAAATAGCTGATTCAATTAAACTCAGCTGTTTCACAAATGTAATAACAACAGAAAATTCTGGAAATATTCAGCAGCTCATGCAGTGGCTGTGGGGAGAGAAACTGTTTCAGGGTTGATGACTTTCCATTAGAACTGAGGAAAGTAAGATCAGGTAGAAGTTACAGGAGCCTGAGGGCACGTACCACCAGGCTTAAGGACAGCTTCTACCCCACTGTGATAAGACTATTGAATGGTTCCCTTATACGATGAGATTGACTCTGACCTCACGATCTACCTTGCTGTGACCTTGCACCTTATTGCACTGCACTTTCTCTGTACCTGTGACACTTTACTCTGTACTGTTATTGTTTTTACCTGTACTACCTCAATGCACTCTGTACTAACTCAACGTAATTGCACTGTGTAATGAATTGACCTGTGCGAACAGTATGCAAGACAAGTTTTTCACTGTACCTCGGTACAAGTGACAATAATAAACCAATACCAATAGAAAATGAAAAGGAGTGGAGAGAAGTTGGGGAATAGATGCGAGAGGACTCGTTTCCAGTTTTTATCACTTGTATTTTAGCATTTGCAGTTTTATGCTTTTCGATTACAGTTCCACAGATGTCCTTTTTGGGGGGAGGAAGACTATTTTTTCTTTGTTTCCATCTGGTCAAGTCGAGTTTATTGTCATATGTACGGGTACAATGAAAAACGTACTTGCAGCAGCATTACAGGCACATAGCATTAGAGGCACAGCATTCAGAAGAAAAACATAAATTATACAAGAAAGAATACAATTAGAACCAAAAAAATAAACAAAGTTCACTGAAGTGCGAAGTGGTCATCATGTTACTACACTGAGGTAGTGATTAGGGTTGTGCAGGTTGGTTCAAGAACCAAAATGGTTGAAGGGAAGTAGCTGCCACTCGAACCCAGATTGGAGGCATTCAGGAGTTTCCTTTCTGAAGCAGAATACCATGCAGACTGTGCATGGCAGAAGTAGAAAAGGGAGAAGAAATCGTCTGTAATGACTGCCAATAAGTTCATGTGGTCAGTAGCCTGGGACAGCTCTTAGGCTGTTTTTTGGTCATTTCTCTGGAGGACACAACATCAAGGAGAAATAACTGCTTCTTCCCCACCAAAGGCCATGGACTTTTTCCCCTCAATATGCTCTAACTGGTTTCTCTGATCTTCATTAATTTGTAAATTGCAGTTGCTTGTGTTAGTTTGTCTTTGAATAGCATCAGAGTGTTACCATGTTAATCTCCAGATAATGAAGCATAACGTAAAACTTTACAGCCTGTAATAACTACAATGATTTAGAATTTTGAAGCATATCTTCAGGAACTTTACATGGAACATAGAACAGCACAGCACAGAACAGGCCCTTCAGCCCACAATGTTGTGCCAACATATCTATTCCCTCCTGCCTACAGAATGCTCATATCCCTCTATTTTCCTCTCATTCATGTGCCCATCCAAGCCCCTCTTAAAAGCCCCCAATGAATTTGCCTCCACCACCCTATCAGGCAACACATTCCAGGCATCCACCACTCTGAGTAAAAAATGTACCCCTCACGTCTCTTCTGAACCTACCCCCTCTCACCTTAAATGCATGCCCTCTGGTATTGGATCGCTCAGTAATGGGAAAAAGATATTGCTTGTGCACCCTATCTATGCCCCTCATAATTTTATACAACCTTAGTGATGGTTTTGCACACGTTGAGTGGAGTTGGCTTATTTCCTTTCACTAAACAGCCAAGTTTGTCCTAAGAAACAAAGCTGATTTGTACAGTATTACATCTTGCTTAGATCGAGTTAGTAGTTCAATATTGTTCTTTGGAGCATCGTAAGGTGAAGGAATACCTGACATTCCTTTAACCAGCAACGGCCAATAAATGTATCTGGCATAGCCAGAGAATAATTTGCAGGATAACAAACAAGTAACAGCACGGTAGTGTAGTGGTTAGTGTAACGCTATTACAGCGCTAGTGACCTGGGTTCAATTCCGGCTGCTGTCTGTAAGGAGTTTGTACGTTCTCCCCGTGTCTGCGTGGGTTTCCTCTGGGTGCTCCGGTTTCCTCCCACATTCCAAAGACATACGGGTTAGGAAGTTGTGGGCATGCTGTGTTGGCACCGGAAATGTGGCGACACTTGCGGGCTGCCCCCAGAACACTCTACGCAAAAGATGCATTTCACTGTGTGTTTCGATGTACATGTGACTAATAAAGAAATCTTATCTTATCTTAAAGTGGACGACCAGCATCTGCTTATTGAACTCCTCTCATTTTATTTAGCTTTGCCTTGATTTTATAACATTTTCCATCCTGGAACAAACAATATTGAGGTGAGAATGGATACGGGGAGAGTGGGTGTAAATATCATTCACTTTCATGTATTTTTCTCTCCCACATTTGGTTAATGGAATGACCACCTGGCTCAAGGACAGCTTCTATCCCACTGTTATGAGACCATTGAATGGTTCCCTAGTACGATAAGCTGGACTCTAGACCTCACAATCTACCTCATTGTGACCTTGCACTTTATTGTCTGCCTGCACTGCACTTTCTCTGTAGCTATTACACTTTATTCTACATTGTTTTACCTTGTATTACCTCAATGCACTGTGTAATGAATTGATCTGTATGAATGGTTTGCAAGACAAGTTTTTCACTGTACCTTGGTACACGTAACAATAATAAACCAATTTATCGACCAGCAGCAATGTGTTTGAAACCATGACAACCCACTGGACTGAATTTTGTACAAATGGTAAGCTGTTTTCATTTACGAGATTGAGAATGCTGCATTTACTTGATGGTGCTCTCAGGAAGTGAAAGACCAACCCAGGTTATAGGCCAAGATTGAGGCCTTCTTCGGTCTCACTGGAGGTCAGAAGGCTGGCAGTTCAGCAGCTGAGGAACTCCTCCGATCCACCCATCTTCTGCTCAGAAATGATAATGAGTATGGGCAGCTACACAGGTCAATGACTGATCTGTGATCTAACTACAAATACCCACCACTTCCCTAAATGCTTTACTATCTGTGGTTAACAGACTGTCCAACCTCAGATTTAAAATTAACAACAGATTCAGCAAGAATCTGTTAGAACATAAAACAGTACAGCACAGGAATAGGCCCTTCAGCCCACCATATTGTGCCAAATTCATTAAACTAATGACGCCTAATTAAACTAATCCCTTCTGCCTGCACATGGTCCATATCCCTCCATTCTCTGCAAAGACGCGTTGTGGAAGGGAGTTTTGAACTTGGAAACATCTTTTCATGTAGAGGAGTTTCCGAACTTCCAACCTAATGTTCCGTCTCTAATGTACAAGCCCCAGACCCAACTGGTCATTGCCTGGAAATACTTCCAAATACTTTACCAGCTCATTTTAACACCTTGATAACTTTGAGCAAATCACATACAAACACAGCACACGTACTGTACCTCTCAAGCCTGCTCCACCATTCAATAAGATCACGGCTGATCCGATTGTAACCTCAGTGCTGTATTCTAATCTGCTCACGGTATCCTTTCACTCCCTTGCTCATCAAGAATCCATCCACCTCTGCCTCAAAAATATTCAAATACCCAGCTCCTCACCACCCTCTGAGGAAGAGAGATCCAAAGACTCACAACCCTCCAAGAGAAAAAAAAAGTCATCTCTGCCTTAAATGGCTGACTCCTTATTTTTAAGTATTGTCCCCCAGTTTTAGATCCCCCATACAAGGAAACATTCCCCTCCACACCCACCACTATTGCAACCATGATTTGTGTATATTAATTAAATTTTTAGAGTCCAGACATCAGTAGAGTAACGATGCCTCATTCCCTCCTACATGCTTCTCTCCTTCCCAAGGTGTAGTACCCAGAACCAGACCCAGTGCCATTAATTCTGAGCCAAACCCAATCAACGATGTGGTATAACTTGGGAAACAAAGGAACAAGCTGGCAAGACCAAACACAGATTAGGTGACCGTTTCGCAGAACAGCTGCGCTCCATCCGCAACCGCAATCTGCATCTCCCCGTTGCCAGTCACTTCAACTCCCCCTCCCACACTATCACAGATATGTCAGTCCTCAGCCTCCTCCACTGCCAGGAGAATTCCAAGCGCAAAGTGGAGGGACAGCTCCTCACTTTCCATCTTGGAACCTTGCAGCCTAATGGCGCGAACATTGAATTCTCCCACTTTAGGTAATCCCCACATCCCTCCTGCCCCCCCCCCCCCCAAACCACCCCAACCATGCCTCTTCTTTTCTTCCCTATGTCTCTTTTTCCTACCCCCTCTTTTTTTTCTCCTTACCTTTCACCCATCCTCTGGTGGATCTGCTCTCCCCTCCTCCCCTGCACCTATCACTATCTCTTACCTGCATCTACCTATCGACACCTTGTGCCCTCCCCACCTCCCCTCTTTTGTCCACCTATCACTGCTCTGCTTTTCCCTCCTATGTATTGGGCTTCCCCTTTTCCTAACTTCAGTCCTGAAGAAGGGTCCTGACCCGAAACACTGACCGCCTGCTTTTCTCCTGGCCTGCTGAGTTCCTCCAGCGTCATAGTGTTATAACTTAGTGGAAAAGCATCTGTGTCCATCTCAAGTGGTGTCTGGTACAAATCCACATGCCAGCTTTGCAATGAAGCCATTAATTTATTGTTCCTGTTGCTTATATTGTTTGGTGTCTACAGTTCAATCACACTTTTTATTTTCAAGCTGCAAATAAAGGTGTGGATTAGATGTGATACTGTTCCCAAGTACACCAGCTCCCCCTGCAGTATTAGAGAAACAAAGGACTGCAGATGCTGGAATATCTAGATAAAAAACATGATGATGCTGGAGGAGCTCAGCAGGCCAGGCAGCATCCGTGGAGAAAAGCAGGCGGTCAACGTTTTGGGTCAGGATCCTTCTTCAGGACTGAAGATAGGAAAAGGGGAAGCCCAATATATAGGAGGGAAAAGTGATAGGTGGACAAAAGAGGGGAGGTGGGATGGGCAAAAGGTGGTGATAGTATTAGACTTATCTATGCTATTTAATTATATTGGTGCAATATTTCATATACTTGTACAAAAATCATTGATGGCATGACGTTAAAAAAGCGAACATGAAGATTGTCTTTGATTACGTTGTGTATACTTGAAGAGCAGAGGACACAACTCTACAAGTCTGTTACAGTGGAAGCATTTCTGGTTAAAATTCAAAAGACTTTTCTCCGATTCTCTTCATCAAATTATTTTAAAAATGGGTTCCTGAAGCTTGCTGACAAGATGTTCTATAGTTCTTCGAAAAACGACAAAAAAAGATGCTGGAAGTCTGAAATAAAAGCTGAAAATGCTGGAAACACTCGGCAGGTCAGGCAGCATCTGTGGAGTGATGCAGGGTTTCTTCCCAAAATGTCTACAACTCCTTTCCCTCCACAGATGCTGCTCGACCCACTGAGTTCCTCCAGCAGATTGTTTGTTGCTCTGGATTCCAGCATCTGCAGTCTCTTGTGGCTCCTCTACTTGTTCATCCCTTGTCATATGTCCTTCCACTAAGAAAAACGGAATCTGGCTATGCAATTACCATTTGAAAATTATTGGGCCAGGCTGTGTTGACTGCTGCCCAGAATCAGCATTCCCAGTCTCTGCAAGTCTGCACTACCCTGGACCAGATGTATTGAAGAACTTATAACACAAATTATACCAAACAAGAAACAAATAAAAATGGCAGGGTAAACTCTTAATCAGCACCATCACTTGACTATTTAGCAAATCAGAATTACCTCTCTGGACCACATTTGAATTTCAGTCTGAATTACCCCAGATGCTACTGTAATCTATCAGTGTGATTTATACAAATCCATTGCATATGGGATTGATATGGTAATTGAGAATACAACAAAAGCTGTAGGGGAGCAACATACTTAAGTAAAAGCACCCTGTTAAATCTATACATTGAATTGAGGGTACACAGCAGCAGCGCGTCTGAACCAAAGCCAATAAGGAGCTTTTGAGTGGGGAGTGCAGAACAAATTTGCAAGAATGGTGCCTGGACTCCAAGGTATAAAGTGCAGAGGAGAGCACACAAACATGAGTTGTACTCCCTAGAAGATTAATGTGATTCACTCAAAGTTTCCACTTCTAGTGCCATAAAGATATCTTGCCACACAGTCAAATGCTCCAGAAGTAAACAACACCATCACCCTTAGGCCAACTTTAAAGGCAATTGCACAAAGGTAGTTGAGGATAGCACAAAATTCATGCACTGCCCCGTGTCTGCGTGGGTTTCCTCCGGGTGCTCCGGTTTCCTCCCACATTCCAAAGACGTATGGGTTAGGAAGTTGTGGGCATGCTATGTTGGTGCCGGAAGCGTGGCGACACTTGCGGGCTGCCCCCAGAACACTCTACGCAACAGATGCATTTCACTTTGTGTTTCGATGTACATGTGACTAATAAAGATATCTTATAAATATCAACCAGAGATGGCCCCGTATTCACGGTGAAGTGCTCCAATCCCTTTAGATCCCTGCAAGCTAGATCAAACTTTGTTTTTGCCATACTGTGCTGTCAATATAATAAATAAATATCCAGCAAACAAAAGTTACAGGGGATGAAGTGTGCTTAACAACCTGTCAAATCAAATGTTCAAGTTGCACCTTACATAGCTGAACTGCAGCCAATAACCTGCAGCATCAATAAGGACAATGTGTTGCCAGCCTCACCGGAGTGTGACCTGAAACTTAAACGCGTGTACCTAGACTTGAACAAGGGGTAGGATAAGCAGACAAATGCTGCACTACTGATATGATACGTGATATGATATCTTTATTAGTCACATGTACATCGAAACACACAGTGAAATGCATCTGTTGCATGGAGTGTTCTGGGGGCAGCCTGCAAGTGTCGCCACGTTTCTGGCGCCAACATAGCATACCCACAACTTCCTAACCCGTACGTCTTTGGAATATGGGAGGAAACTGGAGGAAACCCACGCAGACACAATCTCTAACGCTTAGAGCGTACCTGTGATATAATAAAGCATACAGAAGGCAAAGGATGTAAGAAGAGGGTGATTACTCTTACACTGCTGTTTAGACCTCAGCTTGAGTTCTGTGTACAGTTCTGGCCATCACATTACAGGAAACAAGCCATTGTATTGGAGAATGGATAAATGAAGATGTTGCCAGAACTGGAAAATCTTAGCTACAAGGAAAGACTGGATAAACCAGGGTTTTATTCTTTGGAACAGAGGAGGTTTTAAGATTGGTGGCACTTGTCCAGTGGGTTGAAGTGTCTACTCTCGTGTGTTCACATTGCTGAAGCAACAGGTGGACTGGGTTCACTGCTGCTCAGTAGACCATGAGGTTAGTGAAATGTCAAAGTCAAGTTTATTGTCATCTGCACAAATACATGTCTGCACAGGTGCATTGAAAAGCTTACTTGCAGCAGCATCACAGGCACACAGCATCAGATACACAACATTCATAAGAAACACATAAATTAAACATAAATTACACAAAATTATACAAGAAAGAACACAATTAGAACAAAAAAACAGTCCATTGTAGTGCAGTGTTCAAAGTGGTCATAATGTTGCTATACTGAGGTAGCGATTAGGGTTCTGCAGGTTGGTTCAAGAACCGAATTGTTTAAGGGAAGTAGCTGTTCTAGAACCTGCTGGTACAAGACTTCAGGCTTCTGTGCCTCCTGCCCGATGGTAGCTGAGAGAAGATGGCATGGCCCAGATGGTGGGGATCTTTGACAGTGAGGTTCGAAAACTTTTCCTCAGGATCATTTGAAGTTGGTGATGGATTTCATCATCTCTGAGAGATAAACGGAGCTTGTAGGAGGTCAGGCAATGTATTGGAGCAGAGGAGATGCGGCAGAGGGTTAGTTGAATGAGGAGCATGATGTATAAAATCCATACATTAGCTTGCATAACGGAAGCAACTCATGGATTCGAAGAATATATTACTGCCAGCGCACAATCAGGTGTTCTACAATGACTCACTGTCCAAACAAATGAGTAGAAAGAGGAAGTGAAGCATTAATTAAGCACTCAATTTTTCACAGCCATTTGCTTTATAGTTTGTACTTAGCTAAATCTTTCATTCTCTTCAAATAAAACCATAAATCTGCCCAACTACTTTCTACGTCATTGCTGTGGTCACTTTGGGGAAATATAAATTTTGAAGGGGGCACCCGGATTTGAACCAGGGACCTCTTGATCTGCAGTCAAATGCTCTACCACTGAGCTATACCCCCAGGTGGAAAAATTTGCAATTGAAATCCTGATCAATAGTAGTTTGTTCTTCCAAGTTATCAATTCATACAAAAGTAGGTAATTGCAAAACTTTGATACAGTAAATTCTGACAACTTGTGCAGAAAGGAATAGATTTGCTTATAGCTAGCTCTCTCTAGTGGGACAAACTTGCACTGCATATCATGAACACTATGCATGGGTAACCAATACCCCTGGTGTTTAATTCCTGACTTGATTTGACAATTTACAATCAGCAAGATCCTGGTTCTGATGCAGAGTCCCAACCCGAAATGTAGATCATTTCCTGACCTCCATCGATGCTGCTTGACCCACTGAGTTCCTCCAGTAGTTTGTCCTTTGCTCCAGATTCCAGCATCTACAATCTCTGGTGTCAACAATGTAATAATGATCAGGTAACAAGTCAGATTGTTAGACGTGCTGACCGGCACGTTGTCTTAATAATTGGCATTTCAGTTCTCTTCACGTTGGAGCATGATCTTCTGACTACTTATCTGTCCTTCACCTGCTGGCTGGTCCCTCACTTTGTTCTTGAACCAACCAGCCCAACCCTAATCACTACCGTTTAGCAACACTACGACCACTTTAATCACTTTGCAATAAAATGGACTTTGTTTTTATTTGTTCTAATTGTGTTCTTTCTTGTAAAAATTGTGCATAATTTATGTTTAATTTATGTTTTTCTTGTGAATGCTGCTTATCTGATGCTATGTGCCTGTGATGCTGCTGCAAGTAAGTTTTTCATTGCACCTGTGCACACAGGTACTTGTGCATGCGACAATAAATTCGATTTTGACTTACTAGTCCCTCAACCATTCACTCACTGCTTTCCCTGCCAGCTGCCCCCTCTCCTGCTCACTGGTGCCTAACGCATACATAATGTCATAGAGATAGAAACAGGCCCTTCAGCCCACCACGTCCATGCTAACTAATGCACCCGCCTATACTAATCCCATTTCCCTGCATTGGGTCCATAGCCTTTTATGCCTTGGTTCTTCTACCACTTACCCTCTCAATCACACCACTTGCCACCTCTTGACCGCCATCCTCCCATTCACTGCATCCCAGCCCCTTGCCCTGCTTGTAGATCCCTCACCTATTCACCAATTCCTCTCCCACTCGCCGGTCACCCTCCCACTCAGTCACTCTGCTCATCAGGCCACAAGGAGTGAGGGATCTCCCAGCTTTGCATCGGTGGAGTCCTCTGCTGACAAAAATCCAGGCTCTGCTGAACTTTTGTGGTGCAGTTGGATTCCAGAGTGCCAGAAGGCTAAGTTTTAGTAAAACTCCAGGAGGAACCACCGTCACTGACTCAACAGGGACTCGGGTGGGGTTGTGGGGAACTACATTTTATACATCAGAGCCATTGATAGATACAGCATGGAAACAGGCCCTTCAGCCCCCATCCATGCCAACCATCAACCACCCATTTACACTAATCCCACATTACTCTTTTTTTATTCTCCCCACATTCTTGTCAACTGCCCCCAGATTCCACAAATCACCCACACACTGGGGGCAATTTACAGTGGCCAACTAATCCACCAACCCACATACCTTTGGGATGTAGGAGGAAACCAGAGCACTCAGTGGATATCCACGCAGTCACAGGGAGAACATGCAAACTCCACACAGACAACACGCAAGGATTCCGATAGTGTAGTGGTTAACGTAACGCTATTACAGCGCTAGCAACCCGGGTTCAACTCCCACCGCTGTCTGTAAGGAGTTTGTACGTTCTCCCCGTGTCTGCGTGGGTTTCCTCCGGGTGCTCCGGTTTCCTCCCACATTCCAAAGACGTACGGGTTAGGAAGCTGTGGGCATGCTATGTTGGTGCTGGAAGCGTGGCGACACTTGCGGGCTGTCCCCAGAACACTACGTGAAAGACGTATTTCACTGTGTCTTTCGATGTACATGTGACTAATAAAGATATCTTATCTATTATCTTATCTATGGCACTCAACTAGCCACACCACTTTTACGTAGAACAGTACAGTAAAAGGCCCCTCGACACACGATATTGTGCTGAGTTAATTGTTAATGACACTGAATCCCTTCTGCCTGCAAAAGAATAATCAACTTTCTTGATGAATTTTCTTGACCACATCCTAATAGGTTAATACTTTTGGCAGAACCAGGAGAATCTAACGTTCATCTGGGGGGTTGTGTTCATCAGGGGGATCTGTGTTTGCCAGAAGACAAAAGCAGGTAAAACGAGCATTATCCTCCACTTCCCACCCATCCCTCAAGTGCCTTACCTGTCTAATGTGGGATGGAGATGCTCCAAATGAGGAACCACATCCAGGAGGAGGAGATAACATGTCAACAAAGATCAGTCTTCCAGTTTCCACCTCGAACCCCATCTCTGTTTCTCTCTCCATAGAAGCTGCCTGACCTACTGAACGTTTCCAGCGTTTTTCTGTTTTTACTGCTTCGGTCAGAATAAGTGCAATGGTAGAACTCAGCGAAGTAATTTACATTCCTTATCAATAAAGGAAATGCACAAAAATGTGTTGCCTGCCAAGTTGAGAAAACAAGTTTTTGGGAGAGGTGCCTTTAATGAGGTCTTCATCAGCTGGGCACATGATCTCCCAATGAGACCAGCACAGCCTGGGGTTTGCAAGGGGGGAGATTGTTGAACTTCAGGAGGTCACCAGGCTCAAGAACACTTTGGACTTAATGAGATACAGTGAACTCGTCACAGCTGGGGTTAGAAGTCAATGAGTGACCAGTTGGACATTACAGTCCAGCGTGTTTGCATTTTAAAGTATTAGTCAGGACACCAGGGAGATATCCCCTGCCTTCTTTGAGATAATGCCAAGGGATGTTTTGCATCTAGATGAAATGGCAGTGGGGATCTTGATTTAACATCTCGTCCAAAAGACGGTGCCTCCTCTCACGCTGCAGTTCAGTGTAGCCCTGGAGTATTGGCTTCAGCTTCAGTCTAGGTTTTTATAGGCATGTTGGAAAAAAACATGATTTTCCCAAAAGACTAATGATGAAAGGTCATCGGCTTGAATTACTAACTCTATTGCTTCCTCTCTGTGGGATGGTGGAGTATTTTACAGGTTCAGTAACTGGGTTCACAATCAAGTACCCTGGAGCACTGATCTGCAGATGGGAATTTGAATGCCATTATGTCAGCTGGGGAATTTATATTTTTAAAAAATCTGTATGCTTTTAAAAAGTTAATCTCAATAACCATGAAATTATAAAGTCACAAAATCCCTCTTGGTTTATGGAAAATGTGATGGCCATACCTACACGTGACTCGGACCAAGTAATTCTCAGGTGAAGGGCATTAGAGAAAAAGAAACAATGCTGCCAGATCTGCTGAGTTTGTCCTACACTTTCAGCTTAATTTCACATTCCAAGAATCTGCTGGATTTTGCATCAAGAATCTTGCACCCAATTTTTTTCAAGTTCCAAGGCAAAAAAACCACCAAACGAGCCGCAACTGACAGTAAAGTCAATGTGGGGTGGGACATCTCACCGCCTGCAGAACATTTATTGCCGAAAAGTGATGCACAGATGCATTAAACGCCAGATTTTAAACCCAAGTCCATAGCTCAACAAATGTAGCAAATCCCCCACGGTGCGTCTGATTGGCTGCTGTCTGTCACATGTACGGAAGTTGCTGCAGGCGGGAGAAGCGCCATGGCCGAGGAGCCCAGGTCGGGGCCGCCGTTGGCGGCGGTGGATGTGGTTTCTCCCTCCTCCGGGGGTCCGGCGCCGGCATTGCCCCGTATTCCCACTCTCACTCCCACAGTCGGCGGGGTGGCTGTAGGCCGCTCCCTCAGGAGGTCGGTCACACTCCGGGCTTGTAAACGTGGGAGGGGAGTGTAATACAAAGAGGGGACAACTCGGTGGCAAAATAAAGGGACGCTTATTGGGGAATGCAATGGGCGTTCTCGCAGATATTTTAAAACATCCTGGATAATTCCTTTCGAGGAACTGTTATTGACAAATGGAAGTTGCATTGAAGGTCTTTGCGAAAAAGTTACGTCTGGGTAAGAAACATAATTGGCGGCAGAATAAAGAAGTGGCTTCTCATCTCACTCCTTTACCCAGAGAATATGCCACTCGTGTGACAAGTTGAGAACGACACTCCGTTTCAAAATGTTCCTCTTGTCCACTCTGCTTCTCCTGCCAGTCATCTTAAGTCTCTATGTTTCAGGCCCGGGACACCTCATTAGAACTGGGAAAGGGGTTAAAAAAAATGTAATTTTGAGCTACAGACAAGTTAAAGCAGGAACTTTGTCACTGCGATCATCATCATTGAATGGGGTTTCAAGTAGAGAGCAGAAATCTTCAGGCATTTTTAAATAAGAAAAGATATCTTTATTAGTCACGTACATCAAAACACACAGTGAAATGCATCTTTGCATGGGGGCAGCCCGCAAGTGTAGCCACACTTCCGGCGCCAACATAGCATGCCCACAACTTCCTAACCCATTTGTCTTTGGAATGTGGGAGGAAACCAGAGCACCAGAGGAAACCCACGCAGACTCGGGGAGGACGTACAAACTCCTTACATAGACAGTGGCCAGAATTGAACCTGGGTCACTGGCACTGTAATAGCATTACGCTAACTGCTACACTACCATACCTACCCACACTACTGTGAGGAAGAGTTGGGTGTTTTCTTGTGGTAGGGAAATGTGAAATCTTTCTGGGTGGATGAGCCAAGATGTTTAAAAAGAAAACTTAATGGACCAAGTCTAAGTATTTTAGTAGAGGTCATCTCTAATGTTTTTCTTCTTATTCACAGGACACCTGTTGGGCCATCCAAAAAGTTACATGCAAGCTTTAAATCACCAGTGAGTATCCAAACACCTTCTCAAGAGGGTCTGCAGACAGTTTTGCAAAGATGGGTCAAAGAAATCAAAACAAAAATGGAAAGCACTGGAAATACTCAGAAGCTAAGGCCACATCTGTGGGAGTCAACATTTCAGACTGACGAAGGGTCTCCACCCTGAAACGTTAACTGTTTCTCTTCCCACAGATGCTGCCTGACCTGCTGAATATTTCCAGCATTTTTTTTGTTTTAGGTTTGATCTGCAGGTTTTTTATTTTCATTAGGAAATCAAGTTCTTGTCTATTTGCTCGTACAATCATTTTTGAAAATGAGAAACTACTTTCCTTTTACTCTTTTAACTGTGAGATACTGTACTTTAGACTGAATCTACTGTTTATTAACACTCTTTAAGATAAAAGCAGAAAATGCTGGAAACACTCATCAGGTCAGGCAGCATCTGTAGAGAAAGAAATAGTTCATGTTTCGGGTCCAAGCCCCTTCATCACTGCTCTCACTGACTTCTCTCCCACCTACAGTCACTGTCAACCCACCGGAGCACGGAGCTCAGTGCCGCCGATCTTCAGATTGAACTCGGAGATCTGAAGAAGAAATCTGAAGATCTCGACCGCCAGATTGCTGAACTGATCTCAGAGTAAGTTTGTTGTTTGCCTTGATTGTGCAAAATTTTGACAAGCAGTCAATCAAAATCTAAATAAATGCAGAAACCTGCTAATTATGAGTAAAACAAAGTACTGGAAACACTCAGTGGGTCAGGCAGCATCTTTGGAGAGAGAAACAGGGTTAACGTTTCAGCTGGATGACCTTTCATCATGTCCCCGAACTGGGTGACATTCTAGACCATTACAGAAAGCAGTTAAGAGTCCACAACTGGCTCAGCCAAGACTTTCATTAAGAAAGATCAAATGCAAAGTTGATTTTGGTATTGGTTTATTATTGTCACTTGCATACCATTCGTACAGATCAATTCATTACACAGTGCATTGAGGTAGTACAGGGTAAAAACAAGGTAGATTGTGAGGTCAAGAGTCCATCTCATCGTATAAGGTAACTGTTCAATTGTCACCATGGGATAGAAGCTGTCCTTGAGCCTGGTGGTACGTGCCCTCAGGCTCCTGTATCTTCTGCCTGATGGGAGAGAAAAGAGAATGACCCAGGTGGGTGGGGTCTTTAATTATGCTGGCTGCTTCACCAAGGCAGCGAGAGGTATAGACCGAGTCCATGGAGGGGAGGCTGGTATCCATGATGTGCTGATCTGTGTCCACAGCTCTCTGCAGTTTCTTCCAGTCTTGGGCAGAGCAGTTGCCACGCCAAGCCGTGATGCATCTAGATAGGATGCTTTTTATGGTGCATCGATAAAAGTTGGTGAGTATCAAAGGGGACATGCCAAATTTTCTTTAGCCTCCTGAGGAAGTAGAGGCACTGGTGAGAGGCAGATTTCTCACTCCACAGATGCTGCCTGCTCGCTGATTATTTCCAGCATTTTCTGTTTTATCATAGACTTGTAGCATCTGCAGAGTTTTGCTTTAGAAATTTTGAAAGTGGGTTATTAGCAATCATAGTTCCCTTTCTACTGTGCTTTCTGTCAAATTACTTTAGAATTTTGTTGAGTCCTCTTTCTAAAAAAAGTTTATTCTCTAAGTCAGGGATCTGAATACTATATCTTTATCCTCTGACGCATGTAATATTTTATACAGGGAATGAATGCTTTGCTTGCTGAGCATTCCAGAGGAAGGTTTGGGACCCTCGTACTCATTCCCATCCTGGCAGCTGAGGTAGTTAAATCCTAATAGATAAATGAATTTCAATTTTAGAAAAAATAGTCCTAGTAATGAAGAACAGAGAGTTGTGTAAAGCAAAACAATCTAAACTACAGGAAGGAGATGGAGAGCCTAGTGGCATGATGTCCAGACAACAGCCTTTCCCTCAGTGTCAGCAAAACAAAAGAACTGATCATTAACATCAGGCAGTGGGGCGGAGTACACGCCTCTGTATGTATCAGTGGTGCTGAGGTGGAGATGATTGAGAGTTCCTAGGTGTAAATATCAGAAAACAATTGTCCACGTGGATGCTATGGCCAAGAAAACACACCAATGCCTCTACCTCCTTAGAAGGCTAAAGAAGTCCAGCATGTCCTTGATGACTGTTGCCAATTCTTACAGATGCACCATAGAAAGTATCTGTCAGAATGCATCACAGCTTGGTATAGCAACTGCTCTGCCCAAGGCCAAAGAAACTGCAGAGAGTTGTGAACACAGCCCAGTCCATCACGCAAACCAACCTCCCCTCCATTGACTCCGTCTACACTTCCCGCTGCCTTGGGAAAACAGCCAGCATATGCAAAGACCCCACCCATCCCGGTCATCCTCTCTCCTCCCCCCTCCCATCGGGCAGAAGATACAAAAGCTTGAGCACACGTACCACCAGGCTCAAGGACAGCTTCTACCCTGCTGCTATAAGACTCTTGAATGGACCTCTTATATGTTAAAGGTGAACTCTTGATCTGTCAGTCTACCTCGTAATAGCCCTTGCAATTTATTTGTCTGCCTGCAGTGCACTTTCTCTGTAACTGTAACACTACATTCTGCATTCTGCTTTTCCTTCTGTACTACCTTGATGTACTTAAGTTTGGAATGGTCTGTCTGGGTGGCATACAAGCCAAAGCTTTTCAGTAAGTGCAGAATGCCACCCCTCATTACCTCTGTCCATCACTGTTCTGGATGGGATGGACACACACAGCCTTAAATCTGTTGTTTTCATTGCTATTTCAGCATCCATTGATACAGGATTTCCGATCAGCTGAACCTTCCCCTTTACCAAAGAAAAAGCCCTATGCATACATCTTCGGCTGTATAAAGAACCAACTTCTAAATTACCAGTTTAACAATCTCCCTCGCCAGCTCTGGCTGAAATATGACCCATATCCATAGAAATATGATTGACTCTAACTTGCCCTCTGGAATGGCAAAGCAATCCATTCAAGAGATGGACAGTGATTTTTTTTTCAATTTAATATTCATTCAAGGGATGTGGGCTTCGCAGGCCGAGTTGGCATTTAATTGCCCGTCCCCAGTTGCCCTTGAGAAGGTGGTGGTGAGCTGCCTTCTTGAACCATTTGCAGTCCTTATGGTGTGGGTGTACCCACGATGCTGGTAGGGAGGGAGTTCGAGGATTCTGTCCTAGCGATGGTGAAGGAACGGCGATATATGTTCTAGTCAGGATGGTGCGTGACTGGGAGGGCAACTTCCAGGGGGTGGTGTCCCCGTGCTTATGCTGCCCTTGTCCTTCTAGCTGGTAGAGGTGGTGGGTTTGGAAGGTGCTGTCTAAGGAATTGCGGTGAGTTGCTGCAGTGCATCATGTAGATGGTGCAAACCGGTGCTACCGTGCGTTGGTGGTGGAGTGCGTGAATGGTTGTGGACGGGGTGCCCATTTAGCGGGCTGCTATGTCCTGTATGGTGTCGAGCTTCTTGAGTGTTGTTAAAGCTGCCCTCATCCAGGCGAGTGGAGAATGTTCCGTCACACTCCTGACTTGAGCCTTGTAGATGGTGGACAGGCTTTGGACAAGTGAGTTACTCACTGCAGGATTCCTAGCCTCTGACCTGCCCTTGTAGCCACGTTGTGTATCTGGCTATTCCAGCTAGCCGTCTGGAGAGATCGATTTGCATGTGAGCAAATTTTAAAACATTATCTTGGTTCACCAGTGTTCAAAATGTTTACCCACCCTCCCTCCCCCCCCCCCCCCCAACAAAAAAGGTTATGATGTGAAGGTGCCTCTGCATTGTTTGCTAAAAGATGTGACTATATCACCAGTATATTTCTTTGGTTGTAGAGGGTATACTCTCGAAGAGCTCGACCAGCACATTGACCAGCTCCACGAGTACAATGACATCAAGGATGTGGGCCAGATTCTGCTGGGAAAACTGGGTAAGAACTCGTTATGGTCTGTTGAAAATGAAGGAGCAGACGATACAGCATCCAAAACACGAGGAGTAGTGGATCTTAACCCACACCCCCACCCCCCCAAATAACCAGCTCCTCTGTAATAGGATCATGATCTTGGCCTTGATTCATCTTTCTTGCCCAATTGATTTATAGAATCGTAGAACTGAATGACACAGAAAAGGGCCCTTTCTGCCCATCTCGTTCATGCCAACCCTGATGCCTATCTACAGTAGTCCCACTTGCCTGCGGTAAACGCCTTTTAAATGTTGTAATTGTATCGATGTATCTGCCTCTAATACCTCCCCTGGCAGCTCGTTCCAGATAACCACCACCCTGTGTGGAAAAACTTAGCTATCCTTTAAGTTTCTCCCCTCTCACCTTAAACCTGTGCCCTCTAGTTCTAGGTTCCCCTGCGATGGGAAAGGGACTCTATCTATCCTGAATTAACCTCTCATAATTTTATAAACTTTTGTAAGGTTGCCCCTCAACCTCCTACGTTACAGGGAGAATAAACCCAGCCTGTCTGATCTCTCCTTGTAACTTCAGCCCTTCATTCCCGGCAACATCCTGGTGAATCACTTCTTCACTCTGTTGCTACCAGACCTGTACACAATACTCCCAAGTGCAGTCTGACTGATGTTTTGTACAGCAGCAATGTAATTAGAATTGGCTTATTATTGTCACTTACTGAGGTACAGTGAAAAACTTGTCCTGCATGCCGTTCATACAGACCAATTCATTACACTGTGCACTGAGGTAGTGCAAGGTAAAACAATAACAGAATGCAGAATAAAGCGTAACAGCTACAGAGAGAGTGCAATGCAGGCAGACAATAAGGTGCAAGGTTATAATGAGTTCGAAGTGATTCACCAGGATGTCCCAACTCTTATATTCAGCCTATGAAGGCAAATATATCAAATGTCTTCTCCACTACCCATGTCACCACTTTCAACGTACTATGGACTTGCACCTCAAGCTCTGTCCATACATCAATGCTTCTGAGATCCCTGCCATGTACTCCATATGTCCTACCAGAATTTGACTTCCCAAGTTACCTTACCTCACACCTGTCTGGATTAAATTCCATCCTGCTGATCTCTACCCACTGTATCCTTGGACAATTTTCTTCGCCATCTGTGACTCCACCGATTTTCGCGTTGTCTTCAAACTTACTGATTAGACCACCTACATTCTCATGTAAGTTATTTTGCTACCAACAACAGCATCAGTCCCTGCGGTATACCACTTGTTACAGATTTCCAGTCAGAAAAACAATCATCCACCACAACCCTCTGCCTCCTATTGTCAAGCCAGTTTTGGATGCAGTTTTCCAACGTGCCTCAGATCCGTTTATACTCCCACAATGTCTAATTATCCCTACCTTCAATATGCAGTGCAGCTTCCATAGTAGAGAACTGTAAAAGTCCACTAACATCTCCCAGAAGGATTTCCTCCTCATTTCCCATCTTAAATACACACTCTCTTGTTCTGGAGCTGTCCCCTTGTAGTAGATTCCCCCGTAGGAAGAAAGACCATCCACCCTGTAAAGCCCGCTCTGAATCATTCTTGTTTTGATAAGAATTTTACTGTATGTAATTCTGGTCACTCCATTATAGGAAGGATGTGGAAGCTTTGGAAAGTGTTCAGAAGAGGTTTAACTGGATTAGAGGGTATGAGGTCTGAGGAGAAGTTGGACAAACTCGTGTTGTTTTCTCTGGAGTATCAGAGGCGGACGGAGACCTGATGGAAGTTTACAAAGTTATGAGAGGCATAGATAGGGTAGACAGTCAGAATCTTTATCCCAGGGTAGAAATGTCAAATACTGGAGGACGTGCATTTAAGGTGAGAGGGGGAATATTTAAAGGAGATGTGGAGGGCACGTGTTTTTTACTGGAGAGTGATGGGTACCTAGAACATGCTGCCAGGGATGGTGGGGACTGCAGATATGATAGAGATGTTTAAGAAGCTTTCAGATAGACACATGGATATGAAGGGAATGGAGGGATATGGATCGTGTACAAGCAGAAGAGATTTAGTTTAATTTAGCATTGTGTTCGGCACAGACGTTGTGGCTGAAGGGCCTGTTCTGTGTTGTACTGTTCTGTTTTCTAAGCTCCCCTCTCATTCTTCAGAACATCAATAAAGATCTTTCTTGTTCTCTACCTCCCAAAGTCCATTGGAGCCAATACAGTCAGTAGACCTGTGACAGAGTAGAAGCCATGAGAGGTTAAATAGCAAAAGAGATAATGCCACATGCATGCTTGGTAACCCTTTGGCGAAATGGCTCGAGATAATTATCTAGGTTAAATGCATTGCATTAGTCATGTCTTATTGGTTTCTACGTGAACTGGAGTTAGTGACACCAGAATTAAGATGGGTTTGTTCTCTGAATTTACCTCATGAGCCCCAGTATATAGAATAGCAAACTGTTTTCAAAAAGAAGTGTTCCGTTTAGAACTTAAGAACATAAGAAATAGGAGCAGGAGTAGGCCATCTGGCCCGTTGAGCCTGTTCTGCCATTCAATAAGATCATGGCTGATCTGGCTGTGGACTCAGGTCCACCTTCCTGCCTTTTCCCCATAACCCTTAATTCCCCTACGATACAAACATCAATCTAACTGTCTCTTAAATATATTTAATGAGGTAGCCTCTACTGCTTCCCTGGGCAGAGAATTCCACAGATTCACTACTCTCTGGGAAAAGCAGTTCCTCCTCACCTCCGTCCTAAGTCTATTCCCCCAACTCTTGAGGTTATGTCCCCTAGTTCTAGTCTCACCTACCAGTGGAAACAACTTTCCTGCCTCTATCTTATCTATCCCTTTAATGATTGTATATGTTTCTATAAGATCCCCTCTCAAGTTTCTGCGAGATAACCTTCTCAAAGCACCTCAGAGTAATTGTTTGCATGGTGTAGCTTCACATAAATCACAACTGCTGGGGTTGTTACTGCTGCTGACATCTCTGCCTTACTGAGCCAGCTCACTGTAATGATTTTCCTTTGTTACAGCATTGGTCAGAGGAGTCACCATCAAGGATCTGTACAGTGAATTTGGACTGGAGTTGGACGACTAGACTGTAGCAAGACGCAGCTCCACGCAGTGTGGAGGTGGAGGGGAGGTGCCCTTCTCCTGCTGTTTTGGTCACTGTGTTGCTCCTATCAATAATGGGGAGCAGGGAGAAGAACAGTTAATCAAATCCCAGAGGCCCCTACAATATTGGTGGGACGGGGGCAGGTTTGGAGCTTGGTGTAATGATCCAAATCACAGTGGAATTTGAATAAAATCAGTCCAGTGGCAGACCAGCAATCATAGATTTTGTGGAGCAGTTGCCAAGGCAGCCACAAATACTTGGTGTATAGTGTACATTAAGTAATACTTATACTTAGTGTTCACCTCTGAACCCTCAGCCCCTTGTTTACAGGGAGTGATCCCTGTCGTGTTACCAGGAGAACTCCCCATTGTTCAGCACCTGTACACAGTCCGTCCATTCTGAGCAGGATGGATCAGAGGGTGTGGCGCAATTACTTTATTTAGAAATGACTTCCAGTTGGAGACATCGGTTGATTTATAGTCCTTTGTTCCAGGCACAGGTTTTAGCGTCAGTTTAGAAATGGAATTAACCATTAAATTTCTGTGTTCCGCGTCCTGTCACAGGGGCATCACCCTGAGTTCAGCCCGCTCTGGCTAGATTTCCTCACATGTCATGGCTTTTGCGAAGGTTTGGGTGGGGTGATGGGAGGACGGAACTCTAACAGACTTCTTGTAGACCCGAATTGGTGGATGTTGTGGTGTTGTCCTGTAAACTCTGGCCAGAGTACAGAGCTCAGCAAAGGGCAGGAATTAAACCTGCACTTGATGCTCAAAGTTGACAGGACATCGAGTGAGCAAGTTGTGCCAATTTATGAGCCAGTTCTTCCATATGTTATTGAATGTAGAGGAGCAAAATTGATCAATTAAAAAAATGTTCATTTTTCCTTGTATTTTGCCTCATTTATCACATTAGATTTGATTCTTAATTTTATTTCTCACTTCCATTTTATTGACAGGTCTGCTGACAAGCTGCATTCTGTCAAAAACGAGTAGATTTTCAGAAAAACAACTTGTCCCAGAAACACCAATTTTACAAACCAACTCTTGACAGATGGAAACACCTGATCACTGACTGTCACTCTGTTTACCAGCAGTGTGAATTAAAACAAATCAAAGATTTGAGGATGGGGTGGTGGTGATCTGGGAAAGAAGCAGGGTGTTGCTTTCTGCTTAAGAGGTTCAAGTATCGAGTCAGGGCATTGACTTGAGAACATTTTTTTTGCAGAGGGAGGACAGCGGAACTTCCTGAAACTTGACCTGTTAGAAAGCTCCCCACTTAAACTCATTCCTCTGGTCTACTGATGGCACAAGATGGTTTGCAGCTTCATTTCGGGCAAGAGTAAAACCTTTCTTTCCTGTCCCAATAGTATCTGGGAGCATAGCTCAGTGTAAGTGTTTGTGGATCAGGGGGTCCCGATCTGAAACTTGGACGTCCACACACTGACCTTTCAATTATTAGAAAGAATGAAGATTAAACACACCTCCTCCTCTGCATGTCTGTAATAATCAAGATCAACATCAGCAACATTCTGGTAGCATTGTTGAAAGATCAGACTTTTTAAAAAGCAATTCCCAGTAAATTCTTGGAAATATTCCAACTTTTATAAATGATCTCTCTAAATCTATCATAGTGTTCATTCCTCTGGTAGATTTTATTCTGAAGTACGAGCAAGTTGAAGTGTGTGTTGGGGGTATAGCTCAGTGGTAGAGCATTTGACTGCAGATCAAGAGGTCCCCAGTTCAAATCTGGGTGCCCCCTTTCTGACCATCATGTTATTCCACACGAGGAAAGTTCAATTTCCTCATCTTCCATAATTATGGAAATCCTACAAAGGAAATATTGCAGATATCAGATAGATTCAGGCAGCTTCTGTCAACGGGCAAACATAATTATTGAGGAGCAGCTGGAGGCCAGTTGGAGTATGGTTGTGTCATAAACAATGTGGTTTTTATAATTGTGGCCTCAGCATAACATTCCTGCCCTCTCCCCATACTCCTTGACTCCATGCAGTTTAAATGTTCCTCAAGCTCCACATTGGATATATTGAATTATTCATTTCTGCAGCTGGCTGGGACAGAGAATTCAGAACATTCACGATTACCTGAGAAGAAATTCTTCCTTATCTCCATCTGAAATGGACAACCATATTTTGAAACTATGATCCCTTGTTCTGGATACCACCACTAGGGGGAAACATCTCAATATCCTCCTTGTTAGTGACCTTCAAAATTTCTCTATGTTTCAATAAGAACATTTCTCATTCTTCTATACTCCCGTGAGCATGGGTCCAACCTGCTCCACCTTGTTTCGTACGTCACCTCTTCCATCCCAGCAGTCAACCTTGTGAATCTTCTCTGCACAGGCTCCAATGTGAACACATCCTCTGTTACGCATGGAGACCAAGAATGTGCACAGCACTCGAGGTGCAGGCTCACCTGTGCCCTGTAAAGCTACATCAAAGCTTTCTAACTGTTATACTCCGTACCCTGTACAATAAAGGCCAACATTCCATTAGCCTTCCAGACATGCTGGTGTTCCTCAACATTCTTTCATCAGAAGCAGTCAGTAATACTTATTTTTCAGTTGAGACACACGAGACTGCAGACGCTGCAATCTGGAGCAACATACAATCTGCTGGAGGAAGTTTGAGGGCCGAGCAGCATTTCTGAGGCAGCGGGAAGTGGGGTGCGAAGCAATTGTTGAAGTTCCAGGTGGAAACCTTGCATCTGATTTGGCCCATGATATAAATTGTATACTGTAGCTTAGTGGCAGAGCATTTGACTGCAGATCAAATGATCCCCAGTTGAAATCTGGATACCCCTTTGCTGACCCTTATGTTATCTCAAGGATTAAAATTTACATTTCAGGCAACAATTTTGCATTAGATTTCTTCAACTACATCGTGTTATTTTTTTGGGAGAATTTTGCATTACATTTCTTGCAACAATTTCGTGTTTTGTTTTGCAACAATTTCCTGTTATATTTTGTGTAAGAATTTTGCATTACATTTTGTGAAACAGAGGTGACCTGGTGGAAAAGAGAAAAATTAATTAACAAGATTTGTTAATTAACAGGACTAAAACTGCACACAATATTCCAAACGTAGCCTGTCCAGTGTTTTATACAAATTGTGACATGACTTCCCAACTTTTATATTCAATGCCCCAACCAGTGAAGGCAAGCATGTGGTACTCATTCTTCACCACCCGTTTCACCTGTCTTGTCACTTCCAAGGAGCTTTGGACCGTGTCACGTTAATTAAGAGAGTCATGATGATGTTCAGGCAGAATTTATGGAAGTGATACATGGAAACAGGCAAACTGCAGACAACGACCAGAGGGCCAGTCGGAAATAAAATGCAGGTTTCCCAATTCAGTAATGATCTCCTGTGAACACATTGAACTTTAGCTCGGTCACCGGATGCTGTGTGTCGATGTACAGGCAATTCGTACTGGTGTAGTGTTATTCTCTCTTTCAAAGTGTGCATAAAAGGCATTGAGCTCGTCAGGGAGTGAACCATCACTGCCGTTTATGCTGTTAAGTTTCGTCTTATAGGATGTAACGGAGTGTATACCGTAGCAGCTGTCATGCATTAAAATAAATCAAGGATTTCGGAAGGGGATGGTGGCAATCAGAGAACAGAAAAAGATGTCGGCTCTTGCTTCCTGCTGAAGAGGATAAAATATTATGTCAGTGAATTGACTTGACATTTTTTGCAGTTGTAGCATGAAATATCAATACTTCCCACCAGAGGGAGAACAGCGGAACTTCCCTGAAACTTCACCTGTTAAAAATCCCCCACTTAAACTCATTCCTCTGGTCTACTGATGGCACAAGATGGTTTGCAGCTTCATTTCGGACAAGAGTAAAACCTTTCTCTCCTTCCCTAATGGTATCTGGGAGCATAGCTCAGTGTAAGTGTTTGACTGTGGATCAACGGGTCCCGATCTGAAACTTGGACGTCCACACACTGACCTTTCGATTATTAGAAAGAATGAAGATTAAACACACCTCGTCCTCTGCATGTCTGTAATAATCAGGATCAACATCAGCAACATTCTGGTAGCATTGTTGAAAGATCAGACTTTCCAGTAAATTTTTGGAAATATTCCAACTTTTATAAATGATCTCTCCAAATCTATCATAGTGTTCATTCCTCTGGTAGATTTCATTGCGAAGTACGAGCAAGTTGAAGTGTGTGTTGGGGGTATAGCTCAGTGGTAGAGCATTTGACTGCAGATCAAGAGGTCCCCAGTTCAAATCTGGGTGCCCCCTTTCTGACCATCATGTTATTCCACACGAGGAAGATTCAATTTCCTCATCTTCCATAATTATGGAAATCCTAAAAAGGAAATATTGCAGATATCAGATAGATTCAGGCAGCTTCTGTCAATGGGAAAACATAATTATTGAGAGCAGGTCGAGGCGAGTTGGAGTATGGTTCTGTCGTAAACAATGTGGCGTTTATAATTGTGGCCTCAGCATAACATTCCTGCCCTCTCCCATTACTCCTTGACTCCATGCAGTTTATATGTTCCTCAAGCTCCACATTGGATATGTTCAATTATGCAACCCTGCAGCTTGCTGGGACAGAGAATTCCTAAGATTCACGATTACCTGAGTGAAGAAATTCTTCCTTATCTCCACCTGAAATGGATAACCATATTTTGAAACTATGATCCCTTGTTCTGGATACCCCCACTAGGGAGAAACATCTCAATATCCTCCTTGTCGGTCACCTTCAGAACTTCTATGTTTCAATAAGATCATTTCTCATTCTTCTATACTCCCGTGAGCATGGGTCCAACCTGCTACCCCTCGTTTCGTATGTCACCCCTTCCATCCCAGCAGACAACCTTGTGAACCTTATCTGCACTGGCTCCAATGTGAACACATCCTCTGTTACGCATAGAGACCAAGAATGTGCACAGCACTCGAGGTGCAGGCTCACCTGCGCCCTGTAAAGCTACATCAAGTTTTCTAACTGTTATACTCCGTACCCTGTCAAATAAAGGCCAACATTCCATTAGCCTTCCGGACATGCTGGTGTTCCTCAATATTCTTTCATCAGAAGCAGTCAGTCATAGTTATTTTTCAGTTGAGACACACGAGACTGCAGACGCTGCAATCTGGAGAAACGTACAATCTGCTGGAGGAAGTTGGAGGGCCGAGCAGCATTTCTGCGGCAGCGGGAAGAGGGGTGCGAAGCAATTGTTGAAGTTCCAGGTGGAAACCCTGCATCTGATTTGGTCCATGATATTAATGTTATACAGTAGCTTAGTGGCAGAGCATTTGACTGCAGATCAAATGGTCCCCAGTTGAAATCTGGATACCCCCTTGCTGACCCTTATGTTATCTAAGGATTAAAATTTACGTATCTTGCAACAATTTCACATTACATTTCAGGCAACAATTTTGCGTTAGATTTCTTGCAACTACATCGTGTTATTTTTTTGCTGGAATTTTGTATTACATTTCTTGCAACAATTTTGTGTTTTGTTTTGCAAACAATTTCATGTTACATTTCTTGCACAATATTGTGTGAATTTTTTTGCAACTATTTTGCATTAAGATTATTGCAACAATTTCATCTTATATTTTGTGTAACAGTGACCTGGTGTAAAGGAGAAAAATTAATTAACAGGTTTTGTTAATTAACCATGACCAGAACTGCACACAATATTCCAAATGTGGCCTCCCCAATGGTTTATCCAATTTGCAACATGACTTCCCAGCTTTTATACTCATTGCCCCAAATGATGAGGCAAACATGTGGTCCCCCTTGATATAATCTTCTGCGAACACATTGAATTTTAGCTCGGTCACCGGATGCTGTCTGTCGGTGTTACAGGCCAATTCGTTCAGGTGTAGCGTTATTCTCCCTTTCAAAGTGTGCATAAAAGGCATTGAGCTCATCGGGGAGTGAACCATCACTGCCGTTTATGCTGTTAGGTTTCACCTTATAGGATGTAATGGAGTGTATAATGTAACAGCTGTCATGCATTAAGACAAATCAAGGATTTCGGAAGGGGATGGTTGTAATCAGAGAACAGAAGAAGATGTCGGCTCTTGCTTCCTGCTGAAGAGGATAAAATATTATGTCAGTGAATTGACGACATTTTTTTTGCAGTTGTAGCATGAAATATCAATACTTCCCACCAGAGGGAGGACAGCGGAACTTCCCTGAAACTTCACCGGTTAGAAAGTTTCCCCACTTCAACTCATTCCTCTGGTCTACTGATGGTTTTCAGCTTCATTTCAGACAAGAGTAAAACTTTTCTCTCCTGTCCCAATGGTATCTTGGAGCATAGCTTAGTGTAAGTGTTTGACTGTGGATCAAGGGGTCCTGATCTGAAGCCTGGACCTCCACACACTGACCTTTCGATTATTAGAAAGAATGAAAATTAAACACACCTCGTCTCTGCATGTCTGGTAATAATCAGGATCAGCATCAGCAACATTCTAGTGGCATTGTTGAACGATTAGACTTTTTAAAAAGCAATTCCCTGTAAATTTTTGAAATATTCCAACTTTTTTAAATGATCTGTCTAAAATCCTTCATAGTGTTCATTCCTCTGGTAGATTTCATTGCGAAGTACGAGCAAGTTGAAGTGTGTGTTGGGGTATAGCTCAGTGGTAGAGCATTTGACTGCAGATCAAGAGGTCCCCAGTTCAAATCTGGGTGCCCCCTTTCTGACCATCATGTAATTCCACACAAGGAAGATTCAATTTCCTCATCTTCCATAATTATGGAAATCCTACAAAGGAAATATTGCAGATATCAGATAGATTCAGGCAGCTTCTGTTAATGGAAAAACATAATTATTGAGAGCAGGTCGAGGCGAGTTGGAGTACGGTTCTGTCGTAAACAATGTGGCTTTTATAATTGTGGCCTCAGCATAACATTCCTGCCCTCTCCCATTACTCGTTGACTCCATGCAGTTTATATGTTCCTCAAGCTCCACATTGGATATATTGAATCATTCAGCTTTGCAGCTGGCTGGGACAGAGAATTCCTAAGATTCACGATTACCTGAGAGAAGAAATTCTTCCTTATCTCCATCTGAAATGGACAACCATATTTTGAAACTATGATCCCTTGTTCTGGATACCACCACTAGGGAGAAATATCTCAATATCCTGCTTGTCGGTCACCTTCAGAACTTCTCTATGTTTCAATAAGATCATTTCTCATTCTTCTATACTCCCGTGAGCATGGGTCCAACCTGCTCCACCTTGTTTCATACGTCACCTCTTCCATCCCAGCAGACAACCTTGTGAACCTTATCTGCACTGGCTCCAATGTGAACACATCCTCTGTTACACATGGAGACCAAGAATGTGCACAGCACTCGAGATGCAGTCTCACCTGCGCCCTGTAAAGCTACATCAAAGTTTTCTAACTGTTATACTCCGTACCCTGTTCAATAAAGGCCAACATTCCATTAGCCTTCCGGACATGCTGGTGTTCCTCAAAATTCTTTCATCAGAAGCAGTCAGTAATAGTTATTTTTCAGTTGAGACACACGAGACTGCAGACGCTGCAATCTGGAGAAACGTACAATCTGCTGGAGGAAGTTGGAGGGCCGAGCAGCATTTCTGCGGCAGCGGGAAGTGGGGTGGGAAGCAATTGTTGAAGTTCCACGTGGAAACCCTGCATCTGATTTGATCCATGATATTAATGGTACACAGTAGCTTAGTGGCAGAGCATTTGACTGCAGATCAAATGGTCCCCAGTTGAAATCTGGATACCCCCTTGCTGACCCTTATGTTATCTCAAGGATTAAAATTTACATTGATTGCAACAATTTCAGATTACATTTCTGGCAACAATTTTGCGTTAAATTCCTTGCAACTACATCGTGTTTTTTTTTGCTAGAATTTTGCATTACATTTCTTAACAACAATTTCGTGTTTAGTTCTGCAACAATTTCATGTTACATTTCTTGCCACAATATTGTGTTAATTTCTTTGCAACAATTTCATGTTATATTTTGTGTAACTGGTGACCTGGTGTAAAAGAGAAAAATTAATTAACAGGGTTTGTTAATTAACTGGACCAGAAGTGCACACAATATTCCAAATGTGACCTACCCAATGCTTTATACAATTTACAACATGACTTCCCAGCTTTTATACTCATTGCCCCAACTGATAAAGGCAAACAAGTGGTTATCCTCCTTTTCCTCTCTTTCCACTTGTCTCGCCGCTTTGAAGGAGCTTGGGAAAGTGTCGCATTAATTAAGAGATGCACGATGATGTTCAGACAGAAATTAAGGAAGTGAGAGAGAGAAAGAGGTAAACTACAGAAATGAACAGAGGACCGGAATGAAATAAAACAGAATTTGCCCAATTCAGTAAAATCTCAAAATATTTTTAATGAACTTAGATGATACATTGAATTTAGCTCTGATAGAAATTTATTTTGTAATCTGAAAGAGAGTACATTCTTGTATTGTCTGCAATATAAGGCAATATCTGCCTATCAGCTGAGCGTGGAATAAAAGTATTTTGGATCCCCTGTATTCTGGGGGCAGGCGGAGGTGATTGGATTTCTTCACTCGATCCTGCTGATGAATTTATTAAGCAGCTTCCGATCTGTTGACGACTTTCTGGAGTTTATGTCCTGATTAATAATAAGAATATTAACCTGTCCGTGTGACGCTGTAATATTGATGTCAGTTATACTGGGTGAATCTATTTTGCTTTCTGCCTGTCTTCTGACAATGTGAGAGAACACGTTCCAGATCCAGTTCAGCAGAGTGCGGAGGTAACGTACATCATTCTGTTCGCTGTAGCTCAAGTTCCTGTTCCAAACACCAAGCAGGCACAACTGATATACAACGCTGCTGGTCGCTGAGGTTAGTAGTTCTTGCAAACAATTTTGTGTTAGTTTATTGCAAACAATTCCATATTACTTTTTTGCAAATGTATTGGGTTACTTTTTTTGAAAAAATGTCACTACATTCCTTGCAATAGTTTTGCATTACGTTTTTGTAACAATTTCATGTACACTTCTTGCAAACAATTTCAATGTTTTTTTGCAACAGCTTCATGTCACATTTCTTGCAAAAATTTTGTAGTAGCTTTTTTGCAACAATTTTGCATGACATTCCTTACAACAATTTCCTGTTGTATTTTGTGTAAGAATTCTGCATTACGTTTGGTGTAACAGGTGACCTGGTGTAAAAGAGAAAAAATTAATTAACATGACTTGTTAATTAACAAGACTGGAACTGCACACAATATTCCAAACGTAGCCTGTCCAGTGTTTTATACAAATTGTGACATGACTTCCCAACTTTTATATTCAATGCCCCAACCAGTGAAGGCAAGCATTTGGTCACCCTTGATAATAATCTTCTGCGAACACTTTGAATTTTAGCTCGGTCACCGGATGCTGTGTGTCAGTGTATAGGCAATTCGTAATGCTGTAGTGTTGTTCTCCCTTTCAAAGTGTGCATAAAAGGCATTGAACTCGTTGGGGAGGGGAACCATCACTGCCGTTTATGCTGTTTAGGATTCACCTTATAGGATGTAACAGAGTGTATACCGTAACAGCTGTCATGCATTAAAACAAATCAAGGATTTCGGAAGGGGATGGTGGTAATCAGAGAACAGAAAAAGATGTCGGCTGTTGTTTCCTGCTGAAGCGGATAAAATATTATGTCAGTGAATTGACTTGACATTTCTTTTATATTGTAGCATGAAATATCAACACTTCCCACCAGAGGGAGAACAGCGGAACTTCCCTGAGACTTCACCTGTTGGAAAGCTCCCCCACTTAAACTCATTCCTCTGGTCTACTGATGGCACAAGATGGTTTGCAGCTTCATTTCGGGTAAGAGTAAAACCGTTCTCTCCCATCCCAATGGTATCTGGGAGCATAGCTTAGTGTAAGTGTTTGACTGTGGATCAAGGGGTCCCGATCTGAAACTTGGACGTCCATACACCGACCTTTCGATTATTAGAAAGAACGAAGATTAAACACACCTCCTCCTCTGCATGTCTGTAATAATCAGGATCAACATCAGCAACATTCTGGTAGCATTGTTGAAAGATCAGATTTTTTAAACAGCAATTCCCTGTAAATTCTTGGAAATATTCCAACTTTTATAAATGATCTCTCTAAATCCATCATAGTGTTCATTCCTCTGGTAGATTTTATTCCAAAGTACGAGCAAGTTGAAGTGTGTGCTGGGGGTATAGCTCAATGGTAGAGCATTTGACTGCAGATCAAGAGGTCCCCAGTTCAAATCTGGGTGCCCCCTTTCTGACCATCATGTTATTCCACAGGAGGAAAGTTCAATTTCCTCATCTTCCATAATTATGGAAATCCGAAAAAGGAATATTGCAGATATCAGCTAGATTCAGGCAGCTTCTGTGAATGGACAAACATAATTAATGAGGAGCAGCTGGAGGCCAGTTGGAGTATGGTTCTGTCGTAAACAATGTGGCTTTTATAATTGTGGCCTCAGCATAACATTACTACCCTCTCCCCATACTCCTTGACTCCATGCGGTTTCAATATTCCTCAGGCTCCACATTAGACATATTGAATTATTCCTCTGCAGCTGGCTGGGACAGAGAATTCTGAAGATTCATAATTACCTGAGAGAAGAAATTCTTCCTTATCTCCATCTGAAATGGAAAACCATATTTTGAAAATATGATCCCTTGTTCTGGATATCCCCACAAGGGGGAAACATCTCAATATCCTCCTTGTCGGTCACCTTCAGAACTTCTCTATGTTTCAATAAGATCA
Source organism: Pristis pectinata (assembly GCF_009764475.1). Lineage (NCBI taxonomy): Eukaryota > Metazoa > Chordata > Chondrichthyes > Rhinopristiformes > Pristidae > Pristis > Pristis pectinata. The sequence continues at coordinate 6,599,370 of NC_067429.1, forward strand.
TTTCTCATTCTTCTATACTCCCGTGAGCATGGGTCCAACTTGCTCCACCTTGTTTCGTACGTCACCTCTTCCATCCAACAGTCAAACCTTGTGAACCTTCTCTGCACAGGCTCCAATGTGAACACATCCTCTGTTACATATGGAGACGAAGAATGTGCACAGCACTCGAGATGCAGGCTCACCTGCGCCCTGTAAAGCTACATCAAAGCTTTCTAACTATTATACTCCATACCCTGTATAACGAAGGCCAACATTCCATTAGCCTTCCAGACATGCTGGTGTTCCTCAATATTCTTTCACCAGAAGCAGTCAGTAATAGTTATTTTTCAGTTGAGACACACGAGACTGCAATCGCTGCAATCTGGAACAACTTACAATCTGCTGGAGGAAGTTGGAGGGCCGAGCAGCATTTCTGCGGTAGCGGGAAGTGGGGTGGGAAGCAATTGTTGAAGTTCCAGGTGGAAACCCTGCATCTGATTTGGTCCATGACATTAATGGTATGCAGTAGCATAGTGGCAGAGCACTTGACTGCAGATCAAATGGTCCCCAGTTGAAATCTGGATACCCCCTTGCTGACCCTTATGTTACCTCGAGGATTAAAATTTACATGTCTAGCAACAATTTCACATTACATTTCTGGCAACAACTTTGCATTAAATTTCTTGCAACTACGTCCTGTTATCTTTTTGCGAGAATTTTACATTACATTTCTTACAACAATTTTGTGTTGTGTTTTGCAACAATTTCATGTTACTTCTCTTGCCACAATATTGTGTGAATTTTTTGCAACAATTTTGCATTAAAATTATTGCAACAATTTCATCTTATATTTTGTGTAATAGGTGACCTGGTGTAAAAGAGAAAACTTAATTAACAGGTTTTGTTAATTAACAGGACCAGAACTGCGCACAGTATTCCAAATGTGGCCTCCCCAATGTTTTATCCAATTTGCAACATGACTTCCCAGCTTTTATACTCATTGCCCCAAATGATGAAGGCAAAGCTGTGGTCCCCCTTGATAATAATCTTCTGAGAACACATTGAATTTTAGCTCGGTCACCGGACGCTGTGTGTCAGTGTACAGGCAATTCGTTCGGGTGTAGCGTTATTCTCCCTTTCAAAGTGTGCATAAAAGGCATTGAGCTCATCAGGGAGTGAACCATCACTGCCGTTTATGCTGTTAGGTTTCACCTTATAGGATGTAATGGAGTGTATAACGTAACAGCTGTCATGCATTCAGACAAATCAAGGATTTCGGAAGAGGATGGTGGTAATCAGAGAACAGAAAAAGATGTCAACTGTTGCTTCTTGCTGAAGAGGATAAAGTATTATGTCAGTGAATTGACTTGACATTTCTTTTATGTTGTAGCATGAAATATCAATACTTCCCACCAGAGGGAGGACAGCGGAATTTCCCTGAAACTTCACCTGTTAGAAAACTCCCCCACTTAAATTCATTCCTCTGGTCTACTGATGGCACAAGATGGTTTGCAGCTTCATTTCGGACAAGAGTAAACTTTTCTCTCCTGTCCCAATGGTAACCTGGGAGCATAGCTCAGTGTAAGTGTTTGACCTTGGATCAAAGAGGCCCGATCTGAAACGTGGACCTCCACACACCGACCTTTGGATTATTAGAAAGAATGAAGATTAATCACACCTCGTCCTCTGCAGGTCTCTAATGATCAGGATCAACATCAGCAACATTCTGGTAGCATTGTTGAAAGATCAGACTTTTTAAAAAGCAATTCTCTGTAAATTCTTGGAAATATTCCAACTTTTTTAAATGATCTGTCTAAATCCTTCATAGCGTTCATTCCTCTGGTAGAATTTATTCTGAAGTACGAGCAAGTTGAAGTGTGTGTTGGGGGTATAGCTCAGTGGTAGAGCATTTGACTGCAGATCAAGAGGTCCCCAGTTCAAATCTGGGTGCCCCCTTTCTGACCATCATGTTATTCCACACGAGGAAGATTCAATTTCCTCATCTTCCATCATTATGGAAATCCTAAAAAGGAAATATTGCAGATATCAGATAGATTCAGGCAGCTTCTGTCAACGGGCAAACCTAATTATTGAGGAGCAGGTGGAGCCAATTGGAGTACGGTTCTGTCGTAAACAATGTGGTTTTTATAATTGTGGCCTCAGCATAACATTCCTGCCCTCTCCCCATACTCCTTGACTCCATGTAGCTTAAATGTGCCTCAATCCCCACATTGGACATATTGAATGATGTATCTCTGCAGATCACTGGGATAGAGAAGTCCTAAGATTCACGATTGCCTGAGAGAAGAAACTCTTCCTTATCTCCATCTGAAATGGATAACCTTATTTTGAAACTATGATCCATTGTTCTGTATACCCCCACTAGGGAGAAACATCTCAATATCCTTCTTGTCGGTCACCTTCAAAACTTCTCTATGTTTCAATAAGATCATTTCTCATTCTTCTATACTCCCGAGAGCATTGGTCCAACCTGCTCCACCTTGTTTTGTACGTTACCCCTTCCATCCCAGCAGACAATCCTGTGAACCTTCTCTGCACAGGCTCCAATGTGAACATATACTCTGTTACGCATGGAGACGAGCGGTGTGCACAGCACTCGAGGTGCAGGCTCACCTGCGCCCTGTAAAGCTACATCAAATCTTTCTAACCTGTTATACTCCTACTCTGTCCAAGAAGGCCAACACTCAATTAGCCTTCCAGACATGCTGGTGTTCCTCAACATTCTTTCATCAGAAGCAGTCAGTAATAGTTATTTTTCAGTTGAGACACACGAGACTGCAGACGCTGCAATCTGGAGCAACGTACAATCTGCTGGAGGAAGTTGGAGGGCCGAGCAGCATTTCTGCGGCAGCGGGAAGTGGGGTGGGAAGCAATTGTTGAAGTTCCAGGTGGAAACCCTGCATCTGATTGGGTCCATGATATTAATGGTATACAGTAGCTTAGTGGCAGAGCATTTGACTGCAGATCAAATGGTCCCCAGTTGAAATCTGGATACCCCCTTGCTGACCCTTATGTTACCTCAAGGATTAAAATTTACATTTCTTGCAACAATTTCAGATTACATTTCAGGCAACAATTTTGCGTTAGATTTCTTGCAACTACATCGTGTTATTTTTTGCTAGAATTTTGCATTACATTTCTTGCAACAATTTTGTGTTCTGGTTTGCAACAATTTCATGTTACATGTCTTGCCACAATATTGTGTTAATTTTTTGCAACAATTTTGCATTAAAATTATTGGAACAATTTCATGTTATATTTTGTGTAACAGGTGATCTGGTGTAAAAGAGAAAAATTAATTAACCGGGTTCGTTAATTAACAGGACCAGAACTGCACACAACATTCCAAATGTGGCCTACCCAATCTTTTATACAATTTACAACATGACTTCCCAGCTTTTATACTCATTGCCCCAACTGATGAAGGCAAACATGTGGTTATCCTCCTTTTCCGCTCTTTCCACCTGTCTCGTCGCTTTGAAGGAGCTTGGGAAAGTGTGGCATTAATTAAGAGATTCACGATGATGTTCAGACAGAAATTAAGGAAGTGAGAGAGAGAAAGAGGTAAACTACAGAAATGAACAGAGGACCGGAATGAAATAAAACAGAATTTGCCGAATTCAGTAAAATCTCAAAATATTTTTGATGAACTTAGGCAAATACATTGAATTTTAGCTCTGAGAGAAATTTATTTTGTAATCTGAAACTGAGTACGTTCTTGTATTGTCTGCAATATAAGACAATATCTGCCTATCTGCTGGAGCGTGGAGTGGAAGCAGAGGCGACCTGGAATAAAAGTATTTTGGATCCCCTGCTTTTTGGGGGTCGGTGGTGATTGGATTTCTTCACTCGATCCTGCTGATGAATTTCTTAAGCAGCTTCCAAAGCTGTTGACTTGACTTTCTGGAGTTTATGTCCTGATTAATAATAATAATACTAACCCGTCCATGTGACGTTGTAACGTTGATGTTAGTTATACTGGGCCAATCTATTTTCTTTCTGCCTATCTTCTGACAATGTGAGAGAACACGTCCCAGATTCAGTTCAGCAGAGTGCGGAGGTAACGTAACATCATTCTGTTCGCTGTAGCTCAAGTTCCTGTTCCAAACACTAAGCAGCACAACTGATATAGAACGCTGCTGGTCGCTGAGTTTAATAGTTCATTTTTTCAGATTATATTTTGTGTAACAATTTAGAGTTACATTTCGGGCAACAATTTTGTGTTTCAAATTCACGTTAGAATTTTTACAACAATTTCATGTTACTTTCTTTGGAAAAGTTTCGCGTTACTTTTATGCAACAATCTCAAATTACATCTCTTGCAACAATTTTGTGTTAGTTTTTTGCAACGATTTCATATTACATTTTTTGCGATTATATTGGTTTGCATTTTTTGAAACAATGTCACTACATTCCTTGCAATAGTTTTAAATTACTTTTTTGCAACAATTTCACGTTACACTTCTTGCAACAATTTCATGTTTTTTTGCAACAGCTTCATGTCACATTTCTTGCACAAATTTTGTATTAGTTTTTTGCAACAATTTTGCATTTCATTCCTTGCAACAATTTCTTGTTGTATTTTGTGTAAGAATTTTCATTACATTTTGTGTAACAGAGGTGACCTGGTGTATAAGAGAAAAATTAATTAACATGATTTGTCAATGAACAGGACTGGAACTGCACACAATATTCCAAATGTAGCCTGTCCAATGTTTTATACAAATTGTGACATGACATCCCAACTTTTATATTCAATGCCCCAACCAGTGAAGGCAACCATGTGGTACTCATTCTTCACCACCCGTTTCACCTTTCTTGCCACTTCCAAGGAGCTTTGGACCGTGTCACGTTAATTAAGAGAGTCATGATGATGTTCGGGGAGAATTTAGGGAAGTAATAGATCTAAAGAGGCAAACTACAGACAATGACCAGAGGGCCAGACTGAAATAAAATGCAGGCTTCCCAATTCAGTAATAATCTTCTGTGAACACATTGAATTGTAGTTCGGTCACTGGATGCTGTGTGTTGGTGTACAGGCAATTCGTACTGGTGTAGCGTTATTCTCCCTTTCAAAGTGTGCATAAAAGGCATTGAGCTCGTCGGGGAGTGAACCATCACTGCCATTTATGCTGTTTGGTTTCGCCTTATAGGATGTAACGGAGTGTATAGCGTAACAGCTGTCATGCATTAAAACAAATCAAGGATTTCGGAAGAGGATGGTGGTAATCAGAGAACAGAAAAAGATGTCGGCTGTTGCTTCCTGCTGAAGAGGATAAAATATTATGTCAGTGAATTGACTTGACATTTCTTTTATGTTGTAGCATGAAATATCAATACTTCCCACCAGAGGGAGGTAAGCGGTACTTCCCTGAGACTTCACCTGTTAGAAAGCTCCCCCACTTAAACTCATTCCTCTGGTCTACTGGTGGCACAAGATGGTTTGCAGCTTCATTTCGGACAAGAGTAAAACTTTTCTCTCCTGTCCAAATGGTATCTGGGAGCATAGCTCAGTGTAAATGTTTGATTGTGGATCAAGGGATCCCGATCTGAAATTTGGACGTCCACACTCCGACCTTTCGATTTGTTAGAAAGAATGAAGATTAAACACACCTCGTCCTCTGCATGTCTGTAGTAATCTGGATCAACATCAGCAACATTCTGGTAGCATTGTTGAAAGATCAGATTTTTTTAAAAGCAATTCCCAGTAAATTCTTGGAAATATTCCAACTTTTATAAATGATCTCTCTAAATCCTTCATAGTGTTCATTCCTCTGGTAGATTTTATTCCAAATTATGAGCCAGTTGAACTGTGTGTTGGGGGTATAGCTCAGTGGCAGAGCATTTGACTGCAGATCAAGAGGTCCCCAGTTCAAATCTGGGTGCCCCCTTTCTGACCATCATGTTATTCCACACGAGGAAAATTCAATTTCCTCATCTTCCATAATTATGGAAATCCTACAAAGGAAATATTGCAGATATCAGATAGATTCAGGCAGCTTCTGTCAACGGGCAAACATAATTATTGAGGAGCAGCTGGAGGCCAGTTGGAGTATGGTTCTGTCGTAAACAATGTGGCTTTTATAATTGTGGCCTCAGCATAACATTCCTGCCCTCTCCCCATACTCCTTGACTCCATGAAGTTTAAATGTTCCTCGGGCTCCACATTGGACATATTGAATTATTCATCTCTGCAGCTCGCTGGGACAGAGAATTCAAAAGATTCACAACTGCCTGAGAGAAGCAATTTCTTTTCTCAATTGGAAATGAGGAACCATAATTTGAAACTATGATCCCGTGTTCTGTATAGCTCCACTAGGAGGAAGCAAATCTCTATCCCCCTTGGAACAATTTGAACAATTTCACGTTTCATTTCTTGCAGCAACTTTGCATTACCTTTTTTGCAACAATTTCATGTTCCATTACTTGCAATAGTTCGTGTGTTGCATTTTTTGCAAATATTTCACTTTTTTTACAACAATTTCACATTACATTTCTTGCAACAATTTCACTTCACTTTTTTTGTTACAATTTCATGTTATAATTCGGGCAACAATTTTGTGTTACTTTTTTGCAACAATTTCATGTTACATTTCAGGCAACAATTTTGCATTACTATTTTTGCAACAATTTTGTGTTACATTTCTTGCAACAGTTTAGTGTTACTTTTTTTTACAATTTCACATTACGTTTTGGGCAACAATTTCACGTTACATTTTTTGGAACAATTTTACATTGTTCTGTCTCAACTTAAAAATAAATTTCTCCTTGATCTAAATTTCTATGTGTTTCTGGAAGTCATTTACTCCTTCAGAAGTATATTTTAATTATTACAGCAGCACACAAACTGTCCCAGCAGGGAAGGATATTTTAATGGAAGAGAAAAGGGAGGGGTGGCAAATCCCAATGGCCAGTGCTGATACAAACAGATTGATAGATTTCTTTCTCAAATCTGTTTTATTGATGCAATCATGAAGAAGGCACGCCTGTGGCTCTACTTCATTAGGAGTTTGAGGAGATTTGGTATGTCACCAAAGACTCAGAAATATCTATAGATTTACGGTGGAGAGCATTCTAACTGGTTGCATCACCACCTGGTATGGAGGCTCCAATGTGCAGGATCAAAAGAGGCTGCAGAGGGTTGTAGACTCAGCCAGCTCCATCACAGCCACAACCCTCCCCACAAACAACAAATTTCACGATGAAAGTCAGTGCTAATAAACCCAATTCTGATTCTGATTCTGACACCAGGTTGCCTCTGATTCCACACCACTCTCCAGTCATTGGACCGCTACTGGTGGAAGCTGAACCACCAGAATGTTTCAAGGATGAGTCAAAATGATTGGAATGTATTCCGTCTTCTTTTAAAAATAAAGTTTTCCCTGATTTAAAGTTCAAGGTGTTCCTGGGAGTCGATTACTCATTCACACATGTATTGAAATTATTACTGAATTGGGCAAACTGTTTTATTTCAGACAGGCTCTCTGTTAATTACAACACACACATACTTCTCTCTATCACTTCCCTATCACTTCTTAATGGACTCTCTTAAAGAACATGACCAAGACTCTCTAAATGGGTGTTCTCTCTCTCTCTCTCTCTTTCTCTGTCTGTCCGTCTCTCTCTCACTTTCTCTCTCTATCTCTCTCTCTCACTGTCTCTCACTCTAACTCTCTCTCACTCTATCTCTCTCACTCTCCATCTCTCTCTCTCTTTCTCTCACTCTTTCTCTCATTCTCTCTCTCCCTCTCTCACTCTCTCTCTCTCTCTCTCTCTCTCTCTCTCTCTCTCTCTCTCTCTCTCTGTCTCGGCATCTGATGTCCTTTGCTTCCTGCAGACAGCAAACTACATTTCTGACACAAAAGCAGCCATGATCTGACAGAGTGGTGCACCAGGCTCCAGGGTGCAACAACCTCTCTTCATCCTGCGTCTTATGGTTTTACAGTCTTTTTTTCTGACCTTTGGTGAACTTTCTCTAAGACAATGTCCTCATTTACAGTTTCCTACAATGCCTGATCCATAACTGTTACTTAAGGTTACATTCGTCTGTGTTCCTATTGGTGGTTCTGTCACATTTAATATCAGCTCATCCTCCACTCTGAGGGACTGCGTCGGTAGGAGAGGTACAGTGCACAGTGGCTGCACTGTGTACCACCGCAAAATGCACTGCTGGTACTCATCCAGGCTACTCCAACCCCCAAAACCGCCATCTCTACCACCAAGAATGAGAATCTGTGTTGCATTGGGGAAGGGAATGTTAGAACATAGCATATTATAGCCCACAATGTTGTGCGGACATTTTATTCTGCTCTAAGATCTCTCTAACCCTTCCCTCCCACATAGCCCCCCATTTCTCTATCATTCATGTGGCTATGAGTCTTTTAAATGTCCCTAATGTGTCTGACCCCACAATCCCTGCAGACAGTGCGTTCCACACACCCACCACTCTCTGTGTAAAAAACTTACCCCTGACATCCCCCTTATACCTTCCTCCAATCACCTTAAAATTATACCCCCTCGTGTTAGCCATTGTTGCCCTGGGAAAAAGTCTCTGACTGTCCACTCGATCTATGCCTCTTATCATCTTGTACACCTCTATCAAGTCACCTCTCATCCTCCTTCTCTCCAAAGAGGAAAGCCCGAGCTCACTCAACCTATCCTCATAAGACATGCTCTCCAATCCAGGCAGCATCCTGGTAAATCTCCTCTGCACCCTCTCTAAAGCTTCCACATCCTTCCTATAATGAGGCGACCAGAACTGAACACAATACTCCAAGTGTGGTCTGACCAGAGTTCTTTACGTTCCTCAGGTTGCTGATCTACATGGTGGACATTGGCAGCGTGGATTACCGCAGAATGCCAGGTAACCCCAGGTTAAGCAAAACTGCAGAAACGCCGTTGCCCGGCGTTTGGTACAGACCAGAAGATCCACCGCACTTTCCACATCTTGTATGTTCCTCAGCTTCTCCATATGAAACTTTGGGATAAGTATTGTACTACTGCTGAAAATATTCCTGATCATATTATTGTCAGACTTGCAGCTCATTCCCATCTGAATTAGGTTAGATTGATGTCATATACACCAGAGTGCAATGAAATTCCTTGTGTGCAATGAAGGACATAAATGCCATATGCTGGGGTATTTTTTCCTGATAATCATGATCCCGATGGAAAAAAAACATCAAGCTGAAATATGAACCATCTCTCCAGACGCTGTCTGACCTGTTGAGCATTTCCAACATCTATTATCATCCATTTTTGGATTTCAAAGGCAGAGGTATTGAATTTTAATCCTTTGAGATAACATTACGGTTAGCAAGGGGGATCCAGATTTGAACTGGGAACCATTTGATCTGCAGCCATATGCTCTACCACTGAGCCATACCCCCAACAGTTGCTACTATTTCAAAATAAAGTTCAGAAACTGTTCAGAAACTTCAATTTCAAAATAAACTTCAAAATTAAACATTCTGTAGGATAGAACAGGATAAGCAATTATAAATGTTGGCTTGTAAAAGTTGGAGAGTTTTCAATAAATTACCAACAATTGCTTTAAGAACTTTCAGAACTTCTCAATCGTGCCATCAATACCACCATCTGAATTTAAGCCATTGATATCATCAACAGGAATGATGCAGGGTTTTCACTCGAAACTTTGACAATTCCTTCCCACCCCATCCCACACCCCCTGCAGATGCTGCTTGACCCAATGAATTTCTCCAGCAGGTTGTTTGTTGGTCCAGATTGCAGCGTCTGCAGTCTCTGGTGTGTCTCAACTGAAAAATAACTATTAGTTACTGACTCTGATGAAAGAACGTTGAGGGATACCAGTATGTCTGGAAGGTGAATGGAATGTTGGCTTTTATTGCACAAAGTATGGAGTATAAAAGTTTTGTTGTAGCTTTACAAGGCACCGGTGAGCCTGCACCTGGAGTGCTGTGCACGTTCTTGGTCTCCATGTGTAACAGAGGATGTGTTCACATTGGAGCCAGTGCAGAGAAGGTTCACAAGGTTGACTGCTAGAATGGAAGAGGTGACATATGAAGAAAGGTGGAGCACATTGGACCCATGCTCACAGGAGTATAGAAGAATGAGAAATGATCTTATTGAAACACAGAAAAGTTCTAAGGGTGACTGTCAAGGAAGATTAAAAAAATATTGGAATATTGTGTGAAGTTCTGTCCCTCTTAATTAACAAACCAAATGCAAAATTGTTACACAAAATTGTTGCAAAGAAAGTAATGGGAATTTGTTACATGAAATATAACATGAAGATTTTAACAAATTAAACAGAAATTTCACATGAAATTGTTGCAAGAAATGTAACAAGAAATTGTTGGTGAAAAAAGTGACACAAGATTGTTTCAGGAACTGTAACCCAAAATTCTTGCAAAAATAACAAAAATTCTTGCAAGAAATGAAAGCAAAATTGTTGCAAAAAAGTAACACAAAATGGTTACAAAAAATGTAACATAAAATTTGTTCAAAAAACGTAACACAAAATTGTTGCAAGAAAAGTAACACTAAATTGTTGCAAAAATATAACATGAAATTATTGCAAAAAAGTAATTCAAGTTGTTGCAAGAAATGTAACAAGAAATTGTTGGGAAAAAAGTAGCACAAAATTGTAGCCTGAGGTGTAATGTGAAATTGTTGCTAATAAAAGTAACTAATAATTGTTGTAAGAAATGTAGTGCGAAATTGTTGCGAGAAGTGTAATGCAAAATTGTTGCAAAAATGTTATGTGAACTTGTTGCAAAAACGTAAAGCAAAATTGTTGTAAAAATGCAAAATTGTTGCAAAAAAGTAATGCAAAATTGTTGCAAAAAATGTAAGAGAAATTTTTGCAAAAAACAAGTAATGTGAAATTGCTGCTGAAGAAGTAACACCAAATTGTTCCACGAAACGTAATGCGAAATTGCTGCAAGAAATGTAATGCAAAGATACTGCAAGAAATTGTTGCAAGAAATGGAAAGTGAAATTGTTGGAAAAAAGTAATGTGAATTTGTTTCAAGAACTGTAACAGGAAATTCTTGCAAAACAGTAACAAGAAATTGTAGCATGAAAGCGAAATTGTTGCAAAAAATGCAATGAGAAATTGTTTCAAGAATTGTAACAGGAAATTCTTGCAAAAAAGTAACAAGAAATTGTTGCATGTAAGTGAAATTGTGAAAAATGTAATGCAAAATTGTTGCAAGAAAAGTAATGTAAAATTGTTGCAAGGAAAGTAACATAATTGTTGCAAAAATGTAATATGAAATTGTGGCAAAAAAGTAAAGTGAAATTGTTTCAAGACAACATAAAATTGTTGCAATAAACTAACACAAAATTGTTGCAGAAAAAGTAACATGAGATTGTTACTAATAATGTAACATGAAACTTTTGCAAAAAAGTAACGCAAAATTGTTGCAAAAAAAGTAACGCAAATTTTTGATTCACCTGCACCTCCCTTAATATCATCTACTGCATTCGGTGCTCCAAGTGTGGCCCCCTCTACATTGGTGAGACCAAATGCAGACTAGATAACAGCTTCACAGAACACCTGCACTCTGTCTGTAACCACCATCTGCATCTCCCCATTGCCAGTCACTTCAACTCCCCCCTCCCACACTATCACTGATATGTCAGTCCTCAGCCTCCTCCGCTGCCAGGAGAATTCCAAGTGCAAACTGGAGGAACAGCACCTCATTTTCCACCTTTGAACCTTGCAGCCTAACGGCATGAACATTAAATTCTCCATGTTAAGTAATCCCCACACCCCTTCCCCACACCCCACCAATCATGCTTCTTTTTTTCCCTTTCCTAGTCTATCTCTCTTTTCACTACCCACTTTTCTTTCTCTCCTTACCTTTGACCCATCCCCTGGTGGATCTGCTCTCCCCTCCTCCCCCGCACCTGCCTATCGCTATCTTTTACCTGCATCTACCTATCGCCACCTCGTGCCCCCCTGTCTCCCCTCTTTTGTCCACCTATCACTGCTCTGCTTTTCCCTCCTACATATTGGGCTTCCCCTTTTCCTATCTTCAGTCCCAAAGAAGGATCTTGACCTGAAATGTTGACCGCCTGCTTTTCTCCACGGATGCTGCCTGGCCTGCTGAGTTCCTCCAGCATCATCGTGTTTTTCATCTAGATTCCAGCATCTGCAGTCCTTTGTTTCTCAACGCAAATGTTTTGCCTGGTATGTAACATGAAATTGTAGTAAAAAAAGATAAAGAAATGAAAACGATTCTTGATAATCCTGATGAAAAAATCATCAACCTGAAGTATTAGCTGTCTTTTCAGAGGCTATCTGATCTATTGAGCATATCCAACATCTATTACCATTTATTTTTGGATTTCTATGATTACCAAATGTGGAGGTGTTGAATTTTAATCCTTTGAGATAACATAAGGGTCAACGAGGGGGCACCCAGATTTGAACTGGGGACCATTTGATCTGCAGTCAAATGCTCTACCACTGAGCTATACCCCCAATGCATGCTACAACTATCTTGTACTTTAAAATAATATGTTCTGTAGGATGAAATGCTCTGAGCAATTATAAATGGATGCTTGTAAAAGTTGGAGCATTTTCAAGAATTTACCAAGAATTACTTTAAAAGCTTTCTGATCTTCTCAATGATGGCCCAATACCACCAGCTGAATTTATACCTTTAATATCATTGACTGGAATGAGGCAGGGTTTTGACCCAAAACATCGACAATTCCTTCCTCCCCTCAGATGCAGCTCAACCTGCTGAGTTCCTCCAGCAGATTGTTTGTTGCTCCAGATTGCAGCATCTGCAGTGTCTAGTGTCTCAACTGAAAAATAACTATTACTGACTGCTTCTGATGAAAGATTGTTGAGGAACACCAGCATGTCTGGAAGGCTAATGGAACATTGGCCTTTATAGCACAGGGTACAGAGTATAACATTTAGAAAGCTTTGATGTAGCTTTACAGGGTGCTGGTGAGCCTGCACCTCAAGTGCTGTGCACATTCTTGGTCTCCATATGTAACAGATGATGTGTTCACATTGGAGCCAGTGCAGAGAAGGTTCACAAGGTTGACTGCTGGGATGGAAGAGGTGACATATGAAACAAGGTGGAACAGGTTGGACCCATGCTCATGGGAGTATAGAAGAATGAGAAATGATCTTATTGAAACGCAGAAAAGTTCTGAAGGTGACCAACAAGGAGGATATTGAGATATTTCCCCCTAGTGGGGGGTATCCAGAACAAGGGATCATAGTTTCAAAATATGGTTGTCCATTTCAGATGGCGATAAGGAAGAACTTCTTCTCTCAGGTAATTGTGAATCTTAGGAATTCTCTGTCCCAGTGAGCTGCAGAGATGCATCATTCAATATATCCAATGTGTGGACTGTGGGACATTTGAACTGCACAGAATCGAGGGATATGATGAGGGGGCAGGAATGTAATGCTGAGGCCACAGTTATAAAAGCCACATTCTTTACGACAGAACCACACTCCAACTGGCCTCCACCTGCTCTCTTCACTACTTATGTTTCTCTCTTGAGAGATGATGCTGACTATATCGAATATCTGCAATATTTCCCCTTTAGATTTTATTCCCACTTAGTCGAATTTTCCTCCTTTGCGATAACATAAGGGTCAGCAAGGGGGCACCCAGATTTGAACTGGGGACCACTTGATCTGCAGTCAAATGCTCTACCACTGAGCTATACCCCCAATGCACACTTCAACTTGCTTGTACTTCAGAATAAAATCTTCCAGAGGAATGAAGACTATGATGGATTTAGGAAGATCATGTATGAAAGTTGGAGTATTTCCAAGAAGTTTCTTGATTCCAAGATTTCAAGAAGGAATTGCTTAAAAAAATCTGATCTTTCAACAATGCTGCCAGAATGTTGATGCTGAATATTACAGACGTGCTGAGGGGAGACACAAGAGACGGCAGATGCTGGAACCTGGAGCAACACACAATCTGCTGGAGGAACTCAGCGGGCTGAGCAGCCTCTGTGGGCGGAAAGGAATCGCTGACATTTCTGATCGCGACCCTTGAGGTGTGTTTAACCTTCATTATTTCTTATAATATAAAGGTCAGTGTGTTCTGGTTCAGGTTTCAGATGGGAGCCTCTTTATCCACAGTCTAATGCGTACACTAAGCTATACTCCAAGATATCATTATTTACTTCATGTAACGTTAACCATTCATTTCTTTTTTTGTGGAATATATCCTTCCATTGCTTTAACCTTCACTTATTGAACTGCCACAGGCTCATCGACAGAAGTGCAGTGTAATATTTACACACATATTGGTGGAATGGTATGCTATTTTGTCCACGATGAAACCAAAATGGATGCCCAAGTGGAGAGCCAAGTAGTTTCTTCCAGCACAACTAACGTCAACATTACAGTGTCACACAGAGCCATCGTTGATATAAACACCAACAAGTGAAGGCGATGGGGTCAGAAGCTGGCTGAGAAATTGATCAGCAGGATTGATGTGAAGAAATCTGGTCACCACCCCCCAAACATGCTGGAAAATTTGCAAACACTTTCACACCGGGTCACCTCCGCCTCCTGTTGGTGGGAGTTGAACCCCAGGATGGAGTCATAGAGTCAAAGATCAATACAGCATGGATACAGGCCCTTCAGCCCAACAAGTCCATGCCAACCACATTGTCTACCTAGCTAGTCCCAATTTCCTGTGTTTGCCCCCATATCCCTCCAGGCCCCTCCCCTCCATGTACCTATTCCAAGTGTTTCCTAACTGATACTATTGAACCTGCCTCAACCACTTCCGCTAGAAGCTCATTCCATATACTCACCACCGTTTGCATGAAAACGTTGCCCCTCAGGTCCATTTTAAATCTTTCCCCTCTCACCCTAAACCTATGCCTCCTAGTTTTGGACTCCCCTACCCTGGGGAAAAGACTGTTATCATCCGCCTTATCTATGCCTCTCAAATTTTTAAACATTTCTATAAGGTCACGCCTCATTCTCCTACATTTCAAGGAGAACTTCTCCCTATAACTCAGGCCCTCTAGTCCTGGCAATATCCTCGTAAATCTTTCCTGCTCTCATTCCAGTTTAACCATGTCTTTCCTATAACAGAGTGACCAAAACTGACCAAAATAATTCAAAAGGAGATGAACCAAAATGATTGGAATGTATTCTGTCTCCGTTTAAACATAAATTTCACCCCAATCAACTTTCTTTTATCAAAATCATAGTTATTGACAGTGATTTTTCAATGGATGGTATTAATGGCTTGAATTCAGATGGTGCTATTGATGGTATTATTGAAAGACCAAAAAGTTTTTTTAAAGCAATTTCTGGTAGATAATACTCCAATTTATACAAGGCATCTTTCACAATCACTCATGGGATTTTATACTACAAAGCATTTTATTCTGAAGTGCAATTGAGCTATAGTAGGTACTGGGGGTATAGCTCAGTGGTAGAGCATTTGACTGCAGATCAAATGGTCCCCAGTTCAAATCTGGGTGCCCCCTTGCTGACCCTTATGTTATCTCAAAGGATGAAAATTCAACACCTCCACCTTTGGTAATCACAGAAATACAAAAATGAATGGTAATAGACGTTGCGTGTGCTCAGCAGGTCAGGCAGCACCTGAAAGGCAATTAATATTTCAGTTGGTGTTTTTTCATCAGAATCGTAACTATTAAGAAAAATACCCCAGCATATGGGGTTTATAGTCTAGTCAGAAATAATTTCAGCAATGGTACGAAACTTATCCCAAAGTTTTGTATAGAGGAAGCGAGGAATTTGCAAGATGTGAAAAGTGCAGTTGATCTTCTGGTCTGTCCCAATCCCTAGGCAGTGGTATTTCTGCTGTTTTGCTTAACCTGAAGTTAAAGTAATTGGCACTGTTGATGTCTACTATATAGGTAACCAACCTGAGAAATTTGAATAACATTCCTGTCCCCAAACTATACATAAACTATATATAAATGTATAATTTATGTATGATTTATATTCTGTGTGTTGTCTGTACCTACATGCTTGTGATGCTGCTGCAAGCAAATTTTTCATTGTACCTGTACCTCACTGCACTTGTGCATAGAACACAGAACATAGAACACTACAGCACAGTACAGGCTCTTCGGCCCACAATGTTGTGCCAACATTTTATCCTCCTCTAAGATCTATCTAACCCTTACCTCCCACATAGCCTGCTATTTTTCTATCATTCATGAGTCTATCTAAGAGTCTCTTAAATTTCCCTAATGTATCTGCCCCCACAACCTCTGCTGGCAGTGTGTTCCATGCACCCACCACTTTCTGTGTAAAAAACTTACCCCTGACATCCCCTCCAATCACCTTAAAATTATGTCCCCTCGTGTTAGCCATTGTCGCCCTGGGAAAAAGTCTCTGACTGTCCACTCAATCTATGCCTCTTATCATCTTGTACACCTCTATCAAGTCACCTTCTTTCCAAAGAGAAAAGCCCTAGCTCGCTCAACCTATCCTCATAGGACATGATCCCCAATCCAGGCAACGTCCTGGTAAATCTCCTCTGCATCCTCTCTAAAGCTTCCACCCTTTCTATAATGAGGCGACCAGAACTGAACACAATACTCAAAGTGTGGTCTGACCAGAGTTCTGTAGAACTGCAACATCACCTCGCGGCTCTTGAACTCAATACTTCAACTAATGAAGGCCAACACTCCATATGCCTCCTTAACAACCCTATCAACCTGTGTGGCAACCTTGAGGGATCTTTGGATGTGGACCCCAAGATCCCTCTGTTCCTCCACACTGCTAAGAGTCCTGCCATTAACCCTGTATTCTGCCTTCGAATTCGATCTCCCGAAGTGTATCACTTATTGCACACAGCAATAAACTTACATTGACATGACTTGACTTGAACTAAACAGATTGTCCGTGATCTAAAGTTTAATATGTCCCTGGAAGTTGATTACTCATTCTCAAATCTATAAAAATCATTAATGAATTGGGAGACTCTGTTTTATTGATGCAATCATGAAGAAGGCATGCCAGCGGCTCTACCTCATTAGGAGTTTGAGGAGGTTCAGAATGTCATCAAAGACTCTTACAAATTTCTATTGATGTACAAAAAAAGGAATAACGAGGTCGTGTTCATGGGTTCATGGACTGTTCAGAACTCTGGTGGCGGAGGGGAAGAAGTTGTTCCTGAGTTATTGAGTTTGGGTCTTCAGGTTCCTGTACCTCCACCCCAATGGTAATAATGAGAAGAGGGCATGTCCTGGATGGGGAGGGTCCTTAGTGACGGATGCCGCCTTCTTGATGCACCGCCTCTTGAAGATGTCCTTGATGGTGGGGAGGGTTGTATCCATGATGGAGGTGGCTAAGTCTACAGCCTCCGTACCAGGTGGAGAGCATCCTGACCGGTTGCATCACAGCCTGGTATGGAGGCTCCAATACACAGGATCACAAGAGGCTGTAGACTTAGCCATCAGGGAGACCCATTGTTTATCTCTTTCTCTCTCTCACCTTTCTAATTTCTCTCTAAGCATCATCAGGACTCTTTTAATTAATGTGACAGAAATCGCTCTAGATGGGCATAGAAATCTGAAAGAAACTTCAAATGCTGGAGTGCTGACTTGTTGATTTCCTCCAGCATTTTGTGTGCTGCTTCAGATGCGGGACCTCTGAAATAAAATTCAGAATCAGATTTATTATCACTGACACATGACGTGAAATTTGTTGCTTTGCCAACATTTCAGGTTGAAATCCTGCATTACGACTGCTCGACCACTGTTGTAACCTGAGGACGACCTGTAATTCCAGATTTCCAACTTCTGCTTTTGGTGGGATCTTCACTGGTCCTGATGCAGGGTTTCCACCTGAAACAGCAACAGTTCCTTTCCTCCCACAGATGTTTCTCGACCTGCTAAGTTCCTCCAGCAGATTATTTGTTCCTCCAGTAGACACAACCTTAATCAGGAGACTGTAGCAACACTATGACCACTTTGCACTAAAATGGACTTTTGTTCTAATTGTGTTCTTTCTCGTAAAATTGTGTATAATTTATGTTTTTCTTGTGAATGCTGCTTATATGATGCTCTGTGCCTGTGATGCTGCTGCAAGTAAGTTTTTCATTGCACCTGTGCACACATGGACTTGTGCATGTGACAATAAACTCGACTTTGACTTTGAGATTGTTCGTTGCTGCAGATTCCAGCATCTGCAGTCTCTTGTGTCTCCAATAACTGTGGTCAATTTAAATGAGCACAAAGCTGGTGTGGAAGGAGAGTAACGACTGCAACCCAGAGGGCTTTAAGTGTGTCCTTTACCCATCACACAAAAGATGACAATGGTTGGAAGGAACCTACAGAGGGTCATTCCCATTGTTCAGAACACAACCTGGCCTGCAATGCAGGAAGAAAGAGATAATCAGGTGTTGAATGTGTAATGTAAATAAGGGGGCACCTGGATTTGAACCAGGGACCTCTTGATCTGCAGTCAAATGCTCTACCGCTGAGCTATACCCCCATCTCACTCCTTATCCATTCAGCCATCATTTCATGCAGCAGGGAGTGACCAATGACTTCCACACAGCTCTGATTTATCTAGGACCCACTTCCCAGCTGGATGGGATCTTCACACACATACCAGAGCAAACCTCGGCCTCATTCCCAGCATCTCCAATGTCAGCTTGGGGAAGAGAGCCAATCACAGACCTGAAATACAAACCATGTTTCTTCCTTGCCCTGACCTGATTTCTGTGAACAGATCCTCCCCAGGTTACGAACACCTGCCAGTACGTACGAACAAGGACTCGGGAGACCAGGGGGATGGATTGGCCCATTGCAGGCACCTTCTGCCATGGAGGGACTTGGATGCATTTTCGACTTGCAAACTGTTTGGGTCACAAACAGTTCTCAGGAACAGAGCCTGGGGAACAACCTATAAGTCCAGATTTCTGTCATCTGGGAGGAAGGTCTGGAGCTCTGCGGCTGGAATTCAAACCCACTGGCGGTGGGGAGGACGGAATCAGTGCACAGATGGGGGTGGGAGCTTTCCACAGCAGGTCTGAAATCTCCCACATCTCTGGCTGAACGGCCTCGCTTGATGCTCGGACTGTTCCACTGTGTTCATCAGCTGAGACTCACCGTGAGCTCCGTGACCATTGAAACAAGAGTGGAAAATGATGGAAAAGCTCATGCAGCACCTGATAAGATAAGATTTCTTTATTAGTCACATGTACATCAAACACAGTGAAATGCATATTTTTTGCGTAGAGTGTTCTGGGGGCAGCCCCCAAGTGTCGCCATGCTTCTGGTGCCAACATAGCACGCCCACAACTTCCTAACCCGTACGTCTTTGGAACGTGGGAGGAAACCGGAGCACCCGGAGGAAACCCACGCAGACACGGGGAGAACGTACAAACTCCTTACAGTCAGCGGCCAGAATTGAACCTGGGTCACTGGCGCTGTAATAGCGTTACACTGACCGTTACACTACCGTGCCTGTGCAAAGAGAAACGACCAAAGACCCAGTGACCCTTTGTCGGAACAGAAGCCAGCTCTTTCTCTTTCCACAGATGCTGCCTGACCTGCTGAGGTTTCGCCAGCATTTTCTGGTTTGGTTTCAGATTTTGAGCATCTGAGGGTTTTTTGTTTTCCATTCACTATTGAGTCTTGTGCCATACTGATTTGCAAAAGTATTGCCGGTCCCTCATCATTGCTGGGCCTACAACTGGCACATCATTCCCAGCAGCTCTGCGGGAGCACCTTCAGCAGAAGGACTCACTGTTCGATGAAGGCAGCTCACCACCACCTTCTCAAGGGGTGATTAGGGATGGACAACAAACACTGACCTTGGCAGTGACCCATGTCACCGAACTTCTCCAGATGTTACTGTTGAAAGTATCCTAACTGGCTGCATCATGGTCTGGGACGGCAATTCAAATGCACAGGAATGTAAGAAGCTGCAGAGAGTAGTGGACTCTGCCCAATACTTCATGGGAACATCCCTCCCCACCATGGGTAGTGTCTACAGGAGGCGTTGCCTCAAGAAGGCAACATCCATCATCAAAGATCCCCACAATCTGGGCTATGCCATCTTCTCGCAGCTCCCATCAGGCAGGAGGTACAGAAGCCTGAAGCCCCACACCACCAGGTTCAAGAACAGCTACCTCCCTTCAAACATTCGGTTCTTGAACCAACCGGCACAGCCCTAATCACTACAGTTTAGCAACACTATGGCCACTTTGATCACTTCGCACAAAAATAGACTTCTTTTTTTGTTCTTTCTTGTAAAAATTGTGTATAATTTATGTTTAATTTATGTTTTTCTTGTGAATGCTGCTTAAATGATGCTCTGTGCCTGTGATGCTGCTGCAAGGAAGTACTTGTGCATGTGACGATAATCTCGACTTCGACTTCACCCCATATCCTGAAAAGTTAATGTACAAAAGAAGTCACTAGTCGCCTCAAACCGCCCGACTGTCACAGACTGGAGGGTGTAATCCAGTTCAATTCATTATGGAGGGAATGCCACATTGCCAGAGGAGTCGCCTTCTGGTTGAGATGAATGTTTGCAATGCAATTTATCCATAGAACATATAGAACATAGAACAGTACAGCACAGAACAGGCCCTTCGGCCCACAACGTTGTGCCGACATAGCTATTCCCTCCTACCTACAGAATGCCCATGTCCCTCCATTTTCCTCTCTTTCATGTGCCCCTCTTAAAAGCCCCCAATGAATTTGCCTCCACCACCCTATCAGGCAACGCATTCCAGGCATCCACCACTCTCTCAGTAAAAAACGTACCCCTCACGTCTCATCTGAATCTACTCCCTCTCACCTTAAATGCATGCCCTCTGGTATTGGAGCGCTCAATAATGGGAAAAAGATATTGCTTGTCAACCCTATCTATGCCCTTCATAATTTTATACACTTCCAACAGATCACCCCTCAGCCTCCACCGCTCCAGAGAAAAGAACACAAATTTGTCCAGCCTCTCCTGATAGCACATGCCTTCCAATAATAACAATGAAGAGTTATTTCCATTGATAAGGAGGATTGCAGACCTAGAACACTGGCAGACTCGATAACTGATTCCACATCCCACTACCATACTGACATGTCTGTCCATGGTCACCTTCTGTATGCAGAGCATCACTGCCTCCTCTGTGGCCTCCTTTGGGGGATAGGTGATTTCTAATGAGAAGCTTTTACACAGGGTTTAGACCCTCAATGTTGAGTGACAGAAGGACTTTTTTTATGTTTCAAAAATAAACTTTATTCATAATAAAAAAATATACAAAGGAAGAAACAGTGCAAAACTTTTACATTCATGGTCATTTCATTCAGTAATGTTAACATTTATTTAAACCATTACCACCCTGGGTGATGCACCCTTTCATTATTTGAGGGGCTTCCCCACCCAACTCAGCCCCTCTGTGTGCGGTAGTGGAAGGAGTCCAGACTGTGGTCCTTCCCCACAGAGCCTTTGCATTGGCTGCCCTGAGCTTCAGTGCATCCCTCAGCACGTACTCCTGCAGCCTGAAGTGTGCCAGTCAGCAGCGTTCCCTCACAGACATCTTGCTGTGCTGGGAGACCAAGTTTCGGGCAGACCAAAGGGCGTCCTTCACCGAGGTGATGACCTTCCAACAGCATCTGCTGTCTGTCTCGGTGCAAGTCCCCAGAAACAGCCCATAGATCGGAGAGTCCTCTGTCATGCAGCTGCTGGGGATGAACCGGAACATGGACCCTTGCATCCGTCTCCGCACCCTCTGAGCAAATCCACAGTGGGCAAAGAGGTGGGTGACCGTCTCCTCCCCACTGCAGCCATTCTGAGGGCAGCGTGCATTGGGGATGATGTGTCATCTGTACAGGAAGGATCCTACTTGAGGGTCCCTCTCACTGCCAGCCAAACGAGGTCTTGGTGCTTGTTGGTGAGTTCTGGCGACGAGGCGTTCTGTCAGATGGTTTGGACAGTTTACTCAGGGAACCATCCCACAGTATCCATGGAGTCCCTGTCCTGCAGTGTCTGCAGGACATTCCGTGCTGACCACTGCCTGAATGGCTTATGGTCAAAGGTGTTTACTTGGAAGAACTCCTCCACAAAGGACAGGTAGTGTGGCAACGTCCAGCTGAATGGGACGTTGCGCGGCAACGGGGCCAGACCTACCCTCCGCAACACCGGGGACAGGTAAAACCTCAGCACGTAGTGACACTTGGTGCCCAGGTACACTGGGTCCACGCACAGCCTGATGCAGCCACACATGGTGGTGGTCATCATGACGAGGGCAACGTTGGGTACACTTTTGCCCCCATTCTCTGGGGACTTGTGCATCGTGACCCATTGGCCTCGCTCCATCATGGACCCCCAGATAAACTGGAAGTTGTCCCAGGTGATTATCGAGGTAGAGGAGCGAGGAACAGGCCACACTTGCGCCAAGTACAGCTGCCCTGAGAGCACATCTCACCAAGTTCTTCCCAGTTATTGGCAGAGAACCCCGGTTCCACAAACCCAATTTTTGTTTGACCTTCCCAATCCACTCCAGCCAATTCCTGTAACACATTGGCCCCTCCGAACCAGATCCCCAGCAACTTCAGGTAGTCCGACCTGACAGTGAAGGGGATGTTGGATCATTCGGGCCAATTACTGAAGAGCACGGCCTCGCTCTTCCTGCGGTTGACTCTGGCCCCCGATGCCAACTCAAGCTGGTCACAGATGCTGATCGATCTGTGAACTGACCTTGGGTCCGAGCAGAAGACGGCGACATCGTCCATGTACAGGGAGGTTTTTGACCTGTGTGCCTCCACTGCCTGACAATGTCGTCCCTCTTACGCTCTCGTCCTTCCTGATGGATTCAACTAAGGGTTCAGTGCAGCACATAAACAAGACAGGGGAGAGTGGACAACCCTGCCTGACCCCAGACTTGATGGGGAAACTCTCTGTCTCCCACCTGTTGATTTGGACTGTACTATGGATATCTGTGTAGAGCAGTTGGATCCAATTTCTGATTCCTTCCCCAAAACCCATTTTGGAGAGCACGTCCAACATGTACGTGTGTGATATCCTGTTGAAGGCCTTCTCTTGGTCCAAGCTGACCAGGCAGCGATCCACCCCTCTGTCCTGCACATAGGTGATGGTATCCCTGAGCAGTGCAAGGCTGTCAAAGATTTTCCTGCCAGGTACAGCACAGGTTTGGTCCGGTGGATCACCTGTCTCAGAGCAGGCACTGGTCTTGGACAGGATCTGATAATACACATTCAACAGTGAAATGGGTCTCCAATTCCTGATGTCCTCTCTCTCCGCCTTCTGCTTGTTGACGAGGGTAATGATGCCCTTCCTCATGGAGTCTGACATGCTGCCAGCCAGAAGCATAGTGTCATACACTTCCAGCAGGTCTGGGCCCATCCAGTCCCACTGCATTCCTTAATGTGCTTAATGATCCAATGCCCCACCCTTGATCTCCCTGGGTTCCAACTTTTTCTGAAGCCCTTCGAGGTCTGTGTGGCTGGGGGTGCTGCAGTCCCTGGCTTCACCACCAGAGGCCAGCCTTGCATCACTTCCTGGGCCCTCTGAGTCTCTCTCTCACCTGACAAGATCTGTTTATGGAGGATGTCTCCCTACTTTTCCAACTCCTGCCTCCAGCTCAGCTTTGAAATGTTCCAAGGTGCTTGTCAATGTGAAAAAAACAACAGGTATGTTGTAGAATTTCTAGTTGGCCCAGATGGTTTATGCCAGTTTTCAAGCTTCACACAAGATGCCCAACTGCATTTAAACCAATTACTGCAGTCTTTTTTTTTACCATTTAGTTAACAATTTGACATTTTAATGCCTCTATGTTTTTGTCCTCAACTCTCCATGTGTGCTGAGTTCCACATTCTCCTTCAGACTTTGGGTAAATTTCTTCTGAATTTCCTTTGGGATTTGTTGATGACTGTCTTATATTAATGACTCCTGTTAGATTTCTCCCATAGATGGGAACATCTTTTTTTATTTTCACCTTTTGAAAGCCCAATGATACTGTCTCAGAACTCGATAAGAGAAACGGTGGGGGGGTTGACAGGCTTGTGAAAGAATGTGAGTTACAGGGAAGTGAATGGGGATTGATGGGATTGCTCTGAGAACTGAGATAGATTCGATGGGATGAATGGCCTCCTATGTCATAATATAGTGAAGGGATATCTGGATACAAACCTGTGACCATTTCATCTGCGGTTAAATGCTCTGTCAGTGAGGCACACCCTACTCAAAAAGGGTTCCATTTTGAATGTAACAGTTATACAATGCAGGAGATAAGGTGGTTAAGAAGGCTTATGGAATGCTTGCTTTCAATAATCGAGGTATTGAGTACAGGAGTCAAGAAGTTATGATACAGCTCTATGGAACCCTGGTAAAGCCGCAGTTAGAGTATTGCGTGCAGTTCTGGTCACCTCACTATGGGAAGGATGTCAAGGCTTTAGAGAGGGTGCAGAGGAGGTTTACAAGGATGCTGCCTGGATTAGAGGGCATGTGCTATCTGGAGAGGCTGGACAAACTTGGGCTCTTTTCTCTGGAGCAGCAGAGGCTGAGGGGTGATCTGTTGGAAGTGTATAAAATTATGAGGGGCATAGATAGGGTGGACAAGCAATATCTTTTTCCCATTATTGAGTGCTCCAATACCAGAGGGCGTGCATTTAAGGTGAGAGGGGGTAGGTTCAGAACAGACTTGAGGGGTACGTTTTTTACTGAGAGAGTGGTGGATGCCTGGAATGCGTTGCCTGATAGGGTGGTGGAGGCAAATTCATTGGGGGCCTTTAAGAAGGGCTTGGATGGGCACATGAATGAGAGGAAAATGGAGGGATATGAGCATTCTGTAGGTAGGAGGGATTAGCTATGTCGGCACAACGTTGTGGGCCGAAGGGCCTGTTCTGTGCTGTACTTTCTATGTTCTATGTTTCATGTTCTATAACAGGAATTTGCCTAAATACGGGTCCTCCCCAGGTTACAAAAGGTTTGTATCCTGAACAGTTTGCAAGTCAGAAATGTGGTTGCCCGGCAACATATTTAAATAAAAACATAGACCAAACAAGGACAACATGTAGCAAGGTGGGCAACCAGAGCCATTCAGATTTCTCTGCAAGATGCAATGATATCACCGTGGACTGAGTTCCCACCCTGCAGAAGCTGCTTGCAGCCCCGCAGCAGCCGGTAAATCCATCCCCATCCATCCCGCCCGTCTCCCAAACACTCACTTGTATGTATTGGTATTGGTTTATTATTGTCACTTGTACCGAGGTACAGTGAAAAACTTGTCTTGCATACCAATTGTACAGGTCGATTCATTACACTGTGCTGTTACATTGAATTAGTACAGAGTGCATTGAGACAGTACAGATGAAAACAATAACAGTACAGAGTAAAGTGTCACAGCTACAGAGAAAGTGCAGTGCAATAAGGTGCAAGGTCACAACAAGGTAGATCATGAGGTCAGAGTCCATCTCGTCGTATAAGGGAACTGCTCAATAGTCTTATCACTGTGGATTAGAAGCTGTCCTTGAGCCTGGTGGTATGTGCTCTCAGGCTCCTGTATGAACTCTCGACCTCAGAGGGCTGTAGACTTTCAGTTATTGAATTAATTCAAAGCGGATGGATTTCTGGATATAAAGGAAAGACAGGGCTATGGGGAAAGTGCGGCAACGTGAAGCTGAAGTGGAATATCGGCTGTGATCTTGATGAAGGGGGGGAGAAGGCTCAAAGGGTTGGATGGCTCCTGCTTCTAGTTGAATTGACCCATTGTGAAGGGGATATTTGGTTCATCAGCTCCATACCAGCTCCCAACAAGTCAATCCATCGGTCCCATTTCCCCCTACTTGTTTCCATTTAACTCTCCATCAACTCCCCTTTGATCCCTTTTGCCACTTACCCACTCTAAGGGGTAGGTTATAGCTGTCGCTTGACCCACCAGCACATCTTTGCAGTGTGGGAGGAAACTGGAGCATCCGGCAGGAATCCCATACATTGCTGGAGCCAATGTGCCAACTCCACGCAGATGGCACCCAAGGTCAGATCTGAAACAGTGAGACGTCCAGGTTTAATATTTCATTCCAGCTATTTCCTTCTGCAACAGAAGAGTAGAATATCTATTCATAAATGAGGGCTTTTGCTCTATATTGGTTCATTGAACAAGCAAATTACAAGCCCCAAAACCCATCACACATAGAGCAAGAACAAGCTTGGAAATGGTAAATTGGTAAATTTTGGTAAGTTGGTCAATTGAGCTATTTCCTTCTGCAACAGAAGAGTAGAATATCTATTCATAAATGAGGGCTTTTGCTCTATGTTGGTTCATTGAACAAGCAAATTACAAGCCCTAAAACCCATCACACATAGAGCAAGAACAAGCTTGGAAATGGTAAATTGGTAAATTTTGGTAAGTTGGTCAATTGGTTTATTATTGTCAAATGTACTGAGGTACAGTGAAAAACTTTGCTTTGCGTGTCATCCATGCAGATCATTTCATTACAAAGGGAAAACAGTAACAAAATGCAGAATAAAGTGTGTTACAGTTACAGAGAAAGTGCAGTGCAGACAGAAAATAAGGTGCAACGGCCACGATGAGGTAGATTGTGAGGTCAAGAGTCCATCTTATCGTACTAGGGAACTGTTCAATAGTCTTATAACAGCGGGATAGAAGCTGTCCTTGAGCCCGGTGGTATGTGCTTTCAGGCCTTTCTATCTTCTGCCCCATGGAAGGGGGGAGAAGAGAGAATGTCCGGGGTGGGTGGGGTCTTTGATTATGTTGGCTGCTTTACCGAGGCAGTGGGAAGTGTAGACAGAATCCGTGGAGGGGAGGCCAGTTTCCGTGACACATTGAGCTGTGTCTGCAAATTAGTTTCTTGCGGTCATGGGCAGAACAGTTGCCGTACCAAACTGCAATGGTCCCGGATAGGATGCTTTCTACGGCGCATCAATAAAAATTGGTGAGGGTCAAAGGGGATGTGCAAAATTTCTTTAGCCTCCTGAGGAAGTACAGGCACTGGGATTGAGCTATAGCATATTTAATTCAGAATTAACTTTGCAACCTTCCTTGGAAGAAAGAATAGATCATCACCTTCAGAAGGGAAAAGCAGAGGACAGCTCGAATTCGAAACAAGTATTTTTTGATCTCAAGTCAACTTGGTATTGGTATTGGTTTATTATTGTCACTTGTAACGAGGTACAGTGAAAAACTTGTCTTGCATACCGATCGTACAGGTCAATTCATTACACGGTACAGTTACATTGAGTTAGGGTGCATTGAGGTAGTACAGGTAAAAACAATAACAGTACAGAGTAAAGTGTCACAGCTACAGAGAAAGTGCCACAGCTACAGAGAAAGTGCAGTGCAATAAGGTGCAAGTTCACAACAAGGTAGATCATGAGGTCAGAGTCCATTTCATCAGAATCAGGTTTATTATCACTGACTTATGACATGAAGTTTGTAGTTTTGCGGCAGCAGTACAGTGCAAACACAAAATCTATAAATTACAAAAATAAATAAATAGTGCAAAACCAAAAGGAATATTGAGGTAGTGTTCGTGCATGCCCTCTGAGCTGCTCCACTTCATGCTGAGTGTCAAGCCAAGAGCCTGGGAGATCAGCAGAAAGAGCTCCAGATCTTGACACAACTTCTGACTACATCCCTTAACTGACATTAAGGCATTAAACTGACGATTTTACTGCTTTTAGATTGTGGGAGCTTTCCGTGCACATCCTCCTTATTGCTACCAAATGTTGCAGCAAATTTTGGTGAGGAGTGATTACGACAAGGAGCAAGGATGGACTGGGAAACATTTATTTGTGAAACTTAACATGAGTGGAGGAGGCACCTGGATGTAAAGGGCCATGCACACCCCACCACTGAACTATTGCCCATAAATTGTGGGTGCTCTCATAGGAAGGAACCTGTTAACAGATTTAGATGTGAAAAATAAGCAGCACATCAGGTCAGTCTAATCTGAAGCAAAGATCTCTGGACATGTCACCAATTGCAGTTCTACCGGACTACACCACCGTATGTCAGTAAGCAAGTCATGAGACTGGAAGTCATAAGATGCAGGGGAAACAATTTCAGCTTATCACACAGTCTCAGACTCCCTTTAACTAAGGTGCATTAATGCAATCTAACATCAAAACACTTATACAGTCAATTTATCTTTGTTGTTGCCTGAGGTGGCACTGTTCAGCTTCCAGATGGTTGCCATCAACACACTTGTTTGTGACCAAGAGCAAGGATTGACCAGAAAGCACAAACTACATTAAATGACCTTTCTTTGTGGAAGATAAACTGGGTTAAGGGGGCACCTGGAATTGAACCAGGGACCTCTTGATCTGCAGTCAAATGCTCTACCGCTGAGCTATACCCCCCTGACAGAGATGCCTGAATTGGGACATACTAAGATGGATTGAAACCAGTTCAAGTTCTCCATACAATCGACACACGCATCTCTTAATTAGAATCCCCTTCCAGCCAGGAGAGTTTATCGTGACAAGTCATTATCAATTGATGCTCTCATCACGCCTACTAACAGGACATGCCCCGTAATCTCAGGCTCTGAATAACAGAGTTTCTTCATCAGTTCTGTACTATTTGTTTACTTCTATGGGCTTTGATCTCTGCACCATTTTATTTGGAAATACTAAATACACATCCGCGTGTTTGGCTGAAGAGCTTCATTGTGGAGCAGACCTTCCCAAGCCTCTGTTCAATTCCAACTTCCTCTTGGCCAGGACATGACTGCAAGGAGGAGAAGTTGTTTTCTGCTGGGGCTCAGACCTTTGGGAACCTTGGGTCAAAATCTGGCACTGAGCCAGTGTGTTAGAGAGTCCACCTCATCTGCCCCCACCCTGACCTTTGACAACACACAAGATGCTGGAGGATCTTGCTGCTGACCTTTGACATGTCCTCAACAAAAGTATTCTATCGAAAGCATCATAATTTCAAAAACCTGTTTTGGGTTTCTTCCTTGGACTCTTGTTGCTCCAACATCACAAACCCCTCCTTGTCTTTGGAAACAAGTGTAGAGTATCCAACCCTTGCAACTTTTCAATTGTGCAGTGACATTAGTGAGTGATCCATGGCCTAATTCTATATCCCACAACACCACTGCCTAGCAAAAATTCATTAATTTGAGTTTTCAAATAAACACCTAATTTAATGTCTGTATTGTTCACTGGATAACCACCTGCCCTTCAGGTGGAGATTGCATGGATTAAGATCCAAAAGGCAACATGAATAATCATTGAGGTGGCCCTTGGATTTGAACAGAGGCCATTTACTCTGCAGAAGAATGTGCTTCTATTGAACTAGATTCACTCACAACTACAGCAACACTAAGAGGAAGCAATGTGTTAACATTCCAACGTAGGGGAATAAAAGGAGCATGCCAATTTGAACTAAAGATCTCTGGAGGTGTAGTGAATTGGCAGGAGGTACAGAAGCCTGAAGTCCCACAGCAGAGGGTTCAAGAACAGCTACTTCCGTTCAACCATTCAGTTCTTGAACCAACCTGCACAACCCTAATCACTAGAGTTTAGCAACTTTGATCGCTTTGCACTAAAATGAACTTTTTCTTGTTCTAGTTGTGTTCTTTCTTGTAAAAATTGTGTATACTTTATTTTTAATTTATGTTTTTCTTGTGAATGCTGTTTATATGATGCTATGTACCTGTGATGCTGCTGCAAGTAAGTTTCTCATTGCACCTGTGCACACGTGCACTTGTGCAGATGACAATAAACTCGACTTTAACTTTGAAGTGCTTTTCCACTGAGGTACATCCTTCACTTAGGGGATCGAACCATGAGATTGGAAATCATAAGGTGCAGGACAAACAATTTCAACTTTCCACACAGTCCTGGTCTCTTGCCCTTTCATTGGGATGCATTAATCCATAAGCTGATTTAAAGCACTTAAATGGTCAAAATCTGCAGCACATTGTCATCTACAGCAGTCCTGAAGGTTGATATATAGAGAAGAGTTTGGTAAATAACAATTGTTCCAAGAAGCAAGGCTTGACTAGGGAGTGTAAACTGGATTAAAAATACTAAGCTAAGGGGGCACCCGGATTTGAACCAGGGACCTCTTGATCTGCAGTCAAATGCTCTACCACTGAGCTATACCCCCATACAGTAAAGCATAAATTTGCAGATTTTAAAATGAAGTAAAAACAGTTCTAGCTTTGCACAAATTTCTACCCTTTCATCTTAATGGAGGCTGATTTCCCACCAGAAAGGTTCTTTCCCCACTCCCCGAGATCCCTATTCCATCAAATTATTCAATATCAAATAACACTCTCATCATTGCTGGTGAAAAGATGGTTCCCTAGTACCTCAGCATCTGACTAAGACTAACAGAGTCACTTCATAAATTCTGTGCTACGTATTTATTTCCAAAGAGACCTTGAGATGTGCACTATTTTATTCTGAAATGCTAAATATACATCCACCTGTCTGTCTGTACTGCTCCATTAATGTTTCAGAGTCCCTGGGCTCTATGTTCCAGGTCATTACCAGGTTTGAACCAGGGGGTTTTGGCCCAGCCCTTGAAATGTTCTTCATTGTGGGAGACTCCACAGAAATAGATCTCCTATCAAAGGATCATAATGTCAAAATCCTGATTTACATTTCCTCCTTGGTTTCCATGCTGGGGTGGGAATATTCGGGATCACACATCTCTCCTTGTTTTTAGTAACATGGAAACAAGAGTAGGGTATTCTAGTCCAGAAGTTCCTGAATCACTGCATAGTTTGAGCACAATGGTTTCTGCTATATCAGAATCTGGTTTATTATCACTGACATATGTTGTGAAATTTGTTGTTTTGCAGCAGCAGTACAGTGCAAGACATAAAGATTACTATTCGTTACAAAAATAGATAAATAGTGCAAAAAAGGACTAATGAGGTAGAGTTTGTGGGTTCATGGACCATTCAGAAATCTGATGGCAGAGGGGAAGAAGTTGTTCACAATCAATTCCTTGGTCTTGCTGACGTTGAGTGCGAGGTTGTTGTTCCGACACCTCTCAACCAGCTGATCTATCTTACTCCTGTACCTAGCAGTTAGCATAACGCTATTACAGCGCCAGTGACCGGGGTTCAATTCCCGCTGCTGCCTGTAAGGAGTTTGTAAGTTCTCCCCGTGTGTCTGCGTGGGTTTCCTCTGGGTGCTCCGGTTTCCTCCCACATTCCAAAGGTGTACAGGTTCGGAGCTGTGGGCATGCTATGTTGGCGCCGGAGGAGTGGCAACGCTTGCGGGCTGCCCCCAGCACATTCTCAGTAATGCAGAAAAGGATGCATTTCACTCTGTGTTTCAATGTACATGTGACTAATAAATATCTATCTATCCTCATCGCCTTCTGAGATTCTGCCAACAACAGTGGTGCCATCGGCGAATTTATAGATGGCGTTTGAGCTGTGCCTAGCTCAGTCATGATTGTAGAGAGAGTGGAGCAGTGGGCTAAGCACGCATCCTTGAGGTGCACCTGTGTTGATTGTCAGTGAGGAGGGACCCATCGCCCCTTTCTTCCTTAAGAATTTGTTTGTCTTTACCTTAAATACACCCAAAGACACCATTTCCCTTCTTCACTACCGTTTGAGGAAGTGATTTCCAAAGACTCTCGATTTCCTGAGATGCAGAGGTTCCCCTCATCTCTCTCTTAAATGGGCAACCCATTATTTTTAACAGGTGACCCCTACTTCTAGATTCTTCCACAATGGGAAATATCCACCCTATCAAAATCACCTCAGGATCTTAAATTGACCTGAACGCAATATACTGGCTACCCCCTTTCAGATTGTGGGGGAGGCTTCTAGCAGGGACATTTATTTGTGAAGTATAATGCAAATTGAGGGGGTATCCGGACTTGAACTGGAGACCTCTTGATCTGCAGTCAAATGCTCTACCACTGAGCTATACCCCCACATGGGAAGGTGAAAGCTTGATTAACAAGATGGAGCAGAAGCAATTTAGGTTTTCTCCACAATCAAGACATGTCATGTCGAGTTCATTGTCATAAGCTCAAGTTCGGTGAGGTACAGGTACAATGAAAACTTGCAGCAGCATCACAGGCATGTAGGTACAGACAACACACAGAATATAATTTATACATAAATTATATATGAAATTATACCATACAGTGCAAAAAAAGAAGGTGCAAAAGCAAGACTTTAGTGCAAAGAAAAACAAAGATACAATCAAAGACAAGTCCCTGGCAGTGCAAGAGGTGGTCCGTAGTATTCCGTTGCTGAGGTAGGGTTAGGGTTGTGCAGGTCGGTTCAAGAACCTGACGGTTGCAGGAAAGTAGCTGTTCCTGAACCTGGATGAAAAACGCAATGAAGGTCCTGACCCAAAACATTGACTGCCTGCTGTTCTCCACGGATGCTGCCTGGCCTGCTGAGTTCCTCCAGCATCATTGTGTTTTTCATCTAGATTCCAGCATCTGCAGTCCTTTGTTTCTCTAGTTCCTGATCCTGGTGGTGTGGGATTTCAGGCTTCTGTACCTCCTGCCTGATGATAGCAGCGAGAAGAGGGCATGACTGGATGGTGGGGATCCTTGGTGATAGATACCTCCTGTAGATGCTGGTAATGATGGGGAAGGCCCGTGATGGACCGGGCTGTGTCCACGACTCTCGTCAGCCTCTTGCATTCCTGTGCTTTGGAATTGCTGTACCAGGCCATGATGCAACCAGTCAGGATACTTTCAACAGTGCATCTATGGAAGTTTGTTAGAGTATTTGGTGACATGCTGAACCTCCTTAAGATTCTAAGAAAGTAGAGGCACTGGTGTGACTTCTTCCTGATTGCGGCAATGTGCTGGGCCCAGGACAGGTCATCCCATATGTTAACGCCCAGGAATTTGAAACTGCTAACTCTCTCCACCTCTGACCCAACCATGAGAACTGGCATGTGGTCTCCTGACTTCCCCTTTCTTTTACGATATTTTTTATTAAATCCATGAAAAAAATACAGAGTACATGCATCAAAAAAGAGAGTAAGAATACTGTTGAAAACATTGTGTTAAATCATATTTAGGATTACAATACTCTAGATTAATAATCACATGTAATAGTTAATAAAGGAAAAATTGGAATATTTTATTATAAAAAAAATCTACTCCCACTACCAAAAACCGAAGCTGTTTAATAAAAAAAAGGAAAAACCCTTGAAATGTAACTATGTCAGCCAATATCTGTATTTTAGTCACCAAATCAAAGGTTTTGAAAATAATTCAAAAAAGGTCCCCACAGGGTTTGTAAGTCTAAGTTAGGTTCAAGAATTGAACAACGGATCGTCTCCAGATTCAGGTGTGACATCACATCCCATAACCACTGAGCATGAGTGGGCGGAGTAACTTCCTTCCATTTAAGCAGCACAGCTCTCCCGGCTATAAGAGAAATAAAAGCCAGAATGTGTAGATCAGAAGCCTTCAAAGTTATATCTTTTTCTCCAATGATCCCAAATAATGCAGTCAAAGGATTAAGTTTAAAATTTATTTTAAAAAGTACAGAAAAAGTTTGAAACACCTCTGTCCAATATTTTTTAAGACTCTGACATGTCCAGAACATGTGAATTAAAGAAGCCTCTCCATTATTGCATTTGTCACAGTAAGGAGATATATTGGAATAAAAATGGGATAGTTTATCTTTAGACAAGTGAGCTCTATGGACCACTTTAAATTGAAGGAGAGAGTGATGAGCACATAATGACGAAGTATTAACCAATTTAAAAATTTCATTCCAAGTTTCCTCCGAAATTGACATCTGCAAATCTTGTTCCCAAGCGTTTTTAGTTTTATCTAGTGGCACCTTACTCATTCCTAGTAACCTGTCATAAATATTAGATATTGAGCCATTGTGAAAAGGTTTCAAATTAAAGATTACATCTAATAAATATTTATCAGAACTCATAGGAAAAGAATGTAATTGAGATCGAAGAAAATCTCTAATCTGTAAATATCAGAAAAAATTAGTTTTGGGTAAATTATACTTGGTAGACAATTGTTCATACAAAGAAAGGTTTCCTCCAACAAACAGATCCTGAAAACAAGTAATACCTAATTTGTCCCACTCTTTAAAAACTACATCAGTCACAGAAGGTTTAAAAAAATAATTAGAGAAAGAAAAACTCAGTTAAACCAAAATATTTTCTAAATTGTAACCAAATCCTCAAAGCGTGTTTAACTACTAAATTATCTGTTAGTTTATTTAATGATAAAGGAAGTGAAGAACCAAGCAGAGAAATAATAGAAATTTTTTTTAACAGAGTTAGCTTCCGAAGAAACCCATACTGGACAAGCCTCCTGATTAATGTAACTTAACCAAAACGTAAGATTTCGTATATTGACTGCCCAGTAATAAAACCTAAAGTTAGATAAGGCTAAACCTCCGTTCTTTTTATCCTTCTGAAGGTGAACTTTACTTAGTCTAAGATGTTTATTATTCCATATGTAGGAAGATATAATTGAATCAAGAGAGTCAAAGAAAGACTTAGGAATAAAAACAGGTAAAGCCTGAAATAGATATATAAATTTAGGTAAAATATTCATTTTAATAGCATTAATTTGGCCAATCAATGATATAGAAAGGGGTGACCAACTTGATAAAACCCTTTTCACATAATGCAGTAAGGTGAAAAATTTTTATTTAAATAAATGTTTATAATTTTTAGTAATTGACACCCCCAGATAGGTAAAATGATTTCTTACAGTTTTAAAAGGAATGTTAATATCAAATGTACCAGATTATTCAAAGGAAAAAGTTCACTCTTGTGTAAATTCAACTTGTATCCTGAAAAATAACTAAAGCAAGATAGAAAAGAAAGCATAGGAGGTAACGAGGCTTCAATATTAGATATAAAAAGTAGTAAATCATCAGCATATAACGAAACTTTATCCCCTTTCTGAAGTCAATGATTAGTTCCTTGGATTTGTTGACATTAACCAGGGGAGGTAGTTGAAGCAGACACAATAGCAATGTTTAAGAGGCATTTAGACAGACACATGAACAGGCAAGGAACAGAGGGATACACATCATGTGCAGGCAGATGGGATTAGTTAGATTGACATCATGGTCGGCACAGATGTGGTGGGCTGAAGGGTCTGTTCCTGTGCTGTTCTTACTGATACCACCTGAGTTAAGGTTGTTCCTTTCTACTACGTTTATTCCATTCATTATTAGCAGTGTTACCCTGTCTACTTTTCATTTTACCTGTCTGTACTGAAAGAAAAGAACCCTAGAATACTTAATTCACTTTGCAGCCACGTTTCTGTAATTGCTATTAGATCATACCATAATACTTTGTAATGCTTCACCTACCTCGTTGTAAATACAACACACATTCAGATAAAGAACCTTTAATGTCATCTTTTTACCATTTTTCTCTATTCTACCTCTAACCGGAGATGTTTCCCTTTGTTTGTTTGCTCGACCTCACCATTACCCATTTTTCTTCACTGCACTGTATCAAACAGTTTTTCACAGACCTGCAGCCTAAGATGTATTTTGAAATGTTTTGTGCTTCAGGATTGAATGAAAACATTGAGACCAAGCTGAAAGCAGGGCAGAGAAAAGTAAAATGGGTGATCTCAGTTCAGGAGAAAGTTAGACAAATATTAGCTGAACTGCTTTTAGAAAAGACTTGAATCTCCCATCAAGTTGTTTAATTATTACTGATTATCATAATGACAGATCAGCAACAGGGTAATTGCAGGTAGATTTACTTAAGATCCACAATTTAAAGATTAGTGAGTGGACCAACAGATTTAAATTGGGAAAGCACCTAATTTAAAGTCAAATACTTTTCCACTGAGCTATTGTGCCAAAAGCTGGATGAATTCCCAGAGTTTGATGAGACGTTCAGCAGGTAGCTATTAATGCAAGGGAGGAGATTAAGATATTTAAGATATTTTTTTATTACTCACATGTACATCGAAATGCTCAGTGAAATGTGTCTTTTTGCATTACTGACTTTGTGCTGCGGGCAGCCCGCATGTGTCGCCACACTTCGAGCGCCAACATAGCATGCCCACAGCTCCTAACTCGTACGTCTTTGGAATGTGGGAGGAAACCGGAGCACCCGGAGGAAACCCAAGCAGACATGGGGAGAATGTACAAACTCCTTACAGACAGTGGCCGGAATTGAACCCGGGTTGCTGGCACTGTAATAGCGTTACGCTAACCGCGATACTACTGTGCCAATCCTGCTGGGACTCTGACAGAAACTTTCAAATCTTCTCTGGTTACAGAAGAGGTGCTAGATAACTGGAGCACAGCCAGTGTGGTAGCCTTAACCAAGGAGGGCAACAGGGTCACGGGCCAGTGAATCTAACAACAGGGGTATGGAGATTGTTGGGGAAAAAACTAGGAAACGGATTAATGAACTTGGAGAGGCAAAGGTTAACCAAGGATAGAAACATGGTTTTGTTAAGGGGAATTCCTGTCTCACTAATTTGATTGAATTTTTTGAAGAAGTTAAAAAATATGTCAATGAGCGTAGTGTAATTGATGTTGTTCACATGGATTTTAGAAAGGCTTTTGACATTGCTTCAAAATTCTCATGGGATTCAGCACAATTTTGCTAACTCAGTCCAAAATTGACTTGGTGACGGAGGCAGAGGGTGGTGGTGGAGGTTTGTTTGTCCAAAGCCTGTGACTGATGGTGTACCATAGAGATTGGTGGTGTTTGTCGCATGCTTTAATTATCTGGATGCAAGTATAGGTGGTATCAGTAGTAAGTTCATCGACGACATGAACGTTGGTTGGTAGTCTTTGGCCATAGAACAGTATCGATCAGTTGGGCAGAGCGGGAGGAATTTAATCCTGAAAAATGTGAGGTGATGCAGTTTGGTGGTGCTGACCAGGCTTGGGGACACACAATGAACAGTAGGGCCCTGGGGAGGACAAGGAGCAGAGGGACCTCTGATCTTGATGAATAGCAAAGGTTCTGCTGGGTCCGGTCCAACTTATAATTACTATAACAGAAGAAAATGCTGGAAAAACTTAGCAGGTCAGGCTGCATCTGTGGAGAGGGAAATGGTTAATGTTTCATGTTCAGGATCTACGACTAATTATGGTCACCAGAAAGCATTATGCTAACCGCTACATGTGACCCCTAGTTCTAGATTCTTCCACAAAGGGAAATGTCCACCCTATCAAAATCCCCTCAGGATCTTAAATTGACCTGAATGCAATATACTGGCTACCCCCTTTCAGATTGTGGGGGAGGCTTCTAGCAGGGACATTTATTTGTGAAGTATAATGCAAATTGAGGGGGTATCCGGACTTGAACCAGAGACCTCTTGATCTGCAGTCAAATGCTCTACCACTGAGCTATACCCCCACATGGGAAGGTGAAAGCTTGATTAACTTAAGATGGAGCAGAAGCAATTTAGGTTTCCTCCACAATTAAGTCATGTCATGTCGAGTTCATTGTCAAAAGCTCAAGTTCGGTGAGGTACAGGTACAATGAAAACTTGCAGCAGCATCACAGGCACGTAGGTACAGACAACACACAGAATATAAATTACACATAAATTATATATAAAATTATACCATACAGTGCAAACACAAAAGAATGTGACTTTAGTGCAAAAAAAAACAAAGATACAATCAAAGACAAGTCCATGGCAGTGCACGAGGTGGTCCGTAGTGTTCCGTTGCTGAGGTAGGGTTAGGGTTGTGCAGGTTGGTTCAAGAATCTGACGGTTTCAGGAAAGTAGTTGTTCCTGAACCTGGATGAAAAACACGATGGAGGTCCTGTCCGGAAACATTGACCGCCTGCTGTTCTCCACGGATGCTGCCTGGCCTGCTGAGTTCCTCCAGAAGGACTGCAGCAGTTCAAGAAAGTGGCTCACCACTACCTTCTCAAAGGCAATTAGGAGTGAATGATAAATGCTGGCCTTTTCACTGATGTCCAGATCCTGAAAAAAATGAATATATAACTAAAAGGCAACAAGAAAAGCTTCTCCACCCAGTTCATGAAACTAAAGTCTCTCACTACTGGAATGATTCTGAACGATCTACTCCTGCTCATATTTCTTATGTTCTTTGGTGATCTCAATTCAAGAAAATATTAGACAAATACTCACAAAATTGCTTTAGAAGAGACTACATTGTGGAAAAGTATTAATTATTTCTGGCTATTATCACAGAATCAATGTGAATACTTTAAAGACTGGTGAGCAGGTACCCAGATTTGAACCAGGCATCTCTTGAACTACAATCAAATGCTCTACTATTGAGCTATTGCTCATAGATAATATGTGACCACCTAATGGCCATTATTAGCAATGGTGCAGGCTAAAGGCACCAGAACTGGTAGCATTTTAATTTGTTTAGTTGGTCAGCCAATGTCTCTAGTAATCCAGTAATTGTCATTTGGGGAGCAGCTGGATTTGAATCAACAATCGCTGGAACCAATCTACAGCAGAGTGTCCAATTCCTTTACATGCTAATGTTCTCCTTGTGCTCTACAACCAACTTTTCTCTCAAAGACTGGATTGCAATCTCCCTGTCTGCAACCCTCACCCAAAGTCACCTCCAACCACACAGAACCAATGTCCTCCCATCAGCTGATTGTCCTGTCAAGACACCCTCTAAATGCCCCGCCTGTCCCCTCTCACTGATCCTTGGCAGCCACCTTTCACCCTGATCATCCTTCCAAACCCATCCCCCAGTACTGGTCCATCAAAGTTAACATTGTCTCTCTTTCCATGGATGCTGACTGAACTGCTGAGTGTTTCCAGCACTTGCTGTTTTTATTTCTGCTTATTAGATCTGCAATTTAAAAATTTTCTTTTGCTGACTAAGGTCCTGAAGTGTCTTAGGATGGATGCGGAGAGGATGTCTCCACATGTAGGAGAATCTAAAGCTCGGGCTCACTGTTTTATAATAAGGGGGCACTTGCCCCTGAAACACAGATGAGGCAGAATATCTCTCTGTGTGTCATGAGTTTTTGGGACCCTCTTCCTCAAAGGGCAATGGAAGCAGAGTCTTTGATTATTTTTAAGGTGGAGGTTGATAAGCAAGGGGATGAATGGTTAGCATGTGTAGATGGTAATCTAGAGTTGAGGTTTTAATCGCGATCTGTTTAATTGTTGGAGCAGGTTTGAGGGGCCAACTGATTTACTCCTGATCCTAATTCATACGGGCTGTGAGGAATTTCAGTAGATATGCAGTAGCTGGGATGTTAGCTCCAGCAATCACAACCATCTCTCTTTATGTGAGGAGGGACTTCAGCCATTGTAGTGTTTTCTCCTTGATGTTCAGTGCCTTCATTTTACCAGGGCTCCCTGGTGCCATGCCCAGTCAAGCATTGTCTTGATCTCAAGGACAGTCTCTCTTGCCTCACCTCTGGAACTTGCCTGGGGCAAGGCTGTGATAAGGTCTAAGGCTGAGCGATCATGATAAAACCTAAAATGTTCTTTGGTAAGCAGGTTATTAGTGAATAGGTGTAATGTTGGTGAGAACCTCCATCATTTTGCTGATGATTGAATGTAGACCAATTGGGCTGTAATTAGCCAGATAGGATTTGTTTTGCTTTTTGTACTTTCTCAAGCTTTTGGCCTGTTGATCTGCAAGTCACTGGGTTTACCACAGAACTATCACCCAAGGCACATCGTTATATAGGTTACTTCAGAATGGAACAAGAATATCAGACGAATCTGAAAGGCAGAACAGAGAAAAGTAAAACAGGTGATGTCAAAATTTTAGACAGATTTTAGCTGAACTGCTTTAAGAAGTCTTAATATGGAACTAGATTGTGCATGCAAACTATTACTAGTTATTATAATCACAGATTGGGGAGGGAGGAAAATCTGGATAACATAAAGATTGACAAGGGGGCACCCAGACTTGAACTGGGGACCTCTTGATCTGCAGTCAAATGCTCTACCACTGAGCTATACCCCCTAGACTGTTGGCCATTTGTAGCTGCAATGCAGGATAAAAACAATACCAGCAGCATTTTAACTTGGGGTACTTGACCAGCCAGTTTCTCTATTAATCCAATAATTGTTGTTTTGGGAACAGCTGGCTTTGAATCAATAACCCCTCGATCTGCAGCAAAATACTCCAGCAGAGCACCCAATACCTTCACATGCTGATGTTTCTGTAAGCTCCACACTAACATTTCTCTCAGAGACTAGATAGTGATCTCTCCGCCTTCAGCCCTTGCCCAGAACCATTCTTAACCACCAATTTAACAATCCAGTGTCTCAACCGATATTCCTATCAGATCATTGTCTTTATATCCTGACTCCCTAACCACCCTGCCACCCCTCTCTCCCTGATCTTCAGCAGCTAAATTTCATCCTGATCACCCTTCCAAACCCCGCCCTGACCCTTCTCTTACCAATACCAGTCTTTTAACTTACTCAGAATTGTTACCAAACAAAGAAGATTATTGGGCCCCTGTGTGAGTAATCTATGTGGTATCCCTTCTCACAGACGTTCAGTTCTTTTTCCATTCAAGTACATATCAAGTCCCCTTTTAGTACATGTTCCCTTTTCTCCCCTTGGTTGTGCATTCCAAACTCTAACTGTTCATTGAGATTTTTCCTCTCACTTTTGGTTCATTTGACATCCACCTTCATTCTATTTCCTGTGGTTCTTGACCCTCCAACAACAAGGAACACTTTCTGTTCATCTGAAAGAAGTGAGAAATACTTAGCAGGTCAGGCAGCATCTGTGGAGAGAGAAAGTTAATTTTTCAGATCGATGACCTTTCGTCAGAACTTCTGTGTTGAATTTCTTTCAATATAATTTGTTGTTCAACATCACCAAGGTTAAATCTAGTTCTCCCTACCAATGACACTGTGAGAGCCTTCATTAGAACAACTGCAGTGGTTTAAGAAGGCAGCTCACCATCACCTTCTCGAGGGCAATTGGGGATTAATAATAAAAGCCAGTCATGCTAGTCACACCTTGATGCTAAAAAATGAATGAATAAATTAAAGGGAACAATCTCAGCTTTTCCAACTTACCCTCATCTCTGGGATGATTTCAGAAACTTTTTCTTTGCACCGTTTCTTCAGGTCTTTCCAACTAACATAATATCACTGAATCTGCCTTTTCCTCGTTGCGTGTTGTGAGAACTTGCTCTTCACTGACTCCAGATCATTACATTAAGTCAAGCATTTGTTCAGTAGTGACCATGACCAGTAACGTGAAATGCCTTCAGAAGGAAAATTTAATTGGGAACCCTTGCATACAAGTGATGAATCAAATTGAGGGGGCACCTGGATTTGAACCAGGGACAGTTTGATCTGCAGTCAAATGCTCTACCACTGAGCTATACCCCCATGTGCCAACTGGCCATGATGCAAGCTTCAGGTGCAGTAGAAACACTTGCCACACAACCCCTGCCCTCTCCTCCCCTCTATTTGGGCACCACAGTAGTGTAGCGGTTAGCATAACGCTATTACAGCACCAGTGACCCGAGTTCAATTCCGGCCGCTGTCTCTAAGGAGTCTGTACATTCTCCCGGTAACTGCGTGGATTTCCTCCGGGTGCTCCAGTGTCCTCCCATATTCCAAAGGCGTACGGGTTAGGAAGTTGTGGCTGTGCTATGTTGGCGCCAGAACTGTGACGACACTTGCAGGGTGCCCTCAGAACATTCCACGCAAAAGATGCACTTCACTGTGTTTAGATGTACACATGACTAATAAAGATCTTAATCTTCACAATTCCAGCCAAAAGGTGGATCTTCTCTCCCCTCCTCCCCCGCACCTGCCCATCGCTATCTCTTACCTGCATCTACCTATCACCACCTTGTGCCCACCCCGCCTCCCCTATTTTGTCCACCTATCACTGCTCTGCTTTTCCCTCCCATATATTGGGCTTCCTCTTTTCCTATCTTCGGTCCTGAAGAAGGGTCCTGACCCGAAACGTTGGCTGCCTGTTTTTCTCCACGGATGCTGCCCGGCCTACTGAGCTCCTCCAACATCATCGTGTAACTGTTAGCTTTAAAATGCACCTTCACCGGTCCTTGCTTATACTGAAGCCAGGCTTTTCCTTAACAGTTGGTAAGACTGGTGATACATTTTCTACAAATACAATGGATTGGGTAGATGTGGAGTTGATGTAACCCCTAACTGGTGTGTCTAGAACGAGAGCTCACAGACTCAAGATGAGGAGTCAGCCAGTCACGACAGGGAGGAGAAATTTCTCTACGCGCAGGTTGGTGAATCTTTGGAATTCTCTACCTGAGAGAACGGTGGAAGCTCAGCTGCTGAGTCTCCACAAAGCTGTGTACAGATTTTGTCCCTTTATTTAAGGAAGGATATATCAGCATTGGAGGCAGTCCGAAAGTAAGTCGCTCGACTAATTCCTGGGAAGAGAGGAGAAAGAAGATAGATCTGTATTTTTTAAAGGTGAGGTGATCTTATTGAAACAGAAAAGGTCCTGAGGGGGTAAGACAGGATAGAAATTCGGATTGTTCTAATGGTGGGAGAGTCTCAAACAAGGGGACATGGTTGCAAGATTAGCGGCTGGTCATTTAAAACTGAGGTGCGTAGGAATTTCTTCTCTCAGAGGATGATGAATCTCTGGAACTCTCTGCCCCAGAGTGTTCTGGAGGCTAGATCATTGGAGCTATTTGAAGAGGTAGATAAACTTTTGAAAGATCAAGGAATTGAGGGTTACGGGGAACTGGCACAGAAGAGGAGTTGAAGCCAGCATAGATCAGCCATGATCATATTGAATGGTGGAGCAGGTCTGAGGGGCCAAGTACTCACTCCTGATCCTGTTTTCTTGGTTACTGTGCATATTAAGTTTAAAGGTCAATAGGTTTTTGGATATTAAGGGAAATGAGGTATGTGCCGTTAGTGCAGAAGAATTGGAATTGGTTTATTATTGTCACATGTACTGATGGTACAGTGAAAAACTTGTCTTGCATACCATTCATACAAATCAATTCATTACACAGTGCATTGAGGTAGCACAAGGTAAAACATACAGAATGCAGAGTAAAGTGTCGCAGCTACAGAGAAAGTGCACTGCAGGTAGACAATAAGGTGCAAGGTCATAATGAGGTAAATGTTGCTGAGGTAGATAAAGATCAGTATATTCTTTATCAATTTGGATGCTATGGCAAACACAAGGGGCTGAATGGCCAACATTTGCTCTTATTTCAATCTGTTCATCAAGGCTTTTGAGTGTGTCACCACCTTGTGGGACGCCATGATAGTGTAAGCTGCTGGGAAATGAAAGATGGAAACACTCATCGGATCAGGAAAGACGTGCAGAGGTTGATGATCATTCAATACATTTGGATTTATTTTCTCAGAGGGTTAAGGAGGTTCTGCATCCGAACACTCTAATAAACTTCCACAGACATACTGTTGAAAGTATCCTGACTGGTTGCATCATGGTCTGGTACGGCAATTTGAATGCACAAGAAGCTGCAGAGAGTAGTGGACTCTGCCCAGTACATCACGGGCACATCCCTCCCCACCATCGGTAGTATCTACATGAGGTGCTGCCTGAACAAGGCAACATCATCAAAGATCCCCACCATCCAGGCCATGCCATCTTCTTGCAGTTATCATCGGGCAGGAGGTACAGAAGCCTGAAGTCCCACAAAACCAGGTTCAAGAACAGCTACATCCCTTCAACCATTCAGTTCTTGAACCAACCTGCACAACCCTAATCACTACCTCAGTATAGCAACACTATGACCACTTTGAGCACTTTGCACTGCAATGGACTTTGTGTTTTTTGATCTAATTGTGTTTTTGCTTGTATAATTTATGTTTAATTTATGTGTTTCTTGTGAATGTTGTGTATCTGATGCTCTGTGCCTGTGATGCTACTGCACGTAAGTTTTTCACTGCACCTGTGCACACGTGGACTTGTGCAGATGACAATAAACTCGACTTTTCTCCCATTTTCAGAACTCTCATTCCATCTGGATCGCTCCTTCTGTCATCTGGTAATGTTGTAATGCAATGGGCGTTTAGAATTGGGATGGTGCTGCCTATTAGGGTGTGGGAGATGAATAAAATGGAAGACTTCAAAAGTGACCTGGCTAAATACTTGGAGAAAATATTGCGGGAATTCAAAGAAAGATCAGA
Organism: Pristis pectinata; assembly: GCF_009764475.1. Lineage (NCBI taxonomy): Eukaryota > Metazoa > Chordata > Chondrichthyes > Rhinopristiformes > Pristidae > Pristis > Pristis pectinata. Next base: position 6,643,394 of record NC_067429.1, read on the forward strand.
AGAGAAGGATAAACTGCATTGCCCTTCAGATGGAGAATTCAATATTGAGTCCAGAAGGCTGCAACATGCCCAGAGGGAAGATGAGGTGTTGTTCTTCAAACTTGCTCTGTGCCTTGTTGTAACAATGTAGAGGGCATAGCCAGATAATTCAGAGTGAGTGGAGGATGGCGAATTAAAGTAGCAGGCATCCAGAAGTTCAGAGACACAAGAGACTGCAGATGCTGGGATCTGCAGCAAAGAACAAACTGCTGGAGGAACCCATCTTGAGACTGTGAACCCTTGTCCTAGACCCCCCCAGCCAATGGATACATCAACTCCACATCTACCCAAACCATTGTATTTGTCAAAAATGCATCACTAATCTTATCGTCGCACAGTGAAAGTGGAGCCACAGGTGGTGAAGAAGGCTTCTGGCACGCTGACCTTCATCAGTCAGGGCATTGAGTAGAAAAGTTGGGAGGTCATGGTGTAGTTGTACCGGATGCTGGTGAGGCTGCACTTAGAGTATTGTGTCACCCTGCTATAAGAAAGATGTTATTAAACTGGAAAGATTTACAAGGATGTTGCCAGGACTACAGGGACTGAGTTATTGGGAGAAGGAGGTTGGACAGGCTTGGACTTTATTCCTTGGAGCATAGGAGACTGAAAGATGATCCTATAGAGGTGTATAAAATCATGAGGGGCATAGATAGGGTGAATGCACAGTCTTTTTCCCAGAGTTTGGGAATCAAGAACTATAGGTTTAAGGTAAGGGGGGAAAGATTTAATAGGAACTTGAGGGGCAACTTTTTTACACAAAGGGTGATACGTATGTGGAATGAGCTGCCAGAGGATGTGGTTGAGGAGGGCACAATGACAAACTTTGAAAGACAGTTGGACAGGTACATGGATAGGAAAAGTTTAGAAGGTCCACAATCAGAGCAGCTATGATCTTATTGAAAGATAGAACAGGCTCAAGGGTCATATAGCCAACTCCTGCTCTGAAAGTGAAAACGGAGCAGGTTGAAGAAACTCAGTGGGTCAGGCAGCATCTGTGGAGAGAGAAGCAGAGTTGCTCTTTCTGGCCAATGACCTTTCATCAGAACTCTATTTTCTTGATGGACTCCCAAAGTGTGAGTGGCCCAAGTCTCTGTGAGATGTGGGCTGATCGAGGGGCCAGAGTTAACAGCATGAGGTCCAGAACATGCAAAGAGAACCCAGTCAATGAAGGGACCCATGATAAACTATTTCCATCAGGCTGACCTTTGAAGAATGAGACTGAGAGATGCTGATAGCTAGACATTAATGCCAGATGTGACTTTGCTGTCTCATTCTGAACCCTGCATTTTTCTGTGTGAATGGTGAAGGTGAGAGACCATATCCAAAGTGGCAGTGTAGGAAATGTGCTCTGCGTGACATCATTTGGAATAATGTGTTCAGTTTTGGTCACCCTGCTATAGGAAAGATACCATTAAGCTGGAAAGAGTGCAGAAAAGATTTACGAGGACTCAAGGGATTGAGTTATAAAGAGAGGTTGAACTGGCTATGATTTTATTCATTGGAGTGTAGGAGAATGAGGGGTGATCTTATAGAGATGTATAAATCATGAGGGGTAGAGATAAGGTGAATGCACTTTTTTTCCCCAGGGTTGGGGAATCAAGAACGAGAAAGTATATGTTTAAGGTGAGAGGGGAAAGATTTAATAGGAACCTGAGGGACAACTCTGTCACCCAGAGGGTGGTCCGTGTATGGAATGAGCTGCCAAATGAAGTGGTTGAGGCAGATACACTACTTAAAAGGCACTTGGACAGGTAGATGGACAGGAAAGGTTTCGAGAGATATGGGCCAAACAAGGGCAAACGGGACCAGCTGAGGTGGGCACCTTGGTTGGCATGGACCAGTTGGACTGAATGATTTGTTTCCGTGCTCTACAACTGTGTAACTCTGTGACTCTATCTGTTCTTTCACTGATGCTAGGCAGTCAAACTTAGACGACTTGCACAGGGAACCCAGGCTGATTACCCTGCTATCTTTTAAACCAATTTCTTTGCATCATTTTGTTGTTTTAGGCTCATCGCTGTATTTATTGTTGTGTTTATTATTAGCATGTACACTGTTTACTCTGTGAGCTTCGCACGAGCAAGGAATTTCATTGCACCCTGGTGTATAGGACAACATACTAAATTAAATCCGCTTCCACCAAGAAGCTTTCACTTCCGCAACCAACCCTGGGAAAACTAACTTTATGCATGATTTGTGCACGAAAAATGTGTGCAAATTGATCCGATTTCTCAAATAAGAAATATTCTTTATTCTTATTATGGTTGCTTCTTCAGCATGCACGGTAGTATAGTGGTTAGCGTAACGCTTTTACAGTGCCAGCGACCTGGGTTCAATTCCGGCCACTGCTTGTAAGGAGTTTGTATGTTCTCCCCGTGTCTGCGTGGGTTTCCTCCAGGTGCTCTGATTTCCTCCCACATTCCAAAAACATACGGGTTAGGAAGTTGTGGGCATGCTATGTTGGTGCTGGAAGAGTGGCGACACTTGCGGGCTGCCCCCAGAACACTCTACACAAAAAGATGCATTTCACTGGGTGTTTTGATGTGCATGTGACTAATAAAGATACCTTAAACAGGATAAGAAGCATTTGCACCTTCTTGCTTCCATCAGCAAGTGCAGTCCTCATTTGCAACTAGTGTTTAACCTATTCCCACCTCTTAATAATTAACAATCCAAAGCACTTGAGCCCACAAACCTGATTCAATTCCAGAGGATTACGCAGTTTAATGGGAATTACTGTTTGCTTGCCTCTTGCCAACTGCTTCCAAAGAACTGCTTTGACCAGACACAAGGTGCTGCTCTGAGCACTCTGCAGGGATCCAAACCACACGTCTGTAACGTGGCTGCTGTGTCAAAGTGGAGTTATTAATCTGGCTGGGGAGTCTCGACCACGGGTCACAGTTTCAGAATAAGGAGCCAGCCATCTAGCACTGAGGTTAGGAGAAATTAGGTCAATCTTTAGAATTCTCTATCCCGGACAGTTGTAGAAACTCAGTTGTTCACTGAAGTTGTACAGCATGGGAAACAGGCCTTTTGGCCCAACTCGTCAATACCGACCAAGTTACTTGCCTGAGCTAGTCCCATTTGCTTATATTTGGCCCACATCCCTCTAAACTGACAGACTTGGGACTCCAGACCCCCCAGGGAGTGAGTGCAGCAGCTGAAAGCTCATGGAACATCTATGGTTTCAAGTTTCTGGGCGACAACATCTCAGAGGACCTACCTTGGGCCCAACACATTGATGCAATCATGAAGAAGGCACACCAGTGGCTCTACTTCACTAGGAGTTTGAGGAGATTTGGTATGTCACTGAAGTCTCTTGCAAATTTCTACGGATGTACTGTGGAGAGCATTCTGACTGGTTGCATCACCGCCTGGTACGGAGGCTCCAATGCACAGGATCGAAAGAGGCTGCAGAAGGTTGTAAACTCAGCCAGCTCCATCAAAGGCACAGCCCTCCCCACCATCGAGGACATCTTCAAGAGGTAGTGCCTCAAGAAGGCAGCATCCATCATTAAGGACCCTCACCACCCAGGACGTGTTCTCTTCACGTTACTACCATTGGGGAGGAGGTACAGGAGCCTGAAGACCCACACTCAACGTTTCAGGAACAGCTTTTTCCCCTCCCCCATCAGATTTTTGAATGGTCCTTGAACCCATGAACACTAGCTCCTTATTCCTCTTTTGCACTATTTACTTATTTTTGTAACTGAGCGTAATTTTTGTCTTTATATCCTGTACTGTACTGCTGCCGCAAAGCAACAAATTTCACGACATATGTCAGTGATAATAAACCTGATTCTGATTCTGAAACCTTTCCTATTCATGCACCTGTCTAAGCATCTTTCAACTGCCATAATTGTACCCGCCTCTACCACTTCCTCTGGCAGCTTGTGAGAGAAGGTTGCCCCTCAGGTCCATTTTAAATCTTTACCCTCTCACCTTAATGCCCCCTAGTTTTGGACTCCCCTACCCTGGGGAAAAGGCTGTGACCATCCACCTTATCCATGCCCCTCATGATTTTATAAACCTCTATAAGGTCACCCCTCATCCTCTTACACTCCAGGGAGATAAGTTTTAGCCTATCCAGTCTCTCCTTAGAACTTAAACAGAGATTGAAAGATTTCTGGCTATTAATGGGATCAGGGCTATGGGGATAGCGCAGGAAAACGGTGCTGAGGTCAATGATCAACCATGAACTTGATGCCTCCTCTTGCTCTTAATTAGGTTCATAAATCATGGATACAGGCCCTTCAGCCCACTGAGTTCATGCTGAAAATCATGCCCCCATTTATGCTAATTCCACTTTTATTTCCCCACATTCCTCTCAACTCTTCTCTTCCCCCCCCCCCCCCCCCCACCGATTCTACCACTCACCAACACACTAGGAGCAATTTACAGTGGCCAATTAAACTACCGACCCACGTGCCTTCAGAATCCTCAAGAGGTATTTAAATTGAAAAATGTTTGCCCCCGTACTAAATCAGCACCCAGCAAAGATCCCTTCAACTCTGTATAAGAAATGAAGAGTTTGCTGAGTGTTGCAAAAAGTACCTAGAAATACTCCAGACAAGTGTTGGCAACTGCTGTGATTACTGAGTTATGTAGAGAGGTTGAGCAGGTTCGGACTTTTCTCATTGGAGCTCAGGAGAATGAGGGGTGATCTTGTAAAATCCTGAGGTGTATAGACAGGGTGAAGGCACTCAGCCTTTTTCCCAGGGTTGGGGAATCAAGAACTAGGGGGCATAGCGCATTGCTGGCATTTATTGTCCATCCCTATTTGCAGTTCAGAGTCAACCACATTCTTGGAGTCAAAACTGAAAATGGGGAAACTCTCAGCTGGTCGGGATGCATCTATGGAAAGAGAAACAGAGTTAACTTTTCAGGTCTGAAACCCTTCATTAGAACTGGGAAAGAGAGATGAAATAAAAGATAATTTTAAGTTGCTGAGAAGGTGGTGGGAGGAAAGAACAAGTGAAAGGGAATATTGGATCTGGTGTCATACACAGGGCAGACCAGGAAAGGGCAGCAGGTTTACTTCCCTGAAAGGCACCAGTGAACCAGGTGGGTTTTTGCAACAATCCAGTAGCGTTGTGCTAAGATTTGTTTTGATCCTTATCGCCATCTGAGATTCTACCAACAACAGTGGTGTCGTCGGCAAATTTATAGATGGTGTTTGAGCTGTGCTTAGCCACACAGTCATGAGTGTAGAGAGAGTAGAGCAGTGGGCTAAGCACGCATCCTTGAGGTGCACCTGTGTTGATCGTCAGTGAGGAGGAGACATTATTGTCAATCCAAACTGACTGTGGTCTCCCGATAAGGAAGTCAAGGATCCAGTTGCAGAGGGAGATACAGAGGCCCAGGTTTTGAAACCTGTTGATTAGTACTGAGGGGATGATGGTGTTGAACGCCGAGCTGTAATCGATAAGCAGCAGCCTGACGTATGTCTTGTGGTTGTCTCGGTGCCGCAAAGCCAAGTGGAGAGCCAGTGAGATTGAGTCTGCTGTAGACCTGTTGTGGTGGTAGGTGAATTGAAGCGGGCGATAGCTTACCCTGCTCTTCTTGGGCACTGGAATGATTGCTGCCCTTTTGAAGCAGGTGGGAACCTCACACCACAGCAGTGAGAGGTTGAAGATGTCCTTGAGCACTCCAGCCAGTTGGTCAGCACAGGTTTTCAGTACCCGACCAGGTACACCATCAGGGCCCGAGGCCTTGGGAGGGTTCACCCTCTTGGTGTTCGGACATCGGCCTCTGAGACAGAGATCACAGGGTCATCGGATGCTGTGGGGATTTGCTGTAGTGTTATTCTCCCTTTCAAAGCGTGCATAAGAGGTGTTGAGCTCATTGGGGAGTGAAGCATCATATGCTGTTAGGTTTCGCCTTATAGGAAGTAACGGGATGCAAACCCCGCCACATCTGTCGTGCATCTGATTGTGTCTCTAGCTTCAATTGGAATTGCCTTTTCACTCTCATGATGGCCTTCCATAGGTCGCACCTGGACTTCTTGGAGGGTTCTGGATCGCTGGTCTTGAACGCAACAGATCTAGCCCTCAGCAGACTGCGAATCTCCTGGTTCATCCAGGGCTTCTAGTTTTGGGAAAACTTTTTGATTATACTAACTGAAGTGAGAGAGGTAGATAACTCTATCATCTAACACATTAAGAGGACACACTGACCTGCAGTCAAATGCTTCACCACTGACTTACACGTTCGGATAATTAGGCTGATGTTTGATTGGAATATTTGCTTCATTTTCAAAAAGGGTGCCTACTCCTGCTCTTTTGTGTAATGGAACATTGAAGAAATGTCTCAAGTGCTACAGCGGAGATGAGTTTTCACACCCAGGATACTTAGTCAATTGTTTCCATAGACCTAGTCTGAACTCTTGATTATTCTTGGATTTTCCACTCTGGATGTGTAGTTCTAACTATAGTCAGTAGGGGGTATAGCTCAGTGGTAGAGCATTTGACTGCAGATCAAGAGGTCTCTGGTTCAAATCCAGGTGCCCCCTTCCTAACATTTTACATCAATTCTTTGACTGTCACCTAGAATTATTTTAGCGCAGGAGGAGGCCATTTAGCCCATCTTGTCCATGCTAACTCTGGAGAGTAATCCAACGAGTCCCATTTCTTGTTCTATCCCTGAGGCCCAACAATTCAATTTTCCTTAAGTGCCTTTCCTTTCAAAATCATTGTTCAGCTCTACTTCACCCCCCCCCCCCCCCATGTGGGCATGTGGGCAGCCTGTTCCAGGTCACTGGCTCTGGCTATTGTAAAAAAAAGTTAGGGTTAGGTAACCTTTCTATAAGTTATACACAATAACCTTTCATTTCCTTGTTTGTTAAGAATCTAGAATCAAAAACCCATCAATCTTTGCCTTAAAAATATTCAAAAACTCTGCCTCCACCATCCTTTGAGGAAGAGAGTGACAAAGGCTCACTGCTATCTGAGAGAAATAAATTACATCATCTCCGTCTTACTTGGGCAACCCCTTATTTCCCTTATGTTTAAATAGTGACCCCCTAGTTCTAGGTTCTCCAAGAGAAAACGTCCTCTCCACATCCATCCTATCAAGGATCCGCAAGATCTTACATATTTCAGTCAAGTTACCTCTCACTCATATGAACTCGGATATAATCTTAGCCTATGCAACCTTTCTACAAAAGATACCTCAACCATTGCACATATTGGTCTAGTAAACCTTCTCTGAACTGCCTCCAACTTGTTAACATCCTTCCTTAGATAAGGAGACCAATACTGTACACAGTACTCCTGATGTAGTCTTACCAGTGCCCTGTATAACTTAAGCATAATCTTTCCACTTTTGCATTCAATTCCCCTAGCAATAAGCAATGTTCAGATAGTTTTCTAAATTACTTCCAGTACCTGCGTACTAGCCTTTTGTGAATCACACACTCAGACATTCCACCCCTTCTGCGTCTCAGAACTCTGCAATCTCTCACCATTCAGATCTTTTTTACTTTTCCTATCAAAGTGCCAGTTTCACATTTTCTCACATTGCACTCCAAATGGCAGATCTTTGCCAACCAATTTACCTCTTCAAGTTCCTGTCAATTTCTTTCCTGCTTATTGTTTCTAAAATCTGACTTGTTACTGACCAGCTCACGGTTACTAGCAATGTCCTTATTGAACAAGCAGAATGATCGGAAGTCTTCAGCGATGGATGTTGTGTAACACTATTACAGCGCCAGTGACCCAGCTTCAAATCCGGCCACTGTCTGTAAGGAGTTTGTACATTCTCCCCATGTCTGAGTGAGTTTCCTCCGGGTGCTCCGATTTCCTCCCACATTCCAAAGACATACGGGTTAGGAAGTTGTGGGCATGCTGTGTTGGCACTGGAAGCGTGGTGACACTTGCGGGCTGCCCCCAGAACACTACGCAAAAAGATGCATTTCACTGTATGTTTCGATGTACATGTGACTAATAAAGATATCTTATTTTATCTTAAATGCTGGCTTTGCAGCGATAGCCACCATCCTAGAAAATGAATAAGTGAAAAAGATGTCAATTTATAGTGAATGATGTTATGGATACAGGGTTGGAATATCTGGATCACCAGAGGCACTGGAACAAGGGAAAACTTCTTGATATTGTTATTAAATGGTAGTGATATTGGATTATGAGCTAACATTCCTTTGGTTTGCAATGGACTATGCTTATTAAGGTCTTTCCCCTTTGTCTTAGAACATAGAACACTACAGCACAGTACAGGCCCTTCGGCCCACATTGTTGTGCCGACATTTTATCCTGCTCTAAGATCTATCTAACCCTTCCCTCCCACATGGCTCCCTATTTACTATGCCATCCGGGCCATGCCATCTTCTCGTAGCTACCATCGGGCAGGAGGTACAGAAGCCTGAAGTCCCACACCACCAGGTTCAGGAACAGCTACTTCCCTTCAACCATTTGATTCTTGAACCAACCGGCACAACCCTAATCAGTACAGTTTGGCAACAATGTGACTACTTCGATCACTTTGCACTAAAATAGACTTTGTTTTTTTTTTCGTTCTAATTGTGTTCTTGTAATTGTGTTCTTTCTTGTAAAAATTGTGAAGAATTAATGTTTAATTTATGTTTTTCTTGTGAATGCTGCTTATCCGATGCTCTGTGCCTGTGATGCTGCTGCAAGTAAGTTTTTCATTGCACCTGTGCACACGTGTACTTGTGCATATGGCAATGAATTTGAATTTGACTTTGGACTATGTAAAAAATATCTTTAATAAGAACTGTCTGTCACAACAATGGTTTCTCAGTTCGCTGGAGTCACAAGTAGATACGGTGGTGAAGAAAGTGTTTGGCACACTGCCTTCATCACTCGGGGCACTGAGTATGTTGGGAAGTTATGTTGTAGTTATGTAAGATGTTGGTGAGGCAGCACTTGGAGTATTGTGTACGCTTTTGGTCACCCTGTTATAGGAAAGATGTTATTAAACTAGAAAGAATGCAGAAAAGACTTACCAGGACGTTGCCTGGACTTGGGGGCCTGACTTACAAGGAGAGAGGTTGCATAGACTAGGCCTTTATTCCCTGGAGTGTAGGAGGTTGAGGGGTGACCTGATAGGGGTATATAAGATCACGAGGGGCAGTCTGTTCCTCCAGCAGACTGTTTGTTGCTCCGGATTCCAGCATTTGCAGTGCCTTGTGTCTCCACATCTTACCTTATTGCTCTAAAGCATTGGATACTTTGCTCAAAGAACATGTAGGACAAGAGAGTATTCTCTTTATGATAGCCCTGTGTGCTCTGTCTGCCAGAATTGTATAGAAGAGAAAGGAAACACTAACATCCCCTGCTCAAAGCTGTTCATAGTCAATGAAGTGGACGGTGAAATATAGGAAACTCAGCAGCTCAGCAAGCACCTACTTGCAGCGATGTGCCTATCACCTGACCATCTGTTGTTGTAGATGCTGGTTAAACCAAAAAATCTTGGCATTGCAATGGAGTCACTATCCGTTGAGAGTTGAGTCGAGCTTATTGTCATGTGCACAGGTACGGTGAGGTACAGGTACAATGAAAAACTTGCAGCAGCATCACAGGCACGTAAGTACAGACAACACACAGATCATAAATTATACATTAAATATACATAATTACATGGAGAACTATACATAACTACCTAGAGTATTGTGTTCAGTTTTGGCCACCCTGCTATAGGAAAGTTGTTATTACTGGAAAGAGTGCAGAAAAGATTTACAAGGATGTTGGCAGGACTTGAGGGACTGAGGTACAGGGAGAGGATGGACAGGCTGGGACTTTATTCCTTGGAACGTAGGAGACTGAGAAGTGCATACATTCATGAGGGGCATTGACAGGGTGAATGCACTCAGTCTTTTTCCCAGGGTTGGGGAATCAAGAACTAGAGATCATAGGTTTAAGGTGAGAGGGGAGAGATTTAATAGGAACTTGAGGGGCAACTTTTTTACACAGAGGGTGGTATGTATGTGGAATGAGCTGCCAGAGGAAGTGGTTGAGGCAGTTACAATAACAACTTTTGAAAGACAGTTGGACAGGTACATGGATAGGAAAGATTTAGAAGGTTATGGGCCAAATGCTGGCAAATGGGGCTAGCTTGGATGGGCATCTTGGTTGGCATGAACTAGTTGGGCCGAAGGCCCTGTTTCTGTGCTAAATTATGTAAGATAGTGAAAAAAATAGTGCCATGGTGTCCCACTGCCTGGGAGATTAGACAGGGCTTTGGTTCATTCAATCTGACTTGAAAGGTGCACCTAAAACAATAAGGCATCCTGTCAGTACTGCGCCAGAATAGCAGGCCAGCTTTGTAGTCTCTGGAGTGAGAACTGAATCCACAGACCTCTGACTCAGGGTGAAATTCTCTAGCAACAAAGGAAAAGCAGATGTACAGTGCAAGATCCTGTTCTTATCTACACACCGCCATTAATTTGCACAAATGACTGCACTTGAGAGCCACACTAATTTTGTCAACATAATTAGTTTGTTTTAGGATAAATATTAGCCACGTCAGGAATTGAAAATGGACTTAAGCTGCTCCCCGGAACACGTTTGTCAGATGACGCTGTATATTTCTTCCGAGTGCATGAAGAGTCATGGAGTCATACAGCGCGGAAACAGGCCATTCGGCCCACCAAACACATGCTGACCAGTAGACACCCTTCTGTACTAATCCCAGATTCCAGCACTTGGCCTGTAGCCACTTTATAGGATGCTTGACTTGATCCGAATTATGTCTGATGCCATATGTGAAGGTAGAGTCCTTCTGTCACAAGTTGATTAGGGAGGAACTTAAACAACTTGCCAAATTAAGGATGCAAATCTGGTTTTAATGTGGTGTTATCTGACATTTTAGTCGCCGGTCACATACGGCCAACTGCGGGTCCAGATAAGGACAAAATATCTGTTTAGTAAAATAAGTCTGCAAACGACATTAGAGAACATTCGACAACTATTAGAGAACTATTCAACATTAGAGAAACAAAGGACTGCAGATGCTGGAATCTATATGAAAAACACTATGATGCTGGAGGAACTCAGGCTTTTCTCCACGGATGCTGCCTGGCCTGCTGAGTTCCTCCAGCATCATAGTGTTTTTTCACTCAACATTAGACCTCAGTATTCAATATTTCACATGTATACTTGCAAAATGTAATCTTTTTTGTTCTTGTTGATAAAACAATAAGAGAAACAGAGTTGAAGGTTTCCTTTGATCTTGTTGGTGTTTTATCTAGCTGCAGAATAGCAGTAGTTGTTCAGTAATACACACAGGAGAGGGATGTTGCCTATACTGTATGTTTATACTTAGGTAGTTTCATTGGATTTTGCCATTTGTTATCTTGCACAGTTTTGCCCATGCCAATTCTTTGAAAGGGTTAACTCATTATTCCCCATCCCCCAATTTGTCCACAGCCCTGCAAGTGTTTCCTTCCCTACATCCATGTGGCCAGTAGTTGCATTGCACGGATCTAGTCAGTCACTTGTCTCGGACAAGGTCGCTGAGACATAACTCACTTTATTGTCAATATACGCAGAGTGTTGACATGAATAACAGTAGGTTGGATTATAATGCAGTTTGATTGAAAGGTTTATGTGATGGTATGTTGGTGTGTTTGGTCTGTTGTATGGCTGTGGTTTCACCAAGAACAAACTCTGATTGTGGGCTGAAGCCTGGTTTTGCCTCCTTGCATTTGGTTCGGGTGTGGAGAGGAACCGAGGAGGTTTGGGTCACTTCAGTACTGCTACCCAATGAAAATGTCAGCCTTATCCACTAAAATCTCTTATGTGGGATGAAGGGGTCAGTCAGTAGCTGAATGGTAGACAATCTGACTGAGATTAAGAGGTTTCCAGTTCAAATCCAAGCTCCTCCTTTGAGAATTTTTGCCCATTGGAAGGACGGTTGTTGATTCAAAGGGTCCAACGTCTCTGGAGCTGTAGAAGCACTAAAGTGTGAGGGAAAAGTGTCATTGGCACAAATTTACATCAGGGAAGAGTGGAACATGTCATTGGTATTGGTTTATTGTTGCCACGTGCACTGAGATACAGTGAAAAGCTTTTGTTTTGTGTGCCATCCATATTATATCATGCCACACATAATTATGTCAAGGTAGTAAAAAGAAAACAGAATGCAGAATATAGTGTTACAGTTACAGAGAAAGTGTAGTGCAGGTAGACAAATAAAATGTAAGGGCCACGACGAGGTAGATCGGAAGTTCAAGGGTGCATGTTTTAGCAAATGAGAGGTCCATTCAAGTGTCTGATAACAGCGAGATAGAAGCTGTCCTTGAGCCTGTTGTATGTGCTCTCAAGCTTTTGTATCTTCTGCCTGATGGGAGAGGGGAGAAGAGAGAATGACTGAGGTGGGAGGGGTCCTTGGTTATGTTAACTAGCTTTCCCCAGGCAGCGGGAAGTGTCGACAGAGTCAGTGGAGGGGAGGCTGGTTTGCGTGATGGACTGGGCTACGTTCACGACTCTCAGCAGTTGTCCATTTTAGCAAGTGACTTCCAGCATGTCCTCAAAGCTTCTTTGAAAAAAATGTAACATCTTCACTGACTCCAAGCAATCTCTGGCCCTAGACCACTTAGAGGCACCGAGTCTCTCAGTCAGGAGCAGATGGATGCTGAACGTGAGTGGTACGACGACCCCAAACACACCCATCCGCCAACAGCAGAGTCACTGGCTCTGTGATCTGCTCATTAGTCACCTCAGAACCAACAGAAATGTAATGATAACTAGTCGATCTTGACTCTGTGAGACTGCTGAAGAAGAATTTCATTGAGGCAAACAATTCTTACAGGCATAGAATGAGGTTATTCAGCCTGTTAGGACTTGCCAGCTCCTGATGGAGAAACCCCATCAACTCTGCTCTTCTGTTTTTCTCCCAGAGGCCTGCAAATTTTACTCTCTCAAGTGCCTTTCAATTCCCTCTGAAAGATGCAACTGATGCAAGTTTCCACCATCCCCTAACACACAACTGGAACAGCTTGGTGTAAGAAGAAGATTCTCACGTTCTCCTTGAATTGTTTGCCCAAAAATTTTAAATCTGTCCTTCCTGACCCATGAACAATCTGCTAATGGGGACAGCTTCTCCCTACTTACCCTGACTAATCCAGTCAGGTACCTCACACACCCTTTTTTGCACCATCCTTCTCCAATCTCCCACTGTAGCTCATCTCCCTCAACCCAGCTAATACAGGAATTGTTCAAACCAACAATCCCTTCCAGCAACAAACAATCTGCTGGAGGAACTCAGTGGGCCAAGCAGTGTGTGTGGAGGAAAGAACTGTCAACATTTTGGGTTGAAGCCCTGCATCAGGTTTTGACCCAAATGCTGACAATCCTTCCCCTCTCGCAGAGACTGCTTGCCGCACAGATTTCCTCCAGCAGATCGTGTGCTGCTCCAGATTCCAGCATCTTGCAGCCTCTTGTGTCTCCAATTCCTTCCAGCAGTTGTGATGTCTGGTGGCTAACACAACATTGCAGCAAATCTTTCCATGATGTAATGCCAAGTAGCTCAAAACTCTGTGAGGTAAACTTCAGCTAAGGAGTACAGCTTTGCTAAACTCCTCTGTGTGTGCGGTAGCGAGAAATGTCTTTGGGTTTTCTGTTTTAATCTGCAGATTGGAATCTTCAAATCCTCTTGTGATTCTGTCTCCGTCAAAATGAACATGATAAAGGATGAGGCTCAATGTGATTGGGAAGGCAAAGTATTGTGTTCTGTGCCAATCAAATGAGTGAAATAGGGAGCAAGGAGCGACTGTGGAAAGTTACCCTGAGGCTATCCAGTATTAGCATGTCTTTGATTTGCATTGCATCCATTTATCTCAACCGCCTGTCATAAGATAAGATAAGATACCTTTATTAGTCACATGTACATTGAAACACACAGTGAAATGCATCTTTTGTGTAGAGTGCTCTGGGGGCAGCCCGCAAGTGTCGCCACACTTTCTGGCGCCAACATAGCGTGCCACAACTTCCCAACCAGTACGTCTTTGGAAACCTTCCAAAGCGGTGTCTGTGAGGGAGGAAACCGGAGCACCCGGAGGAAACCCACACAGACACGGGGAGAACGTACAAGCTCCTTACAGACAGTGGCCGGAATTGAACTCGGGTCACTGTAATAGCGTTACGCTAACCGCTACACTACCGTGCCTGCCCATGTTATTTCATGCTACTGTGTATTTGACATTTTTCCTCCCTTACTTCTAACCATTAGAACTTTGTTCTAATCTTGGGACATACACGTTCCTCATTTTGCATCTGCTCCAACCTCCCAGCTTTTGAGTCAGAGAAGCCTCCATTTGTTTCATTCCCCCTCCCCCACCCATGCCTCTTTCTCTCTACCTGCCTGTCTTGCTTCTCTCATACCTTGCTTCTCTCAGGGTAAAATTCCCAGCAGGATCTTCCCCTTCCCCATCTCTGAACCCCACCTCAAACCTCCCACCCCTCTTAACCGTAGCCTTCCTCCGGCAGCCTTTTGCACATCATTGGACACTTTCCTTGTGCCAATAGTGACGACTGGACATTCAGTGTCAGAGACCCCACCTCCCTCTCCTCTATAAAGAGTCTTGTTAAAACCATGCTGTAACCAAGCTGTAGGCTACCTCTCTCAATGTTTCTTTCTTTTACTTGGCATCTACTTTTTCCTTATCACTTCCAAAGAACTGTACTTTACTCTGAGTACTTTGGAGCATCATGGAGTTGGGAAAGGCACTTACAGAAGTGCCTGATTTTGTAAAACATGTTGTGCTATTTATAATAATTGAAAGCAGTAAATAACTGCGTGGTGCCTCCAGTCTTCCTTCTGTCCTCTTTTAAATCTTAATTTCCCTTCAGTCTGTTAACTTTATTTTCCACCTTCCCCCTCTTCTGTTGTAGTCAAGCACACATCTTCAAGGTGGTACAGTGATATCCCCCTTGATGCTGGGATCGCTGCCTAATTATTCCTACAAGCTTTTGCCTCTTAAAACAAACAGCCAGAGATTGAAGTGTTTGAGCAGCTGTTTCCTTTGCTAAATATTTGCAGCTACAGCTAATTTCCTCTCTCGTGATTCTTAATGGCTTTTGGAAAAGAAACAAAGATTTCTAGTGAGGGGCTTGGTGTGGTCTGAGCACTGTGGACTGGAGTGGCTATGTGGCTAATGCTGTATCATTAAGGTGAGGGGTTTAAGTTTCCCTCAAGAGACTTGGGCAGAAAAATCTTGGCTGACAATCCAGTGTGGCACTGAGGGAAACTCTGCGGTGTTGAAGGTGCTGTCCTTCAGATGAGTACATTGCTTTGTCTTTCAGCTAGATAAAAAAGGTGCCAAAGAACCAGCAGGGTAGATAACCCCGAAGTCCTAGCAAGTGTTCATTACTGAAACATCAGATTAACTGATCATCCCTCATTACTCTTTGTGGGATCTTGCTATGTCTGAATTGCCTATTGTTTTTGCGACAGTGTCTTCAATTCAGAATAATTTCATTGGCTGCAAGATGTTTCAGGAATGTGCGGAAGGTGCTACATAAATGTAAGTCCTTTTCTCGAAATTCCATAGACTTGTAACGTGACGTTTGTAGTGTCCGACCAATCACTGAACATTGCATGACCAAGAATTAGGGAGCTGGAACATCTGCTTGATTGCACAAGACCGATACTCAATTCAGGGAACAGGGACAGATGGAAGAAAACTAGGAATTCAATATAGTGGCACATTGAACAAAATAACAGACTTCTGCTGAGAGGGAAGTTTTCGTCCTGTTGTGTCAAAGGAACATAATTTGCTTCACAACCAATGTCTGAAGTAGTTTAATGGTGTGCATTGCTCACTCAGTGTACAGGGGTTGGAAGGTCACTGAGATAACAATCAGGAACGAGACCCCTGGCTAACTTTAACTCTCTCCAACCTAAGACGTCAGAGGCTAATGAAGCATGTAAACCACAATTGCTGATTGAGATCTGTAGACTTTTCAACAAAACTTTACAGCCCTCCAGCTGTGTGTCTTGCATTACATTACAACACCTCGGTGTCTCCGGCCGGCAGACCAGGACAGCATAGGAAAGCTCCTGAGGCAGAAAGACTGGTATCTGGGATGAGCCTCCAACCAGGTCCTTTTCGTAGAAACATATAGTGCCGTAGAAATTCACAGAACAGGACTAGACCATTCAGCCCATCCTGCCCTTGCTGACTTTAGGTTAGACCCACCTCCCAACTCTATAGAGTCATAGAGTCATACAGCACGGAAACAGGCCCTTCAGCCCAATTGATCCATGCCGACCAAGATGCCCATCCTAGCTAGTCCCATTTGCCAGTATTTGACCCATAACCTTCTAAAGCTTTCCTATCCATGTACTTGTCCAACTCTTTTAAAAGTTGTTATTGCAGACTTAAATGCTTCCTTAAAAATACATACATATTTTGATCGATATTTTCACGACAACAACGTTAAGAATAACTACAATGGAGCTTGCATATCTCTGAACAGCATCAGGTACAGCAAATGACAATGCCACCTCCACTATGCTTTACAACCTAAAAAACCTCTAATCATCACAGTGTGATGACGTTTCACTTCCTGAAATCAATTACCTTACAGCAGGAAACAGCCTTAGCGGCACATGTGTCTTAAGAATCAGAAGGAGCACCACTTGCCAATTCTTCAGCACAAAAACTAATCTGAGAGTCATACAGCACAGAAACAGGACCTTTGGCCCATCTAGTCTATGCTGACCATCAAGCACCCATTTACACTAACCCTACAACAATCTAATTTTATTCTCCCCATATTCTCGGCAACTTCCCCCAAATTTTACCACTCACTTACCCACTAGAGGGAAATTAGTGGCCAATTAACCGATCAACGTGCAGATCTTTAGGGTGTCAGAGGAAATTGGAGCTCCCAGACAAAAGTTGGGATAAGATATTTATTTATTAGTCACATGTACATAGAAACACACAGTGAAATGCGTCTTTTTTGCGTTACTGAGAACGTGCTGGGGGCAGCCTGCAAGTGTCGCCGCTCTTTGAAGTCCTGCAGGACACAGCTCAAGTGTTCATCCAGGTCCTTAGTCATAGACTCGTAGAGAGATACAGCATGGAAACAGGCCCTTCGGCCCAAAGTGTCTACTCTGACCATTGTCCCATTCTCCCCTAACTCATAAGGTAAGATAAGCTATCTTTATTAGTCACATCGAACCACGCAGTGAAATGCATCTTTACATGGAATGTTCTGGGGGGCAGCCCCAGTGTCGCAAGTGTCGCCACGCTTCCAGCGCCAACGTAGCATGCCCACAACTTCCTAACCCGTACGTCTTTGGAATGTGGGAGGAAACCGGAGCACCCGGAGGAAACCCACCCAGTCACAGGAAGAACGTACAAACTCCTTACAGAGAGCAGCCGGAATTGAGCCTGGGTTGCTGGTGCTCTAATAGCGTTACGCTAACCGCTAAACTACTGTGCCTGCCTTCACACTACCATGCCTGACCACAATCCCAAGAACTACCCCGCAGATTCTACCACTCAGCTGCACACTAGGGGCAATTTACAGTGGCCAGTTAACCAACCAACCCGCAAATCTTTGGGATGTGGGAGGAAACCAGAGCATCCAGGGGAAGCCCACACGATCACGGGGAAGAACGTGCAAACTCCACACAGGCAGCACCTGAGGTCAGGAATGAACCCATGTGTCTGGAGCTGTGAGGCACCACTCTGCCAATTGTAAATATAAATGTAAGGACAGTCTCTGCCTCCACTACCCTCTCAGGCACTGAGTTCCAGAGCCCACAACTCTTTGAGTAAATAAAGACAAAGGGTTAGGCCGCATCTGTCACCTGTGTTTTCAGCATTTTCTGTTTTCATTTTAGATTTCCAGCATCTGCAGCTTTATTGAATTTTGCTTACTCTTGAGTAAAAACGTTTGTCATCAACAAGTAAGGAAGTATAAAACTTTGGTCGGGCCACATTTGGAGTACTGTGTGCAGTTCGGGTCACCACACTACAGGAAGGATGTGGAGGCTTTGGAGAAGGTGCAGGAGAGGTTCACCAGGATGTTGCCTGGATTAGAGAGTCCTTCTCATAGAATCATATAGGGCTGTAGGAATTCACAACAAACTTCAATTCTTTTCTTTGGAGCATTGGAGGCTGAGGAATGACCTGATAGAAGTATATACTATTATTAGAGGCATAGATAACATAGAGTCTTTTTCCCAGGGTAGAAACATCAGATACTAGAGGGCATAGCTTTAAGGTGAGAGGGGCTGTTTAAAAAAGGCAACTTAAAATAAGATATTTTATTAGTCATATGTACATCAAAACACACAATGAAATGCACCTTTTGCGTAGAGTGTTCTGGGGGCAGCCCACAAGTGTCGCCACGCTTCCAGCGCCAACATAGCATGCCCACAACTTCCTAACCCGTATGTCTTTGGAATGTGAGAGGAAACCAGAGCACCTGGAGGAAACCCACGCAGACACGGGGAGAACATACAAACTTCTTACAGACAGCAACCGGAATGAGCCCGGGTTGCTGGCGCTGTAATAGTGTTACGCTAACCGCTACACTACCATGCTTTTTTACACAGAGAGTGGTAGGTGCCTGGACCACACTGCCAGGGGAAGTGGTGGAAACAGATATGATAGCAAGGTTTAAGAGGGATTGGACAGGCACATGAACAGGCAGGGAATGGAGAGATATAGATTCTACCACTGTAGGTGACTGGTAGAATCCTTGTGGAGTCAATGGGCAGGCAGATGGGATTAGTTAGATTGGCATCATGGTCGACACAGACACCATGGGATGAAGGGCCAGATCTTGTGCTGTAACTTCCCTCCCATCCCACTGATTAACTTGAAACTCTGCTGTTTTATTTTTATTGTCTCTGCAAAGGGAAGCAAAGCCCTTCTATTCACCCTCATAATTAAATACACCTCAATCAAATTTCATTCTACACTGCTCCAAAGAAAACAACCCCTGGACAGCCTCTCCGCAGAGTTAGAATTCTCCAGCTGTGGCTACATCTTCATAAATCTCCTCTGCTGTAGTGTGAGCTGACCAGAGCTGTACACAGTGCTCTGCCTGTGGCCTGACTTGAGTCTTATACAGTCTAAGCACATGTTATACATCCTATTGTTCTATGACCTAGTTTCAACCTGCCATGACACCAATAGGCTATTCTTGATCATTTCCAAGGTCTCTGTGAAGCTAACCAGACCACTGGGGTCCCTGAGATACCCTGGTCTGCAATCGTGCAGCAAGATCGAGGCCTGGTTCTCATTATGGATGGGTGCACAGTGACCAAGATCAACATTAAGCTCCATGAACCACAACCAGTCCCCAAGAATGCTGTTGTCTGGATTAGAAAACGGGCAAGTATACTGATTCCTCAGATGGCAGGACTGACATACAAGGAGAGATTGGGCTGGTTAGGTCTATATTCACTGGAGATTAGAAGACTGAGAGGAGAATGCAAAGGAACCTATAAAATTCTAACAGCACAAGTGAGGTGGTGTGCTCCTTCTGCTATTTCTGCTGGGCTTCTCGATGACCCAGATTAGCTTGTGCACTTACAAAGTCTGAGAATCATACAGCAGTCATAAACATGTCCTTTGGCTCACTAAGTCTGTGTTGACCATCAATCACCCATTCACACCAATCCTACATTAATGCCATTTTATTCTCCCCACATTCCCATTGACTCCACAAAACATTCTTCCACTCACCTACACAGCAGGTGCGATTGACAGCGGCCAATTAACCTACTGACCCACACGTCTTTGGGGTGTGGGAGGAAACTGTCAGAAACCCACACGGTCACAGGGAGAACATAAAAATTCTACACAGACAGCACCCGAGGTCAGGTTGAACCTGGGACGCTGGCGCAGTGAGGCAGCAGTGCTGTTAGTCGCACCACTCTGCCACCCAATAATCTCTTATTTCTTCTTTCTTTGGACTGAGGATGACTTACTTTCTGTGGCATCATAGATGGCTGATGAGATCAATGTGGGAACGATGGATTCTTCCACAGATGGGTTAGGAGGTCCCTGATTGGGGTGGGGAGGGATGGGTGAGTAGTTTGTAAGTAGTATCCTTCTGTTCTTCATGCTGGGCTTCTGTGTGCTCCCAATGCATGGACTCAAAGTTCTAAACACTATCCTGAATACTCCTTCCCCATTTTGAACAACTCTGGGCCAGGGAGTCAATTGGAAGTCATTGCACTTTTTCAAGGAGGCTTTGAGAATACCAATTCATCTTTTCCTGGCTCTGCCTGATAATCTCCTCTTGTTGCAGAGAACCATTAGGGGTTACATCTCCGCAAACAGTGCTGTAATACTGTGTACTCCATTCACCAGGGATCTAATCACAACAGCCTGGCACACAGCAACTCAGTTGGTGCTTTGAACTTTGGCAATGAGATTGTAATTGTACCTACTGTTTATATAAACAGCAATGGGGGTATAGCTCAGTGGTAGAGCATTTGACTGCAGATCAAGAGGTCTCTGGTTCAAATCCAGGTGCCCCCTCATTTCCCACATATTTTATCAATTAAATGGAAACTGGAGAAGGCTATTTGACCCTTCAGACCTATTCCACCATCCACTTCAGTGCCCCATTCCTCCTTTCTTCCTATAACCATTGATTCTTTTAGCATCAACAAATATATCTACCTCCTCCTTAAAAACATCTAATGGTATGATCTCCACTGCTTTTAGTGGTAGAAAATTCCACAGGTTCGTCACCTGAAGAAATTTCACCTGTTCTTGGTTCCAAATGGCATACTCCAAATCCTGCATCTGTGACAACCCATTTCCAGATCCTTCAGGTACCACCTACCTTACATCTAATCCTTCTTTTGCTTTTAGAATTGTATAGGTTCCTATGAGTTCCCCTCTCAGTCTTCTAAACTCCAGTGAATATAGCCCTAACTGACCCTTCCTCCTTAGGAGACTAATCTCTCCTTGTATGTCAGTCCTGCCATCCTAGGAATCAGTCTACTAACCCATCGTGTATTCCCTCGATAGCAAATCATCCTTCCTCAGATAAGGAGACCAAAACTGGAACAGAACTCCAGGTGGGGTCTCATCAAGACCCTGTATAGATGCAGCAAGACATCCTTGTTCTTGTACTCAGTATCACAACAAAGGCCAATGAACAATTTGTGTCCTAATAACCTGCTGCATTTAAACATTTGCAAGGCTGTCCAGGTCTTGTGGGATCTCGCTCTTTCCCAAACAGCATTCAGATAATCTGTCTTTGTTTTCAGAACCAAAGTGGATAACCTCATATTTATCCATGTTATGCTGATCAGCCATGCATTTTCTCCATTCATGAATTCTGTCATGGCACTTTTAAATTAAATTTTAAAAAATTTTTTAAATTTTTATTTACAGCGTGGTAACAGGCCCTTCTGGCCCAACGAGTCCGCGCTGCCCATTTTAACCCAAATTTACCTACCTGTATGTCTTTTTAGAAAGTGGGAGGGAAACCGGAGGACCCGGAGGAAACCCACGCAGACACGGGAGAACGTACAAACTCCTTACAGACAGCGACGGGAATCGAACCCCGATCGCTGGTGCTGTAATAGCGTCGCGCTAACCGCTACGCTACTGTGCCGGAGAAATATATCTCCACTTAATGGTTCAATACATAGAACAGTAGGCACAGGAACAGGCCTTTGGCCCACAATGTTGTGCCGAACTAATTAAACTAGTAATTAAGTGCTTAACTAAACTAATCCCTTCTGCCTACACAATGTCCATATCCCTCCATTCTCTGCACATTCAAGTGCCTGTCCAAGAGCCTCTTGAGCCCTTCTACCATATCTGCCTCCACCACCACCCCTGGCAGCACATTCCAGGCACCCACCACCCTCTGTAAAAATAAAACTTGCCCCGCACATCTCCTTTGAACTTACCTCCTCTCATCTTAAATACATGCCCTCTAGCATTAGTCATTACAACCCTGGGAAAAAGATACTGGCTGTCTATTCTACCTGTGCCTCTCAAAATCTTATAAACTGTTATCAGGTCTCCCCTCAGCCTCTGCCATTCCAGGGACAACAACTCCAGTTTGTCCAACCTCTCCTTATAGCACATGCCCTCAAATCCAGGCAGCATCCTGGTGAACCTCTTCTGCACCCTCTCCAAAGCCTCCACATCCTCTCAATAATGGGGTGACCAGAATTGAACACAATCCTCCAGATGCAGCCTAACTAGAGTTTTATAAAGCTGCAACATAACTTCCCGACTCTCGAACCAGTGCCTCAACTAATAAAGGCAAGCGTGCCGCTCACCTTCTTTACCATCTCCTCGTTCTTCTTCTCTTTCCCTGATCACAACCCGCATGATCCCAGAGGGCAGGTTTGTACATTACTGTTCCACAATGCAGCTGCTCTTTGGCATTTGTGATGAGCTGACAGAAGTCTCAAAATAAGAATTGAAAACATTGAAAAATACTCGGGTCAGGCAGTGGAGAAAGAAGCAGAGTGAATACTTCCAGGCTAATGATTAGAAGACATTTTATAAAACAGGTGAACTTGAATTGGGGAATAAAGGAAACCTCTAGGTTTGAACCTATGATTTCTTACTCTGTAGTCAAATGCTCTACCACTGAACTATATCTTTACTAGATGTTTGCATTGTAAATTGTAATCTAATGAGTCAAACTGACTGAAGGATTTATTGTAAATATTTCCACTCAGTGAAGATATACTCATCGTACTATGAAAGTATATTGCAGAGAAGGAGGCTTCACAGCCCATTGTGTTCATACTGGTGTAAAATGGACTTTGGAGACGCCAGAGACCGCAGATGCTGGGATCTGAGCAGAAGACAAGCTGCTGGAGGAACTCAGCGGGTCAGGCAGCATCTGTGGAGGCAAAGGGATAGTTGACATTTCGGGCCAAGTCCCTGCATCAGGACTGATAGTGTAGAGGGGGGATAGCCGGTATAAAGAGGTAAGAGGAGGGGTGAGGCAGGAGCTGTCAAGCGATAGGTGGATCCAGGTGAGGAGAGGTTGACGGACAGATGGGAGTCCGGTGGGGGAGGGAGGGGTGGAGATAGTGACAGAGGCTGGGAGGTGATTGGTGAAGACAACAAAAGGCTGTGGACGATGGAATCTGATAAGGAGGGAAGGTGATGAGGGACCGAATGGGTTGAGTGTGTGGGTGATTGGCAGATGGGATAGGTGGAGCAAGGGAAAGGAATGGACTTCCGGTTAATTTCACATTATGGCCCTGCAGTTTGCCTCAACCGTTTATCCGGGCACTTTTTAAACCTGATGAGGCCTCTGCCTCCCCCATTCAGACAATTTATTTCAACAATTTAAATTCCAGCTGGAGATTCAGGACCTAATAATGGTAGAGAGTTCCAGTGGGTGTCAGCATGCCCTCTGGGCACTCCAGTTTCCTCGCACATCCCAAATATTTGTGGCTTGTTAAGTTAGTTGGCACTGTAAATTGCCACTAATGTGGAGATAGATTGGTGGAATAATCTGAAGGAGCGGGGAATAGGGGAGGATGGGAATGTGGGAAAAATAAAATTAGATTCGTGCAAATGGTTGGCACAGACTCGATGGGCTGAAGGGCCTGGTTCTGTGCCGTATCTCTCTTTGACACCATGCAAACTAGAAGTTCAGATGGTATAAGGGGAAGTGGATCCATAAGCAGCTCAGTGGGGGAAATCTGAGGGGAATTGTTAGCAGCAGCTTTAGTGACTGGAAACTCTGTACAGGTTCACTGCTGGGTCCTTTGCTTCTTGCAGTTTATATAAATGATTTGAGTTTAAGTGTCAAGCCATGGCTAAGTAGTTTGCAGACAATACCAACAATCACAGTTTGGTTAGAAGTGAGGAAGGAAGTTCTAGGCTGCAGAAAGATACCAATAGTTTGGTCAGGTAGGTAAAGAATTGGCAAATGGAATTTTTTTTTAAATATTGATTTTCTGGGACCTACAGATTGCTGAAAGGTTGGCATTGTACCTGTACCTGACCGTCCTTGTGCATATGACAAGAAACTCGACTTGACTCAACCCGACATTTATTGCCCACCCCTAACTGTTGCTGAGAAGGTAACAATGAACCACTTTCTTTGAACTGCCGCTGACCTTCTGGTGAGATGTTCCCACGGTGTTCTAGGAAAGTAAGTTCCATGATTTAGATCCAACGATGGTGGAGGGATGGCGATATACCTTCAAGTCAGGAAGCAGTGCAACTTTGAGGGGAACCTCAGGTGGTGGTGTTTCCAATCACCTGCTGCCTTGGTCTTTTTTATTGGTAGTAGTCGTGGGTTTGGGAGGTGCTGTCAGATTAACCAGGGCGAGTAACTGGTGGGTCTTGTAGACGGTGCACTGCAGCCCCTGAAGACAGAGGAAATGAATGTTCAGGGCAGGGGATAGTGTACCAATCAAGTGGGTAGTTTTGTCCTGTATGGGGCGGCATGGTTGTGTAGCGGTTAGCATAACACTATTACAACTCCAGCGATTGGGGTACAATTCCCGCCGCTGTCTGTAAAGAGTTTGTACATTCTCCCCGTGACTGCGTGGGTTTCCTTCGGGTGCTCCGGTTTCCTCCCACATTCCAAAGGCATATGGGTTAGTAGGTTAACATGGGTGTAGTTGGGCGGCGTGGGCTCGTTGGGCCGGAAGGGCCTGTTACCGTGCTGTATAAATAAAGTTCTAAAGGTGTCGAGCTAGGTGAGAGTTGTTGATATTGCATTCATCCAGGTAAGTGGAGGGTATTTCATCACACTCCTGACTTGTGCCTCACATAATGGAAAGGTCTTGGGATGTGAGGAGGTGAGCCGCTCACCACAGGATACATTCCTGTCCTCTGACTTGCTCTTGACACATGGCATTTATGTGGCTGATCCAGATGAGTGTTCAGTCAGTGGTGACTCCCAGCACATGGATAGTGGGGACATGGTGAGGGTAATGTCACTGAATGTCAAGAGTAGGTGGTTCGATTCTCTCTGTTGGAGATGGTTACTGCCTGGGATTTCTGAGGTGTGACTGTTCCTTGCCACTTATTAGTCCATGTCTGAATGTGGCCCACTTCTGATCTTCTGATGGAAGGAAGGTCATTGATGAAGCAGATGGTTGGGACTAGGGCACTGCCCAGAGAAGTGTGAAGCAACACACTGGGGAAGGAAACAAGGCAAGGGAATGCACAATAATGATAGGATACTAAAGAGTGTAGCGGGACAGAGGGACCTTGCAGTACATCCCTGGGAGGAGGTACTCAGCAAAATTGTGTACAGATAGCACTAGAGAGGGTGCGGAGGGGATTCACAAGGATATTAGAGCTGGAGATTTATGATTGTAAGGAGATACTGAGTCAGCTGACAGTGTGTTCTTTGAGATGAAAGAGGTTGGAAGGAGATTTAATGGAGGGATAAGATTATGGAAGACAGAGACAAGATGAACAGAAAGGACCTACTTTCCCCAGCAGGGCAATTAATAAATGGGAGGCATTGATATCAGTAAGATTAAAGGGGAATTGAAGAAAAACTTTGGGGGGGGGAGGAGGGGCAGTGGGGTCAGGAGTTCACTGCCTGATAGAGAGTAGAGACAGAAATCCTCATCACACTAAACAAGTCCCTGGATGAGCCCTTGAAGAGACGTAACCTATTAACAACATTTAAAAGGTACTCAGACAGGTACATGGATAGGAAAGGTTTAGAGGGATATGGGCCAAATGCAGGCAAATGGAACTAGCTTAGATGGGAATCTTGGTTAGCATGGACCAGTTTGGGCCAAAGGGTCTGTTTCCGTGCTGTATGACTCTATGACTATGACCTGAGAGCTGGGATGCAGGGAGACCCTATTGGATTCATTGTTTTGGCAGCCATGGACACAATAGGCCAGTTGCCGCCTTCTGTGCTATAAGTCTCCTTGATGGTCTGAATCATTGAGCAGAACTTTCCTTTCACTGTCTGACCAATCGGTCACCCACAGAAAGTACATTTCTTTGGGAAGCTGGGACAACTCTGGAGGCCGGATCTCACATCCTGAGGGAACAAACAGCTGAAAAAGAAGAACATTAAGAGCTATGGATAAAATCCCAAAGAAAAGTTGACCATGGATCTGGGACATCCTGGCACATCTTCAGGTGGCAGGCACAGTAGAGACACTTTTGAATATATTATGGGAGCTTGTTCGTATGTACAGGTGTCCTAAATTGGGTGTTTGCGACCTGGGATTGGCCTGTACTGATGGAGCAGACATTTCTGAACTGACGGTTCTATCCAAACCTCAGAAACACCAAACTCTGTTCCCATCCCATCCTCTCCTCTCATGGGTCTCTTTACTCTTTTCCAGTTTCTCCATCCAGCAGCTTTTTCCAGCAATCTTAAACCTCTGGATCTCCCTCAGTTCTCTCATGACCTGCAATCTATAAACATTTAAAGCTCTATAGACTCACTACAGTCTCTGGCACATTTCAGCTGTTATGGGGAATTGTTTGCTGCTGAGCCTTTGGACCTAGATGCTTCAGTGTTGTGTAAACCTACCCAAATTAAATGAACACATTTTGCTGAAATCAGTCACTTTATTCCAACTAAAATCAGAGAATACCATCCTGTTAATCAGGAATGTAGTGGAGATTATACGGCATTGTCTTCAGGGCTGTTGATATTAAGCTTAGCAGGAGTTTAGTAAATGCATATGTTAAGCCCTCTGGCAAACGCAAGTATTAAGAATGATAGAAAAAAGTTGGCAAACACAGTTTATTTGCAGACTATTAGTCCTCGTGTTAAGATCATCAAATCCGGATGTTAAAATTGGGGCGGCACTGTGAGCAACGTTTGTGCAAATATTGTTAAGCAGACGAGGAGGAGACAGAGAGATACCGTGGTATCTGTCCTTAGAATTACTTAAGTTTACCCTGTGTTTGCTGTTCCTGTCTGCACTTACCCAATTAGATTAATCTGGATCATTGCAATTAGTTAGCAGTACTAACTTACAATATTGCATCCAAAGAATTGGAACAAATCCTGGTCTTTGCCTCATTATTTAATCTGTTAACTGGATAACTATTGCCAGGACACAAGATCTATCTTTGATGTATGAATCAAACCTATTTAAATGAAATATGACATATATAGAAATATGCTGCTTATTTCTCAATGTTGTGGGAGATGTTCTTCCAGTTGAAGGTGTTCTGGACTACACTGTGGCTCCCACACATGCTTTGGGAATGTAAAACTACAACGTGTGTTTCTGCTCACTGTGTTCCATTCAGACAACGCAACAACTGAAAACAGCATTCCTAAAACTTCCCAACAATGCCATAGCTTTAAGGTGAGAGAGGGAAAGTTCAAAGGGGATGTGCAGGGTAAGTCTTTTACACGAAGGGTGGTGGGTGCCTAGAACATGACAGTGGGAGCAGATACGATAGTGGCGTTCAAGAGGCTTTTAGACAGGCATTTGAATATGCAGGAAATGGAGGGATATGGATCATGTGCAGGCAGAAGGGATTAGTTTAACTTGGCATCATGCTTTGCACAAACATCGTGGGCCGAAGGGCCTGTTCCTATGGTGTACTCTTCTATGTTCTATAACAGCAACTTGCATGTAAATGGCCAGGGAAGAGTGAGGCTAAGGAGAGACGAGAATTTTAAAATCTGTGCTTCGGAATCGATTTTCCTTCCTCGTCTAGACACTGATTTCTCCTGCCTTCCTACCTATGAGGCTGTTGGCAGCTCTTTAGTATACTATCTGTGCTGATGCATTGAAGGCAGTGTTGTATTTCGTCATTGACCTTTGCCTTCACTGAGAGCTGGATCTCCTGAATGAGAAGCGGACAACTTTTTCCAGGGTTTCACCCGACACAGCCTTTATTTGATTGAGGAAAAGGATATTTGAGGATCAAGACCTCAGAATTCACCCAAAGCTCCTGGTCTACCAGGTAGCAGTGCTTCCTGCTCTCCTGTATGCTCCTGACACCTAGACTACCTCTCAAAACACTGCAAAGATACCACCAATGCTGTTTCTGCAAGATCCTCCAAGTTCATTGGAAGTAATGTCCTCTCCCTGGCCAGCATCTCCAGCATTGAGGCTGTAATTGAGCACTGGGGCGGCACGGTGGCATAGCGGTTAGTGTAATGCTATTACAGCTCCAGTGACCTGCGTTCAATTCCCGCTGCTGCCTATAAGGAGTTTGTACGTTCTCCCCATGTCTGTGTGGGTTTCCTCCGGGTGCTCCGGTTTCCTCCCACATTCCAAAGATGCACAGGTTAGGAGTTGTGGGCATGCTATGTTGGTGCCGGAAGCGTGGCGACACATGAGGTCAAAGACCCTTCATTGATTGTTTTAAGCCTTAACTCACGCAGCAGAGAGACCTTATCTGACAAAGTCATGTCACATAGACTGTGAATAACCACTAATTTCAAAGAAATATACTTAGAACAATCAATTTCCAATGTTATTTTGTATATTGAAACAAGATTAACTAGTAATCTCAGAGCAAGGGATCCTCTCATGATCACAGTATGATAGAATTTGAGTGGTACAGATTTCACTTAGAAACTAGACTGTCAGTTTTAAGTAAAGCAAATTTATTCAGGAATAAGGAGCAGACTGGCTTAAGGTGGGTAAGGAAATTAAATTTCAAGGGCTGAGTAAAACTACCTTCAATACCCAGGACAGGACTAGAATTCTACATTTGCTTTGTGGAGAAAAATATCGAATACTTTCCTAAATAAAAATAGGAACAAATAATCTACAATTGAATGTGTTACTGAACAAAGTCTCGCCAAACTACCTTCATTCAGTGGGAGTGCAAACTGTTGGGTCTGCCAACCTTTCATACAATTTTGTGCAGTAGATTTCACTGAGGAATAAAAGCAGTGAAATCATATGTGGCTGATTAATGTAAAAACTAAACTAGTTAAAAGTTTTAAAGAATTAGACAAAAAGAAAAGTTGCCAAAAAACATAAGTAGCATTGAGGACTATAAGTTTTAGGAACTTTAGGCAGTTGATTAACAAAAAGAAAAAAAATGGAGAAGGTGGAATGTGAGAGCAAACGAGCAAAAAGAAATTGACAAAGACTTGAAGGTCAAACGCTGATAAAGGGAAGAGTAGTGAAAATATATCTGGGACTCTGAGAGGCAGGTGCAGGAGAACTTACAATGGAATTAACTTAGAATTATTTAAAGATCAGAGAACTGAGGGATATGGGGATCTGGCAAAGAAGGGGAGTTGCGACCAAGAGTAGATCAACCATGATCACATTGTCTGATGGGGCTGGCCTACACCTGCTCCTATGTGTTCTTGTATATAAAAGACACAATAAATGTTTTGGAGAAAGTGAACACCCAAAGGTTTAATGACAGGGAGGAACTTAAGGAATTATCATTATTGAAGAGAAAGTTTGGGTTAAGTAAAAGGGACTAACCCCAACAATTATCCTCGATCTGACAGCCTGCATCCAGGGCTTGTAAAAGTGGGGACTGAAAAGACCAGAAGTGTTAGTGATCTAAATTCCTGTTCTAAAACAGTTCCAGTAGTTTGGAAGTTAGAAAATGCAGTGCCATTGCTTTAGAAACGATTGAGAGAAGTGCAGTTAACCTGGTTCAGTTGTCAGGAAAAAGCTGGAATCCATTTCTAAGCACACAATGACGAGACACCAGAAAAGTCACAGCACAAGCAGGCAGAGTTAGCTTGGTTTTGCAAAAGGGAAAACGTGTTTGACAATTTTAAGAGATATTTTTGAGGATGTAACTAGCGGGACAATTAAGAGGCAGCCAGTGAACGCAGTGTACCCAAGTTTCAGAAAGACCTTTAATAAGGCATCACACACAAGGTTGTTACGTCAAGTCAGACCTTGTGGGTTGGGATGGATGTAGAGGAAGAAAGGTCAGAAAGCCAAGAGCAGGAATAAATAGGTCCTTTTCAAGTGGACAGACTGCTGAGTACCACATAGATCAGTGCTGGGGTCTCAGCTATTTATAACACATGTGAACAACTTAGATGAAATACAGCCACGTTGCCTTGGGAGCAGCTGTTTTGTAACATCTGCCAATCTTTGACTTTGTCTCCCTAGTGCAGATCCAAATGCATTGAGACCAGGCGATGTTATTTTGGTTTATCAAGCTATCAGGCAAATCACCTCAGCTTCTGTCTGATAAATGGGAATGGCACCTTTGTGAGTATGCAGGCTGTCCCTGGGTTACGAACGCCCGACTTATGGACATGCCTACATATCTCCCTCTCCCTCTCTCCCCCCTCCCCCTCCGCTCTCTCTCCCCCTCCCTCCCTTTCACCCTCTCTCCCCCCTCCCTCCCTCTCCCCATTCCCTCCCTCTCCCTCCTTCGATCCCACTGTTACAAGACTCTTGAATAGAACTCTCATACAATAAAGATGAACTCTTGATCTCTCAATCTATCTCATCATGGCCCTTGCACTTTATTTGTCTCCCCACCCTGCACCTTCCCTGTAACTGTAACACTATATTCTGCATTCTGTTTTCTTTCCTTTTGTACTACCTCGACGTACTGATGGATGGAATGATCTGTCTGAATGGCACTCAAACACAAGCTTTTCACTGTATCTCGGTACATGTGACAACAGTAAACCAATTTCCGTAACTTCACTTCCCATCAAATGATACCTTTTGCGCCTTCTTAATACCACCTGTCTCGTGCCCATTGTCCAACTTTGAGCTCTATTCGATGGACACTTGTCTGATAACTGAATCTATGCCAGCGTCTGGGGTGATTGGTGGTGAAGGATCTGTATGTCCTTGTCTCTGGGTGTAGATATTCTCAGAGGTACGTCTTAACGGAAATTATATACAACGTTCCCAAATGCCTTACACATAACCTCCTGGGTAGTACCTGAGGGCATTTCATGAGGTTAAATATTTTTTAGGTGTAGTACAGTTGTAGCTTACTATAAAACAAATATAATAAAATAAAATAATAAAAAATAAAATAAAATAGTAAATAATAAACACATGAATAAAATTTGGTATGTAAAATGCACCATTACAGAATTTCTCCTGTCTAATTCCTAGTGATGTTCCCTGTACCCTAAGAAGAGTGTGGACCACTCTGCAAATCCCCTGGGCTAGAGTTTGAGAAGAATATTGTGTTCAGTTCTGGTCACCTCATTATAGGAAGGATGTGGAAGCTTTAGAGAAGGTGCAGAGGAGATTTACTAGGCAGTTCTGGTCGCCTCATTATAGGAAGGATGTGGAAGCTTTAGAGAGGGTGCAGAGGAGATTTACCAGGATGCTGCCTGGATTGGAGAGCATGTCTTATGAGGATAGGTTGAGCGAGCTAGGGCTTTTCTCTTTGGAGCGAAGGAGGAGGAGAGGAGACGATAGAGGTTTACAAGATGAGGCATAGATCGAGTGGACAGTCAGAGACGTTTTCCCAGGGTGACAATGACTAACATGAGGGGACATAATTTTAAGGTGATTGGAGAAAGGTATAAGGGGGATGTAGGGGTAAGTTTTTTACATAAAGAGTGGTGGGTGTGTGGAACGCATTGCCCACAGATGTTGTGGGGGCAGATACATTAGGGACATTTAAGAGACTCTTAGATAGACAGATGAATGATAGAAAAATAGGGGGCTATGTGGGAGGGAAGGGTTAGATAGATCTTAGAACAGGATAAAATGTTGGCACAACATTGTGGGCCGAAGGGCCTGTACTGTGCTGTAGTGTTCTATGTTCTATTACAATCAGATCAGCCGTGATATTACTTGGTGGAGCAGGCTTGAAGAGCGAGTGGCCTATTCCTGCTCCTCGTTTGTATATTAGGTCTCACTTCACATTGCCCCACATATAATGTTCATCAAATAGTTCCCCAGTTCCAGCTTTTGAATCTGCTTCCGCTACTGTCTCAGGCAATGTGTTTCACTTCGCTGCGTACAACAGAATTCCCCTTCCCTTTACTTCTGGTTCCTTGTGAATTGAGTCCTCTGGCTATCTCACACTGTGAAGAATTTCTCCCTACATATCCCATCAAAACTCATTAAATTATTGTAGCCTTTATATTATAAATTAAACCTTATTATTCAGTGACCATGGAAAAGCACAGTGTACCACGTTAGACCGGTATACGTCATAGAACAGTACAGCACAGTACAGGCCCTTCAGCCCACGATGGTGTGCCGACCTATATGAATACCTCTTCCACGATCACCTAAGCCTTCCCTCCTGCACAGCCCATATCCCTCCATTTTTCTTACCTTCGTGTGCCTATCTAAGAGCCTTTTAAACGTCAGTTCATTGCCTTCTGACCCCTCACTTTCAGCAGGGTGATAATTGCAGTTAATGAGGTGACATTTTTCTCCTGTGAATTTACAGAGACTGCACAGTTTGAGCTGGCTGAGGGCTGTAGTTGTTGTCAGCAAAGAATGGAGCTGCTAATATTCATTTGTCTCTGCAAACAAGTAGGGGGCAGGGGTTAGGATGGTGGGATGGGGGCTGCTTTGGTGTTTATAAACCATGAATAATGGCAAAGCCCACACACACACACACACACACACACACTTTCTCTCTCCCCCCCCCCCCTCTCTCTCTCTCTCTCTCTCTCTCTCTCTCTCTCCCCCCTCTCTATCTCTCTCCCCCCCCCTTTTTTCTCTCTCTCTCTCTGCAAATCTGATTGGAAGTTTGGTGTAGAGAATTTGTTTGTGTGTGTTGTTGATTCAGTGTCAGTTGGGTGGTACATCTCATTAATTTTAAGCTGTTAACCACTAATTGTCCCTCCTTCCCATTATCTGAACAAACAATTTAATTGGCCAAAGATTAATCGGAAGCCTTAAAAAGCCAGAGCACAGAAGCTTCAAAAACCTTAAGGGTCTTCACCCACAGCACAACGTGCGATCCCTGATTAGCAACCCTTTGTCTGCTGATTTTGTTATTTTTCAGCTATGTGTGAGACTGTAAAACTGATCACATTTTCCCTGTGTTTCTTGGGGTTTGTACCTGCCGTAAGCAGCTACATCTGGGCCTGGATGTTGTCGCTTCCTTACAAAGGGTCTCAAGAGATCTCAGCCAAGAGGAACGCAGAACCTCAGCCAAGTGACCTGGAGAGTGCTGTGAGTACGTGGGAGAGGCTGTGGATGACTTCAAAAATAGATTTATTGGCATTTATCACTATTCATTGCTTTTAGACATTCCAAAGTGCTTTACAGTCATTTTATAAAAGCATAGTCACTATTGTAAATCAAGAATCACTGCTTGGGAATCATTTAGCTTAGACTTTTGCAGCTTCTGATCTCTCTTCTCCCCCCTCCCATTGGGCAGAAGATACAAAAGCTTAAAAGCACCAGGCTCAAAAACAGCTTCTATCCCACTGTTATAAGACTATTCAATGGTCCCCTTGTACGATAAGATGGACTCTTGACCTCACAATCTACGTCGTCATGGCCCTTGCACCTTATTGTCTGCCTGCACTGCACTTTCTCTGTAACTGTAACACTTTATTCTGCATTGCCTTTCCCTTGTACTACCTCGATGGTACTGATGTGATGAAATGATCCGTATGGATGGCATGCAAAACAAAGTTTTTCACTGTACCTCAGTACATGTGACAATAATAAACCAATTTACCAATTTTATTAGTAACTCCAAGATGATTCTGTCTTCTCAACCCTGTATTATTTCCAATTGTGCTCTTCCCTTGACTAAACAGTGGAGGGATTGGATGATTGAATCAATAAATTTGTTTATAAATCAAAGCAACTTTAAGAGACCTTAAAGAAAGTGCAGGAACAATCATTCCCCAAGTTCATTGCGTCAAATTCTATCCTATTAGATGCTTAAAAATACAGGACATTAAATTGTTAACTCTGCTTTTTATCTAGAAAGCAAATCTCAGGCATGGAATGAGTGCCTATAAATAAGTCCCTGAATATTTAACCAAGAGTTAATGTAAAACTCAGTTGATTCTGGAAGAAAATTCTGGAAGAAAGTGAGAAAAATGTGAGCAAATGTTTTTAATTTAAAGTTTTCCAGAGAGTAACTTGAATGATTTGTGACTAGTTCTTGCCAGGATTCAAGAATGAGGGACTGAAGCAGGGATGGAGAGGACAGGGCAAGCCACAGTGACTCATGTTAGGGGTGAGACAACAGTAGATTGATAGACTGCCTAAAAGAGACCTCCTAAAAGAGGCCAAGTCACCTTATTGATCTAGGCTTGAACCAGACAGGTCAGTTTATGTGGACTGGGCTTGTCAGTGGAATTGTCACTAACCTGGTTTTTAGGATGTTACAGCTGATTTAGTCGAAAGCTTTACATTTCCCAAAAAGATATATATCGGAGAAGTCTCATTAAGCTAAATGATTTCATATTAAAATAAAGCGACTTCTGCCAGCTCAGTTCTCAGTTCACAGTAGTGTAGTGGTTAGTGTAATGCTTTACAGTGCCAGCGACCCAGGTTCAATTCCAGCCACTGTCTTGTATGTTCACCCCATGTCTGCATGAGTTTCCTCCAGGTGCTCCAGTTTCCTCCCACATTCCAAAGACGTACGGGTTAGGAAGTTGTGGGCATGCTATGTTGGCACGCTATGTTGGCACCAGAAGCGTGGCAACACTTGCGGGCTGCCCCCAGAACACTACGCAAAAGATGCATTTCACTGTGCTCAGCTGATTAGAAATAAGCCTTTAAATAATATTTATATTTGGTTATTTTTCTTTGCATTATTTTCTTTAGACACTCTGTGAACATGACCAAGCTTGTGACATGGGATTTTTTTGTGACAAACATTTTGGACGGTGTGTCCCTTTAAGGCACCAAGGTCATTTCTGCCGGCAGGATAGTCAATGCTCCCAGGGTCTGAGCTGCATGTTTGGCAAGTGCCACCTCACTGTTCCCGACAGACATGAAGGTAAGAACACAGTGACAATTGGAAGCCACTTGTACACAGATAGAGGAGGATAAGATTACAAATGTGGAACTGTGTGATCAAACATTAAAACAGATCTTTTAATCGGAAGCTTGTTTTAAGTCAAACCATTTCCATCAAGAGCTCAGCTGATTCTTATCTCAGGAGGTTGAATTTTTTAAATGGCAAGAGGTATCCACTGCAAGTCCTTCAGCCCGGTTTCCTGTGGTGTGACTCATTGTCTGAGCATTTACTGCAGGTTACAGTGGACAGCGATGACACTTAGATGAGCACTGTGGCTCTGAAAGCTACAGGCCAATGCTGGAGAATGGAATTAGTATCGGTGGGTCCTTGATGGCTGGTATGGGCATGGTGGGCCTGTATCTATGCTGTTTGACTCTAAAGATGGAAGTAAACCCCATGACTTCACCACCCCACCCTCTCACCAATTGCTGCAGAATAAAGTAGTTAAATACAGTCGCTCTTGATTTGATTAACATGAAGTGAGCGTTCAGGGACATTTTACACAACAGAATCCCAAATCTTCAATTGTCCAGATCACTACCACAGCAACCTACACACAAGGAAAGTGCTCAGACCAAATATCAACATTCTCCCTTGTCCTGTGTGGAGTATTTCCCTTTGCTGGTTCTCCGACAGAACCTGGTCTTGCTGGGGCTTGGAGCAGGATACTGACTGGGGGAATATTTGAACAAGGAGTGTTCCTTTTCACTCTGTTTATTGTGCAGAGCAGTCGGCTTCAGACCCCCCCCCCCCCCCCCCCCCCCCCCCCCCCCCCAAATACTTCAGAGGTGTCTTTGGAGTTCAGGATAGGTGGAGTTTATTGCGTAGGCCGTTTGACGGTGGGGTGGGGGGGGGCGATGGGAGGTTATAGAGACATGGGGTTATACAGCACAGAAACAGGCCCTTCAACCCAACTCATCCACGCCAACCGAGATGTCAATCCAAGCTAGGTCCATTTACCTGTATTTGGCCCAGAACCTTCTAAACCTTTCCTATCTCTGTACCTGTCCAAATGTCTTTTAAGCATCATAATTGTACCAGCCTTTACAGCTTCCTCTGGCATCTCATTCTATATACCCACCATGCTCTGTGTGGAGAAAGTTTCCCCTCTCACTTTGTCCTCTGGTTTGAGACTCCCCTGCCCTGGGGAAAAAGACAGTTACCATCCACCTGACCTACACCCCTCATGATTTTGTATTCCATTATATACCATTATTAAGCATCCATTATTTCTTTCCCTTTTTTCCCTTGAGACCACCCACTTGCATTAGGGGAGGCATCCCAGAGGCATGTATGTTCTTTGGGCATCAGACTTAACCAAAGTGGGGGTTGGATTCCAAACTCTGTTCCCTCATAAACCACACAACCTGCTCGCTCGCCTTGCTTAAAAGCCAGATTTTCTTCCATCCTTAGTATTTTGTTCCAAAAAAAAAGTGGGTGAAATACATTTTTTTTCATTGCACACCCTGGCTTACCTACTTGCATAGCTTGCAGCACTGAACCAGATCGATCATTAATTCCTGACAACTCCATGCAATACCTCACTATTGACAACACTAAAATGTGAATTTGAGGAACTGGGCAGGGGAAAAGAACCAGGTCTGATCCCAACTGCACTTGCCACGCTTTCCCACAGGAGACACAAGAGACTGCAGATGCTGGAATCTGGAGCAGCACACAAAGCACTGGAGGAACTCAGCGGGTCAGGCAGCATCTGTGAAGGGAAATGGACAATCGACGTTTTTGGTCTCGACCCAAAACGTCGACTGTCCATTTCTCTCCACAGATTGTGCCTGACCCGTTGAGTTCCTCCAGCCTTTTTGTGCTGCTCTTTCTCGCAGGAGTTGATGAGAGATCGCAGTCAGGAATCCTTACCCTTTGTCCTTCTCGATGGGCATTGAGGCAGCCCTACAGTCAACCTGTGATACTGCTTCAACTAGTCCAGCAGGTTGAATACATTAAGCCATTAATGCTTACATTGCTACAGGGGCACGCTGTAAACGGGATGAAGATTGTGGCGTCTCCATGTGTTGTGCCAGGCATCACGGGGAGATGATTTGCAAGAAGAAGTTGTCCTTGGGAATGGATTGCTATGTACCTGACGGAGGGCTGGCCTACAGCATTAACCAGCTCTGCCCCTGTGATGAAGGGCTCGTTTGCAGAAACAACAGGATGACAAGAGAGTAAGTACAACCTACAACAAGCTTGTGGAAGGATGACACACCAGTCCGAAACTGGAGCAGGCAACGAGGCTCCTCAGCAGAGCTGAGGGATGGTTTGGGTTGAGGTAATAGGAACGCTGGTATCCAGCAGGTGGTAGGCTTGGTTTTCCAATCGGCTGAGGGGTCTCGCATCCAAATTAAATATACAGTAATTGCATTGGGCCAATCTATCCCATCCAGTGGTTTATGGAGGATGACGAGTGGTCTAAATAGGAAATGAGGAATCCATTCCCTCTACTGAAGTTGAGGCAAATATTTCACTTCCACATAAAGGGAACATTATAAAATAAAAGTGAAGCAATAGCAGACTATTCAAACCCTTGTGTCTACTTTGCCATTCAATAAGATCATAGCTAATATTTATACCTTAGCACCAGTTTCCTGCAGTAACCTTCTATTTCCTTCGTATCTAAAAACTTATTGATCTGTCTTGAGTACGTTCAGCCACTGAGTCTCCACAGCACTGAGGGGAAGAGAATTCCAAAGGTTCCTTTTCACCTTTGACCTGAATGGCCAATCCTTTGGGAATGTGACACCCCACCCCGCCCCCGTCCCCCCCACCACCCCACGCCCACGCCCCATCACCACAGCTGGAATAAAAAAATCAGCTCCACATCTATCCTGTCAATCACTGTAAGAATCTCAACAAGATTGTCCCAGAGAGCATACCCTTAGGTTACCATCCCTGTAGTTTCTGCAAAGGTTCCTGTGGATTGCAGGGTAGAAAATGTGACCCTACTGTTTAGAGGAAAGAGAGAGAAATCAGGACATTATCAGTCTTTTAGTCTAACATCAGCAATTGGGAAAACACCAACATTTTAATAAAGGATGCAATATGAAGACACTTAGAAAATAATATGATTGAGCACAGTCAACATGGATTTATGAAAGGGAGATGGCATTTGACAAATCTGTTCTTTTGGGATTGATCTAGTAGAGCAGATGAGGGAAAACTTGAGGAGGTGAAGTATTTGGATTTTGAGAACACTTTTGGTAAGGTCCCACACAATTGGGGTAATTATACTAGTGTGGGTTAAGAGGTGGTTAACAAAGAGAAAACAAAGTGGGGATAGACAGATCCTTCTTAGACTGGCAAGTTGTGTGTACTGGGGTACTGCAGTGATTGGTGCTTGGACCTCAACTATTAACAATCTATATCAATGATTTGGCTGAAGCGATCAAATGTAATAGGCTTGGTCGTCATGCAAATGTACATGGCAACGTAATTGGTGCCGAGGTGCATGTGGACAAGCTGAGCGAGTGAGCAACAACATGGTAAGTGGAGCACAATATGGAAAAATGTGAGGTCATGATTGGGAAATGTGATGCTCCAAGGGATCTAGGTGTCCTTGTGCATAAATCAATGACAGCTTGCACAGAAGAGCAGTAAAAAATTTGGAAGGCAAATAGTATTTTGGCCTTTATTTCTGGAGAACTTGAGTACAAGAGTAGAGACACCTTGCTCCAATCATACAGGGCCCTGGTGAGACTGCATCTGGAATATTGTATGCAGGTCTGGTCTCCTTATAGCAAGAATATCCTTTTTTTTCAAATGGTAGAGGGAATGCAGTGAGGATGTTGCCAGAACACAATGGTTTGAGTTATGGAGAGAGGTTAAGCAGGTTGGGACTTCTTTCACTGGAGCGTAGGAGAATGAAGGGTGACCTTGTAGAGGTGTATAAAATCATGAGGGGCATAGACAGGGTGAATGCGCTCAGTCTTTTTCCCAGGGTTGGGGAATCCAGAACCAGAGGGCATAGGTTTAAGGGGCGAGATTTATAGGAACCTGAGGGGCAACTTTTTTACCCAGAATTGTCAGTATATGGCGTGAGCTGCCAGAGGAAGTGGTTGAGGCAGGTACATTGACAGGTACTTGGATAGGAAAGGTTAAGAGGGATATGATCTAAACATAGGCAGATGGGACTGGCTTAGATGGGAATCTTGGTTGGCTTGGGCCAAAGGGCCTGTTTCCCTGCTGTACAACTCCATGACTTTTGGAGTCTGAGCAGAGATTGAGTGGGCTGGGCCTCCATTTGCCAGAGTTTAGAAGAACAAGTGATGTTTTCCAGGTCTCCATCCATGTATATAGACAATGGATTAGTTTAATTCCTCTGCCATTTCCTTATTTCTTCTGTCCTGCAAGGAGCTCTCAGTAACTTAAGCAAGTTTTCCTTTTTACTTTTTTCTCACTATTCTTACACTCTACTTCCCTTTATTATCAATGTCATGAGAGCATAAAAGCAAAATATTTTGTAACTAGTCATTTAATCGGTATGCTGAGAATGATTCATTGCACATTCACTCCTCAGTTCCATCCTCTTCCAAGTGAACGCATTGCAAAATTAAGCCAGGCACTTAAGTTGTAGAAGGGGAATCCCTTTATCCTCATATTTTCCCATCCGCATCTCAACTAGGGAAACATAACACTTTAGTTTGGCAACTTAAGACATCTTCCTGCTTGGTATGGTTTTAGAGCTGGTGTATTTTCCCTACATTAATGACTTACAATCCTTTGCTTGTTATGGTACAGTAACATTTGCAAAACATTGTCTACCTTAGAATTGTCAAAATATCAATTTGAATTGGTTTTTTTTTTATTTA
Organism: Pristis pectinata; assembly: GCF_009764475.1. Taxonomy (NCBI): domain Eukaryota; kingdom Metazoa; phylum Chordata; class Chondrichthyes; order Rhinopristiformes; family Pristidae; genus Pristis; species Pristis pectinata. The sequence goes on from NC_067429.1 coordinate 6,683,078, forward strand.
TAGGAAAGAATTTGATTACTGGGGACACACCAACAGCTGGCAATGTCTGAGCCCTACCTTGCCCTGACCCAGAGCACTGACTGCATAGAGTTGTATATATTTTTATGTTGTAAATACTTGATGTAATTTAATCCTATTAAATAGAACAGTTCAAATGATTCACTGTAAATAATGCTCTGTTAATGAATGAATTAAAATTTTGTACAGTGTTGATTCCCATTGGTTATTCTTGTGTAAGCAAATCTCTGGAGACACAATTTTCCCAGTGCTTCAACAGCAGTTTACCATTTTTTGCTGGGATATTTTATGTATAAACATTTCAGGACAACAAACCTCACTTGAGATGAAGCACAGTAAATGGAGCAAGTGTGGAAGCTGTTTCCAAAACCTTTCACCGGTTTGACAGTGGCACAGCAAGTAGCAGTGTTGCCTCAAAAATCCAGTGACCCAGGTTCAATCCTGATCTCTGGTACTGTGTGGAGTTTGCACAATCTTCCTGGGATTATGTGGGTTTCCTCCCACATTCCAAAGACATGTTGGTAAATTAGCCAGTGTAAATAGCCTGTAGCATGTAGGTGGGTGGTTATATCTGGGGGTAGTTAATGAGAATGTGGGAGAATAAAATGGGTTTTGAGCCACTGGGGACATGGTGGGCAGGAAGACCTGTTTGTGCTGTTTGACCAATCACCTCCCTCCATCCATTGGTCATTAATAGGAATGTACTGCCATTAGTCCACAGCCACCAACAGGATGATCAATTATTAGAAATTTCTGTAGATCACAGCAACAAGTGGCAGGAGACTGAACCAGCTAAGATGAGCCAGGCATTATTCTGATACGCAGACATTATACAAGGCAAATTAGTAACAATATTGATCAACAGGTGAGGACAAATGTGCAGGAGTACACTGGGGAACAAGGCAGGCTAATGGTGTTTAAGGTGGGGTTTAAAGCTAGAAAGCAGACCTGCACTCACCCATTGATCAGTGCTGGGCACTTGGGACAAGGTTGCTCACCTGAACTGGAAGGCAAGCAAATAAAAGCAGAAAATGCTGGAAATACCCTGCAGATAAGGCAACATTTGTGGGGAGAGAAGTGAGGTTAACATTTCATGAACAGACATCAAACTAAAACATTAAGGCTGCTCTGCTCTCCACAGATGTGCTGAGCTGATAAGGGAGAGCTTCCAGCATTTTATTATAATTTTAGATTTAGAGTCAGAGTCACACAGCAAGGAAACAGGCCCTTCAGCCCCACCGATCCATGTGAACCAAGATTGCCATCTAAGCTAGTCCCATGTGACTGCATTTGGCCCATATCCCTCTAAAGATCATGTGGATAGTCAGAGGCTTTTTCCCAGGGCTGATATGGTTGCCACAAGAGGACACAGGTTTAAGGTGCTGGGGAGTAGGTAGAGAGGAGATGTCAGGGGTAAGTTTTTTTTTACTCAGAGTGGTGAGTGTGTGGAATGGGCTGCTGGCAATGGTGGGGGAGACAGATACGATAGGGTCTTTTAAGAGACTTTTGGATAGGTACATGGAGCTGAGAAAAATAGAGGGCTATGGGTAAGCCTAGTAATTTCTAAGATAGGGACATGTTCAGCACAGCTTTGTGGGCCAAAGGGCCTGAATTGTGCTGTAGGTTTTCTATGTTTCTAAACCTTTCATACCTGTCCAATTATCTTTTGAATATTAATTTTGCTTTATGAAAGTATTGTTCACACACACCAACAAAAACATGGTTAAAAAAATCACAAAAGTTTATTTAAAACACATGCTGTATCACATGTCCTTGGAATGAAAAATGTTTCATATGTATTTCCAATATACAGTTTGAGCAGAGTGCAACAACGTTGTCAGTAACATGAACTTTTCAATACTGGCTCATTTCCTCACTTTTGAGGTGAGTCCCCTGTTAAATATTAATACTTAAATAGATTAAAAACTAAAGAAAAAATGATGAAGCTGACAACTGAGTGCCTGCTGCCAGAGGCAGCAAATAAAGCTACATGATCAGAGGTCTCAATATACCAAAAGACAATAAGCGTGTTTACAGAAATGGTCTGTCTTTCAGGAACCAGGGAGGAAAACACATGATAACAAATATACAGACAGTACAGTCTCCATTGAGATTAAGTTCACAGTTGGTGGAGGTAGAGTGTTTCCAAGAAATCTGTTGGGTCGATTTGACCTAAAAAAAGACTCCTGAAATCTTAAAAACTTCATTTACACTTAAAAATCTAAAGGAGCATTGTTTGAACCACTGTCCCATAGAGACAACCATTTGACAGTGATTTGGTTCAGGGAGATGTGCATAATACAAGCTGATAAGAGGTCCCTGAAGGTATTGCACCATTCTGTTGGCATCTCAATGAATAAATCACACCACTGTGACAGGTTGGTTTACACTTCAGCACCAGGTAATCCCATGGAAATTACTGGATTCCAACAGCATTTCATTACAATTTACATTTCGAAAAGATATATCCTCGAAGTTGATAAAATTGCTAAGGCAGATTAAATGTCGATAAGAACCACGATTTCCCTTTCTCGCAAGGATATCAATCCCACCCAACTTGTCAAATCCACTATGAAAGTAGTAACTTAAAATGAGTGCATTCCGGTAACTTAAAGGTATACATAATCGTCTCACTAATCGACCGAAGCACCTCTATCTACGCAGCACTTAAACGGTTTAAAAGCTTGGAAAGAGTTTACTATTGTTTGCACTAAGAATTGCCCAACAACCATTCACAATATGCCTGAAGATTTGCCCTTCTGAATAACCTAAGAGAAATGCAAACACAGCAGAAATTGATGATCAAAATGAAATTGTAACCGTTTCTCCACAGATACTAAATGACATGCTGAACATTGTCAGTATTTTTCATTTAATATGAGTAATTTAGCACATCCATAAATTGACCAAATTAGCATGTTTACTGCAGCCCATGTCCCATAGAATTTCAAGGAAAAATTGTAGGGGGTAGTATCTCATACAAGCTCCAGCCCAGAACAAAGGACCTTGACCAGAACAGGAGTCTTTCATGTACTGGTCATCTCCATGCAGGCAGCCATCCTGGATAGCTGCCCAAAGATATTTACTGGTCTTATATGCCTAGATGGTAGAGCTCTGTGTTTAATGGGCCTGTGTATCAGAATTGGATCAGGGATGGGTGGAAAGGAGGCATCTCCTGCGATGAGCTGACTACTAACTGCAAGTTCAACACTTTGCAGCCCTTCCTCAATCCATGTGTGGAAGATGTTCAGCCTTCCCAGGAATTCCAGAGAGGAAAAAAAATCACACAGATCTGGTCTTACCTCAAACTCAGGCACAATTGCATTTCCACCAAATAACCATAGACAATACTCTTAGCTAAACCAACAGGACACAACCTATTCCTAGGTTTAACAAACCCTCAAAACCCACCAGGAGACACTTCAAGGTGTACCATTTCTCAAATCAGGTGACAGCAGGAAACCGAACATGGCAAAGCATTTCTCACACAAGCACCAAACAATCAAAACTCATAGGAACTGTGTCCATACTACTTAATGATGGCTGCATACCCAAATGTATAATGACTTCAAGAATATACAATCTGTCCAGCAACAGTCCCTTACATTAAAATCACTGGGCCTCAGAGGGTCAAACTGGCAAGAAACCTTTCTGCTTCAGCAACTAGCAATGAAGGAGGGAAGGCAGACAAAGAAACAATTATCTTTGATTTAACTCCTTAAGACCTTACCATCAACCACCTCCAGTAAACCCACTAAAACAACACTTACCCCTAGAACCACCAATATTCTGCTAAACATCCATTTATGGAGATTTTAAGGAACTATCAAAAATTCAGGAAGCCACAAGCCTGAGTGTCAAGATGTAGATGTTAGGTGGACAGCCACTCAAGGTGTGGTGTGAGGAGAAACATAATAGTTGGGAGCATGTAACAAAACCTAACCTACCAATGTTAAACAGGGATTAACACAAATTCTTGAATACTGACTGCTCTGGTAATGAAACTACTTACTGCCTGCAGCAGTTTATTGAATGAAACCATGCTAGTTTCCTCTGCCCATTCTTGGCAAGACCTCACCAATTAGAATACCCTGTGCCCTCTTCATTTCCAAGTCCCTAATTCCCTTCCAATGAGGACCAATTCTCAGGCTCTATTCCAAGTGTTCAAGCCGTGTTGACAGATCGATCATTTGCGCACAGGACATAAAACTTACACCAATCTTCATTGTCAATGACAAATTCCAGACACAGCCACCAATCTAAAAGGGTGGAATCTTGGCAATGCATAAAGACATGAAGCAGAGTCCAGAGACTGAGCTTGACCTTGCCTGATGAATTCTGGACAGAGATTAGAGGGAGTGGGAGGCAGAGAGGGAAGGTTCCTGCCCTTTGGAACTGTGCCCACTCAGTGGTGCCATGCCTCATTAAACCACTAAAGGAACCACTATCACCACTAAATCCTCAACTCAATGGTCAAGTTGGTAATTTGCATTTAAAAGGCAACAGCAATATTTAAATTTGAAAATTCAGATGGATGCAAATTGAGATGAGGTAGAATCAGAATTATCCTGATGATTCAATATACTTAAAAGGAGAGGGGTGGCTTAGTGAATCTACTTTAGTTACAAGATGGGGCTAAACCAGTTTCAATGACATTCGCATGAAGCTCAGAACACTTGCAACAGATGCCATATGGTCCTGGAATTCAATTGCAGTCACAGCCTTCTAACTGAGCCTCATACACCCCCAGGCCACGAGTTGCAACTGAGCGATGTAGTGTTTCGCTCCAAAATCTGCACTTGTAATTCCTATTTAAGCACCCATCCAAGTCTAGACATTGTAAGCAACCCACTATTTATAGAGAGGCTCTACATTTAAAGAACCACAGTAACTTCTCTACCGGAAATGTGTCTAAGCTCTTTGATTTGATTTCAAACTTGGGAGTCCTGCAGGCTCCAGCATTCAAACCATTACGTTAAACCCACTGCAGACTGCAAATATGGACAGATCCTAGTACTGCAATTTAGCATTATCCTAATGAGCTGACGATACCAAGTGCAATACTTCTGAAACCCCACTCAAAATTCAACCAAGGATTAAGAAGTATAATTGAATCAGATGAGCTTTATGGGCCAATTTGCAAGCTATAAGCATACCCTGCAAGTCCTGCCACCCCTCCATGATGAATACACAAGTTTCTGGGGGACAGGGGAGGGGGAAGAGGAGGAAACATGGTTTACAGACACATCACGAGGGTCAAAAATTCTCATGCGAGGATGAAAGATGGCAGTAGGGTTACAGTGGAGTAATGCTAATTTTCCACCTTTGCAATGGACCAGAACTGTTGTGAAGTCAGATGCCTGTATAAATATTGGGTTTGCAGATGAAAATAGCAGAATGCTAAAAGTTTGGGGAAGTGTTCTTTTTGTTTACCCATCAAGCAGAGACGCACAAAATCACAGGCCTAGAGGAAAACAAATGGAAACATCAGCCATAAGCTAACAGTTCATCTGTTAAGGTCCTACAGTCAGTCTGGTAGTGAACGAACAGCAAAACCATAATGCGGAGCAGCGTCCAATTCTGCACAGGAAGGCTGATATGTCCATTCTATCACTGAGGTACTGGATCACTTGACAGCATTGCTGGAGTTTTCTGAACAGTTCATTATTACAACTGGAGGATAAACAAAAATGTTCAAATCCAATTGTAGTGTATGCAATTAAAATGTCTAAACTGAAACCAATATCAGCTTTACAAGACCAATCAGATCCATTACTTTACAGTGTTTTAAGCCCCACTCCCCTTGCCCATGTTGTTTGAAAAAAATCACATTGTAAAATTTCTCACTGCTGACTTCACAAGGCACTGAATCCAAAGCCAAGAGCACCACAATTTGTTCCCTTATTTTTGGTGCTTGAGATATGAAGGGAGCCCACAAGCATCTCCAAAGGATTAGCACATTAGGCAGGAAGACTCTAGGTCAAATAGGACAGGAGTTAGGAGTTACCACTCTCAGCACATGAAGGAGCTATGGATTTGGTGCCATAGCTACACTGAAGTAGTTTCCTTTCATTTCCACCCTTCAAAGTTGGAATTTGGGCACTGGTAATGGAATGAATAACCTACACAGGACAACATGGTTACCTTTTCTCAAGTGGATTTCAAGCTGTTGTCAATTTAAATAGGAAACATTCAGATTGTAGCTGATCCTTCCAGTAAATTTGTTTTTCAAATCTCTCTGGCTAATGGCTCCCATTGCTAGATTACTTAACTCCAAACTAACCTCAATGTTATTCCCATGCATGGGCTTACAGTTAGAAAGCACCAAACAGAAATCCTGACATGAAACCTTGGCTACCAGACCTATTAGACAGGTAGCATTAGGGTATGATTTAATTGTGACTAACAGTAACTGGTTCTGCTGGGGTGCTTTACTCAAGGAATGGGAGAAACATGGAGCTTAATGCAACATGTTCTGTAGATGTAAGGATGCATAAATTGAAAATCTACCATCCCACACCAGCCTCCCCCACCCCACCATAGTCGAAAGAGGTACATGCATGGTAGCCTGCCCCAAGTGTTTTTACTATTAGTAAGCCACTAAAGAGTTCAGCAATTCATGCCTCTATCCTTCTAACTTTGAGGTTCCTTTTACACAAGAAAAATTGAGCCAAAGTACCATGCTGTACACTGGGATAGTTTCGTAGAACCTACTGACATTAGCTTTGAACTCAGGAGGAAAAAAAATATAAAAGTATCAAAGCTTCTTTTTAGAAGCTTCAAAGCTCTATTTATTAAAGCCCTAAAACAGACTAATACTGATCAGTGATCTAATGATATGCCATTCGATAGAATAAAACTGTAGCAAATTAAACAAGGAGCAAGACTGTTCCTGAGGTTCAAAAGGATTAAATACTCTTGGCAGTCAGGTTGGGAGTAAAATGCATATCCCAAGGTTCAGGCAACACACAAGTCCTTGTCCCTCCACTTAGGGTGTGAGCACAATCACCAAACCAACTCAGTGTACATGTTGCTCGAGTACTCGAAGTTACCCTGGAAACTCTGGAGCACTGCAGACTGCAAGCAGCTTTACCCTTTCACTTTACTGTCCTTGACTGTATGGTTCCACAGTTAGTGTTAGGTTTCCTGGAGAATTGAATTAATTTGTTCTGAAACTTGGACTGCAAGAGGTTAAAACCCAGCACATTCGCACAGGGCCATTTTGCCATTATTCTTTCCAGCGACTTTCGTCCACCAGGATGGTTGTCCTTCAGCTTCTGTGCCAACAGCTCTGAATAGAAAGGGTTCTCTGTGCGTCAGAATTCAAGTGGCCCAGCTTGGGGCCACCTTCCAGTGTTTTAAGAACTGTCTTCTAAGAACAAGGCACAGAGCCAATGCACCTGGTTACAGATGAGTCAATTCCTTCCAAAACCTTTTTTGCTTGCAAGTACCTATTTTGCTGCTGTTTTCATCGTCATCCATTCCAGCCCTTGACCCAACCTGAAAGTGTAAGAAATCATGTAAGCACAAATATATCAAACATAGCAGCCAGACCCGAAAATACATCGCTAGTCAGTCATCATTGCTGGGTCGAAATCCTGGACCTCCCTGCACAACAGCACTGCAAAAGGACGTTCAGCAGGACTGCAGCAGATGAAGGTGGTTCACCACCTTTTCAAGGGCAGTTAGATGTGGGCAATAATTGCTGGCCTTGCCTACAATGTTCAGTTCCCAAACAATGAACATTAAAACAAAAGCCCAGCAATGCACTGATATTCCACAAGGAATAACAAAATATTAAAAACTATTTTTACTGTTTGGGTAGAAGGCAATTCATTGTCTGTCCCTTAATTTTTTTTAACCTAAGTAACAAAAAATTGTATATTGTAAAACTCAAGTTGCCTGCACTGAAATAATTAAGATTTTGCTATGAGATGGTAATCGTCGTTAAAACTAATAAAAGTTTATCACTCAGGCTCTCATGGAGTCATACAGCATAGAAACAGGCCCTTTGGCCCAACTCGCCCACACCAACTGCGTTGCCCAGCGAGCTAGTCCCACCAGCCCACATTTGGCCCATAGCCCTCTAAACCTCTCCTGTCCATGTACTTATCTAGATGACTTTTAAATGTTGCTAATGTGCCCGCCTCAACCACTCTTTCTGGCAGCTCTTTCCAAATACACAACACCCTTTGCATGAAGAAGCTGCCCCTGACGTCCCTTTTAGATCTCTCACCTCTGATCTTAAACCTATGCCCTCTTGTTTTTTTAGTACCCTCTCCCTGGGAAAAAGACTGTGCTTTCACCCTGTCTATGCCTTGAGTCTCTCGATCATGTACACAGAATGTTATCTAAATTTAAGTTCAGCTTGAATATCTGGCAGCCAAATCTTCCCACAAATAAGTAATTTTAGTCTTGATCTTTGTCAGCAACAGAAGTAAGACTCAATATACCAGACTGATTTCAAAGCATCTCTTTTGGATGCTACACGCTTTTAAAGCAATTATTTGCTAATTCTGTTACTCAGTAACCCAGCACCTGTCTCGGTAACTGAAGGTTTAATGCAACTTCAGCCCTGTTTTAAAGCTGGGCTGTTGGAGAAGCTAAGTTTTAATTTATTAGGAAGATTTAATTGAGCAAATTCTCTTTTTAACTGATTTAATAACCTTTCTCAACAGATGAGAGGCTAAATTCTTTAATGGTAGATAGCTCTATTACAGGATTCTAATGGAACAAGTTCAAACATTAAAATGGATTTTACAGACCTCCTTTAAAATGTTAATTGTCCAGCCACAGCCAAAGCCAGATTGAGATGAAAAATAAAACATCCTTCACCATAATCAGGGGGAAACCCAGCCCATTGTAATACTAACCCTTCGCCTGTGAGTGCACAACAGGCCTGTATGTGCCATGGATGATCTTTGATGGACGTTAGCGTTAGAAACTTGGAAATTTCAGCTGCTGACATAGAGTTCTTCATGTCTTGTTTATTGGCAAACACCAGCACAGCCGCCTTCCGTAGGTCCTGCAAGTGAGAACAACTTATTGTTACAAGCCTTACAGAACAAAGCAATACCATAAAGAGCATTCCATCACGAACACTGGAAAATTGAGCTGACCAAACCTGGTATGCTTCTGTATTCCAGTGCCAGTACTCAAACCCCTTGAATGCAATCAACAAACTAACCCAATTACACCTACGGGACAGCACTGTGGTACAGCTGCTGCCTCACTGCTCCAGCGATCCGGGTTCAATCCTGACCTCTCGTGCTTGAGTAGTTTCCATGTTCTCCCGTGACCATGTGGATTTGCTCCTGGTGCTGTGGTTTGCTCCCACATTAAACAGACATGCAGCTTGGTAGGTTAATTCACTGTTGTTAACTGCCCGTAGTGTGGAGGTAGGGTGTAGAATCTGGAATAGTTAATAGGAATGTGGGGGGAATAAAATGGGGTAACTGCAGATGAGTAAAAATGGGGTACTTGATCAGCACAGACTCCATTGGGCTGATGGGTCTGTTTACATGCTATGTAACTCACGACTCTAATTCTGAACAGTGTCAAAATTGTAAGCAAGATGAAAAGGTAAAGATTGGGGGATTAAAGGTGCAAGAAATAAGACATTTAGTGTAATTTAAAAGATACACTATAAACTAACAGCTACAATATGCATTGCATTAATATGCGATGCATATTGTAGATGTTAATGTACAGTAGGTGTCATTCACAGTTGTAGGTTTATTTTTCCTCAGTTTCCCTCCTTGTTTCTTCATGCGGAGATAAGCCACGCAATGCATCAGATCCTGGTCCGATTAGATTTTCTCCAATCATGTATATATAGCAAATGTCCCTCATCGGTCTCTGCCATATCAAAGCACTATTGCAAGCATGCAATGAGAATCCTCCCTGACTGACATGCCTGCTGTTTAGAATATTCAATCTTTTCCTGTTTATTGTCTGTTAAGGAGCACTATTTAACCCAAGGCAAATGGAGCACCAGTGGAAGACATCAACTAACCAAATACTTGATTTTAAGAAGCATCTTAAACAAAATCAGAGGTAAAGAGGCTTGGGGTGGGAGCCCCAGAACTTGGGTCTTGGAAGCTGTGCAAGTTGTTTCCACTGCTGAAGCAAAATTGAAGACATGCAAAATGACAGAACTGAAGCAGAGATATCCTGGAGGTTTGTAGGGCTTGGACAGTTACAGAAATGTGAAGAGGTGAAAGGAAAATAGGACAAGGTATTTTTTTCTTTTAAGAGAAATGAAGCATTGTTGGACCAGGAGCTGGAACAAAAGGGGCTAAGGTTAATGTGGCAAGACGCAAGATACAGAAATGTGAAGAGGTGAAAGGAAAATAGGACAAGGTATTTTTTCTTTTAAGAGAAATGAAGCATTGTTGGACCAGGAGCTGGAACAAAAGGGGCTAAGGTTAATGTGGCAAGACGCAAGTCAAGATATGAGTCACAATGCTGTTAGACAAGCAGTTCCAAAATTTTGACGTACCAAAGAGAAATGAAAACTTTTTTTTGCATAGTGGAAAAAGGTGGCGGGCTAGACTCGAGTGAACAAGTGGACAGGTGTTTCAGTGGATGAGCTGATGTAACAGATTGAAAGCTCTTGGTGTAAACTCCCCTTTTCTCATGCATTTCACAACTTGCATGGTTTCATTTCAGCAATAAGTTGTACCTCGTGTGCCAGCATTTTGTAGAGTTCTTCTTTTGTAAGTGTGAGCCGCTCTCTATCTGTGCTGTCCACAACTAGGATCACGAACTGAAAATAAGAACAAATATACACATAATTACATCTGCTGACCAGTTTTGTTCACACTTAGCTTCTCATATACTCTATTGTTACTTTTTTTTTACAGCTAATGAGAAATTAACACTATTCAAGTCAAAATCAGGTATGGATTTTTAAGTAACATGCACTAAATTATTTGCACAACATCTCTTTGGAAAAGCTAGTAGATTTTGGACATGCTGTTTGAGCTAGTCTCCAAAGTAAAGTACAGATGGCGATGTGGTGTGAGCATCTACAGGTGATGAATTAAGAGTACCACTGTTTTACCAAGTGTATTGTTCTGGTCAAAACAAGCCAACTGCCAGTACTTACTGCAAATACATTTAATAAATAGCCTGCAATAGGAATATGACTGAATTAAATAGGGATTTCATCTTTTGATCTATTTCATGACCTCAATGCTATTCTGATGACTTAGTGCAGAGGAGCTAGGTAATGAAGTTTTCATCTCATTATACTATTTCTAGTCTGGGGTTGCAGAGCTAATGAGAAAACTGGCAGATGCAATCAATCAGTTAAGCTTCCAACCTTAAATGGACCTGGTAGCTTCAGGAAAGCGAACCAACAGAATTGATTGCTATGCATACACTACAGTGCAAGAACAGTGCCAGCAAAGATCAGATATTGCCAACTTCAGTCAGAGGGGAGGTTAGTGTAAAATCTGAACTGATCACTACAGCAGTTGGCTTCTCCAATTTATTTTACAGCACAAGGCCAGAAACCTGAAAGAGCAGTTGACTGGACACAAATACTGACAAAGGGTCTTCAGCCTAAAATGTTAACTGTTTCCTTTGCCACAGACACTGCCTGACCTGCTGAGTATTTCCAGCATTTTCTGTTCTTTATATTACAAATCTGACCTCAATGGTCACTACTAACAACATTTGTGATAGTGCAGCCTAAAAAGCAAGGCACAGCTCCAGCAGAGTGCTTTCAGATCCTTTTATATGTTACAGGTGACCCTTGCGTTATGTTCAGAGAAAATTATCCATATCATGATTTTCTATAACACAAAATAGTGTCATCTGTGTATGCATCAAGAAATGCAAGTTGAAAAATAAAATTTGTATTTACTTTTTTCCCCCCCACATCAATTCTGTAAGACTGAAATTTATTCTCTCTCGAATTTTTGGGCAGTGATTTGTGAATTCTGTAAGGACCAAGGGCCTTAACACAAGGGTCGCCTATATTACAATCCCTCATCAGCATCTTTAGGTCATTTCAAAATAATGAAGGTTTGTATAATAGGAAGAGACTGCCTTCATATAGAGGGTGAGTGACCAGAAGAATAGATCTAAGATTTTTGCCAAGAGACAGGGGAGAGGTGAAGATCTCTTTCAGACAGTTGGATATGATCTGGAGATGTTCTGTCTGAAAGGGTGATGGAAGATTCAACAGCAGCTTTCAAAAGGCAATTGATCAACATGTTAAGATCAAAAATAGGCAAAGCTATTGAGAAAGTGCAAGGTATGTGATTAGCTGCTCTTTCAAAGAACTAGAACACAAAAAAATCTGTGGCCTCCTACATTGCACAATTCCAGGATATAAAATGGAAATAAGAGTAAAAGATATTGGTTCAGAAATAGTGTTATCACAAGTAGTAGCTGGATATACAACACTGAAGTCTCAGCACCCTGTACTCACTTCACCATGATCAACCCTTCAATGAGGTGCCCCCCAGACTTCCAACGACAACCAGGTCTCCAAGAAGAGAAAGTCTTTACTTGATGGCTACCACCTTTTTCATGAATGGGCAATGAAATTAGATGGAGGGATAAGGATAAGCTTGTGGGGAGCTGAAACACTGGCACAGACCTGTTGTACTACATGGCCTGTTCTGTGCTTTTTGGTGGATGCTCCGATATAGAAATTGAATGAGCTTTTGCGTTTTGCTAATTTTGTTTTAAGTTATAAAACTGCTGGGGTGGAAAATGGTTGTAGCATTAGTTCCTTTAGATGCAAGTATTTGAAACAAAAATAGCCGTGTAAAAGTAACTTAGATGTTATACTTCCTCAGCTTGGGTCAGGAAAAAGTGACTGCTGAGTTGACTCTGCACATTTGCTTTGTTAAATTCACGAAAGAGGAATTATTCTCTGCTGTGGCCAACTCCTAAGTTGCTGATATAAGCACACTGCTATTTTAATGATTAAACCACCTTGATAGAACTAAATGGATTTTTGGGTATTATTCCTGAAAACACTATCCCTGGCAGTAGATCAAGATTCTGACCCCTTTATGGTCAATGCCTGTGAATGTAATGACAGTTGAACGACAGTGTAAAGACCAGAAGCCAGCTTGTGAACATGCAGAGTTAGAATGAAAACTTGCCCTTAGTAGGGAGCAATGTAGACTTACCAAAGTGATAATGAAGGTACACGACTTACCATCGTGAAGACTGGTTGCAGAGAGTAAATTATAAAAGCAAAACCTTCAAAGTATCTTAGGGCTACTTGTGAAATCAATTCCAAATGGGTAGCAATGGATAAAAATAGAATTGTGTTTATACCAGTTCCTCATAGAATGCTTGATTTTGTACTTATGATCTAATATATGAATTCGACTGCTGAATCCCAAAGCACAGTAGGTTTTTCTTGGCTATCGTAAGAAAAAGTGGTCAGCAAATATGACGAGAGCAGCAGCAAGGTGCACACCTCAAGTCTCTGGAGGTCATAGCTTTGCCTCAATACTTCCACTCAGAATCAACATACAGCACTATAAAAAATTGTTTCTGGCAACACTCCGCCATCGACTTAGTTGATTAGTCAGAGGTGCCACTGCCAAGTAACTTGAGCATTGAGAAGGCAAATACAATAAAAATAACAAGCAGGCACTGCCGAGGACCAAAACAACCCACATCCTGTCCTCCTTGGTTGCGCAGATAAGAAAGGGGTGGGGTCGGGGAAGGTGACAAAAAGATGGAAGGAACGATTATGATACTCAAGGGGAAGAGGTGCTTGTAGTTAAAGTCAAAGTTGAGTTTATTGTCAAATGCAGAAGTACATGTGTGCACAGGTGCAATGAAAAACTTACTTGCAGCAGCATCACAGGCATAAAGTAACAGATAAGCAGCATTCACAACCATGCCTTTGTTTAAGCTTTCTATATAATGCAGGTTATCTATTGGATTCTCATGTGAAGTATGCCATTTGCCTACAATAGTAACCCAATCAGACACATGGGCCAGTCACAAGAACTGCTCTCCCCCACACAATTTAAGGTTAAACTTCTATTTACCCTCAAATTCTTTAACCATCAAAATACCACAGATTGTTCCTTTAGCCTTTTGCTTTTACAATGCAAATTTACTCCATGCAACCAGTCTCCTTGGTTTAACCAGTATCATTTTGGTTAATCAACATGGCCTCTTGCCACGGGCAAGATTTCATTGCTGAGGCACAATGGGATCTAACTAGTTTCTTATAATTACCATACTTTGGACCCACATCTAGAGTGTTAGCATACCTCTGTGTTTGTGTAGTATGTACTCCAAGTTGAACGCAGCATGTCCTGCCCACCAATGTCCCACATTAAAAAATGAGTGTTCTTTACAACTATTTCTTCCACGTTACTGCCGATTGTGGGTGACGTGTGGACCACCTCATTCATCAGGCTGTGAGGGAATCAAGCAGGCAATTAGATTTGCAGACTGATGCCATCAGTTACATCCCGACTGGAAAACACGGGAGACTAAAATTCAGTTCTTTACACCTGAGAGACTGGATCACATTCAGCCTAAAGATTATACAATTCCACAGCAAATAATTACAACCTGATTGTCTGGCAGAGCAGTAGTAACTGGTACTAAAATTCTTAATGAATGCCAGTGCTGCTCAAGAATTATTCCTTACTGAACGGCCTGAAAATTCTGGTACTATTCCTTCACTGACCAAAGCAAAAATAAAAAGCCATTTAATTCTTCAAGTGGCACTCCAAACTAAATTAATAATCAAAATAACCTCACAGGAAGATCCAAGAAAATGTGACAAGGACCCAGTGATGTATCAAACTAATGAGGTTATAAATTTGGCCACCTGGATGAAGGACCAAAATTATGAGCCATTAAGAATCACGATGTACATATTTAACCTCAAGTGGAATGAAATACAGAAAAATACTGAAAATATTCAGGTCAGGCAACATCTGTGGAGAAAATAACCAGCCAGTCAACAGTTCAGGTCAATGTGTTCTGATGAAAAGTGATCAACCTGAAACTTTTAGCTGTTTTTCTCTCTGCAGATGCTGCCTGATCTGCTGAGTACTTGTAACATTTTGGGGGTTTTATTTCAGCTTCCAAACATCTGGAGTATTTTTCTGGATTCCAGTTGAGTGAATTGTAGCATCAGCCAGGAAAACAAT
Organism: Pristis pectinata; assembly: GCF_009764475.1. Classification (NCBI taxonomy): domain Eukaryota; kingdom Metazoa; phylum Chordata; class Chondrichthyes; order Rhinopristiformes; family Pristidae; genus Pristis; species Pristis pectinata. Next base: position 6,698,251 of record NC_067429.1, read on the forward strand.
AGTATACCAGCACACACTCCAGATACCCAGCTAAATGTAAACTTTCAAAGCAAATTCATTATACTTAACTGCCAATTTAGAGACCCTGTAAAATCGTCTAAAGATGTCATGTCAATATTTGAATGTTATAAGCATTGGCCAAGGCAAACAGAAGAGTAAACAGCAAAGCACTTAACTGATCAATTTAGTCCCTATTGATCTCCAGTGACAATGATTTTAACCATACCATCTAGCTGCACTGCAGAACTTCTGCATGATTAATCCCTATGAATTAATCACTCAAGTACCATTCCTCAAACAATCCAGAGTTCTCAGCTAATGGGTTCCAACACCACCACTGGAAGTGGGGTATCTAAATCCTGTTAATTAATCTGGTAGTGGTCTAGTACCAGTAATGGTGACTATGAAATTGCCAGATTATGGCAAAAAGCACTTCTGGTTTACTTCAGAAGGAAATATACCATCCTTGGCCATCATGCTAATATGACAGCTGATTCAAAGCAATGTGATTAACTCTTAAATACCCTCTAACATTGCTTAAGGCGAGTGATGGCTACACCCCGTGAGAACATGGGAAGTTGAGGGGTGACCTGATAGACATAAAATTATAAGCACACAGTCATGATAGGGATATCAAAAACAAGAGGGCATAGGTTTAACAAACACAAAATGCTGGAGGAACTCAGATCAGGCAGCATCTAAGGAGGGAGATGAACAGTCAACGTTTCTGGCCGAGACCCTCCATCAGGACTGGAAGGGAAGAGGGTAGAAACCAGAACAAACAGGTAGAGGGAGGGGGAGGAGCAGGAGCTAGATTTAAGGTAAGAGAAAGGAGCTTTAAGGGGGATTTGTGGGCTTCCCCCCCCAAAAAAAACAGTGGTTGATATCTGGAACTCTCCTCCAGTAGCAGTGGAGTCAGATATAATCACTGTTTGAGACATTTAGACAGGCACTTAAATAGTCAAGGAGCAGAAGGATACAGACCTAATATGGACAAATGGAATAGTGTAGATGGGCAGAAAGGACATGGACTGAAGGGACTGGTTCTGTGCTGTACATCTCTGCCTCTATAAAAACGAGATCCTGAGATAGAGCATACAGGAAGAACTCCTGAATTCAAAAGATCAGATTTCAGAAAAGCAGCCCTGGTTTCTGGCACAAATACATGACGCTCTTGAATTTTTTGGTAGACTACACCCAACCTATTAAAGTGCAAAAAGCATGTATAAAATCTGGGCCCAGAGATTTTCCATTGGAATCTACTTGCAGATAAGTGATAATATCCCAGTTTAGAGCATACAAAGATACCAAAGTGGCTATCGAGAGAAAGATAAATGCATGAATGTACTTACAACTGATAAAGGATGGTTGTTTTCCCTGCATTATCTAGCCCAACGATGATAACTTTGTGCTCTGGTGAAACAAAAACACACCCACCATGGTTAAACTCAATGTGCCAAAATCCTTGACCCAACATAACAGTACAACTTCTAATTCACCTCAGATTCTAAAAATGACAAACATCCTGGACGAGCAAAAACTTTCCCTAGTAAGTCAAAATTTCTAGGAACATTTAGCTTGTTCATTTAGAACAATCTGAGGAAGGGTCACCAACCCCAAACACTGACTGGTTTCTCAATGCTGCTTTACCGGCATTGCTTCAGATTCCAGCATCTGCAGTTTTATTTGTTTCCAAGAACATTTTGCACTCTGTCCACATGTTTAATTTTAATTTAATTTTTAAATTTTATTTACAGCGTGGTAACAGGCCCCTCTGGCCCAATGAGTCCACGCCACCCATTTTAAACCCCAAATTAACCTAGCCGTACGTCTTTAGAATGTGGGAGGAAACCGGAGCACCTGGCAGAAACCCACGCAGACACGGGAGAATGTACAAACTCCTTGCAGACAGCTACGGGAATTGAACCCCGATTGCTGGCACTAATAGCGTTGTGCTAACTGCTACGCTACCATGCCGCACAGGCACAGATATTCAGGCAGAGATATTCTTAGTGAACATTTCTTCCCCCCACCCCCACCCCACAACTGTTACTTTATCTCCTCAACCCCACCTGGAGTGCTCTCGTGCCGTGAAAGGCATGACCTAAATGCAGCAGTTCTTTCCTTGCAAATGCCCCAATAGGACAAATCACCAGAAATAAAAGTGCTGTTTTTGTTGTTTGCCAACTGTACTGTGAACCCAAAAAGTAAAGTACGTGTCTGTGGTTAGCAACCGCCTGAATAATTAGCAGTTACATCTACATTCTAATCACCGAGCTGAACTAGTTTACCAAAACAAGCAGCTGAATTGAAACTGCTTAGGGTCCCCACTGCCTGAATTAACAGAGAGGAAAACCTGTAACATAGGGCATCTACTTAGTAGATTTCGGGTTTCTTAATTTACAAGTCAGTGATAAAGGTGCTGCTTGTGATGAACTTATTAAAGGTTGTTGCACCATTTTGCAGAACAGAGTCAAGATAAGAACGTGCATTTGTACGAATCATTGGTGAGGCCTCACTTGGAGTATTCTGTACAGTTTTAGTCGTCCTATTTTAGAAAAGACGTGGTTAAACTGGAAAGAGTGCAGAGAAGATTTACAAAGATGTTGCCAGGACTAGGCGGCCTGAGTTATCGGGAGACTTTGGCCAGTCTAGGTCTTTATTCCTTGGAACGTAGGAGAATGAGGGGCGACCTTATAGAAGTGTTTAAAATTATGGCAGGCATAGATAAAGTGTATGGTAACAATCTTTTCCCCAGGGTAGGAGAGTCCAAAGCTAGGGGAAAAGATTTAAAAAGGGACCTGAGGGGCAACTCCCCCCACCCCCCCCCCCCCCCCACAGAGGGTGGTAAGTATATGGAACAAGCTGCCAGAGGAAATGGTTGAGGCAGGTACAATTTAAGCAGCGCTTGGAATAGGTACATGGAGATGCAGGGATATGGACTGAACGCAGGAAACTGGGACTAGTTGGATGGGCACCACAGATGGCATGGACTGGTTGGGCTGAAGGGCCTGTATCCATGCTGAACTGTATTGCTCTATATGGGATTTGCTTGACAAAGCCAGGCCTGGGCTTCAAAGAGTGAACGAATATGGCATCACTGACCCAAGCTATCACCTCGTTTTGTAGACATTTTCTTTGAGCAGTGTTGCAAACAGAACAGATAGCCAGGAGATTTTTCCTCACCTACCGATGCCAGTTAATGTTTCAGAGAAATTTCCATCCAAAACCTTGCCTGGTATTTTGTTTTTGGAGCACAGATTACAGCTGTAGCCGTGTCAGTGGAAAGTTGCTGGGTAGCAGATGCTACAATCAATGCCTGCTGCTACAGCAGTTTCCTTTCCCTCACGTTGCACAAATCAGTCTATTGTCGCAGACACACCGCACTGCAATTACAGGATTCAATGGAGTGCATCACTGAACTTATTGAAATTAAAGGTTGTCGCACCATTTGCAGAATATAATCAAGTGTGTGCAGACCCTGCTCCTTTACATGAACATATTAATATTCATAATTATTAGTTTGACACCTCATTACCCTGCAGTCTACTGGATCATCCAAGCAGCCCCCAAACCTTCAAAATTCATAGATCTCATTTAATTACTGCATTGTGCATTAATTATGCATTATTATTGCACAAGCTACCCTCGAAACATAGTAAACACAATTTTGAGCATCCCTTCTCATTCTTTTCTTCACCTCCTTCCACCACTTGTGAACAACACAGTGGAAACTATTTCAGGAACAGAATGAAGATAGAAGCCAATGCCCCAGAGCTACAGGCTGTGTTTGGACTTGTCTCAAGTTAAACTGGAGCTAAATTAAATGTTTTTCTTTGTCAGGAATCATATGTAAATGTACAATGGATTAAGTAATGAGTTTTAACCTGATAATTAAAAATCGCTGCAAAAAAATTGGGCTTACTATGAAGCCACAGGGTATATAAATAGAAGCTGTGCTTAGGAATGTTCTAAACAAGTCTGGAACAACACAGCCCAAGCAGCATGGGATACAACTATAACAGATGCAATTATATGATAGCTATAGCTCAAAAGGCATAAGTTTCCTCTTGGTCAGACTGGGTTGGTTTAAGATCAATTCTAGAGACCAGTGTACAATCTAAACTGCTGCCCCTGTACAGGACTGAGTAAATTTCAGCTTTTAGGACATAGGCGTTGCTGACAAGTGCCTCAAAAAGTGATGGTGAGCCTTTTCTTCTTAAATAAAAACACAGTGCTGGTGTGTAGGGGGCTCTAGGATTTAGACCCAGCAATGAAGGAACAGTGATATATTCCCAAGTCTGAAAGGTATGCAACTAGGAGGGGAATTTGCAGGTTACCATTACATGCTGTCCTCGTCCTTTTCGGCCGCAGTGGTCATAATTTGGGAGGTGTTTTCAGAGTAGTTTAGGTGAGTAAATACAGTGTAGCCACAGTGCAAAGTGTTGGACAAAATGAATGATTAGGGTGGTGAATGGAAGCCAGTCAAGTGGGCTACCTTGTCTTGGATGGTATCAAACTGCTTTTTGATGAACTGTTAAACCAAAGGCTCTACTCTCCTAAGGCCAAGAAAACACACTGTAATATTTAAAACAGGCTAGTTTCCAAAACGTCAAGACCAACAATCACCCACAACTAATACTGCCACATTGCTGTTTGTGAGAGCTTGCTGTGTGCAAAGTGGCTGTTAAGTCTCCTGCATTACAATAGCAGTAAGACTTCAAAAAAGCACAACCAGCTTTAAGGACCACATAGTGCCAAGTGCCCTGATTACCTCCCACATCCCAAAGGACCTGCTTAAGTGACAAATGTAAAGAAGCAAAAGAGGAATAATGGACAGGAGAGCTCTGGGGAATATGGGGAATGGGATGATGGTTTATTCAGCCAAGAGCTGTCTGGGACCCAAAGGGCTGAATGGTAAAGTCACAAAAAGTTAGTGCTTTGGGACATCCTCAGATCATGAACCTGTGCTAACGAAATGCAGACTTAACTCACAACTCGCTTTCTACTTTAAAAGAGTGCACTAAGTAGTGCAAAGGTATTAACTGCAAAATACCCCAAATTAAGTGAGGCAGCAGCACCACGGATACAAAATTCAGAACTTGAGAGACAGAGGTCATGACTTGGTTTAATGTTTGCAGGGGGCTGTGCGTTTTGCTTATGTTAAAGTCACACAGCCATCTGTCACCACAACCCTACTGCGTAATGTGGAAACCACGGAGCCAGTGTCCTGACGTGCAGCTCTGTGACACCATTTGAGGATTCCACTTCACTCTTCATGTGAAAGGAGGCTGTTGGCATTCAAATTGCAGCTGTCAGCATTACAGAGACACCTCAAACAAAACCCAAATAGTAACAGCTGCGAGCCTTCATCACACAAACAATACGTAGCTCGAACAGAGCTCAAATACATCTTCTTAAACCTCTTTGGGCTCTCACACAACGAAACCCCCAGAAACACAACTCTTTACCGAAAAGTGCCATTACAAGGTTTCCTGTTCAAAAATGCCAGTCCAGGGCCATGATAACATCCCCCTCTCCCAGCGATAGGAAAACAGGTGCAGAACAAAGAATTGAGATCTACAATTACAATGCAGCTTCAGTCTCCAAAAATTCAGTGCGATAACAAGGAAATGTTTCCTTATTTAGAGTTGTCTTTATGATGAGGTTCACATTTTCAGGTTCAGATTAGTGTAAATTCACAAAATATTATCAAAGGATTCCTGAGCACACTCAATCCTCATCCAAACCAGGTTAGCAGGTCATTGATCGCATTTAATTGCGGGATTGTTGAATGCCACATTTGCCCATAAAACAATAGTACTCCACTGGCAGTTAAATGTTTAGGGTGAAGTGAAAACAGGAGGTTCCAAAGAACAAAACATTCTATCTTTTCTTTCTCAATCAGTTCAGTTCCACCAGCTGTGAGATATGGAACTGAGCTATGCAAACCCCAAGCACCCAAGTGCAAACAGCATTCTGTGCAAAGTTCACTCATCTCATTATGGATACAATAGGAAAGAAACTGAGTATATAGAGGAGCAATTCGGAGACGGGTTCAAATCCTAGCAGGGAAGCTACGGAATTTGAATTTAAGGAATGAAGTAAATCTGAAATTTAAAAAGTTGGAATCAGTAATGGTGACCATGAAACTACCAAATTGTTGTAAAGATTAATGTTTCATCTGTACCGTCTGGACAGTGTGTGGTTTGTGGTTGTCTCATCTTCCCTCTGAAATGGCCCAGCAAGTCCATCAGCTCAGGAGGCTATTAGGCTGACTTCACCAGTGATGTTCAGGAAGGCACCAAGAGCTAAATTGGGGTGCCCCCGGAAAAGGCGAGTTGGGAAGCCAAGGCTCTCTTCCATTAGCACAAAATGGCAATGACACCACGATCCACCCTGAAGTTACTGGTGCGATTAGATTGCAAGCCCCCAGTGTTTGTCCCTAGACAGTGCTCATGGAACAAACCCAAGGTGCCAGGAGGGGAGAATATCTTTCATTCCAAAGCTCGCGAGATCCCACTCAGCAAATTACAGCAATGAAACTATTCATCAAAGCAAAACAATGCAGAGACTTAAAAAAGATTGTTCAATTACCAACAGGTGCAAAATAATAGTCCAGTGAAGACAAAGGCGTCTGTATGCGAAAGAAATCAGGATATCTTAAAAGATGTGCAACTCTTTAGGAATTCAATCACTGTCAAAGAAAGAATTGGTTAGGATCATTCAGTTCCTCAGAGGTTTTACTGCTAGGCAAATAGCACCTCTTAATATACTAATGCTGTACACAAGAGGTCGTGAACCAATTGTTAGGCGGGGGGGGAAGAGAGAAAAAAAAACGTGTTTAGTCTTAATACCAGCCATCTATCAGACCTTGAAGCTAAAGATTAAACAACCTCATTCTGCAGATTACAAAGATTCTTCTCCTCAGGATTAACAGCCAATTCCAAATCCACACAGCCAAGTTTCCCTGGGTCCCACGCCCCCCGAAACAGGTTTATGATTACAAATTGATAGTTCATAGAGCATAGAACAGTACAGCACGGAACAGGCCCTTCAGCCCACAATGTTGTGCCAACATAGCTAATTCCTCCTACTCACAGAATGCCCATATCCCTCCATTTTCCTCTCATTCATGTGCCCATCCAAGCCCCTCGAGGGTTTGCCTCCACCACCCTATGAGGCAACATATTCCAGGCATCCACCACTGAGTAAACGAAACTTACCCTTCATGTCTCTTCTGAATCTACCCCCCTCACCTTAAATGCATGCCCTCTGGTATTGGATCACTCAACAAATGGGAAAAAGATATTGCTTGGCCACCCTATGCCCCTCAATTTTATACACTTAGGGTATAAGTATAAGCAATCTTTTATACAACCAATCTCTACTTAACTGCTGATCTCTCAACTATCACCCTCCAGACCCAAACCCAACAAGCCCTTTGACAAAAGTAAAATCACCTTTAGCCCAATAACACTAACCACGAAGGAAACTGGCAGCACAATTTGACAGCAGTTTGTGCTAAGCAGGTAGCTGACGCCAATACAAAACTGACTGCCAAGAAAGGACTGATTTATTGCAACTCATGGGATAGCTGCAAATAATGCTGTACGCTGAAGGTCAGAGAGATCTCTTCACAACTTTCCACTTCAGACAGATTTATGCTGAATTTGAGAAAACCTCCTGAAGCCAGTTGAATCTCTGAGGCATTCACTAACTAGAATGGTTTCAATCCCAGCCTCCCATCATCCATTCTCCAAACACTGACTCTCATATAGCACCCTGCACGTAAAGCTAGATGTTTGGCATAGGTGCTGGATCCCTCAATTACTTCATCTCTCACATCTTTAGTCTCTTACAATCCTACAGCTCACATATATGATCTCAGCATCTTGCACTCCCAGTCTCCAACAACTATATAAAAAACAAGGCTGCAAACAGCCCTGTGCTCCACAATCCAGTCAGCCACATCCGAGTATCCATTTCAGGGAGAAAACCAGTGCAAATTTTAACCCACTTTCACTTGTCAGGAAATTCAGAGCATTTAGAATTCAAGTAGTCCATCCCCAGCAAGACGAGGTGCAGATTTAAGAGAACTCCAATTTGTATAGGTAATAAAATAAAAACCATAAAAATGATCCAGGCTCAAGTTAAAGTGCAAATTTGCATCCAATTCTCAGCTGGATATTCCATTTGTGATAACTTATCCCTCACTACTGCAAGTGATCCCTATAACATGAGTCTTGCAAAGTAACACTGGATTCACTAAACCACAGGGGCCAGGAAAGCCCAGTAACATACAGGTGACCAAACTACTGGCCTTGGAAAGCCAGTTTATATTGATGGCCCTAGTTTCTGAAACTGACAGCGCTGGCAGTGGTGGGGAGGCTAACCGAAGGCACGAGCACCCATAGATCCAAATATCAATTCCTACTCAAGCACTATTATTCGGAGGAGGAAACACGGGCAGCAGGACATTGGGTCATTCTTCTGCGGCACTGCTTGAAAAGCAACTTAACCATCCAAGCCAGAAAGCTAACAAATAGCACGAGGAATACAGCTGTATGGTATGATTGATTCTTCAAATGTACTTTATTAATGAACAAGCATTTTGGGATATCCTGAGATTGTGAATTTGCAAGCGTTTCTTCCTGGTCACTGCTACAATGAATTAAATTCAATGTGGGGTGCAGAAGGAGGAAACCAAAGTTGTACAAAAAGCCTCAACCCCCAATATTTATGATTACTGATTCATATAATAGTAAAGATGGAGTAGTTGCAGCTTAGCTGAATCCCATGGCATTGCGATTAAAAGCAAAATGCCTTTTAAGATTTTGTCCTACACAATTAACAAGGAAGTATTTTCAAAGTGTAGTCACTGACATAATGTATAAATGTGGCAGAAAATTTCTGCCTTCTATTCACTCCAGATTACAGAGTGAATGACACCTAGCTTATGCATCAAAAGTTGAAAGCTGAGCTGGCTGAACGTGTGTAAAGAATTTAGTTCAACCCAATTCCTTTATGCAGATCACAGCATATGTAATCTTCCTCCCCTTCACCCTCTTACAACCAACTGTAAAAATATAAATTACAATTGTCATTTCAATATGATCTAGTTTTAGAAATTACACCAAAATTCATGGCATGATTTTGCTTCTAGCAGGCTTCATGTCCAATCACTCCTCTGTGCTTTAGTATTTGATCATATTCACTTCAAAGTTTGCCACATAACCAGGCCAAGATTATTTTTGGAATTTTACAAGCAGAATATTCTTGCTTACTGATGCACTTCAACAGGTGCAGTAGTGGGGATATACTAGATCAGAAAAAGACAAAGGATCTCACTAACTCGTTCTTTTGTCAGGTGCCAACAGCCCAACCGCATACTCCCAGAACATTCATTCACATTCTGTCTTTCACACCGGGTGGGAACCCCCAGCACCAATTTGGCTTGAAATCACAAAAGGTATAAACTGCAGATTTGCAACAGGTAGAATATATTTGTGATCAAGGGATAAATGCTCTCACACAAGTGAGCAAATTTAAACTGAATCTGAAATTTCAACTTTAAATCTTGTCCATCAGTCATTTTGTTTCCATCGCCTATACAAACTGAGTTAAATCTATACCTCATGTCATGCTAGATATAGGTTATTTCAAAACTAGTGGTACAGGTTAGTGTACTAACCCTGTAGATTATTGCAGATATCATAAATTATAAATCTCACCCTGGCAATCATTGTGAATTTTACTTGAAATCTGACACTGCATGCTAGCAGCAATGGAAGATCCTGTTACAATTTGGTCCAAAACATTTGTATGCTCCACCATGGTAAGTCAACAAATGCATTATCAGAAATCAGAGCAACATTCCTTAAACCTGATTTACATCAGAACATGTAATCCCTCTGTATAAGCACCACTAGATATGTAACATAGGTCCAAAGTAATTGTTGAAAGAACACTAGACAAACCAAAATAATACATTATCAAAAGTCATGAAACAAGATTCAGATACTATCTGCAACTGATTTAGGTTTATTTCCCTTTCCTGTTCACTGCACATGACCGGTACCACAAAGTTCACACTTCACTAATTGTGCAATTTATTCCATTGCAAAGGATTGCTACCCAAAGGCAGCTGCAGAGCAAGTACCCAAATACAAAACCAGTTAGTTGACAATCCGAAGAACTGTACAGATTTGCAAAGGCGGCAAAATGGGACAATTACATCATGATATACTGCTATAACAAATAGGACCTGTTTGATGAGTCAATCATTTGTGATTTACACCAAGATATACACACTTCAGTCAAACCAGATGACATCAAACTGGAACTAATCAGAGTAACAAATGGAGATGTAATTTTTTTTCTACTTGTTTCACACCCAACCACTGACGACAGAATGCAAATCAATAGTAACTTTCATTTGTACAGTAAAACATCCCAGTACATACTACAGGAGCGATCAGGAGACAGTCAAGGCTGGCCTAACAAGTCAAGCTTATTGTCATGTCCACAAGTACAGTGAGGTACAGGTAAAATGGAAAAACTTGCTCACAGTAGCATCACAGCTTATGACAAGAGTAAGGCATCAGCTTGTCTTCAACTCCTTTTAAGAACAAAGTCGCTCACTGATGTTTAATCCAGTTCCCTCTAAAGTCTGTTGGGAGAATCCACAGGCTCACTGAACAGCTAGCAGGCTAGCCTGGCCCCACATTTTCTTCACATGACTGTGGGGGTATTACAGCCAACTCCATTCACCCCATAAAACTATGCTTTATTCTCATTACCAAAGCAGCAATTAAGAGAGAAAAATGCTTTTTCACCTTTCACAAGTTCAGTATTTCTGACGCTCAATCAACTTTAAAAAAAAGTCAGCTATACCTCAAATATTCAAACACAGAACAGTACAGCACAGGAACAGGCCCTTCAGCCCACCATTTCTGCATCAACCCTAATGCCAAATTAAACTAACCCCATCTGCCTGCACAATCCATATCCCTCCATTCCCTGCATGTTCATGTGCCTAAAAGCCTCTTAGATGTCATCATTGTATCTGCTTCCACCACCCCTCTTGGAAGCATGTTCCTGGCACCTATCACTTAAAGAAATTACCTGGCACATCTTTAAACTCCACTGCCACCCCCCCCCCCCCCCCCCCCAAAGCTATGCCCTCTAGTATTTGACATTTTCCACCCTGGGAAAACGACTATCTATGCCTTCCAATTTTAAAAACTTCTAGCAGGTTTCCCTTGGTCTCTGATGTTTCAGAGGAAACAATTCAAGTTTGTCCAACCTCTCCTTATAACTAAATACAGCCTCAAGTCTGAAGTTTCATGTCCCTTCACAGAGACTTCAACTTCCCAATGCAGTCCCAAGGTCGGTTGTCAATATCAGCTGCTACAGTGAAAGATGCCCTCAGGTCAGCTGAAACACACCAGTAATCCAGAATAATGTGCTGTCCATGACCAGGTGCTGCAAACTGGCACGTTCAAAGGTCCAAGACTAATGTGGCCAATGTGCGTACCGCAGACTCTTCCATGGATGACAGTCAGCAGCCAAATGGGCAGACAACAAGAGACTGCAGATGCTGCAATCTAGAGCAATAAACAGTATAGTGGAGGAACTCAGCAGGTCGAGCAGCATCTGTTGGAGGAAAGGAATTGTCGACATTTCAGGTTGAAACCCTGCATCAGGACAGAGTGGAGAGGCAAGGTGGCCAGTATAAAGAGAAGGGGAGTGGTGAGAAAGGTGATTGGTGGGCTGATGAGGGGTGAAAGATTGCAGACAGGTTGTGCCAGGTAGGGAAGGGGAGCAGGGTGGGGTAAAGTTGGGAGACAGTGGCAGGTAAATGATAGATGGAGGCAGACAAACAGCTGAGACAAATGGAGTGAGGTGGGGGGAAGGAGAGAGAAGGTTGGAGACAGCTGCTGGAGGGAGATAAGCAGGAACACAAAGGGCAGCCAGTGCTGGACTCTGATAAGTGGAGGTGAGAATGAGAACCATTGGGGGAGAGGTGTATGGCAGGTGGAACCAGAACCAGATGGGGAAGGGAAGCCAGTGGGTGAACCATGTGGGGATAAAGATGGGTGACGGGAAGCTTGGGGGGGGGGGGGGGGAACAAAAATGGGATGACTGGAAGACAGGAAGGAGAGAGAGGAAGGGCAAGTGGGCAGATTGAGAGGTAGTGAGCTCTTTGTACCAGATATAGGGCTTGTTTATGCTTCTGACACACACACAGGTTCTCAATAGCACTCTGAACGCACTTCTTCCCACAGCAGAGCCAGGAATCGAGTGCCTGTTTTAGCAGACTGGTGATGGCCATGCAAACCATGTGGCTAGTCCAATGCAGTATGATACCAATTGACCAAAGGCTAACAAGCCATGTACAAAGCGGGGCTCAAGTCTCCAGAAGGGGAGATCCCAACCCAGGAGCTCACTTCTCCTCCAGGGATGTTGGAGGCACAGTATCGCTGGTGACAACAGAATGGGTTGTAAACTGCTCCATACTTACAATGTGAACATTCAGGCAGCTGTACACACAGCCCACAAGCAGAGGATGCAAATACTGTTTATGAATTTCTGTCTCACTCTGTTCAACAACTTGACATTTCAGAGTAGTTGGTTGAGATACAGCAAGTGTCGGTTTTATTTTCATATCAGGAGTTCAAGCCACACTGCAGGGTGTACATCACAAGCAGCCCACTGACACAGTACCAAGGGAGTACAGCACTCAGCTTCTTCCCCAAAGTCCTCAGCAGAGACATTGAACCAAAAGCCTATCACCTGGGTGTGAAAGATTCAGCAGCATTACTTCAAGGAAGAGCAGGGCAGTGGCCAACTTATGGGATGCTATGCACAAACAGCTACCATTCTCCACATCAGAATAGCATTTTATTGACAGTGAGGCTCTTCTGAGCTGCAAAATTTCTGGTCACTTTCTCCTCCAAATTACGAACTTTCCACTTTAACTCTGGGAATTAACTCTATTCTGCTTCATAGATTTCAAAACACTCAAGTAACAACCGCCCCACACTGCTCCCTGGGTTTCAGAAATTAGCACACTGGTTAATGCCATTTTGCTACCTTTCAACACACCATCAGTTCTGAACAGTGAGCAATCCTTTGTAGATTTAGATTGCAGTGTAAACCAGAGCTCTACAAGAGAAAGAACTTAAAGTCTGAACTTAAGGTGCTTTGTTTCAGCATCTACTGGACACCTTTTAATGGTCCAATTTAATTTGTTACATAATGTGTGAATTTAGCTGAGAACATGCTAGGTAAACATTTGAGAACAGAATAGAAAGACTATGCTGGACCGCTGAGGGAAAAGGCTCCGCTGGAGCATGAAGACTAGCTTTAAATTCTTCCATTGATCTAGCCTCCACAATTCTCTGGGGCAGTGTTCCAAAGATTCACCACCCTCAGAAGAATGCCTGCACACCTCAGTTTTAAAAGACTGCCCCCTTTCTTGTAACTCTGTCCCTTTGTTTGAGACACTCCACCATGTCATGCCACTTTCATATCTTATAGGTTTCAACCAGATCACCACTGTTCCTAGACTCCAAAGAACACAGGCCCAACTTTTTCAGCTGTTCATGGTTGGACAACCTTCTCATCCCAAAAATTAGGCTAGTGAATCTCTTCTGGACTGTCTCCAACACTAGTTTGTCCTTCCACAAGGGGACCAAAACAGTACAACTTAAACTGAGGCTCTGCCTGCTCTCGCAGGTCAACAAAGCACTATTTTGAAGAGAAAAAGATTTATCCCCAGTACTTTAGCCAGTATTTATGCCATGACAAACTATCTACAATTGATTATCTGGCCATCACCACATTCCTGCTTGTGAGAACATGCATGCAAAACGGCTGACGACATTGGTTATATTATAAAGAGACTACACTTCAAAAATTACTCCATTACTGCAAAGCACTTAAGAAGGATAAGTACTAAAAAATGCAAGCCTTTTTTCCTAGGTGAAGCAAACACTCAAATTATAAAAAAGATTCCGTTGTACAGTTGATACAGTTTTGACCTTTCAACTTCCTAACACTGACCATTTAGAGTCCAATGTCCAAAAGTTTCTACTGTCAAACTCTGATAATCAGGCATTAGCCTGTTCAAAAATCCTGATGGTCTGGCATTCAGCTCACTCATTAATGTGAAATGATGCCGGGTTTCCAAAGTACAAGCAGGATGTGCTGCCAAAGCCGGGGTGGTCTGGATCAACAGGGAATGTGGGAGGTTTGCAGCCAGAACCAAGGTCCGAAGTGCTTGTGCATTTCCCACTGCCTTTATAGTGACCAGGTTCACTGGAAAATTTAGGTTACTGCTATGCAACATGTGCTTATTTTTTTATTTCACACCTTTTCTACACGAGTTAAAAAACAACTGCTAGAGGAACTCCCCGAGAGCATCTGCAGAGGCAGAAGGATGGTCGATGTTTCATGTCAGGACACCCCCATCAGACTGCAAACAAAAATGTTTGAATATTAATAGGAGTAACATCTGAAAGTTCAGAAACACTAAGTTTTACTGTACTTCATGGAACTTACAAATGGAAACATCTATAAAGTAACATCCATGGCTTTATAGATCTATCACAAGCAAATAGAAATTTAAAATTACTAATCTCCTTAGCAACTCTGCAAGGTTTAATGCGCATATTAGAACTGCTTTACAATTGCAACAGGTACCAGATTTTAGTTAAATGAATGAATTGGTTTTATACAAACATTTCACCTCCTCCCAGTAACCAATATTCCATAGGCAAATCAACTTTGGTCCAATTACATCACAATGGTAAATCCTTCCCTGTGAACATCATCAGTAACCTAGAACCCTGAATTAGCATCCAATGCCTAGGGCTGCCCAACTAAACACTTCAACCAGGTCTGCATCAAAGCTTACTTACAAAATTCTCCAATTCATTTCTGAAGGGCCCCAGAACTCAAATGTGAAGTGTTTCTCTTTCAGGTAAACCTTCCACAGTTATATAATTATTAATCATAAATACAAGCTTGTGATTCTGGAAAACAGAATGCTCTTGTAACACAAGGTCCAAAACACAAAGCTACGAAATCCTGATCCAATATTAGGTTACATTAAGAGACAAAAAGATTGCACCATGTTTCTGAATTCAGCAACAAAAGTCTCATTCAAGTGTTTGAAATAGATAAAGACATCAGGAATTGATTTTACTCAGGATTCTTACCAATCATGTAGGGACACTCAAGTCCCATTTCCACTGGATCACCTCAGTCTCCACATTCTAACTCGCAGAGAGTCATAACTCTACAACTGTACAACTTTATTTGCAGATAGAAATCAGTTTTAAAATTACATTCCAAGCAATGAGATACCATTTCAAAAGTGCTCATGAACACAATTACAAGAAATCCTAAATCTGCACCATAGAGACACGGTGGACAAAGTTTAAATATGCACAAACCAGCAGAAAAGATGTAATTTTTCACTATGTCTGAACGGTTGGTGCCTGAAGAAGCTGTCACTACCAAGGGAGAAAATGCTACTTGGTACTACTTTATTGTTAAGAGCCTGGAAGAGTCTCCAGACACCTCAAGTTGCAGATTTTACTGGAATTCGAGAACTCACGAGGGAGCCCTTTATCCCAGCACTAAAGAACCGCAAGTGCTTGTGAAGACAGGCGCAACCCCAACCGGTTCAGACAGTCGCAACTTGCCTGACCTGACCTCCCGGGCGCGCACTCGCACCACCCCCCCCTCCCCCCAAACCTCTCCCCGGGCGCGCACTCGCACCCCCCCCCCCCACCCCCGGGCGCGCACTCGCACCCCCCTCCCCCCCCCCACAGCCTCCCCGGGCGCGCACTCGCACCCCCCCCCCCACAACCTCCCCGGACGCGCACTCGAACCCCCCCCCCCCAGACCGACACCGGATGATGTTGCCTGCTGTCCGGCGTTGCTGTAATCGGGGCCCGAGTCTCTCCCTTCCACCCCGGCCGGGGCCCGGACTTCTCTTCTCCCCCTCGCCCCCACCAGCCGGGGACCGGGTCTTGTCTCCCCCCCCCCCCACCGGCCGGGGACCGGGTCTTGTCTCCCCCCCCCCCCCACCGGCCGGGGACCGGGTATTGTCTCCCCCCCCCCCCCACCGGCCGGGGACCGGGTCTTGTCTCCCCCCCCCCCCCACCGGCCGGGGACCGGGTCTTGTCTCCCCCCCCCCACCGGCCGGGGACCGGGTCTCTCCCTCTCTCCCCCCCCCCCCCCAACCGGCCGGCGACCAGGTCTATTTCCCCCGGGGCCCGGGTCTCTCTCCCCCTCCCCCCCCCGGGGCCCGGGCCTTACCTTGGTTACAGAAGAGCCCCATCAGCTTGGCCAGGAACATCCCCATCTTCCTGCGGCCCCTCCGAGGCTCCTGTCGGATCCACTCAGACCCAAACAACCGCGGGCCCTCGATCACCCGACTGCTCACTCCGCGGCCTGCTCCACCACCAATCCACGGGGTCTGTTTCCACCCGCCGCAGGGTCGAGGGCGTCAGGGGGCGGCCGCGGTGTCCAACGAAACCCGGGGGTCGAGGAACAGAAACTCCAGGGGCAGAAAACCTCCGGATCGCCGGGAAATGATAAATAACCGCGGGCTTTTTCTTTCAGAAGGAGTCCGCCTGTGAAATTTAACCGGACACCGAGGCCCCGACGAACCGAACGCAGATTACTCCTCACACGCCCACCTGGCGGGGACTGCCCGCAACTCCTGCCGTCCCCTCTATTTATACCCTCTTCCCCTTTCTGCGCATGCACCGCGCTACACCTACCAATGAAAATCAGCAACGGCCCGCTCGTCACTCACCGACTCGCCCCCTTCGAAGCTCATTGGCCGCCGTTTATGAATATTTATACAAGGCAATGAATATTCATCATTATTGTGAAGGGAGTTCAGACTCTTGACCACTGAATGTTTGTGCTGAAGGGAAAATAATTGATAGAACTGTCTTGTCGGTGGAGGGCCATAAATAGAGAAATAAATTGTTTTGTTTTAAGAATATTAACATCTTCCTGTTTCTAAAATAAAGTATGTATCTTTGGTAAACCATTGAGTAAATTCCTGCTTGGTGTTCACACTTGCTTGCACACTTTTACTAGTAAACTTACACGATTAAATCAAAACATTTCACTTAGTATCCAGCTTTTGTGTATTCCAAGGTAATAAGATGACAAGAAACTTTTCCCATTGCATAAGTATCTAAAACTAGAGGACATAGGTTTAGGGCAAGGGGTAAGAGGTTTAGAGGGAATCTGAGGAAGAAGCTTTGCACCCAGTTTGAAATTGCAACTCGTTGCCCACATGCATGGGGGAGCCAGGCACACTCACAACATTTAAAAAATATCTAGTCAAGCACTTGAATTGCCAGTGTATGGAAGGCTACTAGTCTTAGTAGTTGTAAGATTGGAAAATCTATGGTACAATGAATATTTTATTCATTCAAAGTATCTAAATTTGGCATGTCTCCTTTCACTCTCACCAATTTTTATCGATGCACCATAGAAAGCATCTTATCTGGACACATCACTGCTTGGTGTGGCAAATGCTCTGCCTGTGACTGTAAGAAACTGCGGAGAGTTGTGGACACAGCTCAGCGCATCACGGAAACCAGCCTCCCCTCCGTGGACTCTGTCTACACTACTCGCTGCCTCGGTAAAGCAGCCAACATAATCAAAGACCCCACCCACCCTGGCAATTCTCTCTTCTCCCCTCCCATTGGGCAGAAGATACAAAAGCCTGAAAAAACACACCACCAGGCTTAAGGACAGCTTCTACACCGCTGTTATAAGACAATTGAACGGTTCCCTAGTACGATAAGATGGACTCTTCACCTCACAATCTACCTCGTTGTGACCTTGCACCTTATTGTCTGCCTGCACTGCACTTTCTCTGTAACTGTAACACTTTATTCTGCATTCTGTTATTATTGTTTTACCTTGTACTACCTCAATTCAGTGTAATGAATTGATCTGTATGAACGGTATGCAAGACAAGTTTTTCACTGTACCTTAGTACACGTGACAATAATAAACCAATTTACCAATTTTTAAATTATAGTTACTAAACATTTACTAAGATAAGGCTTTGCATCTAGTACAGTAAGTTAGATGCCAGCATTGATAACTATTTGACCAATTGGATTAATATGGTGTTTTTAACATAGTTCATAGTCAGTTCACAGGAACACAATTGGATACCAATTGACATATAGACAATAAAGAAATATTTCAACTGGCGATCAAATGTTTGATCAAAGAGATTGATGCGAGGGAGTTGCTTAATGGAGGAGAGCGTGGCGGAGAGACAGACACGTGATCCAGGTTAACAATTACTTAAATGGGATGTTATAAAGTAAAAGGAAAATCAACATTGTTTCTTTTGCTCCAAAGAGCAAAGGGGGTATGTTAGGCTGAAGGGATTTTAATGAACAGTCCAGTTTATCAAAGATGGGATTGAAGGAAAGTATGGGAAGGTAGACCAATCAGCCTTCTCTGCTCCAAGGAGAATAAGGCTTTTTTTCTTGTCTCTCTACGTAGCCCTGCATCTCTGTACCATTCCAGTAGATCCCCTCTTCAAGTTCTCTGAGGCCATGACAGCGTTAAAATTGCTTTAAAATGCCTTAAAATTCAGAAAATTGCAATGTTGGCAGCTGTTCTAGTCCAAGAGTGCACCATTTGCTTGTCTTATAGAAGATTGTCAGAATGATAAAATCCACAAAAATTGCCAACTCACATTATGCTATTTCTTTCAAGCCTTAGTGATTTACAGACAGTCCCTACAGGTATTGCTTTCACTCTGCTTAAGGCTCTCTCACACCTGGATGAAGTCATTGTTGGATGTGACATGGCAAACTGGTTTATTATCAGGTTTTCCCCTGCTTCAGGAAAGGTGTAAGCAGAGACTTGTCTGTTCCTACTTCTATTTTTGGTCAGTACTGTGATTACTTTCATATCAGGAGATTTCAAATTAACTTCCCTATCTTAACGGAACCACAAAATAAATGTGTGCCATTCAGGTTGCCCTGTTACAGGAAGGATGTGGAGGCGTTGCAAAGGTTGCAGAAGAAGTTCACCAGAATGCTGCCTGAGTTAGAAGGTATGAGCTTTAAGGAGAGGTTGGAGAAACTTGGGTTGTTTTTTTCTCGAGCATCAGAGGCTGAGGAGAGACCTGATAGGAGTTTATAAAACTATGTGACGCATCAATAGGGTGAACAGACAGAATCTTTTTCCCAGGGTAGAAATGTCAAGTATTAGAGGACATGCATTTAAGGTGAGAGGGGAAATGTTTAAAGGAGATGTGTGGGGCAGGATTTTTTTACACAGAGGGTGGTGGGTGCCTGGAAAGAGCTGTTCCTACTTCTATTTATAGTCAGTACTGTCATTCTTGTGAATACTTTCATATCAGGAGATTTCAAATTAACTCCCCTATCTTAACAGAACCACAAAATAAACGTGTGCCATTCACGTGCCTATCTAAAAGCCTCTCAAACTCCGCTATCATATCTGCTTGACATTTCCACCCTGGGAGAAAGATTCTGCCTGTCTACGCTATTGATGCCTCACAGTGGAGTGATATGGCTCACGTACAAGCAGAAGAGATTTAGTTTAATTCGGTATTTTGTTCGGCACAGACATCGTGGGCTGAAGGGCCTGTTCCTGTGCTGTACTGTTCTGTGATCTTAACGCAGATGAATAAATGCCTCTGAGCTCGTACATTCATAAATGAGTTCTGACATTTCCACATCATTTAAACCCTAAGTCTACCTTGACCTCGTTCAGAAAATTATTCCATGTGGAAATAACATTCTGTGTGACTACGGTTCTGCTGGAAGCTAAAGGGAAGAACCAGGTTGCATTTAAACAAGACAGTTCAAGACCTCAGGATGTGACAAGGGGTTTGACAGTCAAGGAAGCACAACAAAACACAGTCACTGTGATAGCACAGGACAAACAGCACCTAATGTGTGCAAAGCTAGCTCTGACCAACAGCAATGACATGCATGACTGGACTATTAATTGATCCCCAGGATCCCCCGGGATAAGTCTCTGTTCTTCATTGAGTAGTGTCATGGGGTCTTTCACATTTACCTAGGAGGGCAGGTTGTATCTCATGTTATCCTCTCAGATAAACAAAAGCATCTTCAAACAAAGCAGCTCTCCATCAGCGCTGGAGTCCTGACCTGGCCTTAACTACTTTTGGTTTGAATTGATTTTTACAGTTCTCCAGATCTTGGAAGAGGGACATTTTAAAACCAGCAGATATTACCCAATTAGTCACCTTCAGTTCCAATGGCTGTCTACTGGAGTACAATCCAACGACACTCACACATATCTGTTGATATCAGATGAATTTAGAACTGAACTAAGTTGCAATGCTCTCCATGGTTCAACAGCCCACTGACATACAGTGGCCTGCAAAAATTTGGGCACCCCTGTTCAAAATTTCTGTTACTGTGAATAGCTAAACGAGTGAAAGATGACCTGATTTCCAAAAGATATAAAGTTAACAATGACACATTTCTTTAATATTTTAAGCAAGATTACTTTTTTTATTTCCATCTTCTACAGTTTCAAAATAACAAAAAAAAGGGCCCAGAGCAAAAGTTTTTTTCTCCAAACTTTCCTGCATCCTCACCACAAAATTCAGCATCAGATGTTTGCAAAGGAACATCTAAACAAGCCTGATGCATTTTGGAAACAAGTCCTGTGGACTGATGAAGATAAAATAGAACTTTTTGGCTGCAATGAGCAAAGGTATGTTTGGAGAAAAAAGGGTGCAGAATTTCATGAAAAGAACTCCTCTCCAACTGTTAAGCATGGGGGTGAATCGATCATGCTTTGGGTTTGTGCTGCAGCCAGTGGCACAGGGAACATTTCACTGGTAGAGGGAAGAATGAATTCAATTAAATACCAGCAAATTCTGGAAGCAAACATCACACCGTCTGTAAAAAAGCTGAAGATGAAAAGAGGATGGCTTCTACAACAGGATAATAATCCTAAACACACCTCAAAATCCACAATGGACTACCTCAAAAAGAACAAGCTGAAGGTTTTGCCATGGCCCTTACAGTCCCCCGACCTAAACATCATCGAAAATCTGTGGATCGACCTCAAAAGAGCAGTGCATGCAAGACAGCCCAAGAATCTCACAGAACTAGAAGTCTTTTGCAAGAAAGAATGGGTGAAAATCCCCCAAACAAGAATTGAAAGACTCTTAGCTGGCTACAGAAAGCGTTTACAAGCTGTGATACTTGCCAAAGGGGGTGTTACTAAGTACTGACCATGCAGGGTGCCCAAACTTTTGCTTTGGGCCCTTTTCCTTTTTTGTTACTTTGAAATTGTAAAAGATGGAAATAAAAAAGTAATCTTGCTTAAAATATTAAAGAAATATGTCATCTCTAACGTTATGCCTTTTGGAAATCAGGTCATCTTTTACTCACTTAGCTATTCACAGTAACAGAAATTTTGAACAGGGGTGCCCAAATTTTTGCATGCCACTGTACACCACTCTTGTTTCTCTGGTACAGGACACATTTTATTTTGGTGAATATCCATAGGGGTGTCCAAGATCTGGAAAAAAGGTTCTATCAAGAATCATGCTCTTCACTGAAAGAAGACAAAAAGCATCTGTAGAATGACGTGTGAAGATTGGAAGAAGAGGCAGAACCTTTACATGCACTCTAGAGTTTCCACCAGTGGGAGACTCTTGAACATAGATAAGGGGCCGATCATTATAAACCGAGGAACTTCTCACAGAGGATGGTGAATCTCAGAAATTCTCTTCCTTGGAAGGTTGTGGAGGCTAGATCAATGGAGGTACTTAAAGAGGGGGAGGGGTAGATATATTTTTGACATATCCAGGAATTGAGGGCTATGGGATCTGGCCCAGAGCAAGAGTTGAGGTCTGGGGTAGATTAGCTATAATCATATTGAATGGCAGGCTCTTGTTCCTATTTCCTTGTGTTCTGTATTCCCAAACAGTGATGACTGAGGTTAAGTGTTCATCACACAGTATCGGTATCAGATGACTCACAGGAATAAGAAAATATAAACCACATCCAAAAACTTGCTTGACGTTTCTATTAGTTTCTGTTTCCTTTTTGAGGTGGAATTCACCTGTGGCCTTGAGCTGCCGTCTCCCTGCTGCAGTCATGTGAATGTGATATGCTGAGTGATTGTACTATGCCATGGCACACATCTTTAATCCCATTACTTTGGCACCTTGGTTTGATGTAGGTTCCAAGAGCCTGGGGACAGTATGCTAGTTTACTGTCTTTGTTCAATCTCAATCCATTCATGAGTGTAGGTTTTTCTGGCATAATAATGGACTAATAATGTGAACAGAGGGTGCTAGCTCTTGTGCCCCAGTGTTCCAGCATTTTAAATAAACCTACACCAATGCAAAAGTGCAGTCACACGATACTAAAACTCTTTGGGACTGATAATAAGAACATAAGTAACAGAAGCAGGAGTAGGCCAATTGGCCTTTGCACTGGCTTTGCTACACGATAAGATCACGACTAATCCAATCTTAGCCTTAACAGCAATTTTCCTTGCTCTCCCCATACTGCTTGACACCCTTGTACTTTAAATGTCTGTCAGTTTCTGCCATGAGTATAATCAATGACTCTAGGGTAGAGAATTCCAAAGATTCACAACTCTCCAAGAGAAGAAATTCCTCCTCACCATGTCTTGAAAGGGCCGTGTCTTATTAGAACATAGAGCAAAGAACAGTGCAGCACTGGAACAGGCCCTTCAGCCCATGATGTTGTGCAAGATTTGTTAAACTAGTAATCAAACACCTAACTAAACTAATCCCTTCTGCCTACACAGTGTCCATATCCCTCCATTCTCTGCCCATCCGTGTGCCTATCTAAGAGCCTCTTGAACACCTCAATCATATTTGCCTCCACCCCCACCCCTGGCAGCGCATTCCAGGCACCCACCACTATCCGTGTTAAAAACTTCCCCCACACATCTCCTTTGAAATCACCCTCTCTCACCTTAAATGCATGCCCTCCAGTATTAGACATTTTTACCCTGGGGAAAAATACTGACTGTCTACTCTGTCTATGCTTCTCATAATCTTATAAATATCTATCAAATCTCCCCTCCTCCTCCGCCGCTCCAGAGAAAACAACCCAAGGTTGTCCAACTTCTCCATATAGCACATGCCTTCTAATCCAGGCAGCGTCCTGGTAAACCTCTTCTGCACCCTCTCCAAAGCCTCCACATCCTTCTTATAAGTTCCTATAACCCCCTCAGAAGGATTAGATAGCCTTAGTCGAGGTTTAAAGGTCGGCACAACATTGTGGGCCGAAGGGCCTGTATTGTGCTGTACTGTCCTATGTTCTATGTTCTATAATATTTATACTAAAGGTCAGATCTACCTACAGATGAGCTCCACTCTTGAACTGCAGAAGATCCTCCAGGGTCACTGGGGATATCTTCATGTTAAGTATCAATAGTGGCCAACCAATGTATTATGACCACCTGCCAGTAAGGGATGGAGGGGAGGTGTGAGGGAAATGAGACACTGAGTACCATTCAGAGGATAGTCACTATCTCTGGCCATTTACAGGTAATGCTTCTGCTTCACTGGCTTCCCTTTCAAAAGAGGACCAATCCAGAAAGGTGACATTTCCAGATGTCGAGACAGTTAGGTGATATCCCACTATACCCCTGCTACTCATGTGGTGCTAACAGGGATATATGAAAAGGGATACTCCCTGTCTAAGGAAGTGTTCTCCTTTCGCAATTTGTAGCAGATACCAGTCTCTGCTATATTGAGCAATGTACTAATATTGGCTTCCTGTTCACCCAAACAACAGTTGGCATCAATCCAAAGGCAGTGCGTCATCTCTGTGGTGACATGAATCCATGCTACTGATGTGTACATGGAGGCGAGAAGGGGTGGTAATCGACTGAGGGGCACAATATCCCTGTCCACCTGAAGGGCCGGGCATTGTTTTCATAACACATTACATCTTCTAGGTGGCTGCCTGTCTGATGGGCAGGAGTGCAAACAAACGGTAGGAGCTAGCATCAGTTGGCAATGGGCTGCCTCTTCAGAACAGAACCCTGGTTCCTTCCTGTGGCGGGAGTAGAAGGTAGGCTGGTTGCTGTCTTGTTAAAAATCGGCAGGTTATTCATAAACAAAAGTCTTGCACTTATGTTGTTCTTGTCACTTTCCAGAAGCCCTCGTGAACCATGCAACCAATTAACTATTTCATTATTGTAATGTAAGACACATGCCTTCCAATTCCCACAGTAAGTTCCAACAAAAGCAATGTGAAAATGCCTGATAGCCCATTTTTGAGATTTTGATTCAGAAAGATATCTTGGCCAGGACAATGAATAACTCCCCTGCTTTTATTCAAAGAGTGCAGTGGGATCTGGAATCTGAGAGTACAGACGGGGCTTTGGCTTAAAGTTCCAAACAAGAAACAATACCTCCAATAGTCCAACGGTCCCTCTGTACCACACTGGAAAAGCAGAGCTGCATTTTTATTCTTAAGTCTTTGCTGTGGGATTTGAACTATGAGCTTTCTGACCCAGAGGCAAATGTACTACCCACTGAACCATGGCAAATGCTTTGTCAGTTTGTAATTGTTGGTGGAAGATATTTAACTATCTCTGCCCAAAAGGTAAACCACATCGATACAGGAAGTGAGGCTGCACGATTTATTCTGTGCAGAGCAGTTGTAGAGAGAGTGGGACCATTGCCTTTCACATCCACACCTGTAACAGTAATGTTTTCTGACGCAAGTGCATCATCAGTAAGGGGTATGCCCATGGTGGGGGAAAGCTGTTAAGGGGATAGAAACACCCCACCCCGACATTCTTCCTAAAGATAAGCATTTTAAAGACGAGCATGTATGAAGCTATGTGCGTGATATGAATCTGTTTAACCTGCCCCTCCAAAGGCAACCAAATGTAAATCCCTGTTGCGACCATACATAGAGTGCCAACAGACCTCCTTATCTAATGGAACCTGCTTGATCAGGCAAACCATAGAAATAACTCAAATTATCTGACGTACAACTTCCTGACCTTTATCACAGTGCTGCGTTTCCATTTTACAGCCACGCTTGTGATGTTTTTGCCAAGCTTAACCCTATCACTCTTTTACAGGAAGTTTAAAGTGTACTCTAAGCTTTAGTACGATTAGAATGGTATATATTTTTCATACCTAAAATTCAGGGGAGAGGTGGGGGATGGGATTAGGAAACCTATGCCAATTCTTAAATAAAATGCATAGCTCCCCAGAACACTAAATTTGAAAGAGCATTAACACAGACCCACACAGACAAGGATATTCTCCATGAAATCCAGTCTGCACTGAGTAAACCAAGTGCATGTGTTGTCTGTGCCCAAGGGTCAGCTTGCTTTCCTCTAATCGGCAGGTTGTGGCTCTAGTCTTGTGGATGTTCCAGTTCAGTGTGGTGGGAGTTCTGCATTCTCAGAAACGTTACGTTTTTTAAGGCATGTTAAACTGAGACCCTGTAAGGGGATCGAAGATGGTGGCACTTCAAAGCAGAGTAGAGTGCTCTCACCTGTGTCCCGCCCAATGGTTAACCAGAGTCTGCATTTCTAATCTGGTCATTATCACATTGCTTTTTTGTGGGAATTTGCTGTGCACCATTAAAGATGTGATTGCTCAGGGGAAGTTAGGGAGGAGATTCACCAGGATGTTGCCTGGAACGGAATGTCTGTTATGATGAAAGACTAGTAAATCTGGATTTGTTTTCATTAGAAGTAGAGGAGTCTGAGGGAGGAATCTGATAACAGGTGTACAAAATTAAGAGTGGCATACACAGGGTAGACAGTGGTAAACTTTTCCCCATAGTAGAGGTATCTATAACCATATGGGCTAGGTGTAAGGCAAGGTTTATAGGGGATATAAGGAAGATATTTTCCACCCAGAGGGTGGTTGGAATTTGGAACGCACTGTCCGAGAGGGAGGAGGCAGAGAGCTGTGTAATATTTAAAAAGTATCTAGATGAGCACTTGAATTGTTAAGTCATAGAGGGCTACAAACTAAGTGCAGGTAAATGGGATTGGTATAGATAGGTACGGGTACTTGATATGGATTGGACAGGATGGGCTGATGAGGCTGTTCCTGTGCTGTATGACTCAATGACTGTATGACAATTAGCTCTCAGTTCCTATGATGTCGTAGTGATTGCATTGTAAGAAGCACTTCACTGGACAGAAAACATTTTGGGAAATCATAACATTATGTATATCGTAAAACTCCGATAATCTGGAATCCTGACATCTGGCTCGTTCATTAGCCCGGAACGTGAGCAGGAAGTCCAGAGTGCGAGTGGGGCAGGGGTCAGGACTTAGCGTCAAATCCAGGATCAGGATCCGGAACACCAGGGGTCAGGGACATGGATAGGTTTGCAGCTGGAGCTGGAGTATGGAGTGCTTCTGGCTCCCTTTATACACCGGATTCACTGGAAAATTTATTATACTATTGTGTAACTTGCAAAAAATCATGAAATAAAAGTGTGTTATTATTAAAAGTAACATCCAATAGTCCAGAAAACCTGCCACCAAAATCCTGAGGATACCAGGTCATCGGAGTTTTATTCTAAATGCTTATCTTCCTTACAGAGAGAGGCATATAGTCCAATCAGTGTTTCTTGCAAATCAAAAACTTGCAAGCACAGGAAATTGGAAATAAAAGCAGAAAATGCTGGAAACACTCAGCAGGTCAGGCAGCATCTGTGGAGAGAGAAGCAGGGTTAACTTCATCAGTACTCGATTGTGAACTCTTGTTTCTCTTTCCACAGATGCCACCTGACCTGCTGAATGTTTCATCACAAACGTGCTGGAGGAACTCTGTGGATCAGGCAGCATTTATGGAGGGAAAGGAAGACCTCTGCTGAATGTTTCCATCTTTTTCTGTTTTTATCCAGGGACATTATTGAAGAAGGAGGTATAAAGATAGAGGCAATCAAATGTGATTTTAGGTGTAGTGAGGAGGGGTGAATTCACTCAGGACAAGATGGAAAAATTGGATCTGTCTTGTTATTAAAAGCTCACCTTGTTGATTGTTTACAATGCATTCTGTAGAATTATAAATAACCACAGAAGGCCATTCAGCCCTTCATGCTTGTACAGTTCCTTTAGTAGAGTTACTTAATTAGTATCAGTCACCTGCTCGTTCCCTGCAAATTTCCCCCTTCGAGTTATTGTGCAGTTCCCTCTGAAAGTTTTGAATTTGGTTCTACATTCCTTAAACATGGAATCTAATCAAGTAACAATAGATTGCTATATCTCAACTGACCTGATCAGGTGGGAATTTATCAATATCATCACAGTGGCTATCTACGTCGTTTAAGTAAAATGTTAAAACATTCACACAGAGATTCTGCTACAAGAATGAATTGTTCTTTACAATACCACTATAAATGCTTTTTTTACGAGCTCTGGAAAATTACCCTTTACTTGTCCAAATTTTCTGAAGACACAGCAGTATTACAGGTACACCAGGCACCTTCCATTACCTTTCCTTTGTGTGAAATTGTAGCAGCTAATAGTGAGCACTAGAGGATTTGTGGAACATTGTGCTGATCAGCACAGTGACTCAAGTTTCAAGCACAGTAATGTGGAATTAAAAATGAAACTCTTGCATTTATGTAGTGCCTTTCATGAACTCAAAGTCAGCCAAAGTACTTTCTGGCGTATGGAGTATTTTTGAACCCTGATCACTGTTGTGAGGTGGGCAAATAATTTTGGCCATGTGATCTGATAATGTATCTTAGCGATATTAATGAAGAGGTAAATATTGACCAGGAAACTAGGGAGAATTCCCCACTCTTTCAAGATTGTGCATGAGATCTTTCATAACAATCTGAGAGAGCAAATGGAGCCTGATTCCCTTTTCTGAAAGACAGCACCTCCAAAAATGCAGCACCATGTCAGTACTGCAGTGATATGTTAGCATGGACGTCTGTGTCCAATTGGAATGGGACTTCAACCTGCAACCTTTTAAACAGAGTCACACATGCAACCAACTGAACTACAGTTGACGCATATTGACCATAAAGAGGAATTGGCACTGTTCTGTGAAATGTTGATGATAAGTTTCAGAATGATGCCGTGTGTCTGGTTTCTTTATGATAGAGCAATTCACAGACTGACAAATGCACAGAGAGTTGTGCAACAACATTTCAAAGCAATTTTCCTTTCCCTTTTCTGCTAAACACATAATATATATATTTGTGAAACTAGAAGTTATGAAACAGAGGGATATTGACATTGAGGAGGGACAGAGGCACAGGAGGGAACTGAAAGCTTGTGACCCAATCCATCACTCTCTCTTTCTCTCTCTCTCTCTCTCATTCGCCCCCTCCTCATCCTCCCTCCCCTCACTCTCTCTCTCCCTCTCATTCTCTCTCCCCTCACTTTCTTTCTCTCTCTCTCTCCCTCTCCTCTCTCTCTCCCTCTCTCTGACTCTCTCTCTCTCTCATTCTCTCCCCCCATCCTCCCTCCCCCTCACTCTCTCTCTCTCCCTCTCTCTCTCTCTCTCTCCTTCTTTCTCTCTCTCTCCCTCTCTCCCTCTAAACTGTGCCTGCAGCCTCTACAGTCTCTGGGAAAAAGTTCAGTACAGCTTTCTGGGCAGGATACCATGGGAGCGGTTGGAATGCCAATTGTACAATATTGCTCACTGATTTCACTGGAGAATATAATCCCTAGAGATGGAAAACCAACGTTACAATCAACAGCTGATTTCAGTTAAAATTGCCCATTTATTCTTAGAGGTGTGTCCATTAAAGCAAAGAAACATTGGCCCTAAACTAAAATCTTCCCTGTGACCTCTCTGAATGAGATAGAACAACACGAGAGCCAGCTGCTGAGATCATGAATCCATCCATGTTTCTTTTATAACAAATCCTGCAGAGCATTAAAGCACGGCATAGAGTCATGGAATCACATAGCACAGAAACAGGCCCTTCAGCCCAACAACTCTGTGCTGATCTGCAAGCACCCACCTACACTAATCCCATGCTATTCTTCGTAAAGCCATCAGGGAAGCCAAGAGACAATACAAGACTAAACTAGATACGAAAGCTTGAGAACACGTACCACCAGGCTCAAGGACAGCTTCTATCCCACTGTTACAGTACTTTTGAATGGACCTCTTAGATGATAAAGATGAACTCTTGATCTCCCAATCTACCTTGTGTGGCACTTTTTTTGTTTACCTGCACTGTACTTTCTCTGTAACTGTAACACTATATTCTGCAGTTAGTGGTTTTCCTTTTGTACAACCTCAATGTACTTATATTTGGAATGACCTGCATGGATGACATGCAAAACAAAGCCTTTCACTGTATCTCAGTACATGTACAATAATAAACTAAGTACCAATTAATGTATTAGAAATGTGCTAAGGTGTATAAGAGAAGAGTTATCAAAGTTTAACCCAGAGCCATTAGAAGATATTGGGGTAGTTAACCAAGAGTTTGGACAGAGGTAGGTTTTACATGAGGAAAGTGTGGTAGAGAATTGGAGGGGGAACCCCAGAGATAAAGGCCTCAGGTAACAGAAGGCAAAGCTAAAAGTGGTGGAGCATTTGAGTTCAGGGCTGATCATTAGTCCAGATATCTCAGCACTGAAGGAGCAGAGACCCCACCCACCCGGGTCATTCTCTCTTCTCCACTCTCCCATCAGGCAGAAGATGCAGGTGCCTGAGGGCACGTACCACCAGGCTCAAGGACAGCTTCTATCCCACGGTGATAAGACTATTGAACTGTTCCCTTATACGATGAGATGGACTCTTGACCTCACAATCTACCTTGTTGGATCTTGCAATTTATTGTCTCCCTGCAATGCGCTTCCCCATAGCTGTGACACTCTACTTTGTATTCTGTTATTGTTTTTACCTGTACTCTCAATGCACTGTGTAATGAATTTATCTGTACAAACGGTATGCAGGACAAGTTTTTCACTGTACCTCAGTACAAGTGACAATAATAAACTAATACCAATACCAGAGAGGTTACAACAGTCATAGAGAGATTCTGAAAGGATAGGGTGGGAAACTGGTTGAGGCCTGGGATCAGACACAATCATATTGAATGGGGTAGCAGGTTCGAGCAACCCTTTTCTATTTCTTATGTTCAATTGGCCTGAGAGTATTTGAAAACAAGGATGAGTTGTACATGTAGATGGACAAGAGCAACAGGGTCTTAGGAATACGTCCAGGATGTGCAGTTTTGTGTCTTTTTTCTGCAATGTCTTGCCTCTGCACACTTTTTCTCTCTCTCTTTACAGTCTTGTATAATTTATGTCCTGTGTGTTGTCTGAACCTATGTGCCCGTGATGCTGCTGCAAACAAGTTGTTCATTGTACCTGTACCTCACCATACTTGTGCACAATGCAATAAACTTGACTTGATTTAAATGGCCCTTCATTGGTAAATTGGTTTATTACTGTCACATGTACCGGGATACATTAAAAATCTTGTTTTATATGTCGTCCATACATATCATTTCATTACAACGGTGCATTGACGAAGTACAAGGAAAAACAATAATAGAATGCAGAATGAAGTGCTACGGTTATTGAAAGTGCAGTGCAGTCAGACAATAAAGTGCAAGGCCATAACGAGGTAGATTATGAGGTCAATAGTCCATTTTATCATACTAGGGGACCTGTAGAATTGTCTTATAACTTTGGGATAGAAGCTGTCCTTGAGTCTGATGGTTTCAGGTTTTTGTATCTTCTGTCCCATGGGAGAAGAGAGAATGTCCAGGGTGGGTGGGGTCTTTGATTATGTTGGCTGCTTTACTGAGGCAGCGGGAAGTGCAGACAGAGTCCATGAAGGGGAGGTTGGTTTCCGTGATGTGTCCACAACCCTCTGCAGTTTCTTGCAGTCACAGGCAGAGCAGTTGCCATGCCAAGCCGTGATGCATCCAGATAGGATGCTTTCTATGGTACATCGATAAAAGTTGATGAGGGTCAAAGGGGACATGCCACTCAGTGTAACTGGATCAAAAGCCTTGGAATTATGGAAGTACCTTCACAACACAGACTGGGGCTGTTTAAGTATGTAGCTTATCACAACCTTCATGTAAGTTTGAGGAACAAGGGCCGCCCTTGCCAACAACACTATATTCTGTATATTAATAAAACAACAGGTACTTGCTATTGATCTGTGCTGGCTGGGAACCAGAATGGGACCCGTCCTTTGAATATGGTTCAGATCAGAGGGTGTTTACTAGAATTTTACATCCTCTCTCTGTGGCTTCTTGACCCGCTGTTGCTTTGCTTCTTGGATTGAAAACTCAGACAGTTCAGTGATTGTGCAGGGACTTTCCACCAGGACTTCCCCTCTGTTGTGAATGGATGAGAACGAACGCAAGTCAAAAAATAGAACAGAAAGCAAAACCTGACAGGGAAGAATCAGAATTCCAGGTAAAATATTCAGAAGCAAAAAATTGGTGAAGCTGTTCTGGTAAAGCAAGAGTGACAGCAGGAAATCATTGCACAATGGAACAAAAGTATAGCAGGGCGTTTTCAGGCTTCCCTTTCTTGTGTAAAGGCAGCTCCTCCCCTTGTTGCGTGTGGACACAAATACTACTTGTATCCAGGATGTATTGTAAGCGTCAGTGCTAACTCGGTATAATAGTTACAGCAAACACATGCACTTCACTCAATGTCTGTCTTTATTAGCTATTTCAAGCTAGGACCTCAGGATTGTAATCTCTGGATTACTTCTGCTGCCAAGCGATAGTGAGGGTAGGAACAGGAGGATAGGGCAGATGAGTGTGTGTCTGAGGAGCTGGTGCAGGAAGGAGGGATTCAGGTTCTTGGACCATTGGAACCTCTCCTGGGGCAGAGGTGACCTGTACAAGAGGGACAGGTTAACCTGAACTGGAGGGGGAACCAATATCCCGGTGGAGTGATTTGCTAGAGCTACTCGGGGGTGGGGTGTGGGCAGGTTTAAACTAGTCTGGCAAGGGTGGGGGGAGTAGGGGGAGATGGGGGGTGGGACCTAAAGTAGTAGAGTGGCAGATGAGAAAGTTGGGGCAAATATAGAAGTTAAAGTGAGCAAGTCCATTAGGCAGGAGAGGAAGGGGCAGGGGAGTGGGTGAGGAAGGTCTGATAGGCTAAACTGCATTTATTTTAATGTAAGAAGCCTGACAGGTAAGGCAGAGGAGCTCAGGGCATGGAAAAGCACATGGGATACAGGAACATACTTGAGGGGTGGGCAGGGCTGGCAGCTCAAGGTTCTGGGGTACAGATGCTACAGTGTTCACAGACATGGAGGTAAGTGGGGGTTTGCGTTTTTGGTGAGGGAGAATATCACGACAGTACTTAGGATGTTGCTGGAGGAATGTCAAGTGAAGCTATATGGGTTGAATTTAGGAATAATGGGGTGATCACTTTGATGGGATTACACTATAGGCCCTCCCCCAATAGGCAGTGGGAATTGGAGGAGCAAATATGTAGGGAGATCACAGATAGCTGTCGGAATAATAGGGTTGTAATTGTACACAATTTTAACTTCCCTAATATTAACTGAATTGCCATAATGCTATGGGATTAGATGGGGCAGAAATTGTTAAGCACGTCCAGCAAAGTTTACTCAAGCAATATGTAGATGTCCCAACTAGAGAGGGCAACACTTGACCTCCTCTTGGGAAATGAGGCTGGGTAAGTGGCTGAAGTGTCAGTTGGGGAGCACTTTAGGACCAGTGACCATAATTCTATTAGTTATGGAAAAAGATTGGACTGGACCACAAGCCTAAATTGAGGCAAAGCTAATTTTGATGGCCTTGGACAGGAACTTGCAAAGATTGTTTAGGAGAGACTGTTAGCAGGTAAAGAGATGTCTGGCAAGTGGGAAGCTTTTAAAAGTGATATAGGGGTCAATGTATCCCTGTCAGAGTGAAGGGCAAAGCTGGCAAGATTAGGGAACCCTGGATGAAGAGAGATGTTGAGGCTCTGGCCCAGGAAAAGGAAGGAGATATATGCCAGGTGTAGGCCACTGGGATCAAGTGAATCCTTTGAGGAGTGTAATGATGTAGGAGTACACTTAAGAAGGAAATCAGGAGGGCAAAAAGGAGACATGAGATATTCTTGGCAGATAAGTCAAAGGAGAATCCTAAGAGAGTCTATAAGAATATTAAGCGCAAAAGGGTCATGAGGGAAAGATAGGGTCCCCTTAAGGATCAATGTGGTTGTCCATGTGCACAATTATGGGAGGTGGGTGAGACTTCATTTAAGTCTTTGCATCTGTATTTACCATGGAGAAGGTCATGGAAACTAGAGAATTCAGGGAAGAGGACAGTGATGTCCTGAAACATGTCAATATTTCGGAAGAGGAGGTGTTGGAGGTGCATAGAGATGGATAAATCCTCGGGGCCTGACCAAGTGTATCCTAGTACGTTGTGGGAAGCAAGGGAAGAAATTGCTGGGACCCTAGCAGAAATGTTTGCATCTTCCTTGGCCGTAGGTAAGGTACTGAAAGATTGGAGGGTGGCTAATGTTGTGCCTTTATTTAAGAAGGGCTGCAAGATCAAGCCAGGTCAGTGAGAAAAATATCAGTGGTGGATAAGTTCCACCACTTCTGGGAGAGGATTCTGAGAGACAGGATATACCTGCATTTGGAAAGGCAAGGACTGATTAGGGATAACACACACAAAATGCCGGAAGAACTCAGCAGGTCAGGCAGCATCCATGGAGGGAAATAAACAGCCGATGTTTCGGGCCGAGACCCTTCATCAGGACTGGAAAGGAAGAGGGCAGAAGCCAGAATAAAATGGTGGGGGGAGGGGGACGAGCATAGGCTGGTGGGTGATAGGTGAGTCCAGGTGAGAGGGGGAAGGTGGGTGGGGAGGGGAAATGAAAGGGAGTGATGTCAGAGGCTGAGCGGTGATAGGGAGAAGAGGCAAAGGGCTGAAGAAGAAGGAATATGGAAGCAGAGGACAGTAGACCATGGAATAAAGGGAAGAAGGTGGGGAATGGAGGGGCAGGTCATAAGGGTGGGGGAGGGGAAAGAGAAGGGGTGAGGGGGCTACAGGAATGAGGGAAAACAAAGGGAGGGGAAAAAAGGGGGAAAAGGGGCGGGGAACCGGAAGTTAGTGAAATCGTTGTTGAGGCCATCAGGTTGGAGACTCCCAAGGCGGAATATGAGGTGTTGTCCCTCCAGCCTGTGTCTGACCTCAATGTGGTGGTAGAGGAGGCCATGGATAGATATGTCAGTATGGGAGTGAGATGTGGGATTGAAGGGGGTGGCCACAGGGAGATCCTTGCTTTTGCAGCAGACGGAGCGAAGGTGTTCGATGAAGCCATCACCCAATCTGCGTCGGGTCTCACTGATGTAGAGGAGGCCGCACCGGGAGCACTGGATGCAATAAATGTCACCCTTGGATTCACAGGTGAAGTGCTGCCTCACCTGGAAGGACTATCTAGGGCCCTGATTGGTGGTGAGGGAGGAGGTGTAGGGGCAGGTGTAACACTTAGTACAGTTGCAGGGATAAGTGCCAGGATGTTCATCAGTGGGGAGGGATGAGTGGACAAGAGAGTCATGGAGAGAGCGATCACTGCGGAAAGTGGGGGGGGGGTGCGGGGGGAGGGCAAGATGTGCCTGGTGGTGGTATCCCATTGGAGGTGGCGGAAGCTGTGGAGAATGATGTGTTGGATGCGGAGGCTCGTGGGGTGGTAGGTGAGGACAAGGGGAACCCTGTCTCTGTTATGTTGGTGGTGGTGGGGGGGGGGGGCGCTAGGGATGGGGGTGAGGGCAGATGTATGGGAAATGCAGGAGATGTGGGTGAGGGCTGCATTGATGGTGGTGGAAGGGAATCCCTGTTTACTGAAAAAAGAGGCTATCTCCGATGTCCTGGAATGGAAAGCCTCATCATGGGAACAGATGCGGCGGAGTGGGAGGAGCTGATTAGGGATAGTCTGGGTGGCTTTGTGCATGGGTAATTGTGTCTCACAAATTTAATTGAGGTTTTTCAAGAGGTGACCAACAAGATTGACAAGGGCAGGGAAGTAGACGTTGTCTGCATGGACTTTAGCAAGGCCTTTGACAAAGTCCCGTATGGTAGACTGGTCCAGGAGGTGAGATCACTTTGGATCCAAGGTAAGCTTGCCAATTGTATACAAAATTGGCTTGGTAGTAGAGGGTGGCAGTGGAGGGTTGTTTTTCAGATTGGAGGCCTGTGGCCAGTGGTGCAAGGACAGGTGCTGGGTCCCATGTTGTTTGTCATCCATATTAATGCTTTGGATGAGAATGAAGGTGGCCTGATTTGCAGATGACACCAAAGCCGATGGTGTGGTGGACAGTGAAGAAGGTAGTTTAAGGTTATAACAGGATCTAGATCAACTGGGAAAGTGGGCTAAGAAATGGGAGATTTAACTCAGAGAAGTGTTCAGTAACACATTTTGTGAAGTTAAACCAGGGCAGGACATACACAGTAAATGGAGTGTGTTGTATTGGTATTGGTTTATTATTGTCACTTGTACCGAGGTACAGTGAAAAACTTGTCTTGCATACCCTTCGTACAGATCAATTCATTACGCAGTGCAGATACATTGAGTTAGTACAGAGTGCATTGAGCTAGTACAGGGTAAAAACAATAACAGAATACAAAGTAAAGTGTCACAGCTACAGGGAAGTGCATTGCAGGTAGACAATAAGGTGCAAGGTCAAACAAGGTAGATTGTGAGGTCAAGAGTCCATCTTGTCATGCTACGGAGCTGTTCAATAGTCTTATAACAGCGGGATAGAAGCTGGCCTTGACCCTGGTGGTACATGCTTTCAGGCTTTTGTATGTTCTGTCTGAAAGCACGTACCATTATCCATTCATCTGACAAGTTAACATACAAGGAGCACATGTCCTGCACAGTGATGTTCCAGTGGTGTGTAATGTATCCCTTAACCCTGTTTCCACAATTGCGAGTGGTCTATGAGTATCCAGGAGCAGGACTGGGAGAGCACTGGGAACACAACTCAGTGAGGTCCCCTTTATAACTGGCTATCACTCAGGTCAACACCAACCTCCCCCACCTCCTTGCACCCCCCCCCCACCCCCGACCAGTTTGAGTCACACATACAACCTACTGTCACCCTCCCTCTGATCTGCTTGTTGAACTGACCAGACACCTCCCACCCTAACCTCTGTCTGGACACCACCCAGGGCCACTGGGCATCATCAGAAACTCCCCACCAACCACTGAACCATCCCTCTGACCCTACACCACCCACACCATCAAACCTACTCAGTGCCGAATAATCTTATTGCACCTGTACCAATTCCCCACCAACTATTTCCCCAACTAATGATCCCACTCTTCAGTGATTCTCCTGCACCTGTCCCCTCACAGACAACTCCTACCCTTCCAATCCCCGTTCCACCCTGTAATACCCTGGACCTGGTCCCAGACCTAGACTTACCCAATTTCCCGTGGGCGCTCTGGAATGTGAAATGTGAAATCCTGCAAGGACTATGGTCCATAGAGTGGCAATCAACAGCCTTAAGGTGAGAGGGGGAAAGTTTAAGGGAGATGTGTGGGGCAAGTTTTTTTACAGAGCGTGGTAGGTGCCTGGAATGGGCTGCCAGGGATAGGGGTTGAAGCAGATAAGATAGTGGTGTTTAAGAGGTATTTAGATAGACACATGAACATGAAGAGATTGGAGGGATAGGGGCCATGTGCAGGCAGATGGGATTAGTTTAATTTAGCATCATAGTCGGCACAGACATCGTGGGCTGAAGGGCCTGTTCCTGTGCTGTACTGTTCTGTGTTCTATTACTGGATTGTTTGAAAATCAGGGAACACAGATTCAAAGTGATGGTCAAAAGTTGCAGGGGGACGTGAGAAAAACTTTGTTTTGGAGAGTAGTCAATACCTGGATCTCACTACCTGTAAAGTTGGTGGAAACTGAGACGAGCAGGGCTTTCAAAAGGGTAGTTGGAAGATACGGAAGATAATTTGTAGAGCCACAGGAAAAGAGATGAGGAACTGGATTGGTAGGATTCATCAGCATAGCCTCAAAGGGATGATTGACCTCCTTCTGTGCTTCAATGATTCTATAATGAAGCTTTACATCAGAACTGATGCAGATGAGATGTCACTAACCTAAAACGTTAAACTTCTTCCTCTCTCCACAGATGCTGCTTGACCTACTCAGTATTTCCAGCACTTTTGGTTTTGATTTCAGACTTCCAGCACCTGCAGTTTGTTTTTTTTCTGCTTTTTGGTTAAGGTCCACTAAACCAGGAGACTAGGGCCCTCAATAACCTTCAGACACATATGGGCTGCTGACTGCTTCAGTGTGTGATAGAGTTAGCTGGACTCTCTCAGTGTACAATGGTCTTTCCAAGCATTGGATACCATTCACAGACTTCCTCATGTGTTACCTCACTGGAAGAGCAGTTGTGGCTCAACAGCATTGATGTACAAGTTCAAAGATCCCAAAGATCCCAGCACAGGTAGATCAGGCGTAGAGGATGCTTACCTTCATGGGCCAGGGTGTAGAGTACAAGAGCAGGGAGATCTTGGTACAATTTTATCAAACATTGGTTCAGCCACGGCTGGAATATTATGTACGGTTCTGGTTGCCACACCATAGACAGGACATGATTGCACTGCAGAGGGTGCAGGGGAGATTCCCCGGGAGAAACCAGATTGTTATGTTTGTTCTTCATCAAAAGACAAACTTTGCGTGGGTTTAACATCTGAACATTTTATTAACCAACACCCGACAGCTTGCTTTCCCTCTCTTTTTACAGCCACTTCCTGTTCTCCCATGTGATCCCTTGCATTGTCTACTGGGAACTGTAGTTCTTTATTATAACTACAGAATAACACATAATAACACACAGATAGGCTGGGTTTATTTCTCCTGGAGCAAAGGAGGCTGAAGGGGGACCTGACAGAAGGCTACAGGATTATCAGATGCATAAAGAAAACAGATAATAAGATGTCTAAGGCCAGAGGGCATAGGTTTAAGGTGAGGAGTCAGAGGTTTGGAGAGGATTTGAGGAAGAATTTTTGCACTGTTGGAATCTGGACCACACTGCCTGAGGCAAGTACTCTCACAAATGTAACAAACACTTGGACGAGCACTCGAGTCAGCAAGGCAGAGAAGGTTATGGACCAAGTGTGGTAAATAGGATTAGTATCATTAGGTACTTAATGGGTAGCATGGACCTGATGGGTGGAAGGCTCTGTTTCTGTGGTGTACTACCCTCATCTGTGGGTCACAGTTGCACTCAGTGTATACGATACACAAGCCAGGCTGACACCCCAGCACAGTAAAAGGGATTGCTGCGTTGTAGGTGAGCCTGGATTTTCTGGATGAATGTCAAACAGCAATCCAGTCCTCCCTCTCAGGTGGGGAAATGGTCCCTCAGCAAGGGAGTAAAATATTTAACTAATTCCTCAATGAGTGACTGGGTGGTCTGATTTATTTTACTATCACTTATTGAGGGTGGTTGAAATCCGGAACACACTGCTTGTGGGAGTGGTGGAGGCAGAGACTCTCACAGCACTTGGATGTGCACTTGAATTGGTGAGGACATTACACAATAGATGAAGTGTTGGTAAATGGGAATAATATAGATTGGTGTACTAGATACGGGAGGTTGCTCTGCGCTAATTTGGTTGCCTTGGTTCCTCGATTACAGCAGTCACTGCATCTGATAAGTTGGCTGTAAAGCAGACAGGGATGACCAGAGATTGTGAAGGGCACTATATAAATGCAAGTTCTTTCCTTTGGACTCTCCCTCGTGAATCTGACAAATCCCACAGCAAATCTTCTTCATTATTCTTCATACGTCCAATGTGCAGAAACAGTGTTGGATGTTCCCCTCCTCAGCCAGGGAGGGGATGAGATGGATTCCATTCTTTAATTTGTTTGGCACGTCTAACATTCTGTGTCAAATCTTTACAGGCAGTTTTACCTGTGTTTGTGGAGGT
Organism: Pristis pectinata; assembly: GCF_009764475.1. Lineage (NCBI taxonomy): Eukaryota > Metazoa > Chordata > Chondrichthyes > Rhinopristiformes > Pristidae > Pristis > Pristis pectinata. The sequence continues at coordinate 6,737,230 of NC_067429.1, forward strand.
CAGCTGTGCTGCTCAGACCCGACTGAGGTCACTTAACTCATCAGGGACTAAGGGTGTGTTTGGGCATGCTCCTGGCTCATTGCCACTCTGGACAATACCCATCCAGCCTTCAAGATAATTCATATCCAGCAAGATTAGACTTTACATCACACCGCTAGGTCACAATGAATGGAACCTCAGAGCTATCTCAGTTGCATGTCATTTCAATTCCCCTTCTCATTTCCACACTGACCTGTCCATCTTTTGCCTTCTCCATTGCCAGGGTGAGGTCCAATGCAAACTAGAGGAACAACACAGATTCTGCCTGGGGAGTCTACAACCCAATGGTATGAACATTGAATGTTGCAGCTTCAGGTAACCATCACCTCTGGTGTGTGTGTCTCTCCCTCTCTCTCCCTCTCTCCCTCTCTCTCTCTCTCTCTCTCCTTTTGATCCTCTTCTGGTCTCCCTATTTTTGTCCCCTTTCCCACACCCTCCCTCCAGTCCCCATCACCCATTTTCATCCACCGCCTCCTCACGGTTCCGTCCACCCACTCATTTCACCCACTGGCTCTCCTCACCCCCACCTTCATCTGGTCCTGGTTGTCAGCTACCATTCATGTCTCCCCTAATGGTTCCCATTATCACCTTCCTTACTTATCAGATTCCAGCATTGTTAGCCCTTGTGTTCCTGCTTATCTCCCTCCAGCAGCCATCTCCACCTTCGCATCGCTTCCCCCCTCCTGGCTCCATCTTCCTTTTTCTTTGTCTGCCTCCATCTATCATCCACCTGCCTCTTGTCTCCCAATCCCACCCCTCTCCCTCCCCCAAATGGCTCGATTTGCCTATCATCCTTCACCCCTCCTCTGTTCACCAACCACCTCTGGCTCCTGTCTCACTACTCCCCCTCTCCACTTTATACTGGCCATCTCCCCTCTCCACTCTCAGTCCTGATGTAGGATTTAGACCTAAAACGTTGACACTTCCTTTTCCCCAACAGATGCTGCTCAACCTGTTGAGTTCCTCCAGCATTTTGTTTGTTGTTCCAGATTACAGCATCTGCAGTCTCATAGAACACAGAACATTACAGCACCGTACAGGCCCTTTGGCCCACAATGTTGTGCCGACATTTTACCCTGCTCTAATATCTATCTAACCCTTCCCTCCCACGTAGCCCTCCATTTCTCTATCATTCATGTGGCTATCTAAGAATCTCTTAAATGTCCCTAGTGTATCTTCCCCCACAACCTCTGCCGGCAGTGCATTCAACACACCCACCATTCTCTGTGTAAAAAAAACTTACCCCTGACATCCCCCTTATACCTTCCTCTAATCACCTTAAAATTATGTCCCCTTGTGTTAGCCATTGTCGCCCTGGGAAAAAGTCTCTGACTGTCCACTCGATCTATGCCTCTTACCATCTTGTACACGGCTATCAAGTCATCTCTCGTCCTCCTTCTCTCCAAAAAGAAAAGCCCTAGCTCGCTCAATCTATCCTCATAAGACATGCTCTCCAATCCAGGCAGCATCCTGGTAAATCTCCTCTTCATCCTCTCTAAAACTTCCACATCCTTCCTATAATGAGGTGTTCCCTCAATGTTTTAGATCCAACAGCTGTGGGGAGACCACATCTGGAACATTGTCCGGCTTCCCTACCTAAGGAAGATACACTTGAGATAAAGGGAATGCAGCAAAGGTTCTCAAGTTTAGAAGAATGACAGGAGATCTCACTGAAATCTGAAAGATACAAATGCCTTAGAGCACATACCACCAGACTCAAGGACAGCTTCTATCGCACTGTGACTAGACTCTTGAACAGATGAACTCTTGAACTCCTGGTTCTCAATCTACCTCGTTGAAGCCCTTGCATTTTATTTAAGTGTACTGTACTTTATCTGCGACTGTAACACTATATTCTTCATTCTGTTTTCTTTCTGTTACCTCAATGTAATTATGTGTGGCACGATCTGTCTCGTGGCACGGTAGTGTAGCGGTTAGAGTAACACTATTACAGTGCCAGTGACCCGGGTTCAATTCCTGCCACTGTCCATAAGGAGTTTGTACATTCTCCCCGTGTCTGCGTGGGTTTCCTCCGGGTGCTCCGGTTTCCTCCCACATTCCAAAGACGTACGAGTTAGGAAGCTGTGTGCATGCTTTGTTGGCGCCGGAAGAGTGGTGACACTTGCGGGCTGCCCCCAGCACATTCTCAGTGACGCAAAAAGATGCATTTCACTGTTTTTCGATGTACATGTGACTAATAAATAAATATCTTATATCAATCGCATGCAAAGCAAAAGCTTTTCACTGTATCTCGGTACATGAGACGACAATAAACCAATACCAGAAATAATCAGGAGCTTGTCATGGTAAATGTAGGGCTGATGTTTCTCCTGGTTGGAGGGTCTTTAACCAGGAGTCTCACATAAGGAATCAACCACTGAGGACTGGGATGAGAACTTCGTCACCCAGAGGGTGGTGAACCTTTGTAATCCTCTACCCCAGAGAGTTGTGGAGGCTTAGTTGCCAAGAATATACACGACAGAAATTGAGAGTTTATTTTGGATATTAAGGGAAATGAGGGATATGGGTTTAGTGCAGGAAAGTGGTGCTGAGGTAACTGATCTTATGGAACAGCAGAGCAGGCTTGAGGTGCTGAATGGCCTACTCCTGCCCCTCGTTTTCATGGTTATTTTCTTCAGGGATCCTCCATGTTATAAGTGTAGTTGGATCGTGGGTGCCAGAAGCAGCAGAGCTAGTGAAGGATGGTAGGACAGGGGCACTGGCAAGAGGAGATAGCAGAGGAGAAGGGAGACGAAGTGGAGGAGACAGAAGAGAGATGAGAGAAACAAGAGGTGAGAGCTAGCGATGGGGAAGGGAAAGACTGAAATGGAAGCATGTTGTATCTCGCTGTGCAGGGGCTGGGTGAGCAGGAGGAGCACACATTCACTTGCACATCTGTAGGCCAGTAAACCCAGACAAGGCCCCAGGATCTGCTGTCACTGCTTTTTGCACCTCCCCTTGTATTCCCTCCATCTAATTAATGGGACATTCCACTGGCATGTCTTTCAGAGGGGACAGGGAGGGCAGAGGATTAAATCATAGTAATGACATTGCACAGAGGTGAAACAGCGATGTCAATGTTGCTGTTCGTGACAATTTGGCATGAAACAAATGAGTAAGACACCCTGCCAAGCACACACAGACAGTCAGCACGAGCATTCCATTTCTTTGGAGGGTTCATCCAAGTTTCATTGGGGCTGTCGTCCACTGTGTGTAGTACCTACGGCTGCTCTGTCCATTGATCAAAAGGACACTGTTGGCAGGAAACACTGCAAATAAGAGATGGTATGATGCATGCTTCTCATAACCACAGTGTGAATGGAGGAAACTGAACAACACAACATCAGAGTGTGTCTTTTGGGTCAGAGGTTACACCGAGGCTGCCTCTGCTCTCGAAGGTGGAGCCAAGAGATCCCATGGCACAATATGAAAGATCAGGTGATTCCTCCTGGTGGCCTGGCCAGTACTTATACTTCACTCAGTCTCACTACAGCAGGTATCACATTGCTGCTTGTAGCATCTCGCTGCCCACAAGGTACTTCATTGGTTGCGAAAGGTGCTACAGAAATGCGATTCTCTTTGACATGGAGGTTCACTGATGCCTGTAGCCTGGTAGTCCCTTCTGCATGGAAGGAAAGCAGAAAAGATTTACGAGGATGTTGCCAGGACTTCAGGGACTGAGTTATAGAGAGAAGTTGGGCAGGCTGGACCTTCATTCATTGGAGGGTAGAAGAATGAAGGGCGATCCTATAAAGGTGTATAAAATCATGAGGGGCGTAGATAGGGTGAATGCACTCAGACTTTTTCCCAGGGTTGGGGAATCAAGAACTAGAGGGCATGGGTTTAAAGGGAGGGATTTACTAGGAACCTAAGAGGCAACATTTTCACCCAGAGGGTGATCAGTATATGGAAGGAGCTGCCAGAGGAAGTGGTTGAGGCAGTTACATTAACAACATTTAAAAGACTCTTGGGCAGGTACATGGATAGAAAAGATTTAGAGGGATATGGGCCAAATCTGGGCAAATGGGACTAGCTTAGCTGGGCATCTTGGTCGGCATGGACTGATTGGGCTGAAGGGCCTGTTTCTGTGCTGTATGACTCTATGTGGATGTTGCGTTCCCATCTTTGTCCTGTTGTGGAGTTTGTTTGATTTTCTGTTCAGCCTGGGGATGGGGCTGGGGTGGGGGTGGGCAGGGGTGCTGGAGATAGCTGCCGTACTTTCTCTTCCGCCTCTCCGACCGGTGCTGGCCTCTATACCGAGTGCTGGAAGTCCTGTGGAGTTCCTCTCTACCCGACACCCTTTAGTTTGCACGCTTGTGCTGGGATGGTAACAGCCCTGGAAAGGACCAGGAGATGTCCATTCATAAAGAAACACAGCTAACATGGAGGTACTGCTAGTAGTCACGATGGTCAATGGGACATTGGCCTTTATTACAAGGGGCATGGAGTCCAAAAGTAGGCAAGTTTTGTTACAGCTGTAAGACCACATCTAGAGCACTCCATACAGGTTTGGTCTTCTTATTTAAGGAAGGATATACTTGCCTTGGAGGTAGTTCACTGGACTGATTCCAGATATGAAGGGATTGTGTTATGAAAACATTTAAGAGAGATTGGGCCTGTAAGTTTCTCAAGTTTAGGACAACCAGAGATGACCTTATTCAAGTACCTAGGATGCTGAAGGCTACCTACAGAAGATTCTGAAGGGGATATTTCTTCTGAAGGGACATCTAGAACTAGGGTCTCAGGACAAGGAGTCACCCATCTAAGGTGGAAATGAGGAGGAAATTCTTCATTCAGAGGGTTGTGTATATTTGAAATTCTCCACTCTGGATATCTGTGGAGGTGATCAGTACGTATATACAAGACTGACATAGATAATAGATACACTTTAGGAGTCAAAGGTTTTGGGAATCAGGCAGGACGATGGAGTTGAGGCCAATGATAAGAGTAGCCATGATCTTACTGAATGGCAGAGCAAACTCAAAGGTCCACGTGTCTGATTCTTGCTCCAGTTTCTCATGTTATATTACCCTGAGGTCTTGAGTGTGGGCATTTTCCACCAGGCAACATAACATATTCCACCTGTCCACACACTCTGTGAGCTGAAGCTTTCTGTTGGAAATTTAATTGCCTTCTTGGGAAGGAACGGGTAACATAGAGAAGGCTTAAAATTAGACTTCCAAGACAAAGTCAAAATTCACTCGCATGTCTCCACCACTGCTATAATTTCTGCTTGCTAGAGTTTGGGCTCTCATGATTATAAAATGAAAATGATCCTAAAATCATTGGGTATTGTAAGAAAAAAGATAAATTCAAGCCTAGAACTCAGCAATAATTTTCAATAGTGCACAGAAACAGGGCTGAGATGGCACAAGTAAACATACTACCGCATTTCTTATTAAAACTTACATTTGAACATTTATTTATAATATATACTGGACATAGAATTTTTCAGGAACCGACGGCAGGTTGTAATTCTGTAGCACTGATCATTATCAGTTTGGTCTAGGTTTTGTCACACATTAAGGACACAGCATGGTCCACCAGTATAAACTGGCCAGCAACAAAATGAAACCTTCCACAGAAAATTCAAACAGTATATCATTATAAACAATACCAGATAGCAGGGAATGATTTTTCAAGGCCATGATTTGATCTTAGGGTTTGGATAATGATTCTAAAAGCTTCAACCTTTCATTGCACTCTGTTTGGTAATTCTTTTGGAGGGTTCTATGCAACACTCGAACTGTTGGCACCTGTTTCCTCAGGAGTGTGATTGCCTTGCTGCTCAAATGCCTGGTAAAGATACCTTATTCCAAGATCCCTGAAAATTGCTCCCTATTGTAGCATTTTCATTTGCATCACTCTCCATGGGGCCTGTTGTAGAGGGAAATTTAGCATCAAGTGTTCCAAAATCACAGGTAACTTTGTGTAGTAGGTTCCTGGATACAAGGAATTGTTGCTTGCTCCAGTACATTTATCTTAAGGTCCCTGTGGCCAATGGATAAGGGACATGAGTGTTTGCACCTCTGGGTTGGGTTCAAACCACAGCCCCAACGTCAAAGGTGTAAGTAAGATTAATGTTCCAACATATTGCATCTGTTAAATCTCTTTTGGATTAGAATATCATCTTAGCCCCTTGACTGCATCACCTGCCTTTTAAACCACTTCCATTTATTTATGTTTAAATTTTGGCATAAATTACCCTTTATGACCCTCCCCCTTCCCCCCCCCCCACCCCCACCCTCACCCCACCCAGGTCAACCAAGGCTGATGTCCTACCTACCCAGAATGGTGGACATTAGCTGTGTTACAAAGGGCAGTGAGCAGTAATCCCCTCTGAAGCCAGTCTCTGCCGCGCTCTCAGTCCCAATCCATAGCTTGGCTATTGGCCAAGTATTGGCTCAGTCTCCCCTTCCCCTGCACATTAAGAGACCCACTGCCTTTTAGAAGTTCAAGCTCTTGGTTGTAAACAACTGGCTGACCAAAATGCGTCACAGGCTCATCAGTGTGGGCCTGTTATACAGTATGAACATTGAACCCAGCAGCAATCGTAATCAGAAAACTCTGTGTTTAAATGAAAGGAGGGACAGATTCTGCACGAAATACCCTTTAATGACAGGTACAAGTTTAAGATCCACCAAAGGTTCCTTATTTTGTTTTTATCCTTCACCCATCTATTCCAATTTGGAAATGACTTGGGATGGCAGTAAGAGGAGGAGGAGGAAAGGTTCTTATCATGTGAAGGAGGGGTTTAATAAATAGCTTCTCGTCATCTATTAAAGATGCAGAGAAAGGGTTAAATATGAGAGCTGTGTAGAAAACACAGGAACTCTTCCCCACACCTCCAAGACCACCCTTAATTTGTAAATTCATGTAAACGAGGATCAGTGGGTGAGAGGACACTGTCAGAGGACAGTCGTAAAAGTTTGAGCCATTTTTTCAAAGTTTCCATCTATTTATTCATGCTTTAATGCTTTGTTTTGTGTTTACAGTAGTATTTTGCACCCAGCAACTTGCTAACCTAGCAGAGGACAGAGTTGCAAACATCCCATCAGGCAGTGAGAGACTTGGCTTTGGCTGGTGTGTTGGCTTCTCAATTCAAAGCTAGCTAAGTCAGGCGGACTGATCTCATGGTACTACTGGCATTGAACCTGTTGCAGATGGGTGCACAAAAACGATTCAAGCATATTTGTCAAAAGTGTCAGTTCTTGAAAGGGTTAACAGCGCACCGTATCTGGTCCTTATAACCAAACCCCTGCAGACCCAGTAGCGAGGCACTAAGAGCGAAGGGAGAAGGGTGGGCAGGGCATGGTATTGTATGCAAACTCTTCTCCCCAGAGAAGGACCACCGTCAATCAATAACTCCCTGTTGGCATTGATAGAGGGCTTGGCAAGATGAATGCACCAAATGCTAAAAACATTATCAACTCTTCTTCAGAATGGACAATGAAACAGAACTGACGGGCACCACTACAAGATAACAAATTCTCCCGGGGAGCAGCAGATAGGCCCTAGCGCACTTTAACAAATGTACATGTCACGGTTCCACCCCTCCATGTCGCTCTGTTTCCTGTTCAAGACTTCCTCGTTTTTCTGTCGGTAGTGGTCTCTGGCTCGCAGCCGGCTCCTCTGCTGTCTGTTGTAGTTGTTGTTGTCAGCCTCCTCTTCCTCCTCTTCTTCCTCCTCCCCCCACGACTCCTGGCGCTGGACCTGCTGCCGGGCGACGCCGCACCAGGGGGCACCGGTGTCCTGAGGGTCCTCCGAGTGCTCCGGGTCGTCGTAAGGGTCCGTCTCCATGCAGGAGTCCCCTGGCTCGGTGTAGGCTGAGTCCCGGCTGCCCTGCATCTCCAAGTCAAAGGTGTCCTGGCGGGAGAGACCCCGGGAGACAGACCGCGGGTGATGGGTGTACTGAGGCGTGGAGGATGTCGAGCGAAGGTGGGGCTGTTTGGCAGAGTCATTCTGATAGTCATGCAAGCCTGTCCGATCGGGGCTCGAACAGTCAATGGTTTGTTCTCCATGCACTAAGTAGGAACCCTAGTTAGTAATGGCACACCATGCAGAAAGGATGGGGGGTGAGGAGGTGGGTGAAAAACAAATATTCATTAGCCATTAATGACAAACACAGTCTCTCACAGCAGATTATTAACCCAGGCCAGCAGCCACTAACAATCCCATCGCCTCCTTCTTAAGAAGTATAAAGCTCAATAATGTGTTAAAACAATGCAACTTTGTTTGAGCAATGTCAATGCAGACTCTGTTAAAATGTTTAGGAAATAGGTTCCAATGGGCCTAATCTAGAAGTAAGTTAATATCACTGCCGCATTGTGGAAATATCTGGCCTCTGTAGGTTGTTTGGCTGAATTGATGAGGATTGAGAGGGTTTAAAGGACCTTGGAAGAAGACCACAGACTTTGTCCACAACAATCAGAGTCAGGGAGGAACCCAGCCAGGTCAGAACAGGAGCAGACGTTCCTGAGCCTCTTTGCTGATGGTACTGTCTGACCTGGCACTGAGACCGAAAAGTTCCAAAACCTCAGGAGGAGTTGGCAATGGCGAGGGACCTCGGTCTATCCCTGAATTCCATGCACACTTTCCTCTGATGGTGACTGAAGGGAAGTTTCAACCCTGGCTGAATTTCTTTGCCCAGTTCATCCAGGGGTGTCATGGTGTTCATACTGAGAGCCCAGCCAAGCAGGGATGGTACTCAAGACCTACACAACCTGAAGGGCTCAGCCTCCCCACCCGAGCCACAATCTGACCATTTAAATGTTGATCTGCTTGCCTGAAATTTGTTTTGGTTTCAACAGCACTTATTGCCCCTGCACAGGCTAACAAAAGAAGCCCAAAATACTCACCACCTTTACGATGTATGTAATTGAATAAAAGCATAAACTTTGGAAGCGAGAGTCTGAAATGATTACATTCAGTCGTAAAACATTATGTACACTTGACAGTCTCAGAGCAGTTAGAGGTTGGGGACGTTGCAGTTGGTTTGATGGGGTATCAAGTTGCCCTGGACAGTAGCAGCGAGGATGTCATTGTGAATCCAAAGCCTTTCCACAGTCCAGCTGAACCTCTCCATTCCTCTGAGGCAGGGAAAGTCCAGAACAGGTTGATTCACAATCTGCCTGGGAGAGATTTACACCCTGGGGCATCTGTTACTTTTACCCCTCTGAACACAAGCACACAAGCCACTGCCAATTGGAAGTAAAAGAATTTGCTCTGAGTGACCAGGGTTGGACAAGCCAAATATGTCAACAGCCAGGCCTGTAGATTCTGTAGACACTCAAACACTTTCTGTTTGTTAGCTTTTCTGTCATATGATACTGATGTCCCTAACTATGATACCCCAGAACCCACCATAACCTGGGACCAGTGTTTCCCCATCACCCCGAAGACCTGTCATTCCTGTGTGTTTACACAGGCAATTGACAGAATCAATCTACTGAGAAACAATCAACGCAGATAGATAGAGTCTCTTTCCCAGGGTAGAAACTTCAGATACTAGAGGGCACAGCTTTAAGGTGAGACGGGGAAAGCTCAAGTGAAATGTGCAGGGTAAGTTTTTTTTAACAAAGAGAGTGGAAGGTGCCTGGAATGCACTGCCAGGGGTGGTGATGAAAGCAGATATGATAGTGGCATTTAGACAGACACATGAACATGAAGGGAATGGAGGAATGTGGATCATGTGCAGGCATTTGGGATTAGTTTTATTTGGCATCATGTAAGGCACAGACATGATGGGCCGAAGGGTCTGTTCCTGTGCTGCGCTGTTCTAAGCTCTCACTTATTTTATTCTATGCCAGGAAATCCATGAACATCCTTGGGCTGAACTCTTTATTTTTATTTTAACTGTGAGACCTAAATAAAGAAAATAGGAAGAACCCAATTCCCTTAGCAGAAAGGTCACATGCTGAAAGTGGTGGGGATGTGGGAGTACAAAATTGGTAGGGGAATTAGGGGAGAGAGGAGGAAATATTTTCTCACCCGTAGGGTGGTCGATGTCTGGAACTCACTGTCAGAAAACATAGTAGAGACATAAACCCTCACAACATATAAATAGTATATGGTGTGCCTGTGAAGAGTGGTGACCTGCAGGATTATAGACCCAGTGTTGGAAAATGGGATTAGACTGGCTAATTGGTCTCCTTGTGTGGCCCTATGTTTTCCTGACCGCACTATGCTGTATCTGAATTGTGTATGAAAATTGTGTATAATTTATGTTTAATTTATGTTTTCCTTGTGAATGCTGCTTATCTGATGCTATGTACCTGTGATGCTGCTGCAAGTAAGTTTTTCATTGCACCTGTGCACACATGTACTTGTGCACATGACAATAAACTTGACTTTGAATTTAGCTGGGGAACTTTCACCTTTCCATCAGGTAGGACATTCACAGGATTGGACAGATCGATCACCAGTTTGACTTCAGTGGAGAGCAAATTTGCGTGTGTTATAAAACTAGCATTGTATCCAATCCCGAAGTGGGGTCTACCTTAAAATTGCTCCTTTTTGACTTTTTTTTGCCCACTGAAAACTAGTTGAATTTTAAGGTCACTGAGGAGAGAGTCCTATTAAGAATGGCTAAAGAGTGTGGTTTGTATTATTTGGAATTTAGAGGAATGAGGGGTGACTTTATTGTGATGTATAAAAACCTGAAGGGATTTGACAGGGTAGATGTTGAGATGTTTTCGTTAGCGAGAGAATCTTGAACAAGGGAACATAGTTACAAGGGGCTGGTTATTCAAAACACATAGAAAGCTCTTTTTGCAGTTGGTGGCGAATCTCTGGAATTCTTTACCCTGGAGGATTGTGGAGGATAGCTCATTAAAAGTATTTAAGGTGGAGGTAGATACATTTTTGAAAGATTGGGGAATTGAGGGCGATAGGGAACTGGCAGAGAGGAGGAGACACAGGAGACTGTAGATGCTGGAATCTGGAGCAAAAAGCAAACCGCGGAAGGAACTCAGCAGGTCAGACAGCATCTGTGGAGGGAAATGGACAGTCACTGTTTCGGGTCGAGACCCTTCATCTGGTCTGGATGAAGGATCAGTCCAACTTGTTTAGTGGCACAGAGGAGGAGTTGAGGCCTGGGGCAGATCAGCCACAATCATCTTGAATGGTGGGGCAGACTTGAGGGTCTAGGTGACCTACTCCTGCTCCTATTTTCTTGTGTTCTGTTCTCTAGCAACACAGCAGAGAAAGAGGACAAACACTCAAAGATTAACCTTTAATGTTGTAATGATTTGCAAAGGGTTATCCATAGTAGTATAGTCCTGTAGTTGCCCCTGTTCCTAGGTAACTCCAGTGACCAGGGGATTCAGCCCAGGCTTCCAGTAGAAACAATCAGTGCCGAGTGACCCAATTTAACTGTGGGTTAATCCACGCCCAAGTGAAACAGGCACTGATCTCTCTTTGCTAGCTCCACAGGCGCCCATGTTTTAATCTTCCACAGGCCTCAGTCCCTTTGAATATTTGTAGCTAGCTCCAGCCAACACCCCACCCCTAACTCACCCTGATATGGCTCACTGGGTCGTGTGCTCAATCTCACTCTGGAGGTTGTGGGTTCAAGTCTCACTCTAAAGACTTGAGCACAATGATCTGGGCTGACACTCAGGGGGAACTGTTGGAGGTTCTGCCGTTTGGTTGAGACATTAAACTGAAGCCCTGTTTGCCCTTAGCCCTAGGACTACTTTGGGGAAGAGCAAGAGAGTTTCATTGTATTTCTAAAGCAAACAGATTATCCAGTGACATAACGTCCTGTGGGAGCTTGCTCAGATTGGCTGTTGCACATTTCACTTTGTAAATGGTAGCAACGTACTTTGAGATGTCCTGAAAAGAACATGAAAAATGCTACAAAATGATCTTTCAATCTCACTCCCCACCAAACCTTCTCGCTCTAACCTGCTCCAGCCTCTCACAAATGCATTAACCCCTCTCTGTCCTTCTCTATTGCCTGTTCAAATTCCAATGCCTCTGTTGCCTGCTCTAAACCCACCTCCCCGCCTCGAACGATTGCTGGCTCCATAGCTGACAGGCGATGATTGATATCTCCCATCAGGCATGCTGCAATCACGCAGACACAATCAGCAAGGAAAAGGTAGCTCTCTTTAGCCAGATGAGCCTTAAAACCATCTTCTGTCAGTCTTGATCTGACCCTGCAAAGCTGAATCTAAAGCAACGTTGGGCTCAGAATCATCTCTGACCTCAGAATCATCTCTGACCTCTGCATTCACCCTTCAGTCAAAGACTTCCAAACAGGTGAATTCAGTGAAGGAGGCACAGTGGCACAGCTAGTAGATCTGTTACTTCACAACTCCAGAGACCTGGGTTTGATCCTGATTGTGTGGAGTTTGCACATTCTCCCTGTGACCAGCTGGTTTCCACCCACGTCATAAAGACATGAAGATTGATGGGTTAATTGGCCCCTGTAAGTTGCCCCTAGTGTGTAGGTGAGTGGTAGAATTTGGTAGAGTTAATGGCAATGGGGGTAAAGTAGATCACAGGGAAAATTAGTTGGGGGAATGGAGACACAAGAGACTGCAGATGCTGGGATCTGGAGCAAAAAACAAGATACTGGAGGAACTCAGTGGGTCAGGCAGCATCTAAGGGGGAAATGGACAGGTGATGTTTTGGGCCCAGACTCTTCATCTTGACTGAAAGAGTAGAGGGGAGATAGTCAATATAAAAAGGTGGAGGGAAGAGGTGGAGCAAGAGCTGGCAGTTGGTAGGTGGATGCAGGTGAGGATGGATGACAGGAGGAGTGGAGAGTGGAAATTGTGACAGAAGCTGGGAGGTGGGAGGTGGAGGCAACAAAGGGCCGCAGATGATGGAATCTGATAGGAGAGGAAGGTGGAGCATGGAACCAGATAAGGGAGGTGGGGAGGGCAGATGGGAACAGTGGGGGGGGGGGGGGGAGGAGGGGAAAGAAACAGGATGCTGGAGGGAGGGGCAGGAGTGGGTGGAGGAGGAACAGGGCAGATCAGGACAAGAGGGAAAATGGATGGGGTGGGGGGAGCAGTTTACTTGAAAATAGAGAATTCAATGTTCATGCCATTGGGTTGTAGATGACCCAGGTGGAAAATTAGGTGCTGTTTCTTTAGTTTGGGGGAATGGAATTGCTCTGTGAGTCTGCAAAGACTTGACTGATCAAATGTTGTGAGGCAGGTTGAAAAAATCCTCGTAAAATGAGCAGCGATACCAAGTGCTCGTAAAATGGGCAGCGATACCAAATGCTCGTAAAATGGATGGCGATACCAAATGTGTGACTCAGTTGGCTTTGTTTCACTGAGAAGGGGCTCAGAGCAGATGGTTCTCACCCCAAACAGGGAGGTCAAACCTCCACTCAAGTCCTCTTCAGTGTTTCAGAGGGGCTATCTCCAGAGAAGAAGCGTCAGCTATAACTGAGACCTGGACGTAGAAACTTCAGGTGTAAGGGTGCAGGGTAAAGGTGCTGGGGTAGCAAGCTTCTCACAAAATTACCGTGGTGCTGACTAAACTGGGAATCAGCAGAGTTGCGTGAAAGATCAAAACTTAACGTGCAAAGACTTTATATATGAATTTTACTTTTAACCATAAACATTATTCTTGCTTTTCTCATAGTGCTTTCCTTCTATCCTGAGGGCACTGACTCACTCAGGGGTTGTCTCACAGTATACTCACATAACATCCCGACAAGTTCAGAATTACCCTGGCTTACTCATTATTGCTGTTGTTACCCTGCCCTTGCTGGTAACCTGGAGACTTCTGTTGGTAATTTGAAAGCCACCTGCCCTGAACTCCTCACTCAGTGAAAAAAAGCTGCTTATTGGTGACTTGATGTTGCCGTAATCGGCTGTGCTGTTTCTTGAACAAAACAAATGGATGAAACTCCTTGAATGCTGCTTTATTCGCCGTGAACCTTTGTCGAAATAGCAGGCACAGAATGTTTGATTTATAAAATGCACAGAAGTACCTCAAACCTATAGCACTCAGTGTTGTACGAAGGGCATTAACATTACCTGTAAACTGTAGCAAGCTTCACAGAGCAGAGAATCTTCTATCACTGAGTCCCTGTTAATCATCAAGTACCACTTGCACCAATCTGACACTAATCCCATTGCAACTCCCCCTCCAGATTGTCCCACTCACCCGCACACTAGGGGCAATTTCCAGTGGATGATTAACCTACCAATCTGCACTTTGGGATGTGGGAGGAAAGTGGACCACCCGGAGGAAACCCATGCAGTCACTGGAGAACGTGCAAACTCCACGCAGACAGCATTCGAGGGTTGAACCTGAGTTGCTGGAGCTGTGAGGTAGCAGTTCTACTAGTTGCTCCACCGTGTTGTGTCATAATGTGGTGGATTGTCTACACTGATGACCAGCAGTTCTGGGAGTCCTGTTCACTTCTGGATGGAAGGCGGCTGGGATGGAGCAGTGGCTGGACAGTTGTTGAGCCAGCCACTCTCTGACCAACAAACCATCTGCTGGAGGAACTCACCCGGTTGAGCAGCATCTGTGGGGAGGGAAGGGAATTGTCGACGTTTTGGGTCGAAACCCTGCATCGGGACTGAGAGTGGAGAGGGAAGATGGCTGGTATAAAGAGGAGAGAGGAAGTGATGAGACTGGAGCCCGGGCTGACTGGTGGACTGAGGAGTGAAAGGCGATGGGCAGGTAGGGGAGGGGAGTGGGTGTGGAGTTGGGAGACGGCTGCTGGAGGGAGATAAGCAGGAACACAAAGGGCAGCCAGTGCTGGAATTTGATAAGTAAAGGAGGTAAGGATGGGAACCACTGGGGAAGAAGTGTGTGACAGATGGAACCAGAACCAGCATCCGCAATCTCTTGTGTTTCTACTCTCACCAGCAATGTTGGTCCCTCTCATGTTGGTGGGAGCCCGTATCTCCCTGGCCTTTGCACAGGCCGGGTGGATCTGCCATCCAGTGATCCAGCTCTGCTGAGACTTTTTTGGTGCAACCGTAGCCTGCTGAGTGAGACCTTGGCCTTTCCCAGTGTCTTTGGCTCAAACTGGGGTGTGGGATAAGTGAGTTCATGTAATCGTTCATCCAAAATACCAGACAACAAGGCAGAGGTATTTTGGACAAAGAATTAAATGAAGACAAAATCTGCCCTATTATTTGTAAAATCTTTTTTGTATTTTGCACTTCCCCTCAGATGATTGAGAAATCAGTAAAATTTCTCGCCTACATCTGTGTATGGGGTGTGGGTTTAGCATGAGGCCATTCCCCACCCTCAGGACATGGATGAGGGTCCTCCCCAAGGGTTTCCACATCAATCATCTGTGAGATGAAGGAAGTGAAGCCATCAGCGAGGGTGGGGGTGGATCACACAACCTCCCTGAGCATCCATAGTCGGTGAGCAGAACGCTGTGTGGTGCAGGGTTGACTTGCTGAGCTCAGTCAGGAATCGGGCAGGATCGCCCAACTTTTCCAACTGACTGTAGAGTGGCAGCAACATGTGAGGTCAGATAATCTGACCCAATAGTTATTCAGTGCACGCTGATAAACTATATCCCACACCCAATGAGCACAAACATTTCCCTCCGTAGATGCTGCCTGACCCGCTGACTTCCTCTGGCGCTTTGTGTGTTGCTCCAGATTCCAGCATCTGCAGTCTCTTGTGTCTCCATTAACCTACTCTCTGATCTATCCATGTCTCAACACCTAAACCCTCGCCCTAATTGTTTTACAGCCTTTGACACCTACATTATTTCTCTAAGCTCTAAACTAAGCTTGCCATTGTTTTAAGGTCTGAACCCCAACCACATTTGACACTATAGCCAAGTTCCTCCAGCATTATATCTCCCTTCCTTGGACTCAGACTGAATCTTGAGCCTAGAGTTCTACTGCATTGGCAAAGTCTTGTGGGATCTGCTTCTCAGCATTGATCCCTTGACTATGGAGACATGTCTGATCTTGTTCTACAATGTAATGGGTTGAAAGAAACAAGAGAAGCATGTTGGCTCAGTTTGGTGTGGTTAATTTTTGCGCCAGGGTTTGCTCACTCTTAATGGAGTGCAGACATTGCTTTTGCCCAAAAGACTACCTCCTTGAAGCTGTGTGTATCCAGCTCTAACCACTGGCTCGGAATGTGCCTGAGGTGGAACCGCTGGCTCACACTTTGCACGCTGCTCAAATGCACAGGACACAAAATGGAACAATAGGGAAACCACAAACAATGCACCATGGACAGGAAGGAATTGCCCGTCGCCGAAGAGAAGAAAGCGGCCTTTACCTAACAGTCAACCACTTTCTTGTCTTAAGCCTCCTGTTCTTCCTGACGAGAAAAAGCATGGGTTAGCTGGTATCTACATGCAACTATAGGCTATTACGGGGGGACTGCAAACTGAGACAGGGGGATGGGAAGAACAGTTTCAGGTAACACCACCACAGTGCACCCTCTCCCTTCTGCACATTTCACCATTAGACTGTGTCCTCTGCTTCCGCCGGCTGCTTTGTGGTTTCCTTGTTTTCTGTGACTCCTTTGTTTTCGTCGTCCCTTGGCCCCCAGAAGTCAAGGTTACGCTTGAGAGATGTGAGAACTTGTACCTGTAGGTTGGACACCGGAGCTGGGCTGGCAGCCAGGGCGGCAGTTGCCATGGTGCGGTTCAAGAGAGGATTGGGTGGGTTGCAGCTGGCTGGATGAGTGGCTTTCCAGTAGGCTTCCAGGTACTCAGCCAAATGTTCGCAAGCGTCTTCCAACTGATTCTCGTCCAGAATGATATCAAACAGTTCCTGCAATGGAAATGAAGGGAGCCCATGTTGAAAGGAGTCTTTTCCCTCTGCTTCCCATACTTCATGTTTCCTTATTACATAAAAAGAGGCTATTTGGCCCATTCAGTCTATGCTGACTCGCAAAGCAATCCCATTCCCTGTTACCAATTCTCATATTATTCTGACTGGTTGCATCACGGCCTGGGATGCACAGGAATGCAAGGGTCAGTCCGTCATGCACACAGCCCTCCTCACCACTGTAATTGTCACAGCCCAATATACATAGAACATAGAACATTACAGCACAGTACAGGCCCTTCGGGCCACAATGTTGTGCTGACATTTTATCCTGCCCTAAGATCTATCTAGCACTTTCCTCCCACATAGCCCTCCATTTCTCTATCATTCATATGTCTATCTAAGAGTTTCTTAAGTGTCCCTAATGTATCTGCCCCTACAACTTCTCGAGGCAGTATGTTCCACGTACCCACCACTCTCTGTGTAAAAAACTTCCCTCTGACATCCCCCTTATACCTTCCTCCAATCACGTTAAAATTAGCCATTGTCGCCCTGGGAAAAAGTCTCTGACTGTCCACTCGATCTATGCCTCTTATCATCTTGTACACGTCTATCAAGTCACCTCTCATCCTCCTTCTCTCCAAAGAGAAAATCCCTAGCTCACTCAACTTATCCTCTTAAGACATGCTCTCCAATCCAGGCAGCATCCTGGTAAATCTCCTCTGCACCCTCTCTAAAGCTTCCACATCCTTCCTATAATGAGGTGACCAGAACTGAACACAATACTCCAAGTGTGGTCTAACCAGAGTTTTATAGAGCTGCAACATTACCTCGTGGCTCTTGAACTCAATACCCCAAATAATGAAGGCCAACACACCATATGCTTTCTTAACAACCCTATCAACCTGCGCAGCAACCTTGAGGGATCTATGGACGTGGACCCCAAGATCCCTCTGTTCCTCCACACTGCTAAGAGTCCTGCCATTAACCGTGTACATGTCATCTATAGAACACAACACAGCATAACATGGAGGTTTCTTTGACAACATTTCCTAGACCCTCAGCCGGGGTGGCACGGCAGCGTAGCGGTTAGCGCAACGCTATTACAGCGCCAGCGATCGGGGTTTGATTCCCGTTGCTGTCTGTAAGGAGTTTGTACGTTCTCCCCGTGTCTGCGTGGGTTTCCTCCGGGTGCTCCAGTTTCCTCCCACATTCTAAAGAAGACATACGGGTAGGCTAACATGGGCTTAAAATGGGCTGTGCGGGCTCATTGGGCCGGAAGGGCCTGTTATCATGCTGTATAAATTATGTTTAAACTTGGAGGAATAACTGGTACATGAGGACACCGGTTGTCCAACCTCCATTTCAAACCATGCTCTATGCTGAACATATACTCATGGATATGTACGTACCTTCTACTTCCCAACACTGTATGAACATTACCCTACAGAATCTTTAGTGATTCAGGATGGCTGTTCACCACCAGTTTCTCAGGGGCACCAGGGCAAGGGAAATAACTGCCAGCCTTGTCAGTGGTGCCCTCTCCTGGAGAATGAATCCCATTCCCTGTAACCTATTCTCCTCATATTCCCATCCCACCTACATTAGGAGCAACTGACAGTGGCCAAGTAACCTACCTGGCCACACACCTTTGGAATGTGGGAGGAAACCAGAGCACCTTGAGGAAACCCATGCATGCAAACTCAACACAGACAGTGCCAGAGGTCAGATTGGCAGGGAAGGTTCAAAGTTCCCCGCAATAACCTAAGCTGGAAAATTCACTGCCTGGTGTGGAAGCTCGCACATTTGATGTTGTGGAGGTCCCTTTTGGCAAATTCTTATTTCTCTTTATTCATGAGAAGTACTGGAGGGTGGGGCTGAGGAAGCATCTGCCCAGTCCCCACATGTTTGTTAGTTTGTCTGTGGGGAGGAAAACGTCTGAGTTGAAAGAAATTCCCTGTTGCGGCAGAAGTTGGGGACTGATGTTGGGAAGAAAGGTGGTGCATCACTGGTGGTAAAGGAGGTTCCATCTCATTCAGGGAATGACGACGGTGTCAATGGGTTGAGGGGACACTAGCTCGCCTGCTGATCTCCAGATTCAAAGGCCTGGACTTAAGGAGCCAGAGACTTGAATCACAGACTCATTATGGCATGGAAGGAAGCCATTTTCTGCTTTGAATCCATGATGGTCATCCCCATTTCCTTGCTCTCTTCCTGTTACTTTTCCTCAACTATCTACTTTCCCATTTGAAAGCCCTGACTGTCTCTATTTTACAGGCAATGAGTCACTCTTTGCATAAAATAGCTTCTCCTCCTGTTCCTCTGTAGCTTTAGCCCATAAATCTGTGTTCCCATTCACCGATGGGAACAGGTGACATCCATTTACACCATCAGAATCGGTCACTATATAATACACCTCAAAGCTCCTCAAGCTCTCCTGTTGATCCCTTAAATTTCTGCTTTGGTAGATGAAGATCTCTCTATCCGAATGCATCACGGCTTGGTATGGCCAAGACCGCAAGAAACTGCAGAGAGTTGTGGACACAGCCCAGCACATCACAGAATTCAGCCTCCCTTCCATAGACTTGGTCTACACCACACTGTCTTGGTAAAGCAGCCAATATAATCAAATAGCCCACCCACCCTGGACATTCTCTCTTCTCCCCTCTCCCATCAGGCAGAAGATACAAAAGCCTGAAAGCACATACCACCAGCTTCTATCCCGCTGTTATAAGACTCTTGAACAATCCCCTTGCATGTTAAGATTGACTCTTGACTTCACAATCTACCTCATCATGGCCTTGCACCTTATTGTCTGCCTGCACTGCATTTCCTCTGTAACTGTAACACTTTATTCTGCATTCTGTTACTGCTTTTCCCTTGTACTACCTCGATGTACTGATGTGGTGAAATGATCTGTATGGACGGCATGCAAAACAAAGTTTGTCACTGTACATGTGACAATAATAGTCCAACTTCCTGTCCATACTGCACTCTGTACACCTGGATGCCCTGAATTATCAGACCAGTAGGCCCACAAGGGAGAGACTGTTGGAGCAGGACCTATTAACGAGAGGGTGTAGTCAATGTGAAAGCCCAATTCCTGCTGAAACTGAGATACTGACCGGAGGACACTGCGCCAGCTTGTCTGATGCCACCATCTGTACGTTGAGATGTTTAGCTTGGGACTTGCCTCGTGACTTTATCAGGCGCTGTAAGACCTATGAGCAAGCAGATCATCAAACTCACATGCAACTGTAAGACCCAATAACATTTTACTGATTCACTCATGTACTGATGAATCTTAGTGTAACACTGGTTTACAAGCACCAGCCCTACCCCTCCACATGATTCTCTGACACACATCAAACCCTCAACATTCTGCACAGCCTACAGATTACCGGGGTTGGTTACAAATGTGGATTGGGTTGATGGGGAGGTGAGGTGGAGTTTTAGATTGGAAAGGGCTTCTATACATATATACATTAAAACACCCAGCAGTAAGGTTGGAGGAATATTGCATTGGAGAGGGGGTGTAATTCCTGGGAATTGTGCGTGTGCGTGTGCGTGTGTGTGGAGGGGAACATCTCTCCCTCCCTGACACACAAGCAGTCCTGTGGTTATAATGACCTTCACCTTGAAGGTGCCCTGGCCTTCCTTTGCTGCCTGGCTTCTCAAGGCCAAGGGCACACACCCACTTAAAAACCTGCAAAACAGGTTAAATCAGAAGGAAATGGTTGCATTCATATAGCACCTCACATTCCTTTCAGAACACCCCACTGGACAATGGCAATGAGTATGTTTGATGTGCAGTCACTGTTGTAATGGAGAAAACATGGCAGCCAATCTATGTACAGCAAGATCCCATAAACAGCAATGCGATAAGGACCAGATTACCAGTTTTAGTGATACTGGTTGAGGGATGAACACTGGCACTGGGATACTTGGGATGAACACTGGCACTGGGATACTTGGGATGAACACTGGCACGAGGATGCTTGGAATAAATACCAGCTCTCCTTCCAAATAGTGCCATGGAATTCTCTACGTCCATCTGAGAGGGTAGATGGAGGTTAAAATGCCTCAAACGAAAGCCAAAGGCTTCTGCATTCATTAACATATTTAAAATGTCTACCCATCTCCTGGGAAAAGGTCCCTTCCTGGGAAAAGGTACCCTCCTGGGAGCAGAACCCTTTCCTGCCATTTGAAACTCAAAGTAAGGGAATAGGCAAGGTGGAGCTGCTTCCTGGCAGGGGAATTCGTAGCAGAGGATGGGGAATTCCTGGCTTTATATTTCCCAGGTGGCACATTTTACTGAAAGCTTTCAGGGAGACAAGTGATCCCCTTCTGACAGAAACAAGTCATTAAGGGTTGCTTCACAAATCTCTGTGACATGATTGGAGCAGACAGGTTCAGAATGGTGGGCCACTCAGGGCAGCTGGGTGATTAGAAAGATATTAGAGGTGCAAGAACTCAACAGGGTGAAATATAAAAACATTTTTGCAGTCTCTTACCTTGGGTGAAGCAATCTTTATGTAGACTATAATTGGGGCCAGAGAGGTTTTGTTAAGCTGGGCAGGATGGTTAATGGTATCTGCATCAAGAGCGACCAATTGGAGGGTCCTGGCCAGTTCAAAGATGCGCTCAATCTCACTCTGTACTTCAGCTAAAGGGAAAGAGCCATAAAGACAAGGCACTTTTATCGAATTACCAGCAAAAGTGACAAAACCAGATCCAATACAACAGCTGCCTCTCCAGTAATCTTCTTGGCTTAATGTTTGTTGTGGTTCATCCTTTCTTAGGCAGGTGAAATATGTACTGTAACAATGATAAGTATCTTATAGTGGGGCTTCTAAGTTACTTGAAGGTCTGTTGGGTTCTAGCACAGAGGTAGGAATTGAGATCTCCAATAGGAAGCCTATGCTCTTTCACATAACAGAGAGAGCGGCAACATTCTGCGTTGGGGTGCTTTGCTTTTTGGAAGCGTTATATTGATTTAACATCCGTGACAATGCAAAAAGAAATTTGGAATTCAAGAATTTTCTTTTGTCATTTAATTTCTCATTTCCCTCTCAAACATGACTAAAGTTATCGAATCCTTGCTGTAGTACAGTAGTTAAACTAATAAACCATGATCTCACTTAAGGTGCCTTTTCTTGTGTGCCTGAGTTAGAAGCAGATCGTTATACATTTGTTGTTGTTGGATCTAGGAGTTGGAGTTCAATATTCAGCCTGACTGGCTTCACCACATAGCCTGCTGGTGTTTAAGAAGCACCTTCTCAAGGGTAACTAGGGATGGATAATAAATGTTTGTATCGCCAATGACACCAATTCTTGTAACACAGAATCAGAGACATGTCACAGGACAGGATGCTGCCATTCAGCCCATCAAACTGGGTCAGGCTTTTGTAGAGAAATCCAGTCAGACCCATTCCCCATGGATTTTTAACTGCAAACATACATCCAATTCTCTTGTTGAAGCCACAAGTGACCTGCATCCAGCAGACCTTTAATTTACAATAAGTAGGACACACTTGAGCTCTGATTTCCTTTGCAATGCTCTTTGCTCGCCTGAAGGCAGTGACTTATTCTGGACTGCAGTGCATGGATGTTGGTTGCCTTCAACAAGTGTTGGCAGACTATCTGACAGTCTGTGTTGGTCAAGGAAGGTCCATTTCTTTCTTGAGCTCCTTATGACATGCAGAGAGAGCATGGGACAACTGAACTTGAATCAATGAAAACTTCCTCAAGTCCACACACCTGCTCACCGTCCAGCAGATATCACTGGATACGTCAGGCTCAATCAAAAGCAGATTAGGTAGATTTATCACCAGGATCTTAAGTTGGTAATGACAGTAAAACTTCCAACACTTCGGCCAATACTCTTGTGGAACTGACAGCCATTTCAGGATTTCTGCACTTGTGCCATTTAATGCAGGAATTCCTATCCCTCCCACCTCCGCAGGCTATGGTGGCTATAGACTTCACCAGAGGATCGAGGAAAGGCTCCTGTTTTGTTGTGCAATTGAACAATTCATGCTCCAGGTTCACTGTAATTGTAGCTTAGTACTGGACCTCAAAGAGATCTCCAAATGGGAAGCTTTTGCTCTCCACGCCCAACAGAGAGATTGGCATGTTAAATCAATGTTAGGTGTCAAAGAAATAAAGTATCCAGCACACGATGTAGCCAATCTCTCTGTTGTGTGTGAAGAGCATAAGCTTCCTATTTTAGATTTCATTGAGGTCTACAATTACTGCCACAATTACTGCTCAGCCAAATATTTGAACTTAAAGAAAATAATTTAATGCATGTGGATTGTGAATCCCTCTGATAAAAAATTTAAAACATGATGGATTTTTAAATTATTTTTTGATTTTTAAAATTATTTATTTATGAAATTTCTGCTTCTCCCATAATTGTATGTTCCAATCTTTTTTAAGTACTTTGAACGATGTTTAGAAGATTTATTAAAAACTGTTTTATCTTCCTGGTTTGCTTATTTCTGGAAATAGTCCTGTTGGAAGCACGGAATGTCTTGAACTGACATCTGTCAGCAAATGGGGATGTTATCACCACAGATAAGAAGGAAGGGCGGGGGGGGGGGGGGGGATCTTATTGAAACCTACTGAATACTGAAAGGACAGGATAGAATGGATGTGGAGAGGATGTTTCCATTAGTAGGAGAGTCTATGATCTGAGGGCACAGCCTCAGAATAAAGGGACATCCCTTTAAAACTGAGACGAGGAGGAATTTCTTCAGCCAGAGGGTGGTGAATCTGTGGAATTTGTTGCCATGGAGGGCTGTGGAGGCCAAGCCATTGGGTGTATTAAAGGTGGAGATTGATAGGTTCTTGATCGGTGAGGGGGTTAAGGGTTACAGGGAGAAGACAAGAGAATGGAGTTGAAAAAAAATCAGCCTTGATTGAATGGTGGAGCAGACTCAATGGGCTGAATGGCCTGATTTTGTTCCTCTGGCAGCAGGTGAACTAAATGGATTTATCTGGATTTCTGTTATCCAGCAAAATCATCCAATTGCAACATACAAAATGCAGCAGGAACCAGCTTCGTCAGTCCAGATGAAGGGTCTCGACCCAAAACATTGACTGTCCATTTCCCTCCACAGATGCTGCCCGACCCGCTGAGTTCCTCCAGCATCGTGTGTGTTGCTCCAGATTCCAGCATCTGCAGTCTCTTGTATCTCCAAAATCATCCAATTATTTAGGGGGAATGAATCTAAAAGCAATGGATTTAATGCAGTGAGGGTGTTCGGCAGTCACTATCACTAACACTGGTACTTGGCCCTGAACTACAAGAACATTTGAGGCACACTTCTGAAGTGGAACACCAAACAGGTCAGCAGAGGAAATTTAACAGAAGAGGGAAAAAGAGCATTAAATGTATTTACAGTACCTGTTTTGAATTTTCATAATCCAAACCTTTCTTTTTCTGTAACTTAACTGTTCTTTGACATAATTTCAGTAGGACAAGATATGACTGTGACATCCCATAGCCGCAGGTCTGCACCTAAATTTAGCTCCACCATTTGGGATGCTTTTCAAATGCTTCAGCAAACTGTTCAGTAACACATACTTTGCATGCCAGAGTGTAGTGCATTTCCTGCATAAATCTATCTGCATGCCTTAAAATAATGCATTTCCTTCATGGCATTTACTACATGCCTGATGGCAATGCATTTCCTGCATTCCAGAAAGCAATGCATTTTCTACATGCAAAGTAGTAATGCATTCTCTACATGTGAAATAGTTGTACATATTTGTAAGGATTAGTATGTGTTATCTGCATGCTAGACTATTGATTTTCTGCAGGCATGCTTGATAGCAGTCTACTAACTACTAGTTTATAGATTATTCTTTGTACACTGCCAGTGAATGACTTCCTAATGGAGCATCCATGGACCACACTGCATACAATACTGCATATTTTGGTGCTGTGGCAGGCAACTTACACTGGTAGCAAGGCAGCTACATGCATCCATGACAAAAGAATACTACTACAGACAAACGATTCAGAAAGTTTTAAGATTTGGTTGGTTTAAACTCAGACTCATCCTCACCAAATCTTGACTAGCGTTGGATGGAGAAAAAGTGTTGGAATGGTGCACCAGTTCCCCAAGGGCTTGTAATAACAGCAAACAAATTAATGATATGAAGCTACTTGGATATCTGTTGCGTCATATCAATGCTGTCTGAATTTGTGGATACGAGGGATTATCTGCATATCATAGAACAGAATCTTGGAATCATTATGGGACAGGAGGTGACTATTTCACCCACCTTTGAAGGGTAACCCCCATCAGTCCCATTCCCCATGATCCTGGAGAATATTTTCCATCGGGCACCTATCTAGTTCCCTTCTGGAAGCTCCAACTCTTTTCCTTTCACGCTCAGAGGCAGCTAGTTCAACTCTCTGCATAAAATACTTTACCCTCATATCCCCTTGCAACTTCTTCCCATCAGCTGGCCTTAGGCCATGCTAATACTTCAGTAGACAATGGCACACAATGAGCCATCTGTTTGGAATCCAACTGCATTCCTGTCATGATTTTCCAAAGATTAATTCACTGCACGGTCTGTGAATACTGACCTCCAACCTCAAAAAATATCCATGACG
The DNA here is from genome assembly GCF_009764475.1 of Pristis pectinata. Classification (NCBI taxonomy): domain Eukaryota; kingdom Metazoa; phylum Chordata; class Chondrichthyes; order Rhinopristiformes; family Pristidae; genus Pristis; species Pristis pectinata. The sequence goes on from NC_067429.1 coordinate 6,762,634, forward strand.
CTTACTTGCACCCACCCTCATCCCCTGCTTACAGTAGTCACAATACATTTAAGACCAAAATCTGGGAACCCTCAATTTCCCCCAATTTCTAGTTGGGGAGAGAGTGTAGGGGTGGTTTTAGCACACTCTCTATTAGGTAGGTTTCACTATCTATTCAAAAACACTCTTTCTCTAAAAACTTCAATCCACCAAAACCATCAATCACATACAACAGAAGCTTTGTGTCATTGGAATTGGTTTCAGGGTAAAAATTCAACCTCAGTTACTCATAGTAAATACAGGTAATAGGAATGGCCTTGGGGTTGTCATTTCCTTCTGAAATTCAATTCTACTGCAGCCAATAGAGAAAAATTTCTACTCGCTATTCTTCCTAAAGCAAGTGTAAATATCAGAGCAACTGGAATTTTAGATTTAGAATTTTTATAAAGGGACTCTCGAGCTTGTGAATGTTGAGTCTAACACAACCCCAGCTAAGGGCTAATATCAACCATAAACCTAACATGGAACGTACTTGGGTCTACATTGTCCAGTCTAAGGTCAACATTGTCCAAACATAATCAACTGAAGTTAAACCTCTGGTACCAGCAATACTGCACATCCCAGGCATAAACAATAACCAAACATTAAGAGGGGAGGCTTTGTACATTATCTGGGCTAACAGCATGCAAACACACATTGATTGTGTAAGGGTAAATATCTAACCACTCTCTCTTGACACTTTTCCATGACAATAATGACTGCTTGGTCGTTTGAGTAGCTTCACATGCCTGGCTTTGGAGCAACAGAAGCCCCCACCTATGCTAATATTTGTGCTGCCTTTGGAATCCAGAAACTTGCAACTAAGAGCAAGCAGAGCATGCAGCCAGAATTTGCTTCAGGCTTTGTTTTCCCAGTCACATTCCAGTGGACATAAAGAGGCAGCCAGGTGCTGATTTGAACGAAGATCCTAGATCAGGCTTTGTCGGAACCCTTGGTTCAAGGAATGGCAAGCAACTGAAGGGACACACACACGTACACACACACGTACACACACACACACATACAGTATACACACTCAGGTAAGACACAGGAAAATGGGATGGGGTACATTTTATGGTAATATATACATACCCAAAACATCTGAGGAGGAAGAGAGTAGTGATGGAGTAAGAGAATGAGAGAGAAAAATCCAAGACAGTCAGTTTAATTTGCACACTTATTAAAATTCAGATCAGAATTTCAATATATTAGTCAATTAATGATCAACAGTCAATTATAGATGCTACATTATTAATTTTGTTATGACCATAGAATAAAGAACAGTTTTTCCATAACTATTCAGTGCCTGAAGTAATGGTGAATGCGAAGTTATCCTGAATGCTAGCCTGAAGTGCTTGGCCAACATTTTCTATGTTTTAAGCAGTCATCTTGTTTTAATTTGAAGCTGACCAACAACCAGTCACTCCCCCACCAGCTTCCATCTGCCTCACCTTCCCCCGCTTCCCCTTGTCCATTTCTACCTCTCACCTACCAGCCTCAATCTCACCCCTCCCCCTCACCTCTCCATACTGGCTCTCTTCCTACCTTCTCTATACTACCCTTTCAGCCCTGACGCAGGGTCTTGACCTGAGATGTTGACCATCCCTTTGCCTCCATGGATGCTGCTTGACCTGCTGAGTTCAGTTTATTTTTTTACAACCAGGTTGTACAAATTTTCTATTGCATTTTATTAACGTGTAATTTATGTTGGTTAATACTACATTTTGTGCAAAGTCATTTTTATTAAGAATAGGCTATGGATGTCAAATTGGAAACAGCAGTCTCTGCAGTGTTAACTTCACTCTCAATCATAGAAAGTCACGGCACAGATGGAGACCATTTGGCCCTTTGTTTTATATCCCAGCTATAAATGGAGCTATTTAGTTTATTCCCACTTCTACACGTTCGATAGGTTACAGCTCTTTAAGTGTTCATCCTGGTACCTTTCACATATGATGAATCTTTACACTTGTTCCTTCTAAGCAGTGAGTTCTAGACTTCCACTGCTATTTTCCTTGTAGTCTTGTCTTTTTATCAATTAACTTCAAATTAATGCCCCCTCCCTCATTGTCAATTCCCATGCCAAAGGGAATACAATCAAACTGCGATAATCCAGCATGCTTGGGTCTTTGGTGATGCCAGATTAACCATTTTTCCAAACCATGGACGTTATTCATATTAATGCCCTGACATAATTTTAATTTACTTTTCTTGGATGTCACAGGGTATTATAATGAATTTTCCGGGTAACCAGGCAAGTTTAATGGGAGTGCAGGAACTAGGGCTTGAGTGAGCGGAAGGGAGGATGGGAATTGGCGCCCTGGTATGTCAGAAGGGAGCAATGCAAACATGACCTGGTGAGCCAGATGCTGAACTATCGGGAATTTCCGAGTGGTCGGATAGCAGATTATCAGAGTTTTATTGCAGGTCCTGCCTGTTCACCCAGTCTGGGCCTCTCATGGTCTTGGATACATCCAATTAAATCTGTTTCTGATCTCTTTTATTTAAAGAAAATAAAACCAGGCTAGGCATAAACATAACCCTTGAGTGTTGGGTAATGTCTTTGTGAAACCTCTCTTTGGTGCTATGACATCACTTCTGTAGCATTCAGACCAGAACTGAACCTGGTACTTTACGTGTGACCTAACTTAGGGAAACTAAAATCTTATTTGGATCAACACTGGGCACCTAAGACTGGTAAAGTTACCCATCCAAGAAGAAAACATGCCATTTCTCAAAGCTGCAACTCCCTTTCCAATATTTAATGCAATCCCAAAGACAAGTGGTAGCATGCTTCATAGCAGCCAAATATCAGAAAATCCCTTTGTCAGACACTTGTAGTTAGGTGAATTAAAAACAGAAAATTATGGAAATACTCAAGTCAGGCAGTAACTGTGGAGAGAGTCAGAGAGTTATTGTTTCAAGTTGATGGCCTTTCATCAACCTGAAACATTGACTCTTGTTTCTCTCCCCGCTGATGCTGCCTGATCTGCTGATTATTTCCAGCATTTTTTGGTTTCATTTCATTTAGCTGGCATCATTTAGATTTCAACTTGCAATTCCAATACTCCTTTGAGTCCTGGTCTCTGCCTCCCATATATTCAGGAACTGTTGATCAACACAGGAGGGATAACTCACAGCACATGCTCTTGCTCCACATATAGTATACTTGAGATCAAATGTTTTAAATCTCAATTTTCTTTTAGATTTAGATGAAAATTTGTGCTAATGGTGTGGAGGTGATGAAGTAAAGAAATGATTGGATGCAACATAAGGCATTGGTCAAGTTCTTGGAAAAGTGATTGATGAAAGAGACAAAATCCCCCCTCAAACCGTGCTCCTAACGGAGCTGTTGTTCTTCGCCTTGACACTCACTAGGAGGCATCACGTTGGCAAATGAGAGAATGAAGGAAAAAATATTTATTATATGCGACAATTCCAACAATGAAATGAAAAACATCCACTGTGATCACCTCTGGGATCAACCGTAATCTGTGGCTGCTTGTAGGGCCAACTCTGGAGTCAAGCAGAGTGCCAATGATTGGGCACTCCTCCTGTCAATCAAGCTTGGTGCCCGCACAGCGGTTGGTGGCTGTGATTAATTATGGGCACATCATTTGTACGAGACTGTCCTCCACTCATTGCACTTCTCTGGGGGAATTACCTTGGGAGAAGTTGCTGTCATTTCAGTCTCTCCTGCTTTTTAAACAGACTCTGTTTTTTGAGTTAATTAACTGTTTGCTGTATAATAGACTGCTTGCAGTGAGTCTTATGCCCTGCCTAACTCTAACTAAGTGCTATTAATAAATAATCTATCAATAAATATCCTGTTAATCGACAGGTGTTTTCCACATGCTGTGTAAATCATTAAACCCTTTTGGGCTACACAGCAGCCTATAATGGGGGTGGCATCTGTATCACAGGGAAAACAATAAGCTAGAAAGCAAAGAGAGGAAAACTAGGACAAAGTAAATGTGGAACATGGTAATTCCATGTTTCTCCACACGTCCTTCAAAGCAGAGACCTTCAACACTAGGAGACTGGCCAAGTGACTCCTCTTCACACTCCTTCTGTATGTTCCCTGTGTTACTCTGACATGATTTTCCATTGTAGATTTACAATATGTCTTGAGAAAGACCTTGTCTGATTTGTACTGTACCATAATGGCACTCCAGCAAACTTGCTGACTGCTGCTCTGCAGTGACGAGTACAGAATCTTCAAATACTCTGTTCTCTCTTTCAGCTTCGTTCCCTGCTATTTTAACACGACTCATGGAATATGGATATCATTTCATTCCCCTTCCTGTGTGCAGTATACTTCATCCAACAATGGAATATTTACCTCACTTTGTAATATCTGACTGTCAACCAGTTTGGTTTCAATCCAAGGGAGGAGTTCCATCTAAACACCGCCATTCACAACCTCAGAATTCCCTAAAGAGCTCCTCAGCCATTTCAGATACCTCTGTGGTGTTGTACTGACGTTGGAAATATGGCAACCAATTTGTGCACAGCAAACTTCCACAAATAGCAATGAGATAAAGAACATAAAAAATTGGAGCCTAAATAGACCAAAGAGTTGTTCAGGTCTGCTCAGCCATTCAATAAGTTCATGGCCGATCTGATCTTTGACTCAGTTCCACTTTCCTGCCTGTTCCCCACGACCAAACATTTGCCCATCTTGGTCTTGAATATGTTCAAGGACTCAGCCTTCACAGCTCGCTGTGGAGAATAGCAAGGATTTCTTTTCTGAGAACAAGAAGTTCCTCTTCATCTCTGTCTTAAATGGACAACCACCATTGTGAAATAATGATCCCTAGATCGATATTCCCCCTAAGGAGAAACACCATCTCAGCATCTACTTTGACAACCTCTCAGTTTCTTGTACATCTTGAAATATCATTTCTCATTCATCTAAACTCCAATGGCTATGGGCCCAATTTGCTCAACCTTTCCCCATTAGGATACTCTTCATCACTCTACTTTGCAAACATGCCAAGATCTTATTTTTGATTTGGTTGAATTTAAAGCACTGGTGTAAATTAAAAACAGGCATTCCACCCCAATCTCATTACTCTAACCTTTTCCACCCTTCAGGCAGTTATTGCTCAAAGTTTACCTAGATCCTCATGTCTTCCAATTTAGTTAAAGTGTAGATGCTCGTTTGGTATCTAGGTTTACAATAGGGGCAATCATTTCCACTTGAATGGGTAGGTTGGGTTCAATGTCCCACCCAAAAATACAGTGAAGGAGCTGGAATCCGGACCATGTCTAATTGAACTAGGCTGGTCCCTGAATGGATAATGTGAGAGGTTGAGGGTTTATTTCCCCCAGGCGCTGCTGTTGCTGCATGTTGTGAAACAAATGCTTCTTTTATAATGCACCATCTGATCTCCTGCATGGGTGCTAATGGCAAGTTAGGGTGTACATTAATGCAGGAACCTTGCAAAATGTAATGCTCGATATATCACTTGGGTTTCAAGAAGACTGATGTGCCTCAAAAAATAAAGAAACTAAATTTGGACATGAACACAGGTGGATGAGAAATTCTGCGGGAGAGGGAAATTTACCAGTTGACAAGTGCCTGTAAGTTTCAGACTAAGGTTCACAAGAACATTACTGACTATCTATACACTTTTTAAAGAACATAGCTCCTGAACTTCCAATGCACTTTACAGCCAGTGAAGTACTTGAAGTGTAGTCATTACAGAATCACACAACAGTTACTACACAGGAGGCCATTTGGCCTGTTGAGTCTGTGCCAGCTCTTTGTGATAGCAATCCAGCTCGATACACACCCCACGACCTCACCAAGGCCCTGCAAATTCTTTTCTTTCAGATATTTATTCAGTTCCCTTTTGAACATGGCAAATAAATCTGTCTCCACCACTCCCCTTGCAGACCATTCCAGACCCTAAGCACTCACTGTGTAAATAAATTTATCTCAAGTCACTTTTGGTTTCTTTACCAATCATCTTCCTTCTATGTCCCCTGTTTTTGAACCCTCTACCAATGGGAACAGTTTAGCTGTATGCCCTTCATGATTCTAAATACCTTCATCAATCTCCATATAACCCAAGGAGAACAACTCCAGCTTCTCCAGTTTGGCACCCTCTGCAAAGCCCCTCCATCTCCCCTATAGTGTGGGATCTGGACTGGGCACAATATTCCAGTTCTGGCCAATCCAGTGTTTTATAAAAGTTCTCGATGACTTCCTTGCTTTGACACTCTGTGCCTCTGTTTGCGGAGCTCAGGAGTTTGTCCACAGATGCTGCTCGACACGCTGAGTTCCTCCAGCAGATTGTTTGTCGCTCCGGATTCCAGCGTCTGCAGTCTCTTGTGTCTCCAGGATTTTGTGTGCTTTCTTAACAACTTTCTCAACCTGCCCTTCTGCATTCAATAAACTATGCACATGTACTCCCAGATCTCTCTGCTCTTGTTCTCCTTTTAGAAATGTTCACTCCACTTTGTTGTAGCATCTCCTGATTCTTCCCTCCAAAATATAACGCTTTGTATTTCTCAGCATTTAAGTTTCAGCTGCCTCCTCTCCAGCCATTCCACGCCTGTCCATATCTCCATGAACTCTATCCCAATCCTCTGCACAGTTCACTACATTTCCAAGTGGATGAGTTGAGCAGAAGGGCTCATTTCCATGCTGTGTAACTCTAAGCTCTGTGTCATCTGCAAATTTGGAAATTGTGCCCGTCCACCCAAGTTCAATCATTAATATACATTAACAAAAACAATGGTCCTAATACTGACCCTTTGGAATTTACTGTGCTCCCACTCCAGTCCAATAAACAACCTGTTTCCCATTCCATATTCAATTTCCCATCTGTTCTACAACATCTCCTGTTATTCTATGGGCTTCAATCTTGAAGACAAACTCATCGTGCAATACTTTATCAAATGCCTTAATCCCACATTAACCACTTTACCTTCATCAATCCTTTCTGTTCCTTCATCAAAACATTCTACAAAGTTAATTCTCTCCAACAAATCGATGCTGGCTTTCTCTAATCAATCCACATGTCCAAATAATCGCTAATTCTGAATGTAATTATTGTTCCTAGAACTTTCTCCACCACAAAGTGAAACTAATTGGTCTATAGTCACGACCCCTACAGCCTTTTTCCCAAACAAGTTTGGAAAATTTGCAATATTCCAGTCCTAAAACATCTTTGGAAGATTATATTGGGGCCTCTGCAATTTCCTCCGTTACTTCCCTCAATACCCAAGGATTCATCACATCTGGGCCACCTTAAGCACAGCCAACCCTGCTACCACCTTCACTTTATCAACATTCAGCTCATCTAGAATCTCAATTACATCTTTTGTTGCTAAGACACCAGCAGTGTCTTTCTTGGTAAAGACTGAAGTAAACTACAGGCAGTCCCCGGGTTACGTAAGGGTTCCTGAGAACTGCCCATAAGCCGATTTCTCCGTAAATCAGAAATGTCCACTTTCTATAGTAATCCATGTTGTATCGTTCCACATGCACTTGCTATAATTCTTTCATCTTCTTGAATAATTACCCTTGAAAAATGCTTTATAAATGCATGGGAGAATTTGTGTAAAGAAAGATTTCCGTAAGTCAGGTCACCTGGAACCCGGGGAGTCCCTGCACTCATTTAGTATCTGAGCCACGCCCTCTATCTCCATGAGTAAGCTCGCTCTTTGGCCCCACCTTTTCCTGTTCACATGCCTACAGATATTTTTGGATCTTTTTTTAATCTTTGCTTTCACCTTCTTTTATGCTTTCACTTTGCTTCTCTTGGTTCCTTTTTTCATGACCTCTCTGTACTTTCTGTCATTAGCCTGTTTCTTGCTTGTTTTAACAATCAGGTATCTAGTCATGTGAGGTTTTTCCTGTTCTATGTCACCCATGGAGTGCCGGGTTTAATTTCCCTACCCTTTTCCTTCATGGGAATATGTTTAGCCTGGAGCTACACCATTTCTACCTTAAAGTCCTCCCATTGTTCATTTACAATTTTACCTGTCAATCTTTGATTCCAGTTTACCTGGACTAATTTATTCTCAACCCATTCATTGGCCCTTCTCCAAATGACTATTTTACCTTGGAGTGCTCAATATTTTCTATTGCTATTCTTAACCTTATGATATGATCACTGCTTCACAGAGCTGTACAGCACAGAAACAGGCCCTTCGGCCCACCATGTCAATGCTGACCTTTCTGCCCATCTACACTAATCCCAACTGATCACATTAGGACTGCATCCTTCTATGCCTTGCCTATTTAAGTGTACATCTAAATGCCTCTTGAACCATAGCGATTGTATCTGATTCCATCACCTCCCTTGGCAGAGGGTTCCAGATATCAACCAGTCTCTGTGTAAAAAACATATCCGTCAGATCCCCTTTAAAACCCCTACCTTTCAAAACTATGCACACTTGTTTCTGATATGCTGAACATGATAAGAAGATTTTGACTATCTATCCTATCCATGCCTCTCATAACCTTACACACTTCTATCAGGCCACCCCTCAGCCTCCTTCGCTCCAATGAAAACAAGCCCAGCCTGTCCAATCTCTCCCCCTAACTAAAGTCCTCCAATCCAGGCGACATCCTGGTGAATCTCCTCTGCATTCTCTCCAGTACAGTCACATCCTAGATGTTCTCCCAGTTAGCCAAGCTCAGCTCCCTGAACGGAGTCTAGTAATATGACATTTCTCCTTGGGCTGGAACAAGGAAGTTCTTAAGAGCTCACTTCAGAACCCACTTCTTTCCCCCTTTGACCCATGTGTTGTTGCTACACTCCATATTTTGGTGGTTGAAATCCCCCATTATCACTACTCTATGGCTGTGACACACCTGTGCAACTTCACAGCAAAGTCCCACTTCAATATCCTTCCTATCAGTTGGCAGCCTATAGAGCAGTCCCAGTACGGCTTCTATTGCCAACAGACAGACTTGGTTATTGGTCATTCCAGGACACCCTCTCTCTCCAACACTACAATATTTTTCTTACGCCAATACTCCACTCCCCCTCCTTTCTTCCCTTCCCTGTGTTTGCTGAATACCTTGAATCCAAGACTGTTTGGCACCCATTCCTTCCATTTTTTTAGCTTGGCCTCTGTTATTGCTACAACATTACAACCCCACATGGTTAATTGCACTAAACATGTTTAATATGCCTTTTGCATTTACAACTTGGGGCCATAAACCTATCTTTAACTTTCTTGTACACCCAAATAGTTGGTTCTGTCCAAACACTTTCCATTATCCATTCTGGTGCTGTTTAATTATCACAGTCCTTTATGGACCTTTTCTCTCCTTTTCAATGGAACCTTCCTGCATGCAACCCCACATCCTTCCATAATACTAGTGAACCTCCCTGTGAAAATATCATTCCTAGTTCAGTGGTGATGCAATTGCCCATCCAGGATACGTCCAACTTCACCCAGAACTGTTCCCAATATCTCAGGAATCTAAAGAGTTCCCTTCATTGCCAGGCACCCATTGCTGCCCTCATATTTTTGTGCTTGAGAGTGGGTCGTGAAGTAATACAGAGATTCCCACCTTAGAGGCTATCCTTAATCTTCTTCCGAACTCCTTCAACTCTGTCCACAGGAACTCATCCCTTTTTCTACCTGTGCCATTCATGTCAGTATGGACCATGACTTCTGGCTGTTCACATGCCTCCCGTCAACTGTTTTCTGTAACTGTTTGGCAAAACTATTGTCCTCTTGACCCCCTACCTTTATCCCTGCATTGCTGAGCCACCCATGGTATTATGATCTTTTTTTGTTGTCGCAACCGCTGGGGGAAACAACCCCCACCCCTCCCCTCCCCCTGGGTACTCTCAGATGCTCTCAGGGATCTCCTGAACTATCTGCTGATCTTTTGTTGTCTGTCTGGTGCTCACCCATTCCCTCTCTGCCTGAATTCTCTTGGGTTGTGGGGTGACACTTCCTGAAAAACACTATCCAAACGCACCATAGGAAGCATCCTATCTGGATGCATCACGGCTTGGTACGGCAACTGCTCTGCCCAGGACCGCAAGAAACTGCAGAGAGTTGTGGATACATCCCAGCGTGTCACGGACACCAGCCTCCCCTCCTTGGACTCTGTCTTTACCTCTCACTGTCTTGGTGAAGCAGCCAGCATAATCAAAGACCCCACCCACCCAGGTCATTCTCTCTTCTCTCCTCTTCCATCAGGTAGAAGATACAGGAGCCTGAGGGTATGTACCACCAGATTTAAGGACAGCTTCTACCCCACTGTGATAAGACTATTGAACAGTTTCCTCATACGATGAGATGGACTATGACCTCACCATCTACCTTGTTGTGACCTTGCACCTTACTGCACTGCACTTTCTCTGTAGCTGTGACACTTTACTCTGTACTGTTATTGTTTTTACCTGTACTACCTCAATGCACTCTGTACTAACCCAATGTAACTGCACTGCGTAATGAATTGATCTGTACGAACGGTATGCAAGACAAGTTTTTCACTGTACCTCGGTACAAGTGACAATAATAAACCAATACCAGTACCAATGAAACACTCAGCCTCAACTCCGAGCTTAAGCCCCCTCACTCGATGATGCTCCCTGCAACACAGTCACGTTCTGAAGTGTAATGGATGAAATGCAACTGGAAGTCAAAAACCCACAAACCTTTTGGATGCACGTATGAAACAACTAAAAAATACCAACAGATCAGTGATTAACATTCTAAAAGGGAAAGTGAAGCCCTGTGAACAGCACTCTGGATCAATTTAAAAAAGCAACTTAATTTTCCTTTGATAATTCGCACCTCCAGCAGATGGTGGTTCAGAGTGAAAGAGGGCAGTTCCAAGATGTGCCCCCAAGTGCAATCAACAGTCTCAAAAATCTCAAGGTGGGATCATTAGAGGATCCCAACCAGGTCACACACCAAATTCCTGGCAGCTAAGAAATTCAAAGTTTCAAAGTAAATAAGGAACATACTTCTTAAATATACCATGGCGATGAAGGGAGCGGTTCACAGAATAAATATTTCTCTGAAATAACAGAAAATGCTGGAAACACTCCACATAACAAGAGAAACAGTTAATGTTTCAGGTCAAAGACCTTTCAGCAGAATAGAGAAGGAGAGAAAATAAGTTGGTCTAGGTTGCAGAGAAGGTTGGGGAGGGCAATGGGTGATAGGATGCAACAATGGTCTTCGATTTATGCTTCATTTGTATGTTCTCGTCTAGAAGCATAGAAACATAGAAAACCTACAGCACAATTCAGGCCCTTCGGCCCACAAAGCTGTGCCGAACATGTCCCTACCTTAGATTACTAGGCTTACCCATAGCCCTCTATTTTTCTAAGCTCCATGTACCTATTCAAAAGTCTCTTAAAAGATCCTATCGTATCCACCTCCACCAGCGTTGCCGGCAGCCCATTCCATGCACTCACCACTCTCTGAGTAAAAAACTTACCCCTGACATCTCCTCTATACCTATTCCCCAGCACCTTAAACCTGTGTCCTCTTGTGGCAACCACTTCAGCCCTGGGAAAAAGCCTGTAACTATCCACACGATCAATGCCTCTTATCAACTTATACACCTCTATCAGGTCCCCTCTCATCCTCTGTCGCTCCAAGGAGAAAAGGCTGAGTTCACTCAACCTGTTTTCATAAGGCCTGTTCCCCAATCCAGGCAGCATCCTTGTAAATCTCCTCTGCACCCTGCTGGGCACATCCCAGTATATACAGTATACTGTATATAGGCCAGACCATACATTACCCAGTCTTCACACATCACGGAGACAAAACTGCTTAACTGCCCATGTAATGGCTACATCACTTCATCCCATCACAGACACCCTTCTGTCTCACCCACTGCCCTCTCCCACTTCCTCTACTACCTAAAACTAACTTGCTTTCTCTCTCAGTTTCGATGAAGGGTCTTCAACCTGAAACATTAACTGTTTCTCTCTCCACAGGTGCTGACTGACCTACTGAGCTTTTGCAGCATTTTCTGTTTTTATGTCAGATTTCCAGCATTTTTAGTTTTTTTTTTGATTTTTAAATAATTCTCCTGGTTTTTCCTACCTGTTTATTCATTTTCCAGCTTTGTTTGTAAAATAGAGGCCAATGTGAGTAAAAAAAGACCTGGCAAATACTTAAGCATTCAAAGATGCACATGCGATCAGACTTGCTGTCTCCTTCAGTTAGTTACATGGATGTACATGTGGTCACAATTAGATCCTGAGGGCATTGTCTTGGGCATATGCACCAGACTCAGTTAAAAAATACTGTCAAGGTATAAAGAGTCAGTCATGAATTAAATCACAAAACTCTGCATGTGACTTCTGCAAGTCTCAGTTTAACTTTTTAGGATTATATTATTACCTTTGAAACTAGAAAGTTCATCCAGAAAGTCACGAGGCATGGGATCCATGGACACTTGGCTGCATAGATTCAGAATTGGCTTGCCTACAGAAGGCAGAGGGTGGTAGTAGATGGAGAGTATTCTGCCTGGAGGTCAGCGACTAGTGGTGTTCCGCAGGGATCTGTTCTGAGACCTCTACTCTTTATGATTTATTTTAAATGACTTGGCTGAGGGATTGGAAGGGTGGGTTAGTAAATTTGCAGCTGACACGAAGGTTGATGGTGTGGTGAATAGTGTAGAAGGTTGTCGTATAGACAGGATGCAGAATTGGGCGGAAAAGTGGCAGACGGAGTTCAATCGGAAAAGTGTGAAGTGATACACTTTGGAAGATCAAACTTGAAGGTGGAGTACAAGGTTAATGGCAGGACTTTTAGAAGTGTGGAGGAACATATAACATTACAGCACAGTCCAGGCCCTTCAGCCCACAATGTTGTGCCGACCTTTTAGCCAACTCTAAGATCAATCTACCCATTCCCTCCCACATACCCCTCCATTTTTATATCATCCATGTGCCTATCTAAGAGTCTCTGAAATGTCCCTAATGTATCTGCCTCCACCAACGCCCCTGGCAGCACGTTCCACACACCCACAACTCTCTGTGTAAAAAACTTACCTCTGACAATTCCCCTGAATTTTCCTCCAATCACCTTAAAATTTTGCCCCCTCATGTTAGCTATTTCCGCCCTGGGAAAAAGTCTCTGGCTGTCCACTTGATCTGTGCCTCTTATCATCTCGGACACCTCTAACAAGTCACCTCTCATCCTCCTTTGCTCTAAAGAGAAAAGCCCTAGCTCACTCAACCTATCGTAAGACATGCTCTCCAATCCAGGTAGTATCCTTGTAAATCTCCTCTGCACCCTTTCTAAAGCTTCCACATCCTTCCTATAATGAGGCGATCAGAACTGAACACAATATTCTAAGTATGGTCTAACCAGACTTTTATAGAACTGCAACATTACCTGGCAGCTCTTGAACTCAGTCCCCCAACTACTGAAGGCCAACATGCCATACGCCATTCTTAACAACCCTATCAACTTGTGCAGCAACTTTGAGGGATCTATGGACTTGGACCCCAAGATCCCTCTGTTCCTCCACACTGCTAAGAATCCTGCCATTAACCCTGTATTCTGCATTCAAATTCAATCTTCCAAAGTGAATCACTTCACACTTTTCCGGGTTGAACTCTATCTGCCACTTCTCAGCCCAGCTCTGCATCCTATCAATGTCCCGTTATAACCCTCAGCAACCTTCTACGCTATCCACAACACCACCAACCTTCATGTCATCTGCAAACTTACTAACCCACCCTTCCACTTCCTCATCCAAGTCATTTATAAAAATCACAAAGAGCAGGGGTCACAGAACAGATTCCTGCAGAACAGCAGTGGTCATCGACCGCCAGGCAGAATACATTCCATCTACATCCACCCTCTGCCTTCAATGGGCAAGCCAATTCCAAATCCACACAGCCAAAGTTTCTCTGGATCCCATGCCTCCTGACCTTCTGAATGAGCCTATCATGGGGACCCTTATCAAATGCCTTACTAAAGTCCATATACATCACATCCACTGCTCTACCCTCATCAATGTGTTTTGTCACATCCTCAAAGAATTCAGTCAGGCTCGTGAGGCATGACCTGCCCTTCGCAAAGTCATGCTGACTCTCTCTAATCAGACTATGCTTCTCCAAACACTCATAAATCCTGTCCCTAAGAATCTTTTCCAATAATTTTCCCACCACTAAAGTAAGACTCACTGGTCTATAATTCCCAGGGTTATCTCTACTCCCTTTCTGGAACAAAGGAATAATATTTGCCACCCTCCAAACAACTGGTACTACTCCTGTGGCTAGTGAGGATGCAAAGATCATCACCAAGGGCTCAGAAATCTCTTCCCTCGCTTCCTGTAGTATCCTGGCATATGTTCCATCCGGTCCCGGGGACTTATCTATCCTAATGTTTTTCAAAAGTTCCAGTACATCCTCCTCCTTAACATCGACAAGTTCTAGCTTATCAGCTTGTTTTACACTGTCCTCACAATCGTCAAGTTCTCTCTCACAGGTGAATAATGAAGCAAAGTATTCATTAAGGACCTCCCCTACTTCCTCCAACTCCAGGCACATGTTTCCTCCTCTATCCCTAATCGGTCCTAATTTTACTCTAGTCATCCTCCTGTTCTTCACATACGAGTAGAACACCTTGGGGTTTTCCTTATTCTTACTCACTAAGGCCTTCTCATGCCCCCCTCTAGCTATCCTAAATCCATTCCTAAGCTCCTTCCTGACTACCTTGTAATTATCTAGATCCCTGTCTGATTCTTGCTTCCTGAACTTTAAGTAAACTTCTTTCTTCCTCTTCACTAGATATTCCAGAGGGAACAGAGGGATCTTGGGGTCCAAGTCCATAGATCCCTCAAACTTGCCGTGCAAGTTGATAGGGTGGTTAAGAAGGCATAAGGTGTGCTGACCTTCATTAGTTGGGGAACTGAGTTCAAGAGCCGTGAGATAATGTTGCAGCTCTACAAAACTCTGGTTGGACCACACTTAGAGTACTGTGTTCAGCTCTGGTCGCCACATTATAGGAAGGATATGGAAGGTTTAGAGAGGGTGCAGGGGAGATTTACCAGGATGTTGCCTGGATTAGAGAACGTGTCTTATGAGGAAAGGCTGAGCGAGCTAGGGCTTTTCTCTTTGGAGTGACGGAGGATGAGAGGTGACTTGATGGAGGTGTATAAGATTATGAGAGGCATAGATAGAGTGGACAGCCAGCATCTTTTCCCCAAGGCGGCAATGGCCCAGAGGACATCCGTTTGAGGTGAGTGGAGGAAAGTTTTGGGGAGATGTCAGAGGTAGGGTTTTTACACAGAGTGGTGGGTGCCTGGAACACACTGCCGGGGGTGGTGGGAGAGGCTGATACAATAGGGACATTTAAAGGATTCTTGGATAGGGACAAAGATGTAAGAAGAATGGAGGGTTATGGGCTGTGTAGGAGGGAAGGGTTAGATTGATCGTGGAGTAGGTTTATATAGGTTGGCACAGCATTGTGGGCCAAAGGGCCTGTACTATGCTGCACTATGTTCTGATGGTTGTACCATCAGTCAGAGATACAGCCAGTAATACCTCCTCCTGCCATTAAGTGGCAGTGTTTACTATCTTCTGGCATTCTTCGTACCCACCCCAAGGGAAGTCAATGCTGTTTCTTAAACCAAACTAAGAATCATACACACTGGGTTGCAGGACCTCTAACACCAACATGGACCACACCAACAACATGTCATCTGAACTGCTCAATCCAAACCTGCAGAGGAATGTACCTTCATTAACATTACATACTCGAGGCATTTCTCAGTACTTGCACCATATATTTCCCACAGCTGCAGAAAATATTAGGTATCCAAACACTGAGGGTCCTAATTGAAGGTTAACCCACTTGTACAAAAACTTTGTAATCTTTGTACAAGTTGCATTATTCAAAACATGTCAGTTACGAGAAATATTGTACAGCTGCTTCCTGGAGTGGAGCCAATCCTGGACTGAACGTCACAGGTTGAAGGCTATCGATAAGCTCTGGAGTTAAACTTGCAGATTTCATAGGTTATTATGTACAGTGTCTCAGGGAAATAAGTTAGAGACAGGAGCAACAATCAATCTGCTGGAGGAACTCAGCCGGTTGGGCAGCATCTGTAGGAGGGGAAGGAACTGTCAAAGGTCCGGGTCGAAACCGATCTGAAACGTCGACAGTTCCTTTCCTCCCACAGATGCTGCTCGACCTGCTGAGTACCTCCGGCAGATTGTTTGTCGCTCCAGGTTCCAGAATCTGCAGTCCCTTGTGTCTCCATGTTAAAGGCAGGTCCTGCACAATCATGGATCAAATAGGACAGCAGACCACTTACCCCATCGTACCTAACCCAGCGCTTTGACTGAGCTATCTAATTACAGTAAAGCTCCATTAATCCAGCAGGCTGGGGACTTTGGTGGGATATTATTCTATTACTATCCCATTACACTTTTAATTCAAGTTGTTTCTTAGATGCTACATAGCAGACTAATGCATTTTTCAGTGAACGTGGTAAATTTAAAGGGAGCACGGGAAACAAGATCCTGATAAGTTTCAAGGGAGCGTTGGAAATATAGCAAGGTGAGTTTCAAGGACACATGGCAAACAGAACCAGGTGAGTTTAAAGGCAGCACAGGAACCAGGGACCTGGTGAGTGTAAAGGAACATGGGAACTGGTGCCCTGATGGGTGTAAGGCAGCATGGGAATCAGCACTGGGTGAGTCAGAAACTGAACCATCGGGATTTCTGAATCAACCACCAATCTGATGGAGGAACTCAGCGGGCTGAGCAGCATCTGTTGGGTGGGGTGGGGGAAGGAACTGTCAACATTTTGGGTTGAAACCTTGCATCAGGTCTGAGGGTGGAGAGGAGAGATGGCCAATGTAAAGCGGAGAAAGCAGTGGTGAGACAGGGGCCGGAGGTGATTGGTGGATTGGGGAGGGCTGAGAGACAGCAGACAGGGTGCACCCGGCAGGGGAAGGGGAAGGGGGTGCAGTTGGGAGACAGTTGCAGATGAATAAGATAATAATAATAAGACTTCTTTATTAGTCACATGTATATTGAAACACACAGTGAAATGCATCTTTTGCATAGAGTGTTCTGGGGGCAGCCCGCAAGTGTCGCCACGCTTCCGGCGCCAGCATAGCATGCCCACGACTTCCTAACCCGTACGTCTTTGGAATGTGGGAGGAAACCGGAGCACCTGGAGGAAACCCATGCAGACACGGGGAGAACGTACACACTCCTTACAGACAGCGGCCGGAACTGAACCCAGGTCGCTGGCGCTATAATAGCGTCACGCTAACCGCTACGCTACCGTGCCGCCATACCATGCCAAATGAATAATAGATGGAGGCAGACAAAGGGAATAAAAATGAGCGGCAGATGGAGCGAGTTGGGGGGAGGGAGGGTGAAGGTTGGAGATGGCTGCTGTAGGGAGATAAGCGGGACTACCAGTGCTGGACTCTGATAAGTGGAGGAGGTGAGAATGGGAACCACTAGGGGAGAGGTGTATGGCAGATGGAACCAGAACCAGATGGGGAAGGGGAGAGTGGGGCAAAGCCTGTGGGTGAACTGCAGGTGGATGGAACCAGGGTGGGGGTGGTGGGGGGGGGAGGCGGGCGAGGAAAGAAGCTGGGTAATGGCGGGCTGGGGCGGCAGGTGGGAAATCGGTCAAAAATGGGAGGAGGATTGGAAGGAAGGGGGGTCGCAGGAAGGGGGAAAACCTCACTAGAAGGGAAGGTTATCTAAAACTAGAAAACCCAATTCTTGGGATTTCTGAATAACCGGAGAGCAAATTATCAGAGTTTTACTGTAATCCCATTATCCACTGGAAAAGTTTCTTTTTAAAGGATATATCCAACTCTCTTTAACAAATCTCTTTCCGCCAGACTTTCAGATCAGAACAATTCGTTGAATGAGAGCATTTCTCCTCTCACCCTTACAGCTTTCTTGCCAATGAGCTTGAACCTGTGTGCTCTGGTGACTGACCGTCCTGCAGTGGAAACAGTTATCTGATAGGTTTCATCGTTTGTTGGCCTGCTCCACAGAAGCAGGGAGGCTGCCACAGATCAAGGTGAAAGGAAGTTTTGAAAAGCAGCTCTGATGTTCCTTTTAGGGGAGAAATTCAAGAGACATCAATGCAAGGGAGTCACTCACCTAGGCTGGAACGAGTGCTGGAACGCTCGATTATCGTGTGTTTGCTGGGATTGTTCAGCACCGATCGCTTCGCTAATGAGATGTCAGCAGTAACTCGTGTGATTGATATTCTGTCAACAGAAAGCAGGGTTACTTGTAGCCTGCCTGGTACTGTCGGTCTTCCCTGTATGCCTGCCCTGTCGCATGTTACAGTGTCTTTGAGGCATCCCTCAAGGGTGTACTTCACAAATGCCCTTGAGGGACACCCACATTATTCACACTTCCAGTAAAAACAGTTAGAAAATCTACTACAGTACAATAAAATCTGGTGTATAAATCACACTGGTGTATAAGTCACACTGATGTATAAGCTGCTCCCCACCACCTTTGAGGATTTCAGTTTCTGAAAATGCCCTTCTTGGGTCTAGTTTTACAGCAAGGAAACAGACCCTTTGGCCCACTGAGTCTGTGCTGACCATCATGCACCCATTTAAGTTAATCCTACTTTATTCTCTCCCCACATCCCCTTCAACTCTCCCCAGACTCACCCTCACACTAGGGGCCATTAACAGCAGCTAATTAACTGACCAACCCAAATGTCTTTGGGATGTGGGAAGAAACTGGAGCACTCGGGGAAAACCGATGCAGTCACAGGGAGACCGTGCAAACTCCACACAGACAGTAGCTGAGGTTAGGATTGGATTGATCCTGGGTCACTGGAGCTGTGAGGCAGTGGCTCCACTAGTTGTACCACTGTGCTGCCCCCAGATAACCTTTCTCCTGTGAGCTTTGGGTCAACAATGGAAAAAGACATTAAGTTTTGAAGTCCTATTTATTCTATTAAAACATGTTATGTTTCATAGTTTCATGAAACATAAATTTATTGTTTCAAATAAAGTTGAGTAAACTTGAAGCTAGCAGTATTTTGAAAAATCAGTATCTAATTCTACCAAGTTTAATGTTCTGAAATATACACTCCGGTCTATAGGTCACACCTGTGAGAAAGCCCAGCACCACATATCTCAGTCCTTTCAACAATGACACAGAGAGTTGACTTCTAAACCAAGTTTTACGCTGTTTAAGCAGTGCTAAATCTTCCTTATCTCTCCTGAAGCTGCTGAATTTTATTAGCTACAATCTCACCTGTTGTCTGGTAGCTTGCTCAGGAAGCCAACCTTTGTGTGTGAATTTAGATAATTAATGGCAGCTATTTGACAACTAAGGGCATCACACTCAAGCCTGAGCCTACCTTGGTCCTCTGTGCATTTACACACACACACACCAAGGAGAGGAGCACTCAGGAGTGCAAACTCTGGCTGATTTTTCCTCTCCCTAACTCAGGAGGGCAGCTGAGGCCAAAGCAGAGGATCTATCAACCTGGGTGCAATGAGCTAACACAGCTGATCTCTGGGAGTCAAAGCCCACATGTCCTGCTTCACACTGGTCCCTATATGTGGATGTGCCACTCATTTCACCTGGGGTGCCTTACCCCTCATGCAGTGTTTACAGAAACACCCATCTGACCCACACAAAACTTCTTACCCCTCTTCATCTCCCCCCCGTAACCTCACAGAATAAAATCACAGAAACCACTGAGGATATTCAGCCCATCGAATCCATTCTGGCACCCTGTACATCAATTCTGTTAGTCCCGTTTCCCCTGAAATACCCAGTAGGTCTGGCAGCATCTGTGGTGAGAGAAGCAGTAAACCTGTTCCCATCTCCACTGTGGCTGCCCGACCTGCTGAGCATTTCTAACATTTCCTGCTTTTATATCAGATTCCCAGCATCTGCAGGTTTTTGCTTTTCAAGTCACATCTTCCTGCTGTTTTCCAATATCTCTGCAAGTTACTTTCCCTCTTTCCTGCCCCAATTCCTCGAGGCAAGCCTTGATTGACTGTTGCTGGCACACTTACAGGAGCGAGCTATAGATTCTTCAGAAATGGCTTCCTTCTTTACGTTTCCCAGCTCCCCCTACACTACCGCAGAGCTTCATTCTCACCCTCTCAGCTGGGGTTCCTTTCAGAATTCTTAATTAAGAATACTTAATTTATATTTTTTTATCTTTGCCTCTTGACTCTGGACAGGAACGTAAGAAATAGGAGCAGGAGGAGGCAATTTAGCCCTTCGTGTCTGCTCCACCATTTAATAAGATGATGGTTGATCTTTTATCTTGGGACCACTTTCCCTGCACCAACCCCACACCCCTCGATTCCATTCATAATCCTACCAAATGGACCTTGGTCAGCTCAGCCACCAAACAGCTGAAGTCCGCCTGATTGTGAAGCCCTCTTCCTTGACTTGGGAAACAATGAAACACGTGGAAAGAGCGCAGAAAAGATTTACGAGGGCGTTGCCAGGACTAGAGGGCCTGAGTTATAGGGAGAGGCTTTATTTCTTGCACGGTAGTGTAGAGGGCAGGTACGGTAGCCTAGAGGGCAGGTACGGTAGTGTAGCAGTTACTGTAACGCTATTACAGTGCCAGCGACCTGGGTTCAATTCCGGCCACTGTCTGTAAGGAGTTTGTACGTTCTCCCTGTGCCTGCGTGGGTTTCCTCCAGGTTCTATGGTTTCCTCCCACATTCCAAAGACGTAAGGGTTAGGAAGTTGTGGGCATGCTCTGTTGGCACCAGAAGCAACACTTGTGGGCTGCCCCCAGAACACTCTACGCAAAAGATGTATTTCACAGTGTGTTTTGATGTACATGTGACTAATAAAGATATCTTCTCTTATCTTATCTTAGAGTGAGGGATGACCTTATAGAAGTGTTTAAAATTATGCGAGGCATAGATAAGGTGGACGGTAACAGTCTTTTCCCCAGGGTAGGGGAGTCCAAAACTAGGGGCATAGGTTTAGGGTGAGAGGGGAAAGATTTAAAAGGAACCTGAGGGGCAACTTTTTCACGCAGAGGGTGGGGAGTATATGGAACGAGCTGCCAGAGGAAATGGGTGACGCAGGTACAACAGTATCATTTAAGAAGCACTTGGGTAGGTACATGGAGGGGCGGGGCTTGGAGGGATATGGGCCGAACGCAGGAAATTGGGATTAGTTGGGTTGGCACTGTGGTCGGCATGGACTGGTTAGGCCGAAGGGCCTGTATCCGTGCTGTATTGCTCTGTGACTATGATTACATTTCCATACTCCGGTCTTTGCCTTTCCCAGCCCACAGTGAATGGATGGTGGTAGGCTGGTAGCTTGTGTGCGGAGAAGCAGCAGATCCATCCCCTCCGCTCGCGGCTAACACCCTGGTTGAAATTGCCAACCCCCCACCCCCAACTCCCACTCAGACCATTCCCTTCCGTGCTGGAGGAGGTTAATGGTCTCCTGTCCCATGCTGGTACAATGCTCAAGGGATCCTTATTCTTGTGATGACTTTATTAGGCAGGACATCACAACAGATCCTGTCCTGATGTCAGCGCTGGGGTACTTCAGGTGTGAGGTGGGCTGCTGGGGGCAGTAAGGCAGCGGTGGAGATGGGAGTGGCGAAGCAGCCAGGACATTGCAATCACAGGCAATGAGGCTAAATTTTACTTCCACTGAAATAAAATGACATATAAACTATGCTCCAGGATCTCAGGGGAGTAAGGCTTCTGTTCCGCTTGAGATAAGGTGAAGGACCATGGACTGTTCCTGCAACCATGCAGATTTTATCCATCAGTGTAATGGTATTGCACAGACTAATCCTTGGTCTTTGTATTTCTTACCTTCCATCAAACTTATGTTTCAAAAAATCAAACAGGGCTTTCTGCATCATGTCCGTCACCTACACAGAAAGAAGTGACCAGGTTAATGGCTCCCCGGTGTTGAAGCAAGCCTCCTGATTTTGATGTTACAGTGCATTTATGGAGTCAGCATTCCTCAGTCAATGTTCCACTGTGGGAATTCTGACCTGGAGAAGTTCAGTTGTTCACCCGCCCACAGGAACCAATAGTTGGAAACTTCCCAGGTACTGGTTGGGAGCGAGTTCCGGATGGTGGTGGACTGACAGCTCGTGTGTGGAGAACTGGCAGATCTACCCCTCCTCTCCTGGTCAACATCTTCTATGCCCTGGTTGAAATTGCCAACACCCATCCCCAACTCCAGTCCCCCTCCAGCCTCCCATTCAGACCATTCCCTTCCATGTTGGATGAGGTTAATGGCCACCTGTCACATCCTGGTATAATGCTCAAGGGTTCTTGTTTTTATGCTGACGTTAACTGGCTATTCCACCTCATAAGGCATCACATTAGATCCCATCCACCATTACTCAAATGTAGAGAAGCAAGGCCTTGCATTTGTGCAGCTTCCTTTATGACCTTACTGCCAATGATGGTCTAATGCCAGGATCACTGCAGCCAATTTACACAAAGCAAGATTCCACAAACAACCGTACAATCACCTGCTTTGGAGATATTGACTGAGGGAAATTGGCCAGGACAATGGGAGAGATTCCCTGCTCTTCAAATTGGCCATGGGATCTTTTTTGCCTACTCAGTCAGAACCCTGGGTTAACATTGAATCCAAGGCAGAGCCCCTTGTTCAGGGCAGCTCTCCCTCCTTACTGCACCTGAACTTTCAGTCCGATATTTAGCCACAAGCTTCAGCTGTGGTAGAAGCTGGCAACCCCACAGGACCCGACGACAGGTTTGGGTGGGGTTGGGCATGATAAAATTGGTAAGTTCTCAGCTGGGGTTCATCTGGATTGGGCCAAACCAGCTGAAGACTCTACCACAATAGAAACAGAAAATGTTGGAAATACTCAGCAGGTCAGGCAGCATCTGTGCAGAGAGACAGAGTTAACGTTTCAGGTTGGATGTCCTACTTCTGGATGAAGTATTCAACTCCACTCACTAAGGACCTGAGCTCTACCTGTCTTTTTGTGGGTTGCATGATTTCAGTCCTGATCAGGCCCCTCCCTCAACTCTTTTTCCAGTGTGTCCATGACTGCATTGTTGCTTCTTCCTGCACTAATACAGAACTTGAAAATCTCATTATTTTGTTGCTAGTTCCAAGTTGCTCTCACTCTCTCCTGGTCCATCTCCGAATGATGCTGCCTGGCCTGCTGAGTTCCTCCAGCATCATCGTGTTTTTCATCTGAATTTTCCCTTCCCTTTCTGGATCTCTCTGTCTCCATCTCAGGGGACAGGCTAGCCACCCACATTCATTACAAGTGCACAGACTCTCACAGCTATCTTTGTTTCCTCCCACCCTGTCTCCTGTGAGGATAAGGACTCCATTCCATTCTCACAGTTCCTCCATCTCTGTTGCATTTGTTCCAATGATGAGACTTTCCACACAGAGCCCTTCTGAAATGTCTTCCTTTTTCTTGAACCATGGGTCTCCCTCCCATAGTGGACAGAGCCCTTGCCCACATCTCATCTCTTCCCTGCACCTCTGCTCTCACCCTTATACGATGAGATGGACTCTTGACCTCACAATCTACCTTGTTATGACCTCGCACCTTAGTGTCTACCTGCACTGCACTTCCTCTGTAGCTGTGACGCTTTACTCTGTATTCTGTTATTGCTTTTACCCTGTACTACCTCAAGGCACTGTGTAATGAATTGACCTGTACAATCGGTATGCAAGACAAGTTTTTTCACCCTACCTTGGTACAAGTGACAATAATAAACAATACCAATACCAATATCTCCTCCCTGACAGAGCAAGAACAGAATTCTCTTGGTCCTCACCCTCCACCCTACCAGCCTCCACATTCAGTGAATTACCCTTCACAAGTTCTGTTAGATAAGCCTCTTTGCCGGTTCTCACAAAGGGTTTCTGACTTGGAACATTAACTTCCTTTTCTGCCACCCACCACCCCACCCCCCCCCCACACCCCCCCCCCCCCCACCCCGGTGATGCTGCCTGATTTGCTGAGTGCTTCCAGAATTTTCTGCCTTTATTTCAGATTTCCCAGCATCTGCAATTTTTTTTGATAATCAATACTTTACCACATTGTAGTGCACCAACCAAATTTTAGCGTTTTTCTCTGCAGCAGCACTGGGTCACGAGGTACATGGAGAACAGCGTTCATGGCAATATCAGGTCAGCCCAAGTATGGAAAGAGATTAGGTCTGAAATGGCCACAGATCAGCAAGGAGTGGGACTTGAACCTGCAATCCTCTGACTTCAAGGCAAGGTTATTACTGACCAAGTCACGGACACCATTACTACCATCGGGGGGGAGGTACAGGAGCCTGAAGACCCACATTGAATGACTCAGAAACAGCTTCTTCCCCTCTGCCATCAGATTTCTGAATGGTCCATGAACCCATGAACACTACCTCGTTATTATTTTTTTTGAACTATTTATTTATTTTTGTAATTTATAGTAATTTTCTCTCATGGCACTATACTGCTGCTGCAAAACAATACATTTAACGGCATTTAAATCAGTGATAATAACTCTGATTCTGATTCTGAAGAGCTCACACCACATGCAGCTGAATTCGAGTCTATGTCTTTCCAGAAAATCCATGAGAGGAGTTGCTGCTTACCTCATATCCTTTCAGAGATGGACCCACGAGTATGATTGGTCTCATGGAAGGCACCACATCATAGGGAGGCACATTCTCCTGCTAGCCGTGCAAACAGAAAACCAGACACAGTGTCAGAAGAAGCCTGAACCATATCACTGCAATCAGAGGTCACTTGGTCCATTAAACCCTCGCTAACTTTCTGAATTAGCCCCATTCCCTTGTTCTTACCCCATCCCCACTAACATGTTTCTTTCTTAAATTGTTATCCAGTTCCTTTTTAAAAAGGGCCTCACCTTTTCACAATTTACATGAAGGCACCAGAGGTGTGATTACTAAATTTGCTGTTGACACAAATAAAAGTAGGAAGGTAAACTGTGCAGAGAACATACAGAGGTTCCAAAGAGATGTGGATAGGCTGTGAGTGGGCAAAGATCTGACATATAATAGGGTTGTTAAGAAGATGTATGGTGTGTTGGCCTTCGTTAGTCGGGGTATTGAGTTCAAGAGCCGCGAGGTAATGTTGCAGTTCTATAGAACTCTGATTAGACCATACTTGGAGTATTGTGTTCAGTTCTGGTCGCCTCTTCACAGGAAGGATGTGGAAGCTTTAGAGAGGGTGCCGAGGAGATTTACCAGGATGCTGCCTGGATCGGAGAGCATGTCTTATGAGGATAGGTTGAGCGAGCTAGGGCTTTTGTCTTTGGAGAGAAGGAGGACGAGAGGTGACTTGAGGGAGGTGTACGAAATGATAAGAGGCATAGATCGAGTGGACAGTCAGAGGCTTTTTCCCAGAGTGAACATGGCTAACATGAGGCGGCATAATTTTAAGGTGATTGGAGAAGATATAAGGGAGATGTCAGGGGTAAGTTTTTTACACAGAGAGTGGTGAGTACATGGAATGCACTGCCGGTGGTGGGGTCAGATACATTAGGGACATTTAAGAGACTCTTAGATAGACACATGAATGATAGAGAGATGGAGGGCTATGTGGGAGGGAAGGGCTAGATAGATATTAGAGCAGGATAAAATGTCGGCACAACATTGTGGGCTGAAGGGCCTGTACTGTGCTGTAATGTTCTATGTTCTATAATGTGGGAAAATGTGAAATTGTCCATTGTGGCAGGAAAAACAAAAATAAAAGCTTTTGTTTTAAAAATGGTGAGTGGTGCAGAGCTCTGAGATGCAGAGGGATTTGGGAGTCCTGGTGCATAATCTGCAGAAAACTAGTTAGCAGATCAAGTAAGTAATTTAAAAAGCTGACAGAAAGTTACTGTTTATTGCAGGGGAAGCGGAATTCATCATTGGGGAGATTGTGCTTGATATATAAGGAATTGGCGAGACCCACATCAGGAGTACTGAGGACAGTGTTGGTCTCCTTATTCAAGGAAGGATGTTAATGTGTTGGTGGCAGTTCAGAGAAGGTTTTTTGAACTGATGTCTGGAATGGGCAGCTCGTCTTGTGAGGAGAGGTTGGGCAGGCTAGGTGTTTTATGCACTAGAGTTTAGCAGAGCAAAAGTGAACTTGATTGAAACATTTTAGATTCTGAGGGTTCTTGACAGAGTGGATGTGTGGGAGGATGTTTCCTCTTATGGGAGGATCCAGAATTAGTGGTCACTATTTAAATATAGCTGCCCATTTAGGATAGAGATGAGGCAATATTTTTTTCTTGGTCCTGTGTTCTTTGGAACTCCCTTCCTCTGAGGATGATGGAAGAAGTCTTTGAATATTTTTAATGCAGAGGTAGGTTGATACTTGATAAGCAAGGAGGTGTAAGGTTATTGTAAGTAGACAGGAAGTTAAAATCAGATGATCCATGATGTTATTAGACAGTGAAGTGGGCTTGAGATGCCAAGTGGCCAACTTCTCCTCTTAATTCATATGGAAGTTACTTTTGAACCTGTTCACACCATCCCTATCAAGCTGTGGGTTCCATATCTAAATACTTTACTGAATTAAATATCATCTTCATTTCACCATCCTGGTGACTTTACCTGAGAATCTTAATAAGGTGTGGTCTGGTTAATAACTGTGATAGAGTCATAGAGTCAAAGTGTCATACAACACGGAAACAGGCCCTTCGGCCCAATGGTCCATGCCCAACAAGAATCCCATCTAAGCTAGTCCCATTTGCCCATGTTTGGCCTTTATTCCTCTAAACCTTTCCTATCCATGTACCTGTCCAGTTGCCTTTTAAATGTTGTTATTGTATCTGCCTCTACCACCTCCTCTGGCAGCTCATTCCATATACTGACCACCCTCTGGGTGAAAAAGTTTCCTCTCAGATTCCTATTAAATCTCTCCCCTCTCAGCCTAAACCTACGTCCTCTACTTTTTGATACCCCAACCCTGGGAAAGAGACTGTGCGCATTCACCTATCTATGTCCCTCATGATTTTATACACCTCTATAAGATCACCCCTCATTCTCTTACACTCCAATGAATGAAGTCCCAACCTGTTCAACCTCTCTCCATAACTCAGTCTCTCGAGTATCGGCAGTGGAGACTTTATCCCTAGATGATTTTATACACCGCTTTTAAACCTTCCCTTCACCTCTTCTGCTCTGCAGGAGGTCAATTCACACCGTAGTTCACATTCATAACAGTCTTGCATACCCCAGTGTAGAACTGCCATGTTATAGAGTCACCATCTGCAACACCAGTGATCGAGATGCCCCAAACAAGCAATGCATCACTTTTGCTGAGCGTAAGCAGAGCCACGGTGTTTCTTAAACAAGCTGAAGCATCCCAGCGGAATGTTTGCCAAAGGCAAAAAGGTCTGTCAGTCCCCATTCCATAAAGATAGTGCCTTTCTACAATGCAATGCTTATTTAAAAGCTGTCTCAAGTGCTCAATAAATCGTGCTTAATAAAAAAGTCAAGCCACAGCAACATATTAATAACCTTCTTTCAAAGCAGTCTTTTATACATTGTAACGTGCTGTGACTTCTACATTCTAACTGGCCTCACTCAAGCACTGAGTATCTGCCCTGAAAAGAAATGAAAATGAACCCCCTCCTCTCTTTCAATTACCCGAGCCGATATGGCCCATTACACTTCATCTGAGAACCAATGGATGATGAAAACTATCTATATTGTGTGTTTGTCTAGTGCACCAAATACAAGCAAGGTCTTTAACCCCAGGGTACACCTTTTAATGGAAGAGTTTCTTGAAACTCTAACCGGGACACGGACGTTGTGCAAGTACGTTGACCATTGCTCTGCCAGAGGAAGTTAAACTCCACAGAGGAGGAACAGACCTTAAACTGTAGTTGACTGGAGTTGGCTCTGAGCCTTTTGACATTTGTGATTGGATGCCAAGTCCAGTTGTGTGGTGAAATCATCATCTGAATGTGTCCATAAGGGCAAGAATCTTTGGGTAGGTCACCCAGCTAGCAAAGGGGAACATCAAACTCCTTTCTCTGTCTGATGTCCACTCTTTGGCATTTTCACCACAGTCTTGACCCATCTTCATGCCTAAGACCCGTGGGTCACTGAACCAGCTCCAGTGGGACCAATGCTTAGATCAGCTATGCAGAACCAGAGACTCCTCTGGTCAATTTGACTTCATTCCGCGCTAGGCTGTTTAATCAACAATCCACTGGGGAGATCAAGCTAGACTGTAACTGGGAACACAATAGCAGCAATCTAATCAACCTAAAAGTCACTGACTGCCCAAAGCTTGATCCTAATCAGCAACCACTGTAGTAAAAGTTGACAGTGTACAAAGATATTGAAGGTTTCTGATAACAGTCCAGGACAATGGTAACATTCTTTGATTTCTTGTATTTTCAAACAGCTTCAACTTAATTCAATGTAATGTGACTAGAATTTCATAAAGTACCTTGGCAGTTCATAACATTTCTCTTTAAAGCTCCTGATACATGGAGAATGCCATTAAGCTCGCATCCTCTGCCCCACCACTCTGTTGGATTCTGCCCAATCCATTTAATCCCTTGAGGAAAAGTTCTTTTTTAAGTGCCTTTCAGTTGCCATGGGGAGACAACAAAGTTCCATCCTCACATCTCTCCTCTTTCGACCCTGGTCTGGATTTCACTGTTCTCTTCCCTTTCAGGAATTTTCCCCCTCCTGACTGACAGAAACTTTGACTAACTGTCTATTCCTGTCCTCATAAATATTCAGTCCATTCTAAATCGTTAACAAATACATTAAAGGAAACTGCACTACTGTCCATAGTGGGTGTGGTGTTCAGCTTCTAAACTCTGGCATCTCTTTTGATTTATTAGATGAAACCTTGCTTCTACAGTTCAATGCTCACAGTGCAAGTGAGAAAGCCTGCTTAGATCTACATCACGTAAACATTTTAGTTCTTTATAAGCTAGCATGGCCTTTTAAACTGTACTATCTACATTAAGGTGCTAGTTATCAGATTACATTTGCTCTAGTTCCCTTCCAATCGCTCAGCCCCAGTTATTTGGATGCCCATGTTGCTTTTCTCTCCAATGCATTTGTGAACACTTAAAAAGCCAGGAGATTAGGAGGAGTTTACAATCTGACTGTTCGGACTGCTCTCAGCTGTTTTCTGCTTCAGACTGGAACTTCTAGTTGCTGCATAACTTTTCATTGATTTCTCCTCTCTATCTTTACATTTGACTAAAAATCCAGTTCACAGGTGCACTGCCTGCTTATAAACTTGCCTTACTGTTGTTACGGTTATTGATGGCACTTATGTGTTAACATTTACCATTGTAAAATCCTCATTCTATTTTGGAATCTCAACTGTCACAATGGAGATGGAGACTCTGGCTACCAGGTGGCTGCAGGACAAAGATACTGAAGTCAGTTGCTTTTATTCATCCACACGATGCGGGCATTGCTGATGGAGCCGGCGTTTATTGACTGTCCCTAACTGCCCTTGAGCTGAGTGGTTTGTTGGGTCACTTCTGAAAGCCATCAATCACTTTGCTGTGGACTGATGTACTGTGCAGACTGGGGGAGCATGGCAAATGTCCTTTCCTATAGGACATTAGTGAATTTAATCACTGAAGCTTTTGCAACAACCTGGTAGCCTTGTGAACACCATTACTGCTACTGGCTTTCTAATTAACTGTTTCTAAATCTCTCCATAGCTGTGCTGGGATTTAAATCTCTGGATCATTGGGCTAAATCTCTGGATTGCATTCCATTCCAAACCCATAAAAAAAATACATGAAAGCAATCTTGCATTTATCAATGATGTGGGTTTTATATTCAGTAAATAAGTTCTGAATATTTCAATCTCATTCATTGATAATTTGGTAATCGTTATTACATGGTGGATGCCAATGTAAGTTATTCTTCTTTGGCAAAAGCAAATAATGGTTATTGATCACATTACTGGCTAATGCTACAATAAGAAGAGATCTTTTAATGGATACATTTTCTACTATATCAAATAGGTTGCTATCTGTGGGTATATTTTATCAAGACCTTCTCTGGCCAACTCTACAACCTGGTGGCTTAACAAGAAGTACACAAATAGTATGATAAAATCCAGACTTACCGATTTCTGCTTCTGCTTTGCTGCTCACGTGCACATGGAAAGATAGCCCAAGAGAAAAACACAAGGCATGCATGTTATTGGCAGGTCTCAGAGACACGGAAGCAGCAGACAGTGTGGCACATGTGCTAGCTCGTGCAACAGGCAGGTGTGTGCGCCAACAAGGCGTTACCTTCTTAAAAAATGGGATTCGTTTTGCATTGGATGGGGGAGTCGTGACACTGCTAACGCTTGTTTTAGGGGACCGATGGTTGGTTTGTGAGTCAGTCTCTTCTGCATCTAAGTCAATGGCATCTACATCAAAAGCTAAGTTAGTCAAGTCCACATTTCCTGAGAAAGGGGAAGAAGCAAAGGATTGAAATGTAACTGATGTTGAGGCAGGAAAACATAATCAGCAGCATCTTTAAATCAGAATGGAGAAACAGCCCGATTCCAAAGCAGCTCGTAGCATCGTGTGGCATGGAAACAAGGCCTTTGGCCCACTGAATCCATGCCAACCAGAGAGCTATGCCAACCCATTATACTAATCCTCCACTAACTTGTTCTCCCCACAGTTCCATCAACACTCCCA
Source organism: Pristis pectinata (assembly GCF_009764475.1). Lineage (NCBI taxonomy): Eukaryota > Metazoa > Chordata > Chondrichthyes > Rhinopristiformes > Pristidae > Pristis > Pristis pectinata. Next base: position 6,793,262 of record NC_067429.1, read on the forward strand.
GGATTCTGCCACTCACCCACAAACTAGGGGTAATTTACAGTGTACAGCTGGCATTACATAGTCCAGACTTCAATCTTAACTCTTAAGTTTAACTAACTGGTCAATGTGAGGCAGAGTGGAATAGTTCTGTTAAACAGCTGTGTGAGGTACTTCCACATCCTCTCCCTTGCCCAACCTCAGCAGGGCTGTTCCCACCTGAAGTAGTGGGAAGGTTTCCAACTCCTTCACTGACTATCTTGGTGGTCTCCCCAGGCTCGGCCTGGTGATCCACACATCAACATGGGCAAACAGGTCCCAATGGGAACTGGGTTACAACATGCTCGGTACTTCTTCTCCCAGGCCAACTAGCCCCAGAAACACCAAAATGTGGCCCTGATTTGACTCAGTCCACCCCGCACCCAGCCCAGCCCTGACTGCCAATGGACCCGAGGGTCTGATCACAACCGTCAACGTTTCCCCCCTCCCCCCCAACCAGGTACTTGAACCCACCCCAGGCCTCCAGGAGACCCTCAATCACCCCAAACCCAGCCCACCAGAGCCCTGGGCAGCACATCTTCATTCACAAAAATGTGCTAGGTTTGAGTCATCAATGCATCAAAGAAACAACCACCATGTCCACCAATGAGAACACGCTATAAGTTCTAAGCAGTTACACTTTGCGTTTTGCGAGACAGGGTCACATCAATTGCTCTCAACCTAAAAGGACTGATCAACCTTCCAATCACTAATGAAACTGGCCAAGAGAAGCCAGTGTACACCAACCTCAAGCTTGGTAACCTATTCATACTGCCAAGCAACAAAGCAATGAGATGACTCATGATGGCACAAAACTTCTCAGTCACCTAGATTCATACAAGAGTTAGACGAGATACCACCACAGTGACTAGTGCAGCAACAATGCTCTCACCATGGGCATCAACTCTATTGGCCTGTCGATCAGCTGTTACTGTTGGTCAAAGGTGCCCAGAAATAAATGCTGTATCATGGGGCATGGGTTGAATAGAGGGGAGGTAATGTATGCTGTTGGGCTTTGTTGGTGAAGATCCAGGGAGTTACGGACCAGACTCTTCAGTAAAACAAAACATTTCCTAATATTCCTTCTGCTTTGGAAGACAAAAGTGCAAACATAATGTTCATTAAGTTAATTCCAACTGAAGGCTTTAACAGTTTTCTGCTTGACTGTTATCAAACCTGGGTTGTATTTCCAATATTTGCTGGTTCATTTGAATATTCCAGGTTCTTTTTCCCATTCTTGAATTTCCCACCTGCTTACCCGAATGGGAATCAGGAACTTTTCCTCAAGAATCCACAGGGGTGAGGTGTGGACCCCGGCAGCAGGTCACAGGGTGAAGCAGCCACAATTCGCCAGCGTTTTTGAAGAAAAATGTTTGGCCCTTACCTGTTGCAGGTGGAGTTGGCCTTCGGGTTCCAGTTACATCTCCTAGACTAGAACTGGAGTTTCCACCTGATTTGCTACAACAAAATGTGGAACAAATAAGGTCAATAAATTAGACTTAAAGATCAAGAAATTCTATCAGGCAGAAAAATCATTCTAATTAGGTTAAGTGATGAACGTATTATCTCAAATGCAATTCCATGAAGGTATCCTGCTCCTCTGAATAAGGGAAGACAGTTTAAAAGACAGTTGGACAGGTACATGGATTGGAAAGGTTTAGGAGGTTATGGGCCTGTTTTTGACTGGGCATCTTGGTTGGCATGGACTAGATGGGCTGAAGGGCCTGTTTTTGTGCTGTATGACTCTGTGAACTCCATATGAGTGTGGGACTCCTCACTTGTGGTGACCTTACCCATCTTCGTCTCGGGAAGTTGGCAGTGATTTAATTGGATGTCAATGGACACAGACTATGGCTTGCAAAGAACACTCTGCTTGACTACAGCAGCAGGCCCAACCTGGAGGGTGAGGGTCTGTCTCTGGGGCTGTCCCTACCCAGCTAGTGCCAGGGAGCCTACCAGGGAGGAAGTAACTTCATTTTCCTTATGGCCTACAAGGAGTCCACTTCAGCCCTTCACTCCGTTCGCTCCTGTGACCTGTTGTCCCCACTTTCCAATCAACTCCCCCAAGATTCTACCACTCAGCTACACACCAGGGGCAACTTACAGTGGGATAATTAACCTACCGACCCGCACGTCTTTGGGATGTGGGAGGAAACTGGAGCAGCCAGGGGAAACTGACATGATCACAGGGAGTACGTGCAGACACCACAGAGACAGCACCCGAGGTCAGGGTCGAACCTGGCTCGCTGGAGCTGTGAGGCATCAGCTCTGGTAGCTGTGCCACTGCCTGCCTATTCCTCCCGGACAGTCTTGAAATTACCCTACGTCAAGGTGGGTTCCTCCTCTGATTCTGTCACTGATGACTGTTGGAGGGGCAGGACACTCACCTCCATAACTAAATCTCCCCCTAAGCAGCACCACTAGTTCGTGAGGGGTGGGGTTGCACCACAGGGACACGTGCTTGAGCTTGGGTTCTGTTGTGCAACTTGTACACTGATATGTGCACAAGTCTGGGACTCGCAACTCTAATGCATGCGATGAGTTGCATTTTATGGAGGTTAGGTATCACTATCACATGGCTTCACTTAACAGGTTCCTCATGTTTAGATGCTTTGAAGCATATCTAGTCGGGAAATATCCGCTTCAAAGATACTGAGTGGTCTTGTGACTCCAGTGTGTCCAGCTCATGGCATCACCAGTTCCAGCGGTGACTCCAACTCAAATTCCTGATCTAAGGCAAATGGACAATCCAAGCCAGTCTGAGATGCGTCCCTGTATGACCAGAGTCAAACCCAGGAGACAACTGGCTCTGAAGGAACAGTTTTATATAGCCGTACATGGAGGTGACATTGGGCAGGAGGTACAGAAGCCTGAAGTCCAACACCACCAGGTTCAAAAACAGCTACTTCCCTTCAATCATTTGGTTCTTGAACCATCTGGCACACCACTAATCACTACAGTTTAGCAACACTGTGACCACTCTGATCACTTTGCACTAAAATGGACTCTTTTTTTTGTTCCAATTGTTTTTTTCTTGTAACAATTGTGTATAATTTATGCTTTTCTTGTGAATGCTGCTTATCTGATGCTATGTGCCTGTGATGCTGTTGCAAGTAAGTTTTTCATTGAACCTGTGCACACAGGTACTTGTGCATGTGACAATAAACTTGACTTTGACTTTAAGTGTAGGTCATCAAGGATGCACTGTACCTTGAAAGCCTTCCTTGCCTCATCTTCTGCTCCTGTTGTAGTCTGATATTCTCTAACTTAACCGGGCTTGGAATGAATCCCACCTCACATCCTTCTTTCACCAGCCGCCCTATCCACCAGTCGTTGTTGTATTTCTGGAGGTGAGAGAAGAGAGAAACTTGCCAATCACTACTTTGTTCCAATGGGATTTTGGAACAAAAACAAGCAAGGTCATTTCTTCATCCACGAGATTTGGTCCTCACTGCCACTGTCCATCACTAAGCTCCCTTTGAACATGTTGCTGGTGGGTCCAATTCAGAGGGCTGTTAAGAGTAAATCATGTTGCTGGGTTTGGAGTCACACTGAGGCCAGACCAGTTAAGGACCACAGGTTTTCTTTGCTGAAGAACACCTTGCGACAACTTCTGCTCTCAGAGGGTTGTGAATCTTTGTAATCCTTCACCCCAGAGAGCTGTGGAAGCAGAGTAATCAAATTTATTCAGGACTGAGGTAGGCAGGACTTTGGACCTTGGGACGGATCAGGGGTTTTAGGGGTCGGGCAGAAAAGTGAAGCTGAACCCAAGCTGTGGATTACCAAAGGGGATCCATGAATCCAGATCACCAAGGTATCAAATTTAACAAGGTTAACCAAACACTGACTCTGATATCTAGAAGATTAGTGCACAAGTGCTTAGACACCATGGTGTGGTTGTATCAAGCCTTGGTTAGACCAAGCCTGGTCTGGGTTTCACGTCTCAGGAGAGGAGTATCGCCCCTGGAGAGAGTGCAGTGCAGATACATCAGAATGTGCTTGAGTTATATGGAAAGACTGGATTAGCCGGGACTGTTTTCATTGGAGCAAAGGAGGCTGAGGGGTGACCTTACAGAGGTTTATGAAATCATGAGGAGGGTAGATGAGGTGGATGGTGACAGTCTTTCTCCCAAGTTGGAGGAGGATAAAACTAGAGGGCATAGGTTTAAGGTGAGAGGGGAAAGATTTAAAGGGGATCTGAGAGATAGGTTTTTCACACAGAGGGTGGTGAGTAAATGGAATGAGCTGCCAGAGGAAGTGTTTGAGGCAGGTACAATTCCAACACTTAAAAGAAATTTGGACTGGTTCATGGATAGGAAAGGTTTAGAGGGATATGGGCCAAACGTGGGCATGGGACTAGCTTAGATGGGCACCTTGGTCTGCATGGACGAGCTAGGGTGAAGGGCCTGTTTCCATTCTGTATGACTCTATGACTAAGAACAAATGGAAGCCCAGGACCAACTTTTGAGGAGAGGTTACACAAAGCAATGTTGTATTCCTGGAATTTCTGTGCAGCTTTCAAGATATTGAAATAGGGAAGAGAGGAGGAAAATAACTGGGGAATCTGGGAAATTTGCCAACTATTAGAGTCAGTCCTTTAACAAGTGGAATTGGCAGACGCTTCTACACGGAGGGAGTTGCAGAGGTTTGGAATTCTACGAGTAGCAGTTCACACAAGGTCAGTTGTTAATTTTAAATCTGTAATGAACAGATTTCTGTATTAAGGCATATGAGTTGCTCAGGTATATGGAATTAGATCACAGATCAGCTGTGATCTCACTAAAGGGCACAACTGGTTCTAGAGGCCTCCTTCTTCCTATAATACCATACTCTTACTGCCCATTACAGAATCTCATGTTTATGTGATTCCAGTGTCCTGTCCTTAACTTCCCATTCTGGTAACACACTCCACCACTGTATCAGCTTGTGGAAGGAAATACCTCTTGACATCTGATCAGACTTTTTTTCTCTACCCTAAACCTGGGTCCCTTTATTCAGCTGCTCTGGTATATCCAAAAGTAATTGTTCCAATCCTGCTAAATAACTTGTTATAGCTCCAAGATTCCCACTGAGGTGCTTGTCTAAGGGTCAGCTCAGTCTGTACAAAGACACAGAAGGCCACAGAGAATTCGGCACTGAAGGATGCCTCATTGTAGAAGTTGGTGAGGCAAATGGAACTAAACAAAGTTGCTTCCTCCAAACACTGCAATTATCACGGTAAATAAAAGCCAAAAAGACTGCAGGTGTTGGAAATTTGAAATAAAGCCGAAAAAGCTGGAAACACTCAGCAGGTCTGTGGAAAGTCAATGTTTCAGATCTGTGAACCTTTGTCAAGCTCAAAATGTTGACTGTTTCTCTTTCCATGGATGCTGCCTGACCTGCTGAGTGTTTCCAGCATTTACTCTTTTTACTTGCACCTAACTCCAACTAGTTATCCAATCTCATCACAGAACTTAAATCACTGTTTCAACTTGTTAAAACCTTCCAGCCGTCAACAATCCTGTAAGGTCTAGGTACGGCTCCTAACATCTTTTCTTACTCCAGCTGACAATTTTATATTGAATGCTCCTTCACCAGGTCACCCACTCTAAACACTGAATGATCTCAATGTGCTACGTCTGCTCTTCACGCTTTCCACTCCTCCACAAGTAAGAGGAGAGGAAGCTAAATTGTTCTTGACTAAAAAACACAAAGGTAAAGCTCAAAAGCAAAATCCTGCAGATGCCAAAAATCTGAAAGGTAAACAGAAATGCTTGAAATACATTGATTGCCTGTGGTAACTCTAGTTTTCTCTCCACAGATGCTGCTTGGTATCCTGAGTTTTTCTATCATTTTCTATATTTATAACACAGCCAATGTTATTGGTTCAGAATCCAACTGGAGCCTGCAACAATAGGTCATTGTTTGGCAAGTCAAGGAGTGTTTTGTACGTAAGCTTGGCACTGGGAAATCCAGTGGCACAGAGTCAAGTGACACTGAACCAACTTCACAGGAAGACTGGCTTCACCTTGGCGTGCTTCCTGGTGTTGAGAGCACAGGCAGGGCCTGAGTCCAGGACCAGAGGCTGTAGGGTGGGGGTGAGGGTTGGGTAAGGAGGGAGGTGGTCAGGTTGAAGGTCAGTTACCAGGAAATGGGTGTGACAGAGGAAGGTCATACTAGTTGAGTCAGGGGGTTGGATGTAACACCATGGTTGGCTGGGGAAAGGCAGATTGGGAAAAATCTGGTTTTGTGGAGGATGGGATCAGTTGGATTTGGGGAACAGATTGACGGATGGGACAGGTGAGGGTCACAAGGTTGGGATGGGATGGGATTTGCTACTGAGTGTTGTAGGGGAATGAGGGGCCTGAAGGGGTGTTGGTTGTTAATTACTTAAAGGGGACCTATTTGAGTCAGGTTCCCAGCATTGGACTGGAATGCACACAGGGAAGTATCCTTGAAGTCACCCAGAGGACAGGCCACTGGGCCCCACAAGCTTTAGTATAATCTTGGCTGATCTATACTGGCCTCAACTCCTCCTGAGCCAGTTCCCCATAACCCACAATTCCTCAATCTATCTCCTCCTTAAATATAACCGGCCTCACCACCCTCAGGGGCAGAGAATTCCAGAGATTCACCACCCCCTGAGAGAAGAAATTTCTACACACCTCAGTTTTAAATGACTGGCCCCTTATTTTATAATGAAGTTCTCTGTCTCTAGTGACTCTGCCACTGGTGAAAACGTCTCAATATCTACCCTGTCAAGAACCCTTTGGATCTTACATGTTTGACTAATGTTAAATCTCTTTCTTTTCAACTCCAAGGAATACAGACCCAAACTCTCTTGATAGGACAACCCTCTTATCCCAGGAATCAGCCTGATGAATCTCCTTTGGGCTGCCTTCAATGCTACTCTGTCCTTTTTTTGGTAAAGGAACCAAAAGCGAGGTCTCACCAACACCCCATACAAACTGTAACCAAATCTCCATGTTCTTAAACTCCCACCTTTTCGCAATAAAAGCCAACATGCCGTTTATCTTCTCAACCACTTGTTGGACCTGCCTGCTAAATTTTTGTGACTCATGGATCATCTCTAGCCATGTCCTCTCCACCCCACTGCGATCCTGCCCTTGCGTTCATTCCTGTCCTCTATGTGGCCTCAAGGTTTTTATGGGGACAAGTTGAGCAGACACTCAGATACAACTACAGGCAATGCAGGGATCAGGCATGATTGGACTGAAAAAAATCAATATGTCATGGGGACGTTTTAATACCATCTACTTGAAGCGTCTTTGCATGGTATGCTCCTTATTTAATTCTAAGTGAAAAAACACAGGTTGTAGTTGCACAGTTCTGTATCAATTTCAAACATTAATTAAGAAATAGACAGCATGCAGATTGATAATGTCACCATGGATACAAGTATCACCCAGGAAATTATGTCAGGAAGTGCCTGGTCCATTCTTCTGATTAGAAAGGCTTCCAGTGGAAATGGGCATGAACAATTTTTATTTACAATTTAAGCATAAAAACAGGCACAAATGGATTCAGCCGCAAGGCAACCGAATGCACCTGGGCACAATTGTACCCATGCAATATGCACCCATGCACAATTATATGGACACAGTATACACCCATGCGCAATTGCATTGACACAGTCTGATCCCAAGTATGTTCAGTAAGAAAATATGCATCCATGCAAAACTATAGAGACATGGTATGTGCCCATGCACAAGTGTACACAGTATGCACCAATGCACAAGTGTGTTAGGATGGAAGACACCATGCAGAATTATATGGACACTGCATATCCCCATGCACAATGCACAGGTACATACATATCCACTCAGAACTGTGCAGTCACAGAATGCACCCATTAAAAATGCAGTAAAACAGTATGTGCCCATGCACGAGTATATGGACAAAGTAGACATCCACGTACACACAGTATATATATCCATGCACAAATGTATCAAGATGATATACACTTGCATATAAGTGCAATAAAATAAAACATACATCTATGGCAAGTGTACGGGCACATCATAGACCCATGCACAAGTGCATTATGAGAGTGCGCACCCACAAACAAATGCATTGAATCAGTAGGCACCCATGCATATGCATTATAACAATATGCATCCATGCATGTTCACATACTGCATACACTTAAGTGCAAATGTAATGACACCACACATTCCCAAGCACGTGTTTAGGGAGAAAGTATGCACACATGCACATGTACGAATTTACAATGCATCCATACACAAGTACACTGATAGAGAATGCATCATTGCATCAATGTTTGAACATAACAATTAAAATATGTTGCAGTTAGCAGAACACTTACTTCTTTGATGTGTAGAAAATCTTTGGATTCAAAGGAGATGGCCATGCCTTGCACAGGGACATCGTCATTCTGGCTGGGATTGTAGCCGACATTTGTTCGAACAGCAAATGCAACAGGCTTGGTCTACAACACAATAAAGCAGAGAATTACATCTAAGGGCATGGTGAGAACAGTTTTGCCTATTCAACTATGCCGAACATCGACCACTCATTTACACTTATCGTACATCAGGCACGGTCATGTAGTGGTTAGCGTAACGCTATTACAGTGCCAGTGACCCGGGTTCAATTCCCGCCGCTGTCTGTAAGGAGTTTGTACATTCTCCCCGTGTCTGCATGGGTTTCCTCCGGGTGCTCCGGTTTCCTCCCACATTCCAAAGATGTACGGGTTAGGAAGTTGTGGGCATGCTACGTTGGTGCCGGAAGCGTGGTGACACTTGCGGGCTGTCCCCAGAACACTCTACACAAAAGATGCATTTCACTGTGTGTTTTGATGTACATGTAACTAATAAAGAAATCTTATCTTAATCCCTTATTTTTATTCCTACATTCTCCTCAATTCCTTCCAGATTCTACCATCCACCAACACCCCAGGGGTAAGTTAGACTGGCCGATTAACTTACCAAACTGGACATCTTTGGGAGGAGAGAGGAAAATAGAGAACCCAGAGGAAACCCACATGGTCACAGGGTGAACGTGCAAACTCCACACAGGCAGCACCCGAGGTCAGAATTGAACTGACCCTTAGGCACTGTGAGGCAGCGACTCTACCAGCTGTGCCATTGTGCTGCAGTTGGATCTTCACAGAAAAATAAGACCCTCATCTCATCAGTTCGAGCTGAATTCAGACGCAGGTTCTTGTGGATGGTGGATAGTGCTGCAGCCAACGACAAGATCCAGTGTCTAGTCCAGCAATGTATTTTATTCCAAGATCTAGTTTGAAAATCAATCCAGCCATCAGGAGGTTGGTGAGACTGAGTGTTTCTCACAGAACCTATCAGGCATGGGCAGCAATTTATAGCTTCACAAGAACAAAGTCAGCAATTGTTTATAAATATGTGATAGTCTAAAGCCTCTGACCAAGTCAAAGCTCATAGATTCACCATTATCTTTGTGAAAAGGCCTCCTCTTTACAACCTAAAGTTGATACTTTCAGAATTCTGACCCTGCCCACTATAGCACTAATCACTCCCTAAACGGATCCAGTGAACAGGATGAACAGATCAGGCCTGTACACTTATCCTACCTGGATGCATCAAGGCTTGGTACGGCAACTGCTCTGCCCAGGACTGCAAGAAACTGGACACAGCCCAGTGCATCATGGAGACCAGCCTCCCCTCCATGGACTCAGTCTATACCTCTCGCTGCCTTGATGAGGCAGCCAGCATAATCAAAGATCCCACCCACCCAGGTCATTTTCTCTTCTTCCCTCTCCCATCAGACAGAAGATACAGGAGCCTGAGGGCACGTACCACCAGGCTCAAGGACAGCTTCTATCCCACTGTGATAACTTATACGATGAGATGGACTCTTGACCTCACAATCTACCTTGTTTGACCTTGCACCTTATTGTCTACCTGCAATGCACTTCCCTGTAGCTGTGACACCTTACTCTGTATTCTGGAATTGTTTTTACCCTGTACTACCTCAATGCACTGTGTAATGAATTGACCTGTACGATCAGTACGCAGGACAAGTTTTTCACTGTACCTCGGTACAAGTGACAATAATAAACCAATACCAATACCAATACACTTTGCAATTTAGAAAACTGAGAGGTGATCTTATTAAGAAAGGTAAGATTCTGAGGGGAGGACGGGGCATCTGGAGCTGGAGGGTAGTTTCCGGATAAGAAGTTGCCCACTTAAGAGGGAGATGAGGAGGAACTTCTCTTGGAGGGTTGTGAATCTCTGGAATTTGCTCTGCCAGAGCTGTATGGAGGGTGAATCACTGAATGTACTCACAGCTCAGGGACAGTTTTGGTCTATAGGAGAGTCATTGGTTATGGGAAACAGGCAGGAGAGTGGAGCTGAGGCCAGGATCAGATCAGCCACGATCTTTTTGAATGGTGTAAGGCCAACTCCTGCTCCCATTTCTTCAGTTAAAGAGCATGGAACAGTACAGCAAAGAATAGGCCCTTTGGCCCACGATGTTGATACAGCTAATCCCTCCTACCTACAGAATGCCCATATCCCTCTAATTTCCTCTCATTCATGTGCCCATCCAAGCTCCTCTTAAAAGCCCCCAATGAATTTGCCTCCACCACTCTATCAAGCAACACATTCCAGGCATCCACCACTCTCAGTAAAAAAACTTACCCCTGACGTCTGTTCTGAACCTACCCCTTCTCCCCTTAAATGCATGTCTTTCTTAAATTCTTTTCTGCTTTTTTTTCATAATTTATCCATTACTTGGGATCTGTTGTTGGAAAAACAAGCATTTATTGCCCATCCCTAATTGCCCCTGAATGGAGTGGTTTGCTGGAACATTTCAAAGGGCACTTAAGAAGAAACTACATTGTGGAAGTCACACAGAGGCCAGACAAGGTAAGGATGGCAGGTTTCCTCCTCTGAAGAACATTAGTGAACCCGATGGATTTTCACAACAGTCTGCTGGCTTTATGGTCACCATTACAAGTGTTTAGCCTTATTAATTCCAGATTTACAACTCAATTTAAGTTCCCCAACTATGTGATTGTATTTAACTCCAGAATCTAGAATATTAGTCAGGAGCTCTAAACGTTACTGAACCTGCTTCCAAGTTGCAGAATCTGCTCCCACCATCAGGTTTTACAATTAATTCCAACACTTCATTGATCTGTTCAAGGTTATACATCTAGTCCATCATCATTCTTGTTTCAATTAACCTCCTGCCAAAGTTTTCTAGTTGGAAATTGGTGAAGCAGCCAGCATAATCAAAGACCCCACCCACCCAGGTCATTCTCTCTTCTCCCCTCTCCCATCAGGCAGAAAATACAGGAGCCTAAGGGCACATACCACCAGGCTCAAGGACAGCTTCTATCCCACGGTGGTAAGACTATTGAATGGTTCCCTTATACGATGAGATGGACTCTTGACCTCACAATCTCCCTTGTTATGACCTTGCACCTCATTGCCTCCCTGCACCGCACTTCCTCTGTAGCTGTGACACTTTGCTCTGTATTCAGTTATTGATTTTACCCTGCACTACCTCAATGCACTGTGTAATGAGTTGATCTGTAGGAACGGTATGCAAGACAAGTTTTTCACTGTACCTCGGTACAAGTAACAATAGTAAACCAATACCAATACCAATAGCTGTTGAGACTTTCAATGTAAAAGAATATATCCAGAGGTCAGGATCTAGGGAAGGAGTTCAAATCCCACCATGATGGCTGAGGAATTTAAATTCATGTAATTAAATAAATCTGGGATTGATATTAAGCAACAACCCTTTCTGGGAAATAAACCTTCCATCCCAGACCCATGGATCTCCAGACCAATCTTATGTCTTTGCACTGTACTGCTGTTGAAAAACAACAAATCTCACATCAGATGTCAGTGATAAATCTGGTTCTGAAATTGGTAAATTGGTTTGTCATTGTCACCTGTACTGAGATACAGTGAAAAGCTTTGTTTTGCATGCCATCCATGCAGATCATTTCATTACAACAGTGCATTGAGGTAGTACAAGGGAAAATAATAAGGGAATACAGAATAAAGTGTTACAGTTACAGAGAAAGAGCAGTGCAGGCAGACAATAAGGTGCAAGGCCATGATGAGGTAGATTGTGAGGTCAAGAGTCCATTTTATTGTACTAGGGAACCATTCAATAGTCTTATAATGGTGGGATGGAAGCTGTCCTTGAGCCTGGTGGTAAGGCTTTTGTATCTTCTGCCCGATGGGAGGGGGGAGAAGATAGAATGACTGCTCAGATCAGGCAGTTAGGGGCGGATAATAAATGCAGGCACTGTCAGTAATGATGAAGGAACAAAAAGGAAATCCAAGTGGTTTGAAATGTGACAAAGAGGTGATACCTGAGTTCAGAGAAGCTCTCAGGAAAACCTGTGAACCAGAGCCCTTGAGAATTAGACACAGCTGGTGTCGCTATGGGAATGTGCCCTGATAACCCCAAGTGTCATTAAACCAACACAATATTTGTGACATTCTTTGTTATCTTGAATCATTCCTGGACCTTAAAATTATTGCAATCATTTTACACGTGCTGGTAGTGTAGAATAGTACCCTGAGACATGTGCAGGAGGAAAGTCAAAGAGTAATTGGTAAATTGGTCTATTATTGTCACATGTACCGAGGTACAGTGAAAAACTTTGCTTTGCCTGCCATCCATACAGATCATTTCACAACATCTGGCTCTGCAAATGAGAATCAGAAAGGAAATATTTACTTGCTCAAAACAGGGGCCGGTGGAAGTGGCGGCAGGGGAGGTGCCCCGACTTTGCTTGAATTAATGTTCCCGCTCTGGGTGGCTGACAGCCTTGGTGTTTGGACTTCATTGAGTGAGTGCTGGCAGTCGGGATCGCAGGCCATTTGCTCTGGACCAGTTTGGAAGCTCATGATTGCAGTGCGGGTGAGCAAGTGCCGATCTTACCTTTGCCTTCTCAAGTTGTGCCAAAGCCTGTCGCTCCGCTTCTTTGCGTAATGCCTCCCTGTCCTCCTCCAGAGAGATGTCAGAGTCTGATGGACGACTGGTGTAGGAGTCAGCTGAACCCTGAGCAGGAAACACAGGAAACAGGTTTCAGTATCTGGTCGCATGTGGATTCTCCCTTGCCCTATATATTGCGATCCACATTGGCAATTCTTTGGCACAACAGGAGCACATTTTGGCACAGCCGGAAGACCTGCTGTCTCACAGCTCCAGCAACTCGGGTTGGATACTGACCTCCGCTGCTGTCTGTGTGGGTTCGTACGTTCTCCCTGTGACCACGTGGGTTTCCCCCGGGTGCTCCGGTTTTCTCCCCCATCCCAAAGATGTGCGGTTTGATAGGTTAATTGGCCATTGTAAATTGCCCCCAGTGTGTAGGTGAGTGGTCGAGTCCGGGGGGAAGTAACGGGAATATAGGGGGAACAAAATGGGATTAGTGTAGGATTGTTTAAATGGGTGTTTGATGGTCAGCACGGATGTGATGGTTGGAAGGGCCTGTTTCTGTGCTGTATATGACATCATTAATATATAACTGCTCTTTTAAACAAAACACAATATTTATAGTAGTGCTATATACCCAGCAATAATCATTTTGAAGCTGGTTTGAATGAGGTAGAGTGTTGTGGACTTAAGCCTCTTACATACTTCACACTTCACAGAGTGTGTGAGAGAGTGTGTGAGTGTGTGTGTGAGAGTGTGTGAGTGTGTGTGTGTGAGAGAGAGTGTGTGAGAGAGTGTGTGTGAGAGAGTGTGTGAGAGTGTGTGTGTGTGAGAGAGAGTGTGTGTGTATATGTTTGTGTGTGTGCAAGTGTGTGAGTGTGTGTGAGTGTGTGTGAGAGAGTGTGTGTGAGAGAGTGTGTGTGAGAGAGTGTGTGAGAGTGTGTGTGTGTGTGAGAGAGAGTGTGAGTGTGTGTGTGAGAGAGTGTGTGTGAGAGAGTGTGTGAGTGTGTGTGAGAGAGTGTGTGTGTGTGTGTATATGTTTGTGTGTGTGCAAGTGTGTGAGTGTGTATGAGTGTGTGTGAGTGAGTGTGTGTGTGTGTGTGTGTGTGTGTGTGTATGTTTGTGTGTGAGCACGAGTGTGTGTGTCATATTTTTGTGTCATCAGCAAACAGGGCCGTTACATTTGGTTCCGCGAGGAGGAACTGTGTTTTCCTGCTCTGCTTTCTATCTGTCAACTAACTCTCGGTCTACGTTTCCCTATTCTCCTCAATTCCCTGTTGTCTGACTTTGCAGCAACTTCCTAAGTGGAACATTTTTGCAAGCCTGCCAAAAATCCTAATATATCACATCCAGTGGTTCTCCTTGTCTACTGGATACATCCTCAAAAATCTCGAAGGGATTAGTCAAACATAAGAGTAATAGAGTTATAGAGTCACAGAGTTATACAGCACGGAAACAGGCCCTTCAGCCAACTCATCCACGTCGACCAAGTTGTCTACTTGAGCTAATCCTAATTCCCTGTATTTGGCTCATATCCCTCCAAACCGTTCCTACCCATGTACCTGTCTAACGGTCTTTTAAACATTGTAGTTGTGCTCACCTCTACCGCTTCCTCTGGCTTCACTTAGTTTTGTAAAATCATACAGACCCTGCTCAGTCATAATATTTTCTAAGTGTCTTGATACCACACATCTTTTGCTATAGATTCCAACATTTTCCCAACTACTGATGTTGCACCACTCTCCAATCTTCAAGAACCAACCCAGAACCTATAGCATATTGGAAGATGATAAATGGACCATCCACAATCTCCAAAGCCACCTCTTTCATTGGATGTACAGTCTTCGTGATTTATCAGTTTCCAAGCTCAGTAATACTGGAGAAACAAAGGACTGCAGATGCTGGAATCTAGATGAAAAATATGATGATGCTGGAGGAACTCAGCAGGCCAGGCAGCCACCGCGGAGAAAAGCAGGCGGTCGACGTTTCAGGTCAGGACCCTCTTCAGGACTGAAGATAGGAAAAGGCAAAGCCCAATATATAGGAGGGAAATATCCCCCCTTTTTTCCTCTCTCTCCTTAGCTTTGACTCATCCCCTGGTGGATCTGCTCTCCCCTCCTCTCCCACACCTGCCCATCACTATCTCTTACCTCCATCTACCTTACGCCCACCCCGCCTCCCCTCTTCTGTCCACCTATCACTGCTCTGCTTTTCCCTCCTATATACTGGGCTTCCCCTTTTCCTATCTTCAGTCCTGAAGAAGGGTCCTGACCCGAAACGTTGACCGCCTGCTTTTCTCCACGGATGCTGCCTGGCCTGCTGGGTTCCTCCAGCATCATCATAGTGTTTTTCATCCAAGCTCAGTAACTTCTCCTGTTATACTTGTTTGCTAATGCAAATTTATTTCACTTTCTCATTTGCAGTGGATCTTTGTTTTTGCAGAACTTCTGGCAGTTTTTTTGTGCCTTTTTCCTTGAAAACAGTCACAACGTATTTGTTTAATTCCTCCATTATTTCCCATCATAATTATGTCATAATCAGCTTCCCTGTGATCACTCAGCAAAAAGATATTCATCCCTTGCAATGATCAGCTCCTGTGTTCTGGAAGCTTACCAGAAATTATTCATCACACATCAGGCAAGGAATGAGGGCAAGTTATTATGGAGTGCCAGCGGAGAGGTCCTTGGTCAAATACACCGTTGGGGAGACTTATTCCTCTCTAGGTGTGTACAAGGACAGAGACCTTGAGGTCTCCGTTGACATGGCAGGCAATCGGTAGAGAGGTGATCTCATAGTTCAATCAAGATTAAAACTAATTACTCTTGGAAATTTATTAAGATATTAGCATAATTGGCTAATGGTCATTTTATAAACCTGACACAATGATAAACATGACTACTGGTATATTATTGTGATGCTGAGTAAGGAACTATATTCCTAGATGTATTCATACTATTTGTACTTGGACTGCATTACTCAATGGTGCCCCATAAAAAGAGTATTGTGTTACTGAGAGGAGCACAGGGCATGAAGGCTGAGGAGTGAACCAACCAACCTCAGTCTAGAAATCCAATGAACAAAGAGGACTCTGGAAGTAAACAAAGCCTAGCATGGTGGGTCAGGTAGTTGAAAGGAAACAAAAATCTGCATTGGATGAAGGTGGGAGCACTGTGTTGAAGGAAAACCAAAACTAGCTTATGGTGTGAAAAATGGCCATGATCTCTGCACCATTTTGGCACAGATTGGACTCGGAACTTAATGACATTGTAGCACCGTCCAGAACCTTTAGACAATGAAGAGCACTGGTGAGTGAAGTGGCCCATCAAGTAAAGGCAAAATATTTACACCTAACCATAGAGCTCCTGCTTCAGTCTCACAGTATTCACTTCACACTTGCTACTGGGCACATAATCCAGGACGACACTGCCAAGTGGTACTGTGTCATTACAGGTGGTTTTCCAAGTGACACTGCTGACTGGCCTGCTCTCTGAGACCAATGTAAAAGATCTCATGTCATTTCCAATAAGATTCTCCCAGTGCCCTGGCCAATTACCTTTCATTCAGTACCATCAAAGACAGACTAACTTGGCACGTAACTCATTGCTGTTTTTGATGGCTTCCTGTACACAGACTGGCTTTTGACTTTCATCACAAAACCACAGTCACGTCATTTTGAAGGTTATTAATTGCGCGTAGATACTTTGGACATTCTGCAGATGTGACATTACACAGAAGGATATGTAGAGCCAAAACAGGCTAACTGGCACATGAGGTGATGGGTATTTATGGTTAGCTGGAACCTCCTCCCGCCTATCAACATAAACCCCTTCCTCATTAAGTGCTTATTTTGCCCTCCTTAAAGAAGGGCCCTCAACTTCTTCACATACCAGCAAGCTCCAAGATGGAGTTTCATTTGTATTCCCCGTTTGATCTCTTGACTAAATAATCCATCAGAGCCTTTCATAATTTTGAAGGCCTGTCTTAGGCCATACCTCAGCCACCTTTGATGATACAGTTGTCTCAGCAACAACTGAACAGTTTGGGCTTTTGCTCTCTAGAGTTTAGGAAACTGAAAGGTGTATAGGGCGTTGGTGAGACCACAGTTGGTGCATTGGTTAAGGAGAGATATATGTCCATCGGGGGCAGTGCAATGATTACCAGGGTGATTCCTGGATAAATAGGTTGTCTTGTGAGAATAGATTGAGTAAATTTGGCCCATACTCTTCGGAGTTGAGAATGAGAGGTGACCTTTGTGAAACACACAGAATTCTGAGCGGGCAACAGGGCAGGTGTCTCCCTGGTTTTGGAATCTTGGACAAGGGGGAGTTGTCTCTGGATAAAAGCACTCCCATTTAAGAATGAGATGAGGAACAATCTAATTCTCTTGTAAAATTATGAATTTTTTGGAAAACCGTATCCTGGACAGTTGGGAGACTGAGTCACTGACTATACAGATTGAAAGATTTTGGAACATCGAGGACCCAAGGGGTATGGTACAGGAAAGTGGAGCTTGGCAAAAATCAGATCAGCCAGATCCTAGAGTCATAGAGCACATAAAATAGGCCCTTTGGTCCACCGAGTCCACATCAATCATCAAGCACACATTTCCACTAATCATAAACTAATGCCACTTCATTCTCCCCACACACCCATGAACTCCCCATGGATTCTGCCACTCACCTGTACACTAGCAGCAATTAACCCACACATGTTTGGGATGTTGGCGAAAACTGGAGCAAAACCCACGCGGCCACATGGAAAACACGCAAACTTCACGCAGTCAGGATTGAACCTGGGATGGTGCAGCTGAGAGGCAATGGCTCTCACGATTGTGCTGCCCTTATTGAATGGTGGAGCAGGTTCAGTGGGTGGGGAGGGGTGATGGCTCCTATTCTTATTTCATATGGTTATTACAGACCCAGCCTGTTTACCCCCTCCCTGAAAAGCTATCACTTTTGTACAATGTTTTGTACCATCTCCAGTACTTCTATATTGTTTTCATAATCTAGAGAATGGTGACATACACGTGCAGTTATCCTCTACTGGGCAGGCACAGTAGTGTAGCGGTTAGCGTAACGCTTTACAGCACCAGCGACCTGGGTTCAAATCCGGCTGCTGTCTGTAAGGGGTTTGTATGTTCTCCCCGTGTCTGCGTGGGTTTCCTCCGGGTGCTCCGGTTTCCTCCCACATTCCAAAGACCTACGGGTTAGGAAGTTGTGGGCATGCTATGTTGGCGCCGGAAGTGTGGCGACACTTGCGGTTTGCCCCTAGAACACTATGCAAAAAGATGTATTTCATTGTGTGTTTTGATGTACATGTGACTAACAAAGATATCTTATCTTAACCAGTGAGCAGAGCACCATCAGTAAGGCTCAGTTTATTGATTGACACAATGGCACAGAACTTTCACTCAGTGGTGAAGTAACAGTTGACTTTAGTGCAAACTGACCCCAAATATCGAATGGTCTTTGTGCAAGACGGCACTGCTTCTCCCCCATTAGGAAGGGGCTCACAAGCATCCAAGGAGTCTGATGTTGTCAATGTGACTGAGCAGCCAATCACGTTCAAGAATTCTCACATATGGTAAAGGCAGGAGCGAGAACCGTTATAACTACCTTCTTCTTAGTAACTAACTTTTCACAGAGAGCAAAGTAAAGATGAGATTAAAATGCTGAACTTTCATAATAAGCATGAAAAAAAAATTAAAAGTCCTTGACCTAGAAATTCATCCCATAGTCCAGTAATCCCATACATAGTAATCTGCTTCTGAAATTCCTTCCATTAAGGTCAACACAATGAATTTCAAGGTCGGATATAATGCACTTATACCATCGTTTGCTGCTACAGGTTGGCATGAATTTCTCAACTATTAATATTTCTACATAAAATTATTCTTTTTGTTAGGGCCACTTTGCTAAGTGCTAATTATGACTATTCAGTGGAAAAGGCAACAAATGGTTGGAGGAGACGCAGTGAATTATTGACTGCAACCTTGGGACTTCAACAATAAAATGCAAGTATGAAGATCCCAAACTTTCTATCAATTTCATGGTCCAATTGTTTCGTGGGCATTAACACAGTGAAATCTGAAAGACTAGGCCATAATACCTTGACTAACAAAAGGCCACGATGAACTAACTTAGAGTGTCAGCGGAGATTGATAGGTTCTTGATTAGTAAGGGCATCAAAGGTTATGGGAGGAGGGCAGGAGAATCGGGTTGAGAGGGAAAAATAAATCAGCCACGATCGAATGGCGGAGCAGACTCGATAGGCCAAATGGCCTAATTATGCTCCTATGTCTTTTGGAGATCATGGCAGATCCTTTACCTCAGTGCAACTTTCCTGCACTGACCCTTGTCTCCCTTAAGATCTAAAAACCTACCAATCTGTCTAAAATATACCCAGCAAATGAGTCTCCACAGTCATATTGAGTAGAGAATTTCATAGATTCATCACTCTTTGTGTGAAGAAATCTCTTCTTTGCCCTGAATGGCCACTTATTTTGACGCAGTGACCCCAAATTCCAGATAAACTCTCCGATCAGAGGAGACATTGACCTTGTCAAGCCTTGGAAGAACTTCTTTCTCTTTTCCTTAACAAGTTTCAGCAGAAAATTATGATTGACTTGCTTCAAGTCTTTTGGAATTGCTCAAATCAGCATACAGGAGAGAGGTGAATGGAAAGGGTCCAAGTAGCTTTTGAAATGGGCTTTTGACAGACAGCTCTACTTTTGGGGAAGATGATTTGCCATAATACCTATACTGGAAGATTGAAATGTCACACCAGTCTCTCCTCAGAGTGAGCAGCAGCTGTTCAGGGAAGGTGATGCCCTGTACATGTGGCTGAAAGGGGGCATCAAGGCAAGAAGGTCCTGCTGTTCTCGCACCTTGTCAGTGCAGAACAGTCTTGTGGCAATGATATTGGAATGAGCAATGCATACTGCAGGACATCACTGCAAGTGATTGGTGACCTCCATCACCACGAGCCTGGAGTCGCGCACTTAGAATAATACAGTATGGAACCTGGCCATTCGGCCCACTGTAACCATGCTGACTGGGCACCCATCCGTATTAATCCCAGCTTCCAGCCGTTCTCCCATAGCCTTCTAACCCTGCTTGCCCAGACACTTCTTGAATGTTGGCAGTGACTCTGCTTCCACTATTCCAGGTAATCACCACTCTCTGGATGAAAAAGATCTCCCTCAAATCCCCTCTTCCCCCTAAATCTAAGTCCTCTGATATGGGGAAAAGTTTCCTGCAGTCTACCCTATCTGGACCCTCATAATTTTATGTACTTCAATCACGTCCCCCCTTCGCCTCCTCTGCTCCAGAGGAAACAGACCTAGCCCCTCCATCCTCTCCTTATAGCTCCATCCCTGATGAATCTCTTCTGCACCCTCTCCTAATTCAATTCACAGAAGTGACATGGTTGGGTTTTTAAAAATAAACATCAGCACATAACACACAAAAATATTGTGCCTCATGACAGTATTTATATTTCCTTCTCATCAGTGTTGTACAATGTTCTAATTGTGGGAGGCAAGTACTGGGAGCCAGAGTCAGGAACCAATGATCGAAGTTACAATCCCTTCACAACAGCTGAGGAATTTCGATTCAGTTACATAAATCTGGAATTTTGGTAAAATTAATCAAGAAAACTCTGTGTCGTCATTAAAGCCCATCTAGATCACTAGTGTTGTTCAGGGGAGTAAATCAGTTATCCTTACCCCTGGTCTATATATGACTCCAGATCTATCAATGCACTTGATTGTTAACTGACTGGGTGGCACGGTAGTGTAGCGGTTAGCGTAACGCTATTACAGTGCCAGAGACCTGGGTTCAATTCCGACCACTGTCTGAAAGGAGTTTGTACGTTCTCCCCATGACTGTGTGGGTTTCCTCTGGGTGCTCCGGTTTCCTCCCACATTCCAAAGACGCATGGGTTAGGAGGTTGTGGGCATGCTATGTTGGCGCTGGAAGCGTGGCGACACTTGCGGGCTGCCCCCAGAACATTTTACGCAAAAGATGCATTTTACTCCGTGCTTCGATGTATATGTGACTAATAAAGAAATCTTATTTTATCCTCAGCTTGGGGGAGCCAGGGAATTAGACAGTAAATACCAGCATTGCAGTGTCACCGCTCTCCTCCCACTGATAACCAAAGACTCAGCACACAAACAGTCTTTGAACCATTGCTAAGCTGGCTCTCAAAAAGAGTGTGTGTTGCCCATTTATTTTGTTTCTTCTCCCTGGTCCCTCAATCTTCTTTTATTCCCCTTTTGAAAATTACGATCAGCTCTGTCTGCTGTCAGAACGGATCGGGTTAGCAACCATGGGATTTTGACGGAAGTCCTCTTTACGGGAGAGTGACCTGCCGCTATAGTTGTATTGTAAGGCTGCCAGATTTCGACCACACCATTGAGACAATACAGCTGTTCACTGTGTGGCTGCCAGGAAGAAAAACTTGATACAGAGCACAGTGCAGATAGGTTTGATTTAAACCAGTTCCCATTGCAGTCATTTCTATGTTGTACGGCAATTCATATTTTAATCAGAGGCATTAACTCATAAACCACTGAAGACCGTTCCAGTAGTTCATAAGAAATAGCAGGTGTAGGACACATTGAGCCTGCTCTGCCATTCAGCAAGATTATGACTGACCTTGGCCTCAACTCTACTTTCCTGCCTGATCGCCATGATTCCTCGATTCCCCTTAGTCTAAAAATGTCTCTGTCTCTGCCTTGAATAAATTCACTATCTCCACACCTCTCTGGGTTACAGAATTTCAAACACACACGAATCTCTGAGAGAGGAAAGTCCTCCTCATCTCAGCCTTAAACTGGGGACTCTTTATTCTGGGATAATGTCCCCTGGTTTTGGAATCCCTCATGAGGGAAACATCCCTTCAGAATCCACTCTATCAAAAGCCTCCAGAATCTTGTATGGTCTAAGTTCGCTTTTCATTCTTCTAAATTCCATAGATGGGTCCAATCTACTCAGTCTATCCCTGTGAGACAATCTGCTCACCCATATGTAAACCTGGTGAACCTTCTTTGCCCTGCCGCAAATTTGTGGGCCAAAGGGCCTGTTCCTGTGCTGTATTGTTCTATGTTCTCTAAGGAGAACATCATAGCCTGGTATAGAGGCTACAGTGCACAGGATCACAAGAGGCTGCAGAGGGTTGCAGACTCAGCCAATCTCACCACAGGCACAACCCTCCCCACCATCGAGGACATCTTCAAGAGGTGGTGCCTCAAGAAGGTGGCATCTATCACTAAGGACCCTCAGCATCCAGGACATGCCCTCTTCACGATAATACCACTGGGGAGGAGGTACAGGAGCCTGAAGACCCACACTGAATGATTTAGGAACAGCTTCTTCCCCTCTGCCATCAGATTTCTGAACGGTCCATGAACCCATGAACACTACTTTGTAATTCCTTTTTTTTTGCAATATTTATTTATTTTGTAATTTCTAGTAGTTTTATGTCTTTGCACTGTAGTGCTGCCTCAAAACAACATACAGTATAAGTCAGTGATAATCAACCTGATTCTGAGACCAAAATGCTATGTAGTACACCAGGTGTGGCCTTACCAGCACTCTTTACAAATGCAGCAAGATTTCCTTACTTTTGTACTCCACCCCTCTTGCAACAAAGAGTCAAGTAGTTCATGCTTTTTTTAATTACTTGTTATATCTGCATTTCTTATACAAGGACACCCAGCCCACTCTGACAACAGGAATTCAATAATCTCACATGGTTTAAATATTCTGTGCTTATTTCCCCTTAGTCCTGATTTCTCAGAAGAAGTAGGTTTTCCATTCCCTACCCATCAACTTCTTTTGAGATCATTTAGAGTCTTTTGGTCTCTTCTGCCAGAGTCATCAGAGCTCTCATCTCTCTCCTTTGCCGGTAACTGTCAGTCTCCAGGTCTCACCCACTAATTCTGAAAACAAGCCTCCAAGACTGAAGTGCAGGGTGTCAGATTGTAAATCTGACCTTTATCTGTATACATAAGATGTGATTCTGTGAGTACTGTGTGTTCCTTGACAAGGCTGTGCAACAGCTCTCCCAGCTTAAACACCTGTCCCTAGATGTTTAGAGTCACACAGTACGGAAACAGACCCTTCGGCCCACAAAGTCTATGCTATCAAGCACCTATCTACACTGATCCCATTTTATTCTCCCCACATTCCTATCAGCTATCCCGAGATTCTATTATCCACATACACACTGGGAACAATTAACAGCGGCCAATTAACCTACCAACCCACTTAAATTTGGGATGTGGGAGCAAACTAGTGCACTTGGAGGTAAACCCATGCAGATACATAGAGTCATAGAGCAGTACAGTATGGACACAGGCCCTTCGGCCCAACCAGTTCATGGAGACCACAGTGCCCACCCATCTAGTCCCAACTTCCTGCGTTCGGCCCATATCCCTCCATGCCCTGCCCCTGCATGTACCTATCCAAGTGCTTCTTAAATGACACTATTGAACCTGCCTCAACCGTTTCCTCTGGCAGCTTGTTCCTTAGACTCACCACCCTTTGCATGAAAAAGTTGCCCCTCAAGTTCTTTTTAAATCTTTCCCCTCCCACCCCTAAATCTATGCCCCCTAGTTTTGGACTTCCCTACCCTGGGGAAAAGACTGTTATCATCCACCTTATCTATCCCCTATAAGATCAGGGAGAATGGGCAAACTCCACACAGACAGCATCAGAGGTCAGGATTGAACCCGGGTCTCTGGAGCTGTGAGGAGGACTTTGCTGTTATGCTGTGCTATTTATACAGTTGGACATCACAGTGTCCCATTTACAGGCCCACAAGGAATCTCAATGATACACAACAGGCTGAAGGATCCATTTCTGCACTGTGACCCTATGACTCTGTGACAACTGTAACATTTCAGCTACACATCATTTCAACTTTCAGCTATTATGATATTGCAATTAGAGGCAGCCATTTTATCTCAATAATGGCTTTAGAACGTCAAATACAGCGGGCTTCAGGACCTGAATTACAGAGCTGCATGGCCCCTCAACAGCAGCCAGACCTGCAACCTCGACAATTTAAAGCTTCATTGGCCTCAATAATGGACCCTCATAGGGACTGGGGATGTGAGAACTTGGTTGATGGTGTGTGTCAATATTGTTCCATATCGTGCATTGATTAAATCCCATTGAAGTATTATTGCCTGGAAATTCAATTGTAAATGATATTTTTTCAGCATTGTGCAAATGAAAATATTTCTTCTCGGGGTGAGAAACCACCATTTTTGGGTTATTTTGGCTTCCCTTCGGATATTTGACCTGGTACTTTCAGCCACGTCCTTCTGACGCTCCTGTGGCAGCTTCCATTGTGGATGCACAGTTCCCCAGTCTCAGGGGACTGAGACCCTCACCCCCTCACTCCCTACCAACCACCCCTCTACCCCACCACCATCATCCACAGGACTTTGGCCTTCTCCCACCTCCAGCTCCATCCGAGCCAATGAACCACTAAGTCCAGTTCACTAGTCAGTGGTGAACCCCCCTGAAGTGTCACCTACTCCTCCCAATTGGGCGTATGAGAATTTCTTGTTCTCTTGAAGGGTCTCTGACCTAAAATGTTAACTCTGTTTCTCCTTCCACAGATGCTGCCTGACTTGCTGAGTGTTTCCAGCATTTTCTGTTTTTATTTCAGATTTCCAGCATCTGCAGTTTTTTTTTATCTTCATCTAGAATTTCTAGGCCTGGTATCTCTGTTACCAGATGTTCTTCAGTCTCTTTCCTTTGGCCTTTTGCACTAAAATTTCAAATGTCTACAACTCCCAGATCACGGGAAAGGATGGATACTCACTTAAGGAGGCTGGAGAACAAATTCCAGACTGATTCTGCTGTGCAGTGTCAAGGTGGTGCTGCACTGTCAGAGGTACCAGTTCATGAAATCATACAGCACAGAAACAGGCCCTTTTGCCCACCTTTAAGTACCCATCTGCACGATTGGTGTTGGTTTATTATTGAGATACTGTGAAAAACTTTAGTTTGAGTGTCATCCAGATGGATCATGCTGTACATAATCACATCGAGGTAGTAAAAAGGAAAACACAATGCAGAATATAGTGTTGCAGCTACAGAGAGAGTGCAGTGCAGGCAGACAAATAAAGTGCAAGGGCCACGACAAGCATTTAGTCCACAGCCTTCTATCCCTTGGTGATTCAAGTGCTCATCTGGACACTTCTTAAGTGTTGTGGGAGGATCTTCCTCCACCACCCTCTTAGGCAGTGCACTTCAGACTGCAACCAATCCCTGGGTGAAAAAACCTTTCCTCAGGTCCCCTCTCATGTTTGTTTGCCCCACCTTAAACCTAAGTCCTCTGGTTTTAGAAGTCTCTGTTCTGGAGAGAAGTTTCTCACTATCCATCATATCTATGCCTCTCATAATCTTGTATATATTGAAATATACAAAATTATGAGAGGCATAATTGTATACAATATATACAAAATATGTACAATATATACAAAATTGTATAACCCTGGATTCCTCAACAGTTCAGAAATCTGTCCGTTCTCCCTCAACTTAATGACTCAGCATTCACAGCTCTCTGTAATGGCAAATGTTAAACCTGGTCCCCTCAAGTGAACAAAAGATTATACAGTATTGTCTCTCCTCAAACTTCAGCAGGAAGCTCCTGGCTAACTTTTACCCCTCAATCATCACAGCAGATTGTCATGGTCACATCCCATGCTTGTGGGATCTTGCTGTGTCACCTTGTCACATTACATGAACAACTGGCTGCAAAAATTGCATGTTATCCCCTTACATCGAATCCCACACTGCTAATAATATTGTTGCTGCTAAACTGCAGCGTAAGTTTAAAGCAATTTTTTTGCTGAAAGTGGTAAAATGCACGCTTCCAATATTTTATGGTTTGATCACTAATTGAAGATTACACAGTGAGGCAATATGCTTTGCTGCACACTAACTGACGTTGATTGTGTTACAAACTCTATGTCTCAAAGCTTTATGGCCACTTGTACTGTAATTGCTTTTCTCATGAAGAAAGCAGCAATGGAGTGAAAGACTGCACAGATGCCCAATGATTTACTATGCAGTAGCTCACTCTGACTGGAGGATGCAGGTACAGAGGGCAGATTCTCCTGTTGCTTCACTTAGGGAGGGTTATTAGTTTCCCAGATTTGAAGGGAAAAGAAGAACGTGCTTTCTTGTCAGAAAGTCCCCCCGAATTTCTGCACCAAGCTCAAAATTAGGGTAAAGTCCATGTGGAGCCTGGCTAATTCTCTAAATTGTTCTTCGATTGTAGCTCTGCAAACTGCCCTGAGAGGCGTTGATATGTGATAGATATCAGAGTAGTTGCATTTGTTCCTTTTGTTATAATGGGTGTGGAAACACACTGGCTAAGTTACTCTTCTTGACCATTGATCTGAAGGGACAGGTCTGAATGGCAGCTGTCGAACTTAAATTAAATAAATACATCCACAATTTAAACAGAAAGTTCATCTCAGTAATGGTAGCTGTAAAGCTACTGGATTGTTGTAAAAACCCATCTCTTCACTGATGTGTTTCAGGGAAGGAATTTGCCCAGTCGGGCCAATATACGACTCCTGGCCCAGCAATGTGACTGATCCATACAAATGGTCCTGCACTTCAGGGGGACTTAGGGATGGACAATAAATGCTGGCATTTTGCCAGCAACGTCTGCATCCCCTCAATGAGGAAATAAAAAACTCCAAGCCATGCAAAGTGATGTTTACCTCTCACTCTCCATCTTTGATATATAAAGAGGATTATTGGTTCACAAGCTGGCACAAAATTGTGTCCGACTTTAATAGTGATATCATGCAAGGAACAAGAGTAGAGATATTGGAAGGAAGAGGGAGAAATTGATTGTGATGTTCTGTATAAAATGTTGGGATGATCACGATGGTGATCTTCATGAGGACTCCACTCTGTGGGTGGGACGTTGAGGCACCAGGGAAGGCATAGCATGGATATCAAGACTTATTTGGTAGCAGAAAACATAAATACAAAGTATGACTTCAAAAACTGGAGCTTTTTGTGTCAGAAGGGAGAAGATTATGAAGAGATTTCGCTTCTTAAATGGTGACAGATTGGAAAGGGATAGTGTTTATGGGCTTCAACAAATCACTGGAAGTTTGTGTGTAGGTACAGCCAGCCATTGAGAGGGGAAATGGTATGTTGGCCTGCACTGCAAGAGAATTTGCGTACAAGAGCCAAGATGAGTTACTACAGTTATATAGACCCCTGGTGAGACTGCTCGTGGAATATTGTGCACAGGACTCATCTATTATTCTATTGGTCTCGGCTTTAAAATGGTTAACTGAACTAACATCAGCTGTGGAAGACACAAGAGACTGCAGATGCTGGGATCTGGATCAACAAACAACTTTCTGGATTCAGTGGGTTGAGCAGCATCTTGGGGGGGGGGAAGGAATTGTCAACGTTTCAGGTCGAAACTTAGTCCTGGTGCAGGCTTTCGACATGAAATTTCAACAATTCATTTCCCCTCACAGATGCTGCTCGACCCGCTGAGTTCCTCCAGCAGATTGTTTGCAACAGCAGCTGATTTTTGTGGGAGAATATCCTGAGTTACAGCAGCGACTACAATTCGAGGATATGCCACTACCTGTAAAACATTTTGTGAAATGCTGGAAAGGATATGAAAGCTGCTTGACAAATGTGTGAGGGTGTTTCCTCACTTTTATCCTCCATTGTCTGGTTCTCAAAGTTTTGTCCTGGCAGTGGAACAAGCTGCTCCCTGTCTATCCCCTCAGATCCTAGCACAGTTAGTACAGCTGCTGCCTCGCAGCTCCAGTGACCCAGGTTCAGTCCTGACCTCTGGTGCCGTCTGTGTGGAGTTTGCACGTTCTCCCTGTGTGGGTTTCTTCTGGATATCCAGTTTCCTCTCACATCCCAAGGATTGTGGAGTTTGGTAGGTTAGCTTGCCACTGTAAACCAGTGTCGGCAGATGTTGGGTGAATCAGAGTGCAGTTAATGGTATTTGAGATAGAGAATAGGTTGCGAGGTGGTAACTGGGGAAATGGGATCGATGGGAATGCTCTGAGAGCCTGCATAGATCTCATGGTCCATGTGGTCTCTTTCTATGCCATAAGAAAATATCCCGGCAGCATATAACCACATGGGACATTGCTGTCACATGTTCACCATCCCTTTCTCAGAACTACAACTTTTTAATCTTTTTGTGTCCAATCCTTAAAAATGTTCATTCTCTTTCAATTTGTACTTATCTGCAGTAGAAGATGACTAAATGCCTCAGTTGCAATTTACTTCCACAACAATTGACCTTTCTCTTGTAGACAGGGATCTAAATATGAAAGAACAGCACAGAACAATCTATTTCATTCTTCATGTGAGTTAGTTCCTTGTTGACTTGTTTGTGTCGAGAGAATCAAGGTTCTCTGCAAATGGCAGCTGAAGAGAATTCAAACTATTCAACAGTTCAAAAGCAGCCTGATAGTTACCCAGTGAACTATCTGCTAACTTGCCTGCCACCCTAAGACTCACAGAGTTGAATACCAGGGCACTTGACAGCAGTCGTGAGTCACTCACAATGACTTGTTTCTAGCCGGAAGCTTTGAGGTCACACAAAAACGTTCTTACTCTAGCACAGTGTGGGGTGAAGCCAAATACATGCCCCGAATATGTCACTATTTTTGGCAGCCAATCATAGGGCAGAAGCCATGAAGCTCCAGGGCTGCCAACTCTGATTGGACACATTCCTGGGAGTCCCATCTGTCTCCAACTGCCCCACCCAATCAAATAACTTCTCATTCCCCTACCCTCATCACCAATATTACGTGTAATTATAAGCACTGGTATTCACAGAAAATGGAGAAGGAATTACAATGGAGGAGAACTTTTCCCTCAGTTGCTTGCATTAATCGGGGAAAATAAGAATGGCTCTGGGTTGCATTCCGCTTCTGAAATTTGGTTCCGTTAAAGTTTAGCACAAAGATGAATTTCTGCTCTATTATTACGGATGAAATTTAATTGGTTTTAACCAATTAAAAAATGAGGAAGGACACCTGAATGGATCAATCTGCGGTGTTGATTCACACTTGGATCCCTGCCAATCTTGACATCTTTTTCTCACCAATAAAACTCTGTGCAAACGATAAATGGCAATTTTCCAGAATATACACCTTCATTTATATTAAAGAACATAAGAAATAGAATCAGAAGTCACCCATATAGCCTCTTGTATCTGCTCTGACTTTTAATAAGATCGTGGCTGATTATTTTACCGCTATTCTGCTGTAACCCCGTTTCTCTTCAGTCACTTAACTTCTAAAAGTTTATTGATCAAATCTATCGATTTTGCTTTAAGAAGGCTGCATGTGGATTTCAAAATCCTTACTGATCACTGACCAATGCCTTTGTTGGCAGGGTGTGCAGATCAGTGAGCGATGTCAATGGAAAAGAAAATGCGGTGGAAACAGGCAAAAAACACGAAACAAAATTATTTTGTTGAAGAAGTAATCAAGGTGAAGCCCAAACTGGCCTGTACAGGGTATTTGTTCATAGAATCATTGAGTCATAGAACAACATACCAATATTGGAGTGACCAATAGCCTGTCCTGGTCCAACCACGTAGACACCATGGCCAAGAAAGCTCACCAGCACCTCTACTTCCTCAGGAGGTAAAGAGATTTGGCATGTCCCCTTTGACACTCACCAACTTTTATTGATGTACCATAGAAAGCATCTATCTGGAGGCATCACGGCTTGGTATGACAACTGCTCTGCCCAGGACTACAAGAAACTGCAGAGAGTTGTGGACACAGCCCAGCGCGTCACGGAAACCAGCCTCCCCTCCACGTACTCAAAACAGCCAGCATAATCAAAGACCCCACCCACCTGGGTCATTCTCTCCTCTCTCCTCTCCCATCAGGCAGAAGATACAGGAGCCTGAGGGCACATACCACCAGGCTCAAGGACAGCTTCTATCCAATGTTGATAAGACTATTGAACAGTTCCCTTATATGATGAGATGGGTTCTTGGCCTCACAATCTACTTTGTTTGACCTTGCACCTTATTGTCTACCTGCACTGCACTTCCCTGTAGCTGTGATACTTTACTCTGTATTGTCTTATTGTTTTTACCCTGTACTACCTCAATTAACCTACTAACATGCACATTTTTGGGAAGTGGGAGGAAACTGGAGCACCGGGAGGAAACCCACGCAGTCACAGGGAAAACAGGGAGAACATGCAAACTCCCTGTGTTGTCAGTATTGAACCTGGATCAATGGAGCTGTGAGACAGCAACCCCGATAGCTGCACCACTGTGCTGCCCTGCTGTTGTTACTGATGTTGATTTAGTTGCACTGTATCTAAGCCAAAACTCTCCTATCAGATTCCATCTTCTTCAGCCCTTTATTTCCACCTATCACCTCCCAGCTTCTGACATCATTCCCACTCTATCCATCCCTCACCTACCTACCCCCCCCCCCCCCCTCACCTGGATCCACCTATCACCCGCCAACTCTCACTACACCCCCTTCCCTCCACCTTTTTATACTGGCTATCTCCCCTCTTTCCAGTCCTGATTAAGGGTCACGACCCGTAACGTCGACTGTCCATCTCCCGCCATTGATGCTGCCTGACCCACCGAGTTCCTCCAGCATTTTGTGTGTTGCTCCAGATTTCTGGCATCTGTAGCCTCTTGTGTCTCTAAACCAAAACTTGTTGCATCTCATTGTTTTTTTACATACACCAACTGAAAATACTTGATTTTCCTGAATTGAACCAAAAATAAAAACCTAAAAACTCAAGCCTCCTTCTTCCAGGCTTTTCACGGAGCCGTCAGGTATTAATCTCTAATTTCTGGAGTCTCCAGGATGATCTTGAAGAGGTTGAATCCATCTCCTACTTTCACTGTCTGGCATTCCATCCAGGTGTGCCGATCTCCATATTTCTTAACTCTTGGAAGATTTCAGAGGGATATGGGCCAAACATGGTCAAATGAGACCAACTTAGATGGGCATGTTGTTTGGCATGGATGAGTTGGACCGAAGGGCCTCTTTCTGAGCTGAATTACTCTGTGACTTCCTCACAAAATAGGAGGGCATTTCGGCCCATTGAATCTACACCAGCTCACGGAATGATCCTAGTCCCCAATTAATTTTCCCTGTAACCTCTTCTCGCCACACTCCCATTCCTAATATCCTTTCCAGTTGTTCCAAGGTACGTAAGGTGAGAGGGTAAAGACTTAAAGGGGACCTGAGGGGCAAGTTTTCACACAGACGGTGACGGGTATATGTGGTAGAGCCAGGTACGATCACGACATTTAAACACACATTTGGACGGGAACATGGATAGGAAAGGTTTCAAAGGATACGGGCCAAATGCAGGCAAATGGGACTAGTTGAGGTAAACAAGTTGGTCGGCATGGACGAGGTGGGCCAAAGAGCCAGTTTCTGTGCTGTGTAACTCTATCACTCTAAAGTGTGAAGTGGAAACATACATTTAAAAAAAAATATATATTTAAGTATGTCACCTTCGGACAGATGGAGAAGGAATCCCATTTTTCCAAAATAAATTTTGTGTGTAAAGAATAGATTTTTATATCTGTTTAAGGTGTGGAACCAGAAAGTCTGAAACTTGGCAATTCCAGGAAGCATAGGAAGAGGTTGTTTTAAAATAGCATTTCAGGTGACCTTGGGCTCTCCTGATGTGTGTTACAGCTGATGGCATAGCACTGAAGGGTTGTCACTGTGATAATTTGGGAAATGGAACAGCCAATTTGTGCACAGCAAGCTCCCAAATGCTGCAATCTGATAGCAACCAAGTCATCTATTTGTAGGTACTGGTCAAGGAAAAATGTTGGCTAGGATGCCAGGGAGAAATTTCCTTGATCTTTTTCAAAATAGTTCCAAGGGATCTTTTACATTCAACAGAGACAGCAAATTTGGACTAACAATTATATGAAACGCAGAAGCAAGGTGGAATTTACCTTTAATGTTGCAAACTGCCACAAAGTACTTTTCAAGAACATTAGGAAGCAGTTGAAATCCAGCTAGTTGGCCAGGAACTTGGTCACAACAGGGAGGTCTTAATGGAGGAGAGAGGTGAAGAGGTTTAGAGAGGCAACTCCATAGAGGGAACTTCTGAGTTTAGCTCCTGAAGGTGTGGCCACTATTGGTATAGAGACTAATTTTGGGGATGTTGCAATCTGTGAAGTTCCACAGAACGTGAAGCCAATTATGGACTCCCTTGGAAGATGGAGCAGAGATAAGTTTAAGAGTTGAGTTCAACTGACCTTGTAAGTTAAGAGTAACATCACTGCTTCAGCGCAACATAAGCCTGTAGTATTTAGTATTGGAGTCTACTGAAACACAGGTCCCAGAGACTGAAGCCTTGCATTGGCACTCTCAAAATACGCACTACTCCAGACCTGAATCTGGGATCACGGTCATACAGACTACATTGGGTCACAGAGTCACTTCGACTGCAAGGATCTCTGTATGTACTATGCAGAATGGCTGAATATCCCATCAGAATCATGGAGTCATAGAAAGATACAGCATAGAAACAGGCTCTCTGGCCCACTAAGTCCACGTTGACCATCACCACCTATTGAAACTAATACATTAACTATCTTATTTTTATTCTCCGCTTATTCTCATCAAGACCCCCATCCCACCGCCCCCCCCAGAGTCTACTTCTCACCTGCACATTTGGGGCAATTTACAGCAGCCAATTAACCTACCAACCCGCACATCCTTGGGATGTGGGAGGAAACCGCAGTTATTGGTATTAGTTTATTATTGTCACTTGTACTGAGGTACAGTGAAAAACTTGTCTTGCATACCGTTTGTACAGATCAATTCATTCCACAGTGCATTGAGGTAGTACAGGGCAAAAACAATAACAGAATACAGAGTAAAGTGTCACAGCTACAGGGAAGTGCATTGCAGGTAGACAATAAAGCGCAAGGTCAAACAAGGTAGATTGTGAGGTCAAGAGTCCATCTCATCGTATGAGGAAACCGTTCAATAGCCTTATATCTGTGGGATAAAAGCTGTCCTTGAGCCTGGTGGTATGTGCCCTCAGGCTCCTGTATCTTCTGTCTGATGGAAGAGGAGAGAAGAGAGAATGACCCAGGTGGGTGGGGTCTTTGATTATGCTGGCTGCTTCACCAAGGCAGCGAGAGGTATAGACAAAGTCCACGGAGGGGAGGCTGGTTTCTGTGATGTGCTGGGCTGTGTCCACAACTCTCTGCAGTTTCTTGCAGTCCTGGGCAGAGCAGTTGCCATACCAAGCCTTGATGCATCCAGATAGGATGGTTTCCGTGGTGCATCGATAAAAGTTGGTGAGTGTCAAAGGGGAAATGCCAAACTTCTTTAGCTTCCTGAGGAAACCCATGTGGTCACAGGGAGAACGTGCATATGCCACGCAGACAGCACCCGAGGTCAGAAGTGAACCCAGGTCTCTGGCGCAGTGAGGCAGCAGCTCTACCAGATGCACCACTCCCTATGGTCCTTTAAACTTAAAAGAACCCATTTTAGCCTCAGCCTCCCATGGGGTCCCACTGTACGTTGTATAACTTCTGAAACCTGACAGCATAAGGTACAGAACTTTGGGAGCAGGAGTCAACAGCCAAAGACAACAAATAGAACCAGAAACTGCTGTGGATATTTCTGCTCTTGAGTCCATTTACTCTCACAGCAAACTTTGCATCAATCTATTGGTACATAAATAAGCATGTCACTGGGGAAAACACTACCAGCAACTTGAAAACAGCACAAACATATTCGACCTACCACTTCCACATCATCAAGTCCATAAAGGTACATCTCCACGTTCATCAGGAATAGATTGGAATCCAGCGTACACACACTACTTTAATGGGTTCTTGCTTCTCTTTTTAGTTCTTGCTTTCTTCCGTAGAATAAATGGAGTATTTCCCTCCTTCTACTTCAGAAGGTTCTCGCTCTGACAGAGGGCACTGTTACTGAGGAAATACAGCACATCTCCCAGAGGTAAGTGAACGCACTGTGACTCCTCTTCCACTGCAGAAAGCAACAAGGCCAGAAGTTCTAATGGAGGAGAAGGCACTGGTTGATGACCCAGCCTCGATTCAAGGCTTTGGTCCAAAATAGCTTACAGCAGATGACGCTGGCCCTACCATCTGATTCGCTGCCTGGAATCCAAGCAACTGTCACAGCGACAGCAAGAGCCCCTCTTTTCTGATGTATGAATACATGTGGCTCTGTGGTATTCTAAGTGTTTGTGTGCATTTGTGCAGAAGGCTTGTGTTACATAACGCGCTGAAGTTGTCAAAAGAAGTCAGGGATTCCTTTCCCCGTTGATCCTTTTCTTCGTCAAGTGTTTGAGGGATCAGGCATCTCAAATGTTTAAAATTGGTTTAACCTTGCGGAAAAAAGGTCAACTGGGAGGAAGCAGGGTTTGGAAACCAAGAAGAGAGTTGTGGGGGTTAATGGAGGAAAGGAAGAATGTAATTTATAGAGCCAGAGAGAGATAGAGCGTGGAAACAGGCCCTTCAGCCCATCGAGTCCATCAACTGCCCATTTACACTAATCCTACATTAATCCCATTTTTAGTTCTTCCCACATTCTCTTCAGTGCTCCCCTGATTCCTCCGTTCACCTACACAATGGGGACAATTTACAGTGGCCCAGTGACCTACCAACCTGCATGTCTTTGGGATCTGGAGGAAACCAGAGCAACCAGAGGAAACCCACATGGTCACGGAGAGAACGTGCAAACTCCACACAGACAGCACTCGAAGTCAAGAGACTGAGTCCGAGTATTCTGGTGCTGTGAGACAGCAGCTCTACCAGCTGAACTTCTTCCCAATGAATGAATAAAAGTAGACAGAGAGATAGAAAACAGCTAAAAAGATAGAGTGATATAGAAAATGATAGAACAATATGACAGAACACAGAGGGAGATTGATGGAAAAATGGACAGAAACGTAGACATAGAAAGATAAAGGGATAAAAAGATTGACAGAAAGGACTAGTACATATGAATTTGGAGCAGGAATAGACTAGTTGGCCCCTCGAGCCTACATGCAAAATGCCTTTCATGATTTGGGGATGATCTGAATCACTTTATAAACAATGAAATATCCACCAGGCACGGTAGTGTAGCGGTTAGCATAATGCTTTACAGTGTCAGTGACCCAGGTTCAATTCCGGCTGCTGTCTGTAAGGAAATTTTACGTTCTCCCCGTGTCTGCGTGGGTTTCCTCTGGGTGCTCCGGTTTCCTCCCACATTCCAAAAGACATACAGGTTAGGAAGTTGTGGGCTTGCTATGTTGGTGCCGGAAGCGTGGCGACACTTGCGGGCTGCCCCCAGAACACTCTACACAAAAGATGCATTTCACTGTGTGTTTCGATGTACATGTGACTAATAAAGAAATCTTATCTTATCTTATCTTTGCAGTGCAATGTTCTCCTGTCACCTTCTGACACTGCGGTCTGGAATTTCCTGCTGACCATAGTCAATACTTGCCCAAGTTTACCTCAGTGGGATCCAGAAGCTGCTTTTCTTTGAACGTGGGCTGCCGACTCGAGTTGTGTGCCTCTGAGAACCAGCAGGGCTTCAAAGTGTAATGAGAATATATGGGTGGGACCACCCACAAAATCTCCCCAGAACCACAGAAGTCCTGTCCCAGCTTTGCCTTCTGTCAAAGCTGTCAAAGTTTCTCACTGTCTCTGATATATTAAAGAGTTAAAAGTTATTGAAATTAAAATAAAGATTTAAACAATAAAAGGGATAAACGAAGAAAATAATTAGAATTTAAAAATCAAACAAAGGCACAGAAGAATACATTTAAATTATTAAAACTACTAAAGGAACTGCCAATAACTTAAACAAGAAACTTTCTGTATTCCCTCACTTCCACCATAATAGCAGAGGGAGGTCAAGCATTCCAACAGGTGTGGTGGTTCTCCAGCCAAGGAATTGGCTGGGTTGGAAGTTCAGACTCAGAGCTAAGAGAAACATGGAGTGATCTTGAGTCATGAGTGCTACATGATAGAACAGAGGTATTCTGTCTGTTGAGCTTGTTAGGAATGAATGCGCAACTGATAGACTGCGAAGCCGAAAGATATGCTCAAGGTTAGAAGCAGAGATAGCAAGTGAGGAAGTTGGAAAACAAGCACACAAATCGAAAAAAGTACAGACGTATAGCCCTTTGACTGGCTGTAAAGAAATCAGGAGGCACCTGGAGAGGACATGAAAGAATGCATATAAAGGAATTGTAATTAGCAGCAACAATTGCAGAGACCCACCATCACACGGAAGAAGGTGATTCCCCCACGTTTGGGACAGGGAGTCAGGAAAGCCCCTCATCCTGAACCTGACTGGTTCCCAAGTATACCAGTAATATCCCTGCTCGGTAATAGAAAGCAAAAGCAGCGGTGCACATTAACAGTGACCGTAAAAGTAATCAGTTTGTGAATGTCAGTATACACATGTTGTGAAAGCAGTTCAGAAATGGAGCTCTTTGAGTGTGTTAGTTTGCCTGGCAGTGTTGTCAGATGGTGAAAGACATCACGATCCTCACTGGAAACAACAGATTCACAGATTTGATTTGATTTGATTTCTTTATTAGTCACATGTACATCGAAACACACAATGAAATGCATCTTTTGCGTAGAGTGTCCTGGGGGCAGCCTGCAAGTGTCGCCACGCTTCCGGCACCAACATAGCATGCCCACAACTTCCTAACCCATACGTCTTTGGAATGTGGGAGGAAACCGGAGCACCTGGAGGAAACCCACGCAGACACGGGGAGAACGTACAAACTCCTTACACACAGCGGGGGGAATTGAACCTGGGTTGCTGGCGCTGTAATAGTGTTACGCTAACCACTACACTACCGTGCCCACTAGGAGGTTGGACCTGCCATGAGATCTATGAGGAAATCCCCAGTGTAAATGCTGGGAACGTTCAACCTACCACTTCCACATCGTCAAGTCCTTAAAGATACATCTCCACGTCCATCAGGAATAGATTGGAATCCAGTGTACACGTACTTCAGTGTGCTCCCACTTCTCCTCATAGTTCTTACTTTCTCCCATAGAATAAATGGAATATTCCTCCCCCCCACCCCCCCCCACCGTTACAGCAGAAGGTTCTCACTCTGACAGAGGGCACTGTTACTGAGGAAATACAGCACATCTCCCAGAGGTACATAAGTGCGCTCACTGTGACTCCGTTTCCACTACAGAAAGCAACAAGGCAGAAGTTCTAACGGAGAAGGCACTGGTTGGTGACCCAGCCTCAATTCAAGGCTTTGGTCCAAAATAGCTTACAGCAGATGATGCTAGCCCTACCATCTGATTCGCTGCCTGGAATCCAAGCAACCTGTGGAGCTTCAGCGGTGAATTCAGGACTTCCACTCCTGTGCTGAGAATTGTTGGCAGTTCTGGCCAGAAGAGCAGGAAATTCCCAGCAAAATCTGGTGCCACAGAGGCTTACGTTCTTAGCCCAAGAGACCATTTTATTCTCTAGAGTAGGCAGGGTGTTCAGCCATGTTGTGCATCGCAGTTGCGAGCTTGACCAACCTCTATTCTTCCTGGCCCAGTGGTGTGTAGGTCAAAGGTGCAGCCCTACAGTTCCTGCAGTGTCAAGGGACTAACTCAGCATGAAGCAGGGGACCAAACCCAAGTCGTCATTAATTACTGAGGCAACAAGAGAACCAAAGTCAAATTAACACTGGACCACACTTGCTAACAGCATTTGGGACGTGACTGGAAGAGCACTTGATTTGTCCAGGCCTGGAAGGCTATAGGCCAATTGCTGGAAGATAGTATTAATGCGTATGGGTGCCCACTGGTCAGCATGGATATGGGGGCCGAATGGCCTGTTTCCATGTCTATGACCATGACATTAAAGATGATAAAGGATACTGAGGGAGTGCTGCATTGTTGGAGGCACTGCCTACAGATAAACCCAGGCCCATTCTGCTCTCTCATGTGGATGCAAAAACTCCCACCATATTCTGTCAAAGAAGGACAGAGGAGTTCACCCTGGTGAACTGGCCAATATTTCTCCCTCACTCAGCATGGCTCAAGTGGGTTACCTGGCTGTTATCCCATTGTTGTTTGTGAGACGTAGCTGTGTGCAAAGTGGGAGAGTCACTGTGCGTTGTGCACTAAGTGGGAGAGTCACAAACAAGAGGGCATTGCTAAAAAATAAGGGGCTGGTCATTTAAAACTGAGGTGCATAGAAATTCCTTCTCTCAGAGGGTGGTGAATCTCTGGAATTCTCCTCCCCTGAGTGTGGTGGAGGCCAGATCATCAGATATACTCGAGGTGGCACAGTAGCATAGCGGTTAGTGTAATGCTATTACACTGCCAGCGACCTGGGTTCAATTCCCGCTGCTGTCTGTAAGGAGTTTGTACGTTCCCCCTGTGTCTGCGTGGGTTTCCTCCGGGTGCTCTGGTTTCCTCCCACATTCCAAAGACGTATGGGTTAGGAAGTTGTGGGCATGCTATGTTGGCGCCGGAAGAGTGGCGACACTTGCAGGCTGCCCTCAGCACATTCCTAGCAATGCAAAAAGACGTATTTCACTGTGTGTTTTGATGTACATGTGACTAATAAATAAATATATCTATAATATTTGAAAGATCAAGGGTTATGGAGAACTGGCACAGAAGAGGCCAGCATAGATCAGCCATGATCGTAATGAATGGGCTGGATGGCCTACTCCTGCTCCTACCTTCTTGAGTTCTTGTGCAAATTGGCTTCTATGTTCCCTACATTATAGCAGCAGCCACCTCCAAATATTACTTCATTGCCTTGGGATGACATCAGATCACGGAAGGTGCTCCAGGAATGTAAATCACTTTTACAGGAGCCGTCAGCTCCACTGCCTCAGTACAGTGTGCATGCCCAGAAATGGATCTTTGGTTGGTAGCGCTAAATGCACTACATGTTGTACACTGCCTCAGGCATTCACCCCATTTAGCAAGTAGATAGTGTGCCCAGTTCTAGCGACCAGAGATAAACTTCTCAGAAGTGAAGTCTACTCCTTTGTGGACCTTACCTGGAGGGAAGTACTCCCAGACCTCAAAGACCACTGCCCTAAACTTCTGAACCTTTCAGAATCATTCATAGCTGTCTCATTTGAAATGCAGCTTGACTTCTCCCTTCAATGAGAATGTGACATTTTTATTCTGGAAGTATTGCCTTAAAGTAGTAAGTCGCTTTGAATTAAATCTACGTTATTGCACAAAGAAGCTTCTGCGGAGTTCGACGCAGGTGGCAATGGAGCTGGAGACAGGGCAGGGATGTAAACCTTGCGATGGGGATTGGGCAGGACATTCCATTGCCTTACCAATTATTCAGTGGAAATAAGGAAAGACTGTCTTCCCATTCCCATCACTTGTTTTAGCGTACTGCTCAAAGATCTAACCTATAAGCTACTGGGACACTCCTCCTTTGTTAGTTAATAATGCTATAATAATGAGTGGGACTCTGTTCAATGATCACTCTTCTAGCAGATGTCATTGCACATGTTCTATAAACAGAGGTGGCATGTGGTACACCAGTTAGTGCTGTTGCTTCAAAGTTCCAGCGACCCGCGTTCAATCCTGACCTCGGGTGCTGTCTGTGTGGAGTTTACACATTCTCTCAGTGACCAAGTGGATTTCCCCTGAGTGCTCTGATTTCCTCCCATCTTCTGAAGGTTTGATGGTAGGTTAATTGGTCGTTGTAACTTACCTCCTTAGTGTAGGTTAATGGCAAAAGGAATCAATGGGGATTCAGTGGGTGACTGGGGTACACTACAGAGGGAGGGGAACAAGACAGATGAGATTTCTCCTCTGGAGCTGGGATGGACCGATGGGCTAAATGCCCTCTTTCTGTGCCGTTATAGACATCGTCCCATGTTACTGGGAGGAAAGAGGCAAGGCACCTAACCTCTGACCCAACTTTCTTTGGCTTCCCCACATATAATGTCCCCACTGATAACGCACGCTCACCGAATTTACCCTGGTGCTTTCACCTCTCTCATGTGGCAGTCTGGATAGAGTGGAAAAGAGGCCCCAGGAGATGCAACGTCACTGTGGGCAGTACCTGAGCAAAGGGCCCAGGAGACCAGGAGTTGTATTCCTGTACGTGAGTGCAGGAGGAGGCATTGATATTGCCATCAGGTGCCCAGTCTGAAATTAGACAGGGCCATGACAGGAAACAGGATTAAAAACAAAAAAGACACAAGAGACAGCAGATACTGGAATCTGGAGCAACAAAATCTGCTGGAGGAACTTAGCAGGTCGAGCAGCGTCTGCAGGGGGAAAGGAATTGTTGAACGTTTCGGGTTGAAACCCTGCATCAGGACTGGAAAGCAGAAAATGCTGGAAAAGCTCACCAGGTCAGGCAGTATTTGTGGGAAGAGAAACAGTCAAAATTTTGGGTCAAATCCTGATAAAGGGTCGCAGACTAGAAACATAGATTGTTTCTCTTTCCACAGATGCTGCTTGACTTGCTGAGTTTTTCCAGCAGTTTCTGTTTTTATTTCAGATTTTCAACATCTGCAGTTAGAACCATAGAACCATAGAAAAACTACAGCACAGAAAACAGGCTATTTGGCCCTTCTAGTCTGTGCGAAACATTATTCAGCTAGTCCCATTTACCTGCCCCCAGCTCATACCCCTCCAGACCTCTCTCATCCATGTACATCCAATTTACTCTTAAAAGTTAAGAGCGAGCCCACATTTACCACATCAGATGGCAGCCCATTCCACACTCCCACCGCTCTTTGAGTGAAGAAGTTGCCTCTAACCTTTCCCCTTTCACCCTAAAGCCATGTCCTCTTGTACTTATCTCTCCTAATCTAGGTGGAAAGAGCCTACTTGCATTAACCCTGTCTATGCCCCTCATCATTTTATAAACCTCTATCATATCTCCCCTCATTCTTCTCAGCTCCAAGGAATAAAGTCCTAACATGCTCAATCTTTCCTTATAACTCAACTCCTGAAGACCTGGCAACATTCTTGTAAATGTCCTCTGCACTCTTTCAATCTTACTGACATCCTTCCTATAGTTCGGCGACCAGAACTGCACACAATATTCTAAATTTGGTCTCACCAATGACTTATACAACCTCACCAAAACATTCCAACTCCTGTACTCAATATTTTGATTTATAAATGCCAGGATTCCAAAAGCTTTTTTTACAACCCTGCCTACCTGTGACTTTCAAGGAATTATGTATCTGAACTCCCAGATCCCTTTGTTCCTCCGCACTCCTCAGTGCCCTACCATTTACTGTGTATGTCCTCCCTTGATTTGTCCTTCCAAAATGCAACACCTCACACTTGTCTGCATTAAATTCCATCTGCCATTTTCTGGACCATTTTTCCATTTGGTCCAGATCCCTCTGCAAACTTTGAAAGCCTTCCTCACTGTCCACTACACCTCCAATCTTAGTGTCATCCACAAACTTACTATTCCAATTTACCACATTATCGTCTAGATCATTGATATATACAACAAACAACAATGGCCCCAACACAGATCCCTGAGGCACACCACTAGTCACAGGCCTCCAATCTGAGAAACAACCATCCACAACCACTCTCTGTCTTCTCCCACTCAGCCAATTTCGAATCCAGTTTACAACCTTTCCATGGATACCCATTGACTGAACCTTCTGAACTAATCTCCCATGTGGGACCTTGTCAAAGGCCTTACTAAAGTCTATGTAGACAATATGGACTTTAGTAAGGCCTTACCTTCATATACTTTCTTAGTGACCTCCTCAAAAAACTCCACAAGATTCGTTAAACACGATCTACCACGCACAAAGCCATGCTGACTATCCTTAATCAACCCTTGGCTGTCCAAATACTTATACGTCCTATCTCTCACAACACCTTCCTTGTTGTTTTGATTTTCCATGAGAGGATTAAGTTTGAGTTGTCATATAATGAATGCAATAAATCACCTTATTATAAGTAAAAATCTTGTCTTTATTTGACCTGATTAGAAGGTACAGGTAACACAAATGGATCGTATTTCAAGTGATGTCACTGCTGTTATGTGGGAAATCTCACCAGCCAACTTCTCCACTGCAGGATCCTACAAAAAGCAGGGAATGAGTGAGCAGATAATCCATTTTTGACCACGCTAGTTCAGGGAAAACTGGTGGCCATGGTAACAGAAAGGTTTCGCCCCTTCTGGAAGTGGTACCTGACTACCATTTGCCTGCATTTGGCCCATATCCCTCAGCATCGGAGTCACCACAACCCACTGATGACAACGTCGTGCTGCCTCAAAACCAGCCTCCCCTCCATCAACTCTGCCCCAGTAAAGCAACCAACATAATCAAAGACCCCACCCACCCTGGACCTCCTCTCTTCTCCCCTCTCCCATCGGGCAGAAGATACAAAACCCTGAAAGCACGCACCACTAGGCTCAAGGACAGCTTCTATCCTGCTCTTATAAGATTACTGAATGGCTCCCTTGTACGATAAGATGGACTCTTGACTTCACAATCTACCTCGCCATGACCTTGCACCTTATTGTTTGCCTGCACTGCACTTCCTCTGTAACTGTAACACTTTATTCTGCATTTTGTTATTGTTTTCCCTTGTACTACGTCAACGTACTGATGTGATGAAATGATCTGCATGTATGGCATGTAAAACAAATTTTTTCATTCCACCTCGGTACATGTGAACCGATAAACCAATTTACCAAATCTGGACTGAAACGTAAGCCCGTGACTCAATTCCACAAGAAGTCTTCAGCTCCACACCATCAGACTCAGGAGGTCAGAGTAATGCCAATAAATCCAAGCAGGCAAGACATGGAAATTACAGAAAAACATGGCCCTTTACATTTGAGAACAGACATTCTGATTCACTGCTGATTTGAATCTAAAGGCCATTTGTAAACACACATCACTATTTATGAGTACATTTTGGTGATTTTCTGGAGGTCCACTCAAACACTGAATCAACAAGACTTGGCACTGCCACATGTGAGACAAGCTGTGTCCTCACTAATTATGAGTAACAGGAGTGATTTGCCATGAATTGACACTTCCAACATATATCACTATTTCTGCAATCTAATGTGACAAGTACGATTTTCTCCGCAAGCAAGCATGACTTTTCTCCTTCAATTTTGATCTTTAAGAGTTTTAAAAGAAAAAAACTTTGGTACTGTCAACAAATTTACCAACTGCATTGTACTTTTGAGGACAGATACTCAGACTGAAGGACTGTGGACAACTATGGGATTGTTTGGTGTACAAAACACAACAAAACAAGGGCAACACAGTAGTGCAGCAGGTAGTGCTTTTGCCTCACAGCTCCAGGAACCCACGTCCAATCCTAACCTCCCCCGCTGTCTGTGTGGAGTTTGCACGTTCTACTTGTGATCACGTGGGTTTCCCCCAGGTGACCCACTTTCCTCCCACATCCTGAAGATGTGCTGGTAGGTTAATTGTTTACCCTTTAGTGTAGCTAAGTAGCAAAAGAATCAAAGAGAAGTTGATGGGTGTGTGAGAGAGAATAAGTTGCAAGGATATAGGGACTGATGGGATTGCCGGGAGCTGGCATGCTCCTGATGGGCTGAATGTCCCCCTTCTGCATCATAAGTAAGTAAGCAATTGAGAACCAGGAAAGACAGCTATGGAGTTATTGGACTGTTGTAGGAATCTTGCCAGTATGTGATGAGCATTATGGCAGTAACATTGACTCTTAATGACCCTCTTAAGAGGTGCAACAAGCCACTCCATTCAAGGGCAATTAGGAATGGGCAAGAAATGCCAGTGTTGCCCCCCCATCCCATGAATATGGTAGGTTTTTGGGAGCAAAGAAAACCTGAGAGGTTTAAGGTGGGAATCACAGAGCTAAAGGAACTAGAGGCTGTTCTCAGAGTCAGTAACCATCCTTCCCAAATCATAGAGTCACACAGCACGGAAACAGGTTCTTTGGTCTAACTGGTCCATGTTGACCAAGATTGACCATGTTGATCTAAGCTAGTCCTTATTTGTCCGTGTTTGGCCCATATCCCTCTAAACCTTTCCCATCCATGTGCCTGTTCAATTACCTTTTAAATGTTGTTAATGTAACTGCCTCAACCACTTCCTCTGGCAGCTTATTCCATATACTGACCACTCTCCGGGTGAAAAAGTTGCCCCTCTGGTTCCTATTAAATCTTTCCCCTCTCACTTTAAACCTATGCCCTCTGGTTCTTGATTCCCCAACCCTGGGAAATAGCATTCAATTCAATTGCAATTAGCCAGTGTCTTCCTTTTAAACAAGGCCACTTGATTGAATTACTGGCTCCCTGTTTACTCCCGGACCTGTGTTAGTTTGCATAGTCTGGATTTCTCCTTTACACTCCTGAAATAAACCCTGTCCACAGCTGTTACCAAAAGTAACAAATCTCTGCCCGCCCCCCCACACACTGTGTTCCCCCCCCACAACCTCCTGAATTAAAGGGATATTGTTCATTATTTGTTAAATGACTTGCTTGGGATCAACAGATATGGTTTCTTTATGTCCAGGTACAGAAAAGACTTTGGCACCTCAGCCCAGAAACTCTGCTAGGAGATTTACAATGAATTCTGCTGTGCTTAGAGTTATACAACACGGAAACAGGCCCTTCAGCCCAACTCATCCATGCCTACCAAGGTGCCTCCCTGAACTTGTCCCATTTGCCTGCAATTGGCCCCTATCCCTCTGAACCGTTCCTATCCACATACCTGTCCAAATGTCTTTTAAACATTGTAATTGTACCCGCCTCTCCCACTTCCTCTGGCAGCCTGTTCCATTTATGCACCACCCTCTATGCAAAAAACTTGTCCCTCAGGTCTCCATTAAATCTTCCCCCTCTCACCTTTAATCTATGCCCTCCAGTTTTAGGCTCCCCTACCCCTGGGGAAAAGACTGTGAACCTCCACCCTGTCGATGCCCCTCATGATTTCATAAACCTCTATAAGGTTACCCCTCTGCCTCCTACGCTCCAGGAAAAACAGTCCCAGCCTATCCA
The DNA here is from genome assembly GCF_009764475.1 of Pristis pectinata. Classification (NCBI taxonomy): domain Eukaryota; kingdom Metazoa; phylum Chordata; class Chondrichthyes; order Rhinopristiformes; family Pristidae; genus Pristis; species Pristis pectinata. The sequence continues at coordinate 6,838,215 of NC_067429.1, forward strand.
GTCTCTCCTGGTAACTCAAGCTATGAACCACATTACTTGCCTCACTGTGTTAACAGATACAAACTCAACAAGATAAATGTCTCTTGTTAGGAGATAAAGTTGTTTGATCAGTAGTTTCCATAACATTTAAAAAAAAGCTTGAAGAGAAAGGAAATTTCCTGCAATCCAGAGATTGGTGCATAATAGCACAATGGTTAAGATGCTGGACTAGTTGTCTAAAGTGCACCAATGCAAGTTCCATCTGATTCAATTGATTAAGTGACATTGGAACTGTTAGACTGCTGTTTAAAAACCCAGCCACCACTAATCAGAAAAGTGGTGCTGAGGCAAAGGGTTAGTGCCATGATCTTGCTCAATGGCAGAGTAGACACGAGGGGCTGAATGGCCTACTCCTGCTTCTGTTTCTTATGTTATTATGTGCTAATATTATGTAATGGAGGAAATCTGCTATTCTTACCTGGTTTGGCCTATATGTGACAACAATATAGGTGACTCAACTTCCTTCTGAAATGTCCCAGCAAGCAATTAAGGGTCTGGAGCAAATGCCAGTCTGACAATGATACCCATGTTTCAAAAATGATTCCTTTCAAACTACTTTAAAAGTCAGTCAGAATCTGGAACACTGCCTGGGGAAAGGTGGTAAATATTGATTCCACAAAGAATTTTTAAATTGGCAATAAGGTTAGGGACGAAACAGTGTTGTATTGTGTGACGAAGCAGAACATAGCAACAATTAAGAGTAGGCTACAAGGCCCTTGATCCCTGCCATAAATGGCCAACCTTTTACTGTTAAACAGTGAAACCTACTTCTACATTCTCCCACAAGAGGAAATATTCTCTCTGCATCTACCCTGTCAGGACCCCTTGGGACCTCACATGTTTCATGTACTCTCTCACTCTTCTCAACTAGCCTAGTCTGTCTAACGTTTCCTCATAAGAGAACCTGCCCAGCATTTGTACAGTGGACAGTCAGAGACTTTTTCCCAGGGCGACAATGGCTAACACGGGGGGACATAATTTTAAGGTGATTGGAGGAAGGTATAAGGGGATGTCAGGGGTGCGTTTTTACACAGAGAGTGGTGGGTCCGTGGAACGCACTGCCGGCAGAGGTTGTGGGGGCAGATACATTAGGGACATTTAAGAGACTCTTAGATAGACACATGAATGATAGAAAAATAGGGGGCTATGTGGGAGGGAACGGTTAGATAGATCTTAGAGCAAGATAAAATGTCAGCACAACATTGTGGGCCAAAGGGCTTGTACGATGCTGTAGTGTTCTATCTTCTACGTTCATTTGCTCCAAGCCCCTAATTGCTTTGTGGGATATTTCAGAAGGCAGTTGAACGACCTGCATTGCTGTCAGATATAGGCTAAACTAGAGAAGAATAGCAGATTTCCTTCACTAAATAACATTGTCACTTAAGAACATAAGAAATAGGAGCAGGAGGAGGGCACACAACCCCTTGTGCTTGTTCCATCATTTCAAGTATTGGTATTGGTATTGGTTTATTATTGAGGTACAGTGAAAAACTTGTCTTGCGTACCGTTTGTACAGATCAATTCATTACACAGTGCATTGAGGTAGTACAGGATAAAAACAATAACAGAATACAGAGTTAAGTGTCACAGCTACAGGGAAAGTTGGTAACTGTCAAAGGGGGCATGCCAAATTTCTTTAGCCTCCTGAGGAAGTAGAGGCGCTGGTGAGCTTTCTTGACCGTGGTGTCTACATGGATGGACCAGGACAGGCTATTGGTGATGTTCTCTCCTAGGAACTTGAAGCTCTCAACCCTCTCGAGCTCAGCACCATTGATGCAGACAGGTGCACGTGCACCGTCCCCTTTCCTAAAGTCAATGACCAGCTCTTTTGTTTTGCTGACATTGAGGGAAAGGTTGTTGTCATAACACTATGTCATTAAGCTCTTGATCTCCTTCAGTGTATCAGTCTATCAGTGTAGTAAAACCTTTTCTGAATTGCTTCCAAGTGCATTTGCATCCTTAATTAAGGAATTCAATACTTTACACAAATGTGGTCTCACCAATGCCTTATGTAAGCAAAATATAACCTCCCTATTTTTGCATTCAATTCCTCTTGCAATCAACGATAACGTACTGTTAGCTTTCCTGATTACTTGTCAATAATTCTCTTGCAGCTGGAGTCTATCTGATCTACTGCATGTCTCATAGCCTAGAACATTGCAGGCTGATCGAAGGCCCCTGAATTTGAACCTGAGACTCTTTGATCGGCAGTGAAATACTTTACAATTGAAGATCCCCCCAGAACTGCAGATCAAGGAGTACCAGGTACAAATCCAGGTGCCTCCAATCTGCCTACAATGCTTTGGCCAGGAATCATGCAGTAGATCAAAGCAACTCAGCCAATAAATTTACAATTTCACTTGAATACAAGCAGCAGGAATTTTTAACCTCTGACGTTTTGAACTTCTGAAACTTCTAGTTACCGAATGCGCAGTGAGACTGGAACTCAAAATTACTCAGCAGCTAGAAATCTTCAGAAGTTATCGCTTTTCTTAATTGAGAGAATATAGAGAGAGAATAGAAAATGTTGGAAACACAGAGCAGGTCGGGCAGCATCTGTGGAGTAAGAAACAGAGTTAACATTACAGGTTAAAGACCCTTCAATGACGTGAAACATTAATCCTGTTTCTCTTTCCACAGATGCTGCCTGACCTGCTGAGTGTTTTGAGATTTCTGTTTTATTATTTCAGCAGAATTAGGATCAGATTTATTATCACTGACATATGACATGAAATTTGTTGTTTTTGTGCCAGCAGTACATCCAAAGACATAAAAATCTATAAATCACAAAAATAAATAAATAATGCAAAAAAGGGGGAATAATGAGGTAGTGTGCATGGTTTCATCAGAATCTGCGGTGGAACAACATACTTTAAAGGAAAAGGGGATGGATTTTTGTAAAGCAAATACATTTTTGAAAAAGGGAACTTTAAACAGTTTGGAATGAGGGGAACTGCTCTCATTCTCAAAGGAAATATACTAGTGTGGAATTAAAATAGTTTTACACAGTTAAGTCCTAGGACACCTTATCCAACAGTATTGTGGGCAGCTTCATCAGAGGGATTGCAGTGGTTGAAGAAGACATTTCCCCCGCCCCTCGCAAAGGCAGTTAGGGGTGGGCCAGTGAGTTAAATACAAATCAAACAAGAGAGAGAGAGAGAGAGAGAGAGACAAAGTCAATGATCCTGATAAACCGGAGGCTTAGATGACTAATCTGGGGATATGAATTCAAGAAGTACCTTGGTAGTTGGGAAATTTAAATACAGTCAATCAGATAATCTGTAATAAAAAGGCATGCATTTAAGGTGAGAGGGGGGAGGTTCAGAAGAGACTTTTTATCACTCAGAGAGTGGTGGATGCCTGGAATGCGTTGCCTGATAGGGTGGTGGAGGCAAATTCATTGGGGGCTTTTAAAACGGACTTGGATGGGCACATGAATGAGTGGAAAATGGAGGGATACGGGCATTCTGTAGGTAGGAGGGATTAGCTATGTCGGCACAACATTGTGGGCCAAAGGGCCTGTTCTGTGATGTACCGTTCTATGTTAAAAAATAATATCTGCGGCATGGTGGTGCAACAGTTAGTGCTGGTGCTTCACAACTCCAGGGACCCGGGTTCAATCCTGACCTTTGGTGCTGTCTCTGTGGAGTTTGCATGGATGCCCTCCCAGAGGTTGCTCTGGTTTCCTCTCATACTCCAGAGATATGCTGGGAGTTAATTAGCCACTGCAGGTTAAAAAGACTGCATGTCAAAAAGAATCAAAAGAGAATTGATGGGCATGTGAGAGAGAGAATAAAACTATATCATGTTTAAACTTGGAAAAAATTAGGAGTGGCACTGTTGAGCCTTCGCTTAAATTTGAGGAAGTTTGGGGTCCATTTATTCAATATTTTCACATGATATAGGTCCCCTTATAATAACCTTTCAATTTAGAGGAACAGAGTTGACGACATAATATTGTTCTGTTTCTACTGAGAAATTTTAGTCCAGCTTTTTTTTCTGTTTTTAAAAAATTTTTTTTCTTTAGCTTAGTTTGGTTTGATATATTGGTTATAATTTTTCTTATTGTTTTTTTTTCTTTAATTTTTATAATAAATCTTTTTCTTTTATATTATATTCATTCACTAACAGATCGTTGGATCTACAGATTTTTTACTACTTTATTGTTCTTTATGATTATTCATGTCATGATTGTTCTCCTGATCTCTTTGTATTACATGTATAAACATTGATATATTAAAGTGTATTAATTTGAAAACTAATAAAAAGATTGAAAAAGAAAGAGAGAATAAGTTTCAGGGGTGCAGAGAAATAAGGAGAGGGGGGTGGGGCTGATGGGATTGCTCCCCAGCAGCTGGAATGATCTTTTGGGCTGAATGGCCTGCTTTTAGAGTCATACAGCATGGAAACAGGCCCTTCAGCCCAACTGGTCCGTGCTGACCGAGATTCCCATCTAAGCTAGTCCCATTTCCCTGCGTTTGGCCCATATCCCATTAGATCTTTCCTATCCATGAACCTGTCCAAGTGCCTCTTAGATATTGTTAATAAATTTTATGTCATTATAAAAAATAAGACAAGGAAAGCTAGTATTAGTAATTGTGACTACAAAACGACCGGATATTTAAAAAAACTTATGTTTGTCAATAATGTTCTTTAGAGAAGAAAGTGTACACCCAGCTTGACCTCTATGTGACTCCAGGTACATAATGATGTGGGTGACTCTTAACTACCCTCTGAAACCAATTGGTTATAGTGAGCTGCTACATTAAAACATAAGGTCTTCATCTTGAGACCTACAGAGCTTCAAGGAGGAAGTTTGAGGGAATGTATGGAGAGCCATTCAGGCCTGGACTTCCAGTGTTGATCCTGCTCTGAGATTAGTTATCAGAAAATTATCCACCTGTTTTCTTTCCCATACCACCACCTGGCAATGACACCCCTTTCATGGCTTCTCCTCTGCTCACACCTATGGGCAGGTTAACTACATCAGAAGTGGGAACAGGAGCAAGTCATGTGGCCCCTCATGCCTCCTCTAGCATCCAGCAGCTTCAAAGCCAATCCATTTTCCCATCTGATCCCTCTATCCCTCATTTCCCCGATTCCACAATCAGACTCAGCCTTGAATGTACCCAACCACAGTGCTTGTTGGAGGCAGAGAATTCTGGAGATTTACACCCCTTGCTCTGAGAAACTCCCCCTCAGCTCAGTCCTAAATGGCTGACTCCTTACTTTGCTTCTATGGTCCTGAGCTCCAAACTCTCCAGCTGCACTTTGCAGACACTCATAGTGACATCAACCTCGAATTTTCCAGTGAGTGTGGGCTAATTCTACTCACCCTCTTTCCTTATAGGAGAAACTCCTCTTCCCAGGGATAATTCTACTGAATCTACATGGCACAGACTCCAAGAATGCCCCACTCTAGGTACGGAGATCAATACTCTGCACAATACTTCTAGCACCGTCCCAGATCAGTGCAGTGCTCTGTGGGGAGGTCTGTTCCCAGCTCATTGATATGTCCCAGGTCAGTGCAGCTGCTCTCTGAGTGTGTGGGCCCTCTACTGCACTCATAGAATGGTTATGACAGCCAGTGAGACACTGCCCCTGTGTTACCAGCTGTCAAAGCTGTCCATAAAATTGAATGTCTGTGCCTTTGACATTCATAATCATTCAAAAGTAGCTGAGGCAGATTGGAAAATAATGTTAAATACCAGTTATTAAAAATTAAAACACCATATCTGATACATCACCTCTAACACCACGAGCTCTTACTTCAACTAACAATCTATTGTCTAACACTTAAATGCCATTTGAAGGTCTAGATCTGCTTCAGCCATTGGCCCCGTGTTATTTTTGGTTGATTTGTGATATGTTGCCTGTGCCTGGAAAGGCAGGCCTGATTTTATTTTCTGTCACTCACTGTTTCTTTTCCAACCACATGAATTAACTCATTTAAATTCACATAACATCCAGACATGATGGGAGTGAGCTATGAACACAAAGACAATGCATTCCTAATAATTCTGTCAGCAAATGGAGATTTCACTCAGAAAAAATCTAATAAGGAATACTTAAATTAATGCATCAATTACTTACCTAGGCTTCACCTGGGCAGCATCTATCATCAAGGATCCCCAACATCCAGGTCATGCCTTCTTGTCGCTGTTACTGTTGGGCAGGAGGTACAGAAGCCTGAAGTCCCACACCACCAGGTTCAGGAACAGTTACTTCCCTTCAACCATCAGGTTCTTGAACCGACCTGCACAACCCTAACCCTATCTCAGCAATGGAACGCTATGGACCACCTCTTGCACAACCATGGACTTGTCCTCGACTGTGGCTTTTTGTTTTGCATTAAGGTCTTGCTTTTGCACAGTCTCTTTTTCCACTGTATGGTATAATTTTATGTATAATTTATGTATAATTTATATTGTGTGGTGTCTGTAATGCTGCTGCAAGCAGGTTTATCATTACACTCTACCTCACCGTACTTGTGCACATGACAATCCACTCGACTTGACTTGATCAACTGCACCTCCCAAACCTGCAAACTCTACCTCCAAGAAGTTGCATGTGGACACCACCACCCACAGGTTCCCCTTCAAGTCACACACCATCCTAACTGCAAAATATATTGCTGGCCCTTCATTGTCTCTGGGTCTGAATCTTGGAGCCCCCTCCCCAACAGCACTGTGGGAGCACCCTCACAAGGTGACTCACCACCACCTAATCAAGGGTAATTAAGGACGGGAAATAAATGCTGGCCTTACCAGAGAGACTACACACTGATAAATGAATAGAAAAGCAGCTTTGAATGAAGATGATTTCCGACTTGTTGCCTGGGGAGTTATACAGCACAGACCCTTCGGGCCAACAAGTCCATGCCGACCAAGGTGCCCACCCAAGTTAGCCCCATTTGCCCGCGTTTGACCTTCTAAACCTTTCCTATTCATGTACCTGTCCAAGTGCCTTTTAAAAGTTGCTATTGTGCCTGTCTCAACCACTTCCTCTGGCAGCTCACTCCACATATGGACCAGTGTCTGTGTGAAAAAGTTGCCCCTCAGGTTCCTATTAAATCTCTCCCCTCTCGCCTTAAACCTATGCCCTCTAGTTCTTGATTCCCCAACCCTGGGAAAAAGATTGTGTGCATTCACCCTATCCAAGCCCCTCATGATTTTATACACTTCTATAAGATCACCCACCTACGCTCCAATGATAAAAGTCCTAGTCTGTCCAACCTCTCCCTACAACTGAGTCCCTCAAGTCCTGACAACATCCTTGTAAATCTGTTCTGCACTCTTTCCAGTTTAATAACATCTTTCCTATAGCAGGGCGACCAAAACTGAACACAACACTCCAATTGTGGCCTCCTCAGCGTCTTGTACAAGGGTGCAGCCATGGTTCAAGAAGGTGATACCACCACCTTCTCAAGGGTAATTAAGGATGAGAAAGGAATGCTGGCTTTACCAGAGACATGGCACACTGATAAATGAATGGCCTACACTCACTATCCCCACAGAACAAACCAATTTTCCCAGGAACTAATCCATTGATTTCACACGACAGAGTCGTGTACTTGATCTTAAAATGTCGGGTGTTTCAGAATTGCCACCTGGTTAGTTATTTGCCCTTTGTAAAATCTGCTCCAATTGTCACATTTGCAATATAAGGGATCACATTAGTTTACTGTCATATACACCAGGGTGCAATGAAATTCCTTGCCCACGTGAAGCTCACAGAGGAAACAGTGTACATGGTAATAATAAATACAATAATAAATACAGTGATGAGGCAAAACAACAGAATGGTGCAAAGATTGCAGTGCAATCTGAAGTAGTGCAAAAAGAAATGCTACAGTGACAATAACAGAATAACTGAGAGGAGTGGAACTAAGAGTCCGAGAACGTGGCAGCACCACTGGCGATATTAACCAGTAATCCAACACTCTTGTTAAACGTTTTCAATGTTTTCAAATAGCAATATGAAAGACGGAAAGGAAGATTTCAATTTCTGGAGCACCAGAAGACTCGCATTGTGCCTGGGCTAGATTTTTGGAAGAGCCACATAATCAGTCTCAGTTGCCTGAATGTTCTCCAGAGTCCAGCAAAGCCTGTGGTAGCCCTCCCCTCAGAGTGTAAGGGTTCCCAGCTCAACTCTATAGAGGGCCGAACACTAAAGTCGAGGGCTGCTGCCCTTCAGAGGAGCTCTATTGCAGGTAAGATGCTAAACCGAGGTCCCAGCTGTTCTGTTAGGGAGATCAGAAAAATCCCATGGAATTCTTTGAAAATGACTGAGAGGAACTCCAGGCCAATATTTACCTCACAGAAGCAAAATATAATTTTTGTTATCAGATTTCTCTTTGTCAAGAACTTGCACTATGCAAAACTGTTACTGTGTTTCTTACAATACAAACACTTTGAAAGTAGTTCATTGGCAGTGAGGTGCTTTGGAGCATTCTGTGTGAAAGCTGCACTGTTTTCTAAAAGCAGATACTGCCTCTGCTTTGGAAGTTACTACTGAATCCCTTCCCACCACCATGTCGATAATTTCTACCACATAACACATCGAAGTAATAATCTCTTTTTCTCACTGCTTTGTTGATAATTGCATTAAATCTGCATTGTCTGGTTACCAATTCTTCTGTCAGAGAAGGCAGGCTTTCCCTCTCCACTCTTAGTAAAAAGCACTGATAACTTTAAGCGGCTGATTTGCCATGTGTCAGCAAATTGTCTCAAAAATTGCTTGACACTGTGAATTTACTAGCGGACTGCGCACACGTGAGTTATCAGCCTGGGTTCTCAAGTGGAACCTTCGAACAGCTCAAAGTCCCAGCCTGACGTCAGTGGTACAACAGATAGAGTGTTGCACTCCGGATGAACAGACACTACAAGTGGATTTACACATGTGGGAAACATCTTTCTAAGTTGTCTGTTTCTTGCACTAATGAAAGACAAATAATAAAACACTGCTGGCCTGGTGCAACAGTATTCTATGTGAGTGTGTGTGTTCATATGTTTGCATGCATTGACACCACAAAACCAGAGAAACTTCCAATGTAATCAGATATTGTCTCTGTGAAGTTTTGTAAACACAGCAGCCATCTATAATAAGCTTGTCATGAAATCCCTCCAGTCCCAAAAAAGGAATGTGCTATCTTGAGACTCCTGTATATCAACTAAATCAGGATTACATCTTTTTAATTATAAAGACCAATGCTTGCTTCAGAACCCATCCCAGATATTCCAACTGCCTCTGAGACCCAGGAGAAAACTTGCACCCAGCTGACACAATCACTTAAGAGAGAGAGAAAATATATAATTAAAGCTTCTCACCAGAAGACCACGATGTGCTTTTTCTAAAGTGTTCATGCCGTTTGCCTTGAACTGGGCCCGTTGAGTGGTGTGCAGCTTTACTTCCCAGCTGCCTGAGCTGGGCATTGGAGGAAGGTCAAGTTGCATAAATAGTGCAGCACTTGCAACCTGTTACATATATTTAGCCTTCCCAGAGAACGGAGGGAGAATTAAAAAAAGGGTCAGAGAGAGGCACGGTATGCAGTGAGGGTTATTCAATATGACTCTTACGCAGACCTTAGAATATCAGTTGCAAAAAAAAATCGACTTATTTTTCTGCGTTACGAGATGAAAGCAGTTGGGCTGGAGGATTAAGCCCCTCAGGCTGTTTAATGTTTACTGGATTGCGTGGGATTGTGTTAACACACTGTTTGTGCAGCAGAAATTTTTGTTAACAGGAACTGCTCCCAGAATCATCTCCTTAGCTAAACCCCTTCAATCAGACTGGAGGCAGCTTAGCACGATTGGGTCCCTGGTGATAGAGTACTTGTCTTCTCTGCATTGTACAAATATCATCTCCCTCTCCCTCTCTCTCTTTCTTATTATTTATATATAACTAAATATTGTCCAGAAGCAGCCAATCAGAAAAGGCATTAAAGCACATGAAACCATTTTGTGCCCTTTTTGTTAATCCTTCTCCTGCAGTGGTCTTGTAAGTAGCTGTCTCCGAAAGGGTGGTTGCAATCTGGACCGCACTGCCTGAGTGGGCAGTGGAGGCAGAGACTTCACAATATTTTAAAAATATATGGACAAATACTTGAATCACCAAGGCATAGAAGGCTGTGGACCAAGTGCTGGTAAATGGAATTAGTGTAGACGGGTACAGTGGTTGGCATGGAGATGGTGGGCTTAGGGCCTGTTTCTGGTGTATGACTCTATACATTTCTCTCTTGCCAGAGAGGGAAACAGGATGAGCTTTGCATTTCCAATATTCCTCATTTTATTTTCTGCCATTGAAATTTTTCTTTATATAATTATTATCTTTTTACACACTCTCTTCTTGTGAGTTACAAGATCTGAGATTCAGTTCGCGGCAACTTCAGTTCCCCAATGACCCTCACCAGTTTTTATAGATGAACCATAGAGAGCATCTTATCTGGATTCATCACGGCTTGGTATGGCAACTGCTCTGCCCAGGACTGCAAGAAACTGCAGAGAATTGTGCATGTAGCGCAGTCCATCAAGCAAACCAGCCTCCCCTCCATTGACTCTGTCTACACTTCCCACTGCCTCGGGAAAGTAGTTAACATAATCAAGGACACCCTCCCACTCTTCTCTTCCCTGCTATTGGGCAGAAGATACAAAAGCTTGAGAACACGTACCACCAAGCTCAAGGACAGTTTCTATCCTCCTGTTATAAGGCTCTTGAATGGATCTCTTACATGCTAAAGATGAACTCTTGATCTCTCAGTCTACCTCATCATGGCCCTTGCACCTTATTTGTCTACCTGCACTGCACTGTCTCTGTAACTGTAACATTATATTCTACATTGCTTTTTTTTTCCTTTCGTACTACCTCAATGTACTTATGTATGGAATGATCAGTCTGGATGGCATGCAGGCAAAAGCTTTTCACTGTGTCTCAGTACACATCACAATAATAAACTAATTACTTCTTTCCGGTTTCCGGTTACTGCAGATGGAGGGAGTTTTGTGACTCACGTCTATGGATTACTGGGGTGTTAAAGCTTGATGCCTTGTATTGGCTCTAACCTGGGATATGGGGGGCAGGCACAGTAATGTAGTGGTTAGCGTAACGCTATTACAGTGCCAATGACCCAGGTTCAAATCCAGCCACTGTCTGTAAGGAGTTTGTACGTTCTCCCCGTGTCTGCATGGGTATCCTCCAGCTGCTCCAGTTTCCTCCCACATTCCAAAGACGTACAGGTTAGGAAGTTGTGGGCATGCCATGTTGGCGCCGGAAGCATGCCGACACATGCGGGCTGCCCCCCAGAACGTTCTACACTAAAGGTGCATTTCACTGTGTGTTTCGATGTACAAGTGACGAATAAAGATATCTTATAAAAAAACTTAAAAACGACCTCGGTGAATTGGAGAATCCTGTCTCCATAATTCTGTAAACCCACGCCCACAGATCCCAAAAGTGAGATTAACCAGAAGGTAAAAGAATTGTGGCTCATTTTAAATCTCAGTAAAAGCCATCTCACTTGACGAATCCCACGACAAATATTCTACGATATAAAAATAAAATAAGGAATAAAAATTGCTGCCTTAAGATTTTCTTAAGTTCTTCAACATCTCTGAAAAACTGGAGACAGGAGAGACTGTAGATGCTGGAATCTGGAGCAACAACCAAGCTACTGGAAGAACTCAGTGGGTCAAGCAGCATCTGCGGGATGAAAGGAATTGTCGACATTTCGGGCTGAAATCCTGCATCAGCATCTCTACAAATTTGGGCGGTTTAACTTTTGACATTATATTTCAATGAGTATTTATAACATATATAAAAACAGACACACAGATATGGCAAATAATACAAATCTATGTATTAATTCTACATTTATATACAGACAAATAGATGTGTATGGTAAATATGTAGGAAAATGAATCAGATCATAGAATTATTGATCATAAGCCTAGAAGTGGGACCTTCTTCCCACCAAGTCCATGCCAACCATTGTGCTCCCATTTTACTCTAATCCTATTTTTTTTTGCATTCTCACACACTGCCATCACCTCCTTCCACATCCTACCAAAATCCATCCATTTCACTCATTTTGCTTGACAAAGAAGGGAGGCCATTTGGCCTATCGAGTCTATGCTGGCTTTTGGAGCAGTGAAAGTCAAAGTCACGTTTATTGTCATACACACAGGCGCAATGAAAACCTCACTTGCAGCTGCATCAAAGGAACATAGCATCGTATAACCATCATTCACAAGAAAGGCATAAATTAAACATAAATTATACCCAATTTTTACAAGAAAGAATTACATTCTCATCTTTCACATTACCCTACTTATTTCCTTGGAACTTATTCTCCCTTGGAACCTATTATTTAAGAGTTATTTAGACAGGCACATGAACAGACAAGGGATATAGACCGTGCAGTCTAAACTGGCATCATGGTTGGCACAGACATTGTGGGCCGAAGGGCCTGTTCTTACATAGAAACATAGAAAACCTACAGCACAATACAGGCCCTTCGGCCCACAAAGTTGTGCCGAACATGTCCCTACCTTGAAATTACTAGGCTTACCCATAGCCCTCTATTTTTCTAAGCTCCATGTACCTATCCAAAAGTCTCTTAAAAGACCCTATCGTATCTGCCTCCACCCCCATTGCTGGCAGCCCATTCCACACACTCACCACTCTCTGAGTAAAAGACTTACCCCTGACATCTCCTCTGTATCTACTCCCCAGCACCTTAAACCTGTGTCCTCTTGTGTTCTTGCACTGCACTGTTCCATGTTCTATGTTCACTCACACATTCCCATCAGATCTTGAATCTCCAGCCACCCACCTCCGACAGGGGCAATTTACAGCGGCCATTTAACCTACCAACCCTCATGCCTTTGGGATGCAGGAGGAAATCAGTGCACCTGGAGGAAATCTACAGGGAGAACGTACAAACTCCAAACAGACAGCAGCCAAGGCCAGGATCAAACCCAGGTCTCTGGAGCTGTGAGGCAGCAGCCCTCACTTTACGCTTCAGTGCCAATGACTTTCAATTATGTCAGAACCTTGACCTGGATCAGACCCAGTGTGAATCTGCCATTTCTTTGGCTGTACCACAGTGCAAAAGGTGCTCAAACTGTCTGGCAAGAGGAGTCCTGAAGCAAATGAATCTCTGGAGCCAGAGACACATCAGCAACGACCGATTATTAATTGTTATGAGCCTCCTGCCAGCTGGATTTAGAGTTACCACCTGGCATTTACTTTTCCTCTCCAGCCCCAGGTGGCTTCCCCTTCCAGATGTCTCTTCACAGCTTCAATCAGCAGTCCTAATTAATATTTTAAAAATATTATGTGTTGAATTTTTCAACAGGCAATATGAAAGAAAGAAAATAGGAACGTTTTGCATTTCTAAAGCAGCTTCATAGATTAATGGAAGGAAGCTAACCAGGCAATTTGGCACTTGGAGACATGGGAGACTGCAGATACTGGAATCTGGAGCAACACACAAAGTGCTGGAGGAACTCAACAGGTCAGGCAGCATCTATGGAGGGAGGTGGACAGTTGATATTTTGGGTTGAGACCCCACATCTGAACATAATTTGGTACTTGACCTGACCCTTTGAAAGAGCAATCAAATTATTCACACCCTTATTCCATTTTGCATTTGTATTGTTAATGAAATCTTCAGAAAGGAGAAATCCTGATGGAGAACTTTGTATTTAGAAGGAAGATGCAGGATAAAATGTTTTAATTAATGGGACATCGGTAAGTTCCATTTGAACTGATGGCTTTCTAACCACTGCTGGGTTATTTCACAAGTTAAGATGCAACTGCATCGTTGTGGATCTGAAAACCCAAACAGAACAGACTGGGATCTTCTGTTATGGGAGGAATGGTGTGAGCAGCGCAGTGCACATCAGGTAACACTGCTATCCCACAGCTTTAGGTACACAGGTTCGATCCTGACCTCGGGTGCCATCCGTGAGGAGTTTGCACGTTCTCCTTGCGACCACGCGAGTTTCCTCCAGGCACTCGGGTTTCCTCTCACATCCCAAAGATGATGTGTGGGTTGGTAGGTTAAGTGGTCGATGTAAGTTGACCCTGTTGGAGATGCGTAGCAGGAGAAACGGGGGGGGGGGGGGGGGGGGAGGGAGGGGTGAAAGAATTGATGGGAATGAGTGAAAGAATAATTTCTGTGGAAATAAGTAGTGTAATGGGATTGATGGGATCACTCTCAAAGCTGGCTGGTTTGGGATGAGGAAATATGTCACGAAGAAACATGAATGAACCAGGTGGGATTCTACAACAAAAGGGGTCTTATAGAATTGACAGCAGTTTAATAATCACAGATTTATTTGATTAACTGAATTTCAATTCCCAGCTGCAATGGTAGAATTTGAACTCATCTCTCTGAGCCATTATTTCAAGAATAAGAACGAGAAGGACAGTGTACTTTGTTTTAGTTCCCTACTCTGGGCATGAGGGAGGCTAAATCTATCTCCATCGGTATAATATCTCCATTCACAAATCGAATAAAGAATCTGCTCCAATGGATTGGTGAGAAGATGGAATTCGCTACTGTAAGGAATAGTGGGAGTGAACAACAGAGCTGCCTCTCAGGGGTACTTGAGGAGGGAAGGAATAGCTGCTGGCTTCTGGGAGGAAGCCTCCTTGAAGCATAAGCATCAACACCAACCAATGCGGCTCACTGGCCTGTCTCTGTACTACAATCCTGCGTATAAGTGCTTTACTCCACGCATTGCCTGCTGCATGTGGGCAAATGCAGCAGACACTACAAAGCAGAAATGCAGTGCCAACAACAGTGCGTTAAAGTTTTCAATGGCATTTGGGGAGGCTGCACCGGGAGCACTGGATGCAATAAATGACTCCCTCGGACTCACAGGTGTTATCTAGGATGTGTTTTGGTCATTTCATTACATTGAAAACAACCTGCTGTGCTTCAGGAATACATAATTCAGGACTTTGTATAAAATGTGGAGTAAACTGAGGAAGTAGAGTAACAACGTTATAAGTGGTGATACTTGACAAAATGTCTTCACAGTGTTTACTTTGTGCACGCACCTTCCTGCACATTTCAGGTATCAAACTTTGCCTCACAAGACAATGGCAAATCAGTATTGAAGAGGTGTCTGCACATGAAGGGTGTGTGAAGAACATATGAAATAGGAGCAGGGGTTGGCCATTCAGCCCTTCATACTTGCTCCACCGTTCAATAAGATCATGGCTGAATTTTTACCTCAGTGCCACTTCCCTGACCTAACTACATATCATTTAATTTTCTTAATATCTAAAAATCTATTGATCTACTTCCTGAATATAGACAGTGCCCGAGTCCCCACAGCACTCTTGGGTAGGGAATTCCAAAGATTCACTAACCTTCAAGGTGAGAAAGTTTCTTCTCATGGAGTCATAGAGTAATTCAGCACGGAAACAGGCCCTTCAACCCAATCCGTTCATGCCGACAATGGTGCCCACCAAGCCAGTCCCCTTTGCCTGTGTTTGGGATCACCCTCTGGTGAAGAACATGCCCCTCAAGTCCCTAAATTTTTCACTTCTCACCTTAAAACTATGCCTTCCAGTTTTTAGTTCTCCTTCTCTGGGAAAAGGCTATGTGCGTTCACCCTATCTATACCCATTATGATTTTATACACCTCTATAAGGTCACCCTTCAATCTCATATGCTCCAAACAATAAAGTCCTAGCCTGGCCAACCTGTCCCTATAACTCAGCCCCTCGAGTCCCAGCGGGGGCAGAATCTTCTCTGCACTCTTTCCAGTTTAACAATGTCTTTCCTATAACAGGGTGACCAAACCTGTACAAAATACTCCAAGTGTAGTCTCACCAACATCTTGTACACATCTGCAACATAATGCCCCAACTCCTATATTCAGAGCCCTGACTGATGAAGGCCAGGATGCCAAAAGCTTTTTTTTTAACCTTCACGTCTGCTTGTGATGTTGCTTTTAGCGAACTATGTACTACTACTTATCTCTATATTGAATGACCAACCACATATTTTAAGACTGACCCCTGATTCTGGATAAGTCAAGGTATGAAAACACATTGTGCATGGCATAGTGCGGCACCACATCCACCTGAACAATGTGCATTCTCTAACTCACCACATTACGTCTGATTTTATCAGGTAAAAATATAAAGAATGAATATGGAAGGGGAAAACAGGGATGTTAAAGTGTATACAGTCTCCATCCTATTCAAAGGCTTTAATTTGAAACCTTTGTTAATTAAAATTGAGCAACAATTGTGACCTGTTTTATATGACTTTATTTCAATGACTTTAATCAAATTACTGATTATTGATATTTTAGAGAAAAAATAAATTAACAGTCAATTAAATAAATTAGCTTTTGGAATGCAAGCTAAATTAGGTATGGAAGAAGGAATGAGTTTCCCAATTTAAAATATAATTGATTAAACTGACAAAAAAAGGCTCCTTCTTGCAAATGGGATCATGAGGAACAGCAGATGTGTTCATTGTGTGAACTGATTGGCTTAATAATTTTTGATGAGCGTGCAGATTGTCAGAGGACTGTAAGAATCAAAGAGTTAACATGTAAAATAAATCAACTGAGACCTGTCCAAAAGGTCCAGACTTTATGTCACCTGCAGTTCAGAATAAAACTGAAGCAGTGAAAGAATAATTTAATTCGTGCAAGGCTGGCAATGGGATTTCCAAAATGTGTGTTCCCCGATCAAAGTTCAGATGCTTCTTGAAATGCTTAGATCAATTGGTTTCGTTGAACAGCCAGATATTTAGTAACCTGTTCTGTTTACTCAGCTGTTACAACAGCCTGCTTGGGAGTTAACTACTTCTCAGCTGCAGAGGCCAGAGATCTGAATCGTTGCCCAAGAAAGCTCTCAGTCGCTGGAAATTGTGAGGGGTCTTGAATAATACTGCCATCTAGTTGGGAGCTTGCCGGGTAATGTTACATTGAAGGAGGGTCATTCAGTTGCAGGAGGTGCTGCAGACTTTCGGGGCCAACCAGACATGGTACAGGGGAGGACCAACTCAAATCGCCTCCATTTTTATCCTGCTGCCCTCCTGTTATCTGTGGCTGAGAATGGACAAAAGAGGTCACCACTGTGTTAAATTTGCACATTCCGCCTGTGACTGTGTGGGTTTCACCAGTACTGCGGCTTCCTCCCACATCCCAAAGATGTGCAGGTTGGTAGGTTAATTGGCCACTGTAAATTGCCCCACTGGAGTGCAGGAGAATGGTGGAATCTGGAGGGAGTTGATGGGAATGTGGGGAGGATAGGTTACAGGGAAAATTAGTGGAGGAATGGGATTGCTCTGTAAACCAGCATAGACCCACTGGGCTGAACTGGCCTCATTCTGTGTCATAAGGAGATATGGAGATCACAAAAACGACGGCACTGTAATGCAGCGGGTGGTGCTGCTACTTCACCGCTCTAGTGACCTGGGTTCAATCCTGATCTCTGGTGCTGTCTGTGTGGAGTTTGCACGGGTTTCCGCTGGTGAATCATAGAGTCATACAGCATAGAAACAGATCCTTTCAGCCCACCTTGTCCGTGCCATCTCTGATTGCTACCTGTGCTAATTTCATTTGCGGCATTAGGTCCGTATCCCTCCATACCTTTTCTACCTAAGTATCTGCCCAAATGCCCTTTAACTGCTGTAATTGTACCTGCCTCCACTACCTCCTCTGGCAGCTTGTTCCAGACACTCACCACTCTCTGTATGAAAATTTGCTCCTCAGATCTCCTTTAAATCTCTCCCCTCTCACCTTAAACCTGTGCCCTCTAGTTCTAGACCCATTGCCCTTGGAAAAAGACTTTGACTATCTATCCTATCTCTGCCCTTCATAATTTTATAAACCTCTATAAAGTCACCCCTTAGCCTCCTGTACTCAAGTGAGAATAAACCCAGCCTGCCCAATGTCTTTTTGTAACTTCAGCCCTCCCATTCCAGGCAAACACCCTAGTGAATCTCTTCTGCACTCTCTCTGTTGCTACCACATCCCTCCTGCAGTGTGGTGATCAGAACTGTACACAATACTCAAAGTGCAGTCTAACCAGTGTCTTGTACAGCTGCAACATGATGTTGCAACTCTTGTACACAATGCCTCGGCCTATGAAGGGAAGCATAGAAAATGCCCTCTTCAAGTACCCTATCCACCTTTGTCACCACTTTCAGGGAGCTATGGACTTGCACCTCAAGGTCTCTCTGTGCATCAACGTTCCTCAGCTCCCTGTTATTTACTCCATATGTCCTACCACAATTTGACTTCCCAAAGTAGATTACTTCACACTTGTCTGGATCAAGTTCCATCTGTCACTAGTCCACCCAATTTTCCAGCTGATTTATCTCCCACTGTATCCCTACACAACCTTCTTCGCTGCCTACAATTCCACCAATTTTCATGTCATCTGCAAACTTATTAATCAGACCACCTACATTCTCGACCCAAGTCATTTATATTATTGCAGGGAATATCCCCCCCACATCCCAAAAACGAGCGGGTTGGTAGGTCAGTAGGTAGCATATTACCCCTACGATGCATGAGAGAGATACAAGAAATTCTGCAGATGCTGGATGTATCTGGAGCAATACACAACAAGTGCTGGAGGAACTCAGCAGGTCAGGCAGCATCTCCATGGAGGGAAATAAACAGTCGATGTTTCGGGCCGAGACCCTCCCTCAGCACTGGAAAGGAAGAGGGCAGAAGCCAGAATAAGGTGGGGGTAGGAGGAGGAGCACACGCAGGCGGGTGATAGGTGAGTCCAGGTGAGAGGGGGAAGGTAGGTGGGAGGGGGAGGGGGAGAAGATGTAATAAGCTGAGAGGTGACAGGTAGAAGAGGTCAAGGGCTGAAGAAGAAGGAATCCGGTAGGAGAGGGCAGTGGACCATGGAATAAAGGATGGGGGAGGGGAGGAGAGGAGATGAGCAGGTCATCAAGGCGGGGGAAGGGAGCCACAGGAAGACAAAGGAGTGGGGGAGGTGGGGGGGGGGAGAAAAAGAAGGGGTGGGGTTACCGGGAGTTAGAGAAATCGATGTTGAGGCCATCAGGTTGGAGACTCCCAAGGCAGAATATGAAGTGTTGTTCCTCCAACCTGCGCCTGGCCTCAACGTGGCAGTAGAGGAGGCCATGGACAAACATGTCAGTATGGGAGTGGGATGTGGAATTGAAGTGGGCGGCCACCGGGAGGTCCTGGCTGTTGCGGCGGACGGACCGAAGGTGTTCGACGAAGTGGTCACCCAATCTACGTTGGGTCTCACCGAGCTTACAGTGAAATAAGTAAGGGAAGATAATTGATGGGATTGCTCTGAGAGCTGGCATAGACTTGATGGACCAAATTGGAGTTGGTATTGGTTTATTATTGTCACTTGTACCGAGGTACAGTGAAAAATTTGTCTTACAAACTGATCATACAGGTCAATTCATTATACAGTGCAGTTACATTGAGTTAGTACAGAGTGCATTGATGTAGTACAGGGTAAAAACAATAACAGTACAGAGTAAAGTGTCACAGCTACAGAGAAAGTGCAGTGCAATAAGGTGCAAGGTGTGGGAGAGGGGTTGGTGGTGATGAGTGTAACTTTCAGGGTTTAAGGTCTTGGTTCCTGAAGGCACAATCGGTAAAGAAAAGTTGTCATTTTATTAAACATACATTCTGATTTGCACTGTCATTGTCTCGAGCCTTGGTGAAAATGGAAGGATGTAGAGCAGATGCCTGATCCAATGACAATATTTAATTACTTGAACCTTTGTCAGTCCCTCAAGGTTGAGGATGACCTACCTCCACTCCTGTTCCCAGTGGAAGATGGGTGTGTGTGAATTCTTTTACTGTGTAGTGGCTATTGCACACCAGCTCCCACACTGCCTGGATAGAGCGAGGTTTTGGTCCAACAGCAAGGATGGCCAAGTTGGTTGATCTGCTCCACAGACTTAGCACACACATGTATGTGGACATGCACAATCAAAGTACACACATACGGGCTCTGGCCACACACACACACACACGCATGCACAAACATATATGTGACCTTCCCTATTGCTTTACTTCCACCCCTCCCCCCCCCCATTATGATCTCCTTCACCCTGCACAGTACCATTCCCCTGACTGCTCCGCTCAGATCATCCCCCCACCCTCTCCCTCTCTCTCTCTCTCTCTCTCTCTGCTCCTTCGCTTGTAGCTGTTCCCCCCTTCCATTCCTGCTCTCCCCCTCAGCCTTGGGTCTCCAGCTGCTGGCTGCTCGCTCTGTCCCAGAGTGAGTCTCTGCACACTCACCGTCTCCAGGGCCGCTCCTCGAACGCTGTTCGCCCTCCCCGCCCACTCCAAGCAGCTGAGCTGCCAAAGCCTGCAACCTAGTCCAGAATTCCCAGACTGCTCCCAGAACACCTCAGGAGAATCTGTAGCCCCTCAGTGTCGGCAGAGCTTGGTCTCCCAGTGCCCAGTGGGAAGGCTGGTGGATCCCGGCATTTGAATTCCGAGTGATGGAGATGGAATCATCCTGTGGGGACAGGAGCCCCTTACTTGGCACCATCATAACTCGTTACACACAGCAACCTTAACTTAAGGGGCACATGTCTCCCTCGTCCTCTTCAACTCAGGGGTCTGCACCTCTCTTTGCATCGATACAACTCACTAGCATTAAACAGGTGGAGGAGGTTCCATAGATAGTGGATGCTGAACTGGGAGGAACATGGAAACATTGAAAGTCAGGAATCACTCTGATTAAAATGTCTGGTGTTCGATTTTCCAGACTGGGTATTTTTGGTTTCACTCTGATTTTTCTGTGCCCTGATGCATCACACTGTATAGATTATGCATTCTATTTAAATTTAATTTTTCAACTTCTGTGCTCTCCTCTTATTAATTACACTGTAGTCTGAAGGGTGAAATTCTGTTCTATTTATCTGCCATCCCCATCCTCAGTCAGACAACAGAAGCCTGGCATTGTGGCAGTAGTTTACAATAAAAGGTGACGCGCTGCAGTTTCATCTTACAGCTGGTGTTACCCACTAGGAGTTCTGCCATCAAATTTAAAAACTGCCTCAACAAGCAATCTGCTGGAGGAACTCAGCAAGTCGTGCAGCATCTGTGGAGGAAGTGAATTGTCAACGTTTTGGGGCGAAACCCTGCATCAGAACCTAATGCAGGGGTTCAACCCGAAACATTGAATCACCTTTCCCTCCCAGTTACTCCAGCAGATTGTTTGTTGCTCCAGATTCCAACAACTTCAACCTCTTGCATTTCTAAAGATTGTCTCACTTCTTTCCTGGTAAGAAAGATAAGATTCCTTTATTAGTCACATGTACATCGGAACACACAGTGAAATACATCTTTTGCGTAGAGTGTTCTGGGGGCAGCCCGCAAGTGTCGCCACGCTTCTGGCGCCAACATAGCATGCCCACAGCTCCTAACAAGTACATCTTTGGAACGTGGGAGGAAACCGGAGCACCCGGAGGAAATCCACGCAGACACGGGGAGAACGTACAAACTCCTTACAGACAGTGGCCAGAATTGAACCCGGGTCGCTGGCGCCGTAATAGTGTTATGCTAACTGCTACACTACGGTTATATCCAGGACCTCTAAAGAGTGCAGCAGGGTCCAAAGGCCAAAAGTATCTTCCAAATTGGTAGGCAGGAGCAGGAGATTGTTCAGCCCTTTGCTCCTGGTCTACCAAGTAATGAGGTGGCCTGAGTCCAGCTTCACACCCTCAACACTTCACAGTGCATCTGCTTCTCTTTAGCCTGACAACGTTTTTGATTTGTGCACAGCTGGGTCCCATGAATGCTAGTGAGATAAATGGCCAGGTAAAATCTTTTCTGGTGCTTTCACAATGGAGAGATGAATGGCTGCCAATAGACAGTGGAGGAGCTGGGAAATCCTCCCCATCAGTGGCAGAGAAACTATTTGATGGCCAATAGATCAGCTAGATGTGAACTTAGGGTGCTAGGTTCAACAAAATCCAGCACTGACATCCAGATCAATAGTGAACCAAAAACAGACCATCACTACCAGATCTAATAAAATATTTAGAAGGGATTTCTTCGCATGGTATGGAACTCACTCCCACGTGGAACAGTTGGAGCAACAGCACTGACACGTTTAAGGAGTGACTTGAAGCATAACAGGGAGAGAACGGAATAGAGAAATACAGGAATAAAGTGTAGGTTTAAGGTGAGAGGTAGGAGATTTAAAGGAGATTTGAGGGGTAAGTTTTTGTTTTACACAGAGATAAGACAAGATTTCTTTATTAGTCACATGTACATCAAAACACACAGAAAAATACATCTTTTTGTGTAGAGTGTTCTGGGGGCACCCCACAAGTGTCGCCATGCTTCCTGCGGCAACATAGCATGCCCACAACTTCCTAATCTGTACGTCTTTGGAATGTGGGAGGAAACCGGAGCATCCGGAGGAAACCCACGCAGACACAGGGAGAACGTACAAACTCCTTACAGACAGTGGCTGGATTTGGATTTGAACCTGGGTCGCTGGTGCTGTAAAGCGTTATGCTAACCACTACACTACCGTGCCTGGAAGGCACTGCCAGAGGAGGTGGTGGGATCAGATACAATCTCTATGTTTAAGACACATTTAGACACGCACTTTAACAGGCAAGGCATTGAAGGATACAGTCCTAATGCGGGCAAGTGGGATCAGTGTAGACAGGCACAAAGGTCAGCATGGATGTGGTGGGCCGAAGGGCCTGTTTCTGAGCTGCACAACTCTAGGACTTTATTGGATGCAATGGGAAGAGATAATTATTAAGGTCGGAGTCTAGTGCAGATATAAACTTCGGTACAAGTAAGTCGAATCAAGTGATCGATTGGTTTCTGGGCTGTGAATCCCATATAAAATCATTGATGCTGGAAATCTGAATGGAGGTATCAACCTGGATTATGTAAAACACTGGAGTTTAGGTTTAGAATACCAATTCTTTCATTGTTATTGAAATTCTTGACTCTAAAGCTGCTTCACATCAGTGAATGCTGGCAACTAGCAGCTAATAAGTAATTGTGGAGAAGGAAGAGGTCTTTGAGTCTCACATTTCCAGCATTCATAGTTTCTTTTTTGTTCTGTTGTTGATTTCAGGTAGTTAATTCTTCTAGTTACACCTCCTCCAGACCCTGGATCCTCACCCATCACCACTTGTGTCCTTCACTCTCTCCAAGTCTCCCCTCCATGGACTCTGTCTAAGCCTCTCGCTGCTTCAGTAAAGCAGCCAGCATAATCAAAGACCCCACCCACCCCGGACATTCTCTCTTCTCCCCCCTCCCATCGGGCAGAAGATACAAAAGCCTGAAAGCACATACCACCAGGCTCAAGGACAGCTTCTATCCCACTGTTACAAGACTATTGAACGGTTCCCTAGTACGATAAAATGGACTCTTGACCTCACAATCTACCCTGTTATGGCCTTGCACCTTATTGTCTGCCTGCACTGCATTTTCTCTGTAGCTGTTACACTTTATTCTGTATTCCGTTATTGTTTTTACCCTGTTCTGCCTCAATGCACTGTCCAATGAATTGATCTGTATGAACGGTATGCAAGACAAGTTTTTCACTGTACCTCGGTACATGTGGCAATAATAAACCAATTCCAATTCTCCTCCTTTTCTCTGCAACTTAAAACCAGTTTCATTTCTAACTTCACCCGTCTCTGATAAGATTTCTTTATTAGTCACATGTACATCAAAACACACAGTGAAATACATTTTTTTGCGTAGTGTTCCGGGGGCAGCCCGCAAGTGTCGCCACGCTTCCGACGCCAACATAGCATGCCCACAACTTCCTAACCTGTATGTCTTTGGAATGTGGGAGGAAACCAGAGCACCCGGAGGAAACCCAAGCAGACATGGGGAGAACATACAAACTCCTTACAGACAGTGGCCAGATTTGAACCTGGGTCGCTGGTGCTGTAAAACATTATGCTAACCGCTACACTACCGTGCCTACCCTAAGTACTTTTGAAGCAAAATCACTGTTTATTTATAATTTAGGAAATGTGGCAGCAATTCACACACAAGTCTTCACCAATAGTAAGAGGTTCGGTCCATTCCCTTCCAGGTAGGTCATTGAGGCATTCACTGTCTCCCCCGCAACCCCCCCTCTCTCTCTCTCTCTCCATGGATGCTGCCTAACCTGCTGTGTATTTCAAGCAGTTTGTGTTTGAACTACAATGCTGAGAGTGTCTCCCACCACCCTGTTCCTTTCTTTTGGAAAAACGTCTTCAGTTGGCCAACTGATGTTACAAAACTTGTATACTGATACTAGAGTTAGTTGTAACTTTTAGTAAGGGACACTGAAGTGAGAGATATTTGAAACCTGCAGGGTTTATTGGTGATTTTCAAGTAAAGCTAAAGGGGTAATACAAATCTTCAGATTTCCCCCTGGTCCATTATAACCCTCTGCTGTGCATCACTTTCCAAAATTTATTCCCATGTTTGGTACAACCTGCTTTCAGTTAAAGTCTCAGAAGACAAGTCATAAAACGGAGAAGTTTACAAGTTGCTTCTCCACAATCCTATGTCATTTCATCCTTTGGCAGACTGTTGGGGGCCGTGTTTCCGTTAAAAGCCTAGCTCTCTGATTTCGCCAATGACAGGTGTCAGCGCCACGTCATCATTGGCTATCACAGAGCTTCGATTACAGCAGGGAACATCAGCAGACGTTCTGACGGACTCGAGTTTTGAGTAAGGTGGCTTAGGAATCGACCTTACTTCACTTAATGTGCGCCCTTGTTGATTATGTTATTGGTAGGTCACAGAATCATGGAAGCTTACAGCTCAGATGGAGGCCATTTGGCCCATTGTTTGCATATCATCCAAAAATGGACTTTAGACTAATCCCACTTCCTGGCTGTGTCCATGGCACTGCAGGTAATGGCTTTTGAAATGCTAATCCTGATCCTGCCTCCAACTCCCTTCAAAGCAATTAGTTCCAGAACCCCACTTCTTCCTGAGCAATGTAATTCTTTTGCTGCGGGGAGTGGTGGATTCAGCTCAATACATCACAGGCACAGCCCTCCCCACCATCAGGAGTATCTAAATGAGGCACTGCCTCAAGGAGGGAACATCAATCATCAAAGATCCTTAAAGATATCTTAAACATCCTCACCATCTGGGCAAGAGGTACAGAAGCCTGAAGTCCTACACCACCAGGTTCAAGAACAGCTACTTCTCTTTAACCATTCGGTTCTTGAACGAACCTGCACAACCCTAATCACCACCTCAGAATAGCAACACTATGACTATTTTGATCACTTTGCACTACAATGTTTTTTCTTGGAAAAATTGTGTATTATTTATGTTTAATTTATGTTTTTCTTGTGAATGCTGTTTATCTGATGCTATGTGCCTGTGATGCTGCTGCAAGTAAGTTTTTCATTGCACCTGTGCATATGTCAATAAACTTGACTTTGAACATAGAACATAGAACGTTACAGCACAGTACATGCCCTTTGGCCCACAATGTTGTGCTGACATTTTATCCTGCTCTTGATTTTGAAGTCTTCTCTAATCCTTCCACCAATGAATTTAACTCTACCCACTGTTAATGGAAGTTAGTCCTCTCTGTTTACTGTTTCCCGGCCTCTCATAACATTATACACCTCATAGAACATAGAACGTTACAGCACAGTACAGGCTCTTTGACCCACGATGTTGTGTCGACATTTTATCCTGCTCTAAGATCTATCTAACCCTTCCCTCCCACATAGCCCTCCATTTCTCTATCATTCATGTGGCTATCTAAGAGTCTCTTAACTGTCCTTAATGTATCTGCCCCTACCACCTCTGCCAGCAGTGCGTTCCATGCACCCACCACTCTCTGTGTAAAAAAGACTTACCCCTGACATCCTCCTTATACCTTCCTCCAATCACCTTCAAAGTATGCCCCCTCGTGTTGGCCATTTTCACCCTGGTTTTGCCCTCAATTAAAACTTCTTTGTTCTAAAAAGAAAATATCCTGGATAGTCACACTTCTGGCAACACCCTTGTACAATTCCCTCTGCACCATCTCTAGTGCTGTCATGTCTTTCCTATCACGTAGTATTTCTGTCAGAACATAATGCATAAGGCAACCCAGAGCTCCTGGTGTGATAGAGGAAATCAAGACCACCTCCAGAATTAGTCCCACATTCACCACTTGTATGGGTGTGCTGTTTCCAGTCTCTTGGGGGAGATAGGAACTAGCCAGGTAGCACTTGATTTGGGTACATTTGCTGCATTAGCCAACAATGGGTCATGGTCATACAAAAGCAAAACTGCTGCAGATGCTATCATCCTGAAATAAAAACAGAAAATGCCGGTAATATTCAGAAAGTCTGGCAGCATCTGTAAAGAGGGAAATTGAATTCTGCTGTCTTGAAACATTGACTCGTTGCTTCTCTCCAAAGATCCAAAATTCAAGCGATACCAATGGAATCAAATTCCACAATCAGAGTTCAACGCAAACCCACTGTTATACTGTCTGGTTAGCTGGTGGCCAGGGACTGACTTCTAAATAGGCTCACATTACAGATCTCTTTGGAATTTCAGGAGCTCACAGTGAGTTGAAACACATTGCAATCCCTTGTATCAGTCTCACCTTGCTGCGGTAATTTTTAATCGCACCACCATTGCAAACCCTGGGCATTCTTTAACCTGGAAGGACTGTCTGAAAAGATGCAGCACTTAGACCATAAGATGTAGGAGCAGAATTAGGACAATTGGCCCATCGAGTCTGCTCTGCCATTCAATCATGTAGTGTTTCAGCTCACTGCACCACATTCCCCCGACTTCTCCCCATAACCCTTAATCCCCTTGCCAATCAAGAATCTTGTTCAACTAAAACGAGTAAGCCCAACAGTCCAGTCAAGCAATAACTCAACATCATTCATCTTTCCAAAAAAAAGTTAAATAGTACTGCTCTGTACTGAGATCAGCAAACATTGTTAATCAAAGATTTCCCAAAGTAAGGGATACAAGGCAGGGAGAAGATGTCAAACGAACAGGCTTGAAGGACTAAATGATCTGTGTTCCTCACTGTGTGGTTGACATGGAGCACCGTAGTAGGCCAGATCTTAAGCAATGACAAGACAGAGTATGGGAAGGAGATAGAGAGTCTAGTAGCATGGTGTCAAGACAACAACCTTTCCCTCAATGTCAACAAAATGAAAGAGCTGGTCATTGACTTCAGGAAGCAGGGTGGAGGTGAATGGTGCTGTGGTGGAGATGTAAATATCACCAACAATTTGTCCTGGTCCAGCCACATGGATGCTACAGCCAAGGAAGCACACCAGCACCTCTACTTCCTCAGAAGACAAAAGAAAATTGGCATGTCCAATGACTCTTACCAATTTTTACAGGTGCACTATAGAAAGCATCCTGATCAGATGCATCACAGCTTGGTATGGCAACTGCTCTGCCCAAGACCGCAAGAAATTGTGGAGCTGCAAAAGCAGCCCAGTCCATCACGCAAACCAGCCTCCCCTCCACTGACTCTGTCTACACTTCCCGCTGCCTTGGGAAAGCAACCAGCATAATCATGGACCCCTCCCACCCTGGGCATCCTCTCCCATCTGGCATTAGATACAGAAGCCTGAGGGCATGTACCACCAGGCTCAAGGACAGCTTCTATCCCACTGTTATAAGACTCTTGAATGGACCTCTTATACGCTAAAGATGAAATCTTGATCTCTCAACCTACCTGATCATGGCCCTTGCACTCTATTTGTCTACCTGCACTGCACTGTCTCTGTGACTGTAACACCATATTCTACTTTTCTTTTGCACTACCTCGATGTACTTATGAATGCCATGATCTCTCTGGATGCCACACAAATAAAAGCTTTTCACTGTATCGCGGTACATGTGACAATATTAAACCAATACCAGTACCAACTAAGGTGCTCTTTCTTCTCCCAGCTACTAGAGTGAGTAAGCAATAGGCAAGCAGCTGTACTCTCCAAACACCAATCTCAGCCAAAATCCCATCCGACCCAAGTTCTGACCTCATTACCCACTCACCACTAAAATGATCCATGAGAATGTGTTCCTTGCCTGATAAGACATTAAAAGAAAGTCAAGTCATTTTCGAAAATGTACATTATAGGAGTCTCCCTCCTTCCTGCCTCAATGACCCACTGAGATCCAACAGAGACAGATGGCCCAGATATGTCATCAATATGAAACATTTAACACCAATTATCTCTCTACGGAAGCAACTGACCTGCTGAGTAGTTTTTATCAATTTCTTTTTATCTGAGCTCAGGATGATTCCGTGGTTCAATCACTTGCAAGGGGATCTCTGCCAGGTTGCAAGCAGGGGTTTGATAATTGTCCTCTGCACTCTTTTACCAGGGTACGATGAATGAGGTAGGCCTGCCGTTTCTGTTATTCATTCAAGGGATGTGGGCTTCACAGGCTGAGCCAGAATTTAATTGCCCATCCCTAGTTGCCCTTGAGAAGGTGGTGGTGAGCTGCCTCCTTGAACCGCTGCAGTCCTTGAGGTGTGGGTGCCTCCACAGTGCTGTTTGGTAGCGAGTTCCAGGACTTTGACCCAGTGAAGGTGAGGGAACAGTGATACCAAGTCAGGATGGTGTGTGGCTTGGAGGGCAATTTTCAGTTGGTGTTGTCCCCATGCTTTTATTGCCCTTGTCCTTCTAGTTGGTAGAGACTGTGGATTTGGAAGGTGCTGTCTAGGGAGTCTTGGCGAGTTGCTGCAGTGCATCCTGTAGATGGTACAAACTGCTGCTACTGTGTGTCGTTGGCGGAGTGAGTGAATGGTTGCGGATGAGGTGCCTATCGAGTGGGCTGCTACGTCCTGTATGGTGTCGAGCTCCTTGAGTGTTGTTGAAGCTGTGACACTTCCGAATTGTTCCCTACTGCCGTGTAGAGGCGGGCGATGAGGCCTTGCGATTGTCCGTGATGGTTCCTGAAGTCAAATAGCTGGTCGATGCTCAAGGTTTGAAATTAACCCAATGCATCTGGTGGGAATGTTCTTCCCTAAATGGGCTTAAATTCCACAGTCTTCAACAGAAAAGAGGGTGCCTCACCCCAGCTCTCCCATTGTTGTAGATCAGGACTCGTGTTGATGGACCCAGGTGAAACCAAAAAGGTTCACGTTTAAATAATGCCTTTTAAGCGTAGGATCTACAACAATGGGAGAGCTAGGGTGAGGCACCCGCTTTTCTGCTGAAGACTGTGGAATTTAAGCCCATTTGCGGAAGAACATTCCCACCAGATGCATTCGGTTGATTTCAAACCTTGAGCATCGACCAGCTACTTGACTGGAGATTAAATCCTCGAGCCACCCTGCATGGATATTGGCCTTCAGCCCACTGAGTGCGCATCAACCATCCATCTGCACTAACCCAACACAAACTCCATTTTTCCCTCCCCACATTCCCACCAACCCCCCACTCACCTACACATTAGGGGCAGCTTACAGTGGGCAACTAACCTACCAAATCGCATGTCTTTGGGAAGTGGGAGGAAACCAGAGCACCCAGGGGAAATCCCATACGGTGACAGGGAGAACGTACAAACTCTGCACGGACAGCACTGGAGGTTAGGATAGCACCCGGTTCACTGGGGCTATGGGGCAACGGCTCTACCAGCAGCACCACTGGTGACATGGGTTCAAATCCCATCGCTCAGTCCAAGGTGTTTAAAGGTAAGAAGTGTAGAAGGTTGCTGTAGATTACAACAAGGTATTGATAGAATGTAAACCTGGGCAGAGAAGTGGCAGATGGAGTTCAACCCAGAAAAGTGTGAAGTGATACACTTCGGGAGATCTAATCTGAAGGCAGAATACAAGGTTAATGGCAGGACTCTTAGCTGTGTGGAGCAACAGAGGGGTCTTGGGGTCCACGTCCATAGATTCCTCCAAGTTGCCGCGCAGGTCGATAAGGTTGTTAAGAAGCCGTATGGAGTGTTGGCCTTCATTAGTCAGTGTATTGAGTTCAAGAGCCACGAGGTAACGTTGCAGCTCTATAGAACTCTGGTCAGACCACACTTGGAGTATTGTGTTCAGTTCTGGTCGCCTCATTATAGGGAGGACGTGGAAGCTTTAGAGAGGGTCCAGAGGAGATGCTGCCAGGATGCTGCCTAGATTGGAGAGCATGTTTTATGAGGATAGGTTGAGTGAGCTAGGGCTTTTCTCTTTGGAGAGAAGGAGGAGGAGAGGTGACTTGATAGAGGTGTACAAGATGATAAGCGGCATAGATCGAGTGGACAGTCAGAGACTTTTTCCCAGGGCGACAATGGCTAACACGAGGGGGCATAATTTTAAGGTGATTGCCGAAAGATATTAGGGGGATGTCAGGGTAAGTTTTTTTTACACAGAGAGCGGTGGGTGCGTGGAACGTACTGCCGGCAGAGGTTGTGGGGACAGATATGTTAAGGACTAAGAGGCTCTTAGATAGACACATGAATGATAGAGAAATGGAGGGCTATGTGGGAGGGAAGGGTTAGATAGATCTTAGAGCAGGATCAAGTGTTGGCACAACATTGTGGGCCAAAGGGCCTGTACTGTGCTGTAATGTTCTATGTTCTATGTAATTAAACTGGAATTAGAAACCACTCTCAGTGATGATAACCATGGGTCATCATTAACAATCCCATCTGGTTCACTAATGTCATTCAGGGAAGGAAATTTGCCAACTTTACCCAGTCTGGCCCACATACAGCTGACTTGTAAATGCCCTCTGAAGTGGTTCTGGATGCCACCCACTGCAGGGGCAGCTGAAGGTGAGCAATGTCAGTGTTGTCACCACTGGATGCATCCTGTCCCAATGTAAGATTTTTCAAATGCAGTCACTGTTATAATGTAGGAAACATGACAGCCAATTTATTCACAGCAAGCTCCCACAAACATTCAACGGATGTTTTATGCTCATGGATGACCATATATTTGGTGAACTTTAGAGCATGGATCAGTGGTGCAGCTCACAGTTCCAGTGACCGGGGCTCAATTCTGACCTTGGGTGCTGCCTACGTTGATATTGCGTGTTCTCTTTGTAACCGAGAGGATTTCCCCTGGGTGCTCCAGTTTCCTCCCACATCCCAAAGACGTGCAGGTTGCTGGGTTAATTGGCCACTGTAAACTGCCCCTAGTGCATAGGTGAGTAGTGGAATCTGGGGGGAGTTGATGGGAATGTGGAGAGAATGAAATGGGGTTCGTGTAGGATAAGTGTAGATGGTCGGTGCAGACTCAGTGGACTGAAGGAGGAAACCGGCATAAAAATTCTTAAAAGAATAACGTCGCAATTCTGCTATGTTTTTGATGATCCCCGATTCAGCTTCGCACATTAGGTATTGGTGAAGGCCACTTCCCAGGCTTCTAGTTCTGTCCCAGTTCACCCAACCCAGCCCACGCCCCAACTCTACCCATCCTGGACCTTGGCTTCTGGTGGAACTCTGTCAGCCTGAGAGCTCACTTGAGGGAGGAAGATGTCATTAAGGTGTTGAAGTCGCACTTAGGAGGAGCTTTCTTAGGAGGCCTCTTATAGACAGGAGGGCTGTGTTGCTTAAATGGAAGAAAGTTACTCCCCCCACTCATGTTCAATGGTTATGGGATGTTATGTCATATCTAAATTTAGAGAAGATCGATTGTTCAATTTCTGGATCTAATCTGGACTTTCAAATGTTGTGGGGACCTTTTTTGAACTACTTTCAAAACAATTGATTTGGTGCTTAAAGTACAGATATTGGCTAATACTATTATGCCTTCAGGGCTTTTTTTTGTCTTTTTTTTTAACCAAACAGCTTCAGTCTTGGTAGTGGGTTTAGATTTTTTTAATAATAAAATTATTCCAATTTATTAATATTAATTAGTTATCATTTCTGCTTATCAATATGAGGTATTGTGATTTCAAGTATGACTCAATACAATGTATTTCGTAACATTTTGGTTTTTCTTTTGTTTCATGTATTTGTATTTTCTATCTGGAATTAATAAAAAAATATTGTAGAAGAAGGAGCTTTCTCCACCAACAATTGGTTGGAAGTTGAAACAAAAAGCAAAGGTGCATTTAAGGGGAAGCTAGGGAAGGATATTAGGGAGAAAGGAAAGAGTTAAATTGTTAGAACTGGATGATAGATTGGGAGGAAGGTTGTGTGAAATATTATTGCCAACAATGGACAGATGAACAAAGTGAACAACTTCTGTCAGAGACCTGAAGTAAAATTGCTTCATTGGACATGAAGAGCTTTGACGTGAACTGGGTTGGTGAATGTTGTGTCGTGGGGAGGGGTTACCAGGTGGATGAAGGAAAAGGTTCAAGGATGTCTGCAAAACCTCCTTGAGGAAATACAACATCCCCACTAACTCCTGGGAACCTCTGACCCATGACTTCTCAAAGCAGCATTTGGAATGGCATTGAGAACCTTGACATGCATTGGGAACACACAGAAGCCCTGCGTCAGGGAGCACACCATCTCCTAAACTAACCCCCCCCCCCGCCTCATTAGTTGTCCTGTGGAAGAATTTGTGGATCTCACATTGGCCTCATCAGTCACCTCAGAACTCATAAGAGAGTAAGTCATCCTCGACCTGAGGGTCTGCCGCAGAAGAAATATTTGTCCTGATGTGCATAAAACAAGAAAAATTAAGTTTTAAATATAAAGGTCCACAGCAATGCAGGACTTGTGTTGACTGTTGTTAGATGTTAAACAGTGATTATACAAGTATCCAGTTGGTGATTCCACTGCTAACATCTGCTCAAAAACTGTTCCTTAATAGGCCAGATTGCACATAGTCAGATCCACATAGTCACACACACACACACACACACACACACACACACACACACACACACACACACACACACACACACACACACACACACACACACACACGTATACACAATACATGATGCCTAAGAGTGAACATCACCAATAGCCTGTCCTGGTCCAACCATGTAGATGCCACGGCCAAGAAAGCTCAGCAGAGCCTCTACTTCCTCAGGAGGCTAAAAAAAATTGGCATCTCCTTTGACACTCAGCCATTTCTATCGATGCACCATGGAAAGCATCCTATCTGGATGCATCATGGCTTGGTATGGTAACTGCTTTGCCTGGGACCTCAAGAAACTGCAGAGCATTGTGGACACAGCCCAGCATATCACAGAAACCAGCCTCCCCTCCATGGTCTATACCCCTTGCTGCCTTGGAGAAGCAGCCAGCATAATCAAAGACCCCACCCACCCAGGTCATTCTCTCTTCTCTCCTCTTCCATCAGGTAGAAGATACAAGAGCCTGAGGGCACGTACTATCAAGCTCAAGGACAGCTTCTATCCCATGGTGATAAGATTATTGAATGGTTCCCTTATACGATGAGACGGACTCTTGACCTCACGATCTACCTTGTTTGACCTTGTGCTTTATTGTCTACCTGCAATGCACTTCCCTGTAGCTGTGACACTTTACTATGTATTCTGTTATTTTTACCCTGCACTACCTCAATGCACAGTGTAATGAATTGACCTGTACGATTGGTATGTAAGACAAGTTTTTCACTGTACCTCGGTACAAGTGACAATAATAAACCAATACCAATATACACTGAACTGTGAACATTGTGATCTCCTTACTTATGTTTCACTTTTCCCATCCCTTCCCCCTGGTTACCCTATCACCTATAACCCTTCCCCACCTGGTTCCATCTGCTCATCACCCACACACCCACCCATTTGGGCTTCTTCCCTCTTGTTTCACCTTTCCTCCCCCCTCCATCTGCCCATCATCCCTCCTTGTATCATTCCACCCATCATCAACAAGCCTCTGTTTGAACACTTGCCCTCTCCCATCTGGCTCTATCTGCCCATCATTCCCACACACCACCACCCCCACCCCCACCCACCATCTGGTTCCACTTATCACCTACCAGCTTCTGCCTCACCCCTCCCTCTTTCCTGTACATTCTCAGTCCTGATGGAGGGTCTCGACCACTTGCCTCCCTTTGGACTCTGTCTACACTTCTCAATGCCCTGGGAAAGCAGCCAGCATAATCAGAGACCTCACCCACCCTGGACATTCTCCCTTCTCCCCTTCCCCTTAGCCAGAAGATACAAAAGCCTGAAAGCACGTACCACCAGGCTCAAGGAAGGCTTCTATCCCGCTGTTATTAGACTATTAAACGGTTCCCTAGTACAATAAGGTGGACTCTTGACCTCACAGTCTACCTCATTATGGCCTTGCACCTTACTGTCTGCCTGCACTCCACTTCCCTGTAGCTGTGACACTTTACTCTGCATTCTGTTATTGTTTTACCTTGTACTACCTCAATGCACTGTGTAATGAATTGACCTGTACGATCGGTATGCAAGACAAGTTTTTCACTGCACCTCGGTACAAGTGACAATAATAAACCAATGCCAATCCCAATTCCACAGATGCTATTTGACTCACTACGTCCTTACAGCAGATTGTTTCTTGCTCCGGATTCCAGCATCTGCAATCTCTTAGAACTAGAAGATAGAACAGCATAGCACAGAGCAGCCCCTTCGGCCCATGATGTTGTGCCAAACTAATTAAATGCCAAACTAAACTAGTCCTTTTTGCCCACACAATGTCCATTATCTCTTCATTCTCTGCACAGTTACGTGCCTATCTTAAATGCCTTTTATCATATTTGCCTCCACTACCAGCCCTGGCAGCACATTCCAGGCACCCACCACTCTCTGTGTAAAAAACCTGCCCCGCACATGTCCTTTGAATTTACCCCTCTCACCAGAAATGCATGCCCTCTTGTGTCCCCTTGAATCTTTTCCTCACTCAATCACTGCAGTTGCATGCTTCTGCCACCAGATGGAGTTTAGTACCGCTCAAGGCTGCCCATCTCTCCATGGCCTCAGAGGACAACCCACCTTCTACAGCTTTGAACGCGTGATCCACTAAAGAGAAAAACCCTCTTGCCTAGAATCTGGAATGCACAGTACGTGGACTTAATGTGGGTTGTACAATCTGAGATTTTCCTACTAGTTAGCTGAGTTATCTGTTCTGTGAGGAGGTTGTCCAATCCCACAGTGTGGGGACAGATTTCTGCAATGCTTGTGAAGTCTTCGTAAAAGGCAGACGCCAGAGCAGGTCCCTGTCTGTCGAGTTCAGCACTGGGAGCCTGTCTCAGCCTGATCCCCCTGACACATCCCCCACCTGGTTCCACCTGCCCATATCTCTCCCTCCTGACACCCTGTATTGTCCTCATTTAGAGCTGAGATACCGAGTTGTTGCCTGCAGGAACCTGACACTGTTGGTTGGGGTCATCTGGCCAAAACATCAAAGTCCTCAGACATGAGGTTGGTTCATATTGGCTATGACCAGGTTGAGTTTGGATTGGCCGCTTGGAGGGTCAAGGCATCCATATCACCGGCATCCTCATCTGGTCCCTCCACAGTGATCAAGAAAGCGCATCAGCGTATTTACTTACCTAGGTGTCTGAGAGGATTCGGTATGTCCATGAGAATTGTACGGATGTGCTTTAGAAAGTTTCCTGATGGGATGCATCCCAGCCTGGGAAGGTAACTGCTCTGCTCTGGACCGATGGAAGCTGCAGAGAGCGGTAAACACTGCCCAGTCCGTCACAAGCTCGTGACGTCCTTCCATCCAGTCCATCTTCACGGTGTGTTGCTTCAGGAAGGCTCACAGTATCATCAAGGATACCTGCCACTCTGGCCATTCCCTTTTCTCTCCTCTACCTTCTGGGAGAAGATACAGGAGCTCGAAAGCCCAGATGACCAGACTCGAGAACAGCTTCTTCCCCACTGCTGTCAGACTCCTGAACCAGTCACCTCTTTCACACCCCCTTCCCTATGGCGCTACCACGTTCTCAGACTCTAACTCTACCTGTCTTGGTTATTCCATTATTGTCACTTCAGCGTTCCTTATTGCACTGCTTCAGATTGCACCATTGTACAACCTTTGCATCATTCAGTTGTTTTGCACTCGTCGTTGTATCTGTTGTTGTATTTATTATTACCATGAACACTGTTTACTCTGTGAGCTTCACGCAAGCAAGGAATTTCATCACACCCTGGTGTATATGACAGTAAACTAATCCCAACCTTGGGTCTGGAAGGTCTATGGGAGGTCACGTCTGGATTGGCTGTTGGAGAAATTGGTGTTGGGTTTGGATGGGCTGAGTTGGGGTTGGATGGGCAGAGTTGGGTCGGGTCAGAGTTGGGTTTGGATGGGCTGAGTTGGGTTTGGATGGGCTGAGTTCAGAGTTGGGTCAGGGCAGAGTTGGGTTTGGATGGGCTGAGTTGGGTCAGGGCTGAGTTGGGTTTGGATGGGCAAAGTTGAGTTTGGATGGGCAGAGTTGAGTTTGGATGGGCTGAAATGGGTTTGGATGGGCTGAGTTGGGTTTGGATGGGCTGAGTTGGGTTTGGATGGGCTGAGAGGTTTGGATGGGCAGAGTTGGGTTTGGATGGGCAAAGTTGGGTTTGGATGGGCAGAGTTGAGTTTGGATGGGTTGAAATGGGTTTGGATGGGCAGAATTGGGTGTGGTCTGAGTTGGGTCGGGGCTGAGATGGGAGTTTTAATGTTATACTCCAGACGACCTCTATTCCCATCTCCCTCCCAGCCACCCTCACCAAACCCCAGCTCCTAACCCTTGTTCAATTCCCCCTAGTACTGACTACCCTTACTGACACCCACTCTGACCCCACTAACAACCACCCGGCCCAATGCCCCTATACCCTGGCTTCTCTCCCCTGCGTCCCATCGCCTTGCCCTTTTCACAAACCCGGACAGCTGACTTCAATCCGATGCTCTGTGGAGGTGGAGCACGAGATATTCTCTCCTTGCACCAGACCTTGGCAGGAGTGGACACCTCAAACAAAGCAATCAGTGGTACGCCAGCCACCAACTGCTTATTGTGCCTTCCATCCTCCACCCTTCTATATTTCCAGGCAGCACTTATAAAAGTGTCTTAAAAGTTTGTTTAAATAAAAAGATGATTTTACAGTGATGTTATCCAATGAAGGACACTGCAGGAAAACCTACTCTCTGTTCCTTTGGGGAGCCTTTAAACTATCTAAGGTCAGAGGCCTCCAGCTCTGTTAAAATTCTGGGTGAGGAATTCAATCCGAGTGCAGTTAGGATTTGAATGATAGTATCTGTGACAGAAACTCTATACCAGAGGCATTCATAAATTAACTGAAGAGAGCTGGTTGACAGATGGCAGAAATGAATACTGGAGCCAGCAGTCCTCATTATCTGGTCATTAAGTAAACACATTGCCTGTTTTAGCCTTGCTCCACCTTAGAATATCCTTAACTGTGCAAGCAATTGCAGTCAAAGTCCAATAGACTATGTGAAGCCAGAAAGATTTGCATTTATATAGCGCCCTTCACTGTGTCCGACAAGTGCTTTACAGTTATTGAAATACTGCTGACGTGAAGTCACAGTTGTGGTGTGGCCAAACCTGTTCCTGCAACACCCCAGTGACCAGATAACCTGTGTTGGGGGTCGAATTGGGGGTTAAATAAAGAGTGGAGCAGATCTGGCATCTCGCTTATAACCATGGCGAGTGTGGATTCTCCAGTGATGGGATGACCTTTTGTGGCCCAAGCACGGGTCCATCCCACCGAGAGCCAAGAACGGAGGAGAGCTAATCAAGGACAAAGTGGTAATCAGCGCCCACAGAAAGCCCTGTGACGAAATCCTCTACCGTGGATCTGTTCTTGATGTGAGCATCCTTGAATCCATCCCACAACAAACTACACGCTCCAACCTCAAGTTCCACCCCTTCCCCCACCTCTTTGTGCCGCCTATCTCCCCTCTTATACTTCCGTCCAGATGAAGGGTCTCGACCCAAAATGTTGACTGTCCACTTCCCTCCACAGATGCTGCCTGACCTGCTGAGTTCCTCTAGCATTTTGTATGTTTCTGCAGATTTCAGCATCTGCAGAATCTCTTGTGTCTTCAAGATCCTAAACTCTGAGGAGAAAGTTCAATCACAACTTCGCAGCCTTATCTCCCACGCTTGGGAAGAGAAGGACATGCCAGGGGAGTTCTGGCATGCCGCAGTCATGACCATCTGTGAGGAAGGAGACAATCTACTTGTGGTAAGGCAGACAGTTTTCTCCTCAACCACTTCCTCCCAAGTGACTGAGAAGCTGCTCCCCAAATTGCAACGTCACAGAGTCACAGTGAACATGATCTTCACCGCGTGACAAGGCAACTATACATGGCCTCTGACATCACATAAATGGCTCACTCAGAGACGCAAGAGACAGCAGATGCTGGGATCTGGAGCAACAAACAAGATGCTGGAGGAACTCAGCGGGTCAGGCAGCATCGGTGGAGGGAAATGGACAGTTGACGTTCAAGGTCGAGACCCTTCATCTGGACTGAAATAGCTACTTGATTGTTGTTGCAGACCCCAGGTTGAAGGATCTGTTTCCATGCTGTCTGGCCCTTTTGCTCTAAATGCCAACCCTGACAATATGGCCAGACTAGACTTTATGCTCAAATCTGGAATGGGGCTTGAAGCAGGAACCTTCTGACTCATGGGTGAGAACTCTGCCACACTTGACCACTCACTTACACACAAGGGGTAACTTATACACCACATCTGGAGTACTGCACTCAACTCTGGTCGCCCCATTACGGGAAGGATATGGAAGCTTTGGAGAGGGTGCAGAAGAGGTTTACTGCCTGGATTAGAGGGCAGGTGCTATAAGGAGAGGTTGGACAAACTTGGGTTGTTTTCTCTGGAGCGGCAGAGGCCGAGGGGAGACCTGATAGAAGTTTATAAGATTATGAGAGGCAGAGATAGAGTAGACAGCAGGTATCTTTTTCCCAGCGTTGAAATCTCTAATACCAGAGGCCATGCATTTAAGGTGAGAGGAGGTAAGTTTAAAGGAGATGAGCGGGGCAAGTGTTTTTTTACACAGAGAGGGTGCCTGGAATGCTTCACCAGGGGTAGTGCTGGAGGCAAATACAATAGAGGCATTTAAGAGGCTGTTAGATAGGCACATGAATGTGCAGAGAATGGAGGGATATGGACCTTGTGTAGGCAGAAGGGATTAGTTTAGTTAGGCATTTAATTACTAGTTTAATTAGTTCAGCACAACATCGTGGGCCTGTTCCTGTGCTGTACTGTTCTATGTTCTATAGTGCCCAATTTGCCTACCAACCCGTAGGTCTTTGTGATGTGGAAGGAAGTTTGATTCCCGCTGTGATCATAGGGAGAAGGTGCAAACTCCACACAGTCAGCACCGGACAGGTCAGGATCGAACCTGGTTCTCTGGAGCTGTGTGGCACTGCACCACTTCTCCTGATGGTGTGTTTAGGGAGTATTTTCAAAATGCTGACAATACTGAGTGTTGAAGCTCGGCCATGAAGACAGGCCCCTCCCTCTCCCCAGAGAGTGGGGTTCAGTCACAATACATGCCAGTGAGGTTATGTCTCAGTCTGAGCCTTCCAGTGACAGCAGCACTTTGCCATCACTACCCCATCCTATGGATCCTTGCTGAGATACATCTGGACAGACTGCAGAGTGCAGCAATGTTATGCTGGAGATCTGTGCCACCTAACTCTCATATCAGTTTGTTTAATTCCCTTCTCGATTGTTGCTAAGGGACTATTCCCTAGCAACCAGCAGCTCCAAAGCTGCCATCCTCCAGGGAGAGACTCTTGGTGAGTTACACCAGGTTACTGGTCAATGAGTGAATAATTCAGGGACAACGCCTGGATCCTGCTGGAGGCTGGAATGTGCTGAGGCGAATTGCTCAGGTGGGTTTAAGGGAAAAGATGTGAGAAGGCGCAGCCACTGCCTCACAGCTCCAGTGACCCAGGTTCGACCCTGACCTCCGGTGTTACCTGTGTGGAGTCTGTACGATCTCTCTGTGACGGCAGGGGGTCTTTTCCTCCCCCACATCCCAAAGACAGTGGGTCAATTGGCCACTGTAAATTGTCTCTAGTGTATGGGTGAGTGTTAGATTCAGGGGGAATTGATGGGAATGTGGGGAGAATAAAATATGTGATTAGTGTAAATAGGTGCCTGATGATTGGCTTGGGCTTTGTGGGCCAAAGGGCCTGTTTCTGTGTTGTATCCATCAATGAATTCCACATATAAGGCTCAGGGTTTGATGGAGAGGGTTGTGCAAAGCCTAAGCACCATATAGGGTGATGTATGCCTGGAATTCAACCACATAACACTGTTTTTGTTCACCATTACAGAATTTATATGTGATATAATTTCCCCAAGAGTGCAAGTTGGTAATGACCATTGTTTCCTGTCACTCGGGAGGTTTGACCGGGCACTTCCTGTCGTGACTCTCCCCCCCCCGTGGCCCTGGCGCACATTCCATGTTAGCGCTGAAAATGACAATGCCATTCCCAGTGCAACATCCCAGGGAAACCATGGCCACACTGTCTTGTGTTGGGCACTCCCTGGGAGGCTTACAGGAAAGTAAATTACTTTCCTACGCCCACTGCCCATCTATCAAAACTACCACCATCTCCAACCCCTCCCACTGATCTCCAGGAGGACCCCTGATCTTAATTTGCCCCCCCGCCACCCTTCAGATCTGAGGCCCTGTACCCAATCCCTTCCTCCCACCAGGAGATCTCCTTGCCTCCAATCCCCCATTCCCCCCACACACCCCAAGCCTCTGACTGCTCTCTCTCTCTCTCTCTCCCCCTTTACCCCTTCTTTGTCACCCTCATCAACACAGCAAAGGGCAGTCCCTACTTCATTTCTCTCCCCACCCCCACCACTCCTTTGGTAACAGGCAATCTGAACGACCAACTTCCCTGCGGTACCTTGCCTGTGTGGCAGGAAGAGGCCCCACAGCTGAGCCCAGACTTGCCCACCTCTGCCCCTTCAGTGACTTTATTCCCAAAATCACCCGAAACTGAAGAGTGCCACTAAAGTTCAGTTAAGCTTAAAACATCCCAATACAAAGTCTATAATCAGCGGCGGCTCAATCTATATTGAGGCCATTAATCACAGATACAGACTAGCACCCCAAAGCACCTTAACGATTTATTGATTGACCAGAGGCGGACAGAATGTAAAATAAGAGCCTTTGCAGCCCTGAAGCCTCTGAGCAAACCTTCCCTCTTTGCTGGTCTTAGTCTGGGAGAGCCAGCGGCTGGTCGGAGCTTTGTCAGTGGCAACAGACACAAAATTGGATGCGTTACGCCAGTCATTTAAGTGGACCAGTTGCACAAATATGTCTTCCCGAAGGGTTGTGGACAATCTCTTTCCCCTCAGGTCCCCCTGCTGTAAGATGAAGGAGCAAATTATCTGTAAAAGGGGGTGCCCATCTATAAACACTACTTCTTTAGTAAGTTGGGAGCTGACCGTCGGCCTAGGTGATCTCTGGAGGATGCAGCTACAACCACTCTCTCCTAACAGAACCCTGACAGCTACTTTAGCCTTGTGTTTGGCTGTGGTGTGGCTCTAGGGTGGTGTCACAGAACGGAACGGTCCCAGTGAAAGAATTTTTAAATAGTTAAAAATGTCTCTTTCAAATACGAAGCAAGACCTGAATTTCCATAGCTCCTTTCCCCTCCCTTCCAGGACATCCCAAAGCACTTTACAGCCAATGATAAATGTTTGAAGTGAATTTTATGTCGTGATGTAGGAAACCTGGCAACCTATTTATGTTCAGCAAGCTCCCAGATGCAGCAATGTGATAATCCTGATGTTCATGGAAAGATAAACATTGGTAGGTAAAACTAGAGGATACAGATTTAGCGCAAGGGGGAAGAGATTCAGAGGGTATCTGAGGGGGACCTTTGGAGCTGGGACACTTTACTCTGTACTGTTATTGTTTTTACCTGTACTACCTCAATGCACTCTGTACTAACTCAATATAACTGCACTGTGTAATGAATTGACCTGTACGATAGGTATGCAAGACAAGTTTTTCACTGTACCTCCGTACAAGTGACAATGATAAACCAATACCAATACCTTTATCACCCAGAGAGTGGTGAGTGCTTGCAATGCACTGCCTGAGAGAGTGGTGGGGGAAGCTGCTGATGGCATTTAAGAAATGCCTAGATGAGGACTTGAACTGCCAAGGCATAGATGGCAATGGGCCAAGAGCTGAAAGGTGGGAGTAATACGGACGGGTGCCCTCTAGTCAGCATAGACGTGGTGGACCAAATAGCCTGTTCCTTGCTGCAGGACTCTCTGACCCTACAATCAATGACAACTCCCCTGCTCTTTCTCAAAATAACATCACGGGTTCTTTCACGTTCACCCGAGAGAGCAGATGGGCCCTTGGTTTAACGCACTATCTGAAAGATGGATCCTGCCACAATGCAGTTCTCCCTCAGTGCTGTCCTAGAGCATTAGCCTCGATTTTGCACTCAGGTCTCTGGGATGTAAACCTCAGAAGTGAGAGGTCAGCCCACTGAACCACAGCTGATCACAAAGACAGAAGCACCATTTTATACACCATCACAATTGTTTTTAACAATACGAGGAATAGAAATGGGAGTCATCCATACCTGTTCTCCCCACCCCCACCCCATCCCACCATCCCATGATCATGGCTGATCTAATCCCGGCCTCAGATCCACTTTCCTGCTCGCTCCCCTGAACTCTTGACTCAGTAGTAGATCAAGAATTTATCTTAGCCTTGGTTCCATGGTTCTCTAGGGGGAAATAATTCCAAATAATTCACAACCCTCAGAGAAGGAATTCCTCCTCATTTCCATCTTTTTTGCTGAAACTTTTCCCTTCAGGACTTCCCCCGAAAGTGGAGTGACGGGGTGGTGAATAAGGCTTTTGGCAGACTGGCCTTCGTCAGTCAGGGCACTGAGTAAAGAAGCTGGCAAGTCATGGTGTGGTTGCACAGGGTACTGGCAAAGCCACACTTGGAGTATTGTGTTCAGTTTTGGTTGCCCTGCTAGAGGAAACATGTTATTAAACTGGAAAGAGTGCAGGGAAGATCTACAAGGATGTTGCCAGGACTCGAGGGACTGAATTATAGAGAGAGGCTAGACAGGCTGGAACTTTATCCCTTGGAGACTAAGAGGTGATCTTATAGAGCTGTATAAAATCATAAGGGGCATAGACAGGACGAATGCACTCAGTCTTTTTCCCAGGGAAGGGGAATGTAGAAATAGAGGGCATAGGTTTAAGGTGAGAGGGGAAAGATTTAATGGGAGCTTGAGGGGCAACTTTTTGTTTTACACACAAAAGGTGGTATGAACATGGAATGAGCTGGCAGAGGAAGTGGTTGAGGCAGGTACAATAACAACTTTTAAAAGACAGTTGGACAATTACATGGATAGGAAGGGTTTAGAAGGTTATGGGCCAAATGCGGGCAAATGGGATTAACCTGGATGGGGCATCTTGGTTGGCATGGACCAGTTGGGTCAAAGAGCCTGGTCCGTGCTGTATGACTCCATGACTCTGACTCTATGGTTCCGAATGTCCCACGATGGAAAACACCCACTCAGCATCTACTCTGTCATTCTCTCTTAGAACCTTATATCTATCAATGAGATATAAGACATTTATTTATTAGTCACACGTACATCGAAACACACAGTGAAATGCGTCTCTTTGTGTTACTGAGAATGTGCTGGGGGCAGCCCGCAAGTGTCGTCACTCTTCCGGCGCCAACATAGCATGCCCGCAACTTCCTAACCCGTATGTGTTTTGGAATGTGGGAGGAAACCGGAGCACCCGGAGGAAACCCACGCAGACACAGGGAGAACGTACAAACTCCTTACAGACAGTGGCAGGAATTGAACCGGGGTTGCTGGCACTGTAATAGCGTTACGCTAACCGCTACACTACTGTGCCACCCACCCATTCTTCTAAATCCCAAAAAGGGTGAATTTGCTCAACCTGTCCTCACAGGACAACCCCTTCTTCCCAGGATAAATGTACCTCAATTTTTTTCTCCCCTTCACTTCCCACCTGGGGCTGAATTTGCTCCAACTGTTTGACTTTAGTTTGACTTGTTTGACTATTATTAATATGCGAGAAATTAAGCTACAAGCTAACAAGGTTGCAATTAAATCATTAATTTACTACTTATTGCATCGCAGTAGGTTTGATTTTGAAAGGGGAATGTAATCATAGAGTCATAGAGTTATACAGAACAGAAACAGGCCCTTCGGCCCAACTCATCCATGACGACCAAGATGCCTAGCTACATTAATCCCATTTGCCTACATTTGGCCTATATCCCTCTAAACCTTTCCTATCCATGAGGGACAGCCGGGGGCATTCGTATTGCGCCACTAGAGATGAAATTCTTGGACTGGTGCAAGTAAAACATTTTTTTGGGCAGGCACGGTAGTGTGGCTTTACAGCGCCAGTGACCCGGGTTCAAATCCAGCCACTGTCTGTAAGGAGTTTGTACGTTCTCCCCGTGTCTGTGTGGGTTCCCTCTGGGTGCTCCGGTTTCCTCCCACATTCCAAAGACGTACGGGTTAGGAAGTTGTGGGCGTGCTGTGTTGGCACTGGAAGCGTGACAACACTTGCGGGCTGCCCCCAGAACACTCTACGCAAAAAGATGCATTTCACTGTGTGTTTCGATGTACATGTGACTAATAAAGAAATCTTATCTTATCTACAAATGTCTTTTAAAAATTGTAACTCTACCCTCCTGTAACACCTCCTCTGGCAGCTTGTTCCAAATACCCAACAACCTCTGTGTGGAAAACTTGCCTCTCAGATCCCCTTTAAATCTTTCCCTTCTCACCTTAAACGTATGCCTTCTCGTTTTAGACTCCCCTACCCTTGGAAAAAGACTGTGATTGTCTACCCTATCTGAATCCCTCATAACTTTCCAAATCTCTGTAAGGTCACCCCTCAGCCTCCTGT
Source organism: Pristis pectinata (assembly GCF_009764475.1). Classification (NCBI taxonomy): domain Eukaryota; kingdom Metazoa; phylum Chordata; class Chondrichthyes; order Rhinopristiformes; family Pristidae; genus Pristis; species Pristis pectinata. Next base: position 6,883,044 of record NC_067429.1, read on the forward strand.
GCTCCAGGATAAACAGTTCCAGCCTGTCCAGTCTCTCCCATAACTGAAGCCTTCCAGTCCAGGTAGCAAAACTTTTCTGCACTCCCTCTAGCTTAATCACATCCTTCCTATAGCTTGGCGACCAGAACTGCTCATAAAAGTCCAAGTGCGGCCTAGCCAATGATTTGTACGATCTTTGAACTCCAGGGTGTAGCTAATACTGGCCTTGGCTAAGCAGGTTGATCAGTTCAAGAAGATGAGGAACTCTCGCTTTCTGCTCTGCTCCCTTCTTCCTTGCCTTGCCCCTCCTCTACTCTTGCCCCTCCTCTGCCACGACTGAACCCTTCAACCAAGCAGCGGTTGACATGACCAAGTGGATCATTCTCAGTATGGCTCAATCCATGATATGTAACTAATAATTTTAGTAACTGCCAGTTCTTTACAAGCCAATAAACCATGCTGTCCTGCAGCCCTGCAACTTGCATTGAGATGGAGGCAAAATCTCACATGTCCTTGGATAATTCTATCATGTACCAGCAGTTTCCACTGTGACGTTACTCCTCTGTAACAGTAACCTTCAGGGAGTGATGCATCTAGTGAGTCCTCCCACACATCCAGATGATTGTGGTTTGGGGCAACGAGGGGGAATGATATTTGCTCCTGTGCCTCAAATCCACTTCCCCCCTCTCTAGATTCTCTCAGCTTCCAATCCACATTTCTGGATCAACTGTCCAGGCCTCTGGTTGGCGAGGTCCCAGCACCATAACCACAAAGCTTACACTCCATACCTCACCGCACACCCGAACAATTCACCTTCTGGGCACCACGGTAAATGCTGGAGGAACTCAGCGGGTCAGGCAGGATGTGTGGAGGATGCTGCCTGACCCATTGAGTTATTCCAGCGTTTTGTGTGTTGCTCCAGATTCCAGCATCTGCAGTGTCTTGTGTTACCTTCTGGGCAGCTGGCTGCACCAGTGACCCAAATTCAAAAGAGACCCATCAGCACCCAAATGCTTCTTCTGCCTCAAGCTACAAGCGATTTAACCCTGTACCTCCCTTCCTATTCCCTCACTCCAAGAAATTGACCTCACAATCTACCTCATTATGACCCTGCACTTTACTGTCTACCTGCATTCCACTTTCTCCATGGCTGTTACACGTTATTCTTCATTCTGTTATTGTTTTACCTTGTATGACCTCAATGTACTGTGTAAAGAACTGATCTGTATGAACAGTATGCAAGACAAGTTTTTTACTGTACCTCGGTACATGTGACAATAATAAACTAAACTAAACTATGTTTCCTCAAATATCCATTGACATCAGTTAACTGTTAAGAGTTCGCTTCATCTCTCCTCCACTTTCCAACTGACAGTAGTTTTGTGAGCCCAAATCTGGTCGTATCTCTGGATATTTGTTCCCGTTTCTCCACCAATCCCAGTCTCAGGGCAAAGCCCTTCCCACTCCCAGTGGAAAACGACCTGGCACCTCAGTTCCTCAGGACAGTTAAATCATTGGACTAGTGTCGAAGAGGCAACTGATGATCATGAGAGGGGAGTTCCGATCCCACCACAGCTGAATTTGGTTAGTTTAAACATCACTGGTAGTGCCTTTGAAACTGGACTGGCAAACAAAACTCCTGCTTCACTAACAGATCAGGCTATCCTTACCCTGCCTGATCTATATGTGACTCCAGACACAGCAAAGTGGTTGGCCCTTAACCATCTCTGAAATGTCCTGGCCAAACTGTTTAGTTCTTTCACAGGGCACGGATGTTGCTGACGTTTCCAGAAATTATTGCCCATCCCTAATTGCCCCTAAGCCGTGGTGCTAGTTAGGAGTTGACTACACTGGAGGGGCTGGAGTCACATACCTGATAGTGACGTGACTGAATCTGACAGGGTCTATAACAAGGAATCACAAGAGGCTGCAGATGTTGGAATCTGGAGAACAAAGCAAGTGGTTGGAGAAACTCGGCAGGTCAAGCAGCATCTGTGGAGGGAAAGAAATGGCTGACAGCCTGCATCAGGACTGAGAGTATAGAGGGAGAGCCAGTACAGAGAGGTGAGAGGGGTTGTGAAACAGGGACTGGTGGGATCAGGTGAGGAGGGGGATGATGTGTGGGGAGAGCCAGGTGGGGGGAGGAAAGGGAGAAGGTGGAGACAGAGGCTGGGAGGTGATAAATGGAACGAGATAAAGAAGGGATGCTGGGCAGATGGAGCCAGATGGGAGACGGACATCTGGGCCCATACTCACTGGAGTTTAGAAGGATGAGGGGGATTTCATTGAAACCTACCGAATATTGAAAGGCTTGGAGAGAGTGGACGTGGAGAGGATGTTTCCAGTAGTGTGAGAGTCTAGGACCAGAGGGCACAGCCATTTAGAACAGAGATGAGGAGGAATTTCTTTAGCCAGAGGGTGGTGAATCTGTGGAATTCATTGCCACAGACGGCTGTGGAGGCCAAGTCATTGGGTATATTCACGGTAGTGCAGTAGTTAGTGTAACGCTATTACAGCGCCAGCGACCCAGGTTCAATTCCGGCCGCTGTCTGTAAGGAGTTTGTATGTTCTCCCCATGTCTGTGTGGGTTCCCTCCGGGTGCTCCGGTTTCCTCCCACATTCCAAAAGATGTACGGGTTAGGAATTGATGGGCCGAATGGCCTAATCTGTGCCTTTGTCTTATGGTCTTATGGTCTTATGGACAGGAAGGGTTGGTTGGGCTTCCCATTATAATAACAGTATAATTGCATCAAGTTCACCATTACTGAGACTCCAATTTAGTTCCTTATTTAGGGAGTTACTTGAGTACAAATGCCCCAGCTGCTGTAGAGTTATTTGAGTTGCATTCAGATCAGCAGTCCGTGCTTCAAGGTTCTTATCCAGTATCTTAATCACTATCCTAACCTGCTCACTGCACTTTCTCTGTAACTGCAACACTATGTTCTGCATTCTGTTTCCCTTTTTACTACCTCGATGTACTTGTGCATGGAATGATCTGTCTGGATGGCACACAAGCAAAAGCTTTTCACTGTATCTTGGTATCTGTGACAATATTAAACCAATTCCACTATTTCACAAGATCACAAGATCACAAGATAAGGGAGCAGAAGCAGGCCATTCGGCCCATCGAGTCTGCTCCAAGGAAAAGGGAAAAAGAAATGGGGTGGGAAAAAAGAGAGAGAAAAAAAAACTATTCTAATCCCATTTGCCAGCCTTATCCCCATATCCCTTGATACCCTGACTATTTAGATATCTGTCTATCTCCTCCTTGAATACCCCCACTGATCTGGCCTCCACTGCTGTGCGTGGCAAGGAGTTCCACAATTTCACCACCCTCTGGGTAAAGAAACTTCTCCTCATCTCTGTCTTGAAACTGTACCCTCTAATTCTAAGATTGTGCCCTCTGGTCCTGGACACGCCCACCAAGGGAAACAGCCTAGCCACATCTACTCTATCCTTACCTGTCAACATTTTAAATGTCGCTACGAGGTCCCCTCTCATCCTTCTGTACTCCAGCGAGTACAGTCCAAGAGCCGACAAACGCTCATCATACTTAAGCCCTTTCATTCCTGGAATCATTCTCGTAAATCTCCTCTGAACCCTCTCCAACGTCAGCACATCCTTCCTAAGATGCGGGGCCCAAAACTGCGCACAGTATTCCAAATGAGGCCTCACTAGCGCCGCGTAGAGCCTCATCAACACGTCCTTACTTTTATACACTATACCTCTCGAGATGAATGCCAACATAGCATTCGCTTTCTTAACCACCGATCCAACCTGGTGGTTAACTTTTAAGGTATCTTGTACGAGTACCCCCAAGTCCCTTTGTACTACCGCACTATCAATCTTCTCTCCTTCTAGATAATAATCTACCCGCTTATTTCTACTTCCAAAGTGTACAACTGCACATTTCTCAACATTGAATCTCATCTGCCATTTCCTTGCCCATTCTCCTAAACTGTCTAGGTCCCTCTGCATTCTTTCTATTTCCTCTATGCTCCCTACTCCTCCACTTATCTTGGTGTCATCCGCAAACTTAGCCAAAATCCAATTCTGTCATTAGATAATTGTCGACTATAAATTTAATAATCCTTTCTTTCACTGGCCAATACTGATAAGTAAAAGTGATCAAAACAATGAAATTAAGTGCACCATCATTTTGCTTTTATTCCCTGCAAAAGGAGACTAACCATCAATGCCTGATGATTTCAAGAGATTTTTAGAATGTTCGCAATTATTTACTGCAGGCTCTCGGTGAGGAGAATGGACAGCGGCTTGCATCAGTTCTCTTTTTAGACTCAAGCACTGCAAGAAGATCTCAGGGATCAAAGATTAAACATCACACTAAGACCCAGCAGCCCCTCGCCACTTGGGGATATTGCTACAAAGGTCTGAGATTAACTGCGTTTGTAATTGAGGAATGTCAGAATAGGACTGGAGAGAGAGGGATAGGATACAGGAAACGTTGGGAGGTTTGTTGGGGAATATTTGATGGCAACATGGGGATGAGGATATGGGGGTCTGTGTCTGAAAATACAATCTGGTTCTAAAAGCTCTCTCCTGTTATCAGCAATTATACTGACGTTTGTTAATTATTCATTGCACCAGCTGCTAAACAATCTGTCACTGTGAAGATCCAACAAGTGAACTGCTAATCTGGGGACGTGATATCTTCACTGTTCCCTCACATCCGTGACCTGCTCACAGAAGGGGGAAATTAATGTTTGCTCTCAGGAAACTGGAACACTCAGAGTGTAAATTTGTGATAGTTAAAAGGGCAAATTCACTGAAACTGCACTACAGTCCTGAGGCAAAAGTTTTATGTAGCGAGGGAAATTAATTAATTAATTAATTAAATGCTGGAATAATTTTCAAAAAGCCAGGCCCTCTTACGACTAAACTGCTAGATCGTTGTTTAAAAATCACCCAGTTCATTAACATCATACAGAGAAGGAAATTCTTACATGCATTTAAAGTGAGAGGGGGAAAGTTCAAAGAAGATGTGTGGGGCAGGGATTTTTTTACACAGAAATGCCTGGAATGCACTGCCAGGAGTGGTGGTGGGGAGGCAGATGTGGTAGAGGTGATTAAGAGGCTCATAGACAGACACATGCAGGCAATGGAGGGATATGGACCATGTGCAGGCAGAAGGGCTTAGTGTGATAGGGCATCATTAGCTTAATTAGTTTGGCACAACATCGTGGGCTGAAGGGCCTGTTCCTGTGCTGTACTGTTGTACATTTACTTGGTTTGACCAGTAAGTGAGTCTTGACCTACAGCAATGTGACTGCCTTGTGATGTGCCAGTAAGCCTCTTGGTTTAGGGGCAGAGGTGTCATTTATAAACAACGATATGGTAAAACTACTGAATGTATTAACAAAATGACAGCTTTGCACAGTGTTTATTCTTTTGGTATATATATTTCTATAATGAATAAAGTTTATTTTTTAATTAAAATATGAAAGCCAGAAGGATACAGTGAAGCTTGGTGCAGCCACCGCAATGGCTTTGTGGGGAAGGAACCACAGTCTAGACTCCTGTCACCACTGGACACTGAGGGGCTGTGTCTGATGTAACAGCCTCTCAGACACTTCATGAGTGTATTGCTTAAAGAGGAAACATGATTGGCATTGCTGCTTTGTGGGAGTATGCATTGGTTTGAAGGCACAGTGAATGTAAAGGTAGATGTACTGATTATATTGTATTTCTTTTTTTTGTGAATAAAGTGTATTTTTGAAATAAAAAAATGAAAGGCAGACAACCTCACAATGCCCACATCCAGTGAATGCATTGTTAGAAAAGGCCGTGAGTACCAACAAAAATAATTCTGGAAACAGAAATATCACTTCAGGAGATGATGGTCTGAGAGATTCGAACTGTGTCTTCTGAAAGCAAGTTCCTCTAAACAGCAACAACCTGCATTTATGTGGCACCTCTAATGAAATTACACATTGCAAGCCACTTCACAGGAGACTTATCAAAGATATCATTTTTATAGATGCACCATAGAAAACATCCAATCCAGATGCATCACGGCTTGGAATGGCGACTGCTCTGTCCGAGACCACAGAAACTGCAGAGAGTTGTGGATGCAGCTCAGCACATCACGGAAACCAGCCTCCCTTCCATAGACTCTGTCCACACTTCTCACTGCCTCAGTAAAGCAGCCAATATAATCAAAGACCTCACCCACCCCGAACATTCTCTCTTCCACCCCCCACCCCTCCAATCAGGCAGAAGATACAGAAGCCCGAAAGCACGTACCACCAGCTCAGGGACAGCTTCCATCCCACTGTTATAAGACTATTGAACGGTCTCCTAGACCTCACAATCTACTTCATCGTGGTCTTGCAGCTTATTGTCCACCTGCACTGCACTTTCTCTGTAATTGTAACACTTTATTCTGCATTCTGATATTGCGTTTGCCAATGGACTGTGTAATGAAATGATCTGTATGGATGGCATGCAAAAAGATTTTTTTTCACTGTACCTTGGTACATGTGACAATAATAAACCAATTCAATTGGAGAAAATTTGTCACTGAGTCATGTGAGGATATCAAAAGCCTGGTGGTGGAGGCAAATGCATTTTAAGGGAAGAAGAAGAGAGATGATAAAGTTTGGGCAGAGATATCCAGTGGGTAAGGTCATGGCAGCTGAAGACAGGGCTGCCAATAGCGATGGGAATCAACAGGACAAGTTAGAGGAGATCTGAGATGCTAGAGTTTAATGAAAGAAAATTAGGTGTAGTATTAAAAGCAGCGAGGAAATGAACAGGACTATAGGAATTGCATGGGTTGAGGATCAACAAGGAGTCCTCATGGACTAAACATCGTATTGCTGTGCTCATTAGAGAGAGAGGAGAGAGAGAGAGAGAAAGAGAGAGGGAGAGAGGGAAAAAGAAAAGCAGGCTCTCTATTTGCGTTACACGGAATCTTTAAGATATTTAAGATATTTATTTATTAGTCACATGTACATCGAAACACACAGTGAAATGCCTCTTTTTGCATTGCTGAGAATGTGCTGGGGGCAGCCCACAAGTGTCGCCACGCTTCCGGCGCCAACATAGCATGCCCACAACCTCCTAACCTGTACGTCTTTGGAATGTGGGAGGAAACCGGAGCACCCGGAGGAAACCCACGCAGACACGGGGAGAACGTACAAACTCCTTACAGACAGTGGCCGGAATTAAACCGGGGTCGCTGGTGCTGTAATAGTGTTACGCTAACCGCTACACTACAGTGCCGCCATGTCTTTAGACATTACAGCACAATAAAAAGAGCCAGTTCTTCTAACTAATTGATGACAATGTTCATGCTCCACACAAGACTCCTCCCGCTCCTCTTTCGCTAACACCATTGGCGCATCTTTCCCAACTAACTGCACCGAACTACTCCATTCTTCAGTAACCCTCATTCACTATAAAGGCAAAATGACTATAAGGCTGGAATGCTCAGTAGGTCAGGCTGTATCTGTGGAGAGAGAAACAGAGTCAACGTTTTGGGTTGATGAAAGTGAAACATTAATTTTCCCCATGTTTCATCAGTGACAAAGGGTTGGCGGAATGGTGCAGCTAGTAGAACCGCTGCCTCACAGAGCTGGACACCTGGGTTCAATCCTGACCTTGGCTGCTGTCACTGGGAAGTTTGCACATTCTCCCTGTGACTGTGTGGGTTTCCACCTGCACCTTAAAGATCTGCGGCTGGGTAGGTTAAATGGCTGCTGCAAGTTACCCCTAATGTGTAGGTGAGTAGTAGAATCTGGTGAGAATAAAAATTGGATTAGTGGAGGATTAGCTTGAAGAGCAAGACTTAGTGGGCCAAAGGCCTGTTTTTGTGTTGTATGATGCTCTTCAAAAAAATCTTCCATCTTCTGTACAGATTGTGAAAGGCAAGACATAAATGCAAATTAGTAGCATCAAAATATTTGCTGAGAGCAATCATTTAAGGATATGTTGGTTGGTTTTCATTTGGAATTACATTTATAAAACAAATAACATTAGTAAGGCACAGAAGGAAGCCATTTGGCCCATCATTTCCAGTGCCAGCTTCTAGCACAGCATCAGTCCTATTTCCTTCCTATTTCCCTGTAACCTGTGATGTCATTCTTTCTCACATGCCCATCAACTCTCCATTTGGTTCTTTTGCCAATTATCTACACTAAGGAGTAACTTGCAGCAGCCAATTAACCCACCAGTACATCTCTGTTATCTTAGGGGTTAAGGAGGTTCCACTTGTCACTGAACACACTAACAAACTTCCACAGATGTACTGTTGAAAGTATCCAGATTGGTTCTACCATGGTCTGGTACAGTAATTCGAATGTGCAGGAACATAAGAAGCTACAGAGAGTAGCGGACTCTGCCCAATACATCACAGGCACATCCCTCCCCACCATCGGTAGTATCCACAGGACATGCTACCTCAAGAAGGCAACATCCATCATCAAAGATCCCCACCATCCGGGCCGTGCCGTCTTCTCGCAGCTCCCATCGGGCAGGAGGTACAGAAGCCTGAAGTCCCCACACCACCAGGTTCAGGAACAGCTACTTCCCTTCAACCATTCAGTTCTTAAATCAACTGCCACAACCCTAATCACTGCACAGTTTAGCAACACTATGATCACTTTCATCACATTGCATTAAAATGGATTTTGTTTTTTTTGTTCCAAATGTGTTCTTTCTTGTAAAAATTGTGTATGATTTATGTCTAATTTTTGTTTTTCTTGCAAAGGATGCTCCGTGCCTGCGATGCTGCCACAGGTAAGTTCTTGATTGGACCTGTGCAGACATGGACACGCAGATGACAATAAACTCGACTTTGAGAGAACTGGAGCACCCAGAGGAAACCCACCTGGTCACCAGAAGCACTGGAGGTTTGCATTGAACCAAGTATAATAGATGTGGGTTGAGAGGTGAGCTTCTTGGTCAAGATGCTCAGCTGGGAGGTGGGGTTTAAGTGGATGACCAGCTGATACCCTATTGAATGTGAAGCAGAACAAAGGGCCACGAAATCTGCTCCTGCTCCATTTAATCTTGAATCATAATCAGTGGAATCCTAAACGTCTGTGTGGCTGCTGTGCATCACTTTACACCAGAAGTGGGGAGAAAACTTGCAGAGTATCTGTATGCATCGCCACAATGACCTCTATGTGGCCCTGCTGGAGAGGAGAGTCACATGCTGTAACAATGGGTTTCCAACAGCCTCAAGGACCAACTGCTGTAGGAAGCCCAGCATAGGGGGGGAGTGGAAGGTGCGCTGGTATTTGTCCCTCAGTCGGATCTGGACCTGCAACAGATCCATGAAAGTTTGGGAGTTATGGTTGGAAACTGGCAGAAATTCCCTCTGGAATCAGACTGGTAGCGTGTGCAGTGAGGGCAGGCTGCTGACCATGGGCTGTGGTTAATTGTATTGGTATTGGTTTATTATTGTCACATGTACCACAGAAACCTTTTGTTTGCGTGCCATCCAGACAGATCATGCCGTACATAAGTACATTGAGGTAGTAGAAAGGAAAGCAGAACACAGAATTTCTGTAAATAAAAGGTTAGTCTTTTTAACAGCACAAAATTACCAGATTATTGTAATGCTGCATTTGGTTCCTGTTATATTTCAGGGAGGGAAATCTGGTTCTCTTTCCTGGTCTGGCCAATATGTGATTCTAGACTCACCAATGTGGTTGACTTTTACCTGGCCCAGGATTGCATTTTGAACAGTCCTGGGTCAGAGGTTCCTAGGAAAAAGTGGGGATGTTGCACGAGCTTTGAGCAGATCCTTGAACATTTTTTCTTGGTCCACCTGGTCATCTCCTCCCACATTAAAGCTTGCCACATAGTGTCTGTTTTGGGAGTTTGGTGTCAGGCTTGCAAACAACATGACCTGTCCAACGTAGCTGACTGAGAGTCACCAGGGCCTCGATGTTAGCCTGAGAGAGGAGGCTTACGTTGCTTTGCTTATCCTTCCAGGGATTTTCAAGAAGCTCGACACCAGCCAGGGTAAAATGGCTCACTTGATTGGTAACCTATCCATCACTCTAAACATTCATTCCCTGCAGGATAGGAAAGGTTTAGAGGGATATGGGGCAACCGCAGAGGAATGGGACTAGCTCAAATAGACGACTTGGTTGGCATGGACGAGTTGGGCCAGAGGGCCTGTTTCTGTGCTGTATAACTCTAATATGGTGTTTCAGTTACAGAGAAAGTGCAGTGCAGGTAGACAGATAAAGTGCAAGGGTCCTGACGAGGTATTGTGGGATATCAAGAGTTCATCTTTTAGTGTATGAGAGGTCCGTTCAAGAGTCTGATAACAGCAGGATAGAAGCTGTCCTTGAGTTTGTAGGTGGAGATGTTGGAATGGGGTGGGGGGAGAAGGTGTGAGGTGGTGGCCCAGTAGTGAGTATCTAACTCTAATACAAGAAGCCCAGGGTGGAACATTGGCACAGGAGTGAGGTCCTGAATTGCAAATAGCAGAAAAATCACTTAAACAGTAAAGGGTATGGGAAAGGGAGTTAAGGGGGAAAATAAGAGTAACATTTATCATGGAATTGCACTATTTTCTGTCCACTTCCGGATGGCTAAATCAAATTCCTTGGCAAAATGAAATGGGAAATTAAAAGCCAGTCTGAAACTGCAGTCTTGCTTTTGCACATATTTCATCTGTTGAACTATTTATTTTATGGAGAGTGATGTGCAAGGTTTCTATGGAAACCACATGATTTATTAACTCTCTTTAGGTGATGAAGGAATAGTGTTTCACAACAACTCAAGAAGGCATGGAAAAGCCATGGATTTTGATCTCATTTCAACATCCTGGGATTCTGCATACAAATAGCATATTATCGCTGAGATCTATTATTAAGGCACGGGGTATCCCTGCAGAGAGTTTAACAGTACACAGGTGATTGAGGTATAGGACAGGGTGATAAGAGATTACCAACTTTGACTGTGACCTGTTACCTGTGAGCGATGACATCAGATAATGGGTGTCATTTTCTTACATGACATTGAAGCTTTCACAGATATCGCAGAAGAATAAACAAGGAAAGGTTAGTACAGGGACTTTCATCAGCTTAGGTTATTTCCAAAAGAGCTTTACAATCACAAAACTGTTGACACTGAGGTAAAGCAGGAAATGAGGTCTCTTTCTTCTCAAATAAAAGGTATGGCTCCGTCTAAGCTGCAGTTGTGTGGAAATTGGGGGCTTCACAGAGATCAGTTTCTGCTGCGCAATCCACGAATGCACCTTGCCCGCTCCCTAACACATATCTCTGTTCAGGGACAGGGAGAAGGAGAGGGAGAGAGGGAGGGAGGGAGAGTGGGGGGGGGGAGAGAGAGAGAGAGAGAGAGAGAGAGTGCAGTGAAGCCCTGTAGGTGGGAGTACACAGAGGTACAGAGGGATCACAGCATGCGGGCTCTGGTCAGAGGTCAGGAGCTGTCCAACAGCAGGAGGAATGGTGGGAATGGTGGAAGGGTTGGACTGTCTGTGGAGATTTCAGGGAGTCAGCCCAGCACCGGTGAGAAGCAGGTGTGTGTGTGTGGGGGTGGGGGGTGGGGGGGTGTTGAGGTTCAACCCACAAACTGGAACGGGCAGAGTGTTTGAACATAAGGAACAGGAGGACAGGGCAGCATCTGGCACTTCGAGTCCGCTCCACTATTCATCATGACCATGGGTAATCTCCTGCAACAAAAAAACAACCTGCCAGAGGAAGTGGGTCAGGCAGCACCTGTAGAGGGAAATGGATAGTTGACATTTCAGGTCGAGACCCTTCATCTGGACTGTCATCTCTTGCTGCTACCTGGTTCCTCCAGCATTTTGTCTGTTGCTTCAGATTCCAGAATCTGCAGTCCCTTGTGTCTCCATGGTTAATCTTCAACCTTGACACTGTTCTCCATTACTCTCCCCATATCCAACGATTCCCTTATTGTTCCAAAATCTACTGAGCTCATTGTCATTGAATGAACACAATGACTGAGCCTCCACAATCCTCTGGGACAGAGAAGTCCAAAGGACCACCACCCTCTGGCTGAAGATATTTCACCTCACCTCAATCTTTTGTAGTCTTCCCCCTCAGCCAGGGAAAACATCCTCCCCACATCCACCCTTCAAGAATTTTGCATGTTTCTTCTCTTGATCTCTACAGAATACAGTCCCGGTCTACTCAACCTCTCCTCATGCGGAATTCCCGCCATCCTTGGAACGAGTCAAGTGAATCTTTGCTGCATTCCCTCTCCGGTTATCCTGGGACGTACTTCCCCAGTCCGGGTGTGAGAGGGAGTGGAGCAGACCCCTTCCACTGAGCCACCAGTACTGACTGCCGCCCCATTCACTCTGAGGTCCTCTCTGGCTGACAGCTGGAGGAGGACAGCAGCTGAATCCTGAGCTATGAGGCAATGCTGGTATTAACAGCAGGAAATGTTTTCCAAAAGTTTAGAAAATACATGAGTGGTTTCAGTTGTTCTCCCCTCAGAAAGAAATATGTCCATTGACTTTTACAAATTACCACTATTAAAAAAAGTCATAGTTGTTTTCTGTAATCTTGTCCGTCCCATCTGCAACTCAGCTGTAATCTTTTGAAGTTCATTCCTCAATTTAGTTGGGGGCTAAATAAAAAGGAAAGTAACATTTACTTACTATTCAGCTCTTTAGCCAATGAAACTCCTGTCGACGATTATCCTTTGCTTTTTCCCAACAAACCAATTTTTAACCCAGCTTCCCATTTTGCCTTAGGTTCTATGGGCTTTGACTTTAGACCATAAGGTAAAGGAGCAGAATTAGGCCATTCGGCCCATCGAGCCTGCTCCGTCATTCAATCATGGCTGATTTTTCTTTCGACTCCATTGTCCTGCTTCCTACCCTTAACCCCCTTACCAACAACCTATCAACCTCTGCCTTAAATACACCCAATGACTTGGCCTCCACAGCTGTCTGTGGCAATGAATTCCACAGATTCACCACCTTCTGGCTGAAGAAATTCCTCCTCTTCTTAGTTCTCTTTAGAACTGAGGGTGTACCCTCAGAACCTAGACTCTCCTACTGATGGAAACATTCTCTCCACATCCACTCTATCCAGGCCTTTTGGTAGTCATTAGGTTTCAATGAGATCCCCCCTCATCCTTCTGAATTCTGTCGAGTACAGGCCCAGAGACATCAATCGCTCCTCATATGTCAAGCTTTCTTGATCAATCAGCCACTTGGGACTCTGACAAACACCTTGTTAAGGACCATGTATACTACATCACATATCCTACCCTCGTTGACCTTGTTTGTTATCCCTTCAAAAAATCCAATTAAGAGACATGCCCTGAAAAAATCCATGTGGACTGTCCTTGACTAACCTGTGCCTCTCATGTTTTCCAATAATCTGCTCACCACTGATGCTATACTAACTGGACTGCAATTAATTGGTCTGACCCTTTCCATTTGTTTAAACAACAGCACCTCACCAGCAACCTTGAGACCTCTCACCAACGAACATTTGGAACTGACAGTCAGAGCAATTTCCTTGCATCTTTTAAGAGTCTGAGATACTTTTTACCCTAGCCTGGCAATTTACCCACTTTTAAAGAAGCCAGACCCCTTAACATATCCACTCGTTCAATATTTATCATCTCCAATATTCCATTTGTCCATCTTAAATCCAACATTAGTATCATCCCCCCTTCCATGAAGACAGATGCAAAGATTTTTTTCAGAACCTTATATGTCTTCTGCTTCTACACTCTGGGGCTGCTGTTACAGTTTTTTCTTTAGCCAAATTCCTTTCCTTCCCATATTTATAAAACATCTTAGGATTTTCCTTGATTTTAACCACCAATAATTGGTATTGGTTTATTTTTGTCACTTGTACTGAGGTACAATGAAAAACATTCATACAGATCAATTCATCACACAGTTTTCATGCAATCCCTTTGCCTCCTTAGCCTCTTTATTAATTTGACACGTGAACTTTCTATCATCCTCCTACGTTTCTGACATATAGCTCCTGGCATCTGGGAAACTTCCATTTTTTTTTACTTTACTTTGCGTTATACATACTTGGACATTCATGGGTCCCAGAGATGGGAGTTCCTCCAATGGCTACATATTCATTCTGAACCTTCAATATCTCCCCTGCCCTGATCTTCTGGTCCCTTTGTTACCTTCAGATAGCTGCTTTCAGTTCATTATTTACTAAATCGTATCTCAGTCCCGTAAAGTCAGCCTTTCCTGAGTTTAGAAGTTTTCCCCCGGTCTACCATGAGATAGAGGATACTGGTTGAAATCATCTCCCATGTCTGTGGATCTACTAAGGAATGGAACTGAGTGTCAGGAAGGGGAATGCAACCTGTCAAAATATGTCTTAAGAACTGAGGTAAAAAGACTTGAATTTACAAGATATCTTTATTAGTCACATGTACATTGAAACACACAGTGAAATGCATCTTTTGTGTAGGGTGTTCTGGGGGCAGTCTGCAAGTGTCGCCACGTTTCCAGTGCCTTATTAAAGTCAGGTTATTAGCCCGAAAGATCAACTCTGCTTCTCACTCCTCAGACCTGACCTGCTGCGTATTTATTTTAATTTTAATTTTAGATTTCCAATATCTGCAGTATTTTGTATTTGCACTTAAATAATTTCTATCATGGTTATGGTCACTTGACATACTATTAACTACACATGTACCCACAATTTGGCTCTGCTGTAAACAGATTTGAATATAGTTTCATGAGGGTTCTTATTTATGCAGCAGGTTAAAAGGCATGACAGGGTAGGTACAAGGAGAACATTTTTTCCCTGGCTGGGGTGTCAAGAACCAGGGGTCACAGACTCAAAATAAGAGGGCATCTATTCAGGACAGAAATGAGAAGGAGTGTCTTCACTTAGAGGGGGGTGAATCTTTGAAGTTCTCGATCCATGAGTTCTTTGGAGACTCAAATCATTATATTCAAAACATAAGTTTTTAGGTATTAAGGGAATCAAGAGATAGGAGTTTAATGCAGAAATGTGGCAGGTAGAAGGTCAGCTGTAACCTTATTGAATGGTGGACCAGATGTGTGGACCCAGTGGCCTACTCCTGCTCTTATTTCTTAAGTTCTTCTGAATTTCAGAAGTGGAACACAATGTACTCGTTCTATAATAAACCATGAGAATCACTGTTCTAACAAATGGTCCTCGACCTGAATTGTCAACTCAGTTTCTCTTTTCAC
This sequence comes from Pristis pectinata, assembly GCF_009764475.1. Lineage (NCBI taxonomy): Eukaryota > Metazoa > Chordata > Chondrichthyes > Rhinopristiformes > Pristidae > Pristis > Pristis pectinata. The sequence continues at coordinate 6,898,204 of NC_067429.1, forward strand.
AGATGCTCCCTGACCTGCTGAGTGTTTCCAGCACTTTCTGTTTTTACTACAATAAAGCACATTTAGCACATGTGACAAAGGAAACATTTCTGCTCCAAAGTCTCTTGCAATCAAATCTCTGTCACGTCCAGGCATAAAAACTGAAGCTGAGTTAAAGCGGGTTAGATTGTGATGGTCAGGAGGGAATAGGGAGCCTGGTGGGTGAGCAGCTTCAAGTTCCTTGGCATCAACATCTCAGAGGATCTACCTTGGGCCCAGCACATAGATGCAACCATGAAGGTGGCATGCCAATTTCTACTTTCTTAGAAGTTTAAGGAGATTCGGCAAGTCATCGAAGACTTTAACAAACTTCTACAGATGTACAGTGGAAAGCATTCTGACTGGTTGCATCATGGCCTGGTGCGGAAAGTCCGATGCACAGGAATTCAAGAGGCTACAGAGAGTGGTGGACTCAGCCAGTTCCATCACAGGTACAGCTCTCCTCACGATCAAGGACATCTACAAGAGGTGGTCTCAGGAAGGCGACGTCCATCATCAGGGACTCCCACCATCCGGGCCAGGCCCTCTTCTCGATGCTGCCATCAGGCAGGAGGTACAGGAGCCTGAAGATCCACACCTCAAGGTCCAACAACAGCTTCTTCCTCACTGCCATCAGGTTCTTGAACCCACCTGAAAAACCCTAATTCTATCTCGGACTATATTTCCCTCAACCTGCACTAATGTCATTATGTTATTTTTTTGTTTATTGTGTTGTGTAAGTTATGCATAATTTATGCTAATTTAAGTTTATGTTAACTTATGTTTGTAATGTACTGTGCTACTGCTGCAAAAAGTTAATTTTCATGGCATTTATACCCTGGGTATGTATACCCATGACAATAAACTTGAACTTTACAATAAATGAACTTGAACTTGGCAACTTCCTTCCTCACAAGAGAAGATAGAAAGTTGAGCTCATCCCAGTGCTTACAGCAAACAGGTAGGGCTCCTATTTTTGGGAAGCTCCAAGTCACAGGGATACGAATGAAAGGCGGCAACAAATAAAATAAATTCGGAAGTAAGTTGTGGAACTTAATGCCACATGGAAGCATTGGTAGGTATATCATTGTTGCATTTAAGGGGTTAAACAAGTGAGAGAAGCAAAGAGAAACACAAGAGACTGCAGATGCTGGTATCTAGAGCAAAATCAAGCTGATGGTGGAACTCAGTGGGTCAGGCAGCATCTGTGGAGGGAAATGGACAGTCAATGTCTTGGGTCGGGTCCAGCCCAGATGTAGGGTCTCGACCGAAGATCCTTTGACAACCTTCTTCATTGTCCACAACTCCACCAACTTTTGTGTCATCCACAAACCTCCGAACCAACCCATCTATATTTTCGTCCAATAAATCACCAACAACAGAGGTCCCAGCACTGATCCCTGCGGAACACTACTGGTCACAGACCTCCACAAATGGTGCCTGACCTACCGAGTTCCTCCAGCAGCTCGTTTATTGAGAGAGAAGCAACATGTTGATGAAATGAATAAAATGGGAGAAGGCTTGTACGGAGCAGAACCACAGGCTGGAGACAACAGTCTACTGGGCCAAATGGCCAGTCTCTGGAAACTTTTACTTCAAGTCAGCAGGACACTGAATTGTGGCCCCAATGTTGTGGTTGTTCTCAATGAATATCCTGCCTGCTTTCCTGTCTTTAGGGAAGGGTTTTATTTGAGGTCTAATGGAGCTTAGTTCTGTGCTCAGGGGGACTGGATAACTCGATGATCTTTCTGCCAGTATGTGTTTAATGGCCCTGATATTTATCTAATAACATCGAGTGATTCAAAAACAGCATGTAGGGCTGCATACTGATGGACCTTGCATGCTGATTTTTGCCCTTGGGGCATCAAACACACAGGAAGAAAGTTGCTATGGTACCAGAACATAACCTCTGCATTAGCTTCCTGTCGGAAGCATTCAGTGCAAATCTCTGGCCCTACAACCTTCTGAAATCTCTGCACTCCTCCTACTCCCCACCTGAATCACTCAACCAACAGAGTCCTTACCTGCTTGTACCCTAACACTGGATTACCTTTCCCTAATATCTGCCACTTCCTTACTGGGTGCAAATGTCTCGCCTCTGAGTTTGGGTGGCACAGAGCAGCCGGCTTATAACTCCAGTCAACTGGGTTCGATCCTGCGCTCCGGTGCTGTCTGTTGGAGTTTGTATGTTTTTCCTGTGATCGTGTGGGTTTTGCCTCGGATAATCTGGTCTCTACCTGCATCCCGAACATGTACTGCTTGGTGGGTTAGTTGGCCCTGTAAATTACCCCTGGTGTAAGTGGTGGCAGGAGAATCAGGGCAGTTAATGGACATGCGGTACAGAATGATTTACAGTGGCAGAATGGGGTTGATGTAAAGCCAGCAAAGACTCAGTGGGTGAATGGCCTCCTTCTCCATCGTAAGATAATGAAAACACAAAGGTACCAGGTCCAAGTTCCACCTCAGGTCTCCAAAACCAGGTGGGCACTTCAGTGCAGCTTGGAGGAGTGCCACACTATTACAGGTGCCATCTCTCTGATGGAACGCTAAAGCGACAGCCTGTCTGTCCTCTCAGTTTGACTCGAAGATCACATGGCATTACTTTGAAGAAGATCGGGGGGGGGGGGGGCGCGGTGGTCTCAGCCAATATTTATTTCTAACATTTCTTTATTAGTCACATGTACATCGAAACACACAGTGAAATGCGTCTTATGCGTAGAGTGTTCTGGGGGCAGTCCGCAAGTGTTGTCACGCTTCCAGTGCCAACACAGCACGCCCACAACTTCCTAACCCGTACGTCTTTGGAATGTGGGAGGAAACCGGAGCACCTGGAGGAAACCCACGCAGACACGGGGAGAATGTACAAACTCCTTACAGATAGTGGCTAGAATTGAACCCGGGTCGCTGGCTCTGTAAAGCGTTACGCTAACCGCTACACTACCGTGCCTGCCCCTGGTTCATTAATACAGATCAATATCGGACTGTTGTTGGTGAGGCCGTGCAAGCTGGCTGCTGTGTTTTCCACATTAGAACAGTGGCTAACTTCAAGTGCCTGGGAGCTTGTGAAAGGGATGTGACAGATGATTTGGAACTACAACTCTTTCTTCTCAGAACAGAAGATGAAAGGAATTTAGATGTGTGTGCAGGATTTGAGTATTAATTCTAACTCCAAGCAAAAGCTATTGAAAATTCTGTCTGACTGACAAACCAGAAATGGGACAGAAAGGCACAGATGACCTACTTGCCTGGACCAGTCTCGTCTGCAGTCCAACAATAAAGGCAAGGGCAAGTGTGTTATGGAAGGCCTCAAAATTAATTCCAACTAGAAAACAAAGTATCTTCAGATTTGTACACAAGGATTTCCATAAAATATCTTTCTTGGGGTAACATCAAACTGCCACTCAAACTGCATCCTCATTAGTCCCAATATAAACATCCAGTGGAATCCCATCTCTCATCTTCGGAGAGTATATCTTATGTAATGAACTGCAGGAACTAATCTTATGCCTTGTCAAAAATGTCAACTCCAAAATACATTGTAAACATTCATTATATCTATTTATGGGTGGATGTGATCACAGGACCTTCAAGAAGAGTTGTGTGTGATGAATTGGCCGCTCTTAATGCTCTGACTAAAAGAATTTTAGTTAAAACTAACCCCTGAGATTTATGCTATTCAACGGACATTGTGACTGCTTTGGGGCTGAAGATAACTTTAAGGTACTGGCCTAGATTTTCCGATCTATTGGTGTCACTGGGACATAACTACAAAACAGGGAGAACATATTTATTAACAAAGCCGACCTGTGCACTGAAATGTCTCCAGGAGTGTTTAATTTTGGAGTTTACGAGACGGGGATATTGCAGACAGGCCGAAGCCCATCTCTGATTCCCTTTAGGCCATTTCAGACGTCAAACACATTCGGGATGATCTGGACAATATTTGACTCCAGACCTATCTAAGGACATAGGTAAACAACATTGGATTTTAGATGAATTTAAAACAAAACGTTATTAAGTACTTTAGATTTAAACTCCACAGCAGCCCTGTTGGATTCAAACTCCTGTCTCTGGATCAATGGTCCAGGACTCTGGCATCACTCCAGTGTTACAACCACTAAGCTACTGCACTCCTTGGCAGCTTTGAATTTTCCAGAGTGCCCAGGAGGCTTTTGAAGCTGCACATGAACGTTTATTTACGCCAATAAATTCTTGTAAATTCCTGATGGCGCCAACTCTTCTAGTGGTCCATTCCCAGAATGTTGGCAGCTGTCCCATGCTGCCTCTCACTTGCTAGTGTGGACTGGAAGGGTTCAAGGCTGATAGGAGCCTAGACAATTACACAAACAGTACCAAGCTCTGGTGCCAGCTCGTCTGGCACTCTGCCTCATTTCCTGGTTTTATTTGTATTGGCTTTGATAACTTAGTTCCAATGCGGCCATTAACATCAGCCACAGGCCAGCAGTCATCCAGTATCAGTGACACATCTGAGCACATCATGTAACACCACCAAAGAATTCAACCAGCTAATAGTTTGGATGACTTGGGCTGTAACCATGTAGGAATAAGTCTGGTTTAATACCAATCTGATGGAACCAAAGCACCATACAAGATGGTTAGCATAGACATAGTGGGCTGAAGGGCCTATTTCTGTGCTGTGTGATTCTATGACTATCATAAGTTATTACAGTGGTTAACGTACATACTCCGAGAATAAAAACATGCACCAATTACCTTCAGTATATAAAATCGTTATTAGTCACATGTACATCGAAACACACAGTGAAATGCATCTTTTGCGTAGAGTGTTCTGGGGGCAGCCCACAAGTGTCACCACGCTTCCAGCGCCAACACAGCATGCCCACAACTTCCTAACCCGTACACCTTTGGAATGTGGGAGGAAACCGGAGCACCCGGAGGAAACCCATGCAGACACGGGGAGAACGTATAAACTCCTTACAGACAGTGGCGGGAATTGAACCTGGGTCGCTGGCGCTGTAATAGCGTTACGCTAACCGCTACACTACCGTGCCTGCCCACATCCAACTCCTTGATACTAAAGTTCACACCCTTGTTTTCAAATCCCTCTGTGGACTTAATGCTCCCCACCCAGCCCACTGCCCTCTGAGGGTGGAGAAGAACTTTGGGGTGGAGAAGCCTCCACTCCACAGCACACTGCCCTCCTCCAATTCCAATCTCTTGAACATCCACTGTTTTCTTTGATCTATCATTGGTGGCAAGACCTTCACATATATAGGTTCACAACTCAGGAATTTCTCTCCGCCTCTCCATCCCCTTTAAAGCTTACCCTCTTGAGTAAGCTTTCAGACTCAGAAGATGTCTTTATGTGCCTGTTGAATTTTGATCTGAATGCACACCTGTGATATGCCTTACAGGCGCTATATAAATCCAGTTTGTTATTGTTGCTGTCTCACAAGAGCACAGCTACACTGAGGAAAACGCAGGTTTCCTGTTCAGCCCACTGTGTTAATTAAACAGCAAATAATGGTAACAGGGCCCTCCCACAGACAGCATAGTTCCACTCATTGTGAACATACGAATTAAGAACAGGAGTAACACACGCAGTCCCTCGAGCCTGCTGTGTCACTGAATAAGACCATGGCTGACCTGACCTGTAACATTCCAGATCACCTACAGTAACCTTTCACCCTTTTGCTTATCCAGTATCCATCTACCTCTTCCTTAAAAGTATTCAACACTCTGCTTCCGCTGCTCTTTGAGGAAGAGAGTTCGAGAGACTCACAAAACTTTGACAGGAGAAAAAATGTCTTTATCTCTGTCTTAGACGGCTGACCTCTTTTTTTGCTAATTGCCCCTAGATTCCATACAAGAGGAAACATCCTTTCCATGTCCACCCTGTCAATCAAGTCCGCCGTTCACTCTGCTAATCTCCAGCAGATACGAACCTAACCTGTCCAACCTTTCCTCTTACGGTAACCCACCATTCCAGATATCAGTCTAGTAAACTTCTGAGCTGCTTCCAATGCATTAACGTCATTCCTTAGATAAGGAGACCAATACTGTACACAGTAATCTGATGTAGTCTCTCCAATGCCCTACATAACAGAAGCATAACCTTCCTACTATTGCATTCAGTTCAGTATAAACAATATATAACACTCTGGTTAGGCTGCATTTGCAGTATTGGTTGCGCCAGTATAGGAAGGATTTGGAAGCTTTAGAGAGGGTGCAGAAGAGGTTTGCCAGGATGCTGTCTGGATTAGAGGGCATGTGCTGTAAGGAGAGGTTGGACAAACTTGGGTTGTTTTCTCTAGAGCATTGAAGGCTGAGGGGAGACCTGATATAAGTTTATAAAATTGTGAGAGGCAGAGATAGAGTAGACAGCCGGTATCTTTTCCCCAGGGTTGAAATGTCTAATACTAGAGGGCAAGCATTTAAGGTGAGAGGGGGAAAATCCAAAGGAGATATGCGGGCAAGTTTCTTTACACAAACACATACACACACACACACACACACACACAGAGTGGTGGGTGCCTGGAATGTGATGCCAGGGGTGGTGGTGGAGGCAGATATGATAGAGGCATTTAAGAGGCTTTTAGACAGGCACACGAATGTGCAGAGAATGGAGGGGTATGGACCATGTGCAGGCAGAAGGGATTAGTTTAATTAGGCATCATTAGCTAAATTAGTTCAGCCCAACATCATATGCCAAAGGGCCTGTTCCTGTGCTGTACGGTTCCATGTTCTATGTTCTAATAACATTGTTAGTTTTCCTAATTACTTGCTGTACCTGCACACCAACCGGTTGTAAACGATGCACCGGGACACCTGAGGTCCCTCTGCATCTCAGAGCTCTGCAGTCCCTCATCACCAAGACCTTTTTATTCTTCCTGTCAAAAACAGACAACTTCACAGAATCAGATTTATTATCACTGACTTGTACGTTCTGAAATTTGTTGTTTTGCGGCAGCAGTACAGTGCAAAGACATAAAATTACATTAAATTACCAAAATAAATAAATAGTGCAAAAAAAAAGGAATAACGAGATAGTGTTGATGGGTTCATGGATCATTCAGAAACCTGAATCGTTGAGTATGAGTATTCAGGTTCCTTACCTCCTCCCTGATGGCAGCAATGAGAAGAGGGAATTAACTCATTTGCTTGGCCTATCCACGTCCCCTCACAGCATCTTTGTGTCCTCTTCACAGTTTACTCCCTGACCTGCATTTGTGTCATCAACAGATTTAGCAACTATGGGTTTGTTGTTCCAAGACATTCCACAGTTTATATAAATGTTAAGGCCACCACACCGATCCCCAACGCAAACCACTCATTGCACCTTGCTAATCAGAAAACGATTCATTTATGCTTGTTTAGCCCACAATCTTCCATCAATGCTAACTACACTTTCCTGCAGTGTGAACTTTTATATTCCACAATAACCTTTGACATGGCACCTTATCAAATCCCTTCTGGAAATCTAAGTACATCCTCTGGTTCCTCAATATCCTTAGTATACATTACTAAATAGCTTCTTCAAAGAACTCCAATCAATTGGTCAAACAGGACTTCCATTTCACAAGTGTTTACCTTGCCTGATTATCTCGTATTTTTCTAAATGCTTGTTATAACCTCTTTGGTAACAGCTTCTACGGTTTCCTGATGATAGATGACTCTCTTTTGTGTGAAGGCCGAAGAGGTTCTGAAACTCTGGAGCATCCTAATGGAGCCAAGAACCAAGGCCTTGCACAAAATGGATTGGCTGTTATTTTCTCCTTTGAGTGAGTTGGTGTCCACAGCTCCAGCTGTACTGGCTGTAGTGTAGAATGTAAGGGCTGTGTCGTCATGTTACAACCTTATAGAACATTAGTTAGGCCATATTTGGAGTACCACGTGCAATTCTGGTTGCCACACTATAGGAAGGATGTGATAGCACTGGAGAGGGTGCAGAGGAGATTCACCAGGATCTAGCCTGGTTTGGAGCATTTCAGTTGGAAGGAGAGATTGGATAAGGTGGGGTTGTTTTCCTGGAGCAGAGAAGGCTGAGAGGTGACCTGATAGTGATATACAAAATTATGAGGAGGAAAGACAAGGTAAATCATTGTTTTTTTTCCCCATGATGGTGTCTAAAACAAGAGGACATATTAAGCTGAAAGGTAGGAGGTTTAGAGAGGATCTGACAGAACCAAAGGGTCTGTTTCTGTCCTATATGACTGACTCCAGCATGTAACATCTAAAAAAAAGTAAATTACAAGCACGTTGGAGTATCAGTAGAAATAACATCTGGAAAAATCTGCTGGTCCAGCACCAAAGTCCTCAGTATACTAGATTATCGGAGTTTTATTGTATTGTGTGTCGCTCTGGAAGAGAAGCCAATTTCAAGTGGATATCCCTAAGACAATTCAACAAAAGCGGATGTCCGGGTTTGATTTGATTTCTTTATTAGTCACATGCACATCGAAACACACAGTGAAATGCATCTTTGCGTAGAGTGTTTTGGGGGCAGCCCACAAGTGTCGCCACGCTTCTGGCGCCAATATAGCATGCCCACAACTTCCTAACCTGTACGTCTTTGGAATGTGGGAGGAAACCGGAGCGCCTGGAGGAAACCCACACAGACAAGGGGAAAACGTACAAACTCCTTACAGACAGTGGCCGGAATTGAACCTGGGTCGCTGGTGCTGTAATAGCATTACGCTAACTGCTACACTACCGTGCTTGCTAGGACTGTGCACTTCAACGAGAAAGGCATTCATGCCTATACTTTTTAAAAAAATCTTGAATGAAATTACTTTTGCAACTTTTTCAATTCCGAGACTGAAGCAGAACAAGAGAGGAAGGAGACGTTTCCCAAAGCTCACTCATTACCCAACCCCACCACCCAGGAGCACACAGCACAGTCAGAACTTTGTGAATGTATTTTATGCCTCGGGATGTTTGCAATTATCGAGATGACAGAATGAGAGGCAGCTGTAATATTAGAGATAGCAATGGGGTGTGTCAGGAAGAGAGAGAGTAAACAGCTGCTGAAACAGACTGTGGCCATCATATTTCAATCTTGCCCACTTTCTGTAACAAATGCCAACCTGACCTCTGCTATTTAGACTCTCCAAAGCCTCTGATTTTCGGAATATTTATGGGGAAAGAACAGGGGTGTGGAACTAATTAGAATGTCCTTTCAAATAGCTAGCACAGGAATGATGGGCCAAGTGACCTATTTGCTGTGCAATTCCATGAAATTTTTATGTTAACAATTTGGACAAAGTCATTATATTGCCTATAGTTTATTTTAAAACCACCAACTTTTACCTGCTGGAAGTATGTAAAGCTATGAGGAGGGACCCCCAAAACTGGGGTTATCTTCATAAAGGGAGTGAGATGAGATGTAATTAAGGCTAGGACTGGGTGAACAGTAAGGATATATTCAGCAGAGAGGTCAGTAACTCGGGGAAATAACTTGGTGTTAATTGGTTAATGGATAAAAGAAAAAAGTATTCACTCAATGAGTGGCAGAGGTCTGGAACTCACTGCATGGAAGGGCAGTGGAAGTAGAGACCCTCATCATAATTAAAAAGCATTTTGATGAGCCTTTGAAAAGCTGTAATGTGCAGGGCCAGGGGTCAGGAGCTGGGAGGTGTGATCAGCCTAAAATCTACCTTTGTCTGCCGAGAACACAAAGGGCTGAATGGCCTCCTTATCTGCTGTATATTTCAGATTCTTTGGCCTGTTGTCTCATTCCCCTGCGCTGCTGTTGGTATCACATGAATTATTATTTTTATTTCTGATTTCCAGCCTCTGCGGTACCTTATTTTTGCCTAAAATGGTGTCAGTTTAATGGCACTGGGCTGTGTGCCCAGAGTCTGTGGCAAACAAATGCCTGAACTTATGACACACCATTTCAGAGAAACTCAAAATCTTGATCATACGACAAGCAGATAAGCTGATTGTGCATTGGCAAATAAGCAGTCGTCTAGATTCAGAACAACTCTTGAAATATAAAACTCCACAGGTCTGTAGTAATTGGATAAACAGATATTAAGTACAGGCAAAGATTTTTGTTTGGGGAACTGGTCTGAATCCAGAATTGGGTGCAGGTCAATAAATTTGCATTTCAATTCACAAGGGAATGTGCCTGCATTATAGCCTCCTCCATGGTGAACTGCGAGTTCAGAGTAGAAGGCTTTGCCCCACATTTAATCCTGCTCCCCACTCTTTCCCCACTGCCCTAAAAGTCTTCCCATATAGTCCTGAACCAGAAGGATGTGTTCTGAAATGAGAGTGAAAAATGAGCAAGTCTCACCACTGACCTGAGGCATCACTCACAAACGGGAAAGATATAACAGCAATGCAAGGCTGCGGAGGGGTGGAATGGAAATCCACCTGCTGGCTACTGACACGTCAACACACAGGTTAATTAAAGAGTGAAGCAGAGAGGGATGGGGGGAGAGAGAGAGGGAGAGAGAGAGAGAGGGAGGGGGAGGGGGTGGAGAGGGGAAGAGGGGACAGAGGGGAGAGGGGAGAGAGGGGGAGAGGGGAGAGAGGGAGAGGGGGAGAGGGGGAGAGGGGGAGGGGAGGGAGAGGGGAGAGAGGGGGAGAGGGGAGAGGGAGAGGGGGAGGGAGAGCGGAGAGTGAGAGAGCGAGGGGGCGGGGTGGAGAGGGAAGAGGGGACAGAGGGGAGAGGGGAGAGAGGGGGAGAGGGGGAGAGGGAGAGGGGAGAGAGAGAGAGGGAGGGGGAGGGGGTGGAGAGGGGAGAGAGGGAGAGGGGGAGTGGGAGAGGGGAGAGAGAGAGGGAGGGGGTGGAGAGGGGAAGAGGGGACAGAGGGGAGAGGGGAGAGAGAGAGAGGGATGGGGGGGGAGAGAGAGAGGGAGAGAGAGAGAGAGGGAGGGGGAGGGGGTAGAGAGAGAGCGGAGGGAGGCAGAGAGAGAGGGGAGAGAGAGAAAGGGGAGAGAGAGGGAGAGGGGGAGAGAGGGCAGAGAGAGAGCGGAGGGAGGCAGAGAGAGAGGGGAGAGAGAGGGGGGAGAGAGAAAGGGGAGAGAGAGGGAGAGGGCAGAGAGAGAGCGGAGGGAGGCAGAGAGAGAGGGGAGAGAGAGAAAGGGGAGAGAGAGGGAGTGTTGTGGGAGAGAGGGAGGGAGGGGGACAGAGGAAAGGAAGTAGAGAACGAGAGGCAGGGAAGGAGGACAGAGAGGGAAGGGGTGAAAGAGAAAGAAAGGATGAGGGAGGGAGACAAATGGAGGGGGGATAGAGAGTGAGAGAGGAGAGCAAGACAGAGAGGAATAGAGAGGGAAGACAGGAGAGAGCACAGGACAGCAGGAAGAGGAAAGGGAAAGTGGCAGAGAGAGAGAGAGAGAAATGAGAGCATGAGAATGGGAAAGGGAAGAAATTGTGAACAAGAGAGGGCAAGTGAGACGGGGGACGATGAAGAGAGATGCTGGAACCGTCAGCTTGCTTTTTAGATGAAAATTCACTCAAAAGGCCAATAGGAAAGTCAATGATGCTGGAGCTGGAGGTTCAAATCCAAGTTCCCCCTGGCAAGGTTCTGTAACGCGCCATTAGGGGATATGCAATAACAGAGTGACTCATCCCTCAGACTTTTCCCTCACTCTCTTACTCCGATTAAAATTTTAAATCCAATTGCGAGTTCCTGAAGAAAGTGTCAAAAAAGATAGTCTCATAATTTGCAAACATTGCTCATATTGTAGTACTTATTTTTAGAGAGTCAAAGGTATCATTTTTTGAAATTGACAATAAAATTCAGGAGCAGAGAAAACAATGTAGTTTTGCGACTTTGTTTCACTGGAGAAATAAAACAAGGGATTTAATTGATATAATTTGGTGTCAGAATGCCTGGATAGTGTTGTTATTGTAGCAAGACGGTGATGTACCATGACTGTCAGAGGAATGAGACTGCAGGCTGAGTACTTTAACATCCAGCCTCATTTTCTAACAGAAGGTAGCTACTTAGCACTTCAACACAGCAAAACATCCTGAAGGGCATCACAGGGAATATAAAGCAGTGCTGCAAAGTTCCAAAGGAGAATCTGGGGAAAAGCAAGCAGTGAGTTCTGAGATTTCAACACAGTAAACAGAAAGTGAGTTGCAGCATAAGAGGGAGCCAGCTACAGGGAACAGGGCAAGAGAGAGAATGGGGTGGGGGAAGCTGAAAAGGATGCAGGGTGAGAAAGCCAGGGATAGAATCTGACACTAAGCCAGATAAAGTGATAAAGGAACAGGTCAAAGAGGCAGCATCAATAAGGCCATACTGGAAACAGTGAGATTTGGGAAGGGAATTCCAGAGCTCAGATCCCCAGCAGCTGGAGGAACAGATGTCAATGACGGAGGGATTGACTTCAGGCATTGGCAAAAGCCTACATCAGAGGAACTTCCCTGCACCACAGTGGCAATTTCCTCAAAAGGTGCCTAGAAAATGGATTGCACCTTTTCTTTCTGGTGCATTGGAAGAGTATCGCTTGTACTAATTCTGGCCCCCTCAAAAAAAAATCATGAACTTGGTCAACAAACAAGGCACTTCAACCGCCAAGGCATAACAGGCTACGGGTGAGGACAAGGTGAGTTGAAAGGGCCTGTTTGTGTCTGTATGGTTGTATGATTCTATGAAGTGAACATTGCTTCAGCTGGACTATAGGTAAATCCTAACCTACAAAGTATGTTGTGAACCACAAAAAAAGGAAATCGGAGGAATATTGGAAATATTGTGAATTCAAAATAAAAACAAAATTGCTAGAAACACTCAGCAGGTCAGGCAACAACTGCAGAGAGAAAGACAGAGTTAATGGTTGAGTTCTGCCAAAGAGTCTTCAACCTGAAATGTTATTGCTGTTTTCAGCATTTTCTGTTTTGAACTACACAGTATGTTGTCCTACAGGCAAGCATTGGTCCTCAAGGCCCAGCCAGGATGCCAACATCCAGAGAATATTGACACTTTTAAGAAGTCTCATGTGCAGTAAATTACTTTCAAGACCTGAGATTTTCATTATGTGAACTCCTCGGATTTCACGCTTGGGAATATTCCACCAATGGCAATGCACCAGAGTCTCCGGTGAAGCTGTCACTGGAAAGGCCAACATTTATTGGCCATCACTAAGTGCCCTTGAGAAGGTGGAGCTGAGTGTTCCCTTTGGACAGCTGCAGTTTACGCATGACGATATTCCTACAGTCGTGTTGGGTGGAGAGTTCCAGGAATTATATCTGGTGAAGGATGGTGTGTGATTTAGAGATGGTGGTGTTACCAAGTACTGGATAACCTTATCCTTCTTAATGCTAGAGACAGTCATGGGTTATTCACACACTTCAAATGGTAACATGCCAAAGAGTCTTCAATGCCTACCTGAATGAGCCCTGGTGTAATATCTCACCATGGGCTGACATTGGAACCTCTGACATTGGAGTGCCCCCTTGGAGTTTCACCTTATTGAAAATACAGATCTTAAGATAACACTGCTGCCAAGTCAGCTGAGCAGGCATCAGACGCCAACATGTCAAGAAATTACATAAATCATGCATCTTCTCTGAAGTTTATTGCAAGATCCAAAAAATCCAATTTGGGAATTTGGAGGAAGAGTCACACCAGGTGGTGCAAAGCATGACCTTCTCCTCTTCTGTTAGAAGACAGACACACACAGTCCACTCCACCTCTGTGGAAAGAGCTTTAAAGTGCTGTACGCAGGCAGACACTCACGTACTTCAATATAGAGTATCAGACTGTCGAACCAGCATCAGGCACCAGATCCCAGGGCACTTTATCTGTATGCAGGCAGCTGAACATAATGCTTACTGATCATGTTAGAGTAAAGTGGGCAGACTTTTTATTTAAATGGAAGTAGGGAAGACAAATGATCAATTTGTTTGACAGCTCTGGAGAGAGAAGGCTTTTGCCTAGCAACCACTGCACAATTAGATGCCATCAATCTCCTTTGCTGTTTTTGTTTGAACTGAGCACTCTGATCACCTCATCAGCACGTGTCAACACAAACCTGTTTATGTAACATAATAACTTGATGCTGGGGCATCAGAGCAGGTTTGAGATTTGAGGCCCAGTTTATACCCACTCCCGTCAAACACCAGCTTGTTATTCAGTCAATATTAAGCAAAAGCTCATGCAGTTCCAAAGAAACGGGTTGAAAGAATCTCAATCCACACTCGCTTTTTGGTTATTCCCAACCTAAAACAAAGTATTGCAGATTGTAGAAAACTGAAATAAAAACAGGAAATGCTGGAAACACTCAGAAGTCTGTCAAGAACTGCGGAGAGAGAATAACAGAGCTAACATTTCTGGTCAATGATCCTCAGGAGGATCATCAAAGAGTGAATGTAGGAATGGTACAAATAGACGATGTGTAGAAAGGTAAGAAATTGGCCATTCAACCTCTCTTTTCTGCTCAGCCATTCAATACGATTATCGCTGATCTTTTACCCCTGCACCACCTTCCCGCACTAACCCCAGATCCCTCAGTGTCCTTGATCACACAAGAAAATAGGAGCAGGAGAGGCTATCAGGCCCTTCAAGCCTGCCCCACCATTCAATATGATTATGGCTGATCTATGCTGGCCTCAACCCCTCTTCTGTGCCATTTCTCCATATCCCTCTACTCCTATGAAATATTTATCCACTGCCACTTTAAATAGTTCAAATGATCCAGCTTCCACCACCCACTGGGGCAGACAATTCCAGAGATTCACCAGCTTCTGCAAGAAATTTCCATGTACCTCAGCTTTAAATAACTGGTCCCTTATTGTGTAGTTATGTCTAGACTCTCCCACTGGTGAAAACATCCCAACATTGACCATATTAAGCTCTCTTAGGATTTTATGTGTTTCAATAAGATCATCCCTCATTCTTCTAAATTCCAAGGAATGCAGACCCAAACTATCTAGCCTCTCTTGAATGATGTTACAAGGACACTGGTTTAAACTAAGGTGCAAGCTCGTTTAATTTCAGTGAAAAGGAGGAAAAAGAAAGATTTGCAATTACACAGCAGGTCACAGCCAAAGAAGTGCAGTCGTTGCTGTAAGAAACATGGCAGCCAGTTTATGCACAGCAGGATCCACAGGCAGCAACATAACGATGATCAGACGTATCTGGCTTTATTGTACGTGGAGAATGGGATAAATACTGATGGACAGACCAGCAACACCTAAATCAGCACCTTGGGATCTTTTTCATTTACTACAATGAGCAGACCAAGCTTCAGTATATTATCTCTTCTGAAAGATGTACCACTGAGGGCACTGCATTGTGACGATCTAGATGTCATCGAGTTCAAAGTTCAGATCTCTGGAGTGGGGCTTGAACCCACAACCTTCTAAACCCAGAAGCAAGAGGATGACTACACTGAGCTAATGCTAACAATCAGGGAGCATTTTGTGCGAATCTCAGCTCCTGTCAAAGAGGACAACACTCCAGACACACCTCAGTGCACCCGCGCTCCTTCTCAGGAAATAAGCAGCTGATGCACTGGCTCAATGGGCTGAATGGCCTCCTTACATAGAACAGTACAGCACAGAACAGGCCCTCTGGTCCACCATGCCTGTGCCAACCATGATGTCAGTCTAAACTAATCCCATCTGCCTGCACATGGTCCATATCCCTCCGTTCCATTTCTGTTTATGTGTCTGTCTAAATTGCTATTCTCCACCACCATCGCTGGCAGCACATTCCAGGTACCTACCACTCTGTATAAAAAAATACTTGCCTCACAAATCTTTAAACTTTCCTGGTCTCACATTAAATCTATGCCTCTCATATTTGGCATTTCCACCATGCGTAAAAGACCCTGACTCTCTACCTGATCTATTCCTCTCATAATTCTGTATACTTCTATCAGGTCACACCTCAGCCTCTGAAGCTCCAGATAAAACAGTACGTTTTTCCAACTTTTCCTTTTAGCTAATACTTTCAAATCCGGGCAACATCCTGGTGAACCTCTCCTGTACCCTTTCCAAAGCCTCCACATCCTTCCTGTAGTGTAGTGACCAGAACTTCACACTATACTCCAAATGTGGCCTAACTAAAGTTTTACACAGCTGCAACGTGACTTCCCGACTTTTATGCTCAACACCCCAACTGATGACGTATGCCTTCTTTCCAATCTATCCACTTGTGTTGGCACTTTCAGAGTACTATGGACCTGCACCCCAAGATCCCTCTGTACCTCAATGCTTCCATTTATGGTATAGGTGTTGTATTGGTTTTATGTTTCTAGGAAGCCCACTAAGGATAGCTGCCCACAGCAGGCATTCAAATGTGAAGCAGCAGGTTGTGATTTGATTGTACCCAGAAGCTATTGGCATTGCCATAAAGCTGGAGGTTGGCACAGTGAACTCTAATTGAGAGTCAGCTGGACCAACAAAACTCATGTGTGCACCAGCTTACTTTCCCCAGAGTTAGAGTATATGGAATTTGCTGCGCACTTTTCCTGGAGTGATGCCGATAACACATGTGCAGATGGATGAGACTGCAGGTGAGGGAGTTAATAAATGCTGGCCCTCCTCAACAATCCAATAATCCACTCTGCCAAAAACAATCACTGAGAAGTAGATATGCCGATTTAGGAAGCACCTTGCTCCATGTGAACAGGAAAAACTGAGGAACACAGCACTGAACTTTAAAGATAATTAAATGATTGGTTCAATGGTGGTGGCCCAGAGTCAGTAGAATATATCCATTAATTATCAAATTGATTGTGGTGGCAAAATCCAATACTGAGGCATTAGCAAAATGAGGCTTTGTTTTGACAATAACACAGTATGATTCATGGTAATAATAGATATTATCTTCCTCATGCCATAAATTTTGAGGAAAGTTCTGCACACTCTTTAACAGGGTGGGCTCTCCACTTCTGATTTTTAACTTTTGCTCTATTTCCAAAAAATGACATTGTGAAGATCTGACCCACTCCATTGGGTCACATCGATCTGGGCTGTTTACTGAGAGCAGGGACAACAACTTTGAATGGACTAGCCCATCCTGCAGAACAACAAAACCATTGGCTCTTGCTTTGATCCTGGGAATCAATAAAGCTGCCCGAGACTCAGAGCTTTATTTATAATGGACCATTTTATATTTTCGGCAGCACTTAAAACAGAAGGTTCCTTCCTTTACTTGCCTCTCGACGTATTTGTTAGGTTCACAGAATGTCATTAAGGGGTATTTTTAAATATGAAAATGTGACGCTAATAAAAAATAGGCAGGTAGTGCTGCTCCCTCACAGTTTAGAGTCCTGGGTTCAATCCTGACCTCTGCCGCTGTCTGCGTGGAGTTTGCACGCTCTCCCTGCAAAAAGAGGGAGTTATCCCAAGTGATTTATCTCAACATATTTCCCCCAAGTGCTTTGGTTTCCTCCTACATCCCAAAGGTGTGCTGGTGGGTTGGTAAATTAACCGCTGTAAATTATTCCCAACCTAGGTGGGTGGAAGGAAAATCAGTGGAGAGTTAATGAGCACGTGAAAGAGAATGGTTACAGGGAAATAAAAGGGAGTGGTAGTGAGGGGATTGCTCTGAGAGCTGGCATAGATTCAGTGAGCTAAATGAGCTTCTTTTAGGTGGTAAGGAAATATAAATAGAGACAAATGATGCAGCTATGGAAAGAGGTGATGCTTGCTCAAGGAAGAAGTTTTTACAGAATGTAGTCGAGTTGGGGGACAACTCCCGAAGGCTGGAAGAACTCTGGTATCACCTGTACTTCATATCACTTCTTAAACAATGTTTACCTAGAAGCACATACATGCTGAGTAGCACCAAACACACTGCACAAATGCTGTGCTTTTGAACTCTGCCTGTGAACCTTCACGTTTTGCTGGGTCGAACTGCGAATGAACCTTTATAAAAGGGCCAATAGGGAGTGGAGGAGAGGACGGGGAACTACACTGAGCAAAGGCAACCCCCTCCTCCTTATGATTTGGATGTGAATGCACAAGGCTTCATCAGTAAATTTGCAGATGACACGAAAAGAGGAGGTGTTGTTGATAGTGAAGGTGGTCTCCCTGTGTCTGCGTGGGTTTCCTCTGGGTGCTCCGGTTTCCTCCCACATTCCAAAGACGTACGGGTTAGGAAGTTGTGGGCATGCTATGTTGGCGCCGGAAGCGTGACAACACTTGCGGGCTGCCCCCAGAACACTTTACGCAAAAGATGCATTTCACTGTGTGTTTCGATGTACATGTGGCTAATAAAGATACCTTATCATAGATTACAGGGGGATCTTGATCAGTTAGGGAAGTGGGCCGAGGAGTGGCAAATGGACTTCAATACAGATAAGTGTGAGGTGATGCATTTTGGAAATTCAAACCAGAGTAGGACTTAAACTATGAATGGTGAGGCACTAGGGAGTGTAATTGAACAGAGGGACCGAGGAGTACAAGTGCATAGCTCACTGAAAACAGCATCACAGGCAGACAGGGTGTTGAAAAAGGTGTTCAGCACACTGCCCTTCATCAGTCAGGGAGCTGAGTATAGGAGTTGGGACGTTATGTTGCAGTTGTACAAGTCATTGGTGAGGCCGCACTTGGAGTACTGTGCACAGTTTTGGTCGCCCTGTTATAGAAAAGATGTAGTTAAACTGGAAAGAGTCCAGAGAAGATTTACAAGGATATTGCCAGGACTAGAGGGCCTGAGTTATAGAGAGAGGTTGGCCAGGCTGGGTCTTTATTCCTTGGAAGGTGGGAGAATGAGGGGCGACCTTATAGAAGTGTTTAAAATTATAAGAGGCATAGATAAGGTGGATGGTAACAGTCTTTTCCCCAGGGTGGAGGAGTCCAAAACTAGGGGGCACAGGTTTAGGGTGAGAGGGGAAAGGTTTAAAAGGGACCTGAGGGGCAACTTTTTCACGCAGAGTGTGGTCAGTATATGGAACGAGCTGCCAGAGGAAGTGGTTGAGGCAGGTACAATAGTATCATTTACGAAGCATTTGGAAAGGTACATGGGGGGGGTGGGGCTTAGAGGGATATGGGACGAATGCAGGAAATTGGGACTGGTTGGGTGGGCACTGTGGTCGGCATGGACTGGTTGGGCCGAAGGGCCTCTATCTTGACTCTTAATACTCATGGTTCCTGAAGATCCACACCCTTCTCACACACTCCAGTCACAACTGGGAATGTGGAGAAGGACTGGAAAACCAGGAAACATGTTGGTCAGGTCCAGACCTCCCAGAATCTTCCCATGTAGTTTACAGTAAACATTGTTGGGGTGGGGCAGATCACAACTTGGGTGGCTTACCTTGCTACTCGAAGAGCCAATATGTCTCCTACCTGAGCACCTACAGTTGATCAAATGATTCCACAGACTTGCTCCTTTGTCCTACTTGGGTTCATTCTATTTTGAATGCAGGAGATTTGTGGGGCACAGGTCACGAGCTTGCCCTCTGTCACCTTTGAACTTGTGATCTATGCTCCATTACAGTTTAACCCGAGGAACGCTCTGGTTTATAAACAGAAAATGCTGGACACTCAGGCAACACAGACCAACAATTGACCCTCAACAGCCCCATGAAATGGCCCATTAAGTCATTCTGTTCAGAAACAAGAGAGACAATAAATGCTGGCTCTGTGAACGAGTAAGAACTAAGAGCTACTGAAAACAAATTGTCCAGACGGTGTAGTCAACCATTACGACAAAGAGAGGCTCCTGATTTCTGCTGCTGCCCTCCTGCTTTTCCAATTCGGTTCACATGATCAATTTAGCTCCCAGACCCTTGGTAGGATACTGATGGTGTTGTAGAGTCTTTTTCAGACTACGTCTGGCCCTCCAAGGAGGCAAGCCCTCATATTTACACGCAACAGGGAATTCTTCAGACATGAATCACTGATCAAAGTTATTTCAAGATTGCAAGGCAGATGGATAATGAATGACTGGACACGAACCCAAAGCATGCCAACCAATTCTATCAGGTCCTTATGGAACTAGAGTGTATTTTATTCTGCAGTTCTGCCACATTTTATATTATAACACTTTAGGTAACAAATGTTTTCATTCAACCACACAATTGCATGGCTTGGCAGATGCTGGAAATCTAAAATAGAAACAGGAAATGCTGGAAGTGTTCAGCGGGTCAGGTAGCATCAGGGGAGAGGGAAGGAAAACTAACGTTTCAAACCAATGACCTTTCATCAGTCGATTCATGCCCTGAAGATTTAGTTTGGCTTCCCTCAGTGTGCAGATGCCATGTGATCTGCTGAGTGTTTCTCAACATACTCTGTTTGTTAATATATTTAAGTGGTATTTAAATAAATGAGCTGGATTGATATGCTATTATAGTAAATTGGCTCTTGCAGTTCATCAAACTGCAAATTAATATGGAACATTTTAGAAGCCATTGAGAGAATTAAAATATAAAAATTGTCTTTGCTGAAATAAATAATGCAAGACTCTTTACACACCATTCACTTTAATCAACAACATATTTTGTGCTCAGTTATGCTGTACGAGATTGGAGATCGCACTATAATCCATCTGGATTACCTTTGTTTATCCGCCAATATTCATGTTGAACTTGCAGCTTCCAAACATCGCCTGACCAACTCCAGGCCCTCCCTGGAGCTCCATTGCTACCATTCAGTAAGAGGGTACGTGGATCAGGTCAACTTCCCACCCGATCCCCGAAATCTCCAATTCCTTTGGCATTAAAGAACAATCAACCTCAGTGCTGATTGCGCTCGATGATCACACATTCAAAGCTCCCTGGGGATGGAAATTCCACGTCTTAGTGAAACTACTTCTTCTCAGCTCAGTCGTAAATGGCCGATGATTTTTCCTGAGGCGGTGGCTCCTTGCTAAGGCTGAGGAAATTGCATCTCAGTCGATCCCTCTCAGAGTCTTGGGGCCGCAGCTTTGTGGGGTCCACTGCTTCTGTTTGTTCTTCTGTAGCCTAAGTTGTCCTGAGGCTGCCTTGGTCTTGCAACATCTGGAATAGGGTTTCTAGCTTGATACCAAGGTAAATGGAGTGCTAGTCTTGTCTCACCACAGAACTTGACCCATTTGAGTCCAAGGATATTTAGAAAGGATACTCTCAACAATCAGGCAATCACAGGATATAGAGTTGTACAGGTCTTTCGGTACTTGATGGTCTATGTTGATCATCAGATACCCATCTATACTAATCCCATTTACACCATTTGGTCCATAGCCTAGTACTAGCGATTTAATTGCTCAGCCAAATGCTTCATAAATGTTATGAGAGTACTTCCCTCCGCCACCTTCTCAGTCGGTGTGTTCCAGAACCAAATGAACAGAAAAAACGAAGTGAAGTATTAACTAAGAGCACAATTTTTCACCACTGTTCATTTTAATGTTTGTACCTAACTAATTCTTTCATTCCCTTGAAATAAAATTAAATATCTGGCCAGCTAACTTTCTATACCATTGCTGTGGTCACTTTGGAGAAATATATATTTTGAAGGGGGCACCTGGATTTATACCTTGATCTCTAACCATTTTCTCTCCCCCACCCCGAGTTTCCTGCAGTCAAACGGTTATCATCTGAAACTCCCAATAACTTGTCCCGTCTAAAAAAGGAGTTGGTTACGGGTAAGTTTGCAAATGAACCAGCAAAGAGCTCATACACCAGCTGAGCCCATGATCCTCAATGCCTTCTTGGGCGAGATGGAGTAATCACTAAAAGAACATCAAACTTAAACGGATTTCCTTTATATATAGCTGAAATGGTTTTCTGTTAGTGGATGATAAGACCATAAGACATAGGAGCAGAATTAGGCCATTCAGCCCATTGAGTTTGCTCCAGCATTCAATCGTGACTGATTTCTTTCAACCCCATTCTCCCCATAACCTTAACCACCTTACCAATCAAGAACCTATCAATCTCTGCTTTAAATACACCCAATGACTTTGCCTCCACAGCCCTATGTGGCAACAAATTTCACAGATTCACCACCCTCTGGCTGGAAAAATTCCTCCTCATCTCAGTTTTAAAGGGACATCCCTCTATTCTGAGGCTGTGCCCTTGGATCCTAGACACTCCTACCAATGGAAACATCCTCCCCACATCTATTCTATCCAGGCCTTTCAGTGTCCAGTAGGTTTCAATGAGATCCCCCCTCATTTCAGGATCCCCCCTTCATTGAAAGGATTATCAGGCCAACAGTGTGGCAGTAAAAGATACGTCACTGCCAACTGAATGATTAGATATTTGGAAGCTCATGGTGCTCAATGACCAAGGATCTGCTGTGCAGGTCTTCAGTAAAACTGCTCCTGCCAGTCAAGATGGGGCCAACCATCATACAGAGCATAATGCTTCCCAAACTAGGCAACTGAGGTACTGTCAGGCTTTGAGAAAGCTTTGAGGGATTCTTTTTAAATGGTTTATAAAATGGCATTGATGTTCACAGAGGTTTAAAAATGAAATAGGTATTAAAAATATTTCAAAATAAAAACACATTCCAAAAGGACCTAATGCATTAAAATTGAAGTAATTTAGAACAAAGCATTTTGCCCCACAGCCCCCACTGATAACAGAGGGTTATAATTGCAGCACCAACACTGGATTGGAGGAGAAATCCCCTGCTACGAGTGCTGGGAGTTCTGGAAAGATGGAGCTCCAAGCTGGACTCCACCTAGAACCCAGTAAACACAACAGATGTGGTGCCAGGTGTCCTTCAGGAAGTTTGGGACATCCAAGTTTGATGGTGCACGCCGGGATGGACTTGGTGCTACTTAAATAGCTAACCGCAGGCTGCTTGTGTTTGGAAACGGGAACTAGTCCATTCCAGACTCCAGAAAGCAGTCAGGATCAGTACAACTGGCACACCAACAATAAACTGAAGGACAGGCAGCGTGGGTCCAGAGGTCATTGCTTCACCCACCACAGCTCGCCTCCCCAGACTGCAATGTCAGATTGAGCATCACCTATCTAAAAAAACAGCAGACTGCTCCCAATCCTAATCCAGGGGTCTGGTCCGCGTTTGCACTGGACTCTGTTTGATGTCTTGCAGCTCGACAGTCACAGGCATCAAAGAGATTGAAAAGTGAAGGAGATAACTCTTCCTGATAACTGCACAAGATGTAAAGGCAATAAAGTGCTCCAGTAAAGTGCAATGGGCCAACACGTGCCAAGTGAAATCGTAGCTGCGGGAGTCTCATGGAAAATACATCTTTATTGCTCGATGCGCAGTTACAGTGGTCGAGCCAGTGGGAAGCCCACCGGTTGGCAGCTGGTCTTCCTTGGTGCTGGAGTGTTGAGATGTACGTGGCTCACAAGTGCAGTCACATTGCCAGCACACTGATCGTAGAACGGGCCCGTCCCTGAGCCACTCCTGTGGCCAATTCTCCCCATGAACTCCCTCCAGACCTTCAATGTTTCCATTTTAACCTGCTCAGCCTCTGTCCTTTCTCTCTCCTCCTGATCTACCCAGTTCCTCCGACATCCACGCCCCAGCCCCCCATCACCCGCTTTCACTCCCCTTCTCCACCCACACCATCTGCCCATCACCCACACACTCCTCCCACTGGGTCCCCTCCTCCTAATGTTCCCGTCTGCCCCCCCCACCCCCCGCCCCCCACCTCCCTTATTTGGTTCCATGCTCCACCTTCCTCTCCGATCAGATTCCATCATCTGCAGCCCTCTCTTGCGTCCCAGCCTCTGTCGCTACTTCCCTCCTCACCGATCCACCTATCTCTTGCTCCACCCTTCCGCTCACCTCTTTATACTGGCTATCTCCTAGCTATGTCTCAATCCAGACAAAAGGTCTTGAATGTCGACTGTCCATTTCCCTCCACAGACACTACCTGACCTGCCGAGTTCCTTCAGCATTTTGTTTTTTGCTCATTAATGCCATACTTGGCTCAATATCCAGAAATGACAAGAAAGCTGCTAATGTCAGTGTCACACATTTGGGTCAATGAGATTAACAGTAAAACCCAGCAAAACCGACAATGTGGACCTTCAAAGCTTCATAAATTCCAACTCTTCTTGCTTTGAGTATAATGACGAGGGCTGGACCAAGGAAACATGATCAAATCCAACCATGGCAACTTGGAAATTCTGAAAATGAAAAGCTGGTATCAGTAACCTCAAAGCTGAAGCTCTGTTGTTAAAGAAAAATACTTGTTTACCAGTGCAATTTCAGAAGAGAGAACTTGCTCACTGAGATAATGGACTTCATCCATTTTAGGTGCAATATGAGGGTGTCATGTTTAGCCCCAGTGCCAAATCAGGCATCAT
The DNA here is from genome assembly GCF_009764475.1 of Pristis pectinata. NCBI lineage: Eukaryota > Metazoa > Chordata > Chondrichthyes > Rhinopristiformes > Pristidae > Pristis > Pristis pectinata. The sequence goes on from NC_067429.1 coordinate 6,922,390, forward strand.
CAAGAAAATCAGAAAACCTGAGCATTTTCTCTTTAGGAAACTGCTCCACTGGAATCCTCCCACCCCAGACATTCTCTCTTCTCCCCCTCCCATCAGGCAGAAGGTACAAAAGCGTGAGAGCACGTACCACCAGGCTCAAGGACAGCTTCTATCTCACTGTTATCAGACTCTTGAATGGACATCTCATACGCTAAAAGATGAACTCCTGATCTCCCAATCCACCTCATCATGGCCCTTGCACTTTATGTACCTGCACTTCACTTTCTCTGTAACTGTAACACTCTATTCTGCCTTCTGTTTTCCTTTTTATGACCTTGATATAACAGGCATGATCTGTCTGGATGGCACGCAAACAAAAGCTTTTCACTGTATCAGGATGATGGGTCATGACCTGAAATATCAACTGTCCATTTCCCTCCATAGACGCTGCCTGACAGGCTGAGCTCTTCCGTCCTAGAGCCAGGATGTTATCTGGTTCCATGTCTAGTGCTCTCAGTCTTTCAATCTCACATCAAGTGAATCAAAATGTCTGTGATGGTTGGAACCTCAAGAGGAAGCCGAGGTGGATTCTCCATTGGGTAGTTCTGGCCAAAGATTGTTACAAATGCTTCAACCTCATCTTTTAAAATATTACCCATCTAAAGTATTTGCCTTTTGGTTCCTGACTTCAGTACAATATATTAGTTTTGCATTGCTTTTGTTAAAATGTATTATTGATGCTGAGTTTAACAAATGTCAGCTCCATCTTCATGAACTGAGTGGATTAAAGTAATGTACAATTAATTGAATTGTTAATAAAGTCATTGCTCTTGAAAATACTCAGCAAGAGCAAACTAATCTGAAGCACTATACTTGCCGATAACTCATAGAACTTCGGTCTTTTTGAAAGGAGACTTTCCTGTGCGACTTCTTTCTGCCTCATTTGAACCCAGATATTATCATGACCCCAAGAGCATGCTATGGGAATGGGTGTGAAAAAGCAGTCAAACCTGACCATCACATTGCAAACGCACAAGAAAATCTTTTTTCATGTTGGTTAGGCCGCACTTAAAGTCTTGTGTGCATTCTGCTCGCCCCATTACGGGAAGGATGCGGAGGCCTTGGAAAGGGTGCGGAAGAGGTTTGCCTGGATTAGCTGTAAGGAGAGGTTGGACAAACTTCAGTTGTTTTCTCTGGAACATCAAAGGCTGAGGGGAGACCTGATAGTAGTTTATAAAATTATGAGAGGCATAGACAGGGTAAACAGTCAGAATCTTTCTCCCCCAGAATAGAAATGTCATGTACTAGAGGACAAGTATTTAAGGTGAGAGGGGAAAAGTTTAAAGATTGGTTTAAAGAAGTTTAAAGGTGCAAGGTTATTTTTTTTTACATAGAGAGTAGTGGGTGCCTGGAACAGGCTGCCAGGGGTGGTGGTGGGGACAGATATGATAGAGGCATTTGAGGGGCTCTCAGTTAGGCACATGTATATAAAGAGAATGGAGGGATATGGACCATGTGTAGGCAGAAGGGATTAGTGTGATTAGGCATTGTTAGCTTAATTAGTTTGGCTCAACATTGTGGGCCGAAGGGCCTGTTCCTGTGCTGTACTGTTCTATGTTTTATATTTTCTAATCACGGGAGGTTCTTATTGGCAATAGCAAAGGAGGAAGACATTCAAATTAACTTCAACCAAGCGTGTGTGGAGTGGGTAATATTTGACTAACACAGGCAAGGCAGCCATCAGTGGATCACTTTACCTCTGCTTTGTTTAATTCCACTGCCACCTTTGTTTAATTGACTTCTTCAGCTGACTGCGCACTACCTTCTGCTCTTGACATTTAGTGGGCAGCCTTTTGTGCTGAGACTTGTTTGCATTTCACATATTGAAAGGCTCACCTCTTGGCCCAGCGCCATGAAGGATAATGACAGGACTGGCTTGTGTTCTCTCCAGCAGCTGGCTCTCGGCCAGACTTTGCACCTTGTGGAACCCGCTGCAGAAGCGGGTGGGGATGCAGAGGAGTGGGGAGGTGGTGGCCACCACTGCAAGGTGACGGCTTCAACCTTTGGCCTTTTGAGGAGGAGAGCCTCGACAGCGGGTTCGTAAGTGTGGCAGGCAACTCCCAAGGAGAGGCCTGAAGCCAGAATGGGAAGTTATGGGGACCCACAGTTTCGGAATAAGTTGGGGCTCATGGGCAAGATGAGTTCAGAGGGGAAGGGTGAGGGGGAGGTAGGAGATTAGTCATAGAATCAGATTCATACAGCATGGAAAGAGGTCCTACAGCCCACTGAGTCCACGCCAACCATCAACCACTCATCTGCACTAGTCCTACTTTAATCCCACCCCATTCTCCCCACAACTCCCCTCAGGTTCTATCGCTCACCTAAACGCAAGAGGCAAGCTACAGTGGCCATTCAACTTACCAGCTTGCACATAGAACATTACAGCGGTACAGGCCCTTCAGCCCATAATGTTGTGCCAATGTTTTATCCTGCTCTAAGATCTTTCTAGCCCTTCCCTCCCACATAGCCCTCCATTTCTCTATCATTCATATATCTATCTAAGAGTATCTTAAATGTCCCTAATGTATCTGCCCCCACAACCTCTGCTGGCAGTGCGTTCCATGCACCTACCACTGTGTAAAAAAACTTCCCCCTTATACCTTCCTCCAATCACCTTAAAATTATGCCCCCTTGTGTTAGCCATTGTTGCCCTGGGAAAAAGTCTCTGACCGTCCACTCGATCTATGCCTCTTATCATCTTGTCCATCTCTATCAAGTCACATCTCATCCTCCTTCTCTCCAAAAAGAAAAGCCCTAGCTCACTCAACCTATCTTCATAAGACATGTTCTCCAATCCAGGCAACATCCTGTAAATCTCCCCTGCACCCTCTCTGAAGCATCCATATCCTTCCTATAATGAGGTGACCAGAACTGAACACAATACTCCAAGTGTGGTCTAACTAGAGTTCTACAGAGCTGCAACATTACCTCACGGCTCTTGAATTCAGTACCCCGACTAATGAAGGCCAACACACCATATGCCTTCCTAACAACCCTATCGACCTGTACAGCAACCTTGAGGGATCTACATCTTTGGGATGTACATGGATAGGAAAGGTTTAGAGAGATATGGGCCAAACGCGGGCAAATGGGACTGGCTTGGATGGGAATCTTGGTTGCCATGGACCAGTTGGGCCAAAGGGCCCGATTCTGTGCTGTGTGGCTCTATGTGGGAGGAAACCCACGCAATCGCAGGGAGAACATGTGAACTCCACACACAGACAGCACCGGTGGCTTTAATCGTGGGCCATGGGGCCTGTTCCTGTGCTGTACTGTTCTGTAAAAAAAATTTACAACAAAGAAAGAGGCCATTTGGCTCATCATATTGTTGCTATCTCTCTTTCCAGCACTGGGTCTGTAGCCCAAGCTACAGCTCTTCAAGTGCAGCAATTCTACACCAAATTATATCACAATGGTACCTAACCGAAAGATGAACACTGGCAGAGAAAGATAAGATACCAAAAACAAAATTGTACAGAATGATTAATGCTGAGGCAGCTGGCGATTTAATTATGGACAGGATAAGTGCAGCATTTCTCCACAGCAGTTCCAAGAGCTTCAAGCACTGCCAACTAATTGGGTCTTTAGGGGGCAATAAGCTTCTCAAGAACTGCTGTGACTGGATGAACAGAAACGGTGATGAAGGAAACTGCATCCACCCCATCGCTGGGTTCAACAGTACTCCAGGTGATCTGTGAACATGCTCACACAGAGGGCAAGTACAATGGAAAAACACCTAAGAAGAACCAGCCTTATTTGTCAATCCCATCCCTGCAATCTCTCACTGTCTCCCTGCTGAGGTCATTTAGCTCTCTTAATGTACAGAACTCTGCATTTACAAGCAGATGTGCAACCTACTTAGCCACAGCCGACGAATCTTGATCGAGTTAGTCCTTCTGCAGTAAAACTCTGATAATCCAGCATGTTTGGGACATTGGTGGTACCGGACTGGGAGATCTTCTGGACCATCGGATTATATTAGAGTATTTTAACAAATTCTCCACTGAACTCAGTAAATTTCAGGGGACCAGATGAACCAGGGAATTGGTGATCCTTGGGGGAGAGTGGTAAGTGGTGGGGATCAGGTGGGAGTGGGAGCAGGAGGAGGATGGGCCCAGTGAGATTCAGCGGAGGGAAGGAGAACCATGCATCCTGAGGTGCGCGGTGGGGGAGTGCAGGAACCAGTGAGAATCAGAGGCGGGGGAATTTGAGGCCCCTGTAACTCTCAGGGGGAGCGCGAGGACTGGTGAGACAGTGGACGGAAATCCTGGGTCCAAGTGAGACAGGGATGCACAGCCCCTGGTGAGACTCAAGTGTGAGTGGGGAACATTAGTTGACGAGCCAGACGCTGAACCAAAGTGTCAGACAGCGGATTATCGGAATTTCACTGGGTTTTCTGGACTGCTACTCTTGTCGTGCAAAAATCCAAAAGGTCAAAGAGCCAAGGATTGAAGACGGTTGTGGATGCAGTTTGTAGCTTTGGGAACATCAGTGTTCATTTACTGCTCAAACCTCTGTAGCAACAGTAACTTCCTCCTCCCCCTCCCCCCCCCCACACAAAGATCAAAGGAGCCACAGTTGACACAAAACAGAAGCCAATTAAGGCTTTTTCCACATTTGCTTATTCACTGTGAAAATGATCTCAAAGAATCTTTCCAACAGTCACAAATTGCAACCTATTTGCTGATTGTATCATGTCCTGTGTTGAATATTAAACAATTTGAGGCATATCCTCAGTAGACGCTGGAAGTAGATTGCAGGTGAACAGTCAAATCCAAATCAGAATCTCTCTCCCACAAGAACAAACCAAGATTTACATTGCTTCAGGCCAGCCCACAGTATTTTACACACAATTAATTATTTTGGTGCTGCTGTTTTTAAATCAAACAGCAACCATTTTTACAAGGGTTCGTCAAACAATAAAGAGGGGATTGACCAGTTAACTTCCTTTAGTGGTATTGGCAGAGGGATGAATATTGACTAAGGCACCAGGGAAAATCCCATCGCTTTTAAAATAAAGATGCCCTGGGGTTTGTTATTGATGCCCGAGAGCATGGCCAAGGCTTCTGTTCAATATCTCATCCAAGGGAGAGCTAAGCCAATGATGCAGTACAGTCTAAGGCTCGTCATCAAGGGTCAGGTTAGATAGTGTGTTACACAGCCTGGATACATGCCCTGAGCTGATGTGACCCAATTCTGTGTTGGGTCAGGTGTATATTCTAATAAACTATTCAAATTGGGGTATTAAGAGGCATAGATCAAGTGGACAGTCAGAGACTTTTTTCCCAGGGCGACAATGGCTAACACGAGGGGACATCATTTTAAGGTGATTGGAGGAAGGTATAAGGGGTACATTATGTTTTACACAGAGAGTGGTGGGTGCATGGAACACACTGCCTGCAGAGGTTGTGGGGGCAGATACATTAGGGACATTTAAGAGACTAATGATAGAGAAATAGGGAGCTATGTGGGAGGGAAGGGTTAGCTAGATCTTAAAGAGCAGGATAAAATGCCAGCACAACATTGTGAGCCGAAGGGCCTGTACTGTGCTGTAGTGTTCTATGTTCTATATTGAACTGTACCCTGCCAGCTTGGTTCAGGAGTTTATCCCAGTTACTATGACCTCACATGTCCTTCGCTCTTGATCAATATTTGGTGTTTAATTGTCAGATGGATCAATAACAGGTTTGTAACGGTTACAATTATGACAATGGTTCGGTCAGGTATGGAGTAAGTCACATTGTTATACTAGGCTGAGGTTCGACCTGGTTGTAGACAAGAAAATAGGAGCAGGAGTGGGCCACCAGGCCCTCAAGCCTGCCCCACCATTCAATATGATCATTGGTGATCTATGTTGGCCTCTTCTGTGCCATCTCTCCAAAACCCTCTATTCCCCTATCAAATATTTATCCACCACCACCACTTTATAAGTATTTCTAATGATCCAGCCGTCAGGGTAGAGAATTCCAGAGCTTCACCACCCTCTGCAAGAAAATATCTCCATGTACCTTAGTTTTAAATGGCCAGCCCCTTATCTTACCTTCTTCCCTTGTTCGACACTCTCCCACTAGTGAAAACATCTTAACATCTACTCTGTCAGCCCCATTCGGGTCTTATATGTTTGAATAAGGTGACCCTCATTCTTCTAAACTTCAAGGAATATAGCCCCAAACTTTGGTCGCTGTCAGCAAAACAACTTTCTCATCCCAGGAATTAGCCTGGTCAATCTCCTTTGTACTGCCTCCAATGTTATTTTTTAGGTAAAGGGATCAAAACTGTATGCAGTGTTGCAGGTGAGGCCCCACCAACACCCTGTACAATTGCAACAAAACCTCCCATTGTTAAGCTCTCACCCCCTTTGTAATGCAGGCCAAAATGCTGTTTGTCTTCTTAACTACTTGTAGGACCTGCTCAATAACTTTTTCTGACTCGTGGACTTGAACACCTAGGTCATTCACTTGCGCACCAGACCAGTTCACCATTACGGAGGAGCCTGAAGCTACAGCCTTGTGTTTTAAAGCTAAGCTTGTTAGTACTGAGGCATGTGGGCTAAATCTTCAGTGCTTTTCAAAGTAATATCTACTTATGTAACTGGGTAACTGGTTACTTAACATCTTCCCAAGACAATAGAATAGACTCCAGTTCAATCTCATCATCTGAGCTAGGGAAATGGACTAAGGATGAAGGACAATCTTTTAGGGTAGAGACGGGGATAAATTCTGCACTCAGCACAGTTGAAGTTAGAATGTGAGCAGGACTGAGTTCGATGGAGTTTTGGGCACAGGGAGTCAAAGAATGTGAAGGTCAGGTAGGAAATTGGAGTCCAGGCAGAAAGTCAGTCAATGAGCTAATGGGACGGTGGGAGTGTGAGGTGTCTTGTGACTTAACCGAGAAAATGCTCGTGTTCTCGTGCCTCTGACAATGCAGCACGACCTCAGTACTGCACTGAGAACATCAAGAACAAACTGAGCCACAAGTGGTCCAAGAAAAAAGAGCTGCAGCATTAGTGAGCAGCTAGTTTAGGCTTGGTCCACACCTTCTTAGTCAGTGCATGTACCACCAGGCTTAAGGACAGCTTCTACCCCACTGTGATAAGACTATTGAATGGTTCCCTTATACAATGAGATGGACTATGACCTCACAATCTACCTTGTTGTGACCTTGCAACTTATTGCACTGCACTTTCTCTGTAGCTGTGACACTTTACTCTGTACTATTATTGTTTTTACCTGTACTACCTCAATGCACTCCATACTAACTCAATGTAACTGCACTGTGTAATGAATTAACCTGAATGATCAGTATGCAAGACAAGTTTTTCACTGTACCTCGGTACAAGTGACAATAACAAACCAATACCAAAGATATCAAGCTGCCATATAGGCATGCTACATGCCATGTATGGACGCTACAGTTAAGAAAGCACACCAACACCTCTAAATCCTCAGAAGGCTAAAGAAATTTGGCATGTCCCCAATGTCTCATCTCACCAATTTTTACCGATGCACCACAGAAAGCATCCTATCCAGATGCACCACAGCTTGGTACAGCAACTGCTCTGCCCAAGACCACAAGAAATTGCAGAGAGTTGTGAACGCAGCTCAGTCCATCACGCAAACCAGCCTCCCCTCCACTGACTCCGTCTACATTTCCCACTGGCTCGGGAAAGCAGCCGACATAATCAAGGACCCCTCCCACCCCGGTCATTCTCTCTTCTCCCCTCTCCCATCACATACAAAAGCTTGAAAGTGTGTACAACCAGACTCAAGGACAGCTTCTATCTTGCTGTTATCAGACACTTGAATGGACCTCCTAAATGAATTCTTGATCTCCTAATCTATGTCATTGTGGCCCTTGCACTTTATTTGTTTACCTGCACTGCACTCTTTGTAACTGTTCGCTAGATTCTACATTCAGCTTTTCTTTTTACTACCTCAATGTACTTATGTACGGCACTATCTAACTGGATGGAATGCAAAATAAAGCTTTTCACTGTTTCTAGGTACATGTGGTAATAATAAACCAATAAAGCCAATACCAATGCTTGTGTCAGTGTTTACAACATGCACAGATCAGTGGTGTCTACAAGACATTTTAAGCACACGCCAGGTAATTATTGTAATTAAATTTTCATTGACATAAGGCTCATATTTGGCAAACAAATCCCCAGGGGTGGGAGCATGGAGAACCAACAACTCATTGTAATTAGCCAAAAAATACCTGAGAATATAAATTTACATTCTGTCTGAAAGCACATCATTTTTTGAAATCAGCAGGGCTGAATAAGCTGGCTAACACTTCATACAAATTTGTCTGGCTCTTTATTTTACTGGTACCTTATAATTTTAATGGCAAGACCCGATCAAAATCCACATGACAAAAATAAATTGGAGGCAAAGCAAGCTGGCTTTATCTCAATAACATCACCTTATGTTGGTTCTCTGTGAGATTTACAAGACTTTTTGTATTATTTTGCTTTCTCCCTCCCAAACTTATAATCGTTGAATAATAGAGAACAAAATGAGGTCTTTTGGCCTCTTCTAGCTGTTGACTCCACCAACCATCGAATTAATTGTTCTCCCTACTCTTCCCCCATTGTCCTGCAAACTCACCCTTTACAAGGAAACATACAATTTCCTTTTGAATGTTATGGTTCAATCTCTCACGCTTCCAGACAGATAAATTACAAAACCTCCCAACCATTGCCTCTTAACAATAGTGCCCAAGGGGAGGCACAAGAGACTTGCTTTCAGCTGCAATTTTCAGCCAGTGTGCAGGTAATGCAAAGTAAACATGAATGCTTCTCTCTTTCTCTCTCTCTCCACCCCGCCAACTCCCCCCTGCCCCCCACCCACACAGCCATTCTCCCTGGGGAATTGGGTCAGGCCATTCATCATCCTGAGGCAGAGATGATGAGATTAGTCATGACTTTCCAATCTGGGCTAAGAGGTGATATGGCCTATTTAATGACTGTGCGTTGATCCACGGTTCAATTGCTGTGTTCACCCCAAGTTGCTGAGTGTTGCTTGGTGCCCAGCCCATAATCAATTTGTGCAAATGCCTCTGACAATGCAACAATCCCGCAGTACTGGCCCTACCCAGCTGTGAAAAAGAATAACGTGATAATTTAGAAGACTGAGATTCTAAAGAGGCACAACTTGTTCTTCCATTGAGGAAACCACCTGGGTTGCTAAGTAGTTCAGCATGGGACAGTGGTGCAGCTAGTAGAGCTGCCTCCTCACAATGCCAGGTTCAATCCTGGCCTTGGGTGCTGTCTGCGTGGAGTTTGCACATTCTCCCTGTAACCGTGTGGGTTTCCCCAGGAGCTCCGGTTTCCTCCCACATCCAAAGACATGTGGCTTGGTGGGTTAATTGGCCACTATAAATTGCTCCTAGTGTATAGTTGAGTGGTAAAATCTGTGGGGAGTTGATGAGAATGTGGGGAGAATAAAACATGGAACTGATGTAGGATTAGTGTAAATGGGTGGTTGATGCTCGGTGTGGACTTGTTGGGGCGAAGGGCCTGACTCTGTGCTGTATTTTTCTATGACTTTAATCCAGGTAAATGTTGACTTATTTACAGGATGAAGCAAAGGCAGCTCCCAGTGTATGGTTACACAAGGAGCTCTGCAGCACACATTAACGCACACAGGCCGACAGTGGGAATAAAAGGACGCTGTACGGTGCGATTACACCCTCCACCTCATGTGTCTGACAGTCCGGGGAGGGGTGGGATGAGGGAACGCTTGTGATTGGGGCCTGAACATGGGTCGGGTGGGATTGGGAATCAGATAATGGGGAGGGGGGAGTGGTATAGTGGTGGAGATCAGCAACACTATTGGGGACCCTCAACAAGGACCCAGGGGGTTACCACTACACAGAAATTAGCCCTTAAATTCAAGGCTGACTTATTCCTCGCTTCAACCAGCACAAGGTCTAAAGGCATAGTCCAGAGGAAGGGTCTCGACCCAAAATGTCGACTGTCCATTTCCCTCCACAGATGCTGTCTGACCCGCTGTGTTCCTCCAGCTTTTTGTGTGAAAGTCCAAAGGCAGCTGGTTAAACACAGGCCCTCAAAACAACCTCTCCTACTCAGATAATGAATGGTGATACAGCCATTATTGGCATGACTGCAGGCTAGATAAATCAGTAAACAGTCTTCCACTGCTAAATGTCATGAGAATACACCAGTGGTTTATGATGGTTGGAGGCCAGTTTAAGCTCCATTTGTAAAACACCTGCTCAGAAAGAGAGAGAGAAAAAAAAAATCACTGAAACATTAAATTACTTTTGAAAAGCAGCGATTGTAAGATTGACAAACTGCTGCCTACAGTTATAGCTGGCTCCAAATGAGATCTAGGAGGAGTAAATCTTCCTTTCAGACAAGCCTGTTTGGGTTTCTTTAAACAAAAGCACTGTTAATTATGGTGTCTCTGCACACGGTATGTCCCAAAGCCTGGGTTCATTGAGCTGAATCATGTTTACCTGAGGCTGCCACTTTGACAGGGACCCAGAAGCTCGAGGCCTGGCACATCTCCAGCTTCCCTGCACAAGTGTGGGAAAGCAGAACATAAGAAATAGAAGAAGGAAGAGGCCATTCGGTCCTTTTATGCCTGCTCATGGAAGATCGAGTCATAGGGTTTTACAGCATGGAAACAGGCCCTTCGGCCCAACATCCATGCTGACCAAGATGCCCATCTAAGCTAGTCCCATTTGCCTGCATTTGGCCCATATCCCTCTAAACGTTTTCTATCCATGTACCTGCGCAAATGTGCTTTAAATGTTGTAATTGTACCTGTTTCTACCACTTGCTCTGGTAGCTTGTTCTCACCCTCTTGTGTGAAAAACCTGCCCCTCAGATCCCCTTTAAATCTTTCCCCTCTCACCTTAAATCTATGCCCTCTAGTTTTAGACTCCTCTACCCTGTGAAAAAAAGACTATGACCATCTACCCTTTCTATGCTCCACATGATTTTATAAACCTCTAAGGTCACCCCTCAGCCTCCTTCGCTCCAGGGAGAATGGTCCCAGCCTATCCAGCTTCTCCTTATAAATCAAGCCCTCCAGTTCCACCAATATCCTTGTGAATCTTTTCTGCATCCTCTCTTTTAGATAATGTATTTGTTAGTCACATGTACATCGAAACACACAGTGAAATACGACTTTTTGCATAACTGAGAACATGTTGAGCGCAGCCCGCAAGTGTTGCCGCTCTTCCAGTGCCAACATAGCATGCCCACAACTTCCTAACCCGTACATCTTTGGAATGCGGGAGGAAACCGGAGCACCTGGAGGAAACCCACGCAGACACGGGGAGAATGTACAAACTCCTTACAGACAGTGGCGGGAATTGAACCTGGGTCGCCGGCGCTGTAATACCATTACACTAAGCGTTACGCTACCTTGCTGCCCTTACCTCAGCATCATTTTCCTGCATCCATATTCCTTGATTCTCTTAATATCCAAAATCCATCTATTTCTGTCTTTAATAAACTCAGTGACCGAGTCTCCACAGCCATCCTGGGCAGAGAATTCCAAAGATTCACCACCCTCTGGATAGAAAGATTTCTTCTCATCCATCCTGAATGGCTGACACCTTATTCTGGGGCTGTGACCCCTGGTTCTAGACACCACAGACATGGAAATCATCAGCTCTGCGTCTACCCTGTCAAGCCTCGTGAGAACTTTGAACATTTCAATGAGATCACCTCTCCTTCTTGCGAACTCAAGAGGCCGCAGGCCTAGTCTGCTTAATGTCTCCTCATTTGACAAATCCACCATGCAGGAATCAATCTGGTGAACCTTCGCTGCACTATCTCAAGTATGCAGGGAGCTCAGACCCTGTACACAACATTTCAAAAGGAGACTATTTAAAGATAAAGGGTCAGACTTGTGCAGCACAGAAACAGCCCTTTCAACCCATCATCTCCATGCACCCATCCACACTAATCCCATTTACCAGCACTTGGTCCACACCTTCTATGCCCAGGCAATTTGGACACTTCTTAAATATTGTGAGTCTCCAACTCCACCATTCTCTCAGGCAGCACGTTACAGACACCAACCACCCAGGCTGACTGGTTGCATCACAGCCTGGTACGGAGCCTCCAACGCACAGGATCACAAGAGGCTGCAGAGGGTTGTAGACTCAGCCAGCTCCATCACAGGCACAGCTCTCCCCAGCACTGAGGACATCTTCAACAGCTGGTGCATCAAGAAAGCGGCATCCATCATTAAGGACCCTCACCATCCGGGACGTGCCCTCTTCACGTTACTACCATCAGGGAGGAGGTACAGGAGCCTGAAGACCCACACTCAACATATCAGGAACAGCTTCTTCCCCTCCGCCATCAGATTTCTGAACGATCCATGAACACTACCTTGTTATTTCTTTCTTTTGCACTAGTTATTGATATTTGTACTTGATAGATTTTTATGTCAAGATCCCTCTCAACCTTCCCTTCTCCAAAGAAAACAAACCCAACCTAGCCAGTTTTTCCCCACAACTGAAACATTCCATCCCAGGCAACACTCTGATGAACCTCCTCTCCAGTGCAATCACATCCTTCCTCTAGTGTGGCGACCAGAACTGCACACAGTATCCAGCTCTGCTTTAACTAACGTTTTACAAAATTGTACCATAACCCCCTGCTCTTATATTTTTTATTCATTCAAAGAGTGTGGGCTAAGCCAGCATTTAATTGCCAATCCCTAGTTGCCCTTGAGAAGGTGATGGCAAGCTGCCTTCTTGAACCACTGCAGTCCCTGAGGTGTGGCTACACTCAATGCTGTTAGGGAGGGAGTTCCAGGATTTTGACCCAGCGACAGTGAAGGAACGGCAATAGATTCCCAGGTCAGGATGGTGTGTGGCTTGGAGGCAACTTCCAGGGGGTGGTGTCCCCGTGCTTTTGCTGCCCTTGTCCTTCTAGCTGGCAGAGATTGGAGGAAGGTGCTTATATTCTGTACCCCAGCAAAGGAAGGCAAATATCCTGAATGCCTTCTTCACCACCTTATCCACCATTTAAGGCAGATACAAGGTGGAATATGTTCTCCTGCAGGGTCGCAAGTCTCCAGTGTCCAATATCTGGAAGTCTATCACTGAGAAACTCTCATCATCCGATGAGCACTGCACATCATGGCACAGTGGTACACGTGTCTGTGTCCTCTGTATGTTGAGTGGCAAATGAACACCAGATACAGAAGAAAAATCAACTTGTGGTAAGTCACCAATTTTCATTAACATTCCATATTTGATAAAAGTGGGAGTGCATTTGTGCATCAAAGCATGGTACTGTGTAATCCAGCTTCCCAGCCAGTCTACTCTAGACACCTATCTGGTCAGTGATAAACCCGTTGACAAATTCAGGAGAGTGGTGGGAGAACGTGGGACCCTCCACCACAGTGGAAGACAGTTCCGAGGATATGGGGAAGGTGGAGATGTGCACAGGGAGGGTGGGGAAGGATTAGAATACACAGAGTTGGGTTCAACAGAACAGGAGGAGACACGTGGAGCAGAACTTCAACTCAATGGGCAGAATGGTCTGATGGTACCGCACACTGTATGGTCCCCCAAACCACAGCATTTAACATCCTCACAGAGGTCGCCAAGGTGTCCGCTCACTACAAGAACATTACAAGGAGCATTTAACACATCAAAAAGTGTAATACATCTTAGCTTGATACAGCATCATGTATACATTAAGTACAGCTTCGTATCTTCAATGAGTGCAGTTCCCGATTTGCTAAATAATAAGTGTTTCTGTTTTCCCCCTGGGTGTTCTGGTACCCTCCAGGTAACTGCAGGCAAGAGCACAGTTGATGAAAACATCTGCTTATGGTGCGAGTCATCAGACAAGAGGAGTGGGAGTAGCCTCAGGATGATTCTCCTGTCTCCTCCATTAGTCTGCTCCCCCCGGTGTCTCTCCATGTTAATGTGATTGACGTTTGGGAGCTCAGTACACAAATTCCCTGCACACCACCTCCTACCAAAAGGCATAAAGGAGGGATGCCAGGCAATATTGCAGAATGCGTCACGAGGATGGGAGGTCGACCTTAGTGGGATCCTATCCCTCTGGGAGAAGGATGTGAGCTTATTCATTTTAGGGAGCGAGAGGGGTAGGAAGGAGATGTGGCCAGATCTTGCCATTACTCTGAATCCCCACCCTCCACGTCTGATATGGAGGCCTAATCTCATAACTTCAGACCTCATCGCTGTGGTCAGAACAGTGACCGTGCATTGCTGGAGGCACTGAGGCCTCCAAAACACTGACAGGTGGAACAGCCCCATCCTCACCCAACCTTTTCTTGTGTAAAAGTCATGCACATCACTTAAACAGACTCAAGGGCAGTTTCTATCCCGCTGTTATCAGACTCTTGAACGGACCTCTCATGCGCTAGAAGATGAACTTTTAATCTCCCAATCTACCTCGTTGTGGCCCTTGCACTTTGTCTACCTTGCACTGCACTTTCTCTGTAGTTGTAACACCATATTCTGCATTCTATATTTCTCTTTACTACCTCGATGTGATTACATATGGCACGATCTGTCTGGATGGCACGCAAACAAAAGCTTTTCACTGTATCCCAGTACATGTGACAATAATAAGCTTTCTCCCCCAATATGTTGGGCATTCAGAGTCATTCAAAAACTATTAAAACTGAATAAATAATTAACAAAACTGAATTACAAAGCACCCAAAACGCAAATAACTAAAAACGTAAATTAAATAGCTTTTTCCAAAAGGAACTTTGACCTGCCCTCTACCCAATTCACAACCATACAGGTGTTTAGATCCTGAGCCAGGCATGTATAGCATCAGTGTTGAGGGTTCTCAGTAGGCTTGGGCTCCACTGCTGGTTTCCATGGCGATAGAGTGACTGGCAGATCTGGACCCCCAGTTCCTCTCCATGTCCTCGACATCTGCATCTCACAGCATGTACAGGTGCCCCCAGACCAACTTCCCTTTAAACTCACTAATGCCTACAGTTCCCTTAGAAACAGCCACCATTTACCAGTAAATGTGTGGGCCATGTTTCTGACAGGAGAAGGGAGAGGTACCCAACCACAGGACTAAATGGAGCCCTGAGGTTTGTCACTGACTGACCAAATGCAGAACATCAAGGACCACTAACTCTGGAAGGAACCTTTTGATCTGATGATGTGATTTACTGGCTAATCAAACATTAACCATCAAACAGGAACCTGAGGGCATGTACCACCAGACAAGGACAGCTTCTACCCCACTGTGATAAGACTATTGAATGGTTCCCTTATAAAATCAGATGGATTCTAACCTCACGATCTACCTTGTTGTGACCTTGCACCTAATTGCACTGCACTTTCTCTGTAGCTGTGAAACTTTACTCTGTACTGTTATTGTTTTTACCTGTACTACATCAATGCACTCTGTACTAACTCAATGTAACTGCACTGTGTAATGAATTGACCTGTACGATTGGTATGCAAGACAAGTTTTTCACTGTACCTCGGTACAAGTGACAATAATAAACCAATACCAGTTAAGAGCCCCTTCCATTCCTTGCACAAGATCCTGAATAGAACTTACTATTTCATTGTGGTACTCAGCGAGAGCACAAGGTGCAAACTGACATTGGTAATATTACTGAATCAATGCTGAATGAAATCATCTGCTTTTCCTTCGTTAATTATTTAATTGAGGTGTTAACTCATTTAAAATAAGAGACACATTAATCCATGCAAAGTGCTCATTGCTTGCTAATGTTGCTTGCAAGGCTCGAATGAGTCATGCTGGTAAAATGGCAGCGTCATCCCATGTACAGTACAGTAGAGGGTTTGGCAACTCATTGCTCTTCCTGATCCAGTCTTTTTCACAGCCAGGAGCGTTTTCTGCAGTGAAACTCAGAGACTGCATCAGAATAATGGCACAAAAAGTTCAAAAAAACTTGGGATGTGAGAAGAACAAGTGGAAGTTCCTCAGCCTTGAACCTGTTCCAACACTTTATAAGAGCAGGGGGATTTGTGACCTGACTCTATTCACCAGCTCATACCTTGAAATACCATTGATTAATAAAAACCTACAAATTCCTGATTTAAGGTTAACAATTGACCTGGAATCAATTGCCATTTGTGGAACAGAGTTCCAAATCTGCACCAATCTCTGCATATGAAAGTTTGAGGGGAATCTGCAGGCGGTGGAGTTCCCCTGTGTCAGCTGCCCCTGTATCTTTTAGTGGTACGAGTTTGGGAAGAAACTTTGGTGACTACCTGTGATGTGTTTTGTAGGTGGGGCCCACAGCAGCCACAGTGAACGGATGAAGGAAAGTGTACGTTTAGGGTCAACAAACAATCTGCCGGAGAAGCTCAGTGGGTCAAGTAGCATCTGTGGGAGGGAAAGGAAAATGTCTATGTTTTGGGTCGAACCACTGCATCAGGATTGAGAGTGAAGAGGCGAGATGGCCAGTATAAAGACAAGAAAGGGAGCGGTGAGACAGGAATCCGAGGTGATCGGTGGACTGAGGAGGGGTGTAAGATGACGGGCAGGTAGTGCCAGGTAGGGGATGGGTGTTGGAGTTGGAAGACAGAGGCAGGTGAATGATAGATGGAGGCAATGGTTAAGTTGCCACTTAAGTGTGCTGCGTTGAGTCGGATATCATCAAGCTTAATATAGAACATGTTTAACATAGTCCTCTGTTTAACATAACATAGAACAAGCTTCTTGAGTGCTGGAGCTGTATTCATCCATGCGTGTGTAATTGTGAGCAATTTTGGGGCCCCATATCTAAGGAAGGATGTGCTGGCCCTGGAGAGGTTCCAGAGGAGGTTCATAAGAATGAAAGCCTTAACATACGAGGAGCATTTGATGCCTCTGGGCCTGTACTCGATGGAGTTCAGAAGGATGAGGGAGGATCTCATTGAAACCTACTGGATATTGAAAGGCCTGGATAGAGTGGATGTGCAGAGGATGCTCCCATCAGTAGGAGAGTCCAGGATCTGAGGGCACAGCCTCAGAATAAAGGGACCTCCTTTTAAGACTGAGATGAGGAGGAATTTCTTCAGCCAGAGGGTGGTGAAGCTGTGGAATTCATTGCCACAGAGGGCTGTGGAGGCCAAGTCATTGGGTGTACTTAAGGCAGATTGATAGGTTCTTGATTGGTAAGGGGGTTAAGGGTTACGGGGAGAAGGTGGAGGGGGAGAATGGGGTTTAAAAAAAATTCAGCCATGATTGAATGGTGGAGCAGACTCAATGGGCCAAATGGCCTAATCCTGCTCCTATGTCTTATATTTCCCCACCTTCACTCCTGAAAGGCCTGGCTCTCTCTTTTAGAGTATCTCCCCTCTTTCCCAACCAGCAGAAATTCCAGGAAATACAACTTTAATTTCTGCAGTAATCCTTGTAGGCCTTTTTGGTTTAGAGCCGATAAAATGTCCACTTTTACTGGTGTGATCTTGTGGTTATACTGTTCATCTAACTCCCAAGTCATAGACTCAAACTCCATTCCTGACTCGTAGTGGGTCTCTGTGCCATTAACCTATCATTTTGGGCACTGATGGTGCATTATTTCACAGAGTAGTGGCAGCAAAGTGGCACAGCAAGTACAGCCACTGCCTCACAGCTCTGGAGACACAGGTTCAATCCTGACCTCCAGTGCTGTCTGTGCAGCTTGCTCGTTTCTCCCTGTGACCTCATGGGTTTCTCCCGGGGTCTCCAGCTCCCTTCCACATCCCAATGATGCAAGGGTTGGGAGGTTAATTGTTTGTCTAGAGCAGCAGAGGCTGAGGGTAGACCTGATAGAACTTTATGGGAGAAATAGACAGCCGGTATTTTCTTTCCACCCCCCCCCCCCCACCCAACCACCCCCCCACCCCCCCCCCCGGTTCAAATGACTAATACTAGAGGGCATGCATTTAAGATGAGGGGGCAAGCTCAAAGGAGATGTGTGGGGCAATTCATTTCTTCCCCCACCCCCCCAGAGATAAGATAGATATTTATTTATTAGTCACATGTACATCAAAACACACCGTGAAATGCGTCCTTTTGCATTCCTGAGAATGTGCTGGGGGCAGCCCACAAGTGTCGCCACTCTTCCAGCGCCAACATAGCATGCCCACAGCCCCTAACCTGTAAGTCTTTGGAATGTGGGAGGAAACCAGAGCACCTGGAGAAAACCCACGCAGACACAGAGAGAACGTACAAACTCCTTACAGACAGCAGCGGGAATTGAACCCGGGTCGTTGGCGCTGTAATAGCATTACTCTTACCGCTACACTACCGTGTCGCAGAGTGGTGGGTGTCTAGAATGCGCTGCCAGGGCTGGTAGTGGAGGCAAATATGATAGAGGTGTTTAAGAGGCTCTTAGATAGGCTCATGAATATGAATAGAGGGATATGGACGTTGTGCAAGCAGAAGGGATTAGTTTGGTTAGGTGTCTAATTACTAGTTTAATTAGTTCAGCAAAACATCGTGGGCCAAAGGGCCTGTTCCTGTGCTGTACTGTTCTCTGTTCTGTGCTCCATGCTCTGGTAGAACTTGGAGTTGATGAGAATGTGGGGAGAATAAAAAAATGGGATTAGTGTAAATGGTCAGCATGGACACTGATGGGCTAAAGGGCCTGTTTCTGCTCTGTATGATTCTATGACCATGTCTAGTAGTGCGTGTTGGTGAGATGAAGGTCAATGGCTCTCTCTCAGCCTTTCACTGCCAATCCAACGTATCCAAAACAAGAGTGAAGTGGATGTGGACTTCAATAAAAATTGTGTTCCCACCACGCAGGATCATTTCAGCTTATTTCACTTCCACACAAGGGCTCCAACATGTTGCCAAGGCAACAGGTTGTCCACCAATGACAAGGTGGTTAGTTGGCAAGAAGAAAAAGGTGGATTTGCATTAGGTGCCTAGTTAAAATAGCATTTTATGACCAGAGGAAACTTCAAAAGCTTGTATATGGTTAATTGAAAGCTCAATCAGCCACCCTCATGTGTTTGCTTCCATAAAGCTCATTACACAAAGCTATATGAAGGTTCCCTCTTAAATAATTCATCCTGCTCTTTCCTATTGAGCAAAGACTCTCCCTCTAATCATCTGACTCCTGCTGTCTTTTTGAGCTTACTGAGATTTATTATATTCCCCCACCATACCAACGTGTGGGCCACAGGAAAGTACAGAGGCTGTGTTGTGCTTCACTGAAGCTGGGGCGTGGTATGCACATTTAATCTTCTGTACCTCCTGCCTGACAGTAGCAGAGAAGTCTGAAGTCCCACACCACCAGGTTCAGGGACAGCTACTTCCCTTCAATCAGTGATGAGGAGAGACAGCATAGACTGGGGCACAGGAGGCCAAGGTTGGAACTTGATAGGAGGTATGCAAAATTATCAGGAGCATAGATGGGGTAGATAGTAGGAAACTTTTCTGCTATAAAACCAGAGGGTATGGATTTAAGATAAGGGAGAAGAGGTTCAGAGGGAATCTGAGGAAGAACATTTTTGGTGATTGGAACCTGGAACCTACTGCCTGATGGGTGATGGAGGCAGAGACTCTCACAACATTTAAATATCTAGACCAGCACTTGAAATGTCAAGGCATAGAAAGCTGTGCACTAGATGCTGGTAGATGGGATTGGTACAGATGGGTACTTCATGGTCAGCATAGACATGGTGGGCTGAAGGGCCTGTATCTCTGCTGTATGACTCCAACAGGAGTCTGATGGAGATGACAACTGCCTTGTCACTGAAACCATGGAGAGAGATCCTTTCGAAGCTCACTGTGACAATTAAGAAAATAAGAAATAGGAGCAGGAGTAGGTCATCTGGCCCGTCGAGCCTGCTCCGCCATTCAATAAGATCATGGCTGATCTGGCCGTGGACTCAGATCCACCTACCTGCCTTTTCCCCATAACCCTTAATTTCCCTACTATGCAACAATCTATCTAACTGTGTCTTAAATATATTTAATGAGGTCGCCTCTACTGCTTCCCTGGGCAGAGAATTCCACAGGTTCACTACGCTCTGGGAAAAGCAGTTTCTCCTCATCTCCATCCTAAATCTATTCCCCCGAATCTTGAGACTATATTCCCTAGTTTAGTCTCATCTACCAGTGGAAACAACCTTCCTGCCTCTATTTTATCTATCCCTTTCATAATTTTACGTCTCTACAAGATCCCCTCTCATTCTTCTGAATTCTAGCGAGTATAGTCCCAGGTGACTCAATATCTCCTCATAGGTAACCCCTCACCTCCAGAAACAACTTGGTGAACCTCCTCTGCACTGCCTCCAAAGCCAGTATATCCCTCCTCAAGTAAGGAGACCGGAACTGCACGCAGTACTCCAGGTGTGGCTGCAGCAGTACCCTGTATAACCTCCGTGCTCTTAAATTCAATCCCTCTAGCAATGAAGGCCAACATTCCATTTACCTTCTTGATAACCTGTTGCACCTGCAAACCAACCTTCTGCGATGCACAAACACTCCCAAGTCCCTCTGCACAACAGCATGCTGCAATCTTTCACTATTTAAATAATAACCTGATGTGTTTTTCCTTCCAAAGTGGATGACCTCGCATTTACCAACACTGTACCCCATCTGCCAGGCCCTTGCCCACTCACTTAACTTATCTATATCTCTCTGCAGACTCTCCGCATCTCTGCACAATTTGCTTTTCCACTCAATTTAGTGTCATCAGCAAACTTAGATACTCTACACTTGGTCCCCTCTTCCAAATTGATAATGTATATCGTGAACAGTTGTGGGCCCAGCACCAACCTCTGTGGCAGCCCGCTCACCACTGATTGCCAACCAGAGAAACACCCATTTATCCTAACTCTCTGCCTTCGATTGGTCAACCGATCTTCCATCCATATTAATACCTTACCCCCAAGTCCACAAGATAAGGATGCATGGAGAAGTCTTTTATGCGGCACCTTATCGAATGTCTTCTGGAAATCCAAGTATACAACATCCACCTGTTCCCCTCTGTCCACTGTGCTCATTATATCCTCAAAGCTTAAAAGCTACACTTTTACAAATAAATTGAATTGGCGGGAAGACAACAGCAAATCACTCACACAAGGACTGTAACCACTCACTACACACAAGATGCTTATACTTTATTTCTGAGCTCTTCATAAAATAATCCATCCAGGAGCCCATAAAAAATATCTGTCTATAGAATGGAACTCCAAGCAGGTCCTGAGCTGTTGGAATTGTTTGGTGTTGGAGGCTTCAGTTTAAAGTTTGAATTACTTAATAATTGCATGCTAGAGAGGAGGAGGAGGGGGTTTGTACATGTTGTTTGTCACTAAAGATCTTCTATTCCATTACCATCACAGTGATTCTCCATTGGGCAACCTTAAATTAATTATTTATGTTAAAAATTCCACCTGTTATACAATGTTACTGAGCTCCACATTACGCTTACTCTCAGTAGGGGTTTAAACTTGGATCATTAACCAAATGTCATCCCACCCTGTGCCTCTTGGGCAACTGGTTAATAAAATTATTCCAAGAAACAGACAGACTCACATTTCTGAAGTGCCATTAATGACCTCAGGATATCTCAAACTGCTTTATAACTGATGAAGTACTTACGAAGTTAATTCACTGCTGAAATCTGGGAAATTGCCAGCACTGTTGTGCACAGCAAGCTCCCACAAACAGCAATCTGATGATTACTGCATTAGTGATGCTGCACGTTGGCTTAGACCCCACCAGTTCCTCTTGAATGTAGTGCTATGGCATCTTCTCCCCTCAGCCCAAAGGACAGCTCCTCTGACGGTGCAGCACTCCACCAGACCGTCAACTTACTTTCCGCGCTCAGGCCTCTGGAGTGGGACTTTCGGGCTTATTTCCCAAATCTGACCAAGAGTGCTGCTAACTGAGCGGAGGCTGACAGTGCCCATCATCAGCACCTTTTCAACTGATATGAAGATGTGGCAAGGGGATCCCTTTCACTTACTTCTGCCACACATTGTACAATGTCCTTTCCCTTGAACAACAAACTACAGAAGGGGCAACTTTCTCTCTTACCTCAGTTGCTGAGACCTTGCAAATATCCACCAAGCAGATGTACAAAGAGTTGGAGAACATCGGTCTGTCAATTTCCCACCTGTTGTTTACATGTTAACTGGGCGGACAATCTGGGGAAGTTTGTGAGCTGGTCGCATCACGACTCTTGAGTTTTGCAGACACCTGAATCATTAACAGCTCAGCCACCCAAAAGGTCGAGTGCCCCAAACCCACTTGTGCCCCTTGATGAGGACATTTCAAAAATGCAAACTTATACCAGCTATCTTCCCTCTCCACTCTCAGTCCTGATGCAGGTTCTCGAACTGAAACGTTGACAATTCCTCCCGCCCCACAGATGCTGCTCAACCCACTGAGTTCCTTCAGCAGTTTGTTTTTTGGTGCAGTTACATCAATCACTTGAGTTTCGTGATGGAAGGGGCCAGCGGCCTAGTCCCACTTCAGTGTCTTAAGTTTTCATTTTGGGTTCCTAATTTTAACACGTCAGGGGATAGAGTCGAGAGGAACTGTTTAGTGTTTGTTTTTTGGGAAGGTGGGGGTTGCACTGATCCTTTCCAATATTAGCCTGTCCCGGTAGCTGGTTTTGTGGGGGTTCTGCTAAATCTGGGAACCCTCAATCCCAAGGTTCTCTCACAGGAGAGTTCCTCCAAAATTACAGGCCTGAAATCTAAAACTTGCCAACAGAAGGGATGGAGAGGGGATTGAAGCAGCATCCAAGCAAATCAGTCAAAAACACTGATATCAGCAGACAGAGTCACTAATATATGATTCAGGGTGTTAGCAAGAAGTGGTGAGAATTTCACTCTGTTCCATAGCCCACTACACACTTCTCACAAAATTGTCTTCAATAGAACCAAAATTTGGGAAGCAGAGCTATTATATAGCACCAACAACCAGGGATGAATTTCTCGGCAAGTATTACCACGAATGTTCACAGTATTCCGTGTATGAATTCCCAAAGGTTTACCATCTATATTCCCATCTGACAATGTGCTGCCTTTGAGAGCACCAGGGTGACCTCTTCCCAGTGTTTTGATTTAGGAAGCCTGGATTTGTAGTCTGTTTGGGATTGGTTGTAGAACAGGTGCCACTGTTTTAGGCTGCCACCTAGTTACACACAGCGTGATGAGATGGGCTGCTCTCTGGGTCACAATAGTTGTCTGTAAAGGCTCCCACAACCAGTCTGGGGAGGCACATTGGAATAAACAGCCTCTCCAGAGTTCCCGACACAAGAAGCCTTAGGGGCTACAGGATGACAAGCCGAGGTGCAAGAATCAAAATTAAAGATGATTAAATAAGATCATGAGAGAAAAAGAAATAAAGGAACTTGGGTAAATAGGGCTTTGAGCACGCCAGTGATGGGTTTAAACCCTGCCCATTACATCACTACAATCACATCTGTTGAACATCTGGTGCACACAGCCTGGACATGCAAAGTAGCAAGAGGAACCACTGCTGAACATGGTATCAGTGAGCTTTGAGACTCTGGAACTGACCAGTTAAACAGAAATTCAACACTGTTAAAGAAACAAAATCTGCAGCACAAAACTGACCATTGTAATGTTGACTAAACAAGGCCACATGTCTGGTTGCTCCACAGTGCTTCCTCCACTCACCTGTCTAACGAAGCTGTTGGAAGTTGTATCAGAGGATGTGCTCCCATCAGAGCGCTTGAATCTACTTTTCCTTTTGACATACTTTCCCTGTTGGAAGAAAGAAAAATATGCGAGTTACCTTGGAGATCACTGTCCCAATCTTTACAGCCAGGTTTGCAGCTATGAAGCTCAGTCCATGGCCCACCTGTCCCCTGTACCTGCAATGCTCACACACCTGGCACAGAGCAATTCTAAGGCACACAGAATAGGATGACCCTGTGTTTGTCTCACGCTGATTAAATTGGTAAAGCTAGCCTCTATCCCAATGCAAGGAACAGGAAAATTACAAAACCAATCCCTACCTCCTGTCCCTTTTGAAAAACATTTGCATAAAGACAGAATGAGGATTGAATGGGGAAGTTCGTTTCTCCCACACCAAATGTGGACAATTTGATGTCACTCTGTGAATAATGTCAAGGCAACTAGAATGTAAAACTTGCATGTACATATCGCCTCTTGTAAGCTCCAGATATTCTCCTCCCCCTGATCCTACCCCATGTATAGAAACAAGATATGGCAAGAATTTTTACTGATTATTGCCAATTAAAAAAGGATTATATTATTAGGAGTAAGTAGCTTTAACAGTCCACATTTATTACAAAATGGTCAAATGTAACTGTGCAATAAACTTCAATCCTTTTTCAACATGTTTTGCCGGAGAGACTTCAGAAAGCTGTCAAACTCCGATAATACTGGGAGGGCAAAGTCGTGGCTCTGAATTAAACTGCTGCTCCTTCCAATGAGCTCGTGCTGATCCTGTTGCCACAACAGAGCAAATCACAAAAAACTTTTCAATGCAGAATAAAAATAAAAGGTTATTTTACAAATAGAGTAGTGTTTATAAGACATGAAAAAGTTAAAGTCAAACAAAATCCCACTGATCAATTGAGCTACTTAGCAACTGGGATAAATTTAGGACAGCAGGTACACATTTCACAAATCATGTAACTGCACAATCATAAAAGAGTTCTGGCAGTGGTTCTGTAGGATTTTGCAGACAAAGCATTGGTCCATTGTAAGCAAACTAACACCAACACCTTCTCCCAGGCCTGTGCCCCCAAAATGAGGTCCTAATTAGTTGGGCTGATCACATTGTTGGCATGGTGGACACCAGACTCCTAAACCCTACTCCAAGCTCTGTCAGAGGAAGAGTTTACCAGAGGAAAAAAACTCTGGGAGACTCTTAAAGCCTCCTTGAAAAGAAGTATAACATCTGCACAGACTCCTGGGAATCCCTGGCCCTTGGCCACTCAAAGTGGGGAAGGAGTGTTTGGGATTGTACCAAAGAGGCCATGTTTCTGGAGCACGCCAGAAGCAGTGGCCCACCTCCTACAGACAATTCCTTCCCCCCCTCCAATGATGCTGCTCGACCTGCTGAGTTCCTCCAGAAGACCATTTGTTGCTCCAGGTTCCAGCATTGGCAGTCGTGACCGGTTCATTTTGCTCCACTGATTTTTCACAACGGCGGCTCAGCTAAGATCTTCACAAATGCAAGGGTCAGAAGGAGGGAAGTTCGCCGATGATCGTGCAATGCTCAGCACCTTTTGCGACTCCTCAGACCATGAGGCAGCCCACATCTAAGTGCAGCAAGACAAGGACAATATCCAGGCCTGGATTGAAAGGTGCCCACAAGTGCTAGGCAATGGCGATATCCAACAAGAGAAAATCCCCGGCATTCTATGGCATTACCATCACTAAATCCTCCACTATCAGTATCATTGACCAGAAAGTGAACTGGAGTAGCCACGTACAAAATGTGGCTACAAGAGCAGGTCCAAGGCTAGGAACCCTACAGTGAGTAACTCACCTCCGAACTCCCCAAAGTCTGTCCACCGTCTACAAAGCTCAAGAGAGGAGTGTGATGGAATACTCTCCACTTGCCTGGATGAGTGCAGCTTCAATAACACACATGTAGCTCAATACTCCGAGACCTGGGACTCAACACCTCCTTCTGTAACTGGATCCTTGACCTCCTCACCAACAGACCGCAATCAGTGAGGATAGGCAGCAATACCTCCAGTAAGATTACTCTCAACACCAGTGCCCCTCCAAGGCTGCGTCCTCAGCCCTCTACTCTACTCCCTACATACCTACGACTGTGTGGTCAGATTCTGCTCTAACTCCATCTACAAGTCTGCAGATGATACCACCATAGTAGGCCGTATCTCAAATAACGATGTCGGAGTACAGGAAGGAGATAGAGAGCTTAGTGATATGGTGACATGACAACAACCTTTCCCTCAATGTCAGCAAAACAAAAGAACTGGTCATTGGCTTCAGGAAAGGCGGTGGTGTACATGCACCTGTCTACAACAACGGTGCTGAGGTCGAGAGAGTTGAGAGCTTCAAGTTCTGAGGAGTGAACATCACCAATAGCCTGTCCTGGTCCAACCACGCAGATGCCATTGCCAAGAAAGCTCACCAGCGTCTCTACTTCCTCAGGAGGCTAAAGAAACTTGGCATGTCCCCTTTGACACTCACCAACTTTTATGGATGCACGATAGAAAGCATCCTATCTGGATGCATCACAGCTTGGTATGGCAACTGTTCTGCCCAGGACCACAAGAAACTGCAGAGAGTTGTGGACACAGCCCAGCACATCACGGAAACCGGCCTCCCCTCCATGGACTCTGTCTATACCTCACTGCCTTGGTGAAGCAGCCAGCATAATCAAAGACCCCATCCATCTGGGTCATTCTCTCTTCTCCCCTCTCCCTTCAGGCAGAAGATACAGGAGCCTGAGGGCACAGACCACCAGGCTCAAGGACAGCTTCTATCCCACTGTGATAAGACCATTGAACAGTTCCCTTATACGTTGAGATGGACTCTTGAACTCACAATCTACCTTGTTGTGACCTTGCACCTTATTGTCTACCTGCAATGCACTTCCCTGTAGCTGTGACACTTTACTCTGTATTCTGTTATTGTTTTTACCCTGTACTACTGCAATGCAGTCTGTACTAACTCAATGTATCTGCACTGTGTAATGAATTGATCTGTACGAACGGTATGCAAGACAGGTTTTTCACTGTACCTCGGTACAAGTGACAGTAATAAACCAATACTATACAGGATATAGCAGCCCAGTTGACACAATCCACCACCATTCACTCACTCCACCACCGACGCACAGTAGCAGCAGTTTGTACCATCTACAGGATGCATTGCAGCAACTTACCAAGACTCCTTAGACAGCACCTTCCAAACCCACCACCTCTACCAGCTAGAAGGACAAGGGCAGCAAAAGCCCGGGGACACCACCCCCTGGAAGTTGCCCTCCAAACCGTACACTGTCCTCATTTGGATATATCCACTGTTCCTTCACCATCACTGGGTCAAAATCCTGAACTCCCTCCCTAACACCATTGTGGGTGTACCCACACCTCAAGGACTGCAGCAGTTCAAGAAGGCAGCTCCCCGCCACCTTCTCAAGGGCAACTACAGATGGGCAATTAAATGCTGGCTCAGCCTGCAAAACCCACATCCCTTGAATGAATAAAAGAAAAGTCGGCAACACTTATAAAATGTCACAGGTCACATAGCAAGTTTAATTCCCCACCACTGCTCCGGTCTCCATGGCCCATACCACTTACATTGCAACCTCCTGAACCAATCCACTGTTTATTTCAGGTATGGCCTATTTCAGAGCCAGTTTATTTTTAGTAAGCACGATAAGAAATGGTGCCAAGGTGCCTTACAAGACAGGGAGACAGTGAGCAATGAACACGCAAGTGACCAATGTTACTGCTGAGGAGGGGAGTCAAAAGCCCACAAAGTCTTGTGATCCCCATCCCCATTGCTCTTTCAATAACCTCCTGATGAAACCCCCATTGTACTCTGTTCCACCACTGCCGTCCCTCCCACTGCTGCCCAAGGCCTGGGGTCCTGGAATTCCCTGCTAGAATCTCTTTCTTCTTGTTATAGGAGGTGCAAGTGAATTGCTGCTGTTCGAGTCCCTGGATGGTGGGAAGGGTTAGAGGTGAGCAGGTTAGGTAGCATCTCCTGGGGGCTGCGTGGGAAAGTGCTGCAAGAAGGGAGAATGGTTGGTGGGAATGGAAGAGTGGGACTGACGGGTCGTAAAAGGGGATCCCTTGTAATATGAAAGGGGAGAGGAGATGAAGCTGTGGAACTTGCAGCTGATGGAAATTGCGGAGGGTGATTCCGCGTCACGGAAACCAGCCTCCCCTCCTTGGACTCTGTCTATACCTCTCGCTGCCTTGGTGAAGCAGCCAGCATAATCAAAGACCCCACCCACCCGGGTCATTCTCTCTTCTCTCCTCTCCAATCAGGTAGAAGATACAGGAGCCTGAGGGCACGTACCACCAGGCTCAAGGACAGCTTCTATCCCACTGTGATAAGACTATTGAAACAGTTTCCTTATATGATGAGATGGACTATGACTTCACAATCTACCTTGTTGTGACCTTGCACTTATTGCACTGCACTTTCTCGTCTTAGTTGTGACACTTTACTCTGTACTGTTATTGTTTTTACCTGTACTACCTCAATGTACTCTGTACTAACTCAATGTAACTGCACTGTGTAATGAATTGACCCCTTACGATCCGTATGCAATGACAAGTTTTTTCCACTGTACCTCGGTACAAGTGACAATAATAAACCAATACATTGAAGGCAGCGGCTGGCAGGAGGGAAGGTAACTTACCCCGTGGAAACTGTATATTGCTCTGTCCATTAGTGGGGGGGGGGGGGGGGGGGGCGAAAGATCAGATGTAAAGGAAATGCCATAGGTGGGTGGTTAGACTCTCTCTTGTTGAGGTGATCTTTGCCTGGAATTTTGGGTGCAAAACAATACTTGCTGCCTATCAGCCGATGGTGAGTGTTGCCCAGGTCTTGATGTGGTTCTAAACTCAAGACCAGGTAAGGATTTTCCTTCCTTGAAGGGACATTAGTAAATGGGTTACATCAAATGGCACTTTCACAGAAACAATTTCTGATGCAAACTTCCTCAGACAAGAATTCCAATTTTTATCTTAATTACTTGTACTTAAATTCCCCAGCTGCCTATGGTTAGTCAAGTACTTAACCACAAGCTACAGCACTGATAGTGGGATTGGGCACATTTAATGACTGAAGGTTCTAAATGGATTTAATTGCAGAGAATTATAAACCATGGGGTATCATAAGACCATAAGGACATAGGAGCAGAATTAGGCCATTCGGCCATTGAGTCTGCCCCACCATTCAATCATGGCTGATTTATTTTTCCCTCTCAACCCCATTCTCCTGCCTTCACCCCATAACCTTTGACACCCTTGCTAATCAAGAACCTATCACCTCTGGCTTTAAATATACCCAATGACTTGGCCTCCACAGCGTCTGTGGCAATGAATTCCACAGATTCACCGCCCTCTGACTAAAGAAATTCCTCATCTCTGTTACTAAAGGGATGTCTTTCTATCTGAGGCTGTGCCCTCTGGTCCTAGACTCTCCCAATACTGGAAACATCCTCTCCACGTCCACTCTATCCAGGCCTTTCGACATTTGGTAGGTTTCAATGAGATCCTCCCTCATCCTTTTAAACTCTAGCGAGTACAGGCCCAGAGCCATCAAACGCTCCTCATATGTTAACCCTTTCATTCCTGGGATCATTCTTGTAAACTTCCTTCTGGACCTTCTCCAACATCAGCACATCCCTTTTAGATATGGGGCCCAAACCTGCTCTCAATACTCCAAATGTAGGTCTGGACCAACACCTTAAAAAGCCTCAGCATTACATCCTTGCTTTTATATTTCTAGTTTGTCTGAATGAATGCTAACATTGCATTTGCCTTCCTTACTATGAACTCACGTGCAAGTTAACCTTTAGGGAATCCTGCACTAGGACTCCCAAGTCCCTCTGCACCTCCGGTTTCTGAATTCGCCCCCCATTTAGAAAATAGTCTACGCCTTTACTTCTTCTATTAAAGTGCATGACCGTACACTTCCCTACGCTGTACTCCATCTGCCACTCTTTGCTCATTCTCCCAACCTGTCCAAGTCCTTCTGCAGACTCCCTGCTTCCTCAACACTACCTGTCCCTCCACCTATCTTTGTATCATCCACAAACTTGGCCATATAAAGTGAAAAGTAATGCACCCAACACCGACCCCTGTGGAACACCATTAGTCACCGGCAGCCCACCAGAAAAGGCCCCCTTTATTCCTAGTCTTTGCCTTCTGGCAGTCAGCCAATCTTCTATCAATGCTGGTACCTTTCCTGTAATAGCATGGGCTCCTATCTTGTTTAGCAGCCTCATGTGCACAACCTCATCAAAGGCCTTCTGAAAATCCAAGTAAACAGCATCCACTAACTCCTTTGTCTATCCTGCTTGTTACTTCCTCAAAGAATGCCAACAGATTTGTCAGGCAAGATCTCCCCTTAAGGAAACCTTACTGACATCAGCCTATTTTGCCATGAACTTTGAAGTACCCCAAAACTTCATCCTTAATAATGGACTCTAATATCTTACCAACCACTGAAGTCAGGCTAACCGGCCTATAATCTCCTGTCTTTTGCCTCCCTCCTTTCTTAAAGAGTAGAATGACATTTGCGATTTTCCAGTCCACTGGAAACATTCCTGACTAAAGTGATTCTTGAAAGATCACTACTAATGCCTCCACAATCACTTCAGCTACCTCTTTCAGAACCCTGGGGTGTAGTCCATCCAGTCCAGGTGACTTATCTGCCTTCAGACCTTTCAGTTTCCCAAGCACCTTCTCCTTAGTAATCACAACTACATTCAGTTCTGCCCCCGACTATCTTGAATTTCTGGCATGTTGCTGGTGTCTTCCACAGTGAAGACTGACGCAAAATACTTCTTCAGTTCATCCACCATTTCCTTGTTCCCCATTGCTACCTCTCCAGTGTCATTTTCCAGCAGTCCGATGTCCACTCTTGCCTCTCTTTTACACTTTATATATCTGAAAATCTTCTGGTATCTACTTTTATATTATTAGCCAACTTACCTTCATATTTCATCTTTTCTCTCCTTATTGCTTTTTTAGTTCCCTTCTGTTGGTTTTTAAAAACTTCCCAATCCTCAAGCTTCCCACTAACTTTTGCAATATTGTATTCCTCTCTTTTGCTTTTATGCTGTCTTTGACTTCCCTTGTCAGCCACGGTTGCCTCATCCTCCCTTTAGAATGCTGCTTCTTCTTTGGGATGAACTGATCCTGCATCTTCTGAATTACTCCCAGAAACTCCTGCCATTGCTGCTCTACCGTCATCCCTGCTGGGGTCCCCTTCCCATCAGCTTTGGCCAGCTCCTGTCTCATGCCTCTGTAGTTACCTTTACTCAAGTGTAATACTGATACATCTGATTTTAGCTTCTCCCTCTCAAACTGCAGGGTAAATTCTGTCATATTATGATCACTGCCTCCCAAGGGTTCACCTTAAGCTCCCTAATCAAATCTGCTTCATTGCACAACACAAAATCCGGAATTGCCTTTTTCCTAGTGGACTTGACCACAAGCTGCTCTAAAAAGCCATCTCGTAGGCATTCTACAAATTCCTTCTCTTGGGATACAGTACCAACCTGATTTTCCCAATCTTCCTGCGCATTGAAATCCCCCATGACCACCGTAACAATTGCCCTTTTTACATGCCTTTTCTATCTCTTGTAATTTGTACCCACATCCTTGGCTTACTATTCAGAGGCCTGTATATAACTCTCATCAAGGTCTTTTTACCCTTGCAGTTTCTTAACTCTACCCAAAAGGATTCTGTATCTTTAGATCCTCTGTCACTTCTTGCTAAGGATTTGATTCGATTTTTTTACCATCAGAGCCACCCCACCCCCTCTGCCCACCTGCCTGTCTTTTCGATAGGATGTGCGCTTGGATGTTTAGCTCCCGGCTGTGATCTTCTTTCAACCACGACTCTGTGACGCCCACAGCGTCATACCTGTCAATTTCTAACTGCGCTATGAGCTCATCTACCTTATTTCGTATACTGTGTGCATTCAAATATAACAGCTTCAGTCGTGTATTCACCATCCCTCTTCTCAAATTTGTCTCCATGTTGCCTGAAGTTAAATTCTTATCCCTTTCTAAACTTTGTCTTATTCTTTATTCTGGAGACTTCAGTAACCTGTCCTGTGCTCTCCTTCCCTTTTAATTTATCCACACTTTTCCAATCTGTTGAACCCAACCCTTCTACTGTCTAGTTTAAAGCCCCATCTACAGCCCTGGTTATGCGATTCACCAGGACCCTGGTCCCAGTGTGGTTCAGGTGGACCCTATCCCATCGGAACAGCTCCCTCCTTCCCCAACATCGGCGCCAATGTCCCACAATTCAAACCCACTTCTCCCGCACCAATCTTTGAGCCACACCTGTAACCACTCTGATCTTATTTACCCTGTGCCAATTTGCACGTGGCTCAGGTAGCAATCCAGAGATTATTACCTTTTTGGCTTTGCTTTTTAATTTAGTCCCTAGCTGCTCAAATACCCTCAGCAGAACCTCTTCCCTTGTTCTACCTATGTCGTTGGTACCCACATGGACCACAACAACTGGATATTTCTCCTCCCATTCCAAATTTCTCTGCAGGTCAGATGAGATGTCCCAAACTCAGGCACCAGGCAGGCAACACAGCCTTTGGGCCTCTTGATCCCTGTGACAGAGAATTGTGTCTATTCCCCTGACTATACTATCCCCAATCATAACTAAATTTCTTTTCTCTCCTCCCTCTTGAATGGCTCCCTGAACCACTGTGCCACAGTTCAGTTGCTCATCCTTCCTATAGCCACCACTCTCATCTGCACAGGGAGCAAGAATCTCAGACCTGTTGGACAAGCTCAAGGGCTGAGGCTCCTCCAGCACTACCTCTTGGATCCCCCTACCTGCCTTTCTTACAGTCACACCCTCTTGTCTGACCACAGACCAAATAGTTAATCTAATGGGTGTGACTGCCTCCTGAAACACAGCATCCAGGTAACTCTCCCCCTCCCTGACGCATCACAGTGTTTGAAGCTCAGATTCCAGGTCATCAACTTGAGCCTAAGCTCCTCAAGTAACCAACACTTGCTGCAGATGTGGTCACCAGGAACTACAAAGGGGTCTACCAGCTCCCACATCGTGCAGCTACAACACATCACCTGATCCTGCATCCCTACTTTATTTAATTAGTTATAATTTGATGTCTTCTTATTTAACTACTATAAAAAAAAACTTCCCTGTTCTTACCTGCTACTCACCTGTGCCTGGTCATAGATGCCTCAGATTCCCACTCCTACACTGGCCCACTCCAAAATGGCCACTCTGCTTTCCCCTACCTTCCTTTCATTGGCCACACACTTAGCCAATCAGACAACTTAAAAAAAACTGCTAGCCCCCCCCCCCCCCCCACCCACCCACCCACCTCTGCTGCTCTGGCTGCTGCAACTGGAGAAAAGTTCAAGTATACTCAGATACAATGAGCTGTAGTTAAAACACAGCCAGGTTTCATGAATAACATAGCAGTTACTCACTTAATGAACAGCATTTATCCAGGAAGCAATGATACAAATGATGCTTGAAACCAGATCCTACACAGAAACAGTAGACTGTGCCAGGAGGCCGCAAGTAAATGACCTGGGGTGATGGAGCTGAGAATACAGGTGGAGAATTGAAGTCATCTGTTAGATAAGTGTTGTTGATGAAGGATTTAACTGAACCACCACAAAACGCCAATGGGGCAAAATAAACCAGTCCCTAAATAAATTCTTGCCCAGTTTTTATTTGCTTGTTGCTATGACCTTTAATCTCTGCTTTGATCCAGCAACCATTTTGTTTTGTGCCTATTCCCCTAGCAGAGGTGCTGCCTCACAGCTCCAGTGACTCAGGTTCAATCCTGACCATCGGTGCAGTCTATGTGGAGTTTGCATGTTCTCCTGTGACCACGTGGGTTTCACCTGGGTGCTCTGGTTTCCTTCTACATCCCAACCATGTGCGGATTGATAGGCTAACGGGCCACTGTAAATTGTCTCTTGTCTGTGGGTGAATGGATGGGAATGTGGGGCAAACAAATTGGGGTTCGATAATCAGCACCAACTTGGTGGGCTAAAGAGTTACCATTCAGGTAACTGGATCACATGTTCACCATTATTTAGAAGGACAAGGACTGGCTCAGGGGAAATACAGTTACCTCCAAGATCCAGTTCCACTTACCCGAACATGATTAGCATAAATATCACCATTCCTTCATCATCAGTGGGAGTCCCATTACTACAGAGACTGCAACAGATCAAAGCCAAAGCTTACTACTACATTCTGAAGGACAAGTAGGGGGTGGTTAATTCATTCTGGCCTTCCCAGAATGGAGATTAGATTTTATAAATGAACTGATTGGGTCTGATCCAAAATAAGTTGCCTGAAAGAGTGAAGGAAACAGATTCAAGTCATAAAAGGATTTGATTTTATGGTCAAAAAGTTTGCTGGGTATTGGCCAAAGAGAGGGGGAAGGAAGTACAGTAAAATATATACAGCATGTGTAATGAATAATTTAATTTGTATAGATATTAATTGTTCTCCTTCAAGTCAGCAAGTGTCGGTGCTTTTGGAGGCTTAGGCTGTGTCATTCTTTCAATCTTTAGCAGACACCATTTTGGAGACATATTTAACCTCTCCCTGCTTCAATCTGAGGTTCCCATCTGTTTTAAGAAGACCACCATCAGTCTGGTACCCAAGAAAAACAAGGTAACATGCCTTAATGACTATCGACCGGTGGCTCCGACATCCACCATCATGAAGTGCTTCGAGAAGCTGGTCATGGCACGCATCAACTCCAGCCTCCCAGAAAAACTCGACTTACTGCAATTCGCCTACCGCTGAAACAAGTCTACAGTGGATGCCATTTCCTTGGCCCTACACTCAGCTCTGGAGCATCTGGACAGTAAAGACACTGATGTTAGACTACTGTTTGTTGACTACAGCTCGGCTTTCAATACAATAATTCCGAGCAAACTCTTCACCAAACTCCAAAACCTGGGACTCAACACCTCCCTCTGCAACTGGATCCTTGATTTTCTGACCAACAGATAGCAATCAGTGAGGATAGGCAGCAATACCTCCAGCATGATTATTCTCAACACTGGTGCCCCACAAGGCTGCGTCATCAGCCCCCTACTCTACTCCTTATATCCATGGCCAGATTCTGCTCTAACTCCATCTACAAGTTTGCAGATTATACCACCGTAGTGGGCTGCATCGCAAATAATGATGAGTCAAAGTATAGGAAGGAGATAGTGAGCTTAGTGACATGGTGTCATGACAACAACCTTTCCCTCAATGTCAGCAAAACAAAAGAGCTGGTCATTGACTACAAGAAAGGGGGCGGTGCCCATGCACCTGTCTACATCAATGGTGCTGAGGTCAAGAGGGTTGAGAGCTTCAAGTTCCTTGGAGTGAACATCACCAATCGCCTGTTTTGGTCCAACTACGTAGACGCCACAGCCAAGAAAGCTCACCAGCGTCTCTACTTCCTCAGGAGGCTAAATTTGGCATATCCCCTTTGACACTCACTAACTTTTATGGATGCACCATAGAAAGCATCCTACCTGGATGTATCATGGCTTGGTATGGCTACTGGTCTGCCCGGGATCACAAGATACTGCAGAGAGTTGTGGACACAGCCCAGCATATCACGGACACCAGCCTCCCCTCCATGGACTCTGTCTATACCTCTTGCTGCCTTGGTGAAGCAGCCAGCATAATCAAAGACCCCACCTACCCAGGTCACTCTCGCTTCTCCCCTCTCCCATCAGGCAGAAGATACAGGAGCCTGAGGGCACATACCACCAGGCTCAAGGACAGCTTCTATCCCACTGTGATAAGACTATTGAACAGTTCCCTTATATGATGAGATGGACTATGACTTCACAATCTACCTTGTTGTGACCTGACACCTTATTGCACTGCACTTTCTCTGTAGTTGTGACACTTTATTCTGTACTGTTATTGTTTTTACCTGTACTACCTCAATGTACTCTGTACTAACTCAATGTAACTGCACTGTGTAATGAATTGACCCCTACGATCCGTATGCAAGACAAGTTTTTCACTGTACCTCGGTACAAGTGACAATAATAAACCAATACCAACAAGGGATGAAGCTCAGCCTCCCCATTAAGAGTATATTGGCAACAAGAAAGATTGTTTGGAAGTCAGGGAGGACTGATGAGAAACTTTAAGAAATAAAAAGGGGAAGAGATGAAAAGTCTAACGACCATGTGCTAACTTAAAAATTAAGGGAAAGAAAATGGCCTCAACGCGAAGCTCAACAATAGCGTTCAACTCTCAAACCCAGACACAGAATGAACATTGTGAGGTGTAACTGTACATCCTCTCTGCCAACGACAATGATGAAAATAAACAGAGTTCTCTCCTAATTAGTGCAGCGGAAGCCGTTACATATGGTTTACTGAGAAAGCAGCTGAGCTCAGTAATAGAACATTTAGGAAGCTGGTAGATTTGTAGAAGAATCACTTTAATCCAAAGCCAAGTGACATTGTGCAAAAGGTTTAAGAGTGATTCATGTTTAGGAAAATTGTGGCTGAATTGATGAAGTTGTTGTGGGCCCATTTCTCACAGCAGATACCAAGGAACAGGTTAGTTTGTGGAACTGGTGATGGCCACATTCAGAGGAAGTTGGTATCAGAGGTGAATCTGACCTTTGAGAACATTCTAAGAGTTGGGCAGGTGGCAGAATGGGCAAGTCGAGATCTGCAGGGCACGTTCCGCGGCGCAGTGTGCACTGCGGCAAGTGACAAAACATGAAGCAAACAGAACATCATTTCACAAAAGATAAAGGTCGTTACCGCTACGAAGGGAAACGTGTGCCATCTGAATTGTCGTTCTGGCAAGAGAAAAAAAAGTGTCACATCCGTGGTTTTAACAGGCTACATCACCAGAGCTCGTGGGAATAGGCATGAAGCTGAGCAAACAAAATTTAAAAAAATTGAAGGAAGGTGCTCAAATTTCTGGTTTCTCTCATTCTCACCAAGCCAAGAGAGCAAATGAAAACTGAGACAATGTTAGCAATGTTCAATGAAAAAGGGGCTGACTTAAAGCACTGCACCTGAACTTAAGGAGACACAGCTAAATCTGAAAACTGATAAGAGTGAAAGAATTGAAGCTCAGAGTTGCTGGTGTGACAGTGAAACGCCAAAGGCAGGTTAGAACTTTAGCATTAGTAGCTGATCCAGCCCTAACTGGTTGGGAAGAGGCTGGATGCAAGGATTTGAGGAACACTCGGTGGGCAAGGCTAGGACATTTCAGGAGGAGCCAGGGAGACAGGAAAGAGGTTTTCAAAGCTGAGCTGGGCATGTCGATGTGCACACAAGCCAAAATTGACATAGATCCCTGACACGCCACCTTATGCAACACGCACAAGGGCTTGTTTACATCTAGCTGACTACTCAATGGATTTTCATCTTACACTCATTCTTCAGAGAATCCTGGATAGGGTTGCTGTACGACATTTGCAGGAGTGCTGCATACTTGGATAATATCCTGGTTTTGGGAGCCTTGAGAGATGAATCCCTGCGGAATCTCCAAGAAGCGGCATCCATTTAAACTGAGAGGGGTAGTTACAGAAGAGACGTGTGGGGTAAGTCTTTTTTTTTTTACAGAGAGTGGTGGATGCCTAGAATGTGTTGCCTGATAAGGTGGTGGAGGCAAACTCATCGGTGGCTTTAAAGAGGGGCTTGGATGGGCACATGAATGAGAGGAAAATAGAGGGATATGGGCATTCTGTAGGTAAGAGGGATTAGCTATGTTGGCACAACATTGTGGGCTGAAGGGCCTGTTCTGTGCTGTATTGTTCTATGTTCTAAGTGTTGAGCAGACCGGGAAAAGTAGATCAATGTCTAAAGAGAAGTAAGTGTGAATGAAGTTCGGTACCTGAGATGGTAAAAGAGGACATCCAATTCAAGAGACGGTAAAAGCATTACCAGTGCTCCTGCCCCAATAATGCAACTGAGCTGTAGGCATTTCTGGGATTGTTGAATTATTATGCCAACTTTAGCCCATGTTCTTTGTTCCACTGCACCAATTGCCATGAAAGGAAGATGGATTGAAACTCATAAAAAGTCTTTTGTGCACTCCAAGAAATTGCTACAGTCTGCTGAAGTTCTAGTCCACTAATCCACAGAGTTAATCTTGTTTTGTGATGCATCACCATACACATTGGTGCTGTGTTGTCCCATCAGGAAATGGCACAGAAGAGAGGTTGAGGCCAGCATGGATCAGCCATGATCATATTGAATGGTGGGGCAGACCTTGAGAGGCCTGGGGACCTACTCCTGTTGTGTTCTTCTTGTGAAAGATGGTTCAAAACATTGACTGCAGCAAAAAAAAACTCTCAGCTGGATAAGCACCGAGCTGTCATATTTGGAGTGCAGTGGCTCCATAAGTACATCTGTGGACGTTACTTCACATTTACATAGATCACAATCCCTTGATTCGTCTTCTGTGAAGTGAAGTCAGCACCTTAAATAGTTCAGCCACAAGTTCAAAGATGGGCTTTGCCCTTGAGAGCATGTGAATATATTACTGTTTTCAAAGCAGGGAGATGCCATCGAAACACAGATACTATCAGTCATCTCCCCCTGCCACAGAGGACTGCTGATGAAGGAATTCAGCGACAAGTGCTGATGATGGATCATCAGGACACAATGCACATCATTGGCAGCAAATATCCCACGTGGAGGTCAGACACTTTACCACAGAGAGGAGACCTCAATCATATTTGAAAGCATTTGTAAAATAATGTTGAATTAGCTTGGGAGGAGGGTTGCAGAATGTCGTTGTGTGTCGAAAGGTATAGATCCTGAGAATGTTAAGGAAATTCAACATGTCCTCCCAATGACCCTCGCCAATTTTTACAAATGCACCATAGAAAGCGTCCTATCTGGATGCATCACAGCTTGGTATGGCAACTGCTCCGCCCAAGACCGCAAGAAACTGAAGAGAGTTGTGAACACAGCCCAGTCCATCATGAAAACCAGCCTCCCCTCCAATGACTCCATCTACACTTACCACTGCCTCAGGAAAGCAGCCAACATAATCAAAGGCCTCACCCACCCCTGTCATTCTCTCTTCTCCCCTCTTCCATCGGGCAGAAGATACAAAAGCTTGAAAACTAGGGGCACTGAGGGTGTGCTGCATTTTTAGACGTGTCACCTTTCAAATGTGTCACTAACCTGAAGCCCTCTCAGTTTCTCAGGTGAGCAAAGGTCCCTTGGTTCTATTTCAAATAAGTGCAGGGTAGCCTAGGCAACATTCACAACTAGGTTATCTGGTCATTATCTCATTATTTTATGGAAGCTTGCTTTGTGCAAGTTAGGTCCAATTCTCCCCACATTAAAAATAGGCCATAGCCACTTCCAACAAGAGAGTCTACCCATCTATTCTTGATCTTCGATGGCGTTATCATCTCTATGTGCCTACCATCAACATCCTTTGGCGTCACTACTGACTAGAAGAAAAACACGATGGTGCTGGAGGAACTCAGCAGGCCAGGCAGCGTCTGTGGAGAAAAGCAGGCGGTCAGCGTTTTGTGTCAGGACCCTTCCTCAGGACTGAAGATAGGAAAATGGGAAACCCAATATATAGGAGGGAAAAGTGGCAGGGCAATGATAGGTGGAAAGAGGGGAGGCGGGGTGGGCACAAGGTGGTGATAGGTAGATGCAGGTAAGAGATAGTGATGGGCAGGTGTGGGGGAGGGGAGAGCAGATCCATCGGGGGATGGGTCAAAGGTAAGAAGAGGAGGAAAAAAAGCCAGGAAAGGGAAGAGAAGAGGCATGGTGGGGGTGGGGGTTTGTGGGGAAAGGGGGTGGGGATTACCTAAAGTGGGAGAATTCAATGTTCCTGCCGTTATGCTGCAAGTTTCCAAGACGGAAAATGAGGTGCTATTCCTCCAGTTTGCACTCTGAATTCTCCTGGCAGTGGAGCAGACCGAGGACTCCACGGATCCATATTTTCTCCACGCATGCTGGCTGGCCTGCTGAGTTCCTCCAGCATCATCGTGTTTTTCATCTAGATTCCAGTATCTGCAGTCCTTTGTTTCTCTACTATTCACTAGAAACTAAGATAAGATTTCTTAGTCACTTGCACATCGAAGCACACAGTGAAATGCATCTTTTGCGTAGAGTGTTCTGGGGGCAGCCCGCAAGTGTCGCCATGCTTCCGGCACCAACATAGCGTGCCCACAACTTCCTAACCCATATGTCTTTGGAATGTGGGAGGAAACTGGAGCACCCAGAGGAAACCCACGCAGACACAGGGAGAACGTACAAACTCCTTACAGACAGTG
Organism: Pristis pectinata; assembly: GCF_009764475.1. NCBI lineage: Eukaryota > Metazoa > Chordata > Chondrichthyes > Rhinopristiformes > Pristidae > Pristis > Pristis pectinata. The sequence continues at coordinate 6,962,372 of NC_067429.1, forward strand.
GCCGGAATTGAACCTGGATCGCTGGCGCTGTAATAGCATTATGCTAACTGCTACACTACCGTGCCTGCTTGAGCACGGTACTCAACTGAACCAGTCATGTAAATACTGTGTCCACAAAAACAGGTCAAAAGCTTGATATCATGCAGTGAGTGAAACCCCAGAGCCTTGCTGTCAACTGCAAGGCACAAGTCAGACGTGTGATGCAATACTGTCCATTGCCTGGATGGCTGCAGCTCCAGCCACCCAAGATCAGCAGCATCCGGGTCAATGCTGCCCAGTTCAGGAAGACAGTGCACCATCATCCTCTGAAGGGCAGTCGGTGACTGACAATGAATGTTAGATAAGATGAGATATCTTTATTAGCCAAATGTACATCGAAACACACAGTGAAATACATCTTTCGTGTGGAATGTTCTGGGGGCAGCCCCCAAGTGTCGCCACGCTTCTGACGCCAACGTAGCACACCCACAACTTCCTAACCTGTACGTCTTTGGAATGTGGGAGGAAACCGGAGCACCCGGAGGAAACCCACACAGTCACAGGGAGAATGTACAAACTCCTTACAGACAGTGGCCAGAATTGAACCCGGGTCACTGGCACTGTAATAGCGTTACGCTAATTGCTACACTACTGTGCCAGTGATGTCCAGACCTCAGAAACAAAATGCAAAGGAAAATCAAAAACTGCTCACTGGCTGTGACGCTCTTTGCGGCTGCATAAGATTACATAGAAACAAGGTTTGTTTTGGAGAAATGCAAGGCAGAGGTGAAGTTCCACTTACCCTAATGTCAAGTGTTTCACACTTGGCTCTTTGCCTCCCATTTCATGGTTAACCCTGATCCGCCACCTGCCTGGTTTGGAATACGGCACCAGGTGACAATTCTGGGTAGGCTGCCAACCTGTTTCTAAGCCACTACTAATGAGGAGCTTACAACAAGTGTACGCGATTGGACCCGAGAACATGCTGCCACTAGTTCTGTTACGTCCACATCTCCCACCCAGTCCCTCCCCCCAGACTCCATCTCTCCCACCCACAAATTTTTGACAGCTCTCCAGTGGCATTCCTTTAGCTCCTTCCATACCCTCCTTGGGCGACACGGTAGCGTAGCGCTATTACAGCACCAGCGATGGGGGTTCAATTCCCGCCGCTGCCTGTGAGGAGTTTGTATGTTCTCCCCGTGTCTGCATGGGTTTCCTCCGGGTGTTCTGGTTTCCTCCCACATTCCAAAGATGTACGGGTTAGTAGGTTAACATTGGGCAGCGTGGGCTCATTGGGCTGGAAGGGCCTGTTACTATGCTGTATAAAGAAAGTTTAAAGTAAAGTAAAAGCACTTGATGATACTGTTGCAAAAAAAGGGGACACAATTGAAGATACAGGAGCCTGAGGGCACATAAGGACAGCTTCTATCCCACTGTGATAAGACTATTGAAAAGTTCCCTTATACGATGAGATGGACTTTGACCTCACAGAGTATCTTGTTGTGACCTTGCACCTTACTGTTTACCTGCACTGCACTTTCTCTGTAGCTGTGACACTTTACTCTGTACTGTTATTGTTTTTACCTGTACTACCTCAATGCACTCTGTACTAACTCAATGTAACTGCACTGTGTAACGAATTGACCTGTACGATCGGTATGCAAGACGTTTTTCACTGTACCTCGGTACAAGTGACAATAATAAACCAATACCAAAGCGAGCTCCCAAGGGCAGAAATTTGAAAATGTTCACAAAGAATAGAGTAATCCAGCAAGAACTGTATAATCAGATTGTAAAATAGCCTGGGGTGAAACAGTGGTGCAGCTGGTAGAGCCACAACCTCATCATTCCAGCGACCTGGGTTCAACCCTGACCTCCAGCACCATCTGTGTGGAGTTTGCACGTCCTGCCTGTGACCGTGTGGGTTTCCTCCGGGTGCTCCAGTTTCCTCCCACATCCCAAAGACGTACGGGTTGGTGGATTATTTGGCCGCTGTAAATTGCCCCTGGTGTGTAGGTAAGCAATAGAATCTAGGGGAGAATGATTGGGAATGTGGGGAGAATAAAATGGGATTGGGGTAATGGGTGTTTGATGGTCAGCACAGAGTTAATGGGCTGAAGGTCCTGTTTCTTAGCTGCATCTCTCCACGATTCTACAAACAAAATTGTAGAAACCAGCAAAAGATAATTAAAATGAGTAAAAATTGAGAAAATAGAAAGTAAGAGTAAACTAGCAAAGACAAAAGAGACAGATTAGGAGAATTCCTACAAATATTAAAAAAAAGCAAGTGGCAAAAGTAAACATTAGCTCTTGGAAGCCAAGAGAAAGGAATTAGTAACAGGAAATGAGGAAATGGCAGAGAGCTTACACAAATATTTTGTCTGTCTTCACAATGGGAGATACTGAAAGCAGACCAAAATTAGATGAACAGTTCAATTACACTGCTGTTCCTTGGGAAGATGGATTGCACTCTGGGTTGCTTTGCACCACCGCAGAAATCTGCCTGGGCATTTCCAGAGGCAGGTTGTCACCCGTGCACCCTGACAGGATCTTCACAGAATAACATCGTTGCCCACACCATGCTCCTTTTTAAGCGACGTGGTGGTATTTGGATTGGGATGTTCCTGGAGCAACCTCTGGCAGTGACTCCTGGGGGCAACTAGATTTCACAACCGCTGTTTGAAATGAAACAACTGATGGGAAAATCAACAACTTCCCTTGCACCTCTCCATCCCACGCCTGCATTGCACCAAACCATGACAACTAAGGAGACCACATGGGATCTACAGATTCTGATTCAGTTAGGGCAGGAGGGGTACATTCTTCTTACACCATTGTTGCTTGGAGTTCTCCAAGCTCCAAGATGCTCACAGCTTTCCTGGATTCTTTTTCTCCCTGGTGGAGGAACTCCCAGGAGTCCACTGGGATATTACATTCCCCTCTCCTGACCCCCACCCAGAGGAAGTTTCAAGAGGAGATTGAGGGGTGACTTTATAAAGGTGTATAAAACTATGAGGGGAATAGATAGGACGAATGCATATAGGCTTTCTCCCCAAGAAAAGGCAATTAAAAACTAAAGGCCATAGGTTTAAAGAGAGAGGGGAAAGACTTACAAAGGAGCTGAGGGGCAACTTCTTCATGCAGAGGGTGGTGCGTATATGAAATGAGCTATCATATCAGGAAGTGGTTGAGGCAGGTACGATAACAACATTTAAAAGACATTTGGATAAGTACATGGATAGGAAGGGTTTAGAGGGATATGGACCAAACACAGGCGAGTGGGACTAGCTTGGTGGGCACCATAGTCAGTATAGACGAGTTAGGCCAAAAGGCCTGTTTCTATGCTGTATAACTCTATGACTATGGCATACTTGAAGCATTTTCCTTACCTTCCTGGTAACTTTTTCCCCCCCAATGACAGGGTTCGGAGTGGAGTGCCTGTTTCAGGAGTCGGGAAATAGCATACTGATGATGTGGTCCACTCAGAGTTGGCAGAGTGTCATTGGAGCTGGAATGTGAGCATATTGGCTCGGCAGAGTCAACATCTGGGACTCTCCAAGACCAATATCCCAAAGCATTTTTCCATTGCTCTGAGGAGCCCATTTTAAGATCTCTGGAATGGGTCTCGACCCCACAACTTCCACCTCAGTGGAGTTGCAGGCTTAGTCATCATTATCTAATGTTGACAGCACCTTAGTAAAGCACCTAGCACTTCTAGCCAGGCTCCAGAGATGTCATATTGAACCGTATTTCTCCAGAATAAAAAGGTATAAAGCAAACTTTTAATCAAAAGGGAGATAAGGTGTGTACAATTCAATGGCTTTACCCAATATCTAGCACCAGTTTTATCAAGTCAATAGCTAATTAAGGTTATCTGCAAAATCATAGAAATCATAGAACAGTACAGCACAATACAGGCCCTTCAGCCCACAATGTTGTGCCGCCCTTTAAACCTCACCTTAGACTATCTAACCTCTACCTCCCCCATATCCCTCTATTTTAAATTCCTCCATATGCTTATCTAGCAATCTCTTGAATTTGACCGATGTACCTGCCTCCACCACCACCTTTGTTATTTCTTTTGTTATTTATCTTTGTTATTTCTAGACTTTGACAATTACAAGAATCTCTTGTCAGGGACACCCAACTTCCACCTTCAATAAACTTCAGCTCATCCACGTCTCTACCTGTCTATGTCCTAATTGTCCTTCCCTACCTAGAATTTGCTCAAGCCCTTCAATCCAGAGGTAACTATGCTTCTCCAGTTGCAGACTCTTGCAATGTCCTTTTTAATTGCACTACTATGGATGATTGTAACTTCAACTGCTGCAGGCCTAAAGCTCTGGACGTCTCAAACTTCATCTTACTATCTTTCTTTCATTCTTTCACATGCACCTTAAAATCTTGGAATTTATCTTTGGTTTTCTGGACACCTGAAAGACAACCAATTAAGGATGAACAATAAAACTAAGTGCAGGCCTAGTGCTCAGTTTCAATTGATCTTGATTTAGTTAAACTGACAGAAATAAGGGGAAAGAGGGGCACTTTAGACAAAGCTTGAATTTAATTTTAACACCAAAATGGGATGTTGGCAAAGAGCCAACTTGGAATGGGAAGCCTTTTCTTAATTAAACCTACAAAAGCACCAGACTTTGTTAAGGTTAAATCTTGACTATTTGATTACACAGCCACTGCTTGGCATCAAACTCCCTGAGGGAATAATAGATCTTGGCTCAGGATGCTGACTCAAAAACTATCTTGCCTCGTACAGATGCATCAAGTATCCTTAGTTACTTGATTCAGATCTAAAGTTGCATTCAGAGCAAGAATGTTGGGAGGAGATTTAATTGAGCTGTACAAGATTATGAAGGTTTGGTTGGGGGTAAATTTTCTTCTTAGGCAGTCCACTGGGATCAAGGGCATTTCGCTTCCATTGTAATTCTGAGGTGATTGATGGTGACAGACTCTTCCACAGGCTGTGGCTGATGGGTGGGCAGGTTGGTAAATTGGAGGAGGTACACTCCTTCGACCATTTATCCAGATCCTCTGAACTCCTGATGCATGGCCTCAAGACCCTCAATACCACTCTCAAGGCTCCTTCTCCATTTTTTTTTCATGGTCCAGATATTCCCAAGAATTGGTGGAGATGTTGCATTTTTCCAAGGAGGCTTTGAGCACATCCTTAAATCTTTTCCTGCCCATTTGGTAATCTCAGTTTGGGCATGCTCATAACACAGGAACAACTGGTACACTAAGATAAGCAAAGCAGAGTTTTAAGGTGAATAAGCAAATGGCGTGCATGTCTGTGGCCGTTTCTGGTGCGAAATGCAAGGATATTCTTGCTTTATGCAGAGAATGGTTATAATCTGGAACTCACTGCCTGTAAAATTACTGTAAATAGAACATAGCACAGTACAGCACAGGAACAGGCCGTTCAACAAACTAATTAAACTAACCCCTTCTGCCTACACAATGTCCATGTTCCGCCAATCTCTGCATATAAATGTTCCTATCTAAGAGCCTCTTAAACACCTCTATCGTATCTGCCTCCTCCACCACCCCTGGCTCTGCATCTCGCGCTCCCACCACTCTGGTAAAAATAAACTTGCCTTGCACATCTCCTTAGATCTTACTCCCTCTTACCTTAAATGCATGTCCCCTAGGATTAGACATTATGACCCTGGGAAAAAATACGAGCTGTCTACTCTAGAGAAACAAAGGACTGAGATGCTGGAATCCATATGAAAATCACGATGATGCTGGAGGAACTCAGCAGGCCAGGCAGCATCTGTGGAGAAAAGCAGGCAGTCAACATTTCAGATCAGGACCCTTCTTCAGGGCTGAAGATAGGAAAAGGGGAAGCCCATTATATAGGAGGGAAAAGCAGAGCAGTGATAGGTGGACAAAAGAGGGGAGGCGGGGTGGGCACAGGGTGGTGATAGGTAGATGCAGGTAAGAGACGGTGATGGGCAGGTGTGGGGGAGGAGACGAGAGCAGATCCACAGGGGGATGGGTCAAAGGTAAGGAGAGAGAGAGAATAAGGACTAGGAAAGGGAAGAAGAGAAGAAGCGTGGTGGGGTGGGGGAGGCGGGTTTGTGGGGAAGGTGGGGTGGGGATTACCTGAAGTGGGAGAATTCGATATTCATGCCATTAGGCTGCAAGGTTCCAAGACGGAAAATGAGGAGCTGTTCCTCCAGTTTGCACTTGGAATTCTCCTGGCAGTGGAGGAGGCCGAGGACTGACATATCAGTGATAGTGTGGGTGGGGGAGCTGAAGTGACCGGCAACGGGAACATGCAGGTCGCAGTTAGGGACAGAGCGCAGGTGTTCTGCGGACCAGTTAACTAGTCTGTGTTTGGTCTCATCAATGTGGAGGAGGCCTACTGTCTGCTCTATCAGTGTCTCTCAATCTTATAAACCTCAGGTCTCCCTCAGCCCCTCCAGAGAAAACAACCATAGTTTATCTAACCTCTCCTTAAAGCTCATACCCTCTAATCCAGACAGCATCCTGGTAAACCTCTTCTGCACCCTCTCCAAAGCCTCCACATCCTTCCTATAATAGGGCAACCAGAATTGAATGCAATATTCCAGATGCAGCCTAACCAGAGTTTTATAAAGCTGCAACATAACTTCCTGACTCTTGAACTCAGTGCCTCAACTAGTAAAGGCAAGCATGCCATACGCTTTCTTTACCACCTTATCAACATGTACGGCCAAAAGAAAACCAGAAAGTCACTAGAGGGAAAATAGCTTGCAGAGCTACGGGGCATAGACGGGGCTGGAATTAACTGGATTGTTCTTCAAAGAGCCAGCATGGATTGGACGAGCAGAATGGCTTCCTGTGATGTAATGGATCCACACATCTGATTCTAAAAGTAAGGAGATGTGAAAACCACAAAGGACAACAGTGGAGTCACCAGAGACGCAAGAAATTCTGCAGATGCTGGAAGCTGGAGCAACACAACAAGTGCTGGAGGAACTCAGCAGGTCAGGCAGCATCCATGAGGGAATAAACAGTCGACGTTTTGGGCCGAGACCCCTCATTGGGACTGGAAAGGAAGAGGGCAGAAGCCAGAATCAGGTCGGGGTAGGGACAGTAGTGCATGCAGGCAGGTGATGGGTGAGTTCAGGCGATAGGCGAGTCTGGGTGAGAGGGGGAAGGTAGGTGGGTGAGGGAGGAGGGGGTGGTGGGCGAGGGGGGGAGATGTAATAAGCTGAGAGGTGATAGGTAGAGGAGGCCAAGGGCTGAAGAAGGAGGAATCTGGTAGGAGAGGGCAGTGGACCATGGAATAAAGGATGGGGGAGGGGAGGAGAGGAGATGGGCAGGTCATCAAGGCAGGGGAAGGCAGCCACAGGAATAAGGGAAGACAGAGAAGTGGGGGGGGGAGGGGAAGAAACAGAAAGGGTGGGGTTACCAGAATCGATGTTGAGGCCATCAGGTAGGAGACTCCCAAGGCGGAATATGAGGTGTTGTTCCTCCAACCTGCGTCTGACAACATGGCAGTAGAGGAAGCCATGGATAGACACGTCAGTATGGGAGTGGGATGTGGAATTGAAGTGGCTGGCCACCAGGAAGTCTTGGCTGTTGTGGTGGATGGAGCGAAGGTGCTTGTCAAAGCTCAACAGATCAAGACTTCAACCTTCCTCAGGCTTGTGGTCATCCAGAACTGGGGAAAACCAAGGAGGAGGAAAAGGAACTCTGTCAGCTTAGGACACATTGTGTCACAATAGGTTACAGGGCAAAAGGTTTAAGGTGAGGGGTTAGAGTTTCAAAGGGGACGTTAGATCTAGAAATGATGTTGGTTCTTCGGAAGTCAAGAATGAGGCAAAAATCTTATGGTTACAGCCGTTTTATTAGATGTTCATCATAGTACAGGTCAGACAGGGTCAGCCAGAAGTAACTGAACTGTAACTGTCAGAAAGGAACACGAGCACGTGCTCCCATTTTATACTGCAACACCAGTCAGACTAGTCCCAGATAAGGAACCTGTGAGCAGTGACTGATTCACACTTTAGCTTTGCAAACAGAGAAACTAAAGTAATATAGAACCAAAATATACCACGTTACTAAAAGTTTACAGACAAACGGGTGATTATACAAACATTTAAGAACATAAAAAAAGCTAAAACTAGAAGGAAACTAGACCCTAATCCAACAGGGATCTGAGGGATAAGCTTTTTACACAGTGGTTGACATCTGAAACATGAGGAGGTGGTGAAATCAGATACAATCATTACGTTTGGGAGGCATTTCGGCAGACAAATGGGCAAGGCATAGAAGGATATGGACTTAATGCGGGCAAATGGGATTAGTGTAGATGGGCAAAATGGTCAGCATTATTGTGATGGGCCGAAGGGCCCATTTGTGTGCTGTACGACTCCATGACTCAGGCTTATTCTGACAGATCACTGAACTGATCGATTGTTGACTCCCACTTCCCTCCCTAACCCTCATATCTCTCGATTTCCCCAGGAGTCCATTTGGCCCTTTGTGTCCTGTTCTGGGTGAATCATGGCTCTGGTCAGCTGATCACCAACAAGCAATGCAGGTGGGAATGGAGTAGATTACTGATCCCAGCCGAGAATTTAGAAACAGGAAAATTGGGATATCTTTCCCAATTTCTGTTCAAAGGAATAAGTAGTAGAAGTAAGAGCTGGGATAGTGGTACAGCAAGAAGTGCTGCTGTCTCACAGCTTCAGGGACCTGGGTTCGATCCTGACCTCGGGTGCTGTCTTGTGAGGTTTGCACGCTTTCCCCGTGACCGCACGGGTTTCCCCCGGGTGCTCTGGTTTCTTCCCACATTATAAAGACGTGCTGGTCAGTAGCTTTGCTGTAAGTTATCTCCAGTGTGGCTGGGCGGCAGGACTGGCAGGGTGAAAGCGATGGCCGTGCGAGAGAGAATAGATTTCCAGGGAATTGTGGGGGAATTGGACAGATGGAAATCTGAGAGCCAGCATAGACTCGATGGGCTGAATGAACGTCTTCCATGCCATAACACCGGGTAGGGGAGTCCAAAACTAGAGGGCATTGGTTTAACATGAGAGGGGAAAGATTTAAAAAGAGGGACCTGAGGTTCAACTTTTTCCACACAGGGGGTGGTGGGTATGTGGAGCACATTGCTAGAGGAAGTGGTAGAGACGGGTACAATTACAACATTTAAAAGATATTTGGACAGGTACATGGATAGTAAAAGTTTAGAGGGCCAAACATAGGCAAATGGGACTAACTGGGTTGGGTAACTTGTTTGGCATGAACGGGTTGGGCCAAAGGGCCTGTTTCCATGCTGTATAGCTCTATGACTATGATAATATCAGAATATTGGAGTGATATTGAGGTTTAATCTAAGGTCTTCATGGTTATGAAAGAACTTAACAAGGAAGACCCAGTCAACGCCAAGAAGTCAAAAATAAACTGGTCACCAATAAATCCAATTGGAAATACAAGAGGAACTTCACAAACCCAGAGCTGTTAGAATGTTGAACAGTTTGCACAGTACAAATTATTTAAGTCATTTCACAGGAGCATATTCAAACAAAGACATTTAATACCCCAAGGCACACAAGGCAGTATTAGAGAGTATGGGTAACAATCGAGGTGGAGATGATTGGGGAGGGAATTCTAGGTTGTCGGGCTCAGGCAGCTGAAGGGCCCGACACTCTGGACAAATAGGTATGGAATGAAGGAAAAACTGGATAACTGCGGGAGAGAAAGGAATAAATTACATTGACAGGACTAAGTAGAACAAGTGGGATGGTATGTCTATGGGCCAATGGCTTTATTCTGTCAGAGCAAAGAAAATATCATAGCAACATAAAGGAGAAACTTTTTTTGCTGCTGGTGGTGGTGGGGGAGTGGTGGGTTGGTCAGTAGCTGAAGGATACAGATTAAAGGCCAATTGGCTAAAGAACCAGTAGGGAGATAGGAAGACACAACGGTGGCAGAGCAGCTATATTAATGGGCCAGTAGACTAGGAAACTGATGAATGATCTGTGGATGAGAGTTCAAATCCCACCACAGGCACTGGGAATTGAACATCAGTTCTTAAAACAAATCTTGAATGCAAAAGTTGGTGACCAAATGATTTTAAAAAGTGGTCTTGTTTACAAACAAGCTTGAGTAGGAGGAATCAAGGGATATGGGGCTGGTGTAGGAAAGTGGCACTGAGGTAAAGGATCAGCCCTTGAATGGAGGAGCAGATTTTAGGGACGGTACAGACAACTCCTACTTCTACTACATGCACCAAAGAAAGCATCCTATCTGGATGCATCACAGCTTGGTATGGCAACTGCTCTGCCCAGGACCACAAGAAACCGCAGAGAGCTGTGGACACAGCTCAGCACATCACGGAAACCAGCCTCCCTTCCATGGACTCTGTCTATACTTCTCACTGCCTCAGTAAATCAGCCAACATAATCAAAGACCCCACCCACCCTGGACATTCTCTCTTCTCTCCTTCCCATCAGGCAGAAGATACAAAAGCCTGTAAGCATATACCACCAGGCTCAAAGATAGCTTCTATTCAGCTCTTATAAGAATATTGAACGGTCCCCTAGTACAATAAGATGGACTCTTGACCTCACAATCTACTTCATTATGGCCCTTGCACCTTATTGTCTGCCTGCACTGCACTTTCTCTGTAACTGTAACTCTTTATTCTGTATTCTGTTATTGTTTTCCCTTGTACTTCCTCAATGCACCGTTGTAGTGAAATGATCTGTGTGGATGGCAAGCAAAACATACTTTTTCCACCGTGCCTCAGTGCATGTGACAATAATAAACCAATTTACCAATTTTTTTCTACCATGGCAGAAATTGGTGATAACTTATCCAGATTTGACTTAGGAATTACATGCCACTGGGATTCTGAAGCTCTAGTCAACATGTCAGGGATCAGTTTTACCTTGAAAGCTGTAAACCTGCTATTTCAAGCTTTATGATTACAGTATATAGTTCAATCACCTGCTGATGTTCAATGCATTGGTTCAGTGAAAGAACTCCATTTTCATCCACAGTCTTCACTTCCAAAATAAATATAACTGTCAATCTGCAAATAGCACGATCCCACAAAATCATATGATAAAGATAGTCCTTTTTTAGAGATGCTGATTAAAGAATATAAACACAGGGTCACTTTAAGAACTGTCTAGATTCATTATGCCATGTTCCAGCACAATTGAAGTTCACAATATATACAGAATCTACTCTATTATTTTACTCAGTCACATTAACCGTGGTTTGAAACCACAGGTTTACAGTTTCCAATGGAAAATAGTTGGAATGGGATGATAGTTCCAGAATCCCACTGGAATTTTATAACTGTAAATCAGTGACCCTGAATATTGCACCTTCCTTAAAAAAATAACAATTTTAAATTTGGTGTCACTGGCTGGGACTTTTGCTCCATTCTAATCTCTGGGAATTATAAACACGATTCCCTGCCAATAGAAGATTAGGTTGAAGGATTGGAATTACAATGCTGTTGCCTAGTCCCTGATCTGATTTCATGTTAAACAGGGTTCACTGATAGTTGTGGATTATTAATGAATAGCTCTTTATGAGAATAAATGATATCAGCTTAAATAATTGGCAACTTTCATTTCTGGTCTGTTGGTTAGAAATTACTTCTATGTTGCTTGGCAAACTATGTAGAAAATCTAAGCTGACAGTGGGGGAGTGCCACCCTGTCAGAGTTGAGAACATTTAGACTGCACATCAACTTGAAGTGCACCAACACCTGTACTTCCTCAGGAGGCTAAAGAAATTTGGGATGTCCCTGTTGACCCTCAATTTTTAATCAATGCACCATAGAAAGCATCCTATCCACAGGCATCACGGCTTGGTAAAGCAACTTCTCTGCCCGAGACCACAAGAAACCACAGAGAGTTGTGGACACAGTCCAGCACATCACAAGAACCAGCCTCCCCTCCATGGACTCTGTCTATACTTCTCACTGCCTTGGTAAAGCAACCAATATAATCAAAGATCCCACCCACCCTGGACATTCTCTCTTCTCCCCCCTCCCCATCAGGCAGAAGATACAAAAGCCTGAAAGCACGTACCACCAGGCTCAAGGACAGCTTCCATCCCACTGTTATCAGACTCTTGAACGGACCTCTCCTATGCTAAAAGATGAACTCTTGGTCTCCCAATCTCATCGTGGCCCTTGCACTTTGTCTACCTGCACTGCACTTACTGTGTAACTGCAATACTATATTCTGCATTCTGTTTTCCTTTGCACCAGCTCAATGTAATTATGTACGGCATGATCCGTCCGGACGGCACGCAAACAAAAGCCTTTCAGTGCATCTCAGTACATGTGACAATAATAAACCAATCCATGAAGCCATAAATAGCAATCTTTGTACTTCATGGCAAAAACTTACAAACTCCAACCTTCTGAATAAAATCCATTGAGCACCCTCACTGGGGTCAGTGAACCACAGGTTTTGCCAAATCTATCGGCAAGTATTTAGGAAGCAAGTGGAGAAGATACCCAACAGCACAGGTTCAGAGTACAAAAATAGGAAAGTTGTATAGGGCTTCAGTGAGAATACTGCATACAGTTTTGGTCTCCTCATTTAAGGATGGATTTCCTTTCATTGGAGGCAGTTCAGAGAACTGGCTTTCCTGGGATTAAGGGTTGATTAATGAGGGATGTTTGAGCAGATTGGGCTTGTAATCAGTGGAATTCAGAAGAATGAGATGCAGCCAATAGAAATATCCTGTTTGTCTGACTAGTTAAAACACACTCATAAATAATTTTAAGACAAGGATGAGAAATGTCCAGTTTTTGCAGACATTGAGGATTTAACCCAGCAAGACACATCACTGCTTGGGCAGGGCCATCCGTATCTCCATGATCCCATAAAACTCCAAGCACAGTGGTCAAATTAACCCTCTTGGCCCTCCAGGATACACTGTCTGCTGCCGACAGCCTACATGCAAGAAGGCTTACAGAAATTTAAGACAGATGAGGCCATTTAACCTTTGTCCGGATGAAGGGTCTCAACCCAAAAGTCGACTGTCTATTTGCCTCCACAGATGCTGCCCGACCTGCTGAGTTCCTCCAGCACCTTTTTTGATGCTCCATATTCCAGCATCTGCTGTCTCTTGCATCTCCATTTAACCCTCTGGTCCACGAAGGCCAAATAAAAACAGCTACCCAACCTAATCCTACTTCTCAGCTTCTGTCTGCAGTTGTGCAGAATACAGTTCTCAGGAACACATCCGCATTCTTAAACATAAAGAGGGCTCTTACCTCCACCGCCCACACAGGCAGTGTGTTCTTGACACCCACCACACCTCAATAATTCTTCTACTGATTACTTTAAATCCACACATTCAACTTACTGACCTCTTTGCTGAGGGAATTAAGCTTTTCTAATTCAGCTCAAGTCTTTCAAATTAAATAAACCTCAATCAAATCTCTCAGTCTCCTGTGTTCTGAACACCTTATCAATCACCCATTCCCATCCCAACCCAGTTTGGCCAATCCTTCCTCCTCCTACCTGAACATCCACCAGATCTGGTAACATAGTTATAAATCTCCTCTGGTCCTTCCTGTAAATCCAGAGAAGCGTGAGGTGGTACACTTTGGAAGGACAAACTCCAAGGCGGAATACAAGGTAAATGGCAGGATTCTGGGCAGTGTGGAGGAGCAGAGGGATCTGGGGGTTCATATCCACAGATCATTGAAAGATGTCTCACAGGTGGATAGGGTAGTTAAGAAAGCTTATGGGATGTTAGCTTTCATATGTCGTGGGATTGAGTTTAAGAGCCGCGAGGCAATGATGCAGCTCTACAAAACTCTGGTTAGACCACACTTGGAGTACTGTGTCCAGTTCTGGTCACCTCATTATAGGAAGGATGTGGAGGCGTTAGGAAGGGTGCAGAGGAGATTTACCAGGATGCTGCCTGGATTAGAGAGTGAGTATGGATTATGAGGAGAGACTAAAGGAGCTAGGGCTTTACTCATTGGAGAGAAGGAGGATGAGAGGAGACATGATAGAGGTGTACAAAATATTAAGAGGAACGGATAGAGTGGACAGCCAGTGCCTCTTTCCCAGGGCACCAATGCTCAATACAAGAGGGCATGGCTTTAAGGTAATGGGTGGGAAGTTCAAGGGAGATGTCAGAGAGAGGTTTTTCACCCAGAGAGTGGTTGGTGCATGGAATGCGCTGCCTGGGGTGGTGGTGGAGGCTGATACGTTGGTCAAGTTCAAGAGGTTGTTAGATAAGCATATGGAGGAATTTAAGATAGAGGGATATGTGGGAGGAAGGGGTTAGATAGTCTTAGGTGTGCTTTGAAGGTCGGCACAACATGGTGGGCCGAAGGGCCTGTATTGTTTTATGGTTCTAAAGCCATGACCAGAACTGCAAATGGTGCCCTAGCGGTAGTCTATCCAGAACAGAGAAGGAATATTCTGGATGGGATTAGGGACTGAGTCCACGCGTTGGGAGCACACAGTGGTAGCAGGGGTGCACCGTATCGCAAACTACCCACAAGTAGTTAGATGGACACTTGAAATGCCATGGTGTACAAGGCTGAGGGCCAAGTTATGGATAGATAGTTGATGGCCAGTGTCGGATCCAGTTATTTTTGAATCCACAGGTTCTTTCAGGAGTCCAAGAATGAGTTGAAAACCACCTGGTGCTTCACAAGGTCCTATTGGAAAAGTTTAAAACAAAGAAACAGTCACAGAGCACATGGCACTAGCTTTACTACTAGGAGATGAGCAGAGACAAAGGAAGCAAAATGAGCTGGGGCCAGGCAGGGAGACAGCAAGAGAGAGATAGAGGCAAGAGAGTGATTAATGAAAAACGACACCTTTTATACCTGAGATAAGAGGTACTCCTTAGCTAACAATAGTCCAATCAGAAAACCGATTAGATACCTGTGGCAAAACCAACCAATGAGAAAACACATATTCACCTGATGGACGAACCAATAAGTGAAGAAGCGGCCATTCCTTGTACAGCCACTTGGAGGTGTATTAAACACTATACATACTAAAAAACTACTTAAAACAGTCAAATCCAACACTAGCATGGACATGATGGGCTGATTGGCCCGTTAACATACAAGATGACCCTAAAACCAGAATCGAAGCAAGTCATCCTTGAATCCAAGGGGCTGACTAAGATGATGCTGGTAATGTAAAATAAAAGCAGAAAATGCTGGAAACACTCAACAGGACAGGCAGCATCTGTGGAGAGAGAAACAGTGTGAATGTTTCAGGTCAAAGACTCTCAATTTTCAACGTAAAATGTTGACCGTTTCCAGCATTTTCTGCTTTTATTGAAGAAGAATCCAGCAAGTGGTTCATGCAGATCAGTGTGTGGCCAAACCCGGACTTCCAAGTGCACTCTCCCACAAGTACATGACCAATCTGTGCTATGAATTAATGAATGTGCATTTGTCATCAACACCACATCCCTTTCACTTAAAACCCCGCACACAAACAGAAAATTTCAGCCACAGCCTCGAGGCCTCTGGTGAAACTGTCCCAATACAATTCTGTCAACTTCACTACCGTCTAGCTCTGCCATGGAAAAACTCTAAACTTCTTTGCAATAATATTTGGACAGATTGACATCTCAGGAGGTGCATAATATTTTCAAACAAAGAAATATTCACATTAGTGCTGTCCTCGTCATCCTCGGAATGTAACTTAGAACAAAAGGAAGCACAGAGTCAATCTTCTGGCCAAATTTGGGAGCTTAGCCATAGTGCTGATAAATGAGCTGTCGGCAGAAAACAATGTATAGAGGCCCAACTCCTCTTCAGTGCTGCAGCCTTTGCATTAACTTAGACAGGAAATACTTGCACTTTTATACTTGTTTCACATCATAATGAAGCCAAAATCCAAATCAAGAATCAACTTCCGATTCCAGGATTGCCCAGGGTCTGACACTGAGGCAGTCTTTACAGTTTGGTAAGTAGATAGATATCTTTATTGGTCACATGTACATCGAAACACACAGTGAAATGAATCTCGTGTAGTGTTCTGGGGGCAGCCCGCAAGTGTCGCTACACTTCCGGCACCAACGTAGCATGCCCACAACTTCCTAATCTGTACGTCTTTGGAATGTGGGGGGAAACTGGAGCACCCGGAGGAAACCCACGCAGACACAGGGAGAACATACCAACTCCTTACTGACAGCAGCCGGAATTGAACCCGGGTCGCTGGCGCTGTAAAGCGTTACGCTAACTGCC
This sequence comes from Pristis pectinata, assembly GCF_009764475.1. Classification (NCBI taxonomy): domain Eukaryota; kingdom Metazoa; phylum Chordata; class Chondrichthyes; order Rhinopristiformes; family Pristidae; genus Pristis; species Pristis pectinata. The sequence goes on from NC_067429.1 coordinate 6,978,567, forward strand.
ACACTACCATGCCTGCCGATTATTAAACATGCTCCCCCCTCAACCCCTTCTGAGTTATAGGGGGAGGTTGGCTAGGCTCGGTCTTTATTCCTTGGAATGTAGGAGAATGGGGGGCAACCTTACAGAAGTGTTTAAAATTACAAGAGGCATAGTTAAAGTGGACGGTAACAGTCTTTTCCCCAGGGTAGGGGAGTCCAAAACTAGGGGGGCATAGGTTTAGGGTGAGAGGGGAAGACTTAAAGGGACCCAAGGGGCAACTTTTTCTTGCAGAGGGTGGTGAGTATATGGAACGAGCTGCCAGAGGAAGTGGTTGAGGCAGGTTCAATAGTATCATTTAAGAAGCACTTGGACAGGTACATGGAGGGGTGGGGCTGGCCAACCTCTCCCTGTAACTCAGGCCCTCTAGTCCTGACAATGTCCCCGTAATTCTTTTCTGCTCTCTTTCCAGTGCAGCCAACCTCTGCGACTACAAGTCAGCCAACACCAAGTCTCGGTAACCAATCACTCCTACATAGTAATCAGGACTGCTCTCCAGTAACTGACCCTTCCTACCCAATAACCAACAACCCTCCCCACCTCCCTCCCTTTAGTCCCTGCTCCACCTTCCTCTCCTATTAGATTCCATCATCTTCGGTCCTTTGTCGCTTCCACCTATCACCTCCCAGCTTCTGCCGCCATTCCCGCTCTCCCCTCCCCATCTGCCTGTCACCTCCTTCCCCCCTCACCTGGATCCACCTATTAGTTGTCAGCTTTTGCTCCACCTCTTCCCTCCACCTTTTCACACTGGCCGTCTCACCTCTATCCTTCAGTCCAGATGAAGGATCTCAACCGAAAATGCTGCCTATTTCCCTCCATAGATGCTGCCTGACCTGCTGAGTTCCTCCAACTTGTTCCTCCGCTTGTTGTTCAAGATTCCAGCATCTGCGGTCTCTTGCCTCTCCAACCAACAACCCTTGCCTAGTGACTACCTCTCAGAAAGAAGCTCCCTCCCCCTTGCAATAGTCAACTTCCTTCGCTCTTCACCCGAGAGTCATGGAGAGATACACCACAGAAACAGGCCTTCATGCCACCCAAACACCCATTTACACTAATCCAACATTAATCCGATTTTAATTCCATTCTCCACACATTCCCGTCAATTCCCCCCAGATTCTACCATTCACCTACGCACTAGGGACAATTTAAAGTGGCCCATTAATATACCAACCCACATGTCTTTTGGCTGTGGGAGGAAACTTGAGCACCCAGGGGAAGCCCACACAGTCACAGGGAGAACGTGCAAATTCCACGCAGAGAGCAGCAGACGTCAGGATTGAACCCGGGTCTCCGGCATGGCGAGACAGTGACTCTGCCAGCTGTGTTACTACCTCCTCCTCCCAGTAACAGACTACTGCTTTCCCCAGTGAGCCCTACCCTGCCGCCTTGCAGTAATTTGCATCCCTGCTACCACCCCAGGTATCTGGACCTCAAGATCCCGTTTTTGTTTACAGTGCCTGGAAGAACTTCAGCCCAGGCTTCCAGCTGTGTTTCCACTTCCAGGGTCAATCGGACACCACAGTTTGTTACAAGGGAGGCTGTTCCCCATGCAATAGAAATTCATGCACCACATGGAAGCAGAAATTATTTGTAATGATCTTCCACTGTCAATCCTGACATTATCCTGGTTTTGAAGACCATTCAGTTTCAATTAATAAAAAATTCCCACCCACCACCATTCTGTTGACTTCCTCCACTGCAATTAGAGAACTGGGCTATTCAGATAAACAAGTCCCAAGTCCAATCTGTGGCAGATGCCAGCCAGTGTTGGCTAGGGTGGTCCAATTGGTCATCATTGGCTGGACCTTAGTGTCTTATTCCTCTCAGAAAGAAGCTCTCTCCCCCTTGCGATAGTCAACTTTCATCACCCTTCACCCATTAGATAGTGTCACTTAAATGGTGGCGTTTAAGAGGCTTTCAGATAGACACATAAATATGCAGGGAATAGAGGGATATGAATCGTGTGCAGGCAGAAGAGATTTAGTTTAATTTGACATTGTGTTTGGCACAGATATCGTGGGCTGGAGGGCCTGTTCTGTTCTATGTTCCAGGTACGAGTCAGGACTGCTGCAGATGCAACATCAGACTCTGAAATCTAAGTCTCACTGACAGATTCGGAATTCCAAATGTGTCATCTATCACTCTCAGGCTCACAGGGATTTCAATGGGGATTGTATGGAGTTACAGAGTGAAGCAGCACAGCAACAGGCCCTTTGGCCCAACTTGTCCATGCCGACCAAGTCGCCTCCCGAACTAGTCCCATTATTATTTTGCTATAGCTTAGCATGCATTTGGAGCTTTTCTTGGTATTTTAAGTGATTTACTTCATTTTTGTAATCTGTAACATTTTAAATGTCTCTGACCATCTGAAAATATTAAAAATGTATTCAATTTTAACAGTAGGCAAAGCTAGAGGTGAGACTTTGCCGGCTGTCAATGTCTTAGGGGAATTTTAGTGATGGGGCTTCCTCATTTGTCTGAAGGCCCTGCTGTCCTCCAGTGTACCAGGCTTCAGGTCAGCAGGATTGTCCCTCAGCATCCAGACCAGCCAAGCATGGGACTGGGAGCGCCCGTGAGCAGGGAGACCTGTCAGGGAATGTTGGGTGGACAGTGGTGTGAAAGGACTGGACCAGCAATGTCCAGCTCATTATTCCTCAGATAAGGAGGGTGGTGGTAGAAATCGACTGGGGTTTAAGACAAAATAAATAGGGTTGCCCCTTAAACTCAGCCTGGAGAATCACTGTGGACTGTGGGAATGGAGTCAGGCATAAAAGTGTAAGAAAGTAGAAGCAGGAGTGGGCTATTTAGCCCCTACAAGGCTGCCCCATCATCCAATAGGATCATGGCTAATCTGCCCCAGGCCTCATCTCTTCTGTGCCAGGTCCCCACTGCCCTGTATTGCCTGATTTTTCAAAAATGTATCAGTTTTCTCTTTAAATACCAACCCCTCCCTCCTGCCCCCACAGTGATCTGGTCTCCACTTTCATCCAGGGGATGTGGAGCCCAGATCACTGTGAAGTGATCTAGCTGAGAACTGCAGGGATTCTGAGAAGAAATCCCTACACAACTCAGTGCTAAATGACCGACTCCCAATCTGGTAGTGATGTCTCCCCATTGGAGATCCTCCCACTAGTGGGAACATCTTGACATCTACTTTGTCGTGCTCCCAAGGATCTTACGATTCAATGAAATCACCCCTTCGTGCTTCTGAACTCCAAAGAATACAGATACAATTTCTTTGGCCACTCACGTGTCTGCAACTTTGTGGACAACCCATTGACAGTTATCGTCCAAGCTCCTGATGCATGATGGGAAGTCACTGGAGTTTGTTATCAGAGGTTGCTGAACATGCAATGTGACCATGTCAAACCCAGTCACTACTAGTGGAAGAAAGAACTGGAGGGGTGAGGTAACAATGCAAATAAAATTAAACTATTCAATCACTTGGAAAGACCAAACCATTCTCTTGGTTTCTGTCACAAACCCCATTCCCTCCCCCTGAAATACAAGCAGAAAATGTCAGAAATACAAGGCAGGTCAGGCAGTAGCCGTGGAGAGAGAAGCAGATCTGATATGACTTGCAATGTACTTCCAGCATATTCTGCTTTTAATTCAGATTTCGAGCATCTACGGTGCTTTGTTTTCTTTCTCGCAAGTGAGCATCTAAACCTCAAACGGAATCATCGTGTTATATTGGAGGCTTTGGTCATATATCTGCCCCGTTTCCAGCAGGGTAACATCACCTGAATCCACCCCTGCCTCACCTACCACTGAAAGCCTCATCCCCGTCCTCATTCCTGAACTGACTCTTCCACGGTAGTGTAGCGGTTAGCGTGACGCTATTACAGCGCCAGAGATCCAGGTTCAATTCCCGCCACCGTCTGTAAGGAGTTTGTACATTCTCCCCATGTGTCTGCGTGGGTTTCCTCCGGGTGCTCCGGTTTCCTCCCACATTCTGAAGACGTACAGGTTAGGAAGTTGTGGGCGTGCTATGTTGGCGCTGGAAGCGTGGCGACACTTGCGGGCTGCCTCCAGAACACTCTACGCAAAAGGTGCATTTCACTGTGTGTTTCGATGTACATGTGACTAATAAAGAAATCTTCTCTCTTATCTTTTCCCTGTGCTAGAGGTTGTCTGCGTCTTAATCGGGACCATGTCCTGTTCACCCACCACCCCTGTGACCCACTGACACATACCGACTCCTGGCTAAGCAATGCTGTCAATTTAAAATCTCCAAATTTATTTTCCAATCCCACAACAGCCTCACCCCTAAGATACAAAAGCCCGAAAGCACGTACCACCAGGCTCAAGGACAGCTTCGATCCCTCTGTTATAAGAATATTATCACTTGAGAGACGAGGCACAGAAGGATGCAGACTTAATGCAGGCAAATGGGGGATTAGTGCAGATGGACAAAAAGGTTTGTATAGACATGGTGGACTGAAGAGCCTGTTTCTGTGCTGCACAACTCTACAATGTTTGGCCCTTCAAGTCTATGTTATCTTCCAGAGCAATCCCTCCCACCTTCCCCCCCTCCCCCCACTGCCCCCCACAATCTCCCTGTCCATCAATTCTCCCCTGACTTTCTTATCATCCCAGGGGTAATTTACATCAGCCAACGTACCTTCCAACCAGCACACCCTTGGGATGTAGGAGGAAACAGGAGCACCCAGGGGGAACCCAGTCAGCACGGGGGGGGGGGGGGGGGGGTGGATGTGCAAACTCCACACAGATAGCACCACAGGACAGACTCAAAGTCTAGTCACAGGAGCTACAATACAGCTGCACTACGTGCAACACCACTCTGCCGGCGCACAGTGCTGGGCTTTTAATTGCTGAGGCCCCCCTTCCCAAATCTCTTGACCTCTCTTTCCTCCACTGGGAGGGTGTTTAACGTCCAAACAGCAAAATACTGCAGATGCTGAGAATCTGAAATAAAACAGGTGTTTAAAACCAACCCCTTTCACCAAGCAACAGCCCAGATATTTCCCTTCGGTTGAGCATTTAGTTTTTGTTAGACAACTCTCCTGTTAAAAAAAACCTCGAGGTTTTCCTTACATTAAGCCTGCTATGTAAATGGAGGCTGTAGAACCTCACTGATAATTGAACGCAAGGACAGAGCAGTCAGAGAGATGGATTGCAAGGAAACTTATTGCTCAAAAACATGGAGCAGATGGACGATGGCCCAGCAGGTTACTGGTCCCTCCACACGTTAAGTGTGAATCCATCGTACACTGGTCGAATTCAATCTCCTCCGTGTGTGTGTGTTTTTTTCATCACCTAAGTGACTGCAATCTTTTTACGGAGGCCGTGTATTGAATTAAAAACAAACAGCGAGTGGTTGTCATGGTGTTATATTACAGCACTATTGGGTTTTGTGAGGGGCATGATTTGCTCAGCACCAAATAAATATATAAATAAATGCAGCAATAGGCAGGAGCTTAATGGCTGTAACCAGCTCATGTTTCAGTAGCCTGCTTTATTGTGTCAAAGTCCACTGTATTCTCAGAATTATAGTCTTTTTGGAGCGTTGTCAGTTGTTCTGGGAGGTTCAGAGACAGGAAGCAGGTCTGCACTTCAATTTGCACAGAACATTCAGCTCAGGAGCCTGCCACACCACACACAGCGTATTAAACACCCTGCTATCTTTTGTTTTTTGAAGTCATTTCTTCTCTGTTGGATTGCCATCATTTCAAAATGAGCATTTTGTCCTTTGTTGTTAGAATCATTGTAGCATAGAAGGACATTCAACCCAAGTCTATGCTGTCTGTCAGTAAGGCATTCCCATTTGCAGGCATATTTGCAATTATTTTTGCTCTACGTGCCTTCTGATTCTGTTTCCATCACCTCTCAGACAGCAAGTCCCAGGTCACAGACAAAAAGTCTTGAGGGGTGAAAGATCTTTGTGTCTCCTATATCCTTACATCACAGAAGGAGGCCATTCAGTTCATTGAGACAATGCTAGCCCCAGGAGCACACCCACCAGTGCTGTTCCCTCAAATTTCCCTGTAACCTATTCTCTCCCCGTGTCTGCGTGGGTTTCTTCTGGGTGCTCCGGTTTCCTCCTACATTCCAAAGAGGTACGGGTTAGGAAGTTGTGGGCATGCTATGTTGGCACCGGAAGCGTGGCGACACTTGCGGGCTGCCCCCAGAACACTCTACACAAAAGATGCATTTCACTGTGTTTCGATGTACATGTGACTAATAAAGATCTTATCTTACGCCCATCAACTCCCCCCACTCACCTACACTAGGGGCAATGCCAGGGAACTTAGATCACACCGTTCCATTTTTGGGGCCTTTGCACAACCCCTAGGTTTCTCTAGCACTCTGCTGGACTGGGACCACACTAAAGGCAAGGCCTGCTACTTTTCTGCCCACTTTCTAGTCACCCCACCGCTCCTCTCCACCCTTAATCACACCTGACCCTGACTCCTCAAGCTCTCAACACCCCAAACAACCTGTCACCAAGTTTCCAACCCCCTCAAGGCCCTAATCCTGTGGTTCCTACCCTACGATCATCCAATAGCCCACCCCCAAACCCCTGATCTCCAGTCCATTCTCACTGTCCTACCCATCCCAAGAGGTATTGACTCCCCTCCAAATGAATTGAAATCCTTTAATCTTTCCATCTCTGTGACCATCTTCAGCTGCCAAAGCCCTAATAGTTCTGGGAGTCCCTTGTAAACTGCTCATCCTCCATCTCCAAATCTTCTCCCCTAAACTCTCCTCAGTCTGTACATTTGGTGCTCTGCCCTAATATCTCCCCATGTGGCTGTTTGATAATATTCCTGTGAATCACATTGGAATATATAACCAGAATAAAGACAGCCTGTTAGCAGAAGCTGTTATTGTTACTGGTTTCAATCAAGTACCAACACCAGGATTTAATATTGGGGTTCAACCCGCAATAAACTATGGACACCGTTTCCTGAAATCCTCAGCTGGCATTTTCCATTGATGTTGTTTCCGACCCTTCATTCCTCTGCAACAGTTGCCCCATTTTCTGTGACTTACTTACAGTAAGTGACCTGAATTGGCGGCCTGTTCCCTGCCAGTTTTGCAGTTTCTGAAGCAGGTTGATTATTCTACCCTGTGGAACACACTCCCGTTGTTCATCTCAGCAGTAACTTTTGCAAAAGCATTCAGGCCAAAACATGGAAACAGATGGTCGGTGGAGGAAGTTACAGATGGGTTGGGAGTCTCTTCTCAGACTTGCGCCCACACCTGTGGCTCCTTCACACTGGACCAAAGTCACCTTGCAAAGGTCTTTACTTTGTCCTGTAAATTGGTTTATTACTGTTGTCACATGTACCGAGGCATAGCGAAAAATTTTGTTTTGCATGCCATCCAGACAGACAGTTGCAACAGTGCATTGAGGTAGTTCAAGGTAAAACAATAACAGAATGCAGAATAAAGTGTTACAGTTACAGAGAAAGTGCAGTGCAGGCAGACAATATGGTTCAAGGCCATAATGAGGTAGACTGTGAGGTCAAGCGTCCATCTTATTGTAACTCATCACTGATGAGCATTCTACACACAAAGAGAAAATGGTGGGAATACTCGGGTCAGACAGATTCTGTGGACCAAGAAGCACAAAGCTAACATTTCTGGTTCACCAGAACCAATGGGAAGTTACCGTTAATTCTGAAACGTCAGCCAGGTCCACAGATTCTGCTTGGCCAGCTTGAGTATTTCCAGCACCAGCTGTGTTTAAAGCAAAATGCTGCAGCTACGGGAAATGTGGAAGCGCTCCATGTAGAATAGGCTGCATGGTAGCCCTTCTTCCAAGGACTAACAGAGTTGCCTAGTAGAATTTCCAGACCCAATCAGAGATCAATCCCACGAGCTGCAACACAAGTTAATGTGCATGTCCCAAAGACAAGCCAGTTGCTGGGTTAATTGGCCACTGTAAATTATTCCTAGTGTGTGCAGATTAGTGGTAGAATCTGGGGCAAAATATAGTATTTGTGTAGAATTAATGTAAATGGGTGCTTGTTGGTTGGTGTAGACTCAGAATCAGAGAGAGATGCAGCACAGATACAGACCTTTCAGCCCACCAAGTCCATTCCAACCGTCAACCACCTTTTTTTTTAAACACTAATCCTACTCTAAACCATTTTACTCTCCCCACATTCCCATCACCTCCCCCTCCAGACTCTACTATTCACCTACACACTTTGGGCAAGTTACAGCTTTCAATTAACCCAACAACCCACGCATTTTTTGGGATGTGGGAGGAATCCCATGCAGCCACAGGGAGAACATGCAAATTCCACACAGGTAGCACCCGAGGTCAGGACTGAATCCAGGGTCGTTGGACCTGTGAGGTAGCAGCTTGACTAAGTGTGCTTCTGGGACAACTCTATGCTAGGTCAAAGGGCCTGTTTCTATGCTGTGGGACTGTATTGCAAAGGAACTTGACGAAATAAAAAGTGTATGGGTATGTGTGCAGCTGTATAAATCTTTTGAAATGACAGGGCTAGCTGAAAACATAGGTAAAGCAGCAAAGGGACTTATAAATAGCACAAAATCAAGGAGGTTATTGTGAATTTTATAAAGCATTGGTTGGAGAACTACACTTTAGGAAATGGAGGCTGCAAACTAGAATGATTCCATGGAAGACATTGTAGAGAAAGGCTAAAGAGGCTGTGATTGTTCATTTTAAGCACAGATAAAGTTGAAAGGAGATTTGTTAGGAGTGCTCAATTATTGTGGGGTCTGGGAAAGGTATTTAGAAAGAAAAGCTTCTCTTAGTGAAAGAGTGGAGAAACAGAGTAACGCAAGTTGATTAGAAAAGAACCAAAGGTAAATGTTGTTTACCCATCTAATGGTCAGAGTCTAGAACTCAGTTACTGACAAGGTGGTGTAGGTAGGAACAGAGCAGGTGGGGGGGTAGGGGGGGGAGTGAGACTAACTGCCATGCTCAAGCCAAGAACCGGCGTAGATTCAAAAGGACCAACGTTCTCCAACTGTACTGTAACCACGGTACAATTCAAGGAGCTAGGGAATGCGATTGACCAACCTGCACTTGTTGCAAAGAGCTGGTTCCCTCTCAATGGACCAAATGGCCTCCTTCTACATTTAATAATTTTATGATCCTACAAACACAGAGAAATCTTGTTACAAAGAAAGTGACTAATGCAGTAATAAATTACTAGCAGAAAAATGCTTTTGCAAGATTGTTAGCAACAACAGGCAGCTACTTCTAAATTTAAGACTTTAATTTAATCTGGGACTTATTACATAATAACTGCAAAGACCATCTGAGCTTTCTGATGTAATTGCAAAATTCACTAAAATTGCTCACTTAAATCTATATAAGTACGTATCTGTCTGTTCCTTATTCCCTTCAGAGTCCGTGAAATCAAATAAGCTGGAAAGCTGCAGTTTCGATGCAGTGTTTATAAGGCTCAGCTCACTTCTGACCAGCGCTGTCAAAGGTGCAAGACTTCCAATCAGATGTGTGTGGGCTTGATCTTTGGTTGAGGGTTTACCTTTCTCCTCGTCCCTCCATAATAAACCCTCTCAGGCTGGCAGCTGATGCCAATCTTCTCTTGGCACAGGGAGGTGGGTTGGTGACTGCCATTCTTTGCGGTGGAGACCTAGGGAGGCCAAGTTCAACTTTGTTGAGGGTGTGGATTTCAAGAACAGCTACTTCCCTTCAACCATTCAGCTCCTGAACCGACTTGCACAACCCTAATCACCATCTCAGTGTGGCAACACTTTGACCACTGTACACTACAATGGACTTTGTTTTTTTCCTGGTTCTAATTTTCTTTCTTCAAAAAATTGTGTATAATTTATGATTAATTTGTTTTTCTTGTGAATGTTGTGTATCTGATGCTATGTGGCTGTGATGTTGCTCAAGTAAGTTTTTCATTGCACCTGTGCACACATGTACTGGTAATGCATACATGTACTTGAGCAGATGACAATAAACTCAACTTTGGCATGTAGTGATAGGAGACTGACTTCCATTCAGCCCATCAAACCTGCTCTACTAACCAATTCAATCATGGGTGATCCTCTATTTCAATACTATACTCTGCCCATTTCAGACATCGGGGGGTATGGGGAATGATGCCACCACCCAAGCCAAAAATTGACTTTACTCCTGCCATCCCCACCCCAATACCAGCCTCCACATACTGTCTTCAACATATAGGTACAAATCCCACTCCACAGACACAAGCACAAAATCCAGGGCAATATTCCAGTGGTGTGGGAAGATTTGCACTGTCAGAGAGAGAGATTAATTTTCAGAAGAGACCTTAAATCAAGATGCCATCCACACTCACTCAGGTAGATATAAAAGATTCCAGGACACCATTCTAAAGAGTTATCCCAACACTTAATTCCTCAACCAACATTACCAAAGAAGAATATCAGGCCCTCATCAATTGCTGTTGTGGGAGCTTACTGTGCACTACAATCCCTACCTTACAAGAGTAAGGTATTTCTATGGTTGCTAAGGGCTTTGAGACATCCCCAGCTTGTAAAAGGTGCTACATAAATGCAGATTTCTCTTCCTTTTACTAAAATTGGGAGTTCTGGACCTGCTAAATATTAGTAAGAGAGTCACCTGTTAAGGCACTGAGCAAAGACCGGAAGGTCAAGGATTGCATTAGCCAATGTTCTGTAAGTAGGACTAGAGTCCAGAATTAGGGTCAGAAACCCTGAAATAAAATAAGACCAGGTTCTTGCTTTTATTTGGCACCCATATGAAAGGTATGAGATAATGAATAATGTGTGAATAGAGGAACACGCTCTTGTTACCGCTTCCTGTCTATAGTTACTTCCCTCCCATACGTGACGAGTGACCATTTGAGCATGTACATGAAACAAACATCCAATCCTAAATAAGAGGGTTTTGTGCCGACGTAAAGTGAGACTAGAGTCCCATCAATGAGAGCACATGGATGCAGTTTGTTTGGAGAGATCATCAACACTTCAGTGGCCTAGGACGTCTTCTACAAAAGTTAAAGTGGAATATCTCAGTAGGAAAGGGAAAAACAACATGGAGTATCTGATGTTCCAGCTGTATTAGCCTCAGACAGTCATCTTTAAAGAACAATTACTCAAAATAAAAGGGAACAGTCAGCTGTATAAATAAGTTATCTATTAATGTTTAATGAAGCAAATCTTAAACACACCCATCTCCAAATTAGCTAGAGTACAAGGACAAGTTTAAAAAAGGAATCTACAGATCATGGAATAAGGCTCAGTGTCCCATTTTGCACGCTACCACTTTGAGAGGGCTATTCAATTATTCAGTAACAACAATCTGCATTTGTATGGTATCCTTAAAAGGTCACAAAATATCCCTGGGAGCATTAGTAAATAGGATTTAACACTAAGCCACTTTAAAGCAGATGGCAGAAACCCTGGTCAGAGAGGTTGGTTTGAAGGAATATCTGTAGAGAGGAAACAGAGAGAATTACAAAGCTCAGGGCCCTGGCAGCTGAAGGCACGGCCACCTGTGGTGGATCAATTAAACTCAGGGATTAATAGAGGCCAGTATAGAAGGAGTGCCAATACCTTGTAGTCGGGAGGAGATTAGTCAAAAAGAGGAAATAAGATAACCTGGAGACCTAAAAAAGGATAAATTTAAAAAGAAATACCACTTGACCAGAGATAATTTAGGTTAGAAGACACAGATGATGGGAAAACAGGGCAGTGTCAACTGAGACGTGGGTTGCCGGGATTTACAAAGGGAAGAATAGTCAGATCCAGATGGGAACATGGGAATTGTTGTATCGAGAATATGGATGATGGTCTCAGCAGATGAGCCAAAGTGAAGGTGAAGAAACAGCTATGGGTCAGCAAGTGTATTTGGTCAGAAGTTCACTTCAGGTTCAAAGTAACACCAAGACTGAACAAAGTGGTTCAGCCTCAGATGGTTGGTAGAGAAAGAAAGAGTACGTGGTGGGGACTGGGGGACAGGGTACGTGGTGGGGACTGGGGGACAGGGTACGTGGTGGGGACTGATGATGCCACTGATATTCGACAGAAATTACTCTTCAGTCTGCATGAGACAAACAAGCTGATAATTTAGAGACAGTGCAAGGGCCAAGGGAGGTGAAACTGGAAAATGGCATTTTGCTTTCGGACAATGATGCCGTAACATCTAACGTACAGCGGGCACCAAGGATAGATCCTTGGCGAACACAAGGGGTAACAGTGTGAGTGGCAGATGAAGCCATTTTAAGTGATTCCAAGCCTACAATGGATGGGGAAGAATGGAAAAGTACGAGTGCCATTTCACCCAGCCGGATGGCAATGGAGAGAATCTGGAAGCGACTGGTGGGACACATTGTGTCAATGACTCCAGATGTGTCAGGAAGGATTAATTATGCCCATCACAATCTCACAGGTTGCTATGAGCGACCTTGATCAGAGCAACTCAGCAGAGGTGCAAACCCAACTGGAGTCACTCCGGGAAGGGGGGCGCGGTGCACACGCTCCTGCTTACATCAACAGTGCTGAGGTCGAGCGCTTCAAGTTCCTGGAGTGAACATCACCAATAGCCTGTCCTGGTCCAACTATGTCAACATTACAGCCAAGAAAGCTCACCAGTGCCTCTACTTCCTCAGGAGGCTAAAGAAATTTGGCATGTCCCCGTTGACCCTCACCAATTTTTAATCGATGCACAACAGAAAACATCCTATACGGATGCATCATGTCTAGGTACGGCAATTGCTCTGCCCAGGACTGCAAGAAACTGCAGAGAGTTGTGGACACAGCTCAGCACATTATGGAAATCAGCCTTCCCTCCATGGAATCTGTCTACACTTCTTGCTGCCTTGGTGAAGCAGCCAACATAATCAAAGACCCCACACACCCCACATATTCTCTCTTCTCCCCACCCACTCCCCGCCCTTCCCACCGAGCAGAAAATACAAAAGCCTGAAAGCATGTACCAACAAACAGGCATGGTAGCATAATGAGCAGGCACAGTAGCATAGTGGTTAGCATAATGCTTTACAGCACCAGCGACCCAGGTTCAAATCCGGCCACTGTCTGTAAGGAGTTTGTACGTTCTCCCCGTGTCTGTGTGGGTTTCCTCCGGGTGCACCAGTTTCCTCCCACATTCCAAAGACGTACAGGTTAGGAAGTTATGGGCATGCTATGTTGGCGCTGGAAGCATGGCGACACTTGCAGGCTGCCCCCCAAAATCACTACGCAAAAGATGTATTTCACTGTGTGTTTCGATGTACATGTGCCTAATAAAGATCTTATCTTATCAAGGACAGCTTCTATCCCGCTGTTATAAGACTATTGAATGGTTCCCTAGTACAATAAGATGGACTCTTGACCTCACAATCTACCTCATTATGACCTTGCACCTTATTTTCTACCTGCACTGAACTCTTTTTTTTAAATAACTTGTTACTATTTTACCTTGTCCGACCTCAATGCATTGTTGTAATGAATTGATCTGTATGGACAGTATGCAAGACAAGTTTTTCACCGTACCTTAGTACATGTGACAATGATAAAACAATTTACCAACATGGAGCTCCAGAAAGGATGAAAACTGATATAGAAGGCACGGGCACCTTCAAGGCCCTGGAGAAGGGAGCTTGGAGATGAACCAATGATGTCCGAGGATGGACTGGTGAAGGGATGTTTTGTTTTGAGGAGAGATGACAGCAAATCTGAAGGAGCGGTGATCAATGCCTTGGGAAAGGGAGCAGATAAATCATCCAACCCAGAAGCTAGGGTAGGAAACCAGGTAGTCATCAGTTAAAAGAGTGGGATGTAGGTCTAATGGGTGTTGAGTTCAGAGTGGGCATTAGGGGAGGAGCTGGGAAAACATACGGGTCCAGAGCAGGATAGCTGGTAGGGCAGCACAGTTGGCCAAAGGCCATAGGGAAGGCATGGAGGTGGGAGACACAGCACCGGATGATCCAGATCTTAGTCCCAAAGAACCCTTCACATTTGTTGAAGGAAGGGTGAACAGAGAAAGCTTTGAGAAGAGTTTCCACAATCCCCTTTTGGAAGTACAGTTGAATCTGCTTCCACTGGCTTCTCGGGTACTGTTTTCCAGATCAGATGATGTAAACACAACATATGGCTGCTTAGTGCATCTTACTGAAATAGATTCAGTCTCTTTCACCGTCTCCCACACAAGATGTTTTCTCATTATTACATCAGTCATTGCCCCCAAGCCCAGGGGAATGTGTCATTCACAGCACAGCTCATGATACCAATTTGATTCCCACTCTCACAGAGAACAGGGATACATTAATAAGTGGTGTCCATGATGCTTCATGATTCAGCTGTTTTAGCTGAACTCCAAACAATGGAGAGGCAGTCAATACAAATGTAATACAGGCAGAAGAGAAAGTAGCATTTATGATTGGTCGAGGGCACTGAATGGTTTTGCCCAGATTTCAGAGAGAGGATGGGCTCCCAGAACTAGGCAGGAATAGCTGAGTCTGAAGATAGTCTCGTCAGATAGACTGAGGCAGCACAAGAGAGAGAGAATCTCAAGCAGGAGAAAGGATACGAGTGCCTTCTAAATTGGGCTGTGGGTCTCTGAATGATGGTCCCTCAAACAGCCAGCACAGGAAAAGTGTACAGACAGGTCGCTTTCTCTGATGTAGGGTCTTGACCTGAAATGTCAACCATCCCTTTGCCTCCACGGATGCTGCCTGACCCCGAGTTCCTCAGACAGTCTGTTTTGTTTTGCTGCAGATCCCAGCATCTGCAGTCTTGTGTCTACTGGTTGCTCTCTCTGCTGTGTTAGCAGGTACTGGTGTGTGTGTGTGTGTGTGTGTGTGTGTGTGTGTGTGTGTGTGTGTGTGTGTGTGTGTGTGTGTGTGTGTGTGTGTGTGTGTGTGTGTGTGTGTGTGTGTGTTGCAAGGAGACAGATCAGGGAATTTGAGCAGATTAGCAAACTGTGCACAAATTGGTCCCTATACGTTTTAGCTGCAAATATACCACAAAGAAACAGAGCCAGCTTTGCTTTGTGCTGGCTCTTTCAATGGGCCACACCATTTCATGCTTGCTTCACTTTCTCCCATCACAAGAAGAACCCAGTTTAATATTGTCCGCCCTTCACACAATCCACCTCTGTCCCCATCAGAACCAACTTCCCCCAAGTCTGCCGCCCAGCCTCAATTCCTCAGCTCCAGAAGTGTTCTGCCATAGTTATCAAGCACTTTGGGACATGCCGCGGTTGTGAACACTGTTGGAGGAACAAGTCTTCCTTCATCCCAAACAGATCAGGACCCCAGCAGGAGGTCCCCCGCAGGGTACAATGACCTGCTTCCTTCTCAAGGAAAGATCTGACAATAAATTGGATCCAACTGCTTATGTTTTCAGCAACACTGGAGTGAATCGCATTTGTGATTCTGCGTGAATCTGCTTGAAACTGTGACCCTTGCAATATTGGACTGGCCACTTCCAGTCGGAATCCGCATTCGAGAATGTCTGACGTTAACACACATACACAATGTAGTAAGTTCAACTCCCACCGAGGGGAAAATCAACCTCCCACAATGGAGAGACTGACGGGTAAAATGGGAATTAAAGGCTCTTCATTCTAACACTGATGAACTGCACACGCTTTCTGCCAGCTTCATTTTCCAATGCTCATGCAATTTGCAAATGCGTTATTATTTGGTCCAGTAATGACTTCAGCCTTTTTGTTTGATGCAGCTCAGAACGAGGTGTTATTTTCTCCTTACACCCTGTCGCGGCGCAGGGCGTCTCGCTGAGATAGGTCTCCATCGAGGTAGGTGATTGTGTGGACAGTCACCACACACACACACACACAGTAATCACAGTGTTCAACCTCCACACGCCCCAGGATTTACCCTTCTGCAGCTGGAATGTGGCAACCCTGGAAGGTCCAACAATCAGCCAGACAGAGCATTCGCCAAGTTTTTGTTTTGCACAGGTCCCAAAGCTTAAAACTTTGTTCGAAACATGAAAAATGATAGCGCACTTTCAAAGGAGATTTCATCAACTGAGCGATTATTTTACGAGGAACAGCACCGACGCCAGCATCGCACGCTGAGACGTGGAAATGGGTGCCCTGAGAGAGGTTCACAGGAGGGAGGCAAGGACAACCCAACTGTCCATCGCAGCACAGGTCAGGCAGGGTTTTGAACAGATACCACTAACCGTGTTGCAGCAATGTTCTACAGGGAGCACGCGTTATTGGTCCGGCGAATTTCCTACCCTGGGAATGTTACTAACCTTGCAACAACACACGCTCTTTGCACACGGAGATCCTCCTATACCATACAAGTGGAAATTGCCACGAGTGTATTTGAAAGGGGTACCGGTAGCACAATGGACCAGCT
The DNA here is from genome assembly GCF_009764475.1 of Pristis pectinata. Taxonomy (NCBI): domain Eukaryota; kingdom Metazoa; phylum Chordata; class Chondrichthyes; order Rhinopristiformes; family Pristidae; genus Pristis; species Pristis pectinata. Next base: position 6,994,922 of record NC_067429.1, read on the forward strand.
ATTGGACCGGCATCCAAAGATCTGGGCCATTGATCCAAAAACACGAGTTCGAATCCCACCTCAGCAGCTGGGGAATTTAAATTCAAGAAATAAATCTGGAATTAGGTATCAGTAGTGATGGTTAGTTGTATTAACTCATCTAGTTCACCAGGAAAGGGAATGTGCCGTCCTTTCCTTAGTCTAGTCCATATGGGATCCCCTGATCCTCCAGTGTGGCTGACTTTAGCTGCTCAGTTCAAGGCCATTGGGATCGGACTTGTTCCGAAGGACGGCTCCACACAAACCACTGTACTCTCCTTAGTCCCTTCCTGGGAGAGGGGAGACTGTTCCCACCTTTCTACATTGTACAGGTAATTGGAGAGGTGACCCCCAAGCAGAATTACCAGCCGGGAAAGCGTTAAAAATAAGAAAACTGCAAGGTAAGTAAGGTAAAGGAGATTACCACCGCACCTGCACGCTATTGTGAGAGCAAAATTTTATACTGGGATTGCCAAAAAGGTTACAAAAAAATCAAACCGAGATTATTCCGAGCAGCGCTCTTCTCTCGACGAAGCGTTCTGGGGAGAGACAGACAGTGAGACAGGCGCATACACACACATAGGCGGACATCAATAAAGCAAATAATAGTGTACACCATTTGCTTTTACGCTGTCTCTTATAACACTACACTCTACACAGAGCGTTCCGAACTATGCATGTAACGACAACAACCTCAAGAATGCAAAAATGGTGCTCCACCGGTTCAAAAATGATAAATCATAAGTTGCATTAGGGGGTTTGGGGAATAATGGAAGGGCAAAAATCATCTCACACTTCCGGGGAAATTACCCCATTAAATGGATACCCAAGATGCTGCAAATAACTGGGCATATTCGCAGCAAAACGTGAAGCAGAGATCTGCAGCCTGTTCATTAGTATCCACCGACACAACTACACAATGCGGTTGCCGTGCATTCAAAGCAGGGAGCGAAGGGTGGCAGACACAGCGGTGCGAATGCGAGCAGGGAGGCAGTATTGGTGTTCTGCGGGCGAGGTGTAACAGGTCGGTGAGGTTCCGTCCGGTCCCAGAGAGCAGCGCTTCGTGGAGGGGGTGAGAAAGAGGCGAGGACCGGGTCTATTGCAAACGGGTCTCGGTTTTTAAAATGCACACACGGGGTATTTACTCAACCACAAATGAAAGACAAGCAGCAGTAAAAGGATGTTGTCACCCTCATAGAACATGGCCAGTACCTGCACGGATGGGTTGTCGAACACATCCATCCGAATCTCCTGGGAAGTTGAAGGTGTCCTGGACATGCTGTTTAGTACCATTGGAGGCTGTTTCTAGTCACAGGTAGCACATTTTTTTTAAATAAAGGCTGATATTGATTTCTTTCTATATGAGAGCTCTGCTCCTCAATACGTTGCCTGCTCTTCTCTCTCCCTCTCTCTCTCACATACACACACAATGAATTCTCTCTCCCCTCCAGCGTTATACATCCCCACCTTACTTGCCTGTATTTCGATTGACAAACCATTGAACCAATCACAAATGGCCGGGCAGCCTGGAGCATTGTTAATTGGTTAAGGCTGTGAAAAATGAACCAATGATAGGATAGATTCTGGAGAGGGTGGGCTGTGCATAATCAGGTTAGGCTCCTCCCTTCACGTTTCCTGGGTGAAAAGGGGGGATCAATTTATAAAATCCATGGGCTGGACAGATCTTTAAGTCTCTGTTTCAGTGGAACACAATTCACGTTCAGTCCATCCAGTGATTAGAGTTCAGAAAAATGTGTAATGTAGTAAATGCAGAAACTACTCAGCAGGTCAGGCAGCATCTGTGGAAAGAGGAACAGGTAATGTTTCAGCTCAAAGACTCTGTGACCAAACTGGAAAGAGAACAAATGAGATAGGTTTAAGTTGCAGAGGGTGGGCAGTGGTGGATAAAACAAAGGGAATATTTGATAACGTGAGACCAGGGTTGCCATGGAGATGAAGTATTGATGAAGTCATTGGATTCTGATGAAAGGTCTCCAACCTGAAACGTTAACTGTGTCTCTTTCCGCAGATGCTGCCTGACCTGCTGAGTGTTTCCAGCATTTTCTGTTTTTATTTCAGATTTCCAGTATTTACAGTTTTCATTATTTTCAAAATCAGGCGGAACAGAGGAATCTTGGATTCCACGTCCATAGATCCCTCAAGTCTGCCGCACAGGTCGCTAAGGTTGTTAAGAAGGTGTATGGTGTGTTGGCCTTCATTATTTGGGATATTGAGTTCAAGAGCCGCGAGGTAATGTTGCTGCTCCATAGAACTCTGGTCAGACCACACTTGGAGTATTGTGTTCAGTTCTGGTCGCCTCATTCTAGGAAGGATGTGGAAGCTTTAGAGAGGGTGCAGAGGAGATTTACCAGGATGCTGCCTGGATTGGAGAGCATGACTTATGAGGATAGGTTGAGTGAGCTAGGGCTTTTTTCTTTGGAGAGAGGGAGGATGAGACGTGACTAAATAGAGGTGTACAAGATGATAAGAGGCATAGATCGAGTGGACAGTCAGAGACTTTTTCCCAGGGTGACAATGGCTGACACGGGGGGGGGACATAATTTTATGCTGATTGGAGGAAGGTGTAAGGGGGATGTCAGGGGTACGTTTTTTACACATAGAGTGGTGGGTGTGTGGAATGCACTGCCGGCAGAGGTTGTGGGGGCAGATACGTTAGGAACATTTAAGAGACCCTTGGATAGCCATGTGAATGATAGAGAAATGGAGGGCTACATGGGAGGGAAGGGTTAGATAGATATTAGGGCAGGATAAAATGTCAGCACAACATTGTGGGCTGAAGGGCCTGTACAGTGCTGTAATGTTCTATGTTCTAATGCTACACTGTAAACATTCCTGATTAAATCCTAAATCTGTTCATCTGCAAAAGGTAGCTCTTACATTTTGAAATTGTCACTGAAGTCGATGTTTTGTTGAACTGTGGTTCATTGGACTGCACATGTGTATATTATATAGTTCTGAAATCTGGTCAAAGACATTTGTCTGTGGGAGCTTGCTGTGCACAAATTGGCCAGTGCATTTCCTACATTACACGGTGATCACATCACCAATTAGATGTAAAGCAATTGGGGAATGTGAAAGGTGCTATATAAATGCAAGTCTTTTTAAAAACATCAATGGAACCAAATATTATGCCTAGTAGCAAGGATGGAAGGAAAAATGTAATTTTTCAACGCAGATTGGGTGACTGCTTCATCGAGCACCTTCACTCCATCCACCGCAACAGCCAGGACCTCCCGGTGGCCACCAATTCCACATCCCACTCCCATAATGACATGTCTGTCCATGGCCTCCTCTACTGCCACGGTGAGGCCAGACACAGGGTGGAGGAACAACACCTCATATTCCACCTTGGGAGTCTCCAACCTGACGGCCTCAACATCGATTTCTCTAACTTCAGGTAACCTGACCCCTTCTTTTTCTTCACCCTCACTCCTTTGTCTTCCCTTATTCCTGTGGCTCCCTTCCTCCACCTTGATGACCTGCCCATCTCCTCCCCTCCCCTCCCCCATCCTTTATTCCATGGTCCACTGCCCTCTCCCACCGGATTCCTTCTTCTCCAGCCCTTTGCCTCTTCTACCTGTCACCTCTCAGCTTATTACATCTTCCCCCCCCCCCCCCCCCACCTACCTTCCCCTTCTCAGTCCTGATGAGGGGTCTTGGCCTGAAACGTTGACTGTTTATTTCCCTCCATGGGTGCTGCCCGACCTGCTGAGTTCCTCCAGCATTTGTGTATTGCTCCAAATTCCAGCAACTGCAGAATTTCTTGTGTCTCCTAATTTTAGAATGCAGTTTTTTGACACCTTTTTTATTCCTTCTGTACAAATGCCGTACAGTTCACAGCGGTTCACAGCATTTAGGAAATCAGTGATAAACTATAAATCAATTTGGTGTTCGAGCTACGTAAAATCAGATTCCATCATCCATCCCTGGACTGAGTTGATTTGAAGCTTTGCAGCTCATTTATTGAGGTAGATGGAACTTAAAGTTTCCAGTGGCGTATCTCACCTCCAAACACCTTTCATGTTTCTAAGGCACAGTGGGGTTTGATTTTTGTAACACTGATCCATGATCCACACAAATAATGGAACGTGAATGTCAATCAGAATTCACAAGAAGCCTTATAGATCAGCCCACAGCTAGAGGGGGAACTGGATTCGAACCCAGGAGCAGAAAATGAAAAGGAAAGTTTTTGGCCCACTGCATTATTTGCTTTCCCAACCCAAATGTTTAATGGATGGATGGGGAATGGATATGTGCTGGAGATCATGAACCCAATAGCCCCAATGGACTGTATGATTTATGTATGAGATAAAGGGATAGCTGCAAAAATGATTGAAACAAGACGACAAAAACAAGAGAGTTGGAGAATTTTGAATAGGTGGCAACTGATTGGCCAATACAATTACACTGAAGGATTGAGAAAATGATGTAAACAGGAGGAATAACCAGTGTGCCTGTTATTTGAAGGATGAGATGACTATTAAAAATTACTTAGCAGTATATTTTATATTGTATTGAGTAAAAGACCTTTGCCAACATACACCAGAAGATGAAAAACTAGGAGTTAAATCATGCCTTTTGTGGTTTGAGATCATCTCAAATTGCTTCACAGCCAATGAATTACTTTTGAAGTGCTGTCACTGTTGTGTTGTAGGAAAGTGGGCATCTAATTTGTATTCAGCAAGCTCCCACATGTTCTCAAGCAGATAATCTGTGACTGAGGGATAATTATTGGTCAGGACACCAGGGTGACCTCTTCAACTTATCACAAAAGCACCATGTAATCTTTTACATCCATCTGAGAGGTAGACCAGATCTCAGTTAACATCTCATCCAAAAGACACCAACTCTGACAGTTCGGCACTCCCTCGGTATTAGATTGAAGTGTCAGTTTAGATTCTGTGCTTAAGGGTCCGGAGGGGGAATTGAAGCATCAACCAAGCCAAGCCATGGCCAGGAGAACAAATTATTTTTAAAAGCAAATTACAATCAAAAAGATCCCTAATATTATAATAAAAGGACTATTGACTGGTACTGTTGCAAAAAAAATTAAAGTAAATGCATTGTTAAAGGAAGCCTTGCATTTATGTAGCACCTTTCACAGTCTCCGTACATCCCAAAGGGCTTTATAGCCAATGACACATAGTAACTGGGTTAATGTAGGAATTGCATGTTAATTTGTGCACAGCAAGCTCCCATGAATAGCAACGTGATGATCACTGTGTAATAGAGTTATTGAGTAATACAGTACGGAAACAGGCCCTTTGCCCGAACTCTACCATGCTGACCATGGTGTCCACCAAGCTAGTCCCATTTGCCTGTGTTTGGCCCATATCCCTCTCAACCCCTCCCATCCATGTACTTATCCACATGTCTTTTGAATGGTGCTATTGTAATCTGTTTTGGTAACGTGAAGTATCCTCCAGAAATGTTAAGCAACTTCCCATCTCTTTGGGAAGTAGTACCCTGTGATCTTTTGCATTTACTTGACGAGACAAGTGGAGCCTTGGTTTAATGCAAGAGCCCTCAGACAGTGCAGCACTCCTTCAGCACTGGACAGGGGTGTCAACCAACATGTTTGTCTTCAGGTCTCTGGGGGGAAATTGAAACCCACAACTTAAAAGGTTGTAAGTTCTTATTGGACACATCCTGGAGGTGTATCACATTCCTCAGCCTCTACCAATCCCCACTGGTCAAACAGCCTACCTTCTGTATTCCCAATAATTTTATAGTTAGAGTCTGGAGTTGTACAGCACAGAAACAGGCCCTTCGGCCCAACTCGTCCATTACACCCAAGTTGTGTACCTGAGCTAGTCCTATTTGCCTGCGTTTGACCCATATCCCTCTAACCCCTTCCTATCCATGTATCTGTCCAGGTTTCTTTTAAACATTGTAACTGTACCCACCTCTGCAGCTTCCTCTGGCAGCTCATTCCACATACCCAACACCCTCTGTGTGAAAAGGTTGCCCCTCAAGTCCCCTTTAAATTTCTTCCATCTCACCTTAAACCACCGCCCTCTAGTTTTAGACTCCCTTACCCTGGGGAAAAGACTGTGACCATCCACCTTATCTATGCCTCTCATGATTTTATGTACATTTATAAGGTCGCCCCTCAATCTCCTACGGTCCCGGGAATAAAGTCCCAGCCTATCCAGTCTCTCCTTATAACTCAAGCCCTCCGGACCCAGCAACATCGTCGTGGATCTTTTCGGCACCCTTTCCACCTTAATGATATCCTTCCTGTAGCTAAGTGACCAGTTAAAATGAAAAAAGAAAATGGTTCTTGTAACAGAATGGTTTTCAGTTCTGAAAATGGTTCCCGTTTCTACTGATGACTTGGCGTGTACATGTTGAACAGTTCTGGATTCGACTCTATAGAAAGGACACAGAAGCAATGGAGAAGGTGAAAAAAAAAGATTTACCGGAATAATATCAGAACTGACAGCATACAACCATCCAGAAAGACCAAACAAGATGAGGATCTCTTCTCCAGAAAAGCAGATGATGGGTTACCTGACAGGTCTTCAAGATTATGAAAGGGGTTGACAATGTGGGAAAAGATGAGATTCACTGGGATGCTGTCTGGGATTGGTAATGGGTTTATTATTGTCAGGTGTATCAAGATACAGTGAAAAATATTTGTTTTGCATGCCATCCATAGAACCATAGAACACATACGGCACAATACAGGCCCTTCGGCCCACCATGTTGTGCCGCCCTTCAAACCACACCTATGACTATCTAACCCCTTCCTCCCACATATCCCTCTAACTTAAATTCCTCCATATGCTTATCTAACAATCTCTTGAACTTGTCCAATGTATCAGCCTCCACCACCACCCCAGGCAGCGCATTCCGTGCACCAACCCCTCTCTGGGGTGAAAAACCTCCCTCTGACATCACCCTTGAACTTCCCACCCAATACCTTAAAGCTGTGTCCTCTTGTTTTGAGCATTGGCGCCCTGGGAAAGAGGCGCTGGCTGTCCACTCTGTCTATTCCTCTCAACGTTGACATTGACAGTAGAAACTTTGAAACGTTGACAATCCATACAGATCATTTCAAAACATCAGTACATCGAGGGAGTACAAAGGAAAGAACAATAACAAAATGCAGAATATAGTGTTACAGTTACAGAGACAGTGCAGTGCAGGCAGACAATAAGGTGCAAGGGCCACGATGAGGTAAACTGAGAGATAAAGAGTTTATCTTTATCATATGAGAGGTCCATTCAGGAGTCTTATAACAGTGGGATAAAAGCTGTCCTTGACCCTAGTGGTATGTGTTTTCAAGCTTTTGTATTTTCTGCACGATGGAAGGGGGGAGAAGAGAGAATGTCCAGGGTGGGAGGGTGGAGGGAGGATGGAGAGTTTAAGTTATGAGGAGAGACTGGATGGTTTTCTTTGGGGTGGAGGAAGCTGAGGGGGGACCTGATAGAACTATATAAAATTACGAGGGGCATGGAGAAGATAGATAGTAGGTCATTTTTCCCCACGGCAGAAGTATCTAATGCTAGAGGGCATAAATTTAGGATAAAGGGTAAGAGGTTTAGAGCAGATCTGAGAAAGAACTTTTCCACCCAGAGGTTGGTTGGAATCTGGAACATGCTACTTGCGGGGGTGGTGGAGGCAAGTACTCTCAAAACATTTAAGAAGTATTTAGATGAGTACTTGAGCAGCTAAGGCATAGAAGGCTGCAGATGGAGTGTCTTAGATGGATTAGTACGGATAGACACTTGAAAGTCAGCATGGACATGATGGGCTGAAAGGCCGGTTTCCGTGCTGTATAACTATGACTCTTAAGAAGACAAAACTGGGGAGGGGTGACATAAATGCAAGAAATTTACTAATTAACTTGACACGAAGTTTAGAAGAAACTCCTAGCCCAGAGAGTCCTGAGGATGCAGAACCTGCTACAATAGTTGACGTTGACAGTAGAAACGTTGAAACGTTGACAATTCCTTTCCCCCACCCACAGATGCTGCTCGACCCACTGAGTTCCTGCAGCAGGTTGTTTGTTGCTCCGGATTCCAGCATCTGCAGTCCCTTGTGTCTCCTGCTACAACGATAGAGCAGAGTTGAGACAAGTAGCACATGATCTGTTTAAGTGGACGTTGAACAGAAACAAGAGGGGTAAAGGAACAGAAGGAAATGTTGATGGATTAGCTGAAGAAACGTTGATTAGTTGATGGATTTCCATGAGAGACAGTCCGTGTTGGGTAAAAACCCCTGATGTGGAGAGGTAGGCTGATCGCCCTGTCCTTATTCTGCACCTCCTAAGTAGGACTGAATATGGGTTATCAGTTATAACAGTGCAACACTGCTACAGTATGGACACATTCTGCAATCTCCACTAAATGTCAGTTCAATGAAACTCAGTGGATGGCTCCCGCTGTGTAGATGCAAAGGTAACCATGGTAACAAATAAATAATTACAAAAACAGCAAAGTAACACTGAAATTATAGTGAAGGAAGACCACAAGATGCTATTACAATGTCACTGCTACATAATAATATTCACAGTATTCACAGGAGGGTGTAATAAAGGAATTATTTTCAGTTTTCAAGCAGAATTATAAGGTTATTGAGAACATGCTTCAGAATTCCATGCAGAAAAATAAAAGCCTTTGGGTGAATATTTTATTAAGATAAACTGGAAGTCTCGAATAAAGACCAGAAGATGGTGGAAGCTCATGGTCAATCAATCGGCAATTACAACTGAGGAGGCACGCTGTGGAATCTGGGCCTCCAGTGAGCTTCAAAAGAGAGGACGCATGCAGCACACCACCTCTAAAATTAAAACACACAGTGACTCCCATGCAGTGCCAGTAGATTACAATCCCATTTTATCTTCCCTCTCCTCAGTTCCAATTCCATTGGGCTATTGCTGTGTACAGATTGGTGGCGTTCTTTCACTATACTGGGTATACTTCAAAAAGTACTTCACCAGATGCAAAGAGAAAAGAGCATCCAAAGATCCTAAAGAAAGGTCGGTCCTTCTTTTCTTTTTAGTTGGCTGGGACGCTTCTTGCAGGATGTTGTATCTCAATAGCCAATTGTCCAGATCAGTGTTGTAAGGGAGTAACATGTAAACCAGCCTGGATGACCTGCCCATCTCTTCCCCTCCCCTCCCCCATCCTTTATTCCATGGTCCACTGCCCTCTCCTACTGGATTTCTTCTTCTTCAGTCCTTTGCCTCTTCTACCTGTCACCTCTCAGCTTATTACATCTTCTCCCCCTCCCCCACCCACCTACCTTCTCCCTCTCACCTGGACTCACCTATCCCCTGCCTGCGTGTGCTCCTCCCCCTCCCCCCATCTTCTTATTCTGGCCTCTGCCCTCTTCCTTCCCAGTCCTGATGAAGGGTCTCGGCCCAAAACGTCAACCGTTTATTTCCCTCCATTGACGCTGCCTGACCTGCTGAGTTCCTCCAGCACTTTTTGTGTATTGCTCCAGATTCCAGCATCCGTAGAATTTCTTGCAGCCCCTTTATAGCATGAGTTCAGGTGTACAATCAGAATAAATAGATCTTTATTCATGCTGAGACTCCATTTCAGGTACATCCTGCAATGTGCCTCCTCTCCTCTGAATCACTTTCCCCAAAGTATCCAACCATCAATCTCACCATCTGACCTTCCCAGAGTGGTTCAGGGTCTGACCCTAACCCTCAACACCTGTAACCCTTGACTGTCTGATTCCCCAGCCCTCTGATCAAGGCCCAGAACTCTCCCCCTCCATCCTGGCCCACCACCAACCCTTCGTCAAGGTTCCAACTCCAGCTAGCCACCAACACGACACACTCTGCCACATCCCAGCCAGCAAATGTGTTCCCAACTCTGGTCGTCTCTCATCCTGACCCCGGGCCCACATACCACAGCATGCGATTTACGAGAATGTTGCCAGGAATTGAGGGCCTGAGTTATAGGGAGAGGTTGGGCAGGCTAGATCATAGGAGACTAAGGGATGACCTTACAGAGGTGTATAAAATCGTGAGGGGCATAGGTAGGGTGAAAGCACTCAGTCTTTTTCCCAGGAAAAGGAAAGTAAGAACTAGAGGGCATAGGTATGAGTATTGGTGTTGGTTTATTATTGTCACTTGTACCGAGGTACAGTGAAAAACTTGTCTTGCATACTGATCATACAGGTCAATTCATTACACAGTGCAGTTACACTGAGTTAGTACAGAGTGCATTGAGGTAGAACAGGTAAAAACAATAACAGTACAGGGTAAATTGTCACATCTACAGAGAAAGTGCAGTGCAATAAGGTGCAAGGTCACAACAAGGTAGATCGTGAGGTCATAGTCCATCTCATTGTATAAGGAAACCGTTCAATAGTCTTATCACAGTGGGGTAGAAGCTGTCCTTAAGTCTGGTGGTACGTGCCCTCAGGCACCTGTATCTTCTACCCGATGGAAGAGGAGAGAATGTGAGAGGGGAAAGATTTAAAAGGGGGCTGAGGGGCAACTTCTTCATGTAGAGGGTGGTCCGTATATGGAACGAGAAAGTAGTTGAGGCAGGTACAGTAACAAAAGTTAAAAGACATTTTAATACATGGATAGGAAAGGTTTAGAGGGCTGTGGGCCAAACGTGGGCAAATGGGACCAGCTTAGGTGGGCAACTTGGTCAGCACGGACGAGTTGGGCCAAAGCTGTACTGTATTACTCTATTACTCTGTGCAATGGTGTTCAAGCAGTGCCCGAGGCTTTGAGCTTTGGAGTCTGTCGTAACATCTGTTGACCCCATGTGTACAAAGGACATTTCACCCATGACTCTATCCTGGAAAATCACTGAGCTTCCTGTCAAATGTTGTGGTTCATTCATGAGATGTGGGCATTGACGGCAAACCCACCACTCATTGCTCATCCTCAGCTCCCCTCAAGAACTCATGGACATAAGAAATTTAATCAGGAGTAGGCCATTCAGCCCCACACCTCTACTCTGCCATTTGGTAAGCTGACTTTTTACCAAGTGCCACTTCCCTGTGTTTAACCCACCTTCCTTTTTGTCCTTAATATCCAAAGATCTATTGATCACTGTCTAATTATACCCAGTGACTGAGCCTTCACAGTCCCTTGGGTAGAGAGTTCCAGAGATCCACAGATCTCTGGGTAAAGACATTTCTTCTCATCTCTATCCTGAATGGCTTGCCCCATAGCTGTGTCTTCCTGGTTCTAGACACTCCAGTCAGTGGAGAAATCCCTGTGTCTACCTTAACATTCTGTAGGAATTTTGTGTCTCAACAGATCACCTCTCACTGAGACACAAAATTATACTATATACCCAATCTGTTTAACTTCTCCTCATGAGATAACCACCACACCACCCCCCCCCCCCCCATGTTCAACCACACAACCCTCCTAGGAATTAATCTGGTGAAACGTCATTGTGTTTTAAGTGTACTTTTCCCTAGATAGAGAAGCCAGACATGTAGAGAGCATTCTTGGTGCAGGCCCTCCAGGGCACATGTTGCTGAAGCAATTGTCCAATCACTGCATTAAGAAGGTGTGAGATCTTGCTGTGCACAAATTGGCTGCCATGTTTTCTTCATACATAGCAGCTACAGTGCTTCATTGTGCTTTGGCGTGAAGCTATGAAAGAGGTTACAGAAATACAGATGTCTTTTCTGCATTAGGTTGGTAAGACCATGGCTAAAAGAGCAAAGGCAGCGATGGAAAGGAGCTTTGCAGGAATGTGTTAGCCTTGAAATTAAGCCACAGGGACATTATTGAACACTCAATGTCCCTTTAATGCAAACACAAGCTGGTTTATTAGTGTAGGTGGCAAAATGCCTCATTTAAAATCTTGGACAAAAGAATTTCATTCGAGCACTGCTACAACGCTACTCCTGTGGCGTTCTTTAATTAATGGATCCCAGCATCAGGGGAGATGGAGTGCAGGACTGAAATACAGAGCGAGGGATTAAAAAAAAGAGGTAACGATATCTTGCAAAATTAATCAAAACTAGTCATGCTCCCGGTACACTGTTCATGTTGGCCTAGATTCCATCCCATTGGAAATCAGCAACAGAACTCAAACAGTGTGTGAATTTACCTTAACCTCATTTTTTTTGTTGCGGTGGGGTGATGGTTAAACTGGTAAACTCATCGCTGGCAGGTTTATCACAGCCCAGAGGGAGGGTTAGAGATAAAGGCATTGACATTTGCAGCTACCCACTAAAACACCCAGCAAGTAAATGCCCAATAGTAAGATCAGGTGGTTAACATAGAACATAGAACAGTACAGCACAGGAACAGGCCCTTCAGCCCACGATGTATTTGCTGAACACAATGCCAGATTAAACTAAATCCATTCTGCCTGCACATGATCCATATCCCCCCATTCCCGGCATATTCATGTGCATGTCTAAAGATAAGAGATAAGATATTAATTTATTAGTCACATGTACATCGAAACACACAGTGAAATGTGTCTTTTTGCATAACTGAGAGTGTGCTGGGGGCAGCCCGCAAGTGTCACCACGCTTCTGGCACCAACATAGCATGCCCACAACTTCCTAACCCGTACGTCTTTGGAACGTGGGAGGAAACTGGAGCACTCGGAGGAAACCCACGCAGACACGGGGAGAACGTACAAACTCCTTACAGACAGCGGCCAGAATTGAACCCGGGTCGCTGGTGCTGTAATAGTATTGCGCTAACCGCTACACTACTGTGCCTCTTGAATGCCACTATCATATTTGCTTTGACTAATATCCCTGGCCACGTACTCTAGGCACCCACTACTCTCTGTGTAAAAAAATTTGCCTCGCACATCCCCTTTAAATTTTCCCCCTCTCACCTTAAATCTAAGCCCTCTAGTGTTAGACATTTTTACACTGGGCAAAAGATTCTGTCTGTCTACCCTATCTATGCCTCTCTAATTTTATAAACTTCTATTGAGTCAGCCCTCAGCCTCTGACGCTCCAGAGAAAACAATCCAAGTCAGCCCAACCTTTCCTTATAGCTAATACTCTCTAATCCAGATGGCATCCTGGTGAACCTCTTCTGCACCCTTCTCCAAAGCCTCTACATCCTTCCTGTAATGAGACGACCAGAAATGCACACAAGGTTCAGAGGGCTCTGCCAGAGGTCTGCACAAGAATGGTATAGAGATCAAAGCAGATGGACGAGTTGGCTAAGGTGGGGGTCTGGTGGGGAACAGGTAGTTTATCCCTGGACAGCATTTAGACCTCAGGTGAAAATTGCACTTGGGACTGGATGACATCATTACATTTGTATATTTAAGAAGGGCTCCATCCTAATTTGTTCAGGTTAAGATTGCAGGCAGCCACATCAGGATGGGAAATGTGGATAAGCCCTGCAATCTATTTTAACTGCCCACTCACCCAGTTTCCACCATTAGAGGTGGGGCAGAGCTTTGAAAGTCCTCTGGGTTTCAGCAACCTGAGAGACCTTGGAGAACGGGAGACAGTTAACGTCCAGCACAATCATTGGTTGTGTTCACTCTCCAGTACAAAACGATTCATTAGGCATGGCTAACAGACTGGAAAGCCAAGGTGTATAATTGGATTCAGACTGACCATGATCTAAGTGAATGGCAGGACAGGTTCAAAGGGCTGAATAGTCTCCTCTTACTCATGTGTTCCTGGTGTAGAAATTGCTGCAGACAGTCACTACTCAGACTATAACCTCAGAATATGCTCTAGCTCCTGAACAGAGACACAATTCCCCTTGCAATATTGAAAGAGGACCAAAAATACTAACAACTGAAACCAGAGTTAGAACTTAAAGACACAAGGAAAGGAAGCAGGAACAGGCTGTACCGCTCATTGATTGCTCCCTTAAGGTCAACACACTTTCATGACCAATTTCCATATCCAATGATCTCCCCAAGCACCCAAAAATCCATTGTTCTGATCCTTGGAAAGACTCAATGGCTGACCTCCCTTTGAAGAAGTAAAATCAAAAGATTCATGAGCCTCTGTGTAAAGAAATTTCTCCTCACCTCAATCCTAAATGTCTGACTCTTTACCCTGGGACAATGCCCACTGGTTCTAGGTTCTGAGGAAACCTCTCTCGACATCTTACCATATCAAATCCCTCTCAAGAACCTGAATATCTCAGAGATGAATCAACCCTCATTTTTCCAAACTCCTTTGAGTATTGGACAATCTTCCTTAATCCCACTTCATTTTCAACCCCTTCCTTCCAGCAATCAATCTCCACTGCGCTGACTCTAAGGCAAGTATATCCTTCCTTAGGTTCCTGTTAGCCTTGTAAAGTAGGGGCCTAATGTTCGTTTGAGGCCCTCTTTCCAAGATTAATGTGGCTGATTTTTCTTTCCTATTTCAAACACTGACTGATTTCACTGGAGCTCTGCCCAGGATTCTGAAGCATGACACACTGTGGAGATTAAACATTTGTGATCTGTGTGGTTCAATTAAACGTTGTCCAACTGAGTTTAATAAAAAATAACTTTGACTTTATCTCTGCAATCCAGTAATGTATTTAATAGTGTGCCAATGGTTCTATTAGTGAAATATGAATAATAAAATACTTATGTTAAATTGAAAATCCAGTCTTATCATTCTACGGCACAATCGTTGTTAATTCATGTTGACTGAATGATTTTAGCTGCTCAGCTCTGTTTAAATGTGTAATTTACAGCTGATTCAACTGTGCTCATTCAACTGTGGTTACCGACTGACTTAAACACCACCGGCTCCCTCTATAAATTGCAAAGCTCTGAAAAAGCAAATGAAAATGTATCACACTGTGAAGTGGTTTACATGTTGGGAACTTTTCCAGTATAAGCCTGCATCACCGCAGAATGGCTTTCTGATTTGTATCACACTCCTCTTCACATTGGGACTGGGAACCCTACTTTTCTCAAGGATAAGTCTTTGTCACTGGGCAGGACTGAGGGAGAAGAGTGTAGCATTTTGTTTGCTACAGATTAATAAGACCGATTGAAGATCTGACCAAAGAGAACATCACTAAGTAGAGAAAATAATGTCTATTTCTAAATTAAACAGTCTTGTGACATCCAGTTTACACTGAGGATATTTCTAGACAGCCTGTTTGTAAATCAGACGTTCTGACCTAAAGTGCTGCTGCCTAACTGAGGAACAACTGTGAAATCCTTGCTGATTCCATCCTTGGAATGCACACAGTCTTTTTCCCAGGGTTGGGGAATCAAGAACTTGAGAGCGTAGGTTTAAGGTGAGAGGGGAGATGTTTAACAGGAATCTGAGGGGCAACGTCACCCAGAGAGTGGTCAGTATATGGAATGAGCTGCCAGAGGAGCTGCTTGAGGCAGGTACATCAACAACATTTAAAAGGCACTTGGACAGGTACATGGATAGGAACGTATTCGAGGGATATGGGGCAAACGTGGGCAAGTGGGACTAACTTAGATGGGCATCTTAATCGGCATGGACTGGTTGGGCTGAAGAGCCTGTTTCTGCGCTGTATGACCATAGCTCTAAGATTGTAAGATAAGATTTCTTTATTAGTCACATGTACATCAAAACACACAGTGAAATGCATCTGTTGCGTAGAGTGTTCTGGGGGGCAGCCCACAAGTGTCGCCACGCTTCCAGTGCCAACATAGCATGCCCACAGCTTCCTAACCCGTACATCTTTGGAATGTGGGAGGAAACCGGAGCACCCGGAGGAAACCCATGCAGACACGGGGAGAACATACAAACTCCTTACCCGGGTCGCTGGCTCTGTAAAGCGTTACCCTAACTGCTACACTACCATGCCTGGTGAGGGATTCCTATCCAACTACTTAGACTCATGGAGCCATACAGCAGAGAAACAGGCCCTTCGGCCCAACTGGTCCATGCTGACCAAAATGCCCATCCAAGCTAATCCCATTTGCCCACATTTGGCCCATATCCTTCTAAACCTTTCCTACCACTTACCTATCCAACTGTCTTTTAAAAGTTGTTATCGTACCTGCCTCAACCACTTCCTCTGGCAGCTTGTTCCACATATGTATCTACTTATAGTGCGTGCATGTACGTTAGCATGTGTGTATATTACATTTGCATGTGTGTGTGTGTGAGAAAGAGAGTAGATCTACATACATGAGTGGGTTTGTGTATGTACATGCATCTGTGTGCCAAAGTGTTTGTGCATGTGTTGTATATGAGTGTGTGGATGGCATGTGTGTGAACGTATACAAGTATCTATGAGCATGTAAATGTATTTGCTTATGTGTGCGTATATGTGTATGTGTTAATGTATCTGCCTACTAGTGCAACTGTATAAATGTGTGTTTGTGAATCCTCCTGCAAAATTCTACAGAAGCAAGAAATCAGAAATAAAAACAGAAAATGCTGAAAATGCTCAGCAGTTCAGGCAGCATCTGTGGAGAGAGAAACAGGGTTAATGTTTTGGGTTATAAAAGGCGATCAACCTGAAGCATGAATTCTGTTTCTCTCTGCTCGAAGCTGTCTGACCTACCGAGGATTTCATAGAATCATAGAATCATAGAACAGTACAGCACAGTTGAGGCTCTTCGACCCACAATGTTGCTCCGACCTGTAAACCACGCCTAAGACTATCTAACCTCTACCTCCCCCATATCCCTCTCTTTTAAATTTCTCCATATGCTTATCTAGCAATCTCTTGAATTTGACCAATGTACCTGCCGCCACCACCGCCCCAGGCAGCGCATTCCACACACCAACCACTCTCTGGGTACAAAAAAACCTCCCTCTGATATCTCCCTTAAACTTCCCACCCATTACTTTAAAGCCATGCCCTCTTGTATTGAGCATTGGTGCCCTGGGAAAGAGGCGCTGGCTGTCCACTCTATCTATTCATCTTAATATTTTGTACACCTCTATCATGTCTCCTCTCATCTTCCTTCTCTCCAAAGAGTAAAGCCCTCGCTCCCTTAGTCTCTCCTCATAATGCATACTCTCTAAACCAGGCGGCATCCCAGTAAATCTCCTCTGCACCCTTTCCAACGCTTCCACATTCTTTCTATAATGAGGCTTTAATTTCCAATGTTTTCTGTTTCAGTCTCTGCATGTGTGTATGTGTGTGGCTCAATATCTTTGCTTCTTCTTCTTAGGCAGTCCCTCAGGAACAAGGATGTCTGACTTTCCCTCCAGTCTGTTGCTTCTGGGGTGATTGATGAGGCCAATGTGGGAACCACAGACTCTTGCACTGATGAGGCAGGTGGTGCCTGATGGGGTGGGAAGGTTGGTGAGACGGTACGCTCTCTGCCTCATGTTCAGGGCTTCTGTGTGCTCCTCATGACGTTCCTAAAGGTTCTCAATACCATTCCTAAAACTCCTTCTCCACTTTGGGTGGTCTCAGGGCACCCTGAGGAATTGGTGGGGATGTTGCATTTCTTCAAGGAGGCTTTGAACCTGTCCCTCTTCCTGCATGCATATATTAGTGTGTGTTTATACTATGACAGAAACCAGACCAAAGCCTTCCATCTTGACTGAGCTGCAAACATTCTTACAGCCCTGATTTTTGTCCAAAGACATGGTACATTTATTTTTAGTGCTCTTCCCTCTTAATCAATCTGTTTAGTATTTAGCTGAACGTATTACAAGCCCACTGAACCACTTCCACCATCTCCACTGGCTACTTTTATTATGCTTCTTTTTATTGAAGCAATTTTTTACGCCATGCCTCATTTTGCTATCAGCCTTTCAATCACCCGAATAATTTTTAATTTAGTTTCTTGCCTAGTCTGGACGTTGAAGCCAACTGTAAGGTAATAACTGTGCCTCATATGTTGAAAAAATATACTTCACTCCCCCTCCAGTAAAACCAATTTAAAGTCAGTTAGCATGGAAGATAATCTAATTTTCCCATTGAAGTTTGCAAATCTTCAGTGTTGTGTGGTACCGTGTTGGATCATCTTACGATTATAATAATTTGTTTTAATTGGAGCTAGAACTGAATTTAATTGGATTAAAAGCTCAGTTAAAACAGAAAAGTAATTTCATATAAATGCATTGAACTCAGTAAGAGTATTCTCAGGTGTAGGATTCAGATTCAGATCAGTTTATTGTCATATACACCAAGGTGCAATGAAATTCCTTGCTCGCATGTAGCTCACAGAATAGACAGTATATATGGCAATAATAGATATAACAATAAATACAGCAACATTGCAAAACAATGGAATGGTACCAAGTACAGCAGTGCAAACTGAACTAGTGCAGAAAGAAATGCTAAAGTGGCAATAATGGAAGAGGTAGAATTAAGGGTTCGAGAACGTGGCAGCACCACCAGGAAGGGGATGTGAAAGAGGTGATTGGTTCAGAAGTTTGATAACAGTGGGGAAGAAGCAGTTCTTGAGTCTGGTTGTCTGGAAGTAGGAGAGAGTGACCAGGGTGGCAGGCATTCTTGACAATACTGTTAGCCTTCCAGTGCACTGTGAAGATGGACAGGATAGAAGGAAGTGTGATGGACTGGGCAGTGTTTAACACTCACTGCAGGTTCCCCCACTCTTACATTCTTTCCAGCGTCCCAAAAGTTGGAATCCCATAAGCCAGAAATCTTTGCAACTCTCTTTAACTGGTCTTTCTGTTTCAGATCACAGAAGCTTTTATCATTTTCTCACTGTGTTTTAATGTACCTCATGTTACCCCCTGAGTCTTATGGTGAATTGTACTGTGGGCCTCAAATCTTCATCCTAACCTTTTAATAAACATTGACAGTATTTTGAAAAAAATAGTCCCAAAGTATAAATTACTAAGAATCTCCTCTGCACTGTTTTAATAACTAACTGGTTACTCGAAGGAGAGTGGTCAGCCTTGTATTTGCAAAGCTGTGACCTGCTGTACACAATGATCTAGTTCACATCAAAAGGCAGTAATGTCTTCTGACGAGAGGGAACTTTTGTTTGTACAGATGTTGACTGACCAGTTGCAGCTTTCCACATTCCTCAGATCCCTTTGTGAACATCTGTAAACCTGAAAAAGCCTTACCACAGAACTCCAGTCACAGAGGACATCGTCTGTGACCATGACAATGACATGATATCCCTCCTCATCTTTCCTGACCTTTCTGCATTCCGCTCAACTCCTTGTCTCCACAACCTCCTCCAATCCTCCAACATTCCCTGAACACCAGGTCAGTCCAGCTCTATGGAGGGAAATGAACAGTCGAAGTTTCGGGCTGAGACCTTTCATCATGAAGGATTTTGGCCCAAAACATCGACAGTCCATTTCCCTCCATAGGTGCTGCCTGACCTGCTGAGTTCCTCCAGCATTTTGTGATTTGCTCCAGATATATTTCATCTGCAGTCTCTCTTGTGTCAGTCCAGCTCTGACCTCTTGTGCACCTCCCAACTCCCTTTAATAAAAACAGAAAATGCTGGAAACACTCAGCAGGTCAGGCAGCATCTGTGGAAGAAGACACAGTTAACGCTTCAGGTTGGAGACCTTTCATCAGTTCTGACAGAGGGATTCTGACCTGAAACGTTAACTGCTTCTCTTTCCACAGATACGGCCTGCCCTGCTGAGTGTTTCCAGCATTTTCTGTTTTTGTTTTGGATTTCCAGCATCTTGCAGTTTTTTTGATTTCCCCCAAGTTCCTTTGCTCCACCACTAGTGGCTGTACCATCAGCTGGCCTGGCTCGGAGATCCAGAATTCTCTCCTTAAGCTTCCTCTCTGTCGCTTCTTTCAAGACCTTAAAACTTCCTCATTGACCAAGCCTTTGATCAGCAGTCTCGATCTCTAATTCTTTCACTCAGTGTCAATTATTTTGAAAGATCAGGGAATTGAGGGCGACATGGAATGGGCACAGAAGAGGAGCAGAGGCCTGGGGCAGATCAGCCACGATCATAATGAATGACAGGGCCGGATTGAGGGGCTGAGTGGCCCACTCTTGCTCCTATTTTCTTGTGTTCTTGTGTGTCTTATAAACGGCATTGGTGCATTTTACTAGGTTAAAGATACTATATCAGTCAAATTTGTGTTTTATTATATTACATTTACTGCACATACAGTTGTTTTCATTTGTACTATTCTGCCCTCTGCTGCTTTCACATAGATATGCACCTCGGCACAGAGGCAGCTTGGCAGGGAAGTTGAAGATTTACTTGCACTGACAGAGAAGACTGAGCTGTCGGTGCTGTCGAGAGCCACCACCTGGCAAGAGTGAACCCGTTCAGCACCTTCCAGACCTCACTGCTTGCAGTGAGTCCAGGGACATTCCTTAACTTACTGAAACAGGGTCCAGATGCACACGATATCTGGCCCCTCAGCTTTCTGCCACTCCCATTCATTTGAACAGGGTTGCCAACATTATAATAAGCTTAGCTAAGGTTTTTGTTTACTTTTCTTTGTATATTTAGGTTTGTAATTAATTAATGCTAGTTTAGTGTGCTTTAAAATCATATTTTAATTTCTCAAATCGATATAAACTCTTTCTAATCGCCTGATGGTCAAAGATATTTAATAAACACAGAGTAGATCTTCGACAACATGCAAATTTTATCATTAAATGTCAAACGATATCTTCACAGATTGATGAAAAAATACTTCCATCAATTATAACTGAAATTTATTAATCATAGATACAGCACAGAAACAGACCCTTCAGCCCACTGCACTGGGTGAGTGCAGTGCAGTGCACCGCACTGAGTCTGCACCAATCACCATTCACACATTTACATTAATCCTACACTAACCCATTTTATCCTCTCCACATTCCCGTCAACTCCTCCCCAGACTTTACCACTCATCTACACACTAGGGGCAATTTGCAGTGACCAATTAACCCACCAACCTGCACATCTTTGGGATATTAATTTATTCACTCCAGTAACTGCAAGAAAGTATATTTTTGTACAAATGTAACATTATGATTAAATGAACACCAATAATTAGGGGAGATAAGATTTATTGATTTATGCAATTTTACTTCTTATTTTTGTCAGAGGCTTCTATAAAGCCTTTAATCATCGACAGTCATTGATATATTGTCTGGCTCATGCCCCTTGTAGCGGTTAGTGTAACGCTATTACGACCTGGGTTCAACTCCGGCCGCTGTCTGTAAGGAGTTTGTACGTTCTCCCTGTGACTGCGTGGGTTCCCTCCGGGTGCTCTGGTTTCCTCCCACATTCCAAAGACGTATGGGTTAGGAAGTTGTGGGCATGCTGTGTTGCTGCTGGAAGTGTGGCAACACTTGTGGGCTGCCCCCAGAACACTCTACGCAAAGATGCATTTCACTGTGCGTTTTGATGTACATATGACTAATAAAGGAATCTTATCTTATAATTTTGTCTAATCTTGAAAACTCAAATCCATTAAAATCAAAGTAAATGCCTAAAAACAAATATTGATGTTATCTGTCAAAATTAATATATTTGTTGAATTCTGATGTTTATGTGTATTAAGAGTTTTCTTTTAACATTCATTTTTGGAATCTGGGCAATACTGGCAAGACCCAACATTTTTTGCCCTTGAGGTGATGGTGAGCTGCTTTCTTGAACTGCTGCAGTCTTTCTGCTGAAGATATCCAAAAGTGGTGTTGGGCAGGGATTTCCAGGATTTGGATCCAGTGAGGATGAAGGACTAGCAGTATATGCCCAAGTTAGGATGATGCATGACTTGGAGGAGAACCTTCAGGTGGTGGTGTTCCCATTCACCTGATTCCCCTGGTCCTTCTAGGAGGTAGAGATTGTGGGTTTGAGAGGTGATGTCATCGTAACCTAGGCGAGTAACTGCAGTGCGTTTTGTAGATTATACACACTGCATCCACTGTCCAGTCTAAATGCTATTTTACACAATCACCCAAAGTCAGTCGACAAGAATTTGTGATTGGTGAGGAACTACAAGGCTCCCCAGTGAGTTGGTGAAAGTCCCTTGCAGAGAGTTAGGAAGCTCTGGTGTAATGAACTCCCTTATTACAAGTGGTAGCACTGTCAGGTGTCAGTTCAAAGGGACCCTGTTGAAGAATTCACACAGATAAGGCAAAACGGAGCAATTTCTTAATTAAACATTCTGCAGGGTACTAAATATAGATTCCTAAAATGACATGGAGTTAAGGTAGAAGGTGTCCAATGGGTGCAGGAGATGGGCCAAGTGGCGGGATCTTGGACAGAAGCATCTGGGTGTTGCACATTATCAGTGATGAATGTGTGCCACCTCTATCAGAGGGGGTACCCAGGTATCTAAACATGACTTGGCCAGAAGCAATGGCCAAGGGTGGGTTATGGGCGAGAGAAGCAGAGAACAAGCCAGCAGCTTCAATGCTGATTGGGGTGGCATTGGGTCTGGTAATTTGAATGGTAGGGATTGCGGGGCTGGAGAGTGGCAAATTGGGCGGGGGGGGGGGGTCAGGGATTGGGAGGCACAGGATTGTGGGATTGGGAGTGTGATCAGGGTGCAGTGGGATGAGGGTGTGTTCTGGATGCAGCTCTAGGGGAAGGGAAGTGGCTCCAAGGATGAAGGTATGAAGTATTCACCGACCTGGCAGTCGTCCTGGTCTGACCTTGGTCCGGAGAGACCCAGAAGTGGCCAAGGACAGGCACCAACGATGGGTTAAATGCCCCCACAGTACATGGAGAATGACATCAGTAGGTGCATCCCCCACAAAGATACCAGTCAGTGTGAACCCGCAGAGATAAAACCAGGACTATGCGGGCAAATGTGTAATTAGTGACACAGTTTGTTTCAGTGTCTCATCACCCCATTTAATGCCAACAAGGCAAGGCAACCCAGAAATGCTTGTTAACGCACTTCATTCCAGAAAATAACTTGATATTCAGATAAAAATTAGATTTCAAGTCTCTTCAGGGTTAAGTAGTTTGCCAAGCAGGAACAATGGCTTTAAATAGCAGTCCAGAGGCAAGGGGAAAGTCGACCCAAAACGTCAACTGTCCACTTCCCTCCACAGATGCTGCCTGACTTGCTGATTTCCTCCAGCAGCTCGTTTTTATTTTGCTTTAAATGTTCACTCAGATCATGGACAGCAAAGTAATGGGTTTTCAGAGTACATCACAGCCCAGCTAGTTTGGAAATGGCTTGAATTCACCACAGTTTAAGAGTCTTCCCTTGACTGGCCATCCCGGGCAAAGGCAATGAATTGCCCACAGCACCTGTGGAATTTCCATGTTAAGGGGTGGATATGTGGAAACCACTGCTGGTTTAATGGGTAACGATGTGAGAACTGATAGACTTCTATCCTATTACTCCCATTCAATGATAAGGAAGTCTATGGGACCCTGCCAATACCAATGGACCAAGGACAGGGAAGGCATTGATGAAGTTAAAGATCATATCCAGTTCATAAAGGATGCTGTTCCGGTCCCAAAATTAAAGTGAAAAAGAAATAAATAGTAAAGAGGAATAACTGGAATACGTAGCACTGGCCAACAACGTGGAAACAGAATGATAAATCAACATTGACGCAGGTCATTTATTTTTACAGTCTCATTCTCGTGTCTTTATGGTTGCATACTTGGTTATGCAATCTTAGCATCACACAAGCAGCTGGTCAATAATCACAGGTCCACTGTAAAGCTGCTGTAATGATGCCATCTGCTGTCACTGCAGGATTTGTTATTACCCAGCCAACTACTGTATGCTAAATTGTGTCTTCAAAGTGAATTACTAAAAGCTAGTATGGCTTACAATGAGCATTGGTGATCAAGAATGCAGGATATTCTTAACCTGTCCCCGACAAGCCCCCATCTAGCAAATACAAATTGGGCCCATGTGTTTACTTCCAAAGCTCCAAGTCATCATGTAATTTATATTAAACAGGCCAGTGAATCAAATCTTGTCCATAATTACACAGCTGCTCATGAGAGCCTTGTTTCCTCTCTGAGGGATTGAACTGGCCAGAACTGAATGGTGTCTTGTACCAATCCTACCTGCTAATGTTCCCAAACCTTCACTGCTCCATCCCAAGGAATTGAGAGACTGTGCATTAATTTGGATTGCTTTCATTTTAGTTTCTCTGGTGCTAGAAAGGCCCCAGGGGTCATTGTGATACGAGCTATATTAATGAGGCAACGTTATGTTTTGTGCACACCATTAATCTCCTGATTTATACTGTGCCAAAACCAAACGATATAAGATAAAGAAATTGAGCATAATGTAGTCCAGTGCAGCATTGGGAGAAGTTTATGATAGGTTGGCTGAAAGAAATGAAAGACTTCTCATTCACAGCATCAAGGCACTTTACAATCAATAAATATTTTAGAAATGTAGCCACCATTGAACTATAGGAAAATGAGGAATTCTATTCATACACAGCAAGCTGCCACAAGCAGCAATGTGATAAAACACACAATATAATTGTTGAAATCTTAATATACTCACTTATCTTCATCCTGGTCAAAAAAGAGATTCCCCAAATAATCCCACCTTCCTGCAGTAGCTCGGTACCACCACAGGTCACGGCTCTTCCAGCTGGTAGATCTGCTGCCATGCAGCTCCAGCAACCCTGGGTTCAATCCTGACCTTGGATGCTGTCTGTGTATGATGTTTGCAAGCTCTCCCTGTGGCTGCTTGAGTTTCCCCAGGATGCTCTGGTTTCCTCCTACATCCCAAAGATGCGTGGGTTGGTAGATTAATTGGCTGTTGTGAGTTGCCCCCAGTGTGTAGGTGAGTGGTAGAATCTGTGAGTTGAGAGAACTGTGGGGAGAATACAATGGATTGGTGTAAGATTTCCCTAAGTGGGTGTTTGATGGTCGGTGCAGAAGATGGACTGAAGGGCCTGTTTCCGTGCTGTCAGATGAAGGAGCACATCACCAAGAGCCTGTCCTGGTCCAACCACATTGACACCATGGCCAAGAAAGCTCACTAGCGCCTCTACTTTCTCAGGAGGCTAAAGAAATTTGGCATGTTCCCTTTGACCCTGACCAATTTTTATTGACGCACCATAGAAGGCGTCCTATCTGGATGCATCACGGCTTGGTATGGCAACTGCTCTGCCCGTGACTGCAAGAAACAGAAGAGAGTTGTGGACACAGCCCAGCACGTCATGGAAACCAGCCTCCCCTCCATGGGCTCTGTCTACACTTCTCGCTGCCTCAGTAAAGCAGCCAACACAACCAAAGACCCCTCCCACCCCAAACATTTTCTCTTCTCCCCCCTCCCATCGGGAAGAAGATACAAAAACCTGAAAGCACGTACCACCAGGCTCAAAGACAGCTTCTATCCTGCTGTTATAAGACTATTGAGTGGTCCTTTAGTACGATAAGATGAATTCTTGACCTCGCAATCTATCTCGTTATGGCCTTGCACCTTATTGTCTGCCCGCACTGCACTTTCTCTGTAACTGTAACACTTTATTCTGCATTCTGTTATTGTTTTCCCTTGTACTACCTCAATGCACTGTGTAATGAAATGATCTGTATGGATGGCATGTAAAACAAAGTTTTTCACTGTACCTCAGTACGTGTGACAATAATAAACAAATTTACCCATTTACATCCAAATACAGTATAAATGTGATGAGGTTTCTGCCTCTTCCTCCCTTTCATGATATAAAACCAAAAAACATGCAGTAGGTCAGGCAGCATTTGTAGGAAAAGGAACAAAGTTAACATTTCAGGGTAAAGATCCTTCAACAGATGAAGATCAACCTGAACCATTATCTTTATTTCTCTCTCCACAGATGCTGTCTGAGCTGCTCAATGTTTCCAGCATTTTCTGTATTTATTTCAGATTACCAGCATCTGCATCTTTTTATTTTCATTTATCCTTTCAGACAGTGACTTCCAGACCCTCATCACCCTCCAGGTGAGAACACTTTTCCTAGTCTCCTCCATAATTCTTCTAGAACATAGAACAATGCAGCACAGGAACAGGCCCTTTGGCCCACAATGTCTGTGCTAGATACAATGCCACATTAAACTAAATCTCTTCTGCTTGCATATCAGCCACATCCCTGCATATTCATGTGCCTATCTAAAAGCCTCTTAAACAGCATTATTGTATCTGATTTCACCACTACCCTGACAGCCCGTTCTAGGCACCCACCACTCTCTGTGTAAAAAACTTGCCCCGCGCATCTCCTTTAAACTTTTCCTCTCTCGCCTGAAATAGATGCCTTCTGGTATTCAACATTTCT
Source organism: Pristis pectinata (assembly GCF_009764475.1). NCBI lineage: Eukaryota > Metazoa > Chordata > Chondrichthyes > Rhinopristiformes > Pristidae > Pristis > Pristis pectinata. The sequence continues at coordinate 7,020,991 of NC_067429.1, forward strand.
ACCCTGAGGAAAAGATTTTGAACTTCTATCAGATCTCCCTCAGCCTCCGGTTCTCCAAAGAAAACAATCCGAGTTAGTCCAACCTCATATTCTGTAATCCAGGCAGCACTCTGGTAAACCTCTTCTGTACCCTTTCCAAAGCCTCCACATCGTTCCTGTAATAGGGTGACCAGAAATGCACAAAATACTCCAAGTATGACCTAACCAAAGTTTTATATAACTGCAACAGCTTCTACCAATTGATTTAAAGCCAAACATGAAATGGGGACAGTGGCTAATGTGTTGTAAAGTGAACGATAGCAGCCACCCAACATCCAGCCCATGTGCACAGAGGACAGTGGAGGATGGGGTGACTCTCCGTGACTTTTGGCCATATCTGGATCTATGTACTATTTTGGTCTCCTTATTGAAGGAGGTGTATAGTTGCATTGGAGGCATTTCAGAGAAGGTTCACCAGGTTGATTTCTGGGATCAAAGGTTTGCCAAGGAGTTGCCTGTTTAAGATGGAGGGGAGAAGGAATTTTCACTCTCAGACAGTCCAGAATCCTTCGAATTCTCTGCTCCAAGAAGTGGTTGGGTGGTGGGGTTAAATCGTGGAATGTATTTATGAGCAAGTTCGATTGAATTCTGGTCTGTAGGAGAGTCAGATGTCTGGTGAACAGGCAGGAACATGGAGCAGAGGTCTAAACCTGATCAGCCATGATCTTATTTTGTTTTCATTTTGCTTTGTGTGGATTTGACCTTGGTTTCAGATTGAATTAAATCATTTTCAAATGATATAAAATTCGACCATATTATGAACATCCTTCCCCAAAGGTCCCTTTCCAACATTATTATTTAATCCTTTCTCATTGTACAGTGCTAATTATAAAAATAATCTGTTCCTTCATTGGTCCCTCAGAAGTTTTTATGTTTTTTGCTAAATGACTCTCGTTTTCCACTTTCTTTTTCCTTTTTTACATCTTCCTCTTCCTTTGCTAAATTCTGAAAATTTTCCAACCATCTGACTTAACTGCTGTTCATGGCAACGTTATACACTTTTTCCTTTTATCTATTACTATCGCTAACTTCTCCTGTTAACCATGCTTGGAACATTTCTCCTGTTGGATGTTTTTGTTTCTTATTAATTATTTTTGTAGATTATTATGGTATCAAACGACCCCTCCTTGGATGTTTTATTCATGAATATCTGTAAAAGTGTAATCACTAAGCATTATAGGAAGCTAGGCTAACTAAGTTAATGGTTAAAGAAGTGAGTACACGGCACGTATGCTGGTGCTGTTCTGAACTGGAATAAGGATCTTCAGTATGCTAAATACCTGAGGGGATGCTGCAGAAATGAGATAATTTGCTGAAGACATCAAGTGACCTTTGGTACTATCAGGTGTCTGTTCCTTACTAAGAAAGATTGCAATAAAGACAAGGCAAAACAAACCTGCATAGTCATTAAGGTGGTGGCGACAAGGGGTCATAAGCAATTGTTCGGGAGATTGGAAGTCTGCCCAAAGAATTGGTTGGACTGAGTGTGAACAATCTGTGTGAGAAAGGTCATGGTAAACAATGGCCGGTTTGCCACGAGGTGCTGACCGGGTGGAACTGAAAGGTCACCTGGGGTCATCAGTACCCATAACAGTACTGGAACCAATGAAATCAAGTGGGCTTTGTTAAAGGCCATATATGTCAACAGCTCAAGAAGGCAGCTCACCACCATCATCTCAAGGACAATTAGGGATGGCAATAAATTCACCTTACCAGCAACACACAGACCCTGAAAGTGAATAAGTAATAAAAAAAGATTGAGTGGCCTTTGAGGATTGAGGGATCGGACAGCTTAGGGACTGCTGTGAAGACAGGTAAGTTGAACAACAAACTATCTGCTGGGGGAACTGAGTGAGTCAAACAGCAACTGATGGGGGGGAAGGAATCGTCGACGTTGTGGGTTAGACTGAAGTCAATGTCACCTGTTTCTGAATCTGTTCCAGATTCCCAGAGCTATGAGCGACTTGTCAACTATCACCTGTTGGAAGTATTGAATTTTGTGTTTGAGAAGCGCTCCATCTTTTACATGAACCACATGTTGTTGCTCATGAAAAAAAATTAAAAAACAAAAAAATCTGCAGATACTAGAAATCCAAAACAAAAAAAAACAGAAAAATTCAACAGGTCTGGCAGGCTCTGTGAAAAGAGAAACAGTCAACATTTCAGCTGTGCGGCCCTTCATCAGAACTGGGAAAGAGAGAGATGCACGTTAGTTTAGGAGGTGGTGAGGGGATGTGTAGAACAAAGCAAATGACCGTGATAGGACAAGTTACAATGGTTTAATGGCAGCAGTTACCTTCTTGGTCAATGCAATGGGTTGTTTTGTCCAAGAATCATTCCAGTTTTATAGTTGGCACCTCAGGCAGGACAGTGATGGACCTATCTGGAAATAAAGTGGTTGACCAAACAAACTCATGGTTCCATTCAGGGAGATTCTGGACTGTTCATCTGGTAGATGTGTCCAAGAAGGAAAGCTCACACTAGTAGAAGGTGAAGGGTCCTAGGATGCTCCCTTATGTTGAGTTTTGTTTGATACTGTGAATAAGCAGAGAACCATTTGCAGGGGTTTAAACAGAAGGTGGATAACTGCAGACAGATAAAATAGAGAAGATTAGGCAGGAAATACTAGCACAATATTGTATTATAAGATAAGATATTTATTAATTAGTCACATGTACATTGAAACACAGTGAAATGTGTCTTTCTGCGTTACTGAAAATGTGCTGGGGGCAGCCCGCAAGTGCCGCCGCTCTTCCAGCGCCAACATAGCATGCCTACAGCTCCTAACCTGTATGTCTTTGGAATGTGGGAGGAAACTGGAGCACCCGTAGGAAACCCACGCAGACACGAGGAGAACGTACAAACTCCTCACAGACAGTGGCGGGAATTGAACCTGGGTCGCTGGCGCTGTAATAGCGTTATGCTAACCGCTACACAACCGTGCCACAATATAGCACAATATTAGCACTGAAGCCTGAAGTCCCACACCACCAGATTCAAGAACAGCTACTTCCCTCCAACCATTCAGTTCTTGAACCAACCAGCACGATCCTAATCACTACATAGCAACACTATGACCACTCTGATCACTATGCACTAAAATTGACTTTTTTTGTTCTAATTGTGTACTTTCTTGTAAAAATTGTGTATAATTTATGTTTAACTTATGTTTTCTTGTGAATGCTGCTTATCTGATGCTCTGTGCCTGTGATGCTGCTGCAAGTAAGTTTTTCATTGTACCTGTGCACACATGTACTTGTGCATGTGACAATAAACTCGACTTTGACAATATTCAGTATGTTCATTGAATGAGGTGGCAATGCTAATTGAAATCCAGGGACAAATTATCAATTAGACAAGCTCTAAAGTTAATGACCTATGTTTCCTTGCACTGTGTGCAACGATTTGTTGACACCTACATGGATAGGGCAGAGAGGAAAAGTGTTGAAACTCAAAGATGAGCTGGCCATGATGTCAGCTGTATTACAGCAGGAATCACTGCTGGCTGTCTGGGCTGGGGCGGGGGGGGTGGGGGGGGGGGTCTGTCACATGGCAGTTCAGTGAAAGGTGCAGTTCCGGGGGATAGATCTGGAGGAGCAGCTGTCTGATGCTCGAGGAGCGGTAAGGAAAGAGCTAAACCTTTTCCACAGACAAAGGGGCCGCCGTCAGTGTCTATCACGGATACTAAAACCCAAGGGAATGTTAAAAGGTGAGGAGAAAAGGACCCTGTCTGGACCCTGACCCTATGGATGATGTAGCTGATTGCTGGGACAGTTATTCATAGAGTTGTAGAGTTATACAGCACAGAAACAGGCCCTTCGGCCCAACTCATCCATGCCAACCAAGGTGCCTTCCTGAGCTAGTTCCATTTGCCTGCCTTTGGCCCATATCCCTCTAAACCTTTCCTATCTATGTACCTGTCTAAATGTCTTTTAAATGTTTTAAATGTACCCACCTCTACCACTTCCTCTGGCAACTTGTTCCATATACCCAGCACTCTCTTGCCCCTCAGATTCCCTTTCCTTGGAGAAGGAACGCCTACAGAGGAAGTGGACCTATTGTAACCTTTGATTCACATCTCATCCCATACAAACATATAAATTAGGAGCAAAATAACTCAGTTGCCATGGAAATTTCACCCACAGACAGCAGATTGGAAACCAGGGAGTATTTAAGCTGGGTGAATGGGACATATTCAGCATCATCTGAGAAGACAGACCATGGTTGAGAGAACAGGGCAAGGACGGATGGAAGCAGAGTCCTAGAGCAGAGCAGGACCACCGATACCAGTGCTGAGCTTCACTGATAACCCAGTACCACCGCTAATTATTTTCTTCATCAACCCTAAAGAAATCAACTGCAGCTTAATGTGAACCTTGAGTCCATACATTTAAGGTCTTTGTCGACAAGGACCCAAACACTTACATGAGATTTAATTCTTTAAAAGTTAGCCATTGCTTCTTTACTGTTATACCATTTGATGTAGTTTCCTAATCTGCTATAGTCAACTCGCACCTCATACCTTTGTAATTTGTTGTTTAGATTTGTCCCTTGTTTAAACGTATTAAACTAGCTCACTTTCAATTTTAATATCAAACTCTATCATATTGTGATGGCTTGCTTAAAGGCTCCTTAACTACATAGTTATAACTAATTCTTTCTCATTACACAATATTCAGTTGAAAATAGCCTCTCCTCTCATTGGTTCCACTGATCTACAAAACCATCTTCTAAATCCTCTAGCCTTTCAAGCCATTACTACCTCAATGCACTCTGTACTAACTCAATGTCACTGCACTGTGTAATGAATTGACCTGTACGAACGGTATGCAAGACAAGTTTTTCACTGTACCTCAGTACAAGTGACAATAATAAACCAGTACCAATACCAGTTCGGTTGGTCCAGTCTATAAGTAGATTAAAGTCCCCCATGGTTACTGTATTACCCTTATTATATGCACCTCCAATTCTCTGAAATATCCTGCACTCTGTGTTACCATCACTCTTTGGAGGCCTGAAGATTAATCTCACCAATGTTTTCTCCCCACCCCACCTTGCTGTTTCTCAATTCCATTCAAACAGATTCTACTTCTTGATTTTCTGAGCTGAGATCCTTTATTGACACAGGCTATTATCAGGGATCCTTTTCCATTTCGCCTGTCTTTTCTGAAAGGTAATTTATTTTGGAATATTTAATTCCCGCATTTGGTCACGTTGCAGCCATATCTCTGTAATGGCTAGTACATTGAACCCATTTATTTCTACTTGTGTCATTAATCTGTCTATTCTGTTAAGAATGCTGCATGCATTCAGATAAAGAGCCTTGAATTATGTCTTTGGACCATTTTACCCTTCACTGACTAATTGAGGGGTGCCTGATTATCTGATCTGTTCCTTCCTGGCTCACTCTGGTGATCATTACCCATTTTAATACCGAGCACTATTACTTTGTCTGTCCCCTTTAGTTTTCTCAATTTTACCCCACCTGAACCCTTCCTCCCTGACTAGTTTAAAACCATATTAATGGTCCTAGTTACTCAACTCACCAGGACACGGTCCATGCGCAATTCAAGTGAAGCCTATTCCAGGAGAGCACTTCCCTTTTTCCCCAGAACTGATGCCAGGGCCCCATGAATTGAAATTCCACGTATTTTGTGCTCTGATCTTAATCACTTAATAATGTGTCCATTGCTTTCAGAAGATGAGCATTTCAAGTATTTTAGTGTTCAGTTCAGAATTCCAGCATCTGTAATATTTTCCTTTTGGAATTTCAGGTAACAATTCTTCCTCCTCCATTGACACCCGTTGTGGACCAATCCTTTATTTTTTTACTTATCCCGTTGCATTTCTTTTGTCTTCCCACCGCCTTCCGGCTGTGATTTAATCTCTCCTACCTTCCACCTTCCGTTATGCTCTCCCTCCTCCTTTCTTCTCCTCAGCTACTTCAATTGCTTTATTTCTAAGCCTTCCCATCAACCTGAAACAAAACTCTTGCTTCTCTCTCCACAGATGCTGCCTGAGCTTTTGAGTATTTTCAGCAATTTCTGTGCTTACTTTGTATTTCCAGAATTCACAGTAACTTGCTTATGTAAGCATATAATTTCTTACTGCACTGGGTACATTTCAAAAGCATTTCATTAACAATAAAGCATTTTGTGATATTTCAACATCATGAAAGGTGCTACATGAATGCAAATCATACCCTTCTAATTAAAACAAAAAAGGCATTGTAATTTGCAATGGATAGGGCATTTAGTCTCTTGAACAACATGCTGGAAGGACTCAGCAGGTCAAACAACACCTGTGGAGGCAAAAGATGGAAGTCAATATTTGGAGTAATGACCCTACATGAGAACTGAGATGGATGAGGAAAGATTGCCGGCATATAGCGTTACCAGGGAAGGGGGGGGGGGAAATGGGTTGGGGGTGGGATGGAGGCTGGTAGGTGGAACCAGATGGGGCAGGGATGATAGGCAGATGGGACCAGATGGAGAGAGGAGGTGGGGAAGGTGAACAAAAGGAGAAGAAAACTAGTTGGACAGGTGAGTGTGCGTGTGTGTGTGTGTGTGTGTGTGTGTGTGTGTGTGTGAGTGTGAGTGTGTGTGTGAGTGTGTGTGTGTGCGTGTGTGTGTGTGTGCGCGTGTGTGTGTGTGTGTGCGTGTGTGTGAGTGTGCGTGTGTGTGTGTGAGTGTGCGTGTGAGTGTGTGTGTGTGAGTGTGTGTGAGTGTGCGTGTGTGTATGTGAGTGTGTGTGTGTGAGTGTGCGTGAGTGTGTGTGTGTGCGTGTGTGTGTGCGTGTGTGTGCGTGTGTGCGTGCGTGCATGTGTGTGTTTCTGTGTGTGTGTGTGCGTGCGTGTGTGCACGTGTGTGTGAGTGTGTGTGTGAGTGTGTGTGCGTGCGTGTGTTTCTGTGCGCGTATGTGTGTGTGTGAGTGTGTGTGTGCGTGTATGTGTGTGTTTCTGTGCGTGTGTGCGTGTGTGCGTGCGTGCATGTGTGTGTTTCTGTGCGCGTGTGTGTGTGTGTGCGTGCGTGTGTGTATGTGTGTGTGCGAGCGTGCGTGTGTGTTTCTGTGCGTGTGTGTGTGTGTTTCTGTGCGTGTGTGTGTGTGAGTGTGTGCGTGCGTGTATGTGTGTGTTTCTGTGCGTGTGTGTGTGTGTGAGTGTGTGCGTGCGTGTGTGTTTCTGTGCGTGTGTGTATGTGTGTGTGTTTCTGTGCGTGTGTGCGTGTGTGAGTGTGTGCATGTGTGTTTCTGTGCGTGTGTGTATGTGTGTGTGTTTCTGTGCGTGTGTGTGTGTGAGTGTGTGCGTGCGTGTGTGTGTGTGCGTGTGTGTGCGTGTGTGTATGTGTGTGTTTCTGTGTGTGTGTGTGTGCGTGCGTGTGTGTGTGCGTGCGTGTGTGTGTGTGCGTGCGCGCGTGTGTGTGTGTGTGTGTGTGTGTGTGTGTGCGTGCGTGTGTGTATGTGTGTGTGTGTGTGTGTGTGTGCGTCAGTCCCTTGAGTCGACTTAATGAGATCATGGCTGATCATAATATCAATTCCATTCACCAACCTTGATTCCGTATCCTGTCTAACAAAAATCTCTCGGCTGCAGTCTTGCAACGTTCAGTGAGTCTGCTGATACAGCTGCATTCTTCGATTGGTATTTGAGGTTAGAACAAAGGCCTTAAGTTGTGTCCTCAACTTTATACAATTTAAATAAACGATATGGATAAAGGTACTGAAGGTACGGTTGCTAATTGGGCTGACGACGCAGTGATAGGTGGGACAAGTATAGAGGACATTAGGAAACACAAAGGGATATGGACAGGCTAACTGAATGGGTAAAGATTTAGCAAATGGAGTATAATGTGGGAAAATGTGAAATTGTCCAATTTGGCAGGAAAAATAAAAAAAAAGCGGGTCATCTAAATGGTAAGAGACTGTAGGTCTCTGAGATGCAGAGGGATCTGGGTATTCTGATGCACGATGCCCACAAGGGTGGTATACAGATACAGCAAGTAACTGGGAAAGCCAATGGAATGCTATTGATCATTGCTCGGGGAACTGAATACAAAAGTAGGAAGGTTATGCTTCAGTTATATAGGGCCTTGGTGAGATCCACATTTGGACTAATTGTACAGTGTGGGCTTCCTCATTTAAGTAAGGATGTTAATGTTTTCAAAGCAGTTCGGAGAAGGTTCATCAGACATGCTAAGGCTGATCAGTTTATCTTATGAGGAAAGATTGGATAGTTTAGCCTTGTATCCACTGGAGGCCTTGTTCTGAATTTAAGGCCATGCTTGTCCTTCTGGACTTTACAAAACAGAAAATATAAACTATACAAGTTGTCCTGAGGTACCACAGGGACTTGAATTTTATTTCCACTATGCTTTGACATTAACTTTATCTTTGTTCACAAGAACTGTCAAATCTACTCGTATTTCAAGGATACTTTGTTAATAATTCAAATTTTATGTATTAGATTTTACTTCATTATTTAATTTGTTTCCTTTGTTGATTTAGTAATTTATATTTCTATTTGTTAAGGTACTTTAAAAAGAGGACACTTGCCTGATAGAGTCAAAGAGCCATACAGCATCAAAACATGCCCTTTGGCCTGACTGGTCCATGCTGACTAAGGTGCCCATCCAAACTAGTCTCATTTGCCCACGTTTGGACCCTATCTTTAAATGTCTTTGCGGTTTCCTCCTTCTTAGGATACAGATGATGGCATTGACAAGTAATCTCCGACTTTGCCACAAATTCCTTTGATTCTGTGCACCGGTGATGGAAGTTTGGAATTCTGCAAATGACAGTTGACATTGAGTGAATTATCAATGATCAGATTCTGAATGTGGGATGAATAGATTTGTTTTAACCAAAGTATTAAGGAAAAAGGGGTAAAAGAACAATAAGGAGTTAGATCTCATACCGACCATGATATTGTTGAATAGCTGAGCAGGCTCAAAGATTAATGGCTTACTCCTGCTCCTAATTTGCCATTTGTGAATTACGTTCCTGGGTATTATCCTCAGACCAACGTTGGAGGGTAGGCACGGTAGTGCGGCAGTTAGCATAACGCTATTACAGCGCCAGCGACCTGGGTTCAATTCCCGCCACTGCCTGAGTTTGTACCTTCTCCCCGTGTCTGCGTGGGTTTCCTCCGGTTTCCTCCCACATTCCAAAGACGTACGGGTTAGGAAGTTGTGTGCACGCTATGTTGGCGCCGGAAGCGTGGCGACACTTGCGGGCTGCCCCCAGCACACTCCACGCAAAAGATGCATTTCACTGTGCATTTCGATGTACATGTAACTAAAAAAGATATCTTAGCAAAATTGCAACTAGACTAAAATGATGCAAACATTGGAAAACTAAAGTGTAAGGTATGCATCAGGGTCAGCATGGACAAGATGGGCCGAATGGTTGATTGGCTGTGAAGAGGAGCTGCAGGTACATTCACTGAAGTGCAGACAGTGACGGGACCAGTGACGTCACTCCCGGGCTCCTGCCCGTAGCATCGCTGGCGCTGCGTCATCACGTAACGGATTACGGGACGGCAACCTGAACGGCTGCGCTGACGCCAACACGTAAATCGCGCTGGCAGGCTGAGGGGGGGTGGCGCTTACGTCATCGCGTAAAACGTGATTGGGCTGTGGTATTCCACTATAGGGGTACTGTAAGGCTTAATCTGTACATTTTGGAGCTTTTTCTGTACAAACAGGGATGGAAAATATAGATAAATATAATAAATTATAAATTATTGTAGTATTTGCGTTTCTTCAGTGTATTGAACGGTGTAAGGAGTGCCTGTAGCTAAGGTGATTGGTCCCGTTCCCCCTCTTGGGAGCAGTTGGTTTCCCCCGAGCGGGGTAGAGCGACCGGGTCTGCGCATGCTCGCTCTTTTCCGGCCAGCGCCATCGAGCCGCCATGAGGTGAGCGGCGGCCCCCGGGGGGGGAGAGGGAGGCGGCGGGGAAAGGGAACGGGGGGAGAGGGAGAGGGAGGTGGAGGCGCGGCGGTCCCAGCACACGGAGAGGGACGGGCAGCGGCCCGGCCGATGGGGCTCCAGGCCCGCTCCCCCCCCCCCCCCCCCCGGAGAAGCCTCGGGGCCCCGCGGAGGCCGCGCCGCCTCTGTCCCGGGACGGGAGCGATTCCACCCCCCACCTCCCACTCCTGCTGCAGCCGTGAGCGGGCTCATGTGCCCGGGGGTGGGAGGGGGGAGAGGATGCAGTGCAGGGGGATCGCTGGGGAGATGGGGTTGCTCTGAGCTGGAATGGATTCAATGGGCCGAATGGCATGCTGCATCGTGGGGCGAACGGCTGGAGGAGCTCAGCGGGTCGAGCAGCGTCTGTGGGTGGGGAATGGGTTCCTGCAGCAGGACTGCGTACGTGGTCTGGACCCGAAGCCCCGACCATCCCTCCCCCACCACCCCCCACATGCTGCCCCACTCGCTGAGGTGCTCCGGGAGTTTATTCTCCAGGAGTTTATTTATGCTCCAGGGTCCAGCATCTGCAGTCTCTTGTCTCCAGAATACGAGACATAAAATGGGAACTCTCTGAGCGCACACGCTCCTGTTAATATCACTGGGTCATCTGTGCTTTCAGTTGCTGATTTCCTTTCAATTCGGTCTCATTTTCCACGACCCTTAAATAACTGCCCGTTCAACTGTTAGACTCATCTGTCGACCTGCTGAATTCCTCCAGCAGGTTGTTTGTTGCTCTTGTGTGGCTCAGAAGTCTTGGATGTTTTATTAATAATGCTAATCAGTTTAATGCAGTGTGACTTTTTTTCATGGCTTAAAAACCCCAGTCATAAATAACAATGCTTTACGTAGTCACTGACCTGTAAATAGCTATATGTTAAATTTTCCTTCCCCGTGTATTTCTCTGGATGTTGTCCCTGCAATCTCTCCAAACCATGTTTTCATAATCTGATGTACCCAAGTATCAATTTTTACATTAAATGCTTGATTTCACAATCTACATTCCCTGAAGATTTTCTCAGTTTGAAAATGTTTAATATATAACCTAAAAACAGGAGCAATAATAGGCCACATGAGCCAATTCCACCATTCATTAAAATCATTGCCAGTCAGGTCTTTGCTTTGACTTCTGTTTTCTGCCTGTAGCCTGGACTCATTAACAGACTAAATTTTTCCCAGGGCAACAATAGCTAACATGAGGGTGATTGGAGGAAGGTATAAGGGGGATGTCAGGGGTATGTTTTTTTTTACAGAGAGTGGTGGGTGCATGGAATACACTGTCGGCAGAGGTTATGGGGGAAGATACATTAGGGGCATTTAAGAGACTCTTAGATAGACACATGAATGATAGACAAATGGGGGGGGGGGCTATGTGGGAGGGAGGGGTTAAATAGATCTTAGAGCAGGATAACATGTTGGCACAACATTGTGGGCCGAAGGGCCTGTACTGTGTTGTAATGTTCTATGCCTACGTCTAAATATCTTTGTCTCAGCCTTGAATATGTTCATTGATTCAACATCCAAAGCTGTCCACAATCCCATGAGTAAATTCTTCCAAATCTTGTAAATGAGCCACTTGTTATTTGGAATCTGCTAATCCTAGTTTTGTTCACAAGGAGAAACTTCAGTCAATATATGAAGAGTTTTTCCAGACAACCTGTTGTCATATCACACCTAATGTGTAACTAGGTGAAGGTTGGGGGTGGAATATTGCATTAGCCGGTTGCAACTTTGTTTGGTTTTGACATTTCTCTGGTGAATTTTAAGGTCAATTGCTCGACTCAGCCCTTGCCAGAATTCTGAATAACCACGAATGATGCATTTCTCCATGTTGATACTTGTAAAACTAATTTTGTTTTTTAATATAGTATGCTCAGGCTTCAAAAGAGGCTTGCCTCCAGCGTTTTGCGCTGTGGGAAAAAGAAGGTATGGCTGGATCCCAACGAAACCAATGAGATCGCCAATGCCAATTCTCGTAAGTATGAGCTTTAGTCTGATCTCGTTTGATGTTATTTTTGAGTCAGTGCTTCATCAGTGGGCCTTGTTCAAATTTTTGTTGTTGAACATGTTGGCCTTAATACAAGCTGCAGACTGTACAATATGGATGCATGACTGAGGGAATTCTATATTGTTCAAAGAATTGTTTTTCAGTGACGTATTGAATATCAATTGCTTGAAGTCTAATCATTTTTATACAGACGTAGGAGCATCTGTATTCTTAAAATATCCAGTGCTGTTCTCCTGGTGGAACATCTTGGGCTAGGCTATTCAACTCAACGTCTCCATCTCCCACCATCATAAACCAGAAATGCTCTCATTAAGAGTTGTCACATAATTTGTGCCAAGCTTGAAGATTTTGATCCCAGTCTGTCTAAATTACCCACGCTATACTGACTTGTATGATGTGAAATGTGTTGTTTTGCAGCAGCAGTACCGGGCAAAGACAAAAGTTACTATAAATTACAAAATAAATAGTGCAAAAAAGAGGAAAATGAGGTAGTGTTCATGGACCATTCGGAAATCTGATGGAGGGGAAGAAACTGATTACAAATCTACACTAATTTGGCAGATGCTCCTCCCTGTTGGCTCCTGTAACTGGTAGTAAAATCTGCAAGGAAAGCAAGAAGTTCCAGCCAATACATGTACCTCAACCTGACTCAATGCTGCTTATAGACCTAGCGGTGTTGAAATCGGTTGCTCTCTCACTCCCTTCCCCAAACAATGCAAAAATGATCATCCAGCTCTATAAACAAAACTTTTTCACTTTACCACGTGTGCAAATTATGAATCTTCTGTTATTTTATGCTCTTGCCCTCCTCCTTTTTCATTACTCTAAACTTGAGCATAATTGTCTGAAGTCTTGCCACAGCCCTTCACTCCAGTGCTTCCTGATCTACAGCTATAAAGAAAATAGTTCCTTTATTTTCTTGCGAACTTCATTTCCAGCAATGCGACTGTATTGAAGTCTTGGACTGACCCAATGGTATTGTGAATTGTGATGGACTCGCAGAGCAGTTGAAACTGCAACTTAAACTTGGGTGAGATCCACCAGATAATGTGTTAAGGGGGAGGTGGGGTGGGGGGGGATCATGTTACCAAATGGGGAGGTTCTTTAACAAGCTGTTTTCCTATTCCAGGTCAACAGATCAGAAAATTGGTTAAAGATGGCCTGATTATTCGCAAACCTGTTACGGTGCATTCGCGTGCTCGATGCAGGAAAAACACCCTTGCACGCAGGAAGGGCCGACACATGGGTGTTGGTAAGTGCTTTTGCCTTCACTGAAAGCATTAAAAATGTCACAGGAACTTGCATTTTGTGCCTTCTATTTGGTATGAGTCTTGGGTATATGGCAAATATATCGGCCTTTAATATTCTAGTGCTTTGACATTCGGGTAAATTATGTAATGATCAAATTGGTTTATTGTGTTATCTGGAATGACTTTCAGCTGATTTAACCCTGGCCACCTACTAGTAGATAGTAGGCATCTATGTAAACAGAGCATTATTCCTTTGGGGCTGCAATCACTTCTTGTTTTATAGCTTGGGGAGTGGGTGAGGCCATTGTTGTCATCCTTACCAAGTAGAAGTGAGTCTGGCAGGATGCTTTTGGATGTTGAAGCTCTGCCTGTTTCCACAAGGGGCTTTAGGTGTGTGTTAGTATGGGATTATTTCACAAAATAGTCTGCTGTGTGCACTTCAAAACTGTCCTTTAATGGAAATGCCGGTCACCACTTTGCTTGATAGCTATAGAATAAATGCTTAATGGAAATGCGGGTTACCACTTTGCTTGATAGCTTTAGAATAAATGCAAGTTATATTCCAACATCATACTCTGTGCTCTTTGGGTGACTCCTTTACAGGCTGAAAACCTCAAGTGTCTTTTGTGTTTTCTCATAAGTCATATCAATCCTTTAGTTCCACGGCTTCAGTTGTTTGCATTGTGCTTCTCACTTAACTCTATAACTGCAGGTGACCAGAGTACTGATCATTTGGTGGCAGGTTCTCTTGGGCTTTGATTCCTGCGTTTTGTTTGATTAAATATTCCTTTGTGTTCCCGATCAGGTAAGCGGAAGGGTACAGCCAATGCCCGTATGCCTGAGAAACTGTCCTGGATGAGGAGAATGAGAATTCTGAGGCGTCTACTTCGCAGATACAGGGAGTCTAAGAAGATTGATCGCCACATGTAAGGTTCCATTATTATGATGCCTGAAAGAGCTGTGTCTGAAAGTTGAACGTTTGAGGTTTGGCTTGGCCTGTGTGCGAAGCCCAAGTGGTTATAGCATGAGTGTGACCACCTCTGAGCCTGACATCATGTGTGAACCCTCAGTTACCAACGTAGTAATACCAGTAGAACACAACGTAGTAATACCAGTAGAACATTTAATCCCACCATTCAGTTAGGTTATGGATAGTCTACTTTTCTCCCCCATAGCTCTGATTTAAAGCTAACAATTGACCTAGCATCAATAATCCCTTGAAGAGAGGGTCAAATTTGTACCACTTTTGTCATTGCTGAAATCCATTTGCCATGAATTTTGCCTGTTCACTTGATCTTTTGACAACTTGGTGATCTCGTGATTCTATCAGTTTTGCCATTAATTGCTTCATTGCAAAGTGTGTGTAAACTCACAATTTGCGGTTTTGAGCTTTTATTCTCTTTGTAGTCCGGTGATGATAATCTGTGATCCCAACTTTCTACACCCCTGGCTGAGATCAAGCAGTCAACTGAGTTCAGAGTGAGCTCCCCAACACAACTCAGCTGGGTACTATGTTGTGCATTGATGTCAAAATCTGTTTGATAAGTGACATTGAAATACTTTGATTTCCCCTTAGACTTTAATTGGAAATGGCCTAATTGCAAATGATGCTAAATTTGGATTTCAGAAATGCCATTTCTTAGACATTTTCAAACCGATTCACTTTGGAATTCCAAAGTGAATATTTTTAGGTCCAAATTTTAAATTGTACTTGATTCTATAATTGATGCATTTACCTTGAACAGTGTCATTATTTATGAAATATTTTATCCTTGAGTATATTTTAAAGCAATGCCACCAATGCAGTCTAAATAGATAAGAGCTGTATTTCTTTGGCACTGTACCCTTGCAGGTATCACAGCCTGTATCTGAAGGTGAAGGGTAATGTGTTCAAGAATAAGCGCATCTTGATGGAACACATTCACAAGCTGAAGGCAGATAAAGCTCGCAAGAAGCTTCTGGCGTAAGTGTTGTGTATATCTGCAAAAAGCATTTTGGATTTAAGATTGCTGTTTAATTTTAGACTTTGTGTATGAATGTGTTAGGCCCTTGGGATTGATTGAAATACCTGTTTTCTAATTGTATGTTTCCAAGGGTCAGGGCTTCAGTGCATATTTAAATAATTTTGTAATTGAATCTCTCCCTTTTGGACCTTGATTTAAAACTGGATTTTGTTCAGTTTTATACCACATTCTCACTGTCAACAAGACCCCCTGTTTCGACCTCTGCTTCAATCCTACACTGCAGTGGTTTCACTTCTGAAGATTTTGTGCCTGTAAATTTCGTAATTCCAAACTTGGCTGTTTTTTTTGTTACTCTAAACTTAAGCATAATTGTCCTAACTCTCACCACAGCCCTTCACTCCAGTGCTTCCTGATCTACGCCTATAATGGCTCCCAATTCAACAGCACTGTGATTTCTAAAGTTTTCATGCTTGTTTTTGGATCATTGTGATGTCTTCCCTCTCACTATCTAACCACCCTCCAACATTTTGGTGCTCCATTTCTAGCTGCATGTTCATCCTTGGTGTAGTTGCTCTACTTTTAGTGACTGTACCATTTCCTGCTAATGTTCAGGGCTCTAACCTTTCCTCGCCAAACTTAGTATTTAAGATCAAAAACTGAGCTGCTGGAGAAGTTCATTGGGTCAGGCAGCATCTGTGAGGGGAAATGGATAGTCAAAGTTTAGGGTCAAGACCCAGTATGGATGAAGTTCTTGAATTCCTCCAGCAGCTCGTTTAATACTTCACCTTCCAGCATCTGCAGTCTCTTGAGTATTCCTATTTAAGATGATTAAAAGCTAACTGAATGTTTTTGGCCATCTGTCTTAAATTCACAGCCACACAAGATTTTTTGATACAGCCTTGAGGTATTTCTGCTGATAATGGTGGTGTGTAATGGTTAATCAGTTGCAGTTTGAACTAATGCTGCAGCAATTATATGCATTGCTGTTCAAAAAGTTAAACACTTGGAAATTGTATCAGCCTGTCAGTGGTGCTGACTGGAGTTCATTGTTTTGTAGTGACCAGGCTGAGGCTCGCAGAACCAGGACTAAGGAAGCTCGGAAGCGCCGTGAAGAGCGTCTGCAGGCCAAGAAGGAAGAGATCATTAAGACTCTCTCCAAGGAAGAAGAGTCTAAAAAATAAACTGATCCCCTTGTACAGACTTGCAAACTAATTAAAAGTTCATCAATGAGCTGCCTTGGTCAGATTTTTGTTTACATATGAACTAGCAGTATGCTTCATGCCCCGGGGAGCATGCTCTGCCATTCGATGAGATCGTGGCTGGTCTGACTAATCACAGCTCTGTATTCCTGTGGTAGCCCATTTGCACCCTTAGCAAGAATCCATCAATCCCAGTCTTAAAAATATTCAAATTCTGCTTCCATCATCCTTTGAGGAAAGGTTTAAAAGACTTGATCCTCAAAGATCTCCTAAACAGTCTTAAACCAGTGACTTAGTTTTAAATAATAACTCCTGAATTCTAGATCTTGTAGAAATTCCCCACATCAAACCTATCAAGGCCCCTCAGGACCTTAATTGTTTTGAATGTGACTTTGGTCTAAACTCCAGTGGACACAAGCCTAGTCTCTAAAATTTCCTCCAGGCAATTCACTCATTCTATGTATTAGTCTAGTAAGTCTTTGAAATGCTTCCAATGTATCAACATCTTCAAATGAGACAAATAGTGTACACAGCATTCCAGTTGTGGTGTCAAATGCCCTATGTAACTGGTGCATAATACTAGTTTTGTATTTGTGGAGGGATTTGGCACCCATATTCCTCCACGTAAGGGCTTTGCAATCTCACTATTTGGGTAGTTCCTTGCTACTCTATATTCTTCACGAGCCCTATCTGATCCTTGCTGCTTACACCTTATGTATGTTGCCTTCTTAACTAGTAGTTCCACCTCTCTTGTCACCCATGGTTCCTTCACCCTGCCATTCTTTCTCTGCTTCACCGTGATGAATTTATCCCTAATATCCTGCAAGAGATCCCTGAACATTGACCACATCTCCATAGTACACTTCCCTTCAAAAATGTCATGCCATTTTACAAGCTCTAGCCTTATAGCCTCATAATTTCGGGTTGAGTTTCAGGTTTCTGGGTTTAGTAAAAATGAGAGGGATGATGTCTTCCCTTGCTGGGTGTCTAGAATCAAGGGCCAGGCACTCAGAATAAGGGGGGGGGGGGGGGGGGGGGGGGGGGGTTGGGTTAAGTCATTCAGGAAAGATGAGAAGAAATTTCTATACCCAGACATTAGTGAATCTTTGGAAGTCTCAACCTAAGAGAGTGGAGAATCAGTCACTGAGTACATTGAAGACAGAGATTGACACAGTTTTGGATATAAAGGGAGTTGAGGGATATGGGGTTGGTGTAGGAAGGTGGGTCTGAGATAAAAGATGAGGTAATATTGAATGGTGGGACCAGGCATAAGGGATTGGGAGACCTACACCTCCTTCAATTTCTTAGTCACTGAAGTGTGATTACTTGGGGATATAAACTCATGGGCCCAGCTAACAGTTTTTGCTCCAGATTCCAGCATCTGCAGTTTTTTTTATGTCTTGTTTGGTAGGGCTTTCTCTGAATGCAATGTCCAGAGAGTGTGGACAATGAGGGTGGATCCTGGTGAGGGGAAATTGAGAACATTAAAGAGAAAGGACCACGCAGGAGGGCAGGGTAGCAAAATGGGGAATGATAACCAGACTCTTTCATGGAGGGTCAGAGCACACAAACATAATCCTCCAATCAGAGTCAGAGCAAGAGAAAAATGGTACAAAGGCAAAACTGTAAGTTCTTTATCTGAATGCACACAACATTTGTAAAAAGGTAGGTGAATTAATAGCCCAGATAGAAATAAATGGAAGCAATCCACCAGCCATTACAGAGACATGGCTGCACAGTGACCGAGGTTTGAATTACATCTTGCAGGTCAATTATCTTTTTGAAGAGATGTGAACGTAGAAAGGGAGGCAGGGTACCCCTGATATCAAAGAATGGGGTAAAAACAGCAGCGAGAAAGAGCTTATAAAAACAAGTAGTAGAATCAGCTTGGGTAGAGCAAGAGGCAAAAAGCATTGATGAAGGTTGTTAATAGGCCACCAAACATAAATAATAATGTGGTGCTTATTCTAAATCAGGAAATATAGAAAAGCTAATACAATAATCACAGGGGACTTTAATCTATACATAGACTGGGCAAACCAAATGAACTGTACTGATGTGGAGGATGAATTCTTGGAGTGTATAATAGATGGTTTTCCAGATCAGTGCGCTCAGAACCAACAAGGGAACAGACTATTTTAGATCTCCTTTCAAATAATGAGAAAAAGTTAATTGACGATCTGGTCAATAATGTCCTTTAGGGGACAGTGCGAGATAGAATTTTTCTATAAATATTTAAAATAATTTAGTTCAATCTGAAACCTGTCTTAATTCTGCATAAAGTAAACCACAAAGCCACGAGGTACGAGTTGGCTCCAGTAGAATTGGAGCCTGCATTTAAAGGTTTGACAGGAAAGGACTTTAAAAGAATTAATAAATCATTTAAAAGTAAAATATAATAATTTAAGGGAACAAAAAACAGGAAAAGTGATCCAGCAACTGCTATCAAGAGAAGTTAATGATAGGATTAGATTAAATTCAAAAAACTTTTTACCTTGCCAGTGAAAATAAGACTGGGGATTTGGAAAACTTCAGAATTCAGCAAAGGAGGAGAAAGCATCAGTAAGGACAGGTAAAGCAGAATAAGAGAGTAGGCCAGGAGAAACATTAAAAAAAATTGTATGAGGTTACATAGATTTGCATAAAAGAAAAAAAATAGCTAAAGCTCTCATGGGTCCCTTACAGACCGTGAGAAGGGAAATTATATTGGGAATATGGAAATGACAGACAAATTAAACATTTTGTCTGCTTTCATGAGAAATGTGAGGTGGCAGCACTAACTGCTGAGCCAATGTGCTGCTTAGAGTAAACAAGGAGCTCAAAGAAATGATCAGTGAAAACCAGTATTGGAGACATTCAGTGCCCGGAAGGCAATAAACCCTGGGACCTGAGAAAGGAGGTGATATTATAGATGCAAGGCTATGAACGACTGACTTACGGACACTTACGATAAGATTAAGATATCTTTATTAGTCACATGTACATCGAAACACACAGTGAAATGCATCTTTTTGCTTAGTATTCTGGGGGCAGCCCACAAGTGTCGCTACGTTTCCAGCGCCAATGTAGCATGCCCACAACTTCCTAACCTGTACGTCTTTGGAATGCGGGAGGAAACCAGAGCACCTGGAGAAAACCCACGCAAGTATGGGGAGGACGTACAAACTCCTTACAGACAGTGGCCAAAATTGAACCGGAGTCACTGGCACTGTAATAGCGTTACACTGTACATGTAAATGAGCTCCCACAATATTATTAAATTCAAAAGTCTGACTTTTGAAAAAGTCACACATTCGTTTCTACGAATGGCAGAACTAGTTTCCTCTCGCTCTCCACTTTTGGCAATTGTTCTTTCAAATCAGTCGTGTGTTTTTTGATGCCATTCATTAGAATACTGTGGAGGCATGGTACCATATTGAGTGATTTTTGTGTGTTTTCCTATTTATGGACAATCGACTTAAGGACATCTGTAAAAACGGAACCCATTTGTTACCTGGGGTTGGCCTGTATTGGATGCACTGGTTGTCACTTCCAGAGAATCACAGATTCTTGAATAGTTCCAACAGATTGCGATGTAGCAGAGAACCCCACCATTTCAGAAAAGGGGAAGGAAGATAAAATGGAATTGCAGATGGATAACTTGACATCAGTTCTCTGAAAATGATGGCATCTATTGTCAAAAAGGTGGTAAAAGGGCACTTGGAAAATAGAAATAGGATTAGGCAGAGTCAATATGAATTTAGGAAATGGAAACTTTGTGTGATAAAATTTGGATTTTGTTAAGTTTGTAACTAGAAGTGAAAACGTTGATATGCTGCACTTGTACTTTCAGAAGGCCTTTGACAGCATGTCTAAAACATTATCTCTAAACATGATCTTGATAAGGTGCCACACAAGAAATTATTAAACAAATTAGATCATGTGATATTGGGGGTAATCTAGTGATGTGGAACGAGGATTGGTTAACGGACAGAAAACAGAGAGTCGGGATAAATGGTTCATTTCCAGGCTGTGACTGCTGAGGTGCTTCAGGCTTCGGTCCTGATGCCCCAGCTGTTCATAATCTAAATCAATGATTTGAATGAGGGGATTAAGCATTGCACTTCTAGTCTGCTGGTGGTACAAAGCTAGGTGGCAATATGGGTTGTGAAACTTCAGGGAGATATAGATACAGTAGATTAAATGAATGGGAAAGGACATCGCAGATGGAATATAATGTGGAAAAATGTGAGGTCATCCACTTTGGTAGAAAAAATAGAAAGATAGTGTGTATTTTAAATGGTGAGAGGCTGATAGTTGTTGGTGTTCAGTGGGAACTGGGTATCCCTGCACAAATCTAACAGGTACAGCAAGGAACTAGGGAGGCAAACAATAGGTTGTTTTTTATTGCAAGACGATTTAGTAGAAGAGTAAGGACAACTTGGCCCAATTATACAGGGTCTTGGTGAGAACAAAATCTGGAATAGTGTGAACAGGCTGGTCCCCTACTTAAGGGAGGATGAACTTGTAATAGAGGGAGTCCAACAAATCATCACTAAACTGATTCTTGGAATGGTAGGAGTTTCGTATGAGGAAAAGTTACTTACACTGGACCTAAGCTCATTTGAATTTATCATGATCTTATTCTAATCTAAAAAATTCTTCAGGAGTTTGACAAGGTAAATGCAAAGATAAGGTTTCCTGCAACTTAAGTGTCTACAATCAGGGGTCATAGTCTCAAAACAAGGGTCATGGAGGCATTGAGGGATATAGCATGGCAAAAAGGCCCTTCATCACATTGAATTCGCACTGACCATCAACCACCCATTTACACTAATCCTATATTACTCCCATTCTCCCTACATTCTGTAAATTCCCCCCAGATTCTACCATTCACCTACCCACCAGGGGCAATTAACAGTGGCCAGTTAACCGACTTACCCGCAAGTCTTTGGGTTGTGGGAGGAAACCGGAATACGTGGTCACGAGGAGAACTTGCAGACTCCACACAGACAGCACCCGAGGTCAGGAATGAACCCGGGTCTCTTGAGCTGTAAGGCAGCAGCTCCACTAGGTGCATCATTGTGTCGCCTGTCAGATCTGGTTATTTTCGAAGTCGCAGGTTCTTTCAGGAGTCCAAGAATGAGTTGAAAACAACTTGGTGCTTCACAAAGTTTTATTGGAAAAGTTTAAAACAAAGAAACAGTCACAGAGCACATGGCATTAGCTTTACTAGAGGGAGATGAGCCGAGACAAAGGAACTAAAAATGAGCTGGGGGTGGGGGGGGGGGGGGGGGGGGGAGAGAGCAAGAGAGAGATTAACAAAAAAACGACACCTTTTATACCTGGGATAAGAGGTACTCCTTAGCTAACAATAATCCAATCGAAAAACCTATTAGATACCTGTGGCAAAAAACAACCAATGAGAAAACATGTTCACCTGATGAATGAACCAATAAGTGGCCATTCCTTGTACAGCCACTTGAGGTGTATTAAGCACTATACATGTTAAAAAACTACTTAAAACAGTCAAATCCAACACGCCCAATAGGATGAGAAGAAAAGTCTTCACCCAGATTGTGGAGAATCTTTGGAATCCTCCACTCAAGAGGGCTGTAGAGGTTCAGTCACTGAAGATATTCAAGACAAAGCTCAATAGAATTTTAGATATTAAGGGCATCAAAGAATATAGGGTTAGTGCATGAAAGTGGTCCTGTGGTAAAAGATTAGCTGTGATCTTATTGAATGGGGGAGCAGGCGTGAGGGGCTGAAGGGCCTACTCGTGCATCTGTTTTTTATTCTCTTCCATTCACTCATCTAAAGGTACACAATACAATAGAATGTCCCTGTGTTCCACGTAGAGTTCAGTAACAAAACAACCTAGAAGCCTGAAATTTTGCATGAAGGTTAGGTTTAGCTTAAGGCTGTGCACTATGCTCTTAGTTTTTCTAAGACCCCCCATAGGAGGCTCTTCATAGCCCAAAAGGGGCCTAATTTTACTTTTCCCTATTGGAAATTGATGAGATAAAAATAATCTTTACATTTTTACACCAGATTCAAAAGAAAAAAAATAGTGTATTCTGAAGCACTTCAACATTGAAATCAACTACTTAAAGAGAACGATATTAAACTAGTGTATACATATTTATTTCCAGTGTGTTTTTATTAGTAACTTTAGTTAAATGAGTTAATTTTAATCCCTTAGTTGTTTTATTCACGGAATAATTGTATAATTGAGTTAGATTTTACAAGAACTGTTATAAAACCCAATTACATGGGAAAAAATGCAAATATCGTGATTGCTAGCATAAAATCTTGAACAATGCTAGGGATAGCAGCTAGTTCAGAGTGTATGTGGCAGCAATCCAGAGAAAATACATGTAATGTATCAACAAGACAGAGCAAGAATAGCACAGAAGGACTTAGAGGAAGGAATAAACAAGGCAATACTGGGAGGAGTAAAACAGATTAGTTTTCATATTTTTAATAGCACTGGAGTTCAACAATATTATATAATGCAAAGATGCTCTGCCAATGTCTATCATTATTAAACAATGTCTTATTGTCACTAATGGCTGGGGAAACTGACAAATGACCCAAATCATTCAAGCTTCCCTGTAATTGCTTAATAATCCCAACAGAGCTCATTTGTGCTGTTGTGCCAGCAAAACTAAATCAATCGTGTCAATTGGAGCTTGAACACACTTTTCCAACAGCACCAGCTGACAGAGGAAGAGGAAGGCAACAGGGAAACAGTGGATATGGCAACCTATTCATCATTTCTGCAAAACTCACATTACTGTTTTGGTGTAGACTTGAATGACCTTCTCTTGCACTGTAACAGTTCCATGACCCTCTGTTAAATATATCATGTAAATTGCTACCATTGTATCCCTAGAGGAATAGAAGAGAAAAGGGTTCTGTCAGACGGTTAGACCACAGTTTGGTTATGGGACTAACAAACAATCTGCTGGAGGAACTCAGCGGGTTGAGCAGCGTCCCTAGGGGGGTGAGAAAGGAATTGTCAATGTTTTGGGTCGAAAGCCCTGCATCAGGAATGAGAGTGGAGAGGGAAGGTGGCCGGTATAAAGAGGGGAGGGGGAGTGGTGTGGTGAGACGGGAGCCCAAGGTGAGTGGCGGACTGAGGAGGGGTGGGGGATGACGGGCAGGTGAAGCCTGGTAGGGGAGGGGAGGGTTGGATTTGGGAGGCAAGAAGCAGGTGGATGATGGATGGAGGCAGAGAGAAAGAAAGGAGAGGCAGACAGAGTGAGGTGGAGGGAGGGGAGAGCGAAGGCAGAGACAGAGGCTGGAGGGTGATAAGCAGGAAGACAAGAAGGAATCTGAATGTCACAGCACAGCTAGCATTTTTTGCCAGTCACTAATTGCTCTTGAGAAGATGGTGGTAAGCTACCTTCTTAAACTGCTGCATCATTCAGATTAAGATATTCCCCCAATACTGTCAGGTAGGGCTTTCCAGTATTTGGACTCAGTGACGATGAAGGAATGTCGATAGATTTCCAAGACAAGTTGGCGTGCGACGAAGGGGAACACACAGACTCCCATGTGTCTGCTGCCCTTGTCCTTCTTGGTGGTAGAGCTTGTGGGTTTGAGAGGTACTGTCAAAGTAGCCTTGGCAAATAACTGCAATGCATTATGTGGATGGTATATAATGTAGCCATAGAGTGCCATTGACTGAGGGAATAAATAGAGTGGTGGATATGGTGCCAATCGTGGGGACTGCTTTGTTCTGGACGACGGCATGCAAGTGTAGTGGTTAGTGTAACACTATTACAGCGCCAGTGACTTGGGTTCAATTCCGGCCGCTGTCTATAAGGAGCTTGTCTGTTCTCCCCGTGTCCGCGTGGGTTTCCTCCGGGTGCTCCGGTTTCCTCCCACATTCCAAAGACGTACAGGTTAGGAGCTGTGGGCATGCTATGTTGGCGCTGGAAGTGTGGCGACACTTGTGGGCTGCCCCCCAGCACATTCTCAGTAGCGCAAAAAGACGCATTTCACTGTGTGTTTTGATGCACATGTGACTGATAAATAAATATCTTAAAAAATAAATATCTTATTGTTGACATTGATCTTATCATTTTATTTATTCATTAGACCCCAAATGCTGACATTTATTACCTATCCCTAATTGCCCCAAACTGTGGAGGAAGTTAGGGGTCCACTGTACTGGTGAAGCTGGAGTGTAATCACATCAGAAGCAAAAGCATGACAAACTCTACCTATGGTAATGGGGCTGGGTTGTCATACAGTAAATGTAGCTTGTGCCCCATGTACCCAGAAATTGACCAAAACGTAATATTCCAGCATGCCGTGAGCAGCCAAGAGGTTCTGTGATGAATTTCTAAAGAACAAGCTGGGAGTTAAAGGAAACACTGCAGAAGTTATTTATACAAAGACAGGCACGATGCAGCTGGAATTTCAGCATCTGTCTCCTTCTCTGCTCCTGTGGTTTGGCAGTCGATGAGATTTACAGGTCAATGCAAAGGAATACCCTACGTTCCACCAAATTTGGATTTGTCCCCATTGGCCTTCAGAAATGTTCAACCCCAGAACTGTCACCAGAGTAAAATTCACATCTTTCCTCATCAAAACATTTTTTTTGTGATAATGACCAGACAGGTTATTTCAGGGATTTACAGTAAGCAAATAAGAAATAGATGGTTCCGTGTAGAAAGGCTTGCAGATGTAAGTGTAATTTAATTGCCTTTGTGTAATCTATTGATATTATAAGTGTAAAAGCTGACACAAGGTTCTAGACTGGTGGTGACAGCTAGTTTGGGCTGAATGCATGAATGATCAGAGTGGGGGTGTGGACAGTGGATGTTTAAAGGGCCAACAGAGTCACTACCTCTCCATGTACCTCGCATTGGACAGCGAGAGAGAGAGAGAGAGAGAGAGAGAGAGAGAGAGAGAGAGAAATATTTTTGTATTTATAATATCAATAGATTACACAACAGTAATAAAATTACACTGACATCAATAGGTGTTTCTGCACCAAACCGCCTTTTTCCTGCTTGCTTATTGTAAATCTCCAAGTTTACCTGGTCATTTTCACAAGTGTTTTGATGAGAAAAGATGGGTTGAACAGTTCTAAAGGTCAATGGGGTCAAATACAGACCTGTGGAACCAGGAGTGCTACTTGTGTGTTTATATTAATTAATTCCCTGGGTTGACCTCTCGTAATTCAATTCTGGCTGTTGTAAATGTAGGCAAGCAGAGGGAAAACACCTGTTGTACAGATCTTAGTGACATCAAAAGGACTCAAGGTAATAACGACAGACAGGGATAAGTTGCCTTTGTATTTTTTTATTTCAAAAATAATCTTTATTCATAATAAAAGAAATATATATACAAAAGAATAAACAGTGTAAAGAACAAAACTATGGGTAACATAGCTTGCTTTGCCCTTGGAATCATGCCACAATGGAATCTACCTCTTCTACCTCTGCTGGCAGTGCATTCCTGATTCCAACCGCATTATGTGTAAAAATGTTTGTCTGTATCCCCTTCTTAATTCTCTCCCCCTTTATTTATAACCATGACCTCAAGTCCTTAATCCCTTCATCAAAGGGCTCTCACTATCCTCTCTGTCCAGAATCTTCAGCGTTATATATACTTCTGTCAAATTCTCCCCTCAGCCTTCTCTGAAGAAAACAATCCCAGCCTCTCTAATCTCTCCTTGAAGCTGCGGTTGCTCATGGAAAGAATTTTTTTTTCCCAGACCCTCTCTAACATTCTCACATCCTTCCTATAATGTAGCAATCACAGTTGAACACAATACGCTGGAAAAGTTTTCAGCATGACATACCTGCTTTTATACCCTATGCCTCTATTAACAAAGCCCAGAATTGTGTGGGCTTTATTTACCACTTTCTCAACCTGCCCTGCCACGTATTTCCAGATCCCCACACCCTGCACTCGTTTTAGAACAGTATCCTCTATTCTAAGTCGCCTCTTCTCATCTTTTCTACCACAAATGTATCACCTCACATTTCTCCATAATAAACCAATTACCGATTACTTCACATTAAACTTCATCTGCCACATGGCCCATGCGCCCAGCTTGCCTATATCCACCTGAGTCTACCACTAACGTCCTTGCAGTTCACAATACGTCCAAGTTTTGTGTTATCTGCAAATTTAGAACTTGTGGATTGAACCCCCAATTGCGGATCATTAATGCAGATCAAAAGAGCAATGACTCTTACACTGACTTCTGGGGAGCACCACTACCAACCTTCTTCCATTTCAATAAACCACCATTTACCACGACCCCCTGTTGTCTGTTACTTAGACAATATATCCATATATTACCCTTTTACTGTTTATATGCCCAGTGAGCACTTTTGGATTCTTACTTACGTTGACAGCTAATCTTTTCTCATACACTCTCTTTGCCTCGGATTTAAATTTTTCACTCCACTTCTGATTCTTTTGTAATCAGCCTGGTGTTCACTGTCATTTACACCATGAACTGCAGAGTGTTGTGGACGCAGCCCAGTGCGTCGCGGGGACCAGCCTCCCCTCCGTGGACTCTGTCTATACCTCTCGCTGCCTTGGTGAAGCAGCCGGCATGGTTGAGGACCCCGCCTACCCGGGACATTCTCTCTTCTCTCCTCTCCCATCGGGCAGAAGATGCAGGAGCCTGACGGCACAGACCACCAGACTCAAGGACAGCTTCTATCCCATGCTGATAAGACTATTGAATGGTTCCCTTATACGTTCAGATGGACTCTTGACCTCACGATCTACCTTGTGACTTTGCACCTTATTGTCTACCTGCAATGCGCTTCCCTGCAGCTGTGTCACTTTACTCTGTATTCTGTTATTGTTTTTAGCTGTACTACCTCAATCCACTCTGCACTAACTCTATGTATCTGCACTGTGTAATGAATTGACCTGTATGATCAGTATGCAAGGCAAGTTTTTCACTGGACCTCGGTACAAGTGACAATAATAAACCAATACCAATACCCCTTTCATAATCAGAAGCCACACGAGACTGCTGATGCCGGAATCTGGAACAACAGAGGCTGGAGAAACTCAGCGGTTCAGGCAGCATCTGACAGTCGACGTTTCGGGTCGAGATCATTCATCTTCTAGAACGGTCATAATCTGTCTAGACCAAGGGTCTCAGACCTGAAACACTAACTCTTTCCACAGATGCTGTCTGATCTACTGAGTGCTTCCAGCATTTTCTATTTTATTTCAGAATTCCAGCAATTGCAGTATTTTTTAAATTTATGATAAGCAGTCTTTTAATGTGCTCTGTATCTCTGTCCTAACACAGGGCGCTCTGCACTCGTTTGCCTTCTCTTCGCCCTTCAACTCTGCCTGAACCATCTCTTCCTTAAAAACCAGCCCAATTGTTCTGTGGTTTTCACTTAGAATTTGACATGGCACTGCTTAGGACTCAACCTGGCTGTCAGGAACGGGACGTAGTAAATAGGATCACAGCCTCCTTCAGACTCGGAATACAAAATCCGTTTGGATTTACTGTAGGGATAGGAAGTCCCACCTTCAATAACGCCATTGGCTCAAGGCGACGAGGAGAGGCAGAAACCATGCCAATGATTAGCTCTCAGCAATGTCTGTCACTGAACCTGACCTTGCCTACAAATGCAAGTAGAAACAAATAACCAAGGGTGAATGTGCTCCAAGGGAGATTCATTTCTGAGCTTGTCTTGATGTAGTCATCAGTCGCGAGACAGGGCAAATCCAAAAATTCTCTGTACCAGCAGTGAAATAGACAGTTGATTCTGTGACAGCCCCTCTTGTGTGCTGTTTCAGTCACGAAGCCAGGCGGTGATGTTAAGGGGCGGGGTGGAGTGGAGGGAATGGTGTGTGAAGGCGAGTGAGAGACAGGTCCGTTCTCACTGAGGCACGGCAGAGTCAGTGGCAAGGAGCCGAGATGCAGTAGGAATGGAAAGACGATCTGCCGTCCCTTGCTGCCGGCACTTTCAACACATCAGGTGCACACACTGGAGCGTGCCCGAGGACCTCTAACCAGCTCTAGGGAAAAATAAAACAGATCGCCTTCAAATGAATAAGGAATCGGTTTAAGTCTTGACTGTAGCTTCGCGATTGGTATGGCTGCGATGTGTTCCTTCAGGATGCTGTTGTTAAGCTGTATGGTTTGCATTTTTCTGCTTGGAATAATACATTTGGAATACTCATTCGATTACAGGTACGTTGCGATAACACGAAGGCTTTTATTTTCAGGGAATTGGGGTGAGCTGGTGCTTCTGGGGACCGCACTGCTACCGTGTGTGGTCTGTGCTACGGTGTCTGTCCATTTCCGAGGGAACGGCGCAGGTGGCCTGTTATTGAGTGGAGTTTGGCTTGAGTGTCCACAGGGTCACATAGTGCGGAGGGAGACCGTTCCAGCTGTCGAGTTCATACCAGCTACGTGCAAGAGCAATCTGCCAGTCCCACTACCCCCTCCTCTCCCCGTGTCCCTACAACTCTTTCCCTTCTTCAACTCGATTCTGAATGCGACAATTCAACCCACCTTGACTTGTACTCCCAGCAATGCATTCCAGATCCGAGTTGATCAAAAGTCTTTCCTCTTGCCCTTCTGTATAAAATAATCTTCAAAATTTGTTCATCTAAGTTTTGGATTAATTATTGCAAAAAAGGGTCATTTAGATTTGGGGCAAGAGGGTGGGAATTGAGAACGTCCATTTCCTTTAAAAGAACTGACTGTGGTGAATTTTCCAGTGTCAGGATCAAGCTCTTGACTCTATAAGACACAATGTTTTCTGGGATCTTTCCTGTGCATTTTCCAGTAATAAATAGGGTTAAAAAGCATCATTGGTACAGGCACTGGGAATAAATCAGCCGTATGCTATTCCATATTATTTCAGATTAGAAAGCAGAGAGATGAGATTAATTGTTGTGTTACTTCTAAAGGATAAAAGGTCAGTTGCTCAGTATAAGTAACTAGTAGATAGCAAAATGAGACGAGAGTCTAAATACAGAGTCTCTGTCAACAGCATGGTTGCTAATTCAAGCATATATTTTCATGATAGTGTATTGCCAAATTATAATGACGTTCTATCATTTACCTTTTGGGATTAACAGAGTGCATTTAGAGGCCACTCATTACATTGCAAAATGTGCAAATGATTTGAAACTATACATTAAAAATCACAGAACCTATCAGCATCAGGGCATGGTGCATGTGTTTTTGACAGCAGACAGACTAACCGCAGAATGATGCAACACACAAAGAGGCTCTTTGGCCCGTTGTAGTCAGACCTGCAGCGGCTCTTTGAAGGAGCGATCCAACTAGGCCACTGCCTTGCTTTCTCTCCTTGCATTAAGAACTTATTTTACTTATAGCATTTTTCTTTCTGCTCTGTCATTTTCAGCTGGCTGTTTGCTGTGGTTGGCTCTAATGATCTGTCCCTGTAAAACATCAGGGTACTGCACTGGTGGGGACGGGTCTGTCACTGTATAACACTGGGTTACAGTACTGGTGAGGACGGGTCTGTCACTGTATAACACTGGGATACAGTACTGGTAGGGACGGGTCTGTCAATGTATAACACTGGGTTACAGTACTGGTGGGGATGGGTCTGTCACTGTATAACACTGGGTTAAAGTACTGGTGGGGACAGGGTCTGTCACTGTATAACACTTGGGTACAGTACTGGTGGGGATGGGTCTGTCACTGTATAACACTGGGGTACAGTTCCAGTGGGGACAGGTCTGTCGCTGTATAACACTGGGGTACAGTACTGGTGGGGACAAGTCTGTCCCTGTAAAACACTGGGGTACAGTACTGGTGGGGATGGGTCTGTCACTGTACAACATTGGGGTACAGTACTGGTGGGGATGGGTCTGTCGCTGTATAACACTGGGTTACAGTACTGGTGGGGACGGGTCTGTCACTGTATAACACTGGGGTATAGTACTGGTGGGGATGAGTCTGTCACTGTATAACACTGGGGTACAGTACCAGTGGGGGTGGGTCTGTCACTGTATAACACTGGGGTACTATTGGTAGTGATGGACTGTCACTGTATAACACTGGGGTACAGTACCGGTGGGAACAGGTCTGTCACTGTATAACACTGGGGTATAGTACTGGTGGGGACAGGTCTGTCACTGTATAACACTGGGGTACAGTACCAGTGGGGGCGGGTCTGTCACTGTATAACACTGGGGTACAGTACCGGTGGGAACAGGTCTGTCACTGTATAACACTGGGGTATAGTACTGGTGGGGATGGGTCTGTCACTGTATAACACTGGGGTACAGTACCAGTGGGGGCAGGTCTGTCACTGTATAACACTGGGGTTCAGTACCAGTAGGGACAGGTCTGTTGCTGTATAATACCAGGGTACATTACCGCTGGGGACAGGTGTGTCAGTGTATAACAACTGGGGTACAGAACTGGTGGGGAATGGTCTGTCACTGTATAACACTGGGGTTCAGTACCAGTAGGGACAGGTCTGTTGCTGTATAATACCAGGGTACATTACCGCTGGGGACAGGTGTGTCAGTGTATAACAACTGGGGTACAGAACTGGTGGGGAATGGTCTGTCACTGTATAAAACTGGGGTAAGTACTGGTGGGGAAGGGTCTGTCACTATAACACTGGGTTACAGTACTGGTGGCGATGGGTCTGTCACTGTATAACACTGGGTACAGTAATGGTGGGAGTGGGTCTGTCACTGTATAATGCTGGGCTACAGTACTGGTTGGGACAGGCCTGTGACTGTATAACACCAGTGTACAGTACTGGTGGGGACAGGTGTGTCACTGTATAACACTGGGTACAGTACTTGTGGGGACTGGTCTGTCACTGTATGACACTAGATACAGTACTGGTGAGTATGGGTCTGTCACTGTATAATGCTGGGTACAGTAACTGGTGGGGATGGGTCTGTCACTGTATAACACTGGGTTACAGTACCAGTGGGGACAGGTCTGTTGCTGTATAACACCGGGGTACATTACCGCTGGGGACAGGTGTGTCAGTGTATAACAACTGGGGTACAGAACTGGTGGGGACGGGTCTGTCACTGTATAACACTGGGGTACAGTACTGTTGGGGATGGGTCTGTCACTGTATAAACACTGGGGTACAGTACCGCTTCATTTTTGTATCACCAGCCCCAGTGTCCTACCTTCTCACACCCCTCATCACCCCGTCAACTCCTCCTACCCCTCACCATCCTGGGCACCCTACCCCCATCACTTCAGTCCCTCACACCCCTCACCACCCCCATCACCCACTCTCACCCATCACCACTCCATGACTCTACCCCCATCTGTTCACCCCTCACATGCCTCACTACCCCAGCACCCTAACACTCCATTGCTTCACTCTCTCACACCACTCACTGCCCTCAGCACCCTACCACCCCTAATCCCGACACCACCCTCACCACATCCCATCTCTCACCACCTCACCATCCCAAGCAACCTTACCAACCCACACCTCCATACCGCACTCCTTCATCACCTCCTTGCCTCCACATGCCACTCTCTGAGGCCCTGGATAATTGCAATAAGACATCTTTACAGATGGCCACGTGATAAAGACTAACATACCATTTGCACTTTTCATTGCTTGGCATGCCTACTTTTTGACCTACAGTGTCTTGTGCAGGAGCACACCCAGGGACATCAACACTATCACCCCAATCAACCCAGTCTTACACCATGTAACAAATACTCTGCTTTCCTGTCCTGTGCACCAAAGTGGATGACCTCACATTTTTCCACATTATGCTCCATTTGCCCATTTACTCTTTGTTCATATTCGTTTGAAACCTCTTTACATCCACCTCCCTACTCATAATCCCACCTAGATTGGCATTGTCAGCAAATTTGGAAATATAACATTTGGTCCTCCCTGTCAAGTTGTTGATATACAGTAGGTTGTGAAAAGCTTTACTTTCTGTCCAATAACCAATTCTCAATTTGTGTCAGTATACCACTCCCAATTCCATGTGCTCTAACCTCACTGACCAACCTCTTGTATGGTACCTTTACAAATGCCTTATGAAAATTCAATTACACCATATTAACAGGTCCCCAGTTATCTATTCTACCAGACACATCCTCAAAGAAGTCCAGCATATTAGACAAAAAAAAAAGCTCACCTACTTTTGACTGATGATAAGTTCTTCATTCTCAGTAGATTCTGACAGGACTTTTTGTATTGTCTACCCCGAAGATAGATGCACCTCTGCCATTTCCATTAATTCTCCTGCCTCCGTCTGTAAGGGGCCCATACTTGTCTTCTTTAGTCTTATCCTCTGTATGTACCTTAAACATCTTTATGCTTCTTGCCAGACTACTTTCATGGTCTCCCTTTGTTGACTTCTAAAATGCTCCCAATCAAGCCTATTGCTTTTCCTGGTCACTTTATAAGTTCCTTGGATTTAACACAATCTTTAATTTCTTTCCTGTGCACTGTCACCGAAATAGTTTGCTTCCGTTGCCTTTTGGCTGTTCAGTTCTCTTCTCTTGCAGGTATATGGGTCAGCTGTCTAAACTGAAGCTGAACAATATGCTCGGTCCGACTTTACAAGTCAATGACAGTGAAGAGGAGAGGCAAAATGACAGTGACAGAGGCGACAGAGGGTGTGGAACGTGTATTTCCAGGTAAGGATCCAGGGGCTTGAATCTCCTCAGGGAGGGGAGCGAGGGGGAATTTCCATCCGTGACTTGAGGCTACTCAGGAGAATTGCTATAAATGATGAAAATTCAGTGGCAGGAAGGGGAGAATTTTGGTAGCACTTAATCCCAGGTGAAATTCTCGAGTACTGAAACCAGTACCACATTGACATCAAATCTGTGTGACGGACGCAAGCATTGTCCTTGGATAGGTGCTGGCTGGAGTGTGGTGGGAAGGGAGCAGAGTCGGGTGGGGTAGGTGGGAAAGTGGTTAAAAGCCCTGTTAATGGAAGATCTGGAGACAGGTGAAGTGCTTGGTTGGCTACTGGGGTTGCAGTGAAAATATTTTAAAGTTCGTTCCTTGTTCTTTTCTGACTCAGCAGCAAGAGTATTCGCACACAAAAGAGGCACTGTACATGTGTTAAAGGTTATAAGGACATGACTTTATTAGGATGATATTGAAACCACTCACTAACCACTTCAATAAACTGCAGAACAATAAAGACAAAGAATACTTATCAATCAGTGAACTGATCTATACAGTGCCGAAGGGAACCCCAGGTGTCCAATAGCCACTTTCACTATCCTCTCGCTCCCTCTCTCTCTCTCTCTTCTCTCCCCCTCTCCCTCTCTCTATCTAAAGCCAGAGTACCCCTGCACATCATTTTCCTTTTCCATGTTTTTAATCATTATCGACTCTCAAGGCTGTGGACTGTTAGCCTTTTACTTTCTCAAAACATTCCCACATTCCAAGCTGACACCATTTTGTCTTATAACCACCATTTTGTGTTACGCATTTTTGTACATACCGAGGAGGAATCAAATATGACATCTGGCATATTTAACTCTTCCCTTACACTCCACCCCTTGATTCCTCAATGATACATTATAAGACCAGAAGACATAGGAGCAGAATTAGGCCATTCGGCCCATCGAGTCTGCTCCACCATTCGATCATGGCTGATTTATTATTCTCTCTCAACCCCATTCTCCTGCCTTCTCCCTGTAACCTTTGACACTAATCAAAAACCTATCAACCGCCCTAAATATACCCAATGACTTGGCCTCCACAGCCGTCTGTGGCAATGAATTCCACAGATTCACCACCCTCTGACTAAAGAAATTCCTCCTCATCTCTGTTCTAAAGCGATGTCCTTCTATTCTGAGGCTGTGCCCTCTGGTCCTGGACTCTCCCACCACTGGAAACATCCTCTCCACATCCACTCTATCCAGGCCGTTCAATATTCGGTAGGTTTCAATGACATCCCCCCTCATCCTTCCAAGCTCCAGCGAGTACAGGCCCATTATATGGAACAAAACATTACACTAAATGCAAATCGATTACATCATAAATGTTTAAACAGCGGGATTACCACAATAAAGTTAAATGAGAATAGAAAGCTAAGATGAACTGCACTACAAGCACAACCAATATTATAGTTATAGCAAGATGCAAAACTTCCAGAACTGGCTCCACCAGCTCTGCCCCACTCGGAGCCTCATCTGTTTCCTTGCCACGAATACTTCATACACAGTCAAGTTCCAGACTCCATTTCAGCACTCACTCTCACAATAATATTACTTCCATTTAGTGCTGCTATTTCCATCCCACACTGCCATACTGCAATGTTACTGACTGCTTAAACCTTACAGCCGCTTGTGAACTATCTCAAACAGTCGCGTTATGGCCAATCGCTAATTATTTCCCATCAAGCAGCTTACTTCAAGTCCATTAGATACACATTCTTCTAACTTTCTGGCACCTTTCAAAAATTCCTTGGCAATTCCCTCACAGTAATCCAAAATACAAACCAATTTTTACGTGGGTGTGAAGGGGGGGGGGGGGGTGGGGGGTGGTGGTGTCGCATTCGAGGACGTCTCCTCTTTCCACGTTGGGGCGAGGTCCTTGCGTGTCCTTCCCACACGTCCAGACAGTACTCTCTACCTGAAGGAGGGTCCATGTCGTTGTTGGGATTAATTCCAGCACTCTTATGTCACCTAAAAGAAAACAAAGCATCTGTTATTATAAGTTTTTAGAAAGTCTGAGATTACTCTCGTCTCATCAGTTTCTCCCTGTTTAAACACACCCAATGGTCTTTCCCTTGTACTGATACCCAGTAAGTTTTATCGTCTCCATTTGCCATAATCTCCCCTTTGCAAGCCGGAGAATTCGGCATGTGCACCCATTCTATCCCACCCACTGTGGGAGCCCCTTCTACAGTGCCTGCTTCTTCTTCAAGGTCCAGGGTACACTTGATCATTCTGGTCATAGGTGATCCTTGAGGTAGAGGTCTGTTATTCAAGTTGTATAAGGCTTGAGGTAGTACAGCCAGCTACCTCTGTAGGGTGTGGGTTGGTTTTAACAGATGGATTTGTTGCTTCAAAAGTCTAGTCATCCTCTCAATCAGCCTGGATGCTTGGTGGGTAATAGGGTATGTGATACATAGAACAGTACAGCACAGAACAGGCCCTTCGGCCCAAAATGTTGTTATTCCCTCCTACCTACAGAATGCCCATATCCCTCCATTTTCCTCTCATTCATGTGCCCATCCAAGCCCCTCTTAAAAGCCCCCAATGAATTTGCCTCCACCACCCTATCAGGCAAACGCATTCCAGGCATCCACTACTCTCTGAGTAAAAAACGTACCCCTCATGTCTGTTCTGAACCTACCCCCTCTCACCTTAAATGCATGCCCTCTGGTATTGGATCGCTCAATAATGGGAAAAAGATATTGCTTGTCCACCCTATCTATGCCCCTCATAATTTTATACACTTCCAACAGATCACCCCTCAGCCTCCACCACTCCAGAGAAAAGAACCCAAGTTTGTCCAGCCTCTCCTGATAGCACATGCCCTCTAATCCAGGCAGCATCCTAGTAAACCTCCTCTGCACCCTCTCTAAAGCCTCGACATCCTTCCTATAGTGAGGTGACCAGAATTGCATGCAATAATGTGGCTAACCAGAGTTCTATAGAGATGCATCATAACTTCTTGACTCCTGTACTCAATACCTCGATTAATAAATGCAAGCATTCCATAAAGCCTTATTAACCACCCTGACTACCTGTGTAGCCACTTTCAATGAGTCATGGACTTGCTGGCAGCCCAGTCTTTTCACGGCTTGTCCTGAGAAATGAGACCCATTATTTGATTGTATTTCTTGTGGGTCCCCATAACAACTGATTAACTTCTGCAATCCCTTCAAAGTATGGTCCTGATCAGCTTTTGCGCAAGGGATTGCCATCAGAAAACCTGAATAGGTGTCAACCATAGTGAGCAAGTATTCAAATCGTTGCTGCTGTGGCAGGGGTCCAGCGTAATCGATCTGCCATACGTGGGCTGGGAGAGTCCCCCTTTTAATGAGGGCAGCCAGACTTTCAGGGAAGGTTCTCCTCTTCACCTGCTGGCAAACATCGCACGCAGTGACAACTTCCTTAGTCATGTCCCCTGGTAACCGTAGACTTCATTGCTTCGCCCATTCAACGGTACCATGCTCGCCCAGATGCCCAGCCGTGTTATGTGCCCATTGTCTCATTGCACGGGATTCGGGGGTGTTCATCTGGTGTACCCGGACCAGCTGGTCCACTTGATCATCAAAGGTGGTGGACAGAGAGGAGTCTTTCTGGTGGGCGTCTACATGGAAAGCAGTGATCTTCACTCGTTAGACTGCCTCCCATATCTGTTCCCAGAGTGCCTGTCCCCACGGGGTCTTTCTTTGGATCTGCCAGTTGCTCCTCTGTCATCCTGACATCCACACGGCCATCCCACTTGCCACTGCCCAGGACCCTGTGTGTCTGTGTAGCTGATCTGTTCCGTGCTGCAGTGGCAAGGTGACTGCCACCCGTTCAGCCGGCTGGCTGGAACCGCCCTCTTCCTGCTGCTGGAGAACTGTTCCTGTGACTGGGTTCAGAGCAGCAGCTCTCCACCCACGTACACCGGCTGTCCGGCGGCAGGAGCCATCTGTGAACCCAGCATGGTGTCTGTCTGCTTCGGGCAGCTGTTTGTACGGCACTCCCCACGTAACAGGAGAGGGAGGCACTGGGATGGGAGGGTCGATGGTGACCGTGCACTTATCTACGGGCGCGTGGGCTATACGTTTGTGTAACTTACTGACCCCCTCCGGACCCTTATTTGCTTGTTCTGCGATGTACCACTTCTACCACGATGGATGCTGGCTGTGCCCTCCCCACCCTGTTAGTGGAGCCCTCTGTGAGCACCACGTCATTACGGGCAGGTTGGGTCTCATGGTGACCTGGCTCCCCTCTGTGGAGGCTTCTGTCCCAATAGCAGGCTAGCAGTTGTCTTTCGAAGGGTGTGTATTGTTCAGCTACGTCGGGCAGGGTGTGGGACCAGAACCCTAGGGGGGTGTTCACTCCAATTTGTTTCTGCCACAAACTCCATCCAGTGGCATTGTGGTGTATGGATGGATACCTGGAACTGAAATGGCAGCCCGGGTAAACAAGGGGCAGGCCCCGAGCCGCTGATTCCTTGGCAACCCCGAACGCCTTTTATTGTTTCTCTGGACCCCATTCAAAAGCTGCCTCTTTCCTAGTTACTGTGTATAGCAGGACAATTAGGTGTGGTATGTGCTGCCTCCAGTAGCCCAACAGCCCCACAAACCTTTGTGTCTCTTGCTTATTGGTGGGGGGGGGGGGGGGAGGGGTAGCCATTTCAGCTATCTTGTTTTGTACTTTATCTGGAATCACTCAATGTCCTGAGACCCACTGGATACCCAGAAACTGGACTGTCTGACTTGGCCCCTGAACCTTCTGTAGGTTAACCACCCATCTGTCCCTCATGTGGCTGACCAGCATGTCCAGGGCTTTAGCTACCCACTCCTAGGTGGGTCCTCTTGGTAAGATGTTGGGCTACCTGTATATCGGGAGAAAGTGTACAGTCTGTGAGATGAGGTAGGGCTATGCACATACTCCTGAGGCAACCTGGTGAAGGTGTACTGCCTGCCTTCCCATTTGAAGGCAAATTGATCCTGTGACTCTGGCGACAGGGGAATGGAAAAGGATGCATTGGCCAGATCTATTACAGCGTGCCACTTCTTGTCTCCCTGTGACATCCTTCCCACCAAAGTCCCCATGTCCAGGACGGCAGCAGTTAACGGAAGGGCGGGTTTATTTAGCTGGCGATAATCAACTGTCATCTCCAGCTGCCGTCTGATTTCCTCACTGGCCAAACAGGACTGTTGTACCCTGAGGCTGAAGACAAGATCTCTTTATTTGTCAGATGTATATTGAAACACACAGTGAAATGCATCATTTTGCGTAGAGTGTTCTGGGGGGCAGCCCGCAAGTGTCTCCACACTTCCGGCGCCAGCATAGCATGCCCACAACTTCCTAACCCGTACGTC
This sequence comes from Pristis pectinata, assembly GCF_009764475.1. Classification (NCBI taxonomy): domain Eukaryota; kingdom Metazoa; phylum Chordata; class Chondrichthyes; order Rhinopristiformes; family Pristidae; genus Pristis; species Pristis pectinata. Next base: position 7,059,400 of record NC_067429.1, read on the forward strand.
TTTTGAAATGTGGGAGGAAACCAGAGCACCCGGAGGAAACCCACACAGACACGGGGAGAATGTACAAACTCCTTACAGGCAGCGGCTGGGATTGAACCCGAGTCGCTGAATGCCTGATCACACCTTGTTTTAACAACTCTGCTGGTGTCTGAGACCTCCAAGTGTCCTCTCGGGATCTGAGACCACTTCACGCAGACCACGGCACTAGGTGGCGGTATCGTGGGAGGTTCCCACTTCACTAATCCCACTAAAACCGTTGCCTTTAGAATGCCAAATGTGAATTTTCCCACTTTAGCCTGCACTGTTTGACCCTGCATCCCAGATATGTTTTCAGGTAACGCGACTATCAGTACTCGGGATTCCATTGGCGGGCGCCCCCCAACAGCCAATCAAGCCGTTGTTTTTCGTGCCTTTATCATAGATCCCCCAAACCCCTCTACCCACACCTGGAGCCCCTGATGCCAGTCAGGGTTTCCACTTAAAACCAAGCGTTCAGCGCTGGTGTCTAACAGCGTTAACCCTTTGCTTATTCCCATCTCTCCACCTATGTTCTATGTTCTATAAAGTGATGGGGACATAAGGTCTTGGGCTCCCCTGGTGGAGATCGTTCTGGCTGCCTGAGGACCCTGACCACACCTCTGTGCGAGAGGTTGAGGGCCAGCACTGCGAGATGTCCGTAGGGGAATTCTGCCGACTGGCACGTTCCAGGCTGCAGGAATACGTGCTGAGGGACGCACTGAAGCTGGGTGCAGCCAACGCAAAGGCTCGGTGGGGAAGGACTACAGTTTATGGTTCTTCTGCCACTGGAGAGGGAAGGGCGGGGTCAGGCGAGAAAGCCCCTAAATATTGTAAATACAGGACTGGGTAGCCCCCAGGGAGCCACACGTGTGGCATCGGTGCTGTTTTTTTATATAAAAAGGTAACATTAATGAATGATCTGTACAAGAATGTAAAGGCTTGCACTGTTTTATAATTATATATAGTTTGTCTTTTACTATGAATAAAGTTTATTTTGGAATTAAAAAAAAGAGAGGTTGAGGGGCACTGTGACCCTGTGGACTCCCTATCCTCTCTACCACAGCCTGGGTTGTAAACAGTTCTCCCCTGGGGGGGGGGGGGGGGGGGGGGGGGTACGAGGCTCAGCTTTCCTACCAGCACAATGATGTTTCCATAAGGCGTACATGGTTCCTGAAGGAATGCCATCGATTACTGCCTGTTCCTCCCCTGCCCTCAAAAGATCCAGAGACATTTCCTTGCGAGTTAACCAGGGGTCACTGATTACATCACACTGATTGCTGCCTCCAAAGCTTTCCTTTGGCCGCAGAGCTCTGACTCTTGCTTTTCCGCCTTCAAGCTGCCTCAGTACCCCCATTCCCTCAAGGGTTGTCCCAGTTGGGCTATTAAGACAGCCAGCAGGACCCCCTTCAAGTGGGTGGGCGCATGTTGAACCAATGTATTCATGTGTCCCCTGACTCAGAGGCTCCTTGTTGGACCATCCCACCTTAACCTCAGGTAAATCCCAGGATGTGTAGCCATGGATTGAAGTACCATGATTCCCTCGTCTACGATATGCCAAGGTGCGCCCTGTGGCTCTCAGTTTACCGCAGCAAGCTAAACCCTCAGTACCACGCGCTGGATTCATGCGAACAAATCCATAGGTTCACCATTCTCACTTTGCATCTGGTAACTAATATTACTTTGTATGGAGAGGGGGAGCAAATCATTAGCCTCCCCTGTGGTCAGAAACATCGTGCCAGCACCTGTATCCCACATCCAAGTTAACCACGAGGCAAGGGACTCCCCAGTCTTTTATCCCGCATGGTCCCCTTTTCCTCGGCCTTCCACACCCTAGTCATTCTTTCTTCTTGAGTCGTGTGTTCGTCTCCCTGGATCATCATCTTATGACTATGGACCGTTACCAGATGAGTCTGTACAGTCAAGTTCTCATGTGTGGGGCCCCGCTCATCCCTCAGTGGGAGATCCTCGGGACCATCACCATGTCAAGCATCGGGGTTGTACCCATATATTGCCATCCCAGCTATCAGGGTCCCAACCCTTGGCCATTAGTGCCTTTACTCTGAAGGGATCCAGATCCTGATCACTTAGCCGTGCCCAATTCTTCCTGTTGTGCTTTAATTAGTTTACAGGCCAGGGAAGTTTGCTGGGTTTCGGCTTTATTGGCCCGCTGGTGGGTGATTCAGTTAAAGTGACCTCAAACACCGTCTGCGTGGAATTTATCTGTTCCTATTGTGACTGCAGATGGCGGAATCTGGAACAAAGTCCAGGATGCTGGAAAAATTCAACAGGTCAGGCAGGATCTGTGGATGCAAAAGGTGGAAGTTGGTGTTTTGGATCAAGACCCTGCCTCAGGACTGAGGGGGAAGAGGAAAGATTACCAGTATATAGCATACCAAGGGGGGTGGGATAGAGACCCCTGCTCCAGTTTCCTCCCACATCCCAAAGGTGTGCAGATTGGCCGGTTAATTGGCCATTGTAAGCTGTCTCGCGTGTGTAGGTGAGTGTGGAATCTGGGGGAAGTTGATGGGAACGAGGAGAGAATAAAATGGGATTTGTGTAAATGGGTGATTGATGGTTGGTGCAGACCTGATATATCAAAGGGCCTGGCTCTGTGCTGTGTGACTCAATGACTATGTCCCCTCATTCTAGTTCTGATTGCTAGTCTTTTTATCTTCGCTTCCCTCTCCCATGCCGATTTGTCCATCCTTGGCCTTTTCCATTGTTACGGGAGAGGCCAAACAGAAATTGGAAGAACGACATCTCGTATTCTGTTTGGGTAGCTTACAACCCAATGGGATAGCTTACAACCCAATGGGGTAGCTTATAACCCAATGGGGTAGCTTACAACCCAGTGGGGTAGCTTATAACCCAGTGGGGTAGCTTACAACCCAATGGGGTAGCTTATAACCCAATGGGATAGCTTACAACCCAATGGGGTAGCTTATAACCCAGTGGGGTAGCTTATAACCCAATGGGGTAGCTTATAACCCAGTGGGGTAGCTTACAACCCAGTGGGGTAGCTTATAACCCAATGGGATAGCTTACAACCCAATGGGGTAGCTTATAACCCAGTGGGGTAGCTTACAACCCAATGGGGTAGCTTATAACCCAGTGGGGTAGCTTACAACCCAATGGGGTAGCTTATAACCCAATGGGGTAGCTTATAACCCAATGGGGTAGCTTATAACCCAGTGGGGTAGCTTACAACCCAATGGGGTAGCTTATAACCCAGTGGGGTAGCATACAACCCAAAGGTATGAACATTGAATTTTCCAATTTCAGGTAACCCCCCGTTCTCCTCCCACACACAGTTGTCTGTCCACATAGGTTTCTATTCCCTTTGTTCACCTTTCCCATCCCCTCCCCCCCCCACCTCATTCCATTGGTCCATTATCCCCTCCCCATCTGGTTCAACCTATCACCTAACAGTCCCTATCCCACCCCCCTTGGTATGCTATATACTGGTAATCTTTCCTCTTCCCCGTCAGTCCTGAGGCAGGGTCTTGACCCAAAACACCAACTTCCACCTTTTGCATCCACAGATGCTGCCTGACCCTGTTGAATTTCTGTTTTCTTGTTCCAGATTCCACCATCTGCCGTCTCTTTTGTCTCCTTTAGTTCTAGAATCTCCAACCTTAGAAATCATCATACCAACATCTATCCTGTCTACACCTTTGGAGTTGTATGTTGTTTCAGTGTGATTTTTCTACAGCTCAGTTAGTTCAGATCAGTCTCATTTAATCTCTTGTAATTGGGCAATCCTCCCACAGAATGCAGGAGAACCATATTTATTGTCTGTGAATGTGCAGTTAGATTCCTGAGGTTATGTACAGTATGTGTCATGTCAGTGAATGACTTGTAGCACAGTCCTTCAATTAATTCGGCATTTTTGTTTAGTCAGCAGCTGAACATCTGGTCCCCACTGGAATGGAATTCTACAGACTGTGAAAAAATCTACAAGTGGATGGCATCATCTCCCATTCAACGGTAAAATTTCCCTCTCTTCTTCCTTACCAACAATTTTTTTGTGGTCATTACCAGGATCAAGGTGCCAGCAATCATTGCCCGTCACTGGTTCTCCTGGGGAAGATGGTGGTGAGCTGCTTCCTTGAACCGCTTGCTTGTGCTTCCGATGAAGGTGCTCCCACAGTGCTGGAATGATGAAGGAGCAGCGATATATTCCCAGTCGGAACCTGCAGGTGGTGGTGTTCTTATTGTCCACAGCCCTGGCCCTTGTTGGTGGTGGAGACTGTGGGATTAGGAGGTTATGTGGAAGAAACAACATACTTGGAGATATTCTCTAATAATCCAAAGGTTGATTAGACTAACAATGGAAATGCAAGGTTTCCACATTTTTTTGTCCACGGCTGCTCTCCCATCTAGTTTTCCACAACTACAGTCTCCTTCCTCCATCAGATGTCAGCCCACAGCTGTCGTCTAAGGTGGCAGACTTCTATCATGTCATTACTAACTGAGGGACACCCAGAGAAGCATGGGCCAGAAGAACAGATTGCAAGTGTTGACCAATTTTCTTCGGCTTTGCAGTTATGGTGCAGTGGCTAAGTCATAGAGTCATATGGCACAGAACCAGGCCCTTCAGCCCATCTGGTTCATGCCAACCAAGATTCCCATCTCAGATGGTCTCATTTGCCCATGTTTCACCCATATACCTCTAAACCTTTCCTATCCATGTACCTATCCAAGTGCCTTTTAAATGTTGATGTCCATGTCAATGAACTAATAATCCAGAGGCCAGAGTTCAAACCTCACCACAGCAACTGTGGACTTTAAACTGAGTTGTCAATTGGGAACGTCTCCAAAAAAAAAGACATTAATTATGATGACCACAGAACAACTATGTTATTTGTATCGATTTAGGGAAGGAAATCTGCCATCCTCAGTTGGATTACTCAAGATCCATCGAGGTTATTGACTCAGAGATGGCCCAGTTCAAGAATAGACAGGGATGGGGAATAAATGCTGGCCTTACTAATGAGGCTTAGATACTAAAAAATGAATAAGTAATAAAAAAAAACCTTTCTGCACAGTATGGCCTCCGTCATGTCCATCCCTATTTTTACCAAATTTCCACTTGCTCTTTCCAAATGCATCTCACATCCCTCTCACTTTATCCATATGAGCCAATGCTTTATGTTGGTTGAGGCTCAATGGCCTTATTTGAAAATCGCGAATGAACAGGTGAGCGATTAGTTGTGTTCTAAATCCAGGGACTTTATGAGATGTGGACTATGGGAAATGGGCAGGAAAGCACTAAAGGTCTAATTATTTTACTTCTATCCTCCTGGTAGTGATGGAGTGAAAATAGAACATAGAACATGGAACAGTACAGCACAGGAACAGGCCCTTTGGCCCACGATGTCTGGGCCAAACATGGTGCCGAATTAAACTAAACCTCTTCTGCCTGAACATGATCCATATCCCTCCATTCCCTGCATATTCATGTGTCTATCTAACACCGCTATCATATCTGCTTCCACCACTACCCCTGGCAGCCAGTTTCAGGCAACCACCACTCTCTGTGTAAAAAAACTTGCCCCACACATCTCCTTTAAACTTTCCCCTTCTCACCTTAAATGCATGTCCTCTAGCACTTGACATTTCTAATAAGATTCTGACTGTCTACCTTATCTATGCCTCTCATAATCTTATAAATTTCTATCAGGTCACCTCTCAGCCTCCGACTCTTCGGGAAAAACAACCCAAGTTTGCCCAACCTCTCCTGAAAGCTCATACCCTCTAATCTAGGCAGTGACCCGGTAAACTTCTTCTGCACCTTCTCCAAAGCCTCCGCATCCTTCCTGAAACGGGGCGACCAGAATTGCACACAATACTCCCAAGTGCAGCCTAACCAAGGTTTTATATAGTGCAACATGATTTCCTTACTCTTATACTCAGTGCCCCGGCTAATGAAGGCAAGCATGCCATACGCCTTCTTTACCACCCTATTTATTTGTGTGGCCACTTTCAGGGAGCTATGGACCTCTGTACATCAAAATGATGTTGCTGGGAAATTTAAGCAATCAGTCTCTGTCAGTGAGCCGACAACAGAAATGATCTGGGGAAACGTCCAGTGGTGGAGGGCTGTGGCAACTATAAAGTCACCTACTCCCTCACAAGCACATTACACGCTCATGAGAAGGTTATTGAAATATATAGCAAGCTGTTATAAGGATTACTTTACAGCCTGATGCTTAGGAGAATGCTGCTTCATGTTCTTTTCCTGTTTTGTACTGGAGTGATATAGTCTATGTGTGGAAGAGTTTGCCAGCCTATTTACTATTCATCGCCAAAGAAGCACAATCCCTGCATTGTCAGTCCTTTATGGAGCTTGTTACTGACATCATCAGGAGAATATCGATGTTGCTGGACCTTTTATTCTCTCCACACAGAGGGAATGTTTGCAAACAAGTTAAGGTAGAAATTCAGACAAACGTTCAAATGAGGAACAGAAAGTGTGTAAAACATTAGTTAAGCCGCAGCTGGAATACCTTGTGCAGTTCTGGTCACCATGCTATACGGGAGCTATGATTGTACTGGAGAGAGTCCGGAGCAGATTCACCAGGATGTTGTCTGTGATGGAATTTTTCATTTATAAGGAGAGATGGGATAGGTTGGTCACACACTGGACACACCGAGCATCTCAGAGCCTTTCTTTGTGTAGTACGGGTGACCCAGGTGTTGCAGTGGTTCGAGTTATGAAAATTCGCCCTTACAGAATTCACAAATCTCCACCCAAAAATTTGAGATGAGGAATAAAATTGACTCTCATGGAAGATAGGTGAAATAAAAAGTAAATAAATAAACACAATATTTTTTTTCAACTTGCGTTTCCTGAAGCATGCACAGATTACGTGGCTTCACGTTACAGGAAATCCTGAACCGGACTATTTTCTATGGACGCAACCCGCCCTGTAACACGGGGATCGCCTGTAAGATATCGTGGTGTGTTGGGGTTGGGTAATAAATGCTGATCGATCCAGTGCACTCAAATCCTGTTATTCCAAATTTTCACTTGACATTTTCATATGAATCTCATGTCCCTCTCATTTAATCATGTGACACAATGCTTTTTTATTTTAGTTCAGACATGGTGACTTTCGAATTTCAATCTCATTTCCCAATTTTGTTCTACCCACACCTGAAAAACTGCAGTGTTTCAAGAGGCAACTCACCACCACCTTCTCAAGGGCAACTTGGGATGGGCAATTAAATGCTGGCTCACTTCAAGCCCACAGCCCTTGAATAAATATGTATAAAAAAGTACAATATACACTCATTAGCAGATCATGCATTTTTAAACATTTATTCACTTACAGATGTGGATGTTACTGACAATACCAGTAATTATTGCTCCTGGACTGAGGAAGCAGTCAAAGTCACGTTTATTGTCATATGCACAAGTACATGTCTGCACAGTTGCAATGAAAAGCTTACTTGCAGCAGCCTCACAGGCACATAGCATCAGATAAGCAGCATTCACAAGAAAAATATAAACAATTTTTACAAGAAAGAACACAATTAGAACAAAAGAAGTCCATTTCAGCACAAACTGATCGAAGTGCTCATAATGTTGCTAAACTGAGGTGGTTAGGATTGTGGCAGTTGGTTCAAGAACCAAATGATTGATGGGAAGTAGCTGTTCTTGAACCTGGTGGTGTGGGACTTCAGTTTTCTGTACCTCCTGCCCAATGGTTAACCACATTGCTGGTCCTGGAGTCACATCTACTAGGCTGGGTAAGGATGGCAGGTTCCTTCCCTGCAGGATGGAGTCTTACGACGATCTGGTAGTTCCATGGTTACAACCGCTGAGATTTGCATTAGTTCCAGATTTATCCCCAGAGTCCCACACAGATCTTCTCTGGGTTACGAATGCCCAACTTATGGACAGCCCGTACATACAAGCTGGTGTTTGGGAGACCGGCGGGATAGATGGGGATGGATTTACTGGCTGCTGAGGAGCTGCAGGCATCTTCTGCCGGGTGGGAATGGAGCATTTCGGTGTGCCTTCTCTCCCCACCCCAGAGTCGCAGCAATCAGGGGCTGGGTGGAACTGAGCAGAGCTGGGACTGCTGAGCAGACACCCTCATTATCTCACCGAGTCAGTGAGGCTGGCTGGTGTCCGCCCTTCTTGCGCCTCCTCGCTCTCTCGTCACCGCTGTTTCTGTTATCCTTTCCCACACACTTGTTGTTCATTTCCAAATTACAAACAGTTTGGTTTACAAACAGTTTACAGGAACGGATTCCTGACATAACCCAGGGGCTGCCTGTAATTATCCCAACCATCATATTCCCAGCTGAGTATTAAATCAGAAAGCTTTCTGTTTACAGTAGGCATGTCCGAATTGCATTGGCAGGCTGTGTATTCCTCACCAACCGAAGGAAAATAAATCTAAAAGGAAGAAGTTGTTCTGATTGTGGTGTCGATAGGGGAACGCACACCTAACCTCTTATTTCTTGTTTAACGCTGAAAGCCTAAATCAAATGACCTGCCGGCGTCTTACACTGTCGTGCATTTTAACGAAAACAATATTTGCTTTCTCTCCTTTCTCTTTGACCTTTCCTCTTGCTTTTGTCTGCAGACAGATGGAAAGTGATATTATGAAAAGGGCAGCACAGCTTCAGCACTGTCCATGGCAACAGCAGGGAGCAGCAGCCAAGGAATTCAGGTACAGCTCCCAGGGTTAGTGTATCAGTGAAATCGTTTGCAGTGCTGTTACAGCACAGAGGCAGAGCCTAATTCAGAGAAAGACCCTAATTCTACCTCGGACTATATTTGTTTCAACTTGTACTCATGTTATTTATGTTTAGTTTTGTTTATTCTGTTGTGTCATTTATATTTTATGTGATTTATATTTGTCATTTATAACGTACTGTGCTGCTGCTGCAAAAAACTAATTTTCATGGCATTTACGCCCTGGGTGTGTATGCCCATGACAATAAACTTGAACTTAACATTCAGCCCAGCAGGTTCATGGTAGTGTTTCTGCTCCACACAAGCTCCCTCCCACTTCTTTCAATTTTTTTTCTCACTTACTTTGATTCTGCTGACCGAATTGCTTCAATCGAGGGCCTGGGACTCACAAGCTGGTGAAGGTAAAGCCCCAAGTAAACCGTAACTGGGTGAGCACTTTAAGAGCAGTAACCCACAGGGCAGTAGACCAGCACAGAAACAAAGCCCTTTGGCCCACTGAGTCCACATTGACCAGCAAGTACCAGCTATACTAATCACACTCATCTCACTTGGTCTGTTGCCTTCTACACCTTGGTGATACATGCAAATCTAGATGTTTCTTCAATGTTGTGTGAGTCTCTGCCTCCATCACCCCCTCAGGCAGGGAGTTCCATATTCCAGTCATGCTCTGGGTGAAAAAAAATCTTTCTCAGATTCCCTGTAAAAGTCTTACCCCTTACCCTCTAGTTTTAGCTACGGGAAAAAGTTTTCTACAATCTACCCTATCTATAAGAGCTGGGAAGTGGAAGCTTGGAGTTCATTTTTAGTTGGCAAGGACATGATGGGATGAATTGCTTTGTTCTGTGCCATAAATATCTGTCATACTATGGGTCATAGAATATGGAACATAGGATAGCATAGGAACAGGCTGTTCAGCCCAAAATGTTCCCTTCTGCCTGCACATGGTCTCTCCATTGTTTGCACATTCATGTGTCTATCTAAGAGCCTCTTAAACATCTCTACTGTACTTGCCTCCACCACCACCCCTGGCAGCACATTCCAGGCACCCACCATCCTCAGTGTGAAACATTTGCCCCACACATCTTCGTTGAATTCCCTCTTCTCACCTTAAATGCATGTCCTCTAGTTTCAGACGTTTTGACCCTGGGATAAAGATACTGGCTGTTTACACTATCTATGCCTCTCATAATTTTATAAACTTCTATCAGGTTTCCCCTCAGCCTATGCTATTCCAGAAAAACAACTGTAGGTCGTCCAACCTCTCCCAATAGCACATACTTTGGAATCCAGGCAGCATCCTGGTAAACCTCTTCTGCACCCTCTCCAAAGCCTCCACATCCTTCCTGTAATGGGGTGAGCAGAAATGAATGCAATACTCCAGATGCAGCCTAACCAGAGTTTTATAAAGCTGCAACGTAACCTCCTGACTCTTAAACTCAGTCCCTCAACTAATAAAGGCAAGCATAACCATACCGCCCTATCAACTTATGCAGCCACTTTCAGGGAGCTATGGACTTGGACCCCAAGATCCCTGTAGGCTGTGGTCATTTGCCCGCCAGATAGGGTTTGAAATTTCAGAATGTGGTAAGTTTTAGAAATATGGTCACTGATTCTAATTAGTGACTTCTTTGAATAAAACATAGATTTAACTAACTGGATTCAAGTTCCCAACTGCTTTGGTGGGATTTGAATCATATTTTCATACCATTATTCCAATGTTTTAGAATGTTAGTCCAGAAACTTAACCAGAGTGACACTGGACCTGGGAACATTGACTTGGCATACTCAAAAGCCTAGAAGGACCAATCAACAGATTAGCTGCTGTTCCATGAGTATGAGGGGACTCTGAGATCAGAGAGGGAGGGGGATGGTGAATGAAGAGGCCAAGTTCTCCTTTCAGTTTTACCTTGACTCAGATCTACCTCTCCACTTGAATGAGTTGTAGTTACCTGCACTTTCAGACGGGAGCTGAAGAGGTGCTGTCATGCTGCATACAACTGCCTGGTCACACAGAAGAACACGCCAGTTGGGACAGAGTTAACCTACGAGGCGGAACCCAAGAAAAAGATAAAAATCCATCACCAGATCTTCGCTATTTTTCCTAAGGTGAGTGTGGTGTTTCAGTTGGGGATGTAAACCTTCTGCAGTCAGCTTGTTTGTGCTCTCAATATATCACACTGTAGTTCTGCAACAAATGGCCGTCTCGACTTGGCTACCGTGCTGCGAGTGAAATAACTGCGGTTGCAGTTGTCCCAATTAGACAGGTTTTAAGGTCCTTGTGCCAGCACTTTGAGCTCCATTCCACAAGGACCTGAAGTCCCACACCACCAGGTTCAAGAACAGCTACTTCCCTTCCACCATTCGGTTCTTGAACCAACCAGCACAACCCTAATCATTACCTCAGGTTAGCAACACTATGACCACTTTGCACTTACTTTTGTTCTAATTGTGTTCTTTTTTGTATAATTTTATATAATTTATGTTTAATCTCTTTCTCTTGTGAATGTTGTGCCTGTGATGCTGCTGCAAGTAAGTTTTTCATTATACCTGTGCGTACATGTGCATATGACAATAAATTTGACTTTGGCTTTTGACCAGCCGACAAATACTCTACAAAGAAAGCTGGAGACATGGAAGGTGACTTCTCTTCCTCCACTAATTTCACACAACTTTCTATAGAGAGATACAGCAAGGAAACAGGTTATTCGGCCCATCAAGTCCGTGCCGACTATCAACCACCCATTTACTCCAATCCTACATTAACCCCACCACATTCTCATCAACTTCCCCCCAGATTCTACCACTCACTTATAGATTAGGGGTAATTTGCGGTAGACAATTAACCTACTGACCCGCAGGTCCTTGGAATGTAGGAAGAAACCGGAACACCCAGAGGAAACCCACATGGTTGTGGGGAGAACGTGCAAACTCCACACAGACAACACCGAGATCAGGATTGAACCTGGGTCTCTGGCACTGTGAGGCAGCAGCTCTACAAGCTGATGATATTAGCTTAACTTTAACCAATGATATTAGCTGGGCTAACATAAGCCAGAAGGCATAAACTATCTAACTTTATATGACTTACATTCCCTTTGGGAGAAGTTGCTTTCCCCATCTCCTCAGTCCTTTCATCTGCATTAGATTTAACTCTTAAATCGATAACAGTAAAACTCTCCAGATTCGATCATTCCAATGTTCTCCTGAGTGACATCTCATTTCCCACTCTCTGTAAATCTGATCTTATCTAAACCTCTGCTGCCTCTGTCACCAAGTTGCATTCACCCACCTCCCCTTGAGACTACTGACCTGCACAGGCTCCTGGTTAAGAAATGTCTCTGATTTAAGAATCTCATCATTTTTTTTTCCAAGTCTCTCCATGGTCATACTTCTCTCTACCTCTGTAATCCCCTGTAGCCCCACAATCCTTGGAGCCTGGAGATACAGCATGGAAACAGGTCCTTTGGAAACCAGCCTCCCCTCCATGAACTCTGTCTATACCTCTCACTGCCTTGGTGAAGCAGCCAGCATAATCAAAGAACCCACCCACCTGGGTCATTCTCTCTTCTCTCCTCCCCCATCAGGCAGAAGATACAGGAGCCTGAGGGCATGTACCACCAGACTCAAGGACAGCTTCTATCCCACTGTGATAAGGCTATTGAATGGTTCCCTTGTATGATGAGATGGACTCTTGACCTCACAATCTACCTTGTTTGACCTTGCACCTCAGTGTCTACCTGCACTGCACTTCCTCTGTAGCTGTGACACTTTACTCTGTAGTCTGTTATTATTTTTACCCTGTACTACCTCAATGCACTGTGTAATGAATTGACCTGTACAAATGGTATGCAAGACAAGTTTTTCACTGTACCTTGGTACAAGTGACAATAATAAGCCAATACCAATACCTTTGGCCCACTGATTCCCATCGTACACCCATTTTTACACTAATCCTATAATCCCATTTCATTCCGCCCCCCCCCCCCTCAACTCCCATGAAGTTCCCCCAGGTTCTACCACTCCCCTATACAATAGAGGCAATCTACAGTGGCCAATCAACAAGCCTGCACATTTTTGGGATGTGGGAGGAAATCGAAGCAGCCACACAGACACAGGGAGAACGGGCAAACTCCACACAGACAGTACCCGAGGTCAGGATTGAACCTGGGTCTCTGGCGCTGCGAGGTAGCCGCTCTACTAACTGCGCCACTGTGCTGTCCACCTTCTCAGACATCTGCACTCCCCCAAATCCGACCTGTTGTCCACCCTGCATTTGATTGCTCCACCTCTGGAAATTGTTCAAGGTCATCAGCTCTGAAGTTGCCCCATAAACCTTATCATTTTTAAGAGACTCCTTCCTCCTTGATTGCCTGCAATACCCGCCCACGCTGCCCTTGGTGTTGAATTTTGCTTACTGACTCCCGTGCTTTACTTGCGTAATGGGGATGTGAAGATGTGTGTTGTTCCGACAGGAAGCATCGGGACACCTTCCTTTGAGTTGATGACTTGCCCTTGCTTTAACAGGATTCGTCTCTCAGAAGTCGACAGTACAAGCGGTGTGCAGTTATTGGAAACAGTGGGATATTGACCAATAGCAGCTGTGGGGCTGAAATTGACATGGCTGAATTTGTGTTTCGGTAAGTTTCATGGTAAAGAACAAAGATCTTTGATGGCACTGGCAAAGGAAGGATCCCCTGACTAGGAAACCAGACAGTGCAGGTATAGATAGGGTAGGATGAGACAAGGGACTCTGATTAAGCTGTTCAAAACAGATCCAGGCTCCACCAAAGCAGCACTCTCCGACTGAGGGCAATAACTCTGGGTATTAAAATCAAAGCCTGCTCCCAAAACTCGGAACCTGTTTGGAGGAGGTTTTCTTTCTGGGTGGCTGAGCGGAGAGGATGAGGAAAAGTGTCGGAGAGTCAGAAAGAGAGGTGATAAATTGGTTTATTATTGTCACATGTACCGAAATACAGTGAAAAGCTTTTGTTTTACAAGCCATCCAGACAGATCATTCCAGGAACTGTCAATGTTTCCCCTCACAGATGCTGCTCAACCTTCAGAGTTCCTCCAGGAGATTGTTTGTTCCTGCAGATTCCAGCACATTAATTCTCTTGTGTCTCCCTCTTATATTCCCACCGTTGGTGATGACCCACCCTATAATGCACATTTGTATTCAAATTCAATACCCATGCTCGATCTCCAAAATATCTCCAAACACAAATTCATCAATAATATCTACGAAGGGAGAATGGTGAGTTGGCTTTTGTTTGTTAGTTTTCTTGCCAAGAGTCCGTTGCTAAGTAATACCACCTCACGCTGAGCACAATTTCTGACAGTACTCACCTATGGTCACTTAATTACTGCATGGTGTAATAAGAGGTCTTCTGGGAGTTCTTGGACTGACTGCTGATGTCTTCTCACAGGTGTAACCTCCCTCCCATGGGTGGAGCTTTTGCCCAAGACATCGGAACAAAAACTAACTTGGTGACAGCAAATCCAAGCATCATTGCAGAGAGGTGAGAGACCATCTTCAACCTGCCAAATTTCAGCTACCTTCCCTTTCTGGTGAAGGAGGAGGGGCCTCCAGAGTTGGGACAACACAATGACATGATGTTCCAAGAGTACGAAGCCCATTTTTTTCTCCTAGAACAGGACTCGGGTGTTTGAAAAAAATATGTGAAAAAGTTGTGAAATTGTGAAAAATGTGGCCAGGGTCATTGAGGGAAAAGTAATGCCTGCTTTGCCAGAGAAGTGTTCATCTGTTGAATGACTAATATCATGTTGTGTTGGTTTATGTGATTTCTTCTTGAGATAAGGTCTTGATTTCAACTGGTTGCTTGGGCGGTTCATAAACCTGACCTGGTTGAAAGAAAGAAAGACCTCTCTCATTCACTTCCCATCATCTTGTCGAGTACAGTGATTGGAGGCCTCGGAAATGTTGACAAACCTATTGCTTTGTGTGGGGATTGCAACATGGTTGGCGGTGGGGTGGAACTCAATGTGGAGAGGCGTTATGAACAGTTTGGATTGGCAGCGAGGCAATAATGTGTGTTTTTCTCTTGACAGGTATGGAGAACTCCAAGATAGGAGGAAGCCATTTTTCACCAACTTGACCATCTACAATGATGCTCTTCTTCTCTTGCCTGCCTTCTCCTACACCAAGAACACAATTCTTTCCTTCAGGGCTCTTTATACTCTACAAGACTTTCAGGCCAAGCAAGAGGTTGTCTTCTTCAATCCCGTGTACCTAAAACATCTGAGTGAATTCTGGCATTCTAAGGGCATACGGGCCAATCGTCTCTCCACTGGCATAATGGTCGCGAGTGTTGCAATAGAACTTTGCGAAGAAGTGTGGATTTATGGGTTTTGGCCCTTTAAGGAAAATGTAGATGGACAGCCTATCTCACATCACTACTTCGACAATCAGCTTCCCAAGCCAGACATTCATGCCATGCCATTAGAGTATCAGCAGCTCTTGCAGATGCACAGTAAAGGAATCATCAAGCTTCAAATAGGCGAGTGCCAGGTAGATCCATAGGAAAGAGACAGCATTTAACTTCAAGTCAGTAGAACATTAGACTGCTGGTCATAAAGCTGGGCTTAAATGAGCAATGGCTCAGTTAGCTTGACTTCCATTAGGTAGAGCCTTCAGGATCTGGGTTGCCGGTGGCTTGCATTTGATTGGTTGAGTGGTGTTGATCTTTTCCAATTGGAGAAAGTCTTGATGATTGGGCATTTTGGCTGTTCATTACATTGTGACTAGAAATTATCATGAGGTCACTGACAACTAACCAATCAAAACATAGGATTATTGTTGTGAGGCAACTTTCAAAGGAAATGAGGGTGCTCCAATGAACATCTCAGGGCTTGTAGGCGATAGGGAGATCCCAAGGTAGGAGAACACAAAGAACCAGCCGCATTACTATGTTTTTCCTTTGCCTTCTCTGAATCTTGAGACCCTCTTACCCACCATCAGTGATACTTACCTGTTCCATCTTCACTTCTAAAAGCTTCAGACTGGTAAAGAACAGAAGTCTTGCATTTTTTGGTAACTTCTTTCATGTCCCAAAACATTTTACAGCAATAAACTATTTTTGGAGAGTTGCAACATAGAAAACTTAGCATCCAAGCTTTACATAGTAAGCTCCCACAAACAGCAAAGTGATAATCACCAATTGTAGACATAAATATTGGCTAGGACATCAGGAATAGCACCCCTACTGTTCTTCAGAATACAGGCCATCCCCACTAAACAAGCAGGTTCCATTTTTACAGACGGCCATGTGTTGATTCTGTCCTTAAGTTGGAACACACACAAAAATTGCTTGATGCGTTAAGCACACCTCTACATTATTGTAATGAATGGCATCAAAAGCACTTAAGACTGATTTGAAGGAACAATTAGTAAAAGTAGAGAGAAAAAGGAAACTAGTTTTACCATTCGTAAGAATGAACGTTATGTACGTAGGTCGGACTTTTGAAGTTAATTAGTTTATTTGAGCTTGTTTGTCTGCACAGGTGTCTAAAATTCAGGTGCTCGTAACCTGTGGAGGCCTGTAGTGGCATGTTGCCTGACTCTCTCTTGATGACAACAATTCCAGCCAAATAATCACACTCAACAGAGTTCTGTTTCCAATTATTTTATTAACCCTTGCATTCACTGATTACTTAACATGCAATCGTACATGTACTCTTTATTGCTAAGATGAGATGTTACCTGACCAGGTTCACGACGAGGAGTTCTGCTGACTCCCAGACCTGGGGGTTTACATCTTTGTGATGGTCGGTCTCTGGAGTGGGTGCTTGCATTGTCTGCAGCGACCCTTTTATATGATTTTGTTCTGATCTTCTAAAGGCTTTTTTGCTGTCTTTGTCCAGTCCTGTTGTCGCACATTCCATTTATGGATGTTTTTTTTAATTTTTACTTTCTTCACATCTGTTCCCTTCTAACAGCCTTTAATTGCTTGTCCTCTGCTATGATTTGAAGGTTCATTAGTGATAGCCTCACTCCCTCATCCATCTTCTCGACTCTGAGCCAGAACTTCTCTTCAACCTTGGTAGAAAGAGCTCTGTGTGCTGAGCCTGATGGGATACTTGACATCTTGTCTCTGGCTACAGACACAGAAATTTTACTGTCTACCTGAGAGAGCTAACAAGTTTAAAGTCTCAGTACTACATACCAGTGTCATCTTAGATTCTTGTTCCTGGATTAAGTCCCTGGAATGGACCTTGAACCCACAAATTTTCCATTGCCAAGAGTGTTACCAACTGAGCCACACCTGAAACAAGATTTGAAACCTCATGTTCTGAACTAGAAGCTAAAATTTGAGGAAAACTCAGTGGAAGGTTGAAAAATCCTTTCTCCTGGTTAAATTAGCTATCCCCCTGTGATTGGAATCCCTCCCCAAACTGCAGATGATTCAATGGGCAGGAAAGCAAGTAGCTATTTGGACAACTACTTAAATCTTACACTGGTGACCCCAGTTGGCAGGTGCTGTCCACCACCCTTCCTCTTGGAGTGGACAGGAATTGGGCTGGTGGCATTTAAAGGAAACCTGCTGGTTAATATCTCTATGACTTCCTAAAGGGCAAATGGAGAAGGTACCAGACCTGTTTCCCACTAGGAGCGCATGCTCGTGCTAAATACTGTATGTAACCCACAACCCTCTGAACTTGTAACCCACAACCTTCTGTCTATGGAAAATGCCGTGCCCTGCCTGTCTGACCAGAAGGTTGAGACAACTTCTCTGTCCAGAGAAGTCTGTCCACAACTTCTCTGACCAGAGGTCGAGATCCATGGTATTGCTTAAAGCCTCATCACACAAATGCAGAAGGGATCATCCTGAACAAAGTTAACAGAATTAACAAAAATAAAGATGTGATGGTCTTGGAGGAAAATTCACGACAATGAAACCTGGGCTAAAATGATTAAATTATGAGAGAGGTTGTGTAGGCTATGCTTCCATGTCATAGATTAAGGGATGATCTAATTCTGTTTAAATTGAGCATAGGATTTGAAAGGGTAGGTAGGGAGAAAATATTTCCTCTGTTTGGGGTAGAGAAACATACAAATGTACAAATTAGGAGCAGGAGTAGGCCATTCAGCCCCTCGAACCCTACTCCACCATTTATTAAGATTGCCACAGATCTAATTGTGACCGCAACACACATTCCTGTCCACACACAGTAACCTTTCACCCCCTTGATATCAATCTCAGCCTGAGAATATTCAATGTCCTTGCTTCCACAGCCTTTTGAGGAATAGAATGCCAATGACTTCTGAACAACCATGAGAAGATTCTAATATTAGCTGGTAGGCATTCAAGGTGAGAGGGAGTAGGTTCAAAGGAGATGTGCGGGGCAAGTTTTTTTAACACAGTGAGTG
Organism: Pristis pectinata; assembly: GCF_009764475.1. Classification (NCBI taxonomy): domain Eukaryota; kingdom Metazoa; phylum Chordata; class Chondrichthyes; order Rhinopristiformes; family Pristidae; genus Pristis; species Pristis pectinata. The sequence goes on from NC_067429.1 coordinate 7,077,519, forward strand.
GTGGGTGCCTGGACTGTGCTGCCAGGGGTGCTGGTGGAGGCAGATACGATAGAGGTGTTTAAGAGGCTCTTAGGCATATGAATGTGCAGAGAATGGAGGGATACGGACATTGTGTAGGCAGAAGGGATTAGTTAGACGTTTATTTACTAGCTTAATTAGTCAGCACAACATCGTGGGCCGCAGGGCCTGTTCCTTGGTTCTGAAACATTTTGTTTCACCTCTGTCTTAAATGGGTGCCCCCTTATTTTTAAACAATAAGACAAGATTTCTTTATTAGTCACATGTACATCGAAACACACAGTGAAATGCAGCTTTTGCGTAGAGTATTCTGGGGGCAGCCCGCAAGCGTCGTCACGCTTCCGGCACCAACATAGCATGCCCACAACTTCCTAACCTGTACGTCTTTGGAATGTGGGAGGAAACCGGAGCACCCGGAGGAAACCCACACAGACACAGGGAGAACGTACAAACTCCTTACAGACAGTGGCCGGAATTGAACCTGGGTCCCTGGTGCTGTAATAGTGTTACGCTAACCGCTACACCACCGTGTCCGGTAAACCCTCTGGTTCTAGATTCTCCCACAGGAGGAAACATTCTCTCCACATCTATCCTGTTGAGACCCCTCAGGATTTTGAATGTTTCTGTCAAGTCACCTCTCCCTCTTCAGCACTCCAGTAGGTACAAGCCAAGACTGTCCAACCTTTCCTCAAAGGACAACTCACCCTTCCCAGGTGTTAGTAAAGTTTCTCTAAACTGCTTCCAGTCTAGTCACATCCTTCAATAAACAACAAGACTAAACCTGTACTCAGTACATGAGGTGTGGCCTCATCAATGTTTTGAAGCATAACCTCCCTAACTGTGTATTGAATTCTACTGTCAATAAACAATAATATTCTCTTAGCTTTCCTACTTACTTGTGGTACCTGTGTGCCTCGTGAGTCATGGACTAAGACACCAGATCCCTCTGCATCTCACAGCTCTGCAATCTCTCACCATTTATATAAGATGCTTTTTTTAAATTTTTCCTGCAGAAATAGACAATTTCACACGTAATGCTCCATTTGCCAGATCTTTTCCTGATCACTAAACCTATCCACATTCCCTTGTAGCTCAACTTACTCTCTGACCTATCACTGAGGGGGTGTAGAATGCAGAATAGGGGCCATCAATGTCAGAGATGGGTTGCGTAGTGGTGACATCAGAGAGGATCATCTCACAGGGAAGGGTGGGAATATTGCTGGCCAGTAGCACAAAATATCATGTAACGTTGAGTTGACCCAACATATTGTGCCTCTGATATTCCAGATTTAAGAGGCAGAGTATCATGATTTGCTATGACCCTATAATGCAGGTTACAGGCAGAAGGCAAATTCCCAAAGTAAATCATTGTAGTTTAGAACATGATGTAAGAATCGGGAGCAGGAGTGGACCATCCAGCCCTTTGAGCCTTCCCTGCCATTCATCAAGATTTTGGCCGATCTTGTATCTCAGCTCCATTTTCCTGCACTTCTCCCCCCCCCCCCCCCCCCCCCCGACACCCCCCCCCCACCCCGCTTTCCTTAATAACCAGAAGCGTATTGATCTCTATTTTGAATGAACTCAGTGAGTGGGACTCCTCAGCCCTCCAGGGTAGAGATATGCCATCATGTCATGTCTGTGAAGAACTATGTCCTCATCTCATTCCTAAATGGCCTACCAGTTCTCCTGAGGTTCTAGGCTCCTCAGCCAGGGGAAACATCTTCCCCAAATCTAATCTGTTGAATGCTCTTTTGAAATTTTTATTAGTTCTCTTATTCCTCTGGAGAATACAGGCCCAGGCTACTCAGCCTCTGCTCTACAGCAAACCCACCATTCCTGGAACCAATCTGATGAATGTTGCTTGCACACCCATCCAGAACAAATGTATCTGTTTTTACATCAGGAGACAACAACTGTACACAATTGGCCAGGTTGGAATCATCAAGACCCCTATATAATTGCAGTGAACATCTTCATTCCTGTATTCAAACACTCTTGTAATAAAGGCCAATATAACATTTGGCCACCTGATTGCCTGTTGTACCTGTGTGTTGGCTTTCATTGACTTGTGTGTTAAACAGCACATTTCCCAATCTGTCTCCAGTTTAAAATTACTCTGAAATGACCTCAGATTTTTCCACAATATCAGCAATCTTAGAAAAATCCATTTCTTGCCCTAGTCAAATGATTCATACAGACTGTGAGGCCAAACCACAGTTCCTGTGGTACCCCATGAGTCACACCGTGCCAAACTGACAAAGACTTGTTTACTCCCATGTTACTTCCCGTCTGTTAACCAATCCTCAATCCATGACATTACCCTGAATTCCTTCCTGCAATACTTTTGACCAACCTCCTCTAAAGTACTTTGTCAAAAACCTTTTGAAAATCTTTTCTTTCTTTTTCAATCTTTTTATTAGTTTTCAAGTTACTACAGATTGATATATAGCATCAATATTTATACATGTAATACAAAGAGATCAGGATAACAATCATAGCATATATAATCATAAAGAACAACAAAATATAAAAAAAATCTGTAGATCCAACGATCTCTTAGTAAATTAATATAATATAAAAGAAAGGAAAGAAAAAGATTTATTATATAAATTAAAAAAAAACCCAAATCAATAAAAAAATTATAAACAATATAAACTAAACAAAAAAAAAACTTTTCAAATCAAAAACAAACAACAAAAAAAAGGGGGAAAAAAAAACTGGGCTAAAATTTCACAGTAGAAACAGAGCAATATTATGTCGTCAAGTCCGTTCCTTCAAGTTGGAAAGTTATTGAAAGGGGATCTACATCATGTGAAAATATTGAATAAATGGACTCCAAAGTTGAAAATCTAAATACACCACCTCCACTCATTCCGTCCTCAATTTTCCAATCATATCCTCCACGAACTTCAATAGTCAAATGTAATTTCCTTTCGTAAATCCATATTGACTTAACCCTTATTCATTTCCAGGTCTTCTGCTTAGTAATAAGTTCAGCAATTTTCCCGATCTCATCCTGGAATGATCCCACCTCCTTTTCCTTTTGGTCAATCTTTCTGAAATGTTGAACACCCTTCAACATAATGTATCTTTATTAGTCACATGTAGATCGAAACACACAGTGAAATACATCTTCTGCATAGAGTGTTCTGGGGGGCAGCCCGCAAATGTCGCCACGCTTCCAGCACCATTTAGCTCCCAACTTTGGTCCTCTGGAGCCTCATTTCTGTAATGGCAATCAGTTTGCACTTACTTACAGCATCACTGTTTGTGCTAACTCATCTACCTTGTTGCAGTTGCTGGGTGTAATTAGATATGATACTTTAATTTTGCCCCTTTTTAACAGTTTTCTGTTCTTACACCCCATTTGTTCTTTCCTCTGTGTCTGCTGTCTGTTCACTTCTGTCGCTGCTTTTCGAGTATCCATTTCCTCTTATTTCTTCCTGAGTTTCCTCTGAAGTTCTCATCCCTCTGCCAAACTTGGTTAAACACTTCCCAACAGCCCGAACAACCTCCTTGCAAGATATTTGTCAACATTTAGGAATGACAGGCAAAAGTAAAGAGAAATGAGGTATGGGAAAATGCTGGAATTATTAATGAAGGATATAATAACATAAGACCTGGAAAAGAATGGGACGATTGAGCGGAGTCAACATGGATTTATGGAAAGGAATTACCTTTGGAGTTTCCTTAGGATGCGACGGAGAGAATTGACCAGAAAACCAGAGGATGTGGTGTATTTAGATTTTCAGAAGACCTTTGACAAGATCCCACAGAGGCAGGTGGTCAACAATGTTGCAGCAAGGAATTGTAGGTAATAGACTGAATTGGTCCAATCCCTACAGTTCTCACCTGCCCTTGTGACCATCCCAGTTCAGAAACCTCAACCCCTCCCTCCTGTACAATTTCTCAGCCCCACACTTATTTGCACTCCCACTCTATGCAAAAGGGAAGATTTAGTTAGTGAGTGAGGCAGACTCAGGGGCTCCTGCACCTATGCTTTCTAGTTTTTGACACCCTTACCACTCTGGCTATCTACCCTATCTATGCCTCTTATATATACATAAGTCAAGTCATCTCTCAGCCTCCTTTGCCCCAGGGAAAACAGACCCAGCCTATCTGGTCTCTCTTTATAACTCAAGCCCTCCAATCCAAGTAACGGTCTTGTGAATCTCTTCTGCACCCTCTCTAACTTAGTCACATTTTTCTGATAGTGTGGTAACCAGAACTGCGCACAATATTCCAGGTGTGTCCTACTCAATGTTTTGTGCAACGGTAACATGACATCTTAACTCCTGTAACTCCTTAACAAGCATGCTGTAAGCCTTCTTCACTACCTTCTCTACCTGTGTCGCTACTTTCAGGGAACTATCTACTTCTACGCCTTGGTCTCTCTGTTCAACAACACTCCCCAGGGCCCTGCCATTCACTGTGTATGTCCTGCCCTGGCTTACCGTCCCAAAATTCATCACCTTACATTTGTCTGAGTTAAACTCCACCTGCCATTCCTTTGCCCACTTTCCCAGTTGACCAACATCAACCTTAGACAACCTTCTTCACTGTCCACTATACACCAATTTTGGTGTCATCTGCAAACTTATTAATCGTGTCACCAGTATGCTCATCCAAATCATTAATATATATGAAAGATGTGCTGGCCCTGGAGACGATCCAGAGAAGGTTCACAAGAATGATCCCGGGAATGAAAGGCTTAACGTGTGAGGAGCGTTTGATGTCTCTGGGTCTGTACTCGGTGGAGTTCAAACCTACTGGATACTGAAAGGCCTGGATAGAATGGACGTGGAGAGGATGTTTCCATCAGTAGGAGAGTCTAGGATCCGAGGGCACAGAATAAAGGGACATCCCTTTACAACTGAGATGAGGAGGAATTTCTTCAGCCAGAGGGTGGTGAATCTGTGGAATTCATTGCTACAGAGGGCTGTGGAGGCCAAGTCATTGGGTGTATTTAAGGCAGGAGATTGATGGATTCTTGATCAGTAAGGGGGTTAAGGGTTATGGGGAGAAGGCAGGAGAATGGGGCTGAGCAAAAATCAGCCATGATTGAATGGCAGAGCAGACTTGATGGGCTGAATGGCCTAATTCTCCTCCTACATCTTGTGGTCTATCTGTGACAACAAAGGACCCGGCACCGATCCCTGTGGCACACCACTGGTCACAGGCCTCTAGTCTGAAAAACAACCCTCCACTGCTACCCTCCGCCTCCTTCCACCAAGCCAGTTTTGTATCTATTCGGCTGATTCACCCTGGATCCCATGTGCTCTAACCTTTCAAACCAGCCTACCATGCAGGAGATTGTAAAAGGCCCTGCTAGTGTCCATGTAGACAAAATCTACTGCCCTGTCTCATCAATTCTCTTGGTCACCTCTTTTAAAAAATTTAATCAAATTCGTGAACTATGATTTCCCATGCACAACACCATGCTGACTATCCCTAATCAGCCTTTGCCTTTCCAAATGCAAATAAATCCAGTCTGTCAGAATCCCTTCCAATAACTTTCCCACCACAGAAATAAGACTCAAAACCTGGCTTACCCCTACTTTGCAAATAAATGTACAAAATGAGCTATCCTCTGGTCTTCCAGTATCTCACCTGTGGCTAACGAAGATACAAAATCTTTTCCAGGGACCCTGCAATCTCCTCCCTTGTTTCCCATAACATCCTGAGATACACCTGCTCAGGCCGCAAGGTTTTATCCAACTTTTTGGGATTCAGGACCTCCAACACCTCCTCCATAGTTGATTTGTTCCTGGATATCACTGTTTCTTTCCCTGAACTCACCAGCTTCCAATTCCTTGTATTTACAACTCACTTGAGCCTCCTCCCTCTCACTTCAGTTAAATCTGTCAGCCAATAATCCATTCCCTTCCCCTCATCTGCTTGTCCAGCCTCACATTAAACACTCCTGTACAGTTTACTTCAACAACTGCAAGTGGGAGCCAGTTCCACATTCTCACTACTTGGGCAAAGAAAAGGGAATATTTACAATCCTCCAAGGTCTAAAGAAGTTTCTTCCTAATTCCCTTCTGGATTTCTTCGTGACTATCTTCTCTACAAACGATGGGTGTTCCCTTGGGCACATAGATTTTCCTGCAGGGACAGTTGATACTTGGAACGATTAGTTTTAATTGCAACCTGCCCATCCAATGGGCAGGCAATGAATTCATATGCATAAAGAAGCTGGAGGAACTCAGCTGGTCAGGCAGCATCTATGGAGGGAAATGGACAGTCAACGTTTCATCTGGAAGGGAAAGAAAGAGGGGAGATAGTATAAAAAAGGTGGGGGAAGGGGTGGAGCAAGATCAGGCAGGTGATAGTTAGATCCAGGTGAGGGGGTTCACCAACAGTTGGAGGATGGGAGAGTGGGAATAATGTTAATTAATATGCCGATGTAGTTTAGCACAGAAAAGCCACTGGTCATTATAATGTAACAATGTGATCCCGTGTACTTTTTTATATATAATGGAGGCTGGAGCTTTTTTCCCCTGAGAGTAGAAAGCTGAGGGGTATATAAAACTCACGGGGGGTGTAGATTGGGTGAACGGTCGCAGTCTCTTACTGAGGGCAGGGGAGTCTAAAACAGAACGGCATACGTTTAAGATGGGAGGTGAAAGATTCGAAGGGGACGTGAGGGGCAACTTTTTCACACGGAGGGTGGTGGGTATATGGGACAAGCTGCCAGAGGAAGTGGTAGAGGTGGGTTCATAGAGTTATAGAGTCGTGCAACATGGAAACAGGCCCTTCAGCCCAACTCATCCATGCCAACCAAGATGCCCATCTAAGCTGCTTCCATTTGCTTGCATTTGGCCCATATCCCTCTCAATCTTTCTTATCCAAGTACCTGTCCAAATGTCTTTTAACTATTGTTAATGTACCTGCCTCTACCACTTCCTCTGGCAGCTCATTCAATATACTGACCACCCTCTGTGTGGAAAAAGTTGTCCCTCAGGTTCCTATTAAATCTCTCCCCTCTCACCTTAAACCTATGCCCTCTGGTTTGTGATTCCCTAACCCTGGGGAAAAAACTATGCACATGCACTCTATCTATGCCCCTCAAGATTTTATACACCTCTATAAGATCGCCCTCAGTCCTAAATGCCAAGAAATAAAGTCCCAGCCTGCCCAACCCCTTCCAGTAACCCAGTCCCTCATTGTACAATTACAATGTTTACAAGATCTTTGGACAGAAACACAATAGGAAAGGATTAGAGGGAGCAACGCACAAAACGCTGGAGAAACACAGCAAGTCAGGCAGCATCTATGGAGGGAAATGAACAGTCAACGTTTCGGGTCGAGACCCTTCATCAGGACTGGAAAGAAAGCGAGGAGATCGCAAGTATAAAAAGGTGGGGGGAAGAGGTGGAGCAAGAGCTGGCAGGTGATAGGTGGATCCAGGTGAGGGGAGGGGATGATGTCAGAAGCTGGGAGGTGACAGGTGGAAGTGACAAAGGACTGAAGAAGATGGAATGGGCCAAACACGGTCAAATGGGACTAGCTCAGGTAGGCAACTTGGCCGACATAGATGAATTAGGCCAAAGGGCCTGTTTCTGTGCTGTATAACTATGACTATTTATTATCAAGATGTGTTGGCATTGTTGGAAGGGGTCGCAGTGAATTCCCTTTTCCAATTGTCTTCAACAAGATGGTGATGAGAAAACTTCTCGTACTGTCACGGACTGTGTTGTGAAAGTGCTCCCGCTGCGGGGTTAGAAATGGAGTCATAAAAATAAATGTAAATTATAGGACATGGATGGCTATTTTCACATTTGCCAGCAGATGGGAGTACTCTCCTACTTCACTTGCTCTCAGGCCAGTGACAGAGAGATGCTCAGAATTCCTAACAGCGTCTGGACTGCAGCTTATATTGACACAGAGTGTTGTTGGTTAATTAGCGGGGACTAAGAAAAAAAAACTTCAAATCATTTTATTTGGTTAATGCTGCCCGGGAGAGACATTGATTAAGTCTATAATTCCAGTTTGCAGGAAATCAATTAAATGAAAGGCAAAGGGCAAGTCCAGTGGGAAGAATGGAGAGAGGTGGGGAAGCATGAGAGGGCTGGTGGGATTAACTGCATTTACTTTAATGCAAGGATTCTCACAGGTAAAACGGATGAGCTAGGAGCACGGATCACCACATGGGATCATGATATTGTTGCAATCACAGAAATGTGGTTGAGGGAAGGGCAGGACAGGCAGCTCAATGTCCCAGGGTACAGGCATTTCAGGCACGACAGAGGGGGGTGCAGAAGGGGAGGGGGTTTAGCATTGCTGATCAGGGAGAGCATTACGTCAATGCTCAGGAACCATATCCTGGAGGCTTTGTTCAATGAGGCTATGTAGGTCGAACTTAGAAATAAGAAAGGGGCGATCACCTTGATGGGGTTACGCTACAGGCCTTCCAATACTCAGTGGGAACTAGAGTAGTAGATATGTGGGCAAACTGCAGTACAGTGTAAAGGGAATGGGGTTGTAGTAGTGGGGCATTTTAACTTGCCTGATATTGATTGGGATCGCCTTAGTGTAAGGGTTAGATGGGGTTGAATTTGTAAGATGCATTCAATGGGTATTCTTAAAGCACTATGTAGGTCCTACCAGGAAAGGGCGGTCCTCGACCTTAGGGAACGAGATGGACAAGCGGTGGAAGAACCCTTTGGAAACAGTGACCGTAATTTGGTAAGTTTGAAGGTAGGCACGGAGAAAGAAAAGGTTGGTCCTAGAGTTAATGATCATAGGCACAGCCCTCCCCACCATCGAGGATATCTTCAAGAGGCGGTGCCTCAAGAAGGCAGCGTCCATATTAAGGACCCTCATCATCTGGCACATGCTTTCTTCTTGTTACTACCATCGGGGAGGAGGTACAGGAGCCTGAAGGCCCACATTCAACTATTCAGAAACAGCTTCTTCCCCTCCGCCATCAGGTTTCTGAACAGTCCTTGAATGCAAGAACACTACCTCATTCTTCTTTCTTTTTGTACTGTTTATTTACTTTGTAATTTATAGTTTTTATGTCTTTGCACCGTAGTGCTGCTGCAAAACAACAAATTTCCTGTCATGCAAGACAGTGATAATAAACCTGATTCTTACTCTGATTCTAAGGCTTTAAACTGGGGGGAAGGCTGACTTCAGCAGGATAAGGCAGGACCAGGAAAAAGTAGACTGGGAGCTCCTGCTAGAGGGAAAAACAACATCCGATCAGTGGGATGCGTCTAAAGGCGAGATAGTAAGAGCTCAGAGTCGGTATCTCCCTGTAAGGGTAAGAGGCAAAGATGGTCAGATTAGGGAACCCTGGTTAACCAAGAGAATTGCTGGCTTGATTAGAAGTAAGAAGGACGCATATGTCAGGTATAGGCATTTGGTTTCGAGTGAGTCCTTTGAGGTTTGTAGGGATGTAGGAGAGAATTTAAGAAATAAATTAGAAGTGCAAAAAGAGGACATGAAATGATCTCAGCAAGCAGGATTAAGGAGTATCCCGAAGCCTTCCATAACTATATTAGGAGCAGGGTGCTTAGGGAAAGGATACGTCCCTCTAGGGACCAAAAGGGAAATCGATGTGTGGATCCAATGGATGTGAACAGTATTCTAAATGAATACTTCTCATTGGTATCCACCAGGAGAAGAATGTGGAGGATGGAGAGCTAGGGGAGGGGTACATTGATATTCTGGAACATGTCTGTGTCAGAAAGGAGGAGGTATTATTGGTACACATTAGGGTGGATAAACCCCCAGGGACAGATGGAATCTATCCCAGGATGCTATGGAGAGGTAGGGATGAGACTGCTGGGGCTCTAATGGCAAATTTTGTATCTTTGTTAGCCACTAGCGAGGTACCAGTAGACTGGAGGATGGCTAATGTTGTTGCTTTGTTAAAAAAGACCAGTAGGGATAAGCCAGGAAACTAAGGCCAGTGAGCCTTTCATCAATAGTAGGGATACGGTCATAAGGAGCCTCTGTTTTCCAACAGTACTCCAAATGCACAAACGTCCCAGGTTTCCAGACTTGTCTCGTTACCGTCTCCCAGCTCTGCTTTCTCACAGACTACAGCCTGCACCTCAAGTCTTCTGAAGCTCGGTATTCTCACGCATGCAGGGAAGTGGATATACAATATTTCAGCCAGTTCCTGAAGTGTGTCACATCCTGCATGGTCAGACCTCCAGCCACCCCTGCAGGCATGGTTACCACGGTAGTGGCAATTTTTCAGTCTATTTAAACCAAGTTGTGGCTGATAAATTGACATGTGGCCAAAATGTTTGCGTTGTAGTCTTGCTGCAGTTTTGTTCACAGCAGTGTGAAGGAGGTCGTTTGAAGGAGCTGTTGTAAATTGGTGTTGGAGTATTATAGTTCTTACTTGAAGGGTAGATGGCCAATGTTCTTACAGCTCTTTTGTTCTTTTTTTTCATTTGGCTCCCTCTCATTGCCTGTTGTGTGAGGGTCCAACTGAGTCAATCATAAAGGTAGGTCTAGTCTCCTAGGTCATAGAGGGTGACGATGGCAGATTCCTTCATTGACATCAGTGGACCAGACTGATCTGGTTATTTCATGGTAACTGTTAGAGACAAAACTTAATTCCAAACTTAACTCGGTTCAGTGGATCTGAACTCTTATTCTAGCTCAACATTCTCCAGAGTTAGTCCAGTGGTCCTGCTGCTGTGGTCTAACATGAGGAGGTTATCTGTAGGAGATGTGGTAGCCACCACATCTTTAACCCTGCAAATCCACTTTAGGTTTGACTTCCTATTGGCCTACCCTCTGGAACTTACTGAGGAAACTTATTTATCCAAATTTTTTACATATTTGGAAATAGGATTCACACTTTACCTCCTCTGTTTGCAGTGTTCTTAAATAAATTGTGCAAGATCCTTCAAGAAGCATAGAGATTTAAGGATCCTCTTGTGTGCACAGCAGAGAGCCAGCTTTTGTGTGAGTAACTAAACGCAATTGTGAAATCGATTTAACACTGAGAATGCTTTTTGCAAAGGAAGCTTCAGTGTGGAAAGGAAAGATATTCCTTCCTGAAAATGTGGCAACATTTTGATGAATTGCATCTTTGTACTATCAGTTTTAAATTGGCAATGTGTACGTGGTAGCTGGTGAAACTTTGGCTCTGCTTTGAATTTGGGTAAAAAATAATCAACAGTGTAACATGAAACCTTGGTCAGAACTTACACCGTAGACCCAGAACTTACTTATCCGGGGATGCATTGTCATGACCATTGCATACATTCATACTCTTGTAAAGAGTTACGAGTCACTTTATGGAAAAAGAATTAAACACTCAAGTCTCACTTTAATAGACAACAAAGGGAAACCCACACTAATATAATGCGAAACACAGATGATGGAATCTGAAGCAACAAACAAGATGCAGGAGGAACTCAGCGGGTCAGGCAGCATCTGTGGAGGGAAATGGACAGGTTGACATTTCAGGAAAGGTTTCAAAAGCTGAAACATCAACTGTCCATTTCCCTCCACAGATGCTGCCTGACCCGCTGAGTTCCTCCTGCATCTTGTTTGTTGCTACAAACATAATGTGAGCCCTGTAACCATGTCCAGGATTCATTATGTGATCATTTAATGTATTAAACTGAGACTAATTTTGATCTTGAATACCATCCTATTTGCTCTCTTGAAGGGCCAATGTATCAAAACAGGAAGCCAATGATGGTAAACTTCCAATTATGTGCTTGGATTTATTACTTTGAATTACCACTTAACCAAACAGTGTCCCTCCCACTAATCTTGACTGTTGTCATTGCTAATTGTAGAGTACCATGAACCGATCCTGGGGATAATTAGCATTTATAAAATTGTTTCCTGTTCCAGGGATGTGAAATGACGTTTAAGACTCCCAATCAGCACAAGATGCACGAGGACTAAACCACAATGATAATGACACTGAGACAATGATCTCCTGCATTACTTTGTTCCCTTTGAGGCACAAGGGTTCTTACTAGATTGTATATCTGGAGGCTTGTTTATTGACTAGGAAAATGAGGTTAAATCCCACCATGACAGATGGAATTTAAATTTTAGTTGGGTAATGATGACCATGGAGCTAATAGGTTGTTATTAACAGTCATCTGGTTCACTTAACATCCATCAAGAGACTAAATTTGCTATCCTTAACAATTCTTGTCTGAATTCAGACACAGAAGCTTAGTTGGTCGTTGACTGTTCTTTGCATTGGTTTAGTGACTTTGCTATCTGGTGGTTTGGTCCCACTATCTCTTTGACTCAGAGCCTTGTGTCCATGCATCATCCCAGCCCAATACCGTTACTTGGAAATCAAAGCAAAACTGCAGATGTTGGAAGTCTGAAATAAAAAAAACAGAAGATGCTGGAAATACTCAGCAGGTCAAGCGGCATCTGTGGGAAGAGAAACAGAGTTAATGTATCAGGTCAAAAACCCTTCATTAGAACTGGGAAGAAGACAAACGAAGCTTGTTAAGCTGCAGGGAGGGTGGAGGAGGGGAAACATCTCTGGTAGGGTAAAACCAGGGTGCCCATGGGGAATAAGCTGTAAACGAGGTTATCTGGTCAGTGAGTGAATGGGAGCAGTTTGGGAGTCAGAACAAGGACAAAGGTATGTAGGAGTTGCAAAGTGCAGAGCAGGAGAAGGTGCCCAGCAGGTCAGGCAGGGCACGTCCTCCACTTGCAAAGGAAAAAAGTAGGGGAGTGAAAATGAACAAGCTAATCCAATATCATAGGTGGGCGACTAACACAGACGGAGGATTCAGGTTACCTGAATTCAATATTGTGTCTAGAAGGCTGCAACATGCCCAGACAGAAGATAACGTGCTGATGAAGGGTCTCGACCCAGATGGGTGGATCTGGTAGGTTAATTAGCCTCGTAAAATGCTCCTAGAGTGTAGGAGAGGGGTAAGTTTCCCTCCATAGATGATGCCTGACCTGCTGAGTTCCTCTAGCATGTTGTGCGTGAAGGTGCTGCCTTGTACTGGTTGTGGGATTAATTTTAGTGAGCTCTCAGCCATTGAACTTCCGTGTTTGAATCTATTAAACCAATTGTCTAACACACTTTAAAACTAGCACAAAGCCTTTCTATCTCCTCAACAATTACCCTCCCTTGATTTGACGTAGAATGATTTCTAAAAAACTAGATTATCAGTCAGCCTAACCAAACTGACTCCAACCACAGGAGTCTTTCACAATTTAACAATCCAATTCTTTGCTGCAGTCAAATCCTTTATTCTCTAATGGAATAAAACATGCCATTAACTGTGCTGCAGATCAATCGAGACAGCAGGAGAAGATGCACAAGGAGCAAAGAAAGCTGTTTGCAGAAGGGGGTCTGACTAGACTCTTCGGAGAGAAGCCAGTGTTCAAATTCAAAATTAACCTCTTGGGTCTCTTCAATGAGTGTAAAGTTAACCACTCTGTGAGCACTGAGGTTAACCGAAGACGGTGAGTGAATAAGAGCAGTTAGGGAATGAGAACAAAGACGAGCTGTTGGAGAAACTGATTTGGCCAGGTTAGTTTCCTTCACTTATGCAATAGTAATACCAGAATGTTGCTTTAAATTGTAACTTGGAGCAGGTACCAGTTGAAAAATAAACTGGATTGGGTAACTCCACAGCTGAAGGCTTCATTTAAGGTATTTATTTATCTATTAGTCACATGTACATTGAAACACACAGTGAAATAAGTCTTTTTGCATTGCTAAGAATTTGCTGGGGGCAGCCCGCAAGTGTCGCCACTCTTCTGGCGCCAACATAACATGCCCACAGCTCCTAACCCGTACGTCTTTGGAATGTGGGAGGAAACCAGAACACCCGGAGGAAACCCATGCAGACACGGGGAGAATGTACAAACTCCTTACAGACAGTGGCCGGAATTGAACCCAGGTCGCTGGTGCTGTAATAGCATTACACTAACCGCTATGCTACCAAACATTAACATGTTTAGTTAAGCTAGTTAATTTAGAAGTCTACTGACGTTTATTAAATCTTTAACCTTGGTTTAACTTGGATTTGAAAATCTGACCAACAATTTTCCATGAAATATCATCCAATCTTGGGGAAAGGCTGCTTCTAAATCATCTCATTTGATCTTCCTAATTACGGAAAATTGATTAATTAATGACAATATTAAAAACAGGTACAAGCTTGTAAATATTTGTTAGTCAACTGATGTGCATGATAACTTTAACTTGGTTTTTGTATAAGGAAGCAAATAAAACTGAAGCTGCTAGAACCTGAACCAAAAGCAGATATACTAGAAGAACTCAGCTGGTCAGGCAGCATCTGTGGAAAGAGAAAGCAGTTAATGTTTCGGGTCGGTGATCCATCCTCAGAACTGGGGAGAGCGCGGAGTTTGCAGTTTTCAAAGCAGAGCTGGGGGTAGGAGTGAGGTATGAGGCAAAAGACTGCATGAAGATAAATTAAGGCAGAACAAGTGATAAGAAACATGAGGACTGACCATCAACAAGACATTTTGAAGAGATGAGGTGAGGAAGGGACAGATGCTTGAGAACGGGAATCAATGAGGGAGCAGTTTACATGAAGTTGGAAAATTCAGTGTTCATTCCAGAGGTTGCAAAGTGCCTTGACGGAAGATAAGATGTTGTTCTTCTAGTTTATGTTGGGCCTCACCATGGAAATGGAGGATAAGATAAGATAAGATACCTTTATTAGTCACATGTACATCGAAACACACAGTGAAATGCATCTTTTGCGTAGAGTATTCTGGGGGGCAGCCCGCAAGTGTCGCCACGCTTCCGCCGCCAACACAGCACGCCCACAACTTCCTAACCTGTATGTCTTTGGAATGTGGGAGGAAACCGGAGCACCCGGAGGAAACCCACGCAGACACGGGGAGAACGTACAAAACTCCTTACAGACAGTGGCCGGAATTGAACCCGGGCCGCTGGCGCTGTAATAGCGTTATGCTAACCGCTACGCTACCGTTCCTGCCACAATACACAGAGGTCACAGACAAACAGGTTGGAATGGGAGTGGGACTGAGGGTTAAAGTGACCTGCAACAGGAAGCTTGCAATCACCCCTCCGCACATATTGAAAGCGGTCCACCAAGCAGTCACCCAATCTGCATTTAGTTTCTCGATTGTAGAGGAGACCACAGTGTAAACACCAGAAACGCAGTGGTCCAGATTGGAAGAAGTGCAAGTGAACCACTGCTTCACCTGGAATGATTGTTCGGGTCCCCGGATGGTGGGAAGGGAAGAGCTGAGTGGACAGGTGTCGCATCTCCCCCGGTTACGTGAGAAGGTTCTGTGGGTCAGGGAGTGGCTTGTGGGGGTAGAAGAGTGGACCAGGGAGTCACAGAGCGAGTGGTCCCTGTGAAAGGCAGAAGGGAGAGGAGAGGGGAAGACATGACTGGTAGATGGGATTGTGTTGGATCAGGAAGGATGATGCATTGAATATGAAGGCCGGTGGGGTGATAGGAGGTGAGTACCAGGGGACTCTTCTGTCTTGGGGGAGAAGAGGTGAAAAAAAGTGTGTGGGAAATAGAGGAAACGTGGCTGAGAGCTCCATCCACAAACGCGGAGGAGAAGCCATGTCTCAGGAGGAAGGAGGTCGTTTCAGAGCGGAAGGCCTCGTCACCGGGATAAATACGACGGAGACAAAGAAACTGGGAAAAAGGAATGGCGTCCATCCCGGAGGCACGGTGCGAGGATGTGTAGTCAGGGTAGCTGTGGGAGTCTGTGGGCTTGTAAAGGATGATAGTGGCTGGTCTATCATCTGAGATGGAGATAGGGAGATGCAGAAAGGGAATTGCCAGAGACGGACGTGTAAATGTGAGAGCAAGGAGGAAATTGGCAGCAAAAGTGATGAAATTTTCAAGTTCCAGATGGGTGCAGGAGGAGGTTGTCAATGTATTGGAGGATGAGTTGGGGGAGTGGTCCCAACTCAACCTGGAACAAAGGTTGTTCCATGGACACTTCCAACGAAAGGACAGGCACAGGTGAGTTCCGATAGCTACGCCCTTCAGCTGGAGGAAGTGAATGGAAGTGAAGGTGAACTTGTTGAGCATAAGGTCAAGTTCCAACAATCTAATGAGTATGTTGGTGGATGGGAACTGGTTGGGCCTCCGTTCGAGGAAGAAATAGAGGACCCTCAGACCTCCCTGATGTGGGATGGAGCAGTAAAACGACTGAACGTCCATGGTGAAGGTGAGCCAGTTGGGATCAGGGAATCTGAAATTGTCAGAATGGTGGAGGGTATTGGAAGTATCACAGATATAAGTAGAAGGACTAGACCAGGAGGCAGGATTGAGTCAAGGCAGGAACAAATAAGTTCGATAGGGCAAGAGTATTCTCCCTTCCATCAACATACTCGTTCGCTTCACAATTGACTCACTGACACTTTCCAATTCAGTGGTCCCTACCGGCTCATCAACTTTTGGATGTTGGAATCAGACCACCTGTTGCATGTGGGGTGGGGTGGAAGGTGGGGGCAAGGAGATCCTCATCCTTACTCCGGGTGTATGGAGAAGGAGCGAGGGAAGAAGAGTGGGAGATAGAAAATACATGGTTGCTTACCGTGGCACAGAAAGCCATGCCCCCCATCAGCTCCATAGTGGGCACCGATCCTCTGCAGCCAAACTATCCTCTCTCATGCCCTTTGGTTCTCTTGCCGCTTGCCTTCACAGAGGTTAACTGGCTTAAAGGTTAAATCTTCCATCTGCATGTGCCTGGGGTACAGGAGGAACTTAGCTAGGTCACAGGGAGAACGCACAGCTCCGTGTGCTACTGAATCCAGAACACCGATGTTAACATTCTCACCCTTGTTTCAAATCTTCCCACGGCCTCACCTTTCCCAGTTTCCCCCCAGCTCCATAACCCTCCAAGATGTTTGTAATCCGAATTCTGATCTTTCATGAATGACAAATTTAATATTTTCACCACAATCAACCTCGGATCCTTGGAGCTGTTGGATTGGGAAAACTGGAACTGATGGTTGGAGATGGGGAATACCAGCAAATGGAGTGGAATCCGTGCAGGAAGCAGCTTTGGAGGGTTGGGTGGGGGGAGCGTAGTTGAGATACTTGTGGGCTTGTGTGTATTGTAGTTGCTGACCTGATGTTCAGGGGGCGCAGGTAGAGCTGCTGCCTCACATCTCCAGAGACCCCTGGGTCCCAGTCTGGTGCTGTCTGTGTAGAGTTTGCACGTTCTCTCCGTGGCTGTCTGTGTAGAGTTTGCACGTTCTCTCCGTGGCTGCGTGGGCTTCCTCCCTCATCCCAAGGACTTACTAGTAAGGTGAATTATCCACTGCAGAGTGTCACCAGCGTTGGTGGGTGGTGGGACAATTTGGGGGCAGCTGCGTTAATGAGAGGTGAGTGGATAGGTTACAGAGAAACCACTGGAGAAACGGGACGGATGGGATTTCTCAGGAAGCTGGCATGGATTCGATGGACTGAATGGCCTATGTTGCAAGGTAACATGAATGTTTGTTATTAAGTTAATGATGTCATGTTTGAAATAGCTGAAATGCATCACAGGTCCTCCCAGGGTTATGAACACTTGACTTATGGACAGTCTGTACATTCAATCTGCATTTGGGAGACGGGTGGGATGGATGGGGATGGATTTTCCGGCTGCTGCATCTTCTGCAGGGTGGGAACGGGGCATTTCCCCGTGGCCTTCTCCCTCCCTCCCCCCCCGAGCCACAACAGGGGGCTGGGTGGAGCCGAGCAGAGCTGGGGAGTGCTGAGCAGACTCACTCACTCACTGAGTCGGTGAGGCCGGCTGCTCTTCCTGTGCCTGCTCGCTCCCCCGTCACCCGCTGTTTCCGTGATCCTCTCCAACGCATTGTTGTTTGTTCATTTCCGACTCATGAGCAGTTCAGGCTACAAATAGTTTTCAGGAACGCAATCCTGTCATAACCCGGGGACTGCCTTACTGTCATTAGGATGTGCCTGTCACCATTAACTGCGCCGAAGGACACATTTGCAACATGCTTTCTAAAACAAAACCTCCCAGACACCCTGAAAATTGCTGTGAAGGTAATTGAAGCGTTTTCAGTTCCTTTCCCCATGCCCTGCTTCTATTAGACATTATTGATTGGATTCTGCAGGTTGATGTGGGCCAGCTCAATGCTGCCCTCGCTGGTTTAAACTCTGCAATCGTATCTTCAGGGCCACTAGAATCAGAATCAGGTTTATTATCATTGACATATGACATGAAATTTGCTGGTTTGCAGCAGCAGTACGGTGTAAAGACTTCTGTTTATCATCCCCCATCCCATCTAACAGTTGAGATGTTCACATTATGTGTGGCGAACACCTGGAGGCCTGGATGGAGTGATGGACCGAGGAGTAGGAGTATGGTTCCCCAAACGTGATGTCACAGGTAGGCAGGGTGGTGAAGGCGGCTTTTGGCATATGGCTTTCATCAGTCAGGACACTGACTATAGGAGCCGGGATGTTGTGTTGCAGTTGAACAAGGTGTCGGTGAGGCTGCATTTGGAATACTCTGTTCAGTTTTGGTCAGCCTGTTATACTAAATATGCTATTAAGCTGGAAAGAGTGCAGAGGAGATTTACGAGGCTGTTGCCAGGACTCGAGGGACTGAGTCATAGAGAGAGGTTGAGCAGATTGGGGCTCTTTTCATTGGAGTGTAGGAGAATGAGGGGTGATCTTATGGAAGTGTGTATAAAATCATGAGGGGCAATGCACAACAGTCTTTTTCCCAGGGTTGGGGATTCAAGAACTAGAGGTTGTACATTTAAGGTGAGAGGGGAGAGATATAATAGGAACCTGAGGGGCAACTTTTTAACCCAAAGGGTGGTGCATAGATGGAATGAGCTGCCAGAGAAAGTGGTTAAGGCAGGTACATTAACAACATTTACAAGGAAAATGTACAGGTACATGGAAAGGAAAGGTTTGGAGGGATATGGGCCAAATGTGGGCAAGTGGGACTAGTTTAGATGGGAATCTTGGTCGGCATGGACCAGTTGGGCCGAAGAGCCTGTTTCCGTACTGTGTGACTCTATGACCGAATTTGTGCAGGTTCCCAATTCCAACACAGCAGCAGCAGTTCTCTTAGAAGACAGCAGAGGGGGCTGTAGTATCACTAAAGCGCTAATCAGCTCTCACTACAGTACTGTAAGGCCAGTCTCCCGTCTGCACACTCTCCCTCCCAATAAAATTTCATTATCTGTATAATTGATTGAAACCTTTTGAATGCCTTGGTGGTTATTCAGAGTGCCTCATCCCTTCTCCAATTCTGTTGCTGCTTGAAGATTGCTTCTTGATGCATCTAATTTACAAAACTCCCTTGGAAGCGATATAGTGTGTAACGTTTGTGTCTGAACCAGCAAGATTTGCATTGATGCCAAATAGCATTGTTTATAATTACTCTGGAATGTCAGGCTAATTTACAATTGGTTACTGGGATTGGGTAGTATGAATAGGCAGGTTCAGCTTTTAGCATTTGAGAGAAACTGTCCTCCTGTTGTTGACACAAGACATTGCCATTGCTCGAATTTGGAGCAACAGACAATCTGCTGGAGGGTCGGGCATCATCTGTGGGAAGAAAAGAACTGTTGACATTTCAGGTTGAAACACTACATGAGTCCGGATCTGCGGCTTTTGACGCTCTTTAAAACCAATATTCATAATGCTGTAACCAACTTAAATAGCCAAATAATCAAATTATTGAGTCAGGAGCTATTTGGAAAAAATGATCCTTAGCATCACTGCCATGGAAATGAAACCGGTAAATTGAAGCAGTGTGTATGAACCCAGAGCAGGTAATTGATAATTTAGTAAGCTTTATTATTGTCACATGTACCAAGATACAGTGAAAAGCTTTCGTTTGCGTGCCATCCAGACTGATCATTCCATGCTTAAGTAATCGAGGTAGTACAAAAAGAAAAAAAAACAGAATGTAGAATATATTGTTCCAGTTACGGAGAAAATGATGTGCAGGTAGACAAATAAAGTGCAAGGGCCATGATGAGGTAGACTGAGAGATCAAGAGTTCATCTTTATTGTATAAGAGATCTGTTCAGGTAATGGGAAGCCTTAAGTCACTTCCCATCTGGAATATTCCCCATTTAATGTGTGTTTCCATTAAAATAGGCTTTTCACTTAAAAACTTCTACTGAAGTAAAGTGTAACAGCATTTGCAACTATTGGAATTGTTTGACCACTTGGAATGTAATTCAAAAATTGACAAGCACATATAAAAATATTTTACCAACAGGCAGGAGAAGGGAAGTGAGCTGAAGCCTGCTTGTACAGCCCAGATGGGGAGAGGGTGGTACAAGATTTAGTTTTACATTGAAGATGAAGCAGCAACGTCATTTGTTTATGGCCTGTGAGGTTTTACTTTCATATCTCCTTGCCCCAGAGGTCGGGCAAGAATGTCCTGATCAGTTGCCAATAGGTGGACCACAGACAGGACCTGCGATAGGGGAAGGGTAGCCTCGTCAGTCACCTGAACCAGTGCCTCGTAGTATGGACAGAAGATTGATTCCTGAGGTGGTCATGAGTATGTGAAAGGTTCAAAATCTGGAGACGGACAATAATTGACATTAAACGTCTCAAACCTTTCAGGTAATTGATTTCAGTTACTGAATAGACTCTTAAGCCCAAGAGGAGGCCATTCAGCCGCAATGCTCGTGACAGCTCTTTGAAAAATTTCTCTTTAAACATATTCTAACACCCTGCAAATCTCTCTTTCTGCATATGCCCAGGGCTCATAAGGAATTAATCCACTGAACCCACTTCTACCATCTTACTAGCTGTTGCTTTCCAGATCATCACCTGATTAATTTGGACATGTTTTTTCTGTCAACTGCTCTCACTCTGAGTCCAATTTAAGAAATAGGCTGCAGGATGTTCTTAAAGTGAAGCTGGTGTGGTACAAAGTGTCTGACGTCGAGCGGGTGCCTGTAAACAGACGCACCACACTTTGGACACTTGCTAATTCATTGGCCCAGTTAATGCCTTGTGTTTGAGATCATTCTAGGATGTTGCCTGGATTAATTTATAAGGAGTGACCGGAAAGGCTGGGTTTGTTTTCCCATGCAGAGGAGGAGGCTGAGGGATGACCTTACAGAGGTATATAAGATTATGAGGCAGATAATCTGTATCCCATGGTCGGTGTGTTGGAGACAAGAGCAGATAGGCTTAAAGTGAGAGATGGGAGGCTTAGAGGGGACCTGGAGGGGAATTTTTTTTATCGGTGTCTGGAATCTGCAATGAACCTTGAGGAGATAATGGAGACAAATACTCTCTCGACACTCTTGTGTTCAGTTCTGGTCACCTCATTATAGAAAGGATGTGGAAGCTTTAGAGAGGGTGCAGAGGAGATTTACCAGGATGTTGCCTGGATTGGAGAGCATGTCTTATGAGGATAGGTTGAGTGAGCTAGGGCTTTTCTCTTTGGAGAGAAGGAGGATGAGAGGGGACTTGATAGAGGTGTACAAGATGATAAGAGGCATAGATTGAGTGGACAGTCAGAGACTTTATCTCTGGGCGAAAATGGCTAACATGAGGGGACATAATTTTAAGGTGATTGGAGGAAGATATAAGGGGGATGTCAGGGGTAAGTTTTTTACACAGAAAGTGGTGGGTGTGTGGAACGCACTGCCAGCAGAGGTTGTGGGGGCAGATACATTAAGGACATTTAAGAGGCTCTTATATAGACACATGAATGATAGAGAAATGGAGGGCTATGTGGGAGGGAAGGGTTAGATCTCAGAGCAGGATAAAATGTCATCACGGCATTGTGGGCCGAAGGGCCCGTACTGTGCTGCAGTATTCTACGTTCTATGTTCTATGACTCTTAAGAAGCATCTAGACAAGTACTTGAATCTCCGAGGTATAGAAGGCTGTGGACCTACTATGGGTAAATGGAATTAGTGTGGATAGGTACAACAGGCAGCAGAGACACAGTGGGCCAAATGGCCTGTTTTGGGGCCATTGACTATGACTGAAAGTAGCTCCTCAAGCCTGTTCTGCCCTTTCATTATTTATCTATCCTTCAACAATTACCACTGGAACAGACAATTAGGCCGTTTTCATGTTTATGTGTGATTCCTTTGTGTAAATTGTTACACTTCCCGCTTTACGATGGTGACAACAGAAATCCTTCATTGCTTGGAACATGAGACTGTGAAAGGAAATATTTTCTATTTCATTCTTATTCCTTTTTTGGAGCAAAAAGATGAGCTGATCCTTGCCAAAGTGACTCAGTGCTTTCGTGATGGGAACTGTCTTCCTTGGTGTTTGGATGGGAGCAAGTTCAACACACAATCCTACATGAAGAGTTTTCTCCGATTCTATTCCATCTCTGGATCCCTTCCCTAAATAAGGCTGAAATCACAGGATTAAAGTGAATAATTAGATTTGATCTCAAATGCAAGACATTGACTGGACCAATTAGTTATCAAGTGTCAGAAGTGTGGTGCTTACAAGCACCCACTCAATGTCAGACACTTCATAGAGCACCAGCTTCATCTAAACAAGTCCTTTTGGTATAATAATATTCCAGGAGAGTTAGCAAAACTTGGCTGAGTCAGACAAGAGGATACTGAGGCAGATGACCAAAGGTTGGTTGGTTTAAAGTTGCAATGTAAAGGGTGCAGGAGAGGTCAAGGGATGAAGTCCAGAGCTTGTTGTTCGACCATCTAGGGGCATGACCAGCAATGGATGTGGGGACCAGAAATGGCAGGTAAACTGAAGGGTTGTGGGGGTAAAGTTAAGTCAAATAGAGGAGTGGAGGTATAGTGGGACTTAGCAACCAGGTGAGGGTGTTAATATGAAGGAATGGTTTAAACAAACTGCGAGCTAGTTCTGCTTTCAAGGGTCAGGAAGCCGTAGATAATAGCTTTAACCTTTCCCAGACATTGTAATACCTTACGTCATCAGTGACCCAGGTTAAGTCCTGATCTTCAGTGCTGTCTCTGTGGAGTTTGCACGTTCTTCATGTGACTGCGTGGGTTTTCCCAGGGTGTTCCGGTTTCCTCCCACATCCCAAAGACCTGCTGGGTTAATTGGGCACTTTAAATTACCCCTGGCGTGCAGGCAAGTGGCAGAATCTGGGAGGAGTTGATGAGAATGTCGGGAGGATGAGTTAAAGGGAAAATTAGTAGGTGAATGGGATTGCCTTGTGAGCTAGGATAGACTTACTGGGCTGAATGGCTTTCTATGTCACGGGGAAAAAGAGCTTCACTGGAGGAAA
This sequence comes from Pristis pectinata, assembly GCF_009764475.1. Taxonomy (NCBI): domain Eukaryota; kingdom Metazoa; phylum Chordata; class Chondrichthyes; order Rhinopristiformes; family Pristidae; genus Pristis; species Pristis pectinata. Next base: position 7,100,721 of record NC_067429.1, read on the forward strand.
TTTCTGCTCTTCCAGCACTGGACATCAAACAAGACAATTGATAACTTGGAGGCAGTGGAGAGGAGTTAGGAGAGAGGGTGGTGAGGTAGGGAGTTGTCAGGCCACTTGCTTTGGGCTGTTGCAGGGTGACGGCAGGTAGAGGGAGATGCAGAGGCCACTTGGCAGAACTTCCCTACTTTTCAATTCCATCTGTAACTACACCCCACGAGTGCCTTACCAACCAGTGCACATTATTGGTGTGTTAATACTCACAAGTCTATGTCCTCAGCCCTCTCCTCTGCTCCCTATACACTCATGACTGTGTGGCCAGATTCTGCTCTAACTCCATCTACAAGTTTGCAGGTGATACCACCGTTGTAGGCCGTATCTCAAATAATGATGAGTTGGAATACAGGAAGGATATAGAGAGCTTAGCGACATGGCGTCATGACAACAACCTTTCCTTCAATGTCTGCAAAACAAAAGAGCTGGTCATTGACTTCAGGAAAGGGGGCGGTGTACATGCACCTGTCTACATCAATGGTGCTGAGGTCGAGAGGGTTGAAAGCTTCAAGTTCCAAGGAGTGATCACCACCAATAGCCTGTCCTGGTCCAACCACGTAGATGCCACGGCCAAGGAAGCTCACCAGCGCCTCTACTTCCTCAGGAGGCTAAAGAAATTTGGCATGTCCCTTTTAACACCCACCAACTTTTATCGATGCACCATAGAAAGCATCCTATCTGGATGTATCACGGCTTGGTATGGCAAATGCTCTGCCTGGGACTGCAGGAAACCATAGAGAGTTGTGGACACAGCCCAGCACATCACAGAAACCAGCCTCCCCTCCATGGACTCTGTCTATACCTTTCACCGCCTTGATGAAGCAGCCAGCATAATCAAAGACCCCACCCACCTGGGTCATTCTCTCTTCTCTCCTCTCCCATCGGGCAGAAGATACAGGAGCCTGAGGACACATACCACCAGGCTCAAGGGCAGCTTCTATCCCACTGTGATAAGACTATTGAACGGTTCCCCTATACGATGAGATGGACTCCTGACCTCACAAACTACCTTGTTATGACCTTGCTCCTTATTGTCTACCTGCACTGCACTTCCTCTGTAGCTGTGACACTTTACTCTGTATTCTGTTATCGTTTTTACCTGTACTACCTCAATGCACTGTGTAATGAACTGACTTGTATGAACAGTACGCAAGACAAGTTTTTCACTGTACCTTGGTACAAGTGACAATAATAAACCAATACCACTACTCAGATCTCTTTGTTTCCTGGATGTGGTCCCACCCCACTGGGTAATAAGGATGAGGTAGATTGGAAGCTAATTGAAGGCTAATGGAGACAGACAAGGGTTAAGGGGAGTGACGTTAACTTCTATTCAGTCAAGGTAGAGTCATAGAGAGATACAGCACGAAAACAGGCCCTTCGACCCACCAAGTCTGTGCCAAACGTTAACTACCTATTTTTGACACAATCCTCCCCAACCCATTTTATTCCCATCAACTGAGCCACAGCACCACTCTCACCCCCAAGAGTCTGCCACTCACCTACACCCTAGGGAAAACTTACAGTGGTCAAATAACCTACCAGCATTCATGTCTCTGGGATGTGGGAGGAAACCAGAGCACCCGGAGGAAACCCACGCAGTCACCGGGAGAACGTGCAAACTCCACACAGACAGCACCTGAGGTCAGGATTGAACCTGGATTGCCAGAGCTGAGAGGCAGCAGCTCTGCCCGCTGTGCCACAATTCCGCCCCTAAAACTGGATGTCATTTGTGACTTTGATAAGAATCTAATGGGTAAACGGAACTGGAAAAAGGGAAGGGGTGGTGTGACTTTCAACTAAGTGCTCACAGATGGTTTAGACTGTGTATTGTGGTTTGCTTTACTGTTCTCCATGGCTGAAATTTCCATTTTAACAAATAATGGAAAAATGTCTGTTTTTTCCAATTAACCAACTAGCAATCATCGGCACTTGTGGTTTTGAAGCATGGAATTTTAGAGTGTGGTTATTACAGGGTTGAAAGGAAAAATATAAAAGACCAATTTCAGTTTTTTTAATCTCTGTTGCATCTCTTTCATCTCTGTCAAGGCTGATGTAGTTATTTTCCAACTAATAATGCAAACAGCCTCATTAAGACTTCAGAGCAGCATTGATAGGTTTTTCAAATTGAAATGCAATTTGTATTTTATGAAATATTGCTCCAGGGATTGAAGAGCGTGTGTGAAAAATTCAATGCAGAGATAGCAATATTCCACTTGGAGTGAAAGTACAAGCAATTTATTTTTCCTTTGGATTAAGTGATGATTCTGTCTTCTGAAAACATTGAAGCTCACAGCTGGCCATTCAACATCTGCTAGAGAGTTGAGACTTGCCTAAAAATATCAACCGAATTTCAACAACTGCTGCGTCTTTCCAATGTTTGCTTCAATCTCGAATGGAGCGGAGGCTCGGAAAGGAACTCTTGGCCGTCAGACCCTCGCAAGTAAAAGTCTCAGATTTGCGTGAAGCCGACAAGTCCAGAGTGAGCTGGGCAACAGATGCCAGGACATCTGCCACTCCACTGTGTCAATGGACTCTGCCAATACACCATGGAATCTGTCTCCACCATTCCTTCCCAACTGACCTGGATATCAAGGAATTACTTTTTTCCATAATCAAAGATACAATTGATAAACACACCAGCTTTTAATTTTTATTGTTTAAAGTGATTTTAATGACATTTAAAATCTATCACAAAGGCTCTCAGACTTTGATAGGCTGTGAGACTCCACTCCCTGTCAGGCAGGCACGGTAGTGTGGCGGTTAGCCTAACGCTATTACAGCGCCAGTGACCCAGGTTCAATTCCGGCTGCTGTCTGTAAGGAGTTTATATGTTCTCCCCGTGACTGCGTGGGTTTCCTCTGGGTGCTTCGTTTTCCTCCCACATTCCAAAGGTGTACGGGTTAGGAAGTTGTGGGCATGCTATGTTGGCACCAGAAATGTGGTGACACTTGCAGGCTGACCCCAGAACATTCCACACAAAAAGATGCATTTCACTGTGTTTCCACGTACATGTGACTAATAAAGAAATCTTATCTTATCTTATCCCCTAGGCAGGGCCTCAGAGGTGTGCTGAAAGAGGCCTATTCATCGCTTGAGGTCTTGTTTAGCCTTGCTATCCTTGAGGAGATAATAGTGTGCTGCCTTCTTGAATAGATGTAGTCTTTCTGTTCAGGACTGAGGTTATCACTTAGACCCAGTGACAAATGAAAGACTGGGTGATATATGCCCAAGTTCAGATGATGAGCCACTTGGAGGGGAAGTTTGTGGTGTTGCCATGTCCCCACTGCTCTTGTCACGGCAGGCACAGTAGTGTAGTGGTTAGCGTAATGCTTTACAGCGCCAGTGACCCTGGTTCAATTCCCGCCGCTGTCTGTAAGGAGTTTGTACATTCTCCCCTTGTCTGCGTGGGTTTCCTCTGGGTGCTCTGGTTTCCTCCCACATTCCCAAGACGTACGGGTTAGAAAGTTGCGGGCGCGCTATGTTGGCTCCGGAAGCTTGGTGACACTTGCGGAACACTCTGTGTAAAAGGTGCATTTCGCTGTGTGTTTCGATGTACGTGTGACTAATAAAGATATCTTATCTTATCTCATCTTGTCCTCCTTGGTGGTAGAGTTTGAGTGTCTGGAAGTTGTTTCAGAGTAAGCAAGGAAAAATGCTACAATGCTCTATGCAAAATGGTGCACACTACAAAGTGTATCAATGAAAATATATTTCACTAAATATAATTTAGTGAAAGGCAAGTGTATAAGGAAATAGCAGAAGTTTCAAAGCATATTGAATGCAACAAGAAATCCACAGGCTATTTCCCACTGTGTCCATGTTTGTCCTTCCCGTACATTGCATCCGGCATCATTTCCCAAATGCTGAAGCAAGGTGCCCGGCAAAAGGTCTACCTTCGATGAACATTCACCCTCCACCTGCCTGCCACATCCTTCCCCCTGGAAACCCTGCTGGTATTCACGCAAAGCTGTCTGGTGTTGTTGGAAGTGAGATCGACAGCACTCTGGAAGAAAGAGCAGAGGGTTTAAACCGAAGATTGCGTCTCCTCTTTATTTACCTCTGCGTCTAACACAGCCAAACCCATACTTTTGCCAGCTAATTACACATTTCACCAAGCTCTTGAAGGATTTCTAGGATTCGAAGGCTGGTATACAATTACTGTCAGCTTCGGAAGAACAATTAGTTCCTGTGGATTTCTCTCACACCAAGGACTGACTCTGGGAATATTAGTAACTGGTTTAACTCAGTGTTTGTTCAAGCATGGAGGATTATGGTACATATAGAATATAGAACACAGAAAAACTACAGCACAATTCAGGCCCTTCGGCCCACAAAGCTGTGCCGAATATGTCCCTACCCTAGAAATTACTAGGCTTACCCATAGCCCTCTATTTTACTCAGCTCCATGTACCTATGTCTGAGAAGGCAGGGTTAAAGAAGAAGGCTCACTGATTGGGTTGCGAGGGATTGTTTCATTTTACTCTTTCCCAATGGTCACCCATCCCAAAACACCTCACTGACTCCTCTCTGTAACTGGGGCATGATTGATGTGGTGATGGATCTGCCTTTAATAGCCTTGAGCCACTTCTTGCATAAATGACCAATAATAGAGGCTGGTGAGGTAAGATGGTGATCCAGTGGGGTTCAAGGGGAAACTTCCTTACCCAGAGAGTGCCGAGAGTGTGAGGGATGGCTGTGCTGTATAGTGTAGATACAATTAAGGGAAAGCTGGACAATCAAATGATGGAGAGGAGATTGTAAGGTTACCATGTGCAGATTTGGATAAGGAAAGGCAGGAGGAAGCTCAAGTGGAGCCAAAATGCCAGCATGGGCTGGTTGGGTCGAATGGCCTGTTTGCTCTGTATTATTTAGTCATAGAGTAATACAGCACTGGATCAGGCCCTTTAGCCCACCTCGTCCATGCTAAAGCGGGTTGTATAAATGGAAAGAGAAACAGAACATAGAACATGGAACAGTACAGCACAGGAACAGGCCCTTCAGCCCACGATGTCTGTGCCAAACACGATGCCAAATTAAACTAAATCTCTTCTGCCTACACATGATGGCATGCATTTAAGGTGAGAGGGGGCAGGTTCAGAACAGACGTGAGGGATATGTTTTTTACTCAGAGAACAGTGGATGCCTGGAATGCGTTGCATGATAGGGTGGTGGAGGCAAATTCATTGGGGGCTTTTAAGAGGGGCTTGGATGGGCACACAAATGAGTGGAAAATAGAGGGATATGGGCATTCTGTAGGTAGGAGGGATTAGCTATGTCAGCACAACTTTGTGGGCTGAAGGGCCTGTTCTGTGCTGTACTGTTCTATGTTCTCTGTTCTAAATGCATGTCCTGTAGTATTTGACATTTCTACCCTGGGAAAAAGATTCTGACTGCCTACCCTATCTATGTCTCTCATACTTTCGTAAACCTCTATCAGGCCTCCCCTCAGCCTCCAACGCTCCAGAGAAAACAGCCCAAGTTTGTCCAACCTCTCCTTAAAGCTTATACCTTCTAATCCAGGCAGAATCCCGGTAAACCTCTTCTGCACTCTCTCCAAAAATACTACATCCTTCCCGTAATTGAACAACCAGAACTGCACACAATAAATTGCTGGAAATCTGGCAGTGTCTATGGAGAGAAAAACAGTCAATATCTCAGGTCAAGGGATCTTCACTAGAACACGTTCAGTTAGTACCTTTTAACATAGTGAATCAACCCAGGAATGTAACTGATCTCAAGGTAATGAAGGCAATTCTCCAATGGTTGGTTAGAAGTGATGTCAGCTTGAAGGTTTAGGAAGGGCTCTACAGAGTGCTTCGGGAAGTCGTAGAGAGAAGCAGCACAAGAAACAGGCCCTCCTTCCCACAGAGTCCATACTGACCATCAACCACCCATTTACAGTAAAACGGAGTCACAAGAGATTCTGCAGATGCGGGAATCTGGAGCAACACACACAAAATGCTGGAGGAACTCAGCAGGTCAGGCAGCATCCTCCCCCTACCCTATTATTCTGGGCCCCTCCCCCTACTACTTTATTCTGGTGCCTCCCCCTCGCCTTTTTATTCTGGCTTTTGCCCTCTTCCTTTCCAGTTCTGATGAACGGTCTCGGCCCGAAACATCGACTGTTTATTTTCCTCCATGGATGCTGCCTGACCTGCTGAGTTCCCCAGCATTATGTGTGCGTTGCACCCATTTACAGTCATCCTTTATTAATCCCATGTTTTATTCTCCCCACATCCCCATCAACCCCCTACCCCCATCCAGATGCCACTACTCACCTACATATTGGGGGCAATTTACAGCGGCCAGTGAATCTACCAAACAATGTGGGAGGAAACCAGAGCACCCAGTAGAAAGCCACACGGTCACAGGGAGAACGTGTGAGTCCCACTCAGACAGCACCCGAGGTCAGGACTGAACGTCGGTCTCCAGAGATGTGAGGCAGTGGCACTTCTAACTGCACCATTGTGCTGCCCACAGGTCTTGGACAAGAGGTCATGGCTCAGGGAAGGGGTTTATTCCAGAGGGTTGCAGAGGAGGCTGTTGTGGTGGGGAAGGGTGGACTCAGGGAGGATACAAAGATGAAAGGGTAAAGTTGATGAAAAACACGATGACGCTGGAGGAACTCAGCAGGCCAGGCAGCATCCATGGAGAAAAGCAGGCAGTCAACGTTTCGGGTCAGGACCCTTCTTCAGGACTGAAGATAGGAAAAGGGGAAGCCCAATAAAAGGAGGGAAAAGCAGAGCAGTGATAGGTGGACAAAAGAGAGGAGGCGGGGTGGGCACAGGGTGGTGATAGGTAGATGCAGGTAAGAGATAGTGATAGGCAGGTGCGGGGGAGAGCAGATCCACCGGGGGATGGGTCAAAGGTAAGGAGAGAGAGGGAAAAGAGGCTAGGAAAGGGAAGAAGAGAAGAAGCGTGGTGTGGGGGGGGGGGAGGTTGTGGGGAAGTGGGGCTGGGGATTACCTAAAGTGGGAGAATTCAATATTCATGTCATTAGGCTGCAAGGTTTGAACAGGGTTCTAATGGCATGAATATTGAATTCTCCCACTTTGGGTAATCCCCACCCCCCCTTCCCCATAAAACCCCCACCCCCCCATCACGCTTCTTCTCTTCTTCCCTTTCCTAGGCCCTGTTCTCTATCCTTACCTTTGACCCATCCCCCAGTGAATCTGCTCTCCCCTCCTCCCCCGCACCTGCCCATCACTATCTCTTACCTGCATCTACCTATCACTACCCTGTGCCCACCCCACCTCCCTCCCCTCTTTTGTCGTGTTTTTCATTGTTTTTCATCCAGATTAGAGCATCTACAGTCCTGTGTTTCTTGGGTAAAGTTGATACCCGGTGAAATGGGAGCGAATGCTCTTCTGCAAGCACCAGGCTGACTGAGGAATGCCATAGAGCAATAATGTCAAGAGCAGCAGAAATATCAATGGGGTTTTCATTGGCAGGGCTACAGGAGGAAAAACACACATTGCTGGAGCCTCATCCTAAAGTTCTGAGCAAATCCTTAATCTTCCTGCTTGCCTCTGCTTGCTCACGTCAGGTGTCCTTCACTGATGACCCAGCTGTTTGTGTGGCATGGATTGTATTCAGCACTTGATTCCCTTGGACTCTCTCTCACTCTTGCAACAAAAGTTATTGAAACCTGCCACAGAGTCATGTCTAAAACGTTGTCCTAATGTATGACGTTTTAGCATGGACCTATCAAATTCTGGTTCCTTTTTAAAATAGTTGACTGAAATCTCTGTGAAATTGTTGGAGTGATGTTTTAGTGGTTATATATATTGATATCAATCATTTCTACCTGTTTCTTTACTAAACATTTTGTTTCTCACACATTTATCCACTCCCCCTTCCATTATTAAATACAGACAGCCCCTGCATTGTGGAAGTGGGATGTGCATTCCCAGAAAACAGTCTGATTCGCGATTTTCAGTAATGCAAAGCCACATCATCTGCGCATGAGCCATGAAATGCAGGCTGCAAAAAAAAACTGATACATAAATTCGGTGAGAGCAAATTTTTATTCCATATCCCTCTTATTTGGGCATTGATTTGTGAATTCTACGAGGGTGAATCTCCATTACCCGAGCTGTTTAACACAGGGGTCACCTGCCTTGTTTCCCAATCAGAATGAGCCTCGACTGAAAGTTTTCTTTATGCCTGGTTTTGTTAAGCTGAGATTTCAGTCCATGCTTGGGATTCTTAGACAATTCTTTATCCCAGAGGCCAAGCAAACTGGTGTTCAGAGCACTGGGAAGATTTGTAATTTGAAATTCCACAAATAACCATCATGAAAGCAATATCCGGTCAATATTTTCTCCTGGGTGTCTTATAGTTGCTGATCTGAGAGCACGAGGGAACGTTTGTGAAATCGATGTGGGGTGGGACTTTTGCCGAGTCCCTGAACACAGTAGAACAGGCAAGTCACCAGACCCTGCAGAGATATGCTCATCGGACACTTAGCTGCTTTGTTTGTGGGCCTGCTGCTTGAAGTTTCACCGACCCACGCTGTTGGGATCTGATGAAATGGCTTTTCCTCCAAAGTTCGTGACACAGGAGGAGGCCATTTGGCCCATCATGTCATTGCTGGTTGAAAATAAACCTCTCCAGCCTCACTAACCTTCCGGTGCTGGGACTGCAGTCTAGCAGGTCTTGGCTCTTCCCTTACCTACCATGTGCTTTTTAACCGTGATGAGGGTTTCAATGTCCACCTCCCTTTCAGTGAGTTCCAGATGCCTACCATGCTCTGGGTGAAATAATATTTCCTTATCTCCCCTCTAATCCTTCTACCAAATAATTTAAGCCCATAGACATTAGCTTTTGACCTTTTCCTATTTAATCTTTCTAGGCCTCTCATTTTTTTATGCACTTCAGTTAAGTTTCCCCTCCACTGCCCCTGTTCTAAAGGGAAACCCTGCCTGATCCAAACCCTGCCTGATCCGATCTTTCCTCAAAGCTACAATATTCCAAACCCAGTAACATCTTTCTATATCTCGCCTTCTCCCTCTCCCGTTCAAACACATCTTTCCTGTAATGTAGTGACCACACTATACAGAGGACTCAAGCTGTGGTCGAACTGCTGTTGTGTAAAGTTCTACCATAATCTCCCTGCCCTTGGACTTTGTGCATATTGGTATTGGTATTGGTTTATTATTGTCACTTGTACCGAGGTACAGTGAAAAACTTGTCTTGCATACTGTACATACAGATCAATTCATTCCACAGTGCATTGAGGTAGTACAGGGTAAAAACAACAACAGAATACAGAGTAAAGTGTCAGAGCTACAGGGAAGTGCAGTGCAGATAGACAATAAGGTGCAAGGTTAAACAAGGTAGATTGTGAGGTCAAGAGTTTACCTCATCGTATAAGGGAACCGTTCAATAGTCAGATCACCATGGGATAGAAGCTGCTAATAAAGGAAAGTCCTTTTTCCCAGGGCGACAATGGCTAACATGAGGGGTCATAATTTTAAGGTGATTGGAGGAAGGTATAAGGGGGATGTCAGAGGTAAGTTTTTTACACAGAGAGTGGTGGGTGCGTGGTGCTTGCAGAGGTTGTGGGGTCAAATACATTAGGGACATTTAAGAGACTCTTAGATAGACACATGAATGATAGAAAAATAGGGGGCTATGTGGGAGGGAAGGGTTAGATAGAGCAGGATAAAATATTGGCACAATATTGTGGGCCGAAGGGCCTGTACTGTGCTGTAGTGTTCTATGGTCTGTGTTCTATATTCATCCCATGGCTTTTTAACCACATTATTAGCTTGTCCAGATACCTTTAAGGATCTGTGGGTGAATGCTCGAGATTCCTCTCCTCTCAGTATCTGATTTGCTGCTAATTCCCTTGTCTTACTTCCCCAACTGCACAACCTCATGCTTCTCTTGAATGAATTCTACTTACTACCTTTCTGCCAAATGGACCAGACCACTGATATCTTCCTGCATCTAAAGGTTTTACTCCTCGCTGTCAACCACAGCGAGAAGAAAATCTTGTATCATTTGCAAACTTCTTTATCAGGTTCCCTCCCTTAGGTCCACATCTTTAGAATGTATTAAATCTGGCCTTTACGCGCTGTTCCAGTTGTAAGTGCTATATGTCAAGTGGTTAAGAGCACTGCTGGTTCTACCTGGGGTAGGAAGTGTGGGACTCCTGTGGGAGAGCGAGTGAGTAAACAACTTAAAGGGGTCCTACTTTAATTGGGTTCCCCTTGCTGAGTTGGGACCTCCTCAGGGTGTTGCTGTCAGACAGGCATTGTTGTGAAAACCTAATCAGCTGGGAGCGTCCAATGACCGGTGCACAGTGGAACAACGTTTCCGAGCAAGGCAGCAACAGGGGGACCTCATTGTGGGCCAGTCTCTCAGAGCAGCCTGATCGACACATGAAGTGACTGGCTGTATTTCCAGAGCTCTGTGAGGCCCCCAGAAACCATCAGAATCCAGTTCTACTTTGGGAAATCCATTTTCATTTGCATGGCGTCTTTGAATTTTCCAAGTCTCAGCTTTGCCTGCACTTGGCTCAATTGGGCAACACTTGCCTGTGAGACCTTTGGTTTAAAAGACATTTGGACAGGTACATTTAAAAGACATTTGGATAGGAAAGGTTTAGAGGGTACGGGCCAACCACAGGTAAATAGGACTAGCTCAGGAAGGCAACTTGGTCAGCATGGACCAGTTGGGCCGAAGGGCCTGTTTCTGTGCCGTATAATTCTATGACTAGGTGACAGGAACAACATGCACACTGCATTATTGAGCAACAGAACACCCTGGCAGAATTTCTCCACTGTGACAGTCACTATTGACAGTCACGGTTACAACACGGTTATACCCAGGTAAATATGGTTTCAGATCTGCTACTTGTAGAATTACACTGGAATAAATTGAGATTAATCACAGGTTGCCAGTGTGGGACATTTCTAGTTCCTTATAATGAGCTATTCTGTTCCAAATATAACCATACCAGTGAGAACGTGGTGCTAATTCTATTGAGGGTATTATTAGGGATCTCTGAAGCACAAAAAAGGCAGATTTATGACACTACAAAAGCCTTATTTTTAAAAGGAGGCAAAATTAGACATAGCGCAGTGTAGAACATAGGTGCAATGATTTATAGACCATAGGGCACTGACTCATGGTTCTAGTTTATCCACAAGAAGGAAAAAATGGATTGAGTAATGAAGCAGTCCGGAGATTGTTTAAATGGAGAGAGCCTACACGAAGCTGAAATATAAATAAGCAGATAAACTCTCTGTTCTGCTGTGAATTCCAATGAAGTGTTGTTCATGGTACACCAGATCTTTCTTTCACCCACTTACTATGACTTAGTAATTCCAAGGAAAGGTCATTGACCTGAAAAATGAGCTCTCTTTCTCTCCCCTCAGGTGCTGCCTGACCTGCTGAGTATTTCCAGCACTTTCAGTCCGTATTGCCAAAGTTGGGAAACCTTGCCAGAATTGTGCAGGGCGTTGGTCAGATCACCCCAGGGATAATGCATACAGTTATTTAAGATGAGTATAGTTGTACTGAAGACATTTCATCAAAAGTTCATTAGGTTTATTCCTGGGGTGAAGGGGTTGTCCTGAAGATTGAACAGTTGGGGCAATACTCTTTGGGGTTTAGAAGAAATAGAGGTGACATATTGACTGAAAAGACTGAAGGAGATTGACAGGGTAGATGCTGAGAGGATGATTCCTCTCATTGTGGGTATTTACAACTAGTTTTAGAAGAAGAAATTATTTATTTAATATGGAAATAAGGAGGAATTTCTTTTCTCAGAGAGTTGTGAATCTTTAGAGTTCTCTGCTCCAGGGAGCTGTGCAGTGGAGTCAATGAATATATTCAATGCCAAGGCAGACAGACTCCTGGACTATAGGAGAGTTGGGATATGAAGTGGAGGCAGGAGATTAGAAATGAGGCCAAGATCAGATCAGGCACAATCTTATTGAATGGCTGGTTAGGTTTGAAGGGACAAATGGCCTATTCCTGCTCCTGTTCCTCATGATCTTATGTCATGGTCACTGCACTGAATTACTCTGATATCTGTAGACATACAGCACATGGAGTAAGGCTCCCCTTTCTTTTTCTCTGGCTCTTTGTCTCTGAATCTCCCTTTTCCTCTCTCTGTTTGCCTCTGACTCTCTCTCTCCCTCTTTCTTTGTCTATCTGTCTCTCCCTTTTCCTCTGTTTGTTTCTATCTCTATCTCCATCTCTCTTTCTCTGCCTTCTCTCTCTCTCTCCTTCCCTCTCTGTCTCTGCCTGGCTGGCTGTTTTTCTATCTCTCTTCGTCTCTCTCTCTGTCAATGGGGATTGACATAATGTGAATCAAGTCTGAAAGTGAAATCACATCAGGCAGGCAAGCTCGACACACGCTGGGTAATGTTCAGTCAGACTTCCAAAGTGACTTGAGATGACCCGGAAATGGTCATTATCCCATTTCAATCTGTGGTAAATTTCAGTCTTTATCTTTGAAATAAACAGCTAGAAATTCACTTTTGTAGTAATTCAAAGCACTATGGAAAAGTCAGTATATAGTGCTGATAGTTTGCAGTTGGATAATGCTGAGATAAACAGTACTTTTTGATCTAATTTCTGGGCAAATTTCCTTCTCCTCCATTGACTGATGCTGGGGTACGGTTCCTTTGGCAATGGTTGACCTTGCCAGGAATTTACTCTTCATGCATGGATTCAACTTGAGTGAAGTAGGACAATCACAGCCTCCTTGACTTGGGTAGACATGAACACACACTCACACATGCCCACATACACACACATGCACACACTCGCATGTATGTGTTCACACCTGTGCATACATGTACTTGTGCACATGACAATAAGCTCCACTTTGACTTTGCCATGCTCACACCTTTTCTCAACAGAGATCACAGAATAATCAGCAGAAATCTGATCAAACCTCCTTTCTACTCACCCATCCCACACACCATGAACCTGCATTTCTATAGCACATTTCACTGGTTTCAAGACTCTTTGGATCTGATGGAGTGCAGTGATCGTTGTAATGTTAGAAATGTAGCAGCCAAACCACTTCTATCAATGTGACAATGGCCAGAGCACCAGGAATAATTCCCCTGTTCTTCTTTGAAATATTGCCATGGGATCTTTTACAGGGCTTCTGCTTAATATCTCATCCAAAAGAACCGCTGCAGTTTTGTAGCTGGTGATTAGGATCAACAAGGACTTGGGATCAGTCTCCTGTGTGCCCCTGTACTAGTCTCTCAGACCATCAGGGTAATGGAAGTTAGATAGACAAAAGGAAATTCCCTTGACTGGAACTCATGATGACAAAGGGTGCCGAGGGCCAGATCTTGTAGCCCCTGGTACACCATGGCACATTAGTGTCTGTGTACTGTTTTTAAAATTGTGTCTCTACCAACAGCCCTGAGATTGAAACGAGGTGTTAAAGCCATTCTGGTTCCTGAAATAAATTCTTGGCTAGAAATTTGTATCTTTCATAGAACACAAGATTAGAATCCAAGCTGTGCCAGAAGTCAGAATTTGAATGGCATTTTTTTTCCGGTAGATCTTTCCAAGGAACTAAGCCTTCAGTGCCGCTAGTCCCTGATTAGACTTGCTCTGCACTCAAATATATATTTTCCTGCTGTTGCAGCAAATCATGTGTGTGTGAGATTGGAGGTTGTGGGGTGATTCTCAATCTGACAACAAGAGATGGGCTGCAACTGTACTGTGGGAGAGCAGCACTGTTGGAGGTGCTGTCTTCTGGATGAGATGTTAAACTGAAGCTCTCTCAGGTGCCATTAAAAGAGCCTGTGGCACAATTTTGCGGGAAGTTTCTGCCAGTGTCCTGACCAATAGAAGGAATAGATAATGGGGTCCTTCATCAATTTTCCTTTGGAAATTGCTTTGTGCAAATTGGCTGCCACATTTCCTACATTATAAGATAAGATTTCTTTATTAGTCGTATGTACATGGAAACACACAGTGAAATGTCATCTTTTGCACAGAGTGTTCTGGGGGCAGCCCGCAAGTGTCGCCATGCTTCTGGCACCAACATAGCATGCCCACAACTTCCTAACCTGTACGCCTTTGGAATGTGGGAGGAAACCGGAGCACCCGGAGGAAACCCACGCAGACACGGGGAGAACATACAAACTCCTTACAGAATTGAACCTGGGTCGCTGGCACTGTAATAATGTTACGCTAACTGCTACACTACTGACTATTGTATCTCCATTTTAAAAGTTTTATATGTTGGAGAAACCAATCACAGATTGGGTGACTGCTTAGCAGAACACCTCTTTTCATTCCTTAGGGGTGACCCTGACCTTCTAGTCACTTGAGACTTTAATTCTCTGTCCTGCTCTCTCTATCTTTGGACTCTTACACTGTTCCAACAAAGCTCAGTGTAAGCTTGAAGAATGGCATCTCATCTTCTGTCTAGACATACTGCAGCCCTCAACACTCAACTATGAACCATAGAGTCATGGAATAATAATAGCATGGAAACAGGCCTTTCAGCCCAACTTGTCCATGCTGACCAAGGTGCCCATCTAAGCCAGTTCCATTTGCCTGCACTTGGCCCATTTCCCTCTAAACCTTTCTTATCCGTTTATTTATCCAAATGTCTTTTAAATGTCGTTATTATACCTGCCTCAACTACTTTCTCTAGCTGCTCGTTCCATATACGCACCACCCTCTGTATGAAGAAGTTACCATTCAGGCCCCTTTTGAATCCTTCCCCTCTCACCTTAAACCTATCCCATCTAGTTTTTGGTTCCCTTTCCCTGGGAAAAGGCTGTGTGCATTCACCTTATCTATATCCCTCAAGATTTTATGCTCTAATTTCAACATGTTCAGATAAGCAGCCTTTCCAGTATATATAAGATGCAGCCAGTTCTGATGAAAGCTTATCAATCTCTAATACTTTTCTCTCTCAGATGCTACCTGACCTGCTGCATATTTCCGCCATTCTTTTTTATTTCAGATTTCCAGCATCTGCGGTGTTTTATATCTCACAGATCCAGCACGTTTTTTTTCTCTCACTCTTCTGTTCTCTTTTGTTTCCTTCCGTTAACGCTTCCTGCAGACATTTCATCCCCATTAACAACACCCTGACATCCTCTCTCTGCCAATACCACTATCAGTTGTGTCATCCAGTCCCTCGATCTCCAGCCTATCAGAATCAGGTTTATTATTACTGTCTTATATGATGTGAAATTTGTTGTTTTGCGGCAGCAGTACAGTGCAAAGATGTAAAATTACTATAAAGTACAAAAGTAAATAACTAGTGCCAAAAAAAGAAATAACGAGGTAGTGTTCATGGGTTCATGGACTGTTCAGAAATCTGATGGCGGAGGGGAAGAAGCTGTTCCTGAATCGCTGGGTGTGGGTCTTCAGGCTCCTGTATCTCCTCCCCGATGGTAGTAACGAGAAGAGGGCTTTCCCAGAAGGTGACGGTCCTTCGTGATGTATGCTGCCTTTTTGAGGCACCGCCTCTTGAAGATGTCCTCGATGGCAGGGAGGGTTGTGTCCATGATGGAGCTGGCTGAGTCTACAACCCCACAATCACAGACATTCCCTCTCCTCTCTCCACACCTCCCTCTTTCCTGCAACATAAAACATGTTTGTTTTATAACTTTCCCTAGTTCTGATGAAAGGCCATCAACCTGAAACATTAAGTCTGTTTCTCCTTCTACATTTGGTTAGACTTGGAAAATACCGCCATACCCACTGAGTTTTTTGAGCATTTTCTGTTCACATATCGAATTAACAGTAACTGCAGATTTTTGTTTTTCTTTAGAAGTGCTCATTAGCTGTAGAATTCTTTGGAAGGTCCAAGGTGCTGATAGAAGTTACATTACTTGAAGCAAAACATGAAAGAGAGAAACACTCAGCAGGTCAGGCAGCATCTGTGGAGAGAAACAGCGATAATGTTTCAGGTCAATGAGCTTCCATTACATATGGGTAAAACTTTCACAGTTCTGATAAAGCTTAACTGAGACTTATAGCACGGAAACAGGCCCTTTGGCCCAACCAATCTATACTGACCAAGATGCCCATCTAAGCTAGTCCCATTTGCCAATGTTTGGCCCATATCCCTCCAAACCTTTCCTATCCATGTATCTGTCCAAATGTCTTTTAAATGCTCTTAATGCACTGGCCTCAACCACTTCCTCTGGCAGCTCATTCCATGTACGGACTACCCTCTGGGTGGAAAAGTTGTCCCTCAGTTTTCAATTAAATCTCTCCCCTCACATCTTAAATCTATGCCCTCTAGATCTTGATTCCCCAACTCTGGGAAAACAACTGTGTGCATTCACTCTATCTATGACCCTCACCAATTTTTATCGATGCACCATAGAAAGCATCCTATCTGGATGCATCATGGCTTGGTATGGTAACTGCTCTGCCTGGGACCACAAGAAACTGCAGAGAGTTGTGGACACAGCCCAGCACATCATGGAAACCAGCCTCCCCTCCTTGGACTCTGTGTCTATACTATCACTGCCTTGGTGAAGCAGCCAGCATAATCAAAGACCCCACCCACCTGGGTCATTCTCTCTTCTCCCCTATCCCATCAGGCAGAGATACAGGAGCCTGAGGGCACATACAACCAGGCTCAAGGACAGCTTCTATCCTACCATGATAAGACTATTGAGTGGTTTCCTTATATGATGAGATGGACTCTTGACTTCACAATTTACCCCATTATGACCTTGCACCTTATTGTCTACCTGCAATTCACTTCCTTGTAGGTGTGACACTTTACCCTGTATTCTGTTATTGTTTTTACCCTGTACTACCCTGTACTTACCCTGTGTAATGAATTGACCTGTACGAACGGTATGCAACAAGTTTTTCACTGTACCTCGGTAAAAGTGACAATAATAAACCAATACCAATACCAATTTTACACATCTCTATAAGATCACCCCTCATTCTCCTACGCTCCAATGAATAAAGTCCCAACCTGCTCAACCTCTCTCTATAACTCAGTCCCTTGGGTCCTGGCAACATCCTTGTAAATCGTTTCTGCATTCTTTCCAGTTTAATGGCATCTTTCCTATAGCAGGGTGAATAAAACAGAACACAATACTCCAAAGGCAGCCTCACCAACGTCTCGTATGATGGAAACTTGGTGCCTGACCTGCTGAGTGTTTCCAGCATCTCTTTCAGTTTTCCAGAATTTTTGACTTTCTAAACTAAAACATGTGTGAAGATGCAGAGAGAAGCAGAGAGGGACTACCTGAGACAAGGTGGAAAGCAGGGAAGATTAAATGATAAAGGTGTGATGGAGCTGGCTGAAGGGGGTGTTAAAGGCATTTAACAGCGTCCTCAGGCAAATGATAAGACTATTGAATGGTTCTCTTATACGATGAGATGGGCTCTGATCTCACGATCTACCTTGTTGTGACCTTGCACCTTATTGTCTACCTGCACTGCACTTCCTCTGTAGCTGTGACACTTTACTCTGTACTGTTATTGTTTTTACCCTGTACTACCTCAATGCACTCTGTACTAACTCCATGTAACTACACTGTGTAATGAATTGACCTGTACGAATGGTATGCAAGACAAGTTTTTCACTGTACCTCGGTAAAAATGGCAATAATAAACCAATACCAATACCACTACCATTTAGTTAAGAGCACAGTGACTCGGATCAATCCTGACTTCAGGTGCTATCTGTGTGGAGTTGGTACGTTCTCTCTGTGATCGCTTGGGTTTTCCCTTGATGCTTCGGTTTCCTCCCACATCCCTAAAACGTATGTGTTGGTAGGTTAATAGGTCACTGTATTGGTATTGGTATTGGTTTATTATTGTCACTTGTACCGAGGTACAGTGAAAAGCTTATCTTGCATACCAATTGTACAGGTCAATTCATTACACAGTGCAGTTCTATTGGGTTAGTACAGAGTGCCTTGACGTAGTACAGGTAAAAACAATAAACTGTACAGAGTAAAGTGTCACAGCTATAGAGAAAGTGTAGTGCAATAAGGTGCAAGGTCACGACAAGGTAGATCATGAGGTCAGAGTCCATCTCATCGTATATAAGAGAACTGTTCAATGGTGTTATCACAGTGGGGTAGAAGCTGTCCTTAAGCCTGGTGGTACGTGCCCTCAGGCTCCTGTATCTTCTACCTGATGGAAGAGGAGAGAAGGGAGAATGACCCAGGTGGGTGGGGTCTTTGATTATGCTGGCTGCTTCACCAAGGCAGCCCTTCATGTGAATTGCACTTCGTGTGTAGCATCTGGGGAAGTTGATGAGGACGTGGAGAAAACTTTAAAACCTGGGATTTAAAATTGGTGTAAGTGGTCAGCACAAACTCAGTGGGCCGAAGGGCCTGTTTGCATGATGTATCTCTCTATGATGGAATGTGTGTCTGGAGGAGCTGTTTATAGGAATTGGTAGAAAAAATACATGAAAGAGGGAGAAAAGAATCAACTGTGAACATGAAATTCAAATGTCAGACACACACATGCTTTGCCACTACTGCTGGCAAATCTATATTTGAGTGCAGACCAAGTCTAATCAGGGACTGTTGGCACTGAGGGCTTAGTTCCTTGGAAAGGTCCACCGGAAAAAAAATCCCATTCAAATTCTGAATTTGCTGAACTCATTGCTAAGTCCTGAAGTGTAATGTGTATTTGCTTTTGAATTATATAAATGGAAGTCCCATCTCTTTCCATTAAAATTAGAACAGAAAATTGTGAGATGTACTCAGCATCTGTGGAGTGAGAAACAGGGCTCAAGTCAATGAGGCTTTATCAGGACTGGAAGAACAAAGCAGGTCTGAAAGTTGCAGAGAGTGTGAGGAGGGCAGGGGGAGCCAAGGGGAAGGTCTGCGATTGAGGGGAGTGATTGAATCAGAAATAGTGGAGGTGAAGACTGCTGTCTGAAGATTACTTTAAGCTTCATTGGAGTCAAAATTCAACCCAGATAAGTGTGAAGCAATACACTTTGGGTGATTGAATTCGATGGCAGAATACAAGGTTAATGGCAGGACCCTTAGCAGTGTGGAGGGATCTTGGTGTCCACGTCCATAGATCCCTCAAGGTTGCTGCACAGGTCGATAGGGTTGTTAAGAAGGCACTTGGCGTGTTGACCTTCATTAGTCGGGGTATTGAGTTCAAGAGCCACGAGGTGATGTTGCAGCTCTATAGAACTCTGGTCAGACCACACTTGGGGTATTGTGTTCAGTTCTGGTTGCCTCATTATAGAAAGGATGTGGAAGCTTTAGAGAGGGTGCAGAGGAGATTTACCAGGATGTTGCCTGGATTGGAGAGCATGTCTTATGAGGACAGGTTGAGTGAGCTAGGGCTATTCTCTTTGTACAGAAGGAGGATGAGAGGTGACTTGATGGAGGTGTACAAGAAGAGAAGAGGCATAGATCGAGTGGACAGTAAGAGACTTTTTCCCAGGGCGACAATGGCTCACACGAGGGGATATAATTTTAAGGTGATTGGAGGAAGGTATAAGGGGGATGTCAGGGGTAAGCTTTTTTACACTGAGAGTGGTGGGTGCATGGAACACAGTGCCTGCAGATGTTGTGGGGGCAGGTACATTAGGGACATTTAAGAGACTCAGCTAGACACAAGAATGATAGAAAAATAGGGGGCTATGTGGAAGGGAAGGGTTAAATAGATCTTAGAGCAGGATAAAATGTTGGCACAACACTGTAGGCCAAAAGGCCTGTACTGTGCCGTAGTGTTCTATGTTCTATGTAAAATTAGGTCAGAGTGGGCTGGAGAATTAAAGTGAGGGGGGAGTAGGAGCTCAGGGTCAGCCTTGTGGGCAGAATGGTATTCTGCAAAGTTGTTGCCCAACCTTATAACGACACAGAGGCCCTTCATCCCATTGAGTCCATGCCAGCTTCCAGGGGGCAAACTCATCCCCCCTCTCCTACTTCCTTGAAGTCTCACAACTTATTCCCTCTCTCATGTGCACATCAATTCCTCTTTTGATTTTTTTTTTGGCATTAACCTGCACTGAGGGGTAATTTACAGCAAACAATTAAGCCACTGGCATATCTTGGGGACGTGGGAGGAAATTAGAGCACCGGGGTGAAACCTACATCGTCACAGAGAAGAACGTAGATACTCTGCACAGACACCACCCGAGGTCAGGATTGAGCCTGGCTCCCTGGAGCTGTGAGATAGAGGCCCTAACTACTGCACAACTTCCCCAACATAGAGGAGGTCACATTGAATGCAATGCATTAAATTGGAAGAAATACATTAAACCATTGGTTCACTTGACAGGAGTATTTGGGGATCCCTGGATGATGGGAATGGAGGAGGTATGGAGACAGGTCTTGCATCTTTCCCTTCCTTCTCTCCTCTCCTTCTCTCTGCACCTCGAGCCCTGTTATATCTGTAACTTAGCCCAAAATTCAGATGAAATGCCATCAAGCTGAAACATTAACTCTTGTTTCTCTCTCCACAGATGCTGCCTGACTTGCTGAGCATTTCTGTTTTTGTTTCAGGATTCCAGGCATCTGCGGTATTCCGATCCTTTCTCTCTCCACCCTCCTCCCAAGCTTTGTGTCTCAGTTGCCATGTCACTGATGCGAGATAGTTTCCAGTTCGTCATCCCATTCTCCTACAACCTCCCCCAGCGAGATTTTTGATTTAGCCCTGCCCTATTTTAATTAATTTCATCACTTATTCATAGGATGTTAAAATCGACAATGTACAGCAAGGTTGAATGATTGTCTACTGTGGCTCCCACAGCTGTTAAACGACAAATGCACTGTCCTAATTCACACAACTTTGTGGGGTTTCTATTTTTTTTAAATAATTACATCTGAGCATCACTTTAATATAAATTATCAGTGGGGCTTGTCACCGTGAGCAGTGGAACTCATTCATCTGGAACTAACTTTATTCTCTGTGTTGCCTACTCCCCTCGATTTAATAACATCTAATTATCTTTAATTTCACGGAAAAAATTGCTGATCTCATCCCAGTGTTCCTGCCTGGGTGGAAACGCAGAAATTTGCATAAACATCTTGCAGACTGGATTGAGAAAGTATGCAGCCTTGCTGATTCGAATGTGATTGGCAGCTGAGCAGATACAAGAGCTGCTGCATCTATCTGGCATGTACTTGCTGCCATTTCAAGAGGCCATCTGCTCCCCATCAGCATCCTCACATCGACTGAACCTTCCTTCTTGACTGAGGTTTCTTTGGCTTGGGGAGAAGATACCCTTTCTATCCACCTCTTTTTTTCTTCCTCTCATGTTCTATCACTTCTTTCATCACCCTTTCACTTTCTATCTTGCTTGCTTTTTCTTCCTTTCCCTGTCATGGACTCACTCACTCTCTCCTCTTTTTTCTGTCTCCCTCCCATTTTAATTTTTTTCTCTCTTTTCTTTCCTTGTTTCCGTGTCTCTTCCACAATCTCATTTCTCCTCTCTTTTTCTGATTTGATTTTTAATTCTCCCACCTCCTTTACCATTCAAATCATTCCATTTCGTCAATCTGGCCTTTTTTTAAATTTCCAAGAGCAATTGGCAGTGAATAGACTTGGCTGCTACTGCATTAGTATGTGAGAGAGAGAGAGAGAGAGAGAGAGAGAGAGAGAGAGAGGGAGGGAGGGAGGGGGAGAGAGAGGGAGAGCGAGAGAGAGAGGGATAGAGAGGGAGAGAAAGAGAGAGGGAGGGAGAGAGAGGGAGAGAGGGATAGAGAGAGAATGAGAGAGCGAGAGAGAGAAAGAGAGATAGCGAGGAAGAGAGAGAGATAGAGAGAGTGAGATAGAGAGACAGAGAGAAAGAGAGAGGTGGAGAGAGAGAGCAGAGAGAGAAATAGAGATGAGAGAGGGGAGATAGAGAGCGAGAGCGAGAGAGAGAACGAGATAGGGAGAGAGATAGAGAGAGGGAGAGGAAGAGAGAGAGAGGGAGAGACGGAGAGGGAGAGAAAGAGGTAGAGAGAGCGAGAGAGATAGAGAGAGAGAGATAGAGAGAGACGTAGAGAGAGAGCAAGAGAGAAAGAGGGAGAGAGGGGGTGGAGAGAGAGAGAGACAGCGACAGAGAGACAGAGAGATTCATTAATTCCTCTACAGTGTACAGAGTGAACAGACTGAATGTTAGTCACTTTGGTTCAAATCAGTCTTCGGCAGAAGTGCTCGCTCTTGGTAGGATCATGCCATATGACGTTTCAAATCTTCGTGAGACAGCACCCATCCCCTCTTCTTACTGCATTGGACTTGATGTAGGTAAATACAAAACAGATGGTGCAGTGTGTTCTGCTAAACCACCAGTGGTAGAAGTGTGGATCCCTGGTCTTTCTTTATGCTCCAGTTCCCTGATAATTTCACAGGATAGTGGCACAACTGGTAGAGCTGCTGCCTCACAGCTCCAGCGACCTGGGTTCAATCCTGACCTCCGGCGCCATGTAGCGTTTACACATACCCCTTGTGATGGCGCATGTTTCGTATGGGTGCTCCAGTTTCCTCCCACATCCTAAAGACGTGTGGGGAGCCACTGTAAACTGCCCTTGGTGGATCAATGAGTGATAGAATGGGGGGGGGGGGGTGGTGGTTGATTGGGATGTGGGGACAATAAAATGGGATTAGCACAGCATTGGCTTAAATAGGTGTAAGTCTGTGGTCAGGGTGGACTCAGTGGGCTAAAGAGCCTGCTGTGTATGACTCCATGGTAACCCTGGTGATCTCAGACAGTTCTCTGAATGGTGCAGAATTTAAGGTTTTGTAGTGGGAGTTTTGTGGTTTTAGTCACATTTTCTTTTCAAAGTAGACGAAGCATAAAATGGAAGCTCTTGTTCCACCATCATTTTATAATTTATCCCTCAAATTCCTCCTGGAATTTTTCCATTCATTTCTATGGTGCAGAGATTGTTGGCAAGGCTTGAACTAATTACCCTGGTGAGCTGTCACCTTGAATCACTCCTGTCCTTGTGCTAGACTGAAGCATTTCAACCAATCCAGGGAAAATCTTGTGTGGAAAATACACCTTCAGATAAACAACTCTGTGTCCCTCGTGCTTGTAAACAAACACACTTGTTGACTTTGCAAAGTAAAGGGTATAAAATAGCCCCAGATAAGAGGGGTATTCCGCATCAGCATGTTAAACCACAATCGGTGGGATTCTTTCCTCTCGTTTGATGGGTTTGAGTTTAAAAACTCAAACACAATATTTAATCTGGAACTGAGGAATATTCATATTTCTTCACTTCTTAAAATATATTTTTTGTGACATAGGAGGCCATTCAATCCATCAAGTCTATGGCAGCTCTCAGACCACTCCCATCAATCCTGTTCCCTCACTTATTTCCCTGGAACCTCTTCTCTCTCACATGCCCATTAACTCCACCCTGATTATCCTGCCCCTGTCTACACTAAAGGCAATTTACACTGACCAATTAACCTACCAACCTGCACATCTCTGGGATGTGGGAGGAAACTGGAGCACCCACACGGTCACCCAGAGAACATGCAAACTCCACACAGACAGCACCAAGGCTTTGTCAAACACAGATGTTTTAAGGATGTGTAGGAAAAGCTAGAGAGGGTTCAGAAAATATTCACAAGATTGTTGTTTGATCTGGAGGGCATGAATTATAAGGAGAGACTGAATAGGTTGGGACTGTTTTTCGAGTGTAAGAGGCTGAAGGATGATCTTATAGAGGTTTATAAAATCATGAGGGGCATAGGTAGGGTAGGTAGCCTTCATCTTTTTCCCAGGGTAGGTGATAGGTGAAAGATTTAAAATGGTCCTGAGGGGCAACTTTTTCACACAGAGGGTAGTGTGTATATGGAATGAGCTGCCAGAAGAAGTGTAGGGTACAATTACAATGTTTAAAAGATATTTGGACTGGTTCATGGATAGGATAGCTTAATAGGGGTATGGGCTTTAAATAGGCATGAGAAACAAAGGTATGTACATGCTGGAATCTAGATGAAAAACACTATGATGCTGGAGGAACTCAGCAGGCCAGGCAGCATCCGTGGAGAAAAGCAGACGGTCAATGTTTTGGGTCAGGACCCTTCTTCAGGACTGAAGATAGGAAAAGGGGAAGCCCAATATATCTTAAATAGGCATCTTGGTCGGCATGGATGAATTGGGCTTAAGGGCCTGTATCAGCGCTGTATGATTCTGTGACAGTCCCCTCTATTTTATGTGTGAACTTCAAGAGCAGAGTTCAATATTTGTAGGCTACCACACCATACATTTAGTGTGTATGATAGAGGGCAAGTTGCTATACAACATAATTTTAAAGATGTATCATAAAATATGTCTTGGGTATGAACAAGTGTTGGGTTGAAAGTGAGGGATCATTTCCACAGTGGTGTGGTTATGAAGTCTGACTATGCCACTCCATGCTGGCAACTTTTGGGAGGGGTGATTACTTTGTGCTGGGGCAACCTCCCCCCCATTGCCCCAGCACGTCTCTCTCCTGAGATATTGACTTATCCTCAAGCTTCGCAAATGCTGTGACATTTCTAAAGCTGGCGAGGACTGTGGCTGAGCAAGACAGCAAAGGATCTGAGATAGGAGAAGAATCTTCTTCCTTGGGTCAGTGCACTGGAGCTGGATTTGAGGCAACAAATTGCATTAGCACTGATCTCCAAATGTTCACATGATTTGTACTGAGATAGTAACCTGAGGAAGGCAATACACACATGAGAATGAATTTATGATCTTGGAGGATATGTTAATTGGGATGACATGTTACATCAGTGCAATGCCGTCTTGAGAAAGAAATTAGACCTGAGCAAAGTGCATCAATTATAAGCAGGCCAGAATTAATTGGAGGGAAAGAAAAGTGATTTCTTTTTATTGTGCTGCTTAATGTCTTATTAAAGATAAAATCAAGCAGAAACAATATGAATATGTGTTAGGTTCCTTGCAATTTAAATATCTTTCAGTCTCTGTCTTGAGTATGTTCACTGACTCCACCTCCAGCCTCTCCTGCATAGAGAATTCCAAAGATTTGGAATCCATAGAGAAAATATTCCTCCTCATCTAGGTATAACATGGATGATCTCTTATTCTGACACTATGCCTCCTGGTTCTGGTTACCTCCACTAGGAAAACATCTCTCAGCATCCGGACTGTCAACCCTGCCCATGAAATGGATGAATTCAGGAGGGCACTGGGAAAGTGGGTATTGGTGGAGGGTATCAGTAATCAGGGAAAGCATCCTGAATGATGGTATTGGGAGAGGGGACCTGTGTGAGTGCTATTGGAAAAGGTAAATGGAGCTGCTGGGGGAGTAAGTGAGTCTCTTCTCTAGAGAGTTAAGGCAGGTCTTTTTGACACCTTGACAAGATATGGAGAGGACAGTCTAGTAAGCCAATCATGTAGCCCATGGAGACACAAGAGACTGCAGATGCTGGAATCTGGAGCAACATACCAGACGAAGGGTCTTGAGCCGAAACGTCGACTGTCCATTTCCTTCCACAGATGCCACCTGATCCGCTGAGTTCCTCCAGCATCTTGTGCTTTTTATGAGTTCTGGGATTGGACTGTGCTGCAAAGTTTATTGCAAAATGGGATTAATACCTTATGGCATGGTAATTGAGAGTGTTGTTGCACTGGTCCATGCATTTAGTGCAGAGATGACTGACGGGTACTGAGCACAGGGCAGTGACATCAATCATTGTGGCTAAAGCTGTTGCTCCCACATTGTGTGGCCAACGTCCAGCACTGAAACAACTTGGGCCATGCACAGGAAGACGGGCCCTACCAGGAAGAAACTGGCCTGCTCTATGATGCTTAAAGGGACACTCCATCATGCTTGTCTTTGTTGATGTCCATTAGAACAGATATCATTGCAGTTGAATGAGCAGTAATCTATGCAGGTGATGCCTATGTTGTTAGGGAGGCTCCTGAGGGAGATGCCAGAACAAAATGATACGTGCTCCACATAAAGTCATAGAGTCATGGAAACAGGCCCTTCAGCCCAACTGGTCAATGCCGACCAAGATTCCCGTCTAAGCTAGCCCCATTTGCCTGTGTTTAGCCCATATGCCTCTAAACCTTCCTATCCATGTACCTGTCCAAGTACCTTTTAAATGTTGTTAATGTACCTGCCTCAACCACTGGCAGCTCATTCCATATACTGACCACCCTCTGGGTGAAAATGTTGCCCCTTAGGTTCCTCCACCCTCCCACCTTAAACCTATGCCCTGTAGTTTTTGATTCCCCAACCCTGAGAAAAAGACTCTGTACTTTCACCCTTTCCCTGCCCCTCATAATGTTATACACATGGCAGTACCATCTCACACCCACATGTAAGTTCCTAAGCCAATATTTCCATCTGTGAGGAATCCACATTAGAGATTTAATTATAACACGGGCCCTGATAAGTCTAGGAACAAACTCCAGCCCATCTTCTTATAATGAGAATGTAGAACTCAGTTTTAGTGACATTGAAATGCCTTTGTGGTTTCGTCATTGATACAGGAAAAGCGCAGATAATTTGTCCCAGAGATCTGCTTGGGTATAAAATTCAAACTTTATTGGAACCCAACCCAAACACACTGACATGTGATATGCCATTTATTTATAAAGTCTTGAGCATTAGCGCTTTTTTTGTGAAGAGTTGGTCTTTGAGTCTAAGGACGTACACTGCAACAAAGTGATGATAGCCATGAAATTGTGATGATAATTGAGGGGTAAATATTGGTCAGGACATCGTGAACCCCCAATCTTCAACCCCCCCTCTTACCCCTGCCCCCTTCAACACCCCCCTCCCACCCCTGCCCCCTTCAAGACCCCCCCCCCACCCCTGCCTCCCCATAGCTCCTCATAACATTGAGCCCTCCTGCATCTCTCTGAGCAAGCTGACTGGGTCCTGGTTTGACATCTCCTCTGAAAGATCGCAGCTTGATGTCACAACACTCTCTCTTGAGGTTTTTGCTTTGGTCTCCAGAGTGGGACTTCAAACCAAACCTTCTGACTCAGAGAACTGGCCTCTGGGACTGTGGTTGAAACATTCTTAAATACGCTTCAATGATAAATGCAGGCACTGCTGGGTGTAGTTTATCGTTAGTGATTAAAGTTATTAATAACTGTAGAATTATAAGAAAAATATTAATTACAAACCACTCAGTCCCTGATGCTACAAGATATAAAACCAATTAAATGTGAAGCATATAATTCTCTACAGCTTGTCAAAATATCCTGCTCTATTCTTTCTGTAGGAATACCAAATGTTCAACTGATCTGTGACTTTTTTTATTCATAACATTGCTTGTATGAATTAACTTTTAATTAAAGTGTTTTGAAATAAAAAGGTAGGTTTTCATTTAAAATTGAACTGGATCATCAATCAAACCTCTGCTCAGTCAAACTCCAATAATCTGGTATCCTTTTGTTCGGAAATCCCAGTGTTTAGGTATCTGGTTCACCTGGTTCTGTTTCTCATACTCCTGTTAACCTCACCAGAGCCCAATTCCCTCATTCCATTTAAACTCAGCAAGGCCCAGTTCTCTTACTCCTTTTAAACTCACTGGGGCCCAGTTCCCCCATTCCTTTTAAACCCACAGGAGCCCAGTTCTCTTGCTCTTTTTAAGCTCACCAGGGCCTCATTCTTTCACTCGTCTTAAACTCACCAGAGTCCCATTCCTACACTTTTTCAACTCTATGGGGTGCTGTTCTCATATTTCTTTTAAACTAACCAGGCTTTTGTTTACTGTGCTCCCTTTAAACTCATCTGGTTCACTGGAAAATGTATTGTGCTGCTGTGTAACATTTTAAAAACAATGAATGACAAGTGTGTTGTTGTATTAATGGGAGTAGTTCCTGATAGGCCAGAAAATCAGCCAATCCAACACCACCAAAGTCCTGAGGGTGTGGGATTATTGGAATTTCACTGTTGTGTGTGCGCCTAGAACACAGGGATGACTTGGGAACCCAACTCAAATAAACCAGAGATAAATGTGGTTGACAAGTCCTCCCACCTGATCCATGGAAAGCCAACTGTCACGGATAACTCCCAGAGGACTGCCATGGAATTTTCAGACAGGCTGCCACTAATGCCAAAAGCAGCAGCAATTTAAGATTTTTAAGACAGTTCCTTCGAAGGTTTTGTACTTCTATAACACCATTCATTACCTAGAAGTGTTTGTCTGCTTTACCAACCAATTGGACAGCAGTTGTGTGAAGGATGATTTCATAGAGTATATAGGAAGTGGTTTTCCACAGCAGTGTACATAGAACATAGAACGGTACAGCACAATACAGGCCCTTCGGCCCACAATGTTGTGCCGACCTTTAAACCTCGCCTAAGACTATCTAACCCCTTCCTCCCACATATCCCTTTATATTAAGTTCCTTCATATGCCTATTTAGTAATCTCTTGAATTTGATCAATGTACCTGCCTCCACCACCACCTCAGGCAGCACATTCCATGCCCCAACCACTCTCTGGGTAAAAAAACCTTCCTCTGATATCTGCCTCGAACTTCCCACCCATTACTTTAAAGCCATGTCCTCTTGTATTGAGCATTGGTTGCCTGGGAAAGAGGCGCTGACTGTCCACTCTATCTATTCCTCTTAATATTTTGTACATCTCTATCATGTCCCCTCTCATCCTCCTTCTCTCCAAAGAGTAAAGACCTAGCTCCCTTAGTCTCTCCTCATAATGCATACTGCGTACTGAGGATCTCCTGAGAGGACAGGCTATCCTAGAGAAACAAGCAATCTGCTGGAGGAGCTCAGCAGGTCAAGCAGCATCTATAGAGGGAAAGGAATTGTCATTTTAGATCTTGGCTATTTTAGATCTAGTATTGTCATACGTAGAAAGGGTTAATTGATGATCTGGTAGTTAAGCTGCCCTTGGGGAACAATGATCACAATATATCAAAATTGAAAGTGATTTAGTTCAACCTGAAACCGGGGCCTTAAGTCTGAATATAGCAAATTGCAAAGGCATGAGGTGACAATGGTGGACTGGCAAACTACATTAAAAGATGTAACAGTAACCAGGCAATTGCTAACATTCAAAGAATTAAATCATACAGGTAAATAATATCATTTTAAGGTAAAAACAAACAGGAAAAGTGGTCTAGCAGTGACTATCAAAAGAAGTTAATGATAGTATTAGATCAAGGGTAAAGGCTGCTCACACTGCCAAAAAGCAGCAAGACCAAAGATTAAGAACATTTCAAGATTTAACGTAGAATGTAGAACAGTACAGTACAGGAACAGGGCCTTCAGTCCACAATGTTGTTCTGAATGAATAAAACTAGTAATTAAATGTCTAACTAAACTATTCCCTTCTGTCTGCAAAAGGTTCATATCCCTCCATTCTCTGCAGAGTCATGTGCCTATCTGAGATCTTCTTAATTTCCTGACCACTGATGTCAAGTTAGAAGAATACATGTGGGCAGGCATAGTAGTGTAGTGGTTAGTGTAATGCCATTACAGTGCCAGCGACCCGGGTTCAATTCCGGCTACTGTTTGTGAGGAGTTTGTATGTTCTCCCTTGTGTCTACGTGGGTCTCCTCCGGGTGCTCCGGTTTCCTCCCACA
The DNA here is from genome assembly GCF_009764475.1 of Pristis pectinata. NCBI lineage: Eukaryota > Metazoa > Chordata > Chondrichthyes > Rhinopristiformes > Pristidae > Pristis > Pristis pectinata. The sequence goes on from NC_067429.1 coordinate 7,130,247, forward strand.
TTCCAAAGACATATGGGTTAGGAAGTTGTGGGCATGCTATGTTGGCGCCAGAAGCGTGGCGACACTTGCCGGCTGCTCCCCAGAATACTCTACGCAAAAGATACATTTCACTGTGTGTTTCAATGTATATGTGACTAATAAAGGTATCTTATCTTATCTATCTCATTGAACTGTACAAAATTCTAAGAGGATTTGACAGGTTAAATGCAAATTTGCTGTTTCTCCTGGCTTGACTTCCTAAAATCAGGGGACACAGTCTTAAAATAAGAGAAGAAATTTCTCCACTCAGAGGTTGTTGAATCTTTGGGATTATCTTCCCAAGAGAGCAATGGAGCCTCAGTCACTGAGTGCGTTCAAGACAGAGTTCAATAGATTTTCAGATATTGAGGGGAAAAAGATACAGAGTTAGTGCATGTAAGTGGCACAGAGTTAAAAGATAATCTAGGTCTTATTGAATGCTGGAACAGGAACAAGGAGGGAATGGTCTACTCCAGCACTCAGTAGGTCTCTGTGAAATAGTGCTTTAAGATCCTATCTCAATGATGCTACCTTGGACAATGCAGCACTGTGCGTCACCGGAGGTAGGCGCCAGTGTTTGTGCTCAAGCCTTTGAAGAGGGATTTGAATTCACAACCTGATGCTGTTTTTACTTTAATGTATTCATTGTCAGGATCTGGTTGTCACCAGCAAGGTCAGCATTTATTCAGAAGGTGGTGATGAGCTGCCTTCCTGAACTACTGCAGTCACTGAGAGGGAGTGATTAACAAAGCAGATGCCAACATTGGCAGAGTAATAGTGAAGGAGGTGAAGATTGTTTACGGTGCACTAACTGGAATCACTTTTGGTTTAGAGTCACAGAGTCATAGAGCTATAGAGCATGGAAACAGGCCCTTCGGCCCAACTCATCCGTGCTGACCAAGTTGCCTAACTGAGCTAGTCCCATTTGCCTGCGTTTGGCCCAAATGTCCTTTAAATGTCATAATTTTACCCGACTCAACCACTTCTTCTGGCAGCTTGTTCCATATACCCATCACCCTCTGTGTGAAAAAGTTGCCCCTCAGGTCCCTTTTAAATCTTTCCCCTCTCACTTTAAACCTATGCCCTCTAGTTTTGTACTCTCCTACCCTGGGGAAAAGACTGTGGCTGTTCACCTAATTAAGACATAAGCAGGTTATTCAGATTGTAAATTCAAGGGGTAAGTACAGAGCCCTGCTGACAATTGCTTGATGAAAAATAAAACTGAGACTTTATTTTCAAGGAATGAATCGAGTTGGGACCAACTAGAAAACAGGTGGTCAATCTTTCAAATCTGACAAGGCAGAAAATAAATTGTACTTGATGAGCAGCTGGTGCCTTTAATTCTAAGGAAGTTGTGCTGCCTATGTTCTGAGCTGTCAGAGGATTGCACCTGTAATTGAAGGTTAACTAAAATAAGCAGTAAGTATCCCAGCATATCCTATAGTTTCTCACAGACTGTGGTCGCCATGGTGTTTATCGTGGAGCTGCTCCAGGATGTTCCCCATAGTTCTTGTTGTCAGAGGGGATGACAGGGATAGAGATCATGCTGGCTGGAAAACTGGAGTTTACTGAAAATAAAAGTTTTACTTTTAGTACTTATGTGACAGCATCTGGGACTGAACCTGGGATTGAGAATGGGACTTGCCTGTGACTGGCTTGGGACTCGATCTGGATCTGGGCATGATTTGTCGAAGTTGAGCTTATTGTCACGTGCACAAGTACATGTACACACAGGCACAATGAAGCACTTGCAGCAGCATCACAGGCACATAGCTGTTCAGGTTCTTGATGTGCGTTTGGGTCAGGCATAAGGTTGGTCTTGGTCCTTGGCTTGGGACTGGGAGTGGCCCAGGGGTTTAGAACTGGCACAGCCCTCACTTGTTTTCAGATCTAGGTCTGATCCTGGTTGAAGGCTTGTTCTTATTCTATGGAACAAATCCTTTTCCATTGCCAACATTATTTCCTATACAGTTTATAATATTTTATGAGGGAGTCAATGATTTCACCTGGCACCCTTTTGTTAGCTTTATTTGTCCACAAAGTTAGTGCAAATTAGTATTAAAATGGATGTTTTAAAGCATATTATCAATATTATACAACATCCTCAGTTCTGTATGTGGAATGGGTCAATCAGCACATATTAACATTGTTCTGATGAATGGCTATCAAAATTTGTATTCCCAGGCACAAAACTGTGACATGTCAGGATGTCCTTTGTGAGATAAAGAGGCAGGTCCTTAGCTCACATAGAAATCCCTTACAGCCTTCAATTTTTTTAATATTTTAAGCTACCTTTATACTAGATTTCCTGTTGATCAATGATTTGTTTCCATTAGCTTCAACTAAAGACCATATTTTCATCCTTTAGTATCTTTGTCTTTTGGGACTGTCTTGATGTCGGTCCTTGCTGGATTTTGTTGACCTGTGCTGTCTGTTCTTTTAAAGATACCAGCCATCCCTTTACACCTTGTTTCGAGATGCAGTCCATCAATATATTGGTTGAACATGCCAGCAGTCTTAATCTTTGCTTCTTTACCCATCATATGTTTCAACTATGCCTCCAACTTTGTGGCCAGAAAATTATTCATTCCCACAAAATGAATTATTTTCCTTAAAGTTCATTTAGTTTTAATAAACATGCCCTGCTCAGTTCTGATATTTCAGAACTAAATAAAATTGATGAGAAAACAGTTTTAGGACTGATTCCAAAAGGATGTCTTCTTGCAATGAACAAAAAATGCTCGAAGATAGCTTAATGGAAGATAAAACCTTATTGAATTGGTGTGTTGGGAGAGGAGGTCTTAATTAATTGTTTCCCCTGGCAAGCTGAGGTGAGACAGGTGCAAGTTTTAGCTTGTTTTTAAATTTCTAGATGCCTCAACTCTCTGTACCTGTGTAATGTCGTCCTGCTCTATAATACGTTCGATATTTGCACTCCTCAAATCCTGACCCATTTTTGTGCCCTCTTCACGTGACTACTCAACCACTGGTGACAGAACCTTCAACTACCAAGATACTCAAGCTCTGGAATTAACCTCCCTCAACCTCGCCATCTCTCTGCCTTCTTTTAAGATGCTTCTTAAAACCTACTCCTTTGCAGCTGAAGTTTTGCTTCCTTAATATTAGCCAGTGTTTGGAATGGGGATGTTTCCCATGTTATAGGTGAGCTACGTAAACTGTTCCAAGATTATTCTGTTTCGATAGGATGTGTTTATTAATAATAAATAGAACTCTAAAGTAAGTTATAAATGTATAGACTTGCAGCCAGTCACAAAATGGTAGACTCAACTGTAAGGCAAGATGGATAACAAAGCTAAGGCAGAATCTGTATGCGCATTTGATTGGTATATTGAAGCAAGGAAATAGGGGATGGCAGGCAGTGCAGGTCAACAGAAGCCGACAAAGACTGGTGCCAACATGTTCAACACAATGCAATGGCAAAGATGTTTACATGGCAGGGTGTGGATGGTGAAAATTGAGAGATGAGCTTTTCCCCTTTGATGGTAGAAATGCCCCCTCTGTTTGCTGACTAGCTCCCCGTGGGGTGATCTTCTCCCCAATCCACAGCTAGCTTGAGCCACAACATGAAATCATCTTTCAGCTCCAGCTTAGAAAGCTCACAGAGAACATAGAACATTACAGCACATTAATGCACAGTAAGCGCCAGCAACACCCAAATCCTGGAAACTAATGAACTGAAAGAAAAGCATAGTGGAGGAGAGCAAAGAATTTATGTCACCTTTTCATAAATCATTGCTAGACCACTGAAGAAGACTCTGGATTGGATGGACATTCACTCCGTCCTATGGCCCACAATGCTATACTGACATTTTATCCTGCTCTAAGATCTATCTAACCCTTCCCTCCCACATAGCCCTCCATTTCTCTATCATTCATGTGGCTATCTAAGAGTCTCTTAAATGTCTACAATGTATTGCCCTCAAAACCTCTGCCAGGAGTGCGTTCCATGAACCCACCACCGTCTGTGTAAAAAACTTACCCCTGACATCCCCCTTATATCTTCTTCCAGTCACCTTAAAATTATGTCCCCTCATGTTAGCCATTGTTGCCCTGGGAAAAAGTCTCTGTCTGTCCACGTGATCTATGCCCTTTATCATCTTGTACACGTCTATCAAGTCACCTCTGATCCTTCTTCTCTCCAAAGAGAAAAACCCTAGCTCGCTCAACCTATCCTCATAAGACAACGGCAGGGAGAGGGTGAAAAGTATTGTGCTGGGTCCAGTATTGGAGCTGTTACCATTGGGTAGGGGTGTTGCAAAAAGATAGTGGGGGCTTTATCCCACATATAGGCAATGGGACTAATTCTCTGTCAAAGGTCCACACCGATAGGACGGAGTGAATGGCCATCCAATCCAGAGCTTTCTTCAATGGTCTAGCAATGATTTATGAAAAGGTGACATAAATTCTTTGCTCTCCTCCACGATGTTTTTCTTTCAGTTCACCAGTTTCCAGGATCTGGGTGTTGCTGGTGCTTACTGTGCTTTCTAGTTGTCTCTGAGAAGGTAGTGCAGAGCTGTCACCTTGATTCTCTGTGGTCTTTCTGGTTAAGGTACTTCCACAGTGCTGATAGATAGTGGCTTCTTGGATTTAGACCCAGCTACGATGAAGGGACTGTGATATACTTCCAAGACGGGATGGTGTGCGACTTGGAGGGGAACCTGCAGGGGATGGGGAGTGGGCTTAGTGTTGGGGAGTGTCTGGGGAAGACAAAAGTAGCCAGAAGTGCCTGTGGATGGAGAGGAACTGGGAATTAAGTTGTCAATGTAAAAGCTGGCATACTTTGATTTGACATGAAATCTGAAGGAAGAGTCACCAAAGAATCGAAACCTGTTAATACTGCCTAAATTTAGACACAGTCTGCTTCAATAGAAAAGTCATTTTAACATCTATCGTGGATGAAAATTCTGCCATCTAATCTGTTATTACTGGATGCCTCAGTGAATTACAAGACAGCAATCTAGTCTTCAATCTTGTTATCGGAACCTCGCAATTGTATCATTAGGTTGTAATTTGCTGAGATGCATCCAATATTCCCAACAAAAGCCAAGAGGTGCGGTTTTGCATTGATTTCCACCAGAGTGGGTTGAATATTAATTTGTGGTGTTTGAATGACACCTTTCAGAGGAACAAATTCTCCTTAAATAAGGTAAATTAAAATTCAGCCAGCTCTGTTTCCATTTCAGAACCTGAGGTTAGGCTGTGTGATATTGGGAATCGGAGGATATCAATGAAATCTGGCACGTCAGAGGTCGAAGAATTCCAGATGTTGGTCCAAATGTCTGATAAGAGTACATGTCAGCAGAGGCGTTCAAACCCAGCAGTCCGACTCTTCCATTATCTGGCTTTATCAGAGGTTTGTCTAAAGTAATTACTATCTGTTCAAACTTGGCAATGAAAATGAATGTGATAGACTGCCCACTGATTCCATCTTAGATAGTGTCTATTTGAAATGGCACATTGTGCCTTTGGTAAATTCAGCCCATTTCACTGGGTTATTTCACAGGAGAGAACAAGCAATTACTGGTTAATCTGCTGAGGAGCAGCTCTGTACTTATCAAGATTCATGTGTGTTTTTGTTTGTGTTTTGTGGTTATCAAGTTGAAGGATGCCAGTGATAAAGGATTTCCATTTATGACACTCTGTGGCAGCATCTCTAAATTAAGTAAGGTTAGGTACAGCATAAAACTTTCTTGTGTTCTCAGAGGAGAAAAATCTTCCTATCGCTTTTATATGTAAGTTTTCCACTTTTCTTGTGACATCTCCGAGATTTTCAAATTAGGAATGGTATACTGGGGACCCATGTCAGCTGGGAGCTTTGTAGGACAAAGAAGCCCACTTGATTGAGACCCCACTCCACCAACCTTAAGGTCCCCAAACTCCACCCCACCCCCCAAACCATGCCTCTTCTTTTCTTCCCTTTCCTAGCCTGTCTCTCTTTTTTCTACCCCCTTCTTTTTTTCTCTCCTTACCTTTGACCCACCCCTCGGTGGATCTGCTCTCGCCACCCCCGCACCTGCCTATCACTATCTCTTACCTAACACCACCTTGTTCCCTCCCTACCTCCCCTCTTTTGTCCACCTCTCACTGCTCTGCCTTTCCCTCCAGTATATTGGCCTTCCCCCTTTTCCTATCTTCAGCCCTGAAGAAGGAACCTGACCCGAAATGTTGACTACCTGCTTTTCTCCACGGATGCTGCCTGGCCTGCTGAGTTCCTCCAGCATCATCATGTTTTTTTTAACCTTAAGGTTCATTGTTTCAACCTTGGCTGCAGCATGCACCATCTGCAAGATGCACTGCAGTGACATTGCCAACGTTCCTTCGACAACACTTCCCAAACCCGCAAACTCTAAAGTGTAGAAGCCAAGGCCAACGGAAACATAGGAACACACCCACCTGTAAAGTTCTCTCCAAACAGCACACCATCTGATTAGAGTCAGATTCAGATGGATTCAGATTAGTTTATTGTCATATACACCAGGGTGCAATGAAATTCCTTGCTCGCATGAAGCTCACAGAGGAAACAGTGTACATGGTGATAATAAATACAACAATAAGTACAGTGATGAGCACAGAAGAGCAGAATTATGCAAAGATTGTAGTGTAATCTGAAGTAGTGCAAAAAGAAATGCTGAAGTGACAATAATGGAATAACCGAGAGAGGCAGAATTAGAGTCTGAGAACGTGGTAGCGTCACTGGGAAGGGGATGTGAAAGAGGTGATTGGTTCAGAAGTCTGGTACCAGTGGGGAAGAAGCTGTTCTTAAGTCTGAATACCTGGGCTTTCAAGCTCCTGTATCTTCTCCCAGAATTAAGGAGAGAGAAAAGGGAATGACCAGGGTGGTAGGCATCCTTGTCAGCCTTCCTGATGCAACACACCGTGAAGATGGACTGGATGGAAGGAAGTGACGAGTCTGTGATGGTCTGGGCTGCATTTGTCGCTCTCTTCAAGTTCCGTCAGTCCAGAGCAGAGCAGTTGCCATACCAGGCTGAGATGCAACCCGTCAGGACACTTTCTACAGCGAAATCAAGAGAATCCTCGGGGACATGCTTAATCTTTTCAGAGGCCTGAGAAAGTAAATATCATGATGCACTTCTCTGATCACCACATCAGTGTGAAGGGACCAGGTGAGGTTGCTGGTGATGCGAATACCAAGGAACTTGAAGCTGTCAACCATCTCCAGAGCAACTCTTCTGATGACGGCAGGGAAATACATATATGTGCAATTCTGACACTCTCAACTGAACACCACAATGAGAATATTTTCACCTCAAGGACTTGAGTGGTTCAAAAATGTGGTTCAAAAAAGTGGCTCACCAACACATTCTCAAGGGCAATTAGAGATGACCAAAAAAACCCCCCAGAAAATCTAAGCTAATTCAATTTAATTTTAAGGACAAAATTTTAAGGGCTTAAAAGCCTATAGTCATTGGATGTAGCTCAAACAATACTAAAAATGTCTTTATGCTAAATTATGGATGATTTAATATCAGAAAGGCACTAGTGGTTTGGAGTTCGGCACTGGCCATACTTAAGCATAAATTGACAACTTTGTTGAGAGGTTGTGTTTGATGAATTGAATAAAAATCATCAAAAGTTAATTTATTAGATTCTTCATTGTGAACAGAAGAAAGTGGGCTTCAAATCACCATTCCAGACTTAAGCCATGGCTCCAGAGGTGAAAAAAAGACTTCCATTTTTCACACGGAGTCATAGTAATACAGCACAGAAACAGGCCCTTCAGCCCAACTGGTCCATGCCGACCAAGAAGCCCCATCCAAGCTAGTCCCATTTGCCAGTGTTTGGGGTCCATAACCTTCTAAACCTTTCCAATAAATGTATCTGTCCAACTGCCTTTCAAAAGTTATTATTTTATCTGCCTCAACCACTTCTTCTGGCAGTTCATTCCACATATATACCACCCCTCAAGTTCCTATTAAAATTTTCCCCTCTCACCTAAACCTATGCCCTCTAGTTCTTGATTCTCCAACCCTGGGTAAAAAGACTGAGTGCATTCATCCTAGCTATGCCCCACATTTTATACAGCTCCATAAGAACACTCTGTCTCCTACGCTCCAAGAAAAAATGTCCCAACCTGTCCAACCCTCTCCCTATAACTTAGTCCCTTAAGTCCTGGCGACACCCTTGTAAACATTTCTGGCCAGTATGAGTTCAGGTAATATTGAGAGGAACTCAGCAGGTCAGGCAGCATCTATGGAGGGAAATAAACAATGTTTCAGGTCGAGACCCTTCAACAGGACTAGCTAGTCCTGATGAAGGGTCTCAACCCGAAACATCGATTGTTTATTTCCCTCCATAGATACTGGCTGACCTGCTGAGTTCCTCCAACATTTTGTGTGTGTTGTTCCAGATTCCAGCATCTGCAGAATCTCTTGGTTCTAGGTAATGTTGAGATGTTACTTTGTCCTCAGACAACAGTGGACCATGGGCATTGACTTAAAGTAATTGGTAGAAGCAGGAATAATGTTATCACCCATTGGGAGTGGAGGTTTGGAGCTCACTGCATGAAAGGGTGGAAGAGGAAGACATTCATTTCACCTTGGATGAAGAGCTGGGACCTGCAGGGCTACACATCTGGGGAGGTGAGGTTAGGTTGAATAGCTCTCTTACAACTGGCATAATCACAATGGCCCAAGTGGTCTCCCCTCCTATGCTGTAGGTTTTCTGTGACTCCACGAATGGGTGACGTTATATCGATGGAACTTAACAACAGCAGAGATACAGAATTGGGCAGTTGATTCATTACCTTCATAATAAAGCTGAAAATTCAAAATGAATCCTGGCTCGCTTCCAAATGTCTCACTCTGCCGTCCCAGTAACGTCATGGCAGGAGCCTGGTCTCTGGAGTTGCTATTGTCAGCTTTTCTTTAATTGCAAAAATTGGATTTGCTTCAATTTGATCTTTCTATCTTGTCCCTTCACTGTTCATTCATGTGGCCACTATTTCAGAATGAACACCATATTCTCATGCTCATGTCATCCATCATTTCTCTCTCTCTCACTTGCAATTTCGATGTTTGGGCCCAAGGTAAATATTCCACAGCTGCTCCTAGATGACAGGTTGAGAATGGAATCCCAACACGATTGAAGCATCTGTCACTACAAGAGGAATGTGATTGATTTGACTGAGTCGATTTATTACAAGACGTCTCACGCTAGCTGACACTGTATTTCTTTGGGGGATCCAACACATTGTTACCACAGGGCCGGGTCACAAACAGTTTCCCCAGATTATTTGTGACTTACACTAACTATTTGCATTATAGTATCTTGTTAGCTTTTTAACACACCTCAATAAGCTTCAGTCAATGCTTCCCTTTCTTGAAGAGATCGGTACGCTTCAAAAATGGTACTCACTTTGTTCCATTGGTAATTCTCATGGAGCAGCAATCGCTTAAAGCAGTGATGCCAAGAGAATTTTGCTCTCTTTATTGAAAAGTAGTGTTGATGTATACCTGAGCTGTGATGTAAAGGTTAAGTTACAAGACTAGCAAGCTAGAAGTCTGGACCATTCATTCCAAATCCCACTATGGCAGCTGAAGAATTTAAATTTCATAGCCCTTGTGATTTTATATACGGAATAATCTGAAATAAAAATAAAATTGCTGGAAATATTCATCAGGTCAGGCAGCACCTATGCAGAGAAAGCATGGATCACTGATAAAAGATTGAGTGAAACATCCTAGATAAGATTTCTTTATTAGTCACACGTACATCGAAACACACAGTGAAATGCATCTTTTTGCATAGAGTGCTCTGGGGGAAGCCTGCAAGTGTCGCCACGCTTCCGGCGCCAACGTAGCATGCCCACAACTTCCTAACCTGTACGTCTTTGGAATGTGGGAGGAAACCGGAGCACCCGGAGGAAACCCATGCAGACACGGGGAGAACGTACAAACTTCTTACAGACAGCGGTGGGAATTGAACCCAGGTCAGCTGGCACTGTAATAGCGTTACGCTAACAGCTACACTACCATGCCTGCGCTACACTACTGTGTATTAAAGGTGCTATATAAATGTAATTCTACCTTCCCCATGTAGTGACCCAGCAGACTATTTGTGGAAGGAAAATAATGAGGACTCACCTGGAACACTTCCTGCCTCCCGTCCTGTTTGGAGGCAGGAGGGTGTAGCTGGTCCATGAATCCTGTTGTGCTTCTCGAGGGGCTTGTCCTTCAGAGGAAGCAGCTTCACTCACCAACAACTGATTAAACATGACATTTTTGTAGGTCATTACCTGCTACAGACAGAGCCATGCTGGGGGCTTGTCTTTCTCATCGGTAGAGAGGCAGAATATTGATGTTGTCGTGGGAACAGCTAATGGTAGGCCGATTGCGTAATCACAGCATGAGGAGTCAGGCTACACTCTACATTCAAATGTGCAAGAGAAAGAGAGAGAGGGGTAGACAGAAAAAGAGAGAAGGAGAGGGGGAAGAAGAGGGGGAAAGAGAGGGAGAAGGGAGAAGGGAGAGAGGGAGAGAGAGAGAAAGAGAGAGAGAGAGAGAGAGAGAGAAGGAGAGTCATACATATTCCAGGGATCAAAATTTTAGAGTAATAGAATTGAATCAGGCCCTTTGGCTCACAATGTCCAAGCCAACCATCCACACTAATCCCATTTATTAGCACTTGATCTACACCCTTCAATGCATTAGCAATTCGAGTGCTTGTCTAGATACATCTTAAGTGTTGTGAGAGGATCTGTCTCCACCAGCCACACAGGCAGTGTGTTCCAGATTTCAACCACCTTCTGGATGAAAAAGTTCTTCCTCAGATTCCCTTTTACCCCTTACAAACCCATGCCCTCAAGTCTTAGATAACTCTTCTAAGGGGGAATGTTTTCTACTATCTACCCCGTCTATACCGGTCCTAATTTTATGTGCCTCTGTCAGGCCCCCACTCAGCCTCCTCTACTTCACGGAAGGCAAACCCAGCCAATGCAGTCTCTCCTCATTCTGAGTTTGAAGAAAGCCAAACTAAAAGTGAGGTCCTGGGGGAGAACAGAATCTCACAGGTCCTATTTACAAAGCTCTGTGAGTCATGTGAAAATAAAATGTAATCTGCCTTGTCTGTGCTCTGCGTATGGTACATACTGTATGACAGTGTGGGAAAGTTGAAAGGGTGACTCAGGAGGATTCATGTCCTTTTAGTATTCTTGCTCACAGACATTTCCTGTGCCTATTTACCGCTGCAAAATCTTGGAGGAAGTGTGGGCTCTGTGGATACAAGGGTGACTGGGGGCGCCAAGAACTGACCGCATCCTTATTCTCATGTTACAAGTGTAATCCAACAACAACCTGCCTTTATTGCAATGCTTCACAAGTGGAAATTAGGCAGAATCCAGCGCTGAGATGGAAATCAGACCAATTTTCATTTGCAGAAACTCCACCAATACAAATCACACTCACTTCAAAACAAAGTCAACTGCCTTGCACTTATATAGTGCTTTGCACCATGTCAAAAATAATTTGCAGCCAATTTCAGTATTGCCACCATTATAACGAAGGCAGCTGGTGAGTAATAATCTCCCACAGTTAGATAATCTTCTTGGTGAAAATTATTGATCAGAACGTTGTTACTTATGTTCCATGTATGACTAATACTAACTAGAGCCTTGGTAATATTTACGCTCTGCAGAAGAGGTATCACAGACTAGCACATTGAGTGATAGCATCATTTTGCATATTTCACAGAAAGAAAAATTAACTGAAGCACTATATTTGATTCTTTTAAAGTGCAATGCATAAATCAAAGGTTTTTAAAAGCTTTAATTGCTTATCCAAAATTGCAACATTAGAACATAATATACATCAAAATGATGATATTTAGCACCAGGTAGTGGTGAATATCATCCTTTCAGGAAGGACTTTTAAAAACCGGATATTTTTGGAGTGTACAAGTAGGAGGCAGGTTAAAAGACAGTCTACCCTGACTAATGCTGACTAACACTTAATCAGTTGTTTCCAGTGTCTAAAACAAAGTCAAAAAAGTCAAAAGTCGAGTTGATTGCCACATGCACAAGTACTTATGTGCACAGGTGCAATGAAAAACTTACTTGCAGCAGCATCACAGGCATGTAGCATCAGATACACAACATACACAAGAAAAACATAAATTACACAAAAATTATACAAGAAAGAACACAATTAGAATGAAAAAAGTCCACTGTGGTGCAAAGTGTAGTCCTTGAGACATCTCCTACATTTATTTAGATCATGGTTGGTCCTGAGCTCAAGTCCACACTCCCATCCAATCACTTTAGGCACCAAACTCCAACTGTTTCCTTAAAGGGCCCAAAAATTTATTGTTATACTCAATGACTCAGGATCTACAGCCATCTGAAGAAGAGAGTGCCAAAAGGATTTGAATGGAAATTTATTTTTTATTGATTTTCCAGGATTTATGATGATTGAAATGAATGGCTTGTTGGGTTGTTTCCCAGCCTTTTATGTACTCTGGTCGGGAGACAGACATGGGCTACCCGGGGTGAGGACAGCAGCTTTCCTTCCCCGAAGGACATTAATAAACCAAGAGGGTTGTTACAACATCACTGATTCTAGTTCCAATTCCCCTGTAAATTCAAGCTTACCTGATTGCTGTCATGGGATTTGAGTTCATGTCACCAAGTCAATAGCACAGGCCTTTGGCTACAAAAAAAAACTTTATCATTATGCTTCTGTATCTCTGAGGTTTATAAGTTTACTTTAACCTAGAAATTTCCTTACCATTTGTACCTGGCTTTTATGAGCAAATAACTTGTAAAAAGTGTTTTGAGAATGTTTTGAAGTGTACCTGTTTACCTACCGTTGAAGTCCCACCCACTGGTAAATTGGAACCAAGCACTTCCGGTCATGATCCACCCTCATGTCGGTGTCATATTCCCATTGCAATTCATGCACGTGAGACATCATCAGCTTCCTGGAACACACTGCATGAGTGGGTGCTCGAGGCAGATACTCTCACCATATTTAAGAAGTATCTAGATCAGCAATCAAGTTGCGAAGGCTTAGAAGACTACTGACCAGTTGCTGGCAAGTGGGATTGGTACAGATGGGTACTTGATGGTCAGCATGGACGTGATGGGCTGAAGGGCCTCTTTCTCTGCTGCATGACTCTATGACTTTATAACTTACATTGTATGTGCTTCTGACCTATTGACAGAAACCAGGTCCAAAGATGAGACTTAAGACCCTTGTTTTGCACTCACTACAAAAAATCAAATCGAGATAAGATATCTTTATTAATCACATGTGCATCAAAACACACAGTGAAATATACCTTTTGTGTCGTGTGTTCTGGGGACAGCCCGCAAGTGTCGCCATGCTTCCAGCACCAACATAGCACGCCCGCAACTTCCTAACCCATATGTCTTTGGAATGTGGGAGGAAACCGGAGCACCCGGAGGAAACACACGCAGACAGTGGGAGAACGTACAAACTCCTTACAGACAGTGGCGGGAATTGAACCCGGGTCGCTGGTGCTGTAATACCATCATGCTAACCACTACACTATTGTGCCTGCCCACACAGCAAGTCTTGAAATGCATTTGATTTAAAGGGTCCCCTCTGGACCCATTGCTAGAGCTTCACCGACTGCCTCACATTAATTCACAGTGTTGCCCTTTGGCAGCCAGGCAGCACTGACAAACATCTCAACATCTGTGCACAAGATGCTTCAAACAATGGCTCCGATGATTGTAATGGAGAGGTCTGATCATGCCATGGACTTCAATTGACCCACTCCATCACATTGCATCATCTCACTACACCCTTCCCCTTCTGATTTCCCTTCATCCTGTCAATCCCAACCCCCAACCCTCTCCGTTTTCTCTCATGGATGCAGCAGCCTATTTAGCTCCCATGGGGAGCTCACTTTAATAATGGGCAGGATGCAAATCATACACAGCTGCAGTCTCCACAGCTGTCGGTGAATGTGTGGGTCATGTTCTGCCGCTTCTAAAGGGGAAAAACCACAGTAATGATTTCTTTAGGTGAGGATGCCCTATTTTTATGCTTTACTGTCATCGGTAATCCCTGATTTGTCATTTGGTCAAAAACACAGCACCATTTAACAGGCAAAAAAAACAATTTCCCTGCTCTTGAATTCACTTGTTGCTGGGATCCTCTGCAAAGTGAATTTTACCCTCAGGCAGGAAAAGTTAATCAGAATTTCACACCAGTAAAGAGGAGCTTATCGGTTTTGAGCATTCTAACTGAAAATGTTTATCGGCCATTCTCCCTCTGTATAATTAAGCTTGATTTCCTTTACTTGTGTACGAGTCCAACAATCACAATATTGGAAGGTTTCATTGATTTTGCTAAGATAGAGTGAAACATGTTTGTAAAGAGACCTATTATCTCAAATGTCCTCATTAAATCAATGGTGTAGTTGTACCTTTTTGTCATTGTTCAAGAATAATAGAAGACCAGAAGGATCTTGGTGTGCATGTACAGAGATCGCCAAAGAACTTGTGACAGGTAAATAAGGTGGTTAGCACGGCATTCACAATACTTGCCTTTATTGGCCGAGATGTAGGATACAAGAACAGAACGGTCACAGTTTGTGCACCATGTACAGTCCTGGTCACCACATGACAGGAAAGAAGTGAACTGGAAAGTTGTCAGGGCTGGCAGATTCTAGCTCTGAGGAGAGGCTGTCCATTTTAGGGTTATTTTCTGTGGAGAAGGGAAGAGTGAGTGAAGATTTAAGTGAGTATTAATATTATGAGAAGCTAAAGAGGGTAAGTAGAAAGAACTGACCAGAATAGGGGGCACCTGGATTTGAACCAGGGACCTCTTGATCTGCAGTCAAATGCTCTACCGCTGAGCTATACCCCCAGTAATTTTTTTCCTTATGATAAGTCAATATAAAGGAAGGCTAACTATCATTATTTCAATCAATTGAAATGGATTTCCCCATTTACTTGAGCCCAGGGCTAGAATTTTGACTTGGAAAGTTTATACCTAAATCATAGAGTAGTCAGGATGTACAGCCTTCCTCAATTTACAAAAGGGATACAATTGATAAAATGTCTCATTAAACAAAAGTTTGTAAATCTGAAAAGCTGAGTGAAATGCTTTATGGACATTTTGCTACTGTGTATTCCTCTGTGTGGAGAGTAACAAAAAATAAATGTGTCAAATGCATGTTCCCCAACCAGTCAATGGTGCTAGAGCAAGTATTCATAAATTGAGGAATACCTGTATTCACTCAAAATCACTAAGGGAGAAAAGTGCCAAAGAAAGCAGTTATATAAACACGCCATTCTATGCACAGCTCTGGGCTCCAAAGATTAGATCTGAACCTATCAACTCCCACCCCCTTTCTGGCAGCCGTACTTAGTAGAAGAAAGAATCAGAGAATCAGCATACCAGAATTGTATTCAGAATCAGCACATTACTGATATATGTTGTGAAATTCGTTGTTTTGCAGAAACAGCACAGTGCAAGACATAAAAATTACTATAAATTACAAAATAAATAATTAGTGCAAAAGAAGGAATAACAAGGTAGTGTTCATGGGTTCACGGACCATTCAGAAATCTGATGGCGGAGGGAAAGAAGCTGTTCTTAACCCTAACCAGTAGTTGCAGTGTCAACAACAAGGGTTATCGCAGTAAAGTGAGCTCAAAACAGGTGAAAGATCTGTTTTTATTGAGTCATGAAATCATCAAAAATCATGGGTGTTAGCAAAAATCAGAACAATTTGTGACCTTGATGATTAAATCTCAGCCCTACCTATTGTCAATATTAACCAATGAAATTTATTCCCTTTTCATGGAACTCATCAGTGCAGAATAAGACAAGGAACCAAACCAGTCCTGCAGAATCACAGGATGGGTTACAAAACAGAGGCCACTCAGTCCATCAGTTTCATACCAGCTCTTGTGTAAGGGCAATTCAGCTAGCTGTACATTCCACACCTGAGCTGCTCACAATGTAAAGAACTTTCTCTTTATGTCACTTTTGGCTCTTTTACCAATCACCTTTAATCTCTGACACCTGGTTCTTGGACAATGTTAGTAACAACATTTAAAAGACAGTTGGACAGGTACATGGATAGGAAGAGTTTAGAGGGAGATGGGCCAAACGCGGGCAAATGGGGCTAGCTTAGCTGGACATCTTGGTCAGTATGGATGAGTTGGGCCGAAGGGCCTGTTTCCGTGCTGTATTACTCTATGACTGTATGACCCTTTGCCCATGAGGTCAATCCCTCTCTATCTATTTCTGTCTATATCCTTAATGATTTTAAATACCTCTGTTAGACCTCTCAGAACGTTGACTGTTCCAAGGAGAACAATTCCAGTTTCCCCAATCTATCCACATTCTTGGAATCATTTTGGTAATCACTTTTGGACCATCTCCAAAGCCTTCACACCAATTCTAAAGAGTGGCACCCACGACACAATACTCCAGTTCTGACTGAGCTCTTGATCGAGAGAAGAAACCATGAGGGACCTTTCATGACATACTACTTGCAGAACCGTGACCTTTGGTTTATATTACTTGTCATTTTTTCCTCCAAAATGCAACACTTTGCACTTCTCAGCATGAAACATTATCTGCCCTCTGTTCACCCTTTGCACCAGACTGCCTTTCTATCATTGAAGTCTCTTGCAATTCCCCTCACAGTTTACTACACTTCCAAGTTTGCGTCATTTGGATATTTTGCCTTGTATGCCTATGTCCGAGTCAATTAATAAAAGTAGCAGTCTTCATACTGAGAGAACTTTACTACATCGTTCTCTCCAGTACTAAAAGTAACCTTTCTGTACCATTCTTTTTCCTGCTACATGGACAATTTTCTATCCATGCTGCTACAATACCTTTTTCTCCCTGGGTATTAATCTTGATGAAATACCTAACACGGGGCACTTTATCAAACAGATTTTGGAAGTCCATATGTATCACATCCATTGCATTTCCCTCAATGACTGAGCAAAAATTTTTATCAAGTTAGTTGAATGTGATTTGCCTTAAAAACAAATCACTGATGAATCCACACATCCAGACAACTGCTACTTCTGTCCTTCGAGCCTCTCCAATGGTTCCTGGCCAATCTTCTAGTCCATTTTCCAGTCTGATCCCCATATTCCTTCAGTTCAAAAATATATTGGTCTGCCTACAATTTATTCAAGGTAAAGTCAATGAATGGACACCTGTGTTAAAGTATTGGACAGAGGAAGTCTATACAGAGAGGTTCAGTGTTCACCACCAATATCACCGGCTGCCACTTCAAGGCTTTTGTATTACTCATGTTTCCTTAGTAAACACACGTCTGTCTCTTGCAACTACATCTCCAGCAATGGAGGGACACACCACTCCCAAATTATCAGGATCTGCTGAGTCACCCTGCATTCACTGGCAGCACTTGTGAAATGACAGGGACTTATTAATAAACATTTATTAGTAACTTAGAGTTTTGCTTATGAAAAGATCTCCTTAAAATAAATTATGAAATAGTTTCACAGTTATGCATGAATGCAGTGCAAGCACAGAGAGTTCCTGTGACCTGTATAAAGCAGACTCAACAAATGCTTCAGACATTCAGCAGTACACTCTGTGAATGGTTGCTTAAGCCATCATATTCATTTAGGAAATAATAAGATGCATCTCTAATCAAAATAATTTTCAGTAGCTTTGTTCAAGTTTTGGTTTAGTAAATGTCATGTAACTACAAGGTAGTTGGATTTGCCGATATTGAATCATCAATGGAATTAAGGATAGTGAAATCTTTATTGTTTAGAATCATGAAAATCAGCAATCAGATTTAATCTCCTGCCAGTCTTGTCATCATGGCATCCATGGTTTACTTTAGCATGACATCTCACATGCTATGAAAAACACGACGATGCTGGAGGAACTCAGCAGGCTGGGCAGCATCCATAGAGAAAAGCAGGCGGTCAATGTTTCGGGTCAGGACCCTTCTTTAAGACTGAAGATAGGAAAAGGGGAAGCCCAATATATAGGAGGGAAAAGCAGAGCAGTGATAGGTGGACAGAAGAGGGGAGGCGGGGTGGGCACAGGGTGGTGATAGGTAGATGCAGGTAAGAGACAGTGATGGGCAGGTGCGGGGGAGGAGGAGAGAGCAGATCCACTGGGGGATGGGTCAAAGGTAAGAAGAGAGAGGAAAAAAAAGTAGAAAAAAAGAGGCTAGGAAAGGGAAGAAGAGAAGCATGGTGGTGGGGGGGGGGGCGTGGTATTGTGGGGAAGGGGGGTGAGAGTAGGAGAATTCAATATTCATGCCCTTAGGCTGCTGGTTCCAAGATGGGAAATGAGGAGCTGTTCCTCCAGTTTGTGCTTGGAATTCTCCTGGCAGTGGAGCAGGCCGAGGACTGACATATCAGTGATAGTGAACAGGACCCCACCACCAAACATATCTTCCCCTCCCCACCCCTTTCTGCCAACGATTCTTCTCCTCCATATCACATGTTATCTTCCCTTCTCTCCTTAGGCGGTCCACTGAGATCGGAAATGACTTGCTTCCACTCTGGTTTTGTGGATTCTGAGGTTGCCAATGAATCCAGTGTGGAAACAGTAGACTCCTTCACGGATGGGAAGGAGGTGGCTGACAGGATGGGTCGATGGGTAGTTTTTGAGTTGATGTACTCCTTCCACCATTGACGCAGGGCCCGACACATGACTTTGAGGTTCTCAGTACCATCCTGAATGCTCCTTCTCCACTTTGAGCAGGCAGGGGCCAGAGATTCCCGGGAGCCGATGGGGATGTTACATTCCTTCAAGGAGGTTTGAACAAATCTCTGAAACTCTTCCTCTGTCTGGTAAACTCTTCTCCTGATAGAGCCTGGAATAGAATGTCTGTGATGTCAGGCGTACAAGTGATGTGGCCTGCCCAATGTAGCCAACTGCTATATTCTGCTATATAACGCTATATTCTGCATTCTGTTATAGGTTTTTCATTTGCACTCCCTCGATGTACTTATGTTGTGAAATGATCTGTATAGATAGCAAGCAAAACAAAGCTTTTCGCTGTATCTCGGTACATGTGACAATAATAAACCAATTACCAACTACCAACTGAATGTGCCTGATACTAGCCAATAGGTCTGCAAAAAAGTCAATCTCAGAGAAGACAAGGCAAGTCAAACAAGGCTGCATCTTTCCCCAACACTTTTCTCAGTCATTTCACCATCTAAGTGGAGCTAATTTTCAGAACTAATGGGAAATTGTTCAACCCCCAGTGACTCCATTCCATGGCCAAAGTCATCTGAACTTCAGTGGTCAAATTGCAGTATGATCCCACTGAGAAACTTGAGGTCCAACTTGTTCACTGAAGCATACAAGAGGATGGGCCTTACATTCAACATCCTCAAGATGAAGGTTGTCCATCAAACTGCCCCTGCTCCATCACACTGGCCTTTGAACATAAAGAATTATGCCAAGGTCCCAGCAAACATCAATCACATCCAATACCTTGGGAGGAGGATCTCACCAAAGGCAGATATTAATGATGGAATTCACCATCAGCTTCAAGGAACCAACACAGCCTTTGGTTAAGTGAGGATATTTTGCTTTACCTCATCTATCCTCTAATCGTTCTATCAATTACTTTAAAACTTGGTTTTTGACCTCTCTGCTAAAGGAAATTGGTCTTCCTGTTTATGCTGTCTAGGCCTCCCATGGCTCTGTACACCTTAAATAAATCTCCCCTCAGCTCCGCTTTTCCAAATAAAATGGGCCCAGCTCATCCAATGTTTCCTCAGCTGCAACTTCTAGTCCTGGCAACATCAAAAACCGAAGGATTCTCTGCATTGTGGTTAAGCTACTGGAAGTGGTTACAGGTCAGGCAATTGATCTGCAGGTGTGAGTTTGAATCCCAGCATGGCTTCTGTGAATTCAAACTGAAATAAAGCTGGAATGAAGAGCCCATGGTGAGCATGAAGCTTGTGGCTTGTTGTAGAAACTCACCTGCTACATCAATGTCCTTCAGGGGAGGAGAGTTTGCTGATTTTACCTGATGTGGCCTATCTGTGACCATGATCAGACATCTTAATTTCATTCTAAAAACAGAAAATGCTGGAAACTCTCAGCAGGTCGGGAAGCATCTGTGGAAGATGAAACAGAGTTGACATTTCAGGTCACTGACTGTTCATCAGATAACACCATGTTGGTGTTTCCAGCATTTTCTGTTTTTTTAATTCCAAATTTCCAACATCTGCAGTTTTTGTTTATTTTTGTTTATTCACTTTGAATGGGCCCAGGCAGCCAGTCCAGCTCAGGGGCAAATGGGGATGGGCACTAAATGCTGGTGAAGCCCACACTGGGTAAGAGGAAGAGGATGAAGCTGTCGTAATCAGGTGTTGTCAGAAACTGGAGTGATGAGAGGGTCGCTGGATGAACAGAACCTGATGCAAATACTCCTGTGGAGGTACAATTACACATCAGATTACAGTCACTACCACAGGGACAGACCCTGTTCAAGATCTGCAGTCAGGATACTGCCTTAAGTAATTTTATTACTCGAGAAAGCATCTTCACCCACCCCCCACTCCCACAACCTTTCCCACTTTAAAACCACTGTGAATGTTCTGATCTGACACTGTTCTCTGACATAAAAAGTAACAGCTGTGCCAACAACTGAAGGGTGGGGGGATTTGACTTGCCCTAGACGTCTGCAAAGGAAATGTATTCTCAACGGGCATCATCTGGATGAACTTACCCCAGTGACAGTGTTGACAAGCTGTACACTGTTATTGCACCTGACAGCTCCTGAATTGAATGATGCCACCAGTTTGATTTCATTACCTGCGGAAACACGGCTCAACGTGGCGGGAATTATCACCAACCTTCACTTAAAATCAAAGTGGTGGGATTGGGTGCTGGGATTTCAGAAATTAAAAAAAAAACAAGAGCTTGTCCTGTGTATTATTTTCTTGGGATTATAAACCTGGCCACTTCATGTTGGTCTTAAATTACATCGAGCTGTCTTGCTTTAACCTTTCGTGCTGTTTGCATAATAAATAGAGCATACATTTATATCTGACCCAGTAGCTGCACTGACAGTTGGCTGGGTGTGATAGATTAGATTGCAGCATTTTTCTAGCTCACGAAATCTCTACTTTCAGCATTACAAGAGTAAACTCCTTTAATGTATCATTAAAAGCGAGTGCTTTAAATCGTCAGTCCATATTGTAGAGGAAATAGGTAAAGGAAAAGATATAAGGCCCCTTTAGTCTGCTCCACTACTTAATAACATTATTGTTAATATTAGAACCATAGAAAATTTATGAAGCAGTTAGAGACCATTCAGCCCATTGTATCTGTACATCAACTCCACTTTCCTGCCTCATTCTTGTATCTGTTGGGTCCAAAAGTCCAGCACACTTTTTCTCCAAATGGTCACAAACCCTGAAGTAGTAAAAGGCCCTGCAAACTGGACTAGCTTAGATGGGAATCTTAATTGGCACGGACCAGTTGGGCAGAAGGGCCTGTTTCCGTGCTGTATGACTCTATGACTCTATAACTGAGGGAGTTGGAGGCACCACCTTTTGGTTGAGACTTCAAACCCAAAGCCCCGTCTGCCCTCTCAGGTGGATGCAAACGATGCCACAGCACTTATTCTGAGTGCTCCCTGGTGTCCTGGCCAATATTTATCCCTCAGTTAACATTTGTTTTTACAAGGAAAGCAGAATATTTGGACATTACCACATTGCTGTTTGAGGGAGCTTGCTCTGCACAAATCGGCTGCTATGTTTCCAAAATTACAACAATTCAAAAATACTTCATTGGTTCACAAGATCACAAGATCACAAGACAAAGGAGCAGAAGTAGGCCATTCGGCCCATCGAGTCTGCTCCAAAGAAAGCAAAGGGTAAAAGAAAAAGAAAAGGGAAATGAGAAATGGGGGAATGTCCATGAGCAAAAAAAACTATTCCTTTCTAGCCCCAATTTCCGGCCTTATCCCCATATCCCTTGATACCTTGACTAATTAGATAACTATCTATCTCTCTCTTAAATGCCTCCAATGATCGGGCCTCCACTGCTGTATGTGGCAAAGAATTCCATAAATTCACTACCCTCTGGCTAAAGAAATTTCTCCTCAACTCTGTTTTAAACCTGTACCCTCTAATTCTAAGATTGTGCCCTCTGGTCCTGGACTCGCTCACCAAGGGAAACAGCTTGGCCACATCTACTCTGTCCAGTCCTTTCAACATTCTAAATGTTTCTATGAGGTCCCCTCTCATTTCTTCTGTACTCCAGTGAGTACAGTCCAAGAGCCGACAAATGCTCATCATATGTAAGCCCTTTCATTCCAGGAATCATCCTCATAAATCTCCTCTGAACCCTCTCCAACATCAGCACATGTTGATTAAACACAAGGACAATAATCCAAGAATTGCAAAATACTTTTTATTTATTGGCTTTTTATTGCATTTTACAAAATCATATTCAAAGCATATTTCAACATAGAAGATTCCCTATTCCCATGCTTTGATTTGTATCCCATTATTAATTCATTGATTCAAGGATGTTTTGTTGTATTCTTTCTCAATGTTGGTGTCACTGGCAAGATCAGTATTTATTGCTCTTCCTCAATTCCTCTTGTGCTTCGTGGCTTGCTGGGATGTTTCAGAAGGCAGTTAAGTCACCCATATTCTGGAGTCACTTACAAACAAATAAATTGGTGAATTGGTTTATTATTGTCACATATACCCAGGTAGAGTGAAAAACTTTGTTTTGCATGCCATCCATACAGGTCATTTCGTCACTTCAGTACACTGAGGTAGTACAAGGGAAAAGCAATAACAGAATGCAGAATATTCTGTTACAGTTACAGAGAAAGTGCAGTGCAGGCAGACAATAAGGTGCAAGGCCATGACGAGGTAGATTGTGAGGTCAAGAGTCCATATTATCGTACAAGAGGTCCGTTCAATAGTCTTATAACAGTGGGATAGAGGCTGTCCTTGAGCCTGGTGGTATGTGCTTTCAGGCATTTCTATCTTCTGCCTGATAGGAAGGGGGATAAGAGAGAACACTGGCTGGGTGGGGTCTTTGATTATGTTGGCTGCTTTACTGAGGCAGTGAGAAATGTAGACAAGAGTCCATGGAGGGGACGCTGGTTTCCTCGATGTGCTGAGCTGTGTCCACAACCCTCTGTGGTTTCTTGCCGTCTCAGGCAGAGCAGTTGCCATACCAAGCCATGATGCATCTGGATAGGATTCTTCCTAAGGTGCATCACTAAAAATTGGTGAGCATCAATGGGGACATGACAAATTTCTTTAGCGTCCTGAAGAAGCCAAGGTGCTGTTAACCAATCCAGGTTAGGAAGCCATTTTTCATCACCCAAATGAATAATGACCCAATAGAAACAGGAAATACTGGAAACACTCAGCAGCTCAGGCTGTATCTGTGAAAAGAAAAGCAAAGTTAACACCTCAGATCACAGGTTCTTTGTCGGAACTGGATAAGAGAGAAAACAAGTTGGTTTTAAGTTGCAGAGAGGTTTGAAGACTTGTTTAAAAGATGTACTTAAAATTAACATTTTCTCATTGTCATAGTTCTGACAAAGGTCTTCAACCTGTAACAATAACTGTTTCCCTTTCCACAGATGCTGCCTGACCTGCTGAGTGTTTCCAGCATTTTCTGGTTTTATTTCAGATTTCCAGCACCCACAATTTTTTTTGATTTTCAACATCAATGAACCAAATGGATTTTTTACGATAATCCAACACTTTTAAGATCTCATTAGGTCTACTAACTCTTAAATTCCAGACATTTAAAATAGAGAATTTTCTATTTTTGACAGAAGAACCCACTTTTGCCTAGAAAGTGAAATTCACCCTTTTTGGAAATTCGAATTCACACCTAATGAGAGCTGAGTTTAACGCTATTTTTGGGTAACCTGTAAAAAAGGGACACTGGCCTTAAAAAAAGGACTAAGGGGTTGTTTTGGATGGTTTTCATCTTGAATGGTGCACAAATGATTTATCTGCATGGTCCCTCTCTGCAGAGCTCACAGCTGGAGTGCTGTTGCCACACTGATTGGTCACTGGGAGGTGAGTTACACCTTACTGGATATTCCCTATGGCAGGCATAGTACAGCAGCAGTAAAGGTTTCCAATGGAGGTGAGAGAAGACATGGTGGGGAGTGGTTGATATAGCACTCTGCTGTGTGTCTGTGAGTTTTCAAGCCATGGTGTGGTCCACTGGGCACCTTAGCCATGAGTTGCTCCAAGCTTCTGCAAAGTATGGGCTTATCAAGAGGCCGATGGTCACACCGTCTTGCACTGAGGTGCCTAATACAGGAATTCCACCACCATTGCCTGCATCCTGGGGGAAAAAGACAGCACAGAAAAAATGGTATTGGTATTGTTATTGGTTTACTATTGTCACTTTGACCGAGGTACAGTGAAAAACTTGTCTTGCATACCGATTGTACAGGTCAATTCACTACACAGTGCAGTTACATTGAGTTAGTACAGAGTGCATTGAGGTAGTACAGGTAAAAACAATAACAGCACAGAGTAAAGTGTCACAGCTACAGAGAAAGTGCAGTGCAATAAGGTGCAAGGTCACAACAAATGAGTCAGGAAGGGGCTGTACATAAATCATCCACATACCAGCAGGGACCCTTTAATTTTCATCGCTTTTGCAAGGGGTCATAGATTAAGACAGCACAGAAACAGGCTCTTCGGCCCAACTCATCCATGCCAACCAAGGTGTCACCTAAGTTAGTCCCATTTGCCCCTGCTTGGCCCATATCCCTCTAAACCTTTCCTATCCATGTATTTATCCAAATGTCTCTTAAATGTTGTTATTGTACCTGCCTCAACCACTTCCTCTGGCAGCTCGTTCTACGTGTGCACCACCCTCTGCATGAAGAAGTTGCCCCTCAGGTCCCTTGTAAATCTTTCCCCTCTCACTTTCAAGCTATGCCCCCTAGTCCCTTTCCCTGGAAAAAAGACTGTGTACCCTATCTATGCCTCTTATGATTTAATACACCTCTATAAGGTCACCCTTCAGTCTCCTATTCTTCTAGGAATAAAGACCTATCCCAGCCAGGAGAAACAAAGGACTGCAGATGCTGGAATCTGATGAAAAACACAATGATGTTGGAGGAACTCAGCAGGCCAGGCAGCATCCGTGGAGAAAAGCAGGCGGTCAATGTTTTGGGTCAGGACCCTTCTTCAGGACTGAAGATAGGAGAAGGGGAAGCCCAATACATAGGAGGGAAAAGCAGAGCAGTGATAGGTGGACAGAAGAGGGGAGGTGGGGTGGGCACAGGGTGGTGATAGGTAGATGCAGGTAAGAGATAGTGATAGGCAGGTGCAGGGGAGAGCAGATCCACTGGGGGATGTGTCAAAGGGTAAGGAGGAAAAAGAGGGGTAGCAAAAGAGAGAGAGACTAAGAAAGAGAAGAAAGGAAGAGGCACGGTTGGATGTGTGTGTTGGAGGGGGTGGGCGGAGCAGTGTGGTGTGGGGATTACTTAAAGTGGGAGAATTCGATGTTCATGCTTTTAGGCTGCAAGGTTCCAAGAAGGAAAATGAGGAGCTGTCCCTCCAGTTTGCGCTTGGAATTCTCCTGGCAGTGGAGGAGGCCGAGGACTGACACATCTGTGATAGTGTGGGAGGGGGAGGGGGAGGGGGAGTTCCTAGCCTGTCCAACCTCTCCCTGTAACTCAAGCCCTCGAGTCCTGGCAACACCCTCCTAAATCTTCCCTGCACTCTCTCCAGCTTAATGACGTCTTTCTTAATAACAGGGTGACCAAAATTGTACACAATTCTGCAGGGTTTGCACTTCGTTTTACTGTGAGTGAAAAGCACAGATCATCACAGAGCATCTTAAGTAGCCAGTTTCCACAGGTGCACAGCCGATGACATTATTAGATGGTGTAGAGCAAAGGTCAGGAGCTTTAAGGTGAATCACACCTTTTGGCATCTAGGCCAATTTCCAACAGACTCTCTTAGCCTGGAATGTAATGTGGCTTTTATCTACAAATCATGCATACTAACCATGTGCCAATGGGTCCAATCTCCCACCTGTTGTATCCTTAAATTAAATGTACAAGGGACCAGATTTGCTTTGATAGATCCCAGGGAGGGTCATTGTGTTCCTTGTGCTGGGTGATCAAAGCAGACAGAGGTCACCCACAGAGTTAAGAACCATGGCAGAGAAGAAACCAGGGAAATGTTGGCAGCTCCACGCTCCCTGACCCTCCGGCTTCGTTCAAGTTAAAACAAAAACACACAGGATAAATTCCATCCTTATTATTTTCTTTTCCAGCTCTGGAAGCGAGTGCCAAGCAGACAACACTGCCGGGAGCGAAATATATGAGCAGAGTGAGTGAGACAGATGACAAACCTCATTTAAATCTAAAAGCTTGGGTTTATTTTTTTCCAAAAATAAAATGCATAATTACCATTAATAAGTAAGAAGGATAAGGCAGGGTATAGCAGCCCTGCTCTCTGCCACAACACTCCGGGAATAAGCCTTGGAAACTTTTCATTACCTCAGCAAGCCGTGGAGATAATGATTTGTATCGGTCTGTGACTACTGAGTGCTTTTAATTGCTCCACTAGTATTTTTCATCTTGCTCAGCCCATCGTGTCTAAGATTATACTGGAAGGCTCTCTCTTCTCTTTCCGTCCTCTCTCTCTGTTCTCAGTCCCCCTCCTTTCTCTCTGTCCCCTCTCTCTTCTCACTGTCCCCCTCACTGTCCCCTCTCCCCCCTCACTGTCCCCTCTCCCCCCTCACTGTCCCC
Organism: Pristis pectinata; assembly: GCF_009764475.1. Classification (NCBI taxonomy): domain Eukaryota; kingdom Metazoa; phylum Chordata; class Chondrichthyes; order Rhinopristiformes; family Pristidae; genus Pristis; species Pristis pectinata. The sequence continues at coordinate 7,157,022 of NC_067429.1, forward strand.
TCTCCCCCCACTGTCCCCCCTCCCCCCTCACTGTCCCCTCTCCCCCCCACTGTCCCCCCTCCCCCCCCACTGTCCCCTCCCCCTCACTGTCCCCCCTCCCCCTCACTGTCCCCTCTCCCCCTCACTGTCCCCCTCCCCCTCACTGTCCCCTCCCCCCTCTGTCCTCTCTCCCCCCTCACTGTCCCCTCTCCCCCTCACTGTCCCCCTCCCCCCTCACTGCCCCTCTCCCCCTCACTGTCCCCTCTCCCCCCCCACTGTCCCCTCTCCCCTCACTGTCCCCCTCACTGTCCCCTCTCCCCCCACTGTCCCCTCTCCCCCTCACTGTTCCCCCTCCACCCCCACTGTCCCCTCTCCCCCTCACTGTCCCCTCCCCCCCTCACTGTCCCCTCTCCCCCTCACTGTCCCCCCTCCCCCCCACTGTCCCCTCTCCCCTCACTGTCCCCCCTCATTGTCCCCTCTCCCCCCCACTCTCCCCTCTCCCCCCTCACTGTCCCCCTCCCTCACTGTCCCCCCTCCCTCACTGTCCCCCTCCCTCCCTCACTGTCCCTCCCTCCCTCACTGTCCCCTCTCCCCTCACTGTCCCCCTCCCCCCCTCACTGTCCCCCCCTCACTGTCCCTCCCTCCCTCACTGTCCCCCTCCCTCACTGTCCCCCCTCCCTCACTGTCCCCCTCCCTCCCTCACTGTCCCTCCCTCCCTCACTGTCCCCCTCCCTCCCTCACTGTCCCTACCCCCTCACTGTCCCCTCTCCCCCCTCACTGTCCCCTCTCCCCTCACTGTTCCCTCTCCCCTCTCTGTCCCCTCTCCCCCCTCACTGTCTCCTCTCCCCCTCACTGTCCCCTCCCCCCTCACTGTCCCCTCCCCCCTCACTGTCCCCTCTCCCCCCTCACTGTCCCCTCTCCCCCTCACTGTCCCCCCTCCCCCTCACTGTCCCCTCTCCCCTCTCACTGTCCCCTTTCCTTTTCCTCCCCATTCTTCTCTTTATTCGCTCTGTTCTCAGTCCCCCTCCTCTCTCTCACACCCACTCCCCTTTCTCGCTTTTCCTTCACTCTCCTCATCCCCCCCTCTCTCTCTCCTGACAACCTCTCTATTTTCTGCTCCTCTCTCCTTCTGTCTCTCGAAGCCTCTCTTTTCTTTCTCACACCTCTCCCCTGCCTGCCTTCCCCTCATACTCCCTTCTCTCCCTCTCTGTAGATGGAGGAAGACCATATAGCACTGGACAAAACACGTTACTGTCAGTCAGCCTTAACACAGATTGCAAATCGAAGCTACATCAAAAACCACATTGTGATGCTGGTTATTCTGCCCTGCACGGTTTGAATGCACGGCTCATCGCTGTGACAGACACCGCCTTTCATCTCTTACTGCGTAAGACAATAATTAGAACATTGTTCCTTCCTTTTGACATATAAAATCGAGGAAATGAGACCTGTTTGTGCTGGAGATTCGCCTAAGGAGCAGAAGAGATCAGGGAAAATAAAATGTAGCGATTACATGTTGTTGAGTTTGGGGTTTAATGAGCTGCAGGTTGTTCAAGGAAGAAAGTATGAGGAGAGGACCAACGTTGACACTCGAAAATGGTGCAAAGTGTTTTGATTTCAACGCTGTGAAATTAATCACCCTGCCTTCCTGCATTCGCTCGATTTGCCAAACACAAGGACCCTGCGTAAATGGATTACTTTGAATGCGGTGCCTTAGGAACAAATCAGGTTGGGAATTCAGAACGAGGAGGGTTCAGGCGGAATCATTCACCAACTATAAGACTGTACAAAACATACAAGTCTTCCGCCTCCAGTGCCTTGGAGGAAGAGTGTGGGGATAGCACTAATTGATTGCTCTTTCAAAGAGCCAAGACGTTTGTGATGGGCCAACTAGTTTACTGTTGTCCTGTAAGATTCTGTCATGGGTTCCAAGATTAAAGCTTGCACCTGGTCTACATGGAGATAAAGATTCCTTCATTTCTTGTCGGCTGAACTGGAGGTGATGGGAGAAGTACTGGGGTCACCGAGAAAGTGACTTCTAAACAAGTGGGAATGGGTTTTGTGGGCAGCAATGAAATGAGGGTGCTTGGCCTAACTGGGGAATGGGATTGCTCTGAGAGCAGGCTTGGTGGGCTGAATGGCCTTCTTCTAAGTTATAAGGTAACATGAATTAAAATATGACTTCTAACGATCTCAGTGTTGAGAACGTTACCTTTTCCTACCATGTTTGCTGCTGGGTGTCAGTACCAAGGCATCCCTGGCATCCAGTCACTAAGGCTGTGTCACTAGGGTAACCGAACATCAAATCACAATAAAGAAAACTCACAGCTAGCAAACCAGGAAGGAAAAAGAGCAATTTTCCACCAACATTTTAAACATTTTACTGTGTGTGAAATTAAGACTGGACCAGACACATTAAATTAAGATAGAAACTGAAATATCATAAATCAACTTAAAGTAGCAAAGTAGTTTTCATTATTTTAAAATTTATTATATTTCAAAATATTTAGTTGAGGGAATTGCAATCCACATGCGTTAGATTAGACCAGAAGGCTTATAAGTGGTAATTCTGATATGACTTTAAACTTTGAACAGTGACAGCAGTCCGTAATTACCTGAAGTTCTTGACAAATCACTGATCTGTGGAGATGACGCATAAACAGATCACCCTTCGAAGGAGCAGGGAATCAGTGACGGCAGCTTTTGGATTTTAACGGTACATGTGGGTCCTCCAGCTCCTGAGGTTTCAGGCGGGTAATGATACCAACCACTGAACGTTTCACTGTCAATGCAAATGATGGCCATAGTTAAACTCCATCGGTAAGCTGCCTGAAAGTAGGTTGTAAATGGAGCACTTGAATACAATGTTGCTCTTAGAATATAAGTTCTGCTATCTGGAATGTGTCGGATTTGACTGGCACTGGTTAGACAAGTATACAGCTCAGCTGCAGTTCTCCCTCAGTGCAATCCCAGTGTTGACCTGTTTGTTCCCTCAGTGGTGTCCCAAAGTCGGCCCAGGTACTCCATCGGTCCTGTCCCAGTATTGGCCCGGTTGCTCCCTTGTTGCTGTCTCAGTGTTGGGTCTGGCTGCTTCCTTTTAATTGCCAATTACTGGAGTGCATCATTTAGTGAAGTGTAGGATAATTGGGCTTTTACTGCAATTAAAGATTTTGTTAGATAATTGTACCTCTAACTTAGTTTTAATGAAGAGGTGGAATAATCCCCTGGAGAAGGTGGTGGATTCGGGGCTAACGCCCGTGACTGTCTTGACCCCAGTCAAGAGGATAGGCTGTCCTGGAAAGCAACAAGGTTTTATCAACTCTCCGACGAAGTGAGTCCCTACTCCCTGGATTCAGCATCCTGCTGGATTTCATCCTAGATTCCAGAGTTTTCCACACACTGGGATTGTTGGAAGTAGGGTTTGAATTGAACACAGGCTTGATCCTGTAATATACAGCAGCTAAAAATCCCAACCCTTCATTCCACCAAGTTCTAGCATCTGAACAGACTTAAACAGGGAATGTCACACTGACTGATATCTAGACAAAACCCCTTGCTAATTTCATTTATATTCTGCTGTTTATCTTTCTTCTCTTTGCAATTCTTACAGATCACCAAGGTCTGTTCGTGAAGTTTCGGCATTAATCCAGAGAGTGAACAACTATTCAGCCCACTGCTCCAGATAGTTCAGAGCCACAGTGACCAGAAAGATCCCAGATTCACAAGAACTCAAGGTTCAGGAGAGGTTGGCCAGGCTAGGTCTTTATTCCTTGGAACGTAGGAGAATGAGGGGCGACCTCATAGAAGTGTTTAAAATTATGAGAGGCATAGATAAGGTGGACGGTAACAGTCTTTTCCCCAGGGTAGGGGAGTCCAAAACTAGGGGACATGGGTTTAGGGTGAGAGGGGAAAGATTGAAAAGGAACCTGAGGGGCAACTTTTTCATGCAGAGGGTGGTGAGTATATGGAACGAGCTGCCAAAGGAAATGGTTGAGGCAGGTACAACAGTATCATCTAAGACACACTAGGAGAGGTACGTGGAGGGGCGGGGCTTGGAGGGATATGGGTCGAATGCAGGAAATTGGGACTAGCTGGGTGGGCACTGTGGTCAGCATGGGCTGGTTGGGCCAAAGGGCCTGTATCCATGCTGTATTGCTCTATGGCTCTATGACAATGACCGATGAAATAGGAACCAAAGTATGCTACCTCAGTTGACAAGCCTATTTGATATTTGGTCTGTCCTGGTTCAGGCTTGAGTTGTGAACTACTGCATCTAGCATCTGTGCCCCAGCCATGGGATATGATAATGAACCATGGACCCATTTGAGGTCATTATACTGGTCAATGATGCTGGGATGCGAGTGACTCTGAACATCCAGTGACAGCAAGAAGTATCGTCAGTTGCCCTGCTTCTCATGGTGAATAAACATGAGGGAAATGGCCACCCCCACAGGAAATGGATGCCTGGAGCATCTTAAAAGGGCAGGCTACTCCTTGTGCAAAATGTCTGAGAAAATGATTTGAATTCATGACTCATTCCTGTAATAGCACCAACTGCAAGAACTTTGAGAAAGTTCTCTTAAATTCTGTTCCTTTCTGTTTTCTATTACTGGAAAACAGCCACACTTCTGCACTCTGTGTAAGACACTTTTTTCCTTCTCTTGGATGTGGGACTTTGAGTCTAATTAAAGTACACCAGCTGAGAGCAAATAACATGGGCACAGCAAGAGGTATTCTCAACATTAATCTATTTTGTATTTTCATTGCTGATTGCAGGAAACATGGCAGCAAAATTGTTCCTTAATATCCTCAAAAGGTCTCTGCACATGCTAGTCTGATGTTAATGACTTTTAGGTGAGAATCTATTGGCTTCCAGAGCACTGTTGTGATTTAGAATTAGTTTCAGAATGTGCAAATGCTGCAAATTGCCAATTTGTCATCTTACAGGCACAAGTATCCGAATTCAAGCAGAACGCAGCTTGGTGCACGTTGTCTTGTGTTTATCAGGTTCTTGTCAAACTGTTTACTTGTTCAGCATTTACAGATGTATTAGCTGTGGAAATTAGAAAATGCTCCATTTTAGGGCACTTGGGGGTGGGTAGCAGAATGAAAAAATAATTCAAAGTACAGATATTTACAATTCACCCATGTAACATTCTCTCTATTCTGAAGCGTAATGGGCCAGGTTGGAGCGGGTTATTAGGAACCCTACAGTGTGGTCTGACAGCGTTACAGACTACACCTCCTAACTGTTAGGTACTAAAAGTGCAGAAGAGTATCATCAGTTGGTGGCAGTTCCTGCAGCTGTGTACCTTTGATCTTTATTTCCCTCTCCTGGCCTAAGGTATGATTACTCAGTCTAAAAATACTTGATTACTCGGGCAGCTTTTTGCATGATTAATTGGTGATTGTTTTCTCACAATTTCATAATTAATGGCCACCACCTGATTGCAGGATGTCCCTGAAGAATTCATTATTGTGCACATTTCCTTAGCTTTCCGAGTCCAGTCCATGAAACTACCTACATCATTGTAATCCCCACCACCTAAAGTTTCCCTCTGCCATTAGTAAGTCAAAGGATGTCAGAACTTTCTTGTATAAATTTACAGGATCTCGACATCTGCATTTATTGCCCATCCTTGATTGTCCTTGAGAAGGTGGTGTTGAGCTGTCTTTTTGACTCTGTTCCTCTGGTGAAGGTGCCGTTGGGAAGGGAGTTCCAGATTTAGACCCAGTGGAGATGAAAGGCCGATGATATGTTTCCAAGGCAGGGTGGTGCGTATGACTTGAGGGAACCTGCAGTTATTGGTGTTGCTATGTACCCCCTCAGCCCTTGTTGCTTCTTGATGGTAGAGGTTGCTGGTTTGGGTGGTGTGGCCAGAGGAACCCAGGGAGTAACTGCATTGTAGATGATGCACACTGCAGGCAGCTGAAGTGATGTAATATCTTCCCATCCTTGTTAAACCCCATTCACACACAAAGGCAGGATCAGCCCAAACACTAGGTTTCCCATTCCTCTGGGGATGCCTTGGATTCAATGCACATGGAGCAAAAAACAAACAGCTGGAGGAACTCAGTGGGTTAGGCAGCATCTAAAGAGGGAAGGGTCTTGACCTGAAATGTCCACTGTCCATTTCCCTCCACAGATGCTGCCTGACCCGTGGAGTTCCTCCTGCAGTTTGTTCTTTTGTTCCAGCTCCCAGCATCTGCAGTCTCTTGTGTCTCCAAAAATGGATATGAACATTTTTGCTTACACTGCATAAAATATTGGACATGGGACTGAAAAGATACAAACTGCCTTCACAAACATGGCCACTAGAAGTGTGGAGAAGGTCAACAACTAATGACAGGTGCGCGAGGGAGCTGGAGGATTGGCTGTAGGTGGTCATGTGATGACAACTCTGGAAGTTTGTCCCATCAGAGTTGCTAACAACACTAAATGGAGAACGTTTTCCCACATCTGTTTCACTAACAAGCAAGGACATTCTCCTTGTGTTGGACGTGGGATTTCCGCTGGAAGTGAGTAGTGAAAGGGAACTGTGGAAGATCATTTTTGCATGCTTGTCACTTGATCTGTCACATAACTAACCACAACACCCACCCAACCCCCACGCTAAACACTGAAAAGATTCACCATGTATATTTTCCACAAGAACCGCACCCCTTTAAGGAATCTATAGAGTCAGAAGCAATTTCATTGACGATCTCCTACCCAAAAGCCAAAAGGCTACAGGAACCCTACATCACTGTTTGTTAGTTAAAATTATGTATCTTCTGTAATAAAATCTGTGCAAATGAGCAAGAAGAGGAACTGGCAGTTTCAGATTTTCGTGTTTGTTCACAGTGTTCATGCACATGTATATCCTCAACAGATTATACAGGCAAAGCAGCTTTTGTGGGACATGGAAAGCTAAAGGGAATAAAAAACCTGATCATTAAAAAGGATTAGAATTTGCACTGAATATTCCACATTTATGCTTTGCTGCAGTGTGAACAGCCAGAGAATTATTCAGCTAATTAGGACGGATGGCGAAAACAGATCGGAGTGGGAGAGATAAGTCAATTTTATACATACAGCAGCAGTACAGTCACCTCCCCTTCTCTCAGCAGAATGCTGCAGAAACGATGCAATTCTGTTTGATATTTGCTCCCCATTGTGTTAACGTGTGCTTTTTCACTGTAACTTTATGTGGCAATCATCGCTTCTTCTGAATCAGCTATGCTGTTTTTCGATCCATTTTCCGTTTTTAAATGGATATTATCATTTAAATGGCTTGGTTTTCCAATTTCAGACTGATAATATTAATGTCCTTAGTGTATACTGTCAGTACCTTATATAAGAGTATAAAAAATAGGAGCAGGAGTTTGCCGCTTGGTCTCCTACAGCCAGCTCTGCCTTTCAATAAGCTTATGGTTGATATGATCTTGGATATAGCTCCACTTTGCTGCCTGTTCCCAACAATCCTTGAATCCAAAAATAGTCCAAAAATCATCCTTTCTTAGCCTTGAATATATTCAATGGCAACTTTTTCACACAGAGTGTGGTCAGTATATGGAACGAGCTGCCAGAGGAAGTGGTTGAGGCAGGTACATTAACAACATTTAAAAGGTACTTGGACAGGTACATGGATAGGAAATGCTTAGAGGGATATGGGTCCAATGTGGGCAAATGGGACTAGATTAGGTGGGAATCTTGGTTAGCATGGACCAGTTGGGCTGAAGGGTCTGTTTCTGTGCTGTATGATGCTATGACACAGGACACATCAATATATAAATGATAGTAAACATATAAATTTAGGGTAGCACATAGGCACAGTGAGTAGAGGCTGACAGCACCAGTGCCCCAGGTTTGATCCTGACCTCGAGTGTTGTCTGTGTGGAGTTTGCATGTTCTACCTGTGGCCCTGTGGGTTTCCTCCGGGTGATCTGGTTTCCTCCAGTATCCCAAACACATGCAGGTTGGTAGGCTAAATGGGCGCTGTAAATTGTTCCTGGAGTGTAGTTAGTGGTAGAATTTGGGGAGAGTTGATGGGAATGTGGGGAGAATTAAAAAAATTGAGATTATTGTAAATGGTTGTTTGATAGACCATAAGATATAGGAACAGAATTAGGCCATTCAGCCCATCGAGCCTGCTCCGCCATTCGATCATGGCTGATTTATTCTTCCCTCTCAACACCATTTTCCTGCCTTCACCCTGTAACCTTTGATGTCCTTACTAATCAAGAACCTATCAACCTCTACTTTAAGAATACCCAATGTTGATGGTGTCGGGAAGGTGCATGTTACACCTGGAGCAATGCATGAAAAGCTGAAGAAACCCGGCAGGTCGAGGCCCTTCGACTGCTCTCCCCTCTGCACCCCCACCCTAAACCTATGTCCTCACTTATGGGGGGGGGGTGGTGGTGGGGTGGGGGTGGGGGGGGGAAGGTTTCCTACTATCGACACTGTCAATAGTTCTTTCATTGCATTTACATGGTAGTGGCCAGGATTTGCTGGAAAATGCAAGTGGAGGGTCTCGACCCAAAACATCGACTGTCCATTTCCCTCCATAGATGCTACCATATGACAAAGGAGCAGAATTAGGCCATTTGGCCCATTGAGTCTGTTCTGCCATTTGATCATGACTAATTTATTTTTCCCTCTCAACCCCATTCTCCTGCCTTCTCCCTGTAACCTTCAATGCACATACTAATCTAGAACCTGTCAAGCTCTGCTTTAAATATACCCGATGACTTGGCCTCCACAGCCGTCTGTGGCAATGAATTCCACAGATCCACCACCCTCTGGCTGAAGAAATGAGTGACGGCTGATTCGAAGTTGGTGGGTGGAAGGGCCTGTTTCCATGCTGCATAACTCTATGACTCAGTTTTCCCATTTCTCTGGGACAGAATCCTAAAGATTCACACAGCTTTGAGAGATGAAATCCCTCCTCACCTCACCTTAAACGATTAACCCTTCATTATGAGGCTATTCCAGAATCTTCGACCAGGTCTAAAATCCTCTCAGCATCCATCCTATCAAACTCCCTCAGAATCTTATATTTTTCAATAAGATCACATTGCATTCTTCCAAACTCCCAGGAGTATGAGCCCAAGCTGCTTAACTATTTCTCACACTAGAGTCCCACATTCCAGGCATCAGTCAAAATAACCTGAAGTAAAAACAGAAAATGCTGGCAATACTCAGCAGGTCAGGTCACATCTGTGGGAAGCCAAACAGAGTTAATGTTTCAAGTTAGGCTCTTTGTCAGAATTCAGTATATCCTGCATTTTCTGTTCTTATTTTAGATTTCCAGCATTTGCAGTTTTTTGATTCTCACAATGAAAAGAACCTCTGGTGAAGTAGGACTTAGGAGCAGAATTAGGCCATTTGGCCTATTGAGTCTGCTCCACCATTCGACCATGTTGATTATTTTCTTTCTCAATCCCACTCTCTCGCCTTCTCCTCGTAACCCTTACCCCCTCCCCCTCATCAGTCAAGAACCTATCAATCTCTGCCTTAAATACACCCAATGAAATGGCCTGCATAGCTCTACATAGCAACTAATTCCACAGATTCACCACCCGCAGGCTGAAGAAATTTTTCCTCATCTCAGTTCTAAAGGGACATCCCTTTATTCTGGGGCTGTGTCCTTGGATGTCTCTAATCATTTCCTTCTTTAAATAAGGCAAACTAAATTGTTGGCAGAATGCCTGGCATGGTCTCTCTAATGCTTAGTACAGCTGAAACAAGAATTATTTTTTTATGTAGTCCATCACCCCTGCTATAAAAGCCAACATTGACCAGGACAATCAGAATGCTCAGGACCAAAGGAATCTATTTTGTACATTTCTGTAATGGACACTTTCCAGAGCGGGCAACTCTGCACCAGTTTCGCACCCAGTGTCCAGTTGAAAATCTAACCTAAGTACTGGCAGTATGCACTGATGTGCAATGCAATGCATAAAGTGTCTTGTTTGCAGTACAGAGCAGAAAGCAGACAGGTTCATTTCTGTCTAAGCCTCAACCTCTGGTGTTTCCAAGAAATGGTAACATGTGCTAACACCACATTGGTGATTGCTTTTGGTACAAAGTGCAATGATGCTAGGTTGTTAGGTGTCATGCAACATCACAGGGTGCAGGGAAGGAGACACTACCTCCACAAGCAATGAACCTTGAGGAAGATGTAGAATGCAGGATCAATAGGGAAAATGCAAGGTGGTGAGTTCTCTTTAAACTTTCAAGCAGTTCAGAGTGTAAAATGAGAAAAGATATCTTTATTAGTCACATGTACATTGAAACACACAGTGAAATGCACCTTTTGCGTAGAGTGTTCTGAGGGCAGCCTGCAAGTGTTGCCATGCTTCTGGAGCCAACATAGCATGCCCCCAACATCCTAACTCATATGTCTTTGGAATGTGGGAGGAAACCGGAGAACCCGGAGGAAACCCACAAAGACACGAGGAGAATGTACAAATTCCTTACAGACAGCGGCCGGAATTGAACTGGAATAGAACTGATCATGCTTGATTGCTCTCTTCGAAAAGCCTTTAAGGCAGGAGTATTATTCATCCAGTTACCATATTAACCTTCACCTACCCAACATAGTTTGTCTAAAGTCAGTGAAATGAAGATATATAAAGTTCACCTTGTGTAAAGAAACCTCCCTGCTTAGTCCCTGCTTTGTCAAGATTTCTGAGGTGGTTCTTTAAGACAGGCTTCTTGTTACCAAAATATTTAGATATTAATTTCCCAATGGGTGGGATGGCTGGGCTTAGCAAGACTCACTGTATCTCAGATTCCTTCTGGTCTTTGAGCTGGGTATGGGAATGGGAGGGAGCAGGGATTCTGTAGCAGTTAGCATAACGCTATTACAGCGCCAGCGACCGGGTTCAATTCCCGCTGCTGTCTGTAAGGAGTTTGTACATTCTCCCCGTGTCTGTGTGGGTTTCCTCCGGGTGCTCTGGTTTCCTCCCACATTCCAAAGACATACAGGTTAGGAAGTTGTGGGCATGCTATGTTGGCACCAGAAGCGTGGCGACACTTGCGGGCTGACCGAAGAACATTCTACGTAAAGATACATTTCACTGTGTGTTTCGATGTACACGTGACTAATAAAGAAATCTTGTCTTTATATCTGCCAGAGGTGAAGGTTTGTGTGCAGTGGAATTTCAGGCTCCTGTTTTCAGTGGGCTCACCCTATCTCGCATCACCTGAGTAAATCTCAAACAACCCACCTCAGATCCAACCTCAGGAAATCACTGCTCCAACATTTCCATTTCCCCACATCAACCCATCTTTGGTCTTCCCAAATTATGTGGCCAGTTGTGACCAAATTAGAAATCCTGGGCTGAAGTGAAATAACCCTTGGATTACGATGGACCAATCTCATTTCACTTTGGATCACAGCAGACGAAAGACTTTCCTTGGATCAGCCTGGCTATGAATGCAAGGGGATAAAGGTTAAATGTTAGCTTGTACACACTGTACCATTCAGCCTCCATACACATGTGGACCAACATTTAGGGGAATATATTACAGCTTGACCTAGAAACTGTGCTAGCTGGTAGAGCACTGTGACATGTCGCTGTCAGACAAGGTGTTAGGATCAAGCAGTCAATATGGACTTTCTTTGGTCTGATGGGGTAGACAATGAGGTGAACCTCTGGAATTCTCTACCCAGGAAAGGTGTGGAGCACAGATCACTGAAGGCATTTAAAGAGGAAATAGATAAATTTTTGAAAGATCAGGGAATTAACAATGTTGGGAAACTGGAACAGAAGAGGAAATGAATCAACGTGATTTTGAGAAAAGAAAATTGCTAGTGTAGCAGTTAGCGCAACGCTTTACAGCGCCAGCAACCCAGGTTCAATTCTGGACGCTGTCTGTAAGGAGTTTGCATGTTCTCCCCTTGTCTGCGTGGGTTTCCTCTGGGTGCTCCAGTTTCCGCCCACATTCCAAAGATGTACGGGTTAGGAAGTTGTGGGTATGCTATGTTGGTGCCGGAAATGTGCTGACACTTGCGGGCTGCCCCCAGAACACTCTACGCAAAAGATGCATTTCACTGTGTGTTTTTGATGTACATGTGGCTAATAAAGATATCTTAATAGAAGTTTTATTGCCAGTTAAGGAGGGACCAGTGAATATAACATACCAGCATTTTCCCCAAAAGGTCTGCCTGGATCTGATGGACCGAAAGGCCTATTTCTCCACTGTACCACTCTTTGACTGTGACCAGCTACACTGTTCATTGGGTAAATATTGGCAAGGAGAAGAAACGCCTCCTCTTCTGTGAACAGTGCACAGATTCAATGGATCCTTGGTTTAACATCTCATCTCAAGGATGCCAAACCAATACTGCAGCGGCCCTCAGTCCTGCAGCGCCCCCTCAGTCCTGCAGTGCCCCCTCAGTCCTGCAGTGCTTCCTCAATCCTGCAGTGCTCCCTCAATCCTGCAGTATCCCCTCAGTCCTGCAGTGCTTCCTCAATCCTGCAGTGCTCCCTCAATCCTGCAGTATCCCCTCAGTCCTGCAGTGCCCCCTCAGTCCTGCAGCGCCCCCTCAGTCCTGCAGTGCTTCCTCAATCCTGCAGTGCTCCCTCAATCCTGCAGTATCCCCTCAGTCCTGCAGTGCCCCCTCAGTCCTGCAGCGCCCCCTCAGTCCTGCAGTGCTCCCTCAGTCCTGCAGCAGATTTTCAGCCCAGACTGATCTACTGGAGTTTCTGGACTGGGATTTAAACCTGATCTCCTGTGTTCAGATTGCACCTCACCAGGCCACAGCTGTCACATCTGGCATCAACCCCTCATCCAGAGTGATGCAGGTTCATTCCAGTGCTGTTGCACGAAGTCAGTTTGCTAATTATTTGCTGCATGTGGTGGAGGAAAAGATTCTCTTCCAAAATAAGCTGAGCAGTGGAGAGCCAATGGCTTCAACAGTTTTGAACAGATGGCACAACCTGGCACAGAATGGGCACCAAGGGAGCCAGCATGTTCTTCAACCACAAAACTACTGGCCTGTTGGAATGACCCATTTGGTTCACTACTGCCCTTCAGGGAAGGATGTCTGCAATGTCTGCCATCCTTGCCCAATGTGGGCTTTATATGATTTCAGACAATAAGCCTGTGATTACTGTCAAAAATGATGAAAGAAGCTGCTTCGGTCAATGTAATTAGTAATGGGCAACAATTGAATAAAAGTAATTTTAGATGAGAGATTAAACCAAGTCCAAGTCTGGCCTCTCACAGATGTAAGCAGAACATATGAGAGATAAGATAAGATAAGATATCCTTATTAGTCACATGTACATAGAAACACACAGTGAAATGCATCTTTTGTGTAGAGTGTTCTGGGGGCAGCCCTGCAAGTGTCGCCACACTTCTGGCATCCACACAGCATGCCCACAACTTCCTAACCCGTACGTCTTTGGAATGTGGGAGGAAACTGGAGCACCCGGAGGAAACCGGAGCACCCGGAGGAAACCCACGCAGACACAGAAGAACTCACAGATAGTGGCCGGAATTGAACCCGGGTGGCTGGTGCTGTAAAGCGTTATGCTAACCGCTACACGTTTAAAGGCGACGTGAGGGGCAAATATTTTACACAGAGAGTGGGAGTTGCCTGGAATCAGTTACCACTGTCTATTCATGGAGGCAGGCAGTTTGGTGGAGTTTAAGATGCCTTTTAAATAGACACATGGATATGAAGAGAATGGAGGGAAATGGATGATACACAGGAGGAGGTCATTTAGTATAAATTGGCATCAAGATCAGTACAACATTGTGGGCCAAATGGCCTGTCTAGTGCTGTACTGTCGTATGTTCTGTATGGCTATATTTCAAAGTGTGGGCGGGAAGGAGTATCTCTGGTGCCCTGCCAACTCTTTATCTCTCACTTGAAAGAGATAAACAAAATCTATTCAGATGATATTACATTGTGGTTTGTGGGAGCTTGCTGTGCATTTGTTTGGCTGCTGCATGTCCAACATAGCTGCAGCCACTTTATTGGCTGCAAAATGCCCTGGGAAGTCATGAAGTGTGCTATAAAAATGCATGGACTTGTTTATTTGCAAGTGAATGTCACAGAGAACATATTAAGCATTTTCTCACTGAAACACACCACTGAGTTTTATTTTGGAAGCTTGGAGAACAGGCAGTACAGTACATCCCATTAAACAGAAGGTAGGGGCTAACACCTCAGGTGGAGGAACAGAGAGGGAGGTCACTTGTGATCTTGTAATATTTTTGCGAAGCTTGTCCACATTAAGGAAGGACAAAGCCACCACTGGTTGCCATGACTCTCAGCATGTGCAAACCTGGGAGACAGTCACAGGGGAAACTGTAACTATTAATATTAATGACAGTTTGGATACGGGCCTGAAGGAAAGTTATTTATGTCACTCTCGTCGTTCCTGGAGAAATCGTCCTTTGTTAAATTAGATATTACGGTCACCTTTTGTTTTATGAGGCTAATGTATTTTCACATTGCCCTGTACAATATTTATTCCACGAATTTTCACAAGGGTTGCTTCAGCATGTGAAATGTGTGTGAATTATTCATGAGAAAAATCAAATGCACTCAAGTAGTCAACAATCTCACTTGTTTATGGAGGTCACCGGCAGTTCCGAGGGTGCCACCTTCACCTTTACCTGGTTCCAGAGCTACTCTATCCCCAAACCAGGTTAATCTGCAGAACAATTAATGAAGCTAGCTTCAATCTTTAACAACTTATTTTGGGCCCTACCAGAATCAGAATCAGAATATTATTATTGACTTAGATGATGTGAAATTTGTTGTTTTGTGGCAGCAGTACAGTGCAAAGACATAAAATTCCTATAAATTACAAAAAGAAATAAATAGTGCAAAACGAAAGGAGTAATGAGGTAGTGTTCATGGGTTCATGGATCGTTCAGAAATCTGATGGCAGAGGGAAAGAAGCTGCTTCTGAATCATTGAGTGTACCTCCTCCCTGATAGTAGCAATGAGAAGAGGGGATGTCCCGGATGGTGAGGGTCCTTCGTGATGGATTCCACAAACTTGAGGCACCGCCTCTTGAAGATGTCCTCGATGGTGGGGAGGGTTGTGCCCTTGCTGGAGCTGGCTGAGTCTACAACCCTCTGCAGCCTCTTTCAATCCTGCACATTGGAGCCTCCATGCCAGGCTGTGATGGAACCAGTCAGGATGCTCTCCACCGTACATCTAGAGAAATTTGCAGAGTCTTTGGTGACGTACTGAATCTCCTCAAACGCTGAATGAAGTAGAGCCCCTGCCACGCCTTCTTTGTGTTTGCATCAATATGTTAGGCCCAGGACTTTATTCCATTGTGCTGCCTGCATGTGTTGGAGATCCCCAGTGACTAGTGAAGAAATAGCAGTGGAAAATTTCGGCAATTAGTGCAGACTCAATGGAATGGGGCATGCTAAACACAAGAAGCTTGTTAAATTGATGGTAACTGACTGGAACATTATCAAATTAGCATCTTCTCATGCTGTAAATTCTACCTACCAAGGAGGTCCTCAATTTGATTCCAGGAACCAGGGTGCCACAGGAATTAGATTAGGATTCAAGAACCAAGATCCAAGAAATAAAGGAAAAAAGATGCATGCAAGAAGAGACCAAATAGAGACTGGATTAGACCGTTCCATTGAGAAGTCTCATAGTACACACTGTGAAGTGAGAAATGGCCATGATGACAAATAACTAAAGGGGTGTTGATCCTTATACAGTTGAAGAAATATGATAAAAGATGAACTCTTGATCTCCCAGTCTACCTCGCCATGGCCCTTGCACTTTATTTGTCTACCTACACTGCACTTTCTCTGAAACTGCAACACTATACTCTGCATCCTCTTTTCTATTTACTACTCGATGTCTGGCATGATCTCTCTGCATGGCATACAACACAAAAGCTTTTCACTGTATCTCAGTACATGTGACAAGAATAAACCAATACCAGTTTATTACCCATCCCACTTTCATACAATAAAATGACTCCTCCCTCCACCAGTGATGTCAGGTACAGAATCCTCCATACAAATATCAAAGTCAGGATCATGTGTGACTCAGAACAGGGTTTTGGCTTCTGATGATGTTCCCATTCATTTGTCACATCTGTCCTTCTATTTGTTGGAGATTGCAGATTTAAGGAGGTACTGTCACGATCTCTTGGTGATTGCTGCATTTTTGCCTGTGAACATTACTCACCACAGCCACACTGCACCAGTGGTGTAGCAAATCCTAACTGGCACTGGTATTGGTTTATTATTGTCGCACGTACTGAGATACAGTGAAAAGTTTTTGTCTGCGTGCCATCCAGTCAGGTCATGCCACACATAATTACACCTAGGCAGTAAAAAGTACAATTAGAGAAAGTGCAGTGCAGGTAGACAAATAAAGTGCAAGGGCCACGATGAGGTAGATAGGGAGATCAAGAGTTTAAGATTTCATCCTTTAGCATATGAGAGGTCTGTTCAAGAGTCATAACAGTTGGATAGAACCTGTCTTTGAGTCTGACGGTTTATGCTTTCAGACTTTTGTATCTTCTGCCCGATGGGAGAGGGGAAAAGAGAGGATGACTCGGGTGGGAGGGGTCCTTGATTATGTTAGCTGCTTTCCTGAGCCAGCGGGAGGTGTAGACTGAGTCAGTGGAGGGGAGGGTGGTTTGTGTGATGTTCTGGTTGAAGGACAACAGAAATCCAAATGGGTTGTGTTGTTCTTCATAAGGAAAAGTCTTGCAGAAGATTAGGGTAGGAGAATATATATTGGGTTGTGAAAGATAGGCATCTTAGTCAATAGATAGAAAAGAGCTTTAGCTTTTATGGTTTTACTCACTTTGCAGAAATAGTTGTGTAATATTGACATTGCCAAAGATGACTCAATATGATGCGTGATCACAGGTTTGACATGTCCAACCTTGATGAATGAAGCTACCTGATCCATGTCTTTTGCACAAGCCTTTTTTTAGGCTCCCGTGAACTGATGTCATTGCCTGCATTTGCACATTGATTGATGCGGCTCCCACTAGACAAAGAAAGATGGATAGTTTCTGAAAGGTTCAATCAATAACACAGCAACAAATTGCTCCAGTTTCAAGACAATGTCTATCAGTTATTTCATGTCTATTAAACTCAGTTTCTGAAGGCATTGCGTCAATATTTACAGATGTTTGGCTGCTGTTAAATGCAGTGATTTGTCAAGGATAAAGGTTATTAGCTGCTGAAAGGCTGAGGGTGGAGGGGCTTGGGGCTCACTCTCAGGCTGGGCAGGAAGAGTTGCAACGCAAAAGCCAAAACTACAGATGCTGGGAATCTGAGACAAAAAGAGAAAATGTTGGACATATATGGGGAGATAGACAAAATATTTCAGGTGGATGCCTTTGATCAGAAATGGGAAGTTTTAAAAAAATATTTGCTTTAGGCTTCAGAGAAGGGAAAGGTAGCGAGATCAAAGAGATTGCCTGTGATAGGGTTGAGGCCATGAGGAAATGAATAACACAAAGTTTGGTGGTGTTGGCTGAGAGAAGGTGGTGAAGCCTTGTCAACTGCAGTTGATCTGATGGAAGGACATTATAAACAGAGGGAGATGAATGAAAACAGAGAACAGAGGAACAAACACACAGTGCTGGTACTGTGAGATATAGGGCAGAGCAGTTGTTGGAAACCTGAAATAAAAGATAAGCCCTGAAATACTCAACAGGTTGGTCAGCATCTGTGATGAGAGATAAACTAAATTCTGTTGGAGGTTGACGATTTAACATCAGAACTGGCTGGTTCTTACACAACCTGGGAAGGCTGCTTATCTGAAATTGTTGAATCCAATATTGAGGGACTTGTCAGAAGATGAAGTGCTGTTCCCTTGCGCTTATGTTGGGTTCAAGAAACTAAAGACAGAGAGGTCAGAGTATGAGTAAACAGTATAATGACGGGTAACTATTTCTTTCTTCACAGAGTTGCAACATATTTGGTAATTGTGTCAGCAGAGTTGTCACAGACATGGTCAATGGGATTGATAACCAGAAGCACCAGCAGGCAATTGTCTGGGTAGGACAAGAGGGCTACACATGCAGGAGTGAACACAGGGCTACAATGCACTCCAACACAGTGTTGCACCCTCACACGTTGTCTTACACCTTAACAAGATGGTGTCCATAGTAAAGCAACATTCAAACATGAAATTACAGAGCAGCACAGCATGGTGTTGTCAGTCTGTATTAATGGGGAGAATAGTTTTGGTGGGTTTCCAAATCTAGCCGTGAGACTCTATCACACAGGGCAATGCTTTTGTGTGCTTAGTATAGAATTTTTTTTAAACCCACACAAGAGAATGTTTGACCAGCTCCCTTTGTGTATATGGCATACACTGAGGTCACTGGGCAAGTACAGTGACATCGAATAATGTGCAAATTTACATGCTATTTGTGCAAAATTTTACTGCATGAACAAGGCCCACCAACGGTGAGCTTGTGCACTGAAGCTGATCTTAACATCACCTTGAGGCCGGCTCTGGTGTTATTTAAAGAGGCCTGACTATACCTGCACTGCTGGTAGAGTTCTAGGTGTCCATCTTCTTTGATCTGCATGACTTCTTTTAGCAACATCACTGGCTCCCCACCCTCCTGTTGTTGGTTTACATGGGTCTCCTCTGTCAGGTTCCTTGATGGATTCACCAGCTCCCTCTACCCATTCAGCAACCCAATTGAACTCCTTAAACATTCCCACCGTCCAACCTCCCACCCCCCCTCCACCCTCTCCTCCAATCAATGACCACCTCCACAACAGTATACTCCTCTCCCTATGATCCTCAGTCCTCTTCCTGCCCATCCTTTCTCCTACAACATCCCCTTCCATCCCATGTGATTCTCACCCTCACTGTATTCCCACAATCCATCCCCACCCACCACCAGCCCTCCTTGCCTCCCAGCCATTCACTTTCCTACTGCACCTCATCCCCCTCAAAATCCACTGCCCAACTCAGTTCCTCTGTGATCTCCAGTCTTTGGAGCACAGAACAGTACAGCACAAGGGCAGGACCTTTGGCTCACATGGTGGGAGATCATGGTGCAAAGGTACTAGTGTTGTTGCACAAGATCCTTCAGCTTGGTACAGAACAAGGGGAGGCATAGTGGCCCAGCTAGTAGAGCCACTGCCTCACAGCGCCAGAGACCCTGGTTCAATCCTGACCTCTGACTGTGTGGAGTTTGCACGTTCTCCCTGTGATCACATGGGTTTCCTCCAGTTGCATTGGTTTCCTTGCACATCCCAAAGCCATGCAGGTTGGTACATTAAATGACCACTATAAATCACCTCTAGTGTGTAGGTGAGAGGTAGAATCTGGGAGGAGTCGACAGGAATGTGGGGAGAATAATATTAGATTAGTGGGGGATTAGTGTAAATGGGTGGTTTATGGTCAGTGCAGATTTGATGGGCTGAAGGGCCTGTATTTCTCCATGAATCTATGATCCTGTAACATTGCTTCCGGGCTTAACATAAAGCTGTCCTGGACAGCACCACTTTACCCAGACTTTTCAGGAGCATCCCTATTTCTAGCCCAACCATCCATGTTTCAGAACTCATTGCTCGCTGCCTGTTTTGGACTGCAAATATCAGAGTGAACCTGTGTGCAATGCCTGAATTTTACCAAGCAACATAAGAGATTGCAGGCACACACAACAAGCAGCAGCTAGCCTTATCACCAAATAACCATGTGTAAAAAAAGCATTCACACAGAACATGATGATGAATGCCACCTACGTTTACCTCTTATAAATAAACTCATAAAAAGTCACAATATGATGGAGCTCCTGGGGAAAAGCAATCTGATCTTGATGGGGCTGGTGTAAGCAGTCGAGAAGGCAGGCTTTCAACCCCCTATTGAGTATTGCACATGCAAGCAAATTGGTCTGATCAATACCCATCTCAAATGCAGTGTCCTCATGGGGGTGAAATGTATTATTTCATTAACTTGATTTAGTAAAAGTTATTAACCAGATCATTCAATATTTTCCAGTGTTAAAGTAAATTGACTGTATCCAATTGTACCATCATATCTAAATGGTTATCTCATATAAACCCAACAGTCGGACAGCATTTGAAGGGGGGAAGGTAAGGTAACCTAAAGGTGGGACTTCACATCAACTAATGACTTTTTATTAGTTTGCTAAAAGTCTTTGAATCCGAAATGAAATTCAGTTAGAAATTAACAATGGACTCACAAAGCAGATATCAGTTCTATTGTTAGATTTTCCAGTGATAGCTGGCCTGTCAAAATGGGCCAATTCAAAAGCTGGAAATCTGTAATAAAACAGAAAAGGTTGGAAATACTCAGCAGGTCTGATAGCTTTGTTGGCGAGAAAAACGGTGAACATTTCAGGTCAGTAAGCTTTCATCTGAACGGACTGCGGCCAGACCTCAGAAACAGAATCAGGTTTATTATCACTGACTTATATGTCATGAACTTTGCTGTTTTTGCAGCAGCAGTACAGTGCAAAGACATAATATTACTAGAAATTACAAAATAAATTGTGCAAAAGAAAGGAATAATGAGGTTGTGTTAATGGGTTGAGATGGACACGTCGAGATGGACTCTTGACCTCACAGTCTACCTTGTTATGACCTTGCACCTTATTGTCTACCTGCACTGCACTTCCCTGTAGCTGTGACACTTTACCTCTGTATTCTGATATTGCTTTTACCCTGTACTACCTCAATGCACTGTGTAATGAATTGATCTGTACAAATGGTATACAAGACAAGTTTTTCACTGTACCTTGGTACAAGTAACAAGAATAAACCAATACCAATGGGTTCATGAACCATTCAGAAATCTGATGGTGGAGGGGAAGTTGTTCCTAAATCCCTGAGTGTGGGTCTTCAGGCTCCTCCCTGATGGAAATCCTACTGAGTATTTCCAATGTTTTCTGTTTTTATTTATGGTTTTCCAAATCCCGGCATTGATCGTTTCCTAATACGGCTTTCTGCAAGGTGAAGTCAGGAAGTGCTCAGTTTTACAATGACATTATGGGGGTGATATTCCTGACTGCGAACGAAGCAAGTTCCCCACTTCTAGGTGGTCCAGATCAGAAAATCAGGGCTATATTGCTCAGGACTCTCCATCTTTTGATTCCAATGTAGCTGGATGATTCTCCCATTGTGCAAAATTGCATGAAGAAATGTGATGCTTTCCCTGTTCACAAAAATCCACGCTGCTTGTCAAAAAACTCATCAAGCCTGAGTTCAGTTTACTGAAGGTCAGCCTATCAATTTTGCTACATTTGACCTATCAAAGCTTTCCATCATTTAGCTGATGCTGTGAAGGGCTATAAGATTGCTATCGAAGCAAGCAGGAAGGAGATTTACGTTGTTGAGAGTACTACATTACTTTCTGTAGCCAATATCAACATATAAGGTAGCACAATGGCAGAACTGCTGCCTCACAGTTCCAGTGACCCAGGTTCAATCCTGACCTCCGGTGCTGTCTGTGTGGAGTTTGCACGTTCTCCCTGCGACGGTGTGGGTTTCCACCGGGTTCTCTGGTTTCCTCCCACATCCCAGAAATGTGCTATTGTTAGGTTAATCGGCCAATGTAAATTGCTCCTAGTGTGTAGGTGAAGGGGTAGAATCTGGGAGGAATTGATGGGAATGTAGAGAGAATAAAATGGGTTAGGGTAGGAACAGTGTAAAATTGGTTGGTGTGGATATGGGGGGATAGTTCTGGGAAAGGGGCAAAGGACAAACCTAAAGGCAAGACAGTGGTTTTGAAAGATACTTCGAGTAGCAAATTTTAAACCAAGTTATTGAAATAATAAAACCCATCCCTCCGAGCCTGGTATCAAATGCACTAATTAAACTACATGCAAAATGCTCAACAGGGGTTGTTCCACAGCAGGGCAGTGCCAGGTGGGAGAAACAAGAGGGAATACCAACATACTGCAGATACTGGGAATCTGAAGCAAAAATTGTCGGCAACACTCGGCAGTATCTGTGGAGAGAGAAACGGAGTCAACATTTCAAGTTAATTAAATAGTGATAGTAGAAGTTTCTAATTAAACTGTAACCAACCACCTCCTCACCCCCTCCCTCCCCCCCCCCCCAAATAACCTGCAAAAGAGGAAGCGTTGGGAATGCTGAGCTGGTCAGGCATCATCCGTGGAGAGAAAAACACTTCAGGTCAGTAACCCATCATTCTAGAAACACTAACTCTCTCTTTCTCTTTGCTGCCTGACTTGCTCAACATCTCCAATACTTCCTGTTTTTTTTTATTTTTAGGCCAATCAATACAGCCCATTTGATATTTCTGCAGAATGGCATTGCAACCCCCGTCCATCACACCCGGGGTCCTTCCCAGGTCAGTAAGATACTACAATCCTGACCTCAATTTACTGTTTGTGCTCCATTATTGTTCCAGTATTTTGAGCCACGTTTGAGTCACTTTTTTGACTTTTGCATTTGCAAACCAATATCAGACTGTTGGGCACCCCACATCTTTAGCCAGTATTTTAAATAGCACCCGTCCTCAAATCAATTGAAAATACAGAGCATGTTTATCAGCAGTTGTAAAGACTTGACAAAGTACCTTTAGCTAAGAAAGAACAAATGGGTTAACATACGTGGCAGGGCAACAAGTAGAGTGGCTGCGGGGAAGGTAGATGTTAAGCCTATAAGCAGAGACAGAAATCGACTGCTTGATGAGTGTGGTGGGACTAATGTTCTGAGATGTGTCCATTTCAATGCGAGGAGTATTGTAGGTAAGGCAGATGAACGTAGAGCATGGATCGACATGTGGAATTATGCCGTTGTGGCCATTAGTGAGACTTGGTTGCAGGAGGGGCAGGTCTGGCCCCCTCTTCGCGTATCTGAAGGGGCTGCTGCTCAAGTTCTGGCTGCACTTCAGCCCGACACTGCTGATCTACGGTCACCCGGTGCAGCGGGGGGGGGGGGGGGGGGGGGGGTGGTGGGGCGGGGTGTTCGGGGGATCTCCTGGTGGGTCTTCTCCTGGGCCTGGCCAAGCTGGCCATCCTCAGGTCCAGGCAGCGGGTGGACGAGGGTTCCAGCCGTTCCACCTGCCTGCCTGCCTTCCGTGCTAATGTCCGCGGGCACCCTGGTTGATTTCCACGATCGAAGGGCCCCTCAGGGGATCACATGTCGTGGACAAGGAAAATTGCGATTCTTATCTGAAGTGTTGCGTATGCGTTTAGCGGTTGTTAGCAGTATTGCTGTTGTTATGTAGGTGCATAGTTTTTCTTCTACTTCTTTATTAGTTGTAGTATTTTGACACTGGATATCCTTTTGTAGTGCTTTTAACAAATAAACGTTTGTATATAAACAAAAAGGGGCAGGACTGGCAGCTCAATGTCCTGGGGTTCTGATGTTTTAGACATGATAGAGAGGGAGGTATTAGAGGGGGAGGGGTGGCATTACTCATCAGAGCAAATGTCACGGCAGTGCTCAGAGAGGACATATCGGAGGGCTCGTCCACTGAGGCAGAATGGGTGGAACTGAGGGATAAGAAAGGGATGACCATGTTAATGGGACTATATTATAGACCTCCCAATGGTCAGTGGGATTTAGAGGATAGCAGACAGTTGCAAGAAAAATAAATTAGTGACAGTAGGTCATTTTAAACTTTCCATATATTGACTGGGATTCCCATACTGTAAAGCGATTGAATGGGATAGAGTTTGTCAAATGTGTTCAGAAGTGTTTCCTCAATCAATATGTAGAGGTCCCAGCTAGAGAGAGCACAATACTGGATCTCCTCTTAGGGAACGAGACAGGGCAGGTGACAGAAGTGTGTGTAGGGAAAGACTTTGGATCCAGTGACCATAATTCCACTAGTTTCAAGATAATTATGGAGAAGGATAGGACTGGTCCTCTGGTTGAGATTCTAAATTAGAGTAAGGCTAATTTTGATGGCATCAGAAGGGATCTGGCAGGCATGGATTGGGACAGGCTGTTTTCTGGCAAAGAGATACTTGGTAAATGGGAAGCTTTCAAAAGTGAAATATTGAGAGCACAGAATCTATGTTCCTGTTAGAATAAAAGGCAACGCTAACAGGTTTAGGGAACCTTGTTTATCGAGGAATATTGAGACCCTAGTAAAGAAAAAGGAGGTGCATATCAGGTCTGGGCAGTTAGGATCAAATGAGGCACTTGAGAAGTATAAGAAATGCAGGAGAACACTTAAGAGAGAAATCAGGAGGGCAAAAAGAGGACATGAGGTTGCTCTGGCAGACAAGGTGAAAGAGAATCCCAATGGTTTCTATAGCTATATTAAGAGCAAGAGGGTAGCAAGGAACAAAATTGGTCCTCTTGAAGAGCAGTGTGGTCATCTATGCATGGAGCTGAAAGAGATGGGGGAGATCTTAAATGAATTTTTTGCTAGCGTATTTACTCTGGAGGTAGACACAGACTATAGAACTGAGGGAAAAGAGTAGTGAGGTCATGGACCATATCCGGATTATGGAAGAGGAGGTGCTGGCTGTCTTGAGGCAGTGAGCACCTGTCTTTTCCCCTAAGGATGGGTGAGACTAGAACGAGAGGACATAGGTTTAGGGTGAAATACAAGGGTAATCTGAAGGGGAACTCCTCCACTCAGAGGGTGGTGCAAGTGTGGAATGAACTGTCAGAGGAAGTGGTAGATGTGGGTTCAATTATAACATTTAAGAGAAGTTTGGAAGGATATGGTCCGGGTGCAGGTAGATGGGACTAGGCAGAAGATCAGGTCAGTATGGACTAGGTGGGCTGAAGGGCCTGTTCCTGTGCTGTAGTACTCTATGATTCTATGAACTAGGTCTCTTCATTAACCAGCACTTTGTTTCTGCTGTGTTTCTGATACTGCATTAATATAACATCTATCACACTCTCTGGACGTCCCAAAGTACTTTGCAGACAATAACATGCTTTGAAATGTTGTCACCTGAACGCCGATGAAATTTGGCAGCAATTGTGCATACTAAGGTTCCACAATCAGCAGTGAGATTAATACCAGAGGATCTGTTTTCACATTGTATGCTGGACAACAGATGCTAGCCAGGACATGTCGAGATTTCAACTGGTCTTTTATGATGACATGGAAAAGCTGAAGCCACTTTATTGACGCTTACAAACCAGGTTTCAACCCCAGTCTCTGGTAGGTTAGCTGATGAGAGCTAGGGCAACGATTGGAGTACTAGTTTAGGCCACAAAGCTTTAAGGTTGGACAAAGAAACCAAGGTGAACCTCTGCCTTTGATTGCAACCCAGTGACACGTGCCAGAAAGTGGCATGTGAATGTTTGCACGTCTATTCACACATAGGATCCTGGACACAGGCTTTGGTGCATTGAATTTTGGCATTGACCAGCTTGTCCCTACGAATGCAAGCAAGAAGGGTAAGAAACAGGAGAGAGGTTAATTAGTCCCTCACATCTGCTCCACTATTTTGGCTAATCTAATCTAGGCCTCTCTATCCACACACACACACAGAGTCCATTCCAGAAAGTTGTCTGCTGTGCCAGAATCCACCAGAGCCTCCTGTGCGTGTGGAGCTGACGGAGTGTGAAGGAGGGCAGAGAGAGTGAGACGATCTCTGGTACCGGAACGAGGGGCTGGGGAGACGTTATCAGATAGAACGCCCCTCAGCCCTACCAGGAGGCACCATTTCCCGGATGCAGTGGGCATTTGGTGTATTGGTGGTCGGCTGCACCACAATAGGCGCACAAGTTGTTGCTCTGCCGACACCTGTGCTCAGGAGGGGTTAAGGGAGCTCTCCGTAATTGCATGGAGGCGTTGGTGATGATCTGCATGGAGGCATTGGTGATGATCTGGAGGGTCGTTCCATTAGACGCTTGTCAATATAGACAGTCAGAGTGAGGAGGCTTTCGAAGTCAGTGGGCATCTTTCAAGTGGACAGCTCATCTTTCAAGTGCTCCAAGAGGCCGTGATAGTGATGGGCCAGGAGCGCTTCTGCATTCTCGCCACAAAGGTCCTGAATTCCACAGTGTAATCCAGCACAGAGCACAAGCCTTGATGCAGGCTTGTCAAAGTAACAGTGCTCCCCTTCCACTTCCCGGATGGTCGAAAACCTGGCGCATCTCAGCGGTGAAATCCTCATTTGTTGCAGATGGTGGCCTTATTGTCCCAGTTAGCGATGGCCCAGGTCAGAGCTCACCCAGTCAAGAGTGAGGTGAGAAAGGCGACCTTGAACCAATCCGTAGAACACAGAGACGGCTGGAGCTCAGTGTAAGACACACCGGGACAGGAAGTTGCGGCATAGGGTTGGAGAGCCATTGAAGCATTCGGGAACGGGAATCCGGGGCTCAGAGGGAAGAGGTTGACTGGTGCGGGAGTTGCTGCAGCGAGGGGGGAAAGAGTTGGATGAGAGTGGCGGACAGATGGCCAGTGGCTTCCTGCTGCATCTGGATCGTGTGCTTGTATCAGCAGACTACTTCCTTTAGGTGAATGTACTGTGTTGGGTCAATCAATGGTTCACTCATCCTGTCACAACCAGAGTGGAGGCTTGACCCAAAAGCAGAGCAGCAGAGATGATTTAGCAGTGAATGACAATGTTAATAATAGACCGCAAAATAACAAAGCACGCGGGGCCCCAAAACAGGGGAGAATAGAAACTAAAACACTGCAGGCAACAAGGTAACCTTAGGCAGGCGGAGTAAAACTGGGATCAGCTGGTTCAATGAATGAACAAGGACAGTGGATGAGAACTGAGGTTAAATAGACTGCAGGTGATGAGGCTGGAACGAGCAGCAGGTGAATCCTATGAGCTGAGTGGAGGCTGGGAGATGCCTACATGTGCAGGTTGGGAGGTGTCCGTGGGAAGTAGGACTGACATTTAGAAGGATACGTGCCAAATGCTGGCAAAAGGACTACCTTAGGTGGGTATCTTGGTCGCCATGGAGGAGTTAGGCTGAAGGGCCTGTTTCTGTACTGTGTGAATCTTGACTCTATACCCCCACTAGGGGAAACATCCTCCGAGCACCCACACTGCCAATCCCCCTCAGAATCTTACAGTTTACACTAAAATTACTCGTACTTGTAAACTTCAATAGGTCCAACTTGCTCAACCTCCTCATACAGCAACCCCTTCACATCAAGAATTAACCTGGTGAACCTTCTCCACACTGTTTCCTATGCAAGTATATCCTTCCTTAAATGTGGAGACCAAAATTGTATCAGTCTCACCAGACTCAGTAAAATTCCATCATAACTTCACTGCTTTAATATTCCTTGCCCATTGCAATCAAGGCCAACATTGCATTAAGCTCCTTAGTTACTTTCTGTACCTGCACGTTAATTTATTGTGTTTCTCATGGTCTTAGGAGATCTTATATTTCAGCACCAGGTGGTGATGCAGGGACAGTGAGTGAGCTCTTTTGGGTTTGTTAGGTGCTCCCCACACTGTTGAATTGGGGTGGGGTTGGGTGTTAACTCCATGCTGTTTTACACTTTGTTGCTGGTGTCACGTGACTTTGGTATTTTGTCATGTGTTCTAACAACCAACCTTGCTATCTGTTGGGATTCTCCAGTGTGTTTTGGAGGAAACCTAGACTGAGGTCCTCTCTGCTCCTGTAAGTGACATTAGTTCAAAGTTTAGGGTCATTATTCTCAAGGTCTCAAGCAATACTTTTCCTTTGATCAACATCATTAAAGAAAACTCACAAACACTCCTTAGACAGCACCTTCCAAACCGATCACATCTACCAGCTAGAAGGACAAGGGCAGCATAAGCACGGGGAACACCACCCCCTGGAAGTTGCCCTCCGAGCCACACACCATCCTGACTTGGAAATATATCGCCGTTCCTTCACCGTCGCTGGCTGAAAATCCTGGAACTCCCTCCCTATCAGCATGGTGGGTGTACCTACACCACAAGGACTGTAGTGGTTCAAGAAGGCAGCTCACCATGACCTTCTCAAGGACAGTTAGGGATGGGCAATTAAGTGCTGGCTCAGCCCGCAAAGCCAACATCCCTTGAATGAATATAAAAAAAATTGGTATTGGTATTGGTTTATTATTGTCACTTGTACCGAGGTACAGTGAAAAACTTGTCTTGCATACCGATCGTACAGGTCAATTCATTACATATTGCGGTTACATTGGGTCAGTACAGAGTGCATTGAGGTAGTACAGGTAAAAAACAATAACAGTACAGAGTAAAGTGTCACAGCTACAGAGAAAGTGCAGTGCAATAAGGTGCAAGGTCACAACAAGGTAGATCGTGAGGTCAGAGTCCATCTCATCGTATAAGGGAACCATTCAATAGTCTTACTCAATGTCGTTTTACTTTTTGTGGGAGCTTGCTGTGCACAAATTGGTTGTTGTGTTTCAAATGGTGCAACATAACTACACCTCCAAAGCCTGGGAGAAGCACCATATGAAGTTTTATATACGTAGGAACTGGAGGTAAAAACCTGCCCCTCCCCATCCTCATCCCCTTGCTTCCTCTCCCACAACCTTCAGCTGCCCGCCATTCATCATCGCTCTGAATCCGTGCAGCTTTTATCAAATGTTTCCCCTTTTACTATTGCACCGTTAGGGGTTTTTTAGATTAAGTCCCAGCTGTGAGATCATCCGCGATGGTTTGTTCCTGATACTTTTTTCCAAGCACACTGCTGCGAGCCACTCTTTCCTGACTCCACTCAGCTTTCATAAGCTGTGAAAGAGGGCAGAGATGGTGTGAAGTCGGAACTGTCAAAACAAGCAGGCATCTCCATCAGACAAGTGCAGCTTACACCAGAGCTCAGAGAAAGCTGACTGAAGAAAACTTCGTGGATTTTTTTGAAATTGTTTTGGTTGGAAGCCTGTTATCTCTTTTACACAGTAAGGCATGAAAGACAATGTGTTCCTTTCATGTGGCAGAAGTCTCCTTTATCACATCTCATCTTTAATAGCCTCAAGATTTCCTTTGTTTCCAGTGATCTATTCTCTCCCTTCCTTCCAACCTCCCTGCAAAAGACCTGTACCTCAACCTCTGTCCTCTGCCCCGTTACCAAGATCACAACTTAGTTTATTCACAAAGTCAAAGCCAAGGTCGAGTTTATTGTCATATTAACAAGTACATGTATACGCAGGAGCAATGAAAAACTTACTTGCCGCAGCACCACAGACACACAGCATTAAATACACAACATTCACAAAAAAACCCATAAAATAAACATAAGTTATACACAATTTTTATAAGAAAGGACACAAATAGAACAAAAAAAAACAAAGTCCATTGTAGTGCAAAGTGGTCAAAGTGGTTATAGTATTCACAGGCTTGGGAGCATTATTGGATTTTGAATGCACCATATCACAGTGATCTTAAGTTTGAAATGTGTCTCTATGAGTGGTTCAGGAGAATGGATTTAGGGGCTTCCTGGTGGCTAACTTGGTAAATGTGTATCTGTGACAGTTGTTGGAAGCAATCCCATGACTCAGAGGATTGTGGCGTTGAGTCCCCCTTTAGAGAATGGAAATCACAAAATCTGCAGTTGTTGGAAATTAAAACAGAACATGTTGGAAATTCCCAGGAGGTCAGGCAGCATCTGTGCAGAGAGAAACAGCGAAAACATTTCGAGAAGCATCCGATGTCTCTGGGGCTGTACTCAATGGAGTTCAGAAGGATGAGGGGGGATCTTATTTAAACCTACAGAATACTGAAAGGCCTAGATAGAGTGGATGTGGAGAGGACGTTTCCATCAGTGGGAGAGTCCAGGATCCAAGGGCACAGACCCCACCTACCCGGGACCTTCTCTCTTTTCCATCAGGTAGAAGATACAGGAGCCTGAGGGCACGTACCACCAGACTTAAGGACAGCTTCTAGCCCACTGTGATAAGACTATTGAATGGTTCCCTTATACGATGAGATGGACTCTGACCTCACAATCTACCTTGTTGTGACTTTCCACATTATTGCACTGCACTTTCTCTGTAGCTGTGACGCTTTACTCTGTACTGTTATTGTTTTTACCTATACTACATCAATGCACTCTGTACTAACCCAATGTAACTGCACTGTATAATGAATTGACCTGTACAGTCGGCACGCAAGACAAGTTTTTCACTGTACCTCGGTACAAGTGACAATAATAAACCAATACTGATACCACAGCCTCAGAATAAAGGGACGTCCCTTTAAAATAGAGATGAGGAGAAATTTCCTCAGCCAGAGGGTGGTGAATCTGTGGAATTCGTTGCCACAGACAGCTGTGGAGGCCAAGTCATTGGGTGTATTTAAGGCAGAGATTGAAAGGTTCTTGACTGGTAAGGGGGTTAAGGGTTACAGGGAGAAGGCAGAGAAAAATAATTCAGCCATGATTGAATAGCAGAGCAGACTCGATGGGCTGAATTGCCTAATTCTGCTCCTATATCTTATTGTCTTGTTCTTATGGTCTCATGGTTTCAGATTTGACAAAGGTGCTTTGACCTGAAGCGTTAAATCTATTTCTCTTTCCATGGCTGCAGCCTGACCTGCTCATATTTCCAGCATGTTCTGCTTTGATCACACTCCAGAGACCTGAGCAAAGCAATCTGGGGACTATCGCACAGTTGGAAGTGCTGTATTTGGGGTGAGAAGCCAATGATTTTGTGTATTATTGTAAGAAGCAGGTCATTTTCCCCCAGCATCCATCTCAAAATTTCATTTAAAAACACTTCATCTGATGAGTATGGAGCTTATTGTCTGCTACCTGGTTGCATTTTTGCCTTTATTGAAATGGAGGGAGTGTCTCTCTCTCTCTCGCGCTCCCTCTCTCTCTCGTTCCCTCTCTCTCTTTCTCTCTCTCTCACAAAGGGACATATCCATGGGAGGCATCATCCAGGCAGCATCCATGGAGAAAAGCAGGTGGTCAACGTTTCGGGTCAGGACCCTTCTTCAGGACTGAAGACAGGAAAAGCGGAAGCCCGATATATAGGGGGGAAAGGCAGAGCAGTGATAGGTGGACAAAAGGAGGGAGGTGGGGTGGGCACAGGGTGGTGATAGGTAGATGCAGGTAAGAGATAGTGATAGGCAGGTGTGGGGGAAGGAGGGGAGAGCAGATTCACTGGGGGATGAGTCAAAGGTAAGAAGAGAGAGGAAAAAAGGAGGCTAGGAAAGGGAAGAAATATGGTGGGGGGGGTGGTGTTGTGGGGAACGGGGGAGTGGGGATTACCTAAAGTGGGACAATCCAATGTTCATGCCATTAGGCTGCGAGGTTCCAAGGACCGCCTGCTTTTCTCCACTTATGCTGCCTGGCCTGCTGAGTTCCTCCAGCATCATTATGTTTTTCATCTGGATTCCAGCATCCGCAGTCCTTTGTTTCTCTACATATCCAGGGTTAGTTCCTGCCACTGATCCATCATCCTGGGACCTGCTTGGGCAGGTAGGCTGAAGGGGACCTCGATGGTTTGTAAAGATCAACTCTTGCAGGATCTTGGTTTGGATTGTCCACTGTCCACCTATAGAAGCTCTCTTTGAGTCTGGTGGTATGTGCTTTCAGGCTTTTGTATTTTCTGCCCAATGGGAGGGGGGAGAAGAAAGAATGTCCGGGGTGGGTGGGGTCTTTAATTATGTTGGCTGCTTTATCGAGGCAGCGAGAAGTGTAGACAGAGTCCATGGAGGGGACGCTGGTTTCCATGATATGCTGAGATGTGTCCACAATTCTCTGCAGTTTCTTGTGGATTTGGGAGGTGCTTCTTCACTCAGAGGGTGGTTGATCCTTTCGTCTGGAGGGCTGCGGAAACTCACTGAGTTTATTCGAAGCAGTGATGAACAGGTTTCTGGATACTAAGGAGATCGAGAGATTTGGGAAATGGCACTGGGGTAGAAGAACAGCCATGATATTGATGAATGGCGGAGCAGGCTCGAAAGGATGGATAGCCTACTCCTGCTCCTCGCTGTGATCCTTAATTGTCTGATTAGTGGTGTTAGGAAAATGGGTAGAGTCTGTCGTGCTTGTGAAAATGGTTTTTCCAATTAAAATGTTTAGAAAGGCCTAATGTTTTTCACACGTCTGTAGGCTTCAGAACAGAAACATGTGATAGTGTCAAATGATTGTGGTTGATGGTTCTGTCCCTACCATCTCTCCATTCTCCTACAACCATCACACTTAACCTTCCAATGCTTGTATTGTAGGTAAAAGTAGTTGGAGCAAGCAACTGTGTTAGCACAGGAGTTAGGGAATAAGGGAAGGTTTAATTTCTCTATGAGGCTCATGTAATAATTGGATAAAATGACAAAGCATCAAAAGGGTCCATTTTTATTCCTCCTTGTTAGATAATAAGCCAACTGTGAAAACTACTAAATGAATGTTCTGTTTCTATTATTGTCACAAGGGAGTAAGGTACAATTTTAATGAATCATGACATCAAGAAAAAAAATGAAAATTAAGTCTGCTCCAGGTTCTGGAAAAAAAATCGAGCTTGGTTTCTAACTGAATTATAATGTTTATTAATTAGATTGGTAACTTGATATTTTCAGCTTTTGTAAAAACTTGATGATGAGCTGGACCCATAGCAGAATGAATCATCATTTAACTAAATGTTCTGAAGGAAAGCTCCATGAAACAAGGCAGTCAACCAAGTTAGTTTCATTCCCCATTCATAATCTTATTGAAGTGGAGTTATACTGAGAATTTCACCAGCCTGGGTTTCGCTCTGAAGAAAGTTGTTCACAAATTTCTCTGAGCTGTGAGCTTCCCATTCTGCTATTAGTTGTCTATTGTGTAGCTTCAGAGATGGTGAAAAATTGGCCTAAAATGATCATGTTGAATGGACCTCTTGTACAATAAGATGAACTTGTGATATCTCAATTTACCTTGTCATGGCCCTTGCACCTTACTTGTATATCTGAACTGCACTTTCTCTGTAACTCTAACACTACATGCTTCATCCTGTTACCTTGTGTAATTATGCATGGAATGATCTGTCTGGATGGCACGCAGACAAAGGTTTTTCACTGTATCTCGGTACATGTGACAATAATAAACTAATAACCAATGATGGCAGCACGCTATACTCTCCTTATGTAAATCAGTTCATTAACGCCGACTGATACCGAATTGCAAGACAACCAGTTAAACAAAAAAGGAAGAAGAGACATGCATTTATACAAAAATGGAAAGTTCTGGAAATATTCAGAAATTCAGGCAACAGCTGTGGAGAGAGAAAGAATGTTTCAGACCTTTCCCCTACATACAGACACAAGAGATTCTGCAGATGCTGGAATCTGGAGCAACACACACAAAATGCTGGAGGAACTCAGCAGGTCAGGCAGCATCTATCCCCTTCAGGAGTGCATTCTCACAGATGAAGCCATCTCACTGAACAAACAGTGCCTCTTTGGCTGTGAAAGGAACTACACGTTTGTATGCCAGAACTGATTGTTAGGTTGCTGTTCGGTTCCTAGGAACACTAGGAAGTCACCTTCCACGTAATCACTAGTTGGAACAAAGCTCGTGCAACTTGAGATGTGTGTTTAATTGCAGGTTGATTATTAAGGCAGCATAATTTGCACTTACTCCAGGAGATTGCGGCATTGTGTTCATTGGCGAAGGCTGCTCCGTGGTGGATGGCTGCCAACACTGATTGGATGTGTTCCTGGAGATTCTGTCTGCAGTGGCTCACTGAGCTACTCTGTTCAAGGGCAGTTAGAGATGGGCAACAAACGCTGGTCTTGGTGGTGACACTCAGATCCTGAAATCAATAAAAAACAGACCTCCCACTGCACTGTAACTACTCCCCCACCATTGGTCGCAGAACAGCAACTGGGATGGGCAATTATTCTGTCCTCGCCAGTGCTCTCTGATCCCATGAATTGAATAAGGAAGAGAAAACAAACATGGCCATCATCACGGTGAACTACCTTCACACACAATGTTCATTTTACAAAAATATGCATTATTCATAATATGTAGGGTAAATAAAATTGAGATATTTCATTATCTACGTTCATTTTACCAGCAATTCCATGCATTCACTAACAATGCATCAACATCACTAATGCTTAAACCTCGCATCAGTGCGTTGTCTGAGATGTTGATACACAGGGCACAGTCTCTCAGTATCCAGTGATGGCAGGATGCTGGACTGCAGTCCTTCCCCACAGAACCCTTGCGGTGGCTGCACCGCACTTCAATGCATCCCTCAGCACGTACTTCTGTAGCCTGGAGCTTGCCAATCAGCAGCATTCACTTGCAGGCATCTCCTTACACTACAGGTTTTGGGCAGACCAAAGTGCGTCTTTTACAGAATTGATGATCTTCAGGTAGCAGTCGAGTATACATCCCTTTACACCAATTTGGAAATAAATAGGCTCCCCATTACTCAAATGGATGCTTCTTCACTGGACCATTCAATCGGTTCAGTGCCATTGGCCCACAGAACCGTTGTGGAGTCAGAAACCGAATTGTCAGCTGCTCTAGCATTGAAGCCTCCCAAATTCTCTGCTGAATCTGGGAGTGTGATCCTCCATGTGCGAATAGATAAGGTATCTTTATTAGTCACATGTACATTGAAACACACAGTGAAATACAGATTTTGTGCAGAGTGTTCTGGGGGCAGCCCGCAGGTGTCGCCACGCTTCCGGCGCCAACATTGCATGCCCACAACTTCCTAACCCGTACGTCTTTGGAATGTGGGAGGAAACCGGAGCACCCGGAGGAAACCCACGCAGACACGGAGAGAACGTACAAACTCCTTATAGACAGCAACTGGAATCGAATCCGGGTCGCTGGCACTGTAATAGCATTACGCTAACCGCTACACTACCGTGCCTGCCCACCTACATATTCATGCGCCTAACGCCTGTGTCAGGAGGAGTTCCTGGGATGTCAGTTTGCATTCAATCCAACAGGCAAATGACACAGTTCTGAGTCTGCACTGGATGCTGGAACCTGTTGTCGAATTTCATGCCAACCTCTCTGCTCCAACCAACCATTATATTATGAGATTTTATGAGGTGTACCTCAAAGAACATTGGATAATTACAGTCTACATCTACTGGTCTGTCTGTGTGTTTCTAACATTACACATAATGTGTAATACACAGTTTGGCCCAGTTGGTGTACAGTGGCATTCCTGTCCCATACATGTCATGAGGATAGGTTGAGCGAGCTCAGACTTTTCTCTTTGGAGAGAAGGAGGATGAGAGGGGACTTGATAGAGGTGTACAAGATGATAAGAGGCATAGATCGAGTGGACAGTCAGAGACTTTTTCCCAGGGCGACAATTGCTAACACAAGGCGATATATTTCTAAGGTGATTGGAGGAAGATATAAGGGGGATGTCAGGGGTAAGCTTTTTACACAGAGTGGTGGATGTGTGGAATGCATTGCTGGCAGAGGTTGTGGGGGCAGATACATTAGGGACATTTAAGAGACCACATGAATGATAGAGAAATGGAGGGCTATGTGGGAGGGAAGGGTTAGATAAATCTTGGAGCAGGATAAAATGTCGGCACAACATTGTGGGCCGGAGGGCCTGTACTGCACTGTAATGCTCTATGTTTTATGTTCTATCTCCTTGTACCTCTCCTACCCCTCTTTACTTCCAGCATAGACTCCTTGAGCTATTATGTTGTAATAATTCTATAATTTAAAGATTCTTCCTCTTTATTCCTTTCTCATATTTATTGAACTTCCCCTTAAATGTATTAGAAAACTCACCCCGACTGCCTGCCACAGCAAGTTCAAGTTGAGTCAAGTCAATTGTCATGTGCACAAGTACAGTGAGGTACAGGTACAATGAAGAACTTGCTTGCAGCAACATGACAGGCATGTAGGGACAGGCAACACACAGAATATAAATTATACATAAATTATACATAAAATTATACCATACAGTGAAAAAAAGACTCTGCAAATGCAAGATTTTATTGCAAAAAAAACAAAGACACAATCGAAGGCAAGTCCATGGCAGTGCAAGAGGTGGTCTGTAGTGTTCCATTGCTGAGGTAGGGTGAGGGTTGTGCAGGTCGGTTCAAGAACCTGTTGGTTGTGGGAAAGTAGCTGTTCCTAAACCTGGTGGTGTGGGACTTCAGGCTTCTGTACCTCCTGCCCGATGGTAGCAGCAAGAAGAGGGCATGACCCGGATGGTGGCGATCCTTGATGATAGATGCTGCCTTCTTGAAGCAGTTCCATATTCCAACCACATTTCCCGAGCATTCCCTACAAAATTTACCGGTGACTGCTTTATTTTGGGCTTCCACACAACCTTGCTCCGCACTCAAGTGGAGGCACCTTCTCTGTGTCATAGAATTATAGAGTCACACTGCAGAGAAACAGGGCAATGCTGACCATCTCGTTCCCATCCATGACTGTCCCATTTTTCATATTCAACCTGTAGCCTTGCATGCCATAGTGTTTCAGGAGCTCATCTAAATAGTTAAAGGCTGTGGGAGAGTGCCTGTCTCCATCACCCCTCACAATGCATCCAAGATTTAGATCTCTCTGATGATAGGATTTCATAATCTTAAAGCCTTGAGGTTAATGATCTTGCTGTCCCAGAAGAAAGTGCCCCATCATCGGTTGCCACAAGAGGACATTGGTTTAAGGTGCTGGGGAGCAGGTATAGTTTCTTACTCAGAGAGTGGTGAGTGTGTGGAATGGGCTGCTGGCAACGGTGGTGGAGGCGGATACGATAGGGTCTTTTAAGAGACTTTTGGATAGGTGGAGCTGAGAAAAATAGAGGGCTGGGGGTAAGCCTAGTAATTTCTAAGGTAGGGACATGTTCAGCACAGCTTTGTGGGCCGAAGGGCCTGAATTTTTTTTAAATTTTATTTTACTGCGTAGTAACAGGCCCGCCCGACCCAACGAGACCAAGCCGCCCATTTTAAACCTCAAATTAACCTACCCGTACGTCT
The DNA here is from genome assembly GCF_009764475.1 of Pristis pectinata. NCBI lineage: Eukaryota > Metazoa > Chordata > Chondrichthyes > Rhinopristiformes > Pristidae > Pristis > Pristis pectinata. Next base: position 7,193,784 of record NC_067429.1, read on the forward strand.
TTAGCATGTGGGAGGAAACCGGAACACTCGGCGGAAACCCACACAGACACAGGAGAACATACAAACTCCTTACAGACAGCGACGGGAATCGAACTCCGATCGCTGGCGCTGTAATAGTGTCGCGCTAACCGCTATTCTACCATGCCACCCCTCTACGCTACTGTACCATCAGACTTGTGCTGTAGGTTTTCTATGTCTCTATGTTTCTATCATTTCCCCCCATTCTGGACAGTACAAATAGTTTTGCCTTTCTTTAAAGCACTTTCCACAGTACCTCTGTATTCTTTTCAAATTGTGGCGACCAGCCCACAGACCACTAATATTTGTCATTCCCTGAAGAAGCACTGTGCCTTTGATCTGCAGAATTCATGTGCATTCTGTTTTTGTATTGGTATTGGTTTATTATAGTCACGTGTACTGAGATACAGTGAAAAGCTTTTGTTTTATGTGCCATCCGGACAGATTAAGCCATGCATAATTACATCGAGGTAGTAAAAAGAAAACAGAATGCAGAATGTAGTGTTGCAGTTAGAGAGGAAGTGCAGTGCAGGTAGACACCCTTGTGCTGATTTTTCAATCATAATTTTAAAAAAAACAGCCAGCATATTTTCAACTGTCTCAATCAAACTGCCATTTTTAAGTATATTAAGGAACATTTTATAAAGCCAGATTATTTCATAAGAAATAAAAACAGGGAATGTTGGAAGTACTCAGAAGGTCAGGCAGTGTCTGTAGAGAGAGAAACAGAGTTAGTAAGAACATAAGATACAGGGATTGGAATAGGCCATCCCTATCTTCAATTCTACTCGGCCATTCAACAAGATCATGGTGAATAAGAGTTTGGTCAAAGAGGTATGTTTTAAACAGCTTCTTAAGGGAGAGAGGGAAAGAGGTTCTGAGGAGAGGTCCAGGAATGGGGTCCTAGATGAACATAGAACATATAGAACACTACAGCACACTTCAGCCCACAATGTTGTGCCAACATTATATCCTGCTCTAAGACCTATCTAACCCTTCCCTCCCACATAGCCCCCTATTTTTCTATCATTCATGTGTCTAGCTGAGAGTCTCTTAAATGTCCCTAATGTATCTGCCCCCACAACCTCCGCTGGCAGTGCGTTCCACGGACCCATTACTCTCTGTGTAAAAAAACTTACCCCTGACATCCCCCTTATACCTTCCTCCAATCATCTTAAAATTACATCCCCGCGTGTTAGCCATTGTCGCCCTGGGAAAAAGTCTCTGACTGTCCACTCAATCTATGCCTCTTATCATCTTGTACACTTCTATCAAGTCACCTCCTTCTCTCCAAAGAGAAAAGCCCTAGCTCGCTCAACCTATCCTCATAAGACATGCTCTCCAATCCTGGCAACATCCTGGTAAATCTCCTCTGCACCCTCTCTAAAGCTTCCACATCCTTTCAATAATGAGGCGACCAGAACTGACTAAAGATATTGTGGTTACTGGTGGGGCAAGGGAGATACAAGAGTGCAGAGATGGAAGAATGCAGGGCTTGGGGAGGCTTGTCGGACTACGGCAGGTTACAGAGATGGGGAGGACTGTGGGTAAGGAAGGAACTGAACGCAGGTATGAGGACTTGTCTGTGGATCAGGAACCAATGTAGGCCCAAGGTAATGGGTGAACAGAAGTTGGTGCCAGTAGGGTTACGGGCAGCAGGATTCTTGCTGGAAAGTTCATGAGAAGATAGCAGCCAAGAGAATGATGGAATAGAGTAAAACTCCGATAATTCCGTTGGTTGTGCTGAACTAGAAGATTTTCCGGACTATTGGACATTACTCCTACTAATACCCAAACACACATTTATTTCACTTTGTTTACATGTTGCACAGTAAATTTTCCAGTGAACTCATTGAGCTTAAAGAGAGCAGAAAGTGTACAAGCACACCAGACCTCGGCACCAGCCACAAACCTATCCATGTTCTGAACCCCTGATGTTCCAGACTCCAGCCCCAGCTCTAACCACACACCCAGCCCACAGTCCAGACCCCTGCCTGAACACACACTCTACTTGCTGTCTGGACCCCTGGCTCACATTCGGGACTAATGCCTAAGTCAGATGCCGGACCATCCGGATTTTCAAACAGGAGACACTAGAGACTGCAAATGCTGGAAGATTGATGCATGGTCTCGACCCAAAAAGTCGACTGCCCATTTCCCATCCACAGATGCTGCCTGACCCACTGAGTTCCTCCAGCATCTTGTTTGTAGTTTAGGATTTCCAAACAATCGAATGCTGGATTATTGGAATTTTACTGAGTGAAAATCCTGGATGCAAAGCACAGAAAGACTGGATGGTGAACTGCTTATTGTAAACTCTCTGCTGCTTGGTTAAGACCTCCACAGGTTAAGTATAACAAGGCACCAGGCTGGTTCAGGCTTCACCGATGTCACTAACTGATGGAGACAACATTTTCAATATGCAAAAATCAGTCTGCTGGAAGAACTCAGAAGGTCGAGCAGCATCTGTGGGAGGAAACGAACTGTTGATATTTCAGGTCAAAACCCTGCATCAGGACTGAGGGAATGTGTGAATAGAAGTTGGTACCACTAGGGTTAGGGACAGTAGAGGGGTTGGCTCATTGAAACCCATCCTGATGCAGGGTTTCAACACAAAACATCAGCCATTTCTTTCCTCCCACAGACGCTGCTCACCCATTGAATTCTTCCAGCAGATTGTTGGTTGGTCCAGATTCCAGCATCTGCAGTCTCTTGTGTCTCCAGCGCTTTCAATATTGTGTGTTTTGCTTTGCCATATAATTTAGTAAGTAGAAGATGCAATTGTCGCCAAGGGAAGTAGCTCAATGAATGAGGATCACCTTAGTGTATTGCAAGGATGTGAATAATTTCCAAATAATCCATCCAGAAATGAAAACAAAAAATGCTGGAAACATTCAGCAAGTCAGGCAGCAAAGGTTCGGATGAAGGGTGTTCAACCTGAAGCACTAATTCTGTTTCTTTTTCCACAGATGCTGTTTGACTTTCTGAGCGTTTTCAACATCTTCTGTTTTTACTCAACCCAGAAACTAAAGCCCACCAACCTGTAAAAACAAGCAATGTTCAGTGCCCTGATATGGAACAGATGTCCAGGGTATGAATGGAGAAGGGGAGGGATGTGGAGGTTGGTGGATTGGTGGGTTGGTTTGGGCACAAAAGGGAAGGGATGCTGAGGGAGAGCAGCCTCAAATCCCAATTGTATCTAATGTTGGATATCACACAGAAGGTCCCAGAGAGGGTGCAGGAAGATTTACTTAAGTGGCTCTTGGGATGAGGCATTTCAGCTTCAAGGTTAGACTGGAGACTCTGAGGCTATTCTCCCTACAGCACAGAAAACTGAGAAGAAATTTGGTAAAAGTACGTCATACTATGATGATTCAGATGGAAGGAAGTGGCTTATTTATGGATGGTTCATGGATGGCAAGGATTTAAAGTTTTGGGCAAAAGATAGGCTATGATGAGAAAGCTTCCTCGGGAAGAGAGAGGTTATGCTCTGGAACTTAATACATGTAGGGGTGGTAGGAATGGTGCAAGTCAGGCTTTAGACACTTGAAGTAGTTTAAAGGACAATGGCAGGGTAATGGGGCTATTGAGATTTGTATATTGGACTGAATGGGCCAAATGGCCTTATTCTGCATTGCAACAATTCTCTGATTCCCATGTCGAAGAGTTGAGGGATATAGAGAGGTGGGGGCTGGTGTGGGGTGGGGGTGTCACAGAGAATCTCACTTATTACTTTGCCAAGCCTGAAGGCACATCTTATGCAACGCTGATGACTTTATTTCAGTTGACTGACGTGAGACTCGAGAATGTACATGTCTTCAGACTTGTCAAGTCTCACCTCCCCTCGCAGAATCGTTGTGCATCAGTAACTACATCTCTCTGCGTCCCTCACTGTCACAAATTACTCACACCTCCATCTATTTCCAAGCCATTAGAGTCCATCTCTCTGCATTTTTATAGACTCTCCTTGTCAATGATGGTCTGATATAAGCAATTACGCACGTGAATATTGAGTGAGATGACTGTTTATTTTCTAGTGATGTACCTTCTCCAGATTGTACTAGAAGATGTATTTATAGAAATTTAGTTTAGCCCACTTCAGTGGTGAAGAGATCTGGATTGAATATGAATTAGATCAGACATGTAGTGATGTAGATTCAGTGCCTGTAATTGGTACTCAGTATGCGGCCAACGCAGAATGCAGAATTTATAAACAGAATTGTCAAGACTTATGGCATGGGATAAGGCCATTCAGCCCATCATGACCAAGCAGGCTGCAATAGAGCCATCTACTGACCATGATCCCATTTCCCAGCTCTCACCCTGTAACCTTGGTTACAGCACAGATGACTCATCCAAGTACTTTTTAAATGTCAAGAGAGTTTTATTCCTCCCTTGTTGTCATGGGCAAACTTCACCACCCAGGTTTTGCTGCCCATTGAGACAATCATGCGGAGCGGGACAGGATTCCCATGTAGGTCAGACTGGGTGGCTTTCCTTCCCTGATGGGTGAGGTGCCAGAGGACTGGAGACTGGCTAATGTTGGTCCTCCTTTTAAGAGGAGCAGGGACAAACCAGGTTACTATAGGCCGGTGAGCCTTACGCCAGTGGGAGAGAAATTACTGGAGGAATATCCTGAAGGGTAGGATTTATGTACCTTTGGAAAGGCAGGAGCTACCCAGGGGTAGTCAACATGGCTTTGTGTGGAGGGAATCCCATCTCATCTATTTGAGTTTTTAGAGGAACTACCTAAGAAGATTGATGAAGGCAGGGCAGTACATGTTCTCTACATGGCTGGTCCAGAAGGTTACAGAACACAGGATCCAAGGTGAGCTGGCTAATTGGATCCAAAATTGGCTTGGTGTTAGGAGGCAGAAGGTGGGAGTGGAAGGATGCTTCTTGATCAGAAGTGTGTGACCAGTAGGGTACTGCAGGCATTGGTGCTGGGACCTTTGTTGTTTGTGATATGCTTTAATGACTTGGATCTGAATGTAGGAGATATGATTAGTAAGTTTGCAAATTATATGAAAATAAGTGGTGTTGTGGATAGTGAGGAAAGTTGTCTAAGACTGATAACAGAAGAATCTTGGTGTTCAAGTCCATAGTTCCCTGAAAGTGGTAACACAGGGAGATAAGAAGGTGGGGAGAGGTGCCTGCGTGTGCTCCTTCCCCTCTCCCCACCTTCTTACTCTTGCTTCTGCCCTCTTCCTTTCCAGTCCTGATGAAGGGTCTCGACCCGAAATGTTGACTGTTTATTTCCCTCCATGGATGCTGTCTGACCTGCTGAGTTCCTCCAGCACTTGTGAAGAAGGCATATGGCATGCTTTTCTTCATAGATTGGGGACAGAATATAAAAACTGGGAGGTTTCTGGCAACTTTATAAAACCACACCAGTTAGACCACACTTGGATGATTGCGCACGGTTCTGGCTACTACACTATAGGAAGGATATGGTTGTGCTGGAGAGGGTTCAGAGGAGATTCACCAGGTTGTTGCCTGGATTGGAGGACTTTAGTTATGGGGAGAGATTGGATTTGGTTGGGTTTATTTTCCTCGAAGCAAAAGAGAATGAGGGGTGACCTGATAGAGGTACATAAAGTTACAGGGGCACGGACAGGATAGATAGAATCTTTTTGCCATAGGAGGGGGAACAAGTGGGCATAGGTTGAAGGTGAGAGGAAGGTGTTTTGAAGGAGATCTGAGGGAAAAGATTTTTACGCAGAGAGTGGTTGACATCTGGAACGTGCTGCCAGAGGAGGTGGTGGAATCAGATACAGTTACCACATTTATGAGACATTTAAACAAGGCATAGAAGAGACTTAATGCGGACTAGTGGGATTAGTGTAGATGGATTAAAAGGACGGCATGGACATGGTGGGCCGATGGGCCTGTTCCTGTGCTGTACGCTATATGCAGATTAAGTTAATTCCATATATAAATATTTTTTCTGCAAGTGTACTTGTCCTGAATGTCTTTATCCACTGTTGCCATTGATATCTGTGTTGCTTAGAAACAAAACTATGTCACTGGGAGATGGAACTGAAAGTGAAATCAGGTTATCCTTGGTCGACTATGTTTGGCTCAAAGACTTGGAAGATCAGAAGTGGATCAGGAGAGGCTAAGGATCACAACAGGCCATAATTTGCATTAATACAGCACTGTTCACCATGAGTACCTGTTGTTACTCACTAAGGATTTAATCACCTCCCATAAACTGGCCCCATCACCTCTTTCTCCATTCAATCTCTCCTAGGTTCCACCTTATCATATACCTTTCATTATGGTTTCTCTGCCCATCCATCCCTGTCCTGCCTCTTCCAAACTTCCTCTGCATCTTATGACTTGATTTTCTCCAACCTTTCCCAGCTCGAATGAAAGATCAATTCCTTGAAACATCAGCACTGTTTCACTCTTTGCATGCGCTGCCTGACCTACTGGGCATTTCTGTGCTGTACAACACTATGACTTTATGACTCTTATCTCTTGCAATCCAATAGCAAATATAAAACCTTTTTATTTTTCCACCTCTCCCTTGTCCAGCTCGGAATTTCAAACATTACCACAAGGCAAAAAACTCAGAATAAGGATGCCTGTGCATTTAGCCATATCAGCATCTGAACTAAGCAATCATGCACATATTTTCCCATCATTTATGCCTGCAAATTCTTTTTTACTAGATGTCGATTTATATCCTGTTCTTAGAAATATCTCAAAGCAATCATTCTGAATGAATTGAATGACGTGAAATTGTTGCATTTATGTGGGAGATACAAACTAAATTTGCTGCAGAATGTTAAAATGTCTTTGAAAATCTGAGCACGGTAACTCATAATTGACAGAATATTTCTGAAGTGAGGATGCTGGTGAGCTGAAAGCAAACATGAATTCCACTTTCTGGAATCAAAACACTGCTTCAAGCATCTCATTGTTTTCCTTTGGGTGTGGTCACTTCCTTTGGGGAACAGAAGGATAATTAGGTGGCAGGACTCTGCCTGGATTTACAGTGTCTTTCTACTGTCTGGAGATGTTGAAAATGGCTGAGTTGGCTTTACCCCTCCCTCCCTAAGCCAGCACTTTTCCCCATTCAAACATCAGAATTTTATTGTAACCCTAAAATGATGTCGACAACACAACTTGAATATGCATTACAATTCTTGCCTATCGGCCTTATTCTAAAGAAAACAGATGAATAACTTTTGTTAAATAAACGTATGGCGTTATGCTGAGACTAACTTAGTTGTCCCAGCAAGTGGAAAAAAATCAAAGTGATATGAAACTGTCAAGAATCTTTGTGATCACAATTCTTTATCTTGGTTACTCTGAATATGATATGACTCAAGGTTGAGAACTTCTGCTCGAAGCAATGGTAATAATTAATGACATTTATATGTTATTAGTGTCATTGGCTTAATCCACCAACGAAAAATGTAAAGTTACTTGTCTGTTTGAATCCATTAATTGCAGTTTCCTTTGAGAAATGTTGGGGTTCAAGGTGGACTCTTGGATAGGCTGCGTTAAAGGTTGTTGGAGTACTAGATGAGGCCGTTGGTCAAACAGTCTGTTGAAAGCCCATCTGAAACCAAAATGGAAGTTGGAAATTTATGAGCTTTTTTATGACTCATGGAGAGATAGAAAGATACAGCATGGAAACAGGCCATTCAGCCCATCGAGTCCACACCAATCACCAACCACCCATTTACACTAATCCTACATTAATATTTTTATTATTTATTCTCCCTAAATTCTCTTCAATTCCCCCCAGATTCTATCACCCACCTCACACACCAGGGGCAATTTACAGTGGCCGATTAACCTACCAACCGGCACTTTGGGATGTGAGAGGAAACTGGGGCACCCAGAGGAAACCCGCTCAGTCGCAGGGAGAATGTGCAAACTCCACACAGGTCGCACTCGAGATCAGGATTGAACCCAGGCCGCTGGCACTGTGAAGCAGTGGTTTTACTAGTTCTTTGATTTTAATACTCAATGATTCCGTCTAAGGTTTCACAGATACCTTACTGAGATTAGATGAGATTATCAGGAATAGTCAAAAAGTTTCTACATTTCCCAGCAGTAGTAACAATGGATTTTATATTCCAAAGCTAAGATGGGGTCTTAGCACTGAAGTTACAAATTCCTCTTATCTCTGCTTCAGGCTGCTGACATCATAATTCCCCTCTCTTTTATGTATGTCTGAATTAATCTGGGTCAAACTATTATCAGATTTGAAGTGGAGAAATGTTTCAAAACAGTTTCCCCACTTTAGACTTGGAATGAGTTTGGTCTCTGCCCACAAAGTGCCATCTCATCCTTTCCCTGACCGTGGAGAAAGGACCCTTGGATGCCTGAATTCAATCTCTGTCCAATCAGCAGCAAGGGTTCATTATATGACCAGTCTATGGGAAAGAAGACAAGTACAATGCAGGTCGGAATTGAAACAAAAGTGAACTGTTCAAAGGGATGGCATCTTGTACCAGACTTTGACCTGTGAATACTTCAGTGACCAGAAATTAGGCCTCTGCCATATGATTGGCTCAAGTACGAGCACATAGGGAGTGAGAATCAATCAAACCCCAAAAGATTAAGTCAGTATTATCCAAGATATTTAATGAGTGAAAGCAGTATTGAAGTTTAATATATTTACCTGGTCTAGTTTTCTGAGGGCAACAAGCTATAAATTAATTTCCTGCCTGTCAAGTACTAAGTACTTCTTGTCATCTAAGCCTCCAGACAGGTTAGCAAGGCAATTCACATCATGAAATTGTATCGTACAAGAGCTATAAATTTTGATCAATGAGTTTCAAATACAATCCATCAAGTAGTACATAATGGAACATTTCCTGAGTGTTTATCAGGTCTCTGTATGAATGGAATAACCACAGGAATCTTAATGGCAGTGAAGTTACTTCTTTGATATGCTCTTCCAAAGCATTTTGAGAGCTTATTTGCTACATTAAGGACACTTGACCGATGGAAGCTGTTGTTGTACAGTTATTGCACAGGTATCAGCTCTTACCTGCATCACTTTGTTTGGCAGGGGGATCCAGTGACAAATGTTGAGATGCTGGTAATATTCCATCATTAATTCTAAGCAGTTGAGAAAGGCTATTGGATGGTATGGTAACTGTTCTGCCAAGAACAGCAAGAACTGTGGAGACAGCTCTACACATCACGAAAACCAGCCTCCCCTCCATAGACTCTGTCTACACTTCCCACTGCCTTGGTAAAGCAGCCACCATAACCAGAGACCCCTCCCACCCCAGTCATTCTCTCTTTTGCTCCCTCCCATTGGGCAGAAGATACAAAAGCCTGAAAGCACGTACCACCAGGCTCAAGGACAGCTTCTATCCCGCTGTTATAAGACCAATTAATAGACGTCTTGACGATAAGAGTCTACCTTGTCATGGCCTTGCACCTTTGATTATCCAATTTTGCAAGGGTTCTGTCAAGGCTTAGGTAGGTCAGCCATTCTTTGCTGGACTTGATTTGTACTGAAACAGCAAACAGCCTTGGATGGAGCCTACGAATTCGACCTCCAGCTTGTCCCCCAACTCTGTGATCTGTGGGACCCCAGCCCCATGACTCCCCCCCTTCCCCCTCCCCCCACCCATAATGGGTGGCACACTAGCACAGCTGGGAGAGCCGCTGACCCACAGCTCCAGCGACCCATGTTCAATCCTGACCTCGGGATTGTGCGGAGTTTGCCTGTGACTGTGTGGGGACCTTCTTCATGCTCCAGTTCCCTCCCAAATCCCAAATATGTGTGAGTTGGTTGGTGAATTGGCCGCTGTAAATTGCCCCTGGTGTGTAGGTGAGTGGAAGAATCTGGGGGGAGTTGATGGGAATGTGGGGAGAATAAAATGGAATCAGCGTAGGTTCATGTAAATGGGTGATTGATGGTCAGTGTTGACTCGATGGGCCAGGGGCCTGTTTCTATGTTGTATGACTTTATGCCTCTTTAACTCTTTTTCATTTTGGCCAGAAATAATTCCCTGATTCCTCTCCACCTGAGGACATTTAAAGTACCAATTATTCCTGCCATAAAGTTCTGCAAATCCTACGTCCCATTGCAGGGGAACCTGAACCATGTTGTCCTGTGTCTCTCCTCATTGACCACTCTTGGGACAAAGTCTTCACACTGAAGCACTAATACAGGAGATCTGTAGGTAAACAAAATACCTATTTTAGGAAAACCCCTCTGACAGAGAAACAATTCCTCCTAACATCTCCTAATCTCCATCTCGTCTCCCAGGTCTGTGATCCACGGAACCACAGCCTCATGACCTCCCCGACTCGCCCATCACACCCGTATTTGTTGCCATTTCCTGACTCCAAGCCCCTTCCCCAACTAATACACTACCGGTACTTCCCAATCCACCCTCAATTCCGTAAAGCATTGTCGATTCCCCATCTTTCTACCCCCTCACTGCACAGTGGTACAGCTAGTAGAGCCACAGACTCACAGCTCTGCACACCCAGGCTCAATACTGGCCAGGGGCATTTTGAAATGACCTTGTAACAGATCTTGTGTGGTTCAATATCAGCTTTACTTTGTTCTTTCAGGAGCTATTTGCTTTAACATGGAGAGGCTGATTCCCAGTCTGGTGACAGGTTAGTAGTGAGACAAGAGTTAAGTGTACCTGTGACATGAAGCTTATCTGGCTGATAAAGTGTTAACTGGAATTGTGCATGAAAAAATATTCACTTAGAGAGATGCTGCCTTTTGTCAAGAGGCAGAATTTCATTCCAAAGCAGGTGAGGGGAAAATGGATTGGAGAGGCGTCAGAGCTCAGCTGATAAAGGCTTCTCCTGGTGTGGAGGCTGCAGTTAACAGACTGGGAATGAGCTTTGCTCAGCAAAATGAAATGAGAGAAAGAATTAAAGAATGGTTCACATTGAGCTATCCACCCACAGGAGCTGGCGCAGTGTAAACTGCAGGTGTTGTTTAATCATAGAGCCATACAACACGGAACAGGCCCTTCAGCCCACAGAGTCTATACTGACCATCAACACTGACTTACATATACACTAATCCTACACTATTCCCATTTTATTCTCCCACATCTCCAGAATCTACCACTCAGCTACTAGGGGCAACTTACAGCGGGTGACCCGCAGCTCTTTGGGATGTGGGAGGGAACTGGAGCACCCGGGGGAAATCCACGCAGTCACAGGGAGAAGGTGCAAACTCCACACAGGCAGCACCTGAGGTTAGGATTGAAGCTGGGACACCAACACTGTGAGATAGCGGCTGAACTAGTTGAGCCACTGTGCTGTCACTTGAGCTTCTGTCTTGACATTGGAGAAGATTTAAAAAAGACCCTAAAGTTCTTTTTGAGCTTAGTTTGTTCGTTACTGTTATTTGGCATTGTCACCTTGTCTCATCCTCCCCCAGCTCCTCCTAATAACAGCCGAATGGCAAAATGCAAACACTTAGATTTCTGATGAAACGTGATGGCAAATTCATTTATCTGTTCTGACTTGAGTTTGCAGCAGCAGCTTATTCACTGTGCAGTTAGTGTTCTGTGACAGAGGGATCAAAGGGGAAGGGAGTGAAGAGCGACATAACGAATATCTTTTCTATGGAGCGCGTGGTTGCAATCTGGAACTCACTGCCTGCAGGTGTGGTGGAGGCAGGTTCTATTGTGGCCTTCAAGAGAGCATTGGATTTATAGGGGGGAAGAAAAATTAGCAAGGCTTTGGAGAATGGGTTTGTTGATAGAACTGGAGAGCTGATCCAGTGGAGCTTGGGCATGGATATGTTGGGCTGAATGGTCTCCTTCTGTGCTGTAATCATTCTATGATCCTGCCAAGTGCCTGGCATATGTTGCCATTAGGTTCCATGGACCCATCTTCCTTCTATTGCAACCCCCACCCCTCTGTTCCTCAAGCCATTAACAGTGAGGGACACCAGGATATTTGACTATGGTGGCCCAAATCAGACCAGGTCAGAACTTGTTTGCCATCTGAAGCAGGCAACACTACATCAGCAGTAGGAGGACTGAATGATTCTGTTTGTTTTGTTGAACTTCCCTAACCAGCTCATGGAAGCTGAGGCCAGGCATGGTGTTCTAGCTGATTGCCCTGATCCAGCAACCTGGATTTTGAGGTCAGTAACCAGACCGAAAGAAGCAGTAATCCACTGACCTCCAGCCACAGCAAGGTACACGTCTCCTCAGGAGCTTTTTAATGAAATTCTGTTCTTGGCAAAAAAATACCGAGATTAATGACCTACTGTGGCTAAGCAATGTTGTTGCAGTGTTGGATGAAACACACAGGAAAGTTCACAGTGACTGAGAAACCAATCATCCCTCTGTTGACAGTGAGCTTGAGGCTGGGGCCAATTGCCACAGAGAGTGGACCCTAGTGATGCAGCCTGCATTGTACTGAGTTGCACCATATCTGCCAGGGGTGATAGACCTCTACTCGTCGTCGTGGCTATCCCTCGAGGTTGAGGATGATGGTCTTTGTTCCGTTGATCTATTTAACAGAGCAGAGACACCTGTGCGTGTATTTGTTTAATGTGTACTTGATGTCGCACTACAAAAAGCACACGATACTTCACAAATCAACCAACTGATTCCAATGGCATGGAAACCACGACGATTGGAGCTGATGGATTTGTTGCAGCCTTCATCCGCCTTCACAGGCGTTGAGTTCAAGTAACTTCGTTCGCCTGTTCCACCATTGAGGTCTTGGTTGGATTGTTCTTTGTCAGGGACCTCACCATTGACCTTACCGCCATGGGTGACCCCTACCAGGAGCATAGCTCCAGACGGCATTGCTCTCGGGATCTCAGGACCACACAAGCTTCTCCACCACGACAAGGTGACAATCCACGGAGAAGAGACCTCTATTAGCGATACGTGAAAAGGCCTACTCCATGTTAATGTCAGTCTTTAAACATTACAATATGTCCCAAAGCATAAGGTATAATATACAGGTAAAATTATGATCAACGTTACACGACTCAGCTCACATTCCACATAATAAAGATTAATGGATGATCTAATCAGATGATTAAGCAATTAGAGAGTGGAGAGAGAAGCTTGTGGGAGCCCATAACGAGGATGCATGAAATTGGTGGAAAGGTTTGCAGGAGTGATGTACGAGAGCACTTAATATCATAGAGTGCAGAAGGAAGGTGTTCAACTCATCATATCTGTGGTAGTTTTTTCCCAGTTAGAAATGTCGAGTACTAGAGGACAAACCTTTAAGATAAGAGAGGGACAGTTTAAAGGAGATGTGCAGGGTAAGATTTTAACACAGAGATAAGATAAGATATCTTTATTAGTGACACATTCCAGATCACAACTCAGTGTGTAGAAGAAATGTTTCTTTGCATTATCTCTGGTTCTTTTGTCAGTCACCCTCAACCTATAAGATAAGATTTCTTTTTATTAGTCACATGTACATCGAAACACACAGTGAAATGCATCTTTTGCGTAGAGTGTTCTGGGGGCAGCCCGCAAGTGTCGCCACTCTTCCGGCGCCAACATAGCATGCCCACAACTTCCTAACCCGTACGTCTTTGGAATGTGGGAGGAAACCGGAGCACCCAGAGGAAGCCCATGCAGACACGAGGAGAACGTACCAACTCCTTACAGACGGCATCTGGAATTGGACCCAGGTCGCTAGCGCTGCAATAACATTACTCTAACCGATACACTACCGTACCTGTCCTCTAGTCACCACATTTTCTGTCAATGTAAACAGTTTCTTCTTTTTACTCTATCAAAACCATTATTGATTTTGTATAGAAATTTCCCCTAAACTTCTTCACATGAAGAGCAGTCCTTCCCTAACTGTCTGGAGCCATTGACACAGTTAATCACACCATCCTCCGACATCACCTCTCCACTACCCTCCAATTAGTTTGCAGCACACTCTCTTGATTCCAGTCCAAAGAATCACCTGTGCTGAATTCTCCTTCCATCCCTCGCGGTTGCTTCTGGTGTCCTGCCCAGGATCAATCAGCCCTCTTATCATTTATCCAAATGTCCATGTTTTTTTTATTTATTCCAGGATGTCGGAGGCAATGCCATAAATTACTGCCCATCCTGAGGTTTCCTTCAATTGACCAGCTTGGCCAGACCACTTCAGTGGGAGTTAAGGGTCAACCACTCTGCTGAGGGTCAGAAGTCACAAAGGGAGCAGACTGAGCAAGGATGCACGATTTCTTTGAAGAATATACATGGATCTTTTTGGCCAATAAATTCTGATTATTGGACTGGTGAATAGTGTACAGTGGTGTTCCCTAGGGATCAATACAATATGCACTGCTTTCCTCGATGTATATTAACGATTTGGACTCTGATCTTCAGGGTACAATTTCCAAATATGAAGATGACACAAGCCTTTTAGGCATGATAAACTGTGGGAAGGCTGGTAATAGAGTTCAAGGAGTTGTAAAAAGGCTGGCCAATAAGTGGCGGATGAAATTTAATACTGAAAATATGAGCACTCTGTGAAGTATGTACATTTTGATAAGAAGTATGAGAAGAGTCAATATATCATAGAAAGCATAATTCTAAAATGGCCTCAAGAACAGAGAGATCTGGGGTATATGTGCATGGTTCATTGGAAGTGGCAGGGCACTTTGAGGATGTAGTTAAAAATGTATGGGGTTCTGGGCTTAATAAATAGAGACACAAGAGACTGCAGATGCTGGAATCTGGAGCAACAAACAATTTGTGGGAGGAATTCAAGGGTTTGAACAGTATCTGCGAGGGGGAAAGGAACTGTTGATGCTTCAGGTCGAGACCCTGCATGGGGACTGGGAATAAAGAAGATAGCCTGTGTAAAGAGGAGAGGGGGTGGGGTGAGACAGGGGCTGGTAGGCGACTGGTGGACTGAGGGGGAGGTGAAGGATGATGGACAGATGGAACCATGTAGGGGAGGGGGAGAGGTGGAGTTGGGAGACCGAGACAGGTGAGTGATAGCTGGAACCAGACAAGGAAGGAAAAGGATGACAGGTGAAGCCAAGTAGAAGGAGGTGAGGGTGAGGGTGAAGGTGGAGACGACTTCTGGAGGGAGATAAGCAGGAACGCAAAGTCTGCCATTGCTGGAGTGAGTAAAGAAGGTGATAGCGGGGCATAAAACAATCTGCTGGAGGAACTCAGGAACTCAGTGGGACAGGCAGCATCTATGGAGGCAAAGGGATTCGGGTCGAGACCCTGCTTCAGGTGATAATGGGAACCATTAGGAGAGAGGTGAAGGGCAGGCAGAACCAGATGAGGGAGGGGATTCGGTGGATGAAATGTGTGGGTGGCAGGTGGATGGACCAGAAGGGGAAGGGGGACGAAAATGGGTGATGCGGGGGGGGGGGGCGGAGTGCAGGGTGTATGGGGGTGGGATATTAATGAACAAAAATATTGCACGCAAGAGCAAGAAAGTCATCATGAATCTTCATAAAATACTGGTTTGGCCACAAATAGAGTATTATTCTGGGTGCCACACTTCAGAGAAATGGTAAAGGCTTTGGAAGTGGTGTAGAAGAGATTTCCCAACAGTATTCCAGGTGTAGCTGGAGTTTTTCTCCTTGGAACAGAGGATGTTGGAAGGAGATCTGATATTTAAAATCATGAAGAATAAAGAATGGGAAGCCATTGGCAGAGGGGTCAAACATTAGTGAGCATACATGAAGGTGGCTGACAAAAGAACCAGAAGTGTCATGAGTGTAAATGTATTTTTCACAGTGAGGGATGGGGTCTGGAATGCACCTTGAGATTTGGTAGTGGGTCCAAGTTCAATTGTGATGTTCAAAAGAGAGCTAGACACATGTCAGTAAAAAAAGAATGAACAAAGTTGTTTGGAGAGGACAGGGAAGTGCCCTTTCTGGAGGAGGCTGAGATCCCTTCTGCAGCTAATCTGCATGTTCCAATGAATGTACAGGATCTAATGGAGCTAGCAAAATCTAGTGGAGAGCATCCTGACTGGTTGCATCACAGCCTGGTATGGAGGCTCCAATGCACAGGAGTGCAAGAGGCTGCAGAAGGTTGTAGACTCAGCCAGCTCCATCACGGGCACAACCCTGCCCGCTGTTGAGGACATCTTCAAGAGCCGGTGCCTCAAGAAGGCGGTATCCATCACTAAGGACCCTCACCATCCGGGACATGCCCTCTTCTCGTTACTACCATCGGGGAGGAGGTACAGGAGCCTGAAGACCCACACTCAACAATTTAGGAACACTCCGCCATCAGATTTCTGAATGGTCCATGAACCCATGACCACTACCTCATTATTCCTTCCTTATGCACTTATTTTTGTAATTTATAGTAATTTTATGTCTTTGCACTGCACAGTTGCTGCATAACAACAAATTTCACGTTATATAAGTCAGTGATAATAAACCTGATTCTGATTCGGATTCTGAGCTAGTAGGGTCACCTCCTCACAATGCATGAGACTCAGATTCAACTCAGGTGCTGTCTGTGTGGAGTTTGCAAGTTTTCCATGCGACCACATGGGTTTCCCCCAGGTGCTCCCATTTCCTTCCACGTGCTGAAGACGTGCAGGTTGGAAGGTTAATTGGCTGCTGTAAATTGCCCCTGGTGTGTAGATGAGGGGTAGAACCTGGGGTGGGAGAGAGAGGTGGGAGGGGAGTTGACGAGAATGTCAGAAAAGACTTGATAGGCCGGAGGGCCTGTTTCCATGCTGTATCTCTCTATGACTCCATCAATAGCATACAAATTTCCCCATGGTTTCAAACAGTGGGAAAAGCAGTTGCACTTCATCCTCTTGTGAGAAACCAGGTAGAGCTGAGACGAAGCAAACAATAGGTCACTCATACAACTAATTGGTTTGAGGACATAAGTATATTCAGAGGTATTAAGTATAACTGCTTTGGATGTTTCTTTAAATGGCATGTATTGTTGCAAGTGTTAAGAGATTTCATTAACTAATTAGCTGCTGGGAATATTAATGAAGAAATTATTAATCTGTCATTAAGGCATGCCTGCATCATTGCATTGGAAGAGTTAAATCTGAATTCAAATATTGTTTATCCTTAATTGGATCAACTCGTTTCCATCTTATAGTTCCAAAGATAAAATTGCAAGTTGTTTTTTATAACTCACAGATAATTAAAATAAATTTGCATATGTAGATGAGTTCAAACAGCACAGTACAAAGACTGGCCCTAAATTTGCTTTTAATTGGCAATTTAAAGAGGTCACAGGAAGGTTGATGTTAGAAATTAAAACATGCTCCAGTGGTGTAGTGAGCAAAGGAAGCTTTCAGAAGTAATGAGCTGTTCCTGGCTTACTGGATCTGCCTGACCCGGAACTAAGATGGGAATGTGTTCTATTTCACAATACTAGCATCATTTATTGGTAATTGCTTTATTATTGCCATATGTACTGAGATACAGTGAAAAACTTTGTTTTGCATGCCACCCATACAAATCATTTCAAAACATCAGTACACTGAGGTAGTACAAAGGAAAGCAATAACAGAATGCAGAATATACTGTTGCAGTTACAGAGAAAGTGCAGTGTAGGCAGACAATAAGGTGCTAGGGCAATGCTGAGGTAGATTGTGAGGTCAAGTGTTCACTTTTGTCGTATAAGAGGTCCATTCAAGAGTCTTATATCAGCGGGGTAGAAGCTGTCGTTGAGACTGGTGGTACATGTTCTCAAGCTTTTGTATCTTCTGCGAGATGCAAGGGGGGAGAAGAGAGATGACCAGAATGGGAGGGGTCTCTAATTATGTTGGCTGCTTTCCCAAGGCAGTGAGAGGTATAGAGAGAGTCCATGGAGGGGAGGCTGGTTTTCGTGATAGACTGGGCTGTGTCCACAACTCTCTGTAGTTTCTTGGGTTCTTGGGCAGAGCAGTTACCATACCAAGCTGTGATGCATCCGGATAGAATGCTTTCCATGGTGCATCTGTGAAAATTGGTGAGGGTCAACGTGGACATGCTGAGTTTTCTTAGTCTTCTGAGGAAGTAGAGGTACTGGCATTTAATCCATAAAAGCACAAAATTAACTTTAAAAATGAAAGATCAATATTTGCATGGACTAATCCTTTATCCTGGATGGTCCTGTGATTGGGAGCCCAAGAGTTAAGGGCTTCTGCTAAAGTTGTTCCCTGTTCTTACTTAGCTTCTTGGGAACAAAGAACCTTGGCTTTGTTTTCCTGCCCTTTCCTGGAAGAAGAACAACCCGACACTCCCTGAAATCTATCAACTGCATCCTAGCCAGCGAGAACCTTCTAATGATGAAACAGAAAATGACTGCAGATGCTGGAAATCTGAAATAAAAGCAAAAATTGCTGGAAACGCTCAGCAGGTCAGCCAGCATCTGTGGAAAGAAAAAACAGAGTTAATGTTTCAGATTGAAGACCCCTCGACAGAAGTAAAAGGGTAGTTCGGATGAAAGGTCTTTGTCCTGAATGTCGACTCTGTCCCTCCTTCCACAGATGCTGCCTGGATTGCTGAGGGTTTCCAGCATTTTCTGCTTTTATTCCACCTAAATGATGTTGGAGAGTTGGTTGAGAAGCTGAAGAGGATGTTGAGATGTTGGAAAAGATGAATGACAGATTTACTAAGATGATACTAGAAGTGAGGCTTGGAAGATTGAGGGAGGGATCTTGGGAACATTAAGGAATAGAAGAAGGAATAAGCCACATGGCCCTGTTGCACAAATTCATGGGATCCAGGCCATCCTGTTCTTCAGATCCACTTCCCTGCCCTAAAAATTTATACTGTCACTCCAGGACAACCCGATGGAAGTCTTCTAACTTGTGAAATGGTTTCCTTTGGTGAAGCAGCCAGCATAATCAAAGACCCTACCCATCCGGGTCATTCCCTCTTCTCTCCTCTCCCACCAGGCAGAAGATACAGGAGGGCACGTACCACCAGGCTCAAGGACAGCTTCTATCTCACGGTGATAAGACTATTGAACGGTTCCCTTATACAATGAGATGGACTCTTGACCTCACAATCTACCTTGTTGTGACCTTGCACCTTATTGTCCACCTGCAATGCACTTCCCTGTAGCTGTGACACTTTACTCTGTATTCTGTTATTGTTTCTACCCTGTAGTACCTCAATGCAATTGTGTAATGAATTGATCTGTACGAACGGTATGCAAGACAAGTTTTTCACTGTACAAGTGACAATAATAAACAAATACCAATACCTTGAGAAGATGAGGAGCCCAAAACTATGCACTGTCAATATCAGATAATTAGCAATACATCCAAGAAGAAACTGAGAAGAAACCTTGGAATGTGGAACGTCCTTGGAACTGTGGCCAACAGCAGGGGAGCTGAATAAGCACATGAGGGGAGAAAATTGATAGAGTAAGATGAATGAAAGCATGGATAACATAACCAACTGGGTCGAGTGGCTTGATTCATGTTGTTGTATGTACCGTATTTTTTTAGTTTCATTCATCTTTCAGGATGTAGGTATCACTGCTTATTTTTTTATCTTTTTTTTGGGATATGGGCATTTTGGGATTTATGTGTAGGACCAAAGTATGCAAGCACCAAATATCACTAAGTGCTGAGGTTCTACCTGTCCTCAGCATTGCAAAGGATGGGTCTGGCCTTGTTGCTGTGCAGTGTTCCATTCAGTTGGACACTGCTGCATTGTCTGTCCTTTGTGGAAAAGTTCTTTCAGAAAAACAGCTTTGACCACAAGTCCATGAAGCAATGGTCAGTGAGGAACATCATGCAGGCACTGCATGAGAAGGCTGTGCTAGATCCTGTGAGATAGTTCCCCAAGCAGAGTGTCGAAACAATTTGGTGGAATGTCTCATCACCAGGACTCATCAACAAGCACCAAGACCTCGTTTTGCTGGCGGTCAGAGGGGCCCTCCTCATCAGATCCTTCCTGTATGATTGGAATCTCACTCCCAACGCATGCTGCCCTGTGGACAGCTGAGATGAGGACGAGGTGGTCGCCCACTTCTTCGTGGACTGTGCATTTGAAAAAGATGCATGGTCTTCTGGTACAATGAGGTGTCCGTAAGGGAATGCTACAGTATGTGCTGAAGGATACACTGAAGCTTGGTGCAGCCATTGCAAAGACTTTGTGGAGAAGGACTCTCTCTAAGGTCTTGCTGCCACAAGACATTGAGTGTCTGAACCCTGTGTAAAAGGCTCTCAAACACGTGGTCTACATCCTCCCAGAAAGCCACGAGTGTCAATGGTGCTCTGCACATAGAATGTGAGAACACTACTGATATATAGAACTAATAACACTATGAATGTATAGACTGGATGACACTATGAATGTAAAGAAAGCCCTGTTTTTGCATTTCTTATATGTATTTTTACGAATAAAGGCTTTTTGAAATATGAAAAACAGTAATGCAAAGGCAAATAACACCAACACATTAACATTGCAACATAGTCAGTAACACCAAATACCAGTTTTCCTTCAAACTGTGACCCAATGCCATTTCAGGGAACAGTTTTAATGCAAGTATGTTTATCATTTATCCCTCTTCCTGTTGGAAAATGTTGTCATGGAATAAACGGCTCAGCAAGCTCCTGAAGTATTGGGTCCAAATTGTTCATGAAAGCATTTATTTGTGTTCTGCCTCTCCCAGACTGCCTGAGAATTTCCAGGAACTTTAGGTCTATCTCAGAGTCACTGCAATGAGCAAGTAACCAAGCAGAAAAGCCATTAGTTCCAGTTTATTCAGCCTGAAGTGCAGATAAGAATATGAGGCATGGAGATAGTTGTTTGCAGAGTTGGGTCTAGAGGTAGATGGTCACATGACAAAACCTCCTAGAATATGCCCAAGCGGGGGTGGCAACTCTGAAGTGTTGTAGAATTTCCTGCATCAAAGGTGCAAGGGAATCCCACTGTCTTAATTGGTGGCATTCTCACCTTTGATTCTGGATGGTGCCAGTTCAAATCCCACTCCACGACCTGAACACAAAATCCAGACTGGCTGCCAATGAAATGCTGGGGGAATGTTGCACTGTCTTTTGCATAAGAAACCTAACTGAAATTCCATCTACCCTTCACACTGGACATGAAAGACCCCATTGCAATATTTTGAAGAGCAGGGAACTCCTCCCTGGTGCCCCATCCAACATTTACCCCTGACTGACCTCACTAACACAGATTGCCTGCTTATTTACCTCAGTGTTGTTTGTCAGACCTAGTGGAAGTTTTCATACACTACCGCAATCCCTACATTTTGGATGCAAAGCTGTAAATACATTGTGATGTCCTAGGGTTGTGAAAGGAACTATAGAAATGCACACCAGTTCTTTCTATTTAGGGTGAGTTGATTTTCCACAACATCCCAAGCCATTTGTAAATTATGCTTTAGTGCAACCTTGTATTTATTTGTAAAAATGCCATTCAGTGTTTAAATATTGGGACAGCTTGAAGACTTTAACAGATGATATTTCCACTGGCTGAACTCCAGGAGGTAAACAAACAGATTAGTGTTTGCAGTGGTGAGGGGAAGGAGGCTGGGATTGAAAACCTTAGACTTAAATGGGATTGACAATTACAACTCTAAAGCAAAGAGACTTGGAAATGAAAGCAGAACAAAGTGCCAAGAAGGTAAGGTTAATATTCAGAGTGAGTGAGCATCAGTACTCTTCCATGACATTTCTCCTTTGATCTTGGGATTACAAGTGTAAACTGAATCCACCTATCAGCACAGAGATCTTCCTGGGCTGTTTGGCTCGCCACTAAATCAAACGGTAAGGGAACTGAGATAATGAAGGACCCAGAAAAGCAATTGTTCCTTAAATGAAAACAATATAAGGAGCCTTATTCACAGTTTTGTTCTGAAAACTCAAAGTTTGTTGTGTAGAATTCACAGCATTAACACCATTCAGCCCACACTTACCTCCCTTAACCTACCTGCAAATCCATCTGTACCTTCATATACTTACAGTATTTGGATGCAAGTTCAAGTTCAAGTTTATTGTCACGGGCACACATACCCAGGGTATAAATGCCATGAAAATTTGCTTTTCTCAGCAGCAGTACTGTACGTTACAAATATGACAAATATAGATGACATAAACATAAATTAACATAAATTATACATAACTTATGTGACAAAATAAAAATAAACATAACATTAGTGCAAGTTGAGGGAAATATAGTCTGAGGTAGAATTAGGGTTTTTTAGGTCAGTTCAAGGTCCTGATGGTAGTGGGGAAGAAGCTGTCGTTGAATTTATATTATTCACCTCAACCACTTCTTGTGAGCTCCACAGCCTAACCCCGCTCCAGGAAAAGGTTCGCCTGACTTCTTCATTATACATATTGTGCCATAATTATTTTAATGATTCCTAGGTTTAAGGTTTCCTATTTTGTAAGTGTCTCTAACCTATCAAACCACTTCATACCGAATCTTCAGCCGTCTGCCTTCCAAGAGGAAGAGCCCTAAACTGTTCACATTTTCCCACAGGATATTATGTAGCCATTTTTATAGTATTTCCCTACCTTTCTGTAAAATGGAGACCAGTACTGTGTATGGTTTCCTAAACATGGTCTAACAAAGAATCTGAGCATAGTTTTCTTTGCTTTTCAATTCTATTCCTTCAGAAATAAATCCTGTTCTTCGTTTGATTTTTAATAGTTTTACAAAACTCGATTTATGTTTTTAATTATTTCTGCATCATTTAAGGCTTAGAGGCATTTTTACCTTTTAAATGTCTATTTAATTTAACCATATAACATAGTTACTTCTATTTCCAGGCAACTTCTGGCCAAAACTATCACTTATTTTTGTCATTATACTCTGTAATGCAAATAAAGAACGCTATCAAGTGTTTTCAATCTAAATTGTGTATTCAGCATAAACTTTCATTTAAGCAAACATTTTAATGAGTTTTTCTAACATATTTATAATCAAAGTTTTATTTTCCTCATGAATCTGTGGTTAGAATGCAACATTTCCACTTGTGTCCTGGGCTTGGGTCGGGCACAACAATTGAGGTACTGGTTTATATATAGAGAGCTGGCCTGTCAGAGGATGCTCTGATCCCACTGTGGATCTGGGCAATTTATCATCATGGAGTCATACAGCATGGAAAGAGGCCATTCAGCCCAGGATATCCAATTTGACCATTAATACTGATCTACACTAATCCCTTTTACCAGCACTTGGTCTGTAACCCTCTATATCTTGGCAATTCAAGAGCTCGTTTAGATACTTTTTAACTGTTGTGAGAGTCTCTGCCTCCATCAGCCACTCAGGCAGAGTGTTCCAGATTCCAATGTCCCTCTGGATGAAAAACTTCTTCCTCAGAGCCTCTGTAAGTCTCTCATCCCTTGACCTATAACTGTCCTCTTAAGCTTTGGATACCTCTGCTATGGGGAAAAGTTACTATCTACATCATCTCTGCCCCTCATAACTTTTTATGACTTTCTTGGGATCCTCCAGCCTCCCCTGCTCCTAGGTAAGCAAACGCAGCCTATACAATTTCTCCTTATTACAGAGACATAGGCAGCATTGTAGTGAATCTCCTCTGCATCTCTTCCAGTGCCAACACATCCTTCCTATTGTAAGATGACCAGTAATGTGGGCTAATCAATGTTTTATGAAGTTATGCCGTAACCTCCCTGTTCTTATATTCTATGCCCCTGCTAACGAAGGCAAGAATCTCATATGCCTTCTTCACCACTCTATCTACCTCTGCTATCACCTTCAGGGATACTTGGACTTTCTTTCTTTTTCAATCTTGTTATTAATTTTCAAATTAATACAGATTAATACATATAACATCGGTAATTATACACGTAATACAAAGAGATTGGGAGGACAATCACGACATATATGGTCATAAAGAATAAAAAATATATTCTAGGCCCCACAGTTTCTTGGTAAACGAATATATTACAAAAAAAAATCAAAAAGAGAAAGAAAAAGATTTATTGTATTAAAAAAACCCAAATCAAAAAATATTATAAGTAATACAACGAAACAAACTAAAAAAAATTTCAAAGAAAAAAAAACTGGACTGATATTTCTCCTTGGACTTTTATAGTGATGTCCCCCTCTTCCTCAATACTCTCCAGGGCCCTAACGTTCATGGGCTATGTCCTACCCTTATTAGTCCTCCCAAAGTACATCTTCTCAGTCATTAAGATTAAATTCCATCTGCCATTACTCTGCACATCTTATCAACTGACCCATATCTTCCTATAATCCTCCTTATTATTGACTACACCATCAATTTTCGTGTAATTTCCAAATTACTAGTCATACCTCCTACAGTCATATCCAGTTTGCTCATGTATATAACGACATTACACTATGGGCCACAGGATTCCAATCACAACAGCAACTCTCCACCATCACTCTCTGCCTTCCAATTACCAAACCCAATTGTGGATCCATTTTGCCAAATTGTCCTGAACTCCCTGGGCTGTAACATTTTGGACCATGCTCCCATGTGGGACTTTGCCAAAGGCCTTACTGGAGACCATGTACACATTTTGTTTCCCATTGAAAAATTCAATCATATTGTCTACGTGGGATCTCCTCCTAACAAAACCATATCTTTCCAAGTGTAGATGAACCGTGTCCCTCAGATTTTTTTCCAATAACTTCCCCACCACTGATGTTAGACCCACAAGTCTGTAACTATTTAGTTACAGACTACTTGGTTACCTGCTGCCCTTCTTGAACAAGGGCTGCACTGCAGTCATTTGGTTACCTCACATGTGGCCAGTGAAGACTTAAAAATCTCTGTCAGAACCCCCAGCAATCCCTCTCTAGTCACCCATAGTAGACTGGGATACATCTCAGCAGGCCCTGGGGATTTATCTGCCTTTAAGCCCACTAGGACATCTAATACCTCCATCTGTAGTATTTCACTACCTCCCTTTCTGAATTCTCCAATGACAATGTCATTCTTCCTGAGTAAATAAAGATGACAAGTATCCATTTAAGATCTTGCCTACGTCCTCTGGCTCCATACACGTGTTGGATTTGGTCCCTAGTGGACCTACTCTTTCCCTGGTTATCCTTTTGTCCTTAATATACCTATAAAATAAATTAACTCCAAATAAAACGTGGATTTTTTTTTTAAAAAAACACTTGAGCACCAGTAAAAATTCATCTGTTGATTATTATCCTTGGGGAAGAGTATCAATAGGTCTTACACCATGTGGCTCTAGACCCAGCAATGGAACTGACTCTTAGCTGTCCTCTGCATGCTGGTCAGTTCATGGGCAATTAGGGATGGAGAGTAAATGGTGGATTGACCAGAGATACCCACATCCTGTGAATGGGTAAATTAAAACCATACCTTGAAGCATGACTTTTCCCAGCAGCACACACTTGGTTTCTGGAAACAGAATAAACTTCATGTTGTTTGAACATAGAACAGTACAGCACAGGAACAGGCCCTTCAGCCCACCATATCCGTGCCGACCATAATACAAATCCAACCAATCCCATCCGCCTGCAAATGATCCATATCTCTCCATTTCCTGCCTGTTCATGTGCCTGTCTAAATGCCTCTTAAACATTGCTATTGTATCTACTTCCACCACTACCCCTAGCAGTGTGTTTCAGGCACCGACCACTCTCTGTGTAAAAATTATCGACCCGACCTATGCCCCTCATAATTTTATGTACTTATTATCAGGTCATCCCTCAGTCTTCAACACTCCAGACAAAAAAAACCCAAGTTTCTCGAATCTTTCCTTGCTTTGAATTAAGTGGCACAATCTAGCCTCTGTATTTGATCTCTATCATTTTGATGAGAGTGGAATCCATTAATGATACAATGAAAAGCCCAGTGGGAACCATATGTACTGCATAACTGAATATCATTTTTCCTGGAAAGAAAACATCTATTTGCTTACTCTGACTGGACCTCTAAACCTACAACTTTTCCCACCAAGCAGGACAAGGATGGCAGGCACACAGAAACACTACCACCTGCAGGTTCCCCTCCAAGACACGGAATCATCTGACTTGGAAGTATTTCACCTTTCCTTCATTTCTGTTGGGTCTCAGTCCTGGAAGTTGCCATCCAACTGAGTACCTTCACCAGAAGGATAAGATAAGATTTCTTTATTAGTCACATGTACATCGAAACACACAGTGAAATGCATCTTTTGTGTAGAGTGTTCTGGGGACCGCCAGCAAGTGTCGCCACACTTCCGACGCCAACATAGCATGCCCGCAACTTCCTAACCCGTACGTCTTTGGAATGTGGGAGGAAACTGGAGCTCCTGGAGGAAACCTACGCAGACACATGGGGAGAACATACAGACAGTGGCGGGAATTGAACCCGGGTCGCTGGCACTGTAATAGCATTACGCTAACCGCTACACTACCGTGCCTGCCCTATCCGCCTGAAGGACTGCAGTCATTCAAGAAGATTGCTCATTATCACCTTCTCAAGAGCAATTAGTGATGGACAATAGATAATGGCTACTTCAGTGATGTCCACCTCTGGAGAAATTAATTAGGGAATATTTGAATAATTCAAAGTTACTTGCTTCCACTATACTCATGGAAGCCCCTTTCAAAGACTGACTGAAATGTTGCTTCTGCACATTAATTTTCAGTTTCCCCATCTCCTCAATTACTAGCGGCATCCTTTCTGGATAAGATGTGCTTTGCATTATCTTGTCCTTGTTGAATCCCATGAACAGCAACAAAACCACCTCCCCCTCTGCTATGCTTCCTGTATTCTGCTGTGACAATGGGGGAGGCTTAATTTGTCCATAATTGAAGATCCAATGTCATATCAGCTTTTCATTTCTCCTCTTAATGCTTGCATGGCCTACTATCATATCATTCTGAAAGATCAGTGTAATGGTATGTTGCCTTGTAAAACTGTCTGAGTGCATGCCTCTTGTACTTTAATCAATTTTTTACACTTGTAGACAAGTTTAATAGTCATCTTAGGAATCCACTCTGAGTTTATGATGCCCAATATTGATAGCATAAAAACAAAAGGCTAAGGAAACTCAGTGGGTCGGGCAGCATCTGTGGAGGGGAAAGGACAGTCAACATTTTGGATCGAGACCCTTCATCTGCACTGGGGAGATAGTCAGTATAAAGAGGTGAGGGGCAAGAGCTGGCAAGTGGTAGGTGGATCCAGGTGGGGAGAGGTGACAGGCAGATGGAGGAGAGGAGAGCGGGACTAGAGACTGGGGCTGGGAGGTGATAGGTGGAGGCAACAAAGGGCTGAAGTCGATGGGTTCTGGTAGGAGAGGAAGGTGGATCATGGAACCAAATAAGGGTGGTGAGGTGGGCAAATGGGAATAGTGGGGGGAGGGATGCAGTGGGAGGAGTGTGCGGGTGATGGGCAGATGGTGCGGGTGGGGGGGGGGGAAAGAAACAGGATGATGGGGGCTGGGGTGGGTGTAGGAGAAAGTGAACATTCCCTTCACAATACTACAGTAGATAAATAAGTATTTAGCCAGTGCCTAAACCAAATATCTTAGAATTTTGCTTGGACATTGCTGAGTCTTCCCTTTGTAGTTTAGTCAATCAAATTTCAACTTACACTTTGATTGTTGTAGTCACAACAGGATGGAGTTTGATTGATTGGTGCCACTTTAAGAAATATAGCATGTGGTCAACTGCTCTCTGTGCTGTTAGTACATTGGTATGGTTTGGAACTTGCGAGAAGCTGCCTGCTTCCATGGAGTCAGCACACTGCAGAGAAACCTTGCCTAGTTCCCTGTAGGTGCTTTGGTTGATCTTATTGTAAGGTAACTGTGGGTTAGACCACACCTGCAGCACAGCATACAGTCTTGGCCTCGGTACATCAAAATCAAAACATCAGAGCTGCTGGCAATCAGAAATAGTTGCAGAAAATGCTGGAAACACTCAGCAGGTCAACAGACCTAGGATAGACCACCCCTCGTCCTCATTTACTGCCCCACCTATCTCCACAATGGGCTGCTGAGTATTTCCAGCATTTTCTGTTCTGAATGTCCTTAGTGAAAGCAGGATTTACTTGCACTGGAGGTGGTTTATTGGTTTAATTCCTAGGATGAAATGGCTGTCTGCTGAGGAAGGGTTGAGCAGGTTGGGACTATGGAGTTAGATGAATGAGAGGTGAGCTCACTGAAACATCTTGAGAGGGTGGGTACTGAGAGGATGATTCCCATGGGGGTGGGGGGGGGCATCTGAAACATTTTTGATCCACAGGGGAATCAAGAGTTATTGGAAACAGGGAAGAACATGACGCTGAAGTCAGGTTCAGATGAGCCAGGAATAACGGAGCAGTTTGAAGAACTGTATGGCCACCTGCCACACCTTTTCTTGACGTTTAAACGTTCTTATAACTGGTCAGCCCAGTCCATCACGGGCACATCCCTCCCCACCACTGACAGCATCTACAGGAGGTGTTGACTCAATAAAGTGGAATCTATCATCAGAGATCCACACCATCTGGGTCATGCCCTCTTCTCGTTGCTACCATCAAAAGCCTGAAGTCGCACACCACCAGGTTCAGGAACAGCTACTTTCCTACAACCATCAGGCTCTTGAAATGACCTGCACACCCCTAAATCTACCTCAGCAACGGAACACTACAGACCACCTCTTGCACACCATGGACTGGTCTCTGATTGTGTGCTTATCTGCACTAATGTCCTTTTTCTCTCTCTTTTCACTGCCTTGTATAATTTATGTCTGTGTGTTGTCTGAACCTACGTGCCGGTGATGCTGCTGCAAGCAAGACTCTCATTGTACCTGTACCTCACCGTACTCATGCACTTGACAATAAACTTGACTTGACTCTTCTTAACTGTGTATATTAGAGAGTGACTGAGAGAAGGCACTGACATAGAGATAATGGGAGATTGAATTACAGGAGTGAACTTCAGCACCCCAAAATCCTGTGCTGTGCAGACAAAAGTCATATTCTGTGGTATTAAACAATTCTGATCATGTTCCAATGTGAGCTTATGCCAGTCATTAATAAGGTTTATAAATGTTTTGATGCAAGAACTTTGTGTACACTAGCTCTCTTTTCCTGGAAATCAGTTTCATCCAAGTGACACTAATGCTAATGGAACATCCAAACTTTGCTCCTGGTAAGACAGTCAACCACTTTGGTCTGAATCCCAACTGGCAGAGTTTCAGTTTTTAATGATACTGAAAGCCCAAATTGCACTTTATGTCTTAGATCCAACACATCTCTGCTGATTAAGGTTTGTCCAGCAACTAAACACCAGAACCTGAACTGGTCCCTAAGTCGAAATCAGGATCACTGCCACTCTCCGAAACCTTGGCTCAGGGTCCCCACAGGCAGTCCCTGATGTGACATCCTGGACATCAACAAAAGCAATTTGGTGGAGCTGCTGCCTCACATCTCCAGCAACACGGATTCAATCCTGATCTCCATCGTTGACTGTACGAAGTTCACACACTCCCCTGTGACCATATGGATTTCCCCTGGGTGCTCTGGTTTCCTCCCACATCCTAAAGACATGCAGGTTGGTAGGTTAATTGGCCGCTGTAACTTGTCTCTAGAGTGTAGGTGATTGACACAATCTGTGAGGAGCTGATGGAATGTGGGGAGAACAGAACAGGATTAGTGTGTACAAGATGGTAAGAGGCATAGATCAAGTGGACAGTCAGAGACTTTTTCCCAGGGAAACAATGGCTAACACGAGGGGACATAATTTTAAGGAGATTGGAGGAAGGCATAAGGGGGATGTCAGGGGTAAGTTTTTTTACACAGAGTGGTGGGTGCGGGGAATGCACTGCCGGCAGAGGTTGTGGGGGCAGATACATTAGGGACATTTAAGAGACCCTTAGATAGCCACATGAATGATAGAGAAATCGGCAGGGCTATGTGGGAGGGAAAGGTTAGATAGATCTTAGAGCAGGATAAAATATCGGCTCATCATTGTGGGCTGAAGGGCTGTACTGTGCTGTAGCGTTCTATGTTCTATTAATATAAATGGGTGAAGGACCTGCTTCTGTGTCCTATGACTCTACGAACCTAAGCTATAGCATCAAAGTGGGGAACATCCAGTTTTGATTAATGCAGATTTGCATTCACACCTGGAAGGGCCGTTCTGATGCGTTGCAAGGTTACAAAGGGCACTCATGTCCTTACAGTCACCTCCCTGCCTGAAGTATTGTTCGTACAAGGAAGTCACTTCCAGTGTACAATATTCTTCTGTGCAACAAGCTATCTGCTGGAGGAACTCAGTGGGTCAAGCAGCACCTATGGGGGGAAAGAACCTGTTGATGTTTCAGGTCAAAATCCTGAATCAGGCTCCTGCATCAGTTCTCCTGTGCCGACTCCTCTGCCCCTCTGGGTGGTTTCTGCACTGTTGTAGCATGCAATCATTCCTTACCAACACTCCCAGTAGTTGAAAGAGTGCTGCTCGTTCTGTGGTGTGACCCTGAAAGTGCTAATTCCTGAGGACAATGCTGTGAGGAAAGATTTATCAACGTGGGCCATTCAATCCCTAACACTCGCTGTTCCTGAAACAGCGTGGGACCCCACCAGCACTGTTTCGGAACTAACACTGAGGAATTTTGCTATCTTTTTGAAACATTAAGGAAATTGCTAATGCCAGAATGATGGTACAGATGAATCTCCAGACCATCTGCAAACTCATCTAATGCAGAAGGCATATTTCTCTGAAACCATCTCCACTTCTCGCTTCTGCAACAATGTGTATCTATCCACCACTGATGCAGGGTCTTGACCTGAAACATTGACTATCCCTTTGCTGCTCAACCTGCCTAGTTCCTCCAGCAGTCTGTCTGTTGCTCCAGATCCCAGCACCTGCAGTGTTTTGTGTCTCCGGATCCACCATTGAATGTAGTGTCTCCAGTTACTGAGGCACTAAAGTTGGATGGGCTGGGTCTGTTTCCCCTGGAGCAAAGGATGCTGAGAGGTGAGGTGATGGAGGTATATGAAATTATGAGAAACGTAGATAGGGTAGACAGCCAGAGTTTGTGTCCCCTGGTGGGGGCGTCTAAAACTAGAAGGCAAAGGTTTAAGGTGAGAGGGAGGGAGGAGGTTTACAAGGGATCTGAGAGGTAAATATTTCACACAGGAGTAGTTGTTATCTGGAATGAGCTGCCAGAGGAGGTGGTGGAGGCAGGAACAGTAACATTTAAGAGGCATCTGGACAGGTACTTGAATGAACAAAGGCATAGAGGGATATGGAATTAATGTAGGCAAGTGGGGTTAATTTAGATAGGCATGATGGTCAGCATACACACAGTGGGCCGAAGGGCCTGTTTCTATGCTGTATAACTCAAATATTCGACGACTCTATACACTGTGAAATTTCTCTCCGCCTCTCTGCCACTCCCTCTTCCTTTAAGACTTCTGTGATGTGGTATTTGCTTATCCCTCTTCATACCTTGTGTCTTGATATACAATTCTGTTTGAAAATGATCTCATTCATTCGATAGATCAGCAGACTTGTGCTTTCATTATGGGGTGGCACCAGAGCATAGCTAGTACAGCTTCTGCTCTACTTGCTGCATCTTAGTGACAGGTTCGATCCTGTCCGGTGCTGTTGGTGTGACATTTCCTTTGGATTCTACAGTTTCCTCCCATATCCCAAAGGTGTGCTGGTTGGTCAGTTAATTATAGAACATAGAACAATACAGCACAGGAATAGGCCCTTCAGCCCACGTTGTCTGGGCCGAACACAATGATAAATTAAACTAGACCTCTTCTACCTGCATGTGATCCATATCCCTCCATTCCCTGCATATTCATGTGTCTTTCTAAAAGCCTCTTAAACACCACCATCGTATCCGCTTTCACCACCACCCCTGGGTGCACTTTCCAGGTACCCACCACTCTGTGCAAAAAAAAAATCTCCTTTAAGCTTTCCCCCTTTCACCTTAAATGCATGCCCTCTAGTATTTTGACCCTGGGAGAAAGATTCTGACTGCCTACCCTATCTATGCGTCTCATAATTAGCCATTAGCCATTAGCCATTAGAATTAGCCACTGCAAATTAGTGTAGATGTGTGGAAGGAGAATCGGGGGGAGTTGATGACATGAGAAAAAGGTAATTGGGAAATACTTGGGGGAATGCGTTTGAATGGATTGTTCTGAGAGCTGGCATCGACTCAATGGGCTGAATGGCCTCTTTCTAGGTGGTAAGGAAAGATAATTACTTGAAAATGCTCACCTAGCTCAGCTCTGCAGAGTATGTAGATTGCCAAGCTCTCTTGCACTGTCAGCTGTGCTTTAATAGCTTGTTCCTGGTTTGGAAAGCTGCAGGGTATCGCAGACTACATCAGAAGCCAAAGGGTTGAATCAACAGAATTTAATTTGCTCAAAATCATTACTGTTTGAAGAGAGTAAAGTATCAGTAAGATCAATTGCTGCTCTCACTACAGGGAAGGAATTTGAAAAATGTCGGCTAAATAGTATGGCTGTCCACTTCTTGTCACCTTTCACACAGTCCAATAGAACGTTAGAGCTGCCTCAGCTCTCACTCTATGTCACTCATCATTGACCGGGTACAGTCAGAGTTGAGCCTGATTATGTTGGTCAGACCACATTGGGAATATTGAGCTATTTTGGGCCTCGTATCTAAGGGAAGATATGTGCTGCCCCTGGAGAGGGTCCAGAGCAAGTTCACTAGGATGATCCCAGGAATGAAAGGCTTAACCTATGAGGAGCATTTGACGTCTCCAGACCTGTACTCAGTGGAGTTCAGAAGGATGAGGGGAGATCTCATTGAAACCTACCGGATACTGTAAAGGCATGGATAGAGTGAAGGTGCAGAGGATGTTTCCATTAGTACGAGAATCCAGGATCCGAGGGCACAGCCTCAGAATAAAGGGACGTCCCTTTAAAACTGAGGTGAGGAGGAATTTCTTCAGCCAGAGGGTGGTGAATCTGTGGAATTTGTGGCCACGAAGGACCGTGGAGGCCAAATAAATTGGGTGTATTTAAGGCAGAGGTTGACAGGTCCTTGATTGGTAAGGGGGCTTTAGGGTTATGGGGAGAAGGCTGGAGAATGGGGTTGAAATCAGCCATGGTTGAATGGTGGAGCAGAATGATGGGCTGAATGGCCTAATCCTGCTCCGATATCTTATGGTCTTATGGTTAAAGTATTTAGTAGAAGGATTTTGCAGGAAATGCCTGATGCATGCACTGAAGGCAGAAACTCTCAACATTATTAAAAAGTAGAGAAACAAGGACTGCAGATGCTGGAATCTATCTAAAAACACTATGATGATGGAAGAACTCAGCAGACCAGGCAGCACCTGTGGAGAAAAGCATTTGCCTGCTTTTCTCCACGGATGCTGCCTGGTCTGCTGAGTTCTTCCAGCATCATAGTGTGTATAGATAGATTCATAGAACAGTACAGCACAATACAGGCCCTTCAGCCCACAATGTTGTGCCGACCTTTAACCCTTGCCTAAGACTATCTAACCCCTTCCTCCCACATATCCCTCTACTTTATATGCTTATGTCTTGAATTTGACCAATGTACCTGCCTCCACCACCACCCCAGGCAGCACATTCCATGCCCCAACCACTCTCCAGATAAAAAACCTTCCTCTGATATCTCCCTTGAACTTCCCACCCATTACTTTAAAGCCATGCCCTCTTGTATTGAGCATCGGTGCCCTGAGAAAGAGGTGCTGGCTGTCCACTCTTAATATTTTTCAATATTAATTGCTGCCACAATGTAAGGACCAAGGATGGAGAACTGGATTGGCCTAAAAAAGGTCTTTTTCTCCCTAGCATTGACAGGATGGGAGGAATGTCCCTCCTACTCTGCTGTCAGATTTTGTGCTTCCAAGAGGAATGATGTAGAGAAATGGGATAAACTGCACAGAATGGTTACAGCATGAAAGGAGGCCTTCCAGCCCATTAAGTTCCTCCTGGCTCCGAGGAGACACAACCCAATTAGTCCTATTGCCTTACCCTCTGCAAATTCTTTCTTTTCAGATACTTATCCAGCTCCCTTCTAAACACTGCCAGTGAATCTGGCTCTGCTGCTTGTTTGACGGACCCTAACCTCTTTCTTCCAATGACAAAGTAGATGGTATCACACCTTCCGAGCAATGATTTCCATTTGTCATTGCTGCCCTTAATCAAAGTGGAAAAGTTAAGTATTTCAACACTGATGACATTAAACAATTTGCTCGAAGGAGCTGGATGAACAACAAAGTATTTTAAACCACTAGCAGAGATGTAAATTACTGATCAAACTGCGCAGTGTCCTGCCCATGTTTTTGCTTCTGTGAAATGTTATTTGTAAATAAATCCGAACTGTTCAATGTGCGTTAGCGGTGTTGATGTGATTTGACTACCTAATTGCAGGGAGAGGTTTTCAGATCTTGCTTATTCTCCAGTGATCTGGGCTGATTGTTAGACACAGCCCACACGGACCCTGAATAAAACGCACAGGTTGCTGCCAGCGAGGTCTATTTATGGTTCCTCCATGAAGGAGAGATCTTTCGAGAAAAGATAATGAAAGAGGAGGTGAGGAATGGACGGTAAAATTCTAGTCTGAAGCCAGATGTAAAATCGATATAGATCGGGCAAAACACATCCGGCAAGGATTGAATATTGAACTGAAATTCATTGTCCGGATTCACTCCATCTGTGAAATGATAGCAGAGAGTATGGGCTGGAGTTTAAAAGCAAAGGGAAATTAAAGGGTTCTGGACCCTGGGACAATCCTGACAGAAGAGCTTGAGGACCTGAATGATCTTCTCACATTCCTAATGGTTAATAACCTCCCCGCCTCTCAAATCATTCTAGAGATAAGTTAGGAGATGGCAAACGGGCAATGGTAAAAGGTCATGCAGTTTCTGAAAATCACCTTGTACAGCATAGACGTGGAGCAACACACAGCGTGCGGAGGAACATCGTGTCAGGTGTGAACATCCAATTCTCAAACCTCCGGTAACCGCTTCCCCTCTTTTCTACTCTTTTTTTCTTTTCTCTCTCCTGCTGATCCAACTGGCCCCCCTTCACCCCGTCTCTTTCCCCTCCCTCATCCTCTCTATCTGCCCATCACACACACACACACCCCTCCCACCGGTTCCCCTCCCCACCTCCCTCCTGTTATTCCCTGCTCCACTGTCTTCTCCTAGCTGATTCCATCTTCTTCAGCCCTTTGTCACTTCTATCACCTCCCAGCTTCTGCACCATTCCCACTCTCCTCCTTTCACCTGCTATCACCCCCCCCTCACCTGAATTCACCTATCACCCACCAGCTCCTGCTCCACCCCTTTCCCCCACCTTTTTAAACTGGCTATCTCCCCTCTTTCTTTCCGGTCCTGATGAAGGGCCTTGACCTGAAACATCGACTGTCCATTTCCCTCCATAGATGCTTCCTGACCCAGCATTTTGTGTGTTGCTCTAGATTTACAGCATCTGTAGTCTCTCTTATGTGACAACATAGACACGGTTTGTGTGCTCAGTATGGGTCATGATCCTGTTACACATCAGTATTTAGATAACACTTTAATACATGAATATGGTTCCATAAAATAAATATATGCTGAAATATTCTATATAACATGCAACTTTATATGTCTATTTACAACAGTATATCTAGATTATTCCACCTTTATTGCTTTTGTTGGACTGTTAATATAACTACAGAAGAGAACCTCTTTTTGCACATGTATATTCAAGTCTTCAGAGAGTCACAGAGTCATACAGCACAGAAACAGGCTCTTTGGTCCGTCTAGTCTATGCTATTAACTACCAGCTTCCACTAAACCTATTTTCTTCTCCCCACATTCCCATCAATTCCTCCCAGATTTGGCCAATTAACCTCCTAAACCCTACCTCCTCAGGATTTGGGAGGAAAATGCAATTTTGTATTTAGTTTTGTCCTCATTTTGTTTTTGAACTGTTGGTTCTGACTGGAAGATCCTTTATTTTCCCCTCCTGGCTCTCCTTTCCCACAGAACCTGGGTGCTCCTTCAGTCAACGCTGGGCTGCCCTCAATCTGGGATGTCGCCTCACCTGCCATCCATACACTTCGGGAGCACAGTAGATGAGCAATCCCAGGGTTAGAAGAGCTGCATGCAGCACACATCTGGATTATAGTTCCTACAAGGTTATCATTCATGTTTGTCCAGGGCCATTCCTTTCATCTCCTTCAATTGCACTGCACCAATTATCAAAGAACTTTTATCCTGCCACATGAACCAGCATCCTATCGACCTGAAATGTATACAGACTGTTTGCACCCCTACTCACCCTAACCGTGCATCCCAGCCACTAATCTTCTATGTGCTTCAGTGGCCACTGAGGAGCAATGAATGTCGTAATGTTCCCTCTCTGTATTTGCAGACACTGTGCATGTCTCACCACTAGCCCTCCTCCCAGCTTTGCAACTGACCTGTGCTTGAAGAGCATCACCCAAAGTGAATTCAAAAATGAGTTGCAGCATAGAACAGTACAGCACAGAACAGGCCCTTCAGCCCACAATATCTGTGCTGACTATTGTGCCAATTTTAAACTAATCCCATCTGCTGCACATGGTCTATATCCCTCCATTCCCTACCAGTTGTGTGCCTAAATGCTTCCTAAATGTTGCTATCGTACCTGCTTCCACCACTTCCCCTGCCAGCATGTTCCAGGCACCCACTACTCTGCGTATTAAAAAACTTGCCTTGTAAATCTCCTTTAAACTTTCCCCAACTCTCACCTTAACGCAATGCCCTCTAGTATCTGACATTTCCACCCGGGGAAAAAGACTCTATCTATGCCTCTCATAATTTTATATACTTCTACCAGGACACCCTTCAGCATCCAACACTCCAGAGAAAACAATCCAAGTCTGTCAAACTTTCCTTGGAGCTAATGTCCTCTTATCCAGGCAACATCCTGGTGAATCTCTTCTGCACCCTCTCCAAGGCCTCCACATCCTTCCTATAATGTGGAAAACAGGGCTTCACAGAATACTTCAAATGTGGCCTAACCAAAGTTTTATACAGTTGCTTTTTCGACTTCTCGACTTTTATATTTAATACCCCAAATGATAAAGGCAAGTGTTCCGTATGCCTTCTTTACCACCCTATCTACTTCTCTTGCCACTTTGGACTTGCAATCCAAGATCCATCTGTCCATCAAAGCTCGTAAGGGTCCTGCCATTTACTGTATACTTTCCTCTTAGATTTGACCTCCCAAAGTGCAACACCTCACACTGAGAACAGAGAGGACTGTCAAACGAAACAACAAGACATCAGACTTAACGACTTTCTAACAAGCACAACATTCGAACTGTAAACAGGCAAATTAATTTTACTGGCTAATTTGTGGGAGGGAACAACTAAACTCAACTCCACTCATACACAATGGGAGGGAAATAAGTTCTGTGTAATATTTCTTTACGTACCATACAAGCAGTGTCATTGAGTGTTAAAGTTAAGCCAGAAGTCGGGTTTTTTGGTGATTTAAGAAGTGCCTGTGAAGTCACGGTTCAGAAACAATCAGAAACTGCTCCGACTGCTTAAGGATCCAATTGTTTGCAAAGACAATTTTCAATGTCTGTGCTTGGAGAAGCAAAGGTCCCAGGCTCTAGCTTCCACTCCTTTGATCCCTCCTGTTTTCCACTTTTGTTTCCTCTGTGAAGTCTTCCCTTTAAATCCATGGCCCTGCCCAAGGTTTAGGTCCCCCTGGCTAAGGTCTCCTTCTTGCCTTCCCCCTCCCCCCACCCCTCTATGATTCTACTTCAAAGAAGCCATATTAATACAAACTGTTTTGCAAGCTCACACTTGTAGACAATTTAAACGCCTCTACATGGCATTCTTTTGTCACTGAAATTGAACTGTACCATATTAGTAATAACCATGATTACACGTCTGTGCAAAATTCTAGCTGCAACTGTAAGAAGAGATCGAACCCGTTTATTCTGATGCCATTATTAGAAAAAATAGATGGAAGATTCTCATATGAAATATTACAGCTTTCATCACTCATATCCCTGAGCACAAATTCAATGACCTTCTTCAACCTATGACTGAAATTTGCAAGCCAATGATGTTTTTGAAATCTCCTAGATAGTGAATTTATAACTGCTGGAATATGACTACCACCCACTTTCTTGGCATAAAACCAAAGTACTGCTTATTCACATATCCTACTTTAGAAATACTGTATAAAATTGGACATGCTTCATAGTGATGTAATGAAGTTCAGTGCAATTGGTTTAGCTTTAGGCTACTGATATGATGATTATAACTCGCTGATTAAGATTTCAACTAACACCTTATTTAGGGCAAGTTAGTAGCAGTGCACGTTGCTTGGAGTAAAACAAGTTAGTTTCTTTTGTACACGACCTCAAAACATTGATTCACACCCGCACAATCTACCCACGACACATTTGAACAAGTTAGAAATTAGATTTTTTTTTAATTCTCAAGCTTAAGAAACATTAGAAATAGAAGCAGGAGTCAGCCAAGCAGCCTCTCAAGCCTGCTTTTCTCTTTAGTATGATCATGACTGATCTGATCTTGCCCTGGATTCCATTTTCCTTCCTGATCCCCTAATCCCTTGACTGCCCTGAAGTCCAAAAATCTATCTCAGCTTGCGTTAATCCAATGAGTCCTCCCCCAAAGTTCCCTTGGGTTGCGAACTGTACAGATTCACAACTCCGTAAGAGAAGTTTCTCCTCTTCTTCCAAGATAATGCCCTCTAGTTCTATCATCCCCCACCCCTCCCACGACAAGAAACACTCTCGGGATCTTATAGAGCTCTATAAGAATACATCCCATTCTTCTAAACTCCTGAGAACATAACCCTAAGTTTCTCCTCATAACATAAATCTTTCACCCCAGGAATCAATCTTCTTTGTCTCTAAGGTAAGTATATTCTTCCTTAAGTAAGTAGGCCAAGACAGCATTCCAAGTGTACTCTCTGCTGAACCCTAAACAGTTGTAAGAGAGTCACGATAAACCTTTAATTGTGACCAATCATGTCTCGGCAGGCAGTGGTGCAGGATTTCAGTTTTTTTTAATGTGAAGTTACATGAGCTGCAAGGGAATCCTTGGCAGGATAGCATTGGATACTTGCTGATCTCATGACAACTATCTGTAAACTGAGCTAAACAACCCTTGATACAGATGAACAGGAGCTTAGAAATACTAATCTAAAAAAATGAAACGGTGATTAGGAAGTGCTTCAGTTTTAGAACATTGTAGCAGCTTTCTAATGGGCATGAAATGTACTTCACTTCAATGAGCAGGCTCATTTCTTTTCCCCAGTGATAACTCCCCCTCAATTCGTTAAGCAACAGAAGCTGGGAACTTAATATGAGGATTCCTATGACATTGGTAGTCAATGAGTGAACAATTGCCTTGCCCACCTTCTGTTCTTCAACCAAGGTGTAGCCTGAACTGGGTCAATACCTATCAGTGCAGTGGAGAGATGAGTCTGTGCTAAATGTTCATCGAGAGTCACAAGGTTCAACAGTTAGAGTCTGTAATGTGGTCCCAATCAGAAAACACTGATTGCACTAATGTATGCAGAATAAAAAATAACAAGATTTCACAGTCTTTTGAGAATCGACATTTTGAGAACCAGGACTATCTTGGTCAAACATTCTTGCATTAATTAAATGACAGGTATTCAGAGGGACACAGAACAAATGACTCCATTAGTTACAACACTACTATTTTACAGTACAGAGTTTAAAGTCCTCCAGGGCATAAATGACTTTGGTAAAGCTCCCTTCAGTTCCTCGTGTCCTGGTCCAACTTGCCCTATTTCGATACTCCTGCTCAGAAAGGCTGTAATTTCATGGGACTCTTTAATTAAGGAGGGAGAAGCTTGGCACTGGAGGCAGTTCACCAAGTTGATTCCTGGAACATTTTTTTTTAGGAGGAGCTTGAGTTTGGATGAGTAAGAGGTGATCTTAAACACACCAGCTTTCGAGAGGGATTGACAGGGTGGATGCTGAGAGGTTGATCCCCCTAGTGGGAGTATCTAGACCGAGGAGGAATGACTTCCAGAGCAGGAGGATGCCCAATGATGAGGGAGATGAGGAGGACTTTTTCCCTCAAGGTCATGAATCTTTACCCTAGAGAGCTTCTCAACCCTTGAGAGCTGAAGAGGCAGAATCATTAAATATATTCACAGCTGAGCTTGATATTTTTGGACTTTAGTAAAACTAAGGGTCACATCAATCAGGCAAGGATGTCGGATTCAGGCCAGGATCAGAGCAGCCATAATCTTATTGAACCCCGGCTCCTATTTCTTATATAGGATTATATAATCCTACATAAGACGATATAGATTTCTCTTCCAAAAGGAAACTGTGACTCAAGGAATGCAATGTCAACCTTCACTGAATTCTTACTGTGAAAATTAAAAACTGTATTGAATATATCAACCTTGCATATAGCAGCATCACAAAGACTGCATCATCCAACTTCATTTATCCAAAATAGCTCCCTAGTTCTTGAACTTACTGCCCATACTGTTCCAAACTTAGTACTTTGCTCCTGCCACTCAGCTAGGAGATAATGGGCTCCATTGAATGGGAATGGAACTCGAACTGGCCTTACTTTGAAACAGAGAGAAGGAGCCTTTCTTCTAGCTAACTGGCTGACTCTAGAGATATTTCCCAATAATGGGTTTGACTTTAACCCTGCAATGGTTGGTGGATGTTGGGCAGGCGGGCAGCCACAAATGAGTAGACATCTCCTCCACTCAAATCCTAGAACTAGAGGGGCAAGGTTTTAAGGTGAGAGGGGAGAAATTCAAAGGAGATCTGAGGGGCAAGTTTCTCCATGTGGAGTGTGGTGTATACCTGGAAATGAGTTGCCAAAGGAGGTGGTGGAAGTGGGTACTATTACAATGTTTAAAAGGCATTTGGATGGGTACTTGGACAGGAAAAGAGTGGAGGTAAGTGGGCCTAATGCGGGGAAATGGGATTAGCATGGAGGGTCATCGCAGTTGATGTAGATGAGGTGGGCTGGAAGGGACTTTTTCCTGTGTACTGCTCTATAATTCTATCTTAGGCCATGTGGCTTAACAGGAAGATCAGGCTATCGACCGAAACAGATGGGAGCCTTGGAAAATTATGCTACTGGGGGATGCAGGGTGTAGTTTTAATCAGGGTCCAGTGGAAGCAAATCTGGAGAAGGTGATTAGAACAGGGCACGGCCATCTCCATCCTCTTCCATGCTCACAAGGCACGGCTCCTTACTGGAGGTTGGTTCCATGCTCGGTGTAGTAAGTGGACCAGCCACGATCAAACTTAGTTAGGGAGTTAACATATCCAGGGCGTGAAATTGTGACCTTCCCCCATCTACCCTTCCTCCCACTGCACCCATCTTCTTCCCCCCAATCACACGGTTGACACTGACCCCAAGGTCCTGACACCAAGCAAGAACAATTTACACTTTGTGTGAAAACAACTAATCAATACTCCCAATCTGTTATCACCCAACTTGCACTTTCACCCAGAGCCAAAATATCCAACACATCAGTAAACGGAAAGAAATTTCAAAAAATATTGACAAAGACAACAAGGTGTTGATTGCTGTGAAGGGATGGGGCAATTTTGGGCAGCTTCTGCTGTTTGGAGACAATGGACCGTGGACAAATAGTGAGTGGCCTCAGGAACTGTTCTAGTGCTTCTTAAATGCATAGTGTCCTGGAGAAGGGCAGATGGGACGACACAGTGAAAGCTGGTGCAAACTGCCTCCTGACCATCGCTTGAGCAGAGTTCAAGTTAGAGGGTATTCAAGCTCTCGTTGCACACGTTTGAGATTGCGACGACAACGAATGGAGGCGTGCGAGGAGGAGAAGGATCGCTGGACCCACCGATCTCCTGTGGTCTGATGTGGTACAGTGGTGGAGAGAGACGTACACAATAAGTGAGCTAAATGTTAGGTACACAATCTGCTGCATATATTCCATTTGGAGGAGGTGTTGGTCGTGCTTAACCTGGAGGGTAAAAAAGTCAAATTTCATTCAGAATGTCTGCTGGCACGACTCCTCTTTTCTTGCCGCTGCACACCTTGATAAACCCATTCATTTCCTCCCCTCGACCAACACAAATCTGAAAAACACAACAGGGTTTATGCAGCACTTCTGGTGTGGAGAAACTTCAAGGACACACTACAGACTTAGGCTCAAGATCTACCCCGTCACATCTCATGCAAGACCCTGCCTCACCCACCCAATTATGATCCTGGCTGACCCCCGGCAGCTGATCACAACCCCTCCCTCCAATGCCCTGAGCAAACCCTCATGGATTCGATCATCCCATCCCCATTCCAATGTTTGACACACTTTCCTGTGTGCAGAGCAAAGTGGGTCAGTGGGCATGGAACCAGGGTTGTTAGAAAACAAGTGGGGAAGTGAGCAGAAGAAACATCTTTTGAATGTGCAAAACGTGCAAGGCCTTTTCTACTGCACGACAGAATTTTTTCAGTGGCGAGTTCACACACAACATTCACTCCATTTTCACACAGTTGGTGGCACTGAAGAATTTCTGGACCTGGAGATTAAAGTGAAACAGACAACAGTACCTTAGGAGGGTTTTACATTGGTGAGACCAAACGTAGACTAGGTGACCGTTTCGCAGAACACCTGCGCTCCATCAGTAACAGCGACCAGCATCTCCCCGTTGCCGGTCACGTCAACTCCCCTTCCCACACTATCACTGATACGTCAGTCCTCAGCCTCCTCCACTGCCGGGAGAAGTCCAAGCGCAAACTGGAGGAACAGCACCTCATTTTCCACCTTGGGACCTTGCAGCTTAATGGCGTGAACATTGAGTTCTCCTACTTTAAGTTACCCCTCAACCACCCCTCCCCACATCCCCACCCCCCAACATGCCTCTTTTTTTCTTCCCTTTCCTATCTCTCTTTTTTCCGATCCTTTTTTCCTCCTTACCTTTGACCCATCCCCCGGTGGATCTGCCCTCCCTTCCTCCCCCGCACCTGCCCATCACCGTCTCTTACCTGCATCTACCTATCACCACCCTGTGCCCACCCCGCCTCCCCTCTTTTGTCCACCTATCACTGCTCTGCTTTTCCCTCCTACATATTGGGCTTCCCCTTTTCCTATCTTCAGCCCTGAAGAAGGGTCCCTGACCCAAAACGTTGACCACCTGCTTTTCTCCATGGATGCTGCCTGGCCTGCTGAGTTCCTCCAGCGTCATTGTGTTTTTTATCTAGATATTCCAGCATCTGCAGTCCTTTGTTTCTCTCACATGCAGATGCATCTGACCTCTAACCTCCCCACACTGCTGTTCTGTAAGTTGCTGGGCCGACAGACCAGAATCACTTAATTCAAATAGTAAGTTGCACATTTTTCTTTATTTCGCTATATATTGATACTTTTAATCAAGTAGCAGCAGTTTAACACATTAGAGTCATTGAACCATAGAATACAGCATGGAAATAGGCCTTCTGGCCCAATCGTCCATGCCGACCAAGATTCCCATCTAAGCTAGTCCCATTTGCTCATGTTTGGCCCACATTCCTCTAAACCTTTCCTGTCCAAGTACCTTCTAAATCTTTTTAAAATTTAATGATGTCTTTCCTACAACAGGTGACCAAACCTGTACACGATACTCCAAGTGCGGCCTCACCAACGTCTTGTACAACTGGAAAATTACATCCTAACTGCTATACTTGAATCCCTGACTAATGAAGGCCAGCGTGCCAAATGCCTTCTTCACCACCCTGTCTACCTGTGACGCCGCTTTCAGCGAAGTATGTACTTGTACCCCTAGGTCCTTCTGTTCCACAACACTCCCGAGGGTCTGACCATT
Source organism: Pristis pectinata (assembly GCF_009764475.1). Taxonomy (NCBI): domain Eukaryota; kingdom Metazoa; phylum Chordata; class Chondrichthyes; order Rhinopristiformes; family Pristidae; genus Pristis; species Pristis pectinata. The sequence continues at coordinate 7,237,473 of NC_067429.1, forward strand.
CACTGTACAAGGTCTACCCTGGTTTGACTTCCCAAAATGCAACACTTGGCACTTATCTGAATTGAAAGCCACTTACCAGCTGATCAAGATCCCCCTGTAATTTTTTATGATCTTCTTCACTGTAAAATTTTATTTATTTTCTTAAAATTTTATTTCCAAATGTCTTGAGAACGTGACGGCCTGTGTTGCCCGAAATCTCCTCACTGCTCACATAATGGGGCAGGGAACCAGGGTTTTTGGAAGACATGCAGACATAGAAAGTTATGGGGCTGCAGGACTCCCATGGGTGATGGGATGACTGCAAGGCACAGGTTGGGTTCACTGTGAACAGCCTGACAACATCTTGAAGGAAGAGTGCAGTGAGATTAGATTGGGTATACATAGATAGGGGAGGTACTTAAAGATCACCAGCTAAGGGAGTGTGCAAGAACATGGGAGATGGAATAAAGATGCAAAGATGTGAAGTTAACCATTTTTGTGCACAGAACAGGAAAGCAGAGTATTTTTTTTATATACATGGTGACAGATTGGAAACTGTCGATGTTTAAGGGGACCCAGGTGTCCTTGTACACCAGTCACTGAAAGCAAATATGCAGGTGTAGCAAGTGATTGCAAAGGCAAATGGTTTGCTTTGGTCTTTATTACGAGAGGATTTGAGAAAAGGAGTAAGGATGCCTTTCCACAATTATATAGGGCCTTGGTGAGACCATGAATGGAGCCTTGTTTACAGCTTTGGTCTCCTTACCTAAAAAGGACGTACTTGCCACAGAGGGAGAGCAGCAAAGATTTACCAGACCAATTCCTGGAACAGTGGTTTTGCCATAAAAGGAAAGATTGAGTTGACGAGACCTGTATCTTTAGAGTTTAGAAGAATGAGATATGATCTCGTTGAAACTTACTCACAGGACTCAACAGACCGGAGGCTGGGAAGATGTTTCCCCTGACTGAGTGGTCTGGGGGTCTAAAACCAGTGGTCATTGTCTCAAAATAAGGGGGTGACCATTTAAGAACTGAGTAGAGATTTCTTCACTCAGGGGGTGGGGAACCTTTGAAATTCTCTATCCTGGAGGGTGGCGGAGTCTTAGTCACTGAGCTCATTCAAAACAGGGATCAATAGATTTCCGGATATAAAGGGAAGCAAGAGCTACAGGGAAAGTTGTGGAAAGTGGTGGTGAAGTAGAAGATTGGCCACAATTGATGCATAGTGGATCAAGCTTGAGGGATTGGGCATCCTACTCTTGTCCCTAATACCCATGTTCTCATGATGGAGCGGATAAGGTGTGAGGGGACAGATTTAAAAGGGAGCCGAGGGGCAATATGTTCACACAGAGGGTGGTGCGCATGTGGAACGAGCTGCAAGAAAAAGTAGTAGAGGCGGGTACAATAATTGTACAGCCCCTGCTTATTCACAGAGTCATACAGCACGCAAGTATTTGGACGAGTTCATGTACAGGAAAGGTTGAGAGGGATAAGGGCCAAAGGCAGGCAAATAGGACTAGCGTGGATGAGCTGAGCTAAAGTGCCTGTGCTGTATGACTCTATGAATAAGCTGGGGCTGTCATTCTTAGAGCGGAGAACAATCAGAGCAGTTTTGAAAAGAGGTGATCAATAGTGGGAAGAGTTTTAACAGAACGAATGACGAGAAACAGTTTTAAGCTGCAGAAGAACAGTGAGCAGAAGGCACAGATACTAAAATAGACCCAGCATGTTGCAGTTGTCTGGAACATTCTCCCTAATAGACAACAGAAGCAGCTTCAAGAAGAGCTTTTAAACAGAGTATGCTGGGGCAATTAATTACAGGGTAGCAACCAAAGACTCAGCACTGTTTTAGTTACTATATCAAAGAAGGCCATTCAGCCCACTGAGTCCATGCCAGCTCACAGCAGAACAATCCCATCAGTCCCATTCACCTTCTTTATTTCCCTGTAGCCCTGCAAATTATTCCCTCTCACATGCAAATCAAGTTTGCTTTGATTCTTTTGGCACTCACCTACAATTGGGGCAATTTACAGAGGCCACTTAAACTACCAGCACGTCTTTGGGATGTGGGAGGAAACCAGAGCACCCAGGGGAAACCCACACTGTCACAGGGCAGAACGTGCAAACTCTGCACAGACAGCACCGGAGGTGGGGATCGAACCCGGGTCACTGGAGCCATGAAGCAGCAGCAGTAACCCATGCACAACTGTGCCTGTTACAGGCACGATGGACTGAATTGCCTCCTTATGCACTGCATTGCTTTGGGATTGAAAAGGTACCAGCAGTTCCAGAGATGCATGTAGCTAAACTTTAGATTAAGAATCTAATCTGGGATGGCACAGTGGGGTAGTTAGTAGAGCTCCAATGAGGACGGTTCAATCCTGACCTCTGGTGCTGTCTATGTGGAGCTTCCACATTCTCCCTGCGACCACGTAGGCTTCCTCTGGATGCTGCAGTTTCCTCCCACATTGCAAAGATGTGCAGTTAACAGTTAATTGGCCGCTGTAAATTGCCCCTGGTGTGTGGGTGAATGGTGGAATCTGGGGTGGGGCGGGGGGGAGGGAGTTGATGGGAGTGTTGGGAGGATAAACTCTGATTGGTGAGAGTGGGTGGATGATGGTCGGTGCAGACTCATTGGGCTGATGGGCTTGTTTCTGTGTGTCTGACTCCGAGAATCACGCGATGCAAAAGGCAGCCATTCAGGTCATTGTGGCTGCACCAGCCCCTATAAAGGGCCATGCAATTTGCCCTCCTGAATTTCCCCTTTGAAGTAATCAGCTAATTCCCTTCAGAATTATATTTGCATCCATCGTATTTTCAAAGAGGACATCCAAGATCATAGCAAACTGTGTTTAAAAAAAAACCTCATCTACTTGTTGCAGTGTTTTAAATCTCATTCCTCTGGTTACAGACCCATCTGCTCGTTCTGCCCAACATCAAAGCCTCCAAACTTACCACCTGAAGGATAATATGAGGACAATGCCCATTTCCTGATTCTCCCCATTTAAATGAAGCCCTTCATCCAACATTTCCTTAACGTTAATGTGCAAATATTCAGCAAGAAGAGGTTGTGCATCCAGATGACTGATCTGATGTACAAAAGTGGCTAGAACATAGAAAAGTACAACACAGAACAGATGTCTGTGCTGACCACGATGCCAATTTAAACTGTACATCTGCCTGCATATGGCCTATCTCCCTCCATTCCCTGCCTGTTCACATGCCTGTCTAAATGTCTCTTAAACGTTGCTATCATATCTGCTTCCACCACTTCCCCTGGCCAAATATTCGAGACACACAGTGTAAAAAAAAACTTGCCTCGTAAATCTCCTTCAAACTTCCACCTAAGAGCTATGCCCTCTAGTATTTGACACTCCCATCCTTGGAAAAAAGACCGACTATCTCCTCTCATAGTTTTATAAACTTCTAACAGGGCACCCCTCAGCTACAGAGAAAATCACCCAAGTTTGTCCGATCTCTCCTTATAGCTCATACTCTCTAATCCAGGCAACATCCTGGTGAACTGCATCTGCACCTTCTCTAAAGCCTCCACATCCTTCCTGTAATGTGGCGACCAGAAGGAGATATAGTTATTCTACATCCTTGATCACAATGATCAGCGGCATTTTTGTCTCATTCCCTGTAACCCTGCAAACCATTTTCCCTCAAGTGCCCATCCAATTCCCTTACAAAAGGACTGAGTAACTCTGTTTCACCACTCTTACAGGACTGCAAACCAAGTGCAGGAAGGACAATGTCCTGTGTCTCTGAACAGACCCTACTGTGTTCACAGAAGGACCAAGAGTCGGTTTCAGAGTGAGATATTTATCACCACCCAGCTGAAACTGGCACAGAAACAGAGCTATGTACATAAAAAGTGCAATGAGCCATCTGCTTGATGTGAATTCATGTCCGGGGAGACCGATTAGACATCTAAATTACAAAGTTAGCTGTGTGATACAGCAATGACCTGACAATATGGTTCAATTCCAGTTCATTTATTAGTGGATTGTAATGGACTCCAGCGTCTAATGTGCCCTCAGTTTATCCGAAGTACAAAACAGGCTCACCTGGTGTAGATTTCTGCACTTGCCTGGAGAGAGTGTAAAGGAGCGCTCTCTTCCAAGTGGCCTAGATGGTGCATTGCCCTTTACCCTTCCACATCTCTTATCTGCCCAGATTCTGCTTAATTTTGGCAAGATTGTACTAATGAAATTAGAATGAAGAACGATTACAGCCGAGTGTTTTTGCACACCTCCCATGCAGTCAAAACAGCTCTTGCTTGATGAACTTACAAACATTTTGCCTGAGGCACTTCTGCTAGAAATTTCAACAGTGCATGAAGCCAAAACCTCATGTGCAGCTTGGTAGGTTGGCTGGCAAGTGTAAGTTACCCCTAATGCAAGGCGAGTGGTAGAATCGGAGGGCGAGTTGATGGGGATGTGGAGAGGGTAAAATGAGTTGCGTAGGGTTAGTGTAAATGGGTGCTTGATGGTCAACGCAGAGGTTGGTTGAAGTCAGCCCTCTAGGGCTTTGAGGAACCGGCCCAAGTGCCAACGGCTGTTTGTAAATGGGGGATATTACAGCTGTGGCCCTTCCTGTGGTCACATAATATCCGCAGAAGCGGGGGAATCAGGAGACAACAACCCAGAGAAGGCAGGCTGGCATTTTTCTGCTCATTTCCCTTTTCCTAATTTATTGACGTCAACTAGAGCCCTCACCATCTCTCCAGAGAGATCTTCTACTCCAGGGTAAAGCCAGGAATTAAGGAAGGATGCGTCTGTTCAGTATGACTCCTCTCCATTGTTACTTTGAGACATTAACTGACCTGCAATTCCTTCAGGGGCAACTGTCCCTGTTCCTTGCTGCCTTGAAACGATCTGTTACACTGCCAGACTCTCTCTCCAGGTCGGATGCGCTGAACAAAATTGGCAGGAAAAAATCCCACTCGGTCCCCAATTTTACCCTGAAACAAAGCAGAAAAGAGCTGCGCAAGAGATTCCTTGTGAAAGACAGACAAAGTATTAAACAGCAAGCAATGTATTACAGAGAGGGTGCTACATGTGGATTCTCCATTAATGTACAACACTGCAGAGTAAGAGATGACCCAATTACACAGCCTGCCTGTTGACCCCACTGCACCAACTAAACTAAGCAATCAAGTCTCACCATGAAAACTTGCTTTGCTATAATGACTACTGTCTGGCATACCAATTAGCACAGCTCCAGTGACCTGGGATTGATATTGACCTTGGTATTGGCCGTCTGTGTAGAGCTGGTGTTTTCCCCACCACCTCATGGGTTTCCTCTGAACGCAATGATCTCCTCCCACATCCCACAGACATATTGGTGGGTTAATTGGCCATTGTAAGCTACCCGTCGTATGAACAAAGAGGAATTGGAGGGCATGTGAGACTAAGTTACAAAGCGTGCAGAGAAGTAGAGGAGCAATAACGTTGCTACACTAGGAGCTAACATGGACTGAATGGGCCAATAGGGCTTCTGAGTTGTAGTAAGTCCACGGCCTTCTGCTTATAAAATTATTTGAAGGAGGAGCTCTGTGGCGTGTGGTGACCTACTTAGTGTCTACAGTCAAAGTCGAGTTTATTGTCATGTGCACAAGTACACGTGTGCACGGGTGCAATGAAAAGCTTACTTGCAGCAACATTACAGGCACATAGCATCAGAGACACAACATGCATAATAAAAAACAAATTAACAACATATATTAAACAAAATTAGACAAGAAAGAACACAATTAGAACAAAAGAAAATGAAGTCCATTGTAGTGCAACACAAATGAAATGCTGGAGGAACTCAGCAGGTCAGGCAGCATCTATGGAGGGAAATAAACAGTCGACATTTCAGGCCGAGACCCTTCATCAGGCCCCTTCATTAAGAGTCCTGATGAAGGGTCTCAGCCCAAAATGTCAACTGTTTATTTCCCTCCATAGATGCTGCCTGACCTGCTGAGTTTCTCCAGCATTTTGTGTGTGTGGCTCCAGATTTCCAGCATCTGCAGTCTCTCGTGTCTCCATTGTACTACAAGTGGTTATAGTGTTGTTATAGGTTTATACAGGTTGGTTCAAGAACTGAATGGTTGAAGGGAAGTCACTGTTCTTGAACCTGGTGGTGTGGGACCTGGGGCTTCTGTACCTCCTGCCCGATGGTAGCTGCGAGAAGATGGCAATGGCCTGCAGGCTGGGGACCTTTGATGATAGATATTGCCTTTTTGAGACAGTGCCTCATGTAAGTACAACTAATGGTGGGGATGGATGTGCCCATGATGTATTGGGCTGAGTCCATTACTCTTTGCAGCTCCTTACGTTCCAGTCACTAATGTCATTGAATTCATCTCCTAATTCTTCAGGGAAATTTCCCTGGACCCTGGCCACTGAAGAATAACCATGCTAGAGTAGTCCCTCAAAGTGCTTGTAGTTCTAATTTAGCCTTGATTCTGTGAATAGGGTTCTCATCTTAGTCGGTTAGTCTACATGCCACTCTGATGAATCAAGTATAAAAAAACATAGGGGCTACATGTCAGTGCAGTAGTGAGGGAGTGCTGCACTACCAGTGGTGTCATCTTTCAAACAAAGTGTTAAACCAAGAGGGGAAAAAAAATCTGCATGACTCAGTGAGGAGCAAGAGAATTATTTCTGGTATTCTGGTTAACATATAATCCTCAATCAACATCACTGAAATAGACTAGAGACACAAGGGACTGTTTTTTGCTCTGGAGTCCAACATCTGCAAACTGGCTTCAGGACTGATGCAGTGTCTCGATCCAAAATATTAACCTTCCCTTTGCCTCCACAGATACTGCTTGACCCATTGAGTTCCTCCTGCAGTTTGTTTTTTGTTTATTGAAATACACTATCTGGAGATTATCAAATTCTTAGTTGTGTGAGCTTACTCTGTCCAAATCGGCTGTGAATTACAACAGTGACTGCACTTCAAAGGTAGATGCTGGAAATATTCAGCAATACAGTGAGAGACAAAGAGTTAACATTTCAGGTCAATGATTAACCTGAAATTTTAACACATTTCTCTCTCCATAGATGCTGCCTGACCTACTGAGTATTTCCATTATTTTTCCATACTTATTTCAGATTTCCAGCATCTTCAGGTCCTTATATTGCCCAGAGAATGATCACTTTTTGGAAAAACAGATGGACAGAATAAAACTTTGTGTACGACAAATTATTGACATTGCATTAACCCCAGTCAGTGACTGATTAGGCTCGGACTGGGGCAGTGAGATGGTCTGGTATGAAGATGTTGTGTAATCAGGCAATAAGCTTGCCACGTGCAAAGCTTTTTTAGAACTGTGAAGAAGCCAGCAATGCTGAATTATTAGAAATCTTTAAAATAACATAAGAGTGAACAACAAAACACAAGAGGGCAGAAAAATAATCCCATCTGCTTCTATCAACTGTATTAGCAGGCTCTATGTAAATCAGCCATTTTTATTCATACTGTTGGACGTGTACCTCAATCTGACTGTACATCTCCCTCTGAGAATAATTTAAAATAAATGCCAGGCCATCGTCACATAGCGTCACTGGTCCTGGAGGAGTGATTAGACTCAAAATAAGCAGTCTCGCAGCGAGCTGTTCGATTCCAACTAATAACTCCCTGGAATTTTAATAAGGAACAAGGTAAGGTCCTGATTTTATGGTGGGGGAGGGATGTGAAAGGGTCCATGCTTGCCAACTCTAAATGAATATATTCCTACATGTGCCCTCGTATCTTTAAACTTCTGCTCTCTTCTGCAATCAATCACCTAAGATCTCCAGCCTTGCCTTTACGGTGTGCATTACCCCAATGGGAAAAAATATAGAACCTCTACTAATGACTGGCTGAACCTTCACTGTATCCATGAAGGAACCTCAGCCCGAATTATCCGCATAAATTCTGTACGTTCCGTATGGAACCGTTGACATAACGTGTGGAAGCTTTGAACTCCAGTGTGAAGGTAAATATCACACTCCTGCAGTGGATCATTGGTGATTTCCAACTCAAGGGAAGATTAAACACTGGAAAGACAGCAGGACTGACGGACCAGGTATATAGCCTCATCTTAACTGCCATGTCACTGGGGAGATGGAATTTGGGGAAAGGGGCTGGGGGGGGAAAGAGACAGAGCATGAAAATAAGTGGGCGGGGATGCTGTCAGGAAGATATTTATTTAATTGCAACAAGTAATCTGCTGGAGGAATTCAGCAGGTCGAGCAGAGGGAGGGAGGGGAGCGATGATGATTCAGGTCAAAATCCTGCAACCTTCAGCAGCTTGTTTGTTGTTCCAGATTCCAGCATCTGTAGTCTCCTCTGTCTGTTATTTAATTGTACTACATCCATTTGCAATTTGGCCCCCAAAGAGATGTAGGTGATCTTGTACATGAAGCACAAAGAGTAGGCACGCAGCTGCAGCAATTAATTAAGGCAGCAAATGGTTTATTGATCTTTGTTGCACAAGGGTGGGCGTTTAGAAATCGGGAAGTTTGGTTACAATCGTGAAGGGTGTTTGGCAAGGTTGCACCCAAGTAATATGCAGAGTTCCTTAAACAAGGAAGGATGTGCCAGCACTGGAGGCAGACCGAAAGGTTCACTGGGCTAACTCCTGGGATGAGAGGGTTGTCCCATCACGGACAGCTAAAATAAGATAGATCTGGATTCTTTGGAGTTTAAGAATGAGGGGTGATCTTATTGAAACACAAGGTCCTAAGTGGCACAGCAGGGTAGATGTTGGGAAGTTGACAGGGTGGAGAGTGGGAGAGTCTCAAACAAGGGGAGATGAGAACAAGGGTGCAGTCACTTAAAACTGAGATGCTTAGGAATTTCTTCTCAGAGGGTGGTAAATCCCTGGAATTCTCATGGCCTGAGGATTGCGGGGACTAGATTACTGTAGATATGTAAAAAGATAGACTGATTTCTGAAAGATTGGGGAATTGAGGGCTATGGGGAACTGGTACATAAGGAGGAGCCGAGGTCTGGGGAAGATCAGCCACAATCACACCGAGTTGCAGGCTGGCCCGAGGAACAAGGTGGCCGATTCCTGCTCCTATTTTCTCCTGTTCTTGTGTTGATGTCAGGGCTCGAGTGACCTGTACAGCCATAGTTTCCTTGCTGGAATGCCATAAGCACTCAAGGCCATTCAAAACCTCAATGGGAGATGGTGTACTGACATGAGCTGGCCTTCAGATAAATGGCCACCCATCATGAGTCTGGCTGACAGCCTTGATTACACAGCACTACAGTTTACCCCAATCTCATTGCTACTGGTTAATTGTTTGCCACCTTAATCCACGAGTTGAAATTCCAGTTAACGCAACACAGATGAACTCAGTTAATACAGCATGCAGTGAGGGTCAGGACTTCCTGGCAGCTTTTCACCACCTTGGCAGCAGCAGAAGGTTGGGGGATTAAGGCCCACAATAGATGATTACAAAAAAAATGCATGCTGACATTCTGGGGTAATACAGAGGAGTTTCTGCATGATCAAGGGTGCTACCTTTCAGAAATGATGTTAAACTGAAGCCCCATCTGCTCTCTCAGGTGCCCTTTTAAAGTCCTTCACCATTATTGTGACCCCCAGAAATAATCTATTCCTTTCTCAAAAATGTGGCAATTTTCACTTTGTTGGTTGTGGGAACTTACTGTGTACAAAATGCCTGAGAAGTTTCTTACAACAGTAACACAGTCAGGTTTAATAAAACATTTAAGGAATAGTGAAAGCTGCCAAATAAAAGTCAAACAACATTGCAGATGTTGGAAGTCTGAAATAAAACCAGAAAATGCTGGAAACACTCAGCAGGTCAGGCAGCATCTGGGGAGAGGGGGGGGAGAGAATATTAGCGCTTCTGGCTCAGGGTGCTATACCAATAGAAAATGTTGTTCTAGGTTTGTGACAATGGGCTCGAAGAGTTAGTGATGTTGCAGTTCAGTGCAACCACTTATGTCTTTACACTTTCCCCAGAGTGCAGCAGTCAATAAATTACCTGCCCACAGTACATCAAAAACATGACAGCCAAATAATGAACAAAATCCCACCCAATAAATGACTGGTGTTGGGTTGAGAGAGGCTGGAAGACTGTCCACTCCTTATGTAGTTTACTGTCTGTCTGTATGGAACAACAAGACCTCAATTCAACACCTCATTTGACAGATAACCAGTGCAGTGGTGACACTACAGATTTACGGACTTGGTCTGGGTACACAGAGCTTGTCTGCTGAAATCCCACTGCTGCAGTTTGAGAATGCAAGTTCAGTTGGAGAAATCTAGAAATGAAACATTTAGTGTCAGGAGTGGGATAAAGAGAGGGATTTTTGAAAAAAATATCAATTGGCTTCCTTGTCCCTCCAGCTGTTGAATAATACCTGTTGACTAGGAAAAATTAGTATGATCTATATGTGACTCCAGTCCCATGACAACATGATTGATTTAGCAGTTCACTACCAATGGTTTTAATGCCTGTAATGTAAACTGGGACAAACTGAAAAGAGATGTGAAAAACGTTACAATTTTTCCTCCTGTAACTGTGGATTTGGAGAAGTCCAGCCTTTCCCAGTTCAACTGCATCAAAGTACAGGAAGGATGGGGAGGTTTTGGAAAGGGTACAAAAGAGATTTACCGGGACGCTGCCTGGATCAGAGGATATGAGACACAAGGAGAGGTTGGACCAACTTGGGTTGTTTTCTCTGCAGCGTCAGAGGCTGAGGGGAGACCTGATAGGGGTTTAAGATTATGAGAGGCAGAGATAGGGTAGACAGTCAGAATCTTTTTGCCAGGGTGGACATGTCAAGTACTAGAGGGCATGCATTTAAAGATGACAGGAGGAAAGTTTAAAGGAGATATGCAGGCCAAGATATTTTTAAATAAAAACAGAGTGGTAGGTGCCTGGAACAGGCTGGTAAGGGGAGAGGTGGAAGCAGATACGATAGAGGTGTTTAAGAGGCTGTTCAAGAGGCTGTTCGATAAGACACATGAATATGCAGAGCATGGAGGGATATGGACCACGTACGGACAGAGGAGAATTAATTTAATTCAGCATTGTGTTCAGCACTGACATTGGTGGGGTGAAGGGCCTGTTCCTGCTCTGTACTATTCTACATTCCACGTTCATTCAGGAGAGCGGCTCACAGACACCACCTCGGGGTGAACAGGAATGTGGAACAAACGTTGGCTTTGTCAGCAACACCCCTGCCTCTACTGGTACAGGGCTCAACTACACTGGCCCATTGGTGAAACTTTTAACAGATAAAGATTTAAAAAGGAGACATTCTTGCTTTAAACACAACGACTTAAAGATTATATTAAGGAAATGAGCTTGTAATAAAATGGCTCAGTTTTAATCCACAAGGTTAACACCGTCCTCCCTATTCCTCTATTGGCTTTATTTTCTGGCTTGTGTCTGCACAGTCTCCTGAATATTTACTGATATGACTGACAGTTTGATTCTGATTAAGCCATCTGATATTTACCTTCCACCAATCTTCATTGGAGTCGTCCGTGACCACAATCCTGTCTCCTTGCCTAATAAAATAATAACGAGATTATTAAAAGATGCCTCAAGCTGTGCAGCTTCATGTTCTCTTCATATCTCCCAGAAGTGATTCACACTGCCAGGCTATTAAAATAATTGGGCAGGGCACCCAGCTCTTAATGTAAACTTTCAGTGTTAATGGGTTGGTGCTTTGGAAAGCAGACATCTTCACGAGCCAACAGAAGAAAAAGATTGACAGAATCTATGCCAGCATCTAGTGGGACTATTCCATCAATCCCAATCTCCCACTCTTTTGCCACTGCCCTGCGCATTATTCTTTCTCCAAATACTATCCCATTCCAGTAGTGGGGGAGTCTAGGACCAGAGGGCACAGCCTCAGAATAGAAGGACACCCCTTTAGAACAGAGATGAGGAGGAATTTCTTTAACCAGAGGGTGGTGAATCTGTGGAATTCATTGCCACAGACGGCTGTGGAGGCCAAGTCACTGGGTATATTTAAAGCAGAGGCTGTTAGGTTCTTGATTAGCAAGGGCGTCAAAGGTTACGGTGAGAAGGCAGGAGAATGGGGTTGAGAGGGGAAAAATAAATCAGCCATGATCGGATGGCAGAGCTGACTCGAAGGGCTGAATGGCCTAATTCTGCTCCTATGTCTCATGTGTCTTCAATATTCCCATTTGAAGTCAATGATTGATTTTGTTTGATCACCAGCCCTACAGGCAGTGGATTCCAGATCATTATTACTCTATCTTAAAAAGGTATTTTTCCCCCTTGGTATGTTTGTCCAAAATTTTAAACCTGTGCCACAACCCTTGGGAAAAAAAATCTTGTTTAAAAATGAACATTTACTTTTTCAGTATCTGGACATCACTGGAAAGACCAGCATCTACAGCTCACCCCCAATTGCCCTTGAACTGTGGCATATTTGGCCAAATCAGAATGTCCACCCATTGGAATCACCAGCGAAGGATTTGGCAAACCAAAAGATTTTGTTTTAAATGACAATCCAGCAGTTCTGTGATCATTAATGCTGAGTTTTTCTTTGAATCCTAGATTATTAACTGAATTTAAATTCCACAGCAGGATTTGAATGCGGGTTTTTGGATTGTTAGCCCAGGCCTCTGGACGATTAATCCAGCCATTTACTTGCTGTTCTAAGACTGTACTTTGTCTGCGACAACCAGAGATTTTTAGCTCATTAGTGGAGAGGGCATGTCACTCACAGTCCATTCTCACAGTGTACATTTGTCTGCATCTGGTATCAGCTTTAAAGGACTTTTTTTGGTTGACTTCTCATTTAACAAGCAGCAGTTCCCCCAAAGGCTGATGAATACTCATCTCCCCATACACACTGAGCTTTTGCTCACATTATCACACAGGAGGCTATTCAGCCCATTAGGTCCATGTCAGCCTACAGCAGAGTGATCCCATCAGTTGCATTCTTCCTATAACCCTCCAACTTATTCTCTCTGCATGCCCATAAACTCCCCTTCAATTCTTTTACCACTTATCTGCACAGTAGGCAATTAACCAACCAGCACATCCATGGGATGTGGCAGGAAACGAGAGGAAACCCACATGGTCACAGGAAGAACGTGCAAATTCCACACCCAACATCTGGATCAAACCTGGGGCCCTGGAATTATAAAGGAAGCAGCACTAGCTGCTGAACTAGAACTTGGTCTTTAGTTGTCAAAGGAAATGAAACATTTGTTTCAGGAGTGGGATAAAGAGGTCAAGGAATCTTTGGAAAAAATCTATTGGTTTCCTCGTTCCACTTCGTGACACCAGATATTGATGAATACCTTTTGACTAAGAAACCTTAATAGGATCTATATGCAACTCCTGCCCCAGGCCAACATGATTGATTTAGCAGTTCACTACCAATGGTCTTATTTAGTTGAGAATGTGTGGGGCAGGCACAGTAGTGTAGCAGTTAGCATAACACTTTACAGTGCCAGCGACCCGGGTTCAATTCCAGCTGCTGCCTGTAAGGAGTTTGTACGGTTTCCGTGTCTGCGTGGGTTTCCTCCGGGTGTTCCAGTTTCCTCCCACATTCCAAAGGCGTACGGGTTAGGAAGTTGTGGGCATGTTATGTTGGTGCTGGAAGCGTGGCAACACTTGCAGGCTGCCCCCAGAACACTCTACACAAAAGATGCATTTCACTGTGTGTTTTGATGTACATGTGACTAATAAAGATACCTTATAGCATAATGAAGAAATTATAGGGAAATTAAATAAATATTGTGTGTCTGTGCTCACAGAAGACATGAAAAACTTCCCAGAAATATCGGGCAACAAAGGATCCAGTGCAAATAATGAAATAAAATAAATTATTAGTAAAAAAAAATCTTGTTGAGCACTGAAATCACAAGGACCTGGTGATCTACACTCCAGGGTCTTGATGGATGTGTCTACAGAAATAGTGGATGGTTTGGTTAGCAACTTGCAGAATTTTATAGTTCTGGCAAATTGGCAACAAACGAATGTGATCCCACTATGAGAGGATGAGCGGGAACAGGAACTACTGAGCTGTTAGGCTGACATTAGTAGGAAAATAGTTAAAATCTATAATAACGGATGTGACACCAAGACATTTGAAAAGTAATATCTTTGAATAGAGTCATCATGGATTTATGTAAAGGAAAATATGATTTCTCTTTCATAAACCCACCTTTAGCTAGTCTATTGGAGTTATTTTCAGATGAATCTAACAGAGTAGATGAAGAGGAATCAGTTGGGCTTACAGAGATCCCAACAAAACTAACCCAAGGACACAATTTACTTATCTGCTTTCCTACATGGAATTCCTGTGGTAAGATGTGCACAGGGTTTACAAATCTACAAATACAAGTTTTCACGAGAGCAAGACCTTTCCAAGGTGCTGATAAGCTCAGAGTTCTTCCCCACTCAAAACAACTTCTCCAAGAGAACTTATGATTGAGACTAAAATTCCAGCAATTTATGAACACGTATGGCCTTATTTGGAACAAACTGCAGAATAGAGTCACACAGCACAGAAATAGGTCCTACGGCCCAGCTGGTCATTCTGGCCAAGATTCCTATCTACACTAGTCCATTTGCCATCATTTGGCCCATATCCCTTTTAACCTTTCCTATCCACATAATTGCTCAAACGTCTTTTAAACATTGTTAATGAACTTGCCTCAACCACTTCCTCTGGCAGCTCGTTCCACATACGCACCACCCTCTGTGTGAAAAAGTTGCCCCTTAAGTTCCCACTAAATTTCTCACCTTAAACTTATGCCCTCCAGTTCTTGATTCCCCAACCCTGGGGAAAAGACTGCGCATTCACCCTATGTCCCTCATGATTTTATACACCTCTATAATATCACCCCTCATTCTCCCAGCTTCACTGACTAAAGTGCTATTCCTGCTCAACCTCTTTCCATAACTCAGTTCCAAGTCCCACCAACATCCTCGTAAATCTCCTCTGGATTCTTTCCAGCTTAATGGCATCTTTCCTACAGCAGAGCGACCAAAATGTGGCCTTACCAACATCTTGTACAATTGCAACACAACATCCCTACTTCTATACTCAGTACCCTGACTGATGAAGGCCAGTGTGCCAAAAGCCTTCTTCACCACCCTGTCTACCTGTGATATGGATCCATGTACTTGTACTCCTAGATCTCTGTTCTACAGCACTCCCCTGGGCTCTACCTTGGGGAGGAGGAAATATTTGTGTCAATCAGTTGCCAGGGGTATGATTTTTATAGTATAAAGGAAACAACTGGTGGGGTATAAATTTGGGGACAATTTGCAGGAGAAGTGCAGACAGCAGTGATTATCTGTATTGATTGGAACAAACACTGGCTAATTGCTGGGGAGAGATCCATTCAAAAGAGAAATCCACGAGTTGAAGTTACAGCTCTGGAAGATGGTCAGGGTACAAAAGCTTCATCTGTGCACAGTATATAGCAATAATTTTATTTCATATTGTTCCCGGACACGGTGGTGTAGCGGTTAACGTAATGCTATTACAGTGCCAGCGACCAGTGTTCAATTCCAGCCGCTGTCTGCAAGGTGTTTGTACGTTCCCGTGTCTGTGTGGGTTTCCTCCGGGTGCTCTAGTTTCCTCCCACACTCCAAAGACGTATGGCTTAGGAAGTTTGTGGGCATGCTACGTTGGCACCGGAAGCGTGGCCACACTTGCGGGCTGCCCCTAGAACACTTGACGTAAAAGGTGTATTTCACTGTGTTTTGATGTACATGTGACTAATTAAGATATCTTCTTTTGCAGTTTCTTATAATATCTTATGCTATATTACGTGTAATCCTTTGTAGTATTAGTTGTGGTGTTAATAATAGCACCTTGGCTAGTTTTAACCCACCCAAGCCATACTCATGAAAATAGGGAGAATTACCTCAAACAGCCTGTGACGAGTAGGTACCGCAGGGATTGGGGCTTGGGCCCCAATCATTCACAATCTAAACCAGTGATTTGGCCAAGGGGAACAAATGTAACATTTTCAAGTTTACTGATGAAACTAAGTGGGAATGTGAGTAGTGACGAGTGCAAGTGGCTTCAATGGATATGGATAAGCTGAGTGTGTGGGCAACATGGCAAATGGAGAACAATGCGGAGGAACCTATGGTCATCCATTATGGTAGAAAGAACAGAAAAGCAGAGTTTTTGTTTTAAATTGTGAGAGATTGGAAAGTGCGGTGGGTTCTTGTACACTATCCTGATGCAGCGTCTCAACTTAGTTGTCCCCTTGCCTTCATACATGCTGCTTGACCCGCTGAGTTCTTCCAGCTTCTCCTGTCTTCTTCCTTGTACAGTAATCACTGAATACTTGCACGGAGATGCAGCAGGTAGTTAGGAAACAGCATTTGGATCTTTTTTTTTGCAAGAGACTTTGAACTGAGTAAAGATGTCTTACTATGACTATGTGGTGACCTTGAGACCGTACCTAGACGGTTACACACAATTACGGTCACCTCACTTATATTGTACGTAGAGGCAGTGCAGCAAAGATTCAATAGAACTATTCCAGGAATAATGAGTCTGTCATACAAGGAGAGATAAAGTAAACTAGGCCTCCATCCTCTGGAGTTTGGAAAAGGAGGTGACCTTATTGAAGCATACTAAATTTTGTGTTCTTTTTAAAAAAAAAGAGGGCTTGACAGGATAGAAGTGAGGAGAACATTTCCCCGGGGTGAAGGCTGAAATGAAGATAAATCTCTTCACTCAGTGGGTGGCAAATCTTTGGAACTCTCTACCACAGAGAGCTGCAGACACAGTGATTGATAGGGTTTGGAGGAATGAGGGGATATGGGGATAGGGCAGGAAAATGGTGTTTGGAGGTAGCAGATCAGCAAAGGTTGTTAGATAGCAGGTTGGGGGGCGGGGGGGGGGGAGCTGAATGGCCCATTCCTGTATATTTATGTTCTTAATTGGCTTTGAACAGTGTTCATCAAGCAAACAGAACAGCTGAGATTGGGAACACACTGTGTGCTGGACTATGTGTGGAGACATGGGTTGGTATACTGGAACCCCAACAAGTTATTTGAACACGATGGAACTGCAAAACTCCATCTGGAAGTGACCAAGCCCATCACCACAGGAAGGGAGATATATACACAGTCCTGGGACGTGAATTCACTGATACTAAGCTGCCCTCAACATTTGAGCCCTCTAACATCAGTTGCGCCATCTGCTGCCCAGAATTTCTTTCGTCTCACCTTCCTTTCTGCGGTCAAGAACTCTCCTTCAATGGTACTTTCCCTTTATCTCTCTGCTGCTTCTCCGCCCCTCAAACAATTCACTTTCCATTCTACCTTTCCCTTCTGATTCTCTCTCGGTACGGGAGGTACTTCAAGGACACATCTGCTCTCGTAGGTTTGGGCTCAGAGGTCATGTGTGTGCCAGATTGCTCAATGTAAAAAGGAACATGTCGGATGGCACACAGAACCTCAGGACCCGGTTGCTGAGGGCACACAGGTAGCCAGTGTAAATTGTGGAAGGCCAGCACCACCTCCCAGAGCATTGTTCCATTCCTTCAGGCACCTCCTGCCCCATCTGTGGCAGTCAGCTGTTCCCACATGGGTTTCACCAGTTACCTCATAACCCCCATAAAGGGCGTGGGAGAAAGCCATCCTCAACTCCCCGGCGGCCATTGTAGAAGACTGACAGCTCGGACAAAACAGTGGCAAGTGGGTTTCAAATGTTGGCAGATGAGCTTGTCCAAGTTAGACTCAGAAAGGACAAAACAGGGTACTTTCTAAATGATAAAAAGCTGGATCAAGTGGCTTAAAAGAACAGGTTCAAGGAACTGGCTGCTCCTATTTCTTCAAACACTAGTCAGACAGCTTGATACGTAATTAAATGAGGGCTGAATGAGTGTCGAACTCAGGTTGCTGGAGCTGTGAGACAGCAGTGTTAACAGTGCTGCCTAGGGACAATTATTGCTCCTGGGATGTGTATAATGCCTTAACGTGGTAACAAGTTCTAGATGAGAAAAACAAGTCTGGCTGAAAGTTTAGCCCACATTCTTCAGGCACTCAAATGAAACACTGAAACAACATTACTACAGAGACAACTTGTGCCCTGGGTGGTGAGGTAATTGGATGGGTATTTTCACCTATCTTCTCCCAGCAGGATGACCTAGGATCAATCGTTTGTCATTTCATCACACAACGTAGCTGGAAGATTTACTTACTGTAGCCCCAAGTCGTTTTGCTCCTGTGGTACAAACTTGTAGAGCGCTACATATGTGTGCATCTGAAGCATGTCTTTACGGACCGAGGGCTTCCTAACCTGTAGGGCAGAGAGAACAGGAGCCTTCAGTCAGGTGAAGTAATGTCAATATCACAGGATCACAGTATCACAGCTTTCCATGGAAGCTGCCTAACTTGCCAAGTTAGTGATTCTAAAGTGGGGATAGTATCATTGTATTATTCAACTTCAGTGTCCCCACTATGAGGGGCAATTTCAGCCAGGGATCCTCTTGCTCCTCAGCACATTTCCACAGTGACCACTTTTGGAAAGTGTGAAATTTAGAAAAATGGACAAGCTCCAAATACAAACCACTGAGGTGGTTATGGCCAAGTTGTGACTCAACTCTTCATACTTGCCTTTCCCCATAACCCTTCCTACCAACAAAAATACCCCTTCCACCCCAAACCACTCCAGCCATCCTCCCCTTCAGCTGCTCCTTAAAACCCACCTTTTTTGACGAAATTATTACTCACCTGCAACAAAAATAAATCTGCTGGAGGAACTCAGTGGGTCGAGCAGCATCTACGGGGGCAGGGGAGGAGGAATTATCGACATTTTGGGTTGAAGCCCTGCATCAGGACCTCCCTCACCCCCCCCTTACCCACTCCCACCTCTCCCTGCTCGACCTGCTGAGTTCCTCCAGCAGATTGTTTGTTGCCACAGACTCCAGCGTCTGCCATCTCTTGTGTCTCACTCGTCCTAATGCTTCCAGCATTTTCAGGTTCTAGTTTGATTTTTCTTCTTATGTACAAGAAATTGCGGGTAGGTCTCACATCAACTGTCATTATATGCCCACGTTAATGTTCAACCCCATTGATTTTTCTACTGATAATGCTGCTCTGTTTGCTTTCAATAACACTGCTATAATTCTACTAGCAGACAACCATCAAATCAATGGCTTCATCACGAATGAGTGAATACAATTAGTACCATTTCTCCTCCCCCCCCACCCCCACCAGTCAGGCTGGTGATGATGCTGTTCATGAAATTAGATTATTGGGTGTTTAAGCCCATTTGTAGCAGTCATTTAGTTATGTACCATGAAGCCTCAGGAGCCACACAGTTTACCTGCACCTTCTCGTCATTAGACATCGATCAAAGATGCTGAAACTAACAGATTCCGACATTCCAGATTAAGATTTATTCATTAATGAGGGAATAGTGTCAAATGTGATGAGGGAAAATTTCTTCAGCCAGAATGGCTATAAATCTTTGGCATTCTCTACCCTGAGGACACTGGAGATCAGTCAATGAGGACAGTCAAGCAAAGATTGATATTTAGACTAAGGGAAATCAAGGGAGATGAGATATGCCAGAGAAGCTGTGTTGATGTAAAATTCAGGTTTATTCACCCAGAATACTAAAGCAAAGCTTGAAGTGTCATATGGTCCACTCCCATTTCACCTTGTGTTCTCTCTACTCTTCGTACATGTACCTGCAGGAATATTGCTGAGGGTGGTTCTTGTACAGCCCAGCAAAAAAGGACAGTTTTTTAAAAGTTACATTTCTCAATTAAGATATCAAAGTTTATTGTCATATGGACAGGTGCAATGAAAAACTCACTTGCAGCATCATAGGCACATAGCATTAGAGAGACAACATTCAAAAGAAAAACTTATACAAAATTATACAAGGAGACAATAAGAACCAAAAATAAAACAAATTAACAACATAAACAAAATTGTACAAGGAGGAACACAATTAGAACAAAAGAAAATAGAGTCCGTTGTAGCGCAAAGTGGTCATAGTGTTGCTATACTGAGGTGGTGATTAGAGTTGTGCAGGTTGGTTCAAGAGTCGAATGGTTCAAGTCACTGAATCCCATTTTACACTCACTAGCACCTCTCCTGAGAGCAGCCTTGACATCCACAGACACAAGTGTTGGATCAGTAGATTTTCATCTTGGGGATTGGACGGACAGGAGAAATATAACCAGTATTCATCTTCTTTTCCTGTCTTACCCGGACGTTGATTGGAAATGGTGGTGCTCAAGTTTGCTTTCGGTGAACCACTCTGCCATAATTCTCCTACTATGCTGGCCAAGGATTTTCACCATAAAACCAATGGCTTCATCATAATGAGTGAATAAAATCACTACCTTTTCCATTAGTCTGGTGATGTTGTTCGTGGGTATCTAAGTCTGTCAGTAGCACTCATTAGTTATGTCCAGTGAAGCCCCAGAGACCACACATTTATACATGGCATTGATCAGAGGTGCAATCAGTCTCACTTACTGTAAGGAGACACTCTGGTGCACTGAGGGAAAGGGAGCTCACTAGTTTGAGAATGTGGAGCCAAGGCTGATGATAGCCCTCTGTAGTTTACTAATGGAGAGGCCACCTGGTCATACCATGTAGATGCAAGAGACTACAGATGCTGGAATCTGGAGCAGCACACAAAACGCTGAAGGAACTCAGCAGGTCAGGAAGTAATGCTGAGGCTTTATAAGGCATTGGTCAAGGATGTAATGCTGAGGCTTTATAAGGCATTGGTCAGACCACATTTGGAGTATTGAGAGCAGTTCTGGGCCCCATATCCAAGGAAGGATGTGCTGGCAGTGGAGATGGTCCAGAGGTGGTTTACAAGAATGATCTCAAGAATGAAAGGGTTAATGCATGAGGAGCTTTTGTTGGCTCTGGGCCTGTACTCGCTGGAGTTTAGAAGGATGAGGGCGATCTCATGGAACCCTACCAAATATTGAAAGGCCTGGATAGAGTGGATGTGGAGAGGATGTTTCCAGTAGTGGGAGAGTCTAGGACCAGCGGGCACAACCTCAATAGAAGGATGTCCCTTTAGAACAGAGATGAGGAGGAATTTCTTTAGCCAGAGGGTGCTGAATCTGTGGAATTCATTGCCACAGACGGCTGTGGAGGTCAAGTCATTGGGTATATTTAAAGCAGAGGTTGACAGGTTCTAGATTAGTAAGGGCATCGAAGGTTACAGGGAGAAGGCAGGAAAAATGGTGTTGAGAGGGAAAAATAGATTAGCTATGATCAAATGGCAGAACAGACTCAATGGGCCGAATAGCCTAATTCTGCTCCTATGTCTTATGGCAACATCCACGGAGGGAAATGGACAGATGATGTCTTGGGTCGAGACCCTTCAACTGCACTTTCCAGCAAGTTCTGGCCACCACCATGTAAATGCAATGAAAGAACCATTGACAGTGTCGATAGTAGGAAACCTCCCCTCGCCCCCCCACCCTCCAATAAGAGATGTCAAAAACATAGGTTTAGGGTGGGGGTGCAGAGGGGAGACAAGATGAATGGCCTCGACCCAAAACGTCGACTGTCCATTTCCCTCCACAGATGCTGCCCGACCTGCCGAGTTCCTTCAGCTTTTTGTGTTGCGCCAGGTGTAACATGTACCTTCCCAACACCAACCACCTTCCCCCCGCCAGGCTGGGAGATGCCATATTCCCTGCCCAATGGCTCCATCCTGCTTCCAACTTGCTCTGAAATCTAGCCGAGGGTCACATGAAACTTTGCCACCGGAGTATTGAGCATTCCCAACACATTCCACAATCTACCGTCATACATCCCAAGTCAACATTCTTGCATTAAAACAGCCATTCTCAGTGGTCAACATCCTTTCTTCAGAGTCATTAACCATCCAATACAAAAAATGAAATGTCACAAGAATTGTACAGCACAGAAACAGGCCCTTTGGCCAACATTTTTCTAGACCAATTTTTATTACCCAGCTACACTAACTCCCATTTACCTGCATTTGGTCTGTAGCCTTCTGCTCATCTAAATACTACTAAAATATTGAGAGAATCTCTGCTTCCACCTCCCCCTCAGGCAGTGTGTTCCAGGTACCAACAAATCAAACTTGGGCAAATGGACCAGCTTAGATGGGCATCTTGGTCAGCATGAACAAGTTGAGCTGAAGGGCCTGTCTCTATATTCTATGACTCTCTAACCATCTGGATGAAAAGATTCTCCCTCAACTCCCCTCTACACATCTTCCCCCTTATACTAAACCGACATCTAGTTTTTGAAATCTCTTATGGAGAATAAGGTTTCCCACCATCAACCCTATCAATGGTTCACATATTACCTTTACATGGTAGTTGCCAGAATTTGCTGGGAAGTCAGAGAGTTTGATACATGCAGCCTTATTTGCATTTCCTAATATCTTATGCTTCCTTTGTCTGAATTTTCTTCCCCTTTCAATCCAATACTGCCTTCCTTCTCCTTTTTCCGTATCCAAGTCTAACTCTGTTTCCTCTGCCATTTCTCAATGGGTTCCTCCTCTTCCCCAAGGTCCTAGGTGCCTCATTGCCCCGTTACCTGCCAGCTCTCCTGGCAAGTTGCAGAGCAATGAACTCGGGGCCCAAATCCAAGAAAAAAATTCCAAACACATGAAAACCATCATGAGACTTGCTGATCAGATAATTTTGGAGTTTGTAAACAAGCAAATGAAAGATCCAAACACAAATATACTGGCTATTACTTTGATTGCAAGTAAATTGTCCCTTGGACAGATCACATCAGGCCTCCATGTTAGCAGTGTGCCACTCTAATTAGGAGCAAGATGAAAAGATATTACTGACATGCTCAGCAGCAAACAGCTAATGAACTCATTTGTGTTTTCACTGCTGGCAAAAAAATTGTTGGAAACTTGCCCTCAGCTGTCAAGAATGATCACATTATACAAGGCTGGTCGTAAGCCTTACGGTTGTCATAGCCTAACGAAGCTTTGTGCGTTAGAATTACTCACAGGGGGTTACTAAGAGGCAGAGTAAACCCAAATGCAACCACGACTACACTGACTGCACCCTTGGCTGCTCAGGTATAGTGGGAAGGAAGGACCCATTTCTCTTAGCAGAAAGGTCAATGACGAGAGGTCAAGGATCTAAAGTAATTGGTGAAGGGATTAGAGGGGAAGTCGAGGAGAAACATTTTTCACCCAGAGGGAGATGTGGTTTGACCTGACAAGTATTTCCAGAATTTTTTGTTTTTATTGCAAGTCAAAGTTTCTTTACCCAGATGGATCGTGGAGACAGAAAACCTCAACACATTTAAAAAATACTTGCAATACACAAAAAGTGCTGGAGGAACTCAGCAGGTCAGGCAGCATCCATGGAGGGAAATAAACAGTCGAAACGTTACGGGGTCACCGAAACGTCAACTGTTTATTTCCCTCCATGGATGCTGCCTGACCTGCTGAGTTCCTCCAGCACTTTTCGTGCATTGCTCCAGATTCCAGCATCTGCAGAATTTCTTGCATCTCTGTAAAAAGTACTTGGATGAGCAGTGGGCTGGGAGGAGAATGCAGAGGGGTTTCAGGGAGATACACGACAGACCAAGTGTTTGTGCAAATGGGATACAATGTACAACAATGCATGCTCATCCGCTTTGGAGGAATAGAAAATCAGTACTTTTAAATGGTAAGAGATGGAAAGCTGGTGGTATTTATAGGACCTGGATGTTACTGTATACAAATTACTGAACTTTAAACACACAGATGCAGGAAAGCAAAATTGTACATTGGCTTATATTGCAAGGAGATTTATGTTCAAGGGCACTTGTACTCCTATTGTATTGGGCCTTGGTGAGACAACATATGGAATACTGTGCAACAAACAATCTGCTGGAGGAACTCAGCGGGGTCGAGCAGCATCTATGGTGCGAGGAATTGTCAATGTAAGGAATTGTGCCTCCATATGGAACATTATGTTCAGGTCTGGTCTCCTTACCCAAGGAAGGATACATTTGCAACAGATTGGTTCCTGGGATGTCAGGTTTGTCATACAAGGAGAGATCAAGTCAACTGAGCCTGTACCAGTTTAGAAGAATGGAGGTGATCTCTGCTTAAGGGGCTTGAAAAAATTGATGTGGATTTGATGGTTCACCAGGCAGGAGTGTCCAGAACTCAAAATAAGGGGTTGGGTGTTCAGGACAGAGATGAGAAGAGATTTCTTCACTCAGAGGGCAGTGAATCTTTGGAATTTTCCATGCAAGAGGACTGTGGCGACTCAGCTGCTGAGTATATTCTAAAAACAAAAGAGATTGACAGATTTTTTTTAAGATATTAAGCAAATCAAGGAATGCCAGGTTAGTGCAAGAAAGTGACACCAAGGTGAAAGATTAGCCGTGATCTGATTGAATGGTGGAGCAGTCACGAGGAGCTCCTGTCCCACTAATGTTCACTAGGTATGCTGTAACCTACAAGACTTTGGGCCAAGAGTTGAGGAGAGATAAGGGCAGATAGCCCCATTAGAACCAGCACCGATGTCATAGGTCAAATGCACTCCCTCTGACCTAGAAATTCCTATGATTCTAATTAGGGTTGCTAGGTGACGCTACTCCCTCTGCTCTTCTGTTGACACGTCTAACACTCTCCAACTTTCGACGGTAATTAGGTTTACCTGAATGGACACGGAGCTCTCCTTCTTATCTTCTGTTTCAACTGTTCCATTCTCCAAAGGCACTATTGGGAGAGAGCAAAAAAAAATCAGTGATGCTTACAGGGACCTCAGATCAAGGTAAAACATTCCATTACATTCATTAACCAGCTGCCCGCCTGGATTACCGACATCTCACATGTGGGAAGCAGTTTGTTGGTGTGAACTCAAAAGTCCCAGGCCAGAGAGACTCCAGTGCAGTACAGAAGAGGGCTACAAAGTCATTAGACAGTATGGATGAGATATTAAACAGTAACTTCATGATCACCTGATATAATTTTGGAAAACAGCAAAAGGAGTGTATCCCAATGTCCCACCCAATATTTACAACTCAGTTAACAGCAATAAAAGGGAGTGGTCTTCCCATTGTGTCCTGGCTGATGCGAGAGCTCACTTAATGGAAACTGGCTGTCACTTTGTCTGCAACTGCAACCAAAGTATCCCATTGCTGTTGGCTCACCGGTGTCTTTCTGGCTCTCACTGTCTGCAGAGCAACTTGTCCCAAGGTCCGGCTCTTCTGCAATGTCTCCATTGTTACCCTGTGAAGAATGAAACAAAACATCATTGGCCTAAAAAGAATCAGGAGTGGGGATAAACCGCTCCACCCCATTCCCCCATCCAATGGGATCACAGCTGTTCTGATCCTGGCCTCAGCTTTCTTACCTGTCCCCGTACCATCAATTTCGACTAGGGCTTCAATATTTTTCAATGACTCATGCCTCCGAGGTAAAGAATTCCAAAAACTCAGGAAGACAATTGGAGATGGGGGCCGAGGACATTCACAGCAGGTGCTGGGGAAATGACATCTGGTAATGATGGGAAGTTAAAGGCCGCCACCTGAAAACTTTGAACCAAGCCTAACAGTTGCCCAGGTAGGTTTGGGCCCTTGAACCAACTGTGAAGTAAGCCTAGATACTATGGTAAAGAACTGCTTCAGCTGAAAACCACCCTCAAGCCTAACTGTTAGATCTTCCTGGGCTAGCAAGAGTGGTAATAAATCTGCAGACAACACCAAGCAGTGGAGAGCAGGTACCACAAGTGAATATCTGGAGCAGGGCCTTACAAAGTGATTTTTGGGAACACACAGGTAATATTGTCCGATATTTCATATTTACCAAATGCTTTGTGGGAGACTCTGAGAAGCTCCCAAAACTTGACCTGCTCATCTGGGCAAGAGACGTCCCAAATCGAAGAGCTTTCGTACACCGGGTCCACTTACTGCTTGTGGCTTAACACAGGAGAGAATAGAGAGACATTAGACTGAAGCCAATCTCTGTACTTCATGTGTCTGATACATGTGAATCAGGGTGGCTTCTCTCTCTTATGTGGTCACTCCTACACCCTCAGCACAGAGACTATTCAGGTCATCGGGCTAGTACTGGCTTTTTGAATGAACTTTCTAATCTGATCAATACTCTGGTTTTCACTCCTAGTCCTGACTTCCCTTCCCCTCCCCCATTTAATTATGTATCCATTACACCTTTGTGAATATTATGCATGAATCTGCCCCCACTGCCCTTTCAGACAGCACTTCCAAAATCAAGAGCTGCTCCTCAAAGAAGCCAGCAGTTAACAGCAGAGGCCGTACCTCTCAGCCCATCTCACGGAGGTTGGCCAAGAATGGAGCTGATCGCATTACTCCCAAATCCTAGCTCTTGGCTTATTCTAGCTTTTCAAATATTCATTGAAATACTTTTTAAATATGGGAATGGGTTTTGCCTCCACCATGCAGTGAGTTGAAGACCTCCACCACATATGGAATGGAAAATGTTTTTCCTCAACTCCCTTCTAATGCTTTTACTGATTAATTTAAATCCATGCTCCTCTGTAATCCTCCTCTGTAAAGGGAAATAGATCCTTTAAATTTAACCCCTCTATTCAATTTCTCCTCAGTTTCCTTTGTTCCAGTGTGTTCAGTTCCTCCTCCTTTCTACAGTTCCCCAACACTTGCAGTGTCTGAATCTCTTCTGCTCTCCTCTTAGAGTGCCATCACCTCCTTGCTGGAATGTGGTGACCAGAATTGTACACAGTACACCGTGTTCCAACTACAGCCCTCAACCCCGATTCCTGTGCTAATTATCTTGAATTAGTCTGTTGGTTTCTATCGGTGGAGATGATCTCTCCCCAGCTAGTTCTGAAACTACTGAAGTTTTGTTTTAATCCCTTAAGAACACCTGACAAATCAGACAAAATAGAACCCTAGCCATTATAAAAATCGTTGGGTTATTTTCTTCCCTTAGAAAATGTGCCCATGGGAAATCCAGCCTCTATTATTACATCTGATGACACACCCGTAAAAGCTTCTATTTGACACGTGATCTGAAGCTCCTTCATATTTTATGAGATGTCAGCCCAGTGAATAATCAGCACTCAATCTCACTGGCGTCTGATGTCTCTCTCAGTCCCCGTCATCTCGGCAACTGTCTTGTTCGTTATGGACAGTTCAGCTTGCAGTTTTCCATCAGGAAAAAGCAGCGACTCCAGATGCTTGACACTTCTTTGATGTTCTTGAAAATAGAAAATGACCCACTAGCCCAACCTACCACCAGGTACTGAACTGGACTGACCACATGTACACTTTGGATGTAGAAGCCGGTCAGAAGCTGGTGCTCTATGGTGACCAGCTCATCTCCTGCCACCCCAAAGCCTTTCTACCATCTACAAGACAAGTCTTGTGATGGAGTACTCTCCACACTGCTGCAGTTCCAACAATGTACTAGCAAGTTGATAACACCCAGGACAAAGCAGCACACAGCACTTTTGACCAATGCATCACATTAAACTTTCACTGCCTCTGTCACTGGTGCACTGCTGCAGTGTTCAATCTGGAAACACACTGCAGTTATTTGCCAGTGATTCTTCCACAGCCCCTCCCAAACCCACACCCTTTTCCACCTGGACAAAGACAGCAACCACATAAGATGTACTGTTGAAAGTATCCTGACTGGTTGCATCATGGTCTGGTATGGCAATTTGAATGCACAGGAATGCAAGAAGCTGCAGACAGTAATGGACTCATCCCAATATCACGGGCACATTCCTCCCCACCATTGGAAGCATCTACACAAGGCACTGCCTCAAGGTGGCAACATCCATCATCAAAAGATCCCCACCATCCAGGCCATGCCCTCTTCTCGCAGCTACCATCGGGCAGGAGGTACAGAAGCCTGAAGTCCCACCCCACCAGGTTCGAGAACAGCTACTTTTCCTTTAACCATTCGGTTCTTGAACCAACCTGCACAACCCTAATCACCACCTCAACATAGCAACACTATGACTACTTTGCACAACGGTGGACTTTTTTTTTGTTCTAATTGTGTTCTTTCTTGTATAATTTATGTTTAATTTGTTTTTCTTGTGAATGTAGTGTCTCTAATGTTATGTACCTGTGATGCTGCTCCAGGTAAATTTTTGTATTACACCTGGGCATACATGTACATCTGACAATAAACTTGACTTTGACTTTGAATGCCACCACCTACAGGATCTGCTCCAGATCACACACCAGGCTGACCTGGAAATGTATCACTGTTCCTTCATTGCCAATGGTGATGAAGAAATAGCAATGAGATTAACATAAATGGGTGGTTGATGGTTGAGACATACTTGGTTGGGTGAAGGGCCCAATTTCCTGTTGTATCTATGACTCGAAATCTCAACACTCCACTGTGAGTGCCCTCACCTGATAGATGGCTGTCCTTCAGAAAGGCAGCTCACCACCACCACCTTCGAGGCAACTAGGGGCAATGAATGCCCGCCTTTCGAAAGACATTTGAGAGGTGCACGTCTCGGAGCCCATTCTGCACTCCTACAATACACAACTGACAAGTCTCCATGTGAGCATTGGCTCCAGCAGACTGAGAACTGGAAATGACTACTGAATCGGAGAGCACATAAATGTGTCTCTTCTGTAACTGCTAAGTTGGGAGGTGATAGAACAAACATACAGCTGTAACTCAAATCCCAGGTCCACTCTTTCCTTTCTTAAATCCCCAATGGGACTACATTTCCTCACTAGAGAACATTTCCAATACTCTAATGTGTTCAACGTCCCACCCAGTGTCGAAACCTCGAAATATTCAAAATTTCCTCACCTACATGGAATGCTGTTTCATTAGTAGTTTATTTGGCAACAAGACTGACTTCTCACCTCTGGAAAGTGAGACTGTTGAAGGGAATTGCTAGTGTAATTGCAAAGTAACCACCAGCTGTTTGAGTCCTCAGTGCACTGACCTTGTAGTAGTCAACCCTATGGGATAGGGCTCTTCAGCCAAAGGTGACCATGTTTATCATGTACTAGCCACATTTGATGACGTTACAGAGTTGGAGAGTCATACAGCATGGCCTTTGGCTCACCATGTCCACACAGGTCGTCAAACACCCACATCCTAAATTTTATTCTCCCCATATTCTCATCAACACCTCCCCCCCTTCCCCCCCCCCCCCCACCGATTCTACCACTCACCTGCACACTAGAAGCAATCAGCCACTAAATTAAACTTCCAGTCGTCACATCCTTGGGACGTAAAAGGAAACTAGACAGACAGCACTGGCGGTCAGGATCAAACCCGGGTCACTGGAGCTGTGAGGCAGTAGCTCTACCAGCTGCACCACTACGTTGCCCCAATTGACTTCAAGTATACACCTGTGTCAATGGTGCTGAGGTGGAGATGGTTGAGAACTTCAAGTTCCTAGGTGCTAATATCACCAATAATTTGCCCTGGTCCTGTCATGTGGAAGGTATGGTTAAGAAAGCACACCAATGCCTCTACTTCCTCAGAAGGCCAAGGAATTTGGCATGTCCCTGATGATTCTCACCAATGACCAACTGGACAGATGCACCATAGAAAGCATCCTATCCAGAAGTATCACAGCTTGATAATGGCAACTGTTCTGCCCTATCCCGCTGCTGGTAGATTCTTGAGTGGACCTCTCGTACACCAAAGATGAACTCTTGATCTCCCAATCTACCTCATCATGGCTCTTGCACTTTACTTGTCCACCTGCACTGAACTTTCTGTAACTGTAACACTGCATTCTGCATTGTTTTTTTTCTTTTTGTACTACCTTAATGTACCTTTGTTTGGAATGATCTGTCTGGATGGCATGCAAACAAAAGCTTTTCACTGCATCTCGGTACATGTGACAATAATAAATCAATTTACCAATAAATGGGTGAATGCAGGGGTGTGTTATACCCCACATGCGAACTCCAAGTGTTCAAACTAGGGTGCAATATCCTTTGATCACTAAATGCATCAATAATTTTATCAGAGGAGAGCTTCCCCTTCCTACAATGTAATATGCAATGTTAAACAATGCTGGAAATACTCAGTAGGTCAGGCAGCATCTGTGGAGAGCTAAACACAATTAACATTTCAAGTCAAAAACTTTGTTCAAAACTAGGAAAAATTAGAAAACACATTTTAAGCTGCAGAGAAGGTGGGGGGGGGTGGAGGTGGGGGGGGTGGGTGGGAAAGAGGTGGAGAGAAGAAAGGGAATGTTTGTGATTGGCCAGAGACTTGGAATGATGCAAGTAATAGTGGTGCTGGTTGAGAAGACCTGATAATTACAGATGATCTGTCTGGAGGTGTGAATAGAGGGAAATTAATGACAACAAAGGAGAGAAAAAAAAATTAAAACGAGGGGTCTAAGATACAAAACACACTGCTGCTGGAAACCTGCAATAAAAGAATTCTGGAAATACCCAGAAGATCAGGCAGTATCTGTGGAGAAAGAAGAACTGAGTTAGCATTACGGATTTCCAGCAACTCCTTTATTTTTGCTTTGGAATACATTGCCATTGATTTGACATTTGAGAACATGAGAAATTGGAGCAGAAGTAGGCCAGTTGGCCATCCGTGCCTGCTCTATCATTCAATAAGACCATGGCTGACCTTTTACCTCAGCAGAACATTCCTGCACAATCCCAATATCCCTCAATTCCCTTAACATTCAAAGATCTCCACCTCGAATCCACAGCTCTCTTGGGTAGAGAAATAGGAGTTGGCCTCATAACCCTTCAAGCCTACTCTGCCACTCCATAAGATCAAGGCCGCTCAATCCCCAGTTGCTTCAACTCACTTAAGTGCTCAAATGTTTAGCTACTAGTGTCCAGAACATACTCAGTGACTGAGGGGTGCACATCACTCTGGGAGGGGAAGACTTCAAGAGATTTACAAAGCTCTCATTCTCTTCTTCTCAGCCCTTAATGGCCCAAACAATCTTGAGACTAGACCCCACAAAGACAACGCCATGAAGATAATGGGGCAAGTTTGACTTTGCAAGATTGCGTAAAAACAAAAGAAAACAATAATTGACCATCTACTACTTCAAACCCTTTGACGTTAATGTTGGTCATTTTATATTAAGGCCAATATTCAGAATTATGCCTACTAGTTCTGCACCTTGCTCCATAAAGCCTCGGGTTCAAATGGTCAGATACTTGGATTGGCCAAGACCCACAAGTCCCTGCAAACCTTGTTGTTGAGAATGGGCAGCTTACTTTGGGATAAATGCAAAACACGAGGAAAAGAATGGAAAAAACAGACCGACGGCATTAACACGAGTAGCAATATTGACAAGAGTGCATGTTTCAGGCCAACAAAGAGAACTCAGAACATCAGTGAAGAGATCCAACCCATGGTACCTTGCATCATAGATTCCTAGATATCAAACACCTTCTCTTTAAAGTTTTATGCACTCAAGGTGTCTCCATGATATGCTATACAAGATAGCATGAAATAAGATGGTTTGAACTCCTGCAAGTAAGTGGTTTTAACTCACCTATAGGCATGGCTTCCTTAACAAATCCATACTGTTCATGGATGAGAAGTGGGGAGCTGAAATTTCGCCGGAATCCCATTGGCTTTCCATCGTGACATGAAATAAGAAGAGAGTGAAGATTAAAATGGATAGCAGCTATTGGTCTCAAGAGGTAACTGAATGTTGGAATCTATCTGAAATGGATGCAAGGGTAGTGAAGTTGCATTAAATCCATCTAGTTCATCACCTCAGGCAAAGAATCCAATTTATTATCACTGAATTATATGACATGAAATTTGTTGTTTTGAAGCAGTACAGTGCAAAGATATAAAAGTACTATCAATTACAAATAGTGCAAAAGGAATAACAAGGTAGTGTTCGTGGACCATTCAGAAATCTGATGGCAGTTGCTGAAATGCAAAATAAAAGCAGAGAACAAAAAAAAGTGTTTGTACTTCCAATTTAGTAAACTTCATGAAAAGATCTCTACTTTGGGAAAACTGAGAGCAGATGGGTGATCACTTTGCAGAAAGCCTCCATCCAGTCCTCAAGGATGACAATGACCTCGACCTCCACCTGCTTCAAGTCTCCACACCACTTCTGGATTTGGCCTCCTTCAGGATCTGTGATGTTCAATGCAAGCTCACAGAACAGCACTTTGTGTCCTGACTTGTCACAATACAACCTTACAGACTCAATGATGAAATCAACAGTGCAGGTAATTGGCCATTCTTAGCATGTACCTCAGATTTCCAGCAATCACTGCTTTCTCCTTCCTCTTCTGATATTTCAGGTCTCCTGCCTCCCATTGACCCCACCCTCGCAACCAGCACCTGCACTACTTGTGCATTTGTTCTCCCATTCTCCACCCCATCACTGAACCCTTTTGTTCTCTTCAAACACTCCTTCTTCCCCACCCCCCCCCCACACCGCCGCCTCCCCCACTTTCTCTACAACTTGAAACTTGCCTCTGTTATAACGTTTCCCTGTTTTGATGAGAGGCCGTCAACTCGAAATGCTAATTTTATTTCTGACCCCCACAGATACTGCCTGACCTGTATTTTCATCTTTTTGCTTGCACTGGCACATTTACATTCCTCCCCACCCCCCATGTGAAATCTTGGTTTTTTTTAAAAAAGAAAAAAGGGCTGATCATTGCCCATTTCACCATTTTGAGATTAAAGCTAAATTTGTTAAAGGTTTGAACAACAGAAGCACTACAACTACAATCAGCACTGTTGCTTGTCAAAAGCAGAAAGCTTGTGAATGAAATGGTAAAAGAAAGCTTTGGAGTTTTCTATATCTGTTCACATACATGGTTCTTGTCACCTGCACTGAAAATTAATACACTCAGGCACTTTATTATAATATTCTAGCATTTCAGGTAACACCTTGGCTGGATTTTCCTGGAAACGCATGGCACTACTCGCATATTTTCTTGATTCTGTAGAACATAGGAGACCACTCAACCCATCGAGTCCATGTCTGCTGTCAATGGAATCCATCAGAACCATTCCCCACTTATTATCTCACATGCCCATTAACTCTGCCCGATTCCGCTGCCACTTACCTACACTAAAGGGTAATTTACAGTAGCCAATTAACCTGCCCATTCATCTTTGGGAATAAAAGAAGCAAAGGAAACCCATGCAATCACAGAGAAATGTCAAACTCCACAGAGAGGGCACCAGGGGTCAGGATCAAATCCAGGTCACTGGAACTGTGCAACAGTTGTGTGCCTGCTGCACTGTGCCACCCAGTGTCGATGAACTGCTGACGTATTCCTACATATTGTTAGGAGGAACGTGGAAGTCTTGAACTTGCTGAGGACTCCTTACTGGGGATCATCTGGCTGGACTCTGATGTTAAACTTCTCATGGAATCCAGCCACTAACTTACTGCTGAAGCAGTGCGATGTCAACAAAACAAAAGAGCTGGTCATTGACTTCAGGAAAGGGGGCGGTGTACATGCACCTGCCTACATCAATGGTGCTGAGGTTGAGAGGGTTGAGATCTTCAATTTCCTGGGAGTGAACATC
Source organism: Pristis pectinata (assembly GCF_009764475.1). Lineage (NCBI taxonomy): Eukaryota > Metazoa > Chordata > Chondrichthyes > Rhinopristiformes > Pristidae > Pristis > Pristis pectinata. Next base: position 7,270,914 of record NC_067429.1, read on the forward strand.
ACCAATAGCCTGTCCTGGTCAAATCATGTAGGTGCCACAGCCAAGGAAGCTCGCCAATGACTCTACTTCCTCAGGAGGCTAAAGAAATTCGGTTTGTCCCCTTTGACACTCACCAACTTTTATCGATGCACCATAGAAGGCATCCTATCTGGATGCATCATGGCTGGGTATGACAACTGCTCTGCCCAGGACCACAAGAAACTGCAGAGAGTTGTGGACAGAGCCCAGCACATCACGGAAACCGGCCTCCCCTCCTTGGACTCTGTCTTTACCTCTCGCTGCCTTGGTGAAGCAGCCAGCATAATCAAAGACCCCACCCACCCGGGTCATTCTCTCTTCTCTCCTCTCCCATCAGGTAGAAGATACAGGTGCCTGAGGGCACGTACCACCAGACTTAAGGACAGCTTCTACCCCACTGTGATAAGACTATTGAATGGTTCCCTTATTACGATGAGATGGACTCTGAGCTCGCGATCTACCTTGTGACCTTGCATCTTATTGCACTGCACCTTCTCTGTAGCTGTGACACTTTACTCAGTACAGGTAAAAACAATAACAGTACAAACTCAATGCACTTTGTACTAACTCAATGTAACTGCACTGTGTAATGAATGGACCTGTACGATCGGTATGCAAGACGAGTTTTTCACTGGACCTCAGTACAAGTGACGATAATAAACCAATACTGGAACAGTAACTCAATTCACTTCAAGAGAGAGGAATGGCTGGGAGGGAGAAAGGCAACTTTATGGCAATTTATGTGTTTTTTTTAATTTATTTAAATTGATTTAAGCTTTTCTTACAATTTCTAATAACAGAACATTTTAATAGGGCATACAACTTTTTAAATAGTTGTTGAATATTCTTGAATTCAATTGAAAACCAAAAAGCAGCAGATGCTGGAAATCTGAAATAAAAACCAAGTGCTGGAAATACGCCAGCAAGTGAGGGGACGGACTGATACAAAGTCACTGACCTGAAATATTAACTCCTCTTTCCACAGATGCTGCCTGACCTGCTAAGTATTTCCTGCACTTTGTTCTTGAATTCAACTGTTTGACAGCTTTGAAAATCATTTAAAATGGAGGTTGGTGTGGGTGGGGGGGGGGGGGGGGGGGGTGGGGTGTGGTCACGATTCACTGGTTGTCAAAACATTTCAATGGGATTTAGCCTTGGAAGTTCCTACATTAGACCAGCTCAGAGCCTCCTTGGTTCAGGAAGCTCTTGCCGGGAGTCTGCAGAAGGGAACAGCAGTGCACGTGGGTAGCTGGCTGCTCCCAGGAAACTCTGAGCCATTTAATTACAAAGTGGGGGGACAAAATTTGAATTAACAATTCATCATAAACCTCAAGTTTCTTCATCAGGAAAGAATAGTGGATTAAACCTAATGTTGCACCTTTTGCACCAAAAGTTAGATTTAACTCCTTATGAAACAAATGCAAACTTTTGCGCAATTCCTCCCCCATCCCCAGACTAACACCCCCTGCGACTGAGGTCATTCAGTCAGCTGCAGTAGGAGGGATACCTGTCATCAGACTGCAGAAGTAGGCATGCTCTGCAAGAACATTTGGATAGTGAGGTTGGAGGGAAGGGGCAGGGGAAGGAAAGTGCTGCACGGATGTTCTCATGGCTCCCTTGAAGCCATTTCCTTCCCCAGCATTTCCACCAACTCATGGGAATTCCCGTCCACCATCACTCAAACTAGAGAAGCTGCATTCAGAATGGCCGGGAACAGAGGGTCTTTTTGTTGAAAGGACACAGAAGCCCAGCAAAATGACCAGAAAGAGTGTACCACCTCCCAAACTACCCAACATCCTGTCCCATTAAGTGCTTCCTATCCTACCTGTGTCCAAAATATTGAAATCCCTCGAGATGCTCTGGCATAACTTTCAGGGAAAACAACTGAAAGCACCACCCTCCCAAACTACACAACCTCCCAAACTCCCGTCCCATGAAGTACTTCCTATCCCACAAGGCCGAGCCGATAAATTATCTATAGGATGTCTGTCCAAAAGCTTCCAGAAGATGTTAGCTCACATGTTTTTAAGGTAACAAGAGAATCCTTGTCTCACTCTGTCTTGCCTTCCCCTTACCCCTCCCCCATGGAGAACCGGCGGCTTTATGCGCCGTGCTCCATCCTGCTGACGGGACAAGTCTTTGAAGCAGTGGTCCAGTTAGTGGAGATGCTGCCTCTCAAGAGCCAGAGACCCGGGTTCAATCCCAACCTCAGGTGCCATCTGTGTGGAGTTTGCCCGCTCTTCCTGTGACTGTGTGGACTTCCTTTGGGTGCTCCAGTTCCCTCCCAAATCCCAAAGACATGCTGGTTGGTAGGTTAATTGGCTGCTGTAAATTGCCTCAAGTGTCTTGGTGAGTTGACGAAAACATGGGGAGAATAAAAGTGTGGGAATAGCGTAAATGGGTGGTTGATGGTCAGTGCACACAGTGGGCTGAACAGCTGGCTTCCGTGCTGAATTTCTATAACACTAAGCAGTGATGGCAACAGCTTTGCCCAGGGTTATAAATAATTTCATTAAACCAGTAACATTATCCAAATTGCCAGTACATTATATTTTAGCAAAAATCTTCAGTTACAGCAATTCAAACGTACGTTTAGTATCTGCTAATTTGACTTGAGATGTTCATTTTTGGCTTTGGGTTACACATCTTGTCATGTGGCTGGTATAGAGACACAAGTAAGTGTGCTTTGATCTGTCTGCGAAAGGAAAAAGGAAAGGGATCCTTTGTGCTAAAGAGGCTTGACATTGACCTTATTATCTAGCTCCTGGTTCCACTCATATACTCAATTTAAATGCTTGTTTTAACACACTATGTCCACAACTTTGAAGACTGAGCTGCTGGGGTGGTTGGTAGAGGATCTAAATATTGCCCATGTGATTCTAATGAGCGAATATACAAATATTTTTTTTTAAAAATCATTGTTCTCAAATCCCTCGATATGCTCTGGCATAACTTTCAGGGAAAACAACTGAAAGCACCACCTCCCAAACTACACAACCTCCCGTCCCATTAAGTACTTCCTATTCCACAGGAGGCCAAGCCTATAAATTATCTATAGGATGTCTGTCCATACTTCGATGATCTATACATTGGATAAACACTTAAACCCCATCCAGAAGTGTAGCTACTTATGATAGGGAAGTATTGCTCATCTGTACGCAAGGCAGAAGTAATAAATCCTGAATTTTTAAAGATCCAATTAAGTTCATCAAAAAATAATGGAGAGATATTATACGGGATGCCGTGAGCATATGACTGTGTAAATATTTATTTAGCGATTGAAGCTCTGTGCCTGAATACACATGACTGATATCTCATTGACACATTAGCACAAAATTTTACAGAAATATCCACACACACTTTGTATGGGAATTGTTTATACACTGGACGCAGTCCACGCGTGCTTTCCTGTCACTTACTAGCTACAGTTGCACAAAGCCCAGTGGAGCCAACTCAAAATGTTGGGATCCATCTGTTCCTTTCTTGGGCAAGAGTCCCTGATCAATGGTGTTTCTATTTCCAGTCCACTTGGTTGGAAGCTCTGCCGCTGGACACATTTATTTTGTTGCCCTAAACGAGTGTGCCAGCTTGCATTTATCCTTCACACTCATCACTTAAATCTCCAAGGAAACAGGACCTACCAAAAAGGTCCTGTTTGGGTCATTTAAATGTGGAGCAGAGATGGGTGAAGAGAAAGAAAGAAAAATGTAAAGGGATTATATAATGATTAGAGATGGCATGATTTATCCATCTCACTGGGTAGTATCATAATTATGGCTGCGAGGACAAAAAGACAAGCACATATTAAATAGATACCAACAGGTAACCAATTGTCCTGGCAGAGATGAAATGGGCTCCCTCTAAACCCTGCTGTGTATTTCTATTCTGTCGATTTTAATCTCCCATTACCCTTCTCACCAAAAGAAAAATGTGCCGAGCTAAATTTGAAACCTTGTGTGGCAGATTTTCTGCTAGCTGCTTATGCAGTAGGTTGTGTGTGTCAGACGTCGTCAATACTTGGACTGACAAGATCCCTTATTTATATTTCATCCCTAGAATGGCAAAGCATGATTAAAAGGAGCTGGTAATGTATATTAATATTCACCACTGGTAGTGACAGAAGGATCAAGAGCAGGAAAGATTCCTTAATCATTTTGTCACTAGGATCATTTTCTTTAGAACAGGAGAAGCCAAGAGAAGTTTTAATTGAGCAGTATAAAGTTATGAGGGACCTCGATAGAGGAAGGACACATTTCCTTTAGCAGAGGGGTCATAGATTTAAAGTAATTGGTAGAAGGAATAGAGGGGGGAGCAGGAAAAATATTTTCATCCAAGTGTGTCAGGTTTGAAATAAGAAATGCCTGGTTGTAGATTTGGAGAGATGGCAATTCAGCACCATAGATTAAGTGCTGCGATGAGGTTGACCCAGGCATGGACCAAATGGCCTCGTGTCATTAAAGCTTGTGAATTCCATGAAATAATTTCCGATCCTGACAATTTATGCCCTTATAGAAACAGCTTGAATTTAAGTCCCTCAGTGCTTCCTCCCCAATTTCTGTTTTTATTTCATAGAATTTCAATGCCACTATACATATTTGTACAAGTTAGGTGCATATCTCTCTCCAGATATTGCAATGGAAAAATAAGCAACGCAAAGAGGTCGATTTTGTGTTTGCTTGCATCTTGAAGCTTTTAAGCATCATATATGCGGCAACTGGCCCACGTTTCACACCGGTGATCAGTAGGAGTGTAACAACCCTGGAAAGCACTCACCAATTTCCCCACACACTGCTGCCTGCACGTGTCCTCTCCACACTGTGGATGAGCGTTGATTTTACAGAGTTTGCATCGCCATCCGCGTTTTGAATACCCTGGAAGCACAAAACAGCAAAAGAAATGTTACTCCAGGCTGACTAACAAGGGATAAACTGTAGAAGCTACATTTAACACAAAGTAAAATGGCTTTTATACCACTCTTCTCCCAATTATTTTTCAAAAGTCAGAGAGTTATACAACTTGGAAACAGGCCCTTCGGCCCAACTGATCCATGCTGACCAAGATGTCCCATCCAAGTTAGTCTCATTTGTCAGCACCTGGCCCATAACCTTCTAAACCTTTCTAATCCATGTATCTGTCCAACTGTCTTTTAAAAGTTGTTATTGTACCTGCCTCAACCACTTCCTCTGGCAGCTCGTTCCACATAGATGCCACCCTTTACTTAAAAAGAGTTGTCTCATGTATGTATTCATCCAATGTACTCATTTTATAAAAAAAAAATCAGGGCATGTTCTGACCGAGGCTCTTCAACTTGAACCATTGACCGTTTATCTTTCCACACTTGCTGTCAGGTTTGCTACATGTTTTTTCTGCTATTGCTTCAGTCACCACATTGGTCTGGAGTCACACAAACCAAGTCTATCCAGATCAGGCAAGATGGTCGATTTTCCCTCTAGAAGGACAATCATGAACCTGATGGGGTTTTTAAAATAACAATCTAAAATTTTTATTGCTAGTAACAAGTCTTTCTGCCCCCTCCCAATTCCAGATTAACTTGCATCATGATGGGATTTGAGTCAGGTCTCTAGAGTCAGGGCAGGCACAGTAGTGTAACGCTATTACAGCGCCAGCAACCTGGGTTCAATTCCGGCCGCTGCCTTAAGGAGTTTGTATGTTCGCCCCATGTCTGCGTGGGTTCCTCCGGGTGCTCTGGTTTCCTCCCACATTCCAAAGACATATGGGTTAGGAAGTTGTGGGCATGCTATGTTGGCGCCGGAAGCATGCTGACACTTGCGGGCTGCCCCCAGAACACTATGCAAAAGATGCATTTTGCTGTGTGTTTCGATGTACGTGTGACTAATAAAGATTGTTATTCCATAGAGTTATACAGCAAGGAAACAGGCCATTTAGCCCAACTCCTCCATGCTGACCTTCCCGAGCTAGCACCACTTGCCTGCATTTTGCCCACATCCCTCTAAACCTTTCCTATCCATGAACCTGTTCAAATAGCTTTTAAACATTTGTCCAGTAACTTAAACCAGAGAGTGTTAACCAGAACAAAAGTGGGAAAACCATAGTGTTCACAGAATCAATTGGAACCAAAAAACAAAGTTTTCAAATGTATTCTCATTCTGCAACAATACCTGAATTCCTATCTTGTCAATCAAAATTTGAGTTCAAGTTCTGCCTTGTTCATCAGGAGCTACTTTTTCCAGTCACTTCTCAGTAACCCTACCCCTCCTCTTCTCAGGACTGACAATTACGTAGCCATTTCTTATGATATTCTCTGCACCATCTCTAGGGCCCACATGGCTACTATCAGTAAGATGATCCCTTTTAGGACCAGTTTTGAGTCTACACCCACATTGAGGAGCTCAAGGCATAGCTTGTCAAACTTCTCTGGAGGAAGCTTGTTCAAAATGCCTCTGACTTTCCTGAAGATTCCATCTTGTTGTTCAAGTGGCTTCACAACAAGCTCTGAGGTTGGAGCCAAGCAACATATGCTTGGCTTGTTGCTGCCTCTTGGTTTGGACACATTGAACAGATTAACCAATCAGAAGCCAATGCTTGCCCAACTGGCAAGAAAAGGAGCAAGGCAGCAGTTAACAAAAGATGGTTCCATTTCTACTTTATGCCTTTTGCTCCAACAGATTTAGTGGTGATTATGAAGGTAAAGGAATCAAGTCAGCATCTAAAATCTACCACTGATTACCTTCCACTCTTGCCAGCCTCCTCTGGGAAGGGAATGGAGAAGTCCCACTACAACTCTGCAGGGTGCTGGCAAATCCACACTTGCATTGGAGGCATTACAGAGGATCACTGGATTATTACTGGGCTGAAGAAGTTGTTTTGTTTTGAGAGAAGGCTGAGCAGGTTAGGCATCTACTTGTTGGAAATGATTAATTGAGATCTTATCGAAACACAAGGTTCTGAAGGGCACAGGTGACACCATTGATGCAGACAGAACGCTTTCCTTTTGTGGGAGGTCAGTTTCAGAACTAGGGCTCACCCATTAAAGATGGAGACAAGGAAGAACTTCTTCACTCAGAGGGTGGCGAACCTTTGGAATTCTCTACTCAGAGAGCTATGGAAGCAGAGCCATTGAATAGACTGAGAGTTTTGGACTATAATGACGTACAGCTTCAGGCAACAAGCAGCTAAGTCTAAAGCCAAGTTTATAGTTACATGCACGAGTACATGCACAGGTGCAATGAAAAATACTTGCAGCAGCATCACAGGCACATAGCATCATATAAGCAGCATTCATGAGAGAAACAAATTAAACATAAATTATGCACAACTTTTACAAGAAAGAACACAATTAGAACAAAAATAAAGACGCTTTTAGTGCAAAGTGGTCATAGTGTTGCTAAACTCTAGTGATTAGGGTTTTGCCTGTTGCTTCAAGAACTGAGTGGTTGAAGGGAAGTAGCTGTTCCTGAACCTGGTGGTGTGGGGACTTCAGGCTTCTGTACCTCTTGCCCGATGGTAGCTGCAAGAAGGTGGCATGGCCCAGATGGTGGGGATTTTTGATGGATGTTGCCTTCTTGAGGCAGTACCTCCTGTAGATACTACTGATGGTGGGGAGGGATGTACCATGATGTATTGGACAGAGTCCACTTTTCTCTGCAGCTTCTTACATGCCTGCACATATGGATTGCCGTACCAGACCATAATGCAAACAGTGGAACCAAGGCCAGTTGCAGAGAGAATCTAGGGGCTGTCTGCCCAACTCCTGGTCCTATTATTTTTTAAATAGGAGTTAGAAAGAGACTTTTGTATGTCTAATGTCTTGCTTGTCACGTTTCAGATGCCTCTAGCTTGCACAGCCCGCACTGAGTTGAAGGTTATTTAGTATTGATTAACTCAAGTGTGTCGCAAGATCTTGGCTGCCTTGTTAGAGTCCACAAAAGCAACGTCTTGCTGCTGTCAATGAATTTAACTACCTGGCAATTAGGACATTTATCACAAATGACTTATAGTGAAAACAGAAGACTGGCAGGTGACCCAAGGAATGAATTCAAAGTTAAGCAAGTCTTAGATCAAGGAGACAGAGAAGATGCTTCCATTTGCAGACAAGAGTCAGAGGTATAGCTTCAAGACAGTCTCTAAAATATCTAGCAGGGAATTTGGGAGATTTTTTGCACCCCCCGCCCCCACCACCCCCCCAGAATGTGCCTAGAATGCAATCAACAAGCCCATAGCTGATCTTTTACCTCAGTGCCATTTTCCTGCACTATTGCCAGATTCTCTTAACATCTAAATATCCATCTCTCCCTTGAACATGCTGAGCACCCGATTCTCCACAGCTCTCTTGGACAGAGAATTCCAAGCATACTCCATCCTCTGGGTTACGAGAATTCTTACCCCCCACCCCACCATCCACCGCTCACCACTGTTGAAAGCCAGCACCTCAAGAGTGCAATAGCATCTGATAGATTATAGGGTGAATCAACATTCGCTGGGAGACTTGGAATTCAATGAACTATTGTTTAACTCAGTGGGATTTTAAAACTAAATTTCTGCTCCAGAAGGTTGAATAATCACAGCAAAGAACAAGCTGCTGGAGGAACCCAGTGGGTCAGGCAGCTTCTGTAGAGAGAAATGAACAGTCAGTGTTTCGGGTCGAGACCCTTCATCTGGACTGGAAGAGTAGTATAAAGAAATAGAATAATTACATGTTTTTGTAAAATTTCCGTTGCTCACAAAGGCCACAAAAAGATGGAACTAGTGTCTCATTTAGGGTACTCGGCTCTTCTGCAGCCCAACATCCTCTTCCCCTCCACCACCCCAATTCCTCTCACACTGCCAAGTCTTCCCACAGTCACACTGCAACTTTCAGCCCCTCTGCAATGTGACAGGTAATTTTAAAGTCCTGCAAAGCCATAGAAAGTCGTCAGCATGAAACATCAACTCTCTCTCTCTCTCTCCCCCCGCAGGCTCTGCCTGCCCTGCCGAACATTTCCAGCGTTTTCTGCTTTGCTTCAGATTTTCAGCATCTGCAGTATTTTATTTGTGGATTCAAGGCACATGGTGGGTTTAAAAAAAGCCTTAAAAGGAGTTGAAGGTGTTCCTCAGATTAGCATCACACGCCAATCTGACAACACCATCCGGTCTGGCTTTCCACAACAGATAGTCAGAACAACTGATAGAGGTCTAAAACTGCTGGAGAGCTGGGAAAGAAAACTCGTCGTCCTTAGGAGATGTCTTTGTCCCAGTAACTACATTCTCCTTTCATCTATTTTACCAGCTGCTGCAGCAACTATGCTGCCGTCAGCATCCGATGCCTTCGATCCTTACATAGCTTTGTGGAAAAAAAGTTTGCCTCAGGAAACCTAATCCAACAACATCAGTACAATCTACTCTTTGCTCAAAGGGAAAGGATTATAATGCTCCTACTTGCATTGGAAGGTTAATAAAGACAATGGCCTTAAATATCTACAAGTGACTCCGATTACTATTAATTGATGCCTTGGTTATTTAGACAAAAACATGAAATTTGAAGCAGCTTATTCATTTGACTGCACCTTTATAAGATACGTCCTGGCTTCTCCAAGTCAGACAGTCCATTATATGATTTTCTATGCTTCATTTCAGTAAACAGCATTCAGCATTTCAGGCAGCATCTGTGAACCTGCTGAGTGTTTTCAGCAATTTGTGTTCTTTTTCCAGATTTCCAGCATTTGCCTTTTTTTTAATTTTTCATCAGGTTCAGAAGCATTCACCAGGATTCCTGTTTTCAGCAACTGGAAGGAGGTGACACAGTGCAAGTAGAGCAGCCGTCTCACAGCACCAGTTATCAGAACTCCAAGCAAATCTCCAAGTGCTGTCTGTGTGGAGTATGCACATTCATCGTGATAGCTTGGGTTTCCCCTTGGTGCTCCAGTTTTCCTCCACATTTCAAAAAAGTTAATTGGCCACTGTAAATTACCCCTAGTGCAGGTAGGTGTTAAGAGAAAATCAGTCAGGCTGTTACTTGGCGTGTGTGAGAGAACAGTATACAGGGAAAATACATGGAGAACGGGCTGAGACAGCATAAACTCAGTGGGCTGAATGGCTTCTCTTTTGTAAGGAAATAATAACAAAAATATCTGGGTGATCTTTGTGGAACATCTGCACCCAGCTTGCAAAAAGTATTTACATTAAAAATTATATCACACTTGTGCAGGCCACATCTGGGCATCAGAGTGCTACACAATAGTCCTGGTCTCCATGTGACGAGGGACACAGCCTTTGAAGAAGGTGCAAAACAGAACAATGAAGCCAAAACTTTGCAGTTACATTAGTAAAGATTGAACAGATTAGAGATATTTTATCTAGAGAAGCAATAATTGAGGGATGGCCTAACAGAGGTTAAAATTATGACAGAATGTAAAAAGACAAATGGAGAAGATTTCCCCCACCCCACACACCCATTTGTGGAAGAATCTAAATATCAGAGGTAATAAAACACAGAAGTCCTAAATACACACATCTTTACCTAGACCATCATTAGAAGGTTGAACTTGCTTCCACAGGGGTAGTTGAGTGAAGTAACAGATGCATTTAAGGGCATCCTACATGAAGAGAAGGGATATTAGAAGTTGCTGCATATCATAGAGTGGTTACAACAGGGGAGACCATTTGGCCCATCATGTCTGCACTGAGTCTCTATCAATTCCACTCGCCAACCATTTTCCACAGCCTTTCAAATTTCTTCCCCCACTATATTTATCCAATTCCCTTTTGAAGGCTACAATCGAGCCTACCAACACCACATCTGCTGAGAGCAGATTCCAAGTTCCAACCACACATTGTTTAAATAAAGCTTTCCCTCGCATCACTCTTCATCCTATTCCCCTTCAAAAACAGGGATGGGAGAACACCTATGTCTGGCATAAACACAGGCACAGTTCCATTTGGACAAATATCTCATTCCTCCTCAGAAATTTCTCTGTAATTACAATTCAACTCCTTTTACAGGTCAGGGATGTGGGAAGTGCGTCCATTTACCAAGGCAGGCCAAGAATACATGACTCTTGTGTACACCAGGCAAATTTGAACGTTCTGAAGACAGCAACAATTACAATAAGACACACCTTCCATTTGAAACCCGAACAGAAAACCAGCAGAGGCTCAAGACAATAGCTTGCACCCATCTAGAAGGTAGAATCAACTCTCTAGCACTACATAACTACGGAATAATTTGTGCTTACTCATTAATGTTAATGATGAACTACAGATGCAATGATGGGCTAAAAAATGTTGCATACAATCCCAAAAGCTCAGCTATTATTTAGTGAGTACATGTGATGCCGATGGTTGTCCCAGCTAGTATGAAACATACTACAATCATGTGATGGCAGATGTCACAAAATGTAGGCTTTTTGAAGACAAATTCTTGAAAGTTGTGCATCCTTACTGGTTTGAGGGGCAGAGAGCCCTGGTGGGATTTCCTCGCTGGCGGTTCGTTGGTGGTGGGGTCCACTGGTAGAAAAGCACTGGGTGGAGTTGGTGGGGAGGTGGGTGGAGGAGGCAGGATCTCTGGTGGAATTTCACATCACTATTTGACCGCTGGAAGAAATTTTCAACGCTTTTGCTTCGAGGATGGTCTTGAAGGAAAGGGATCTCTTCAGCCGTTGAAACTAAAAGAGAAAACAGAAACACCATGAAAATCATTAATGCTTGTGAAACAGGACCATTCAACAGATGCCATTATTGAGATTGATTAGTTCTTTATCAATATCACAGAATCCCAGATATGATCGAACAATCTTTTCTATAATGGGTCTTTGCTCAACTGGGGAATTGACGATTGTCCTTTTCTACCTCAACATTTATAGCAAGAAGAATTAGGGCACAGGTGGAGACAGTTGAGTACCATTAACTCCATGCCCTGCTCTATCCCCTTCACCTGAACTTAATTCCCACCTCATTTGTTACCTTCCTTCCTTTCTGACAAAGTTATTGCTGAACTACCTGTCCTATCCTTATCGACATTGCAATTAATGAGATGAAATGCAACAATAAAAAGGAAAAAGAATGACTCCTTCCTTCAACTCTTTGGTTCTTGAACCAACCTGCACAACCCTTCACCCTACCTTAGAATAGCAATACTATGACCACTGTGCAATATATTTTTGTTCTATTTATCTTCTTTCCTGTAAAACGAAATTGTGCATAATATTTAAGTTATGTTTTTTCTTGTAAATGTTCTGTATCTCCTGCCAAATGCCGGTGATGCTGCTGCAAGTTTTTCATTGCATCTGTGCATACATGTACTTGTGCACATGACAATAAACTCGACTTTGACTTCTGCTTCACTTACCAAATAACTTAAATCCATATCATCTGGTTGTCAACCCTCCTGCCTCTGGAAACCATTTCTCTAGTAATTTCTAGGGTAGGGACATTTTCGGCACAGCTTTGGGGGCCGAAGGGCCTGAATTGTGCTGTAATTGTTCTATGTTCTATGTTCTAAGAGCCCTGAACTATGAGTATACAGAGAAGGAGGGCCCCCCAATCCAGTCTCTAGTGTGCGCTGTTTAATAGACTGGAACTGGTGTGAAACGGGACAGAGGGGCAGCCAGAGGTCACCAAGGCTCTCAAGCCTGTTCCATCATTTAATGAGAATGTAGCTGGTCTGTGTCTCAGTTCCTCCAGTCACCAGAACCCATGTTCTCCCATAACAAAAATCCATATCAGTCTCAGATTCAAAAATCAACAACTGACACAGATCAAATGCCATTTTGTAGAAGAGCAGCCAAGCATTTCCTAATCACTCTTACGAGGCTTATCTCTACTCTTAGCCCAAGACTTGCCAGAGGAAATTTTACACACCAGTTCCCTCCAATAGCTGATGCTTTGGTCAGATCCTCCCTTAATCTAAATTCAAGGAATACAGTCCCATTTTGTAATTTCTCAGGTCCAGGTAGATTCTGGGAAACCATTATGGACTTCCAAGATCAATATACCATTCAAGTTACCCAGGAGACACAAGAGACTGCAGATGCTGGAGTCTGGAGCAAAAAACAAAATGGTGGAGGAACTCATTGGGTTAGGCAGCATCTATGGAGGGGAAATGGACGGTCGAGACCCTTCAGCAGGACTCTTGTGCAAGGTTGGATTGGCGCAGAGTGAGCAGAGAGCTGTGCATGCAGAGGGGGTGAAGTTGGAGTGGGCGAAGGGAGTGGAGAAGTGAAGATGTTTGATGTCACATCAGCGGTTGGAATTGAAGAGGTTGAGAAAGGGTAAAGGCACAGAAGGGGTGTCCAAGAGGAAGAGGAGCCTTGTAGACCAGAGAAAAAAGTTTCAGTGGGTGGTGGGCATAAGAACTCCTTACCAGAAAAACAGGTGCAGAGACACCAGAAGAGGTTAATGCCACAGCTAGCCTGGAACTTGAAAGCGCGGGTACAGAGGTACAAAGGTGAGACGTTCTGCCAAGGACAGACTGCTCTGCATCAGAGAGGGGGAAGATAGATAAAGAGTTTTTACTCAAAACATTGACTGTCCATTTCCCTCTACAGATGCTATCTGACCCACTGAGTTCCTCCAGCAGTTTTTTGATTCAATTTACCCAGATATGACTGTACTGCTCCACATGTGATTTAGCCAAGGCCTTGCACAGTGTTGAATTACTTCCATGTATCAGTGGAGCCCTACGAGTGGCAGAGGAAAGGTTCCCGCTCCCGTGGGTTTAGGGTTACCCTTGATTGCTCTGCATGGACAATCACACAAGGGGGACAGGTTTGGCAGCAATGCCTCTGAACAGCCTGCCAATTCCAAATCACCAGGTGAAATATTGTTACAATGAGCAATGTACCTCCACATAGAGAGAGGGGGAAAAAATAGAATGGATCAACAACTATTATCAAGAGAGACACACAAAAGACTGTAGATGCTGGAATCTGGAGCAACAAACCGATTTGCTGGAGGAACTCAAGGGGTTGAACAGCATCTGTGAAATTCAGGGGAAAAGCAGAAGGAATTGTTGACATTTCAGGTCAAAACCTGAAATCAGCACCTCTTATTATCAAAGGTTTTTTAAGCAACCTTAAATGAGGGATTCAAGTAGGTTATCGATAGAGTCCTGGGAGCTCAAGAGAGAAAGAGAGCCAGAGTTTCAGGTGTTTTGTGTGCAAAAAAAACCTGAAGAATTGTAAACCAATATCCCTTTCCCTCAGGCACTCCACACAGCACATGAGAATAGAATCAAAGCACAAAAATAACACCTCATATGCAATTATATCATACTACCATCATGCTGAATGTCTCACAGCACTTCACAAAACGAATTACTACAAGGTTGAGTGCAGACTATGGCCAAATGATTACTTATCTTTATTCTAAGCCACAAAATCCTCATAAGTCTTGAGCCTGGAGGCTGGTTGTGTGATTCTCGAGAGTCTGCAGAAATTCATCACGGTATCTGCTCTTGTACTGAGGGAGGCAAGACTTGGGTTGCTCTGGGTTTTAATTACCAATAAGAGTGATCCTGATTACAGGCGAGGTACTGCAGAAACTGGCCCCACAGTAATGGGAAAGGTGCAGGGTTCCAACCCAATTTCATTCTCTAGGCAGGGGAGAATAAACGCAGCACGTGTGTGAAAACTAGAAGTTAGGGAAAGGCGAAAGAGGTATAGAGCAGATCAGATGATTTTCATTTCCCTGCCCAGAGAGTGGTTGGAATCTGGAACACACTGATCAACTGAATGGTGGAGACAGGTACCCCCAACATATAAATAGTATTTAGACAAGCAATTGAATCACCAGGACAGACAAAGCAATGGACCAAGTGCTGGTAAATGGGACTAGTGTGGATGGATAATCCTTAGATAGCATGTCCACGTTAGGCCAAAAGGCCCATTTCTGTGCTGTATAACTCTCCGATTGATGGGGAGTAAACCAAATGACAGACAAACCTGGAGACACGGGAGACCACAGGTGCTGGAATCTGGAGCAACAAACAATCTGCTGGAGGAACTCAGTGGGTTGAACAACATCTGTTTGGTTGTGGGGGGGGGGGGGGTCGGGGGAGAGAGGAATTGTCGATGTTTTGGGTCGAAACATTGCATCCGTCAGGGTTCCAACCTGAAATGGCCACAGTTCCTTCCCTCCCGCTGAGTTCCTCCAGCAGATTGTTTGTTGACAACAGACAAATCTGGCCCATTCTCATGTTAAATCAATGCTGGGCCTAAATACCTCGTGGATGGAAACCCTGAAAAAACATTTAAATAGTATCTAGACAAGCAATTGAATCACCAGGACAGAGAAAGCAACGGACCAAATACTGGTAAATGGGATTAGTGTGGATGGATAATCCTTAGATAGCATGTCCACGTTAGCATGTCCTGAAAAACGTCACAATTAAAATCATCCCCTTTGATGTGGCCTTAATCACCTTCCTCCTTGACAGGGGTTTCTGTGGGCTTAGGGTAACATCAGAGCTTTGTTGCACAGAATGGATGGTTCAAAGGCAGGGGAGTTGGAGTTGAGCACAACATAAAACCATCAAGGTAGAAGGCAACGAGAGCTCCATCCACAAGCTCGTTACAGTGAGGGGGCTGTCAGAGAGCTGGATCCAATCCAAAACCAGTGGGTTTACTTTTAGCTTAAGTGCTTCTGATGCCTCACTGTGACAGCAGAGGAAAGCTCTGGAGAAAGCTGTCGTGTACCTTGCCTCAGTCCTTGCTGAGTTTGTGCCCTGCACAACTAAATCACATGTACCAAAATCCCTTGGAACTCCATAATCCAATGGTACATTAGTTGTTATTTACAAGGATGAAATAATGATCCAATAAGAACATAGAACAGCGCAGCACTAGAACAGGCCCTTCAGCCCACAATGTTGTGCAGAACTAATTAAGCTAATGACACCTAATTAAACTAATCTTTTCCGCCTGCATGTGGTCGATATCCCACCATCCTCTGCAGATTCACGTGCCTATCTAAGAGTCACTTAAATGCCTCTATCCTATCTGCCTCCACCACCACCCTTGGTAGCCTGTTCAAGGTACCTACCATCCTGTGTAAAAAAAAAATCTTGCCCCATACATCTCCTTTGAAACTTACCCCTTCTTACCTTAAATACTCTAGTATTAGACATTTCAACCTTGGGAAAAAGATACCAGCTGTCTACTCTATCTATGCCTCTCATAATTCTACAAGCTTCTGCAGGTCTCCCCTCAGTCTCCACCGGTCCAGAGAAAACCTAATTTGTCCAACCTCTCCTTACAGCACATGCCCTTTAGTCCAGGCAGCATCCTGGTAAACCTCTTCTGCACCCTCTCCAAAGCCTCCTGCCAATAATGGGTGACCAGCATTGAATTCAATACTACAGATGCAGCCTAACCAGAGTTTTAGAAAGCTGCAGTACAACTTCCTGACTCTTGCACTCAGTGATTCAACTAATAAAGGCAAGCATAATGTACACTTTCTTTACCACTCTGTCTATTTGCATGACCCCTTTCAGTAAGCTATGGACTTAGACTCCAAGATCCCTTTGTACATCATCAATGCTGTTAAGGGTCCTGCCATTAACTGTCCTTTCCCTTTACTCTCCCCAAGTGCAAAACCTCACACACCCGGATTAAATTCCATCTGCTATTTCTCCACCCAATATCCGCAACTGATCGATATCCCAGTGTATCCTTTGGCAATCTTCTACAGTGTCCACAATGCCAATCTTTGTGCCATCTATAAACTTACTAACCCAGATACCTGCAGAACATCACTGTGGAGCTCCTGCCAGACAAACTCAAAGAGAGCATTTCCAACAGTGCAGCACTGCTGAGTACTGCAGGATCCATCAGCCTTGACAAGTGCTCAAGTCCCAAGAATGGACTCGAAGCAGGAACCCCAATCAGCTACAACCTGGTGCTTATGGAACACAGCACAGGGAACGGTGGGGTTATGCCCTTTGGTAGGAAGAATAAGGTGCAGACTGTTTTCTAAATGGGGAGGGAATTCTGAAGTCGGACAGAGACTTGGGAGTCCTAGTTCAGAATTCCCTTAAGGTTAATTGCAAAGATGTACGGGTAGGTTAATTTGGGTTTAAAATGGGCAGTGCGGACTCGTTGGGCCGAAAGGGCCTGTTACCACGCTGTAAACAAAATATAAATTTTTTAAAGATTTAAAATTTAAATTTAATTTATAAAATTTTTTAAAAATGTAAAAATTTAATTTAACTTTAACTTGCAGGTTGAGTCAGTAGTGAGGAAGACAAATTGCAATGTTAGTATTCATATTGAGAGGACTAGAATACAAAAGCAAGGATGTACTGCTAAAGCTTTATAAGACATTGGTCAGACCACATTTGGAATACTGAGAGCAATTTTGGGCCCCGTATCCAAGGAAGGATGTGCTGGCCCTGGAGAGGGCCCAGAGGAGGTTCTCAAGAATGACTCTGGGAACGAAAGGCTTAACATACTAGGAGCATTTGATGTCTCTGGGCCTGCACTTGGAGTTCAGGGGTGGGGAGGGGTTCTCATTGAAACTTACCGAACACTGCAAGGCCTGGATAGAGTGGACATAAAGGGGATGTTTCCATTATTAGGAGAGTCTAGGATTCGGGGGCACAGCCTCAGAATAAATGGATGTCCCTTTAAAACTGAAATGAGGAATTTCTTCAGTCAGAGGGTGGTGAATCTGTGGAATTCATTGCCACAGACGGCTGTGGAGGCCAAGTCATTGGGTGTATTCAAGCCAGAGGCTGATAGGTTTTGATTGATAAAGGGGTTAAAGGTTACAGGGAGAAGGCAGGAGAATGTGGTTGAAAAAAAATCAGCCATGATGGAATGGCAGAGAAAACTCAATGGACTGAATGGCCTAATTCTGCTTCTACATCTTAGAACCACCAAGGACAGTTTTACATCAGGTTACAGGCAGCCCTGTAGAGTAGTGGTTAGCGTAACACTATTACAGAGCCAGCGATTGGGGTTCAATTCCCACTGCTGTCTGTTGTTTGTACATTCTCCCCATGTCTGCGTGGGTTTCCTCTGGGTGCTCCGGTTTCCTCCCATGTTCCAAAAGACGTATGGGTTAGTAGGTTATCATGGGTGTAATTGGGCGGCACGGGCCCTTGGGCTGGAAGGGCCTGTTACCGTGCTGTATAAAGAAAGTTTAAAAGTTTACTTCATTTTCTGCCCTCGTGGGTGATGATGGACATGAATGTTAGGGATATACAAGAGGCAAATGCTAAGTGTTCACTGAAAATTAATAGCTATGTATAACACAGCAACATTTAATCACTGTAAATTCATTAGAGGAATTACCAAATATTATTTAACCAGTTGATAATTCCAATTTGATTTATTATCACATTGTTTGATTTCCCAACAGACAAGGAATCAGGTGAAGCAGTTTAGGAATTGTTGATTATCGACAGATTTGATGATTTGCGATGTGCATCACAGACAAACCACACGCACCTTTCCCTAGCCTCAGTTGGTAGCACATTCATCTAATTCTGAGATTGCAAGTTCAGAGACCTCTGCACAACATTCTCGGCACCCAATCTAGTGCAGTGTCAAGGGAGTGCTGCACTGTTGGAGCTACCTTCATCTGGGAGAGATATTAAACTATTCTCCCGTCTCACCTCCTAAATGGATGCATGATACTGTTCTGTAGTAGTACAGAAAAGATCCCCCTGGTGTGACAGCCAATATTTAACCCTCATATCAGCATTTTTAAAATTGATTATCTGACCAAATCACACTGCTGTGTGGGATCATACTATGAAGAAATTTGCTGCAGGAACTGTGGCAGCCAACACAGAGTACTTTATTGGCTGCAGAACAATTTGGAACATTCTGAAAGGCACTTGTGTGTTTATACAAAGACACCTTTTTCCCCCCCTCTGTATGCTAAACTTGCTCCTTTTAAATATTCACCAGAAGAAAACAGTATATGGTCCAAAATCCCATCTCTTGATAAATATTTTACCAAGTTGAGGATGCTGCTTTAAATATCTTTCCGCATACTGTCAAAAACTAAAATCGTGGAATGAAAAACATGGAGATTGTGGAGGCATTCTGCTAAATTATAAATAGATGCCTCCCAGCTGATCATCATGTATGGTTAATTTACAGTTAAAATTACTTCCACTTCCTGTCCACATGCAACTCATTGCTGGAACTGGAATGCTCAACGTCTGCAGAAGGGGAAAACCCTGACTGGACACAAGTACCTGCAGAGCTAAAGTTAACCGCTTTCCACCGCAAGTCATCGCCAGTCTGGAAAGTCTCTGAAGTATTTGTGCTCTACCTTTCACAATAAAGCTTCAGAGCCAGCGCTGTACTTTGGAAATGTCGTTCTTGCATTGTGGGGAAAGTTCAACAGTCACTAGGGAGCCTTCGGAAAATTGTGTTCACCTCACGTCCATCCATTAGTCTTGCACTGGGTATTGATTCTGTCAGTAAAGGGGTCGGTGACAAGGTGGGACACAAGACTGAGATCACTGTCAACAGTTGACTGTGCAGCAAACAAGGTGAATTTACTCAGGGAAAATAAACAAGAAAAGTGAAAGAAATGAAACTTATAATAGAAATACTCTGGTTTCTCACAACAGGAGCAACATTTTCCCCCACACAGAGGGTGGCGAGTATATGGAACGAGCTGCCAGAGGAAGTGGTTGAGGAAGGTACAATAGTATCATTTAAGCAACACTTGGATAGGTACATGCAAGGCTGGGGCTTAGAGGGATGTGGGCCGCACACAGGTAATTGGGTGGGCACCATGGTTGGCATGGACGAGTTGGGCCAAAGGGCCTGTATCCGTGCTGTATTGCTCCATGACTAACAGAAGCAGGATCATTTCTCCAGAAAAGAGGCAGAGAGTTGAGGATAGTGAAGCATAAATTATAAAGTTTCATTCCAGTCCCAGTCACTTACTGTGGTTACCAGGCTTGTTTGACAAGGGTAGTATCCCATTACTTCCACTCTGGCTGGGAGTGGTTATAATGTTTGAATATGCAGCCTTAAATTCAACAGGTGTGAAATCAGTGCTTCCTGCCATGGAGATGGTCAACACGAGACTGCAGATGCTGGAATCTGGAGCAACAATCTGCTGGAGGAACTCAGTGGGTTGAGCAGCGTCTGCGGTGGGGGGATGGAATCATCAACTCTTCCTTCCCCCAGCAACAGATTACACTTGAACCAGAGTTCCTCCAGCAGATTGTTTGTTAATTCTGAGATAGACAATGACGATCAGTAGTTTTAATGTTGTAAAGAAGGAAAAACTGTTTCCAGAAAGGTAGAGGAGTCAGTAACCCAAGGAGGATGCAAACAGATAGCTTATTCTGATACAAGTTTATCAAATTCCTGAAGGAAAATTTGACAAATTAAATCACTGCCCTTGCACTTTAACCACCATTACCACAACAGGACCTGGTAAAACCCCAAACGCAGAATGCAGAGCTTCTCTCTTGAAATCTTTACTTTGGAGTTGGGTTTCAGTGGCAAGACTGGGATTAATTGCCCATCATTTCCCTGGAGAAGGTTTGTCATACAAATTAGTGATCGGGATGTGAATGTCAGGGGTATGTTTAGTAAATTCACAGATGACACCATAATTGGTGGCATTTTTAACAGTAATGAGGGTAGGCATCAGCTACAGACCAAAAGTAATTCAGTTGGTAAATGAAAAATCAAAAATACTGATAGAAACATCTGCCGGCCATGCAGCATCTGTGGAATGAGAAACAGTTCACATTTGACATCCAGGACTGTCAGAAGAGAGAGACAAGAGACTGCAGGTGCTGAAAATCTGGAGCAACACACAACGCTTTTTGTGTGTTGCTCTGTCAGAATAGAGGTCAGTTATGATTACGTTATGAACACTTGATAAGATAGGCAGAGAAACGGCAGGTGGAATTTTATGCTAAAAAAAATGAGAGGCAATACATTTTGGGAGAACTAAAGGTAAGAGATGCACCATGAACGGTAGAACCCAGGAAGCACTGAGTCCTGGGAGTACATGTTCAAGGATCTCTGAAAGCAGCAGCACAGGTTGATAAAGTGGTTAAGAAAGTGTTAAAGAAAGTGTATGAATACTACTTTCAATAGCTGGGGCATAGGCTATTAGAGCACAATACAACTTTTTTTTTTCTTTTTTCAATTTTTTTTTATTAGTTTTCAAACTAATACAGATTAATATATAACATCAATGTTTGTACATGTAATACAAAGAGCTCAGGAGAACAATCATGGCATAGATAATCATAAAGAACAATAAAATATAAAAAAATCTGTAGATCCAACGATCTCTTAGTAAATGAATATAAAAGAAAAGAAAGAAAAAGATTTATTATATAAAGAGAAAAACCCAAATCAATAAGAAAAATTATAAACAATATGTCAAACCAAACTAAGCTAAACAGAAAAATTTCAAAAAAAAACAAAGAGACTGGACTAAGATTTCTCAGTAGAAACAGAGCAATATTATGTCATCAACTCTGTTCCTCTAAGTTGGAAAATTATTGAAAGGGGATCTATATCATGTGAAAATATTGAATAAATGGACTCCAGATATCTTCAAATTTAAGTGAAGGATCAACAGTACCACTCCTAATTTTTTCCAAGTTTAAACATGATATAGTTTGAGAACAATACAATTTTATAAAACATTAGTTCGACCACAACTGGAGTACACATGCAGCTCTGTTTACCACATGGCAGGAAGGACACAATTACACTGGAGAGGGTGTAGAGGAGATTCACCAGGATTCTGCCAGGGATGGAGCATTTCAGCTACGAGGAGAAAGTATTTTCTTTGCGTTTTCCTTGGAGCAGAGGGAGTGGGGGGGGGCAGGAAAGCCTATTTACAGATTTCTGAGGGATATAGATAAGGCACCATCAGGCTCAAGGACAGCTTCTATCCCACTGTTATAAGACTATTGAATGGTTCCCTAATACGATAAGATGGACTCTTGACCTCACGATCTACCTCATTATGACCTTGCACCTTATTGTCTACCCACACTGCACATTTTCTGTAACTAATACTTTATTCTGCATTTTGTTATTGCTTTACCCTGTACTACCTCAATGCACTGTGTAATGAATTGATCTGTATGAACAGTATGGAAGACAAGCTTTTCACTGTGTAGGTGACAATAATAAACCAATTCCAAAGCAGATAGTGAGAAGCTTTTCCCCTCAGCAGAGGTATCTAAAACCAGACGGCAGAGCTTTAAGGGATAGAAGATTTAAGGGAGATTTGAGGGGAAATATTTTCACACAGAGGGTAGATGAAATCTGGAATGCACTGCTCATGGAGATGGAAGGGGTAGGTACATGGAGAATATTTAAGGGGTACCAAGATGAATATTTGAAATGCCATGGCATAGAAGGCTACGGGGAGTGCTGGAAAATGGGATTTCTATAGATGTGTACTCGCTTGAACACAGTGGGCTGAAGGGCCTGTTTCTGTACTGTACAGGTACATGATTTGTTGATTAAACTGGTGGTCATGGTTTTATGCAAATAATTAATTCACTTGGCCACTAAAGAGAACACTATCCAACTAGAATCACACATGGCCCAGACTCTGAAGGATGGCAAGTATTCTAAAGAGAAAAGGACTTCTGTGAAATATCAGCTTTTGAGAATTAGTCAGCTTCATTTACTTTTAAACATTAGCAACTTTTCCAAGGTTTATTAAACCAAGTTCAATTTGACAAACAAGGACTTAAACTCATATTATCTGGATTATTAGTTCCAGTAATGAAACCAGTATCTCGCTGGAGCCTCTGCAAATTACAACTTTTAACCAAAAATAGATGTGGTGAAGTAAACTAGTGCAAGATACACACACAAAATCAGAATAAAAAACCCACCAAAGCCCACAATGAACAGAACCCTGTTTTAATCGAGAAGTACTGGGTGTAATGTGGTTTAAAAAAATGCCCCTAGGCTCCGCATAGGAATGACCAACATTTGATAGTGAGAGTTTAGGGTAGGTGTCCAAAGCTTGGTCAAAGTGATTTTTTAGGATGCTGCTTAAAATCCAAGTAAAGAAAAGCTTTGAGGGGGAACTTCAAGCTCAAGGCGTGAAACTGAAAGCACAGCTGCCAACGATGAAACAAAGCAGTGGTGCACTTGTAGCCAGAACTGAAGAAGGAGTACAGAGATCAGAGTTGGAGGGATGAACAAATGGGTGAAGTTGTGAAGAGATCTGTATCCTGCTATAGGAAAGAGTACAGAAAAGATTTACAAGGACGTTGCTAGGACTTGAGTGACTGAGTTGTAGGGAGAGGTTGGACAGGTTAAGACTTTTTTTGGCACGTAGGAGACTGAGGGGTGATCTTATCTCATCAGGGAAACCAGCCTCCCCTCCATGGACTCTATCTATACTTTGCTGCTTCAGTAAAGCAGCAGCATTATCAAAGATTCCACCCACCCCATACATTTTCTTTTCTCCCCTCTCAGAAGATACAAAAGCCTTAAAGTATGTACCACCAGGCTCAAGGACAGCTTCTATCTTGCTGTTATAAGACTATTGAATGGTTCCCTAGTACGATAAGATGGACTCTTGACCTCACAATCTACCTCGTTATGACCTTGCACCTTATTGTTACCTGCACTGCACTCTCTCTGTAACTGTAACACTTTACTCTGCGTTCTATTGTTTTACCTTGTACTACTTCAATGCACTGTGTAATGGATTGATCTGTAAAAACTATATGCAAGACAAGTTTTTCAATCTGCTTCGGTACATGTGAAATAATAATCCAATTCCATAAAGGTGTATAAAATCATGAGGGGCATAGATAGGGTGAATGCACTCAGTCTTTTCCCCAGAGCTAGAAGGCATAGATTTAAGGTGAAAGGGGAACATGAGGGACATGTGGTATGCATGTGGAACGAGCTGCCAGACAAAGTGGTTGAGGCAGGAACAACAACAACAACAACTTTTAAAAGACAGTTGGACAGGTACATCGATAGGAAAGGTTTAGAAGGTTATGGGCCAAACACTGGCAAAGGGGACTCGCTTGGTTGGGCATCTTGGTCAGCATGGACCAGTTGGGCCGAAGGTCCCGTGTCCATGCCATGCAAACCCATAAGGAAGAGAATTTTTTTTGTTAAGGTGAGGCTTTGCCAGACTGGGAACCTTTGATTGACATCAACGCCATCACCTCAGTTCCGGGGCAACGAAAACTCAAGCACATTGGTGGTTGGAATCACAGAGGTTAGGTTGCACGTGGGTGGTAGATTTTCTTTCCTGGAGGATATTAGTGGACCATAGAATATTACAGCACAGTACAGGCCCTTCAGCCCACAATGTTGTGCCAACATTTTAACCTGCTCTAATATCTATCTAACCCTTCCCTCCCACATAGCCCTCCATTTCTCTTTCATTCATGTGAATATCTAAGTCTTTAAATGTCCCTAATGTATCTGCCCCCACAACCTCTGCCGGCAGTGCGTTCCACGCACCCGCCACCCGCTGTGTGGAAAACTTACCCCTGACATCCCCCTTATATCTTCCTCCAGTCACCTTAAAATTATGCCCCCATGTGTTAGCCATTGTCACCCTGGGAAAATAAAGTCTCTGACTGTCCAATCGATCTATGCCTGTTATCATCTTATCCAATGTGGTTTTAAAGACACAACATATTTCATGGTTACTGCTGAGTTTTTTAAAAAATGAATTATAGATTTATTTTATTATTTGAATTTAAATTCCTTGGCTACCATGGTGGGATTTGTACGCATGGCTCTGGATCGATTTGTCCAGGGCTCTGGCTACTAGTGCAGTAACTTAACTGCTATACCACCACACCAAGCGTTGTAAGAACCCAGCCCAGAGAATGAATGATGGCTTCAGCATCAACTGGAGAGCTAGCAACAGACAGGTAAAATTACAGAGGAGGTCAACATTGATGGAGAGAAAATAGGATCAGGACCTTTGCTTTGGATCAGCAACAGAACACTACAGACCACCCCTTGCATTGCATTGACTTGTTTCTGATTGGTCCTTTTTTATCTTCGGCTTCACCTTTGTATAATTTATGTATATTTTACTTTTTGTATATTATCTTTACCTACATGCCTATGATGCTGCTCAAACAAATTTTTAAAATTGTACCTGTACCTCACTGTAGTTGTGCACATGGCAATAAACTCTTGACCAACAAGAATCAAAGACTGCAAACCATCCGCCTCAGAGTGAGACTGGGTTAGTAGTTAGGGAGCAGAGTCTCTGGTGAAAACTGCAGACAGTAGCTTTGCTCCTTATTATGGAACTGGAGGAAATTTCTGCCTATCCTGCATTAAGATCAGAATGACAAATGAGAGGGAACAGATAGTATCAAGAGGCAAAGATAAAGAAACGACTCCAAAGCCTGATTGCTCCCTCTGTGCCTTTGACAGCCAGGAGCTGTGTCCTACAGATCAGAAAGAGGCACATCAAATCCTTTAGGCAAAAAAAAAATAAATGTTGCAAAATTCTTTCCTTGACATATTTTTGCTGCCTTCTGGAGCAAATCCCTGAAGAGCATAAAGCCCAAGGATTCTATGCTGGACAAATTCCTGGGAGATGTCATTTCAAATTGCAGAAACCAAATTGTAGGTTAGCTGGGATTAGAAGGTACACTAGAAGAGAAACTCCAAGCAAACAGTGGCCTTGCACCATTTTCAAAAGAGATGTTTTGTTTAGAAGCGGAAAAAAAGCTTAAAATTGTTGGGCTATAGCCATCAGCAAGTCACCTCCCATCCATCCATGGTGCCTATGATTTTACAAGTCCACCATAAAGAATCAGAGAAAGCAATTTCATAAATTTTTGCTGAATTATCCTCCAGGTCACTCAGAATACCATGTTGGAAATATAATGTTATTGCTTAATGGTTGCTGGGCCTAAGTCCTGGAACTCCCTACCTAGAAGTATTTAGAGGTACCTTTAATTAGGACTGTAATAGTTCAAGAAAGTGGTTCTTAAGGGCAGCAATAAATGCAGGAACAAACAGAACATCTGCAGCCTGTAAGTGAATAAATACTTTGGCTCTCTTAAGAATTGACTGAAGGATTTGGGCAGATGTAATGGGATGGAGGATTGTTCCTCATTCCATATCTGCATATGTATCTCATCCAAGAAAAGCGCAACATCAACAAGCATTCCCACTCCCCCACCGTCATTGAGGACAGACAGCATCAGGCTTAATCCTCTGTTCGAATAGACTTAACTTGGGCTTCATGCACACCCAAGGAATTGGCCCAATGGGAGGAGGTCCAGGTTTGTCAACACTTCACTGATCAAAGACATCGAGATGGGCATGGACTTGGTGGCCATTTTTCCTTTAGAGAGATTCTGGATTCTTTAAATTAAATGAGAGGATAAAATTTGTGTACTTAAGAGACAGACTACATTCCCAGAATATCTATACTGAAAAGGAATGCAGTCACAAAGTAACTTGCTCATGATTGCAAAAGTGTATGGAGGGGCCTTAATCCATTTTCCTCACTATTTACCTGCTCAACATTCCAAGTCACAAACCATCCTGAAAAGAAGCTCTACTAAACATAAATGCTGACAATGCCCCATCAATCTCACGATGTCAGGGCTGGTTCAGGGTTATGCTAAACAGGGCAGCTTGTGTCTAGACAAGGAAAAAGCATCACTAGCGTCTGAATTCCTGCCTTCCCCCACCCCCATGAAGAGCTGTTTTGCAAATGGTCTGTTCACCCAGAGGCACAGCAAGCATAACCTTCATGGTGCAACAATCCCTGTATGTGACTCTATTTTAAATCTCACAAAGGCCTCAATTACTTCACAAATTTGGCTGCCCTAAGAAATTTACCTCCATCCTCATCTGCTACATGAGAGCATGCAAGATGTGATCTTAATCAATGGGTCCATAACAGACCAATCTCAGTGTAGACGGGCGCTAAGGCAGCAGCAACACCCCAACACTTCTCAATTTGTCAAATCCCATTGACTCAAGCTTCCCCATGGGGTGGAGCTAACTTGCAGGACAAATGGGAAACTGTTCAACTTGCATCACCTCTACTGCAGAACCAAGATCATCCCAGCCTTGGTCCTCAAGTTGCAATACTCAGACCTCAACGTCTCAGCACTCTTAAGCAAGTATCATCTAAGTCATCACAAACATGTTCACTGAAGCATACGACAAAATGGGCCTTACACTTAATATTCACAAAGCAAAGGTCCTCTTCTAACCTGTCCCCAAACCCCAACAATAGAGGTCCACAAGGAGACTCCAGAAAATATAGACCATGTGGCTTCCACACCCCAGGAGCCACCGCTTATTGAAGGCTAACACTGGTGTGTCTGGAGGAGAACAAGTCGAGGTCATTGTTGCTTGTTATCTCAGTGTTGACTTGGTTATTGCTCTACTTTGAAACCAACCTAAGCCCAGTGTAACTGGCAAAAGGAGTGCACCACATCAAAAACCATCCACCTGCCTACTCAACACCAATATGACCCTCAGACAAATCTTCAACTTTAATTGTTCCATCACTGGCAACCACATCATGGGTGCAAGTTCTGGAATTCCCTCCCTAACCCTCTGCTTTTTTCTCCTCCTAAGAAATGCTTATTACATTCCACCTCTGATCTACTGCTAATGGTATGATTGCCTTGTACAAGTTGGGTGCAGCAGTTCCACTCCAGCACTATTGCAATGGAAACATTGATATTGTGTCATGCCTCAGAAAAAGGACAAGGGATGGTCACAAACCACAACAATGACAGAGTCAACCTCAAGGTTTCTAGAACTATGAACTTAATTCACTCTCCTTCCTACTACACTGTTACTCATG
Organism: Pristis pectinata; assembly: GCF_009764475.1. Taxonomy (NCBI): domain Eukaryota; kingdom Metazoa; phylum Chordata; class Chondrichthyes; order Rhinopristiformes; family Pristidae; genus Pristis; species Pristis pectinata. The sequence goes on from NC_067429.1 coordinate 7,298,685, forward strand.
AAGTCCCTTTCCAAAACATCAGCAGCTCCAGATATTGACTGAATAGTTCTACATTTTCATGAGATTTTGAGCTTAGTGAGCTGATGCAACCTAATGATCCCAGGACAATGTTAAGACCAATTAGTTCCCCTCAAGCTTTGACTAACACTGCAACAACAAAAAACTCCTCAGATTAACCAGTGATTAACCTCCTTCAGGGAAGAATTGTGACCCATGTAACTCAGGGTTTATTGCATAGTTGTGAGTCTGGCCAGCTCCCTGAAGAGGCCCAGCAGTTAGGGATGGCCAGTGAATGGCACCCAGTGAAGGAGTACTGATTGTGGGATCCTGCTGTGCACAATTCAGTAATACCAACCCTTGAAAAACAATGCCTCCATCACAAGTGCTTTGGAGGGCATGAAAACAAAAGTGCTTTGGAATTTTTATTTCCACATCTTTATTTTTATTAAAGAAGCAAATTAAGAAACAATTCTGATGTGATCAGAAACTATGAACAGACAGGCAGTACACGGACCTGGCACTTGACACGTACTATAGCACAGTCAGCTGCATTTGAAATAACTATTCACTATGAATACCAATGACTGTCTTAATATTTATGAAGAGATGTTTAGCTTTGGTTCTAACAGTTAGTGACGGAAAGAATTAGTGGTATTGTTAATTGTTGTGCAAAAAGGCTTCAAATCTTAGACCCCTAGACATCATTGTGACAAAAGCAAAATTATCATTCAAATATAAATGCCCTTTGAAATTCTGTAATCTTAGAACATACTTGTACATTTATTTTTTTAAGATTTGTAAGGAGGATACTTTGCAATAAATTCATCCCAATACAATATACAACCCAAAATCCTCCAAGGGAGAAATAATTCCTCTTCAAGGGCTCAATTGCAAGAAGGGATTTGGGAAGTTAAAGTGTGATTTGTTTGAAATTTAACATGTGGGGAACCAATTGAGGACACAGGAAAAAATTATTTCTGCTGGTTGGCAAGTCAGGGACCGGGAGGAAGAGCCTAAAAGAAAATACAGGCATGCCTTTCAGAGTGAAGGTAGAAAACACTGTCTCTCACACACACACACAGAGGGTGGTAAGCATTTGGACTTCATCTGCAAATAGCATTTACTGCTAGGTTGATTAGTAATGAGATTTACACCGTCAGATGGGCATTGATCCAAGGCCTTCTTCCATTCCTCACATGTACATAAATGACCACGGGGCACTGTTTCGGAGAAGAGCAGGGAAATTATCCTAAAGACATAACACACAAAGCGCTGGAGGGACTCAGCGGGTCAGGCAGCATCTGTGGAAGGAAGTAGACAGTCGACATTTCAGATCAAGACCCTTCATCTGGTCTGGTCATTTGGACTCAGACCAGATGAAGGGTCTCAACCCAAAACGTTGACCGTCCATTTCCTTCCACAAATGCTGCCTGACCCGCTTGAGTCCCTCCAGCGTTGTGTGTGTTGCTCCAGATTCCAGCATCTGCAGTCTCGTGTCTCCAATTATCCTTGAAGCTTGGTCAATAATTCTCTCTCAACTAAAAGCAAGATAGGTTACCTGGTCATTACCGCAATACTATTTTTAGGACCACATTTCCTCAGTTACATTTCAAAAGTGCTGCGTTGGTGACAAAACACAGGGACAACTGAAGATCACCAATGGTGACTAAATACAATAATTTCCACCCCCCACCCCCACACCCTCCAAATTCTTGCAGTGCTTCTGATCAGGATAATAAGCAAAACAGACCAGGTGGGCTCACCTTCAAAGATGTGAAAGCAAGTGAGGTTTTTCTGCTTCAGAGAAGCAGCGTGTGGAGGTGCTTGCACAGTGACAATAGGAAGGGATGCAATATGTGAATGAGGTGGTGCAGATACAAGTTCATGGCGCCAGGTAACATTACATATAAAAGAGGCCGTTTTTACATTCTTGCCATTGGTCCTGGATGTTTGGGTAAAGATATGCAATCTGCATTATGTATTAGCTGTGGATATATAAAAGCCATTCAGCCAAGCGTTGTGTCGGCTGAGCTTACGATATGCATCCGATTGAAGTGGATTTTAAATTCCAGAAGACTGATCTCACTTCAGGTAGCTGTGCGGCTAAATCCGCAGGGCTTGATTTGAACACACTCAAGTGAAGTTGAGAGCTCCTTGCAATATTTCCAATGGCCTAGATGTCAAACCATATGACTTTTAATGTGATACAAGGACAGCCTGCCTTCAAGCGAAAGCAGAGAGACCCAAGTGTCCTTGTGCTAAAGGCAAAAGACAATGGCACCATCCCTTTCATTGGCACAGCTTACATCCACAACGGTATAATCATCCACTTTCTATCAGTATCTCCTGGTAATAAAGTGCACACACAGCAAAGGACATGAACTTCACTGGCACTCCACACTCCAAAGCCTTTATGAAATAAAACGTCTGCATTAAATATTTGGCTGACATTAAGTATTTGCCTGACAGTAAATGTTATTATGATGAACATATGCACAGTGTAAATTGCCACAGAGTTAAATTAACCACACAACAGAAAGTTCAATGAGTTAATGGCAAGCATTTGGACTGACATTGGGCATGCTGCTTACTACTCAACTGGCATATTGACAAACCAACTTGGAAGTATGGAAATACTAAGGGGTTGGTAAGCAGGGGTACGGGGAGGCATAGGAGATGAAGACGAGGGGAAGCTGTTATTGAAACCACTAACATTCTGATCCTTAAGGCAGAATACACATGCCCACATCAGCAGTAAATATTGTATCATCCTTTGTTTCATGAAGAATTCACAATACAAAACAATTAAATTTAATAAAACCTAACCAGCCCACAGGACAAAAAGCTAATATCTGCTGCCATTCTTTTTTACATTTCAAAGAGAGCTACAATTTCATCATGAAAGCCAGAGCTGTCATAACAGACTCCCACACAAACATATGTAAAGTAGAGCAACTATAATGCTGAGTTGGAGAACACACATCTCACGGCTTAGTGCTTTTTAAAGAGAGATCACTGGCCTTGTAATAAAGTGACCCAGTGCAACAAATTACAGGAAGCCTGAAAATAACTACATTTCCAAAGATAATACTTTGGCAAGCAATACAAAATAAACAACTTGTCACAAAATGTGTGAATCCATCCATTTTGGGAGTAATGGGATGTTGCTCAACCTTCTGAGTTCATCCAGCAGTTTGTGCGTTTAAAAAAAATATAATACGTAAAATGGCCAGCAATTGATAGGTCACTCATTACCATTGACTTTAGATGAGTCTATAATGAAGGTCAGAATACAATGCTTATCCAACATCAGCCAAAATCAGAAGGACTCCATGGATACACATTAGGTTCCAGCTGGCTATTGTGCTGATTCTTAAAGATCTTTCTATTACTATATTAGGGGGTCATCGCCTGCCCTCATACACACACTGACTTTGAAGTATTAATTCCCAATGTTGTAATCTATTCCCTGTGTAATTCTTCTCTGGGGAATAAATCCTCACAGCTCCAGGGTTTTGGCTTCAGTCCTGACCTTGGGTACTGTGCGAGCTCACACATTCCTCCCATAACCACAGGGATTTCTTCCCACAACCTGAAGGCATGCTGGTGGGTTAATTCACCACCACACATTCCCCAAGTGACAAAGAATCAAAAGGGTGTTGATGGGCATGTGAGAGAGAATAAGGTGCAGGGTCATGGGGAAATAAGATGGGGTGGAGGGGAAGTGGTACTGATAGGATTACTCTGCTGAGAGGCAGCATGGGTTTGGTTGCTTGAATAGCATCCTCCTATGCTGTAAACACAGTTAAAGGATTGCCTTAGTTATATTCTATTGCAATAGGTATGTAAATGAGTCAAACTGCATCCTCCTGCAAAAGTCAGGAGTTATACTGCACAGAAACAGGCCCTTCGGCCCAACTCATCCATGCCAACCAAGTCATCTACTTGAGCTAGTCCCATTTCCCTGCTTTAGCACCTCACTCCACCCTTTTAGGTTTGCCCCCAAGTTTTACTTTTGCAGAGTTTAACACCAAGATCATCCGAGTCCTGTGACCGAGTCCGTTGCCAAACCCAGTTCCACCTCCTCCAGTGGATAAGCACTTGCATTTATATAGTGAAAAATCAAAAACAACTGCAGATGCTGCAAAATGCTGGAAAGATGCAGCTTGTTGGACTGAAGTGAAAACAGAAAATGCTGGAAACACTCAGCGAGTCAGGCAGCATCTGTGGAGAGAGAAACAGTCAATGTTTTGGGTTTGTGATCCTTTGTCATAACTGGGAAGGAAAGAGTTAAGATATTTATTTATTAGTCACACATACATCAAAACACAGTGAAATGCGGCTTTTTGCGTTACTGAGAATGTGCTGGGGGCAGCCTGCAAGTGTCGCCACTCTTCCGGCGCCAACAGAGCATGCCCACAACTCCTAACCTGTACATCTTTGGAATGTGGGAGGAAACTGGAGCACCCGGAGGAAACCCACTCAGACACTGGGAATGTACAAACTCCTTACAGACAGCGCAGGAATTGAACCCTGGTCCCTGGTGCTATAATAGCGTTGTTAACCCTTTCAGTAGGAAAGAAGGGTGAGGAAACGATCTGTAGAACAAAGGGAGCGTCTGAGAGAGGATGTATCAAAGTGGCTTAATAAAAGTAGTTATCAGAGCAATAAACCCTTGGCCTGTGTAATGAGTTGCTAATGGTATGGTGGTGGGACTTTTCAGGCTAGACTACATGACAAGGACACGATAAACTGAGACAATGTGATACAAAAACAAAATTGAAAATGCTGGAAAATCTCTTCAGGTCAGGAAGAATCTATGGAAAGAAAAACAATTAAAGTTTCAGATTAAGCACCCTTCATCAGACCTGAGAAATAAGTTACTCTAAGTAGCAGGGAAATGTGGATGGAGCAAAGAATGTTATCGTTTACCTGCCCTGCACTAACACTTTATTCTGCATTTGTTGTTTTCCATTGTACTACCTCAACGCACTGTTGTAATGAATTGATCTGTATGAACAGTATGCAAGACAATTTTTTCCACTGTACCTCAGTACATGTGACAATAATAAACCAATTTGTCAATTAATTTAATAAAGTGAAGTTGTGAGTAGGTGGGATTAGATAAACTATTATGGCTGTGTAATTTGCTGATGTAGTTCTGGCATACAGGGACATGCCCAGCAAACCAGATTATACACAGAGCATAAAAAAAAGGACAGCAGGCAGAGATGTTCTTCTATGGATAACAAAAAAAATGAATTCTCTAGCTTTAGATAATAAATCCAAATCCAGGGGTTACAATGTGCCCAGAGGGCAAAGTGTTGTTCCTTGAGCTTGCATTGGTTCTAGTTGTAATAGTGCACTTCTCTCCTACGGAAGACTAACTTGCATCTCTCTCTCTTTCCCAGTTCTGGTGAAGGGCTGCAGACCCAAAACGTTGACTTTCTCTTCCCACAGATGCTGCCTGACCTGCTGATTTCCGCCCTCCCAATATCTTCCGTTTTTGTTCGCACTTACATAAAAAGATATTGCCTCCAATGTCACTATGAAGGAGATTCACCACATTAATTTCTGGGATGAAAGGGTTGTCCTACAAAGAGAGACCAAATAGTTTGGGCCTGTATCCCTTAGAGTTTAGAAGAATGAGGATGAGGGAGGACTTTATTTAAATGCACAAGATCCTAAGGGGGAGGGGGAGAGAAAAAAAAAAGGTTGACAGGGTGGACATCAGGGTGTTTTCACTAGTGGGAGTCTTGGACAAGGGGACACAACTACACATCAAAAATAAAGGGACCAATCATGTAAAACTGAGGTATGGTGAAATTTCTTCTCGCTGAAGGTGGTGAATCTCTGGAATTCTCTGCCCTGGTGGGTGGTGGAAATTGGATTAGAAGTGCATGTATTTGAAAGATCGAGGAATAGAGGGGTAGGGAAACATGGCACAGAAGAGGAGTTGAGGCCAGCATAGCTCAGCCATGATTTTATTAAATGGTGGGGCAGGCTTGAAGGAGAAGGCGGCCTATGCCTGCTCTTATTTTCTTGCAATATGATGCCTTTTCAACAGTCTCATTTCAATTAACAGCTAATACCATACATTGGAAGGGAAGAGACCATTGTAATGCAGGAAACACAGTAACCAATTTAGTCATTGCTCCCCCTCACAACCAAAGTGAAGACGACCAGATATTGGGCTGGATCATGCTGATGACTAGTTGGTGAGTTGGTAGACCCAGCTGGAGAGTGCATAGCCGCATATTCTGGACTTGCACTTCTCAGTACAGCACAGAAACCAAGAACATGGAGGTCACATCCAACCTGAACTCACCATCAATTCCTACGCCATTATGTAAGTTATTTCATATCTCTGATCCTGTGGCTTTACATCAGCCATGGCTGATACATGTAGTGCATTCACTTCATTTTCATTTGATCATGTTAGTGTAGCAGTTAGCATAATGCTATTACAGCGCCAGCGACCTGGGTTCAATTGCGGCCTGTCTGTAAGGAGTTTGTATGTTCTCCCTGTATCTGAGTGGGTTTCCTCCGGTGTGCTGGTTTCCTCCCACATTCCAAAGACGTACAGGTTAGGAGCTGTGGGCATGTTATGTTGGCGCTGGAAGAGTGGCGACACTTGCGGGCTGCCCCCGGCACATTCTCAGGAATGCAAAAAGACACATTTCACAATGCTTTGATGTACCCATGACTAATAAATAAATATCTAATATCTAATGTTCACTTAAAAGGCAAGTGTGGAAAAAAGCAAAAAGCTTACCTATTTCATCGGAGATGCTTGGAAACAGTGGGAAACAATAATTAATGATTCAAGTTTTTTTTAAACTTTAATCATTTTTTCCAACTGTTTCCAAGCATCTCCAATCAGGGTCATCTGGAAATGATGAAAAGGCCTTTGAGAGCAGGAGCTGTCAGTTGGCCATCAGGAAAGCCTGCGGGTGGGGCTTGTGCTCCGCCTCCTTTGGCCAGGCCCTGCTTTCCATGAGGTACAGATGGCCGTGAGCAGCTGGGCCACGAAAGTGTAGGGAGCTGCTTGGCAGCAATAAAACACAATTCAGACTTGCGACTAGCCCAAGCAACAACTGCAAGGTTCAATTTGTGATTAATATTGGTCAGGAAACCTCAAGCTAAAATAAAAAAACAAAAAAATGTTGGAAACACTCTGCAGACCAGGCAGCGTCTGTGGAAAGAGAAATAGATAGTGCTTCAGGTCAAAGCTCCTTTGTTATACCTGGGAATGAAAGAAAATTAAGGTGCAGGGAGATGCAGACACCAGTACCTTCCTCAGCAGCTTATCACCACAGCAATCCTGGCCTCACTTCTTCAGATATATTTCCTTTGTTTTCACCCCCCCCCCCACCTTTCTCTCTCCCCAACTTAAAATCATTTTCCCTCTTTCCCAGTTTTGCTGAAGGGTCTTTTATCTGAAACATGACATTTCTCCTTCCACAGCTGCCTGACTTTGAGCACTTCCAGTATTTTCTGGAGAAAGTTCTGATTTGAGCGTCTGCAGCTTGTTACTGTTCATTAACATTAAAGTGCTTTTCCATGAGAGAGCACCTCTGGCAGTGAAGAATTCCCTCAACACCGCATTGGAAAGTCAGCCTAGGTTTTTATGTTCCTGGAGTAAAGCTCAAAACCACAGATGTTCAAATCATACACAAGGGAGTTGTCCACAGTGCCAGAGCTCAAACCACATTGGACTATTCGACCAACACTCAGCCTTGATTCACAACTCCCCGCACTTAAACAGTGGGGGATACAAAATTCAAATAAAGTGCTGGAGATACTCAGCAGGTCAGGCAGCTTCTGTGGAGAGGGAAGCAGTAACATTTCAGGTGAACAGAACTTGGTGCATGCGACATTAAAAGCAGTAAGATTTGGGATGAGATCAGGTCTGCAGAGGGCAGAGTAGACAATACAGATGCTGGCTGGGACACCAATGAAACTGTTGAATCTGGCAGCAAATTGGGGTCAAAGTAGCAACTGCTTTGAGGCGGACACAGACAGAATTTTATTATTTATTTGTTCGGAGGATCTGGATGCCACTGGTAGTACTAGCATTTATTATCCATCCCCAATTACCCCGAAACTGAGGAGTAGTCAAGAGTCAACCAAAGTGGTGGTCTGAGCTGATATAGACCAGATCAAGTCCCCCTGATGGGTGTTACAACAATCTGATATTCTCATGCTTACTGTTACTAACAGTTTTGTTTCAATTCCAGGTTTATTTAATTACTTGAATTAAGCTCCCAGCCACCATGGTGGGATTTGAACTCGTGTCTGAGTCAACAGTCTAGAACTTTGGCTACAAGTCCAGTAACTTAATCACCACACTATTGTTCCCTTACAGATGAGGAGTGGAGTCTCTTCTTCTGTACCCAATTTGTAGCTCTCAGTGTCAGCAGTGAAATGATTCCATTTCTCAGCAACAAAATCTTGACAACTGCCAAAAATATCATGGAGAGAGATGAGCCACTGACGCAAGCAGCACCAGCATTGTTGCAAATTTCTTTCATCCTCAGTTCTTCCAGGAATGTGACTATGAAATGCAGGTACAGCATTTAATGAAGCCCTTACTTGTCAGAATATTAAAAAGTCAAATATGCTTTCTTGAATTTTAACTAGTCAGCAACACTGAAATTATGAGACAAATCATTTTTAAAATTTGCAAGCACATCACAACTTCATTTTTAGAAATAAAATAGAACAGCAGCAACATGCAAGGGACAAAAAAGTGCTGGAAACACTCTAGAGGTCAGGTAGCATTTGTACAGAGAGAAACGGTTGATATTTCAGGTTGATGATATATTTTGAGAACTCAAAGGATGGTATAGTTTCAGTTCCTCTTTCTGAACAATGTTTTATTAATAATAAAAACAACCTGCTGGGGATATTCAACAGATCAGGCAGCATTTGTGGGGAGAGAAACAGGGTTAATGTTACAGGTATTGGTATATTATTGTCACTTGTACCAAGGTACAGTGAAAAACTTGTCTTGCATACCATTCGTACAGATCAATTCATGACACAGTGCAGATACATTGAGCTAGTACAGTGTATATTGAGGTAGTACAGGGTAAAAAACAATAACAGAATACAGAGTAAAGTGTCACAGCTACAGGGAAGTGCATTGCAGGTAGACAATAAGGTGCAAGGTCACAACAAGGTAGATTGAGAGGTCAGGAGTCCATCTCAACATATAAGGGAACCGTTCAATAGTCTTATCAGTGTGGGATAGAAGCTGTCCTTGAGCCTGGAGGTATGTGCCCTCAGACTCCTGTATCTTCTGCCTGATGGGAGAGGAGAGAGAATGACCTGGGTAAGTGGGGTCTTTGGTTATGCTGGCTGCTCTACCAAAGCAGTGAGAGGCAGAGACAGAGGCCATGGAGGGGAAGCTGGTTTCCGTGATGCACTGGGCTGTGTCCACAACTCTCTATGGTTTCTTGCAGTCCGGGGCAGAGCAGTTGCCATACCAGGCTGTGATGCATCCAGATAGGATAGTTTCTATGGTGCGTCGATAAAAGTTGGTGAGTGTCAAAGGGGACATGCCAAATTTCTTTACCCTCTTGAGGAAGTAGCGGCGCTGGTGAGCTTTCTTGGCCGTGGCATCTACATGGTTGGACCAGGACAGGCTACTGGTGATGTTCACTCCCAGGAACTTGAAGCTCTCAACCCTCTTGACCTCAGCACCGTTGATATAGACAGATATACACCGCCCCCTTTCCTGAAGTCAATGACCAGTTCTTTTGTTTTGCTGACATTGAGGGAAAGGTATGCTGTCATGACACCATGTCACTAAGCTCTTCATCTCCTTCTCATTATTGTTTGAGATACAGCCCACCACAGTGGTATCATCTGCAAACTTGTAAATGGAGTTAGAGCTGAATCCAAGGTCAATGACATTTCAACAGTACTGATTAAAGATCATTGACCTCAAACCTCTCTCCCTTTCAACATATACTGTGTGACCTCTTATTTTTTTCCTCATACAAGATTGGAGGCCATTTGGGCCATCGAGTCCATACTGGTTCTCAAAGCAGTCCCATGATACAGAACATAGGAACAGGCCCTTTGGCCCACAATGTTGTGCCAAACTAATTGAGTCATTAACACTCAATCTCTTCTGCCTGCACATGGTCCATATCCCATTCTCTACATATTCACGTGCCTATCTAAGAGCCTCTATTGTATCTGCCTCCAACACCATGGCAGCTTGCTCTAGGCTCCCACCACTGTGTAAAAACTAAAGCTTGCCCCCCACATCTCCTTTGAACTTTTCCCCTCTCGCCTTAAATGCACGGCCTCTTGTATCAGACATTTTGACCCTAGGGGAAGAAAAGAAATCAGTTGTCCATCTATACCCATCATAATTTTATAGACTTCTATCAGGTCTCCCCTCAGCCTCCACTGCTCCAGAGAAAACAACCCAAGTTTGTCCAACCTCTCCTCATAGCACGTGACCTCTAATCCAGGCAGCATTCTGGTGAACCTCTTCTGCACCCTCTCCGTTGATGAGTATGTGCAGTGTTTTCTGTTGCAGATTTCCAGCATCTACAGCTTATTTCATTTTCTTATTACAATATTTTCTCACCGTTTATCCGAATTAACTTTAGATTCTTCAGAATAACCAACCAGCTTGGTATGAAAGCTTCACTTCAGACAAACACCATCTATTAGAATCTAAACTGATAGTGGCATGCCATGGAAAATTAATGTTACCTACAGCAAAGGGCTAGCAAGGATGATCTTTATGATACACAAGGGAGGTACAGGATTAGCATGAACAAACACTTCATTTTTTGGAGCAAATTTAAAAACTGGCTGCAATCTGTGATGCCTCATGTAGTTATGTGATTAACCAATTAGATACAGATTTAAATACTGGTATTGAGTGTTCCTTTTTAAAATGCACACAGAAATTAGGGATAAAAGACTGCAGTTGCTGGAATCTGGAGCAAAATAAAAAGCTGCTGGAGGAACTTGGGGGGTGGGGGGGGAGGTAAGGCAGCATCTCGGGGGGTGGGGGGGGAAGGTGGGGTGGGGAGGAGGACACTAGACGTTTCAGGTATAAAATAAGACAAAGAACATACAAAATCTATGTGGACATCAAGCTTGTTGCTATCTTGCAGTTGACATTTTGGGTCGAGACCATTCATCTGGACTGGTTGGCAGTTATTCAACCAGGCAAATGAGATGCACGTCTGATGTTTTGCCTTTTCATTTTATAACGTAGATTAGATAACCCTACAGAGTGCGGAGTTCTACAGGGGACATTAATGTTCCAGTATTTGGAGATGGTAGGTGCTGGAAATCTGAAACGAAAAACAGAAAATGCTGGAGATCATTAGATCATGGGATTGGTTTGACTGCTAACATAGCCTTGATCGCCCAAGTCGTCTCCTATGAGAGAATTTGAGAATAATTTGAGATCAGGCAGAAAGGAACAGTTAACATTTCAGGTCACTGATTTTTCATTGGTGCTGATGAAAGGTCATTGACCCAAAACATCAACTCTGTGTGTTCGGGAACCCACCACACATCCCAAATATTCCAGCACGTGTGTGTGTGTGTGTGTGTGTGTGTGTGTGTGTGTGTGTGTGTGTGTGTGTGTGTGTGTGTGTGTGTGTGTGTGTGTGCGCACATCCTTAGCCTGACATTGTGTGGTTTTTTTGGGATGGTTATTAAGAGTGAAGAAAGCCTGTGCCCTACTTCAGTGCACACTGCATTATGTTTAATGCAGGAACACATCGCATTAAGGGGTTGGAAAAGAGCCCCCTCCCTCCTGACCCAATTTAGTGAGGCAAATCATTTGGATGGGGTTCTTTCTCAGAACTGGCTTCAGGTTTAATACAGCAGAACATCCCACAAAGAATTTTACAGGAGCATTATCAAACAAAATTTTGACTCAGACATTTAGGGCAGATCTTCCATTGCTGAGTTTACCAGCCACCTGCCCTCAGACCACACCCTTCTTTGTAGCAGGGTCCCTAGACAATCTTCCACCAAGAAGCTGCTTCCCAGCTCACTGACACAATGCAAGGGATCCAGGGAGTGTTGGAAAACTGGATCCAAAATTGGTTTGGTGGTTGGAGGCAGAGGGTGGTGCTGGATGGGCACTTTTCTGGCTGAAAAACTGTAACAAGTGGTATACCATAGGGATTATTGACATGAAAATTGGTGAAGTCATAGATAGTGAAGATGGTTGCCCAAGGATACTGAAGGACATAGATGAGCTAAAATGTAGGGTGTAGTGGCAGATGGAACTTAATCCAGACAAGCGCAAGGTAATGCATTTTGAGAAGTCAAATTCTGGTAGGACATATAGAGATCCTATAAATGTTAATATACAGAGACACCTTGGGCTACAAGCTCCCCAAAAGTAGTGACACAAGCAAGCAAGCAAAAAATAATTTGATATGGTTGCCTTCATAGGTCGAGGCACTGAGTACAAGAGTTGCAACATTATGTTGCAGTCGTACCAAAACATCAGTTAGACTGTACTTGGAGTATTGTGTACAGTTCTGGTCACCACACTACAGGAAGGAGGTGGTAGCGATAGAGAGTGTGTATAAGAGATTCACAAGGAGTGTTGCCTGGAATGGAGGGCTGCAGTTTAGGGAGAAATTGGATAGGCTGGTATTATTCTCACTGAACACAAGAGGCTGAGGGTGACCTTCTAGAGGTTTATAAAATTGAGGGGTATAGACAGGGTAGTCAGCCCTTTCTGCAGACTAAGGGAGTCTAGATCTAGAGGGCACACATTCAAGGAGAGAGGAGATAAATTTAAATAAGATCTGAGGGACAAGTTTCCTCCCCCCCTCCCCCCACATAAGACGATGGTGAAAATCTGAAACAAGCTGCCAGAGGTGGTGGTGGAGGCATTTCAGAGAAGTTGGACAGGCGCTTGGACAGGAAAGGATTTGAGGGACAAATGAGATTAGCATAAACAGGCACCCACAGTTAGCGTGAACGAGGTGGGCCAAAAGAGCCTGTTTCTGTGCTGTATGAATCCAAGGTTCTACACAACCAGAGCCCCTTGCAATGCAAGTGTCTAGCTGCACTAATACAATGGCTTTGACTGCTGGTGAGGCCCAGACTCTGAGCTCACTGATGGTCAAAGCCATCATGGAAATTGATGGTTTACAAATGTCTTTGGCATTCAAATATTCAAAAGTTAAAGTATTTTAACTTTAATAATTGGCCTAGGAGTCAATTATTAAAGTTAAAACACTTTAAAAACTTGAGAGCAGTTAAATCCATTTAAACTAGTGAAATTAGAAAGATTTGCCTACTGTTCATTTAGCCGTGATTTCTTCCCATTGATTTGGATGGAGCCTCTGTAAGCTTGTGCAGGTATTCCAGTCTGGGAGCTGGGATGTCTGCAGGGCTTCACACTGCTCTATTGGATGCAACTGAAGAGTCCACTGGTACAGCTCAAACCTCAAGCAGGATAATGGAAGATGCCTGCTCCAGCTGTAGGCTACACCAGTTCTGGACTTCAGGAGGTGTGGAGAAATTTGGGTGAGCCAGGACAAACATACTGGTGTCCAGGGAGAAGCTCTGGCTCCATTAGTAAAGTTGACCTGGAGTTTCAGAGATTTGTTTTAATGAACTGCTTAAAACAAGGAGAAGACAGGGACAGAAAGGTACAGGGAAGGAATTCCAGAACTTGATCTGGGCTTTGGAAAGCAGTGGTCGATGATGGAATGAGCAAAATCAGGGTCCTGCGAGATGTTGGATGGTGGCAAGGTTGAAGGAGATTACAGGAGATAGGTTACAAGGACCTTCAGTCCAACAAACTGTCTTTCCAGCATTTGCTGTTTTTTTTTTCCGCAGTAGCAATTTTACCCAAGGCATCATCTCAGCAGTACTATTAATACCACACAAAGAAAGTTACCCTCTGCTGGGTCAGTGCACCATTTCTCCTGCCAGATATCCTTCTCCACAGAAGCCTAAAGAGCAAGTTAATGAAATTTTCTTCTTAACATGAATGTTTTCTTGCTCTGCTGATTTGTACAATGAACTGACTGAAGAAAGGAACTTGCAGAGGCAGTGGAGTGACAGAGGTCTTCATCCCATAATTCCTGGCTGCGTTTAAATGCTAGTGCTTAAAAGGCAGTCTGCTAATCCGCCACAATCCACTCTTCATGATCCCTCTGTAGCATGTTACAGTTTTTAGTGGGTTCCAGGTTTAGGGAAGGACTTTTGGATCTAATACTTGGACCAGACAAAAGTTGATCAATCAAGTTCTGTTGAAAGATTCTGGGTGCAAAAAGATTTGTTTATTATGTTCATGTATTACATTCAAAATTACTGCCCTATTACAATTTTAACAATCCATTAATGTGGATCTTTGACTCCTTATTTGATCTCTGTGCAGTATTAAGCACTTCCAGCAATCAAACTTATAAACATATTCATAGTATGACAGGGCACAAAAGACTGATTAAAAGCCCAGGGATGTGTGCCAGAATTTAAGTTTGACTGCTTGTTAAACACTGCTTGCTGCAAAGCCCGTCCCTGATGGGAGGGAAGGGGTGGGGTGGTGGGTGTCATGCCTTCTATACCTACCGTTGATTATGCCTGTTCAAAATTGTTTCAAATTGCTCCTGCTCTGTCCATTGCATTTATTGCAAGGGTTCATATAGGATATCGAGCACAGAAACAGGCCATTCATCCAACCATTTCATGCTGGGATTTATGTCCCATTTGAACCTCCTCCTGCCTTTCCTCACCTGAAGCCAGACCCTCTATTCCCTGCTCTGTGTGCTTGCCCACCTCCCCTTCACTTGTTTGCTTCAACCACACATTCTCACCACGTCAGATTTCTTGGTGACTTTGTTATATTGATGGCCTTTGGTAATGCACGTCCCAACTTTTCTCTGCACTCACTCCATCAAAAACCTTCTATAAAATTTCTATTCTCAAAAGAATCAGTCTGTGCCCCCCACCCTGTTGTATGTCTCACCCATCCAGAGTACCCTCTTCAAGAATTTACTCAATTCCCTTGCTGAGACTCACTAATGAAGCTGCTCCTAGCCCGGCATCAGGCTCTGCTTTCCAGTTCACAGTGCAAAGAATAAATATTTCCTCATCGTCTCCCTCCTTTCTTTAGCCTGTGAATCATAAAACCCTGTCATCTGGTCACTAACTGGAAACCATTTCACAATGCTAAAAGATGAACTCTTGATCTCCCAATCTACCCAGTCAGGGCCCTTGCACTATTTGTCTACATGCACTGCACTCTCTCTGTAACTGCAACAGGTATTCTGTATTCAGTTTTCTTTTCAGCACTTTGATGTACTTGTGTATAGCATGATCTGTCTGGATGGCACACAAAGATTTTCCACTATCTCAGTACATGTCACAATAATAAACCAATATTTACTCCTATCAACTATATTCACACTTTTCTGTATTTGCCTTAACTCTCCTGCTCCAAGGAATCCTACCCCACTCTGCCCTGTTTAGTGCCCTACCCAGGCTACAAATACTCACTAGCATGCAACAACTCTTTCTGTTGTAGGCACAGCAAGATAAATGTTAAACCAAAGGCGCTGTAGCTGCCAATTCCGAAAGGAATCAGCCACATTCCAGCCACTTGGACCGAGAAAACAGGACTGCAATCCAGGAATTAGTGGCAGATCCCGGGGACTTGGAGTGGACACATCTGTCACTGGCCTCCATGCAGAGCCCAACAGCAAGGTCTAGTCTCACTGGGTCTCGCCAGTATAATGCTGGGGGAATTCACTCTGATCTAGCATCAGGACAGATTTGTAGTGCATTTTGCACTCTCTAGATTTCACTGGGGATTCTGGGCACACAGGCTAGGGGCAAAGGGGAATAAATTAACTTTTAATTACTTCCCTTTGGAAATAATTAAAACCAGAGCTTTTCTGATTTTTTTTTTAATTAATTTTAAATGTAATTTTTTAACTATGTGTCAATTTAGCAGCTTTTAGATATCTCAGACAGATTTAAAAAAACACTTAAAATCAGTGATAGTTTGACTGCTGGGTCAATGCATAACCTCCAGCTTTGATCATGGGTCAAGGCAGTCAGGGGCATCTGGAACAGGGCTTCTCCACTGGTAGCTGCCTGGAACAGCAAGATTGGTCTCTGGACCTCATCGGAGCCGGATGCCGATTCCAGGCAGCAGCCCTTGTGGAGGAATTATCCAAATTAATTGTTGGATGGCAGGGAAAGACTTCAGGTAGCTGGGAACACATTGAAAATTAGAACCACAAAACAGAAGCCATTTGGGAAACTATCACTAAAAGTTGTGGAGTTCAGAAGTCAAGGAAACTCACTGAAGCAGACAGATTCAAAAGACAATTAGATACTGAAGATATGTTTAGTCTTTTGCTTAACAAATGAGAACCAACAATCTGCAGTAATAAGGGGTCAGATGAAAAGAAATTTCTTAATCTGAGGCAAATCTTTGAAATTCTTTACCCAAGAGCTGTGGAGGCCAAGATCCCAAATATACAAAGATGAGACAGGTTTTCAAATGTTATGTCAATCAAGGATAGATGTTGAGAAGATGTTTTTCCTTGTGGAGAAAGCCAAAACAGTCTCAGCATAAGGGATGACACATTTAAGACATTTAAGAGTTGAGGGGATATTCCCTCTCTGATCATCGAAAATCGCAAGATCACAAGACAAAGGAGCAGTAGGCCATTGGGCCCATTGAGTCTGCTCCATGAGCTAAACTAATACTATTCTTATCTAGCCCCAATTTACGGCCTTATCCCCATATCCCTTGATACCTTGACTAATTAGATACTTATCAATCTCCTCCTTAAACACCCCCAATGACTGGGCCTCCACAGCTGTATGTGGCAAAGAATTCCATAATTTCACTGCCCTCTGACTAAAGAAATTTCTCCTCATTTCTGTTTTAAACCTGTACCCTCTAATTCTAAGGTTGTGCCCTCTAGTCCTGGACTCACCCACCAGGGGAAACAGCTTAACCACATCTACTCTGTCCAGTCCTTTCAACATTCTAAATGTTTCTGAGGTCCCCTCTCATTCTTCTGTACTCCAATGAATACAGTCCAAGAGCTGACAAACACTCATCATAAGCCCTTTCATTCCGGGAATCATCCTCGTAAATCTTTTTCTGAACCCTCTCCAACATCAGTACATCCTTCCTAAGATAAGGGGCCCAAAACTGCACACAGTACTCCAAATGAGGCCTCGCTAGTGCCCCATAGAGCCTCATCAACACTTCCTTACTTTTATACTTTATACCCCTCAAAATGAATACCAACATAGCATTTGCTTTCTTTACCGCCAATCCGACCTGGTGGTTAACCTTCAGGGTATCCTGCACGAGTACCGCCAAGTCCCTTTGTACTTCTGTACTTTGAATTTTCTCCCCATCTAGAAAATAATATGCCCATTTATTTCTTTTCCCAAAGTGTACAACGGCACATTTCTCAACATTGAATCTCATCTGCCATTTCTTTGCCCATTCTCCTAAACTATCTAAGTCTTTCTGCAATCTTCCTGTTTCTTCAATACTCCCTACTCCTCCACTTATCTTGGTGTCGACTGCAAACTTAGCCACAAAAACCATTTACTCCATAATCCAAATCATTAACGTACAAAGTAAAAAGAAGTGGCCCCAACACCAACCCCTGCGGAACACCACTAGTAACCGGTAGCCAACCAGAACAGGATCCCTTTATCCCCACCCTTTGCTTTCTGCCTACCAGCCAATGCTCCACCCATTCCAATATCCTACCTCTAATTCCATGGGCTCTAATCTTATTAATCAGCCTCTTGTGCAGCACCTTGTTGAAGGCCTTTTGAAAGTCCAAATACACAACATCCACAGCCTCTCCCTTATCCACCCTACCTGAGATTTCCTCAAAAAACTTCAATAGGTTGGTCAGGCAAGATCTTCCCTTCACAAAACTATGCTGGCTTGGGCCTATCTTGCCTTGCACCTCTAGGTATTCCATAACCTCATCCTTGAGGATCGATTTCAATAACTTTCCCACCACCGATGTCAGACTAATAGGTCTGTAATTTCCTTTATGCTGCCTCCCACCCTTCTTATACAGCAGAACTACATTTGCAACCTTCCAGTCCTCCAGAACCATGCCAAAGTCTATTGGTTCCTGGAAAATTATCACCAATGCCTCCACAATCTCTGAAGTCACCTCCTTCAGAACCTGGGGGTGCACCTCATCCGGTCCGGGAGACTTATCTGTCTTTAGTCCATTTAGCTTCCCAAGCACCTTCTCTCTAGTAATCTTAACTGAATTCAGTTCTGTCCCGAGACCCCTGACTATCCGGTATATTGCTGATGTCCTCCGCAGTGAAGACATATGCAAAATACTCATTTAGTTCCTCTGTCATCTCTTTGTTATCCATTATAATCTCTCCTGCACCGTTTTCAATTGATCCTATATCAACCAGTGTCTCTTTTATGCTTCATATTTTAAAAAAACTCTTGATATCTTTTTGAATGTTATCTGCCAATTTCTTTTCATAATTCATCTTTTCTTTCCTAATGACCTTCTTAGTTTCTTTCAGTAAGTTTTTAAAAATTTCCCAGTCTTGTTTTCCCACTAATTTTTGCTTCCTTGTATGCCCTCCCTTTTGCTTTTATTTTAGCCTTCACCTCTCTCATTATCCACATTTGTGCCATTTTTTCCATTCATAACCTTTTTTCTTGGAATATATCTATCCTGCATTTTCCCTATTTCTTGTAGAAGTTCCATCCATTTCTGCTCTGCCATCCCTCCAACTAGCTTACTTTCCCAATCAATTTGGGCCAGTTCCTCTCTCATGCCACTGTAATTTCCGTTGTTCCACTAAAATATTGACACATCTGATATCAGCTTCTCCTTTTCAAATTTGAAACTGAACTCAATCATATTGTGATTGCTAGTTCCTAATGGTTCCTTTACCCTTAGTTCCCTAATCACCTCTGGTTGGTTACACAGCACCCAATCCAAAACAGCCGATCCCCTGGTGGGCTCATCAACAAATTGCTCCGAAAAGCCATCCCGTACACATTCCACAAACTCACTCTCCTGAGTTCCACAGCCTTCCTGGCTTTCCCAATCCACCTTCATGTTAAATCCCCCATAATTATCTTGACGTTGTCTCCCTGACACGCTTTTTCTATTTCTAGCTGTCACTTATAGTCCACATCCCGGCTGCTGTTAGGGGGCTTATATATCACTGCTATTATTGTCCTTTTACCCTTGCCATTTCTTAGCTCCACCCATAGGGTCAGAAGAAGTGGAATCCTTATGTCCCTTCTATTGATTTTATATCATTGCTAACCATCAGGGCCACACCACCCCCTGTGCCTACGCTGTGATTCCTGGACATTTAATTCCCACTTGCAACCTTCCTTAAGCCATGACTTGGTGATTGCCACAATGGAATTGGAACTGTGGAACAGTTTTGGGCCCGACCTCAAAGGAAGGATGTGCTGGCATTGGAGAGGGTCCAGAGGAGGTTTACAAGAATGATCCCAGGAATGAAAGGGTTAACATGAGGATCATTTGATAGCTCTGGGCCTGTACTTGCTGGAGTTTAGAAGGATGGGGTTTGGGGGGGGGGGGGGGGGGGTGGGCAGGTGGTGGGAGGAAGAAAACTCACTGAAACCTACAGAAGGCCTGGATAGGGTGGACGTGGAGAGGATGTTTCCAGTAGTGGGAGAGTCTAGGACCAGAGGGCACAGCCTCAGAATAGGATGTTCCTTTAGAACTGAGATAAGAAGAAATTGCTTTAGCCATGATCAAATGGTGGAACAGACTCGATGGTCCGAATGGCCCAATTCTGCTCCCATATCTTATGGTGGAGTAGAAATCATTGAAACGGACAGATTTAGTCCACAGGGGAATCAAGGGTTATGGGGAACAGGCAGGAAAGTGGTGCCGAAACAAAAATCAAATCAGCCGTGACTTTATTGAATGGTGGAGGAGGCTCAAGGAGCCATAAGGCAATGCCCGTCTTATTTCTCAAGGTCTTATGATCACAGAGGTCGCAGATTATTTGAGAATATGATTGAAGACTTGGGGGGCAGGGGAATACAAAAGATGATCAGATCAGTGCAATGGATCGGAGGACATTGGCAGTGAGGGAAGGGTGATGGGGGAGTAATCCCCAAGGGGGAAACGAAAGCTTGAAGACACAGGCTTCAAGTTCATTGTCATATACATCAGGTATAAATGCCATGAAAATTAGCTTTTTGCAGCAGCACAGTCTGCTTAAATTAACAAATTATACATAACTTGCAGTGACAAAATACCAGATGATGTTCTCAACCACTAAGATTTGCTTCACTATTTAAAGGCTGCACAATCCACAGCCTGATACGCAAGTACAAGTGACATCAGATACAGTGTGACATTGTCCGATATCACCATGCACACCCAGTGTGCTGGTGTACCACACATGTAAAAGTGACAGCTACAACTTCAGCTTGCACAGACTTCTGACCTGAAGTCAGTCTTCCAAGTCCAAAGGTCTGGGGAGCAGATCTGTAATGCGTGCTTACTCTGGTGTGGGATTTGGACTCGTGACCTTTGGCTCCAGTGAGAGTTGAACCAAGTCTTGGCATTGGGAAGTACCACTGGGCAAGATGCAAATAAATACAGGCCCACCAAGCCCTCCGTTCAGTTAATGCCCATGGTTTAAGTGTCACAGAGTCATAAAGCCACACAGCATAGAAGTTCAAGTTCCTTTATTGTCATTCACCCATACACTATAAAAACACGGAGGAACGAAATGTCGTTTCCCCCCCAGAGTCACACAACAGAGGACATACATAAAACAGGAGACACAATAATCACAGACAAAAAAATTGTGCAAGTACAAGTAGTGCAAAAAACGGTATATACAGAATAAAAATTTAGTGCAGAATTAGCGCAAAACTGAGTTGGACAAAGAAAATACAGAACTCAGTGTGTGGCACTAATTGTATAAACATGTTCAGCAGCAGCCAAAGTTCTTATACGCCATTGTGCAAACCAGGCTTTTGATGCAGCATTTGTCTGGAACTGTCTCCAGGGTATTCAGGAGCCTGACAGCCTGGGGGAAAAAATCTTTGTACAGTCTAGTAGTTCTGGCCCAGATGCCTCGGTACCACTTGCCAGACAGCAGTGGGACAAATAGTTCTTGGGAGGGATGAGAAGGGTCATCTATGATTCTGTGATTTGACCCCACGTCCACACCAAGCAATGGCACCCATCTAGAGTAGTCCTATTTTCCTAGCATTAGCCTGTAGTCTATTCCTAGACAATTCTAGACACTTAAATGCTGAAAAGCACTCTACTTCCATGACTCGCACAGGCAGTGCTTTCCAGGTACTCAACACAGAGTAATAAAAGTCCCCCTCAGATCCCTGCTAAATCACTTACCTCCTTACACTAAAGCCATGTCCTCTGGTTTTATCTACTCCTGATATAGCAATAAAAAGTTTCCTGCAGTCTACCCTTTCTAATACTCAAATTTTATATACCTCAAATCATGTCCCCTCTTAACCACCTCTACTCTGGGAGGAAACAGACTCCTCAAATGGAAAGGTTTTGGTGTTTAAAACTCAACAAGGGTCAGTCAGGATTTAAAGGTTATGAATCTTAGTTCAACAGAAGCAAGAGGGACCAAGAAGGAAGATTGACAGGGATGAAAAAATCAAACAGTAACTGCAGATGCTGGAAACCTGAAATAAAAATCAGAAAATGATGGAAACACTCAGCAGGTCAGGCAGCACCTATGAACAGAGAAACAATTAACATTTTGGGTCAAAAACCCATGGGCAGAACCGGGAAGTGGGAAAAAAAGATTTAAGCTGCTGAGATGGTGATGGGAGGGATGGATAGGAGAAAGGAATATCTGTGATAGGAAGTAGACCAGGTCAAATGGGCTTACAATTTGTTGTCTGGGTTATGTGTCACTGGATAGCAGCGTTGTGGTTTTGGTTAATGTTCTTTGAATTTTAAAAAGATTGCCCCACTAGGAACTTCCAGCCTCTTTACAATGCTTTTCTCCAGAGCAGTGGGCACAAAAATCAAATTATGTTTGTACATTGGATGTAGTGACTCATGTACTTTAAACAAAATTAACCATAATTATCTAAAGCTTTCTGCAGCAACTGTGCAAAATGGGTCTAGGAAGTTGTAATTTACATGTACCATTGTTTAAGCATTGCCAATTATTTAAAAACAATGGTTTGGATTTATATAGCATCTCCCCCATCCTTTTCAGGACATCCATAGGGTCTTAGAGTCAATATGTGCAGTGACAGCTGTAATACAAGAAACAGTCAACAAGCATAGTAGGATCCCACAAACAATGTGGCAACAATCACAAATCTGATTAAGTACATTAAACGCCAATTCTTCTTTGGAATAGTGTTATGGGATTGTTTTCTTTTATTTAAAAAAACCACACACACACACCGAGAGCAGGCAGGATCTCAGTTTATTGCCCCATAGAAAACGTCACTGACTAAAGCACAACTTGACCTCAGTCCATTAAACTTCACCGACAGCAAACACTGGTAATGAAGGGTTCGAAATAATCTCTGCTCGTTGTGGCTGCAAGACATTATGATTCACTACCAACCCAATGTTTCCTAGCCCACAGCCTCCCTACAATGTGGACAGTTTTGGTTGGTTGCCATGGTACTGCTAACTGGCTCAGGGGACATACAGTCATGGGGGGGGGGTGCAATATTGCCAGTGGATTCGTCCCACTCCAAGAATTTGGGTGTAAAATTTAGCCTGACACTGTGGGAGTGCTCTACTGAGAGCAGCGTCACCTTTCCAATCAGATGCTAAACATGTCCCACACAAGTGATTCTATGGCATCTTTTCCAAGACTAACAGGAGAATTGTTTCCTGATGTCCAGTTAAAAGGCCAAAGTGATTAAAAACTGCATCAAATTTGATGGTTTATTATGGAGGTCTTTTAATACCACCAACCTGTTTTGGTTTGATAAAATGCAGATCCCCCAGGTTCAAACTTACAGCAGACATGGAGAGGCTGAATAGCCTCCTCCTATTTCAATATTTATCTTTCAAACAAGCCCAACTAGTATCTGGCTACCATCACATTTCTGTATGTAGGGACTAGCTGTGGACTGGTTGTCTATGTTACAAGAGTGAACATAGTTCAGGGAGGTTCCTAATTGGTTGGATTCCCAGCATCTTAAGGTTCTCAAAAGGTGCTACATAAATCAAGCCCATATTTCAAGAAGAAACCTCAGTGCCACCCTTCCCCATCGGCATCATCTGACAGTAGAACTTTACATCTATACCCAAGCTATGTCCTTTACTCAAGTCTAGTCAGTTCCAGAAAAAAATGGCCTCACAAGACATTGCTTATTTAAAGTCTTTACAAATATCTGGGATTTGCAGCTTTTACCCACAGAAATAATTAGTAAGACACCATAACCATGGAGAAATCAAGAAAAGCTTTGGTCCATTATATATATTCAACATAATTTTGCAAAAGCTAGATCAATAGAATACATGGAAGGCATTGGAGGTATTCAAGAACAGTAATTGTACAGAGCTGTATTTAACTGCCAATTAATGCTAATCATGAGCCAAATTCTCCACTGTGGATTTGCATGCACTGGGACCAGATCATTAATTTTTGGGGAGAAAAAGGACCTTTCAAATTGGATTACAGACACAACAGGAGCAAAGTAACCGAATATCAAAGCATACATTTGCAATTGGAGGCAGAGAGTAATTAGACGAGTGGCTGTCTGATTGATCACATTCAGCTAAATGCATGTGCATCCAAATGATTGGGGGGAAAAACTGTTTGGAAGTCACTTCCTAGTGTGCTATCCTTGCCAATTCAGGTGGTACTGCACTGCTGAACAGCACATCAAGATATGTGCAATATTATCTTGCTCCTTAAAAAGGGCATATTTACTTACATTTATCACCAAGAGCCAAAACTATAATTATTGCAAAAATATTATACTTTTTCCATAGCCTCCAACTCATTCATAACCGATCACAGATGCAAAGTGGAGCTTCCAGTCTCCACATCTCCATCACAATGACTTCCACCTCTAACACCACTCCTCTGCTGACTCATCCCTTCTTCCACTAAAATACTCACTCACTTCTTTATCAGCTCCAGCCCTGGGACTTCTAATGCCTCCCCTGCCATTTCCCCTAAACTTCAGCTCACTTATGCTCTGATCCTGGCCCAGTCCAAATCTCTCCCGGCAATTGTCTCCATCCTGTCTATTTTAGCCCCTGACATTCTAAGCCTCATGTTAAAATAATTTTTGTTCATTATTTAAAAATACCTTTCTGACCTTGCCACTTACAAGTTATAAGACTATTGAACGGTCCCCTAGTACAATAAGATGGACTTTTGATCTCACAAGTCATGGCCTTGCACCTTATTGTCTGCCTGCACTGTGTTCTCCGTAACTATAACACTTTATTCTGCATTTTGTAGCAACACACAAAGTGCTGGAGGAACTCAGCGGGTCAGGCAGCATCTATGGAGGGAAATGGACAGTCGATGTTTCAGGTCAGGACCCTTGCGTTTCCATTCTGTTCTCGTTTTCCTTTGTACTACCTCAATGCACTGATGCGATGAAATGATCTGTATGGTCAGCAGGTAAAACAAAGTTTTCATCGTACTTGGTACATGCGAAATTAGTAAACCAATCCACCACTTCCTGCCTGCAACCTCTTCACAACCCTCATTCGAAAGCTGGTACCACCCTCCTTTCCTATTTACCCCACCACAGGTAGGTCAAGTGCAGAGACCCCTCCCAAAAATTCTCCACATCCTTCTCCTTCAAGTTCCTCTTAAAATCTACCCACTTGGTCGTCCTCAACCAACTTTCCTTTCTTTGGTTTGGTGCCAGACTTCTGAAAGTGCTTTTATTACCAGCTTCTGGGGACATGCCTGTGGTGCTGTGCAGAGCAGAGTGCTGAAACAAGTCCAAATTACTTGTTTGTTTGCAGAACTTTTTTTGCTAGGTAGGAAGAATTAACTACAATGTACTTGAAATAGATATACTAGTTGTATTTTATTACCACTCCCTTCAAATCACCATTATACACTGTTTTATGTTGCCAGTATATGCAATTTCTGCTTAGGAAATGAATATTTGTAGTTTGGAATACAATGTGGCATTTCAGACCACATCAGGGCCAGCCAACATTTCACGATTCATTAGTAACAGAATATTACTCTGTTAACAGAATGAGGTCTTCAGTGTTGGATATACCACTTCAAAAAGCATTTTCCCACGCAATTCATGGTAAACTGCATGATGTTTATACAGAGCACTTATTTACCAACTCTGTTAGCCTACAAAGTATATGGAAGGCAGGACATATAGAACAGTACAGCACAGCACGGGAATAGGCCCCTTGGCCCATGATATCTGTACCAAACAGGATGCCAAATTAAACTAATCCCTTCTGCCTGCACATGATCCATATCCACGTGCTTATCCAAAAGCTTCTTAAGTGCCACTATCATATCTGCTTTCACCACTACCCCTGGCAGCACTGGGATAAAAGATTCCAACTGTCTACTCGAGACGATTCAAAGACCCACTGAGCTGCAAAGAAAAAAATCAAATTACTCAGGAAACAATCTAGTAAAGGAGTAGAGGAAACAAACTACACCCACTTTTTTCAAGAAAATCTGCAGGAGAGTAGTACAAATTTTGTGTATAAACAAATGACAATCTCAGTGACTCTCAGCAGTGAAGTTAACCTGATTGATTGAGCTAATTATTTCCATTCTTGCTAGTGTTGTCATCATTACAGACTACTTGAGGACAACAGGGCCATTACACCATGTAAAGCAACAAACAATCTGCTGGGTTGAGCAGCATCTGGGGGTGGGGGGGAATTGTTGACGTTTCAGGTTCAAACCCTGCATCAGCGCTGAGTAGAGAGGGGAGATGGCTGGTATAGAGAATGGGGGGAATGTAAGACAGGAGCCTGAGGTGGATCGAGGAGGGGTGAAAGATGACGGGCAGGTTGTGCCAGGTAGGGAAGGGGTAGGAGGGAGTTGCAATACAGTGGCAGGTAGATGATAGATGGGAGACAGACAAAAAGGGAAAAAAATGAGAGACAGATGGAGAAATGTGTGGGGGGGGTGGGGGAGAGGGTGAAGGTTGGAGACGGCTGCTGGAGGGAGATAAGCAGGAACAGTGCTGGATATGTAAAGGAGGTGAGAATGGGAACCATTCGGGGAGAGGTGTATGACAGATGGAATCTGAACCAGATGGGGGGGGGGGAAGGGACAAACCTGTGGGTGAACTGTGTGATGGAATGGGGGGGGGGGGAGAGGGGGGGGGGGGGGGGGGGGAAAGAGAAGAAAAGAAAAAAAAATTCGACAGAGGGGAGGGTTGCCCAAAATTGGAAAATTCAAATGGGTTGTAGACTACTTTGAAGAGCTTTTCCTCCATCTGCAGTCTCTACTATGAAACTGCTGGCAGGATGGAACTTTGCTGAACGTGTTTATTTCCCCATTTAGATCACTTTGATTTACTGACCCACGGTCGTCTTTGTTCAATCAGGAATTTAATTGTTCGGTGTGAACGCAAGAGTTGGATAAGCAGAATTTAATTGCACTTTAGGATGCAATTGTAAATCTTAGTTCCTTTGGAGTTGTATTTTAAAAATTATTTTAAATCAGGAATCACAAATATTCTGCCTGTTTCAAGCTACCTTCCATTAAAAAAAATGGTTTGTACATGTGTCTGTACAGGGGCAACTAATGACTGTTTTTAAAATGTTGAAGAAATACAGAAATCAAATCAATTGCAAGCAATGTGTCTATAATTAAACATGTCAGAAAAATGTGACAAGAGAAACAGGAAGCATATGCAAATGTAGCTATTTTTAAATTATTAGGTATATAATTGCCCTGGTTTGGTTTCAACTCCAATGAAGTAGTTTATCACATTTCTTGCTCTGATGTTGCAGAGTTCTTGTTGCTTGTTTATCACACGTCATGTTGATATGAGCAAGTCGCAGATGTTCAGTGCTGGGAGCCATGCAACAGGGAGCAAAACTGGTTAACCATTCTTTACAGATTGGTTTAGGATTGTGTCATGCATGGAGGAAACCGATTTGCCTCAAATCACAGAAGGAGTGTGCATGGTCCCAGCTTTTATGCAGAAGGTTGTGGGAGTGGGGCGGGACCTTCCCTGCAGAGTCTGATGCTTGTTTACTCATCTTTAAGCTGCCAGCATCAAACAAATATTGGGAACAAAACTCAAACCACAATTAAAGGGGCTCCAATCAAGTTGCTGGCGAAAAGCTGCTGCAGTTACATATTCACATTTGTAATCTACAACATCGTCTTAAATCACCCTGAAATACAAAGGACATCATTTGGGCACTCCCCCAATGTGGATTCTTTGTTGAAGTATTAATTTAGTTATGGGAAATTTGTAGACTGTCCATTTCAGACTGCAGTCCAAGGGCATCCTGAATTTTAAGATGACTTTGGAATTGGTCACTCCTATTGTTTTGGGATTCCAACATTCCACTCACTATGCCCTGAATAAGGGCTGCACTGCACTAAAAGTTATTGAGACCAAAAATGGAAAATGTTTTAAGTAACCATCAGTAACTTGAGTTAAAGTAGTCAACACCATTTCTGTTTTATTTATAATTAAGTGTCACCATGAATGCCTTCTCACTTCTGAGTGAGAATGCTGTGTGTTCAGGATAAACTGCAGGGAACGAAGCAGAAAGATCTAGGCTCTCATTTCAGTGCAGTACTGAAGAAGCAACACACTTTTAGAGGTACGATCTTTCAGAGAAGCCAGATCTGCTTGCTTGGGTGGATGCACTTTTTTGAAGAGGCATCTTCAGTGGCCTCGGTAATATTTATCCCTCAGTCATCTACTTAAAATAGATTTGGGGCTTGCTGTGCTCCCCACATCATAATGTATTCACTCTCATTTTCTTTTCCATTATTGGTTACAAAATATTGCTTTGCTATTGCAAATACTGAAATGCTGTGAGAAGTACTACATAAATGTACATCCTTCTTTCTTACTGGTCTACGCTACATGGGAGATGCCAAGCATGTTGGACTGGTTAATGAGCACCTAGACCAAGGTTTTTAACAACGACCATTTGGAAGAGGTAGTGAGGCACTGAATGTCCAAGGAAGTGCACCTTCAATGCACTCCGTACTACCTCAATGCTCTGTGTAATGAATCGATCTGTACGAACAGTATGTAAGACAAGTTTTTCCACTGTACCTCAGTACATGGGACAATAATAAACCAATTCCAGCAAGAAATGGAGGGTAGCCTAATGGAAAGATAAAATTTAGTTAAATAAGTAGAAAGCTACTTTATTTAAAGATGTTAACTCATTTCTGAGTCTTGACATTAATAGCATCTAGAGGAAAACAAAATTTGTAAGTCCAGTTGGCAGAACAAGCCAGTAAGTGAACATCAAGGAAATCAAAGCTAAATTGAATCTATTTTAATGCATAACAAATAAATGAGCTCAAAAGATTTAATTAACATGGGGGTCTTCAATATTGTTGCCATCGCCGAAATACGAATGAAATATGGGCAGGACTGGTAAATCAACAATCCAGGGCATAGAATTTTTAGTCAAGTGGTGGAGGGAATAACGTATAAAGGGAGGAAGTATTGCACCATTACTCAAAGGTTGTTACTTCAGTACCGAGGGCTTGAGGAAGGGTAGAGATTAGAAACAAAAAAGGGGTTTGTTACTTTGCTAGGGGGTGTATTACTGACCTCCCAACAGTCAAAAGGAGATCGAGGAACAGACATGCAAGCATATAGCAAAGAAATGTGATAAAAAATATGGTTTTAGTTCAAGTGTGTGATGATGCATTTTGGGAGCACTAAAGAGGCTGGGACATACACCATGAAAGGTTGGGTCTTAGGGAGCATTGAGGAACAGAGGGACCTCAGAGTACGTCCATAAATCCTTGGAAGGTAGCAACGCAGGTAGTCAATGTGCTTAGGAAGGCAAATGGGAATCAGGCCTTCACTAGTCTTGGCATTGATTGCAGAAGTAGGGAGGTTATGCTCCAACTTTATAAAACCTTGGTCAGAACTCAACTGGAGCACTACATGCAGCAACCAAGATATAGGAAGGATGCAGTGATGTGGGAGAGGGTGCAAAGGAAATTCACCAGGATGTTGCCTGGGGTGGAGCAGTTCACTTGGATAAGCTAGATCTTTTCTCCCTGGAGTGGAGGAAATCAAGAGGGGACATGATTGAGATATACAAAACTGAGGGGTACAGGTAGGGTAGGTTTCTCCGTGTCTGGCTCAGGATTCCTGTGATGTCTTTCTACATTAAAGGCAGTTTACATAAGCAGACCATCTCACAAACTGTCCATCCATGCACAAAACCCAAGAGGGAACAAGTCATCCTTGAACTAGGGACCTCCCAAGGTGTTCTTGTAATTTTTCTTTCCCCTAAAGAAATAAACCTGTTCACCTGATGCTAAATGTTTTCATTATTGAAAAACAAATTAAAATGTTTGTGTCATCTTTGAACTCATTCTCCAAATATAAACTACTGTATCCAACATCTGAGAAATAGTTAATGAAAGCAAACTTTATGGGCCCCTATATCTGAATTATTGAGCTTCTTACTACCACTACTGGAATCCAAATAGTAAGAATATTTGGAATTCTGAACAAAAGTGTCGATAGGAAGAAAAATTGATCTCCAACTGTAGGAGATACCCCCACAGCCAGCAACTCGTGTGATATCTCACATCATGACACAACCTGTCGATTAGCACTGTCATCTTACATTTAGTTCATAATCTATTCTCAGTCATTGCTGTTTTATTCTAGCACTTGTTACCTGACTGCAGCCCTGTGCTCCTGAATCAGAAGATTCTGGGGTTTTAGTCACACTCCCAAAAGGGTTGAGCACACACAAAAAAAACCATCGATTGCCAACATTCTGAAGTAATGCCAGTTACCTGACCCAAGCCCAATAGGACCCTAACTACATGCGTCAGGTTTAGAGCAAGTGTATATCCCGATAAAACATTCACATTCAGCGGCACAGTCCTGAGTCAGTACTTTATTCCCATCAACTTCCCTCTGTACTGAGTCAGGCTGATTCAGTCACAACTTCCGCATTGTCTCCTCCGGTCTCAATCAATATTCAGGCGTTCTAACCTCAGACAGATCAATGGCATGTCTGAGACTGTTGAATTTACACGCAGAGTGGAGTATGGAAAAAAAATATACAAGTTCACTTCTCGTGTAGGGTTCGGATTGACCATGGTCTGTTGGTTTTAATTTTGTACCTCTACTCAGAAGTGCCGACTTTTGGGATGAACTGTTAACTAAGCCCCTTTCCACCCCACTGTTTGTCGGAAGGAGCCCACAGCACTATTTAAAGAGTAACAGGCTAGCCACAGTATATAAAACTATGTGGGGCATTGCCTGTGCAAATGGGCTGTTGCAAATCTTGCATTGCAATGGTGCTTCACATTAAGAGTGTTCCATTTGCTGTAAAGTGCTTTGGAACATTCAGAGATCATGCAAAACATTATATACATGCAAGTTTTTTGCCAAATGTTACAAGGGTGGTATTGATTATTCTTGACAAATGCACACATAGAGTGAAGAAATTTTATATTTCAATCAATATTGTGAATGGACTGATTTCAAAGACAAATATTAAAAGTTGAAAGGTTAATTATCTTCAACTTGGCTAGATTATGCAACTGCAATTTCAATTGAATTGCAGTTCCCTCGAACCTCTTGTTTTCTGAAGCAAGCCCTAAATGCTTGTCAGAGACATTTATGTTCTAAATCAGAGCTTCAGTTGTTCCCTGTGCTTTCGGCACAAGTAACACAAAATGCTATTAACATCTCTTCTGTACTCAGCCAGAAACTGGTGCAGATTATAATTTAGTTCTTAATTTCATGTATCGATTCAGTCCAAGTCAAACAAGAGCATACTATGGGCATCATCTCTTTCTACTTAATGACGTCCAACAGACCATGGTCAGATATTATATGGTTGGATATGCCTTTAAAGCCCAGTCCCAATAATCCGGTTTCAACTTTGAGTAGTATGGTCTTGATTGGCATTTGATTCTGAAGCCAAGGGCTCCTCTGATGAAAAGAAAGATGCCAATTTTTTTTGTTAGTATTGTCTTTCAGATGAAAGGTAAAGCTTTGAACCATGTAATATCTCAGAATTCAATTTTATTCAGTGGTCCTTAATTTCAGTACAAAGAACAAATAGGCCGTTCTCTTTCTTCACAAGAAGAATTGCACTTCAAATGATCTTCAAAATCAAAGAAGAATATTCTACCTGTCTTATCCAAACCGTAGAGGCCACAGGGCCTTGCAAATTTTTCCCCACTTTGTTGAATGAAATATTAAAGCTGCTCTCTCTGATCTGTGGAAATGAAGTGCAAATTTACAAGACTGTTCATTGTCTCAGTCTCATTATTAGGAACTGGTTAACCACATATAACACACGATTATAGATGATTGCAATTTGAAAGATATGAACTAAAATTTTAAGCTTCAAATCTCCAACCTGGCCCCTGGTGAGAGCCAGGTCTTCTTATTCTAATTTAAGAACATCGCCACCTAATTTTTGCATCAGATTAACACTGAAGTCTTCCAAGGGAGCTAATCACGTTATCATAGAATTAGTTTCAGTGAATCATATAGCACAGAAACAAACCCTTTGGTCCACGAAGTGCACAGCAACCATCAATGATGCATCCGCACTAATCCCATTTTATTCTCCCCATATTCGCGTCAACTTCCCCCAAATTCAACCACTTACCTACACACTAGGAGATTTTTTACAATAGCCAATTAACCTACTGATCTACATGTCTTGTGTTAGACTCTCTCTCGGCTACCAACATAACTCACATTCCTTTGAAAAATATAAATTACTAGGTAAAATTATACTTTAGGAAAGGAAAAGTAGAATCACAATCTACTTTCCTTGGTACTTGGAAGTATTCAGTGGTGGAGAAGGAAGGGGCAGGGATTGCTTTGTTTCCACTACACACACTTAACACTATTACATAACCCTATGCTGCTGGCAATTGTACTGAAAGTGGTCATAACAATTAAACTGATTATCTTAAGTGTTACAGTCAAATGAGCTAGATGCTGATGTCTTAACCCCTGGAACACAGGTTCAAATGCATATGGGAATGAAAGTCTCTTATTGACTGCATGGTTCCTACATGAAGAGAGTTTCAACAGGTCCTTGCATAATCTTATTTTAACTGGTAATCTGACTCAAGAGCATCCATACAGCAGCTGATAAAGGGTTGTCATTCTAGGTTGTTTGGTGGAGTTGACGGGAGGGAGCAATGATCTGAGAGTATCTGATGTTGTGCAATGTGCCTGAAATTGGATAAGCACTATTTCCTAATACAATTTATTTCCTAATTTCCATGACCACTTAAAAATTACAGGGAGAAAAATACTTTTGATTAAAAAAACACAAGTCCAGAACTTTTCCTTCAAAAACAAAACTTCAATTATCTTCTGTGGAAATCTAGCTTGTTAAAGAAGCATTACCACCCTGGAATATTACAAGGGAACAGTGCAACAAAGCACAACTGACAATGATGGGACCAACATACAAACCCCAGCTGTCACTGCAAATACTTTAAAATATCGAAAATGTGAAATTACTTCAGAGATGTTTGCATTGTACCAAAGATATTGCCAGCAACACTAACATAGCCAAAACAAATTGTAGTGAAGCTTCTGAAAACAGCCGTGTTCAAATATGTTCTTGAAAAATTCCTTATATGGTACTACTAATGTGACAAAACAAATTAAGTTTAGCAGTATTTAAATTTTGGTGTCAGCCTATTATCAACCACTGGTCAATTACAAGTCACTATAAATTAGAAATCTTAAATGTTTACTTTGCCTTTAAAATATTTTTAAAGAATATAAAAGTATGATCGGCACACGATGCCTTTCAGATCTGATTACGTTCTCCTCATGGTCAAAATCCAATTTTTTTTTAAACTGCATTTCTCTCAGCACAGAGGAAGAAGGTGCTGCTCATCACACAACTGTCAATGCTGGTTCCACACTAGAGCACTCTGCTCTAATCCTATTTTCCTGTTTGCGATACTTTGCATTGAGTTTTTCTAATTCCATTTTAATTTCTCTCAAATGTATGATAAATTCTGAACAGCAATGCATAACTATAAGGCTTGCTCCGATTATCTCCAGAGCTTTCTGTAAATGATGGCACTCCTCCAGCTAATGTATTGCAACAAGCCAAAAAAGGCATAAAATAAGGTCATTTAACCCATCGACCCAGTTCTTTCCATTAACAATCTACTCAACTTGCATCAAGCAAGAAAATGAACTCATCATAAATTTGGGAGCATAATGAGAAAGTGCTTTTTAAATTAAGAGGATAGAGGAACTTTAGAGTTCTCCGCCACAAACATCTGTGAAAACTGAGATAACTGAATCACTCAAGGTGGAGTCTGATCAATTTCAGCTTGGTAAAAGAATTAAATGGACATGCAGATACACCAGGCAATTAGAATAGAGGTACAGATTGGCATGGCCTAACTAAATTAAGCTTCTTCACCACTGCTATCAGACTTAGTCATAGAGTCATACAGCACTGAAACAGGCCTTTCGGCCCAACTGGTCCATGTTGACCAAAGTGCCCTCCCAAGCCAGTCCTATTTGTCAGTGTTTGGCCCATAACCTTCTAAATCTTTCCAATCCATGTACCTGTCCAACTGTCTTTTAAAAGTTGGTATTGTATTCAACCACTTCCTCTGGCAGCTCATTCTACATGGATCCCACCCTTTGTGTAAAAAAAAAAGTTGCCCCTCATGTTCTTCTTAAATCTTTCCCCTCTCACCTTAAATCTGTGCCCTCTAGTTCTTGATACCTCAACTCTGAGGAAATAGACTGAGAGCATTCACCCTGTCTATGCCCCTCATGATTTTATGCAACTCTATAAGATCACCTCTCAGTCTCCTATGCCCCAAGGAATAAAGTCCTGGCCTGTCCAACCTCTCCCTGTAACTCAGTCCCTCAAGTCCTGGCAGCATCCTTGTAGATCTTTTCTGCAATGTTCTGAACCAATCACCTCTTTCACGTCCCCTTCCCAGTGGTGCTGCCATGTTCTCGAATCCTTCATTCTACCTCTTCCATTATTGTCACTTTAGTATTTCTTTCTGCACTAGTATACTTTGCACCTTTGTTATTTTTGCATTTGTTGTTGTAGTTATTATTACTATGTATGCTGTTTACTCTGAGCAAGGAATTTCATTGCACCCCATGTATGTGACAATAAACTAAGAACAGACTTGAAGGGTTGAATGGTAACTCTTCTTCCCAAATATTCAGATGTTGTCCTCATTGCCACACCCCACCTTCCATGGAAGAAGATAAATCAAAAAACTCCAGAATACTTGTCTAACTGGACACCATTCACTTTAAAATTATGGGGCAATGCCTTCATGGGGATGA
This sequence comes from Pristis pectinata, assembly GCF_009764475.1. Taxonomy (NCBI): domain Eukaryota; kingdom Metazoa; phylum Chordata; class Chondrichthyes; order Rhinopristiformes; family Pristidae; genus Pristis; species Pristis pectinata. The sequence goes on from NC_067429.1 coordinate 7,333,207, forward strand.
TAATTTCACAATCCCAATGGTTTAGGAAACATTATGTTGCACCAAGGAACTAGCTGCCCCTAATAAATGAAAATCAAAAAACGCATGGGCAGACATCATGTGGAAAGAGAAATTAATGTTTCAGGTTGAAGACTCTTGGTCATCTCCTCCTTGGAATGGCACCTCCAGAATTACTCTGAGAAAAAGTCAAGAGGAAAATAATGCAATTCTGGCACTTGGCTAAAGTAATAAAGGTATTCCACCTAACAGAGATAATGCAACTATTTTACTGAGTAGTTTGCAATGGACCCCTTACTTGGGGAAGTAAAAAACAAAATTTATGCTGCATGGAGTATTCTCACTGTTTGAATTTATGGAACTGCACCCAGTTTGGAGTGAAAAGGAATCAAGTTAAAAAAAACAAATAAATCTTGAAAGAAAACAAGAAATTACTCATCAATAGCACAGCCCACAGCATCCATGCAAGGGCAAAGACTTCCACCCTAAACGTACTTCCCAGCTCTGGATCCATGGTCTTGTTGGTTATAGCTCAGGGTTCATGTAAGCATTTTTTAAAAAAAATACTGAGGGTTTCCATGTCTGCTTTTACCCTTCAACTCCCCTCCAACTTCTACCATTGACTTTAAATGCTCCTTGGTTAATGCCATCCGTCCTATCCACCCCTTCAACTATACCACAAAGGAAACCTGGGTGGTTAACTGTACCAGCAGTATGATTATGCCCAACATCCACAAAATGATTCCGAAAGGATTTAGGAACTAAAAGCAGAAAGGTTGACTCACTTTTTTTTAAAAAGCCTTCCCCTGCTTAGGAACATGGAGGGCTATTGCAATTCTATCTCACTGAAATACGGTAAGACAGCTCAGACCAGAAATCAAGCATGTGCGGTTCAATCCCATCTTTAAGAATAAGAAATATTGAGGAAAAACTACAATAAAAACACAGCACAAGGCCCACCACACTTGGTCAAAGTTGAATCAACTCATTTTAGGTTCTGTAATTGGTGTGTTTGGTATAGGAAAAGTAAAAACAAAAATGATTTCTTACCAATCAAATCTCAGCTGGAAGTTGGGCATTTGTAATTGTTGTTTAATAACATGTTCGGTTGTAGTGCCTACGACAGCTGTAAACCTTGCTGCCTCTTGATGTCTAAGCTCATGTGTGAAAAATTACCACCAAGGTGTTGAAAGGTGGAAAAGTGTCAGCTCTTTTAGGAGAGGAAATAAGAAACTTTCAAAGCACACACAAACTCACTTAAGTAGAACAATTAAAGTAAAAACACTCACTTTTAAGTGATAATGGACATTTATACTCTGGATGAGTAACTATATCTCCTCTGCCAAACATGGAACAGATTTTAATCAATAAACAAAGAACTAACTGTCGAATGGCCTTGTGGTTTTCTCCCAGATTCTGCTGGCAATAGTAATTCTGGAGATGGTTCAAGTCCTGGTGACTCCAGGCCAGTGTCAGTGGATTGGGAACACCAACACTTGCAACAGGTCTTGAATAAGTTTGAACCTATTAAGTAAAAGTGCAGTCTCCTTCATTTAATTAAAGTGAGAGTTTTGATATACAAATCATACAATCTGTGGCTCAGCATCTGCTGATGGCATTCTGAAAGTTATTTTTAAAGTCCAAGTTTCAGCAGAAAAAGAGAAGCCAAAAACTCTCTGTACTGCAAAGCAGATGAAGATGTTGAATGCAGATTTTCAAAATGGGCATCAAATGATTTTCTGCATGTGATAATGAGCTAATGAAATTGACATCACACCACAAGTTTGGATGCTACATAACTATTTATGAGATGATGTTGATTTTACTGGAAATATCAGCATTTATTGTTAATACTAATTTCTGAGTCAAGGTGGTGGTTAAGAGTTGATCACAATAGTAGGTCAGGAGTCACATACAAATCAGAGTATGTCAGGACTGCCGAGTTCCTTTTTTGAAGGATGATAGTGGACCACATTTTTTTTTAGGACAATCCAGCAGTTTCATTGTTACCATTAAAGACACCAAATGTACTTAAATCCAAATTCACCAACAGCCATGGTGGGAACCAAACTCATGGCTCTGTGATAGATGCTGATCCTGTATCCCAAACACCACACCACCCTGAAACATCACACAACCTTCAAATGAAGTTATTTCTGGCATATTTTGTCACCCAGTACTTGAGATTAATCCACTCCAAGAACCACGTTCTGCTGCAAATTTCAATCGCAGTATGCAAGTGTATGCCTGCATCATCACTGGGTTGGGCTAACAGCTAGTCTAAATATATGATCCTCGTGAATCATCCAGAAATCATCGCCGTACACAGAAGACAGCATTTTAATTCTTTCACCCAACCGTATATTTGGTGCCAAGTCCTCAGAACTATGCACTCGCAATGTGCGTGCAAGGATTGGAAGAACAGTGGTACACGTATAACTGGGGGCATTAACTGGTTTGTACATAACTCGAGGAACATCTCGTGCCCAACTACGTAGTAAACCCCGCAAGCAGCCGGGCAGGCCGACTGTAAGTAACTGGTTCAGTTGTAAAGACACATACATGGTTCACTATGCATAAAGGTGGAGCGAGTGGCTAAAGAGAGTGTGGCCACAGTCCACCCCATTTTCACATCAACCAAATAAACTGCAGTGACCGTGCAAGTACATCCTTTCTACTATCACCTCCCCTCCCCTTCCCTTTTACCACTTGTAAAATCCGTGCATCAATTACTAGGACATCTCACGTGCGAATGAGCATTTCTGCAGCTGGCTTCTGTGCCAGATATTGAAAACTAAGTGGAGAGAGGAAACGGGCGCTTGGATTTTCATAACTGCAATCTTCCCCCCCCCCACCCCAAAAAAATGCAATAATGAAAGTGGGGGGGGGGGGGAACCTAACTTGGGAACAGGTGTCCACTTAACCTCCCAGCTTCAGTCCACCAACATTGCAAGAAAAAAGTTAAATATAAATGCAGACTTACAGACAAGTCATTTAACACACTGATTCAGCGCAAACATACCTCTTCAAAGTCTAACAGTGGGACTGGCAGGAAGACCATTCAGCCCGATGTGTCCGTACCGATTATTTGGAAGACCTGTCTGCTTCAGACCCACACCCCAGTTTCTGCCACCCCCTTGACCCCGATATCGTTTGCCTCACCTTGGTTTCCTGCTGACTGCACACTGAACCAGGCGACCTCTGGACTTCTGTGTTCTGAGGTTCGCTCTCCGTCTCGTTGTTTTCAGTCATGGTCCTGTGAGTGTGGGTTTTAAATCCCCCCGTTTGCTTCTTATGTTATATTATTGCCGGTGTCGCGGTCTCTGAGGCTGCCCGGGCGCCGTGTGTGTGTATTTCCTTCCACCCCACTCCACTCCACAACTTTGATACATTCCCAGTGTAACAAACTAGCCACGCCCACCCGCCCGCTGATTGGTCCCCCGCCGCCTCTTCTAGCATATGCCTCCGCGTATGCCATGTCCCGGTCGACGCCCGTGATTGGGTGCGGCTGAGCAAAGGGGCGGTGCCGCTCAGGGCTGTGGGCGGGTCTATTAGGGTCTGGTAGTATTCTGTGATGTGGGGCTTGACGCTGTGTTGGATGGAGCTGTGTGTGTAGAGGTGTGAAAATAGGGAGCAACAAATGGCTACTACAATTGGCCTCAGTACCCCTGAGTTACCAGCCCATGATTGGCTCGGTGGGGATGGTTATTGGTCATGGATTCTTCTATTCAATCACTGAAGGTCCTCATATATTTGCATTGATTTAGACTGACTGTGAATTCTATTAACTGGATTAGCAAAGTGCGATATTTACTTTCCAATATGACATAGTTATGGGAGGAGATGCCAACATGATTCAGCATCTTGGAGACAAGGCAAAGAGCTTGCTTTTAACAAATAACCAACATTGATTACAAGCTAAAGGAACCTGCCCAGATGTGATTGATCACAGCTCCCCTTTAATATTTAGTTAATTGTCTCTGTAATACATTGAATTGTCTTTAAGCCACAGATGAGTTGATGGTTTCCTGATGAGTTATTATTTCACCTGGAAACACCGTTTACCGGTGTAAATAGGACCACTAAGGGTCTGATATCATGGGTGTAGGTTCAAAGCCTATGATTGTGAGACGGTTTGCATTTTGGTTTATATATTTTAAATAAGCGTTATTATAGTTAAGAACAATGAGAGTTCAAATGGAAGAAGTACTGGACTGATTCTGGGAGAGTGAGACAGAGAAGGGGATTGCAATGAGACTGAGGTGTGGAGAGAGCAGTTCAGAGTTCTTGCTTGAAATGTTCTTTCAATACTGAGGCTGCGTAGTCAGTGCTTAGTTACTGCCACTTAACTCCGTACTGAAGCTTTTCCCACTATCTTCAGAGATGTTGTCTTTGCCCTTCATCCCCCCAGAACACCGAGTCTTCAATTCTCTGCATCCCTTTGTGGCCCTCACAGTCAAATGATTAATTATCTGTGCATCTCCTCCTCCTCTCAGTGGCAAATGATGAAGGGGAGTTACTCTGGTGCCAGGTAATATTGCAAGGCAAATCTTGGTCTGAATCTTTTAGGTTGGATCAATGTGACCTGATTATATGATCTAATAGAACAAATTCAAGGAATTACTTCCTGATCCCTATTCGGGTGGGGTGGAATGGACTGGGAAAGGTGTTTGTACAAAGGGTTTGCACTAAGGATCAGTTGACTATGCACTTGGTGACCCTCAATAATTGAGAAAACTACCAATAATAAGGATTTGGTCATGGGTTTGGAATGTTTGGAAACCATGGAATTCAGAAGCAGGACTTTCAGTGTGAGACAGATGGACAGGAACAGGAGCTGGTTAATGAATACAAAAAGCAAAGTGTTGAAATACACAGCAAGGCTCCCAGCATCTGAAGGGTGAAGGCAGATTAATGTTTTAGATATATTGAATGCTAACGCAGCTTTCACAGCCAAAAATTTGCTTGCATTTTTTCTCTTAGAGGTGCTTGTGAATGTAAATTTCAGCACTTTTTCTCAGCAATTTTCAGAAATGGTTTTTCCCGTCCCTTTTTCTCTGTACAATCAGATCAATACTTCAGATTTAATCAGTAGCCTCCCTGGTGCTTGAGAAGGTTGTCGGAAGTTACAGTAAAATATAGTGAGATAAAATTAAATTTCAAAATGAAGTGACCTTTCGAGAATGGTGTGTTTATGTTTCTGTCAACATTGATACGTCCAATGGTGAGACAACCTCCCTGCAGAAATCTGTAGGGTTGCACATCTGAAAGGAATATACATCTGACCCTCACCTTACAAATACAGCAGGACTTTCTGATAAAAGGCGATTAATCTGAAACATTAACCTTGTTCCCCTTTCCAATGATGCTGAGCATTTCCAGTACTTCCTGCTTTCGTTTTAGATTTCCAGTGTCAACAGAATTTAGCGCAAAAAAAGCAATCTGCTGGAGGAACTCAGCAGGTCGAGCAGCATCTGTGGGGGGAAAGGAATTATCAATGTTTTGGGATGAGACCTCACAGATGCTGCTCGACCTGCTGAGTTCCTTCAGCAGTTTGGTTTTTGCTCCGGATTCCAGCATCTGCAGTCTCTTGTGTCTGAATTTTTGTTTACACTTACTTGTGTGTTTGCCTGGTTCAAGTATTATAGACATTTTGAAATAACATTTTGTTCTCACAATAAACATTTCATAAAGGGTAATAAATATGGGATGCTGCCTTAGTTGTACTGCAACTCTGACCACACTTTAAAAAAAATCACTGTGTGTGAAGTACTTTTTAATGTCTTACTATACTATATATACTATACTATAGTATATAGGTACTATATAAATATGTGGCAATGTGCTAAAGACCATAAAGGTGCTAAATAAATACAAGTGTTTTGCAATTCATTCCTGGTTAATAGCACTAACTGCTAAATAGTCATATCCCCCTGGTGTATCTGCCTCAAAAATTCATTTCATTGATGCCAAAGGAATGAGTCTCAATGGTGGAGCATTACATACTGGTGCTCAGCATTACCAACTGGGATCAAGTTTTTTCTTTCTTAATCACTCCATGAGGCATTGGGGTTTCATGTACAGTCTGCACCACATAAAGGTGACATGTTACAATTTGCCCTCTTTGGGTGGTAGAATCTTTAAGTGATGGATGGTAGAACTGTAACAGGCTGTCGCAATGAGACACACAACCGCACCTTTGATGAGGGAAACTTGTCTCTTCTCATTGTGTGGTGCACTCTGCTGTGAAACATGCAGTCAGTCTTGAACTTGGAACATTCATTGTCGTAGCTTTCCAAGTAAAAACTGAGAAACATTGTCCATTCAGATGGTTACAGCTTTTTTATTGATGTTGAAATGTCAATTTATTGAGTCCAAATGAACCATGCATATTCTTTAACAAGTATTCATCTGCACAAGCTGGATAATTTAACATTTATACAGTCCCTTTTGTAGTGTAAAGAGAAACAAGAACTTGTTACTAAATGCAGGAGATTAATAAGGTGCAGTGTTTATTGAACGGTCCAATGTAGTCAACAACCTAATATGTTTTAAACAAAGCCTTTGTAATTAACTCCTATGATGATTGCAGATGGCCAGTTTTGTCTGCCACATGTAGACAACTGCCTAATTCTGAATGATGTAGGTAGTGAAGTCCATATATATAGGTGGTTTAATTCATCAAACTAATTTTATTTCCAGTTAGGTCTTTTAATTTTGCAAAAGAAGCTAGTACAATAGGATATCTGAAGAGCTACAGAGCTCTAATGCTTGATGAGGCCCTGCTAAAAGATTATTGATTATAGTGTAATCATGACAGGGTTATTGAGTGTTAATCTGCAGTCAATTACCAAAAAACAACAGAGTCAGGATCAGAGCTGAAAATTAGTATCTGTATGCTATCTGACATGGTTTTGATGAGCATGTGGAAACTAAGGGGCACTTTAATTCTCTATCCCACTCCCACTCTGACCTATCTTTCTGTGGCCTCCTGCGCTGTTAAAATGAGGCTCCACTCAATCTTGAGGAACAACATCTCATCTTTCATCTGGCCTCAATATCGAATTCTTTGACTTTAGGTAAGTCACTCACTCTTTCTGTCTGTATCAGAACTGGAAATTTCTGTCTGTCTGTCCGTCTAAAAATCCATCTGTGATTTTGGCTCAGTTTATCTCTCTGCTTTGGTATAAACTGACCAGATGGACATGTCCCACACCCCTGCTGAAACATAGGCAAAGAAGCAGTATCATCTTTATGTTTCTCACATTTACTCATTTACTTGTTAGGTCTTGCCCTACCACAGACATTCCCTTTGTTCGACCCATCCCTCCCCAACATCCCCTGAAACTGAAACTAACTTACTTTCTCCTTTCTCCCAATTCTGATGAAAGGTCTTGGGCCTGAAACTTTGACACTATTTCTTTTCCACAGGTGCTGCCTGACTTGCTGAGTGTTTCCAACATATTTCAGCTTTATCATGGCACAATTCTGGTCATTTCTTATGCTCATTAAAAAAGTTTACTATTCCTGATTAAGAAATATTGAGGGGTACATCTTTGAAACAAGCAATCCCATCGTTTGACACCAATATGCCTCACATATTGGGATCTATAATTTTGGAATCCTCCGTGGATGAAAAAGTGCATTAATTATAAGTTATTACATTCTAGATCGAGTGGACAGTCAGAGATTTTTTTCCCACGGCGACAATGGCTAACACGAGGGGACATAATTTGAAGGTGATTGGGGGAAGGTATAAGGGGGATTTCAGGGGTAAGTTTTTTTCACACAGAGAGTGGTGGATGCATGGGACACACTGCCTGCAGAGGTTGTGGGGGCAGATACATTAGGGACATATAAGAGAGCCTTAGGTAGACACATGAATGATAGAGAAATGGGGAGCTATGTGGGAGGGGTTAGATAGATCTTAGAGCAGAATAAAATGTTGGCACAACATTGTGGGTCAAAGGGCCTGTACTCTGCTGTAGTGTTCTATGTTCTAATTGAAAATAAAGAATTGGGTAAAGAAATTTCTGAACAACAGCTAAAAGTGCAAATTTATTATTTTCAGTACAATCCAGAGTGGTTTGGTCTTGATGTAGGTGTTCTACTTGGCAATCTCTCTAACATGTTTTAAGGATGTGAATTTCCTTGAGGCAGTGTAAAATACATAGCATGAATAATTGTACCATATGAATCAGAGAGCTGATTACAGATGCCCAACATGACAATGAGATGGTTCCCTGTGTGTGGTGGCCTTTTCAGTATGTTCCAGATCTTCCAACCTATGGATAGAATGAGATAGGAATCATTATGTTGGCAATCTCTGCGTAAACTTAAGTCCTTCCACTTTTTGGATCACAAATCAGCCTTGGTTTTGTGACTAATTAAGTCTATAATTACTATCAGAGTGACAAGTTAATTAGTTATATCTAAGAAAATTAGGCTGGCTCAGAAGAAGAAATTTTCCTTGAATTCCATCGAACGATTAACCTCAACTTCAGAAAAGGGGCCACATTTTTTCAGACAGTTGCCTTTGCTATGTGTGTCCCTCAGTCCTAGGTCAATGTTAGTTGGACCTCCTCTCGTACCTGTCAGATGGAAAGAGTTTTAAGGTGTAACTTGGCTGAAAATGCAATTTGTTGATGCCACATTGGGGACAAAGGAGTATACTCGAGCTTTTAGACCATAACATATAGGAGCAGAATTAGGCCGTTCAGCCCATCGAGTCTGCTCTGCCATTCAATCATGGCTGATTTTTTTTCAACCCCATTCTCCCTGTAACCCTTAACTCCTTTACCAATCAAAAAACTAATAATTTTTGCTTAAATACACCCAATGATTTGGCCTCCACCATCCTCTGTGGCAACAAGTTCCACAGATTCACTACCCACTGGCTAAAGAAATTCCTCCTCATCTCAGTTTTAAATGGACGTCCCTTTATTCTGAGGCTGTGCCCTCAGATCCTAGACTCTCCTACTGATGAAAAATATCCTCTCCAAGTCCACTCTGTCCAGGCTTTTCAGTATCAATGAGATCTCCCCTCAGCCTTCTGAACTCCGTCTGGTGCAGGTCCACAGCCATCAAGCGCTCCTCATATGTTAGCTTTGTGATCACTGTGGTCAAAACTCTAGTTCTTTAAGTAATGAGCAAAAGAATAGAGCCTTTATAGAGAAGGACATAGAGTCAGATGTATAAAAAGAGAAATAAAGGGAAGGAAAGAAAGATTGGATCAAGAGTTAGAAACTAAATGGAAAGATACAGAAGAAACAGAATTAAAACAAAGATCATGTTTGAAATTTTAAAAACCTTTAAGAAGGACTTACCACATACAGGAACTAAATTGAATAGTTCGAATTGTTCATTTTTTGGGTCAGGATGTTGATTTGCAATGTTTTATCATTTTTTAAATGTATTTATACATAGGATATCATTGTTATCTCGGTACATATTAGTCATTTCTAATTGCCTTTGAGAAGGTGATAGCAGTCTTTACGATGCAAAGTACTCCCACAATGCTTTTAGGGAGGAAATTCTGGGATTTTGACCCAGTTGCAATGAAGGAATATCACATCACATTTGTCATATCATTGTGAGGGTACTTGCACTTTTAATCACTGACTTTTAATTTCCATGGTGAGTTTAATGGTGAATTAATGTGTGAATCCAACAAGTAATAAGGAGGTTAAACTGTGAATGTGGTATGTCCAAGCCACTGGCAAAGTGCTGTGAATCAAGCAGCAACTTCTGGTAATTTGCAACTAAAGGTATATCTCTTAATCCCCTTTATATTTCTGCTAGATTAGCACCTTAATAATGCACAGCGTCATTAACATATAGTTGTTTTCCATCAAGAAATGGCCAATGATGATTATGCTAATCTGAGCACTACATTCTTGGTAAGCTAATTAGATTTCACATACGTATAAAAATGCAGTTTTAAAAGGACACTTACTTTTGATTAAAACCTCCATGCACTATCTCCAAAAATATATCATTTAATTGTTATTCCATTAGCCATAGCTTATCAGAAAATTATGTTGATGAGACCTCATGTCTATGCAAATTAGATTAATTAGAAGATAAGACTGTACATATATTATGAGGAAAAACATCTCTTTCTATAAAATTTGTCACGTGTAATCATCACCTGCCAGCAAAAAAATTATTTAATTTTTTGTTATCAAGCTTAATTTGCAAGTATAAACTAAGTAAATTAGGAAATAAGATCAAAGTGTTGAATATAGCCTTTGTGATCATTGTAAGTACATACAATCTGAATCTTAGTGTTTTGGCCTGTGGAAGTCAGGGTTAGCTTTAGATCTTAAGTGTACGTAAGAACATAAGAAATAGGAGCAGGAGTAGGCCATCTGGCCTGTTGAGCCTGATCCGCCATTTAATAAGATCATGGCTCATCTGGCCTTGGACTCATCTCCACCTGCCTGCCTTTTCCCCATAACCCTTAATTCCCCTACTATGCAAAAATCTATCTAACTGTGTCTTAAATGAGGTAGCCTCCATTGCTTCCTTGGGCAGAGAGTTCCACAGATTCACTGCCCTTGAGGTACAGTAGTTCCTCCTAAATCTACTCCCCCGAATCTTGAGGCTATGTCCCCTAGTTCTAGTATGAAGAATAGGGAGAGGATTGAATAAGGAAAATTGGTGTCTTAAATAGTCTGTCACACTTGTTATCTCCCAGTCCTTGGGGTTCTTTCTAGAATCTGTCGTATATTGACATGTTAAAAATCTTACTTACACATTTTACCAATGTTTTCTCATTCTAAATTGCTATATTCCCATTTATAATAGAAGATGCCAATGTAAACATGTTATGCTGTATCTCTGTCTTCCTATCAGTGGTAGTGCTACAGTTGACTCCAATGAAGAGAGTCTGATCCCAGATATCTGTGCTGGATTGGAACCAAGATGGAGACATAGAGTCATTCAGCTGGGAAATGTGTTCTTTGGCCCACTGAGTCCATGTAGAATGTCAAGTACCCACCTACACATATCCCATCTTATTCTCCCCTCAGTCCCACCAACTCCCTGCAAATTCTACCAAGATCCAAGAGTTTGAAGAGCCATCTCACTGCCAAAAGCAGCGTCTATAGACTCTTAGACCCTTACAGCACGGGGGAGAAATTCAGTTGATATGTGCTGGCTCTGACAGAGCGATCCATTTAGACCTCCCCACTATCGGTAGTATCTATAGGAGGCCCTGCCTCAAGAAGGCAACATCCATCATCAAATCTCCCCACTATCCGGTCCATGCTATCTTCTTGCAACTGCCACCGGGCAAGAGGTACAGAAGCCTGAAGTCCCACACCACCAGGTTCAGGAACAGCTACTTCCCTTCAACCGTTTGGTTCTTGAACCAACCTGCACAACCCTAGTCACTACAGTCTAGCAACACCATGGCCACTCTGATCACTTTGCACTTCGCTTTTTTGTTCTAATTGTGTTCTTTCTTCTAAAAATTGTGTTCAATTTATGTTTTTCTTGTGAATGCTGCTTATCTGATGCTATGTGCTTGTGATGCTGCTGCAAGTAAGTTTTTCATTGCACCTGTGCATACATGGACTTGTGCATCTGACAATAAATTTAACTTTGACTTTGACTTTACTCCTGAAACAAAAACAGAAGATCTGGAAAAACTCAGGCGGCATATATGGAAAGTATCACAGTCAACATTTCAGGTCTGCAGCCTCTTGTCAGAACTGGGAAAGAGAGAGATACAAGTTAATTTTCAGAGGGGGAGAAGGTGCGGGAGGCTGTATGGAACTAAGGGAATGTCTGCGTTAGAGGTTAATGGGGTCAAAAAACAAACTATCAGAGGAACTCAGTGGTCAGGGAGCATCTGTGGAGGGAAATGGATAGTCAATGCTTCAGGTCGAGACCTTTCATCTCAACCTGAAGCATCAACCGTCCCTTTCCCTCCCTGACTGGCTGAGTTCCTCCAGCAGTTTGTTTTTTGCTCCTGGTTCTGGCATCTGCAGTCTCTTGTGTCTCCTCTTAATGGGGGTAGTTAGCAGCACATTAAGCTTCTTGGTTTGTGTAATGTATTTTAAATGGTAAGTGTGTGGGACCTCCCCAGCAAGACTTCCATGATTTATTTCACATTTTCAGCATTTGCAGTTATTTTTTGAGATCCATTTACTCCTACTTCATAACCCTTTCTAATTACTTCTCCAATACAAGTGTTAAAATTACTATTCAATCTGTTTGCATTGACCTTTCATTGATGTTTTCCTGCTTTCCTGATCAAAGCAATATGTTGCATTTTAAAAAAAATCTCAGCCCTTTGTTTGCCAATCATATTAAATACCTCATTGCTCCTTGTGTTGGAATTGTTAACTCTCTGCTTTGCCTCCTTAACCCGTGTTTAGTGCTGTTGCGCCCTTGAGAGCCATTTCCACCTCCCAGAACCTGTTACATCTGCAAAAAGATTTTCCACATAGATCAATGGCTGGGTGCCCAGCCAAAAGATTATAGAAACCACATGAGGGCAATGAGCATTTTGAACTTGAGATCCATGTGTGAAATAATGTTCATGCACTGTGTCCAAAAGTTGACTGATTAAAGAAACTTGATTTCAAATATCAAGAGCATAGCTTGCTAATTACACAATTGATAAATTAATCTCTACATGTCCAGAGAAAGCAGCAGTGCAGATGTGTGATCTGAAATGTTTCCCAACACAGGATGTCGGCATGCTTGGACACCCCAAGGGGTTCATCTTTCTCCAGGCTGGCTAGATAATGTTTCCATGACCTAATCTCTGGAAAAATGATTTAGAGTGCTGGAGGGTTGCATTATGGAAAAGAAAACAGGGCACTGGATGAAGACTTAAGGCTTTTTACTCCTTCTTTCCTGAAGTCATTGATCCTTGTTGGATTGTGGGCAACAGCCTTCCTGTACCTGGTCTGATGGGCATAACTTGATATGGGAGCCAATGAATTGGGTGGGGACAGGCATTTTAACCGAAGAGAGGAATGACTAAGTTGGAACTGCTATGCACAGTGAAGTACCTTCACCACACAGTTCAAAAAAACTGTTGTGGTCAGTGTGGTGAAGGTACTGACCACACTGACCACAAGAAACTTCGCAAGGGAACTCAGGGATGGGCAGTAAACAATGGTCTCACCCAAACCCCAAGAATGAACCAATCAAAGTAAATCAATCCATAAGCACCGAATATCACATGCAAATGTGGGCAGGCACGGTAGTGTAGCAGTTAGTGTAATGCTATTACAGTGCCAGTGACCTAGTTTCAATTCCGGCCACTGTCTGTAAGGAGTTTGTACATTCTCCCTGTGTCTGCGTGGGTTTTCTCCGGGTGCTCCGGTTTCCTCCCATATTCCAAAGACATACAAGTCTGGAAGTTGTGGGCATGCTATGTTGGCACCGGAAGTGTGGTGACCCTTGTGGGCTGCCCCCCAGAACACTCTACACAAAAGATGCATTTCACTGTGTGCTTCGATGTACATGTGACTAATAAAGATATCTTATCTTATCTTAAATGTCCAGCACCAATCAGGAATAGGAACCTTGGTTGACTTCCCCCCTCTATTCTGTCCCATCCTTGAAATGTACCATCCCATTTACTGTACAGGTAAAACTGGAGGATGCAGATTTAGAGTAAGGCGTAAGATATTTAGAGGGGATCTGAGGGAGACCTTTTTTCACCCAGAGAGTGGTGAGTACCTGGAATGCACAATGGAAAGGGTGGTGGAAGCAGCCACACTGACAACATTTAAGGAGTGTCTAGACCTAGAAATCACCTAGGCATAGAAGACTACGGGCTAAGTACTGGAAGATGAGATTAATACGGATGGGTTCCCACTGGTCAGCGTGGACATGATGGGCCAAACGGCCTGTTTCCATGCTGTATTGCTCTATGATCTTTTACCTCAGCATCATTTTCCTGCAACAGCTCCAAAACCTTGGATTTTCTTCAAAACTAAAAATCTATTGATCTATTCTTGAATATACTTAGCAACTGAGCCCCCCATGACTTCTTGAGTAGAGAATGTCAAAGCTTCTCCAATCTCTGGGTAAAGAAGTTACTTCTCATCTCAGTTCTGAGTAGCTGATGCCTTATTTTGAGATGGTGACCCTTGGTTCTAGACTCCCCAGCCAGGAGAAACATCCCTACAACCACCCTGTCCAGTCCTATATGAATTTTATACACTTCAATGTAATCATCACTCATCTATTAAACCCTAGAGGCCACAGGCCCAGTCTGGTTAATCCTCATTTGACAAATCCCTCATCACTATTAATTATTGATTCACCTAGGCTCCTCTTGTAACCCTTTTCAATTTGGTAATGCATTGGCTTTTGTCTTTTGGACTTTCCCATGTCTGTCACTGGCTCAGCGTGGTTCTTCAAGTACTGATTGAAGACTGACTCTCAATGATGACAAAGTGTCGTGGCCACCAACATCACAAATTAAATGGTTGTCATTAAAGGGCAGGCTGATCAGCCCTCCATTGGATAAAGTCCAGCTGACTGATACACAGCCTGAACACTGATGAAGAGCCATCAACCTGAAATGCTGACTCTGTTTCTCTCTTCACAGATGCTGCCTTTCCTGCTGAGTGTTTCCAGCATTTTCAGTCTGCATAATGTTTGGCTATTACTTGAGGACAGAATGAGACTCTGGGTTTGTTGTGTTAGTTGTCTGTCCTTGCTGGGCACATTTTCGACATCCAGTGCAAGATAATATAAGATAAGATATCTTTATTAGTCACATGCACATTGAAACACACAGTGAAATACATCTTTTGAGTGAAGTGTTCTGGGGGCAGCCTGCAAGTGTCGCCATGCTTCCGGTGCCAACATAGCATGCCCACAACTTCCTAACCTGTACATCTTTGGAATGTGGGAGGAAACCAGAGCACCCGGAGGGAACCCACGCAGACATGGGGAGAACGTACAAACTCCTTACAGACAGGGGCCGAAATCGAACCCGGGTCTCTGGCGCTGTAATAGTGTTACGCTAATCGCTACACTACCGTGCCTGCCAGCTCCCCGTGACCATGAGAAAGAAGACAACTCAGATATTTTAGTCAATAATACAAACTTCCATTTAAATAGCACCTTTGCTTTGGGTTTGGTTTTATTCCATTTGTGGAATATTTTCAGTAGTTGCTACTGGACAGCATGACTTGCCTGCTGCTTGATTCCAGACCTCTACAGTCAGTGCTTATTTTCAACGTGACTGACTTTCAAACCATTTTCATTCTTGACACCCAAGCTGTAGGTTGACGCACATGCAATAGCACCACTGATGTGACTGGGTCACCAACTGCTTTCTTCAGAGGTTGCTTCACAGAACCCAAACCTTATGCAAAGGCCACGTTACTGAATTCACAGAATACTTTGACGTGACATGTTCCTTCTGGGCAACCAGACTTTCAAACATGCCACCGCACTGAGTCACAGCTCCCTCACGTGTCATGGTCCTTTATCTGCCTTCTTCTGAACAGTATTTACACTGTGAAATACTACCACAATCCCCCATCTTCAGAATTCCACAATAACAATAGTGTAATAGATGCTCAGCTTAGAGACCCACACAAGAATACCTTGCTGAAACTGAATCAATATTTGTCTGTCTGAAACTTCAAGATTCAACACACCATCTTACATTACTGGTATAATTTGGAGGGAAATGATAATCTAAATTACTCTTTACGGGGGAATAGTCAGCACACAGCTCAATTCCACCATGCATAGTTATTGTGCAGTGTTGTCAGTACAACTTTCCAATCATTATTAGTCTCAGCCCATTGCAAAACCGAACCATTTCTGTCACATTATCATTCAAGTCACACTGCACATTATCTCGAGCCAGTCCAGTGTTATCTTTTGCTTAAGACTTTGAAATGAAGCCCTATCTACCTACTCAGGAGGACATGAATGGTCCCATTGCAATATTCGAAGGAGACCTGGTGACTTCTTCCTGGCCAATGTTCATCCGTCAACCTTTGGCGAAAACAGATGATGTGGTCTTCCATTTTATTCTTGTACGTGGGATCTTGCTGAGTGCTAAAAATATCCTGCTATTTCTCCTGCGTTGCAACAGTAGCTACACTTCAAAAGTACCTCAGCAGCTCAGGGTCCAATGAGTCATGGAAGAATACCGTATTCTCACTATTACGTGAAGTCATCTCCAGCTCAGCATCCAAGTTAGCATGTCAGATGCTCAGGAAAATTCCTTGATGCAGTTGGGGTCTGGAGAGGAGGGGGAAGCTGGGGGATGGGGAGGTGAAGAGGGAGTGGAAAGAGGAGAGAATGGGGAAATTTACCCAAGCATATTTGGTTTATGGTGCATTGTGTCATTGTGAAGAGGCCAACAATCTTTAACCCTCTGTGGACCACCCACATTCCCAGTTTTAGTTTACAGCCCAAAAAAAACCCTGAAGGATTTGTTAAATCCCACGAATAAAGGCCTGTAAAGTTTTGATAAAGGTGTGTCTGTCTGTTAAGGTGGTGTTCCAGGGTGGATCCCTGCTCTGTGCCTAGTTCATTGCTGGCAGTCTTGATGAGAATGGTCATAGTATTGAGACCACAACCACAGAGCACGTGTATACAAGTGACAGGTGATGAGACCCAGTGATGCCTCAACCATCAGACAGGGTGTCTTGGCTGGCAACGGTTGTGAAGTTGATCATTGGCTCCTATCTGGATGCATCACGGCTTGGTACGGCAACTGCCCTGCCTGAAACAGAAATAAACTGCAGAGAGTTGTGGACACAGCCCAGCACATCATGGAAACCAGCCTCCCCTCCATGGACTCTATCAACACTTGCAAAGCAGTGAACATAATCAAAGATCCCTCCCACCTCGGACATTCTCTCTTCTGCCCCCTCCCATCAGACAGAAGCACCAAAAACCTGAAAGCACGTACCACCAAGCTCAAGGGCAGTTTCTATCCCTCTGTTATAAGATTATTGAATGGTCCCCTTGTACAATAAGGTGGACTCTTGACCGCAACTGCTCTGCTCAGAACCGCAAGAAACTGCAGAGTGTTGTGGACACAGCCCAGCACATCACAGAAACCAGCCTCCCCTCCATGGATTCTGTCTATACCTCTTGCAGCCATGGTGAAGCAGCCAGCATAATCAAAGACCCCACCCACCCGGGTCATTCTCCCTTCTCCCTTCTCCCATCAGGCAGAAGATACAGGAGCCTGAGGGCACATACCACCAGGCTCAAAGACAGCTTCTATCCCACGGTGATAAGATTATTGAACGGTTCTCTTTTTTGATGAGATGGACTCTTGACCTCACAATCTACCTTGTTTGACCTTGCACCTTATTGTCTACCCGCAATGCACTTCCCTGTAGCTGTGGCACTTTACTCTGTATTCTGTTATTGTTTTTGTCAATGCACTGTGTAATGAATTGACCTGCACGAACAGTATGCAAGACAAGTTTTTCACTGTACCTCGGTACAAGTGACAATAATAAACCAATACCAATACCACAATCTACCTCATTGTGACCTTGCACCTTATTGCCTGCCTGCACTGCACTCTTTCTGTAACTGTAACACTTTATTCTGCATTCTGTTTTTGCTTTTACCTTGTACTACCTTAATGTACTGATGTGGTGAAATGATCTGTATGGATAGCATGGTAAGCAAAGGTGTCTACTGTGCCACGGTACATGTGACAATACTAATAAACCAAACCAAGCCATTGATCCTTGAGACTCAATACCAAGCAATAAATAAGTCTCACTCCCCTCTAGCGACAATGGGAACAACTACAACTTTTTCTGTGTCGTGTATCCCAAGCAGGCTCAAGCACAGTCCTACTACACTCATTGAATTTGCAGGAAAGAGGTATCAGTGGATCTAATTGGGAAGGTCTTTCAAAGAGCTGGCACAGGCATGATGGGCCAAACAGCCTCCTTTTGTGCTGAATAATTTGGAATTGGTATTGGTTTATTATTGTAACATGTACCAAGATACAGTGAAAACTTTTGTTTGCATACTATCTGGACAGATCATATCAAGGTAGTAAAAGGGAAAAAAAACAGAATGCAGAATTTGGTGGTGCAGTTACAGAGAAAATGCAGTGCAGATAGACAAATAAAATGCAAGGGCCACAACGAGGTAGATTGAAAGATCAAGAATCCATCTTTTAGTGTATAAGAGGTCCGTCCAAGAGTCTGATAACAGTGGAGTAGAAGCTGTCCTTGAGCCTGGTGGTATGTGCTCTCAATCTTTTGTACCTTCTGCCTGATGGGAGGGCAGACGAGAGAGAATGACTAGGGTGGGAAGGGACCTTGATTATGTTGGCTGCTTTCCCGAGACAGCAGGAAGTGTCGACGGAGTCAATGGAGGGGAAGCTGGTTTGTGTGATGGACTGGGTTGTGTTCACAACTCTGCAATTTTGTGATAAAGCCTTTAAGGACAGCTAATCGGGTGGGATTTGTATAGTTGTGATCGTTCCTTTTTCGTTCTTTCCTTTTCTTTAAAAGATGCAGATTTGAACTGAACCACTGTTTTGCCTGAACTCTCGATATGAAACATTTAAAGTCCTTCATGGAGGCAAATCATTCATGTATGAAATCAGTTCCAATTATTGCAGCTCTCCAGGAACCCCTGCAATCATTAAAATAGCTGCCTACTCGCCTCATTTTAGCCTCATCTTAAAGTGCAAAGTGATATAAAATCTGATTATGACTTGCCACATTTGCACTGCAACATCTCAGGGAGCTGAGACGTGGTTGTGGGAACCAGTCGCTGGGAAAACTCACTGATGTGTGGAGCTCACTCAGTACATTTGGAACAACATGACCTGCGATATGACTGAGATGCACAAGAATAAGTCCAGGGCTGTGCTAAGGGTGTGCTGCACTCTCAGAAGTTCTGCCTTTTGTTATAGAGTCATAGAGACATACAGCATAGAAACAGGACCATCAGCCCATCAGATCCATGCCAACCATCGTATCCATCCATACTGTGCACAATTCTGGTTCCTACAGGAAGGCTGTAGAGGCTTTGGAAAGGGTGCAGAAGAGGTTTACCAGGATGCTGCCTGTATGATATGAGCTACAAGAAGAAGCTGGACAAACTTGTTGTTTTCTCTGGAGTGGCAGAGGCTGAAGGGAGAACTGATCACCCTCTGGGTGAAAAAATTGTTCCTCAAGTTCCGCTTAAACCTCTCACCTATGCCGTTGATTTCCCCAACCCTGGGAAAAAGGACTGTGCGCATTCACCCTATCTATTCCCCTCATAATTTTATACACCTCTATAAGATCACCCCTCATTCTCCTATGCTCCAATGAAAAGAGTCCCAACTTGCTCAACCTCTCTCCATAACTCAGTCCCTCGAGTCCTGGCAACATCCTCATAAATCATCATCACTTGTGGCAGAGGACACTGTAGTATTACCCCTCCCCATTTGAGGCTGGTGCAGGCACTCAGAATTGCCAGGACGTTTGCGTGCTGAAGATGAACTCAATTCAGATCAGATTAGGTTCTTTCTAATGAAACTATTGCATTTGCTGCTGACAATGTGGTCTCCGCTGCAATGGGGAATCTAAATGCAAATTGTTTGACTGCTTCACAGAACATCTCCATTCAGTCCATAAGGGTGGTGCCGAGTTTCTAGTTGTCTGTCACTTTAATTCTCCATTCTGCACCCACAGTGACCTCTGACTGTTACTTCCTGAACTAATCTGACAATTCTCAAATGTAAATGAAAAAAAACTACAGATGCTAGAAAAACAGAAAATAGTGGAAACTCTCTGTGGTTCAGGCAGCATCTGTAGAAAGAGAAGCAGAGTTAATATTTCAGCTCAGAGGTGAAGGGTGAAAAACAAAAACAAGCTGCTGGAGGAACTTAGCAGGTCAAGCAGCATCTGTGGAGGGAAATGTTTTGGGTCGAGACCTTCATCTGGACTGAAGGGTTATGGACATAAAACATTAACTCTGCTTCTCTTTCCACAGATTCCTCCTGACCTGCAGAGTGTTTCCAGAATTTCCTGTTTTTAGTATCAATATAAACGTGAGGAACAGCACCTAATCCTCCATCTTAGCACATAACTGCCTTCCAGACTCAACAATGAACATAACATAAAAAAAAGAGTTGGAGTAGGCCTTTAATTCCTTGAGGGTGGGTTGCCTTTCAATAATATCATGGTTGTTCTTTAACTTCAACACCAGTGCATGCCCTATCCTCACACCTTCAAGTCCTTTACTATCCAGAAATCCATCAATCCCTGTTTTGAACGCAAACAATGGCTGAGTCTCCACAGACCTCTCTGAGGAGAATTCCATCGAAACACCACCATTGTTCCACCAATGTTTCTTCTCATTTCAGTTCTAAATGACCTAATCCTAATTTTAAGAATGTGACTGTAGTTCTAGACTCTGAGCCAGGAGTAAAATCGTCCCTGCATCTACCCTATTGAGCCCTCATAGAATTTTGTACATTGTGCCTTGGTGAAGCAGCCAGCATAATCAAAGACCCCACCCACCCGGGTCATTCTCTCTTCTCTCCTCTCCCATCAGGCAGAAGGTACAGGAGCCTGAGGGCACGTACCACCAGACTCAAGGACAGCTTTTATCCCACTGTGATAAGACAATCGAATGGTTCCCTTATACGATGAGATGGACTCTTGACCTCACAATCTACCTTGCTATGACCTTGCACCTTATTGTCTACCTGCACTGCACTTCCTCTGTAGCTGTGACACTTTACTCTGTTCTGTTATTGTTTTTACCTGTACTACCTCAATGCATTCTGTACTAACTCAATGTAACTCCACTGTGTAATGAATTGACCTGTACAATAGGTAAGCAAGACAAGTTTTTAACTGCACCTCTGTACAAGTGACAATAATATACCAATACCTTACACCCCCTCTCTGGACATACACTTTACTAATGACCTGCCTTTCTGTCATCACCGACAGCACTTGTATCATTCAATCTCCCTGCCCTCCAGCCTATCTCGGATGTTCTATTCTCTCTGCCCCTCCCCTTTTCCTCCGTGACGTAAAGTCTGCTTCCTTCCTCCAACCTTCCCCATTTTTGAACTAAGGCCACCACTCTGAAACAGTCGTTCTCTTTCGTTCTTCACAGATACTGCCTGGCCTGTTTGGTATTTCCAGCATCTTCTGCTTTATTCAAGATCTGGCAGAATTAAACGTGATGCTTGCAGGCTGAAATGTGCATGAAAAATTGCAGAGTTACTCAGTAATTATGTCGCTGCTGAGAAAAGTAATAATGACTTACTCGGGGAGCTTTCAGACAGGAACCATGATTTTCACCATGTGAGTTGGTTTGTTGAACAGTAAGACAAAAAATTAAGCTGGATTAAAGATCAAATCACTATCCTTAATTGTAAAAGCATACAGGTTCTGTGCATCTTTGATGGTAATAGGTGGTATTAATTCTGCTTAAATTATTGTAAGGGTCTGAGTCATGTTCTGTGACTGCAAAACTGTGACTCTCAAGGGGTCATCATTTATACTGCTGGTGGAATAAGTTACCTCTCCATCTGCCATAAAAATGATTGTCATTGTCATGACAATCACACAGTTTTGATGTCATTACTGTGTTGGTTTCATCCTCCTTTTGTTTTGCTTGGGTTTATCTGGTCTTAATGTTAAATGAAGTGTTTCGATGAAGTTTTTGTGTCATTAGAGATTATGGATCCATTTTCCTTGCTTCCTGAAGCTTCCTCCATTGGGAATAGTTTTCGCAGATGCAGGAAGCAAATAAGATCAAAGTGATGAGGTGATTCAGCTCCAGTTGGCCATTACAGAGAGAGTAAAGCAAAACAAAATTGTTTTGAAAGAGGGATTGGGCATGTTGGCTCCCTAGAGAGGCTTCAAATCCAGTCCTTTAGTTACAAAATGGGAGCTGATCATATAATCCTTGAGCCTGCTCTGCCAATCAATACGATCATGATTGATCTGATCTTAGCCTCAGCTCCACTTTTTTGCCTGTGCTCCCTAACCTTTGACTCACTTGTAGTCCAAATTCTGTCTGTCTCACATTCAATGACTCAGCCTCAGTGGTTCTCTGAGTAGAGAATTCTAAATGTGGACCAACCAATAAGAGAAGAAATTTCTTCTGATCTCCCTCTTAATTAGGTGTCCTCAACCTATGCCCCCTAGGTCTAAGTACCCAACCAGGGGAAATTTCCTCTCAGCATCCTCCTGTCAATCCCTCACAGAATTTATATGATTCAATAAGATCCAATATCTCTTCTAAACTTCAGTGAGTATTGACCCAACCTGCTCAACCTTTCTACATGAGACAAACTCTTCATCCCAGAAATCAATTCAGTGAGCCTTTACCTAATTGCTTCCAAAGCAAGTATATCCCTCCTTATGTCAGGAGACCAAGACTGCAGTTAATTCTTCAGATGTGAACTCACCTGCGTTTATGTGGTGACATTGCAAAACTTCTCCAGATTCAAACTCCACCCTATTTGCAAGAAGCACCAAAATTCAATGTATAAGGACACTCAGATCTCATTGTACAGAATATTATTTTCGCAAAAAGAGAATGCAGTCTCTCTCCATTTAAATAATATTCTGTTTTTATCACTACAAGTTTTATTCCATAGAAATTTTATGGGTATTCAGCACAATCTCTTGTGGGCATGCATACCAGACTAATCCAAGTGGTTCGAAATGACAGTAAAAATAAATGTGGTGATCAGTTATACCCTGTAATCACCTTACATAGGCTGGGGAAGTTGCACCACAACTACAACAATAACTTTCATTTATATGGCATTTTTAACAATTTGAAATGATTGGGGTGTGGGAGAGGGTTACTGTTAAAAAAAGCCTCAAGGAATAACTGCAGGAGTTTAAACTAGAATTGTCGGGGGGTGGGATCCATACTGGAGAGACTGGGGATGAGGTATTTGGCTCTCAAATAGAGAAGGCTAGGAGTAAGTACCATAGGCAGGTGATAGAGAAGGGACTTTTTCAGACAGGCTTGAGATGTGTCTATTTTAACACAAGGAGTGTTGTGAACAAGGCGGATGAGCTTAGCGCTTGGATCGATACTTGGAGCTATGATGTGGTGGCCAATACAGAGACTTGGATGGCTCCGGGGCTGGAATGGTTGATTCAAGTGCTGGGTTTTAGATGTTTCAGGAAGGACAGGGAGGGAGGCAAGAGAGGTGGGGGAGCGGCACTGTTGATCAGAGATAGTGTCACGGCTGCGGAAAAGGTGGATGTTGTGGAGGGATTGTCTACGGAGTCTCTGTGGGTGGAGGTTAGGAACAGGAAGGGGTCAATAACTTTGCTGGGAGTTTTTTATAGGCCGCCCAATAGTGACAGGATTATTGAGGAGCAGATAGGGAAGCAGATCCTAGAAAGGTGTGAGAATAACAGAGTTGTTGTGATGAGGGATTTTAATTTCCCAAACATCGATTGGCATCTCCAGACAGTGAGGGGTTTAGATGGAGTAGAATTTGTTAGGTGTGTTCAGGAAGGGTTCTTGACACAGTATGTAGATAGACCTACAAGAGGAGAGGCTGTGCTTAATTTGATATTGGGTAATGAACCTGGTCAGGTGTCAGATCTCTCAGTGGGTGAACATTTTGGTGATAGTGATCATAATTCTATCTCCTTTACGTTAACACTGGAGAGGGATAGGAACAGACGGACTAGAAAGGTGTTTACTTGGAGTAAAGGAAATTATGAGGCTCTCAGGCAGGAAATTAGAAGATTAAATTGGGAACAGATGTTCTCTGGGAAAAGTACGGAAGATATGTGGCAAATATTCAGGGGGTATTTGTGTGGAGCTCTGCATAGACATGTTCCAATGAGATAGGGGAGTCATGATAGGATATAGGAACCGTGGTGTACAACGGCTATAATAAATCTAGTCAAAAGGAAAAGAAAAGCATACAAAAGGTACAGAGAGCTAGGTAATGTTAGAGATCTGCAGGAGGACAAGGCTAAAAGGAAGGAACTTAAGAAAGAGATTAGGAGAGCCAGAAGGGGACATGAGAAGGCCTTGGCGGGTAGGATTAAGGAAAACCCCAAGGTGTTCTACAAGTATGTGAAGAGTAAGAGGATGAGATGCGAAAGGATAGGGCCTATCAAGTGCAGCAGTGGGAAAGTGTGTATGGATCCAGAAGAAATAGCGGAGGTACTTAATGAATACTTTACGTCAGTATTCACCACGGCAAAAGATCTGGGGGATTGTAGTGGGGACTTGCAGTGGCCTGAAAAGCTTTAGCATGTAGATATTAGAAAAGAGGTGGTGCTGAAACTTTTGGAAAGCATCAAGTTAGATAAGTCACCGGGACCGGATGAGATGTATCCCAGGTTGCTGTGGGAGGCGAGGGAGGAGATTGTGGAGCCTCTGACGATGATCTTTCCGTCATCCATGGAGACGGGAGAGGTTCCGGAAGATTGGAGGGTTGAGGATACTGTTCCCTTATTCAAGAAGGGGAGTAGGGATTGCCCAGGGAATAATAGACCAGTGAGTCCTACCTCAGTGGTTGGTAAGCTGATGGAGAAGATCCTGAGAGGCAGGATTTATGAACATTTGGAGAGGTATAATATGATTAGGAATAGTCAGCATGGCTTTGTCAAGGGCAGGTCCTGTCTAACGAGCCTGACTGAATTTTTTGAGGATGTGACTAAGCACATCGATGAAGGGAGAGCAGTAGATGTAGTGTATATGGATTTCAGCAAGGCGTTTGATAAGGTACCCCATGCGAGGCTTATGGAGAAGGTGAGGAGACATGGGATCCAAGGGGACATTGCAGTGTGGATCCAGAACTGGCAAAGAGTGGTTGTTGAAGGGTCGTATTCTGAGTGGAGGTCGGTGACCAGTGGCGTTCCTCAGGGATCTGTACTGGGACCCTTACTCTTGGTGATTTTTATAAACGACCTGGATGAGGAAGTGGAGGGGTGGGTTAGTAAGTTTGCGGATGACACAAAGGTTAGGGGTGTTGTGGATAGTTTGGAGGGCTGTCAGAGGTTACAGAGGGACATAGATAGGATGCAGAGTTGGGCTGAGAAGTGGCAGATGCAGTTCAACCCAGATAAGTGTGAAGTGGTTCATTTTGGTAGGTCAAGTATGTTGGCGGAATATAGTATTAATGGTAGGACTCTTGGCAGTGTGGAGGATCAGAGGGATCTTGGGGTCTGAGTCCGTAGGATGCTCAAAGCGGCTGCGCAGGTTGACTCTGTGGTTAAGAAGGCATATGGTGTATTGTCCTTCATCAATCGGGGAATTGAATTTAGGAGCCGAGAGGTATTGTTCCAGCTATATGGGTCCCTGGTCAGACCCCACTTGGAGTATTGTGCTCAGTTCTGGTCTCCTCACTACAGGAAAGATGTGGAAGCCACAGAGAGGGTGCAGAGGAGATTTACAAGGATGCTGCCTAGAATGCGGAGCATGCCTTATGAAAGCAGGTTGAGGGAACTCGGCCTTTTCTCCTTGGAGAGACTGAGGATGATGGGGGACCTGATAGAGGTGTATAAGATGATGAGAGGTAGATAGTCAGAGGCTTTTCCCCAAGGCTGAATTGGTGGCCCCAAGAGGACGTAGGTTTAAGGTGCTGGGGAGTAGATATAGAGGAGATGTCAGGGGTAAGTTTTTTACTCAGAGAGTGGTGAGTGCATGGAATGGGCTGCCGGAAATGGTGGTGGAGGCTGATACGATAGGGTCTTTCAAGAGACTGTTAGATAGGTACGTGGAGCTGAGTGAAATAGAGGGCTATGGGTAAGCCTACTAATTTCTAGGGTAGGGACATGTTCAGCACAGCTTTGTGGGCCGAAGGGCCTGAATTGTGCTGTAGTTTTTCTATGTCCTATGTTCTAGATGGTTACAGATGGTGCACCCTGCAATCACAGTGCAGCAGTGGTGATGGGAGTGAATACTTAAGGCAGCGGATGGACAGCCTAAACAATAAAATGTGAACACAGTTTTATGAATGCACTGATGTTATAGCAATCATTCCCTGCCCCTCCCCCATGCTCTCACCAGCCATGTTGACTCTGTGCAGAACATAAGGAGTTGGCCTGTCAGGCTCCATTATTGCTCCATTCTTGGGTGATCTTAGCCTTGAATTATTGGTATTGGTATTGGTATTGGTTTAGTATTGTCACTTGTACCGAGGTACAGTGAAAAACTTGTCTTGCATACCGATCGTACAGATCAATTCATTACACAATGCACATACACTGAGTCAGTACAGAGTGCATTGAGGTATAGTACAGGGTAAAAACAATAACAGAGTACAGAGTAAAGTGTCACAGCTACAGGGAAGTGCGGTGCAGGTAGACAATAAGGTGCAAGGTCATAACAAGATAGATTGTGAGGTCAGGAGTCCATCTCATCGTTTAAGGGAACCGTTCAATAGTCTTATCACAGTGGGATAGCCCCATATCCTATAATTTCCCTGCGAGCACCAATTTGCTGATCATTCAAGGATTAAGGAGGTGATCACAAAAGTCATAGAGTCATAGAGTTCTACAGCACGGACACAGGCCTTTCAGCCCAACTCATCCATGCCGACCAAGATGCCCATATAAGCTAGTCTGATTTGCCTGTGTTTGACCCATATCCCTCTAAATCTTTCCTATCCATTTACTTGTCCAAATGTCTTTTAAATGCTGTTATTGTACCTCTCCAACCCTTTGACAGCTCGTTCCATATAAATGCCATCATCTGTGTGAAAAAGTTGCCCCTCAGGTCCCTTTTTAAATCTTTCCCCTCTCACCTTAAACCTTTGCCCTCTAATTCTTGATTCCCCAACCGTGGGTAAAAGACCGTGTGAATTTGCAAACAGACTATGCTCCTCATGATTTTATACACTTCTATAAGATGACTAACAGACAAGGGAAGGACGCATTACACTCCTTCAGTCTGGGCTGAAATTTAATCCGATACCCAAAGGTGAAAAGACAGTGTCCAGTCCCACTGTGGCACTTCCTGTTCTGTATAATGTTCAAATGGAAAAAAAATCTTGGAAACAAGCCCGATAGCAACATGACAAGTCTTTAAACTGCAGCTGAACTACTGTGCAAACATTCCCACGCAGTTTCTGCAGTGATGGGGATTGAGGGGGCTAGACGTTCTGGTGACTGTACCTATGTGTCCACCTTGATAGAAGTGATTGCCCTGGCCCTTTAACACTGAAAGGTTCGAGTTAGGATCAGGGTCTCTGATCTGAACCATCCATGTATTTATCCACTTCTTCTTGAGTTGTTGCAGTGTCAGTTTTCTTTTTACTTAATTTCCTGGAAATGCACAATATTGGTAAATTGGTAAATTAGTTTATTATTGTCACCTGTACTGAGGTACAGTGAAAAACATTGTTTTGGATGCCATCCATACAGATCATTTCATTACAACAGTGCATTGAAGTAGTACAATGGAAAACAATTGCATAATGCAGAATAAAGTTTTACAGTTACAGAGTAGTGGCACAGTAGCGTAGCAGTTAGCGCGACACTATTACAGTGCCAGCGATCAGGGTTCGATTCCCGTCGCTGTCTGTAAGGAGTTTGTACGTTCTCCCGTGTCTGCATGGGTTTCCTCCGGGTGCTCCAGTTTCCTCCCACATTGCAAAGACGTACGGGCAGGTTAAAATGGGTTTAAAATGGGCAGCATCGACTCGTTGGGCCGGAAGAGCCTTTTACCATGCTGTAAATAAAACATAAAAAAAAGAAAGTGCAGTGCAGACAGACAATAAGGTGCAAAGCCAATAATGAGGTAGACTGTGAGATCAAGAGTCCATCTTATTGTTCTAAGGGGCCATAGGGGATTGGACTGGGGACCTGCAACTCTCTGTAGTCTTGGGCAAAGCAGTTGCCATACCGAGCCGTGATGCATCCAGATCGGATGCTTTCTATGGTGTATTGATATGGAATTAGTGGGGACAAGCCAATTTTCTATTCCCACTAACCCAATAATTTTTCTCTGTCCTCTTACCTGTTTTGGGTTCAAATCTCACTTCAAGTTCAAGTCAAGGGCATACATACCCAGGGCATAAGTGTCTTGAAAATTAGCTTTATGCAGCAGCAGCACTGTACATTATACACATGACGAACACAAATTACATAAATTAACATAAATTATACATCATTTACATGACAAAATAAACAAAAACAAACATAACAACATTAGTGCAAGTTGAGGGAAATATAGTCTGAGGTAGAAGTAGGGTTTTTCAGGTTGTTTCAAGAACCTGATGGCAGTGGGGAAGACACTGTTGTTGAACTTTGAGGTATGGGTCTTCAGGCTCCTGTACCCCCTGCCGGATGTCATAGAGCCATAGAGTAATACAGCACAGAAACATGTCCTTCGGCCCAACTTGCCAACGTAAGCACAGAACTCCAGGCTGATGCTCCAAGGCTGTATGGAGGGAATACAACCCTACCTGAGCTGATGTGAATCAGATGTATTCAACCACAGCTTTCCCAACTGAATGTAAAATATCTCAGGGCATACCCCCAGAGAGCAGGAGTATTATCTCAGTGACCTGGCCAATATGCAGACCTCACTTAATGTTACCGAGAATCGGATTACCTGGCTGCTGTTAGTGGGATCTGGCTGTGTACAAATTGTCCACTAATAATATTCATTTTCAGGATCTTTATGTTCCCAGTGGAGCCGGCATTTATTTTACGTCCCTAATGGACCTGCTCTTGAGAAGATGATGATGAGATGCCTGTCGAACTTCTGGTGAAGGTGCTCCTATCACAGGTTGTAGGGAAGTAAGTGCGGGAACAGGATTGATGGGATTGAGCTGAGAGCCGGCATGGACATGATGGACCAAATGGTCTCTTATGTTGTGATGTAAGTTGGCAGATGGCATCCTGTATGGTAGCTTGAGCGAGTCAAAGTCAAAAGTCAAAGTCAAGTTTATTGTCACATGCACAAGTACATGTGTGCACAGGTGCAATGAAAAACTTACTTGCAGCAGCATCACAGGCACATAGCATCAGGTACACAACATTCACAAGAAAAACATAAATTAAACATAAATTATACACAATTTTTACAAGAAAGAACACAATTAGAACAAAAGAAAAAGTCCATTACAGTGCAAAGTGGTCAAAGTGGGATGGGCATCCAGTGAATTCCATACCCCCACTTAGTACCCTATTTTTCTCTCTCAAATGCCCTTTAACTCCCCTTGCTTCTCCTACAGACAGCACCAGAGATGAGGATTGAACCGTAGTTGCTGGAGCTTTGAGACAGCAGCTCTACCCGCTGTACCACAGTGTCACCAGGCAGCCACAGTTCATTGGCGGCTCTTGTGATGGGCGCAGATGGAGTTTGTCATGATAAGCAAGAATGGAAGGGGCAAGGGGGAAGCTATGGGGAAATTCTACCAGCTCTGGCAGCAAGTGGTAGAGGTCTTGGACGGTGGAGCATTCCGTTCCCCTTCAGCAACAAACAATCTGCTGGAGGAACTCAGTGAGTCAAGCAGCATCTATGGGGGGAGAAATTGTCAATGTTTTGGGTCAAAACGCTGCATCAGAACCCAAAACGTTGATAATTTCTCCCCCACTCCCACCCCACAGATGCTGCCTGACCTGCTGAGTTCCTCCAGCAGATTGTGTGTTGCTCCAGATTCCAGCATCTGCAGTTTATTGTGTCTCTATCGCATTCTCCTTGATGTCCCGAAGGAGATATCAAGCTGACACAGTCCTCTGGCAGCATTTTGAAGAAAGATGGGGATGTTATTCCCATTGTCCTGGCCACTTCACTCAACATTATAAACGATCCGATCATTACCTTATTGCTTTTACTGGGAGCTTTGTGTGTGAAAATTGACACAGTGTTAACCATATTCCAACAGTGACACACAATAAAAATACTTGACTGGCTGCAAAATATTTTGGACAGACTACCATGAAAGGTGACATGTAAATGCTGGTACATAAGAGGTAGGAACTGATGTGGTCAATAGACTGCTGTGCCATTCATTGGCTGGCTTTCAGCTTGAATTCCATTTTCCTACCCTTTCTCAATGTCCCTCCATTGTCCCACTGTTTAGTAACGTATCAGTCACATTTCTGAATATATTCAATGACTCAAGACCTTGCCGCTGCTACCCTTGTCTTTCTAGCTGGTGGAGGGTGTTATTGACGACATACACCCTGAGGTAACACACTTTGAATAGCCTGATCTATGTTCTTCATTGATAAGTGCATTTATGTAAATTACTAAATATGTAATCAGGCTTAACCACTGTAGCAGTTAAATTGATGGAGCAATTTAGAACTAAATTATTTCTCTTCAAAATGAAGGAGACAGAAGATTTAGGTCTTACGCAATCCACAGACCTCTTGTCTGTGCTGATATCTCTGAGGAATGGAACAGTGCCAACATCCAATGATGAAGACAGGCAGCCGAGTTAAAAATACCCAGCAAATGTTGCTTTTTATAGCTGCTCCAGTGTCTTTTTATAAAAGAATTATTCTGATGCAGCCACCAGAATCTACACCAGCCAAGCAGACATTGAAGCAGAGAGTGTGTGAGAGAGAGTGGCACAGAGAAAATGCAAGCCTGTGTACATGAGAAGAGTGAATGAATGATTAAAAGATAGTGATTACACCCGGTATAACTGCATCCTCTGCTCTGCGTGCTAAGAGTTCCATTAAAATTGCATTGAATTTCAAGTGCAGAGTAGCATTACTGCATGTTTATTGCAGGTGAGAGAAGATGAATTTCAACCTTGCTAGGGCGAGAGGAGGCTAACCTTTTTATTTCACAAGTTATTGGAGCACTCCAGGGTCAGGGGGTTGAGTTCTTGCCTTAGGAGATGCTAAGAGCTTTCACAACCCTACGAGCGGGTGATGTTAGGGGGTGGCTGGGATAGGGAGATGAGGCTTTCAAAGATGCTTTTAAGATAGGATAAGATAAGATATCTTTATTAGTCACATGTACATCAAAACACACAATGAAATACATCTTTTGCATAGAGTGTTCTGGGGGCAGCCCGCAAGTGTCACCACGCTTCCGGCGCCAACATAGCATGCCCACAACTTCCTAACCCGTATGTCTTTGGAATGTGGGGGGAAACCGGAGCATCTGGAGGAAACCCACGCAGACACAGGGAGAATGTACAAACTCCTTACAGACAGTGGCCGGAATTGAACCCGGGTCGCTGGCGCTGTAATAGTGTTACGCTAACCGCTACACTACTGTGTCTGCCCTAAAAAATTGTGAGCGCAGTGAGCAGGGTTCTTGCCTATCCTTGATTTGTAGGGGGAGTTAAAAGCTATTGGACTGTGGGGAGTATCACAGCAGATACATGCATAAGAACATGTGGTCCAAAACTAGGGGTCATAGATTAAGGTTGAGAGGAAAAAGGAACCTGAGGGGCAACTTTTTCACACAGAAGGTAGTGGGTATATGGAATGAGCTGCCAGAGGAAATGGGTGAGGCAGGTACCATAGGATCGTTTAAGAACCACTTGGATAGGTAAATGGAGGGGTGGTCTTAGATGGATATGGGCCGAACGCAGGAATTTGCGACCAGGTGGGAGGTCAATGTGGTTGGCATGGACTGGTTGGGATGAATGGCCTGTATCTGGGGTGTATTACTCTATGACTCTATATAAGACTAAGGAGCAGGAATACGTCATCTGGCCCTTCGAGACTGCTCTGCCATTCATTGAGTCCATGTTTGATCTTCCTCAGCATCAGTGAGTCCCTTAATACAGTAAAACTCCAATAATTCAGCACCCTTGGTACTTTGGCAGTGCCGGACTATTGGATGTTACTCCTACAAATTGTCAGAGTCTTTTCCCAGGGTGGAAGTGTCAAATACTAGAAGGCATGGCTTTAAGGTGAGAGGGGAACATTTAAAGGAGATTTACCAGGCCGGTTTTTTACACAGAGAGTGGTAGGTGCCTGGAATGCACTGGCAAGGGAAGAGGCATTTAGACAAACATATGAACAGGCAGGGAAAGGAGGGACCTGGACCATGTGCAGGCAGATGGGATTAGTCTAGACTGGCATTGTGGTTGGCACAGACATTGTGGGCCGAAGGGCCTGTGCTGTACTGCTCAATGTTCTTAAATACCCAAACACATTTTCATTTCACTTCTACATTTTACACAGCAGTATAATAAATCTTCTTGTGAACTGAGTGAGATTAAAGGGAGCGAGAAATATACAATCATTCCGGACTGTGAATCTGGCCACAAACCTCTCCATGTTCCCCCATCCTGGGTCCAGCCACACCTCCAGCCCACAGTCCAGACCCCTGCCCCATCGCACTCCGGATCCCCGGCTCTGGCTACACACCCGCTTCTATTCTGGATCCCCCGGCTCACATCCCGGACTAACGAGTGAGCCCGATGCCACACCATATCCAGAAATCTATCAGTCTCTGATTTGAATGAGCACAACTGCCTCTGCAATCCTGCAAGGTGGAGAGTTCCAAAGATTCACCACCTCCTAAGTGAAGACAATTTTCCTCATCTCAACCTTCAGCAGCCTACCCCTTATCCTCAAACTGTGCCTTCGGTCCTAGACTCCTCAAGTCAGGGGAAACCTCTTCCCTGTATCTAGTCTGTCAAATCCTCTAATGTTATTCTATGTTTCAATGAGGTATCCTTTCATTCATCCAAACTCTAGAGAATGGAGTCCCAGTCTACTCTAGACGTCAAACCCACCGCCACTGTATTCTTTGCAGAACTCCCTCTATAGCAAGTACATCCTTTCTTTGGTAAGGAGGCAAAACAATGCATGCTGTCTCACTAAAGCCCTATACAAGTGCAATAATATGCCATGCACACATAGGTCATAAGTGCACAAAGCACGTGACATTCAGTTTTACCTGTCCCCTTTCACATCTTCCTTTCCAACCTTTGCTTTTGCTGCAAATGGTCCCAAAGATGATTTAATCTCGTTCTCCCCTCCTTCACTCTGTTCCTTGTGCCATACCCTTTAATAACTGGTGAAGCAAGCTGTGAGACTCCAGAGACTGCAGCTGCTGGGATCTGGAGCAAAAAAACAAATTGCTGGAAGAATTCAGCTGGTCAGGCAGCATCTGTGGGGGCAAATAGTCAATGTTTTGAGTTGACTATCTCTTTGCCTCCAGAAAGCAAGTATTGAGATGGATGTTGAAAGTCTACAAAAGAGGATGTGGATAGATTAAGTGAGTGGGCAAGGTTGGTATTGGTATTGGTGTTGGTTTATTATTGTCACTTGTACCGAGGTACAGCGAAAAGCTTGTCTTGCATACTGTTCATGCAGATCAATTCATTACACAGTGCTGTTACATTGGGTTAGTACAGAGTGCCTTGAGGCAGTACAGGTAAAAACAATAACAGTACAGAGTAAAATGTCACAGTACAGAGAAAGTGCAGTGCAATAAGGTGCAAGGTCACAACAAGGTAGATCGTGAGGTCAGAGTCCATCTCATTGTATAAGGGAACTGTTCAATAGTCTTATCACAATGGGGTAGAAGCTGTCCTTGAGCCTGGTGGTACGTGCCGCAGATGTGGGGAAATGTGAGATTATCCACTCCAGCAGGAAGAATAGTTAGAAGAATAGAGAGATAGAAAATGGGAATCTTGGTCAGTATGGACTAGTTGGGCTGAATGGCCTGTTTACTTGCTGTATGACTCTATTACTGTTTAAATAGACTGAGAATACAGTACCTTGCAGTACTGGTGGAACTGGGAGTCCTTGTTCATAAAACATAGAAGGTGAGCATGTAGGTACAGCAAGTATATAAGAAGGCAAAAGGAAGGTTGGCCTTTATTGCAAAGGGGATAGAGTATGAAAGTTGCTACAATGGTAGAGAGCAGAGGTGAGACCACACCTGCAGTACTGGTTACAGTTATGGTCTCCTTATTTAAGGAGAGATATATTTGCAGTTCAGAGGTGGTCACTAAGTTGCTTCATTGGGTAAAAGGATTGACTTATGAGGAACAGTTGAGCAGGCTGAGTCTATATTCTCTGAAATTTAGAAGAGTTGATCTTATTGCAACATATAGGACTCTGAGAGGCTTGAGAGGGAGAGTCACAATAAATGGTCATCATCTTAAGATGGCAAAAAGGAGGAACTTATTCTCTCAGAGGTTCGTCAAACTTTGGAACTCCTTACCCAGAGAGCTACAGAGACTGAAACTCAGTGTACAAATGGACAGATTTTTGGTCTAAAGGGGAATCGAGGGTTATGGAGAAAGTGGAGCTCAGGTCAAAATCAGATCATACATAACGTTACTGAATGAGGGAGCAGGCTCGAGCACAACTCCTGTTCCTAGTTCATATTTTCCTAGTTCGTTCATTCTCTTCACCTTTGTCATCTCAGGTTACCTGCATTTAATTTGAATAAAAATCTGTGTAATCAGCCACAGCAATGTGGTTATCAGGACATGGTAGTGTAGCGGTTAGCTTAACACTATTACAGCACCAGCAACCCGGGTTCAATTCTGGCCACTGTCTGTAAGAAGTTTGTACGTTCTCCCTGTGTCTGTGTTTCCTCCGGGTGCTCCGGTTTCCTCCCACATTCCAAAGATGTACAGGTTAGGAAGTTGTGGGCATGCTATGTTGGCACCAGAAGCGTGGCGACACTTGCGGGCTGCCCCCAGAACACTCTAGGCAAAAGATGCATTTCACTGTGTGTTTTAATGTACACGTGACTAATAAAGAAATCTTATCTTATCTTATCTTATCTTATCTTATCTTATCTTATCTTATCTTATCTTATCTTAGTGAGGTAGTAGAATCCAAATCTTTGGTTATTTATCCAGAAATATGAGTGTGGTCCCATTATGGGAACTTGGAAATTTAAATTCAATTATTAAATTCATCTGGAACAAACAGTAGGATCAGCCATAGTGACCATGAAACTACTGAAGTCATAGAGTCATAGAGTAATATAGCACAGAAACAGGCCCTTCAGCCCAACTCGTGCATGCTGACCAAGCTGCCTAAGTGAGCAAGTCCCATTTACCTTCATTTGTCCCATATCCCTCTAACCTTTCCTATCCAAGAACCTGTCCAAATGTCTTTTAAATGTCATAATCATACCTGCCTCTACGACCTTCCTCTGGCAGCTCGTTCCATATACCCACCACCTTCTGGATGAAATAGATGTCCCTCAGGTCCCCCTTAAATGTTTCCCCTCAAACCTATGCCCTCCAGTTATGGAGTCCCCTACCCTAAGGGAAAAGGACTGTGACTATTCACCTTATCTACGCCCTCATGATTTTATAAACCTCTATAAGATCATTCCTCAGCCTCCCATGCTCTAGGGAAAAAGTCCTAGCCTAAGCAGCCTCTCCTTATAACTCAAACCCTCTAGTCCCATTAACATGCTTGTAAAATCTTTTCTACACCCTTTCCAGTTCAATGCCGTCCTTCCTATAGCAGGGCGACCAGAACTGTACGCAGTACACAGAATTGTGCTAGAACCATGAAACTTCCAGTCTGATGTAAAACGCAGCTGTTTCACTAATGTCTGTCAGGGAAGTATCTGCCATCTACATCAGATTTATTTGATATGTGACTCCAAATACACTAACGTGGTTGATTCTTTACTGCTTGTTGAGGGCAGTAAGAAAGGGATGATAAATTCTGCACTTGTGAGTGACATCACATCCTGAGAATAAATAGATAAAAAGAGCAAACAATTCTATTTTCCCACTTATCCCTGCCTCCCTTTCTTCCCAGTTCCTTATTATCACTTTCCACACTGGAAAAGTATTAGCCTAGAAACGTTTGTCTCCTGCTCTAACTATGATACCCAGTCACTCTGAACATCTATCCCAGGTAACACTTGTGCCTCCTGAAGTCTGAATCGCTCTCTCTCACCACTTACTTGATTCCTTTGTGCCACTCAGATATTACTGGGTTGTCAGCTCTGTGACGTGATTCCTCATTCATTTATGGGGTGAGGGTGTCACTACTAAAGCCAGCATTTACTGCCAATTCCTGATCGCCCCTGAGGAGGTGGGTGGTGGTGAACCATGCAGTCTTCCTGCTGAAGGTGCTCCCACAGTGCAGATTTCCAGGATTTATCCCCAGTGACAATGAAGGAATGATAATTTGTTTTTCGGTCAACATAGTGTGAAACTTGGAGAGAAACCTGCCGGTGATAGTGCTCCCTCACACCTGTTGCCTTTGCCTTTTTGGTGATCCAAACTGGGGCTTTGGAAGGTGCTGCTGGAGTTGCCTAGGTGAGTTGGTGAGCATGGTGCATGATGCAGCAACGGTGCACTGGCAGTAGATAAAATGAATGGTTGGAATGATGGATGGGGTGCCATTCAAGTGGACTGCTTTGTCCTGGATGTTGGTGAACTTCCTGTTTTCTGGTGGAGCTGCATTCATCCAGGCAAGTGCAAAGTGTTCCGACCTGCTCCTGACATATGACTTGTAGACGGTGGAAATGCTTTGTGATGGCAAGAACTGCAGGATAGTCAGCCTCTGACCTGTTCTTGTAGCCACCCTCAATGGGCACTATTTACCTGACCCGGCTGGCCAAACTCGAGCAGACAAGGTTTGGGGATGTTGGGTCTGAAGTGAGAAGTATGGTGATGAGGGAAGGCAGAGGAGGTGAAGAGAGAAAGTGAGTGAGTGATTAGTGGATACATTACTTAAAGTAAATGACAACAATGCAGAAGTATTGCAGAGATCGGTACCTAGTGGACATGAATCAAATGGAGTTAGGAGTGGATATTGGTATTGGTATTGGTTTATTATTGTCACTTGTACCGAGGTACAGTGAAAAACTTGTCATGCATACCGTTCGTACAGATCAATTCATTACACAGTACAGATACATTGAGTTAGTGCAATGAGATAGTACAGGTAAAAACAATAACAGAACAGAGTAAAGCATCACAGCTACAGAGAAAGTGCAGTGCAGGTAGACAATAAGGTGCAAGGTCACAGCAAGGTAGATTGTGAGGTCAAGAGTCCATCTCATTGTATAAGACATTCAATAGTCTTATCACAGTGGGATAGAAGCTGTCCTTGAGCCTGTTGGTATGTACCCTCAGGCTCCTGTATCTTCTGCCTGATGGGAGAGGAGAGAAGGGAGAATGACCCGGGTGGGTGGGGTCTTTGATTATGTTGGCTGCTTCACCAAGGCAGCAAGGTATAGACAGAGTCCATGGAGGGGAGGCTGGTTTCTGTGATGTGCTGGGCTGTGTCCACAACTCTCTGCAGTTTCTTGTGGTCCTGGGCAGAGCAGTTGCCATACCAAGCTGTGATGCATCCAGATAGGATGCTTTCTATGATGCATTGATAAAAGTTGGTGAGTGTCAAAGGGGACATGCCAAACTTCTTTAGCCTCCTGAGGAGTTTCTTGGCCGTGGCATCTATGTGGTTGGACCAGGACAGGCTATTGGTGATGTTCGCTCCTAGGAATTTGAAGTTCTCAACCCTCTCGACCTCAGGTGCATGTACACCGCCTCCTTTCCTGAAGTCAATGACCAGCTCTTTTGTTTTGCTGACATTGAGGGAAAGGTTGTTGTCATGATACCATGTCACTGAGCTCTCTATCTCCTTCCTGTACTCTGACTCATCATTATTTGAGATACGGCCCACTACAGTGGCATCATCTGCAAGCTTGTAGATGGAGTTAGAGCAGAATCTGACCACACAGTCGTGAGTATATAGGGACCAGAGTAGAGGGCTGAGGACACAGCCTTGTGGCGCACCAGTGTTGAGAGCAGTCGTGCTGGAGGTATTGCTGCCTATCATCACTGATTGCAGTCTGTTGGTCGGAAAGTCAAGGATCCAGTTACAGAGGGAGGTGTTCAGTCCCAGGTCTTGGAGTTTGGTGATGAGTTTGCTTGGACTCATAGTATTGAAGACGGAGCTGTAGTCAATTAACAATGGTCTAACGTAGGTGTCTTTACTTAACACAGTCAAGATTCACTTAGTTTGTGTAGAATAAAAAGAGGTGAGAAATTAGGATAGGGAGAGAGAGAGAAAGAGAGAGAGAGAGAGAGAGAGAGAAACAAGAGGGAGGGAGGAATGCAGAAGATTAGCTTTAGCATCGTTTCCAATATTTGGGCAGCAGGCCACAGACTGAGAAGTCAGAGTTCATGAGGAACGGGAGGTAGCTTTCTCTCAGCAGCAGACAGCTTTCCTTCCTGTGGGGTAGGGGCTGTGGGACCACTGGCCCAAATACACCCACACACACCTCCTACAAGCAGGGTGGGAGCAGTGAGTTAAAAACGCCACCCTCCCACCCTCTGAGTTACTGAGTCTGGCTGAGCTGTGTTGGCTCAGTAGACACAGGGCACTGGAAGGTTATTTTTGTAATAAAATTGTGATTAAGTTATTTTCAAATTATGTACCAACTAGGATTTTTTTTAATGCCTTCATAAAATATTAAGATGGAGATGTAAATGCATCAGATTTATTCAGGTGAAAAAAATGCGAACACTTGAAAAAGAATGAAATATTCACCAAGTCATTGTTCATTGTGGACGCACAGTAGCAATAATTGCAGTTGTACAAGATGTTGGTGAGGTCGCACTTGGAATATTGCTTCTCTCAGTTGCAATATCTTGTTCAGTTTTGGTCACCCTGCTAAAGGAAAGATGCTATTAAGCTGGATAGGATGCAGAGGAGATTACGAGGATATTGCTGGGACTCGAGGGACTGAGTTCTGGAGAGAAGCTGAGCAGACTGGGACTTCATTTATTTGAGTGTAGGAGAATGAGGGGTAATATTATAGAGGTGTATAAAATCATGAGGGGCACAGATAATGTGAATGCACACTGTCTTTTTCCCAGGGTTGGGGAATCAAGAACTAGAGGGCGTAGGTTTAAGGTGAGAGGGGAGAGATTTAATAGGAACCTGAGGGGCAACGTTTTCACACAGAGTGTGGTCAGCATATGGAACGAGCTGCCAGAGGAAGTGGTTGAAGCAGGTACATTAACAACATTTAAAGGACACTTGGACAGGTCCATGGATAGGAAAGGTTTAGAGGGAGATGGGCCAAACACAGGCAAACGGGACTGGTTTAGATGGGAATCTCGACCAGTTGGGCCGACTGCATGACTCCATAAGGAAGGAAGAAGGAGGAAGAATGAACGATAGAGAGATAGACACAGAGCATTTGGGAAAATGGATGAGGGAGGCAGAAGGAAGGATGTAGGAGAAGAAGGAAATAGGGAGACAGAGCTGGAGGGAGGGTGTGGGGTAAAGAGAGAGGTGTGGGAGATGGAGAGGGATGAAGGACAAAGGGTAGAAAATGAATGAGGGAAGAACAGAAAGAGGCAGAGAAGAATAAGTAGGATGATAGTGAATGAGGGTACAGAAAGGGAAAGAGAGGTGAGGGGATGGAAAGGTACTTGGCAGTATGGAGGAGCAGAGGGATCTGGGGGTTCATATTCACAGTTCACTGAAAGTTGCCTCACAGGTGGATAGAGCAGTTAAGAAGGCCTGTGGGATGTTAGCTTTCATAAATTGCGGGATTGAGTTTAAGAGCCGCGAAGTGATGATGCAGCTTTACAAAACTCTAGTTAGACCACACTTAGAGTACTGTGTTCAGTTCTGGTCGCCTCATTATAGGAAGGATGTGGAGGCGTTGGAGAGGGTGCAGAGGAGATTTACCAGGACGCTGCCTGGATTAGAGCGTATGGAATATGAGGAGAGGCTTAAGGTGCTCGGGCTTTATTCACTGGAAAGGAGGAGGATGAGAGGAGACATGATAGAGGTATATAAAATATTGAGAGGAATAGATAGACAGTAGACAGCCAGCCCCTCCTTCCCGGGGCACCAATGCTCAAGACGAGAGGGCATGGCTTTAAGGTTAGGGGTGGGAGGTTCAGGGGAGATGTCAGGGGGAGGTTTTTCACCCAGAGAGTGGTTGGTGCATGGAATGCACTGCCTGGGGTGGTGGTGGAGGCAGATACATTGGACAGGTTCAAGAGTTTGTTGGATAGGCACATGGAGGAACGTGAGATAGAGGGATATGCGGGAGGAAAGGGTTAGATAGTGTGAGGGTGGTTTGATGGACGGCACAACATGGTGGGCCGAAGGGCCTGTTTTGTGCTGTATGGTTCTATGGTTCTATGGATGAAAAGAGGGAAATACAGGAAGTCCCGGGGTTTCAAACGTCCGACTTACGAATGCCCGTACTTACGAACCGACCTCCGTAAAGCCTATTATTTTAAAAGATCGAGTTCCACACAATGGTTCGTACTAACGAACGGGTGGACTACTTTGCGTGACGCTCAAAACACTGCGCAGTTCGTCAGCCCTCGTAATCATGGCTTCAAAGTGTGCGAGTGATGGTGATGCATCGAAGGAAAGGAAAACTGTAGTTACATTTATTATTATTACTGCATTGTTATATTTATGATGTTTTAGGTAAAATATATACTATATACTAAGGCAAACATTTGACTAAATGATGCTAGATGTGGACTGTACGTAACTGTTCCGAGTTCCATACAAATTCGATTTACGAACAGACTCAAAAGCGGAACTCGTTCGTAGGGAGGTAGTGAGGGTAAGAGGAGAAAAGGGGGAAGGGGAAAAGGAGGGAGGGGAGGCAGGCGTGAAGAAGATGGAATGGATAGGAGAAAGGGAAGGTGTGAGGGGGAGAGAAGCTGAAAGAGGAGAAGCGAGAGGGAGAGAGGAGCAGTGAGGGGGAATGGAAGTATTAGAGGAGGGAGGGGTATATGGTGCCCACCTACCCAACTTGAGCCCCATGGAACTATCTATCCCAGTAACGGCTGTGTCGAGTGTACATTTGGGTTGAGGTGGGACTGGCCGAGCTCGGTACTTTCTCCAGATCAGGACAGTCTGCGCACTTTTACTACACGTGTCTTCTGTTCCTGATCAACGGTATTTTACACGAGCGAAGCCAATCTCTTTTCCTGCTTCTCCGTAAGTGCCTCTGAGGTGGGTCAGGTCAGGCATGGGGTGTGTTGGGATTGGCTGTGTTCAGGGACATGCTCTTTGTGGGTCAGTGAATTCCTGAACTCGGTGTCTGTTTGTTGCAAAGCAGAACTGGGCTGGGGGTCAGAAGGTGGGTGCACCTGTCCTTTCCCTTCCAGCTGACCTCAGCACTCAGTCCATGGGCAGAGATCAGTCGTGCTGAGCCAAGGCACTGCACTTCCTATCCAGTTCAGCTTTACACCCGCTGTGTGTTGTTTTTTCTTTATTTTACAGAAGATTAATGTTTTAATTAACTTCTATCACTGATCACCAGGGACTTATATAAAACTCAGTTCAGTGGCTTTATAGGGCAGTGAGCTGTTAAAAGGTCACCAGGGCATTCTGGGTGTGAAGCCTCAAGATCCACCACCTGAGACCTAGCTGCCAATCTCCAACCACTCCACTCTGTAGGACACCAGCAAGGTCTGGGGAAACGTTTGACTGCCGGGGACGGAGCAGGGGTGAGGTGAGTACACAGAGTGGCCCAGAAGCAACACAATCCACTCTGTTCAATTAAAGTGTCTACAATAGATTTTGCTTTCAGAAGAAGTAATGGAGGATTTGAGTCCAGATCTTTTATCCCATGGTAAAGGGACTGGCCATTGTTGGGCCACATGCCTTTAATCATACATCATGACAGATTTATACAATAGATATCGCCTGCGCCATCCAGCGGGAACATTCAGTTCCTGAAATTCATAGCTAGCCATTCTGCGGATGAACTGTTGGTTCAGACTGGTTATAAAAACCTTCTGAACAAAAGGTATTCAGGTTCTTCCTTTGATTCTGCCTTTAGATCCACTTTCTCCATTTCAATCCATGTTTCCCACTCGATCCGTGTCTCTCACGCTGTTTGTACGGGAAAGGTCTTGATGAGGGCTTTGTGGTTGATGAAGTCTCCAGCACAGAAGCAGGCCACTACTCCCAACAGGTTGGTGCTGGTGTTCCTGTATGATACAAGCCTCTTCCCACCTCCTTCATCCCAGCCCATCACCATATCATTGTATTCCTTTCTCCTTCCTCTGTGTATCTATCAATGCCATTCACAAAGCACAACTGTAACTCTTGGGAGTGAGCTCCATGTTCTCATTATTCTCTCTGAGAAACAAGCTTCTCTCGAATTTTCAATTGCACTTATGTGACCATCTTATACTTATAATCTCTGAGTCCATTCCCTATCATTCACTAAACCTGCCCTTCCATTACATTGATATCCTTAATTAGCTTTCCATTTTCCAGAGGAGGCATTGATGCTATGCAGAGAAATAATGTGGTTCAGCCCAAGGTTCGATGTTCATAACTGCTCTGGATTTCAGTCCTATCCATGTAGAATTGCATCCCATGATTTGGTTTGCACCTTTTAATGTCTTTGATATCCAGTTGTTACTTGTTGTATTCAGTTACTGCTGCTAATATCAGTTCATTCTCAAATATCTCATTACCAAGGAAGGCAGGTTAGCAATTATGTAACTGGACTGGTAATCAAGCAGACATAAGCTAAAGATACAAGTTCAAATTCCAGCACAGCAGCAGGAGAATTTAAATCCAAACGATGAAGTAAAATCAAAAACAAGCACAGTAATGGAGACCATGTATCTAGTGTGAAAAGTCACAACAAGCCATTCCTGGATTATGAATGCCCAACTTATGGACACCTTACGTACTCTCATAATATTGTTAAATTTGAAAGTCTGATGTATGTACTTACTTTCGTTCCTACGAATGGCAGAACTAGTTTCTCTTGAATTTTCAATTGCATTTATGTTTCAGTTGCATCTCGCTCTCCTCTCTTAGTAATTGTTCTTTCTTATCAGTCTTATGTGCTTTCGATGACATTCATTACAATACTGTGGTGGTACGGTTATCATATTGAGTAAGTATTTTCTGACGTATGGATAAAATTGACTTATTAACATCTGTAAAAACAGAACTGTTCTTTACCGAGCGACAGCCTGTGTTGCCTCTTGGGGAAGGAAGCCTGCTGTTCGTTCCTCTGGCAGGCCTATATGTGACTCCAGGCCCACTGCTCTTTCAGCTGCCCTCTGAAAGACCTAACAAGGAACCAAATTGCTGAGACACCCTGTCCAGCAATGGTGCAGCCTGCCACCACCTTGGGGGCAATAAAAGATGGCGAATAAATGCTGGTCCCACCGGTGAGGACCATATCACATGCGAGAAGAAAAAAATAAGAAAACCCTATGGACTCAAACATGACATGCGTTTTGAACTTTCATGGTGGGGACTGGTACCAAAGGGTCTTGGTATTGGTTTATTATTGTCACTTGTACTGAGGTACAGTGAAAAGCTTGTCTTACAAACCGATCATACAGGTCAATTTCATTACACAGTGCTGTTACGTCGAGTTAGTACAGAGTGCATTGATGTAGTACAGGCAAAAACAATAACAGTACAGAGTAAAGTGTCACAGCTACAGAGAAGGTGCAGTGCAATAAGGTGCAAGGTCACAACAAGGTAGATCGTGAGGTCAGAGTCCACCTCATCGTATAAGGGAACCATTCAATAGTCTTATCACAGTGGGGTAGAAGCTGTCTGGTGGTACGTGCCCTCAGGCTTCCATATCTCCTACCCAATGGAAGAGGAAAGAAGAGAGAATGTCCTGGGTGGGTGGGGTCTTTGATTATGTTGGCTGCTTCGCCAAGACAATGAGAGGTAAAGACAGAGCCCAAGGAGGGGAGGCTGGTGCCTGTGATGCGCTGGGCTGTGTCCTCAACTCTCTGCAGTTTCTTGCAGTCCTGGGCAGAGCAGTTGCCGTACCAAGCCGTGATACATGGTGTCAGAGTCAGAGCAGCCCACCCTAAAGAAAGCAATGACTTTCTACTGATTTAAAATCTCACTCTTTATCCTGATTTCTAATGAACGACTTGGTCCCTATGGGTGACTATTAAAACGGTGCATGTGTATTGATGTCATTGATTTATGAATCATATGCCAGATAGACTGTACTAATCCATTTCCTCTGTGGAATATAGTCTTTGTTCTTCTGCCTCAGTTAACTTGACAGCAATAACTTTGATCATTTTTTTGTTAAAAATTGTGTTATTTTTGGCTCCCTTACAGTCCCTGCTGGTTACTGTCAGATACCAAATAGTAAATTATAGGGATTTCAGGTTGCCCTGACGTTAAAGTGCTTCCTATGGTTTTTTTTGTGAGATTTTATCAGAAAACAGAAAAGAATGTGTTGGTAAGGAGGAAAAGATTAATCAGAGCTGTGGGTGCCACAGAAACCCAGTTCATCAGCACCATCTCAACATTTGACCAAACATCTCCTCTGATCAGAAAAATGAACATTACTGTCCTCTAGTGGGTGAGAGAGGCAACTACTCTCTCGACCCAAAATACTCTCAATCTCTTTTCCCATGTCCTCTGTGCTATTTACAATGTAAAGAAAAATATTTTTTCTTCCCCAAATACTGTACATTCCTCTGAAGTGTGGTGCTGTTTCTCACAGTCCTTTTCTTACAAAGTGCTTTTCTAAGAATATACAGTTTAAAGAGGTGTTGTCTTTCTTGAAAAGGAAGAGGCAAAGATTTATTGTGGGAGTTGTAGGACGGAAGCAGGGGGGGAAGAGGGAGGGAGAAACTGGTTGTTCTTTCAGAGTCAGTAGAAGTCCACCGGCGAATGCTGCCAACAGGTGCATTCCAGGGT
Organism: Pristis pectinata; assembly: GCF_009764475.1. Lineage (NCBI taxonomy): Eukaryota > Metazoa > Chordata > Chondrichthyes > Rhinopristiformes > Pristidae > Pristis > Pristis pectinata. The sequence continues at coordinate 7,377,759 of NC_067429.1, forward strand.
GCAGGAGTATGTGTTGAGGAATGCACTAAAGCTTGGTGCACCCACCACAGAGACACTGTGAGGAAGGACTACAACCTGGAGTCCTGCCACCATTGGACGCTGAGGGGCTGGACCCTGTGTAACAGCCCCTCAAACACTTCACAAATACATTGTAAACATGAATGGCATGGACACATTGCAAGAGAATGTATTGAATTGAAGGTCCAATAAAGATAGAGAAAGACGTGTCCCAATTGTATTTAGAGACACAAGAGACTGCTGATGCTGCAAATCTGGAACAACAAACAGGATGCTGGAGGAACTCAACGGGTCAGGCAGCATTTATGGAGGGAATGGACAATCGACATTTTGGGTCGAGCCAGACCTGATGAAGAGTCTGTTTCCCTCCATAGATGCTGCCTGACCCCCTGGGTTCCTCTAGCATCTTGTCTGTTGCTCCCAGTTGCATTTACTGTATATACAGGCAGTCCCAGGATTATGTAAAGGTTCTGTTCCTGAGAACTGCCTGTACATGGATAGCAAAGGTTCAGAGGGAAACGGTCAGGCAAATGGAACTAGTTTAAGTGGACATCTTGGTCGGCATAGATGAGTTTGGACAAGGCCTGTTCCAGTGCTGTATGACGCTATGGCTCTGTGATGGTATGTAAGCCAATTTCTCCACAGGTCAGAAACACCTGTTTGTTATAGATACCCACATTATATTGCTCTATGTACATTTGCAATAATTCTTTTATTTCATTGAATAATCACCCTAACATATTTAACCTAATGGGTAATATATACTGTATCCAGTCACTAATGAATGCCATGAAACTTTTTATTATTACTATTACTAGCTTGAAAAATGTTTCAAAAAGGTATGGAAGAAATTGAGTAAAGTTGAATTTCTGTTAGTCAGGTCATTCATAACCTGGGGAGCCCCCTGTATTATGAATGAAGTGGGCGAAAAATTGCCATCAGAATTTGACGATTGACTGGAACTTCTCAATTTCAGTGCAGTGACGTTACCACGCTGGGTGACAGGGACACCTTGCAGTGACTGCAATGCCCAAAGCAACATGAGGGAGATCCCTGCTGCACTGTTTCCCTTCCCTCAGGAAGTTGTAGGATCGACTCCCGGTCGTGACAGTGGTGAGGGAGTGCTGCGCTGCTGGAGGGGCATCTTTTCAAACCAGACGACGAACCTGTCTGCTCTCTCAGCTGGGCGTTAAAAACCCCAATGAATTCAATCGAAGGAGACTTCCCCTTAGGCCTTTGGCTGACATTCTCCCTTCAAGCAATATCACTGAGGCTGATTCTTTGGTCATTTGCTGTTTGTGGGATCGTCCTGTGCACACATTGGCCATCATATTTGCCACATTGGAATTTTAACTGAAGTTTAGAACATTGGAAATGGTCACTCAAACCTAAAATCTCAATCAGATGAGGGCTGGTACAGTTCTTCCAACCATCTTGGCTTCGTAACTCCTTAATTAACCAAAAAAATTCACTAATGTAGCTATAAGATACTTCTAAGTGTTTTAGCGGTTATGAAAAGAAGGACATAAATTGGTTTGTTCTTTGATTAAACTGGTCCCAAACAGTCACCAGACAGACTTAATGCCATGATGAAAAACACTATGATGCTGGAGGAACTCAGCAGGCCAGGCAGCATCTGTGGAGAAAAGCAGGCAGTCAATGTTCGGGTCGGGACCCTTCTTCAGGTTGCTGCCTGGCCTGCTGAGTTCCTCCAGCATCATAGTGTTTTTCGTCTAGATTCCAGCATCTGCAGTCCTTTGTTTCTCTAGGCTTTAATGCCACTGCTCAACAAGAAATGAATATTTCACCTAACCCATTCTGATTCACATTGTTCAATGTTTCTGTGCAATGTTCTCAAATTCAGTCCCTCAAATTGCTCCCTCTACTCTCATCAGCAGTCCTGACTCTGCATCCTCCTCTTGTACATTTGGACATGACCTCACTATAAAGGAATGAACTGGCTGAAGAAAACGAAAACCTAAATGTCAATGAGATGGAATTAGAAGAACTGCTCACGGCCAATTTTATGCTGATCTTCAAACATAACCCAAGTGTGGAAAGGACAAGAGTCACTATCAGAGTGCTGGGCTTCTCAATGAGAACAATGGGTAACCTATGAGGCCAAAAGCTCTTCTAGAAAATTCCAGGAGATAAATCTGCAGACAGCAATGTGCCAGGGTCCCTTCAATCCTGCCTCCTGCACACGTGGGCAAAATTAGATTCTGCACTTCTCTCTGTGACTGATATCCCGCAGAGAATCAGATTAGCATTTAAATCTCTGATGTTTTCTTTATGTTCTGGTGTTGGAAAGTCTGTGACTGTCATTGATCATTGATGTTGAGAGGCTCTCTATAACGCATGCCAAAATAGCCCAATTATTCCAGGCACAGTCAGTCAGGTATTAACCCACTGCGTACTTTATTTAAGGTGTGCAATGGTGGTCTTACTTAGTAATCTAAAGATTACAGGGACATTTTACTGTCTTCAGAGATGGCCAAGGGGTGTTGGGTGATTAGGGTAGTGTCAGCTGGCTCAGCGAGCAGCCTTGGAGTTACGAGGCTGTGGGTTCAAATCCCACTTCGGGGTCTCGGTCTGACATTCCCATCCAACCACCTTATTGAAGGAGCTTCCATCTGGATGAAATGTCAAACTGGGGCACTGGTTGCTCTGAAGAAAAAACATCAGCCACTGTATTAGGGACAGTAATAGAGTCATAGAGTGATACAGCATCGAAACGGGCCCTTCGGCCCATCACGCCCATGCCAACCTTTTTGCCCATCTACACTAATTCCTCTTACCCGCATTAGAACTGTATCCTTCTTTGACTTGCCTAGCTAAGTGTCTGTATAAATGCCTCTTAAACTTAGTAATTGTATCTGACCATTGAGATGTCCATTGATCAAGAGCAGGAGGCCCTTTAACATCCGGCTGTGAGGGGAGACATGTCTGGCATCTGCTTCAACAAGAGGCATGTCCGGCAGTGCCGCACTCCCTCACCACTGCCTTTGGGTTTCAGTGACGACTGGGAGTTGACCAAGTGACATTTAGAGGTGGAGGTGAAAGCGAAGGGTGATCTTACTTGTGTATCTTTGGGCCTTGCACTCACTGCAGAACTTCCCTATCACTCTGCATGGCAATAGAACCACACTGAAAGTGGCCAGGCACTCATCAAACCATGATGGAAAGAGCAGTCAGTGAGGAATTAAGGACAAAGGCAGAAGTCCTTGGCCTGAAAATGAGATCAGTCAACGTTGATTAAAAGGTCCCACGGTGCCACTTGACGAAGAGCTCTGACCGCTTTTGGGTCCCTCAAACATCACCAGCAGAAATGGACCATTGTTGTTTGAGAGACCTTGCCATGGGCCAATAGGAACATGCTACGGTCACCTAATGCACTTCACTGTCTGTAAAACATGAAAGGTCTTGAAAAGATCCAAGTCTGGACATTTTGCGTCTGTACTTTCCTAGTTATTCTAATGTGGGATCTTCCTGTGCCTTATCGGCCAGTGGGTGGAACTACAGAGGGACCAGAGGCTGTTTAGAAATTTTATTACTGGAGATATTTGAACTCTTGATATCCGGGGATTTGCCTCAAGGGCAACATTGGACATGATTGACAACCACCTTCCTTGGTTCATGATGTGCACCACACAACATTAGTGTTGCCTTCCATCTCCAATTAAAATAGAGGAAATTCTTTATTAATTCTCCACAATTAGTAAATTATAATCAAAAGGTGCTAGTTTCAGAGGAACAGTTCCCGAGACTTTCCTGGTGGGCATTAGTAATGAGAAAGGTAAACTAGAATATAGAACATAAATCAGTGTATCACAGGAACAAACCCTTTGGCCCACAACGTGTGTGTGGACCAGTATGCCAAATTAAACTAATCCCATCTCCCTGCACATGGTCTTCCTTCCTTCATTCCCTGTCTGTCTAAATGCCTCTTAATCATTGGTATCGTATTTGTTTCCACCACTTTCCCAGGCAGCAAATAACAGGCACCTACCATTCTTTGTGTAAAAAAACTTGCCTCGTAAACCTCCTTTAAACTTTCCCCCCCTCCCAACTTAAAGCTATGCCCTTTAATCTTGAGTTTCTCTTGGGTTCTTGCTCTTCTCTTGAGAAGTTGAAGATCAGCCCTAAATTGTTAGTGGTAGAATCCTAGAGTCATAGAGAGCTAAACACCGAAACAGGCCCTTTCGCCCACCAATCAGCATCGGCTATCAAGCGCTCATTTACACCAATCATGCACTGATCTCATTCTCTTTTTCACACATTCCCATCAACCTCTCTAGATTCTACCACACACTCACACACTAGGGGCAATTTACAGTGTCCAATTTACCTACCCACCTACGTATTGTTGGAGACACAAGAGATTGCAGATGCTGGAATCTGAAGCAACAAACAATCTTCTGAAGGAACTCAGCAGGTCGAGCAGCATCTGTAGGGGGAAAGGAATTGTCGCCGTTTCAGGTCTGATGCAGGTTTTCGACCCAAAAGGTCGACAATTCCTTTCTTTCCACAGATGCTGCTCAGCCCACTGAGTTCCTGCAGCAGATTGTTCATTGCTCCTCATGACTTTGGGATGTGGGAAGAAACCAGAACGCCCGGAGGAACCCACACAGTCACAGGGAGAAAGTGCAAACTGCACAGACAGCACCCGAGGTCAGGATTCAAAGTCAAAGTCGAGATTATTGTCATATGCACAAGTAAACGTGCGTGGGGGCAATGAAAAACTTAATTACAGCAGCATCACAGGCACATTGAACCCGAATCACTGGAGCTGTGAGATAGTGGTTCCAATAGATGCACCACTGTGCCACCACTAGTGCAACTTATTTAGAACATAGAACATTACAGCACAGTACAGGCCCTTCGGCCCACAATGTTGTGCCGACCTTTTATCCTGCTCTAAGATCTATCTAACCCTTCCCTCCCACATAGCCCCCTATTTCTCTATCATTCATGTGTCTATCTAAGAGTCTCTTAAATGTCCCTAATGTATCTGCCCCCACAACCTCTGCCGGCAATGCGTTCCACGCACCCACCACTCTCTGTGTAAAAAACTTACCTCTGACATCCCCCTTATACCTTCCTTCAATCATCTTAAAATTATGTCCCCTCGTGTTAGCCATTGTCGCCCTGGGAAAAAGTCTCTGATGTCCACTCGATCTATGCCTTTTATCATCTTGTACACCTCTATCAAGTCACCTCTTATCCTCCTTTGCTCCAAAGAGAAAAGCCCAAGCTCGTTCAACCTATCCTCATCAGACATGCTTTCCAAGCCAGGCAACATCCTGGTAAATCTCCTCTGCACCCTCTCTAAAGCTTCCACATCCTTCCTATAATGAGGTGACCAGAACTGAACACAATACTCCAAGTGTGGTCTGACCAGAGTTCTATAGAGCTGCAACATTACCTTGCGGCTCTTGAACTCAACTATTTGGCACAAGTTATGCAGCATCATTGTGATGGTTTGCTGACAGTCCCTCATATTAATAGATTTTTCAGGGCATTAACTAGTATTAGAGAAGACAGAAAGAGAGACAAAACAGAATAATTAAGCAAAATGAAAAACACGATGATGCTGGAGGAACTCAGCAGGTCAAGCAGCATCCATGGAGAAAAGCAGGCGGTCAACGTTTCGGGTCTTCAGGACTGAAGATAGGAAAAGGGGAAGCCCAATATATAGGAGGGAAAAGCAGAGCGGTGATAGGTGGACAAAAGAGGGGAGGTGGGGCGGGCACAGGGAGGTGATAGGTAGATGAAGGTAAGAGGTAGTGATAGGCAGGTGCGGGGGAGGAGGGGAGGGCAGATCCACTGGGGGATGGGTCAAAGGTAAGGAGAGAGAGGGGAAAAGGGCTAGGAAAGGGAAGAAGCATGGTGGGTGTGGGGGAGGAGGGTTTGTGGGAAAGCGGGGTGGGGATTACCTAAAGTGGGAGAATTCAAATGTTCATACTGTTAGGCTGCAAGGTTCCAAGATGGAAAATGAGGAGCTGTCCCTCCAGTTTGTACTTGGAATTCTCCTGGCAGTGGAGGAGGCTGAGGACTGACATATCTGTGATAGTGTGGGAGGGGGAGTTGAAGTGACTGGCAACGGGGAGATGCAGATCACAGTTACAGACAGAGCGCAGGTGTTCTACGAACTGGTCACCTAGTCTGCGTTTGATCTCACCAATGTAGAGAAGGCCACGCTTGGAGCACCGAATGCAGTTGATGATATTAAGGGAGGTGCAGGTGAACCTCTGTCTCACTTGAAAGGACTGTTTGGGTCCCTGGATGGAGGCGATGGAGGTGGTGTAAGGGCAGGTGTTGCACCTATGGCGGGGACAGTGGAAAGCCCCCGGGGTGGGAGCGGGATGGGTGGGAGGAGAGGAGTGAAGGAGGGAGTCGCAGAGAGAGCGGTCCCTGCGAAAGGCAGAAAGGGGCGGGGAGGGGAAGATATGCTTGGTGGTGGGGTCCCGTTGGAGATGGCAGAAGTGGCGGAGAATGATGTGTTGGATACGTAGGCTAGCGGGATGAAATGTGAGGACAAGGGGGACTCTATCCCTGTTAGGTCTGGGAGGGGTGGGGGTGAGAGCAGAGGTGCGGGAAATGGCAGAGATACGGGTGCGAGCTCTCTCGACCAGTCAGGGGAAATCCCTGGTTAGAAAAGAAGTTGGACGTCTCAGATGTCCTGGAGTGGAAAGCCTCATCATGGGAGCAGATGCGGCAGAGGAGGAGAGATTGAGAAAAAGGGATCGCGTCCTTGCAAGAGACAGGGTAGGAGGAGCTGTAGTCGAGGTAGCTGTGGGCATCCATGGGTTTGTTGAAGATGTCCTCTAGAATAATTAAGCAATCAGGTGGGTGCATTATTACCTTTCCCTATTATACAAATTTCTTTTTGTTCCTTAATAAACCCCTCAGATCTAACAATAAAGACAACACATCTGAAGCACCAATTGTGCACTGGTTTTCAAATCACTTTGAGGGACAGACATGCTGGTGATATTAAAATTCAGAAGCCTGTCTGACAGAAGAGTTTCCCACCACTGTGATTGTGATCAATGTGAATATTGATCTGTTATCCAATCCATTACATAATGCCGAATGTTCATTTGGTGTGAATCACATTAGCAGTAGGATTTTCCTCTGGCATTTTTCACCCATTCTGCTCTAACGACAGGTTAACCAGCCCACCCTCACTGTTTGTGAGACCTTAACAAATTGCATTCTTGAAGTCAGAAATGTTTGAACTGAAAGGGTGATAAACCAGTTGGATTACACAGTTGAAGTGGGGAGAGGGTGAATTTTCCTTCCGCAATACAACTGCCTCAATAAATTCTTGAGAGCTGTGAAGAAACACAGCAGAAACGAGGCAGTAAAAGACTTCAGTTTTCAGTCTAGTTTGAGTGACAGACATACCGATGAAATTAAAATTCTTAACATGGTAAGTAGTCCCAAAGCACATTGTAGGCTAAAGTAGGCTCTGTGTCAAAGAAAATGTAAGCAAGGGTTTTGTTTTGTGAGTCTCTCTCCAGTGGATAGTGGAAGCTCATTTACTGAGGTAGTTAAGCAAAGGCATGTTGTCCTTTATTGTGAAGGGATTGGATTTGATGAATAGGGAGGTTTTGTTACAGTTGGTACAGAGTGTTAGCAAGGCCACACCTGGAATATTGTGCTGTGCACAGTTTTGCTCCCTTTACCTAAAAGAAAGGATATAGTAGTGTTGGAGACAGTCCAAAAGTGGTTCACCAGGCTAATTTCTGGGATGACAGGCTTGTCCCATCAAGGAAGGTTAGACAGTTTGGAACTGTGGTCCTTGGAGTTTAGAAGAATGAAGGGTGACCGTATTCAAACATGTGAGATCCTAAGGGGGCTTGATAAGATGTTTCCTCGAATGAGAGAGTCACGAATAGGGGAACGTAGCTACAAAATAAGGGGCTGTTCATTTAAAACTGAAAGGGATAGAAATTTATTCTCCGGGTAGTGAATCTCTGGAATTCTTGGCCCCCGAAGGTGGTGGAGACCAGATCATTAGATATATTTAAGGTGGAGATAGATAAATATTTGAAAGATCGAGGAACTGAGGGTTATGGGGAGTTGGCACAGAAGAGGAATTGAGGCCAGTATAGATCAGCCATGCTCAGACTGAATGGTTGGGCAGGTTTGAGGGGTCGAGTGGCCTACTCCTGCTCCTCGTGTTCTTGTGTTCAAGACTGAGGAGGAATGGTTTATGGACAGTAAGGAGGTTGGAGAGGACAGGATCTTAGCAAATGGTGCTGAAGGCTCGCGCAGTGAGACTTGGTGGAGAGTGGATTTTTCCTGTTTGCCCAGCTGATGGTTAACTGTGGAAAGTCAGACCTCATGGCCTGTTTTCTCAGTGCCACAGCTGCTGGATCTTTCCTAATGGCAAGTGCCCTGACCTCGTCTGTGGGTCAGATCTTACTGGTTATCGTCAACAGTTTCAGGGGGAACAGTGTGGTTCTACACAGACAGGCAAGTCTGGGAGTTAGTGTCAGATTTGGGAGGCATTATGTTGGGGAATCACCTCTCGGACTCAGCAGCAGGTCAGGTCCAGCACCGAATCCAAGACACCATTGATTTCATAGAGTCCTAGAGTCATACAGCACGGAAACAGGCCCTTCGGCCTAACTGGTCCACGCTGACCAAGATTCCCATCTAAGTTAGTCCCATTTGCCCGTGTTTGGCCCACATCTCTGTAAAACTTTCCTATCCATGTACCTGTCGAATTGCCTTTTAAATGTTGTTAACGTACCTGCCTCAACCACTTCCTCTGGCAGCTCATTCCATGTACTGACCATCCTCTGGATAAAAGGTTGCCTCTCAGGCTCCTATTAAATATCTCCCCTCTCATCCTAAACCTATGTCCTCTAGCTCTTGATTCCCCAACCCTGTGAAAAAGACTGTGCACATTCACCTACCTATGGAAGTGGTTTATTATTGTCACTTGTACCGAGATACCGTGAAAAACGTGTCCTGCATACCGTTCGTACAGATCAATTCATTACACAGTGTATGGAGGTAGTACAAGATAAAACAATAACAGAATGCAGAATAAAGTGTCAGAGCTACAGAGGAAGTGCAGTGCAGGTAGACAGTAAGGTGCAAGATCATAACGAGGTAGATTCTGATATCAAGGGTTCATCTTATCGTACTAAGGAACTGTTTAATAGTCTTATAACAGCAGGATAGAAGCTGTCCTTGAGCCTGGTGGTACGTGCTTTCAGGCTTTTGTATCTTCTGCCTGATGGGAGAGGAGAGAAGAGAGAATGACCCAGGTAGGTGGGGTCTTTGATTATGCTGGCTGTTTTACCGAGGCAGCGAGAGGTTTAAACAGAGTCCATGGAGAGAGGATGGTTTCCGTGATGAGCTGAGTGGTGTCCACAACTCTCTGGTTTCTTCTGGTCCCGGGCAGAGATGTTGCCATACCAAGCCATGATGCATCCAGATAGGATGCTTTCTATGGTGCATCGATAAAAGTTGGTGAGTGTCAAAGGGGACATGCCAAATTTTTTTAGCCTCCTGAGGAAGTAGAGGTACTGGTGAGCTTTCTTGGCCGTGGCATCTACATGGTTGGACCAGGACAGGCTATTGGTGATGTTTGCTCCTAGGAACTCAACCCTCTCGACCTCAGAACCATTGATGTAGACAGGTGCATGTGCATTGCCCCCTTTACTGAAGTCAGTGACCAGCTCTTTTGTTTTGCTGACATTGAGGGAAAGGTTGTTGTTATGGCACCATGTCACTAAGCTCTCTATCTCCTTCCTGTACTCCGACTCATTGTTACTTGAGATAAGGCCTAATATGATGGTATCATCTGCAGACTTACAGATGGAGTTAGAGCAGAATCTGGCCACACAGTCATGAGTGTATAGGGAGTAGAGTAGGGGGCTGAGAATGCAGCCTTGTGGGGCACCAGTGTTGGGAATAATTGTGCTGGAGGTATTGCTGCCTATCCTCACCGATTATGGTCTGTTGGTCAGAAAGTCAAGGATCCAGTTGCAGAGGGATATGCTGAGTCCCAGGTCTCAGAGTTTGGTGAAGAGTTTGCTTGGAATTATAGTATTGAAGGCAGAGCTGTAGTCAATAAACAAGAGTCTAACATAGGTGTTATCACTGTCCAGATGCTCCAGAGATGAGTGTAGGGCCAGGGAGATGGCATCTGCCATAGACCTGTTTCAGCAGTAGGCAAATTGCAGTGGGTCGAGGTTTTCTGGGAAGCTGGAGTTAATGCATGCTATGACCAGCCTCCTTCTATGCCCCTCATAATTTTATACACCTCAATAAGATCACCCCTCATTCTCCTAGGTTCCACTGAATAAAGTCCCAACCTGCTCAACCTCTTTCCATAAGTCCCAGCAACATCCTCGTAAACCTCCTCTGCACTCTTTCCAGCTTAATGGCATCTTTCGTATAGAAGCGTGACCAAAACTGAACACAATATTCCAAGTGTGGCCTCATCATCGTCTTGTAGAACTGCAACATAACATCCCAACTTCTATAATCACTGCCCTGACTGATGAAGGCCAGAATGCCAAAAGCCTTCCTCATTGCCCTATCTACCTGCGATGCCACTTTCAAAGAACCATGTACTTGTACCTGTTGGATCCGGTTATTTTTGAATTTGCAGGTTCTTTCAGGAGTCCAAGAATGAGTTGAAAACAACTTGGTGCTTCACAAAGTTTTACTGGAAAAGTTTAAAACAAAAAAACAGTCACAGAGCACATGGCACTAGCTTTACTACTAGGAGATGAGCCAAGACAGAAGGAACTAAAGATAAGCTAGGGCCGGTGGGGTGAAGTGAGCAAGAGAATGATTAGAGCAAGATAAGCAAGAGAGAGATAGAGGCGAGAGAGAGACAGAGAGATAAGCAAGAGAGAGATTAACAAAAAACTACACCTTTTATACCTGAGGTAAGGGGTACGCCTTAGCTAACAATAATCCAATCAGAAAACCTATTAGATGCCTGTGGCAAAAAACAACCAATGAGAAAACACGTATTCACCTGATGGGCAAACCAATAAGCTAGGAAGCGGCCATTCCTTGTACAGCCACTTGAGGTGTATTAAACACTAGACATGTTAAAAAACACTACTTAAAACAGTCGAATCCAACATACTCCAAGGTCCCTCTGTTTTACAACACTCCCCAGGGCCCTACCGTTCAATGTGAAGGTCCTACAACACCTCGCACTCATGTAAATTAAACTCCGTTTGCCATTCCTTGGCCCACTTACTCAGCTGATCAAGATCCCTCTGTAATTCCTAGTAACCGCTTTCATTGTCTAACTGTCCTGTTCACTATTAAGTGTTCAGATTGCTGGTGTTCAAAGACAAGTCTGAAAAGAATAACGTGACTTAGAGCTGGCCTCTCATTTGAGGGAGTGAATCACATCCTTGCAATAATCTGTCTGGGGTGTTTGAGAACAAGGAAACCATGTGTGCCTGGGACATTCAGACTCGCTACAGCCTTGGAGAAGGTAACTGAGTATCAGAGACACCAGCACCACAGTCTAGGCTGAGGCTGTGGTACTGAGGGAGCGCTGAACTTCTGAAAGTGCCTCATTTTAGAAAAGGTGTTTGAAGAAGATAAGGGGAGCTCTATTGGTGTTCTGGCCAATATTTATCCCTCAGTCAAAACCGATTTTCTAATCATTTTCACATCGCTGTTTGTGGGAGGTTGCTGTGTACAAATTGGCTCCCTTATATCCTACTTTATGATTTCATAAGGCAAGGGATTAGGAGGCAAGAAGACGGAATGTTAACATTAATTTTTAATGCTTTTGTGGTTTATGTGTTTTTAATAACCTTTTTGCTGTTTTCTGCAATGTTAATAGTTTTAAAATCACATTAATTCTGACCTCCCATGTAAGAGCTTAAGGAATATTAGAGGTATTTTAAATTTCTGGGGGCATATGTCACTGAGGACTTTTCCTGGGCAATACACACCTCAGCTGTCATTAAAAGCTTTTAAAAAGCTCGGATAGCTTTTACAGCTGGTTAAGCACTGCCCCAAACTCCCAGCTTTGATTGTTAGGGATTTTGGGGGGGTGCAGCATCCTGATTGCACCTCCAGAGGTGCCATCACCATGAAAATGTGCCTCAGGACTTTGGGATGTGGAGGGTCAGAGCAAAAGGCAAGGTAAATCTGGACAAGGTCCATACAGGCACAGGGAGACTGCCAGGCAAGAGGGGCATGCCTGCAAGGTCTGGCCAGCCGTTTGTCCAGTTACCTCTGTTCTCATCGGTGAACCACATTAACCATTAGAGGCTGTCTGGTAAGTGAGCTTCAAGCAACGTGAAGCAATTGGATGTTGCTCCTTCCAATTTCACGTTCTTTAAAAATATGAAGCTTTCTTTAAACTATTGAGAACTTGCATGAAGGGAGATCAGTTCTATCCATTGTCATTGCTTTGGATCTGCAGGGGGTTCAATAAAATTTATAGATTACTTTAATTTTCCCAATGTTAGAATGTAAGAAATAAAAACAGGAGCTCTCCAGCTTACTCCACCAATCAATGAGATTGCAGCTGATCTAATCTTGGCCTCATCTCCAGTGTCCTGTAAAACCCCGCTAACCCTGCATTGCATTATGGTCTAAAAATCTATTTAGCCCAGTATTTTATATTATTAGTAGCTCAAGATTCACAGCTCTCTGCGATTGAGATTTCCAAAAATTCACAACCCTCTAAGAGTTGAAAATTCCTCTGCCTCTCAGTCAAGTGTCTGACACTCACCCTGAGGATATACCACATGGTTCTAGATTCCGGCAACAGTCCCTAGGTATCCATCTGGTCAAGCCTCTTCAGAATCGCATCTATTTCAGTAAGATCATCTTGTCATTTTTCTAAACTCCAATGATTATAGCCACAACCTGCTCAACCGTTCTTCAAACATCAATTCCTTCAACCCAGGAGTCAAACTAGTGAACCTTCTCTGCACTGCCTTCCATGGAATTATATCACACTGAGGTCAAAACCATAAACAGTACTGCACCAGCAAAAATGAGAATGTGAGAAGAATGCAAGATTAGTGTAAATGGGTGGTTGATGGTTGGTACGGACTCGGTGGGCCGAAGGGCCTGTTTCCTGTGCTGTGTCTCTCAATGAGAACTTCCATTGTGGATCAGAAACCATGTCTCCTTTAGTGGAATCGAACTGAGCTCTAGAGATCAAGAGGTCTCATGTCTGATGCTGGTTTGTGCTTGTCTTGACCCCAGTACCTGAAATTTATCTCAGCGCCTGCATCTACTTTCAATTCAGCAGACGAGAAAAATGCAAAAAAAGTTATATATTTGAGCAGAATGAGGCTGGCAGTTCATAAGCATGGTTGCTATGGATACAAACCATAAAATCAGAGGGTGTGTATTTATTTTCAGGAAGAGATGGTGACTCCCAGCTGACTGCTAACTGGAGTTTAATGAGACTGGATAATGTAGAGTGATGGCAAAAAATGGTTTGTTCATCAATAATCCCTCGAGATTGAGAACTCTTGCTTAAGGTTTGTACACTCATGTTGGCCACCACATTGCTCACAGTCACCTGACTGGAAATCAAACAGGAGAACACAAAGCAGCTAATTTGTCTGTGAACCAGTGAATCTGCAAAACCTGACCTCTGATGATCCATCCACCTCCACCTCCAATCATCAGCTAATAGTAACGCAATACAAATTAATATTCTATTTTTTAGGGAAAAAATTGGGACAGGGAACAGGGAACTGTCGCTATACTTTCCCAATCACAAACCCCTCCTAATATACAACACCCTTGCACCACCTTCCCCCTTCTCTCGCAACCCCTCTGCACAATCCCCTCTTTGACCTACTTGTTCTGCAATCTGTCCAGTGGCAGGAGATAAGATAAGATACTTTACACAGAGAGTGCTGGGTGCTTGGAACACACTGCCGGCAGAGGTCGTGTGGGCAGGTACATAAGCGACATGCAAGATACTCTTAGATAGCCACGTGAATAATAGAGAAATGGGAGGGAAGGGTTTACATTTGGGAGGGAAGGTTTAGATAGATACTAGAGCGCGATAAAATGTCAGCACAACATTGTGGGCTGAAGGGCCTGTACTGTGCTATAGTGTTCTATGTTCTATATTCTAAGATAAGATACCTTTATTAGTCACATGTATATCGAAATACACAGTGAAATGCATCTTTTGCGTAGAGTGTTCTGGGGGCAACCCACAAGTGTTGCCACGCATCCGGCGCCAACATAGCATGCCCGCAACTTCCTAACCTGTACATCTTTGGAATGTGGGAGGAAACCGGAGCACCCAGAGGAAACCTACGCAGACACAGGGAGAACGTACAAACTCCTTACACACGGTGGCCGGAATTGAACCTGGGTCTCTGGCGCTGTAATAGCATTACTCTAACTGCTACACTACCATGCCTGCCCTAAAAGGATAGGGACCTGTAAATAATTGGGCTTTTCAACAGAAGGAGAGTGACTGTGATACAAACACAATCAGGTTGATCAGTAGTGATCATAAAGGAAATCTGGAACTTAAATTTGGAGTAAAAGAGGCTGTGGGATGAGCTTATAGAGGTTTATAAAACCATGGGAGACATAGATAGGATGGATTGTCACAGTCATTTTTTCCCAAAGCAGGGTAGTCTAGAGGGCACAGATTTAAAGTGAGAGGGGAAAAATTTAAAGGGATCTGAGGGGCAACATTTTCACACAGAGGGTGGTGGTTATATGGGATGAGCTGCCTGAGGAGGTGGTGAATGTGGATACAATTACACAGCTTAAAGGACATTTGGACAGGTACATGACAGGAAAGGTTTAGAGGGATATGGGCCAAATGCAGGCATATGGGATTAACTCAGGAAGGCACCTTGGTCAGCATGGATGAGTTAGGCCAAAGGGCCTGTTTCCATGCTGTATAACTCTATGACCCTATAACATTAAGACAAACAACCAGAATGTGAAGCAAAGACAGTAGATCTGTTTTAATACACTAGTAAAACAAATCTGGTGTTAATATTGGAACATTATTTTATGTAATATCATCAATGGTTTCCAGCAGAGTATTAAGTGAAAGTGGAACTAAGTAAGAGCCAGCTCAGTGCCATGGCAACAAGGCAATGTAAGGTTTATCTGGGACAAATGGGTCTATTGGTCTTCTGACAAGAAGTGAGGTGAGCAAATATCTTTGGAATTCTCAACCTCAGAGAGCTGTGGAGGCTCAGTCACTGAATATATTTAAGACTGAGGACAATAAAGAATCAAGGGATATTGGGATTGGTTGGGATGTAGGGTTGAGGTCAAGGGTCAGCCATGATCTTACAGAAATGGTGGAAATGCTTTGGGGGGGTTGTACAACCTTTTCCTGCTTCTATTTCTTATCCTAAATACCCACAGAAACTAGTCTGTTTGGAGAAAAAAGCAGATTTGGTTTCTGGTGTGTGGATCATCCTTATGAACCTGTGGTGTGCGTCGTGCTTTGTGTGACAGCGTAGAACTGGTGGGAGAGGGGCTGTCACTTTCCATTTTGCCACATTCATTTTGGTTGGTCATGATGGAAATCAAAATGAGAAGCAACATGAAGCAGGAACCAATTCTTAACTGGTCTCTGTCTCCGCTGGTCTCTATCTTTGCTCACTCCCGTCTCTGGCAGCCTCCTGCTCTGCTACTCTCTGATCCTGCTACCGCCTGTCTCTGCTGTCCTTTGTCGTCCATGCTTTCCGTCTCTTAGCCTGGTCTGCCACTCTGTCGCCCTGCCGAGCTTTGTACTGACTGCTGGGGCATTTCCTGATTTTAACCATGTAAGTAAAACGTGAACATTTCCACAAGAAAAGCCTTATTTGGTTCCCTCTCAGTATAAAACTTGGAACTAAATTTAACTAGAACATTCTGTAGAAGAAAGAAATAACAAACTAGAAAAATGATTAATATCTCTGCATAGCTGTAGTAAACAACATACCATAATTATACAAAATGCAACCATAATCATAATTTTCCCAGAATAATTCTTGACAAAACATTAAAACTGTACAGTAAGGTTCCCCTGGGGAAATGTGATCATATTAGGCCACAGTTTCAACATGCTGTGTCATTGAGTTACATCAAATACTTTGACAGCAGCAAGTCTTTGGCTGGCACTATCACCCTCGAGTCAGCAGGTTGTGGGTTCAAATCCCACTCCAGAGATTTGAATCCAGAAAGCTGCTGACATCCCAGTGCACTAGTGAGGAAGTACTGGACTGCAGGGTTCCTTTTTTTTATTGAATGATCTAATAAAATAAGGCCAATGTCCCTCTCTGCTCTCTTAGGTGGTTATGGGAAGGCCAGAGGTCTCTCTCCACTGCAAATCACTGAGGTCCATTAGAACTTGGCCAAATGGCCCACTCCTCCCAGGTTACAAATGCCCGTATATATGACCAAGCATCTGGGAGACAGGCTGGATGGATGAGGATGGATTTTCCGGCAGCTGTTGGGCTGCAGGCATCTTCTGCTGAGTGGGAACGGGACACTTCCGCATGCCTTCTCTCCCCATCGAGCCGAGCAGAGCTGAGAGCACTGAGCAGGCTCACGCGCTCACTCACTGAGTCCGTGAGGCCGGCTGGCGGCCGCTCTTCCCGCACCTGCTCGCTCTCCCATCACCGCTGTTTCTGTGATCCTCTCCCATGCATTGTCTTTGTTCAGTTACGAGGAGCCCTGCCATAACCTGAGGTCTGTCTGTACTACATTCCTTCAGAGGTACTCACGCAATTACATTTTTGGTTTGAATACCTTAGAACCCACAGCAGATAAGACCTTTAAGGCTCCAGATTTTTGAGCATCCTTCACAAAATGTGCCACAGAAAACAAGAGTAGTTGTGGGCCATTCAGTGCTTTGAGGCTGTTCTCCCACTCAATATGATCATAGCTGATCACTAAATGTCAGTATCCAGTTCCAGCTTCCTCCCCATATCTCTTGATCCCTCTAGCCCAAAGAAGAGTATCCCAAAGTGCTTCATAGCCAATGAAGAGCACTCAAAGGAGGAAATGTTACAAATTATATACAGCAAGATGCTACAAAAGAAACAATGCATTATCTGTCTTTGAGTAACATCGGTCAAGGGGTGAGTATTGGCCAGGACTCTGGACGAGGGAGGATATTTGAAAAAACACTGCATCTGGGATGTCTGATGGGATTCACCAGCTTTGGTTATGTTATTGGTTAACCACCCCACCTCCCCTAACCCCACCCAGTCAACCACTGTCTCTCCCCTATCTCCAAAATATTTACGCCTAATAAAACAAAATTACTCAAAAAGAATAAAGAATACACTTAACTTGAAGATCCCAGCAATTTTTCTCCCAGACACCTTCCTCTAACTCCTGGACACCCAAGGAAGACTGCAGGTCTCTCTGTATTCAGGACCCACTTGCAGACGAGGAACATTAAAATCCAGCTCAGTGCTGAAGGCCCAGCGTTGCAGGCAGTTAGAGTCTAACGCTGAGTTCTGTGGGTGTTGACTTAATAGAGTAAGGCTCCAATAACGTGACATCCGATTGTTGGGAAATGCTGATGGCTTGGTATTTGGCTCACTCATTAGTCCGGTCCATGAGCCAGGGGTCCAGAGTGGGAGGGGTGTGTCCAGAGACACGGTCAGGGTCTGGAACACCACGATTCAGGAGTGTGGGTAGGTTTGTGGGTGGAGGCAGGATCCGCAATGCGTGAATATTTCCCGTCCCTTTAAACTCTCCAAGTTCACTAGAAAATTTGTTATAGTACTGTGCAACAGAACAATAAAAGTGAAATATTTATTAATAGGAGAAACATCCAATAGTCCAGAAAATCTGCTCATCTGGCACCACCAAAGTCCCAGTGGCGCCGGATTATTGAAGTTGTATTGTACAATTTCACACAATGATCCACGTACCGATTTGTTCAGCAACCCCTTCCAGCTTGGTATTAGTATTGGTTTATTATTGCCATGTGTATTGAGATACAGTGAAAAGCTTTGTTTTGTGTGCCATCCAGACAGATCATGCCTTAAGTAATTACATTGAGGTAGTAAAAAGAAAACAGAATGCAGAACATAGCGTTACAGAGAAAGTGCACTGCAGGTGGACAAGTAAAGTGCAAGGGCCACGATGAGGTAGATTGGGAGATCTCTATCTTGCAAGCTGATTAGAATTTCCTGTCCAGGTAGTTGCCTTATTCCAACATTAGCTTTTTGCTCTACTTCAGGTTACACTATAATCTTTAGGCCATTCTGTTGTTTTGCCTCATCGCTGTATTTATTGTTGTATCTATTATTACCACGTATACTGTTTACTCTGTGACCACGCATGCAAGGGATTTCATTGCACCCTGGTGTAAATGACAGGAAACTAATCTGAATTTGAATCTGACAAGTGTCCTTAAATTCACACAGTCCAACTGAGATACCAAGACAGGAACCGTAACATGATTAAGAAAAAAAATGTGGAACTTTGCATCAATTTTCACTTCACCACAAGATGTAATTACTTAGACACATAGGTCAACATCACCACTAATTGATTAACTAGTTACTTATCTCATCTTTATTTGTGGGAATTTATATTGCACAGATTTATTGTCAAGCATGACTGCAAAACAAGTAACTGTACTTGCTGGCTGTGCAGTATTTTGGGATGCCCCGATAAATAAAAAGCACAAGAGCACAAGGAAGTAGGAGGCAGATGGGATTAGTTTCGATTGGCATCATGGTCAGCACAGGGCCTGATCCTGTGCTGTACTATGTTCTAGGAGAAGGAGTAGGCCACCTGGTCCCTCAATCCTGCCCCACCATTAAAAATATGATTATGGGTGATCTACCCCAGACCTCAACTCCTTCTCTGTGCCAGATCCCATAGCCCTTAATTCCCCAATCATTCAAAAATCTATCTATCTCCATTTAACTACTTATAATGATCTAGCCTCCACACTCTCTGGGGCAGAGAGATTCTCTACCCTCTTTGAGGAGGAACTTCTACGTACCTCCATTTTAGAGGACTGCTCCTTATTTTGAAACTACATCCCTTCATTGTGGACTCTTCCACTGGTGAAAAAGCTTACATAAAATGTTCTTTTTATCTTATCTTGAAACACAAGAGCATTTTTTTGCGGAGAGTATTGATTTTCTTGTGTATTTATTGGAATTGTAGGAGGCATGAATCATTCTTTTTGCTTCTTCCCAGCTCTTAATCAATTCACAGCCCAAACAGAGAGGGCTGCAAAATCGGGATGTGGCTGTGGTCAGGGGACAATGTCACCATAAGAGCCAGTTTATGCACACAAGATCTACTTTAAGTTTGCCCAATTTCAAAGAGGTCCCCAGTAGTTGTGGGAGGCTGTTGTAGGGTTAACATATCGTTAATGTTGCTTCTCTGAGTTCCAGCTCTAGTGTTCAATCCTGTTTGAATGGAGTTTGGATAATTCCAAGCCAGATAGTGTCACAGGTAGACAAGGTGATGAAGAAGGTTTTTGCATGCTGGCCTTCATCAGTCGGGGCAATGAGCTTAGAAATTGGGATGTTATGTCACATGACATTGGTGAGGCTTTTTGTTCCGTTTTAGTCACCCTGCTATAGGAAAGATGCCATTAAGTTGGAAAGAGTGCAGAGGAGATTTACAAGGATGTTGCCGGGACTCAAGGAACTGGGTTATAGGGAGAAGTTGGACAGACTAGGACTTTATTCCTTTGAGCGTAGGAGACTGAAGGATAATCTTAAAGAGCTGTATAAAATCATGAGGGGCATAGAAAGGGTGAATACGTAGTCTTTTTCCCACAGTTGGGGAATCAAGAACTAGAAGGCATAGGTTTAAGGTGGGAGGGGAAAGATTTAATAGGAACCTGAGGGGCAACTTTTTCCACACAGAAATCTATATGGAACAAGCTGCCAGAGGAAGTGGTTGAGACAGGTACAATACCAGCATTTAAAAGGCATTTGGGCAGGTACATGGATAGGAAAAGTTTAGAGGGGTATAGGTCAAACACTGGCAAATGGGACTAGCTTAGGTGGGTATCTTGGTTGGTATAGACCATTTGGGCTGAAGGGCCTGTTCCCATGCAGTATGAATCTATGACTCTATGCTCTGGTTTCCAAAGGTGTGATGGTAGGTTAATTGGCTGCTGTAACTTACCCCTTCCTGTAGGAAAGTGGTCAAAGAAAAAAAGGGGAGCTGTTGGGTAAAAGAGAGAGAAATAAGGTATGGGAATAGACTGAGGGGATTGCATGAATCTTATGGGCTAAATGGCCTCCTTCTGTGCTCTACTAAGTGAGGTCACAGAATCGTAAAACTGTACAGCACAAAAATGGACCTTTTGGCCCACCTTGCCCACACCAACCATGATGCCTATCAACACTAATTCCATTTGCTCACATTAGACTTTCCTATCCAAGTACCTATCCAACTGCCTTTTAAAATTCTAATTGTATCTGCCTCCATCACCTCCTCTGGCAGCTCATTCCAAATGTCCACCACCCTTTGTGTGAAAAACTTACCCCTCAGATTTCCTTTAAATTTATCTCCTCTCATCTTCAACCTGTGCCCTCTAGTTCCAAACTCCACTGCCCTGGGAAAATGATTCCAACCATCTATCCTGTCTCTGCCCCTCACAATGTTATAAACCTCTATAAGGTCACCCCTCAGCCTCCTAAATTCTAGGGAGAATAAACCCAGCCTGTCCGATCTCTCCTTATAACTACAGCCCTCCATGGAGGGTTATGGGCTGTGGAGGAGGGAAGTGTTAGATTGATCATGGAGTAGGTTTATATAAATTGGCACAACATCGTGGGCCAAAGGGCCCAGACTGTGCTCTACTGTTCTATGTTCTATGTTCCATTCCAGGTAACACCCTGGTGAATCTCTTCTGCACTCCCTCTATTGCTGCCATATCCTTTCCGTGGTGTGGTGACCAGAAATGTACACAATACTTTAAGTGCGGTCAATCCAATGTGGTCATTTCAGTTGGATTATGAAAGGATTTTGGAAGGATAGATTGAAAGAAATCTACTTCAGAAACTTTTCTTTCTTTCACCATGAGTTTCACCCAGGACTGCAGCCACAACCCATCCAAATCCTTCAAACTAAAATAAGTTCTTGCATGTATATAGTGCCTGTCACATCCTCCAGGATCTGAATAAAATGGGTGGCACAGTAGCACAGCTAGTAGATCTCTGGGTCTGTCTGTGTGGAGTTTGTACGTTCTTCCTGTGATTGTGTGGGTTTCCTCTGGGTGCTTCAGTTTCCTCCCACATCCCAAAGAAGAGTTGGTAGGTTAATTGGTGACTGTAAATTACTATTAAGTGTAGCTTAGTGGTAAAAGGAATCAAAAGGGTGTTGTTCATAATGAGAGAAAGAATAGGTTGCAGGGATACAGGGAAATAAGAGGGGGAATGGGACTTATGGAATTGCTTCTCCAGGAGCTGGCATGGACTTGATGGGCTGAATGGTCTTCATTTGTGTTATCATAACATAAGGAGTGCCAGCATTGCCAGACGCTCACTTCCTGCAAATGAATAAGTTAAACATATTGTCAGTAAAGTGGAGTCATGAGCCCAGTTTTCCCCACCACCTCTCCCAACCCCAGCCCTATCAGAGAGAGACACACACAAGAGACCGCACATGCTGGAATCTGGAGCAACAAATAATCTGCTGGAGGAACTCAGTGGGTCGAGCAGCATCTGTGGGGGGGGGGGGGGGAAGGAAGTCAATGTTTCAGGTTCTATCTGCCATACACCTCTCCCCCAATGGTTCCCATTCTCACCTTATCAGATTCCAACACTGGCAGCCCTTTGTGTTCCTGCTTATCTCCTTCCAGCAGCTGTCTCCAACCTTCACCCTCCTTCTCTCCACCTTGCTCCTTCTGCCTCTCACTTATTTTCTCTTGGTCTGCCTCCATCTATCATCCACCTGCCACTGTCTCCCAACTCCACCCCTCCCCTCTCCTTCCCTCCCTGGTACAACCTGCTTGTCATCTTTCACCCCTCCTCAGTCCACCAGTCACCTCAGACTCCTGCCTCACCACTCCCCCCTGCCCTCGTTATACCGGCCACCTTCCCTCTCCACTCTCAGTCCTGATGCAGCGCTTCAACCTGAAACGTCAGCAATTCCTTTCCTACCCCAGATGCTGCTCAACCTGTTGAGTTCCTCCAGCAGGCAGTTTTTTGCCCCAGCCCTATCAGTCTTCCCCACTGGCACTTACCCCCATCAGCGTGCCCACATTGGTACAAGAGGGATCAGCCTAAACACTTCCCCCCTGCTCTTGCCAGTCGCAGTTACCTCTTGCCATTTTTCTGCTGTGAAAATCATGGGTCAATGACAGTAACTTCCTTACCCATACGAATGTGGGCAATGCCCTCCTAGAGAACTAGTTGCTGAAGTTGACGCTGAGCTTGTACCAAGCAGCGTGGGAGGGCAAATTCATAGTTTTGCTGACTTTGTTTTCTAATCTGTTTAAATTTATATGCAGAAGCACCTTTTATCCAGGCAGATTATTAAATTTATGACATTCAGCTCCAAATTCTTCATTTTACCTGTCACTGCCAAGTATTCGAGCTACATTAAGACCCAAAGTTGAGTTGGTATTCCTGCTGTTTATTAAAAAAAAAGAACGTTGTATTAGGTAAACCTCATGAGAATAAAGATATTAGTTGGTTAAATCTCTTTAAAAGGTACCAGAATTAATGAAACCTCTGATGCTTCTGGCATTTTAATATCTAAACCATGAATACTGAGGCAAACAGTTTACATTTCTCTGAAGAGATTTTATAGAACTTTTTCTTTAATAATCCAGTTCTACAGATTAGCAGTTTCAACAACATTCCCGTCTTTCCTATCTGTTTGGGGATCATGTTTGATAACCAACAATGATCCCTCCTACTACCACTGTAAGCAAGGCAAACACCCCCCCTTAGTTGGCGTTTAATTTTAGACTCTACCTTGGATATATTTTTAATTAACTCCACAGTGCTGAATTCGCCCCGATGGAGGAGCCTGGTGGGGTTTAAGACTTTGCCGTGGCAGCGCCGATGTCCTGGGACATACAGGTAGGAAGAGAAGGCTCTTCTCCACCTCCAAAGACTGAGAGCGATCAATGTCAAATGAGCTGTGGGCAGTCTGAACCCGATATCTGTAAGGGGTTTAAATCCACAGCACAATCAGCTCACATACATTGTAAAACTCCGATAATCTGGCACCCTTGGGACTTTAGTTGTGTTGATTGGTGAATTTTCTGGACTGTTTGAGGTTGTTCTATTTATACCCCAACACATTTTTAATTCACGATTTTTTAGATGCTACAATAAATGTTCCAGTAAACCAGGTAAGGTGAAAGGGAGTACAGAAACTGGGGCCCTGGGGAGTGGATGGGGAGGGAAGAAATCAGGGCCCCAGTGAGTGGAAAGGGAGCATGGGAACCAGGGCCTGGATGATTGAGAAGGGAGAGCGGCAAATGTTATCCAGTGAGCCAGATGCTGAACTATCAGGATTTCCAAGCAGCGGATTATCGGGATTGTACTGTACATGGCTATGGCCAAGGAAATGATTATCCCAGGACAAGATAAGGCCATTGCTCTTGGGGAGTGCTGACATCTCCAATCTCCAAAAATACCAGAAGCCTGACAGGGTGGTTTATGGTTGTGAGGCCTTTCTTGGCAGGCCTCTGTTAACTGAAGCACTTCTGCTTCTGAATCAGACTGCTGTGGATTCATCCAAGTTCTGAGACTTGGGTGCAAACTTCTAGGCTGACACTCCAGTGCAGTGCTGAGGGAATGCTGCACTGTTGGAGGAGCTGCCTTTTAGATAAGATGAGGCCTCTTGTACCCTGACAGGTGGATGTAAGAGATCCCATATTATAATTACAAAGAAAAGCAGATATGGGTTGCTAATTAACCATCTGAAATTGCCTTTAGTATAGTTGAGTGGCAGAATCTGGGGGCAGATGATAAGAATAAAAATGGAATCAATGTAGGATCAATGTAAATGGGCGGTTGGTGGTTGGCATGGACTCTGTGGGCTGAAAGGCCTGTTTCCGTGCTGTATCTCTCTAAGACTCTATGACCTTATTTATCCCTGATATCCTCAACCCATGCTTGGAAACACATAATATGGTCATTATTATATTGCATTTTGTGGGATCTTTCTATGTGTAACACGGCCTCAGTGATTTGCTTTCAAATGTGCCTGATACTACAGATGCTGGAATCTGGAGCAAGAAACGTCCCGAAAACGTCAACTGTCCACTTCCTTCTTCAGATGTTGCTTGATCTGTTGAGTTCCTCCAGCAGTTTGTTTTTTTGATGATGACTACTTGGCTTAGATTCTACACTAATTATTGGGAAAAGTAAAGTAAGAAAAAAGGCATTGACACTTCCCTGGTGTCTTGCATGACCTCAGTATGACCCAAGAACTCAGCAGATCAGGCAACATCTGAAGAGATAAATGGATAGTTGACATTTCGGGATGTTTCTTGCTCCAGATTCCAGCATCTGCAGTATTTTGTGTCTCCAAGTCTTCAGAAAAATTGGCCAGATGAATATCTCTGCTGTGGTCACTGATAGCCCAGAGCAGACACAAGACCATGCAAGATTGTGATTGATGCATCTAATTGGGCAAACTAAATAAGAAGCACGTCTTACACCTGAGGATCAGTGTGGGCTTCCAAATGGAGATGAGTGACCAGGGGAAATTCTAACATACAGATTAGGAATGTTCCAGGATCTATCCCTCATTTTCACTGTTATTTGATCTCAGGTGTGACAGAGAATAGATGGTTGTTGTCTCTGGGAAAGTCAGCCAGTGTCCCTGCTCCCGATCATCATATGGTGACCCCTTGTTACCACATGAAATGTGATCTAAATTAGGCTGCATCTCTTTTACTGCTCTCCCAAGATGTATAACTGAGTGAGGCAGAGGAGAGGACCTCGGTTGCCTGTCCACAGCTGCCTGGAAATCAAGTCACTGGGAGCCTACAAGTCAACTATTTCTGGAGTGGATTCACAGCTCTCGTAAACTCGGCTGGGCCTTTGTGCCAATGCCATGACCTCCACATCACTCCTCCAAAAGTTGATTCAACCCTTGGAACGTTACTTGAGAAATTAGGTGACATTGTTCCTAAGAGAGCCCATCATGGCTGCTGCCAGGGCAACCATGTTTCCATCGCACTATTGGACCGGTGACAGTACTAGTTCAAGGTGGTGTCCTGGGACATAACCAACCCACCACTGGGATACCCACTTAGGCAAGTCGGTTTTAATTTTTGGGCCAACATCTGCCCCACCAACTCCAGAACCTTTTCCAACATCCTAAATTCCCGGCCAAGCCTTGCCCCAGTCTCATGTCAAACCCACCTTCCTCCAGGCTTTGGCCTTCATCTCTCTCCATGACCCCACCCAACTCTCCACACCCAGACTCACCCCATGTCCTCCCTATGATTCATTGGAGAATGTGTAATGGGCAACCAGTAACGCCATGTCTTGGGTGTCCTCCTCACTTAACCAGTTGGTGTCCTGCACCATGAACATTCAGCCCCACCTTAAAGACCCAGATGAGAAACGGTGCTGGAGGAATAAATGTAATGTAAGCTAATAGGGCAGTGTAGCGGTCAGCGTAAGGCTATTACAGTACCAGCAACCCGGGATCAATTCCAGCCGCTGTCCGTAAGGAGTTTGTACGTTCTCCCCGTGTCTGCATGGGTTTCCTCCAGGTGCTCCGGTTTCCTCCCACATTCCAAAGACGCACGGGTTAGGAAGTTGTGGGCATGCTATGATGGCACCGGAAGCGTGGCAACACTCGCGGGCTGCCCCCAGAACACTCTAAACAAAAGATGCATTTCACTGTGTGTTTTGATGTACATGTGACTAATAAAGAAATCTTAATAACTCCCAGGACCTGAAAATCAACATCCCAAAGCACCAAAGGAGGAAACTATGCAAATAACTGATCACAGGATGCCATCTTCCACGATCCCATAAATTATTCCCATGCCAGTGTTTAAATCCTCCATGGCCTTTCATCTCCGTATCTTTGCAATCTCCTCCAGTCATACCACTTCTCCAGAATCCCTCACCCAACTTCTGACCTCTGGTGCATTTAAGCTGCACTAGGATTCCCAACCCTTCCTGAATATCCCCAAGTCTCCAGGAATTAAAGAGCAATCCCATGGATCATAGACCTCAAGAAGGCAATATCCATCATCAAAGATCTCCACCATCTGGGCCATGCCATTTCTTCGCAGCTACCATCGGGCAGGAGGTACAGAAGCCTGAAGTCTCACACCACCAGGTTCAAGAACAATTACTTCCCTTCAACCATTTGGCCAGCAAAACCCCAATCACTATAGTTTAGCAACACTATGACCACTTAGATCACTTTGCACAGCAATGGACATATTTTATTCTAATTGTGTTCTTCCTTGTAAAAAAAAATGCATAATTTATGTTTAATTTATTCTTTCTTGTGAATGCTGCTTATATGATGCTATGTGCCTGTGATGCTGCTGCAAGTAAGTTTTTCATTGCACCTGTACACACATGCACTTGTGCAGATGACAATAAACTCCACTTTGACTTTGCCTGTTTAATGTATGGTTGTGTAGCGCCTACAGCACTAAAACAGGCCATTCAGCCCAAGTCATCTATGATGCCACATGGGTTCCCTTCAACTTAATACCTCTCACTCTACTGACAAGTTCTTCTATTTATATCTTGCTCATCAAGCTAAGAGACCTCAACTTTCTTTGTGATAGTGCTGGATCAGCTTTTAATGAAGAAGTTGTCCTCGATGTCCTATTGGATTTATTGTTGACTAGTTATGCTCCCTGCCCACCCCAGATCTCACCCACAATTGAAAAGATTTGATCAATCAGTTGTTCAGATATTGGAGATGTGGAAGTAGAGAACTTGACTGAGTAGTGCAGTGGGTTATGAATAGTCATGTATTGAAACCTCCATGAAGATATGTAACCAGGGTAGGGCTCCCTACTATCAGTGGTGCCCTCTCACATTCACTAAGCTGGGAAGGGCTGTTGATGGGAAATGAGGAACTTCAGGAAAGGACAAGAGGAGGAAGCATAAATTATGCTCGAAGCTGTCTGTAAAATCAGCTATCATCATTAAAATGGTACAGTGTTGAATATTTGTTTCTGAATTTTTGTCAGTAAGGGTAGCTGCGTTTAGTTTGTAGCTGTGCAATATCTCCTGAGGAATGAAATCAGCAGGAAGGGTTCCTGAGCTGAAGCATTTACTGTTTCCTCTTTCCACAGATGTTGCCTGACTAGCTGAGTTCTTCCAGTATGTCTGGTTTTGTTTCAGATTCCAGCGTCTGTAGTTTTATTTGTTTTTAGGGACAGTGGAGGCTGTGGAGGACAGTGGAGGAACAAAACCCAGAGTTATACAAGGTGTATGGCACAGGACATCTCCTGGCTTAGAGTCACAGAGAGAAACAGCACAGAGACCCTTTGGCCCATTGAGTTTACACCAACCATCAACCACCCATTTACATTAATCCCAGTTTTTATTCTCCCAACATTCCCATCAACTCCCCCCAGATTCTACCACTCACCTAAACACTCATGACAATTCACAGAGTCCCATTAACCAACCAACCAGTGCATGTTTGGGATGTAGGAGGAAACCAGAGCACCTGGAGGAAACCCACTCAGTCACAGGGAGAACAAGCAAACTCCACGCAGACAGCATCTAAGGTCAGCATTGAACCCCGGTCTCCAGCACTGCAAGGCAGTGGCTCTTCTAGCTGCGCCACTGTGCCACCCAATGTGCTTCCCTTCTTGTGCACCACCCCATAGCTAACAGTCATTGGTTGACCCTGCAGGTTATGGTCCATCACCTCCTTTCAATGTATTGTTGCGCTTCCAGATGTTTACTCATTCTATCTCAGGATATGATGACACAGGATGAATTATGATCGGACAATTGCAACCCTTAGAAAACAATGATGGTCCTTCTGGCACCATTGCCCCTGTGAGAGTGTTATTGGGTAAACCAGCATGGAGTCATAGAATCATTCAACCCAAATGGTCCATGCCGACCAGGATGCCCATCTAAGCTGCTCCCGTTTGCTTGCATTTGGCCCATATCCCTCTAAACCTTTCCTATCCATGTACGTGTCCAAATGCCTTTTAAATGTTGTAAATGTACCTGCCTCAACCACTTCCTCTGGCAGTTCATTGTATATACTGACCACCTGCTAGGTGAAAAAGTTGCCTCTCAGGTTCCTACTAAATCTCTCCCCTTTCATCCTAAACCTATGTCTTCTAGTGATTCATTCCCCAACATTGGGAAAAAGACAGTGTGCATTCACCCTATCTATGCCCCTCACGATTTTATACACCTCTATAAGATCACCCCTCATTCTCCTACACTCCAGTGAATAACGTCACAAACTGCTCAACCTCTCTCCATAACTCAGTCCCTCGAATCCAGGCAACATCCCCGTAAATCTCCTCTGCACTCTTTCCAGCTTAATGACATCTTTCCTATAGCAGGGTGACTAAAACTGAACATGATATCCCAAGTGTGGCCTCACCAACATCCTGTACAACTGCAACATGATGTCCCAACTCCTATACTCAGTGCCCCGACTGATGAAGGCCAGCATGCCAAAAACATTCTCCACTACCCTGTCTACCTGTGACGCTGCTTTCAGGGAACCATGTACTTGTGCTCCTGGGTCAAGGAACCAGCCTTTTGACTTGGTGATTGTGAAGGAGTGGAGGAAGCTGCCCAAAACACTGTACATCCTGGAGATGGTACCCGACCCATAACATTGCTGCTCTTGCCCTTCTCAAACATTTCAGTCATTGAACTGGGAGATGCTGTCAAGGTAAGTAAAATGTATTGTCGGTGAATTGCAGGCAGCTGCGATTGAACATAACCTTTCAGATCCTGCAAATTGACAGAACTCTTATTATATTTGGTGACAGCTGTGAGAATTCTTGCCAAGGAGTGTACATCAGCATAAATCTGCCGCTGAGTGACAGTGAATGAAATCACAGGTAACACAGTGGTGGGATTTAAGATTTGGGTCTGAGGCAGGAACAGTCGGAAGGTTGGTGGCTGGTGTCAGAGTCTGGGCCATTAGCTGCCATCAGCTACTTCAAATGCAGTCCCTTTGGAGAAGATATCTGTTGTGAGTGAGACACAAGAAGGAATAAAAGAAAGGCTAAGATGGGAAAAAAAAATCAGGGTAGAAAAAGAAACATCATCAGTTAATGTGATAAATGTACAATATTAACAAATAGGTAAATTATGTCCACATTTAGGAAGTGCAGTACAACACTACAACATTATGTTTCTGTATTGTACATTCAGGGCATGCAACCAAGGACCATGAATAGGAAAGGTTTGGAGGGATATGGGCCAAATGCAGGCAAATGGGACTAGCTTGGATGGGCATCTTGGTTGGCATGGAGAAATTGGTCTGAAGGGCCTGTTTCCATGCTATATAACTCTTATGACTCCATGTTTGGTAATTTGCAATTGGTTTATTATTGTCACATGTACCAAATGTTGGATTCAACTGTTTTAACTAGTCTTTTAACATTTTTAGTGTTTAATACACCTCAAGTGGCTGTACAAGGAATGTCCACTTCTTCACATTGGTTCGTCCATCAGGTGAATACCTGTTTTCTCATTGGTTGGTTTTGCCACAGGTATCTAATAGGTTTTCTGGTTGGACTATTGTTAGCTAAGGAGCACCTCTTATCTCAGGTATAAAAGGTGTCGTTTTTCGTTAATCCCTCTCTTGTTCTCTTTGCGCCCCCCACCCCCACCACCGGCCCTAACTCATTTTTAGTTCCTTTGTCTTGGCTCACCTCCTACTAGTAAAGCTAGTGCCATGTGCTCTGTGACTGTTTCCTTGTTTTAAACTTTTCCAATAAAACTTTGTGAAGCACCAAGTTGTTTTCAACTCATTCTTGGACTCCTGAAAGAACCTGCAGATTCGAAAATAACCGGATCCGACACAAGATACAGTGAAAAGCTTTTGTTTTGCATGCCATCCAGATAGATCATTCTTTACATAAATACATTGAGGTAGTACAAAAGAAAAAAAACTATGACCAGTCTTTACCTCATTTAGTCTTTCACGGGAAGTAGACGTTGCTGGTGAGATCAGAGTTTATTACCCGTCCTCAACTACCTTTAGAAATGTGCTGGGGAGCCACAGTGCACATGCATTAAGGAAGGTAACCACTACGTTACACATTAATTCACAGCACCAGTGTTGACCTGTGGCTGCAATGTGTACCACCTACAAGATCGACTTCTACAGATGTGCTGTTGAAAGTATCCTGACTGGTTGCGTCACAGTCTGGTACGGCAATTCGGTTGTGCAGGAACGTAGGAAGCTGCAGAGGGTAGTGGACTATGCCTAATACATCACAGGCACATCCCTCCCCACCATCGGTAGTATCTACAGGAGACACTGCCTCAAGAAGGCAACATCCATCCTCAAAGATCCCCACCATCTTTTTGCTGCTACTATTGAGCCTGAAGTCCCACACCACCAGGTTCAAGAACAGCTTCTTCCCTTCAACCATTTGGTTCTTGAACCAACCTGCACAACCCTAATCACTTCAGTTTAGCAACACTATGACCACTCTGATCACTTTGCACTAAAATAGACTTTTTTTTTGTTCTATTGTGTTCTTTCTTGTGAAAATTATGTAAAATTTATGTTTAATTTATGTTTTTCTTGTGAATGCTGCTTACCTGATGCTCTGTGCCTGTGATACTGCTGCAAGTAAGTTTTTCATTGCACCTGTGCACACATGCACTTGTGCTCATGACAATAAACTCGACTTTGATAACTGTGGGTCTTATGGTGAGTCCACTTCCACAGCGGAGAATTCTAGATTTCGCGCCCAGTGATGATAAAGGAATAGAGTCATGTTCCCAAGTCAGCACCGTGTGTGACTTGGAAGGGACCATGGAGATGATGGCATTCCCTTGTACCTACTCCTCCTTTTCTTCCTAGTGATTGATGTCTTGGGTTCTGGAGGTGCTGTTGAAGGGATCTTAGTGAGATGCTACTGTATATCTTGTCGATGGTACACACTGCAGCTGCAATGCACTATTGTTGTGGGACTGGATGTTCAAAACATCGGTTACTCAAGCTTTGCCTGTGCATTAGCTATCTGTAAATCACCCACCCTCACCAAACCCCTCTGCATACCAGCACCTGCACATTGCTGCAGTGCATTTGTGAACGTTTCCATCCCATTCCTCCAGAGTTCATTGGTGCTCTCTATGATTTATATTGCATAGCGAGAAACTGATGGAATCTTTTATTTTATGAGAACATGTTATGTCAAGGTCACCCGTGTGAGCTGGAGGTTGATTGAATGTTGCACTGGGTATTGTAGCTTCCGGGGACTTTGCCTCTGAAAATCAAGGGTATCCAGCAGGATGATTTTCCTTCCACTGATTTAAATCTTTGCCTGTCGTGGCTATGTTCTTGTTATATTTCCTTATCATCTCTCCTTCTGCTGGTTGGAAAGTGTCTGGATAGAGAACATGAGAAAAAGAGCAATTCTCTGCACAGTTTCCCTAAATCCAGTGGTAACCACACTCTCAAAGGACCCCAGTGACTTGTCAAGAGCCGTCAGACATTCTGAGACCTGGAAAGACATTAGGTATCTCTGTCATTTTTCTGCTCAATCTTTCTTCTTTCTTTCCTTTTATTTCTGCAGTGTAATATCCTATTGTTTCTTTATGTTTTCTGAACACAGCTCCAGTAACACTTGAGAAGCTCAACAATAACCATGACAAATGTTAATCGGCACCCAGTTCGCATTCCTCAACATTCATTCTCCCCACCACATGATGCGCAGTGGATGCAGTGTGCATGTTCTACAAATTGTACTGTGGTAATTAGTAATTGGTATATTATTGTTACACGTACCGAGACAGAGTGAAAAACTTTGTTTTGCATGCCATCCATGCAGATCATTCCAAACATAAGTACATCAAGATAGTACAAAGGGAAAAGCGAAAATAGAATGCAGAACATAGTGTTACAGTTACAGAGACAGTGCAGTGCAGGCAGACAAATAAGGTGCAAGGGCCATGATGAGGCAGACTGAGAGATCAAGAGTTCATCTTTATCATACAACAGGTGTGTTCAAGAGCTTTATAGCAGCAGTACCGGCCACCAAGGAGAGTAAGAGCCTTTGTCTTATGAGGATAGGTTGAGCGAGCTAGGGCTTTTCTCTTTGGAGAGGAGGATGAGAGGGGACTTGATTGAGGTGTACAAGATGATAAGAGGCATAGATCGAGTGGACAGTCAGAGACTTTTTCCCAGTGCAACAATGGCTAACACGAGGGGTCATAATTTTAAGGTGATTGGAGGAAGATATAAGGGGGATGTCAGGGGTAACTTTTTTACACAGAGAGTGGTGGGTGCATGGAACGCGCTGCTGGCAGAGGTTGTGGGGGCAGATACATTAGGGACATTTAAGAAACTCTTAGACACATGAATGATAGAGAAATAGGGGGCTATGTGGGAGGGAAGGGTTAGATAGATCTTAGAGCAGGATAAAATGTCGGCACAACATTGTGAGCCGAAGGGCCTGTACTGTGCTGTAGTGTTCTGCGTTCTATGTTCTATGTAGGTACGTGGGAACACCACAACTTGAGCAGTTAGTGCTGCTGCCACACAGCTCCAGTGACCCAGATTCAATCCTGACATTGGGTGCTCTATGTATGCAGTTTGCACCTTCTTTCCGTGACTTTGTGAGTTTCTCCTGGGTGCTCTGGTTTCCTCCCACATTGCAAAGACATTCTGGCAGATTAATTGGCAACTGTAAATTGTCCCAAATATTGCTGAGTGATAGATTAGAGGAAAGTAAGTGGGAGAATGGGACTGATGGGATTGCACTGAGAGCTGGCATGGATTGATGTGTTGAATGGCCACCTATGTTGCAAGAAAATATAACATATGACAAGTTGCATACTACCCTGGCTTGAGGCGATACCTTCAGTCTCTCAATATTCTGGGTCCACATCCTGGAGCTCCCTCCCCACCAGCATGTGGGAGCAACTTCACCAGAAGGACAAGAAGATATCTCACCATCGCCTTCTTAAGGATGAACAATAAATGCTGGCCTTGCCAAAGAAGAGTCTTCAGCCCATTTGACCATGCTGATTCACCTTTAGGTGCTTATGGAGTTTCCTCTGAGCTATTCCTCTGGAGAGACTACCACACTGCCCTGTCTCTGGGCAGAGAGCCTGAACAAGCTTTATGTGGTTGGAAGAGAAATTGCACTCAGTTGTCTCAGAGCAAAAATTGACTCATTCAAAAGGACTTTCGACCTGTCTCCAATTTTAATTAATGCTGAAAGAATTTTCAGCTGAAGTCTTTTACCTTTTCATCCCCCAGACTGTAAAAAGATTGAATAGTTCCAATTATTTTTGACGGCAGTTTGATGTCTTCTCAATATTTTATTGGTGTGTTAAGGATCATTCTCATGATTGATTTAGCATATTCTTTATTCTCTTTCCATTAATTACATATCTTGTGCGTGCGTTGAAACTGGGAACATAATGAATTAAAGCTTTGACCTTTCACATCTAGAACCTTGGTTAAATCTTAACTAGTTGGTAGGGATTGCAAACAGCTCATTTCTTACCAACTGTGAAAAAAACAATCTATCCGTTGCAAGGGATAAAATTGCTCTCAAATTAAATAACATATCATTTATAAAATAAAAAATCACGAAGGTTTCTTGAGAATATGTCACCCTTGGAAATAAACCATCATTTTATTGCCTTCAACATTTACCTATTAGGATTTCAAAGTGAGGTCTTTTGTCTCATTATGGCTAGGCCAACTGCAAAAAAAGATCTGTCTAGCCTGATAACTTTCAGCTGTTCCTGGTCTGCAAGTTATGGAACACCAAGTATACTGTAGTTGTGATTTCTGCCTCTGGAACATATATGGCTTGTGTAACGTTGGAGTGTACCCCTTTAAGAGTTGCACCATGTACAACCACCTATTTTCCTTGTACTGTGAGTAAAAACCGTCTTGAACCATTTGCCCGTCTGGCAATCAGCCCACAGAAAAGAAACACTTTCTCTCTCTCTCTCTCTCGCTCGCTCTGTCTGTCTGTCTCTCTCTCTCTCTGTCTCTCTCTGTCTCTCTCTCCCTCTCTCTCTCTGTGCAGTCTCCTTTGTTTATTAAGACACTTTTTTTAGTTTAATGTTGTGGACACAATGGACCAACTGGCCTCATTAGAACATAGAACAGTACAGCACAGGAACAGAGCCTTCAACCCATGGTATCTGTGCCAAACATGATGCCAAATTAAACTAATCCCTTCTGCCTGCACATGATCCATATCACTCCATTCCTTGCACATTCATGTGTCTATCTAAAAGCCTCTTGAACACCACTATCGTATCTGCTCCCACCACCACCCCTGGCAGCCCGTTCCAGGCACCTACCGTTGCCTGTGTAAAAAACTTGCCCTGTACATCCCCTTCAAACTTTCCCCCTCTCACTTTAAAGATGCGTCCTCTAGTATTTGACATTTGTACCTCTGTGATCTGTGAACTTACAAACCATCCTTCAGTATCTTACAGAGAGCTACTGATGCAGCCTTCCAGACAGTGAGTTCCTTGCCCCCACATCCTCTGGGTTTCAAAGACAAAACCTCCTCAAAAACTCTCACTCTTTTTACTAATTACTTTAAAGTAAAGTAATCAATCTTCATATCTGACTGTCAGGATGTGTGGACAGAATACACACTGAGATTCCATCGCATAGGACAACTTATTAAACTAGCAAAGCTATCCTGCAGCTTGAAAAATGATGAGAGTAAGTTCAGCAAATAATTTTCCAGCTTTTAATGTTGGGTGGAAACTTACTGGGTGGACAGCAACAGAGTGTCAGAATGCATAGTGAGCAAGAGGCACCACCCAGGGGAGCACCTGTTGTATGTTTATACAGCAGTCAGCATTATAAAAGAAATGAAATCTCGCTAACAGGTCCCATGGGGTCCAGCATTCGGAAGGTAATTGGTTTCCACTCTGTGATACAATTGATCAGATAAATAAATAAAATATAACAGTGGACAGGAGCAGGCCCTGTGCGTGGAACTGCTTGGGATATAAATAGCCTGCTCCTGTAGCTCTGTGTTATTCCAGTGCAATAACAATACCTTATTACATTAGAATCCAAGAAAACTTGCTGGGCTTCCATTGATAATCACTCCCCTGCTGACCCTGTCAACAAGGAGCACAAAGATATAAGAACCATCCCTCAGGCTCTGCTTTGCTCCCTACATGTATAATCTCCACCACAATCGAGACTCACAGCATTTCCTAAATCTCAGTTTCAAATCACGATGCATTGTCGGTGACAAACAGGTTGGTTCAGTAGTTTAAACTTGACTTGGAAAGGAAGAAAGTACATGCACTTACATATCGACCTCAAGACATCCCAAAGCAATTAAGTATTGTTGAAATGCAAGCCTTGTTATAATGTAGGAAATGTGACAGCTAATTTGCAAGTATCAGGATGCCACTAAATGGAATGAGACGATGAAAATGATTATAATAAGATGAAGCAAGCAGATAATCTGTTTAAGCGGAATTGGCTTAAGGAGAGATATTAGCCAGGGGATCAGGGATGGTGCCATTTTATACATTTCCCGAAAGGACAGATAGAGCCTCTGCCTGAAGGACAACACTTCAGACAGGGCTGCACTCCTCAGAAGTGCACTGCAACTCTCAGAGATGAACCCACAGCCTTGCGACTTAGAGGCAAGTGTGCTATCTGGAGACACATCTAATACACATCCCCATCCACATTAAATCTGTCAATGTCTCCATCTTGTGAACAAGATGTTAAACAGATGTCTCATCTGCACTCACAGAACAATTTAAAAGATATCATAGTAATATTTAAAATGTTTAGCTCTCACTGAATATCACAAAAACAGATTGGCCTAGAAATTCTACAAAGCAATGTTTACATGTGGTTTACATTAGTAATTCCATGAAAATATGCTTGATTAAGAAAATTATGAATTTTACAGTTGGAACTCCTCTATCTTCCTTCGGCACATTCCCATGCACCTAATGCACTAACACATAAGGCACCCAGCCAATGCTTGATGGCACCCATGGTTGTGTGGTCCTGAAAGGGAGGTGCATGGGGGTATATAAATGCGAGTCTTTTGTTTTGTTTTCTTTCTCAAGTACTCCATTAAAAGAGCAGACACACGTGATGATAGGCTCAGCATCAGCATTGCATGGGACGATTCCATTCTTTAGTGGGATATTTATACCGGGACAGTTTTACTTCCTTCTATGCTTGTCCCTCTACAGATTTTTTACATCAAGCTTGCTATCACTGTATTATAGTTTATCTCGTGTTCCCCTTAATTCATGTTCCAGCCTGCTCTGAGATACATTGCTGCTTCATTAGCTGAAAAATACAGTGCAAAATAACCAGCTCATCAGATACCCAACTCTTGGCTTGCTTTAAACTGATCATCAAGGCGACCACCACTAGATGGAGCCTTTGCCCTCGTTCCCATAAAACAGGGTAGGACAAGTCTGCCTGTCCAACTGTGGGGTCACAAACAGGCTAAATTCATGGGATGATTCCAAAAACTGTCATTGGAGAATCTCTGGCACATTACTTCCCTCCTGTCCCATGTACAGCTTTTAAAAGCCTCTTCAAAATCAACTAAAATGGTTTTCAATCATTCCAAACACAACTTATATTTACAAGTGGGTTTGGGTGCAGTCGCTTAATGCCTAAGTTTCTGGACCTCTAATCCTTGAAGAAATAATCCGGAGATACAGTAAAACTGATAATCCACAATCTGATTTTCTGGAAAACCCAATGTTCAGGATCTGATTCATCTGGTTTTGCTTCCCGCACTCCATTTGAACTCTCTGGGACCCCAGCCCCACACTCCTTATAAACTCACCAGGGTTTCTTCTCCTGCACTCCCTTTACAGTCACCTTGTTCACTGGAATATTTATTGTACTTCAGCGTAGCATATAAAAAAAAGTGAATTAAAAATGTGTCAGCATATCAATAGGAGTAAAATCCAAAAGTTTGGAAAATTGACAATTCCTTCCACCCCCCCCCCCCACCCCCCACAGTTGCAGCTCGACCCACTGAGTTCCTCCAGCAGGTTGTTTGTTGCTCCAGGTTCCAGCATCTGCAGTCTCTTGTGTCTCCAGTCAGGGGAATCTGCCAGTGCAGCACCACCAAAGTCCTGGATTATCGGCGTTTTACTGCAGAAGTTCAATTCCTACCACAATAACTAATGATTAAATTAAATCAATCTGGAATTGATAAATAATGATTATGAAGACATCTTTTCTGGCATGAACATGATGGGCTGAATGGTCTCCACATTTTTATGAATGTAACAAAATGGGGCTTCAGTAGATATTAGGGCAAGCATTCATCCAGCTATTAGGGCAAGCATTCACCTGAACAGGTGGTTTTCAAGGAGGAGAGGGGGTACAGAATGTTAGGGAGGGGATTCCAGAACTTACGGCTCAGTAGAGCTGACAATGGTGGAGTGACTAAATTCAGGAACGGCCCCTCTGACTGCCCCAAACAAGGCCGATGTTCTCTATTGACCATAGCTACCTCTGCAGGGATTGAAATGGGGTCAAATGGCACACTTCCACCCTGGCTACATACAGCTCAGTCTGGGGAAATTTAGGGGCTCAAATTCTTTAGTTAACTAGAGGGAGAGAGAGTGAGCATGAATCCATAAAACATAGAACAGTACAGCACAGGAACAGGCCCTTTGGCCCTTGATATCCATGCCAACCATGATGCCAATTTAAACGCACATCTGCCTGCATATGGTCTAAATCCCTCCATTCCCTGTTTGTTCATGTGCTTGTATAAATGCCTCTTAAACACTGTTATCATATCAGCTTCTACCCTCTACCTTGACAGCATGTTCCAGGCACCTACCACTCCCCATGTAAAAAACTTGCCTCATAAATCTCCTTTAATAATCCATTGCATTAAATAGTCCCTGTTTCAGTAGACTCAGCACAACTGCACCAGTGTGGGTAAATGGAAAACACAGCTGTGCATGGTTAAACACGGGAAGTGTTTGAGTATAGGACAGAGTACGGAGAACATTCCCACCAAACCTGGGATGGTTCCCCTGCTGACACCAAGTATTTTAGGCAAGTGATTGCTTCCTGCCCAGGACTGACATTAACTCAAATACAATTCAAACAGGGAGAATAAAATGGGATTGGAGTAGGGTTTGTATAAGTGAGTGCTTGATGGTTGACCTTTCTCGACGAGGTGAGCAACGGTCCTGGGA
The DNA here is from genome assembly GCF_009764475.1 of Pristis pectinata. Classification (NCBI taxonomy): domain Eukaryota; kingdom Metazoa; phylum Chordata; class Chondrichthyes; order Rhinopristiformes; family Pristidae; genus Pristis; species Pristis pectinata. Next base: position 7,416,098 of record NC_067429.1, read on the forward strand.
TATTTAATACTGGGGAAACCCCACCCTAAGAAAATGCTGAAAATATCCAGTGGGGAAGGTTGCATCTGTTGGGAGAGACACATAGAATCATTATTCCACTACCTAGACTGAATTGGCTCACCAACACCACCTGCTCAAGGGCAGTTAATGATGGGAGGGCTTGTCCACACATTGAGAAGGAAAACAGATCAGTAGCCTATCTGCAGAACAATTTAGGCGGTGGGGGGGAAGTGATTGAAGATGAGGCCTGGGGAGGTAATTGAGAGCGAGAGTTGGGAGGAGGTGACTGAGGGGAAGGGCAGGGAGGTTAGTGAGGGCTAGGGCTGGGGAGGTGATTGGGAGCGAGAGTTGTGGCCAGGTGATTACTGGGGGATAGGTGAGTGATGGGAGGGCTGGGGGAAAGTAATCGGGGATGATGGTTGGGGAAGGGACTCAAGGGAGGGGTGGGGAGATGAGTGAGGCGAGGGCTGAGGGAAGGTAATTGGGGGCAAGGGTTGGGGAGATAATTGGGGGAGTTAGGAGAGGTAAGTGGGGCCAATTTACAGTGGCCAATTAACCTACCAAACCACCGTCTTTGGGATGTGGAGCACCCAGAGGAAACACACACAGTCACAGGGGGAACGTGCAAACTCTACACAGACAACAACCAAAGTCATTGAACCCGGATCTCTAGTATTGTGAGTCTGCAGTTTTACCAGCTGTACCCTGTGCCACCCTTAAATGTTGTTAATGGATGTGTGAAAAATCAATCACTCTGCTTCCTACAGTTAATAGTCTTCAGAAGTAACTTATTAGCTCCAAATTACTATGACACATTAATGGTACTACTTCAACACAAGTTCATAGAACATAGAACATAGAACATTACAACACAGTACAAGCCCTTCAGTCCACAATGTTGTGCCGACATTTTATCCTGCTCTAAGATCTATCTAACCCTTCCCTCCCACATAGCCCTTCATTTCTCTATCATTCATGTGTCTATCTAAGAGTCTCTTAAATGTCCCTAATGTATCTGCCCCAACAACCTCTGCCGGCAGTGCGTTCCATGCACCCACCACTCTCTGTGTAAAAAAACTTACCCCTGACATCCCCCTTATATCTTCCTCCAATCTCCTTAAAATTATGTCTCCTCGTGTTAGCCATTGTCACCCTGGGAAAAAGTCACTGACTGTCCACTCGATCTATGCCTTTTATCATCTTGTACACCTCTATTAAGTCACCTCTTATCCTTCTTCTTTCCAAAGAGAAAAGCCGTAGCTCACTCAGCCTATCTTCATAAGACATGTTCTCCAACCCAGGCAGCATCCTGGTAAATCTACTCTACACCCTCTCTAAAGCTTCCACATCCTTCCTATAATGAGGTGACCAGAACTGAACACAATACTCCCAAGTGTGGTCTAACCAGAACATTACCTCGCAGCTCTTGAACTCAATACCCTGACTAATGAAGGCCAACACACCATATGCCTTCTTAACAACCCTATCGACCTGCATGGCAACCTTGAGGGATCTATGGATGTGGACCCCAAGATCCCTTTGTTCCTCCACACTGCTAAGAGTTCCTTTTACCTTTCCTTAAATACAGTATATTTGTCAGTAGTTCCTCCGAGAGGGAAGGACAGATCTCCCAAACTATTACTCTAACTACAGCAACAAAACAATACCAACCTCAGGAGAGAGCATCCATGGCCACTCAAATCATTTCAGCAGATTCCAAACTGTATGCTTCATGGCAGAGAACGTTCATTGAAGATTCAACAGAGATGGTTCACATTTTGAAAAGATTGGAGTAAATATGAAAATATTTTCAACGGCAGGAAGGTTGGTAACCTGAAGATGTGGGTTTGAGGCAGCTTGAAATAAAAACCACAGAGGGAGGTGAGGAAAAAGATTCTCACTCCGCAAGGGTTTATAACCAGGAATAGACTGTCTGAAAAGCAGGAGCAATGATGTGTTTCAGAAATGTAAATATTTAAAGGCAAGAAAGTTGCAGGATTATGGGGAAAGTGGAAGGAGGTGGGACTAATTGGAGATCTCCTTCATTAAATCAAAGTCAAGTTTATTGACATATGCACAGGTCCATGTGTGCACAGGTTCAATGAAAAGCTTCCTTGCAGCAGCATCACAGGCACACAGCATCACATAAGCAGCATTCACAAAGAGAACATACATTATACACAATTTTTAAAAGAAAGAACACAATTAAAAATCAAAGTCCATTTTAGTGCAAGTGATCAAAGTGGTCATTGTGTTGCCGTACTGTAGTGATTAGGGTTTTTCCAGTTGGTTCAAGACTGAATGGTTGAAGGGAAGTAGCTGTTCTTGAACCTGGTGGCGTGGGACTTCAGGCTTCTGTATCTCCTGCCCGATGGTAGCTGCGAGAAGATGGCATGGCCTGGATGGTGGGGATCTTTGATGATAGATGTTACCTTCTTGAGGTGGGGAGGGATGTGCCTTTGATGTATTGGGCAGAGTTCACTACTCTCTGCGGCTTCTTATGTTCCTACCCATTCAAATTGCCGTACCAGATCATAATACAACCAGTCAGGGTCCTTTCAACAGTACAACTGGAGAAATTTGTTAGAGTATTCGGTGACAAGCTGAACCTCCTTAACATCCTAAATAAGTAAAGTGTCTGCACAGGCACTATGTGCCAAATGGCCTCCTTCAACTTGTGACACCACAAACGTTCTGCCTCACTCCTCTGGATTTATAACTGCAGTTAGAAAAGGGATCTCATTTCTCACCATTACTGGAATCTTGACAGGACCCATGATTGTCATAAAGCTTTGTGCTGCCTTCATGAGTTATAGAAATTTGTGACACATAAGAAGGCCCATCTGCCCATCCTATCCATGCTGACTACAGAAGCAGATGCCCAGGTTAATCCCATTCCCCAGTTCTCACCCTGCGGTCTTGTACCTGTCGGCACATCAAGTGCCTGTCCAGCTGCCTTTTAAACATGGTGAGGGTTTAGCTTCCACCTCCCGTTCACTCAGTGAGTTCTCGATCACGATCACTCCTTCAGATGCAGAAGCTTTTCCTCATCTAATCCATCAACCAATTCCCTGAAATAAACTCCCACAACATTAAAGAAACATTTGGATAAACACTTGAATCACCAAGTCATAATAGGCTACAGATCAAGTATTGGGAAATGATTAGTGTAGGTGGTTGGTATATATAGAATAGATACAGTATAGTAATGTTAATAGTAATTGGTCATTATAATTGGTTTATTATTGTCACATGTACCGAGATACAGTGAAAAATTTCATTTGCATGTCATCCAGACAGAGTACTTCATACATAAGTACATTGAGGTAGTACGAAAGGAAAGCGATAACAGAATGCAGTTGAGATTTGGCATAGACATGGTGGGCTGAGGAACCTGATTCTGTGCTATATGGTATTGGTATTGGTTTATTATTGTCACTTGTACTGAGGTACAGTGAAAAACTTGTCTTGCATACCGATCGTACAGGTCAATTCATTACACAGTGCAGTTACATTGAGGTAGTACAGAGTGCATTGAGGTAGTACAGGGTAAAAACAATTACAGAATAAAGTGTCACAGCTACAGAGAAGGTGCAGTGCAGATAGACAATAAGGTGCAAGGTCACAAGGTCTATGAAATCTACGTCCCCTAGTTGTAGATCACAGTGGAAACTTCAGCATGGTTGTCTCTGCCAGTTAAAATCCTTACACACTCATAGGGTTTGACATAAGTCGCCAGCATTGGAAATGTAACATTTCTGAAACAGTTACTCATCCACCTCTCATTGTTTCTTCAGGAAATGTTAATTTGTGCAGTGTGAACTAGCTTCCCTGGGAACTGATTCCATACACCAGTTACTCAGTGAGGAAAAAATTCCATTTAATCTCGAATCTTGCCTGAGGCTTAGTGTTTATATCCTCTTGTCCTCCACTAGGTATTTGACATTACAAATTTTTAATAGCCGTGCAATTTGCACTAAGAAGCCAGGTTATGCACAGAAAGGTGAGATTTTTTTCTGCAGGTCTTGGTGCCACTGAAATATGCCGAGCTGTTGTTATAGTTTTCCACTCAGGTTAGATTGTGTGGCAGAAAGCAATCAGTGGAGTTTGACAGTCATTAATGTGCATGGGTGAGAAAGGTGACTGCCTCCTTCAATGCCCTTGTTCCGCTCACAGTGTAAGGGAGACATTGGGTAAAGCCATTTCTCGGTCATTCAGCCAATATCCTTCTCTGCTGTAGGCACAGCCTGTCCCATTAGCAGATACAGATCCACCTGCAGTATTGGCACTGTGGTACACATGCAGGAGATGTGTTCCTGGGAGTTCCCAACGTTAGACTCCAGACCCCAGGCATAAGCTCAAATGTGGACAAAGAAACCTCCTCTTGATTATCATCTCCTATTGTCCATCTTTGGAAGAAGCACTGAAAGCAGCAAGGGCACAGAACGTCCTCTGGATGGTGGATTCAATCTCCAGTCACCAAGAATGACTTGATCGCAGTGCCATTGGCCAAACTGGCCAAGTCTTAAATCACAAAGCTGCCAGACCGGGTCTGCAGCAGGTAGTGAGTGAATTAACATCAAGTTTAAACCTACTTGTCCTCATCCTCACCCAAGTTACCTGTGACAGATGCATCTGCCCATGACAATATTGGTAGGAGTGACCACTGCACAGTTGTTGTGAGGACAAAGTCGCACCTCCACAATGAGGACCATCTTCATTGTGTTGTGTGGCACTATAACCGTGCTAAATGGGATGCACTCAGAACAGATCTGGAAGCTCACAATTCAGCATCCAAGAGGCACTGTGGACCATCAACAGCAGCAGCAATGTACACTATAACAGTCTGTAGTCTTACTGTTGTTGGAAATCAATCCCAGCCTTGGGACATCACTGCAGGACATAGAACATAGAACATAGAACAGTACAGCACAGAACAGGCCCTTCGGCCCACAACGTTGAGCCAACATAACTAATCCCTTCTACCTGCAGAATGCCCATAGCCCTCCAATTTCCTCTCAATCCTGTGCCAATCCAAGCCCCTCTTAAAAGACCCCAATGAATTTGCCTCCACCACCTGATCAGGCAACGTATTCCAGGCATCCACCACTCTCTGAGTAAAAAACTTACCCCTCACGTCTCTTCTAAATCTACCCCCTCTCACCTTAAATGCAAGCCCTCTGGTATTGGATTGCTCAATAATGGGGAAAAGATATTGCTTGTCCACCCTATCTATGCCCCTCCTCAGAGCAGTGTCTTAGGCTCAGCCATCTTCAACTGCTTCATCAATGACCTCCCTTCCATCATGAGGTCAGAAATAGGGATGTTCATTGGAGATGGCACAATGTTCAATTCCATTTGCAACTCCTCCTTACTGCATGCAGTAAGACCTAGACAACGTTCAGACATGGTCTGATAAATGGCAAGTAACGGTCATGTTACACAAGTCCCAGACATTGACCATCTCCAATTGGAAAGAACCTAATCACCTGACCTCAGGATTCAACAGCATTACCGTTGCTGAGCACCTCACCATCAATATCCTTTGGGTTGCAGTTGGCCAGAAAGCCATTGGATCAGCCGCACAGACTGATCCTTCTACCGTCCTTGGAGTGTAGAAGAATGAGGGGAGATTTGATAGAGGTTTACAAAATTATGAGGGGTATAGACAGAGTAAATGCAAGTAGGCTCTTTCCACCTAGATTAGGAGAGATAAGTACAAGAGGACATGGCTTTAGGGTGAAAGGGGAAAGGTTTAGGGGGAACATTAGGGGGAACTTCTTTACTCAGAGAGTGATGGGAGTGTGGAAAGGGCTGCCATCTGACGTGGTAAATGTGGGCTCACTCTTAAGTTTTAAGAATAAATTGGATAGATACATGGACGGGAGAGGTCTGGAGGGTTATGACTGGGTGCAGGTCAATGGGACTAGCAGAATAAAGTTTCAGCACATACTAGAAGGGCCGAATGGCCTGTTTTCTGTGCTGTAGTGTTCGATGGTTCTACAGACACTGTGGCTGCAAGACCAGGTCACAAGCTGGGATTCTGTGGCATCAGACACACCACAGTAGATCAAAAAGCCAGTTTACCACCACCTTCTGTAAAACTATTTGGCAATTTAGCATGGGGAATAAATGCCAGCAATACCAATATTCTTAAAACATATTTGACATGTGGTGTGCAACTGGATAAATCTGCTTCAGAACTGGTAGGTCACATTTTGTGCTGAAAGAGCTTTTGGTGGGGAGTAGTGAAGAGAAGGTGTGAAGAGTTGGTGTGGAGCAAAATGGGGAGGGGGTGGGTCACTGTTAGTGAGGATGCTGTCCACTTTATTTTCCTGTTATTTGCACTTCTTGAGAGAAATAGTTCTGTTATAACAACCTACAAAAAAAGGAAGCTGATCTTCTTCAAGGCTGCTCAATGCACATGTCTACAAGCACAGTCCTTACAGAGAAGAACCAAAATGGCCTCTGCAAAAGATCAAAACTATGACAAAAGATAAGCTCCTGAAGGCACCCTGATCCTTGCTTGCTTGGAAGAGAAGCGGGAGACACAAGAACCTGCAGATGCTGGAATCTGGAGCAAAACAAAAGGTGCTGGAGGAACTCAGCGGGTCGGACAGCATCTGTGGAGAGAAATGGACAGTCAACATTTTGGGTCAAGACCCTTCATCTGGATATGTCAATAAGTCAAGTCAAGTTGAGTTTATTATTATAGATACAAGTACAGTGAGTACAGGTACAATGAAAAACTTGCTTACTGCAGCATCAAGGCACATAGCTTCAGACAACACACAGACCATAAATTATACAGAGATTTTACATAAATTATACAGGACACTGAGGAAACCAAGACATTAGTGCTAAAAACACAATCAGAGACAAATCCATGGTCATGCAAGAGGTGGTCCGTAGTGTTCCATTGCTGAGGCAGGATTAGGGTTGTGCAGGTCTGTTCAAGAACCTGATGGTGGTAGGAAAATAGCTGTTCCTGAACCTGGTGGTGTGGGACTTCAGGCTTCTGTACCTCCTGTTCGATGGCAAATAATTATATACTTTCAATTTTGTATGTATGACATAAATAAAATGCATAACTACATCTCCAGTGTGAACTCTGACGGTGTACAGTGTAACTCTTTGTGATCTATTACCAGCTAGCTAATACTAAGCTGGGGTTGAACCTCTTGAATGTTACCCTAATGGGGTACTTGCATCTTTCCCTCTGTCCTCTGCAGATCCCCCTTTCTGATTCCATGTTGCTCTGGGAGATGGTTAATCACTGACATTACTGTAAGTTCAGAAGGAAGGTCATTAACCTGAAACTTTTTCTCTCCACATGCGCTGCCTGACCTACAGGAAAGATTTCCAGCATCTGCAGCCCTTTTTGCCCGTTAAAGTGTGTCTGCAAGAACTCTCACTAACAAGGTTGGTTCATTCTTGCCTGTCTGGAAAGCTTACTGTAAGTAAAATATTGAAAGCAGCTATTCCTACCCCCCTTGATTGCCATTCACTCAAGGGGAAGATAAATCTGCTTCCTCTGGAAAAGGTGTGTGGATTTGCCAAGTTTTGTAGAGTCATAGAGTCATACGGCACAGAAACAGGCCCTTCAGCCCAACTGGTCCATGCCAACCAAGATGCCCATCCAAGTTAGATTTGCCAGCATTTGGCCCATAATCTTCTAAACCTTCCAATCCATGTACCTGTCCAACTATCTTTTAAAGGTTGTTATTGTACCTGCCTCAACCACTTCCTCTGGTAGCTCGATCCATACACGTACCACCCTCTATGTAAAAAAATTGCCCCTCAATTTCCTATTAAATCCCTCCCCTCTCACCTTAAACCTATGCCCTCTAGTTCTTGATTCCCCAACCCTGGGAAAAAGACTGAGTGCATTCACCCTGTCTATGCCCCTCATGATTTTATTGTGTAGGTGTTGTCTCATGTAGTAAGTGCACAAGCCAGCCAATCTTCCAAATGAGCTTTGGAAGATGATAGAACAACGATGAGGTGCTTTCACTCAATCTTTCACTCAGATTGATGAGTAGTTTGGACTTAGCCCCGTGTACAGAAATTGAGCTGAGCAGCACTTAAGTAAAACAATAATGTTCCTCGTATGTAGCATCTTTAATGTATCGTGAGAATTATGAAGCAAACAGCTTAGTAAACACACAAAGGAGCAAGGAAAATGGAAGTTGTACTGATAGGGTCAGGGAAAGTTATCGAGAAATAGGCTCTCATGGATCACAAACACTTGCAAGGAAGAACTGGACTGAGTATTTTGTTTCTGGGATGTAAAATTCCCTTTAATTCCATGTAATGTAATTGATGATTAGCCCTCAGCTCACACATGCTGTAACAGACTGTGTTAGTATCAGTGCTTTGGCCCTTCATGTTTTAGTCCATTAATTAAATTGCAAGCTTGCAGTGGTGTAGTTCCCAGGCATAGAGCAAGGCAATATTGTTTTGTACAGTGATTTAACCACAGGATAATTCATCATATATAAAATAAAAAGTAACAGATGGCTATGTGCTAAATGTGGGAGAGTTGGTAACTCTGTGCCTGTGAGAGGTTGTCTGTTCCAGCCCGACTTCAGATACACGAGCACAAAAGTCTGGGCTGTCACAGCAGTGGACTACTGAGGAAGCACTGTGCTGTCAGAGCTGCTACCTTTCAGCTGTGATGATAGATCGAAGCCCCGTAGACATGAAAGCTCCCGTGGAACCATCTGGAAGAAGAGCGGGGCCAGTATTTATCCTTCAACCAACATTTCTAAAATGGATCATCTACCTTTATCATCTTCCAGTTTGTTGGATCCTCCTCTGGAGATTGTGTAATGCTTTGTACTCTTGCATGTCTAAGGGTGTGGACATCGCAATGGTGCAGCTGGTAGATCCATTGCTTTGCGGCGCGAGAGACCTGGATTCAATCCTGACCTCTGCTGCTGTCTGTGTGGAGTTTGCACGTTCTTCCTGTGACAATGTGGGTTTCCTCCAGGTGCTCCAGTTTCCTCCCACATCCCAGACATGTGGGTCAGCAGGTTAATTGGCTACTAAATTACCCTTAGTGTCTGGGTAAGAGGTAGAATGTGAGGAGAATGTGGGGTTAACAAAAAAATGGGCTTAATGTAGGAATTGTGCAAGTGGGTGGTTGCTGGCCAGCATGGAGTGAATGGGCTGAAAGGTCTGTTTCCGTGCTGTACCTCTCTATTACCCTCTGAGATTTGGGCATTCTGAGAGGCATTGTGGGAACGCACATCATTCTCCTTACAGACAAGAACGTTAATTATCCACGGAAACTAGCTTGCAGAGTGCATGTGGGGACAGGAGCAGGTACAGCAGTGAAATGTGTTGGTGGTGAGATTCACAGGGGACACTCCACTCACCTGTTCATAGGGTCCCACATTCCAGGGAGAACAATGAATTTGCACTGAGATCTCAGCGAAGCGTTACCTCATGCAGCCAGCTCATGGGCAACATGGCAATTTGGGGTGGCCAAACTTATCTGGAGAGAGTTAAAGACACCAAGTTAAAGGGAAGGTGCACCCAGTTATAAGCATAAGCAACTATTTTCATGGGATTAAGATGGCTGCAGACATGTACCCAGTCTCCAATGCCTCACTGGAAGCCATAGTGACAAAAGTGGATTGGAAGGAGGAGGACTTTTCTGTCCAGGGAACAGAAAGCCCTCCAAATGATATCTTTGTTGCCATTGCAGGGGTTGCGAAGGAAGTTAATCACATGAGCTTTGTTTCCAAGACATGGATTAATACTTGGAAGAAAAGAAGTTCAATGACATGATCATTGTGTCAAGGTAAGGAAACCAAAGATGATATTAACCTTGGCTCACTGGCTGCATTTTCTCCTCCTTGTCAGAAGATCGTGTGTTCACGTCCCACCAGCACAGATTCTAAGTTAGCACTTGAATGCAGATTGAGGGAGTGTTGCATTGTCAGCAATGATGTGACATTAAAACTTGGTTCTGCCTGTCTCTAGAAGATTCAATGCCATTGCACAGAGGAAGAGCATGACAGACCTCCCTGATATCACGAGTGATAGTTTTCAACCCAGAAAATGTACCTATAGTCCATACCAGGGTAATGAACAGGTTCCATTTCTACAAGTGTCCATAAGTCGATTTTGTCCATAAGTCAGAAAATACTAAAAAAATCACTTGATATGGTGACCACACCTCCACGGTATTGTAATGAATGGCATCAGAAACATCTAAGTCTGATAAGAAAGAAGAATTGTTAAAAGTGGAGAGAGAGGGGAAACTAGTTTTGCTGTATGTAGGAATTAACGTATGTACAAATGTCGGACTTTTGAATGTGATAATATTATGGGAGCTTGTTTCTATCTACGGGTGTCCATAAGGCAGGTATTCATAAGCCTGTATTAATTTTGCCAAGCATCTTGTGTTGAACTTCGAGGGCCATCACACCAAATCATGACTGAATTATTGTAGGATGAATAGAACAGGAGACTGGACTTCCAACCTTAGGATCTCCAGCCTCTTCCAAGGACAGGAGCCAAACAGGTGTCAATCTAGGGAAACCTCCAACAGTCAGCCCACAGTAGACACTGCCATCACCATTTCACTTCTCCCACATGTGGAGTATCTGAGTTCTAGTAGTAGACAACAAAGAAATATCACCACCAAATTAATTTGCAATTATACAGTCCTTCTCACACAGGCATTTCAGAAAACACTTTTTCTATTGTATTACTTTAGGAACCAAAACTAGCATCATAGGTCTAACTTCAACCCCCCTCTATCAGAAAATGAATTTACCTTCAAGATTTGCCCTAATACTGAGGTCAGGGGGGCAGGATGTTATTATGTACCCCAGGATTTAATTAGTCTTCCACAGTCGAAGCTGAGTGAAGTTTTAAGGTGTCATTTATTCAAGAAACATAGGATCAAGAGTGGGTCATTTGGCCTTTGGACCTGTTCCATCTTCAGTATAATGATGGCTGATCCTCTATCGCAAGTCCATATTCCTACTCTCCCTCCATACCACTTGATCTTTTTTGTATCTAGAAATATGTCTATCTCCTTCTTAAAGATATTCGGGGACTTGGCCTCCACAGCCTTCTGTGGTAGAGAATTCCACAGGTTCACCACCCCCTGAGTGAAGAAATGTCTCCTCGTGTTAGTCTGAAATGCCTTAATCCATAACTTGAGATTGTGAGCCGCAGTTCTGGTCCGCCTCACCACCATCCAGCCAGTGGAAACATCCAGCCTGTCAATCCCTGTTAGAATTTTATATGTTTCAATGAAATCTCCTCTCATTCTTCTAAGCCCCAGAAAATATAGGCCTCATTGACCAAATCTCTCCTTATACACCATCCCAGGAATCAGTCAGGTGAACACTTCCTTCATAGCAAATATATCCTTTTGCAGATAAGGAGACCAAAACAGCACCCAATTCAGCAGGTATAGGCTCACGACAGCTGGTATAACTGCAGTGAGACATTTTTGATCCTCACTCAAAACATCTTACAACAAAGGCCAAAATACCATTTCCTTTCTTAACTGCTTGATTGCTTGATGCACCCATGAGTTTGCTTTCAGTGACTGGTTTGAAGGACACCCAGCTCCCTTTGTCCATCAACATTTCCCAATCACTTCCTGTTTTTTCTTACCAACGTGCATGACTTCACATTTATCCACATTATATTGCACCTGCCATCAACCTGCTCACTCACTCAACTTGCCTAAATCCCCTTGAAGCCTCTTTGCATTCTCCTCGCAATTCACAATCCCACCCAGTTTCATGTTGTCGGCAAACTTAGAGATATTATACAAATGGGTGAGAAAGAATTATCAATGTTTCAGGTCGAGACCCTACATCAGACAACTCCATTTCCCCCTCAGACGCTGCTCGACCTGTTGAGTTCCTCCAGCAGTTTGTTTTTCTTTGCTCCAGATTCCAGCATCTGCAGTCCCTTGTATCTTCTTAGAAATATATTTGGTTCCTTCATCCCAATCATATAAATATTATGAATAGCTGTGGCCCAAGCACTGGCCTCTACAGTTTCCAACTAGCCTCCAACAGCCACACATTTATTTCTTGTTGCCTGTCCATTAAACAGTTTTCAATCCATGCCAGTGTATTTGCAAATTGGTTTATTATTGTCACATGTACTGAGGCACCGTGAAAAACTCTGTTTTGCATGCCGTCCATACAGATCATTTCAGAACATAAGTACATTGAGGCAATACATTGTCACATCAGTGCGTTGAGGTAGTACAAGGGAAAACAATAACAGAATGCAGAATAAAGTGTTACAGTTACAGAGAAAGTACAGCGCAGGCAGACAATAAGGTGCAAGGTCATAACAAGGTAGATTGTGAGGTGAAGAGTGCATCTAGGGAACCATTCAGTAGTTTTATAACAGTGGGATAGAAGCTGTCCTTGAGCCTGGTGGAATGTGCTTTCAGGCTTCTGTATCTTCTGCCCAGTGGGAGGAGGAGAAGGGAGAATATCCAGGGTGAGGTCTTTGATTATGCTGGCTGCTTTACCAAGGGAGCAAGAAATGTAGATAGAGTCCATGGAGGGGAGTCTGCTTTTCGTGATGTGCTGAGCTATGCCACAGCTCTCTGCAGTTACCTGTGGTCTTGGGCAGAGCACTTGCCATACCAAGCCATGATGCATCCTCCATCTTATTCCGCAATCCCATGTGTTTAATTCTCCCCACTAATCTCTTATCGAGGACCTTAACCAAGGTCTTCTGAAAACTCACCTTCACCACATCCACTTGTTCTCCCTTGTCTATTCCATCAATTTCATCCTCAAAAAAAACACCAGTAGGTTTGTTAAGCACAATTTTCCTTTCATAAATCCGTGCTGATGTTGTCTAATGTGGTTATATTTATTTTGTTGTGTAAGTGATGTATAATTTATGTTAATTTAAGTTTATGTTAACTTATGTTTGTCATGCTGTTAATGTACTAGGCTGCTGCTGCATAAAGCTGATTTTCATGCATTTTACACCCTGGGGACATATGCTGATGACAATAAACTTGAACTTAATCCAGTTGATATTTTCTAAGCATCAGGTTATCACATCTTTAATAATGGTCTTTAGCAGTGGGCAGCTACATCGGCCATAATCAGTCCTTATAATGTTCCAGGGTATGGCATGATCTGTAATAGATGACACACAAACATTAGCTTTTCATGGTCTCTTGGTACATGTGACAATAATGAGCTAATACCAATGTTTAATTGTTAGGTCAGATCCAATGTGTTTGTAAATCAGACAACATTTTACCAGATAAGGTGTTGAACAAGAAACAGGTAACCAAAAGCTTAGTCAAGGAGATGGTGTCGAGAACCATTTTAAAGGGAAAGAAATGATAAGACAATCAAGATAGTGGGGAGAATTTTCATGGTTTAGGGCCAAGTCAATAGGAGACAAGGCTACCAATGACAGAAAGGTTACAATTCCAGGAAGCCAGAACCGGACGAGTAGAGAGAATGTGGAGGGTTGAAGACTGTTGCAGGTTACAGAGATGGGGAGATGTGAGATTGTAAGGGGGAATTGAATACAAGGATGAGAATGTTTAAATTTGTGATTTTGCCAGACCAGGAATAGGCAAACTCGAGAGTGATGGGTGAATGAGATTTGGTGCAAGTTAAAATGTGGGCGACAATATTTTAGAAGAGCTTGGACTTAAGAAAAGTGAAGACAGTCCCAGATTACCAGTCAAGGGAGTTTAACTAGTTACAGTAAATAGCAATCAACCATTTACTGCAGAAACTATCAATGGAAAAAGTAACATGTTTGATTGTAGATTGCCATTCCATTACTGTACTCCATTCATGGTGTATACACAGACACATTTCATATTTTGTATACATTGTGCTTCACTTACGGTTGAAGTTTGAGTATGCAACTTCCCAGAGGACCTATGTTCATCCCATGGAGGACTCTGCTGTGTGCACTCTATGTTTTATCAGTGTTTGGGGATTGTATGCTCTAATGTTTGTTTGGCTTGTGGTTAATAAAATACTAATAGCAAACAATAAAGCCAGCATGTTGTTATCACATTAACAATTCAATTAAAAAAGGATGACTAAGTCTTCAGAGCCCCAGCTTTATTGACATTGGTTCAAGGTTATACACAGATATGATACATTTTACAAATTATACACTTCACAATGTTCAGTCAAAAACATCTTCACCAAATACAGGGAGCAAAAGCATTGTAGACAAGGACATGCATTAACAGCAAGAAAAAGCTCTATCCCTTCATAACTGAGCCTCTTCGGTTACAGCAGATTGTCACAGAGGATGATGAATCTTTGGAATTTTCTGCCCCAGTGGGTTGTGGAGGCTAGAACATTGGAGGTATTCAAAGAGGAAGGAATTGAGGGCTATGGGGAATTGGCACAGAGGAGGATAGGAGTCCTGGGGCAGATCAACCACGATCATATTGAATGGCAAAAAAAGTTCTTCCGTAACTGTACATCCCAAACCTACAACATCTACGACGTGGTAGGGGAAGGGGAACACGCACATGTTTCCACATCATCTCCATGTTTCCAGCTTGGAAATCTATCGCTATTCCTTCATCACCATGAGATAGGGAGCTTCAGGAATCCCAATCTACAAATGCACTGAGAGAATCCCTTCATCATGCAGACTGTTGTTTTGCAGGGAAGTGACTTATCCAAAGGTACAAAGGGATTGGCAATCAATGCTGTCTTTGCCAAAAATGTCCAGATCACAGGAACTGATTAAAACAATGTGAGAAAGGTGAAAGGGCAGAGAAGCCAATGTGAAGCGGCTCAGTGGCACAGCTGCTGCCTCACAGCTTCAGTGACATAGGTTCATTCCTGACCCTGGGTGTTGTCTGCGTGGAGTTTGCATGTTCTCCCTGTGACTGCATGGGTCTGCTTCCTCATGCCAAAGGCGTGAAGGCAAGTTAATTGGCCAGTGTAAATTGTTCCTGGTGGGTACACGAGTGGCAGAATCTGAGGGGATCTGATGGAACTGTGGGGAAAATAAAATAGGATTTGTGTTAATGGGTGCTTGATGGTTGGTGTGGACCCAGGACCCAGCCAGTTGCCTGTTGCCTTGCTGTATGACCTGTGTCTATACACACACACACACACACACACACACACACACACACACACACACACACACACACACACACACACACACACACACACACACACACGCCTCTTGCTCTACACCAAGAAAAAGCAGGATCCAGAAGCAGATTTGTTGGGATGACTAGAGAAAGCGCATCACTCAATTACAGCTGTGGCTCCACATTAGGTTGTTGCCTTTGGGTGAGCTGGTGGATGACATTGAGAGTTCTGGAATAGAGACCGGTTCACTGTGAGACCTGCTACTCCTTCTCCTACAGTGTAACGGTCCCCTTTCCAATAACTCTGTGCTGCCTTGGCCCAGTCCTGCAGTGGACAAGACTGATAGAAGAAATCACCAATGCTTGACTGATCATCCCGTGACCGTTTTACCTGGAAATACATGAGCATTAACCATGGACCACTGTTAAATGTACATGTGATTACATTGCCTTTCAACAATCCTTGATATAATCTTGGTTTTGACTTTAAAGAGGATGCATCAGTGATTTGACAAACTTCACACTACACATCAAAATGCTTTCATCGTCCAACACTTTAAAGTTTTCAGGAACCAGTGCACATTAGAGACTGAACCAGTCTGCAGACTTCCTCTGCCCAACACAAGAGGCTGCCTTGAGGAATGGTGCTATCGTGGGTTCTACTGTCTGAATCACAATTTCCTAACTGTGTCACTTCAATGTGCTACACTATCGCACCATTCTTCAAAGAATACTGGTTTGCCATTGAACTGTCACAGGCTGCAGTTAACTATATGATAGCCTTTGTTCTCACATTGAAGGTTATTTTTATTCTGTTGTAACAAGAAACTTAAAACTGAAAATATTACCAAGTGTTTGCAAGGACAAAAATACCTTTTAGAAAGGCGAAGGTTACTTGGTCCAATAGATCCGTCTTTTGATTGATCTCAATCTCACCTTCCTCGATATTGCAGATGACACCAGGATGCCTTCACTATAGCAACCAGTTTGTTAGGTACGTGGAGCACACCTTCCCACTAGTGTTACAAGAAATGAGGGAGAATAAATTTTGCTTGTCATTTGTAAAAGAAATGTCATCTTGTATCCAACAGAGCAATTCTCCTCAAAACCATAAAATATACATATCAGGAACTTTTTGAAAAGTTTGGGCCTTGGCAGCTGAAGACATAGCCACAAATGGTGGAGCAATATAAAATGGGGTAACCTGATTGAAAATAAGAAACAGTGGAAATCTTTCCCCCGTTGAGCAACCTTCTGGTTGTCCATGACAATTTACATCAATCCTTCCTTTAAATGGTGATGGGATAAATGATGGTACCTATTATGCTGGTAACAGATTTGGGAGCACAACCATCTCTAAAAATATTCTGATCTGGAAATATGTAGCTGATTGTTTGGCATCAATGGGTCTAGATCCTGAAACTCTGTACCTAACACCATGGAAATATCTTCACCAGAAGGACTGCAACAGTTCAAGGTGGTGACTCATTACCACCTTCCTAAGGTTACCAGGGATAGGAAATAAGTGACAACTTTAATAGCAATGATTATACCTTGAGCATGGGTAGTAAATGTTTAGAGATCGGGAATGTTAGAGGATTGAAACTCAGTCCATGCTGAGTTTATTGATCTCAGTGGACATGGTGGGACCCTCTCTGCATTTGGACCTGGAGATAGAAAGAACCAAAGGCAGCAATAACTGGCTGCTAGATAGTTTGTGCCTTTGGGTTTCAGTTGAAGACAGGAATCAGCTAGGCTGCAGTGCCTCCCATACTCAAATCATTCACCAAGTGAATGATTTATTGTACTTGGGTGAGCTGCTGGAAGCTGTTTGAAATCCATGGAACTAAATTCTCATCAAAAGCAGCCAATCTCAATGGAAACTTTGGAAAAGAGCACTTTTGAATATTTTATTGACTAAACGCTTTTCCTTCTGCACTGGAGATATAAAACTCAAATGTTTATTCCCTCCTCCTTGCATCTGTAATCCCCCGATTCAACAATTCCAAAACTTGCCTGGCTAACGCCCTCTATAATGTGAACTCATGTAAACTTCTCTTGTCAAGGGCCCAAGTACCATCTCTTCCACCCATCATTCCATCTTTCCACTGGTCCCCTGCCCAGCAACACCTCAAGAGTTGAAACTTAGTTTTCTAATTCTTCTGTTGGCTTCACCACTCCCTATCTCTGATACCTTCCCCACAATCTCTACAACCTCCGAGGCATCTGCACTCTCCTATCCCTTCGCTACCCTGATTTACATTACTCCAACATTGGTAGCTGCACCTTCAGGTACCAAAGCCCAATGAATTCCCTTCTAAATAAGTCCACATCTTTCACTTCCTATAAGGCAAGCCTTAAAACCTATTTAGGCCAGTTGCCTAATGTCTGTTTATGTGACTCAGTATCAAACATTGTTTAATAGTGCCCATGTGAAGCACTTTGGGACATTTTACAACGTCAAAGGTGCTATAACAATGTAAGTTGTTGTCCTGAGCCCTGGACACTGGTCTTTCCAATTCACCTTGAATTCAATGGGAATTCCTTCCCTACTCCTGAGTAGAAATTTTTTTTTCCAGGGATAGTGCAACAGACATTGTCAGAAGACAAATATAAAATGTTGTGGCAAGCAATAAAGCTTAATCCAATTTTTGAAGGCTCGAGAATTTGAAGAATTTTTTTGCAATAAACTGTTACGCAACCAAAATTCATCCTGACTGCAATATAGAGTAATCTCAAGGAGACAGCAGAACAGTATAAAATTTACTCTAATAAGACAGTATTTTGAGAAAGACCAATATGCTTGAAAGGAACATTGAGAAGGGGCCATCTGCTACCACGGAGTTTATTAAATTGTGATGTTGTGCTTCATAACCTATTTTCATATTCAGTCTTAATACTTCATAATACAGCACAGTTTTTGGGAGCTCTCATCACCATCTCTCCAATTTCAATGCCAATTTAGCTGAACCTGAACTGCATTTAGCTAATCTTCCTTGGTTGTGGCCAAAAGAACATACTTTGCACCAATATTGCAGAACATTAATGGGGCTCTTTTGTCTTTTTAACTTTAATGATCCCTTGGTATGATTGCCACATTTAGAATGGATGCCTGGTACAGACAGTGGCTGGGGTAACAGGGTAGTGCAAGTACAGCACAATAACAACTGTTCCATCCACATAAGCACCTTAATGGGTATGGTGGCATGGTGGCTAATAATTCAGTAGCATTTTCTAATGACTTGCTGATAAGTTCAAGTCCTACCACAGCAGCTGGGACCTTGCATTCAATGCATTAAATAAATTGAAAAATCAAAGGCTACAAATTGGAAGTTGAGAAATAAGCAATGGTTATAAAAAACACGTGGTTTACGATGCCTTTTAGGGTTGCATATTGTTGATGGGAGACAAATCCATCCAACATAAATTAACAATCTGAAGTGCCCTTCCTTCCAACACAGTTTGAGCTCTGCTTTTGGTCAGACAGCCACACAAAAAATAGAAAACAGCCGCACTGTCAATGTGAAAATCAAGACCAACAAATTATTTTCAGACTACCATCACTCTTGTGCAGGCAAGTGCAGCACCCAATTGAGCACAGCAAGATCCCAGAAACAGCAGGAGACAAATGTGTTCTCTGTAGCATAGTGCTAGGATATTGAAATGCCTGTTGAATAATATGTAATAATTGTTTTGTTTTTCTTTGCATAAACCCAAATACATCAATGTTTCCCTGTATTAAAGAATGCACCCCCTCAGCATAGGTTAGAGGCAGAGGTCAAGGATCCAAGTCCCAATTCAGAGAACGGAGCCCAAAAGCCTGGCTGATGCGCACAGCTGTCCTATGGGACTGCTGCACAGATGGTTGAGAGGTGAAACTGAGATCCTACCTTCTCCCGTAGGGGCACACGGATGATCCCATAAGGAGCAGGTGAGCTCCCCTGGTGAGCTGGCCAATGTTTATACTTCAACCTGTACAGGTGATCTGATCATTATTGGAGTTTGCTATGTACAGACTGGTTGCTGTATTTCATACATTACAGCAGTAAATATGCATCAAAAAGATCCTCTGCTGCCTGTAAATGGTAACCATTCTGTGAAAGGAACGATACAGATGCAAGTCTTTTTTTTAAACAGCTGCTTAACCTGACCAACTTGCTCTGTTTCCAGAATATGCTATTTCACTTCACATTTACAGTTCTTATTTTGTCTCTATGTTCTGCGATCCTCCCAGTGCACACCCTGATTTACCAGGAGGAGCTGGGATAAATGACAAATCACATGCACGTTCCCTTCCAGTAAACAGGGTGACCTCTTTACTTCCCCGGTACCAGACACCATTGACTCTACTGAGATGACAGTAGGAGTGACAGTTGCTCTCTCATAACTCAATCATGTGGCTATTATCCCCTGTCCTGATCCAGTGATCCTGAAAACCCCAGTTAAGGCCACTTAACAGCTTGGACTGACAATCAAATTGCGGGAAGGGGAACAGAAGATTCAGCACAACCCCCACCCCTGCCTTAATCATTATAAACACCTACTTAAAGTGCCCCACCAGAAGCGGTCAAAACTTAATTCCTGTGTACACCTCTGTCAAATTTGGAAGCCAGCTGCTACATTAACTGCAGCTTATTGCCAAGAGAACACATGATCTTTACGATGCTCTCCACACTACATACATTGGTCTCCAATACATGCAATTACTACCGGTACTTTCCTTTCAACCATTTTGTCACACTTCAGCATGCTCGCACTTTCCTGGCCAGTTACCTGTGGGAAAGCATATATTTTATCCTTTCCTGCTTAAAATGTTGTTTGAGGATTTGCTTAGAGCTGCTTCTCCCCTGCCCTCCCACACCATGAGCCAGTCACTCCTTCACTGCGTTCTCCGTCCTTGAAACCCTTTGTCCCTTTCTCCACTTTCTCCTTCTTCCTGCCTCCTTTTTTACTCTCTAACACCCTTCCTCTTTTTCATCTTTTTCTTCTCCCTCCACTCTCCTTTTCTCCCTCCCTCCACCCTCCTTCCCCCACCCTGCTCCCTCATTTCCAAATCACCCTGTGAGATTTCCTACACGACTCCCCTCACCAACTCCCATCTCCTCCCCAACTCAAAATAGAGCCCTTCCTCCACCCTTGCCCTTATCTCCCACCAACCAACACCCACAGGTCCCATTAGCGGAGCAAAAACAGAGAAGCATTAACTCTGTTTCTCTCACCCCAGATGCTGCCTCACTTGCTGAGTATTTCCAGCTTTCTCTGTTTTCTTTTAATTTTAGGTTCCCACCATGTGCAGAATTTTGCTTTACAAGAACACAACGACGATAGAAGAGAAAGAGTAGGCTGAACAATAAAGGAAAAAAAGAGGACAGAGAACTAATGCACAAATAGAGCAGGAGACAATGGCAGGGAGCACATACTGACAGCACAAAGCACAGACACAATCGCAGTCAGGCGGAAAATAAAGGCAACAGAATCTGTGACTTACCACGGGTGATAGTCCAAGCAGTAAAAGCTTTTCTACATAACTAGCATCCAACATTCTTCATATGTTTGTTATTATAACGGAAGCCAGGAAACCTTTTAAAAAAGGGGTCCTTTAAAAGCTTATAGCATTACCTGACACCGCAGTTGGTTGGGTTTACAGAATACTAACTTGGGCAATCCTCTTAAAGGGATAAGCTGGGTCAGCAGACACAGACCCCCAGCTGCCCCGCTCCCATGGGAGATCCCCTGGTATGATACACAATGATCAGTGGCCCCCCACTTGATAATACCTGCACACTGCTAATTGGCGGTTAGGAGGAGGGAGCCGACTGCACACAAAGTAAAACATAAAGAAATCTCAGATTCTCTGCTGCTCATGTGATCGTCTTTTCAAGGTGAGAGACAGACTGGGTCCACCCCACTATCACCCACCCCCTCTACATTACCACTACCCCATCAGAATTTCTGCCTCTGAGCAAGCTCCAGAACCCATTAATTGGAGATTAGTTTTCGGAAGAGATTTATCACAATGTGTCTGTGATTAATGAAGCTGTCTGCTGGGCCCTCTGAGACTTTGCACTGCTCACTCGCTCAACATCTTCTCTGAGAAAACATCGACTCTGC
Source organism: Pristis pectinata (assembly GCF_009764475.1). Lineage (NCBI taxonomy): Eukaryota > Metazoa > Chordata > Chondrichthyes > Rhinopristiformes > Pristidae > Pristis > Pristis pectinata. Next base: position 7,437,312 of record NC_067429.1, read on the forward strand.
AAAAAATTTTAAAAAAACATTTGCAGCTTCCTAAGATGGGTGTTCTCCTGGGACTGAAGACCAAGCAGGAGAGCCTAGATTGGTCTTCTACACAAATGAGTTTTGTGTTTTCTGCTTTCTTTCCCCAATAGGTTTCACAGAGTTTAGAGAACATCATGAATTAGTAGCAATGCATCGAAGAGCGAAGTACCCTCAGTCACCTCAAGCTCCACCCAATGAAGGACCTCAGTGAAGTGCCAAACATGGGGTCACCTACTACAAGCCACAACTGGAAACCTAAACCAACCAACATTAATTGTTTGTTAAAGGAGAGAGCATTTCTTCATGGATCTTACACACTGCCCTTGGCTCCCAACTTAAAATGGAGAGCTATGTCCTATCCATCCATGTCACTGGGAACTAGGGGCCACTCTTGTGTTTGGGAGCAGAGAGTCCAAGAAAAGTAACCTTGAAGAACAGGCATGTAAAGATGATAGGGTTCAGGTTGGTGCAACTGGACTGTGAGATTATTGGTAAATGGATGGTTTGAATAATGTAAAGTTGGGAGGTGATTAAAAGAAAGGTGGAATAAAGAGGTGAAAGTAACATGGTTTAGAGTGAATGGGTAGTGTGAAGTGTTGTATATGAACAGAATGAAGTCAGAGTGAATTGTGTACAAATTAAAGTCCAAATACTAAGGATATAAAATGGGGGTAGAGAGACTGCTGGGAATATACAGAAGAGTCCTCCCCACCTGTAGTTTTGAATGGAGACACAGCCAATCTGGTCAAGGGAGCAGTGAAACAGGAACAGGCTATTCTGTGCCTCAAGCCTGTAGCATTGTATTTCTACATCCTGCCTTGAGCGCAAATGGTTTCTGTTCTTATTTATTTTTGGGGTTTCTTTTATTGGTTTTTGTCAATGGTCAGCAAAATTAGGTACCTTGGTTATTAAAAAGAACTTCAGGTGAGAGATGCATCAACTTTCAGTCTCAGTGAAGTACAATGAACTCAAACATGGTGTTAGATACATGAGCAGGTTTAGTCATTTTATTAAAGTCCACTACAGTCCACCAGTTCACCTGTCACAGCACTGGCCAACGCATCAAGTGGTGTTCACGAGTGGCCCGTACAAGAATTTTGTAAACCGCTTCGGAAATTCTTAAAGCAAAATTAATAAAAGTGTAAATTCTGCATGGTTGGCATTTATTGTTTTCATAGAATTTTACCAATGAAAAACTTTTCCAATTAGGCCTTTGGGGGTGATTTTTCTGTTCTTAATCTATTAAAGCTGAACTGTTCAAGCCCAGGCACAGTTGCGCCTCAACAATCTTCCTGCCTTTGCTTTATTCTCCTGATATCCTTAAGAAATTCTGCTCACCTTGGACCTAAAAATGTCAGCTCACACAGTGAACATTCCTAGATCTCCACTACCCTTGTGGGAGAATGTGTCATAGAGAGCTAGAGCATGGAAACAGGCACTTCGGTCCACCAAGTCTTTGGTGACCGTCACCCAACCATTTACACTAATTCTTCATTAATCCCATTTTTATTTTTTCTCCCCTCATTTCATTAACTCCCCCCAAGATTCTACCACTCACCTATACACTAAGGGATGTTTACAGCAGCCAATTAACTTACTGACCCACACATCTTCGGGATCCAGGAGGAGACTAGAGCATGTAGAATGGGGTAACGTGCAGACGTTCCGATACAGATAGTACTGGAGGTAAGGATTGAACCTGGGTCTCCAGTGCTGTGGGGCAGTGGCTCTACCAGCTGTGCTATTGTGCCTTCCTGACATAACTTTACTCCTCAGTTAAAAGACTGATGCAAAACAGAGAGGCAATGGGAGAAATTAAGAAGCACGTAACATGGTAGAGCCCAATTTAAAATCTATGTCTGTGGACCATTTGTGGTCTCTATAACCTATGAATGCCAAGCGACTCTGCATATAATCAAGAATCCCAATTGAGCGTGTCCAAGCAGAGGCTGGGGACAGGGTTGGCAGTATAAGTATTCTGGATTACTAAACCCACTCTACACCAAATTTGCTTGTCTGTTTTGGGCACTCAGCAAGTCTATACGGAACTGACTTTGACCATATGCTTGAATTGTGTTGAATTGATAATGATTTAAATCAATTGATACCCCAAAATATCTCCACACTACACTAACCAAGGGATAAGCAAAAACCTGCATGCAGGACTGCAGTGCTCAGAGCACAGAGGTTCTCCTGTCACAGTATTAGGGTTGCATCCTTCTTATATTCAGTTTTGTCTAGTTGGGACTATGCAAACCTGGAGGATTGGGAAATGCTGATTGTAACCCGATCTCAAAGAAACTCTGGCTGTCCAAAGCAACTGATGGCACCAATAACTATGGAAATGAAGACAGGAGACACAAGAAGGACAGGTTTGTGTTTCGACGGCACTATATCACCGTAGCCAATAAAATGGTTCTGAAGCATTGTCACTCATGAAAGCAGCAAAACAAAAGAGCTGGTGTTTGACCTCAGGAAGGTGGGTGGGTGGGGGGGGGGGGGGTGCATGGTGTACACGCTTCTGTTTATATCAGTGCTGTTGAGGTCAGGAGGGTTGAAAGCTTCATGTTCCCAGCAGTGAACATCACTAATAGCCTGTCCTGGTCCAACCACATAGACACCACGGCTAAGAAAGCTCACCAGTGCCTCTACTTCCTCAGGAGCATAAAGAAATTTGCCATGTCCCCTTTGACCCTCACTAATTTTATCAATGCACTATAGAAGGCATCCTATCTGGATGCATCATGGCTTGGTATGGCAACTGCTCTGCCTAAGACCTCAAGAAACTGCAGAGAGTTGTGGACACAGCCCAGCACATCACAGAAACCAGCCTCCCCTCCATGGATTATGTATATGCTTCTCGCTGCCTTTGTAAAGCAGCCAACATAAAGACCCCACCCAGCCTGAACATTCTCTCTTCTCCCCCCTCCCATCAGGCAGAAGATACAAAAGGCTGAAAGCACATACCACCAGGCTCAAGGACAGCTTCTATCCCGCTGTTATAAGACTATTGAACGGTCCCCCAGTACGATAAAATGGATTCTTGACCTCAGTCTACCTTGTTATGGCCTTGCACGTTATTGTCTGCCTGCACTGTACTTTCTCTGTAACTGTAACACTTTATTCTGCATTCTGTTGTTGTTTTCCCTTGTACTACCTCAATGTACTGACGTAATGAAATATCTGTATGGATGGCATGCAAAACAAAGTTTTTCACTGTACCTCTGTACATATGACAGTAATAAACCAATTTACCAATATACATAAATATCAACAGCAATGTCCCACAAACAACAACGCAAGAACGTTAAGTGGGGGTTAAATATTAGCCAGAGTTGCAGGGAGAATTCTCATTCTTTTTTTCAAGATATTGGCATCATATCTTTGGCATCTACTTGGAAAAGCAAATGGGGCCTTAGTTTAACATGCCATTCAAAGAGATGGAACCCCAGATAGTGCAACATTCCTTTATACCAAGGGCACTCTCCTTTCAACACTGCACTGAAATGGCAGCCTAGGTTTTTGTGTTCAAATCTGTGGAATGAGACTTCAAGCCATAATCTTCTGACCCAGAAGAGAGGGACCTACTCCAGCTGAAATTAGTAACTCAAATGCATCTATGATGAGTTAGATTACATTTCACCCAATTGGTCCCAGATGTATTTTGCTGTTATTTGACCATGGTAGACAGCATCAAGTAATTGGCTCATTTGGTCCTGTTCTGCAACAATAAAACAGGCATCTAATTTCTCCCCTATTTCTGTAACCCTCGAAAATGTTAACACAGTTGAAGAATGCCTTCCAGCAGTTTTATTTAATGCACAGTGCATTGCTTGCCTTGTAGACATCACACCAGTCTCTCACTCTCTCAGTCTTTTCAATTTAATTTTCACACCATGTCTCATTGTTATGGTCACTCATTTACCAAGGTCGTGAGTGCATTGCACACATTGTTAAAATCGTCACGGGTCAGGAAGTAACAAGGTTCGAATTTAACCCTGTGCTTTGGAGAATATCCATTAACCCACTGGCCTATCAATCTCACAGTTTCCAAACCTCTTGATCACATTATATCTTTATCACTCATGTCAACCAATGCATGACTCTGAACCCATTCAATTTTTATTTTATAAAATCCTAAGAAATGATCAAATGTTATCTGCTATTGCTCACTGTATTGGAAATCTGTTGACAGCTAGCTCTTTGTATACGTCTTTTATCCAGCTCTGTTTAGCATCAATTCTCAAAAAAAATAGCTGTCTTCCAAGCAGATTAGAAAGGCTGTGGCAATTATCTGACAAGTTTCCTTCACCCAAATTTGCTCTCATATCATTGTTCATCAGACAGTCCATCTATCGAAGCACTTACCTATCCTTGTACCATTTGGTTCTGCCTGCATATTCCCCACTGTTCAACATAGTGTTTTCTCAGGAGTTAAGTTTTGCTATTCAAGGAAGCTGATCTGTTGCTGTTTCTGTAGCTGGTTGCTTTGAATCAATTCGTCCACCATAATATTACTTCTTCCTATACACCTCTGAATGATCTTCCTTTCCCAAAGGTTTTTATTCGGAGAGCCATTAGAATGCAGTATAAGCTATTAGATAGCATGGTTCAAGTGAATAACTTGGGGAAATGAGATAATCACATGAGGAAGAAAGGAATAAAAAGCAATACCGATAGGGTTAGACTTGTGCCAAACATAAACACAAATATTCACTGGTTGCACAAGAGACTGCAGATATTGGAATCTATAGCAACAAACAAGATGCTGGAGGAACTCAGTGGGTCTGTGAAGGGAATTGGACAGACAACATTTTGGGTTGAGACACTTCACATCAACTGATCTGGACAATCAGTCCAGATGAAGGGTCTCGACCCGAAACGTCAACTGTCCATCATCTTACTGCTCCAATACTGTTCCTCCAGTATCTTGTTTGTTGCTAATATATACTGGTTGGCTCATCTGACCTGCTATAACTTGTATAATGCCAACTATCTTTATCAGCCCAATGTTTACTTTTTTCCAATCTAAAGTCTTTGTCTTATTAATATCCAATTTATCAAACTAGGAGGAAGACTTGCACTTACACAGTGACCTCCATGGCCTTAGTACACCTCAACCAATGAATGCTTTTGAAGTGCAGTTACTGTTATATTGTAGGAAACATGCAGCTAATTTGCGCATAGTAAGATTCCATAAACAGCTATGCAGTACAATCTGTTCTTTTGGGATTTTGATTGAAGACTAAATATTGACCACAACAATACGGTAGCAACATCGTTGTGTTACTGGACTGGAAGCATGAATTCTGAATCACTGATCTCACGACATGTGTTTGGATCCAACCTAGGGAATTTAAATTCAAGTAAGTAATAATATCTGGATTTTTTTTTTACATATAAGTCAATCACTGGATTGCCTTAAGACCCACCTGGTTCATTAACATCCCCCAAGGAAGGAAATCTGCCATCCTTACCTTGTGTGGCCTATATGTGACTTTCGTCTCAAAAACAGGGTTGACTTTTACCTAGCCTGGGAGGAGTTAGGGATGTACAATAAATACTGTCATCACCATGACACCCATGTCCTGTGACCAAATAAGTTAAGGAAAAGTGTGATACGTTATCTATTTGATGCAAAGGCAGGTATTTTGGTAAATACTGAGAAACATAATCACTGCAAAGTCATCTTCCAGACCAAGAAAGTAGATGGGCAAATAATGAGAGATCTTCAAATTAGCGGTTCCCAACAAGTGGAGCAGATGAGGGAGAGCTTGCTGAAAATATTGTGGCCTGAAAATAGAATCACTTCATGTCGTTTTTGTTGCATTGAAAGTCAACTTTAGCTGGAGTGAAGTGCGATATTAATCATTTCCAAACTGTTTTCCTTCACTCTGCAAATTTGATCAAGTGTTCCCCAACATGATCACCCTTCCCCATCTGACATCAGTCAAACATGGGATGACCTCACTCCCTGTGGAACATTCCATTGGGGCAGTGGTGAGAAACTTAGACCACATTGTCTTGGGTGAACATTTATTGTGCATCTTGGCATAGCCATGTTTCATAATCCAGTGCTGGATTGGGAGGTATCCATAATATAAGTCCCTTGATCTTTTAGGCACACACTTCATGCCACACATTGAACTGACCCCTACAATCACAAAGCCAATACCCCACCCCTACAACTCCCCACCACCACCTAGAGTCCAGAAGCTAATCCCCAGACATTGTTTCTCAGAAACCCCCATGCCCACAGAACCCAATTCTTTGAATCCCTGAGACTTTGTAACCATGAAGATCCCAACCATGAGGCCCTCAGTCTGAATAATCCTTGCCCATCAGAACCCCTCACCATGGTCTCATCTTGCATTCCATCCCAACCCCTAGGAACCAATCCTTGGCCAAGGGTCACTGGCCCTCTCTTTCCCCCCAAATGCTCCCCTCAAACTTCATTCCCAGTTTGTACATTTTCCATAACAGAGAAGTGAACGGCCTTACAGTAACATCCTAGTCTCTGGGTACACTGTGCTACAACCATTTGATGTACCCATTTATATACACTAGAATCCCCAGATAAATGTATTTTGTTATTGCTGGTACATTGTCACAGGAGTGCCAAATTCAGTTGGCAATGTACGCTTTTATTCCCAAGTTGGCAAAGGATATGGGAAAACAGAGTTAGAATTTGCTAATCTCAAAGACACCTGAAGGTTACGCACCACTATGGCAGAATATTCCACGCACTGTGCATCTTACACTTGCCCCTGTCCTCCTCCATCCATCTATCTGTCCTAATTTATTAATCCATTCCATCGCTCACTGGCCACCTACTTCTATTATAACCTCTATAATGCTGTGTTGAAATGGATGTTTCATTCCTATCATAATGAAGAATCGTCCAACTTACCAGGGGTACTGCCATGTCACATCTGCTGGCTCTCTTTCATAAAAGAAACTGTGATGCACTTGGTACTTCAGTTGTTCTGAAGATTTTCGCTCATTCAGCCAGTCTCCCGTTATTGTTCATTATTCACTCTCTCGCTCTCTCTGAAAGACATACAGAAAAGTCACCTATTTCAAACCGGTTGAATTTGCCCAGGAGCAAGGGGTCATTTTTCCGATTTCATGGTCCCAGTGGGGAATCCTCAGTCAGTGAGCAGTCATTGGATCGTGCCTGCCTTTATGACAGGCACCCTTGAGAGAAAGAGTAGTTCATCCGAGATACAATGTCAATCCTATACCCTTATTGTTCTAAAATGCTGCAATAAAGCAGACCACCAACCCTGTGATGTTGAGGAGAAAAAATTTAAGAGTAAAAAGAATTTTATCAGGTTATGACACAAACTAGAAATGAAATTCTTCTCCACGACGAAAACAGACTTCCACCTCTGGCAACCGCCCCAGTACCAGCAAGATAGCTAAGTGTAGCAGTCGCTGCATCTAATTGCCTTTCTCTCCCTGGGAGTGACTGAGATACTGAGATGTTGGAAGCTTCATTGGAGGAATTAAGTGCTGCCTTTTACTAACCAAGGCAGCAGTGGGAAATCTGGCTAAAGAGGGGAGGAATTTGGCAGGTTGCCTTGTCCAGCAGTTCCTGATAGGACGTGTGAGTGAGCAGATGGCCTGGGACAGTGGGGGAGATCTGAAGCAGCTTGGACTGCTGACTTCCAGAGAGGGCTGCCAGGTCTGGATGGAAGTCTTCATGGGGTTGACATCGTACGACCTTCTGGCCCTTAGCCTCCCCACCCACCACACTCCTGCCATTGAATGCCCCAGATGCAGACACAATTATTTTTTAATAACTGGTTAACAAATGATTAAAAGGAAACACATTCATTTCTGCTAACTTGCTTATAGACAGAGCTTTATTCCCTGGGGACTGTCGGGCAACCTGGGGCATTGATAAACCTTGCTCAAAGTCATGAGCCTTGCTGTTCGCTGTGCTGGGGCAGCTGGTTTAAAATGGTAGAAGCCTCCCGGTACCTTAGAGGTATGTCCCACTCAACATCTGGGTTGGAGTCAAGTGCAAAGAGTTAGAACAGAGAAGAAGATGAAGATTGTAAAAATAAATAAAGCTGTCAGGAAAAGAACGACCCATGACACCAGTCACTGCACAAGAAAATATGCTTCAGTTTTATATTTCTAGTGATTCTTTGCACAAAGCTGCTCTGTGTGGGAGTGACAGGATATTATAGTTGAGCTATATTGGTTACACAGTGCTGCTCACTGGCACTTATAAAGCTTGGCAATGTTGAAATAACCAGGACTAGAAAGAGTAACAATTCTGTCTTCTTCTAATTTTCCCCCTCTGCCTTCTCATCTCATGGAATTAGCTCTCTTACCTCAGGCTGTCGCACTGGGGGAGGTCATTACCTTCCAGTCGACATCGTCCAAGGCATGGTTGTTGAGTACGCTGGCAATCTGATCACTTTGTAGTGCAGTACTGCCGTATAACCTGCCCACAGCTCGCTGCATCTGGTTCTCACAGGGCAGCAGTCAAGGGCATGGACCAGGGTTACAGCCAGAACCAGGGGTGAGATTCCACAAGACTATCGCAGCTGTGGACCCTCAACGGGCTTGGACATTGGGAACCATCCCTCTCATTCCACCTCACCCCCTTGTAGAGCAAGATGCCTTGTGACACCAGATACTTACAGCTGCTGCCATCTTCGTCCCTCAGTTCCTCCATTTATATCAGAGAAATACCAGAGAAATCTGGACCAGAAAAGTCTACTTAGCCTGCGTCTCCACATTAGGGAATTTTTGGAAAATTTTGATCAGCTACAGAAGATAAAACTAGGAGCTTTATCCTCACCACCTGCAGAACTATTCCCAAACCCATCTCCATTACCCCACCCAAACTCACGATCCCCTCCGTTAACTTCTCCCTATTACCAAGACTCTCCTCCACCACTCTCAAACCCTTCCCATTAACCCCCAACCCCTCTGTAACCCCTTCCACCAAACTTCTCCTCTATTCCTCCATTCCCGACCCCCTTCCATTATCTCCACATCATTCCTCAATGTCCGTCTCCCTGCCCATTGCTCTCATCCCTCCCTCCTTTACCTGTTTCCCATCCACTACCCCCACTTGCAACCTCCATTCTCGCTCACCCATTCTCATTGCATTTAGCTCCAACCCTCTTCTCCCACCTTCACTCCTAACCTCCTATTCCCAGCCAGCAAACTTCACCACAAGCTTTGCTTCCTTCCCTCCCCAACTCCCAACCCCATTCCCATTTTCACTATTCACACCATGCCCCCAGAACCCTCTCACTCACATTCCCACAAGCCCCGGTCTGTTTCTCATTCCATCAATCTTCTCCCATCCTCCCAAACCCACTTCCACATCTCCACCTCACCCTCCCACACCTCACTCCATTCCCAAGATCCCACAATCCCACTATCACCCTTTCCCACTCTCCCGACCTCCTGCACCCCACACCCTCATTCTGGATTTGGATTTGCGAGGATTCCGCTCACTTTAGGGACAGGATCTTTCTCACTCGCTCCCCCCAGTGATAAAGAAACAGCCTCCGAGCTGCAGAACTCCACTGGGGCACCTCTTGTTTCCTGGACAGTACCTACTGCTCTGTGCTACAAAACAGCAGGAACACTTTTGTAACATCAAGACACATGGTGCTGGAAAACAGGTTATAAAACCAGAAACATTTGCCCATCTGTTCTCCTCACACACTGCCTTCCAGGTTATAGAATTGTTTTGGCACTGAAAAAGGTCGTTTGGTCCCTCAAGACTATTCTAGCTCTTTGTGATGCAGTCCATTCAGTTACATGCCTTCACCCCATTTTCCCCGTACCACTAGAAATTCCTTATTCTCTGATGCCTACACACTCAATGAAAGCCTCATTGTCGCCCATATTGCTTTATGTTAGTTATTGAACAATATTTTGTCCCGTTAGTATTTACTTATTTTATGACGCTCTTTGGGAGACATCACCAATATTCATTAACGCTTCTTTGGTTACGGGGCTCTTACGTTCCCGTTACAAGACATTCCCTTTTGCTCTGCAATCCCCCAGCACCTGCTCAGATTCGCCGCAAAAATCCAGCAGAATTGCAGACGAGGGAGAAGCGGTAAGGAAAAAAAACAAAGGCACCAGTTCAGGGAACCGGCCAGGCTCCTGGTATCGGGAGTCACTCAGATCAAATTTGCATTGTGAATGGAGATTTACATTTCAATCAAAGTTGTATTCTTATTGCCAATGTGAGGGAGAGGGTTTAAAGGTGACTGCCGGAAAGCACCAAAAACACGCTCACCTACAGTCCAGAGAAACGTGCACATTCCTCCTCTGTTACCGGTTGATTTTGAGGTTCTCTTTGAGCTAAATTAGGCGGGGACTGCGCCAACTTGAAGCCCAGCAACAAACAGGAAAACTCACTGACATTCGCAAGAACTTAATAAAACATTTTGTTGGTAACCTGCACTGGTCTTCACACAAGGAGCCACCCTCACCTGCGCCAGCTTCCCGTTCTAATTCGGGGTTCCTTGGGCAAAAGAGGGATGCGTCCTGACTCCTTGAACCGGTTTTGTAAAGAAGTCTATCCCTTCGTGAAGCCCATGCATTGAGAGTGTGAGGGCAGTGAGGCGGCACGACTCCTCCCCAGATTAGATTGCACTGTTTAAACGGCTCCAAAACCAAAGACAGGTGGGTCGTGGTATAAGTGGGTAGGTTACACTGATACAGCCTTTGCAGAATTAACACGAATTCCAATTTTTTTTTCAAATATTTTGATTTTTTTCTTTACAAAGGCAGTCCCTGACGAGGCAATGCTCTCTCTCCCACTAAGTGCCTGGCGTTTGCTGTCTGAATCCCTTACCTGTCGCCGATGAAATGTCCTTCCACAGAGGGAACGCTCCTTCTGCACGCCGCCTTCTGTAGAGATGGAAATATCTTCAGCGGCTGGGAGAGGAACGTACACCTGCCCCCACGGAGCTGAAGTAATCTTCTCTACCTCGGGGCTCACTTTTAGTGGAGGGTAGCGCTCTCCTCCAGTTCCCCCTCTCTCCCGCTCCTTCTCTGACAATTGTAATGAGGTAGGTGTAATCTTCATCACTGATGAAGCTGTCAGCCCTTTCTCTGTGAGGCTGACACGTACCCCTCCCACACTCCCCCGGATTCCTGTCCTTGGAACATGGTCGTTTCCTATAGTGTCACTTGAAGCCCAGTAGCTATGGGACCAGCGGCTAGCAGCCCTGTAGAGGGCATCTTTCGCCCAGAGGCGATGGTCTAAGTCACTCTTCCCTACACCACAGCATAACTGCTGATAGACTGCTGCACTGTGCAGTGCTGAGGGATCGAGCATGGTTATTTGCAAGCAGTTCCTTCAATGATTTACCTAAGGTCCCCTACAGAGGCAGTGATATTTTTATAACGTGCCCTAATTATTTCTGAAATGGGAATTTTTTTTTGCGTGGGATTAATGAACAGAGAGTAATTGACGCCAGTCAAGCTGTTGTTAGTAGAGGTTATAATTAAATTGATGGAATTAACATAAAGTTCTAAACTCTTGTTTTATTTCCCCCCTGCTTCCTGCCCGTATTCCTAAGGTTGTACATTTTGCCAGGATCTCGAGCATAATTCAGGACTAATTTATCATCCAGTTCCTCCGCAAAACCACTGTTCCATTTCACAATGACATTTCTGCTTGGTACAGAAGTGTGCTCTCTGTGGAGTGAATTTCTAATGACGTCACCTGCCTCATCTCTGCTCTGGTCATTGATGTTGGTAAGAACTTGCTGTGTGCAAATTAGCTCCTTCAGTTGGCTGCATCAGCAGAGAACGCACTGTAAAGTTCTTTGAGATAAAATAGGGGGCTATGTGGGAGGGAAGGGTTAGGTAGACCTTAGAGCAGGATAAAATGTCTGCACAACATGTTGGCCGAAGGGCCTGTACTCTGCTGTAGTGTTCTACATTCTATGTTCTATAAGGTGAGGTTGTGAGAAGTGTTGCCTGATTGACCTTGATGTTATCCCAATACAAGTGAACCTATAAAAAGCTAGACTACTGGATCTGCCAATTTGTTGTACTGGTGTGTTCTCACCTAGGCGATTTGTAAACTAGAATAATACTAAAGACAAAGAAAGCTTCCCTTCTCCAATTTCTGATCGTGTGGCAGAGACGGGAAGTTATGGGCAGCCACCAGTTACAGAGGAACTAAAGAGGAAAATATCCTCCAACTGTCCTTGTGTCTTCAGCCTGATGTAGGCTTGGATAGAGTGGATGTGGAGAGGATGTTTCCATTAGTAGGAGAGTCTGGGATCTGAGGGCACAACCTTAGAATAAAGGAGAGATAAGGAGGAATTTCTTCAACCAGAGGGTGGTGAATCTGTGGAATTCATTGCCACAGAGGGCTATGGAAGCCAAGTCATTGGGTGTATTTAAGGTGGACATTGATAGGTTCTTGATTGGTAAGGGGTTAAGGGTTACAGAAAGAAGGCAGGAGAATGGCATCCTCACACGTCACTGAGAAAGTGCTTCACTTTTGGTTATGGGATGGTTCCAAGTGAGATGCTAAATCGTCCTGTTCTCCTGGAGAGGAGAGATCCATGAGAAAAACAAGGGATTTCTACCCAGCATTACAAAAGCAGACTATCTAGCCATTAGTACAGCACTCTGCGGACATTGATTAACTATTCCATTTCCCAATATTCCATCAGTGACTCAACTTCAAAAGTAATTTATTAAATGTAAAATGCATTGGGATAATCTGAGTTTTTGAAAGACATCACATTCATATATGTCCTTTCTTGTAGAGCTTAGCAATAAACAATTGGTCTCTATTGAACCTCAGAGTGTATGAACACATGCATTACAGTGATTTCTTGGCAATACTGTCTCTCCTTCTTATGAGGATGAACTAATTCCACTCTGGTTTTGTGAGTCTTGAGGTGACCAAGGAGATCATTGTGGGAAAGGCAGACTTAGTCAATGTCAAAGCGTTTGAGTTCCCACACGAGGCTAGTGAAGCAGCATTCAGGTCCATCACAGCTGGGGCTTTCCATGAGGATCCTGACGTTCCAGGTTCCAAGCTTCATATTGTCGAGTAGGAGTTACCTGTGAATGATTTCTTTTAATATTGTATTGCCATTATCACCGTACAGGCTTCACAGGCTGAGGTCTTGATCCATTGACAAGGGGAACCAAGATGTCTTAAAGCTTACGAAATAATCTTCAAACCTACTGTGAATGATCCCTGGAAGGATGGTTAATATTTACTAAAAAATAACTGTAATTATAAAGGCAATATAATAGATAAAATAGCTAATAATTTCTATCTAATAGCCTTGCAAAAATTACATTGCAGCAGTTTTCCACTGTGAGTATCATGTGGCAGAAACAGTCGGGGGCAGAGTAGTTGTTAGCTTCTGCTACGCCAACCAATATTTGGTAAAGAACAAGATCAGACTGAGCTAAATAATGTTTATGGGTAATCAGCAGAATGTTAAGGAAAGTCAGTCAGCTGTGCTTAGCAAACAAGTCAAAGATTTGAGCACAAGAATCCAGATCAGCACACCAGTGGAGTACTGAGGGAGTGTTGGAGATATCTCCCTTTGGAAGGCAAAGTAAATCACTCAGGTGTGAAAGATAACATACTCTCCTTCAAAGAACAGCTGGGATGATATCTTTGGTATTCCTTCCAATAGTTAGTGAACATGTCTACAAATATCATCTCATTGTTTTTTTTGTAGGAGCTTCTCCTGTTTGAATTGGCTGTCTTATTTCCTACATTAGGAATGTTTGATACCTCTGGGTCTGTACTGGCTGAAGTTCAGAAGGATGAGGCAGATCTCATTGAAACTTACCAGATTCTGAAAGGCTTGGATAGAGTGGATGTGGAGAGGATGTAGGAGAGTCTAGGATCCGAGGGCACAGCCTTAGAACAAAGGGGAGATGAGAAGGAATTTCTTCAGCCAGAGGGTGGTGAATCTGTGGAATTTGTTGCCACAGAGGGCTGTGGAAGCCAAGTTATTGGGTGTACTTAAGGCGGAGATTGATAGGTTCTTGATTGATAAGGGGTTAAGGGTTACGGGAAAAAGGCAGGAGAATGGGGTTGAAAAAAAATCAGCCATTATTGAATGGTGGAGCAAACTCAATGGGCCGAATTGCCTAATTCTGCTCCAATATCTTATGGTCTTATTCCAAGAGTGATTACAGATTGAAAGTACTTTGTTGAAAGGATTAGGACATCCTGAAAGAGAAGTGAAAGGCACTTTATAAACTTTTTTTTAGTCTTTCAGGGCCTTGATTCCCAGGCCTTTCACTGGGAGTAACACATGGGATTTTTAAGTGGCCCAATCCCAGGATTTGCCCATTTCGTTCATTTGTCACAGGGTCTATCTGGTCATTGTCCTTCAGGATACATACCACATTACCCACTTTCCTTAGTGCAGCAGCAAGTACTTGTGACAGACACCAAGAGAGATCAGTCAAAATATCAACCAAAGGACTGCATGTCGTAATGTGACTTTAAATCTTTATGACTTTACTTTGGTAGTTTCAAATTGCTTATTAAATCCAACAATGAGAATGCAACCTTGCGGACATTTTGTGATGCTTGTTCATTTGCATTTTCATAATATATTCTGTGAAATTGATGTGGCTAATTATAAACCATGTTGGACACACTATATGTGTTGGCAGTGTGTACACTGTCTGTCAGGACAATACATGTCACTGATGCTTCATCAATCCCAGGTGTCTGTTCACCTATATTTAATAGATTTTTTTAAAGCATAGGCATTTGAGGAGAAACTATTTCCATTGCCGGAAAGGTCAGCAAGCAGAGGACATAGATTTACGATAATTAGTAAAACAGCCACAGGGATGATCGGGAAACAGATATTTTACAAGACAAGCCGTTGCAATCTGGAATGGATTCCCTGAAAGGATGGTTGAGGCAGATTCAGTAGTTGCTTTCAAAAGGCAATTAGATAGATACCAGGATTAATTGGAAATCTCCTTGAATAGATTCATTCTATGTTGTGAGATTATACATTTCCTCATTATCATTATCAAACAGAAGTATGTTAATAGTGGCAAGTGCGATCCCATTTTGGATACAATACGTTAACAACAAGAACTGTTCTCCATCTGTACCTCAGCTCTGGTGTCAGGGGTTCCCTTCACCATCCAACCACCCTCCCCCCACCCACCACCTCCCTCCACCCCTGACTCCAATGCAGGATTTTACCAATTCTCAGCAACGCCTCCCGATCTCTAAGAGAGATTTACAATTACCACAGTTCACGCTGTTTTATGCAGACCCAGACATGTGAACACTGGAAAGCAAGAGACGCACCTATGTAGCACCACTTTACATCATTTCTTGAATGCTCCAAAGCACCTTATAACCAATAAATTGTACTTGAACTTTCATCACTCTTGTAATGTAGAAAATACACCAACCCAAGTGGACACCAAACGCCCCATCACTCCACCTGCACCCACACAAATAGCATCAAGATAATGCTCAGGTAATTTGTTTTCATTTTAATTATGTCAGATGAGGAATAAATGTCTAGGATAACTCACTGGCTATTCCTTAAAATGTTACATAGAATCTTCTGTGTTCAATGGAGGAAACACATTGAGCCTTGGTCTGATTTTCCAAGCCAAAAGACAGTTCCTCCAACAATGCAGCTTTCCCTTAGTATTGTATAGGACACTAACTCAGAGCAAGTGTTCTACAACTGAGCCACAGCCGACACTGTACTACACATATCTTTGACGTACATTATTACAGGTGTGTAATCAAATAAATATTAATACCAATGCAGGTGTCATCAGGATGGTTGACCAAATGCTTTGTCAAAGAGGTTGGGTATGGACTACAGATTAAGAGAGGAGAGAGATATGAAGGATCTCAGTGAGCACTTCCAGAGTGTAAAGCCCAGACAACTAAAAGCAGCCACATAAATGCCACAACAGCAAGTCAGAGGCTGGGTATCCTATAGCAAGTGACTCATTTCCTGACACCCAAAAGCCTTTCCACTGTCAACAAGGCACAAGCCTGGAGCATGATGTAATATGCTCCACTTGTGTGGATAAGTGAAGCTTCAACAGCTCTCAGAATATATGAAATCATATGGACAAAGCAGGCCATTTGATTGGCATCCCCTCCACTGCCCTAAAACACTCATGTTCTCACCAGTGGTAAACAGTAGGTGCAGTGCATTGCAAACTACAAACTGCATTGCAATAACTCACCCGGGCTGCTTTGACAACACCTCTCAAACCTACCAACTCTATCACTAAGAAGGACAAGGGCAGTAGACACAGGGTCCACTATCACCTGCAGTTCCTCTCCAAGATGCACACCATTCTGACTTGGAAATATATCACCGGCCCAATATATCACTGAGCCAAAATCCTGAAACTCCCTCCCCAGCAGCACTGTGGGAGTCCCTTCACCAGAAGGGCTACAGCAGTCCAAGAAGGCCACTCACCACCACCTACTTAAGGGCAGTTAAGGATGGACAGTAAATGCTGGCCTTGCCAATGATGACCAGATCCCAAAAAATGAATAATTAAATAAAACAATTTCTAAACTTATGGATTATACCAAATGGGTAGTGGTGAAGTTTTCTTTTAGGTTGTTATTAATCATAATTAATTATTCATCCCTAATTACACCGGAACCGAGGAAGTCGATAAGAACCAAACACATGGGTGGATCTGGAGTCGTAATTCAGCCTGCCTAAGTAAGGACAATACTGAGGTAGAACATTAATAAGTATGCAGAATGGGCAAATGATTAGCAAATGAAATCCAACACAGATCAGTGGGAGCGGGTACCTTTCAGTGGGAAAAAAGGGTAGGTCATTTATTACTAGGAAGGTGTGAGTCTCGATGGGGTAGAGGAACAAAGGGATCCTGGAGCACAAATGCACCAATCACTGAAATTACATCCTAGGTCAGCAAGGTAAAGAAAACAACCCACATGCTAATTGTTTCTTACCAGAGGGAGAGGATTGAAAAGCAGGGAAAGAACATGAAATAGGTGGCACAGTGGTGTAGCTGGTAGGGCATCAGTCTCACATCTCCTGTGTCCCAGGTTCAATCCTGATCCCCAGCACTGTTTGTGTGGAGTTTGCATGTTCTCTCTGTAACCATGTGGGCTTCCTCCAAGACTTCCAGTTTCTCCTCACCTCTTCCCACATTTATTAGTGCGGAACAACATCGTGGGCCGAAGGGCCTGTTCCTGTGCTGTACTGTTCTATGTTCTATGTTCCATCCCAAAGCTGCGTGAGTTTGTAGATTAATTACCCATTGTAAATTGCTCTTAGTGTGTGAGTGAGTGGTCGAATTTTAGGGGAGTTGATGGGAATCTGGGAATAATAATTCATTCCCACATTAGAGTAGAATTAGTGTAAATGGGTGTTTTATGGTTGGCACAGACTCCATGGTCTGAACCCTGTGCTGTATGACTCTATGATTCCATGGTCTGTTGAAATCTGCTTGCCATATTATAAAAAAGATACAGAGGCAGGAGAGAAGAATGAAAGAAGACCTCACCAGGAATGCAAAGGTACGTCTATCAGGATAGAATGAACAAACTGGGTCACTTCACACTGGAGCAGAGAAGGCTGAAGGATGACCTGCTAGGAATCTATAAAATTGTGGAAGCTTTTGAAAGAGTGGACACAGAGAGAATGTTTCCACTTGTGGGGCATCAATTTAAGATAGCGACAAAGCATCCAAAATGGAGTTCAGAAGTAAATTCTGTACTCAGTGAGTGGTGAAAATGTATAACTTGCTCCCACATGGAGTGCCTGAGGTGATTAGTGCAGATACATTTAAAGAGAGGCTGGACAAGTAGATCAATGAGAAGGGAATAGAGGGTTAACCTGACAGATGAGGAAAGATGGAAGGATGTCTGAGTCGAACAGAAATCCTATCATGGACTAGTTGGGCTGAATGGCCTGTTTCTACGCAGGCACGGTAGTGTAGCGGTAAGCGTAATGCTATTACAACGCCAGTGACCCGAGTTCAATTCCGGCCACTATCTGTAAGGAGTTTGTACGTTCTCCCCGCGTCTGCGTGGGTTTCCTCCAGGTGCTCCGGTTTCCTCCACGTTCCAAAGACATAGGGGTTAGGAAGTTGTGGGCATGCTATGTTGGCGCCGGAAGCATGGCGACACTTGCGGGCTGCCCCCAGAATGCTCTACGTAAAAGATGCATTTCACTGCGTGTTTCGATGTACATGTGACTAATAAAGATATCTTACCTTGCATTTCCTAGGTAGTTCTGCATGAACCCAAAGTTGAAAGGCCTGTGCTTGACCTAACCCTTTACAAACCATCCATCTATTAATGTTGGAAAACAATTATTCACTGGATCTTTGAATCATTAAAGATGATCCACAGTAAATATTTCATTCAGTGAAAAGAAATTCACTGATAGCATACATAAAGAAGAAAGATAATTAGCTAATAAAGGGCATTGGGGATAATTTCTAAAAGGTGTTATAGATTGAATTGTGATGACTTGTGTATATTTTTACGATATTATTGCTAGGATTCTGAATAATTTAGCATTAAATTATTGAATAAAACTATATTCATTATTCATGCACATATCTTAAAACAAAAATGATCAAAATTTTTAATAGTTCAAGCAGCAGTCCTTTTGTTTCTTATATTCTTATACACAGAGAGTTGTAAATATTTGGAACTCTCTTTCTCATAGAGCTGGTATGCTCCGTCATTGACCATATATTTGGGCAATTGGGGTCTCTAAGGATATGGCTATCAGCTGAGAAATTAGAAATTGGTTTATTATTGTCACATGTACCAAGGTACAGTGAAAAACTTTGTTTTACATGCCATTCAAACAGATCATTTCATCACATCAGGACACTGAGGTAGTACAAGGGTAAATCAATAACAGAATGCAGAATATAGTGTTACAGTTACAGAGAAAGTGCAGTGCAGGCTGATAATAAGGTGCAAGGGCCATGATAAAGTAGATTGTGAGGTCAAGAGTCCATCTTATTGTACAAGGGGTCTGTTAGTTTTATAACACCGGGATAGAAGCTGTCATTGAGCCTGGTGGTATGAGTTTTCAGGCTTTTGTTTCTTCTGCCCGATGGGAGGGGGGAGAAGAGGGAATGTCCAGAGTGG
Source organism: Pristis pectinata (assembly GCF_009764475.1). Classification (NCBI taxonomy): domain Eukaryota; kingdom Metazoa; phylum Chordata; class Chondrichthyes; order Rhinopristiformes; family Pristidae; genus Pristis; species Pristis pectinata. The sequence goes on from NC_067429.1 coordinate 7,456,480, forward strand.
GAGGGATCTTTGATTATGTTGGCTGCTTTACCGAGGCAGCGAGAAGGGTAGACAGAGTCCATGGAGAGGAGACTGGTTTTCGACATGACAAGTGGACAAGGCAAAATATCGGACATGATCATACAGACTGGTGAAGCAAACTCACAAGCTCATGTGGGCTTCACTTCCTTCTATTTCTTTTGTTCAATCTTTTAAACAAATCTACTCTAAAAACAACCAGGGAAATCCATTCATTGAAAACAGTAAGGACGCCTGGATTTACAAGGATCTGCCAATCTTTCTAAAAAGTAATTATCCACTAATAAACTTAGGGTCCATTTAAGAGGATTTGTTTCTGGTTTGAGCACAGGCTATGCATGATTACAGCTCTTTAAGATCTTAAGAGACTGGCACAGAACTCCACCCTAACAGAAGCATAATACAGTACATAATTCAAAATGTAATGCCCATGTCCTGATTAAATAGCATATTCTTCTCACTATGAGCTGCACCATGGGAGATATATTTAATAAATATATCATAATTATATTGTAATACATTCAATGTCCAACAGGCTGTTGTGTACCATTTCATAGGCTTGCAGGAACAGTGAAACTTGTTGTTGGTTTTAGTCCAACTAGTAGTCAGCAGCTCCCTGCTAGTCTGCAAACTTTATCTTGGTATCTGCCCCACTTTTCCTACCTGGATCAAACCAGTTTTTTTTAATTTCAATAATAATTTGATGATAACCAGTTAATTGAGTGTTTCTAAATTCTCCTGCTCATTACAGATCAGAAGTATCACAACTTAAATCTTAAAAATACATCTCTGAAATTGTTGAAGCTTTTTATTCATATTTTGCATTTCAAATGATGAAGGATGTCTAATGCCACTATCATACACCCAGAACTGTTACAAGAAAGACCTTGGTTGATAACACAATTCTCCTAGCTGTTCATCCATCAATCTAAAACAATGGCTCTGTTTCTTTCTCCCAGATGCTGCCTGACTGACAAGTATTTCCAGCATTTTCTATTTTTATTTCAGATTTACAGGATTTGCAGTTTTTGCTTTTTAATTCCCTTACCTATGTTTCTCTACTTCAGTCTTTCTCTGCTCTCTCTGTTTCTCTTTCTCTCTGTCTCTCTCTCTCTGTCACACTCTCTCTGTCTCTGTCTCTGTCTCTCTCTGTCTCTGTCTCTCTCTGTCTCTGTCTCTCTCTGTCTCTCTTTCTCTCTGTCATACTCTGTCTCTCTCTCTTTCTCTCTCTCTCTCTGTCGCTCTCTCCGTCTCTCTGTCTCTCTGTCTCTGTCTCTGTCTCTCTCTGTTTTTTCTCTCGCTCTCTCTCTCTCTCTCTCTCTCTCTCACTCTCACTTCCTACCCTCCTTCCCTGATCCCTCTGTGCTTTGGAGGTAGGATTCTTAGCATCATCTGTCTGTCCACAGTTTCCCCTTTCAGCATTTTAATGCTTTGAAATCTCTCCCTCCCTTTTCCCTTTCAGTCTTCTCCTCAGTGGACAGATCATTAAAACCCATGCTTGGTATCACAAAATCACTGCTTGGCTAACTTCACCCATTGCCCGGTTGGTAGCACTCTTACAATGGAATCTGAAGGTTGTGAGTTCAAGTCCTCAGTCCTGTAACTTGAGCTTGTGAGGTCCCACTCTGTGCCTCCATCTATTAGATGAGATGTTAATCCAAGGCCCTCTGAGGTCAAAGAATCTATGATGCTATTTTGAAGAAAAACATGGAATTTATCTCCAAAGAAATGTTGGTAAATTGATTTATTTTTGGTCACATGTACCAAGGTGCAGTGAAAACCTTTGCTTTGCATGCCATCCAGACACGTCACTTCATTACAACAGTGCATTGAGGTGTACAAGGAAAAACAATAACAGAATGTTGTGGCTCATTTTTATCCTGCACTCAACATGACTAAAACAGATTGGAGTATTTTGTGCTTGGTCACAAGTGCTAATGCTCAATATGGTGGAAGCTATTCTCATATTTTACGCCTGGAATCTGGCCCCAGATTCCAACACCCAGCCACATCCAGTGCATGGAACCAAGTCCAAATTGCTGTGTGCCTAATCTTGTTGGTCACAAATTGTCTGCTTCTTTTCCAACATTCTAATCGTGTGCAAAATAAAATTGACCTGTGTTAAGATTGTGAAAGGTGCTCTATTAATACAAATTCTCTTTTTTCTTTCATCGTTTTCCATTTGTGGTATTGTCCCTGGTTAATGGTCTCAGGATATTCGTTAAAGCAAATCCAGCATCTCCTATATACCCCTTCAGCCACCTCAGAACAGAGTGGGAGCAAGTCATCTTCGATCCCAAGGGACTGCCCAAGAATTGAGACCTGCTATTCTAAGTTGACTCTAAAATTAAAGCTGCCTGAGTCTAGGTGAGGCTCTTAGTGACTGAGAGCATGAGGGAGGGAACATTTTATGTTCATAATTGGGAGTGGGGCTTTGATCTAAAGAACATATTTGCAGTCTCCCCGGGGATAGTACTTCTGAAATGGATTCATTCACCATTCTGGACATTGGTGTTGGCTTCTCTAAATGGCTCCCAAACAGATTGCCATGCCAGGCTTGTTAAAAGAGCATTCAAGACTCAATCACATTGATGGGTCTGGAGTCACATATGGACCAGATCAGTAAGGACAACGGATTACCTTCCCTGAGGGGCAAGACGTTGCCAGATGTGTTCTTACAACAATCCAGCAACTTCGTAGTCACCCAAAATCAAAACACCGCAGCTGCTGGAAATCTGAAAATGCTGGAAATACTCAGCTGATCAGGCAGCATCTGTGGAGAGAGAAGCAGTAATGTTTCAGGTCAATGAACATTTGCCACTTCAGTAAGATCAATTCTGGTGAAAGGCCATCGGTAGGAGCATCGATATTTCTCTCTCTCCGCGAATGCAATTTCAAATCCCCTCTTACTAACATTAATCTTTTAATTCCAGAATTTTTTGTAATTATTTGAATTTAAATCTTGAGCTGCCATAGGGGATTCAAACTAATGTCTCCAGATCAAAAGTCCAGAACTCTGGATACCAGTCTAGTATCTTAAACATTATGCCAAAATATTCATCTAACATGGAGTTCAGAGAACTGAATAATTCAGTGCATTGTTACAAGGTACTGTTGATTCCACTGATCTGTCCTTGTAAGGTCGTTGAGCTATTTCTTCGCAAAATTGATTAGTTTTGCTTGGGGCCTGGTTGAGAGCTTCAAGTTCCTCGGTGTAAATATCACCAACAATCTGTCCTGGTCCACCCACGTGGATGCTTTGGCCAAAGAAGCACACCAATGTCTCTAGTTCCTCAGAAGACTCAGGAAATCTGGCAAGTCCCTGATGACTCTTACCAATTTTTATATATGCACATGGAAAGCATCCTGTTACAGCTTGGCATGGCAACTGCTCTGCCCAGGATTGCAATAAATTTCAGAGTTGTGAATGCAGCCCAGACCATCACGCAAACCAATGTCCCCTCCATTGGCTCTGTCTACACTTCCCATTGCCTTGGGAAAGCAGCCAACATAATCAAGGACCCCTCCCACCCCAGTCATTCTCTCTCCTCCCCTCTCCAGTCAGGCAGAGGATACAAAAGCCTGAGAGCATGAACTACTAGACTCAAGGATGGCTTCTATCCCGCTTTTGAATGGACCTCTCATATGTTAAAAGATGAACCCTTGAATTCTTGATCTCCCAATCTGCCTCAGCTTGGCCCTTGAGCCTTACTTGTATACCTGCACTGCACTCTCTCTAACTGCAACACTATATTCTGCATTCTGTTTTCTTTTCACTACCTCGATGTAATTATGTATGGAATGATCAGTCTGGATGGCACGCAAACAAAAGCTTTTCACTGTATCTTGGTACATGTGACAATAATAAACCAATGAAATAAAAACCTTGGTCGTATTCATCCTCACACCTACAGCTACTTTTGATCTCTTTTGTGGTGTGACTTTTCTAGCCCAAATAACGCTCCCCTATCTGTGCCATCTGGCAGAGAAATACTCGCATTGTCTGCTCACTGAATCAAGATGAGGTAGGACCTATCTGCACTCATCCAGAGCCCTTCACATTCAGTGGGGTTATTTCATTGTTTCATTTAATCTAACAAAGTATTGCTAACATACATTTCTTTAAAACACTGTGGGTCATTTAATACTGGAGCACACAAGTTACCATCAATATCTGATCATTAAGAAAATCACTGGAATGTACATTATTCAAGCTTACAATGTGATATTTCAGAGTAATAGGGTCACAGAAAGACACAGCACTGAAACAGGTTCTTTGGCCCGCCAAGTTCCCTCTGACCATTGAGCACCCATTGTTACACTAATCTACCCTTGCCTATTTTATTTTCTACACATTCCCATCTCCTGTCCCCAGTTTCTACACTCATCTACACACTAGGAGCAACTTACAGTGGGAAATTACCCTACTGACCTGCATATTCTTGTACATGGGGGAAATTGGAGCACCCAAAGAAAGCCCACGCAGTCACAGGGAAAACGTAAAAACTCCACATAGACAGCACTGGAGCTCAGAATTGAACTTATCTCACTGTGCTGCCCCCAACCTCTAGAGAATTATTTTGCCAGAGCACAGGAGAGAGCAAGGAAATGGAATTAGAATAAAAAGCTGCAGATCAAGGTGTAGAGGAAGTAATGGAGGACAGGGCAGGTTATTTCCTTCTGTGCTGCGATTTTGAGAATTCTGCAATATTTACACTAATTCTTTACCTCACTCAGTCTTTGCTTCATTATAATATTAAAAAGAATATTTTATTTTAATATTTTATTGAGTTATTATTCCCTGACCTGTTCAATCATTCACTAAATGCAGACACCATTGAATACACCAGCACTTATTGTCTATCCCCAATGGCTCTTGAATGGAGCTTCTTGCCAGACCATTATAAAGGGTGTGTAAGTATCACCCAGAGTCATGTATAAACCAGACTAGATAAAGATGACAGATTTTCTTCCTTAAAGATGTTAGTGAATTAGTTGGGTTTCCATGACTGCCACCATGACTAATACAAGCTTTTTAAATTTATTTAATTAACAGAACTTTAATTCACCACGGTGGGATTTGAACATGGCTCAGGAGTTTGCATGTTGGGTGTAAGTAAACAGATAAAGATGTTCTGTGCCTTCTCTATCAAGTTTCTGCAATGTGCAGGCATCACAGTTAACGCTCTATAATTGCAAGGGCTGAAGTAGAGCAACAGAGTACCAGATGGCATAGAATTGGTGTCCTTTACAAGGGAACAGGGAGTGATGGTGTATTATGTATAAGAACAGATGCTGTGGGAAGTGGCAAAGGCTGCATTTCAATAACATGGCCCTGGTTTATTTCTTGAGTTGTTGAATCTGTGCTTAAATAATCTGTGGAAAATAAACAGCAAGACACAATAGTACAGAATTGTCTGCTATTGACACCCTATATTCATCTTGTATTGCCTCAATTCCCTGTGCAATAAGTTAAGGACATTTTGTTGTCCTTGAATCAGTATGAAGGACAGCTCAATATTTCTCAATGTCCCAATTTATTTTTGAGAGGGAGAAGCAATGATCAGTGCAGCATGCGTCACAGGTGATCACAATGCTACCATCTTCAACGCAATGTGAGTTGAAGTCTTGATCAATACAAGTCAGTGAAGGCAGGGATCTGGCCCAATATGACCAGCAGGTTCTGCTGCCTGAATTTGAACTCATTCTAAGCCATGAGATTGAAAAGCAAAAGGCTTGCAGGTTCTGGAAATCTCAAATAAAAATAGAAAATGCTGGGGACACTCTGCAGCTAAGGCAACATCCTAGGAGAAAGAAACTGAATTAATGTTTCAGGCTGACCATCTTTCATTAGAAAAAGGTGCTGCCTATCCTGATGAGTATCCTCAATTCCTGTGTCCATATTAACTCCAGTGTTTGCTGACCAACTTTGGAGCCTATTCTCCTTCTTGCCTTCCCCTCCTCCTCTACTGAGTGAACATGTGTTACATCAACACTCCCTCAGTGTCAATCTCTTGATCAGCCACAACTTTCATCACTCCAGCACTGGTATCTGTGCTCCCAAGCTCTGGAATTTATTTTCTCTTGGCAATATACCCTCCAATCCACCAAATATCACAAGCTATATACCCTTAAGTCCTCAAAACATTATTTGCAATTTACTCTCTAATCCTCTAAATATCACGAGCAATATACCATCCAGTCCTTTGAAGATCACTGGTAATAGAGCATCAAAGCCTAAGACTTCACTAGGGGAGAGGTTTAATAGGAAACTGAGGGGCAACTTTTTTACTCTGAGGGTGGTCAGTATATGGAATGAGCTGCCAGAGGATGTGGTTGAGGCAGGTAAATTAACAACATTTAAAAGGTACTTAGATAGGGACATGGATACAAAAGGTTTAGAGGGATATGGGCCAAAGGCAGGAAAATGGAACTAGCTCGGATGGGAATCTTGGTTAGCATGTACCAGTTGGGCTGAAGGGCCAATTTCTGTGCTCTAGGGACCTATGTCTCTATGACTCTATGAATGTACACTGCAATCCTATAAGTATGACTGAAAAGATACCCTCCAGTTCTCCAAAAATCACCGGCCATCTTCCATCCAGTCCACTTAACAGCATTAACGATCAACCCCTCTGTCCTGGAAATATCATACACAATTTTTCCCTGTAGTCATCTAAAAATAATCAGCAAGAGACGCTACAGTCTTACAATTAACACGAGCAATAAGCAGCCCAGTCATCCAAATTTCACAAGTAGTTTACCCTGCAGTCCTCCAAACATCACCAGCAATAACCCACTCAATCTTTCTATCACCATTAACAATCTGCTTGTGCATATGACAATGAACTCGACCTCAACTTCAGCTTTGAGCAATCTACTCTCTAGTCCTCCAACAAGTTGTTAGCTCTCTACTCCCTATATCACAAGTATTGCAGCCTTCCATCCTCCAAACAGGATACCCAATATACTTCCTGTTTCCCAAGCCTCACTAGCAATGCACTTCCCATCCAACAAGCATCTTTAGCAATCTACCTTCCAGTCCTCTAAACAACACAAACATTCCTCTAAAACCCATGAGCAATCTACCTCCTGACCTTTAAGACCTTACCTCCGATCCTGTCAACAACGATAGCAATGTACCCCACAGTCCTCCAAACATGACTACCAATCTAACTTGCAGTTCTACTAGCATTGTTATCAATATCTTCCTATCCTTCAAATATTACCAGCAATACACCCTCCAAATATCATGAGCAATAAACCCTTCCATGTTTCAAACATCACTAATGATGTTCCAACCAGTTCTCTTAACATCGTTAGCAATTTACCCTCCTGTCCTTCAAACGTCACCGCCAATATGTCTTCCAGACCTCCAAACATGACAGGCAATGTAACCCCCACTCCTCCAAACTCATTAGCTCAGTTCTTAAAGTGTCATGACCAATATACCATCCAGTCCGTTTTCTGTCATTGGCAATATAACTTTGTCACATCCAAACCTCACTAGCAGTAAACTATCCAAGTTACCAGTTATAATTAGCAATATTTTTGCATCCTTATAACATCACTGGCAATGTAACCTCCAAACAGTATTAGCAATTACTTCTCAGCCTCCCAATATCGCCAGCTATCCATACTCCAGTCCTATGAACATCACCAGCAATATCTCTTCAACTACTAAGCTGCCAGTTTTTCTCTGTAAAAATGTACTGATATATTAGAAGTTGGAGAGAGAATCACTTTACTGTCCAGAGTTTTGACTGGTACAGAGACACAGAGACTGCCACAGGAAATCAACTGTGAAACACAGACACACACAGAACAGCTAACCTCTGACTGCAGTAGGGATTTGTTACATGGATTACTCTGTATGTTAAGATCATTGCTCTTGCTACAGCTCTAGTTTGACTACGCATACAATAACAACATTTAAAACAGGTACAATAACATTTAAATGACTCTTGGATGGGTACATGGATATGAATCAAATGCAGGCAAGTGGGACTAGCTTAGATCGACATCTTGGTCGCCATGGACGAGTTGGGAAGAAGGGCCTGTTTCTGTTCTGTATTACTCTATAACTCAATGACTCTCTGATGGCTGAAGTGGGTTCACTGGGCGAAGGAGGAGCAGAGAACCATGGTCCTGGCATATGGACAAGGCCTTGACTTGGAATGCTCTGAATAATTGTTGGGTGGGTGTGGGGTAAAAGGACATGCTGAACAATGACAAGACAATCTGGAACACTACATTAAGCTGGAATCCAGTCGTCTCATCACTGGTCCTCATCTTTGTCTCTTATAGTTGACAGTTTAGGTGGATAACTCACTATAATATCCACCATTCAAGCCCAATTCACACTCAATCTGGAGGTGTGGTCTATGGAATGACCACAATGCCGGCTAACTGAAACCAGAATGTGTTTAAACACAAATTGAAATGTTAGAGTCATAGACATAGAAGGATACAGTATGGAAACAGTAGCAACACACACAAAATGCTGGAGGAACTCAGCAGGTCAGGCAGCATCTATGGAGGGAAATAAACAATCGATGTTTTGGGTTGAAACCTTTCATCAGGATGAAGGGCCAGTATGGAAACAGGCTCTTCAGCCCACTGAGTCTACATTGACCACCAAGCAGCCATTTACACAAATCCTACATTGATCTCATTTTTTTTATTCTCCCTACGGACCTCCCCAGATCCCACCACTCACCTACACACTACGAGTAATTTACAGTGGCCAGTTAACCTACCAACCCGCACATCTTTGGGATCTGAGAGGAAACCAGAGCACCTGAAGGAAACCAACTTGATCACAGGGAGTACATGCAAACTCCACTCAGACAGCACCCGAGGTCAGGATTGAACCTGGGTCTCTGACACCATGAGACAGCAGCTCTACTAGCTGCACCACTGTGCCACTCTCTAACAACCTCCAACTATCTTCCAACAGTGGTTCACCTGCTGCACTATTGCTCATACATTGGTGACAAGTCATTTCATCAAAACAGGGAACTCTTTTGAAAGTAGACTGCAGACTTAAAATATCCCACAGAGACACAAGAGACTGCAGATGCTGGAACCTGGAGCAACAAACAATCATCTGGAGGAACTCAGTGGGATGACCAGGATCCGTGGGGGAAAAGGAATCCTGATGCAGGGCTTTGACCTGAAACATCAACAATTCCCTTCTCCCCCACAGATGCTGCTTGAACCATTGAGTTCCTCCAGCAAATTGTTTGTTGTTAAAAGATCCCATAATACTACTCTGAAGAAGAGATGAGTTAACTATGGGATTAGCCCTCAACCTAATCACATAATTTATTAGGGATGGGTAATAAATATTGGCTTTGCCATCAATGCCTGTGTCTCCATAAATGGAACCAAAAGTAAGACCATCAGGTCATTTTCCCTTTTGGGAGATTACTCTGTACAAATTGAATGTGATACTTTGTTAGCTGTGAAGTACCACGGGTCAGTCTATGCAGAAAGCTATAAAATTCAGAGCTTCCTTTCTGTCAGGCCATTACAATTTATTATCCTTGCACTGATATCTCTTAAAGACATGGGGTCTCGTGTCTGTAAATCTTGGATCGATTAGAGGTGGGTAAAGAAATCTAGCATAGAAATTAGGAAAATCTTTGAAGAGGCCAGCATGAAATGGCTACCTTCCTGCTGTTTAATACTTTTGACATTTTGAGTTGTGACATTTGAAGTGTGCTAGATGTAAGATTATTTAATCTTTCATTCGAAAATCTCCTCCAGTGTTGTCATGGTGAACTGAAGGATAAGCTATTCTCTAACAATAGACTTAATATGCATGTACAGTGATCATTTTTAATGTATGCTTTTGGCTCAGTGGTTTCCTGTTCATCATGGATCAGCAAAGCCCCACTCCAGATACACAAACACTCCACCAATGAGTGGAGTATCAGGTGGACCACTGGACTTTGGACGAAATGTTGAACTTTGGTTTCTTCTTCCCTCCCAAGATTTAAAAAAAACAAATGCTGGTGGAACTCAGCAGGTCAGGCAGCATCTGTGGAGGGAAATCAACAGTCAAGGTTTCAGGTCAAGACCCTTCATCTAGACTGAAAGATAGAGGGGAGATGGCCAGTTTAAAAAGACGGAGGGAAGGGTTAGAGCAAGAGCTGGCAGGTGATAGGTGGATCCAAGTGAGGCAGGGTGATAGGCAAATAGAGGAACGGAGAGTGGAAATAGTGACAGAGTCTGAGAAGCAACAAAGGGCTGCAGACAATGGAATCTGTTGGAAGAGGATGGTGATGTATGGAACCAGTTAATGGAGGTGGGGAGGGCAGATGGGAACAGTGGGGTGATGGAACCAGTGGAAGAAGTATGTGGGTGATGGGGGCTGGGGTGGGTGTAGGAAGAACTGGGTAGATCAGGAGGTGAGAGAAAAGGGACAGAAGGGGAGAAGTTTACCTGAAATTGGAGAATTCAGAGTTCATGCTGTTAGGTTGTAGACTACCCAGGTGGAATTTGAGGTGCTGTTCCTCTAGTTTGCATTTAGCCTCACCCTGGCAGTGGAGGAGGCCGAGGACAGACAGGTCGATGTGGGAATGTGGAGGGGAACTAAAGTGGCTTGTAACCTGGAGTTCCAGACGGTCACGGCGGACAAAGCGCAGGTGTTCGGCCAAGCAATCTCCTAGTTTGCACCTGGTCTCGCTGACGTAGAGGATTAAAGATGCTGTGGTACTGCTCAGGAAGAACACTCAGTACAGTCTGTGCAGCACAAAATACAGATTGCGTGGTTACCTATTTGATTGTTGATTACAAAACTTGCTCAGATGCACTCATTCCTGTTAGAAAGTACTTACTGACTGTAAAGCACTTTGAAACCCCTGATTCTGAAAAATATTACACCAACGCAAAATCTTCCTTCTTCCTTTTTGTTGTGGACAGCTGGATATAGACATTTCTTTCATCATTGATTTTTTTTTGTCAAAGAGAATCAAACAGCATTTCAATATTAGTCACTTCTCATACATACTGCTAAACCCTGTAATCTAATTGACTGCAAGATAAATTGCCCATAAAAAGAAAGATTTGCCTTAGAGAGTGATTTCTCAGCCCTTTCAGGACTTCCCACTGTTCTTCTACCGATGAAATATTTTTAAAGCATAGCTGTTTTTGTAATGTACATAAAAAGGCCAATTTGTACACAGAAAGCTCCTATTAAAGACAACAATATGATATTGACCACATAAATTTTTTTGATGGAAGGATAAATATTGGCCCAGGCAACTGTGGAGAGCTCCCCTACTCTGCTTTGCAAATTTCCATGGGATCTTTTGCATTTATCCGTGAAAATAGACTGTGAGGCACAGTGGCACAGCTGGTAGGGATGCTGCCTCACAGCATAGAGACCCAGGATCAATGATGACCTCTGGTGCTGCTGATGTGCAGTTTGCACCTTCTCCCTGTGACTGTGTGAGGTTCCTCTGGGTGCTCCAGTCTCCTCCCACCTCGTGGAGACATGTGTTACTTGGTCACTGTAAATTTCCCCTCATGTGCAGGTAAGTCGTAGATAAGATAAGATATCTTTATTAGTCACATGTACGTTGAAACACACAGTGAAATACAACTTTTGTGTAGAGTGTTCTGGGGGCAGCCCGCAAGTGTTGCCACACTTCCTGCGCCAACATAGCATGCCCACAACTTCCTAACCTGTACGTCTTTGGAATGTGGGAGGAAACCGGAGCACCCAGAGGAAACCCACACAGACACGGGGAGAACGTACAAGCTCCTTATAGACAGCGGCCGGAATTGAACCTGAGTCACCAGTGCTGTAGAGCGTTATGCTAACTGCTACACTACCATGCCTGCCATCCCCTGGGGATGGAATCTGGGGATGGAGTTGATGAGGCTGTGGGGAGAATAAAATGGGATTGGGTTAAGATTAGTGTAAATAGTTAGCATGGACTTGATGGGGCTGAAGGGCCTGTTTCCATGCTGTATGAATCTATGACAGAGCTTTGGTTTGAAGTCTCAGATGAAAGATACAATCTCTGACAGCATTACGAGATAAACAAAGGACAGCAGACACTGGAATCTAGATGAAAAACACGGTGATGCTGGAGGAATGCAGCAGGCCAGGCAGCATCCGTGGAGGAATCCGTGGAGTCCTCGGCCTCCTCCACTGCCAGGAGAATTCCAAGCGCAAACTGGAGGAACAGCACCTCATTTTCCATCTTGGAACCTTGCAGCCTAACGGCACGAACATTGAATTCTCCCACTTTAGGTAAATCCCCCCCTTCCCCACAAACCCCTACCCCCACCATGCTTCTTCTCTTCTTCCCTTTCCTAGTTCCTAGTCCTTTTCTATTCTCTCTCTCCTTACCTTTGACCAATCCCCCAGTGGATCTGCCCTCCCCTCCTCCCCCGCACCTGCCTATCACTATCTCTTACCTGAATCTACCTATCACCACCCTGTGCCCACCCCGCCTCCTTTCTTTTGTCCACCTATCACTGCTCTGCTTTTCCCTCCTTTTATTGGGCTTCCCCTTTTCCTATCTTCAGTCCTGAAGAAGAGTCCTGACCCGAAACGTTGACCTCCTGCTTTACTCCACGGATGCTGCCTGGCCTGCTGAGTTCCTCCAGCATCATCGTGTTTTTCATCTCTGACAGTATAGTAGGCTTCCCTCAGGACTACCTGATAAAGTGAGCAGCTGATTCGATGTCGGCAGGTTCACACTACTGAACAATGCAACAGTGGCCTCCAAACTTTTTCTTTCCTTGGTTCAAATGAGTGCTTCGTTCTCCTCTCCTCTGAGATGACAGTTCTTTTGGTTCTGCAGCTCTTCATCAATTTATTATGAACATTGAGACACAGAGGTTTGAGCGTGTTTTGTCATTCAGTGTGATCTCACTGACCAAGTGGGTTTCTTCTTTCACCCTCTTCTTACTTCATTCCCCCTCTCTTCCTCTAACTTTTTACTACTCTAAATCATCCAAGTGATGTTCTGCCCGAAAGCCATAATCCTTCAGCTTGGGTTCTGAAAATTCGGTGAATAGAATCACAAAATTGTAACAGCACGAAAGGAGGCCAGTCAGTCCAATGAACATTGAACATAGAACAGTACAATGCAATACAGGCCCTTCGGCCCACAATGTTATGCCGACCTTTAAACCTCGCCTAAGACTATCTAACCCCTTCCTTCCACATATCCCTCTATTTTAAATTCCTCCATATGCTTACCTAGTAATCTCTTGAATTTGACCAATGTACCTGCCTCCACCACCGCCCCAGGCAGCGCATTCCATGCCCCAACCACTGGATAAAAAACCTTCCTCTGATATCTCCCTTGAACTTTCCACCCATTACTTTAAAGCCATGCCCTCTTGTATTGAGCATTGGTGCCCTGGGAAAGAGGCGCTGGCTGTCCACTCTATCGATTCCTCTTAATATTTTGTACACCTCTATCATGTCTCCCCTCATCCTCCTTCTCTCCAAAGAGTAAAACCCTCGCTCCCTTAGTCTCTCCTCATAACGCATACTCTCTAAACCAGGCAGCATCCTGGTAAATCCCCTCTGCGCCCTTTCCAATGCTTCCACATTCTTCCTATAATGAGGTGAGTGAGTCTTGATGCCTTGCAAACCCATTCCCTGTCAACTTCCTCTCGCTAACTGTGACCTCATAAATAGGAAATTTATTTTATTGGGTAACTGCTGAAATATGTACACCAATAGATGGAAGTCAAGGATCCTGAATACGTGGTGGATGCTAAATCCACCATTTTCAACTGCTTCCCTATCCATTGTCCAATCCCTCTCCCTAATCTCCTTTGCAAGCCCAACTGCCAGCAAGAGTTGAAAAGAATGGTGCATTAAAAATAAGGAGAGAACAAGCAGAAAATGATGGAAATACTCAATGGTCAAGCTGCATCTGTGGAGGGAGGAATCAAGTTAATGATTCAGGATGATGACTTTTCATGAGCATTGACCAGTGTGTTGACCTGGAAAGCACATAAATTGTCTATTTGCCCTGATCGGATCAAAGCCATGTGTATTGTGTAACCCCACCGCGTTCCCACTTTACGGAAGAATCAGAATCAAATTTATTATCACCGACATATGACATGAAATTTGTTGTTTTGCCACAACAGTACAGTGCAAGACATGAAATCTATAAATTACAAAAGTACATAAATAGTGCAAAATAAAAGAATAACGAGGTAGTGGTCATGGGTTCATGAACCGTTCAGAAATCTGATGGCGGAGGGGAAGAAGTGGTTCCTGAATTATTGAGTGTGGGTCTTCAGGCTCCTGTACTTCCTCCTCAATGGTAGTAATGAGAAGAGGGCATGTCCTGGATGGTGAGGGTCCTTATTGATAGATGCCGCCCCCACTGTGATACGACTATTGAACGGTTCCCTTATACAATGAGATGGAGTCTGACCTCACAATCTATCTTGTTGTGACCTTGCACCTTATTGCACTGCACTTTCTCTGTAGCTGTGACACTTTACTCTGTACTGTTATTGTTTTTACCTGTACTACCTCAATGCACTCTGTACTAACTCAATGTAACTGCACTGTGTAATGAATTGACCTGTACGATCAGTTTGTAAGACAAGCTTTTCACTGTACCTCGGTACAAGTGACAATAATAAACCAATACCAATACCAAAACCTGTTGAAGATGTCCTCGACAGTGGGGAGGGTTGTGCCCGTGATGCAGCTGGCTGAGTCTATAACATGCCGATTGTGTAGATTGTGATTGGGTTAAGATTTACACTAATCTTAACCCAATCCCATTTTATTCTCCACACAGCCTCATCAATGACATCCCCAGATTCTACAACTTACCTGCACATGAGGGGAAATTTACAGTGACCAAGTACCACATGTCTCCAGGATGTGGGAAGAAACTGGAGCACCCAGAGGAACCTCACACAGTCACAGGGAGAAGGTGCAAACTGCACATCAGCAGCACCCGAGGCCATCATTGATCCTGGGTCTCTATGCTGTGAGGCAGCATCCCTACCAGCTGTGCCACTGTGCCTCACAGTCTATTTTCACGGATAAATGCAAAAGATCCCATGGAAATTTGCAAAGCAGAGCAGGGAAGCTCTCTGCAGTTGCCTGGGTCAATATTTATCCTTCCATCAAAAAAATTTATGTGGTCGATATCACAATGTTTTCTTTTAATAGGAGCTTTTTATGTACAAATTGGCTTGTAAAGTGGTATGCAGAGAACATAAAGAGCTCTAAAATTGCTCTTGGTTAGTTCAATGCAAGAATATCCACGTGAGCCAGTATGGCTTATAATGACGCTACACATATTCACATATGCTAACATCCACCGTCATCCCCAATGTAGCCCATTTCCTGTTGATACCTGCACCTGAGTTTCTTTGAGTTGCAAATTTTTGCCACCCACACTGCATCATCCAAAACTCTGCTGCCCATGCCCTAACCATACAAGAAAGCAAGAAAATAACTGGACAGCAAAAATAGAATCAGAGGACGGGGATATTGATTTTACGGGTTAACTTTCCGTGCATAATTTGGAGCAAGAGGGCTCCTTCCAAGCACAGGACATGACTGAGGTTTATTGCATATTGAGAGAGCATGAAGTTTTTGGATTTTATGTTTGTTTCCATGTGGGCATTTAGTGTTCATCAAAACACTGTCCGTGGCAGTGAAAAGAAAACTTCACTCAAGAGATGCATCATCATTTGCTTTCCATAATGCGTGGCTAAAGCAGAACTGGTGGTAATAAAAATCACAGAGCAGTTCAGACTTCACTTTAAATATTTCTTCCATAAATTTCCTTTTACACAGTCACCAACACCTCTTGGTCTTGCTCCCTTCCCACCCGTTCTGTTCTGCCACCAACACGCTACTGACCAGTACATGTGGCCAGTGTTCACTATGAAGGTATTGAAAACCAATTCTTAAAGCAAAGTCAGTAAATTCTGCACTAAAGTTTTATTGGTGAAAAAACACATAAAATCAACTGTCCGGGTAGAGCTTCAGGGTAATTTTTTATCAGCATAAACTGGGAAATTCGTACCTTGGGTATTGGCAGACAAATGAAGGGAGGACCTGATATGTAGGGCGGTAATGATATCCATGTTCTCCTGCTATTTATCTATTGGTTAAGGCCTTTGTATCGGACGGCAGCAGACAGTGTGAGTCTGTCAAATATAATCTTTGAACCTGAAGCAATGATCATTACTGAAGATGAGTTTTTTCTTTTGCTGAATCCTTCCCTTTCAATTATCATGCCCATCTGCACCCAGTCAATAATACATGAATACAAAATAGCCTCAAATCTCCTGAACTCCAGAAATACAGGGTAACCATAGCAACACATTCTCACTGGAATCTGGTTTGAAGGAGCAACAGAGATATCAAACTGCTTGGTGAGGTTTAGGGAGGGGGAGGAGGGAGTGGTGACATCACAAATAAATTGCTTTAAAGGGCTATGAATGGATTTGATTAGGGCTGAGTGGGGCCTGACAGCAAATTCTAACCCCCGTACTCTGCCCAAACACTGTCACTTTTTATAGATTTCCACTCTTGCCATTTTAGAAGATGAGCAAATTAAGGCTGGGTATACGCACAATGCAAATATATTTAGCTCCTTGATGCCTTATTCGTAATTTTCTCCCACCTCCCACTCCCACATGCTGAAGCACAGACTCGAGAACTCCCTTCAAGAGCTTTAGCAGGTTCTTACATACGAATCAAGATGGGCTATTTGACCTGAGAGTGCATCACTTACTCCCGGCTCATTCAGGGCCAGAGATTCCACGGCAGTCAAAAGTAACTCCACAAGCGTGCACTGAAGACCAGTCTCAAGAAAGCAGACATGAACATCTCAAGGTGGGAGGGGAAGGCCATGAACCAATCTCAGCGACACCAGCACCTTCACCAAGCAGGGGCTGGCTTTTGATGAGAAGTATCTTGTACGTGATGCAGAAAAGAAAGGGAAGGGTATTTTGGTCAGAGGGCAGTTATCCCACACGGAAATATCAGCAGCTTCTTCACTCGATCAATGGTTCTAGGATAGGATTCCTGAGCCACCACAGGGTCCAACAGTGCAATCATAGAGATCACCCTGGAAGTGGGCAAATCACAGCAGACAATGGCATGGAAGGTTGGACCTGGCACTGGCTGAAGAGACAGTTGGACAGGTACATGGATTGGAAATGTTTAGAAGGTTATGAACCAAATGGGACTACCTTGGATGGGGCATCTTGGTCGGCATGGACCAGTTTGGCTGAAGGGCCTGTTTCCATGCTGTATAACTCTATGACCCTAAGAGCTAATGTAGTTCAGAGACCACTGGGTGAGCAGGACTTGGAGCAGGTTAGGACATGGGCAGCAGAGTGTTGGTTGATACAGGGCTGGTGTCAAATCAGATGAAGAAGTCTATAACAGTTAAATTTTCAACTCGAAGGGACTCAGGTGCAGGTGTCAACAGGAAATGGGCTACATTGGGGATGAAGGTGGGTGAATGTGTATAGCATCATTATAAGACATACTTGCTCACATGGGTATTCTTACATTGAACAAACTAACAGCACAGTTTAGAGCTCTTTATATTCTCTGCATATCACTTTATATGATCTGCATGTTTCTTCAGTAAAGTGGGAACTCAGTGGGTGTGCACAATACACTGGGCATCAATCCAATCAGGGGAAATAGACAACTTTACGTGTTTCCTAAGCAAAGTACTGATTAGTGATCAAGAAAAGTTATCAACCTGAATCATTAACTCTGTTCCTCCCTCCACAGATACAGCCCGACCTGTTGAGTATTTCCAGCATTTTCTGCTTCATTTCTCTTCAGACTAATGGCTCAGAGAACAGTTGGAACTCACAGGCCTTTGAATCAGAAAGTTATGGGTTCAAGACCTCTCCAAGGACAAGCACAAAATCTAGGCTGACAGTATAACACTGAGGGAGTGCTACACTGTTGCTGGTACCATTTTTCCAATGAGATTAACCGAAGGCCGAGCCTGCCCTACACAACAGATCTCACGGTATTCTTATAGAGTCATAGAGTAATACAGCATGGAAAAAGGCCCTTTGGTACATAAATGTAGGCTGCTCAATCATCCTCAGTCTCACCCAGGTCTGTGAACTCAGCACAGGGGAGGAACTGTTCAGGAACAAACCCAACCCGTATGGACAGGTCACTCCATGAAAATCAATTGGTGAGTTTGGCGATGAAGCTGTGTTTCAGTCCAGTGTCTGTCATCATCCTGATGAGAGAAGGTGAAGGTGAGAGGTACCACAGAGCCACAACAATATTGTACTTCAGAATAAAGAAGTTTAAAGAGAGGCAGAGATATAGTAGGCAGGCGGTATCTTTTTCCCACAGTTGAAATGCCTCATAAAAAAGTATAATTAGGCATCATTAGCTTAATTGGTTCAGCACAACATCATAGGTCGAAGGGCCTGTTCCTATGCTGTACTGTTCTGTGTTCTATGATTTATAATATGAGATACATTAATATGTTTGAGTGTTTACAAAGAATTACAGAAAGGCAGCCAAGTCCATTGTTCCTAACACAGGACTGAACCCTCGACATATCAAATGGTTTTTACGCATTTGCTTGTGGACAAGTTGATTTCTACTTCAATATTTTCCATCTTGGAACTGGAGGAACAGCACCTTATTTTCCGTCTTGGAGTCTTGCAGCCTTACGGCATGAATATCGAATTCTCCCACTTTAGGTAAATCTCTCTCTTTCTCACAAACCACCCCACCCACACCACACTTCTTCTCTTCTTCCCTTTCCTAGCCTCCTTTTCTGTCTTCTCTCTTCTTACCTTTGACCCATCCCCTGGTGGATCTGCTCTCCCCTCCTCCCCCGCACCTGCCTATCTCTTACCTGCATCTACCTATCACCACCCTGTGCCCACCCCACCTCCCCTCTTTTGTCCACCTATCACTGATCTGCTTTTCGTTCTTACATATTGGGCTTCCCCTTTTCCTATCTTCAGTCCTGAAGAAGGGTCCTGACCCGAAACGTTGACCGCCTGCTTTTCTCCGCGGATGCTGCCCGGCCTGCTGAGTTCCTCCGGCATCATCGTGTCTTTTCATGGGAATTAGAGAAAGCAAATTAGTTTTCAAGCTGCAAAGAAGGTGTAGGAAGAGGCGGAAAGGACAAAGGGAATATTTGTGATGGGTGAGGCTAGGGTTGTTGTAGGGATAAGTGCTGTAGGTTATCAAATGGATTAATGGGGTGGTTAATGGGTGCTAATACAAAATAGAGGAGTGCGATTTGTTACAAAGAGTAGGGCCATGGGACACGTCCAGCAGGGCTAATGGAGAAACAAAAACTGAGCTAGTATTGCAGATAGATGACTTACAGCAGACATAGCCAGTTCTGAGACAGACAGTGAAAGCGAGTTGGAGAATTTAATTTCAGTCTGGAAAGTTGCAACGTGCTCTGATGGAAGATGATATTGGATTGAGCCACGTCATAACAGTGCAGAGGACATTGATTGATATGTCAGAGTGAGAGTGAAACGGAGAATTAAAGCGGCAGGCGATAGGAAGCTCAGGGTTGCTTCTGCAGACCGAATGCAGATGCTCCACAAAGTAATTCCCCCAAATTGGTTTCTCCAGTGTAGGGGAGACCACACTGTGAACACTGACTACACAAGATTAGACAAAAGTGATAATCGCTACTTCACCTGGAAAGACCTTCTGGGTCTTGAAAGGTGGGAAGGGGTGAAAGGACAGATGTGGTATCTCCTGTAGTTGCATGGGAATGTGCCATAAGACAGAGTGTGGTTGGTGGGGATGGACCAGGGTGTTGCAAAGGGACCAATCCCTTCAAAATGCTGAAAGTGGAGAGGAGGAGAATATGTGTCTGGTGTGGAATCGTGTTGGAACTGGCAAAAATTCTGAAGCATAATTGGTTGAATGCAGAGATTGTTGGTGTAGAAGATGATGACCAGGGAATCTTTTCCTTGCTTTAACTAGGAAGAAAGAGGTGGGGGAAATAGATGAGATGCAGTCAAGGGCCATGTGCACTATGGTAGCGAGGAAGCCATGGTTCAGAAAAAGGAAGATATTTCAGAGGCACGTGTATGGAAGGTCTCATCATCGAAGCAACTACGACAGGGATGGAGGGACTGAGAGCATGGAATGGAGTCTTTACAGGAGGCAGGATGGGAGGAAGTGAAGACAAGATATCTGTGGGAGTCTGTAGGCTTGAAATGGATGCTTGTGGCAGCCCTATCCCCTGAGGTGGAGATGGAGAGGTCCAGAGGGGGACGGAAGAGCCAAGGATGGACTATGTGAAAATGAGACCACGGTGTAAATTAGCAGCAATAGTACGGAAATTTTCAAGTCCTGTATGATAGGAGTTTATAAAATTATAAGAGGAATAGATAGAGTAGACAGCCAGTATCTTTGTCCCAGGGTTGAAATGGTTAGAGGGCATGCATTTAAGGTGACAGGGGGTAAGTTCAAAGGAGATGTGTGGGGAAATTTTTAAAAATTATTTTAGCAGAGGGTGGTGGGTGCCTGGAATATGCTGCCAAAGGTGATGGTGGAGGCAGATACAAGAGAGGCGTTTCAGAAGCTCTTAGATAGACACATGAATATGCAGAGATTGGAGGGATGTGGACCATGTGCAGGCAGAAGGGATTAGGTGTCATTAGCTTAATTAGTTCGGCACAACATCGTGGGCCAAAGGGCCTGTTCCTGTGCTGGACTGTTCTATGTTCTATGTATGAGTACCTAGCAATCCTGACTTATCACAGGGAACTCCCTTTGTCCTGAATCAGGGTCCCAACCTGAAATGTCGATGATCCTTCTCCCTCCATAGATACCACTTGACCCACTGAGTGACCCTCCAGCAGTTTGTTTTTCCCTCCAGATTCCAGCATCTGCAGTCTCTCTTGTATACTGCCTTTGTCCTATCCATCTCTCCACTCCCCACTCCATCCCCACCTATTTGCAACTGAAAACAAACTAGTTTATTTCTCTTCCCTAGACCTGACAAAGGGTCTTCTTCCTGAAGCGTCGGCTCTTTCTCTTTCCACGGACAATGCCTGACCTGCTGAGTGTTTCTAGCATTTTTTCTGTCATTATCCTGTCGGGTTGAGCTGCACTGCCATTGTATCGTGGGCTTGTGCAGCAATGATGGTGATTCTTGTGCCTTGCAGTACCTTGTGACACACTGCAGTACTGTCAGGTGTTAATTCACAGCTTATTGCAAGGAAACAGCTTACCTGGTGTATCATAAATCTTCATTACGTCTCACCGCCTGAACTGGATCCCATTGGGGACCTGTTCCACTTTTTATATTCTGATGATTCAACACAACTTGCTTTCACTTTCCTCAGTAGCAGAATATTTTATGAGTTTAGAACTATAAGTGTGAAGAAGTAGAACCTTTAAGTACATGGTTCATGGCCTTCTGAGTTTGTTGTCACGTCTCTCCTTGCCCCGGGTTCTGTTTCACTCCATCCATCTCATCAATTGTCTTTGAACGTGTCAATCTTGTCTCCTCAATCTTCCTTCTTCCAATGAGTATGTTCCACTTACCCAGGCATCACAGTTAGGCTCAGTGCGAGTGCTCTCACCTCTGAGTCAGTAGCTTGTGAGTTCACCATCCGCTCTGAAAACTGGAGCAGAAAATCCAGGCTAATGTTCAGTTCTGCGGGAAAGTTGATGGAGTTGGCCCCATTCAGATGAGATGTGAAGTGAAAGCCCATCTGTTTGTAAAATATCCAATGGTTCTAGCAGCTGAACTCTGCCCAGTGTACGGGCCAATGTTTGTCACTAAGGGAAAAACACAGCTTTGCTGGTGTTTATGAGGTGTTGCTAAGTCCAGATTGATTAGTGTTGCCTAGAAACTCATCCCTGGTTGGTAGTGATAAACGTTCTACACAGTAGTGTTAACGTGCCGGATATTTGGACAGGATTCAGAGCTGGAGACTGGAGTGTAGCTGGGAGCAGAGGCGAGAGAATGAGGGAGGGGTGGGAAGTGAGAAAGAGGCAGTAGGCAAATGCTCATATGCCTGAACCGTGTGTGTGTGTGTGTGTGTGTGTGTGTGTGTGTGTGTGTGTGTGTGTGTGTGTGTGTGTGTTTGTGTGTGTGTGTATGTGTGTGTGTCTGTGTGTGTGTCTGTGTGTGTGTCTGTGTATGTGTCTGTGTGTACATCTGTGTGAGCATATGTGTGTTTCTATTTGCTGTGCATGTGTGTGCACATGTGTGCATATATGTGCACATGTATATGTGTGAATATGTGTGCATATGTGTGTTTATCTGTGTGTGTGTGGGGGGGGTGGGGGGGGTGTGTATACATGCACATAAGAGAGTGAGCAAGCGTAATCCTGCCGTTTGGCACCTACGTGTGAGCCCACCAAAGTGTAAGGATTGATACCTAGGCAGCAGGACATGAGCAGGACAGGACCTTGCTCACCCTTGCCACTGCGTACTGGACCTGGACCCTGTTCTGTGAAGCCCAGGCGCAGGCAGCTTCCACTCAAGTCATCTCTAACCGTAAAGGACCGCCCAAGGAGAAACTGTTGTACTCTGCCTCCCAGACTGAAGTCAATGAACTGAATTTCAGAGACCTGCTATGGTGTAAAGGAGTCACCTCAGATGCATTTAGCACCATCAGCCAGGGATGGAGCTCTGTTTCTATGTTTCCTTGTATCACAGGATTGATGGCAGCTGTGAATTCTCTGTAATATTCTGCAGTTGTGAAAGCTGATCTTTCGATGCAAGATTTTGATTTGCTTTTTACAGCGAAGAATTTGATCTATGTTCAATTCAATTATTGCATCAGAGTAGAAGATATGAGTTTACTTGGCACGGGTGCACAGTAAACCAGCCTCTGCCTATCTCCCATGTATTTGAGCACACATTGGTTTTTCAGGTCTCAATGCAGTGCTTCAGATCCCGGACCTGAAACATTAACTGTTTCTCTTTCCACAGATGCTGCCTAACCTGCTGAGTGTTTCCAGCATTTTCTGTTTTTATTTCAGATTTCTGACATCTGCAGTATATTGATTTACATCGCACCAGATTTTCAACACAGCAAGAAGTGAATTTCCATGCTACATAAGATGCTCATTATGGAAACTGCCCGATTTTGATTTTACTGGAAGGCTCTTCTTTGTGATGGTGACCCTTAAGCTAGAAAATCTTGCATGGGCCAGACACAGCTGCAGACCTGATCAGATAAAATGTTCCAACTTCACTACCATGGGATGGTGCCAATCGCATACGGGGAGATCCTCTTCAAAATGAGGGACTTCTCCTTTATCACTGTCCAATCCCTCCTGCGGTTTGAGAGAGATCAATAAAATTTAGGTCAGCATTGTTTATGATGCCTCCTGTGGTCAAATAGCCTGCCAGTTCTTACAGTCTGTGGTCACATGTGAAAGCCTCTTTGGGTAAGTGGACATCTGGACTCCATGAAAACCATAGGAAAGTCAGTGCATCGGACATTTTAATTTCCATTAGAATTCAATAGAAAACCTGGAGACACACGAGCCTGCAGACGCCCAAATCTGGAGCAACAAACAAACTGCTGGAGGAACTCAATGGGTCAAGCAGCATCTGTGGAGGCAAAGGGATGGTCAACCTATTGGGTCATGAAGGACCCGAAATGTCGACCATCCCTTCACCTCCACAGTTGCCACTTGACCCGCTGAGTTCCTCCAGCAGTTCGTTTCTTGCTCAGTGGAAAATATTTTTCCTTTAAGATTGATCAGTGGGATCAGAATGGAATTAACACAAATTGCTGGACTGGAACTTTCATTACAGGAGTAGCCTTGAGCACTGTACTCACTGGGACCCACAACAAAACCTGAACAGCTCTTGAATCTTAATATTCTTTTGGATCTTTTTTCCCCTTCATGCTCCTCTGACCACATGCCTCTCCCCGGTCTTACCCCTCTCCAATCTTCCTTCTCATCCTCAATGATCAGTCCTCGGCAGATGGCCTCTGCTTCACCCCCACCCCACCACTACATCCCCAAATCAACTTTGAGCTTCTCTACCACTGAAAGGACGTCCATGCCTAACTCTTTGGCCAGGAGTCTTCACTCTATTCTAAGGAGGCTTCCACTGACCTAGACTTGATCTACCAGCTATTATCTTCATACCTGTTGGCCTTGCATCTCTATTCATTCGAGACAAGTGAGAATCACTGACAATGCCAGCACTTGTTGCCCTTCCTTAATTGCCCCTGAGCTGATGAGGAAATTGAGAGGCAACCACGTTGCTAGAACACGAGGCACACACGGGATAGCCTAGGTAAGGATGGCAGTTCTGACCTATGGTCTCTGACTTGACACCTAGTTTTCCCCCTCCGTGGACACTGCCTGACCTGCTGAGTGCTTCCAGCATCTCCTGTTTTTATTTCAGATTTCTAGCATCTGCAATGTTTCTGATTTACAAGGACAGCAGATTTCATTCCCTGAGGGTCATGAGTGAACCAGGTGGGTTGTACTACAGTCTGGTTGTTTCACAGTCACTGTTACTGATATTTTTTAAATTTTCAAATGTTTTAGTTACTGGAATTTAAATGTTCCAGCTGCCACGGGTGACATTTGAACTTGTGTCCTTGGATCAATGTTCTAGAAATCTAGTTGCAAGTCCTGTAACTTAGCTACAACAACACTGTACCTGAAATCGACAAATTCCCATTACAGTAGCATGAAGTTTGAAATGCTAACGTACAGACCGAGGGTGTAGTGCACAATGGCCATACTGTAGCAGCAAACACAAGAAAAGGTGGCACGGTAGCATAGCGGTTAGCGTAACGCTATTACAGCGCCAGCGACCAGGGTTCAATTCCCGCCGCTGCCTGTAAGGAGTTTGTATGTTCTCCCCATGTCTGTGTGGGTTTCCTCCGGGTGCTCCGGTTTCCTCCCACGTTCCAAAGACGTACAGGTTAGGAGCTGTGGGCATGCTATGTTGGCGCCGGAAGAGTGGTGACAATTGCAGGCTGCCCCCAGCACATTCTCAGTAACGCAAAAAGACGCATTTCACTGTGTGTTTCGATGCACATATGACCAATAGATAGATAGATAGATAGATAGATAGATAGATAGATAGATAGATAGATAGATAGATAGATAGATAGATAGATAGATAGATAGATAGATGAATGAATAAATGATTAAATAGATAAATAGAAGAAACAATTTGCATTTGCATAGCACCTTTCAGGAAATCCTGACCTGCTTTACACCCAATAAAGAGATTTGGATGTGTAGTCACTGTTTTGACGTAGGATCTTCTACATCCAGATGAAGGAGCAGACAAGGCTTCAGTTTAATCGTTCAGCAAGAGGCGGTGTCATCAAATGTGCTCATTCCTTTGTGGGCAGCACAGTGGCACAGCTAAGAGAGCTGCTGCCACACAGCACCAGAGACCCTGGTTCAATTCTCACCTCTGGTGCTGTCTGTGTGGAGTTTTACACTTCTCCTGTGACTGCATGGGGTGCTCCAGTTTCTTCCCACATTCCAAAGACCTGCGGGTTGGTGGATTAAATGGCCTCTATAAGTTACCTCTGGTGTGTAGGTGAGTGAAGGAATCGGGGTTGGGGTGGGGGTAGTTGAATAGAATTTGGGGCAAATAAAAGATGGGTTTAATGTATGATTAGTGTAAGATGGCAGATGGTCAGTGTGAACTCAATGGGCCAAAAGGTCTATTCCTGCGCTGCATCCCTTCATTGTCAGGCTTGTTACCTGACCCAAGTGCTTAAATCCCACAATGATATTCCAGCTTCCACTTATTTTATTCCTTCCCTGCGCCCACATACCATTCCCTGTTCAAGGCGTTTGTAACAAAGCCATGCCCAAGCTCTTGGCAGCCAAGAATAACCCAAAGGTGTGGTGCCCAGGTATGGTGTCCCCTCTCCTCCAGTCCAGGAGGCTCAAGTGACAGTGGGCAGGGCAACATCTATTGCCCACTCTCATCGCCCCTGAGAAGATGATGGTGAGTTGCCTTCTTGAAACACTGCAGTCCTTATGGTACAGGAACTCCCACTATGCTCTTGGGTGTTCAGACCCAGCAATGATAAAGGTACAGCAATGTACATACAAGATGGGATGATGCGTGACCTGGAGAGGAAGATGAAAGTGCATCGTTAGAATCTAATTTAGTGTCATACCCTTCATATTTATACAGCAATTCTGTACCATGATTAGTGAAATGTCATCTCATTCGTGTCATTTGGGAAGTTCGAGAAGTAGTTCACAGCCGTCCTTCTCACATTCCATTCCCCAACGTTCAGACAATATCTTCCACATCTTCTGGTGATATTTGTATTTAGATATTTATTTATTTATTAGTCACATGTACATCGAAACACACAGTGAAATGTGTCTTTTTGCATTGCTAAGAATGTGCTGGGGGCATCCCGCAAGTGTCACCACCCTTCCGGCGCCAACATAGCATGCCCACGGCTCCTAACCTGTACATCTTTGGAATGTGGGAGGAAACCCGAGCACCTGGAGGAAACCCACGCAGACACGGGGAGAATGTACAAACTCCTTACAGGCAGCAGCAGGAATTGAACCCAGGTCGCTGGTGCTGTAGTAACATTACGCTAACTGTTCAATGCTCTGGCTTGAGCTGGGTACTTTGGTCATTTAAAAATTATCATACAAAGTAACACCAGGAGTGCCTGGTTCCCTCAGCTGAAAGGTTAAGCATTGTGAGGTTGCAGCTTACAATTTCACCTCCCCATTACAGATGCCTCATTTGAAGGCTTAGACACTTGTAGGCAATGGACCCTAGGGTGCCAGTCTATGGTCAGTCTATCCCTACCATGTTGCCAGGGCTTTTGGTCATAGACAGTGTTGAAGGCCATCCCAACATTGACACTGCCAATGGTGATCACTGTGAACTGACTGAGAGTGGGAACCCAAATAGATTGCTATCAGGTTCTTGGGATGAGTTGATAACATCAGTGACAGAATGCAGAGGTCTTCCTGGGTTGTGTGCCTCATTATAATAACAACATCAGCGGTGACTAGCATTGTATACATTTTCTCACGCACAGAATAAAGAACTGGAGCACTCTGAGGAATGGTGAACCATGGAAGAAGAAGGATTTACTCACCAAAATATTGAACAAAGTCTAACATGAATGTCTAAAGTACGTAATTAATGGCAGGACTCTTATCAGTGTTGATGTACAGAGTGATCTTGGGGTCCAAGTCCATAGCTCCCTGAAAGTGGCCGCACAAGTTGATAGGGTGGTAAAGGAGGCGTGTGCCATGCTTGCCTTCATCACTAAAGGCAAGAGGTCATGATGCAGTTGTATAAAACTTTGGTCAGGCTGCACTTGGAGTATTGTGTGCAGTTCTGGTCGCCCCTTTACAGGGAGGGTGTGGAGGCTTTGAAGTGTGTGCGGAAGAGGTTTACCAGGATGCTGCCTGGATTAGAGGGTATGAACTCTCTCTGGAAAGTCGGAAGCTGAGGGGAGATCTGGTAGAAGTTTAGAAAATTATGAGAGGTATAGATAAGGTAGACAGCCTGAATCTTTTTCCCGGGGTAGAAATGTCAAACACTAGAGCCATAGCTTTAAGACGAGAGGGGGAAAGTTTAAAGGGGATGTGCGGGGCAAGTTTTTTACATAAAGATTGGTGGGTGCCTGGAATGCGCTGCCAGGGGTAGCGGTGGAAGCAGATACGACAGTGGCTTTCAAGAAACCTTTGGATGGGCACTTGAATATGCAGGGAATGGTGGTATATGGATCATAAGAAAAGATAAGATTTCTTTATTAGTCACATGTACATCGAAACACACAGTGAAATGCATCTTTTGCTTAGAATGTTCTGGGGGCAGCCCGCAAGTGTTGCCACACTTCCGGCGCCAACATAGCATGCCCACAACTTCCTAACCCGTACGACTTTGGAATGTGGGAGGAAACCGGAGCACCCGGAGGAAACCCATGCAGACACGGGAAGAACGTACAAACTCCTTACAGACAGTGGCCGGAATTGAACCTGTGTCGCTGGCGCTGTAATAGCATCATGCTAACCACTACACTACTGTGCCTGCCCAAGATCATGTCCAGGCAGAAGGGGTTAGTTTAATTTGGCATCGTTCTCGGTACAGATATTGTAGGCTGAAGGGTCTGTTCCTGTGCTGTGCTGTGCTGTGCTGCACTGTTGTATGTTGTATGTTCTATGTTCTAATCTCATCTCACACCACCCGAAATTAATACAGGCAGTAGGACTTGATGTATGGACAAAGTATGGTATGAAATAATAACCTATACAGGTTCACTTTTACCCACCAACTTGCCTGAGGCAATATTATGGCAGTATCAATGATGGCCGTCTTGTTCTCTGCCTCATGGGGTTTGCAAATGGAACACAGTCAAGCAGAATGGAAGCTGATTGATTCTGGAAAATAGCATCGAATGAAAAACAGCTCATTTAACATTTATTCGTCTTTGATTATTGACAAGGCAAGGGGGCCAGAATCTCACCTCAAGAAAAGTGCCAGCGAGCTACAAGAGCATTTTATATGGTAAGGAATGCTGAGAAAATTGACAAAAAGTTCTTAGAGTGGAAGGGCAAGAGGGAGAGAGGGAATGAAAAATCAAGAGAGAGAGAAGAAAGGCAGAATAAGAGATGTCAAGGGGCGGTGGTGGGAGTTGGGTGGAAGGGAAGGCAGAAGAATATAAGAACATAAAAAGGTAAGCAGAAATAGGCCATTCATCCCCTTGAACCTTCTCAACCATTCATTGAGGTCATGGCTGATCTGATCTCTGGATACTCTCCTGCCAGATTCCCATAACTCTTGCCTCCCTGTCGAACAACCCTTTGTCTCAACCTTGAATATATTCACTAAATTTCCCTCCGCAGCCCCCAGGAGAAGAGAATTCCAAAAGTTCACAATTCTCCAAGAGAAGAAATTCTTCCTCACCTCAGCTTTAAGTAGCCAGACCACTTGTCTTGAGGCAATGACCTCACTTTCTAGAGAGGTGAATCTGGAGCAAAACACAAAGTGCTGGAGGAACTCAGCCAGTTCAGCAGCATCTGTGAAGGCAAGGAATAGTCAACGTTTCAGGTCCTGATGCAGGGTCATAACCCAAAATGTCATCCATCCCTTTACCTCCAAGAAATTACTTAACCGCTGAGTTTCCCTAGCAGTTTTTGTTTTGCACCTCTCATTCTAGGCTTTTTAGAAGGAGGAAACCTAATGGAGAGATGATATCATAGAGCCAGAGAGATACAGCACAGAAACAGACCTTTCAGCCCACTAAGTCTGTGCTGACCATCAACCATCCATTTTATACTAATCCTACATTAATCCCATTTTTATTCTCCCCACATTCTCATCAACCCCCCCTCCAAATTCTACCACTCACGAACACACGAGGGGCAATTTATAGTGTCCAATTGACCTACCTACTTGAATGTCTTTGGGACGTGGAAGGAAATTGCAGCACCTGGAGGAAACTCACATGGTCACAGGGAGAACTTTGCACAGACATTACCTGAGGTCAGGATTGAACCTGGGTCACTGGTGCGGTGATGGTACAGCTGACCAACTGTACCATCCAACGATAAAGTAGAGAGCCTTTAAACTAGCTTCCCATTCTGCCGAAGGGTCTGAAACATTAGCTTTGTTTCTCTATCCATAGATCCTGCCTGAACATTTGCAACATTTTTCTGTTTTTGTTTCAGATTTCCCACATCTGTACTTCTTTTGATTTTATGAAATAACTCAGCTTGTAGGAGCTGTTTCTGCTGATTAGCAAGGTTTTCCAAAATTTGACACTCTTCCCTTTGTTAAGCAGAAACGGACAAATGCGGTGGAGTTAGTGGCTGGCCCTAAGTGGATGGTCCGACCGTAATACCAGATGAAGAAATCAAGCTGCATCTCTGCTTTAGATCTTTAATAGGGTAGTATTTACACCTCGAGCATTTACACATACTCTGTCACTCTCACAACGCTGCAAAAATCAAAATTGACTCACATCACTTTTCTCCACCAGCCAATTATTTGGAGATTTGGCGACAGACCTGTCAAAAAAAGAAACAGCCTCAGGAGAAATGCTTAAACAGTCTTTTTGACGTAGATGAATTGCTGGATGTTGGAATGTAACAGACTGCCATCATTTATCAGCCCATGTGCATACTGTAAAAAATTGCTCTTACAGGGTGCAGGAAGTGGACTCGGGCAGTTCACAGATGAAAGCAGGACCAACCAATCCAGTGAGGGTTCAGGGGCAGGACTAACTGGGTGTGAGAGCTCCCTCAAACACCAGCTAATTGTTGACGGTGCCTCTGGAAGGTCAAATCAAAGTCAAAGTCGAGTTGATTGTCACATGCACAAGTACACGTATGCACAGGTGCAGTGAAAAACTTACTTACAGCAGCATCACAGGCACATAGCATCAGATACACAACATTCACAAGAAAAACATAAACTAAGCATAAATTATACAGAATTTTTACATGAAAGGACACAATTAGAACAAAAATATCCATTCTAGTGCAAAGTGATGCTATACTGAGATAGTGATTAGGGTTGTGCAGGTTGGAAGGTTGAAGGGATGTAGCTGTTCTTGAACCTGGTGGTGTAGGACTTCAGGCTTAGAAACTATAACTTACATGCGTGGAGAATGCTTAACATGATCAGAGCATTGTACCCTCAGTATTTATAAAGCAATTCTGTACCATGATCAGTGAAATGTCATCTCATTTGTGTCATTTGAAATGTTCTAGAAGTAGGTTCACAGCCGTTCTTCTTACGTCCCTTCCCCCAATGTTCTGACAATATCTTGCACAGCTTTTGTGTTCCCTTTCTTCTGCACTTGCTAAATGCTCTAGCTTGAGCTGGATATATTGGTCATTCAGCTATTCTCCACAGGCAAGCACCAGGTATATTATAATGCATGTGTACAGATGTTGGGAGGAGATGGATACAGCCCCACACTCTGAATCCCACTCCCACACTCTGCCATCCGGGCACTCACATTACATTGGAGGATCAAAGGAATCCCTCTCAAAATTACTGAGGTCAATTGAGCAGCTTCATCAAGTCAAGCCAAGTTTATTGTCATGCACACAAGTACGGTGAGGCACATATACTGAGAAACTTACTTGCAGCAGCATCACAGGCACATAGTTACAGACAACACACAGAATATAAATTGTCCATAAATTATACAAGACAGTGAAGAGAGAGAGAAAAAAAGACTGTGCAAAAACAAAACAGTGCAAAAAAAAGACACAACCAGAGACAAGTCCATGGTAGTGCAAGAGGTGGTCTGTAGTGTTCTGTTGCTGAGGTAGGGTTAGGGTTGTGCAGGCAAGTTCAAGAATCTGATTGTTGTAGGAAAGTAGCTGTTCCTGAACTTGGTGGTGTGGGACTTCAGGCTTCTGTACCTCCTGCCTGAGAAGAGGGCATGACCCGGATGGAGTGGATCCATGATGATAGATGTTACCTTCTTGAGGCAGTGCCTCCTGTAGGTGCTGTCAGTGGTGTGGAAGACTGTGCCTGTGGTGGACCAGGCTGTGTTCTCTACTCTCTGAAGCCTCTTGCATTCCTGTGCATTGGAATTGCCGTGCCAGGTCATGATACAACCAATCAGGATACTTTGAACGATGCAGCTGTAGAAGTCAGAGCATTTGGTGACTTGCCAAATCCCCTTAAGCTTCCAAGAAAGTAGAGGAGTTGATGCACCTTCTTCATGATTACATCAATATGTTGAGCCCAGGACAGGTCGTCGAGATGTTAACACCCAGGAATTTGAAGCTGCTAATTCTCTCTACCTCTGACCCAGTAACGAGAACTGGCACGTGGTCTCCCGACTTCCCCTCCCACTGAAATCAGTGGTTAGAATTTGGGATCTTTCTGACCTAGTTCTGTGCCACATATGGTGCTTATCAGTGCAGATGCATAGAGGACATTTGGCCCATCTACAACATCAATTCATGAGAACCAGAAATATCCTCACTCCTAACCTCACCAAATTGGCTTCAGAATGTTTCCAGAGTTTACTTCTCCTTTGCACTTCCCGGACCAAGCCCTGACTGCTTCCACTCTGTGTGGAAATGTATTTTGGCATTTACCAAAAGAAAGACAGACTTCAATGTCCATACATCCATAATAATTCATAATTCACCATTCATAATCTCCAGATGTCCCAAAAAAATAGGTTTATAATATCAAAAACGTTGCTGCCAGTTTGTGCACAGGAACCTCCCACAAACACCAATGTGATGGTGACATCATTTGCTTTCAGGTGTTGGTTCAAAGATAAATGTTGGTTTAGGGTACCGGAGAATACTTCTTTTTATATTCTTCAAAATATTCCCCTGTGCTGAAGGGGACTGGTTTAACTGCTCATTCAAAGGACGGAACTCCCAGCTGTGTTGCACTCCCTGAGTATTGCATGAGGTTGTCAGTCTAAATAGATTGACCCCAGAAGCAGAAGCAAGAAAATGTACCTCATTCAATAGGAACTAAGCGTAAGAGGGCACCTTTGAAGTCTTTTCAGATGTCGCACTTAATGTAATACCGAACAGGAATTTCGTGGACTTTTAGCATTGTTATGACACAGAAGAAGGCATGCCCCTCTATGTATCAATGATGCTAAGGTGGAGGTGGTTGAGAGCTTCAAGTTTCTCGGTGTAAACATCATCAATAGCTTGTCCTGGTCCAACCACATAGACGCTATGCCCAGCGCCTCTACTTCCTCAGAAGGCTAAGAAAATTCAGCATGTCCCCGTTGACCACCCTCACCAATTTTTATGGATGTACTATAGTAAGCATTCTATTTGGATGTATGACAACTTGGTATGGCAACTTCTCTGTCCAAGACTGCAAAAAAGTGCAGACAGTTGTGGACACAGCTCAGTCTATCACAAAAACCAGCCTCCCTTCCATGGACTCTGGTTAGGCCTTCCTCTGCCTCCGGAAAGCAGCCAACATAATCAAAGACCCCTCCCATCCCAGACATTCTCTCTTTTCCCACCTTCCACTGGACAGAAGGTACAAAAGCTTGAAAACATGCACCACCAGACTCGAGGACAGCTTCTATCCCACTGTTATAAGGCTCTTGTACAGACCTCTTATACGAAAAAGATGAACTCTTGACCTCACAATCTACCCCATCATTGCCGTTGCACCTTATTGTCTGCCTGCACTGCACTGTCTCTGTAACTGTAACACCATATTCTGCATTCTGTTATTGTTTTTCCATTTGTACTACATCAGTGTACTTATGTAGGGAATGATCTGTCTGGATGGCATGCAAAACAAAGTTTTTCACTGTATCTCGGTTCATGTGACAAAAACAAACCTATTACCAATTACCAATTGTCTATCAAGTCTATGCCAGCCTCTCGTCTTCCTAGACTAGAAAACCCTGCTCAGCGATATTGAAATCATTATTATACTCCTTCAGGACACATCCCTAACAGCTTTTGTTGTACTGAAGGAATTTAATTCTTAAATAAGCCAATTGTGATTTGACCACATTGGGTCCAGTGGCCAGTCATTTTCAAATGTGGAAACTTTAAATAGCTCTATGTGCTACTTCAGGTTTTATTTAGTAATACAAATGTTCCTCAGGGTCAGAACGTTAAATCGTTAGGTTGATTTCTCTGGCGGTCAGAGGCTGAGGGGAGACCTCATAGAAGTTTATAAGATTATGAGAAGCATAGATAGGGTAGAGTCAGAGACTTTTCCCCAGGGTAGAAATGTCAAGTACTAGAGGACATGCATTTAAGGTGAAAGTTTAAAGGAGATGTGTGGGGCAAGTTTTTTCACAGAGAGTAGTGGGTGCCTGGAACTGTCTGCCAGGGGTAGTGGTGGAGGTAGATACAATAGTGGAGTTTAAAAGACTGTTACTTAGACACATTGATGTGCAGGGAATTGAGGGATATGGATCATGTACAAGCAGAAGATATTTAGTTTAATTCAGCATCATGTCCAGTGCAGACATTGTGGGCCAATGGGCCTGTTCCTGTGCTGGACTGTTCTATGTTCTATGACATTCAATGTGTGAGATAACTTTCGGTCTCACTAAGGCAGACTGACCTGCTCTCCCTCCATAGTTTGCTGGACTGCAACGCTATTTCAACGGGAGATTCAGGTAGAATCTGTCAGGTTTTTCTTTCTCTGCTCTCCTCATTTGACTTGATACCGGTCAAAGCAGATGAGTCCGACTACCTTATATGGTGGGAAGTACACGCACATTCTTGAAGATCTCAGAGGGCCTGATGCAGGTGAAAAGCTTTGAGGAGAAAAAAAAGCTTTGCCCCAGCTATTGACGGAACGTACAGATGAGTTTCATTAAATGGAGCCCAGGGGAACAGTGAAAATGGTACATCTCAGCCTTGCTTTATAATGACCCACTTAGACACAGGGTTCATGTTAACTTTAGACTGCAAGTATTTTTATCGTGGGAGAGAAGTGAAGCCCATTCCACTCAAAGGTGAGAGTTGCATGCACTGAGGACTGAAGTACGTTTCTATTTTTATCTTCACCTCGTGCTTTTTAATGACATTTCCAGGTAAATTCAGCCTGAGTGAAATGTAGGCTGAGGCTCACTCAGATACCTGCGTGCGCAATACAGCAGCCTAATTCTGGAGCAAAGCTTCATGCCAGTCCCAAGGGAATTTCTGTACGTATCCCTCCTTCTTCACCGCCTTAGAATAGGAAGGTTTATACATAAAGCATCAAGAAGCAATGGGATTACATGGACCGGTTGGGTCTTTGTGGCCAGGGAATTAACTTAATCTGCATATTGTAAAAATAGTTTAACTGTTATAGATTAGGGATTATTGATCTATTTAATCTAAATTCTGTGGGGAATGTGAATCCATTTTATTCCAATTTTTCTGGGAATATGGACCCTTTTAATCCAAATATTTGAAGGTATATTAATTCATTTATAATATAAAATAATAAAGAAAAAATTGCTGGCAACACTCATTAGGTCAGGCAGCGTCTGTGAAAGAAAAGCAGAATTAATGTTTCAGGTTTCAAATACTATGTTTCCAGAACCTTCTGTTTTTACTTCAGATTCATTCATTTCGAGAAGACCAGAATATAACAGCAAGCATGTAATGCTGAGGCTTTATAAGGTGTTGGTCAGACCACATTTGGAGTATTGTGAGCAGTTTTGGGCCCCATATCTAAGGAAGGATGTGCTGGCATTAGAGCGGGTCCAGAGGAGGTTTACGAGAATGATCCCGGGAATGAGGAGGTTTTGATAGCTCTGGGCCTGTACTCACTGGAGTTTAGAAGGATGAAGGGGGATCTCATTGAAATCTAGCGAATATGAATGACTTGGATAGAGTGGCCGTGGAGAGGATGTTTCCAGTAGTGGGAGAGTCTAGGACCAGAACAGAAGGACGTCCCTTTACAGCAGAGATGAGGAGGAATTTCTTTAGCCAGAGGGTGGTGAATCTGTGGAATTCATTGCCACAGATGGCTGTGGAGTTCAAGTCTTTGGGTATATTTAAAGCGGAGATTGATAGGTTCTTGACTAGTAAGGGCGTCAAAGGTTATGGGGAGACGGCAGGAGACTGAGGTTGAGAGGGAAAAATAAATCAGCCATGATCGAATGGCCAAGCAGACTCGATGGGCTGAATGGCCTAATTCTGCTCCTATGTCTTATGGTCTTATCTATTTTCATTAATTTATTCAATTCTCTTACTTTGATCAAATTAATAAAAGAATACCTGGTAATGTGGCTCCAAAGCCTTATGGAAGTTGTAGATGTTTGTGCCTTGGGCATTAACGTTTATGAACTATTTTAATCCAAACACATTAAGAAATGAGGAACAATGAGAGGTTCATTGAGAAACATAGCCCTGTTTAATTCTGGTACATGAGGGAATATATAGAACAATACAGCACAGGAGCAGGCCCTTCGGCCCATGATGTCTGTGCCAACCATGATGCTAAATTAACCTATTCCTATCTGCCTACACGTAGTTCATATCCCCCCATCCCCTGCCTGTTCATCTGCCTGTCGTTTCATCCAAATATATTCAGTAATGTGGTCCAGTTTATACCCAGTACTTTGGAACACATAGATCACTTCAATTCATGCTTCACCACTTCAAAACAAGTATTGAAGTACTAACAGGGTTAAATTTTGACACAGCAAAGTCCCTTCTGCAGGAAGTGTGAGACCAGTCTGCAGTTCTGATAAATTACACTATTAATTATTTTTTAATAACAGGAAGTGTCTGTAGAATACAAAACACAAGTGGCTTCTGCTTCTTCGCTACCTACAGCCTCATTATTTCAGACACTGTGAATCTTACAGTCAACAACTGGGACAAGACACTTTTGATGAACTCATTTTAGGCAACTGCGAAACAGAGTAAGAAAAAAATCCCTTAGCTAGGCAGTGTGTGCATGTCGGTGGTGTAGCACTGATTAGCATCAATTGTAATATCTGTGAGAGCTCCATCTTTTAATGAATGCTTCATTAACCTCATTAAAATATTCCATCGGTTGGAACTTACATTCGGTGTGCTCTTCTTTTTGGAAATCTTACTTCCCATAAAATTGCTGAAGCTTTCGTTTTGCTTGACAATAAATCTTAAACCAAGTCATCCAGAGGCTGAGTAGCAATATGCAGGTAAACTGCTTTTGTGCCATGATTTTCACTGAGGAGCTGCTCACATAAACAATGCCTTTCCCCCATTCTCTCCTCCCTCCCTCAGACAAGAGGCACGGAGTACAAAAATAAAGATGCCTCACTGCGGCTCTGCAGGACTTGTTGAGACCATACCTGGAGTACAGTGTACAGTCCTGGTCTCCTTATTTAGGAGAAAGCTACTTGTAATGGAGGCACTTCAGTGAAGGTTCAGCAGGCTGAGTTACGGGACGAAATAAATAAGAGCAGAAAATGCTGGAGATATTAAATAAGTATTTATGGAGACAGATTAGAGTTAGTGTTTCATGTAGATGATCTTTCATTACAGTTAACTCTGTTTCTCTCCCAATCTGCTGAGTATTTCCACCATTTTCTGCTTTTCTTTCAGGTTTCCAGCATCTGCACTATTTTGTTTTACACCCTGAGATGAAGGTTTCGGCTTAAAAGGAACTGGATTATTAGCCCAGTGGCACAGACAACACGTTACCATCTCTGAGTCGATAGAAAGGCACAACTTTAAGCTAATTGGCAAAAAGAACTAGAATAAGAGTGAGAACTTCTTGTGGGCTGGACATCATGGGGTCATGACTGGAAATTGATCTGATGGTAACCTTCGAAAACAGCATCGTGGAGGTCAATGGGGAAGAGCGAGGAGTGGGACTAACTAGTGAGCCGACAGACGATTGATCTTCTGCACTGCGCTGGAAGGAAATATTACCAGATGAAACTCTACGCAATTGATCGGTGAACTCATTGATCCACTATTAATTTCACTGGTATCTCAATTTTAAAGGAGTGGATATCATCATAAACTTAACAACTCTCAAACAACCTCTTCCTATCAGGGATCTAAAAGATGCCATAAAATGGCAATTAACGCAAGCCAATGGCATTAAGGTCATTTCCAGATGATACATCATATACTATGAGACATTGTAATGTATGTGTTCTTATACATAAAAATTGTGTAATGCTTAGCATGTTCATAAAGTTTCCCTTTGTCCACTATATTATTATAGACCTTAGCCTTTCAAAATAATGAGTTCACACAGCCATTACAATAGATTTTACAGGATATATTTATCTGCAAATAATGAGCTCTGAAGAACAGTGATGCAAGAAGGTGCAATTATGAACAAGATTCAAGAAAGCAAGAATATTAATTTGTTCAGGAAGGTTCACTACAGCACTCCCGTCACCATTATATTTGTTTATCATCCAGCTCAGCAGGGCGCCTTCTCTCCCGTGAAGTAGAATGTACATCACAAAGAGATTTAATGTACACAATAAAGCTGTGCCGACTGTTTGATAATGCACCAAGGAAGAGTGCTAAAGATCAAATAGTATCGGAGGGGAGCGTCCCCCAGATTGTTTTGTTAACAATAACATCTCTCTAACCTCTGAAAACAAAGGTCATGGAGTTTGAAGACTTGAGCACAGAGATGAGGGAAAACATTAGGATTATAGATGATCTTTTGTTTTATAATGGATGTGTCACACTGGGTCAACATGACGACTACACATCCTGATCCAACATTTCTGTCCACATTGCTCAAAATTAATCTGGTTTAGCTCTTTGAAAGAGTCAGCAAAGTCTCAATGGACTAAATAGCTTCATGGGGGTGTGACATGATCCTATGAAGACAAAACCTACTCCCAGATTGGTTGGAAGTGTCCATCTGATCTATCCCAAATGCAAGATAGGCCCACTAGAGGGGCTGTATGATGGCTTACAGTTAGAAGGGAATGGTCCTGGGAGCTTTCAGCACTGATGCTGACCCTATAGTCAAACACAACAATGGAGACCAACACCATCTTCCCCCTCTCAGCTGATGAATCAATCCTCTTCTACATTAAACAATACCTGTAAGAAGGACTGAGTATGATAAGGGTCAGAGTGAGAACTTCATTGTCCCTCACCAAGGGTGGCTTGGTAGCACCACCACCAACCAAGCCATCTGAGTCCCTGAGGACACACTGGCTAGACAGGGTCTGTGGCAAGGGATGAGGAAACCTAAACAAGGAGAAAACAGACTAGACTTGAATCCCACCTATTCCATCTCCTGCAGATGTATCAGTCTGTGATAGAGTGACCACCACACAGGCATTAAGAATCAAAGCTCCATCAAAGGACACTGAACATTGTGCTCTATGGAACTATCACATATTAAATGAAACAGATTCAGAACAGAGAGATACTGAGAAGGATTTTTTCACCCAGGAGGTGATTGGAATCTGGAAGCCACTGCCTGGGTGGATGGTGGAGGCAGGTACTCTCATAGCATTTAAGAATTATCTAGACGAGCTCTTGAATCACCATGGTATAGAAGGCTGCAGACCAACTGCTGGTAAATGGGATCAGTGGGTATTTGATGGTCAACATGGACATGTGGACTGAAGGGCCTGTGCTGTATAACTGTATGACTCTATAACCCTAGATCTGGCAACCCAAAACTGGGCACCCATGAGGTGATGGGACCCACCAGCAGCAGAAGTGTATTCCATCAGTACTTGTAACTTATCATTCATTATTACTGCCGTCAACAGGCCAACGCACACACTGCTTCAATAACATTGTCTTTATTCATCACTGGCAATGTTGGCATTTATTGCCCATCTCTTATTGTCCCTGAACTCTTTCCTTTCCTGTCCCAGATGAGTGGGGAAGAGCAATTACTGGCACAGCTAAACAAAGATACTGATCTGATGAAGCTACAATGCATGCGTGCTAGACTGCAGAGAAGCTTATTATTTTTAAAAAATTAAATGTACAAATAAAGTAAAACTGTTAATCTGACAGGGTCTGGAATTTGGTCGTGCTGTATTGTTGGATGTTACACTTCTTAATACTAAACACACTGCTAATTTGTTTTTTTTAATGTTAGGCAATTGAATAATAAATGTTCTAGTAAACCCAGTAAGTTTAAAGGCAGCATGGAAATGGTGCCTCAGGAAGTTTCAATGAGTGTGGGAAACAGAGCCGGGGGACTTTAATAGGAGCACAGGAGCTGGGCTTCAATGAGTTTAAAGGGAGCACGTGAACCAGAGTCCCAATTAGTTTAAAGGGTGGGAGGAACTGGGACCCCAGTGAGTTTAACGGGAGCATAGGAACCAGGGCTCCAGTGTGTGAATGGGAGTGCGGGACTAATCAGGATTTGTGAATGGTCCAATTTTGGAGTTTCATGGTACGTAGCACATCTCAGACCTTTTCAGAATAGCACCAAGACCAATGAGGTATTGTTTTCAAGTCGGCTGTTCTGCTTCTAGTGATGTAGAAACAGGAGCCAAGTAGCACTGTAACAGTGAATGGCCTGTTCACTGCATCCATTGAAGTTGGTTGAGGAATACGTATTGCACAGGACCCCAGGGACAACTGCCCTGTTCTGTTTCAAAGTAATGCCCATGGAAATTCTTCCACTCACCCGAGAGAGCCAACAGGGTATTGGTTTAATGTCTCATCCAATCGACAGGGCTATGCAATCTGACAGGCTGTCACTAGTGGGTTGCCACAGGGGTCAGTTGCTGGTCCCCAGTCATTCATAATCCACGTCAAGGGTTTGCCTGAGGCAAACAAATGCAACATTTACAAGTGTGCTAATGACTCAAATCCAAGTGGGAACATGAGCAGCATGGAGGGTGCAAAGAGGCTTCAAGGGAACATGGACAAGCTGAGCAAATGGGCGATGTGGCAGATGGAGTACAATGCGGACAAGCGTGAGGTGATTCAATTTGGTTTAAAAATCAGAAATGCTCTGTGTTTTTTAATGGTGGAAGATCAGACAAATGTTGATGTTCGAAGGATTGGATGTCATTGTACACAATTCACTGAAAACTAACATGCAAGTCAGCAAGTAAATGGAAGCTAGACTTTATTGTGAGAGGATTTGAATACCAGAAAAGGATGTTTCACTACAATTATAAAGGATGCTGGTAAGACTATGACGGGAATATTGTGTTTATTTATGGTCTTACCTTAAAAAAACATTTGTTACACCAGGATTGTAGGTGTAGATTCACCAGACTGATTTCTGGGTGATAGGTCTATCACTTGAGGAGAAACTAGATAGGCTGGGCCTCTATTTTCTGGAATTCAAAGTATGAGAAGTGACCTCACTGAAACCGAGCAATCGTGACAGGGCTGGACAGTGTTTTCCCTGGGCAGGCAGTCTAGAACTACGGGT
Source organism: Pristis pectinata (assembly GCF_009764475.1). Lineage (NCBI taxonomy): Eukaryota > Metazoa > Chordata > Chondrichthyes > Rhinopristiformes > Pristidae > Pristis > Pristis pectinata. The sequence continues at coordinate 7,497,297 of NC_067429.1, forward strand.
CACAGTCTCTGTACAGAATCCAAAACTGCGTTTATTGTCACTGACTTATATGACTTGAAATTTGTTGCTTTGCGGCAGTAGTACAGTGCAAAGACATAAAAATTACTAAAAAATAACAAAATAAATAAATAGTGCAAAAAGAAAGGAATAATGAAGTAGTGTTCATGGGTTCATGGACCGTTCAGAAATCTGATGGCAGGGGGAGAAGAAGGAATGTCCTGGACGGTGAGGGTCCTTAGTGATGGATGCCGCCTTCTTGAGGCACCGCCTCTTGAAGATGTCCTCGACTGTGGGGAGGGTTGTGCCCATCCCAAAATAAAGGGTAGGCTATTTAGGACTGAAATGAAGAGAAATTTCTTTACTCAGAGAGTAGTGAATTCTCTACTGGGTGATCTGTGGAGAGTTGATCACTGATCGCACTCGAAGTGGAGGCTGGGAGAGTTCTGGATATTAGGGGAATCAACGGATGTTGGAATAAAGCAAGAAAGTGGTGCTGAAGTAGGAGTTCAACCATAATCGTCTTGAGTGGGTGAGCAGATGGGAGGGGCAAATGGCTTCCTCCTGCCCCTGTCTCTTAGGTCCTTATAACATTAGTGTTGAAAAATGGTGGGCATTTAAACAAGAGAACAAAGCTTTAGTACATTCCCATCCTCTTTAATCACAGAGCCCAATATTGAGTTGAAGCATTTGCAAGTTCCTGCATGGGGAAATCTGGTCAAAGAAGTAAATCCCTTAGGATGCAAGGGAGAGTGGCAAATTGGATTCAAAATAAAGGATAATGTTTGATGGGTGTGTTTGCAACTACTCAGGCTCTTATTTTTGGAACGTATTATCAATGAGTTAGACCTAAATATAAGGGGATGATAAAGGCATTTGCAGATGATGCAAAAATTGCCTGTGTGCATTAGGGAGGTGCAACAAGGCAAAGGAATATATAGTAAAAGGGAGGGTGCTGAGTGCTGTGGAGAAGCATCCACATTAAAGATAGCAGGGCAGGTCAATAAGGTGGTACAAGCACGCACAGGATCTTTCCTTTATTAGCTGAGGCATAGAATGTAAGAGCAGGGAGATTATATAACACTGGTGTGCCGGTCTGGTTAACACATTACAGGAAAGATTTGATTGTGCTGGAGAGTCAGCTTGTGAGGATCGTTGCCACGACTGGAAAAGAGCAGTCGTGTAGAAAAAAATTGGATAAACTGGGATTGTTTTCTTCAGAACAGGGAACACTGAGTGGAGAAGGGATAGACGTGTATAAAATTATGAGGGACATAGATAGAGTGAACAGGGAGGACCTACAGGAAGGCTCCACACACCCACTGCACACACACAGTTCACCCACAGGATCCTTCCCCACCCTTCCCCATCTGGTTCTGGTTCCACCTGCCATACACCTCTCCCCTAGTGGTTCCCATTCTCACCTCCTCCACTTATCAGAGTCCAGCACTGGCAGCCCTTTGTGTTCCTGCTTATCTCCCTCCAGCAGCTTCTCCAACCTTCACCCTCCCTCCTCCCACCTCACTCCATCTTCCTCTCATTTCTTTCTCTCTCTTTGCCTCCATCTATCATCCACCTGCCACTGTCTCCCAACTCCACCCTTGCTCCCCTCCCCTACCTAGCACAACCTGCCTGTCACCTTACACCCCTCGTCAGTCCACCAATCATCTTGGACTCCAGCCTCACCACTCGTCTTCTCCTCTTTATCTCCCCTCCACTATCTCCCATCTCCCCCCTCCACTCTCAACCCAAAATGTCGACAATTCCTTTCCTCCCACAGATGCTGCCTGAACCGCTGAGTTCCTCCAGCAGATTGTTGCTCCAGATTCCAGCATCTGCAGACTCTTGTGTCTCCAAGGACCTACTTCCCTTGGCAAGGCAGTCAAAAGCAAAGGAGCATAGATTTAAAGCAATTGATAGAAAGACCAGAGGGGAGAAGAGGGAAAATATTTTCATCCACTTGGTGCAAAGGGTCTTGAACTCACAGCCTGAAAAGTTGTTAAGGCAGGAATCCGCATCACATTTAAACAGGATGTGGGTGCATACTGAAGAATTGTGACTTGCAGGGCTCTTGTCCCATTGTTGGAACATAAGGTTAGGTGGGGTGGCTCTTTATCAATGGACACACTGGGCTGAATTAGCTCCTATGTAGTAAATTCCCAATCTATGCTTCCTTGATTCAGCCAATTCCATTCACTCCATTTAATGTCAAGCACTACATACCTCCATAAAATCCAAGCCATTGTATTGAAGACTTGTGCTCAGGATCTGATCATAGTATTAGCCAAGCTGTTCCAGTACATCTAGAGTTCTGGCATCTACCTGTCAGGTTTGTACTGTCCACAAACAAATAGGACAACTACATTCTGGCCAATTATCATCTCCTCAGTTTACTGTTAATCACCAGGGCACCAGCCTGCATGTGTAGTTCCAATGGAACTCAGGACGCTCAATGTCATCCAGGGCAAAGCAGCCTGCTTGATTAGTACTCCATCCACCACCCTATATATGCATTCTGTCCATCACTGACACACAAAGGCTGCAGTGTGTACCATCCACAACCTGTACTGCCCAGGCCACTCCAAAAGCACCTCCCAAGCCCATGAACACACCACCAAAAAGTACACAGGCAAATGTGACACGACCACCTGTAGATTCCCCTCCAAGTCACACACCATCCCGAATTGGAAACAGGTTACCACTCCTTTATCCAAACTGAGCCTGAATTCTTGAATGTACTAGTTAACAGCATTGTGGGAATGAATACCTTCATAAGGTGCTGCATAAAAGACTTATCCATAAGATAAGGATGCTTGGAGTTGGGGGTAAGGTATTAGCATGGATAGAGGATTGGTTAACCGATAGAAGGCAGAGAGTTGGAATAAATGGGTGTTTCTCTGTTTGTCAATCAGCGGTGAGCGGGGTGCCGCAGGGGTCGGTGCTGGGCCTGCAACTGCTCATGATATACGTTAACGATTTGGAAGAGGGGACCAAGTGTAGCATATCTAAATTTGCTGATGACACTAATTTGAGTGGAAAAGCAAATTGTGCAGAGGATGTGGAGATTCTGCAGAGAGAGGTAGATAGGTTAAGTGAGTGGGCAAGGGTCTGGCAGATGGAGTACAACGTTGGTAAATGCGAGGTCATCCACTTTGGAAGGAAAAACAGAAGATCAGATTATTATTTAAATGGTGAAAGATTGCAGCATGCTGTTGCGCAGAGGGACTTTGGAGAACGTGTGCATGAATGGCAAAAGATTGGTTTGCAGGTGCAATAGGTTATCAAGAAGGCAAATGGAATGTTGGCCTTCATTGCTAGAGGGATTGAATTTAAGAGCAGGGAGGTTATGCTGCAACTGTACAAGGTACTGGTGAGGCTGCACATGGAGCACTGCATGCAGTTCTGGTCTCCTTACTTGAGAAAAGATATACTGGCTTTGAAGGTGGTGCAGAGGAGGTTCACCGGGTTGATTCCGGAGATAATAGGGTTAGCCTGTGAGGAGAGATTGAGTCATCTGGGACTATACTCGCTGGAATTCAGAAGAATGAGAGGGAATCCTGTAGAAACATATAAAATTATGAAAGGGGTAGGTAAGATAAGAGTCAGGAACGTTGTTTCCACTGGTGGGTGAGACTAGGTCTAGGGGACATAGCCCCAAGATTCAGGGAAGTAGATTTCGGATGGAGATGAGGAGAAACTGCTTTTCCCAGAGAGTAGTGAAGCTGTGGAATTCTCTGCCCGGGAAAGCAGTAGAGGCTACCTCATTAAATATATTTAAGACACGGTTAGATAGATTTTTGCATAGTAGGGGAATTAAGGGTTATGGGGAAAAGACCAGATCAGCCATTATCTCATTGAATGGCGGAGAAGGCTCGATGGGCCAGATGGCCTCCTCCTGCTCCAATTTCTTATGTTCTTATGTTTATCACAAGTGGTTGACCATCTTCTGAAGATACATATTTAATCCCAGCCTTGCCAGTAAATGTCCCACAAAAGAATGGAAAAAAAATACCCTTCACTGACTGAAAGTGAAAGATGCAAAACTTAGGCATGAAAATTGCAAACAGAATATGTTTCAGCACATTCAATGTCAGATATTGGGAGACTGGCAACCACAACCAATGATTTTCCAGCTATTAATACAGGGTAGAGGTACTGGAAGTGTGCATCTACTGGGTCAGATTCTATGACAAGTCTACAGTCAGTTGACTTACTTTGTCAGTCATTCATCGAGCAGCAGCTTTGAAGGATTTTAATAACTTGGTTAGGCACGACCTCCTATTCATAGACCCTGTGCTGACTTTAATTTATTGCTCCATGTGCTGGAGACGATTCTTTCATAACTGGATCCAGGAGTCTTTGATCTTCAGGTATTAAACTAACTGGTCTGCAATTTCCAAGGCAGGTTAATAATGCTCCAGAACATGCTGGAGTTTTCGTCATTAGCTGAGACATGAAGGTCTGAGTGGGGATGTGTTTGATAGAAAGAACCATCAGTGCCCTCTGCTGGATCTGCAATTTTGAAAGAAGGATTTGTGTTTATAAAGTGCTGTTCAGTGCCACAGGTTATCTTAAAGAACTACACAGCTAATGATGTTCCCCTTGTTGTAATGTAAGAAATTTGGCAATATGTTTTGAAATGATCTGTATGAATAACTTGCAAAACTAAGTTTTTCAGTGTATCTCAGTAATGTGACAATAATCAACCAATTCCACTTCTAACCAATTTGTCCACAGCAAACTCCCCTTTGGAGTGGAGCCACTATTGTAACATAGGGAATGTAGCAGCCAATGGAAAGTTCACCTTTAAAACTGTGTTATTTATACCTGCCTGAAAGGGCATTCAGGGACTTGGTTCATCATATTAACCAAATGAAGCACTCCTGCGGTTCAGCGTACCCTCAGTACTCCACTCCGGTCAAGTTTCTGGAGTGGAGCATACAACCATTTGATTTAGTGGCAAAATCGCTGCATTAGAACCTAAGAAAATAGGAGCAGAAGTAGACCACTCAGCCCTTCAACCCTGCCTGCCATTCAATACGATCATGGTCGATCTGCACCAGGCATCATCTTGCCTTCTGTACCAGTTGCCCATGGCCCTCAATTCCCTGATCTTTCAAAAACTTTTCTACTTTCTCTTTATATGCCCCCAATGATGTAGCCTCCAAAACCCTCTGGGATAGAGAATTCCAGAACTTCACCACTCTCTGCAAGAATAGGACAATAAGCCATAATTGACATTTAAAACGTAAAGCCTTTTGGGGAAATTCAGAGAATGTTCACACATATAACGTGAAATCATTGTCCAGCTGTTGGGCAAGGTTTTGGTCATTGATTCAGTTTTGTGACGAATTTTGGGATATCTTCCATATTGGAGACACTATGTAAGTTCAACTTGTTTGTCCCAAAGTAACACACTCAGAATGACATGGCACGTGCTGTATCAAAGTATGAAGCATATCGCTCAAAGAGCTGGAGCTCAATCTGCTGAGTTTCTCCAGCAGATTCCTTGTGCTCCAGATTCCAGCATCTACAGAATCAGTATCAGAATCAGGTTTATTATCACTGACATATGTCGTGAAACTTGTTATTTTGCAGCAGCAGTACAGTGCAAAGCATAAAAATTACTATAAGTTACAAAAATAAATAAATAGTGCAAAAGAGGAATAACAAGGTGGTGTTCATGGGTTCATGGACCGTTCAGAAAATCTGATGGTCGAGGGGAAGAAGCTGTTCCTGAAAAATTGAGAGTGGGTCTTCAGGCTCATCTACCTCCTCCCTAGTTGTACTAACACGAAGAGGGCATGTCCCAGATGGTGAGGGTCCTTAATGATGGATGCCACCTCCTTGAGGTACCACCTCTTGAAGATGTCCTCGATGGCAGGGAGGGTTGTGCCCTCTTGTGTCTACCAACCAAACATGACCACAGAACAGAGAAAGCCTTGAGTTCCAGAGTCTTGCTTAGGAGTATGCAAAAACATCAGGTACTTTTCCCTTCATCACAAAGAGCCAATTCATATCTTTAATCACCTTCGTTCCAGGTTTCCAAGTGACCTTGTATTTCACTACACAGAGAAAAGGAGAACTGGGAGGAGAGAATGGCCCAAGGCTCCTTTGCATCTCTGAAAAGATGTAGGAAGAAAGGTGACCTTCCTCTGCCTCACCAGAAGGTAACCCTAAATTACAAGCCAAATAATGAATCCTTGTAGTTAGAATTTTGGATAAATCAATATAAAGAAATGTCAGTGGACGTTGTGGAAAATGCAATTTAAAAGTATGTCATAAAATAACATAGCATTTTAGACTTAACTGCTAAAAATGGGATTTAATCTTTATTTTGCTGAGCTAAAAATTTGCTATGTATCATGACAAGACCTAATAGGATCCTCCTAAAGAAGTAGTGAAATTGGCCACATTTAAAAACAGCACCATGGTAATATATATCAGAGATCACCATGCTAATATACATCACATATAAAGGCTACAATCAGTGATGGAACAGCTATCATGAGGTTGCAAACATTCTCAGCATCGAAAACAAAGGCTGGCAGAAGCTGTTGGAAAACATTGATGTCAGAATGGACACCCTTTTAGTGACGCATTACTGACCATCTCGCGCTATATGCTTCTAATTCAACAAAGATCATTGGGTTCACCCAAATGCTCCAATTTATGTCAGTAAAGGAGGAAATATCCAGTCCATGACTAGTGACATCATTAAGTATTGTCCTGATGACCAGGAATGTCAGACGTGCTGAGGTGAATTGCTCACAAAGGTGTCTGGGCCAATTTCCTGACAGGTGTGACTTCACCCAGAAATAATCCTGAGTAGGATTGTACCTGGATAAAACGGTTCTTGTGCACAATTTGCACATGGGGAACCAGACATTAATGGATCCATTTTCTAGGCAAAACTATTTTAATTATCTTTCTTTTAGAAATGTATAATCTTCTGTTCTGGTCTTTAAAGAGGATTTTTAAGAAGGGAATTTCTGAGCTTGTTATATGACTGGTTTACGCCCCATTTTTGTGAGGTTTTAACCCACCCATGTGTTTGACACCAATTATGCTGACACAGTATTCCTGATCTGTCGACACATCCATCTCCTGCACTGCCCTGATGAAAAGTGTAACAGGGAGCTGCATGATGAAACAACTAATTAAAGGAGGCTGTTAATTCTATACTCACACTACAGACACTTTGATTTATAGTAACATTACCCACTTGTATATTATATAAACACTTGTGTTTGCAAACAGGTTGATGTTGTGAAGTGACACACAGCTGTGTTTTCTCTATAAGATACAGCTCAGACATTCTCCAGCTATGGACTGCCTTCTCCTATAAATCTGTTGTCATCAGGAATTTGGAAAAGAAACCAGAAATTCTCGTTACACAAGCATTCAAAAGTCAGCCCACCCGACCCAGAGGAGTGGAAAATGGCAACAAACAGAGGCATAAGAATCAGGTTTATCATCACTGACATATGCTGTGAAATTTGTTGTTTTGCAGCAGCAGTACAGTGCAAGACATAAAAATTACGATAAGTTACCAAAAATAAGTAAATAGTGCAAAAGAGGAATAACAAGGTAGTGTTCATGGGTTCATGGACTGTTCAGAAATTTGATGGTGGAGGGGAAGAAGCTGTTCCTGAAGCATTGATTGTGGGTCTTCAGGCTCCTGTACCTCCTCCCCAATGGTAGTAACGAGAAGAGGGTGTGTCCCAGATGGTGAGGGTCCTTCATGATGGATGCCGCCTTCTTCCTCTTGAAGGTGTCCTCGATAGTGGGGAGGGTTGTGCCTGTGATGGAGCTGGCTGAGCCTACAACCCCCTGCAGCCTCTTTCAATCCTGTACATTGAAGCCTCCAAACCAAGCTGTGATGCAACCAGTCAGAATGCTCTCCACCGTACATCTGTAGAAATTTGCAAGAGTCTTTGGTCCCATGCTAAATCTCCTCAACCTCCTAATGAAGTGGAACTGCTGGTGTGCCTTCTTTGTGATTGCATCAAAGTGTTGGGCCCAAGATAGATCCTCCAAGATATTGATGCCCAGGAACTTGAAGCTGCTCACACTTTCCGCCGCTGACCCCTCAATGAGGACTGGTGTGTGTTCTCCCATTCAGAACTCTCCCCTTGTCCTGTGTCATAGCATTGTCAGAACCCAATTTCACACCCACGTTTTTTCTGAGGCATTTACCATTGAAGGGATAGGAAGATTTGGTACTTCAATAATTGTCACAAGGCTTACATTTAGTTAGTTTAGTTTATTGTCATGTATATCAGCATACAATAAAATTCCTGGTTCGCATCAAGCTCACAGAGTAAACAGTATACATGGTAAGAATAAATTCAATGAGTGCAAAACAGCAGAATGGTGCAAAGATTGTCTGAGGTAGTGTAAAAAGAAATCTAAAATGACAATAATGGAATGACTTGAGAGAGGCCGAATTAAGAGTCCGAGAATGTGGCAGGACCACTGGGAAGGGGATGTGAAAGGGGTTATTGGTTTAGGAGTCTGATAACAGTGGGGAAGAAGCTGTTCTTAAGTCTGATGGTCCAGGCTTTCAAACTCCTGTATTTTCTCCCAGAAGGTAGAAGAGAGAAAAGGGAATGGCCAGGGTGGGAGGCTCTTTCTTAATTTGCCTTTGAGAAGACAGTAATCTTCTGTGTTGTGTGCAGGAAAGGCTCTCCCAGTGTTGTTATGTGGAAAATTCCAGGACCCAGCCACATTGAAGGAATGGCTATATATTTCCAAATCAGAATAGAAGGGAACCCACAAGTGCTGGTCTTCCCACACAGCTGCTGACCTTATCCTCCTGGGTGGGAGAAGTGGTGGGTTTAGCTTTGTTGAAGAAGTCTTGGCGCGTTGCTGCGGTTTTATTTGCTCAAGCGTTTGTTTGTATTATAAGCCTTGCAGCAACAATGTTAGGGTCACAGAGTCACACAGCAAAGAAACAGATCCCTTGGCCCACTGAGTCTGCACCCATCAACCACTCATTTCCACTAATGCTACACTAATCCCATTTTTTATTCTCCCCACATTCCCATCAAGACCCTGAGATTCCACCACAAACCTACAGACTGGGGGGAATTTGCAATGGACATTTAACTTACTGACCTGCACATTTTTGCGATGTGGGAAAAACTGGAGGAATCCCACGCAATCACAGGGAAAATATGCAAATTCCACATGAACAGCACTAGAGGTCAGGTTGAACCTGGGTCACTGGAGCTGTGAGGTAGCAGCTCTATCGTAGCAAAAAACAAGCTGCTGGAGGAACTCAACGAGTCAGGCAGCATGTGTGGAGGGAAATGGACGGTCAACATTTTGGGTTGAGATCCTTTATCTGGACTGAAAGAATAGAGGGGAGTTAGCCAGTATAAAGTGGTGAGGCAGGGTGAGGCAAGAGCTGACAAGCGATAGTGCATCCAGGTGAGGAGGGGTTGATTGGCAGATGGAGTCGTCCATCCATTCTTGGCAACCAAGTGAAGTTCACAGAGCCCATTCAGAAATTGGATCAGCCACAATGGATCAGCGTTGGATCGGCCATGCTTTGCTCATCACCCTAACTGCAGGCTGGATGTCAGAGAGATGACGACAGTGTTAATTGACTTCATGAGGGCCACAGTCAGCTGGGAAATACTTATGAAAGGCTCATTAATAATGTAGCAAGTTGAATCTATTTGAGCAAGTAAAAGGGCCATAATGTGGAGCTGGTTGGTGGCAGCGATGGTTCAGGTCTTTGTCAAGCAATTCATCAGTCCCTTGTCCACTCCAGATGACTGATCCTCCATGCAAAACAAATTTCACATGGTCACCATGAAACCTATCCATGCTAATCCCATTTTCCCGCATTACGCCCATCTCCCTCTACACCTTTCCCATCCAAGTACCTGTCCAAACACTATTAAAACATTGTATCTGCCTCCACCACCTCCTCTGGCAGCTCATTCCAGATATTCATCATGCTCTGTGTGAGAAACATACTCCTCAGGTCTCCTTTAAGTTTCTCCCCTCTCACCTTAAATCTGTGCCCTCTAGTTTTGGACTCCCCTGCTATGGAAAAAAAGATTCTGACTATCTATCATCTCTATTCCCCTCATGATATTAATAATTCCCATAAGGTCACCCCTCAGCTCTCAAACTCCATTTAGAATAAACCCAGCCTGTGCAATCTCTCCTTATAACTACAGCCCTCCATTCCAGGCAACATCCTGGTGAATCTTTTCTGTACTCTCTCTGTTTCCACCACATCCTTTCCGTAGTGGGGCAATCAGACCTCGAGAACTGACCAACACAGTACTCTGTGTGGTTTAACCAATGTTTTGTATAACTGCAACATGACTTCCCAACTCTTATACTCAATGCCTTGGATAGGGTAGTTAAGAAAGTTTATGGGATGTTAGCTTTCATAAGTCGTGAGATTGAGTTTAAGAGCTGCGAGGTAATGATGCAGCTCTACAAAACTCTGGTTAGACCGCACTTGGAGTACTGTGTCCAGTTCTGGTCGCCTCATTATAGGAACGATGTGGAAGTGTTGGAAAGGGTGCAGAAGAGATTTATCAGGATGCTGCCTGGATTGGAGAGGATGGATTATGAGGAGAGACTAAGGGAGCTAGGGCTTTACTCTTTGGAGAGATGGAGGACGAGGGGAGATATGAGGTGTACAAAATATTAAGAGGAATAGATACAGTAGACAGCCAGCGCCTCTTTCCCAGGGCACCAATAATCAATACAAGAGGGCATGGCTTTAAAGTAATGGGTGGGAAGTTCAAGGGAGATATCAGAGGGAGGTTTTTCACCCAGAGAGTGGTTGGTACATGGAATGCGCTGCCTGGGGTAGTGGTGGAGGCAGATACGTTGGTCAAGTTCAAAAGATTTTTAGATAGGCATATGGAGGAATTTAAAATAGGAGGATATGTGGGAGGAAGGGGTTAGATAGTCTTAGGAGTGGTTTAAAGGTCGGCACAACATGGTAGACCAAAGGGCCTGTATTGTGCTATATTGTTCTATGGTTCTATGGTTCTATCAAGGCAAGAAAATCAAATACCATTTTCACTACCCTATCCACGTGTGTTGCTACTTTCAGGGGGCTATGGACTTGCACCCCAGTCCATAGTACTTGTCACTGCCACCAGTAACCCCAACGCTATGAAAGTCTCTGACCCCATCCCAGAGGATAACATTTTTTTCCAATAAGTGGGTCCTTAGCCATTTTTGGTGTGCTGTCTGCTGTGTATAGCATCAATGCCAAATTAGTGGTTTATCAGCAGCCAACTTCAATGCCTCTTGCAATGAGCTACCCTGCAACAGTGATGCCCCAGTGGTATCAATGTACACACAGGATGGGTAATGGGGGTGTCAGTTCTGATGAAGCATCTTCAACCTGTTTCTATTTCCACAGATGCAGCCTGGCCTGCTGAGGTCTTCCAGCATTTTCTATTTTTGTTTCAGATTTCCAACACCAGTGTTTAGTTTTGAGTTTCGTTTGCCAGCAAATTGGTTGGGTTTGTCTTGGTTGGTAGTGAGCTTCATGAGTGTTTTGAGAGACCATACAACTGTAGTGGAAACAAGTCGCTCCATCCCAAGGGGTCAGCTGAGAAGAGGTTGAAGCAGTACTCAACCAGATGTATGAAGGCCATCCCACCACACTGCTGATTTGTGGCTTGAAGACACCAGAACGGGATTGGTGGGGTGGGGGGAGGTCAAACAATTAGTCTGTCTTTTAGTTAACTAGGCTGCGTCCATGCCTAGAAACCCTGACAGCAAAGCAGGATCCAACAATGCACAAGGAGCGCTCAGAAAGTCCCAGTCTCCCTGAGGTGGCCTTCAACAGGCATTGGATTCCATTGACACATGCAAGACTGTCAACAACTGCTTTAGGGAACCATTCCGTACCTCTGAACTATAAACAGAAAATGCTGGAAACACTCAGCAGGTCAGGCAGCATCTGTGGAAAAAGAAATAGAGTTAATGTTTCGGACCACGGATCCTGCATCATAAAACAGAATATTATATGCCACTGGATCACAACACACGAGTCCCTGAATGTGGACCTCATCAGTGGCCTGTTATATGCCAATTTTTACCCCTTGAATCCAATCCAGGATTACATCTCAGGGCATTATTGAGCAATGAGGTCATGGGGAGATTGTGTGCATTAGTGTTTGCAGTCAGTTGCCACTTTATTCTTGTAATTGTTAAATAACTGGTTGCTTTTGGCAATGCCATTCCCATGGAACCAGTGTAACCAAGGGCAGAAAGGTAGGAATTATTCCTAGATACAATTCTGATATTTGCATGTGGCTGCTCCCAAATTGTCCCAACACCCAGAATGCTCATCATCATGGCAAAAATATCAAAGGAAATTTAGAGCCAGTAAGGAGAAAAAAGTAAATATTTGAAGATTGAAATTGTATGTCCTGACCTCGGGTGTTGCCTGCGTGGAGTTTGGCCAATTCACCTACCAACCTGCACGTCTTTGAGATGTGGGAGGAACTAGAGCACGTGGAGGAAACCCACCCTGTCTCCTTGTAGGGATGCACTGTAAATTGCCCCTAGTGTGTAGGTGGGTGGTAAAATGTCAGGGGAGTTGATGGGAATGTGGGAAGAATAACAAATGGTATTAATGAGGGCTTTGTGTAAGAGGGTGGATGACGGTCAGTGCAGACTCGGTGGGCCAAAGGTCCTGTTTCCATGCTGTTTCTCTCTGTGACTCTATTCCACAGTTACTTGGATCCAACATAACTGGTGACACACTCCCTGTGGTCTAGTATGACATCTGACACAGTCACCTGCTACCCAGTATAACTACTGACACAGTCACTGGGATGCTGCACAACCACTGACACACTCACTAGAACCCAGCGCAACCACTAAGATGCTCTTGGACAGAAGGAAGCTACTGACACACAGCTAGGAAAAGAGTGAATATATCCAAGTTGACTGACATTAATCTGCTGCAGGAGAAAATGCCACGGTGTGGAAGAGCTTCAATAGATTTGAGCCAATAGCTCTTAGAATTTCATGCAATATTTGAGAGAATGAGTTTGACACCATCTACTAAAGAAGGAACTTAAAATTGACAACAGAAGTGGATCGAAAGCTGAGAGGACCAGATGTAACTGGCTGAGATCATATTGATAGCGCATGCCTGGACCACACCCTTGATCATTGTTCTGCTGTACTTACTATTTGGAGTATAAACATGGTCTCAAGCCATCATGTTTCCTAAACAGAGAGTGCAGCTCAGTGACAGGGCATTGATAGAAGGCAGGGGAATGGATTACATGTACTGCCTATCATCATCCACAGTCAGCAGTCCTGAAAGATCTCAGTGAACCACCAGCAGCATACCTGAGCCACACACACCACAATCAACAAGCATTGGGACAGAGCTTGGTGCTCCATTTCTCCGCCATTATCTGCAGAAGAGGGTTCCTTAACAAAAGACCAGAAATCCAAGCTTTACCAACAACATTCAGCGCCTGATACAGGTTTTTGACCTGAAACGTCAACAATTCCTTTCTTCCCAACAGACGCTGCTGATTTCCTCAGGCAGATTGTTTGTTGCTCCAGAGACCTGCAGTCTCTTCTTGTGTCTCCCCTGTTCAACACCAAGTCATATAGTGAGACATTAGAAGAGTTGACCTAATATTTGGTCAAACAGCAAAGTCTTAAGGAGTGTCTCAAAGGAGAAAAGCGTGGCAGAGACACTTCGAGGAGAATTCCAGATATAAGGGTTGTGACATGGCCATCAGTAATGGAGTGAAGAATATTTTAGAGATTAGAACCGGAGAAGTGCAGAGACCTTGGAGAATTGCTCTCTGAAGTAAGTTACAGGGTTAGGGAGGAAGTAAGCATGGAGAAATTTGGATGGGAGCATTAAAATTAAAGCAATTCCACACCAGGAGTCAATGTGGGTGAGGGGTAGCTGAACTAGCACAGATATGTGCCATTTTCATTATATCATAATGGGATATTCCATTAAGCAAGAGATAGAGATATTTAATGACAAGAAATACAGACACGGAATGGGAAAAGAAAAGAAGATGAGAAAAACGAGAGAGGTAGTCCAAAGTAAAAGTTTTATGTAGTGTCCTAAAGAGAGAGGTGGGACATTTGGTCCCAAGTAGCTGAAAATGCCAATTATTTGCTTTATAAGAGTAGGGTCATATATGGCTGTGATGCTCTCTTCCTATCATTACCTCCATCTGCTTGTGTAAAGCTGATTCTAATATCAAGGTCAGTGCACCAATAGTAGCCATAAAGTCTCACCCTCCCATTCTCCATGACCCACTCCTCCACGACACAAGGACTGTAAAATCTTCCAAATCCAATACATGTACAAGTTTGATCCCTTCACAACTCCAGACATGCATTCAGCTCTGCATTTCATTCACTAGAGCCTCCCACCTCCCTCTCTTCTGCTTCAGAGCACTGCTTAAATCATAGTTCCTTGGTCAAGTTCTTGGTCGCCTGCCCCAATAGCTGAGCATGGGACTGGGCAGCCAGTTCTGTTTGCCTGGGGATATCTTGCGACATTAATAATGCTGCATAAATAAAGATGCAGCTCTGCTAGAGATGGAATGTTATTTTGACTTAATTCATCAAAAAGAATATCTGAAGAAGAAGGGAGAACTCTTGTAAAATAAAACATCATGCAATGCACAAAAGGAGCAGACATTTCTTCCTTCAGTAACTCCATTAATGTCCAATGACCACAACTCATGGTGCTTGGAGGCAATTATCAGTTAATTATTCACGAGGAAGATAAACATTGGTATGGACCAAGCCAGAGTGCCACTTCCATGTTATCATTTCAACAAGGAACTTAGAGGTCCTACCAAAGAGCAGAGCTCTGAGATGCAGAGGGATCTGGGTGTCTGAGTGCATGACTCACTAAAGGCTAGTATGCAGGTACAGTCAGCAATTAGGAAAGCTAACTGAATGTTGTCTTCTAATGCTATGGGAATTGAATATAAAAGTAGGGAGATTATGCTTCAGTTAAAAAGGGCATTGATCTGAATTACTGTGTATGTTGGTCTCCTTATTTAAGAAGATATTTATTTATTAGTCACATGTACATCGAAACACACAGTGAAATGCATCTTTTTGTGTTACTGAGAATGTGCTGGGGGCAGCCCGCAAGTGTCGCCACTCTTCCAGGGCCAAGATAACGTGCCCACAGCTCCTAACCTGTACGTCTTTGGAAAGGATGTTAATGTGTTGGGAGCTGTTCAGTGAATCTTTCTGGACTGAAACTTGAAATGGGGGAGTTCTGCAATGAGGAATAGTTGTTCAGGCTGGATCTGTATCTGCTGGAGTTGAGAAGACTGAGAGGAGAATTGATTGAAATATATGCAATCCTGATGGGTCTTGACAGGGTGGGTGTGCAGAGAATAATTGGTCATTTGTTTATTGGTAATGGATTTATTATTGTCACATGTACCTAGATACAGTGAAAAACTTTTCCATGTCATCCATTAGGATCATTTCAAAACATAAGTACATCAAGGTAGTCCAAAGGGAAAACAATAACAGAATGCAGAATAAAGTGTTACAGTTACAGAGAAAGTGCAATGCAGGCAGACAGTAAGGTGCAAGGGCCATGACGAGGTAGATTGTGAGGTAAAGATTTCATCTTTATCGTACAAGAGGTCCATTCAAGAGTCTTATAACAGCGGGATAGAAGCCATTCCTGAGCCTGGAGGTGCGTGTTTTCAAGCTTTTGTATCTTCTGCCGATGGAAGGGAGGAGAAGAGAGAATGTCCGAGGTGGGATTGGTCCTTGATTATGCTGGCTGCTTTACTGAAGCAGCAGGACGTGTAGACAGAGTCAATGGAGGGGAGGCTGGTTTTTGTGATGGACTGAGACACTAAGAGGATCTTGGGGATCACTGTTTAAAAATAAGGGTCACTGATTTAAGACAGTGATGAGGCCATTTTATTTGCCCTTGGAAGGTGGTGAACTTTTGGATCTCTTCTTTAATAGTTAGTGGAAGCAGAATCTTTGAATATTTATATGGCAGAAAGAGATATTTGTAAGCAAGAGGCTGAAAGGTTACTGCAGGAAGACAGGACTGTAGGGTTGAAAGTACAATTGGATAACCCATGATATTATTAAATGACAGAGATCAAGTCGGCTATTCCTGATCATAATTCACAATTTTGTTTGTAAGGGTTAGGAAGGGAATTAGGAGGAGAATGATAAAGAGCCAATTGGTCTGTTGACACCTCAGTATTGGAAGGATTGAGGATGGTTGGAGTTGGGAGATACGAAGTAATTTATTATTTAGTCCCCACATTATCCCAAGCAGCTTTCGGTTTTCCGACGTGCTACTGTTTAAGGAAAAAACCTCTTCATAAAGTGTTGTCAGCGCTATTGATGCATCATTGCACAGCTGACCGAGATCAGGGTGAATACTGCAGATACTTCATATCTGGAAATTCACAGCAGGTCAAGCTTCATTCGTGGAGAAAGAAACAGAGTTAACACGTTAAGTCATAAGCCTTTCGTCAGACATGGGAAATGTAAGAGAGAAAGAGATTTTACGAAGCAGAGAATGGAGGATGGGGAGGAGGGAACAGTGGAAGGCAGGAGGGAGGGAATGACAAAAAGCAGTGATGGTCACAAAACAGCAAGCTCAAGGGAGGTAAAAATGCAGGTTTGTCTAAAATTACCAAAGAAATAGAGTCATAGAGCCATACAGCACGGAAACAGACCCTTCAGCCCAAATGGTCCATGCTGACCAAGATTCCCATCTAACCTAGTCTCATTTGCCCGCGTTTGGCCCATATCCCTCTAAACCTTTCCTATCCACGTACATGTCCAAGTACCTTTTAAATGTTTTTAATGTACCTGCCTCAACCACTGGCAGCTCATTCCAAATTTGAAAAGAAAGCTGGATGTATGGAATGAGAATCCTGGAATGCTGATTATTTGGAATTGTAGAACTCAGTGTTGGGTCCAGAAGACTGCACTGTACCCAGTCAGAAGGTGAGGTGCTGTTCCTTGTGCTGCATGCAGTGTTGTATTTGAATGTGTTACTCCACCCCATTCAGGACATGCTTGCCCATCATTGATCAACAGCATTGATCTGGTAACAGCAATAAAGGTGGTTTTAATATAGCGCCTTTGAGGGGCAGCACATGAGCACAGCCAAAGCTAATTGGACAACAAACCACCTATCAGCAATCAGCATGTCAAACTGCAACCGTGAGAAAGCAAGCTTCAGGACAGTGACCTTTCACCAGAACTGAGAGTTCAAGTTCATATCAATGGACTTTTTATTAATACTAATGATAGTGAGAGAGAGGGGTTTGGTAAGTAAATTCCAGAGCGTAAGATCTGGACATCTGTAGCCAATGGATCAAAGCCAACCCCAGATAAGCAAGAACAAAGGAACCTTGAAGAGTAGGAGGATCTTGAGGTGATAGGGAAGAGCAAAGGAGTGGAACCATTGAAAGCAAGGACTGAATTGAGACTTCTCTGAGCCAAGAGAATATAGTCTGATGAGAGTATTAGGGTGATGAGAGAACGGCCAGTGCAAGTTACAGAAGTGGTCTTGGTATTGGTTAATTATTGTCAGATGTACTGAGGTACAGTGAAAGCTTTTGTTTGTGTGCTATCTAGACAGATCATGCCATACATAATTACATCAAGGTAGTAAAAAGAAAACAGAATGCAGAATATAGTGTTGGACTTGCAGACAAAGTGCAGAGCTGGTAAATAAATAAAGTAGATTGGGAGATCAAGTGTTAAAGATTCATCTTTTAGCACATGAAAGGTCTGTTCAAGAGCCTGAAAACAGTGGGACAGAAGCTGTCCTTGAGCCTGGTGGTGCATGCTTTAAAGCTTTGGTATCTTCCACCTAATGGGAGAGGGGAGAAGAGAGAATGCCCAGGGTGGTCCCCAGGGATGCTCCCTGCAAGGACATGGGTCCACCTACAGGTTAGGTACAACTTGTCCTTCTGGTGCAGGTGCCACCTACCCCAGAACAAAAGCCAGTGATCCAAGTCCCCTCTCCTTCACCAGTTCTTCGACCACACATTCATCTGTCCTATCCTCTTATTTCTACCCTCACTAGTATGTAGCTCAGGGAGTAACCCTGAGATTATGACCCCTGAGGTCATGCTTTTTAACCTTCTGCTTAACTCCCTAAACTCACTTTGCAGGACCTCATCCCTCTTTCTACATATGTCATAGAACATTGAACATAAAACAGTACAACACAGTAACAGACTCTTCAGCCCACCGTGTTTGCCGAACCAATTAAGCTAATGACACCTAATTAATCCTTTCTGCAAGCACATGGTCCATATCCCTCCATTCTCTGCATATTCATGTGCCTATCTAAAATGCCTCCCATCATATCTGCCTCCACCACCACCCCTGGCAATGCATTCCAGGCACCCACCACTCTCCGTGTAAAAAAATTTGCCCCAAACATCTACTGTGAACTTTCCCCCATTCACCTTAAATCCATGCCCTCTGGTATTAGACATTTCGACCCTGGGAAAAAGATACTGGCTGTCTATTCTATCTATGCCTCTATAATTTTAAACTTCCGGGACAATGGAGATTGTCAACGAGATGGTGTCGTCGGAAGATTTACTGAAGTTTGAGAAGAAGTGTAATGTGGAGTTGAAGCAGGGCTCGCTGTCCAGAGCAACACAGTTGGGGCAGGCACTCAGGGAGCTTCAGACTTGGACCTCAAGAGTGGCAATGAGTACTACAACCTCTGGCTGTTCCCCTTCCCCCTTCAGAACGTTCTGTACCCGATCCGAGACATCCTTGACCCTGGCACCAGGGAGGCAACAGACCATTCTGGAGTCTTTCTCTTGGCCACAGAAACGACTTTTGTGGCCTTCAGACCTTAAGGATAGAAGGTGGAAGAAAGGTACCCCAATGACATGTGTCGCCCCCTTCAGGAGAGGAGGTGTAAGGAAGGTAGCTTAACAAGATGCACCCACTTCAGAACAGAGAATTACAGAAATATATTCCAACAGAGGAGGAAATGAAATTGATGAGTAGGGATAATTTAAAAACAATTCCAACAAAAAATAACATTCCATATAATTGTAATAAAATTGAAAGAGAGGAACGTAGAAATAAAGATCCTGAACTCAGATGGGAATTAATTAGAACACTGCTGTAGAGTTACCACTCTCCCTGAAGGTTTAAAGTCAATGACCTGAAGCTATTTCTACTCATTGATGGGAGCTACATATAAATAGCATTATTTGTGTGTGTTTCACTGGTTGGAGAATGAGCACAGATCCCGGTGGAATTCACAAAGAAAATGAGAAATATAATTCATCATTACGAGAGTGATTATTCAATCCTATTGACAGGAATTGGCTGGCAGATGAGGTATGAAGAACCATTGTATCCAGAGTGAGCTCCATCTTTGGATCTAGTTAATTAAGCCCAGTTGCTAAGTGTGAGAACTAGGGCTGCAGTTATTGCTCTGTGTTTGTGTGAATCTACTCCAGTAAAAATACACCGGGGAACTTGCTGTAACCATGGCAATGCTAAATGATGCTGACTTTACCCTAAAATTTCCGAATAAAATACCTGACCTTCAATCCATTTTAAAAAAGATCGAAAGATTGGCCAGAAGTCTGGATAAAGATGAAACAGAGCTATTTTAAAACTCATATCGTTCCAACTCCACTCTCTAATTCCTTCGGCAAAGTTGAGTTTCGTTTGGGGCAGGGAAAAGAGGTCCCATCTCCCACTAGGATTTGGAAAGTGGAGATAATCATCCAGGGTTCCTGCCATCCAACATTGTGCAACAAAGTGCTGACCTGCTCTTTCTGAGTGAGGGCAGTAGTGAATGTGAAGTGACAGCTCCCTTGGTCACCACTGGAATCACTGGTGCAGTATGAACACTTGGCTGAGGGAACCAAGGATCTCAAAGCTGATGGGACTGTACAGCAGTGCAAGACTGTGCCATTTAGGATAAGGTGCAAGAGAAGGCAAGTAAAACAAAAAGGAAGCCAAGGAAAAAGAATAAAAATAAAATGAACCATCCAAATAACTCGGAGACACAAGAAATTGCAGATGCTGGGATCTGGAGCCAAAAATCAGACTGCTGGTGAATCTTTAGGTACGATGAAAAACTTGCTCACAGCGACATCAGCGTGTAGATTCAGACAACACACAGAACATAAACTACACATAAATTATACAAGACGGTGAAAGAAAAGTGTGTAAAACAAGACATATGTGCAAAAAACACAATCAGAAGCAAGTTCATGGTGTAGTGGTTAGCATAACGTTATTACAGCGCCAGCAACCCGGGTTTAATTCCCGCCGTTGTCTGTAAGGAGTTTGTACATTCTCCCTGTGTGTCTGCGTGGGTTTCCTCTGGGTGCTCTGGGTTTCCTCCCACATTCCAAAGACGTACAGGTTAGGAAGTTGTGGGCATGCTATGTTGGTGCCGGAAGCGTGGCGACACTTGCAGACTGCCCCCAGCACATTCTCAGTAACACAAAAAGACACATTTCACTGAGCGTTTCGATGTACATGTGACTAATAAATAAATATCTATACCTATACAAGAGGTGGTCCATTGTGTTCCACTGCTGAGGTAGGATTAAGGTTGTGCAGGTCAGTTCAAGAACCTGATGGTTGTAGGAAAGTCGCTGTTCCTGAACCTGGTGGTGTGGGACTTCAGGCTTCTGTACCTCCTGCTTGAGAGGAAGGCATGACCCAGATGGTGGGGATCCTTGAAGATAGATGCCATCTTCTTGAGATGGCACCTCCTGTTGATATTGTCAATGGTGAGGAGGGCTGTGCCCATGATGGACCAGGCTATGTCTACTACTCTCTACAGCCTTGTGTGTTGCTGTGCATTGAAATTCAAATATGTGAATTTATCCACATTTGATGCACAAAGCCAAAGTATTTTTGAATTGATGAGACAGTGGGTAGTATGATATTCAAAGAGACTGAAGTGTACTTGTGCACAAGACACTGAAGGCCAGCATGCAGGTGAACCATGTGGTTAGGAAGACTAATGAAATATTAGCTTATATTGTGAGAGTATTTGAAGATAAATGTATGGAAGTGTTACTGCAATTATATAGGTGAGGCCACATCTGGAGTATTGTGTACAGTTTTGGTCTCCTTTCCTAAGAAAAGATGTATTTGCCATAGATGAAGTATAGAGAAAGTTCACTAGACTGGTTCCTGAGATGCCAGGTTTGATGTATGAGGAGAGATTGAATAGGCTCAAATTGAGAAGAATGAAAGGAGGTCTTGTTGAAACCAGCAAAACTCTCACAGGACTTAACTTGTTATTATAACAGAGAAGGAGGCTATTTGGCCTATCAGGTCCATGCTGGCTCGCAGTTAAACAATCCCGTGAGTTCCATTCCCCATCTCCTTATTTCCCTATATCCCAACACATTCTCCCTCGTATACCCATCAGTTCTCAACTGGCTTTTATCAATTACCAGGCCTCCTGACAGTAGTCTCCCCTTACTTACTCAGGTAAAAACCATTCATCACATTGATCTCTTTTACCAAATATCTTCTCAGCATCTCCTACTCTGTGGAAAACAGCCCCAGCTTCTCTACTCTCTCCACTTAACTGCTTATTCCCAAGACCAATAAAGGAAAAAAGGAAAGGAAGCCTTGCACTGATATATTGCCTTTCACATCCCTTTCCCAAATCACCCATTCATGAAGTACTTTTTAAAGTGTGGTGATTGTTTTAATGTGGGAAATTTGACAGCCAATTTGTGCACAGTACAGACCCATGAAGAGCACCATGATGACAATTATCTTAGTGACGTTAGCTGAAGGACACGAGGGTAATCACCCTCAGCATCGCTATGGACATGAGGGTAATCACCCTCAGCATCGCTATGGACACGAGGGTAATCACCCTCAGCATCGCTATGGACACGAGGGTAATCACCCTCAGCATCGCTTCCATTCCACCCAAGGGAACTGCGCTTTAGTTTAATGTCTCATCCCGAAGAGGGCCATTCTGATGGTCTAGCACTGCCTTGATTCAACACTTGTGCGCCATTCTAGACAACTGTGCTTACTTCTCTGGGGTGGGACTTGACCCTACAACCTAACTGCTCTCCGGGGAGTCCTGTGCAAAGTGCGAGGCCTCAAACTGGACAAACTGAGCACCGAGCATGTGACTGAGTGCCTGGATTTCCGAGTTCTGGCTGTGACCGGTTGAGATTTTGTCTGGCATACTCAGGCAGAACACTGCTTTGATCCTCACCCTGTTGTATTTACCACTGTTTATGGTGTAAACCTGGTCTCAAGCCATTGTGTTTCCAAAATAGATGTGGAGACAGGGGACTGATAGAACACAGGGGATGTTACTGTAAGCATTGGCTCTTATCAGAACTAATGGGAAATCACAACATCAGGAGCACTGAAAGTTCTCAACAACCTACAGACAGGACAGTCTGTCTCACCCATACTGAGATAAGCCATCCCGAAGAAACAAGTATGTTATTTTTAGATAAGCAGGCTGGAACCTTTGGTGGGAAGAGGAACGTACAAGGTTGAGGAATGTAGCAGAGCAGGTGCAGAGATCAGGTGAGGATGGACAGAGATATATTAAAGGTCTTCAGTGTCATAAAATGGGGGCAGTCCAATCTCCCCCAGTCCATTGTCACCAAAAGGCAGCAGTACAAAAGGTGTTCTTGTTCCATTCACTTTGCGCTGTAGGTTGGGACAGAGTAACAGCAATGCACCTGCAGAACTGGATTTTCAAAGCCAGTGCCAGAGGCTGGAACTTAACTAGTGGTAGATGTTCCTCTGAGACTGTCCAGTAATGTTTGTTATGCATTCTGCAGATTAAACGCAGAAGGATTGTGAGCTAAGAGAGGCTAAGGCGTCACTGGTATTATTTGAATCCATCAGATGCATGAGCATTACTTTTGTTTTATCGTTCTCTCTCCAAATGTCACATTTTAAATTATCTTCTGCCCGTGTCCTGGATTTGTGGAGGTGGCAGCACAGAAGGAGACAGGGTGCCTGTGACAGCTTTTGAAAGATCTTTCCAATTAGTGCCGCTCCTTGCTCTTTCCCCACGGCCCTGCAACCTTTTCAAGAATCTACCCAATTACCTTCCGAAAGTTACCAATGAATCTGCTTCCACTGATGTTTCAGATCACAACAGCTCAACACAAAAAGTTTCTCTTCATCTCTCCTGGTCCTTTGACAATAAAATCAGTTTTCTTTGGTTTCTAGCCTCACTGACAGCCCAAATTTTCTCTATTTTGTCAAAACCCCTCGTAGTGTTGAACATCGCACTCAAATCTTGCTATAGCCTTCCTTGCTCTTCAGAGCATAGTTTCAGCATCTCTCTGTATAACCGAAGAGCTTTGTTCTAAATGCTTCAGAGTTATACAGCATAGAAACAGGCCCTTCAGTCCATTGTCTGCACTGACCATTGAATTACCCATTTACACTGAATCCCTTTTCATTTCCTTACATTCCTATCAATGACCTCCCCCCCACCCCCAGATTCTATCACTAATCTACTAACTAGGAGCAACTTATAGTGGACAATTAACCTACTAATGCACATGTCTTTGGGATGTGGGGGGGGGGGGTGAAATTGGAAAACCCAGAGGAAACCCACATGGGCACAGGGAGAACGTGCAAACTCCACACAGGCAGCAGCAGAGGTCAGAATTGAACCCATGTCACGGTAAGGCAACAGCTCTACCAGCTGTGCCATTGTGCCAATCCCTCCTGCATTCTCAGTAATCCTCTGCACACTTCAGCAAAAGGATGGCTTACATTCTGCTGTCTATTCAATGAAATCGAGTTGCAGCTATATATATATTATGGAGATTAAATGTCTCTCTGATAGCTCCCTATCCCTTGGCATCTGCTGCCGTTCCTGTCCATTTTACAGACATGTACACTCCAACCACAGCCTGTTAGCACCAACTAACACCCAATGGAACAGCAGTTCACTTTCACGCCAGCGATACTCATTGATGCCTCGAGAGCAGGGTCACTGCTCCCCATTGGGACTCAGCCTGTGCTTAGAGTCATGAAGTCATAGAGTTATATAGCCCTTCACCCCAACTCATCCATGTCATCCAAGCGTATGAACATAGAACATAGCCTTGGACTATATTAGTCCGAGGTAACACTGCCTCAGATTATTTTTTTTTCTCCCTCAGTCTTGCACTAGTGTTGGTTTTTATTCTGCTGTTTATTTTGTACACATTCAAGTGATGTATAATTTAAGTTAATTAAATTTATGTTTGTCCTTGTCTTGTAATGTGCTGTGCTGCTGCTGCAAAAGGCTAATTTTCATGGCACTTATACCCTGTGTATGTATGCCTACAACAACAATAAACTTGAACTTGAACCTAGAACAACACAGCACAGGAGCAGGCCCTTTGGCCAACAATGTCTGTGCCAACCATGAAGCCAATTTAAAACTGCACATCTGTCAGCACATGGTCTACATCCCTCCATTCCCTGCCTCTTCATGTGCCCATGGAAGTGCCTCTTACACATTGCTATCATAAATGGATTGACATTGGCCAACAAGATGAGGGTTCGGGGCAGTGGCAGGAAGAGTTTGTAAGTGGGCTGTGTTGCCCACTGTGATCAGAAAGCCTGGTTAGCATTCACTGAATCTACAGAGAATACCGATTTAGACAGTCAGTCAGCAGATGTGAAGCTTTATCTCAATAAACACATCTTTTCTTCAGTAATGAAAGCCAAAGGGTTAATTCTAAGAGGTGCAACTCCCTTGTCAATGAGAGAAAGTACTTAACTTGGAACACGTTTCACAGTAGATCTATTCTGTGCAATGGGGATGTTCCACATGAAGTACGCAAAGGTGAACATAACATATATTTGAAAATAAAAGAAAACTGCAGGAGCTGGAAATCTAAAACAAAAAAAAGAAAAAGCTGGAAGTAGTCAGCAGGTCAGGCTTCATCTCAGGGAAGAGAAACAGAGTCAATGTTTCAGCTCGAAGACCCTTCCTCAAAACTGAAAAGGAGGCAAAAGAAGCTTGTGAAGCTGCACAGAAAGTGGGGAAGTGGGTGTCTCTGATAGGGCAAAACCGGGGTAACCATGGGGATAAGCTGTAGACAAGGTTATCTGGTCCATGAGTGAATGGGAGCAGTTAGAAGGTGAGAACATAGACGAAAGAATGTAGGAGTTGCAAAATGCAGAGCAGGAGGACAAGACCAGCAGGTCAGGCTGGGCACATCCTCTACTCCCATAGAGAAATAAAAGGAAGGGGAAAAACAAGTTGAGAGCTAATATGACAGATGGATGACCGATACTGACCAAGAAATCAAGCTACCTGAAACTGTAGAATTCAATACTGAGCCTAGACAGAGACATCATTGCCTTCATATTAACAGATATTTGTATCCAAACAGCAGGTTGCTTTCTGAATATTAACAACTCTTTCCCCAAACTGCAAATTGCCATGTATTAAAAGATGATAATACAAGGTAACATCAGCAGTGCTGGGTTCCCTGATTTGGAAGGTTAAGCATTGTGAGGTTGCAGCTTACAATTTCATGTCCCTGTTACAGACACCTCACTTGAAGGTTTAGACACCTGTAGGCAATGGACCTTAGGATGCCAGATGGTCACCCAGGTAAATCTAGCCCTGCCCTGTTGTCAGGGCTTTTTGGCCATAGACAGCATTGAAGACCAACCCAACGTCAATGCTTCACATGGTGATCACTCTGCACTGTCTGAGAGTGGGAACCCAAATAGATTGCCGTCAGGTTCTTGGGATGAGCTGACAACATCGGTGCCAGAGTGCAGAGGTCTTCCTTGGATGTATGCCTCCTCAGCAGTGACTAGCATTGTATACATTGAGCAGAGAATAAAGAACTGGAGCACTGAGAAATGCTGAACTGTGCAAGAAGAAGGATCTACTCACCAAAATATTGAACAAAGTCTGACATGAATTTCTAAAGTATGCAGGACTCTTAGCAACGTTGACGCACAGAGGGATCTTGGAGTGCAAGTCCAGAGCTCCATGAAGGTGGTCATACAAGTTGATGCGGTAAAAAAGTGGAGTATTGCGTTCATTTCTGGTCACCCCCATTATAGGAAGGATGTGGAGGCTTTGGATAGGATACAGAAGAGGTTTACCAGGATGCTGCCTGGATTAGAGGCCAGGGGTGGCGATGGAGGCAGATACAATACAGGTGTTTAAGAAGTTCTTAGACAGGCACATGAATATGCAGAGAATGGAGGGATATGGACCATGTGCAGGCAGAAGGGAGTACTTTAAGTCAATGTCATTAGTTTAATTAGTTTAGCACAACATCGTGGGCCGAAGGTCCTGTTCCTGTGTTGTACTGTTCTATGTTCTATGTTCTATGTGGTGCGAATTGTGAAGGCAGTGAAAGAGAGATTTGTATTTTATAGCATTATTTTTATGTAGGGGATACAGTAGTCAATTTCTTCAGAGCAAGTTCCCCTAAACCTTGATTTGATAGTGACTGAAAGGACTTATTTGTAGTGATGTTCATTTGCGGCTTGAATATTGACCTACACACTAGGGAATAACTCCCCTACCCTTGTTTACCCAGTAAACAGGAGACCTTTTACATTAATCAGAGTGGACATCCAAAGCCTTGGTTTACCAATTGATTCCAAAGGTAATTCCTCTGATAGACCAGCACTCTCTCAATATTGTACAGGAGAATGTGAAAAGATTTTTGTGCTCAAGTTGGGTTCTTTTATGTCAATATTAAAAACAAAATAAGATAAACTTTTTTTGTCTTCAATCTTTGCCATTTCCTCACTAAATATAACTTGGGGTCACGCTTGCCTTAAGAAGCAGCAGATGCAGCAGAATTCAACACTGCAGATGGGTTACCAGAATGTTTTCAAAATCAGAAGGCCTTCTAGTATCACCAGCACAATTAACTTCATCTAAGTAAAAGAGAAATCATTAACCATTGATCCAACTCTTATTGTTATCCAGTTGAAAACCTATGCCTGAAGACGTAGGCTAAGAAATGGATAACTGTTTGTCCCCTTTCCCACCCTCCTAACTGAGTGAAGAGCTGATGGGGTTGAGAATGGGTGTATGGGTGAAGAGCAACTAACTTTTATGAACTCATGCACCAGATAAACTTTTTTCTCTGTGAAATTGCATGAAGTATGAACGTTAGCCAGAGCATCATTTCTGCTCTGCCCAAGACTGTTAGAAATCGCAGAGAGCTGTGAATGCAGCCCAGTCCGTCACGTAAACCAACAACACCTCCATTGACTCTGCCTACACTTCCCACTGCCTTCTCCCCCTCCAATCGGGGAGAAGATACAAAAGCCTGAGAGCACGAACCATTAGACAAGGACGGCTTCTATCCGGCTGTTATCGGACTCTTAAAAGCACCTCACATATGCAAAAATATGAACCCTCGAACACTTGGTCTCCCAATGTACTCCATCGTGGTCCTTGCGCTTTATTTCTTAACCTGCTCTGCACTTTCTCTGTAACTGTATTCTGCATTCTGTTTTCCTTTCTCTACCTTGTAATTATCAATGGCATGATCTGTCTGGATGGCAGCACAACAAAAGCTTTTTACTGTATATCAGTACATGTGACAATAATAACCAATACCAATTTCGACAGAGAGGTTTAGTGTTCAACTGAGAGCACTTTGGTCTGATGACAACATCTATGACAGGCCAGCACTGGAGCATCAATTTACAACAATACCAACAACTTGAGTTATTCAGCAGAGGAAGGTCTCTGGGGCTGCAGTCTCCACTGCCACTCACAAACTCCAAACCTCTGGACTAAAAATGATTGACCAAGTGTTTAAGGAATTCTTGACATTCTTCTCTCCAACGGAGCATTAACCAATTGTTTTTAAATAGCTTAGTTTCCTTGTCTGCACACCATATGAATGAATTAATTGCATTTCTGCTGCTTTGGCCAGTGATCATTTGTAATTTCATGACATAAAATGAAAATAAATCAAAAAGATTCAGTGAAATAAGAAAAATCAATATCTTGTACCAAAACATTCTTGTTTCAAGTTTGATTTAAACTGTTGCAAGAATGTTTTGGGCCATTGGCCAAGATTTCCCTGGGCGTGGATGGATCATTCACCTGAAGTGGTGTTTTAGTGCAGTGCCTGAGGGACTTGTGTGACTTGTATTTGCATGTAAATTGCTGCATAGAACTTTCCACCCGTTCCCTCCCACTGCACCTGCTGAGAGGCAGGATATAAGGGCTTGCATTCAGGTGCTCAGGTTCCAGCCCCTGCTGATGTCCTACAAACTCCTACTGGCCCTTGGAACTTTACTGCTGTAGAAATACATAGAAGCACCATGTTATACTGGCACAACCAGGCTGAGCATTACTGGCCAGCTCAAACTGAACACTACCACCAATATGTCAATACCAGTGGAGGCCGGTGAGTAAGGACACATTCTATTCAGCATGAATCTGATGTACAGAGTGCTTTATTGAGAGTTCTCTTTTTGAAAGAAAAATGCACTTTGAACTTTGTGTTACGTGATTGTAAATTGCTTCTTGCAATGTCAGCATAAGGAAGAACCTTTCTAGAGCACCCGAACACTTTGAAATGTTGACCCGGTTGCAATATTGGAGATGCAGCAGGCAAGATGCACACAGCAGGATCCCACAGACCAAGTGATTGGGGACAGTTGGTCTGTGTTTAGGTGTTGGTTGAAGGGAAGCTCCCGTGCTCTTTTTCAAAGTAGAACTGGGCAGATATTTTACGTCTGTCTGAGAGAACAGATTGGCCTTCAGTTTAAAGAGTCATTCAAGCAAAAAACAGTCTCAATGCTCTCCTCCAGTACCATCCCTGGCCATCAGCCAGGAGTTTTGTGCTCAAGTCTCTGGAGAGGGACTTGAAGCCTCAACCATCTGATGCAGAGGCTATTAACACTGCCCACTGACTCACAGTCAACCCTGAACTGTACTGGATTTGCTAAAGCACATTTGCATTCAATTGATTCACACACCAGAAGGCTGTGGGCTAAAACTGTGGACATAAACAAGTTTGACTTTACAGTGTAGCAGTGAGGGAGTGCGACTATGCCAGAGGTATTGACCTTTAGATAAGATGTTAAAACCAGGCTCTACCTGCCGGTCAGCACTGCTGAGGTGAAGGCTGAAAGTTCCAAGATTCTCACAGAGCCATAGAATCATACAGCACAGAAACAGGGCCTTCGGCCCAGCATGTCTATGCTGCCCATCAAGTACCAATCTATACTAATCCCATGAATCTATCTAAAGGGCAAAGAATGGGCCTCAACATCACTGCCCATGGATTTGTGCTGCTATGTTTATCCAGTTGTCAATCCAGCAACTCATAGGTGTAGAATTTGTTGGAGGCACAAGGGGTGTAAACACTTTCTCCTTCAGTGGCAACAGTAATAATTTATTAAATCGTTCAAGTACTTTGCACATTTGGCAATGCACAGTCCTGCCAATGGCTGCACACATCTGAAACTAGGCGGAGGAGATGCTTCTAAAGTTACTGATTCCCATTTAGACCCACAGTCCCCAAGGCAATCTGAGGGAAATTCTGACTATCTAAGTACAGCATCATCGGTATTTCAGTCACCTAATGGTTTTCTAAGCAGTTCCTCTGTACAGTATATAATGGATGTGTTAACACATTTATTTAAATGGATTAACTCTTTCTAAAAATAGAAGCAGGTTAAAACCATCCAGGTGCATGGAGCATTCATAAACTCATACCACCAATAATAATTTCAATATATCTTCAGTTAGGAATTGCAGAGACTGGAGATTAAAGACGTTTATCAATGTTAGAAACAAAATGACTTGACTTGAGCACTAGAATTCATGAAATATTGAGAGAGATTTGCACTGCCTGGAATCAGATGTTAAACTGAGGTTCTGGTTCATGTAAAAGAACCACTGCCACTAGCTGAACAAGAGCAGAGGACTTATCCATGGTGAAAAGGTCGATATTAATTTTTCAGCAAACATTACTAAAAATAAGACAAACTGGTCAAGGTCGTGGGAGCTTCATCTTTTACTTCTCAGATGCAGCACAGAATCATAGAATCATAGAGCAATACAGCATGGATACAGGTCCTTTGGCCCAACCAGTCCATGCCGACCACAGTGCCCACCAAATCAGTCCCAATTTCCTGCGTTTGGCCAATATCCCCCCAAGCCCCACCCCTCCATGTACCTACCCAAGTGCTTCTTAAATGATACTATTGCACCTTCCTCAACCACTTCCTCTGGCAGCTCGTTCCATATACTCACCACCCTCTGCGTGAGAAAGTTGTCCCTCAGGTCCCTTTTAAATCTTTCCCTTCTCACCCTAAACCTATGCCCCCTAGTTTTAGACTCCCCTACCCTGAGGAAAAGACCGTTCCTGTCCACCTTATCTATGCCTCTCATAATTTTAAACACTTCTATGAGGTCGCCTCTCATGCCACAGTGATAGTCCTGATACACTGAGAAAATCCCCAATAATTTGTACGGGGCTGCACAGTTGGTGAAACTAATTGAGCTGCTGCCTCACAGTGCCAGAGAACTTGGTTCAATCCCGACCTCGGGTGCTGTCTGTGTGGAGTTTGCACGTTCTCCCTGTGACCATGTAGGTTTCCCCTGGGTGCTCCAGTTTCCTCCACGTCCCAAGGATATGTGGGATGGTAAGTTAATTGGACACTATAATTTGTTCCTAATGCGTAAGTGAGTGGTAAAATCTGAGGGGATTTGAAGAGAATGTGGGAGAATAAAAAATAATGATTAATGTAGGATTAGTGTAAATGAATGGTTGACAGTCGGTGCAGACTCGATGGGACGAAGGGCCTGTTTCTGTGCTGTATCTCTCTGTGACTGTATCCCCATATGTGAGCTTTGTCAGGGAGAGACTACCAAACACACCCAGGACTTGAATTCCAGAAACGGGGACAGCTACTAAAATCCCCTCACTCTTCCAATCACAATGTGAGATTATGTAATCATTCTAATCTCTAAACTCTTCATTCCAAATGTTTTTATCCCTCCCAATTTTAATAATATATTTATTTAGTATTGTGGTCAATGTTGTTTTATATTCAGTGAACCTGGTCATTATCTCTTTGCTGTTTAAGGGAGCTTGCTGCACACATATTGGTTGCAGTGTTCCATGCTCCACAACAATAACTTCAAAATATTTAATTGGCTGAGAAGTTCTGGGATTTTCTGAAAAGTGCTTCAGACATGAAAGGTGCTATGGAAATGGAGGTCTTTGTTTTTTAACATCTGCTTCCCTTGATTCTTCTGATGCCTTCCTTCATAGACCTATTCTTTCACTACTCCCACTCTCTTCGTAGAGTCTCTCACGATGATTGATTCATGTTGAGGGGTACAATGGCATAGTGGTTAAGCTACTGTATTATTATATAGAATCCTGGCCAACTAACCTGATAATACGAGTTCAATTCCTACTGAGGAGCTGATGTTCAAGAAATTAAATAAATTTGAAATTTGTAAAATCGTCCATTGGTAATGATGGTGATAAAACTTGCAGACTTTTATAAAACCCCATCTGGGTCACTGTCATCTCTGGAAAGAAGGAAACCTACCAGCCTTCGAGCCATAGAGTCATAGAGTAATACAGTATGGAAACAGGCCCTTCAGCCCAGCTAGTCCATGCCAACCATAGTGCCCACCAAGCTAGTCCCATTTGCCCGCGTTTGGCCCATATCCCTCTGAACCCCTCTTATCCATTTACTTGTCCAAATGTCTTTCAAACGTTGTTATTGTACCTGCCTCAACCACTTCCTCTGGCAGCTTGTTCTACGTGTGCACCACCCTCTGCATGAAGAGGCACAGTAGTGTAGCAGTTAGCGTAACGCTTTAGAGCGCCAGCAACCTGCGTTCAATTCCAGCCACTGTCTGTAAGGCGTTTGTACGTTCTCCCTGTGTCTGCATGGGTTTCTTCTGGGTGCTCCGGTTTCCTCCTACATTCCAAAAAGACATACGGGTTAGGAAGTTTTGGGTATGCTATGTTGGCGCCAGAAGTGTGGCGACACTTTGCAGGCTGCCCGCAGAACACTCTATGCAAAAGCTGCATTTCACTGTGTGTTTCGATGTAAATGTGACTACTAAAGATATCTTTTATATCTTATAAGAAGTTGCAGACAGGTTCCTTTCAAATTTTTCACCTCTCACCTTAAACCTACACCCTCTAGTTTTTAGTTCCCCTTCCCTGGGAACAAGACTATGAGCATTTGCCCTATCTGTATCACACATGATTTTATACACCTCTACAAGGTCACCCCTCCTACGCTCCAAGGAATAAAGTCCCAGCCTGCACAACCTCTCCCTATAACTCAGGCCCTCGAGTCCTGGCAGCATCCTCGTAAATCTTTTCTGCACACTTTCCAGTTTAATCTCATAAATCTTCCTTGCACTCATTTCAGCCTTCTCTAGTCTGGTCCAGTATATGACATCCACCCCAGAGAAATGCTGTTGACCTTTAGCTGGTCTCTGAAATAGTCCAAGACATTTAGTTCAATACAGTGATAGCACAAACTGTGAATGAGTATATGACAACTCTAGCCTGTGCTGTAAATCTTTCACACAATGGTCAGGAACAGTGACTTCAGTGTTAATTTCTCCTCGCGAACAATCTTCTGGAGGAACTCAGTGGGTTGAGCAGCATCTGTGAAAGGAAAGTAATTGTTGATATTCGGTCGAAACCCTGCATCAGGACCTGAAACATTGACTGTTCCTTCCCCACCCCCACAAATGCTGCTCGAACTGCTGAGTCCTCCAGCAACTTGTTTGTTGCTCCAGATACCAGCATCTGCAGTCTCTTATGACTTAATTTCTCCTCTCTTTGGTCCAATAATGTTGGCATTAGAAGCACCAATTCTGCCTTGGCTGAAATCAGTTAACTCAAAGCACTTCCAGACTGAACCAGGAAAACCTCCCTGTCTGTACAACCCCCAGGTTACCTTGTTAGGTCCCTAGGTTTCCAACCTGGAGATACTTGGATCCCTATAGGAAATGAAATTTGGTGGAGTTAGAATGTAGGGTTTGGGACTGGATGACATTGTACAGTTAAAGAACAAATAGTTTTAATTTAATGGTTATCAATGATGCTGAAGTATTTCCCTGTGTGTTCAACTCACTACCTTTGCTTCTTTACATTTCTTTAGCGCAATAAGAAATTGTGATATAGTAAATATATGAGAAGAAGTACAGCAGGCAAAAAATGGGTTTGCCTACTAAAAAAAACTCAGGATGTTCCACGAAAATCTGCTGAAGGAACTCAGCAGGTCGAGCATCATCTGTGGGAGGAAGGAAATGTTAGACTTTTCAGGGTTTTAACCGGAAACATTGACAATTCCTTTCCTCCCACAGATGCTGTTCAAGCTGATGAGTTCCTCCAGCAGATTGTTTGCTGCTGCAGATTCCAGCATCTGCAGTCTCTTGTGTCTCCATTGTTCCTCTACGATTCTGGAATATAGATGGGAGTTTAAACTAACAGGAAGTGGGTTTTATTAGTAAAAGGAAAATTTGGAGTGTTACAACAGCTTTCCTTGCTGTGACCTTCTCCAATGGGGACTGGCAGACACTAAACACTGTTGCAGTAATAGAGAGTTCAATTTATCACCTGATACAGTCCTTAAAAAGGGATCCAGTAATCCACTGTCTGATTATTCAGAAATCCCGATTGGTTGGTTCAAGAGGTGATGTTTCCTGTGCTCCATTGAAACTCACCAAGTTCACTGGAGATGTATTACGTCACTGTGTAATATCTAAAAATAATAAATTAAAAGTGTGTTGTGGTATTAATAGAGAATAGCATCCAATAATCTGGAAAATCTGCCAGTCTGACACCATCAAAGTCTTGATGGTGCTGGATTAACGGAGTTATATGTTACCTTAAAAAACAACAACCACTGTTACATAGGTCATATTGGTCATAGGAAGCCTGCATTTAAATAGTGGCCTTCACAACCTCAGGGTGTCAGAAGCACTCTAGAGCCAATTAAGTTCTTTCAAATCGCAGTCTCTCTTGTTTTATGGGCATTGTTATCCATGACAGCCAGATCCCACAAACATCAAACAAGATGAATGACCATCTCATTTGGGTTTATGGAATGGTTGGAGGAACAGCACCTCATGTTCCACCTTGGGAGTCTCCAACCTGATGGCCTCAACATCGATTTCTCTAACTTCAGGTAACCCCACCCTTTCTTTTACTTCCCCCCTCCCCCCATTCCTTTGTCCTTCCTCATTCCTGTGACTCCCTTCCCCCTCCTTGATGACCTGCCCATCTCCTCTCCTCCCCTCCTCCATCCTTTACTCCATGGTCCACTGCCCTCTCCTACTGGATTCCTTCTTCTTCAGTCCTTTGCCTCTTCTACTTATCACCTCTCAGCTTATTACATGTTCCCCCCCCCCAACTCACCTACCAACCCCCTCTCACCTGCACTCACCTGTCACCTGAACTCACTTGTCCCCTGCCTGCGTGTGCTCCTCCCCCTCCCCCCACTTTCTTATTCTGGCTTCTGCCCTCTTCCTTTCCAGTCCTGATGAAGGGTCTCGGCCCGAAACGTCGACTGTTTATTTCCTTCCATGGATGCTGCCTGACCTGCTGAGTTCCTTCAGCACTTTTTGTGCATTGCTCCAGATTCCAGCATCTGCAGAATTACTTGTCTCTGTTATGGAATGTATTGAAGGATTGGATTTGGACATCAAGAGAATACCCCTGCTCTTCTTTATGTTGTGTTGCGGGTTCTTTTGGTTTCCTTCAAACAAGGGAATAGACTGGGACCTAGACAGCCCAATGACTTGAACTCTGGCAGCCTCACATCAGCATCACCTACTCAGTGCTACGCACATGCGTGGTATCAGTGGGCTCTTTGGTGTTGCTACTTGCAAAGACAATAACATAGCTGGAGCAATCAACAAACCATACTTCAAACAAGGCAATTGCTCTTGAGTAAAGAACAGTGCCTGGTACAGCAATGTATCAAAAGCCAGACCATATGTAGACTCAGTTCTTAAAGTACATTCACACTTGTATACACTACATGACAGGTCACTCTAGATTACGCGTCCATGTTCTCAAGATAGGACTTAAACCCTCAGAATTCTACCTCAGAGGCAAGAGAGCAAAACATCCCATGTTTATTGCCTGTCATTAAATGTTGCCTGTTTAGGAAATTGTTTTATATATTTGAGTTCCGTGCCACAGGGTCAGACTGTGAGAGATTGTAGCAATGCCCTTGGACCTGGCTGTCTTTGATAATGCTGACTTTTAGATGTTACAGAATGCCAGTGTAGTGTAGTAAAAAAAAGGCAAGTGGGACCACAGCCATCAGGGAAACACTTTATTTAAAAGGCATCCTAAAAGGCATTTATGAAGTGCCTTTCAAGATGTCTTTGTGGAAGAGCTTTGTGGAAGAGCAGACACTGTTGTAATGTAGGCAACGTGGCAGTCAAACTCCTAGAAACAGCAATGTGATAATGACCAGTAATCTGTTTTAGAAATGTTGACTGAGAGATAAATCTTGGCCAGAACATCAGGAGAACCTTCTTACTTCGTAATGCAGTGTTTACATTAATCTGAGAGGGCTGTGTTCTATAGGACAATTATGTTTATATAGTTGTTTCTTGACCTCAAACATGTTTTGCAATTCACGAGTACTTTTGAAGTGCAATCATAGCTAAATTGTAGGAAACAATAGCCAACTCACCCACAGCAAGCTTTCATCAACAGCATTGAATAAAGTGGTTAACTAAGTGTTGGTTGAAGATAATTATTGGTCAGGAATCTAGTCATGTTCAAGATCATGTAGAATCTCATATTTATACTGCTACGTTCATATTTCTTTACAACTCAGAAGGTGGCCTTGAAGCCCATTGAGTCTATCCTGCTTCTCAGAGTAACTTCTGGTAACCCCACTCTTTCTTTTCCTTACCCCCCCACCCCCCCACTCCTTTGTCTTCCCTTGTTCCTGTGGCTCCCTTCCCCCTCCTTGATGACCTGCCCATCTCCTCCCCTCCCCTCCCCCATCCTTTATTACATGGTCCACTGCCTCCTCCTACCGGATTCCTTCTTCTTCAGCCCTTTGCCTCTTCTACCTGTCACCTCTCGGCTTATCACCCCCTCCCCCACCCACTACCTTTCCTCTATCACCAGGACTCGCCTATCACCTGAACTCACCTACCCCCTGCCTGCCTGTGCTCCCTCCCCTCCCCCCAACTTCTTATTCTGGCTTCTGCCCTCTTCCCTTCCAGTCCTGATGAAGGGTCTCAGCCTTAAACCCCAAAACCCCCATAAATGCCCTTCTCCAATTATTCCCCTGTAACTTTCTCATGTACTCAACAACCCCCCCCCCCCCCCCCCTCATTTTCCTACCACCCACATACTCTAGGGTTAATTTACAGGGCCCAATTAACCGACCAACCAACACGTCTTCAGGGTGTAGGGGGGAAACCAGAGCACCTGGGGAAAACCTAATGGCTGTGGTACCACATACCTTTCTTTACTGTACTACATTGATATTCTGTAACCTTTAAAAATCAGCATTATCAAACATGGCCAGGTCTAACAATATTCCTGCAACCTTTCACAGTCTGAGGCTGTGGTACATGCCCTCAAACATATTGGCAGAACATGCAACTTCCACAGAGACAGCACTGGAGGTCAGGCTCAAACCCTGATCACCAGAGCTCTGAGGCAGAAGTACTATGTGCTGTGTAATTGTGCCACACCTCCGCTCTCACCCACCGGCTCTCCACTAACACCTCTCTTCTCCTCTCAGAGCGCAGCCTGCATCAGGCAGTTTTGCTTCAACCATTGCACAGCACAAACCAGATGTGCTCCCAACATCTGCCAATGTTTACAAGCCAATTTCCAGACCCATGGAATCTTTGATGTATCTTTTTTTCGTTGACACAAGTGGACTGATGATCAATGTTGCCTCAAAAAGATAGCATGATTGACAGTGCAGCAGCCCTCTGTATCTCTGTTAGTGTAGGTATGTGCTTGCACTTCTGAAGTATATAATTTCAACACATTGATAGTATGCATCTTACCAATTGATTCTAATGCACTGACTTTACTATTAATGTCAAACTCAAAATGCTCAAGGATTATCATACATTATCATAAACCTGATAATGACTATTTTGTGAACATGAATATTTTGTTCCACAAAGAATTTGTTTTACTTCAGGGTTAATCTAAACTGGAAACACTCATGAAGATTTTAATAATTGTAAATGAAAATACCAATGAAATGTGTTAGCTGAAAGAGATATTTCCCTGGAGGAGCTAGCAAGTTCTAAGAAGTTAATTACTGAGAATTAAGTGATGAAGTGCCACATTTCCTGAGGCAATAGTGAGTGAAAGGTGAGTGCCTTATTTTGCCAAGTACTTCTTGTTCGGTTTTCCATTGTCAAATTTCTCCTTCACTCTCTCTGAGTTGTTAATTTGACCTGCATGATGCCCTCTTCTCGCTGCTACCATCGGGCAGGAGGCACAGAAGCCTGAAGTTCCACACCACCAGGTTCAGGAACAGCTACTTCCCTTCAACCATCAGGTTCTTGAACCCACCTGCACAAACCTAACCCTACCTCAGCAACGGAACACTACGGACCACCTCTTCTTTTGCACAGTGTTTTTTCTCTCTTCATTGTCTTGTATAATTTATGTTCTGGAGTGTCATCTAAACCCACATGCCTGTGATGCTGCTGCAAGCAAATTTTTCATTGTACCTGTACCTCACTGTACTTGTGCAATGACTTGACTTAACTTGACTTGACTATACCATCTCCTCCATAACCTGCCAACATAATCAAAGACCCCTCCCATCCCAGACATTCCCTCTTCTCCCACATCTCATCGGGCAGAAGATACAAAAGCCTGGAAGTATGTACCTCCAGGCTCAAGGACAGCTTCTATCCTGCTGTTATAAATGGACTCTTGTATTATAGGATGGACTCTTGACCTCACAAACTACCACGTCATGGCCTTGCACCTTATTGTCTGCCTACACTGCTCTTTCACTGTAACTGTAACACTTTATTCTGCATTCTGTTACTGCTTTTCCCTTGTACTACCTCAATGTGCTGATGTGATGAAATGATCTGTATGGATGGCATGCAAAACAAAGTTTTTCATGTGACATTCATGTACATGTGACAACAACAAACCAATTTACCAATTACTTCGCCTAAAGTGATCATAATATGCCATCCAAAATCTTAAGTACAGGCTGGCTATTTGACTGCAGCAGCATCACAAAGGAATTCAATATCGTTTGTTCCATACACTTAAGGAGTTGCTGGGAAATCACTGGCAGTGGTACCCGTGGTATCCTTTCCCCTCCTTGCCTCTGGTTACAAGGCTGAGAGGTGCCACTTTCATTATTACCTTGAAATTCGACCAGCATTGTGAAGACAAGTTAGTTCAGTCCTGCCTGGTTCATAACTCAACAGCAAACTCAGCTCCATCTACCTGTATGTGAAAGAATGATCCAATTGTTGCCATTCTATTGCTCTTTCTGGGTAGATCTGTATTTTATTTGCTTGTCTGTCTTAATCCAATAAGTCCCAATTTCCTCCATTCGTCCTTTGGTACCTACTTGAGAGCCAGCTTCCCCTCAGACTAAAATATCAGCCCACTAAAGTGTCAGTGAAGATAAAAGTCCCAGCTTTTCTGTGACTCCAGCTTCGCGTTGGTACTTCGTGCAACTAGAAAGTGTTTCAATCCAGGCTGACAAGGCAAATTACAGAGGAGCTGCTACACTGTTGGACCTCTTGAGTGGATATAAAAGAATCACCTGGCATTAATTACAAGAAGAGTCAGGAAATTCCTGGGCAGTGTTAATCTCTCAGCAATATAATCACAGTGGATTACCTGGTCATTATCACATAGCTGTTTGTGGGAGCTTGCTCTGTGCAAATTGAATGCCCCTTGTTCCAAATACGTATAAAAAGACTGCTCATTGGTCAAAGGTTTTTGAGACATCTTGAGATTGTGAGGGCCGTTATACAAATGGTACTTCCTTCATTAAACAGAGAGAGGCTCTGTATTGTAAGGTAAGCGTAGAAAACAGAACCTCTTTTTTTGATTTCAAAAATGCACTTTGTTCATAAAAATATACAAAGCAAATATAATGCAATAGGTAGATGACTTTTTATGTTCATTGTGCCATCAAACCAACATATACTCTTACAAAGCAGCAATGCTACTCATGTTTTCTCTTTAAAAAATACACCCATGAAGTGTGTGGGAGGCTGTTACACAGGATGCAGCATCCAAAATCTCACTTTATGTTCAAGTGATGATACTGAAGGTTTTCCCCTGCCCTGCAACATAAGTGTGAGTTATCTTCTTTCAGGGACATGCTGCCATTACCTCTTTTCAAGCATGAGGAGTCCGCGCTCTCTTCAGACCATGAGACCAGTGCTGTCAGCTTCCAGTACGTCCTGAGTGCTGCCACCTCGCCTGCTGTTAAACTGCACGAGGAAACGCTCACCTACCTCAACCAAGGTACAGTAGGATGCAAAGAAGATGTATTACACAGGACAGGCATGTAAGGGGATCAACTCCTAACACAAGCAACCACATAAAACTTTGCACTGCAGCTCCCTAAACAACATCTTGTCCTTCCATCAGCCGCCTTTCCAGACAGTCATTTGTGGGATGTGAGCATCGCTGGCAATGCCAGCATTTATTGTCCGTCCCTAATTGCCCCTGCATTGGGCAGTTGATTGAGAGTCAACCACCTTGGTGGGTCTGGAGGCCAGACCAGGTAAGGATGGAAAATTTCCCCTCCTGAAAGACACCGGTAAACCAGATTGTTTTTTTTATAACAATCCACTGGTTTCATGGTTATCATTGCTGAGATAAGCCTTTTATTTAATTAGTTTAATTTCAGTTATCCGCATGACATGGCATTAGAAGCACCAATCCTGCCTTGGTTGAGATCAGTTGACTCAAAGCACTTCCAGACTGAACCAGGAAAAACCTCCCTGTCTGCACAACCCCCAGGTTACATCGTTTGGTCCCTAAGTTTCCAGGGACCAAACTCATACGATGGAGTGTGGCTACGCTCTAACTTGGTGACTTAACTGGCCTCCCGCGAAGTTTATGGCTCTCTAAATAGAGCGGGATTTCTGAAGATCAGCACAAGATTTCATAGAATCAATGAGTCATAGGAAATTTACAAGACAAAAAGGAGGCCATTTGGCCCATCACATGTGCCATCCAAAGAGTTACCCAACCTAATGCCATCTTTTAGCACTTGACCTGCAGCCCTGCTCAAGTAGATATCCAGGTGCTTTCTTAATATGATGAAGATTTGGCTCTCTGCCACGCTTTCAGTCAGTGAGTACCAGATTCCATCAATCTCCCTTCATTTCTTCTCAGTTCCAACCAGCATACCCCTTACTCTGAGACTGTGACACCTGGTCCTGGACTCTTCAGCCAGGGGAAACGTCCTCCCTGCATCTGCCCCATCAAGTCCTTTGTTGTAAGTTTCAATGAGATCTCCTCTCATTCTTCTAAACGCCAGAGAATACAGGCCCATTCTCCATGGTCTCTGCTCAAGCAGAAAACCTGCCGTCTCTGGAACCAGTACAGTAAATCTTTGCCGCACAACCTCTTTGACCAGTACATTATTTTACAGGTAGAGAAACCTATAACTGTACACAATGGCTCAGCTCCAGTGTCACCAAGCCCTGTACAACTGCAGTAAGACCTCCTTACTTCAGTACTTAAACCTCATCATAAAGATTAATGTGTTATTTGCTTTCACTTCATCACCCTGTTCCTTTCCCCTCCTCCATCTGCCCATCATCCACACATTCCTTCCACTGCTCCTCCCCCCCCCCCCCCCCCCCACTGTTCCCATCTGCCCTCCCCACCTCCCTTATCTGGTTCCAAGCTCCACATTCATCTCCTATCAGATTCCACCATCTGCGGCCCTTTGTTGTCTCCACCTCCCACCTCCCAGCCGCTATCGCTATTTTCCCCCCTTCCCTCCTCCATCTGCCTGTTATCCCTCCTCACCTGGATCCACCTATCACCTGCCAGCTCTTACCCCACCCCTTCCCTCCGCCTCTTTATACTGGCTACCTCCCCTCTATCTTTCAGTCCAGATGAAGGGTCTCAACCCGAAACGTCAACTGTCCATTTCCCTCCACAGATGCTGCCTGAGCCACTGAGTTCCTCCAGCATCTTGTTTGTTGCTCCAGATTCCAGAATCTGCAGTCTCTTGTATCTTCTATTTGCTTTCCGTGTTGGCTTTCAGTGACTTATTGCCTTCTCCATTGAACTGAGGGCAACTACGATTCCCATGTTATCGCCCTACCTAAAATACTAGCGGGGGATTGAATCTCAGCCCTATGTAAGAAATAGGAACGGGAATAGGCCCCTTGAACCTGCTCTGTCATTCAACAAGGTCATATTATCACAGGACAGGATGCAGAGCTGGGCTGAGAAGTGGCAGATGGAGTTCAACCAGATAAGTGTGGAGTGATACAAGTCAGGAGATCGAATTCAAAGGCAGAATACAAGGTTAATGGCAGGACTCTTAGCAGTGTAGGGGAACAGAGGGATCTTGGGGTCCACGCCCATAGATCCCTCAAGGTTGCCATGCAGGTCGATAGGTTTGTTAAGAAGGCTTATGGTGTGTTGGCCTTCATTAGCTGGGGTACTGATTTCAAGAGCCGTGAGGTAATGTTGCAGCTCTATAGAACTCTGGTTAGACCACACTTGGAGTATTGTGTTCAGTTCTGGTCGCCTCATTATAGGAAGGATGTGGAAGCTTTAGAGAGGGTGCAGAAGAGATTTACCAGGATATTGCCTGGATTGGATTGGAGGATAGGTTGAGTGAGCCAGGGCTTTTCTCTTTGGAGAGAAGGAGGATTGGAGGTGACCTGATCGAGGTGTACAAGATGACAAGAGGCATAGATCGAGTGAACAGTCAGACTTTTTCCCAGGTGACAATGGCTAACATGAGGGGACATAATTTTAAGGTGATTAGAGGAAGATATAAGGGAGATGCCAGGGGTAAGTTTTTTACACAGAGAGTGGTGGGCGCGTGGAATGCACTGCCGGCAGAGGTTGTGGGGGCAGATGTATTAGGGACATTTAAGAGACTCTTAGATAGCTACATGAATGATAGAGAAATGGAGGGCTATGTGGGAGGGAAGGGTTAGATAGATATTAGAGCAGGATAAAATGTTGGCACAACATCGTGGGCCAAAGGGCCTGTACTGTGCTGTAGTGTTCTATGTTCTACGTTATTTATCATGTTTCATATTTTCCATACACAGTAGAAGGAAGCCCTTTGGCCCATTGAGCCCATGCTGGCTCTTGGACTGATTCCATTCCCCCACTTATTTCCCTGCAACCTGCTCTCTCACACATTCCCATTTGATTCTTTGCTAGGGGTAATGTATAGCAGCCGGTTAACCTAACTGCCACCACATCCTTGGTTGTTGAAGGAAGTCTGAGCATGTGGGAGAAGCCCGCATGGTTACAGAGAGAATGTGCACACTCCCCTGGGGTAGCGCTGAAGGAGAGAACCACCTCTCGATTCCTTCATTTTTCTGATATCAGGAAAGCCATCAACCTCTGCTCTGAATGCAATCCATGACCTAGTCTCCTCAGCCCTTCAGGGTAGAGGATTCCAAAGACTCCTCACCCTCGGAATAAAGAGTTGTTTTCTCCATTTCACTCAGACAGCCTACCCATTATTTTGACCATAATATTCCTCAGCCAGGAGAAACATCTTCCATGTTGAGCCCTCGAAGAATTTTGTATGTTTTAATGAGGACACCTCTCATTCTTCTGAACTCTCAAGAATAGAGCTGAGGTCAATAGGTGCCATTTGGATATGTCTGAACCATTCAAAGACTCTGCTCATATGGCAGACAATCCCCAGGACTAGTTTAGTGAATCTTCATTGCTCCCACCCTATCTCCTTTATTAGGTATACATCTTTAATGCAACAATAAATTGGTGGAGGGTTAAGGAGGGGTGCAGAGGACTTTTAAAGTGGTTGGTCTCAACACATCATACATTGGTTGTTTCCTCCAGGTCAATCATATGAGATCCGGATGCTGTGTAATCAGAATATAAGGGGACTCTTGGAGTCAAGCGGGAAGCTACTGAAGGTGAGACCCACACAGAACTGGGTGAGAGCAAGATTACAATGGGATTAATGTCAGGTGCTTGATGGTCGACACGGACTGTGTGGGCTAAAGGGCCTGTTTCCGTGTTGTATGATTCTATGACTCTGTTGAATAACTAAATATGAGGTTGGCAGTCTCCAAAAAGATGTGAGCTAGGTATTGAGAAACAGCCCCTTAGTTAGGGAATAGATACTGCAACTTCCTACATTCCTTATGGATATACAGTATGTGGTTAACTCTCGGCCACAGAAGTTGCTCACATCTGTACGGTGGTTCAAGATCCCAGCAGGTGCTGCTCTACGCAACACATAGGAAGGCCTCGAATGGCCACTGACCCTACAATTCTGCTACCAGGGAAGTTAAAATATACAGACTAGTAGAATTGGATAATTGTACCAGGCAATCTCTATTTATTGATCTGCAGCAAGAAATCAGGAACAGCCCTGAGGACAGACTCCTCTCCCAGATCTCCAGTACTGCATAGAAGGATCTCATCATCGAGGGCCTTCCATTTGGAGCTCCTGTGTTCGTCTTGGGAGGAAGATAATTCACCATGGGGATTTGACACAGGTAGAGAGTCAGGAGGTTTAGGAAGGAAATTCTAGAGCACAGGCCCAAACAGCTGAAGGCACAGCTGGCTATGGTTGGTGAGAAAAGTCAGGGATCAACACCATGCAAGAAGTGAAGGAACACAGAGATTGCAGAGTGTTATCAGTTGGACTGACAGTAGAGATGGGGTGTGGGTGGGGGGGAGAACATTTGTTTTGACCTCCTTTCTCTCACCACCACCTCTCTCCTTTTGTTTTGTAGAGTACAGTTAGGGTGGTCTTCCATGACAGGCGGCTCCAGTACAGTGAACACCAACAGTTCCAGGGCTGGAAATGGAACAGACCAGGAGACCGGTTGCTTGATATCGGTAGGTCCTGCCCAATGTCAGCATTGCCATGTTTGTGCGGAGGGCTTTCAGATTTTGGCGCTCGCTGGGAGTGAAACCACTTTCAGGGAGAGAGCTTGGAATGCTCTTCAGGAAACACCTTTCAGGATATCGAAGTATTCTAAAACAGGTGATGCAGAGATTCACCTGCACCTCCCTTAATATCATCTACTGCATTCAGTGCTCCAAGTGTGGCCTCCTCTACATTGGTGAGACAAAACGCAGACTAGGTGACCGTTTTGCAGAACACGCACTCTGTCTGTGACCGTAATCTGCATCTCCCCGTTGCCAGTCACTTCAACTCCCACTCCCACTCCATCACTGATATGTCAGTCCTCGGCCTCCTCCACTGCCAGGAGAATTTCAAGTGCAAACTGGAGGAACAGCTCCTCACTTTCCCTCTTGGAACCTTGCAGCCTAACAGCATGAACATCGAATTCTCCCACGTTAAGTAATCCCCACAACACCCCACCCCCCCATACCCACACCCCCCAACCATGCATCTTCTTTTCTTCCCTTTCCTAACCTCTCTCTTTTCTACCCTATTTCCTCCTTACCTTTGACCCATCCCCCAGTGGATCTGCTCTCCCCTCCTCCCCCGCACCTGCCCATCACTATCTCTTACCTGCATCTACCTATCACTGCTTTGTGTCCACCCCGCCTCCCCTCTTCTGTCCACCTATCATTGCTCTGCTTTTCCCTCCTATATAATGGGCTTCCCCTTTTCCTATCTTCAGT
This sequence comes from Pristis pectinata, assembly GCF_009764475.1. Lineage (NCBI taxonomy): Eukaryota > Metazoa > Chordata > Chondrichthyes > Rhinopristiformes > Pristidae > Pristis > Pristis pectinata. The sequence goes on from NC_067429.1 coordinate 7,542,137, forward strand.
CCTGAAGAAGGGTCCTGACCCAAACGTTGACCACCTGTTTTCCTCCACGGATGCTGCCTGGCCTGCTGAGTTCCTCCAGCATCATTGTGTTTTTCCCCTAAAACAGTTGTCTCCTGAGAGTGGCGACACAGAGAGACAGGGTGTTGAAGAAGGCATATGGCGCACTTGCCTTCATCGTTAACGCACTGTGTATAAGAGTTGGTACAGCTGTACAAGGCATTGGCAAGACCGCACTTGGAGTATTGTGTGTGGTTCTGATCACCATGATATGGGAAGGATGTGATTAAGCTGGAGAGGGTGGAGAAAACCTTCGCAGGGATGTTGCTGGGACTGGAGGGCTTGAGTCATGGGGAGATACCGGGTAGGTTGGGTCTGTTTACCCTAGAGCAAAGGAGGCAGAGGGGTGACCTTACAGACTTCTATAAAATCATGGTGGATAAGGTGGATGCTTGCGGTCTTTTTCCCAAGGTAAGGAAGTTTAAAACTAGAGGGCACAGGTTCGTGGTGAGAGGGGAAAGATTTAAAGGGGATCTGAAGGACAGGTGGTGGGTATATGAAACAAGCTGCTGGGGAAGTGGTAAAGGCAGGTACAATTATAATGTTTAAAAGACATTTAGACCGGTTCACAGATAGGAAACGTTCAGAGAGATGTGGGGCAAATGGGACTAGCTCACGTAGGCACTTTGGGTTGGCATGGACAAGTTGGGCTGAAAGGCCTGTTACCATCCTCTGTAAATCTCTGACGCAATCACTCAGTAGAGGGCTCATTCCACATTCCCACACTCCCAGTGAATTTGCCTGCTTGTGAAAGTGAGACACTAGTTTTTGTAAAACTTGATAAGATTTCTTCATTAGTCACGTGTACATCGAAACACAGTGAAATGCATCTTTTGCGTAGAGCGTTCTGGGGGCAGCCCGCAAGTGTCGCCACGCTTCCGCCGCCAACATGGCATGCCCACAACTTCCTAACCCGTATGTCTTTGGAATGTGGGAGGAAGCCAGAGCACCCAGAGGAAACCCACACAGACACGGGGAGGACATACAAACTCCTGTGGCTGAAATTGAACCCGGGTCGCTGGCGCTGTAATAGTGTTACACTGAGGGCAGACTACACTACCATGCCTGCCCTCAATGCCTTAATTAGTAACTCCATTGTGCAGTAAATACTGAGCGATCGAAGCCACAAAATCCTATAATGGATTCCAGCTTTATAGTGAACTAGCCTGAGTCACAGGACAGAAGATTTAGAAAGTACCCACTGTATAACAAGTCATTACCATAATTTGCATTTGAAGCACTTTTAACGGAGTAATGTGGTAAATATGAGTGGAGACACAAGAGACTATAGATGCTGGAATCTGAGGCAAAAAAAACAACTGCTAGAGGAACTCGGCAGGCCAGAGAGTCAGAGAGCAATACAGCACGGAAACAGGCCCTTCAGCCCAACTTGTCCATGCTGACCAAGATGTCCATTTGAGCCAGTCCCATTTGCCCATGTTTGGGGTCAGGCAGCATCTGTGGAGGGAAATGGACAACCGATCTTTCAGGTTGAGACTTTTGTGCTGGTAAGCATGAGTGACAGCAAAAAAAACTTCACTGAGACAAAGAAAGAAATATTAGAACAGGTAACCAGCAGCTAGTTAAGGAGGTTTAAAGAGTATCTTAAGGGGGAGAGATGGGCAGAGAGGCTTAGGGTAGAATACATAAGGAACCAGGACTGCTTCAGACAATCCATAACTAGAGACAAAATAACTGGGAAAGTCCTTGAAAAGAGGGAAGTAACGTAACTAAACTGGTCAGAATCACCAAATAACATGGTTCACCTGAGATGCATAACCAGAATCCTAGATTGTAATGAAAAACCAGAGACCTGCTCAGTCAATAATGTGATAGCTTGTAAGTTATTAGGCATTGTCGGACTATTGGGATAGGTTTGTACATTTACGTTCCCAGTGAGAACCAATGCTCAAAGCACACCAATCTTCACATAATTGCCCAAGGCTGCTCACTGTGACAATGTTCGGAGCCAAGTCAGGTGGAGATACTTGCTTGTCAATCATGCTCAGTGGGTATCCTGTTCCAAGTGGCTGAGATTTAGTAATATCACTGAGTTTGAAAGTGATGTTGCTTAAAACTATGATGGCACCTGGAACTATGTTGAGATGGCACCTGGAATATTGTGCAGTTTTGGTCTCCTTACCTAAGAAAGGATCTACCAAAGAGGGAGCACAGCACAGATTCAATAGACTGGTTCCACTGATGGCAGGTTTGGGGTCTGAAGAGAGATTGAGTAGACTGGGAGTATATTCCGGAGAGTTTAGAAGAGTAAGAGATCTCATTAAAAGTTAATAATTCCTAACGGGCTTGACAGGCTAGAGCAGGGAGGATGTTTCCCCTGACTAGGGAGTCCAGGACCAGAAGGAATGGTTTGAGAATAAGGGATGGGTCATTTAGGACTGAGATGAGGAGAAAATTCCTCATTCAGAGGGTGATGAATTTTTGGAATTCTCTACCTTGGAGGTCTGTAGAGGATCAGCCATTTATGTTTATTTAAATCAGAGATCAATAGTTTTCTGAATATTAAGGGAATCAAGGCGTATGGGAACATGCTGGAAACAAGCCTCCCCTCGATGGACTCTGTCTACACTTCTTGCTGCCTCAGTAAAGCAGTCAGCGTAATCAAGGACCCCACCCACCCCGGACATTCTCTCTTCTCCCCTCTCCCATCAGGCAGAAGATACAAAAGCCTGAAAGCATGTACCACTAGGCTCAAGGACAGCTTCTATCCCGCTGTTATAAGACCATTGAGCAGTCCCCTAGTACGATAAAATGGACTCTTGACCTCACAATCTACCTCATTATGGCCTTGCTTCTTATTGTCTGCATGCACTGCACTTTCTCTGTAACTGTGACACTTTATTCTGCATTCTGTTATTGCTTGCCCTTGTACTACCTCAATGCACTGATGTGAAGAAATTATCTGTATGGATGGCATGCAAAACAAAGTTTTTCACTGTACCTCAGTACATGTGACAATAATAAACCAAGATAGTGCAGGAAAATGGCACTGAGGTAAAAGATCAACCATGATCTTGATAAATGGCAGTGCAAGCTTGAGGGACCAGATAGCCTACTCCTGCTCCTATTTCTAAAATTCTTATGTTCATACATTAAATGTAACTTTCCTCCATTAACTGCATATATCCAGAGCAACTTCCTTACTTTTCTAGTGAGAAATTGCTGCAGTTAATGTTTTCCCACTCATTAAATTGACTTTGTTTTCCATGTAATATTGATTGGAGTTAATCTCTCTCTGTACCTCACACCCAACTCTCCGGTTGACTTGGTGTTGCCAATAAATTTTCTGATTATCCAAACAGCGAATCCTCAGAGCCCACCTGAGAAAGGCAATACTTGAAAACCCACATCTGCATTGTTTACCCTTATCGCTGTCAGAGTTTGATTAATGATCCAGGTACCCAGGACTATAGCTCTTGTGACCTCTTTATGCTTTGTTTTCACTGTACAAATGCAATGCACACATTCAGAATGGTTTCGTCGACACCTGATAGAATCAGAACATTATGTTGTTTACTTCAGGCCCCACTAGTGATAAGACCACACAAGGAGGAAGTAACGATAACTGGATCAGAACAAGCAGCTTTTGTTACTGCCAACTGAATAGGCAATTTTATCACACATCATCTAAGCATTTGTACATAAAAGTGGTTTCTCTTCTTCTGGGCCACTTGACACAATCCAGTTATAACAAGGAGCATTATGCAATTTTTCTTTTGATTACCTAAATGTAAAAAGGATTTAAAGTGAAGGCTTCACCTTTAGTGGGAATAAAAGATAAGAACATTAAAAAATAAAGTAATTAGAGCAGGAATAGGCCACTCTCTGGCATGTCTACTCCACCATTCAACTAGATCATGAACTATCTTCTACCTCAGCCCCATGTTCTTGCACCAGCTCTACACCCCTTGATTCCCTTAATATCCAACATACTGTCGATCCGTGTTGAATATACTCAGTGACTGAGGCTCCAGCCCTGCGGTGCAAAGTATCCCAACGATTCACTAACCTCTGGGTGAAGAACCTCAATGGACAATCCCTAATGTTGAGGTTATGACGCTTGGTTCTAGTTAGAGGGAGCATCATCTCTGCATCTATCCTGTCAGACCTGTTAAGAGATTTGAATGTTTCAACGAGATCACCCCTCATTCTTCTAAACTGTAGAAGAGTATAGGCTCAGTCTGCTAAATCTCCCCTCAGAGGACCTCCCCAATAATCAATCTGGTGAACTTCCATTGCACTTTCCCCACTGCAGAGATAACCTTCCTTAGGTAGGGGAATGAAAGCTGTACACTATACTTCAGGTATGATCTCACCAGGGACCCATATAATTTCGAAAAGATGTCTTTACTCTTATACTCAATTCCATTTGTAATAAAAGCCAACACACCACTTGTCTTCCTAATTAAGGATTCTACCACATTAGCTGTGAGGTGAGGCCACATAAATTAGCAAATAAATGTTCTCTCTGACAGGAAGTTGATGCAATTAAAATGTTAACATATAAAGAATCAGGGAAATTAAACTGATATTCTCAAGTGCCACTTGTTACAGCAGTATCGGAGAAAAGCTACAAAATATCATGGAACAGGACAGCTTGTTGAGTCTGCCCAGCACAATTAGCTCCACTCCCCTGACCTCTCAGTCCAGTCAGGGAAAGGTTGGTAAAACAGATAACTTCCACTAGCAGAGGTGTCTGACACCAAAGGGGCATAGGGTTTAAGGTAAGGAGTAAGAGGTTTAAAGGTGACCTGAGGAAGAACATTTCACCCAGAGGGTGGTAGGATCAGTGTGGATAGCTAGGACAGATACGGTGGGCCAAAGGGCCTGTTTCTGTGCTGTATGACATTATAATTCTATGATACATGCCATTTAACCCTGCAATTTTCAGGGTGTGTTGTGTGCTCTTTCTAAGTTCCTGCACACATCACTCCCTGTAATTTTATTCTTCTTAGAGTCATAGAGTTGTAGCATATAGAAGCAGGCCCTTCAGCCCATTGTGTCTTTGTTGACCGCCATGCCTATCGATGCCAATCCCACTTGCCTGCATTAATTCCATATCCCTGCTCATTCAAATACCTGTCCAGGTGTCTCTTAAGTGTTGTTCCTGTCCCTGCCCTCACCACCTCCTCTGGCAGCTCGTTCCAGACACCAACTACCCTTAGATCACTTTTAACCCTCCCCCCTCTCACCTTAAACCCATGCCATCTAAGGTTTAGACACCCATTCCATAGGAAACAGACTCTGGCTATCTACCCTATCTAAGCCTCTCATAATTTGATATATCTCTATCAAGTCACCGCACAGACTGCTATGCTCCAGGGAAAACAGACCCAACATATCCAGTCTCTCTTTATAACTCAAGCCCTCCAATCTAGGCAACATCTTGGCAATATTTTCTGCATCCTCTCTAGCTTAATCACATCTTTGTTGTAATAAAGCTTCCAGCTTTTAATCCAATTCTCTTTTGAAAGCAACACTTCCGCCACCTGAGCAGACAATGCATTTCCAGTTCTAACCACCAGCTACTGGAACACCTCCTTCTCCTTATCAGGCAGACCCTTGGGGTCGAGGATGACTTTCCTGCCACTCCAGCTCTGTGGGCTCTGAGGTGACCATTGTGGGATCCACAGACTCTGCCACAGATGGGGTAGATGGAGCTTAAATGGAGTGGGTGGGTTATTTGGATTTTCCCTCCTGCCACTCTTCACTGTTGCCTGTTGGCAGAATCTCAGATGGCGATGAGGAGGCATACAGGAGTGAAATAGATCAGCTGGTTGAGTGGTGTTGCAATAACAACCTCGCACTCAATGTCAGCAAGGAATTGATTGTGGACTCCAGGAAGGAGAAGTCAGGAGAACACACAACAGTCTTCACTGAGAGGTCAGCGGTGGAAAGGGTGAGCAGCTTCAAGTTTCTGGGCATCAACATCTCCGTGGATCTATCTTGGGCTCAACACATTGATGCAGTCATGAAGAAGGCACGCCAGCAGCTCTACTTCATTAGGAATTTCAGAAGATTTGGTATGTCACCAAAGCCTCTTGCAAATTTCTACAGATTTACAGTGGAGAGCATTCTGACTGGTTGCATCACTGCCTGGTATAGAGGCTCAAATGTGCAGGATTGAAAGAGGCTGCAGAGCATTGTAGACTCAGCCAGCTCCATCATGGGCACAACCCTCTCATCATCAAGGACATCTTCAAGAGGTGGTGCCTCTAGAAGGTAACATCCATCATTAAGGACCTTCCCATCTCGGACATGCCCTCTTCACGTTACTACCATCGGGGAGAAGATACAGGAGCCTGAAGACCCACACTCAATGTTTCAGGAACAGCTTCTTGCCCTTCGCCATTAGATTTCTGAATGGTCCATGAACCCATGAACACTACCTCGTTATTTCTCTTCTGGACTATTTATTTATTTTTGTAACATAGTAATTTCTATGTCTTTATGTCTTGCGCTGTACTGCTGACGCAAGACCTCAAATTTCACAACATATGTCAGTGATAATAAACCTGATTCTGATTCCACTTGCTCCTATCAGGGAGCTTAGAGGAGATCAGTACCTTCCAGGATACTTCTCAATCAGTCTGAGTGGCCTTGGGCCAAGGATTCCCAATAGATGTTACATTGTCTCAAGGAGGCTTTGAGGATGTCCTTGGACCATCTTCCCTCTCCTCCCGAGAATCCCTTGCAATGACAGTGTTCAGCATAGGGTGTCAGTTTCAGGAGTCTAGTGTTGGATGATGTGGTCTGTCCACTGGAGCTGGTTGGGTGTGATCAGACCCTTGATGCTGGGGGTGTTGACCTGAAGAGGAATTGACAATGTTTCCTCTATTTACCCGGTGGACCTACAGGATTCTGTGAGGACAGTGTTAGTGGTACTTCTACACCTGTGAGGTCCTTGTCTCAGTAACACACAGGAGAACAGGTTTCCCTTCTACTCAAGTGTACAGGCAGGGAATGAATGTAGACCATGTGCAGGCAGATGTGTAGTTGAAGTTGACATCATGGTCGGCACAGACATCATGGGCTAAAGGACCTGTTCCTGTGCCGTATTGTTCTATGTTCTATATTCTAAGCTCAGTAAACCATGAGCTTGGTGCTGGGTTTGAGTTCTTGGTCTTCAAACACTTCTCTGTTCATATCTAAAACACTGTTACTACCAAAGAAGGCATTTGATTTCTTCAACTTGCACAAATTTCTTTGTAAAGAAGAACTGTCCTTAACACATAACCATGGTGTTATGGTTAGCACTCTGGACTTTGGATCCTAAGGAGTTTGTATGTTCTCCACGTGTCTGCATGGGTTTCTTCCGGGTGCTCTGGTTTCCTCCCACATTCCAAAGATGTACGGGTTAGGAGCTGTAGGCATGCTATGTTGGCGCCAGAAGAGTGGCGACACTTGCGGGCTGCCCCCAGCACATTCTCAGTAACGTAAAAAGACGTATTTCACTGTGTGTTTCAATGTACATGTGACTAATAAATAAATATCTTATCAATATTCTACTGTTCACTCGTTGTTTACTCACTGCTATATTTATAATGATGTTTAGAATTCCAGGTTAACAAGGAATATTCATCACTGTTGGTCGATGCCTCTCTAAGGGTGGCAAATGGTCATCCCAATGCAAACTTTGCAAATTACCAATAGTTCTTTATAATATTCTGTCTGTATATTATTATGGTGCATAAATCCGAGCAGTGCAGTGTTCTGCCTCACAGATTGCCAGGAGTTGCAGTGGGTGCCTTGTGTTCTATAGAAAAGCAATTTATCACAACTGTTAGAGTGGGCCACGCTGTCTCGGTGTGGTAGAGAAATAATAGGTTTTGGTTCAAAAGGGACATAGTCTGTTTCCATAAGCTGTCAATAATGCATTGAAAGAAGTGTATATCAATGTAATGTGTTGTTGGTGCATTAAACAGTTACACCATGCACTTACTATCAGCAGGATTGCAACCACAACTCCCTATATGGTGAGCTGACAATGTCCTTCAGGTACAGGGTAGGGGTCTACTTGGACAATATTATTTTTTACACTGTGCAGCCAAGTATAACGGGGCAGGGTCTTGGAGCATGTCACCAATCTTCCTTTGGTCAGGGAGCGACTCATTGGTCTGAAGTATTTGTGTGTAATTGAGCTAATCCATCATTTACTGTGGCTTGCTTTCACACTATGACATTCTTTCTTTCTTTTCTTAAATGATTTTGTTGCATCAGATATTCCCCTGTCAGTTGGAATTGTCGACCCTCGAGTAAACCCCATCTTGCTGAATGCTGCGGAGTTTCTCTGGGACCCAAAGAAACAAACCTCTGTCTCCATTCAGGTTTGTGTCTTTTCCTTCTTCTTCCTTTCTCTGTTTCACTCCATTTCTCCTCCCTCCTCGTTGCCCTTCTCCATTTATCTCCATCTTATTTTCTTCTCCCATCCTTTATCTCCCATTGCTCTTTCTTTCTGCATTAATTTTTCTTTCTGCTGGCGCTCCTTTTGTTTTCGTCTCCTGCCACACAGTCGTTGCATTCCTCTGTTCCATTGGTCTCTATGTCCCTTGGGCAGTATGAGAGGCCAGCAGTTTACTCCTAGTCAGTCTTCTCTTCTAAAATTGCATGATGATTGGATGGTGCATCATGCCAGCCCCACATTCAGTTTCTCCTTTCTTGCTGCCACCCCTGCCGATGTGGCATGGCACAAATTGGTGCCCTAATGCCCCTTGTACAACCCTTTGGAACTCCATGTGGCACCCAATTGAGTTCTCTGTCTCTGAAGCATGACGATGAACCAATTGGCCATCTTGTTCCCTCTTCATAGGCCCACTATCTTAAAGAAAGCTTCCCACAATTGCTTGCTTGACAAAGCGTTTGAGTTTCATTCAAACTGCAATTAATGGATGTGTTTTAATATGTGTGATATATGTGGGTGTAATGCTTCTAAAAGCAAAGTTAAAGAATAGTTTGGATTCCAGCTGAGCCTTTTTATTAGTTACATTATTGGGTATGATGTATTTTCCATTTTCAGTCGGTGCTGCCACACAAGAACAAGAATTGGGCAGATGTAGTGGACAAACCCTCCTTTCTGCACAAGTAGCCAAACTCAAGTCAAAGTTATTCTCTAATTTTACCAATGCAACATCTTCAATATCTCTACCAGCCAGCTTTTCCATTGACATTGCAATGAGAGCCCCAATTAAATAGTGAAAAGCACCATTACTATTCATCAAGTGTCACTCAGACTTACCTCTGTGCCCCAAGTGACTCCAGTTTTACTAAATCTGCTCCTCAGGTTCACTGTATCAGTACAGAATTCACTCCCAGAAAAAATGGCGGAGAGAAGGGGGTCCCTTTCAGAATCCAGATCGACACGTTCAAGATGAGCGAGAACGGAGACTACACTGAGCACCTGCACTCTGCAAGTTGCCAGGTCAAAGTATTTAAGGTACCAAACATTTTCACCACATTTAGAACAGGATGTCACCACAATCCATTCATCAATGTCAAAAAAACATCCACAGCTGGCAACCAACAGTCCACACTTCACAATGGAGCAGGCACTGTGGTTGTTTAGCACTTGGCAACTTAACCTAGTCATTAGATGGGGAACTTAATGAAAAATTGTTGTTATTTATTCTCACCTGTCTGTTCTTTATCAATTCATCAGATCCACTAAAATCCACGGTGGACTTCCCATTTATCAGCTTTATTTGTGTTCCATTTATCAAAGTTCTTGGCTCATTCTGGAGACAACTCAGTGAAGCTGCCTGCATACCAACCTCTCCCCTAACGATACTCCTTTGTAGGAGAATTTGGACAATGAGAGACAATCAATGATTGCAGCAAGACAGGCTCCAGGGATTTTCAGTGTTTACAGCCAGTTAAGTGCTCTTGAAGTGCCGCCTCCCAAAATAAAGGGAACGCAGCGGCCGGTTTGCAGACAGCAGGCTTCCAAGATCAGCACCGAGAGAAAGATCAGAGATATTCTGCTTTTAGTGATATTGCTTGAGGGATCGGAACATAAGAAACTGGAGCGGGAGTTGGCCAGATGGCCCCTCGAGCCTGCTCGGCCATTCAATCAAATCCTGGCGGATCTGATCCGACACACAAAGGAGCCGGAGGAACTCAATGGGTCAGGCAGCATCTATGGAGGGAAATGGACAGTCGACCTATCGGGTTGAGACCCTTCATCAGGACTGGAAAGGAAGCGGGAGAATAGCCAGTATAAAGAGGTGGGGGGGGGGAGGAGCGGAGCAAGACTTGGCGGGTGATAGGTGGATCCAGGTGAGGGAGGCAGGAGAGTGGGAATGACGTAAGAAGCTGGCAGGTGATAGGCGGAAGTGACAAAGGGCTGAAGAAGATGGAATATGATAGGAGAGGAAGGTGGAGCCTGGAATAAAGGGAAGGAGGTGAGGGAGGGGAACCGGTGGGAGGAACGTCGGGGTGGTGGGCAGATGGAGAGGGTGGGGAAGGGGATAGAGACAGGGTGATGGGGGCCAGTTGGATCAGATCTTGTCCTCAGTTCAATTTCCTTGATTCTTCAGTAGTCCAAAAACCTACCTACATCAACTTTGAATATATATAGTGGCTCAGCATCCACAGTGCACTGGAATAGACATTTCCAATGATTTATCACCATTTGCTCAAAGTATTTGCCATCTTAATCGTGGACCCTTATTCAGAATCTATATCCCGGTCCAGATGAAAGGTCTCAACCTAAAACGTCAACTGTCCATCCGTCTCCACAGATGCTGCCTGACCTGCGGGGTTCCTCCAGCATCTTGTTTGCTGTTCCAGATTCCAGTATCTGCAGTCTCTTGTGTCTCCTATATCCCTTGCTTCTAGATTCCCTTTCAAGGGGAAATATTTCTCAATATTTTAATACAAACGATCTCTCATTCTTCTGAATGCCAAGAGTGGACCCATGCTGTTCAGTTATTCTTCATGGCACTCTTTCTTACCTGGAATCAGTCCAGTGAATCTCCTCTTCCCTGCTTCCGAGGCAGGTATACCTGGCATAGAGTTATACAGCACAGAAACAGGCCCCTTGGCCCAACTCATCCATGCCAACCAAGATGCCCATCTAAACTAGTTCCACGCCCACATTTGGCCCAATTCCCTACAAATGTTTCCAATCCATGCATCTGTCCAAATGTGATTTAAATGTCATTATTGTTCCTGCCTCAACCACTTTCTCTGGCAGCTCATTCCATATACGCACCACCCTCTGTGTGAAGAAATTGCCCCTCAGGTTCCTATTAAATCTCTCTTGTCTCACCTTAAACCTATGCCTTGCAGTTCTTGAATTCCCCAAGCCTGGCTCCACAAGAGTCCCAGTGGATCTGTTAGGTCCATCTGAGCTGGCTCAGATCTCAGTTTAAGGACTCATCTGAGAGACAGTGCAGGTCTCCCTCTCATCTCTCTGCCTGGGTTTGTGTTTTGGTGTGGGACTTGAATACAGAATACGAGAGCGTTCTGAACTGACCTAAAGGACTTGGATTGTGGAATGGCCTTGATGGGCTGAATGGCCTCATGTGTAATCAAGTTATAGAATCCCAGAAGGTCCAATCCCAGATTTGCACTGAAGTAACGGCTCTTAGGTATAAAAACTGTAGGACTATATTAGGCCATACTGTGGGAAGGATGTGATTAAGCTTAAGCAGAAAACATTCACAAGTATGATGCCAAGACTGGAGGGCTTGTGTTATAAGAAGAGACAGAATAGGCTGGGACCATTTTTTCTAGAGTGAAGGAGGCTGAGGGGTGATCTTAAAAAGCTTTATAAAATCATGAAGGGCATAGATAACTTTTATCACGGTTTTTCACAGGGTAGGAAAGTCTAAAACTAGAGGGCACATATGAGAGGGGAAAGATTTAGAGAGGACCTGAGAGGCAGGTCTTTCACACAGAGGGCGGTGGGTATACGGAACAAGCTGATGGAGAAAGGGGTAGAGGCTGGTACAGTTACAATGTTTTAAAAGACATTTGGACAGGTTCATCGATAGGAAAGGTTCAGAGGGATGAGGCCAAACGTAGGCAAATGAGACTGGGTCAGGAATACTCCTTGGTTGGCATGGACGAGTTGGGCCAATGGGCCTGTTTCTGTGCTGTATAACTCTATGACTCTAAAACAGAAAATGTTGAATTACCCAGCAGGTCAGGCAGCGAGAAACAAGGGTTAATGTTTCAGGTTGAAATTGCTTGAGTGCCAAATGTTTCCAGCATTTCTTTTTTTTTCATTTTAGATTTCCAACCCTCTTGATATTCTCGAACTGATCTCAGACTTTGTAGAAGGTTTCTGAATCTAGCGACAGTAACCATGGCCAGGAATGCTGGGAAATAAGTCAGCCAAAGTTCCTGCCCCTCATCGCCAAGTGGTGACCTTCACCTGTGGATGAATATTGTGAGGTTGAGTGAGTTTCTCCACTGGTCCACCGGTTTCACAGATAGAGTGGTCACCAGGCTGAGCAGCCAAAGGATACTGTCGCTTCAAGATCAAGGCATCAAATGTTAGGCAGGAACATCCATGATAAAATCATTTCCAACATTAAAGTGCCTCTTAACTTGAACATTTGAACAGGCAGGTTCTGGACAAATAAACGTCACTTTCACAGGCTTTGAATGGAAGTACCCAGTTCGAGTTTAAAGAAAATTGTATTTGTGTAGCACCTGTCGCAACTTCAGGTTGCAATTTACAGCCACTGAAGGGCTTCTTTTTGACAAGTGGGTACTGTAGTAAAGCATGAAGCCCGGCAATCAATTTGTAAATAGCAAACACTTGTAAAGCACAAAATAATAATGACGTGATCACTTATTAAATTCCAGCCCAAAGGTGCTGACAGGAAACTGAAGACCGATAAAGAGAAAATCGAGAAACGTTCCCCACAGGAGAGGTCCAAGTATCAGCCGGCATACGAGGCCACAGTCCTGACTGAGGTAAGGTGGTAGCAGGCATAGGTCCTGGCAAATTTTCCATATACTTGGCATTTCACTCATTGTTCTTTCATTGTTTCACTCAGTGTTCCCCTTGGCCTGACACTTTGTCCTGTTCGAACACAAGCCCAACCAGAAGTCCGAGCTACAGCCCTGCCTCTCCAATCCCATTCAACGGCACTGAGGGGTAAGTTGTCCCTGACCTGGACCCTGTTATTCAATGCACAACAATCGACAGTTCCAATTTGTCAAAATAAAGGTGCCAAATATCGTAATCAAACCCATCCTCTTCAAAGGAATCATGATCTGTCTTTGAAAGTTTAGCGGGTGCTGTTAACAAAGGCAACAATTTCTTCGAATGGAACCTGTTAAGAACAGTGCATCAGCCAACGAGTTGGAGACAGGGTGGGGCATATGTCTGGAATCACAGCAAAAATCTACTGTGCAGTAAAGGAAACAGAATGAAGAAAGGAAGTGCTACAACTTCTACCGATAAGAGCAGGGAAAATTCACCAAAAAACTGGAAGATATTCATATGCCAATTATGTCCTTCAAACCTATCTCAGGTACTTACAACAGTGCAGTCACATCCAAAGTGACTGACACCAGGACATTTTATAAGATAAGATAAGATATATCTTTATTAGTCACATGTACATTGAAACACACAGTGAAATACACCTTTCGCGTGGAATGTTCTGGGGGCAGCCCGCAAGTGTCACCACACTTCCGGTGGCAACATAGCATGCCCACAACTTCCTAACCCCATACATCTTCGGAATGTGGGAGGAAACCAGAGCACCCAGAGGAAACCCACGCAGACACTGAGATAACGTACAAACTCCTTTAGGTTTAACATTTATTCACCAATGTAGCTTCGCTATAAACTGCCCTTTAGAACCATGCACGTATCACACAGGACAAACAACAATCAAAGAACGTGACAGCAAGCAGGACACATTGCCTGGGTTAGATGGACATAGGTGGAGGGTTGCTCGAGACTTATGGAGCGCGGGGTTTGATGATCCCATGGGTGGGTGTGTGCGAAGGTATATTTGTGATAACACAACAGGATTGATTCCTGGGCAACAGTGACCAGAGCAGTGATTATCAGATAATGTTTTCCATCATGTGTATTTTACTCGTATAAGTCCTGCATCCAAGGAGGGTTGAGCTGTGTCTGACGGACGTTTCTTTCGTTGCAGCAGTTGTTCATCCCCCACTCACCAGGGAGACAGGGCTGGACAAAACACAGTGGAGGTCAGTATCTAGTTCCTTATGCTAAGTGTCCCTTCAGACACCAGAACTATGGTTAGCCTACCTCAGAGGACATTGACTCAACAAGGCAGTCTGCGACTGGAGTCACATATGGCTGGATCTGACAAGGAGCAGCAATTTCTTTACTGCAGGTCAATAGAATCATACAACACAGAAACAGGCCCTTCAGTCCACTAAGTCTGTGCCAGCCATCAAGTATCCATTTTACTAATGCAGTACGTGGTCCGTAATGAAAATGCTGAAAGGCCTGGATAGAGTGGACGTGGAGAGGATGTTTCCATCAATGGGAGAGTCCAGGATCCGAGGGCACAGCCTCAGAATAAAGGGACGTCCCTTTAAAACTGTGAAATTTCTTCAGCCAGAGGGTGGTGAATCTGTGGGATTTGTTGCCACAGATGGCTGTGGAGGCCAAGTCATTGGGTGGATTGATAGGCTCTTGATTGGTAAATAGGTTAAGGGATACAGGGAGAAGGCAGGAGAATGGGGTTGAAAAAAATCAACCATGATCGAATTGGTGGAGCAGATTCGATGGCACGAATGGCCTAATTCTGCCCCTATAATCTTATGGTTACGTGAACATTTAGTGACTAACCATCGACATTCATGGTGACCTAACTTGGTGGGATTTCAGTCCATTGACCACTGTAGTCACTTTGCTACAATGAATCCAGCCACTGTACCATGAAGCTCAGAGACGCCTTGCCAGAGCATAAAACCCTAAAATAGAATGAGAGGGTCTCTGACCAACCATTATTTTTCATCAGTTCTTGGGCAAGCTGAATTTATTGTCCATGCTTAATTACCTTTGAGGAGATGGTGGCTCACCACCTTCTTGAACTGCTGCAGTCCTTCCGATGAAGGTGTTCCCACAGTGCTGTTGGAGAGAGAGTTCCAGGATTTAGACCCAATGACACTGAGGGAACAGTGATACGTATCCGGGTTAGGATGATGTTGTCACCTCCAATAACATTAACCAAGAATAGAATGCATTTAAAACTACCATTAATCTGAATGGACTGTGGTAACTTGACAAATATTAAGAAATGCATTTTTCTCAGCTTTCTCTCTCTTTGCAGCATCTGTCACCAACGTTAACAATTCAGGAAACACAGCAGTGGCTTCATCTCCACCGATTCACCACCTTCTGTAAACTGTTTGCTAATTTCTCAGGTAAAACCCCAGTTTTTTCACCAGAGGGTTCAAGGCAATGGATGAGAAAGGGGGGAGGGGAGAGTGGGGGGAGGGAGTGGGGGAGAAAGAGAGAGAGGGGGAGTGAGAAAGAGGGAGAGAGGGAGGGAGAGAGAGAGAGAGAGGGGGAGGGAGAGAGAGAGGGAGAGGGAGGGAGAGAGGGAGGGAGGGAGAGAGAGAGAGAGAGAGAGAGAGAGAGAGAGAGAGAGAGAGAGAGAGAGAGAGAGAGAGAGAGAGAGAGATAAAATTGGGATTGAGATCCAAAATGAAAGTGACCAAGGTGCCAAGGACCAAGTTCCAGTGGGGATTTGGTAGCACCAACCTAACCTGTAAATGTATGAACAATTTCAATACTTCATTATATTACCTATTAATCTACCAGGTGTTATTCCATTTCTGTGTTCAAAATGTTGAAATTCTTTGGGAGATTTAACTACACCAATGTATCCATCCATTAAATGAAGAAAGACCTTTGATAATTTGCTGCATTAAACCTTCTGTGAATCATTCAGATGCTGTGGCTCAAATCACTTTGCAAATGGTGAATATATTGCAACAACAAACAGAACCGAGGGTTTGGATGTCATTTCATCCGTTCTTACATGGGATTTACACCATGTTAACCCACTTTCTGGTGAAAGCTTAGCTCTGTGGATGCTGCTGCCTGATGTGCCCAGCATTTACTGAATTTTTTATAGCAGATGTCCAGTATCTGCAGTGTTTTGATTGTTCTTTAATTTAATGTTTCAAACTTGCCTGGTACTCCTTTCCTAGTAGTTTTTTTTTTGCCTTCTCGAGGTGTCCAGTGACCTTGTAAGAGCATAAGAAATAGGGGCAGGAGTCAGACACACAACTCCACGGGCCTGCTCCACCATTCACGAAGATGTTGGCTCGCCCCCCCTGTTAGAATCCACATTCCCTTGTTGAAGCCACAACTTGCATCCAGCACATTCCAGATCAGGGCTACTCGCCAAGTAAGGACGTGTCACGTCACGCTCGGAGCACTGACCAACCATTTTTTAATCTGTCCTGGAACTGTACACCAGGGCCATCAGGGGCACAGCTGGTGCCTCACAACACCTCAGTGACCCGGGTTGGATCCCGACTCTGGTGCTGTTGGTGGGGAGTTTGCATGTTCTCCTTGTCCACCGATGGCTCCGATTTCCTTCCAGATCCCAAAGACGTGCTGGCTGGTAGGTTAATTAGCCACTGTGAATTATCCCTACTGGGTGGCTGATGGTCCATGTGGACTTGCAGGGCCGAAGGGACTCTTTCCATGCTGACTGAATCGATGACTCTGTGACTGGTAGAATCTGTGGGGGTGGAGTTGAGGGGGGGCGGTTGTGAGCTTCACACAAGCAAGGAATTTCAGTGCACCCTGTGTACGATGATGAAGTAATCTGAATGCAGGGAGAATAGAATGGGCTGCTCTGTGTTTAAGTCTTTAGCTCCATGAGTCTATAACCCCAAGCTGCAACACCCTTACTCTGTACCCATCCAATACATTGTGGAAGGGTAGGAGAATAGAAAGGAAGCTTACTTAACTGGGTTATGTTCATACAACAGCAAGAGTGGAGTCTCACTGGTGTCCCAGTGATATTATTGTTGCTTGCAGCTAAGGTTTAATTGACAGGAGGGCAATGTGATAAGTTAGGCTCTGGTTTACTTCAGCGGCTCCTGATGAAGGCAGTGGGGTTTGCAGAAGCCTGTCGCAGACAGCTGAAGGCAGCGGATGTCAGAATGTCACACCGTCACTGCAAATAAGACAAAGCAGGGCCAGAATATTCCAACTCTCCTGCAATGCAGCATCAGCGTTTGGCTGACAGTGAACGAGACAAGAGGGGATAATGAGAACCAGGAGGCAAAAAGCAGCGAGAGGAAATGCAAAGCAGAACGAGATGGAGAGAACGGGAAACGAAGGAATGAAACGTATGGACATCTGAAGCTGTGATGACTGGAAATGGAAGGAATGTGTGGGGAAGGCGTTGAGGCAGAATTTGTCTGAAGGAAGAATGGAGGGTTATGGGCTGTGTAGGAGGGAAGGGTTAGATTGATCGTGAAGTCGGTTTACATAGATCAGCACATCATTGTAGGCCGAAGGGCCTGTACTGTGAGGTTCTATGTTACAACAGAAATTATAACATAAGAATTGTAAGGCACCAGGCAGGCAAGAATAGTTCTGTAGAGTGAAGAGTGTTACCACCAGACTTAAGGACAGCTTCTATCCCACTGTGATAAGACTATTGAACGGTTCCCTTATATGATGAGATGGACTCTGACCTCACAATCTACCTTGTTGTGACCTTGCACCTTATTGTCTACCTGCAATGCACTTCCTCTGTAGCTGTGACACTTTACTCTGTACTGTTACTGTTTTACCTGTACTACCTCAATGCACTCTGTACTAACTCAATGTAACTGCACTGTGTAATGAATTGACCTGTACAATTGGTACGCAGGACAAATTTTTTACTGTACCTCGGTACAAGTGACAATAATAAACCAATACCAATACTGAGTGCTCCAGCACTGATAGTGAGGATCGTCCAAGGTAGCTGAGCCACCTTTCTCACATCCATCCGCGAAAGCATGGACCCTTCTATTGGCAATGCACCACGTATTTGTTTCCTCACTGAACACTGACCACAGGGTCCACAGTCAGAAAGACCTGGACACTGACAACCGAGTCTCCGTTTGTTCAGGATTTAGAAAAGGGTCCCAGATGTTCAAATCTTGGAGGGGTTTTATTGGGCATGAAGCTTTGTTGAGGTTAAACTATTTGGCATGAGAGAGGAAACTACAATAATAAACCAATACCAATAAGCTTTTAGGAGGGAGTCTTCAGGGTGGAGAAGGTGTGGGGATTCTACTTGAGTTAAGGGAAGATGGTCCTGGGTGAAGGATTACCAAGGTACCATGGAATGTAGAAGATGGAAGCTTTGATCGGTTTTGCATTGAGAGAGCCCTGAGGAACTGAAAACTAAAGTGCATGAAGTAAATCTAGCAGACTCGATGGGCCCAATGGCCTACTTCTGCTCCCTTGCCTTGTCTTGTCTTGTCTTGTCTTGTCTTGTAAATGCAGAAACAAGAACTAACCAGGATTACAGAAACTTGTGTGTACACAGAGTGCAAGATCTAAGAAAGTTTGATCAATGTTGACAGCACTTAGCATTTATATAGCATCTTTAATTTAGCAAGGGATCCCAAGGCATTTCACAGGAGTGGTAAGCAGACAAAATGAGACACAGATTGGGACATATTAAGGAAACGGACCAACAGGTTAGTTTTAAAGACTGTTGGGAGGGAGAAAGGTTTATATGAAGGGATTTGCAAAAATTTGGGACTTGGGATCTGAAGGCATGACTGCCGAGGGCAAAGTAATTGAGGTCAGCCAGAACAAAGGAGCAGTCATATCTGAGAGGTTCACACTGTTGGAGAAGGCTCTGAAGACAGAACAGAAGAACATAAGAAATGAGGAGCAGGAGTAGGCACCTAGTTCTATCATTCATCAAGATCATGGTTGATCTTTTACCCCAGTGCTATTTTCCAGCACTATCACCATATCCCTGGATATCTAGAAACCTATCGATCTCTGTTTTGAATGAACATAATGACTGAGCTTCCTCAGCGGTCTGAGGTAGAGAATTCCAAAGGTTCACCATCCCCTGAGTGAAGAAATTCCTCCTCATCCCAGACTAAATGGCCCACCTCTTCTTCTCAAACTGTGCCCCCTGGTCCTAGACTCCTCAGTGAGGAGAATCATCATCCCTGCATCCAGCCTGTCAAAACCTAAGAACTTTTTAAGTTTTAATGAGATCTCCTCTCATTCTTCCAAGTGCTACAGTCCATACTCCCATTCATTCTCTCCACGTGTAGCAAGCCCCGCAATCCCTGTAAACAGTCTCGTCAACCTTCACTGTCCTCCCTTCATGGCAGGTACACCCTTTTTTAGGTAGGGACACCAAAACTGTGCACAATATTCCAGGTGCTACCTCACAATTGCAATAAGACTCCTTTCTTCCGTAATCGAACCCAGAGGTTAACATACCACAGGTTTCTCCCTACTTGTTCTACAAGTCACATCCTCAAAGAACTCCAGTAGATTAGACAAACATGATTTACCTTTCATACATCCATGTTGACTCTGCTCAATCCCATTATTCTTTTCAAGATGTTTCATTATTACATCCTTCATTATAGATTCCAGTATTTCCCTACCACTGGCGTCGGACGAACAGATTGGTAGCTCCCTGTTTCCCCTCTCCTTCCTTTCTCAAGTAGTGGGCTCACATTCACTACCCTCCAATCCACAGGAACAGTTTCAGAATCTATAGACCTCTGGAAGATGTCTACCGGAGCTTTCACTATCTCCAAAACACCTCCTTTAAAACTCTGCAATGCAGATCACCAGGATTTGGAGGTTTCTCAGCTGTTGACTTGCCCAGCTTCTCCAATTCTAATTGTTGACCAGTTTTTAGCCCCATCAGTTCCTCATTCCTGCTAGACCCTTGATTCTGTAATGTATCCAGCAGGTTTCGTGTGACCTCAATGAAGACAGATGCGACAGAATTGTTTAATTCCTCTGCTATTTTCTTTTCCCCGATGATAAATAAAGAGAGGTGAGGTCACAGAGGTGGAGGGGACTGAGGACAAGATTTTTAACACTGTGTTTTTGCTTAACTGGGAGCCACAGCAGTTCATCAAACACTGAGCTCAGGAATGAGCCAGACATGGTGAATATTATGACTTGAACATTGTGGTTGAATGAGTATTATTGAAGATTATGGTTTTGGAGTTATGGGGGACAGAAGGAAAGAGAAGGTGATTGAAGGAATTAAGTTTGTGTAACACTTTTCATGTCCCGGGAACACATTGGAATAATAATATCTAAACATACCGACCACAGCAGATCTGTGATGTAAAGGGTTAACAGGGGAGAGAGGAGAGTCCTGAAGGATCTCTGGGTTACCAGAAGTAGGAATGAGTCATGGTTTAAGTCACAGCATCATGTTCAGGGTGAAGAGGGTCACTGCTCATTTTGTTTGTCAGTGGAATCTCATCTGTAGTAACACTGCCTTCAACAATCACTCATGGAGGACTATGAGGTGATTGACTCAATCATGACTTTATAAGTGAGCTGCTGGAGGACCTCAGCGGGTCGGGCAGCATCTGTGAAGGGAAACGGACAGTTGATGCTTTGGGTCGAGACTCTTCACTCTGGCTCTCAACCCGAAACGTCGACTGTCCATTTCCCTCCACAGATGCTGCCTGACCCGCTGAGGTCCTCAAGCAGCTCATTTCTTGCTCCAGCTTCCAGCATCTGCAGTCTCTTGTATCTCCGTACTCAGCTACATAAAGAACTAATCTATTGAGCTGGTTTGGAAGGAAGACACCACAAGAAAAAGACGTAGGAACAGGAGTAGGTCACAGGGCCTCTTCAGCCTACCCCGGCATGAAATGCCATGGCTGATCCTTGACCCCAACCCCCCACCGGCCCAATTTCCCTCAACTCCACATCAAGTTCTGTCTAAAAGGTACCTCAGAATTTTGAGAGTTGTACTCTTCTCTGCAATTCCTGGATAATGAACTGACAGAATAGAGGCAAATTGCGTCAGTGCAAAACAAATCACGTATGCAGAAAATTCCAGTTTCCCTGCATTGCAGTGTAACTAACAGTCCTAGAGAAAGACTGAACAGAGGGATAATGAGAACAAGAGTGTGGAAAAAAAGCAAGAGAAAAATTCACAATACAATGACAAAGAGAACTTAAAGATTAATTTTCCAGTCACTGCAGAGACCAACTCTGGAAGAAAGTATGGTTTTTTTTTAGCACTTCTCTTTTTTAATTCTAAATACTTTTAGGAAAAAGGGTCATCTCGGGCAGGTGTTTGGAGAGAGCTCCTGCTAAATAAAATCTGCAGGAATAGATCTGAAGGAAGCTGGGGACTCTGAAGAGACTGGAAGTGGGAGGAAGGAAGTGAAAGGAACAGACGGGGACGAGCACTGGCAAGGAAGAATGTATAAAATAGCCAAAGGGAGACTCATGGAATTGTTGAAGATGTTTGGATGAAACTCAATCCAGATTTATTTTGGAGGAATGAACAGGGAAGGTCCCAGACACAGGTTGTGTTGGCATTGGTTTATTGTTGTCACTTGTACCAAGGTACAGTGAAAAACTTGTCTTGCATACCGATCATACAGATCAATTCATTACACAGTGCAGTTACATTGGGTTAGTACAGAGTGCATTGATGTAGTACAGGTAAAAACAATAACAGTACAGAGTAAAGTGTCACAGCTACAGAAAAAGTGCAGTGCAGGTAGACAATAAGGTGCAAATTCACAACAAGGTAGATTGTAAGGTCAAGACTCCATCTCATCGTATAAGGGAACCGTTCAATAGTCTTATCACAGTGGGATAGAAGCTGTCCTTGAGCCTGGTGGTACGTGCCCTCAGGCTCCTGTATCTTCTGCCTGATGGGAGATGAGAGAAGAGAGAATGTCCCAGGTGGGTGGGGTCTTTGATTATGCTGGCTGCTCCACCAAGACAGCGAGAGGTAAAGACAGAGTCCAAGGAGGGGAGGCTGGTTTCCGTGATGTGCTGAGCTGTGTCCACAACTCTCTGCAGTTTCTTGCGGTCCTGGGCAGAGCAGTTGTCATATCAGGCTGTGATGCATCCAGATAGGGTGCTTTCTATGGTGCGTCGATAAAAGTTGGTGAGTGTCAAAGGGGACATACCGAATTTCTTTTGCTCCCTGAGGAAGTAGAGGCGCTGGAGAACTTTCTTGGCTGTGGTATCCACGTGATTTGACCAGGACAGGCTATTGGTGATGTTCAATCCTAGGAACTTGAAGCTCTCAACCCTCTCGACCTCAGCACCATTGATGTAGACAGGTGCATGTTCACCGCCCCCTTTCCTGAAGTCAACGACCAGCTCTTTTGTTTTGTTGACATTGAGGGAAAGGTTGTTGTCATGGCACAATGTCACTAAGCTGTCCATCTCCTTCCTGTACTCTGACTCATTGTTACTTGAGATACGGCCCACTGCAGCAGTATCATCTGCAAACTTGTAGATGGAGTTAGAGCAGAATCTGGCCACACAGTCATGAGTGTATAGGAAGTAGAGTATAGGGCTGAGGACGCAGCCTTGTGGGGGACCAGTGTGGTTGCTTAGGCTGAGGGATGACCCAGAGTCATAGACTCAAACAGCATGGAAACAGCCCCTCCAGCCCACTTGTCCATGTTGACCAAGGTGCCTACCTGAGCTAGTCCCACCTGCCTACATGCCTCTAAACCTTTCCTATCCATTTACCCGTCCAGACATCTTTTAAGCATTGTAACTGTACCCACATGTACTGCTTTCTCTGGCAGCTCATTCCACATAACCACCACCCTCTGTGTGAAAAACTTGCCCTCATGTCCCTTTGAATTCATTCCCCTCTCACCTTAAACCTATGCCCTCTAGTTTTAGACTCCCCTTCACTGGGTGAATCCTTACACTGGGTAAAAGATTCTAACCATTCGCCTTATCTATGCCTCTCATGAGTTCTACTTGAGTTCATGAGGCAGAGACTCCAGGCAAAGGGAGTCAATTCTCACTGCCTCGGTAAAGCCGCCAACATAATCAGAGACCCCACCCACCCTGGACATTCTCTCTTCTCCCCTCTCCCATCAGGCAGAAGATACAAAAGCCTGAAAGCACGTACCACCAGGCTCAAGGACAGCTTCCATCCCACTGTGATCAGACTATTGGATGGTTCCCTAGTATGATAAGATGGACTCTTGACCTCACAATCAACCTCATTATGACCTTGCACCTTATTGTCTGCTTGCATTGCACTTCCTCTGTAGCTGTGACACTTTACTCTGCACTCTGTTATTGTTTTACCTTGTACTACCTCGATGCACTGTGTAATGAATTGATCTGTACGAACAGTATGTAAGACAAGTTTTTCACTTTACCTCGGTACAAGTGACAATAATAAACCAATTCCAATGCCAATACCATTTAATTGGCCATTGTCACACCAGGCTAGGTAGGAGGATGTGAAATGCCAACCATTATTCAGGAGCAGTGTGAAGTTATCGAGAGATCAGTACCAGCCAGAATGGAATAGCCTGGGACAGCTGCCAGACCAGTAAACACACAAAGACCTGCATTTCCACAGCACCCTTCACATCCCAAAATACCTTACACCCAATTAACGACTTCTAAAGGATACGCACTTTTGTAACGAAGGAAGCATGATAGCCTACTTCAGCCAAGCAAACTGCAGCAGAGTGAAAAACAAAAAAAACTGCAGAAGATGGAAATCTGAGATAAAAACAGAAAATGCTGGAAACACCCAGTAGGGCAGGGAGCATCTGTGGAGAGAGAAAATCAATGAACTTTTCTGGTTCAGGGACCAAAGAGTGATGAGACAAAAGGCAGAGAGTTTATTCCAGTTGGTTGAGAGATAAATGTCATCAGGATTCAGGGGAGAACTCCCCGCTCTTCTTTACAACAGTGTTGTGAGATCTGAGGGAAGCAGACAGGGTTTGGGTTTTGGGGTTATGTCCCTCGAGTGGGATATGCATCCTCAGATATCTGCTGGAGATACCCAGATATCTGCCGGAGACACTACTGACACGGAATGAAATTAATTGGTAGAAGAAGTCAAGGATGCCATTGCCAGAGTTAATTTGCAGTTCTTTGGTTCCTTGGGAATCCTTTGGGAGGAGAGACAGGAACTCAATCTAATGTTATATCTGAAAGACAACATCTCCAGTGGAGAGGTGGGCTGGTGAACAGATCCTTTTCAGAGGAAGAGAGAGCAGCTGGGGCCAGCTGAAAATGAAGAGTCAGAGAATGATACATCACTGAAACAGGCCCTTCAGCCCATCATATCTACACTGACTATCAACCACCCATTTAATTTATCTGACATTAATCCCATCTTGTTCTCTCCACACATTCCCATCATGTATAATTTATGTTAATTTACGTTTATGTTAATTTACGTTTGTCATGTCTGTGATGTACTGTGCTGCTACTACAAAAAGTTAATTTTCATGGCACTTCTACCCTGGGTGTGCATGCCCATGACAATGAACTTGGAACTTGAAACTTGAACCCTGAACCCCACCCCCGCCCCCCCCGAGACCACCACTCATTAGGGGCTACTTATACCGGCCAATTAACCCACTGACCTGCATGTCTTTGAGATGTGGGAGGAAATCCACACAGTCACAGGAAGGATGTGCAAACTCCATACAGACAGCCCCCGAGGTCAGGATTGAACCATCTTTAATTGTTTACTGACAGTTCCATACTTGAACCCACAGGTGCTGATCTACTTAAACTCTCACGTGATGACATCATTCAAATCTGCGGCCCAGCGGATGGAATCAGGCTTTACAATGCGCTGCGGCTGAGGTAAAGCAGCCACGCTGAGCTAGAAGCTCCCGACCCATCAACGAACCCTCACCTCTGTACCATCCTGCACAGTCACCACCCAGGGCACAAGCTAGGTCTTCACCATTCTGGAGCAGTTTGAGAGCACAGATGCGGAGAAGGTGCCTCCCAAGTGGGCGCAGCGAGAACCAGGGACAATAGATCGTAGATAGGTGAAGTGATCCGATTTGGGAATAAAGGCAAATGTTCTCAGTGTGTGGTGAACATGTGAAGCTCACTTCCATGAGGGTGCTGGTGATGAATTTCTTCAGAAGCGTTTCCAGGGGCACCTGGAGATGGGCAGCACAGTGGCACAGCAAGGAGAGCCACTGCCTCATAACGCCAGAGACCTGGGTTCAATCCCGACCTCGGGTGCTGTCTGTGTGGAGTTTGCACGTTCTCCCTGTACTGCGTGGGTTTCCTCTGGGTGCTCCAGTTTCCTCCCAAATCACAAAGACAGGCAGGTTGGTAGGTTAATTAGCCAGTGTAAATTGCCCCCGAGTGGGACAATCTGGAGGCAGTTGATGGGATTGTGGGAAGAATAAAAAACAATGTCGGATTAGTGTAAATTGGCGGTTGGCAGCCAGCACAGATTCAATGGGCTGAAGGGCCTGTTTCTGTGCCTTATAACTCTGTGAACAGACAGTTATGTACTGACAAGCTAACATAAAGGGGGGGGGAAGGAGGCACATTGAACATAAACACTGGCGTTGACCAAATGGCAGCATTCCATACTGCGTGTGGAGCAGCACAGTGGTAAATCACTGGATTAACATCCATGATGGCTGGAACATTGGTGAGCTCGAATCCCAGCACAGGAGCTGGGGAATTCAAGTTGTCAAATGAATCTGAACTAAAACGTGAGCAGTGGTCGAGATGACCATGAAACTGCTGAACCCTCCCTCCATCGCCACAGTTCACTGATCTCATCCTTACTCATATCTGATGACAGACCCACCAATGTCATTGAATCTTAAATAATGGTCCGGAAACTAAGGATAAATTCTGGATTCACATCATGTTAATGAATAAACATAAATATAATTTCCACTGAAAAGCCAAAGACAGTTAACAACCATCTCATTTAATATCGGTGGTCTGTAGCTGGTGATAGTGGTTGAAGATGTGGATCTCTCAAACGCCACACCATTAATAATTCCATGCCTTTAACGTGGAGGGGTTGCAACCCTGTGGGCTCCTTGTCTCGACAGCAGTGAATATAAGGGCAAGGTGGGAGGTTTGCAAACATCTTTTTTCTTAACCCCACATGCAGCAGAGTGACACAGCTGTTGCTGGTGTTCTGTCCCTTTGACCTGCAGTCACTGTTGTAGGAAATGCAGTTAATGCATGAACAGCAAGATCCCACAAACTGAAAAATTGTAACACACAGACAAGTCTGTTTTGCTTTGAAGGGACATTGGTTTTGGCTGGGCCATCCTGAGATAGCACTTTGCAGAAGGTTTTCACCGACTATTCCAGGGAATCTGGCCCTTAAACACTTGAAGGAAAAAAAAGAGTTAAAGCAGACTCCTATTCACAGTTATCAGATATTAACCAAATATTTAAAAAATGGAATGAACTGTTTCAATGGTTTAAAACGAGTTAACTACGTCCCAATGCTGCAGGACTGGTGAACACTTGATCATGAATACTTGGGTAAAGGGTGCCACCTGGTGGCAATGCCCATTCATTGCCGCAGCTGCTTTTTTCTCCAACTCTTGGTTGGCGACCATTTAATGCTTTAGGCAATTAGTTATTTTTATTGTTTAGGTTAAAACACACAAACCAGTTAACATTTCTGATGCAATTTTGAACCCTTAAACTAGACATGAATTTTGGTGTTCTATTTAGCATCTTCTCTGTCCTTTAAAACCATTTAAAACATGAAATCCAGCAACTTGTTGTTTAGAGGCAGGTCATTTATTGTTAAATTGGTTTGTTATTTTCACATGTAATGAGGTACAGTGAAAAACTTTGTCTTGCATGTCATCCATATGGATTATTTCACCAGATCAGTGCATTGAGATAGTACAAGGGAAAAGCAATAACAGAATGCAGAATAAAGTGTCACAGTTACAGAGAAAGTGCAGTACAGGCAGACAATAAGGTGCAAGGCCATAACGAGGAAGATTGAGAGGTCAAGAATCCACCTTATCATATTAGGGAACGATTCAATAGTCTTATAACTGCGGGATAGAAGCTGTCCTTGAACCTGGTGGTTTGTGCTTTCAGGCTTTTATATCTTCTGCCCAGTGGGAGAGGGGAGAAGAGAGAATGTCCGGCGTGGGAGGTGCCTTTGATTATGTTGGCTCCTTTACCAAGGCAGCGGGAAGTGTAGACAGAGTCCATGGAGGGGAGGCTGGTTTTTGTGATGTGTTGAATGGAGTCCCTAACTCTCTGCAGTTTCTTGCCAACAAACAATCCAATTCCCCCACAAATTATTTTCTCCAAATTCCCATCAGTTCTCCAACCCACCGACACTGGGGGCAATTTTACAACGGCCATTTAACCTACTTACGTGTATATCTTTGGGATGTGGGAGGAAACCAGGGCACCTGGAGGAAACACGGGGAACGTGCAAACTCCACACAGACAGCACCGGAGATTAGGATTGAACCTGGGTCGCTGGAGTTGAAAAGCAGCAGCTCTGCCCACTGCCCCATCTCACAGTTAACTCTGAAGATTGCTGTTTCAGCAATGGTGTGAAAGAGGCAAAGTATGTACTTAAACAGTGCTTTTAAGTTAATAAGAAGTCAAGAAACAATTTAACATCAAGGCATATAAATTCAGTTAGATTCCAAGTAGAAATTTTTTAAATAGAGGCAAAAATATAAGAAAGACATATTTATCTGGTGATTTCAAGAATGCAGAATGTCCCAACCCTGCAGTAAATGAACAGCTAATCCTGTCAACATAGGACTCACAACAGCCAATTTGGACACAACAAGGTCCCACAAATAGCAATGTGTTAATGACCAGATAATCTGCAGGTTAATGATTTAATAAATCAAGACTCCTGGGGGAGGGGCGAAAACCTATCCTTCAGTTAGTGCTGTGGGATCTGCATCCACCCCAAGAGGGCAGAAGTCTTTTGATTTAACATCACATCCGGCAGGTGGAACCTTTGACAGTGCAGCACTCCCTTGGTACTGGATTGTTGGTTTAGATTATAAACGTTAGTCCTGCAGTGGGACTTGGACCCTCTGCCTCTGACAGACGGGTCAGATTGGAACGACTCGATGAGGGGCTTCTCTTCAGTAGCAGAGGGAGCTGCTTGTGACAAGATCAGGAAACAATCCCATGATCCTACTGCTTGTGTCCACAGGTCCATTCGACCTCGTCTCACCATTTATATGTGTCAGGAACCACAGCAAGGAAAAGAGCAAGAGAATTCCCAAGACTCTCCCAACACTTCCGTGTGTGGTATGTAGCTGCTCCAACGTCAAAGGGGTATGGTTAGGGACAAAGCTATACTGTCAGTGAGTGATGGCAGGTTGTGTGGGTGGGTGGGAGAGATGGGGCAGGAGCAGAAGATACATCACAATATAACCTTATCTTCTTTAAGGATTGCAACGTCCAAGTTTGCCACAGATCACCAGGGATTGAAGGTTCATTTTCCAGACACTGTAGGCCAGGAGAAATCAACTTGCCTAACAAAATCAAGGTCCTGCAGATGCTGGAAATCTGAAACAAAAAAATAAATGCTGAAAATACTCAGCACGTCAAGCAGCATCTGTGGAGAAGGGAATAGACTTAATATTCCAGGACAATGAAAGCCTGAAACTTGAACTCTGTTTCTCTTTGCAAAGACAGTGCCTGACCTGTCAAGTTTTTCCAGAATTTTCTCTTTCTATTGGCTGATTGTTGAATCAATTGTGAATTTCTTGGAGATGGGAGTACAGTCTTCCTGATGGTCAGGGGTTATCCAGTCAGATAAGGAAGTCCTTCCTCTGTATTAACAGATGAGTTGGCCAGCTGAGGGTGGATGGGAATACAGCCAGCCAGAACTGGAATCCCCACACACCATGTCTGCAGTTCCAGGCATTAGATTCTTGGCCTAACATTAGCGCCCCTCAGGGAGACACAAGAGACTGCAGATGCTGGAATCTGGAGCAGCAGGTCAGGCAGCATCTGTGGGGGGGGAATGGACAGTCGACGTTTCAGGTCGAGACCTTTCATCTGGACTGGAAAGAAAGAGGGGAGATAGCCGGTATAAAAAGGGTGAGGGGGAAGGGGATGAAGCAAGAGCTGGCTGGTGATTGGTGGACCCAGGTTGGGGGGGGGGGGGCTGGTGATAAGCAGATGAGGGAGGGGGGAGAGTATGAATGATGGTAGAAGCTGGGAGGTGATAGGTGGAGGTGCCAAAGGGCTGAAGATGATGGAATCTAATAGGACAGGACGGTGGAGCGTGGGATGAAGGGAGAGAGGTGGGCAGGAGTGTGTGGGTGATGGGTAGATGGAGTGGGCAGGAGAAGGGAAAGACCTAGGGTGATGGGGGCCGGTGGCTTCAGGAGGAGGGAGGAAAAAAAGAAAAGTGGGGGAATTTCTAGGTCCACGTCAGTCAATACACCAGTGGTTTGGTCAGTGATCTTATGTTCACATCTTCAAAGCATAGTGCACTATTCGAGAAGTGCACTGTCCAGAAGTGTAGAGGTGTATAAAATCATAAGGGGCATAGTTAAGGTGAAAGCACACAGTCTATTTCCCAGGACTGGGGAACAAGAACTAGAGGACATAGATTTAAGGTGAGAGGGAAGAGATTTAATAGGAACCGGAGGGTGGCCAATGTATGGAACGAGCTGCCAGAGTAAGTGGTTGAGGCAGGTACATTAATGACATTTAAAACGCACTTGGACAGGTACATGGATAGGAAAGGTTTAGAGGGATATGGGTCAAACACAGAAAAATGGGACGAGCTTACGATGGGCATCTTGGTCAGTATGGACCAGTTGGGCCGAAGGGCCTGTTTCCATGCTGTATGATTCTATGACTAAGTATAACTTCTGTCTGGTTGGCACTTACTGCCACCTTGGAATTTTACTAATGGAAAAAGAAGTAATTTTTCCAAGTGGGTCTTGCTGGGAGCATTTTTTGTGTCTTTTTTTAAATTCAGTTTAAGCTGAAAAATTAAAGCCCCCTAAAGATGTTTAAAGGTGTCTCATCATAAAACCATAGAACAATACAGGCCCTTCGGCCCACCATGTTGTGCCGACCTTCAAACCACACTTAAGACTATCTAACCCCTTCCTCCCATCGAGGGGCACAAACTTAGAGCCAGACCATTCAGGAAGCCAGCTCGTACACAGTGTGGAACGGAAATCTGCAGCTCTCCCCAGAATAAACTGTTGAGGCTGGTAGTCAACTCAAGCTCGACTCACTTTTGATGAGAACGGTTGTTGAAGGCTACAGAAACAAAGCAGGTGATCAGCAAAAGTGGATCTGAAATAAAAACAGCAAGTGCTGGTAACACTCAGCAGGTCAGGCAGCAGCTGTGGAGAGAGAAACAGGTAACGTTTCAGATTGAAGATTCCTCGGAGTGTATATGAATGTTGGGACTGGCTCGAATGTCTGCAAATGATGAAGCAAACCCAGGACAGAAGGGCCTACTCCTGGTCCTGTTTTTTGAAGTTTCTATAATGGAGGAGGACATTACTAGGCACTTGTTATTAAAGTGAAGCCACAGTAATTATGTCAGAATTTGTTCCTTTCCTCATCATGCAACACCTCCATAACATGATTATAAGGTCGGAAATATCCCAGGGTGGAAATGTCGGATACTACAGGACATAGGTTTAAGGTGAGAGGGGCAAAGTTTAAAGGAGATTTGCAAGGCATTTGCTTGTTTATTTTACACGGAGAGCGGTATGTGCTGGCGGGGAGAAGTGGAGGAAGCAGATACGTTAGCATCGTTTCTGCTATTTAGACGCACATGAGCAGACGGGTAATTGAGGGATATGAACCATGGGCAGGCAGATGGCATCAGTTAGATAGGCATCGTGGCTGGCACAGACATGGTGGGCTGAAGGGCCTGTTCCTGTGCTTGGAGTGTTGTGTTTAGTTCTGATTGCCTTATTATAGCAAGGATGTGGAAGCTTTAGAGGGGGTGCAAAGGAGATTTACCAGGATGTTGCCTGGATTGGAGAGCATGTCTTATAGGTTGAGTGAGCTCGGGCTTTTCCCTTTGGAGAGGAGGAGGATGAGAGGTAACTTGATAGAGGTGTACAAGATGATAAGAGGCATAGATCGAGTGGACAGTCAGAGACTTTTTCCCAGTGCAACAATGGCTAACATGAGGGTCCATAATTTTAAGGTGACTGGAGGAAGATATAAGGGGGATGTCAGGGGTAAGTTTTTTTTCACACAGATAGTGGTGGGTGCGTGGAAAGTACTGCCTGCAGAAGTTGTGGGGGAAGATGCATTAGGGATATTTAAGAGACTCTTGGGTAGATACATGAATGATCGAAAAATAGGGGGCTATGTGGGAGGGAAGGGTTAGATAGATCTTAGAGCAGGATAAAATGTCAGCATGACATTGTGGGCCGAAGCGCCTGTACTGTGCTGTGGTGTTCTATGTTCTGGTCTATTATCACAGTCCCATATTGAGAGGGAAGACTTATGGAGAAACGGCGCCTGGAGAAAGTTTGAACGCTCTCAGCCCGTTTCCAAACTCCCTCGGTCTCACAACCACCAAAGGGCTGAGATCCCTCACAATAATAAACAGGAGACATTAATTTTTTCACCATTCGCTTACATGAATCTGGTTACTATAAATGTGAGGTTAATCATGAAGAAAACAGAACGGTGAGGAGGAATTTGCACCTCGTAGTGTTTCTTCTTAAAATGGTAGAAATTAGGCTCCAGTCTAGTTAATGCATGTTTATGTCAGTTGCTAGTTTGGTGGCATTCTCCTGATGGTCTCACTCACTCCTGGCAGTATACAAGGAAATCTACCTGGAGGATTTAACGAAAGCTGAACTAACAAACAAACTGGCAGCCCTGTTTAGCATCCCACCGAACCAGATCCTGCAAATCTACCGACGGGGAGTTGCTGGGATCCACATCCTGGTCGGGGACCAGGTGAGTTGTTGAATATTGACTGATGTGGACCGAGAAATCGTCTCCACAAATAAACTGTGGATGCTCATAATGAGATCCATAATTCCATTCATTTGTAGGACTTCTTTGGAATTCTTTCTGGGATATTGGCATCGCTGGCAAGGTCAGCATTTGTTGCCAATCCCTGACTGCCCCTGAGGAGGTGGTATGAGATACCACTTTGAAATATAAGACCATAAGATATAAGAGCAGAATTAAGCCGTTCCGCCCATCAAGTCTGCTCCGCTATTCAATCATGGCTGATTAACCACTGCTGTCTCTGTGGAACAGACTGTAACGTAGGGGGTTTCCAGGATTTAGATCCCACGACAATGAAGGAACAGAAATGCCCTTCCACATTGATATGGTGTGTGACATAAGACAAGATATCTTTATTAGTCACATATACATCAAAACACACAGTGAAATAAATCTTTTGCGTAGAGTGTTCTGGGGGCAGCCTGCAAGTGTCGCCACGCTTCCAACATAACACGCCCACAACTTCCTAACCCATACGTCTTTGGAACGTGGGAGGAAACCGGAGCACCCGGAGGAAACCCACACAGTCACGGGGAGAACATACAAACTCCTTACAGGCAGCAACCAGAATTGAACCCAGGCCGATGGTGTTGTGAAGCGTTACGCTAACCGCTACACTACTGTGCCTGCCCTGGAAGGGGAACCTGCAGGTGACGACATTGCCTTGTACCTGCTGCATTGTCTAAAGTGACCAGAGAACAGCAGGCAGGTGATCTCATATTTTACTTCTGTTTTACAGATGATTCAGAACCTTCCAGATGAATCCAGTTTCATAATTAACTCACTGAAAGGTAAATGCTCTAAGGTCTACATTGGATTAATGAGACCAGCTCACACTGACAGAGGACACAAGCAGGATTGCATCCCACAATAGTCACAGTGGGTATCTGAAGGTTTATAATAGCATAGTGGTCAAGTTAATGAATGAGCATTCCGGTTACCTCCAGGTGGGGAATGGAGGGCATGCCAGAGGGGGAGAGCAATCATTTATAATCCTCTAATATAGAAAGCAACCCAACATAACCCAGTGGAGACACAAGAGACTGCAGGTGCTGGAAGCTGGAACAACAATCGGCTGGAGGAACTCAGTGGGTTGTGCAGCGTCTGTGGGAGGTTTGCTCTGATGCAGGGTTTTGACCTGAAACGTTGACAATTCTTTTCCTCCCACATAGAACACTACAGCACAGTACAGGCCCTTCGGCCCACAAAGTTGTGCCAACATTTTATCCTGCTCTGAGATCTATCTAACCCTTCCCTCCCACATCACGCCCCCCACCCCATTTCTCTATCATTCATGTGTCGATCTAAGAGTCTCTTAAATGTCCCTAATGTGTCTGCTCCCACAACCTCTGCAGGCAGTGCGTTCCACGCACCCACCACTCTCTGTGTAAAAAACTTACCCTGACATCCCCCTTATAACTTCCTCCAATCACCTTAAAATTATGTCCCCTCGTGTTAGCCATTGTCGCCCTGGGAAAAAGTCTCTGACTGTCCACTCGATCTACGCCTCTTATCATCTTGTACACCTCTATCAAATCACCTCTCATCCTCCTTCTCTCCAAAGAGAAAAGCATCACAGATGCTGCTCGACCTGCTGAGTTCCTCCAACAGATTGTTTCTTGCTCCAACATAACCCAGTCTGCATTGGGTCATTCAGGAACTGAATTCTAATTTTCTAAGAGCCTTTATGTTTCCCTTACAGTGGACAGCCTGGGTGGATACTACATGATATTAAAATAGGAGTTTTATATCTGAAACTGAAACCAATGCAGTGAACATCTGGAGCAGCGATCAATCCTGTGAGACTCATTGCACTTTCCGGTATTGCAAACCAGTGCCTCCTCCTGAACAGAGCACTGATTAGTACAGAATGATTCACCTCGAACAATGTTTGAGACACAAGTCTGTGCTTACTGAAACCTTGGGTTCTTCCAAAATGAGTTTTTAAACCCTTCAATGAACACAAGACCAAACACTTAGATCAACTACATAAAACTATTGGTTTTCCAGCAGCTACATGCGGCTATTTTTGTTTCCATGCACTGTTTTAATTACATTGAGGACATTCCCACATGAATGGGAGTTCTTCTAACTAGATATTGGAATGGAACCATTTCAGCACTCAAGACCAGATAACACCTCTGTTCTACAACACCTTCTGGTGACACATCAGCCTCCATCTGCCCTTTTCTCCTGTGCATACATTTGTGATCTGAATTTAGCAGGGCACTGCTAACCAGGCTCAATAATGATGCATCAAACTTTTCTGAAGGAGGGAAACAAATCCAACAATGCAAGACCAAAGTGAGATAAACAAGAATATTAACATTAACAGCCTTGAATATATGCTGGGTCCATGTTAAAAGGGTAGGGGAACCAAAGTTCAGTTCCACTGCCTGCTATCTATATTCTCTCATAGGTTTTACTGTTATACAGAAACCATGCAAGAGCTCAACTAGTTTCCAATATTAACGTCAATATAACCCCTTGCAGATGCTTTCCTTTTAATCATTGTAAAATGTTTTATACAAGCAATGTGAAATGGCAGTTTTTTTTTACATGTACTTAAAATATAAATAAAGCGAGTCCACGTCAGGTGGTCTGACTTTATTGACAACTGGATTTGCAGAGTCTCTGTCAGATTGCTCAGGGTTGAAATGATTAACAAACGCCGAGAGACTCCCACTCTGCTTTCTCTCCAGCCCAGCTCCCTCACTTACCTTCCACTATCTTTACAAAAGCAGGCCAGTTTATGGTGGAGCTTTATGAAGCTCTGGTTAGGTGACATCTAAAGTATTGCATCCATTCCTGGTCACCACAGTTTAGGAAGGAGGTGAAGATCTTTGAGAGGAAATTTACTGGAATGGTCTCAGAGATTTCAGCAGCAAGGTTACATTGGAGCAGCTCAGGTTGTTCTCCCTGCAGTGAAGGTTGAGCAGAAATCTGTTGGAAATTCACAAGATTATGGCAGGTTTAGATAAGCTGGATAAAGCAAAATGGTTCCCATTAACAGATGATACAAGACCAAGGGACACAGAGTTAAGACTTTGGGCAAGAGACACTGGATGTGAAGTTTGTGAGGAAGAATGTTTTTTTTATATACAGTAATGACCTGGATCTCACTCCCTACAAAAGGTGGTGAAAATGGAGGGAATGCTTTCAAAAGGAAATTAGATACAGATTGAGAGAACTAAACCAGCAGAATTACAGGGATGGAGTGAGGAATGGGACTGACTGGATTGGATTGTTCTACCAGGAGCCTGCATGGACTCAGTGGGCTGCATGGCCTCATTCTGTGCTGTTAATACTCTATGAACCTTGTTCATATAACAGAATTCCATTGGGCCACCAGCTATTTGCTAATTCATCCAATTGCCAATATCAAACATGTAAGCTTGGCTGATAAATACTAGCAGTCTAACCGATGGACTGTATTCAATAGTGTTCTCACTGAATGACTGTTCATTTGATTTTCCATTGTTAAGTGGAAATCTCAGCTCAATTTTCTTCCAGTTGGACTGTGAAGATTTCCAGCACTCAACTCCCTTTACTGTGATTCACCAATCATAAACCAAAGCTCAGATCATCTAAGCAATACAGCTCAACAATGTGTGACTGATCTCCCTCTACCCTCCCCTATCTGACATGTCCACTAGTCCAAAATACACATATCCATCCCTGAAGACCTGGTGTGGGAAATCCATAAACAATAAACAAAAGACTTTTACTAATAAAAATAGGAGCAGGGGAACTTGGCAAAGAGTGAATAAACCATTGAAGAATTCAGAAGTGCAAGGTCCTTGGGAATTTTATCTTGCATTATATCCTAAAACCTAAGAATATTAAACATAGGCTGTACAAGAACTTGATGCCACTGCACTTGAAGTACAATGTTAAGTTTGGTTTCCCCATACATTTCCAGGATTAGAATACCTTGGAGAAGAATGGAGTACCACCAGACTAACACACAAGAATTCTCATGTACGCTACAGCCATTAAATTAACGTTAGATGAGCTGCGAATAAGATTTTTAAGCAAACAATTTTCCATTTTATAACATTAACATTGTAAAGTTTCACAAATATCATAGCGATCAAGTTGTACAGCACAGAACCAGGCCTTTTGGCCTACCATGTCCCCACATTGCGCCGATCTGCACTGATCTCATTTCCCTGCACTATGTTTGTAGCCTCCTATGCTTTGGTGATTCAAGTACTTGTCTAGACGCTTCTTAAATGTCATGGGAGTGTCTGCCTCCACCACCCCCTCAGGCAGTGCGTTCCAGACTTCAAGCACCCTTTGTGTGAAAATTTTCCCTTAACCCCCCCCTAAACCTTCCACTTCTCACCTTAAACCTGTACCTTGTCTTAGACACACCACCCATGGGGAAAAAGATTTTTACTATCTACTCTCTCTATCTACTTCATGATTTTGTATACCTCTATCAGGTCACCTCTCCAGGGTAAATAAACACAGCCTATCTGGTATCACCCTGTAACTGAAATCCTCCAACCCACTCTCTCCAGTACAATCATTTCTTTTCTATAGTGCAGTAACCAGAACTGTGCTCAGTACTCCAGCTAATTTGAAACTGACCACATAAATGTTTTATCATAATTTGATCAAAGTCATAATTTTATCAAAATCATAATTTGATCAAAGAGAAAGCCCCGAGGAACATGGGAGGAGGTAGAGATGGAAAAGTGAAGCATGACTCTCAACAGTGCAGCAATTAAAGTCAAGGAGGTGCGAGAGGCCAGAATTATGCTCAGTGACTTCAAAGGGTTCTGGAAGGAAGCTTTCATATCTAGGGAGGGGCTAGAACATGAAAGGTTAAGAGAATAAGGTTTAGAATTTTAAAAGAAGGCTTTGCTGGATCAGCGCCATGTCATAGAAACATAGAAAACCTACAGCACAATTCAGACCCTTTGGCCCACAAAGCTGTGCCGAACATGTCCCTACCCTAGAAATTACTAGGCTTACCCATAGCTGTCTATTTCTCTCAGCTCCATGTACCTATCCAACAGTCTCTTAAAAGACCCTATCTTAAAAGACCCTATCATATCCGCCTCCACCACCGTTGCCGGCAGCCCGTTCCATGCACTCACCACTCTGATGAATAAAAAACTTAACCCTGACATCTCCTCTATATCTACTCCCCAGCACCTTAAACCTATATCCTCTTGTGGCCACCATTTCAGCCCTGGGGAAAAGCCTCTGACTCAGAACATGAGGATGATTGGCAGTCCCCATCTGCTGTGAGTTGGGATATCAGCAGAGTTTTGAACAAGATCATTGGAAAGCAGAATACTTCAGGTTGGAGATCGGAAATAAAATCGGAAACAAAATCGGAAACTGCCGGGAATGTTCAGCAGGTCAGGCAGCTTCTGTACAAAGAGAAACAAAGTTAAAGTTTCAGGTCAAATGACCCTCCATCAGAGCTAGGAGAAGTTAGATCATAGACAGCAGAGGAGGATGGAGAGAACAAAGGGAATGTGTATGATAGGATGGAGATCAGGAGACAGGGAATTATTATTTTTTTTTGTTTACAGCATGGTAACAGGCCCTTCTGGCCCAACGAGTCCACGCCGCCTATTTTAAACCCATATTAACCCTGCCCTAGGTCTTTGGAATGTGGTGGGGGGGGGGGGGGGTGGAGGAGATCCGGAGCACCTGGAGGAAACCCACGCAGACACAGGAGAATGTACAAACTCCTTACAGACAGCAACGGGAATTGAACCCCGATTGCTGGCGCTGTAATAGCATTGCGCTAACCGCTGTGCTACCGTGCAGTGATGGTGCTGCTGGCTGACAGAACATGGGGGAGGCATGAGTGAATGGAAATCCCATCTCAAGAGACTTCTGGGTGTAAAGGGATCAAAGGATATGGGGAAGGTGCAGGCAAACATTGAGGTAGAAGATTAGCTGCAATTTTGTAACTGGCAGAAAAAGCTTAAAGGGCCAGATTGTCACTACTCTGATTTCATATATTTTTATATTTCAAGTAAAAACAAAGAGTAAATTACAAGGCAGTGTGAAGTGGGAGGTTGTTCATTAGTTAGAGGCTCCCTGAGGGTTGCAGAATATCCCCAGAGTTTTATTTTCTCCCCACCAACTTATTTTGAATCACATGCCACACAGACATCATAGGGAGTGCCAGCATTTAATGCCCATCTGTAGTTGCTTAGGATTGTGTTGGTGAACCACTTTCTTGGAACACTGAATCCCTTTTGCAGAAGGTACTCCCGATGTTGACAGGGAGTCAGCTCTTTGGGCCACTTCAGTTCTGAGTCCACTAGAATGAAGTGAAGCTGGAGTCACATAAGCCAGGCAAGGTGAAGACAGCAGTATTTTTTCCCTAAAAAGGGACATCAGTGCAAAAGATGGCTTCTATACAAGAATGCCTCTCTCAGCATTCAGATGAATGGTTGTGTTACAGAGGTAGAGAGTCTGCAGAAGGACTTGATAGTGGGCAAAGTGGCAGATAGAATACAGCATAGAGAAGTGTGGGGTTATGCACTTTAGTAGAAAGAATAAAGGCATGGACTATTTTCTAAATGGGGAGAGAATTCAGAAATTAGGTGCAAAGGGACTTGGGAGTCCTAGTTCAGAATTCCCTTAAGGTTAAATTGCGGGTTGAGTTGGTAGTAAGGAAGGCAAATGCAATGTTAGCATTCATTTTGAGAGAACTAGAATACAAAAGCAAGAATGTATCACTGAGGTCTTTGGTCAGACTGCATTTGGAATATCGTGAGCAATTTTGGACCCTGTATCTAAGGAAGGATGTGCTGGCCCTGGAGAGGGTCCAGAGGTGGATCACAAGAATGATCCCAGGAATGAAAGGCTTGATGTATGAGGAGCATTTGATTGCTCTGGGCCTGTACTCGATGGAGTTCAGAGGATGAGGGGGAGGAATCTCATTGAAACCTCCCGAATACTGAAAGGCCTGGATAGAGTGGCTGTGGAGAGGACGTTTCCATCAGGAGAGTCTAGGATCTGAGGGCACAGCCACAGAATAAAGGGACATCCCTTTAAAACTGAGATGAGGAGGATAGTCAGAGCGTGGTGAATCTGTGGAATTTGTTGCTACAGAGGGCTGTGGGGGCCAAGTCATTGGGTGAATTTAAGGCAGAGGTTGATAGGTTCTTGATTGGTAAGGCAGGGGTGGGGGGTGGGGGATGGTGTTAAAAGGTTACAGGGAGAAGGCAGGAGAATGGGGTTGATCAAAAAAAAAATCAGCCATGATTGAATGGCAGAGCATACTTGATGGGCCAAATGGCCTCATTCTGCTCCTATATCTTAGGGTCAATGGTTTTACCATAACAAGGACTAAATGATTCCAGAAGTTTTGCCTTCCTGATTCAATGATATAAAAGTTGATCATACTTGTTAACCTATGGTTATAAGCTACCAATCTAGTTGCTGTGTAGGTATTCCAAAACCCCTGCCTATGCAAGTTAGTGACATTATTTACAGTTCCAGCAAGTTAATTGTCTGTGGTGGTTTGGCAGTTCTGCAAAGTTCTACATCGTTCCCAGTTCTTTCTTTGCTCCAGATTTGGGGGCCTTCCCAAACAGGAGTCACTCTTCTACTGGCTTCTTTAGGAACAAACCCTTCAACAAAGAAATGTGGAAGTTGCTGGAAACAATCAGCAGGTCAGGCAGCAATGGTGGAAAAAGAAGCAGAGGTAAGGCTTCAAATCAAAGATCTTTCATTCAGAACTGGGAAGGAGAGAAACCAAGATAGTTTTAAGTTGGAGAGTGAGGTAGGGATATAGGGCGAAGCAAATATCTGACAAGGATTGCTGTGGGGATAAGCTGTAGATGAAGTCATCCGGTTAATGAGGACAGAGTGAGAGAACACAAAGT
This sequence comes from Pristis pectinata, assembly GCF_009764475.1. Classification (NCBI taxonomy): domain Eukaryota; kingdom Metazoa; phylum Chordata; class Chondrichthyes; order Rhinopristiformes; family Pristidae; genus Pristis; species Pristis pectinata. The sequence continues at coordinate 7,582,037 of NC_067429.1, forward strand.
GAAAGCTGTGAAATGCAGAGCTGCAGGAAATGCCTGACAATGCTAATGGAGAGAGAACAATTGAGCCAATATTACAGACTGGTGACACAGAGCAGCACTGGCCAGTTCTGATACAAACAGAGAAAGTGGATTACCTGAGATTGTAGAATTCGATAGAGTCTGGAAGATGAGATACTGTTCCTCAATCGTGCAATGTTTCAGCCCATTCTTGCCTCCCAACTTATCTCTTCATAGCTTTCCCCCATCTTTTCCTCCTAGTCCAGTCCCTTCCTACTTACCTCTGAATGCCCTCCACCATTTGACTTCTCAATTCGCTGGTCTCAAAATTTCATTACATTTGCTACCAATCTCCACCTACTTTCACTTTCATCTCTGTCCATCTGTCTCTTCACTCGTTCAGAATCTGTTTCTCCATCTCAGGGACAGGTTAGCAACAACAATCCATTACAAGACCACAATCTTTCCTAGCTATCTCGACTAGACTTCCTCCCATCCTGCTCCTGTAAGGACTTGATTCCGTTCTCCCACTTATTCTGCACTGATGATAAGACTTATCACATAAGTGCCTGAGATGTTGTCTTCCTGAATTACATCTCCACCTTTTCTACAGTCTGTAGAGCTCTTTACAGCATTTCATCTAATTCTCACACCTGTTCCCAGCCTCTCTTCTAGACAGATCAAGAGTAGAGATCCCCTGCTCCTCATCTTTGCATTTAATCATCCGTCACAACTTCCACCAACCACAGAGCCACAAGAGATGCTGTGATGCTGGAATCTGGAGCAACGCACACAAAATGCCTTCATCCTTTCCAGTCCTAAGGCGGCTCTCAGCCCGAAACGTCGACTGTTTATTTCCCTCCACAGATGCTGGCTGACCTGCTGAGTTCCTCCAGCATTTTGTGTGCGTTCCACCAACCACATGAAGGGTTTCAACCCAAAACGTTGACTATTTCCCACAGATGTTTCCTGATCTCCCAGGCACGGTAGTGTAGCGGTTAGCATAACGCTTTACAGCACCAGCAACCCGGGTTCAATTCCGGCCACTGTAAGGAGTTTGTACGTTCTCCCCGTGTCTGCATGGGTTTCCTCTGGGTGCTCCAGTTTCCTCCCACTTTCTAAAGATGTACAGGTTAGGAAGTTGGATCATGCTATGATGGCGCCGGAAGCGTGGTGACACTTGTGAGCTGCCCCCAGAACACCCTACGCAAAAGATGCATTTCACTGTGTTTTGATGTACATGTGACTAATAAAGATATCTTATCTTGATCCGCTGAGTTCCTTCAGCATTTTTTTGTTGCTCCATATTCCAGCTCCTGCAGTCTGTGTCTCCACCAACTTCAATGAGATTCCACCTCCAGACACATCTTCCTATCCCCTCTCCTTCTAGTGTTCCAACTGGACCCCTGCCTTCATGATCCCCTGGTCCACTCTTCTGTCCCACTAACAAATCCCAATTCTCACAGCGCTTTCCCATGTAACAGCATGAGATGCAACGCTCATCTCTTTCCACCATCTAGTGACCCAAATTGTCCTTCCAGGTGAAGCAGCAATTCCCTTGCACTCCTTCCAATCTAATTTACTGCATTCAGTGTTCACAATGTGGTCTCCTCTGCAATGGAGAAAGCAAAACACAGATCCAGTGATGGCTTTGCAAAGCACCGGTATTCAGTCCGCAGGAGTGACTGAGCTTCCTGTTGTCTGCCTTGTTAATTTGCCATCCCATTCTCACTCTGACCATTTACAAGGCCAACAAGGTACAACATAAGCTTGAGGAACAGACCTCATCTTCCTTCTGGACACGTTGCAGCCTTCTGCACCCTATATTGAATTTATCTGTATCAGAACTAGCCAGCTCTGCTGTAGAGGTATCCATCTGTAATACATTCCTCACTTCATTAGAACCACTTAATCTGCTGCAACTTGCAGTTTATACATTCCTTTATGTGGTCTAACAGCCATCATTTTATAGCTATTATGTTGCTTTGGCCAAGCTCTAATTACCATCATTAATCAAACAGCCATCTATAGCTTATCCCTGCAGTAGGACAGGTATCATCCTTTCAAAGAAATCCCCTTTGTTCTATCCATCTCTTTCCCACATCCATGCAGACCTTTATGCCCAGCTCCATTTATCTCATTTGCTCACACTAGGTCTGCATCTGTCTATGCCTTGCCTATTTAAGTGTTGTCTAAATGTCCCTTTAAGGTAGTGACTGCATCCAACTCCACCATCTCCTCTGGCAGCGAGTTCCACATACCAAGAGTGTGAAAAACAAACTTTCCCCTCAAATCCCTTTTGAAACTCCTTCATCTTGCCTTAAATCCTCATTTTTGTTACTACTACATGGGGAAAAAAGATTCTGACCATTTACCCTAGGCACACTTCTTATGATTTAATATGCTTCTATATCAGATCACCCTTTAGCCTCTTTGCCTCCAGGAAAAACAAACCCAGCCTATCCAATCTCTCCCCATAACCAAAATCCTCCAATCCAGGCAACATCCTGCTGAATCTCCTCTGCACCCTCTCCAGCACAACCTTGTAGTGTGGCAACCAGAACTACAGACAATACTCCAAGTGTGGTCTAACCAGAGTTTTGTAAAGTTGCAAAATAACCTCCCGATTTTTATATTTTATGCTCGAACCTATAAAAAGCAAGCATGTCATATGCTCTCTTCAACACCCTATCTACCAGTGATGCCACTTTCGGAATACAATGAACTTGAACCCCAAGGTCCCTCCGTTCATCAACATTACTTAGACCCTACCATTTAGTATATGCCCTACCCCCATTTGACTTCCCAGAATGCATTACCTTGCACTCGTTGGGATTAAATTCCATCTGCCAATGCACCTCTCAACTTTCCTTCTGATCTATATCCTACTGCAGCCTTAGGCAACCTTCATCACTACCCACACCACCAACTTTCATGGCGTCTGCAGACTTACCAATCATACCTGCTATATTTACATCCAAGTCATTCTACATACACATCCATCCAACTTGCTTTCCCTTTCTCAGTTCTGATGAAGGGTCTTCAGCCTTGAAAATTAACTCCATTTTTGTTTGTGCAGACGTTGCTCAACCTACTGCGCATTTCCAGCAATGCTATTTCAGATTTGCAGCATCTGCAGTTTTTTTCCCCTCTTGCCAACAAACAATCTCTGTAGCTCTAGTGCCTCTTGATGTCTGCCAATGCACTACAAGTGAAAGATTAAATACTGGGTAAGAGCTGGAGAAAACATTTGGCTTTTAGGAAAAGAGCTGCAGACACTACCCTCCTGAAGGTAGAGAGGAAGCAAATCAATGAAGAGAGAATAGGCATTGTGGAGGAACATGGAAGGAATGGTTCAGTTGAAAGCAGAACTGTTAACTCTGGCTTGAGGCCCAGCAGAGATCAGTAAATGCATGTACAAATCAAATTCACCGTTCTGTTTCTAGTCACTTTTCTGGTGAAGAATGCCAGTGGAAAGATACAGAATACACTTCCCAGCTTTGTTATTCAATGTCAAGGCAGTCAACAGCAATCTGCTCCTGGGCCAAATTTTTTCCATACCAATAGTTCCAACAGCACCCTGGCTGCTCAAGCAGTTATTTTGGTCTACACCACATCCCTATCAGGAACTGTGTTAAGACCACAGAACCTAAAGGTCATAGAACAAAAGGTCACCATTCTGTCCACCAACTCTCCCTCTGCTGATTCTTGACCCTTACACCAATGGGAATAGTTTCTCTCTATTTGGGCTCTTCATGAAGTCCAAAGGGGTTGAGAGAGATCCGAACAGATCTAAACATAATACATACATAATGGAGGTTATGAATTTTGCGTCTCTGGCGTCTAAGTGTTCTCTGTTTCAACACTTTGCATCTTGTTCAGGATTATTGCTCTAAGCAGCAGAAATACTTTATCTTCAAGCTCTTCAAACGACTGATGCCAAGATTGGAAAACCAAATTCTTGCCTTTTATTCTTTAAACCCAAAGAATTAGTCAATTATTATATTGCTACTAAGTCAAAAAGATTTTTTCCCGAAAAAGAAACAGAGGCACGGTAAAGGAAATACTTCACTATTTAATACATTGGCATTATATTATGAACACTCAGTGTTTGAGAATATTAGCACAGATTACAATATAATTGGAATACAGTATGTACAACACAGGTTTATATATAATATATATAGGGATTTAACAAGATTTCAACCTATTTATCAAATGTAACATTTAAATGTAACACATTGTTTTAAAGCTGAAACACAAATTGTCAGATTATTTCTCATTGGTAAGGCCTAAATAGACTCTACTGCAGTGACCCAATCCCTCTTGGTATTGAGAAATGAAACAGCTATCTGCCTTCATTTCATTTTAGTGGTTGAAATTTGATGAAATACAAAAAGACAAAAACAAAAGGGAGTAAAATTCAAATCTGCTGTTCAGAAAATTACACATGGAAATGATCAGATTTCAAAATTAGCAGACTTTAAAATCACAGGTTTACTTTGGCAGCCAATCCATGGATGGTCCACCAGGCACATCCTCACACACCACACAGAAGGAGGGGCCTTATGATCTCACTCAGTTTAGCAATAGGGAATGATCTTTCAACATCACCTTGCTACAGGCCCCAGTGTAAGCCTGCGCTGGACCTGGTTTGTCTGCAGCTCATTTAATTCTCATTTCATTGAGGAACAAACACATTAAAAACAATTGAGAGGATAGTTCTACACATTTACATATGCTCCAACCACTGACATCACTGAAGTGCAGCATCCCCTCCTCAAGACAGTGGTATTGGGACTAAAATGTGTCAGGAATCATGTCCTCAATAACTAATCACTTCAATCCCTCACATAATTTATAAACAGAATAATCCTGATGATTGACAATTTAAGGCCGCACATCACCCTATAGATTTTTTTGGGATTTTTCTTCCTTTTTACAAAATATGTACATTCTTAAAATGATTTTTTTTTCAAGTAGCTTTTACCTTGCATAAATAAAATGAACTGCACTGTTTCATTAGACATATTAAAACAATCAATGCTTTAGCTCCTTAGATTATGCAGGAGCTGCAAAAACGTGATCATTTTTCTTCTGATCAGATTAACACTTTCATCCTCTTTGCATTATCAAATTTGCTTGTTACTGCACTCGATACCTCTTGTTAAGCTTGTACCAGAGTTGAGGTTTGCCTATATCTGCATGTGTACTGACAGAAGCCTTAAATTTATAATCTTAAATTTGACTTCCATTTGTTCATGCGCCCCACCCAACATGCCAAAAAGATTCAAGTCCTGCTGGATTACTAAGTGGCCATTTTGCCTCTGCAGGTTAGTGGCGACCTCTCACAATCAAACTCAATTCTTTTACGTAACATCTAGTTTTGTTTTTTTTTGGTTATTTATGGTGGGGGGTAAATGAGTGCTGGAGAAAAGGAACAAAACTAGTTTATTCCATTGAACACGAGAATTGGAAACTTAAAGCAACCAAGAACCTAGACAGGGATCAATCATACCTTTAGAATCACAAGCTAAAAGATTTTTTCATGGCAGCAGCATTGACTGCTTATGCTTGTGATGGCCCCAATCAACATTACAGTGCTTTTCTCATTAATCCAGTTTTAATTTCATTTGAAAATTGAGATATTTTTTGTATCAATTTGTTCACTTCAAATATCCCAACAACTGAAAAAGTTTGAAGTGGATTTAAAAAAAATCAGTAAATGCTTACATTTTCCACACAATATCTAAAAAAAATTCATATTTTAAGTTGCACACAGAGTTGCAGTCATCGTGCAGAATACATTAACTTTAGATTTTGCTTTAAGTAGGCTCCAAAACAAACGTACTAGTTATTTCAAAAAAATGGAAGTGAACTATACTCTTTGTTAAGTGGTTTGCACTCTCTCAAATCAGGCCAACCATCCCCCACTTCCGAAATAACTTGGCCTGAGCTTAAAATGTCTAACCTTCAAATGCCCTAAAGATGAACGCCAAGCCATCACCCCAAAGAAGATCACTACCATGCTGAATACAGGGTATACTGGACAACTGAGATTTAACACAAACATTCAACTGGTTGAAGACCAGGACTAAAATCAACTCAGTAGCTTGGACTAATTTGTGTAACTTCAACTGTGAGCAAATGTGTATCCTGCATAAAGTGCAGTACAGGCAAATCACAATTAAGAACTGCTACATTAACTTGATACTATACTTTATCAGTCCTATCAGCAGAGCACTCTGCTGTATCAATGCAATGTTGCATATTATGTTCTGATACAGTGATCAGAAAGTTGTCAAATTAACACTGAACTGAAAAGATCATTTTTAAAAAATGTACTTCAAGTCTTGCAAAGTGTGCAAGCCATAATGTTCACACAGCTATGCAAAAAAGCTTTATCAGATGAGAGGGTACATGGAAGCTGTTCTATAATACTTTGTAACCCACCACAAGGCCACTTCACCCAAACTCTCCAGTTCTGCAACTATTTTTACCAACACGACAAAACAAAATGGGATAAAAGCTTTGGATTGCCATTTTTCAACAATTCCATATAATTATTCACCTTTTCTTTGTTTACCTTTGCTTGTTCTTAAACAAGAGCAGCAGCTCACAATGCTGAAGCTACATTACCACTGGAGGACAGAAACTCCCTTCACAAAAACGTGGCACACTATAACCATTTTAATTAAAAGATTATATAGATTGCCACTTCACATACGGAGATACAGGGGTGGCAGCAGAGTGGTCATGTTACTACATTAGTAATCCAGAGGCATAGACTAATGCTCTGAGAGGAGTTCAAATCTCTCACCACAGCAGCTAGGAAATTTAAACTTACTAGAAGCTGTCAGTAGTGATTGTCATAAAGTTCCAGCTTGGTTAAAAAAACTCAAACTAGCCTGTTTGTGACTCCATGACCACAACAACGGAGTTTATTCTCAGCTACTTCTGTGATGTCCAAAACAAGCAAACTTTGTCACAAAAATGCTATCAACAAAACAGCCCACTACTGCACTCAGTGAAATTCAGGATGAACAATAAACTCTGACCTTGCTGACAATACCCACATCCTATGTGCAGACACAGAAACTAGAAATGCAACATCCTAAAGTGCACAGAAAAAAAATAACCTTTTGGAATCAGGATCCACTGCAGCCTGCCAGAGAACCCACAGAGACAGCGAGCTGCACTGATGGGTTATGATACTGTTAACACACATGCATCTAAGCCAGGCAAATGCTGGCATTCACAGTGCAGGTCCTGCATTAGTACCAACGCAACTGTATCATATTAATATGCCATATGACAACTGGAAAACTACCTCTTCTACCAAAGTTGTGTTTTAAATTGCCAATATCCAAATCTTTTTTTGTAGTTTATTTCACTTTTAAGTCCCCTGTGCCTGAAAGATGGAATCATCAACGTCCCTCTCTACACTGAAGTACAGGAAGGATTTCAGTATTGTTGGTGACTAGTAGGTCTCTGGTGCTTCATTTTCTAAACACTTTACTGCTATCTCCTTGGATGTCTTACCCATTTGTTCGAAAGACAAGCTCAACCCCAAGGGATGTATGACAGGTCCAAGAAGAAAAACAAGGAGGTTGGTGCTGGTCCAATACAGCAACATCACTTCAGTATTGGCCAGTGTCAATTGATTTTTGGGGTGCAGTAGTGAGGCTTGCTGACTGTGACTAAGCAGACGTACCCATCGACATTATAAGCCAAAAGGGGACAGCTGACCCACCAAAATTTTTTACTATCACAGGATCCTGATGGACTACTGGCCAAGTACCACAGTTTTCATTTTTTTTGCATTAGGTTCATAAAGAGAATATTTTTTGGTTTCAATTAAGTAATCCAAGCTAGATTGGTTCAAAGATGCATTTTCTAAAGTTCACACCCTACAAGTGAGTTGGACCATGCCTAATTCATTTTATATAAATGGCTAAGTTCCAAAATCTATTAGATACCAATAATGGGTACATCCACTAAATTTACCATTGTGGTGCTATTTCCATGGCAGACTGCTATTAACTTAATTATGGGGGAAGAGATTTAATTAAGATGTATAAAATTGAAGTCTGCATAGTTAATAGAAAGGACCTATTCCTCTCAGTTGAGAGGTTAACATCTAGAGGACATAGATTTAAGGCAATAGGTAGACGGAAAGAGTTAGAAGAAAGTTGAAGAATATTTTCATTTCATGAATAAGGGTATTGAACTTACGGTTAGAAGGGTGATTGAGGCCAAAACCCTCATCACTAAAGAGCCTGAATAAGCATTTCATATGCACCAAAGTAAAGAGGAAGAGTTGGAGAGGGAATTGGTCTTAATGGCTTTTTTCAGCTAGCACGGACTTTGACGTAACGACCTTCATCTATGTTACATTTTTCTATGCACGGCCTTTCAGCTCTGAGCCTCCATCCAGAAATAATCTAAATCTGTCTCCCTTACTCTAGCCAGGCTATTGAATCAAGACCAAAACAGACCACAGCAACAAAGCTACAGGGAATACTCACGGCAAATAGGACAACAAATCCATTCACGATATGCCAAAGACAATGCCACAGAGAAAGATGGAGCGCACAGACTCACCAGGGCTAGATCAGTGACAACAGCCATTGTAAGCTATGGATATCTACAAATCTGCCTGACGTTCACCCCTGGATGTTACTCAGAAGACGCAAACAAGTCAACAGCTTTAGATGAATGGACAGAAAGGCCATGGGCTGTGGATGCCTGCTGGAGATAACAAAGGACAGACAAGATGTATTCATATAGCTCCTTTAGTAAAGCATCCCAAGGCACCGACAAAATACAGATAACCTGCAAGGACATTGAGTAGACTAAGAAATCGGATTCCAATAAATCACTGAGCAGATCAAGCAAAACTTCAAATCCTGCCTTGTGCTCATCTAGCTTGATCTCATCAAAACTGAAGTCATTAGCCTGAAATACTGGCCATTTCGCCCTCCATATAAGCTGCCCCACCTAAGCATTTCCAGCATTCTCTCTTTTCATTTTCGATTCAAGTCCAAGAATACAGGAAGTTGTTATACAGGTTACAGACAAAGTCATGTTTGTTTTAACTAGGTGTTGACCCATTCTCCTGTACTTTTCCACTGGAGGAAAAGTTGATTAATTGGATGAGACAGAGTTGATAACAAGTTGTTGCAAGCTGAATCACACAGACATTTAACATTTTCTGCTGGTATGTTATGAATGTGGCATGCAAGTCAGCTGTCCTTGCAAGTCAGCTGTCAATACAAATAGCAGTTGCTTAATAGGCAGTCAGCTGAAAGACATTTGCAATAGGCAATATCTAGAAAAGGGAAGAATAAAGAGGAACCGATAGTTGAAGCAAAGAAAACTGGTTGCAAAGGAAGCTGCAAGCAACCCAAAAATACGTCAAAAGCAACAAGAAAATACAGTCTCTGCTAGAGAAACGGCAGAGCTAGAGAAAGAATCTATATAAAAAAAACTGCTCTGCCAGAATTTCTTGACTGCTTCCCTCGATCAGCTGCCATTCCTTTGGTGGAAGATTTCAAGCTTTGGTCTCTTGCCAAAGTTATGGCAGCCAATTGGGAGCAGCCTTAAGCAAATTTCCATTGCATTTTTCTTTTAAATAAACTGTGTTAATGAATGGAAAGGACACAAAGGTAATTAGCTTTTTTTAATGAATTTGCTGTAAAAAAAATGATTGAATAGCATAGGAGGAAAGAAATAAATTAAAAGGGAACCCGTACATCAATAATAACAGACAAGTCACAGAAAAACTAATTTTTATCTTCATTTTACCATTACTTCCATCTGGTACATACAACTGTTGGGATATATACAACAATAAATAAGTTAATGACTCAGTTACTGACTCTTGTGTATTTGATTTGCAAAATTTTTTTTCTTAAAAAGAGGGACTGGGTTCAATAACTTTCTCACATTCCATGGCCTATCCCATTCCATAATGTACGGACAATGGGATAGAGATTTGACATAAGTTGCATGCACTAAACATGCAATTTTAAATGATGGCCCTACATTGTATTCAGTTTCTCAATCTGTTTCATTGGCTTCAATGGAACTCAATTCCTGAAGAATCCAACATACTCCCTCTATAAATTGCAAATTCAGCATGTGACGAGGCCAGATTACCACCCATTGTGCCTTTGCATTCAGAAGCAACTTGAATTAAAATGACAATGATTCCAGAGCCACCTGATGAAATTGCAGAGCCATAAACACAGAGATAGTTCCAACAATTACTCCTCCAAAGGCCAGCCCAAATCTCATTTCCTTGTATAACCTCATCTCAAATCAAAGTGATCCCCACAAACTAAAATATTTATGGATCCAATGGCAAGAGGTCAAACTTTAAAAAGATGTTAAATGCTTAAATTTCATTTATCAGTGAATGTTTTCAAGAAACTTTCAATAATAAGTCAGGAATGCACAACTGATCTCAGAACTTCAAGCAAGTTCCTACAAGCTCAGTTTAAAATATAAAGAAGGAATACATGGACACAAAGATTTGCTTTAGTCCTCACTCTTTCCCACATCTGAAATGAAAAATTTGAAAACATTCAAAATAAAAGGGAGACTTTTACAGTTTTCACATTTTAATTCTTAACATTTATCTCCAACCCTCCAACATCTGGCATGTTTTAGATCTGAAAACAGAACTTGTACACATTGGTAGGTTTGTAGTGTTTTATCTGCAACAAGATAGGGATTGTTTGACATTGGGTTACACAGAATGAGGCAGGCAGATGAGAGAAATGCTATAATTTCATATCTGAATTGTTTTGAACTGCAAAAACCACTGACCACTTCTGATACTCTGAACCAGTGAAGAACCAACACACCAAAACACACAGGGTTAAGATGCATCATAAACTGACTGTATTGCACAATATGTTAATAGGGCTTAAAAAATATCCACCCATTCTTGTAAACAAGCAAAGAGAAAACCCCATCAGTTCTCCAATGGTTCAGTAAGTTCATCCAACCAAGTACAATTCCTCATCTGTACCGAGTCTATCAGTGTTCGCCAGGGGTTATACAATTAGCTTCAGCTAAATAATCATTGAAGGGAATTTCAACTTGGGCTGCTGGTCGACACTTCTATCCATCAATTCTACCTAAATGTGACAAATGAAGATGGAATTGTGACAGAATGCACCATATTGCACTGCACCCACCCCAACCCTAATCATGCTCAAAACAGTAATGTCAACACACAGTCACAACTCACACATCAACACTGGACAATTGTGCGTGGTACTGAAGGCATCCATTAACCCGCGGAACCATACTCCATGTGTTCAGGTGGAGAGACAATTGACCCAAACATTTCACAGGAAACAAAATATTCAGAATATAAAACGAATCACCTTGCTGCTACAGAAACCATGCTACAGTGCAGGACAGTAGCATGGGAGAAGCTGTGCAAGGCAACCAAAATGGTGAGCTGCAGAGCCTAAAATACTATCTGACAGCCTCTTTTCCATGGAAGGAATGACAGATATGCTGTGGTTTTGGACCAACAATAAACTCTTGTGCAAAACTTTTATAGGTCAAAGGAGCCACAAATTCCATGTTACAATTCCCTTCCTTTTCCATGTAGAGAGACTAGTGGGCAAAAGGGTTAGTGCACAGTTTAATGTGGTTATGTCTCACAGTTCTTGTGTGCTGCTGGGTTGCAAAATATCTTTCAGAAGCGGGTATGTAAAGATTTCTCCCCACTGCAATACATGGAATCTATTTTTTTCTCCAAAATCCAAAAAAATAAATTATTCATGTTCTTGGGAAAATCTGAATTGAATCATACAGTGACAGAACTAATACATATCTGCACCCATGGGCATGGGCATCACAGGTGCTGCCTGGTAACCATGTGATCGGTCATAGCCACAGTGATTGGACAGCCCTTACTGTACAGTCTCACAATGCACCAGGATCAGAATTGACGACATGTTCAATCGTCTCCATTGCAATGCTATTTAAATAGATTTCGGCAAAACAAAGTTGGTGTCATAGGACGATGCAGCACTTGCAGAAACGCTGGCGACCACCGCTCACTGATGCAGGAGGTGTCACTGGAGCAAAGTAGGCATGGACTTTGATGTTGGGTAAGTGTGTCTGCAATTAAGGAAAAGGACAGATCAAAACTGTGCGGAAATCAGACAATACACAATTAGCCACAGTCTTTTTCCAAACATTTCCTTTAACACTCAATGTCACCAGTTAATTTGGATATTGTGTGCACATTTACACACTTGCTGCTGCCATAATTACTGTTAACACTTAAATAGCAGCAAGGTAGGTAGACTTCTTTGGAGAATTACTGAGCTCAGAACCTATTCCACAAGCATTTGTAATAGAGTTATTAGATTGTGCGTTTAAATCCCACTCTAGAAATGTGAGCACAAAACCAATGCTGTCACTCCCTTGCAGAACTGTGGGAGGTGCAGGCAATATCTTACGGGCGAGAGAAGGAGCGCGCGAAACTGTTCTGTCTCAGCTAGATATAAAATGTCCCATTCTGAAGTCTACCAGAGGAGTTGGCCCTGGTTTCCGGGCAAAGATTATTCTCTCCGAAGGTCATCAACACAGATTTGGTCATTTATTACAATGCCATTTTTGGGAGTTTGGTGGGTACAAGTTGGCTACCCTGTTTTACTTGTAATGGTCATGACAAAAAAAATATTTTGACAGCTAAAGCAAATTTTGTTCTGCTGAAGTCAAGAAATACACTGCAGCATGAAAAAAAACTTTCTTTGCTTTCTGATATCAACATTCAAACATCAATGTTCAAAAAGAGACAATACTGGAAATAGTAAACCCACTTCCCTCAATCCCTCCAACAAAATCGATTCCTTTGCCACTGAAGCTGTCCTAAGCTAAACCAGACTGTTTGCAAACCTGGTAACATGTTTGACACCAAGAGTAGCTTTGGACCACACATTCATGCCATCACCAAGACAATCTATTACTACCTTTGTAACACTGGCTAACTTACCCCCTTCCTTGCCTCGTCTGCTGATGAAACCCTCAACACATCTTTGTACCTTCAGGCTTGCCCATTCCAACATACCTTAAGCTGACCTCCCACAATGCACCACCAGTAAATTTGGTCAACAGAAACTTTGCTGCCTTTGCCAATTCACCCCAAGTCCTATTGACCAATTACCCTCTGCTTCTTGCCTCCACTGTCTCCCATTAATGGAATTCTTGAGTTTTAAAAGTACTCATTATCTTTTTCAAATCACTATTGCCTAAATACTTACCTTGCCACTCCCCATCTCTAACTCTTGTAGTCCATCATACCATCTTGACATCTTTTGCATTACTGACTTTAATTGTACCATTACTCCTTCTCCTTTCTGCTCATTAAAACTTTTAAGGCCTGAATTCTATCCCCTAAACCTGTCCACCTACGTCAAGCTACGTTGCAGGAGGCTTTCGACATGGGAGCAAGAATATCTTACTACAGTTGTACAAGGCAGCGGTGAGACCACATCAGAAGTAGTGTGTGCAGTTTTGGTCTCCTTACCTCAGAAAGGAAATGCTTGCCATACAGTGAATGGAACAAAGATTTACCAGGCTGATCCCTGGAATGGCAGGACTGTCACAGGAGGAGAAAATGGGTCAAACAGGCCTGCATTCACTGAAGTTTAGAAAATGAGAGGAAATCATTGAAATGTACCAAGTTCTGACAGGTTGGATACAGGAAGAATGTTTCCCCTACCTGGGGTGTCTAGAAACAGGGAAGATAGTCTCAGTATACAAGATTTTTTTTTCAGACTTAACTGAGGAAAACTGCCTTCACTTAAAGGGTGGTGAATGTGGAACTCTCTATCACAGAAGGCTGTGGAGGCCATGTCATTGAAAATATATTTAATATAGCGATACATTTTTAGATATAAAATGCATCGAGGGGTAACAGGGTGAGCACAGAAATAAGGTGTTGAGTTAAGAGGATCAGCCACGATCATATTCAATGGTAAAGCAGGCTCGAAGGGCTCAATGACCTCCTCATGCACCTATTTTTCTTTGTTTCATGCTTCCACATCCCCTTTAAGAAGTTCCTTAAACCTTAACTCTGGCCAGTTCTGATTTCTTTAAAACTCAATATCAAAGGAGTTAATAAAATGTACTAGGGCATTTTGCAATGCCAAAGATGTTACATAAATGCCAGTTGTTTTTATTAAAATACAGTATAATCCCTCTTCCTTCCCTTGCTGCAGATGAGCGCCACCAACTGGTGTTAGTCACTCAGTGATGGGCAACATTTACTTTTGATCAGATAGTTTGTAAAGTAAGGTACTGGGTTACCCTCATCTCTGACTATTTTGATCTACCCCTTTCATTTATACTGCTCACACTCAGACAGGTATTTACCGTGCACAGAAAAATAAAATCTATGAATGGAAAATCATCTGGAGCCACAACATCTGCAGCCCAACAGCTGTAGTATGGATTTGCACTCTATAACTGGACAGCACCCATGATGTAATATAGAAATTAGTACAAGTCAAATACCCTGGAGAGAACAACATACTTACTCGGAGTCTCTTGATCCCAGCACGTGTTATCTGTTGACAATCATACAGCTCTATCCTCTCCAGACTGTGACAGTTCTTTAGGTGTTCGAGTGAGGCATCTGTGATCAGTGGGCAGTTGTCCAACTCAATCACTTCCAATCTGTCATGAGCACAGGCCCCATTCCCAAGATGGCGGATACCATCATCAGTGATCAATTCACAGTGAGACAAACTCTGTAGATGGGAAAATTGCATTGTGAACAATAACTTATATTTAGTGCTTTCAACATAAGAGAGTCCCAAAAAACAAAGGAAATGAGAAAACAGATTAGACGAGGGACTGAAAGCAAGCTTGGTCAAAAAGAGTTGAGAAAAACTGGGGAACAGTGGAGAGAAAGAAGAAATTAAGGAAGGAATTCTGGAGAGTAGGGTTAAAGCAGCAAGAGAGGGGGTGAAGCACATGAAACCACGGTCAGTGGACTGTACATTCCAGTGGATATGGGTCAGTCTGAGACCTGGTATGGACATGTACAGGGCAAGGCAAGGGAAGGATTTAACATTTAGGATTTGAATTTGCTTCTGAGTCTGGTTCCCAAAGCACAAGTTCCTTTAATGCACAAATAAAATTTTTGTTAAAATCTGGGATTTGTTTTTCTACCAAATGGAGGTTTCCTGCAAAGGATGTTTAGTCACACTCCAAATATTTCGTAATGCTTTGCCTTCCGGCAGTTGTTGTCCATGGGAAAGGAGAAAAAGCACATCAAAAGACAGCAGATTCTAAAACTCAGTAGCATAGAAAATCAGGAGCCATTACAGTAGAAACCACCCTAGAAAGGCACAAGACAGATCACAAGAACAGCAGCAAACAGTGCACTTGACTAACAGGAACATGAAAACAAAACCATAAAGACAAAGAAAGTAAAAGCAAAATTGGAGGGACAGAAAAAACAAAATCTGACTTCTTGATTTTTTTTTTAAAAATCACAAAACCCTCAGCCATTCTGATTTTCTCTCCATTTACACAGATTAAGCATAGATTTTTGGGGAAGAGTTGAAGACGAAGTTTCTGTTGATGGTAGATTTGAACTAAATTGGACACTAAAGACAGACTTGGTAATTCTTCAAGTCCAGAGTACTTCAATGTATTTGGCTAGCTAGCTTAAAGCGCCAATGGAATTGCAGAGGTTAGGCCTGCAAGCCAGCAGCCCAGGGGGTAGTGTGGTCTTGGCTTGACGAGTAGCTGGAAGCTTACCATTGTTCTCTCCTGAACAGTTACACAGTAAAGTGGTCACCAAATATATCTGAGGGATGGCAGGAGAAAGACGGAGGCAAGGAGGAAAGATGAAGAAATAAAATAGAACTAATACATGGTAAAGTTATGTCAATTTGCAAATGGGAGAAAAAAAGCATTACTTTTTCCTAATTATCAAAGCCTTGAGGGCACTTCAAAACAAAGTAACTGTTTAAGAATCTAAGAATCCAAATCATTAAAAGGCATTTGGACAGAGTGCAAGTGACAGATGTCAGAATTCAGATATTTCCTGAACAACACCATTAAACCTCTGATGATTAAAGGGGGTTGGATAGCAAAAGGTAGGTGGTAACTATTTCTTACAATAGAGTACTAAGCTTAAAATTAGAAGTGGGCTCATGCGCAATGATGTCAGAAACATTTTCTTTCAGGAATAATAGAAATCCAGAACTCGCCATCTCCCCAAACATTGAACCTGGACTCAAATGAAAAGTTTCAAAACCAAGACAAAGCTATCTGTTAAAGATATTAAGGGTTATTGAACTCTTGTGGACATATGAAACCATAACCTAAATGGTGACCAGACTTGACATGATGAATACTTGCTCCATTTCTACTCACCAGCACTTGGAGCCGTGGACAGTAAATAGAGAGCTGAATTAAAGTATTGTCTGTAATCTGTCAGAGAGAAAACATAAAATACACCAAATGACTGAACATAGGTTACTGACATCTACTGCATCTGCTTTCAGATAACATCAGCTGTTCTAATAGATAGTTGCCACATTTTGAGGTGGGAAGGTTATGCTGTCTTCTGCAATGATTTGGTTACTATAACCTGGTAGATCAATATACTTTCATGCCTCAATGTCATGATAGAAAAATGTTCAAACCTTGCCTAAAAAGGAGTATACAAGCATAACCTGCAGAGGCATCTGCTTCCAATTGCCCTTATTACAACGATGTCCAGTTTTCAGCTACCAATTTCCCAATTACTGGGGCCACATTAAACAACAGTTTAGTCTTGATGTCTCAGATGAAAAAATCAGGCTCCAATGAAAATAATTTGAGTCATAGATCAAAGACAAGAACCCAAGTGCAAACTTAGCCAAGAGTCACCATTTTCAGGAAGGGGAAGAGTGAAGGGAAGAGAAACTAATTGTTACAGGGCACAAACGACAAACTGTAACTTCAGTTAATAGCTTTATCACACAAATGTGTTAAGGGTAAAAGCTCACACCACCATTGAGGACATCTACAAAAGGTGATGTCTCAGGAAGGCGACATCCATCATTAAGGACCCCCACCATCCAGGCCATGCCCTCTTGTCATTGCTGCCACCAGGTAGGAGGTACAGGAGCCTGAAGACCCACACCTCAAGGTTCAACAACTGCTTCTTCCCCACTGCCATCAGGTTTTTGAACTGACCTGGAAAAACCCTAATTCTACCTCGGACTATATTTCCCTTAATTTACACTAATGTTGTTATGTTTATTTGTATTTATTCTGTTGTGTAACTTAAGTATAATTTTGGTTAAGTTTATGTAATTTATGCTGTCATGTTTGTAATGTACTGGGCTGCTGCTGCAAAAAGCTAATTTTCATGGTATTTATACCCTGGGTATGTGTGCCCATGACAATAAACTTGAAAAATTATAAAGTCTATAAACAGATCATTCTGTAGTTCTCACTCAAGTATTTTATTTTTTCACTCATCTAGCAGTTAGCCATTTTTGCACCTTCCAAAATAAAACATCAA
This sequence comes from Pristis pectinata, assembly GCF_009764475.1. Classification (NCBI taxonomy): domain Eukaryota; kingdom Metazoa; phylum Chordata; class Chondrichthyes; order Rhinopristiformes; family Pristidae; genus Pristis; species Pristis pectinata. The sequence continues at coordinate 7,599,597 of NC_067429.1, forward strand.
ACAAACCATTCAACCACAAAAATGTGCATTTTTTTTGTAATGAATGCAAGATAAATTCCAAAAGCCATATTGAACTAAACAGCCTGCCTTTCCACGGTAGTTGTTTCAGGAAACGAACAAAGATATTTTTGTTTAAAAAGAGTATCGCAAGCTACAAAATGATACCCATTTTTATTTTCAAAATGCAATAGATACTGAGCCCATAAACAAATGCTGTACTTAATTATCATTGGAAATTAAATACAGAAGGCATGAGAAAACATACTTAACGTTTAAGCAAAAAAAAGTCCAGTCTTCCCTGGGATTCCTTAACCATTGGTCAAAAAGAACTAATATATCAATGCTAATAATTGCTCTGAACTGCAAAATAGAAAAAATCAGAGGGTGCAAAATAGGTACAAAATTCCAGAGAGATCACATCAGTTTAATTTAGCTAGCCACACTCCTCCTCTCCATTTGGGGGGTGGGGAGGGGGAGGGGTGGTTACTAGTTTTGGATAGGGTAGACATGGAGTGTAACATTGAAAGGGCTACATGTTGGCAGGATCATACTTTGGAAGGTAAGAAATCACATGGATGCAGTGCCATCAGACCTCTAGGGCAGTCTGTACTTCTGCACTGCAGCTGGTTGGCAATTCTCAACGTAACCACCATTTAAAAATCGGCACACTCCAGCCCACTATGTATTTTTTTAGGATATGCTTCATGGTGCCACAGTATCTGATAACAGTATTTGTGTTTAGTTTTCACTTGAAGCCCTGTGGCTACAGTTACAACATCACAATTAAGTCAGTCAGACGATTTATATCACAATCGTGGTTGAGCAGAAACTGAACATGTCTAGTTCCAGCCATAGAACATGAAACAAATGAAAGGACAGGCAGGAAGAACTACTATTGTTTGGTGGAGTACTAAGGGAAAGAAAGCAATGACTTGGCGTGAGTTTTGCTAGATGCCTCTTGGGAAATCAAAAAAAAAATGTCATTCTTTCATCATGGTAATAGCGGATTTATTCCTCATCTTGAAGTTAAAAATCAGCTCCAACTCTAACTAAATTTGGCTTATTTGGCAGAAGTATCAGTTTCAAGAACATCAGTTCATAAGTCCATAAGAAGAAGCTATTTCAGCCCTCAAGCCAGTTGTGTCATTCAATAAGAGCATGGCTGATCCCTCTCACATAACACTCAATTCCCTTCCTGGTTAAAAACCTATCCTTCTTAGCTCTGAATATGTTCGAGGCTTCTGCCTCTACAGCTTCCTGAAGCAAGAAAAGAAAGAAGAAAAAAAATTCTTCCTCAGCTTGTCTTAAATGAATGTCTCCATACTAAGATTGCCCTCTGATCCTAGCCCTCTCCAATGAGGAGAAACATCCTCCCAGCATTTATCCTGTCAACCCTCCTAAGAATCTTAAGTATTTCAACAACAGTCTTTCATTCTTCTAAACCCCAATGAGTATAAACCCAACATCCAATCTTTCCTCAGAAGACAATCCTTCCATATCCAGGATCATATTTGTGAATCTTATCTGAACCGCTTCCAATGCCTTTCCTTAAATATGGGGGACAAAATTGTACACAGTACTCCAAATATAGACTCACTAGTGCCTTGCCCAGTTGTAGCAAGACTTCCCTACTTTTATAATCCAAACCTCTTGAAATACAAGTAATCTATTAGCTTTGCCAATACCCGTTGCACCTATTTGTTAAATCTGTGTTCCATGTACGGGGACCCCAAATCCCACTTTGCTCGAGTTTTCTGCAATCTTTCTCATTATGGATAAGAATTGTTTTATCATTCTTCCTTCCAAAGTGAACCACTTCATATGTTCCCACATTATACTTAACTGGTCAGCTCTGCCTACTCATTTAACATTAGTGGTCAATGACCTCCCGTTTGAAAGAATTACAGGGACCTGGTGTGATTCTTCATACAAAATACCTATTATGCATGCTCTAAAGTCCACTCTGGATGGGACCAGGACACCTGGATAAAGGGGCAAAGTTCTTGGTTAGCAGAGATGAGACTAACTTCCATCTTGCTTCACTTCCAACATGATAACATTGATCATATTCATGAAAAATGAAAACTCAATAACAGTTTCATTAATCTACTTCCTACCAACACAATGTGGAAAAATCATAAATTGATCCAACAGAGAAACACATCATTTGACCCGCTGAGCTCTTACTGGTTGCACACAGAACTATCTATTCAGTTCCATTCCCCTACTCTTTACCCTAGAACACAGATAATTTCTTTCCCACGTGCCTACCCAAATCCCTGCTGTTTCCACTGCCCTCGCAGGCAGTGAACTCCAGATCATCAATATGGTGGGAAAATGATTTCTCAGCATTCACCCTGTAATTTTTGTCCTTCACTTTAAATTTATATCCAATGGTCCTTGACAGAGGATTCTTCCAGCTCATTCTAACCAGTTCTACTGGGCAAAGAGAGTTTGCTATTAGTATTAGTGACACTTCTGGTTGGGAATTCATACTCTCAGCTTTCTTTCGTGCCAGCAAACTTTGACTCAGATTTGAAATCATCTTCACATAGGAACTTGGTGTTGATGCTGTATTGTGGACAGTCATGGCTGTCATGTGACAACACTGACCCCACCGGATTGGATGACAACACTGACCCCATCTGGTCAGAAGACACACCACTGTCAATCAAGGTTTGGCTCCACCCCTGCCTCTCTGGGCACACCTGACGATTGGTTGCTTTAAACACCTTTGTACCTGGCACACTCGGGTAATTGGCCTGTTTGAACTACCTGGGCTGGACCACCCAGCCCTCCAGCAGTATAAAGAGTGCCACATGTTTGGTTCTGCCTCTTTGTTGTCTCCGAGGGACACTGAAGTAAGCTGTGCACTGCTTAAGAGTAATTAGTTAAGGATCCCTGGGACCAGAGAGCCAATGCTTGCACTGAGTCGAGGGGTGGCAGGCACCGTATTGTTTCTTCCTTGATTCGTTTGTACCCAGTTTTTTGTGTGCACACGGATCTCACCCTTGTTGCGACCCCCCCAACGTTCGCGATCACCCGTGTGCGTGTGTATGTGTGTTGCCCCGTTACCTTTTCCTGTATTTGTCTTTGTAAATAAAATCAGTTTAACTCCAAAGACTGTGCCCAGAGTCCTTGCCCTTTGAGACCTTACGAACTTGTTTTACAACAGATGCTTGACAAAGAATGGTTAGCACCAAAACTGATGCAAGCAGAAGGTTCATAATTGAAGGGTCTTCAACCTGAGACATTAATCCTGTTCCTCTTTTCACACCACAGATGCTGCCCAAAGTCCTGGGTGCTTCTAATGAGATTTTTTTAAAAAAATAATCACTTCTTGATATACAAAACAAAATAAATTGTAAAAACACCAGTGAAAGCACCATCACCTGAACACACTCTTCCAGGTCCATCTTCTCAAGCTCATGGCAATTCTGCAAATGAAAACAAGATTTATTAAAATTAAGGAAGTGTACCAATTGTCCTCTTTCCCATGCAGCTCATTTCTATAGCAGCTTTGTTTTGGCTAGAACTGCAAGATCTTTTGTGGATTTTGCATCTGAGTGTTGAATTATTTTTAAACGAACCAAAATTTCAACAAAAATCTAATCTTCAGTGAAGCTTTAGATAAGCTACAGGATCAGTAGCCCGAATTGATTGACATTTATTCCGCACTCCTCCATGGAAAAAATTTGACGCAAATTGTCAACCACAATACTTTACTCCAAGGTTGACCGATTTCAACAGTGCTCTTGTTATAAATACTTCAAAACAAAAAGTCTCTGTGACCTCAGTTGACTTGATGTACTCTGCTGGACTGTGTACATTTCATGTGATAGACAATTACCCTCTAGGCCAATGAAATATCAATTCAGTGCACAAGGCAACTCTCAGGTTATTGGAGCACTTACCCGGGCTAATGTGGTAAATCCCACATCTGTTAACTGTGAACATCTAGCAATCTCTAATATTCTGGAAAATAAAATCAAAATTCATTAAAGTAGGAAAAATTTGTCCAACAATCTCACCATGCTTTGATTTACGTAGGCCATTTTTCATGGTTATATTTACAATCAATGAAATAACTTTGTGTTACATTTCTTAAAAAAAAATACCTCCTTAGCTCTAATGGGGACTGGGATATAAAGTTTGCCAAATTGCCAAATAATATTAATTATTTTGTCTTTAACTTAAACTAAGATGGTTCAAAAACTAACAAATTAATAACAGTGATGCATCCTTTCCTCATCTGTTGGATACAAGTCAAATGTGTACTTGTAGGACTTTGTATAATTTTTTTTCTTGGAATTTGTAGTTTAAAACATGGAACAAGTTCAATTGAAAACAAAGATCCGACTCTCCAAAATCTGCTTTCATAATGCAAGTCATGTTCGAGGTATACAGTTGACCAACTCCCAGTCACGCCAATGGAAGTGGTTGCCAGAGAACTGAGGCAGAAAATGAAAGCAAGTGTAATATATTATGAATATACTGTCACAACTCAGCGATGGAGATACAGATGAGGCCTTGCTTCATGCCTACCTAAGTCGAATGCAATTCTGTCCCAATGCATTCAAAATAGCATCAGTGATGTTACTACAGCCAGAGACACAGAGTGACTGCAGTTTATGGCATCCTCTGCAAATCGTTATCAGCCCCTCATCTGTGATCTGCTGCAAAAGAAAAATCACAACAAAAGTAAAATTTTACAAGGATATTTGAGGTAGTCACGTGACACAGTGCTGTGCCACAGGTGGTTGGGATGTCCTGTTCAACAGCTTCCTGATCTTCACTGAGAGCAGCAGCAGGGAAAACAGCAGTAGGTGGCCACTTTCCTTCACTTTCCCAAGGGAAAAGTCACCCCCTCTTACTCTCTGTCAGGACACAACACACAATGTTGGAGGCGGATGAAAGGAGATTAAGAAAGTGGGCTGAACAGAGGGGAGAAGAATCATGGAGCTGTAGGAAAATAAAGGGACTCTGCAGACACCCAGCCTTAAAACAACATTTTGAAGGGTTAAAATACTGATGACTTCATTGATCAAAGTTATAAGCTCTCCTCCAGGAAAAGGATTGAGGAGGATGGAGGGAAGGGGTTGAAGTGGGTAGGAATTACAAACAACTAATTTGTTGAGTAAAATAGGTTTTTATTACTGCAAAGAGCTCTGATCTTCCTACTGGTAATGAGAACTAAAATATTATGACATTCATACAATGACAAGCTCAGTAACACAAATTACACTCAGCTGGAGGATTGCTCATACAGTAAACTGCAATTACACATTTATAACAACTGAAAAAAGATTAAACATTAAGATGGGCCTCACAGACTAAGAAATTTAAGAGCATAAAGATTAGAGATGAAAAGTGGAAGTGGATTTGAAATGAGTCAATTTGTGCTTCCTCTGCAAGGAAGTGCCAGAGGTGGATTTCCCCAACATTCTCAGAGCAAATACAAGAAACGTCCAAAATTAATAAAAGAGCAGAGGACTGCACACTGACACAAACTGTAACTGGTGGCTTGGCAAGGGGAAGGAGGAGGACTTTTTGTTTAAAGAAAAATGTTGTGGAGAGCAAATTGCAGATTGCTGCAATGTGCAGTGGTCTGAGAACATGGCATTTGCAACTTTCTTTTAGAAAGGTGGGGTGGAGGAAGGAGATAATATCACCAACATGTTTCGATTGTTAAACTGCATAGCTTATAGTTCAATGATACCACTGTTTATAACATCTGCATAATTCTCTATGTATGGTACATCTGTAAGGGATGTGCTGATTTTTATGAAAAGTGTGATTGTGTGTATTGTAATATCAACAATATCTGCTTTATTCAATGGTGGTGGAATAAAACTGTAAGCTTGTTAAAAAGACTAATTGAAGCAGAACCCTTCAGCTTGCTTATGTCTCAGATGACAGGAATGTAGAGAGAAGCCAAAGATCAGATTAGCCATGATCTTAATGAAAGAAAGAGCAGACTTGAGGGATTGTATGGTCTTCACTATTTGCAATGCTGTTGTTAAGATATGATCCGCTTGAGGCAGGGTAGTTATGATCTGGAACTCGCAGCCTGTAGAAGTTGTTGAAATCAAGATAATCGAGACTTTTAAAAGGTATCATGTAAGCCCATGAAGAAAATTTTGTAGGGCTATAGGGGAAAAGCAAAGTCTTAGGATTGACCTGTTAAAGTCATAGATTGGATGGAATGAATGGCCTCATCCTCTGCTGTAACATTTATACAATTACATGTGAGTAAGAGTCATAGAAGTAATACAGCACAGGAACAGGCCCTTCGGCCCAATTGGTCCATGCCAACCAGAGCATCCTCCTTGCTAGTCCCAGTTGCCCGTGTTTGGCCCATAACCCTCCAAGTACCTATCCAAATGCCTCTAAAATGTTGCAATTGTACCTGCCTCGACCACTTCCTCTGGCAGCTCATTCCAGGTACCTTCTGTGTAAAGTTACCTCTCGGGTCTCTCCCCTCTTATCTTGTATCTGTGCCCTCTGGACTCCCCAACCCTGGGGAAAAGACCATGACCGCCCACCTTATCCATGCCCCTCATGACTTTACAAACTTCTACAAGGTCACCCCTCATTCTTCTGCACTCCAGGGAATTGCACAAGAGTTGCACAAACTAGAGAGCTCCCTAAACTGTGGTGTTAACAGATTCCCACAGCAAACTGCAGAGGCATAATTATTGTGCACTATGCATCATAATTATTCACTGGATACAGGTGACATAAGCAAGGCTGACATTTATTATCTATCACCCTTGATTTGAGTGACTTACTTGTCATGAAAGGATACTTAAGAGTCAACAGACGTGCTCTGAGTCTAGACCTTAGAGGTGTACAAAATCTTGAAGGGCATAGATAGGGTGAATGTGTACAGTCTTTTTCATGGTGAAAGGGGATCGAAAACTAGAGGGCATAGGTTTAAGGTGAGAGGGGAAAGATTTATAAGGCACCCGAGGGGCAACATCTTCATGCAGAGGGTGGTGTGTACATGGAACGAGCAGCCACAGGAAGTGGTTGAGGCAGGTACAATAACATTTAAAGAGCACTTGGACAGGTACATGGATAGGAAAGGTTTAGGGGGATATGGATCAAGCGTTGGCAAATGGAACTAGCTTAGATGGGCATCTTGTTCAGCATGGACCAGTTGGGCTGAAGGGTCTGCTTCAGTGCTGTATGACTCTAGAATGACATATAGGCCCAAGAAGGCAGTAGATTTCCTTTCTTGAAGGACATGAACAAACAAGATGTATTTTTAATGACAATCTCTAAGTTCCAAAGCCACCCCTATTGATACTAGCTTTTTAATTCTAATTTTATTTAATTAAGAATTTAAAATCTCCAGATGCTGTGGCAGGATTGGAACTTGCGTCTTTGGATTACATGCAGGGTTCTGGATTGATAGTCCAGTAATTTAACCGGAGGGCGTATTTATAGCACTGGAGATAGGGAGGCAAGTGAGAAAGAAAACCAGTGTTGGTTCCCTCCTTAACAAGTAGCTGTCCCCACTGAAACCTGTTCACAAATGCCAGCTGAGAAGAAGAACTGGCTTGGTTGAAATGCCCTACAGGCAGACTCGTGTCATAGCTCATACACTGGTTGGGCAAAAGATCAAGGGTGATTTGCACTGGTGGAACCCCACCACCCCATTCACGAGGTACCAAATGCCTCAGAGGCGAGGAAAGGGCGATAAAAAAAAATGTAAAATAAAAAAAACAGGTTTTCTGACTCAGATGGCAAGACCCCACCACAGCTGAATAATCATTAAGGTGGTCAAAAAAGGTCCAATCTTTGAGGCAAAATACTGGAAATTTGGCTGGAGTTATGAACATATCCCTTTGACATAATGTAACCTTTTCTCTAGCAAATGTGAAGTACTGCTTCAAATTAACATTCCTTGCACTTTTGACAAAATATATTTTGCTTTTCTGGAAACCACGGGTTCAGCAATGTTTAGCCTCATGTTATTTTTAAATGGTTTTTTGTTTATAAGCAGAAGGTTTTTCCTTTTTCATCAGTTGCACTTACAGAGCAAGTCTGTAGGTTCAGAGTGACCAGCTCAGGACAGTGAGCACCAATAAATTTCAAAGCTTCATCTTCAAGCTGTGTAGAAAACAAGTACAAGTTATTTCAAAATTCACGTGTTATTTACCCAAAAGAAATCCAAGGTCAACTATAAATCATTACATAAGTAGAACTAATGACTCAGTCATGACTGGATCTAACCTTCAATGCTATACAAGATACCATTGTGTTGCTATTCCACTCCCTTTAGAAACTACACAACATTGAACATGGCATCACAGCACTTTGAGACTCAGAGTAACCCCAAGTGGCAAGAATAGCCACAGTGGTGGCACAATGGCACAGCTAGCAGAGCTGCTGCCACATAGCTCCACTGACATGGGTTCAGACCTGACCTTCGTTGCTGTCTGCATGGACGTTCTTCCTATGACACGAGGGTTTCCCTTGGGGGCTCCAGTTTCCTCCCACCTCCCAAAGATATGCAAGGTGGTAGGTTAATTGGCCACTGTAAATTGTCCCAGGTGTGTATGTGAGTGGCAGAATCTGGGGGCAATTAATGGAATAATAAAAGAGGATTTAGCGTAGGATTAGTCTGATGGTTGGCAAGGACTCAATGGCTGAAGGCCTTACTTCCATGTTGTACGACTATAATAGCTCTCAGGCAAACTAGTTCTGAAGAGTCATCAGCCTGAAACAATAGCTCTGGTTCTCCCTTTATAGATGGGACCTGACCCAAATATTTCTGCTACAAATGATTATTCCTAGTCTTGGAACCGTAATGTTGTTGCCTTTGATTTAAAACATTGGCAATATTTTCAAAATGGAACTCTCAGGATGCATCTATAATACCCTCAACTTGCTTCCATGAGGCCAATGGGTCATGAGGTGCCTGAAAGGACAGGTAGGTAGGTAGCTGGAGGTGATATGCTCCTTCTGCCATTTACACTGGGCTTCTGTGCACTCATGATATACAAACTCTAGATTCTCAGGGTCATCCAGAACATTGCTTCAGCATTTTGGTGAAGCAATCTCAATCTCTTCAAGATAAAGCTCAGAATAGAATGTCTCTTTCAGGTGTCTGATGTCAGGGCTGTAAACAACATGGATTAGCCAACATAGCTGAGCGAGTTCAACCAGGAGTCTGCATGCTGGGGATGTTGGTGAGAAAGAAGATGACATTGGTTCAGATATTATCCTTCCAGTGAATTTGGAAGATTCTCCAGTCATAGCATTAGTGGCATCATTCCAGTGCCTTAAAAGTATCTGCTATAGGCAGTCCAGGTCGCAGAAGCACATAAGAGGTCAGGAATTACTGTTGCCCAGTAGACCATGAGCTCTGCACTGGGTTTGCTGCCTTTAAATAGCTTTTTCCTCAGACAGCTAAAGGCTGTCCTGGCATGAAGACTATGGTGAATTTCATCATAGTGGAGAGGAGGCCCAAGATATGTGAAGTGGTACATGTTCTCCAGGTCCTGCCATGAACCTTTGTTATGGGAGGGCAGTGTGGTACAGTAGGAACAGGTTGGTAAAGGACCTCAGCCTTGTAGGTGTGGAGCACAAGGCCAATCTCCTCATATGCGAAGTGAATGAGTCAATAATGACCCGGAACTTAGCCCCCAAACCTTGGTTCTGGAATGGAGGCATTGTGGGTTAAACAGTCTTCCATTAGCCCTGCACATTAGTTCCATTCTAACTGGGAGACTGGAGGTGAGGTGCAACTGGTATGAGGCCGGTTCAGCAGTACCTCAACAAAAGACATTAAAAACAAGTGTAAACCTGACCTAATTCTAAGGCGAATTACAAGATTTTTTTTTTCGCTCGAGGGAGTCATAGTTCACTGCACTTTATTGTCAAGGTGGCCGTGACCCTGGGATTAAGGTGCTTACATCTTTCAGCAGTTATTCAGTGCAAAGTGAAACTTTACACCACTACTGGCAAAGTGGAAATTCAACTCAACTTTAAATAAACACCTGAGCAAATACTTCAATCACTGGGACCTGAGGAAGCAGGCTTCAGTAAATGACAATAGTAGTCAATGCACAAATTCATATTTTGCATAAATGACAATTTTAAAAAGGAACATAAGCCTGAAGCCAGTCGATTCTGCCATCTAATTATATCAAGCCAGCCTCTACCTTGCCTTAGTTCCAGTTGCCTCAATAATCCTCCTAACATCACCACTGATAGACTGGCTCTACTGTCAGAGTGTGAGGATTGTAAAGTGAAAGATTATAAAATAGCAAAACTTAGACTGCAGTCTTTTTAGGGTATAAATTAGCTGTGTCCCAAATTATAACAGTGACAACACCCACCACCTTCAACTCTAGCATTTTAAAGCACTTGCAGAGTTCTTTTTTTAAATTCTAACATTGCAGTTATTGCTGAGTTACTTGCAAAACCTGTTCAGTTCAATCATCATATTGCTATAAATCACAATGAGCATAGTATCAACAAGGAAAAAGATGGAACCCAAAGGCTAAAGAGTAATTATCAATTATTGTCAGTCTAAATTATTTCTTGCAGCAGTTTTGGCTGGCAGGCACACAACATGCTTGTGTATACGATGGATCACTGTGCTGACCTGTGTACATCCTTTAAGAAACAGAGCCTTCAGTCCTCCGCAGCCTCTCACCAGTGCTTGAATTCCATCCTTCGTCACCTGATCACACCAGGATATATTCAGCTGTTCTAGAAGTGGACATCCCTCACTAGAAACAAACAATTCTTCAAAAATAACTGCAGACAAGCAACAGTGGTGGAAAATAAAATTGCACTTATAACTTAAACTATACAAGGACATATTAATGAGCACCCAGCAAGGAATATTGTTCACTGGCAAAACGGACTGGCAATTGAATTGCAACATGTACTCTTATCAGAGCTTCCACTGACCGAGGCTTCTGCTCGAAGTGGAAGATCACAATAAATCCTAAATGAGAAAACGGCAACCTGACAGGAGTGAAAAAATAATTACTTCCCCAAAAACACGACTTACTTTGCAACTTTAACAAATGCAATCAAAGCGATGTGGGATAAGTATTCGCAGTGTATTGCAAGGTTATACCACAAGAACCACCAAGCTCAAATGCTCTAATCATAACCCCAAAAATACCTTAACACATTAAAGACCAAATGCAGGGTTATATTGATTCCTTTCCCCACCAATATAAAATAGGCACAATTTGACAAGGAACATCACTCTATGTTGTGATTAGTTATTAATGGATTCACTGAACCAGAAATTACAGAGAACTTCTGCCAGCACACAGCCCAGCTTGTTCTAGCTATGTGAGCTATCCACTTTATCAGACTAAATCTGGGGAACCATACCATGCAGGTTTGTGAGAATTTTGCTCGCCAAGCTTATTTTCCCAAACCTTACTGCAGCCTTTAACCTGGGGAAGGACCCAGAGCCACTCAGCTGTCCACAGTCATCAGTAAGGTGCATTTAACTCATGCACTCACCCGATTTGCAACCAGAGGCTGAACTTCTTGAAAGGCAAGTCCAGACCCAGAAAGGTAAGTCCAGACCCAAAAAGTCAAGGCCCTGGAAAGCAGCTGGGTCTAGTGCATGCAACTTTTGTCACATGGATGTGTCGTTACAAGTTCCACCAGTGAAATAGCTGACAAAACCCTCGATAAGCTGTAAACCCAGCTTTGTTGGCCATCAAAATCTTTGAATGTTTCTGAACCTCCTCCGAAATTCCATTTTTAATTACTTTTAATTTAATTAAAACATTAATATTGTGAGTAGTGATATTAAAGTAAACACAAAATTAATTAAAAATGCAATCCATCTTCTTTTTCATTCTTCCTTAGAGTCCCTGCCCATTCAAATAAAGCCCACTTGTGGATCCTCTGCTCGGTCTAACCTAATGTAGGCTCTGTTGGTAGTTTTTACCAAACTAATTGCTGGGGAATTCAGCAAGCCTGTGCTTCACCTCCCAGACTCCAGCATCATAGCATGCCTGAGAGATCACTAGTGGAACTCAGAATTTGAGAATTCTGTACTTGCATAAGAGGTCCAAACTTTGTCAACAAACTCCAGCCCAATGTAATAATCAACTTAACCAAGGAATAGCACTGGAAATAAATGCAGACCCAGCAAGTTTAATTCCCCTTGTGGCCCAGTCATGCGAGTATATTATTTTACTGGCTGTATGCTTTGAAATCCAATGGCCTTTTACGCTGTGCTATTAAAAAAAACAAATCACACATTAGTGAGAAAATAATCTATTGCAGATGACTCCCTAATGACACAAACTACCAAAGAAAGAGACAACGCTCTCCAGAGAGAACTGCGATAACCAGAAATTGGCACTTTGAAATTATGGGAAGTGTGAAGAATTTCAGTTTCAAAGAAATATTAAAATCAATATACAAGATTAAAGAAGAGTCCACTGCAGTATTTAATCTAACTGTAGAGTTCATTTATATGGATACTTTCAAGGTTGTTTACAGTTCATAGAAGGATTTCAAATCCTGTGGCTGTGGGCTGACAGCATCAGCATTTATTGCCCATCCTTCATCCCCTCATGTGGGTGTTGGGAGGTTGCTTTCATTTTGCACTGCTGTGCTTTGCAGAAGGGTTTACAGGGCCACTTCACATGGAAGTTAAGGTAAGCCCCACACTAGGATTAAACCAAGCAACAGTTAATAGACAACAGAGAACCCTTTTTTTTTTGAATGGCAATTCAGTAGCTTCATTATTACTTCAAACTGAATTCTCAAAAGTGCGAATGAAACTTGAACTCTCAGCCCCCACATTTTTCCAGGAAAACATCCATTAAACTATCGTACCTACCATGGTAGGTTTTTCTTGCACTTTTAGTTGTGGGAAGTGGAGGTATTTAACCTCCAAAATTATTACTATTATATAACAAGTTGTCTCGGGATGCTCTATTGCATAAGAGGCAAGCAGCTGCTTCTTGATGCAGCACTCTAAATCTTGTAGTGCAGGAAAATTTGAGATACAGGGTGGTTTCTATAGTACAAGTGCTGAGCCTTCCCTTTACACCTTAATCTCAATTCTGTATTCCAAAAGAAAACAAAGATTCTTAATTTTTAAATCTGTTTGACATTTCACTTTAAATGGATATCAGCAATTTTTTCCATATATTTTATAGCTTGGATGAGGAATTGACGTATCTCTATGTTCAGGACTTTACAGCCTTCCAGACTTAATTTCAGACCAAACACCACTCATTCCTCCCTACGCCCAGAGTAGTTATTAATGATATTGATTATATTCAATATAATCAATATATTGATATATGTCTCCTGATGCACGTTTCTTTTGTTCCATTTGCATCCATTTTTATACTATTATCCAGTGTAATTTAATCTACCGTGCATAGCACCCTGTCACAGATCTTCCCTTTTCTTCTTGCCACTGTTCCCCCATCTCTGTACTTGCTTTTGCATCTATTTTCTCTCCACTGATGCTGGGTGACCCGCTGAGAATTTCCAGTGCTTTTATTTTTGTATTTTGAAAATAAACAAACCTATTACTTGGATTAAAGAAAGGCAACTTCAGCCATGTGCTTGCAGTCTTAAGAATATTGACTCCCAACAGAAAATAAAATTCATGAGATTTTTAATGCCTTATTTGGTTCCTTGTTGGCTATTTTATATGTTGTGGTAATAGAATTTTTTCTGTTAAATTGCTTCTCTTTAGAATAGTTTATCCACTTCACGCTAGTACTTTCATTATCCAAATGCCATCAGATTATTCAACTGATAATTATTCATTAAATCAGTGGGATGTCTAACTTTGCATTAATTTACTGAATGGCAATGCTAAATGTGGGTACAAATGTGGGATTAAAATCACAGATAACCACTAAAACCTTTGAAAATGTTTAATAAAAGAAAATGAATCTGATAATAAAGTGGTCTATCATTGAAACTCACCTCAGAGCCTTCAAAGAAAGATTTGTGATAGATGTGCATGAAGCTAGGTCTAAACTTCTTAGCTTAGAGCAAAATTTACTTAGACTAGTACAGGTTCTGTAAAACAAGAACACAAAAAGTGATCAAGAATCCATTTCATCTGCTCAATGCCAATTTTCCAACAAGACTGTCAAAGGGATCATATCCTCCTCTGTTTACTTCACTGCTGATGTATGGCCTGCTGAGTATTTCAACCATTTTCTGCTTTTGTCCCTTCTCTCCGATAATAGCAACAGCACAAAGAAAAATCCTCACACTGTTTTGCTTGACTGAAAGATTTAGTTTCACGAAAAACTTCACTTGTCGGAATAAATTAATTGCACTACGTTTGAAGTGCAAGGTCATTCGGAGGAAAATGAAAAGAATTCTACTTTTTGTTTTCCGCAGTGACGAGCGATGGTAATAGGCAACCTGGATTAGACGATATGTGGCACCAAAACGTCATGAGGAATAAAAATGACATCAGTGACCTAACTACAATTAATTCAGCAGCTTTAGCATATCAGGCAATTTCTAATGTAAACACTAATTTATTGCAATGTCAGCACAGGATTGGGTAACTGGTTTGCAAAACAAAACTCCCTATGTTATTTAAGGATGCAAAACTGAAATCAGTAGCTACAGGTTTATAATTGCAGATTTGACATCTTGCACTGAGGTGGGAAATTACAAGAATCAATTAGAAACAGAAGTGACGAAGCATTTGGGCTGATTAAAACCCTGCCTCAGACTTCTGAGTAAAAAGAAAATCGATTAAAAAGGTCTGACATTTAAAGAATATGGTAAATGGTAGTGCTGATAGACATTGTCATACGACTTCTAGACATCAATTCAAACAAAGTTCTTTAGAGATTAATCGAAAACTCCCTGGTTGCCTAAGATGTAGGCTGTCTCATGTGTTGATAGCCTGCCTGGATCCTACAGTCCCTCTCATCACATCCTGTTGGATATGATGGAAACTGTTGTCTGCTCCTTTCTTGGTTTTGTTGCACAGCTCTCCCTTACCCAGAGATTTCTGGCTGAAAGGTAGTTGCTAGTCAGGCTGGGGCATGCTATGCAGTCGAGGTTTAAGGTAAGAGGGGAAAGATTTAAAAGGAACTTGAGGGGCAACTTCTTCAGCACAGAGCGTGGCATGTATATGGATAGAGCTGCCAGAGGAAGTGGTTGAGGCAGGTGCAATAACAACATTTAGAGTCAGAGTTACACAGCACGGAAACAGGCCCTTCCACCCAACTGGTCCATGCCGACCAAGATGCCCCATTCAAGCTACTCCCATTTGCCAGCGTTTGACCCATAACCTTCTAAACCTTTCCAATCCATGTACCTGACCAACTGTCTTTTAAAAGTTGTTATTGTACATGCCTCAACCACTTCCTCTGGCAGTTCATTCCACATACGTACCACTCTATGTAAAAAAAAAAGTTGCCCCTCAAATTCCTATTAAATCTCTCCCCTCTCTCCTTAAACCTATGCCCTCTAGTTCTTGATTCCCCAACCCTGGGAAAAAGACTGAGTGCATTCACCCAATCTATGCCCCTCATGATTTTATACACCTCGAAAAGATCACCCATCAATCTCCTATGTTCTAAAGAATAAAGTCCTAGCCTGTCCAGCCTCTCGCTATAACTCAGTCCCTCAAGTCCTGGCAACATCCTTGTAAATCTTTTCTGCATCTTTCCAGTCTAATAACATCCTTCCTATAGCAGGGCGACCAAAACTGAACACAGTACTCCAAGTGCAGCCTCACCAGCATCCTGTACAACCACACCATGACCTCCCAATTTTTATACTCAATGCCCCGACTTATGAAGGCCAGCATGTCAAAAGCCTTCTTCATCACCCTGTCTACCTGTGGCTCCATTTTCAGTGAACCACGTACTTATACTCAACTCTGTTCGACAACACTCCTCAAGGCCCTGCCATTCACTGTGAAAGTCCTGCCTGGATTTGACTTTCCAAAATGCAACACCTTGCACTTATCCGAATTAAACTCCATTTGTCATTCCTCAGCCCACTGACCAAACTAATCAAGATCCCCCTGTAATTTTTGAAAACCATTTTTCAATATACTACCTAATTTAGTGTCATCTGCAAACTTACTAACTATACCCTGTACATTAGAAACATATTAGAACTACAGCACAATTCAGGCCCTTTGGCCCACAAAGCTGTGCCGAACATGTCCCTACCTTAGAAATTACTAGGCTTACCCCATAGCCCTCTATTTCACTCAGCTCCATGTACCTATCTAACAGTTTCTTGAAAGTTGAAAGACCCTATCATATCCGCCTCCACCACCGTTTCCGGCAGCCCATTCTAAATCTAAATCATTGATATAGATGACAAACAACAATGGGCCCAGCACCAACCAGAGGCACACCACTAGTCACAGGCCTCCAGTCCAAGAAACAAATCTTCCACTATCACCCTCTCCTTTCTACCATCAAGCCAATTGTGTATCCAATTTGCTAGTTCTCCCTGGATTCCATGCTATCTAACCTTCCCAAGCAGCCTACCATTTAGACTGATACACGGATAGGAAAGGTTTAGAAGGATATGGGCTACACACAGGCAAATGGGACCAGCTCAGATGGGCATCTTGGTCAGCATGGATGAGTTGGGCCAAAGGGCCCGTTTCCGTGCTGGATGACTATTCACTGGCTTCGTGTGGAGGGAACCACTGCGTCAATGACAATGAGATCACCATTTCATTGCTGAAGGAGCATGGGGGAAGGACAGGGGTTTATGCCAGGTTCCTGGCACAAGTGCACTCAGGCACTGCAGATATCTTTTTTTTTTAAAAAGTACAGTTTAGGGAGGGTACATACATGTAAATGATTGAACTGCAGGAGCAAAAGCATTATGAAGTACAATAGATCGACGAGCAGGTGAAAATGTCAAACTACAAGGTTATTTTAGAAAAACTTTCTTCATATTTTAATTTATCCAGGATAAGTGCTTTTAAGGGGAGAGTGTTTGCTTAACAGTAGCTTAATACACTATGAAATACTCATATCTCATTGCAATGTTTAATGTTTTATGGCTTGAATAGTTTATAAATAGCTGAGGTTTTTACTGTTTGACTGATTTCTTAAGATTACATTGGAGAAAGTTGCAAATGTCTGAGGAGGAAAAGGAAGTCACCAACAGCAACTTCGATTCCTAGGAGTACCTCAGAGGTTTGTATTCCCGTGTAATGGTGAATTCAATAGTTTTGACTGCTATAAAACCCAGGCCACAAGAACAACTTTTATGAAGGCAGTGTCGAAAACAACTTGTTTTTTTACATTTGAAACTAGCCCGTAATTCACTATGTCCATGAATTCACAAACTAGAGGTTTACATTAATTTGCTAGAAATTCACACTTCAGTTATATCAGCAGATGTCGGACTTGGAAAACAAACACAGAAAGCTGCTTTTTTTAAAAAAGTTAACAGCACATTATTGCATCAAAGGAAGTAGCTTATTTACTGATACATCACTTCCCTCCTACTCTTTCCAACTTTGGTCACAGCTTGCACTGTGACTTTTACCATTCATCCAAGCCCACATCAGAAAACAAA
The DNA here is from genome assembly GCF_009764475.1 of Pristis pectinata. Taxonomy (NCBI): domain Eukaryota; kingdom Metazoa; phylum Chordata; class Chondrichthyes; order Rhinopristiformes; family Pristidae; genus Pristis; species Pristis pectinata. The sequence continues at coordinate 7,617,153 of NC_067429.1, forward strand.
GGCTACAGCTTATTAGAAAAGTGTTTTACTTACGCATCTGTGATTTTTGTGCATCCATTCAGATTTAACTGTTCAATATTCCTGCAATTCTGAGCAAAGGTCCTGGAACAATAAAACAGAGGTGTTACAAAGTGCACTTACACTTTAAATGCACTGCAAAATTACAGACAAACGTTCCACCAAATGGATTATACTGGCACTGAATCACTACCATTCTCTGCCCATGAAAAATAATGACATGCATTTATATAACCTTTAACGTGGGCAAACTCCCCAAGGAGCTTCACAGTAGCATTAACACCCATCATATTCAACACAATGACCACGTTGGAATCTTTTACGTTTTCATCTCAGAACAGGACTGCACCTGAAAGCTACACTTCTAGTTTCATTTGGTGGTTCTGAAAGGAACTAAGAAATGGAAGGGGAAATTGGCCACTTGGTCCCTCACTGAACAGGCAAGCAGACAAAAATCACAGCTGATCTTTTCTCTCAGTGCCACATTGCTGGACTATCCCCACATCCATTGATTCCCTTTATATCCAAGTCTATGCTCAGTGACCGAGCTTCTAAAACCCTCTCGGATGGAGAATTTCAAAGATTTGTCGCCTGGTGGGCGAAGGAATTTCTCATGTCTTGAGCAACTGACCTTTTTTTAAGAATGACCCTTAATTCCAGACACCGTAGCCAAAGAAAACATCAAGTCTGTATGCGTCTTGTCAAACCCCATAAGAATTTTATACATTTCACCAAGATACCTCTCTGATTCTTCTGAACTTGAGAGGATAGCATCAGTGTGCTTAATCTCCTGTCATATGACAAACTCAGCATCCCAGGAATCAAGCTGATGGAACCCTTTGTTGTATCATCCATCTTAGAGGGACCAGGCCTGCACACAATATTCGAGATGTTGTCTCACCAGAGCCCGATATAATTGGAGCAAGACATCTCTAATCTTGTACTCAAATTCTCAATAAAGATTCTCTTTCAATAAAGGCCACCATACAAATTGCCTCCCTAACCCCTGTTCTTTCTAATTGTTAGCTTTCAGATGATTTGTAAACAAAGGCACAATTTTTAAAAATTACACTGTCTTTCTAATATTTCTATCAAAACAGGCAACTTTACATTTTTCCACATTACATTTCATCAGCCATATCTCTGCATATTTACTTAATTTGTCAATATCATCTTGAAGACTTTCTGCATTTTATTCATAGCTCACATTGCTACCTACCTTTGGATCATCGATAAAATTACACACAACGGCTTCATCCAAATCAATGATATAGACTGAGAGCAGCTAGGGCCCCAACACCAATCTCTGTTGCACCCTCTCCAAAACCAAAAGTCCTGTCAAAGCCAATCCTCAAACCACCAAGTACATTATTTCCAATCCCATGTGCTCTAATCTTGTTCAATAAGCTCACAGTGCATTTTATCCAAGGTCTTCTGGAGGCCCAAATACATCACATTCACTGGCATGCCCTTATCTATTAGAAGTTAAAAAATGGGAGCAAGAATTGGCTACTTGGCCCTTTCTGCCTGCTCCACCATTCAATATTTGTTTAATTTCTCTTCCATTTCCTCATTCCACAATACAACTTCTCCAATCTCAGTTTGCATGGACCCAAATTACTTTTAGCTTATTCTTTTTAAGATCTGTAGAAGTTCTTGGCCTGTTTTGCATTTTTTCCCTAGATTCTCATTCTACTTTCCTATTCCTTATCAATGCTTGGATCCTCCTTTCCTTAATTCTGAAATTTTTCTAAAACTTTCTTTCTTGGCAACATTTTCTTTTGTTCTAATACTATCTTCAACTTCTTCATGGTCACTGCTGGACCACTTTTCCTAGGTTTTAATTTTACCTCAAAAGTGGATATATATTACTTGTAAACTATGAATTGATTCTTCAAATGCTTACTGTCCTAGCTTTTCATACAATTTTCAAATCTACCTAATCTATTTTATGCTTTATTCAGAATTGAGATGTTTCAGATTCAACAAAGTACTTTCAATTTTTATACAAAAGTCTGTCAGATTATGAACATCATTCCCTAAAATTCCAGATCAATTAATCCTTTCTCATTATGCAACACTGGGTCTAAAATAGCCAGTACCTTCATTGATTCCTTAATCAACTGAAAACACTCTACACAAATTCATCCTCCACATTGTTGCTGCGAGTCTACTTTGCCCAGTCTTTTGTAGATTCAAGTCCCCATGATTATTACATCATCCTTGATATATGTACCTTTAATTTCTCTATTAGTTTAAAGGCTTATCCATCGCCCTCATTAATCAATTTGCAAGGATATTAGTGCAGCCAGAGTCGAGTGAAGCTCACTCCAATGGAACAGCTCCCTCTTTCCGAGGCTTACATCAGCCCAAAGAATTGAAACCTATTTCTCCGACACCAATCTTTGAGCCTCATTTCCAATTCTCTTACCTATTTATCCTGTCTATTTGCACATACTGTGATCTGTTTCTTAATGTGAACCTTAACTGCTCACAATGCTTCAACAGAATCTCCCTCTTTGCTCCAAGGCATTGTTGTCCATATAGAACATGACAACTGGAGAGATATCTTTAACCTTAGCACTAGGCAGGCAACATTGCATTGTGATTCATGCTCACAGCTGCAGAGAACACTATTCACCTCCCTAACTATACCGTCCCCTTCTACCACTACATAACCTTTCAATACCCCAGTCTGAAAGCCACCTTGTACCACAGTGCTGTGGCAGTTTGCATACCAATTCTGTAAGCTCTGCTCTTATCTACACAGGCTGAAAGCCACCTTGTACCTGTTGGACAAGTGCAAGAGCCAAGGCTCCTGCAACCCAACCATCTGGATCCCCAAACCCATCTCACTCATAATCACATCCTCCTGTCCTCCTTGAATGGCTGATTCTACAAAACTTAATTTAAGGAGCGTGGCTGCTTGCTGGAACACTGTGTCCAGGTAACTTACAACCTCCAGATGAATAGCCACGTCCAAGTCTCAGTGCGGATGAGCAAGCTTCTGAGTCGCAGTTTGTTGAGCTGCAGACATTTACTATGTATGTGTCCGCCATGGATCCCATTAGCTTCCATCAACTCCCACATACTACAGCTGCAACACATAACCTGCCTTGCTCATCTTAAAATATTTAACAACGAATTTTTAATTGTTACTGTTGTCCTTATTTCACTGAAGTCCTTTGCTCACTAAAGATCACACCCTGTGGATGCTACACCCACTACCATGTTCAGAGCTAGCCTATAAATTTATTTTGCCACTACCAGTACTTTTGAGTCACCAGACTTCAATCACTAGTTCTAGCTGGGTACCCAATTACCTTGAAGCCTTAAGGCTACTTGTTTTCAACATTACATCACCTCAATTTAAAACTGCAAGGGTAAGGGAATTTAACTGTAGAACTAATAAATTTTATTTCCTCATAACTTAAACCAGCCATCACTGGCAAGATACCACTTGGACATTTGCATAGCAGACTGTTAGGCTAATCAGCAATAATGAAACAACAAGGTCTTTCATTAGGAGGGAAAATCCATGCACCACAAACATGATCAAGCTGCAAAGATCTTTCACCCTGATGAAAGGAGGCAAATATGCATAGCCAGAGTACAAACTCCTGATCAATTTGGGGTTAAATGTTAAATATGACCAAGCTAAGGGTATATTGTAGAATGAAAGTGATAATTAGACATGACTGGCTGGCTTTCATTTCCCTAATCAAGCAGCATCTTTCTGAATTTACCATGGAGAACTATTAATATTCTATGATCAAAGTCAACAATGGCCTTTGGATCGCTTCCTTGTTACAATTACAGTAATTCCTCAGTCCGCTACTTATAATTTTGGCAGATACATACTTTTAACTCTTTGTTGAACTGTACTTTTAAATTGTGAATAATAATGCCAGACGTACAAATCCTTCTCCCTCAAGAGGAACCCTTCATACAAAACATCCCAACCACGCCCAACTATGTGGGATGTCAAAGTTCAAAGATCACAGCACTGCATTAATCACAAAGTAAACATGATCGAGCTATTATCCATTTCTTCTTTTGATTTAAATTCTCAGAAGTTTACATTGATATCTACATTATGAAATTGCAGGACACCAAATGTATGGAGCTTGTAGGCACAGCACTTTGATAAATTTGCACCTCTTGACAAGGCCATTCTTCCAAAAGAAATAATAGTTATTTGGGAGAACAGTTTCTTTATTCCTATTCTCAAGAGATCAGTGACATTAGTGAATGGGGTGGGAGGAAAACAAGAGGAGGAGAAAACTGCCTTCCAAAATTCACCTTTGTTGGAAATTTTAATCGCACACATTTAATCGACCATACAGAAACAAACTGCCATTTTATCTAGGCAGCCAAGAGTCAAGGCAGAATTGACCTCCCAAACATTAAATATGACTATTGGGCATCTCAGATCCAAAATGCTCACGGTCTGATTATTACCTTCGAAAAGCAGCAATTTCCCTGCTGAGTTCATTCCATCCATCCTTAGAAGACTAAGAATGGACTCCAAGCCTTTCAGTCTGGAGTGAGCCTAACTATCTGAACCTCTTTCCCCAGCTCAGTATTAACTCCAGTACCAAACAATACATTTCCATCACCACAAACTTACTCCAACTCCCCCCATCCCCTAACCACACCTCTGTAAATAATTCTCTACCCTGTGTGCATCTTTGTCAGATACCCTAAAAGGGTGATCAGAAATGAGACTGTTAATAGAGAACCTTAATGTATTACCTGTCTACAGTGGGATTACAGTGCGATGAAATCTATGCATGCTCCAATAACGGGAACCCCACAAAAGGCAGGTTGCAAAACCTTGGGCTGTTTTCCATTGCGTAGGAAGAAATGATTTAATTAGAGCATTTAAAATGTTAAAGTATGTGATAGAAAGATAAGGAAGTAGTTTTTTTCTGGAACTTATATCAAGAACATGGAGACAGAAAATTCAGAGTAAAGCAACTCAGGAACTAAATCAGGAAGTACAAAAGGAAATGGAAACAAATAATTTTGCCCCAAAATTCCATGAGGTGCTGGGGCTGTTGTAATTAAAATGGGCAGGTATTTTTCTTTGGCAAATTATTAAGTGACAAGCAGCTTAAAAAGGAAAATAGAGTTAAGATCTTGATAAACCTTGATCTAAATGAAAAAGTTCACAGATTTAAATGGCCTCCTCCTTTTACACAGCTCCCTTCATGTACTCTAATTACATCCCTATGTTCAAAATTCTGAACATTTGCCTAGGAAGCCTCAAAGATCATTACATGCATTGCAGTTCTAGAAAAGCAAATGCTATGTTTGCTATGCATACACATCTGAACAAGAATTCACCCTATTAAACGAACTTAAAATTAATCCCACGTATGATGCCCTTTCATCTTGACATATTACTCATTTCTTTGGCCATCGTTCAAAGTTTTCCACTGCACCACCAGTTAGGAAAGATACATCACTTGTAATAGCTTTCATGTACAAGTTTACCTTAAAGAGTTGTCTCCCACTCCAAGGCATCCTCGCAAACTAAGCTTCCGTAAAAACCCACCACATCTTTTAGAAATATTCTCTACTACTCGCCCCTGTGTAAGGAAAAGGAAATAATTTCAAACACAGGAGTTTGACACAATATAGAAGATATTTGTACGATGTAGATCATGAATTCAATGGCTTTCATAACCTGAATGAAAAAATTCCATTTCTCCGTTCAAAATCTGATAGAAAGTGATAATATTTTTAATTAAAAGTTAATTGCATAATAAATAAGATGAAGACAGATGTACAAAGAGAAAATGCTGGAATTCCACAAAGTTCAGAAAATGAAAAGCAAGTTAACATTTTGGAGCTAGGCCCTTGATTGTAGTAAGATTCACTACATTCTGGCTAAATGCCGTTAATAGACAAAAATGGAGAAAAAATACTGTGATCAAATTGTAAAAATCAAAGTTCAAAGAAGGACCAACCAACAATAAAATCCCCTAATTTCCAGCACTTTGCCTTTCAAAGGCACTTGCCTAAATCCCCATGTGAACTTGGCATTAAAGACATATCATCAAAATGTCATGATTCTACCTGATACAAGCTCCATACTCCAACAATTATACTTTTGTATCAAACCACCAAGCTTTCCCAATGTGCGTGTGCACCAGATGATAAGAGTTAGAACTTGCATAATAAAAACAAAAAAAATGTAGATATGTTCTGGGGCAACCAGACTATCAATAGAAGCAGTTTACAATGAAAAGATTTGTTCAACAAAGGGTGTTCAGGTCTTAGAAAGTTAAGTAACCAGTGGAATGACAGGTATGCTGCATAACTGCCAATGTGAGCATTATGGGTGGTTCAACTGTCAGGGAGATGACCAACTGTAAATGCCTAGCAGTCTAGACATATTTAAAAACAGAAAAATGTTGGCATTCCATAGAAGGCTCATCAGCATCTGTAAAGACAATTTAGGATTTCGTAACCAGACTGGTGAGGGCTAGAAAGTGTCAGCAAGACTGCTAATGGGGTTCAGCATGTGTGGTGGGAGACCACATTGATGACATTTTGCGTCATCTTTCCTCCTTCAACCTTAAAAGAACTCAGTATTGAAGAATCCATTTAAGTTACAGTTCTGAAGAATTTACAATATACAAGAAATAATGAACAAATTCAGCTTTGGCAGTCGCACTGTCCAGACAATAATTGCATGCAATGCTCATATGCACAGAGCCAATTTTGTTCCATTCAGATCTATGGAACAAAGTGAATGTCTGGTGCAGTACATAATAGGTCTAATATATAATGCCATCTAATTAACTAACTACTGGCCCAAAATAAATGTTTATCCTTTTAAACATAGGCAAAATTTTACAATGCTCCTGTATTTATGTTCTTACAATAAAAGCACCAAGTTCCTTTTAAATTCTCTAACAAATTTGCAAGTCCTACATTGAGACAAAACACATTTTCACTCCTCTCCTTACATCATTTCATGCACTGTCTCCATTTCCCAATTACTTTAAAAAAAATTTTAAACAGCTATTGTAAGGTGCACTTCAGTAAAAAAATCAAAAGACAGATTATCTAAATGGAGAGAGACTGCAAATGAGTGAAGTAATGAGGGATCAAGGTGTTCTGGTGCACAAATCACAAAACTATCAGGCAGGTCTTATAAATAGTTAAGAAGGCCAATGACATCTTGGCCATCATTGCAAAGGGATTGGAGTTTAAAAATAGAGAGGTTTTATTGCAATTGTACTGGTATTAGCAAGGCCTCACCTGGAATGCTGCATACAGTTTTGGTGTCCTTACATACAATAAAAGATATAGATTGGAGAGAGTACAAAGGAGATTCACCAAACTATTCCTGGGATGAGAGGGTTGTCCTATCAAGAGAGACTAAAAATAGTTTGGGCCTGTATCCCTTGGAGTTTAGAAGAATGGGTGGCCTTATTCAAACATACAAGATCCTAAGAGGGCTTGACAGGGTAGATGGTGAAATATTTTCACTATTGGGAGGGTCTCAACAAAGGGTCATAACCACAAGGAGCCAGTCATTTAAAAAAAAATGTAGAAATTTCTTCTCAGAGATGGTGGCGAATCTCCAGAATTCTCTGCCCCAGCGGTTGGTGGAAGCTGGATCATTAGGAGTATTTAAAGTGGAAGTGGATAACTATTTGATAGATCGAGGTATAGAGCTGTATGGAGCAATGGTACTAGAGAGCTGAGGCCAGCATAAATCAACCATGATCATATTAAAACGCATGAAGGATCTGATGGCCTCCTATTTTCTTGTGCACTGTGCAATCTACAGACACCATGCCCACTCCCCTGTCCTTTTCCACCCATTGTTGACCTAGTGTCCCACTGTATCATCATGAAAATGCATTGATCCTCTTGTTCCACATGTCAAGTCTCCATCAACCAAATGCCTAGGGGAGCTTCAGAGCATTGGTCAAGGCCCTTCTAGTGAGGCAAAATGTGGACAAGTATTTGGTCTAACCCCCATACCTACAAGGTAGCTCCTGATTGGCATTATCTACGATCCAAGATCTCTCAGAACCATGTGTGTATTTGGCTGATGTAGGGTAGGAGAGAACAGCTGCTTGACATTTCTGATTGGACACAAATGCCCAGAGCCTATGCAGATTAATATATCAGAGATTAATTTATCATATTCTTCTCACAGAAGAAGAGCAAAACAAAAAGATACAATTGCTATAATCAAGAATCAAGGGAATTGATTTAGAGCCAGTCTCAGCCACAGGAAATTAATGCTTACTGATTGAACAAAATTAGACGTGTCCTGCGTAGTGCATGAAGCATTACATAGGGCATTTTTGAGCAAGATGACACTATACGCATATACATGTTGCGAGCCCTTGACAATACAAGAAAGGTAGGCAGAGTACAATTATAGATTTCACTTTTGCAATTATGATGTCTGCAACATGAAACCTATGATACTCAGAACAAATTAAACAGAATTAATTTCCTACATAAATTTTATAAATTAAATTCAATGAAAGGAGCTAAAACTGTAAAAAAAAAACGCAGAATGACACCATTGCCAAGTCCCTCGATAGGGGTGAGTGAGTGCCTACATCCCCTCCCCTAATACTTTGGCCATTGGTCCCCAAACAAATTCATGCAAATTTTCCCATACTGACTAACCAATAGTTCAGACCTGTTGTGACTATATAACACTCTTATTTTATTCTCTAATGCAGCCCATGTTTTCTCCATCTCTATTCCTGCACTCCAGTAGATGATGCTAAACAAAATCTTGGGAAGCTGGCAGCTTCCACAATACACCTCCCAGATGTAAAAGGCCACAAAGACCTTATGGTAAAAGCCCAACTTAGCTCAGTTCACACAAATGTTAGAATACAGCTGAAAACTGTTCCTTTGTTCCTTACTGAAAGTTGAGTGCTTCTGTTATCCCTGGATACATCATGGAAGAATATTCCAACATACCCAATTAAACAGAGAATGCATGACACATTCATTTTGATCAATGCAGTTATTTACTTCCTGTCTTTAGTTAAGCATGCTTTTTTTTGATGTGTCAAATCTATTAATGGGTGGGGTTGGTGAAATGGAGAGGGTTGGGGAGAAAACAGAACTCTTTTCTGGTTAATAAGCACCAATTTGGAACAATACCCTTTTTGAGGTGTGAGTTTTTCTCCCCCAATAATCTGCTTGCTTCCTATAGTTCTTTCTTGTTGTATCAGAATGAATTTCTTTTAAGCAATTTGCTTAGAATTCAAAACAATGCATCAATTGATGCAAAAAAAGGGCTAGCATTAGTAACAGTTATTATGGTACCCAGCTGAGATTCAATCACGAAAGTCTCTAATTCCTTGGCTGAAAATTAGCTCACAGGAATAGAATTTGAAATGTTCCTATCATCACAAAGACAGTTAAGCAACTGAAGTGTAAGCTCACACCTATCACCAAAAATTCAGCTACTGTCAATCTAAAGTAACAAATTTAAGTTCACCAAGTGATTTTACACCAAAGCTTTTCACAACTATTGAATTACATTTGTAGTAAAATCACTATTGGGAATGAAGTATAGCTGTGCACAAAATGACTGCTATATTCCATAAACAAGCTAAATACCCAGATAAATGAGGGAGTTTTGCTGATCAAACTGGGTGGAAAAAGAACAGCAAGAACCCTCTGTGCTCTTCTTTGAGTGGTACATCATGGGATGAGCCATTGGAAAAGGTCATCTGGGCCTTGGAACATTCTCATTTCAAGGACAACTCCTCCAACAAAATAAAACAATGCCTCAAGACTGGGAGTGGTCCTCGAATTCACAACTTCATGACTATAAAATCAGTACTATCATCCAAATCAAACTGACATAGCAAAGAAATTGCTTTTCATTACCAATCAAGTGTAATGCCTTTGCAATTAACCAAATGTTTCAAAATTTTGTTCTATGGCTCAAGTTATGCTGGTTGTCCACCCAGAACCTTCATGATAATCAAAGTACAGTACAATTATATTTTTCTATGAGAGATTGTGGTCAATTTAAATAAAAGATCATTTCAATAATTTCTGTTGCAATATTCAGCTTTTCCATCAGTAATTCTTCAGGATGCCTTGTACATCATACCTCTATATCTCTTTGGAAGTCAAACAGGTCGATTCGTTGCCAGTTACTACCATCCAGCGCCAGGACATTCCAGTACTGAAAACACAAAATAATTCAGTTAATCTGAGAAAATGTAAATAAACAGACTAAGGTGTGGAAAAGGATTTATAAGGAAGGATGTGAACAAAAAGGTTGAATAATATTTCCCTTTTGAGGTTGTGTGTATAATAAAAACAATTTCCTGGGAAGTTAGTGTAATAAATTTTGTCCCAAGCCAGTTCTAGCCTAAGCTAAGCTTCGACCAAGATCAACAGCCCCAGAGTTGCATTATCCCATAAAGCCATGGCCATAAATTAGAATCACCTAGGCTGTTAGAAAAACTTGGGAGTGCTTCAGTCTATTCAATCAGAATACCTCTCATATTTATGTCTGAATTCCTATTTTGTCTCTCACCTTCCTTGTATGCTATTTTGTAATGAGAACATTAGCACATTGGCTAATATCTCAAAAATCCCAAACATAAACGCAACCAATCCTGATTCTTGCTCTCTTTGCAGCATGAGGAATTGCTCAAATTAAGGTACAGGAAAGTTTTCCTGCAATGAAGGAATAGGGTATTGGAACACCAGCAGCATTTTGCACTTTTTTCAGTCCATCAGCACCTTTACATTGATTTCCATACCCTGGCACAATCAAAGTATTGATGGACAATAAAATTCTACTCTAAATCACTTATCCATTTTGAGCACAACCATAGTCATATTGATGAGGGATTACATTATCAACTGCAGCAATGCATTAACATTTCAGCCTGCATTAGATAATTTGCTACATTGAGTTTTATACAGCCTGTGTCAGTTCAGTTCAAATTTTCTACCATCTGGTAGCTCCGTCGAGCTAGAGAGTCAATGAGTTTTTAGTAAGGAATACATCAATTCACATTTCATTTACAGCAAAATATTCCTCCTAAGAGGCCAAATTTCAATGTCGCTTAATTCATTTGCTGGGAGCTCGGAGTCTAATGCTTAACAAACTAAAATTTCATCTGTTTTGTTACAAAGGTGTTACACTAAACTTGAAAAAGAACAACCAACTTTCCAACTTGGTCTCTAAGGAAGCTCAAGACATTGTGAATACGCCCTGTGGGAACACAATTGCAGGAAGCATCATAGCAATGTGACAGTTAGCAACAGCTAAAATTACACATAGGTGGAGAAATGAACTTCTTTCATATTTATTTGAAATGGCAAAATGCCCTGCTATAACTAAAATGCTGTGCATGCTCTCTTGGTAGACTGCGCTTAAATCTTTACAAAAGTGAGCTGAAACAACTGTTAATGCTGTTATTTGTCCCTCTCCTCAAATGAGAAAGGCAACAGCACTAACCCCAGCCCCAGAGAAGGCTAGCTGTCACTTTTCAAGCCAAGGACAATGCTTTTATGACCTTGTTGCACATGTGTGTGGAATGCTTCATGGAGCAATGTCTGGTTCCAGGATATACATCAAAAGAACTCCTGCAGAGAGGTCCTGGGGCTGAGATATGTGGCTTCCAACAACCTTGTTTATCATCTTTGTTGAGTACAACTCCAGCACAGTGCAGTTTTCCTCCTGATTTTCACTGACCACAATTTTATAAAGATCATATAGTCATACCTTGAGAGAGTTAGAGTTGTACAGCACAGAAAGGAACCTTTCAATCCACCATATTCACTTAACAAAGGCCAATTAGCCTACCAACTTGTCTTTAGAATATGTAGGGAACGAGAGCATCCAGAAAAATACCCACATGGTCACAGTGAGAACGTGCAAATTCCACCCCAACAGCAGTGGAGCCACTGGAGATGTGAAGGAGTAGCTCTGTTTAGTGCTTCCCTAAATGAGTGTCCCTAACTTGAATGCTGTCTCGATGTCAAGAACCCTCACACCCATCTCCCGCCTAGAAATCTGCTCTTTTGGCTGTGCCTTGGCCAAGTAGTCCTAGTGGAGCTTGCTAAGCCTTTGCAAGCCTAAGTGCTGCCTCATAACAGTTAACAAGTCCTTCCATCGGTTGATAATGAAGAATAAGCTGACAGCCAAGTTTAAAATCGGTTCTGCTTTTAGCAGTCAGGACATACTTTGTCATTATCTACATAATGAATAGATAAGCTAATTGAAAATAATCTTCTGCAATCAACTATGTTTTACTATATGATCATCAGTCTCAAATTCATTTACAGGAATTGGGAACATACAACATAACGGAATGCCTCTTTGGAAAACATTTAACAGTCCTCTAAGGGCAAGTTCTAGTAGGTTTTCTAGCTGTTATTTTAAAATGAGGAACAAAATAAAACACAAAAATGTAAGCATGTCACAAAGGCTGTTTTTTGCTGGTTCCATTGACCCAGTGACCACCTTGTTGCAAGCGAGCTCAGACTTCTGCAAATGAAGGTTGTAATGCTAATGTCATAGAAGACTCCAATATACCATCGCATCTGGCCATTCCCTCCATGGATGGACTCACCATTAAAATATTAGCATGCAGTGCAATGCCATTCATGAATCAGCCTGCGTAACTAACTGAACCTGGCCCAACACTCTCTCACATATCAACCCTGAAATGCAATTACCAAACTCTCCCAGGCTCAACCTCAATGCCCAAATTCCCTTTTGAGTATTCTGTGTTTCCCCATCTTATCCTAGTATCCAGTACCTGCCTTCCAACTATTGGCTGCCAATTTATTGCACCGTCCTCCAGTTCGTCAAAGGCAAGACGTAGAACCCAAAAACAAAAATATGCACAAGTCAGTGAGATACAGGAAGTAGCGGATGGGGAAATCAACCATAAAAAGTTTGATTGGACAGAAATCATGAAGCAATGGTCAGATCAGGGTGGAGCGAGGTAAAGAGAAAAACTATAAATGTAATTACACGGCCTGAGCAACACATCGGGAGATCTGCAAACACTGAGCCTAAAATATTAAGGTTCCATTACCAGAAAAACGCTTCACTTTCCTGCATCCAAATCTGAAGCAAAAAACCTTTGACTTGAACTCCTCTCAAATGTAAAACACAACCATTTTGAACAGTAAATTTTAAAGAGGATGATAAAAGTGACCTGAAACTCAGATGTCACTGCAACACCCTTCTACCATGAGACACACTAAATGACTGAATGTGGGTCAAGCCCATCTTGCAAGCAATTTCTCATGACCTTGTATTCAGTAGCAATAATTTTTTTCATTGCACATGGCCAGTAGAACTCCAATAGCATTGTTAGATATCAATACTTATCCAAATTTCAGAACATTAAAAACCTCCCTGGTATTTTATATCTCTAAATGTAAATTGGAATCTCTCTCTAACATTACTTGGGAGTTTTTTTTAAATGGGTATATTGCCCTGTAACCAATGATTTGAGCAAGATCAATGTACACAGAGCAATGGTACATTTTCTTGTCAACTAAAATCAAAGATTTTTCTATTCTTAATTCTGAGCAAAAAGGATTTTTCTCAATTAATATTTAGCAAAAACAAAACTACTTATCATCAGCTAATTCTGATGAGATTATGGACTGTTTATAGAACAAGTATTTCATACTTTTCATGCATCATGTTATTTGCAAAACATTAAAAACAAACTGACTTATTCAGAAATAAGTAACAATTCTACACTTTAAAAAGTTTCACAAAAAATATACTCTCATTTCACATTCTAGTTTTTCAAATTATACATTGCTAATTTCTATTATCAAGGTGATGGACATATATTAGAGGTGAGACAAAAAAAGTCAATATTCAAAGGCGGTGAAATTGTATGGGCTACGTGAACACTAATCTAAAATCCTGAGAGTCAAATCAACAAGTACATCACTGATTATTACTTCTGAAACCTTTTCAATAGTTTTACTTGATAAACCCAAAGGGTTCCAAATTGATCCAAAGCCCCAAGGCTAACAGAGACCCATGTCGATTCCAGATAGAAGGACTTCGTAGAACAAATCTTAATTTTAATCTTTAGATGGAACAGGGACAATTGCAGGTAAAGATTTAATCTGTTCCCAGCCTCTTCTGTTATGTTGACCATGTACAGAAATTATATTTTTTACTGTTGCTAGTGAAATAGCAAAATCTAGACTATGAACGAAGGTGACAGAAGTATTCAAGGGATGACCGTGAGGTATGACAGTATTACAGTTACATTTAAAATATGAAGTTATAATGGGAAACACTGCCATTATGTGGAAAATGGATTTGTATCAGGAAATCCATATGGATGCAAGATTTTGTTTTAAATTTTGGATTTCTTTAAACAGTTGCAGAACACTGCCATTTATAAATATTTTAATATTAATTGACTAATCCTCTTAAATTAAATATTACTGGATTTATTTCAAAGCAGCCAAATTGTGTACAGTCTTTCAATAAATTTTCGATAAGTTTCTCCAAACTGCAATTGACAATGGTAGTCATTTGCCCATCTTAACCACCCAGAAAGGCTCTACAGTTCCAGTCTCTCAATCAAGAACTTAAATAGTTTCAGAAAGAATTTCTTAACATTGATCCTAATTTGTACTTTTTACTAGTCCCATCTATCCCTTTGTCTGATCACAGTTGAGTGTGAAAATTGCAGAGGAGAAAGAGACATAAAAATGATATTCTGAAGACTTCAAAATGTACTACTTAAATCATCTTCAAACAGAAAGGCCTGGTCTTCAGTTTTGCTTCATAACTCTGGCCATTGACAGTGGGTATTGGTTTCATGGCTCTTCACTGAACTAGTGTCCAATTGTTCAGTGTTGTAACAAATATCAAAGTACTCTGGGCATCTGACCAGAAGATTACTCAATCTGAATGGTGTTTCCTCCCACCACCCCTCCTCCCCCCAAAGTAAGGCTCTAAGTTTTGTTGCAGAATCCTATGTATTTTATTGATTACTGTTCAGCAGTGATTGGACATGTTTAGGAGATTCATAGTTCGAAAGCTCTCTTTTCACAATTTTATCCTCAACACTTTTGAAACCCTTCATGGAACTAAATAGGCCACTATTGTTTTTCTATGTGGCACTTCCATATTTGACTTCATTAAATATCATCTGCAGCCACATGCATTTCATCCACTCATCTGAAGTTTGAGTTGCTTCATTCAGATCAGATCCAAGAGCTTCTTCTGGGTTGACATCACTTGTGAATTTGACTTTGTAAAGATGTTGAATCAGTTCATGAAATGTAACAGTAGGGGCTCAAAGCCAGCTTTTAAGGAAGCTCACTCAGCACTGCAAAGTAACTTGTATAACAAGCTTGTGATAATTTGTACCCTTCAGCTTCCTTTCCTTGAGAATGTAAATATCCCAATCTCTGCATTTGCAATAGTTCTTTAAATTAATAGGATCCCAGACAAGCCAGAACAGTGAAGTACAAAGGTTACATGAGTCCTTGACAATATAGAGTGAGACCACAATGTTGTGTAGTTAGACTTAAGTCACAAGTCTAAAATAAAGGCACCAGAGAAGGTATGCAGTAACAAACCTGATCTCAAGTATAAAATAATTAACCATGAGTAACAAACAAGTTTTAGTGTTTAAAAGAGTCTTTAAGATTTCTTTGCTAGTCACATGTACATCGAAACACACAGTGAAATGCATCTTTGCGTAGAAAGCATGGAGTCTGGGGGGCAAGTGTCACCATGCTTCCGGCGCCAACATAGCGTGCCCACAGCTTCCTAACCCTGACATTTTTGGAATGTGGGAGGAAACCGGAGCACCCAGAGGAAACCCACACAGTCACAGGGAGACAGCGGCCGGAAATGAACCCAGGTCACTGGTGCTGTATTAGCATTATGCTAACTGCTACGCTACCATGGGACCCTTGTTATTAATTATTTATATAAATGATTTTGATGAATCTGCAAAATATTTGCAAAGCAGAATACTGAAGATGCTGAAAGAACAGAAAGTGTAATTGCTCACCAATCTAGGGATTAATGTTTCTATTTTTCTCCTCGCAGTTGCTACCCAACTATGAATATTTACATTTACCAATACTCTCTGCACTTTATCTGTTAGCCAATTGCATGTCCATACTGCAACTGCCCCCTTTAACCCTGGGGACTTTATATCAGACCAGAAATGCAACACTAGAGCATTAAAAAATAACTTAGATTGGCAATGCTGAATGGGTTTATTCAGTGGTGACAAATGCTTGAAATTAATTTGCAATAGGGTGGAAAAGGAACGTGAGGATTGATCAAAATGCAACCAGATATTGATTTGGAAAGTTGAGGTCAAGAGAGAAGTGGGCTGAATGATCTTACCTTTCCTTCCAGCATTTATAACATGCAACTTTATTTTTTTTAATCTTTCTTTCTTCTTTTACATCCAGGACAAGAGATCAACACAAATCCAATGTCATAAAAAACATTGCAAGGAAAGACCAATCTTTTCATTAAGGCCCCATCCAACAAGCTGGGTCAAATGTAAAAGTCTGTAACTGTTTCTCACAAGTTAATCAGATTCTTCATGCATGCAAACCATAACTGGCTGATCCTCAAAGTCAAATGTCTCAAGTTATTCAAGAATAAAATTTGACCAAAAATTTCACAAAATTAACTGGATATTCATACTATTTTTAATCTGACCAGCTGCTTTTTAAGAAGTCTAACAGGGTCAGAAGTTTTGTAATGTCTAATCACATACATATTAAATTGCCCCCTCAACACTAGTCTTTTGACAAGGATCAAAAAAAATACAGGGAATACTTTGTTTTCAGGATCAAGGGAAAGGAATTTGTGCCATTATTCATGATTTCTAGTCTTTGATCACAGTTTAAAGTTGATAAGAAACCTTCATAAAAATTATTTCAGGTCATCTTGAGGAACTAGATCGGAACTTCTTTCAATCTTCTTCTCAGAAGGTTAGCTATGACAGAGTGGTTTCCAAAAACATTTTTCTCCAAATCTTCACCATAGCATTAAATATCCTATTAAGTTTAAACTACCCACAATTCTCATTATAGTCTTCTCAGTGGTAATTGAAAAGAAAAAAAGTTTAGATATTCTGAAGATCCAACACTACACAATGGTTATCAAAACAAAGGTTATAATTTAAAACATTTTTAGTTGGCTAGAGGAGTTAATTTTCCATATCTAGGAAGAGATTTTCCATATCTAGGAAGAGCACTGCTATTTTGCAGATATAGAAGCTTGCCTCTAACTGGAGCATAGTATATATAGCTCCATTAAATCATGTTTTAATTCATTGTGAGGTTCCCCACAGGCCTAGCACAAGTTTGGAGTCAAGCAATATGAGGTTTATTCCCTTCACTGTGACAACCTATTGATCAGCAGAGTCAGCAATGGGGTCTTGACAGCTGAGTTGACGTCCTTGGACTGAGACACAAGCTCAAATTGCACAAATTTCAAGTGGTTACCATCCAGCAATTTTTGCCGGAAGCCTACATACAAGGCAATTGTGCATAATATTGAGGTCACACATTCCAGAGGCCACATAAAACCCATGGATCTAAACCCAGCAACACAATTCATTTCAACAGGGAAAAGTAAAACACTGAACTAATATCAGATGGTCCATTGTAAAGTATCATACCAATTAGGCAGCCCAAGTAACACTAGCTCATCAACAGCATAGTTTGCATTATTTTATAATGAATGAATCTTAGTATTTTCCCTCTATTGCTTTCATATCAATGTTCTTTTTGCCTCTCCACCCTTCATTAATGTGCTCCTCTCTCATACCTCAACAACAATACATACATTTCCAAAATAGATGGTAACTTACAGTAACTCTTGCCAATTCTCCCCTCCTTGGTACTGAATCAGTTGATTCTACCAGGGGCAAAAACTAGATCTTTATTAGTCTGCATTATTCACTTCTTCAATTAGCTTAGCCAATGGGGTCAGCCTGGATCAGAGCTTCAAAAAAAATGTCAGAAAGATACTTAAAGAAGCCTTACCCTGGAGACTTGAGCAGAGCGACACAAGGTGACTACATCCAGAAAGGAGAATATTCTGTGGGAAGAGACAGTAATTGAAACAGAGCTGAACAATAAATAGGTATGAATACACCAGCAATTTCATGTGCACGTAGGTGTACAGGTCATTCCAAATATTATAACTCTCACCATTAATAGTATACCAAATAGCTTCTAGTTGAGGTGGTTATGTAATGGATTTCCTGGGCTATAGAATCAGGTCTCTGGTTATATCACTGCACAGGCTCAAGTGGCAACCCACAACTTTCATTTCTGGTTGTGGGACCTCAGAGGCTCTGGTTTTTAGCAGTGAACCCGCAGCAATCAGAAAATAAAGACGGGCACTGTCATCTCCGGTAATTACTTACATTGTTGTTCAAACTCCGCTGGCAGTGTGCAGTTAAACCGTACGGAAAAATGTTTGTTTGATTATTGGTCAGATAATTTCAGTTCACCTGACAGTTGAGGCAATAAATTTGAGCTCAATATGCTTGAGCAACATTAGCCTCTGGTCATATTCCTGATCACTATCCAGTGTTTGTCTCTCTATTATTATAATGGCTGTGGTGCTGCCTAATTACCTTGCAATGCTGATCCACCAGTTACATAGATTTATACAAAATATACAACACAGAAGTAGGCCAAAGTGTATATATGCTCAATACTTGAAAATACAAGGTTGTCAGTTGAAATGGGTCTCTTTTTTTGCAGTATTTCAGACACTGCATATCTGAATCACGTTGAGCATTTCATAACAA
Organism: Pristis pectinata; assembly: GCF_009764475.1. Classification (NCBI taxonomy): domain Eukaryota; kingdom Metazoa; phylum Chordata; class Chondrichthyes; order Rhinopristiformes; family Pristidae; genus Pristis; species Pristis pectinata. The sequence goes on from NC_067429.1 coordinate 7,635,998, forward strand.
AGATCAACTGATGCTGAGCCTTTCAAAACATTTGATCTGAGTCTTGCAGCTAAATGATAGGCACAATGTACTGGCTGCCCCCTTTCTCCACTTATTTTCAGGAGCCTTTTGTGAGCCATTTCTTGAAGTGCTCAACTTAGATTTTATAAATGCAAGATTCAAGGATGTGTGTATGTGGGCCTTGAAAAAAGGCAACATCCCCACCAATGTCTGGGTGTCCCTGGCCCACAAGAACATAAGAAGTAGAGGAGCAGAATTCAGGGTGGCACCAGGAGCATCAAGTGGAAATGGTGGAAGGAGTAACTGGTGGAAGCTGCAAATGGTGGAAGGAGCATTTCACTTCATAAACTAACCACTTGCCTATCCCATCAGACATCTCCTGCCCCATATATGGTAAAATCTGGGCTCCACATCAACCTCTTCACCCACGAAAAAAAACTCCTCAATCACAAGGCACTGCCCAAGACGACATAAGTTTTTTTTTCTGGTTCTGCATATGACAGTAGTACGCCAATCAATAATTGTTCTAATCATTTCCTCTAGGTTTCAAAATAGTGAAGCAACAATCAAGGACAATTATCCAATGATGAAATAAATGAAACCTGCTCTAATTCTACTCAAGAAACACTACAATAAGGAAATATTACAGCTGATATTTTAATCATTTGACACTTTCATTGCAAAAAGATATTTGATATCTTTTGTAATGCATTTACATAACACCTTTAACACATCTAGACGTCCCACAGTGCTCCAAGCGAATGCTGCTAAACTTCTATGCCCAGTCACAAGGTGATATTTGGACAAATGACAAAGTTTAGTTCAAGAGGTAGGTGTTGGGAGTTTTAGAGCAGAAAGGAGAGAAGGGTAGAGAGCACCTTAAGAATAGGAAAGAGATTGGATACTGCAGTGGCATGCTCAGCTATAAATGGTGCATCAATTAAATACGGGGTTGATCAAGAGGCAACAAAAAAGGTCTGAACATCTGAGTTGCAAGGCTGGAGGAAATGACAGAAATAGGAAGTGGGTGAGGAATTTGAAAGCAAGTTAATAGGTATCTACTTTAAGCATTACAATAAAACTTCGATAATCCATTATCCAACTATTCAGAGATCCCAATGATTTGGCATCTGTCTCACCAGATGATGATAGAACCAGGTGAGTTCAAAGGGAGCCCAAGGACTTGGCCCCATTTGTTCAGTTTTCCATGTTCCCTTGAAATTTATAGGGCCTTGTTTCCTGTGTTTCCTTGAAACTTACAAGGTTCACTGGAAAAATTATTCTATGTACAATCTTAAAAACAAAATGAATTAAAAGTGCATCTGAGTATTAATAGAATAACATCTGATAGTGCAGAAAATCTGCTAGTCCAGCAACAGCATTAGCATGCCAAAATAATGGAGGTTCACTGTACATACAAGCTTAAGTGGCAAAAGCAGGCAAAATGAAAACTTAAGAATAAAGATTTGCACTCAAGCTCTTGGACAAATGATGTGTTTGCCTTAATAACCAACTGTTCAACATGCTCCCTAACAATGGATCACCACTTGAAAAGATTAACCCCACCTGCTCCAAATAACTCAAGGCCTCAGTAGCTGGAAGAGAAAAAGGACACGAGCAGCAAAAGATATCAGGGCTGAAGAACTAGAGAGCTCAGATTGTTAATGCTGTAAAAAGGCTACAGAAATAGCAATTAGCAAGGTTTTAAATGATTTAAAATCAATGATATTAAATAAAGGAAATCAGAAGATAACGTAGATCAGGAAGCACAAGGGTGCATGTTAGGAAATGGGCAAATGTTTTGGATGAGCTGGATTATATTGTGTATAATGTGGGGAAAAGCAAGATGACCCACTTGGATAGGAAGAACAGAAAAACAACCATTTACTTGGTGCAAGTCCAATAAGTGCTGGTGTTCAGGAAGGGCAGGAGGCCTTGTAGAAGGGACACAAATTTAGCAAACAAGAGGGATATAGTACAAAAGTCTTGCTACACCAGTACAGGGCTCTGATGAGACCAAAGCCAAAATACTGAATAGCTTTAATCTCCTTGTTTAAGGAATGATATAACTGTGTGGGAAGAAGTGCAAAATTTATTTCGGGGTTGAGTATAGGGTAGAATAGATCTATTTCTTATTTATTATAGCACAGATGGAGGCTATGCAGCTCATGTCCATGCTGGTTCCCAGCAGACCAATCCTGTTCTTCTGCCCCTTCACCACCCTCTGGCACCCTGTAACTTGTGTGTCCATCTCCTTCCTTTTGTTTCTTTTGCCACTCACCAGCACTGAGTAATTTAACATAGCCATTTAACATATTGGCAACATCTTTGGGTTGTGAAAACTGAGAGAACCCAGCAAAAATCCACGTCATTGTGGTGACAACATGAAAACTCCATGTTAACTGCACTTGAGCTCAGGGTCAAACCAGTTCCCTGGCGTGGAGGCAGCAGCATCAAGAGGAGATAACAGAGGTTCAGCGAGCTGAACTGCTACCTCACGGCTCCAGTGCCCCGAGTTCAACCCTGACCTCTGGTGCAGCGTGGAGTGTGCACCTTCTCCGTGACTGCCTGGGTTTCCCCTGGGTGCACCAGCTTCCTCCCACATCACAAAAAGATGTTCAGGTTGGTAGGTTCATTGACCACTACAAATTTCCCTTATATATGTGAATGATAGAATTTGGAGGGGGGAGTTGATGAGAATGGAGAGAGAAGAGGTTACAGAGTTAATTTATAAAGGAGTGTGATTACTCTGTACACCAGTATAGATGCAATGTGCTAAAATGGCTTCCTTCTATGTTGCAAGGAAATATGTATAAATACACAAATTGCAGTCCCACCATGCCACCAACTATGCCTGTTGAAACACTAGATTGAGGGGGCTTGATAGGGTAGATACTAAGTGATCATTCTCCCTGGAACTTAGAACTGGGTGGCATGGTCTTAAGATAAAGATGCCCATATTAAGGTTTAATGGAGAGGAATTTCTTCTATCAGAGGGTTGTGAAACTTTGAAATGGTGAGGAAGTCTTGGGCTCCATCCCAGATTTGTACAGAATCAACTAATCTTTGTGCAATAATGGATGTAGATAAACTAAGATTAATAAAATTAGTGTAATTAAATATTTAACAATTTTGTTTGATTAATCTTAATTGTGTAGTCACGCACGTGCAACTACTCAAAGTCTCTTTTTGTGACCCAAACAAATCTTTTTAAGTAGGATGTTTACTTCACAAACATTAGGTTTTTTTTTTGTGGAGGGAGGGAGGGAGAGAAAAGGGGTGTGAAGGGGAGCAGTGGGGAAAAAAAGGCACAAGTTATTGTGCTCATCCCACTACTAAATGGGAAACTGTGTTTAAAATCCCTGAAACAGATCTTATTCCTTTTAGTATAATTATTCAATAATTTTCCAGGGACAATTACCTCAACTTGGAAGCTGGCAGATGAAGCTACCGATTTCCTCTAAAATAAATTATAGCAAAATAGATTTTCATATCTTCACTGATTCTATGCAACCACAGTGGAAAAGACTCAAAGCTCATGCTGTTAAGAACATAAGAAATATAAACCACAACTCCTCCAAACTACACTTCCATTCAGTAAAAATCAAACTCTCAACCATTTCTCCATTTTATCATCTGACCTTCCTATCAGGATTTCACTATTGTTCGAAGATCTTCCTGATCTCGACTTCAATCAACTCAATGACCAAGCATTCTCAGTTAATTCCAACAATTCACATTGAGTAAAAAAAAAGTCATAGTTACCTCAAAACCCACAGAACCAGAGTAGATACAAGTCACCCTCAATCCTGCAGGATTGCCCAAGACTATGATGTTAATTCCCTACCCAGAGACTATGTGTCCTAGTTCTAGGACTCTCCAGAAGGGAAAACACCATCACAGTATCTGAAAATTATGATGCAGAGTTGACACTGTGTGGGAAGTCAAGACTCAACTGAAGATCCATGACCTACAAGTAGTGCTCTTCCAGTACAGAGTCTGTCAAGGCCCTGCAGGGATGGAAGTTGGTACCTTGCAGGGCATCAGACAACAGCTATCAGGATGCATAAAAACTAATATCCCACATACTGTTGGAGCGACAAGGTTCAGAAATATCATGCAAGTTGCAGTACCTACAGCACCATGTAGGTTCATGTATCTACAAAACAAGCCTTTGACAAGTACAGCTTTACCAGCTGCCATTTATTCTTACCAGGATCAGCCTGTATCCTTGTTGAAAAACTAATTTAAAGGAAAGACAAAAAAAAACTGCAGCTAATAGAAATCAGAAATAAAAAAATGTTGAAAGATTGCTGAAAAATGACCCATTTATATCTCCACAGATGCTGCATGATCTAAGTATTTCCAGCACCTTCTATTTCCATTTCTCACATTAAAGATGATCATTAATTGAGGTTTTCCACTTCAAGCACAAAAATAATTTAAGGTATAAATGCAATCCATCAAGTTTTATCCTCCTATCAAAAAGCTATTCATTAATCTGCAACGAGGTTACCAAATTTCACAGCTTGTATCACACCTCTAGCTCACCGAGGGCTCGAAATCCAGCACACAAACTTCAGTCAAATGGCATAACTGGACCTGGTTTTTGGTTTGCAAATGGAGTTTGGAAAGGACAATTTTCGCCAAGCTACCAAATTAAAGAAAAATCATACACCAGAAAACATTTTTTTGATCATGGTTTTATTCTTTCATGTTAATTATGGAAATCTGGGGGTAAGTTAACATTTTCACTAAGTTCTCAGACTGATATAAAGAGGTGTAAACTGGTTGATCCAGAGATACAATCTTGAATTCCAAGGCTGCCAGGAAATTTAAAATCCACAAATTAAATAAATCCAGAATACAATGACCATGAAATTATTAGATTATAAAAATCCATCTACTTTACTAATTTCCAAAAGCAAATTTCCTATCCTTATCTGATCTGGCCTATTTGACTCCCAACTTTCAAATACCATCAGAAATAGCTCAACAAGCCACGTTTCAGGGAATAATTAGAAAAACCCTTCTGAATTTAAAATGACATCCACATCCTGTCAACAAATAATAAAAACACAATCTCTTCCTGTGCAAAAGAAAATGCAAGAAATGAGAAGGAAGCGGACATGTCTGGCAGCATCACTCGATGTTGAGGTTATTATGTAGAGATGAGGAACAGGGCAAAGCCATTACTTAAAAAATTTAGTAAGTGGTGTATGGTTAAAACACAAAAATTCCCTTCCCTGCAAGGACTTCAAGCAGTGTCCACAGAGGAATGTAACCAAGTACAGTATTTATATATTCTGTTGCCATCACTATGGGAACAAGCAGGGAAGCCCAGCATGTCTCCTCAATGAGATGATCCAGTACCAGGGACAACATTCCCACTAATCTAAATCACTTCTGCCCTGAAGATATTTCATATCTAATAATAATGCAAAGTTAAAATTAATTACTTATTAATAATGAAACTAAATGGATCATAAAAATTACTAAAGGAACTGCAAAACTCAGCAGGTCTATTCTCCAACTAATCTTTAACTGAAGCAGAATGCTTTAAGTAAATACATTAAGTAGCTGCAGGCCCACAGGTAGGTTCAGCACAATGATTAACCCCACACACTCAATATGCCTTCACTGATTGCTGTGCAGAAGATTAGCTCTAACAATTTAACATACAAATCTCAGGTTTCAGGTAGCTGGGAACTACCTCATGTTTCACTACTCTGAGTGACAACCCCGACTTCCATGGTCTGGTTCCCCTACCTTCAATTGATGCATTCCACACAATTCACTCTCAGTTTTATCCACCTCTCCTAAAGGAGCTAAATTTAACAACATTTAAAAGATTATTTCATATCTCTGGCAAAGATCCAGATGGCCCTCTTAACATTGGTGGTGTCCTCCTTAAAACAGAGGAGGTCATGCAGAAAATAGGATAGGGGGCATTTAATGCTATGAAGGTTCTAAACAAAATAGACAGAGTGTTCAAATGGGTAGAAGAGTCAAGAACCAGTGGATATAACCATACCATAGAACCATACGGCACAAAACAGGCCCTTCAGCCCACCACGTTGTGCCGTCCATCAAACCACCCTCACACTATCTGAAGGTAACTGACAATAACAGCAGTTAGGATCTGTAATGCACAGCCAGGTAGGGTGGTGGGGAGAAATTCAATCATGGCATTCAAAAATTAATTGTAGATGTTTTCTTTACAAGTAATTCCTCATTAACACTATGGGGGAGGGTAACAAGATTGGTCTCACATAGAGCCAGCATGGACTTGATGGGCCAGTTGGCCTCTTTCCATGCAGTGATTCTGTACTATGAACCTTGGAAAAAGTAATTCAAATATAGACAGTGCTCACACTATCTAATCTTATCATTCCACGTGTATGCTTCACACGTGGAGGCACAACATTGGTCTAGCAGTAAAGTTACCAGCATATAGTAAACCAGAGACCATATTTCAGATACATCCACTGCAGCTGTGAAATTTAAATTCAGATTAATCTGCAATTCAACAACTTAGTCTTAGTAATTACTATGAATCTCATGGATTGTCATTAAAAATCAGGAGAGAAAATCTCTCTTTACAGTCTGGTCAATATGTAACCCCAGACCCATAGCAATGTGATTGACTCTTAAATAACCTCCAAAGGTTATTTAGGAGTCAATCTTAAATAACCCCTCGGTAGCCCCTCTGCAGATGCTAGTGAAAAATTAATTTAAAAACTCACTGAACAGTGATCAGTAAGAGGAATCCATCCCCCGAACAAAACAGAACTGAGATACAAGGGACTGCAACTGCTGGAATCCGGAGCAAAAAACAAACCGCTGGAGGAACAGAGCGGGTCAGGCAGCATTAGTGGAGGGAAATGGCCAGTCGACATTTCGGGTCAAGACCCTTCATCTGGACTGGGGAGATAGCCAGTATAAAGAGGTGAGGGTAGGGGTAGAGCAAGAGCTGGTAAGGGAATAGGTGATAGGCAGATGGAGGGGGAGGGGGATTGATGGAAATAGCGAAAGTGACTGGGATAGTTGGAATCTGATGGGAACGGGAGGGTGGAGCATGGAGCCAAATAAGGGAGGTGGAGTGGGCAGATGGGAACAATCGGGGTAGGGAACCTAGTGGGACAGTGATGGGCAGATGGAGTGGCTGGAGAGGAAAGGAACAGGACAAAGGAAGTTGGGGGGGGGGGGGGAGGTATAGGAGGAACTGGGTTTTTCAGGAAGGGAGTGCATGCGAGAGAGAGAGAACGCATGACAGAGAGAGAGTGAAGGGACAGAAGGGGAACAGGTTACCTGAAAGTGGAGAATTCAATGTTCATGCTGTTGGAATGTGAGGTGCTGTTTCTCTAGTCAATGTTTCAGGACCTAGACCTGATTCGGGTCACCTACAAAGCCTTTTCTGCTCTGAAGAAAACAATTCCATTGTGTGCTCACAGCTGAAATGCTCCATCCCTGGCAACATACTGGTGAATCTCTTCTGAAACATCAACTTGCACCTTCTGTCTCCACAGATGCTGCTTGACCAGCTGAGCATCTCCAGTGTTGTTTACTTGTTCCAGATTCTAGCATCTGCAGTCTTTCATTTTCATCCATTCCCCACCCCACCCACACACCCCACAATCCTTCTCTCCCACTCCCAAAGAGAAAATGCTTCACTTCGAAAACCACCCAAACCAAACTATCTAATTCAGTGCTGACTTTGGACTTAATTCCTGCTCATCTGCATGGCTCAGCTGTGCATTCTATTCACAGGAAGCATCTTGGTTTGGTAAAAGTTTTGGTTCATTCTATTCAAACTACAATTTCAGCTTCTTGCCATATAACTATCTTTGGTCATAGTGGTCTCAAAATTGTCTGCAGGTTTGTTTCACTTCCATATTTGTAAATTATCTTGTCCGATCATCTTCATTGCTATTGCTGCTCTTGAAACAATTAATTCAACATTAGAGTCATACAGCATGGAAACAGGCCTTTTGACCCAGTGTCCATGCCAAGCATTAAATAACCATCCATACTAATACCACTTTCAGCATTTTATTCATAGCCATTTATGCCTTGGCATTTGAAGTACTCATCTTCATACCTTCTTAAATATTGCAAGTATCTGCATCAACCACCGCCTCAGGTGATGTATTCCACATTCCAACCTTCCTCTTAGCGAAAAGAATTCCTCCTTACCTTTGAGCTATGCCCTCTAGTTACAGATACCACTGTGAAAGAAGAAACTTCTCACTCACTGTGCCCCTCACAGTTTTGTAACCTTCACTCAGGTTGCCTGCAAGGACTTCTCTGCTAAGAAAACACCAGCTATCCATTCTGTGTTCATAGCTGAAATGCTCCATCCTGGCAAATCTGCTCTGCAACTCCTTACTCTTATACCCCATAGTCATCTTGACCACCCATTCCACCTGTACTGCAATCTGAAGGGATCTTTGAACATGCACACCAAGGTCCTTCTGTGACTCAGTACTTCCTAGGGTCCTGCCATTGACTGTGCATATCACAGCCTTCCAAGTTCCCCCAAACCATGTAACCTCATATTTTCCAGGATTAAATTCCACCTGCCATTTCTCTGCCCTTCTTACCAAATGAAGGCTACCTTCCTCACTATCAGTACCACCACCAATCTTGTGTCATCTGCAAATTTACTAAATCATACATCTTACCTCAACTAGTTCGTGAACAAGCCAAATAATATTTGACACATTTTAATTGGATCCCTCAACATTGAACCACCACAAAAAGTGGACAATCTGATTAATCAGCTCATGTGTGTTAATTTGCCCAAAACAGGTATCAGATTCATTTAAATAACAACTGTACTTCATTGTCTGTGCTGTACTTTGAGAAAAGGATATGGCTCAGGTAAATGCAATGTCTCAAAAACATCTTAAAACTAGAAACTAGCATTTTAAGTCTGTCACCCAAACACTGACAAAAGCACAATCCTTTTTTAAAAATAAGTATTGTTTCTATTCCAAACTTTATTAGTAGTACATTATCCACAGGTAGGTAATGGATAAGCCCTTGTATCCAAGATGGTAATGCACTGCAGAGACATTTAGGCAGCATGCTCTCCAGGGTCACCCAATGACCATTGCATAAGACTACACGATAGTTGGCATAACAGAAGTACTTTTCTGTTCATTCAAAGCACGTGGACATTGCCAGCAATTACTGCCACATCCTATTTTTCCCTTTCTTAACAAAGTGGCTGACTGGACAATTGGAAGACTACATTCCCTCGGGTCACTGATTGGCCAGACCATGCAAGGACAGCACATTTCCAAACCTAAAGTATATTACTGAGGCAGATGGGTTTTTAAATTATTATATACTAATTACTTTATTGTCAATTCACATCAGCTTTTTACCTCAGGTATAATAAATGGAATTTAAATTGCCATAACATAACTCAACCTCATACCTTCAGATTAGTAATCAAACTCTCAGGATTACTAGCCCATCAAGTAGAGTTACTAAACCCTTAGAATGGAAAATGCTGACTTTATAGCTTACAAAAGCAAGGTTGGGCAGCAAAACATTTTCTCTTTTATTCCAGGTTTCCAGCATCTACAGTTCTTTTTATATTTTCATTCACTGGATCAGCCACAACCTCCTGAATGGCAGAGCAGAGTCAAGGGGCAATCATCTTGCTCCAGCTCTTGTTTCTTATGCTCTTAGGTCTTAAGATGCTGTCACAATTGCCAATTTTCACTGGTTAAATATGAGTGAAGATGTTGGCAATACTTAGCAAGCTAATCACACATCCTGAATATATAGTAAACAAATGCAATGATTTTCTGTCAGAGAATTCTACAAACAAATGATTCTATATGAGCAATCTGGATAAATTATGGAACAAATTAAAAGCTGGTCTAATCCAGAAAGATGCAGGTTTATATTTAACACTGATGAAATTTAATGTAAACTTAAACACGTCAAGCTAACTACAAACAGAATGTTAAAGTGGCCCATCCAGATATGGCATTTAAAACGAATAATTTATTGTTACTGACAAAACACAACTAAAGAGTATAATTTTACTCCCATTCTCTCCATAATATTCTCCTGGTCACACTGGAGAAATGGTGGTCTGCTTTATCATTGTCCTTACTCTACAGTCATCAGTGCTTCTGGTCATATGAAACCTACAAAGCAGGTCTCAGTCAACAGCACTGCCAAATGTAAATAAACAGGGTTGTCTCCACGACAGCATTGTAGGATTCAGATTTCCCCAGCTGCCACACTGAACGTGCCATGTCAATTCAGAACCAAGAAAGAAAACAACTTAGTTTTCACAATTTAAAATGTCACAAACTAAATGTCCCAAGTGTTTTGTGTCTAAAGAAATAGTCACCTTGGTGATTTAGAGAATGTGGCAATCTGTTTGTGACAGAAAGCTCCCACAAATAGCAATTCAGAATTGGCTAGGATACCAGGGAGAAAGCTCCTGAAATCTTCTAATAACAGCATCTTAAAATAACCACCCAAGGAGGCAGATAGACCTGCATTCTAATGTCTCAACCATTGATACACAAAATCCTACATGCGCACAGCAGCAAATGTTACATCAGCAACATACAGAAACCCTGCTAATGAATGATAAGGAACCCTCTAAATTTGGAGTTACCTTAGAGGTTGAAACTTTCAGAAGTCTGTATCAGTTGGAAGTCTGCTCTTTGAATCAGAAGGTTCCAAATTCAGGTCCCAGTCCAGAATCTTGGCTGACATTCCAGTGCAATCCAAAGGGAGTTCAACACTGTAGGTGCTGGCATCTCTTATGAGACATTAAACTAGGTCTCCCTAATTATAGTTTTTTTTATAATGTAATTACAGCATTTTTTTAAAAAAAAACAGTTCATCAAATCAGAGGGGCACATCAGTCAATTTGGAAACACTTTTGGGGACATGCACTTGTACAAAAGCAAAACAAGGTGCAGGACTCAAGCCTGAATACCTACCCTATACTGCCAAACAGCATCTTCTCATACGATTGAAAACCTAGCAACACAAAGGACTGAAAGAAGTCATACTACACAACTCTATGTAAAAGTATCCTGGCAAATAGTTAAACTGTAAAAGGCTAAGATTTTTTGATCAGTTATCCTTAACCACACTAAAGATTTTATTATACAAAATTCCATCACACAGAACCACCCTCAAAGGATGATATTTTTCTCCAATTAATCTTGTTTCCCTTCATGTACTTATAAGCTTGCAAGTCCAAAAATGCCAGCTTCCCATCATCCTTCACACTTCTGCCCTTTCCCCATTCCCTCACTTTTCCTCTCAACTTTGAAATGATTTTTTTCCCCACCAATTTAGGTCTTTCTTTAATCCCCCACTGAAAGCAACACTAGGAAAAACTGTTCTCAGAAAGGCTCCAAAGTAGTTTTAGGTTGAAATTTTTGTTCATGTTCAGCAAGATTTACTTCTCCACTCAGTAACAACTTAGGAGGCATTGCAGATAATGTCATATTTCAAATTCTATCTGCATGTTCTTAGACCTCCTAAGGTCACAGCTTTTTTTCCCCCCAGTTTTTTTACTTCCAGATTAGTGCATACAAACTCAAACTTGAATAAAGGCACACGCACTAGAGTGTAATTAAGTTGAACAATTTGAAGCTTTCTCTATTTAATACAAATAACAAGTTTTTTCTTCCTGTTGAAATTTAACATTTTGGGAGAAACCTTTGACATAAATGAGCACGGTCATTTTAAAAACAAAACATTGGCCTACCTTTCTGGTAGAGTTGGAGGGGAGTGTGTTACATTTTGCACATTCCATTCCCCAAAGTAAACTGTATATATTGGTGCTTTGTTTTACAAAACAATTTTAAAAAAATAAGATCAAGCATTCTCACCATTAATCTCTATTTGCTGTGCATTGCAGTGAATGGGCCACCACATATCAATCCTGCTTCCCCAACCTCAGTTCCCACCGGACTAGGGCAGTGAATTTGTGGAATCTGTTGCCACAGAGGGTGTACTTAAGGCAGAGATAGACGGGTTCTTGACTGGTAAGGGGGTTCAAAGTTACAGGGAGAAGGCGGGAGAATATGTTGATTGAATAGCGGAGCAGACTCGATGGACCGAGTGGCCTAATTCTGCTCCCATATCTTATGGTCTTGTATATTCCGATTCTGCCCCCTGATCCTGGCTGCACATCTGCCTGCATCCCTACTTCCGTCTCAGTTTGTGCACCTACCCACTATACCTTTGTTAATGGAAGACCTGAAGCCATGCTATAATTGATCAGATGAAAATTTACTACGAATTATTTGGGATTTTGTGAAATGCTGCTCAGCTCAGAAATCTTGGAAGTCTGCATCATTTTTCCTTTTCCTTAGAAATATATTTTTATTTTAATCTCATGTCAGCAAAACCACTGACCAACCTGTTGTCAGGAAACACATTTGCACTTCCTAAAACTGTATCCATTTTAATCAATACCTCAGTTTATTTGAATTTCCAAGGGCAATGGGACAATCAGAAAACATTATCTTTTCAATAGTCATAGGAGTGAACTTCAATGTTATATATCAACTTTTGAAAAAAGGACGTTCAAATACCACAACCAATTCATCAATAAATCAATTCAAGCTTTCTTTTTTTTATATATAGTAGTGAAAGTCTAGTTCAGATGCAACTCCAAGATTCACATAGTTTCTCTTAAAACAAGGTCTTTAGTGGGTTTTATAACTGCCAATAAAAATTGCACTTAATGCAAGAACATGAGGATTTAACTGCAGTCATTAACCTGGATCCATTATGGTAAAAACTAATCAGTGTGGATCTCAATTAACTTTACAGCCTTCACATTTTAAACAAAAGACAGCACATTACAGAACACAGCTCTAACCAGCAAGGGGCCAGGAAAACTAACCAATGAGATCAACTGATGCCTACTTCTAACAGACAGAATCTTTGAACTAATCAGATTCAATTACACAAAATCTCTCTGCAGTAAGAGTGGGCAGATTTAAACCAACAACACATCCTTGTTTGCTGATCCAAATTGCTTGAGGCATTTTGGATTTACTTTCATCTACTTGAGCAATTTTTCCTTTTAAAATAATGTCATAAAATGTTTAATTTGCAATATGTGTGGGATATTCTGCTCTCTAACTTGTATTCCAAACCTTAACTAAATATTGGATTCCATTATAAGAATCTGGTAAGGGTCACATCCAGCAGCAGATAACATGGTCAATCTCATAACTAAGTTTAAAAAAAAGACAAGATAAATGGCCCAAATCACAAAGCTATACATTTTTTTGCAAATAAAACCAAATTCAAACCAAAACTGTTTTCATCAGCATATTAAAAAGCCTAAATCAATTTAAACTCCTTGCCTCAACTGTTCTACATATTACTGAAACAAACTAAATAAAAAGAGGCTGCAACTCCACATATTAGTACAGCATCTTTCAACATAAGTACCCACCCCAATTTATACAAAGGCAAAGCCTTTGCTTAGTTTACAGGAGTGGCAGTTGGGCAGTTTTAAAAAGCAGAGAAGAGGGAAGCAGAGGTATATGTAAAGAGTTCCAGAGCATTGGCCAAGATTGAACTGAATATTTCAAGTGTTCTGGTCACCAGCACCCATTAGTATAAAAACCAAAGTGAGAGGGCCAAATAATGAACCTCCCATACAACTCATCAATAATGAAACATACCACTGTAGTCAATTACTCTTTTCAAATCTACACTATTATATATTTCTGTGTAATTTATACAGACTATTAATTTTGAAATTAAGCAATATCGGAAAATTCACCTCTAACAAAACTCAAAGTCATTGTAGATATATACAGCAGGGGTTGGGAAAGTGATTACTAGCATCTGGAGTATTGACTCAAAATGAAATAACTGGGTTCAGAATGTATGAAGTAACTGGGTTCAGAAAAAAATTCTTTTCAGAACCACTTAATTCCAGTTGTTCTGATGGGTTGACTGATGAATAATCAGAGGGAAATCAAGTCTGAGCTCTAATGAGACTGGTAATTAAATTTAAAATGGTGTTTTTTTTCTCCCGTAAAAAAGACATTGCATCCAGCAGAAATGTTCCTCAGTCATCAGAGAAACAACATAACTCAAATCTGTCATTAAAGTAGTAGTAACTTGACACTTGGAGTTCAGCATGCAAATGCAAGTGTCGTCTGCACACTGCAGCTCTAAGACAGAGGTTTGGGTGACCTTGTTTTTGCATTACAGTCACCATCGGTTGAACAATTTCCCACTTGTTCCAAATATTAGCTCCATTCCTGTAGGATGTTTGCTGGATGTGAAGTGCAACTTTGCAGCAAAAAATGATTAAGAAAAGTGTTGGGGCATTGATGTACCATCGTTTGACAGCATAAGAGAGGATGGACCTTGCACTCAACGTCCACAAAGCAAAGGTTCTCTACCAACACGCCGCCACTACACTGCACTGCCTTCTGACACTGAAGGTTCACAATGAAATCCTGGAAAATTTGGGCCACTTCCCCACGTCTCAGGAGCCACTTCTCAGAAAAGGCAGACATTGATGAAATTCACCATGACCTTGCATGTATCAACAGAGCCTTTGGTTGATCGAGGAAAAGTGTTTGAAGATCAAGATCTCACGACCTGGCACAAAAAGGTTGTAGATTGAAGATTGGTTGACAGCAGAAATAAATGGGTTATTTTCAGGTTGAGTGACTAGCGGACATCGATTTTTGGGTCGTATTGAAAAAACACAAAAAGGTTGTAGATTGAAGATTGGTTGACAGCAGAAATAAATGGGTTATTTTCAGGTTGAGTGACTAGCGGACATCGATTTTTGGGTCGATATTGACAATTTCCATGAGTAGAAAAGTGGCATAGACAAATCTATATTTGTCGACGCCACAAAGCTGGAGGCAATGTGAGCCCCAAGGACTACACAGAGATGGACAGGCTAATTGGTGAGAACTTGGCACAGAGTATAATGTGAAAAATCGAGACATCATCCAGCTTTGTAGAAAAGTGGAGTATTTATTTTAAGTGACAAGAGATTGGTATTCAGAGGGACCTGGGTTAATTTATAAACAGATCAAAGTTAACGTGCAGGCACAGCAAGGTGGCCTTTACCACAGGAGAAATTGAGTACAAGAGGATATAACTGCAGTAAGAGGCCTAGTGAGACTGCACCTGGAATACTGTAGAGAAGTCTGGTCTCCCAACCTAAGTAAGGATATACTCAAGAGGAGAAGTGCAACAAAGGTTCACCACACTGGTATCGGGGATGATGACTGGCCCTATACTCTCAGTCTAGGAAAATGACAGGCAATCTCATCGAAACATCCAATTCCTAGAGGGTTTGAGAGGATAGAAGCAAGGATGGAGGTTTCTTCATTTTGGGTTATCTAGAAGTAGGAGTCAGACTCAGTCATTTAGGATTAAGTTAAGAAATTTCTTCACCCAGGTATTCTCTACCCAAGAGGGCTGTGGAGGTCAGCCAAAACCTTAATCAATACGTGCACAAAAGGAACCAAATGTCCTAATCCTATTACCAGACAATCTTCTTAGTTACTCATTCTCTACTATCATTTCAAAGACTCAACGTGCCTTAGATCTTCAGAATCAGCATAAGCAAACACAGTTATATCAGTTCAGCAGTAGATGCAGTGGAGTTCCATGCATGTATCACTGAAATAATGCAATGGGTCAGTATAATGAAAATACTTCAAGCAACTAGTGGTGTACTCAAGAACAAGAACACAACAAAATCATTTTTAGAAAGGCAGAAGTTAACAAAGTTTTGCTCAATTTATACTCAATTTTGATTAACTGACAATAAAATTTTGGTTAGGATATTATATTAAAGATAGGGTCATAAGGACAAGATGTTACCAAAGATACAAAATGAGATCTATTCAGAAAGAATAACCAGTTTGGGTCTTTTTTTCTGAAAGAAGAAAGCTGTCTTTATCTAAAATTATTCTTAAGAATTATGTCAAGTTTAACCCAACTACATATCAGAACTGTCAGGGAATTCTCTCCACTTGCCTGCAGTTCCAACAACACTTAAGAACATCAACCCAACTGAAACGTAGCAGTTAGCTTGAATGGCACCCCATCCAATATCCTCAATACTCACTCACACCACCACTAGCAGATGGTGGCTGCACTGTGTACCATTTGCACAACAATCTGCAGCAACATCCTGCACTACTCTGATAGCACCTCCTAAGCCTGCAAACTCGACCACCAAGTACCCGGGCAGTGGGCAACTGGGAACTCCACCCACAAGTTCCCCTTCAACCACATTGTAATCACTTCAACCTTTAGGCCAAAATCAAGTGTATAATACTTTCACTGCAGGGATAGTTCATCTCCACCTTCTGAAGGGCTATGAATGCTGACCTTGCCAGCAATAACCACATCCTATACAAAGAGTAAATACAGGGTCTACTTTCACTTATACGATTAGCAAAAATGGTGTCCATTGATACAAGATGGCCATCAAGAGATCAAACAGGTAATGCAGAAGAAACTACCTAGAGAACAGCAAGAATGCACAATGCAGTTGTACAGAGAGTGCTTGAGGCAAATACAGAGAAATGGGGTGGGGTGAGGAGGGGAGAGAAGTGATTCAAGGATTAAAAGAGGGAGGTTTTTGAAAGAAAATTTTCAGAATCATACAAATCATTTTTATTGTTCCAATGTTGGCCCGAGATTAAATTCCAAAGCACAACTATAAACAAATCTTCAATCCCCAGAGACTCAAAAGCAATCTTAAAGAATTACCAACACTATTCCCACCAGTAGTGGGGATTAATCAGCAATTTGGCACTCAAAGTTCCAGACTGAGAAAAGGCTCACTTAATCCATAGCTGAAATGTAATCCACTGAGACTAAAAACTCAATGGAATACATTTCATCTCCTGAGGATTCCCACATAATGGACCCTCAATTTGTTATTGAACCTCCTTGTCTTTCCGTGACCTGACATACGAAAACCCAACAATCAAAGAACCATCCACATTCCAAATCAATTCAAATCAGCATCTGATAAAGTCTTGAAATTCTACTTAAAAGGTAGATTCCAATTTCCCCCCCAAACTACTTCATAGTGTCTTTTATATATCAACAACTTTTACAAGAAAATCTGTCTAATTTAAAAACGTTCACATGCTCTGCTCATCCCCAAAATTCATTTCACTCAGCATCTTAAAAAGTTGCAAATCACCTCTCAATCTTTTCTCCAGGATAAGATTGCAGTGCAGTACACTGGCCACCTTCTTGAAACACTGCAGTCTACACAGGGAAGGTGCTTCCACAGTGACTAGTGGTGTACTGCAGGGATCAGTGCTGGCACCACTACTGTTTGTGATGTATATATTAATGACTCAGATGTGAATGTAGGAGCTATGATTAAGTTTGCAAATGGCACTAAAGTTGGTGGTGTTTGTGGATAGCAAGCAAAGTTGTCTAAGGCTACAGCAGGATAAAGATCAGATGAAAAGTTGGGCAGAGCATTGACAGATAGAATTTAATCCCATCAAGTGGGAGGTGATGAATTTTGGCAAGTCAAGTGAGGGTAGGACGTATACAGTAAATTAGTTTGGCACTGTTGATAAACAGAGAGACCTGGAGTCCATGTCCATAGTTCCCTGAAAGTGAGTGCATTAGAGATTTACCAGGATGTTGCCTGGATTGGAGGATTTTAACTCTGGGAAGAGATTGGATAGACTGGGCTTGGTTTCCCTGAACCAATGGAGACTGAGGGGTGACCCGACAGAAGTATACAAGATAAGACGCATAGATATGGGAGCTTGTCAAAATCTTTTATCCCCCATGGAAGAACATAAAAAAATGAGAGGGCATAGGTTCAAATTGAGCAGTTTAAAGCAGCTCTGAGGAGTGCTTTGATTGTTGCTTTATATATATATATATATATATATATATATATATAAACACACACACACACACAGTGTTGATTTCTAAAACATGCTGTCAGTAGTGGTGGTGGAATCAGATACAATTACGATTTTTAAGAGGCATTTAGACAAACAGGCATAGAAGGATAGTGTCCTAATATGGCAAATGGAATGAGTGTAGATAGGCAAACAGATCAGCATGGACGTGGTGGGCCAAAGGGCTTGTTTCTGTGCAGTACGACCTCACGATAAAACAACTTCTTCAATGTTTTCCAGCCCTGAAGGTCAGGCAAATCTTTCAGCACATTTTCTTTTACTACTTAATTTTGCATACTCAAGTAGCATTGGGATATTCCCCAATCTTCCACATCAATTTATATGCTATTTATAGACAAAAGATAAAAATAAACTTGCACTTATCACCTTATCTCATCTGTCATAATGTCCCAAGGTATTTAACATAATAATTATTTTCAAGTTTGGTTACTATAGCCAGAGATGCAATTGTGACAGTCAATTTGCATGTAGGAATGTTTTACGAATATACAATATCACTGAACACTTAAACAGTATAGCTCAGTGGGGATAATGTAGGTCAAGATATCATGAGAACATCTTACCAGTTGTTAAGGTAACTTTAATGGTCATAAAAGCACTTCAAAATTCAATTGCTCTCAAGATTCATTAACATACAATTTAAGTCAAGAACATCTCAATTTGAGCTACAAACCTCCTGCAAATGTCACAGCCTAATCCTTTTCCATTTTAACAACTAAAGAGTCCTAACAGCATGGAAAATACACAGCTAAGCAATTTCAAGATCAATAGATCAGCTCAAAGCTCTGTACTTCTAAGTAACAAGAGGGGCAGCTCCAAGAACATCCATGCCTCAATGATGTCAGGTCCCACAATGCAAATGCAAAAGGCTGAAGCATTTGCAACCATGTTAATCAGAAGTGCTGAATAGATGATCCATTTCTGCTATCTCTTGGACATCCCATTATCAAGTCGGTCTTCAGCCAATTCAATTCATTCCATGTGATACTGAGAAACAGTTAACAACACTGGATACAGCAAAGGCTATTGGCCAGATAACAGTAACAGGGTTCGCACTGAAGACCTGCACTCTAGAACAAGCCACACATCAAACCAAGCTGTACAATATATTTATGGAACTGGCATCCTTCCGACAACGTGGAGAATTGCCTAGATATGTCCTATTCACAAAAAGGGACAAATCTAATCTGCCCAATTACTATCCAATTGCTTGACTCCCAATCAGCAAAGTGCTGGAAGGTGAAATCAACTGTGCATTAAGTGACACTTAATGATTGCCTGCTCACCAGAGCCCAGTTTAGCTTTATCCAGGATCTCTCTGCTTTGGACCTCATCACTACCTTGATCCAAACCTGGACCAAACAGCTGAATTCCAGAAGTCAAGGGCAGTTACAGTTACCTTACCTCAAGGCAGCATTTGACCAAGTTTGGCACCAAACAGCTCTGATAAATGGAGTCAATGGCTATTAAGTGGAAAATATTCCCACAAAGCACTACAGAGTTCCAAAGGGCCAGGTGCAACCAATTTACAGTAAATTGTGATGTTCATGAATTTGTAATCTGCAAAAGCAGTCTACACCTGTACCTTCATTATCACAGTGTAAAATCCTGGATCTCCTTCCCCAGTAACACTGTTGGAGTACCTTCACTAGAAAGAATGCAGCGTTTCGAGAAGGTGGCTCAATGACACCTTCTTAAGGACAACTTCAGATAAACAAAAAATGCTGACCATGCTAGCACCACCCAGCTCTTTACAAAAGAATAAATTAAAAAATGCATGAAACATGAAATGAACTAATCAGGTAGAGAAGTTGAACCAAATAGTAGGGATGAACTTAAGGAGGTTCTAGATAAGTGCATCAAGAAGATATGGTAAGAGGATATAATAAAGCAAAATAAGAAAAGTCTATGGGAACAGTGATCACAGTTTTAAGATAGTTATGAATAAAGACAAGTCTGAACCTTGCAGAAAAGTACTAAATTTGGGGGGGGGGGGGGGGAGATGGATTACGACATTATTAGACAGGAGCTAAGGGGGTGTTAATTGGGAGCAGCTGTTATCAGGCAAGGTCACATCTGACGTGAGAGTTGTTTAAAGACCAGCTGATCAGAGCTCAAGACCATCATGTTCCACTAAAGATGAAGGACAAGGATGACATGGTGAAGGAACCTTGGATAACAAAAGAGGTTATGAATTTAGTCAAGAAGAAAAAGGAAGTATATGCAAGGTTTAGGAAGCTAAATTCAGACAGGGCCCTTGAGGAATATAAAGATAGCAGTGAAGAACTCAAGCAGGCTGTTAGGAAGGCCAAAAGGGGCCATAAAAAGTCCTTGACAAGTAGGATTGACAATCCCAAGGCATTTTATACTCGCATCAAAAACAAGAGGATAACTAGGAAGAGGGTAGGACCACTCGAGGATATAGCTGGCAATTTATTGCTTGGATGTGGACAAGGTACTAAACAGGTACTTTGTCCAGGAGAAGGACATGGAGGATAATGAGATTAGTGTGGGGCATGCTAATGTGCTAGGGTATTTTGAGGTCAAGGTGGTGGTGCTGCTGTGTCTATTAAAGAACAGAAAGGTAGATAAATCCCCAGGGTCAGATAGGATATATCCCAGGTTATTCAAAGAGGCAAGAGAGGAGATTGCTGGGGCCTTATCAAAAACCTTTGTATCTTCACCAGCAACAGTGAAGTCCCAGAGGACTGTAGCCAATGTTATTCCTCTATTCAAGAAAGGAAATGGGGTTAATCTAGGAAATGATAGGCCAGTGAGCCTCACATCAGTGGTAGGGAAGCTATTGGAGAGGATTCTTAGGGATAGGATTTATGCGTATTTGGAAAAGCATGGCCTGATTAGGGACAGTCAACATGGCCTTGTGCAGTGCAGATCATGTCTTACAACTTAATTAATTTTTTTTGAGCTGGTGATAAAAGGTGATTTATGAGATAGGGCATTGGATATTGCCTATATGGATTTTAGTAAGGCATTTGACAAGGTCTCTCATGGTAAGCTGATCTAGAACATTAAGATGCATGGGATCCACGGTGACTTGGTAATTTGGATTCAGAATTGGCTTGCCTATAGAAGACAAAGGGTATTGGTGGAAGAGCGTGATTCTGGCCGGAGGTCCGTGACCAGTAGTGTTCCGCAGGGATCAGTGCCGGAGCCTCTTGACTTGGATGAAAGTATAGATGGGTGGATTAGCAAGTTTGCTGATGACAAAGATTGGAGGAGTTGTGGAGTGTAGAGGGCTGTCAAAGGATACAGCAGAATATAGATCAGTGGCAGATACGAGCACAGAAATGGCAGATGGAATTTAATCTGAGCAAGTGTGACGTGTTGCACTTTGGGAGGTCAAACGTAAGGGGAAAGTATACAATTAAAGGCAGTACCCTTAGCAGCATTGATGAAGAGAGGGATTTTTGGATCCAAGTTCATAGCTCACTGAAAGTGGCCATGCAAGTTGATATGGTGGTAAAGAAAGCATATAGCATATGCTTGCCTTCGCTGGCCAGGGCATTGAGTACAAGAGTAAGGAAGCTGTACTGCAGCTATACAAAACCTTGGTTAGGCTTCACTGGAGTTTTGTGTGCACTTAGAGTTGCCCCATTACAGGAAGGATGTGGAGGCTTTAGAAAGGGTACAGAAGAGATTTATCAGGATGCTGCCTGGATTAGAGGGTATGAACTATAAGGAGAAGCTGGACAAACTTGGATTGCTTTCTCTGGAACATTGGAGGCTGAGGGGAGACCTGATAGAAGTTTCTGAGATTATGAGAAGTATAGATAGACTGTCAGAATCTTTTTCCCAGGGTAGAAATGTCAAGTGCTAGAGTACATGCACTTAGGGTGAGGGGGGAAAGTTTAAAGAAGATGTGCAGGGCATTTTTTTTATTATTATATATAAACACAGAGTGGTTGCCTGGAATGGGTTGCCAGGGTTAGTGGTGGAAACATACGATAGTAGCATTTAAGAGGCTGTTAGATAGGCACATAATTATGCAGGGAATATAGGGATATAGATCCTGCACAGGCAGAAAAGATTAGTTTAATTTGGCATCATGTTCAGCACAGACAATGTGGGCTGAAGGGCCTGTTCCTGTGCTGTACTGTTCTATTGTGAAGTATGTACCAGGTTATTTATGCACTGGAAACTTTGAGAAAAAACTCTACATGGTTGCAACAACCTGGATTCAATCGGGAACTTGCATGCTGTCTGTGAAATTTGTATATTCTTTCTGTTGTCATGTTGGTTTACTCTAGTTTCTTCCCATATCCCAATATTGGTAGGTTAATAGCCTACTGTAAATTATCAAATGCAGGTAGGTGGCAAAAGTACAAGTGCGGAGTTGGTAGAAATGTGAAGGGGAATAGGTTACCGGGGAATAAATGGGGGAATGGGATTGAAGGGAATACTTCAAAACTAGTTTAGACTTGATAGGCCAAATGGCCTCATATGTCATAAAGAAAAATGAAATAAGTTCACGTTTACTATCTCACTCCTTAACCAGGTTATTTGTCCTGGAACACGTACTGACCAGCTTCACTCATACAAAAGTCCGCAAACTTCTATTACTTTCTTCCACTGACCAAACAAAACACGTGAATGGCAAGTGATCAGGAAGATATCTACTGATAGCCACATTACATCCTTAGTCAAAGCCTTCTACTTTTGGAAAGCAAGAATTTTGTGAAGAAATTTCAGTCCATGAAGTTTATGGACAAACCTCAAATGGAATGTTTGAAATAAAAAATTAAATTTCTTCATACATGTAGAATCTTCAGTGGACTTTTCTCTTTATGCCTAATCCTTATGCATCTTATTTTTATCTGGAATAGACCAACATCAATCAAGTTAATCACTAGTGTGCATGACGGAAGATAAGCCTTTGCCAATATCTAATAGAGATCACAGCTGTGAACTTGGGTGAATCGTGACTTTGCTGCACAATGACAGACAAACCCGTTTGCCTCAACACTTATGGCCCAACTTATTTATAAATGGCATGTTTATGATCAAAGCTTTCACACCACCACAATGTACATTCCTAACTGCTCACAGTACAATAGCCCTTGATTACACAAATACTTCTTGGTATTTTTCCACCGTACTAAAAAAAAGGTTTTTAATTACATTTTGATTAATTCGATTGTGCTTCCTTCCCAAATCATTTTTGGCAATGTGAAGAACAAGGAATATTTTCAGATGAAAATTACATAAATAGATTGGATAGTGTCCCTTTAAATTCCTAAGTTCTGGGTTTTCCCAGTACTACTTCCCCAGGACATAAAACCTTGATTTAGATAGACTCAAATCACCATTAATACCAAGTTAAGAAATATTCTCATAACTTCTTTCTATATTTGAATTAAACAGAAAGGTGCCACTAACTCAGATATATTGCACCTCCAAACACATCACTTCTCCAAAATAAATCACCTCTATAATTGCATTCTCCTTAAATCACTCAAGGCTACATTCCCTTGCTTCACCCTCATCCTCACAGTCAACCCACCCCAAGTAACATTTTTCTCCGAAGTACTTTACCATGTCATTCATTTGACTAATATCTGAACATATTCAGGAGCTGATTTATACCTACAGTAAGTTACTAACTCCTCTATCAAAAATTAAGGTTAATTAATTGATATCTAGTGGTGGTCTAGTTGGAGGAATATCAGAAGAATTTCCCATTGTCATTTGGCTAGGCCTGAAGAATTTTTAAAAAGCAAAGGGAAATGGCAAATGGAAGCTCACGTGGCTCAAAGGATGACAGCAAGAAGACTGAAGCACCCTACACTCAAGAGTCAGCCAAAGTTGCATCAAATCCAAGAGTGAATTTACAACATTACCACTTCGACAAAACCACTGCTCAACGCTCAAGGGTCGGGAGCTAAACAAAAGAAATAAAATATTGAAAACAATCTTCTTGTATCTCAAATCAATACTTCGCACAAAATCTTTGTTAAAGAACCTCCAGTTCTTCTAAAGGAATGTCATCTTCGCTTACGTTACACAGAATTATGGAAAATGCTCAGAAATTAAGACACACTTAAAAATTTGTTTTAAACAATGCCACAGGAATGCTACAGAAAAGGGATAAAGTGCTCCTAGATTCTACCTCCAGGCACAAGAATCTTAACCACACCTCAATTTGGGGTCTCAGATGTATTAAAGTTCACCCAACCTTGAGCAGATTTGGTCAACTTTTGATTTCAAAATTACCTGCATTTCAAGGGTTAAAAGGAATAAAACATTGTTACAGATCCAGCATCATAATGCCAGAAAGCAGCTGTTCATTAATCACTCACAATACAACATCAATGCTAAGTGAATTTATAGCAAATTCCAATGCAGAGATTGAATGGAGAATCTTTGTCATGACATTTCATCATGTCACAGTGGGAGGCACCCAACCAGCATTCCCAGGTGACAGAAGCCACTTTGTACCAAGACCCACTGCTAAACTACCATGAAAGGAACTTTAGTATAGCAGTTAAATTATTAGACTAGTAATGCAGAGGACGAGACAAGCGCTCAAATCCCATTTTGTAAGCTGGTGAATTCAAATTCAGTTAACATTATCATTAAATCTTTTATTAATGACAATCACGAAATCACGCGATGAAAATTAAAAACCCAACTGCTTCACTAATGTGCTATCTGCCATTCTTACCTGGAATGGGCTGTGAGGTTCCAGACTTAACTCCCCTTTGAGATGGCTGAACAAGCTCATTATACCAAAACTGTACCACCCAGACTGTAGTAGTTCAAGACAAACAGGACTGTCACCTTTAAAGTGGCAGATGATATGAGTATTAAATTTCTGTTTTGCCACCTTTGCCCATTTGGAGAATTAAAAGAGCAGCATAACATCTCTATTTACCATACCATTCTGAAAGAGGTGGGTCTGCTGAGAAATGGCATATGGCTGAAGTAGTTCACCTGTCCACTATGAAGGAATTACTTTGCAAAAGGGACAAAACAAATTTTTAAGTACAAATGCCACTAAGTACAATTAAACTTCAGTTTAAACTTAATTCAAACTAATTATATACTTTACCCCTAAACCAGAGACAGTATCAACATTACAGATGAGAGCCCCCAAAGAATTTTTGTTGGTTTTTGTTCAAGTTTACAGTACCAGTTTATTAAATTTCAAACAATAACTTTCCAGTAGCTTCTTAAACAGTTTGTTCGATACTTTGAAGAAATTTACCAAAAAAAAAACCCAGATCAATTTTGAGACATTCTGAAAGTGGGATAACTAATGCAGAAGAACAAAAAGGCCCAGATCTAGGTTAAAAATTAAATACACGTGGCTTGAATGAACTAACTTAACACAAGAGCAAGTCAGCTATTTTCAAATCATGGCTCAAACTTTCCATACTTTAGCTTCCAAACTGCAGCTTTTGATGCTTCTCAACAACATTTCAATATAATGAATTTGTAAATGCAACAATTTAAAATGTTACAATGCTTTCTGATAAATATCCTCTATACAGTAGCAGAAAGGGGTTTCTTCTTGGTTTGAATTGTGTTGTTCTTACCGGAGTAACAGTTCCTTTGGGAGTTTCTTGTTTATCACAGCTTCATCGTTATTCGAGAACATCTAGAAAACAGAGGGTTAAGTGTTAGAACATGTCAGGAGCAAAACAAAATTTATACAAACAATGAGAATAGAAATGTATGCCGAGTCTCCATTTTTAATTTGCTGCCATACATAGGTGCAAAACTGGGGAAGGGAGCAAGGAAGTGATAGGAACCATTTCAAAGGAGGATCATTCAGTGGTCCAATAGGTATCAAAACCAGCAGCGTAACGTTAAGGGCGAAATTGAATCGTTACCTCATCTACCCATCAAGGTTAAAAGAGTAAAAATTATTGGAAAAAGATGCATTCAGTTGTTGCACACAGAAAAAATGCTGCTCATTAAAAGCTTAGGAAGAACTTCTGGCTTTCTGTCCATCAAGGTCTCATCTGGAGTTATCTGTCAGTTGAAAAAAAACTTAAAAGTACTGATTTAGTCTCTAGATCCAAACTGTTCAGCTTAGAAACGTACATAAGTGGATAAGGGGGGCAATGTATAAAGCACAAGAATTAAAAACAAAAGCAGTAATTGCAAAGTCAAAGCACAGTAGGCCTCACTCCCCTTCCCAACTGGTGGAATGTCTGTCACAACTGTCAACCTTTTTCTATAGAATACATAATTGGAAAACTAGCTAAAAATACATAGCCCTGGTATCTTTCTGGCCAGCTTTACACATTGACATTCCTGGCAGAGAGTCAGACTGGAACCAAAAGCAAAATTGGTTCAAATATCATTTGTTAAAAAACACAAGTGAACAAAGAGGGATTTCTGCAATGAAAAATAAAAAAGGCTCACAGTCAATGATCAGGAGGAAATGAAAGAAAATTCAAGACATCAGAAAGCTTTGTTTGTTGCTTTTTTAAATTTGAGGGGAAATATTGAAGTGATTATAGCAGGAACTCATTCAATTATGGAACACATGTATTTTGTACATTGAGAAAAGAAATTTAAATTGGTCCATAGTGTCACATTTTCCAGTGTTGAAAATCTCACCAACAATACTTCACTCCAAATGCAGAGGTCATCCCTCAATTAACTTTCCTTGAAGAAACACACTTGGCATGTAGAATAACCTTCACTTTTCAGAGTTTTAAAGTTGCATTCCTGCTCATGAGCATGACTACAAGACAAAACTCGGTCCCTTCAATACAAAGGTTTGTTTTGTGACAACTCACATAAAGACTGGACATTCATTAAGCATGTCAGGACATGCCATTTAAAGCTCCACCTCCCTCCTCTCCTCCTCCACCCCCAAAACAGAACAAAGAAACATCACTAAAACCTCAAAGCCATCAATACCACCAGTGAGTTACCCAAGACATTACAAAGAAACCTGTTCATGAATTATGACAAGAAACATACGAGCACCAATTCAATGTACCAGCATCAATTCTATTCAGTGCAATTAAAGTAACTTATGAAAAACCAAAACAGAAATTTACAGCACAATTGTGTCTATACCTACTTGTCTAGACTAATCCTACAAATTTCTCCGTCTACTGTTTTGCATGTTATACCACATCAGATATTCATTTGAGTGTTACTGCCTCAATCATTATCTGGGTGAAAAAAAATCCTTCCCCTCTTTCAACCGAATGTAGCCCATTATGTTCCTTAACTCTTGAGGTCAATGCATCATTCCTGTTGACCTTATAGAAGCCTCAAATTTTATCTCCCCTCAGAATCCAGAGTTGAGAAAGCAACCCAAGCCTAGCCACCCTTTCCGTCAACCAACATTCTTGGAAATAACCTCTGCATGTTGTGGTGTTATCACTTTCTTTCTGCTATATGGAGACCACAAATGTACACAGTCCCTCATCTGTGGCCAACTGTTTCAAATTCTAATATGAACCAATTATTCTTTTACTCTATGATTCACCCAAGTATTTTGTCTACTTTCTTAGTCACTTTACCCAACATGTACGCGAAAATAGCAAGACAATTATGCACTACAAGGTCCTCCTTTCCTCAACATTCATCTCTTATTCAATGTGTTCATCTGCCTCACGTTACCCCCAAATGCATTATTACTCAATCTTTATGGACAACTTCATTTGCCACTTTTTCGTCCACCAGGATATTGAAATCTTCTTGTAGTCTAAAACTTTTTGCACTACCAACCACTGCCTCATTTGCAATACCTGCAAATTTAATTACTTTTCCTACACTTAAGTCTAAATTATTGACAAACAGAATGGAAAGCACAAATCCTGAGAAACCAGCTGCGAACGGCCAATAAGACCTTTGCTCCTTGCAAATGAGCCAATTTTGGATCTAATTTGCCATTTTCCTTTGGATCCTGACAGTATTTACTTTCCTGATCAACTAGGCTTGTCAAAAAACTTGCCGAAAATTCATATGGAGTTACCTCCTTGTTTCGGCCTCAAAAAAATTCAATCGTTTGTCGGACATGACTTTCTCTCAAATCCATGCCAACTGTTCTTGATTAATTTGCGCCTTCCTCAATGACAATTGGTATTATCCTACAGTCCTTTTTACAGTGATTTGCCCACCACTGATGCTAGGGTTCATCAGGAACACTTTCAGTTTTCATGTCCTCCAGCACCCCACCCAGAGGGGACTGGAAAATGATAATCATAAGCATCCACATTTAACTTTCCAGTTAAACGTGGTGCAAAAGTGTGGGGTATTTTGGAAAGTTAAACCAGGTAAAGACAAACACAGTGAATGTCAGGGCCCTGGGGAATATCATTGAACAGAGAGACCTTAGGGTACAAGTACATAGTTCCCTGAAAGTGGCGACTCAAATAGGCAGAGAATCGAAGGCGTATGCTTGACTTCAACAGCCAAAGCTTTGAGTATAGGAGCTGAGACATCATGTTGCAGTTGTACAAATCACTGGTTAGGCTGCACTTGGGAGTTGCTTTCTCCATGCTATAGCGAGGATACAATTAAGCTAGAGGAGGTGCAGAAAAGATTCAGAAGGATGAGAGGCAGGTTTTTCCCCACATTAAGGATGGTGGGTATATGGAACAGATTGCCAAAGGTGGTGATGGAGGCAGATACAATAAAACATTGTAGAAGACACTTGGACAGATTCAGAGATAGGAAAGGTTTAGAGGGCCAAACACAGGCAAGTGGAATTAGCATAGATAGGCATACAGTAGGCACTGACGAGTTGGGCTGAAAGGCCCGTTTCCATGCTGTATTAACACTATGATTACGAAAAATACAGAAACACGCAAGGACCCATAAAGCAACCTATCTGGGTTTCTCCTGCTAAATGTAGGATGTGCTTAAGAGAAGAGTTATAATAGGAAGTTGCTTCAGCCATTTCTGCTCAGGGTTGCAGTAATGGCAGCTAGTCAAGCTTGAACAGAAATGGAGGTTCGCAACCAGGTTGTTAAGACCTCAGTCAATGTGGCCATGAAAGATTAAAGGGAAATAAGGATTTCATATTGTTAAGACACAAATAACTGAACAGCACAAATTTGTATGGAAACTCTGACTGGAGAAATGGCTGTTTACATTATTAGTTTCTTTTTCCCCTCCCAGTCTCCTTTCTAACATTCTTTCCATTTTCTTCTACTAATACCACTTTTATTTAAGCACAAATAAATATTAATTCAACCTTTTCCTTTGAACCTTGCACAGAGACTAAGTGAAATATTTCCTTTTGCTCCAGACCTAAAAATAGCTAGACAACTGACCTCAGAATGGTGGAATTCTTGACCCCTGCAGTGAAAGTGGTTTCAATTATAGAGTCTGTTGGAGTAACAAATCTCAGATTTACAGCTCAAATGAATTATTACAAGCTACAACAGACAGGCATACATAACACATTAACCTGAAATCCTATAAAGACAGTCAGTCATTTACATTTCAGTTCATTGTTCATAGATGTAGAAAATCCCTTCCAGCTTCAATGTTGGATAATTCTTTGAAACTATATTACATATCACTTCTTAGCAGATCATACAAGGACTCAACTCACGATTCTTATCTGTTGGTCTGCTTTACATTTTATTCTGAGCCCAATTTCCTGGAGCCACTCAGTACGCTCTGGCTGTTAACTCTATTTTCCAGTAAGTAGATAATTGTCAAGGTTCAGAGGCAGATGTAAGGATCAACAGTAAAAACAAACAGTGATGCTTAAAATCTTCTCTCTTGATTATCTTTGAGTAACCATGAGAAAGAAATATCACCTCTTCTGGCATCCAGATTGCAGGATCATTTCAAAGGTGTTTTTTTTCCTACTTCCTCCAAGTTGCTCAAAGCCATTGAACTGGGCCAGTAATGAACAGCTGCTTTCAACCACTTTCTGAATAGTATTTCCGTTACCTGAAGACCAAAGACGGTTCTGTCCACTGGCAGGAGTATCAATACCCAGAGGATTTAAAGGTAACTGGCAAAAATCAGTGAAGACGCAAGTAGTACGTTTTGTGCAGCCAGTTACGATTTGAAATGATTTGCCCAAAAGGGTACGCTACTTGTAGTAAAAGGGTACTGGGAACATGCTTGTAAGGTAAATAGGGTTGAGGGAGATAATTGGATTATTATTGCCACATGTACCAAGATACAGTGAAAAACCATTTTGCATGCCTTCCATACAGACCATTTCAAAACAAAGTACATCGAGGTAGTGCAAAGACAAAAGCAATAACAGAATGCACAATGTAGTCTTACAATTACAGAGAAAGTGCAGGGAGAGGGAACAGGAGAAAAACTGGACAAGCAGCCAGAACAAGCTTAATACACTGAACTTTCAGTTGAAAACATCAAAATATCCCACCGGAGACATGCACTTGATGGGAAGAGTCCACGTAACAGGCATCCAGTCACCATCACAGGGAACCTACATTCTTGTCATCATTACACTGAAGCTTCCACATTCCACAACCTCCTCCACATCTGAAGTCACACTAATGACTTAAGGAAAAAAATCTCGATAAATAACATTCTAAAACTAATGCCAAGTCCAGGCATCTCCACCTCCATTCACCTTCCTTATCTATGCTGAGGTCGTTTTTGGCAGAACTCATGACAAATCTCATATGAAACAGAAATCTTTGTCATTGTGTGGGTCAGTTCCATTGTGGAAAATATTTAGCACATTTGGCAAGTGATCCTGAGGGAAGATCAGCCTCAAGACCATCTTCTCAAAAGATTATGCAAGAGAGAACCAAGTATCTAGATAAGATTGTGCAAATCATGCAAAAACCCTGACACTTGGGCATTTTTAGGCTATAACCTACCATTCACCCAAAAATATGGTTGTGATGGAAATTAGGACAAGAAATTTTTAAAAATTATTTTAAAACACCTCAGAACCAAGTGTTCAATGAAAGACACAATATATTTAATAATGTTATAAGTAACCATTAAATTCATCATTAATGACACACATACCTTGGTAAACCCAGGGAAGAACCAAGTCAGTGCAACATTGTTGCATAGGGTTGTATACCAAATGCTTTAGGGAACTAATAATTGTGGCAGGGGACTGATAAAATCTGACCCAGAAATAAATATTCTCTCATGCATGGGAACTTAGACCAGCATGACCCTGCTTTATATAAATAATCCAATTCATTAACTGTTTAAAGTATAAGGTACAAGCAGTGAGAAAGGACTTGAATTTTTAAATGATTGAGTAACCAGGCAAATATTAATTCCCACCATAGAGCATAGCACCAGACTGACAAGAGTAACAATAGAAGATAAAACTAAAATAGTCAAGTGACATCAAGGTCAGGGTTTAGTAGTTTGAAGGAGAATGGTAGTGAGAAAGAAATCTTCTACTGGAAAAGACACCCCAACTTTTCACAAACTAGAAATGCCTAGAATTATACGTTTAACACTTGTTCTTACACCTCCTCCCTCACCACCAACCAGGGACTAAACAGCCCTTCCAGGTGAGGCAAATATTCACATGTACTTCCTTCAATCTCGTCCACTGCATTCAGTCCTCAAATGTGGCCTCCCCTACATCAGTGAGACCAAGAATAAACTAGGCAACCGATTTGCAGAGCTCCTGCACTCTATCCGCAATAGGCATCCCGAGCTCCAAGTTACATGCCATTTCAGTTCCCCTTCCTACACTGACCTGTCAATCCTTAGCCTTCTCCACTGCCAGGGTGGGGCTCAATGCAAACTAGAGGAACAGCTCCTCATATTCTGCCTGCATAGTCAATAAACCAATAGTTATGAACACCGAGTTTTCCAATTTCAGGCAACCCTCACCTGTGTGTTTCTCCCACTCTCTAATCCTCCTCCAGTCCCTCTATTTTTGTCCCCTTTCCCATACAATCCCCTCTCCTCCAGGTTACATCAACTTAGGGAGATGCAAGAAATTCTGCAGATGCTGGAATCTGGAACAATACACAAAAAGTACTGGAGGAACTCAGTAGGTCAGGCAGCATCTATGGAGGGAAATAAACAGTCGACCCTCTTCCTTTCCAGTCCTGAAGGATCTCGGCCCGAAACGTCGACTATTTATTTCCCTCCATAGATGCTGCCTGACATGCTGAGTTCCTCCAGCATTTTTTGTGTATTACATCAACCTACTACCGACACATTTCATCTACTGGCTCTCCCTCTCCCATCTGGTTCTGGATCCATATGCCTTTCAACTCTCTCCAAATGGTTCCCATTATCACCTTCTTTACTTTTCAGATTCCAGCACTGGTAACTTTTGCTTTCCTGCTTACCACCCTCCCAGCTGTCTCCACTTCATCAACCCCTCCCCCCCACCTGGCTCCATTTGCCTTTTTTTTGGGTTGCCTATATCTGCCCGTCTCCCAACTCTAACCTCCGCTAACTGCCTATCGTTGTTCACCACCCCACTACCCTCCCCATTCCTGTTCGGTCCATCGATCACCTCTGGTCCTCACATCGCACTTCTCCCTCATCTTAATACAGGCCATCTCTCCTTTCAACTTTGTCCTGATGCAGGGTTTCAACCCAAAACATCGTCTAGTCCCTCCCTTCCCC
Source organism: Pristis pectinata (assembly GCF_009764475.1). Taxonomy (NCBI): domain Eukaryota; kingdom Metazoa; phylum Chordata; class Chondrichthyes; order Rhinopristiformes; family Pristidae; genus Pristis; species Pristis pectinata. The sequence continues at coordinate 7,668,514 of NC_067429.1, forward strand.
CCTACCCGCACCCCCAAAGATTCTGTTCAACCCACTGAGTTCCCCCAGCAGATTGTACGTTTCTCCAGATTCCAGCATCTGCAGTCTCTGGAATTGTACATCTTTGATAGCAACAACCATGTGCATTTATATAGTGCCCCATGTCATCTTCAAGGAATATCTAAATCAGAAAAGAATTCCTTGGCCTCTTCACAAAGAAATCAGTGCATGAATCTGTCCAGGGATGGCCAAGTTTTTTTTATTTGGGTTGACAATAGGGTCAGACAGTGGTGGTAAAGGTGCGACCACTTATCTAAAGGTCCCGCTGATCATCCATAAGTTGAATGTATTATCAGTGCTCTCAGCCAATAACCAGCACAAGCTTAAGCCTTATGCAAGATATTGGTATCAGGTTATCTGACAGATGAGTCAGGTCAAAAACAACTTAACCTTATGGAAAAACAGAGGTCTAAGATTTACTCGAGAGATAAACCTGAGGAGCAACATGATTACCTTCACAATACTGCAGTGGGTTGGAATGGTTTCACTAGAAACCCTGAAAAGTACCAAGATTTGGAGCATGTCATTTAAAGGATAGCAAAACACAAGTTGAGCAATCACCACATTGTTAATTATATACCCAAAAAAAAAATCAGGCAAGGTACTGTAAAGTTGCCTATTAGTATGTGTCTAATTAATGTGTGTGGCGGCTTATGCCTTTCACATTTGACCAGAGTAGCTATTGCACAGCAACAAACAAACAAAATCCACTTGGAGGAACTCAGAGGGTCAAGCAGCATCTGTAGGGAGAGGGAGGAGAAATTGTCGGCATTTTGGGTAGAAACCTGATACAGGGTTTTGACCTGAATTTTTGACAATTCCTTCCCACCCCCCAGATGCTGCTCGACCCGCCAAGTACCTTCTGAGTTCCTTCAGAAGACTGTTGCTCCAGATTCCAGCATCTACGGTATCTTGTGTCTCTCCAGCTATTGTGCAGTCTACATTAGCCACATTAAGCTGCTCACACACATGCAAACGTATAAAAATTAAACACACACATGGTGCAGATCTGCCCGAGTTATGCAGCAAACATAAATATAGTAGTGGGAATGTCCAAACTGACGGAAGTTTCATTAAGCTATCAGAGCTGGGGGATGGGGTGGAGAGACTGAGAGGCTGACTTTGGCAAACTTAATTGTTAGTATGACCTTTGCACTTATCGACAATGTTTCTCTTTGATCTCCAACAGCGACTGACCCTCTAGCTTTTTAAACTGTTTATAACATCCTACTGAGGTCAGACTTGGTGAAATCCAATTTACCACTGTTAATTAGGCCAATAAATGTATTCCAAATGCTGGCAACTTTACCATGACCCCACATTGAAATGGACCTGGGTTACATTCAGGGAATGAAGCCAATGCAAGCAGAGGCATCAAGTTCTGTGCATGTCAGAAATACCTCCCTTCTAACCACTGCATTTCTCTTCTACTTTTGCCATAACCAGACTTTTGTTCTGAAGAACAATTTTAAATTAAAGTTTGAAGAGAACACATTGCATTAATGAGATTTAACGTGCATACACAGAATGCAGAGTTGCCTATCTGGGCAAACTGGCCAGATCCATTCAATCTGCACTGATGGATTAGACTGCTGAGCCTAGCTTAAAGTGCAGGTGATTGTGTAAACAAGGAATTAGCTTCCAAGCTCTGAATTAATAGTAAATGTACAAGCTGTTTTGCATTGAGGACACACGTCACTGAATGGTACCAATGCTACTGAATCCTCCACTTTGCCAACTGCTCTTAATAATAATTAGTTTACATATCTCAAAATTACTGCCATTATCCGGTATTGTTTAAAAGGTAAAATTAATGGAGAATAATGATTTTAATAGATATATTATGCCTTTTGATTCATATTATATACATTCAATATTCTGCTGTCAAGACTCAGCTGTCATTAATCCACCATTACTTTTAGGACTTAATGCCTAATTACAGTAAATCCTGAAGTCAATGCTACTGTAAATTGGTGAATACTGGCAAACTTCTAGCTCAAGAAAAACATACGAACATATAAACTAAGAGTCAGTTACTCAGGCCCTCGATCAAGCTATTGCTCATCTATCTAAATACAATCAGGTATTTGGGGGACAAATACCCATGAAGTGGTTCAGTGTTTCTCATAATTAAAAATGTACTTCATAAATACATTGTCACTACTGTACATGGCTTCCATGAACCTGGATTTTTTTCCTTTTTAAAAAAAAGTAATGAAGCAGAGCAAAAGGAAGCAAACATTAAAAGCAATACTTATTTAAAATCTAAATATAATACTCATAACTAAATGTGAACAATCCATTAATGCTTCCTTAATACAATTTTTAATACTTTACACAGCATTTTTGCTTTCCAGCACAGTGTGCAACATTACAGATTTTTCAATCTATTAAAAACGATTTGCTGGCACAGACGTCACACTGTCAAAGCTCCCTGAAATTTGGCATCCTTTGAAGCTGGAGACTAGACTGACAATGTTCCAGTTTACAAAATTCCCAACTAAACAATCGTTAAACTGCATTTACTTAATAATCAAACATTGTCACTAAAAGACAAAGCAGTATCATTAGAGTATGGAGTTCTGGTTGTTTAGATCACAAACCTATACCTTATATTATGTAGTGCATCATTCTTGCCTGTAAACTAATTACCAATCACAAGCTCCGAGATTTTGGGGTTTAGATGGCAATGGAGAAAATACATCACCAATGAATTCAGAATAAACTTCTTTATCCAATGAGTGGTAATAATGTGAAACTCATTACCAGTGGAAATGGTTGAGACATATAGTACAGACACATTTTAAAGGAGTTTTGTCTATGCCGATAGATTCAGACTACTACTCTCCCATCCTATTGAGCACCTCCTGCCCCACCTATGACAAAATGGGCAGATTTCATATTGGCCCCATCAGCCACCTCAGAACCCAGAGGAGAGGGTGAAAGCAAATTACCCTCGACCTCAAGGAACCAAACAGAATATTGGTCAATAATCCAAGCACAATATTTCAAAACATATACACTTAAATCAAAAGTATTTACCTAGTTTTACCAAGATAATAAAATAGATATATTTATTAGTCACACGTACATCAAAACACACAGTGAAATACATCTTTTGCGGAGAGTGTCCTGGGGGCAGCCTGCAAGTGTCGCCATGCTTCTGGCGCCAACACAGCATGCCCACAGCTCCTAACCCATACGTCTTTGGGATGTGGGAGGAAACTGGAGCACCCGGAGGAAACCCACGCAGACACAGGGAGAACATACAAACTCCTTACAGACAGCAGCCGGAATTGAACCGGGTCACTGGCACCGTAAAGCGTTACGCTAACCGCTACACTACCGGAAATCTATCTTCAGGAGGGTGTCTTATTTGCAACTTGCAATAAATTCAATAATCACATTATTCAGCAAAGATAACTGATTATTAAAGCTTGAAAAAGGATTTTTTTTATCCTCACAATAAAAAGAATGAATATTTTTGCATTATTTCCTTCCATTTATAATTAAACTGTAAAGAAATCTGATCAGGTAGTTTCAGCCTCTACATCAGGGAATAATGTGTAGTTTCCACAATAGTCAACAATCAATGCTCTAATTAGGAATTAATTGTTTAAACCCAAGCACACTAAACCAAATGTTTTAGGGATACTGAGTTTGGTTGAAGAGACATTGCTTGCTTATGGAAACTCTTTGAGTCATGAACACAACACAAAGGTGTTGGGATAAAGTATGACATAACTGTTGATTAAAAAGCCTCGAATGGGGAAAAATGTGAGGTCATCCCTTGTGCTTTTATTCTCACACTTCCCTAGTTTTTTATCCCCCAAAATAGTGCAAGATTGAAAGGTATTTCTCTTCAGAAGGGCTTAGGTTCTCTTGTACACAAAGTACTGAAAGTTAACATGCAGTACAGCAAGCAATTGGGAAGGGAAACTGTATGGTGGCTTTTACTACAAGAAATTTGCATACCATCATGTAGCAGATACAAGACTGAAGTGAACTTCTGTGGGTAGTCAAAAGTGGCACCAAGATAAAAGATCAGACATGACCTTACTGAATGGAGAAGCTGGCACAAGGGGCTACCCCTACTTCTAACATTCAAGACTGAAGACTCCCTCAAAGCAGTGTGTGCCAGACAAAGGAAAGCATTTATTCTTTGTATGAGAGCCTCAACTACATGGTAAAGTAGCAGCACACACATCTGAAGTTCAATTCATTGCTGCAGTACATCTCTCCAGCCTCTGAACAAAAGACAAATAATTAAATTGGCAAATTGGTTTATTATTGTCACAGTGAAACACTTTATTTTGCATGCCATCCATATAGATTGTTTCATTACATTAGTATATAAAGGTAGTACAAGGGAAAGCCAATAACAGAATGCAGTGTTACAGTTGCAGAGAAAATGCACTGCAGGCAGGCAATGAGGTGCTAAGCCATATAACAAGGTAGACTGTGAGGTCAAGAGTCCATTTTACATAAACAACCTCAGACAAGTGGGGGGGGGGGGGGGGGGGGGGGAGAGAAAGGGAAAAAAAAATTGCTAAGAGAATCCATCATGCACTTCGTGGTAAGCTTTACACAAGGTCAAACTGACAAGATCTTTAACCTTCTCCTTAACCATGCACCTTCAAATGAAAGACTTTGCTCCAAAATGAAAAGGGACTTAACTTAGTATCTTCCCACTCCATTATGTGCTTAGTCCAACAGTTATAGGCACTATCAAGAGCAACGAATTAGATAATAGAAGCTAGAGCAAGTCTTCTTCCTCTTTATACCTACTCTTACTGTCAATCTGCACAGGCCCAAGGACACGGAACAGCTTTACAAGTTGAAATCAGCTACTGGTGTGACTGGCACAGTACAGAGATGTTATTAGTGCAAAACAAAACACTGCTGGAGGAATTCAACAGGCCAAAGAGCATCTATGGAGTCAAAGGAATGGCTGATGTTTAGGGTCAAGACCATGCATCAACACCGAGAGTGCAGAGGGAAGATAGCCAGTATAAAGGAGTGAAAGGGAAGGGTGAAACAGGGGCTGGTAGGAGATAGATGAAACCAGGTGAGGTGGGGAAATGACAGGCAGTTGGTGGGAATAGGAAAGGTAAGGCAAAGGAGCAGAAACCCAGGTGGATAGGTGTGTGGGTGATGGACAGATGGAACCAGGTGGGGGACGGTAATGAATTTAGGTAATGGAGGAGAGAGAGAAAGAAGAGAGAAAGAGATAGAGAATGATTAAGGTGAACAAAAGGGAGAGAGACACTGGATGGACTGGTGGGAGTGGAAAAGGAACACGGGGGTGTGGGTTACCTTCAGTTGGAAAATTCAACGTTCATACCATTGGGTTGCAGGCTACCCAAGTGGGATGAGGGGTTGTTCTTCTGGCTTGCGTTTGGCCTCACCGTGGCAGTGGAGAAGGTAGGAGACAGACAGGTTGGTGTGGGAATGGGAGGGGAGTTAAAATGACATGCAACCAGTTCTAGTTAATTGTCCCTTAAGACTTTTTTCCTGTATGCGACTTAAAGAAGAAAATATCAGTCACTAGGACAAGGCAAAATCCAGCCTGAAATCCAACTAGCATTTCAGATTTCCAGCATCAGAGGCATTTTTCTTTTAACTTGGAATGTTGCTTAATGGTGGATTAGGGATAATGTCACCTCTGATCACTCAGTGAAGATATTCCAGGGATTGCTGTGCAAGCAAAGTTTGTTCCAACCATTTGAAAAATACTTGCATCAAACTTACAAAAATAGCTGTGGCAATCAGCCCCCAACATCATTAACTAAAGGTCAGCTTCATAAACTTAAAGCCCAAACAGTGACTGTCTATACTCAAAATGAATTACATCAGTAAATACAATGATCATGAAGTCACTATCTCTAGTTAGAATCCAAATTTTTTTTCCCCCAAAGAAAGAGATCTATTCAACCCACAATCTTTAGAGTACTTACTACAATATAGTTTCATTTCTCATGTACACCTGCACAAACAGGCAATAGCTTGCATTTATACTGCACATTAAACACTGGGGAAAAAAGGTCCCCAAATATTTTTGGGGCAGTTTAAAGGAACGACAGATATTGAACTGAAGGAAGAGAATCAGTGATAGGACATAACAAAGGGTGTAAAGAATCAGAATAGAGCATCAGGGAAAAGGCTACAGATTGAAGGATTTTCAGAGGGCAAGGAGAGAAGACTTTAAATAAAAGACATTAAAAACCACAGCTGCTCAGTAGACCATGCATTTTCTGCTGGGATTGACATCTTGATCAACAAACACACTTTTCATCAAACAGTCAAAGGTTGTGCTGGCGCACTGAAGGTGATGATGAATTTCATTAACATCTTCCATCAGTGAGAGGTGGCTCCCAAAAAATGGGAAGGTCCTTGAGGCCAAGAATGATTCACTTCCACGCTTGTTCTATTGGTTCTGAATTGGCTGATGAGGCCAATGTGGTACCCACAAAATCTGCCACAGGCAAGGGGGGCAGGCAGGTGTCGTTCAGAGCAAAAAGAGCACATCTCCATCGAACAAGAGGACATGATTTTCAAAGCCAAATTGAATGCTATTTCTCCATTTTGCACACAGTCATAGAATGAGTCAGTGGCATCTCAAATAGCTTCCTTTGTTTAACCTGGTAATCTCTTGCCATGACAGCATGCCTCCATGATACACCTCCATTGCTTTGAGCTGGTGATTGAAGGTAGTTCCCATCTCAGAAGCATACCAGGGATCATAGCTACCGAATAGACTGCAAGCATCCAGGACATATCAAAAAGACCAACCATGTGGATGATGTCCTAGGGAGCTATTGGATCACTATTAGCGTCTCTTTTACTTTCATGAGAAGAGGTAGAAAGAGTATGGGGGAAGAAACAGGCTTGAGATTCACTCCCAATATAAAATCAGGTCTTTAAAGAGATGCAGTATTAAAGCCTATTTTAAGTACAAATTCCAAGGCACCTCTGGTTATTAATTACTTCCACTAAATTCAGTTACCTCATCCTAGCATTTCATATGACTTGAAAGGCAGTTTTTGTTCAATGTCATTAGCATTCTGCTGAAAAGAAATCATCAGCTCCCTCTCTCCACAGATGACGCCTGACCTGCTATTCAGCATTTTCTATTTTATGTTAGAATTTCCAGCACCCAGAGAATGCTCCATTTTCTCAGTGACTTTTACTGAGTTTCTGAAATACACCATCTCTCTGATCAGCACACATAAAATGCTGGAGGAACTCAAGTCAGGCAACATCTATGGAGGGAAATGAAGAGTCGACGTTTCAGGCCGAGACCCTTCATCAGCCAGTCCTGATGAAGGGTCTCGCTTGAAACGCCAACTGTTCATTTCCCTCCATAAAGGCTACTGACCTGCTGAGTTCCTCCAGCATTTTGTGTGTGTTATTCCGGATTTCCAGCATCTGCAGTCTCTCTTATCTCTCTCTGACCAGGCTTTACATCTTGCTGATATTGCTAACACTGGATATTTTGTCATCAGGACCATTGACATTTGGAAGCTGTTAATATTTAGCTTTTTCCACCCTCTTATTTGCTTGATTGCAACTTTCTACAATACAAATTCAGAACCTGTTAAAAATTCACAGGAGATCTCTGAGCAACTTTAGAACATAGTGAACCTGGTCCACCTTTGATAACATTCTTTTGGTTAAAAGAAAGTGAAAAAGTATATCCAAATTTAGTCTTGAATGCTTTAATTTTTTTTGTGTGGGTGGCACATTGAAGAAGGAAGTTTCAGGATGCCAGCTTTGCTGCTTCAGCAGTGAGTCAAGGACTCATGGATCTTCAACATCTGGATGAGTCAGTAGTGGATTGCTGAGCAGCACTACAAGATCAAAAGATAAAATTAAATAAGGAAGACAATTGTCTATCCGTCCCAAATGAGTCACCTAGTCTAGCCAACAGACCTTTAACAGGCATTTTAACTTCATTATTTTCCCCAAGTGTCTATTTCAAGGATCAATTATCCTTTGCTTGAAGAAATTTTTCCTGACAGCCATGCTGTTGTTGCTCTTGAAGAAATGGTTAGATTGAACCAAATTAAACATTGATTTCAGATCGCTGTTTCAGCACGTTGATCTGTCAATTAATATGGTTTTGATTTTTGACTCATGTCAGGCAAAATTACATTGTTTAATTAGCCTAAGCTATTCATTTAACATCTATGACCTACAAGGACTCCAGTCTTGTTCCATGGGCAATCTACTTGGACAACCAATCTAAATAAGAGTCAATGTATTCATTCCAAAGTGCTTTAAAAAAAAGCAGCTTTAAACAGGTCAGTTACGACAGCTGTCACAAATCAAAAGAATTAAGTTCACCTCACCATCACTTCAACTGACAATTGTTTTACAAAGGTTTTCAGCATAGATTTAACTGGGCCTGAGGGATTAGTGAAAGATACAAAGCATTTATACAAAGTTACACCCACAATATTAGGCCATTCAGATCAACTGATCTAGGCCTCCACCACATCGGCTCACTTCTCAGCCTCTTTTCTGGAAAGCCACGGCCTATTCAGTCCTTCTGTGACCCAAGTGAACAATCCTGATTACATGTTTGGAGAGCTCCAAGGAAAACAATCACTTTGAAATGCAATTGCTCTCTTAAACTGGGTTTGTGAACTAAATTTAAAACAAGATTTTGTTTGATAGAGAATATATTAAATCCATCTACCACAGAAAGGACAAGACATCCCCCATAAGTTAAAGAACAATGGCATGAATCCTGTTCAACACTTGGTCTCACTACTGTCCATGGAGATATTGGAAACGTTAAATTCCAGTTCAAACTTAATACACAAGTTGTTTACAAGAGTGATCAATGCCATTAAATTATATGGAATCTCAGAATATTACATCTTTTCACAAGAAAGTGCTTTTACCATACCCTTCTACAGGTTAAAAGTTTCTTTGGTCATTTATTGCAGCTATTTTATACTGGAAAATCAACCTAGAGTTCTTCCTGCACAAGGTTTACAGTCCAACTATTTTTTTGTCGTCAATGTAAACAAACTAGATAACATATAGAAACTATGGCTTAATTAACTGGAAACTCTCACATGGTTCAGCATTTGCTTTTTCAGTGGCTACTCTACAGCTTAATTACGTGTTAAATGTGAAGTCTAATGGTAATCCTGTATCTCACTTCAAAGTCACCATTAGCTCCTTTAAAGCCAGTTTTTAAAATTCATTCACAGGTTGCTCACAATGCTGGCATGACCAGCATTTACTGTTCTCCCCCAACTGCATTTTAAGAGGAGAAAATGTGCCTGGAGTCATGTGAGCTACCCTAGCGAAGGACAGCAGAAAACCATCCCTAAAGCAAATTAGAAAACCAGATGGGATATTGTCATAGAGATACAGTATGAAAACAGGCACTACAGTCCAATGTGTCCATGCCAACCATCAACCACCCATTTATACTAATCCTACATTAATCCCAATTTGTTTTTAATTCTCCCCAAATTTACCACCCAGTGGCCAATTAACCTACCAACCCACACATCTTTGGGACGTGGAGGAAACCCACACAGTCACAGGGAGAATGCGCAAACTCCACACAGACAGCACCCAAGATCACAATTGAACCCGCATCTCTGCTGCTGTAAGGCAGTGGTTCTACTAGCTGCCCACTATGCTACCATATGACAATCTAGTAGTTTCATGGTCATCATTTTTTAAATTCCATATTTTATTACTTCGATTTAAAATTCCTTATCAAATATGGTGGGACTCAAGCATGTCTCCAGAATAGTACAACCCTCTGGATACTAAATCAGCAACTTAATCACTATGCTACTGCACTCCGAGTATCCATTCTTTTCCCCCTTTCTCTCTCCCCCCATCCCCTCCCACCAATAAGTGGCATCTTGCATTCATAAGTGCTAAATCCTGATTCATCACTGCTCCGGCCATTAATTTTATACAGTTCCTCTTGTAGATTCCTTTCTAAACAATGCAGGTCAAGACCTGGAACCAAGCCGACTGACTAAACTCATAGCATCTCTCAGTCCCTCTCTCTTAGGGGGATATCTGCACACTGACTGGTGTCTCTCAGTCCCTCTCTGAGGAGGAACAGAGGGGTCTTGGGATCCACGTCCATAGATCCTTCAAGGTTGCCACGCAGGTCGATAGGGTTGTTAAGAAGGCGTATGGAGTGTTGGCCTTCATTAGTCAGGGTATTGAGTTCAAGAGCCACAAGGTGATGTTGCAGCTCTATAGAACTCTGGTCAGACCACACTTGGAGTATTGTGTTCAGTTCTGGTCACCTCATTGTAGAAAGGATGTGGAAGCTTTAGAGAGGGTGCAGAGGAGATTTACCAGGATGTTGCCTAGATTGGAGAGCATGTCTTATGAGGATAGGTTGAGCGAGTTAGGGCTTTTCACTTTGGAGAGGAGGATGAGGAGTGGCAACTTGATAGAGGTGTACAAGACGATAAGAGGCATAGATTGAGTGGACAGTCAGAGACTTCTTCCCAGTGCAACAACGGCTGACACGAGGGGACATAATTTTAAGGTGATTGGAGGAAGGTATAAGGGGGATGTCAGGGATAAGTTTTTTTTTATACAGAGTGGTGGGTGTATGGAACGCACTGCCTGCAGGAGGTTGTTGGGGCAGATACATTAGGGACATTTAAGAGACTCTTAGATAGACACATGAAGTATAGAAAAATAGGGGACTATGTGGGAGGGAAGGGTTAGATAGATCTCAGAGCAGGATAAAATGTCAGGACAACATTGTGGGCCGAAGGGCCTGTACTGTGCTGCAGTGTTCGATACTATGGACTGGTGCATTGCTGTTCCAAAGCAATGGCATCATAAGCAACTTGTGCTAATGTGCCGTTTACATTTAATTTTAAAAATGCATTCATATCTCGTAACAAAATCAGTAAGAGCACACCCAAGTCTTCAAGCTATATATCCCAACACACATTCAAGAGCAACTCTAAAACAAAAGCCATGGAGTTTGTGGTTTCGAGAATGAAACCAATTCATTAAATATTAAGCTTCTCTTATTGATGTGTGTATTGTGTATGATCATAGACAATTTTTGTCAATATTCATTTCATTACTCATGATAGCTGGGGTGATGTATTGAATTTTTTATTACTTACAAATATACATTTGTAATGTTTCCAGAAATACAGGGGATATACTTTATCCCATGAGTGAGATGACCGAATAACTTGAAAATACGATACAATACCCCAGTTTATGCCAGGATCCATTCCATAGACAGAACAGAGAAGCTTGTGTCCACTATATAGTTACTTCAAAAGAAAGCTTTGCTAATTCTTTTCCCCTATTTTCAGCCTTTACCAGCAGTTTCAGTGCCTCTGGTAATTTAGTTTTCTGTTATACATTATATACGATCATCACCCCTGCACTTTACATCAATATGCAGTTAAACCAGTGATATTTTAACACACAGCAGGAAAGAGTAGCAGTTGTTCTCTTGTTAGAATTGAGAGGGCAGGGACTTGCAAGTCTGTTTCAATTAACTGCCAGAATAAGTGAAGAAAATGGACAAAGACTGCGCCAGGTTATCCCTTGGTACCTCCCCAGTGGATGTCAGAATCTTTCATATGGAGTAACTGAGCAGGTGCTGATAGTCAATGATATATTATAACCACTCTCTGAACAAGTTAATATATATATGCACACATAGTAAACAATCAACACTGGTTACACCTAGAGATGCCCACATAAAAATGAACAATTTCAGAGAGGATTTGAACTGCAGCACACAAAACCTAATGGACGACTAGCAAGGTTAAGATTAATTGTGATGCCACCCACTGAAAGACCAGCCAACACTTCCTCTGGGTTGCAAGAAAGCTTGCAGGAAAGCTGTTCTCAGTCCCATGCTCATGGGACTGACAGCAGCAAGAGTAAGCAGGGAGAAAAATGGAGTTGAAAAAACTTTATAGATCATTACTGACCTTACAAGCACTTCAGACATAGCAAGTGAAAAATCCTCATTACCTAACAAAGAAAATTCATGAAATCTTTGATGGATAAGCAGTCATAACATTCTTAATTTTTTCTAGGAGATTTAATCCCATTTAAATAAAAAAAAGAACAAGGAGCAAACAAACCACTTACTGCTCTGAAATAAAAGACAGGAATACACAGTAGGTCTATCATTTTTGCTTTGAGGTATGCATCTCTCAAGAAAACTGGAAACAAGCCACCTTTAGGTCTGATGCAAACAGACATGCTGTTTGCAACATTTTCCATTTCTACTCAAGGCTTTTTCTCCCCAGTCCTACTGGCCTCCAACTCAGCAACTCCAAGGTTACTATGCAGAAAATAACCTACTAAAAAAGGCAGACTGGCGCAGGCTGAACAGGGAAACTACTGCCACGAAAGAATCAGCATGCATAATGCTTCCAAGTTATGCAATATTAACAATGTATCAGTACATGTTAAATGGACAGAGAAAACACATCTGCTGTCAATGGCAAGGAGAAACCACAGAAAACTTCTAGTATTGAATCAGAGAATGGTTACAGCATGCAAGGTGGCCATTGGGCAATCGTGTCCTTACCTCCTCTTAGCCCTACAACTTTCAGATACTTATCTGCTCCCTTTTGAATATTGCAACAAACTTCCTTCCACTACTACCCTAGCAATGCATTCCAGACTGTAACCACTCACTGCTTAGTTTATCCTCATTTCACTTTTGGTTCTTTTGCCATTCACCATTTTACACCCACTATTTCTTGTCCTTTCCACCAATGGGATGGTTTGCTCTATATCTCTAAGAAGAAGATATCTTTATTACTCACATGTACATCAAAACACACAGTGAAATGCCTCCTTTGCGTAGTGTTCTGGGGGCAGCCTGCAAGTGTCGCCACACTTCCAGCGCCAACATAGCATGCCCACAACTTCCTAACCCGTACATCTTTGGAATGTGGAGGAAACCGGAGCACCCGGAGGAAACCCACACAGACACACGGGGAGAACATACAAACTCCTTACGGACAGTGGCCAGAATTGAACCCGGGTCGCTGGCACTGTAAAGTGTTACGCTAACTGCTACACTACCGTGCCTGCCCTCTAACTTTTATCATTTTTAAACGCTATCAGATTCCCAATGAGATAGAATCATTCAGCATGGAAACAGACCCTCCGACCCACCATGGCAATGCCGACCCATTTACATTAATCCCAATTAACAGCACTTGGGCCATAGTCTTGTATGCCTTGGAAATTCAAGTGTTTATCCAGATACTTAAATATTGTTGGTATGCCCACTTCCACTACCCAGTCAGTTTTACAACTACTTTCTGGGTGAAAAAAAATTCCTCAGACTCCCTCTAAACCTCTTCCTCCTTACCCTGACATATGGCTCCTAGATTTTGAATCTGATTAGGAAAAAGTTTTCTGCCATCTACCCCATCAATGCTACTCAGTTTAGTATGACTGCGATTAACAGAAACAAGCAGATTGCAAACCCAGATAAAATGTGAAGCACAGTTGCTTTTAAAAAGAAACACATTTTTCCAAAACATATTTGCCTTCTGAGTTACATTCAATAATCTCTGGGAAATATTTCATTCCAAGACAATCCAGGACTTGGCAACTCTACCTGGATAGGGTGATGGACATGATGCATAGCATGTTCAACTGAGTCACGCATCACCATTTTTTAAAATTTTATTTACGGCGTGATAACAGGCCCTTCCGGCCCAACGAGTCCGCGCCGCCCATTTTAAACCCAAATTAACCTACCCGTACATTTTTTTTAAGAATGTGGGAGGAAACCGGAGCACCCGGAGGAAACCCATGCAGACACAGGAGAATGTACAAACTCCTTGTCCTTATCCCACTATTACAGGAATTTTGGAAAGGACAAAGCATGTGTCCAAAAAGGAGCCTTGCCAACTTTTTCACTTTTAAACTGTAGATACAAAACCTTTGCTCTTCCCTGACAATTTTTCCCATGTATGCTCCCAGGTCATCCAATGGTTCCAGTCAGGTCCAGGGGTTGGACAGCTTAAGACTGATGCTAATCCAGGTCCTAGCTATGTCTGGATTTATAATCTTCCGGTCAGAGTGAGATATAGAAATTATTTCCCACCTTTGTGGAGTAGTCAAAAATTTCTGACATTTACTTAGTCTAAAGCAATAGTTAAACTGCTTGAATAGAGCAACGTTTACATGAGACAGCCCATCCCAAAGTGAAATAGGAGGAGCACCAATGATGTGAGAAGGGGTTGTCAACAGATGCAGCACTGACTCGCCTGCAACCTGCTCCCCACAGCTCAATTTGGGTTCTACCTGGACCACTCAGCTTTGGACCTCCTTACAACCCCGGTATAAACACTGACAAAAGGACCAAATTCCAGAGGTGACTTGAGAGTGAATGACCTTCGTATCAAGGCAGCATTTGACAACGTGGCCTCAAGTAGTCCTGGCAAAACTGGTCAATGCAATCCAGTGATTACTTTCCAATATGGGGAGTTGTATCTAGAATAAAGAAATTCCGCTATGGCTGTTGGATGCCAATGTTTTGTTCCTCAAGGCAGTGAGCAAGATCCAATTACCTCCAGCTGCTTCAATGTCTTTTCTTTCTATCTTAAGGTCTGATGTAGACATGTTCACTGATGATTGCAGTATTCTTAATTAGCTTAAATGATGAAGCAACCCATATCCACCTGCATTTAGGTTTGGGATGAACAGTGTCAAGTAACAATCACAACATGACTGCCAGGCAATAATCATCTCCAAGAGGTAGATTAAGCATCTCACAAGATAAACAATGAATGGCATCATCATTGGATCCACAAATATAACAACCTGGGAGGATCACCATGGACCAAAAACTTAGCTGTGCAAGCCTTTGTACCATCTGCAAGGTAGGAGTGCAATGTAATGTTCAGCAATTGCCCAGATGGCTGAAGATTCAACAACACAAAGTTTGACAAAGACAGAGCAATACCTTTACTGAAAATCTGTCACCATCTTAAACATTCGCCATTTGTGTGCTGAAACTGCTGTGTACAGCACTTACACAATGTGCAAAAGCAACTTAACATCTTACTAGCATTAAATGTGTTTACTTTAATGTGAGAAGTGTTAAAGGTGATGAACTATGAGCATGGATCTGTACACGGAATTATGATGTTATGGCCATCACAGAGAGTGGCTGCTTGAGGTTCCAGAGTTTAGATGTTTCAAAAGAGATAGGGAGGGAGGGAGGTAGCATTGCTAATTAGGGATAGTATTGCAGCTGTAGGAAGGAAGGACATCATAGAGGGATTGTCCATTTAGTCATTGTGAATGGAAGTCAGAAACAGGAAGGGAGCAATCACTTCATTGGAAGTATTCTACAGGACTCCAAATAGCCACCGGGACACTGAGGAGCAGATAAGTAGGCAGATTTTGGAAAGGTGCAAAAATAACAGGGTTGTTTTCATGGGTGACTTCAACTTTCTGAACATTGATTGGCCCCTCCTTAGGGCAAAAGGTTTAGATGGGGCAGAATTTGTTAGGTGTGTGCAGGAAGGATTCCTGACATAGTATGTAGACTGGCCGGCTAGAGGAGAGGCCACGCTGGATCTGGTACTAGGCAATGAACCTGGTCAGGTGACAGACTTCTCGGTGGGTGAGCATTTCGGGGATAGTGTCCACAACTCTCTGATCTTTAGCACAGCCATGGCCAAGGATAGGATCAGGCATTATGGGAAAGTATTTAAATGGGGGAGAGCAAATTACAATGGTATTAGGCAGGAACTTGGGAGTGTAAATTGGGAACAGATGTTCTCTGGTAAATGTACTGCAGAAATGTGGAGATTGTTTAGGGACCACTTGCATGGGGTTCTAGATAGGTTTGTCCCATTGAGACAAGGATGGTAGAGTGAAGGAACCATGGTTAACAAGAGAGGTGGAAGGTTCAGTCAAGAGGAAGGAGGAAGCTTATTTAAGGTTTTGGAAGCAAAAATCAATCAGGGCTCTTGAGAGTTAAGGTAGCCAAAAAGGAGCTTAGAAAGGACTTAGGAGAGCTAGAAGGGGGCATGAGAAGGCCTTGGCAAGTAGAGTTAAGGAAAACCCAAAGGCATTCCACACGTGAGGAACAAGAGGATGACTAGGACGAGGTAGGGGAGGTCCTGAATGAATACTTTGCTTCAGTGTTCACCGAGGAGAGGGACTTAGACGAAGGGGAGGCTAGCATAGAACAGGCAAATGTGTTGGAACATGTTGAGGTTAAGAAAGCAGTGTAGGTGCTACCAAAAAGCATTAGGATAGACAAGTCCCTGGGGTCAGATAGGATATACCCCAGGGTACTATGGGAAGCAAGGAAGAGATTCCTGGAGCGTTAATGATGATCTTTGTGTCCTCCCTGACCACAGAAGTGGCACCGGAGGAATGGAGGATGGTAAATGTTGTGCCATTGTTCAAGAAGGTAAAAGGGATAATCCTGGGAATTATAGACCAGTGAGTCTTACGTCGGTGATGGTGAGCTATTGGAGAGGATACTTGGGGACAAGATTTATGAGCATTTGGAGATGCATAGTCTTATAAGGGATAGTCAACATGGCTTTGTGAAGGGCAGGCCATACCTCACGAGCCTTTTGAGAGGAACTGACAAGACAGATTGATGAAAGTAGAGCAGTGGATGTGGTATATATGGATTTTAGCAAGGCATTTGACAAGGTTCCCCATGGTAGGCTCATCCAGAAGGTCATGAGGTATGGGATCCATGGAAAATTGGCTGCGTGAATTGAGAATTGACTTGCCCACAGAAGGCAGAGGGTGGTTGCAGAAGGGGAGTATTCGACCTGGAGGTCAGTGACTAGTGGTATTCCACAGGGATGTGTTCTGGGACCCCTGCTCTTTGTGATTTTTATAAATGACTTGGATGAGGTGGAAGGGTGGGTTGGTAAGTTTACAGATGACACGAAGGTTAGTGGTGTAGTAGATAGTGCAGAAGGTTGTCCTAGGTTGCAACAAGATATTGACAGGATGCAGAGCTGGGCAGAGAAGTGGGAGATGGAGTTCAATCCAGAGAAATGTGAAGTGATACACTTTGGAAAAATCTAACTTGAATAGCAGAGTATATGGTTAATGACAGGATTCTTAGCAGTTTGGAGGAATAGAGAGATCTTGGGGTCTAGTACATAGATCACTCAAAGATGCTGCACAAGTTGATAGGATGGTTAAAAAGGCACATGGCATGCTGGCCTTCATTAGCCGGGGGATTGAGTTCAAGAGCAGAGAAGTAATGATGTAGCTCCACAAGACCCTGGTTAGACCACCCTCTGGAATAGTGTTCAGTTCTGGTCACCACACTACAGGAAGGATGTGGAAGCTTTGGAGAGCGTACAGAGGAGATTTACAAGAATGCTGCCTGGATTGGAGAACATGTCTTATGAGGAAAGGCTGAGCAAGTCAGGGCTTTTCTCCTCAGAGAGACAGAGGATGAGAGGAGACTTGATAGAGGTATAAAAGATTAGGAGAGGGACAGACAGGGTGGACAGCCAGCACCTTTTCCCCAGGGTGGTAATGGCCAATACTATAGGTCACCAGTTTAAGATGCGTGGAGGAAAGTTCAGGGATGTCAGAGGTAGGTTTTGTTTTTTTTTTAAAAACACAGAGCGGTGGGTGCCTAGAATGCACTGCCGGGGATGGGGGGGTGGGGAGGGAAGGGGGAGATGATGGTGGTGGTGGTGTTGGTAGTAGGGGCTGATACAATAGGGTCATTTAAGAGACTCTTAGCTAGGCACATGGATGAAAGAAAAATAGAGGGTTGTGGAGGGTGAAATAGAGAGGGGGATGAATGGAATGTGGATAAGGTTTATATAGGTTGGCACAATATCATGGGCCGAAGGGCCCATACTGTGCTCTATTGTTCTATGTTCTCTAAGATTAAAAGTCCAGATTATCAAAATATAGGGTTTAAAATACACATGGTTCACTCTCCATTACCCGATTGCGAGCAACACATTGGGAGGTCCAGTTTTTTTTTTAAAAATTGCTGACATTAAGCTGCCAAATTATTGACCTACGTTGCTATATTATGGTTAGATATTTATACATTTAAACTACAAATGAAGCAAACAACTGAATGCTATTTAGTACCAATCTTCAGAACTAAGGATCGTCAGAACCGAGGATCTACAAAGAAAGTAAAGCAGTTTAAAAGCACTTTTACACTTCAGTGTCAGGCTGGCTGGATTTATTCACTGGACTAATTTTCATTATTTCTATGGGACCAATAAAAACAGAAAATGCTGGAAACACTCAGATCAGACAACATCTGTGGAAAGAGAAAAACTTAATATTTCAGGTCAGAGACTCATTTTCAGAACTGGGCAAGATGAAAATCAAGGCAGTTTTCAGTAGCAAAGGTGGAGGAGGAATGGGCATACAAAGGAACAGGATGAGAATAAACAAGTTAACGCAGCAGTTAGAAGCATATTATGCTTCTCTGTCTGTGCTATCTATTGCTAATAGCAAGGCCATGGGACATGCCCAGTAGGCTAGGCTATACCAAAGAGAACCAAAGTTGGTTCAGTGGGAAAGCTCAACACAATTATGACATAGGGAATTTAATGGGAGCCAGTCTCATGGACAATGAATGACACCAGTTTGACCTGCCCTGTAAACTGCCCGAGAGATTGTTATTTGTCAAAGGTCTCAAATATTCTTGCATAACACGCTGCACCATTCAGCTATCTAGATGCATAGAAATCAGCTATAATTAAAAAAAAACTTGTACATTTAACAGTAATTTTACCAAAAATGAATCAGTTTAATTTTATTTCCAAGAACTACAAAGGGACATAATTTGCAAAAACTCAGTGGTTAATTTGATTTGGGACTGCAGCCAATTGTGTGGCTAGTTTCCAAACTATTGCTTTTTGAATTAGTATAAAGACTGCATTGGGCTGTTTTAATTGAGAGTGTGGACAACCACTGCTAAGTTATATTACCTTAGAGCAACAGAAAACTGCACCAGCATGTCAGGCCAATGCAAGGAAGCTGGTTTTAAGACCTTTATAGCAAAAATCACAGGAATGAAGGGAAAAAAATGAAATCCGATATAAAAAAGGGAGCTATCAAACTAATTGAGGCTACTGTTTTACAGAATCGCCATCAAAAAAACTTCTAACTTGAACCCTACAGCAACTATTACAATGTTGTTGCTGAAGCCCAGCAGAATAAAGCACACAAATCAAACCCACAACCCCTATCCCTAGAAATGCATGTGTTCGCACATACCATAATCCTACCCCACACTGTTAAACGAAACAGTTACCTCTGACAAAATGGAACAGGGCCTCCATGGTCTGCACTGAATATTCAAGAGAATTAAATTTATGCATTCTGGCACATTACTTGTTCACTTGCAGGCTCATTGGAAGGCTGCACTGTTGACTGCATTTTATCTTTCTAAACAAAACAGCATTACAATGCTAAGTCATTAATGTAACATGGAAAAATGAAATTATTCCAGAGGTGAAGTGCCCAAAACTACAATAAATAATTCTTTGTTTCATTCACATTGCTACTGGCCATTGTCAATCAGCAAATGCCACACTCATTTAAGGAAGTCCACTGCTTTATGTATAACACAGGTTGGAACCCAGCTTTCAACTTGCAGTTCAGAGTCAAGGATGGTCATTTTAATTACTGGCATTAACCACTCCAAATGTCAGTTTGATCTTCCTCAAATCTATTGTTAACATTGTCAAAAAAACAGCATTATCTATTATTAATATAGACCTACTTGTTAAAAATCAAGCTTTGTACACATGCACGTCTTCACAATCTCATGATGCCACAAAGTGCTTTACAGTCAATGAAGCACATCAAAGTCCATTCACTGCTGTAATACAGTAAGATAATTTTGCACAAGATCTCACAAATTGCAACGCAAGAATAGATAGATATTCTGATTTATGAATGTTGGTCAAGGAATAAATATAGGCCAGAATACTGGAAAGGCAACCCTACTGTCCTTCAAAAGGGTCAAGGGATTTTCTGTCTCCACCCAGGAGGGTAAATGGTTTGGACGTCTCAACTAAAAGGCCGCCCCTCTGAGGAGCAGCATTCCATCAGAACTGAAATGGAAGCATCTTAATTTAACTGCTTTAAGACTGTGGTGAAACTCAAACTCACAATCTTATTATTCAAAGGCAACTGACGGCTAAATACTGTAGCAACAAAATCAAAAGTATGACAGTGATGAAGCTGGGCAAGCAAATGAATATTACAAATATTTGCAGCAGTGCATTATGTCAGACAGTTTGAATAGATGTGATATGCAAGCATTCTGACTGGGCCGTTGTAAGCTTGCACCTACATAAACCAATTCAGTATTCTTACAGTGGAAAAACAAGCATCTCTCAATACAACAACAAGCACATCCACCAGCTTCCACACAGATTCATTCTGCACCACCAACCAACGTGCAATTCCCCTTCCAGCCAGCATTGCTTCGGACAGCTCCAAACTTTTCTACTTCTCCCTGGGCCTTCTACTCTTAGCACATTTTGGCTCGAGTGCTATTCCCTCCAACTTATTCTGTGCTGCTTCCTGAAATGGACGATAAGCAATGCCACCAGAAAAAATGGGTCACATAATGCACAGAAACAGGCCCTTCAGCCCACCATGTCTATGCCATCCATCAAGTATTTATCTATACTAATCCCTTTTGCTAGCAAAATAGAGATGGTGAAGAATAACTGAATGCTATAAACTTAGAGGTGTAGATTCGACATTACAGGTGGTGAATACAATCTTAGCCAAGCTTGAATTTTGAAGTGGCAAATTTTGACTATGCCTGTGTAAAGCAAGTGATCACGAGTCTCCAGTCTTCCATCGCTCCTCAGTTTTACTTCCAAAGATATCAAAATCAAGAGATGTAAAATAAGCCATTACTTTGCTAGCATTTCTTTGGAACTATCACACAAAGCCAAACTCCATCCCGGTGTCTATTCTCTGACCAAAGCCTCAAAACTCAAGTAATACCAAGTTCGAATTTATGCAGAATAACTTCAATAAACAGTCTGCACAATGCATAATGCAAATTTGTGCAACTTTTAAAGAAACTGATGTACTAGTTGAATCCTCACACAATTACACACGGTAGGTCAGTCTGAGAATATGGCAAATTTTAGAACTATCAACTTCTGATGTTCAAGGGGTATAATGACGAAGACTTGCAGTGTCTGTGCAGCCCACGGTCTGAACAAGATGTCTACATTCCCACTCTTTTTCCTCAATAGATTTCCTATCAATCCGTGTAGGTATGCATGAATGCAACATTCTATGAGCACACATCCATCAAGGCTGACAATGATGGAAGTGGGTGTGGGATGTGGTGTTACCCAAGGAACCATGGGCAACATATGGTAACGCATGGTAAACTGCAGAAAAGGATAGGGAGGGGAGAAGTGATAGACAGATTTCCTAACATTCCTCGTTCAAGCAGGCACGGTAGTGTAGCGGTTAGCCTAATGCTATTACAGCACCAGCGACCCGGGTTCAATTCCGGCCGATGTCTGTAAGGAGACTATACGTTCTCCCCGTGACTGCATGGGTTTCCTCCAGGTGCTCCGGTTTCCTCCCACATTCTAAAGATGCATGGGTTAGGAAGTTGTGGGCATGCTATGTTGGCACCGGAAGCATGGCGACACCTGCGGGCTGCCCCCAGAACACTATGCAAAACATGTACTTCACTGTGTGTTTCAATACACGTAACTAATAAATATATCTTATCTTATACATGACAATCACTTATCACTCACAACCTACCGCCTCAGACCACATATGACTGAACTCAAATAGTTACCTGGAGTGCTACTCTCTATATACCACTGCACAGTGCAATCAGAAATGCCATACTGATACAAGTTCTGTCAGAATCACTAGTGACAGGTCTGGCTAGTCCAACATTAAGAAGGTCCCTCAAAAAGATAAAGAATGAAATAATTCAAGAGCTTCCTGTTCAAGATCAGAATAGTTTGGGGCTCAATGCGTAACATAAACTTAATCTGTGATGTATTAACAACTTGGAAGCAAATGTAAGAGTTATGATTAAAAAGTTTAGATCACAAGAAAGTTGGTTTTGAGTTGTGGATAATGGGGAGTGTTGTCCAAGGCTACAGCAAGATAAAGATCAGATGGAAATTAATCCTGTGAGGTGATGCATTTTGGGAAGTCAAATAGGGATAGGACATAGTAAATTGCAGGGCGTAAAAGAATGCTGATAAACAGATGGACCTTGGGTTGAGTCCATAGTTCCCTGAAAGTGGGGACATAAGTAGATAAGGTGGTTAAGGCAGCATATCATCAGGCAGACTTATCTTCATAGGTTCGGTGATAGAACATAAAAACTGGACATTATGTTGCAACTTTACAAAAAACTGGTTAGGCCGCAAATGGAATATTTTGTACCATTCTGGTTGCCACACCACAGGAAGGATGTGCTAGAGAGAATGCAGAGGAGATTCACCATGATGTTGCCTGGATTAGAGAACTTTAGTTATGGAGAGAGACCAGATAGGTTGGGTTTGTTTTCCCTGGTGCACAGGAGGCTGAGGGGTGATGACAGAATTATAAGAGGCACAGATGGGATAGATAGCCAGAATCCTTTTCCCCATGGTAGGGGTATCAAAAACAGAAGGGCACAAGTTTAAGGTGAGAAGAAGAAGCTTTAATGGGGAATTTGAGAGCAAAGTTTGTTTTGAACAGAAATACACAGAGTGGTTGATATCTGGAACTCGCTACCAGAAGAGGTCAGATACAAGCACTAGGTTTAAGAGACGTTTAGACAGACACTTAAATAGGCAAGGCATAGAAGGATGCAGGTCTAATAGGATTAGTATAGATGGGCAAAAAGATTGGCTTGGGTCTGGTGAGTCAAAGGGCAAGCTTCTGTGCTGTATAACTGCGACTTTGTTAACTATTTACTAACTATTCACACCAGCTGAATTCCTCATAAATCACTTATTTTCCTGGATTATGCAAACACAGACATAAACTATACAAATTACCTGCAAATAAAAATCTACCCTACTCCTTGCAAATAAACACTAGTAGAACAAAGTCCAGACATAAGTAACAGCACAGCACATCCCCAAAAGGTACACAGAACATTCATAAAGCATAAGCACATCCCTTGCATAACATTTGTCAGACGTGGTTTACTACCTCTGTGGTAAAGATGTTAAGAGAAAAACAACTGGTGGCAGGAATCAGGAGGAAAAAAATGAATAAATTTGACAACAAGCCCACCCTCCTCAGCCGGAATATTGTGTGTAGTTCTAGGTCACCAGACTACAAAGGAGGATGTGATTGCACAGGAGAGGGGCACAGAGGAGATTCACCGGGATGCTGCGGGGATGGAATGCTTCAGCTATGAGGAGATACTGGATAGAATGTGTTTGTTTTCCTTGGAGCAGAGGCAGCCGGGGGGTACTTGATAGAGGTATATAAAATTATGAGGGACACAGATAAGGTAGACAGTAAGAAACTTTTCATGTGGTGGCAGTGTCTAAGACCAGAGGTCATGGGTTTAAGATGAGTAGCATTTAAAGGGAACAGAAGGAAGAATATTTTTCACCCAGAGAAGTGCTATAATCTGCAGTGCTACCCGAGAAACTGGCGAGGCAGGTATTCTCACAATCCTTAGAAGCATCTGGATGAGCATTTGAATCGTCAAAGGATACTAAACTATGGACCTTGTGTTGGTAAATGAGATTAGTATTGATGGGTACTTAATGGTCAGTATCGATATGGTGAGCTGAACAGCTTGTTTCTGTGCTGTATGACTCTGACTAGACAATTATAATGCAAAAGGAAGCACCAATGCAGGGCATGAGGAAAAGCCATTAACCCCTACCCCAAGTGTTCCCCACCCCGCCACCTTCCACGTACCTTGCTTTTAGCATACAACATACCATTAAGCCATTTGGATTGGTCACTCAAATGTTACCCACCAGCAACTCCTAAACCAACCCTCAAGTCCAATGCCAATTATCATAATTCTGCAATGAAACTCCAGGATGTGGTGTACTGTCACACTGGAAGCTATGAATGAAACACGTGCAACCAAGATTTTTAAAAAATCTGGTGCTTGAGGTTAACATTTATCTTTAAGAGACAAAGAAAATCTCTGCATTTGTGTTTCTAAACAATTAACATCTTTAACATTCCTCAGCCCCCAGTTTGCATGTTGCCCATGTGACTGTATGGCTGTATGGGCTTCTTCTGGGTGCTCCAGTTTCCTCCCACATCGCATGTGGTTTGGTACGTTGAATGGCCACTTCAAATCTTGTGGGGGGGGGGTTTGGTTTGCCAGGAACACAAGGAGAATAAAATGGGATTAGTGTAGATGAAAGCTGATGGTTGCACTGGACTCTGTGAGCTGAAGGGCCTGTCCCCATCCCGTACAACTCCATACAAAGAGAAATATGGATTGCGGGAGTGGATCACAATAGATGAGTATTGCTTTAACCCTTTGGGAATTGCATCACTGTCACTGATTGTTCTGCCAAATGCTCCATTCAGAACATTATACCATCCTCAAGAAACTTTATACCCATGGTCAATCATACCTTGGATATTGTGATTCATGCAGAGTCCTTGTATTCCCACCAAGCAAAGGAAAAAGTGAAATATGGGCATTTTACAAGTGAAGTTACTAAATAACTTTATAAAAACTATTACATGAGCTCACTTCCCTGCCTCCTTCCCCTGGGACAGGCAGTTTATATGGTACACACCGTGCAATCTATGGCCAACAAGGGATACAAACAAGTATGAATTTTTAAAAAGACCAATTAGCTTCTGCATTCACAAACATGCATCCTAATGCCATAGATAAATAGGGACCCAACCCATGTTACTGGGCTATCATGCAAAAATCTCTATGAAGTTTCCGAGCCATTTTTAAATTCTTCCATATACTCCTTTCCTAAATAGTTGAACAGTAGGTTATCTGGCCCTTACCCAGGAAAGAGATGTCAAGATATCGTGCAAATTCCAAACCAAAGGCCCAAAGTGAACCAAGCAATCCCAAGATGCACCACTCAGTTCCATAGCAAGTTACTGAAGGATAAGAAACGGCCACTGAAACTTGTTCTTTGAAAAGTTTGAATTTTCCCTATGATCTAGACATTACTGACAAGGCCAGTATTTACTGGCTTTCAAAAACTACACAAGGTGGTGACAAGCCGCTGCCTTGAATCACTGAGATCCTTCTGGTGAAGGTGATTCCACAGTGACGTTGAGTAGGTTAACAGGAGGTGAGACACTCAATGCAAAATGCCCACCCTCTCACTTGCTCTTACAGCGCAACCATCAGCAAACATCCCCACTTATGACCTTATGATGGAAGGAAGGTCACAGATGAAGCAACTGTGAATGATTCAACCTAGGACACCACCCAGAATACTCCTGTAATGATGTCCTGGGTTGGGATCATGTGCCCTCAACAACCACCTTCTTTTTGCAAGATATGACTTCAACTGCTGGAGGGTTTTTCCCTTTGATGGTCACCAAGTTCAGCTTTAGATGTGGTGGGCAACCACTCTCACCTCTGGAATTCAGATCTAGGACCGAGGCTATGCTGAGGTCTGGAGCCGAGTGGTCCAGGCAAAACCCTAACTGGGCACCGGTGAGCAGGAGCAAGTACGTGTTGCATCGTAGAACTGTCAAGTGTGGACTGAATTGAATACATGCCTGGGCAATTTTTGACATTGTCAGATAGATGCCAGTTGTGTAGGTATACCAGAACATCTTGCCTAGAGGTGCAGTGAGTTCTACAGCACAGGTGACAGAATCAGAATTATCACTGACATGTCCTGAAATTGGTTGTTTTGCGGCAGCAGTACAGATCAAGACACAAAAACATAAAAATTACTATGTTACAAAAACAAATAGTGTAAAAGAGGAATAACAAGGTAGTATTCATGGGTTCATAGACCGTTCAGAAATCTGATGGCAGAGGGGAAGAAGCTGTCCCTGAAACATTAAGTGTGGGTCTTCAAGCTCCTGTACCTCCTCCCCGATGGTAGTAACGTGGAAGGCATGTCCCGGATGGTGAGGGTCCTCAATGATAGATGCCGCCTTCTTGAGGCACTGCCTCTTGAAGCTGTCCTCAATGGCGAGAAGGGTTGTGCCCGTGATGGAGCTGGTTGAGTCTACAACCCTCTGTAGCCTCTTTCAATCCTACACATTGGAGCCTCCATACCAGGTGGTGATGCAACCAGTCAAAATGCTCTCCACCATACACCTGTAGAAATTTGCAAGTCTTTGGTGACATACAAAATCTCCTCAAACTCCTAATGAAGTAGAGCCGCTGGCGTGCCTCCTTCATGACTGCATCAATGCGTTGGGCCCAAGATAGATCCTCTGAGATGTTGACGGCCAGGAACTTGAAGCTGCTCACCCCTTCCACCGGTGACCCCTCAATGAGGACTGGTGTATGTTCTCCCGACTTCCCCTTCCTGAAGTCCACAATCAATTCCTTGGTCTTGCTGGCATTGAGTGCGAGGTTGTTGTTGTGATACCACTCAACCAGCCGATCTCACTCCTGTATGCCCCCTCATCACCGTCTGAGATTCTACCAACAACAGTGGCGTCATCAGCAATGTTATAGATGGCATTTGAGCTTTGCCTAGTCACACAGTCATGAGTGTAGAGAGAGTAGAGCAGTGGGCTAAGCACACATCCTTGAGGTGCACCTGTGTTGATTGTCAGCGAGGAGGAGATGTTACTGCCAATCCACACTGACTGCAGTCTCCTGATAAGGAAGTCAAGAATCCAGTTGCAGAGGTAGGTACATAGGCCCAGGTTTTGAAGCTTGTTGATTAGTATTGAGGGGATGATGGTGTTGAATGCCAAGCTGTATTTAATAAATAGCAGCTTGACATATGTTTTGCTGTTATCTAGGTGCTCCAAAGCCGAGTGGAGAGCCAGTGGGATTGCGTCCTCTGTAGACCTGTTGTGGCAATAGGCAAATTGCAGCGGATCCAGGACCTTGCTCAGGCAGGAGTTAATTCTGCATTAACATGCAATAATTTCGAATGGATTTGCATCATCTTCTCAATTACATTTGTTCCAAATTGAAATAGTTAAAGTAGAGACATCAGACAACCCAGTAAGGCTACCAAAACTTCAAAATGCCCTTGGTCACCACTAGAAAGACAGTTCTACAACTCCTTATAGTATGACCACAAAACAGGAGATGGTGGATAATCATTCCCATCACATCTGTAATAATGTCAAAATTCTGTATGAAGGAATGAAAAATCTCCATTTTTTCCAGGATGGGGCTGAAGGTGACAGTGGTTGTGGGTAGGCAACCCTGTGGATCAGTAACCAGCCTGAAGTAACATTCCACCATAAAAGGTTCAATCATGATTCCCGATCTCAATGAGTTAGCAGGGCAAATGAAGTTTTACAATTAGCCTCAATGCTCCATAACTAGGTAGATAGAAAAGGAAACCAACCACACACTTGCTCTCTAGTAGAAAGCAGTGCATGAATCCTGTCAGAAGGTCAAATGCGGACATGAAACAAAAATCGATCAGGCCCGACGTTACTGAATGCTCACTGAAATACTGCCACCTCCCATCTCACAAACTATGTTAAATACACAGCTGCCTGCACCCAGAGGACTCCACAAATCAGCACCTTGAGAATGCGTGGGGGAAATTAAAACAGCCACTTGAGTTTTTCCACCCAGCATCATCCTCTCATATGGGTGAATGGACAAATACATTGCATGATATAGCACTAAGATCTAGGGGCCGTGAAAAACACAGAAAGAATAACACTTCTGAATGATTCCTCCTCCCTGCCCCTCGGCAAAAGGTCACATATATCTAGTGAGCAACAGAGACCACTGATACAAGGATTTCCAATCACTGCTTATCACAACTGCTCTCACTCTTCTTCCTCACTCACTAATCCAATTCTGCTTTCAAAACTTCTAGGTGACATAATATACTCTTACCTACACTTCAGCGACCCCACTAATCCCAAGGACTCATTCTAGCAGAGATGACTGGCTGCAGATTCCGAGTTCAATATAGATTAGCTTTAAGCAATTGGCTATTAAACCACAGTGTTTTGATGCAAGCTGATTGTGCTCAAATATACCCCAGAGGCTAGCTGAATATTTCTTAAGAGTTTGGCTGCTCATTGTGGACAGACAGCTTCTAGTGGTTCAAAAATCTGATAGCTAGCAAGCAAGCTTCAAACTCATTGATGGCTGAATGGAGGAGGACTTGCTTATGTGGTTTGTATTCCTTCCCAACTCACTGTTCCATTGGGGGGAGGGGGAGGGGGAGGGGGCTTCAGATTTCATGCATAATCTTGTGCATCTGGCCCATCCAGGTATCCAGCGCCCAACAAGAACTTGAATAGTCAGTCTCCTAGGAACCATCCAGCAATG
Organism: Pristis pectinata; assembly: GCF_009764475.1. Taxonomy (NCBI): domain Eukaryota; kingdom Metazoa; phylum Chordata; class Chondrichthyes; order Rhinopristiformes; family Pristidae; genus Pristis; species Pristis pectinata. Next base: position 7,697,000 of record NC_067429.1, read on the forward strand.
ATAAACCACCAGCTAGCAATTTGAACTTGTTCAGAAGCAGCAAGCTACCTCAAAGTATTCACTTGAAACAGCCAGCTACCTAAAACCAGTCTGTGGCATGCCAAGCTGAGAGAGTCCTGAGGATTAGCAGAAGGTGAACTGAAGCAAAGTTACAGTTGCCCGGATATTACTTAAATTGTGGGCTCAGAACTGGGAGTTACCATATGATTAGGGAATGGGATGGAAGGACATGAAATTATACTCTCATCACCACTAATTTTTTAACAACAAATCAATTCAAGTGTTAACACAAGTGGGCAAAGGAATTAAATACTTTTAGCATGATGTTTCACTGGATAAAAAGTACAAAGAATGTCCAAACTCTTCTCTACCTCACAGTCATAGATTCACACAGCACAGACCATTCAGCTCCAAGTCCACACTGACCATCAACCACCATTTACACCAATTCTACTTTATTCTCTAAACATTCCTATCAAATTCCCATAAGGTTCAAGCAGTCATCTGCACACTAGGGGCAACTTTAGTGTCCAATCTACCCAGAGCAAATGCACAGAGTCACACATAGAAAATGGAAGCTTCACACGTTCAGTATTGGAGGTCAAAACTGAACCCAGGTAGACAGAGATGTAAAGCTGCAGCTTTTCTAACTGTGCCACACCATGGGCTTCAAGTAAAGTTAACGGGACAATGGAATTGCTGCAAGCCATCATAGGCTTATTCAGTCAAAATTGCCTCCTTCAATGTCATGAGTCATAGAGCTATACAGCACGGAAAGAGGCCTTTCGGCCCAACTTGCCCGTGTCAACCAGGTTGCCTATCTGAGCTAATCCTATTTGCCTGCATTTGGCCCATAGCCCTCTAAATCTTTCCTATCTATGTACTTGTCCAAATGCCTTTTAAACATCATAATTGCACCCGTCTCTACCACTTCCTCTGGCAGCTCATTCCATATACTCACCACCCTCTGTGGAAAAAATTGCCCCTCAGGTCCCTCTCAAATCTTTTTCTCTCTCACCTTTAACCTACGCCCTCTAGTTTTGGACTCCCCTACCCTGGGGAAAAGACTATGCCCCTCAATTTTATAAACCTCTACAATGTCACCCCTCAGCCTCCAACTCTCCAAGGATAAAAGTCATAACCAATCCAGCCTCTCGTATAACCTAAGACCTCCAATCCCACAAACATTCTTGGAAATTTTTTTTGCATCCTATCCAGTTTAATGATATCCTTACATGCACAGTACTCTAAATGTGACCTTACCAAGGTCTCGTACAGCTTTAATGTAGAAATATGGAATATGGATACTATCTGATGTGGTTGAAGAGGCAAAACCCTCATCAGTAACTGCAAAATGCAGCAGGTTTGAAAGCAGAGGGGGAACTAAAGTGGGTAAGGAGACCAAGCAAGCAGAGCAATAACAAAAGGTGACCACTGCTTATTAAATGTATAGGGCAGTTGATGCAAAGGCATACACTGCCCTCCAAAACACCCGATTGTGCGTCAGATCTCACAGCCAGTGAGAATAGCCTGATGGAAAAACAAGGCTTTATTTCTGAGTGACAAAGCTACAAAGCAAATTCCATTACCTGTCCAATCAATCAACAGATTCCTCCCCATAAAGAGCCTTTTCAATAGCAGCTGGTCTAGAACAGCTCCCATCCTTCTGGTAAAGGTCTTCTCACAGTGTTGTTGGGCAAGGAGTTCTAGGATTTAGATCTAGACCAGCAATATACTTCCAAATCAGGATGGTCTGCAGATTGAAAAGGAATCTGCCGGTGATGGCATTCCCATGTGCTTGCTCCCTTTATCCTCATTGGAAGTAAAAGTTATGGGTTTGGAAGGTACTATCGGAGTAGCCTCGACAAGGAGTCCATTTTGTGGATGGTTTACACTATAATCACTGTGCATCAATGGTATGGACAATACACAAAGTTATTTTGTTCTGGACAGTGGCAGCAGCTCTCAAGAGACTAGACATTACACTCATCCAGGCAAGCAGGAGTACTCCATCATGAACTGTCTTGTAGATGGCGAGAATGCTTTGGAACATCAGGAGGCACGTTTCACCACGGATACCTGTTCTGATCTGCTCTTGTAGCCGTGTGGCTGGTCCAGTCAACTTTCTGATTGCCACACTGCTGCTGGTCCAACCAAGATCAGACAATTTAAAAGAAAACTTGGCCCGGGGTATTTTAAAGAGACTTGGGGGAAGAGATAGTGCTTAGTTACAATTGTTAATCTGAAGAAATATGAGGATCTTTAGAATAAGGGAACTGCACCACATCACTCCCAAAAGTATACCAAAGCTGCCTAAGCAACCATTCAGAAAGTCTTTTTTTTTGACTGGCAGTAATAGTGGCAGAAGTTATAATGATAATACAATTGCCAACAAATCCAACAATCCTATTATCAGTGTTTAATCTAAAATCCTTACGATTGTGGATCATGTTGCCCAACACTCACACCCAAAAACCACACATGGTGCAAAACACATTGTTTCATCTAATGCAAGTTCTTTCCATTCTGAACTACAGCCACTTAATGTGCAATAACTAACAGTAAGCAAAGTAATCATTTAAAATTCTGGCATTACCAGAAAGCCTTTTTCCTGTATCACTAGGTCTAACTGTCACATGAAAGAATTTACTCAAGACTTGCACTGTAACTTCTGCATGTCCTAACGAGTTACAACAATTTGTTTTGAGAACAAAGGTCATTCAGCCCAGCAAGTCTATTCAGACACATTAACTTGCCCTTTGTGTCAATCCTTTTCTCTTTAGAAACCTATCGAAACCTCCATCTATTTAAGACAATTTGCAATACTGTGCAAAAATCCACACAATCCAAAAGCATTGCCAGCACTGCTAAACTACAGGATCAGAAAGTGAACAAATTATTGTTGATTTACTCTTTCAAGTATAAAAATGATCCAATTCCCTCTATTATTACTGTTTTGACAACCTTTTGTTAAATCTCCCTTGGCTTCAAACTGTGTGGCCTCCTAGGCCTTTTAACAGCCTGGTGTGAACCTGGAGTCACAAATAGGTTAGACAGGATATGGAGAGTACAAGGAAGCCCCCAAAAGGAAGCAGCTGGACGATTACACATGAATAAGGAGTTTTTCATTAATTGAATTTAGATTTCCCCAGCTGCCATAGTGGCATTTGAAGTCAGTGTCCAGATCAGCAGTCCAGGCCTCTGGATTACCAATTTACCAACAGAACCACTAATCTACTGTATCACAAAGGATACCCACTTCTGTCACTCACATAAAATCTCAACACTTTCGTGAACAGCAATTGTTCAGGACATGCCTCATCAACCAGCTGGTCTATTCTAGTCCCCGTGTTTATGAAGATTATTTTCCTGGTTTAACTCACTACCTCACCATGATGATACGTACGTGCATTCCCACAAGATAAAATATTAACCATAAGACAAGCAAGAGCCAAAGAAAATTTGGGAAACAGAAGGGATTGTACCTGAATTTAAAAAGTAAACCTTGAATTTCCAGAATTGCAATAAATTACGCACCTTTCTGAATGACATTATAATAGAGGTTACCTACCAAGCAATTATTCTATTAATTACATAGTAAAAGGCTGCCTATTTTGCCCAACTGAAAAAAAAATCTGCCCTTGCAGTGCAAAGTCATCATTCCCTACCATTCAATTCAAATAAAACCAACAATTCTGTAGCAGTAAACAAAGACCAAACCCATCAGCGTTGTGCTCTAGCAATCTGTGAAGGAGATTATCACCAATTATCACAGACAGAATCACTTACATGCTCAACAAGTCAATATTTCAACTCCTCCACCCTTCAGTTAAACAAGCCATTTTATTCCTTTATAGCCAAAATTAAAGAAAAAACTTTAAAGAATCTGTTAACTATTTTTTCCCCAAAAAAAAGGTTCACTGCTAATGCATCATACTAATATGCACACACACAGAATTTGTCTTTTACTTTATACCCACTCACAAAACAACTAATCAAATAAAAATATGCGTTTAATCTAAATTCAAATCATCAGGGGGAACATTTAAAAAAGATAAAACTAAATCTATTTTAGCTTAAACGAAGAATCAGAAGGAAAAGGCACAAAAGGAAAACACAAGAGTAACTCTGGGGGGCTGGCAAACGTTGATCAGCTGTTGCTCATCACACAAAGGGAAGGGTTGGTGCAGACGGGGTGGGGGGGGGGGAAGAGCGGGGCCGGGGGAGGGGGTGCGGGACGGGCCCGACCCCCACTCCCGGGGGCCGTTGCCAGGGGGGGCCTAGCGGGGGGCACCGAAGCCTAACTCCCAGCCTCACTCACCTCGAACCTGCTCTTGGTGACTCCATTCATCCTGCCGCCGGCTCCGGCCCCCCTGCCCCGCTCGTCGTCCCTCGGCTCGAAGGTTTATCTGGTCCTGGGGGGGATTTTTTATTCTCTCGCGGCTTCAACTTTTCAACAAAAACATTAAAACAAAAACACACAGGACTCTCCACCCACCTGCCAGCATCCTGGCACCTGATTGGACCGCACGCTCCGCCCGGCTAACCGCAGCTTAATCTACCATTCCCGTTTAAACCAACCCCGCTGAGGGGCCCGGCACCGCCGCCCCGCTGCTCGCCTCCCCCCCCCCTCCCGCTTCAGTAGCCGCCGCTCGCAAAGCCAGGGGTTAAAGAAATCATCTCAAACTCCCGCTTCCGCCTCGGGCCACCAGCTGACCGAGCCGCCCAATCACTGGCGGCCTTACGGAGCCGCTCCGGGAAAAAGGGGGCGGGGCCCCGGAGGCCGGACGTCATTTTTGCGGGAAAAACAAGCGTGGCATGGGCGCCCTTTAACATTCTGGCGCCGCCCACTCGCTGTGACTGACAGGTGAGTCCTGGCAACTGCCTGTGACTGACAGGCTGATCCCAGCAAAGACCCGCCCACTCCCTGTGACTGGCAGGTGAGTCCTGGCAAGACTGACAGGCTGATCCCAGCGAAGACCCGCCCACTCCGTGATTGACAGGCTGAGCCCTGCAAAGATGCTCAATTCCCAATCTGCGAGAAATAATTTAAATATTTTTTAATTATTTTACAAAATAATGAGAATTTCATATATTAAAATGCATACAAAATTTAAGCATAGATAAAAACTAATTACTTTGCTGTAATTAAAACAATATAGAAAATTACAGAACTGAAAAATAAAACTTTAATTTTTTTAAAGATTTAAAAAAAGTTTAAAAATATTACATTTTAAAAATTGTTACAAATAATTTACAAATTTTCCCTTCTTAGAGGAAAGATGTCCCATTCCCAGGTGCATCAGGCACAGCCCAGCTCTAACCATCCCCCAATCCCAATAATCATGGAACAACAATTAATGAACGGTTTGAGCATGGACTTGCATGTTTGCTCTATTACATTAAGGAAGAAGCCAGTTTCTTCTAAATAATTACACACATGCTGGAAAAGCACAAACTTTCAGGATAGTTGGGGACGAACCTATGTTTTGGGATGAAAGGGTTCAACACCTGACTGCTTTACTTCTTTGAACTAAAAACCTTAAAACAAATTTTGTAACAAGTTTAGCGTGTAAACATCTGGAGACTGGTGACTAAATTGGGAGAGCTGACTGTCAGACTGGTCAAACAACTGTCTGACGTAGTTGCATTCGCAGAATCATATCTGACAGACCATCACAATGCCTGGGTGTGCCTTGTCCCACTGACAGGACACACTTACCAGAGGTGGTGGCATGGGTGGAAGGGAGTAGCCCTGAAGTCCTCAACGTGAATTCCACACCCCATGAAGCCATGTGGTATTGGACCAAACATAAGCAAGGAAACCTCCTCTTTACCACCAACCTCGGATGATGTCAGTTGAACAATACTTGGAAGCACTGGAAGTAACAGAATGTACTCTGGCTGGGGAACTTGAGCGTCTTGGCAGAACCATCACAGACTGAGTAGGTAAACCTTGAAGGTCAGAGACATAGAACAGTACAGCACAGGGACAGGCCATTCAGCCCACAATGTCTGTGCTGACCTTGATGCCAATATAAACTAACCCCATCTGCCTGTATGTGATCTCACCATTCCCTGACTGTTCATATGCCTGTTTAAATGCCTCTTAAATGTTGCTATTGCGTCTGCTTCCACCACCACTACCCCTGACAGCACATTCCAGGCACTTACCACTCTCTATGTGAAAGACCTGCCTCACAATCTCCTTTAAACTTTCCCCACTCTCACCTTAAACCTTTGCCTTCCAGCATTTGACACTTTTACCCTGGGAAAAAGACCATCTTCTGTATCCATGCCTCTCATAATTTTATCTGCTTCTATCAGGTCTCCCCTCAGCCTCCGACGCTCCAGAGAAAACAACCCAAGTTTGTCCAACTTCTCCTTATAGCTAATATATTCCAATCCAGGCAACATCCTGGTGAACCTCTTCTGCACCCTCTCTAAAGCTTCCACATCCTTCCTGTAATGCTGCAACCAGAACTACACACAATACTCCAAATATGACCTAAACAAAGTTTTGTGTAGCTGTAATGTGACTTGCCAACTTTCATACTCATTGCCCTGACTGAAGGCAAGCATGCCATATGCCTTACTTACCACTCTATTGGAATTGGTTTATTATTGTCACTTGTACCGAGGTACAGTGAAAAACTTGTCTTGCATACCGATCGTACAGGTCAATTCCTTACACAGTGCAGTTACATTGAGTTAGTACAGAGTGCATTGATGTAGTACAGGTAAAAACAATAACAGTACAGAGTGAAGTGTCACAGCTACAGAGGAAGTGCAGTGCAGGTAGACAATAAGGTGCAAGGTCACAACAAGGTAGATTGTGAGATCAGAGTCCATCTCATCATATAAGGGAACCATTCACACTTTCAGGGAGCTATGGACTTGCACCCCAAGATCACTCTGTACATGCTCTAAAGGGCACTGCCATTTACTGTATACTTTCCTTTTATATTTGACCTCACAAAGTGCGCTCTTGTCTGGATTAAACTCCATCTCTCATTTCTCCATGCACATTTCCAACAGATTTATGTCCTGTGACAACCTTTCTCACTATCCACAACTTCACCTGCAAATTTACTGATCAGCCCACCTACATTTTCAGCCAAACCTTTTATGTGTCACAAACAATGGAGGTACCAGCACTGATCCCTGAGGAACACCACTGGCACAGATCTACAGCCAGAATAAGTCATTCAGAGCAGACACAGGCCCTTCAGCCACATCTATGCCAACTTCTTTGCTCATTTACACTTATCCTTCTATACCCAGACATCAAGGACAGCAACCGTTCAAGAAGGCCTTCTCAAGGGCAACTGGGGATGGGCACGTGTATACTGGTTCAGCCTGCATCTCTTGAATAAATATATATGAGAAATGTCTGTCCAAATGCCTCTTAAACATAGAAGTAAATGTGATAAATACTCAGTCTGCAGCAGTTAGTGGGTCAACCAGCATGAGGATTAAACCCACTTGACCTTGTCCTCACCAATCTTCTTCTAGATATGACTGCATTGGTGGAAGCGACTGCCCCACATTTCTTGCAGAGACAAAGTCCCATCTTCACACTGAAAACACCCTCCATTGTATAAATTTGGCAAATGGGATACTCAGAACAGATCTGGCAGCTGAAAACTGAGCTCACTGAGGGGTCAGTAGTGGGAAGGGTGAGCAGCTTCAAATTCCTGGGTGTCAACATCTTGGAGGATCTATCTTGGGCCTAACAAGTCGATGCAATCACGAAGGCAGCATGCCAGTGGCTCTACTTCGTTAGGAGTTTGAGGAGATTTGGTATGTCACCAAATACTCTTCTAAATTTTGATCGATGTGCGGTGGAGAGCATCTAACTGGTTGCATCACAGCCTGGTATGGAGGCTCCAAGGCACAGGATCATAAAAGAGGCTGCAGAGGGTTGTAGACTCAGCCAGCTCCATCACGGGCACAACCCACCCTGCCATCGAAGACCGCCTCTTGAAGACGGCATCCATCACTAAGGACCCTCACCATCCGAGATGTGCCCTCTTCTCGTTACTACCATTGGGGAGGTGGTACAGGAGCCTGAAGACCCACACTCAATGATTCAGAAACAGCTTCTTCCCCTCCGCCATCAGATTTCTGAACATCAGATAACTACCTCGTTATTCCTTTTCTCTGCACTATTTATTTTTGTAATTTATGGTAATTTTAATTCTTTGCACTGTACTGCTGCTACAAAACAACAAATTTCACGTCATCTATGTCAGTGATAATAGATCTGTGGACTATTGGCAGCAACAGAAATCTACATCATGTAATCACCTCACATCCCATCATGTCCTTCTACTGTCCTACCCCGTCTAGTCGTGAATGGTGGTGGACATTCAATACGCTAACCAGGGAAGGAGACTCCAAGAACAGTCCTGTCCTCAGGGATGGTGGGGCCCAGTACGTGAGTGCTGAAGGCCACAACATTGGCTACCATAAGAACATAAAAAATAGGAGCAGGAGGCGGCCATCTGGCCTGTCGAGCCTGCTCCGCCATTCAATAAGATCACGGCTGATCTGGCTACCTGCCTTTTCCCCATAACCCTTAATTCCCCTACTATGCAAAAATCTGTGTCTTATGAGGTAGCCTCTACTGCTTCCCTGGACAGAGATTCACTACTCTCTGGGAAAAGCAGTTTCTCCTCATCTCCATCCTAAATTTATTCCCCCCCGAATCTTGACGCTATGTCCCTTAGTTCTAGTCTCACCTATGTGAAAACAACCTTCCTGCCTTCTTATCTATTCCTTTCATAATTTTATGTTTCTGTAAGATGCCCTCTTCTGAATTCCATTTAGTATAGTCCCAGGCAACTCAATCCCTCCTCACAGGCCAATCCCCTCATCTCCAGAATCAACCTGGTGAACCTGCTCTGCACTGTCTTCAAAGCCAGTAAGTCTTTCCTCAAGTATGTGAGCACCTCAAGTAGGGGCTATTTGGGAGGGAAGGGTTAGATCGATCTTAGAGCAGGATAAAATGTCGGCACAAGATCATGGGCCGAAGGGCCTGTACTGTGCTGTAATGTTTTATGTTCTACAAGGAGACCAGAACTGCTCACAGTTATGCACGCACCCATGTTCAGCCACAAGTGCAGAATAGGTGATCCCCACCATCATAGAAGGCTGTCTACAAATGCATTAGGCTGTTGGACTATACAAGAGCCCAGCTATTGCACTGATATTCTTCAGAACTAGCTGTGACTAGCCCAGCTGTTCTAGTACAGTTACATCGCTGGCATCTGCCCAACAATGAAAAAAATTGGCCTTGGGACGTTTGCCTCTCAAGAAGCCAGACAAATCCAATCTGACTCATTACCACCCAATCAGCCTATTCTCAATCAGGGAAAGCGAAGGAAGCTGCCATTGATCAAGCAGCACCTACTCACCAATCATCTGCTCACCGATGCCCAGTCTGGGTTTTATCAGGACCACTTGGCTCCAAACCTCATCACAGCCTGGGTCCAAACATGGACCAAAGATCTTGGGTGTTACTGGAGGCAAGTGAAGAGTATTCCTGACTAGCACTATGTGGCTGGTGGAGAGGCCTTGAGCTTTCTGGGGGTTGGGACACGGGCTACAGGAGAACCAGCCTCTACCCTGCCCTTGGATTCCAGGGGTGTGGGTGGGAGTGAGTGCCTTTGATGTTAAGACAGCACTTGACCAAGTGTGACATGAAGATGCCCTGGGTAAAACTGAAGACAGTGAGCATTAAAAGGGGAAAATACTCCAGAGGTTGGGGTCACACTTCAGAGGAAGCTGGTTGTGGATTTTTGGAGATCAATTATCCCAGCCCAGGAGTGCTCAGAGCAGTGGCCCGGCCCATTCATCTTCAGCTGCTTCATCGACGGCCTTCGATTCATCATGAAGTCAGAAGTGGGGATGTTCAAGGTGATTGTGCAATGGGACTCCCTCCCTAACACTGCCCCAGAACGTCTCCAGCGGGTCATAAAGGTGACTCATCGCCACCTCCTTAAGGGTGATTAGGGATGAAAAAATAAACGTTGACCTTTGGCGACCCCCAGATCATGAAAGTGAAAGACAAATTTGTTTGCAGCTCTTCAGTAAGTGAAGCAGTCCACGCCATCATTCAGCAAGACCTAGAAAGCATTCGGGTATGGGTTGGTAAGTGATGTATATACGCCATAAAAGTGATAGGTAATGACCATATCCAACAGGAGATAGTCTAACCACCTCCCCCAAGACATCCAATATGCTGCAGGGGTCACCACTGATCAGAAACTCAACTGGACCAACCACATATGCTGTTGGCCACAAGAGCAGGTCAGAGGCTGGGTCTCCTGTAGCGTGCGTCTCACCTCCTGACACCTCAAGGCCTTTCCCCCATCTACATGATGCTAGTCAGGAGCATGATGGAACACCCTTCAGTTCCCTGGATGAGTACAGCTTCAATAACACTCAGTAAGCTCTACTGTTTGATTGACATTGAATCTGCCACCCTAAACATTCATTCCCTCCAGAGCCGCTGTATAGTAATTTCACTCTCCACTCTACAAAGTGCACTGCAGTTGCTCTCACAGACTACTCCGACAGCATCTGCCAAAGCCAGTCTCTTTCACCAAGAGCAGCAGATGCACAGAAACACCGCGACCTTCAGGCTCCTCTCCAATCTGTACGTCATTCCCACTTGGATATCTATCACCGTTCCTGGGTCCAAATCCTGCAACCCTCTGGTCAACAACATTGTGGGAGCACCTTTACCAGAGCGAGCACAGTATTTCAGGTAGGCAGCTCATCACCACTCCCTCAAGGGCAATTAAGGATATGCAATAAATGCTGGCCTTGTCAGCAACACCCAGATCCTGAAATGGAATTAAAATTTTAAAAAAACTCAGAATGGAAACTGGCAATTGTTGGAAGTGAGCAGGTCAGTCAGATCTGTACAGGGAACAGACAGGTTTACAGGCAGCCAGGGTAACAGAATACCGAGCAGCAGCAGCAAGAACACAGGCAATGAAGCCCTTCCCTAGCCAAGGGCTGCCCCTGTTGAATGCAGCATTCCTATAACCAGCTGAACCAGATCAGCTAACTTAACCCACTCAACACTCTGACTCTCAGTCAAGTTCTATACTTCCTGACGTTTTGCAGATTGCACATTTACCCATGGGGTTTGCAGGGATAATCAGTTCTGTCGTTTAGTGGGTATCCCGGCTTCAGATGGTATGGACACCAGGCTTCTAAAACAGACACACTGTTGCAAGCTCTGTCACTGCAAGAGGTTACCAGGCAGAGAGGAAAAGATTCAAGGACGTTCTGAAAGATTCCTTGAAAAAAATGCAGCATTAACAATGATTTCTGGGAACAATGACAACTCAGAGGATTCAGGATGGCAAGGAAGGAACACACCACCTCCCAAACTACCCATCCACTCACCCCGTGTCCAATCTGTGGAAGAGTGCAATTCTCACATTGGATCATCAGTCACCTCAGAATCTGTCGAACTGAGTGGATGCAAGTTATCCTCAATCCCGAATGACTGCCTAAGTGATGAACATATGACTATATCCAATAAAAGAATGCTATAACCATTCTGAGGTTATAGCAGAACATACATCAGATGGAAAGTTGGGTGAAGTGCTGGCAGATGGAATTTAATCTGACAAGTGCAAGTTGATGCATTTTTGGAAGTCAACCAGGAGTGGAACACCTGCAGACAATGGTAGGGCACCAAGGAACGTCAATGAACAGAGAGAGAGCTTGAGGTTCAAGTCCATTGTTTCCCTGAAAGTTGCAACACAGGTAGGTAGGGTTATGTAGGCGGCATGTGGCACTCTTGCCTCCATAGGTCGGGGCACAGAATATAAAAGTTGAGACATCACACTGCAACCTTACAAAACACTGATTATACTGCACCCATGTGTAGCTCTGACGGCCACACTATAGGAAGGATGTGGTTGTGCTGGAGAGAGTGCAAAGGAGATTCACCAGGATGTTTTCTGGATTGGAGAACTTCAGTTATGGGGAGAGATTGGATAGGCTGGGCCTGTCTTCCCTGAAGCAGTGGAGGTTGAGGGGTGACCAGACAGAGGTATATAAAATTATGAAGCATGAATAGGGTCGATAGTCAGAAATTTTTTTCCCTGTGATAGGGGTACCAAAAACAAGAGGGCATAGGTTTAAGGTGAGTGGAAGGAGTTTTAAAGTGGATTTGAACAGAAAGTTTTTTTCTTTTACATGGGGTTGTTGATATCTGGAACTTGTTGCCAAGGAGCTTGGAGAATCAATCATAATGTTGAAGAGACATTTAGACAGGAACTTGAATAGACAAGGCATAGAAGAATAGGGACCTAACGCGGACAAATGGGATTCATGTAGATGTGTATGGACATATTGGGGTGAAGAGCCCATTTCTGTGCTGTACAATTTTATGATGCGTCACCGAGCCTCCTGCAATCAATGTCCTGGTGTCACCATTGACTAGAATCTCAACTGCACCAGCAACATAAACAACACGGCTACAAGAGCATGCCAGAGAGCGGACATCACGTGGTGAGACACTCATCTCCTGACGCCCATAACCTTTCCGTCATCTACAAGGCAAATGTCAGGAGCATCCCCACTTGCTTGGGTGAGCACTGCTCCAATGATTCTCAAAAAGATCAACATCAGGGCAGAGCAGCCCATTTGATCAGCACCCCATCAACCACCCTAAACATTCATCCCCTCCACCAGTGGTGTACAGGGGCCACTGTTTGTACTGAAATTACTCATTAATATTAACCCCCAAAGCCTCAAACTCTGACAGCAAGAACAAGGCCACCACGTGTATGGGAACTCAACCACCTACAGGTTACTTTCTGAATAACACATCTTGAACACATTAGAACCACATTCCTTCATCCTGGAGGTCGCCGCTTCAACAGCACTGTTGGAATACCTTTACCAAAGGCTCTGTAGCAGTTCAAGGTGACTCACTGCCACTTTCTCAAGAGCAATGAAGGATGGGCGATTGACGTTGGCCTTGCCAGCACAGCCCCACAGTCAGAAAAATAAATTAATTAAAATGAACGACTCTGAAATGTAAAGGATTACTTTCTTTTGAAATGCAAGGAGAAAATTCCAGCTGAAAGAATTCTTGAAATACATAAGCTGTTTCTGTACCATACCATGCTATTTATACAGCTCCATCAGGTCACACCTCAGCCTCCTTTACTTCAGGGAAGACAAGCCCAGCCTATCCAATGTCTCCATGTCTTCCATTACAGAAAGCACCTTGGTAAATCTCTCCAGCACAACCACATTCTTCCTACAGTGTGGCATACTCAATGCAGTGATGAACACAAGGGGTAGTTGGCTCAGTCCCTTGCACCTGTTCCACCAATCAACAAAGCCATGGATAGTCTTCTACATCAAACACCATTTTCCTGCCTCTTACCATATCCTTCGATCGATCTAATATCCAGAAATCTATAATTTTCCATTTTGAGTGCAGTCAGTAACCGAGCCTCCATAGCTATTGGGGATGGAGAGTTCTAAAGGTTCACCACCAACTGAGTGAAGAAATCCTTCAATCCTAAGCAGCTTTCCCTTTGTTTCAAGACTGTGAACATAGAACAGTACAGCACTGGACAGGTCATTCGGCCCACAATGTTGTGCCGATCTTGATGCCAATTTATACTCAATGTATAAATTGCTATCATTGGTTCTAGTCTCCTTAGCCAGGAGATACATCCTCCCTACATCGAAGCTGACGAGCCTTTTTCAGGTCTGACTCAGAGGATAGACCACCACCCACAAAAACATAACCCCTGCTCCCCTCGACACAAGTCATGCATTCGTGTCTTTGGACCCGCATTTCTTGCCTCTGCCTGGCCATTTCAGGGAGCTGTGGAGAATTGATCACATTTCCATGGGTCTGCGGAGATGGATAATAATGGCATATTTCCTTCTGTGACAGAACTTGGTGAACCAGTTGTGATTTAATCACAATCCAGCGGTCCTGTGTCTTTTTTATTCCAGATTTATTAAATCAAGTTTTTAACTCCCGCAGATGATGGGGGAGGATTTGAATCACACCTCCAACAGCCCAGGCCTCCAGGCACTAGTTCACCTGGCAGTGAACCATTCCACTCTACCACAACCCAAACTAGAACCTTCTAAATCTGACAGCTCAGCAGCTGACGATTCCAGTTATCTGATACCGAATTTGGCTCGCTGCTCTTGTCTCAACAGTTTCTTGAGGCTGCCTGTCGACCCTACTACCCTGGTGGGCAGAAACAGACCCAGAAATAATCACAAGTGAGCAACACGGTGGCAGAGAGGACTCCTATACTACCTGCCTCACAGCTCCAACAACATGGGTTCAATCCTGACCTTTGGTGATGTTTGCGTGGTGTTTGCATGTTCTCCTTGTGACCGCATGGGTTCCCCCCCCCAACCCATTCCAAAAGCATGTGGCTTGGTAAATTAATTGGCCACTGTAAATTGCCCCAAGTGTGTAGATGATTGGTATAATCTGGGGGTTGGTGGGAATGTGGGGATCATAAAGGGGGATTGGTATTAGTATAGGATCAGTGTAAATGAGTGTTTGATGGTTGTCTTGGACTTGTTGTGCCGAAGGACCTTGTTTACTCTTTGAATGACTGTCTGACGCTATGACAAGATCTGGTTTAGGCACTCAACCTGACTTCCTTTGGTTGACATCAAAGTGTTTTGACTCTTTACTCAAGAAATCTCTACACTCTGATTGTAACGACTGGAGGTACTGGGCCTCAAGTCTGTTGAAACCTTTTCACTCTTGGTATTCCAGCCTGCTTCTCAGAATACCCACACCACCCACTTACCTTCCCTGTGCAGCATTTCATGTTCTAATTTCAAAACTTTGCTTTAATATTGTACCTTTCATTTATTTGAGACAACTCAGTGTTTTACAGCTAATTGGATTCTCTTGAAGTCTGATCTCAATTCTAATTTTGGACACACTACAAGCCAATTTTTATTGCAATTCATTTATTGCAATCAACAAAGGCCAATGACTCTGAAGAGAACTCCCTTGCATCTTCTTAGACTAGTGGCGTAGAATCTTTCATCTCCACTTAAAGAGGCAGGCAGGGCCTCAGTTTAATGTTACATTGTATTTAAGTTAATCAACTATTGCACCATGATCAACTCATGAATCATTTAACTATTAGAAGTTAGGTTAATCCTAGCATTTCCACTTCAAATCTCTGTAATACCTAGAGTTGAAAAAAGGTTTGAATGGACTTGAGGCCCAATATCTCCAATCGTTGCAATCAAAGTGAAGAGATTTCTTGAGTAAATAGTCAAAACAGTTCAATACCAACCAAAGGAAGTCAGGTTGAGTGCCCAGACCAGATCTTGTTACAGAGTCAGAGAGTCATTCAGAGAATAAACAAGTCCACGACAACCATCTAGCACTCATTTACATGCCAGAGGTGGTGGTGGAGTCAGATACAATTACTACGTTTAAGAGGCATGCCACCAAAGAATCTTACAAATTTCTACAGATGTATGGTGGAGAGCATTCTGACTGGTTGCATCACTGCCTGGGTATGAAGGCTCCAATGCACAGGATGCAGAGGGTTGTAGGCTCAGCCAGCTCCGTCACAGGCACAACCCTCCCCGCCATCGAGGACATCACTGAGCGTGGGTCTTCAGGCTCCTTTACCTCCTCCCCGATGGTAGTAACGTGAAGAGGGCACGTCCCGAATGGTGAGGGTCCTTAATGATGGATGCCACCACTTTGAGGCACCCATTACTAAGGACCCTCACCATCCGGGACATGCCCTCTTCACGTTACTACCATCGGGGAGGAGGTACAGGAGCCTGAAGACCCACACAATGATTCAGAAACAGCTTCTTCCTCTCCGCCATCAGATTTCTGAACGGTCCATGAACACTACCTTGTTATTCCTTTTTTTTGCACTATTTGTTTTTGTAATTTACAGTAATTATGCCTTTGCACTGTACTGCTGCTGCAAAAGGATACAGTCCTAATGGGGGCAAACAGGATTAGTTTAGATGTGCAAAAAGGTGTGCATGGACATGGTGGGCCAAAGGGCCTGTTTCTGAGCTGTACCCTTCCATTATTAAAACTTGTCTTGTTTGGACAGGTGTAGTCAGATGTTCCCCTTCTGACATTGTTTTTCAAGGCTTTGCATTTCATAATTTTCAATGCAAAAATCTTCAAAAATAAAATGTTTCACAAACAATGGGCAAGTTCCTCTACTTCCTCAATCACTCAAAGCACGAGAGAAGTTTTTAGAAACACAGCTTAATCATTTTGGTGGTTTAAGTTTTAAAAATAGCATTGTTATTTAAGGCTAGATATACATTTTTTGATATTTATTTTGAGTGTGTTTAAGAGAGAAATGAAGCAAAACCTCTACACCACACAAGATGGTATCTCTCTGCTTAGTTAAGTAAAAAGCAGCGAGCACAAAACAGCTACAAGTTTCAGGAAATTGAGTAGATCAGCCCATCTGTTCGACTTTCAGATGAAAAGTCAGTAAATGTGGATCGGGCACAATTTTGAAAGCCGTGAATCTGTTGGTGGAAAGTAAATCATCATAAAAATTCACAGAGTGGAAAGAAAAATGAGCAAGACTGCAGAGTCAAACACATTTCACTTTTGCCCAGATTCAGGAAGGAAGCTTGGAAATTAAATAGAATGGAGAGGGTGCTGAGACCACTTTTAGTTGTTGATATTGTAAGAAGCCTTGCAATTGTCCACCATGAAAATCGTGGTCAGATTCGGCATTTCAGAATTAGGTAAATGCTCCCAATCAGCAAAGAGTGTAACTGTTCTGTCAGTGTCAATCTCTCAATGAGTGAATTAATAATTGTGACGGTGTACGGAAGCGTAGATATCAGGGTGGCCCAGAGCTAGTGTGCACAGAGTTGGTACTCTTGCCTCCGGCAATGCACAGAGGGATATAGGGGTCCAAGTGCATAGCTCCTAAAAGTGGCCGCACAGGTTGATAGAGTGGTAAAGACTTATGTCATGCTTGCCTTTATTAGTTGAGGCACTGAGTTCAAGAGCCATGAAGTTATGTTGGAGCTTTATAAAACTTTGCTTAGGCTGCATTCGGAGTATTGTATTCAATTCTGCTCGCCCCATTATAGGAAGGATATGGAGGGTTTGGAGAGGGTGCAGAAGAGGTTCACCAGGATACTGCCTGGATAAGAGAGCATGTGCTATAAAGGAGAGGTTGGACAAACTTGGTTTGTTTTCTCTGGAGCGGTGAAAGCTGAGGGGAGACCTGATAGAAGTTTATAAAGATTACGAGGCATAAATAGAGTAGACAGCCGGCATCTTTCCTCCAAGGTCAAATTGTCTAATACTAGAGAGCATGCATTTAAGGTGAGGGGGGGGGTAAGTTTAAAGGAGATGTGTGGGGCAAGCTTTTATTTTTTTTTACAGAGAGTGGTGGGTGTCTGGAACTGGCTGCCAGGGGTGGTGGTGGAAGCAAATACAATAGAGGCATTTAAAAAGCTCTTAGATAGGCACATGAGTATGCAGAGAATGGAGGGATGTGGACAGTATGTAGGCAGAAAGGATTAGTTTAGTTAAGCTTTAAGTTAGTCTAATTAGTGTGGCACAACATCGTAGGCGAAAGGGGTTGTTCCTGTGCTGTACTGTTCTATGCTGCCTCTGAATTACGTTGTGGCAGCACAATGGTGCTTCAATCCAGACCTCTGGTGCTACCTGTGTAGAGTTTGCTCCTTGCAACTGCATGGGTTTTCCCTGGGTACTCCGGTTTCCTCCCACGCCACAGACTGGTAGGTTAACCAGCCACCGTAGGAGAGGCGAGTACAGGTGAGTGCTAGATTTTCTGGGAAGTTGATGGAAATGGGGGGAAGAACAGATTTCAGCGAAAATTAGTGGGGAATGGGATTGCTCCGTGAGCTGGCATAGACTCGATGGAACAAATGGCCTCCTGTGTTGTTCAAGGGATCATGTCAGAGCCCTTTGCTGTGCTTATCAGAATATCTTATCGAACAGGAAACGTTGTGTTACAACTTTAGCAAGATTTGATGAGACGTAGATTTATGAAGCTCTATTTCACTGCTGCCACTGCCAACTGATACCCTTTAGACAGTCTCTCTGGCTCCAGAGATTCTTAGAGAATCAACTTGGACCCAAACATTAAACTCAGTTGAAGAGAAGAAGAACTAATCCTTTAAGGAACAATGCATTTTTAAAAACGTTTTTACAGTATGAACAGGAACATATAAATGCAGTTATTTTCTCTTTCCAAACTTGTGCATTTTAATTGCAGCATGAGGAGCAATGCTGTATTGCATTAGGATCTGTATGTTACTTCATGTTTAATCTTGGTACTTGTTAAGTCAAAAATTTGCATCCTTTTTATTTGCATTGCATAAATAGCCAATTGCTGTTTGCATATTAATTGCACTGATAGGAAATGCACATTGGTTAGACTATGTAGTATCTAGATTCTCTGTTTGACTGTGGTGTGAGGTGTTGAACAAACTCATCAAGACTCGGCTACTTCAATAAAACACGACTATTCAACTAGCTCCCCATGACTGATTCTGGGAGCTTCTACCGGTGCATTCCAATGCTGCAACCTAGAGTGCAAACACCCTGACAGTAGCCTTTCAACAACATCTGCTACTGCCAATTCATTGCAGAAAGATAAATCCTCATCGGTTCCAGAGGTAGGTAAATGCCTGTTGGGTGCAAATTGCTACATGTCAAATAATTGCACAAATAGGGCAATGTCTATTGATTACAAACAAAAACACGATACAGGCAACCCCAATGTTACAGTTGTTTGAATAAGGGTTACAGAACCAATGTTACAGTTGTTTGAATAAGGGTTACAGAATTCACAAATCACTACCCAAAAATTTTAGATACAGAACAAAATTTGGTCTCAGGGAATTTGTGGGTAATTAAAGTAATTAAACAAACAAAATTTATTTTTTTGCCAGCCCACGCTCTTTGACACGTGCACAAATGACCTGGCTCCATGTTGTGGAAAATCACAACATGCACGGTTTTCTAGGCATGCAACCGGCCTGGTAACGCGGGGGTCACCTGGACATTACTACTGCTCACACACATTCTACACACATGGAATAACAGCAGGAGATTTAACAAGGAACAAACTGAAAGCTCAAGTCAACTTTTGTTCCCCTTCCACAAATGCTGCCTGTCCTGCTGATTATTTCTAGCATTCACATGGTTCCAAAAGTTACGACGAGCACTTCGAAAATGAAAGAGAGGAATTCTCCTAATTCATATTCTCTATCATTAAGAAAACCACATTCTCATAATGTCATCTCAAAACTGCCCATTTCCTACAATAGTCATTAATGATTGAAATAGAAATATTATCCTGTTTTTCATTGAGAATTACCTGCCCTGCCACAATCACGTCCCCTGTGGTGGACTTGGTAAAGGAGGTAGACTTGATGGTCCCAGATTCAATGCCTTGTATGCTGAGCTCATTGACATCAACATGCCATGCAAATCAGCAAGGCTGTAGAGGTTCCATCTTCTGAAACCCAGTTCCCTGTTCTGCCTCCAAATGGTAATAAAGAGCTCATTTCCAAAGATAGTAAATAATCTCTTTTTGAAAAAGCTATTAATTAGTGCTTGGAGCAGTGGGCTCACAACCCTCCTGTGAAGAAATACCTTTCTCACCTGAGTGGCAATGTAGGCCGAATTGTAAGATTAGAACATAAGGCAGTGCAGCACAGGAACAGGCCCTTTGGCCCACTATGTCTATGCTGAACATGATTCCAAATTAAACTAAATCTCTTCTGCCTGCACATGATCCAGATCCCTCCATTCCCAGCATATTCATGTGTCTATCTGAGAGCCTCTTAAACACCACTACCATATTTGTTTCTATCACTACCCCTGACAGCACATTCCAGGCACCCACCACTCTCTGTGTAAAACAAACTTGCCCCACATATCTCTTTTAAACTTTCCCTCTTTCACCTTAAATGTACGTCCTCTAGTACTTGACATTTCTACCCTGGGAAAAAGATTCTGGCTGTCTACCCTCTCTATGCCTCTCATAATTTTATAAACTTCTATCAGGTTTCCCCTCAGCCTCTGACGCTCCAGAGAAAACAACTCAAGTTTGTCCAACCTTTCCTTAAATGTCATAGCCTCTAGTTCAGGCAGCATCCTGGTACACTTTTTTTTACATCCTTCCCAAAGACTCCACATCCTTCCTGTGATGGGGTGACCAGAACTGCACACAATACTCCACGCGCAGCCTAACCAAGGTTTTGTATAGCTGCAACATGACTTCCTTAACTCTTATGCTCAATGACCCGACCAACAAAGCAATTGTTTCCCCGTTTTCAATTTTCACAATACAGGGAAAAGACAGGCCTTATCTATAACGTTATTTTTATAAACACCTACATCAGGTCTTGAGCCTGTTCATCTCCGGGAGAGACAATTCATTCATCAATATTCCTTGATCTAGAGTAAGCCAAGAGTTAAGCATTAACTCTTAGAAACATTGATGTACATAGAGATCTTGGGGTGCAAGTTCATGGCTCCCCGAAAGAAGCAGCAAGTGAACAGGGTGGTAAAGGCAGCATACAGCAGGCTTGCCTTCATCGGTTGGAGCATAGAGTATAGAAGTTGGGAAGTTGTGTTGAATCTGTATAAAACTTTGGTTAGACCACATTTTGTTTGGCTAGGCACTACACTATAGGAAGAATGTGGAGGCTTTGGAGAGGGCGCAGAGGACCTTCACCAGGATGTTGCCTGGATTGAGATATACTAGCTATAAGGAGAGGTGGAGTGTAGGAGGCCGAGGGGATGAGGTGCTAGGAGTTTATAAAATTACGAGGGGCATAGATAGGGTAGATGGTTAGGGTCATCTAACCCTAAACAGGGAAACAATTGCTTCCAGGTGAGAGGGGGAAAGTTTCGGGGAGATTCTCCAAGGCAGACTTTTGTAACACAGAGAGTGTTTAGTGCAAAAAAGTATGTCCAGGATAAGTGGTTGAAGTAGACACGACAGCAACATTTAGACAAACATATACACAGGCAGGGAATAGAAGGATACAGACTGCGTGTGAGCAGATGGAATTAGTTTAGACTGGCGTCATGATTGGCATAGACATGGTGGGCAGCAGGGCCTGTTCTGTACTGCTTTATGTTCCATGTCAAGGGGCTGTCACCAATGTGGACTTCGCTCGGGTTATGGACAGTACTTGCATAACTAATATTATTGGACTGGTTTCAGTTAGATCACCTGATCCTACCAAAAATAGCATTATACACTAAACTCTGGACAGGGCAAGGTAAACATTCACTTATTTATTACATCTATTCCTATTAACTATCCTTGTACTAATGGGTACAAGGATCTATAATTATATTCTGAATAACAGAAGGGTATTGGACTGGAGATGCACATTATTCATTCGTACCCACTTGTATTGGAATAAACACAATTGCCCTAATTTGGACAAATCA
Organism: Pristis pectinata; assembly: GCF_009764475.1. NCBI lineage: Eukaryota > Metazoa > Chordata > Chondrichthyes > Rhinopristiformes > Pristidae > Pristis > Pristis pectinata. The sequence goes on from NC_067429.1 coordinate 7,718,493, forward strand.
CTTACCAATTGTTCACAATGTGCTGGAGTCCCAGAAGTATTTTCAGGACTATTTTTTTTCTTCAATGCCTCATCAGATGCATGAGAAAAATATCCTCTAATGTTACTTGTGGATTTTCTTGACTGTCCTGTTTACAGGATGACCTATTTCATGAGGTATGAATGTGCACGTATATTGTGCCTTTTTTTAAAATCCTAAACACTCAATTGATTTAATGTTTCTGATAGTGGGGTCAATCTTAGCCAAGGCACCAACATTCCCTGGTTTTCTGCAAATGGGTGTTGGAACAGGTAGATAGGTACATCAGAATGAATGAATTATAATATCAACATTTCATGCAAGCCTTGAACTTGGTGCACAACATCCAAGCATAATGTGAAACATACATATAGTCAACTCTCAATCAGAAATTCACCAACTATTACCAGGAGATCCACTAAAAGGCCAGTCAATGGGGTAGTTTTTACTAATTCCCATGCTAAAAGGTGGATTTGAATAGGAGTCAGCACGAGATAGCACTTTGAATACATTCAATAAGTCAGAACATTGAGTCTTTTGTTTCAGTTTTATTGTCAAATTCTGATTACACATGTACAGAAAGAGGCTCCTTGTAGTCAGGTACAGAAAGAGGCTCTTCAACCCAACTTGTCTGTGCCAACCCACGTCTATCAGAGCTGGTTCCATTTGCCTGCGTTTGGCCCACATCCCTCCAAACCGTTCCAATCCACATACCTGTCTGAATGTCTTTTAAACATTGTAATTGTACCCACCTCAACAGCTTCCTCTGGCAGCTCGCTCCATATACTCACCACCCTCTGTGCAAAGAGCCACACAGCTCAGAAACAGGCCCTTCGGCCCACCATGCCAACCATCACCCACCTATTTACAGTAATTCTATGGTAATCCTGTTTTATTCTCCCCATATTTCCTTCAACTCACCACACACTACTGACAATTTACAGTGGCCAGTTAACCTACCAACCTGCACATGTTTAGGATGTGGGAGAAAACCCACACTGTCATCTTCTGTCCTAACTTTGTGCTTCCTGTGTAAACCTCAGTGTTAAGATGGGGCACAGTTCTACAACTGGCAAGTAGGATTTTGCACAAACAATTATTCTTGATTTGTGATTTGAGACAGTCAAAGAAAGGAACATAGGATAAGGAGGTGGTTACTTAGTGGCCTCTACCACCATTGAATAAGTTCATAGATCGGTGACCCACCTCCATATATGTTGGCTGGCTTTCCACCTTAATATTCTGAAATAGAACGGCAAACTTTAAATCGGCTTTCAGGATGCAGTGTTCTTGCGTTCCAACTCATGGGGAAATTTCTGCTTCAAATGGGGAACATAAATCACCTGTGCCAACAATCTCAGAGTGTGGCTCTCCCCCAGTGCATTACTGGAAGTCAGCCTCACCAAGTCTTTGATTAGAGACCATGCTGTTCAGTTGGACAACCAGCCAACTGCAAAACCGCTCACTTCGTTGGGCATCTCATGAAATGTATTCCGGTCCATCACGCACTTGAAGATGCTAGAGAACAAGAGACTACAGATGCTGGAATCTGGAGCAACAAACAAACTGCGGGAGGAACCGTGGGGACTCTAGTCTCCCGCAACAACACTCAGCCCAGGAAGTTTGTTATTGTGAATGTTGCCTAATGCTATGTGCCCGTGACGCTGCTTTTCCATTGCATGTGTGCATACATGTACATGAACACGTAATTTGACCTTGACTTTGAATTTTATTTGAGGGGTGATGTTTTGAGAGAGAATGGAGTGGCATTGTGTTTCTTAACACGAGAAAGGTAAGCAGAGATAGTATATTAAGTTTTCATTATCAGATTCAGATTAGTTTTGTCATATACACCATATATATCAGCATCAGTTAAACTTCCATTTGTGGTTCCGAGTACTCGTGAGGTTGGTGGTGTATTACTGGGAAAGTTGGTAAATACAGCACGTTTCTCCAGAACTCTTCCCTGTGGTGTCCAAGCAGTGGAAGGTCAATAGTTGGTGTGTGTGTCAGAGCCACGGTCAGGAACGTGGGTAGGTTTAAGACTGGAGCCGGGGTCCAGAGTGATCATATGTTTCAGCTCGTTTGGACAAGGTGAAGCTTACACAGAAGTTGTTATATCCATGCAGGGGTTGACCGCTGTATGTCATTGTAACCTTAGGGGTTTCCTTGTTTTTTAGTTATCCACAAGCAGCCTATGTCTCTGTCCCCCATGAATAATGAGGACTGTATTGAGCTGCCCAAACACAAAGTAGATTTGATAGAATAAATAAAGAGAAATTGTTCCCAGTGGCCAAAGGGGTCAGCAACCGGAAATTTAAGAGGACTGGCAAAAGGAGGGAATGTGAGGAATGTTATTTTTACTCATCAAATTGACCTAGAATCCAATGTTTGAGAGGTGCAGATTTAATCGTAACCATCCAACAGGATAAATACTTGAAGAAAAACATATACAGGGTTACGCAGAGAGGGTGGGAGTGAGATTAATTGAATAGCTCCAAAATGAACAGGTTTTGAAAGATGGGCCGAATGGCCTCCTCGGTGCTCTATCATTCCATACTTCTATGTACGCTTTACAGAAAACCCTTGAAAGACTTATTCCAATAAGTCTTGGATTGCAATTAAATCTCGATACAGAAAGGGAAAGAGCTGTGTTCTGAATCATTCCAAGTTTATCCACAGATTATATTAAATCTATGCAGCTGAAATGATCAAAATTACAAACCAAAGCAAAATGACACCAAATCACAGAATCCACAAGAGGTCACTGCAAATTGCAAATTCTAATACACACAGACATCGTCCTGCTGAACTGTTTATTTCCAAGTGTGAACAATAACATTGGTATATTTTTCTCTGCAAAGTAACATGCTCTATTATGAAAATGTTGGGAAAAGAATTTACATTTTGCAAAAACAAAGTATGGCACAAATCAAGCCTGTGTAATAGGAGGAAATTTGCAACTCATTTACATTCTGGACAGAACATTAAAGCAAACGTTACTTCACAAAACACGACACTGTCAACCATTTTCTTTGTTACATTTGCTTTAGGAAAACACTGGGGTCCTTCGCCCATACACTGCAAGATCACTGTACAGAGAAAGGTCAAGGTTTTATGCCAAAATATGTATAAAAATAGTTTTTTTAAAAACCAACATTTCTGGAAAAAAATCAAATATTTTGACTTTTGTTTATATACACAGGCAACCAATCATCTCAAACATCCACTGGACATTTCAAAATGGTTCCCTGATCAGGTGGGACATAGAATTTTTAGAATCAAATTCCAAATTAGTTTCTGCTCCCTGGTTTTCTCTGCAGTTACCAAGGATCATTGGGATGATTTCAAGGACTCCCTCAAAGTAACCATTCTTCATTTGGGCCTAGACCACATGTTTGGGACTTTGACTATGTTGAATAGCACAACAACTTTTGCCTCACCATCCCTCCTGCTCTACCCAACAATAGCCCTGCTCAACCTGGTTTCTGGCCAGGAACACTGCGCAGTGATGATAAACCGCGCCTGAGGAATTCTTTTCCCTCCAGCCTAATGGATGACGAGGTCATGATGAGACCATTTAAACTCAGCACAGGTGAGGAAAAGAGCCTGTGACATTCCAACATAATGCTAAGCTTTATGCAAGATATTACCTTAGCCCTCTAGATTACTGGCAGCATTATCTTGCAGCAAATTCGCCAGGCACACAGAACATTAGACCATAGCACTAGGAATACATACATCAGCCTATCAACTTTCAACCTCAAGCATATTTTTGATTTTCAATCTTACCTGAAATGGGGCCTCATTTCAGTATGACCTGAAAAGTGATCTCATTAACATTTGAGACAGCTTTAACACAATATTTAATACACAATAAAGGCATTAATATTTTCTTCAACTCTTTGTGATCTCCTACCCCTTGAATGGTAGTCTAGTTTCAATACTTGAGATATTCACAGACTTCATGAGCAAATTTTAAGTTTTACATCCATGATTTGCAGAAGGGAGTACACAGCCAGTCACCCAGGGAACAGTTAAAAGAAAAAGATGGTTTAACAGTTGGTGGTGGAGACACCTCAATGAACTTGTCCAAATCACGACCAACTTTTCCCTTTCAACTACTGACCATTTGTGGATTTTGACCACTTTCCATTTTTATTAAAGGAGTTGTACTTACCTGAAGTAACTGAAAAAAGGATCAATGTAATTTTGTTTTTCTTAAAGAGGTTTTGTAGGATTTGGGAGATTGAGATAGAGAGACCATAAGTCTCTCTTAACAAAAAAAGGAATTCTGATAGTTTTTGGTGGGTGTTGGGTGAACGGGTTTGGAGGTAGTGAAGAAAATCACTGGGGTGCACATGATAGGCCAAATGGTCTGTTCCTGTAAAGTTCTGCTTTGCTAATTTATCATAGCACCTGCTTTGAAACGGTAACAGTTGAGAAAATCTGCAGCATCTTCATGATACTTCCACTGAGCCAAGTTTCAGAGCTGCTCGACAATAACTAGTGGTCTCACAATTTCAATCTGAAGTACAACACAATTTCAAGTGGACACCATTTTAAGACTAAGACTTTTATACAAATCAATGTGAAAGGAGTTCTGACTTGTAGAACTATTGGCAAAGACAATACCAATGGAAACTTTCATACTTTGAAATTTCAGGTTTAATACAAGCTGTCAGTAATGACAGGACCCAATTTCCTTTTTTGAAACATTCTTCAATAAGCATTAATTTTTAGTTTCTTAATACTGCCAATGTAGGTTTTTTCAAATTCAACTGATTTAACAAAGAGTAGTTGTACCTCTGCCTATTTTAGTGAGGTGGGCATCCTTGAATACTTTCCAATGACACCCAACTGAATTCCCAAACTTTTATTTCTTCATAACAAAAGATGCGTACCTTTGTGAAGACAGCTATATTCTAATTCTCACATTCAAAGGAAGCATTCTCCAAGTTACTTCTCCTCTCAAAATCCACAACCAGTGGAAAAATGGGGTGGATTCTTTGTCTCTGCTGAGCAAGCTGATACTAGCAGGGTAAATGGCCTGGGCAAATCAACCAGGGCTCCTGATCCCCATGTCCCCCTGTTAGAAACTGGGATTTTTGACAAGAATAGGACTGGGTTTAGGGCTGATGCCTTTCACGGTTGAGGCTGCTGACAGTAACTGCCACAGCTTACAGGAAATAAGCTACATATGGGTAAGGCAGTCTGGGCTTGGTACCCCATCAGAATCAGTGCCTCCCAGAGATGAAGATAGTGTATAAAACTATTAGAGACTGAGGTAGGGAGAACAAAAATGATCTACTGGGAGGGCAACACAAGGGGGAGTGGAGTTAAAGTAACTGATATAAAAAGTACAGAGTTGAAGGGGAAAAGAAAATCACACAAAGAAGGGGGAGGCATGGAATTCATTGTCTGAAAGCAGAAACACTCACCGCATTTAAAAAGCAGCTGAGTGTGCATTTGATGTGCAATTATCAAAGCCTATAGATCGAAAGCTGGAGACGGTTGTTAGGCTCAACAGCTTCTGACCAGTGTAGACCAATTTGTATGGTATATTTCTATGATGCTCGAGTTATCAATACAATAAATGTACATTTGAGCTTTACTTAGACCAAAATCAAAAAGCGAAGAAACGAAATACTGAGTTCATCTGGCATTAGTAACTACCTTAAAATAATGGCGACAACTTGCACTTTGTGCCTTGTCTGAAAATTGGTGGCCAACTTATTAAACATCCCAACACAAATTTCCTTTATGACAGCAGAAGGTATATAACTGGTCTTCAATCCATGGTGGATTTTTTGGAAGGAGTTAGATCACAGTTTAAACATAATCTCACCAAATGGCAGAACAGGGTCAATGCACCAAGTAGCCTACTCTGGGCAACCCATGGCCTCACACTCTAACAGCTCATATATTTGCTATCTCTAATCAAAACCATTGAGCAAAATGCCTGTGAATCTCTCCTTGGCAAATCCATTCATTGCTTTCTTTGGCCAGACTTGATCAAGACATGGGACTAATAGGAAAAGACCCTCCGTTATCTGAACCACCTTATAATTATATGGGATCCCAAGTTTAATACTCAGGATTCCAATATTTTTACTTTGAGGTGGATTAGAAGTGGGTTTCACTTCTGTTTTAAGTGTTTCACATGCCTTGTAAGAAAGACCTTAAGCTTTTATTAAAATTTGCTATCAGGAGTACAATTTAGTGAGCATTTATTTTTATTCCTACGGGGTATCCAATGTGGATCCATGGCTCAACTATCAACTAATTACTGCACTGGCAGAAGGCCAGGTTGAACATTGGACTATGATTTACACAATCTTATTGCATGGATGATTTAATTGGTTTAAAAGATGCTTTGCTTTTTCCAGTAAACATGTTAAGTGGATAATTTTTCCATTCGATTCTCCCAGTGGGCGAGAGCCCGCTTCACCAAGAACGTCAAGTCAGAATAAAATCTCATTCCCCAATGATACACTTTTCGTCTTAGGTATCAATTTCTCTTAACATTTGGAAGGTAAAAAAATATTGTCTCGAAGATCAGGGTTCTTTAGGTATCTAATAGGTCTCTGCTTTTATGAAGTGTACCAACATACAGCTAATTGATGGACTGCTGGGAGCATCATTCACCAATTATTAATACAAAGTGGGAAAACCTTCACATTTATGAATTCAATGGTTACACTGAGGACATGAACTTATGGAAAACAAAGCAAGCATCAGGGAGAACAATCAGGAAGTTTAGCCAGCAACACCGCCTTCAGACTACACACATGGTCTAAATGCAAACTACTTCATCATCTAACTCACAGCATGAAACTAAGGGGAAGTGCGTGGTAGAATTGCAATACACATTCTCAAACTTACAACTGAGGCAGTAGGCTATAGAAAAATGATAGAAACATTCTCCAAACAAGCAGAACCATCAGCTTTAAAATGTCAATACAAATAATAGCACATATGCACTCTTGCTCTTCACAAAAATAATCAAAGAGAAAACAGCACTGTAGTACAACCTGGGCATTTAAAGCAATGTACAATTTTTGACTTTAAAATGGATTAACAAAGCTTTAGAAGCTGTTAAAATGATTTCAATTCTGAATTTAAGAGATTAATAAATAGTTAAAAATAAAGCATGTTAAAAGCATATTAGGTTTTATGTAAAAGAATCTGGGTCTAGCAAATAGTTAAATAAAATCTATCTTTATGGGGAGTCACAGGAAATTAAGCACACAGGCCATTTTGATTTTTAGAAAAATATGAGGCTCTAACACACAAGGAGCAACCTCTTTTGATTTTAAAATAGCTTTAGGTTAATAAAAATGAGCTGTGAAATGTGGGAAGCAAACACAAGCAGGATGGAGTCAGGTTTAGGAGATTCTAAGCTCTGCAAGAGAAAGCCAAACCAATCCTTGGACAAAGGACCTCCTTTAACTTAGTTTTGAACCAGTCTCCTTCTGAAAAGGAAGACAAAGGATGCTCATGTAAAACTTGACATAGGCCACCCACTCAAAAATGTACTGAAAACGGTTTCATTTCATGTACACTGGTTGCTGACATTAAGAATAATGGCCAACTTAAAACCTTTTTCTTTGTGAATGAGGCATCTGCCAAAATTGGAGATAAAGCCAAGAACTTCATAGTTAGACACAAAATGCGATCACAGTACAGTTGACTGACTTGGTTTATGAACAATGCACTTCAGTTACCAATCAAAGCCACATTCATGAGGTCATCGTCATCACCAATTAAAAACGCCGGGCTGGGGCGAGATGACCTCTCGGAGTTCATGGATGTGCTCCCTGCCATAGACAAGGATTGGTCAGTCGATATAGGAGACTTTGACCAAGTTTCTGGTTTAATGCTAGAGTGAGATTTTTTCTTCTCCCTGTCTCGGTCCCGGTCCCGATCCCGATCTTTGTCCTTCCCTTTCTTCTTCTCCTTTTTGTGCTTTTTATGCTTTTCCAAACTATATTCGGGGAGCGGCCGGACATCATCATCGGAGCTGGGACTGTTCTGGTGGGATTTCTCGGCGAAGGACGATCCCGACTCGCTGCCACTATCGCCACCCTGAGGGGTGTAGGCAGGCGACTTGCTGTAACTTGGGGAGCAGCGTTCGTGTTTTGGTGTCGAACCACTGAACAAGGGTGAGCCATAGTTTTTTGCTCCAGTTATCTGTGGTCTCAAGCCATCACCACTGCCATCACTTGGTTTCTGCAAGGTCACCTTGGCCTTGATGCTCGGTGAACCACCATCATGCTTGCTAATGATGATTTTCGCCACTCCTGTTCCTCCGCCATTCTTAGAGTCTGAGGATTTCTTCCCACTGTCGCCTGAACTCCCCGAGACAGAGACCTTGGACTTGCTTTCTTTGTCACTCTTCTCACGCTTTCCCTGGTAATCTGCTGGCGACATATTGTGTTTGGATGGGATGCTGTGAGTGGACGGCATTGCTGCTGCTGCCATTTGACCATCTGCACAGTCTTCGGAGTTAGAACCACCCACACCACCCACGCCATGTTTCAGTTTATCAATTACCGCCGTCAAAGACGGTTTCTTGGTCCGACTGGGAGACTTTCCTTTGATTAAATTTCCGTGAGCATTTTGAGATGAAGACATTGAGGAAGCGGAGGAAGAGGAGGAAGAGGAAGAGGAGGTTGGAGGCTTCTGGTTCAATGAACCGGAGGATGCTATGCCAGAGGACTGTTTCATGCTCGAGCTGGAACTGGACCCCGACATGTGTGAGCTTCCAGAGCCTGAGCTGACTGGAGACTTGGCCTTTGCTGGCGGAGTTCCTGGAATGGGCTTCAATGGTGATGAAAGTTTCTCTGAGTTGCCCGAAGGTCTCGAGTGGGAGGGAGACACATTGGGCTTTCCTCCAGATGGATTGGCCAGGGATGAGGACGACTTAACCTGAGGCTTCATTTTGCTGCTGCTGTTACTGGACAAGCTGCCACTGCTGGTCAAACCATGTTTGGTGACTGGAGAAGAGCTGGGTTTTCCCATGGATTGAGAGGAGCTCTTGGATTGACTGGAACTGGCACCGCCTTGCCCTGGGTACAGGCCGCTGCTGCTCATTTTGGAACTGGAAGAGCTCTCAGATTTGTTGCTTTTCAGCTTGCTGGAAGAGGAGTTGGAGGAATGAGAGTGGTGACTTTTACTGCTGGACGAAGGGCCTGACCCGAACTGACTGTGCGAAGACGATTTGCCAACGATCTCCTTGCGAATCTGAATTGTAATTTTGGGAATCGGAGGTGTGGCCACACTGGGTGGAGTCTGTGACCGCCCAGAGCTCCCGGGGGATTTGGAGCCAGTGGTGCTGGCAGGGGGCGTGAAAGGCCGACTTGACACACTGTGAGATGGAGACTTGCTTTCCGAGTCAGTCTTCTTGCGCTTTGGAGGCTTTTCTTTGTTCTTCCCATCACTCGACGGAGTCCGAGTACGTTTCCCGGGTTTACTGTCAATGGCCATTCCTGATAAATTGCTGCTCCCGCTGCCGTTTCCTTCCTTGCCAGATCGCTGCTTTTGAGACTTGTCCACTTTCGCAACCTCCACCGTGCTCAATAAGGGGCTCTGATTCCCAGAGTGTTCCATCCCCTCCGACGACCCTAATGACTTGTTGCTGTTTGTAAACATACTAAAATCCATGTCGGTGTGGCTACTCCCTTTGCTGCGCTCTACAGTGTCACCACTCATTGCCTGCGCGTTAATTGAGGCAGACCCCTGTGAAGGGAAACCCTTCATGTCATCCATATCGCCACCTTGGCTGTTCTCATCAAAATATCCACTCACAAAATTGGCCCCGCTTTGATTTTCCAATAAAAAATCTACTCCATCAGGAAAAAACTGGTTCGAAGAGTCACTGGTTGGAGTAGTGGTGGCATCTGCTATTAAATCTGCAGGGTCAGTGTACGTGTTCTCGTTGCTTCCGGCCTGAAAAACGTCTGCGTCAAATGTACTATTTACAGCGGAATGGGACGAGCTCAGGGAATCGCGGACAGGAGTCCCAACAGACTGACAATTGTCCCCAGAGGTAGCCAGCTTAGTAGTTTGTTCTGCTATGTCTGACAGAATCTCTGTAACATCAGCTCCAATACTGTCCGTGCTGGAGAGGCGTACCATTCTCTGCATGCTGGACTGCTGAGAGTGTACCACAGTTGGAGGGTATGTTGTAGGAGGGGTGTTACACTGACTGGGGGCAGGGGTAATGTGTGGGGTGTCCAAAGTATCTCCAGCCAGGTTTACATCAAAGACACTGTTAGGGGCATCGAAGTCCATGGAGATGAGCTCTCTCTGGAAGTCCTCCTCAGTCTGAGGTTGCTTGGGTTTATCTGTCTGCGACCGTGTCCTCTTCTTCTTCTGCTTTGTACTGCCTGAAGCCACATCAATTCTAGGTGAACTGGAGGAAGAATTCTGCCTCTCCAAAGGGCTGCTACCGTACAGCGTTGAAAAATCTTGGCTTGGGTTGTCCTTGAGCAGGTTCATCAGCATGGGGTGGTTTTTGGTATTACTCGCAGGGGAAGAAACTGGCGGAGGCGTGTGGCCGGGAGGGGTAGGGCTCGAACCGATGGATGAACCAACACTCCCCGTGATCTGCAGTAAACTAGTCAGGATAGGGTTCTGGTTGACTTTAAAGGAGTCTTCCCCATGTCCCGATTCGTGCCTTTCCTTCATGCCCTGTAAATTGAAGATGGAGGAGATGGGCCCAGGGAAGTTGCTCGTTGGTGTGGTGGTACCACTCGGTGGGTTGTTACCCAGCTGCGTGCTGTAACCAGGACTGCTGGGGGGAGGGGGGTTCCGTTTCAGCATGTCCTCCACGGTCTCGGCAATGAGAGGCAAAGCCGGGGTATCTGCCTGGATGGTCTCAGCCTTGCGGCGGATTGCTCGCATCGTCACTGGGATGGACATACATCTACAAAACACAGGGCGCCGATGACATTACTCACACCCATCAGGAATTTATCAAACTGTTAGGCTGTACCACAAAGAGAAAGTCAATAAAGAATATCTTTATAGGAACTCAGTGCTGTGGCTGAATGCAAACCTCTTCCATTAACAACATTTAAAAGACACTTGGACAGGTACGTGGATAGGAAAGGTTTAAAGGAATATGGGCCAAATGGAACCAGCTTAGATGGGCATCTTGGCCGGCATGGACCAGATGGGCATCTTGGCCGGCATGGACCAGATGGGCAGAAGAGCCTGTTTCCGTGCGGTATGATTATGACCTTGTACAATACAAAATAACTATGAAAAAGTATTAAACCCTTCAACTCAGAAAGCTATCCCACTACGTACTAAACAATTCTTTTATTTCCACTGCCCAAATTATTCCTATTTTAAAGTGTTAAAGACTATTTAAATATCCTGACAAGAGTTTTCTTGTTCTGCAGTTGCAGTTTTGTAGCAGTGCTCTAGGCTTATCTGTACCACACTCCTATCTTATGAGAGAGCACTTGGCTGCATTCTGTCTACCTTCACTCCTTCAAGATCAACCAGAAACACACAATACTATTAAAAATAAATGGTTCTCTTGTTTTTAAGTTTCTTGGGTGTCAAAACATTGGAAGTAGAACAGTTCAGGCTGATCATATTTCTCCACACTGACTTTCTTCATTTCTGAAGCCAGTAACTTGCAGGGGTTTTATCTGACTGGAATTGGTAGCAAAAAGCTACCAGATTGGTACACAAAGGCAGCCAATCTACGAGAGTACAAGCGGGCCGTCCAACTATGGACAGTTGCAGTTGCATCCCATGTTTTTCCTCATCTAGAATATAGCGTGTGTTTTCTGGAAGTTATCATAGGTGATTAGGGACATAGTATCCTACCTAAATCATCCGCTGAGCTCCATCAAGCTCGAGATCTTCTGGTCTCTGTGTCAGTCCTAAATCAGCAATCGCTTCTCCCATTAGACAGCTAGACATTGTTAGCTCCAACACACTAGTATTAATGATCCCTTCTCCCATTAGACAGCTGGACAACATTAGCTCCAACACACTGGTATTAATGCCAGAATGCTACCTCAAAAATCGGTATTTAATTACTTAGTGACTGTATTTTAGTAGACCTCAGTCATGACACCCCTCCCCCCCCCCCACCCCAACTCCTGATCTTCTGCCACACCTTTCTCTGAGGAGAGTCAGGTACAGAGAAAACCCTTACCGCTGAACCACTCTGGTAATGAAGTCATCAGTACAGATGAGGGCATCAGAAAGTCCTTTATACAGTTTACAGCTCACTTGCCTGGAGTCCAGTACATCCATCACAACTGGCAAAATAAAAAGCAGTGAAAAAAATTAAAAATGAGAATAAAAGCTACCTGAAGATCACAATGAGTGGTGACTAGTTTTTGGGAGCTTTCACAACAGCAGGACGATTGCTTAGAATAAAAGTGAAGCTTGGAAATATTTTACCAGTGCAATAAAACTGACAATCTAGCACCCCGAGGACTTTGGTGGATTGGCAGATTTTCCAGACGAGTGGATATTACAACCATTAATATCCCAATGCACTTTTAATTTGTCTTTTTTGAAAGACGTTACATAGCAATATAATAAATATTCCAGTTAACACGGCAATTATAAAGGGAGCAAGAACAGGGCCTGGTGCAGGTAGTTATAAAGTTTTCAATAAATGGGATTACATAGGCAAAAATTACTCAAAGTAGCATACCACACACAAGGGAGTCATTGACTGGGTGCTGGAAGGAGAGGCTGAAGCTGGTGTCAGTCAACGGGCACACCTCAAACTGCAAACGACCAGGCAAATCTGCAAACACACGATTCACATTGGATGGTAAGAACACTGCAGTGGGAAGAAAATCCAGACTGCTATTCTGATAGATAAAATGGGAGCTGGATTCAGAGTTGATAATATCACAGATTCCTCCTGTTGCTTACAACTGTGGAATTTCACATTAACTAGTGAATGGTTAATATGTAATTCTGCAGATGCTGGAATCTGGAGCAACACACAAGATGCTGGGTGCTAGAGTGAGTTCCTACAGCACCTTGTGTGTTGCTCCAGCATTTTGTGTGGAGTTTTAATGCTGTTCTTAGTATTCATAAAGTAATACTTGTTTTTAAAATCAGTGATTTTTATACTGGGGCATCCTTCTTCAGAAAGTAGCAATGCTCCAAAAGCAGTATCATTTACGGTACAAAGACCTTCCTTCTTAGTTTCAGAACAAAGCTAATTTTTCAACCCTTTCAATTGAATTCTACCCTTTAACTATAACATCATCATATCCTTTCAATATACTACTCTACAGAAATGTCTACCATGCCCCATCCATGCCTCATTTCCACTTTATATCAAATGTGTACAAACCCAGAATCCCTTTGGTTGTTTCAACAGTCTTTCAGTCTGCACTCACTCTTTTAAACATCTCTGCAACAGAAACATTACAATCCCTTTGGTCCTAGTTGTTTCAAAGAGGATTCCCAAAGTAATGTATATAACTCTTTTCGCTGAAAAGCTGAACACTTGAGATGCTGGAAATCTGAAACAAAAACAGAAAACGCTGGAAGTTTTCAGCAGCTCAGACAGCATCCATGGAGAAAGCTAAAATTCCTGTCATCAGAACTGGGAAAATTTCTAAATCAAACACGTTTTACATTGCAGAGTACAGGGGAGGGTGGTGAGAACCAAGGGATTGTCTGTGAGAGGGTAGGGACCAAGAGTGATTGATTGACACAAGTGGTGGTGGTGCTGGCTGAGAGCATGGAGAAGGGTTTTTAATCACAGCTGATCTGTCTGTAGTTGATGTAAGTAGGAGACGGATGAGGACAGAGAGAAAACAATTGTGAGATATATCGCTGCAGTTGTTGGAAATCTGGAATAAAATGGTAGATCAGGAGAAAGAAAAATGGAATAAAGGCTACAAGTTGACAACCCTTCATCAGAACTGCTCAGTTCTTATATAAACCACCAAAGGCTGGTTATCTGAAATCACTGAATTCAACACTGAGGCCGGAGAGCTGTGACATGCCTTGAGCTTAGCAAGCTCAGTGGGGTTGGGAGAGAGAATTAAAGTGACATGCAACTGGAAGCAGGGCATGAGCAGCTGAGACAATAAGAGAATAACTCCTTGCTCACATTCACTCATCATCCCCATTTGCTTGCACATACTGGCGTCCTTGCAAAATTGCCCAGCTGTTATAACCACATCTCCTCCCATCCTGCTTCCTGTAAAGACTACATTCCACTCCCAGTTTGTCTCTCTCGAATGTTCCGACAATGACACCTTCCCACACAGTGCTTCTTAGATGTCTTCTGTTTACCCAACGATCCTTGACGTAGCTCTCAACTGTGAACGCTCCACTCCCTGCACTTCTGCTCTCACCCCTTCTCCTACTCAGAGCAAGGATAGGATTCCCTTTGTCCTCACCTTCCACCACACAGCCTCCACGTTCAACTGATCATCCTCTGTACACCTTCTCCCCTCCCCTTCAGCATTCTAAAGAAATTGCTCCCTCTGTGATTGCATGTTCATTCCTCCATCCTTTCCTGTTTGTATCAGAGCCGAGAGGTATTAACTTGTAATGTTAGCTCTATTTTTCTTTCTCCACAGATACTGCTCGATTTGCTGAGTATTTCCAGTATCATTGTTTATATCAGATTTCCACCTGTCGTGTTCTGTACCGTGCAGTTCCAGCACTGGTTTCTTCCCCCTTTCTAAGTCACCATCTTCTATTTGCATCTCTCGCAAACAGCTCAGGTGCAATAACAAATACTTCACACCTCCTCTCAGGCAGAACCACCTCAGTTTGTGCCAGTCACTTTCTCTTTATTGCCACTCTATCACAGACATCATCTTTGATCTTTCCACTACTCCCCGTTCTCTGCATCTTAAAACGTGTTGAATTTCTAACTTTCCCTAGTTCAGGTGACATGTCATGGATATGAAGTGCCTGACTTGCTGAGTTTATATTCTTGTGTTTTTGTTTTCTGGTCCCTCTTTCATCATTAGGCACACTTCAAGTGAGACCTTATCATGGAATAAAAGCAGCAACTGCCCGCATGGCCATTTAATAAGATTGTGACATATTCTGTACCTCAACTCCCTTTCCCACCTCTTCTGCATATCTCTCAGTTCAGTTGTGTTTAAACGTTTATCCATCGCAGTCTTGAACATGTTATGTTAGAGCGTTGGGACAGAATTCCAAGGATTCACAAGCTGCCTCAAGGAATTTCTCCTCAGCACTGAATGGCTAATCCCTTATTCCGAGACTGTTCCCTGGATATAGGCTCTCAAAGGCTGAGAGCCAATGCTGTGCTGTTACACTGCTGAATATTCTACATGCTGTTTCATCAGAGTCCATGGCACCAAAACAAATCTATCCTGCAGTCACAAGGTAGTATGTCTGGTTAAATGCAGAGGTGATTATCAACAATTACAGAGCAGAAACAACTAACAATTTCCCATTTGCTTAAAGGGGAGGAACAAAACTGAACTCAACCATCATGAAATTGAAAAGCAAAAAACTGCAGAAATAAAAACAAAGTAAAATGATGATGTGTCATTGACCGAACTGGCTAACTCTGTAATCTCTCTCCACAGATCCTAACTGACCTGCTGAGTAGTTCCAACACTTTGTTTTTACTTCAACTGCCTTGCAAGTGGGTAAAAAACAACAATCCTCAGATAACTTTATCAACAGCTTATCACCAAGACAATTCTGGCCTGACCCTATGAGAGATATTTCCTTTTGTTCTAAGCCACCACCTCCCCCCCCACTCCCACCCCCCCACAACGTAAAACTACTCGTTTTCTTTCTTTCTCAGTTCTGACTGAAACATTATCTGTTTCTTCTTTCCAAGGAAGCATCTGACTTGCTGAATATTTCCAACATTTGCTGTTATGTTTTAGATTTCCAGTTTAAAAAAAATCACAATCCCCACTGGATGTCTGGTCGGGTATAAAATTATCCACAGCCAATCTGAAATCAACCAGAGCCTAAGAATCTGTAACTTCTTTCCATTCCTGACCTTATACCGAGGCAGTTGCAGAAAAACACTTGCTATGTTGCACATAAGTTGCTACTGATCAACGACAAAGGACGCATGCAGTAATATGAAGCAAGTCATTCAGACCTGAATAAAATGCTGAGCCTGACTGGCATTGGAGGGCAAGATCCAAACCAAACACTTTGTCAGAAGCTACATCTGACCCAATATGATACATAATTGTGTCCTTTCAGATTAGGGTGGACAGCCAGGCTCCATCCCCTGAACTCAGAGCAACAGGTTACTGCAAACATAAATAACCTGCCATTACCTTCCTTCAGCACAGTCCTTTTCACACAGCTCCCAATTAGAGTGTTGTACGCCACTTGGTGCCGGATAAGTTCCAGAATCCGAGGCACCTGGCCTGGGTGCCTGAAAGGAATTTTATGAAGCAGTGCACCTTGCAAACACCTCCCATCGTGGATTGGGGCATCCTTGTTCAGGAAATAGCAATGCTGTTGGCCTGGCAAAGACTGGAACAACAGCAATAAAGCTTTTTTTTTAAATGTTGTACATTTATAAAACCTCTATGACAAAGCAATGAAGATTTGACACAAATTAACAGCATACATTTATCGCTGATTTTATCTGGAGGAAGGAACCTGTCAGTGTGTAGGGGTCTCTTCATTTCTCCCTCCTTCCCTTACTTCTACTCAAAGAGAGCACAAGCGAGTCAAATGAACCTGGTACTGCATGTCTGCCACCTGAGACTGCTCAAGTAGCATACAGTGCCCAAATATTAATTTGGAAAACAGCACCCAGGAATGCATTTAACTATTAAATGGAATTTCAGAGCCCTCCAAACCTTATTATTATTGGTTTATTATTGTCACATGTACCGAGACAGGTACCATTCAGCAGATTACGCAAACAGAGAGACATACGAAAGCCCTTATTGTCAATGACAACAACTGCAGAGGAAATCACAGCCAAATCCAGTGCTGCCCTAATCTAACTTCCACATAGGTGCTGTCCTTCCAAGACATATCACTTAATGATGAGGAAGAACAGAAAAACTGACTGACTTTGGCACTGTCATCAAGTGCTTGAGAGGTTTACTGCTGTGATCAGCTAAGTCAGTAAGCAAATGCATATTAGTTAATAAATCAATGTTTCAAACAAATAACAGACTGGTCTGCAAATTTGAATATCAATATTAACTCACAGCATAAAATCGCATGTTGTGTTTCAAAGTTGAAGAACCATCATCCTTCCCGGAAAGTACAAACTGTGTGATTAATTCATAAAGTGGAACCAGAGTGGTAGGAGGATCAAAGAGGGTGATACCTGTCCAAGAAAATTTACACCAGAAAAATATTGAAGATCCCACAATGCCAGATATAGAGGATAAAAAACACTGAACATTACTGCACTTTTAAATTATGTATTAGGTATAAAGGGAGTAATTTCTGGGGTGACTGCTGATCTAAAAGTTACTATAAAATTCATAATTATCCATTCCTTCCAATTTTACTCATACTTAAGTTTGTTATAGTCTGGTCCAATTTCCACAGATGTACGGTGAAGAGCATTTTGACTGGTTGCATCACCTCCTGGTTTGGAGGCTCCAATGTGCAGGACTGAAAGAGACTGCAGAAGGTTGTTGACTCAACCAGCTCCATTATGGGCACAACCCACCTCACCATCAAGGTCATCTTCAAGAGGCGGTGCCTCAAGCAGGCGGCATCCATCATTAAGGACCCCCACCACCTGGGACATGCCCTCTTCGCATTACTACCATTGGGGAGAAGGTACAGGAGCGTGAAGACCCACAATCAATGTTTTAGGAACAACTTCTTCCCCTCCTCCATCAGATTTCTGAATGGTCCATGAACCAATGAACACTACCTTGTTATACCTCTTTCGCACAATTTATTTTTGTAACTCATAATAATTTTTATGCCTTGCACTACAACAACAAATTTCACGACGTATGTCAGTGATAATAAACCTGATTCTGATTCAGCCAATAGGTTGCAACAGAAATAAATACCTTTTTTCTCTTGTAGTACTAATCTTCACTACTAGATGGCATAAGTGCGCTTGTTTAAACTTTGACAGCTTGAAGTAAATTTTTGAAATTGAGTTCAAGGTGTTTCCAATCACAGACTGCCATTTTCACTGAAATGTTTGACCTTGGATAAGGATATCAAGTTTGATTTTAAGAACACTCAGTGTGTCCTCCCAAAATTCATTCTTACACTTTGAAAGGTTCAACTTCTGCAGTATAATTGCTCTAGTTTACTGCCTGAGCTGTTGTTCATACACAAGCATGAAGGTGATCATAGAAAGGCACTAATGGGAAAAGCAAAGTTGGTGGGACGTGGGAAGAAACCTACTTGTTTGAGGACAGAATCAGGCTTGCGAATAATTGAACACAAGCCTGACTGTGTCAAGCAATTGCTACTTTTTGTCTTTGAACAGAGATCCCAAGAAGAAATTCTTGATGATTTTCTTTTTAATTCACCCTAACCTCTGCATACCAAGTTCAATTGTTCTATATAAACAAAGGACAACTGACCCAGCACAGCCAAAGACAGAACACAAAGCTAAATGGCAAGCTCTTCTGTAGCTCCTGATGTTCCCCACAAAGACAAGACTGGTTTCTCTCAGGGATTGTCGTTTGCGGGACCTTACAGACAACTTGAACAAGGCTGAAATACCCTCCGCCGCCTTCTCCTCCATTAAACCCACCTACATCCATCTGTTCAGATAGCTAATTATTTGGCTCAGGATTAAATTTTAATTGACAATGCTTTTATCAGGCATAGCAAAGTTAACTACAATGCTGAAATTGCTTCATTATACTATCCATTCATTTTTCAGGACACCTGAGTGACACCGACAAGGCTCATACTTATTGCTCAGCCCTAATTGACACGAATCGATGGCAAATGACTTGTTAGGCAATTTCAGAGGAAGTCTGAGAGTTAAGCAAATAGGATGGTCCTGGAGTCACTTAAAAGGCCAACCCATTGCTGATGTTTGATTTCTTCTCTGAAGGACATTAGTGAACCCTTGATTTTTTTAAAAACAACAATCTGGTACTTTTTTGTGTGGTTACCATTTTTTATTGCTGCAAATTCCAAATTATTAACTGACTTTAACTGCTGTGGTGGGATTTAAACTCAGTTTTCTGGATTGTTAGTCTCTGCCTCTAGCTGATTAGCTGTGTAACCTGACCAATGTGCTACATAAGTGAAGGTTAGCGTTGAGGTAGGGAAGATATTGGAGTATCACAGAGATGTTCTACAAATCATCTGAATAGAGCAAAACCTGAAAAACAGTACGTTATGCTGACGTACAATTTTCCTCAAACCTGGCTTTAAATTCTAGAATACCGGAGCACCTACTGATTTAACCAAGGAAGATTGAGCATAGTCCCTTTCATGTTTAAGGTACCCCGCACTAGTTTTTTTCTTCTGCAGCAAACTAACCTAAGAAGTTCTGAAGTTTCTGAATGCAAAAAGCTGATACAGGAATTGGCCGTGGAAACTTTAGGAAGAAGCAGGCTGGCAGGTCCACACTGTTGGCATTAGTCACAGAAGAGAAGGAAGGTGTGCTGGAAGAGAGAGAAGTTCAGATTACCGTACAAATACCAGTCAGCCAAAGCACTGAATTAAAGGCACCAGCAGCATTTCAGAGTTTGTACTCTAATATCGTCAAAAGTTTATCGAACCTAATAATACAATGTAGGAAATGTCACATCCAAGGCAAAATGTTAAAGCTAACATATTTATTTTGTGATATCCTTAATTCATCAACCCCAATTGTCCCCACACACCTATAGCTGCTAACATAGTGTCATTTTTAATTTAGTTGGTACCACTTCTGTCTCCTTAGCCAGGAGATTGCAGGTTGAAGCCCACTGTGGATTTGAACACACAATCTAAGCTCACACGGGTTCACACATCAGGGAACCCAGTTGTTAGAGAAACTGACTTTCAAATAAGTCTGATGGTTTAGATCGGTGGTATCAGACAGTTGAAGTGGGCCTCTCTCTGAGTATCTGAGCCAACATTCCTTTCTCAACTAATAGGGAAAAATAAATTAACCAGGCGTTCACTTTGCTTCTATTAAAGTGGATGCACTTCAAAAGGGTGCGATGCAATTTGGGCTCTCCTGAAGATACAAATATCAATACAAAATCTGTTTAACCACGTAACATAAAACAATAAAATCCATGGTTCAAATGGTCAATGAAAATTTCCCCAGATACATGTATATGCCACAAAAATGCTACTGATAGCAGATGGAAAAGAACACATCACAACTAATGGGAAAACCCCCCACAGGGTATTGTCAGCATTTTAACAATAATAATTGATAAATAAAAATTACAGGAGCGATAAACCATTAATAAATGGAAATTAAGTTACCATAGCCATTCAATTTTCTATTTGCTGACACAATTTACTCTGACATGTTTTAACATCACTTACAAAAATTATACAAGCAAAAGCCCGGAGATTTGACTCAATGGATTCTCATTTTGAGAGTGGTATGAATCATCAAAAGCTATTTTACTTCATAACTCACATCTCAAATTACTTTAAGCCTGTGTGCAAACCGACCAAATATGAACCACCCAATATTACTGAAGATCATTATATAACATCAGCCAAATCTTCACTTGTAAATAGTTAAACAGTGTAGCCCAAAGAATGGTCTTTGGTTGGTTGATTTCAGAATTTTTACTATCACTGCCAGCATAGACCCCAGGTTTGCATAGAGCAACATAAATAAGAGTACGAGGGCTCCTCAGGTTATGAATAACCTGATT
Organism: Pristis pectinata; assembly: GCF_009764475.1. Taxonomy (NCBI): domain Eukaryota; kingdom Metazoa; phylum Chordata; class Chondrichthyes; order Rhinopristiformes; family Pristidae; genus Pristis; species Pristis pectinata. The sequence goes on from NC_067429.1 coordinate 7,739,321, forward strand.
TACTGAAATCTACCTTTACCCAAATTCTCCCATACATTTTTTAAAGCTGGTGATAATAATAACAACAAAAGGTTATTAATGACTAGATACAGTATATATTCTAGTTGTTTAATTAAGGGTAGTGTTAGGGTGATTATTCAACAACATTTCTATCTTATGGAAAAATTCGAGAGGTCTCAGGAACTGAACCCTGGAACAGGAACCGTTAGGAACTGCCTGCAGTCAATTCAGTCTCATGCCTGCTTCACCATTTAATAAGATCATAGCTGATCTTGTACCTCAGCTTCACTTTCTTGTAATGACTTTTCATGTTCCATAATTCCATTAATATCCACAAAATCTATCAATCTCTATCTATTCAGAGACCTTGTCGAGAATCTTAAAGATTCACTATTGTATGGGTGAAGAAAATCCTTCTTGTCACTATCCTGAATGGCCAACACCTTATTTTGAGTCTGTGACCCCTCATTCAAGATGCCCTTGCCAGGGAAAATGTCATCTTTGCATCTACTCTGTCAAGACTAAGAATGTTTTGTTTCAATATCATTGCTTATTCTTCTAAACTTTAAAGATTAGATTAGTGAGTTTGCAGGTGGTAGCGTTGTGGATAGCGAAGAAGGTGGTCTACAAATCAGATGGAAAGTTGGGTGGAGTATTGCCAGATGGATCTTAATCCCGACAAGTGGGAGGTGTTATGTTTTGGGGAATCATATAGGGGTAGGACATATACAGTAAATGGTAGGGCATCAAGGAAGGTTGATGAACAGAGGGACATTGGGGTTTAAGTTCATTGTTCTCTGAAAGTGGCAACACGGTGGTGATACACTTGCCTGAGGGCATACAATATAAAAGTTGGGATGTTAAGTTGCAATTTTACAAAATACTGGTTAGGCAGCACTTGAAATAGTATGTGCAGTTCTGGTCACCAAACTATTGGAAGGATATGGCTGCACTGGACAGAGTGCAGAGGAGATTCACCAGGATGTTGCCTGGATTGGAGGACTTTAGTCATGGGGGATATTTAATAGACTGGTTTTGCGTTCTCTGGAGCAAAGTAAGCTTACGGGTGACCTGACAGAGGTATATAAAAGTACAAGGGGCATAGATAAGGTAGCTAGCCAGAATCTGTGTCTTGATGGTAGGATTATTAAAATCAAGGGGGTATAGCTTTAAGGTGAGAGGAAGGAGTTTTAAAGAGGACGAGGGGAGAGTTTTATTTTACACACACACACACACACACACACACACAGTGGTTGATATCTGGAACTCGTTGCGAGAGGAAGTGGTGGTGAAGTCAGATACAATCACTATGTTTATGACACATTAGACAGGAACTTAAATTGGCAAGGCATAGAAGGGTACAGACCTAATGTGGGCAAATGGGATAGTGTAAATTGGCAAAAAGGTTAGCATGGATGCAGTGGGTTGAAGGACCCATTTGTGTGCTGTACAACTCAATGACTCTCTCTCATTTGACAACCTTATCATCCCAGGAAAAAAATAGCAAACCTTTACTACATTCTACGTACATCCTTCTTAAAATAGGCAGACTGAATATACACATTATATTGGCACCAGAGCCCTATACAATTTCAGCAAAACCTCTTTACTCTTGTACTCAAATTCTCATAATAAAGGTCAACACATCATTTGTCTTCCTGAGTATTTGCAGTACCGGCACGTTAACTTTTACTGATTCAAGGATACTGATTCAGTCCCTCTTAACATTATCACTTCTCAAATCCTCAGCATTTAAAAAATACTTTGCTTTTCCATTTTTCCAACTGAAGTGGTGACTTCAATTTTTTATTATTATACTTCATCTTCACCCATTCATTTAGCCTGTCTATATCCCACTGAAGACTCTCAATAACCTCCTCACAACCTTCAACTCACATTGCTACCCATTTTTGTATCACAGTAAACTTGAATAAATTATACTTCATTCTCTGATCCAAGTCATTGGTAGATGGTGAACAGGTAATGTCCCAGCACTGATCCTTGGGAATCCCACTAGTTATTGCCCACTTGTTAAAGGAGGTAAAGAACCTTTTTATTTCAATTCTGTTTTCCATCCAATGTTAACCAATGTCCTATCAACACCAGCATATTACCCTCAATCCCATGTGCTCTAATTCTGTTTAACATTGTCAAATATCTTCTGGAAGTCCAAAAACACCATTGACCGGTTTTCTTCTTATCTATTCTAATTAACATTTAAAGACATGATTTCCCTTTCATATACCCACATTGATTCTACTTAATTCTATTTAATAAACCCCTTCCTGTGACAAAGGCTACACTATAAACACTGCAAATTTGAATGAGTTTTGGCTTTGTGCCAATACTAAACCCGCATACAGCAATTCGAATGTGCAGGAACACAAGAAGCTGCAGAGAGCAGTGGACTCAGCCCAATAGATCACAGGGACATCCCTCCCCACCATCAGTATTATCTATATGAGGCACTGCTCCCAGAAGGGAGCATCTATCAAAGATCCCCACCATCCGGGTCATGCCATCTTCTCGCAGTAACCATCAGGCAGGAGGTACAGAAGCCTTAAGTTCCACACCACCAGGTTCAAGAACAGCTACTTCCCTTCAACCATTTAGTTTTTGAACCAACCTGCACAACCCTAAATACTATCTCAGTATAGCAACACTATCACCACTTTGCACTGCAATTAACTTTGTTTTTTATTGTTCTAATTGTGTTCTTTCTTGTATAATTTATGTTTAATTTATGTTTGTCTTGTCTCTAATGCTACATGCCTATGATGCTGCTGCAAGTAAGGTTTTCATTGCACCTGTGCATACATGTACTTGTGCATATGACAATAAACTTGAGCGACTTAAGTCAAAAACCAAAGACCAAGTTCGGCTCTGGAGCCAGCTAGAGTGAAATTCCCTCCACTTGCAATAAGGTTGGGCTTTGATTTTGTATCCAAGGTAGATTTACACTGTCTGTGCAATGTCACATAAGTGAGTTAAATGCTAATTATCAATCTGCATTGGGACCATTGCCATTCAGTAAAAAACCATGCTGTGGGAGTATCTGGTTGAACAATAACTGGTGTGTTTATTAAGAATGGTTTACTTCTCATCCCATAGGCCCCATGCAACAGCAGTGTTTTCTTACCCTTTGTTGTCTGTGGGATGGGAGCCTGTGATCAGGGGAGCTATAGGCAGTTTGCACATCCCCGTGGGGCCCTCAATCGTCACAAACACATTCATGCCCAAGGATCGTGGAACTATACAGGGAGAATAAAAACAATAAGCCTCAAAAAAAAAATCAACAGAATGAACGAGAAAATAAACAGAGGTGTCAAATTCCTGCTAGTAATGCCCGTTACCAAAATAGAATTAGGCAAATTAGCGAATAATTCTGCTCATTTTACAGAGCTTCCTACACTGAAGGAGTTTATAAACCTCATCTATATCTATTTAGCAAGTATGCAGAAAGAGAGCTTTGCCCATAATGTTTTCTGGAATCCTTAACATCCATCTAACTGTTTTAATATATGGGTTGACATTCTAATTACTACATTCAATGTGCTGGTTTTGAGTATCTCAGAAATTGAGATCAGCAAACAATCTGCTGCAGGAACTCAGCAGGTCAAGCAACATCTCTGGGAGGAAAGGAACTGTTGACATTTGGAGTTGAAATCCTGCATCAGGATTGAGATGTTTTACAAAAGTTATAAGCCAGTCAAAGGATTTAGCAAATAACAGTTGGTTCTCAATCTAATTGAGTTTATATGGAGTCCAAGAATAGCAAATACCAAAGAACAAAAGACATTCTTTATCAGGTTACAAGCTCAAGGCTCTAGCATGCAAGGAAAGCACAGAGACAGTTTATTAAATGTGGTGAATATGTGCAGCTGAATTCCAAAGAAGGAGACGGATTGGGCTAGAGCCTAGCTAACTGGCAGGATCTAAATATTTGTCTCTAATTGATCTTGAAAAAAGCTGGCTCTTCATAAACAAATAAAAATGTCATCAACATTTTACGTCATTTCAAATGGCGGTGTATGGGTCATATCCGGGGTTGGGGGGAAAATAAAACACTGGAGTAAGCTGGGAGGAAAGACTTTAACTGATCAGTGCTGTATAATTGATACTGGGAGGCAGTCTGAACTACCCAGATGGATAAGCAGAACGTGAGGGGTACGTTTTTTACTGAGAGAGTGGTGGATGCCTGGAATGCATTGCCTGATAGGATGGTGGAGGCAAATTCATTGGGGGCTTTCAAGAAGGGCTTGGATGGGCACATGAATGAGAGGAAAATAGAGGGATATGGGCATTTTGTAGGTAGAAAGGAATAGCTATGTCAGCACAACATTGTAGGCTGAATGGCCTGTTCTGTGCTGTACTGTTCTATGTTAACTACACCTTCAGTTTGGCCATGGGTCAGGTTGGGTTTTAATTTTATACCACATGATTTTATGGGAGAATTGGATGGAGATGGAAGGAAGCAGGCAATTAAACATCAGTTTGTGAGACTAGAGGTTTCTAAGCTTCCATGCCAGTAGTTGTAAATAAGACATTTACTAACTTGAAAGAATTGCCATACAACATGAAAACACAATGTCCAAAGCAAAGAGATATTGTATAAATGTAAAAACTAGAGCATGAATATTAAAATGAGATGGTCTGGAAGGTTAAGGTTTCTACTGCATATGGAAATTGTTAAGATTAAAGACACCAACAGCAATTGGTCTAGAAATAAAGTTAAAACAAAAATACTCTTTGGGGGGACTGCATAACCAGATCCTGCAAATTCATCGTTTAAATTCTGTAAACCTAATCCCAGCGGGCAGCAATCTCACCTCAAGAGTCCAAAGCTGTGAGTTCAATCTGATTCCAGAGATTTGGGGAGAAAAATCTTGGCTGACGCTCCAGTACAGCACTGAGAGACTGCTGCACTATTAGAAGTGCTTCTTTTAAATATGACAGTAACCAAAGTCCTGCCAGTTCTCTCAGGTGGGCAGAAAGGCTCTCAATGGCACTCCTTTGAAGATCAGCAAAATAATTCCCTGTGTACTGGCCAATATCTATCTTTCAACCAACACTATTAATTTATTTTTTCCTATCACCAGCTGTGAAAGCTTGTTGATTACAAATTGGCTGCTATGTTTCCTGCATTACTCCAGTGACTACACTTGAAAATCGCTTCATTGGTCAGAAAGCTCCTATATAAATCCAGGTCTCTCTATTCCCTTTCAAACACAATACTTAATTAATGTTATCTTCTTCCAGTACAGTGACCCGTCATGTATGCTACATCTACACTGGTTTCTATTGCTCATTAAAATTTGAGAAAAAAAAGCAAAGTATCTTGGAAAGAGTGCAACACAGATTTGTTAGAATGGACTTCAAGGTTTAAACTATGAGTGTTTACACAAACATAATCTTTGAGATTTAGGTTTAGAGTTGAGTTGATCAAAGGGGAACGGTTGGGATAGATAACTTTTTTTTAAAACAGGACGGTTAGTTTAGGACAAAGGATCATGGCATTAATTTCAGAGAAAGGCCCATCAGGAATGAAGTTATAGAGCAGTAGGCTTTGGCAGGCGGTTTGGTGAACAGCAGCCAATGTTAGTTCAATTGTTAATTTTGCATCAGGGTAAGAGTTAATTTGATCACCCTAAGATATTAGGTGAAATAGGGCAAAGATAGGGGGCATGGAAATAGGTCACACAACAGCAAAATTTGACTGAATGGCCCAAGTAGGTTTGAGGCTAGAGGGGCTGAATGGCCTATTCCTTACTTGCCCATCACAACACAGATGATGGCCTGGTGGGTTCCAGAAGAGCAAATCTATCAGTTCCACCCCCACCCCTCTATTTCCCTGCAATCCTGCAAATTTCTCTCTCTCACAGGCCCACGAATTCCCCTTTGATTCTTTTTGCCAGCCACCTGCACTATGGGGTAAGTTAACATAGCCAATTAGCCTACTAATACAGCACTGGGATGTGGAAGGAAACTAAGGGGAGAATGTGTAAACTCCTCATGCATAGACAGCACCCAAGCTCAGGCTCGAACCCGGGTGCCTGGAACTGTGAGGCAGCAGCACCTTTCCTCCCATGCAACAGGTTCAGGGCTTTGAATGGGCTTCACCTGGTCCCATGTTTTTATGACACAAAAGTAAGATGCAATTGCAGTTCAAATTGATTAATTTTAAAACCACCAACTAAACTTTTGAATCAATCTTAACCAAGTCAGACTATATGGTTGTGAATTCAATATAACGGTCCACACACATGACACTATCCTCAGCATGGTATCTGCTTGCATACATGAGTGAGAAAATTCAAATAATGCACATTCAAAATAGCAGGTACAAATCAGGCTTTATCGTTGGCAGCTGATTATTTTAATTCAAAATGAAATCATGGGGAACAACTTTAGTACTGTAGCCTCACAGAAACCAAAAGCTCCTCAAAATGCATATTAGAAATGAACAACAGGATCAAGTTTACGTTGAAAACTTTATCCAACACCAATCTGCCGACCTAGACATCAACTCATCCCATCCCCACCCATTTAATTTTCACTGACACAAAAAGGATCCTTAAACTATACCGTTATTTTCATTCAGGTTCATAGGTGCACCAGTTCCCTCTTCAAACAAGTCATATGGAGAGACATAATACTTCAGGTTCATTAAGTGTCCTGTAAAATCAGGCAAGATATTTTTAGTCAAACATATTGGTATACAAGCTGATTCAAAAAATTAAAAGCATTAAAAATACACAAATTAGTCAGCTAATTAAGAAAAAAATTAACATTTTGTGGGGTTGCATCTGTTCTAATGAAGGATTTCTCAAACTTTTGCTGATTAAGTTGAAGCAAAGAATGGAGATGTGTGTGAGATATTGCAGAGCCGTGCAGCAAGATTGACATGAGTCATCAGTTTACAGAAGGGAGAAGGAAGCAGAGTCTGTTGCCACCACTGACACCCTGTGAGGTTGAGTCAAGGTAAGATGTATGGCTTCTGTTAAAAATAGAGAAATTTCTCCAGCAAGATGCAGTGAGTAGCAGAAAGTTATGCGATACAAAATCCATACATAATTTTAATCCAGTCAATTACAACACTGCCTCCAAAGGTGACTGGCAAAGCTTCACTCTGACAGGAATAGTGGTGTTACTGGATTGGCCTGTCATGATGAGATAGAACTAAATTTCAAAACATTGCTAAATAACAATGAGTGTATCTGGGTCCAAGTTTGTGAAAACCCATTATATTCCAGAGATTAGCGACAAAACACAGTTAACATCCCTTGCCTCTTACCCAGAAATAATATCAAATATCGACAAAGAACATACCGCCACTCCTCGGTGTAAGATAGCCAACACTTCCTTGGAGTATGGTATCAAGGTTACTTGCATTTGTGGCTAATCTGAAAAATAAGGAAATGATTTTATGAGTGGATTAAAATAAAATGTGGAAAAAAATTTTTATAAAGTAAATTTCTTCTGGCTCCATGGTCAAAAACATGTTGGCATTAATTGATAAAGCTCATTGATGGGTACTTGGGCCAGAAGGTTGTCCACTTGAACACTGCTGATTAAATCTGTGTGACATCTTAACCAAAATGAGACATCCCAAGATACTAGGTGGTAGTATTGACAAAAAAAACTTGGTAAGATCTGATGCTCCAGATAGGTGTCAGAGCAGGTGTTCACAGGTTTGGCTAAAGAGATGGGCTTTCAGCTGCTTCTTGCAAGAGGAGGGAATGATGTGGAGGCTTGAGAAGTTTGCACAGATGGCAGCCAGAAAGAAAAGGGTAAAAACAAAGATGAACCAATATATAAAAAAGAGCAATATACCAGAATTAGGGGTGCAAAGGTCAAGAAGGTTTGTAGGGCTGGAAGGTACTGCAGAGGTGGAGAGATTGTTGGGGGGGGGGGGGGGGAAGAGAGAGGGGAGGAAAGAAGGGAATGACAGGGGAGAGAGGGGCAGGAGCAAGTCCACAGAAACATTGGCAGAACAGGCGCTGGTGGAGGCTAGCAAGCACAGGTGCAATGAGTGAATAAGACATGAGCAAGTTATAATGTGGGCAGCAGTTTTAGCAATACATGTAGAAGGTGGTTAGCTTCCCAGGAGAGAATAAGAATTGACACGTTCAGAAGTAATTAAGGCATTAACGAATCATGAAGATGAGGTGAAGCAGTAGCAAGATCAAGTAGGTGGACATTTACAGTTTCAGTGATGGAGCAGATCTATAAATGAAAACACAGCTCCTTGTCAAACACCACAAGTATGTAAACTGCCTGGAACAGAGTTCTCACTTCCTGGGTTGGGAATGCTAGCCAGTGAGCGGAGAATGTGGCAGAAACCAAATTCAGTGGCCTTGGTCCTCGAGCAGTTGTGATAACTGCTGCATTATCCGGTATTGTTTGTCAAATGAAGAGTGAGAAGTTTAAAATTTATGCAAGAATATTACTGAGAAGTCAACAAATTCAGAAGAAAACTGACTAAAAGTATCTAAAACTCCAACAGCAACTTAGATAATCTACCCAGCAGTCAATGCCAGTTTAAGTTCCCAATCTCTGGTTAGTTATCTCAGCTGGAATATTACACAGAAGAGGAGGGGATGACAAAAAATAGCCAGGGATTCAATTCTTATCCTGTGACTCAGTAAGAAAATGCCTTTCATTTGGACTTGATTTCCACAACAGCCCAGAGTGCCTGAGCTCATATATATGGAGGACAACTTGGACATCTGCTGCACTGAACAGACAGTCCCCAGGTTATAATAGAGTTCCATTTCCGAGACCTGTTTGTAACCTAAACTGCTCGTAAGTTGGAAATGAACGAAAACAGTGTGTGAGAGAGGATCACAGAAAAAGAGCGAGCAGGCATGATAAGGGCAGCTGCCAGCCGGCCTCGCTGTCACCGTGAATGAGTGATTGAGTCTGCTCAGCACTCCCAGCTTTGCTCGGCTCCACCCAGCCTCCGATTGTTGAGATTCTGGGGCAGGGAGGGGAGGGGAGAGAAGGCACATGGAAATGCCCCCTTTCCCACCAAACAGAAGATGCCTGCAGCCCCACAGCAGCTGGTAAATCCACCCCCATTCATCCCGCTGATCTCCCAAATGCTCGCTCATATGTACAGGGTGTCCATAAGTTGGATGTTTGTTAGCTGGAGAGAGCTGTACTTCGAAGAAAGGATGGATAAAGGTGAATATTTTGGATAGTGCCACATTTAAGAGAAACCTAAAGACAAAATTGCATTCCCAAAATACTTTATAGGCAATGAATAACTTTTGAAGGGTAATTAATGTTACTATTCAAGAAGTAAAGCAACTAATTTATACACAGCAAGTTCCACAAATTAAGAAAATGACTGGATAATTTGTTTTAGTGATGTTGCTTCAGAGATAAATATTGTCCACGACATTGGCAATAAATCACCTGCTCTTCTTTAAAATAATCTCACAGGAGCTTTCCAAATCAAGCAATGGGGACAGAAGGGGGTCTGAGCTTAATGAGTTGGCCGATAAACAACAATTCTAATCTTGCAGCATTTCCTCAGTGATAGACTGAAATGTCAGCTTAGATTTTTCCGAATGCCTGGAGTGGGACAAATCCAGAGCTTTCCAATTTAGATGCATGAATGTCACTAACTGAGACAGCTGACATTTAAGTCAAAGCAGTATATAAATCTGCAGCAGGAGTTCACAATTTTTATATGAACGGTATCTAAATGGACGTCATATTTAAATTAACTCTCAAAATACAGATGAGCAATCTATCATTAGACTGCTAGGGAACACAAAGGAAACACATTGTAATAAATTCTCCGTGCACCCAAATTTCATAACTGCTCTGCCAAATAAAAACTAGGAGTGAGGAAAGTGTTTCATTATCTTTTCCTGTTTGGAGTTTTCAGGATTTGAATATGTTCAAATCAAATTCAAGTGTTTCCCCTCACCTAGTGAAAAGCAACTGCACTTACATTAAATGGAACTATTTTCACTGATCCATCTTGTGTAAACTCCCTGTAGATTTTACACATTAACAAACAAGCTCAAAAGCTACATCAAACCAAAGAATGTTACATTTACCTGAACATGTGTGCCATCTTTGAGAGATCAAGCTCCAGGGACTGCAGAGCCAGATACATCTTAGTCTTCAACTTACTGTGGGAGTAAAATAAAAACAAGCAGATCCTCGATTACCCATATTCCCAATACTCATATTGTCACTCTTTCGGGGGAAAGCTTCCACGGAGTCGGAACTGAGCTTAGTGATCCGTGTGGATGATCCTAAAGGAATGTGCATAGTTGCTCAGGGTTGCAAATGTTTTTACATGACAATGTTTATGTTCTATTTTGTTCTTCTCTATACTCTACTACCTGTACTGCTCTTCTGTGGTTTTCCTTACATTGTACATAACTATATCTCCATGCTACACTGCTGAAGGTTAAGCCTTCCTCTATATGGCTGACCTTACACTACACAGCTAATCAGATTCCGTAGGAATACTCTTAATTTTTGCTTCTTTTCAACTCAAACACCAGGCTATTTCTGAATTCTTCAAAACACAAATCATATTCAAGAAGCTCTATTTCCACTCCAAACACAAGCTAATAGCCTGTAAAGAACTGTATTGACCATTAGATGGGTTACAACCATGGCTCAACTGCACCTCAGTAAATACATTGATTCTTTTACCCAAAAACAATAAAAGTAACAAAATTCAGAAACATTAGACGATATTAAAGAAAAAGCCACAGCAAAAATGGAGGTGGAGTCATTAGGATGTTTTGTTACAGTTGTCCAAGCTCAACATCACCTAATAATTTGTACTGGAGATGGTGGGATTCACAGTCTAGACACAAAACACACACTGTGGCCATCAAAATGCAGCTAACTATACAGACAAACAAGGGTGGGGGGGGGGGGGGGGAGAGTGGAGTAAGGGGAAATATTAGTCTATTATAAATAAAAAAATCAAGTCCTGAATGTACCTTGTCTAGGCATAGATGGCGAAATAGAGTACAATATTACTCTTTGGAAGCCAAATATGTTTATTAAGGGGATATTGTAATTTAGAAAATATACATGCAGTGTAATTTAGGGTTGAAGTGTGAGATAACTGTACATATCATTCAGGCACTCAGTGGGATTTATGCTATGGATACTTACCACATCAAGTTTTGAATACTGAATAAATTCTAGAACTGTTTGGATGAAACCAAGACCACGTCATCTTCCTCAATGTAAATTCATCAGCTTTCTTGGAAGCAAATTATTTAGGACTGTGATGGCAATCAAGCAAATGAAGTCTACACAAGACCCCCAGAGGAAGAAGGAAGACATTATGACAGGGTACCACACCATCTTTCTCAGGTGCTCCATTGTGACCTGATCCAAAGGCAGTCTTGGAAAGTCCTTGTGCATCCCTGCCTGGCAACTCTCCCATCCTTTTGAACATTTTGACCCCAGAGCATTCATAAATTAAGCTCTCACATTATGAGATTATGGCTTCATACTTAAAGGTTATGTGCCTGCAATCTGTTTGTAAGCAAACACTATAGCAGAACCAATATGCAAAATGAAATCTTTCTTTAGGTCCTTACTTGTCTCCGGGGAGTTTATACAGATTGACAAGGCCTTTAAGGTGTTTTGAGAACTCTAAAAAATTCTTCTCCCTGCAACAGAACCAAGAAAACACAATGCAAAGTCAGATAAGGCATGGAGGTAAATCCTGCTTATTTTTCATTCTGTAAATTATTGATTATTCCAGAATTGAATGATGGTAAGACGCGATGGAATTGGGACTGAATTTCCAAATTGTCTTAGCTGATCCAGGTGACTTATAAATTCTGAAGATCCAGGACACAGGGTGTATGAAAAAGAAAGTAAATCAGGTGGAGAATCTTCTCCTGCGGCTGTGAACCACCAATTAGAAGAGATACTGGCTGGCAAGTAAACCATTTTCCCACCAGTCACAGAAGGCTATTTATTGGTCTCTTGGGGAAAAAGGCAGTATAGCCACATGCCAGACCTGCTTGGCCTCCATCTTCAATACAAAGCTCTCAGCAGCTGAGGAACTAACCACAGAAGGATACAACAGAAGCATTAGAGTCTCAGTATCCAATCTGGATTTCAAAGCAGAATTGGCATTGCTTGAGTCAACCTCTCACTGACGCTAACTAGTTCCATGGAGTTACCAGCAGACTGGTTCCACCCTGCAGCAAGACACCTTAAGTTACTCACAAGGTCTGACTGTTACATTTGTTTTGTGCCTTGTTAAAATTGTCATACCTTAGATACTGCACCAGCTCCTGGCAGCTCTGCGGAAAGTAGAACATGAACAGTAATGTATTTCGTCATTTGAAAGTTTTAGAGCAATATTTTTCATTTTTTTTTAAATGAAACAATATACTACAGAACACATTTAAATACATTACTTTGCCATTAATAATTTGTGGCCGTGGTACCAAGATGAGCTTGAAGGTTTTAGAGACCACATCAGATGTGGTTGTGTACTGCCACTCTTATGGATTCCAGGTGCTTTACAGTGCAGCCATGGGGGAATACTGCACTGTTGGAGGTGTTGCCTGAGGCAGTTATAAAAGATTCTGTGGAACTGAGTGAAGGGTAGGTTAATGCTCTTGCTATCCGTCACAGTCAAGGAGTCATGCAGCACAGAAACAGTTCCACCATGTCTGCACTGATTGTTGCACTCATCGATACTAGTCCCATTTACCTGCATTAGGTCCACAGACCTTGACAAATCATGTGCTTGTCTAGATGCTTCCTAAATGTTGTGAGAGTATCTGCCCCCACCAAATCCTCAAGCAGCCCACCCCAGGTTCCACTCTATTGAAAAAATCCCCCTCAGATCCCCTCTAAACTTCTCCTCTTGTCTTAGACAGCCCCACCATTAAAAAAGATTCTTGCTGTCTACCCTATCTATCCCCCTCATAATGTTATATACCCCTATCAGATCACCCCTCAGCCTCCTCTGCTCCAGGGAAAACAAACCCAGCCTATTAAATATCTCCCTATAACTGAAATGCTCCAATCCAGGAATTAGCTTCTGCACCCTCTCCAGCACAATCACATTGTTCCTATAGTGTGGTGACCAAAACTGCACACAATACACCTTCCCTCAACCATCATTACCAAAAATAGATTACCTTAATTAACTTTTCATTTTTCTTAGCAAATTGGTTGCCATCTATCACCCAATTACAAATGCCACTACATTATGAAAGTGTTTCATTGACCGTAAGATAATTTTGTGACTGTGATACATATATGAGAGTCAATGTTGTTCTCGGACAGAGGGGATATTGGCACTTTTGCAGAGGAGAGGGGATTTACTGGAAGAGGATATCTCCAATATTGTACTTTCCTAACAACAACCATTTCTCATCCTTTGTTCAATCCAGACCAGGGTAAAAAAAAGTATTACAGAATCTGCATAACTTACAGAAGAACATTACAGCACATTTACCCCATGTCTACAGCAATTCTGAATGATTAACCCACGCAGTCTAATTCCTCTGCCCTTTAACATTTTTCATTCTTTTGTTTATGCAGCACAGTAACAGGCCCTTCTGGCCCAACAAGCCCGCAACACCAAATTACACCAAGTGGTAGTACATCCACTGCCATAATTAATTAAATATCTTACTTCTCCATACTTCTTAAATTGATACCTTTAAGTTATTAATTTGCTGAGCAATCACAAATCAACATCTGTTGTAAAAGGAGAATTCGAACAGGGATTAAATCATCAGGTGACAGTGAAATAGTCATTAATCCTCAACAGCATCATAACAAAAGTCCTACCACAGGATTTTCTCCATGGTGTGCCACCTTGACGTCACAGACTTGCCCTGTTGGATCCAGCAGCACCTCTACGTAGAACATGTCTGACGTGATGTAGCATTCAGTACCTGAAGGACTCAGGTGCGAACCAAGGCTGGTTGAGAGAAAAGGCTGGCTTAGAATTAACAACTCAGATATAATAATTTTTATTCATTAGAGGCTGAAAAATGGTACTCAAGTTATTTGAATTTATTTGACATCCAAAGCCCTTACCTGTTCTGTCTGGCAATCGACTCAAGTCGGTCTGTCATTGCAGGCAAAGACATCACTGAAAAACAGTGAGTTAGCATCAGTGAGACGATTTAGGGACTATTTGAGGTAAAATAGTGTGACTTTAAAGTAAAAACCAAGGTGTTACATGGATGGACCTAAAGACTATGCCAGTAGGTTAGCTTGAGTGCAGAAATCAGTTTAGAGAAGGCTTTCCAAAGAAAGAGCTTCTGGGGTTAGGGAGGAAGTTCCAGAGAACAAGAAAAAGTGGCTGAAGGCTCTGCTACCAATGAGATAAAGGAGGAGGAGAATGAACAGAATACCAGAGTTAGTGGAGTGAAGCATTCAGTAAGGTTGATAAGACTGGGGGAGCTGAGCAGCTTGCAGTGGGAGCAGAGAACAAACTGTGGAGTGAATTTATATACATGGATTCTAAACTGCACCCACTGAAAATAGATTGCCAGTGAAGGTCAGCTAAGGGGGATGGAAGTGATCCACTGTGTTTAGAGAAGGCTCTTGAATTTGAAGGCTCTGTTAAAAGGGTGACAAAGTTTTAGATAAATTTTGGATTTGGCAGAATGACATGCTAGCAGCTGTGTTAAAAGTGGCAAGGGTCTGGAACTGACAAATGCAAAAATGTAGATTTAATGTTTTTAAGTATGTAAAGATCACAGACCTAAAATAACTTGGACCTATCTAATATATATATATTTATACATACACACACACACATATATATATATATATATATATATATATATGCACATGATCAAACCTTCACCCATGGCTGTACAGATATTAATGAATGTGTGTTGTATTTTTAAGAAAGAGCCTTGAAAGTTATGCAAGGTCACATATGCCATAGTCACAGAGAGATACAGCATGGAAACAGTCCACGGAGTCTGCGCTGACCATCAACCACCCACTTATACTAATCCTATGTTAATCCTATTTTGTGTTCTCCCCACATTCTCTACAACACCACAGTTTATATGACACTAAGGGCAATTTACAGCGGCCAATTAACCTACCAATCCACATCTTTGGGATGTGGGAAGAAACAGGAGCAACCAGAGAAAACCCACAAGGCCACCGGGAAAGTGTGCTGCCTCCACACGGACAACACTCAATGTCAGGACTAAGGCAACTCTGGTACTGTGAGGCAGTGGCTCGACCGACTGTAGCACTGTGCCAAGTTATGTAGAATTTAAAAAGAGATCAAATTCCTCCCGCAATGACCTTGCGAGCAGTGTAGCATTGAGTGACAGGCTGGAATGCTTCAAGATTGAATTCTGGTGTGTCTGTATTTAGCAGATTTCAACTATGCTTGCAGGAGAGAGTCACTATAATTGATTGTAATACCCCTAAGCCACAGAAGAGATAAATCAGGCAGGGTTACGCACTGGTTTCTTTTCGATGTCTTAGAGTAATACAGCACGGAAACAGGCCCTTTGGCCCAACTTGTCCATGTCGACCAAGATATCCATCTAAGGTAGTCCCATTTTACCGCGTTTGGCCCATATCCCTCTAAACTTTCTGATCAGTGCACCCATCCGTGTCTTTTAAATGCTGTTATTGTACCTGCCTCAACTACTACCTTTGCTTGTTTGTTCCATATACAAACCACATTTTGTGTGAAGAAGTTGCCCCTTAGATCCCTTCTAAGTCTTTCCCCCACACCGTAAACCTATGCCCTCTATGTGCATTCACCCCATCTATCCGTCCTATGATTTTATACACCTCCAAGAGGTCACCCCTCAGTCTATTAGGCTCCAAGAAATGAAGTTTTAGCCTGCCTAAACTCAGGCTCTCAAGTCCTGGCAACATTCTTGTAAAAGAATGTAAAATGTATGCTCATACACTAACCTAACTTTTATTATAGATTTAATTAGGACAGGAGGTCAAAAGACAGGAACTGTTTGAAAACATTACTTCAGCAGTGATCTTCCCATTTAATATATGATCACTGTCCACCACTTCTATCTTTACAAGGCAAATAATAGATCAAACATTTTCAGAACATTTTGCTAAGTATTTGGAATGAGCTGCCAGAAATAGTGGTTGAGGCGGGCACATTAGCAACTTTTAAAAACCATGGATAAGAGAGGTTTAAAGGGCTACGAGTCAAATGTGGGCAGATAGGACAAGCTTGCTGGGCAACACAGTCAGCATGGACAAGTTGGGCCAAAGGGCTTGTTTCTGTGCTGTATATATTTTAAAAAAACATCATTTTAGCACAAAGTACTACAGGATTTAAAAGAGATTTTCATTCTCACAGCTGAATGGGTTGGGTGGAGGAGAGTGGAGAGTGACGGGCAAATCCTGCTACATAAGCTGTCAAACTTTTATTTCCATTACTTGTCCAATAGCAGGTAGGCCGCCTACTTTACCAATTTACTGCCAAAATCACGTGTGCACACACATATTCAGACATGTGGTATGTTTTTGTGGATGTATGCTTTTGCCTGCTTTCTTCCAATTGTGGAATTCTGGCTTTAATTCTTAACAAAGAATTTCATTATTGACAATTTGAAAAATACTGAATGGCGATAATAGAGGATTTTTATTCTCCCCACTGTTCCAATTTTAGCTCAGATTTCTCATGTTGGAAATGTTGGAATCCTGAAATTCCATGCAAGTCACCAATGGAAATCATTAAAAAAATGCATGTAACCTTGTCACAATCTTAAAAAAACAAATGCCTGCACATTTGTACATTAGGTACCCATGTCAAGTCGAAACAGGTTTCACTAACCTTTAAGTGCTTTTTGCAGGGTCTCCAAACAGGCAATAAGATGCTGGTGGCCTCCTGTGTTCATTATACTTCGTTTCTCCTTCATAACAGTAGGACAATACAGTAGTTAGAATGGTAGCTCACTGGAATATGTTGCCTTTATTGGTTAATGTGGATCAAAGTTCATCCACCATTTTACCAACACTACACCAGTAAATATCAAAATACCTGCCACCAAGATGTTGATTAATAATTTACTTCAATGGATCAATGGCTTAATATAGCCAGGCCATGAGGTTACAGATTGTTTTGCGAGCTCTGATTTAAGTCTCAGAATGTCACATTGATCCTTGTTACATCTGCCCTATAACCTTACCATAGCTTGCCGCACGAGTTTCGCTGTCTCAGACCAGGGTCTTGTCTGACTATACTTCGCATGCAGCCTCTCCAGCAAGGAGTTCATTTTACTCAACTTCTCGGCTTCTGCGAAACAACATGAAAAAAAACCAATTTCACATTTATCAGGATGCCTATTTTGAATTATATGTTTCATAATGCTCCCTGAAGTTTTGAACTAAGTTTGAAAAAGCAAAGTTCTATCATTAATGTTTTACTGCAGTTCAAATTAACATTGAGAGTAGAAAGCTTCATAAGAACATAAGAAAATGGGAGCAGAGTACGCCACTCGGCCCTTCAAGTCTACCCCAGGATTCAAAATGAACATGGTTCATCGGCCCTAGACCTCATTTCCTCTTTTATGCCAGTTCCATACAGACCTCAATTCATCTACTTCCTCTTTAAATACCCCAAGTGATCCAGCCTCCACAACTCTGTGGGGTAGAGAATTCCACACATTCGCCACCCTCTATGAGAAGGAGCTCCTACACACCTCAGTTTTAAATGACCATCCCTAACCTTGTCATTATGTCCCCTTGTTTTGAGGTTCTCCCACGAGTGGAAACATTGACATTTCCCCTGTAATGCCCCCTCAGGATCCCTCGTCCTTCCAAACTGCAGAGAATATATGACCTAGTTTCTCCAGCCACAAACAACCCTCTCATCCCAAGAATTAGCCTGGTCAATCTTTTTTGGACTGCTTCCCAATGCCACTCTATCTTTCCTGAAATAAAGGGACCAAATCTGTGCACGGTACTCCAGGTGTGGCCTCACTGGTACACAGTACAATTGTAACAATATTTCCTTATGTCTGAACTTCAACCCCTTTGCAATAAAGTCAATCTGCCATTTGCCTTTCCTCCACCCTCCTGCTACCTTATTGTGAATTGTGCCCATTACACTTTGTTGAATGTTTGCGCAGAACTCTGAAAATGCATTATACAAATGCTTAGCTTATAAATAGGCCAACAAACCCTTGATATTGTGTAGCACCAACTTAATTTAAAGTAAACATGGAAATAGTTCATTATTTCAGCAGCTGCTATTTTGAATCCTGGTTTTTTACATACTCATTTTTTTGTCTGAAAAAGTTGTTAAAATTAAGTAGAGTTCTAAACGATTTTTTAAAAAAAAGCTGTTCCTTCCTAATCCGCATTCCAAAAGAAACTGGAAACGTTGTGAAGGTTCCACTGATTTTTAGAACAACTGCCCAAGTGGAACGAGGATCCTTTGGTCTTTTGTTTTACATAATCCAAACAGAGTGCAGTTTACAACATCTCACTGGGGAATCAGGAATTCCAACTAGGAAGCATCACTATCTTTGGGAGCCCCTGGAGATTCTGTTTTGTGTTGGAACCTCTTAATCTCAAGGGAGACCAATGACAGCATTCATACTAGAATGCTCTGTGACTCAAGATGCAGTTACCAGCAGGCTGCCATTATTAATTTCTCTCAGAAAGACAGGATTAAATTGCATAAATGCATTCCCCACTACAACCTTTTGGATTACAGAGTTCACATAAACTGACCCCCTTAATGCTTATTGCAATGAGCTTTGACCAACTATTTGAAGACCTTCAATAGGAAAGGCCCAGCAAGATATTGCATGGGATATGAATTTTAATTCATGTAAAATACAGCTGTTTAAACCTGGAGGTTTAGAATTGAAAACATCCAATCGGGTAATTGGATATTTAACTAAGTAGTGTGTTCGATTTACTCATGCAATACAAACACAGCTAGAGCAATTGTGGGATACATGGGAAACAGCTCTGCAGATCAGAGGAAAACGATGAGATTCCTGGTCTGATCTGGAAATGAAAAAGAGAAATGGCAACAATGGCATGAAGTAAATTTTCAATATTTTAAAAAGAACTGAATCAAACATTTATAAAAAAAAAGTTTCAAAGTAGCAACAGTCATGTATTGGATCTAATACTTGCACCTTTTTAATTGAATCATGGGGTGCCGTGATTAGCATTTAATGAGACTAGCATTTAGTGTCCCTTGAACTGTCCATTTCCCACAGCAGCTGAGACCCAATCATATTTTTTTTAAGAGAGTGACACACAGATCAGAGCAGGTAAACTTGGTAGATTTCCTTCTCTAAAAGGATATTAGTGAACAAAATGTGGGAAATCGGGGAGGCTGCCAGTGTCCCTGATTACTACATGTACAGGAAGTGTGTCCAGCTGCAGCTCCTGACAGACCGCATGACGGCACTGGAGCTGCGCGTGGATTCACTTTGGAGCATCTGCGGTGCTGAGAACGTTGTGGATAGCACGCTTAGCGAGTTGGCCACACCACAGTTTAAAGGCCAAGGGAAAGCTAGGGAATAGGTGACCAACAGGCAGAGCAATAGCAGGAAAGTTGTGCGGGAGCCTCCTGCGGTCTTCTCCCTCCAAAACAGATATACCGCTTTGGCTTCTGTTGGGGGAAATGGCTCATCAGGGGAAGGCAGCAGTAGCCAGGATCACGGCACTATGAGTGGCTCTGCTGCACAAGAGGGCAGGAAAAAGAGTGGCAGAGCTATAGTGGTAGGGGACTCCACGGTAAGGGGAATAGACAGGAGCTTCTGTGGCCGCAAACGGGTCTGTCGGTTGGTGTGTTGCCTCCCAGGTGCAAGGGTCAGGGATGTCTCAGAGCAGCTGCAGGGCATTCTGGAAGGGGAGGATGAACATCTAGTCGTCGTGGTGCATGTAGGTACCAACTATATAGGAAGATAGTGGGATGAGATCCTACAAGCCAAATTTAGGGAGCTAGGAAATAAATTAAAAAGTAGGACCTCAAAAGATAATAATCTCAGGATTACTACCTGTGCCACATGCTAGTCAGAGTAGGAACAGCAGAATAGTTAGGATGAATGTGTGGCTTGAGCAGTGGTGCTGGAGGGAGCGTTTTAGATTCCCGGGGCATTGGAACCAGATCTGGAGAAGGTGGGACCAGTACAAACTGGACAGTCTACACCTAGGTAGGACTGGGAGCAATGTCCCAGGAGGATTGTTTGCTAGTGATGTTGGGGAGGGTTTAAACTAATACGGCAGGGGGAAAGGAATCCATGCAGAAAGACAAGAGGGAAGCAAAGCAGAGACCAGAGCATAAGTTATAAAAGAGAAGAGTAAGAGTGGGGTAAAGAAAAATCAAATGCAAAGGACACAAAGGTTACTGGATTCTAAAAGGGCAATGAGCGTAAGGGCAGTTTATCTGAATGCCCGTAGTATTCGAAACAAGGTCAGTGAACTTGTAGCGCAAATCAGTACAAAGGGGTATGATTTAGTGGCCATTACAGAAATGTGGTTGCAGGGTGGAGATGACTGGGAATTAAATATCCAAGGGTATCAGGTAATACGGAAGAAAGGGCAGGAAGGTAAGGGAGGTGGGGTAGCGCTCTTAATTAAGAATTAGATCAGGGTGATAGTGAGAGATGTTATAAGATCTAAGGAGCAGGATGTTGAGTCCATCTGGGTAGAGATTAGGAATAGTAAAGGGAATAAAAAAGTCACTGGTGGGAGTTGTCTATTGCCCACCGAATAATAACATTACAGTGGCACAGGCAATAAACCAAGGAATATTTGATGCATGTAAGAATGGAATGGCTGTTGTCACGGAGGACTTTAACTTCCACATAGATTGGGTAAATCAAGTTGGTTGAGGCAGTCTTGAAGAGGACTTCATAGAATGCATCGTGACAGCTTTCTTGAACAGCATGTTAGTGAACCTACAAAAGAAAATGCTATCTTAGATCTGGTCCTGTCCAATGAGACAGGTAAAATTAACAACTGTAGTTAGGGATCCTCTTGGAAAGAGTGATCATAGTATGATTGAATTTCTCATACAAATGGAGTGTGCAATAGTTCAATCTAAAACTAGTGTATTATGCCTAAACAAGGGAGGCTACAATGGGATGAGGGAGGAATTGGCTAGCGTAGACTGGAAACACAAGCTATATGGTGGGACAGATGAGGAACAATAGACTTTCAGAGAGATTTTTCACTGTGCTGAACAAAAGTATTCCAGTAACAAGCAAGGACAGTAAGGGTAGAGAGAGCCAGCCTTGGATAACTAAGGAAATAAAAGAAGGCATCGAGCTAAAAGCTCATGCATGCGAAGTCGCCGAGTAGTGGGAAACTGGAAAATTGGGAAAACTTTAAATAGCAACAACGAACCACTAAGCAAGCAATAAGAAAAAGGAAGATAGATTATGAAAAGTAAACTAGCACAAAATATAAAAACATAGTAAAAGTTTTTATGATTATATAAAGCGAAAAAGGGTGGCTAAAGTGAATGTAGGTCCCTTGGAAGATGAGAAGGGGGAATTAATATTGGGTACTGTGGAAATGGCTGAGCCTTGAATGACTATTTTGTGTCGGTCATCACGGTGGAGGATACGTCTGGCACGCCAAAGAGAGATGTTATGGATGCAATGGAAGATGAGAACCTCGATACAATCGCTATCACTATAGAGGTAGTGCTGAGCAAACTAGTGGGCCTAAAGGTAGATAAGTCCCCTGGTCCTGATGGGATGCATCTCAGGGTACTGAAAGAAATGGCAGTGAAGCATTTGTGATAATTGACCAAAATTCCCTGGACTCTGGGCAGGTCCCAGCAGATTAGAAGACAGTGAATGTCACGCCACCCTTTAAAAAAGGATGTAACCATAGGTCAGTTAGCTTAATGTCTATATTCAGGAAAATGTCTGAAGCTATCATTAAGGAAGAAATAGTGAGACATTTGGATAGAAGTGGTTCTATCAGGTAGACACAGCATGGATTCAGGAAGGACAGGTCCTGTTTGACAAACTTACTGCAGTTCATTGAAGATATAATAAGCAGAGTGGATAGAGAGGAACAGGTGAATGCTGTATACTTGGATTTCCAGAAGGCATTCGATAAGGTGCCGCATAAAAGACATCCATACGATAAGGATGCATGGAGTTGGGGGTAATATGTTAGCATGGAGGGAGGACTGGTTAACCAATAGAAGGCAGAGAGTTGGGATAAATGGGTGTTTCTGTGGTTGGCAATCAGTGGTGAGCGGGGCGCCGCAGGGGTCGGTGCTGGAACCACAACTGTTCACGACATACATTAACGATTTGGAAGTGGGAACCGAGTGTAGCGTTTCTAAGTTTGCTGATGATCACTAAATTGAGTGGAATAGCAAATTGTACAGAGGATGCGGAGCGAGTCTGCAGAAAGACATAGATAGGTTAAGTGAGTGGCAGATAGAGTACAATGTTGGTAAATGCGAGATCATCCATTTTGGAAGGGAAAAATAGAAGATCAGATTATTATTTAAATGGTGAAAGATTGCAGCATGCTGTTGTGCAGAGGGACTTGGGAGAGCTTGTGTATGAATTGCAAAAAGTTGGTTTGCAGGTGCAACAGGTTATAAAGAAGGCAAATGGAATGTTGGCCTTCATTGCTAGAGGGATTGAATTTAAGAGCAAGGAGGTTATACTGCAACTGTACAGGTGAGGCCACACCTGGAGTACTGCGTGCAGTTCTGGTCTCCTTACTAGAGGAAGGATATACTGGCTTTGGAGGTGGTGCAGGGGAGGTTCACCAGGTTGATTCCGGAGATGAGGGGGTTAGCCTATGAGGAGAAATTGAGTCGTCTGGGACTATATTCGCTGGAATTCAGAAGAATGAGAGGGGATCTTATAGAAAGGGATAGATAAGATAGAGGCAGGAAGGTTGTTTCCACTGGGAGGGGACATAGCCTCAAGATTCGGGGGAATAGATTTAGGACGGAGATGAGGAGGAACTGCTTTTCCCAGAGAGTAGTGACTCTGTGGAATTCTCTGCCCAGGGAAGCAGTAGAGGCTACCTCATTAAATATATTTAAGACACAGTTAGATAGATTTTTGCATAGTAGGGAAATTAAGGGTTATGGGGAAAAGGCAGGAAGGTGGATCTAAGTCCATGGCCAGATCAGCCGTGATCTTATTGAATGGCCGAGCAGGCTCGACAGGCCGGATGGCCTCCTCCTGCTCCTAGTCCTTATGTTAAAATAAAAGACTATTACAACAATCCGACAGTTACGTAGGATGTTATTCTAGATTTGTCTTTCATTGACTGAAATAAAAATCCCAAACTGCCCTTGCAGAATCTGAATTCATGCCTCTGGATCATTAGCCCAGGCCCCTGGAATTCTTCCCAATCACTTCACTGTGTACGGACTATTATCAGATAACATAACAGTTTAGACTAGTAAAGAAACAATGGACAAATTCTCAACAAAGTCATATGCTCAAAAGAAGGACTACTCTGTATTCTAATGCAGTTATTACATACATTCAAAACCAAAACAGTCATATTGTTAAACTAGAAGAGAAACTAGGGATGGGGGAGAAGATAGAAAAAGTGAAGCCAATGATCAGACCAGCTATGATCTTACTGAGTAAGCTCGAAAGGCCATATGGGCTATTTGTGCTCCCATTTCTTATGACATACAGGGGTAGGAGGCCCAGGTTTGCAAAACACAGGCTCAGCTGTGTTTTCCGTCCCTATGTTTTGCAGATCAGAAACCTCCAACCAAAAGAGCTGGTTGATGTAAAAACTATAGCCAAACATACTAATCCAGTCCAGATGAAGGGTCTCGAGCATTTCCCTTCACAAATACTGCTCGATCAGCTGAGTTCCTCCAGCAATTTGTTTCTTGCAAACTAATCCAGCACTCAATACCATCTTGCTTCAGTGACATATTACAGTCAACAGCATTTGGTTCACTCCTTTTATCAAATGGACTGTTAGGACATTTGAATACAAGAAAGAGTAGGAGTCAGCTATGTGGCCCCTCAGCCCATTCTGCCATTCAAGAAGATCATGGCTGATCTGAGCCTCAACTTCAATCCTTTACCCTGAGACTATGCAGCCCACTTCTAAATTCTTCAACAAGGGGAAACATCTTGCAGCATTTACTTTGTCAAGCACCCTCAAAAGCTTAAGCTTCAGTAAGATCACCTCTCCTTCTTCCAAATGGCACAGAATATGGGCCTAAAGTGCCCAATTTTTCCTTGGAGGACTATCAACAAATCCCATGAATCAGTAATCAGCTTGCCAACTCAAAAGAGCTGTAGAACAGTTACACAATGGGACAAGCAAAATAGAAGTTACCATTGTCTGATGCATTTTGAAAGGTTGCATGTAATCAGCTGGTGAACCAGTATCAGATGACGCTGTCATTGTACTCAATGTGGTCATTGGCTAATTCAATGTTGCTCCTTGTCTACTCTATGTGACCCTATACTGCAAAATTTGTGCTTGACTGAGAAGACAAGATTCAACTGCCCTAGCAGAGCAGAGAATAGCATCCGTTCCATTACAACCAGATTCTAAAGAGACAACATTCTCTCTCACTTTCTCTCTGATCTTCATTCAGTAAAGCTGAATTCAACGCAAACAATCTGCTCTCAGAACACCAGGACTTTTTGAAAATAGAATCCAGACACTACCAAGTCCTCTACTCCACAGTAATAAAATCACAAATCTGCTCAACTCTGCTGCAGTGTTTAAAGAGAAGAATTGCTGATTATAATAATTTCTTTGAACATCTGTCACAAGGCAGCATTTACAACAAAAAGCACTTTTATTCTTAATAATGATCACCATCTTGGCTCCCAGGACAGATCCATCAAAAGTGGTATATTGGCAGAAGGAAATAGCCCTTGGAGTCCTGAACATCAACTGCAGACCCAATGAAGTCCCACGGCATCAGGTCAAACTTTCCGATTACCCTCCTCTCTCAGCTGATGAATCAAGGCTCCACCACATTAAACAACACTTGGAAAAGGCACTGAGAGCAGCAAGGACGCAGAATTTACTCTGGGTGTTGGATGTTGAGCTCCATCACCAGAAGCGGCTTGGTAACACCAACCACACTCCAAGTTGGCTGAGTCTTGATGAACATGGCTGCCAGACTGGATCTGCATGCTGTGAGTGAACATGAGGGATAATCTACTTGACCTCATCACATCAATGTATCTGTACCAGATGCATTTGATTTTGATATCTTTATTGGTCACACGTACATCGAAACACACAGTGAAATGCATCTTTTGCTTAGTGTTCTGGGGGCAATCTGCAAGTGTCGCCACGCTTCCGGCACCAACATAGCATGCCCACAACTTCCTAACCCGTACGTCTTTGGAACGTGGGAGGAAACCAGAGCACCCAGAGGAAACCCACGCAGACACTGGGAGAACGTACAAACTCCTTATAGACAGTGGCCGGAACTGAACCGGGGTCGCTGGTGCTGTAAAGCATTACATTAACCGCTACATTACTGGTGAAGTGACTACAACACAATCCTTGTGGAGACAAGTATGCCCTCAAACTGAGGGCATGCTTCATCATGCTGTGCAGCACTCAAATGTGCTAAGTGAGATAATTTCTGGACAGATGTGAATATCAAACCTGAATAACCATGAGGGGAGGGGGGGAGGAGGGAAAGGAAGGGGGGGGGAGGGAGGGAAAGGAGGGGGGGGGGGAGGGAGGGAAAGGAGGGGGGGGGGGAGGGAGGGAAAGGAGGGGGGGGGGAGGGAGGGAAAGGAGGGGGGGGGGAGGGAGGGAAAGGAGGGGGGGGGAGGGAGGGAAAGGAGGGGGGGGGAGGGAGGGAAAGGAGGGGGGGGGAGGGAGGGAAAGGAGGGGGGGGGAGGGAGGGAAAGGAGGGGGGGGGAGGGAGGGAAAGGAGGGGGGGGGGAGGGAGGGAAAGGAGGGGGGGGGAGGGAGGGAAAGGAGGGGGGGGGAGGGAGGGAAAGGAGGGGGGGGGAGGGAGGGAAAGGAGGGGGGGGGGAGGGAGGGAAAGGAGGGGGGGGGAGGGAGGGAAAGGAGGGGGGGGGAGGGAGGGAAAGGAGGGGGGGGGAGGGAGGGAAAGGAGGGGGGGGGAGGGAGGGAAAGGAGGGGGGGGGAGGGAGGGAAAGGAGGGGGGGGGAGGGAGGGAAAGGAGGGGGGGGGAGGGAGGGAAAGGAGGGGGGGGGGAGGGAGGGAAAGGAGGGGGGGGGAGGGAGGGAAAGGAGGGGGGGGGAGGGAGGGAAAGGAGGGGGGGGGAGGGAGGGAAAGGAGGGGGGGGGAGGGAGGGAAAGGAGGGGGGGGGAGGGAGGGAAAGGAGGGGGGGGGAGGGAGGGAAAGGAGGGGGGGGGAGGGAGGGAAAGGAGGGGGGGGGGAGGGAGGGAAAGGAGGGGGGGGGGAGGGAGGGAAAGGAGGGGGGGGAGGGAGGGAAAGGAGGGGGGGGGGAGGGAGGGAAAGGAGGGGGGGGGAGGGAGGGAAAGGGGGGGGGGGAGGGAGGGAAAGGAGGGGGGGGGGAGGGAGGGAAAGGAGGGGGGGGGAGGGAGGGAAAGGAGGGGGGGGAGGGAGGGAAAGGAGGGGGGGGAGGGAGGGAAAGGAGGGGGGGGGAGGGAGGGAAAGGAGGGGGGGGGAGGGAGGGAAAGGAGGGGGGGGGAGGGAGGGAAAGGAGGGGGGGGGAGGGAGGGAAAGGAGGGGGGGGGAGGGAGGGAAAGGAGGGGGGGGAGGGAGGGAAAGGAGGGGGGGGGAGGGAGGGAAAGGAGGGGGGGGGAGGGAGGGAAAGGAGGGGGGGGGAGGGAGGGAAAGGAGGGGGGGGGAGGGAGGGAAAGGAGGGGGGGGGAGGGAGGGAAAGGAGGGGGGGGGAGGGAGGGAAAGGAGGGGGGGGGAGGGAGGGAAAGGAGGGGGGGGGAGGGAGGGAAAGGAGGGGGGGGGAGGGAGGGAAAGGAGGGGGGGGGAGGGAGGGAAAGGAGGGGGGGGGGAGGGAGGGAAAGGAGGGGGGGGGGAGGGAGGAAAGGAGGGGGGGGGGAGGGAGGGAAAGGAGGGGGGGGGGAGGGAGGGAAAGGAGGGGGGGGGGAGGGAGGGAAAGGAGGGGGGGGGGAGGGAGGGAAAGGAGGGGGGGGGGAGGGAGGGAAAGGAGGGGGGGGGGAGGGAGGGAAAGGAGGGGGGGGGGAGGGAGGGAAAGGAGGGGGGGGGAGGGAGGGAAAGGAGGGGGGGGGGGAGGGAGGGAAAGGAGGGGGGGGGGGGAGGGAGGGAAAGGAGGGGGGGGGAGGGAGGGAAAGGAGGGGGGGGGAGGGAGGGAAAGGAGGGGGGGGGAGGGAGGGAAAGGAGGGGGGGAGGGAGGGAAAGGAGGGGGGGAGGGAGGGAAAGGAGGGGGGGAGGGAGGGAAAGGAGGGGGGGGGAGGGAGGGAAAGGAGGGGGGGGGAGGGAGGGAAAGGAGGGGGGGGAGGGAGGGAAAGGAGGGGGAGGGAGGGAAAGGAGGGGGGGGGAGGGAGGGAAAGGAGGGGGGGGGAGGGAGGGAAAGGAGGGGGGGGGAGGGAGGGAAAGGAGGGGGGGGGAGGGAGGGAAAGGAGGGGGGGGGAGGGAGGGAAAGGAGGGGGGGGGGAGGGAAGGGAGGGGGGGGGAGGGGGGGGAGGGGGGGAGGGGAGGGGAGGGGGGGAGGGGAGGGGAGGGGGGGAGGGGGGGGAGGGGGGGGAGGGGAGGGGAGGGGGGGAGGGGAGGGGGGGAGGGGAGGGGGGGAGGGGAGGGGGGGAGGGGAGGGGGGGGGAGGGGGGGAGGGTGGGAGGGGGAGGGAGGGGGGAGGGAGGGAGGGGGAGGGAGGGGGGGAGGGAGGGGGAGGGAGGGGGGGAGGGAGGGGGAGGGAGGGGGAGGGAGGGGGGGAGGGAGGGGGAGGGAGGGGGGGAGGGAGGGGGGGAGGGAGGGGGGGAGGGAGGGAGGGGGAGGGAGGGGGGGGAGGGAGGGAGGGGGGGGGAGGGAGGGGGGGGGAGGGAGGGGGGGGGAGGGAGGGAGGGAGGGGGGAGGGGGGGGGGAGGGGGGGGAGGGAGGGGGGGAGGGAGGGGAGAGGGGGAGGGGGGAGGGGAGGGGGAGGGAGGGGGGGAGGGGGAGGGAGGGGGGAGGGGGGAGGGGGAGGGGGGAGGGGGAGGGGGGAGGGGGGAGGGGGAGGGGAGGGGGAGGGGAGGGGGAGGGGAGGGGGGAGGGGAGGGGGAGGGGGGAGGGGAGGGGGAGGGGGGAGGGAGGGGGAGGGGGGGAAGGGGGAGGGGGGGAGGGAGGGGGGGGAAGGGGGAGGGGGGAGGGAGGGGGGGGAAGGGGAAGGGGGAGGGGAGGGGGGGGAGGGGAGGGGGGGAAGGGGAGGGGAGGGGGGGAAGGGGAGGGGGGGAAGGGGAGGGGGAGGGGAGGGGGAGGGAGGGGAGAGGGGGAGGGGAGGGGGAGGGAGGGGGGAGGGGGAGGGAGGGGGAGGGAGGGGGAGGGAGGGGGAGGGAGGGAGGGAGGGAGGGGGAGGGAGGGAGGGAGGGAGGAGGGAGGGAGGGAGGGGGAGGGAGGAGGGAGGGAGGGAGGGGGAGGGAGGGGGGAGGGAGGGAGGGAGGGGGAGGGAGGGGGGAGGGAGGGAGGGAGGGGGAGGGAGGGGGAGGGAGGGGGGAGGGAGGGGGGGGAGGGGGAGGGAGGGGAGGGAGGGAGGGGGAGGGAGGGGGGGAGGGTGGGGGGGGAGGGAGGGGGGGGGGGGGGGGAGGGAGGGGGGGGGAGGGAGGGGGGGAGGGAGGGGGGGAGGGAGGGAGGGGGGGAGGGGGGGGGAGGGAGGGGGGGGAGGGAGGGGGGGGAGGGAGGGGGGAGGGGCTGTGACGTGACGCCGACCTCCGAGCCCGATGATGCCCAAGCGCGCTCCCGCCCAGCCTCAGCCCCCGGCCTTACCCGTCGCCTCGTCCTTGCTCCGCTCGGCGGGTCCCGGCGGCTGCGGACCGACCGGAGGCTCCGCGGCGCCGCCGGGACCGAAAGGGACCGCGACGGGAAACCCCTGCAGCGCCGCCATCTTCCCCTTCCCTCCCTTCTCCCGGCGCGGATTGTGACCTCACTACCGGCGCACCGAATACTCGTCAAGGGACTACTGGGACCTCTAGCGGTAGAGGGTGCGAACTGCACCAAGAGCACAGGCAGTGGGCTGGGGAGGAGATAATGTCCTTTGGCTAAAATTATGGAACTTTTTTCTGATATAATAATAAACTCACCTGTGTTCTTGGCAATATCAGTCCTCTTCATTGAAGTATGGTTCCATGGGCGCCAGGAGCTCAATAAAAATGGGGAAATTTGTATCAATATCACAAATATATCAATGCAAGTTCATCAAGGTGTAGTTTCTGTTGCAATACAAGTAACACAGCAGCTAAATTGGCACCAGATAATTTGCTTAAGGGCTAAACATCTCCCTTTCCCTTTTCCAAATAGCACCGTGGACTCGTTCCTATCAACAATTGGATTATTCATTCACTGTTCATTGAGTTATACAGCATGGAAACAGGCCCTTTGGCCCAAATCATCCACACCGTCCATTCGGAGTGGATGTCAATGTGGAACCATCAGTCTTAAAGGGCGAGAGTTCTCTCTACTGAATCATGGGCGAATGAAAATCAAAAATTGCAGTTATAGAGTCATAGGAAGCAGGCTCTTCGACCTAACATGTCCATTATGACCAAGGTGCCTTCCTAAGCTAGTCCCATTTGCCTGCATTTGGCTCATATCCCTCTAAACCTTTCCGACCACATACCGATCCACGGACACGAAAATTGGTGGGAGTTGTGGATAGTGAGGGAGTTTGTTAAAGGATACAGCAGGATATAGATCAGAATCAAGTTTATTATCACTGACATATGCACTGAAATTTATTGTTTTTGCGGGAGCAGGACCAGTGCAAGACATAAAGTCATAAAAACTACTGTAAGTAACAAAAATAAATAAATCATGCAAAAGAGGAATAACAAGGTAGTATTCATGGGTTCATGGACCATTCAGAAATCTGATGGATCAATTGGAAATATGACCAGAGAAATGGCAGATGGAGTTTAATTGGACAAGTCTGGATCTAAGTCTAAAGGACTGCATGCCTAGTAGAACAGAGGTCCTTCAGTCCTGCTGTGTATTACACAAAGGTTTTGCATTCTAACATCTGGAGTGGATTTCAATGTGGAACGGTCAGTCTTAAAGATCAAGAGTGCTATCCACTGAATTGTACGTGAATGAAAATCAAAAACTGCAGTTGTATAGTCATAGAGTAATGCAGCACAGAAGCAGGCTTTTCTACCCAACATGTCCATGATGAACAAGGTGCCTACCTGAGCTAGTCCCATTTGCCTGCATTTGGCCCGTATCACTCTAAAGCTTTCCTATCCATATACTTATCCAAATGTCATTTAAATGTCATTATTTTACCTGCCTCGACTACTTTCTCTGGCAGCTGGTTCCATATATGCACCACTTTCTGCGTGAAGAAGTTGCCCCTCAGGTCCCGTTTAAATCTTTCTCTTCTCACCTTGAGCCTTTTCCATCTAGTGCTTGGTTCCCTTTCCCTGGGTGCGCACTCACCCTACCTATGCCCACCATGATTTTATACACCTCTATAAGGTCACCCGTCAATCTCCTACGTTCCAAGGAATAAAGTCCTAGCCTGCCCAACCCCTCTCTTGAGTCCTGGCAACGTTCTCGTAAATCTTCCTTGCACTCTTTCTTGTTAGAAAAGAGTGACCAAAACTGTACACAACACTCCAAGTGCGACCTCACCAACAACTTGTACAGCTACAACATAATGGCCCAACTCTTATACCCAAGGCCCTGACTGGTGAAAATATGAAATGAAAACAGAAACTGCTGGAAACACTCAGCAGGGCATGCGACATGTGCGGAAAGGGAAACGGAGTTAACGTTTCAGGTCAGTGACCCTCTCAGAACGGGGGAAGACAGGTGATAACCAGAGTAAGACTTAATTAGCCATGTGGTTTTGCCACAGCATTGTACTGAATTGTCAGCCTGAATTAACTTGACAAGACTGCTACTGCCACCTGAGTCAAGGCTAGAAATATGCTGTACAAATAACAATTCTAATGCATTCACGCAGAGAGAGTATTGGCAGCTTTTTAACAGCGGAATGGCACCAAGTTAAAGCCAAGCCAAACGTGCATACACATGACTAGATTGTTCGATAAATGTGTTCCAAGCCACTATGCTAAACTGGGCTTAATAGCGGGGGTGGAGTCAACAGTGGGAGAAGGTAGGATCTTGGGGATGTACAAACAAAGAGAAAACAGACTTGAGTTTTTAATTTTAATGAAAATTTACAAACAACTGGCAGCCTAAACCGAAAAAGGGAAACTGGAAATACTCTGCAGGTCTGGCAGCATGCATGAATTGTGAATAGAGAAACAGAGTTAATGTTTTAGGTTGAAGACCCTGTCAGAACTTGAGATTTTTTAAAATTCACTCACGGGATGCTGATGTCACTGTCAAGGGCAGTAATTCTCTCACAGCTTTGCACTTGAGTGGTTAGTGGTTAGATGCCTTGAACAGATGTATTTCTTGAAGCAAGGATACTCCCATTACTGCTGTTGCAAAGAAGATGCAGAATTTTGAACCAGCAGCAATATATTTCCAAGCCAGCATGTTATATGACTGAGAGAAGCATATAAGTGCTGACTTTCCCACGCATCAACTAAAAAGCTTATGTCAGTAACTGCAACCATGAAACTACCGAATTGTTGTAACAACCCACTTGTCTCACTAATCTCCTTCAGGGAAGGGAATCTGCCCAGTTTACCAGTCTGCATTATTGATGACTCTAGACTCACCAATCTTGTTGACTCCGAACTGAACTCTGAAATGGGACGTCAATCCAGGAAGCAACAGCAGATGGAAATTGGATGTCAGCCTTAGCGGAGATGTTCATATCCATAGACTAACAAACTTTAAGAGCGTTGTGACAGTCAAAGGCTAATAAACTACTATTGATTACCAATGCCTCAATGACTTGGATCTCATTTCTCGAACAATTTTAAGTAATCAAATTAGTTCCTAAATTAATGACATGTTATTCCTTTTCACAGTGTATTATCATATCCCTGACAAATCATTCCGATCAAGAACAACACAGAAGGCACTGGAGGAACTCAGTGGGTCAGGCAGCATCTGTGGAGGGAAATGGAGAGTCGACATTTCAGGTCAAGACCCTTCATCTGTACTGGAAGAAAAGAGGGAGATTGCCAGTATAAAGAGGTGGAGGGAAGGAGTGGAGCAAGAGTTAGCGGGTGATAGGTTGGTCCAGGTGAGGGGGGGTGAAGGGCAGATAGGGTCGGGAGTGATGTCAGAAGCTTGGAGGTGATTGGTGGAAGTGACAAAGGGCCAGAAGATCATGGAATATGATAGGAGTGGATGGTGGAACATGGAATAAAGGGAGGGAGGTGAAACCAGTGGGAGGGGTGTGTGAGTGATGGGCAGACGGAGAGCGAGAGAGTGGGGGAGTAGCAAGAGAGAGGGTGATGGGGGCCAGTTGGATCGGAAGGGACAGAGGGGGAGCAGTTACCGGAAGTTTGAGAATTCCATGTTCATGCCGCCAGGAATATGAGGTGCTGTTCCTCTAATTTTCACTTGGCCAGGACCAGGCAGTGGAGGAGGCCGTGGACAGACATGTTGGTGTGGGAATGGGAAGTGGAATTGAAATGGCTGGCCAGGCGGACGGAGTGGAGGTGCTCCAGCGCCTTTCGTGTCACTCAAGATTCCAGCATCTGCGGCCTCTTGCGTCTTCATTCTGATGAAGAGTCCTCTGCTTGTCCTCACACAGAGACTGGAGGGTACGTGGAACGAGCTGCCAGAGGAAGTGGCAGAGGCGGGCACAATTATGATGCTTAAAGGCATTTGGACAACTACATGGATAGGAAAGGTTTAGAGGGATATGGGTCTAACACAGGCAACAGGGACTAGCTCGGATAGGCAACTTGATCAGCATGGACGTTGGGCCGAAGGGCCTGTTTCCGTGCTATATAGCTCTATGATTCTATGTTCCCGTTAACTCTGTTTGTCTCCATGGAGATGCTGCCTGGCCTGATGAGTATTTGCAGTATTTTCAGCTTTTATTTTGGATTTGCAGCAGCAGCAATTTTTTTGCTTTTGTATCCTGGCTGAAGTTACTTTAACTCCTTATCACCAGCATCTGCAGCTCTTTAAAGCCCCCTAATAATAACCACCTGGCATTTTCCATCAGTGAACTGGAGGTATGCCCAGGAGTTCATCTGGACTGTTCCCTAGCGGTGTCTTAGATAAGTCACAGACCAATTATTGACCTGACCAATTATTGATTGTGTTGCTCTAGATTCCAGCAGCTGCAGTCTCTTCTGTCTCAATTATTGATCTGAGTCCAACATCATGAAAAGGAATCCAACATGAAAATCCAACATCGGCCGAAGCATTGACTATAAGAGCTGGTACATCATGTTACAGTTGGACAAGACATTGGTTAGACCACACTTGTAGTATTGTGTGCAGTTCTGGCCACCACACTATAGGAAGGGTGTGATTAAACTGGAGAGGGTTCACAAAACATCCACAAGTATGTTACCTGGATTGGAGGGCTTCAGTTATCAGAACAGATTGGATAGGCTGGGATTGTTTTCCTTGGAGCAAAAAAGGCTGATAGGTAACACGATAGGAGTATATAAAATTATCAGAGGCATAGATAGTGTAGATAGACAGTCTGTTTCCCATAGTATGGGTATCTAAAACTAGAGGTCACAGGTTTAAGGTGAGAGGGAGGAGGTTTAAACAGGATCTGGGGGGACATTTTTCACACAGAGAGCAGTTGGTATCTGGAACGAGCTGCCAGAGGAGGCGGTGGAGGCAGGGTCAGTAATAACATTTAAGAAGCATCCAGGCAGGTACTTGAATTAGCACGGCACAGATGTGGAATTAATGCAGGCAAGTGGGATTAGTATAGATAGGCATGATGGTCAGCATAGACGTGGTGGGCCGAAGGGCCTACTTCTATGCTGTACAACTCAATGACTCTAATTTACAAATAACATGGGCCTGAGGCCCATCAAGCATTTGATAAATGATGTAAATTCTCTGAGAACAGCCCATAGACCAGAGAGTCCTCTGTTACGTAGCTGCTCAGGATGAACCTCAACAAAGACCCTTGCGTCTTTTTCTCTGAAGAACTCCCCAGCCTATTTCCATCTCCCAGCATTAAGTCTATAGTCCTGCAGATCACTGCTCTTCTGGTTCACATTTAAGCACTGTTTTAATGTGGTGGGGGAGGGGGTGGTGGTTCTGCCTCTACTACCCTTTCAGGCAGCAAGTTCTAGGCCACAACCACTACCTGGATGAAAAGTTGGTTCCTCATCTCCCCGCTCCTGGTGTGTCCAGTTCTGGTCGCCTCATTATAGGAAGGATGTGGAAGCGTTGGAAAGGGTGCAGAGGAGATTTACCAAGATGCTGCCTGGTTTAGAGAGTATGTATTATGAGGAGAGACTAAGGGAGCTAGGGCTTTATTCTTTGGAGAGAAGGAGGATGAGAGGAGACATGATAGAGGTGTACAAAATATTAAGAGGAATAGATAGAGTAGACAGCCAGCGCCTCTTTCCCAGGGGACCAATGCTCAATACAAGAGGACATGGCTTTAAAGTAGTGGGTTGGAAGTTCAAGGGAGATATCAGAGAGAGGTTTTTTACCCAGAGAGTGGTTGGGGCATGGGATGTGCTGCCTGGGGCAGTGGTGGAGGCAGCTACATTGGTCAAATTCAAGAGATAGTTAGATAGGCATATGGAGGAATTTAAAATAGAGGGATATGTGGGAGGAAGGGGTTAGATAGTCTTAGGCGAGGTTTAAAGGTCGGCACAACATTGTGGGCCGAAGGGCCTATGTTGTACTGTACTGTTCTATGATTCTATAAAAGTTTGAATGACTTATAAACTAAAGGCAGGCAGCCTCATTATAAAGAGAAATAAGAGACTGCAGTTGTTGGAATCTGGAGTGAAAAATAAACTGCCAGCATCTGTGGAGGCAAAAGGGATGATACTGGTACTTGATGGCCAGCATGGACATGATGGGCTGAAGGGCCTGTTTCTCTGCTGTACAACCCTATGATATGAAGAACTTTTATTTATATTGTGCTTTGCAGAATGTCAGAATATCCCAAAGTACTTTACAGCCAATGAGTGCTTCTGAAACATTGCAGTCCGTTTTATCTTTGTAAACCTGGTCACCACAAGCTCAGGCAAACAGTAATATGTTGATGACCTGATGATCTGTCTTTGTGAGGCTGATGCAGGGGTGATCATTGGCTAGAATGCAGGGGAGACAATCCCTGCTTTGTAAATGCAGAACAGTTAAGAAATAGAGAATTTTGTGGATCGTAGACAAAAAAAATTAAACAAACATAGTATTGAATGGGTAGTTGTACATGTAACCTGTTAAACACAGGACTAATAAATGTTCGGGTTTCTATTTAACCAGAGTATAATATCTGTGTTGGATGGGTTTGGGCAGGAGAGTGAACACGCTGGAGGCAGTTATAAGGCAGAGCAACCAGGTTTCCCACATTCCTGTAAGAAGTAAGTGGATCGTTCCTGCCTGCAGGCAGCCTGGTAGAAGATTCCTCAGAGGACTGCGACCATCGACAGCAGGTAGTTGTGGGGCGGTGAAGAGGGAGGTCTGGTTACTGGCGAAGTCGAGTTGGGGGGGTGTTTGAAATGCTGGTTGTGAGGAGCATTAGGGATGGAGGGTGGGAAGGACTGAGGAGAGGTGGTGGGGATTGAGTGTTTTCATTGGTTTCGTTGTTGGGCCTGGAAGAAATATTCCTGCTGTTCCCAATCGTGAAAACTCATCTCATGAATTCAGCTCTTATCTGGTTTCAAGAGCCAGGTTACTGAGAAACCAGCACACGAGAGTAACTGAGGGCAGGCAGCTCCATGGTGACTTTTGATCCAAAGCACTCATTGAGAATGTGGTTTGTGACCCCAATCTTGAGTTTCCTGCTTCGGGGTACAATTCTAATATCGTTGGGGAGGAGCGAGAGGCAATGGAATATCATAGACTTTGCACTGAAAGGAAGACAGAGATGTGAAGAAACAGGACGGTGTGAAGGGTGGTTTTGTTTCAGCATCTGGTCACTTTGTGAGTGACTGGGAAATTCATTGTACTTCACATGTTGGTGAAAGTAAGAGTTGCATTTTTATAGCATCTTTCACAACATTTGTATGTCTCAAATTGCCCTATGGAGATTTAAGAACTTTGGAAGTGCAGTCCGTGTTGTAAGCAGAGCACACAAGGTGCGCACATAGAGAAAAAAAATTCAAGCACAAACCCAAGACACGTTGTGACTTCTGTCAGAGGTGGGATGGGCTGAATAACTCCGAGGTGGGCAAACCGTGACATAGGGAGTATAACGGTTAGCGTAACGCTTTACAGCGCCAGCGACCTGGGTTCAATTCTGGTCACTGTCTGTAAGGAGTTTGTACATTCTCCCCGTGTCTGCTTGGGTTTCCTCCGGGTGCTCCAGTTTCCTCCCACATTCCAAAGACGTACAGGTTAGGAAGTTGTGGGCATGTATGCTGGCACCGGAAGCATGACGACACTACGCAAAATGTATATGTGACTAATAAAGAAATCTTATCTTATCAAGCTGTACATCCAGCCCATGATATTGGGTACAGACTGAGGAGTTGGCATGTTCTCTGCATGAATCTGTCTACTCCCACATCCCAAGCCTTGTCTGTTAGTTAATTGGCTTCTGTGGATTATTCCTTCGAGCTGATTAATGGCAAAAAAGAATCAAAGAAGTGCTGAATGGCATGTTTGAGGGAGAATAAGTAGATGGGGTACAGGGAAATAAGGAGAGGGGAATGGGATTGATGGGATTGTTCCCCTTGGAGCTGGCATGGACCTGATGGCACGAATAGCTTCCTTCTGTATGTAATAAGAATAAAATCTTGCACCAGGTTAGAATGGGGATTGAATGGGAAATGTAAACCGTGGGGAAGAAAGGCAATAAGGTAAATTATATTTCAGGGGAGCGTAGTGTTGCGATACATCAGAAGCTCAACACGAATACAGGATGTAGCAGCCCACTTGATAGGCAACCCATCCACAACCATTCACTCACTCCGCCACCAACACAGCAGCAGCAGTTTGTAGCATCTACAGCAACTCACCTAAGACAGCACCTTCCAAACCCATGACCTCTACCTGTTTGAAGGACAAGGGCAGCAAAAGCGTTCGGAACACCACCCCCTGGAAATTGCCCTCCAAGCCACACACCATCCGGACTTGGAAACATATCGCCGTTCCTTCACCGTTGTTAGGACAAGATCCCGGAACTCCCTCCCTAACATCATTGTGGGTATACCTACACCACAAGGACTTCAAGAAGGCAGCTCACCACTACCTTCTGAAGGGCAACCAGGATGGGCAATTAAATGCTGGCTCAGCCTGCGAAGCCCACATCTCAAATAGA
The DNA here is from genome assembly GCF_009764475.1 of Pristis pectinata. Classification (NCBI taxonomy): domain Eukaryota; kingdom Metazoa; phylum Chordata; class Chondrichthyes; order Rhinopristiformes; family Pristidae; genus Pristis; species Pristis pectinata. The sequence continues at coordinate 7,776,777 of NC_067429.1, forward strand.
AAAACGAAACACAGCTCCAGCCACCCAGTTTTGATCCTGATCTCGGTGGAGTTTCCATGTTCTTCCTGTGGGTGTTCCAGTTTCATCTGTTACGGACTTAGTGAAAGTCCCTTTAACATAGAGAGTGTGTGTGTATGTGTATGTGGGGCGTGCTTACGTCAATAGAAGATAAAGGACGTAATGACGTTGTTGAAGAGGTTAGAAGAAGAAGGAGAGAGAGAGAGAAGGGAGAGAGACACCAGCCTGCTTGTTTTCTCTATCGATGGATGAGAAACAATAACTGTGTTTGCCACTGAAATCCATGTATGGAAGTTGGAAGTAATCCGGTGGAGTTCACTTTGTTGCTGACCTGTAGAAGGAAACAGGTATTTGTGTGTGGACGACCACGGTTCGGATGCTTTTCGGGGTGAGGAAGTCACTACCGATTAAACACTGGAGTGTCGTTTGGGTTCCATCATGGAACATTTGGATTTCGTATGTACTCTCTCTATGTTTTTCTACATCTACATCTTATCTTCAGACAACGGTGGTTGTTGAAGAAGCCCTTGCTCATGTTTCACCTTATGGCTTGCGGAACTGAACTTTAAGAACCATTCCGGAACTGGGAGTTTTGGACTTTGTCACACACACACACGACGAGTTTAGTTTTGGGGTTAACGTTCGAGGTTTAACATTTTTGAATTCTAACATACTAACATTTTTTTTAACTTTTATTTTACGTATTATCATAAGTAGTGATTAATAAAATAGTTTTTAACACTGAATCATGCTCAGTGTGTTTCTTTTGTTGCTGGTTTGTGACACATCCCACATGCAGATAGGTTAATTAGCTGCTGTCATTCGCCCCCCTGTGTGGGTGGGTGGCAGGAGAATCAGGGGAACATGACGGGCTTGTGTAGGGGAAGAGTTTGCAGGGAAATGTGGGAGAATGGATTGATGGGATTGCTGTGAGAGCCGACATACATAGGATGGGCCAAATGGACCCCTTCTGTGTTCTAACTAAATACAATCCATTTCTATATACGGTCATTGTTTGTTAGACTTTTTCATTATTTCTTTACTTTGCAACATCCGTGATGATTAAACTGTGCGATTGTGAAAGAGGTTTCATGTAAGCTCTAGACCGAGGTCGGAGCCTGTGGTATTTGTTGTTCTGCATTCGCTGCAGCTGCAATGCTGAAGGTCCCTCCTGAAAAGCCCAAGGAACACTCAGCCCCTCCAGTACACCAGCCTGCCTGATAGAGGAGGTAAGTATCTTTCAATCTTTTGTTGATCTACAGTGGATTTAATATTTTCTTCATAACAATTATCATTGCATGAATGGGGCAATAAGAGCAAAATTATGTGATAACATTAAAAAATCTGTTTGCTGTAATCTTCCACCAGTGACTCATTCAATGAACAGAGGCTTCCTTTTCATTTCTTCTGCATTCATGACCTGGTGTACAACTCCCTTACAAAGATATGATCTTCAAGCCAAAATATTTCCTCACTACTCTGATGCAGGGTTAGACCAAAAATGTCAACTGTTCCTTTCCTCCCACAGATGCTGCTCGACCTGCTGAGTTCTTCCAGCAGATTGTCTGTTGCTTATAATATTTGTTTGTGGAAAGGTGATCAATTCAACATTAGCTCCATTTCTCTCTTCAAAGATGCTTTCTGACTTGCTGAGTATTTCCATCAGTAATTTTACACCTCATGTTTATTGATTTTTAGAATCATGTTTCAAAGCACAACCAAGAAAATTGTGAAAGAGATTGACCCCTATGGCTCCACACTGATCCCTTTGGCAAGCCCATATCATTCTCAACACTGCAAGCCTCTTCATCTCCTCATCAAAAAGAAGAAATCTTTATTTTCCAGACAAGACAGATATGTTCCAACATCCTTCAAACTGACTGACATACTGATGGACGGCCAAGATTTAGATTTTGGTAATATTCGCCATTTCTTTCTATTTTCCTGAAGATTTTCCAGTCTAGTTTGCACATGTTAAGTTGGTTACAGATGTGAAGCAATATTGTAACTGGGAGATGGCTGCTTAATGGTTGTTACCCAGGATAACGTCCATTTTCCAGAGTCACACTGTGACAACTGGACAATTTAAATTCAAGCAATTAAATTTAGTCAGAATAAAAAGCTGCCGTCAGTACGTGTCCAAGAAATTACAGGTTGTTATAAAAGCACGTATTTATAGATAGATAGTGAGAGAGTAAACAAAAGGGAGCAAGAGTGCAGTAATAGCCTGCAACTTGCAGTTAACAGTGAAAGGGTAGTAGTCACCATTGATCCTGAAGAAAGCTTCTCACCAAAATGTAGGGGCTGTGTGGGTTTGTATGCCCGTCCAGACACAATTTACAGTGTGCGCCATCTGTAAGGAACTGTGGCATCAGGAACTGTCACCTTCCTGAAATCTGGACAATCGATTATGGTGAAGAGTTCTCCAGCAAACGGCAACAAACCAGAAAGTAAAAATCAATTACTTTTTAACAACGTTTTACAGAAAGCAAAGATTCACGCACTCAAATGGGATTGAACAGTTTTATTACTTATAGACAATGAAGCTTTCAGGTGATGTTATGAGAAAATGAGACTCTAGATATATTTTATATATTATATCCCATAAAATGTTCAGGGCCAGACAGCTTATTCTCTTGTATTTAAGAAGATCACAACAATGCTCCCTGTGGAAGTGTCCGATATCACTGACAGCAACTTCCTGTGTGGTTAACCGAAGTTGTTATCAGTTTATGGTTAATAAACACTAATTATTTCTCTGATGTTATAATAGGATATAACAAGCAAAACCTTACAAAGGATTTACTTTCTTTTTCTAGGATTGAGCAGCTCAAGCTTTGCCTGCTACTCTGAGGAGTTTAGCAGCTCTGCCAGTGGGGAAGTCAATGTGGATGCTGGTAACATTGAATCAGGAGCGCATGCATCGGGAAGTGCATCAAGATCCATGTCTGCTGTGGAAATGAAGAAACAAATAATATCTGAAAACATATTACTGGATGTTATTGGAAACAGGTAATCATACCTCACCCAAACTAGGTTACCAACCCAAAGTAAGTTGACTAACACAGACAATGTGTACTTTTTAATGTGTGGGTCAGTGGAGAATACAGCTGGCTTGCCATCGGCACAAACTTCAGGGCTTTATTTACAACTAAATTATGTCTGCACCAGATTTAAAATACACTTGGATTATTACACAGAATGATTCCAGTTATTAATTTTTGATAAAAACTCTGATGAGATTCATGTGTAAGGTGCAGGGTGAATTGCATAAACTGTTGTCTAATTTCCCCATCATCTCCTCCTTTGTCAATCGGTCTTTCATAAATGATAAGCACTATTTTTCTTTGTTTTATCTTTTCAGGAAGGTGAACAGAGAACACAACTTTATGAAGCAACTGATGGACAATATTGTTTATATAGTATCAGGCGTGATAGAGACAGAAAAACCATGTACTGTAAATAGGACATCTAAGGCAGAATCAGGAGTAAAAATACTAACGAAGCTTCTGAAGGGGAGTACAACTTTTTCAATTCATTATCCTTAAACATTGAAACAGAGAAAATAAAATCCAAGTAAACGAATAGATCCTTAGAAACATGGATTGCTTTTTTGCTAGCAGTTTCACATTTTTCAGGATAAGTTTCGGTATGTTTGGGGCTCACATGCAGATGTGGGACTCCTGAACTTACTGGCTGAACTACACAGGTCATGTCCTGCCTGTGTTCTGCATGGAATCCCCATGAAACCCTGTAGCAGATCAGGAGCTGGCTGAGATACCTCAGCACTTATCCTGGGTGATGTGCTGATGAAGTAGTATTTAATGCTATCTCACAGTTGCAGAGATCCAGGTTTGATCCAGATTATTTGACTTCTCAATCCCTTAATAGAAAAAAGAATCAAACAGAAGTCGATGGGACCATCTGAGAGAATAAGTTGAAAGGGTGCAGGGAAATCAGGAAAGGGGAAAAGGGACAAATGGGATTGGTCTCCTGGGAGCTGTCATAAACCCGATGGAACAAATGGCCTCTTCTATGTCCTTATAAGGATGAGGTAAGATCTTGTGCCAAGTTAGAATGGAGATTGAATGGGAAAAGTAAAGCTGTGGGGAAAAAGGAAAGAAAATAATAATTTATATTTCTTGGATTATAGGCATTTTTCTGTCTTCAGTTGTTTAAATGTGTTTTATGTAATTTTATTTGTTTTCACAGTAGTTAATACTGCTTAATTTTTAAATTATTTATTTCACATCTAACAGTTTCATAAAAGGAAAGTTATCGATCGGCCTTTGGTGATTGTTGGTTTTTGAGAGATTTGTGAGCGGGGTTTATTCTGGCCAAAGGCTGAAGGCTTTCTCTGCATCTGTTGTCTTCTAACCATTTGCAATTGGGTTTATCTGGTAAATCGTTCAATAATTTGATGCATTTGGAGTCTATTGCTTCGATAATTGTTTTTCAAATCACTTTTTTGTTTTCCCATCAAAACTTTTCTGATGAAAAGTCATTGACCTGAAACCTTGACTCTATTTCTCTCTCCACAGATGCTGCCTGACCTCATGAGTATTTCCAGCATTCCCTCCTTTTGCTTCAGATTTCTAATCCCTGTTTCCCCTTTTTGATCCTATTTTGGTTTCTGTCAGGCATAATAGGTGGCAAGCGTGGTAGTGTAGCGATTAGCGTAATGCTATTACAACGCCAGCGACCTGGGTTCAACTCCAGCCGCTGTCTGTAAGGAGTTTGTACGTTCTCCCCGTGTCTGCGTGGGTTTCCTCCGGGTGCTCCGGTTTCTTCCCACATTCCAAAGACGTACGAGTTAGGAAGTTGAAGACACGCTACGTTGGCACCGGAAACGTAGCAACACTTGCGGGCTGCCCCCAGAACACTCTATGTGAAAAGAAGCATTTCACAGTGTATTTCAATGTACATGTGACTAATAAAGATATCTTGTCTTATCTTACCTTAATATCAGTGAAAGGTGTTGTAACGCTTTTTTAAATTTTCTCTTCAACTTTCTTCACCTTTTATTCCTCTAGTTTGTTCGGCCTATTTCAGTTTTGATTAAAATTGTCTTAATTTCTCAGCATTATTCCAGTCAGGTTTTTGTCCAGTAAATCCTTGACTTTCCTGCAAATTTAGTTTTCGTAGGATTAACTTTCACAGTTAAATATTGTACCTTTCTTTGTTGCCTTAGGTTGAAAGTGGACTCAGTGCAAGTAGGGAGAAGAAGTTAACCTTTCCGGCTGGAACAACAATTGCGTACAAGGTCTCTGAACTAATGATTACTTTGAATGACACCCTGGGTATGTAAGAGGATAATATCAAAATAAGAAGTGATAATTGGAATATCAGATTGACTGATAAACTGTTGAAATTTTTTCAGTGGTTTGGCTCATAGAACATGAAACTATCCAAATACGTGACACTATTTTTCTGTTTTTTTAGAATTAAATTTCGGTGTGATGCTGCGCAATGCACTGTCTGGTAAGTTGCTCAACTTTTTCTGATTTTATTTTAGTTTGAAAAGTTCACTCATCTAAACACTCACATAGTCGTGACTGCAAGGAGTTGAACAGGACTTTTGGGGAAGTTTGTGTGCTGTCTACAGACTCTCTGTCTTACAGCACATGGTAAGCCCCTGCCCACTGTTATATTTTACCTCTATGTGTTCTGAAAATGTTAATGTTAACACAAATTGTGAGAATGTTGGTACGTGATTTGGTCCAGGATTTTCAACATGAAGACATTTCTCTATAGCATCACAGGAAGGATAAGCATCATGCAGAAAGGTACAAATACTGAGGAATCTGTATGCAGAGGAACACCAGCACTAGAAGTGGGGGTCATCCATTCAGCCCCCATTGATGAACGAGTTCTGATAAAGGGTCTTGGACCTGAAACGTTAACTCTGTTTCTCTTTCCACAGATGCTGCCTGACCTGCTGAGTGTTTTCAGCAATTTTTGTTTCCCTTCAGCCCTGGTGCTCTCTCCACCATTCAAAAAGATCACAACTGCTCCTTCGTTCAGCACCACTTTCCTGCTCCATATCCCTTAATTCCCTTGATAGCCAAAAAATCAATCAATGTCTCTCATGCATAAGGTGGTCATCATCCTCCAAGGCAGCCAACATAGAGTATCAAGGCGTTTAGTCTAATAAGACATCTTGGTGAAGGAGTTGAAGCAGCTGAAGCAAATGCTGGGGGAGTGAGGAGCAGCTTCATTCACTTTACAATATTTTTATTAATTTCGCAAAGAAAATACAGAGTACATGAATCAAAAATACTAGTAAATACATTGTGTTAAATCATACTTGAAATGACAATACTCTATACCAATAACCACACATAATAATTAATTAATTATGAATAAATTGGAATAATTTTATTATAAAAAAAATCTAAACCCACTACCAAGACCGAAGCTGTTTAATAAAGAAAAAGGACAAGGAAAAACCCTTGACACATGTCGATATCAGCCAATATCTGTATTTTAGCCACCAAATCAAAAGTTTTGAAAAGAATTCAAAAAAGATCCCCACCGCGCTTGAAAGTCTAAGTTAGATTCAGAAATTGAAGAGCGGATCTTCTCTAAATTTAGGTATGACATCACATCCCGTAACCATTGAGCATGAGTAGGCGGAGTGACTTCCTTCCATTTTAGCAACACAGCCCTCCTGGCTGTAAGAGAAATAAAAGCCAGTACGTGTAAATCAGAAGCCTCCAAAGTTATATCATTTTCTCCAACAATCCCAAATAATGCAGCCAAAGGATTAAGTTTAAAAATTATTTTGAAGAGTACAGAAAAAGTTTGAAACAACTCTGTCCAATATTTTTTAAAACTCTGACATGTCCAAAACATGTGAATTAAAGAAGGTTCTTCATTATTGCTTTTATCACAATAAGGAGATACATCCAACTAAAAATGAGATAGCTTGTCTTTAGGCAAGTGAGCTCTCTGGACCACTTTAAACTGAAGGAGAGAGTAACGGGTGCATGATGATGAAGTATTGACCAATTTAAAGATTTCATTCCAAGTATCCTCAGAAATTGAAATCTGCAAGTCTTGTTCCCAAGCGTTTTTAATTTTATCTAAAGGAGCCTTACTCATCCCTAATAACCTGTCATAAATATTAGATATTGAGCCATCATCAAAAGGCTTCAAATTAAAAATTACATCTGGTAAGTTCTTATCAGGACTCATAGGAAAAGAGTGTAATTGAGATCGGAGAAAGTCTCTAATTTGTAAATATCGGAAGAAATGAGTTTTGGGTAAATTATATTTGGTTGACAATTGTAGAAATGAAGAAAGATTTCCTCCAACAAACAGATCCTGAAAACATGTACCCAATTTGTCCCACTCTTTAAACTACATCAGTCATGGAAGGTTTAAAAAATACAATTAGAAAAAATGGGACTAGACATTGAAAATCTCGATAAGCCAAAATATTTTCTAAATTGTAACCAATCCTCAAAGCATGTTTAACTACTAAATTATCAGTTAGTTTATTTAATGATAAAGGAAGTGAAGAACCAAGCAGAGAAATAGTAGAAATTTTTTTTAACAGAGTTAGCTTCCAAAGGAACCCATTCTGGACAATCCTCATGATTAATGTAGTGTAACCGAAACATAAGATTTCATATATTGACTGCCCAGTAATAAAACCTAAAATTAGATAAGGCTAAACCCCCGTTATTTTTAGCCTTCTGAAGATGAGCTTTATTTAATCTAGGATGTTTGTTTTTCCGTATGTAAGAAGATATTATTGAATCAAGAGAATCAAAAAAGGACTTAGGAATAAAAACAGGTAAAGCCTGAAATAGGTATATAAATTTAGGTAGAATATTCATTTTAACAGAATTAACTTGGCCAATCAATGATATAAAGAGAGGTGACCAACTTGATAAAACCCTTTTCACATAATACAGTAAGGTAAGAAAATTTTCTTCAAATAAATGTTTAGTAATTGTTACACCTAAATAGGTAAAATGATTTCTTACAATTTTAAAAGGAGTTAATATGAAGTGATATCAGATTATTTAAAGGAAAAAGTTCACTCTTATGTAAATTCAATTTGTATCCTGAAAACTGACTAAAACAGGAAAGTAGAGGAAGCACAGGAAGTAACGAGGTCTCAACATTAGCAATAAAAAGTAATAAACGAGTATAACGAGACTTTATGGGTAATACCTCTTCTAGAGATACCAACAATATCTCTAGATTCTCGAAAAGAAATGGCCAAGGGTTCTAAAGCCAAATCAAAGAGCAAAGGTCTCAAAGGGCATCCCTGTCTGGTCCCCTTTTGAAGTTTAAAAGGCTTGGAATTTTGAAAGTTCGTAAGAATTCATTCACTTTCAACACAAATTCATTAATGATTCTGCATGTCACCTTGGGTTGGTGTTTCAATTGACTTGTCTGTCCTTCACACCTCAACTGTGATGACACCAAAAATTTCTCACTGTGTCCAGTTTGAAACCTCAGAGTTCCCATGGGATGTGCATCCTGGAAATAAGATTACTGGTGTTCTTAAAAATCTGCATGTGATCCCATTCCCTTAGCTTGGGAGAAAGTTAGACGTAATGATTGGGGATAGGTCCAGCATATTGCAGTGGAGTGAAGCAGGGTGGTGCAAATAACACCCAGATGTTGCTTTTGTTTTATCTTCTAAAAGATTAGTGGAGTTGTAGATGATGTAGAAGATTGCAAAAAGTACAGTGGAATATAGATCAGCTGCAGATATGGGCGGAGAAATGGCAGATGGAGTTTAATCCAGGCAAGTGTGAGGTGTTGCACTTTGGGAGATCAAATATAAAGGGAAAGTACACAGCTAATGGCAGGATCCTTAACAGCGTTGACGTACAGAGAGATCTTGGGGTCCAAGTCCTTAGCTCCCTGAAAATGGTCACACAAGTTGAAAGGGTGGTAAAGAAGCTGTAAATCACTCTTGCCTTTATTAGCCGAGGGACTGAGTTATTTTGATTCATAACTGACTCAGGAGGTTATTTTGCAGCTTTATAAAACTCAGGTTAGGCCGCATCTGGAATATTGCGGCTGAATAATAATTCAGATTAATAATAATAATAATTCTGAATTATAAAAAATAAAATCTGAAAATAATTCAATTTGGTCAGCTTATTATCGCAAGGATGTGGAGGCTTTGGAGAGGGTGCAGAAGAGGTTTGCCAGGATGCTGCCTGGATTGGAGAGCATGTGCTATCAGGAGAAGTTGGACAAACTAGGGTTGATTTCTCTAGAGCGTTGGAGGCTGAGGGAAGACCTGAGAGAAGTTTATAAGATTATGAGAGGCAGGGATAGAAAAGACAGCAGGTATCTTTTTCCCAGGGTTGAAATGTCAAATACAATAGGGCATTCATTTAAGATGAGAGGGGGAAAGTTCAAAGAAGATGTGTGAGCGAGTTTTTTTACACAGAGTGGTGGGTGCCTGGAATGCGCTGCCAGGAGTGGTGGTGGAGTCAGATTCAATACAAGTGTTTAAGAGGCTCTTAGACAGGCACATGAATATGCAGAGAATGGAGCGATTAGTTTAATTAAGCATCATTAGCTTAATAAGTCTGGCACAACATCGTGGGCCGAAGGGCCTGTTCCTGTGCTGCACTGTTCTATATATTTTTAATTAGCTTCATTTCTTATCAAAAATGGAATGGTGAGCTGTAGTTCACATAGGATCCAGAAGGGTGACCTTATGGAAGTTTATAAAGTTATGAGTCATAGAGAGGATCGATAGTGAGAATCTTTTTCCCATGGCAGGGGTGTCTAGAACTTGAGGGCACAATTTTAAGTTTTCATAACAGAGGGTGGTGGTTATCTGGAACGATCTGCCAGAGGAAGTGCTGGAGGCCGATACAGTAACAAAGTTTCAAAGGCATTTGGGCAGCTACTTGGATTGGAACAGCCTAGGTAAATGTGATTAACAGATAGGCATCACTGTTGGCATGGATGGGGTGGGCCTAGAGGGTTCTGTGCTGTGATTCTCTGATCTATGATCCTATGAAAAATCTCCATCCGTCATTTCCCATCCCTTTTGCTCTGAATATTAGGATTTTGGCATTAATTATTAGGAACAAAAATAAATTGCTTAAAATTGTATTAAAGGTTCTGCCTTTACCATCTCAGTTATAATCCTGTTTCATCAACAGGACTTTTTCACAACCAGAAAGAGACAATTGCTGCTTCAATTGGTGAGCTGAAGAAACTGTCTGCAGACAAGAGGCTGCTGCTCCTCAATGTGATCCTTGAAAATCTTTGCAACAACGAAAACCTTCCAGTTCTTGATGAAATGGTCTGTACCAAACATCTTCTCTCTTCATTACAGGGGACTTGGCTTTCAGCATGGAAACAAATACAAGATGTGACATAAAGTGAGGTGTCGAATCTTTACTGGATGTTTTGTATTGTTGCATAAAGTTAAAATCTACATCATTAGCTCCTAAAGCACTTCAGATCCCCAAGTGTGAGCAAGGCTACACCTGGAGATTATTTCCTAAAATATTTTCACACTCATGACCCAAGAAAGAAGAAGTTGCATGAAATTCACCCTGGGCAGGAGTGCAACTCTATTGTCCTGGCTGTGCATTGTACCAGACTTTCAAATCTTGGGAGTTAGTTGCAACGCCAGATGATTTTCTAGGCAACATTGTTTAATGATTCTTAAAATTTCAAGGAGCTGAGAAATAGGAGCAAAGCTTGTCAATAGAGCACCTTGATTTTTCTCTGCCATTGGTGATATTCTGCCTTGATTCCACTTTTCCTCCCAATCCCCACATTTCATGTGAAGAGTGATACGTTGACCCATTTGTGTGCTATACAGCCCTGTGCCTATTGGTCCGATCTGCATCGTCTCACCTCCACTGATAATCTCATCATCCCAGAAATCAAAATAGCAAACCTTTGTTGCATGCTCTCCATGTAAATAGATATAGAAAGGGCAGATAGCCACTGCATAAGGCAGTCTAAAACTAGAGGGCCGAGGTTTGTGGTGAGAGTGGAAAGATTTAGAAGGTATCTGAGGGGCAGGTTTTTCACCCAGAGGGTGGCGGGTTTATAGAACAAGCTGCCAGAAGAAATGTTGGAACAAGGTACAATTACAAATTTTAAAAGGCATTTGGACAGGTACTTGGATTGAAAGGTTTAGAGGGATGTGGGCCAAATGCAGAGAAGTGTAGATAGACATCTTGGTTGGTGTGTACGAGTTGGGCTGAATATTTCCATGCTGTACAACTCTATGAATCTACAAAATTTATCAATAATTTTTCTTCTGGCTTTCTGAGCACAGGGACGTTGGTACTGGGTAATCCTCCAACTTCAGCACTGCCTTTCAATGTTGAGAGACCTCAGAATGTACATTAAACATGTAATTGAGTAATACTTTTTCCATTGTGCCCACATTTCATCTTCTGAATCAATTTCAGAAGAAGCTCCTAATACCGATTGAGGTTTCCTTTTTCATTCACCTCACCTGGTGTTGCAGGAAAATCAAAGGACAATTCTGGGTAATTTTTTGTTGCATGTTTAGAGTTAGCAAGGCCAAGCTAATATCACACAGACCCCTTGCTGTTAACAGCTCAGAAGAGAACGCTAGATCCCTGCATTGAACATCTGAAATAGGAATATAATTTATCATCCTCTGTTGTAAAGAACAGAAAAGTTGATCAATGTTCAAATTTACTCCCCTCTCCTGACCCTGCCACATGTTCTCAGCTTGACCAGATGTGTGAAGGTCTGCAACCTGACCTCCAAGTGCTGGATCTGCTGGAGGAAAGTAGCAGAGTGTGTGTGGAGAAGATGCTGGACCTGTTGGGAATTAAGAAGGCTGATCCACCAGGGCAGCCCCTCACCTTGACTCAGGATCAGGAAAGGATCATCGAGGCAGTAAACATTCTCATCCAGTCACTCAATGGTAAGCTTTGAAGTCTATTTTAATCCCATTCAATAAAAGGACGAATCGCCAAATCAGACTCTGCCTTCTGCTGCCTCAGCCCTGAGCTGTGAAAGTCCCTCCTTAAACCCCTCACCCTCTACCTCACTAATCTCCCTCGAGGACTCTTTGAAGCCAAACCCTTCGACAAACATTTGTTCACTTCTCCCAACATTTCCTCATGGTCTAAATAGCAATTCATTTTGACAGCACTCCTGTAAAGTATTCTGGGACAATTTCCACATTAAGGTGCTATATAGATGCACATGGTCGTCACTATGAAATAGCTGACAGTTGCGTGGCCTGCAGCCAAGTGTGGATTGCAGATTTTCTGGCTGATGCAATGATTTGCACCATAACCAGAGGTGCGTTAGCCGAGATGAGCTAGTGCAACGTGCCAGAAAGAAGCATTCAGTACAGATGGGTAAAACAGTCCAACTTACTGGTGTTTGAATACATGCTCCAAATGATACTCTCTTTCTAAAGAGGACAATTCTTTGAATCCCACCTGAATGTTAGTAAGTTGGGGAAATGAAGGTAGCAGGGAGATTGGAGAACTGGCAGTGTGAACATGGAGGGTCCATTTCCAGTTAAGGACACATTACTGACTCAGGTGTTTCAGTTGTCCTGTGGAGCAGTGGTGTTGTGTCACGTTATAGAGCTAAACCTCAACGTGCAAGGTCAGAGAGGGACTTACACATTGTACCAGCAGATCTCTGCTTGACCAGAGCCTGGAGTGAATTACAACATGATTCACTGGAGGAAGATGGTAAACACTCATCGGCCTCTTGTGTAAGCCCAGGACAGTGACAAATCTGTTCCATGATGTGTTCACAGGATTAAGCAGACAGAGCCCGTACTCTGGAGTTTAGGGGAATGGGAGCCAATCTGTATGAAATAGACAAAGTTCTTTTGGGGCTTGACAGGACAGGTGCTCCCCTGACTCGAGTGTCCAAAACCCGGCTCAAAATAGAAGGTTGGTCTTTTAGAACAGATGACAAGAAATTTCTTTGCTCAGACAGTAGTGAATCTTTGCTTTGGAACGTTAAGACTGACTTTTGGTGAAAGAGGTTTGCGGTGAACATTTATTAAACACCAGCTCAACTTTAACTCGTGATTTGCCTCGGATATTGGTCACTGCACTTCAGGAAGGAAGTGAAAGCCTTATGGTGCTGAACAGACTCGGTAATAATCACGGATTGAAGGAATTATTCTCCTTGAAGCAAGAGGGAAACTCCGTTGTAGAACAGTGTGAATTATTCTGCTTCTCTTTCAGAAATGGAACCTGAAAATTTCGTCCTGTTGGCAACCAGTGTTAAGGCAAAGATCATCCCCAAACAGCTAGAGCTGGTAAGAATTAAAACCCATAAAGCAGGTAAAGAAGTAAAATTTCATGTAAGTAAAAGCCTCCTGGACAATTATAATTTAATGACTCTTTGATTATAATTGGTTCTCCAGGCGAAAATAATTGATGACAAATGGTCCCAGGGGCCTAGATTGCAAATTCAGCAGACGTGTGATATGGAGGATCCTGAGAAGACTCTGATCGCTCAGCTGACAGACGAGGAGTTTGAAATAACCCAGCAGATGTTGGAAGAATCTGGATTTCAAATGAATAGAGAAAACTCTTCAGTTTCACGCGTTGAGGGCCGTGAACACCGAGACGTACTTCCTCTCTTCACTACTCTGTGTGCTCTCAGTGCTTTATCTGCCTGAACAATTGTGACAAGATGCACACCCATTGTTCATGGTCCTTTCCCTCTGGAGCATGTACCCTCTTCCTTTCAGTTTACTGTGACCTTGACAGGAACATTCTCCCAAGGTCTCTCTTTGGGTATTGGAAATACAGTAAAACTCCGTTAATCCAGCACTCTCGGGAGTCTGGTGATGCTGGACTAACAGACTTTCTGGATTATCGGAAGTTATTCTATTAATATTCCACCACTTTTAATCCATTTTTAAAAATGATGTTATACAATAAGGTTTCAGTGAACTTGATAAGTTTCAAGGGAGCGCAGGAAGATCTGGTTTAGTACCAGATGAGTTCAAAGGAAGTGCAAGAACCAGAGACCAGTGTGTGTGGGGAATGGTTGAAACCGGAGTGCAGGAGGAGCACTGGAACTGGGGCCCCGGTGAGCTGACGGGGAGTGCAGGAGCCAGGGCTCCAGAGAGTGGAAATTTCAAACATCTCCTGGGGAGCCGGATGCTGAAGCAATAGGAATTCTGAATGGTCAGATCATGGATTATTGGAGTTTTACTGTATCATTTTCATTACAGAGGACATCTTTAATGTTCTATGTTTGCCTGTAGCATTGTAGAACTGGCAAGTGTGGATTTAACTTTCCTCTCTCCTCTCTTGCTGCTTGGGTGGTACCGTGGTATTGCAATGTATTACCTGTCACTGCTTTAATAAAGGGCTGGCATTTAATGTGATTTCATTGATCACTTTTCACAACCTCAGGACACCCCTGAGGAACCTGCAATGTTACAGTCAATGAAATTCTTTTTATTATATCCGTGGTCAAATTATTTCATATTCTGCTGGATTGAAAAAATGAACTAATAATGAAATACGTATATTGGTTGATAAGATTAAATAAATTGGTAAAAAATACTCAGTTGCTCCCAATTTGGAGCTTTATAAAAAGAGAATTGAACTTCAATTGCAACACAGTTTGTTATTAGCTTCCTCAATTGAAAATCAACTACACAAAACTAAGAGTCAGTTTTGTATATATGGTGATATTATCTGGTAAATTATTGGCCAACCAACTAAAAGCTGCTTCGGCTAAACGTCAGATTATTAAAGTTCATTAACGAGATGGTAATTTGACGGTTGACCATGACCAAATTAATAAATCTTTTCAAGAACTTTACACTTCTTTTTACCAATCAGAATTTCCTGAGGATCCCACCTTAATGTATGAATTTTTAAAGAAATTGAATATTCCGAAATTATCACTTAACGAACGTTCAACATTAGATGCAGACATTACGGAGAAAGAAATAAAGGAAGCAATCTCTTCGATGAATTCTGGTAAAGCAGCTGGTCTCGATGGGTGTACAGTAGAATTTTGTAAAATCTTTTCTGATCTTCTTTCTCCTTGCTTATGTAAAATTTTTAAAGATACCTTAGCTGTAGGTAAGTTACCACAATCTTTTTATTAAGCATCTATTTGCTTAATTCCTAGAAAAATAAGGATCCTACTGAATGTGCATCATACAGACCTATTTCCTTATTGAATGTGGACTCCAAATTTTTTTCCAAAATATTGGCTACTAGACTGGAAAATGTACTTCCACAAATTATTTCTGACAATCAGACAGGATTTATTAAAAATCGGTATTTGCATTTTAATATTAGGAGGTTAATGAATATCGCATATACCCCTTCATCTAAAACTCCAGAATGTGTTATCTCGCTTGATGCCGAGAAGATGTTTGATAGAGTCGAATGGGAATATTTATTTAGCACACTTGAGAAATTTAATTTTAGTCAAAATTTTATATCCACTATTAAATTGATATATCATACACCTTTGACTTCTGTACTTACTAATAACCAGAGATCCCCCTTTTTCAGGCTTTTTCAAGGTACTAGACAGGGCTGCCCTTTAAGTCCTTTACTATTTGATATCGCCTTGGAACCCTTGGCAATTGGTCTTCATGACTCTTCCAACATATCTGGCATTATTCATGGAGATGGGACGCATAAGGTATCACTATATGCAGATGACCTGTGATTTTATATCTCTAACCCTGAGAAATCCATTCTTGCAGTATTATCACTGCTTGCTCAGTTTAGAGGTTTTTCTGGCTATAAATTAAATCTTCATAAGAGTGAGCTCTTCCCATTAAATATGCAAGTTCCAATCTATAGACAATCACCATTCAGATTAGTGACTGATTATTTTACTTACTTGGGTGTTAAAATTACCAAGATCCCTCTGATCCTCCACACTGCTTAGAGTCCTACCATTAAGACTATATTCTGCCATCATATTTGACCTACCAAAATGAACCTCTTCAGACTTATCTGGGTTGAACTGCATCTGCCACTTCTCAGCCCAACTATGTCCCGCTGTAACCTCTGACAGCCCTCTATACTATCCACTACACATCCAACCTTTGTGTCATCCGCTAACTCACTAACCCATCCCTCTACTTCCTCATCCAGGTCGTTTATAAAAATCACAAAGAGTAAGGGTCCCAGGACAGATCCCTGAGGTACATCACTGGTCACCGACCTCCATGCAGAATATGACCCTTCAACAACCACTCTTTGCCTTCTGTGGGCCAGCCAGTTGTGAATCCACATTGCAATGTCCCCTTGGATCCCATGTCTCCTTGCTTTCTCAATAAGCCTTGCATGTGGTACCTTATCAAATGCCTTGCTGAAATCCATATACACTACATCTACTGTTCTCCCTTCATCGATGTGTTTAGTCACATCCTCAAAAAATTCAATCAGGCTCGTAAGGCAGGACTTGCCCTTGACAAAGCATCCTAATCCTCTATTAATCCTCTCCAAATGTTTATAAATCCTGCCTCTGAGGATCTTCTCCATCAGTTTACCAACGACTGAGGTAAGACTCACTGGTCTATAATTCTAGGGCTATCTCTACTCCCTTTCTTGAATAAGGGAACAACATCCGCAACCCTCCAATCTTCTGGGACCTCTCCCGTCTCCATCGATGATGCAAAGATCATCATCAGAGGCTCCACAATCTCCTCCCTCGCCTCCCACAGCAGCCTGAGGTACATCTCATCTGGTCCCAGCGACTGATCCAACTTGATGCTTTCCAAAATTTCTAGCACCTCCTCTTTCCTAATATCTACATGCTCAATCTTTTCAGCCTGCTGCAAGTCCTCACTATAATCACCCAGATCTTTATCCATAGTGAATACTGATGTAAAGTATTCATTAAGTACCTCCGCTATTTCTTCCAGATCCATACACACTTTCCCACCACTGCACTTATCACATCTTATCCTCTTGCTCTTCACATACTTGTAGGATGCCTTGGGGTTTTCCTTAATCCTGCCCGCCAAGGCCTTCTCACGTCCCCTTATAATTTCCTTCTTAAGCTCCTTCCTGTTAGCCTTATACTCTTCCAGATCTCTAACGTTACCTAGCTCTCTGTACTTTTTGTAAGCTTTAAGTAAGAAATATTTACAGAAATTAAAAAAGGATGGCGGTATGGCTTTGCCTAACTTTAGATTTTACTATTGGGCAATTAATATCCGATATTTAATCTTTTGGACACAAGATTTAGATATAATTCAATGTCCACGATGGGTGTATCTCGAGTGTGAGTCAGTACAAGGGTTTTCATTGGCTTCTATTTTAGGGGCTTTGCTCCCCTTTGCACCTACTAAATTGAATAAACAAATGATTAATCCAATAACAAAATGCACAATACGAATATGGTTTCAATTTCATAAATTTTTTGGATTGAATAAATTTATCTTATCAAGTCCTATTGTATTCAATTTTTTCTTTCAACCATCTAGAATTGACCTAGCTTTTCTTTTATGGAAAACAAGGGGAATAACATGCTTTCGTGATCTATTCATTGATAACTGTTTCTTGTCCTTTGAACAGTTGTCTAATAAATACAGTTTGCCTAGATCACATTTTTTTAAGATATTTACAGATTAGAAACTTTTTAAATGTTACTCTACCTACTTTTCTGATACCACATCAAATTGAAATTACAGAAAAAATTTTAGGTGTTAACCCTTATCAGAAGGGCTTGATAGCAATAATTTATGATCTGATTATGAAAATACGTTTAGGGATATCTGATAAAATTAAGAATGAATGGGAAAGAGAACTTCAGATACTTTTACCTATAGAGACATGGAAGAAAATTCTCCGATTAGTTACTACCTCTTCAATGTGTGCTAGACACTCTTTGATACAGTTTAAGGTGATTCATAGGTCCCATATGTCTAAGGATAAGTTAGCTCGTTTTTATAACCATATAAATCCTCTCTGTGATAGATGTAATTCTGAGGTGGCTTCCCTGACACATATGTTCTGGTCCTGCCCTCTTTTGGAAAATTATTGTAAAGACATCTTTGATATTATTTCAGTGGTATTGAGTATCGATTTACAACCTCATCCTATTACTGCAATTTTTGGGTTACCATTGATGGATTCTGGCCATTTATCTGCCTCAGCTTGTCGCATGATTGCATTTGTTACATTAATAGCCAGGAGATCCATTTTACTTAAACAGAAAGATCCTAACCTCCCTCCTACATTCCAATGGTTTTCCCAAACTATAACATGTTTAAACTTAGAAAAAATTAGGTGTGGTACTATTGAGCCTACGGTTAAATTTGAAGAAGCTTGGAGCCCACTTATTCAGCATTTTCATATAATGTAAGCTGACCTTTTCTGAATCCTTTTCAATAACTTTCTATTCAAATATAGAGGAGAGGAGTTAATGACATAATAATGCTTTTAACCGATGAAATACGACAGCCCAGCTTTTGTTTAGTTTTTGGTTAGATTTTGTTTATTATTACTATTTGGTTTGTTACAGTTCTTTTTTATTGGTTTGGGTTTTTTTTCATATAATCAAATTTCTTTTTAAATCTTTTTCATGCTCAATTATCAAGAGATTGGGATTACACATTTTATTCTGTGTAATCCCGATCTCTTGATAATTGAGCATGAAAAAGATTTAAAAAGAAATTTGATTGTAATTTGTGTATAATTACTACAGTTATGTTTATTAATTTGAAAGTTAATAAAAAGATTGGAAAAGAAAGAAGTTCTTTTCATGAATAGTTCCACTTCTAACGTAAGAAATGTGGCAGCCAATCTGCACCCAGCAAGATGCCACAAACAGCAAGGTGATAATGACCAGGTAATCTACTCTTTGCTGATGTTGCATGAAGGACGAATATGGATGAGGAGAACAATGTTTGCCCTGCTGTTTAGTGCAAGGATGCGCACAATAAAAACAACTTGCTTCGTTTAATAAAACACTCGGAGGCGCTTCACAGTGGCATCACCAAACAAACACTGATATTAAAGTAAAGGAGCTAGTTGGATTGGTCAGTTTGGTGAGTTACCTTTATTTACCCTTAAGAAGATGGTGTCGAACCACCTTCCTGAACTACCACCTGAAGTTCCTCTGGTGGAGTGTTTCCACGGTGAATTCGGGAATGATTTCCAGGAATTAGATCAACTGGTAATTGGTTTGTTATTGTCACATGTACTGAGATACAATGAAAAGCTTTGTTTTGCATACCATCGAGACAGATCATTCCAAACATAAATGCATCATGCATGGAACATAGAACAGTACAGCACAGGAACAGGCCTTTCGGCCCACAATGTCTGTGCTGAGAATGATCTCAAATTAAATTAAATCTCTTCTGCCTGCACATGATCCATATCCCTCCATTTCCTACATATTCATGTGACTGTCTCACATGGAGGCAATACAAAAGGTAAAATAACTACAAAAATACAGAATATAGTGTTACAGTTACGGAAAAAGTGCAGCGCAGGTCAGCAGATAAGGTGCAAGGGCCATGATTGTGAGATCATGAGTTCAAATTTATCTTTTAACAGTGGGATAGAAGCTGTCCTTGAACCTGGTGGTACAAGTTTTCAAGCATTTGTACTTTACCCAATGGAAGGAGGAAGAAAAGGAAATGACTTGGGTGGCAAGGGTCCTTTATTATTTGGCTGCTTTTCTGAGGCAGTGGGAAGTGCAGACAAAAGAGTCAACAGAAGGAGACTGCCTTTTGTGTGATAGACTGGGCTGTGTCATAACTCTGCAATCTCTTGCAGTCTTGGGCAGAGCAATTGCATGCTAAGCCATGATACCTCTGGATAGGATGTTCCTACGATGCATCTGTAAAGATTGGTGAGGGTCATCGTGAACATGCTGAATTCCCTTAGCCTTCTGAGGAAGTAGAGGCGCTGGTGTGTTTTCTTGGCTACAGCATCTACGTGGCTGAACCAGGTCAAATTGTTGTTGATATTACACCTGGGAACGTGAAGTTCTCAACCATCTCCACCTCAGTGCCATTGACACAGACAGGGACATGTTTGCTGCCCTGCTTCCTGAAGTCAATGACCAGCTCTTTTGTTTTGCTGACATTGAGGGAAAGGTTGTTGTCTTGACACCATGTCACTAGGTTCTCTATCTCCTTCCTGTACTCCGTCTCGTCATTGTTTGAAATTCAGCCCACTATGGTGGAGTCATCTGCACACTTATGAATGGAGTTAGAGCAGAATTTGACCATGCAGTCGTGAGTGTATAGGGAGTAAAGTAGGGGGCTGAGGACGCAGCCTTGCAGGGCACCAGTGTTGAAGATAATCATGGTGGATGTGTTGCTGCCTGTCCTCACTGATTGTGGTCTGTCGTTCAAGAAGTCAAAGATCCAGTTGCAGAGGTGGCGGTGGGGGGGGGGGGGGTCTGCTGAGCCCTAGGTCTAGGAGTTTGGAGATGAGTTTGTTTGGAATTATGGTATTGAAGGTGGAGCTATAATCAATAAATAGCAGTCTGATATTGGTCTTTACTGTCCAGATATCCTAGAGATGAATGTTGGGCCAGGGAGATGGTGTCACCGTGGACCTGTTTGGCAGTAGGCGAATTGCAGTGGATCGAGGTTGTCCGGGAGGCTGGATGTGATGTGTGCCACAACCTGCCTCTTGAAGCACTGCATGATGGTGGATGTCAGAACACAGAAGCACAGCCCGATGGTCTGATTTTCCAACGTGTGGGCATGGGATGGATCAATAGGATGTAGTGGTGGTCGAGAGTGTATGGGCCCTGGTGGGACAGGAGATGTGCTGATAGTACTTTGGTAGCTCACTCTTGCAGTTGGCCTGGTTGAAGTCCCCGGCTCTGATGGACAGGGCATCAGTGCAGACCGATTCAAGGTTATTGATCACGGAGTATAGATCACTGAGTGCAGGCTTCACGTCCGCCTGGGGTGGGATGTAGACTGCTGTTAGGATAGCCAAAAATGACAATAGGATAGATCAAAGGATGATCAAAGGGAAGAGAGAGAGATATTTCTAAGTCACGATGCTGTGAGACTTGGAGGGAGATCTGCAGGTCTTGGTGTCCCCAGGCACCTGCCCCAGACGCCACAGCCAGGAAAGCTCAGCAGCACCTCTACTTCCTCAGGAGGCTAAAGAAATTTGGCATGTCCCCTTTGACACTCGCCAACTTTTATCGATGCACCATAGAAAGCATCCTATCTGGATGCATCAAGGCTTGGTATGGCAACCGCTCTGCCCGGGACTGCAAGAAACTGCAGAGAGGAGGACACAGCCCAGCACATCACGGAAACCAGCCTCCCCTCCATGGACTCTGTCTATACCTCCCGCAGCCTTGGTGAAGCAGCCAGCATAATCAAAGACCCCATCCACCCAGGTCATTCTCTCTTCTCCCTTCTCCCATCAGGCAGAAGATACAGGAGCCTGAGGGCACGTACCACCAGGCTCAAGGACAGGTCCTATCCCACTGTGATAAGACTATTGAATGGTTCCCTTCTACGATGAGATGGACTCTTGACCTCACAATCTACCTTGTTATGACCTTACACCTTATTGTCTACCTGCACTGCACTTCTCTGTAACTGTGACACTTTACTCTGTATTCTGTTATTGTTTTTACCCTGTACTACCTCAATGCACTGTGTAATGAACTGATCTGTACGATCGGTATGCAAGACAAGTTTTTCGCTGTACCTCGGTACAAGTGACATTAATAAACCAATACCAATACTTTGTCCTGTTTAGTGGTGGAGGTCACAGATTTGGGAGGTGCTCCTGAAGCTTCCTCGTTGAGTGGCTGCAAAGCGTTTTATCAATGTCACACGCTGCACCCCTGAAACATTCACCTTTCTACAAGATAACCTGCCCTCATCTGCCTCCCCGTGATGGAATGACGTTCACTGAAATAAACTCTTCCCCTGCACTCTCCCTCCCTGCATCGTATGAATCTGATGACTCTGCCATCCAATATCCCTGTCCTTGTTGCCTCTCCCCATCTCGCTCCCCCTGTTGTCTCCTGTCTGACAACGAACATACCTCACAACTGGGCAGGGTTCACTGCTACATGATGAATTCACGGTGAAACTCGTAACATATAATCTAATGTTTCAGGTGAATGATAGTTCACCAGAACAGCCTCTGTGATCAGTCCCTTTGCCCTGACAATACTTTCAGCCCACTGATCCCACCATCCCTACTATCCCCCAACATCACCCCTCATGCCCCATTGCTGGATTGTTCTCCTTTCCCTCACCCCAAGCTACAGAACATTTTCTGAACTGGGAAAAAAATTGGGATTATTTATTGTTCACAATGATACTGGAGCTGTCTTAAAATGTGGGTGTAATTATCTCATAAAAAGGTGTTGATTGAACATTGTCAAGCAAGTCCATACCTGACCTGTGATTGCCCTCAAACACATCCTGTTTGGCAGATCCATGAGAATTCAATGTTCATACCGCCATGTTGTAGACCAACCAGGTGGAACATAAGGTGCGGCTCCTCTGGTTTGCATTTAGCCTCATCTTGCAGTAGAGGAGGCCGAGGTTTGGGAATGCTACAGAGCCAACCCACAACCTTCCCTCCTATGTCCTCCCCTTTGGACTTCGTCGATGTGCTCGCGATGGCCATTCATTTGCTCTCCTCCTTCCAGTCGATCAGACCCTCAGCTGGTCTCGGTTCTAAGTCCAATTCTCTCTTCATTTAGATATCCTCCAGGATGGTTTACATAGCATAGACCTCATACACCTTCTCCTTCACTGTCCCTGTCTCAGTTTTATTTCAACTATTGTTTCTTACTTATCTCTCTATTGATAAAAATGACTAGGTTTTGTGGTGTCAGGGACAGATATAATCGGTAATCTATTATACCTATTCCTGTAACAACAAACCATAACTAACAAAGCTACCAATACCACGAAGTGTACAACCACTGAGGCATGGGATATGATTCTAACCCAAGGTGGATGTTACCATTTAATTCCCAAGTCCAAGCCTCTTTCAGCAGAGTCTTTTTACTTAATATCTGTCCCACTTCCCTTGCGTTCGTGTTTTTTCTCTTTTGACCGCTCGTGAATTAACTCTTTAACTTCCTTTACCAGCATTTCCCAGTCGGCAGGGAGGAATGGAATGGTTGGTAACCCTGTAGCCACCAACTGCTTCAGGTACATTGAGTGAAGGTGTTCCCATCAGCTGGTGCTACAGGTACCAGAGGACATTAATTTGAAACTTTGGTCAAAAGATGCATACACGGATGTTAATCAGCCCTTTGTCACTTCCACCTATCTCCCCCCAGCTTCTAGCGCCTTTCCCATTCTCCCCTCCCCCATCTGCCTACCAACCCTCCTCCCCCTCACCTGGATCCGCCTTTCACCTGCCAGCTCTTGCTCCACCCCTTCCCTCCGCCTTTTTACACTGGCCATCTCCACCTTTCTCTTTCAGTCCAGATGAAAGATCTTGACCCCAAACATTGATCGTCCATTTTCCTTCATAGATGCCGCCTGACCCACTGAGCTCCTCCAGCATCTTGTGTGTCGCTCCAGATTCCAACATCTGCAGTCTCTTGTGTCTCTGTTTAAAAGTTGTTTTGCAGGTACGGGCTTGTTGTTTTTGAGACCCACCAGCCTTAGCAGCAGGAGCGAGGAGACAGCACTGTTTAAAATTTGTTTTACTGGTTTAAAAGGGAGGCAGTCTCCAGTGGAGCAGCCAGTTTGTGTTCTAAGTGCTGTGTTTGAGGTCAAAGTGGTAAGGGGTTGGCTGTGAGGCTTTGGCAAAGAGGTGGAGCAGAGGGAAGAGTAAAGGTAAGCACAGGTAAACTCTTCCAACTTTAATCTTCACACTTGGTGAGTCAGGATGGTAGCTAGGGCAGTGGGATGCTTGTCCTGCAGAATGTGGGAGATCAGGGAGACTTTCAGTGTCCCTGGGGACTACACCTTTGGGGAGTGTGTCCAGTTGCAGCTCCTAGTTGACCGTGTTAAGGAACAAGAGCTGCAGCTGGATGCACTTAAGATCATCTGGGGTGCTGAGAGCATCATAGATAAGAGTTTGAGTGAGGTGGTCGCACCTAAGGTTGGACTGGGATATTATAGCCATTACAGAAACATGGCTAAGGGAAGGACAGGACTGGCTGCCAAATATTCCAGGGCACAGGTGCTATAGGCGGGATAGAGGCGGAAAAAAAAGAGATGAAAGGGTTTGCATTTCTGATTAAGGAGAACGTCACAACAGTAGTCTGAGATGAAATTACCGAGGGATCGTCCAGTGAGGTTTTATGGAT
This sequence comes from Pristis pectinata, assembly GCF_009764475.1. Lineage (NCBI taxonomy): Eukaryota > Metazoa > Chordata > Chondrichthyes > Rhinopristiformes > Pristidae > Pristis > Pristis pectinata. The sequence goes on from NC_067429.1 coordinate 7,801,035, forward strand.
AGACCTGAGAAAGAAGAAGGGGACCTTTTTGGGATTGTACCGTAGGCCACAGTACAACAGTCAACAGGAGTTAGAGGAACAAATATGCAGGGAGATTGCAGAAAGTCGCAAGAATAAAAGGGTTGTCATAGTACAAGATTTGAACTTAGTAGGGGCTTAAATGGGGTGGAATCTGTTAAGTGTGCTCAGGAAAGTCTCCTCACACAATATATTGAAGGCCCTACCAGGGAGAGGGCAAAGCTTGATCTTCTCTGGGGAAATGGGGCGGGACATGTGACTGAGGTGTCAGTGGGGGAGCACTTTGGGACCAGTGACCATAGATCTATTAGTTTTAAATTATGAAGGAGGACAGATCTGGTCCACAAGTGAAAGTTCTAAATTGGGGCAACACAAATTTTGATGGTATTAGACAGGAACTTGCAAAAGTTAATTGGAGAGGGCTGTTAGTGGGAAAAGGGACATTGGGCAAGTGGGAGGCTTTTAAAAGTGAGGTAACGAGATTTCAAGGTCTGCGCGTTCCTGTTAGAATGAAGGGTAAGGCTTGCAGGAGTAGGGAACTCTGGATGACGAGGGATGTTGAGGCTCTGGTCAGGAAAATGGAGGAGGCATGGGTCGGGTACAGGCAGCTGGGATCAACGGAGTCCCTGGAGGATTATAGGGGATGCAGGAGTGTACTCAAGAAGTAAATCAGAAGGGCAAAAAGAGGGCATGAGCTAGCTCGGGCAGAGAAGATTAAGGAGAATCGAAAGAGATTTTGTGTATATTAAGGGAAAAAGAGTAACTAGAGAGAGAACAGGGCCCCTCAAAGACCAAAGTGGACATCTTTGTATGGAGCTGCAGGAGATTGGTGAAGTCCTTAATGAATATTTCTCCTCTGTTTTTACCACGGAGAAAGACATGAAGACCTCAGAACTTGAGATGGTTAATGGGGCTGTCGAGGGAATAGTCCACATTACAGCAGAGGAATTGCTGGATGTCTTAAAACGTATGAAGGTAGATAAATGTCTGGGGCCTGATCAGGTATATCCAAGAACACTGTGGGAAGCTATTGAAGAATTGCGGGAGCACTGGCTGAGATATATGCATCATTGTTAGCCATAGGTTAAGTGCTGGAAGACTGGATGGTGGTTAACGTTGTGCCTTTAATTAAGAAGGGCTGAAAAGAAAAACTTGGAACTATTGACCAGTAAGCCTAGCATCTATGGTAGGTAATTTTCTAGAGGCAATTCTGAAGGATAAGATACGATACATTTAGAAAGACAGGGTTGATTAGGGATAGTTACCATGGCTTTGTGCATGGGAGATCATATCTCACGGATTTGATTGAGTTCTTTGAAGAAGTAACCAAGAAGGTCGATGAGGACAGCAGGGTAGATGTGCCAAGATGAACTCCAGTAAGGTCTTTTATAAGCTTCCGCATGGTAGGCTGCTATGGTAAATCAGTTTGCTTGGGATCCAGGGAGAGCTAGTTTATTGGATACACAATTGGCTTGTTGGTAGGAAGCAGAGGGTGATGGCAGAGGGTTGTTTTTCAGACTGGAGGCCTGTGACTAGTGGTATTCCCCAGGGCTCTGTGCTAGGCACATTGCTATTTGTCATAGGTGGAAGATATGGAACGAACTGCCCGAGAAAGTGGTTGAGGCAGGTACATTAACATTTCAAAGGAACTTGGACAGGTAAAAAACACAATGATGCTGGAGGAACTCAGTAGGCCAAGACATGTACATGGATAGGAAAGGTTTAGAGGGATATGAGCCAAATAGGACAAGCTTAAATGGGCTTCTTTTTCAGCATTGGTCAGTTGGGCCAAGTGCCTCTTCCGTGCTAAATAGCTTTATGACTAGTCTACAGATAAAAGAGCTTAATGAAGAAAAACAAAAGTCATTGATGAGAGACAATTCAATTCAAAATTCAGACTTGGCTCAGATTGTCACAGTGTCAAACGAAGAGCAAGATCACCCAGAACCCAAATGCAGAACACCGGTACAAGACTGGAGTCAGGATGCTTCCTCAGAACCAAATACAGGCAGCGACCAGGAGGAATCTTGCCTCGGGGCTCTGAGGCAGAATCCCAACACAGAAACAGGATATCCGAGGAGAAACAGCAAAACTGGGACTGCTCTAGAGTGGACAGCTCTAAGCAGCCAGGAGACAAAGTATACCAAAAGATTGACCAATACTCTGGCAACCAGTGCTAGTGGAAACAGGGTTCAAATACTAGTCTCCTGATGGAACTCAGGTGTGTGTTATTATGCAATTAGTAGTGCATGGAAATCATGTACTACACAACAAGGCACCACCAATGGGGCCGAATCGAGGACCAGCACTCGGAACCATGACACAGATTCAGATTGAGATGGGTTTATTACATCAGGGTACAATGAAATTCCTTGCTCGCATGAAGCTCACAGAGTAAAAAGCATACATGGTAATAATAAATACCACAATAAATACAATGTCAAGCACAAAACGGTAGAATGATGCAAAGATTGTGGTGCAATCTGAAGTTGTGCGAAAAGAAATGCTGAAGTGACAATAAAGGAATAACTGAGAGAGTTGGAATTAGAGTCCGAGAACGTGGCAGACCACCGGGAAGGGGATGTGAAAAGGGTAATCGGTTCAGGAGTGGGCAAGAAGCTGTTCTTAAATCTAGATGTCCAGGCTTTGAAGTTCCTGTATCTTCTCCCAGAAGGTAGAAGAGAGAAAAGGGAATGGCCAGGGTGGCAGGTATCCTTGACGATGCTGTCAGTCTTCCTAATGCAACGCACCGTGAAGGTAGACTGGATGGAAGGAAGTGATGAGCTTTTGATGGACTGGGCAGTGTTCACCACTCTCTGCCGGTTCTGTTGGTCCAGAGCAGAGCAGTTGACGCACCAGGCTGGGATGCATCCTGTCAGAATACTTTTGCTGGTTACCTTGTTGGGCTTCAAAGATATATTCCTGCAGTTTCCAAGCTAAGGAATTCACCTCATGAATTCAGCACATATCCAGTTTGAAGAGCTAGGTTACCAAGAAGCCAGCACACGAGATTAACCGAAGGCAGCCGGCCAGATGGTGGTTTTTGAATCCAAAGCATTCATTGTGAATGTGGCTTGTGACCCCAGTCTCGTGTTCCTTGGTTCGGGCTACAAAACCTAAGCAGTTGGGGAGGAACGAGAGGCAAGGGAACATCCAATACTTTACAATGAAATGGGAATTTGCAAAGGGGAAGGTGTGAAGGATGGTTTTGTGTTTGGATTTGAGCAATTGGTCACTTTTTGAGTGACTGGGAAATGTGTTATACTCTACACAGTAAGAGTTGCATTTTCATGACATCTTTCACAACATCCCAAATGGCCTTACAAAGATTTAAGATCTGGTCATTGTTTGTAGACCTTTTTGTTTGTTTTTTGAATGTCCATGATGATGAAGCTGTGCGATTGCCAAAGCAAAAGGATGCATTTAATTCCTGACCCAGGTTGGGAACTCCCTTACAAAGATGTTGTCTTCAAGCTGATCTACGGGCTGTTCCCGGGGACACACACAGAGATGGATATCAACTGCTGCTGGAAGGTCATCGACTTGGTGAAAGACGCCCTTTGTTCTGCCCAAAACTTGTTGGTCTTCCAGCACTGCGAGATGTCCATAGGGGAATGCTGCCGACTGGTACATTCCAGGCTGCAGGAGTACGTGCTGAGGGACGCACTGAAGCTGGGTGCAGCCAACGCAAGGGCTTGGTGGGGAAGGACGAAAGTCTAGGGTTCTTCTGCCACTGGAGAGAGAGGGGTGAGGTCAGGAGAGAAAGCCTCTAAATATTGTAAATACGGGACTGGGTAGTCCCCAGGGAGCCACACGTGTGGCATTGGTGCTGCTTTTTATACAAAGAAGTAAAACTAATGAATGATCTGTACAAGAATGTAAAGGCTTGCACTGTTTTATAATTGTATACAGTTTGTCTTTTATTATGAATAAAATTTATTTTGGAATTAAAAAAAAAAATTCTCCATCTCTGGAATAACTTGTCTGGAACTTGCAGCATGTTGAAGTCCAAATTATGCAACATCCAGGGGTTTGCCCTTCATCTTTTCTGCTGGCTTCAGCCTCAAAAACTCTTTAGGGATGTGTCAAGCATGATTTCCCGTTCATAAGTCTACATTGGTTCTGCCCATTCCTATCATTATTACCACTTCCTTTCGAATAACCTGCAGCAATTTCCCACCACTAATGTCAGACTAATTGTTCTGTGGTTCACTATCTGCATTCTCCCTCCTTTCATAAATCAACTCCAAAGAGAAGCTGTGGTTTTTCTTCTTGGAGCAAAGAAGTTTGAGGTGTGATTTGAGCAAAGGCTCATTTAGATAGAGTGAGCATCTGCATTAACAAGTGGTTCTCTTTACAATATTTTATTAAATCCATGAAAAAAATACAGAGTACATGCATCAAAAAAGAGAGTAAAACTACTACTGAATACATTGTGTTAAATCATACTTAAGATCACAATACTCTCAATTAATAATCACATATAATAGTTAATAAAGGAAAAAAAATTGAAATATTTTATTATAAAAATATCTACTCTAACTACCAAAAACTGAAGCTGTTTGATGGAAAAAACAAGGAAAAACCCTTAAAAACGTAACCGTGTCAGCCAATATCTGCGTCTTAGTCACCAAATCAGAGATTTTGAAAGTAATTCAAAAAAGGTCCCCACAAGTTTTGAAAGTCTAAGTTAGATTCAAAAACTGAACAGCGAATCTTCTTTAGATTCAGGTGTGACATAACATCCCATAACCATTGAGCATGAGTAGGCCAAGTAACTTCCTACCATTTAAGCAACACAGCTCTCCTGGCTATAAGAGAAATAAAAGCCAGAATGTGTAGATCAGAAGCCTTCAAAGTTATATCTTTTTCTCCAACAATCCCAAATAGTGCAGTCAAAGGATTAAGTTTAAAATTTATTTTGAAGAGTACAGAAAAAGTATGAAAGACCTCTGTCCAATATTTTTTAAGACTCTGATACGTCCAGAACATGTGATTTAAAGAAGCCACTCCGTTATTGCATTTGTCACAGTAAGGAGATATATCGGAATAAAAACGGGATAGTTTATCTTTAGACAAGTGAGCTCTATGGACCGCTTTAAATTCAAGGAGGAAATGATGAGCACATAATGACGAAGCATTAACCAACTTGAAAATTTCATTCCAAGTTTCCTCAGAAATTGATATCTGCAAATCTTGAACCCAAGCGTTTTTAACTTTGTCTAGTGGCACCTTACTCATTCCTAGTAATCTGTCATAAATTTTAGATATTGAGCCATCCTGAAAGGGTTCCAAATTAAAAATTACATCTAATAAATTTTTATCAGGACTCAAAGGAAAAGAATGTAATTGAGATCGAAGAAAATCTCTAATTTGTAAATATCTAAAAAATATGAGTTTTTGGTAAATTATACTTGGTAGACAATTGTTCAAATGAAGAAAGGTTTCCTCCAACAAACAGATCCTGAAAGCAAGTAATACCTAATTTGTCCCACTCCTTAAAAACTACATCAGTCATAGAAGGTTTAAAAAAATAATTAGAGAAAATGGGACTGGACAAAGAAAAACTCAATAAACCAAAATATTTTCTAAATTGTAACCAAATCCTCAAAGCATGTTTAACTACTAAATTATCTGTTAGTTTATTTAATGATATTGGAAGTGTAGAACCAAGCAGAGAAATAATAGAAAATTTTATTCAAAGGTACGTTCCTGCTGTTCCTAAGCTCAGGAACTCACCTCATGAATTCAGCTCATATCCAATCTGAAGAGCCAGGTTACCAAGAAGGCAGCACATGAGATTAACCGAAGGCAGCCAGCCAGATGGTGGTTTTTGAATCCAAAGCAGTCATTGCGAATGTGGCTTGTGACCCCAGTCTCGCGTTCCTTGGTTGGGGCTACAAATCCTAAGCACTTGGGGGGGAGCGAGAGGCAAGGGGACATCCAATACTTTACAATGAGATGGGAATTTGCAAAGGGGAAGGTGTGAAGGGTGGTTTTGTGTTTGGATCTGAGCAAATGGTCGCTTTGTGAGTGACTGGGAAATGTGTTATACTCTACACAGTGGTGAATGTAAGAGTTGCATTTTCATGACATCTTTCACAACATCCCAAATGGCCTTACAGGGATTTAAGATCTGGTCATTGTTTGTAGATCTTTTTGTTTGTTTTTTGAATGTCCATGATGATGAAGCTGCGCGATTGCCAAAGCAAAAAGATGCATTTAATTCCCGATCCAGGTTGGGAATTCCCTTACAAAGATGTTGTCTTCAAGCCTAAACATTTCCCCATCTCTGGAAAAACTTGTCTGGAACTTGCAGCATGTTGAAATTCAAATTATGCAACATCCAGGGGTTTGCCCTTCATCTTTTCTGCTGGCTTCAGCCTCAAAAACTCTTTAGGGATGTGTCAAGCATGATTTCCCGTTCATAAGTCTACATTGGTTCTGCCCATTCCTATCATTATTACCACTTCCTTTCGAATAACCTGCAGCAATTTCCCACCACTAATGTCAGACTAATTGTTCTGTGGTTCACTATCTGCATTCTCCCTCCTTTCATAAATCAACTCCAAAGAGAAGCTGTGGTTTTTCTTCTTGGAGCAAAGAAGTTTGAGGTGTGATTTGAGCAAAGGCTCATTTAGATAGAATGAGCATCTGCATTAAAAAGTGGCTCAAAGATCAAAGAATATAGATTTAAATCATTGGGCAGAAGGCAAGCAGAGTTCGTGTAGAGGCACTCCAGGTTGCAGATCTGCAGCTGCTTTTGTCATCAACATCTTGTGAATGAGTTCAAAGTGTCTCTTTGTGTCCCCATGGCTTATTGAACAAATGGGAATGAACTTAACTTTTCAGCTCAGCCCATAAAATATCTCATCTGATCTTTCTTTCTTTTGGGTTTAATAAACCAAGGAAAAATTGGGTTATGGTGTGAGGGTGTAGTGCAGGCAGGTTTCTTGCTACATACTACAATTACATCTGTTGTCCTCCAGTTTTCTCCCTCTATTCCCACCCACTGAGGGTGCAAATCCCATGCCGAGTGCAATCCTCTAACCCCTGAAACTCACTGAACCCCACCCGTGGCCAACTCCATGTGTGAGTAGGAAGTGGGTGTTGCAGGTTATTGGACAATCTAAGTTCTTAGCCGGCACCCATATCTGACAAGCAAATGTCTGCAAGTGCTGGTAGTTCTGATGCAGGTCATCATTGAGGTGGGACATTTACAATGTTTAAAAGGCATTTGGACAGTTATACAGATAGAAAAGGTTTAGAGGGATATGGGACTTTCCCTGAACTCTCCCTCCTTGCATCGTATGAATCTGATGAGTGTCACCCTTCCAGTGTCCCTGCCCCTGTTGCCTCTCCCCACCTCTGTTGTCTCCCATCTGACAGGGAACAACCGGACATCCATTCAGGAATCATTGCCACAGGATGACTTCACTGAGAAACTGGTGATGCATGATGTTTCAGGTCAAGGATACCCAGAGCAGTCTTAACATGTGGCTGTAATTGCCTCATAAAAATGCATCGACTGAACATTTACAAGCAAGTCCATACATGACCAATGATTTGCATCAAACACAACCTGGGTTGTTTGCCAGATGCGTGTACAGTCTGAACCATCATTACACCCAAGTGGTTGACTTCTAAGTGATCGACTAATTCCCTAAACAGAAGGACCAATCTTCATTTCTCTCCCCTGAGCAGTATTCAAAACGATCTGCCTGAAGTTCCTTATCTTTGTGTTCATTGTGGCTTTATTTAAAATCTCTTCTGGCCCAAATGATGGTGCTGTGGTCATCCCGGGTTTTGATGGATACCAACTTCCTTACTAGTGCATGGGCTTCCTCTGTGCTGGGTTGGTCCATCTGGGTCTCCAGCCGTGCGATTGGCAGGAAGAGACAGAGGAGAAGGCAGCCAGTGTAGGAGTGAGGCACCAATGTACAGGAACAAACGTAACACACTCACTAGACGTGTGAAGGTGAGATCTCAGCCTTCAACTCAGTATTCAACCAACAACATGGACACCTTGTTCCTTCTGCACAATGAACATACAACTAGCACTCCCTGCTGTTCCCACTTTCACTAACATTTAAGATAAGATAAAATTTGTTTATTAGTCACATGTACATCAAAACACACAGTGAAATGCATCTTTGTGTAGAGTGTTTTGGGAGCAGCCCGCAAGTGTTGCCACGCTTCCGGCACCAACATAGCATGACCACAACATCCTAACCCGTACGTCTTTGGAATGTGGGAGGAAACCAGAGCACCCGGAGGTAACCCACCAGACATGGGGAGAACATACAGACTCTTTACAGACAGTGGCTAGAACTGAACCCTGGTCGCTGGTGCAGTAATAGTGTTACACTAACTGCTACACTGATTTCTCCGTTCATTATGCACTCATTCACACCCCATACGTACACATGTTTATTTCCTCATCCCTTGCCTCCACTCACACTCACTCCCTCCCAAGCTCACACATTTATAAATGAAGGCAATTATGTAAGGCATGCGATCCTCACACTGTCTCATCATGAAATGTTGCTTGGAACAGGCAGCTGACAGGGTTCCAGTTGGGCTCCAAGGCATGGGCTGTGTTGGAGTCAGACACCGCATCAGCAAAGCAGATTTGCAAGCCGCTGAGTAGGCATTTGTTTCATGATTAATGAACGTGGAATGGGGTGGAGAAGAGGGGGTTCATCAATGGACTAGAGACATGAGAGACCAAACTACCAACCCACACTGGTAGTACTGTGAGAATAAGAATGGCCCATCACAAAAGAGGAGTGAACAAGGCTTCCGTTCCTACCCTCTTTGTCATTACCCATGCAAGGAGCAACGCTAACCAACACTGCCCTTTCTAAACTCCTAATAGCCTGGTGCATGTGGCACTTGTGCTGACTCAAGTGGATTTTCATGGAGAATGATGTATTACATTCTGAGCACTGGACGGACCAATCCAAATCAATAGCTCTTCTCTTTTCTTACATCTAATAGGGATAGAGCAATGCATGAACGTGTGGCATTCAAGGAGAAACACACGTTACCAAGGTCGGAGAGTTTGCTGTTACATCTGCATTCCCTTTAATGGGACACAAGCTCCAGAAAAGATCCAGATGTATAGAATTTTTTGAAGAGACATCCCTTGGAACAGAAGGCAGACACTCAGAGAGGTATCGGATTCACAGAATCTAGTCAGTCAATGGAAAAATTGTCAGTTGCACCGGAAAGAGAGCGATGATTATCCATTCAATTTGGCACAGCCAAACCCAGACCGGCTAGAAAAAAAACAGATACTGCCAGAAACATTCAGCAGGTCAGGCAGCATCTGTGGAAAGAGAATATTAACATTTCAGACCTAAATATAAACTCTGCTTCTCTTTCCACAGACGTTGTCTGACCTGCTGAGTTTTCCATCGGTTTCTAATTTTGTTTCAGATTTCCAGCATTCTCAGGTTTTCACCAGCTGGAAACATTTCACCAAGCCTGCTATAAATATCTTCAAACATCTAATGAATGCAGAGTCACAGGAGACTGCAGATGCTGCAACCAGGAGCAACAAGAACGATGCTGGAGGAACTCAGCGGGTCAAAGAACTTGACCGCAGTAACCTGCTTTCATTAGCTCGGGAGTGAACTGGACAGATGACATTTCGGGTCGACACCCTTCATCTGATCCCAAAACGTCGACTGTCCATTTCCCTCCACAGACGCTGCCTGGCCTCTTGAGTTCCTCCAGCACCTTGTTTGATGCTGTATCTCTAACTACAGGTGTGATACTATCAGTTTGTTTTTGTGTTGGTATTGGTATTGGTTTATTATTGTCACTTGTACCGAGGTACAATGAAAAACTTGTCTTGCATACCGATCGTACAGGTCAATTCATTACAAAGAGCAGTTACATTGAGTTAGTACAAAGTGCATTGAGGTAGTACAGGTAAAAACAATAACAGTACAGAGTAAAGTGTCACAGCTACAGAGGAAGTGCAGTGCAATAAAGTGCAAGGTCACAACAAGGTAGATCATGAGGTCAGAGTCCAGCTCATCCTATAAGAGAAACGTTCAATAGTCTTATCACAGTGGGGTAGAAGCTGTCCTTAAGTCTGGTGGTATGTGCCCTCAGACTCCAGTATCTTCTGCCTGATGGAAGAGGAGAGAAGAGAGAATGACCCAGGTGGGTGGGGTCTTTGATTATGTTGGCTGCTTCACCAAGGCAGCGAGAGGTAAAGACAGAGTCCAAGGAGGGGAGGCTGGTGTCCGTGATGCGCTGGGCTGTGTCCACAGCTCTCTGCAGTTTCTTGCGGTCCTGGGCAGAGCAGTTGCTGTATCAAGCAGTGATGAGAACCAGGAGAGACGGCAGATGCTGGAACCTGGAGCAAAAATCAAACAGCCAGAAGAACTCAGCAGGTCAAGCAGCATCCAGATGCAGTCGGGGGTTTACTGACAGAACAAGCTGACGTCAACAGGGGAGTCACTCCTCCAGTTATGCCGGTAACCAGGCATACGTGTAGCATTCAGCTGAGACATACACTGCAATGTAAAGGTGTATCCCTGCATGTTGTGCATCACATTCATTGTGTGAGTCAAGCCACATCCCATTAGCAGATGTGCTTTCCATGCAGAGAAGATGCTTATCAAGACATACTCTTCATTTTCTTGGTCCATGAGACACCAGTGTGGCGAAAGTCACAAGGGTATGTCACCCTTGATAACTTTTCCTTCGTGAACGGTCAGGCATTTCACAAAGGGGGAGCCATTAGGAAAACTCATCTCTCCTCCCTGTAGCTGACTTAGAGCACAACAGCTGCATGTGTCAATCATGTGCCAGGTTTCTATTGTAAATGTAGACATTGAAGACTGATATTGTCTTAAATCTTAGCACTTTTCCTCTCCCATTTAATGATCCCACTCAGTCATTGAGTCACTGCATTGACCCATTCAAATGATCAACATTTGGTCTTTATGCTTCAGCATATATTATCACAGGATTATTGGTCTGTTCAAACATAGAGGAAGAGCATTTGGTTCATCAAGTCTCTGTTGGCCCCTAGTATAATCCCATTCTCTCACTCTTTCCCCTTCACCTTGCAGATTATTCTCTCTCCAGGGCCTATGCAATGGTTGACCCTGCTTCCATCACCCTGCCCTACAGATCTTAAATAACATCTGATTAACATCATTGTATTCATCTTTTATACAAATAGTTAAATCTCTGTTCTTTGGTACGTGGTCCACCAGCTAATGGGAACACCTTCTCTCAATGTACCTGAAGCAGTTTGCGGCTACAGAGTTACCAACCATTCCACTCCTCCCTGCCGACTGGGAAACACTGGTAAAGGAAGGTAAAGAGTTAATTCACGAACGGTCAGAAGAGAACAAACACGTACATACCCACGCAAGGGAAGCGGGGCAGATATTACTTAAAAAGACTCTGCTGGAAGAGGCTTGGAATCGGGAATTAAATGGTAACATCCATCTTGGGTTAGAATCATATCTCATTCCTCAGTGGTTGTACACTTAGTGGTATTGGCAGCTTATTTAGTTTGGTTTGTTGTTACAGGAACAGGTATAATAGATTACCTATTATATTTGTCCCTCATACTACAAAATTCAGTCATTGTTATCAAAAGAGAGATAAGTAAGAAACAGTAGTTGAAATAAACCTGAGACAGGGACAGTGAAGGGGAATGTGTATGAGGTGTATCTTATGTAAACCATCCTGGGGGATATCTAAATGAAGAGAGGATTGGACTTAGCACCGAGACCAGCTGAGGGTCTGATCAACTGGAAGGAGGGGAGCAAATGAATGGCCATTGAGAGCACATTGGCGAAGTCCAAAGGGGAGAACGTTAGGAGGGAAGATCGTGGGTTGGGTCTGCCACAGGGAAGATAACGGGAATGTGCAGGACTGGCTGGAACCAGTTTAAACCAACCCAAACCACGAGCTGCCAGCTACAGTGAATGAGAGTAAACACATGCCTGGTTACCGGCATAGCAACGGTGCAGGTAGGGTGTAGATAAGGGGGAACAAAGTAGATAAGAAATAAGATAAGAATAATGGAAACTTTGGATCGGGGAGCATTCATTCCAGGACGAGTGACCCCCCTGTTGACACCAGCCTGTGGTAAAGGAAGTTTATTCTGAAGGTAAACCCCTGACTGCATTGGATGCTGCTCGACCTGCTGAGTTCTTCCAGCAGTTTGTATTTTGCTCCAGATTCCAGCATCCGCCGTCTCTCTTGGTTCTCCAGAAAAAAACAAACTGGTAGCATCAAACCAGTCGTTGGGTATGTAGCAACAGATGAGGCACTGGAGGAACTCAGCGGGTCAGGCAGCATCCGTGGAGGGAAATGGACAGTCAACATTTCGGGTCGAGACCCTTCATCTGGAATGAAAGATGGGGGGAAATGGCCGGTAGAAAGAGGCGGAGGGGAGGGGTGGGTCAAGAGCTGGCAGGTGAAGGGTGGATCCAGGTGAGGAGAGGTGATGGGCAGATGGAGGAGGGGAGGGGGGAAATGGCGACAGAGGATGGGAGGTGATAGGTGGAGGTGCCGAAGGGCTGCCGATGATGGAGTCTGATCGGAGAGGAAGGTGGAGCGTGGGGTGAAGTGAGAGAGGAGGGGGCGAGGCAGATGAGAACAGTGGGGGGAGGGGACCAGTGGAAAGAGTGTTGGGGGGGGACGGGCGGGGGTGGGTGGGTGGAGGAGGGGAAAGAAACAGGAGGATGGGGCTGGGGTGAGTGTAGGAGGAACTGGGAGATCAGGAGGAGAGAGAGAAAATAATGAGGGAGGAGCAGTTTACCTGGAGGAGGCAGAGGACAGAGTGTTGATGGGGGAAGGGGGAGAATTAAAATGGCTGCCACCCGGAAGATCCAGACACCCCTGTCAGATGGAGCACTGGCAATTGGTTCATTATTGTCACTTGTACCGAGGTCCGGTGAAAAACTTGTCCTGCACACCGATCGTACAGGTCCATCCATTACACAGTGCAGTTACATTGGGTTAGTACAGAGTGCATTGATGTAGTACAGGTAAAAACAATAACAGTACAGAGTAAAGTGTCACAGCTACAGAGGAAGTGCAGTGCAATAAGGTGCAAGGTCACAGCAAGGTAGATCCTGAGGTCAGAGTCCAGCTCATCCTACAAGAGAAACATTCAATAGTCTTATCATAGTAGGGTAGAAGCCGTCCTTAAGTCTGGTGGCATTTGCCCTCAGGCTTCTGTATCTTCTACCTGATGGAAGAGGAGAGAAGAGAGAATGACCCAGTGGGTGGGCTCTTTGATTATGTTGGCTGCTTCACCAAGGCAGCGAGAGGTAAAGACAGAATCCAAGGAGGGGAGGCTGGTGTCCGTGATGCGCTGGGCTGTGTCCACAACTCTCTGCAGTTTCTTGCGGTCCTGGGCAGAGCAGTTGCTGTATCAAGCAGTGATGAGAACCAAGAGAGACGGCAGATGCTGGAACCTGGAGCAAAAATCAAACAGCCAGAAGAACTCAGCAGGTCAAGCAGCATCCAGATGCAGTCGGGGGTTTACCGACAGAACAAGCTGACGTCAACAGGGGAGTCACTCCTCCGGTTATGCCGGTAACCAGGCGTACGTGTGGCATTCAGCTGAGACATACACTGCAATGTAAAGGAGTATTCCTGCATCCCTGCGATTGTGGCACATGTTGTGCATCACATTCATTGTGTGAGTCAAGCCACATCCCATTAGCAGGTGTGCTTTCCATGCAGAGAAGATGCTTATCAAGACATACTGCTCACTTTCTTCGTCCATGAGACACTAGTGTGGCGAAAGTCACAAGGGTATGTCACCCTTGATAACTTTTCCTTCATGAATGGTCAGGCACACAGGTGGAACTTCACAAAGGGGGAGCCATTGGGAAAACTCATCTCTCCCTCCCTGTAGCTGACTTAGAGCACAACAGCTGCATGGGTCAATCATGTGCCAGGTTTCTATTGTAAATGAAGACGTTGAAGACTGATATTGTCTTAAATCTAAGCACTTTGCCTCTGCCATTAAATGATGCCACTCAGTCATTGAGTCACTGCATTGACCCATTCAAATGATCAACATTTGGTCTTTATGCTTCAGCATATATTATCACAGGATTTTCGGTCTGTTAAAACACAGAGGAAAAGCATTTGGTTCATCAAGTGTCTGTTGGCCCCTAGTATAATCCCATTCTCTCACTCTTTCCCCTTCACCTTGCAGATTATTCTCTCTACAGGGCCTATGCAATGGTTGACCCTGCTTCCATCACCCTGCCCTACAGATCTTAAATAACATCTGATTAACATCATTGTATTCATCTTTTATACAAATAGTTAAATCTCTGTTCTTTGGTACCTGTACCACCAGCTAATGGGAACACCTTCTCTCAATGTACCTGAAGCAGTTTGTGGCTACAGAGTTACCAACCATTCCACTCCTCCCTGCCGACTGGGAAACACTGGTAAAGGAAGATAAAGAATGAATTCACGAATGGTCAGAAGACCCAGGCAAGGGAAGCGGGGCAGATATTACTTAAAAAGACTCTGCTGGAAGAGGCTTGGAATTGGGAATTAAATGGTAACATCCACCTAGGGTTAGAATCATATCCCATTCCTCAATGGTTGTATTGGCAGCTTATTTAGTTATGGCTTGTAGTTACAGGAATAGGTATAATAGATTACTTTGTAGCGGTTAGCTACACACTATGAAATGAAGACACAGAGTCGCTGGTTTCAAAATCAGGCGTGAAAAGCAGACCTGGGGCGCAGTGCGCCTTTAATAGCTGAAGACTTCCCGTGCTACAGTTCCCGCGCTGACGTCCCGCGCGGGTCGCCTGACCTTCCCGCGCGCAGGCTTTCCCAGCCCAATGCTGGGGAAGAAGGAGGGCCCCGCGCCATCTTGGATCGGGGCCTCCGACGACGTCGCGGTGTCAGGAGCTGGTTCGAATGCCGGTGCGGTGAGTCACTACAACCTATTATATCTGTCCCTGATACCACAAAACTAAGTCATTGTTATCAAAAGAGAGATAAGTAAGAAAGAGTAGTTGAAATAAACCTGAGGCAGGGACAGTGAAGGGGAATGTGTATGAGGTGTATGCTATGTAAACCATATGGGGGATATCTAAATGAAGAGAGAATTGGACTTAGAACCGAGACCAGCTGAGGGTCTGATCAACTGGAAGGAGGAGAGCAAATGAATGGCCATTGAGAGCACATTGGCGAAGTCCAAAGGGGAGAACGTTAGGAGGGAAGATCGTGGGTTGGGTCTGCCACAGGGAAGATAACGGGAATGTGCAGGACTGGCTGGAACCAGTTTAAACCAACCCAAACCACGAGCTGCCAGCTACAGTGAATGAGAGTAAACACATGCCTGGTTACCGGCATAGCAACGGTGCAGGTAGGGTGTAGATAAGGGGGAACAAAGTAGATAAGAAATAAGATAAGAATAATGGAAACTTTGGATCGGGGAGCATTCATTCCAGGACGAGTGACCCCCCTGTTGACACCAGCCTGTGGTAAAGGAGGTTTATTCTGAAGGTAAACCCCTGACTGCATTGGATGCTGCTCGACCTGCTGAGTTCTTCCAGCAGTTTGTATTTTGCTCCAGATTCCAGCATCCGCCGTCTCTCTTGGTTCTCCAGAAAAAAACAAACTGGTAGCATCAAACCAGTCGTTGGGTATGTAGTAACAGATGAGGCGCTGGAGGAACTCAGCGGGTCAGGCAGCATCCGTGGAGGGAAATGGATAGTTGACGTTTCAGGTCGAGACCCTTCATCTGGAATGAAAGATGGGGGGTAATGGCAGGTAGAAAGAGGCGGAGGGGAGGGGTGGGTCAAGAGCTGGCAGGTGAAGGGTGGATCCAGGTGAGGAGAGGTGATGGGCAGATGGAGGAGGGGAGGGGGGAAATGGCGACAGAGGATGGGAGGTGATAGGTGGAGGTGCCGAAGGGCTGCCGATGATGGAGTCTGATCGGAGAGGAAGGTGGAGCGTGGGGTGAAGTGAGAGAGGAGGGGGCGAGGCAGATGAGAACAGTGGGGGGAGGGGACCAGTGGAAAGAGTGTGGGGGGGGGACGGGCGGGGGTGGGTGGGTGGAGGAGGGGAAAGAAACAGGAGGATGGGGCTGGGGTGAGTGTAGGAGGAACTGGGAGATCAGGAGGAGAGAGAGAAAATAATGAGGGAGGAGCAGTTTACCTGGAGGAGGCAGAGGACAGAGTGTTGATGGGGGAAGGGGGAGGATTAAAATCGCTGCCACCCGGAAGATCCAGACACCCCTGTCAGATGGAGCACTGGCGATTGGTTCATTATTGTCACTTGTACCGAGGTCCGGTGAAAAACTTGTCCTGCACACCGATCGTACAGGTCCATTCATTACACAGTGCAGTTACATTGGGTTAGTACAGAGTGCGTTGAGGTAGTACAGGTAAAAACAATAACAGTACAGAGTAGAGTGTCACAGCTACAGAGAAAGTGCAGTGCAATAAGGTGCAAGGTCACAACAATTGAGATCCTGAGGTCATAGTCCATCTCATCGTATAAGGGAATCACTGATGTAGAAGAGACCACATTGCAAACACTGGATGCA
Organism: Pristis pectinata; assembly: GCF_009764475.1. Classification (NCBI taxonomy): domain Eukaryota; kingdom Metazoa; phylum Chordata; class Chondrichthyes; order Rhinopristiformes; family Pristidae; genus Pristis; species Pristis pectinata. Next base: position 7,817,629 of record NC_067429.1, read on the forward strand.
ATAAACAAGGCCAGAGGAGATGCATGTGAATGTCTGCATCACCTGGAAGGGCTCTGGATGGTGGTGAGGGAGGAGGTGTAGGTTATACCTCCTACGGTTACAGGGGAGAGTGCCTGGGGAGGGAGAGGGAGAAGGATGGGTGGGGACGGATGAATGGATCAGGGAATCATGAAGAGAGTGGTTCCTGCGTAAAGCAGAGCAGAAAACAGATCAAACTCAATTCTGCTTGTCTCATTTCTAGAGCAGATTACCGAGAAACCAGCACACGAGAGTAACTGAGGGCAGGCAGCTCAATGGTGACTTTTGATCCAAAGCAGTCACTGTGAATGTGGCTTGTGACCCCATTCTTGTGTTCCCTGGTTCGGGGTACAAATCAACTTCAGTTGGGGAGGAGTGAGAGGCAACGCCACATCAAAGACTTCACATTGGATGGAGATGGAAGTTTGCAAAGAGGAAGGTGTGAAGGGTGGTTTTTGTCTTGGGATCTGAACAACTGTCTGCTTTCTGGGTGACTGGGAAATTCATTGTGCTTTACATGTTGGTGAAAGTAAGAGTTGCATTTTTATAGCATCCTTCACAACATCTGGATGTCCCAAGTGGCCTTACAGAAATTTAAGAACTTTGGAAGTACAGTCCGTGTTGAAAGCAGAGCACACAAGGTGTGCACATAGAGAAAAAACATTCAAACAGGAACCCAAGACACTTTCAACACACTTGCTGTGACTTCTGTCAGAGGTGTAATCGGACTGAGCAACAGTGTGGTTGGCAAACTATGGCATGGGTTGGATAAGGCACCTTCAAGCTGTTGATCCATCCCAAAGATATTCAGGTTGGTTGGTTCATTGGCCATTGTAAATTGCCCCTCATGTGTAGGTGAATGGTAGAAATTGGTTCATTTCAGTCCCGACAGCCGTATCAAGTGAGAGGAGGAGCCAAGCCATCCAAAGGTCTGTTTGCATGAAAGAGCAAGGCTGAGGACACATTTCTGATTGGCTAATTGTGAGGCTGATTAGTCAATAAACAGGAGGCAAGGTAGAGTGGAGCAGTGTTTTTGGAGCAGTTGTTATCGGGAGTGGCAGTTGTCCATGCCAAAGTGCAGTGTTTGACTGTTCAGTGCTGAGGCTTTGGCTTGTGAGGCTTCGGCGAGGAGGTAGGGGTAAGAACATTTAAGGTTGTTTCAACTTTACCCTTCAGACTTAGTGTAGTCGGGATGGCAGTCCGGGCAGTGGTATGCTCTTCATGTAGGATGTGAGAGATCATGGAAATTTCCAGTGTCCCTGGTGACTACACCTGTGGAATCAGACAGGAGATTCTGTGGCTGCAAATAAGATGCCAGGATGGTGTGTTGCTTCCCGGGTGCCAGGGTCAAGAATGTCTCTGAGCAGTTGTAGAACATCCTTAAGGGGGAGGTTGAGCAGCCAGAGGTCATTGTGCACATTGGTATCAATGAGATAGGTAGAAAAAGGAATGAGGTCCTGCAGAGTGAATGTAGGGAGTTAAGAAAGAGGTTAAAAAGTTAGACCTCAAGGGCAATGATCTCTGGATTACTCCCAGTGCCACGTGCTAATGAGGGCAGAAATAGAAGGATGATCGAGACAAATGTGTGGTTGGGGAATTGGAGCAGGGGCAAGGATTCAGGTTCTTGGATCATTGGGATCTCTTCTGGAGTTTTTTGCTGATTACCTTGTTGACTCTGGAAGAAATATTCCTGCTGCTCCAAATATTCCTGCTGTCTTGGGATCTGAGCAACTGGTCACTTTCAGGGCCACTGGGAAATACATGGTGGTCAAACACTACTCTCACCTCCCATTACTCCTGCCTGCTTGTCCGAGGAGGTACGTATCTTCTAATCTTTTTTTGAACTAGAGTGATTTAACTTCGTTAAAATTACCGTCGCATGAATGGGGCAGTAGGAACAAAATTACGTGGTAAAATCCAGAAAAAAAAAAATCCGTTTCATATAATTTTCCACCAGTGAATAGTTTAACAAACACTGACTTCTGCATTTCTTCTGCATTCACGGCCTGATGTACAATTTCCTGACAAAGATGTGATCTCTAAGCCACAACGCTCGTAAATTGGTAAGAGTCATCAGCATGTTCCCAATGACTCTTAAGATAAGATTTCTTTATTAGTCACATGTATATTGAAACACACTGTGAAATGCATCTTTGCATGGAATGTTCTGGGGGGCAGCCTGCAAGTGTCGCCACGCTTCCACCGTCAACATAGCATGGCCGAGACTTCCTAACCCGTACGTCTTTGGAATGTGGGAGGAAACCGGAGCGCCCGGAGGAAACCCACGCAGACATGGGGAGAACGTACAAACTCCGTTACAGACAGTGGCCAGAATTGAACCCGTGTCGCTGGCGCTGTAATGGTGTTACAGTAACCGCTACACAACCTTACCAACTTTTACAGATGCATCATAGAAAGCATTCTATCTGGATGCATCACAACTTGGTCTGGCAACTGTTCTGCCCAAGACTGCAAGAAATTGCAGAGAGCTGTGAATGCAGCCCAGTCCATCACGCAAACTAGACTCCCCAACACTTCCTGCTGCCTCAGGAAAGCAGCCAACGTAATCAAGGACCCCTCCCACCCCGGACATTCACTCTTCTCCCCTCCTGTTGGGCAGAAGATACAAAAGATTGAGAACACGTACCACCAGACTCGAGAACAGCTTCTATCCCACTGTTATCAGACTCTTGAATGGACCTGTCACTCATTAAAAGATGAACTCTTGAACTCATGATGTCTCAAGCCCTTACACTTTATTTGTCTACCTATTATGCACTTTCTCTGTAACTGCAACACTATATTCTGTTTTCTGTTTTTCTTTTAACTACCTCTGTGTACTTATGCATGGAATGATCTCTGGATGACACATAAACAAAAGGTTTTCACTGTACCTCGGTACATCTGACAACAATAAACCAATAACACTGGTGTCAGACTAATTGCTTTGTCGTTTTCCTGTCTGCTTACTCTCTCCTTTCATGAATCAGCCCAGAAGTTAGGCTGCAGCTGATTTTCATTGTTAGACTGGAGAAGCTGGGGTTGTTCTTGGAGCGAGGAAGTTGAAGATGTGATATGAGGGAAGTGTACAGGATTATGACCTGTTTAGACAGAGTGAGCTGTTCGCATTAACAAGTGGTTCAAAGACCAAAGAATATAGATTTAAAACTCTGGGCAAACAGTGTGTAGAACCTTTTCATGCAGAATGGTCATGACGTGGAACTCTTTGCTTGAAAGGGTCAGTGGCAACAGATGAAGCAGGGCTTCAAGCGGAAATGGGATTGGCAAAACATCTCTTCTTGGAGCCAGCAATTTCCTGGATGGATTGAATGGCCCCCCCCCTCTGTGCCAGGATAGTGCAGTAAACCCTTGGGACTTTGCTGGAACAAAGTACATAAAGCATAGGATGGTACAGCACAGGATCAGACCCTTCGGCCCACTATGTCTGTGCTGACCATGATGGTAAATTAAACTAAACCTATCTAAATGCACATGATCCACATCCCCCCATTCCCTACATGTTGATGTTCCTGTCTAAATGCCTCTTAAATGCTACTATCGTGTCTGCTTCACCACCGCCCATGGCAACCCGTTCCGGCACCTATCACTCAGGGTAAAAGACCTTACCCTGCACATCGCCTTTAAGCTTTAAACGTTTGCATATTTTCCAGACAATTGGATGATACTCTTATTAATACTACAGTACTCTCTCAATTCATTTTTTTTGTAGATGTTGCACGGTAGTATCATAAATTTTCCAGTGAACCCGGCAAGTTTAAGGGTAATGAAAACAGAAAATGCTGGAAACACAACATTAACTCAGATTCTTTCGCCACAGATGCATCCTGACCTGCCGCACACTTCCAGCATTTTCTGTTTTTATTTTAGATTTCCTGCAAAGGTAGTTTTTCTTTTTGATCTTCACAAGTTTAAAGGGAGTGTAGGAAACAGGACATTGGTGAGACCAAAGTCAAAATATTGGGATTTCCGAACAACAGCATTGTGGATTATTGGAGTTTTACTGTATTTTAATTCGATTCTACTGTGTAGTATTCACTGTTGTAGGTATGTGGAATTATTGTCTCAGGTCTCTTGGTGACCGTGACATGGTTTACTGTCTCAGTTTCAACACATAACAGTAATGAAGGTTATAATGTTTGTGGAAAGGTGATCAATTCAACATTAGCTCCGTTTCTCTCTTCAGAGATGCTTCCTGACATGCTGAGTATTTCCATCAGTAATTTTACATGATTGTTGATTTTTAGAATCATGTTTCAAAGCACAGCCAAGAAAATTGTGAAAGAGATTGACCCCTATGGCTCCACACTGATCCCTGTGGTAAGCCCATATCATTCTCAACACTGCAAGCCACTTCATCTCCTCATCAAAAAGAAGAAGCCTTTATTTTCCAAAGAAGACAATTATGTTCCAAAAGACTTCACACTGACTGACATACTGATGGACGGCCAAGATTTAGATTTTGGTAATATTTGCCATTTCTTTACACTATCCTGAGGATTACAGTCTAGTTTGTACTTGTTCAGTTGGTTATTGATGTATTTGTAGTTGGTTTATTATTGTCACATTTACCGGAGTAGAGTGAAAAACCTTGTTTTGCGTGCATTCCATACAGATCATCTCATCAATTAGTACATCGAGGTAGTACAAGGGAAAAGCAATAACAGAATGCAGAATAAAGTGTTACAGTTACAGAGAAAGTGCAGTGCAGGCCAACAATAAGGTACAAGGCCATGATGAGGTAGTTTGTCAGGTCAAGAGTCCACATTATCGTACAAGAGATCTGTTCAATAGTCCTTATAACAGTGGGATAGAAGCTGTCCTTGAGCCTGGTGGTACATGCTCTCAGGCTTCTGTATCTTCTGCCCGATGGGAGGGGGGAGAAGAGGCACTGTCTGGGGTGGAAAGGGTCTTTGATTATGTTGGCTGTTTTACCGAGAAGCAATGTTGTTAGTGGGAGTTGGTTGCTTAGTGGTTGTTACCCAGAATAATATCTATTTTCCAGAGTCACACTGTGACAATTGGATAATTTAATTTCAAACTAATTAAATTTAGTCAGAATAAAAGTTGCCGATCAGTACAAAGTGTCCAGGAACTACAGGTTGTTGTAATACCCACCTCATTCTTTACTGCCCCTCAGGTGAGGAAAGCTCCTTATCTGATCTGACAAATATGTGGTTGTAGACCCACAGCAAATAGCAGCAGACTGAAACAGGAAGTTCTAATGAAAAATGGATGATAAACTGCTGGCTTTGACAGCAACATCAACTTCTTGTGCAAACAAAAAAAACAGAACATTGGAAGAACTCAGCAGATCAAGCAGAATCTGTGGAGGCAAAAGGTGCATGTCGACATTTCGTGTTGAGATGTTCCAGACTGCAGATCTGCAGACGCTTTTGTCATCAATACCTTCTGAATGAGTTAAAAGTGGTCTCTTGTGTCTCCATGGCTTATTGAACAAAAGAGAATGATTTTAACTTACGAGCTCAGTCACTCTTTAAGTATCTCATCCTTTATTTGGGTTTAATAAAATCAAACTCCATGTGTGAGTAGGAAATGGGCAATGAAAGTTATTGGATAATCCAAGTTCTGACTCAGCACCCATATCTGAAAAGCAAAGGGTCTGCAGATTGACCTGAATCATTGTCTCTATTCCTCGCTCAACAGTTGTTGCCTGACCTGCTGAGTATTTCCAGCATTATCTGTTCACAATATCCGTAAATATTTATAGATTTAGAATGTGAGATGAAGAGAGAGAGAGGAGTAAAAAAGGAGTGGGAGAGAGAAAGACTAGTCTGCATCTTCCAGTTACAGTGAAAGTGTGGTAGTCACCACTGACCTTGAAGAAAGCTTCTCACCAAAATTAGTGGATCTGTGGTTTGGACTTGCCATTTCTGATACAATTTATAGCGTGCACCTTCTGTAAGGAACTGTGAGAATCTTCATGAAGACTGGGCAATCAATTATGATGAAGAGTTCTCCAGCAAAAGTAAAAATCAATTATTATTAATAATATTTTGCAGAAAGTAGAGACCATGCACACGAATTTGATTAAAGTTGAACAGTTTTATTACTTACAGACCATGAATATTTTATATGATATTATGAGGAAATGAGACTCCAGATATATTTTATATATTATATCCTATAAAATTGTCAGGGCCAGAGAGGTTATTCTCTTGTATTTGTGAAGATCACAACAATACTCCCTGGGAGAGTCTGATATCACTGACAGCAACTTCCTGTTCCCATGTACAGTTAACAGAAGTCATTGTCAGTTTACAGTTAAAAAACACGGACTATTTCTCTGATGTTATAACAGAAAATAACTAGCAAAAATTTATAATGGATTTATTTTCTCTTACTAGGACTGAGCAGCTCAAACTTTGCCTGCTCTCTGAGGCTTTTAGCACCTCAGTCAGTGGAGAAGTCAGTGCGAAGTGTGAGTGAAGTTGATGCAGGAGTAAATGTCATCGGGAAGCACATCAGGTGCCAACATCCAATGTGGAACTGAGAAAGCAAATGATATCTGAAAAGACGTTGCTGAAAGTTATCAAAACCAGGTATCATACCTCACCCCAGACTAGGTTACCAATCCTCTGTAGGTTGATGAGCTCACACAGACAAAGTGGTATTTTTCACTTTGGTGTGGAGTTAGCCAGCTTTTTCTACTTTGCTTGGTATCAGAGAGTAAAAACCAATGGCATCTCCTTTCAGACTCAGCTTTGCTTTGATTCCTTGAAAAATAATCATAAGAAATTTTTAATAGCTTCTGTATTTTTAATAGGTTTTGAATGCTTTTGAATATCAGAAACATTCAATATTTTAGACAGCTTTGACAGCTGGCTGAGGCAGGATGTTAGATAAGCCTTGTACATGTGACTAATAAAGAAGTCTTATCTTATCTTATTTTATAAGCCGGCTGTAAATGTTTTTTCAGCAGTTTCCCAAGTGGGACTTGTTCCAGCCTCCTGCTTGTGATGGGATTGACACCCACAAGGTCCCACCAGAGTGCAGGGGGTTGCATGTAACGTTAATCCTGGTGATCCACTAAAGCCCAGTGTGGATTAAATGCATGGGTCAATGGAGAATACATCTGGCTTGCCATCGGTACAAACTTCAGGGCTTTATTTACAACTAAATTTTATCAGCACCAGATTTAGAATACACTTGGATTATTACATTGAATGATTCTAGTTGTTGATATTTTTGATAAAAACTCTGAGATTCATGTGCAAGGTGCGGGGTGAATTGCATAAACTGTTGTCTAATTTCCCCATCGTCTCCTCCTTTGTCAATCGGTCTTTCAGACAACTGATAAGTACTATTTTTCTTCTTCTTTTCTTTTCAGGAAGGTGGACAGAGAACATGACTTTGTGAAGAAACTGTTGAGTGATACTCTTTATATGATATCAGAAGTGATAGAGACGGAAAAACCATGTACTGTAAATAAGACGTCTAAAGCAGAATCAGGATTGAAAGTACTGGTGAAGCTTCTGAAGGGGAGTACAACTTTTACTTGGCTATAAGCAACATATTTACAATATTAAGTTGAATGCAATTCACTAACTTGAATTCATTATCCTTAAGCATTGAGAAAGAGGCATAAACACTCCCACTGGTTTTCCAAGTAAGCAAATGAATCCTCAGGAACTTGGATAAGTGTGAGTAAGTTTTGGGGCTGACATGCAAATGTGGGACTCCTGAATTTACTGGCTGAACTACACTGTTCATGTCCTGGCTGTGTTCTGCATGGAGTCCCCATGGAACCTTATAGCAGAGCAGGAGCTGGCTGTGATACCTCAGCACTGATGCTGGGTGACACAGTGATACATCAGTATTTAATGCTGCCCCACAGCTGTGGCTTCCAGGTTTTATCCTGACCTCACCTGCTGTCCGTGTGGAGTCTGCACATTCTCTCTGTGACTGTGTGTGTGTTTACCACAAGTGCTCCTTTTTCTCCCCTCACATCTCAAAGATGTACTGGTAGGTTATTTGACTTCTCAATCCCTTAGTGGAAAAAAGAATCAAACAGGAGCTGATGGGACCATCTGAGAGAATAAGCTAAAAGGGTGCAGGGAAATCAGGAGAGGGGAAAAGAGACAAATGCGATTGCTTTTACGTAATTTTATTTATTTTCATAGAAGTTAATAATACTTAAGGTTTATTTCACATCTAGTAGCTTCATAAAAGCAAAGGTAGTGATTGGCCTTTGGTGATTGTTGGTTTTTGAGAGATTTGAGGGTGGGGCTTATTCTGGCCAAAGGCTGAAGGCTTTCTCTTCATCTGTTGTTTTCTAACCATTTGCAGTTGAGTTTGTCTGGGAAATGGTTCAATAATTTGATGGATTTGGAGTTTATTCCATTGGTGATTGTTTATCAAATCACTTTTTTGTTTTCCCATCAAAACTTTTCTGATGAAAGATCATTGACATGCAACCTTGACTCTATTTCTCTCTCCACAGATGCTGCCTGACCTCATGAGTATTTCAAGAATTCCCTCTTTTTCTTTCAGATTTCTAATCTCCGTTTTGACGCTATTTTGCAGCTCCTCTCAGGAGTAATATTTGTGAAAGGTGGTCCAACACTGACTTTTTAATTTTCTCTTCAACTTTATTCACCTTTTATTCCTCTGGTTTGTGGGGCCCATTTCAGCTTTGATTAAACTTTTCTTAATCTCTCTACCTAATAAGATATCTTTATTAGTCGCATGTACATCAAAACACACAGTGAAATGCATCTTTATGCATAGAGTGTTCTGGGGGCAGCCCGCAAGTGTCGCCACGTTTCCGGCGCCAACAGAACATGCCCACAACTTCCTAACCCGTACGTCTTTGGAATGTGGAAGGAAACTGGGGCACCGGGAGGAAACCCACGCAGACACAGGGAGAATGTACAAACTTCTTACAGACAGCGGCTGGAATTGAACCCGGGTCACTGGCGCTGTAAAGCATTACGCTAATTGTAGTCCCTCTCCTCAGGTTATGGGACAGTAAATGATTGACTTTCCAAGTTTTCATAGGATTATCGTTCACAGTTAAATATTGCTGTTTTCTCTGTTACCCTAGGCTGCAGCTGGATTCAGTTTATGTAGGGAGAGGCAGTTAACCTTTGAGGCTGGAACAACAATTGCATACAAAGTTTATAAACTGAGGATCACTCCAGATGACACCTTGGGTATGTAAAAGGATAATATTAAAATAAGTGACTATTTAAATATCAGATTGATTGATAAACTGTTTAAAGTTCTTCAACTGTTTGGTTCACAGAACAAGTAACTATCTAAATATCTGACACTATTTTTCAGAATCAGCAGAAGATGAATGGACTACAAGGTCCCACTGTGGTAGGTTGTTTCATATTTTCTGATTCACCACTTTTATTTTACACTGAAATTGTCACTACTCCAAACACTCACACGGTCACGTACCCAAGGAATCGAACAGGGCTGTTGGGGAAGTTTACATGGTACTGTATCTATAGATTCTTTATCTTACAGCACAGGGAAAGTCCTGGCCCACTGTTTCATTTTACCTCTACATAAGACCATAAGACCATAAGACAAAGGAGCAGAAGTCGGCCATTTGGCTCATCGAGTCTGCTCTGCCATTCTATCACGAGCTGATCCATTCTCCCATTTAGCCCCACTCCCCCCGCCTTCTCACCATAACCTTTGATGCCCTGGCTACTCAGATATCTATCAATCTCTGCCTTAAATACACCCAATGACTTTGCATCCACAGCCGCCCGTGGCAACAAATTCCACAGATTCACCACTCTCTGGCTCAAGAAATTTCTCCGCATCTCTGTTCTGAGTAGGTGCCCTTCATTCCTGAAGTCATGCCCTCTTGTACTAGACTCCCCTACCATGGGAAACAACTTTGCCACATCTACTCTGTCCAGGCCTTTTAACATTCAAACTGTTTCTATGAAGTCCCCCCTCATTCTTCTAAACTCCAAGGAGTACAGCCCAAGAGCCGTCAAATGTTCCTCATATGTTAACCCTCTCATTCCTGGAATCATCCTAGTGAAGCTTCTCTGAACCCTCTCCAATGTCAGCACATCCTTTCTTAAATAAGGAGCCCAAAACTGCACACAGTACTCCAAGTGAGGTCTTACCAATGCCTTATAGAGCCTCAACATCACATCCCTGTTCTTACATGTTCACAAAATATTAAAGTTAACACCAATTGTGAAAATGTTGCTACATAGTTCAGTCCAGGATTTTTAGCATGAATAAATATCCCTATAGAATAACAAAAAGGACAAGCATCATTGCACAAGGTGATAGAGTTTCCATTGCTCTTTATGCGGAGGGGAAATTTTCAGTAGTGCCTTCATAGGATCATCAGCAATAAAGCAGGAATAGACCATTCAGCCCCTTTTGATGAACGAATTCTGATAAAGGGTCTTGGACCTGAAACGTTAACTCTGTTTCTCTCTCCACAGATGCTGCCTGACCTGCTGAGTGTTTCCAGCAATTTCTGTTTCCCTTCAGCCCTGGTGCTCTCTCCACCATTCAAAAAGATCACAACTGATCCTTCACTCAGCACCACTTTCCTGCATGAACTCCATATTCCTTGATTCTCTTAATAGCTAAAAATCAATCAAATTCTCTCTTGAACATGTTTTAGATGGTCATCATCCTCCAAGATAAGATATCATCTTGGTCACGGAGTTGCAGCAAGTGCTAGGAGGAGAGATGAGCAGCTTCATTCACTTTAAATATACACTCGTTAATGATTCTTCATGTCACCTTGGGTTAGTGTTTCAATTAACTTGTCTGTCCTTCACACCTCAAGTTTGGTAGCACCAAAAATTTCTCACTGTTTGAAACCTCAGAGCTACTAAGGGACGTGCATCCTGGAAGTAAGGTGTTCCCGAAGAGCTGCATATGATCCCATTCCCTTAACTTGGGAGAGAATTAGATGAGATGATTGGATATAGGTCCAGCATACTGCAGTGGATCAAAGTCAAAGTCGAGTTTATAGTCATCTGCACAAGTACATGTGTGCACAGGTGCAATGAAAAACTTACTTGCAGCAGCATCACAGGCACATAGCATCAGATAAGCAGCATTCACAAGAAAAACATAAATAAAACGCTATTGTACAAGATAGAGCACAATTAGAACAAAAAAAGTCCATTTTTGTGCAAAGTGACCATTGTGGTCATAGTGGTCATCAAAGACAAACTGCTTAAAATTTTCTCAAATTTTCTGCCTTTTCAATCTCAGTTATAATCCTGTTTCACCAACAGAAAGCACTGAGGATGAGAAAACTATACTTTCAGCCTCAGTTCATGAGCTGACAAAACTGTCTGCAGACAAGAGGCTGCTGCTCCTCAACGTGATCCTTGAAAATCTTGGCAACAGCGAAAATCTTCCAATTCTTGATGACATGGTTTGTACCAAACATCTTCTCCCTTCATTTTTGGTTTTGATTTTATCTTGGCTTTGAGCATGGAAACAAATGCAGTTTGTGACACAAAGTGGGGTGCTGACTCTTTACAGGAGTCTTTCCTGAAACATTTTCACACTTTGTTATGGATAACAAAGGCAACTAAAGTCCTAAATTGGGGCAAGGAAAATTTTGAAGACATTAGACAGGTACTTGATTGGGAGAGGCTGTTTGCTGGTAAAGGGACACTTGGCAAGTGAGAGGTTTTTGAAAGTGAGATAGGGAGAGTTACCAGAAAACTGGAGGGTGGCAAATGTTGAGAAGGGCTGCAAGGACAAGCCAAGGAAATGGGAGTCCAGTGAGCCTAACATCAGTGGTGGGAAAGTTACTGGAGGGGATTCTGAGGGATAGGATCTACCAGCATTTGGAAAGGCAAAGACTGATTAGAGATAGTCAGCATGACATTGTGCGTGAAAAATTGTGTCTTACAGATTTGATTGAGTTTTTTGAAAAGGTGGCAGAGGATAAACAAGGGCAGGATAGTGGATGCTATCTATGGACTGAAAATAGATGTTCTGTTCATGATCACATTGTTGGTTATGAGACCTAACTGTGCAAATTAGCTGCTGAGTTTCCTACAGTATAAAAAGGACAAGTTTTTAAAAAGCTCTTAATTGGCTATTGAGCATTTTGGAAACCCCTGAGGTTATGCAGAATCTAGTTGGGATGCAAACAACACTTGTTTATTCCTTTCAAAGGAAACTGAAACATATAGGTGGCAAGATTTATCAATGATTTTTCTTTCGACCTTGTGAACTCAGGAATGTTTGTACTGGGTAACCCTCCAGTTCCAGTTGCCTCTCAATGTTGAGAGACCTCAGGCACACTGCAATGTACATTTCACATGTAATTAAGTAACACTTTTCCATTGTGTCCCCATTTCATCTTCTGAATCAATTTCAGAAGAAGGTTTCTTGAATACCGACTGAGGTTTGCTTTTCCATCCACCTCAACTGGTGCTATAGCAAAATTAAAGCAAGTTGTAGGTTTAGAGTTGGCAAGGTCAAACTAATATCATGCAGAACCATTGCTGTTAGTAGAGAGGAGATGTATTGACCAGGAACAACAATGATGAGGCTGGAATACATCACTGAGGCAGAATGGGGAATCCGTGTTCACCTCAGAATGGAACACTAGATCCCTGCATTCAATATCAGAAAAGGGAAAATGTTCTATTACCTGGTGTCTACCTCACTTCCCTGTAGTTGTGACACTTTACTCTGTATTCTGTTATTGTTTTTGCCCTGTACTACCTCAATGCACTGTGTAATGAGTTGACCTGTACGATCAGTATGCAAGACAAGTTTTTCACTGTACCTCGGTACATGACAATCATGTACCAATACCTTTAGCAATGACCAGAAAATTTGGTATTTACTCCACTTTCCTGACCCTGCCACATGTTCTCAGCTTGACCAGATGTGTGAAGGTCTGCAACCTGACCTCAAAGTGCTGGATCTGATGGAGGAAAGCAACAGAGTGTGTGTGGAGAAGATGCTGGATCTGCTGGGAATTAAGAAGGCTGATCCACCAGGGCAGCCCCTCACCTTGACTCAGGATCAGGAAAGGATCATCAAGGCATTATACATTCTCATCCAGTCACTCAGTGGTAAGCTTTGAAGTCTATTTTAATCCCACTCATTAAAGTGTGAATCAACAAATCAGCCTCTGCTTTCAGTTGCCTCAGCCTTGAGCTGTGAAAGTCCCTCTTTAAACCTCTCCCCCTCTCTACCTCACTAATCTCCCTCGAGGACTCTTTGAAGCCAAACCCTTTGACAAACATTTGTTCACTTCTCCCAACGTTTCCTCATTGGCTAAAGGTCAATTCTTTTTGACAGCACTCCTGTAACTTATCCTGGGGGAATTACCACATTAAGGTGCTCTATAAATGCACGTGAACATCACAATGAAATAGCTGACAGTTGCATGGCCTGCAGCCAAGTGTGGATTGCAGATCTTCTGGCCGATGCATTGATTTGAACCATAACCAGAGGTGTGTTCGCTGAGACGAGCTGGTGCAGTGTGCCAGAAAGAAGCATTCAGTACAGATGGGTAAAACAGTCCACACTTACTGGTGTTTAAATACATACTCGAAATGATACTCTCTTTCTAAAGAGGATAATTCTTTGAATCCCACCCTGAATGTTCGTAGGTGGAGAAAATGGAGGTTGCAGTGAGATTGGAGAATTGGCTGTGTGAAGATGGGGTGTCCGTTTCAAGTTCGGACACATTACTGACTCAATTCTCTTGTGGTGCAGTGGTGTTGTGTCAAAGTGTCTCATGTACAAGTGACAGATGCCACCGTAACATCATTATGGACCTTAATGTGCAAGGTCAGAGAGGGATTTCCACATTGTACTAGCAGATCTCTGCTTTACCAGATTCACTGGAGGAAGATGATGAACACTCATCCGCCTCTTATGTAAGCCCAGAACAATGTCAAATCTGTTTCATGATGTGTTCACAGGATTCTGTGAACAAGTGACGAAGGAGACAGAGCTTGTACACTGTAGTTTTGGAGAATGACAGATGATCTCTTTGAAACTTTCAAAGTTCTTCTGACGCTTGGCAGGGTGGAAGTTCCCCTGGTTCGAGCATCCAGAACCATGGTCACAGACTCAAAATAAAGGTTGGTCATTCAGGACAGGTTAGAAGAAATTTCTTTCCTCAGACAGGGGTGAATCTTTGCACTTCTGTCCCAGAAGGCTGTGGAATCTCAGTCGATATTTGAAAGAGGTCAATCCATTTCTGGATACTAAGGGAATCAAAGAATATGGGATTAGTGCAGGGAAGTGGTGCTGAGGTAGAAGATCAGGCACAATGTCACTGAAGGACATAGCAAAGGTGAGGGGCAGAAAAGCCAACACTGATTCTGTTTCTTATGTTCTGATTTCTGATGTCTGTTCTTCAAACTTCTTCAATCAACATCAGCCAATTTTTGATCGCTGAAGAACAGTAATTCACCTCTTCCTGTTCCCAAACATTAACAGAAAGTTTTGTGTGTGTGTGTGTGTGTGTGTGTGTGTGTGTATGTGTGTGTGGAAATAGGATAGATTAAGAAAAGAATGAAAAAGAATTAAAAAGCAAATAGGATCCTGGGATTTATTATTAGAGACATAGAGTAGAAATGTCAAGAGAGACTTTTGGTGAAAGAGATTCGAGGTGAATCTTTATTAAACTTTAACTCCAGAGTTGCCTATGATGTTGGTCACTACACATTAGGAAGGAAGTGAAGGCCCTTATGGAGCAGAAAATACTTGGTAGAATGGGCCTAGATTCGAGGAATTATTCTCCTTGAGTAGAGCCGGATACTCCATTGCAGGGCAGTGTGAATTATTCTGCTTCTCTTTCAGAAATAGAACCTGAAACTTTGATCCTGTTGGAAACCGGTGTTGAGGCAAAGATTGCATTCAAACAGCTAAATCTGGTAAGAATGAAAAACTGTAAAGCAGGTAAAGAAATAAAATTTCACATAAGTAAAAATCTCTCCTGGGTGACACTGCGATATCGATTGAAATTTTGTCTATCTTTTTAATTTCATTCTGCTATTTGCAGTTTATCTGATCAGTGTTGAATAAATCTTTTAAGTCAAAAATCTTCCTCTTCTTGCGAAATCTAAAATCATTGGACTAGACTGCACTAAGCTCTTGAATCTGACGACCCTCTCTGGCAGACCTGTCTGAGCTCAGGATTGATGTGATCAATGTGGTTGACTTGGTGTCAACGGACTTTCACAAAATAGATGAGTCAGTAGTTTTGAAAGCATTGGGATAATGGGGGAATGGCATCTTGGATAAGAAATTAACTTAGCAACATGAAACAGGGATGTGTTGTAAGTGGTCCTTTATTGGATGGAGGATATTTGTCAGTTTTAAAACTTTCAATCAGTAGGTCAATTTTAAACTTTCTAATGGTTTAAAACTTGGAAGTATCGTGATGAGTCTGCAGGATGTCGAGAGAGGTCCAAAGGACGCTGTCAGGTCAGTGGAAAATGGCAGATGGGGGAAGGATGGACAAGCTGTGATATTCCCCTCAGAGGACAGAACAATGTGATAGAGGTTATCAAAAGAATGATGATGGACACAAAGTGGAGGAGGCACAACTCTTCTCATTGCTGTAAGGATCAAGAATCACAGGACACAGATTTAAGATGATGGACAAAAGAACTATGAACTATGGAGTGAGTGGTGAGGACCTGGAACCTCTTGCCTGACAGGAGGCGGATTTATTCCTGGTTTTAAAAAAGGAATTGGATCAGTCCTTTAAAGAAAAAAGAACATTGCAGGACCACAGGGAAAGCCCAGGGTATTGGGACTGGCTACATTGTTCTTGCAGAAGGAGCTAGCATGAGCTTGAAGGGTTGCATGGCTTCCTACACTGTTGTCATTTTATGACTCTATGATTCTAATTGGTTTTCCAGGTGAATATAATCAATGATCGGTGGCCCATGAGAACTATATTTAAAAGTCAGCTGATGAATGTTGTGGAGGACCCTGAGAAGACTGTGATCGCTCAGCTGACAGACGAGGAGTTTGAAATAACCCAGCAGATGTTGGAAGAATTTGGATTTCAAATGGATAGAGAAAACTCTTCAGTCTTACGCATTGAGGGCCGTGAACAGCGAAACGTACTTCCTCTCTACATTGCTCTGTTTGCTTTCTGTGTTTTATCTGCCTGAACAATTGTGATATGATTCACACCCACTGTTCATGATCTTTTCCAGGCATCTTCCCTCGGGAGCACGCACCCTCTTCCTTTCAGTTTTCTGTGACCTTGATAGGAACATTCTCCCATGATCTCTCTTTTGGTGTTTGAGGCTTTCTCCGTTAATCCGGGACTCTCGGGATTTTTGTGGCGCTGGACTAGCAGATCTTCTGGATTAATATTCCAATAATTTGTTAATATTCCAACACACTTCCACTTCATTGCTTAAAAATTTGTGACACAATGATATTTTCGTGAACTCAGTAAGTTTCAAGGGACCATAGGCAATAGAACCAGATGAGGTTAAATTAAGTGCAAGAACCAGAGACCAGTGAGTGGGGTGGGTGGGAAAACACTGGAACTGGGGCCCAGAGAGTGGAACTTTTAATTATCTCCTGGGGAGCCAGATGCTGAGCCATTGAGATTTCTGAATGGTCAGATGACAGATTATTGGCATTTAACTGAGTCACATTTGGTTGCAGAAGGCATATTTTATGTTCTGTGTTTGCCTGTAGCGTTGTAGAACTGGCAAGTGTGGATTTAACTTTCCGCTCTCCTCTCTTGCTGCTTGGGTGGTACCGTGGTATTGCAATGTATTACCTGTCACTACTTTAATAAAGGGCTGGCATATCATGTGATTTCATTGAGCACTTTTCACAACCGCAGGACACCCCTGAGGAACTTGCAATGTTGCAGTCAATGAAACTCTTTTTATGAATAGTCTCAGTTCTAATGTAAGAAACGTGGCATCCAAAATGCACCCAGCAAAATGTCACAAACAGCAAGGCAATAATGACCAGGTGATCTACTCTTTGCTGATGTTGTTTGGAGAATGAATATGGATGAGGAGACCAATGTTTGTCCTGCTGTTTAATGCAAGGATGCGCATAATAAAAACTACTTGGTTCTATGTAATAAAACACCCTGAGGCACTTCACAGTGACATAACCAGACACACACTTATACTAAAGCAATGGAAGTAATTGGGTTGGTCCGTTTGGTGAGGGTTACCCTCACGTTACCTATCATTACCCTCAAGATGAAGGTGGTGAATCACCTCCTTGAACTACCACTGTTGCTCTGGTGGAGTGTTCCCACAGCGAAGGTGGGAATGATTTCCAGGATTTAGATCAAAGTATGATTAGGGAAGAGAGATATATTTCCAAGTAACAATGCTGTGAGACTTGGAGGGAGATCTGCAGGCCTTGGTGTCCCCAGGCACCTGCTACCGCTGTGCTGTTTGGTGGTGGAGGTCATAGGTTTGGGAGGCGCTCCTGAAGGTCCCTCAGTGAGTGGCTGCAAAGCGTTTTATCAAAGGCACACGCTGCACCCTTGAAGCATTCACCCTCCTACAAGATAACCTGCCCTCATCTGCCTCCCCGCGATAGACTGACGTTCACTGAAATAAACTCTTCCCCTGCACTCTCCCTCCCTGCATCGTATGAATCTGATGAGTCTCTCCCTTCCAGTGTCCCTGCCCCTGTTACGTCTCCCCACCTCGCTTCCCCTGTTGTCTCCTGTCTGACAGGGAACAACCTCACATCCAGGCAGGGATCACTGCCACAGGATGAATTCACGGGGAAATTGGTGACATATAATCTAATGTTTCAGGTCAATGATAGTTCACCAGAACAGCCTCTGTGATCAGTCCTTCTGCCCTGACAATACTTTTGAGATTATATTGAGTGGAAATGTTCTAGATTCCTAAACGTACATCAAGACCTTCAGCCTTATCAGTTATAAGTGTCTACTGATACCCTCAATTTAGGGGGATCATATTGTATCAATTTATATTTCAACGACTAATTTACTTAACTATATTAGTTTTTTTTCTGAAGGAGTTTGGCTGTCAATTATCATTATTTCGAGTGGTGGGTCCTTTCTCCCAACCAAGGAGGAGATACTTCCAGCTAACGAAGAGATTAAACACAGACACAAGAAATTCTGCAGATGCTGGAATCTGGAGCAATACACAAAAAGTGCTGGAGGAACTCAGCAGGTCAGGCAGTATCCATGGAGGGAAATATACAGTCAACGTTTTGGGCCGAGACCCTTCATCAGGACTGGAAAGGAAGAGGGCAGAAGCCAGAATAAGAAGGTGGTGGAGGGGGAGAAGCACCCACAGGCAGGGGACAGGTGAGTTCAGGTGAGAGGCGAGTCCAGGTAAGGGGGGGAAGGTAGTGTGTGGGAGAGGGGCAGAAGATGTAATCGCAGTTATTTATTTTAAATGGAGCCTGTTTAATTTTGAGGAGTAAATTCTAACAGAGATTATATTCTTCAAAGGATTTCCAAATCACAAGTACAACTCTTACAAACTAGTAAACCATACCAATGAGTTGCAGAGGAACAAGTTGTCCATCACAGAAAGAAGACTCTGGGAAGAGATCTTGCTGATGCCGAGGTTGAGGAGTGGATTCTATTTCACAAGATCACAAGATCACAAGACAAGGGAGCAGAAGCAGGCCATTCGGCCCATCGAGTCTGCTCCAAGGAAAAGGGAAAAAAAGAAATGAGAATGGGGGGGGGGGGGCAAAGAAAAAAAATGAAAAAAAAAGAGAAAAAGAAAAAGAGAAAAAACATATTCTAATCCCAATTTCCGGCCTTATCCCCATATCCCTTGATATCTATCTATCTCCTCCTTGAACGCCCCCACTGATCTGGCCTCCACTGCTGTACGTGGCAAGGAGTTCCACAAATTCACCACCCTCTGGCTAAAGAAATTTCTCCTCATCTCTGTTTTGAAACTGTACCCTCTAATTCTAAGATTGTGCCCTCTGGTCCTGGACTCACCCACCAAGGCAAACAGCCTAGCCATATCTACTCTGTCCTTTCCTATCAACATTTTAAATGTCGCTATGAGGTCCCCTCTCATTCTTCTGTACTCCAGTGAGTACAGTCCAAGAGCCAACAAACGCTCATCATAAGTAAGCCCTTTCATTCCTGGAATCATCCTCGTAAATCTCCTCTGAACCGTCTCCAACGTCAGCACATCCTTCCTAAGATGTGGGGCCCAAAACTGCACACAATATTCCAAATGAGGCCTCACTAGTGCCCCGTAGAGCATCATCAACACTTCCTTAGTTTTATATGCTATACCTCTCGAAATGAATGCCAACATAGCATTCACTTTCTTTACCACCGATCCGACCTGGTGGTTAACCTTTAAGGTATCCTGCACGAGTACCCCCGAGTCCCTTTGTACTTCTGTACTTTGAATTTTCTCTCCTTCTAGATAATAATCTGCCCGCTTATTTCTGCTTTCAAAGTGTGCAACTGCACATTTCTAAACATTGAATCTCATCTGCCATTTCCTTGCCCATTATCCTAAACTGTCTAGGTCTCTCTGCAACCTTCCTATCTCCTCAATACTCCCTACTCCTCCACCTATCTTGGTGCCATCCGCAAACTTAGCCACGAAACCATTTATTCCATCATCCAAATCGTTAATGTACAAGGTAAAAAGGAGCGGCCCTAACACCGACCCCTGCGGCGCATTTCTTCATCTCTGTAACTCCTAGCAACCTTTACTGCCGTCTATATTTTTTTGACCAGTTATCTAGTGAGGCTTCATCTGCAAGCAATGTTGCTTTCTCTTAATTAGATAAACAGGATGAGAAAAGAGTACCAGCTAGGAACTTAAATTATTTAAGTACAAACACCTCAATAACTTGGACTGTTTTCTTCTGCTGATGGGCACCTTAATCCCCAGACAGTGACGTATTAAAAAGCTCAGGTGAGCAATAAGTGTCCTGGGCCTGGACAGTGAATGTCCATCACACTTTCAGCCCACTGACCCCACAATCCCTGCTATCCCCCAACATCACCCCTCATGCTCCTGTTTGGCAGATCCAAGTAGTTTACCTCGAACTGATTGACTAACTCCCTACGTCCAACCACTTCTGCTGACATGTGTCAATCAAGTGCCAGGCTTCTATTGTAAATGTAGCTTTTGAAGATTGATATTGACGAGTCTTCGGACTTTGCCTCTCCCTTTAAATGATCCCACTCAGTCACTGACTCACTGCATTGACCCATTCAGATTATCGACACTTGCAGTTTATGCTTCAGCACGTATTATCACAGGATCATCGATCTGTTAAAACACAGAGGGAGAGCATCTCTGCTGGCCCTTAGTACAGTCCCATTCTCCGTCTCTTTCCCCTTCACCTTGCAGAGTATTCTCTCTCAAGGGCCCATCCAATGGTTGACACAATTTCTACCTCCACCCCCCTACAGGTCAAAACTAACATCTGATTACTATTGTCACTTCCACCTACCACCTCCCAGCCGTGAACATCATTCCCACTCTCTCCCTCCCTACCTGCCTATCACCCTCCTCACCTGGATCCACCTATCACCTGCCAGCTCTTGCTCCACCCCTTCCCTCCACCTTTTAATGCTGGCTATCTCCCCTCTTTCTTTCCAGTCCAGATTAAGAGTCTCAACCTTAAACGTCAACTGTCCATTTCCCTCCTTAGGTGCTGCCTGACCCGTTTGTTTGGAGGAACATCACCTCATTTTCCGTCTTGGAACCTTGCAGCCTAACGGCATGAACATTGAACTCTTCCACTTTAAGTAATCCCCACCCCCCTTCCCCACAACCTCCCCCACCATGCTTCTTCTTCCCTTTCCTAGCCAATCTCTCTTTTATCTACCCCCCCCCCCCATTTTTCCCCATTCTCTCCTTACCTTTGACCCATCCCCCGGTGGATCTGCTCTGCCCTCCCCCACACCTGCCTATCACTATCTCTTACCTGAATCTACCTATCACCACCCTGTGCCCACCCCGCCTCCCCTCTTTTGTCCACCTATCACTGCTCTGCTTTTCCCTCCTATATATTGGGCTACCCCTTTTCCTATCTTCAGTCCTGAGGAAGGGTCCTGACCTGAAACATTGACCGCCTGCTTTTCTCCACGGACGCTGCCTGGCCTGCTAAGTTCCTCCAGCATCATAGATTAGTTTCGTTATTGGCGCCGGAAGCGTGGCAACACTTGCAGGCTGCCCCCTGAACACTCTACACAAAAGATGCACTTCAATGTACATGTGACTTATAAAGATATCTTATCTTAATTAGTTTAGCTTAACATCGTGGGCTGAAGGGTCTGTTCCTGTGTTGATCTGGTCTATGAGTGCACCACTCATCTTTTACTCATTCACTTACATCATCGAGCACCTCCTATGGCTGAGTCTTGTGATCAGATCGTACCTTAGCCTCATCAGTCACCACAGAGTGTAGGCATGTCATCTGCGATGGTGAAGAACTGCCTAAGAAGATCTCCCTTGTGATTAACTGTATAAAAAGCAGGTGGGGCTGGTCACCCTTTGACGTACAACTGTTATATATGAAACCAATGTGACAGCGGATGTTAATTAATATGCAACAGTGTGATTGATATGGTACAATATAGAATTGACGTGGGACCTCTAAACCCTGGACAACATTAAACAATATCACTGTGAGAGCATCTTCACCAAAAGAACCACAATGGCTCAAGAAGGTGACTCTCGAGGATAATAATGGCTGGACAGTAAATGCAGACCTTGAGAGGGATGTCCACAGAATAGAAAAAAAATAACCTGATGAGGTACTGATAAGAAAGGTACATGTATTTTCATTGCGTGCACAGACTCTTTTCTTAATCAGTGCATATAAAACTGAAGAGAACATCACCACTCAACTCCAGTTGGACAAAACAAATCAAAACAGGTAAGAGAAGCAAGTTTGGAAATGTGAGTGCCAGAGCTCACAGCACAATGTTTGTGGTGCTGACTGAGAGAGACAGAAAGACGTAAAGCAAAGCAATACTTCAGAAACTGAAGAAAAAGTTACTGAGAGAGAAGAAATGGCAATTATTTTAAAAGGTGGTCATTGCATTGCTGGACATATTT
Organism: Pristis pectinata; assembly: GCF_009764475.1. Classification (NCBI taxonomy): domain Eukaryota; kingdom Metazoa; phylum Chordata; class Chondrichthyes; order Rhinopristiformes; family Pristidae; genus Pristis; species Pristis pectinata. The sequence continues at coordinate 7,839,717 of NC_067429.1, forward strand.
ATTCTCTTAAAGTAACCTAGGAGATAATAACACATCCTTGACTGTAACTTAAAATAAAGACAGAAAATGCTCGTAGTATTTTAAATTTTCTGCTGAGTACTTCCAACACTTTTTGTTGTCAATTTGGATCTGCAGTTTTTTGAGGATCTTCACTGGACTATAATTTTTCCTGTGCAATGTTTTATTGTGCTACACTAGTGAATTATCTAAGGAGTTTTCTCAGGGTTTGTTCCTACCGTTAGACCCTATTCCTCTAACCTCGATGCCTCAGCCTCAGGCATCTACTGCCCAACCACCAGCACTGCCACTGAAGCTGCACAACCCAACCTGGTCAATCCCAACAGCTCCTTTGCTTCAGTATCAGTGTTTGTCTGATTGCGCCACTCTGAAGTTTTGTTACATAGAAGCTAGTAGCTTTTGTTGTGTGCATTCTTATATTAAACAAAGAGGCAAACATTGCTGTTCTGAGCCAAATATCCACAGCATCAGCAGAGAGTAGATTATCTGTTCGTCGTTGCCTTGTGTTACGGACTCAGTGAATGTCCCTTTAAGATACAGTTAGTTGTGTGTGTGTGTGTGGGGCGTGCTTACGTCAACAGAAGATAATGGATGTAATGACATTGTTGAAGAAGTCAGTCAGAAGAGAGAGAGAGAAAAGGGAGAGAGACACCAGCCCGCTAGTTTCTCTATCGATGGATGAGAAACAATAACTGTGTCTGTCACTGCAATCCACGTATGGAAATTGGAAGCAATCCGGTGGAGTTCACTTTGTTGCTGACCTGTCGAAGGAAACAGGTATTTGTGTGGACGACCACGAATCGGATGCTTTTTGGGATGAGGAAGTCACTACCGAGTAAACACTGAAGTGTCGTTTGGGTTCCATCGTGGAACATTTGGATTTCATAATTACTCTCTCTATGTTCTCTACATCTACGTTTTATCTTCAGACAACAGTGGTTGTTGAAGAAGCTTTTGCTCATGTTTCACCTTATGGCTTGCTGAACTGAACTTTAAGAACCATTCCTGGACTTTGAATTTGGGACTTTGCCACACACACACACACACACGAAGAGTTTAGTTTTTGGGGCTAATGTTCAAGGTTTAACATTTTTACTTCTAACATTCTAACATTTTTACTTTTATTTTTCTTATTATCATAAGTAGTGATTAATAAAGTAGCTTTTAACACTGAATCATGACTCAGTGTGTTTCTTTTGTTGCTGGTTCGTGACACTTGGTGTTTGTTGCACCTTGCTGTGTGCAAATTGTCTGTCCCGTCATTACATAACATGAGCAAAGGAACAGGAGTCGGCCAATCAGCCCCTCAATCCTGCTCCGTTATTCAATACAATCATGGCTAATCCAGTCTTGGCCTCAACCACTTTCTATTGATTCCTGTGCAGAATAATTATCTGTCATCTCTGCCTTGAATATATTCAATGACTCCACCTTCAAATTTTACTGGGATAGAGAATTCCAAAGGTCCATGATATCTGAGAGATTCCTCCTTAGCTCCATCTTAATAAATGACCTCTTGTTCTGAAACTACACTCCCTAGTTCTAGATACCCCCACCAGGTGAAACATCCCCTCACCTCATCAATTGCCCATGTTTCAAGAAGATTACCTCTCAATCTTCTAAACTCCGATGAGTATAAGGTCCAACCTACTCAACCACTTTTCACACATTAACCTCTTCATCCCAGAAGTTAACCTGGTGAACCTTCCCTGGACTGTCTCCAGTGCTTGTATATCAGCGTTGGTATTGGTTTATTATTGTCACACGTACTGAGATACAGTGAAAAGCTTTTGTTTGCATGCCATCCAGACGGATCATGACATACAAGATATATCAAGGTAGCAAAAAGAAAAATGCAATGCAGAATATAGTGTTGCAGCTGCAGAGAAAATGTGGTGCAGGAAGACAAATAAAGTGCAAGGGCTATGACATCGTAGGTTGGAGATCAAGAGTTCATCTTTAGTATTTGAGGGGTCCATTCAAGACTTTAAATAATTCCTTAATTAGGGAGACTAAAATCTAGCACAGTACTCCATGTACAGTCTCACCAGTGGCCTGTAAAGTTATAACAAAATTTGCCCTTTTTTGTACTTAAAACTCCTTTCAATCAAAGCAAATATTCTATTAAGGAGACACAAGAGACTGCAGATGCTGGAAATCTGGAGCAACACACAAAACGCTAGGGGAACTCAGTGGGTCAGGCAGCATCTATGGAAGGAACTGGGCATCGAATGTCCATTTCCCTCCATAGATGCTGCCTAACCCACTGAGTTCCTCCAACATTTCGTGTGTTCCTCCAATAGTCTATTAACTTACTTCATCTGCATGCTGATCCTTCCTATTTTGTTTACCAGAACCCCCACATTGCATTTTACAACAACATTGGTTGCTCAAGAGATAAGGGAAACAAGTAGAGATGTTTTGGAGAACATTCATGTTACCAGGGAGGAGATATTTGCAGCCTCACAGCGCAATAAGATGGATAAATCCCCAGAGCCCGACTGTGTACATCCTCAGACTTTGAGGGAGGCTAGAGAAGAAATCGCGGAGGTCCTTGCAGAGATATTTGCTTCATCGTTAGCCACTGGTGAAGTTACTGAAGACTGGAAGGGGTGGCTAACATCATTTGGTTGTTTTAGAAGGGTAGCAAGGAGAAGTCAGGGACCTGCAGGCTGGTCAACCTGACATCAGCCCGCCATGACACTGAGCTCTTCTTCCATCGCATCCGTCTCTGGGCCTACTTCTTTGGCAAGGATTCCCCACCCCCCACGGATGACCCCTTCTCCCGCCTTAAACCCCCCGCCCCCTCCTCTTGGACACTCTGGATCTTTTCATCTCTAACTGCTGACAGTACATTAACCGTCTCGACTCCCCTCACCTATTCCAACCTCACCCCCTCAGAACGCACTGTTCTCCACTCTCTTTACACTAATCCCAACCTCACCATCAAAACCACAGACAAGGCCAGTGCTGTTGTAGTCTGGCGGACAGACCTCAACCTTGCCGAGGCCAGACGGCAGCTCTCGGACACCTGCTCTTACTTTCTTACCCCGAACCAGGACCCCACTGAGAAGCATCAGGGCACCGTCTCCCACATCATCACCAACCTTATCACTTCCAGGGATCTCCCCTCTATAGCCTCCAACCTCATAGTTCCCCTACTTCATACTGCCTGCTTCTATCTCCCACCCGAGATTCACAAATCTAGCTGTCCTGGTAGACCCATTGCTTCTGCCTGCCACTGCGCTGCTGAACTCGTGTCCCTGTATCTCGATGGTATTTTGTCCCCCCTTGGTTCAGTCCCTTCCCACTTACATTCTTGACACTTCGCATGCTCTCGACAACTTTCAGTTCCATGGCCCTGACCGCCTCATTCTCACCATGAATGTCCAGCCCCTGTTCACTTCCTTACCCCATCAGGAAGGCCTTAGGGCTCTCTGCTTCTTTCTTGACAACAGACCCCACCAGTTCCCCTCCACTGCCACCCTCCTCCATCTGACAGAACTGGTACTCACCCTCAACAACTTCTCTTTCGGATCCTCCCACTGTCTCCAGACCAAAGGTGTAGCCATGGGCACTCGCATGGGCCCCAGCTATGCCTGCCTTTTCATTAGCTACATGAAACAGTCCATTTTCCAAGCCTGCATCGGTAACGCTCCCCAACTCTGCATTGGTGATTGCATTGGTGCTGCTTCCTGCACCTGTGTGGAGCTCCTCAATTTTATCAACTTTGCCTCCAACTTTCACCCTGCCCTCAAGTTCACTTGGTCCATCCCTGACTCCTCTCTCCCCTTTCTTGATCTCTCTGTCTCCATCTCTGAAGACAGATTATCTGTTGACATCTTTTACAAGCCCACTGAATCCCACAGTTACTTTGACTACACCTCTTCCCACCTTATCACTCGTGAGGATGCTATTCCCTTCTCTCAGTTCCTCTGTCTACACCACATCTGTTCTCATGGCGAGGCTTTCCATTCCAGGACATCCAAGATGTCCTCTTTTGTCAGAAAGTGGGGTTTCCTCTCTACGGCTATCAATGCAGCCCTCAACAGCATCTCCTCCATTTCCCACACATCTGCCCTCACTTCATTCCCCCCCCCACCGACAAAACAGGGACAGGGTTCCCCTTGTCATCACTTACCACCCCATGAGCCTCCGTATCAAACATATCATTCTCCAGAACTTCTGCCATCTCCGACAGGATCCCACCACCAGGCACATCTTCCGCTCCCCTCCCCTCCCCTCTGCAGGGATCGTGCTCTCTGCGATTCCCTTGTCCACTCATTCCTCCCCACCAATCCCCCTCCAGGCACTTATCCCTGCAACTATGCTCAGTATTACACCTGCCCCTACACCTCCTCCCTCACCACCATTCAGGGCCCTAAACAGTCTTTCCAGGTGAGGCAGCGCTTCACATGTGAATCCATCGAGGTCATTTATTGCATCCAGTGCTCCCGATGCAGCCTCCTCTACATCGGTGAGACCCGACGCAGATCGGGGGATCACTTCATCGAGCACCTTCGCTCCGTCCGGCATAACAGCCAGGATCTCCCGGAGGCCAGCCATTTTAATTCCACTTCTCATTCCCACATTGACATGTCTGTCCACGGCCGCCTCTACTGCCAAGTTGAGACCAAACGCAGATTAGAGGAACAGCACCTCATATTCCATCTGGGTAGTCTCCAACCTGACAGCATCAATATCGATTTCTCTAACTTCTGATAACCACTCCCCCTTTTGTTTCTCCCACTCCCTGCCCCCTTTGGTTTTCCCTCATCCCTCTGGCCCCTTTACCACTTCTGTTTCCCCTCCCCTGCCCTTGTGACCTGCCCATCACCCACACCTTCCTCCCTCTGGTTCCCCACCTCCTTCCCTTTATTCCATGGTCTACTGTCCTCTCTTATCAGATTCCATCTTCTTCAGCCCTTTCCTATCACCTATCACCTCCCAGCTTCTTGCATCATTCCCACTTCCCCCCCTCCCCCACCTACCTAACTTCACCCCTCACCTGTGTTCACCTGTCACCCACCAGCTCGTGCTCCTCCCCCTCCTGCTCCCCCCACCCTTTTATTCTGGCTTTTGCCCTCTTTCTTCGCAGTCCAATATGTCGACTATTTCCCTCCGTAGATGCTGCCCGACCTGCTGAGTTCCACCAGCATTTTGTGTGTGTTGATTCAGTGGTAGGGAAGATACTGGAGGGAATTCTGAGGGACAGGATCTAACAGCATTTGGATAGACATAGTCTGATTAGGAGGAGTCAACGTGGCTTTGTGTGTGGGAAGTCGAGTTTGATGAATCCTTGAGAGTTCTTTGAAGAGGTAACCAAAAGGGTAGCTGAGGGTATGGCAGTGGATGTTGTCTATTTGGATTTTGACAAGGTCCCACATGGCAGGCTGGTCTGAAAGTTTCGGTCGCATGGAATCCACGGAGAGCTGGTTAGGTGGATTCAAAATTGGCTCAGAGGTAGGGTGGTGGTTGAAGGTTGTTTATCGGAATGGAGGCCGGTGACCGGTGGTGTGCCACAGGGGTCAGTTTGGGACCCTTGTTATCTGTTATTTATTTAAGTGATTTGGATGTCAATGCACAAGGCTGGATCAGCAAGTTTGCAGATGACACACAATTAGGAGGTGCCATTGGTAGTGAAGAAGGTTATTGTAGGTTACGGGGGGATCTTCATTAGTGAGGCAAGTGGGCCGAGGACTGGCAAATGGATTTCAATACAGATAAGCGTGAGGTGATGCATTTTGGAAAGTCAAACTTGAATTGGACTTATACTATGAGTGATAGGGCAGTCAAGAGTGTAATGGAACAGAGGGACCTAGGAGTACACGTGCATAGTTCGTTGAAAGTGGTGCCATAGGTAGACAGAGTGGTGAAAAAGGCATTTAGCACGCTGGCCTTCATCAGTCAGGGCATTGTGTATAGGAGTTGGGACATTATGTTGCAGTTGTATAAGTCGTTGGTGATGCCGCACTTGGAGTACTGTGTACAGTTTTGGTCACCCTGTTATAGGAAAGACATGATTAAACTGGAATGAGAGCAGAAAAGATTTACAAGGATGTTGCCAGGACTAGAGGGCCTGAGTTATAGGGAGAGGTTGGCCAGGCTGGGTCTTTATTCCTTGGAACATAGGAGAATGAGGGGCGACCTTATAAAAGGGTTTAAAATTATGAGAGGCACAGACAAGGTGGATGGTAACAGCCTTTTCCCCATGGCAGGGGAGTCCAAAACTAGGGGTTATAGATTTAGGGTGAGAGGGGAAAGATTTAAAAGGGACCTGAGGGCAACTTTTTCACACAGAGGGTGGTCCATATATGGAACAAGCTGCCAGAGGAAGTGGTTGAGGAAGGTACAATTGCATCATTTAAGAAGCACTTGGGTAGGTACATGGAGGGGAGGGGCCTGGAGGGATATGGGCGGAACACAGGAAATTGGGACTAGCTAGGTGGACAACATGGTTGGCATGGACTCGTTAGGCTGAAGGGCCTGTATCCGTGATGTATTGCTCTATGACTCTGTGACTCTAATATTTTGTAGTCTCAATCCATTAAAATAATGATTGGCTATTTCATTCTTTCTTCTAAAGTGGATATCCTCACATTGCCCCCACATTATACGTATCTGTCAACTTTTTGCCTACTAACTTAACTCATCTACATGCCAGTCCTGGTTCTTTGTGCCATCCCCACACTTGACTTACCCATCCATCTTTGCATCATCAACAAATTTGGCTACAGTCAGTCCAAGTCATTATTTTATGCGGTAAATAGATGAGGCCCCAGCACTGATCCTGGTGGCACCCCTCTTGTGACTGGTTTTCAGTCCAATAATGATTCATTCAACTCGATTTTGTCTTCTGTTGGTTAGCCAATAACTTACCCATGCCGATACATTACGCACAGCCTTTACTGTGGCACCTTACTAATCCCTTTCATAAATCCAGATACAGTACTTCGACTGGTTTCCTTCTATCCACCCTCTCTGTTACATCCACGAAGAATTCTAGCAACTTTATCAACGACAGTTTCCCCACATGGACTCTGCTTGATTGTCTTATCATTGCCTTATGTCTCCTACTATTACCTTCAACTGAGACCACTCTTCAGAAGCATTTCATTGGATGTCCTGAGATTGTGAAAGGTGCTAAATAAAGGCAGTTTCAATAAATCCAGAGCCATTTATTGAAGCAAAGTGACAGGTAATACACCCAGGAGAAAAGAGAGGAAAGTTAAATCCATACTTGCCAGTTTTAAATTTTGCAGGACAACACCGAACACAAAAGCTGCCCTCTGCCACCAAAATTGCCAAAGAGGCTATGGGAGAATGTTCCTATCAAGGTCACAGTAAACTGAAAGGAAGAGGGAGCATGCTCCAGAGGGAAGATGTCTGGAAAGGACCATGAACAATGGGTGTGCATCATGTCACAATTGTTCAGTCAGATAAAACACTGAGAGCAGTCAGAACAATGGAGACAGGAAGTATGCCTTGTTGTTTACAGTCATCAATGCGTGAAACTGAAGAGTTTTCTCTATCCATTTGAAATCCAAATTCTTCCAACATCTGCTGGGTTATTTCAAACTCCTCGTCTGTCAGCTGAGCAATCACAGTCTTCTCAGGAACCTCCTCCTCAACATTCACCAGCTCACATTGACATGTAGGCCCCAGGGGCCACCGATCATTGATTATATTCACCTGGAAAACCAATTGGAATCATAGAGTCATAAAATGACAACAGTGCAGGAAGCCATGCAACCCTTCAAGCTCATGCTAGCTCCTTCTGCAAGAGCAATGCAGCCAGTCCCAATACCCTGGCCTTTCCCTGTGGCCCTGCATTGCTTTTTTCCTAAGTACTGATCCAATTCCTTTTTAAGGCCAGGAATAAATCCGCCTCCTGTCAGGGAAGAGGTTCCAGATGCTCCCCACTCACCCCATATTTCTTATTTCGTTTGTCAATCATCTTAAATCTGTCCTGTGATTCTCAATCCTTGTTCCAATGAGAAGAGTTGTGTCTACCTCCATACTGTGTCCATCCCCATTCTTTCCATAACTTCTTATCACATCGTTCTGTCCTCTGAGGAGAATATTACAGCTTGTCCAACCTTTCCCGGTAAATCCCTCACCTGTGGGAATGTCTGGTAGGCACCAAATCAGCTGCAATTATCTTACCAACAGTTGGGCTCAAACACTCACTGGTCTGCCAGCAAGGGTCCTTAGATACAAAGGGTTGTTGCAGTCCGGTTCAATTATTTTAGATTTTACAGAGAAAGGAGGATTTAGGACTTAAAAAGAAATATTCTATACTGATCAGATCAACTGTGCAGAACAAAATTACAATCTTTATTGTTGTTTCATCCAGTAAAGTTTTTTACTTAAGCAAAAAATGAATTACTGAAGGTACTCAACACGTCAGGCAGCAACTGTGGAGGGAAATGGACAGTTGATGTTTGGTGTCAAGACCCTTCATCACCCATCAGCCCAACTGAAGGGTCTCAAGCCGGAACAGTGACTCTCCATTTCCCTCCACAGATGCTGCCTGACCTGCTGAGTTCCTCCAGCAGTTTGTTTTTAATCCAGATTCCAGCATCTGCAGTCTCCTGTGTCTCAAGCATTTAACTTTACTGAAGTTTTATTTCTTTACCCACTTACGGATTTTAATTCTTACCAGCTTTAGCTGTTTGGATGTAATCTTTGCCATAACACTAGTTGCCAACAGGATTAAAATGTCAGGATCAATTTCTGAAAAAGAAGCAGAATAATTCACACTGTCCTACAGTGGGGTATCCCTTTCTACTCAAGGAGGATAATTTCTCAAATCCAGGGACATTCTACCGAGTCCTTTCTGCACCAGTAAGCCTTTCACTTCCTTCCTGAAGTGGAGTGACCAACATCGTGGGCGACCCTGGAGTTAAAGTTGAGCCAGTGTTTAACAGAGATTCACCACAAACTATTGACGTTTCCACTCAATGGCTCTAATAATAAAGTCTAGGATCCTATTTGCTTTGTATTGTTTTCTCAATCTATCCTATTTGTAAACAATCACATGCTCACACTCACACGCTCACATGCACACATGCTCACACATTGGGAAAACTGACCAAATGCTTGTCAAAGGGTTTGGCTTCGAAGAGTCCTTAAGTGAGATTAGCGGGCAGTGAGGGGGACAGGTTTAAGGAGGAATTTTCACAGCTCGAGGCTGAGGCACCTGAAGGCAAAGGCTGATCTGTTGATTCATTCTCTCAGTGAGTTGGGTTGAAATAGACTTCAAAACTTACCACTGAGTGACTGGATGATATTGTTTACTGTGTGGATGATCTTTTCCTGATCCTGAGTCAAGGTGAGGGGCTGCCCTGGTGGATCAGCCTTCTTAATTCCCAGCAGATCCAGCACCTTCTCCACACACACTCTGTTACTTTCCTCCATCAGATCCAGCACTTGGAGGTCAGGTTGCAGACCTTCACACATCTGGTCAAGCTGAGAACATGAAGCAGGGTCAGGAAAGTGGAGAAAATCTGAACATTGGTCACCTTTTCTGGTCATTACACCTGGAGACTTTGTGCCAGGCAACAAAAACATTTTCCCATTTTAGATTTTCAATGCAGGGATCTACTGTTCCCTTCTGAGGTGTTCTGTGGCTGAAGGTGAACACAGATTCCCCATTCTGTCTCAGTGAAGTATTCTAACCTGACCGTTGTTGTTCTCGGTCAATACATCTCCCCTCTGCTAACAGCAAGGGGTCTGTGTGATATTAGTTTCACCTTGCGAACTCTAAATACAAAAAAATACAGAGTTGTCCTTTAATCTCACTGTAAAGACCATCCTGTTTCATAACATTATATTCCTAAGAACTATTAAACCTCCTTGTTAGAAAATCTTCCCTGATGGCTATCATTAAGCATGCTATAAAGTAGCAACAGTTTGTTGTAGGTGCTTCCAAATTTTGACAGTTTAGTACAATTTACTTCAATACAGAGCATTTCACATTTCTGGCCTGGATGAATTTCATGCAATTTCTCCTTTCTTGTGTAATATGGTGAAAATGTGTCAGGAAATCACCCAAACTGTGGGAATACGATTCAGGTCTTGGTTTAACTTGGGGTTCTGTGTTGCCTTAAAAGGTGGTGATAGAATTTTTAACTTTACGCAGCAGCAGAAAACATCCAATAGCAAATCAGCACCTCAGTTTATGTCCAGCCCTGTATTCATTTCCATGGTCATTGCCAAGACCCACTACAGGGAGGAGAGAGAATGTTGGGTACAAACCATTCCTCCAAGAACAGGAAGATCATCGCTGTTGTCAAGAATTTCAAGGATCTCATTGAGGAGCAGCAGCCTCTTGTCTGCAGGCAGTTTTGTCAGCTCAGCACGAGGGTCAGGATAACATTCTGAAGGTGAAATGGGATTGTTACCAAGACTGAAAAATGAGATCTTTCATAATGTTTTAATCAATTTGATCTTACTTCCTGTAACAAAAGCAAAATCCTAATACAGCACAACTCTGATCATACGCTTCCGACTATTTGGAAATTCTGATGGTTCAGCATCTGGGTCACCAGATGATGTCTCCTGTGCTCCGTTCAAACACAACTGGGCCCTGGTTTCTGTGCTTCCTTTAAACACGTTGCAGCTGCATTTAAAGTCATAGACACAGTTATACAACATAGAAACAAGCCCACAGCATCTATGCTGACCATCGTGCCTATCTATAGTAACCCCACTTGCCTGCACTAATTCCATATCCCTCTATGCCCTGCTCATTCAAATACCTATCCAGATGCCTCTTCGATATTGCCACTGCTCCTGCCCCCACCACCTCCTCCGGCAGATCATTCCGGATAATAACTTCTCTTTGTGTGAAAAATTTACTGCTCCGATCCCCTTTAAACCTCCTCCCTCTCACTTTAACCTAGGCCCTTTTATTTTAGACACTCGTAGCATGGGAAACAGAGATTGGCTACCTACATTATCTATGCCTCTCATAACTTTATAAACTATCATTATCTCTTTCATCCCCCACTCCAGACAAAGCAGTCCTAACCTATTCAATCTCTCCGGATGACTGAAGTCCTCCAATCCAGGCAACATACCTGTGAACCTTTTCTGTGCCCACTCCAGTTCACTAACATCCTTCCTATACTGTGGTGACCAGAACTGCACACAGTACTCCAAGTGCGGCCTAACCAACATTTTGTACAAATGTAACATGACGAACTAGCTCTTACACTCAATGCTTTGGCCGATGAAGGTAAGTGCACCATACACCTTCTTCACCACCCTGTCTACCTGGGTTTCCATTTTCAGGGAACTGTGTACTTGTACCCCAAGGTCTCTCTGTTCAGGAACACTCCCCAGGACCCTGCCATTCACTGTCTATGTCCTGCCCTGGTTTAACTTCCCAAAATGCAATACTATGCACTTAAATTCCATCTGCCAATCTCTTGCCCACTTTCCCAGTTGATCTACTTCCTGTTATAACCTTAGACAACCTTCTTCACTGTCCACTATATCACTGAATTTGATGTCATCTGCAAACTAAATAATCACATCACCTGCATTCTCATCCGAATCATTAATATATAAGACAAACAACAGAGGACCCAGCATTAATCCCTGCGACAGTCTGAGAAACAACCCTCCACTACCAACCTCTGCCTCCAACTGACAAGCCAATTTTGTTTCCAGTTGGCTAGCTAGCCCTGGATCCAATGTGTTCTAAACTCCTGGACCAGCCTACCATGCAGGACCTTGTCAAAAGCCTTGCTAAAGCCAATATAGACACCATCTGCCACCCTGCCCTCGTCAATCCTCTTGGCCACCTCTTCATAAACTCAAATTCATGGGACACGAATACCTGGACACAAGGGCATGCTGACTATCCTTTGCCTTTCCAAATGCAAATAAATCCTGTCTCTCAGAAACCTTTCCAATAACTTCCCCACCACTGATACAAGGCTCATTGGCCTGCAGAGCCCTGACAAATCCCTGCTGCCCTTCTTAAATAAAGGCACAACATCGGCTATCCTCCAGTCTTCCGGTACCTCACCTGTGGCTAACAAGGATACAAAAATCTCTGCCAGAGCCCCAGAAATCTCCTCTCTTGTTTCCCATAACATACTGGGATACCCCTTGTCAGACCCTACGGATTTATCCACATTTATGCATTTCAAGACCTCCAACACCTCCTCCTTTGAAATGTAGACATGCTCCAGACATCACTTTTCCTTCCCCTGAACTCACCAGTTTCCTACCTTCTCCATGGTAAATACAAATGGCAAATTTCCTGTGTTCCCTTTAAACTCACTGGAGCCCCAGTTCCTGTGTTGCTGTCAAACACACCAGGCCTCCAGTTCCCACCCTTCCTTTAAACTCATCAGGGTCGTTGTTCTCAGGTTCCCTTGAGACTCAGCAAAGCTCAAAATCCTGCACTGTCTTAAAATGCACTCGGACCCCTCTTCCTGCAATCCCTTTAAACTTAGAGTTCACTGGAAAACTTATTACAAATACTGTGTAATATCTAAAAATGTGCATGAACTTTTGTTGGGTTATTAATTGGAATAATATACAATAGTCAAGAAAATATACCAGTCTGATACCATCAAGATCCCAAGCATGCTGGATTATTGGAATTTTATTTTATTTGGAACGAAGGGAATTGGAAATAATGAGCTGGGGATTTTAGTACCAAATAAAGCTGATTGAAAGGTTAAGGAAAGGCCGCTCTAGATACCATCTTTGTGATTTTATACAGATACTCATGCTAAAAATACTACAGGTGTAGTACAGGTACATCTAGGGTACAGGAAGTAGATAGAAGGGTGACTGTCAGGTGAGAAAAAAAGTAAAAGAAAGAGAAAAGGCAGATAGAGCAGAGGACCCCGGAGGCTGTTCCGCTAAATAACAGGTTCGCCGTTTTGGAAGCAGTTGAGGGTGATGACCTGCAGAGATCAAGAGCAGTAGCCAGGGCTCCGGCACTGGGATTGTCCTGCTGCTCAGAAGGGAAGGGAGGAGAAGAGGAAGGCAGTAGTGATAGGGGACTCGACAGTCAGGGAAACAAATAGGAGGTTCTGTGGCAGTGAGCATGAATCCCGGATGGTATGTTGCCTCCCAGGTGCCAGGGTCCAGGATGTCTCTGATCAGGTCCACAGTATTCTTGAGCGGGAGGAAATGCAGCCAGAGGTCGTGGTACATGTTGGTATCAACGACATAGGTAGGAAGAAGGATGAGGTCCTGAAAAGTGAGTTTAGGGAGCTAGGCAGAAGGCTGAAGGACAGGACCTCGAGAGTAGCAATCTCGGGATTGCTGCCAGTGCCAAGTGATGGTGAAGGTAGGAATAGGAGGAGATGGCAGATAAATGCGTGGCTGAGGAGTTGGTGCAGGAGGGAAGGTTTTAGATTTTTGGATTATTGGGATCTCTTCTGGGGAAGATAGGACCTGTACAGAGAGGACGGGTTACACCTGAACCCGAGGGGGGGCCAATATCCTTGCAGGCAGGTTTGCTAGGGTGGCTTGGGAGGATTTAAACTAATTTGCGAGGGGGATGGGAACCAGAAGGGTAGGTCAGAGGAAGAAGCGGATGTGGAAAAGTCAGATCTAACATGTAGAGAGGCTTTGAGGAAGGAGAAGCAGAGCACAGGGTATAAAAGTAGAAAGGTAGATGGGCTAAAGCGCATTTACTTAAATGCAAGAAGTTTCAGGAATAAGGGTGATGAACTGAAAGTTTGGATAAGTACATGGGATTATGATATTGTGGCTCTTGCAGAGACTTGGCTGTCACCAGGGCAGGAATGGGTATTGAATATTCCTGCATTTCAGTGTTTTAAAAGGGATGGGGGGGGGGGGGGGGAGAAGAGGGGGAGGGGTGGCATTACCGGTCAGGGATACTATTACAGCTGCAGAAAGGGTGGGTAATGTAGAAGGATCCTCTCTAGAGTCAGTATGGGTGGAAGTTTGGAACAAGAAAGGAGCAGTTACTCCACTGGGAATATTCTATAGCCCCCCGGTAGCAGCAGGGATACTGAGGAGCAGATGGGAGGCAGATTTTGGAAAGGTACAAGAATAACAGGGTGGTTATCGTGGGAGACTTCAACTTCCGAAATATTGATTGGCACCTGCTTAGTGCCAAAGGTTTAGACAGGGCAGAGTTTGTTAAGTGTGTTCAGGACTGATTCCTGTCACAGTACGTTGACAGGCCGACTAGAGGGAATGTCATATTAGATCTAGTATTAGGTAATGAACCGGGTCAGGTGACAGATCTCTCAGTGGGTGAGCATTTGGGGGACAGTGACCACCGCTCCCCAACCTTTAGCATTGTCATGGACAAGGATAGGAGCAGAGAGGATGGAAAGCTACTTAATTGGGGAAGGGAAAATTATGATGCTATAAGGCTAGAACTTGACAGTGTAAATTGGGATGACATTTTTGAAGTGAAATGTACTATGAAGATATGGTTGTTGTTCAGGGATCTCTTGCAAGATGTTAGGGATAAATTTGTCTCGGTGAGGCAGAGAAAGAATGGCAAGGTGAAGGAACCATGGGTGACAAGAGAAGTGGAACAACTAGTTAGGAAGAAGAAGGCAGCATACATAAGGTGTAAGCAGCAAGGATCAGATAGTGCTCATGAGGAATATAGGGTAGCAAAGAGGGAACTTAAGAAGGGGCTGAGGAGAGCAAGAAGGGGACATGAAAAGGCTTTGGCAAGTAGGGTTAAGGAGCATCCCAGGGCTTTTTTCACGTACATGAAGAGCAGAAGGATGACGAGAGTAAAGGTAGGACCGATTAGAGACAAAGGTGGGAAGATATGCACGGAAGCTGTGGAAGTGGGTGAGGTTCTCAATGAATACTTCTCTTCAGTATTCACCAAAGAGAGGGGCCTTGATGACACTGAGGAATGTGTTGGTAAGGTTAATGTTCTGGAGCATGTAGATATCAAGAGAGAGGATATGTTGGAGCTGTTAGAAAATATTAGGACAGATAAGTCCCCAGGGCCCAACGGAATATTCCCCAGGCTGCTCCGCGAGGCGAGGGAAGAGATTGCTGAACCATTGGCTAGGGTCTTTGAGTCCTCATTGTCCATGGGAATGGTACCGGAAGATTGGAGGTTGGCAAATGTTGTCCCCTTATTCAAAAAAGGTAGTAGGGATAGTCCAGGGAATTACAGACCAGTGAGCCTTACATCTGTGGTGGGCAAGCTGTTGGAAAGGATTCTAAGAGATAGGATCTATGAGCACTTGGAGAATCATGGACTGATTAGGGACAGCCAGCATGGCTTTGTGAAGGGAAGATCATGTCTCACAAGCCTGATGGGGTTCTATGATGAGGTCACCTGGAAGATTGATGAGGGTAGTGCAGTAGTTGTGGTCTACATGGATTTTAGTAAGGGGTTTGACAAGGTTCCACATGGTAGGCTTCTTCAGAAGGTCAGAGGGCACGAGGTCCAGGGAGGCTTGGCCGTGTGGATTCAGAATTGGCTTGCCTGTAGAAAGCAGAGGGTTGTGGTGCAGGGAGTGCATTCAGATTAGAGCGCTGTGACTAGTGATGTCCCACAAGGATCGGTTCTGGGACCTCTACTTTTCATGATATTTATCAATGACTTGGAGGAGGGGGTAGAAGGGTGGGTTAGCAAGTTTGCAGACGACACAAACGTGGGTGGTGTTATGGATAGTGTGGAGGACTGTCGAAGCTTGCAGAGGGATATTGTTAGGATGCAGAGCTGGGTTGAGAAGTGGCAGATGGAGTTCAATCTGGAGAAGTGCGAGGTGTTACACTTTGGAAAGACAAACTCCAAGGCAGAGTACAAGGTTAATGGCAGGATACTGGGTAGTGTGGAGGAGCAGAGGGATCTGGGGGTTCATATCCACAGATCACTGAAAGTTGCCTCACAGGTGGATAGGGTAGTTAAGAAAGCTTATGGGATGTTGGTTTTCATAAGTCGTGGGATCGAGTTTAAGAGCCATGAGGTAATGATGCAGCTCTACAAAACTCTGGTTAGACCACACTTGGAGTACTGTGTACAGTTCTGGTCGCCTCATTATAAGAAGGATGTGGAAGTATTGGAAAGGGTGCAGAGGAGATTTACCAGGATGCTGCCTGGATTGGAGAGTATGGATTATGAGGAGAGACTAAGGGAGCTAGGGCTCTACTCTTTGGAGAGAAGGAGGATGTGAGGAGACTTGATAGAGATATACAAAATATTAAGAGGAAGAGATAGAGTAGACAGCCAGCGCCTCTTTCCCAGGGCACCAATGCTCAATACAAGAGGGCATGGCTTTAAAGTAATCGGTGGGAAGTTCAAGGGAGATATCAGAGGAAGGTTTTTCACCCAGAGAGTGGTTGGTGCATGGAATGCGCTGCCTGGGGTGGTGGTGGAGGCAGATACGTTGGTCAAGTTCAAGAGATTGTTAGATAAGCATATGGAGGAATTTAAGATAGAGGGATATGTGGGAGGAAGGGGTTAGATAGTCTTAGGCGTGGTTTAAAGGTCAGCACAACATGGTGGTCTGAAGGGCCTGTACTTTGCTGTATTGTTCTATGGTGTGACCAAACTACATAAGAACATTGCTGACAACTTGTGTTCATAATGTTTTACGCAAGTGTAACAGTGGGCCAGGAAGTTCCGTGGGCCATAAGACAATAAATCAGTAGATCACACACAACCAGCTCTGTAACAATACCCTACAACTACCTGGGGTCATTACAATGTGAGTGTTTATTTTCAGAGTAAGATAAAAATGCTGAATCAGCAAATGTGACTATACACTTACCAATATCGCTACTGAGCAACTCGATATTCCAACCTAATTCTGAAGAAACGGAAACATAGTGTCAGGTATTTGGATAGTTACTCAATCTGTAGGCCAATGAGTTGAAGAAATTTAAACAATTTATCAGTCTGATATTCAAAAATTCACTTCTTAGTTTGATATCATCCTTTGACATACCCAGGGTGCCATTTTCAGTAATCATCAGTGAATGGACCTTATACGCAATAGTCGTTCCAGCTGGAAAGCTTAACGTCTTCTCCTTAGTTACGCAAAGTCGACCTGCAGCCTAGGGTCACAAAGAAAATTACAATATTTAACTATGAGAGTTAATCTGTTGAAAACTGAATTTGCCAGGAAGTCAACCTCTTGGAGCAAGCGTGGAGGGGATTTACTGGACGTCCATCAGACTGGAAGGATCTCAGTTATGTGGAAAGACAAGGGAAAGTGTAAATATTCCACAAACCATTGAAATCCATTGTTCCCTGTAGCAAAGAGGATGAGGGGTAATCTGATGGAGGTATATAAAAGAATGAGAGACGTACATTGGGTAATCATAAGGATCTTTTTTTCCTGGTGGGCATGTATAGAACAAGACAGGTTTAAGATGAGAGGAAGTTTCAAAGGCGATCAGAGGAGATCGGAGAGAAGACTTAACTGAAACATAGAATGAGAACAGGATGTCTTCACTTGTGGCAGAATCTTTCACCACCTTTCTTATCAAGTATCCTTCTACCCATGTTTTATTCCAAAGCAGATCACCTATTAGGATTGAGTGTTTAAAAATAGGGCTTTGAGTCTTTGGAATTCTCTTCTTCAAATGGTGATGAAAACAAAATCTTTGACTGTTTTTGAAGGAGAGGTAGAAAGGTACTTAAAAAGGGGGTGAAAGGTTGCCCCTGAATGGGCAGAGTTGCCGTTACAGTCGGATCAGCCACGATGGTGTCAAATGGTGAAACAGGCTTGAGGGGCTAAGTGTCCTCCTCCTGTTGCTAATTCATACATTCATATATATATTCATCTAAACTGCCAGCTGAACTTCCAAACAAATCAATATTGCAAATGTGCTTTTTATAGCTGATTGATAAAGTGCAATGGTACTTCCCTTCTGTACATTAAGTAGTACTTTCACTCTTGCAGCTCCCTTGGAAACCCTGGTTAGAGAACATGGCTCATCCAGCTCTACCACTTCTGATATGAAATGAATAATTGTACTCTTCAGTTGTTTCACAAAGCTGTGCTCTCTGTTCACTTTCCTGAAACGATACAGAGCAGAAAAATGGTACCCACCAGCTTTGTGAAGGATCGATTAACAGAGGAGGTAGTGGTGGGGAAATTATACAATAGCATCATTTTGGAGATTGCTCATTATTCACCCAGTCTCTCACACAAGAATCACGTCAGAGTCATTTTCAAATATAACAACAATTGAAATCATTCAGTGTTTACTACTCCTGGTATATCTTAAATCTGGTGGTATTACCCCCTGAAATTTGTACCGTTGTCAAGTAGGCTCTTCAAATTGACCAATGTGCTGAAGCAGTAGCACATCATTAGCACGAGCCAGAACAATACCTGCTCAAGAAACAGCCAGATAAACATTTATAGCCAGGTAATTGGCTAATTGGTAATTGGTTTATTATTGTCACATGTACTGCCATACAGTGAAAAGCTTTGTTTGCGTGCCAAAACAGAACAGGATGCAGAATATAGTGTTACAGAACATTGGGTTATGGAACATCTCTCCTCAGCCAGCTGTCAAATATTTGGAATGTTTTCTGACATTCGGAAACATTCAAAGACTATTGGACAATATTGAATCTCTTAAATTTTTTTTGAAGTTCCAAACAAATCTGGTCTGGAAGGAGCAGCCATTGGATATCATTCTCTGATACGCAGAAAGGTAGAATGTTACAACACACTGACTAACTCTGCATGAAAGTGCAAAGTACCCTTTTTCTGTGTGAGTCAGTCAATTACTGTGAATAGCTGACCTGTTTTGGTACAATACATAATTACCTCGCTTTACTAACATCCAGCAGCATCTTTTCAGAGACTATTTGCTTTCGCATTTTCATGGTGGACACGGCATCTGACGCACTTCTCGATACATGTACTCCTGCATCCACATTACAGACATTCACATTGGCTTCTCCAGTGACTGAGGTGTTGAAAAGCCCGGTGTAGCAGGCAAAGATTGAGCTGCTCAAACCTAGAACAAAATAATTCCATTGTAAGCCCTTGATGGTAGTTTTCCATTACAACATCAGAGAAATAGCCAGCCCTGTTGTTAACTAAGACACAGACAACAACTTCTGTCATCTGCACATGTGCATTTAAACATGGAGCAGGAAGTTGTCGTCATTGATACAGGGACCCTCCACAGGTACTTTGTTATGGTCTTCACTGATGGAGGTGAATGAACTCTCTGGCTCTGAAATAAGTTATAAAATATAACATGTAGAATACAAATTGTGTCTGGAGTTCCAATTCCTCAAAATATCATAGAAAAATATCATGGTTTGTAAAGTAATAAAAATGTTCAAATGTCATCTGATTTGTACATGTAAATTTTTATTTTGCTTTCTATAAAATAGTATTAAAAATTATTGTTATTTTTACTTCCTGGTTTGCTATCTTTGTTGGATAACACCACCACAATTGATTGCTCAGTCTTCCTGATGATGACGTTATTCCAGATCCCGACTGATGGTGCACACCGTAAATTGTGTCAGAACGGGCATGTCCAAACCACAGAGCCCACTACAGTTTGGTGAGAAGCTTTCTTCAAGGCCAGGGGGGACCACCACCCTTTCACCATTAACTGGAAGATGTAGGTTATTATTTCACTCTTTCCTTTGCTCTCCTGATTCCAGATATGAGTGCTGGGCAATAACTTGGATTATCTAATAACTATCAATACTTACTTCCTACTCACACATGGAGTTGGCCACTTGGGTGGGGTACAGGCTTCAGGAACTGGAAAAAATATACCCGCATGTGGTTAGCACCCTCGGTGGGTGGGGATAAAGGAAGAAAACTGGAGGATGATAGAAGGCATTGTAATTTTCGACTGTAGCATGAAACCTGCTCACACAACACCCTCCCACCATTACTCAATTTTTGTGTTTTTTTAAACATTAAACCAAAAATGAGAAAAACTTTGGTGAGATGTTTAATGATATTGAGCCAACATCATACTTCAACATCAAAATCAATCCACATTGTTCATCAAGCCATCGGGATTCAAAATGGCTTTTATTTCAAATCAGGAGATGTGTATATCGCTCTAAAAGCCAACAGTTATTGTCCATTCCTTATTGCCACATGAACTGAATGGCTCGCGAGGCAGCAGGGGATCACATATTTGTCAGACCAAGTAAGGATGGCAGCTTTCAGCACAAATGCCCAAGAAGCTATACATTGTTATAACAGGTAGGCTAACAATCTGTAGCTCCTTGGACACTTATACTGTCGGCAGCTTTTTATTCTGGCTTCATTTAGTTTTTTTGAATTTAAATTCTCCTGTTGTCACAGTGCGACTCTGGAAAACTGACATTATTCTGGGCAACCTCTAAGCAACCATCTTTTTACAATGTTACTTCACATCTGTAAACAACTTAACGTGTGCAGACTAGACTGGATCCTCAGGACAATGTAAAGAAATGGCAAATATTACCAAAGTCTAAATCTTGGCCATCCATCAATATATCAGTCAACGTTAGGGCCTGTGGAAAGTATTGGTATGTTTCGAGACTGAAACTTTTCTTTACTTTCTTCACGAGATGAAGAGGCTTGCAGTATTGAGAATGATACGGGCTTGTTGCAGGAACCAGTGTGTAACCATCCGGGTCAATCTCTTTCACAATTTTCTTGGTTGCCTCGTGAAACATGATTCTAAAAATCAACAAACATTGAGTGTAAAATTAAAATGGAAAACACTGGAAATAATTGGAGAACACAGAATAACAGAGCAATAAGTTTCACATCAGTGGTTGGGAAAACCCTGGAAGTTATTATTAAGGAAATGGCATTAATAATAGGATTGGGCAGAGTCAGCATGGATTTATGGAAGGCAAATCATGTTTGGCAGATTTGTTGAGAGGTTTTTGAGGTTGTACCCAACAGAATTGACGAGGGAAACCCATGGATTTGGTGTATTTGGACTTTCAGAAGTGCTTTGATACGGTGTGTCACAAGGGTGTTTTTAAACAAAATTAGGGCACATGGGATTGGGGTCAATATAAAGGTTTGTTGATATGTTAGATCTTGTATGTTTCAAAACTTGAATTAGACATGTTCCTCCTTATGTCCACACTATTTACAACTCAGTTACAAGGCTGGTCTCAGAGCCAATTCTATGCACATTAACTTTTTTCCACTGTACTCAGATTCACACTTTAATCTGTTCTGTGAGTTTCACAGACTCATTCTATCAAAGTAGAAGAATTTTATCTGTTTGATGGCTGCCGCCCCATCCTTGTTGCCAGTGTGAAGTATGTGGATTCCTAATGTCCAATACAGTTCCTGCACTGACTCTTGGGAACATACAGAGCATATACTTAAACATTTTAAATTATAATTCACAGGTTTACGCTGCAGAACTAGAGACAAGATACTGTGCAGCATGATAATTGCTTCAAGGTTCAAACCATTCCACACATGGGTTAACTTACCCTTTTCTCATTTGCCCCAGTTATTAGCAAAAGGCCAATCAAGATTTACACCAACATGCGCCTTGCTGTTGAAGAGCATTTCTCCGAAGCAGAATGAAACCAGCAAAATGATTGTTGCTTTTATACATCATCCTAAATGCTGAATTGAGGGAGGTCTTCACGGAAGCAACCTCAAACAGAATTTGACACCAAAGGATTGCAGATCTTCTGACCGATGCATTGATTTGCACCATAACCAAAGGTGTGTTCGCTGAGACGAGCTCGTGCAGCATGCCAGAAAGAAACATTCAGCACAGACAGGTAAAACAGTCCACACTTTCTGGTGTTTGAATACATGCTCCAAATGATAGTCTCTTTCTAAAGAGGCTAATTCTTTGAATTCTTTGTTAGTAAGTCGAGGAAATGGAAATAGCAGAGAGATTGGAGAACTGGCAGTGTGAACATGGAGTGTCCATTTCCAGTTAAGGACACACTGACTCAGTTGTTTCAATTGTCGTGTGGTGCAGTGGTGTTGTGTCAAAGTGTCTCGTGTACAAATATCAGGTGCCACCACAACATCATTATAGACCTGAACCTCTCAATGTGCAAGGTCAGAGAGGGATTTCCACATTGTACCAGCAGATCTTGACCAGACCCTGGCATAAACTGTACAAGCCCAGGACAGTGTCAAATTTGTATCATGATGTGTTCACAGGATTCTGTCGCCAAACAATTAGAAGACAGAGATTGTACTCGAGTTTAGGAGAATGAGAGAAACAAACTAAGTCTTTCCCAGGCTTGGCGGGGTAGATGTTTCCCCTGGCTCGAGTGTTCAGAACCAGGGCTCTCAGTCTCAAAATAAAGGTTGGTCATTCAGGACAGATGAGAAGAAATTTCTTTGCTCGGACGGTCGTGAACCTTTGCACTTCTGTCCCTAGAAGGCTGTGGAATCTCAGTTGTTGAAGCTAATTGACAGAGATCAGTCAATTTTTGAACATTAAGGAACTCAAAGAATATGGAATTAATGCAGGAAAGTGGTGCTGAGGTAGAAGATCAGGCACAATGTCACTGAAAGACACAGTAAATGTGAGGGGCAGAAAAGCCAACACTGGTTCTACTTATGTTCTGATTTCTTATGTTTGTTCTTCAAACTTCTTCAATCAACATGAGCCAATTTTTGACAGCTGAGGAACAGTAATTCACTTCTTCCTGTTCTTAAACTTTGATGGAAAATTATGTGTGTGTCTGTGTGTGTGTGTGTGCGCGCTAAGTACGTGTGTATGTATGTGTGTGCACGAGTGTGCGTCTGTAAATATGATACATTGAGAAAACAATTTAAATGCAAATAGGATCCTAGGCTTTATTATTTGAGACAAAGAAGTTAAGGGTGACTTTCAGTGAAAGAGATTCGAGGTGAATCTCTTTTAACTACATGCTCAACTTTAACTCAGGAGTTGCCTCGGATGTTGGTCACTGCAATTTAGGAAGGAAGTGAAAGCTTCGTGGTGCAGAAAAGACTCAGTAGAATGGTCATGGATTCAAGGAATTATTTTCCTTGAGCAGAGAGGGATACTCCATTGCATGACAGTGTGAATTATTCCACATCTTTTTCAGAAATGGATCCTGAAACTTTAATCCTGTTAGCAACCAGTATTAAGGCAAGGATTATATCCAAACAGCTAAAGCTGGTGTAAGGAAAGAGTTAAATTAGCCAAAAGTAATTTCTGATTCCTCCTTAGTATGTTAGGTGTTTCTAAGTTAGGTGTTTAGGCTAAAGATTGTGAGTGATAAGAAGGTACAGAGATATGCTGGTACCACTGAGGAATGGATTAGTACCGGTAAAAGTAAAAGTACTGCACCCTGGTTGGTTCCTCAAATATTGCTCAAAGAAACCATTCCCAAATACACTCTGTGAACTTATCATCAAAGCCAACTTTGCCAATTTGATTTGTCCAATCAATAGAGTGATTAAAATAGACAATAACTATTAGAATATCTTTCTGTAAACCCCCGTTATTTCTTGATCTACAGTGGAGGTCCTCCTAGGGTGCCTATACACGACCCCCACCAATGAATACTTTTTAAGATATCTCTATTAGTCACATGTACATTGAAACACTCAGTGAAATCCATCTTTTGTGTAGTGTCCTGGGGGCAGCCCGCAAGTGTCGCCATGCGTCCGGCGCCAACATAGCATGCCCACAACTTCCTAACCCTTACGTCTTTGGAAAGTGGGACGAAACCAGAGCACCCAGAGGAAACCCACGCAGACACGGGGAGAACGTACAAACTCCTTACAGACAGTGGCCGCAATTGAACCCAGGTTGCTGGCGCTATAAAGCGTTACGCTAACCGCTACACTACTGTACCTGCTTACTCTTGCTATTTCCAATCTCCACCCAGATTGATTCTACATCTCAGTCTTCTGAACCAATATCATATTCACCACATCAAATGATCATATCATTTATTACCAGAGCTGCCCACCTCCTTTCCAGTTCTGCCTATCCCCCTAAATAGCAAACACCCCTGAACATTCAGTTGCTAGTGTTGTTCACCCTGCAGCCACTGTCTTGATGATGGTTATCAGATCAAACCCATCTGTACATTCATCTACATATTTTCTTATGAATGCTGTGTGCATTCAGATAAAGAGCTTTTAAATTTTATTTCATCATTTTTCCTGACTTGAACTCTATTTGCTGGTGCATTCTTATGTTTGTATGTTCCGCCCCTTTCTGATACGCTCTGGTTATCAATACATCTGTCGTTAGCCTGCACTATTGTTTCTCCTAAATGCCCCTCCAGTTGATTCCGTGTCCTATGTTCAGTTTAGCTTTTCTCCCTTCTGATTATATTGTCAGTCTCCCAAACCCCTCCCAGGCTAAGTTACAGCTACTGGATACTAACATACTTGAATCGTATCCAAACATAACAAGATCATAACAAGAACATAACAGATCACAATCAGTGTGGATAGGTAGCAATACCTCCAGCACAATGATTCTCAACACTGGGGCCCCACAAGGACAGGTGTGTGTTCTGCTGACTTCCTCTTCCTGAAGTCCACAATCAATTCCTTTGTCTTGCTGACGTTGAACATAGAACACTCCAGCACAGTACAGGCCCTTCAGCCCACAATGTTGTGCGAACATTTTATCCTGCTCTAAGACCTACCTAATCCTTCCCTCCCACATAAACACATGAATGATAGAGAAATGGGGAGCTAAGAGTCTCTTAAATGTCCCTAATGTATCTGCCCCCACAACCTCTGCAAACAGTGCGTTCCATGCACCCACCACTCTCTGTAAAAAAAACTTACCCCTGACATCCCCCTTATACCTTCCTCCAATCACCTTAAAACTATGTCCCCTTGTGTTAGCCATTGTTGCACTGGGAAAATGTCTCTGACTGTCCACTCGATCTATGCCTCTTGTCATCTTGTACACCTCGTTGAACATAGAACACTACAACACAGTATAGGCCCTTTGGCCCACAATGTTGTGCTGACATTTTATCCTGCTCTATCTAACCCTTCCCTACCACATAGCCCCCTATTTTTCTATCATTCATGTGTCTATCTAAGAGTCTCTTAAATGTCCCTAATGCATCTACCCCCACAACCTCTGCTGGCAGTGCATTCTACGCACCCACCACTCTCTGTGTAAAAAACTTACCCCTGACATCCCCCTTATATCTTCCTCCAATCACCTTAAAATTATGTCCCCTCGTGTTAGCCATTGTTGCACTGGGAAAAAGTCTCTGACTGTCCACTCGATCTATGCCTCTTATCATCTTGTTCACCTCTATCAAGTCACCTCTCATCCTCCTTCTCTCCAAAGAGAAAAGCCCTAGCTTGCTCAAACTATCCTCATAAGACATGCTCTCCAACCCAGGCAACATCCTGGTAAATCTCCTCTGCACCTTCTCTAAAGCTTCCACATCCTTTCTATAATGAGGCAACCAGAACTGAACACAATACTCCAAGTGTGGTCTGACCTGAGTTCTATAGAGCTGCAACATCACCTCGCGGCTCTTGAACTCAATACCCTGACTAATGAAGGTCGACACTCTACATGCCTTCTTAACAACCCTATTGACCTGCGTGGCAACCTTGAGGGATCTATGGACGTGGACCCCAAGATCCCTCTGTTCCTCCACACTGCAAAGAGTCCTGCCATTATCCATGTATTCTGCCTTCAAATTCGATCAGCCGAAGTGCACCAGCTCACACTTATCCAGTCGCGTGATCGTTTATGATCATAATGCTCTATTAGCCCATGCAGTTTTGCGCCCAGTGCAATGTGCATGCAGGACTTGTGGTCCCACCTCCTTCAACTGACTTCCATGACCAGACAGCCGGAAGAGGATCACTTGTTTCCTCAGCACCAATCCAGTGGGTAAATCAGTTTATTATTGTCACATATGAGGTACAGTTAAAAACTTTGTTTTTCATGCCATCCATACATTAATTCATCACATCAGTACATCAAGATAACGGTTATAATAGGAGATCTATAGAGAGCAGCTTGAAACAAGTCACCAGGGTCTGGCACCATCTTGCATGAAGGTTCAGTTTAATTGGTTTCTAAACCAGCTGAAGCTTGCTAGTACTGATTGATATCACGCCAGCAGTAGTTTGGGAAGGTTCCAGAAGTCACGGCAGTGCACAGAAAGGAGTAAGCATCACATTTTCGGACTCTGTTCCAAGTGCCTTGAAGATAGAGAGGACGAGAGAGGTCCTCGACTAGCTGGGGCCTAGGAAGTTCCCCAGTCCTGTGGTCAAGTGGCAGTAGGAGGAGTTTGCACTCAAGGTCAATGCCAGAAATGAGGTTTCAAAGAACAAGGATGCAGCGTCACAAGACCAGTGGGATCACGCACACGGTGAAGGTCAGTGTAATCATCATCCCAACGGCATGAACACCGAAATCTCCAATTTCAGGGAAACTGCTCCCTCTTCTTTCTCTTCTCTCTCCTCCAAATCTACCCAGTTCCTCCTACACTCATCCCAGCCCCATCCTCCTGTTTCTTTCCCCTCCCCCAACTATTCCCACCCGCCCTCCCCACCTCCCTCACTTGGTCCCACGCCCCACCTTCCTCTCCTATCAGATTCCATCTTCTTCAGCTCTTTGTCACCTCCACCTATCACCTTCCAGCTTCTATCACCATTCCCGCTCTCCCCTCCTCCACCCGCCTGTCACCCTTCCTCACCTGGATCCACCTATCGCCTGCCAGCTCTTGCCGCACCCCTTCCCTCCACCTTTTCATACTGACTATCTCACCTCTGTCTTTCAGTCCAGATAAAGGGTCCTGACCCAAAACATCAACTGTCCATTTCCCTCCACAGATGCTGCTTGACCAGCTGAGCTCCTCCAGCATCTTGTTTGCTGCTCCAGATTTCAGCAACTGCAGTCTTATGTCTCTGTGTAATCATTATTCAATCCCATTTGCCAACCACTAGCCTTGCACACTGGTTAATGCTGTGCATCCATATCACTCCCCTGATCCAGTCTCTGTCAATAAAAGTTCTCACCAATAAATGGCCTGCCTCATCCTCACACACACACTAGTTAAAGCCTCACACTCCTTTCACACACTATCAACCAGTATAATTATGGCAAACACATAACTCTGACAGATTTTAGACACTCACGAATGGTCTTTTCTCACAGGGGCAGCTGACAATCAGGGACTTCTAGCATACTGCCCCGTAAATCTGACTTGTACCCATAACACCAGCAACCTAGCAAACAAAAGCACTGTAACTCTAATTATCAATAGTGTTGGTGACAGTCAGGCACTCCATCTTAACTTTATGTGTAGCGATGGGTACTCATACAAATTCATGGCCGGAATTTTTGGAGCTAATCTAATGCTTTACCTCTGAAGGCTAGTGACGGCTGCAGGTGTGACACGCGGATGGAGATATTGACACCCTCAGACTCACAGCTGAAGGGCTGCCTCACCTGTAAGGATTGCTCTCTGCTTTCCACAGAGACCGCTCTCTCTGCAACTCCCTTGTCCACTCGTCCCTCCCCACTGATAACCCCCTGGCACTTCTGCCTGCAACCGCACGAAGTGCTACACCTGTCCCTACACCTCCTCCCTCACCACCATTCAGGATCCCAGACAACCCCTCCAGGTGAGGCAGCGTTTCACCTCTGAGTCTGAGGGTGTCATTTATTGCATCCGATGCTCCCGGTGCGGCCTCCTGTACATCGGTGAAACCCGACGCAGATTGGCTGACCGCTTTGTCGAGCGCCTTCACTCTGTCTGCCGCAACAGCCAGGACCTCCTGGTGACCACCCACTTCAATTCCACATCCCACTCCCATACTGACATGTCTATCCACGGCCTCCTCTACTACCACGTTGAGGCCAGATGCAGGTTGGAAGAACAACACCTCATATTCCACCTTGGGACTCTCCAACCCGATGGCCTCGATTTCTCTAACTTCAGGTAACCCCACCCTTTCTGTTTCTTCCCCCCCCCCCCACTCCATTGTCTTCCCTCATTCCTGTAGCTCCCTTACTCCTCCTTGATGACCCACCCATCTCCTCTCCCCTCCCCTCCTCATTCTGGCTTCTCCTCTCTTCCTTTCCAGTCCTGATGAAGGGTCTCGGCCCGAAACGTCGACCGTTTATTTCCCTCCATGGAAGCTACCTGACCTGCTGAGTTCCTCCAGCATTTTTATGTTTGCGCGTTGCTTTAAACAACAAAGTTCTCCAAAGTTCAAAACAGACGTTTGGAATTAAGACTGACCTGGTGTTGGTCTCAACTAACCAGTTGTTATCTCAGCAGATAATTCAGCAGATCACTTCATCCGCTTTACAATTTGTCTAAAACAAATTGACGCCGAAACCCGGGGTACGAGCCGAGCCGCGGGAACGCCCAACCTCCGGGTCCCACTTACCTTCTGGGACAGCCGACTCCCCACCGAGGTCCCGGACCCGACTGGGTGCAGCCGCTCAATCACTGGTCGTCTTGCCAGAGACGCGAACATCCGCAAAAAAAAATTAACAAACTGACGTTTAGCCATATAAGGAGATACTCGGGCAGCTGACCAAATTCGACATCAAAGAAATAGGTTGTAAGGAGCATCTTACAGAGGAATAGTGGAGGGAATTCCAGAAGTTCTTCACAGCTGAAGGTATGACCCTCAACGGTGATTAAATTCAGGGATAGTCAAGAGCCCAGAAATTGAAGAGATTATAGGATAGAGGAGGTTACAGGGAAACCTTACATTGTTGCTTTGCTCTCAGTTCAGATATGGGGAAGGATGCAGGTCAATGAACGCAGAGTCATGTATTCAACAAAGAACGAAGTCGTGTTAATCCAAACCGCTCTGCTGACCCCACTCGCTTCCAATCAGTTTTGGAATTCTTATCAATGTTTTCCAGTCCCTCCATGGTATTGTTTTACCATATTCCTTGACTATCCCTGAATTTAATCACCATTGAGGGTCATACCTTCAACTGTAAAGGACTTCTGGAATCCCCTCCACTACTCTTTCCTCTGTAAGATGCTCCTTACAACCTACTTCTTTGATGAAGATTTTGGTCAGTTGCCTGAATATTTCCTTATATGACTCAACGTCAATTTGTATTTGAAAACATTCCCCTGATATGTCTGCTAGCCACCAGCCCTCGAATTATATCCAATAACCAGGATTTAATTATTTGCGTACGCACCCTTGTCCAAGACCATATTGCTCCTGTTAACCATCTGACATCTGTAAGAGAAAACTGCAGCCCTTACCCTAATGAAGACCACCCTCCTAGCCCCAGTCCCTTTGTCAAGCACTTCCTTCTCCCCCCATCTGCCCTCCCCTCCCACCTTAACCCTGTTCTGCCACTTACTCTGCACATCAACCCAACCCAAGGATCCAATCCATTTTCACCCTTCCATTGCTGAATTTCATAGGGTGGGGACAGGTGGAACTCATAAATGATACCACTACACCATTTATCTACAACAAAAATAATTTTAGGTCCAGCCACATTCCCTTGGACCTGAAGTCATAAATAGACTGGGTAAAGATGGTTTGTTAAAAGAAATTAGTAACCCAAAAAACAACCTATGTGTTTCACCATTAATAACTGACTGTATTTCAATTTACCACCTCCTGTGGTGGGATTTGAACTCATTCAGTATCTCCTGGATCACTAGGCCAATTACATAATCAATGTTGTTAACCTACCAACAGGGAAAAATCAGGTAAGTCAACATAAAACTGGGTTTTATCATTCCAAGGATTGTACAATTACCATGTCAACCTGGGCTGCTAAATTGCCATCCACAACACCCCTCCTGAACTCTTCTGTTGCAAAAGCAAGATTTACTTTGAATCACTCTCATAGAGTCATAGACTGACACAGAGATACAACACAGAGACAGGCCCTTCGGCCCACTGAGTCCATGCCAGCCATCAACCACTCATGTACATTAATTCTACATTAATCTAATTTTTATTCTCCCTACATTCTCAACAACTCCCACCACCCCAACCCTCACCCTGATTCTACCCCCACACACTCACTAGAGGTAACTAACTAGAGGTAACCTGCATGTCTTTGGGATGCGGGAGGAAACTCATGCAGTCACAATGAAAACAGGATTAAACCCTGGTGCTCCGGCGCTGTGAGACAGTTGGTCTATTATCTGTGCCATCATTTCACTTTTCTCTTTCTTTATAAATGAAAGCATCAGTGATATTGCAGAGCAACAATGAGATAAACAGAGCCACAAGACTGCAGATGCTGGAATCTGAAGCAACAAACAATCTGCTGGAGGAGCTCAGCAAATTAGGCAGCATCTATGGAGAGAAATGGACGGTTGAGGTTTCGGGTCGAGACGTTCTTCTCCATTGATGCCGCCTGACCTGCTGAATTCCTCCAGCAGTTTGTATGTTGCACCAGATTCCAGAATCTACAGTCTCTTGTTTCTTCAAACAGACAGAGATTCCCATCATTCCAGTTGTGTTGAACGCCCAAAAGAGAGCTCAGAGATACTTCACTGCAGAATTCAGAAAACCTTAGCTCCATCTCCTGAAATGTCGACCCTTGCATGGGATCCAGGGAGAGCTAGCTAATTGGTTACACGACTGGCATGATGGTGGAAGGTTGTTTTCAGACTGGAGGCCCGTGACTAGTGGTCTTCCCCAGGGCTCAGTGCTAGGCCCATTACTATTTGTCATCCATATCAGTGAAATACAGAGGGATCTTGATCAGCTGGGTAAGTGGGCTGAGGAATGGCAAATGGAGTTTAATTCGGATGTGCAAGGTTTTACATTTTGGGAAGACAAATGCAGGTAGAACTTTCACAGTGAAGGGTAGGGCCCTGGGGAATACAAGTACATGGTTTCCTGAAAGTGGTGTCACAGGTAGAATTCTGGTAACAGGCCCTTCCGGCCCAACAAGTCCGCACTGCCCATTTTAAACCCAAATTAACCTACCCGTACGTCTTTGCAATGTGGGAGGAAACCGGAGCACCCGGAGGAAACCCACGCAGACACGGAAACACACAGCAGGATGGGCATCATCTGTTCAAAGAGAAACTGTTAACATTTCAAATTGGAAAACCTTTATCAGAACTGAGTTTTTATTTTGCATTTCCAGCATCTGCAGGCTTTTGATTGTTATATACTGGACATAAATAGTTTAACAGTTACTGCTTGACAGTGTTGCTCTTCACTTACTTGTCAAAGCAAGTGTTATAAAAGAATGACAACATCAAGCACTCCAATAACTGGTGAAAGTAATTTTTCAAAACTTTAAAAATCGCCTTGGTCCTTACGATGAATAAATTTATGATATACGTGCATTGCCTCATGATAATAATGAAATGTGACATTATCATTTATATAAATGTTAACAGTGAACTTACAAGTTATGTCAGAGCCTAGAATATGCAGTGTAACCATGCTTATCCTATCAGTATTCACCAAAGGCATCAGCTTTTGGTGTCTACATATGCTCAGTTTGATTCAGAAATCCAGAAGATGCGATCAGTGATGCTCTGTTCCTCCACAGGGTGCACTGTTGCAGTCTTTGCCAGGATAATCAGTGCAGAGTCCCTTATAAACTTCAACGCAATTACTTCTGAACAACCTCTGTGGTATTGAAAAACTGAATTTTTATACATGGTCTAATTCTCTAAGAACATTTAGTTTAAAATTCCTTGGATTTTAAAATACTAAAATATAATTCTTATATCCTATAAAATGTGATGATAATATTTCAGCTTATATTTTATTTAATTTCATCTTTGCAAGATGTTCAAAAAAGTTATAGTAATTACTGCTTTTTACTTGCTGGTTTGCTGCATTCTATTGGTTGTCCAGGCAGCTTGATGGCATCACCTTTTCTATAGGGGCTGTTTCACTGTTTCTATCACTGTTTCTATAGGGGCCAGACAGAAGGTCAAGTAGGAAAATGGGAATCCTTGCCACACAGTTTCGAGTACAGGTTTTTGCAGGCATGCTGGCTTTCATCAGTCAGTGCATTGAGTACAGAAGTTGGGATGTTATGCTACTGTTGTACAAGCCATTGGAGAAGCCACATCTAGAATATTGTGTTCAGTTTTGGTCATCCTGCTGTAGGAAAGATGCCATTAAGCTGGAAAGTATTCAGAGGAGACAAGAATGTTGCTGGGACTCGAGGGACTGAGTTATGGAGGGAGGTTGAGCAGGTTGGAACTTTTTTTATTGGAGCATAGGAGGGGTGATCTTATAGAGGCGTATAAAATCATGAGGGGAATAGATAGGGTCAATGCGTAGTCTTTTTTCCCAGGATGGGGAATCAAGAACCAGAGGACATAGGTTTAAGGTGAGAGGGGAGAGATTTAATAGGAACCTGAGGGGCAACTTTTTCAACCAGGGGGTGGTCAGTGTATGGAATAAGCTGCCAGAGGAAGTGGTTGAGGCAGGTACATAAAACAACATTTAAAAGGCACTTGGACAGGTACATGGATAGGAAAGGTTTGGAGGGATATGGGTGTATATAGGCAAATGGGACTAGCTTAGATGGGAATCTTGGTCGGCATGGACCAGTTGGGCTGAAGGGCCTGCTTCCAGGCTGTATGAGTCTATAACTCTTTGACGATTATGGAAGCTACATCAGTAGGGATACTTGAAATAGATACATTTTAGAAAGATGAGTGAATTGAGGGCTGTGTGGAACTGCCACAGAAGAGGAGATGAAGCCTGAGGCATATCAGACATGATCATCAAACAATCTGCTGGAGGAACTCAGTGGGTCGAGCAGCATCGGTGGTCAGAAAGGAATTGTCAGTGTTTCGAGTTGAGACCCCTTTGCAGAGTTTTGACCCAAAACTTCAACATTTCCTTCTCCTATTTTCTTATGTACTAATGTGACTCTGTAATCCTTTCCTCAAACTATAATCATTCTGAAATTGGAAGTCATTAAATAAAGCATGTATGCTACAATTTTAAAGTGAAATATAGTTTGTTTGTTATTCTGCATGCCTCTGATGCACAAGAAACTGAAAAGAGATGTTGATAACCCAGAAGGTCACTCGAGCATGAATTATTAAAAAGGGAAATTGGTTTATGTGTTGCTTTTCAGATCTTTGCTTCAAGGCCTGAATATCCAGAAGTTGGCTATCTGCAAGGACAATTTTCAACACCAATTCCTTCGGACAAAGCATGGGTTTTCCAGATGATGAGGCAATCGGAACATCAATGATATTTTTCTTCTCTAAGCTAGCAATTTCCTCATTCCTTTCATCCAGTCTGCCTGTCAGAAAATGTGGGCATGGCCACAGAAATCCATTTTACTTAGAAGGCTAGACATAGGTATAGACATAGTAATAGACTCGTGTGGAATGTAACCCCCCACCAGGCATATGGACATCTGAAACAAAAAGCCTATGTCTGATGCTGTGTCAGACCACACCAACAGCTTCCATTTACACAGTGGAGCTAATGTAGCCTTGAATTCCAAGGTGTTTCACTGGAATATAGAAAGGAATTTGATTCCTTTTAATTTAACATTGAGTTATATAGGGAAACACTAGCCTGTGTGACTGAAAATTTAAGTCAAGGATGTAGGTCTTTAGGAGCAACTTAAAGAAGGAGATCAGGTGACGTGCAAGAACCGAGAATTAAAAAGCACCTCTCTGTCTCCTACCAGCCCAAGTGACGATGGGGAATTATGGAACTTCCAGGATGGTAGCGGTAATGTTTGTTTTACCCTTAAGGCAAGTTTGTTCCTTAATGAAATTCACAGACCCCGCCCCCCCCCCCCCAACTGTAAAGTGTGTGCCTCTGTGTGGTGTTTGTCTGTCTCTCTGACTGCATGTATTCTGATGTGTCTGTGGATGTATGTGCCAGTCTGTACATGCACATATGTATGTTTGTGTGCATGTTTGTATATTGCTTTGTGTGTGTGTATTTCTAAAATAGACTGGTTAAATTGGCTGCAATATAGAAAAAAAACATAGAAAACCTAGAGCACAATTCAGGCCCTTCGGCCCACAAAGCTGTGCCGGACATGTCCCTTCCCTAGTAATTACTAGGCTTACCCATAGCCCTCTATTTTTCTCATCTCCACGTACCTATCCAACAGTCTCTTAAAAGACCCTATCGTATCCGCCTCCACCACCATTGCCGGCAGCCCATTCCACACACTCACCACTCTCTGAGTGAAAGACTTACCCCTGACATCTCCTCTATACCTACTCCCCAGCACCTTAAACCTATGTCCTCTTGTGGCCACTATTTCAGCCCTGGGGAAAAGCCTCTGACTATCCACCCGATCAATGCCTCTCATCATCTTATATACTTCTATCAGGTCCCCCCCCCCCATCCTCCGTCGCTCCAAGGAGAAAAGGCCGAGTTCCCTCAACCTGCTTTCATAAGGCATACTCCGCTTTCCAGCCAGCATCCTTGTAAATCTCCTCTGCACCCTTTCAATGGCTTCCACATCTTTCCTGTAGTGAGGTGACTAGAACTGAGCACAGTACTCCAAGTGGGGTCTGACTAGGGTCCTATATAGCTGCAACAATACCTCTCAGCTCCTAAATTCAATTCCAATTGTCAATTGAAGGACAATACACCATATGCCTTCCTATACTTGTAAACTTGCCAGTCACTGTCTTAACTCTGGCATTAGAATGACCATCTTGGTAAGTTTTAGAAGCTGTGTTCTCTTATGAAAATGTACAAAAGGGACAGCTATGTCTGGAGGGAAATACAATCAGAACAAAAGGAATATTTCGGGTTATTTTCACCCCCATTTATGGATGGTGAGTTGATATCACACTGGGTGTTAATAACATCCACTTACACCCTATGATCTTAATGGAGTATCGATGGGATAAGTTCAATAAAGATTAAAGGCCAAGGTAGTTCCCATCATAACAAGTGCCAGTTTATTGAAAATTGTAAGCAGTGAAAGAAATGATCCATTTGAAAGTTAAGGAACTAAATGGAATTTTATATTTACCACATGGAACAAAATCCTCAACAATCTTGTGGACAAAAAGCAATAATAATGTTACAATCAAGTTATAACAGGAAAAGTACAAATGAATTATATTGGCCCAGAATTTTTGATCAGCAATAAACCACCCACGTTTGCTGCTACTCTCTGAATTAAGTTTGGTCTTACATTGTGTTACTTACCTCAAAGGAAGCTGACATTTGGGAGCTGGCTGTATCACTCAGACCGAGGAACAATGCAGTGACAGGGTCTTTCATAATATTGTGTGATCTAGACATTCCCCATGAAACTGTTCTCGGCTTAGCAGGTTGGGGAAGCTATCAAAAGTTTTTAGAAATATAGGAGTTGAACGTAGGACAGTACACCACAGGAACAGGCCCTTCGGCCCACAATGTTTGTGCTGACTATGAGCCCAATTAGACTGCATATCTTCCTGCACATGATCCATTCCCTGCCAGTTCATACCAAATCCTCCTTAAACGTTGCTATCATTTCTGCTTCCACCACTTCCCCTGGCAAAGAGTTCCAGGCACGAAACGCTTCTGTGTGAGAAAAAACTTGCCTCATAAATCTCCTTCAGACTTTCCTTTCCCCCTCTCGCCTTAAACCTATGCCCTCTAGTATTTGACATTTGCACCTTGGGAAAAGATGACTCTCTATGCCTTTCATAATTTTCTATGCTTCTGTGGAAGAATTTGACGTTTAAAGAGGTAAAGTCTGATGAGAATTTATCAGACTTTATCAGTCAGCTAAGGTCTGATGAGGATAAAAGAGCAAGGGAACTGAAACTAGGAGCTGCACGACTAAAAGATGCCTCAAGGACAGACCTCACAAGGCCAGATTTGGGCAATAGTTCCAAGTCTGGAACCTGTTGTCTGTCATGATTATGCTGACAACTGTACAATAAGTGCTGTTTAAGCATCCTTTGTAACTATAAGATTTATCTATGTAAAGATGCTTTGCACAAAAGTTTATTTGTCTCTCTTGCATTGGTCACTTGCTCTCTCATTGGTCAAATTTCAAGACATTATTAGATAAGCATATGGAGGAATTTAAAATGGAGGGATATTTGGGAGGAAGGGATTAGGTAGTCTTAGGCGAGGTTTAAAGGTCGGCACAACATTGTGGGCCGAAGGGGCTGTACTGTGCTGTACTGTTCTATGTTCTATGTGCTATGTATAAATGACAGGGACCTTGAGAGCTCCTCACAGTCCCCAGGTAATCCAA
This sequence comes from Pristis pectinata, assembly GCF_009764475.1. Classification (NCBI taxonomy): domain Eukaryota; kingdom Metazoa; phylum Chordata; class Chondrichthyes; order Rhinopristiformes; family Pristidae; genus Pristis; species Pristis pectinata. The sequence continues at coordinate 7,875,834 of NC_067429.1, forward strand.
TTTCGTCCTGCTGGACTATCCGTGATATCACGAATAAAACCTCTTTGCCTCAAAGACTGTGGTGTCAGTTAGTTTTCTCCGACAGCTTCTCTCAGGTCTCCCCTCAGCCCCTGTTGCTCCAGAGAAAACAATCCAAGTTTATCCAACCTCCACTTAGAGCTAATACACTCCAATCCAGGAAACATCCTGATGAACCTCTTCTGCAGCCTCTCCAATGCTTTCATATTCTTCCTATAGTGTGGTGACCAGAACTACACACAACACTCCAAATGTGGCCAAACCAAGGTTTTATACAGCTACAACATGACTTCCCAATGTTGTCTCAATGCTCCAGCCAATGAAGGCAAGTATGCCGTATGCCTTCTTTACCACCCTATATACTTGTTGCCACCTTCAGGGAGCTATGGACTTGCATCCCGAGATCTCTCTGTACATCAATGCTCTTAAGGTCCTGCCATTTACCATATACCCCTTAGAATTTGACCTCTCAAAGTGAACACTTTACACGTCCAAATTAAACTCCACCTGTCATTTCTCTGCCCATATTATATTGATATCCTGATGTACCCTTTGACAACCTTCCTCAGCATTTCTCCAATGTTTGTATCGTATACAAATTTACTAATCAGCCCAGCTGCATTTTCATCCAAATCATTTCTCACAAATAGCAGAGGCCCCAGCACTGATCCTTGTGGAATATCATTGGTCACAGACCTTCAGTCAGAATAACACCCCTCCACAACTACCCTCTTGCCTTCTATGGCCAAGCGAATTTTGAATCCAATCTACCAAGTCTCCACGTATTCCATGTGCCTTAATCTTCTGGATCAGCCTACCATGAGGAACCTCATTTGAAAGCTTTAGTCCACTGCCCTACCCTCACTAATCATCTTTAGTAAGGCTTTTGACAATGTCCTGCATCATAGGTTAAGGCACAAGGGGTCCAAGGTGTGTTGGCAAACTGGATCCAAAATTGGCTGAGTGATGGGAGGCAGAGGGTAGTGGTGGATGGGTTCTTTCCTGACCTGAAATCTGTAACAAGTTGTGTACTGCAGGGATTAATGCTGGGACCTCTGTTGTTTGTAATATGTATAAATGGCTTGGATGAGAATATCGGGGATATAGAACATAGAACATAGAACACTACAGCACAGTACAGGCCCTTCAGCCCACAATGTTGTGCCGACATTTTATCCTGTTCTAAGATCTATCTAATCCTTTCCTCCCACATAGCGCCCCCCAACATTTTTCTATCACTTATGTGTCTATCTAAGAGTCTCTTAAATGTCCCTAATGTATCTGTCCCCACAACGTCTGCCGGCAGTGCGTTCCATGCACCCACCACTCTCTATGTAAAAAACTTACCCCTGACATCCCCCTTATATCTCCCCCCAATCACCTTAAAATTATGTCCCCTCGTGTTAGCCATTGTCGCCCTGGGAAAGGTCTCTGACGGCCCACTTGATCTATGCCTCTTATCATCTTGTACACCTCTATCAAGTACAATCAGTAAGGTTGCAGGTGACATGAAAATTGGTGGATTTGAAGAGAGTAAGATAAGATAAGATATCTTTATTAGTCACATGTACATTGAAACACACAGTGAAATGCATCTTTTGCGTAGAGTGTTCTGGGGGCAGCCCACAAGTGTCACCACACTTCCGGCGTCAACATAGCATGCCCACAACTTCCTAACCCGTATGTCTTTGGAATGTGGGAGGAAACCAGAGCACCCAGAGGAAACCCATGCAGACACGGGGAGAACGTACAAACTCCTTACAGACAATGGCCAGAATTGAACCCGGGTTTCTGGCGCTGTAATAGCGATATGCTAACCGCTACACTACCGTGCCTGCCCCCCACACTACCGTGTCTGCACCCCGAAGAAGGTTGTCTAAGGATATAGTGGGCCACAGATAAACTGGAAAGTTGGGCAGAGCGGTGGCAGATGGAATTTTATCCAGAGAATTATGAAGTAATGCACTTTGGAAGGTCAAATTACTGTAGGTCATATAGAGTAAATGGCAGGGACCTTAGGAGCATTGCTGTACAGAGAGACCATAGGGTACAAGTCCATAGCTCCCTGGAAGTGGTGACACAGGTGGATAGGGTAGTGAAAAAGCATTTGGTATGCTCACCTTCATAGACCAAGGCATTGAGTATAAGTGTTGGTACTTTACATAGCAATTCTACAAAGCATTGGTTAGGATATTGTGTACAGTTCTGGTCACCACACTACAGGAAGGATATTGTAGCAATAGAGAGAGTGCAGAAGAGATTCACCAGGATGTTGCCTGGAATGGAGGTCGGTAGATACAAGGAGAGATTGGATAAGTTAAGTTTCTCCCCAGTGGTACGTAGAAGGTGGAGGGGTGACCTTATGGAGGTTTATTAAGTTATGAGCGGCATGAATAAGATGGATAGTCAGAATCTTTTACTAAGAGCAGGGGAGTCTAGAATTAGAGGGCACAGGTTTAAGGTGAGAGGAGAGAAATTTAAAGGAGACCTGAGGGGTAAGTTTTTCATACAGAAGGTGGTGAATATCTGGAATAAGCTGCTAGAGGAGGTGGTGAAGGCAGATACAATTACAACATTTAAAAGGCACTTGGACAAGTATTTGGATAGGAAAGACATCGAAGGATGTGGGCTAATGGAGTTAGTGTAGATAGATGTCATGGTCAGCAAGGATGAGTTGGGATGAAAGACCCCATTTCTGTACTGTAAGTTTCTACGGTTCTGTGAATTTTGAATGCTTCTGATGTTCAGAAACAGTAAAAACTATTTTTAAAATGTTAAACATTAAATACATTTTCTTTATAATGTGCTCCAGTCAAAGGGGAGCTCGGCAGGCAGGTTTACTAAATTCTTTGGGTATCATCATGCAGTAGAGTTCCTCCAGGTTCTATATGTTGGTATTGGTATTGGTTTATTATTGGCACTTGTACTGAGGTACAGTGAAAAACTTGTCTTGCATGCCGATCGTACAGGTCAATTCATTACACAGTGCAGTTACATTGAGTTTGTACAGAGTGCATTGATGTAGTACTGGTAAAAACAATAATAGTACAGAGTAAAGTGTCATAGCTGCAGTGGAAGTGCAGTGCAATAAGGTGCAAGGTCACAACAAGGTAGTTTGTGAGATCAGAGTCCATCTCAATGTATAAGGGAACCATTCAATAGTCTTATCACAGTGGGGTAGAAGCTGTCCTTGAGCCTGGTGGTATGTGCCCTCAGGCTCCTGTATCTTCTACCTGATGGAAGAGGAGAGAAGAGAGAATGACCCGGGTGGGTGGGGTCTTTGATTATGCTGGCTGTTTCGCCAAGGCAGCGAGAGGTAAAGACAGAGTCCAAGGAGGGGAGGCTGGTGTCCGTGACGTGCTGGGTTGTGTCCACAACTCTCTCCAGTTCCTTGAGGCACCAGTCCTCTGTGTCCCCACTTCAGATATACCTTCTTCTGACCCAGACCCAGTCAGCATCCTCTTGGAACAGGGTGACAGGGTGGGGGTAGTCAAAATGGGTGCTGGCTATCCATCCAGAGCCCACTGACCCCCAGAAGGTACTGACCTTCCTGCCAGGACTTGTTGGCAGAGTCACACCATGTGGGAGTGGGGCGGTGGTCTGGGAATCTACTCCATTATCCACCCACCAGTGGCAATCCATAACCAAACCAACTATTTGTACCAATCCCCTACAGTTATTGAGAGGTTAGGAATTAAAAGGAATATCCTTCACAGAGGCAGAAAGAGCTTCCTCCCTCACAATGTCCCAGAAGGGCCATGGTGTCCCAGCGATATGTGACTATTTTTATTCAGTCAGCATTTCCTGTCCATCCTTAATTCTCCTAAACTGAGAAGGCAGTTAAGGGTCAACTGTATATTGGCCACACCAGGTAAGGACTGATTTCCTTCCCTGTAGGACATTGGTGAACCAGGTGCCTTCTTGGGACAAGCCAGCAGTTTTGTGCTTACCGTTTCCGAGACTAGATTTTTAATTCTACATATATTTACTGACTTGAATTTAAATTCCCACCCATTGTGGTGGGCTTCACATTCTTGTCTCTGGATCAGTGGTCCACAGCCCTGGCTGTGTTTCCAGTAATGTCACCATACCTCATCAGGGGATGCTGTTGCTTATGTTTCTCTGGTGAAGTGGGAGGCAACCAAGTCCACCCCCAACAACACCCTATTACATGATGCTCTTCCAATACCAACTTTGCTGGGGTCAGCCACAAGATTCTGGGTAGGTACATCTCAGGAAATGCACTGGAAAAGTGGACACACAAACACCACCCCTTGTCCTCCAATACCAACCAATTCCTCAAACTCCCTGCAGTCCTCAGCATCCCCTTTGGACATTCCAGCCCCAACACCCATGTTTCAAGAAAGAACCCATTACATTCTCTAACCCTCCATTCCTAATAGGTTTTGCACGGCACCGTATAAGGTAGCACGCCTGAACCCAATGGATTACTAATACTGCCACATTATATTAGTCAAGTGCTAGAAATATTCATCCATGACCCCACCAGTGAACACCAGGCCATCATCTCCTGCACTGTCACAGATCTCATCACGTCAGGATATCTCCCCTCCACAGCCTTTAACCTGATAGTTCCCCAACCCCACACTTCCCGCTTCTATCTCTAACCCAAGATCCGCAAACAGGACTGTCCTGGTTGGCGCAATGTTGCTGTCTGCTCTTGCCTCACCGAACTTACCTCCTCATACCTTGACTCCATCCTTGTCCAATCCCTTCCAACCTGCATCCGGGACACCTTGTATGCCCTCCACCATTTGGACAACCTCTGATTCCCCGGTCCCCACCGCCTCATCTTCACCATGGATGTCCAGTCTTCATACACCTCCATCCCCCATCAGGAAGGTTTTAAAGCCCTCTGCTTCTTTCTACAACAAAGATCCACCCAGTTCCCCTCCACCAACACTCTCATCTGCCTGACTAAACTTGTTCTTACTATGCACAAGTTCTCTTTGGCCTCTTCTCACCTACAAATCAAGGGTGTAGCCATTGGCACCCATATGAGCCTCAGCTATGCCTGTCTTTTTGTTGGCTATGTGGAACAGTCCTATTCCAAACCTTCTCCGCTACCACTCCCCAACTCTTTCTTCATTACATTGGTGACTGCATCGTTGCTGCTTTCTGCACCCATGCAGAACTTAGCCGCTTGACCCACTGAGTTCCTCCAGCAGATTGTTTGTTGTTCCAGATTCCAGCATCTGCAGTCTCTTGTGTCTGCTAGTTATATTAGTTTGACAAATAAAAAGTGAAACAGGCAGGTCAATGAGATGATAATGTCAATCGTTAGTCTTGTAAATTCATCCTCATTGCATGCAATAGACTTATAGTTTAGCATCACTTACCCCGTAATCTACTTCTGACATGCAGTTCCATTGAAGTTAATAGAAACAAATTTAGGAAGTGAAATATGTTCTCCAGCTGTGTCATATGAATGGCGCTTGCAGCAAGGAGGAGTTCCTTTTCCCTACAAGAAAATCAGGCCACATCCGATTAGGAATAGCTGTTATTCATGTGGTCCAATAATTATTACCAGATATCAATTGGTGATAGCTTGTATGTTGGAGTAACAATGAACTGTAAAAATGTTCTTGGGCACTGGAGGGTGCTGTGTTACACTGAAACTGCACATCCTGAATGTTGAGGTTTGGATCATCCATCAGATGTTAAAACCACACACAAATAATTCCAGCACAGCCCCATATTAACTAATCAAACAAGTACCTAAATCTCAATTACAAGTCGTCCTGATGTGACCCTGACCAACAAATCCACTCCCACCTGATGGCAAATGGATTGCCCAAAAATCACCTTATTAATATGATAAAGTTTAAATTTTCTGTCACTCTAAGACCTGTAAAAATAATTTGAGAACCATTAGAATTAGGACGGGCATGAGTCTGCATTAACCTTTGTGTGAGGAAGTTGATTTCAAACATAGTGCCATTTGATTGTCGAACATGATCCAGAGAGGTTTGTTTCTCAATCATTCCAGAGATAGAATAGAGACAGCTCATCACGGACACAACCCTCCCAACCATTGAGGACATCTTCAAGAAATGGTACCTCAAGAAAGTGGCATCCATCATTGAGGACCCTCACTACCTGGGACATGCCTTTTTCACGTTACTACCGTTGGGGAGGAGGTACAGGAGCCTAAAGATCCACACTCAGTTTCTTCCCCTCCGCCATCAGATTTCTGAATGGTCCATGAACTCATGAACACAACCTCATTATTCCTCTTTTGCACTCTTTATTTTTGTAACTCATAGTAATTTTTATGTGTTGCACTGTACTGCTGCCGCAGAACAACAAATTTCACGACATATGTCAGTGATAATAAACCTGATTCTGATTTTGAGTGTAAAATACCACAGGACAGCGTTAGGGGGCATTCCTGGATTAATCAGATTCACAGTAAATCATGTGTCATTGTACAGTCAAAGATTTCATCTGAACAAGTTGTCACATTGCAACATCCTAAACAGTGGGCTTTCAAACCTTACTTTAAATTGAATTTGATGTTTTAGATCTCATTGAATAACCGTCTTTACTTTGTTGCCGTCATGCTCTTTACCTGATATTTAGGTGATTTATCCTTTAACTTGTAGATTACAGACATTAAGGGAATTGTTATCACTTGTGCTTTAGTCCATTCACAAAATTATTGAGGAACAAACTGAGGTGCCAGAATGGGAACAATTTACATTTGGACATTCATAAAACCACAGCAACTTAAGGCTTTCTCTCTTCTTCAGTTTTGGGGCGTGGATATCACCGGTAAGACCAGTATTTATCACGCACTCTGAACTGCCCTTGACAAGGCAGCGGTCAGCTATCTTCTTGAACTGCTGCAGTCTTTTTGGTGAAGGTCCTCTCATAGTGTTTTTAGGAAAGGAGTCCCAAGATTTAGATCCAGCAAGAATGGTGTGATGTCAATAAGGTAAGATAAGGTAAGGTATCTTTATTAGTCACATGTACATCGAGACACACAGTGAAATGCATCTTTTGCGTAGAGTGTTCTGGGAGCAGCCCGCAAGTGTTGCCACGTTTCCAGCGCCAACATAGCATGCCCACAACTTCCTAACCCGTACATCTTTGGAATGTGGGAGAAAACCGGAGCACCCGGAGGAAACCCACGCAGACACAGGGAGAACGTACAAACTCCTTACAGGCAGCAACTGGAATTGAACCCGGGTCGCTGGCGCTGTAAAGCATTACGCTAACCGCTACGCTACACTACCATGCTTCCAAGTCAGATATACTTCTAAGTCTAATATGTTTCCAAGTCTAATGTATTTCTAAGTCAAGATGGTGTGTGACTCGATAAGGAATGTGCAGTTGGCAGGGTTCCACATGTACAGTAGAACTAGTTCTTCACAAAGCAGAATGCACAGAATTTGTAGTACAAGGAATTATATCTTCAGGAATGTGAGCACCATCCAGATTCGCCTCACAAAGAGTAACAGGCATATTCAAGGAGTGGTGAACTGGGTGATGTGCACATTCCGGGAATTATACTACACAAAGCAACATGGTGCATCCCAGTAGTACACAGGTGTCTCTACAGTATTGTCAGATGTGGATCAGTGGGGAGCTTCAAAGGTGGTGGGTTCAACTGCAAATCTGGGCACTTGAGCAGTATTGGAGTTAATGTTCCAGAGGAGGACTGAGAGGTGGACTGCAGCTGATTGCTTGATGGGCCCGTGAAAGCAGAAGTCATCACATTCAAAAAGCTGTTGGGGGAGAACTTAATGTGCAGCCACCTACAAATGGGACTCATCTCAACGACTCCCTGTGGCTGGCACGGACATGATGGGCTGAAGAATGTCCATCTGCAACTTAAATTCCTGAGATTCTTTGGGAGCATCAGTGGTCCTAATTATTGGATGAGATGTCAAACCAAAGCCGTACTTTCCCCCCCTTAGGTGCACATAAAAGACCCCTTTTTGAGAGTACAAGAGTTCTCGTGGCCTGGTTAAAAACTCAATACTTAGCTTGTTAAAACTGATTACTTGTTCAGTAATGTTTATCTATTGAGAAATTATGCTGCACTTCTGTAAACTGTAGGATTATCATAACATAATGACCAGAAATGTACAGTGCAATTACTATCTACAATAACCTTACATAAAACAATAATGAAATCTGGAAATATACACAATAGATTGAACAATAGTTCATTGGTTCCTGGCAATGATTGGCTACTGGCATGGATAAAGGGTGTTATAGAGTGATCCAACATAGGACAGGGTAATTTCTTAAACTATGTCCCAGAGTTTGAATAAACCTCAGATTTCAAGTAGGGGACCCTCTTCCCTTAAAGGTATAACAGACGTTGCACCATCAAAAGTTAACACAACAATTGTAAACCTCAAGCATTTCCAAGTCAGGGAGTGTTGCCAAAATGGAGAATGACCACATTGCAGGTTTGTGAGTAGCTCAGAAATAGTCCAATACCAAGACCACACTGACCTAGACGACTTTGTCTAAAGCAAGAAAATTACAGTAGAAAGCATATCATCACAAAAAGTAAATCATGTTTAACACTAATTAAATAATAAATGTTTTGGTACAAAGCCAACAGCTTTCTTGATTGGGGGAGTCATTACCTCAGTTCATTCTTCTATCTACTGAGTCAACAGGAGACCAAATTGGCATTGAAATCTCAGGACAAAGAAAATTGATGCAAGCTTTGCACATTGATTGTTCTGTTCAACAATTCTCCCCAGTGCCAAGTAGGTTTGCAACAGAGAGAAGTAGAAAAAGGAAGGAATTGCTGCTCGGGATTTCCCTCCACCCATTCCCTTAGTCTCCACATACTTTTCTTGTCCACCGGATGCAAATAATGTTAGAGCAGGCAAGCTGAAACTCCCTGAAAATGTTTCCCTGTGAGTCAGCCTTGGCTTAGTGGTATCAGTCTATCTCTGAGTCAGAAGGCTGTGAGTTCAAGGCTCAGTGGAGAAACTGAAGCACAGCGATCGAGATGGAAACTGAAGGAGCGCTGGCCGTTGAGTTGCCAATCTTTGGATAAGACATTGGGTTGGATTGTGCTTAGAATTTTTGCCCGCAGCCCCCCCTCAACCTCACCCAGCACCACTTGGCTTATCCAATGCAGAGAGATTAGAGTCCGCTATGGGGATCTGGCCAGCAACTGGACCTAGCTGGAGCAGTAAGGAAGTCGCGAGCCAAAACACGGTTCACAGCCTTTGACAGCTGGCAAAACTGGGGGCGGGGCTATGTCAACACCAACTTACTTTAATAGTCTTTAAATGTTTTGGACATGTACAAAGCACTAAAATTGAAGCAAACAATTAAAAAAATCTATTAGCAATTCACAATTAAGTCAAAGGAAAATTAATGCAGCACGCACAAAATGCTGGAGGAACTCAGCGGGTCAGGCAGCATCTATGGAGGGAAATGAACAGTCGACGCTTTGGGTCGAGACCCTTCATCAGGACTGGAAAGAGGGGAGATCGCCAGTATAAAGAGGTGAGGGGAAGGGGGTGGAGCAAGAGCTGCCAGGTGATAGGTGGAAGTGACAAAGGGCTGAAAAAGATGGAATCTGATAGGAGGGGAAGGTGGAGCCTGGAATAAATGGGAGGTGAGGAGGGGAGCCAGAGGGAGGAACGTGTGGATAAGAAGAGGCTGCAGATACTGGATGATATAACATTGTTTTCAGCATTTTGTTTTCTTTTAAAAACAACCTGAGCAACAGCTCCCCCTGAGCACTGAGCACACCAGCTCTTCCTGCAGCCTAACCTCTACTGGTTCAATTGTAAACATGCACTGCTGTGCCTGATGATTTATTTGGTGAGTTGTCACCCAGTGAAGTACTGAATCTAGCCAACCTCACAGTCCCCTGGTTCAACTTCAGTTTGTGCCGATCCCAGTTGGCTTTGCTGGTCTTGGATCACGGTGAGAAAAAATAGGGTCAACTTAGTTGATTTAGTTGTCAGGGATTGTGTGTGAGCCTTTTTGTGCTCCCGCGTGTGACTGTCCATGGATGAGGTTGTGCATGGTTGTATGTCAAGTATCTGATTATGTGAGTGTGTCTGCCTGTCAAATGCTCCTTTATCATCTGATATCATCCTTCAATAAAAATGAGGGATGATCTTATTGAAACATATATGATTCCAATGGGACATAGCAGGGCAGACATTGAAATGTTTCAGCTAGTGGAAGAGTCTCAAACAAAGGGAATAGTTACAAGATTGGGGGCAGTCATTTAAAAATGAGGTGCATAGGAATTTCATCTTACAGAGGGGTGGTTGATCTCTGGAATTCTCTACCTTGGGGAGTTATGGAGTCTAGATCACTGGAAGCATGTTAAGAGGAGGTAGACAAATGTTTAAAAGTTTGGGGAATTGAGGGCTCTGTGGAAGTGACACAGGAGTGAGAGCCAAGGGCAGATCTGCCGTGATCATATGGAACGACAGGGCAGGTGAACTACTCCTACCCCTATTTTCTTGTATGTGTCTCCATCCAGGCACATGGATGGACATTGACATAACTGTCAGTCAATGTATTTCTGTATAATTATGTACCTCTCGTGTGTTTTTTTGTGTGTGTGTGTGTGTGTGTGTGTGTGTGTGTGTGTGTGTGTATCTAAATGTGTGTCTGTATCTGTGTGCTAACATGATGTGAGGTTGTGATGCCAGCTTTTAAGCAAATAGCCTGCTAGTGCCCCTTCAGTCTGATGAAGTCTGCCCCCTTGAGCAAAGTTTCAAAGAGTAACAGGTGCCCATGATGTTGGATTTCAAGGAAAAGAAGAGGAAATAGTAAATTATACTCCCTTTGAAAATTATTCTTCAAACAGCTCCACCAGCAAGAGATTCTTGTTTTCAATTATTTAGCTGAAGTGATGTGTGTTGATATCTTTCATGAATCTCAAACACCTATCATCACTATCTTTCCCAGGCTGTCTGCCAGTTTGAGAGCTGAAGGAATTCCTGATGTTTTCTGTCATCCAAACAGCTGTCAGCTTTTTATCTCCATAAATAAATGCAGCCTACTGTTTAACAACAATTTGTTAGCAGGTCCTGGCTTGCCATTGCTGTTAGTGTAGCTCACCGTGCAATGGTGTTTGTTAGAATGAATTGCAATATTTCATAACTCAAGCTGTTAATTATCCAATGTATATTTGAAAATATCCATTGGAAACAGACCTATTGACCATGTTAGGGCACTTCTCAAAGCCCAGACTGTGACATTAAATGACGACGTAAAACATAGGGGGCTATGTGGGAGGGAAGGGTTAGATAGATCTTAGAGCAGGATAAGATGTTGGCACAACATTGTGGGCCGAAGGTCCTGTACTGTGCTGTAGTGTTCTGTGTTCTATGTTCTAAAACTGAATGGGAGGCAGTGATTTTCACTGTTCATTACTTCTTCTTCTGCATTTCCTTAGTATTGAGGATGACTTGCTTCCACATGGCTCTGTGGGTTCTGAGGTGGTTGATGAGGTGACTGAGAGAACAACAGAATCCACCACAGGTATGACGGGAGCTTCACAAAGAGGCAGGCAGGTGTGTAGCTACGGAGGTGGTGTGCTCTGAAGGAAGGACTCAAGGTGTCCAATGCCATCCTGAATGTTCCTTCTCCATTTTGAGTGGTGACAGACCAGGGATTTCCATCACTCAGTGGGAATGTTACATTTTTCCCCGGAGGCTTTGAGAACATCCCTAAAGATCTTCCTGTATCCATCTGGTAGACACGGTCGAGTCAGTGTTCAAGGGTCTGTGGTTGGGCCAACAAGTAAATGTTAGGGCCTCAAGTGCTGGAAATATTGGTTTGGGAGAGAACACTGATGTTGGTTCGCTAATCCTGCTCGCAGATTTGGAGGATATAGCGGAGACTTGTGTTTGTGGGACCTCTCCAGAGCCTTGAGGTGTCTACTGTATGTAGCTCATAACTCAGAAGTGTGCAGGAAGGTAGGGGCACACAAATCTTGGCCCTGGTCCTCAAACACTCTTTTCCCTGGATGGTCGAAGACTCTGCAGCTGCACAGAAGTTGATGGTGAATTTCATCATTAATGTCTACTTTCATTGAGACCTGTCCCCTGAGATGTGGGGATTGGTCCATGTATTCCAGGGTGTCCTTATGAGCCTTCATTGTTGGAAAGCAGTGTATCCATCTGGAGCAGGTTGGCAGAGGATCTATGTTTTCCAGACAGCTTCCCCACAGCGATCAGACCTCTGAACCAATCACCTCTTTCACACCCACTTCCCAGTGGTGCTTCCATGTTCTTGGACTTAATTCTAACTCTCTTGGTTTTCCGTTATTGTCACTTCAGCATTTCTTTTTGCACTACTTCAGACTGTACTACAATCATCACAGCATTCTACTGTTTTGCACTCATTGCTGTATTTATTGTTGTATTTACTATTACCGTGTATATGATTTAAAGTCGAATTTATTGTCATATGCACAAGTACCTACATGCACAGGTGCAATGAAAAACTTACTTGCAGCAGCATCACAGGCGCATAGCATCATATAAGCAGCATTTACAAGAAAAACATAAATTAAACAATTTTTACAATAAAGAACACAATTAGAACAAAAACTAAACCAAGTCCATTTTAGTGCAGAGCAATCAAAGTGGTCATAGTTTTGCTAAACTGTAGCGATTAGGGTTGTGCCGGTTGGTTTGAGAATAGAATGGTTGAAGGGAAGTAGCTGTTCTTGAACCTGGTGGTGTGGGACTTCAGGCTTCTGTACCTCCTGCCCGATGGTAGCTGTGAGAAATTGGCATGGCTTGGATGGTGGGGATCTTTGATTATGGATGTTGCCTTCTTGAGGCAGCACCTCCTGTAGATACTCCCGATGGTGGGGAGGGATGTGTCCATGATGTATTAGGCAGAGTCCACTCTGTTAACTTTACGTGAGCAAGAAATTTCATTGTATCCTGGTGTGTATGACAATAAACTAATCTGAATCTGAATCTACAGAGGGTCATTACCACATATCCTTCAGTGAACAAATGGATGATAGCTTGATGTTCAGCCTCTGAATGTGCACATACTATTTTCTGCATACTGCAGCTTGATGGCAGAAGTTGAGATGATTATGGTTCTGGAATGGAGACAACTCAGGTTGAACAGTTTCCCGTTAGTCCTGTGCATTAGCTCTAGCTCAGTGGGGAACTTGTTGGAAGTAAGGCGCAGTATTACAGCAAGAAAGATTGAGTCAACATGTTGATTAAAATCACAGACTGTGTGACATAAGAGTGAAGATGAATTCTGAGAAGGATGCTTCGCAGTTCCTTTCAGTGGATAAAGCATCTGTGAGGTTAAAAAAAGCCACGTATAATGGCCTCTGATGCTCTGTCCGTTTACTTTGGAGTTGACGTGTAGTGAAGATCATGTCCATTTGCCTCAAGGCGGACAATGTCCACTCTCTGATTCTCAGGGCAGACCTTTGGTCACTGGTAGGAAGTGGATGTGGAGCACCTTGGCAGTGACATTCCTTGGGGCATTCAGCAGGGAGGCCCCATTCAGATTTGTCTCCTTTATTGAAGGTGTCTCTGTTGTTTCCTGGCACATCCTCCCCTTCTCAGAGGCAAGAGATGAAGTTGTGGACTTGTGACTGGAGTTCCTCTCTGGCAAATATTTAGCAGGGACGTGGTCTGCTCTCGAAGACTTGTTGTTCCTCATTTGGCATATGTCCTTTGAGTTGTCATACAGCAACTAAAAAAAAGAGCGCCGCCTTTTAATTAATGGTGAGGTACAATCACCCGTTCTCTAGTTTAATTAATTCAGGCAACACTCAACATTCCATGTATTTGTTTAAAAAATGTAATATCATGTAGTTATACATCCTAATCACCAATATACACATCTCACCCTGGAAGAATTAATCCTCATGGGCAGCCCAAGTATGTAAATTTTACCTTTGCAGTCTGATTACTTAATATAAACTATTCGAACTGTAATTCAAATAACACAATATCATCTACATATTTACTAAAATTGCCAGTTATCTCTCAGCTTATTGACAGTAAAATCATATGTATAAAGTATGTGTTTGTGATTTTGTTACAGAAAATATTGTTTCAAGCAATTGCTTCTAATGTTCCAATGTGCAGAATATAATCTCAATGTAAGAGTGATGCCAGAAGGGCCTGTTACCACGCTATAAATAACATTTAAAAAAAAGCTTTTTTAAATTTAATTTTAAAAACTCACCAGACATTGGAGATATACCAATATTCTAGATACATACTCAATAAAGATGATAAAAGAGGAAACTATAAATTCCAAAAGCAAATACAGCAGATGCTAGAAATCTGAAATTAAAACAGAGAATGCTGAAAATACTCAACGGGTCAGGTAGCATCTGTGGAGAGAGAAATAGAGTTAATGTTTCAGGTTGAAAAGCAACAAGAGTACAGATACTGGGAATCTGAAATATAAGGAAGAAATGATGGAAATACTCAGGTATTGCTGGACTTGTTAATGTTTCAAGTCAATGAACTGTTCTGTATAAGTTTCATTCCCTTTTAAATGTGTAGACGTGATAAATTCACTAGTTTTTTTTATTGTTCTGCAAATGCTGATTAGTTCATTTTTTTATCTGCTGGAGTCTGCTGAAAGGTCAATGTGAACCATTAACTCTGTTTCTCTCTCCATAAGTTATAATTTAGAGTCTTCTTTAATTCTCTCTGAGGCAATAGAATCATTTATCTTCACAATAGCAACAGTCAACAGTCAACATGGTTTTCAACTGGGTCCAATTTTTTTAGTCAACCTGTTTAATTTAAACTATATTTCAATTGTACCATTTCTACTACCTTAGGTACCTACCCGATACCCAACGTCAAAACCTATGATGTTGAGCCGCTACATTTATAAAATGTATACTATGAAGTTCCACATGAAAGGCTTTTGGGAATGTTGAGATTCAGGCTTATATGGGGAGTTAGGTAAGAAGTTGTCAGAAGGGTGGAGAATGGTGTTTATTAATGGAAGCATGTCAGGTGAGAAGAAACACTGGGAGTGGAGTCCTGCAATCAGTTTTGGGTCCACTTTTTTTCCAACTCAGAAACATATTGCAAAAAGTGAAGATAACACCAAACTAAAAAGGACAGGGGAATCAAAAGATGCAGCCCAGAAATTATGGAAGGAGGCAAGAAAGATACGGGAATGAGCTGAACGCTATAAAATGAAAGTTAAAGAGGCAGGTCTACAATGCTATTAACAGGAAGAAAAATTGGAAGCATAATAAATCAGTAACTTCAACCAAAACAACTGAAGAGGGAGATTAAATAATGTAAGTATTCAGTATAGAGGTAGGTGTAACCACAGTGTATGATGTTCTGATCAAATCTCACTGTGGTGATGTGTCTATTTATTGTATTGTATATGTGTTCAGTGGGTCCCATAACCTCAAATAAGGTCCATTACAGAGGGTACAGACTGTTATAGATGAGACCCAAGGAGCTAAAAAAAAGTGTGTAATTTATTCAAGGACTTCTCGTACTGTGGCTCAGGAACAGTTAGTCACATGAGACAATCCTTAGAGGAACAGTTAGTGTTCACAATATTACAAATGGATCTCAGAGAAAAACATCAGGCTTTCAAACAGTGGAATGTGTAATATCTAAAACTCCAGTTAGGGGTCAGGATTAGGAGAAAAGGCTACAGAGATATACAACTTTCTGTCTGGAGGAAGTGATGGAAAGAAAAGATTATGAGGTGGCTGTCAAATAGAAATGGCAAATTCAAAATACCACTTTGAATTAAATAATTTAACTGGGAACTTGGAGCAAGTTGGCAGAGGTTCCAATGGGTGAAAGGTACAATTGATTAGGATTAATGTTGGAATTTTTTCTTCAGACAGGGAGAGAGCAACTAATGTTTACAATGGGTTTCCAGATTCAGGGTATGGGGGGGGGGCAGTGGAGGGCAAAAACCCTGAAATCACCTCACCCACAATTAGATGCAGCAGCAATGGGAATTGTTTTTTGGGTAGATTAATTAATATGTGATGAATGTAATTTCCCACTCAGTTGATAATAACGCATGTCATAGAACATAGGACGTAGAGCATGGAACATGGAACATAGAACAGTACAGCACAGGAACAGGCCCTTTGGCCCAGGATGTTGTGCTGAACTACTTAAATGCCTAACTAAACTAATCCCTTCTGCCTACACACTCTTCTGCCATATCCCTCTATTCTCTGCAGATTCATGTGCCTATCTAACAGCCTCTTAAGCACCTCTATCATATTCGCCTCCACCACCGCCTCTGGCTGCGCATTCCAGGCACCCACCACTCTCATCTTAAATGCATGCCCTCAAGCATCAGACAGTTCGACCCTGGGAAAAAGAAACCAACTGTCTGTTCCATTTATGCTTCTCATAACTTTATAAACCTCTATCAGGTCTTCATTCAGCTTCTGTCACCCCAGAGAAATCAACCCAAGTTTGTTCAACCTCTCCAAAAAGACAAAATGTGGTAATGTGTCATTAGTGCGATATATATTAACACTTAATATTCCTCTATTTGATTATCTTGGAACGAGCACTAGAAGTGGTTAGGTAGGGTTAATCTATCAGAAGATATACAAGCTTGATTAACTTATTGGGCTTTTCCCACTCATAAAATGTCTGATGCAGAATCTGCTCAAGCTTTCTATCTGCTCCTAGAGGCATTTTTTAGGTTTACATTTCTGGAGAGTATACATATATTATACTGCAACTCAGAAACACTTTTTCTTGGAAGGATGTGATTTTGTATTTGTATTAATGGGACAAGACTGGTTGTAGGGCTCCAGAGTACCATAGTTACACTGGCTAGACTTCAGTAGATAAAAGAACAATTAACAAATCAACATTTGCAGAGTGAAAAAAGGGCTGTTGACTTCATAACATCTCCATAGTTAAAAGGGAATGAAGCTTATCATTATACATTACAGACAGGGCTCCATGGAGGTAAAAAGACAACATTCTGTCTTTGGAAAATAACATTGCATTTAAATTCAAATTATGTGGCGGAGACAGTGCAGCATATTTTGACTTTACATTCATTTTCCATGCCAAGTATCATTACTTGCTTCTGAATGGCGCCAGATTAGCAGAAGTTCTGTGCTTTTCATTAAAAGCATCATCTTCAGGTCCTTCCAACTTAACCTTCCAATACTTAGGTCCAACATTCACCTAGGGCCATGCCAATGACAACCAGGTCATTGCTGCCATAGAAATGCACTCCTGAATTTGTCTTTTGTAATCCATTTGCATGGTGTGGACATCTCTGTAAATGCCAACATTCATTGTCCATCCCTAATTGCCCCTGATCCGAGAAGGTAATTAAGAGTCAAGCAGATTGGTGGGGAATGGAGTCACATATAGACCAGCCCAAGTAAGGGTGGCAGATACCCTTCCCTGAAGAATCACAGTGAGCCAGGGTTTTTTTTATAAGAATCCAGCAGTTTCCTGCTTCTGATTTCTGAGACTGGTTTTTAATTCCACAATGTTTTTTTAAAAAATAGTCAATTGAATTTAAAATTCCCAGCTGTCATTGTTATTTAAACTCATGTTTCATATCAAAGGTCCAGAACTCCTGTTCCACATTTAATATGATAATCTATTTTATTTAAAGACATTTTTAAAAGTCATTCCACTATTCTCCACGTTCACCACCACTCCATCCCCGCCTTGTTGCCTTTCCACACAGCTCAGCGTAGTACGTCCTTTAGCTGAGAGAACATCTCCATTAATATCATTGGACTACTGAAGAGCCTTTTTTTACTTGCAGTCTAAGCAATAGCATTCTTGGTGACCAGATCTAAGTCCCAGAGCCTGCAGCTGAATTTATTCATTGGACGCCCAGACACAAAGACTGCTGAGGTCTGGTTAGTACCCTATTACAGGCTGGAATATCATGCAGACACCAGTAGATCTAATTAACTGCTTTGACACTTCACCCAGTCTGGAAACTGTTATTTAAAAAAAAACACCGATAACATGGCATGTCAAATCCCTGGCAATGAACCCGCTGGTTCCTCTGATATGCCTTGGGGTGCTAGTCTCAAATACAAGTATTGTGATACAAAGCTTTCTCCATTTGAACAGAGGCAGGCTTGTGATGGCCCATACCTTCTAGAGACGCTTTTATATTGCAATCTGCCTGCTGATGTGAGTGATGTGGACAAAAACTGGGACCCAAGAAAGATATGTTGGTTGCAGAGTTCTTGTCATGATGTGCCCTGTTGAATTAATCCATAAGAGGGCACAGGCAAGACTAAACGGCCCTGCTAACACATCTCGAAATGGGCCTCTAAATAGAACTATGATGGGCATTTTGATAAAATTCTACTGAACATTTGATGTGGAAGAAATTATTAAACATTGTTACCAAAAAGCCTACTAGAATTGAGGAATTAAGTACCTTCAGAGAAGTGAAGATAGATAAATAAAATAGCAAGGCTTATCCAATTCACTCCCATCTTTCTGGTAGTCCCATGATACAGCAAAGAGAGCAACAAAATCAATCTTGATTAATTAATCTACAGCAGATAAGAGAAGAAAACTCCTTTTGAGAGCCATCAGTGCAAAATAACCCTGCCATACTTAATGTTCTAGATTAACCTGATGTAGTATCTTATAACCTGAAAGGAATCTGAGGAACTTTCATTTGACTGTGAATCAACTGATAATCTTGCCCAGGGAAGTGCATTGTTGAAAGTATCCTGACTGGTTGCATCATGACCTGGTATGGCAATTCCAATGCAGAGGAATGCAAGAGGCTGCAGAGAGTAGGTCAACCAGATCCATTATGGGCACAGCCCTCCCTATCAATAGCAGCATGTACAGTAGGCTTTCCCTTAACACTGTGGCATCAAGGATCCTCACCATCCAGGTCATGCCCTCTTCTAGCTGCTACCATCAAGCATGAGGTAGAAAAGCCTGAAATCCCACACCACCAGGTTCAGGAACAGCTACTTTCCTACAACCATCAGGTTCTTAGACCTACTTGCACAATCCTAACCCTACCTCAGCAATGGAACACTATGGACCACCTCTTGCACTACCATGGACGTCTCTGATTGTGTCTTCCTTTTGCACCAAGGTCTTGTTTTTGCACAGTCCTTTTTCTCTCTCTCTTCACTGTCTTGTATAATTTATGTATAATTTATATTCTGTGTGTTGTCTGTACCTACATGTGCCTCTGATGCTGCTGCAAGCAAGGTTTCCATTGTACTACACCGTACTTGTGCACTTGACAATAAACTGAGTTTGACTTGAAGTGTGCTGTCAAATACTGGCTAGTAAGTGAAATCAAAGGTTGGAACAACACAGGAATCCTGACTCACTGGAGATTGTGGAGCTATGGATAAGGAGGCAAATGGAAGGGAAGTTCCTTTTAAAAAGATGACTTTTATTTATTTTAATATTTTGATGCATTGTAGCTTACTTTTTACTTTTCAAAATCCATTTAATATTTTTTAAAACTTTTAATTATTAATTTTATTTTTAATTATTTTCCAATGCCTCCCAATGTTATACCGGAGGTATCTGTCAAACTGTTCATGCACATCTTGGGAGTGAGCTTCACCAGTACATAGCTGGAGGCCCTGCCACTATTCCGACCACACTGCTGGATTCTGAGCGACTTTGGGAACAAGGAGGAGTCCCTGTATCTGGACCTGTTAATGCAGAAGGACTTCTGGACACCAGATCAAAGCCAGAAAAATCAGCCCAGTGTCTCCACAATTTCCTTTGTGTTCACCTGCCTTAATTAGCATAAATCCTTATGTCTGTCTGGATTGCTTCATGTTTACTCATTTCACAAGCTATTTTTTAATTTTAAACTCTCCTTAATGGCAGAAAGTCAGGCACACTTAGATTAGGACATTTCCTATGCCAAATCTTTCTTGATGGTGTGGTCAGTACAGAGACGGTGACACCAATCAATATTAATAAAAAAAGTAAGGATTGCATTTATATAGTGCCTTTGAGCATGACAAGAAAACACTTTCGTTCAGTTTAGTTCATCTGATTTTTTTAAACAGAGGAAAGAGAACAGTTTGTGCACAGTTAGCACCTATTAGCAGCAAAAAAGGATGCTCCTAAAATATTTTCTTTGATCACAAAATGTGGGTATTACTGATAAGGTCCATATTGACAACATCCAATTGAACTGACCAGCTATCACGGAGTCACAGAGAGATACACTGCGGAAACAGGCGCTTCGGCCCATCAAATCCACCCCGACTATCAACCACTCATTTACACTAATCCTATATTAATCTCATTTTTTTTATTTTCCCCACATTCTCTTCAACTCCCTCTAGATTCTACCACTTGCCTACACACTAGGGGCAATTTACAGTGGTCAATTAACTTACCAACACGCATGTCTTTGTGATGTGGGAAGAAACCGGAGCATCCAGGAGGAAACCCACACAGTCACAGGGTGAACGTGCATAACACAGATAGCATCGGAGGTCAGGATTGAACCAGGTTTCCCAATGCTATGAGGCAGTGGCTCTACTAGCTGCGCCACTGTGCTGTCCATGCTGGTTGGGGCACTTAAGAGTCAAGTGCATTCTGTTGGTCTGGTGCCACATTTAGCCCACACCACATAAGGATGGTTGATGCCTTTTCCTAAAGGGCATTAGTGAACCAGAAAAATAGTTTCTTGGTTGCTTTTACTGATAATAGATTTTTATTCCAGATTTCCTATTTAAAGTTTAAATACCCAGCTGTTGTGATACCCGGGGGACACAGAAGTGCAGTTAGTAGCGTTGCTGCTTCACATCTCCAGTTCAATCCTGAAGTCCTCTGCTGTCTGTGTGGAGTATGCATGTTCTCTGTGACTGTGTGGGCTTCCCCCCCCCCCCCCGGTGCTCCATTTGCTCCCACGTCCAAAGGGCACGCTGGTTGGTAGGTTCATTGGCCCGTGTAATTTTCCCCTAGTGTGTAGGGGGTGATAACATTGTTGAGAATGGGTTAAAGGGAAAATTAGTGGGAGGGTAGGATCTAGAATAAACTCAGTGAGTTCCTGGGAGTCAACATCTCAGAGCATCTGTCTTGGGCCCAATACATCGGTGCAATCACAAAGAAGGCACGCCAGTGGCTCTACTTCATTAGGAGTTTGAGAAGATTTGGTATGTCACCAAAGACTTTTGTAAATTTCTACAGTTGTATGGTGGAGACCATTCTGACTGGATTCATCACCGCCTGGTGTGGAGGCTCCAATGTGCAGAATTGAAAGAGGTTGCAGAGGGTTGTAGACTCAGCCAGCTCCACCAAGGGGACAACCCTCCCTGCCGTCGAAGACATCTTCAAGAGGCGGTGCCTCAAGAAAACGCCATCCATCATTAAGGACCCTCACCACCCAGGACATGCCCTCTTCACGTTACTGCCATCGGGGAGGAGGTACAGGAGCCTGAAGACCCACACTCAATGTTTCAGGAACAGCTTCTTCCCCTCCGCCATCAGATTTCAGAACGGCCCATGAACACTACCTCATTATTCCTCTTTTGCACTATTTATTTATTTTTGTAACTTATCGTAATTTTTGTATCTTTATGTCTTACACGGTACTGCTGTCGCAAAAGAACAAATTTCACGACATTTGTCAGTGATAATAAACCTGACTCTGATTCTGATTTTCAATGGCCTCCTTCTATATCACATGGAAATATGGATTTGAACGCTTGTAGTCTGGATAATTAGCCCTAGCTTCTGAATTACCAGCCCTATAATTTAAGCACCATATCCTTAAACTGTTTTAGTAATGTCTGTTGAGTGACAAATATAAGCAACACTGGAACACCCCCTCCTCCTCTTTAGATAGTACCATGGTATCTTAAACTTCCACTTGATAGTATAGGTGGCAAAGTGATGTTGAAAGTAGTGCAGCTGCCTCACAGCTCCATTGACTGGGTTCATTCCTGACCTCCGGTGCTGACTGTGTGGAGTTTCCTCCTTCCCCCAGTGACCTTGTGAATTTTCTCCCAGATACTCTAGTTTCCACTCACATCGCAGGGACTTGCTGGGTGACAGTTTAATTGGCTACTGCAAATTTCCCTCAGTACAGGGAAACCAGACAGGTATTAATGTGTGAGAGAATAGGTTACTGGGGAATTAAGTGGGGACATGGGTCTGATGGGATTTTTCTGAGAGCTGGCAAGGACTCAGTGGGCCAAAGAGTCTCATTTAATTTCATGAAGAAATACGAATATTCTAAAGAACAGAATAGGTTAAAATCTCATCCAAAAGACACACTATCAAAGTGTGCTCTGAAGGGTCAGCCAAGGTTTTGTGCTGATGTCTCTGAGGTGAGATTTGAACCCATGACCAACTGAAGATTTTGAGCCAAGGCTGGGGAAAGGCCAGGATCTGCTCTGCTGTGGTTGATAATTTGGCACAACTGATGTCGGTGTCCTCGAGCTAGAGTGGTGAAACATTAGGGATCCCACCCCTTATCATTATCCAGTGACTACCTGCTTGGAATTTTAGACAAGAAGCTTGGTCTTTGCAGTAATGTCCACTTTAGTCAAAGTTGCTTACTCTCAAATCTGAGTGTCACTCATGATGAAAGGCTGCTGTGTTGAGGTATTGTCCAATCTCTTCATCGGGCATCATGGCAGTCACTCAGTCTCAAGAAGTGTCATCTCAGGAGAAATGGTTACTGCTAGAGCCACAGAACAGTCAGTCAGACAACGTGAGCTCATCAGTGTTGGCCTGTTCTTTGCCCCATGATGGAATGTGCTGCATCCATGTGGCACACCAACGAGCAATTCAGCTAAAACATGACTGAACTGAACTCAGGTAGCAGGCAGCCTGAGAATGAAACACCTTTTTTTTTGCTATGGATTCAAGTACATCAATTATTGGACCACCCAGATTCTCAGTCTTTGTGTGTCTTCAGAACTGAATGTAGGGCAGGTTTGTTCAATAGTTACATGTTAAGCTTCGCTGAAATGTAATTACTTCAATTCATTAGTAAGCTTTTACAGATGTTAATGAGATGATACAGGGAGCTGTGATTTTTTTCAAACCAGCCCAGGTCTCT
This sequence comes from Pristis pectinata, assembly GCF_009764475.1. Lineage (NCBI taxonomy): Eukaryota > Metazoa > Chordata > Chondrichthyes > Rhinopristiformes > Pristidae > Pristis > Pristis pectinata. The sequence goes on from NC_067429.1 coordinate 7,898,898, forward strand.
GAAGGTAAATCCCAATGTCTGTAAATTCTTCCTTAGCCCATGCTCAAATTACAGCCTAATTATACACGTTAAAAATTGTGATACATATTTTGAAATGATTCTTTCATGCTCATAAATTATGTATAATTCCATCTCTCTTGATGGTCTGGGATATTTTGCTCCAAGCCTGGCCTGGCCCTTTATAGCTGTAGCACTTAATAGGCAGTTTCAGATCACTGTGGCTTGATGCTCATTTCGAAGAGGAAATGACCAAAAGCTTGGTCAAAGAAAGAAATTCCAAAGGGCATCTTAAAAAACTGGAAATAGGAGTACAGAGGCTGAAAGATTTAAGGAGGGAAGTTCAGAGTTTGGAGGTCTTGGCAACAGAAAGGGTGGTCACCAACAGTGGAGAGATTGAAACTGGGGATAGTGAACAGGCTAAAACTGTAGGAACTGGAGGTGCCAGAGTGGTGTGCGGAAGAGGATCACATCAGGCTTTACTGCAACAGTAGAGAAAATGGAAGTCAGGTTTGGTTTGGCAGAACTGGGAATTAATCACATAGCAGGAATGATCCAATCAGGGATGATGGCATCAAAAGTCCTGCCCCTCTATTTTTCCATAATTTCCTCCACTACTTTAACCCTCAGAAATATCTGCACTCCTCAAATTCTGGTGGCTTGTTCATTCTTTAACTTAATTGCTGTACATTGCCTTCACTTGAAAAAGTCCTGGAGTCAGAGAGTCATAGAGTTATGTCTGTGCTGACCACCAAGCACCCATTTACACCAATCCTACCCACATCTGAATGGAAACTCTGGGTGGAAATGTTTAATAGTAGAACCACTGCCTCTTGGCTCCAGAGACCCGGGTTTGATCCTGACCTCCAGTGCTGTCTGTGTGGAGTTTGCACATTCTCCATATGACCACGTGGGTTTCCTCCAGCTGCTTCAGATTCCTCACAGATCCCAAAGATGTGCTGGTCAGTAGGTTAATTGGCTACTATAATTAGCCTCTTGTCTGTAGGTGAGTGATCAAATCTGGGGGAAGTTGATGGGAGTGTGAGCAGAATAAAATGGGATTAGTGTAAATGGGCAAAAAGTGCTGGAGGAACTCAGCAGGTCAGGCAGCATCCATGGTGGGAAATAAACAGTTGACGTTTCGGCCCAAAGCGTCGACTGTTTATTTCCCTCCATGGATGCTGCCTGACCTGCTGAGTTCCTCCAGCACTTTTCGTGTATTGCTCCAGATACATGCAACATCTGCAGAATTTCTTGTGTCTCAGATTAGTGTAAATCTTAATCTTAAATTGTCGGTTGATGGTTGGCATGGACTTGGTGGGCTGAAGGCCCTGTTTCCAAGCTGTAGGATTCTATGACTAATCCCAGTTCATTCTCTCTGTAATCCCATCAACTCTCCCCAAATTCTAATACTTGCTACACCTGAGGGGTAATTTATAGCGGCAAATTAACCTGCCAACCCACATGTCTTTGGGACGTGGGAGGAAACTGTATCATCAGGAGGAAACCTACATGGTCACAAGGAGAACGTGCAAACTCCACACAGACAGCACCAGAAGTCAGGATTGACCAGGTCACTGGAGATAGAGCACTGCATTACCGTCTGTGGAAAGTTCCTCCATAGTACTCTCCACCTCTCTGCCTCTCCTTCCATCTCTCAGAGTGAACCCTAAAATCTATGTCTTTGACCAAGCTTCTGCCCAGCTGCCGTAATATTCCCATAACCTGATCACTGTTTTGCATTATACATTGCTTTTGTACACCAACCTCCTGTTAAGCCTTCAGGGGATGTTGTCAGCTACAACTTAGATGCCACATAAAGTGGTTGTCTATTCTTTCTTGATTGGATGTTTCACAACCATTAGTCATACACCTTTTGATTCCCATCTCTAATAGGTTTTAATGTGAAATTGGAAGTCTTAAAGGGAATGAAAATAATTCTACTTCATTTCTCCACCATTGCCAAAAACAGACACTACTCACTATCAGGGCACCTTGTTTCCCAATCATACTCAAAGTCTATTGGTGACAATAACTTGCCACATTGAGAAGCTGCTCAGTAGAAGATTAGAGGCATCCTGAGTTCCAATCGCAGGCTGCCAATCTCTTATCAAATCTCTAACATAAATAAGTAAAGAAAATGTTGAAGATACTCAGCAGGTCAGACAGCATCTGTGGAGAGAGTATTTCCAACATTCTACATTATTTCAGACTTTTATCACCTGCTGTGGTCAGCATCTCCTAGCTTCTGCATTGTTTTGCGTTCTCTTTTCACATTTTGTCCTCATTGAACTCCTTCCACTTGCACTTCCTCAGTCAGATCAACTGTGACTAACAAGCCTTCACCCCCTCTCTGTCTCAGCAGGCACCGCCACCGCTTGTGTCATCAAGTCTCACTTAATCTCCATCTGTCACAAACATTCTCTTTGTTCTCTCTCCCCCTCACCAACAGAAAACATGCTTAGAACCATAGAACCCTAGAACACTATAGCACAGAAAACAGGCCATTCGGCCCTTCTAGTCTGGACCGAAACTTTATTCCTCTAGCCCCAGTGACCTGCACTCGGTCCATAACCCTCCAGACCTCTCCCCTTCATTTATCTATCCAATTTATTCTTAAAACTCAAGAGTGAGCCTGCATTTGCATCAGATGGCAGCTCGTTCCGCACTCCCATCACTCTCTGAGTGAAGAAGTTCCCCCTAATCTTCCCCCACAACCTTTCCCCTTTCACCCTAAAGCCATGTCCTCTCATACTTCTCTCTCCTAAGCTAAATGGAAAGAGCCTACCCGCATTTACTCTGTCTATACCCCTCATCCTTTTGTAAACCTCATTCAAATCTCCCCTCATTCTTCTGCACTCCAAGGAATAAAGTCCTAACCTGTTCAATCTTTCCCTGTAACTCAACTCCTGAAGACCCGGCAACATTCTAGTAAATCTCCTCTGCACTCTTTGCTTGAGTTTTATTTTTTCCCAATTGTAGAGAAAATCATTGATCTGAAACATTAACTCCATTTCTCTCTTCATAGATGTTGACAGACTGTTCTTACAGTTTTTATTTCAGATTTCCAGCACTTTCAGGTAATTTTTGCTTTTTGATCACTAAATCTCTATTGTTTCTTTCCAAATTATATGAGGTGATCCTAGTTCTTTTTTTGTGACTTGTGCTGTGCTATCTGTTCCTCTTTTGAATTGGACTTTACTGCAGATAATTCATTTCCATTCCATTTTTGCTTCCATCCCTGAATAGGATTTCCTCAGCCTTTAATAAGTTTTTACTTTCTTTGGTGCTACACTGAATCTGTTTTAGAAACCTGGTGCTCTCATATTACCAAGAATAACATTAAAAAGATGCATTGTAGCTCTCTGCTGACCTTCCAACCTCTTTACTTTATATGTCTACATACTCAGAAAATATACCTCTGGCAGCACTGTAGTGTGGCAGTTAGCATAACACTATTACAGCGCCAGCGATCAGTGTTCAATTCCCGCCGCTGTCTGTAAGGAGTTTGCACCTTCTCCCTGTGACTGTGTGGGTTTCCTCTGGGTGCTCTGGTTTCCTCTCACATTCCAAAGACGTACGGGTTAGTAGGTTCACATGGGTGTAATTGGCACCGTGGGCTCGTTAGTGGGCCAGAAGAGCCTGTTATCGTGCTGTATAATAAAGTTTTAAAAAGTTTTTTTAAGTTTTAAAGTTTTATGGCATGATCTCTTTGTATCACTGTACCTTTAGCAACACTGGACCAATTTTTTCAGGATCTGAGTGCCACTGACATGGTCAACATTTATTGTAATGAATGTTTTTTGCCAGGCCCTTTAAAGGTCAACCAAATTGATGGGTCTGGAGTCACATATAGACCAGAACGGATAAGGTCAGCATACTTCCTTCCATGAAAGGCATTAATCAACCAGATAAATTTTTACAACAATCTGGTGATTTTGTGGTTATCATTACTAATTTCTAGATTATTTTTAAATTCCAAATAATGAAATTGAATTTCTACAGGTGTAGTGTGGTAGAACTTGATCTTGCTTCTTTGGGTTACTTATCTGGTAACTTAACCACTATACCAACACCAGACATGGAACATGTACATCCAACAGCTCTGTGGTAGACCATCATTGCATGGACGGAAGGGTTTTTAAAAATGTATTTATCGTCCACAGATGTGGATGTTGCTGACAAAGCCAACATTTTTTGACCATTTGCAATCACATCTGAACTGAGGAGGGAGATATAAAACAACCACATTAATGTGTGTGTGAAGCTACACGGGATACAGACATCAGAGTTCTCTCTCTAATGGGCATTAGGGAAGCAGGTGTGTTTTTATAATATTACCAATATTCCTTTTCTTTTTAAATTCTAGATTTAAGAAGTGTTCATTTTCACCTTTCCCAGAGTCATCAAATGTTAACCTGTTACTCTCTCCCTGGTGGCTGCCTGACCTATTGAGTACTTTCAGTATTTACTAACAATCAATGCTGTGCATCAATCAATATTGGGTTTGCTATCGATGTGCATATCCCACCAGTGAACAAAGGAAAATCCCTCCAGCAATTTTGGCTGGCTTGTAGCTCGAAGTCATCTTTGAACTAATCAAACCTCCAATAATTCCTGGATACTATGGTGGAAAAGAAGACCAATTACAGCAGATATTGTACAGACTCATGCCTTGAAAATTTAACGATCAAAATAAGTGAGATTTACTAATCTGTTGGGAGTATACTTCATAACAGTAGTTATTCTCATGAGTTACATCATAGGCAGAGATGATACAATAAAATGAAGTTATGAAGAGTTCAGGGAGATAGGAGTTCTGATGCAGCTGTGTAATAATGAGAAAGTGTTGGTGATATTAGCACTTATACCCAAGTGGGCTGTTAAGTTGGGAAAGGCTGATCACTGCTGAAAAATCAGCTCCCAGGAATAACTGCTTTGATTATCAGGCACGTTTTTGAATACTAAAGAGATGAGATAATGCAGACCGAGTTCAGAATAGAAATAGACAATAAAGTCTGAACATGAAAGGAAGAAGTTAGTAGAAATAATGGGGATAATTTTAACCCCTTCCATCTGTCAGGAAACTGATGGGATCAGGTATAATGCTGCTCTTACAACCAGTCTGATTTTAGTCTTCTTTAATGTCAATATAGGGCAAGAATTTTTTTAATTTATTCCATTTTGGGCAGAGAGGGTGGGTGGCACAACCAGCATTTATTGACCCTCCCTAACTGCTCTAGGCCACCTCAGAGGGCACTTAAAAGTCAACCAAACTGCTGTGGGTTTGGAGTCACATGTAGGCCAGATCAAGTAAAGATGGTAGCTTTCCTACTTTAAAGGATATTACTGACCAAGATGGCTTTTACAACAATCCAGTAGTTTCATAGTCATAGAATAATGATAACTTGCTTCTTTTATGAGATCCTGGATTATTAACTGCATGTAACTGAACTGAAGATAAAACCCAGGTTCAATTGTTCAAAATCTAGCCAATTGGTTTAAAACTACTCTCTACATATCAATGAGCGAGTGGCCACATTGTGGGAGACATTCACTAAGGAGCCAATGGAAGCAATTGGTAAGCATTCATTCAGATGTGAATTAAATAGATTTTTTTCCAGATAATAATATTTTAGGATAAATTATCTGAGTAATTGAAGCTATGAGTTATGGTGAGGTCACGTTACCTGGAAGGGAGAAGGTAATATTGGACCTTTCATCACCAGGATTCATCATTCCTTGTCTGAGTTATCTGCAGACAAATTGAGAGATTAAATAGAACTCCAGAACAGTTCTGCGACTAATCTAGAATTTGGTAATATTGTCTAGACATCTAGTGTCTGGGATCTGTCTGATGTATTCTTTCCCCACAGAGTGGTGAGAAGGTAATGCTGAAAGGGCAGGGTAAACTACGTGGAGTTGGAAGAATCTTGTGTGAACCATTAACATCAGATAAGCAGTCAAAATTCTGCTTCCTGGGGGAAAATACTCCATCTAATTTGCACGCTGCAATCATCTCCCTGGAGACGTTGTTTCACAGGGTGGCGACATGCTTAGGGCAATTCTAAACTAATTAACTGGGCAGAGACCCCACTGGGTCAGGATTTACACCTCATCCTCATCCCACTGCCCCAATATCATTCATTGACTTCATCAGGTACCAAAGTTAGGATACATCTCAACAGTTTGCTGATGAACCGCTAAGGTTAAAATTGCTTCCACAGATTCACTTTGATATGTTCCTTTCTCCTCCAGCCCTTAACTTTAGGCTGAGTAATTCATTCATCGAGGAGGAGTTCAACAAATTACCCGAGGATATTAATAAACTTGCATAGTGGGCAAATGACTGACAAATAAAACTGAACACAGATAAATATAACGTAATGTGTTTGGGTGGGAAGAATAGGGAAGTCACTTATTATTTGGAAGATGAAAGTGTAGATTGGGCAGAAGAACAGAGGGAGTAAAAGTATGCCAATCACTAAAGGTTCCACCATAGGTTAGCAAGGCTGTGATAAATTGGTAAATGGTAAATTGGTTTATTACTGAGGTACAGTGAAAAACTTTTCTTGCATACTGTTCATAGAGATTAATTCATTACAACAGTGCAGTGAGGCAGAACAAGGTAAAACAATAACAGAGTGCAGAATAAAGTGTTACACTACAGAGAAAGTGCAGTGCAGGTAGACAGTAAGCTGCAAGGTCACAACAAGGTAGATTTTGAGGTCAAGAGTCCATCTTATTGTACTAGAGAACCGTTCAATAATCTTATAACAGTGGGATAGAAGCTGTCCTTAAGCCTGATGGTACGTGCTTCCAGGCTTTTGTATCTTTTGCTCAATGGGAGGGGGGAGAAGACAGACTGTCTGGGATGGGTGGGGTCTTTGTCTATGCTGGCTGCTTTACTGAGTCCATGGAGGGGAGGCTGGTTTCCATGATGTGCTGAGCTGTGTCCACAACTCTCTGCAGCTTTCGCGGTCATGGGCAGAGCAATTGCCGTACCAAGCCGTAATGCATCCAGATAGGATGCTTCCTATGGTGCATTGGTAAAAATTGGCGAGTGTCAAAAGGGACATGCCAAATTTCTTTAGCTTCCTGTGGAAGTAGAGGCACTGTGAGCTTTCTTTGCCGTGGCATCAATGTGATTGGACAAGGACAGGCTATTGGTGATGTTCGCTCATAGGAACTTGAAACTCTCAATTCTTTCACCCTCAGCACCATTGATGTAAACAGGAGCATGTGCACTGCCCCCCACTTCCTAAAGTCAATGACCAGCTCTTTTGTTTTGCTAACATTGAGGGAAAGGTAAAACCCAAATTCAAACACGAGGAGTATTTCTAGAGGGATAGAATTAAAGTATAGAAGTTATGTATTGAACCTTGCCTAGAGAACACCGAGAGGACATTGTTTATTTGTGCTCACCATATTACAGGAAGGATTTAGAGACACTGGAAAGATTACAGAGATGACTTACAAGGACAATACCAGAAAAGTGAAGATACACATATCAGAAAAGGATGAATAGTCTCTGTCTCCTTTCCCTTGACAAAAGAAAGCCAGAAGAAGACTTGATAGAGGTTGTTAAGAGGTTGTCCATTTGATAAAATGGATGCAGAAATAATGTCTCCAGTTATAGGGAAGATGGAGGCCAACATGTTAAGATAGTCACCAAGAAATCCAATAGGGAATTCAGAAGAAACTCCTTTACCTAGAGTGGTGAGAATGTGGAATCTCATACCAATGGAAGTGACTGAAGTGAACAGTATCAATGCATAACCCAGGCCAAGGGCATGAGATCAACTTCATGGCTGCACCAATGGCAAACTTTCCTTCCGATGCCAAGCATTAATCAATGTGCCTACCAACAGTATTGCATTACCAAGTGCACTCATCCCTCAGTGTACCATTTCAACAATGCCTAAACAAGGGGAAATAGTTCTAAAATGTCTCCCTTAATATCATACTTGCCCTAGAGCCAGAGCATTGTGGATTCATTAATTTCAGCTGACAATCCAGTGCAGAGGTGAGGACCTCCTGCACTTTGGAGGGTTTCCCAATTAGATGAAACATGAAATCAAAAAGATGAATTTAGCCTTCAGTCTCTACTTTCCTCTCTCAGGTAAGAGTAGAAAAAATCCATGGTGCTATTTCAAGGAAAAGGTTGTTAAAGGACGAATATATGGTTGGAACGCTATGGACCATATCCTTTAATCGCCAACAATAAAAGCGATAATCTAATCATTATCTCATTACTCTTTGTGGGAGCTTGCTGTGCAAGTTGGCTGCTATGTTTTCTCCTTTGCATTAGTGGCTGCACATCATGACAATTAATGATAAAAGAGCTTTGGAACATGCTGCGGTAATATTAAAGACCTCACTTCCCGTTCTTCCCATACCTTCAATAAACATGGGCTTGTCATGCCCAATCCCTCTGGATAACAAAGCACCTTATCTGGGTCAGTCAACATCTGGCAAGAAAGAAGGAAATTTCAAACTTTGAGCTTGTAGCGGTTGCTACCGCGAAATAAAACAAGACGCTAGTCGGAGGATTGTCGAACAAGAAGTGGTTTATTTTCCCGCCTTGCGCGGGCCCTTTAGGGAGACTGGTTCCCGCCCAAAGCAACCGGCAATGACGTAAGTACTACGTCATCAAGACTTTCCCGCGCGCGGGTTCTCCCCGTCGCTGGGGAAAGACGAGGCCCACCGCCATCTTGGACCTCGTCGCTCCGACGCCGTGCGACCCGACTGCCGAGCCGGTTCGCCCGACTAAACGGTGAGTCGCCACAAGCTGAAGATTTTCAGCAGGAAGTCAACATTGCCCCTTCATGGTGGCTGCCAATTTTTGTAAAAGAAAGCCAGCTTTTCCAAAATAACTAAAGCTTGGAAGCCTGACAGATTTTGGATTAAGGGTTCCGGAAATATCAACACAGACTTCTAAGTATATAAGTGGAAAAATATTAGCCCAGTAATAGGTGTGTTCTACATCTTGAGAATACTAAGCACCCTCCAGGGAATGGACCCATCACAATGTTTGATACTATTTGGTAACTATGGATAAACTCTTCCCTCCCTTGCCCAAGGGAATTGAAAGCCTTTGTATCTCATATACATTTTCCAACAGATATTGTGCAAAGTGTAAATTTTCACATGAATGGATGTTCCGGTGAAAGCTTGTTATAATCTCAGGTTCAGGTTGTTTTAGTATTTTTGTGTTGTATAGTCAGCTGTGGTTTGGTTGGTAGTATTCTTAGCTCTAATATGAAAAGTTGTGGTCTTACAGAGGAAAAACGGGTCAAGAACAGGATATTTGGCCCAAGCAGTCCATGCTGATATTTCTTGCTTTACTAAAGGTTCCTCCACATTTCTCCATCTAGATCTATCAGCATAACCCTTTGCCTTCAGCTGCTTGTCCAGCCTCCCAGACACACATCCATTCTGCCTCACAATATTCTCCTCCCACTTGAGTCCATCCCTTGCCCCCACTAAACCCCAAAACCTGACTCCAACCTGCCCTGAAATCCCATTTATTTCACCACAACCTTCCATTTCATCCTGTATTTTCCCAACTGTAGCACACTGCTGTGTTACTCCAGCAACATGCTCTTGGCACTTGTGCGTGGTGGAGTCTGATTGTCATTAAAGTGCCTCTCAAACACTGCCAGGTATTTATAATAAGCAGCCTTGTGACCGTCTTTCTCTGCTGTCAATCAACTATCACCTCTCATCTTTTTTTTTGGCCTGTAATTATTTAAGTTATGCCAAGATTTTCACCTGCTTGTATGCCTTTGGGAACTGCAGTGCAATTCAGCAAGAACCTATCAGTAAACAGCTCTGTGACTGCATCTTTAATAACCTTTCTTAAGGAGACGGGGTATGAACCATCTCATCCTGAATATTTCAAACTACGTCAGAACTGAGGTGGGGAAGGATGAGTCATCAGGGCCACTAGTTCTCAATGTCAAGTCGGTAGGCTAAATCGAACACTGTAAATTGCCCTTAGTATGTAGATGAGTAGTAGAATCTGAGGGAAGTTAATGGGGATGTTGAGAGAACAAAATAGAATTAGTGTTGGATTAACGTAAATGACTGCTTGATTGTTGGCATGGACTTGATGAGATGAAGGACCTGTTTCTGTGCTGTTTGACTCTACAACTCTAACTCATTGTCACCTAAATTCCTACATAATCCAGAAATAAAATTAATCTGAAGGCAAGTTTTTATTCCAATGATGAGCATTAAGCAATGTGCCTACAAGCAGCATTGTATCAGCAAGTGCAATCATGCCTTAACATCCCATATGATCACTGCCTAAATAAAAGGAATAGTTCTAAAGTATCTCCCTTCATAGCAAGCTTGCCATAGAGTCAGAAGGTTGTTGGTTCATTGATTTCAGCTAACAATCCAGTGCAGAAATGAGAACCTGCTGCACTGTTGGACGTGCAATTGGAATGTGAAATCAAAAAAGATAACCTTGACCTTCAGCTTCTTCTTCCCTCTCTCAGATGGGACAAGAAAATCCTGTGGTACCATTTCAAAGAACAGGTTGTTGAGGGTTAAATATCGTCCAGAACACCTATTAATCCCTTGATCACCTGCACTAGAAGAGATTAGCTAATGGGTGGTTCATTACTATGAGTAAGAACTTGCTGTGCACAAATTTGTTGCTGTTTTATTGTAAATTATTGTAATGAACTTTGGAACATGCTGTGGTAATGAAAGCTATTGTAAATAGAAGTTTTTCTTGCATTAGTAGTTGCAATTAATTTACTGTATCTAGTTGTGAGTTGAACAGGTTTAGGGACTTGACCTTAACGCCCAATTAATTGTGCAATAGAAGTGATTTCAAGAACTCTCATGAGTGATTGCTACTGATGGTTAGACGTGTATGATACACGTGTTGAGACCTGCACCAACCTAACCTGCTGTAATTTCTGCTCAAGCATTTCCACTTCAATGAATACCTTCAAATATTTTACCAGTCTCCAGTCATGTATCTCCATCCTATCCACCAGTAATTGCTCCATGTCATTTTTTTACCCACTTCTTGTTTGTCCCCTGGTGAGAATTGACCTATGCTTGGTCTGCCCTTGGCCAATCACTTCCTGTAAGTGCACCTGCGTCTTGTTCCTTTTCTCAGGAAGGTGAGAACTTTGGTTTTCCTATGTCCTAACAATTCTAGCAAGAATAAAGCTTAGCTCATATCAGTCCATCTGTGCCTGCTCAGTGATGTGAGATCCTTCAGTGTGGAGAATGGCTGGCGTGTGCAGAACCTTGCTGTTCAGTATAGAGCTAGGTGGATCTGTACGAAGCTTAGTCATAGAGTTATACAGTGTGGAAGAAGGCCCTGAACTTCACTGAACCCATGTCAACCATGAACACTCATTTACACTAATCCTACACTAATCCCATTTTATTCTCCCCAGATGCCATAAATTCCTCTCAGATTCTACCACTCACCTACACAATTTACAGTGGCCAATTGACCTACTGACCTGCACAACTTAACATAATGAACTTTGGAACATGCTGCGGTAATGAAGGCACAGTAATGTAGCGGTTAATGTAAAGCTTTACAGCGCCAGCGACCCGGGTTCAATTCCCGCCGCTGTCTGTAAGGTGTTTGTACGTTCTCCCTGTGTCTGCATGGGTTTCCTCCGGGTGCTCTGGTTTCCTCCCATATTCCAAAGATGTACAGGTTAGGAAGTTGTGCGCATGCTATGTCAGCGCCAGAAGTGTGGTGACACTTGCGGGCTCCCCCAGAACACTCTACACAAATAGATGTATTTCACTGTGTGTTTCAATGTACATGTGACTAATAAAGATATCTCGTCTTATCTTAAATGCAAGTTATTACAAATACAGGTATGTGGTCTATACCAGACTATAATTTCTTGTCTTTCTCTCTGTCAATCTCGCAATATGTTTATTTTGCTGTTTATTTTGCACACATGTAAGTTATGTATAATTTAATTTAAATTTATGTGAATTTATGTTTGTCCTCATCTTGTAACGTACTGTGCTGCTGCTGCAGAAAGCTGATTTAAACAGCATTTATACCCTGGCTATGACAACAATAAACGTGAACTTGAACTTAGTAGGAGATTGGGACACTGAGAGGAAACTCACGTGATCACAGGGAGAACATGCAAACTCCATACAAACAGAGCCAGAGATCAGGATTGAACCTGGGTTGCTGGAGCTGTGAGGCAGCATCTCTGTTAGCTGGGCAATTGTGCTGCCTTAATCATTATTACTTTTTGTGAGAGCTGGCTATGGTTGGTGGATTTATAGGCCACTGTACATGGAGCGTAGGTGAGCGGACAGAAATGACAGGAGAATAAAAGTATGATCAGTGTAGGATTGGTGTAAATGAATAGTGTAGGATGGTCAGCTCAGACTTGGTGGGTCCAATGGCCCATTTCCATGCTGTGTGACTCAATGACTCACTGCTTGCTCAGAGGGTTTGCCAACTCTCCAGCTGCCATGTGGTGTCTTCGGTGTGGCCGATCCATTCTCTTGAACCTGAAGGTCAGATTGACAGGTCGGTGGCCTAAGATTAGCTCTTTCCCTGCAGGGGCTGGGCTTCAGGCTGCTCTGTTCTCCAGGAGAGCGTGCAGGTTAGGAAGCTGGGGGAGAAACATGCAAGGAGCCAGTTTGAGCACAAATACTGCCAGGAGAAATGCGGCAGTCCTAAGGGAAGTTAATGCGTTTGTGCTCTGTTATCTGACTGAGGTCCTTGAAAACAAGGCAGGCAGCCTGGTGTGAGGAAGATCGCACATGAGGCTGATAAGGTCTCCAGATCCATGCTTACGTCTCTCTGCTTTTTCATGTAAAGTAGCAGTCTCCTCACAGGCAGTGTCCAGCAGTGAATGCAGCTGGGTATCTTGAACCAAGTTTGTTCATCGAGCCTATTCCACCGGTCTATGCATGGACACCTCAAGAGAGTCCATGAGGCTGTGTAAGACCAAGCTGGCTAACGTGGAAGACTGGGAGTTACATATAACCTCAGCAGTTGAGCTTATGCTCTCCACCTCTGAGCACATAAGATGTAAGACTATGGACATGGACTTTTGTGAGGTCCACACAAGTTGTAGCAAATTGTTGGTCAGCGAGTCAGTTAGCGTTTCACTATTCATTGTCTCCAAATATCTGCATTATGGTTCCCCTTCATGGCGCTCATCCCTGTTCTCCTGGCCAGAACTGTTGTACCTCCAGCCAGACCTTCTTTCCTGTCTGGCTGGACTGCAGCGCCATAGTCCGAGGTTCACCCTCTGAAGTAAGATCTGCCGTTCTAAACTCCTGCTGCTCATCCTCACGGTTCCTGTCCCTCAGAGGTGTTGCATGGTGCCAGGCACAAAGATAGACACAGCAGAGTCTCCATGAACTCAGGCGGATTGACAGAGTCTTCACTATTGAACCCTGACATCCCCTCCCCTTCCTCTTGCTCCGCTGGGGGAACTGCTCCCATCCTCTGCTTTTCCAAAGCAATTCTTGCTGGATTTACAGAGATATGGTGTGTTTCCCATAGAAACAGGGAGCAGAAACATAAGAAGATCCAGGAATGTGAATAAGGGAGGATCATGACAGAGGAACACCCGATCTTGTACAGGCATATTTTCATATTCCATATTTCCTGATGACGGGGGAGGACCTTTCAGCCCATCGAGTCTATACCGGCTCACGGAGCAATCCTATTCCCCCACAAAATTTCCCTGTAACCCATTCTCTCTACATTCCAATCAGCTCCCTCTGGATTCCAGCACTCACCTACACACTTGGTATAATTTACCTACCAACCTGGAGACACAAGAGACTGCAGATGCAGGAAACTGGAGCAAGAAGTGAGCTGCTCAGAGGGTCAGGCAGCATTTACAGAGGGGAATGGATAGTTGACGATTCGGGTTGAGAACCTTCACCTGGACTTCAACTAATCTGCATGTCTTTCGGATATGGTAGGAAACCTGAGTATCCAGGGTAAACCCACATGGTCACAGTGAGAATGTGCAAACTCCACACGGACAGCAGCAGAGGTCAGGATTGAACCCAGGTCTCTGAAACTGTGAGGCAGCAGCTCTACTATCTGTGCCAAACAACTCAACAACTTAAAAAGCTGGTGGCTGGTCCAGACACTGCCCATACAGTGGGCTCAGGATCTTCCGAGAGAGTTAGCCTTCATGTTGCAGAATTGTCTCCCACCAGTCAGGTGAGACAGCCTATGATGTCTGGCAATTTCAGACAGCAAAAACAAAGTTGTATTTCAGCGTGCACTTGTTATGTCTGCATGAGTGAGATGCTGTGTGTGCCTTAGTAAAACTTTGTAATCTGGCATTCACAGGACTTTTGGATGTTATTTTATTAATATTCCAACAGACTTTTAATTTATTTATTTTTAGAAGTTATACGGTGACATTCTGATGAATCTGGTGAGATTAAAGGGAGCACAGGAATCAGAACCAGGTAAGTTTCAAAGGAGTGTGGCCGACAGAACCAGATATGTTTAAAGAGAACACAGGAACCATGACCCCAGTGAGTGGATGGGAGGTACGGGAACCAAGGTCTCAGTGTCTGGATGGAGAATGCGGCAAACATCACCTGGTCAGCCCCTTGCAGAACCATCAAATTCTGGGGTTCCCTCACTAAACATCTCATTCTCTCCACCTCTTTTGTTTCCTTTAAGCTGTTCCTTCAACCTACCCTTTGACTATGCTATTGCTCACTTGTCGTGATATTTACATATTTTCTTGTGACATGGAAAGAGGCCATTCAGCCCATTGATTTGATGTCAGCTCTCAGTCCTGTCAGTCCCATTCCCTGACTTATTTCCCCTGCAATCTTTTTTTCTCATATGACCATCAATTAATCCCTCCCCACCCCACCACCACTTTCTCCTGCCACTCACCTACACAAGCTATAATTTGCAGTAACCAATTAACCTGCCAACCCGTAGCTCCCAGAGGAAACTCATGTGTTTGTAAGCTCCACGCAGACAGCGACCAAGTTCAGGATTGAACCAAGGTCATTGGAGCTGTGAGGGCGCAGCTCTTCCATTGCCACTGTGCTGTCACACCTCTCTATATGACCCAGAAATAAGTTTTATTCTGAGAAGGTCCTTGGGAGATTGTCATGATATTACAGGCACTTTATAAATGGAAGTTGTTGTTGTTGTTGTTGTTACTTTGGCCTCACAGACCAGGAAGACTTTTTTAATTGGGTCTTGCTTTCCACAGGATTAAGATGAAAGCATCTTGTTGCCTCGAAGCCATGAAACTATTGCACAAGATGCAACCATTGAAGATTGGCATAAGAAATGTGTAAACCTGACACATCCCATTCCATAACTCAGTTCAGCTGCTCTGTCACAGTCAGTTCATCTTAATTGATAGGCACTTCATTTCCCTACCTTTCTAAGTGTACAAGGGCTTTTCCCTTTGAGTATAAGGTCAGAAGTGCAGTCATCAACCAGAATGGGATTGGTGGCAGTGTTGGGTTCAAGGTTGAAGTCATTAAGTAAACTAGTAATTACAAGTCCTGTGGAAGGAATATAGGAATAAATCCAGAAGAGGGGTTCAGCTGCCAATAATATGTTTTTCACTCACCAACTCCCTATCTTGGGGGCTGATCAATCATCATTCCTGCAGTTAGTGCTCCAGTGAAATGGCCCTCAGGGATGTCACAGGGGGTGGAGCCCTAACTTGTCCTACTGGGGACATCAATCACGTGAGCCAATTGTATTTGGGAAGGGCTGCCAGCACTGGAAGCCCACAGACAAGGAAGAAGCCGGTTCCATTCCTGATTCTCTAATGGGTGAAATCCTCAACATTTGTGGAGCGAGAAACAAACTCAAAAAACAAACATGTTTCAAGCTGCAGAGAAGGGAGAGAGTTGGAGAGGAAGTAAAGGGAGTGCCTGTCATACCTTTGTTACCTTTACTGCTAATAACCATCCTGTTCTCATTGTCGCCTCATCCATTTCTTACTCTTCCCTTTCCTTTCCATCTCCTGTACCTCAGGTTACTGACCAACATCTAGTACAAGTTCATTGACTCCAACTATCTACACCTCCTCAACCTGCTTTCTGGAGGACTCCATTCCATTCTCCCAGTTGTCCAGCTCTCACTAACCTGTTCTGTACCCCTTCTACACCAGTGCTTACAACATGACTTCGTTCAGCACTAAACCTGGTTTCCCCTGCACCATGGTTGACAGAGTTCCCAACTGCATCTGTTCCATTTCCCACTCTTTCGTTCTCACCTTCTCTCCTTCCACCCGGATAGGTCCCCTTTGTCCTCACCTTCCATCCTACCAACTTCCAAATTCAACAGATCATCCTCCATAATTTCTCCAACTTCAGTGTGATGCCACACCAGACGCATGTTCTCTCCCCCCTCCCTCTTCGACATTCCTGTTCTGTCTACAGCTCCCTGCTTCGTCCTTCCATCTCCACCAGCACCACCTATGGAATTACAAAAAATGCAAGAGCTGCCCTTTTACCTCTGCGTTCACTTGTGCTGCTTCTAATTTAGTGCGTTGTATTTGGTGCTTACAATGTGGTCTCCTCTACATTGGAGAAACCAAATGCAGATCAGATGGCTGCTTTGCAGAACAACTCTGTTCAGTCTGCAAGGGCAACCCTGAGCATCCAGTTTCTTGTCACTTTAACTCCCCTTCCCACACCAACTCTGACTTTTAAGGTAAGATTTCTTTATTAGTCACATGTACATCAAAACATACAATGAAATGCATCTTTGCGTAGAGTGTTCTAGGGGCAGCCTGCAAGTGCCACCTCGCTTCCGACACCAACATAGCATGCCCGCAACTTCCTAACCCGTATGTCTTTGGAATGTGGGAGGAAATCGGAGTGCCTGGATGAAACCCATGCAGACACGGGGACAATGTACAAACTCCTTACAGGCAGCGGCTAGAATTGAACCTGGGTCGCTGGTGCTGTAATAACGTTACGCTAACCGCCACACTTTGGATTCTTACTCTGTTCCAACAAAACCCAATGTAAGCTTCAGAAATAATATCTCATCTTCTGCCTAGGCACGTTACAGCCCTCAAGATTCAATAATGGGTTTAACAATTTCAGATAACCGGTCTTTCCAGTTTATACCAGAACAGACTAGGTCTGATGTAAAGTCACTAAACTGTAACATTAACTTTAAGTTAACATTGCAGCTTAATGATTTTACATTCCACAGATGCTGGGGTTGTCAGCATTTGCATTTATTTCAGATTTCTAGCGACGACTCTGTTTTGCATCTTGTAGTTCCAGCACTTTTTTGCTGTCTTCTCGTACACCTCCTATTTACACACACTCTGAACAGATTAGTTTCAATTAGCAGGCCGCCAAATCCTCCCTCAGTTAGTACCTCCCACTGCTGTCATTCAACCCCTCTTGGAATCCACCCTATCAAAAATACTCCCTGTATTCTCTTGACGCTTCCCTCTTCTTCCAGACGTCAATTTCTAACCTTTCCTTGTTGAAAGATCGTCAATATGAAACAGTAACTCTGTTTCTTTCTCCACAGATACAGAATATTTCCACCATTTTCTCTTTATATTTCAATTTTTCTGCAATTTTTTACTTTTCAATATTGGTTAAATTTGTCAAAGCTCAAAGTTCTGCAGCGCTTCCATTGTTTTCCCGCTCCCCCTTTGGTACAAGGTCAGTGAGTCTCCAGAGAAGTTTCCAGAACCCAGGTTTCTACCATTGCTATTGGGGAGGAGGGGATGGGAGATGGAGCGGAGAGGAGATTCCTATTGGGGGAAGGAGGTGGAAATCTCCGAGAGATCCCTTTCCTGACTGTTATCCATTGTCAATGGAAAGTAAATAGAAAAAATGTAAAACAGGACACAGAACCATCACACCAAATCCAGATCTACCCTTGTTCTAGCTATTTATCCAAATAAGACAAGATGCAGATAACATACCAAGAGCCTGGATTCTGCACACAGACATGATCGCCACTGATCTCTGAGGTTTGGATATTCATTCTGGTTGAACCCTGCTGCCTGGCAACAAAGTCCTCAAGGTGGATGAGGGCCAATCACATCAAAGAAATGATATAGACAACAAAACAGGAAAGAAAAGTATGGCTTTTAACTAATGTTTCCAACAGTTTGTAGAGCACGTAGTAATGCATGAGCATATACCTCAGATTAAAACAGAAACTGAAATATCACAAACAGATTTTGAAAGATTAAAAGATATTGTTTTAAATTATTTGAATACTCCTTTATCATTTTAACCTCCATGGATTGATGTAATATTTACCTGGAGGAATTACAGTCCACATGCATTAAAATAGTTCTTTATTATTATAACATGTCTGTTGAACATTAATTATTACACTTCTAAAAACGTACTTGGCCCTTGTTCAACAAAGCATAACCTTTTGAGGAAAGTTTAAAGCAAGAACGTTTGCAAAGCTTTCTGCCCATCGACTGATTTCTGGAGATTACAAGAAGACTACAAATCATTATAGCCCAAGGAGGAGCCAGGAATTACTAATAGCAACTTCCGAGTTTAACTGTGCACACGCCAGCAGATACATGGTGTAATGGCTGGAATCAACAAACAATTTTTCTGTCACTACAATAGCAAAATTTGGGCCAATATTGTCCATTCAAAAGCTAAGATTGTTGTGTGGAACTGCTGGGATAATGTTCTTTAAATGACTTACAGGAGATTTTACTTCCATTACTTCAAAGCAGACTTCATCCAGTTTACTTAAGTAGTCTAACACCTGTATGAATAGTGATGAAGAAGGAGCAACATTCAAACACATTCAGCATCCCTCTTCCGTTCTTTCCAAAATAATTCCCATGATAAAAATGTGAATTGAGTATTAATAGTTTTATACCTTTTCTAAGGATCCCTTCTTTTCAAACCACTTATCCAGGTTAAAGATTATGCCAATAAATGGGGTCCTAGACTTGAAATGTTAACCGTTTCTTTCTCTATAGATGCTGTTTGACCTGCTGAGTGTTTCCAGTATTTTCTGTTTTTATTTCAGATTTGCAGAATCTGCATTTTTTTTATTTTCATTTAAACATTATGCCATTTATTTAAAGCCTGTTGGAGACACTAATCGAATGTGTGCAGAACCTGTGAATATAAAGTTATTAATTTGCTCCATAAAGGCATAATGATCAAGATAATGTTGTCATCTTCTGTGTCAGGTGCATTGTGCTATTAATTTCCAACCATGGTATTGGTATTGGTTTATTATTGTCAGTTGTACCAACGTACAGTGAAAAACTTGTCTTGCATACTGATCGTACAGGTCAATTCATTACACAGTGCATTGAGGTAGTACGGGGTAAAAAGAATAACAGAATACAGAGTAAAGTGTCACAGCTACAGAGGAAGTGCATAGACTATAAGGTGCAAGGTCATAACAGGGTAGACTGTGAGGTCAGGAGTCCATCTCATTGTATACGGTCGATGGCGTTCAATAGTCTTATCACAGTGGGATAGAAGCTGTCCTTGAGCCTGATGGTACGTGCCCTCAGGCTCCTGTATCTTCTGCTTGATGGGAGAAGGGAGAAGAGAGAATGACCTGGGTGGGTGGGGTCTTTGATTCTGCTGGCTGCTTCACCAAGGCAGCTATTTAAGTAGAAAAGCTTAAGTTGGGAGTAGACTAGTAGGCATAGTGTAGAGTTACTAGCATGGTGATGAGTGTCATGTTTAGCATCGCAAGGACTGAAGTGGAGGAGGAAGCAATCTTTAACAATATGAGGAAAAATTTCCTTTGGAATTGTTTGCCAGATGTTTGCTGTAAACCAGAGCAGCAACTTCAATTTATGGAGTGCCTTTAGCAAAATCAGTTGGTATAAAAATCAAGGAGCTTCCACAATGAGCAGGTTCTTCATTCTGCCAGATTGTTGCCCAGGTGGTAAAGAACTGGTGATGCAATGGCAACTGGTGAGGGGATCTAGTATCAGAGGAAAGAGCCTCAGAAGACATCTGAGATAAGAAGGAATTTCAAAAGACGATATTTGGAATTTCTCTCAAAATATTTGGAAGTCTCTACCCTACAAAGACTAGGTCATTAAGTCCTGAGTTAGATGGGCTTTTGGGTGCACAGGGGAATCCAGAGATATGGGGATCAGGCAGGGATCCAACAATCAGATGAGCCATCACCTTGTTGAAGATGGAGAAGCTTTGAGGGTTCATATGGCCAACTCCAGCTTCTATTGTTATGTGGAAACACAAGAGACTGCAGATGCCAGAATCTGGGCCATAAACCAAGCTGCTGGAGGGACTCTGGGTCAGGCAGCATCCACCCTTCCCTCCCCCACCTGTCTCCATCTGCCCATCAACCCCTCCTTACCTGGATCCACCTATCAATTGCCAGCTTCTGCTTCATCCCTCCCCCTCACCTCTCTATACTGGCTGTCTCCCCTTTATAATGCAGGATCTCCACCTGAAACATCGACTATCCCTTTGCCTCCACAAATGCTGCCTGACCCGCTGAGTTCCTCCAGTGCCTCGTTTTTTACTCTGTTCTTATGTTCTTTTATTCACTCCCCCAGACTCACTACACATGTGGTTTCTTTCTGTGGCTGTTGTACTCTGTGGGTTAATATTCCACATGGGAGCCCGAGCAATATTCTGGATACAATCAATAAAATGACCTTTACCTGACCTGTGGTTTCCATTAATTAATCTTCAAAATTATAGATTCTGCAAGTGGATTTGCTATTTCTGTGGTTTTTATGCCAGAATAAGTGGTTATTTGGCTTCTTATCAAAGCTCACTCCACCATCAGTGCAACTACATTCCAACTAGTTGTTCCAGTTGTTTTACTTCAGATGCTTAATTTTAAATGCACAGAATAACTTCCAGCTGAGATAGGGAAGAAGAATTAACACTGTTTTTTTATCATTCTTCGTTGAACAGTTATAATTTCACCTAAGAGTTGATACTCAGCTATCTTTACCACATAGGGAGATTTTCCTTGCTGAGATCTTTATCGGACAACAACTAAGGTTAAGAAAAGAATTGAACCACATGCAAGGAGCAGGAGGCAGTAACTCGCAGTCCAGTAGCGGTTGTCAACAGCCAATAACTCACAGTCCAGGAGCAGTTTTGGAGGCGATATTGGTGTACACAGATCGTTATGGTCAATCACTCCATGGTTGTCCTCCACTTTTGGGGCTGGAATTTGTCCATGAAAGGCAGCTGACCAGGGCTAGGAAGTGGAGGTGAATACTCTGCTGGTTTCTTCAATAATCTTTGATGATCAGGGAAAAGAAATGAATCCAATGTGAAATTCAAGAGAAACTTTATCACTCAGAATGTATTGAGAATGTGGCACTTGCTATCACATGAAGTGATTGAAGCAAATAACTTGGTTTATTTCAAAGAAACATTGAATTGTTATGGCATGGAAAAAGACCATTCAACCCATCATGTCTATGCCAGCTTCTAATAGAGCAACCTGGTCAATCTCCTTCTCCTGCTCTTTCCCCACAGCCCTGCATGTTATTCTCTCTCAAGTGCCTGTCCAGTTCCCTTATGAAGGCTCCATTTGATTTCCCCCATCGTTATAGTTTGCAAAGTCATCTATTATTAAAAACATTTTTTCCTCACATCCCTCTTGTACCTTTTGGCCAGGATTTTAAATCTGTCCCCACTTCCCTCTCCTTACTGACCAGTCTCCATTTCCCTCTCCCTAACCAGTCATGATCTTCTAAACACTATAAAATCACCATTCAATCATCTTTCTTCCAAGAAAAACAACCCCAGTTTCTCCCATCTAACCTAGTAACTGCGATTCCTTATCCCTGAAACCACTTAAGTAGATTCCTTCAGCAACTTTTTGATGACTTTCACATCCTTAGGCATTTAGTCAGAAGCTAGATTCCAACAAAGAGGAGAAAGGAATGGAAAATCATGGCAATAGAATGAGAGGAGTAAATAGAAGGAGCATAAATACCAGTACAGATTTATTGAGTTAAAAGTGCAATAAGTACCATGCATGTTCACGTAGCCTTTTTGACAAAATGTTTACCAGATAGGTTGGCAGAGGAGCCAGCCTATCATCTGGGATCAATGTGCTCTGTTCATCCGTCCCTCAACATAGTGGGAGGGGAGAAAGGGGAGGAGTTTCATTTTGACACAGGCTTGTACACTCCCTAGTTGTACTCCCAGCTATACTGAACTGACTGGGTAAAGGAAATGGAATGAGAATTTGGTTCCAAAAACATCCCAAATTTGGCTATTATTTTATGGCAGTTCCAATTAACTCCATCAGGGATTCCAGAGTGCACAAGGTGACATGTCAGTCCATCTGATTCTTTTGGGTGGAGTATGTTCAACTTCCATGTTTTTGTATAAACAAATCCAAAAGTTTCCCTCAAGTTCCCCTCTTCACATTTCCTGAAGGTACTGACTCATTCTGGGGAATTCTCAACAGGTGCCAACTTTTCACAATGAGGTCGCCACAGCCATGCCACCTCTCCTCACACTTTGCATTCTAGTAGCACACAGAGAGAGGTGGTGGTGGGAGGGGTTGCTGGATTTTCAAACAGGATTGAGGACCCTGCACACATTATATTTTCCCCATTTCCAAGTTTGTGAATTTGTGACCACAGTTGAATGTGTTGCTTAGGTTAAAGGAGTCTAACGTGCTTATGTCAGGGTCCTGCTTCTTATCTTCAGCCAGATTTTAGTACCATTATATAATCAGAGACCTACAAATGTATCCAATGAAATTTAATCCAATTTGCCTGTTGAGAGGATTGGGTGCAAAGATGATTTTACATTCCACATGACTGACTGTTCTGACTGGTTGCATCGCTCCAATGGACAGGATCGCATGAGGCTACAGAGGGTTGAAGACTCAGCTGGCTCCATGACAGGCACAACCCTCCCCACACCTTCAAGAGGCGGTGCCTCAAGAAGATGGCATCCATCACTAAGGACCCTCATCACCCAGGACATGCCCTCTTCTCGTTACTGCCATCGGGGAGGAGATACAGGAGCCTGAGGACCCACACTCAGCCATCAGATTTCTGAATGATCCATGAACACTACCAAGTTATTCCTTTTTTGCACTATTTATTTATTTTTGTAATTTATTGTAAATTTTATGTCTTTGCATCATACTGCTGTCACAAAACACCATTTCTGACATGCCTTTGCTACCCTTTGCCATCAATGAAGATGATTGGAGAGTGGAACTGACCATTGACTGTTACTGAGTGGAGAGTGATGTTAGCCACTGATTAAATGCATTTCCTGGCAAAAGTTAGGCTAAGCCTCTTGCATATCAACAACCTTGTCTCTGCCATAAAAGAGGCAATTAAGTTGCAGAGTGATAGGCTATTTTGACTGAACATAAAAATACCTTCATTTGGCAAAGAGAAGGTCTCCAAGACCTTCCTCCCTGGTTCAGTTCCACACAGTGTTGTGCCTATGCTGAATGGAACATCACATGAGCCAAAGAAAAGGATATTGGTATTGGTATTGGTTTATTATTGTCATTTGTACCGAGGTACAGTCAAAAACTTGTCTTGCATACCGTTTGTACAGACCAATTCAACACACAGCACAATCAGGTAGTACAGGGTATAAACAATAACAGAATCCAGAGTAAAGTGTCACAGCTACAGAGGAAGTGCAGTGCAGGTAGACAATTAGGTGCAAGGTCATAAGAAAGTAGATTGTGAGGTCAGGAGTCCATCTCATTGTAAAAGGGAACCGTTCAAATAGTCTTACCACCGTGGGATAGAAGCTGTCCTTGAGCCTGGTGGTATGTGCCCTCAGGCTCCTGTATCTTCTGCCTGATGGGAGAGAGGAGGAGAGAGAATGACCCAGATGGGTGGGGTCTTTGATTATGCTGGTTGCTTCACCATGGCAGCGAGAGGTATAGACAGAATTCATGGAGGGGAGGCTGGTTTCTGTGATGTGCTGGGCTGTGTCCACAACCCTCTGCAGTTTCTTGTGGTCCTGGGCAGAGCAGTTGCCATACCAAGCTGTGAGGTATCCAGATAGGATGCTGTCTATGGTGCATCGATAAAAGTTGGTGAGTGTCAAAGGGGAGTGTCAAAGAAAACATGTGATACTACACAACGCAATCAGTGCAAAAAGGTTAAAAGGCATGCCTCAGTTTGCACAGGCATGCAAAAGGTTAACCCATCCTTGCCAATCACCTCTTCCATGAAAGCCAATGATAGGAGCATTGATGCATCTATGTGAAGTTATATAGTGTTGCGTGTAAGGCTCACACACATCGAAACCCACTTGAGGTGCAGCGCCAAACCACAGGGCCCTCCAGCAAACAGCTGGAACATAGTCAATGGATTTGTCACCTTCTGCTGGAGCCAAATAATTGCTTCATTTTTTTTTGGTACTGAGTCTATTGCCTAAGGGAAATCATTTGTGGGAATACAGGGTTGTAGCCAACAGCTTCATCTGTTAATTACAACCATCACCTCTCAGAACCACTTTGACTCCAATAGACAGTCTAAACAAACCTCCTATAATATACATAGGCTTTTTGTTTCAGTTTGAAAATGTGCCCTGTTATTTCAATAGCAACACTTATATACTAAGACTCCTTCGCAATATACAGAGAGTGAAGTTTCCCTCCATCGGATCACGCCACACTAGACTCTTAGACTCCAAAGTGGATCCACTCTGTGTTGTGAAATAAACATTCAAAATACAGCCGGCATCTCATCCAAGAACCAGCCCTTAATGTTTGGGATTTTGTTCTTCAAAGGAACAAAAAGGCCTTTAACAGAAGATGCTGGAAATTTTTTGCTGGACGGTTAGCCTTTGAGGAGAGACAAGTATTTCATGTTGATGACCTTTCAGACGTCCTTGATAATGGCTGTGAAAAGTTTTCAATCAAGTAAAAAGTTGGGGGAAAAGGTGGCTAGATGGAGTAAGGAGGGAAAGAGATAGAGAAATAGGGAAAGATTTGTGATAGAACACTTAATTGAGCTGCATTACATTAAAAATGAAGCTTTTGTTCGTTCTTATTCCTTTGTACTGGTATGTGTTTAGAATTATGGTCTAATATGTTCAATGCAAAATCAGGAGATGAGAGGCATATATCTAGAATTTAAAAGCCATTCATATATTTAAATGGTAACATTTGATAACGGTTTGATTAGGAGCAAGTTTAGTAAAATAGAAAATCCTCTGCAAACAAGAGTCCTGTCCATTGGTTCTGTGTTAATAAAGGTATGAACTAAAGCAGGAGTAAGGTATGAACTAAATCAGAATTTGCAGAGTATCAAGTCTTACTCATTGAGACTATTGATGTTTATTAAAAAATCAGAACACTAAAGGCTGTGGATCTCTCCTAGCATGTCAGAAATTTGCACCCTTCAGACTGGACAAATACTCTATTTGGCATAATACCACTTCCCAGATACTTAAAGCATATCAAATCAGAATACGTTTTTTCAAAAAACTGAGGAGTTTTACTTCCATCCCATCTCTGACAGTGAACACCAGACCCTACCGCACTTTCAACAAAAATCTTGGATATCAAGAAGTAGGTGCTTGCTTTTTTTGTCTGTATCAGAACTTGCTAGTTCTGTTGCAAGTCATCCATCTATGATGTTGGCTCAGTAATTTTTTTCACTCTCTATTAGTATAGACTGACCTGCTGGGCACATCCCACAGCCCTGCTACTTCCTTTTGTGTTTGCATTATCACCCCCATTAACGTACCTCTCTGCTGGACCTCTACAACTTATCCCCTCAGCAACCCTCAACTCACCTTTTCACAAATATTCCCTTTGTCCTCTCCATCCCTTTCTCACCTTCTCTGCAACTTATTTTTTCTCTATTTCTGATGAAGGGTCTTTGATCTGAAAAAAAACCTGTTTCTCTTTCCACAGATGCTGCCTGACCTTCTGAGTGTTTCCAACATTTTCTGTTTTGATGGAAAATCTTTCCTCAAATCCCCTCTAATTACATTAAACCTAAGCCCCTTTGTGACCTTAGATTCTTTTTGTAATTGTTGGAGGATTTCATTAAATAACATACAGCTCTATCCCATTTCACATGCTCCCTCTCCAGACTATGAACAGAGGGCCTTGTCATGGACTCTATTTCTCACCCTTAGGGGAAGTTTTATGTAAAGACTATCTTAATCCCAAGTATAACCAACAAAACTCCAGAATATTATCCAAAGCCACAATCCCACCATTCAGTCCTGGCCTGTTGCCTCCACAGATGGTACAGCTCATCCCAGCAACAGAGCAAGCTTTGTCTTCTCCGGAGGATTTTATCATCTCTGTCTACACCTACAATCCCTTCAACTATTCTGAATCAACAAAAATATCAGTTGCTTTTGCTGGGAGCCTTAATCATAGTCTTTACCCAGGGAGCTTAATTGGAACAAACGATCTTCAGCATTTCTCCTTGTGCGTCCACATGGAACTGCAATTGGTGTAGAGAAACATTCCGAGTTGGTTCATACAGGCTCTGCCCAAGACCGCAACAAATTTCCGAGAGTTGTTGATGCAGCCCAGTCTATTGTGCCATGGAGCCTCCCCTCCATGGACTCTGTCTACACTTTCAACTGCCTCAGGGAAGCAGCCAACATCATCCCACCCCAGCCATTCTCTCTTCTCCCCCTTTCATCTGGCCGAAGATAAAAAAGCTTGACAGCATGTACCACCAGGCTCAAGAACATCTTCTATCCCTCTGTTATAAGACTCCTGAATGGATCCCTTATACAATAGAGACGAACTCGTGATCTTTCAATCTACCTCATGACAGTCCTTGCAACTTATTTGTCCAAGTGCACTGCTTTCTCTGTAATTGTAACACTATATTCTGCATTCTGCTATTGTTTCCCTTTCGTACTTCCTTGATGTACTTATGTATGGAATGATCTATCTGGATGGCATGCAAACAAAAGCTTTTCACTGTATCTTGGTATATGTGACAATAATAAACCAATTACTGATGAATGCAAAATAAGTTGGACACACAAGCATATAAGGAGATAATATGCAGTGAGCCGAAAAGGTGCATTTTAAGGAAAGTCACAAGGCAGGAGAAAGGCAATGAGATGAAGAATTTTAATGGGGTAACTGAGAATGTCAAACTTAAGCAAACTCCAGTAGTGGGTGGGGTTGGTAGTGGTGAGCTGAGAATGTGAGGAGGAATGGGATGCAGAAGAAGCCAGGGGTTAGAAAAATTAAATGTTTGAGCAGGGTTTGTAGGGCTGGAAGAAACTACAAAGACACAAGAGTAATGAGAAGGATTTAAATTGCAAGATAAAAAGTCTCATCTTAATCTCACATTGCACACTATAAAACATCTGTAAGCTTTGCAGGACTTCCCAAGGCCACTGAAGACCAGATGTTGATGTCCTGGTGGATCAAGAGAAGTTGCTTAATTTTGGGACCTGAGGTTGAATCAAGATTGAAAGGTGGACAGCTATTGAAAGATTTAGCATAGAGAGATGCTATTCCCATTGCAGTGGTTCAGGGACTAGGGGATTGATTCAAAGTGATGGACAAGACATATGGAGGGATGTGAGGAGAGGCTTTGTTACTGAGAGATTGGTACACTGGAACACACTGTTGGTAAGAATGGTAGAAGCGTGATCAGTCGGGGCTTTCAAAAGGGACTAGGAAAGGCATGAGAGAAAATAATGTGTGAATCTACATGCAAAGAGCAGGGAATGGGACTGTCTGTGTTGTTTTACAAAGGACTGAGCAGTCTCTTTGATGCTGTACTGACCTTTTACACACACCTGACTTTGGATTGCCCAGCCTCCAACCCACTAGAACACGTCCTTTAATGGTCTGCACTACTCTCCCCATTCCACCTTCAAAACTCACCTTAAATCCTCTCTGAAAATCAAAAAAAAACTGCGGATGCTGGAAATCTGAAACAAAAGCAGACAGTGTTACAAACACTCAGGCAGGTGAGGCAGCATCTGTGGAAAGAGAAACAGAGTTAATGCTTTAGATCAAAGCTTCTTTGGCAGAACTGGGAAAGAAAGAAAACAAGTTAGTTTAAAGTTGCCGAGAGGGTGGGGCAGAGATGGATAGGACAAAGGAAATATTTCTGAAAGGGTGAGGCCAGGATTGCGGTTGTGATAAGCTGTTGTTGAAGGCATTTGGTAGACAGATGCGAGAGAGAGAGAGAGAGAGAGAGAGAGAGAGAGAGAGAGAGAGAGAGAGAGAGAGAGAGAGAGAGAGAGAGAGAGAGAGAGAGAGAGAGAGAGAGAGAGAGAGAGAGAGAGAGAGAGAGAGAGAGAGAGAGAGAGAGAGTGTGTGTGTGTGTGTGTGTGTGTGTGTGTGTGTGTGTGTGTGTGTGTGTACTGGCCAGTTGTGATAGAGACAAAGTGGGTCAGCTGAAATTGTTGAATTCAATATGGAGTCCTGAAGACTGTAACATACCTAGGCAGAAGATGAGGTGCTTTCCCTCAAGTTTACATTTGACCTCATTGGAACACTGCAGGCAGCCACAAATGGATAGATCAGAGATAGGGAATTAAACTGATAGACAACTGGAAACTCAAGGTCACCCTGCTATTATAACCAAAGAGATTATTTAAAATAAAGGACATTTGGGCAGGTTAATGGATAGGAAATGTTTAGAGGGATATGTGTTATTAGGAGGCAAGTGGGACTAGCTCAGGAAGGCACCTTGGTCAGCATGGACAAGTTGGGCCAAAAGGCTTGTTTCTGTGCTATATAACTCCACGACTCTATTTAGTTTTTTTTGGCCAGTTGAGCTGCCAAGTACTTGACAGTCAGATTTTGACCTTAGTTGTGGAGTGTTTGGGCTCATACAAGTAGGTAGTCAGTGCAATATTGGCAAAAGGACAAGTTCCCTGTTCTTGAGTGCCTTGCTGTTCTAACACACTGTAATACATATTCTTTTTCAAATGTAGAAATCTTTGATGATGAACCAGCGCTGAATTTGAAAGGAAATAAAACATTATTCTTCATGGTCTGGGATTAAAGTATTTTACTTCAACACTTTTTTATAAATTTCCTTGGAATGTGAGAATCATCACCAAGGCCACCACTTATTGCCTACCCTTAGATACACTGGGATGTTGGTAGTTTGCTAGAGGACTGTTGAATCATATAAAATTATAGGAAGTTACAACATAGAAGGAGGTCATTCAGCCTTATGTCAGAGTTCTGGGCAAGAAAGGACTTCAAGTTAATTTTGCCTCCCAGCTCTTAGGTCTATAGTTCTGCAGATTATGGCTCCACATCCAGATATCTTTTTTAGGTTTCTACCTGGAAGTGAGTTCCAGAACCCACCATTTGTTGCATGCAATAAGGATTTTCTCAACTCCTTTTCTAACCCTTCTACAATTAAGTCCATTTCCCCTGATTTCTAATCTAAAAGGAAATTGGTGCTTTTTGTTGACTTAAGCCTCTGATAATTTTATACTTAATTAAATCTACCCTCAGTGTCCCACAGAAAACAACTTGATCCCCACATAGATCTCCAGACTGGCTTGAGGTCAGTTCTCTGCCTTCTCCTAAAGAATGCTACCGAGTCATGTATGTCTTTAGCCACCATCAAACCAACTTGGTTGAGTTGTCCTCCTGAACACAAATGGCTAATGGGAACAAATATGCCTTGTTGTAAGTTGCATTGTTGAACTTCTTTGAGGGACAGAAGGGTGTTAGGATTCCATTCCTAGATGCCTTGGACATTCTCTGATCAGGCCCACCACTGGAAAATTCAATGGTGTCCTAGGGCACCCTCAAGTCAAGTTTATTGTCATGTGCACAAGTACGGTGAGGTACGGGTGCAATGAAAAACTTGCTTGCAGCGACATCACAGACATGTAGATTCAGAGAACACACAGAACACAAATTATACATAAATTATATAAGACAGTGAAGAAAAAGACTTTGTAAAACAAGACATTAGTGCAAAGGTAAAACACAATCAGAGACAAGTCCACAGTAGCACAAGAAGTGGTCCATAGTGTTCCGTTGCTGAGGTAAGGTTAGGGTTCTGCAGGTCACATGTCATCCACAGGTACAATAAATCATGGTAGGGACTACAAAGGAAAGTAACTTTCTGTCAGGTCCAGAAGAGAGAAGCCTGACAGAAAGGGTTAAGTCTTTGAGTCAGGTCTGACTGGCGAGAGGGATCAATTCAGAAGATCAGGGTCTGAGTGTGGGAGGATTGCGGCCCAGTAGCCTGGGACACGAGGACTGGGTTTGGTACAGGACATGGGGTGAGGAGAAGTTCCTCAAAAGAGCAGGTAAATAAATTAAGAGAGAACTACCTGAGTCACATTCCTAATGATGGGCTGTGATCTGTTCAAGGAGGTCCCCTTTAAATGATACTGCTGTCGAGAAAATCTGATTGCTCT
Organism: Pristis pectinata; assembly: GCF_009764475.1. Classification (NCBI taxonomy): domain Eukaryota; kingdom Metazoa; phylum Chordata; class Chondrichthyes; order Rhinopristiformes; family Pristidae; genus Pristis; species Pristis pectinata. The sequence continues at coordinate 7,929,240 of NC_067429.1, forward strand.
GAGGGGTCCCAATGACAGAGGTACCCCTTGGAAGTAATCACTGCGACAACTCCCAAAAGGAAATGACATCATTAAATGTTCATCCAATGCATTAAGGCATTCTCTGCATAACTGTGGTTCATAACTGGAATTACCTAGAATGACACAATTCAGTAGAAAAATTGTAATTGTGTTCCACACTGGAAAAAAAGTGTTATGTGTTTGAATTTCTTGGCCTTTTTTAAAATTTCTGCTAAATTGCATTCAAATTATACTAGCATGGCAGATTTGAACATACCTTCTGGTTTATCATTCCAGCTTTACTAAGTTACTAACCTAACCAGTAATCAGTAACCTAACAAGTAGACAGGGCTTTAGTGAGTCATAACTGTAATGAGAAGAACAGCACTACACTGATGTATTGAAGGGGCCCATGTAACCTCCTGAATGTTGGATGCAGCTCATTTGCCAGGCTCCTGGCCTCTGTCAGAAGCTTGAGCCCAAAAAGCGAAGCTGACACAGCAATGCAGTACTGAGGGTGTGCTGCACTGCGGGAGGTGCTGTCAATCAGATGAAGGGTTAAACCAAGCCTAGGTTTGTTCTCTCACATAATCCCAAAACACTTCTGAAGGAAAGCACGGGAATTTGCCCCAGTGTCCTACCTAATATATAGCCAACAACACCAAGAAATAGATTGGTCAATATCACATATTCTTTGTGGGATCTTGTTGTGCTTATGTTGGCTGCCATGATTCCTTCATTACAACAGTGTTAACACTTCATTTGGTGTAAAATGCAATGAGATGTCCTGTAAAGGCACAATGAGAATGCAAGACTTTCTTTACAGAGAGGTAGCCTAGCAGTTAGCGCAACGCTATTACAACGTCAACGATCGGGGTTCAGTTCCCGTCGCTGTCTGTAAGGAGTTTGTACGTTCTCCGTGTCTGCGTGGGTTTCCTCCCGGTGCTCCGGTTTCCTCCCACATTGCAAAGATGTACGGGGTAGGTTAATTTGGGTTTAAAATTGGCGGCGCGGACTTGTTGGGCCGGAAGGGCCTGTTACCGCGCTGGAAATAAAATTTTTTTAAAAATTTTTAAAAAAATATTCAGGTCCAAATGGAAGCTCCCTGCTACTAAGTGAAGTCACACTTCTATGCATTTGAAAGGATCGTCAAATGGTTCTTTTCAGAACCTGGCTCCAATTTCACTGCAAATACCGAATGAAAACATCACAGACATACTTGTGTTGTCAGGAGACAGAGCAACCAGAGAGGAATTTCAACCCCATGGAATCGGAAATTATGGAGGACTAAGAGTCAGACAGTAATCTTTTGAGTACAGCTGAAATGAATATCTGAAGTGGGAAGAGAGCAACATAAAGGCTTGTTAATAGCACAACGGGGGGATCAAAAGAATTTTCTTAAATTATGTACAAACCCGTCTGGGCCTTAAAGACCAGCTGAAACTTCTTAAATAATAAGTTATGTACATATACTACAGAGAGGAGCAGAGAGTAATAAACGCATCAAATGAATTTTCCTCATCGTCTTTCATGAATGAAACCTGCAGAATGAAGCAAAGTCCAATCAAACCATTTGAACAATCCCTAATATATGCGCATATGTTATGCATGTGTTATGAAAGGGTTATGAGAAAGTATTAAATATATAAAAGGCACCTGGTCCAGATGGGTTCCACCCTAAATCCTCAAAGGAAAGATGGAGGAAATAGCTAGGACTCTGGTACAATTTAAAAGAGCTCCATAAATACAGGGGTTGTAGCCAGAAGATAGTTGTGGACACAGCTCTGCACATCACGGAAACCAGCCTCCCTTCCATGGACTCTGTCTACATTTCTCGCTGCCGCAGTAAAGCAGCCTACATAATCAAAGACCCCACCCGCCCCAGGCATTGTCTCTTCTCCCCCCTCCCATCAGGCAGAAGATACTAAAGCCTGAAAGCACATACCACCAGGCTCAAGGACAGGTTCTATCCCACTGCTATAAGAATACTGAATGGTCCCCTTGTATGATAAGATGGACTCTTGACTTCATAGCCTACCTATCATGACCTTGCACCTTATTGTCTGCCTGCACTGCACTTTCTCAGTAACTGTAACACATTATTCTGCATTTTGTTATTGTTTTCCCTTGTACTACCTCAATGCACTGTTGTAATGAAATGATCTGTATCGAATGCATGCAAAACAAAGTTTTTCACTGTACCTCATTACATGTGACAATAATAAACCAACTTACCAATATTGTGGATAAGTACCTTGCCCTGCACCTTACTACAGCATGCAAAACTGAAAGTTTGATTCATGTCTGTCAAATTCATAAGATAACTTACATAGATAGAAACATGAATTGGGAGCAAGAGTAGGACATTCAGACACTCAAGTCTGCCCTACCATTTAATAAGATTATGGCTGATCTTTCAATTCTCGTCTCCACATTCCTATCTACTTACTCTCACCCTTTTCCCACTTGATTACCAAGTATCTACCTCTGCTGCCTCTGAAAGAGGCAAAGAAAGACAAGATAGGTGTGGTACAGTCACAGGATGACGAGTCAGGGATTTAGACTTATGCGAGGAAAAGTTTTCTCATTCAAAAGGTAGGCACTGTTCTGCAGCCCGTGTAGGGCCTGGCTATCAGACAGACATATGCTAAAAGATGAACTCTTGGCCCTTGCACTGTATTTGTCTGCCTGCACTTCACTTCCTCTGTAACTGCAACACTATATTCTGCATTGTTTTCTCTTTGATGTAATTACATACGGCATGCTCTGTCTGGTTGACACGTAAAACAAAGCTTTTCACTGTTTTCTCAGTACATGTGACAATAATAAACCAATACCAAACCCTTGACCAAAACAATCCAACTGAATGTGCTATGGTTTGACTAGATGTATGATAATGCATTTCAGTTTTGGTTGGCTGGGCTGTGTGTGTCATGTGGTGCCTGCTCCATGACTTGTTTAGTGTTACCACATGTGTTCCTGTTCTTGATCAATGGAAATGTATGTGCACCACGGCAAGTCCATTTTTATGCTTTTCTGCAATTGTCCGAGGTCAGATGAGGATATAAATCATTCTAAGTATGCTGACTAAGGTCAGGCTCAAACTGCCCTTGGTTGGGCTGGGTGTTAATTCCATATCCCAGAGGACCACTTATTCTCTTCCCCAGAGTGCTATGGTTGCTCACTCTTTGAGTATATTCAAGACTGCAAATGTTGAACACCAATAAAATCAGTGAATTTGGGGATCAGGTGGGAAAGTGATCTTGAGATGCAAGGAGCAGCGCTGATCTTATTGAATATTGAAGGAGGCTCAAGAGGACATGTAGTTTACTCCCTGGCTCTAGTTCCTATAAAGCCAAGGGAAACCCTTCAGTCTGCCCAGTCTCAATCATACAGACAGAACTTTCAGGCCTCTTGTTACAGTTTCCAATTGTTCTTTAGAATAGACTTGGGTTTTTGTCTCCACTACACATCCAAGTGTTACCCCATGAACTGATATGGCAAATACTGCACAGATGCTGATTGACCTGCTGAGTATTTCCAGCACCTTCTGTTTTTACTTCAAAAGCCCATGGAGTCTGAAGGTCAATGAAGCCTTTATGTGTTTGTTCAAGGTTCGCACTTGAAGTCCGTGACCTAAAGAGGGAGCAGGACAGAGAATGAAACTGACAGCTGACCAGAGCTTCATGGTATGGGATGGCAAAGTGATCACCCAACCTGCACATCTTCACCCAATGAACAGGGGTAGCACTGTGAGAAGCACATGGATTGAACTGAAAGTACAAGTTAACTGTTGTTTCACCTGGAAAGACCATCTGAGCCCCTGGAGAGTGGGAAGGGAGAAGGTAAAAAGTTTGGTATTATATCTCCTGTGATTTGTTGGGAAGGAGCTATGGGAAGGGAAGGGTTTGCTGGGGATTAGGACCAGGGTGTAGTAGGGGAAGAAAAGGCTGGGGGCAGGAAAAGGGGAGAGGAAGATGGTGGCATCGAACTGGAGTCGATGCTGAGGAAAAGGGAAGGGAGGAGAAAGGGTGAGAGCAGGCGTGCTGGAAATGAACTGGACTTGGCCGGCATCCTATCAACATGAGCACAGAGGAATCCTTGGATGAGGAACAGGAAAGAAACATCTAAAGCACAGAATAAATGAGATGGAGGAAGCATAAACTTGGAGCAAAGAGTAGAAGTTGACAATGAAGTTGATGAAATTTTCAAGTTTAGGTGGGATACAGAATGAAAGCTAAAGGTGGAGAGCCGAGTACTAGAACAATGTTCTACATATCCCACAAGAGGGGAGCCCATGTCAATCCCCACAGCTGCAGATTTTATTGAGTGGGGGGGGGGGGGTGGGTGAGTGGAGTCAAATAGAACCTGCTCAATGTGTGAACATGTTCATACAGGTGGAGAAGCAGGGTGGATGAGGATTGCTTGGACCTCCAGTTAAGGAAGATGTGGAGGGCCTTCAGGCTAACCTGGTGGGAATGAAATGCCACTGAATTGACTTCTATGATCAAAAGAAGCCAGTTACTTTGGAAAGGCTTATTTAAAGAAGGATGTTAGTGAGTTGGAAGTGGTTCAAAGAAGGTTTATGAGATTGATATCTAGAATAGCCAGCTTGTTTTATGAGAAAAGGTGAGACAGGCTAGGCTTGTACCCACTGGAGTTTAGCCAAGTGAGGGGGGACTTCATTGAAGCATTTAAGATTCTGAGGGATCATGACAGGATGGATGTGGAATGGTATTGGTATTGGTATTGGTTTATTATTGCCACTTGTACTGAGGTACAGTGAAAAACTTGTCTTGCTTACAGATCATACAGGTCAATTCATTACACAGTGCAGTTACATTGAGCTAGTGCAGAGTGTTGTTTCCTTTTGTAAAAGAATCTGGAAACAGGGGTTACTCTTTAAAAAAATAAGTGGTTAACCATTTAAGACAGAGATGAGATCTTTTTTTCTCTCACAGGGTTGTGAGTCTTTGGAACTCTTTTCCCTGAAAAAACAGTGTAAGTTCCAAGGGCAATTTTGCAAAGATGCCATTAAGAGTGCAGAAAAGATTTATGAGAATGTTGCCAGGTCTTGAGGGACTGAGTTATAATGAGAGGTTGAGCAGGCTAGGACTTTGTACATTGGAGTGTAGAAGAATGATGGGGTGATCTTATAGATGGGGTACAAAATCATGATGGGCATAGAGAAGGTGAATGCACACTGCCTTTTTCCCAGGGTTGGAGAATCAAGAACTAGAGTGCACAGGTTTAAGGTGAGAGGGGGAAAGATTTAACAGGAACCTGAGGGACAACTCTTTCACCCAGAGGGTAGTCCCTATATGGAATGAGCTGCCAAAGGAAGTGATTGAAGCAGGTACATTAACAATATTTAAAAGACACTTGGGCAGGTAGATGAACAGGAAAGGTTTTGAGGGATATGGGCCAAACATGGGCAAAATAGGACCAGCTTAGATGGCAGGAACAGTAGTGTAGCAGTTAGCGTAACGCTATTATAGTGCCAGCGACCCAGGTTCAATTCCGGCCATTGTCTGTAAGGAGTTTGTACATTCTCCCCGTGACTGCATAAGTTTCCTCTCGGTGCTCCGATTTCCTCCCACATTCCAAAGACATACAGGTTAGGAAGTTGTGGGCATTGCTATGTTGGCGCCGGAAACGTGGTGACACTTGCGGGCTGCCCCCCAGTACACTCTACGCAAAAGATGCATTTCACTGTGTGTTTCCATGCATATACGTCTAATAAAGATATCTTATCTTGATCGGCATGGACCAGTTGAGCCAAAGGGCCTGTTTCTGTGCTGTATGACTCTGCGACTCCATAGGAGGGTTAGGTTGATTCTTGATAAGCAAGAGTATGAAAAGCCACTAGGGGTAGACAGGAATATGAATCAGTCAGATCAGCTATGATCTTATTGAAAGGTGGAGCAGGACTGAGGACTTGGAGCCAACTTCTGCTTCTAAATGGTATGGTCATTCGTGCGTATGTTGGGGCCAAGGACCATTAAAGTGGCAGAGAGAAATGGCAAGGAGTGAGGCCTGGTTAGGGGAGAAAAACACTGTGAGTATAAGAAGAATAAAGTTCCATGGGGCAAGAGCAAGCAGAAGTTAGACCGGGGTTTAGGAACAGGCTGTGTGGGTTTAGGGGAACTATCAGCAGGAGATAGTGGTGGACAGGTCTTCAAAGAAGTCAGTGGCTTGAAAATGATAGCTGAGGGAGAGGTACGAGGAGGTGTCAGAGAGTTGGTAAACAGCCTCTGCAGTGTAGAGATTAGTTCAAACAGCAACAGTCCCATCTTTGTCAACAAGTTCAATCTTTTACTGCAGGAATTGGGTGTAGCTGGCAAGACCTTCCCTAATTGCCCTTGAGAAGCTGGGGTGGTGAACCGCCTTCTTGAACGGCTGTAGTCCTTTGAGTGAAGGTACTCTCACAGTGCTTTGGGCTAGGGAGTTCCAGGATTTAGATCCAGATTGATGACAACATTAGGGTTGGGCTTCAGTGAATGGGGAACTGCAGGTTCAAAAGGAGCAAAACCATGATGAGTGAGTAAAGACAAGAATTGAGGACAAGGTCAGACTGGTAGTTCATAATGAAATGATCCAGGGAGGGTTGAAGAGAAGGGTTCGGAGAGAATGAGGATTCTAAGGATAGAATGGGGATTCTCCAGGTCAAAGAAGAGGGCACAGGGAAAGGGTGAAAGAAGGAGAGCCCAGCAATTCGGTCTGGCGGAGATATGAGGGGATTAAAATGAGACCAAAAAGCAAAAAAAAATCTGCAGACGCTAAAAATCTGAATTAAACGTATAGAGCACTGGAAGTACTCCGCAGGCCAGGCAGCATCTACAGAGGATGAAAAACAGAGTTAACGCTTCAAGATGATGATCCTCGTCAGATGGAAGTTCTGAAGAAAGTCATCAACCTGTCACATTAACTCTGCTTCTCTCCCAGCAGATGCTGCCTGGCCTGCTGAGTATTTCCAGCATTTTCAAATAGAGCTGAATCCCCTGGAGTGGTTCTGGAGGGAGTGTTTCAGGTCAGAGGAGGGATAGTGAGAGCAGGGAAGGACAGAGTGGAAACAAATGAAATCTGAGACACAGGGAGCATACAAGACAGAGCTAAATGTAAGAGTAGGTGGGGAAACATTGCAGCGACAAGCTGGGTGCCCCCATTGACATTGTCTTTTTCTTTCTGTTCTTGAGAAATTCACAATACTAACATTGTGAAATGGTAGCATTTTAATAAAGCTGCAGCCCAATTTTTTTAAAGAAGATTGCTACTACCCTTTTGCAGAAAATGTAAGCTTCTGTGTTATTCTAGTTCAGTTTGCCTCAAGATATATTGAATTTTTATTCTCCCACATTTGTAAATGTTCCTACTGATGTGTAACACACTGCAGTTTCTGGACTCAGCAGGAATAAGCTTTCCTTATGCAGATGAAGGCAAGTTCATTGATTGATTGGGAGATGTCCCCAAAAGATCACTTGCAAACTTTGGTCTTTCAACCGGGTGTGTCCAATGAAGAGCATTGTTAAACAACTACGATATTTGAGCCCACACAAACCTGTCAAACTCCAGATTAGTTTTTAAAGGTCACTTTTTACTGAATCACTTCTTAATCCACCCACGTGTGGGACTAATTGCCAGGTAAATGTGCCTGCTGTGCCTGCTGACCCTTCTCTCTCTCTCTCTCTCTCTCTCTCTCTCTCTCTCTCTCTCTCTCTCTCTCTCTCTCTCTCTCTCTCTCTCTCTCTCCCCCCCCCCCCCCCCCCCCCCATTCTCCCTTTCTCACTGGTCCATATTTCCACCACCTGCCTACGCTTCCTACATTCCTGACTCTACTGGACTCTCCTTCTCTGACCTGAAAAGCCAACTTCACTTGCCGAGCTGGTCCTGGAACTGAGCAGCAGGACTTCAGTGTCAACGGGTCCTTGAACAATGCAATGGGATGATGTGGATTGACCAAGGCATGATCATGTAACTCCTCAGGACTGAACAAGACCCCCACTTGGCTTTTGCTCAATCATTTATTGTGGTCATGGCTGAACTGTTAGCTCAATTCCACTTTTCCGGTAATTCTTTAATCTCGTAATATCCAAGGATCTCTTGATCTCAGTAACTGAATATTCACAACACACTGATTTGGGAAATTTTTCATCATTTCAATCGTACGTGGCTAACCCTTTATCCTGATATTATGACCTTAGTTCTGGTCTTTCCATTAATGGAAACAATCTTGTGATGTTTAATCTCTTGCAAACCTTAATCATTGTATATAGTTCAATGAGATCACATCTCATTCTTCAAATCTCTGGGGAACATGGACAATTCTACTTAACTCTTCTCCTGGGACCATCCATTCTGCCCTATTTCTGTACTCAGTCCAGGGAACCCATGTTGCATCCCTCTATGGCAAGTACCTTCTCTTTAGGTGACATGATCACAAGCCTACACAGTGCTCCAGGTGTGGTTTTATCAATCCTTTGCACAATTGCACTAGAAATTCATTCATGCACTCAATGTGCAACGTGATAACCTTGAATTCGATGGGACTGAAGTGCAGTTCAAACACACATAAGCACAACATGTACAACAAAAAATACATTTCTATCTCTTGTATTCCAATTCTGTCTGCACTTCCCGCTGCCTCGGTTAAGCAACCAAAATTCCTTCAACCATTTGGTTCTTGAAACAACCAGCAAAACTCTAATTACTACGGTTTGACAACACTATGACTATTCCGACCACTTTACAGTAAAATTAACTTTCTTTTGGTTCTAATTCTGTTTCTTGTAAAAATTGTGTGTAATTTATGTTTAATTTATGTTTTTCTTGTGAATGCTGCTTATACGATGCTATATGCCTGTGATGCTGCTGCAAGTAAGTTTTTCAATGCACCTGTGCACACGTGTACTTGTGCAGATGACAATAAACTCGACTTTGACTTTTGAACATAATCAAGGACCCATCCCACCTCAATCATTCTCTCTTCTTCCCCCCCCCCCCACCCCTCCATTGGGCAGAAGATAGAAAAGCATGAAAATATGTACCACCAGGTTCAAGTACAGGTTCTATTCTGCTGTTACTTGGACAGACCTTTTATATGTTAAAGATGAACTCTTGGTCTCTCAGTCTACCTCATCATGACTGCACTTTCTCTGTAACTGTAACACTATATTCTGCATTCTGTTATCTTCTCCTTTTGTACTACTGCGATATACTTATGTATGGAATGATCCGTCTGGGTGGCATGCAAACAAAAGTTTTTCACTGTGTCTTGGTACATGTGACAATAATAAACCAATTATGAACCACAATCAATAGAACAGTAGAACAGTACAGCACAGGAACAGACCCTTCAGCCTACCGTGTCTGCACCAAACATTATGCTAATCAAAACTAATCCCGTCTGCCTGCACATGGTCTGTATCGCTTTATTCTCTGTTCGTGTGTCTGTCTAAATGCCTCTTAAATGTTGCTATCGTATCTGCTTCGATCATCTCTCCTGCCAGTGTGCTCCAGGGACCTACCACTCTCTGTGTAGAAAACTTGCCTCGTAGATCTCCTTTAAACTTTCCTGCAGTCAAGTTCAAGCTATGCCCTCCTGTATTTGACATTTCCACCCTGGGAAAAAGATTCTGACTATCTATGCCTCTCATAGTTTTATATATTTCTATCAGGTCGCCCTTCAGCCTCCTATGATCCAGAGAAAACAATCCAAGTTTGTTTCATATTAGTTAAAAAGTTTTATCTGGAATCACACAGTGCTGTCCAACCTCTCCTTATAGCTAATAAACGACAACATTCTGGTGACCTTCTTCTGCACCCTCTCCAAAGCCTCAACATCCTTCCTATAGTGTGGTGACCAGAACTGTCCACAATACTCCAAATGTGGCCTAACCAAAGGTTTATACAGCTGCAATATGACTTAGCAACTTCAATACTCAATGCCTCGACCAATGAAGGCAAGCCATATTGTATACCTTCTTTACCACCTTATCCACTTGTGTTGCCACTTTCAGGGTGCTAATGACTTGCACCCCAAGATTCCTCTGTATGTCAATGCTCCTAAGGGTCCTGCTATTTACTATATACTTTCCTCTTGCATTTGACCTCCCAAAGTGCATCACCCCACACTTGCCCAGATTAAACTTGTCTGGATTAAGCCACTTTTTCACCCAAATTTCCAACTGATCTATATCCTGCTGTATCCTTTGACAAACATTTTAACTATCCATAGCTCCACCAATTTTCATGTCCTCTGCAGACTTTCTAATTAGACCAACTATATTTAAATCCAAAGCATTCATATGTATTACAAACAATAGAGGTCCCTGCAGTGATCCTTGTAGAACACCACTGGTCACAGACCTCCAGTCAGAAGAACAGTCCTCTACCACCACCCTCTGTCTTCTATGACAAAGCCAATTTTGTATCTAACTTAGCAACCAACTGTGGATCCATGTGACTTAATCTTCTGGTCCAGCCTATCATAAGGGACCTTGTGAAATGCTTTACTAAGGTTCATGTAGACCGTATCCACTTCCCTGTGCTCACCAATCATTTTCGTCACGTGAGCATCTTGGTTGTCATGTGTGAGTTGGGTTGAAGGGCCTGTTTCCCTGCTGTATTGCTTCATGACTCTATGACTCCTCTAAAAGCTCAATCAAATTTGTGGGACAGGACCTCCCCCGCACAAAGCCATGTAGCCATCCTTGTCCATTGAGGCTAACACGGGGAGCATACAACATACAGCTAGAGAAAGGACCTGTGTTTTTACCAGTTGATTGAATATATTGAATATAAACAGGATTACTGCCTCTCAGCAAAACTCCCAAAATCTGTCACACATGTGACAGGCACCAGATAAGCAGGTTTTCTGGACTATTGGATGTTATTATATTAATACCCCAGCACTTTTTTTAATTCACATTTTTTGTATGTTACACGGTATTATAATAAATTTGCCAATAAACCCCGTAAGTATAAAGGGACTGTGGGATGAGGACACTGGTCAGTTTAAGAAGAACATGGGAACCAAACTCTGGGAGAGCTGGATGGGATCACGGGAACTGGGTCCTGCGAGTTGGAAGGGATCGTAGGAACTGGGTCCTGCGAGTTGGAAGGGATCGTAGGAACTGGGTCCTGCGAGTTGGAAGGGATCATGGGAACTGGATCCTGGGAGAGTTGGATCGGATCGGGGGAACTGGCTCCTGGGAGTGTTAGAAGGTATCGTGGGAAATGGGTCCTGCGAGTTGGAAGGGATCGTGGGAACTGGGTCCTGGAAGAGTTGGAAGGGATCACGGGAACTGGGTCCTGGGAGAGTTGGAAGGGGACATGTGAATTGGGGTCCCAGTGTGTCAGAAGGAAAAGCAGCAAACGTTACCAGGAGAGCCATCAGGATTTCCAAATGGTCGGGTAGCAGACTATCTAAGTGTTACTGTACCTTCTTTCAACCAACAGCAACAACAAAATGAATAACTGCTTATTTGTTTCATTACAGTTTGCAAGATGGGTAATCAACAACATCAACAATATTGTACTTAAGAATCATCAGGGAGTTAACAGGAGTGATTATGGGACAAAACTATTAGCGGATATCAGGAGAGATGACCTAAAGCTTCCACAAATGTTAGCTTTTAAATGTCTTGAAGAAGAGAGATGGAGAGGTCTGGGAGGGAATTCCAGAGCTCAGGCCCTCAGGAGCTGGAGGCATAGCTATCAGTGGTGGGATGAATAAAACTGGGGTTCATAAAAGCCAATGTAGGTGTGCCAGCAGAGAAATGACTTGTGAGTGGGGCCTGGTGCAAATCAGGATACACGAAGCAGGGTTCTGGATAAAATAGTTTATGGAAGGTTGATTGGTTTTTCACAATATGGATGATGCAGAACTTATTGTCCATTTCTTATTGCCCTTGAGAAGGAGAACGGCACCACCTTGAAATGCTGAGATCCTTCTGGTGAAGGTATTCTGAAAATATGGATGGGAGAGGGAGTTTAGACCCAGCCATGATGAAAGAATAGTCAGCATGTTGAGTGACATGGTGGAGAAGCAAGTGATGGTTTTCCAATGCCTCTGCTTGTTTTGTCCTTTCATTGTGTTAGTGGTCATGGATTTGGGAGCTGTTGTTGGAATAGCCTGGACAAGAAAATGCAATGCATTATATAGATGGCATGGGCTGCGGTCATAGTGCACCTTGGTGGATGGCATGAATATTTAGGGTAGAAACTGATCAGTTTGGTTTATCACCTTTCACAAGTTACATCTACCAAGAACTCAGAGAAGGGCTAATTGCACAAAAATTGATCGATAGTATTTATGAGCCAACATTTGAAATGTTTATAGTTCAATTGGTTATATATTTGTTTATCGTGCTGCATTAAATGTCTCACACAAATTACTTCTGGAATAGACCAACTACTATGAGACTTTGGATGTCCTCAAGACATTCAATGTGGTGTACATTGGAAGAGTCGCGTATGGATCTAACCAGTGGATAAGGATTTCAGCAGAGGAGTTGAGGCAGGGGTGCAGTCAGGTGACATTACAAAGATGGAAACAGAAATCTTATAGATAGAGTGGAGATCTGATCTGAACCTCAACTCAGTGTCAAAAATTACCTCAAGATTGCAAAGAGTCTTTCTCAGTTTCAGGCAGTAGACAGAGTCGGGGATGGAGTCAGTGGAATGGAGACAATTGGTCAGTCTTCGCAATATTTACTTGTCAGAAATTTCTACTGTTCTAGTGCTGGATTCCAGAAAAAGGTACAGTAAATAAGAGAGCGTGGAAGGTTTGAGAGATCAGTGGGTGTCCTGAGCATACAAGTGGAAAACAACCCAGAGCTTTTAGATGAAGTTGTATTGGGCAGAAGGGGAGATAGGAAGGGGCAAGATAAGGCCATTGGCTTTAAAATATCTGTCTTTCACATCCTATGTTGTTCACTATTCTTACATCAATGAGTGCTGGTACTAAGTTTCTGCAATGTGTTGTAACAGCAATTAGTGTGTTAATTCAACACAAAAAGTACTCCATACATTCAGAGAATAAAAACATGAAACCTTTGGAGTGTAAGGTCCATAATAGTTGTGAAACATTTTTGGGCTCTTGGATCCTGGAGCCCCGCTTTTACACAATAAATGTGCCTTGGGACTTGATCCAAACAAACCTGGGTCAATGCTAGCTGAGTAAGTTCATCTGGGCTGGATTGCAGTCAGTGCGCACCTGGAGCTGGCAAGAGAAAAACAACCAAGTTGTTAGTCCCTGGCCCTTCCACCAATTCAAAGTGTGTAAATGTAGATAAGAATGAGATTGTGTGTAGGTCCAAAAATCAGAAGAAATGTTTGATGAAGAAAGTCCTTCAGACCCCACCAACTCCACTCCCTTCCCATTACTGCCCCTAGAAAATTCAGAGTACCCTGATCCCTACAGTACCTGCTAGAAACATATTCCCATTTTGAACCATCCTCTGAAAACTGGACACTCAGCAATACTCAATGCCCTTGTTCACACTTTCAAATTCATGATGTGTGTGGAGGTACCACAAGTTGTGCAGCTGCCTGTGTGTCTTATTGTCTTCAGGTGAGGAGGAATAACTGAGGTAAGACTGTGCCAAAATATGAGTAATATTTAATAACTTTTTTCCTGGCACTCAGCAGAAACTTTAAAAACCAGGTGAAGGTTCAGAGCTCTGAGCCTGCACATTCAAAATTCCTGTAGCAACAGTGGGGTGGCACAGCTAATAAAGCTGCTGCCTCACAGTTCCAGTGTCTCAGGTTCAATCCTGACCTCTGGTGCTATTTGTGTGGAGTTTGCATGTTCTCACTGTGCCTGCGTGGTTTTTCTCCAAATTGCCCTTAGTATGTAGGTAGTAGTGTGTGGTGAGATCTGGGGTGAGTTGAGGAGAATAAAATGGAATTAGTATTATTAGGTCATTGATGATTGCGATAGACTCGATGGGCTGAAGATCCTGTTTCCATACTCGACTCTCTCACAGGATTGGGTTAAGAACATAGAACAGTACAGCACAGGAACAGACCCTCTGGCCCACAATGTTGTGCCAAAATAATTAAGCTAATGACACCTAATCCCTTCTACCTGCAAGGGTCCATATCCCTCCATTCTCTGCATATTCATGTGGCTAAGGACCTCTTAAATGTCTCTAATGGATCTACTTCCACCACCATCCCTGCGTAGGTTGAGTGAGTTAGGGCTTTTCTCTTTGGAGAGAAGGAGGAGGAGAGGTGAATTGATAGAGGTGTACAAGATGATAAGAGTGGACAGTCAGATTTTTTTTCCCAGGGCGACAATGGCTAACATGAGGGGACATCATTTTAAGGTGATTGGAGGAAGGTATAGGGGGGAATGTCAGGGGTAAGTTTTTTACACAGAGAGTGGTGGGTGCATGGAATGCACTGCCGACAGAGGTTGTGGGGCAGATACATTAGGGACATTTAAGAGACTCTTAGATAGACACATGAATGATAGAGAAATGGAGGGCTATGTGGGAGGGAAGAGTTAGATAGATATTAGAGCAGGACAAAATGTCGGCACAACATTGTGGGCCGAAGGGCCTGTACTGTGCTGTAATGTTCTATGTTCTATGTTCTAAACTTCTATCAGGTCTCCCCTCAGTCTCTGCCACTCTAGAGAAAACAACCCTAGTTTGGCCAACCTCTCCTTATAGCTCATGCCCTTGAATCCAGGCAGCATCCTGGTAAACCTCTTCTGCACCCTCTCCATAGCCTCCACATCCTTCCTATAATGGGGTGAGCAGAATTGAATGCAATATTCCAGATGCAGCCTAACCAGAGTTTTATAAAGCTGCAACATAACTTCCTGACTCTTGGGTTGCATTCTTAAACTGCATGTCTCAAGGAAGAAATATATACTGAGTTACATCATATTTCAACAGAGATTGCCAGGTTACAAAACAATTATTTCTTAAGAGCAGACACACTAAAGTGTTTCAACCTTTTGTTGGAGTAGGCAAATCTCGAGCTTTTAAATCCATCCTTCTAAAACTGGGACAGAGGTTATGTCACTCTGCCAATAGTGTCATCCAGCGAGCAAGGAACTATGGAGAGATAGATATAAATTGGAACTGGTTTATTATTGTCACATGTACCGAGGTACAGTGAAAAACTTGTCTTGCATACCATTCATACAGATCAATTCATTACACAGTGTACTGAGGTAGTACAAGGTAAAGCAATAACAGAATGCAGAATAAAGTGTCACAGCTACAGAGAAAGTGCATTGCAGGTAGACGATAAGGTGCAGGGTCATAACGAGGTAGATTGTGAGGTCAAGAGTCCATCTTATCGTACTAGGGAACTGTTCAATAGTCTTATAACAGTGGGATAGAAGCTGTCCTTGAGCCCGGTGGTATATGCTTTCAGGCTTTTGTACCTTCAGCCCGACGGGAGAGGGGAGAATGTCCGGTTGAGTGGGGTCTTTGATTATGCTGACTGCTTTACTGAGGCAGTGAGAGTTATAGACAGAGTCCATGGAGGGGAGGCTGGTTTCCATGATGTGCTGAGCTGTGACAACAACTCTCTGCAGTTTCTTGCAGTCATGGGCAGAGCAGTTGCCATAACAAGCCATGATGCATCCAGATAAGATGCTGCCTATGGTGCATCAATAAAAATTGGTGAGGGTCGATGGGAACATGCCAAATTTCTTTAGCCTCCTGAGGAATTAGAGACTCTGGTGAGCTTTCTTGGCCATGGCATCTAAGCACTAGATCAGGATAGGTGATGTTCACTCCTAGAAACTTGAAGCCCTCAACCCTCCCGACCTCAGCACCATTGATGTAGACAGGGGCAATGACCAGTTCTTTTGTTTTGCTGACATTGAGGGAAAAGTTGTTGTCATGACACCATGTTACTAAGCTCTCTATCTCCTGTACTCTGACTCATCGTTATTTGAGATACGGCCTACTACAGTGGTATAATCTGCAAACTTGTAGATGGAGATAGGATTACACAATGCCAACCCAGGGCAATGTGTAATTAAACCAGGATGTTTAACTCAATCATTCAGATATTGCCGTGCACTGAGTAACTACATGGCAGAAGATGCCTGCAGACCCACAGCAGCTGGCAAGTCCATATCGCTGGTCTCCCGAACGCTCGTTCATATATCCGGGCTGTACATAAGCCGGGTGTTCGTAACCTGGGGAGGACCTGATAACTCCCATTGATCTTCCTAACAGAGAAACTGAAACTACAGCACAAACACTTAGTCACGGAATCATAGTCATACAGCACATAAACAGATCGTCTGCCCAGCATGTTCATGCCAACCATTAAGTATCCATTCACGCTCATCCATTTACCAGCACTTGGACCACAGCCTTCTTTGCCTGGTGATTCAAGTGCCCCTTCACCTACTTCTTAAATGCTGTGAAAGCAGCTGCTTCCACCACCACCACCCCCCCCCCCCCACCCCCACACAGGCCGGGCGTTCCAAATTCCAACCACCTTCTGTGTGAAAAAATTCTTCCTCAGATCCCTTCTAAACCTCTTAACATTTACTCTGTGCCCACTAGTTTTGGGCAAAGGTTTCCTTCCATCTACACAATGTTCCTAGTAATGTTTATGTCTTGCTTAGCTCCTCCCTCAGCCTTCTCTATTCCAAGTAAAGCAAACCCAGCCTATCCAATCCCTTTACGTAATTGAGATGCTCCACCTCAGGCAAGATCCTGGTGAACCTCCTCTCCTGTGCAAACATCTTTTCCATAGTGTGGCAACCAAAACTCCAGTTCTAGCTTAACCAATTGTTGATGTAGTTGGACAATAATCTCCCTGTTCTTATAGTCTATTCCCTGGTTAATGATGGCAGGTATCCCCTATGCCTTCTTCATCAGCTCATCTACCACTTCTGCACTAATATTTTCTATTTCCTGTTTCTTGTCCCTATCCTCCCCAGAGCACCTGTATTTATTTCCTTGGTGGGAGAGGGAGGGATCAGAATTTCACATTGGTTAAAACATCTTATCTAGAATCACAGAGTGACAGATTTAGTACTCATCGGATGTGTACCATTCCAGCAACTACCCTTACCCTCCTCCCAGTGACCCTCCCCCTTTACTGACTTACATTTCATACAGGGTATCACTGGAGAATTATACACCTTATTATATTATGGACCTTCTACATTCAAGAATCACAGGTCAGCAGTTTGTCTGTTCCCTGATTAAATGTTTGAATATTGTTCTCGTTAGTGTGAAGAAAATAAGAGCTTGTTTCGGGACAGTCACAGAGTGAAGCTCTCTCTACACCGTCCCATCACACTCCCGGTGTTGGACACAGAGTGAAGCTTTCTCTACACTTTACCATCACACACTCCCAGGGTTAGACACAGAGTGAAGCTCCCACTACGCTGCCCTGTCTCAGGGTCAGAAGAAGTAGACACAGAGTGAAACTTCCTCTTACACTTTCCCATCACACACTCCCAGGCTTACATTCTCTGAAATAGTGACTTGAGACCTTTTACCTCCATGTGAAAGGGTAGAGACATGGCCTAAATTTAATGCCTCATCCAAAATGGAGCAGCCAGAATGCATTCCTTGGTACACCACCTAAACATCAGTCTAAGTTTTGTGCTCGAGACTCTGAAGTAAAACTTGACGCCACAACCTTCGGTGCATTGAATCTCATTACTTAGCTCCTGGCTCCATAAAGTTATTTGTTAATCAGTCTTCTTCAATCAGATATTATGTATCTGAGAGTGGGATAAAATTTCATGCACTGCGATCCCTCCAGTCTTCAGTGATAATGTTGCAACCACCATGAATGACGTGGAATATTGGTCTATGCTGGAAAGACAGCAACTTACTTGGAATCCTAACCTCAATTCTGAGCCTTGTGAAATCCAGTCCTGTTTGTTTAACAGTATACTTTGCGTAAGAATAATTTAGCAGTTAACATCCTGCCCAAGCAGTGTTTAGCTGATCTGCCAACCGACACCTCCTAAACCAATATTTCTGTCGGTCATAACAAGGGTGAGTCATAGCCTCCAAATTCCCCGTCAGGTTACACATCAACCCTTCAAGTTCACAAGGTCAAATTTATGGAAATCCCTACATAACACTTCCTTCACCGTAGATATTGCAGCAATTCAAGGGCACTCACAACCACTATCTCAAGAGCAACCAAGGAGTTCAAATCCCATTAAGGCTGCTTGACAAATTGAAATGGGCTTTAAAAATCTAGAAAAAAGAAACAGGTATCAGGGGAAAAAACTAGATACAAAATTAGTCATCAGTTCTTCAATGCTGTTTGTTAAAGAAGAAATAGCACCAATGGACAAAACTTCTAGAGTTCTCTGTCCCCAAGAATGGTGGAGGTTAGATCATTAGATCGATTTGAGGTGAATATAGATAAATATTTGAAAAATCAAGGACTTGAGGGAACTGGTACAGAAGAGGAGTTGAAGCCAGCAAAGATCTCATGATCATTTTGAATGGTGGGGCAGGCTTGAGGAGCCAAGTAGCCTACTCCTGCTCCTGCCTTCTTGACTTCTTGCGTTCCCTGTATTCTGCATTTGAGGCTTCCTTGGTCTGAGATTGACAGGACTTATCAGGAACTCTGATCCTTCTCCAGCTATTCATCTCTGCCACGTGATGGCCGGCCAAGCATTTGAAAAGCAGTGTTCCTGTTCCTGTAGTTCTTTCTACTCAGTCACCTGAAGCCCCCAACTTTGTGAATGGGCATCCTTTGCATAGAGCTTCAATTTACCACCATTTGCTCAGGGATGGACAATCATAAGGAACAAATACTGAGAGAGTCCAGTCATAAAGTTTTCCTTTACACCTTGACAGATGCAACGTAAGGGAAAGCTCCGTGATAACAAAGCTCAGTAGCAAAATAACAGCCTCTATGCCACCTTGTTTCACTGTCTGTTTTCAAAAAGTGTTTTCAGTTGGGAATTGGAGACTGATCAGATAGTTTTCATGCAGTCTGAATTAATTGGAAGAATAAGTTGTTCTGAACCTTCCTTATTTTGACAAAACACTGTAGAACTAAGATATTCCTCAACAATAAAGTCCTTTCTCAGTGATGGGACTTGCAGTAGTTCAGGAGGTTGGCCCAACCCCTGCTCCCCTTTCCAAGGACAACTAGCGATAGACAACACAAGTTGGCTTTGCTGGCTATATCTGCAGGATGTAAATAAGTTAATCAAATTGAATCTTTTCTGTGTTGTTACAAACTGACATATTCCCAGTGTTTTACAAGAGGAATCTGCACTACCTCACATTTTGATGGCAGATACACTTGCAGTAACCAGTCAGTTCTGTACATGGGTGGTATTGCTAACTGGGAGGGAGAAGAGGTTACTTCAATCATTTTCTTTTCCAATTTGTTATTAATATATCTCTGTCCCTTCGCTTTTGAACCATTAATTCCCCCATTAGGGCATGGCTGGACTAAATGGGTCCATCCTTTGGCAGGTGCTGGCCTTGATGGTGGTTGTCTAATTCTCAAGTAATTGTCAAGTATTTCCAATAACTATCACTGTGTTGCAGGTAAGGATGGGAGCACCAACAGAATTTCCCACCTTAACCCAGAAAACTCAATGATTTCACCCTGCACCACCCTCCAGGTAAAGTCATCCAAATCAGTGTAATATTTGTAATACTGGTTTGTCATCTCAATTGCTTTCCGGCATCATTTTTTTTCAGAGCTGCCTCTTCCTCTTCCAGTCCACATTAAGGGCAGGACCACAGGGAGTGTGTGCTTTCTACTACAACCACCCATGGCACTCCTTTATTAGCTGCTGGAAGTATGTTCTCCTTGCAGCAGAACAAGCCCTACTGGTTTTACTTGTCCTCATGGAGCATGCAATTTTATGCTGCTCTGCATTGTATTACGCTACGCTGGTCTTTACTATTACATTGTATTACAGAGGCTTAC
Organism: Pristis pectinata; assembly: GCF_009764475.1. Taxonomy (NCBI): domain Eukaryota; kingdom Metazoa; phylum Chordata; class Chondrichthyes; order Rhinopristiformes; family Pristidae; genus Pristis; species Pristis pectinata. The sequence continues at coordinate 7,949,151 of NC_067429.1, forward strand.
ACCATGGAAACAGACTACTGAATCCAACAGTTTCACACCAGGATTTAAGCTCCACACAAGCTTCCTCTCACCCTTGAACATCCAACCCCATCAATGTTTTCTTCTCTCCCGTCCTTTAACACACACTTATCTTGTTTCCCCTTAACTGCACCTACATTATTCACTGCAACTCTTTGTGGTAAGAAGGTTCCACATACCACACTCTGGGTGAAGTAGTTTATCCTGAATTCCCTAGTGGATTGATTAGTGACTATTTTTCACTTATGGTCCTTCGTTCGGGTCTCAAATATAAGTGGAAAAAATCTTCCTACATCTACACTTCATAATCATAGATTCTCATAGATCCCAATCAAGTCGCGTGTTAGTCTTACTTCCCTGGAGAAGGAAAGAGCCTCAGGCTATTTAATTTTTCTTGATCAGTGCACCTCTTAATTCTGGTATTATTCTGGTAAGTTGTTTATTATACCTTCTCTGTGGTCCTGTCTCCTCTTTCATGATATGGAAACCTAACAGGTTCAGCAAAGAATTCTGGTAAAAATATAGATCATCTCTTTCACTGGCCCCGTTGCTAAGTGCTCTTTATAGTACACAACTTTACTATATTGCTCACAATATTGGCAGAATTCCCATTCTGAACAGAGTTCACCAAGTGGCATGAGAACACAATAAATAAAAACAGAAAATGCTGCCAATACTCAGCACTTCTGATAAAGGGTCTCGGGATCTGAAACCTTAACCCTGTTTCTCTTTCTTATTGACTCTGTTCCTCTTTCCACAGTTACTGCCTGACCTGCTGACTATTTCCAGCATTTTCCATATTATTTCAGATAATATGCAGCATTTTTTGTGTCAAAGTCAAAGTTGAGTTTATTGTCATATGCACCAGTACATGTGTGCACACATGCAATGAGAAACTTACTTGCAGCAGCGTCACAGGCACATAGTATCATATAAGGAATATTTATAAGAAAAACATAAATTATACACAACTTTTACAAAAAGAGAACACAATTAGAACAAAAAAATACAAGGTTCATTTTAGTGCAAAGTGATCAAAGTGGTCATAGTGTTGCTAAACTCTAATGAATAGGGTTGTGCCGGTTGGTTCAAGAACTGAATGGTTGAAGGAAATTAGCTGTTCTTGAACCTGGTGGTGTGGGACTTTAGGCTTCTGTACCTCCTACCCAATGGTAGCTGTGAGAAGATAGCATGGCCCGGATGGTGGGGATCTTTGATGATGGATGTTGCCTTCTTGAGGCAGCGCCTCCTGTAGATACTCCCGATGGTGGGGAGGGATGTGCCCGTGATGTATTGGGCTGAGTCCACTACTCTCTGCAACTTCTTACGTTCTTGCACATTTGAGTTGCCATACCAGACCATGATGCAGCCAGTCAGGGCACTTTCAATGGTACATCTGTAGAAGTTTGTTGGAGTGTTTGGTGTCAAGCCGAACCTCCTTATACTCCCAAGAAAGTAAAGACACTGGCGTGCTTTCCCTGTGATTGCATCAATGTGCTGGGCTCAGGACAGGTCATCTGATATGTAAATGTCTATAAGAGCAGAACAAATTGCCTCAACATTATTATCTTTAAAAAGTAACCAAGCTATATGTGTGTAGAATGGGGGATAATGTAAAAACTAAGAGAGCTGCTGAGTTCAGCAGGAGGGGGCAGGGATGTGGTGGGGTGTGGATAGGAGAAGCACAAAGATCTTTGTAGGGTGCTAGCCCATGAGTGAGATGGTCAGGCATGGACAAGAGTGGAAGTGGGTGGATAGATCAGCCAGATCTTCAAGCTGAAGTCAGAAGGCGGAAACAGGTTCAAACAGTATTTTAGTGCCTGTAGATGTCCCTTTACAGCCAACAATTTTTGAAATGTAGTCAGTGCTGCAATGTAAAGAAAAAATGTCTGCACAGCAATCTCTGAAATGCCAATGACGCCATTGCTTATCTAATTGCTTGCCTCAGTAGCAATTCCGATCTATTTACATCAAGTGTACCTCATGGGAACAGACCATTGAGCCTTATTGATCTCTTCTGCTTATTTTGCTTGGCACCAGTTTTTTCCTGCATTACTTCCTCCAATGCTATAAATATTTATCTCCATTCCTTTCTCCTTTGACTGTTGACCTGGTTCTCCATAAAGACACCAACATCATTTACCTCCTAACAGCAAACAGCCCCAACTTCCCAATTTTAAAAGTTTCTCTTGAACCCCCTTTCAGATTTATTGGTGACTCTTATTTTTATTGCCCTATTTTTTCAGATAGTTTTGCCACCCACACTCTCCTCCTGCCACCTTTTTAACATGACTCATGTCATGTGCTCAATGAGAGAGGCATTTAGAAGATTTATGCATTCCTCAGGATGTAGCGAAGATAAAATAATGATGTAAGTTGCTAAATCTACGAAGGTTAGGCTGCAATAACTTCAAACAAAAACATATTAGGTGGAGATGTATATGTAAGATCATATAATCAAAACTATAATTTATTTTGACTCACATTGCTGTCACTACCTTTAATTAACCAGCCCCTGTAAACAAGAACATTTGGCTTGCAAGCCAGAAATGAGAGACACCCCACAGCCTTTAATCTTGTGGGGGATTATTTTACAACCCTGCCTGCCCTAGGTCATGTTCTTAAGGCATTGTTTTACAGGCAGACTTTTGAAGAGCAAAGCTGATTCAGCTCCCAACCTTCTCCCCTACTTTCCAAAGGAGCCGACTCAGTCTCCGAAGGCGCCAACCACTCTCCAGCATCTTGCCCTGAATGCCCATGTGCCCAGGGAATGAATGGCAATGAGCACTTACATTGAGTCCATGGAGACATTTCAGGCAGAACCAGTTTCATTCTTACCCAGCATCTCTCTCACACACACACACACACACACACACACACACACACACACACACACACACACACACACACACACACACACACACACACACACACACACACACACACACACACACACACATGCCCATGCATACCCACACACACACATGCACACACACACATATACACACCACATAACATCACAGTGGCACATCTGTTAGACCCACTACTTCACAATACCAGAACCCAGGTTCAATCCTGGTCTTGTGTGCTGTCTGTGTGGAGTTTGCACATTCTCCCTGTGATCACATGAGTTTCCTCCAGGTGCCCCAGTTTCTTCCCACATCCCAAAGACCTGCTGGTTTCTATAGATGTACAGTGGAGAGCATCTGACTGGTTGCATCCACAGCCTGGTATGGAGGCTCCAATGCACAGGATCGCAAGGGGCTGCAGAGGGTTAAGATAAAACAAGATATCGTTATTAGTCACATATACAACAAAACACACAATGTACATCTTTTGCGTAGAGTGTTCTAGGGTCAGCCCGCAAGTGTCACCACACTTCCGGCGCCAGCATAGCATGCCCACAACTTCCTAACCCATACGTCTTTGAAATGTGGGAGGAAACTGGAGCACCCGGAAGAAACCCACACTGGAACAGGGAGAACATACAAACTCCTTACAGACAGTGGCTGGAATTGAACCCAGGTCGCTGGTGCAACCCTCCTCACCATCAAGAACATCTTCAAGAGGCAGTGCCTCAGGAAAGTGGCATCCATACTAAGGACCCTTACCATCCGGGACATGCCCTCTCCTCATTATTACCATCGGGGAGGAGGTACAGGAGCCTGAAGACCCACACTCAACAATTTAGGAACAGCTTCTTCTCCTCCGACAACAGATTTCTGAATGGTCTGCAAACCCATGAACACTACCTTTTTCCTTTTTTTTGTGTGATATTTATTTATTTTTGTAACTTATAGTAATTTTATGCCTTTGCACTGTGCTGGTGACGCAAAACAAGTTTCACGTCATATGTCAGTGATAATAAACCTGATTCTGATTCCGGTAGGTTAATTGGGCCCCGTAAATTGTCTCCAGTCTGTAGATGAGTGGTAGAATCTGGGAGGAGTTGATGGGAGTGTGGAGAGGTTACAGGGAGAATCTTGGTGCAGGAATGGGATTGTTCTATAAACTGTCATAGACTCGAGGGACAAACAGTCTTCCTGTATATCATGTGAAAATATGGAAATATGATGTTCATTGGAAAAAGAAATCCTGACTGAGTTACCCCTCCTTAGGAAATAGGAAAGATTTATGTGTTTTTTATGTAATCACAATATCCCAAAGCACTTTTCAACAAATGGATTTCTTTTCACATGTAGTCACAGTTATAGTGTAGAAAACACTGAAGCTAATTCATGCACAGCAAGACTCCACAGCAGTATTATGAAAATGTTGGTTGGCTGAGGGATAGATATTGGCCGGGGGTGTGGGATAACTTCCTTGCTGTTCTGGAGAATTGTGCCATTGCAATTAGTCACTGAGTTAGTAGGAGAATCTTTACAACTGATTTTATGTCCTTGTCTATGCCCAGCTCTAAACATAGGGTCCAACATCTAACAAAGGCAAGAAAAATCAGAGCAGACTGGGGTAAAAACTCAAAGGAAATGTCCTGTTTTTACTAAATAGAGGGGAAGAAGACAGGTAAAGCTATAATTAAAGCAATGTATAATCCTGATATTGTTACGCCCATTGTCTTGTAAAACAAGCTTGAAGTGCTTTGCTGGTCAGTAATAATACACCTTTCATTGTCTGTAATGTTCTCGCCTGCAGCTTCCTTTTGATCTTCTGCATGTGTTTAGGCAACAAAAGCAAGACCCGACGAGCTTTCAGGAATGCATTAGTGTGGCTTCAGGTGGGTAGAGGAGACCTGTTGGTCTGTCTGTGATCGACGCTCTTCCAAGTCTCAAGGTCAAGTGGCAAGGGATTAAAATGAAAAGAATCCAAACTCGAGCCTTCCACTCAAAAACGGTTTAGCAAAAAATATGTGACTAGAGGAAACACCTCTCATAACTAGCAACTCATTGCTGATTTGCCTCCATACTTGATGGGATATTCAGCAGTCTCCTACAATATTTTTTTGTTGTGTTCTATTGGTATTGGTATTGGTATTGGTATTGGTTTATTATTGTCACTTGTACTGAGGTACAGTGAAAAAACTTGTCTTGCATACTGATCGTACAGGTCAATTCATTACACAGTGCAGTTACATTGAGTTAGTACAGAGTGCATTGAGGTAGTACAGGTAAAAACAATAACAGTAAAGTGTCACAGCTGCAGAGAAAGTGCAGTGCAATAAGGTGCAAGGTCACAACAAGGTAGATCATGAGGTCAGAGTCTATCTCATCGTATAATGACTCTTACTGTGGCAAATGTAAGAGTTGGGGCAATTAGAGTTGATCCTTTTATGAAGCTAGAATCACCTGGAGCCTATTCAGACCCTTGAGCCTATTCCACTATTCATGGCTGGCCTGTGACTTATCTATACATAATGATTTTTTGTCATTATCCTTTCACACTTTTGGTTGACAGAAGTATATCAACCTCAGAATTAGAATTTACCAATTGAACTAGCTTCAGCTTTCTTTTACAGAAGAGTCCCCAATAGCCATCACTCTCTGTGCGTAACAAACAAAATGCTGAAGAAACTCCACAGGTCAGGCAGCATCTGCGGAGAGAAATGGACAGTCAGCTGACGGCAGTCCAGATGAAGGGTTTCGACCCAAAACATCGACTGTCCACTTCCCTCCACAGATGCTGCCTGACCCGTTGAGTTCCTGCAGCAGATTGTTTGTTGCTCCAGATTCCAGCATCTGCAGTCTCTTGTATCTCCACTCTACCCTTTGTCTTTCGATGTGTTTCACTACTAAAAGAGTTTTTTAAGCAGGTCTCCAGCCTAGATTTGAAAATCTAAAGAAATAATTACTCACTTTCCATCCTTACCAGTTCCCTTAATATCTTGAAAATGTTGACAAAGTCATTGATTAGTTTCTAAATTCCAGAGGATATCATTTTAGTTTTGTAAACTCATCTCTTAATTTACCCATTGGAGTCCAGGTATTATTCCAGTGCCATTTTGAAGGAAAATTAAGTATCATCCCAGCCCAAGAACATCAGTACAGGAATTGCTCAGGTCAGTATTCTTGGCCCAGTCATCTTCAACTGCATCATCAATGACCTTCCCTCCATCATGAGGTCACAAGTGGGGATGTCCATGGATGATTGCACAGTATTCAGTTCCATTCCTCCACAAACACAGCAACCCATGCCTACATGCATCAAGACTCAGACAACATTCAGTCGTGGGTTGATAAATAGCAAATAAAACCTTTGTCACGGAAATGCCAGGTGATGACCACTTCAAGCAAGAGAGAACCTAAGCAACTACCATTGATAATCAATGGCGTTACCAATGCAAAATACCCAGTCATCAATATGCCGAGGGGTCACCATCAGCCAGAAACTCAACTGGATCAGCCACATAAAGACCATGGCGACAAGAGTGGGTCAAAGACTAGATCTCCTGCAACCTCTGAAACCTCAGGGTCTTTCCACCATGTAGAAGGTACAAGTCCAGAGCATGAAGCAGAACTTGCCCAGAGGAATGCAGCTCCAACAACTCTTAAGATCCAAGACAAAGCCATCCATCTTATTGGCACTCAATCTACCTCTTAAACATTCATTGTCTCCACCACTGACCCAAGTGTGAACCATTTATAACATGCACTATTGTTACTCAAGCAAACTGCTCCAACAGGATCTCCCAGACCTGTACCACCAAGATGGACAAGGACGACAGGTACATTGGATAACCACCATCCGCAGGTTCCCTCCAAGTTGCACATCATCCTGATTTGAAGTGTATCACCGGTCCTTCATCATCACTGGATCTAAGTCCTGGCACTCTCGACCCAACAGCACTGTGGGAGCGCCTTCAGCAGAAGCACTGAGCCATTTCAATAAAACTGCTCACTACCACCTTCTCAAGGGCAGTTAGCAATTGGCAATAAATGCTGGACCTACCAGCAGCATCTAGATCCTGAAAAAGAATAGCAACTAGCAAAAAAATAATATTGAAACTGAGGTCAGTAAAGTGGAGTACAGAGTAGCAAAACAACCTTGAATTGATCCAATGTGATCACCCACACAATAACCACCAGCAGTGGCCCATTGAGCTTAATGACCGGCTTCTGTTCTACAAAGTTCTATGTAACAAGAGCAAACTGATCTCCATGTTTCTACTTTTTATGTTTCTATTGTTTTTTGCTTCTTGCCTTTGTTTCCAAATGCCCTCCATGGTGTAGTTTCTTGTTATCAGTGAAATCTCCACCCATCCTCCAACCATCCAAGGTATATGCACCTCTGTATTTCTGGCCTCTTGATCAACCCTAATGTTAATCACTCCATAGCTGGCAGCCCTGCCTTCAGCTGCCAAGATCCTAAGCTTCATAATTCCCTCCTTAAATCTCTTCTTTTCAGAAGCTCTTTAAAAAATTACACATTATCTGTTCTAGTATTTCCTTATGTAACTTGCATTTATGAAGTCGTGTTTAATTACACTCATTTGAAGCAGCTCAAGATGTTTGTATGTTCAAGATTTGTTGTTGCTACTACTTTCCTGTAGTCCTTTTTGGAAAACTCTTTACAAAATGGAGACAGATTTACTCACAGTGTGAAGAAGAATCGGTCTCTTGCTGTGACAATAATTTTCTACGAATTCTAAGATGCTATCTTTATTTAAAAACAGAGCAACAGGGAAGGATCTATAACTTCAGTGTCTTGCTGTGTTTGATCTACAACTCAGGATGAGAGTCAAAGTCCAGCTCAGACTGCTACAACATCACTTTATACCATACTTTTGCTATGGTAAAACATCTCAGAGTGCTTCTGAAGAAAGTTATCAAATGACACTGTAGAAAATTATATTAAGGTGGCATGATGAATAATTGGTCAAAGAGATAGCATCCCAAAGAGGAAAGAAATGGAGAGGGAATTCCAGACCTCAGGACCTTGGCAACTGGAGGTATAACCAATGGTGGAACAACATTTCAGGGGTGAGTAGGAGGCCAGAATTGGAGGAGCTCAGGGAAACCTTAGAGCTGGAGGAGGATGCAAAGAGGAAAGGCAGAAGCCACACAAAGATTTGAAAGCAAGTTAAGGAATTTTAAAACCTGGCTTTAGTTCCTGGAGAGCCAGTGTGGGTCAGTGGGCACCCTGGAATTGGTGCAAGCTTGGACAAGCAGCGGGTTCTTGGATGAACTCAAGTTTATAAAGAGAGGCCAGCAAGAATTGTATTAAATTGGTGGAGAGCAGAGGTAACAAAGGTGGGAATGTAGCTGTAAACAAGCTGAGGTAGGAGCAGAAGTGGACAGTATTATAGAGGTGGCAATAGGCAGGCCAGGTGACGAGGTCCAAATATGCATCAAGGGTCCAAGCAATCTGGTTCAATTCCAGACAACCGCCAGAGAGAAATAAATGGGTCTTACACTGGAAAATAATCTGATATCTGGCTCAGAATCTTGGACTTAGCCAGTTCCATCAGGGGTACAGCTCTCCCCACCATTGAGGACATCTGCAAGAAGCAATGTCTCAAGAAGGCAACATCCATTATTAAGGACCCCCACCTCTGGGCCTGCCCCCTTCTCGATGCTGCCATCAGGCAGGAGGTACAGGAGCCTGAAGACCCACACATCGAGGTTCAACAACAGCTTCTTCCCCACTGCCATCAGGTTCTTGAACCGACCAGAAAAACCCAAACACTACCTCGAACTATATTTCTTCTTTCTTTCTCTCAACTTACAGTAATGTCATTATGTTTATTTTGTTTATTTTGTCGTAGAAGTTATGTATAAGTTATGTTAATTAAAGTGCATGTTATGTTTGTAATATACTGTGCTGCTATTGCAAAAAGTGAATTTTCATGGCATTTATACCCTGGGTATGTATGCCCAAGACAATAAACTTGAACTTGAAAGACTATAAGCACACCACAGGTGTGAAATGAGAACTTCGCTTCAGCAGAATGTGGTATGGTATTCTCACATTTGTTTCCAAGAGTACAGAGAGCCATGTGTTAAACATGCACAGCTCAATTCAGAGGACCTCTGTTCCCTTGACCAAGCAGCCATCCAGTGAGTACGAACCCTGAAGGCACAATGTGTGGAGAATAGGTAACGGAAACATCAGTGGGAGAATGGGGTTGTTTGAGAGACAGTGTGGATTCATAGAGATATACAGCATGGAATCAGACCCTTTGGCCCACCGAGTCCATGCTGACCATCACACACCCATTTCCTCCAATTCTACATTAATCCTCTATTGATGGGTCCAAATGTCCTCCTGTGTTGAAAGGAAAAATGGAAAATGATACATCATCCTGAAGCCCAGAGAAATCGCTTGCCTCCAAACTCTTTAAAATTTATTAGACTAGCACTGACCAAAATTCAATCCTGAGTCCTCTTGTCACTCATGTTCCAATTGCAGAATCAGAATCAGGTTTATTATCAATGTCTTATAATGACGTGGAATTTGTTGTTTTGCGGCAGCAGTACAGTGCAAAGACATAAAAAACTATAAATCACAAAATAAATAGATAGTGCAAAAAAAAGGAACAATGAGTGTTCTTGGGTTCGTGGATCATTCAGAAATCTGATGGCGGAGGGGAAGAAGCTGCTCCTGAATCACTGAGTGTGGGCCTTCAGGCCCCTGTACCTCCTCCCCAATGGTAGTAATGAGAAGAGGGCATGTCCCAGATGGCGAAGGTCCTTAATGATGGATGCCGCCTTCTTGAGACACCGCCTCGTGAAGATGTCCTCGATGGTGGTGAGGGTTGTGCCCGTGATGGAGTTGGCTGAGCCTACAACCCTCTGCAGCCTCTTGCAATCCTGTGCATTGGAGCCTCCATACCAGGCAGTGATGCAACCAGTCAGAATGCTTTCCACTGTACATCTATAGAAATTTGCAAGAGCCTTTAGTGACATACCAAATCTCCTCAAGCTCCTAACGAAGTAGAGCCACTGGCGTGCCTTCTTCATGATTGCATCAATGTGTTGGGCCCAGGATAGATCCTCAGAGATGTTGGCAGCCAGGAACTTGAAGCTGCTCACCCTTTCCACTGCTGACCCCTCAGTGAGGACTGGTGTGTGTTCTCCTGACTTCCCCTTCCTGAAGTCTACAATCAATTCCCTGGTCTTGCTGACGTTGAGAGTGAGGTTGTTGTTGCGACACATGTGGTAAGCTGAATATTTATTTGCCCTTGTTCAATAGGGTTCAGTTACGACAATTTATTTTATTTTTCCTTCTTAATCTGCCTTTCAGCTGACTCATCAGGAAACACAGACACTGACTTATTGTGTAAAGTTTCTGAGAATTTTCATTATACCCTAGCTCTCATAAAATTAACCCTAGGAACCTCAATAGGGACCTGTTTCCTGCAGGAGGATCCAAGATTGAGGAGGCATGAGGAGTGAGCTGATGTAACAAGGAGCAGAGCCAAGAAGATCCCAATTTCAAAACAAAAACTTGCATTTTTATGGCATCCTTTAATGTAGATAAACACCCATGGCATGGCATGTGGAAATTGGACACTGAACATAAAACAGAGGAGGTTAAAGATGCCGGAGGGAGCAGCAGGGAGTGACTAAAGGTAGGTGAAAGAGAGGCTTTAGGAAGAACTGTTGGAGTGTTTTTGGAGAGAATTCCAGAGGGTCAGACTCTAAATCACCAGAAATGGAATGGAATGGGAGTGCACAGGAGGGATGATTCAGAGTAAATGTGGGACTGTGGTGGAAATTGGAGTCTGTTAGTGGTTCTAAAAGTTGAGAGGAGTGAGGCCTTGCAGGAATTTACATTACATCCTGGGGAAGTGCTAGATGCATGGCACATATGGCTACATCTAGCTCATTAGCATCTGGTACCATGCTGCACCACATGAAATATTTCTTGACACCAGCCTAATTATCAAGGAAGTAGAACATCCAAAAATGCGATCATAAACTTTGATACATCTGAGGCAGAAGTTTACAGAAAGCACGCAGCCAATTGCTTTTGAACTATAAAATACTCAGAACTTTGTTAATGAATATGCAATAATATTTAAGTAAATATTGTAATAAACCTTTTTCTTAAATCAGCATTTCTTTGTTCCATTTAGCAGCTCTTGGTGAAGTATTCCACCTAAGAGGCTAATTTATGTAATATGGATGGCATGTTTTACAAGTCATAACAATCAGAGGTGTTGCTCCCTTTTAATAGTTTGTTTGCACCTGGTGTTTTACCTTACCAGGGTTGCTGTGATGAAAGCCAAGATCTTAGGTCAGTGCAAGAAACTGGAGAGACTGAGCAAAGCATTGTCCATCATAAAAATAGAGATTGGGTCTGCCTCAGTCAATGGGGATGAAGAGAAAAACTTCCCTGCTCTAATTATGTTATTGGCTCTGGAAATTAAAGGAACAATCACTCTTTATCACCGTCTGCCATGTGCTCACACGTCAAAACTAGTCACCGTTAAGAATGGACATGAAAGTCAAAGTTCCTATTGGTTTGCATCTTGAGAGAAACAACATGACAAGGGAAAATCACACTGACTTTTATCATTGGAGTATTTCCATTTAAAGTTTATGTACTTAGTGATCCTAACGAGAGCCTGGGCTCTATTGTGGGAGTGACTCATCAAGAAATTTCAAAAGATTTGCTGCAGGCTTTCCGAGAACTGCACTGTGACATCAACAACGAAGGGAGGAGTGATGGACCTGGTAAACGGAAGGTTGGAGGTTGGGAATGAGCAGGCAGGGTGAAGGAAGTTACAGGCAGACAGGGCAAGCTTTAAAATTGGCTGACCTCATGAGTTTGAGGCTCAGCACATTTGAATGCTTGGCCATCAAGCCACCCAACTGAGAATTAGGCAGAAAGTCCAATGATTGTCCTTGGCCAGATTGAAATTGGAGGTCCTGGAAACTTAGACTTTCCTTCTGAGGGCAAGAGGACCATTGCATTCAAACAGCTTCTTCCTCTCCACCATCAGATTTCTGAACCGTCCATGAACCCATGAACATTTCTTTGTTATTCCTTGTTGCACTATTTATTTACTTTTGTAATTTATAGTAATTTTATGTTTGCATTGTACTGCTGCTGCAAAACAACAAATTTCACATCATCTAAATCAGTGATAATAAATCTGATTCTGATTCTGAAATCTATGACAGAAGATGTTGTCAAAGTAATAGCATTGCAATGACAGGGACTTCACACTTGGCCCTACTGCCAATGCTAACTCAGGTTTGTTGTCAATGCATCTTCAGGCATTCCACATACCAGACAATGTGCACCTGTCTATCTTTTGCAAACTACTTCATTGGTTGCAAGCAAAAGAAGATATAGAAACATAGAAAACAAGAGCAGGAGACGGTCATTTGAGCATCGAGCCTGCTCTGCTATTCAATGTGATCATGGTTGATCCTCTGTCTCAATACCATATTCCCACTCTCTCCCCATACATGTGCCTTTTATGTCCAGACATCTATCTCCTCCTTAAATATGTCCAGTGACTTGGCCTCTACTGTCTTCTGTGGTAGAGAATTCCACAGGTTCATCACCCTCTGAGTGAGGAAAATCCCCCTCATCTCACTCACGAACATCACATTCTGAGACTGTGAGTGCTCATTCTAGATCCCCCGCGGCCAGGGGAAACATCTGGCCACAGCTAGTCTCTTGAACCCTGTCAGAATTTTGTACGTTTCAATGAGATCCCTCTTCTTTCTTCTAAATACTAGTGAACGGACGCCTGGTTGACCCAATCTCTCCTCATCCCAGCAATCAACCTGGTGAAATTTCACTGCATTTGCTATTTGGTGAATGTATCCTTTCTTATGTAAGGAGACCAAAACTGCAAACAATCCTTAATGTGTGGTCTCACGATGGCCCTGTACAATTGCATTGAGACATCCCAGGTCTTATTCTCAAACGTTCTCACTAAGGAGGACGACATACCATTTGCCTGCTTAACTGCCTGTTGTCCTGTATGCCTGTTTTCAGTGACTGGTCTACAAGGGCACCCAGGTTCCTTTAGACATCAACACTTCCCAATTACTCACCATTTTAATAATACTCTGTCTTTCTGATTTTCCTACCTAACTAGATAGCTTCATGCTTATCCACTTTATTCTGCATCTCTCATACATTTGTCCACTCATTCAACGTGTCTAAGTTATCATGAAACTTCTTTGCATTCTCTTCACAACTCAAAATCCCACCCAGTTTCACATCATCGACAATCTTGTAAATATTATATTCAGTTCCCTCATCCAATCATTGATGTATATTGTGAATAGCTGAGTCCATGCACTCAACCCTGCATCAACCCACTAGTCACCACCTGCCACCACCAAAAGGGCCTATTTATTCCTACCCTCTATTTCCTGTCTGCCCACCAATTTTCAAACCATACTGTATATTACTCACCATTTCACACTAACCTCTGAAGTGTTTCTTTATCAAAGTCCTTCTAAAAATCTGAATAGCAAAAGACAGCAGACCCAGAGAGGCACACTCCAGAATTTTTAGCGTTCTTGCCTCTCTTCCAAGGGACCACATTGGACGTCGCAGTCTTTGAGATAGGGGAGGGAGATTTGGATCTAGAGACTTCCTTTAAGCTTACAAATAATGCCACTCTTGTTACACCTTCCCGCTAACTTGATACATTACAAGAGCAGGAGGAAACTTTGAACCTCTCGGTGCAAATCCTGCAAGAGATGCTAGGCAGTTTTTGACAGCACCCTTCCCAAACCTGCAGGAAGGACAAGGGCAGCAAATGCATGGGAACTACCCGCTGCAAGGTTCCTCTCCAAGCTGTTCCAACATGGAACAATATCACACTGCCAGATCTAAATCCTGAAATTCGTCACTGAACTGCACTGAATTTTCCCTCTAACCTGTTCTCCCCTCACTTCCAGCAATTCTACTGCTCACCCACACACTAATGGGTAATTTACAGAGGCCAATCAACCTACCAACCAGTGTGTCTTTGAGATGTGGGAGGAACTTTTTCCCAGGGCAATAATGACTAACAAGAGGGGATATAATTTTAAGGTGATTGGAGGAAGGTATAAGGGGGATATCAGGGCTAAGTTTTTTACACAGGGAGTGGTGGGTGCGTGGAACACACTGCCGGCAGAGGTTGTGGGAGCAGATACATTAGGGACATATAAGGGCTCTTAGATAGACACATGAATGATAGAGAAATGGGGAGCTATGTGGGAGGGAAGGGTTAGATAGATCTTAGAGCAGGATAAAATGTCAGCACAATGTTGTGGGCAGAAGGTCCTGTACTGTGCTGTGATCTTCTATGTTCTATATTGTATGAAATCAGAGCACCAGGGAAAACCCATGCAATCACAGGAAGGACGTGCAAACTCCACACAGAGAGCACCAGAGCTCAGGATGGAACCCAGGTCACTGGAGCTGTGAGGCAACAGCTCTACGAGCTGTACCACTGTGCCACCCTTCATTAGCCATACTACAGTGGTTTATTAAGTTGGCTCACCACTGCCAACTCAAGGACATTTAGGCAGGTAGGCGAATAAAACAGAACTGTGTGGATTGAATGGCTATTTTCTGTTGCCACATTCTTGTGCTGAAGCACTTCGTACTTCCAATCACATGTCCGGAGCTGGTTCCTGTCAGTCATTCTCCAAAAGCCGTTCTGTTGTGTAAAAGTCAAAGGAAAAATTCCATGACATTTTGAAAGTAAAAGGCTGAGATGATGCAATGTTTCTTGTTTTCCTGCCACTCTGCCTACTAATAGTCTGCCAAAGCAGCACATACTTATATACCCATTACTACTTATTTAGATTTAATACAAAAACTAGAGTTTGCAATTTCCCACACAAACTGAAAAACTCCATGGGTTTAAGATTGGTATTTTCATGCAGCAAGTTGCTTCATATTATCAACAGTGGGAGGGAATACAACTGTACTGCCTGTGTAAAAACATTGATCCAAGTAAGATAAATCTCATAAAATCATAAAGTCTGCCCCAGTTCCCCAGTTCTCCCACTAAACCTTTCCCACATCGTACAACTGGTGTATATTCATTCACTTGACTTATGAAGCTGCTCACAGAATGTGCACACACACACGCACAGAAACACACTCACACACACAGACACACAGGCAGACACACACACACACACACACAAATGCTCACAAACACACACACACATGCATGTGCGCGCACACACACATGCGCATGCGCGCACACACACACGCATGCACAGAAACACACACACACACACACACAGAACAGATTAAGCAATAGAAGGTGAAGCAATGTTCACAGATAGTTAAAGATATAATTCCTCCAGCTTTTCAACAGCTTGGAACAGACTGTCAGGCTGGCAGATGACAATGGGTGGCTAATGTTAAAGCATTAATTTAGCAGTAGTGGCCATTGACAAATATCCAGTTCTTTATCTCACTATACTCGGTAATATCTGGTGAAATACTTGGCTATTGGGGGATGTAGGTGCCCCCAACCCACAGCACTCCTTGTCACATGGTTTGAGGAACCATACGAAGTGTCCGTGGCAGAGCATGGGAAGGGTTCAATTTGGTCTTCACGCACCCACTTCCAACAGAAATTGTGGAGAGCAATCCGGGACAGAATCTCTGAGTAATTCCCTTCCCAAACCTGGGGGCACTAATGCAAAGGATTATAGCAAGGGCCATCAAGCCAGATCATGAACAAAAACAATGATTAGTCTTCAGAAGTAATTTATTGACTAGGAGGCATTTAAGGATATTATGAAGACTTGAAGAACACTATAGACATGCAAATATATTTCCTTCCCTTCTTAGCCTGAATATCACAGGTGCACTTCCGGCTGTTAGTCCCTGGAGAAGGATCAGAAATTCTGGCTACTTTAACCAAGCCATTGCTGAGATTAGCACAGAGAAAACACTTTGTAGCTATGACCTTCCTTACCTGTGTATATGGAGGACTTAACATCAAAACTATGTAAATTAGAATTAGAATTGTTCAACAATTCTAGGGCTTGGAAGTTTTTAGATTTTCTTTCATTTATTATTAGGAAGAAGTCACCACAGGAACACCCCACAGTTGTTGTTGATGCTTCGTAACTAGGGGGTGCCTCCTTATCTACAGAAGTTGTAGAAGTTCTGGCCACTTTCTTCACAGATGAGTCAATGCAATGGCATTGGCTTTAAGTTTGCAGTCAGCATGAAGCACTTGTGCTCACCACTGATCTCAAAGAAGACTCCCTTCTGACGCCAGTTGGTGTCTGGTAGTTCAAGAGCATCTCTAACATTCAGCAGCTGTGAAATCATAAAGTTGGCTGAGCACCTAATCACATTAAAAATGTTTGCTGAGCATATTCAGAAACAAATTTTAATTAACTTTTTTAAACATCATACAGGGTGCTATAGATCGACACATATGCTTACGATTAAATGGCAAAATTAGAAATAAAGTTTATATAAAGTAATATATTTTTAAAATCCCTTTCTACTTTGAAGTACTTATGCAAAGAAATTAAATCCACACACATGGTTTTTGTTTAGGACTAGTGTTTGCTAAGCAGTAATTGTGGCTCAGTGGACTCTGAAAAAGTAACTTCGACTTCATGTAACTAAGATTTTCAGGATATTTTAGAGTGGGACTACTATGTTCTAATGTACTAATGGTTCACGTGGTTTAGTCAGAGAAGACTGGAAAACTGCAACCTGTGGGGTTGTGCTGAATTATTAGCAACAAGTTTGGGATTTCCTTGTTAAGTTCCATCTAGGCAGAGAGAAGCCAGACCTACCAACATCCTGAACATAGAACAGTACAGCACAGGAACAGGCCCTTTGGCCCACAGTGTCTGTACTAAACACGATACCAAATTAAAATATATCTCTTCTGCCATATCCATCCACTTCCTGCAGATTCATGCGTCTATCTAAAAGCATCTCAAATACCACCATTGTATCTGCTTCTACCACTACTCCTGGCAGCCCGTTCCAGGCGCCCACCACTCTCTGTGTAAAAACTTGCCCCACACATCTCATTTTCCCCCCTCACCTTAAGTGCATGTCCTCTTGTATTTGACATTTCTACTCTGGGAAAAATATTCTGACTGTCTACTCTATCTATGTCTCTCATAATTTTATAAACTTCTAACAGGTTTCCCCTCAGCCTCTGACGCTCCAGGGAAAACAACCCAAGTTTGTCCAACCTCTCCTTATAGCTCATGCCCTCTAATCCAGGCAGCATCCTGGTAAACCTCTCTTGCACCCGTTCCAAAGCCTCTACATCCTTCTTGTGATGGGGCGACCAGAACTGCACACAGAACTCCAAGTGTGGCCTAACCAAAGTTTTATATAGCTGCAACATGACTTCTTTATTCTTATACTCAATGCCCCAACCAATGAAGGCAAGAGTGCCACACATCTGCTTTACCACCCTATCTACTTATGTGGCCACTTTCAGGGAGCTATGGACTTGGACTCCAAGATCCCTGAAGATGCTGCCTGAGTAAAGGCAGAGAATGCAAAGTGCAGACCATTATTAACAATTCCTTCTAAAACTGTCTAGATGCCAAGTTTAATTGGAGGCATATAGCTCACAAAAGTATTTTTGTTGCTTTTTCTGCGAATGTTTTAAATTTGAGGTTGCTTGGGATGGTGAGTTTTGGGCCAGTAATCAGGTATCTATGTGTCAGGAATCATACACTAAAGCAGACAAACACAAAGGAATGGATTTATCTCAAAAAACATTTGCTATTGCCTGATCTTTCAGCATGTGAACCAGCTGAATAAATTGGAGACATTATGGATGGATTTCATTCTTGTGGAGCCATATGGGTGAGTCCAATCCCCATTATAGTAAAATTGGATAATCCAGCCCCCTTGATGGTATCAGACCAGCAGATTCTCCAGACTATTGGATTTTACTCCTATGGATACTCAAACACACTTTGATTTCACTTTATTTACATGTTACACAGTAATACAGCAAATTTTCTGATGAGCCCAGTGAGTTTAAAGGGAGCAAGAAATGTACGACCACTCCAGACCCTGGATCCGGCTACAAACCTGTCCACGTTCCTTACTCCTGGTGTTCGGGACACCGACTCCGACTCCAGCCACACACCTGGCCTCCAGTCCGGACCCTGTCCCTAGTCACTATCCAAGCTCCTGCTTCTGGCCACAGAGCCCACTTGCACGCTGGACCCTTGGCTCACATTCCAGATTAATGACCGAGCCAGATGCCAAACCATCAGAATTTCCAAACTATCAGATGCCGGATTATCAGAGTTTTATTGATGTATAAAAGAGCCATTAAAACATTTTGGTGGTTTTCTTAACGGATCACACATTAGCCACTGGTTCAGATGAAATGGATGAGTCAAAGAGCTGGTCTTTGACCTGAAATGTTAACCCTGTTTCTCTCTCCACAGATGCTGCCTGACCTGCTGAGTATTTCCAGAATTTTCTGTTTTCATATTTACGATGTTTTATCTTCATCACCCAGGATTGGATTACTGCCTTCAAGAGACATGAAAAGTATTTGAAAAGTCTTGTACATAAATGTTGAAAATGCTGGAAATACTCAGCCAGTCAGGCAGCATCTGCAGAAAGTGAAACAGAGTTAATATTTCTCGCTTCATCAGGACTGGTTGTTGACCTGAATCATTAACTCTTTTTCTGTCTCCACAGATGCTGCCTGACTGGCTGAGTGTTTCCAGCATTTTCTGTTTTTTTTATTTCAGATTTCCAGCATCTGCAGCTTTTATGATTTTTAAAATATTTTTAATGTCTCTTCACAATATTTATTATGATGATCCAAATCCCATCAATTAAGTGTGTCAATTCCTGTTCAATAGATCCAAATCCCAGCAATTAAGTGTGTCAATTGTTCTCCCTCCTCAAGAGAAATATATTCAAGCAAAAGAAGTTCCAAAGGTCTTTTTGTTTGCCTGGAGTCCTCTGTTACCATTTATAAGATGCTCCTGATGATTTTTTAGTTTCAAAGTGCTAACAATGTTGTATCAATGTGTTTGTTTGATTTGCCTGTTTATACATACACATGAATGACACTCCTTTTCCAGTTTCCCAAAGAAAGGCACTTTGTACAGGCAAGGTTTATGCAAATCCAGAGGACATGAAAGAATCAAGATGAGACACATCCTATCCAGCTCACTTTCCTTATTATGCCCTCTCTAATCCCACTTCCCCAGTTTCCTTCAGGATTACTTTCAGCCCCACCGCAAATTGCACTGACTCCATCCGTCTCCCCAGCAACAAACTGTTTGCATCCTTGAGTCTTATCCAATCATGACCTGGGTTTGCTCCTTCACTTCCGCATTAAGTCTAACACCATCTATTTCAACCTCCATAACGTCGCCCGACTCCGTCCTTGCTTCAGTTCACCTCAGCTGAAACTTCATCCATATGCTTATTACGTCTCGACTTGACTACTCCAATGCTCACCTGGATATTCAACTGGAGTCCACTCATCATTAACCTGAGATCATCCAAATCTCTGCGGTCTATGTGCAAATTCACACTGTTGGTTTCAGTCATCACCCCTTAGCTAACTAATCTGCACAGGTACCCAGTTAGGCAATGCTGCAACTTTAAAATTCTCATTGTCAAACCAGTTATCCTATCCACCCCACACCCCAACTCCCAGCTCTGTAACTCTGCCAGCCCTATAACCAGACTATCTGTGGTCGTGTAATTTTTGACTGATACATTGCTGAATTGTAGTTGTCCTTTCATAGGTTGCTGTACCTTCAGATGCCAAGGCCCTTTCCTCCAGAATTGGTCCCAAAGCCTCCCTCTAGATCTTGTTCCTTCAAAGGGATGTTTCTTAAAATTCACTTGATGAGGCCTTTGCTCATTTGTTCTGATCTCTCCTCGTGTACCTCAGCACCAATTCATTTTGTGTCTGATAATTCTCCTGTGAACTGTATGACACACACACACACACACACACACACACACACACACACACACACACACACACATGCACACACATGCACGCATGCACACACATGCAAGCACACATACACATGCAAGCAAGCACACACGCACACATACACACACACATACGCAC
Source organism: Pristis pectinata (assembly GCF_009764475.1). Lineage (NCBI taxonomy): Eukaryota > Metazoa > Chordata > Chondrichthyes > Rhinopristiformes > Pristidae > Pristis > Pristis pectinata. The sequence goes on from NC_067429.1 coordinate 7,969,165, forward strand.
ACACCCAAACAAACGCACACCCAAACACACACTCATGCACACACACACACATATGCACATGCATGCAAGCACACACATGCACACATGTGCATGCACACATGTACATAACACCACACACATTTACAAAAGCACAGTGCAAACATGGACATAACACCACAAGCAGACATGCAATAAAATATGTGTACATATTCATGCCCCACACACGCGCGCACACACACACACGCACAAAGAAATACACATACACAATATGAATAAACACACACATACACATACATGTGCATATGCATGTTTAAAAATTTTCAAGAACAATAATGCAGTAAATTTTCATGTTCACAAGGATGGTGTGTGCTGGGGAATGGACCTCTACCCATTGCCAGGATGAAGGACACCTGGATAAGCTTTGCACAGCTAACTATAGATTACACCATCACAATCATTGCCAACCTGAGCAGAACGAACCTCTGAAGATTACCACACCAATCTCATGTTGATTGACAGGCCCATAGATGGCAGATCGAAATCAATCCTTCATTTTCAATTTTTGTTCCCTAAAACAACTTCTGAAGGCAACTAGAACACCAAGAGAGATTGTACATGGAAACTCACATCATCAAGACTTTTAATTTTAAATGATGTCATCTGCTGTAAGAAGCTTGAATCCCTGTTACCGGTTAATGATCTTGCTTGGATTTACAAGGATTTATAAGAACAAAGGGAATTATCTATTCTAAAAGCTGCAAAGGATGTTTAATCCTTTTTCCACAAATTCTCGAAGAGTTTCACATAATTTGTACTAATTTGGTGAAAATCATTTTAAACTTTCCAAACTGTAGATGCCAGCCAGTGAGGCACTGAGCAATAAGGGTGAACGTTCCCAGTCCCACCCCAATCTCTGCTCACATCTCATTCAAACCTGAGGGGGAGTGAGGTAGTCCAATGGACAACGGAATCGCTGCCTCGGTAAAGCAGTCAACATAATCAAAAACCCCACTCACCCCAAACATTCTCTCTTCTCCCCCACCCCTCCCATCGGGCAGAAGATACAAAAGCCTGAAAGCACATACCACCAGGCCCAGGGACAGCTTCTATCCTGCTATTACAAGACTATTGAATGGTCCCCTAGTACGATAAAATGGACTCTTGACCTCACAATCTACCTCGTTATGGCTTTGAACCTTATTGTCTGCCTGCACTGTACTTTCTCTGTAACAGTAACACTTTATCCCACATTCTGTTATTGTTTTCCCTTGTACTACCTCAATGCACAGTTGTAATGAAATGACCTGTATAGATGGCATGCAAAACAAAATTTTTCACTGTACCTCGGTATATGTGACACTAATAAAACAATTTACCAAATCTACCCCAAACAGTGAAGCTGCCCTGAGACTCAGCTTCCACTGTGATGTCTTGTGCACCTACCCAGTTCACAACTGTGACCCAAATGGTAGAACCCTCACCACTCAATCTGAAGAGTTGGGATGAGAATACCAAATCTAGACTGTCATTGCTCTGGTCAGACAGGAGGATTACTGCACTGCCAGGCAATAAACTGAGGCTAATCTTCTCTCACAGGTGGGATGTGGAAGATCCCATGATAGTAACCTGAAAAAAAGCACAGTATTGGTATTGGTTTATTATTGTCACTTGTGCCGAGGTACAGTGAAAAACTTGTCTTGCATACCAGTCGTACAGGTCAATTCATTACACAGTGCAGTTACATTGAGTTAGTATAGAGTGCGTTGAGGTAGTACAGGTAAAAACAATAACAGTACAGAGTAAAGCGTCACAGCTACAGAGAAAGTGCAGTGCAATAAGGTGCAAGGTCACAACAAGGTAAATCGTGAGGTCAGAGTCCATCTCATTGTATAAGGGAAATGTTCAATAGTCTTATCACAGTGGGGTAGAAGCTGTCCTTAAGCCTGGTGGTACGTGCCCTCAGGCTCCTGTATCTTCTACCTGATGGAAGAGGAACGAAGAGAGAATGACCCGGGTGGGTGGGGTCTTTGATTATGCTGGCTGCTTCACCAAGACATCGAGAGGTAAAGACAGAGTCCAAGGAGGGGAGGCTGGTTTCCGTGATGCACTGGGCTGTGTCCACAACTCTCTGCAGTTTCTTGCGGTCCTGGGCAGAGCAGTTGCCATACCAAGCTGTGATGAATCCAGATAGGATGCTTTCTATGGTACGTCAATAAAAGTTGCTGAGTGTCAAAGTGGACATACTGAATTTCTTTAGCCTCCTGAGGAAGTAGAGGCGCTGGTGAGCTTTCTTGGCCATGGCGTCTATGTGATTTGACCAGGACAGGCTGTTGGTGATATTCACTTCCAGGAACTTGAAGCTCTCAACCTTCTCGACCTCAGCACCATTGATGTAGACAGGTGCATGTACACTCCCCCCTTTCCTGAAGTCAATGACCAGCTCTTTAGTTTTGTACCCAACATGCTTAAAATGGTCAGATTATCTGATCATTATCACACTGCTACTTGTGGGAGATTGGTGTGTGCAAGTTGGATACTGCACCTCCTATATTGTAGTGGACACTGAAATGACCATAAGATGAACTTGTCTGATATGAAGCCATTATTTAATTATAAACCTTCCTGGATCGAAATTTGGTCTCAGTTGCCTGGACAGCTTCCAGAGGCTATGGCTGGCTCAGCTGTAGGTAGCTCCAGATCTGTACTGGAGATAAAAGACATGCAATCATAGAATCACAGAAATATTGCAGCACAGAAAGAGTCCATTCAGCCCAACAAGACCATGCCAGCTCCTAGTAGAACAATCCTGTCCGTCCCATACCTTCGTTCATTCCCCAGACCTCTACAAATTATTCATTCTCAGGTTCTAATGAAAGATCATGGACCTGAAATATTCAATTTGTTACTCTCTCCGCAGATGTTCCTGATCTGCTGAGTATTTCCAGCTCTTTCTGATTTAATTCGGATTTTCCGCATTGTGGCATTTTGCATTCTCTATCCAAGTGCTTTTCCAATTCTCTTTTAAACCTTTGAATAAATGTTCTATGAACATTACATACAGTGAGTTCCACATGATAAAACTCTGAGTAAGTAAGTTTACCCCACTTCCCTCCTGTATCCTTTGTCCGTCACTTAGATTCGGTGTGCCTGGTCATTGAGGTGATAGGAAGATCTCTATTTACACCATAGGAACCATTTATCATCTTATACACATGCATCCTATCTCCCTTCAGCCTTCTTTGCCAAAGAATAACCACCAGTCTAATACTATAGCTGAAATTTTTCATCTCCGGAAACATAATAACAAATCTCATCTCCTCCCTCTCTAAGACCATCACACAAAGAAGTGTCGTGATCAAAATTGGACACAATATTCCAGTTGTGATCTACCAAGTGTTATCTGAATGCTCAACATGACCAATGTGCTCTTGTACTCTATGACTCTTTAATGAAGACTAGAATCCTATTTCCTTTACTAACTTGCATCATCATGTTGTGAAATAATATTCAGTCGAGGGAGATACCAGCAAGTTTGTTCACACCTACGGAAATGCATTCCCAGCAAGAGTCAAACCCTCAGGCCCCACAGGAAGCAAACTTAGTAGAGAGAAAACAAAACATTCAGAAAATAAGTTTTGTTTTATCCAAACTGACTTTTCAAGTTCACCCCTTTTCAGGATCACAAAAGTCCCTTCGTTAGATCTGAAATGGGACCATCTGGGAGAGAGGAAGCTCCTGATCCCTTAAAGCTCACAGCAAGTGAAGTATGTGTCAAAATGCAATGATGGAAAGGTGCAACATTTACCACAACAAAAGCTTTGTGGCTCCATAGTTAAAATTAAAGATTGTTGGGAAGTGCAAAGAATGCTTCAGGGATTTTTTTTAATGCTTTCAAATTTCCATTAGCTGATTCATAACATTAATTTCAATTACGATGATAATAACTTTATTAGATCAACACGCTGAAGCTTGTGCTGGAAGCCTCCAGTAATCAGTTATCAAATGCTGTTCTAACACTGCAAGTGTGGGGCCAATGACCAACTTGGTATTGGTATTGGTATTGGTTTATTATTGTCACTTGTGCCAAGGTACAGTGAAAAACTTGTCTTGCATACTGATCGTACAGGTCAATTCATTACACAGTGCAGTTACATTGAATTAGTACAGAGTGCATTGAGATAGAACAGGTAAAAACAATAGCAGTACAGAATAAAGTGTCCCAGCTACAGAGAAAGTGCAGTGCAATAAGGTGCAAGGTCACAACAAGGTAGATCGTGAGGTCAGAGTCCATCTCATTGTATAAGGGAACAGTTCAATAGTCTTACCACAGTGGGGTAGAAGCTGTCCTTAAGTCTGGTGGTACGTGCCTTCAGGCTCCTGTATCTTTTACCCAATGGAAGAGGAGAGAATTCATTTCCTGGGGTGGACAACTTCAAAGACTTGGTTCCATGGATGTGAAAGAAAAATAGGAACATTTGTGTTTTGCATATGCAGGCTATTTCTGCACCCTCTTCCAAAGTGCCCCTGCCACCCTCCCCCACTACTCTGAAGGCACTGAGGGAATGGTTGCAGAGTTAGACAGTCCTAGCATTTACAACAGCCCTGGACGTGAAGCATTGGCAGTCCATAGAACCATGTTGTTCACACACATACATTACCTGGATGAATCACCAGGTAACAAAAAAGGAACGAATGCGTCTTTGCCCTTTCTTCAACCCAGGACTCAATATCAAACATTCCTAATCTCTGTTGCTTGGTTACATCCCTCCAATTACAATACCTTGTGTTTATAGACTGGTTTAAATATAGCAAAATGTTCTTTGTAGGAGCATTATCAAATAACATTTGACACAGTCAAATAAGGAGACAACTGAGGCTTTCTCAAAGAGCGGTTTTAAGGAGCATCTTAAACCAGGAAAGAGGCATAGAGCAGCACAGCCGTTTAGGGAGGGAATTCCAGGGCCAAACGTCAGCCATTGGTGGTGGAGCAGTGGAAATTGGTGTTGATCAAGTTCCTAAGACCAGCATGGGTTGGAAGAGGTTAAAGAGATGGAGAGGATCAAGTCCATGGAGGGACAAGGATGGGAATTTTTAAATTCAGACATTGTGTTAGAGAGCCACTGGATGTCATCAAGCATGAGTGACGGGCAAGTGGGACTTGGTGCAAGTCAGGACACAAGTAGTTGTGTTTTGGATGAATTCAACTTTATGGAAACTAGAAAGAGAGAGGCTGGCCAAAAGTGTGTTGGAATTAGCAGGTCTGGTGGAAATAAAGGCATGGACGAGGGATTCAGCAACAGGGTCAGAGTCAGATGATGTTATTGTTGGAAATGGGGGGAGTGAGTGAGGACATAGATAATGCGGTCATCAGTAGCTATACCGGATGAAGAATCTGGCTCAGAGTCAGACGGTTGTCAGCCAATGACCAGGGAATGGAAAAGGAGGCAGGGACTGATGACAATGGCTTTGGTTTTTCAGATATTTAGTTGGAGGAAGTCTTTGTTCACCCGATACATCATGCTGGGCAAGTGGTGGACTATTTAGACAATGAAGAAGTCACGAGGAAGTGAGAAGATGTGTGCTGTCACTTTTCATATGGACACTTAGCCCATCTTTCCAGATGATGTTGCTGAGGAACCACATGCAGACAAGAGTTTGTGTAGATGCTCAGATGACAAAAGAAGAAATAGCATTGGCAGAGGAAAAGAAACAATGGCAAGTGATTCAGTGGCGATGACTAGAAGTGGTGCAGGAAGCGTGGCGACACTTGCGGGCTGCCCCCAGAATACCCTACGCAAAAGATGCATTTCACTCTGTGTTTCAACGTACATGTGACTAATAAAGATACCTTATCTTATTTATAAATACGGAGCAGAAGAGTGCAATCCCATCCAAATGGACGTGTCTGGAGAGGTGTTGGAGGAGGACAGTGCGGTCAATGTGTCTAAAGCTACAAGATTTCCTCTGTCACAATCACATGCGATATCATTAATGGCATTGGTCAGAGCTGTGGCAGAGCAAAAAACATGACTGGGCTTTTGGGAAAGACAGGTACAAACTAGGGTTGTCCCTATCTGAGTGATGAAGACCCAGAACTCTTCACTGGAGGTGAGTATGGAGGAGGCAGAAGGGTAGGACTTAACAGGATGGTTTGCAGTTGTCTTTGCACTCTGATCCTGGAATCCAGAGCAGTTTTGGCAGGTGGGATCAGGGGATGGGAACGGGGTGAGTGTAGAAACCATTGGTCTAGTGGAGATGTGAAATGACCAAAGAAAGCAGAGAATGACAGCTGCTGTTGTCCAAAAAGGTGATGATTATGAACTGTTATTGTTGAGCTCACAACTGGGTCCAGAACACCTAACCATCCTTCAACACATATACTGTTTTGAGAGTGCCATTTCATACCTCTATTGTGTCCTATCAGATGATTAGTATCTTCATTTGTCAAGATGTCCAAGAAACTCCATTATGGAACAATAAAGTATGCATCTTTAAATCTTGGGGCCCCGAGAAAGAATTGTATTTCTGTAGCATCATTCCCGTCCGCCGCAAGTCCCAAAGCCTCCTTTTTCCTAATGTACTTTTGGAATGCAATGGAGGGCAAAACAGCAGCCAAAATGGACACAGCAAGCTCCCACAAACTGCAATGTGAGAACAACCAGACTAACTCATGTAGTGATGCTAATTGAAGAACAAGTACCAACCACAACTCAGAATCCTGGATGGTTTCCAATTCAATTTTGGGTTGGTTAAGTGGACCAGTTATTATTGGCTGTGCCAGCCCTGTGCTTGGTAAACATAAACCACACAGCTTTTCCTGCCGATACTTGTACACCTACTAACTTGACTGAAAAGTGGATTGGCTTTAATTATGCACATGTAATCACTGTGCTCACACAAGGCAGATTAGAACATTTCACCTTGTAACCTTCTGCGGGTTAAAGGTGGGGTGATGTATTGTGAATTTTTCTATAAATGTCCAACTGAGTATTGCTTTAACTCCCTTAGACATAAATCATCAAGGAAACACAACTACCTATTGTGATAGTTAGATTTTAACTGAAGCATGATCCAAACAATATTATCATATGACACATTCTGGTAAGGTACTAGCAACCCATGAATTTTAGGATAGCAATCACATTTAACAACTTTGAGGCAAACACCACACAAGCTCTTTGAAGAAAAAGACAACAATATTCACTGTAGTTGAATACATTCAAAATTTATTCATTCATAAATTAACACGTTAATCATAACTAATAATATTCAAGAACTTCTATACACATATATAAAAACTATGATGACTTTAAGACATATTACAGATCATCCTATCACAGACACTCCCTTATGTACTATATATCACTCCCCACCTCCTCTCCTACTGAAAACTAACTTGCATCTTTCCCAGTTCTGACAGATGGTCACAGACTGTTTCTCTTTCCATAGATGCTGCCTGACCTGCCGAGTTTTTCTGACATTTTCTGTTTTTGTTTTAGGTTTCCAGCATCGGTAGCTTTTTCTTTGAGTTGAAGATCGCTTAATGTTCTAAGAACTTCCCATGGTGTCTCTTGAATCTGAATCTCATCTTCACCCTGGATATTCAGTGGCTTGCGCACAGATCCACATCAATTTCATGCTGATTGACAATGACAGATATGCTGACTCTTATCTCTTTGGACACTTCTTAAGAAGCATGCAGACATAAGTCCAATTGTTGTACCCTTTGTGTCCCATTGAACTCACTCCTCTGTACTTTGATCTGGACTAATTTCCTCAAATCGGCATGGACCAGTTGGGCTGAAGGGCCTGTTTCCATAATGTATTACTCTATGACTCTATTTGACTAGTCCTGCACTCCTGCCCCTCACAGTTTCCCCTTTGAGGTTTTGAACCATGAATACATTTGACGTTATCCATTTTGGTAGGAAAAGGAGAAAGGTAGAGCATTATTGAAGTGGTGATAAATTGGGAGATGTCGATGTGTGAAGAACTCTGGGCTTCCTCGTAGACCAGTCACTGAAAGCAGACACTGCAGGTGCAGCAAGCAGTTAAGAAGGCAAATGGTACGTTCACCTTTGTTGGAACAGGTTTTGAGTACATGGATATCTTACTACAATTACACAGGGCCTTGGTGAGACCACGTATGTATTTATGTGATCTCATATTTCATATCTCCTTATCTAAGAAAGAATATACTTGCCATAGAGGGTGTGCAGTGAAGTTTCACCAGATTTCTGGGTTGGTAGGGCAGTCACTTGAAGGGAGATTAGGTTGACTATGCTTGTATTAACTAGAATTTAGAAGACTGAGAGGGGATCTCACTCAAACATACACAATTTTGACATATCTGAATAGATTGGATGCCAGGTAGACCATTTCCCCGGCTGGGAGAAAGAGGTGGAGGACGAGGGAGGCTACAATCAACATTCAGTTTCTCTTCCTCACAATGTCTGGGGTTTACTAACATTTCTGGGAGACATTTGTGTCCTCCTTTATGAAGACAAACCCAAGGCATCTGTTGAATTGCTCTGCCATTTCTTTGTTCCCAAATATATATTCCTCTGTTTCTGACTGTAAGTGGGGCTACATTTGTGTTCACTAACCTTTCTTCACTTTATGTCATTTTTATGTTCCCAGCAAGTTTACTCTCATATTCCATTCCTTCCCACCAGCCCACCACCTTCCTAATTAATCCCTTGGTTCTCTTTTGATGAATTTTAACCTGTTCCCAGTCTTTAGGTTTTCTGCTTTCTCTGACCAACATTCGCCTTCTCCTTGGATCTAATTCTACCCCTCATTTCCCTTGTTAGCTGTGGTTGAGACACCGTTCCTGTTTCATTTAGGTCACAGACAGGAATGACCAATTATTGTAGTCGTTGAAATAGCAATCCAATAACTTCTTAAAAGGTAAATTGTCAAGAAGTTGAAGAGCTTGGTCTGTACTTGCTCGTCATTAACCCACTCACCAATCTGTCCCCCAAAGCTTGGTCCATGGAAGTCCTGAAATTACCCTGTATTGTGAGGAGCCTTAGATATGTAATGTAATCTCCAGTTGGTTCTGCTGGGTTTTGAAATATTTCAGATTGTGCTGAGTTGAATTCTGTTCATTGCAGCAGTCAGACCTTAACTCAAAACTAAAGCATGATATAACCAATGTTACAGTGGGTAACCATGTGATGTGCCATCTTCTTAAGGTATCACAGAACCATAGAAGGTTTACATCTCTGGAGGCAATTTGGTCTATCAAGTCTATGTTGGTTGAGATGGAACTACCTGGCCCAATCCCACCTTCCTGTACTAGGTCCATAGTCCTGCAGGTCATGATACTTCAACTCATGCCCATGTACTCTTGAACGTGGGATTTCTGTTTCTACAATCTTTCAGACAGTGAGTTCCAGACCTCTACCACACCCTGAGTGAAAAAAAACACATCCTATGTCAACTGTTTATTTCCCTCCATAGATGCTGCCTGACCTGCTGAGTTCCTCCAGCACTTTTTGTGTGTTGCTCCAGATTCCAGCATCTGCAAAATTTCTTATGTTTCCGTGGGACATCCTCATCTACCCTCTAAACCTTCTACCAGTTACTTTAAATCTATACCCCCTGGTTTTTGATCCTCCACTAAGATAAAAAAGTCCTTCCTATTCATTCAATTGAAGACCCTTGTAGGGAGCAGCAATCTGCCAAGCACAGGGTAAAAATTGCATTTAGCAGCTTGTCAAAGTCAAAAGTCATAGTGGAGTTTATTGTCATGAGCACGTACGTGTATGCACAAGTGCAGTGAAAAACTTACTTGCAGCAGCATCACAAGCACGTAGCATCAGATAAGCAGCATTCACAAGAAATAAATTAAACATAAATTATACACAATTTTTACAAGAAAGAACACAATCAGAACAAAACAAAACAAAGTCCATTTGCTAAACTGTAGTGATTAGGGTTTTGCTGGTTGGCCCAAGAACTGAATGGTTAAAGGGAAGTAGCTGTTCCTGAACCTGGTGGTGTGGGACTTCAGGCTTCTGTACCTCCTGCCTGATGATAGCTGCAAAAAGGTGGAATGGCCCGGATGGTGGGCACCTTTGATGATGAATGTTGCCTTCTTGAGGCAGCGCCTCCTGTAGATACTACCAATGGTAGACAAACACCAACTGCAGGTCCCCCTGGGTTAGGAACGCCTGATTGATGTACAACCCGCACACATGAACGAGCATTTGGGAGACCGGCAGGATGGATTTGCAGGGCTGCAGGCATCTTCTACGCCAAGGAACTTGGTTCGTGGCCACATATCTGACTTGTGAACTGTCCAGGTTACAAACCATTCACAGGAACGGAAGCCTGCTGTAGCCTGGGGTGGACCTGTATATGACCATTCATAACAGATCAACCAACATCATCAAGAATTTTTCTGAAATTGATTTCTCTAATTGATATTCAATCATCTGATTCCCCGAGGCAATGTTCACTGATTGTCTTCACAGAGTTGCATTGTTCAGCAGTTAACATGGAGCCTTTAAGACCGCTACATGGTGCATCCTTTGGAGAAATGTATTAAATAGTAACGTGATTGAAGGTAATCACTGAGGGACATTGCTTCTTGCAAAACTCAGCTCTTGACCTTGGGAGAGAACAAATTATTAAAGTTAACAGAACCATTAGTCTTTAAATGTGACTTCTGCATTATGCCAGGTTGTGTGCTAGATAACGTGTATAGAAATTCAAATTTGGTCATTAGTACTTAAAAGGGATTAAAATATTAGTCTTCTATTGTATTCCTGACATTACTTTCTACTGATTTTGATATTATAGCATCTGTTTTATGATAAAGGACAAATCTATAGATTTTTCAGCAGATATAGTTAATTAAAATATTTCACTATCCCAATGAATAAAAGGAAATGACTTATTCCTTTACTAAGGATGCCATTTGGCCCATTATACCTGTGCTGGCTTTGTGAAAAGCATTTCCATATCCCTGCAATGTTTTCTTTTAGATGTACATTCAAGTTAATTTTGAAAGCTGCTATTGACTCTCCATCCACTCATAATTTCAGACAGTGCATTAGAGATCAGAATTACTCACTATGTGTAAAAAAAAATTCTCATCTCACCTCTGATTCTTTTGCCAACTATCTTCAACACTGAATGAACTCCAGTGGGTTGTCATAGTAAAAGCCAATCATTCAAAAAAAGAACTTAGCTAAAAATACTTAAATGGCTTGTGAAGGTTTCCAAAAAAAAATGTTGACATAATTTTCTGTGAAACGCGAACATTTTTGTAAGTGGTTGGGCGTGGCTGTTTAAAAGTCTTCAGAAGTAAGGAGCAGCTTTGATAATTGTAAAATCCAGCTTGAGTGTGCAGCTTTGCAAGAAAAAAGAAGGAATTCTGTCTCTTTAAAATACATGTGAACCCGCCCATTAACAACTGAAGATACAGCAAAGTCTGGCGTCAAACAGGCGAGTCTGGAGACACTAATGACTGTGCACTTGAACAACAGTCCCTCAGTGTCATGAATCAAAAGAGGCAAGGCAGAGGTTTATGAGGAAGTGTCTCTGCTGCTGCAGGTGTTTCTTCCATATCAAAGGTAGACCAACAGGAAACTCCAGGTCTCAAGATAAAAGCTTTCAGCTCGTTAGAGTCAAACCAGCTTGGATGTCTAAACCACAGAGTTCAGTCTGCGCCAGCTGGGATCACCCCAAAAGTCCTCCACCCAACCATTCCTGAGAGAAAAAAACTTCCCTGGGAGCTTTTTCTCAGTAATAACAACCCCTAAAAATGCAAGATTCATGCAGGGGAAAAACCAAGACAACTAATGAAAATCAGGATCTTTATACCAACGTTCCGTGTTTTTGAACAATGAAACAGTGCACCTCCATTGCTTCAGTATTGGTTCAAAATTAAATGCATTTAGTTATAAAAACAGAAAATTCTATCCAGCTTTTACTGTTCTTACTTCAGATTTCCTGCATCTGACAGTTTTCAATATTGACGTAAATGTATTTAGTTGCTAAGTAGCATTTTGAGCCCTTTTCATTCAATTTTTCACCATGCAATCAAACATGAATATAACATTGCAAGCCAATTCACATTATATTTTCACTTGGGATATATTTTTTATAAATAATGATTTATTTTTGTGAGTCTTTCCTCTAAATTGGCAATAAGAAAACTTAAAAATTCGGGTCAACAAACCCTTTGTGTTGTTGGTCAGATGAAAGCTGTTTAATGATTCAGGTTTTTTTTAAATCAAGGATACAACTGTATTTAACCAAAGGCACAAAGTGCGTGACTATGAGATCACAAGGTTAGTTAGAGGTTATTGGGTGGTAGAGAACATTTATAAATTGCTAAGTACTTTCCAGTTGTGAATTTCCAGCCCCAGGTCAAGACTGCATGAAATAAATGTCCGTATAATTTATGCTTTTATTAACTTCTGACACTTTGCAAAATCTGATAAACTCACGCATTTTTATAGGTCAATTCTTCACTGAAGTTCAATTATTCTTAAAAGACACAGCAATGCATCTGATCCAAATACAATCATGATAATACGAAAAAGGCTCTAACAGAATCTCTTTTCTCTTTATATCTGACATATTTAATAGAAAAATAACAGCTCTATTATATTTTAAGATTTAATCTCATATCCTGTCAACATTTTTTATTGAATTCATATCACTACAGGTAGCTTAAACTGCTGAAACAGACTTACACATGAATGTTTCAAACACTACATGTTTATATGTAACAGATTTCTAAAATATAATTTCATGAGAGGATTATTCTTTATTCTGGGATTGTATAAGAATGCTTTGAACTTCAGTCTCAATTAATTATGTCTGTTCACAATGCGTCCCCATTTATATTTATTGTTTCTTTCACCTCTGGGGTGTACATGTGGCTCCAGATGTCTCCTCCATTGCACCCAAAAGATTTAATACAAAGGTGGAATTATTCACTCATCATCAAGCCTATGACCCAATAGTTCTCTGCAGATAGAATCAATCATCTCTGTATCAGCAGGTTTATCAGCTAGGCTACCAACGAATTGAGGCAAGGGGTGATTCTTGAAATGTGGACTTTGCCACCGGAAGTGGTTGAGAAAGGGACTTTTGCATTATATAAGGGTAATTTGGTGAGCAATTGAAGCAATAGGAAGTACAGGTCTTTGTGAGAGAAAGAGTATGAGTGTTGGGTTAATTTTGGAATGCTCCATCAAAGATCAGGAACCACAGTTGCATGAATGACTACTTTGTATATCAGAGCTTCTCTAGCTAACTGAATACCCCAAGAACAATGTCCTTTACCAATCTGTCTCTGCTGTACCACAAGAAAGACTACAGATACTAGAAATCTGGAGCAACACACATGAAATGCTGGAGGAACTCAGCAGGTCAGGCAGCATCTGCTGTACCACACTGCTGTCCAACAATAAAGGTTCCTGACAAGACTCTGGAAAATGTAGACCACAATGCATATTTCAGGAACCGTCTCTCAGCAAAGGCAGATGTCAACGATGAAATTCAACACCATCTTTAATGAGCTAGCAAAACCTTATTTGAAGACCATGAACTCAAACCGGGCACAAAGTTCTTGGCTTATTGGGCAGCTGAGATCCCTGCTCTCCTACACGCTTCTGAGACTATCTACAGCAGGCATCTCAAAAATACACCAATGTTGTCTCCTCAAAATCCTCTGAGTTCACTGGAAGGTCAAGAAAACCAGTGTCAGTATCATTTCCTCATTATTGAGGTCCTACTTATACTTAGTTGGCTCTGTTGGACAGGCTACAACACTTGCATGCTGACATTAGACTCCCAAAACAGATGCTCTGTTCAGAGCTCTGTCATAGAAGACAGAGGAAAAGACTCAAGAAATGTTCTTAAAGGCTCCTTTGACAGGTACTTACTGACAACCCCACTGATTCCTCAGAATTTCAGGTCCATAACCACTCCAAGTGGAGAAGGGGCACTCAGAATGGTATTGTGAACCTAGAGTGCATTCATTGAGAGCATGCAGAGGCCCTACACAAGTGACAGAAGGAAGACACCATCTCACAGACTAAAAACCACACAAGTCCCATTGGGCACCACCTGCCCCATCTGCGGAAGAAGCTGTCATTCAAAGATTGCCTCATTAGCCACCTCAGGACCCACAAAACCAGAGTGGCCATGTCATCCTCGATCCCACAGGACTGTCTGCCTATGATTATAATTTAGCCCACAATATTGACTCTACAACATTAATGAGTCTAGTAGCATTCAATACAAGAGGTTTGGAGGCTGTGCAGGTGGTGCAGATGAGGTTCACCAGGTTGATTGCAGAGGTGAGGGGGTTAGCCTATGAAGAGATAGCTATGAGCTAGCAAAACCTTTGAGAACAAGGTATTCGAAGACCATGAACTCAGACCGGGCACAAAGCTCTTGGTCTGTTGGGCAGCCCACGAGTCTCCTGGGACTATACTCGCTGGAATTCAGAAGAATGAGACGGATCTTATCGAAACATATAAAATTATGAAAGGGATAGCTAAGATAGAGGCAGGAAAGTTGTTTCCACTGGTAAGTGAGACTGGAACTAGGAAACATAGCCTCAAGATTCAGGTTGGAGATGAGGAGGAACTGCTTTTTCCAGAGAGTGGTGAATCTGTGGAATTATTTTTGCTCAAGGAAGCAGTAGAGGCTACCTCATTAAATATAGTTAAGACACAGATTTTTGTATAACAGGGGAATTATGGGGAAAAGGCAGGTAGGTGGAGCTGAGTCCGTGGCCAGATCAGCCATGATCTTATTGAATAGCAGAGCAGGCTTGATGGGCCAGATGGCCTCCTCCTGCTCCTATTTCTTATGTTCTTATGTTCTTATAATGCATTCCATTTGAGCAATTCAGGGGTGTTCTAAGCACAGAAAAGAAACTTAATATTCAAAAAATTAATTCTAGGTAGCATTTTCCGATTAGAATAAGAACTTCCTGCAGAAAAAAAAATTATGAAAAGCCAAGGCTCACAGTGCAAAATATTAGGGAAAATGAGAGAGACCAATAAATAGTGTAAAGTCAAGAGACCTCCCCTTCAGAAAGAAGATCTGTCAAAACAGCTGATGACCTTGACGGATACTTATCAGCATGTATTTTATGAATGATCACAAAATTGGTTTGGACTGTAATAGTTTTGACATTGCTGCAATGATGATTGTAGAGAGAAATATTGATTCACTTTCTGGATCTGTGCCAGCAAGATCAGAATCCAGTACTAACTTGTGTTGCATACCAAGAGAATTCCAACCATGATTCAATAAATATACCCTAGGGTGAAAGACTGACTGTAAATATCACAAAAGTTCAAGGTTATTCCCTTGGAGATCAGAATTTGAAGCTCAATAATTGAGTTTAGTATTTCTGGACCAAGAGAGGAGGGAAACCAAATGTTCTTGATTATTGCCCAATGTCACCTTCCACTCTGGACAGTAGATGATCTGTGACAACACTACCAGCTCCCCACCTCCACCTGTATCTCTAACAGCCCCAGCTTCCACAAGTCCTCAGAAAAGGAGAAGTTGAGATAAACTGTCTCATGTGGATATCTTGTCATCATTAAATCAATAAAAGTTAGGACACTGATCTGTCATGAGAAGTCAATAACTCAATCGTTTCACAAGTCATTCCTGCAAGTTACGATACCTGGACAACTCACTGGTAAGGGGCTACATATAACACGTAGCATTCATGGCACACAAGTGCCAAGCAATGACTGAGAAAGCCTAATGCCTATGTTTGATATTAACATTTATTAACATTGTTAAATCCCCACTATCAAGGTCCTGGGTGTAACTATTACCAGACACTCAACTGGAACAGCCACATAAATGCTGAGGGTACAACAGCAGGTCAGAGGCTGAGCATCTAACAGAGTGTGACTCAAGTACTGACTCCCCACAGCCTTTCCTGCGTCTACAGGTACGAGTCAGGAGTGTAATGGAATACAGTTCATTTACCAAGATAAATGAAGCATCAACAACATACAAGATCCTCGGATTCATCTCTGATAGAGCAGCCACTTGACTGCCCAACCCCTCCCCAACCACCATCACCCTAAACCTTCACCCCATCCACTAACACTGCACTGTAGTTACAGCATGTACCATCTACAAAATACACTGCAACAACTTGCTGAGGTTACTTGGACAGCATCTTCCAGCCCCAGGACAAGAGCACCAGTGCTACACTGCCTGTAACTTCCTCTCCAAGTCAGCATCCATTAAAAGATATCACTGCTCCTTCATCATCACTGCATGTAAATCTGGAACTTGTTGTGGTAATGTTCATGGACTGCTGAGATCAAGGTGGCAGGTCACCACCATCTTCTCAAGGGCAATTAGGAATGGTCAACATACACGTTCTGTGAATGAATTAAAACGTATTTCTCTTCCCTTCAATATTGGTAGCAAAATGGAAAAATTAATATAACAAATGCACTAACAATATCTTTATAAGTATAACATGTTCCTTTTAAATGACGCAGCACAGAAGGAAAGCAATTGTGCCTGTTTCAGAGCTAAGCAAATAATCCTCATCCCAATTGTCTGCGAAGTCTTTCCCTTCAAAATCTATGCAGTTCTAGGAAGACAGAAGAGATGGTGAGATATGAGGAGGTAGGTTCAGTGGGGCACGAACAGGCAGAAACAATGAGCCAACCAAGACTGTGCTGTTTGTGGATATAGAAGCGGGAAGTTTGAGGTTGGGGCACTGTCAGGTTGGAGGCTGTGGAGGGGAGATGTCCTGAATTGATGAGATCTGTGATGGTGTGGGAGATGGTGGCCTGGCATTCATTGGTGGGCTCACAGTCCAGGGGTTGTTTATTCAATTCTAATCTGAAACTTGACTATTGAAACTGCCTCCATCAAGCTTTCAGGAAGTATATTCCAGATGCACTGGAAAAGTGGGCAAAGAAATGGCTGATGGAATTTAACTCGGACAAGTGCAAAGTGATGCATTTTGGGAAGTTAAACCAGGGCCATTGAACATACACAGTGAATGGCAAGGCCCTGGAGAGTATTGTAGAACAGAGAGACCTAGGGTACAAGTACATCATTCCCTGAAAGTGGTGACACAAGTAGATAGGATGGAGGAGAAGGCGTTGGGCATGCTTGCCTTCAGTGGTCAGGACAATGAGTACAAGAGTTGGGATGTTGTGTTACAGTTGTACAAGACAAACGATGAGACCACACCTGGAGTATTGTGTGCAGTTCTGGTTGCCATACCATAGGAAGGTTTTGATTAAGATAGGGAGGATACACAAAAGATACACAAGGATGTTGCCAGGGCTGGAGGGCTTGAGTTATAAGGAGAGATTGGGTAGGCTGGGACTGTTTTCTGTAGAGCGTAAGAGGCTGAGGAGTGACTTTATATAGGTTTATAAAATCATGAGGGGCACAGATAAGGTGGATGGTCACAATCTTTTTCCCAGGGTAGGTGACTCTAAAACTAGAGGGCACAGGTTTAAGGTGAGAGGGGAAAGATTTAAAAAGGACCTGAGAGGCAAGTTTTTCACTCAGAGGGTGGTGCGTACATGGAATGCACTGCCAGAGGAAGTAATAGAGGCAGTTACAATTATAATACTTAAATGGGACCAGCTCAGGTGGCACCTTGGTCAGTATGGACAAGTTGGGCCGAAGGTCCTGTTTCCGAGGTGTATGACTATGACTCTGTGACTCATCATAACACCTTCTGGCACTAAAAGATTCTCCACAGCACCCCTTCTTTTTTTTGCCAGTTGCCTTGAGACTCTGAGCTTTGGTTATGAGTTCCTGCCTCCTTCTTCTGATTTAACCTATTTAATTTTATTTGGTCTTCTTCAGGGAGAACAGTCTCCCTGCCCAATCACATGAAGCATAATTTCAAAGCTCTGAGAACATAGCTGCTGTATATAACATAATTACTGTGTACATGCTTCACTCTCCTCCAAGATCTATTATTGCCAGCAATCTCCAGGAAGCCAGGGAAAATGATTCAATTATCTCCTCAAAAGCTCCTTGAGAAAATGTAATGCCTTCTCTGATGTAGGGGAATCCCTTGCCCACAGCCACGTAAATGGGCATCTGAGAAGGTGCTAAGCATTTGAAGTCTCTACAAGTGGAGCGCGTACAGGTAAAGCCTGTGGAAGAAATGTACAACAGTTCAACCCACCAACAGCCCGGCCAAGCCCCACCTGCCCTATCTGTGGCTGAGTCTTCAGATCCAACAATAGGACTTCTCAGTCACCTCAGGACCTGTAGAACTGGAGTGGTAGCAAGTCATCCTCGATCCCAGGGAACTTCTTAAGAAGAATTCTAAAATTGAAAAAATAACAGTAATTGTTGGAAATCTGAAACAAAAACAGGAAGTGCTTGAAACTCTCAACTTTCTGATGAAAGGTCATTGACCTGAACTATAATCTCTGTTTCCCTCTCCACAGATGGTTCCTGACCCACGAATTGTTTCCAACAATTTTTGTTTCCATTATTAAAAATTTTGATATTCCTTGTCTGATTCACAAGTCCATTAACAGCCAAAGTCCATCAACATCATTCTTAACCGTCATTATTGACTAAGCATTGACAGACCTCTGACATAGAGAATTCCAAAGGTTAAGATATTTTATTACTCACATGTACATCAAAACACACAGTGAAATACATCTTTTGTGTAAAGTGTTCTGGGGGCAGCCCACAATTCTGGTGCCAACATAGCATGCCCAGACCTCTGAAGAGGAGCATGTGTAGGATGTAGGATGTTAATAGAACATAGAACTGTACAGCACAAGACAGGCCCTTTGGCCCACAATGTTGTGCCAACCCTTAGACTTTGCCTAAGATATCTAACCCCTTCCTCCCACATATCCCTCTATCTTAAATTCTTCCATATGTTTACCTAGTAACCTCTTGAATTTGGCCAATGTACCTGCCTCCACCACGACCCCAGACAGCGCATTCCATGCACCAACCACTCTCTGGGTAAAAACCTCCCTCTGATGTCTCCCTTGAACTTCCCACTCATTACTTTAAAGCCATGTCCTTTTGTATTGAGCATTGGTGCCCTGGGAAAGAGGCGCTGGCTGTCCACTCTATCTATGCCACTTAATATTTTGTGCACCTCTCTCATGTCTCCCCTCATCCTCCTTCTCTCCAAAGAGTAAAACCCTCGCTCCCTTAGTCTCTCCTCATAATCCATACTCTCTAATCCAGGCAGCATCCTGGTAAATCTCCTCTGCACCCTTTCCAATGCTTCCACATCCTTCCTATGATGAGGCGACCAGAACTGGACACAGTACTTTAAGTGTGGTCTAACCAGAGTTTTATAGAGCTGTGTTATTACCTTGCGGCTCTTAAACTCAATCCCTCTAGGTCTTTAAGTCTCATAGCACTCAAAGGGCCATGCATATGTTTGTCTTTGATGCATCTTTCTAAACATGATTAATGGGGCTGGGTGCCGGGTCCCCACTTGCAACACTGCCACCCTGCCTGCAATCCTTGCACACACTTTTGAAATTTCTCCCCATCTCTGTTTCAGTCAGCTCCTTATTCTGGGAATTTGCTAATTCTATGTCTCTGGGCCAGATGGAACATCTTCCCATCTTCCCCATCAGCCCATCTAATGTTTTCATACATCTCAATGAGATCAACCCACTTTATAAAGTTTTAGAAAATGCAAGCCCATTCTAATCCATCTCTCTCTGGTCCCAGGACATAATTCAATGAACCTCTGCTCTACTAACTCCAAGGGAAATAAATCCAGGTCATACTTTATACAGGACTCTAGATGTGGTCTTACCAACCCCTGTATAGTTACAGTAAGTTCCTTACCCCTTTACTCCAATCCACTTGCAATAAAGGCAAACATACCATTTGCTCTCTTAATTGCTTGTTGTACCTGCACGTTATCCTTCTGTGACTTGTATACAAGAAGTGCTAAATCCCATTCATGCCAATATTTATTAGTTTGTGACCTATTAATTTGTAAAACTGTTTGCTGACATCCACTGGAAGTGAAAGGTCTAAAACAGAAACAAAAATCAAACTCTCCCAATACATGTTTCAATTCTTACACATCCTTATATTCAAGTCGAAAGCATTCAGATATATGTATTGACAACAGTCTAATTTGTGGGATGCCACTTTGCAAATTCTTTTTCTGAAATGATTCATTAATGGCTATTTATGCTTAAACTAATTTTCTATTCATGCTGTTGCATTGTCTTTGATAGCATTAGCTTTAATTATCCCGCTGATTTTCAGGTGAGTCACTTAACCTCTCAGTGGATACAAAAAAATCCCATGACACTATTAGAAAAAGGACATAGGAATTTTCTCCCAGTATTCAACACAATAACACACTGCAATCCATCTTGAATTGGTAATGTTACATTTTGGCAGCTGCACGTTATCCTTCGTGAGATCAATGAAAAGGAATTTCAGATCCTGTACAGGGTACAAAGCACTGCCACTATTATAAAGCATATCCAGAGATGAATTTCAAGACAAATTGCTTAATTGGATCATTTATTTTTACTGCATTCCCTGTGTGAACATGCAATATGCAAAATACCTGTTGCAGTTCCTATTTTTCTGATACTGTACCCACTCCAGATTTATTTAACTGCTTGAATTTAGATTTCCAGCTGCTATAATAGATTTAAACTTAAGTCTCTAGATTAATAACCAGGCTTCTGGATACTAGTCTAGTAACAATGACTGAGCTGCCATATCTTGTTCTAAGGGCAAATTGCAATGGTTAATAAATGCTAGTTCCAGTCTTTCTCCACAGCTGCTGCCTGACCTCCTGAGCATTCCTATCATTTTCATTTCTATTTCACAGATTTCCAATATCGACAGATTTTTGTTTCATGTTTTGAACAGCAAAATGTGTTTTTTTTCCGCTTCTGGATGATAAAATCCACCTTTATATTGAATTGTGTCACAAAATGAGTCCACAAAGAGACAATTTTTTTAAAAAAATTATGAGCAAAGTAAAGCAAAAATTGACTCAATCTCTTGCTATGAACGTCTTCCACTAAACAGGAATAGATTGTAAGCATCAGACTAGTCATTAAAAGGCTCTTTGCATTTAAATGTAGAGTGCTCTACTCACAGAACACAACAGTTTTACCTTATTACTGGTTTCAGACAATTTACTCCAATAAAACTATGCCTCACTCAAAGGCCACAGGCAAACGGTTAGATTTCATGCCTATATGTACATACATAAATACTTATTTAAAAAGTAAAAACTTGCTTGTTTATAACAATTCTGGTGATGTTCCGATGAAGCACTTTTTAATTGTAGTTGCAGTATGCTGTAGGAAGTGTGGCAGCCTATCACATACAATGTTTCCATTTGTCCATAATGAGCAGATATCAGTTTTAGCTGAGTTGGTTGAGGCATAAATATTGGTTGAAAAACTCCCTTTTCTTTGAAAATAACACTGAGCTACCCTTGTAGTACCCTATATCGCCAAAGTGTAGTGGTCATGGAAGGAATGATTGACCAGTATAGTGGATGCGGCACCAGTTAAGCTGTTGCTGTGCCCTGGGTGGTGTTATGTTTCTTGATTTACCAAACTGTAAGATGATGAAAAGGATTCAGTCCCGTTCTCAGAGTAGGGACTGCTCTGAGAAGGAACCGCTCTCTCCGTGACTCCCTTGTCCAGCTGTCCCCCCCCACTGATAACCCCCCTGGCACTTATGTCTGCAACCGCACCAAGTGCTACATCTGTCTCTACACCTCCTCCCTCACCACTGTTCAGGGTCCCAGACAGTCCTTCCAGGTGAGGCAGCGCTTCACCTATGAGTCCGAGGGTGTCATTTATTGCATCCGGTGCTCCCGGTGCTGTCTCCTGTACATCAGTGAGACCCGACACAGATTGGGTGATCGCTTCGTTGAGCACCTTCACTCTGTCCGTCGCAACAGCCAGGACCTCCCGGTGGTCACCCACTTCAGTTCCACTTCCAATTCCCATACTGACATGTCTATCCATGGCCTCCTTTACTGCCACATTGAGGCCAGATGCATGTTGCAGGAACAGCATCTCATATTCCGCCTTGGGAGTCTCCAACTTGATGGCCTCAACATCGATTTCTCTAACTTCCAGTAATTCCATCCTCTCTTTTCATCCCCCCCCCCCCCCACTCCATTGTCTTTCCTCATTCCTATGGCTCCCTTTCCCCGCATTAATGACCTGCTCATCTCCTCTCCTCCCCTCCCCCATCCTTTATTCTATGGTCCACTGCCCTCTCCTACCGGATTCCTTCTTCTTCAGCCCTTGGCCTCTTCTACCTATCACCTCTCAGCTTCTTACATCTTCTCCCCCACCCACCTACCTTCCCCCTCTCACCTGGACTCACCTATCCCCTGCCTGCCTGTGCTCTTCCCCCTCCCCACACCTTATTCTGGCTTCTGCCCTCTTCCTTTCCAGTCCTGATGAAGGGTCTCGGCCCGAAACATCAACTGTTTATTTCCCTCCATGGATGCTGCCTGACCTGCTGAGTTCCTCCAGCACTTTTTGTGTATTGCTTCAGATTCCAGCATCTGCAGAATTTTTTGTGTCTCTGCCTCTGATCTATTGCACTTACATCTGAGTGATACCACTTTTGATCGGGATGTAACAGCCATCTCATACCGCAGAGTTTCATGGCTCTACCACACAAAATAAACCAACAATCCAGCTCCCTGGCATGCTCTACCATCCACATGTTTAGAGTTGAGGGTTTGCAGTGGTTAATGAATGGAGAAGGTTGTCAATAACCAGGGTCGGAAGGTGTGCATATCAGGGAGTGCAATAGTCTGTGCTGTTAGCTGTCAGCACAGGTAAACCTAGGGGGTTGC
This sequence comes from Pristis pectinata, assembly GCF_009764475.1. Lineage (NCBI taxonomy): Eukaryota > Metazoa > Chordata > Chondrichthyes > Rhinopristiformes > Pristidae > Pristis > Pristis pectinata. The sequence continues at coordinate 7,991,999 of NC_067429.1, forward strand.
CTCTGTAGCTTTCCATCGCGTGGGAGAGCAAATTGGGAGTTATCGTCGCGATACCTAAGAAAAACAAAGCAACATATCTTATTAACCACCGACCACTGGCTCTGACATCCACCATCATGAAGTGCTTTGAGAGGCTGGTCATGGCACGCATCAACTCCAGCCTCCTAGAAAACCTCAACCTATGCAATTCTCCTACCGCCAAAACAGGTCTACAGTGGACGCCATCTCCCTGGCCCTACACTCATCTCTGGATCATCTGGACAGTAAAGACACCTACGTTAGACTCTTGCTTATTGACTACAGCTCTGCCTTCAATACTATAATTCCAAGCAAACTGATCACCAAAGTCCGAGACCTGGGACTCAACACCTCCCTCTGCAACTGGATCCTTGACTTTCTGACTAACAGACCAAAATCAGAGAGGATAGGCAGCAATACCTCCAGCACAATTGTTCTCAACACTGGGGCCCCACAAGGCTGCATCCTCAGCCCTCTACTCTACTCCCTATACACTCATGACTGCGTGGCCAGATTCTGCTCTAACAAGTTTGCAGATGATACCACCGTTGTAGGCCATATCTCAAACAGCGATGAGTCGGAGTACAGGAAGGAAATACAGAGCTTAGTGACATGGTGTTATGACAACAACCTTTCCTTCAATGTCAGCAAAACAAAATAGCTGACCATTGACTTCATGAAAGGAGGCAGTGTACATGCACCTCTCTACATCAACGGTGCTGAGGTCGAGAGGGTTGAGAGCTTCAAGTTCTTTGGAGTGAACATCACCAATAGCCTGTCCTGGTCCAACCATGTAGAAGCCATGGCCAAGAAAGCTCACCAGCGCCTCTACTTCCTCAGGAGGCTAAGGAAATTTGGCATGTCCCCTTTGACACTCACCAACTTTTATCGATGCACCGTAGAAAATATCCTATCTGGATGTATCATGGCTTGGTATGACAACTGTTCTGCCCGGGACCACAAGAAACTGCAGAGTGTTGTGGACACAGCCCAGCACATCACAGAAACCAACTTCTCCTCCATGGACTTTGTCTATACCTCTTGCTGTCTTGGTGAAGCAGCCAGCATAATCAAAGACCCCACCCACCTGAGTCATTCTCTCTTCTCCCCTCTCCCAAAAGGCAGAAGATACAAGAGCCTGAGGGCACATAGCACCAGGCTCAAGAACAGCTTCTATCTTATTGTGATAAAACTACTGAGTGGTTCCCTTATACAATGAGATGGACTCTTGACCTCACAATCTACCTTGTTTGACCTTGCACCTTATTGTCTACCTGCAATGCACTTCCCTGTAGCTGTGACACTTTACTCTGTATTCTGGTATTGTTTTTACCGTGTACTACCTCAATGCACTGTGGAATGAATTGATCTGTATGAACAGTATGCAAGACAAGTTTTTCACTGTACCTCAGTACAAGTGACAATAATAAACCAATACCAATACCAATTATTTTGAATTCCTGAGTTTTCCTAACTTGGCAGAAATGGAAATATCTCCTGTTCAAAATGGGACAAACTGCTGGAGGAACTCAGCAACTCAGCCAGCATCTGTGCAGTGAAATGGACACTTGACGTTTTGGGTTGGAGGCTGAGGGGAGACCTGATAGAAGTTTATAAAATTATGAGCGCCAAAGATAGGGTGGATAGAATCTTTTTCCCAAGGAAGAAATGTCAAATACTAGAGGGCATAGCTTTAAGGTGAGAGGGGGAAAGTTTAAAGGAGATATGCAAGGCAAGTTTTTGTTTACACAGAGAGTGGTAGCTGCCCATTTACCCCCACAGATGCTGCCTGACCCGCTGAATTCCTCCAGCAGTTTGTTGCTGTTTGGCTCCAGATTCCAACATCTGCAGTCTCTTGTGTCTCCTCTTCAATGGGGTTCGGTGGCGACAGAAAAAATGCCCTCTTCCTATTAAGTTTGCCGATTGTCTGTTATTTTCTGACCTGTAATCGGCACAAACTGAAACGCGGTGTGGCCCGCTCCCATTCCACTCCCCTTCCAATGTGCTTTTGAAGATCCTGCACATGGTCGCTACATTCCTGCACCTCACCTCTACTCACCTTCCTCGGCGTACCTGAACATAAATCAGACAAAATGCCGTAGACTTTAAAGGGGAGTCGCTTCTGTAATTACAAACCAGGTAGAAAAGCTGCAGGGAACTGGGAATCGCCGGCGTCCTATAGGCCGTGATCACACCAAGTGTGTGGGGATATTGATGTTTCAGGAACTGAGAAGTTATGACTGGCCGGGATATGTTTGGTGACTCCGCTGCGGGTTAATAGCCAGCTCATGAACTACAGTGGAGAAGGGCCTGCAATTATTAAATCTCAGTTCTTTGCAGCCAGTGAACTCCAAACTGTTGGATTATTTGACAAATCGCAATTAATGCTAAGATTATTAATTTTAAATATTGAGAATGACATTTTTGCTAACTGAAGGAAATTAAGGGAAATGGGGAAAAGGCCGCTGTATTGCATGACTGGCCGAGATCTCAATGCGATTGAAAGATTGAACAGTTCCTGTACAGATATCCGCTTATTTTTAAAATCAGAAATAACGTGACAAATTCTGTTACTCTTAGAGTACTGTTGCAGTATCTGCTCACCACAAAGGTCAAATATTGTGGCTGGTTCATAAATCCATATAAATCAGCAAGAAACCATGCACCCCGTTTTGCCTGTTCCAACTCTCTGATAAAGCAATTTAATTAGTCTCATTTTCTTGTAGATTGTCTCTAGCCTGCGTTTGTTTTCCTTTTCTAGTGTTTACCCAGATCTCTTTCGAACTTTACTATTGAATTTGCTTCCACGCCATTCTTTCCGGCAGTGAACTCGGGATCATAGCTGCCCATGTAAAACAAAATCATCTCCTTCCCCCCTCAGGCTCTTTATCCAATACCTTAAACTTTTGTTACTGACTCTCCTACCACTACATGCATTGTACACCTATCCACTCCAACAAATTTCTTCGTTATTTTAACATCGCTAGAAAATTTTCATTTAAATCTTAACCTTGTCATTAATAGGTTTCTGCCTGCTAAACTTAACCTTGAGCAAACCAAGTTAATTCTAATAATATAGTGACTGACCGTGTTTTAGAACGGGTATGCTTGTGCATCAGTGTGTGCACGAATATGTACCAGTATATGAGAGACAATGTGCATCATTAGGTGTGTCAGTGGGTGAATAGTGTATGAAAGTAGATTTCATGTATCAACTTCATGCACTACATACCCACTGACATACCTAATGATGCAGATTGGCACTCATACCGACTACTACATATTTGTGCGCGCACTGATGCATAAGAACACTCATTCCAAAACACTGACGTTCACTATTATAATTAGAATTATGGTAAATTGTCTGATTGGTGATTAGTTCCTCACACTCACACTTCCAAAGACTGGCTGAGTGGGAGCATAATTTTAAGGTGATTGGAGGAAGGTATAAGGGGGATGTTAGGGGTAAGTTTTTTACACAAAGCGAGGTAGGTGCAGGAACGCACTGCCGGCAGAGGTTGTGGGGGCAGGTGCATGAGGGATATTTAAGAGACTCTTAGATAGACACATGAATGATAGAGAGATGGGGGGCTATGTGGGAGGGAAGGGTTAGATAGATCTTAGAGCAGGATAAAGTGTCGGCACAATATTGTGGGCCGAAGGGCCTGTACTGCGCTGTAATGTTCTAAGTTCAAAGACGGCCTGAATATATTTCCAATGTTAACATTTAATATTAATATTTGAACAATGTTAACAGTAGTATGTTATTTGCAGCCCATATCAGTAGCGATCCCATCCCAATTCATTCACCTGTGTGCACAAAGTTCCAAAAGTAATAAACAGACGATCCAACCAAAAAAGTATGACATCTAAAGTTATTACTATATTTATAGGATCTGTCCTGTGAAACATGTGATGGTAGGAACTGTTTTACAGCTTTAACGTCATCCCAATATCTCGGCAAAGATTCACAAGAATCTGACTTGCACCGAAACATGCATTAGTGAAAACGGATTGAACCAGACTTGCAGTGTATTTGATTATTGACTCTTCGGGTGGGATTATTGGCAAGATTCGTCCATAATTGTCTTTGAGAACTAAATGGTGGCCTTTTCTCTTAAACTGCCGGCAAAGCTTTGTGTGCTGGACTTCCTTGGAGGGAAGTTCAACCATGCTGATGAGGTCTCGACTCACATAGGGACAAGTAGTTATCACAGGTTACCTTCCCTGAAGGACATCAGTTCACCAGATTGGTTTCAGGCATTTGGATAGCTTCTTGATCATCCTTACCGATACCAAACCTTAATATTCCAGAGTTGCACGTGTTCAGTAAAAGAATTCTGTTTTAAAATTAGATTGTTAAATTTAGCTCACAGAAGGATAACCCAGCCTTTATGCTTTGCTGAGATTGATTCACAGAAGGGAACAATACTATCTTTAATCGAAGCTTTCAAATAAGACAGGGATAAACACCAATAATAGCGTCGGTTGTTGATGGCTAAAATAGTGATCAAATTCAACTAATAGAGACCGATAGTGACGAATATTAAAGTTTGTAATAGTAATGGACAAATGATGCCAATTGCTGAGGATGTGTTGGTTACAACTCTGAATTCAGAATGAGATTGTGAATTTACTCTGGAAGTTGTGGCTTCAGCTCTTTATTCGGAACATCTGCTCCGTTTGTTTCACGAGCAGATGGCTCCACGGACCGCAAGAGTAGGACAGCATTGTGAATGTAAAACCTCAAACGCAACTCAATCACTCAGCTGTAAAAACTGTGGATCGTGTAATATATATCAGAGCCTGCTCAATCATTTTAAGGTTTGTCTTTGATGGTTTATCTTGTACCCTGTGCCCCCTTCTCCCTTGCCGTCCTCTCTTTCTCTCTCTCTCTCTCTCTCTCTCTCTCACTCACACACACACACACACACACACACACACACACACACACACACACACACATTTCCTGCTTTTAGCTGGCTCTGCACATTTGAACTTGTATATAGGCGCGTTGAAAACGTCCGTGACATTCCCAGGGGATGGGGCGAGTTAGGTGTAGAATTTTGTAACGAACTATGCCCTGCTTTCTTCAAACCAGTTTTGCAAACCGTATCCAACTCCCATCCGGGAGAGTGAAGATCCTTCTAATTCCCTTGTAAAGCCTCTTTTGCAAGAATGTGAAAGCGATTTGCAAGATCACACAAGTACTTTACGTGGATCTAAACCAAATTAGCGCGAATGGCGAAAGCCTGAAGGCACAGAGCGAGAATGGGTCTGGGTGCATCACATAAAAAAAAATGCTGGAGGAACTCAGCAGGTCAGGCAGCATCCGTGGAGGGAAAAGAACATTCGACATTTCGGGCCGAGACCCTTCACCAGGACTGGAAAGAAAGAGGGGAGAAGCCAGAGTAAAAGGGGGGAGAGGGAAGGAGAGGGGAGTGTGTGAAGCTTTGCCAGCGAAGTCTTCCCAAGTCAATCGCTTCGGCGTTTCTCTCATGCATTGGCGTCCTTTCAGTGTCTGCACGGCGGGAATTAAACACAGGACTGTTTAAAGGGAGTCGTGGCGAGGGTTGTAGAATGCAACCTCCTGCTGGAGCCATCAGGTTGCAATTCCTCTGTCCGACCTTCATCGCTCTGTGAACCAACTTGTAATTATTTAGTATAACATCTCTTGCGATCCCTTTTCATTTCTAGTTTTCGATCTGTTCGTACAATTCTTAAATATAGAACTTAGCACAGTACAGCACAGAACAGGCCCTTCAGCCCACAATGTTGTGCTGACATAGCTAAATCCTCCTACCTACAGAATGCCCAAATCCCTCCATTTTCCTCTCATTCATCTGCCCATCCAAGCCCTTCTTAAAAGCCCCCAATGAACTTGCCTCCACCACCCTATCAGGCAACGCATTCCAGGTATCCACCACTCTCTGAGTAAAAAACGTACCCCTCACGTCTGTTCTGAACCTACCCCCTCTCACCTTAAATGCATGCCCTCTAGGATTGGATCGTTCAATAATGGGAAAAATTCTTGTTTTAAAAAATTCTCACTATCTCCCATTTGCAAACATTTACGAATTATTTTACGTCTGTCGATTTGTGCAATGATTTTATATTTCATGCTGCATTTAATCTAAATTCGTATCCGACCACGTTCACGCCACGGGCTTCGACTGAAGAAGTAAACCATCAGCAAGGAATCTGAATTATTATTGTGTTGACTAAGGTCAGAAACGCGTCTGTACTCGGCGTGTGTACTCCTGCAATCTGTCCCATCACACCAATAATCTCTCCTGCATACCCGACCTTTTTCCCGTGTACTGCACCAACGAATCTGCCCGCTTTCCCAACTATTTCCCCATACCTCGCCTTCCTCATATGCAACACTTTTCCCTGTAAACCAGCTCCCTATACCTCTCCGTGAACCCAACAATACATCCCATCTCCTCATTAAGTCCACCACGTGCCAGTGATATCATAAATTTTACATTTTAATTGGAGATAACGCTATATCAGCGAATCTTCTCTAGGTCTGGATCCGTCCTAAATGTTAAATCCGAATCGCTTCCGCCAGGATGACACAAATCTGAGAGAAACAAAGGACTGCAGATGCAGGAATCTGGAGCAACAATCTGCTGGGGGAACTCAGCGGGTCAGGCAGGACTGATGCGGGGTTTCGACAATTCATTTCCTCCCACAGATGCTGCTTGACCCGCTGAGTTCCTCCAGCAGATCGTTTGGAACTAATAGGCACTCTCTGTGATGGGAGGATTTGCAAATTGTTCGTTTCGAAGTCCCATTGTGAACGGTTGTGCTTTGCCCACACCTTGTCTATTCATTAATTCGCTTTCTCCCAACAATGTTTTTGTTGTCTAAAGCTATTACCGTTTCACTCTTCAGGGCGTTCAATTCAAGGGACGCAATTTCTCAAGTCAATAGAATCATGTAACACAATACATTCTGCATCCCATATTCTTCAACGACGAAGATTCCCACCGTACTGCAGAGTTAACTGGATGCGAAAATATTTATTGCAAACTAAGTATAAGGCAAATTAAGTCGACAAATGGATAAATTCAGCACTGGTGCGATGTGACCTTTTTTTAGACAGGTGTAGACAATTAATCTATCGATAATATTATTTCAACATATTGCTTGCTAGTGTTTTTAAAATCCCGTTGGAAATGACAATAAAAACTAAAACATACACAGCAAATACTCGGCAATAAAGTTGGACCAGTGTTGGGTAGAATGCATGATCCCTGTTCCGAATTTTAACCTGAATCTTCGCTCTCTTGTTGAACTGGTCTGCAATGCAAGCAGTCTCTCCCTTTTGACTAAGTTAACCTTTTTACTTGTGCTGTAGCGATATTATTGTTGATAGACAACTGGCGAGCACCTCTGACAACGGTTTCTCCTCCTGCCCAATGATTTCCCTGCATCAGAGTTCCAAGGGTCCCCCTTGGCTCTTCCCTTTCTCCTCACCTTCAAGTCTGCTCTCAATGACCATCCACAGTGAAGGGGTGCCCTTCCACGTATATGTTGATGACGCCCTGCTTTATTTCTCCACCACGTCCTCCGACCCTCCAACGGCCTGTTACACTGTCATGAATGTGTCAACACTCCTCCCTAATTATTACTGTGCCCCTCACCCCCACTTCACTCCCATGGCTGGTGCCCATCCATGGGACCTGTCGGACTCAATGAGGCCTCCCGATGGCAATCTGCCTGAGTCCTAATCGTTACCAGGCGTGGTTCCTTCCACCCGGCACCGCCTGTCTCTGCCATTCCTTGATTCCTTGCTGGCATTTCAGAGAATGGTTACCACGGGTGGAGGCAATTCGGCCCATGGAGTCCTTAACGGCTCTAGCTAGTCCCATCCCCCCATTCGCAACGCCCTGAAAATTATTTCCTTTCAGCTACTTATCCACTTCCCTTTTTAACCACTATCCGTCATTTCAAAGACACATATCCACATTCTTTCCCCCTTATCCACTCTCTTCCCGTGCGGTATAACTCAATGACTCTGTGACTTGAAACATTACCCGTGTTTCACTCTCCACAGGTGCTGCCTGACCAGCTGAATATTTTCAGCTTTCCTCCCCTGTTTTATGAACCCCCGTCCTGTCCCGTCCATTGACCTTCCTCGGCGTCCACTCTCCTCCGGCACACTCAATTTAAAATCCCTGTCCCATCCACGAATCTCTTGGGGTCACATCCTATGATTACCTCCACCTCGTCCTGCCCCGCGTCCTTCAGTCCCCCGTCAGTCTTATCTTCACAACATCGGAAGTAAACCTGCCACTCGTTCTTTACAATTCTTTCCCTGAATTCCTCTCCCGAATCATTAAATGAAATCATTGCTCCGGAAGAGCCCTTTCGGCCCCTCGTGACCATGTCAGCCGAAAGAAAGAACGCTATTGCAACTAATCGGAGTTCTCAGAGTGTAACCTTGCATCGTCAAGTGGTCGTCTAAGTAGTTATAGAGTGATATCTCACGGAAACAGGCCCTTCGGCCCATCAACTTCATGCAGACAACTGAACGTCCATTTACACCAGAGACACAAGAGATTCTGCAGATGCTGAAATCTGGAGCAACACACACAAAGTGCTTACCTCTCACCGACACACTAAGGGTAACTTACAGCGGACAGTTAACCTAAGAGCCCGGGTGTGGGAGGAAACCCACGCGGCCATAGGGAGAATGGGCAGACTCCACTCAGACAGCACCGGAGGCCAAGGTTGAACCCGGGTCACCGGAGCTGTGAGGTGGCGGCTCTACCAGCTCTGCCCGTAGTTTCTAAACCAGATGAGGGTTTCTCCCTCAACTCCCACGTCCTACCCGTCGCTAATTTCATGGCTTTGGCCAATTTTGGATCAGTGTCCCGCCTATCCTTTCCCTGGTTTTTCTCTGCAAATTGTTACAAATGGTTTCAACACTCAGAGCGATGAATGAATACACCTTGTACATGGGTGCTTAACAATACTATACAGCGGCGATATGGACGCCTCTTTATTGTAATTGGATCAGAAACAACAATCTCCAAAAGGCAGCCATGTAATTGACTGAGATGAATGGTACCGAGAGACCTTGGATGCACCTTGATCACCGTTGACCGCGAATCCATCACTCCTTTGGCGCGATGTGACAAGTTCAAAGGATACAAGAGCCAACACGTCGAGTTAAGAAAAATCGGGTCAGTTCCAGTTCATTCCCGGTTCGTTCTGTGCAAGTCGACAAGCCATTTCGATGCCGAGGGTTTAAAAGTTCACCAGAAACCCTTGTGCACAGCTTCAAGTTGTAGATATTTTCGTGTAATATGTTCAGACATTGAATGAATTACAAACGTTACCTTTAGTTCGGTCCTGAAACCATTTCTCCTAATTAACCTTCTATAAAAAAAGTTAACGAAATCTCGTTTGTAGTCTGAATTTCTGTCCCTAAATTCACGGCAGTATTCCGCTGGGGTCCGGAGAATCATCCCCTTCTGACCACCCCACTCAGTCCGTCTCCGGTGTGTTGGGACAGTTCAGGAAGATGCCGTGTACCGATCCACGCGCATTCAAATCTCTGCTCAAATTTCACGCATCCTCGCCCTGGTTTAGCGGATCGTGGAATGTACTCGATGCTATAAACAAATCATTATACCGAGGTGATGCCCGTGGGGGTCCCTCAAATTGATGCAAGGTCCTTGGTTGTTAAGTGAATAACTTTGAACAGCATCTGTTGATGTTATTTGTGAAAAGAAAGGCCAGCAAAAGCTTTGAATTGACATCAGATCCGTCAGCAGTGTATAAGATTGCTAAAGACAGATGCAGTGTACAGAACACAAGGGAAATCCAAAATTGATGGATACGGAATCCAAACTGAGAAAATACAGAATCCGAATTGATGGATTCGTGGAGACGCGGGAATTGCGGATGTTGGACTCTGGAGCAACAAACAAGGAGCTGGAGGGACTCAGCGGGTCAGGCAGCATCTGTGGAGGGAGATGGACAGTCCACATTTCGGGTAACACTGGCTTATTATCGTCATATGTATAGTGGAATTAGAATTGGTTTATTATTGTCACATGTACCGAGGTACAGTGAAAAACTTGTCTTGCATACCGTTCATACAGATCAATTCATTACACAGTGCATTGATGTGCAACAGATATAGAGTCCACAGTGAAAAGCTTTTATTTGCGTGCCATGCAGGCAGATCATTCCATACATCGAGGTAGTAAAAGAAAAACAGAATACAGAATATAGTGTTACAGTCACAGAGAAAGTGCAGTGCAGGTAAATAAATACACAGCAAGGGCCAGGTAGATTAGGAGATCAAGAATTCATCTTTAGCTAAACCTTTCATCTGGACTGGATTAATAAAATGTTCTATTAAGGGGCTGGCTTTCGCGGTTCTATGGTTGTATTAAAATGAACGTTGTACACACGTCCACCTCCCGGTTGACAGAAGCGTCAGGAGTGTCAGTTGGAGATTTCGTTTGGCTGCGGTTTCTTGTTTCTCCGAGGTTGCACTTTGGTGTTGAGTCATTGATTGGGAGGGGCCAGCGCCCGATGCTCAGTAAAAAGAGCAACTCGTCAAACACAGCCAGTGCAGAAGGAAGAGGGAAAGGTGCGGGGGGCAGTTCGGAACTGCCTGTGTCCAGTGCGCCCACGGTCACCGGTAACCCGCCGCTTCTCCGGCCCCAGGGTAAATACGATCCATGAACTAACCCCTTGTGGAAATCGGCGTCTCTGAAAAGCCCCGTCGCCTCGGGAGAAGGGTTTGCTCCTGTTAGCTCAACACTCCGCGCGGCTGTCGGACATCAACCCTCTGTGCGTTCACGGAGAGAGGGTAATCGGAAATTTACTTCGCCGGCGACAGAGCAGGTAGGTGAGAACTTTGCACAGTGCTCCCGGCCGGGACTGGGACTTCTGTCGTCGGCGAGAACACAGTGAATCCCGCGCCTCTTCCCCAGGGCAAGGACGGGCGCTGGGATACGATAACATCCCCACCCGGACCCTTCCCAAGTAGCCCATTCCTCTGGCCAGTGGGACCCGGGAGGAGATGGTTTAAAGAGAGAAATGTTTCTTTGTTGCTGTAGTCAATATCCACGCCCTCGCGTTCCAATAGCGCCACAGTCAGTGCAGGGAACCTGGTTGATTTCTACCTCATATCTCGCGGACAGGGTTTGATACACAATTACTTTAACCTAAAACAAAATGAAAGCTTTGCATTTCTGTAGCCTCTTTCACTGCCTCGGGGGAACAACGCAATGCGCTGGCCATTCACAGAAGCACGGTGTTGGAAGTCGAGAGTCCATACCGACCGAGGTGTTTACCCGAGCTAGTCCCATTTGCCTGGGTTTACCCCATATCCCTCTGAACCTTTCCTATCCATGTAGCTGTTGAAATGTTAAATGTCGTTATTGTAACCACCTCTGCAGCTTCCTCCGGCAGCTTGTTCCCTAAACCGACCACCTCTGTGAAAAACTTGCCCCTCAGGTCCCTTTGAATTTCCCCCCCCCCCCCCCCCCCGCACTTTAAACCAATGCCGTCCAGTTTTGGACTCCCCTACCCTGGGGCCATTCACCTTATCTATGCCTTTCATTATTTTATAAAGCCAGGATCGTTGCTGATGTAACGCCGTAAACAATTGAACCTAAAACAGGAAATGGACAGGTCAGGAGATGAAGCGTTAACAGGCCGTTTCAGATGTTGACCTTTTATCTGAACTTTTGGAAACGTAGTGAGATCTGCCAACTCATTATGCAACCCAGGGCTAATTTGGGTTTGTCGCTGGAGCAGCAAAGGGCTGCGAATATAACATGGATCGTGTCTGTGTGCGTGATTCAATCAAGCCTTTCCTCTGTCAGTATGATGCCCTAGTTTATTGACACGCGAATATTATCTGGTAATTCACTAATCACAACATTTTATTTTATTGTTGGAGACACAAGAGGATCTGAAGCAAAAAGCAAACTGCAGGAGGAACTCTGCGGGTCAGGCAGCATCTGTGGAGGGAAATGGACAGTCAAAATGAGTTTCGACCCGAACTGTCGACTGTACGCTGCCTGACCCGCTGGGTTCCTCCAGCAGTTTTTTTTAAATATATTTTTATATAGTTCTTGGGAAAACTTGGACAGTAAGATTTTCAAAATATTTATCTCCGCTAACTTAAACACATGCGGAAATAAAAACAGGTGGTATTAGAGTATAGGTTTCAGTCATACGTATTCATGATATAAATTAATACCGATTTCCAGACAGGGCGGTTTCCTGAACCAGAGTAAAAATCCGCATTTAAGTTACCGAAAAAAGGACAAAATTGTTTTGTGAGGGTTTTTATTGTTACTCGGAATTCTATCGGGCTATGGGACACCCGCGGTCTTGAAACTAACAGGAAATAACGATGAGGCAACGCTTAGCTTGGGTTTTACAACTCATCAGTTTGTAAATCTCGGCTGCTAAATACCAGCCACTGTGTATATGTGTATAGTATACTCGTTTTTCTTTTGTGCAATGTAGGATTAGAGAAAGAATAAAACGATTGGTTGATAATCTGGAATTGCCCCTCAATGCGATTAATAGAGAAAATGTACCTTGGTTGAATTTTGAAATGTGTATTAAGTTTTAAGTTATCGCCGCGGGCGAAGACTTGTAAAAAATTCTGTCACCGTTGGTCAATCGGCTGAGTTCTCATCTCTCGGACCCTTGTGAGACGAATCGTGTACTTCTTATATAATGATCCTAATTGAAATCTTCGATATTGTGACAAATTAAACTAATAAGGTTTTGAATGAACCTTGGACTCTGTTTTGCCCTTCACAGCGAAGGCTCAGAGTGGTTCGGGAAGCTGAAACACAAACGGGTCAAACGTATGGCCATAAATTAATACCTACGATCAGACGCAATGTCTGGTATTTTTGCGTTATGGTTAAATTCTACTTTTCTTGAGACAAACAACCTATAATCAATCGTCCTCTTCACCCGTCGAAATGTGTCTCAAAGAGTTTGGACTAGAAAATCATTAGTTACATTTGAAGTGAGGAGGTGAATAAGGAAGATTAGTCATAAATTCTATTTTTCTCTTTAAGATATTTCATTATCAATATTTTTTGTTTCTTTCTAGCCGCGTTTAAAGTAAAATAAATTCAAATATTAACAGTTAGAATCTTGTGTGGGGAAAAATACACAAAAAACTTCCTAAATATAAATCTCGCCCCTACTGGCCTGCGGTGCAAAGTTAAGTGCAAAGGCTAGTAATCAAGTTTTGTAGATTTTCAATGGGCAAGATACGAAAACTGAGACACAAGAGATTCTGCAGATTCAGGAATCTGGAGCAACACACACAAAGTGCTGGAGGAACTCAGCAGGTCAGGCAGCATCTATGGAGGGAAACGAACAGTCGACGTTTTGGGCCGAGACCCTTCATCTGAACTGGAAAGGAAGAGGGCAGAAGCCAGAAGCGTCCGCTGTTCATTTCCCTCCATAGATGCTGCCTGACCTGCTGAGATATGAAAATTAATTTTCAGATTGCCAGCACATAACAATGAAGCGCTGCATTCTGTTCGTATTTCTCAAGATAAAATAGCAATAAAATGTCAAAGGTACATTGATAGGATAGAATATTGGGGACGAGTTGATGGAAATTAATTTGTTTCTGGCCATTTGAAGTAGTTTTCTTGTAACGCCTGGTTATCGTTGGCAACCAATCAAACAATTCTGTAACTTTCGTTGAAAGAAACTGGCGTCTGTAAAATTAATGCCATCCTTCAGAGTCACCACATGGTGAAAACACGTTAGTTGTATCCCACACCGATCAACATGCAATCATCTCACATCCCTAGTAAACGGCTTTGACGAAATTCTGCATCATTAGTAAACAGCTAAAAGATTAAAAAGATCCATCTGTAACCTGGCTACTCGTTCACAATGGCGTGAACTGGAGGAAAGATACGTACGGCTCTTCCTTCCGATATCTCATGCAGTTTATATTCTCGTTTTGTGCGCAAAGATCTGGGATAAAGTTGCATAAGAGCTATATTGCAGCTTAATGAAACTCTGGTTAGGTAGCATCTGGAGTGTTACATTCAATTCTGGTCGCCCCATTATGTGGAGGCTTTGGAGAGTGTGCAGAAGAGGTTTACTAGGATGCTGCCTTGATTAGAGGGCATGTGCTATAAGGAGAGGTTGGACAAACTAGGGTTGTTTTCTCTGGAGCGGCGGAGGCTGAGGGGACACCTGACAGAAGTCTATAAGATTATGAGGGTATACAGCCGGTAACTTTTTTCCCAGGGTCGAAGTGTCCGATACTAGAGGGCATGCATTTAAGGTGAGAGGGGGTAATCTGAAAGGAGATGTGCGGGGCATTTATTTACACAGAGAGTGGTGGGTGCCTGCGGTGGTGGCGGAAGCAAACACCATAGAGGCGTTTAAGAGGCTCTTAGACAGGCACATGAATGTGCAGAGAGTGGAGGGATATGGACCTTGTGTAGGCAGAAGGGATTAGTTTAGATAGGTGTTTAATTACTAGTTGAATTAGTTCGGCGCAAAATCGTGGGCCGAAGGGCCTGTTCCTGTGCTGTACTGTCCTAAGAGTCATTGATAGGGAATCAGACCTTTCACGCGGAACATCACCCCAATTCTATTCACCCTTCCTAACAATCCCATAAAACTCTCCTCAGATTGACTACGAACTCGGGGCAATTTACAACCATCAAACCGCACGTTTTTGTGGTGTGGGAGGGAGCCGGAGCGCCCCGAGGGGACCTGCACTGACACAGGGAGAACGTGAACAGACAGCACCCAAGGTCAGGATTGAACCCGGGTCTACTGGAGCTACAGAGGCAGCGGCTCTACTCGTTACCCAACCTGATGCCCAATCCCAGTTTCCCCCTAAAATAGATTTTTGCTGATGAACGGTCGTGAAGGATTTAGACCGCTGGAACGACTGCGCATAAAACGAATGGTACCTGGATATCTCTTCCTTCAGTAACAGAGTCTCTGCAAAGCTGGGCACCATGCACATTGATGTTGTGGCAGTTCTGTGATGCCCGGAGGGAGGCTGCAAACCTTGAAGAAGTAGCCAAGGCTAAGGAATTTTTCCTCATCTTTGGGAATGATCGGGATGCAGCGGGAGTCGGTGCGGCGAGAGCTGGCGGCGGTGGGACGGGGTGAGCGGGGTTAAACTGGGGTAGGTGCAGAAGGTCACCATTCAGATGAACCGACGCCTTCGCGGTCTTGGCCAAGTGGACAGAAACTAGGAAGTGTTCAGGAGAGATTAGAAGCTGGAGGTCAGACACTGGAAGTATTTTGGATGTCCCGCTTCTTATTCAGATGTGCGTGTGACGAATCAGCTTTAACAAAGGTTGATTTTGCTGATCGCCATGAGGAAGAATTGAATCATAAAACTTGATCCTGAGACCCTGTTGTCGAGGGCGATGTGCCGATCATTCTCCTTAAACCTGATGTGAGCTCTAGTGTCATGAAGTTCACACGTTCTCCCTGTGGCTGTGTGGGTTTCCCCGGCTGCTCCAGTCTTCCTCTCACACCCCAAGGGCGTGCGGGTTGGTGAGGTCATTGACCGCTGTGAAAATGCAGGGTGTGGGTAGGATCTTGCAGGAGTTTGTGGGAATGGGGGACGATAGACCAGTGGAGGAAAGGGGTGGTTCTATGAGGTGACATGGATGTAATACACTGACAAGCCCCCCTTTTATGTTGTCAGGGGATATAAAAAAAAGAGATGGTCAGCTCCAAGAAAGACTAAACTCCAGGAAATAGCAAAAGAGTCTGGAATACGCTACACAATTTAGTTCCTGCTTGGTAGCCTAGAACACAGAGACTGAATTGAGATTGATGGGGTGATTTATGTTTACGATTTTTTTTGAAATAAGCTGTACAATTACTACCAACTAAAAACCAAAACTCCACAGAAGCTGGAAATCTGACATAAAAGTCTGTTCCTCTTTCCGCAGATGCTGCCTGACCTGCTGAATGTTTCCAGCATGTTGTGTTTTTACTTCTGTCTAACTACTAACAATTATTTCCCTCCTATTTGCCTCTTTCCTCTAATTTCATGGATTCATTCTTTCTTTATTCTTTATTTCTTTATTTGTCATTGTACTGTTGCAACAACAACACAACGAGATTACGATGGCACTCCCTTGCCTAATAAAAACCAAAACAGTAAATTGATAAGAGCAATTATAACTATAAAATAAAATAAACATACTTACACAAATATAAAGTATAAAAAATATAAAAAGGCAGCGTGCAAATGAACCATGAGAATAATATTAATGATAATCAGCAGCATATTAATATCAATATATTAAATAACACCATGATGAGTCCAGCCAGTAAAGGGGGGGAAGACATAGTATGTGTAATATGTACGTATAAGAGGTGTCAGTCCATGTTCAACAATTTAACAGCTTTGGGAAAAAAGCTGTGTTTCAGTCTTGTAGTGTGTGCATGTATTGTCCTGTATCACCTACCAGAGGGGAGTAGTTTAAAAAGGTAGTGAGCAGGGTGAGCTGGTTCTCGAATGATGTTTAAAGCCCTGCTGTGACATCGAGCCTTTTCTACTAGTGAATGGATACCCCTTGTTATGTCAGTCAGTGGGGTGGGGGAGTGAAACATGAGCTAAACTTAGGTCGAGCAGTTTGCGGAGAAGCCTAGATTTAAGGACTTGCTTTTTTTCAAATTAATCTTGACTTAACACAACTCCTGAATAGTTTGCTGGGAAATCCAAGATTCCTTCAAGTCAGATGTTGAATCAGGTGACTTTAATTCGTAGGATCAGGTAGACGTTGATATGGTTATGCAGTGGTTTTGTAACTTGAGTGGACAATCCAGATGTTTGGACTAGTAACCCAAGACCATAAATTCAAATGCCAGCAGAAAAACTGGAAATAAATCTGAAATAAAAAGCTAGCACCAACAATAGTGACCATGAATGGTAGTGTGGGGCATGCACAGTAGTGTAGCAGTTAGCGTAACGCTATTACAGTGCCGGCGACCCAGGTTCAATTCCTGCCGCTGTCTGTAAGGAGTTTGTACGTTCTCCCCATGTCTGTGTTGGTTTCCTCCGGGTTCTCCAGTTTCCTCCCACATTCCAAAGACCTACGAGTTAGGAAGTTGTGGGCATGTGTGTTGGCACCAGAAGTGTGGAACTCAGCGAGTCAGGCAGCATCTATGGAGGGAAATGGACAGTTGATGTTTTGGTTGAGACCCTTCATCAAGACTGGAAAGAAAGAGGGGAGGTAGCCAGTCCTTCACATGTGCGTCCATCTTGTTACACGTGCCCCTACACCTCTTCCCTCACCACCACTCAGGGCCCTAAACAATCCTTCGAGGTGAGGCAGTACTTCACATGTGAATCCATCTTCCCCACCATTTTTATATTGGCTACCTCCCCTCTTTCTTTCCAGTCTTGATAAAGGGTCTCAACTGAAATGTCAACTGTCCATTTCCCTCCATAAGTGCTGCCTGACCCACTAAGTTCCTCCAGCTCCTTTGTGTGTTGCTCCAGGTTTCCAGCATCTGCAGTCTCTTGTGTCTCCACTATATTCTGCATTCTGTTCTTCTTTTTATTACCTCAGTGTAGTTATGTATGGGATGGCACACAAACAAAAGATTTTCACTGTATCTCAGTACATGTGACAATAATAAAGCAATACCAATACCAAAAGGTGCACCATTTATCAGTTACCATCCTTATCCTGTCTAATAGTAACCTCTGGCCCATTGCTAAGTGGTTGATTTTCAAATGCCCTGTGAAGTGGCCCAGCAAGCCATTTCAAGGGTATTTAGAAATGGACAATGAATATTGCTTTGTCAAAAACTCTGACATCTAGTGAAAGAATTAAACATAGCTCTGATTTTAATTTCATTTTTTACTTGGTCTGGATTGTTAGCAATCATTGCTTTCCCCTGGGTGTTCTAGTTTCTTCCCACATCCCAAAGAAATGTTGACTGGTAGGCTAATTGCCCCTAGCGTAGGAAAGCGGTAGAATCTGGGGTGAGTTGATGAGGATTTGAGGCAAATAAAATAGGATTAGTGTAGGATTACTGACGGTGAGTGCTTGATGGTTGCACTGACTGGTTGCATCACGGTCCGGTACGGCAATTCAAATGTGCAGGAAAATAAGAAGCTGCAGAGAGTAGTGGACTCAGCCCAATACATCACGGGCACATCCCTTCCCACCATCGGGAGTATCTACATGAGGTACTGCCTCAATAAGGCAACATCTATCATCAAAGACACCCACCACCTGGGCCACACCATCTTCTCATTGCTACCATCGGGCAGGAGGTACAAGAGCTTGAAGTCCCACACCACCAGGTTCAAGAACAGCTGCTTCCCTTCAGCATCTTGGTTCTTGAACCACCCAGCACAACCCTAGTCACCACCTCAGTATAGCAACACTACGACCACTTTGACTACTTTGCACTACAATGGACTTTTTTTTTGTTCTAACTGTGCTCTTTCTTGTATAGTTTTGTATAATTTGTATTGTTAATTTGTTTTTCTTGTGAATGTTCTGTATTTCTTGCCAAGTGCCTGTGATGCTGCTGCAAGTAAGTTTTTCATTGCACCTGTGCATACATAAGACACGATGTTATTTATTAGTCACATGTCCATCGAAACACACAGTGAAATGCATCTTTTTGCATTACTGAGAATGTGCTGGGGGCAGACTGCAAATGTCACCACTCTTCCAGTGCCAACATAGCATGCCCACAGCTCCTAACCCGTACGTCTTTGGAATGTGAGGAAACCGGAGCATCTGGAGGAAACCCACGCAGACACGGGGAGAACGTACAAACTCCTTACAGACAACGGCGGGAATTGAACCTGGGTCGCTGGTGCTGTTATGCTAACCGCTACACCACCGTGCCATACCGTACATGTACTTGTGCATATGACAATAAACTTGACTTTGACTTTTCGACTTTGACTCAGTGGGCAAAGGACCTGTTTCCATGCAGTTTGATTCCATGACTCTATGACCCTCTACATGTTTAACACAAATCCTTCTAAAGTTCCTTCAACACTATGGTGATGTATCTTATTTATCTTGTCAGTGACATGCAGCTGCAAAGAGTTGCAAAAGAGCCACATTCTTTCTGTGACAAGTCTGCAATTTCATTGATTAACTGGTGTGCTATTATAAATTTAACAAATTTAATGACAAGCTTGCCTTGTTTTCTTCCTCTCCGGCTCATAAAGAATCATCCTTTACCCCCGGTTAACATCTCCTTTCTTTTGCAGTCGGCTTCGGCTCCGGGTGGAGATCACCTCGGCAATGCAAACTGCCACATGGAGTAGCATCGGGGAACAACCGGCCTCGCCTCTAACTTCCGGCTTCAACTCTTGGAAATCAGCGGCCCTTCCCAAGAATTTGGGTATAGCCACATCTGGAAGCAGTGCATTCAGCCCCTCAAACACAGCTCCCAACTTTTCCTTTAATAACAAGTATGCCTTGCTCAATGGCCCAAGCTTAAAGACTCAGGATTGTGGTCAGTTCAAACCCAACCTCCAGTCAACGGTTGAATACTTTTCCAACCCCTTGCACCCACGTGTTGACATGGCTCACTATCACGACTCCTGGTTTAGACCCTCTCATCAAAGTGGTCCTGCTGAAGACGGGGGTCTCTCAGCCACTTGGTGGGACTTACATCCTGGATCGAGCTGGATGGACCTGCAGAATGCACCGGCTGGTCTTCAAAGCTCGGCCCATCCAGGCGGTTTGCAGCCCCCTCTGGGCAACTATGGGTCTGAGCACCAGATCTGTGGCCCTCCAACTCACCTCTTGCAGCCCAACCAAGTTATGATCAACCAAGATGGATATAAGCAAGCCGAGCCCGTCCAGGAGCCCCTGGTCTTGAACCAGACACTGGATGGAGCCTCTCGACCAAAGAGCGCCAGAAGGTCATTGTCTCGAAGCTCGGGTCAGGGGAACTGCCGTTGTCCCAACTGCCTAGAGGCTGAGAGACTAGGGACATCAGCGGACGGCAGCAACAAGAAGAAAGTCCTGCACAATTGCCACATCCCTGGTTGCGGGAAGGCATATGTAAAGACCTCTCACCTCAAGGCCCACCTAAGGTGGCACAGCGGAGACCGGCCTTTTGTCTGCAACTGGCTCTTCTGCGGCAAACGTTTCACCCGCTCCGACGAGCTCCAGCGTCACCTGCAGACCCACACGGGCTCCAAGAGGTTCCTCTGCCCCATCTGTAACCGGGTCTTCATGAGGACCGACCACCTCACCAAGCACATGAAGACACACGGAGAGGCCAGCCAGGCAGGCACCAAAGAGACGGCCAGAGAGGGCAGCAAGTGTATCTCGCTACCTGGGCCGCCCCAGTCCCCGGGAAGCATGCAGAGAGATTGTGAGGGGAAGGGAGTCAGCGATGGACTCTCAGTTGCTGATAGGCAGCAAAACTGAGACCTTGCAAGTGTGCTTTCATTGTAAAGTGTATGTATTGTTAGTATGTGAAATAGTTGCACTTGCTAAGCGCTGTATATTATTGTATAGTCTCTGAAGGAAATTCAGCATTCCCAGAAAAGGTTACACTTCTCCAATGGTTTTTGAGTTATTAAATGAGCACTAAAAGATGTGGTGAAAATCTATTTTACTTTACTTACAGAACTGACAACCAGAGAAAAGTTTTGGCATGGAAGGAGGCCAAGCAGTCCATCATGCCTGTGCAATCCAGTTGGTCCTGCTCCCCTGACCCTCTTCAAAGCCTCTCCTTCCCCTTTCAAGTACTTATTCCAGTTCCTTTTTGAGCACCACAATTGAATCTGTCCTCACAGTGCATTTCAGATTTTACCTCTTGTTGCCCAAAAAATTGTTCCTTCTCATGTCACCTTTGTTTTTATTTTGCCAGATATCCTAAGTCTGTGCTTCTTGACCCTTCTGTCAATGGGAACACTTTGTCTTTAGCTGCTCTGACTAGATCCTTTGTTATTTAAATACCTCCATCAGATCCTCTCAACTGTTCGAAGGAGAACAACCCTAACTTCTCCAGATTGAGTAGTCCTCATTTCTGGAATCATTCTAGTAAATCTCTTCTGCACCTTCCCTAAGTCTTTTACAAATTTCCTTAAACATAGTGCCTAGACCTGGATACAATATTCCAGATGTGGGAATATCAGTATTTTATAGCGTCTCATCATGACTAGTTTGCTCTTGTTACTGTATGTCACTGTTAGGATTTTGTATGATTTTACTCAACATAGAGCACCAGGTTGCTCTGTTCCTTCTAGAACTGTGCACTCTCATTTAATGCTGCCCCTCTTTCGGCGGAGATACAATACCACATTTTTCTGTGATAAATTCCAGCTGCCCGTTCAGCCAAGCTGCCCACATGCTTTTGGTCTGTTACTGAACAGGCATTTCACCATACTTCCAACTTTTGTGTCATCTGCAAATTTGGAAATTGTGCCCGATACCTCCATGTCCAACTCATTACGTTGTTGGAAGTGTATAAAATTATGAAGGGCATAGATAGGGTGGACAAGCAACATCTTTTTCCCATTATTGAGCAATCCAATACCAGAGGGCATGCATTTAAGGTGAGAGGGGGTAGGTTCAGAACAGATGTGAGGGGTACGTTTTTTACTGAGGGAGTGGTAGATGCCTGGAACACGTTGCTTGATAGGGTGGTGGAGGCAAACTCATTGGGGGCTTTCAAGAAGGGCTTGGATGGGCCCATGAATGAGAGATATGGGCACTCTGTAGGCAGGAGGGAATAGCTATGTCGGCACAACATTGTGAGCCGAAGGGCCTGTTCTGTGCTGTATTGTTCTATGTTCTATTAATAGAAATTAAAAAATCTGTTCTCTTATTACCAGTCCCCAAGGAACTCCACTGTATACTTCACTGATCAAAAAACAATTGTCCACGACTACTCTCTTTTACCTGTAACTTAGACAACTTTCTATCCATGCTATTACTGCTCGTTATTCCATGGCCCTTAGTCTTGATGACAAGCCTATGACCTGGTACTTTATCAATTGTCCTTTAAAACTCCATATACACCACATCAGCTCCATTTCCCTTACTGAAGCTGTCTGTTATCTCATCAAAATATCATCAAGTTAGTGCAACTTGATTTGCCTTTAATAAATCTGTGCTGCCTTTCTCCATTCCAAGTAACTGCTGAATCCGTCCCTGATTATTGCTGCTAAAAGTGTTCTGACTGGACAATAGTTGCTAAGCATGCCCTTACATCTGTTTTTGTATAATTCTCCAGTCCTCAGGTACCAGTTCCACACCTACATATACTTGGAACATTATGGCCAATGGTTTCATAACTTTGTCACTTACTTCTCTCAGCAACCTTGGATGCATCCTATTTAGACCAGGTGATTTATCTACTTTAAGTATAATTAGCTGTTCTAGTACTTCTATTTTTAAAATTTATCCAGTATTACAACTACATCTTTCTTTGCCGAAAGTCCAGCATCATCCCCTTCCTTTGTGCCTCCGCTGTGGCCCGTCCCCTATGAGTAAGTCTTGTTTTTGGTCCCTGATTGATACTACCTGTCAGCTCACTACCTGTTTACTGCATGTTTTCTCATTCTCTCTTTGCCCTTCATTTACTTTTCTCACTAACTTTCCATAATCGGTGTGCTTGTGCTCTAGTTTTGTAGATCTTGAGATGGTGATGAAGCCAATGTGGGACTCTTCCACCAATGGGGCAGGTGGGAGGTGATGGGGTGGGTGGGTGGATAGTTTGTGAGGTGGTCTTCTGTATCTTACAATGTGCTCCCAAAGTAGGGGCATGAGGTTTTCGATAACATCATAATGCTCCTTCTTCACTTTGAGCAGCTGTGGTCAGGAGATTCCAAGGAATCAATGGGAATGGTGCAATTCTTCAAGAAGGCTTTGAATACATCCTTGAATTTTTTTCCTCTGCTCACCTGGTAGTCTTTTCCCATGACAGACTCCATTTGAATAAACCTTGACACACAATATGATTGTGTCTCTTCAGAGCCCTGTGGTGTCTTTCCCCGTTTCAAACATATTCCAATATTGTCCTAAGAAACATTATAGTTTCTGCCCCAATCATTCCCTGAGACAACCTATTACATGACCAAACATCCCTGTGTAAAAAGAACCTGCTATCAGGTTCTCTAATTCACTTGTTGCTCCAGGTTCCAGCATCTGCAGTCTTCTGTGTCTCTTGTTCACTGAGTGACTGCTTTGACTTATGACTACCCATTAATGACTCCCAATTACCCTTCCTATCCACTACAAAGGGTTGTCCTTATAAAGAAAAAAAATACAGTATTAAATCTCCTTAAGCTTCTTTGCCCCAATGAAAATCATTCCAATATCTTAACTTTCTCTTCATTAGTTTCTATCCCTGGGATCCACTAAAAAGTCTACTCTTTTAATTAATTTAATGTCCCCTGTTGGGAAAAGAGTTGGCCAAAGACTTTTTATTTCATGAAACAGGTTTCCTTCTTCATGCCCTTGTGAGGATGTTTTCTCTCAAACCTCAAAATGCCAACCTGAACAAAGATTCGCAGAGATTGGAGATTAAGCGTGATCATGAGAACAGGATTTATTTACAAAAGTAAGCTAACTTCTACAGGACAATAGTCTCTGTGAACAAACTGCATGAGAGACTGGGACATGCTGCAATGGAGGAGTTGTCATACCTGTGCTGCAGCATGCCTTTGTACCCTAGAAAATACATAGTTCACAGAAACTGCTATGGACAATTGCCATAGCTGCTGCGGCATCCTCTTTGTAAATTAGCAAATGTACAGTTCTTTGTTTTATTGAATTTTAATAATTTCTGCACTTCAAAAACAGTGCACGCAGTGCAACTTTTCAAGAGGTTTTGTTTTGTTTAGGTGCTATAAAAGTGCAAATAATTTTATCAAAATGTTCTAGCCCTCTTAAGGAGCTTTATGTGTGTTTTGAATTGAGGAAATATTCATGTCATAATCAATACAACATTCGCAAGGATTGGTATTCAGCCTGGAGGTATTGCAAAGAGATTGATCAAACATCTTGAATATTTCCAAAGGGGAGTTTTTTTACACTGCTGAAATTTATTTTATACATATGAAAGAAAATTGATTCATTTATCATTCCAGGCAGTGGTTGGATGGCAATAAGTAAAACACCAGTGACTTTAGTTGTAACGTAGTGTGCCTATAATCACCTAGCATGCAAGCTGCAAAGTATACTACAGTAGTCCCAATAGCTTTTTTTATAGTCAGCATCATGTGTACAGTGTGTCGACGTGTCAAGGCATTAATAGGTGAGAAAGTGTTTGCTTGTTGTCTTTTGACACACCAGAGGGTGATGTGGCATAGAAGCAAGGTGACTTTGAAACAAGGCCAATCTTAGACAAACATTTTTTTTTGTTAAAAGAAATCATTACTTCTCGTAGGTTATGGTTATCAGTAGTTTTGTCAGATAATTTTTAAACTGCATTCTTACATGCATTTTCAGATGTTGTCTATTCTTCTGTTTTATTCTGTGGACATTAATGTAACTTTAATAGTTTGCTTCCCATGGAAATAGCTCCCATGGGAATGAAATAACAAAACTTGCCCTCCAGAAAATGTGAACTGTCGCACAAAGTGTTTGATTGATGCTAGGAAGTAATCAATATCCATTCAGAGGTATTGGATTTCTGGGATAGACACTGAAATATTTAATAAAAGATATATTTACATTAAAAATAATGGATATTTATCTTTTTGATGTAATGCTTAGAATAAATAGACTATTACACTTGTCTTATCATTTCTTGGATTCCTTCACTTGAGAGAGCTCACTCACTTGTGGTAGTGATTGCTGAGAGATATCGGTTGTTGCCAGCTGTGAGGTAATCTGATGGTGAACTTGTTACAACTGCAATGGCAAATGAACAATATTGACCAGTAATCATATAGGGAGAAGGTAGGCCACTCCTCCAACTACTGGCCATGGTTCTAGTAGCCACCTCACAGCTTTAGACAGTCGGCCCCTTAAAAGCCCTCTTGTTGATGACACTGACTTGTTTTCCTTCTTCCAGCAACCCAAACTTAAACCTTGGACTCCTCAGTCATACCCATGGTCCTGAAGGTCTGGCCTGTCAGTGCCTGGGTCAGATGCTTGTGTCTCTTGCAGTATTTCTTAATTTTTAAAAATAATCACTCCTGGGATGTGAGCTTACTGGCAAGGCCAACATTTATGAGTGTTCCCTGATCGGTCTTGGTGGTGAAGATAGTACCTGAGAAATGATAGGTAGAGATTTCCTGCTAACCTACATTACCCTAATTGGTAAACTAAATTGGTTTATTATTGTCACATGTATCGAGGTACAGTGAAAAACTTGTTTTACTTGCCGTCCATACAGATCATTTCATTACATCAGTGCATTGAGATAGTACAAGGGAAAACAATAACAGAATGCAGAATTAAGTGTAACAGCTACAGAGAAAGTGCAGTGCAGGTAGATAATAAGGTGCAAGGCCATAACGAGTTAGATTGTGAGGTCAAGTGTCCACTACTATAGTCTACTATGAGATGTTGAAAAAAACCCAGAAATATTTAAAAAAACAGAAATTAAAAAAAAAATCTGGAATACAGACAGGTTCATTAGTTTCTGTAAAGAGAAGCAAAAGTTAACATTGAAATCTTCATTCTCATCCAGATTTGAAACAGTTGCCTGCCTTTCTCTTTATGGAAGTGGTGGAGCTGTGGTGTATTCCAGCGCTTTTTGTCAACATGTAACCATAAACCCTTTCTTGCACATCACAATCCAGGAGTTGTTTTAAATGTTCATGAGACAGAACAATTTTGTTTCATTTGAACCATATATGGAGCATGTTAGAACGTTAAGCACAGGACCAGTCCATTCAGCCCATCAGGCTGAAGATATGCTTATGCTTCACAGGAGCCTTCACTCTTTTCCCCCTCCCATCCCCTCCCATATCAGTACAATCCTTTATTCAGAGGAATATGGTGGGTGCCTCAAAAACTGGTTGATCAGTGCAATATCCCCTCAAAGCGACTCCAGTTGCTGGATATAATTACCCATATTATAGACGTGGTTATGTTTAATAATGGTGGAACAAAGCAGAACTCATGGGGGAGGCAGTTACACTAGTGCTCAACCAATCAGAAATAACTTCCATGTTTTAACATAACTATTATATTTGTGTTGAATCACAAATTCATCCCTAAAAATCTTGTGCAAAGAGTGTAATATACTAGAATCCTGCTCTGTAGTTCAAATATTGAAGCATTTGTTAAAATAAAATGTTCCTTTGAACCCTTATGACCTTATGTCCTTACAGAATCTGGTGGGCAGAAATTCGACTTGGGAGGTGACATTATACAGATGGCATAGAATCAACTTTCCATTATCTGCAGTGCCTGATATTCAGGTCCACCGACTGCAATGGAACAAATATTGGGAACTGCATACAATTCCACCCATGATGAACCAGCACACAAGACAAATTTCTGCTCTCCAGGAGTTTATGCTGTGAAATACATACACAATAGAAAATTAATGCTGTGCCTTTTATTTAATTAACATTGTCTTTATAGTTGATATAAAAAGAAATAAAGTTTTGTTTTCAAATGTTTCATCTGCCTCTGGTGTGATTTCTCAACAGGGTGAATTTTATAATATTGCACACAATGCACAGATGGAGAGAGAGAAATTGACTCTGAGCAATGGAACTCCTTCATCACTCAACGTTAGCGTTCTACCATACTTTTTGCACATTGCCCAAGTACATCAGAACTTGGATTCAAAATCACCCCTGACTGAATTAATGAATGGTCTCTCTCTGCTGGTTCTAAGGAGCTAAATTTGCAATGACAAAGAGCAGTTTTGTCTCTACTCTGAAGTATTGCAACATAAAATTCCGCACCAAAGAGCAACCTCCTTCACTAAATCTCCAAATTGGAATGACTTAAACACAATTGGGAGTGACAACTGGGTGGAGCAAAATGACGGCTGACCTGGGGGCATTTAAAGCCGAAACTGGATGACAGAAATGTTCACTGCGTAGTAGGAGCATTGCTAGACCCGTGTATGCGTTTTGAGCAGCACTAACCATTCATTATAGCACTGCAGCTGTAACATCCGTTGAGACAAAGGTCTCCAAGCGAATTATAATTTGCAGGTAGTCTCTTAGCAACACTTCTAAACATTGAGGCATTGTAACAAAAGAGCTGCTGTTTGTATAAGGATGTTCCTTTTTTTCCATATATGGATTGAATTGTTTTGTTCAGTATCAGTACCAAACATGATAATATTTCGCTGCTTTGCCCATGATTTCAAGAGAGAGTTTAATCAACGGACTGAATGATGCTGCTACCAGCCACTTCTGTGTGCAGGTCACCTTAACCCAAGTTTCTGCACCTGCACATTGCAATGCAGAAGTCAGGAATAAACTGTCGACTAGATACTGGAACTTTGGCCTCCTGCTCCGGCACTGGACTTGGCACCTGGTCTGGGGGTGAAACTTACATATGTTGAACTAAGGGACTAAATACATTTCACACACGTCATTTCAGCCTCATTTTCCAGCTATGATTGTAATATACAGTGCAGCTCATTCGTTTGAATGGGATCACCAACCGGATTAAAAAGGGCAAATGCAGTAGTAATTGGTTTTAAAGATAGAACAGTACATGGAATAATACAGCACCGGACAAACCATTCAGCCCATGATGTTGTGTCGATCTTGATGCCAATTTATATTAAATGCCCTCTTCCTGTGTATCATCCATATCCCTCCATTCCCTTCACATTCATGTGTCTACCTAAAAGCCTCTTAAACTCCACCAAATTACCCGCTTCTACTACTAACCCTTCCAGGCACCTACCACACTCTGCGTAAAAAACTTGCCCTTCACATTGCCTTCACCCCTTTAACCTTAAAAGCATGTTCTCTTTTATTTGACATTTCTGCCCTGGGGAAAAGATTCTGACGTCTACCCTATCTATGCCTCTCATAATTCAGAAAACCTCTATCAGGTCTCCCCTCAGCCTCCGACGCTCTAGGGAGAACTACCCAAGTTTGTCCAACTTTCCTTATAGCTCAGACCCTCTAATCCAGGCAGCATCCTGGTAAACCTCTTTAGCACCATTTCCACAGTCTCCACATCATTCCAATGGGGGGGCGGGGGGGCGGGGGTGGGTGACCCGAACTGCACACAATACTCCAAGTGTGGTCTGACTGAGTTTCACACAACTGCAGCATGATTTCATTACTCTTATACTCAACACCTTACCAACTAAGGCAAGCATGCCATATGCATTCTTTACCACCCTTTTTGGCTTGGCTCTTTCTTTAATTTATCTTAATGTTTTAACTTATTTTTTTATTAACACATTTTAAGTAAATTTATTATTTTACTTGTTTTAAATCATCAATTTTTCAGATAGTTAAATCTCTTTCAGCTGTCTGTAGGAAGGCCTTTTACACCCATGAGCCATCAAAAGGCCATCAAGGTCAACGTCAGCAAGACCAAGGAATTGATTGTGGACTTCAGAAAGGGGAAGTCGGGAGAACACACTCCAGTATTCATTGAGGGGTCTGAGGTGGAAAGGGTGAGCAGCTTCAAGTTCCTGGGCGTCAACATCTCAGGGGATCTGTCCTGGGCCCAACACATTGATGCAATCACAAAGAAGGCACGCCAGCAGCTCTACTTCATTAGGAGGTTGAGAAGATTTGGTATGTCACCAAAGACTCTTGCAAATTTCTACAGATGTTTGGTGGAGAGCATTCTGACTGGTTGCATCACCACCTGGTACGGAGGCTCAAATGTGCAGGATCGAAAGAGGCTGCAGAGGGTTGTAGACTGAGCCAGCTCCATCACGGGCACAACCCTCCTGCTTCAATAGGCGGTGCCTCAAGAAAGCAGAATCTATCATTGAGGACCCTCACCATCCGGGACATGCCCTCTTCACGTTTCTACCATCGGGGAGGAGGTACAGGATCCTGAAGACCAACATTCAATGTTTTAGGAACAGCTTCTTCCCCTCCGCCTCAGATTTCTGAACAGTCCATGAACTCATGAACACTACCTCATAATTCCTCTTTTGCACTATTTATTTATTTTTGTTACTTATGGTAATTTTTATGTCTGTTAGTAATTTGTACTACTGTGGCAAAACAACAAGTTTCACGACATATGTCAGTGATAATAAACCTAATTCTGATTCAAGGTGATCAGGTTGCGGTCATCGGACTCTCTGCCCCACCCAGGTCACAGAACCACTAATGACTGGCCATGGGACGAGTGCAGGGAGTTGACTGTATCAAGTACAATTTAGTCCACCTTGAAGAGACTTGAGGGCAATTTCATACAAATGCAGTAATAGTCACACTGTCATGCTTGCAGTGTTTGGTAATCCTATTAGCAAGGCTACAGCAGAATGATTGAGTTATGGGTAGTATCCAGAGATCTAAACTACTCATCCTGAGCTCAAGTCCCATCAAGGCAGCTGGGGAATTTAAGTTCAATGCATTAATGAGTAACTGTCAGTAATGATGAACATAAAACTACTGAATTGTTATAAATCCGTCTGGTTCATCATTGTCCTATAGGGAAGGTATTCTGCTGTCCTTACCTGGTCTGGCCTGTGTGTGACCCCAGTGATGTGATTGACTCTTCCCTGCCCTCTGAAATGGTACAATTCTTTCAGGGGTAATTGGTGATGGGCAGTAAATGCTAACTCAAACAGCACTGGCCAAATCAGAAGAATGGATCAAATAGATTAGTTTTGAGCTGACCACTCCAGTCTTACACAAAAATCTCAAATGTAAATTAAATATCAAATAATGGCATGATTTTATTAACGTGAACCTGAAGTTTTGCCTTCTCTCTCTCTCATCGTATTGCAGGATCAAAGTACAAACTGTGACTATGCCACTCAGATTAGACCTTCACCCATAGACTGATCTCCTGACCTGAGACACCCACTTCTGGGGGCATCACAACCATTCACACTGCCTTACCTGATGTTGCTGAATGGATTGCTAACCTTCACATTGAACGATGACTATTCCCCCTGTACGAATATATATTAAGAAGCATTCAATACAACATTCAAACTTATGTTCATTATTCCATCTCTTCTTTGATCCTCAGCTTGCAACCTATGGCAGCTCTTCAGATTGTAAATCACTTTCAGTTAGTAGCCCGGCTGGCGCTCAGAAATTCAGTGGGTTTGATCTGCTCTGTTTCACTTTCCTTCACAAAGGAATTTCCTGCACTGTTTTCTCCAAATAAACTTAAGCACATCCAAAGCTGTGCTTGCCTGTAAGCTATCTTGCTCCACACCTTCTTTCCCACCGTGCTCACTTATGGAGGTGGGCACCCAGGTCCAAATGCCTCAGTGTTAAAATTCTTATCTCCTTGTTCTAATCCCTCCATGGTCTTGTTGCTCCTCACCTCTGACACCACCTCCTGATCAAAAGCTTCATTGCACCATATCTTTTTCCCCTGAGCTTCAGCTGCCTGGGACCCAAGCTCAGGCATTCTCTACTAAATCTCACCATCCCTTAAGCATACATTTGATTACCTATCCTTATGAATCCTCCTTTGTCACAATGTCAGTTTTTAATGGATTATGTTTCAATGTATTACTAGTATAAAGGAGCTACATAAATCCAAAATTCCATTGCCCTTTTGGCCAGAGAGAAGCCATCATTAAAAAAAATCTCATCATGTTTTTCTTTGGCAAGTCAAGAATCAAGGGCTTCCCAGTCACCAATCAAATTACTCACTGGATATATTATTCCATTTACAGATAATCCGGACAGAAAAAAAACTCCATTTGGTTTTGTTTATGGACAGTACCAGAAAGCAATAAATACCTTCTGTATCATATCATTTTCAGAGGGTTAAATATAGAATTATGGAGAGTTAGACATGAGTGGAAAGGCTATAATTTACTTTGGAGGCATCAGAAACCACGATAGCAGTTTTTAAGCAATTTATGAATGTTGCCTCAACCCAGAGATTAAATTATAGCCTTCTACTGTCTACCATCTGTGTTTTCTTAAAAACAAGATACACAGCACCCTCAGTCAAATGGGAAGGATGCTAATCATTCCTATAGGAACACTGCCGCCAGTAAATCTGCCTCACTAATCTCTTCCTGTGTTTGTCTGTAGGATGCATTGG
Organism: Pristis pectinata; assembly: GCF_009764475.1. Lineage (NCBI taxonomy): Eukaryota > Metazoa > Chordata > Chondrichthyes > Rhinopristiformes > Pristidae > Pristis > Pristis pectinata. Next base: position 8,023,177 of record NC_067429.1, read on the forward strand.
TGGTTATGTCTTCAGTCCGCTAGGCACCACGGTCTGGAACTTGTTCCTTGCATCCAACAAGCTCTCCACCCTTCAAACCCCCTCAAAAACCACCTCCTTTGACCGATCTTTCTGGCATCTCCTTCTCTGAGTCAAGAGTTTACTCTTGCCTGCGTGTACTATTGTAAAATCCCTTGGGATATCTTTCAATATTGACGACTGCGTAAGTACCAACTATTAATCATGTAGCTTTCTTGAGAAAACAAATAACAGCAATGAGAAACATACCAGATGATATTTTTTAACGAAGAGTGATAAATTATCAGGATGCCTCTCTTTGCTTTCCTCTGAATAGTACCATGGAATTTTCACATCTGCCTGAGAGTAACCAGAGTCTTTGTTTAATATATATTCTGAAAGATGACTCCGCTAATAATGCAGCACTTCCCCAGTACTGCACTTGGACAGAGGATTATGTGCTCAAGAGTCTTCAGAGTGAGATTTGAAGCCACAGCCTCTGACTCAAAATCAAAAAATGCTGCCACTGATCCTAGGCCAACAACTATCAAACTGCTCAGCCTAAGACAAAATTCCTTCTTCCTTTGAAGAAAAAATGGCTCTCCTTGTAGCAACTAATCCAAGTGGTATGATTAAACTCAGGAGCACACTGTGTGAATCCAATTTGGAGAAAACTGGTACAGCATTTTAGAGAAGGTGAAATTCATTGTTTGAGAGCATGGCCTCTGATGTCGTCAGTGATACCAGCAAAGGACACAATTCATATTGCCCAGGCCCTGCACTGAGGAGTTAATACTAGTCTTAAAATTCAGGACAAAATAATTTATAGCCATTCTTCCACTGATACCTTTAATTATAAATGCTTTGTCTGTTGTGCATAATATATAAAAATTGACTTCAGCTGCATTCTGAGGAGATTATAATTGTCAGCTGTGTTAGTGGCGTACAGCTGTCTATCCACAGGAGGACAGAGCAAGGAAGTGAAAGTTAAACGTACTCACAGGGTTGTGGAAAATATTTGACAAATCTATGTATCAGCCAGACAAAATTAGTTTCAGATATGTTAATGGTTGTCAGGTTGAAATGTGAGACTTTTAATCTGAATTTGTGTCCTGGCACATTTCTAACAGTGTGAATTGTAATCAGCACAAAAAGCATAGAGTCATAGAATCGTACAGCACAGAAATAGCCCCTTCAGCCCACAAGTCCATGGTGACCATCACATGCTCATCTACACTAATCCCATTTACCTGCATTTGGTCCATAGGCTTCCACACATTGGTGATTCAAATACTCATCAAGATACTTAAAAAGTACCTGCCTCCACCACCCCCTCAGATAGCGCATTCCAGATTCCAACCACCCTCTCAGTGAAAAAATACTTTCTCAGCTGCCCTCTAAATCTTTTACCCTTTACCCTAAACCAATGTGGTCCAATTTGAGACATCTCTGCTATGGGGAAAGGTATCCTATTATCCACACTCTCTATGCCCCTCTTTCAGGTTACCCCACCTCCACCTCCTCCATCCCAAGGGAAACAATCCTTCCTACATTACAATGACCAGAACTGCAAACAATACGCTAACCAGCTCTCTCTCCTTTTTCTTTCCAGTCCTGTTGCAGGGTTTCAACCCAAAACATTGACTGTCCATTTCCCTCCATAGATGCTGCCTGACCCGTTGAGTTTCTCCAGCATTTTGTGTGTTGCTCCAGATTTCCAGCATCTGTTGTCTCTCTTGTGTCTCCACAGTACTCGAGCTGTAGTCTAACTAATGTTTTATACAGAAGTACCAAAACCTTCTTGATCTTATATTCCCTTCCTTGTCTAGTGAAGGCGAGTATCCTGTATGCCTTCTTGACCACCTTATCTGTGTTGCTGCTTTCAAGGAATCCTTGGACCTGTACACTGAGGTCCCTCTCCCCTCAGCGCTTCCTAGGGTCCTACCATTCATTGTGTATATCCTGGCTACATTAGTCCTCCAAAAATATATTGTTTCAATTTTTCAGGATTAAATTCCATTAGCCATTGCTCTGTTCATCTTACCAACTCTTCAACTGCCCTCTACTGTCTCACAACCACTGATTTTTCTGTCATTTACAAATGTACTGATCATATTCATATCCATATTGTTATTGTATATAAAAACAGCAAGGGTTCAAGCACAGTCCCCTGTAGTACACCATTGGTCACAGGCTTCCTTGACCATCACCCTCCATCTCCTATCACTAAGCTGGTTTTGCATCCAATTTACTAACTTGCCCTGGATCCCATAGACTCTCACCTATTGGACTAGTCTTCCATGCAAAATCTTGTCAAAGACCTGACTGAAATCCATGAAGGCAACATCAACTGCACTACCTTCACTGACACACTCAGATACCTACTCAAAAAATTCAATCAAATCAGTCGGACAGGATCTCTGCCTAACAAAGCCATGCTGACTAATTCTGTCCCTCAACATTTTTCCCAATGATTTCCCTCCCACTGACGTTAGAAGCACTGGCTTATAATTACCTGATTTATCCCTGAGCCCTTCTTGAATAAAGCTACAGCTTTTGCTGTCTCCCTGTCATCTGGCACCTCACCCGCAGCTAGAGAAGAAATGAAAATTTTTGTCAGAGCCCTAACAATCTCCTCTCTTGCCTCCTATGGAGATACATCTCATCAGGCTCTGGGGATTTATCTAACTTTAAGGCATCTAATAACTCCTCTTGATACAAGGGATTCTGCAGATGCTGGAATCTGGAGCAACACAGACAAAATACTGGAGGAGCTCAGCAGGTCAGGCAGTATCTATGGAGGGAAATCAACAGTCGATGTTTCAGGAGTCCTGATGAAGGGTCTTGACCCAAAACGTCAACTGTTTATTTCTCTCCATGGATGCTGCCTGACCTGCTGAGTTCCTCCAGCATTTTGTGTGCGTTAATACCTTCTTTTCACTGGTGACTTGCTCTGGAATTTCACCTAAATTCTCCAATTTTCCTTCTTCATAAATTTGCCTTTGCTGTTTTTGTTCTTTATCCAACAATGCTGTTTGCAGGTGCTCAGTTAAATATAAACTGACAGACAATAAAGTAAATTCTGTTTTTAGATACTCTAATCCCTTCTTAAATACCTGGAGGTAAATCTCAGGGAAACAGCTCCTCCCAATGGCCCAACGGATAAATACATGACTGAAAAATACGAATGTTCTCAGTTATCTTCAATGGCTTTGACCACGTGAGTTGATCTGATCTACAATCGGTCTCCAGCAGAGTTGCCAATCCTCTGTGATTGCATTTGGGATCTCCAGATTTTGGCAATTAAAGATACAGACCTTCCTACAAACAACTTGGAGAAAATTCAGCAGAACATTACAAATAATTTTAGGATGTTTAGAATCTGGTGTTGAGACATACAATTGGGATAAAGGGGGTTTATTATGCATGGCGGAGATATGGGAATTTTTTTTTAAGAAAAGGCAGAGAGACTTGCATTGCTTTAGCACCTTTGATTACACCCCAGCAGTGTTTCCAATGTAAAAATGAGGCAATTACTTTACAGACAACAAACTCTTACAAGCCATAACATGACCAGTTAATCTGCTCTGGTGAGGTGACGGATAGCTAAATATTGGCCCAGGATTAACTCTTTGTTCAAAAGTAGTATATGTCCACTGGCTTTGTAAGTTTTGAGGTGACTGATGAGGCTAGTATGAGATTCTCAGACTCTTTGACACGTGGGGCAGGGGGTGTCTAACAGGGCAGATGAATAAGAAGTTTTTAAGGCAGTATCCTCCTTTTGCTATTTACACAGGGCTGTGTCCTCACGATGAAGGGACTCAAGATTCGCAACGCCATCCCAAACGGTCCATCTCCTCTTTGAGTGGTCATGCGCCAGGGATTTTTGGTTTTGTTTTGGATTTCCAGCATCTGCAGACTTTTTTCTCCAAATTCTCCAGTGTTAGTCATTTTGACACAAAAGGTGCTGAAATCATGGTATGTTGTCCTAACTCCCTTTTTGGTAGACAATCCCTTGGGACCAAGGATGACTTGCCTTCACTCCAATTCCATCTTAGTCAGATCCTTCCTGCACAGATGACGTATCAACCCCAACACACACTGCCTTCAGGATGGCTGCAGTAGGGAAAAGATGATCACCCACTTCTTTGCAGACTCTGGATTTGCAAAGAGGGTATGGAGATGGATGCAAGGGTCCGTGTCCCGGTTCATCCCCAGCAGCTGTGTGACAGAGGACTCTCTGATCTACGGGCTGTTCCCAGGGACACACACCGAGACAGACATCAAGTGCTGCCAGAAGGTCATCAACTCAGTGAAAGACGCCCTTTGTGTGCCTGAAACTTGTCGGTCTTCCAGCACAGCGAGATGTCCATAGGGGAATGCTGCAGACTGGCACAGTCCAGGCTGCAGGAGTACGTGCTGAGGGATGCACTGAAGCTCAGTGCAGACAATGCTAAGTCTCTGTGGAGAAGGACCACAGTCTGAGCTCCTTCCACTACCGCACATGGAGGGGTGGCATTGGGTGGGGAAGCCCCTTGAACAATGAAAGGGGTATCACCTCAGGGAGCCACATGAGTGACAATGGTGCTATTTTTTTGTGTGTTTTTCTTTAAAAGTTTACTCTACTGAATATAACGACCATGAATGTAGAAGTTTTTGTACTGTTTCTTCATTGTATATATTATTTATTATAAATAAAGTCTATTTTTGAAATTTAAAAAAAATTCTGTGGGTTCTGAGGTGGGTGATGAGGCCAAGGGGGCACCTGCTGACTCTGCTACAGTTGGTGGTTAGGGAGGTGGGGCAACCCTTTACACTGGGCTTCCAGCATGTAAACTCGAGGACCTCAAATGCTGCTCCTCTGTCTTGAGTCTTGTTGCACTTGGTCATGGTGGCTTTAACAACATCCATGAATCAATTGCACTGTCTTGTTGTGACTGAGCTCAGAACGGAATTGTTTTAGGAGCCTGGTGTCAGCTGTGCAAATAGTGTAACCTGCCCAATGGAGCTGATTGAGTGTAATGTGGTTCTCAAGGTCTGGGAGAAGATGCTGGCTTTGGTTTGCTTATCTTGCTCATGGATTTGATGGATTTTACAGAGACAGTGTTGGTGGAACCTCTTCAGATCCTTGAGGTGCCTGCTATAAATAGTCCAAGTCTCAGAAACGTACAGAGGGCAGGAATCACAGCTGCCCATTGTCCATGAGCTTCACGCTGGGTTTGAGGTCTTAATCTTGATATTCATTTGCACATTTGGCCAAGGGTTGTGCTAACTCACTGAAGGTGATGGTGAACTTGATCTAATTACACTTGCATGGATTATGTTTGCTATGATTCAATGTGTGTTTACTCTGATCAACATTAAGATTAGCACAGGATGCACAGGATCGCAAGAGGCTGCGGAGTGTTGTAGACTCAGCCAGCTCCATCACAGGCACAACCCTCCCCACCATTGAGGACACCTTCAAGAGGCGGTGCCTCAAGAAGTTGGCATCAATCACCAAGGACCCTCACCATCTGCGACATCCCTTTTTCTTGTTACTACAATTGGGGAGGAGATACAGGAGCCTGAAAACCCACACTCAATGATTCAGGAACAGCTTTTTCCCCTCCGCCATCAGATTTTTGAATGGTCCATGAACCCATGAACACTACCTGGTTATTCCTTTTTGCTTGCACTATTTATTTATTTTTGTAATTTGTAGTAATTTTATGTCTTTACACTGTACTGCTGCTCCAAAGCAACAAATTTCACGTCATATAAGTCAGTGATAATAAATATGATTCTGATTCCACTCGTGTGGTACCTCTTATCGATACCAAAATACAGTGGATTTCTAATCTCTGATCCACATTAAACTGAATTTGGGAAGGTTTGAAGTCCCAGACAGATTCTGAGATAGAGTTGATCTCGTGTCATCTCGTGGATCCCAAGGGGTTAAGGGATTAAAAATAAATGCAGAACGTCCTGATGTGTGTGTTATTTCTACGCTGCAATGAGGGAGTGCAACTACTAATGAAAGCTTTCTATTTCAGAGGCCACAGCACAGGATCTGAAGGGTTAACTTTAATACTACGGCAACTGTCAGCTGACCGAGAAGGCGAGAGGGAGAAATTGATCTGAGAGTCTGAGTGGCGCTGGGACTTTCTAAGCGAGGTAAGGAAATCATCTGGGTTAATGGCTGAATTTTCTACCCTAGTCTGCTATTACTGACTGCCAAAGCAAATATAATGAGCCAGTGTCTGAGAGCCGAGAAAGTTGCAGGACAGGGGCGTGTTGCATTGTCATTTGCAAGGTGCAATGGGGTTTGCAGGGCCTGGCTGCCGCTTAGCGGTTCATTGTCGCTTTTTGTATTTTTCATGGTAAAATGTGGTTCTGTAGGTGCAATTGCAATCCTGTTATTCTCCTCAGTAAAAGGATTTGGGCTAAAGCCTGCGAATTGAAAGGCTGATTGTCACGGGTGTGACCGGTTGTCTGGGCCCGGTGAACAGCTGGAAACTGACACTGATCTGTTACTGTAGCCATTAAGGATTGATACAGTCACACTTCCGGTCATGGTCGGTACAGAGAGACCCGTTCCCTGTCAGTCTTGGTACCCTTCTTGCCTCTTCCTTTAGAAGGTCGTAGATTCGGATCCACTCCAGTAATTTGAGATGTGGTGCGGGCTGACCCTCCCGGTCTAGGACTACACTGTGGGAGGTACTGCCTTAAGGGCGCATGTTAAACCAGGTCCCACTCAGATGGCTGGAAGCTCCCAAGCCTCTGTTCCAACGAGATCCGGGGAGTTCTTCGCCGTTTCCTTACAAATATTTATGCCTCATCAGATTTATCCGGTTGTTAATTCATGTTCCTGCGTGTGGGTTTCTGCCGTGGGCTACATGGCGGCTGTTTTTCCCACAACAGCGACAAAAAGTTCTTAATTGGTTTTAAACCCCTCAGGTCCAATAAGGTATTATAATAAGGCAAGTGTATTATTTCTGTTATACAAGTGGGTGGGATCTGCCAGGTTTCTAGAGTTCATCTGTTTGTAGAAACTACTTTTTTTGTAATTTATTAATTGTGCTCTTTATTTTAAAAAAAGGTTTTCAAATGTGGGGTGATATGGTGTGTGTTGAAATAACGTCATTACTTTGCCCGTGCTATAGTGCCTTATCAAACTGCCCAAAGGCCCATCTTCCCTGCCTGAGCCTTAATGGTTAGTGTCAGCAAGATCTGCAACTGTGGGAGGTATCGCACCCAATCCGAGTAATCACCTGGATGGAATAAGGAGCAGGAAGGATAATTCTATTTTGATTCTTCCATACAAATGGGTGCTCCAGCTGATTTATAACTGCCTTGGTTAACAGTGACAGCACATAAGTTTTGGACTGGATGTATTAATACTGTGGCCATGTAAATTGGTTTATTATTGTTGCATATACTGAAGTACAGTGAAAAATATTTTTGCATGCCATCCATACAGATCATTTCATCACATCAGTGCATGGAGGTAGTACAAGGGAAAACAATAACAGAATGCAGAATAAAGTGTTACAGAGAAAGTGCAGTGCAGGCAGACAATAAGGTGCAAGACCATAATGAGGTAGATTGTAAGGTCAAGAGTCCATCTTATTGTACTAGGGGAGCATTCAATAGTCCCGTAAGGATAGAAGTTGTCCTTCAGCCTGGTGGTACGTGCTTTCAGGCTTTTGTACCCCCTGCCCAATGGGAGGGAGGAGAAGAGAGAATGTCTGGGGTGGGTGGGGTCTTTGATTTATGTTGGCTGCTTTACCGAGGCAGCGAGAAGTGTAGAGAGGGTCCATGGAAGGGGGGCTGGTTTCTGTGATGTGCTGAGCTGTGTCCACAACTCTCTGCAGTTAGCTGCTTGGGAGAGGTGACCATTCATTCTGGAGTAAATTTTCGGACTAAAATGTTATGATAACTCTGCCTTTTTGGATTTTTTTAAATGAATTTGAATCTTGATGCCGTGATAGGATTGACAATGCTCAACGTTAGTTGCCCTTGAGAAGATGCTTGTGGGTCATTGTTAAGGATGATTGTGGAGTTTCAAACCAGAGACATTGAAGGAATAATGACTGGCATGGAGAAGAGAGCACGAGTTTAAGCCTTTGTGTTCCAAATCCAATGCATGTAGGTAGTACAGACGTTGGTGTCATGTCTCCCTCCCCTACAGAATGGCAGCCAGCGTTCCCTCTTCCTGTGACTGTTTTATTGCTCTCCCTCCGGCTACCGAAAGGAAAGAAGTGATTTTTGGGAAAAATTCGGACAGACCCCGGGATGAAGTCCAGGAAGTGGTCTACTTTCCTGCAGCTGAACATGCAAAAGGCTCCAAGGTAGAGGTAAGAGACTGAGCATTGCACTTTAACTGCATCATCAGACCAGCAAGTTCCTCGTACATAAGGAGTCCAGCGATGACTTGCTGATTATAAATGAAAACTGATGAGAATAGTCAGAAGGGTAAACAGCATCTATGAAGAGATTGGCATTTGCATATCTTCCTTTGTGTCTATTTCACAAAAGCAAAGAATGGCTCATATTTGTTTCTAAATCATATTTCATGTGGAGGAGAGGTAGGATTAATATTTCAGGCTCTATACTGGAGACATATGAGTATAAAAAAAAATAGAAGCGAGCTAGGCATCTCCGTTCCCCACTCAGTAAGGTAATGACCTCGTATCTCAAATCCATTTTTCCGCCTGAACCTGAACCCCGTACTGTCCAATGATCCATTAATCTCAACCTTGTGGATACCCAAGGTGGGTCTGAAGGGTCACAAATGTGCAACCCCCCCCTCCCCCATCTGTAAAGAAATATCTCATTCACAAATGGCCAGTCTCTTATCCTAAGACTATCCTAGTTCTAGACTTGCCAGCCAGAGAAAATGGCACTTTGGGATCTTCCCTGCCAACCCTTTCTGAAACTTAATGATAAAATTAAAGTGGAAGGCTTTTCTCAGAAACACAAACAGCATTATCCTTGGCTGTAGGACTGCGAAAACCAAGCACTTTCACTGTTATACCCAGTCTGCTAATTGAGAATTAGATGGGTTTTTGTTCAAACATATTCCCTGGAATCCAATCTCAATTTTTGTGAGGGCCTTGAGAGAAAATGTGTGGGAGTTGGGCGAGAATATAAATTTGGTTGTGTACACAGTTGGACCGAACTGTGAAAGGTACATTATAAATAGCTGTGAGAAACACACTTTTGGAACGAGGTGCCATTTGAATGGAAACTAATGCAAAGAGAATTGTTGAGCCTAATGGCTTTTCCAAGTTGCTTAAAAGTATTTTATAATTTTAGCTGCAAAACTTGATCAGCATCTTATATCCAGATGCATTCAATCTCTCTCCATCTGCTCTGAAGAATGGCCTTATAGAGCCATGGGAGTTGATGTGAGTTACATTACTACATGAATACTTAATGCTTTTATTTACCATTTCTCTTCCCACTATATTAATGGAAAAATTGATCCATTTGGATTAATGATACTTAAAATAAGTGAGAGGAATTTTCAGGGATCACATCAAACAATAAAGTACAATCATTGCTAGCATTTTCAAGGTTTTGATACATATTGATGGCTCTCATAAAGATCTCAAGTTCAGACCTTTGTAACACTATAATTTCCTATGTATCTTATTCTCCGGCAATAGTTCAATGGTCCTTTACTTGTTGAGAATTATTCTGCGGGACTTGTGCAGCTTTTTGTCTTGTTATGTAGAAGATTACATGGTACAGATTTTCTGTACACTTAGTGGCTTTTACTATCATAGAATCATAGCATGGTGAAAATTAGTAGCACTAAAGAAGAGATGAATCTTGCAGTTTCAGGTGACTAGTTTCAACATCAAGGACAAGCAGTCTTTGAGATAAGTTGTGGAGGTGAAAGTAGAACTTGCACCAAATATTTCTCTGATTGTTTTTATGTTATTAACATTGCCGCAAAGTTTGTTGGTAGTTGCCTCCATTGGACATAACTTAATCAAGGATCAATGATGTCTTCCTCCCTTTCCTCTCTCCCAACTATCTACTTACTAAAGGTAACAGAGCTTGGAAATGTGTGGAGTCCATGGTCAATACTGAGTTCTGCAGACCAACAGAAGGAGCTGTTTACTCTTTCTTTCAAAAGAAACTGAATTGTACAAGGCAGTTTGATTTTACCTTTTTCACTGAGTGTTCACTCTTGAAATGTATTATGTAACACTTTTCCAATATATTCCAGTTAAAATGTAGTTATGGTGTACACCTTTACCGAGTTCCTTAAAACAGTGCATAAGAACAGAAATAAGTTGTACAGCTCCTCAGTCGTCTTCCATTTAGCTAAATGATGGTTGATCTGTACCTCAACTCCTCTGATCTGCCTGAATACTCTTATCTATGTTTCAAAATGTTCAGTTTGCTCACAGCCTCAATAGATGTTATTTGGAGGGTGGGGGAGGATTCCAAATTTCTACATCCCTTTTTTGTGAAGATATTTCCTAACAAGATGACTAAAAGGGCTGATTTTAAGGTTGTATTTCCTTGTGCTGGATTCCTCCACTGTTTTTCTCCGTGCATCAAAATTAAATCATTTAATCATCTTAAACAACAAAATCAGACTGAATCTTCCAAAAAGTACCATTTTCACAAGAGGTTGCCATGTTGCAAAACATGCATTGTATTTCTTCTCTTGTGTGCTCATTTCATGAAAGCAAAGGACCCATATTTTCATGTTATTATTTTATTGAACAGTGCACATACATTGAAATCGAGCAGGTGGAGAAAACGCATGCAGTGATTCTCAGTCGCCCAGCCTGGTTATGGGGAGCTGAAATGGGGGCCAACGAGCACAGCATCTGCATTGGTAATGAGGCTGTTTGGACCAAAGAGCCTATCAGTGAGAAGGAGGCTCTGCTTGGAATGGACCTTGTCAGGTAGAAGCTTCTGTTTTGTATTGTTTGGTATCAAGTCCTTAGTTTTAAATATGAAATATGATGCTATTCAATTTTTCCATTTAGAAAATAATCCCATTGGTTTTAATTTTGTTTGTAATTTACACCATTTTTTTTATTCAGGACCTGAGCTTTATTGGCAGGGCCAGCATTAATTTGCCATTCAGAGGTGTTAATCCCTTATGTTGACCATTCTGCTGGGTAGGGAGTTCCAGGATTTGGTCGTGTTGATGTATTTCCAAATCAGAATTGTGTGCAACTAGAAAGGAAGTCTGCAAGTAATAGTATTCGATGTGCCTAAAGCCCTTCCCTTTCTTAGTGGTAGAAGCCACATGTTTAAGATGTGCTGTCAGAGTAGCCTAGGTGATCAACTCCAGTGGATTTTATATGTGCATGATATCCCCTGTGCACTGGTGGTGGAGGGGATAAATGTTTAGAATAGTGGATGTATACCATTCAAGCAAGCTACCTTGTCGGAAGGTGTAGGGCCATGTCCTTTCTTCAACATTTGAAATCATTCAACACATGAATGATAGAAAAATAGGGGGCTATGTGGGAGGGAAGGGGTTAGATAGATCTTAGAGCAGGATAAAATGTCGGCAAAACGTTGTGGGCCGAAGGGCCTGTACTGTGCTGTAGTGTTTTATGTAGAATCTCGTTGGTCAAGATTGGCAAACTTTTACTTCTATTTCTTGTAGGGTAGTTTGAGTGAAAGGCTCCATTTCGGGCACAACTAGGTTTTGATATTTATTCTTCTCGAGTTACTGCAAGGAATATGCTTTTCTAAAAGAAAACTGGCTAATTCATTTTTTGGGGATTGGGTAACTTTTGCAAGCTAATATTACTTCAGCTTTGTGGTGTGGCTGTGGAATCATGTGCAGACAAGATGGGATAGGAATAGCAAGTTCTCTTTTTGAAGAACATTAACAAACCAGTTGATTTGAGTTCAATGCCCTTTTTTTTCGTCCCTAACCATGAATGACCAGTTTTATTGTATTTAATTTCACAGCTCACCGTGGTAGTATTTGGATTTGTGAATACTTGGTTGTGAGTTCTCTGACCACTGTTACTTAAATATCAGTTAATGCAAAATTCCACTCTGTCTGTCTGTTACTTGTCATTAAATGATTTGAAATTAGTTAACACTTGTATTCAAATAAATGAACATGCTTCAAGCTTGTGAAAAGATCTACTTAAAAACAAGTCTTTTTAAGAACTTGTTAATGCATTTATCTGCTAACATTACTGGCAGTCCTTTCATTTGTAACTAAGTGTTATCCACTTGATAAGTGTTGGACAGATTTTTTCGATCTTGATTGCAAACAAATCATGGTAATATCATCTAGATCACAATGCATCTAGTTTATATGAGCAATGAATAAGTAAGATAGGGGAGGGGTGTGAAGGTTGGAGGGAGATGAGCAAGAAGACAAAAGGCTACTAGTGTTGGAATCCGATAAGTAAACACGAGTGAGGTTTATGTGAGACTTTATAATGAGTTTGACATTTGGGATTCTCCTCAAAGAAATGTTCAGCAAACACTTTCCTCGCTGTGTTTGTAAATGGTATAAATCGTACCTTCTTGCCCTTTTTAATGCCTGTTTCCCATTCTTCTGTTAGGCTTGGACTGGAGAGAGGTTCCACTGCTAAAGAAGCTCTGGATGTTCTCACCTCCCTGGTGGAACAATATGGACAGGGAGGGAACTGCAAGGAGTCCCTGGAAGCATTCAGCTACCATAATACATTTCTGATTGTGGACCGAAGAGAAGCCTGGGTACTGGAGACATCTGGGAGATACTGGGCTGCTCAGCAAATTACAGGTTAACTGTGGTTAAAGATCTGATATCGGTGAATCGAGAGACTTTGATAATCTGATGGTAAATAGGAAAAGAAGTGTCATTGAATGATTTAACTAAATACTATGTTACTTAAGTCAAATTTATTGGGAATTTGTTTCTAAGCCTCTAGGGTTTGGAAATGCCTTTAAATTGTTTCTTAGTAGAGTCATTTAAAACTGCAATAATAGGGGACAGATTGGTACTGTTTGACCACAGTATGGTAAAATTGGTATCCCCATGTCAAAGCTTCATACTATGCAGTTGGGTTTGCAGAAACAAGGTACTCATTGCTTATAACCTGCTCAACTTACAGCTAATGGATGCTGCCAGGAGATTTCTTTCTGATACCAGTCTCCTCCAGTGAAATCACTTGCCTAAATACACAACTTTGTAATTGTGATCCTGCAGTATTTCACTTGAAATCATTCATCTTTAATTACTACTTGTGTACCATCCACAAACGGAAACATCAGGTAGTGATGATGTACGTAGACAGGTGCACTCAGTCTAAATTATGTTCTACGTTTCTCATCCTCTGGAATCTGGAAATTACACAGTGGCTGCAGGAAGGTTGAGTTCCAATCTGCAATTAAACCAACTAGTCCTCGTAAGTGCTCTGGTAAATGCATTAAGTGGCCTGCTCTGTAACTGGTTGAATTAATTGATCTTGCCCTGGGTTGCTGTAGAATTGGCGTTGGCACACTTTGATGGGGAAGAAAGAAATTGAACTAAGATCCCATATGTAATTTGTTAACTAGCTGTCCATGCCTTGAGTATGTATCCCAGGATGTGACTAGAGCCAGAATCAGGCATGTCAGTTAAAAACAGAAAATGCCAGATTCACTTGCCAGGTGAGGTGAGGCAGCATTGGAAAGAGAAACACTTGCCATTTCAGACTGAACCCCTTTCGTCTGTTTCCACAGATCCTGCCTGACCTGCTGAGTGTTTCCTGCGTTTTGTGTTTCTATTTCAGAATTCCAGCATTGGCATTCTGTTTTGATTTTCATCAGGTGAGCCATGATGCTTTGGATTGAATGAACTGCTCTCTCAAAAAAGGTTGTTGCTGAAGGATTAGCCATTTGCATGGCCAACCAAGAGTCATTGGTAGAAATGTTCCCAGCATGACTGAGGAGAGAATTGAGCCAAAGTTACAGCCTGTACACACACCCCCAAGAAAGTACCCAGTTCCTTTATGCTCCTTTGCTCTTTGTACTCAACAGAAGGTGCCAAAAATATCTCCAACCAGCTGACCATCACAACAGAGATCAACATGGAGCATCCTGACCTTCGGAATTATGCCCAGAGTCAGGGATGGTGGAACGGTGAGGGAGAGTTCAACTTCTCCCAGGTTTTCTCTCCGACTAACCCACCAGTGAGAATGGAAGCTGCAAAGGCTCGTTACTCTGGAGGCCAGGAGCTGCTTCGTAAGCAAGAAGGTGAATAAAGTCTGTGAGCCCAAAAAGCAGTTTGCTATTGCACGTTAGAGTCATCAGGAAAGTGAATTTTGATGTCATATGGAAATGCATTTATTGTGGCTCCAAGCTTTGTACACAGCAACATAGATGATAATGGGCATACAATTCTGAGGCAAATGGAGTTCTTGCTAAACAAAAAAGACCAGAAAATGCTGGAAATACTCAGCAGGTCGGGCTGCATCTCTGGGAAGAAAAAGAGTCAGTGCTTCAGGTAAGAGACCTTTGTCAGACTCTCACCCTTCATAAGTTCTGACAAAGGGTCTCTTACCAGAAACATTAACTCTTTTTCTCTTCCCACATTTGCAGCCTGACCTCTTGAGTATTTCCAGCATTTTCTGTTTTTTTATACTGGCTAAACTGTTCTACAAAAGTGGCTACACTTCAAAGGTACCTGACAGAGAGCAGCTTGAGATTGTAAAGGCGTCATACAAATGAAAATCTTTCTTGTTGCTTCTTCAAGTGCAAGAGAGGCAGGGGAAAAAGTCAGCTTGCTTGGTTTTTGACTTCTGGTATTGCGTATGAAGCCAGATGATCGCACAGTGGCTGAGGCTGCACGCCATTGCCTGATGCAATACTCTCCACACAAACCACAAGGTCAATAGGATGACTGCTTGGTACAGTTTCAATTAAGCCACAGCTGTACATAGTACCTCGGGGTCACAGACAGAAGCTTCCCCTGGGCTTTCTATTCCTGCTTAATATCAGTCAATCCAGATGGAAATGGACCTGATGGAGATTAGGAAGATAAAGGGAGATTAAGCACACGAGTGATGATCTCCACTGTGGTAGGGCTGGTGGAATGTATCTAGACTTGCACCTGTATTGTTCAGCTCTGCTATGGATCAGACTCTGCACAGGGCGAGGGGTGGGCGGGGTTATAGAACACAGATGCTGCTCGACCCATTGAGTTCCTCCAGCAGATTGTTTGTTGCTCCATATTCTAGCACCTACAGTCTCCGTAGTTGCCCATATGGTTGGTGAAGTTGAAGTCTTGGCGAGTCTCTGGAAAGCATTTCATAGGACACATTGTAGCCACAATGTGCCAGTGGTAGAGAGCACAATGTCAATGGCACTGGAGCTATTGAGCAGTCACACCTATCAATCAATGTATAACAGACCCACACACAATGCAATGAAAATGTGATGAGCTGCACATTTTCAGGAAACTAAAAGTTTTCTTTATTATGTCACTGTAGGTAGCATTAAAGCAGAGACGATCATGGACATCCTACGCAATAAGGAGAGTGGAATCTGCATGGACTCTGAGGCCTTCTGTACCATGGGCAGCATGGTGTCCATCCTGCCTCAAGATGATGACTTGCCTTGTGTGCACTTCTTTACAGCGACCCCTGACCCTTCAAGGTCAATAACCCAGTGTTGGTAAACACACTCGGCAACAGCTTTATGTGCATATAGTGGGCATTTTCTCAATGCACAACTTGGTGCTAGTGCATTAAAGTGTAGCATTGAAGGATTCTGCCATTTTATCTTGGTATCTGACTGACATCCTTCTTTGTAATGTTACACCTTTCATCAGCAATGCCTTATAGTGAAAACTTCTAAAATTAGTAAAAACTATGTGAGCAGAAATGTAAAACTGAATTCACTTTGTGATTTGCATAATGAATTGATTACATTTGAACTGACCTGATTACCTTTAATGTCTATGCTAGAGGGACAGAAATTTTAAAAGGTTTACAAACCATTATTCAAGTGTATGGGGGGGGGGGGGGGGGGGTGGTGGGTACAATATTTTGATGATTTAATTCTATCATCAGTGATCTTGCTGTTTCCCTTTGCATTTTGCCACTCATATTTCTTTTATTAATAGATCTGTCTTCAAGCCCTTTATTTTCATTGATGATGTAACACCAGTTCCTATGGTGATTTCTCCATATTATGGTGATGAGGACCCTGTCAAGAGGCAGCCTCGGTTCCAGAGCAGGCCAGATCGTAGGCATGAATTGTACAAGGCACATCAGCAAGCCAAAGCTACAATGGAGAGTGGACAGGTACTGCTGCTTTTAATTTGGGAAAGAACTGTAACAAAATTCTTATAATCTTCGGACTTTGGTACTGGACTTGCAGCTTTCTCTACCATTAGATGTTATTAATTCTCCAATTCTTATTCCCTTTCAGGAGCAAGGCGTAAAGTTGCACCAGACTATGCAGAACCTTGAGAGGCAGGGACTGCACGCTATCAAGAATATGTTGACCAATGGAGGATCCTTTGATCCAGAAGAAATGGCAGATCTGTTCTTTGACTGTGTTGACACAGAGATCAAGTTTTACAAATAAACCTTCTGGGGTGGTGTTACTTCACAAATCCTACCATAGGTACCTTTACTCTGCTCGTTTAATCCCTTAAATGTATTTCATGTTCAGCACTGGGACTGTCCTTTCAGGCAATCCAGTGTAGAAATGGGTGCTGCATATGGAGTGGGGGGAACCTGCTCTTGGCCTATGCGCACACAATGAAGATATAACTGGGGGTACTGATGGTCAGCTGACTCTGAGACTCTTCAGGTGGACGGTTGCAAACTCTAACTAGGTGCGGACTGAACAGGAGGTGCACGTGATGTAGGCTGATCATGGGGACTCAAAATATCTGGTGCAATGAATGACATGATAGATCGGATTTTCTGCTGATTATGACCCAGATTTCCAACCCAAGTCTGAAGAGTGCTGGTAATTTTCGTAAATTAGCAGAGACTGTGCCAAACCCAGAGAGTTTCCTGGCAAATATGGAGGTTGGACAGATGAAGGGGAAGGTGGTGTCAAAATGTCAGACTTGCAAACCTAACCCCTATACAGTGACTCTTGCTGGTAGCACATGGAGTTTCCTTCATCACTGTTTAAAGTTAAAATCCACCTAATATTGCACCCATTTTGCCATCCTTTGCAATCTTGTCAGAGCACACTGATTCACAGTCACTTTAGGTTGAAGTGTTAATAATCAAAATCCAGTGAATATTCCATGCATAGTGTTTCCTTAGTTATGAAAATTTATGTTTCAACTTAGTTAACCAATACATCTGGGAATTTGCAGGAACGTGGTGCAATTTTTAATGTGACTTTTCATGAAACACCATTCAAAGAAACCAGAAACTCAGGAGGTCTCAGTGAGAGTATGTTAAAAGATGAAAACTCAGAAAATTTAAGTCATTCAACTGATGTTTAACTTTTATTCCTGCTGAGCCTTAATCTTCTTGTAAGGTTAAGAGATCCCCAGACAAATGCAGTTGGAGCATGACAGTGTTTGTGGTTTGGAGGTATGCTTAGTTTTGCAAGAGGTGATTCCTCCCAATTAAGTTTATGTAAAAAAACAAATCGAGGAGATGTAGGCATCTTGTATCTGTGCATGTACCTAACTTGCATCCCAGACTTCAGAAAGGTACAAGTATGGAGGAGACGCCAGTCTCTAATAACCAAGTTTGAATCTGCTATAATGTGTATTGATTTGTGTACTTTGCTCATGCACAAAGAATGGGGTTGGCAGTGCTAGGAGAAGGGTATCCAGTATGAGAGTATCTAGAGTAACTCACCAAGTATGACTCTCAGAAGGACAGAAGAATGAAGTGAGGATAAAATACTGTACGGAGGTGGGTTGAATTACTTTGCTATTCTTAGGGAATGGGCATTATTAACAATGCTTGATCCTAATCATCTACAAAATGAACAATAATTTTAAGGACAGTTAAGAGTTGAGCACAAATGGAGCTTAAGCTAGGCAAGAGCAGCAGATTTTCCCTTCATCAAATGTGTTTGTTCTGCAGTTCAGTGGTTCCCAGTCTACACCAGATTTATTTAACCCCCCCTCCCCCCCCCCCCCCCCCCCCCAAATAACCATAACGGAATCTGACCTGGGATCACTAGATTATTGGTCCAAACCTTGGGATACTAGCCTAGGAACTTAGCCACCATGCTCTCATATCCCTAGCTGATAATCAAGTATATTCAGCTCTATCTAGAAGAATTGCAGGAAGAAAGGAATAAAATAAATTGTACTTGTTCAAAAACTGTCAATGATCGAAAAATCAGTTGACCTCTTCTATTTGCCCCTTATAATGTTTTCTTTTGTATTGATTTTCAGATGTTGACAACTGCCAGACCATTGATCTGCAGAAGCAAAGGAAATGGGTGCCTTCCTTGGAGCCATTAGTTTCTGTAGATCTGATACGTGCATACACACATACGTCTGTACTTAAAAGCACTTATCTGCCCAATGGATTTACTGTTGTATTGATAACTGAGCCAATTTTGCCATTTGTCGCTGCTATTCTTAAGAGACTGCCTACAGGCAGACTGGTGGTCAGACATACATTGTACTGCTATCTGAAGTGCTCAACAGTGAGCTAACTTGATTAGAGCTAATTAACAATATCTGCTGCAAGTTGGATTTTTTGTTTTGTTTCCTACCCCTTTAGTTTTACCTGTTTCAGTCTTGCAATATATTCCTTATTGGGAATGGTTCAACATTTGCAGTTAAGGAAAAATTTTGCAGCATTTACTTAGGATCCCTTTAAACTGGATACAATGTCTTGGGGAACACCATGTACATTTCAGAATTAATTAGAAGGAAAGTGTAATCTACTAAATTGCCACATAATCCTGTGATATTTTTAAAAGATGCATTTACTGGCGTCTCCCTGTCTCTGGGGTCTGTGGGATAAAATTTCCTGATTGGTTGTTTTTTTTACCCTTGTTGTTTTTTTTACCCTTGTAATTAAAGACCACTAACAAAAAAAAGGTAGTTGTGTAGCGGCTGCTACCATGATGCGAGAATAAAGACACGAGTCTGCAAGCTGTGGAACAAGACTGATTTATTTACCCGCCTTGCGCTGGCCTTTTAAGCCACGTGGTTCCTGCCTTCCAAAAACGGAAATGACGTACGTGCTACGTCATCGAAATCTTTTCGCGCGCAGGGGTTTTCCCCCGTCGCTCGCGGAAGACAAAAGCCCAGCGCCACCTTGGGTCCCGCCGCTCCGATGACGCGTGCCCCGACCGCCGAGCCGGTTCGCCTGCATGGACGATGAGTCACCACGCAACCCCCTGCCCCAGAACTGGCGATAAGGTCCCCAAAGTTCACTGGCTGTGCTAGCTGTTGCTTAAGTGGTCGGCCTCTGCATTGCGATGTTGGGACCTCGACTGGTGGTTGTAGGTCTAAATGGGCCAGTTTGAGGCGGTCCATCATGAAGACTTCTTCCTTGCCCCCAGTGTCGAATATAAAGGTGGACCCATTATTTCTGACGACCTGGAACAGCCCCTCGTATGGTCGTTGCAACGGTGCCCAGGGCATGTCCCTGTGAACGAGAATGAAAATGAACTTACAGTCTCGTAGTTCCTTGGGCTCACAGGATGGGGACTGACCAAGTCACGAAGTGGGAATCGGTGCTAAGCTGCCAAGCCTCTCGCGCAGTCTTTCCAGGACTGCCGTGGGTTGTTCCTCTTGCCCCCTAAGGGGGGGTATGAACTCCCCTGGGACGACCAGGGGTGCACTGTACACGAGTTCGGCTGACAAAGCGTGGAGATCCTTCTAGGGGGTAGTGCATATGCCGAGCAGGACCCAAGGAAGTTCGTTGACCCAGTTAGGACCTTTCAGGCAGGCCATCAGGGCTGATTTCAGATGGCAGTGGAAACGTTCTACCAACCAGTTTGACTGAGGGTGGTAGGCCGTGGTGGTGTGCAGCTGCATTCCTAGCATGTTTGCTAATACAGACCATAGGCTGGAGGTAAACTGGGTGCCTCTGTCTGAAGTGATGTGGGCCAGAACACCGAAGCGCGAGACCCAAGTTGTGAGCAGCGCCCGGGTGCAGGAATCAGTCGTGATGTCTGAGAGAGGGGTTGCCTCTGGCTACCTCGTGAACTGGTCCACGATGGTAAGGAGGTACCATGCTCCTCTTGAAACCGGCAGGGGACCAACGAAGTCGACGTGAATGTGGTCGAACCTTCTACGGGTAGGCTCGAACTGCTGTGGCGGGACCTTGGTGTGTCATTGGAATTTTGATGTCTGGCAGTGCGGACAAGTCTTGGCCCACTCACTGGCCTGTTTGTGCAGGCCGTGCCAGGTGAACCTGCTGGCGACTAGTCGGACAGTCGATCTGATGGACGGGTGCACCAACCCGTGTACCGAGTTGAAAACACATTTCCACCAGGCTGCAGGAACTATAGGTTGGGGCTGACCAGTTGCGATGTCGCACAGGAGGGTCCGCTGACCTGGGCCAACTACAAAATTTTGGCTCTGCAGGCCTGAGGCTGCGGTTCTGTAGCTGGGCAGCTCATCGTCGGCTTGCTGTGTGTCAACCAGGGCCGCGTAGTCTACACCCAGGGACAGGCTGTGGATGGTCGGTCTGGAGAGCGCATCAGCAACGACATTGTCCTTTCTGGAGACATGTTGGATATCCGTTGTGAACTTGGAAATGTTGGACAAATGTCACTGCTGGCGGGCTGATCAGGGATCGGAGATCTTAGAGAAGGTGAAAGACAATGGCCTGTGGTCAGTGAATGCGGTGAAAGGCCTGCCTTCTAAAAAGTACCGGAAATGCCAGATTGCCAGGTACAGCACCAGTAGTTCTTGATCAAAAGCGCTGTATTTGAGTTCGGGTGGCCTAAGGTGCCTGCTGAAAAACCCCAAGGGTTGCCAATGGCCTTCTATTAGTTGTTCCAATACCCCACTGATCGCGGTGTTGGATGCGTCCACCGTGAGGGCGGTTGGGACGTCTGTCTTGGGGTGTACCAGCATCGCGGCGTCTGCTAGGGCTTCTTTGGCCTTGAAGGCAGCCGCGGCCTCGTCGTCCCAGGCGATGTCCTTGCCCTTGCCAGACATCAGCGAGAACAAAAGGCGCATGATATAGGCTGCTACAAGGATGAAACAATGGTAAAAGTTGACCATCCCAATGAACTTCTGCAGGCCTTTGACCGTGTTGGGACGGGCAAAATGGCAGATAGCATCTACCTTGGTGGATAGGGGTGTTGGTCCCTCGCTGGTGATTCTGTGGCCAAGGAAATCGATAGAGTCGAGTCCGCTTTGGCACTTGGCCGGGTTGATAGTGAGGCCGAAATCACTGAGGCAGGAGTACAGTTGGCGGAGGTGGGAAAGGTGTTCCTGGCGGTCACAGCTGGCGATAAGGATGTCATCTAAATAAATGAACACTAAGTCCAGGTCGCGGCCTAACGCATCCATCAGCCGCTAGAAGGTCTGCGCGGCGTTCTTAAGGCCGAACGGCATTCAAAGGAATTCGAAGAGGCCGAATGGAGTGATGAGCACAGATTTGGGGACGTCCTCAGGGTGGACCGGGATTTGGTGGTATCCCCGGACGAGGTCCACCTTGGAGAAGATGTGGGCCCCATGTGGGTTTGCCGTGAAGTCCTGGATGTGAGGGACGGGGTAGCGGTCTGGGGTAGTGGCATTGTTCAGCCTGCGGTTGTCACCGCAGGTCCTCCACCCGCCGGTGGCTTTGGGGACCATGTGCAGGGGGAGGCCCAGGGGCAGTCTGACCTACGAGCGATCCCCAGCTCCTCCACGTGAGGCGGAACTCCTCCTTCGCCAGGCGGAGCTTGTCTGGAGGTAGTCGTTGTGCTCGGGCGTGAAGGGGTGGCCCTGTCGTAGTGATGTGGTGCCGCACTCCGTGTTTGGGCATCAAATTTGTGAACTGAGGTGCCAGAACCGGTGGGAACTCAGCTAGGAGCTTGGTGAGCTCGTTGCCAGACAGGGAAATGGAGTCCAGGCGCAGGGCTGGTAGGCTGGCTTCTCCCAGGGAGTAAGTTTGGAAGGTTCTGGAGTGTACTAGCCACTTCCCTCGCAGGTTGACTAACAGGCTGTGGGCCCGGAGGAAGTCGGCTCCCAGGAGTGGCTGGGCGACGGTGGCAAGGGTAAAGCTCCAGGTAAAACGGCTGTCATCGAATTGTAATTAGACTGTATGGGTACCGAAAGTCCGTATCGTTGTGCAGTTTGTGGCTTTGAGGGCGGGTCCCTGTTGCCTGCTACAAGTGTCACGGCCGGTCGGAGGTAAAACACTGACCTCTGCTCCGGTATCGACAAGGAAACAACGCTCGGACTGCTTGTCCCAAACGAATAGGAGGCTGTGTTGGTGGCCAGCCGCCGTAACAAACTTGCAGGGTGGGCAGCATCAACGGGCCTCCGCACCCCACCTCTGATGGTGGAAACACAGCTGGTCCTCAGTGCCGTCACCTATGTTTCTGGGGTCTGGTCGCTCGGCTGCTGGGACTGGTTTAGGTAGGTGTTGGGCACGGTCTGGCGATTTGGCTGACAGACGAACTGCTCTCGCGTTTGGCCTTCCACAGGACATCTGCCCGGGCGGCTACCTCACGTGGTTTGCTGAAGTCGGCGTCGGCCAACAGCAGGTGAATGTCGTCGGGCAGCTGTTCGAGGAAGGCCTGCTCGAACATCAGGCAGGGCTTGTGTCCCTCAACCAAGGCCAACATCTCGTCCATCAGGGCCGATGGAGATCTGTCCCCCAGGCCGTTGAGATGAAGCAGGCGGGCGGCGCGCTCACGACGGGAGAGGCCGAAGGTCTGAATGAGAAGGGCCTTGAAAGCCGGGTACTTGCCTTCCTCCGGAGGACACTGGATGAAGTCTCCGACCTGGGCGGCTGTCTCCTGGTCCAGGGAACTGACCATGTGGTAGTACCGTGTGGAGTCGGAGGTGACCTGTCGAAGTTGGAACTGGGCTTCGGCCCCAGTCGAACCACACGCGGGGCCGAAGCGTCCAAAAGGTGGGCAGCTTGGGTGCCACTGCGTTGGCTGCTGCGTTGTCGTTCATTGTGTGGGTCCAAAATCCGTTTGGACCGTCGGGGTCACCAATATAGCGGCTGCTACTGTGATGCGAGAATAAAGACACGAGTCTGCAAGCTGTGGAACAAGACTGATTTATTTACCCGCCTTGCGCGGGCCTTTTAAGCCGCGCGGTTCCCGCCTTCCGAAAACGGAAATGACTTACGTGCTATGTCACCAAAACCTTTTCGCGCACTGGGTTCTCCCCCGTCACTGGGGGAAGACAAAGGCCGAGCACCACCTTGGGCCCCGCCGCTCCGACGACACGCACCCCAACCGCCGAGCCGGTTCGCCTGTGCGGATGATGAGTCGCCACAGTTGCATGGTTTTGTCACATTTCCATGGCTTCAAAGATGGATTTTTAGCTAGAGTTTGTGTGAGCGACTGGGGGAAAGATCAGGGATTTCCTCCACTTTTAAGGTGAACCTGTGTTTTGGGTGTCAGTGTTGGCAGGGGTGGGTAGTGAACAGGCAGGGAGACTTTCTGGAGATTTTTCCCTGCTGCAGTGGAGGGAGAAGATAGTTTGTCAAACATTCCCAAGTGTTATCTTATTTCTTTTTCCCATCTTGAAGACCTAGTGTTAACACTAGAGGTTTTGGACCAGCCACTGATTATCTTAATAATTGAAAGTTTCTAACATCAAAAGGGAAGACTAACTTTTTTCCCTCTAAAATTGAAAACTATGTTGCAGATACAATACTTGAGATAATTTTCACAGAATTTTAGTTTGCTGTTTTCTTTAAAAATAAATCATGTTGTCTTTGATCTCTCCTCTCCTCCTTCCACTCCTCATTGCACTTGCTCACCATGCGGTTTTGTACTAGGGATAGGGTGCGCAACCCTTATCGAGAATTTAACTTCCCCCTCCTTTTGTGAATGTGTTAACTTTCATTTGCTATCTGAATTTTTTCAGCACAGTCTGTACCTGTTACATTGTGGTGATATCTGGATTAATATAATTTGGATTGCAATTAAACATGCACACTAAAAGTTAAATCCCCAGAAGTGTCTTCTTCAAACTCATGTTTAGACCAATGGTTTCGAAGGATAGACATACAAGGTATTGGTACATGTTCAGATTGTCCTGTAGTGTTCAATATTGTGAGCAATTCAGGTGAAAGTGCTTCCATTTATGCATTCCACAATGTGAAACAAACAAAAAGAAAATGTGTGTTACTTTAATACTGCACTAACTTGGTGAACTTGTGGTGTACACAACTGTAGATAGGAGAATTCTGTTAAAAAAGTGTTCAAAGACCAGCAGCAGGGTAAGATGACTCTGCTGTAGTCTATTATTTATGATACTGTTAACTAATAAAGTATATGAATGACTATTCAAAGACTTTGACTTACTGATGTGCGTGACACCTAACCTAGTTGGTTATAATGTGTCTATGTAATATATTTTGCAAATTTTAAGTGCAGGCATTACACCCCATACCAAAATAGAAAGGCTGTGACTCAGTTACTAAATGCAGTTTCCATTGTGGAGCAGAACTAATCCATACAGAACACAAATAAAGCATTCCCCATCAGATCTCCTGTCCTTTATTTAACTTCTCCATAAATTCAGCTCCAAATGGTATAAAGTGCCATACTTTTACCCTACTACAGAGCAAAGGCATTTCTTTGAATTCTGTATTGGACTAATTTGTGATCATTTTATCTTTCACCCCTTGCTCCATTCTCTGCCATGTGTGGTAAACAGTTTCTCTACATGTGTCCTAGCACAGTCCTTGGAAATCTTCAAAGAACATTTTTCAGATTGTCCCTCAGCATTCTCTGTTTAAAAGAAAATGTTCCCACCTGATCCTGTTTGGAATAAAGCCACCAGTTCTGCTATTGCTCTTAATCAGCTGGTGAAAAGGTTTGGAGCTGTGAATTCTTGCAATGGAAAAATGGAGAGCCCCAAGCCTGTAAAAGAACTTGGGACTTAAGTAAAGAAAATTTCAAGATGTAAGAAATGTGGCAGCTCAAATAGACAGCAATCTGATCATTGACTATTTTAATAATGTTGGGTAAGGCACACCAGGGATTACTTCATCATCTTCAAACAGCACATGGGATCCTTTATGCATTCCTGATAGAGCAGTTTAACATTCCAGCTGACAGTCACTGCCTTTGGCAGTGCAGTACTTCACTGGAAG
Source organism: Pristis pectinata (assembly GCF_009764475.1). Lineage (NCBI taxonomy): Eukaryota > Metazoa > Chordata > Chondrichthyes > Rhinopristiformes > Pristidae > Pristis > Pristis pectinata. Next base: position 8,048,358 of record NC_067429.1, read on the forward strand.
AGAAGGATATTCCAGGAGATGTCAGAGATGCTATAATCATTGACAAGGTGCAAGAAAGGAGATGTCTGTCCTAGGGAAATCATGGACAGGGTCCTTCTCAACCGCCTCCTCCTAGTGGCCAATGAGCTTGTTTAATAAAAAGAGAAAATGCTGGAAATACTGTGCAAGTCAGGCAATATATGTTTCAGAGTGAGAAAGAGAGCTGCTAGAACAAGTCAATGGCCTCCCATAAACTGGTTTGTGGTGATGGAGCTCCTGACCATTAGGGGGCAGCGTCTCACTGAATGACAAAGTGGATTCTCTTGTGCACACTCTGAACTCGTTGGTGTCAGCAGGTGGCCGGAGCGGCGGTGTTGTCGTGGTAACGGGACGCCGCGGCATGGAGCAGGAGAGCGGCCCGGGGCCGGCGGGAGGTGCGGGGGAGCGGCCCGGGGCCGGTGAGGGGGTCTTGGGGGGAGAGCGGCCCGGGGCCGGCGGGAGGTGGGAGCGGCCCGGGGCCGGCGGGAGATGCGGGGAGCGGCCCGGGGCCGGTGGGGGGTCTGGGGGGAAGGGGGGGGGAGAGCGGCCCGGGGCCGGTGGGGGGTCTGGGGGGGAGGTGGGGGAGAGCGGCCCGGGGCCGGTGGGGGGTCTGGGGGGGAGGTGGGGGAGAGCGGCCCGGGGCCGGGTAGGTGGGGCTAGGAGTGGTGGATCCCGGGGCGGGTCTCTGCCCCGTCACTTTGCCCTCAAAAAAGCAGCCAAATACCGAAAGAGGGGAGGCCATTCGGTCCATCGCGCTCATGCCGCCCCACCCCACTCTAACCCCCCCTCCCCCACCCCCACTCCCTCCACTCTAACCCCCCTCCCCCCCACCCCAACTCACCCCCACTCCCTGTTGTTCATTGTCTTAAATAAACAAATTCTCTAGTTAAAAAGTTTGTGGAAGCTTATAACACATTGTCTTGGGGAAACGTCTCTCACAACTTCAGTTCAAATGAGTGGTGTGTCACAGGAATTGGTGTTGGGGCCTCAAACTCTGATAATCTTGTCAAGCTGAAACATACAAACAAATTTACCAGGTTCTGTTTCTCATTCCCTTTAAACTCACAAGCTTAAATGAAAAAATTGTTATGGTACTCTGTAACAAGTGAAATAAGGGAAATCAAAGGGAAATGTGGTAAATTGGATCAGCAAATTTGCGAATGACACCAAAACTGGGGAATAGTGGACTGCGAGGAAGGCTATCAAAGCTTGCAAAGAGATCTGGACCAGTAGGGAAAATGGACTGAAAAATGGCAGATGGAATTTAGTGCAGACAAGTGTGAGGTGATGCACTTTGGGAGGACGAACCAGGGTAAGACTTACACAGTGAATGCTAGGGCACTGAGGTGTGCAGTAGAACAAAGGGACTTGGGACTATAGATCCATAATTCATTGAAAGTAACATCACAGGTAGATAGGGTAAAGAGATCTTTTGGCACATTGCCCTGATTTATGAAGGCCATTGAGTACAGAAGTTAGGATGTTATTGTTGAAGTTATATAAGACGTTGATGAGGCCAAACTCACCGTATAGTGTGCAGTTCTGGTCACCTACTTGCAGGAAAAATATCAATAAGCTTGAAAGAGTGCAGAGAAAATTTACATGGATATTGCCAGGACTTGAGTTATAGGGAAAGGTTGGATAGGTTAGGACTATTCCCTGGAGTGCAGGAGAATGAGGGGAGATCTTATAGAGGTGTACAAAATTATGAGGAGTATAGATAGAGTGAATGCATGCAGGCTTTTTCCCCTTGGGTTGGGTGAGACTGGAACTAGGGGTCATAGGTTTAGGGTGAAAAGTGAAATACCTAAGGGGAATGTGAGGGGGAACCACCACTCAGAGGGCGGTGTGAGTGTAGAATGAGCTGCCAGTGGAAGTGGTGGATGTGGGTTCAATTGTAATATTTAAGAGAAGTTTGGATAGGTGCATGGATGACAGAGGTATGGAGGGCTTTGGTCCAGGTGCAGGTAGATGGGACTAGGCAGAAAACCAGGCTGGCATGGACCGAAGGGCTTGTTTCTGTGCTGTAGTGCTCTATGACTCTAAAACTGTGCTGGAGCATTAATAGGAGTAGCATCCAATAGTCTGGAAAATCTGCTAATCCATCACCATCAAAGTTCCAAAGGTGCTTGATTATCAGTTTTATTGTAAATAACTTGGATGAAAGCACTCATCGTATTAGGAGGCTACAAAAGGGAAGATGTGGGTTGTGAGTGGGCAAAGATCAGGCATAATGGAGTATAATACGCAAAAATGTGTAATTGCCCATGTTGGGGAGAAAATTTTTTTTAAAAAAGCATATTATCTAAATGCTGAGTGATTACAGTCTCTAAGATGGAGGGATACAGGTATCCCAGTGCATGATTCACAACAGGCTGTATACAGGTACAGCAAGTAATTAGGAAAGCTGACAGCGTGTTACTGTTTATTGCTTGGTACTTTAAATAGGGAGTTCATGCTTAAATTAGAGGACATGTTTGAGATTTCATTTGGAATACAATGCTTGAGTGGTTGTCTAAAGGTGTAAATGCATTGGAAGCTGTTCAAAGTAGGTTTACTAGACACATGCTTGAAATTTAGAGCTTAAAATAGCATACACTTAATTGAAACACTTAAGATTCCAAAGGATCCTAAAGCTATGCATGTGGAGAGGATATTTCCTCTTGTTTGAGAATCCAGAACTAGGGGTCGCTGTTGTATAGAACATAGAACAGTACAGCACAAGAACAGGCTCTTCGGCCCATGATGTCTGTGCCAAACACAATGCCAAATTAAACTAAGTCTCTTCTGCCTGCACATGATCCATAGCCCTTCATTTCCTGCATATTCATGTGTCTATCTAAAAACTCCTTAAACACCACTATTGTATCTGCTTCCACCGCTCCCCTTGACAGCCTGTTCCAGGCACGTATAGATCTCCTGTGTAAAAAAAAATAAAACTTGCCCTGCACATTTTTAAACTTTGCCCCTCTCACCTTAAATGCATGTTCTCTAGTGTTTGACATTTCTAGCATGGGGAAAAGACTCTGATTATCTACCCCATCTATGCCTCAGATTCTGACTGTCTACCCTATCTATGCTCATTTAAGTTGTCTATATAAGACAGATTGGATGATTTTGTTTTCCTCTGAGGGTCATGATGTTTTGGAAAACTCTTCCTTGAAGGGCAGTAGAAGCAGTGTCTTTGAATAATTTTAAGGCAGATGCTCGATAAACAAGGAGCTGAAAAATTATGCAGGTAGACTGGAAAATGAAGTTGAGGTTAAAATCAGATGAGCTATGACCTTATTAAATAGTGGTATAGGCGTGAGGGGCCCAGTGGTCTGTTCTTGCTTTTAATTCATGTATTCATATATGAACCTAGAGCATGAATATACATAATGGAGTGCTTCCTGTTTAAAGAGTTAGATACTAATGCCCAGAAATAGGCCACCACATTTCTTCTACTTTTCTGAATAAGTCCATAAGTGTATCATTGGGTGTAAAGTGCTTTAGAATATCTAGATAGAGATGTAAGAAGTGCTGTACATATGCAATATTAACACAGTTTCAGTGACATCTAGATTTCTGCTCCAGATTGTTATCCATGATTCCATATGAATAACGGGCCTTTGTGGAGGTCGAGCTGGCAAATGGTTTACTAGCCTATGTTGATACACTAAGAACAGCTATCTGGATGATGTAATGTAGAAGGGGAGCATTGTGGAGCCTTGTCCCTTTGTTACTAAGAAACCACAGAAGAAGAGGAAGAATAAATGGAGAAGTAAAATAAAGATGAACCATATACTGAATAAAGGCTGCTCAGCCTATCAAATATATTCAATGTCATAGACTTTGTCCAAGACACATGTCCTGATGTTCATGGTGCAGTCAGTAGTGGCTACCTATTTTGTCAGGGATGTGCATTTAAAAAGACTTCAACTTAAGAAGGCTAACAAAGATGTGGTTAATGCTTTTGTACAAAAATATTGTTGCGGAGGGCTTGGCAGGAGCCTAACAATTAGATGTATCTAAACTCAAGGATCAAACTCTTGAGTTTCAAAAAGAACATCTTGCCTTAACCTATCATTGGTGATAAAATGTGAATGCATTTTAGCATTCCTTGTACCTTTGCTTTTGTTTGCATGGTTTAAACTCCTAAAATGTGCAGGATGACTCAATTCAGTAAAACTCTGATAATCTGATAGCCTAGTTTTTGGTAATCCTAATGGTTCAGCATCTGGTTCACCACGTAGTGTTTGCCGAGCTCCCTTCGCACTCAGTGGGGCCCCAGTTCCTGTGCTCTCTTTAACCTTACATGGTTCAATGGAAAATTTATTGTGATACTGTGCAACATCTTAAAAAAAATCAGTAAGTGTGTGCCAGATTATTGGAGATTCACTGTATCTGTTTTACTATTCACTTTGAATGTGGCCGACCCTTAAAAGTAAAACAGAAAAAAATTAAATGTTGCCTTGCTTCTGACAGCTAAGTTTGAGTTGTTTAATTGTCCACCACTATTCATGATCGGATGTGGCATGACTGCAGAGCTTAGATCTGATCCAACACACAAAATGCTGGAGGAATTCATCAGCCCAGGCAGCATCTAGGGATGGAAGTGGATAGTCTACGTTTCTGGAGAAGACCCTTCATCTGGACTGAAGTATAGAGGGGAAATGGCCGGTATAAAAAGGTGGAGAGAAGGGGCGGAGCAAGAGCTGGCGGGTGATAGGTGGATCCAGATTTTGGGGGGGGGTGGGGTTGGTTGTGTGATGGGCAGGTGGGGGAGAGGAGTGTGGGAATGGTGCCAGAAGCTGGGAGGTAATAGGTGGAAGTGACAAAGGGCTGAAGATGATGGAATTTGATAGGAGAGGAAGATCTGATCTGTTGGTTGTGGGGTCAGTTACCTCTGTCTATTGCATGCTGTTTATGTTGTTTGCCATACAAGTATTCTGTCTTGTAACTTCACCAAGTTGATCCCTCTTTCTGAATATGCTCCTAGCATGCCCTCCTTCACTTTTCATTACTCCATTATATACACTCTGGTTCTGAGTTTGGATTAAAATTGTGAAGGCCTTTTCACTAAAGGGTGAAATACCAGTTTTGACTGAAAAACCTGGTTAAGAAAGATCTTAAGGATCTCTTCTTGCTTCATTAGCATATCAAACACTGGATGACACCTCTGGTTAGGTTATCCCCACTGATGCGATGAAGCACAGAGAGATAGAAGCTCAGAGTCAATTAGTCTGTAAACCTCCTGAATTTTACAAGTTTTTATTCAGACCTCAAAAAAAAGAATGTATTGGCTTGATTTCAAAGTTGACAGATGCTTTATCTAGTTATTACTTTATAATAACTAGGCTGTGTTCATGTTGATTTAGAATACTCACCTGAGTCAAAGAAGTTGGTACAGATTTCCATGTCACTGGTTGCTGAGCGAAATTTGCAACTGCGTGCCGAGGAACACAGACTGGAAGATATGTGAGTAGCAGCTCAACAGTAGGAACTTATAATGAGCCGAGTTGTGTCTTTAGAGCTGAACACTGATGTGGTCGTAGTCATAATGTGAAGACGCAGCTTCCACCATAGCTTGGTGTTAATTGGCCTTGCCTGATTTGCCAACAAGACCTGGAGTTCAAAAATTCCAAGGTTTACTGATTTGTCTTTGAATAACTATTCAAGGCACTGGTATAATTGCCACCAGTGGCCTGGATAGAAAGGGAAAAGGTGATCCAGGGTTTCCTCTCCTGTTTGCTATTCTACAAATTTTACAAGGAAGTTTCTTTCTGTCTGTCAGCTATGATGCTCTGTGTAGTGGAATTTTGTGCTAAATCTCACGTGTGAAGAATGGCCACTTGAGTCAGGTACTCCAGGGCTGCCAACACCCTATCAAGGGTCAGAGGGGCACAAGGGCTCAATAATAAAAGAGTCTTTATGAGCTGTTCATCTTACTTCATAATGCTGTCCTGGTCTAAGATTTTGAGAATTACAGTTTAAAATGAGTAATCCATCCATACAGTGACATGGTCAAATTTTTATTCTGTAAGGTTACAAGATAAATGGCCTGTGAATTTAAGTTGCAGATCAGGCAACGTCTGTGGAGACTGTTTCTAGTATTTTGTGTTTTTATTTCAGATTTCCAACATCTGCAGTTCTTTTTTCTTGACTTCCATTTACTGTCCCATATTCTGGAGGAAGGAGACTGGATGTCACTGAAAGGCTTAGCAGCAGGAAGTAGTTTTCTGCTGTTTGCTGCAAAGGCATCCAATGTACAGTATCTTGCACACACATTCTAGTGTGGCAGTCAAGTGCTTTACCAAGGGAGTGCTCATCGAAAGTGGTCTTTGGGATGAGATGTTAAACTGAAGCCTTGTCTGACTTTGCTTCTAGATGTAGACTATCTCATGGCAGTATTTGAATTTCCCCTCTGTATTCTGAACAATATTTATCCCACAACTAGCACCAATAAAATAAGATTGTCTGGTAATTACCTCATCTGTTTGGGGGTCTTTCTATTCACAAATTGGGGCCTGCTAGCATTGGGGCTCTGTACTGGACTAATGATCTAGAGCACAGCACTAATGCCTCAGAAATAACATCAATTCCTGCAACAGCAGTTGGGAAATTTAAATTCAACTAAATTAATAAATAAATTGAAGTAAACCTGATATCAGTAATGATGGCAATGAAGCTGCAGATATTGTTAAAACCCATCTGGTTACAAATGGACTTTAGTGAAGGAAGGTTGCCATCTTTACCTGGTCTGACCCGTCTCAGTCTCCAGACCCACCAGTGCACTTGACTTAACTGGCTGAGCAAGTCAGTGAGTCCAAGGCCACTTGGTATGGGAAATACTGTCATTGCCAGTGATGTCCGTGTCCCAGGAAAGAACAGATAAAATTAGATGACTACATCTTAAAAGTTCTTCATTTGTTTGAAGTGTTTCGACATCTTAAGGGAGGATATTTATAAATTCTGTGGGAATTTGAAGGTAAACCACATGCACTGATACAAAAATCATTTTAGAAAAGGTATCAGTATTGTTATTTTGAAATGCACTCTGTGCAGGATCAGGTTCCAGAAATTAACACTGAATGAGGTTAGAAATAATTCACATGGAATTTGGGTAGAATGGTGTCATAATTTCTCATGATATATGCTGTTCCTCATATATCTTAACTAAAATGTCATCTCTTCCTCCTGTTCTTAAATTTACAGAACATTGGTTTGTCTTCCATTCAGTGTCTCTACAGCATCAAAATTACCATCAGTCGTGCAAGTCCCCACTTCCAGTTACCTCTCTTCCCTTGTATTTGTTTCTTTCACTTTGTAAATGATCCAATGTTATAATTTGTATTGTTAAAATGAATGTAAGGACTCCATCTAGTGGATGTTCTTAATACCACCCTAATTTCAACCTACTGTAACAAACATGTGTCTCCAGTTATACAAATACTGAGATTTCTCTTCATTGTCCTTGTTGTTTTAAATTAAACTAAAATTCCTGGTGTTGACGAGCCCACGTTTCCCATACAGAAAAGAAGCTCTCGCAAAGCTGATGACTGTTCGATTAGACCGAGAGAATATCAACACCCTGGGAAATTTTGAGTGCATGGAAAATGTCTGCAGTCTTTACCTTCAGCAGGTAATTCCTGCTCCCGCAGGTGATTTCACTAAATTGATTGAAGAGAAAATGCCCAGGTGTCTTTTGATAGCTCTTTGGGTAAATCACCCACAATAGAATTAGGGTTTACAGATTGTAAATTACCAAATTTGCCTGCAGACGGTGTGGATATCTCAGCCAGAGCAGTGGCAGTGGTGAAATATTTTGCCTGAGCACTGTGGGAAAGAAAAGGAATATTGTCACCTTGCCACCTGATGTTGGAAAGTAGCACAATGGATCATGAGTGCGGAGAGGACCAATCTTGACCATAATGCCCACCACAGTTAAATATCTGCTACTCTCACTGTCTGTGCTTATACGTGAGTGGGAAAGCTCATTCAACGTGTTGATAAATGCATTATGGGCCACCTTCTATGCATTATGATTTTATGATAGAACTCCATTATTGTAAGTCATTGGAGAGTAGACAGTGCCTGTGGGATTGGGTCTCATGTATCGGAAGCAGAAAGGGGAAATAAAGTATTCAGAGTCACTGGTAACTAACCCTTTCCAGAATAAGTGTTAATAAGGGACATTGAACCAGTAATGTTGAATAAGCAAACTAATGTATGGAGAAGCAGTCAGTTACCTAGATTGATTTTAAATAGGGAACTGTTGTACAGGAATAACAATGAAATCCAAGCTTATGTCTACAGAACAGGGGACTCTTTGTCTTTCATCTCTCTCTATAATTTGATCATTCAAATAGACATATAGAAAGTCCAGTAAATAGGAACTTTTCCAAGACAAGTTTTATTGTTTTGAAAATGTACTAAAGTCATTCAAGTGTAAGTGTTAATACTTCTACACTAAAAGTTCCTTTTAATTCAACTCACTCACAATCCAGTCAAAATTTACTTCAAATTTCTGCTATGTAAATTAAAATAGAAACAGAAGACACTGAAAATACATAACAGGCCAATCTTAGCCCATTTTAAGCTTCAGATTAATGTTTTATCCGTAACTCTTCATGTGAACTAGATTGTAGAAAGTTTGACCAGCAGGGTCATGATACCAGAAATCATTCCACCTCAGAACATGTGAACAGTGAGCCTTTAACTGGAAGATTACATCCGTTATTCATTCACTTTCCATTTCTTCAATCCAACCACAGAATCAAATTAAGAAGATAGAAAATTTAGAATTGTTTCACAATTTAAGGTAAGTGAGTTTAATTGATAATTTTGTTAGTGGATTTTGTTACAAGTGAAGTACTTGTTCCTCATAATACATGTGCAAGACAGGTTGGTTCAGGCATACATGCCCTTGCTCACTTCAAGCTGCCCCACCCACCCTCTCATTGACGCCTCTCACTCTTCATCTTATTCAGTGCCCACTCTCTCCCTAACTTCCCTCCTCCAATGTTTGCAACCCCCTTCCTTTCTCCTGAACCTTGTTGCTTGGTTGTCTTCTTCCTTTCATGCATTAGGTGCCCCTTTCCCTATCTAGACATTGGGAATCCAACTGCAAATGGACATGTTTATGTATGTGGAGTAACTTCAGCCAGTCCCTGAGTGTGGAAAGTATTACAAGGAAGTGAGCCTGGTGGGTCCACTTTCAACTCCAGTTCTACGCTCAAGCCCCCCAGCTCTCTTCCCCCACCTTGCCTTTCTCTCACTTCCTAACCAATGGCTGCTCAGCCTGTGGTTTAGCCCAGATCCCCACAGTGCTCCTGTTTGCATTCACAACTACATACCCAGAAAACATGGATTGCTTCACATATCTTGGGAGCCACCTCTCAATGGTGATAGACATTGATGCTGAAATTAACCATCACCTTCAGTGCATCAGCGCAACCTTTGGTCACTTGAGGAAAAAAGCATTTGATGATCAAACCCAGTGCATAACCAATTATCTGTTGGGAGCAGTGATTCATGTCCTCTTGTATGGATCAGAGATGTAGATTACTTACAGCAAGCACCCTAAAGAATTGGAGAGATACAAGCAATATTGGGTAAACATGGAAAGAGTGTACCGCCTCCCAAATTACCCACCCATCCATCACCTGCTGCCCTACTTGAGTTTGCAAGTCTCACACTCATCAGCCACATCACAATCCACAGAACTAGAGTGCAAGCAAGTCATCTTTGATCCTGAGGGACTGCCTGTGAAGAAAAAGACTAGTGATACATGTGCATAGTTTTTTTTTCCCCACTCAGTACAAATATTCCTACTCCTCAGTGAGATTCCACTGACCCAGTGAGAGACTATCTACTAGTTGAGAAAGTTACCAATCATTCACTGTAAGGATTCTTGTTCTTCATGGAGTCATTACTGACAGGGTGGGGTCATTCAGCTTGTGGATCTACAATTACTAACTTTATGGGCCGTTGCTCATACTTTGTAATTGTCCAATATAGAAATGCCTACTGGTTTGGGATGAGCACTGTGCAATACATTTAGTACCTAGTTCAAGAGCCATGTTGAGAGGGAGCCCATGCATAATGCAGGGGGATCTAAAAGGAAGAGGGAACTATTAAGCTATTTAATTTGGTGTTACAGATTTTTGACACTGGCTGGCAACAGAATCCAGAAGGTGGAAAATCTTAAATGCTTACAGAAGTTGGGATTCTTAGACCTCTCGAATAATCAGATTGAACAACTGGATCCAGGTTAGTTTGTTTTAGTCATCATTTCATAGCTTAAAGCAGATATTATCCGATAATTGCTTGCTCCAATTAGTCTGTCATTTCATTTCTAGAAGCTATTTGGATCCACATCAAGTCAATGGAAGCAAAGTTCTCTCACTAGTGGTTGTGGGTGTGATTAATGAAATTGGTTGCAGCAATCTCAAATCATGGAAAGAATTTAACATGAAATTACCATGATTCAGCACAAATTACCATCTCTGTTTCAGGCTCTTTTAATCTGTCAGTGATGCTGTTTCATGCTTTGAGTGTTAAGGCACATTTGTGCAGAAAGCCTTTGACCAAGCTGTGACCTACTGTCTTGGGAGTGGTTCATGCTGAAAGTATTTTGTTCATCAATAAGCAAAAAAAAGCATTTCTAATGAAAAATGTTCCAATGAAATAAAATCTTTTCATTCTCTCAGACCGTGTGTTAAGTCAGTTTCAGGATTATTATAAATCTATTAAAACAGAAGGATTTGAATTATAACACTTTTTAATGTGTACAGTATGGTACATGAATTATTTGAGTGCTGATCAATTATAAATGCCCTTTTCATCTGGAAGCAAGATTTTACACATCAAGCTCAGGTACATATCCCTGGCATTGGTGCATTACTGCTAATGTGCAGTTCCCTTGCAAGAATTAGTTACCAGGAGAATGCCACAAATAAAGGATTTGGGGTACAAAAAGTGACTATCTAGCAATGTTAAAGGTCCATAGAATGATGTAAAATAAACAAATAAGAAGGCTGCAATATATTTATTAGTTTGTATGCATGGCACACAGTATGATTTTTAAAAAATCATTATAATGTTGAAATGCAAATTAACACAATTAAGTTCACACTCAAGCCCCAAGGACCTATTGGTATATTTTCAAACCGATCTAAATACTGCAGTATTCTGTAATGTGGCATTGTGGTTATACTATTGGGCAAGAGGGCTGGATTAATTTAATTCTTTGAGCAAGAATCAGCATAATTGTAGAATTAAGAAGTTATGATCACTAATGGTGACCATAAAACTACTGGACTGTTGTAAAAATCTATCTGCTTCACTAATGACCTTTATGGAGGAAACCCAAGTATTCCAGCCTAGGCTAGCCTAAGTGTGCTCCTGTTCTATAGTAATGTGCTTGATTTTCACCTTGCACTCTGTTCAAGGACAGTTAGGGCTTGTCGGCATTGCCCAAATCCCACAATAGACTACAAAATAGTCCTCTGATACAAGTGGAAGTTTTCCACAAGATGATGTGATAAATGTTACTGATAATGCTCATTCTGGCTGTCAACCCAGATGATTCTACAATTTTTATCTTGGCATCCAGCTGTTTCAAATGATTCTGGGGTTTTTGTACCTTTTGTAACTTCTGTACCTTTGTCCATTCCACACATTGGCCACTATTTTTATGAAGAGCTTCCTTTTGATGGTCTTTAAATTTAGTTTCCACTGTTTGAACACGACCCCTTCCCAGCTCCCAAACCTCAAGATGCTGCCACAGTGTGACTTGTTTTCTCATTTAAAAATAAGCCTTTTATGTTCTACGTCTCTGATAGTTGTTTATGCAGGAATAAATGTAGAATTCTGGTGCCAGTTGTCAAGGTCGATGGGAATGTAAATTTCCTGTATCCTTTGTTTCTTGGGAGTGGCTAAATTGTGTGCAGAGAAGATAAATGAGCTCAAAAGGGTTGGAGTACGTTCTGAGTGCAGCATTTACACCTTCCACATCCAAAGTGAATAGATTCATAATCATAAAATGATAAAAGAACCAAAGAGGGCCATTTTACTCATAATACACATGCCAACTCTCTGAAAGAGCTGTTCCAATCCTTCTCAAAAGCTACTTGGTAGATAGTTCCAGGATTTAGGTGGAGCTGTAATGAAGGAATAGTAATCTATTTCCAAGTCAGGATTGTGAACAACCTGAAAGGCATCATGCAGTTGGTGGTGTTCGTCTTTGTGGCGCATATCACATGTTGGGGAGATGCTGTTAGAGGACCTGGATGGCTATCTGCAGTGTTCTGTGCCAGTGGTGGAGGGGCAATTATTTAGGTGGTGGATGAGTTTCCAATCGTGCAGACTGTTTTGTGCTGAGTGTGAGTAGTGTTGGAGTTGGACTCACCTAGGCAAGTGGAGGATATTCCTTTGCACTGCTGTGGATGGTGGAAAGGCTTTGGGGTGTCAGGAGATGAGTCACTCACCCCGGCATACCCAGCCTCCAACAAGCTTTCATAGATATAGTATATTTGTGACTACTGGATTGTTGATGGAGGGGTATTTGCTGATGGTAATATAATTGATTCTTAAGGGTAGGTGGTTAAACACTGTCTTGTTAGTGATGGTAATTGCTGTGCCGTTTTGTGGCATAAATACTATTTGACTCTTATCAGCCCAAGTCGAGCTGTTGTTGCATGCAGGGATGACTGCTACATTTGCTAAGGAATTGTATATGGGATTGATCCTTCTGCAGTCGTCAGCAAACATCCCAACTTCTGACTTCGTGATGGAGGGAAGGTCATTGATGCTGCTGCTGAAGATGGTTGAGTTTGGGGCAGTAACTGGAAAAACTCCTGCAGTGATGTCCTGGGATGTCCAACTATCACAACCATCTTCCTATGTGTGTGCTATGACTCCAACCAGTGCCGTCCCCTTGATGCCTATTGGTTTGTGTTTCACCAGGGCTCTTTGATGCCACACTTGGTAAATGCTATCTTAATGTCAAGGGCAGTCACCCTCACCTCACCTCAGGAGTTCAGCTCTTTTTGCTGTCTCTCTGGAGCCTGTTTCAGTTCCCTTTTAAAAGCTTGTACTGACTCACCAAGTATTTCAGAAGTTTATTCCCAGGACTAATGAATCCCTGAAAAGTTAATATCTGCTACAGACCATGTAAGCATATCTTCTTAATTGTGCTATGTATATACACTTCAAATAACCAGTTCAAACAAACTGTATCTAATCCCAATATCATCCTGAAAAGTATTAAAATTGCTCACCTCATTGGCCAAGAATGTAATTGCATTGTAATTACATTGTGATTGTCAGTACAGAAAAATTAAAGAATGGCGACATTACAATTTCCGAAGGATATGATGAGAAAAGTATGTGACCATGAATCATGACTGGGGAAGGGATGTAAAGTCATTGGGCAAAATAGAGTATAGAACAATTACAGCACAATTCAGGCCCTTCGGCCCACAAAGCTGTGCTGAACATGTCCCTATAGGATTATTTATTTATTTATTTTGCTACCTGTGGCAGATGTTCTGACAAAGCCTTTAAATGTGCAAGGTATTTCCCTCATTATTGACATTTCTTTTTATCTTTGTACCTAAGGTGAATTTCCAGAACGTCTCATAATTCTGAATATGTCAGGCAATGGCTGCACAAAACAGGAAGAGTATAGGTGAGGCATGAGTTCTGGTGTCTTGTTTCAAGAGTTTGCATTCCAGATTTTGAGGGGGTAGCAAGGAATATAAAAAGTTGACTGACAAAGAATAGTTGATATCTGTTCTTCAGACCAATTGAAAGGAAATGGAGATTGCCTTTCAGTGTGGTGACACTTGCGGGCTGCCCCCAGAATACTTTACGCAAAGATGCATTTCACTGTGTGTTTCAATGTACGTGTGACTAATAAAGAGATCTTATCTTTCTATACTTTGTTGACTGCCTGAATTAGAAGGAAAGTTTTTAATTTATTAATAGATTGTATGCATTGCTGGCAAGGACAGCATTTATTGCCTACCCCAACTACCCTGGAAATGATGGTGATACACCACCTTGGTCATAGAGAGAGATACCACAGGATCGCGTCCTTCAGTCCACCATGACTTCACTGACTATCAGCCACCCATTTGCACTAATCCCACATGAATCCCTTTTTTTTTTATTGTTCTTCCCTACACTCCCAACCAAGATTCTTCCACTCACCTATGCACTAGGGGCAATTTATAGCGGCTAATTAACCTAACGACCCTTTGGGATGTTGGGGGGAATCCAGAGCAACAGTAGGAAATGATGTGGATAATGTGCAAACTTCACACAGCCCCTGATTGAACCTGGATCTCTGATGCCATAAGGCAGTGGCTCTACTAGCCGTGCCACCTACTTGAATTGCTGAACGTCTCCCATTGAAGGTATTCCCATGGTGCTGGTGGGGATTGAGATCCAGTATTTAGACTTAGTGACGATGAAGAATATTCAGAATTGGTTTTTAAGAATTGGTTTATTAATATAGTCACATGTACAGAGATATTTTTCAGAGGTACAGCGAAAAGCTTGTCTTGCATACCGTTCATACAGATCAATTCATTGAACAGTACATTGAGGTAATACAAGGTAAAACAATAACAAAATGCGGAATAAAGTGTAACAGCTACAGAGAAAGTGCAGTGCAGGTAGACAATAAGGTGCAAGGCCATAACGAGGTAGATTGTGAGGTCAAGAGTTAATGTCAGCACAGTGTGAGGACCCACAATAGGTGTAATTTCCATGCACCAGATTCTCTTGTCATTCTTGATGCTGGGTGAGATTGTGCAGTTAGATGGATTGGGGACTTTCTATTGGATAGTCAGAGCAAATAATTGCAGTGTGTTTTTTTTAGATGGGACACACTGCAGCCATGCATGCTAGTATCAGAAAAAAGAGTAAACGATTAAGGTATTGGATAGGTGGGCTTTGTCCTGGATGGTGCTGAGATTCTTGAATGTTTTTGGAGCTGTTGATCTGGACAATTGGGAAGTATTTCATCACACATCTGCTATGTACTGTACCTTTTAGGTGGTGGAAAAGAGTCAGAAGGTGTATGATGCAATATACCCAGCCTCTTGTAGCCTGATTATTTATATAGCTGGTTCCTTTAAGTTTGTGGTTAATAATGACTGCTAGGATATTGATGGTGGTGGCTCAGTGATAGTGATGTCATTGAACACTTTGGGGCATGTGGTTAAACTTGTGTTGGGAATGTTGGGCAGGCATGGTAGTGTAGCAGTTAGCTATTACGGTGCCAGAGACCTGGGTTCAATTGCGGATGCTGTCTGTAAGGAGTTTGTATGTTCTCCCTGTGACTGCATAGGTTTCCCCTGGGTGTTCCGGTCTCCACCTTCCAAAGACGTACGGGTTAGGAAGTTGTGGGCATGCTATGTTGGCGCTGGAAGTGTGGTGACACTTGTGGGCTGCCCCCAAAATACTCTACGCAAAGATGCATTTCACTGTGTGTTTCGATGTACATGTGACTAATAAAGAAATTTTATTTTATCTTATCATGGCCTGGTACCTGTGTGGCACAAATGTGACTTGTCCTATACCTAGCCATGCCTGAATGTTTTCCAGGTCTTGCTACAATCTAGGCTGCTTCACTTTCTGAAGATTTGCAAATAGAATTCAGCATTGGACTTGTTACAAGGAGGTTAATTTTAACAAAACTCATTTGGCAGAGCACCCATTTCACACCCTTCCCAATTTCCCACAGACTTCAATTGGAAATAAAATCTGTCTCTTTTTGAAATGAGCAATCAATACAATCCTGTTAGTTTCCTTCCCCCATCTTTCTCTATGCTACAAAGGAACAGCTGGTGTACGTGCTCTATCCACAATGTAACATGATATTTGCCTTTGCTGATGGGAACTGATAATCGGGCCTTCTGTCAGTGATTTCCAATATTTTACAGGGAGCAGGTGATACAGACGCTTCCTGCCCTGCAGCAGCTTGATGGTATCCTTATCCAAAGGAAGGAAGATCCAATTGAAGCTGATGAAGGTGGAGATATTCATGATTTAGATGGTTCTGAAAACGAGGAGGATTCCGATGAACTGTACGACACTGAGTCTGAGAAGAAGGATTCACTACCTAACATCTTCACTTCACCGGAAAAAGTAAAAGGTACAGACTATTTACAGCATGATTCATGTATGACTAATTCCAACATATACAGCATTCCCAATGTTGTGTAGAAAGGATATTCTAATGTTGGATTTGAATTGCAGGGGTAATCTCTTAATCCTGCATACAGAAATTACCTTCTTTTCTCCTCAATCAGAAGTGGGTACATTTCTGAATTCTCCTATTGCTGAAATGTCCTGACGATACAGTGGTTAGCTGCTTTATTAAATCTCGCTTAGGGGTTTAGTACAGCCATTTGTCTCACTAAGCCATTTCAGAGAGCAGCTAAGAAGTAATCACTTTGTTTTGGGTGTGGAATCACATGAAAGCCAAAACAAAAGGAGAACATCTGATTTTCTTCCCAGAAAGGATTATAACAGCAATCAGTGGTTTCAGGTTTGTTTAATTAGCTGGATATATATTTGCCAGAGCTCTGGTGGAATTTGAACATGGTTCCAGATTGTTGGTCCAAGCCTCAGGATTGCTAACAAAACTGTGCTACCCTACTATACTGCCATGAAATAATTTTATAGTTGTAGAGTTACACAGCATGAAAACAGGGCCTTTGGCCCAACTCATCCCTGCTAACCAAGGTGCCTTCCTGAGCTAGTCCCATTTGCCTGCATTTGGCCCATATCGCTCTAAAGCTTTCCTATCTGTGACTCTGTTCAAATATCTTTTAAATGTTGTAGTTTTACCCACCTCTATCACTTCCTCTAACAGCTTGTTCCACATACCCACCACCCTCTGTGTGGAAAAGCTTGCCTCTCAGGTCCCTTTTAAATCTTTCCCCTCTCACTTTAAACCTATGCCCTGTAGCTTTAGACACCCCAAACCTGGGAAAAAAGGCTTATATGCGCCCCTCATAATTTTATAAACATTTATAAGGTCACCTCTTAGCCTCCTTCACTCCAGGGAAAATGGTCCCAGCCTATCCAGTCCCTCCTCATAACTCAAACCCTCCTATCCCACTCTCCTGAATCTCTTCTCCACCTTTTCTAGTTTAATTGCATCCTTGTATTAGCTAATTTTTTTGCAAAGACGCAATTTTTTTTTGGAGTAGTTCTAACATTGAGCCCCTTCTGCTGGAAGTGAGCTGATGTAGATCCCATCTGAGGTCATTTTGAATTTGTGTGATGTCCTCTTCATTCACAATAATGAGTCGTGTGACAGATGGTCAGGGAGTAATGAGTTGTGTATCTGACATCATCCACAAATCACAACCCATCAAATGTAAAGAGATAAAACCCTTGAAGCTCACCATCCTGGATAATATCTTTGAAAACAGAAATATTCAGATTTAAAATCCAGAACTTCCTACTGATGGGGCAGATGTGGTTATGAAAATACCTAGGTTGAACGTCATTTTAAAAGATCAGCCGCAGTTGATCTTTTTATACACTTCTCACTAATACTTATAGTATTCTGTGCTGTAACAGCCAAAGAAATTCTATTCCCTACTAACTAAATCAAAACAGTGATGGCTTCCTATTTGAGCTGCAACATTCTGATGCATTCCATAACCTGGATATTTGCCATTCTTTGCATTTTATTGTCCATTTGGCTCTGTACTGGGAGTGATCTACAGATAAAATTGCTATTCATTTTGCTGATATCATTAAAAAGTAAAATTTGGTCCAATAAATGGATTTAATAAAAATATGCATTTATTATTGGCTTTAGTGATTCAAAGTGTGGCTGTGGCTAACAATACAGACAGTGACATTTTAACCATGTTGTAAGATGCATTGATCTTTATTAATAAAATGGCATTTATTTATTTGAGAGTTAAACATTCTTCTTATTTTTGAGGTTTTGGGTTAAATCTCCCCTTTATTTCTGATGTATTTGGGTTAGGTTAGTATTTATCTTCATTTTTAATCTATCTTTGTTTTCTCTGAGCTCCCAGACCAGTATTCTCTGTAATCAACCACCAGGAGGCACCTGAACCCATCAGGTATAACTCCACTTTCAATCTTTTCCTTTCCCCAGTGGAAGATACCACCACTTCAGCTTTGGACTGTTTCTCCGATTAGCTTGAGAGCCAAGCTGGGCAGTGTTCATAACTTCATTATTTCCTATTGTATGGCCCCAAGTTTGAGCATTTTAACACGCAATGAAGCTGGCCAGTTTGACGCTCCTACCTTTTAATCTCTATTACTTTGTTTCCCTACCCAAAGTTTCATATATAGTTTAATGGAGCTGTTTCAGCTGACAGAATATCAAGACATCTATTTATTTTACCTTGTATTAGTCATGAAAAAATAAGCAATACCAGCATTACTCTTCCTCTCATTGTCCCCTCCTTCTCGTTGTCCTCTGCTTGGCTGCGTCCAATTACTAAGATTGAAAATGCAGTACCGTAAAAAACAAAAAGCACATTGCCCCATTAGGAGCAGCAGGGGTAGTGCTGCAGCACACTGCATCACCAAATAATTGAATGCAACTTCAATATTTAGAGAACATATTTACTTGATTTAAAAAATGGAAAAGTCTGAAATTGTGTTTTTCATTTAAATCTGAAATCAAATGTCATGTTTAAATATTACTTTCATAGCAGAAAATACTGCTCAAATAAATTCATATCTAGTTTAATGGAGCTGTTTTCATTAATATATTAAGCAGTGATTTATCCAAGGTGTTTAGATAGAAAATGATTGCTTCCATTGGATGAGAAATCTGTGGAAAAAAGCATATAAGATTTGCAAAGAATTTGAGGACTGAGAGAAGGAGAAAAAATTTTGTACAAAGGATTGAGTCACTGATTGAACTGAAGATTGTGTTATTATTTTCAGAATAGGTTTAGATGATGATTGAAACAAAGGGTAATAAAGGGATCATGGGAATTGAGCAGACACACGGATTTAGGATTACTATTGTCATGAGGAATAAATACTAAAACCAATGAGTAGGGCTAAACAGACCTGAATGTTATAATTTTATTATAATGTAATATAATGTGGGTCACTGCTACACTTAAGAGCTCGTTAATGCCATTTGCATGAAAACTGCTGGTAACATTATTAAAGATGCAATGACTGTGGTCTTTGATGAGGCTGCAAATAGAAATAGCTATTGTCACCATGGCAAGTCAGAAATATAAGCAGATTCTATAAGAAATGCCCAGCTTTTTGTCTTCATATTTTCTTTTGCAGAAAGTTTATCTTGGCTATGATTCCAACATTAAGCCAAAAGTATATCATGGGCCATAGCTTAGAATTTTTAGAGCTTTGCAGATGTTACCAGCAGCAAAATAACACAGATGCTGGAAATCTGATATAAAACTAAAAAAATACTCAAAGTACCCAACAGGGCAGACAGCATCTGTGCAGAGGAAAAGAGTTAATATCTCAATTTGATGGTTTTGCATCTGTTGTCAGATATCTGTTATATCTGTTGTCAGATCTGGGACCTGAGGTCTGACTGGCTTCATTTGCCATTACATGTCCATTTGCCTACATAATTATCCAGGTACGCACAGATATGAGACTTAAGAAAATTGTGTTGATAACCTACAATAAAAAATCAATCTTACATAAAAGGCACTTCAATGCTAAACTCAGGAAGTTAATATCAGATAATCTAGGTGAGTGGTATAATCTGGAGGAAGTTGCTGGGAATGTGGGGTTGGATAAAATGGGATTAGTGTGAAAAGGATGCTGGCTGGTTGGTGTAGACCCGGTGGGCTGAAGAGCCTGCTTCAATGCTATATAATTCTGTGAAACTGTTTCAACACTGGCCTAGGGCTAATGCCATGTATTTAAACACTGTCCCAAAAGCAGCTGTCAGCAACTTTATCTGACAAACACCATGTCCACAGTTGAGGTGCAGGTGTTAACTATTGATTGTAAATGGCTCAGAGCTGCAACCACAGGAGTGGGCAATCGTATATTGCAAGGTTGATGGGATTCTTGCCTTATTGTGGTCAAAGCATAGAATACAAGTGGGAAAGTGTGCTGGAACTGTTTAAGAGATTACTGTCTATAGTTCTGGTCATCATGCTACAGAAAGACTAGGACTTGTAGGACTTTTTTTCCTTTGAGTGTAGGAGTGAGAGGTGATCTTATAGAGATGTATAAAATCATGAGGGGCATAGACAGGGTGAATGCACTCAATCTCTTTCCCAGGATTGGGGAATCCAGAACTACAGGGCATAGGTTTAAGGTGAGAGGGGAAAGATTTAATAGGAACTTGAGGGGCAACTTTTTTACACAGAGAGTGGTACATATGTGGAATGAGCTGCCTGAGGAAATGGTTGAGGCAGGTACAATAACAGCTTTTAAAAGACACTTAGACAGATATATGGATTGGAGAGGTTTAGAAGGTTATGGAGCAAACGTGGGCAAATGGGACCAGCTTGGATAGGCCTATTGGTCTGCAGGCACGGTAGTGTAGCAGTTACCGTAACGCTGTACAGCGCCAGCGACCTGGGTTCAATTCTGACCGCTGTCTGTAAAGAGTTTGTACGTTCTCCCTGTGTCTGCGTGGGTTTCCTCCGGGTGCTCCGGTTTCCTCCCACATTCCAAAGACGTACAGGTTAGGAAGTTGTGGGCATGTTATGTTGGCGCCAGAAGCGTGGCGACACTTGCGGGCTGCCCCCAGAACACTCTACGCAAAAAGATGCATTTCACTGTGTGTTTCAATGTACATGTGACTAATAAAGATATCTTATGGACCAGTTGGGCCAAAGGGGCTGTTTCTATGTTTCCATGCTGAATGACTATGAGTGTGACTAAAGAATGTAGAGGGACTGGAGAGGGTTCAAAGGAGATGTAGAAGGATGTTGCCAGGGTTGGAGAGTCATAGTTATGACATGTAAGTGTCCAGGCTGGGTTGGTTTGTTTGGAACAAAGGAGACTGAATGATATTTAATTGAATGGTATAAAATTATGAGAGTCCCAGAGAGGGTAAAAAAAACAACTCATTCCCCTGAACAGAGAGGGTAGTAATCAGGGAGCATAGATTCAAGTTAATTGGTGGAAGGATTAGAGGGGAGTTGGGGAAAAAATTGTTCCACTATCAAGAGGTGAGGGTTTTGAACTCGCTGCCTAGATGAATGATGAAGGAAGAATCTCTCAACATATTTAAGAGGCTGGATGAGTACTTGAGGTGCCACAACCACTGTGGATCAAGAGATGGGAAATGGGATGCACCTAAAGGCCGTTTTTGGCAGGTGTGGTTATGATGGGCTGAACAACCAGCTTCTGTGCCATAACTACTTATGGGCTTGATTGAGAGAAGATTTCTTTTGCTTTATTCTCTCTTTAGTTTGAAATAATTTGGAAATATTCCCAAATATTTTGGTACGTAAAAATTAATGTATTTTTTGGTGTTCCTTGCCTGGTATATAAATTATTTTAGATTATATGGCTACCAAAACTGTTTAAATAATTATAACATTCTTTCAGCAATACTTAATGTATTCATGCTTTTGGTTTGCAGATTTCTTTGCTGAGCTTCACAACGAAATGGTATTTCGATCTCAAGAGCGAAGGAAGGAAGTTGAAAAAGACCACAAAACTAGGCTGAATGAACTGCAGGAGATCCGTAACCAGTTAGCTCGAATACGATGCGAACCAATAAGAATGAACAAGATTTCTAATTATCCAAAGAATGATCCAAATTTTGGTTTGCGAGAAGCTGGACAAAATGAAGAACGTGCTGCCCAGACTGAAATCTTGGATTGATGGTCCAGGGCAGTTGTCACAGGGCGAACTGAGGAATTAGTTCAAGCAGTTCAACTACATCAGCTGCAAGGATTCATTTTTATCCAGTTCAACCATAAGTCAAAAGAGCATTGACCTGATAATATTTAAAAGACCAGTTAAGAACAGAGAAGCAGAACAAACTTCTCATTAAAGGAGTAGGACATTTTATTTAGCTGAAATTAAAACTAAAAAATAAACTTGATTCCTTCATTCCCCCTCCCCCCATTTCCTTTGCCTCATTTGGTAAACCTTCTGAGTATTGTATAACTAATCCCATGTTCATTCTATAGGTGGAGTGAAGGATTTGTGGTGCTCGGTGGTCAAGGTGTAAATACTCTGGGTAGTTTTGTATTGAGCCATATAAATTGGGTTTATCTAGGTTTCATCTCAGATCTGTGCTAGTTTTCAGGTGTGCATGTGCTAACATACTTCATTCATACTCTTCATAAGCTTCCTCACATTCCATTTCATCTGACTCAAGCAACATAACTAACTTTTCTTTTCTCCTTCATGTATATTTAGTTTCTTGTTAAGTATCTCAGCTACTCCCTATGGCAGGTATTCCTAATCTGTTTTGGGAGCCTATCCCTATATTTCATTGTCTTGCCTTTGCATCAAAGAAAGGAATAAACTTGAGGGCTTTTGACAAGCACCAAGTAGACATCTCATCCAAACCTTGAGTTTATTGAATCCCTCAACATGCTGTGCCCCAACATTTTTTTTAAAGTTACATCTTAAATCAATTCCACTAGTTAAACATTTCCTTTTCCCATCCAAATAGTTGTCGTGCTTTACCATGGTTTCTTGTAACTTATTTGTTTTTCAGTCTCTGGGCATTGAGTCCAGGCCAGCATTTATTGCCTATCCCTAATTGCATCTGAGAATGGTCCTCAAACATCTGCAGTCCCAGTGAAAGTAGCTCCAGGATACAAATCCAACGATAATTAAGGAGCACAATATATATTTGCGTCAGTATGTGTGTTACTTGGAGGGATACATGTAGATGGTTTTGCTCACAAGTGTCAGAAACCCTTGTCCATAATGGAGAGCTCAGAGGTTTGGGAGGTGCTGTCACAGTAGCCTAGGAGAATAAATGATATGGATTGTGTAAATGGGCCACCTAGCTGCCACTGTGCACCGATGGAGAGGAAGTAGCTGAGATTATTTAAGGAGAAGCTAGTTAAACTTGAGGGAGGAAAGAAAAGTTGTGTTGCTTGAGTCAGATGAAATGGAATGTGAGGAAGCTTATGAGGATCATGAATAAAGCATGTCAGCTGATGCACATCCTGAAGTGCTCACTAATTACAGTTTGTTGGGATACTAGCACAGATCAGAAATGAAACTGAGAAGAGGGAATGAATACTTAGTTTGATGGACAGGGTACCAAGGGAGTTGTTCTGTCTTGGATGGTGCTGAGGTTTCTGTTGTTCGAGCTCCCCACATCCAGGCACCGGGGAATATTCCATCACACTCCTGACTTTTGACTTGTTGACAGTGGAGGCTGTGGTGTGTCGGGCAGTGAGTCACTCTCCACAGGATATCCAACCTCTGACCTGCTCTTGTAGTCACAGTATTTCTACAGCTGGTCCATTTGAGCTACTGGTCAATGGTGACCAGCAGAATGTTAATTGTGAGGGACTAAAAGAAGGTAATGCTACTGAATGTCAAGGATTGCTGGTTAGATTCTTTCTTCGTGTAGATGGTCATTGGCTGACACTTTTGAAGCATGAATTTACTTGCCACTTATCAGCCCATGCCTGAATACTGTCTAAAACTTGATACATGTAACCACGGGTTGCTTCCTTTGCTGAGGAGCACTGAATGGAACTGAATATTAAAGAACTTTAGACCTTTTGATGGAAGGAAGGTCATTGATGAAGCACTGAAGATGGTTGGGCCAAGGACACTAGTCCTGAAGAATTCCGGTGATGTTGTTCTGTACAATTGACCTCCAAAACCACAACATCTTTCTTTGTGCAGGGTATTAATTCCTCTAGAAGCCATTGACTTCAGCTTTACCAGAGTGCCTTGATAGCACACTTGCTTCACTGCTGTCTTGATGTGAAGAGCACTCACTCTCACCTCATCTCTGCAATTTAACTCTTCGGTCCAAACATGGAACATGACTTTGTTGAGATCTGGAGTCAAGTGCTCCTGGCAAAATGAAAATTGACCATTGGTAAGCAAGTTACTTATGAATAAGAACAGGTCCATAGCACTGTGAAAATGCCATTCGTCACTTTGAAGACTGAGAGTAACATGATTGGACTGAAATAAGCTGGATTAGATTTGTCCTGCTTTAGGTGAACAGGACATACCAAAGAAACTTTCTACAGTGTCAGATAGATGCTAGTGTTTTCGTGGTTACGACAAGTGTTAGAAAACAAGAGGACTGAAAGAAATTTTCATTTTGACTCTGGCATCTGCTTACATTAATCTGCTTTTATAGAGGCAAGGTATGAGTTAATCAGGCTCAAATTCATATGTGCGCATTCTGGGGCACTGGTACATTCATAGGCTTCTTGAAGTTACTACTGCAGTTTGGGACAACTTGCCCAATCATTGTATCATTTCATACATATTAACCTAGACAGAGAAGGCCGGCACACAGTTCATTTGTAGCTGTCACTGTCTGGAACATGAGCATGCATTCCAGCAAAGATTGCTGCATAGCTTTCAAGAATATTGACTGCGCTTGATTTTTTCCATTCCCTAAGCCAGAGACATTGAACTATCTACTGTCAGTACTGTTGCATCAGCTGGATCTCA
Source organism: Pristis pectinata (assembly GCF_009764475.1). NCBI lineage: Eukaryota > Metazoa > Chordata > Chondrichthyes > Rhinopristiformes > Pristidae > Pristis > Pristis pectinata. Next base: position 8,073,003 of record NC_067429.1, read on the forward strand.
GGCTCAAATCTGGAAGCTTGCTGATCTGCTTAAATCATTACCAAAATCCTGGAATGGTAGTCTACTAAAAAATACTTAGGAACATATTTTATTGCAAAACAAAGCTGTCTTCAGTCATTCTATGTGTACAAGACCATTCTTTGTGATAAGTGAGTGAAATTCTGCTGTCTACCATCTTTTCTATAACACAATCCTTTTACTGGTTATCGTTCTCGATATGTATTTACTCCCATCCCAGCTTCAAACTTCTCAAGCCCTTGCTCTTCTTTCTGTCCCACGATACTGCTTAGACCCTTGTTTTCCAACTCTCGGCCCCGAGTCGGAAGGTTGTACTTCATTTTCCACCGTAATGATCTGCACATAATGGCACCCCAGTGCACTAGGGATTTTGCTGCAGCTTTGTTTGAATGGCTAGTTTTTTTACATGAGTCATCAAATTGAAGTCCAATCTGCATTCTCATACAAATGTACAAGATTCCTTGGCATTATGTCAAAGTAGAAGTCTTGGATATTAAGGGACATGGGGTTAGGGCAGGAAAGTGGTAAGAGATCAGCCATGTTCATAATGAATGAAGTAGATATAAGAGGCTGAGCAGCCTACTCCCTCTGCTTCTGTGAATAGCAAAGGAGCTGTCTACTGTATCCAGGCTAATACATTGTGAGAAGGGTTTTGACCTGAAATGTCTCTTTCCACTGATGCTGAGAGGTTCCAGCATTTTCTGTTTTTATTTCAAATTTCCAGCATTTGTAGTTTTTTTATTGTCACTTCACAGTAGTGTTCTTTGGTTGCATCTCTCTACATGCAGTGAGTGTGGATTGCCATGACTACTTCTGTTCTGACATTTTCATGTGATTTGGCGGCATTAATAAACTCTTCATAAATGTAACATCCAAAAAATAATCTAGAATAAACTGGCTCTGCATTACACAGTTGTAACACAGAAATATATGACTGCGTTCTCCCAGATTTCAGATTCCACATTGCTGACAAAAGCAATACTGCTTGTTATGTAGAAACTGCTTGTCAAGCACTCTGCTGATGTGTTCAGAGAGATTTCTCAAATATTTTTCATAATCCAATAGTTATCCTTCAAGGTCAAAGAAAGCTCTTAGAACATTGCACACATGCTTTCTGACTCTGCTACAGGAATCATTAAGTTCAGGACCAACTTGTAGGCATTTTTTTTGCCTCATTGCTTTCATCATTGATATGCAAAAGTAGTCTGATCAAAATGTAATATATGTATTCCATAATAATTCTGAATTCTAATTCGGACTGCATTCCCACTGCACTAATTGACACAGCTTTACATTTTCACAAGAAGGTTCAAATGCAAATGCTCAAAGGATAAGTATGGAACTTGTATGATCCTCTCCTGCATTATCAACTTACTAGATTTCCTTGGTATTGCAGTGATTGCCCAGAACATCAACAACGTCTATGTAGATTATGAATTACTGTGGTTTTTTTTCCTGATATTCCATTTGAAGTATTTCTTAAAACTTTTGCAGAAAGCCCATAGACTCTAAAAGCAACAAATATTAAAGCACGTTTCCACAAGAGCATTAATGATTTTCTGACTATTATTAATGTTAAACAGAACAAGTATTGCCCAGTCAGGAAACAATGGGGCAGATATATACAGTCATTGTGTTTATTAGTAACATAACATCCTCTCAGTGCTTTGGATCTCAAACTGCCTTTTCTTTATGCTTACATATTTTCTCTTCCTTTGTGTCAGGATGGCCTTAAGTATCTTGAGTTGTTGCAAGCAACAACTTTAAGAGAGGCTGAAGAGCTTCAGTGTTCTCAAAAAGCCAGCTAAGGAACTATATTTAAGAGACAAAGATTAAGGTGGAGGAGAAGCTGAATAGTAATTTGGGTAGAGAATGTTTATCACTCAGAGTCAGAATTTAAAGGCTGCTAAGTTACTGTATTAATTGCAACCCTGACAAAAGGTTCTTAGTTGTTATTACTCAGTGATTATTAGGTTATTCAGTAGGTATCTATGGAGCTTTGTGCCTAATCAATTGGAAATTATCTCAAAAAGTGCTTGTCAGATGTTGCAGGGATGTTAAGAGACAGAAAAACCACTGCACCTTCTGTGAAGTTAGGAAAAAAAAGTGGAGACCTTCACTGTATTGGATACTTGCTATTAAGTAATTGACTACAGTTGTGCTCTGCTCTCAGTGTTCTTGGGGATTAGCACGACCTGATCCATTTTTTGTTATATATGTTCTCATTAGAAAATGTCTTAAGGGAATCTCTCTCCTTTAAAAATCAAGTTTTAACTGAGTCATGAACTATCTATTTTGCCAAGTTTACCCATATTGCTGCAAGTTTGAACAAAAGCTTTGTACGATACAGGATACGGGCCTAATGCAGGCAAGTGGGATTAGTGTAGCTAGGTATCACGGTCAACGTGGATGAGGTGGGACGAAAGGGCCCGCTTCTATGCTGTATTATTCTGTGATTTATTGTTTAAGTACCCCAAGTTTGTCTTTCAGTTGGAAACCTCAGCTTTATGGGCTAGAGGAAACTCTTCAACAGGTAACTAGATATTGAACGCCTGCACATTTTGGTTTTGTTTCCCTTACAAAAAGTTGACTTTCCATCTTCCTTCTGTGGAATATGGATCTAAGTCATGGGATAGAATTGTAATATAAATATATTTTCCATGGAAAACACTGGGAATTATAAACCATAGTCTTTTGTTATTTCTCAGAATCAGAATTTCTTGTCACTGACTTAGATAACGTGACATTCGTTGTTTTGCATGCTGGACTCTGCCATTGTGAAAGATGGAAGTGTTTGTGGGGCCTCTTTCCTTGTAAGCTGTTTAGTTACCCACCATACACAGATGGATGTGTTTAAATTTCAGACATTTGATTTGAATGTTGGTTGCAGAATTGCTTAGCTCTGTCTATAGTAAATGACTTCCAATGTTTGGCATTGATATTGTTTCAGCTCATTTCTTCAATAGGCTTGGTCGTGCTCTCCAGCACTCATTGACCCAGGTTGGTCACCTAGCTTGATGTTAGTGATGAATATGCCAGGTCACAGGTTGTAATGGTGGAGTGAACAATAGGTCAGACTGTAGAATACAATTTTGCATGGGTTGCCCTAAATCTCCATTTTCTTGGGTACTTGAAGCCCATCTGGTGATGTCCAAAGGAGATGCTTTAGGGTGTGCTGCAGAGTGCACCATGTGTTCCAGTGAAGAGTGTCCCTGCCAAGTTCATAGTTAAGTTCTTAAGGACTCTGGTGACCTCTGAATATTGCATGTGGAAAAACCCTATCCAGACACATTCTAATTAACCCCCCACCATCACTTTATAAAGTTTCTAGTGTTTTAAAGTATCAGCGTTCATGGCAGACATTTATATAAAAGTTGTTGCTGCTACTATTGGCTCAGCCTTAATAAAATCCTGCTTGTTTAGCCTTTCTGATGAAATTGTAGGTAGACTCTTATCCATTCATTTCAATGACCCAGCCAAAAAGGTTGCAATGCTTAAGTGTCAATTACTTTTGTGTCAAATACTTGATCTCAGCTCTCATTCTTGAAAGGGCTTTTCTCTTTGGAGTGATGTAGGATGAGAGGTGACTTGATAGAGGTGTATAAGATTGAGGGGTATAGATAGAGTGGACAGCCAGCACCTTTTCCCCAGGGCGGCAATGGCCAATACCAGAGGACATACATTTGAGGTCAGAGGAGGAAAGTTTAGGGGAGATGTCAGAGGTAGGTTTTTTTTTACACAGAGTGGTGGGTGCCTGGAACGCACTGCCGGGGGCGGTGGTGGAGGCTGATAAAACAGGGACATTTAAAAGACTCTTAGATAGGCACATGGAAGTAAGAAAAATGGAGGGTTATGGGCTGTGTAGGAGGGAAGGGTTAGATTGATCATGGAGTAGGTGTTTATATAGGTCGGCACAACATTGTGGGCCGAAGGGCCCGTACTGTGCTGTACTGTTCTATGTTCTATGAAATAGCTCAGCATATTAAATAGAATGTCTTCTCACTCTAGGCAGAGGAGACCCTTGGTAGAATGTAATGTTACGTGTTCATAAAGTAAACTTGTCTGTGCTATTAAGCTTCATTATATTTGTGTATTATTGCTATTTATTCTTAAACTGGAAGAATGCTGGAGTCATCACTTCACGACATCCTTCATTGTATTCAGAGTTCAACTCAAGCATTCTGCAGAGCTGTGTCCAATTCCAGTCCAAAGCACCTCCCTCAAACACCTATTATATTGTATATTGTCAGCATCTCCCGAGGGTTCTCCCCCACTACCTCTTCATGGCCATTCTTTCTATAAATCTGTAGAGAAACCTGTTGCTGTTGTTACATACCAACAACAATAGAAACACAATGAGCCATGTTTAAATGTTAGAATCTATTTATTAATAACTACTTGTAACAATAAGAGAAATAAAAACATTACATATAAAACATTGACCCCAGAATAAACCCAAAGTGTGTGTGGCAAGTTCCCAAACCCCCAAATCTAGGAATAGTTCTCAAAGTTCAGTTCAGCGAGTCATAAAGTAATACGATGAGCAAAGGCTTCTGAAAATCACAGTAGAATGTAGAGAGAAGGAATTTATGAAATCCACAAGTTCCACGATAGAACCCATACGACACCTCAATCACCGAAGATCTCCATTGCTTTGTTCCAAAGTAACTACCACACCGAGGGCACTCGATACGTGGCCACTCACAGGTATACCTGCTTTCCAGTACAGGTTAACGACAAAGTGGACTCCGCAGATTACTCCAAAAATCCATACATGGATTGTATAGTGACAGTCACAGCTATTGTTCTTCATCCATAGATACAGAGACCAGCAGTCAGTGTCACCATCTCTCTCTCTCTCTCTCTCACTCTCTCTCTCTCTCTCACTCTCTCTCTCTCTCTCCCTTAGTCTCTCTCTCTCTCTCTCTCTCTCTCTCTCTCTCTACCTTCGTCTCTCTGTGCAACTGCCAGTACGCTCCAGTTACAGTTTTTTCATTCGCAGTAGTCAGATAAAGCCACACACACACACACACACACTACTGTCCAGGTGCCTCAAAGGGACACTCACCAAGTAGCAACCTGGCTTGTAACACTGTCATTGAACATGTTTGGGTACCTCTTTAACCAAACTGGACAATCCATTGCTCAGCTTCTGTTGCCTCCAAAGATTACAGCAAATGCCATAACCACATCTCCTCCCACTGGAAAGTTCAGTTTTCTTTAATTTCACTGCCACTTGGTGAGTAATAATATCACAGACTTTAGTAAGGTCAAAGCAGGAACCCATTCTTTCTGCTGCAGAGAATTAGACACCTGTTACCACACGGCAAGGTTTAGGGGATTTCACTCCAAAAGCAAAACAAAAAATGTAGATGCTGGAAATCAGTGATTAAAAATAGAAAATGCTGGAAATACTCAGCAGCTCTGGCAGCACCAGTGGAGAGAGAAATGGATTTAATGTTTTAGATTGATGACCTTTCATCAGAACTAGGAAAGCCAGAAATCAAAATTGTTTAAATCGCATAGAGGAGGAGGTGTGACTGGGAGATGACCAAGAGGTAAAAGCGTCAGCCAACAGGGTATTGAAGGCTTGTTAATCTGGAAAAGAGGTAAGTTGGAGGAGGTGAATGAGAACAGACAGAAAGTAAAGGTGGGATACAAAAGGCTGCAGGTGCTGGGAATCTGAAATAAAAGCGGTTACTGGAAATACCCAACCGCTCAAGCAGCATCCATGGAGAGAGAAATTATGACCATTTTTGATACAAATTGGAAAGACAAGTCATCTTAAAGACTGGTTCATGAATACTAGGAGATGCAACCTTTTATCTCCTCTCTCATTTTCCAGGGACTGCAGCGCTCTTTTCAGGTGAAGCCACAATCCACTCGTGCTCCTCCCAGTTTAACAGACCGCATCTGATGCTCAGAAGTGCAGCCCCCTCTGGATTGGATGGCAGTCTTGCGGAACTTGTCCATTCAGTCCACAAGGGTGACCGTACATTTCCAGCTACCTGTCAAGTTTAATTTTTCATTCTGTTCCTACTCTGAGCTTAAGGTCATTGACATCTTACACTGTTCCAAAAAAAAAGGCAAACAAGCTTAAGGAATACCATCACACCTTCTGACTAGGCATGTTGCAGCCCTCAGGAGTTGACATTGAATATTTTCAGATAACCAGCCTTTCTAGTTTGTGGAAAAACTGGCCAGTTCTTATCCAATCTGTGCTGTCAGTTTAGCTTTCTCTCTCTGTAGATGTTGTCTGATCTGCTAGGTATTTACTTAAGAATTCCAGCAATTATAGTCTTTTGCTTTTCAGTTCTTTCTCTCTCTCCTCTGCCCTGATTCAATTTTTATTTGCTGATTAACTGCATTTAATAAATCTTCATCAACCTCAGCCAGTACTACCATCTTTTGATCTATCTCTTTTTGTTCAACCTCTCTTGTTCTCAGACATTCACTTTGCTCTCTCTGTCCACTCCCTCCTTTGCAACTTAAAATCAAGCTTTGATTTCTAGCTTTTCAGAGATCTCATTAAAAGACATGAACCTGAAACATTAACTTTGTTGTTCCTTGCAGAGATGCTGTCTGACCTACTGAGTATTTTCAACATTTTCTGTTTATTTTTAACAAACTTCACTGTTGCTCAAAATTAGGAATAAATGTTGCATCCTCAGCTTGCTTACTGTTTCTTTGTTCCAAAGTTCACCAGGAAACAGTAGATTGTCCTTCAGACACCTGTGAGCTGTGTTGCAATCATTAGGCATGACAAGTTTACAGCCAATGTCTTCATCAGTGCTTTGCATTATCTCCTTAAATCTTGATGTGTAGCTACATGTTGCATTATAAGTAGAGCTGCCTTGTGGGCTCCACATTCCCTTCATTGCACTCTGCCAGATACTAAATCTCACTACTTCCCTTTTCCTTCTCTGGCTCTAGAAAGTTGTGATTGGCCAGCGTATACAAAGGACCTCGGCAAGCGTTCTGTTCCTTTCATTGTAAGCGGTTTCATTATATTTAGAATCCCAATTCCTCTGACTTTGTATTGCAAAAGAAGGTATCGATGAAGTAATTAAATGTTTCCTAGTTTAATGTTGTTATTTCTATAGGAGGAGTTTCTTAATTTCTTTATGACGTGCTGGAACTTCAAAATGATCTATCTCAACATGTCTCAAAGGCATTTGTAGCTTGCCCCATCACAGTATAGTTTCATCCTACAAACTTCTAAGCACATGCTCCAAATGTATCATTCCTTTTCTCTGCAAATCCATACAATATATTGAAGAGTATAAAATATTACTAGAGGTTTCTTGTAACATGGATGAAATAATTGTTGGAAGCAGTTTTGATTGTTCATTTTTCAGTTCATCATCGGAGAGCAAGTCAGCAATCTGACCTATTGCCTATATGACTGCAGCTCTCACTTTGGAATCTCTTGTGACCAACTGTCAGCAGAAAGGATCATTGTAACTGGCGGAAAACTCATGAAACAAACTCTTCATTGAACACTCTGGAGTCTCGTGCGCACACACATATGCACCAGTCCCCACTCAGCGGTGGAATGGGTGAGCAGCTTCAAATTCCTGGGTGTCAACATCTCAGAGGATCTATCCTGGACCCAACACATTGATGCAAACACAAAGAAGGCACACCACTGGCTCTACTTTGTTAGGAGTTCGAGAAGATTTGGTATGTCACCAAAGACTCTTACAAATTTCTATAGATGTACAGTGGAGAGCATCCTGACTGGTTGCAATACAGCCTGGTATGGAGCCTCCAATGCACAGGATCGCAAGAGGCCGTTGGGGATTGTAGACTCAGCCAGTTCTGTCACAGACACAACCCTCCCCACTACTGAGGACATCTTCAAGAAGGCGGTGCCTCAAGTAGGCAACATCTATCATTCAGGACACTCACCGTCTGGGACATGCCCTCTTCTTGTTACTACCATCAGGGAGGAGGTACAGTAGCCTCAAGACCCAAACTCAATAATTCAGGAACAGCATCTTCCCCTTCACCATCAGATTTCTGAACGATCCATGAACCCATGAGCACTACCTCATTATTCCTTTTTTGTTGTATTTTTATTTATTTATTTATTTATTTTTGTAAGTTGTAGATTTTATGTCTTTGCACTGTACTGCTGCCACAAAACAAGTTTCACATCATATGTCAGTGATAATAAATCTGATAAGTATGCAATTATATTGCATGAATCACAAAATGAATTTCAAGACAGGTGTTAATTAGTGCTACAAATCACTTGCCATCAACGTAAGCAAAATTAACGTGTTTTATTTTTAAAGTATATTGACAGCACACCTCTGAAAGTTCCAGTCATGTCCTGCATTGAATCATTGTGGTGGGGCAGGACTTAACCAGGAGTCCTTCTAACCCTAACAGCCTCTTCCCTCCAGCAGTGCCTGGTATGCTCTGAATTGCACAGATCCAATTGGCCAATTATGGAACTCAAGTCCTTATAATCCTTCTCAGAAACTTTACACTTCATCTGACCATCAGAATACACTTGACAGTTCATCAACCCACCCACCCTGCTCAAACCCAACCAGTGACATTTTTGTCTGCTGAGGTTGACTGTCATCAGCAGGGAATTAGTCCTGCCTACTTTGTTAGTCAACGCTCAGGAATGGGGAAAGCACACAACAGCAGTTGGTGGAAGCCACCCACACCAGCCATGCAACTGGAGTACTTGCCAGTATTTAAAAATTGTTGACAGTAGCATTTGAGAATTAAATAAACCTTCATTTACAAAAATAAATTAACATTTGCTATAACTGGAGCTTGGAGCCCAGATCCAGATCAAACCATCACAGCATGTATCTGTCTGTCCCCTATGAACCCCCATGCCATAAAATTCCATCATTGTTGGGCAGCATGTTCTAAATCGTGATTAATGAAGTCTTCTTTGATAGAATGGAAAATGCTCATTAACCACAGGCTGATTTGTGGAAACAGTGGGTTCATTGCTTCACCTCTTTACCACTTCAGTGGTAAATCTGAAACCCAATCTGACTAGGAAGCTTTTGCAAGATTCTTGATTTTCATCAGTTCCCTTTTGTGGTTCTCCCATCACAGCTAAATTGATTTTTTTTTTGGCCACTCATGGTCCTCCATACTTTGTTATCTTTAACAGGTACTTTCCCTCTTCAACCAGAGAGCTGTGGCAGAGTTTTAGAAGTGAATGGATTGCTCTGTGGGATTTCAGGTGCAGTTGACTTTGCTATCATCGAACAGGGTACACAGAGACATAAATATACCAACAATTTCTGCATTGTATAGGCTTTTTTAAACTAGATATCCCAACCTATGGAATCCAAAGTAGACATTCTGCCACTGCTTGTGCTCTCAATACTCCTTATGACATTTATCTCCAAAAGTTACAGCAGTTTGATTTGAAGGAACACTTTGTCTCAATAATAATTTCAATTTACAACCTTAATAACCAACCTACGTATTTCAAACCAGAGAACTCAATGAAAATATTTGAGTTAGTTACTTGCGATTGAATTTAAAGATTTTGCCCTGTACTATTTGATCAATATTCCACTGGTACAAAAAGTACTTGTTTACAGCTTAACCATCTTGAGTTGTCAGGCTTTTTGACAGTAGATTTTCACACTTAACCTTGCTAGTAATTTAATTGCCCTGTTGGAAAAGAATATTTATTTCTCAAAATCAAAGCTTGTATTTTAATGTTACAATTTTTTTGAATGAACATCTTGGCAAATTATAAATTTAAAATAAAATCTACAAAATCAAATTACTTGACCTCCATTTACTGATCTATTCAGTTCTGTGCTGTCCTAAGCAATTTATTTACCAGACAACAAAATTTGTCTTCAGTTATTTGTGCGGAATATGCAATATATTACCACCTGTACATGGTACAATGTTCACAAAGTTCAGTCCCATTGCCAGTGCTGAACTTTGTGAGTATCACCCAAAAGCTACCATATGATTGCAAGTCTAGGGCAAGTGACCAAGGATAAACATGTACCCCAATAATTTCCTACTAATAAATCCATGATCTACTGAAGGAAAGTGCTATCTCAGGGCTTGATTTTAATTTTTTTTTCAAAAAATAACACCCTAAAGGTCTATTTGTAGAAATTGTTTAATTATTTTTTATTAACAAAACCCAGTAGTGGCAGTAAATGTCACCCATGCAGAATCTACATTTACTGTCATTTTTCTTGAAGGTGCTTCACATGGCTTTCAAAATGAGCACATAGACCACAGAACAATCTCACTTGTTTCTTTGTTGGCACGCTCAGAGGCTGGATCAATGCCACGCAGATCAAGAAGGAACTGTGTGGATGGTTAGAACAAAAGAAATATCTAATTTGTCTAAAGGTAATTACTCCCATGGGGATGGGGATTCACTCTATCAGAGCTATTTCTTCTGTTCTAATCATCCCTACCCCACTTTCTCTCTTGCCGAAAGCTAACTTGTTTTTAATCTCTTTCCTAATTCTGATGAAGAATCCTGGAGCCAAAACATTAAATGTTATTCCTTCCACAGATGCTGCCTGACCTGCTGAATGTTTCCAGCCTTTTTTCTCTTTTTGTTCCATTAAAAGGATGATCATAACTCAGACACCAGAGATTCTGTATATGCTGGAATCTGGAGCAACACACACAAAATGCTGGAGGAACTCAGCAGGTCAGGCAGCATCCATGGAGGGGAAATAAACAGTCGACGTTTCAGGCCGAGACCCTTCATCAGGACTGGAAAGGAAGAGGGCAGAAGCCAGAATAAGGTGGGGGGAGGGGGACGAGCACAGGCAGGGAGGGAATAGGTGAGTTCAGGTGATAGGTGAATCCAGGTGAGAGGGGGAAGGTAGGAGGGTGGAGGTGTGGGAGGGGGGAAGAAGTAAGAAGCCAAGAGGTGATAGGTAGAAGGGGCAAAGGACTGAAGGAGGAGGAATCCGGTAGGGGAGGGCAGAGGACCATGGAATAAAGGGAAGGAGGCAGGGGACAGATAGGCAGGTCATGAGGGCGGGGGAAGGGGAAAGAGAAGGGGAAGGGGAGCACAGGGGTGAGGAAAGACAAAGGAGAAAAAAAGAGGGGGGAGGGGGAGAATAGGGGAAAGGTTGCTGGAACTGAGAGAAATCGATGTTGAGGCCATCAGGTTGGAGACTACCAAGGCAAAATACGAGGTGTTGTTCCTCCAACTTACGTCTGGCCTGAACACGTCAGGAGAGAAGGCCATGGATAGACATGTCGGTATGGGAGTGGGATGCGGAATTGAAGTGGATGGCCAACGGGAGATCCCTGCTTTTGTGGCGGACGGAACAAAGGTGCTCGACAAAGCAGTCACCCAACCTGTGTCGGGTCTCACCGACAGAACAAAGGTGCCTGACGAAGCGGTCACCCAATCTGTGTCGAGCTGTTCAGCAACCCATAATTAAAATAGATACAAGACACAAGCTCTTATCTTTCAAAGGATCAGCACTTGTTAATAAGGGGAAGCTCATATCCCAGTAGACTATGAATTTAAAACCTTGTTTATCAGAAGATAAATCACTGAATCCTGGTTGTTTGGTAACAAACAGAATGGATATTAATGAATATTAATTCAATAATCTCTAAAATACCACAACTTCGTTAAAGACTACACTGAACCAAGGGGCCTTAATTGCTTTAATATTGTTCTTACCTCAGCACAAGACCTCGCAAGTTTATTGTAGTCGTGCTAACCAGTCAATTAACCACAGCAATACTTCACAAGTAGCAATACCAGAAGCAGCAGCACCACTCAATCTATAAATACACTCTGAGGGAACAAGGAACAGATGACGTTAGAATGATTTGGACCACAAATTCTATCATTCTAGTGCAGAGCACTTCTCCCAAGCAAGTCGATAGAAACACAAGTTTGCTGAAGTTTGAGTTGGAATTGAATTTGTTGGCAAAATATTAAATTAAGTTGTGGATTTACACAACAGTTTCCCCATGTCTCAAAGCATATTGCAATCAACAAAATACTTCTTAAGTCCTAGTTGTAATGTAGGAAATAGCAAGCACGATTTCCTGTAATTCAGTATCCTGCACGTATTTTCTAGATGTTATAGGGAATCAGTGAACATTCTGACAGCCCTAGGTGTTTTCTCTTCCCTCCCTCCACCCCACAAAGTGCTGCTTCTTTACAGAAAGAAAACGACTGAATCATTGTCAATTAAATTGCTCTGTTTGACTTTCTGGTAATTCACACAGCAGCTGAATGTGGTAGACTTCTTGTGCATCAATGACATTTTTAATGTGAATATTTATTTAAAATATTTTTTGAACAAATTACATACTTCCCTCACTGAGTGAGGAATAGAATATGTCATCAATTATTCTCGATTCAGGTATAACACATCTAATAGTTTGAAAGCTATTAGTGAGAACTCTTTTCCACACCACCAATCTAATGTGCTGTTTCATCAATAATTTTACTTCACAATAAAGAGCACTCCAAAATGATGATGCAGGAGAGGTAGCCGAGTGATTAACTGTTCAGAACCAGCAACCAACAATTTAAGCTCATCTCAAAGTGTTAATTGAATTCAATAAATCTGGCAACTTGTTAGCTACCACTGGAAAATAGTTAACATGAAAGCTGCCACACAGATTACAATTGGTTCACTGGCATCCTCAAGGGAACTGCCATCTCTTACACCCAATTCCACCACTGTGTGGTTGATTCAGGGGCCTCAATGAATCTAAGACTGGTATTCTTTAGTGTCACATTCCAATAATAGTCTTTTAAAAGTACCCTTATAAACAAGTGTCAACCTTTGTTTCTAGACTGGATTTTGAATCCTAAATTTCAGATTTAAAATGCCTCCATAAATTGAGTGACTCATACTGGATCTCTCAGCTGCAGTTGGTAAAATTGTAAATTTCTCCTCTTCATTTTGAGTATTGGTTTATTATTGTCACTTGTACCGAGGTACAGTGGAAAAACTTGTCTTGCATACCGTTTGCACAGATCAATTCATTACACAGTGCATTGAGGTAGTACAGAGTAAAAACAAAGTGTCACAGCTACAGAGGAAGTGCAGTGCAGATAGACAATAAGGTGCAAGGTCATAACGAGATAGATTGAGAGGTCAAGGGTCCATCTCATCGTATAAGGGAACTGTTCAATAGTCTTATAACAGCAGGATAGAAGCTGTCCTTGAGCCTGGTGGTACGCGCCCTCAGGCTCCTGTATCTTCTGCCTGATGGGAAAGGGGAGAAGAGAGAATGTCCCGGGTGGGTGGGGTCTCTGATTATGCTGGCTGCTTCACCAAGGCAGCAAGAGGGATAGACAGAGTCTGGTTTCTGTGATGTGCTGGGCTGTGTCCACAACTCTGCAGTTTCTTGCACTCAATCTCAAACAACGTTACAGGTTTCATAAAGTGCTATATTGTTACTTCTAAATGTAGTGAATTGAAAACTCACAAGGTTAATAGATTTAATAATATTAATTGCAATGTAATTTATTAAGTGTTTATCATTATGTGCGTGCTCACATTTGTGCACAGAACCATTTAATCAAACAATTTCAGTTTGAATACATCACATCTCATTCTAGGTGAATATTTAATTAGTCTTTGTATTCTTGAAATTACAATTAATTACATTAATAGTATGCTTAGTAATATTTATGGTTCCTTTAAATCCCATTCTCAAAAATTGTTATTTAATTAAGACTGCTGTCATCTACTCAGCTGTTGCTGCGGCAACAGCCTGAATTATCTAAGCATGTGTTATTATGCAACTTTGTCACTTTTTTCCAAGGCAAAAGATTTTATTTTTGGATAGCATGAATGTAAATACAAGGAGATTGCTGCCATTTCAAAATGCACTCGTCAGTCACTCTGCATTATTGAACTGTAGAATCCCATTCTCTAATGGGCAAAGCTTGGACAGATTATATATTTTGACATTCCCTGAGCAAGCAAATGAAAAATTGCTCAGAGATCCAATTTACTTCCACCTACTTCACAGAGGAATATGGAACTCACAATTGTGTCAAAAGGAAACAATTTTTTTTAAATTTGATTTGAAATATGTCAAAACTCTCCAGGCTAGAGTTTTCATGTGCACAGCTTGAGTAGTCTGATCTGGCAAGGGTCTCTGTGTGAAAGTTAAGAGATGTCTGTCTTTTTTCTGCCACCTTATGTTTTTGGTGAATGGTGAAATTGATGATTCTAGAGTGATTACTCCTGTTGGTTCTTGACACACTCATTTCTAATATTATGAAGAGAATGATCTAATTCACAAAAGCAATTGGGTTAAGAATAAATCACTCTTCAACACTCAGATAAGAAAATTAAAGTGATTATTTTTATTTCAATTTTCTTGATAATTAACAGAGAACCAAGTCCAGCTGGCCTGCATGATACAGCAATACACAAGGGAATTTAATGCTCTAGTTATTGCAATCTTCATATTTCGAGTCCATTTTTTGCTTCTATGTATTTCAATCCCACAGAAGAGGCTGCTGTACCATTTAAAGAATTGTGATTACAAAGTTTTGTTTCCATAATCAAGAATTGCATAGCAGGGGAACTACAGCACACCCCAGACCCATAGTTAGAGACTATCTCAATACCCTGCACAGATAAACCATAGGAGAGGGACTGGCAATCTATTACATTACCACAAAAAGAAACAAAATCAAGACAATAAATTAATCCAGCTAAACAGAATTTTAATAATAATGAGGTTAATTTTGTTTTAAAAAATTCAAATACAGAGTACCCACCATGTTTGACGGAAAAGCTACTGGAGTTAAAAAGAAACCCACCACAGGTGGCATCAGATTACAGATACATGGTAATATTCACAGGACTCAAAACAGGCAACATTCATGAAAGGGAAAGTCCTCCTGTCCTTTTATTTTGTGCGCGCATGCGCGCATGTAAAAGAGCAAAACTAAGCAACACAGAAATGCCAGTGCATTCTGTAAGGCACAACGTTCGTGGCAACTGCAGAGTAAAAGAACAAAAACAAAATCATACAAATACTGGACCTGTACTGGACTGGCATATTACATACACCATACACTAATGAAACTGATGCTGTGTGCACCAATAATGAAGCTGGCAAATTATGTACAGGGTACTGGCATGGTTTTACATGTACCGGCACTGTCATCAGTGTACATGCATCAGCACCAGTGCCAGTGCCAATATTGCACGTTTCAAAACTGTCTTACAAATCCCAGGTCCCAGTCTGGTAGATTTGTACTGGGGAACCACTGACAAAACCCATGATACTTGCCGCAAAACTAAATTATTTTTTTTAAAACCCACAAAAACCTGCTCATTGTTTGTTTGTCAATCAGCTTCCTGCACAATGCATCCACTTATCTTTTCCCTTTACTGTTGTGTGCTAGGTGATTAAAATGGATACCAGAAACAAAGACATTACCAGTGTGGGGCCAGACTGTTCTGTGGAATGGTCACTAGAGTTAATGTTTCATATGATTATTATACATAAACTGGTCATTTTCACTTTAACTACACTATTGAAACTGCAGCCAGAGCAAATGCTAACACATTGTGTTCATTGATACCAAGACAGAAATGGCATGGAGGGTCAGTTTAAATTGCATGCATTTGTACAGTACAGAAAACCATCCTGCCATAATGTTTAAGCTGTAGGAAAAGCATGAGTATATTTGAGAGTACATCAACTGTACAAACCAGCGAGTCAAAATCTTACAAACCATCCCATGCACAATGAAACAATATTTAGTGCATTATATATACACTTTATTTTCACATTACCTGCCGATATCTCACAATTGTGAAGTTGAAAAAGTATTACATGTAAAAATGAAAATACCTTGTTCATCTAAACAGATGCTTCAGATCCATGCACAGTCCAAATAACTGATGTCACTAAAACTGCAAAACAGAGGGATTCTCCACTCGTTCCATGTGCACAACAAGTCTTTGTTTAAATGACACCCAAATTATTGTTTAATTGCACGTCCATTCAGTATTTCTCCACACTCACCAGAATAATGCTGAGTAATACATTGTTGGGTGTGTTTTATTCATGAGAAGGACCAGGAAGCACTGCCACGTGCAGCAGCCCTTGTGAAACTGGGTATTTCCACACTCATCAAATGAACACAGCATTGCACCAGTGCAGACTCTTCTTCCTTTTTAGGACAGGTGCATTCAAACAGTTAATGTGAATTTATGTAAAGTATGGCTCGTGCTACACCAACGTCAAAAGACAAGTTATTTTGTTGTTGCATACATTGGGCAATGGGTTTAACTTCACATTCTACTGTTTAACCTACAAGTCATACAGAAAAGTTAAACATATTGTTCATTGTATATAACACTTTAGAATTTCCAGGATTTTTAGCAGTGTTTTGGGGATCACAGTTTATGGAAACAATAAGCCAGTAGCCACTTGCAGATGAGGCATACAGCTAAACAATGCACATTTCAGCATTGTGTTATTACAGCAACGTCAGTGTTCTGTAAAACGGGAACTGAATGACTCAGTCAAGTGGGAATACAATGCCATATCAACATTGACTGGCTCAAAAAAAAAGCAGATTAAAATATTTAAAATCAACAAAATAAATCAACATATGGATCCATTAATTGGTAGAGCTCTATATATCCTATCCCTCCTTTATATATGCTATAATCTTGAATAAAAATTGAAGAGAAAAATGCAAGCTGTCCTGCAGATTGTGCTGTACCTCTGACAATTTCAAACTTCAACACCACTTCCATGTAATGCAGAGAGAGGTGGGTGGTGGTGGTGGTGGCGGCGGCGGCAGGGCTGGAAGAGAGAAGGTTTATGGAAAAGATAATTTTTCCTATCATTAGAGATTGAGACTCGCTGGTACTGTAGCACTATGCATGAAGGCTATAAGAGAACAGTGTACAAAGTTCCCAGGAACAGCTTGAAAGAGCCACATTACAAATACACAAAAGACACCAAATTCAAAGTGCTTTGGCCAGAAGTTACAACTTTAAAAAAAAAATGCACAGTGCATTTCACAGTGCTCGTACCTAGCACACATCAGAAACATCACCCAGGCCCAGATGGGCACCTTCCTTACCCAGTACATGCCTCACTCAGACAACGTACTACAAGGTGAGCTCTGCTGCTTCGCTTTAAAGGCGAAACATTTGCTGTGAATAGATTATGCAATCAAAACAAGCCAGTCAGTCATCCAGGAAGTAGTGTCTTCCATTAACCCCACCATATCTAATTCACAAGTTCTGTACAACTTACAAGGAAAGAATTATAACAATGATTACTATAGCTCCTGTATGCGAAGCGTAAATACATGATAATAAATCTGGTACTGACGGCATGACATAGTGTATAAGGCAAGGACCAGCTAGATATCAAAGTAAAAATTCAAAAAAAAACGTGCGGGAATTTTAGTCTCAACCAACTGGTCTATATTTACCCAATAGTGTTCCATGATTCTACCACCCTACCAGAAGTCCAAGGATATAATTACATGAATGTTAAAGATTCAGTTTTCCCTCTTAACAAAGACCAAAACAAATTATTCCAAGTGTATCAATTTGATTTGTAGTGTAACTCAGACATGTCATTCTTGGATCGCTGGTAGTTGTAAACATCTAATAACCCATCAACATAAAAAATAATCATCTCGTTCCAGTCAACTTTCCATTAGCTCAGCCCAATTGCAATGAGAACTGCTGGAGCTGAAAGATGTGAAGGTCAAAGATGAACCTCGGAAATCTCAGATTAGAATGCATGCTCTAAGCAGATCTGGAGGTTTTGCCTCAATGTAGTGAAGTAGATAAGGATCTTGAGCTGTACACCAGGAAAAGAAAGGAAGCTAAAGCATCAGTCTTCCAACAGGGAATGCAGGAAATAACCAAACCCATACAGTGACAGATCACCTTGCAACAGGTGGCAGAGGTGGTGCCCCTCGAACAACTGTAAGAAATGGAAACAAAAAATGGGTTAGTTAATATCCTGAACAAACATTAAAGAGGATTTAATACCTCAAAGATTGGTTAGCTAGTGTTTTGAAGAAACTTGTGCACAAGATGTACAATTTATTTTACTCTTCATCCTCCTGAAGATAATGACTTAAATGGGAAACTGAGCCACTCTCTGGACCTTGTGTGGCAGCTAAAAATAGTATCTGCATTCCCACTCAGTTCAATTTCTAATGGCTCTGATGGGTGCACTTTGAGTTTTGTATTCATAGCTTTCACTCTCAAGGGGGTACTATGACTTGCCACTTAGAAAAAACGTGAAGTGGGCTCATACCATATGGCAGATTAACCACACATTATCATTTCCTTTGCTCTTTTATAGCTACCATTTAATCACTAGCTTCATAGATGCAAGCAAAACGAAGCTACATAAATACAAGAGATACAGGAAGAGAGTATACTGATGTTTAAATGGTGTTGGGAGGAGGCTTGTGTAGAGGATAAACTGCAACATTATCTGGTTAGGCCAAATATCCTGTCATCTCTAAGTGATTCAATATGTCATCAGCCACACAGTAAATGTTCTTTAACATTTCTAGTTTTGGCACCTACACCTTAAATCGAGGAAAAACGATAAAGATGGACTCCCTTAACATAATGCTCTGGTAGCGTTCCAAGTCCCTCTGCTCATTAAGGACCAACTGCAATATTACCATTCACCCTAACACAGACCTTCCCTTTGTTCTCTCTGCGTCTCCCCTGCTTATGTGTAACTTCAGACCTTTTTCCTCCCACATCTGACTTTTTCCAGTTCTGACAAAAGGTCATTGATCTGAAACATTAACTGTTTCCCTCTCCACAGATGCTGCCTGACAGTAAATATTTGTGTTTCATTTCAGATTTCCAACATCTGCTGTATTTTCCCCTTTGGCTTATTTCAATGGTATGGCTGTCAAATGACAGACCCGAGGGGGTGCTCAGTACTCATTTAAAGTGGGGATCCTTGCATATTGATAAAACAAACTGGAGCAACTCACCTCTGTTCATCTTACTTGGGTATGTTTTTTGGAACTGCCGATACTCCTCTGGAGCAGGGAAGTCTTCAATCGGATGAAAGCAGTATTTTGATTCAAAGTCATCTAGGGGAAGAGACATTTTGTTCTTTTTAAAAAAAACATCCACATTGTAGGTTATCTTGATCCAAAATGTCAAGATTTTCTCTCCCCACTGGTGCTGCTCGACCTGCTGAGAGCTTTCAGCATTTTCTCTTTTAGTTTTGGTTATTAGTAGCCTGGGTAAATAAAGATTACCCTGTTGAAAAGTCAGGGAACTGAACGATACTCAGCATCATTAACACTTCAGCTCCAATCTGATTATAAAGGTGTTTGGCTAGAAGCGATCTGAACTCATTCTAGCCCCTCTAGGCTTAACTGCAGGAACCAGCTCAACAGTAGTTTGCTATTGCCAAAATTTTGCTAAGTACAGAAACAGTTCGAGGCAGAAGAGAAGCTCAGCAAAGTAACCGTGCTTGCACGGTGTTCCTTAGTTCATGAAGTTCAACAGCAGCCAGCAAACACGAGATGGAAAAGTGGCCTTTTGAGGTTCAGTTTTCAGATTCAAAATTTAACAGTTTAAACTTAAGTGGAAAGACCTCCAATGAAATACAACGTGGTCACTGCAATCAGCTCCCTAATATGCAAGCCCACCACAGTAACACTACCAGCTAGTAATTCTGAAGTCTAGAGAAACATAGGCTCACGTCTGAGTTTCCCATATGGTGAGTTACTGGGTTGGCACAGTGTTCGCTGCCCACAGGCTCACATCAACATTGCCCATATGGCAGCTTGCAGATAGCAGCAGCTCGCAGATATCAGCAGCTCATACCAATCATGCAGAAGATTGGGGGGGAGAATAGAGAATAAAGGAGGGTGTTGGGGGAGGGGCTAGAGCTTCCCTGTGAGGGGAGGGAGCGGAAGGATACCCAAGGGACAGTCACTCTGGCTGGCTCTCTCATACCTCCTAACGATTGGCTCATGCAGCTCGAGGCCGGGCAGCCTCCTCCCTCTTGGGAAGGAAATACCACGCCAGCAGAAGGTGAAACTGTGAAAGGTTTCAACTCAATCCACTGAAGTAATTTTTCCATTCTTTACATTTATTTTTTTTCTGTTCCTTCTTCCTCTGGAAACAACGTCCTGAGCAAACCTGTGCTGTGTGCACCTTTATTCTACATTAAGTTATGCAATTCAAGTATATACGATGCCAAGGGATTGAGTTGTTTTGGAGATAGATGACAAAATACATATTTCTTTAATATGAGACTATTCTTCAAGATCCTTCTTGTTAATTTTTTATTACTGATCTTATGTTCTGCAGACAACTGCTCTGAAAGCTAACAGCTGATTTCTCTGCCTGTTACACTTCTGTATTTAGGATTGGACCAGAAGTGCAACTTGGGTTGGTCAGTTTCAATTATACAACAGTTGGGTATCTGGGTTGATTTTAGTACTGGTAATAGTTACTTTTCTGATTGCTAACCACTAACCCGCACTGGAAGTGTGGGCAAATGTGTCAGATGACCTGCAGAGTCCAACTTCACAGCTGGAAAACTATCACTTGGGTGACAAACTATTGCAGGCACCCAAAGAACTGTAATGCAGAAAGAACAAGAGGGGGAAAAAAACAGGGTTCCTGTAATAAAATTTGGAAAAGACCACATAGGATTGCTATTAACCAGAAACAGTCTCTCTTTCCCCTCCACAGATGACACCTGACCTGAGTATTTCCAGCATTTTCTGATTTTTATTTTAGATTTCCAGTATCTGCAGTTGTTAGTTTTTCAACTGGAAGATAACCATTCTAATTAGAACTCTCTGGAATACACAGCAGATTGAGAACTTTGTAAATACCTGTCGTTTAATAATTTCCATAATTGTTTTTTCATTCAGTGTGAACACACTATTACTTTTCCCTAATGACCTTGAAGAACTTAATAGACCTTAAAACCAATATGTTATGTAGAACAGCACCTGGTATACATAACAGAAGCTCCTACGCTGCGTTACATGATCCCAGCTGATGGGGACAGGAATGGGGCCAGAAGGACATAAGAAAGCCAGCTCAAGCTCCCAGTCCTGGTCATTAATCCTGTGATGTAAGAAAGAGTGCAGATGGGTATCAGGTGAGGACAAGATCTGTGATGTCTACCACAACAGATTAATTGCTTGAAACTCGCTATTTAGGATTATCTAAGGTAGTTTCAAGTACAGGCTCCTGCGCTCCTCTACACCCCAGGAAAGAGCCAACACGATGAGAAAAGTGACAGTGAAGGAGAAAATGGTTAAAAAAGATTGAACCAAATGCACACTGCACATCTGAAAGGGCAACTCTCAAAATAAGATATACCCTGTATGCATAATGCTCATGGAAGTCATGTGATAGCTGAAGATGTTTCAAAAACACTTCAGGATATTTTCATAAATAAATTAAAAGTTCATCCTATGCCACTTTTCATATTTTATATGGAAACTGCATGAAATAAACAAGTGGTAGAAACAGTTCAAAAAGCACCATTTGAATTGGAGAAGGACAATGATAGGAAGGAGAAAGGAAGGATAAAAGAGAGAAGCAGGTACATTAAAACAGGAAAGCAGGAGAGTAAAGCAAAGAGAAAAGCAGTCAACAGTTTTGGCGGGGGAAATAGTGAGAAACTCAGCAGCTGTCTGGTTGGAAATGATAAACAATAATCTGCAGACACATACAACTCCATTCGCGAGTAACCAATAAATGTGAAAACAGTTGCGCCTGACATTCTTAGCCCCAGTTACCTAGGATTGATTTGGATGATGATCCAACAGGGTCCCTGTGTCCATTTCGTAAAGGTGGCGGTGGAGGAGGGGGTGCAGGAGTCCTCATCGGAGGCGGTGGTGGTTTACCTCGATGCGAAGGATCTGAAGAGGGTGTCCTGTAAGGTGGCAGCGGGGGAGGGGCATCTCGGGCTCCATTCCGCATTGCAGGGGGTGGTGGTGGGGGAGCTGTGGAACACAAAGTTAAACATTTTAGTTCTGTCTGGTGCCAGATAAGGAAATAAATTCATGATTAGATTCAAACAGCTTGGTAACTATGTAAAAAAAAACAGAAAGGAAAAAGTGAGAAAGAATTAACCCTGCTGATGGTGGTCACTGTAGACAAAAGAGAAAGATTAAAATCAAAATACAAACTTGACGAGATGCATCAAATTGGTCTTAAGATCTGAGAGTAAAATGCTGTTCCATTTCTGCTTCCCTTCCTTCAGATAATCTGCAATCAACATTTGAAGACAAAATCAATTTTTAAAAACAATTGGGCAGATAATCGACAAACCCAAGTCCCTCATTCTACTGCGCTCTCACCACCCACCATTGCCGCTTCCACATTTGTTCTAATAAGTGTAACTATTTTTGGATATGACCCATGAGGTCAGCCTGCTGTGGTTAATGCTGGATTTACTACTGCTGGATAGTGGGAGAGAGCAAGTTGCGACAGGTGCAGGCATGCAAGGCCCTACTTATCCACAGCTTATTTAAAAAAAAGACCTTGTGACCCCAAAGTCCATTCTCCTCGTCTCATCTAAAGATTATTCTCCCCAATAATACGGGTTGAAAAGCTTCTGATCCAATCGGCTTTTCCCTACAGTATTTTGGGAAAATTTTCCAGAAAAGCCACCTCCAAGCACTAAGGATACATTAAGAGGAATATCAAAAAGGGTCTTTTTTAGGATAATTATTATTACTCACTGAAAATCCATAACACTTGTACTTGGGTATTATAGTGCCCTGCTGTTTGGAATGTTGTTTGAGAGATCAGAGGTAAATCCAATGCTGACTACTGAAAAACTGCTAAACACAAGGTAAAAAAAAACATGAGATGTGGAGATCTTGAAAAGAGAAAGAAAAACTTGCACTTACTATATATAGCAACTTTCATGCCCATTTCAGGGCATCCCAAAGCTTTGTATAGCTAACAAGGTACTTATTAAGTATTGCCATGTAGGAGATTCAGCAGTTCATTTGATCATTTCAAGCTCCCACAAACCACATGATAGTGTCCAGATAATCTGTTTTAGTAATGTTTATTGAGAGATAAACATTGGCCAGGAGAGCAGGGCGACATCCCTGTTTTTCTTTGAAATGGTGCCCACGGGGTTTTTGAAAGGATAGTGCCTCAGTTCAATATCTCATCTGAAAAATTGCATCACCTACAAAACAGCACCACCTCAGTGCTGCACTAGAACATCCGCTGACAGCTACTCAGATCAGATATCTTTATTAGTCACATGTACATCCAAACACACAGTGAAATGCATCTTTTGCGTAGAGTGCTCTGAGGGCAGCCTGCAAGTGTCGCCATGTTTCCGGTGCCAACGTAGCATGCCCACAACCTCCTAACCCGTATGTCTTTGGAATGTGGGAGGACTTGATTTAAGCAGAATAAAAATTGTGACTGATTCCTGTAACTTTTGGGAATAAACTCTGGCAACAATCTAGTTACTGCATGATAATATATTGCACTTAAAATGACTCCACATATAATTTACCCAAATTTCATTTTAAAGTGCCAGAATGTCTATGGAGATAACCAGCACTAGCACCTTTGGCCTCGAGTCATGAAGACAATGAGTCAGCAATCACATTTTGAGAATCATTGCAAAGGTATTCACTTTGCTTGCATGGCATAACCTCCTTTCATTCTGCCTTCACAACAGTCCTGACAGTTCAACAAGTAGCAGAGTCAGACAAATGACACAGGGCCTAGGGTTGAGTTCCTCCTCAAACATTAGGGAAGGACTGCAGAAGGGAAGCTCCTGCTTCCAAATGCTATTTAGGATGCTCTACTGAAAGTAGGCCTGAGTAGATATTCAGTGAAAATAGGACCAGGCCTGAGGTAGCCCCACAAAGATTGAATGCTACTGAGGGCCCATTACATTTCTGTGGAATTTTGAACACATATTAATATTTAACTACAACTGTAAACATTATCTTAACAATAGTTGCAATCTAGGACCAGAATATAAAAATAAAAGCACCGAAAAACTGCAGAATAACTTTCTGAAGTGAGCAGGGATGGAGGAGGGGGGAGAAAAGCCTTCACATTCAGTGTATGGGTCATGATATTTTCTTAAAGTTATAATAAGATTTGTTCTAAATATCTGAATTGATTGGCATCAAGTGGCACTTTCTAACTGATAAGAACTTTTTTTAAATCTGCAAACAAAAGCAAGACTACTGCAGGGTCAGTTGTATGATCCAAACTGGATATGTTTCCTTAACAGCTTAAGGCCACGAAACCCAAGTTACACTTGTCCACCGCTTTGTCTCCGTTAATTATTTACAGAGTTTCTGTTCATCAGAGCCTGGGACTTATGACGTAATTCTTTAACCCTTCAATATATTGGACAAGCAATATCAGATCGTGATCCAATTCCAAGCACAGCATATGTTAACGTCCTTCAATTTTGCCTTTCAACAGATTAGACATGATAATGGTTTTCCATTCTTAAAAATCTTTTGTATGTCAAAGTTATACACTTCTTTCCATTCACTTGGGATCAGGGTGTCGCTGACAAGGCCAGCATATATTGTCCATTATTGATGGACTATTTATAGTCATAGTAATACAGCACAGAAACAGGCCCTTCGGCCCAACTCGTCCTTGCCACCAAAGATACCTTCCTGAGCTAGTTCCATTTGCCTACATTTGGCCCATATCCTTCTAAATCTTTCCTATCCAAGAACCTGTTCAAATGTCTTTTAAATGTTTTAATTGCACCCACCTCTACCACTTCCTCTGACAGCTCGTTCCATATCCCCACCACGCACTATGTGAAAAACTTTCCTCTCATGTCCCCTTTAAACCTTTTCCCTCTCACCTTAAACACTGAGGGCATTTAAAGAGCCAATGACATGAGATGGGTCTGGAGTCACCGTAGGCCAAAGATGGTTATTTTCCCCTTGGTCAACATAATTAAGACTAGCTGATGTTGTTTTTCCAAATTCCAGATTATTAAATGAATTTAAATTTTATAGCTGCCATGGTGGGATCTGAATTTGAGTGTTTGATACTTTTTCAAAACCTTTCCTTAATAATTGCATTTTGTAGATAATGAAGCATTTTGTTATATCTTTGTTCTAAAATCTGTTCTCCTACTGAAAGAGAAAGGGGGAAATGAGCCATTAAAATGAAGAAAAAGGATACTCCATACACGTGACAGGCTTGTCACTTCCCTATAACTAAGCTGACAAAGTCTGTGTCATTTTGTCCCTTGAGGAGGAGCTGATGAAGGAGAGTCAGCATGAAAATGAAAGACGGACATCTGACAGATCTTTTAAACTTTTTGGATACCATCACTAACATGGTATGGATTCTGGGAGTGTCTATGAATTTTATATATGGACTTTCGGGTGGTATTTAAGGAGGTTTTGCACAAGAGATTATTAAAGTGAAATGGACCTAATTGGAGGCAACATTCTGATATGGGTTTAGAGGTAGGTGATAAAAGATTGAGAGGATGTAGCTGACAAGTGGTACTCTTCAGGGATTTGTAAATGGGATCCCAGCTTTCCACCATGTATGTCAACAGAAAATGAATATCCAAGTTTGTAAATAAAACTAGTTTGGAAATATAGCAACAGGTAAATGGGAGCAAGAAGCTAAAAATGGTTCCAAGACTGATTAAGCGAGTGAGCAAAGCAGGCTGGAGTTCAAAGTGGTGAAGTAATTAGATAATCCACTTTGGATGCAAGATAGAAATATCAGAATATATTCTTAATAGTGAGAGAATAGGAACTGAGGATGAAAAAGAAAGAGATTTAGGCATCCTAGTCCAACAGTCACTAAAAATTGCACAGTACAAAAAGGAAGTCAAGAAATTGGTAAGATTGGGAATATAATAAGAATGAGCCACTCAACTCCTACAGCCTGCCCCACCATTCAATGAAATCATGCATGATCAGCATCTTAATTCCATTTACTGCCTGTACCTCAGAGTAAAACAGTCAACCTCAGTCCTAAAAACCTCAATTGCCCCAGAGACTACAGCCTTTGGGAAAAAGATTCCACATTTTCTGTAGAAAATGTTTCCTAGTTTCAAATGCGTATAAAGCATCATAGAGTTACAGCTAGGCCTAGCCATAACTCTGTGATGCCTTATACGCATTTCCCTGCCAGAGGAAAAATGTTGCTTGTATCTACTCCATTAGCATTCCCCGCAACTTGTCCTTATTTTAATTCAAGCTGTTGAGAATAAAGTTAACCATCATCACATCAACACAGGATCCATTTACTTGCTAAATAATTCCAGTACTATCACCTCCTGTAAAGGCCTTTTTCATATTAACTGATCTGTGCTACCAGTAACTTCTAATGTGATGTAGCCTCATGAAATAATCTGAGAAACAGGCCATATAGTCCATCAGGTGAATGTTGCTGCTTTTCAGCACATTAATCCACCAACTCCAAGCCTTCTCTCACTTGCTCTCCATACGCCATTAGTACTCTTCATTATCAACTAATTACCTTTTTAAAGCATTTAGACTCGACATTAACAGAAGCTTAATATCTCTATAAAGAACATTTCTTTAGCTTTCCCATAAATTATTTTAAATCTGTTGTCTTGTTATAATCTCTCCAACTAAGGAAAACAATCTTGTAATTTCACAATCTTGAAAATCTATCAAGCCTCCTTTGAACCACTTCAATTTTAATGACAAACCACAACTCGTCAATTTTCCAAGTCTTTCTTTCTAACTGTAACTGCACATATTGTGAACACCCTGAAGTTATACTGTAGTTCCTCCATTGTATCTTACAAAGACATGCCCAAGAATCTGGTCTTTCACTCTCAAGGATCCTTTTAGCAGTTTTTCTTCCTTGAATTGCATTTGGGCCACAAGAGAAAATAGCAAAATAAGTAACATTCCTTACTCTTACCTAGTAATCCAGCAAAAGACTTGTTTTATTTATTTTGCTTGGACAAAGCCCAAAGCTGTTTGGAAGGCTCCCCACAAACAGCCATCAGGAACAACAATCTGATGCACAGCAAGGTGGCACCTTTCAGCTCTAAGAATAAACTACTTCTCGGTTGAGATTGGCAAAAAATTTTTAAATATTTTCTCCCCTATTGCTACAGGCATCATCTGTGACTTAAAGTCTGCTCCACCTTTTAATAAGATTATGGCTGATCTGATTATAATCTCAACTCTACATTCCCAGCTATCCCCGATGATCTTTCATTCCCGGATCTTGCTCATCAAGGATCAACCTACCTCTGCCCTAAAAATATTCAAAGACTCAACTTCCATCACCCTTTGAGGAAGGGAATTAATTTCAGTCCTTTTCTGGTGATAAGGCCATTCTGTGCTTCAAAATAAGTTTCTCAAGGGAACTGCAAATTCACTGCAAAGGACATGATATTTTTTATGCACCATGTTAAAATCAAAACTTGCTATTCTTAT
This sequence comes from Pristis pectinata, assembly GCF_009764475.1. Lineage (NCBI taxonomy): Eukaryota > Metazoa > Chordata > Chondrichthyes > Rhinopristiformes > Pristidae > Pristis > Pristis pectinata. The sequence goes on from NC_067429.1 coordinate 8,100,460, forward strand.
TCCTCTGTCAAGACATTTTTTTGTGATATCAAAATGTTAGAAAAAACTTACCTCCTCCGCTTTTCAGTTCAAATTGGAAGACAATTTTCTTTCTAGCGCAAGAATGGAGAACTTCAATGCATTAATAATGATGGCTTGGTAGCAACACCAACTGAGTCCTGAAGGACATTCACCACCTGATGCGAACCCAACAAAAGAGATAGCCCTAATGTTACCTCATCCTCAATCTGCCTTTTGCAGATGCATCAGTCCTTATAGAGACAAAGTTCCCATTTTAGAGAGAGTACATCCTCCTTCATACTGCATGGCACTACAACTGTAGTGAGAAGTTACAGACCCAAAACAACTCAGACAGCTCAAACTGGGCATCCATGAAGCACTGTGGACCATCAACAGCAGAAATGTACACCATCATAATCTATAACCTCAAGGCCCGGCACATCTCTTCCACTACCATTACAAACAAGCAAGGGAATTATCCTTGGTTCAATGAGTACAAAAGTGCATGCTCATAGCAGCCCTAGGCATTTCTAAAAATGAGTTGCAACACAGGACTATGTGTATGCTAAAAAGCATGCAACACAGAAATATGCAATCCCATAACAAATCAAATCTCTGCACTCCTGCCACATCTAGTCATGAATGGTGGTAGATAATTAAACAGCTAATGGGAGGTGGTGGCTCCAAGCACTTCGCCATCCTCATTAATGGAAACGCATACCACGCAAGTGCCAAAGACAAAGCTGAAGCATTCACAGCCATGCTCAGACAGAAATTCTACCAAGATGACCCACTTTGGCTTCTTTCCAAAATCTCCACCAGAACTGAAGCCAGTCTTCAGCCATTCAATGTACTCCACATGATATCAAGAACAATTGAGAACATTGAATATAGAAAAGACTATACAGTTCTGAAGCCCTGGGCTCCACAACCTGCTGTACCTCTAGCCATGCTGCTCCTGTAGTTACAAAAATGGTATCTACCTGACGATGTGGAAAATTGACTAAGTATGCCTTGTCCACAGAAAGCAGGATAAATCCAATCTAGCCAATTATTGCCAAATCAGCCTACTCTCAATCAAAGTATTGGAAGATTTCATCAACAATGCTATGTAGTACTTACCCATTAATAAACTTGCTTACCAATGCCCAGTTTGGGTTTCATTAGAATCACTCTACACTCGACCTCATCTATGCCTTGGCCCAAATAAGCTGAACTGCAGAGGTGAGATGACAAACCAAGGCAAACAAAGGTGGCATCAAGGATCTCTGATAAGTCAGTGGTCATCAAGGTGAAAATGTTCCAATGGTTGGAGTCATATCTACACATAGGAAGATGGTTGTGGTTTTTGAAGGTCAATCATCTCAGCTCTAAAACATCACTGCAGGGAGTTCCTCAGATACCATCCTCAGCCCAACATCTTCAGCTGCTTCATCAATTACCTTCCTTTCATTACAATGCTAGATGTTCATTTGGGGTCACACAATATTCAATTCCACTTGCAACTCCTTAGCAAATGAAGCAGTCCACGAGTGCATGCAGCAAGACCTAAATAACATTCAGGTATGGGCTGATAAGTGGCAAGCAACATTCATGCTACAAACGTACCAGGTAATGACCATCACCAAAAAGAGAGAGCCTAAACACCTACCATTGATATTTAAAGTCATGGCAAATCATGTCATTCACCAAAATCCTAGGGACCAACACTGGCTAGAAACTCAAATGGACCAATTACAAAAATGTTATAGCCATAAAATATATCAGAGACTGATATCTTGCAGCAAGCGACTCAGCTCCTGACACCCCAAACCTTTCTGCAATTTACAAGGCACAAATCAGAAGCTTGGTGGAAAATTTCACTTGCTTGAATGAGTGCAGATCCAAAACACCAGAGCAACATGACACTATGATGATTCATAGTGCCATCCATTAATCTAAACATTCAATCCTTTCACTAACAGCACAGAGGCTGTGGTGTGTAGAATCTACAAAGTGCACTGCAATTACTCACAAGGCCCATTCCAACAATGCTTTCCAAACCCTCAGCTCGATCACCAAGGTGACAAGGGCTTCAGGGAACACCAGCACCTGTAGATTACCCTCTTAAGTCACAAACTAATCTAATTTGGAAATATTTCACTGTTCCTTCATTGCCAATGATTTTAAATTTGGGAATTAACTCCTGAACAACATTGTTGGAATCCCTTCACTAGAAGGACTGCAGCAGATCAAGGTGGCAGCTCACCATCTCCTCTGAAGGTATTTAGGGATGGGAAACAAATGATGGCCTTGCCTGCAAAGCCCAGATCTTGATCTATGGATAATTAACAATAACAGCCCTATCCCTGAAGTTAAGGCATTCACAGCCTGGTATTAACTGTCTGCAAACCCAAACAGCTTCTCTTACACAGAGTGCTGGAAATGAAGGATAAGATATTCCAATCTGATGCTACATTGCTCATGCCCACATGCATGTAATTTTTTTGGTTTTATAACAGTTGATCAATTGATCAGCATCAATAATTCAATTTGAATTTTCCATTCATTAATCGAGGAATAATGCCTCTTTTTAAAGCCAGCCAATATCAATTTGGCTCTTTTTACACTCCAGGTAACAAATTTATAGATCACCGATATATGTTTCATTACCAAGTTTCATCTGTTCTACACTGCATTTGATCTCTGGTACTCATACAAAGTTCTTACCTGCTCCTCGATTTGGCGGATCCCTCGCAGGTGGTGGTGGTCGGTTCTGCGAAGGTGAAGGAGATGGAGGAGGAGGAGCAGCTCCCCTCATCGGTCCGGCTGACTTCCGCGATAATGAATTGTGTCTCTGCGGCAATTCCGGGGCAGCCTCGCTCCCAGGACTAGAAGGGCCATTATGCACATAGGGAGGTTGCCTGTAAGGTGGAGGAGGGGGTGGCAAAGGTTGGCTCTGAATGCTACTGAGCCTTGGATTAATTGGTGATGGCGGAGGCTTGACAGAAGGAGGGGCAGGAGGTCCGTCTCTATTGCCTGGTGTCTTTTGTCCTGGTGTAGGAGGCAAAGGCTTTTCTCTGTTGTACGGTCCACTGGAATGAGTTCGGCTGCTATGCATAGGTGGCGGAGGTGGATTTGTACGTCTTCCAATCGGAGGAGGTGGTGGGGGTGCTGATGCACTGTGCCTCACACCTCCAGCACTACTGGGGCGGGATGAGCTGGAAAGATCTGGTAATGAAGGTCGGTGAACTCTTGGCAGCTCTGGTGGAGAGGTTTTGCTTTGTGAATCAGAATCATCACTGTAGCGGTTGCTGCTAGGAGGTGGTCGAGGAGCAGCTGATCTTGAGCCAGGTGGATTTAGTGCTGATTTACTAGATGAAGAATCTGAAAATAGGGGACAAGTAATTAAAACATAAAGTGAAGTATTTTAAAAACTACATTCTAGCCTCCTTGATGGTTAATTGAGTTTATTTAAGTAACTCTAATGACCCGAAATTAAATGCCAGAATGAGATCTCAGTTAGGCAGCAATAGTAGAGCTATATGTTAGAATGCGAATTGTTATCTGCTGACCCCTAACTTAAAGTGCATGCACGAGGCTCAGCTATGGACACAAATGGCATAAGGTATACACGTGATCAAAAAGCATTTCAACAGTCACTGTCAAGCCTCGTTGGGACAAATCAATAGGACAGACATGCATCCATGCAGTTCTGAACATGATGTTAAAAGCACTTCACTGGCAATGGAGTACTTTTGAAATGTAGTCACTGCTGTAATGTCAGAAATGCTACAGCCAATGTGCATTGCAAAATGTCATGTACAACCAAGGTGATTATCTGTTTTTGTGAAATTGCTTGAAAAATAAACACTTGTTACAACAGGGGATAACTCCGACCTTCTTCAAAATGATACCAAGCTATCTTTCACGATTATCTGACAGGTCTAATGGGGCCTAATTTAAAAGATGGCAGCTCTAACAATGCAAATTTTCCAAGGTATTGGACTAGTACATGAGCCTTAAATCTCTGGAGACGGATTTGAACCCACAACTATTGCCTCTGTGAAAGAGATGCCAAATTTAACGCAAATGTTTTACACGTACCACCTTACATTTATAGAAATGATTCATGTCGAAATTTCACACCCCCTCCACCACAAGGCCATACAAAATTAGTAGAATAAAACTGAAAACAATTCATCTGAAATAATATCCTTCACTGTATCTATCTTAAAGTTGTTGATTTTTTTCTTTGCAGTAGCTGAAAATCAAAAGCCCTTCATTTGCGTCATCATGCTGCTGACCTTTACCCTGCTCTAGTGCTGTGATTGTCAGAAAACCCAGAACCAATCATGTCAAGTGCACAAACCCAGTCCACAATTACTAAAATAATCAACTCATTTAGCATGGCTGATGAAAGAAGCTCAACTGCTTCAATAAAAGGCTGCTACACCTCCCACTTACACAGGACATTAGCTTTGTAGTTATGGTATGACTGTGGGCACTGCTGGTTTAATGCAAATCGAAAATGAAACAGAATACAAGAACTGTCACACATCTTTAACATCGAGAAAATTCCTTTGAAAAACTGAAAACCTCATTAAAGATCTGATTAGAAAAAAAAGCCCTACGACTCAGCTACTGGTGAGGTGGTTTAGACATTGAGCCCAAAATCTTCACAGTTAATAAGGGCCTAAGAAAACAGAAGTACACAGCAAGTAAAGCAACATCCATGAAAAGAGACTAGATAATCTTAAGGTTGATACTTATGAATGCAGTTTCTCTCTTCAAAGATGCTGCTTGATGTTAGTGGACTATATCAGATATTCATTATTTGCAACATTTTGTCTTGTAGCAACAGGGATATCTGTTGAGTACAACAGGGCATATCCCAAACAAGCAACATCACAACTGGTCTTCCCAAATTAAGGCTTTATCTTTCCAATACTTAACCAGAGTTCAAGACTGGGGCCACATTATGCACACTGCATTAAGATATAACTTGCATTTATGTTTCACCTTCAAAATACCTTATAAAATCTGTTCATTAGGACAAAAGCCCATTCCACACTGCAAAAGCTCACAAACAACAAAAACATGAATAACCTGATAACTACTTTAGCAATTTTGACTAAGAATTAATAAATATTGGGTGGCACAGTGGAACAATTAGTAGCACTGCTGTCTCACAGCACCAGAGACCTGGATTCAATCCAGACCTTGCCTGCTGTCTGTGTGGAGTTTGCAGAGTCCCTTTGACCATGTGCTCCAGTTTCCCAAATCCCACATCCCAAAGATGTGGGGGTTGATAGGTTAATTAGCCACAGTAAATTGCCTCTAGTGTAGGTGCACAGTAGGATCTGGAAGGAGTTGAGAAGAATGTGGGAAGAATAAAAAATGGAATTAATGTAAAATGGATGGTCAGTGGAGACTCAGTGGGCTGAAGGGCCTGTTCTATGGATATCTCTCTATGACTCTATTAACTCAATGCACCAAGAACCCCCCAAGTGGTTCTTATTCAAATAGTACCAGGTCATCTCAACTCCACTCAAAAGGGAAGAGGTGATATTTACAAGCATCTCCTTCATCAGCATCATAATCCTTCAATACTGAGTTAACTATACAAACATAAGTCTGGGACTTAATCCTGGCATTTTTTATTTTAGTTTAGTTCTATATGATGCCATGAAGCAGTAGAAAGCTGGATTTTTTTGTAAATTCTTTCATTTTTGCATATCAGAACAACTTAAATCGATAGCTACCAAAAAACATTGACCTTAAATATTAATTCTGTTTCTCCACGGGTGAAGCCTGACGTACTGAGCACCACCAGTATTATGACAGTCAATTACTTAAAAGGCATCAAAATCCACACACAAGTGCAACAAGCACCCAACTGAATATCTCTTAACCTTAAAAAAGAGCTTACACAAAGTACCTGAATTGTCTCTGTGCCCTACTGGGCGAAGCTTAGGGACTCCACCCTGAAACAAACCACCCATTGGACTTGGTCCACCAGATGCAGATCCTGAACCGAGTCCACCACCACCACCACCTCCTCCTTTAAGATCTTCAGAAAAGAAAAAAGGCATTATTAAATAAACAGAATGGAAATTCACCCTTCAGTGGTACACAAGGCTAAGTGGTACAAGTGGTGAAAGCGGAGTTCAGGCATAAATCAGCACAAATTTAAAACCAACAGACTTATTCAGAGTATCAGTACCATAACACACTACAGACAAAATCTTAATGAAGTCAACCCACTTTACATTTGTAATATAGTACTTTGCACCTGTTTTAATTCTTCATCTCACACCATCATCATCATAAGGAAGGAGAAAGCATTCAGGACTTTAGACAACTCAATGTGCTCCCTCAGAGTAGGTCTTAAATTTGAAGACACAATCAGCTATAACAGTACAACTGGAGTTTTCAATTTTTCAGGTCACAAACTCACGATTTTAGCTTAATGAAATCCTAGTAATATCACTGTTGTTTATATTTGCCACTTACTTTCAAGATTTGGGGCACTTCTGTCATTAGCATTGGTCACTTTTCGAAGTTTGGCTCCCTTTGTAATATCAGATAAGAGTGCCCCTCGATTACGGTGTTCCTCTCTGCTCAATTTTGGTGTAACTGTATTTGCCTGTGGATAAAGATTAAAACTAACTAAAAGTATAACTATGTTGCTCTACCTTCCATAGCAAGTTACAAATGATTATATTTGTAAAAAGATTCCAATAAACTATTTTGTAATTCCTTGCTTATGCCACCTGGTTTTAAACACACAATACTCCAGTTCCCTTAAACAATCCAGATACTATCTGAAATTTCAAAGTCCTCTTACCTTATAATTTCACCTTTAACCAGTGTGAATTGTGAGGTGATGCATTTTGGGAAGGCAAATAGGATAGGGCATGCACAGTAAATGGTGGGGTCCTAGGTAGTATTTGGGGTACAAGTCCACAGATATCTGATATTGGCAACACAGGTGGATAAGGTGGTGAAGGCAGCACATGGGTGTTTGCCTTCATCGGCTGTGACAATAGAATACAAGAGCTGGGTTGTTACAACTTTATAAAACATTGGTTAAGCCACACCTGGAGCATTGTGCACAATTCTGGTTGCCACACTCTAGGATGTGATTGCGCTGAAGAAACTGTGGAGGAGATTCATCAGGATGTTGCCTGTTTTAGAACATTTCAATTATGGGTACAGACTGGGTTTGGTTTTCCCTACAATGGAGGCAGCTGAAGGACGATTTGATTAAGGTATATAAAATAATGAGGGGGTTAAATAGAGTAGATACAAAAAACCTTTTACCCATGGTGGGGTGTCAAAGACAAGAGGGCTTAGGTATGACGTGAGAGGTAGGAAGCTGAGAAGGGATCTGAAGGAAGATTGGGACCAGAGACATACAGTGGGTGGCTGGGGTCTGGAACACACTGCCCAAAGAGGTAATGGAGGTAAAGACTCTCACAACATTTATGCAACATCTAGACAAGTACTTGAATAGCAAAGGCATAGAAGGCTACAGACTTAATGCAGGAAAATGGAATTAATGCAGATAGGTACAAAAGGTTACACCGTGGGCCCAAGGGGGTTCTGTGCTGTACAGTCTAGGAATTCATGAATTAATTATGCTTATTGGGAGGAAAAATAATGGATCTCTACTAATTTTCAGACAACAAATTCGCAAGTGATTTAAAGCAAAGCAATTTAATAAAGCCATTGAAATAAAAACCAAGCAATAACATACATTGCTACAAGATACAATCCTTTTTCAGAGTCATACAGCATGGAAATAGGCCCTTCAGTCCAAGATGCTCCATCTAAGCTAGTCCCATTTGCTAGTGTTTGGCCCATAACCTTCCAAACCTTTCCAATCCATGTACCTGTCACAGAGCAGTTACAGAACATTCTCAAGGGGGAGGGTGAGCAGCCAGAAGCCATTGTGCACATTGGCACAAATAACATAGGTAGAGAAAGGGATGAGGTCCTGCGGAGTGATATAGGGAGCTAGGAAAGAAGTTAAAAAGCAGGACCTTGAGGGTAATAATCTCTGGAATACTTCCAGTACCACATGCTAGTGAGGGCAAGTGAATGCGTGGCTGAAAAATAGGTGTAGGGGACAGGGATTCAGAGTTTTGGACCATTGGGACCAATATCCTGGCAGGCAGATTTGCTAGTACTCCTAGAGTGGGTTTAAACTAGATTGCCAGGGGGATGGGATCCCAAGCATCAGGGAGGCAAATGAGAGGCTGGAAAGTGATGCAGAAGTCAGTGACAGCAAGTTGAATAGGCATGATGGGCAGGAGAATAGCCAGGAGCGAGGAAAGCCTATTGGATTAAATTGCAGATGAATTTAGGGCTTGGAGAGCTATGAGGACTGGGATATTATAGCCATTACAGAAGCATGGCTAATGGAAGGACAGGACTGGCAGCTTAATGTTCTGGGGCACAAGTGCTTTAAGCTGGATAGAGGTGGAGGAAAGAGAGGAGGGGGAGTTGCATTTATGATTAAGAGGAATGTCACAGCAGTAGTCAGAGATGAAATTACTGAAGGTCTATCCAGTGAGGCTTTATGGGTGGAGCTGAGAAATAAAAAGGGGATGATCACATTGTTGGGATTGTACTAATCGGCCCCCAAGTAGTCAATGGGAATTAGAATAACAATTATGCAGGGATATTGTGCAGAGTTGTAAAAATAATAGGATTGTCATAGTAGGGGATTTTAACTTTCCTAACATAGGCTGTAACTGTCATACTTTTAAGGGCTTAGACGGGGTGGAATTTGTTAAGTACATTCAGGAAAGTTTCCTTGAGCAATATATAGAGGGCCCTACTAGGGAGAGGGCAGAGCTCAACCTACTCTTGGGTAATAGGGCAAGTGACTGAGGTGACAGTGGGGGAGCACTTTGGGACCAGTGACCATAGTTCTATTACTTTTAAACTAGTTATGGAAAGGGACAGAACTGGTCCACAGGTTCAAGCTCTAAACTGGGGCAAGGCAAATTTTGATGGTATCAGACAGCAGCTTGCAAAGTTTGATTGGAGTAGGCTGTTTGTGAGTAAAAGGACCACAGGCAAGTGGGAAGCTCTTAAAGGTGAGCTAGTGAGAGCTCAAGGTCTGTACGTTCCTGTTAGAGTGAAGGGCAAGGCTGGTAGGAGTATGGAACCCTGGATGACGAGGGATATTTTTTTTCTGGCCAGGAAAAGGAGGCATGGGTCAGGTATAGGCAGCTGAGATCAAATGAATCCCTAGAGTATAAAGGATGCTGAAGTGCACTCAAGGAGGAAATTTGGGGGGGGGGGGGGGGGGGTGCGGTAAGATAACTTTGGCAAAGAAGATTAAGGAAAACCCAAAGAGTTTTTATTAGTATGGGAGAAAGAGTAACTAGAGAGAGATCAGGGGCCCCTCAAAGACCAAAAGGGACACCATTCACCTTTGTGTGGAGCTGCAGGAGATGGGCAAGGTCCTTAATGAATATTTCTCCTCTAGTTTTACTGTGGAGAAAGACATGAAGACTTCAGAACTAGGAAAAGTAAACAGGGAGGTCTTGGGGATAGTCCACATTACAGTAGAGGTGGTGCTAGAATCCTTAAAAGGTATGAAGGTAGACAAATCTCCAGGGCCTGACCAGATTTATCCAAGAACACTGTGGGAGGCTAGAGAAGAAATTGTGGGATCTTTGCATCATCATTAGCCACGGGTGAGGTGCTGGTAGACCGGAGGGTAGTGAATGTTGTGTCTTTATTTAAGAAGGACGGCAAAGAAACACCTGGGAACTACAGGCCAGTAAGTCTAACATATATGGTAGGTAAGTTACTGGAGAGGATTCTGAGGGATAAGATATACATACATCTGGAAAGACAGGGGTTGATTAGGGGTAGTAGGCATGGATTTGTGCATGGGAGATCACGTCTTACGAACTTGATTTGAGTGTTTTCTTTTGAGGAGGACAGGGCAGTGACGTGGTTTATATGGACCTCAGTAAGGCCTTTGATGAGGTTCCACATGGTAGGCTGCATTGGAAGGTTAGATTGCATGGAATCCAGGGAGAGCTGGCTAATTGGATACACAATTGGGTTAATGGTAGAAAGCAGAGGGTGATGGTAGAAGGTTAGTGGTGTGCCTCAGGGGTCGGTGCTGGGCCCATTGTTGTTTGACATCTATATCAATGATTTGGATAACAATGTACAAGTTAGTATGTAACACATGGCATGGTTAGTAAGTTTGCAGATAACACTAAAGTTGGTGGTATAGTGGACAATGAAGAAGGTTGTCAAAAATTACAGGGGGATCTTGATCAGCTGAGTAAGTGGGCTGACGAATGGCAAATGGAGTTTAATTTGGATAAGCGTGAGGTGTTGCACTTTGGAAAACCAAATCCAGGTAGCACTTTCAAAGTGAACAGCAGGGCACTGGGGAGTGTTGTAGAATAGAGATACCTTGGAGTACAAGTACATGGCTCACTGCAGTTGTACAGGATGCTGGCAAGGCCACACTTGGAGGACTGTGTTCAATTTCTTCTAAAATTAAAATCCTTCTAGTGTACATAATGAGCATTTTAGTTATACTAAAATGTTTTGATTCTTAATTAGATCACACCCAAAATACTGCGTACAATTCTTGCTACTGTATCATAAAAAGGATATAGTGTTTCTGGAGAGGGTGCAAAAAAGATTTACAAGGATGGTAGCAGAAACATGAAGTTATACCCATCAGACATCGAAGAACAGCCTTGCTCTCTTTTCTCAAGTCAGTAAAAGGTTTAATGTCAGGGTGGGAGAGGAATAGAATTCAATTTATGAGACTTTTGTTTATTTGCTTGTGCGAATGCGCAAAACTAAAGGTTAAATATCATCAATTTATGACAGCCACCCAGAAACAGTGACCTCAGAAAAACTTCCTTATCCAGAAAGGTACAAGGAAGTGGAACTCACTACCACTGAAAGTGGTTCAGCTGAGTAATAGATTCAATAATAGAAAGGCTAAATAACCATGAGGGAGAATAAGGCTGAGGCTTATCCTGGTAAGAGTTAGATAGGAGGCGGCTCAAACAGAGCATAAACATTGACACAGACTGGTTTGGCTAAATGGCTTCTCTCTCTGCTGTATTATTCTACAAAACACCAATCAGGAATCACAGTTTTTCCTTACCTGATTAAATGTTGGGGGTGGAGGGGGTGCAGCAGGTGGGGGTGGGGGTGGCGGAGGTATTGGCATATTTTCCCACTACCTGCTGGTTCAGTCTCTGCTGTATTTCACACAGTGTACTTGGTCATTCATAAACCTGAAAAAATATGCAAACGTTTAGCAATGTGTAGACAGAATTCCTTTTAAGCTGCCATGGAATGATACATGAGAATTCCTTGTTCATTCCCTCAATTTTCTACATCTTCCCCAGGAAACACAAACATATGATCATGTACAAGATATCCAACTGTGCTCCAGTTTCCCTATTCATAACCATTCTGCATGCATGAAGCAAGGCAGTGTGCATTAGGAAAAAGTTCAGCTATGGGGGAATAAATGGAAAATGTTATTATACCTTCACCCAACAATCACAGCTAGAAATCAGGACAGTTAGAAATCAGGAATCAGAAATTCAGGACACTGGCAAAGGCCAACATGTCTGATCTGGACTCATCTTCCCTCCTCTCTTGCTCCAGTAGATCTACATAGGTTAAGGTTTTCCTAAGTGCACTTTAAGAATTTTGTGCTGTCAAAATCTTTGCACCAATTCTATCCTCTAACATTTGATCTCTTTTGGAATATAAACAATTGTTTGAATAGGTTCTTAATAATGAACTTAATTGTGATTAAGTACTCTCCCTTTCAATGAGAACAGGCCCAGCCTTCATCTTTTTCCCAACTTTATACTTGGATCATTATCTTGGTGTACTGAAGAGTTTACAACACATCCTTTATGTGTTGAAGAGAATACTCCTGGTAACATCCAAAAGAAGGAAAATGCAGCATGAGTTGACCCAAGAATTCAATGCTTCTTTAACACGGTAGTGTAGTGATTAGCGTAATGCTATTACAGCGCCAGTGACCCGGGTTCAATTCTGGCCACTGTCTATAAGGAGTTTGTACGTTCTCCCTGTGTCTGCGTGGGTTTCCTCCGGGTGCTCTGGCTTCCTCCCACATTCCAAAGACGTTAGGGTTAGGAAGTTGTGGGCATGCTATGTTCGCGCCGGAAGTGTGGTGACACTTGCGGGCTGCCCCCAGAACACTACGCAAAAGATGCACTTCACTGTGTTTCGGTGTACATGTGACTAATAAAGATATCTTATAAATATCTCTCTTGAGAAGATGGCCAATTGCATAATTCTCATTTATTACAATTTTGAGGTGAGACAAGGATTGCAGGATGAAATATTTATTAAAGATAAAAATCTTTGCATTAGACAAGCTCAGAGTACAACACAAACCTCAATTTGGCAATATTAAAGACATTAATTCAGAAAAGGATGAAGGCTGATCTATGTGGGGGAAGGTAAATGAATACGTGCAACAAGGAATGGTCTATTGATATTGGAATTGCAGTAAGGCCCTACAAAAAAAATGTAGTGGTCAGTATGCATGTGCAATATTCCTGCTCACAAGAAACATCTCCCAGTGGATACGACAACCCATTGCTTATATTTCTTGTTCTCAGCTTCAATCCAAACTTTTGTATCATCTCAACTACTATATTTTCCACTGATATAAAATATACCCACATCCATACGATTAACCCCACTTCCCACTTTGTTAAGCTTAACCTTTCTGTAACTCAGACTAGTTTTACAATCTCTTAGGGATGTGACTACACAAAAGAAATGCAGATAAACTGACATGATAGTGTTACAAATTAAGTGTTTTCCATAAACTTTTCCAATCTCAATACAAGAATGGATGTATCAATACCACAAGAATCCCCACACGTTTTATAAATCCAAACAAATTTATATATGCATAACCCTAGCTACGTGATAATCTGGTTTACCAGGTGAGCAATGGCCTTGAATTACCCTAACAGTAGGCTACATCTTTCCAGATAGAACTATGAACCAGATTTAATTTGGAAAGAATTTGATTTATGTAACTTCTTCAGAGTCGTTCACATGCTTGGAATTACTTTTCAAATGTACCCCTTTAAGTTGGTGGGCAAAGGTAGCAACCAACTTGCATGGAAAAGATCCAACTGCCAGCAAACAAGAGAAATAACCAAACTTAGAGCTGTTGTTTAAAGGAGAAAAGGTTGGACAGGAAACCAGGTAAAATTGTGTCATGGAACATTTACATTCAAAAGCAGCCTCTACGACGCCTCATCACGAATAATATTACAATGAGGTACACAAATCTTAAAATGAGACTTAAGGATCTTATCAACTCAAAGTCCTGTGACTTTAGAGGCATCAATCTTAGTTTGGACCAATGTCTCTGAAACATTTATTGCTCAGATTAAGTTTTACACCCTTTCCATCTGCTTGAAAAACAAGAAACCATACTGCTGTTCTAATGTAGACACATTTTAATCCTTTGAAGTCCAAGCTGTGGAAAGATGACTGACAGAAACTGCTCACAATTAATCAATGTGCCAAAGGTCTTATAGCAGCAGACCTGTCATCCAGATTAAATTTCAAATGTACTGTAAATATCTGGATGCACGCTTTAGGCTGGTGATCAAGCATCAGAAGACATTTTCATTTCACAAGGGTCTTATTATCACATGAACTACTTTTCAGGCAACTACCCAGTACATGTGAGATAGGGTTCCTTTTGTCTGGCTTCATGCATTAAAGAAAGCTCTCTTAACTTGTCCAAACTTAATCTATTAAAAGGACAGTGATATTTTAACTTCATGATTCAGAGGGAAACTGATTTACAACCCAGTCAATGCATTAAAAATTACACCTCCAACAGCACACCACTTTCTAGAACTGAACTTACATAATCTAGGCTGACAATCAAGTCTCTGCACTGGGAATTCAACTCACAACCTTACTGACTAAGAGACAAGAATTAGCATTGAACCAAGGCAGGCAAATTGATTTACATTTATCTATTGGCCTTGATAAGGTAATGACCATTCCCAAAGAAATCTGCAAAGATACCAATGAGAATTTAATTAATTTTGTTTTATATTTTTTGACTATTTCCCCAATTACTAGATGCACTCCCAATCACTGCAATAATAATCAAGGGAATATACTACTATTAAACTGAGTTTGAACTATCCAGAAAACTGCAGCTGTTTTCTGCCTTTCACCCCATTCCAACCAAACCCTTGAGATTTCATGCAGTCTTTATCTCCTGGTAAATTGCAAGTTAGATGCACCCAGTGAATGGAATTAGTATTTTTGGCAACACTGGCCTCAACCACTGTTCTTCACCAGTGTGAAATATCCATAAAATCATCACCTTCAAGGATATTTATGCAGCAAGAATTTAAGCAGAAATGTCATGGAACAGTCCTTTCATTAATTTGTCTGGAATTTGGCCAATCTGTTGGCAAATGTTTCAAAGCAATTTCAAGCTTAACTACAACAACATCAAGATCATCAGTGATGAAACTAGTGACCTGCTTCTAATGTCTAGGCAACTTTCAAGCTACTAGCAGAAGTTTTATTTTCTGCACAGGGATAGCTTTAGCAGCTATGTTCAGCAGTTATCCTGGGCTTTCCAAATATTTTAAATCAGGCAAGGTTGACAAGCTGTTTGAAAACATTTCAGTAGCAGAAGTACAACAAATTATTAAATATTACTGACTGATGTGTATTGTTTTTAAAACCGGTGAACTGCCATTTGTTTGGGTAGTAAAAAGGAACTTAGTGCCACTGAATAAGTAGACTTTTGGAAGTTTCAACAAATTTAACAACTGAAATGCAAACAACATAATACTGGTGGTTGCTTTTGAGGGTTAAACTACCACTTTTCAAAATCAAACTATTTAAAAAATAAACATTAAAATTTCCATACTATATATTCCAAAATCAGAATGAGAAAGCTCTATGTTTTATGCACCTGCTTCAAACTTTATCAGATCCTAATTGTCATATCCAGAGACCAGGTAGTAATACAGTATAAACAGGGTATTAAGAATTAAAGCCTCTATAAGGGAAAATAAAAATGAATATCCCCTACTGCTCAGCCATAGACTTGCTAAACCCGAAAGTCTAGGATTTACTATGATTCAAATCATGACCTATACCAAGATAACAGCAGGGATGTTATACCCAACATCCAATTTAAAGAATTGAAAATTTTAGAATTCTCACTATTTTCTTACTGAATTAGTTGGGATGTAGTTTGCTCAGGAAGTAAATTAGTGCTAAAATTTGAAAGTCAGAAAACATCTTAATCAATATCGTTACATATTAAAAAATTAAGACACTTAAGACACTACGTAAAAAAAAATTCCAGGTAAAACGTCATGTTACAGGAGGAAAAATATACCAGTCTGCAATGTATTACTAACAACATACACAAAGCATGAAATGACATGCAGCCTCGAGCCAATGCTCAAGTAAAAGTAATTCTCAAATACAATCATGAGGGGAAAAACTATAACTCGATAGATCTTGTGCATTCCTCATTCCATGAAAAAAATGATCTTCCAGCGAACTCTGTGCTATTGCCGTACAGAATGAATATGCTGACACAAAGCTATTCCCTAGTGCAAACTTTCCCTGGTTGACACAGGGTGTTGTACACTGGATTAAGCATCAGCTTCAATCCATACAAACCACAACACTGTTTTGGTGTACGTGACTAATAAATAAATATCTTATCATACCAATTATGGTATCAAATTACAATATCAATATATCAACATTCATTACCTTTATGCTGCAATTAGAACAGAGTGAACTCATTTAAAAAAAGACAGATGTATAAACCTATATCAATTGCATAGTGCAGGACCTTGACATTCACTTTAAAACAGTGACAGATAAACAAGGAATAAAAGAAAGATTGATAAAAACAGGAACAAAAGAAAACAAAACTAATAATGACAAAACACAAGACAGCACTCATCCACCAGCCTAAAAGTTCCTCTCTCCACTGGCATGCCATTGGTATACTTGGCACCATATAGTGTCCACCAATAGAAACTCCATCTCCCCATGATGTATACCACCCCAACTTGTCCATAGATCACCTTTCTTTCAATTTGGCTAGATTAGAATACCATCCTACAGCATTCTGAGAAGGACTTCACCATGTAAAATTACACTATCACTTTTAAGGATAACAAAGAATGTGGAATAAATACCAGCCTTGCCAATGCCACCACTAGCCAGAGAGCAATTTTTCAAAAAAATATATTATTTAAAAGGTAGCATTTGTAAAGAAAGAATAGCATTACAAAATGCATAATTTAGCTCCGAAATGGATAGGACACTAATCTAACACCAAATAGTGGGATCTATTAAATGCAACGTACAGCCTTCTCCGTGTAACATAATCAAGGACAGAATTCAAAGGCTGATCTCATCCCAACTGCACTTCAACACTTTAGTAACTTTGCAAATGGTAAATTCAATCACAGATTAAAATCGGCAATAATCTAAATAAAATCAGGAATTTTCCTGTACGTGAACACAAGCCAATCTGACATTCAGTTAAATTGCAAGTGGTAAGTTGTCAACTGGCCATTTCTTTGAGATTACAGACTGGGGCAGATCGAATCAGCCCAGCTCTTCTCCTTAGAATCACCATCAACTGTCCCAAATGCCCACACTTGTCTCATCCACACAAGAGAGGGCTTATCATCTTGCTGGTCCTTCGCAACCCAGATTCCTGCAGCATGGTCTGGACAGCAACAGGACCTCAGACTGTGCTGCGAGGAGAAACTGCCTTCCAAATGTCTCTGGCAGCCACCAAGTCTTGGGACAGGTTTTTGCTATATATAGTGTGTAACCAGTTTCAATAGTTTTTAAACATCTGATGTTCAGACTCATTTAAAAACAATTAAAATTGCAGTAAATAGAAACTAAACATTAAATTACAAAAGCATAAATAATTAAAAAATAAAGATTTCAACATTAATTTAGGCTCTTCTTTTCTATTTGCTTTGCCCTACAATCTCCATTAAAAAAACATTCTGGGCAAGATTTAACCTGATGCAGAATCCCAGAGGCAATTCATGAGCATTCTGATGCACTGAAGTCCAGGAATTACTTCCAATTCAACAGCTGATCATCGACAATTCCAGAATCACAGGTAACTATATGGTCCAGCCAATGCACAAAAGAAATCCTGTTGGGATAAGCAGTCAGCCAAACTGGGATGCTACAACTTTATAAAGACATCTACAATTCTGGGAATAAAAGAATCAGTATTCTTAGTCCTGTTCCAAACCAGCAAGTTACCCTTTGCATTTATAACCCTCTTAGAGTGCTTGGAACAGCCCCCAATGTCCTTATTCCCGTCTTAGTAAAATCTTCTGTAACAAAAGTACCCACTCACTATTTTAAAAAAAAGCACTCTGTCCAAAGTATTCTCATATCAATGCTTTTCAACATTTTCTCGTCAAGCAGTTTCTATCATAAGTGTGGTAGGATCAAGTGAAACATTAAATTATTTTGGTTATTAAACAACGTGGTTGCTTTCAGTGCATACCATTCTTGAGACTTTGTAAATTCTATATGGCTTTCATGACACTAAGCAAGATTAAAGGAACTAAGTTTTAAAAAGATTAATTTAAAGGACTCCAACAGAAGTGTTGGAAGTGACAATAAACTGGGAACTATTCCTATTTGTTAGTGAATAGCTCAAGGACATAAATTCATATGATGAAAAAGATAAGCAGCATCAAGACATGGAATAACCTACGGTAACAATTTAAGCATAATACAATGGATTTTAAAAGAAACCTGGATAATATTTGAAAGTAAAATATTGATGGAATATGGAGAGGAAAGAGAATAATTAAACAGTCCAGACAAATGTGCATATACTTGTTCTACACAGATATTAAAAATTGGTTTCTCTTTTCAAAGTGTTCTTCAGCTATATTTCCTAAAAAAGTTCTCTTGCAGAATTTGTGTTTTGCTGTACAGCTCATTCCCACGAATTAAATCCTGTCCGTAACAAGCATCACATATTCTGAGCCAAGATTCCTTCAAGTATATTGTTTACTTAAGCCAAGTATTTTTTTCCACCATCTATAGAATTAAAAGTGCTGTTGCTCATCAGACACTGAGTTGTGGAATGTTACTCAGACTGGAACTTTCACAACTTATTGTGCCCAGGGCTATGTTTCAATCTCAGCAGGGTTGAAACTCACCAGCATCAGGTTTATTACAAAATGGCACAGTTTTAGCTCTTAAACAGTATCTTAAAAGGTGGAACAGGCAATGAGTAAAGGTTGAAATTAATCCTAAATACATTTGTGGCCAAGGTAGAGGCAGAATTTGCTAAACTCAAAAATATGCTTGAAGCTGGGCTTGGAATGCTGGAATCCTCAATGGAGTTTGTCTGCATGTGAGCTCATTTGCAGACAGCACAGGAAATAGCTGAAATAAATGACAGTCCTGAGTGTAGCAATTCACTGAACCCAAGGGCCAGGGCATCTCACTCCTTCAGCATCATGCTATCGCCTTTATGAATAGCCGTTAAGAACGCATGCACTTCACAAGCTTATCAACTTCTATTATGACTACATACAGTGTGACATAGATCCAAGAAAATATTAGATAGGGTTCCACATTACCAACTCTGTACAAATCAAGCAATTTCCATGAACAAAGTCTGATCATACCTGTGATGTTCTTTGTCTGAACTGCAAATCCTGGTATCTGTATACTGACTCTGGCAACCTCTCATCTTCCCCCCCACCTTACTGTATGTACATTTCCTTTATTTGTGAATCCTGCATTTCATGGAAGCAAGATATGATTGGAAAGATAACACCACCAGTGAGGGGAGATGCAATGGTATAAATCTGTTTGCAGATGCTACATGCATGTTCATAACTGAATATAAAATGAGTAAAGAGCAAAACAGGGAAATGAAGCAAAGTAGGTAAAGAGATAGGATGATGAAATTTACAAATGTACAAATGTTATATCACCTGAAGACTGAATGAATGAATGCAGTACAATATTTTCGACTTAACCAATGGGATGAAATGAATGTATTCATGTTGTTATGATTGTGACAGTTCAGAAAGCCATTTTAGTCATTCAAGTAACAGGTAAAAGCAAGAAATTATTACAATGATGGCAATATTGAAGAATTTTACTTCTTAACACAAGAACAGAATAAAATAGGAACAGCAATAGGTCACCAGGCCCCTCAAGCCTTCCCCACCATTCACCATCATGGCTGATCTATACTGGCCTCAACTCCCATACCAGTTCCCCATGACCCTCAATTCCTCAATCTTTCAAATATTTATCGTCTACACCTGATGATATATCTATTGATCTGGCCTCCACCACCTTATTCCAGAGATTCACTTCCTTTGGAGAGAAGAAATTTTTACACAACTCAGATTTAAATGACCAGCTGCTTATTTTTATAGTTTTATCCCCTTAACTCTTCTATTAAAAGTCAGAAACCAGTGAACCATCTAAACTAAAATGCCCCAGACTCAATTTCATAACTGTATGAACTAGCTGATCTGATTGGGCCATTTAAACTCACCATAGTCTGAAGTAACCTTTTATAGAACTCACATGACAAGGTGCTAGAATCAAAAATAATTAATCTCAATAATATTCTGGGGTGAACAAGCCATCAGTGTTCACTGTAGTGTTAACATGTGCAACAGAAAATGCTGGAAATACTTTGAGTCAGATGAAGGATCTTCAACCCAAAACATTAAATGTTTCTCATTTCCACTGATGCTACCTGACCTGTATGTTTCCAGGATTTTCTATTTGTTTTTCAGATTTTCAGCATGTGCAGTTTTTTGGTCACATGTAGAAAGGTAGATTTTATGCAACAGATGAGATCACATGTACTTTTCATCCCAGTAATCTATTCCCGCACTTATTCATATTGCAGCCTTTGACAGCAGACCACATTTTTGCGACAGTCTAATCAAAAACTGATAAAAGGATAATTTTCCATGATATTATCCCTGATTCTTACAAAATCATGGCTAATATACTATTGTGATATCACACCTTGAAGACATAAGTCAGATCTAATTTCTCGTATTTGTGCTAATGCACTAATTCACTGCACAAAATATGCAACAAAATCGCCAAACCAATCATTTAAAACAAATCTGGAGTATTGCCCATCCTTGAAGGCGACTCCTCAAGGAGTAACCACATTAAATGTGCAAACTGAAAAGAAAGATGTGATAAGCAGTTCTGTCTCAAGAATGCTATCACTTGGGTCTCCTGAGAAATATCCTGGCTTAATGTATCTAAAATTCAGCCCAAGCTTTCTGAAAAGCAACTGTACACTGCTTATATTTTAATGCCCTTCCAGAAAATTTAG
The DNA here is from genome assembly GCF_009764475.1 of Pristis pectinata. Classification (NCBI taxonomy): domain Eukaryota; kingdom Metazoa; phylum Chordata; class Chondrichthyes; order Rhinopristiformes; family Pristidae; genus Pristis; species Pristis pectinata. The sequence continues at coordinate 8,120,897 of NC_067429.1, forward strand.
GTCAGCAAGAATAATTGCCCAGCATAGCCCAGGATGGAGCGTTTCAAATACGAGGAGAAACTGGAGAGGCTAGGATTGTTTTCCCTAGAGCAGAGGTTATGGAGGAATATGATTGATGTATATAAAATTAGGAGGGGTAAAGACAGGGTAAGACAGCAAGAAACTTTTCCTCATATCAGAGGTAGATAAAACTAGAGATAGATTTAGGGTAAAGGGCAAGAGATTTAGGAGATCCGAGGGGGACCTTTTTCACCTAGAGGATGATGAATACCTGGAAAACACTGCCTGGGAGAGTGGTGGAAGCACAGTTGCCGACAACATTTGTCTACACAAGCACTTGATTTGCATAGGCATAGGCTTTGGGCCAAGTGCCGGAAAATGGGATTAACATGGGCGGCTGTCCACCAGTCGGCATGGATGTAGGGGGCCGAATAGTCCGCTTCCATGCTCTATGACTATTATAGAGCACAGAAAATACAAGAAACACTCAGTAGAACAGCTAGCACCTGTGGAAAGAGGAAGAGTTAATAAATTGAGGTGAAAACCAATCAGACCCTCCTTCAGATTTTGATGAGAGGGTTATGAGCGGAAACGTTAATTTCATTTCTCCTTTCACAGATGCTGCTTGACCTGCTGAATATTTCCAGCATTTTCTGTTTTTATTTCAGATTTCCAGCAACTGTAGTTTTTGATTTTCAGTTTAGTAGAATCTGCTTTTTCCCCCAAAACAACTTGTTGCTTTGCAATAAAATTTACAGCACCACTATCTCCCCCCCCCCCCCCCCCCCCCCGAATGGTAGCTGTGTGCTTTTTGATCCAAACTCCTCATCAATCATGCTCCAAATCATATCTTCTGGAAATGCTATCATGTCTAAGCAGGGAAAGCATCCCATGACTTTCTTTCACTGCACTAGCACGCACTTTGTCGCCTTTTTGAAAGGTGCATTTAAAATATTTGTCCTTCATACAACAATGCCATACATACATTAGGAAATATCACTTATGATCACTAATTTAACTGCCTGGTGGGAATCCTTGGTTACACCTTACATCCCACCTGGTTAGATCAGGTCTTCAGCATAATGAATATGAACAAATAATGATTCACTGGAATATTATTTAGAGATTGCGTATATGGTTATTGTGATGATTACATACAAGTAGAAAAATCACAATAACGTGGCTTTCTTCATGGCTCAGTTGGTAATGATACTGCAGTATGAAATCATCCAAAGGAAATTCCAGGTTTTAGGTCATGCAAAACTCCACTGCTCATATACTAAATTGCAGCATTTTTATTTTAACTATTGCTTGTTTTAAGTCTCATCCAGCTCTACAATATTTCAAGATACCACTACTCCTTCAAGTCTGGCTTTGTGAGCAACTCTATATTTTAACCACCCCACCTTGGCAGCCATTGCATTCAGCTGCTTCTTTACCTCTGTTGTCCTTTAAGATGCTTAATATTACTCTCTGATAAACTTGCATTAATATCTGCACCAATAGGACAGTGACCTTAAATAAAATAATTCTCAATGACTACAGCCAAGAAACTAGTCAAAGTGGGAATTCACTGCAGAGGGAGAAGTAGGTAAAGCAAGCTTAGTGATTCATATAAATTGAATAAAATTCATTATTCTATCCCACGTTTTGGTGCTTAGTGCAAACTGATACGTTGAAGAAACTTTTAAACTTACAAAAAAAAACAAATGATATGAAGTTCAGTGGAGTAGGGGGAGGGGGTGTTTGAATTACAGAACATGCGAGTTTATAGGTAGCAAGATCACCTCAAGCAAATGCAGCTACAGCAGGTGACCAGTCTTGAACCTGTCCATTTCGATCACTGTACTATAAAATATGAATTAAAAGAGTTCCACCACATAAGAGAAAAGGCAAGCATGAAAGCAATCTAAATTGCTTTTGTTCTAGAGCCAAGATGCAGGATCAGCATGACTGAGAATGTACAGAGCAAGTAGAACTCCAAGTAAGAGGATCCACTTTAATGGTTACAATTTATTTTGGCAGCTGTGAAAATAAGGATATAAATTGTCAGAAGGATCGACATTTTCAAATGTCTTAAAAGGATATTGAAGCAGGAGGGGGAAGATCCTATCATTGTCCTTGCAGGCATGAAATACTGTTAGGAGAATGCCAGGTGCTTCACAAATTGACTTTCTTTTGCAGAGAAGACCAAACTGCTATTAACATAAATGACCATGGATGCTATATACACAGACTTTCAGAAGGCATTTGGTGAAGTCTATCATAAAGAGATTTGACTAAAGTTAAAGCTCAAGGAATAATGGCAAACTTATCGATACCTTGTGACTGGAAAACTTGCTGAGTAGCAAGACATGGAAAGTTGGGATAATGGACAGGTACACAAATTGGCAAGATGTAACTATGCAATGATCTGTATAGGACAGTAACTATTTCCTATATTTATAAAAGACTTGTAATTGTGATTTAGGAAGCCAAACATCCAAATTTAAAAATGACATAAAGAAAGGCAACTCTGTAAACAGTGCAAACAGAAGCAGTAAATTTCAACAAGATATTTAAGGAGTGAGAAGATGAGCAAGAATACATAAAATGGATTTCAAAATAAGCATATATGAAGTTATCCACTTAAATAAGAAACTACTTCATTTTACACTTTTAAAAAGATGGAAAGTTAGATACCCAATTCCCAAATGTTCCATGTATATTCAAGTATAGAGACAAAAATAATTGAAAGATTAACAGAATACTGGTCTTTATCACTAGATAATTGGAATGTAAAAGGATGAAAGTTAGTCTTCAGCTTTATAAAGCCCATTAGATTACCGTGAGGATCATGAGCAGTTATGAGCATCACATCCCAGGTAGGAGAGGAGGTAGTATTCAATTACCAGAATGACATCTGAACACTGTTTGATGCTATTACAGAAATTAGAGTTCTATTCCCTGGAATTGGTTAAGAGGTTTGTTGATTGAAGATCTCAAGAGGAAATGATTGGGAGGATGGAGACTATTTCTGCTGATTAGAGAATTCAGGTTTATGGGGCAGAGCCAAAACATCCATGATCTTTTCAAGAACAATAAACAATTCAGGGTGGATAGATTTTTTCAAAGAAACTTTTTGACAAATAGAAACTGATGTGGGGTCAATTGTTAATTATAAATCTGTGATTAGATTTATGATAACAATAGATTTATAGATTTATAAAAAGTAGTGAGAGAAATAGGAACACAGTTAGGCCACAGTGCAGCCATGATTTCACACAACGGATGAATAGATTTGAGGGGCTAGTTGGTTTATTCCCGTTCCCATTTTCCTAATGTATTTCATGTTCCTATTTTCCTAATATATTGAAACACCTATACAAAAATGAAAGTTCTTGCTACATTAAGAATGTTTCAGTTGGCTATCAACTGATGAACTACATTTGTCCTGAGCCCATTCAGCTCATTTGATGAAAACAAAACCAGCCACAGTTCCACTCCTGACCACTGGCCTGTTGGAAAATTCTGGTACGAATCCCAAGTGAGAACAAATCAATGCTAGGCAGTAATCGTTTCTCTTCCATGGACAATGATTATCAGGAGATCATTTTGCAAGTTCAAACACAAAATACCAATGGACTTACAACACCAGCATGTCTTTGCTTCTAAGAGGGGAATGATAATTTGGAGGTTACAAAAAGGACAGAACAAAAAAATTAAAAAGAAATGCAAGTTGAAAAGAAACGTATTTACTTACTTTGGTTTCCTCACAAAAATTCCATGACAGCAAATTTTATTCCAGATCTCAAATTTTTGGGTAGTGATTTGTGAATTCTGTAGGGTGAATTTCCACATTGCAGGAGTCGTCCGTATCTCTTATCTAGATCTCTAAGGACATCCACAATGCAAAATAAATTGAGCGCTTACACAAGGACATCTTTCTTGTTGTTAAAATTCTTAAGTATATTTCAGCCATAGCCACAAATCCTTGTCAGATTTAAGATGAATTCATCTGCACTTCTATTAAATACCAAACTGTTAGAAAAGATTATGTAATAACCTAGGTCATCTCCAGTGGTGCAATCCATGGGTAGTCTGACACCTCAAGTGCGAGTTTTGATGTGTCCCACAGCTTCATTTCAATCTAAATGTCACAGGAGATTTGTTCATCGCTCTAATGAAGCAATCAAACTACAACAGCCTGCTCTTTTTCATTTGGCTAATGGCAGATGTAGAACAGCAGAATACATCATTTCTATCTATAACACAGTCCCATATACACACTATAAGACGCAGCTGTCTTACTCCCTGAATATTTGAATTAAAAGCAGGCCAACTAATAAAGTGTAAATGGAATTCAGAGTACACACAAGCAATTGCAAACCAGACTTGAGACTGCTCTTAAACTGGTTCAAAACAATCTGTTATAAATTGGGTCCTGGCTCTGACATTGCAGTTCCATCAAATCAGTGTTGAGCAAACAATACCAAACTTGCAATCTAAATAAATTCAAAGTCTCTCTATGCACAATTGAAATCCATTCACACAGTTACCCAATCACTGATTTTGATATGATTTAATATGAAATGCAATTTTCTAAGTATCGAAGTGTGGACCCCAAATGCCAAATAGTAAATTAGATATTTTCACAAAGACAAAAGAGACTGCAAATGCAAGAATTTGGAACAAAAACAGAACACGGAAAGAACTCAGCAGGTCAAGCAGCATCTGTGGAGGTAAAAGGTGTTGACATCTTGGGTCAAGATCCTGCACGAGGAAAGATTGCCAATGTATAGCAGTAAGAGGAAGTTGGGGGGTGGGATAGAGGCTGGTGGGTTATAGATGGAACCAGATGGGGAGGGAATAATGGGCAGAAGGAACCAGGTTTGGGGTCAGGAAGGAGCAGGGAGAGGTGAACATTATTTGCACAAAACAATCATCCATCATGAGGTTTCTTCGTGAATCATTTTGAACAGACTGTAGGAACCAAAGTTTCTAATTAATTGAATTTCACAGATAATACCCAAGAATCTCTGTTTCATCCTCACGAAGTTGTGGAGAAATGTGAGCCGCTGTATTTTAGTAGGAAGAATGAGAGACAACATAGCATTAAGAAAACTGTTCTAAAAGAAGTGCAGAAGCATTGGGACCTCGGTGTTTCTGTGCGTAAACCATGAAGCATAGATAAGGCAAACACAATTCTGGGCTTTATCAATAGAAGCAAAGAATATAAAAGCAAGGAAGATATGCTGAATCTTTATTAAACACTGGTCTGGTGTCAACTGAAGGACTGTGTTCAATCTCAGTCACCACATTATAGGAAGAATGTGAAGCATTAGATAGGGTCCAGAAAAATTAAATAAATGAGAGATCAAAATTATAAGAGTAAATTTGAGATGCTGGCACTTTGTTTGAAGAAAAGGTTAAGATATAAAATGATGAAGGGTCTGGACAGAGTGAATAGTTGGGGTACTGTTCCCTTTGGTGGACAGGTTGACTGCTCGAGGTCACAGGTATAAAATGAAGGGAAGAGAATTAAGAGTGACATGAGGAAAAAACACTATTTCATGCTGCATGCGGTTGAAATCTGAAATGCAATACCAGCAGATGTGATGGAGGCAGGCTCCATTATTGCCTTCAAGATGGAATTAGATGAGTATATGGGAGAATAAAAAATTGTAAGGCTACAGAGAAAGGACTGTGGCTGGAACTAGAGGGTTGCTCTGGTAGAGAGCTAATGTGAACATGGACTGAATAGTCTCCTTCTGTAAAGGATTTACCAAGTATGGTAATATCAATATAGTATTAAATAAAACCCTTTAAAAACATTAAACATTTTGTTTGTACATGTGCAAGTATTTCCTGCACAGACATTAAGTGAATGCAACATGCCTCATGGAATTTCCTATTATAAATAAAACATCACAACAGATGATTGTGTTGTTTAATGATATGCAGATTTATCTTTCAAGACCGGCAAATAAAATCTAATCTAGTAACAGAATAAAATTCTCCCATTTGCTGGATGCAAGATGAAACTAAACCTAGCCACTATAGGGAACATGAATAACTGGCCCACAATGTAACAACCAGGTGAATGAATTATTTCCTCCTATAAATTCCATTTTTTTTTAGAAAAGTTGTTGGCACAGCTCTTTCATACTTCAGTGATTTGGTGTGGCAATTCAACCCTTGCTTGACTCCATTGCTCTTGCCATCAATTAGCTTAGTTTTATTGAAAATTTACAAGTTGGCAAAATAAAGCAAAAAATAGAGCACAAAAAGAGACAGCAGTCAAAGCAGGCAGCAAACAAAATCATTTCCCTCATTCAAAAATAAATATTTCCTGACACTCAGCCTTGTAGAATTTCATACATTACTGATCAAACCCAACTCTAACAGCTGTACCTCAAGCTACTATTTGATAATCAGATTGTGAACACTAAATGTCTCAGATCCTCACAGAAAACTCGCATGCAATATCTGCTTTCATTATAATATTGCTAGAATTAGGATTTTAAAACTACATGTCAACTCAGATGGCTACATTATATTTTAAATATTTGATGCAAAGTGTTGGTGTAGAAGGTGCATACCAAAGTGTCTTTGCCATATACATGGCATAGCTTTGTCTCTGTACTGTAACATATTCTAAGGCCAATCTTCCCGCTCTATCCTAGGCTGAGCTTGGAGGTTTACCATTATTCTACCACTGTTAATCATTAAGTGTACCAAGGTGCAATTGGCTTGCCATTCCTTGTCTCCTAACAAGGAAAGAAGAACACAAGAAAACAGGAGTAGGAGTAGGCCACCAGGCCCCGCCATTTGATATGATCACAGCTGATCTATGCAGGCCTCAATTCCTCTTCTGTGCCAGTTCCCTATGAGGCTCATTTCCTCAATCTTTCAAATATTTATCTATCTCCATCTTAAATATAACTAATGATCTGACCTCTATCACCCTCTGGGCTAGAGAATTCCAGAGATTCACTACCTTCAGAGAACTCAATATTAAAAGACCGGCCCCTTAGCTAGTAACTATGTCCCTCTTTTTGTGACTCTCTCACTAGGCGTCTAGAACATCTACCCTGCCAAGCCCTCTTGTGCATTTGAGTAAGGTAACCCCTCATTTTTCTAAACTCCAGGGAATAGAAATAAAATGTCTATCCTCTCTTAATAGGCAACCCTCTCATCCCAGGAATTAGCCTGGTGAATCTCTTTGGAACTGCTTCTAATGCTACTATATCATTTTTTTAGTAAGGAGACCAGTACAGTGCAGAATATTCCAGCTGTGGGCTTATCAACACCCTGCACAAATGTAACACAATCTCCCTACTTTTAAACTTCAACACCTTTGTAATAAAAGGACAAAATGCTATTTGCCTTCTTAACTATTTGTTGGATCTGCCTGCTAACTTTGTGATTCATGTGAACACCTAGATCCTTTAAGCCTCACTTATTTGCAGTCTCTCTCCAACGATATAGTAATCCATCTTTTAATTGCTCTTAATGTAATCATACATTCCCCACATTCAACTCCATTTGCCAGTTTTTCACCAATCTATTTATAGTCCGTTGCAGAGTCACAATGTCTTCATCACAACATGCCCTTCCTCCTTATTTTCATATCATTGGTGCACTAACTTATAAAATAACATATGGGAGGATTTCTGCTAAAGGTACATATCTCACCACTCCAAATCAGAGTGCTTGGAAGCTCTGATATATTGAAAACAATACTGCAGAGATCACTAATAGTCATTCGGACTTTAACTTCATACTACCATGACTGCAGCATTCCTTCTCATTAAACTAATTCCATAATGATATTGTTGGGTACAGATTTCTAGGATTTTGCCTGTTACATTAATGGCCAAGCGATCCATTTTGTTTAAATGGAAGGATCCAATACCTCCCACCACTTTTCAATGGTTTTCTCAAACTATATCATGTTTAAACTTAGAAAAAATTAGGAGTGGCACTGTTGATTCGTCGCTTAAATTTGAGGAAGCTTGGAGTCAATTTATTCAATATTTTCATATGATATAGATCCCTTTTCAATAATCTTTGAATTTAGAGGAGCGGAGTTGATGACATAATAATGCTCTTTGTTCATCGAGAAATATCAGTCCAGTTTTTGTTTTCTTTTGAAATTTTTTTAAAGTTTGTTTTGTTACTAACAATTTTTTATTTCAATTTGGGGTTTTTTTTATATAATAAATCTTTTTCTTTCTCCTTTTGATTTTTTTTAATAATATATTCATTTACCAAGAAACCATGGGGCCTAGAATATATTTTTTTATTCTTTATGACTATATATGTCAGGATTGCCCTCCCGATCTCTTTGTACTACGTGTATAATTACTGATGTTATATGTACTAATCTGCATTAATTTGAAAATTAATAAAAAGATTGAAGATTTCTAAGATTTTGACCAGGCAATGAAGGAATGATTATATTCCCAGTTCAGGACCACATATGGTCTAGACCAGAAGTTCCACAAGTGGTGGAAACCACATTTTTGCTGCTCTTGTTCAGTGAGTCACAAGTTTGAGGGGTTATGAAGTTTTGAGTAAGATGCGGTGTTGAATTGAGAGATGTTCAGTTGCCAGAGGGAAAGGCAATCACTCAACCAAATTGTTTTTTAAGCTTCAAGTGTTGACAGACCTTATAGAGGATGGAAAAGATCTGAGGAGCCATGCAAGTTGCTTGCTGCAGTACACCAAGCTGCTCCTGTCTTGACAGTATCTATATGACCAGTCTAGTTATGTCGAGGTGACTCCATTGTATGATATTGGCGATGGGGAAATAACACAAAATGGTGGAAACAGTCAGAAGATCAGGCAGCAACTGTGCCAACCAAAAGAGTTAACATTTCAGCTCGAATACCCTTCATCAGAACTGAATGATTTTTCTGGTGACGGTTCTTCAACCTGAGACATTGAAGACTTTTCATGAGAAGAACCATCCAGTTCTGATAAAGGGCCTTGGACCCGAAACATTAACTCTTCTTTGTAGTTATTGCCTGACCTGTTGACTGTTTCCAGCATTTTCCATATTTTTTCCATTTAAAAATTTCCAGCATTAGCACTTTAAAAATTTTCATTTATTGACAATGAGGAATACAGCAGTAGTTTTTCCCTTTTGACATACATGATACATGCCACTTTTCAATCTAATCCTCAAAGCTCTCAAACACAACCTCATACCTGCCCCTGGACCATGACCCCACCAACGAAGACCAAGCCGCAGCTTCCCACACTATCACAGATCTCATCACATCAGGACATCTCCCCGCCCCAGCTTCCAACCTGACGGTGCCCCAACCCCACACTTCCCGCTTCTATCCCTTACCCATGATCCAAAAACAGAACCGTCTTGGTTGGTCCATTGTTTCTGCCTGTTCTTGCCCCACTGAACCTACCTTCTCATACGTTGACTCTATCCTGTCTCCCCTTGTCCAGTCCCTTCCCACTTACATCTGGGACACTTCACATGCCCTTCACTACTTTGACATCTTCCGATTCCCTGGCCTCCACTGCCTCATCTTTACTATGGATACCCTGTCTTTATACACCTCTATCCCCCATCATTGCTTGAGGAGCTTCACATGTAACTGAACACTACACAAATCATTAGCAAACACAAACTTCCTCACAATGGAAAGCCATTGATGAGTAAACCAAAGACAGTTGGATACAGGGCACTACCTTAAGAAATGCCTACAATAATATCCTGGAGCTGAATTTGCCTAATGATATACATGTGGTTAGGTCTAATCATCAAACGATATTTATTATAACGATATACCAAACAAAAGGATACAAACACAATCAAGGGCTGTTTTTTTTAAAGTGATATCTCCAAGTTGCATACTTGCAAATATCCTGTCACTATGACAACAAAAAATTCTAAAAGCAAAATCACATGAATATGACTATTTGAGAGAAAGTAGAACAGTACAGCACAGTATGCACCCTTCGGCCCACGATGTTGTGCCCACCTATATAAACCTTATCCACATTCAATCTATCCACCTAAAATAAAAAATGTATCTTTTGAATAGGGAAAGTAAACAATATGATGTTCTTTTATTGTATTCTAGATCAATTTATTTTGCATTACACCACTGAGTTTAGAGCAGCAACGCGCTTGCACCTTGATCATTTTCTGTCAATGTTTTTCAATAGTCCTTCTGCTGTGCCCCAAGTTTTCTAATTCATTTTCCATAGCCCTTCAACACTTTGTTTTCATGAAAGCACGAAAATGAAGCTGCACGTGTCCATCTCATTGCTATTCTAGGATAGAAATGGCTTACATCCAAAGCACATAGCCAATCCAAATCAAACACCTCCTGGTAAAGATGTGCTCATATCTTCACGGCTGCACTGTACAATTAGGTTTGAGATTGTTTCAAGCCAAAAGATATGGAAGGTTTTTCCAAAGCAGATAGTATGAATTGAAGATGGTTTGGGTATATTACTCAGTCATTCCCCATCATTCTGCACTATATACACATGTCAAAAGTATGCAGATTTCAAAAATCTTTAGTTTGGTTTCTTGTTATATTTTGATAGCTTCCTGTCGATATTTAACTCATGCCTTTGATAATACTGTATTAGATGGTTGGCCTCATTCCATCATCCTGGCCGACACTATTGCCCGAGAATGTGAAGGTTTCTGTATTCATAAGAACATGATCCTCTATCGATACTGGTAAAGAGAGGATAGTGGTGCAGCAGACGGCACTGTTGGCTCACAGCTCTAGGGACCAAGGTTTGATCCTGACCTTGAGTACCATCTATGGAGTTTATATTATCCCTGTGTCTGAGCGGGTTTCTGCTGTGTGCACAGATGCACTGTTAGGTTAATTACTTACTGTAAATAACCTACAGTTATTTACTCATCATTGGCAACTGGCAATAGAATCAAAGGGGAATTGATGCACACATGAGCGAGAACAAGTTTCAGGGCTACATACAAATAAGAACAGAAAAGAGACTAATGGGATTGCTCTGTTGAGAGCTGACATGGACCCTTTGGGCCAAATAGCCTCCTGTGTAGTAATCAGTAAGCAAGCAATATTAAGGTCATGTATGTGCTGTGGTTAATTTTCAGTCTTATTTGCTGCTGAATGTATAGAATTTTTTTCCTTGTTATGTAATGTTAGGTATGTGATAGAAAAGGGACATCATTGGAAAGTCAATGTCTTCAAGGAACGTGAAGGGTGTCCATCTGATGTCTCAACATCCAATTAAGCAGAGCTCATTGTGTTCAACAATGCATGTAAAGTTAGCATAGAAGCTTTTGAACAACTCAAATGTACAGCCAGAAGCTTGCCAACTGAGAGTGCCTGATACCTTAAAACTGCATAAACGAGAATCAACATCTTACGAAGGAAAAGAACTTGGTAAAAATATTACTCAAACTCCTACCCAAAGCACACATGGAGAACATATTTCAATAACAGCTCATGACATAGACAGGATATTAAATCTGAAGCTGTTGTTTACCAATATGTCAACTCTTCTCTATTACTACTGAATTATAACTCCAGAATGTATGTGTTTGAGTATCCATGAAGCCGGATGCAGAATGAATCACTATCTCCATCACAGAAAATTAGAAAGGAAGAGAAATCATTCCCACATCAAGTACAGCACTAAAGCCAAGTATGCACATCAGGGAGAAACTAAATCCATTTACCCAAAGTACATCCTATTATGATTTCCAGAAACCATTTTTAGGAACATACCTAATGAATTCTTAATACATGTTCTGTTTATATAATTTATACTGATCATAAAAGCCGAAGCAGACATTAAAAAGATGGTGCAGCATTATCATTTAATGTAGCACATCGGTTTACTAGATACATGCAGAAGGTGTCATATTTGAAACTTTCCTATTTGGTTCAAACTTCATTCCCACACAGTCCATTGGTGTTTCTTATCAATGCTGGTGTTATTTTTGACCTCAGTACTATTCAGCCAGTGACATTTTGTCTTCCATGGAGAACCAATATGTCAATAATCAAAAAGATAATTAAAAGAAACAATGTGTAATCTTACAAGTTTAACTACTGTACAGGATGGTGCACTTGTAAATGAAGGCTTGCTGAGAGGTACATTCCATGAACTCAACAACCTTAACATGAATGTTGTTCCACAAAGTTCAAGTGAATATCATCCCCAAACTCTGAACATCATTCTATATTCCTGCAATCTCTATGGTTTGTAAATTTGGTAACACATGCTTCCATTATAAAAACTGAGCAGAAAATTCCCCAAATCTATCTTCATTTGGACTATAATCCCCGTTCCTAGAGTAAAACACTCCTCTACTAAGTCGGGGAAGAATTTGGGGGGGGGGGGGGGGGAGACAGAACTGCATAGTTCAGAAGTCACTTCACTTTTGTCTCTTACTATCTATAACAATGAGATGAAAATCTCTTTTCTAATTTTATTAAGAAATACTGGACAGTTTCTGCTCAATTCCTAACAGCCTGAACCATTTCCTCTTCACCCTTTAATGATACCAAATAATACATTGGGAGCAAACAAAAATAAAAAATCATCCGTGGCAATGAATCTATACCCTTGTATGAGCACAAATGGTCCGTGCTAAGAAGGGTATTTCATTAGCAAGTCTCTTAGTATGATTAAAATATAAAATACAATGATGTATAAGTGTAATATAAAAGTAATTAAGGAGCTAGCAGGATGATCATTGCCATTTTGAAATGTGCTGCGATGCCACTGGTTTCTGCATCTACATGTTCAATGAGAAATTTCAAAAATACTAGCTTTCAGGGTCATGCAAACCAAAACTTACAAAATCCCTAAGTCATTATCCAGTTTACAAATAATAATTCAAAAAAAATCATGTATTCAGTCAATAGTAAACTAGATATTAGTATTATATTGAAAGATTCTATATTTTACTCCATCTCATATTCTTAATAGTATTATTTTAAATCCCTTCCCAAAGGCACAACTACAATCTTTAAAACTGTGCCAAGATATCCATACTCCACACACAAAAATTCAGGTAATGTGTGTTGCCAATTTATTTGGCAGAAGGGGCATCACAATCCAAAAAAGACCTGCCTTTAGTCAAAATGATCATACACATTTTCAGTAACAGTTATCAGATTCTTGATGAGGCCATCTGTAATGGCCTTATTATTGAAGCCAACTATTACCAAGATGGAAAAACTACTAAGCACAGTAATTGCACCAGGGGACCTTTGAGTTTCTTTGGCTCAACAAATCATCAACTAAGTCATCGAGCAGATGTAGAAGCAGTTTTCAGTTAGCCCGACCAACAAAAGTCATTTGACACTGGGCCCAGGCTGCCTGTAGAGCTTGGTCCACAAAATATTTTTACCACGAGTCTAGAAAAGAAAATATAACAAACCAGTGCCATGGACAAGCCTGGGTCCAATGTCTAATTGTGTTTATTGGCTGGACTAACTAAAAGTATTTTTACATCTGCTCAATGGCTTAGTTGGTAGAGAAAATAGAAAAGCTGAGTTTTTTTTAAATGGCGAGAGATTCATTGGTGTTCTGAGAGACCTGGGTGTCCTTGTACACAAATCAAAGGAAGTTAATATGCAGATTCAGCAAGCAGGTATGAAGACAAATGGCACATTGGTCTTCAGTGCAAGAGGAGTTAAATAGAAGAGTAGGAATGTCTTACTTCAATTAAATTGAGCTGTGGTGAAACTACCTCTGGAATATTATGAATGGAGCTCAGAGAAGGTTCGTCCATTTGATTTCTGGCATGGCAGGTTTGATGAATGAGGAAAGATTAAGCAGACAAAGCCTGTACTTTAGAATTTAGGAGAATAAGATCTCATGGAAACATAAAATTCTTGAGGAGCTTGACAAGGTAGATGCGAGTTAATGTTTCCCCTGGCTAGGGTATGTAGAACCAGGGGTCAAAGTACCAAAATAAGGGGTCAGCTATTCAAGCAGAGGTGAGATAGGCAGTAAATTTTCAGAATATACTACCCAAAAGGCTGTGGAGGTCAATTGCTAAGTATATTCATTACAGATACAAATAGACTTTTAGATATTAAAGGAAGAAAGGGACCAGTGGTGCTGTCGTAAAAGGTCAGCCATGATCTTAATAAATGCCAGAGAAAGCACAATGGGCTGATTGGTCTGCTCCTAGTATTTTCTGCATTCTTACAAAATAGCTCTACTCAGTTCTGATATTTGGAAACAGAAATTGAAGTTAGAATTCAATTTCCAACATTGAACTTCTCAAAAGTACCAATCCAACCTTCAATTCCGAGATACTTTAATTTATCTCCTTCCTTTCCAGCAGATTTCTTTCCTTCTTAATTCATCCTTTTAGGCAAAGGAGACTTCATAAGTTATCCCTCCCTCTTTCTAACCAACTTTTAAAGTGCCAGGCAGTATTCCACCCACAAATTCACTTTCAGAGATGGCAGAGCCTCTACAATTCAGCTTAGACTGGACATTGTTGGTTTAACCTGGATTCGTCTGCACTACCTGTCAGTGACTGGGCAGGGATACAGCATCACAGCGACCTTTAGATATTTCAGTAATATTTAGTCCAATTATAAGAAACCATCCCAAGTACTTCAGTAGCAAAACAGTTCAAAAGGTCACTAGTTAGCGCTACAAAAGTGTGCGTTAAAACTTGGTGTTAAATAATAGTGTATGTGTGATTTCTTGATTAGTGCTTTAAGTTATTACTGTAACAATCATCAAGTTATGTACCCAAACCATAAGAATTTGTATCTGGTTTGCATGCATCCTGTGGGTGCTCTCTGCAGATTATAGATATTCCCTGTTTCATGTATGAAAGCAGTGGCCAATGCAAGTGTTCTAACAGATGCTGTTTTTTTTGTATGGGGTGAAAACATTGGGAACAAGCAAAAATTAAAAAAAACAAATAGTTCATGGCTAACTTTGAAACATGAAAAATTGGTTTTTCACTGCTCCAGATTTAGAAGTGGTACAAACCATTTCTGAGCTGATCCTGAATTGATCTCTAGGAACAGTAAGCAAGTCAAGTTTTTCACCATACCTCAGTGCATGTGACAACAATAAACCAATTTACAAACTTGGGAAATTAACCCATCTCTTTGTGTAGTTTATTGACCCATTTTATTTCAAAATTTCTGGCACTCATGGGGTGGGAACCCAATCCAAGTTGCCATTTTTATATAGGCAGACTGTACATTGATTGAGAGTGGATTACTCATCCATAGATGACATTATAGTTGTGTTCCATCCTCCGGGCATGATGTATATTCAGGAAAGTTGATGAACTGCGAATAGGTGCAATTTCTAAACATCTTCCCCAACAATCACAGCAGGGAAGAACTACGGTTAACTGTTTTACACCAAAATCCTGCCTGGAATTGGCTTGTCCAACACTAGCCAGAAGACTAACCTGACAATTCATCTGCTTCTATTCTACAACACAGCTACAAAAATTATGGAGCTGCTTCCCCAAGACAGCACAGGGTACCTCCAGCAATTTTTTTTTGCACTGGGATTCAATATATTTGAATTAAAAGAATTGTATCTTCTGTCAAGTAGGCTGAAGTTCTTGAGCAGACAGTTTGTAATCAGCAACAGTGGCCTTAGTATTAAAATATCCCATATCCAATGTAACTAACTATATTCAATGATATCAAGGGAACTATGGAGTAGTCAGGCTGGATGCTTGTGGTTAAACAGCAGTTGCCGGACTGCTAGCTGGCTAAAGCTGAGTACACTAACCATGATGACTTTTTTTTAAGGTTAAATATATTTTATCTAGCTAGGCATCCCCAAATGCAGTCAGACTCAACCCAATGCCCTGCAACTTGTATCCAATTCAACATAACCAAACTTTCACTGAGAAATGGACTTTCGTGGTAATACAGGATAAGCAGAGCATCTGCATCCAGGTCCACTGCTTTCTTAGAATGGAAACTTCCTAATCGAGGTGCACTTCTTCATTTTTACTGGGAACAGTAATTGCTGCAATATGCACAAATATTCTAGGATTGAAAAATCCATAGTCTTAGTCGGGATACAAAATTGTCACTTTTCAAAGTACAATCATAAAAATTCACCATGGGAAAACAGAAAGAGAGACTTCACTCAATTTTCCATTTTTAAAACTGCTGTTTTTATTTAAAATCATATCGTTGAGAAGTAAACATTGATCAAAAATCTGAAAGAGTGAACCAATGCAGACTAACAAGCTCCAGATGCAGTTCTTAGCCTGCAATAGCCAGTCACTGACAGGTGTTATAATTTCACTAAGCACTCCAGGCTGGAGAAGGGGTGGGGTAGAAAACCAATTACAGATTAAACTCATGTTGGAAACCATGCATGAATTCCAAAGAATAAAACTGATCTTAGCTGATATGCTTTCCATGGTAAAATATCTTGCTAATATTCACTGACAAGGTTCATTGAAGAATGGCCATTCTTCAATGTACCAGAGGGCTGCTGTCACCTATACCCCAGCAGTATGTTGGCATCTTCAGTCAAGAAAACAGCAATTAACATGATAAATCTTGGTACACCTTACAGGCTTCTCAAATATTATTTAGAACTTTAGGAATATACTATCCTACTACTTACGTATACATCTATTAATACTGCCAATTCAAGTCTGTTTTTATACAGGATGCTTATTAGCTTGAATTCCCAAGTAATTGTAAAGTCGGTGGATTGGTGCTGCAGTGCCAAATTCACCGCAGAGGACTGTCAAAGTGGAGTGAATCAACAATGCATTCCAAGGTTGCTCTCGGCATTAAAACTGTTCCACCTAACAGAGTGTAAACACTGGATTGAATCGATACTGCATTGACAGGGCAGGGCTTAGAAAGGGATATTGTGCAACTCTGCTTCTCCTGCCCTTTGCTCTCCCTCTCCTGGATACAATGTGACGTGTGATATCATGTTCAGTTCTTTCTGCTTCAAGTTGCTAGATATTACTTCATTTCCTTCAGGACTCAATCAGTATTTTACATGGTACCTCTGATTTAGTCATTGTTTACTGCATCTGATCATGAGTTAAGGTTCTCCCCCACTTTCCTGAAAGCTCTAATTAATTACCCAAAGATATCATTTGTCCTCTAGGTGCTTTACATTACTGGCTATATCTCACGTAGGAGTCAAGACATGTATGTTCCCCACAGAGAACACTTAAGTGATATCAGGAATAGGAGCTCTGGCTGGATTTTCTGTTGCTAACCCAAGTACAAGTGGCTTCTCAAAACAAGTGTATGTTAAGCACAGACTAACAATCCAACCTGGTCTCTTGGTCTGTTTCACTTTATCCAGCTAGAGTAACAAGAAAATCAGTCATCTGTCCTTAGCTCTGTGATTCAACTATAAAGGAGCTGTGGCAGAAAGTGAAAATTGTAGCTGAGAGCAAGGATTGCAATCAGTCACTTTCATTTTTTTCAAACCCAAGTTCCACAAGAATCTGGATTAAGCTGTTGATAAACCTGGTGTGCATACAAGTCAAGATCAAAAAAGTTGACATCCAGAAAAAAAATGGATAAGTCACACTCAAGGAAGACATGTAAAATATTTGAGATGCCAGAGTGACTCTAGAGAAATTCTCAGGCTTGGCAATAACAACTATTGCTTGAACACTGGTTATGAAAAATATCCAGAACTCAGAGCCCACAGGACAAAGGCAAAGAGATGTTTATGAAGATGTCTCCAATTGGTTGAGATTGTGGGAAGAATGATAACAACAATGTGCTCCCATTTATGGCGAGCTTAAGAGTTATTTCTGATATTGGTTGTCTGCCTGCAAATGCTCAAACCTGCACATTACTGTCTAGTTTTTACCCATCTGTGAGGAAGAGCAGGCGGCACAAGAAACAGGATCTCTTTGGGCCAAAAAAGATATAAAGTTTGACGTAAGGTTGGAACTGAGTCAATTCTCACTGGCAGACACTAGTCGAACACCTGAGCCAAGCTGCTCTGCAGTACTCCAAGATTCTGATGATATTTGAGCAATGAATCTATCTCAATAATGGAATATGGAAGGATGGACATACAAATACAGACTAAGAATCCACCTTTTCCATTCCAGATAAACTTGCAACTCGATGCTCTCACAAGCTGGTTATTCTACTGGGTAAGCAAAAGAAGTAGACTGTATTACCAAATTGCAGACTTATCCAAATAAAACTATCACTGCACACTCCTGAGATCAGTAACTAGGATTATTCCAATCCATAACAGAACTGTCTAGGTTTGAATAAGTACAATGTGCCCCAATGGTAAGAGAATCTGCATCCTATATTGGCTAAATAGAAATGCTACCTGGATATTATGTTCTGTTATTGTTCTTCTTCCCAATAGTCTTTGGGTCCAGGCCACTCAGTTTCACATTGTCAATATTTCAAACATTCTATTTGCTGTATCTCATTACTCCATAGCAAATCCCTCTTGTTTTTAGTTATTAATCCAAGTCCATAGCAATTAAAAATTTCAATCAGAGTACATGTAAGTAACGTAATGTACTGCAATTTATTAACCAATTGGTCACCTGGATTGTTAAACTGGGAATTCTGCCTTAAATCCCAGTCTAATGTTTTAGATGAGATTTCTTTTTAAAGGGATAGCTAGCTTGACTCCTATATTGTATAATTCCAGAAATGCTTTGGATTTCGAGTTTATAAATTGCATAAATGCTGTATGTAAAAGTCCTACACAAAACAAAAAGAACATGTAGCACAATTCTTTCCCCAAACTTAGCACATAGTTTCACCAGTACAGTTTCCAGGACTGTTTAATGTTTCTTCCAATGATTCTGTAAGTGGATACATCTCCACTCTTCATTTTTTTTATGAAATCATCTGTTTGTTTTAGACTACATCTCACTGACTTGCTGAGTGTTTCCAAAAAGTCCTGATTTTATTTTAGATTTCCAGCATCTGTAGTTTTTTTCTAATTTTCATCTCACTTCTTTAATGTATTAGGCCCTAACCAAAGACCAAAATTAGCAGCATCTTCTGAAGTTAGCATCAGTTTTTTTTAAATATTCAAAAAAGTAGAGGAAAGTAGATCTTTATTCACACCAGAACTCAAACAGACCATGAGAGGTATAAATAGTTTGAGTAGCATGCAGATTTCCAAGAGGTCTAGACTATCTATAAAAATGCAAATTTAATAGAACTGCAAAGCTAATGCATGTACATAAGCAGAGTATCTTCAATGTCAAAAGTTATTATTAAGCATATTAAAACTTTTTTTCTTTCAACAAAATGCAGCTCCAACCTCCAATAAAACCCCCACAATGTGGACATCTATCAAAGTGCTATCAGGGAAACATAAACAACACCTCAAACCAATTAAAAACAAGAAAGTACATCAGTCCAAATAAGAAGGCATTCAGAGGATGTTCTGCCTGGTTTGAGATACTAGAAAGACATCTCCCCCTCTCCCCAAACCCTTCAAGCTAGATTGCCTTTATAACCACCATCATTCACAAGCTATAGTGATCAGAGGCAAGAAAACAAAACGCCTTAAAATAAAAACAGGGCAATTCTTCCCGCTTCTCAGCAAGTGAATGGGGCAAATGCCTGCAGATTTGCTCTCATGCCTTATCTACCTGCATCCACAGGTAATCCACCCCCCCCCCCCCCCCCCGGCACAGTTGTGGGTCCTCCACCCCGAAGCCTGACTTGTGTCAGAGGCCCGAAGGCGCGGCGTCTGCCCTCTTTGGAGCCGGGGCCTGAACTGCCAGGTGCCCACAACCTCCTCCCCCTCCTCCTGCCCGTCCAATCCACCTGGGATCCCGGAGGATCCGCTGTTTATGTTGCCCTCCCGGCGGTGTCAGCGGCCCCGGTCCTTAGATGGGCCTCCTTCCCCCTCACCCCAACGGCACCAGAGCCTAGGCCCTGCTCTCAGGGGGCTGGGTTTCGAGCCCCTCTCCCGGCTCCTTACCTTGCTCCCCCGGTCACATACTCCAGCTCGGGGGGGGAGGTCACGGTTAATATCGCGGGCCGGACGGCGAAGGCTGCAGGTCGGCGCTCACCAACCTCTCCCTCCCTAACGCCTCGATCCCAGCGGCCGCCTCTCTTCCGCCGGGGCCGCTTCCAACTTTTCCCTCATCAACAACCCGGAAATTTTCTCCCTCCCTCCTCCAAACACACACACACACACAGGCATCCAACAAAATGGAAGCCGCAGCGCGGGCGAGCGAGCGCGCGGGCACGCGGCGCGCTCCCGCCCTGCTCGTGCACGGGGAGCCGGCCGAGCGCGGAGCTGCACCGCACCCTAGTGCCCGGAGGAATAAGCTGCCGCTCCTCAACCGCAACAACAACAACAACAAGTTGCTTCACCTATCCCTGAGGATCCGAATCAGGTTTATTATGAAAATGCAAATCTAATAGAACTGCAAAGCTAATGCATGTAGATAAGCAGAGTATTTTCAATGTCAAATGTTATTGAGGCACAGTAGTGTAGCGGTTTAGGGTAACGCTATTACAGCACCAGGGACCCAGGTTAAATTCCGGCCACTGCCTGTAAGGAGTTTGTACGTTCTCCCCGTGTCTGCGTGGATATCCTCTGGATGCTCCGGTTTCCTCCCACATTGCGAAGGCGTATGGGTTAGGAAGTTGTGGGCATGCTACGTTGGCGCCAGGAGCCTGGCAACACTTGTGGGCTGCCCCCAGAACACTCTACGCAAAAGATGCATTTCACTGTGTGTTTCGATGTATATGTGACTAATAAAGATAGCGTACCATGTCGTATTATTAAGCATATAATCCGTTCAGAAATCTGAAGGGAAGAAGCTGCTCCTGAAATGTTGAGTGTGGGTCTTCAGGCTCCTGTACCTTCTCCCCGAGGGTAGTACTAATAAAGAGGGCATGTCCCGAATGGTGAGGGTCCGTAATGATGGATGCCACCTTCTTGAGGCACTGCCTCTTGAGGATGTCCTCGATGGTGGAGAGGGTTGTGCCCGTGATGGAGCTGGCTGAGTCTACAACCCTCTGCAACCTCTTTCAATCCTGTGCATTGGAGCCTCCATACCAGGCGGTGATGCAACCAATCAGAATGTATCCCCTGTACATCTGTAGAAATTTGTAAGTGTCTTTGGTGACATACCAAATCTCCTCAAACTCCTAATGAAGTACAGCCACTGGCGTGCCTTTTTTTTGTGATTGCATCAATGTGTTGGGCCCAAGGTAGATCCTCTGAGATACTGATGCCCAGGAACTTGAAGCTGCTCACCCTTTCCACCACTGACCTGTCAATGAATACTGGAGTGTGTTCTCCTGACCTCCCCTTCCTGAAGTCCACAATCAATTCTTTGGTCATGCTGACATTGAGCGTGATGTTGTTGTTGTGACACCACTCAACCAGCCGATTTGCCTCACTCCTGTACACCTCCTCATCATCATCTGAAATTCTGCCAACAACGGTGGTGTCATCAGCGAATTTATAGATGGCGTTTGAGCTGTGCCTATTTTTGATGTTTCACCTATTCTCGATGCTCACGTCGTTAAGTCGAGTTTATTGTCATATGCATAAGCACAGTGAGGTATAGGTAGAATGAAAAACTTGGCGACACAAGAGGCTGCAGATGCTGCAGTCTGGAGCAACAAAAAATCTGCTGGAGGAACTCAGCAGGTCGAGCCGCATCGGTGGGAGGAAAGAAATTGTTGATGTTTCGGGTCGAAACCCTCAGAAGCATGTAGGTACAGACAATACACAAAACATATACTATACATAAAATTAGACTGTCAAGTGGAAAAAAAAGACTGTGCCAAAGCAATGATACAATCAAAGACAAGTCCATGGTAGGCTTCACCTATCCTTGGTGTTTCACTAGCACCTTCCTTTCTTATGAGATTTCATAGTCTGTAGCACTTCGTTGTATCAACTATCAGCTCCCAGCCTCTGTCAATATCTCCATCCTTTTCTTCCTCCATCTGGCTCCATCTGCCCGTCAACCCCTCCTCACCTGATCCATCTATCACATGCCACCTCCTGCCTCACACATCCTCCTCTATACTGGCTATCTCCGTCACACACTCAGTCCCAATGCAGGTTCTTGCCCAGAAACATCAACCATATTTTGTCTCCCCAGATGCTGCTTGACCTGCTGAGTTCCTCCAACAGTTTGTTTTATTTAACTCAGGAAGCTGTTTCCATTTGCAGCCCCTTTAGTTACTTTAAAGTCACTTAATTGGCAGTAAAACACGCAGAAGTTGTGGAAGGACCCACTGAAAATTCCTTTTTCTTTCTTTATGCAACAATTAAATATTTACTTTTACAATTTATACAGTTTTGTGGCATTGCAGCTGCTTTCATCAAAGGTGGAGGTAGCCATTAGGTAGGTTTCTGATGCCTCAGGGACCAAGAGAAAAGCTTGGACACGCTGTCAGAGATCCTGAAGGAAGAGATTCCAAGAAGGAACTTCCTGAGCGGAAATGGGGAATGAGAATCCCACCTCAGCCGCCTGTTCCTCTTGTCCCATGATCCCTGCTGTTGCAGAACTGCCTTGCTGTCCGTACACCCCCTATTCTTCCTGCAGACCAAAATGCCAATTAGCAAACACCCTCCCTCTCCTCGCTTGTATAATGTGGCTAATAGAGTAACACAGCGCAATGTGAGATATAATAGCATTGTTGATACACCGACAAATGGTTGAGAGCACTGTCTGCATGAAAGGCTGTGGGACCAGACAACATCCCTGTTGTACTAATGAGAGAGAATTAAAATAAAACTGCAGGTGCTGGAAATCTAAAATGAAAACAGAAAATGCTGAAAATACTCAGCATGTCAGGCAGCATCTATGGAAGAGAAACAGAGTCAACGATTCAGATCAGAAACCCTTCATCAGAATTGAAAAGGAGACAAAAGTAGCTTGTAAAGCTGCAGGGAGAGTGGAGGCAAGGGGGTATCACTGATCGGGTAAAAACAGGGTGACGATGGAGATAGACTGTAAGCAAGGTTATCTGATCAATGAGTGAATGGGAGCAGGTAGAGGGTGACAAAAGAACTGGTCAAAAAATGTGAAATCCAGAACAGGAGGACAAGTGTCGTGAGACAGATTTGAAAGGTCTCGAAAGTACAGGACTCCGAACACAGTCTGGCAAGGAAGGATTTTATTTACAAAGACAAACACGGGAAAAGATAACAGGGGCAATACATACATACACACACGGGTGATCGTGAATGTGGGGAGGGGGGGGTGGGATCACAGCAAGGGTGAGACGCGCACGCGTGCGCGCGCGCGCACACACACACACACACACACACAAAAAACAAGCTGGATACAAACGAATCAAGGAAGAAACAATACGATACCTGCCACTCCTCAATCTCAGCACAAGCATGGCTCTATGCTAGAGGGATATTCTAACTAATTTCTCTTAAGCAGTGCACAGCTTACCTCAGCAACCCTTGGAGACAACAAAGAGGCAGAACCAAGCATGTGGCACTCTTTATACTGCTGGAGGGCTGGGTGGTCCAGCCCAGGTAGTTCAAAAGGGCCAATGGTCAAGTGTGCCAGGTACAAAGGTGTTTAAAGCGACCAATCGTCAGGTGTGCCCTGAGGGGGGCAGGGGTGGAGCCAAACCTTGATTGGCGGTGGTGTGTCTTCCGACCAGATGGGGTCAGTGTTGTCATGTGACAGCCACGACCCTCCACAATACAACAAGTCCAGCAGGTCAGGCTGGGCCTGATCTCTTCTCTCAGAGAGAGAAAAATGGAAGGAATAAAAAAGAAAATAAACCAAGGTAGGCTGAGCTAATATTGCAGATGGATGACTGCTACATAACAAGAAATCAAGCTACCTGAAGCTGTAGAATTCAATAGTGAGTCCAGAAGGCTGCAATGTGCCTAGACAGACGATGAGATGCTGTTCCTCAAGCGTACGTTGGGCCTCTCTGTGACATTACAGGAGGCCACAGGCAGGTCAGAATGAAAGTAGGAGAAGGAGTTAAATTAGCAGGCAACAGGAAGCTCAGGGTTGCTCCGGGGACTGAACACAGGTGTTCTGGAAAGCAATCAACCAGTCTGCATTTGGTTTCTTCTATGTAGAGGAGACCACATTTTGAAAACAGAATGCAGTGTGCTAGATTGGAAGAAGTTCAAGTGAATCGCTGCTTCACCTGGAAAGACAGTTTGGGTCCCTGGATGGTGAGAAGGGACGAGGTGAAAGGACAAGGGTTTGCATCACCCGCGGTTGCAAGGGAAAGCGCCAAAAGCAAGGGGGTGGTTGTTGGGAAAGGAAGGGTGGACCAGCGAGTCACAAAAGGAACAGTCCCTGCAAATGGCTGAAAGGGGGGGAGGGGGGAAGGTGTGCCTGGTGGTGGAATCTCTTTGAAGGTGGCAGAGAATGATCTGTTGAATGCTGTCCCAATGAGGACCTCCTCCAGAACCAGCTGTGCCTCTGGCCAAGCTGTTCCAGTACAGTTACAATAGTGGCATCGACCCGACAATGTGGAAAATTTCCCAGGTTTGTCCTCAGGATAAATCCAATCCAGCTAATTTCCATCAAATCATCAGGAAAGTGAAGGAAGCCTGTTGTTGACAGCAATATGAAGTGGTGCTTACCTGCCAATTACCTGCTCAATGATGTCCTGGTGGGTTTCATCAGGACCACCCAGATCTAGACCTCATCCCACGTTGATCTAATCATTGGTCAAAGAGCTGCATACCAGAAGTGAAGTGAGAATGACTGCCCTTGACATGGTGCAGCATTTTTTCCAATTTTGGTATGTAAGCACCCAGGTAAAGCTGAAATCAAAGTGGTTGGAGTCAGAACATGTGCAAAGGAAGGTGGCTGTGGTTGTTGGAAATCAATAGTCCCAGCACCAGGACATCACTACAGAAGTGCCTCAAGGCAGTGTCGTAGGCTCAACTGTCTCCTGCTGCTTCATAGTGTAGCGGTTAGCGTAACACTATTACAGCGCCAGTGACCTGGGTTCAATTTCGGCTGCTGTCTGTAAGGAGTTTGTATGTTCTCCCCGTGTCTGCGTGGGTTTCCTCCGGGTGCTCCGGTTTCCTCCCACATTCCAAAGGTGTATGGGTTAGGAAGTTGTGGGCATGCTATGTTGGCGCCTGAAGTGTGGCGACACTTGCAGGCTGCCCCCAGAACACTCCACGCAAAAGATGTATTTCACTGTGTGTTTCAATGTACACGTGACTAATAAAGATATCTTATCTTATCACTGACAAGGCCCTGAGTTATAGGGAGAGGTTGGGCAGGCTAGGAATTTATTCCTTAGAGCATAGGAAATGAGGGATGACGTTATAGAGGTGTATAAAATCATGAGGGGTATAGATAGGGTGAATGCACACAGTCTTTTTCCCATAGAAAGGGAACCAAAAACTAGAGGACATAGGTTTAAGGTGAGAGGGGAAAGATTTAAAAGGGGCCTGAGGGGCAACTCCTTCATGCACAGAGTGATGTGTATATGGATTGAGCTGCCAGAGAACATAGTTGAGGCAGATACAACAGCAACACTTAGAAGACAGTTGGATAAGTACATGGTTTAGAGGGACATGGGCCAAATGTGGGCAAATGGGATTAGCTTAGGTGGGCACCTTGCTCAGCATGGATGAATTGGGCAGAAGGGCCTGTTTCCGTTCTCTATGACTCTATGATGTTCCTTCCAACATCAGATCACAAGGTCAGAAGTAGGGACGTTCACCAATGATTGCTTGATGTTCTCTTTGGAGCGACGCAGGATGAGGGGCGACTTGATAGAGGTGTGTAAGATTATGAGGGGCATAGATAGAGTGGACAGCCAGCACCTTTTCCCCAGGGCGGCCAAGGACAATACCAGAACATCAGTTTAAGGTCAGAGGAGGAAAGTTTAGGAGAGATGTCAGAGATAGTTTTTTTACACAGAGAGTGGTGGGTGTCTGGAACGCACTGGCGGGGGTGGTGGTAGGAGCTGATACAATAGGGACATTTAAAAGACTCTTAGATAGGCACATTGATCTAAGAAACCTGGAGGGTTATGGGCTGTGTAGGAGGGAAGGGTTAGATTGATCATGGAGAAGGTTTATATACTGTAGGTCAGCACAACATTGTGGGACAAAGGGCCCGTACTGTGCTGTACTTTTCTATGTTCTATGCTCAATACCATTTGCATCTCCATGGCAAATGAAGCTGTCCATGCCTGCCATACAGCAAGACCCAGGTAATTCAGGCATGGGCTAATAGGTGGCAAATACATTCACCCCCGTTCCTCCAAAGTGCAAGATAATAACCATCTCCAACAAGAGGGAGTCTAACCACCTGCACTTTACATTCAATAGCATTACCATCATCAAGTCTTTCTTACTTATTATTACACAGAGAAGGCCATTTGGCTCATTGCATCTGTGCCTATTCCTGGCAATGCAATACCATTCCCCCTCTCATATTTTCCTGTAGCTTATTCCCTTTCACGTACTCATCAACTCTCCTTTTATCCTTTTGCCACTTACTGTAATTTACAGTAGGAAATTAACCTACCAGCACATCCTAGGGATGTAGGAGGAAACCAGAACACCAAGTTGAAGCCCCTGCAGTCACAGGGAGAATATGCAAACTCTACAAAGAGAGTACCTAAACTCAGGATCGAACCTGTGTCCCTACAGTGATAAACTAGTAATGCTACTTGCTGCACTATCATAGCCTGGGGCTCACCATTGACCATAAATTCAATTGGATAAATACAATGCCTACAAGAGCAGTCGGAGCCTAGCTATCCTGCAGTGAGTGACTCACTTGAAAGTCTTTCCGTCATCTGCAAAGCATAACTCAGGAATGTGACAGAATACCTTCCACTTGCCTGAGTAAAGCACCAACAATTCTCAAGAAGGTTGACACCATTCAAGCCAAAGCAGCTTAACTAATTGACACCCCATTCACGACTCTAACCATTTTTCCCTCACCACAGTGGATAGTGTGTTTACCATCTAATGCAGTTACTCACCTAGACTATTCTGACAGCACCTCCCAAGTCTCCTCCAATTTGGACACCAACCTGACTTGAAATGTATTAGCAGCCCTTCATTGTGTTAGGGTCTAAATCCTGGAACTGCCTTCTCGGCAGGAGTATATTATCTTCACCAGAGGGTGACCCAACACCACCTTCTCAAGGGTGATTAGTATCGGACTAAATACTAGCCATGCGAGCAATGCCCACATTCTGAAAAATGAAGAAATAACAATTTGAATAAATCCTTTAATAATTCATTAGACAGCACAACCTTAAACACATTTATCAAAATGTTATCTTACACTATAGCTGGGACACAAGAAATTCTGCAATGCTGGATGTATCTGGA
Organism: Pristis pectinata; assembly: GCF_009764475.1. Lineage (NCBI taxonomy): Eukaryota > Metazoa > Chordata > Chondrichthyes > Rhinopristiformes > Pristidae > Pristis > Pristis pectinata. Next base: position 8,148,185 of record NC_067429.1, read on the forward strand.
GCAATACACAAAAAGTGCTGGAGGAACTCAGCAGGTCAGGCAGCATCCATGGAGGGAAATAAACAGTCAACATATCGGGCTGATACCTGTCATCAGGACTGGAAAGGAAGAGGGCAGAAGCCAGAATCATGGTTGGACCAACATTTCAGGTTAAGACCATGGTGGTTGTTTAGTATCTAAGGCATATGTAGAATGATATGCCCAAGAAATATTTAACAGTGAATGAGTGCAGCAAACATGAAAAGAACACAGAAAATGTTTAAAATTCATGGCAGACCCATTAATGTCTAAAAGTAAAAAGACTGGTTAATGATTTGGAAGAAGACCTTTTGTCAAAATGGTTGAAGGGAGGAGCTAAGGGTGGGACTAACAGCCAAATGGCGGGTTACTTTTGTATTCAGTTGGAGAACGTGAGAGGATTCATTCACATGTTTCCCAGATACAGAACACTGTCCATTGGCTGCTTAGGTTTGGAATTTCTACAGAGTTTCTGCTAATCCAGAATTTCCTGCATTCACAAATGATAACTTTACCCCTTACATAAACAATTCTGTAATGAACAAGATGTGTTTTTGCAAATTTAGAGCCTTACCCTCTGGAAATTAACTGTATGATCTTTAACGAGTGTGATTTAATTTCTGCCAGCAGTAAGTCATGAGAATTGAACATAATTATGGAAAAACATTATCTGTTTTGAATAGATCAGCTCACCCAGGGCCAGTTCTTGTGTGAGGTTATACAATTAATACTGACAAGCTATTCAACCATGAGCAGCACAGCTGTACTGAAACCTCTACACACACACACACACACACACACACACACACACACACACACACACACACACACACACACACACACACACACACACACTTACTTCAATGGTACTCTGATAGCTGTTAAGAACTAGTCCCTAGAATTAATCAGTAACATCTGAGGAAAAGAAGAAATTCATGGAAAACAAGCTCAATAGCTATAATGTCTGCAAAAATTGGTAGAATATTTGTATTAATTTAAGAAATAGACTGCCATGATCACTAAATTAAAAACATCCATTAATCTATATTTATCTAATTAACAGTTTCTGTTTCACTAATTTTATCATGTACCTATTGGAACGTGGATTCCCTTGGGCCAGTGCGCACAGCTGTGAGAGCTAATGTGTTAACATCTCTGATCTGGGTTTGTGACATATCAAAAACTGCATTATATTGGTCTAAGGCAGTGTCCTAGTACACAAGCCAACACAGGAGTTTTTGTATAAGGGATACATTTGCTACCTTTTATCTTTCTGCTTTAGGTAGTTAATTTATCAGAAAAATTTGCCTTTATGTAAAAGCATTGTGATTTCTCAGAAACATCTCAAATTTGTTTAGCCTCTTTGCTGAATGGAGTAACCTATCTACATTTGGAAAGACCATTTATGTAGCAATGGACATTTAAACCTGATTTTAATAGTGATTAAGAGAGGAATATTGTGTGGTGATCTCGCCGATCTTCTGTGAATGGTGCCATAAAGTTCTTAATATTCCTCTGAACAGGCAAATGGGATCCTGGTTCAGTATCTTGCCCAAAAAATGGTAGTTTGGACCAAACTATTGCTCTTTGCACTTTATTGTCAGATTTTGTTTGCTAAAATTAGGACATTATATTACATTAAAGTTACTAAACTACAAGTTGTTCTTATTTATTACAAACGCCTCCAACCCAGGCACTAGATCTTGGGTTATTGGGTGAGTGACAATGGCAAGAACATCACACATGCCATCACACAGATAAGGAGAATTATTGGACTGATCACTGGCTAATTTACTCTGTTATCTTGTTTACAAATAATGCCTTACGCCATACCATGTCATCCCATCTGCAGCCAGATGGTGTTATTGCGATTTCTCAACTCACACGTGCACATTGCTTACCTGAACCTCAAAACTGTAATTCCATCTGTCACCACTTCCCATCCAACGATTTAAGAATCCATGCTTGGGGGGTCATCAAATTCCCATTCCTTGCCTCCCCCCGGCTTTTATGTCCTACAAATCACAACTTGTTGGGACTGAAACTTGGTATCGCCTCTTCAATCTCTTCTCACTTGTACAATCTGCAGACACTGAAGATCTAAGCTTGGTGTCACTTGATCCCAACTTATCTCACTCATCTCTCACTTCCTACAAGGTAGAGGCTTTAGAAATTCTTGCATGTGGATCTAATTAGGATTTCTTACCTCCTTGATACCTTCTGCAGCCTATAGGTTGTTAAGATTCAAGCTCTTGTTCAATCCTATGTTTTTTCCCGATCCTTCTCGTTATCCTCAAACTGGGGCTGTGATCCAAGTCTGCCAACTGAAAAATGATATCCTGCTGACTGTTACATAAAGACTGAGGAGAGGAAAAAAAATACCTCACTTGGTCACGATTCACAGCAAAATCATGAACGATTCTTTCAGAAATAGCAATATTAGGAAATCATCCTGCATGTTGGTGTTGTAATCAGCCACTGCTGCAGATTTTTTTTATATAAATGTGAGTTTTAAATCTCTTTTATGTGAGGGGAATTTTCTTGAAAAATACCTTGCTGCTTGGAATTACAGATTCAAAACAGCTTTATTAAAATTTTACTTTTAAGATAATGTTTCTTTATTGTGGAGGCTTGCAAGGTCACATTTTAAACCCCACCCTGTTGCTTTGCCTAATATATTAAAATAAAAGGATGTGCCAGTTGATTTCTAGAGTTGTGGGCTACTGTGGGATAGAAATAGCCTTTGTGGTTCCAGTCTAGTTTCTCAGAATACTCAGCCTCTCTCGCAGTTTCACGCACCTGAAGAGTTTGTTTGATTCTATTCTGCTGGCTGCAATTCACCACCTCTCATCCTGTGTGATATATGAGCAGATGAACACACGTTGAGTGTGGCGAATGGCAGAACATGAGCAAAAAAAGTGATTCCAAAATGTGGGGGTGGGTGCCATGAACTGTTAGCTAGGACTCAAAGAAAATACATCCATTCCTAGTAGGGCAGAATGAGAATCTTGCTGAAGTAAATAAAATGCCAAGGGGCCTACTTGCGGTAAATCCTGGATCTTGCATTAAAATGATTGATGGCAGAAGTCATAAACATCAAACAATGAACCATAAATTCAAAGCAGATATTGAAAGGAATTTCTTAATGCTTTTTGAAAATAGTAAATATCTGATATCATCCACCAAAATGAGTAAGAAAGGTTACAGAGTTTGAAAGCATTTAAATCTAATCGGATATTATGCCCAGAAACTACTAGAGGGATGTGTTCTGAAATGGTGAATAATTTCCTATTCACATAAGTATTTTGACTGACTAAATTGTAATCCACTTTGTCCAGTTATTTTTCTGCTTAGTTCCTTTGTTTCCTGTGGTATGCACCTCCTGTAGTCAAATAGCTGGATGGATAACTTGCTTGAAGGCCTTGGGATGAGGAGAATGACATTGATGACTCTCTCTGAGTTTTCTTCCCTCCTCTGTGTAATGATACTCAGTTTCTGTGTGGGTCCTTACCCACAATAGCATGGCTGAAATCAGTAGCTGAAAGTGCAGAGTGAATCAGAGGTGCAGTTGAAAAGAAAGTATAAGGTAAATTGGAATTATGTCAAAGGAAGGTTGTAATATTTGATCTCACGCAGGATCAATGATTCCAATACGGCCAAGAAACGTTAATCTTATTTCTCCATGCAAGGTTAATATCTACCAGAATTAAAGCAATAGTTGTGAATATTACAACAGATATTAGTCCATATTACCAATTCCAGTAGCAGTTAGACAATGTGTACACCAGTGGTGTTTAGCAGGGTTGGGTTCCCCGAATTTACCCCAGTAGAGACCAGCAAGTATTCACTTTTTTCCCACAAGTACTTAAAGAGAATTAAGACTCCAACTCGCATTAAGATCCCTCTCGAGAGCATCTGATTGCTGCTTGGATCACAACTATGATAGCTGGGTTTCTACTCCGTATTTATATTAAAGTTTCTTCTGGGAGAGATTGTAGGGCAGAATAAAGGGTGGGATAAAGCCAGTCATTGGGATAAGATTTCTTCATTAGTCACCTGTACATCGAAACACACAGTGAGATGCATCTTTGCGTAGAGTGTGCTGGGGGCAGCCCGCAAGTGTCGCCATGCTTCCGGTGCCAACATAGCATACCCACAACTTCCTAACCCGTACGTCTTTGGAATGTGGGAGGAAACTGGAGCACCCGGAGGAAACCCACGCAGACACGGGGAGAACGTACAAACTCCTTACAGACAGCTGCCAGAATTCAACCTGGGTCGCTGATGCTGTAATAGCGTTACGCTAATCGAGACAGGTATGTACAGAGGAGACATGCTGGTAAATTAATTGGCTACTGTAAATTACCTCTAATGTATGTGGGTAGCAGGAGAATCAGGGACAAGTTGATTGGTATGCGAGAACAAGTTACAAGAAGGTATGTGAAGGAACAGGATTGTTCTGAGAGCGGACATAGACTCAATGGGCTGATGGTCTCCTTCTATGTCATGTTAATATGAAATAAGAAAAAAAAAGTAAGCCAAATCATAAAAATCACGTCTTCTGTCCATGAGCTCACTCCCTGATTATCCCTGCAGGTGCCCACAGTCTTATTGATTGGTTGCTAAGGAGCTGCATATTTCAGCAGAGTGCAGTTCAAGTGCCTCAGCATCTTATACTTACTCTCTCTGCATTAGCTTTCTTCCCAGTGTTCCTCTCAGCTGCCTCCATTTACGGTCACAAGATTTTATTTTTCTGTTTATCCTTGCACTAGGACTGAAATAGAAAGAAAAGCAGTGGATCAGAGAGCAGGAAAACAGACTGAGTGGTTGGGAAAGAACTGTAGAGGTAATAGGTAAAGAGGCACACTGGGCAGCTAATAAAGCTGCTGCCTCACAGTTCCAGAGACCCAAGTTCAATCCTGACTTCCGGTGCTGTCTGTGTGGAGTTTGCACGTTCCCCCCTACCAACAAGTAGATTTCCTCTGGGCGATCCACTTTCCTCCCACATCCCAAAACATGCGGGTTGGTAGGTTATTGGCCGGTGTAAATTGCCCCTCGTTGTGTAGGCAAGTGTTGGGATTGTGGAAGTTGATGGGAATGTTGGGAGGATAAAATGGGATTAGTGTAAAATCCTTGTATATGAGTGCATGATGGTCAGCATGTACTTGCTTAGCCTGTTTCCATGCAGTCTGACACTTTGTTTCTATGAATAAGAGTGCCAAATCTAGAAAGCAGCAGAAAAGATGCTTAAAATAACCATCCCCAGTGCTGTGGAACACACAGTAACAAAACATGATGAGATGAATCAATGTTTTTTTTGAAGCTTTATCTGCAGATAAAAGGTTTTTTTTTCAATTAGAGATTCATTACTTGTTAGGAAAAAGATCATTCTTATAGGTCACAATTTGGCATCAGATTAACAGCAAGACAAATGCCATGGTGAAAATCTAAAACTACAGATGCTGGAAATCTGAAATGGAGACAGAAAATGCTGGAATCACTCAGAGAAAAAGAATCAGTGTTTCAGATTGAAGACTCTTCATCAGAACAGGAATATTGTGAAAACAAGTTAGTTCAAAGTTGCAGAGACTGTGGGGGAGGGGTGGAAGGGACATAGGGAATACCTCTGATAGGCTGAGGCCAAGGTCGCCATGGTGATGTGTTGTTTAGGAAACAGTTTGGTTGATAGAATAATGAGGACAGTAAGAGAGAAAAAAAAACAAAGGGACATGTAAAAGCTGTGAAATGCAGGCTAGATCATTCCACAGACTGAAATAAAAGTGTTGGAAATGCTCGAAGGAAAAGGCCATATATGTGAAGAGAGAAAAACTGAGTTAGTGTTACAGATGGATAACCTTACAGAAGAATCGTCCGGTTCTGATAGAAGCAGGGAAAGTGGGTTACTGTAATTGTTGATTTTGATATGGAATCACAATCAGAATTGTTATCACTGACTTATATGATGTGAAATTTGTTTTGCAACAGCAGTACAATGCAAAGACATAAAATTATTATAAATTGCAAAAATAAATAAATAGTGCAAAAAAAAGGAATAATGAGGTAGTGTTCGTGGGTTCATTGACAATTCAGAAGGCTGAATGGAAGATAAGATGCTCAAATACTAGAGGCCACAGACAGATAAATCAGAGTGGGAGTGGGATGGAGAATTAGTGACAGGCACCCAGAAGCTGAGGGTTGTTCCTGTGGATTGAGTGAAGGTGATCCCCAAAATGGTCACCGAATCTGCATTTGGTTTCTCCAGTATGGAGGAGATCACATTGTGAGCACCAAATACAATACACAAGAGTGCAGTTGAATTGAAGGGCTGCTAGGTCTCTGGATGGTGGGAAGGGAAGGTGTTTGTATATCCTGTGGTTGCATGGGAAAGTTCCATGAAATAGGGAGTGGTTGGTGCAATGGAAAAGCAGTTCAGAGAATCAGGGAGGGAATGGATCCTTTAGAATGTTGAACAGGAAGGGAAGGGGAAGATGTGACTGGTGGTGGAATCTCAGTTAAGCTGGTGAAAATTGAGAAGAATGATCCATTGAATATAGAGGCTGGCGAGGTGGAAAATGAGAACCAGGGCAAATCTATCCTTGCATTGGCCAAGTGGAAATTGGATGAGAGCAGAGGTACGGGAAATAGATGAAGTCCAGTCAAGGGCTCTGTCACCCATAGTAAATTGGAAACCATGAGGTTCAGGAAGAAGAAAAATCTCTCAGAGGTACCCTTGTGGAAAGCCTCATCATCAGAGTAAGTATGACAATGATGGAGGAACTGGGAGAATGGGATGGCATCACTACAGGAGACAGAATGGATGGAAGCAAACAAATTGCCTGTGTAGAAACTGTACAGCAAGTTCAGGTGAGGACAGGTAGACAGGTAACCTTAGTCATCCAAAAGTTGCTATCAAAATCATACCACCTACCATCTGTGTAAAACTGCCATCTTGCAGCCTTCTTAAATTACAAATTTGTTTATACATTTCCTTTCTATTTCTCACTTCCTGTAATCGAACCTTGCAACATCAAAACTCTTTCAATGGGATAAATTTAGGCTGTCCAGAAAATTACCCAGTTTATTTCAGTCAATATATCTTTTTAATGACATCAGTTTTAAATACTACCTGTCAGCTCCCAGGCATTTAAATGAACTGTTACACCACTTCAGTCACACCCCTCAAGAACTTAATTATTGTTGGAGACTTTAAAAATGTAAATTTTAGGTTAAAAATGTTTCTTTTTGACATTTCTTTTTTGTCCCTTTTCTTTTTTCTCTCTCTTAATCCCCTCTCTTATTTCCTTTTAATTTTTCTTGCTGTATCTCTTTCAACATTGCATTCACCCACTCTATTCTAGACTTCTTTTCCAATCCTTATAATGTTAATTTTACAGTGGTCAAATTTAGTGGTTAAGGGAATAGTTGCTCGTCCTGTCCATGCAGATCCCAGATTCCTCTACTGTGCTGCTATCTATTTATATTCATACAAGGGATGTAGGATTTGTAGGCTGAGCCAGAATTTAATTGCCCATGCCTAGTTGCCCTTGAGAAGATGGTGGTGAGCTGCCTTCTTGAACCACTGCAGTCCTTGAGGTGTGGGTGCACCCACAATGCTGTTAGGGAGAGAATTCCAGGACCTTGATCCAGCGACAGTGAAGAAACGGTGATAAATTTTCAAGTCAGGATGGTGTGTGGCTTGGAGGGCAACTTCCAGGGGGAGGACTGCGCTGGGGACGAGACGGTCGCCCACCTCTTTGTGGGCTGTGAGTTTGCGAGGAGGGTGTGGCGAAAGATGCAAGGGTCCTTGTCACGTTTCATCCCCAGCAGCTGCGTAACAGAGGATTCTCTGATCTACAGGCTGTTCCCGGGGACGCACACAGACACAGACATCAACCGTTGCTGGAAGGTCATCAACTCGGTGAAGGACGCCCTTTGGTCTGCCCAAAAATTGTTGGTCTCCCAGCACTGTGAGATATCCATAGGGGAATGCTGCCGACTAGCACATTCCAGGCTGCAGGAGTACGTGCTGAGGGACACACTGAAGCTGGGTGCAGCCAACGCAAGGGCTTGGTGGGGAAGGACGAAAGTCTAGGGTTCTTCTGCCACAGGAGAGGGAGGGCGGGGTCAGGCAAGGAAGCCCCTTAAATATTGTAAATATGGGATTGGGGTATCACCCCAGGGAGTCACATGAGTGGCATCGGTGATGTGGTTTTTTATTTAAATAAAGTAACACTAAGAATGGATCTGTACATGAATGTAAAGGTTTGCACTGTTTTATTATTGTATATAGTTTCTTTTATTATGAATAAAATTTATTTTGTTTAAAAAAAACTTCCATGGGGTGGTGGTGTCCTCATCCTTCTAGCTGGTAGAAGTTGTGGGTTTGCATGCAAGGAATTATGTAAAACATGTAAAAACCTAAATGTGCAAGTCTAACTAAAGGCAGATGCCATCAGATCTCCTGCTAGAGGAAAACTATGCTCAGATCTCTTGTAATGTTATTAAAACCTCAACTGAATTGTTTTTTTTTCATTCATTGATTCTTTCTGGCAGGCACATGAAACAAATGCAGAATTGCCATATTAAAACACTGATGATAGTTCAAAAAATAGTTTTGTTTTGCATGTAAAAAGCATTGGAATGTTTAAGGTTATAAAGGAGAAACATAAATGCAAGTTTTTTTTTCTCTTTTACGTTTGCAAGGAGACCACAGCTTGCTTCTTGGGGGCAGCAGAGTGGCGCAGTTAGTACAGCTGCTGCTTCACAGCTCCAGTGACCTGGGTTCAATCTTGACCTCCAGTGATGTCCATGTGGAGTTTGTGCATACTCCCTGTGATTGCATTGGTTTCCTGAGTGCCTCACCTCCCAAAGACATGGAGGATGGTAGGTTAATTGGCCATGGTAGATTGCCCCTAGTGTGTAGCTGAGTGGTAGAATCTGTGAGGGGGGTGGGGTGGGGAAGAGGGTTGATGGAAATGTGGGCCTAATAAAATAGGATTATTGTAAGTGGGTGATTAATTGTCAGCACAGACTCAATAGGCTGGAAGGCTTGTTCCGTCTTGTATGTCACCTGAAATTGAAAAGATAGATCAAAAGAAAACTAAGCTGAGATCATCAGCCAAATTTCATGTCTGGCTCTGAAGGTTCCTAGCTTATGGCCCCTTAAATGATCAGCCACACTTGAATGAATGTGGAGCTCTAGTTGGAGACAACAGTAGTGAAACGAGATGATTCCCACCATGTCCTATTATTCAAAGTCAAAGTTGAGTTTATTATCATCTGCACAAGTTCATGTGTGCACATGTGCAATGAAAAACTTACTCGCAGCAGCATCACAGGCACATAGCATCAGATAAGCAGCATTCACAAGATAAAAACATAAATTAAACATAAATTATGCACAATTTTTACAAGAAAGAATGCAATTAGAACAAAACAAAGTCCATTTTAGTGCAAAGTGGTGTACTGTTGCTAACCTGTAGTGATTAGGTTTTGCCGGTTGGTTCAAGAACTGAATGGTTGAAGGGAAGTAGCTGTCCTTCAACCTGATGGTATGGGACATTCCCAGATAAAACTAGGAATGGCAATAATTAAAGAGCAAAAAACTACGGATGCTGAAAATGTGAACTAGAAACAGAAAATGCTGTAAATACTCAACAGGTCAGGCAGCATCTGTGCAGGGAGAAACAAGTTAAAATTTCAGGTCAGTGCTGCAACAGTGAGATACAAAACAGAATAGTTGCTAGAAATCTGAAGAAAACAGAATGCTGGAAATACACAACAGACCATGCTGCTTCTATGGAGAGAGAAAAATGGATTTAACATTACAGATTGTTAGGTTAGCAAATACACTTCATCTGTTTCCATGACAACAAGAGCTACCAAGGAGCAGAGGCAATGATGCTCAGTTAGCAACTTGACCGTACAGAAGAGAATTGAGAGGAAGTCTCAAAGGGCAATGCTGGGAGATTCAACAGGGGATAGATGCCCAACACAGGAGGGGTAGCTGATGCCAGGGAATGTATCCAGCTGTTCCCGGATCCTGATTCCTTTTAGAGTAAGTTTGTTGAACACAGATGTTCAGATTTTGGTGTGGCCACAGAAGACAATAAGTTTCCTGGTGAAAGTGTGCTGACTGCTCAGGGCTAAGTTAATGGGTGACATGACTGTGTCTTCAGCCTGGACTTTCCAGTCTTTGGGAGAAGTTTGTCAGGAACTCCTGCACAGAAAATCTGTAAGATTATGGATCAGGCTCTCTTAATGGGAGCCCTGGTTATAAGTCTGAATGACTCTGGAGGGGCACGTATTCAGGAAGGTGTGGAGATCGATGACTTGTAATCAGCACTGTCCAATTCTGACACAAGTTGGAATTAAATACTGAGCTCTGAGGAATGTGACATGCCTGGGGCTTACATTGGACTTCACTGAAGCAGCCAATTTCATAGAAATCCAATTGGGAATGGGCCGGAGAATTAAAATGACAATGGGGGAGGCTTGGGGAAGTGTGGTACCTGCGGGGAAAAGGGTTGATGGAATGGAGTTAGCCATGCCTCATTGACAGCAAGCTCACCCAGGGATTCTGATGAAGGATTAACTGGTTTCTCTTTCCACAGACGATACTCGATGGGCTGAGTTCTTCCAGCATTTCTCCTTTTGTTTCAAGGATTCCACTGTCTCTCTGGAAATAAATCAGACTAGCAATTAAGAGGAATTTTGGTGGAGCTCTGCACTGATGGAGGTGCATTTTTTCGGTGCAACATTAAACTGCAACCCCGCCTCCTCTCTCAGACAGGCAAAAAAAAATTCCATTGACACAATGCAAAGAGAGTAATATCCCCCTCAACCAATAGCCGACACAGACGTTATGGTCATGCCATTTATGTCATTGCTAAATGTGGGAGCTTGCTATGCACAAAATTTGCTTGCTTTTACAATAGTTCTTACACTTCAAAATCTCTTGCGGTCGCCGCCAGTTGTTAGGTAAATGAAAGTTACCTACTCTCTCTCCTTTCCATTATCCAGCCCTCCCCCATTTCCCCAGACCTAACATGAAATAAGAAACAGTCTCTTTCAGGGCAGACCAATTGACGTCATCCATCCTATTTGAATGATTGCTCCAGCATTGAAAAGGCTGGCTACAGTATGGACATTGACTGCTCATGACAGGAACTCGCCCTGGTTTACCCCCCAAATGTCATTGAACAAGCCCGAGGGCCGAATGGTTCGTTGCTCTTGTTTCCCGATTCCTCTGCAGACACCGAGACTGGTGTGCATTTAGAATTGATTCTATTTAGAATTCGAATTTCGAACATTTGCTGCTTTCTTTTCTTCTTTCCTCTCCATTTTAAATCTCCAGCTTTGAAATTATTGCCAAACAACAGGTGTTTAAACTACAAATTCCCAACCATAGAAACCACAAGCGCCGGCAAACTCCCAGCCTCTGCTGTAGTGAATGGAACTCCCATCAGTTGTGGGCGGGAGGCAAGACTTAGAACGATGAATCTTTCTTAGTGCAGTGGAATCAATCAAACACCAAAACATGTTTAAAATATTTATTTTAACCTACAGAGAAATATTTCCAAAATATCCAAATCCTTCCACTCGTTTTTTCCTGTTAATACTGCAGTAAAAAAAATCCCAAACCAAATGAAAGCATTTGAGCAGAAGATTTTTCTAAATGAACTGTTTTGTTTTAGAATCCCAGCTGTGACGACGCCTCTCTTGTTGTATTTAAAAGGGTCACAGTTTTTGTCGAGAAAGTGGTGAGCAACTATTTTTTTGGCAGGAGGACAAAGATTAATTTCCTGACGATAAAATATGCAAAGTACCCCATTATATCATGACATATAAAATATAAACAGTTTTGAGGAACGATCTAAATCCGGACATTAATGTAGTTTAACCGCTGTACTCTTTAACAATATTTAGTTGAGGCAAATTATGATTTTAAAAAAATTCTTTAAAACGGAAATGCCTCTTTAAAAGAGGGATTGCCATCCAGAACAGCCGTCTTGGAAATCCCTGATGTAAACAAACCGCCCACTTCTATCAGAATGCCGAAGATGGCAGCGCGCTGCCCAAACGATCTGTACAAAGCAAGGGTTTTACCAGAACACTGGTGTGCATGTAATTCGCTCAGTTAATGTTTCACCTGCTGATCTGAGTAGCCACCGGGACCGTCACCATCAGTGAGGTACAATTTTAAAAGGTAAGTTACTATCAGAGGAAATAATGTTGCCAGTGTGGCACTGGGTTGGAAAAGATACAAAGAGAAGCTCTTTGTAACATGTCATGAATTGATACTGTACTGTAGAGGTTTGCGCCACCACGTGGTGCTTCTGCGGGGAGTGAAATTGCAACATTGTTCAGTTTGGTGTAAGTTACAAAGAGAACAGTCTGGGTAGAGTGAGTGAGACAACCACTGCCAGATGGGGTCCCAGGATCGACCAACAATACGTGAGTGCAACCTTTCGCGCACACACCCACACAGACACGAACAGCGGGTTAGAACAACAATCAATCTTTTCTTTCTATCTTTCGTCCTTCACACAAGACACAAACACTCAGCCATATTTTTTTTCTCTCCCTCTCTCGTTTGGACCCCGATTTAATTATTGCCCCACCTGCTTGAACTGTGCATTCTGACGGTTACCTGAACGGCTTTGCTCCTTAATACGTTTACTTGACAATCGTGTTTTAAAAATCGGCAACATTTTTCTTGCCTTGTCTTACTGTTCGAGGCGAGATGCTGGGTTGGACCGGAACAAGTGCGCAGGCGTTTTCATACGCCGAGAAAATCAGCCTGAGTCTGTGCTGTGGCGAGCATCCAGATTTAATATTTTCTCAAGTCTGGTTTAGTATAGATTACTCTGCGGGATTTCTCTATATTGGAATAAATCTCCTGCAAACGGAATTCCAAATATTTAAAAGAACAATTTAGTGTTATTTTTAAAAATCCGTTGTGAATCTAAGTCATTTCTTTTCAACAATTAAGAAACTTTAGATAAATTCGAGCTTTGCATTTTTTATTGTTTAATGTCGCAATGATAAACAGCGCGGCTTTACATAAATTTTACTTTGTAAAAGTTCCAAGATCATAAACATACATGTTCCGCTGAATATTAGTAATGAGCTCCCCACACTAATATCATCCTGAAGAAAATATTTACGTATTTATTTGAAGAATATACCCTATAAATCTTGCATCCAATGGCTGAAATGATCGATAGAATGCAGAGCGCAATTGATGTCAGTAAATGCCATAAACACCAGCCGACCCCGTTGGGGGTTATTCCTGGAGTTGTCTCGGGTTTTCTTGACCTGCATCCAATTCCACATTCAATATCGTTATGGGTTTGAATTTATTACCTTATCTGATTATTAAACAATGTTCCACATTTAAACTCCATTCTACTGTGCTGGAGAAAGATTTGCATTTAACTAGCGCCTTTCAGGATTCCCAAAGCAATTTACCCACAAGTAATCGTCATTATAATTCAGGAAGCACACCAGCCAATTTACCAACAGAACGTTCTCACGGATTATGATGTAATACTGAAAAATAAATTACGTTATCATTAATATCTCATTGATCAAATGTATCATTAGATCATCACTGCTTCCCTTCTGTGGTCTCTTGTGTCAACAGAACACCAGAAATAACTCCCCCGCTCCATTTTGAACTAATGCAATAGGATTGCTTACCTCCATACTGAGAGAGTTGATGGGACCTCGTCTTACACCTTGTCAGGAAGACAAGCCCTCAGCCTTGTGCTTGAATGATAGCCTAGAATTTTGCGCTTAAGCCTCTAGTGTGGGACTGAATCTCAGAACCCTGCCACTCACAGAACCACAGCTAATAATGGGTCTCAGTGGGGTTTTGGAGTGTGTCATTTGCCTTGATACCATGGTGCAGCATTTCTGATTGCTATCCAGTGACCTGCCCTGCTAATGGTGTGTGTGTGTGTGTCTGTGTCCATGTCTGCATGCTCAACTCTACACATTCTTTGCTTAGGCTCAAGATTCATTGTGATGACCTAGCTACAGGGCAGTCAGCTGATAATGTAGCCACTGTATCTCGGCACAGTCAGCCATTCAGCAGCAGGAGAGGTTGAAAAATTAGGAAGAGTGTATTGAGATCAAAAGAGGGTTGTACTGTTTTCATGATGTGAACAACACTGGTATTACCTGTCTTTAACTGCTTCTGAGAAAGTGTTGGCGAGCTGCCTTCTTGAACTGCTATAATCTACATGGTTGAGTGCTGTTAGAGAGGGACTTCTGGCATTTAGACCCAACCATGATGAAGAAATGATGATGTATTTTCCAGTTAAGATGGTGTGTGATTTGGACATGACACTTGTTGTTGATGGCATTTCCGTGTGTCTGTTCCCCTTGTCCTTCTGGGAGATAATTTTGAAGAAGCCTTGGTGAGTTGCATTTTGCAGCTTACATGTTGTAGTTGGTAGAAGGTGTGCACTCTTAGAAGTGGGTACCAATCAAGTGAGCTGCTTTGTCCCAGATGGTGATAAGTTTTTTGAGTGCTATTGGAACTGCCCTGTAAGTGGAGATTATTTCACTCCATCCTTGTTTCTTGTAGCTGCTGGAAAGACTTTGTAGAGTCAGGAAGTGAGTCATTCATTGCAGGATTCTCAGCCTCTGACCTGCTTTCATAGCTGCATTGTTTATGTAATGTCCAATTAAGTTTCCACCCCAGACATTCTCTCTTCTCCCCTGCCCCATCAAGCAGGAGATACAAAAGCCTGAAAGCACATACCACCAGGCTCAAGGACAGCTTCTATCCCACTATTATAAGACTATTGAATGGTTCCCTAGTAAAATAAAAAATGGACTCTTGACCTCGCAATCTACCTTGTTATGGCCTTGCACCTTATTGTCTACCTGCACTGCACTTTCTCTGTAGCTGTTACACTTTATTCTGCATTCTGTTATTGTTTTACCTTGTACTACCTCAATGCACTGTGGAATGAATTGATCTGTATGAATTGTATACAAGCTTTTCACTGTACTTTGGTACATGTGAGAAAAATAAACCAATTCCAATTCCAAACCCCTCCATCTCCTGCCCAGCAACCAGAAGTCAGTTGCCAATCCAGCTGTATATGCTTTAGTGTCATAGAAACAGGCCCTCTGGCCCACCAAGTTGACACCAACCATCAACCACTGATTTACACTAACCCTACATTAATCTTTTTTTAAACTTCCCCCTACATTCTCATCAACTCTCCCCAGATTCTACCACCCACCTGCACACTAGGGACCAACTAACTTGCATCTTTGGGATGTGGGAGAAACCCACGCGGTCACAGGGAGAATGTGCAAACTCCACGCGGACAGCACCCGAAGTCAGGATTGAACCTGAGTCTCTGATGCTGTGAGGCAGCGGCTCTGCGAGCTGTGCCTCTGTAGGGGATTTGCAGTTAAACAGCTTAAGTGTACTGTGAAACAATAATATAATTTGTAACCTATGATTCACAGAGTTCATATGGCCAATGTGCAATGGAATGAGAACAACATAAATAGATTCATAGCAGCAAATTTACCAGTAAATTCAATACAAAGGCAACTCTGATTTGTTTGGCATTTCCTCAACCAATTGAGTTGTGAGGGACTGCTGCATTGTCAGAGGTGCTGTCTTTTGAGCAAAGCTCTAAATTGAGGGCCCTGTCTCACCTTTCAGATATATGTTAAAAGATAATTCTGCTGATGTCCTAGATGATATTTCTCTATCAGTACCACAAAAACGGATGATCTGGTCATCTATCTCAGTTATGTTCTATTCTCCTTAATGTGCTGGTAATTTGCCTGCAGAGCATGGAGTGCACTTCAGAAAGATTTAACTGGTTGTGGCTTACTTGGCATGTTGTGGGATGTGAAAGATTTCTAAAAACATTAGGTCTTTCACAGCAGTGGCACTTGTGTCAGTTTTGTTTTGCTTAAATCTTTGAGTAATTCCTGTGTTAGGCAAAAGGGGATGTGTCAAAATATTCTCAGATTAGGCAAAAGGGGATGTGTTGAATAATTCTCACGTAGGGTGAATGGGGAAGGGTTGAATAATTCTAACACTACCTTGGACTGTATATTTTTTCTTTCACTCGATCTTGCACTAGTGTTGTTGATTTTGTTATTTATTTTACACGTGTATGTATAGTTTATGTTAATTTAAGTCTATGTTAATTTATGTTTGTCCTCGTAATGTACTGTGCTGTTGCTGCAAAAAGCTAATTTTCATGGCATTTCGATAAGGTCAGATACCTTTATTAGTCACATGTACATCGAAACACACACTGAAATTCACCTTTTGCGTAGAGTGTTCTGGGGGCAAGCCCGCAAGTGTAGTCACACTTCTGGTGCCAACATAGCATGCCCACAACTTCCTAACCCGTACGTCTTTTGGAATGTGGGAGGAAACCGGAACACCCGGAGGAAACTCACACAGACAAGGGGACAACATACAAACTCCTTACAGACAGTGGCCGGAATTGAACCTGAGTCGCTGTCGCTGTAATAGTGTCACACTAACTGCTACACTACTGTGCTGTATGTATGCCTATGACAATAATTAACTTGAACTTGAATAATTCTCATGTTAGGCAAAAGGGGGAGGTTTCAGAGACAATTACAACATAATTTTCTGCACAGTCCCTGCACTTCAGAAGAACTTGATTGGCTGTAAAATGTCTTGAGAATGAACTGAAGCCATCTAAAACCTTCCCTATTTGCCTAACATGAGATTAAACTTTGAGCTAAGTAACATTTTCAACCAAAAGATGCATTGTTTTTTTAAAAAACACAATGTTGAGCTTTGTTCACCTTGTCTTCACATCCCTTGGCACAGTAGCAGTAATGTAAGTTGATTTCAGCCTTTCCAACACAAACATCCTTTCTGACCCCCTGTTGCCTCCTTAGCCCATGGTACAGGAGAAAGTAAAATAAAGAATTATATTTCATGGCCTTGGTACCTCAAAATACCTTGCAGCCAATTAAGCAGAAAGTAAGATGCTGGAGGAACTCAGTGGGTCAGGCAGCATCTGTGGAAGCAAAGGTATAGCTGACGTTTCAGGTCAAGACCCCGCAGCAGGACCTAGAGTGTAAAAGAGAAGGTAAACAGTATAAAGAGGTGAGGGGGAGGAGTGAGGCCAATTAAGCCAATTAAATTCTTTTGAAGTACAGCCATGGTACAGAACCCCTGACAAAGGCAAAACAACCACCTATTTGTGTACCGCAAGATCCCACAAGTGGCAATGTGATAACAACCAGATCATCTGTTTTAATGGTGTTGATTGAGGGATAAAAATTGACACTGGGGATAACTCTTCTGCTCCACTTCAAGAATTGTCCTGAGATCTTTTACATTCACTTAAGAAAGCAGGTTTCATTTTAATGTCCACACTGGGTATCAAGCAGCAGGGAGCTGATGGAAAGAAATATCTAGCTTTTCTTCAGCATTTTTCACAAGATTGTCCCAACGAGCTGTCCAGCCAATGCAGTGCAGTCAATGGTGAAATGTAGGAAATATGGCAACCAATTTGGGTGTAGAAAAATCCCACAAACAGTAATGCAATAATGACCAGGTAACAGTTCTTCAGTGATATTAGCTGAGTGGCAAACATTGGCCAGGACACAGTACGGGGCAGGCATGGTAGTGTAGCGGTTAGCGTAACGCTATTACAGTACCAGCGACCCAGGTTCAATTCCGGCCACTGTCTGTAAGGAGTTTGTACATTCTCCCCGTGTCTGCATGGGTTTCCTTCCGGTGCTCCGGTTTCCTCCCACATTCCAAGGACATACTGGTTAGGAAGTTGTGGGCATGCTATGTTGGCACTGGAAGCATGGCGACACTTGTGGGCTGCCCCCAGAACACTTTACGCAAAAAGATGCATTTCACTGTGTGTTTTGATGTACATGCGACTAATAAAGATATCTTATCTTATCTTATCTTACCTTAAGAGGATTGCCATTTCTCCTTTGTTCCCACTTCCATATGATCTCTTATATCAGTCAGAGAGAGCAGAATAAGCCTTGCTTTGCTGTCCTTGGTGTAATGTATCAACGCAAAATGCAACACCTCTGACAACATAGCAAACCCCTGCCCACCTCCCTCAGTCCATCTTTCTTCATAATCTCCAAAAGATATTGTAGATTAGTTAATAGGTAACTTGTTGGGTAGCAATCCTACTGGATTGGGGAGCACATCGTCTTTTAACTTCGCCTGATACTTATTTCAATGCGGAGTATAATCGGCCAGAGTAGAAAAATTAGCATTTAAACTAACGCTGTTGGATTATCAGAGAAGCAAAGGACTGCTGATGCTGGAATCTAGATGAAAAACACGATGATGCTGGAGGAACTCAGCAGGCCAGGCAGCCACCGTGGAGAAAAGCAGGCGGTCAACGTTTCGGCTCAGGACCCTTCCCCAGGACTGTAGATAGGAAAAGGGGAAGCCCAATATATAGGAGGGAAAAGCAGAGCAATGATAGGTTGACAAAAGACGGGAGGCAGGGTGGGCACAAAGTGGTGATAGGTAGATGCAGGTAAGAGCATCATGGAATGATGTATCATATGAGATAGAATCTCTTACCTACTAATAGTAGGTGAGAGATTATCCATGTGCAGACTGGGTTAAGTTGCTTCAATGTGTGAATGTAACTCTTCAGCTGTGACTCTGCATACTCTATCTGTTGTGTATATCTCTTCAGTTGCCTGTTGCATGCAGTGAGCTCTATTTTTCTACAGTATTTAGTCCTGGATAGATGCCCTAATCCTGATATTGTCAGTTAAAGCTGCCGTATAACCTATTTTTATGGTGTTCATAATTGACAGATGTCAGTTGCTTCAATTTGAAATTCACAGGGCTTTTGAACAAATCATCTAATCCACTAGGGCTGATTATCAGTCATTGCTTGCAAGCTGGCATCTAAAGTTTACTATTCAGAATTTGTTTTGAATAATTTTTGTTTTGAATAAATACTTCATAGTTTTTTCTGAAGTTTTTAGGCAGTCGTTTCCAGTTGTGTTATGCAATGTCCCAGTGAGCACTTTCGATAACTCTCACACCAGTAAAGATGGTCTTTGGTTCTGCAGACGGATTTATCATCGGCAAATATTTGCCACACACTTCATTAAACTCAAAGACTGATGCCAAGTTCAAATAGATGTGTGGGAAATGATTAGGACTTGGACTAGTGAGCATTCAATTGGCATGGGAAGTTTTATGGGTCAACATGACACTAAGGGAATGGGAAACATTAATCCAGTTTGCAGTTAAAACACAACAATGGCATGTACACAAAGTGTTGGAGAAAGACAAATTCCAGATTGGCATCTGGAAACAAATATTCAGATTCCTTTAGCTAGTTGTTCACTTCTCCCATTCATTCCTCTACCTGCCTCTTCCTCCCCATGTTTCATCTACCCATCATCCCCTCCCCATCTGGTTCCACCTGTCAGCTACCAGCCTCTCTCCCACCCCTCTTTGTACTGCAATATACTGGCACTCTTTCCTCTTCCCTCATGGTCCTGTTGCAGAGTGTCCACCCAAAATGTTGACCCACACTTTTTGACCCACTGAGTTCTTGCAGTGTTCTGGTTTTTCTTGTTCCAGATTCCAGCACCTGTAGTCTCTCTTGCCTTCCCTCGAATAGTGACTGCTGCTTGAGATGGTCAGTGAGGGAAACAGACTAAATGTGTTTGAAAAAAACAACAGGGTATCATTGATGAAGACTCTGTATTTTTCTTTGAAACATATTGGCTGAATGTAGGGGCAGGAGGAGGCCATTTTGCAGTCAATCAATTAGATTACAGCCAATTCTGTGTTTTAACTTCATTGGAAAGTTTTGGTTCTTTACCTAACCCTGTTGTTAATTGACTGTAATTTAGTAACCTGGAATTACAATTGTTCTGCCAGAGCTGTACTGCAGTAACCAGTTTTTGGAGGCACCCCACAGACAGTCACTGGTTCTACTCCTCTGCAAACCGTATGAAGGAAATCTGGTTTATTAGAATAAAGCCACAGAATTAATGTGGTGACATTCCCTTAGTCACTGGGCAGGATGCCCATGGTATCAGGTCGGGTGGTGGCTCTGCCACATAGTGATCAGTTTACAGTAAAACTGGTTGGACTATAAAACAACTTTTTTAAAAAAAAACTCCTGTCAAACATACAGATTGAGTTAAAAATGCTTGCAATTAGTATCTATGATTCAATGTGTGACTTTAACACTTCAGATACTTTTGGCTTGATGTTTTTGTACCCTGTTCATAGCATAACCCTACACTGTAACAGAAATGGGAAATTCTTTGCATAGTTGAGTTTATTATCATATGTACAAGTATACACAGGTGTAATGAAAAACCTACTTGCAGCAGCATCACAGGCACATAGCATCAGATAAGCAGCATTCACAAGAAAACCTTAAATTAAACGTACACAATTTTTACAAGAAAACACAGAACAAAAAAAAGTTTATTTTAGTGCAAAGTTGTCATAGTGTTGCTAAACTGTAGTGATTAGGGTTGTGCCGGTTGGTTCAAGAACTGAATGTTTGAAGGGAAGTAGCTGTTCCTGAACCTGGTGGTGTGGGACTTCAGGCTTCTGTACCTCCTGCCCGATGGTAGCTGCGAGAAGATGGCGGCATAGCATTTGGTTCAGTGTATTTTTTATTCATTCATGGGCTATGGATGCTGGGAATGCTGGTATTTATTTGTCCATCCCTTATTTTCCCTGAAGTTAAATATTAATCACTACACTCACATATAGGCCAGATTGGCGCTGCCTCAGAAGGCAACATCCATCATCAAAGATTCCCACCATCCAGTCCATGCCATCTTCTCACAGCTACCTTCGGGCAGGAGGTACAGAAGCCTGAAGTCCCACACCACCAGGTTCAAGAACAGTTACTTCCCTTCAACCATTCACTTCTTGAACCAACCGACAAAACCCTAATCACTACAGTTTAGCAACACTATCACCACTTTGCACTAAAATGGACTTTTTTTGTTCTATTTGTGTTCTTTCTTAAAAAAAATTTGTGTATAGTTTATGGTTTTCTTGTGAATGCTGCTTATCTGATGCTATGTGCCTGTGATGCTGCTGCAAGTAAGTTTTTCATTGCACCTGTGCACACATGTACCCATGCATATGACAATAAACTCGACTTTGACTTTGACTGGGTGTGAGCAGCAGATTTCCTCCTGAAGGAGGTGGACCAGATGAATTTTTATGACACTTCTGTAGTTTCATGAGAACTGCTATCGAGGTGAGATCTTGGGAGCTGTTGTCGGTGTAGCTTAGGCGAGCAACTGCAGTGTCTGTTGTAGATGGTACACACTGCAGCCACTGTGTGCCAGTGGGGGAGGGAATCAATGCATAGGGTGGTTGATGGGCTGCCAATCATGCAGGCTAATTTGCCTGGATGGTGTTGAATATCTTGAGAGTTGACGGCATTACACTCATCTTACCTCAGCAATGAAACATTACGGACCACCTCTTTCACGACCATGGACTTGTCTCTGACTGTGTCTTTTTTTGCATGGATGTCTTGTTTAGCACAGTCTGTTTTTTTTCTTCACTGTCCGATATAAATTATGTATATTTATGTTTTGTGTGTTGTCTGAACCTATGTGCCTGTGATTCTGCTGCAAGTTTTTCTTTGTACCTGTGTCTCACTGTACTTGCGCTCATGACAATAAACTCGACTTGACTTCAAAAGTCAAAGTTGAGTTTGTTGTCAGATGCACAAGTACATGTATGCACAGGTGCAATGAAAAACCTACTTGCAACATCACAGGCACATAGCATCATATAAACAGCATTCACAAAGGAAAATTAAACACAATTTTTACAAGAAAAAATGCAATTGGAAAAAAAATCCAATTTAGTGCAAAGTTATCAAAATGGTCATAGTGTTGCTAAACTCTAGTGATTAGGGCTTTGATTTGATCCAGGCTAGTGGAGAGTATTCCATTTGTGCTCTTGATTTCATTGCTGTATCGGGGGGAATTACTCTCTATAGGATACTCAACCCCTGACCTGCCTTGGTATTAATGTAGCTGGTCCGGTTGAGTTTCTGGTCAGTGGTGACCCACCAGGATATTGATGGTGGAGGACTGGTGATGGTAGTGCCATTGAATGTCAAGAATAGGTAGTGAGAAACTCTTGTTGGAACTAATCATTGCCTGGCACTTTTGTGGACTGAATGTTACTTGTCATTTATCAGCCTGTTGTCCAGGTCTTGCTATATGTAGGCATGGACTACCTCATTTGCTGAGGAGTTGTGAATTTAATTAAACATTGTCCAATAATCAGTGAACATCCCCACTTCTGACCTCATGATGGAAGGCAGGTCATTGATGCAGCAGCTGAAGATGATTGTGCCGAGGACACTGCCCTGAGGAACTCCTGTAGTGATGTTCTGGGTTGAACTGACTAACCTCTGACAACCACAACCATCTTCCTTACTGTCAAGTCCATTTCTAGCCCAAACACTCGAAGTCCCACCTTACTGAGCACCAAGAACTTCTCAAAGGCAGCTAGGCTTTCAGAATCCACTGGAAGGAATACTTTTAAGCCTCGTATTATAACTGAACTGGCTGTAATTTGGAAGGGGAGTCACAAAGGCACTAAGCCAGAGTTGTTTGATCCTTTGACTAAATGGACAGTGGTGGTTTGCAGATTTTTGATGATCTGCATATAATCTAATTGCCAGGAAGGCAATGATTTCTGCTACTCAGATTTGAAAACAGAAATATTTCAGAGTGAAGAAATAACTTGGCCCATCATGGCTGTGCCCAGTCTTTGAACCATGTATCCAATTAGTCTCACACCCTGCTGTTTCTCTTCAGTGTTGCAACATTTTCCTTTTCAAGTTTAACGACAAGCCTTGACATCCCAGCCTTGATGAGGATATGAATTCCTAAACTATATGCTAGAAAGAAACAAAAAACAAGCACCTCTCACTTCGAATCCATCAGACGATTCCTTTAGGGCTTTGAAAATGTAAATAACTTTGTCAATTCTGAACATTGCAGAATTCTGTCATGTGATAATCAAAAAACTAAGTATTTATTTCATTATTGAAAAAACCTAAACCAATACTAGGTATCTAATAATGCTCAACATATAATTTTCATGGGTGCTTTTCCTTTCTCGTCATTACAGATTCCTGGTGACCAGCTGGGGAGACCCAACTATTGCCCAATTAAGAGCAAGTAATGAGGTCAGGTCCTCTCACTGAACCTGGACCCCATTCTTGTATTATCCATTACCCAATCAATGGTAAGAGCATAGAAGCTCTCCAACTTCTCATAGACCAGGGATTGGGAGAAATGTTTATTGTACAGTATCATGAATATATTAGACAGACATCCTTTAAATATATCAAATTCTCTGTGAATTGGCTGCTTCAGAAAAGAATCTGGTCAACTTTCTACAGAAGTGACAGAGCGAAGAAGAGACAAAGACAGACCGAGCTATGAAACTCTCCACTTGACACTAGAATTCAATGTCATTGGGAATGCGTAAATATTCTCGGTGCAATGGGTCTGAGTAAGACTGTTTAAAATTGACCAGAAAATTTTGAATTATGTATGAAGGGATTTGTTTGCTCACCTTCAAGCTTTAGGAGAAAATAATTGGGTTTGTTATTGTTATGGTGGCTTTACCTGAAGTTAATCATGTTTGCTAGTGGAAGAAAGCCCACCGTCATTTCTGCATCTGGTCTCAGATGAAACACGACTGTTTACGGCTCCGTATTTGGAAGGCTGAAGCCTTTGTCTTCAGTCCTTCATCACAGACTCCGTTCCACTGTGACATTTCCTTCTCTGGCCACTGTCTCAGATGGATACTGGTGAGCAATTTTATCCTGGGGTCAGTGCAAGCTCTTATTTCCTATCCATTACACCTAGACCATCACCACCACTACAACACTGACCATTCATGCATTTCCATCAGACTCAATGCATTGAAACCCTTATCTTTGCTTTTATTACATGTAGGCTTGTTTAAATTAATGCAAAAACAGCAAATGCTGGAAGGATTTCATAAGGGGCACTCAGTCTTTTTCCCAGGGTTGGGGAATCGAGAACTAGAGGGCATGGGTTTAAGGTGAGAGGAGATAGATTTAATGGGAACCTGAGGGTGATCAGTATATGGAAGGAGCTGCCAGAGGAAGTGGTTGAGGCAGTTACATTAACAACATTTAAAAGACACTTGTACAGGTATGTGGATAGGAAAGGTTTAGCGGGATATGGGCCAAACGTAGGCAAATGGGACTAGCTTGGATGGGAATGTTGGTTGACATGGACCAGTTGGGCTGAAAGGGCCTGTTTCTGTGCTGAATGACTCTAACTTGAGCATTATCTGTGCAAAGTTAGAACAGTTAATGTTTTGTGTCCTGAGACATTTATTGGCTTCTCTTTCCACAGATGCTGCTTGACTGTCTGCATTCTTCCAGCATCTGTGTTTTTGTTTCATCTGCAGTTTTATTTATTTTCCATTGTTTAAATTAATGGTAAGCTTTGATGCAAGATTTGAGGAGAAACTGATTCCATTAGCAGAAGGGTTGGTAACCAGGGGGCACAGATTTGAGACGACAGAACTGCTGTGCTGAGTTATGGTGATCTGGAATACAAAGACAGGGGAAAGAGTTAATAAGAACTTTCAGGAGATCAGAAACTTAAGATGCTAGAAATCCAAAAGTAAAAACAGAAAATGCTGGAAACATTCAGCAGGTCAGGCAGCATCTGTGGAAAGAGAAACAGAGTGAATGTTTCAGGTCGTAGGACAATGGTCAGAACTAGGGAAGAGAGAAAATGTTAGTTTTACATTGTAGAAAGGGTGGGGGAAGGATGGTTTAGAAAAGGGGAGCTGATTGGGATAGGACCAGAGTTGCCATGGTGATAAGCTGTTGATAAAGCCATCTGGTTGATAGGTTAATGGGGAGAGAGAGTGAGCACAAATAATGGAACCTATAAATGCTCATCAGATCACGCTGTGCTGGTGGAGAGTAAAACTGAATTAATGTTTTTTGATGGATGGCCTAATCTTATTCTAACATATAAGATCCTAAAGGGCCACGACAGGGTAGATTTTGAGATGCTTCCTCTAGTGAGAGAATCTCAAACAAGGTCACAGAGATGCAAGATGGGGAATGGGGAAGGTCATTTAAAACTGTGGCGTGTACGAATTTCTTCTCACAAGGGGTGGTGAATCTCTGGAATTTTCTAAGCTGGAGGGTTGTGGTGGCTAGATCATTGGAGGGATTTAATTTAAGGCACGGTAGTGTAGCGGTTAGCGTAGCGCCGGCGACCCGGGTTCAATTCTGGCCACTGTCTGTAAGGAGTTTGTACATTCTCCCTGTGTCTGCGTGGGTTTCCTCCGGGTGCTCCGGTTTCCTCCCACGTTCCAAAGAGGTATGGGTTAGGAAGTTGTGGGCGTGCTGTGTCAGCGCCGGAAGCGTGACGACACATGTGGCTGCCCCCAGAACACTCTACGCAAAAAAGATGCATTTCACTGTGTGTTTCGATGTACATGTGACTAATAAAGAAATCTATCTATCTATCTAAAGGGGATGTGGATACATTTTTGGAAGATCAGTGAATTTGAGCAGTGGACCAGTCTTGAGGGGCCAAGTGACCTACTCCTAGTTTATTGACACAAGAAAGTGAGTCACTTGAAAATGTTGAATTAAATATTGAGTCTGGAAGGCTACAAAGTGCCCAGATGGAAGATGAGATGGTGTTCTAAGTTTACATTGGGCCTTGTTATATAAGAGGAGTGGTGTACTTGGAAGAGCAGACCAGGGAGTTGCAAAGGAAAGAGTCCCTTCAGAATGCTGAAGGGAGGGAATGATGTGTCCAATGGTGGAATCATTCTATTATGGTATTAATGACTTCTAGTTTAAATGCTTCACAAACTCTCAAGCACAGTTGGTCACATTGACTCTGCCCCTCCTTTCTCATGATAGCAGAGACTTCAGCTGCTCCGACTTCCATCTCTGAAACTCCCTTCACAGATGCATTTCCTTCTCCTCCTTCCTGTCTCCTTCAACATCCGATTTCCGAGGCTCTGCATAGCTCCGTTTCCATCTAGATCACCGTGTGTATAAAATTACTTACTTACTACGTGCAGTCACTTCAGTCCTCTGGAGTTTCAGTAAGTGAGAAATGACTCACTGTAAATCCGTAACTAGAAAGTGAAAGTGCAGCAAGAATAACTTCAGTGTGACTGAAACCACAGTCAGTATCAAAGCCTGAGCCAGGCCTTTTACAGTGCATGACATCTGGTTTGTTTTTATACAAAAGCACACAGAAGGGTCTGAAAATTTTGAACAAAAATATTCTACAGTTTTGTACAGATTGATTACCGAGCTGAGAGTAATTATAAGTGGTTTGAGTTTCGGGATTGGGTTTTAATGTCGCAATGGGAAATCAGCTTCAAAGATCCATTTTTAATCATCATTTATAGCAAGAGAAACTATCAGCAAGGTCAAGCAAAGGTTGGATCTGTGCCAATAATGGTTAACCCTTTTGCTACCAAAGGATTTTATTTTCAACATTAGAAATCTTGTCCCTATGGTACAAAATATTGGTTACACCGAGTGAGTGGAGTAAATCAGACAAGGTGGCATCTGGTTGTGAAGAGAGCCAACTTGCAACAGATTTTGTTCTGATTACTAGTAATTGTTAGAAGAAAGGGCAGTGAGGAGGTGGGATGGGGAGTTGGGAGGAAGAGGAGTCAGTTGGCAGAGTAAAATACACCAAGATAACATCAAAGGCAACGTTGCCTGGCTCATTGGGAGCATATTTAATATCTCCCTAGCTTCATTTGAAGAGTAGATGTGTGAAGATGTTGAAATGTTTCCTGGAGAACATCATTGGGTTGGGGAAGGATGGAATGAGAATGAACCAAGTAAAGGAGATCTACACTTTCTGACTTGGAGAGGAAAGAGTTAAAAGCAGCAGGCTGCATTGTGAGCCTTGCTTTCGGTTTGAATCTATAGCACATTACTGAGGGAGAACTGGGATTTTCAGTCTTAAAATGGGGCAGTAAATGGACACAGCTAGTACAGCTGCTGTCTCACAGCTCTCGTGACACCGGTTCCATCCTGTCATTTTCCTTGTGGCTGCGTGGGATTCCTTGGGTTTCCTCCCACATCCCAAAGACATGCAGACTGGTAGGTTGATTGGCCACTGTCGATTGCCCCCAGTGTGTGGGAGAGCAGTAGAATCTGGCGGTGTTAATGAGAATGTGGGGAGAATAGAATGGGATTAGTGTAAATCTGTGTTTGATAGTCAGCGAGGACTCAGTGGGGTGAAGAAACTATTTCCATTATGTATAACATTATGACTCTAAATTGAGTCTCCATCTGCTCTCTCATTGGAAGTGAAAGATCTCATTGACTACGTTTGTAGAAGGGAAGGAGAGTTCTCCCAGTGTCCTGGTCAGCGTATATCCTTCAACAAAATAGATTATCTGGTTATGGGAGCTTGCTGTGCATAAATAGGCGGCTGCGTTTCTCCGTGAGGAAAGGTTGGGCAGACTAGGCTTGTATCCACGGAATTTAGAAGAGTGAGGACGTGATCGAAATTTATAAGATTCTGAGGGGTCTTGACAGAATCTATGTGGACAGGATGTCCCCTCTTGTAGGGGAATCCAGAACTAGTGGTCACTCTTAAAATAAGGACTTGACAATTTAAGACAGTTGGGGCATTTTGCTTTCTTTCAATGGGCCGTGAGGTTTGGGAAGTTTGTCCTCAGAGCTGTGGGAGCAAAGTATTTGAATGTATTTAAGATGGTGGCAATTAGGTTCTTGATAAGCAAGCGGTGAAAAATTACTGGGGGTGAGTGTTGAGATTACAATCAGATCAGCCACGAGCTTATTAATTGGCAGAGCAGCCTTGGGGGATGGGGGGGGTGGGGTGGGTAGGGGTGGGTGGTGGGGAAGGGTGGGAAGAGGGCTGTGTGACCTGATCCTAGTTTGTGTGGTTGTACATCAACCGCGACTGTACTTCAAAAGTACATCAGTGAGAGAGACACTTCGGATCATCCTAAGAGTGTGAGTGTTCTATATAAAATACAAGACCTATTTTCTACTTGAATGAAAGGGAAATGATATGTTTTATCTCGCTTGTAACAGTTTCCCAATGACTGCCTACTATGGATTCTTACAACTTCGAAGAAGATATCAGTATTCTGACACAAGAAGGACTGCATGATGAGGAGGACTGGGTCGATACCCCCAACACAGACCTGACAGGAGAGGAACACTCCGCTTCCCACTTTGCCCTTATCACTGCCTACAACGATATCAAGCAGAGGTTGATTGGGATGGAGAGAGACAACTCCACTTTGAAGAGGAAACTCAGACAGTATGATCTCAAGGTAAATCTCGGCATCTAATTTCATTCCTTGTGAAGCTGAGATGTGTCCTACCTTGGAAAAAGAGGTTGGCGGGAAATTCCTCTGTGTATTAAAACATGGCATTCCCACAATTGTTCTATGTGAGGCTGTAGGGTAGTGATATTCCAAGATGCAAGGTGTGCAGATAATAGTGAGTGGTAGAATTATATATTCCAGCAGTAGACAACTGCAATATCCCACTTGAGGAGAACTTAAATTGGATTTGCCGCTTCAAGTAGTGCCTTGGTAGGGCTGCCTTTGGATAGATGTGCCATTGAGTAAGTGACAGAAATGGGTTCAGCTTGTTCCTGACGGCTAGTGGGATATTGTGCTGTCTCAGGTGGTTAGGAGTCCTCCAGCAATAAAGAATAAAGAATGTACCCTTTAAAAGGATAAACTGGAACTAATCAAGTCACTAAAATCGGTGGTATAGTGGACAATGAAGAAGCTCGTCAAAAATTACAGGGGATCTTGATCAGCTGAGTATGTGGGCCAAGGAATGGTAAATGGAGTTTAATTCAGATAAGTGCGAGATTTTGCATTTTGGAAAGTCAAATCCAGGTAGGACTTTCACAATGAATGGCAGGGCTCTGGGGAGTGTTGCAGAACAGAGGGACCTCGGAGTACAAGTACATGGTTCACTGAAAGTGGAGTCACAGGTAGACAGGGTGGTGAAGAAGGCTTTTGGCACGCTGGCCTTCATAAGTCAGGGCAATGAGTATGGAGCGGCCATTGTGTGAGTGGGCCAGTGTCAGAGTGGGAAGCTGAGGCTTTGGCTCAAGAGGCTTCAGTGTAAAGGGGCAGAGGCTAAAGAGTTGCTGACTTGGAGTGAAAGAGGAAGAATTGAAAAGAAGTGAGTCTCCTTGCTTGCTTGTGAGTTTTACTTGCAGGAATTTAAGAGGTAAGTCAGCTAATTGTTAGTTAATAGCTAATTATTAGCAGCTAATAAAAAGAAGTTAGGGTCAAGCAGAGTGGCC
Organism: Pristis pectinata; assembly: GCF_009764475.1. Lineage (NCBI taxonomy): Eukaryota > Metazoa > Chordata > Chondrichthyes > Rhinopristiformes > Pristidae > Pristis > Pristis pectinata. The sequence goes on from NC_067429.1 coordinate 8,177,597, forward strand.
ATTTTGGAGCAGCTATTTTGAGAGGGGCTGCTGTCTAGTCAAAGTGCTGCTGGTTGTCTAGGTGTGGGCTTTGGTGAACACCAGGCTTCAGTGAGGAGGGCGAGCAACACTAAGGTAAGATGAGGGTAGGTTCTTATTCTCTTTTCCTGTCTCTTTATTTTCCTCAAAGCTTTTAGTCAGGGGAGGTGAGGTCAGACCCGTGTCATGCTCCTCCTGCGCAATGTGGGAAATCGAGGAGGCTGCCGGTGTCCCTGATGACTACGTGTGCAGGAAGTGTGTCCAGCTGCAGCTCCTGACAGACCGCATGACGGCACTGGAGCTGCGCGTGGCCACACCACAGTTTAAAGGCCAAGGGAAAGCTAGGGAATAGGTGACCAACAGGCAGAGCAATAGCAGGAAAGTTGTGCGGGAGCCTCCTGCGGTCTTCTCCCTCCAAAACAGATATACCGCTTTGGCTTCTGTTGGGGAAGATGGCTCACCAGGGGAAGGCAGCAGTAGCCAGGACCACGGCACCGTGAGTGGCTCTGCAGCACAAGAGGGCAGGAAAAAGAGTGGCAGAGCTATAGTGGTAGGGGACTCCACGGTAAGGGGAATAGACAGGAGCTTCTGTGGCCGCAAACGGGACTCTCGGTTGGTGTGTTGCCTCCCAGGTGCAAGGGTCAGGGATGTCTCAGAGCGGTTGCAGGGCATTCTGGAAAGGAAGGGTGAACAGCCAGTTGTCAGGGTGTGTGTAAGTAGCAACGATATAGGAAAAATGTGGGATGAGGTCCTACAAGCTGAATTTAGGGAGCTACGAGATAGATTAAAAATTAGGACCTTAAAGGTAATAATCTCCAGATTGCTACCTGTGCCATGTGCTAGTCAGAGTAGGAATAGCAGCAATAGTTAGGATGAATGTGTGGCTTCAGCAGAGGTGCAGGAGGGAGGGTTTCAGATTCCTGGGACATTGGAACCGGTTCTGGGGAAGGTGGGACCAGTACAAACTGGATGGTCTACACCTGGTCAGGACTGGGAACAATATCCTGTGGGGATTGTTTGCTAGTGCTGTTGGGGAGGGTTTAAACTAATATGACAGGGGAGTGGGAATCCATGAAGAAAGACAGGGAAGCAAAGCAGAGACCAGAGCAAAAGTTAGGCAAGAGAAAAGTAAGAGTGGGGTACAGAAAAGTCAAATGCAAAGGACACAAAGGTTACAAGATTCTAAAAGGACAATGAGTGTAAGGGCATTTTATCTGAATGCCTGTAGTGTTCAAAGCAGGTTCTTTCAAGAGTCCAGGAATGAGTTGAAAACAACTTGGTGCTTCACAAAGTTTTATTGGAAAAGTTTAAAACAAAGAATCAGTCACAGAGCACATGACACTAGCTTTATTACTGGGAGATGAGCCGTGACAAAAGGAACTAAAGATGAGCTAGGGCCGACAGGGGGGAATGTGAGTGATTAACAAAAAACGACACCTTTTATATCTGAGATAAGAGGTACTCCTTGGCTAACAATAGTCCAATCAAGAAACCTATTAGATAGCTGTGGCCAAATCAACCAATGAAAAAACACTTATTCACCTGATGGATGAACCAATAAGTTAGGAAGTGGCTATTCCTTGTGCAGCCACTTGAGGTGTATTAAACATTATACATGTTTAAAAAACTAATTAAAACAGTTGAATCCAACACCATCCATATCAGGATATGTGTGCTGATGCTGGGTTTCGACCCAAAACATTGACAATTCCTCTCCTCACGCAGATGCTGCTCGACCCACTGAGTTCCTTCAGCAGATTGTTTGTAGTTTAGGTGGGCATCTTGGTCAGCATGGACGAGCTAGGCCGAAGGGCCTGTTTCCATGCTGTACTACTCTTTGACTCTATCTTCACTTTTCTAGCTCCTCAGCACCATAGCAGTTAATGAAGGGATGTAAATAAACAAGGGGATACAAGATCTGACAAACTTGAGGGAAAGATATTGAGGAGACAAATTCAGCTCTTATAAGAGAAAACATTTTAAAGTCCATTTCTCACCTTAAGTTACATTGAATTGGTTTGATCTGAGTTGAAGATTTGAAAGTATGGGCAAAATCAGTAATATTGCAGTAAAATTAATGGACTGAATCACCACCTCTACTTAGTGTATGTGTTGTGTAGTCACCCCTCTGACCTCCACGTAGAGTTCCTTAACACAGGGATTTTAACCTTCCTGCTTCAGCAAAAAGTTCCTTTCATTAAAGTTGGAATCCCCTGAGCTACAACTGAAGCAGTCAGCAAGCAGGCGAGCTTGTACTTGTATCTAAATATAGTGAATGAACAGGTTACGGTGTGAGCGTGCGAAAGTGGGTCAGTTTTTGTGCTCTTCAATCATCTCAGACGTGAGGGAAAGCCCAGCAACTGTGGGCAATCAGCCAATCAGGGAAATTTGGGATGAAGTGCGTTGGGCATGGGGGAATTAGCAAATAGGTTTTTGGGGCTGGGGTCACCCAAACAAAGATTTACAAATTACAAATATATTTGTTTAATTCACAAATATATTTATGCCAGCATAGTCAAAGGACTCAGATGCTCGTGGCTCTAGTTTGTGTGGCTTTAGATTATAGCATTACAATTCTTGCAGTCTGATTTTAAAACTGTGTCAACTTATCAATCAATAACAAACTCTTCAGCAGAAGCAACAATACCTGCCTTATCTTCTGATCTCTCAATTCTAAAATTGTCATTCACATCCCTCCATGAATATGGTCTTCACTATCTCTGGATTCTACTTTGGCCTCCTAATCTTTCCCAACACTCTCTGTTTCTCAGTCCTGGACTTTTGTGTAACCCCCAACCATTTGTTAGACCCATTGCCATCCATTCCTTCATCTGTCCAGGACTTAAACTCTGGAATTACATCCTTAAACCATTCATGCTCCCACCTGTCTCTTATCCTCTGGGATCCTTCTTAAAACTTAATCATCTGTCCTAAGAAGATCAGGGATGTTGTCCTCAATGTTCTGCCCAGAATTCATTTCTCATAGAACATTCAGCGCAGGACAGGCCCTTCAGCCCACAATGTTGCGTTGACATAGCTATTCCCTCCAGACTACAGAATGCCCATATCCCTCTATCTTCCTCTCATTCATATGCCCATTCAAGCCCTTCTTGAAAGCCCCCAATGAGTTTGCCTCCATCACCCTATCAGGCAATGCACTCCAGGCATCCACCACTCTCTGAGTAAAATACGTACCCCTCACGTCTGTTCTGAACCTACCCCCCTTATCTTAAATGCATACCCTCTGGTATTAGATCTCTCAATAATGGGAGAAAGATATTGCTTGTCCACCCTATCTATGCCCCTCATAATTTTATACACCTCCAACAGATCACCCCTCAGCCTCCGCTGCTCCAGAGAAAAGAGCCCAAGTTTGTCCAGCCTCTCCTGAAAGCACATGCCCTCTAATCCAGGCAGCATCCTAGTAAACCTCCTCTGCACCCCCTCTATAGCCTCGACATCCTTCTTATAGTGAGGTGACCAGAACTGCACACGATACTCTAAATGCAGCCTAACCAGAGTTCTATAGAGATGCATCATAACTTCTTGACTCCTATACTCAATACCTCGATTAATAAATGCAAGCATTCCATAAGCCTTCTTAACCACCCTGTCTACCTGTGTAGCCACTTTCAATGAGCCATGGACCTGCACCCCAAGGTCTTTCTGCTCTTCAACACTGTTAAGGGTCTTGCCCTTGAGAGTGTACTCTCTCTTGACATTAGTAACCTCAACTGCATTACCCAGGTGGTTATTGTATTGCTCCTTCTGCAAGCTTGATGAGTGTAATTCGGCGTTTCGTACATTACAATAATGACTACACCTCAAATGGTTGTAAAAACAATTTGACATGTCCCGAAAAAGGAGTCAAAAATGATATATAAATGCAGTATTTAACATGTTCTTGCATCAAACCTTGATTGAGGAGGATGGGTTTTAGAAGGAAGTATAGTTTCAGGAGGTAGAGAAGTTGGGGGAAGGGTTCCTAGGCAGAGTACAGGGTAGCTGATGGTGGGGTGAATGAAGGGTTGCAAGGGGTGGGTTGATGTGTAGGTGATCAAGGAACAGGGAATTAGATGGTGGAGACAGAGTTTTGAAGGCCATTCCCTCGTTTTAACACTTACGGGTCTGACAGAGCAGCTTACCTTAATTAGTAGAAGGAACACTAATGTAGAACCGAACTGCACGGTTTAGGGAGGGAATGACTAGATCTCTGATCCTCGCCCAAGTTATTTGATCCAAGACTGTTGGGCAAAAAGTGATAGGGGGAAAGAAAAGTAGCGTGGGTTTCCACATGAGTGCAGTACAATGACCCTTGTGAATATGGGCATGCAAAGGAAGAGAGAATTGAATTTGTAGGGTTCTTTCACTGAAGATTCAAAGCACTTAACACTATAGTTACTATAGAAAATGTGGATGTTAATGTGCTCAGCAAGCTCCCACAAACAGCAATGATCATGAATTGATAGCCTGCTTCAATGGTGTTGATTTAAAGAGTAAATTTGAGGAGATGGTTGAGAGGAGAATCACCAGGACGTTGCCTGAGATGGAGTGTTTCAGCTATGAGGGAAGCGGAGTGGAGGAGCCTGAGGGGTATTTATTGAGGTGTAGAAAATAATGAGGGTTGCGGGTGGGTTGATGCTGAGAAACTTTTCCCTTGCCAGAAGTGCCTATAACCACAAGGCATAGGCTTAAACTAAGAGATTGACTTGGAGGTCATTTGGAGGAGAATATTTTTTTCACCCATTTGGTAGTTGAAATCTGGAACACACTGACTGATGGGTGGAAACAGGTACTTCACAACATTTAATAAGTATTTAGGTGAGCACTTGAAAAACTGTGGCATAAAGGCTGTGGTCTGAATGCTAGAAAATGGGTTCAGAATAGATAGGTACTTGATGGCTGGCACAGGCAGGTTGGGCTGAAGGGCCTGTTTCCATAATGTATGAGTCTGACTCTCTTTGACTCCCCTGCTCTTCTTCAAATAGAACGATTGAAGTGGGCAGATGTGGCCCTGGTTTATGATCTTATCCAAGGAACAGCATCTCCATCAGCATAGCCCTCCCTTGGTATTAGGTTGATAGCTGAGATGTTTGTGCTGAAGTCTCTTGAATGTGGCTTAAACCTACAACATCCTTCTACAGACACATACGTGTTACTAACTAAGCCATGACTGGTAGAGAGGAACAAAGTTGGAGAGTGGGCAGTATGTGAAGAATTCTCTCTCCCAAATGTTAGTGGATGTTGAGTAAACAACCAGAAGTATTTTGGACAACATGGAGATGGGACCGAAAGCTATAGCAACCAAGATCTTACTGAGTAATGGATCAAGCCCGAGGAGCTGAATGGCTGATGTTCCAGCTCTCTTTCCCTTCACTTTCCAGTTTTCCTTCTCTAATGAATGTGGGGACGATAGGAAATCACCCCAAGGCTTGCTCGATGCTACTCTGCTGCGCAATGAGAACAGACGTCTGAGGGAACAGCTGGACCAGCTCCGGAATCAGGTTTGAGCTTTGTTTAAAGTCTGTGGATGTGCCTCCCCTTCCTTTTCCCTTCAACCAAAAGTCATGGGCTTAAGGTGAGGAGGAAAAGGTTTAGGGGGGGATCTGAGGAGGAATATTTTCACCTAGAAGATGGCTGGAATTTGGAACACACTGCCCTGGAAGGTGGTGGAGGCAGAGATTCTCACAACAGTTGACAAATAACTAGATGAGCACTTGAAATGCCAAGGCATGGAAGGTTATGGAACAAATGCTGATAAGTGTAGCCCAGATCCTGACCAATCGCTGTGCAGATAATCTTCTCCTCATCGTACTGTTCAACCAGAACCCCGGAACTCCCTGCACAACACCATGGGTATATCTTTACCAGACAGAGTGCTGTGGTTCACCATGCTGGCTTACTACCCTTTCAGAAAGGGACAATAAGTGTTGGCCATACCAGAGATGTCCCTATTCCTAGAAAGAACAGTTAAAACATATTCAGCCTAGATATAATAATGAAGGGTGTATTAGATTTGGTACAGTACTATATCCCCTCTGAGCAGGTAGATTCCCTCGTGTATCTCATCAATTAGATGATGATTTTTAATTAATTTTCAGCTTCAAGACAGCAAAGAGAGGGAGGATCACCTGGATGAGGTCATTCAAGCCTATGAAAAGATACGTTTGGAGAAAGAAGACCTCAATCACCAGCTGGAAGAAATGGTACATCACCGCTCTGTAATTCAATGTTGCGACTGATTCATTGCTTTGCATCTCAGTGAGTTAATACCTCTGTCGCTTTCTGACTGGGTTAGTTGGCAGCAGTCTTCCAGAGAGCTGCCACTGTCGACTTAAATAACAATGGCCTTTCACAATTATCTGCAAAGGTTGCTATCGGAATAAAGGATAACTAGTGTGGCATTATATTACTGTACAGAAAGTCCAATCAGTTTATTGGAGCTCCTTATGAAGTAACGCGTACTGTGGATAAAGAGGAACAGGTGCATGTACTGTACTTAGATGCTGCATCAAAGATTATAGGGGAAAATAAAAGCTTGTGTAGGAGGTAATATACTAGCATGGATAGAAGATTCGCTGGCTAATAGGAAATGTATTTAGCATAATTTTTTTATTGTTGGCAAGATGTAATGAGAGGTAAACCCCAGGGATTTGTGCTTGGACCTCAACTTTTTACTATTAATATAGATAACTCTGATGAAAGCATCAAGGATTATGGAATTTGCTGATGGCATAAAGATAGGCAGGAAGGTAAGTTGTGAAGGAGTCAGGAGGCTACAGAGGGATATCGATAGGTTAAGTGACTTGATAAAGATCTGGCCAGTGTGATATAATGTGGGAAGACGTGAAATTGTTCATTATCCCAGAAAAATGGGGGAAAAAATCATAAATGGTGAGTGATTGCAGAGTTTTCAGATGCAAACAATTTGGGTGACCAAGTGTTTGGTTCAGGAAAAGCTATTATGGAGGTGCAGTGAATAATTGGGAAAGCTAACAGAACATCATTTATTGAACTCAAAGGTAGAAAGGTTATGCTTCCATTATATAAGACATTGATGAGACCACATCTGGGGGGCAGTGTACAGCATTAGTCTCCTTATTTAAGGAAGGGTGTTGAAAGCAATTCAGGGGAGGTGCACTAGATGTGTACCTAGAATGGGTGAGTTGTCTTGTGAGGAATGGTTGCATATGTTGGGTTTGTACTTGAAGGACATTCAAATTACAGAATTGTACAGTGTGGAAATAGACCCTTTCGGCCAACCTTGTCCCTGCTGACTGTGATGTCTATCTATGCTAATCACATTTGCCCACATAGGCCTTTCCTATCCAAGTACCTGTCAAATGCCTTTCAACTGTTGTAATTGAATCTGCCTCCACTTCCTCCTCTGGTAGCTCATTCCAGCTATCAGCCTTCCTCTGTGTGGGGGAAAAACTTAACCCTTAGATCTCCTTTAACTTTCTCCCCTCTCAACTTAAACCTGTGCCCTCTAGTTCTAGACTACCTTGTCCTGGGAAAAATATTCTGACTCTGTCCTCTCTGTGCCCTTCATAAGTTTATAAACCTCCTATATGATCAGCCCACAGTATCCTACGTTCTAGTGAGAATAAACCAAGCCTATCCAATTTCTTCTGATAACTGCTGCCCTCCATTCCAGGCAACATCCTGGTGAATCTCTTCTGCACTCTCTCTATTGCTACAATATCCTTTCTGTAGTGTGGTGACCAGAACTGTACACAATACTCCAAGTGCAGTCTAACCAATGTTTTGTACAACTGCAACATGATGTCCCAACTTTTGAACTCAATGCCTCAGCTTATGAAAGCAAGCGCACCAAGTGCCTTCTTCATTACCCTGTCCACCTGTGTTGCCACTTTCAAAGAGCTATGGATTTGCACCCCAAGGTCTCTCTGTACATCAATGCTCCTACAGTACTCCATTTACTTTGTATCCTACTAGAACTTGGAAGGATATTAGAAGAATGAGAAGGGACATGCTGAAACGTACAAGATCCTGCGGAGTGTCGACAGCGCCAGTGTGAAGAAGATGTTTCCCGTTGTGGAAGAATCTAGAACCAGGAGTTACTGTTTATAAATAAGCTGTTGCCCATTTAAGACGATGATGATGCAAAACCTTAGAGGATCGTGAGACTTTGGGAACTCCCTTCCTCAAAAGGCAGTTGTTGGAAGTAGAATCTTTGAATAATTTTAAGGCAGAACTAGGTAGATTCATGATAAAGGTGATCTTATAGAGGTGTATAAAATCATGAGGGGGCATAGATAGGGTGAATTCACACAGTTCTTTTTTACCAGGATTGGGGAATCAAGAACTAGAGGGCACAGGTTTAACATGAGACGGGAGAGATTCAATAGGAACCTAAGGGGCAACTTTTTCACCCAGAGAGTTTTCAGTATATGGAATGAGCTGCCAAACGAAGTGGTTGAGGTAGGTATGTTAACAAAAAGTACTTGGACAGGTACATGGATAGGAAAAGTTTAGAGGGGTATGGGCCAAGGGCAAGCAAATGGGCCTAGCTTAGAATGGAATCTTGGTCAGCATGGACCAGTTGGGCCGAAGGGCCTGTTTCAATGCTGTATGGCTTTATAAACAGGAGGATGAAAAGTCACTGTGGATAGACAGAAATACAGAGTTAAAGTTAAATTCAGATCAGCCATGATCTTATTGAATGGCGGGGCAGTCTGAAGGGGTCAAGTGGCCTTCTCCTGACTTTATTTGTTTGTAGTCAGCATCCTCTTTTTTTTAAATAACTTTTTCAGTCATAATGTGTGGGCATCACTGGCAAGGTCCGCATTTACTGCCCACTCTTTGTCCTTGACCTGTATAGCCTGTTAGACCATTCCAAAGAGTTGCGCACAACCAGATTTGGTAAGAACAACAGATTTTCTTTCCAGAAAGGCATTAGTGAGCTGGTTGAGTCTTCACAAGAGCCTGGTAATTTCATTATTATCATAATGAGACATTATTATCATTGCCAAGTTTTTATTTCAGAAGTTATTTGAATAATTCAGATTAAATTTTGGATTGCATCAACTGATTATCAATCTGGGCCTCTGAGTTGCTTATTTAAAGTACACTGCCATCATATCCCACTAAAAAGCTGGTTAACATTTTGCAATAAAGATCTTGAGCAGCTGGAGCTCTTACTATTTTTTTGTTAGTTCAATTTAATTTGCAGTATTCATGGTTTAGTTTATTGGTTCCAATCCCCAACACCAGCACATGTGAGAAATTGTGTTTTCTCTTTTTCCTGGGTTCTATTTTTAGCAGCTGATGCCCAGAGGGTGCTTCTGAGCAATGGTTTCAAAGCATAAGACATGCTTTCTGTGATCACAGTGCACACTGGGATTTTAAGATAACCTGCTTCAAAGGTTCGGCTGAAGAGCTTGTCATTGGGCTTTGTCAGAGCAGTTGTGCTAAAACGAGCTGACCCTGAGGCAACCGAGGTCATAAAAATGATGTATCTGCAGTCAAGCCGAAGTCAGTTTCTCTGCTTACCAGGTTATAGTTTCTACTTAAACCTCTTGAACTGACTGTGTTAAGGGTTATGTATAATGCTCTGATTGTTGATATCCTCTGAGATGACACAGCTTAAGGGCGCGGTGGATGTTATTCCAGAAGTCCTATGGGATATAAAAAGGTTATAATCTCCAACATGCATTCTGCTAGAAGACAAAGTTTACTTTAATATGAAGCTTTTCCTTCGTGAAGGAGACGTGGTTTCTTGACAATGGTCTACACTGTGTGAAAGGCCGATTGTTTTTTTTGTTTGTTTGTTTACCCTGACAGCTTAGTGAGTACATAGAATTCCTCTCTTTTCAAGACTGTTTCTGCTTTAGTTCTGTGCTTTTGTAAGTGGCTGAAGAGTTCATTGTGGGGCCCGCAGAGTCTGCCAGGGTGGGCCGGGTGGAGCTCAGTGGGATGGGTGTGCGGGTCACTTGCACACTTCTGTATCAAAATGTTCAATGTCTTCTCTGCCAGGGGTGGTAGCGGAGGAAAATACGATTGAGGCACTTAAGAGGCTCTTAGATAGAGTCCTGAATGTGCAGAGAATGGAGGGATATGGACATTGTGTAGGCAGAAGGGAATAGTTTAGTTAGGTGTTTTAATTACTAGTTTAATTAGTTTGGCATAACATTGTGGGTCGAAGAGCCTATTGCTGTGCTGTAATGTTCTATGTTCTCCATCAGTTTCAGCTGTCCTTTGCTGGTAATTTCAATGAGTCAGGAAGGATGTTATGTCCTTCCAGAGGAGTTTGAGAAAGTCCTCAAAACATTTTCTCTCTTGCCAAAATGGAGCTTGGAGTGGAGTGCTTCCTTCAGAAATCTGGTGTCTGACGTGCAGGCCCGTCTGTTGGAACAAATTGAGTGTAATCAGAGTTGGTCTGAGAGTGGATGCTGGCTTTGATTCGCCTGCGTCATTTAGAGGATTTCCCAGGCAATGTTGGTGGAATTTCTCCAGTGCCTTGTTTTAGAGTCAATGAAGAGTAGTCACATTGGTAATGCAGCAGCCAATTCATGCACAGTAAGCTCCCACAGCCAGCAATGTGATACTGACTAAATCTTTAAGTGTTAGTTGAAAGGTGGGGTTTGACCTGACAATCAGCGAAGGTTCCCCACTCTTCTTAGGATTCTTTATGTACATATGAGAGTTCGGACATTGTTTCATCTGTGCGGTGCTCCTCCCAATCCCATGTAGCTGCGTGGGAGTACCCACCACTTGCAGGTTCCCCCACCAGGTCGTACGGCATCCTGGCTTGGAAACTTCATCCTTCCTTCATTGTTTTTGGGTCTCATTCCTGGAACTCTGTCCCCTTCTCCAAAAAGGCTCCTGTGGTTCACCTGCACGTATTTCACAGATAATGTGATCTGCTAAATGGCACCCAATCCTGAGAGTGAATTAATGAAACACATGAAAGTTTGTCAATGATCTGAGCCAGTTGGAGAGCCATCAACTCCTTTGTAGCTGTAACCATTCAAAAAATGAATGCCTTCAAGAGAAGAGGAAAACAGATGGGGAAATTTGGACAATACTGTAACTAAACAAGAGTGTTATCCAACCAACTAAGATGCAGCATCATTAACCAAGCATTCTGACTGGTTGCATCACTGTCTGGTATGGAGGCTCCAATGTGCAGGATGGAAAGAGGCTGAAGAGGGTTGTAGACTCAGCCAGCTCCATCATGGGCACCACCCCACCATCGAGGACATCTTCAAGAGGCGGTGCCTCAAGAAGGTGGCATCCATCAGAAAGGACCCTCCCCATCTGATACATGCCATCTTCTTGTTACTACCATCGGGGAGGAGATACAGGAGCCTGAAGAACCACACTCAATGTTTTAGGAACAGCTTCTTCCCCTCTGCCATCAGATTTCTGAAGGTCCATGAATAATACCTCGTTGTTCCTCTTTTGCACTATTTATTTATTTTTGTAACTGATAGTAATTTTTGTCTTGCACTGTACTGCTGCCGCAAAACAGCAAATTTCATGACACATGTCAGTGATAATAAACCTGATTCTCCCCACAGACAGTCCTGGTGGAAGATCACGTCTCGACAATTCAGAGGCTGGAACAGGCTCTGAGACTGAGAGACAGTTCCGTTCAGATACTCAGTGACCAGCTCCAGGAGAAGGACGAGCGGATTATACAGCTGAGCCCACTGCCCAGTGGGCCTCATGGTAAGTGCCATTGTCTGTCCATTCACAGGGACCTAGGGGCACAGCTCCCAGGAAGAATGGTGAGCAGTTGTGAGGAGTGATGTGCACTGACTGACAGCCTGGGAGTCAATCACCCTCTGGGAACTTGCTCTTCATTCCTTCGAGGATTAGTAGGTGAAGGGAAGACCCAGTGGTGGGCTTGATCATTGTGAATTTTAAGAAAGTGTTTCCGCTTATCAAAATCAAAGTGGAGTTAATTGTCATATGCACAAGTACATGTATGCACAAGTGCAATGAGCAACTTGCTTGCAGCAGTATCACTGGCACATAGCATTGTATAAGCAGCATTCACAAGAAAAACATAAATAAAACACAATTTTTACAAAAAAGAACACAATTAGAACAAAAAAAGTCCATTTTGGTGCAAAGTGATCAAAGTGGTTATGGTGTTGCTAAACTAGTGGTTAATGTTTTGCTGGTTGCTTCAAGAACTGAATGGTTGAAGGGAAGTAGCTGTTCTTGAACCTAGTGGTGTGGGACTTCAGGCTTCTGTACTTCCTGCCCATTGGTAGCTTTGAGAAGATGGCATGGCCCAGATGGTGGGAATCTTTGATAATACAGGCATGGTAGAGGGCAGGCACGGTAGTGTAGCTGTTAGTGTAGTGCTATTACAGCGCCAGCGATCCGGGTTCAATTCCGGCCACTGTCTGTAAGGAGTTTGCATGTTCTCCCCGTGACTGTGTGGGTTTTCTCTGGACGCTCTGGTTTCCCCCTACATTCTAAAGATGTAAGGGTTAGGAAGTTGTGGGCATGCTATGTTGGCACCGGAAGTGTGGTGACACTTGTGGGCGGCCCGCAGGACACTCTATGCAAAAGATGCATTTCACTGTGTGTTTCAATGTAAATATGACTAATAAAGATACCCTATCTTAATGGATGTTGCCTTCTTGAGGCAGCACCTCCTGTAGATACTACCAATGGTGGGGAGGGATGTGCCAGTGATGTATTGGGCAGAGTCCACTACTCTCTGCAGCTTCTTGTGTTCCTGCTTATGGGAAGATGGTCACTCAGAAATCCAATGGGGAATTCAGAAGATACTGGGGAGAATGTGAAACTCACCACTGCAGGGTGAATGGCATGGAGAAGGGGAAGCTGAACAAACATATGAGGGAGAGAAATGGAGGGTAATGCGGATAGATGGGGGAGGATCGGAGAGGGCTGGAGTGGGACGTGAGTGGTCTGGTTCAACCCTTTCTGTGCAATGTTTTCCATTTAATTTATTATCAGACTGTAACTTGGAACAAACATTGGGATTGGTGATCTGTATTTGTTCCATCCTGTTCATTTTTTGGGATTAGAGTGGGGAGAACATTAGCAGAGTCTACCTGTCTGTTGTCTGTGAGGTGAACAACTTGCATGCGTTGACATGGATTGGTTGTGCTGAACACCCCAGTTCTGTGTTGCAATATGAAGCTCTGAGATGGGAGTGGGATTAAATTTACCGGGTTCATTTTTTGTTAATGGTGGGCACTGTGGTTGGCATGGACTCGGGCTGAAGGGCTTGTACCCATGCTGTATTGCTCTATGACTCTACGATGGCAGTAATGCGACTGATTGAAGCTCATCGTTGGCCAGGGTTGGCCCTGACGCTTGAGTGTGTTATGTAGATGACACAAAGATTGGTGTTGTGGACAGAGACAATTATTGTAAAAGGATACAGCAGAATATAGATCCATTTCAGACATGGGCGGAGAAATGGCACATGGAGGTTAATCGGGCCAAGTGTGAAGTACTGTACTTTGGGAGGTCAAATGTCAGGGCAAAGTATACTGTTAATGGCAGGACCCTTCACAGCACTATGTACAGTTGGGACCTTGGGGTCCAAGTCCATAGCTCACTGAGAGTGGCCAAGCAAGGGTGATCTTTATCATTGCTTGCCTTCATTGCTTGGGGCATTGAGTGTAAGAGTAAGGAAGTCAAGTTGAAGTCATATAAAACTTTGTTTAGGCCACACCTGGAGTATTGTGTGTCATTCTGGTCACCCCATTACAGGAAGGACGTGGAGGCTTTGGAAAGGGTACAGATTAGGTTTACCAGGGTGCTTCTGGATTAGAGGGTATGAGCTATAAGGAGAGGTTGTATAAACTTGGGTTGTTTTCGCTGGAGCATTGGAGGCTGAGGGGAGACCTGATAGAAGTTTATAAAATTATGATAAGATATTATTTAAGATAATAGATAATAAATGGGGAGTGAGGCTTCTGGGTGAAGTGTTGTCATGCAAGATTTTTTCTAATTAGATTATTAGTCACATGTACATCGAAACACACAGTGAAATGTGTCTTTTTGTGTTACTGAGAATGTGCTGGGGGCAGCCCACAAGTGTCACTACTCTTCGGGCACCAACGTAGCATGCCCACAGCTCCTAACCCGTACGTCTTTGGAATGTGGGAGGAAACCGGAGCACCCGGAGGAAACCCACGCAGACACGGGGAGAACGTACAAGCTCCTTGCAGGTAGACAGTCAGAATCTTTTTCCCAAGGTAGAAATGTCAAATACCAGAGGACATTTAAGGTGAGAGGGTGAAAGTTTAAGGGAGATGTGTGAGGCAAGTTTTTTTTATACAGAGTGATGGGTGCCTGGAACAGGCTGCCAGGGGTGGTGGTGGATGCAGATATGATAGTGGTGTTTAAGAGGCTTTCAGATAGACACATGAATGTGCAAGAATGGAGGGATATGGATCTTGTGCGGGCAGAAGAGATTTAGTTTGATTCAGCATCATGTTTGGCACAGACATTGTGGGCTGAAGGGCCTGTTCCTTTGCTGCACTGTTCTATGTTCAAACTCAGGCTGGACTGTGCTGACTTAGTGTGGGTGCATTTTGAACCTAAGCCACCAGCTGAAAAACTCCCCAGAATGCCAGTTTTGCACCTCAACTAAATCTGTTCCCCACAGACCATACCCTCCTGCATCCCTACAACCCTCTGTAACCTCTGTGCTCCTCCAAGTTTGGCTGTGTGTGGTTTCCTGACTTTAATCGCTCCATCACTGGAGGCTGGGCCTTTGGCTGTTGAAGCTCCACAGCTCTGGAATTCTCTTCCTAAGCCCCACAACCTCTCTACTTCTTTCTTCTGTTCTGGCGCTCCTCAAAGTCTATATTTTTGACCCTGCTTTCTGTCCCCTGCTTTTCTGTCTCCTTTCACGGCTATTGTAGAGTGTCCTAGCACACAGTTAACTATGTTAAGGTCCTAAATAAAGGCAAGGAATCATATAAACGTACAGCACAAAAACTGGCCCTTACAGCCCACCTCATCCATGCAGACCAAGGTGCCTTCCTAAGCTGAGACACAAGAGATTCTGCAGATGCTGAAATCTGGAAACACAGACACAGACAGGCAGCATCTATGGAGAGAAACAAACAGTCAATGTTTCTGTTCGAGACCCTTCATCAGGACTGGAAAGGAAGAGGGCAGAAGCCGGAATAAGAAGGTGGGGGGAGGGGGAAAAGCACAGGCTGGCAGGTGATAGGTGAGTCCAGGTGGATTCCTCCTTCTTCAGCGCTTTGCCTCTTTTACCTTTCACCTCTCAGCTTCTTACATCACTCCCTTTCATCCCCCCTCCCCCACCCACCTACTTTCCCCCATTCGCCTCTTTCTTTCCAGTCCTGATGAAGTGTCTCGACCTGAACCATTGACTGTTTATTTCCCTCCATAGATGCTGCCTGACCTGCTGAGTTCTTCCAGCATTATGTATGTGTTGCCTTCCTAAGCTAGTCCCATTTGCCTGAGTTTGGCCCATATCCCTCTAAACCTTTACTATACAAGTGCCTGTCCAATTGCCTTTTAAACGCTGTAATAGAATCGGCCTCTACCACCTCCTCTGGCAACACATTCCAATATTCACAACCCTCTGTGGGGGAAAAACTTACCCTGTAGATCTTCTTTACATTCCTCCCCTCTCACCTTAAACTTGTGCTCTCTAGTTCTAGACTCTCCTGCCCTGGGAGAAAAGATTTTGACCATCTATCCTATCTATAAGGTCACCTCCTGAGCCTTATACACTCCAATAAAGAATAAACCCAGCCTGTCCGATCTGTTGACCTCACAATCTACCTTGTTACGACCTTGCTTGCACCTTTATTGTCCACCTGCACTGCACTTTCTCTGTAGCTGTTACGCTTTATTCTGAATTCTGTTATTGTTTTACCCTGTACTACCTCAATGCATTTTGTAATGAATTGATCTGTATGCAAGCAAGTCTTTCACTGTATCTCGGTACAAGTGACAATAATAAACCAATTCTAATCTCTCCTGGTAACTATAGCCCTATATACCAGGAAACATCCTGGCGAATCTCTTCTGCACTTTCTCTGTTGTTACCACATCCTTCCTGAAGTGCAGTTGCTCGAACTATACACAACAGTGCAGTGTAACCAATGTTTTGTACAACTGCAACGTGATGTCCCAACTCTTATACTCAAGCATTTTGTTGTGCAAAGTGTACTCATGGCTTCCAATTGATACATTGAAACAACAGCCCATTCACCTAATACCTCTTTATTCCCCCCCCACCCCCCCAATTCCCTTCTCACAGCTGGGCTGCTGCTGTCATATGGACCCACAGCCAGTCCCCTGCACAAAATCGAAGATTAAACATCAGGCAAGGATGTTGTTCCTGCTCATTACAACCGCCATGTAAAAGTCAGGTGCAATGTGCAACCAGTGGCTGATTTCAATGTCACCTGCATTTTATTCTGAAATCGGAGCAGAAAGTTGCTCAGGAGGTCAAAGAGAGCCTTTGGAGGAAGAAGCAGTTAGTGCTTCAAGGTGATCACATACAGTGGGCACAGGAGTGTAAAGCCACAGGTAAAGAGGTAGGTTTTATGGAGAAGCCAAAGGGGAGAGAGGCAGAGGGAGGGAAATATAGAACTTAGACTGCTGAAGGTAGCTGCCTATGACATAGTGACCTGCCACAATATAGAGCAAGGCCATTCTACCCATTTGAATAGATGCAATCCCATTCCCCCAATTATTTGCCTGTAACCCATTCTCTCCTTTGCCCATCAACCCCCCACTACCCAATTCTTGCACCATCCACCTCTAGACTAAGGGTAGTTTACAGCGTCCAGTTAACCTGCCAATCAGCTAGTCTTCAGGATGTGGGGGGAAACCAGGGTTGACAGGGAGATTGTGGACCGGAGGTCAGCATTGAACCCAGGTCACCACAGGCAGCAGCTGACTGGTGCACTCCCTGTTGGGACGCTCCAGAGATCAGAATTAGGAAGCATGAATGTTGCAGAACGGAAGGACGAGGACAATGGAGAGCAAGTTCAGGCGTAAAACTAGAAATTCGCCAGCTGGCAAATTGGCTGATCCAGTGACCCAGGTTCAATCCTGACAGTCAGTGTACCCGGGTGTCATAGAGAATTAGACAGCGTAGAAGTGGGCCCCTCAGCCACTGTCTATGTGACCATTGTGCTGATCTGCACTAATCCCACTTGCCTGCATTAATTCCATATCTTAAGCCCTGCTCTTTCCTGTCAAGATGCTTAATTGTTACTGTTCCTCTCTCCACCACCTCCTCTGGCAGCTCTTTGCCTACCAACTACCCTTTTAGATTCCATTTGTAATTAGCTTCAATGGATCTGTGAGGTATTCGGGAACTGGATGGGTTTGGACACTGAGGGTCTGCCTTTGCATCACAGTGCTGGAGAGCCCACGGCATCAGCAGAGCTCCCGGACCCTGGGCCAACAGCTGGACGAGCAGCAGGTTCAGCTACTGCAGGACGAGGTGGATGAGCTCCAGAGGAAGCTGCGGAATTGCCAGTGGCGGGAGGGGCAGTACAAGGAGGAGTGCGACCGTCTCCAGTCACAGCTGAGCCAGCGCAGTCTGCAGGAAAGCTGCGCGCAGGTCAGTGGAACCCTTCTGAAGGAGCTGAGTCGTACAGAACAGAAGAGCAGCGGTTTCGGCCCCAGTTGGTGTTGCATAAACCTTCTCCCCTGAGAGCGCGGTGCCATTTGCACCAACATCTGGGGCTGCTAGATCAGAGAACGAGTCCTTGGGTTCGGACAGCTTCTGTAGGCAGTTCCCACCATGAATGTGGAGACTGGTCTTTTACACCGATGCGTACGGCACTGGTTAAATTAATGGACTAAAATCCAGAGGTGTTCCCCACTAACCTGCAGATATGAGTTTGAATCCACCACAGAAGCTGGGGAATTTAAATTCACGTTATTAAATGATATCTGGAATAAAATAATCAATTATGGCGATCCTGAAACTGTTAGATTGTCATTAAAACCCATCCAGTTCCCTATTTTTCTTCAGGAAAGGAAATCTACCATACCCATACTTAACCAGATACCAGACCCCTAGCTATGCCTTGACTCTTTTACCTCTACGTAACCTAGACAGCCACTTCGGTTTGGGAGCAATCAGAGATGGATTATAATATCAGCCAGGCAAATGATATTCATATCCAATGAATAAATAAAGATGCAGCTTGCATAGTGTGGATATAAGCTTAAGTGGTGTAGGTTTTGCGTCTGCACATCTGGACATTGCCTCTTTCTACGCATTGAAACGTCTGCAGTAAAATCCCAGGGGGTTGAGAATATTCCTCTGTCCCTCTCACAGTAGACAGAATATGTCTGTGGCTGAAGCCCAGATTAAAGGAACAGAATCAGATTGCAGAAGTGGTCTAAAATGTGTAGCTGCTTGTACATTGATGTTGGTGCAAGGCAGCAGGAATAAATTTGTACCCTGGAATAATCAGCTCATTAAAGGGAGACAAGTGTTGCAATTTTGTGACGGCGATAATTGGGGCCCTTGTGAGCAGCATTCAAAACAGTAGTGCCGATCTGTCCCCAGAACTTCCCGTCATGATTGTCACGTCCAGAAATTGGAGGGTGGAATTAGGTCCAACAAGCAGGGATAGGTTGTTTCACAAAGAACTGTCTTTCCATAGTTGTTAAAAAAAATTTTTATGGTCTTCCCTCTCTCCTCCAGGAGCTGACCTGTGACCCCCATGACATGGAGTGGATAAGAGTACAGAAGAAGATCAGTAAGTATTTGATCAGAGTTTCCGGGATCAGTGTGAATTTATCTGTTTTACTATGAATTATTTCAGCTTCCCTATGTACTCTCCTGCAGTTCAATACCTGGAAGGTAAGCCATGCCTTGATTTTAACAGTGTTGTTTTTAAATCCCTCCAGTGACTTCCTCACTCCCTCTCCCCCTTCCCTAAACATAACAGCACACCAATATATCTGTGTGCATCCAATTGTGGTCTCTTGTTTATCCTCAAATTTAATAATTCCATGGGAAACAAAGGACTGCAGACACTGGAATCTAGATGAAAAATATGATGATGCTGGAGGAACTCAGCAGGCCAGGCGGCATCCGTGGAGAAAAGCAGGCGGTCAATGTTTCGGGACAGGACTCTTCCTCAGGACTGAAGATAGGAAAAGGGGAAATACAATATATAGAAGGGAAAAGCAGAACAGTTCTCAGCCAGCTCCACTGCTCTGTTTTTCCCTCCCATATATTGGGCTTCCCCGTTTCCTATCTTCAGTCCTGAAGAAGGGTCCTGACCCGAAACATTGACCGCCTGCTTTTCTCCACAGATGCTGCCTGGCCTGCTGAGTTCCTCCAGCATCATGGTGTTTTTCATTTAATAATTCCATCACTGGCAGCTGTGTCTCCAGCTACCAAGACCTTGAGCTCCCTAAACCCTAAACCCCTCTCTCTCTCCTTGCCCTTCCTCCTTCAAGATTTTCCATAAAATCTGCTTGCTTTATCTTATCATGCTTTCTAATGTATGCAGGACTCTAATATGGCTTAGTGCCACATATATTTGGTGACACAGTTGTGAAATACCTTGGGATGTTTTGCTATCAATGCTTTATAAATCTCGAGTTTTGGATCTGTTGCTCCAGATTCCAGCATTTGCAGTCTTGCATCTCTTGTATAAATCCAAGTCATAGTATGGGGGTGAAATGGGCAGCTTGCTGCTCCACAGCACACCTAGAGCTGGTGTCAGTCTCTGGTCATTAGAACAAGCATGGAGAGAGACATGCAGTAAGCTTCACCTGCTGACTGCTCCTGGAACACCTGAGAGGGAGGGGGCACGATACTGAGGGCAGTAGCAATGCACTTACACACAGCAAGTGTAGCCCAAGTGACAATGAGTGAGTTGTTCATGCGGTTTCTAGTGCCCTCTCGTGGCTATATTGTTTTATTACCACCCATTCTGATATGATGCAATCAATTCTTTGATGCAAATTAAATAAAACAAAATAACATGGCAACGAGCAAATTCAGTGCTAGTGAGTTATCTGATAGCTTCAATCAAACAAATGAAAGTTAAGAACCTTTGGACATACTTGGCTCGAAATTGCTACAGTTTATCTGTTACACAAGAGATTCTGCAGATGCTGGAATCTGGAGCAACCCACACAAATGCTGGAGGAACTCGGCAGGTCAGGCAGTGTTTATGGAGAGAAATAAACAGTTGACGTTTTGGGTTGAGACCCTTCATCAGGACTGGAAAAGAAGAGGGCAGAAGCCTTGCTGATACCAGGATCCTTGAGCGGTTTGTGTAAAAACTGACTTGGACATTAATGTAAAGAAGTCAGCCAGCCAGTTTCTTTCCTGAGTGGGGCCCTGTAAATTACAAAACAGACATGGTCCTTTTCTTAAAAAAAACACTGGTGGTTCTGAGTTTAAAGTTGGTATTAAAATAAGTTCCACTCCAGAAATTTGATAACAAAAGTTCAGGTTTATACTGATGGAGTGCTGCACTGTCAGAGGGACAGTCTTTCTGCTGAAATGTTAGGTTGAGGACATCTAATTCAATGGATGTAAAAGATGATACCATTTTGAGGTAGAGCATAAGAGATCTCCCCATTATTTGGGCCAGTGTTATTCCTCAATCAATACCACTGAGCAAACCCAGGAACTGATAGTGGACTTCAGGTAGGAGAAGTCAGGAGAACACACACCAGTCCTCACTGAGGGGTCAGCGGTGGAAAGGGTGAGCAGCTTCAAGTTACTGGGTGTCAACATCTTGGAGGATCTACCCTGGGCCCATTACATTGATGCAGTCACAAAGAAGGCATAGCAGCAGCTCTACTTCATTAGGAGTTTGAGGAGATTTGGTATGCCACCAAAGACTCTTTACAAATTCCTATAGACTTATTCTGACTGGTTGCATCACAGTCTGGTATGGAGGCTCCAATGCACAGGATCAGAAGAATCTGCAGAGGATTGCAGATTCAGCCAGTTCCGTCGTGGGCACAGCCCTCCTCACCATCAAGGACATCTTCAAGAGGCAGTGCTTCAAAAAGATGACACCTATCCTCACCATCCAGGACATGCCCTCTTCTTGTTACTACGATTGGGGAGGAGATACAGGAGCCTGAAGACCCAAACTCAACAATTCAGAAACAGCTCCTTCCCCTCCGCCATTAGATTTCTGAATGGCCCATGAACCCTACCTCGTTATTTTTTTTTTAGCACTATTATTTTTGTAATTTATATTAATTTTGTCTTTGCACTGTACTGCGGCTGCAAAACAAATTTCACGTCATATAAATCGGTGATAGCAAATCTAAATCTGCAATCTGATCTGAGTCTGAAAACAGATGAGTTGTTCATTGGCTCCATGTGGGAACTTGCTGTGTGGAAATTGGTTACTGGTCTATGTGCCCTTCTGTTTCATTGGTGTCTCACGTATGGTCAACAGGCAAGGAGTTATTGGGATGAAATTGGCAGCTTGCTGCTCCACATCTGAGGCTATTGCCAACCTCCGACTGTTAGTTCATCCCAGCATGGAGAGAGGCACACTGAGTGTACGTGGCAGCAGCCACTCCCACTGACTGTTCCTGGGACACCAGTGAGGGAAAGAGCACAATACTGAGAGCAGCAGACCACTTACACATGGCAAGTATAGCCAGGTGACAATGAGAGAGAAATCTGTTCATCGATGGGTATCAATTGAGGGATAAATACTGACCCAGACACCAGGGAGATCTCTAATGCTCTTCTTTGCAATAGTGCCACCAAATCTTTCATACCTATCAGAATTGGGTATTCTCAGCTTAACAGCTCATCAAAAAGACATCCCCTCTGACCCTTAGTATCAGCCTAGGTTTCTGTGATCAGAGTTCATTGTAATACCGACTTTCAATTCAGAACCACCAGTTTTTTATTATGAGTGTGGTATTACACATGGGTGAACAGACTGATGCTGGTGAGCCCACACAGATATCATCACTCATCTCTCACTGGCACCATGCAGTTCAAGAGGGCAGCTCACTGCCACCTTCTCAAGGTCAATTCCATGGGTTATAAATGCCAGCAATCCAATGACACAGTCTTTTAATTCATTTTTCTAGGTTTGAACATAACTGGCAAGCACTGTGCAGAGAAAGTTGATAAATATTTAGTTGCTCACCTCCCCCACCCCAGTTGCCCTTGAGAAGATGGCAATGAGTCTCCTTGAATCACTTTAGTCCTTCAGGTGAAAGTACACCCACTGTGCTGTTGGAGAAGAAGCTCCAGGATTTATACCCCGCAACTGGTGACACGTTCCCAAGGCAGGATGGTGCACTCCGAGAGGAACCTGCAAGTGGTGGTGTCCCCATGTGCCTGCTGCTCTTGCCCTTGGTGGAACCTGTGACCAAGTTGAAAATAATCAGTGTGATGACTGGACATTGCGGGCACGGAGTGATAGACTGGAGGTGTTTGGATTGTGCTTTTTCCATTTCCTCTGAGACTAGTGGGTGGCTGAGAGGTTTTTGAAATGAAATGGCTGGGGGGGGGTCAGGAGAGTGAGCTTTGCACTCTAACAAGTCTGTGATCTTTCAGTCGTCTACTCATACCTTTCTTCCTCTTGTGGTGAAAGTTGGTGGAAGGGTTTTAAGATGACAGATGAAAACCTTGTGGCTGTTTTCAGGATTAGTGATTGTTCCCTCAATAAACTTGACAGTTTCGTTTTAGGCAACCCAGAAGGAACAGCCTGTGATATTAATGTTTTAATGTTTTAGGCAACCCAGAAGGAACAGCCTGTTTTAATGTTTTAGGCAACATTAATGTTGCCTAATGTTTTTGCCTAATGTTTTAGGCAACATTAATGTTTTAGGCAACCCAGAAGGAACAGCCTGTGATATTAATGTTTTAAAATTGGAGGGGTAGAGAGAGAAGAGCCAAAATCTTGATCAAGCTAAAAGAGACAAACTCTTTCAATGGTGTGAGGGAGAAGGGAGGAGCTGTGATTGCAGAGAGCTTGTGCTGGGCCCCTGCTCTTTTGTCTTTTCTGATTTTTGACCCAGGCCAGGCAGCAGCAGGTTCAGGTAGGTCCGTGTGAATTTTAACGCTGTAATTGAGGGGATTGTATAGACGGGGCAAGAGGCAGGGTCTGGCCTGAAATTGGGTAAGGTGCATTAAATGGGGGAAAACCACAAAGACAGTTGGCTGCTTGCCAGAATGAGGTTAACAGGAGCAGTTTGTAAAGGGGCTGACAATGTTACTGTTAAAGAACATTAGCTGTGGCCGTCTAGTACAGATGCATCCTCTGTTGGAGCTGTGGAAGGCAGAGATCAAGATGCACTGATTCTGAGTGGAAAAGACTGGGTAAACTGGTGGTGACACACCTTTATCTATAAAGTGGAACTTGAACTTCTGAGCATTGGTTTTGACTGGTGGTTTGACTTTATCTATGATAACTGATAAATAGCAGATTTATGAAAGATCAGACTTTCCCACTCTCCCTCCAGACTCTTTACTCACTTTCCTCCTGTCGTACTCTCCCACACTCTTTCGTCAGGCTGTCTCCATTCCCAAGGTGGGTCCTTCCTGCCCTCTCTCACTCGATCCACCCAGATCAAACCAAACCCTACCCCACCCCACTCCAGAGCCCTCACCCACACCTTCCCCCTCGAGCCCTGCTTCTCTCCCCCTCCAGATCCTCCCACACCGCTCTTCCAGACCCCTCACCCACCACCTCCAGATTCTCCCGTACTCACCCTGAAAACCCTCCCCCATTGTGCCTCTGGATCCTCCCCTCACTCTCACTCCCTCACATCCTCCCTTGTACTCTCTCCAGATCTCAATCACGCTCTATGATTGAATACTTTCCCTCAGTGTTTGGATGCTGCTCAGTGGTTGCCATGAGATGCTTTATGGGGCTGCACCGTTCTTGTTTGAATTTGCTTCTGTGGACCAGAAGCCTTATTCTGATTGGTGGACATCTCCCTGTTCTTTACACTGTTGCTGGTCTTTCCCACATTGTGACTTTACTTAGTTACTCACCACTTTATAATTAATTAGCAGTCATAATGGAAGAAAAGCAAACACAGCGAAAACTTGCACACTCTGCTTTGTATCTAACTACTTCAGGGTTCACTTGCTTATGCCAAATATCTGAGACATAGGAGATTATGACCAATGGTAGTATCCGGGAGCTAATATTTACTAACAGAACGTTTCAATTTGAGTCATTAAGGCTGAGAAACAGGAATTTTTGGTCATCCAAAGAACTGCTGATGCTGGAAATCTAAAATAAATAAGAGAAAATGCTGGTAATACTTGGCAGATCAGGCCGCATCTGTGGGAAGAGAAACAGAGATAATGCTTCAGGTCAAAGACCCTTCGTCAGAACTGGAAGGAAACAAAAGAATCTTGTTGTGCTTCAGGAAGGTGGGAGAGGGGCAATTCTCTGATAGGGTAAAACTGGGGTGACCATGGAGATAAAGTGTAAACAATGTTATCTGGCCAATGAATGAATGGGAACAGTTAGAGAGTGAGAACATTGACAAAAGAACGTAGGAGTTGTGAAACATAGATCAGGAAGACATGCCCGGCAGGTCAGTGGAATCTTTCTGAAGGTGGCAGAAATTGCAGAGAATGATCAGTTGGCACATCTTCCCCTCTCCTCCTCTTTCAGCATTTTGTAGGAACCCGCTCCCTCTGCGCTCCCTGACCTGCTCTTCAGTTCCCACCCACCACCGCCCTTCTTATGGCACTTTCCCCAGCAACTGCAGGTGACACAACACTTGTCCCTTCACCTTTTCCCCTTCCCACCGTTAGATTAGCCATGATCTTATTGAATGGTGGAGCAGGCTCGAGGGGCGGTGTGACCGACTCCTCCTCCTATTTCTTGTGTTCTTCAAGATATGTGGCCATTTAGTAACCCAAGTTGATTAGATCGGTTCAACTGGTTGGTTTCTGTTACAAGAGCATGAATCTGTTTATTCTGCCCTTGTCCCATATTAATGTGCAATAATATGGACATAGCTGGTACAGCCTGCATTTATTGCCCATCCCCAGTTGCCCTTTGAATAGAGAGGCTTGATGGCCCATTTTAGAGATAAGAGTTAACCGCATCGTTATAATTTAGCTCAGACTGAGCAAGAACTATAGACTTCCTTCCCAGGTTATCATTACTCCAGTGATCTGGATTGGATCCTGATCTGGGGTGCTGTCTGTGTGTGGTATACACAATCTTCCACAGGGACCTCCTCCCACATCCCAAAGACGTGTTGGATGTTACATTAACTATGGTCGTAGAAAATTGTCCTTTGTGTAGGTGGGTGGAAGGAGACTCATGGGGGGTGTGTGTGTGTGAAGGGATGCAAAATGGAAAGTAGGATTGGTAAAAATGGGTGCCTGATGGTTGGCTTGGATACACAGGTGGAAGGGTCCCCTACCATATAACACCATGAGTTAACTAGCTGAGATTTTATGCCAATCTGGTGACTTCATTGTCACCATTCCTGATACCATTTTGTTTTGGTCCAGTTTTGTTAATTAACAGAGTTTTAATTCCCCAGCTTCTGTGGTAGGAGCCAAGTTCACATCTCTGGATAAATAGTCGGGGCTTTTAGAGTCATAGAGTAATTCAGCCTGGAAACAGGCCCTTCAGCCCAACTCGTCCCTGCCAACCAAGATGCCCATCTCAGCTAATGCCATTTGCCCGTGTTTGGCCCATATCACCCTAACTCCTTTCTATCCATGCACCTGTCCCAGTGTCTTTTAAATGTTGTTATTGTACCTGCCTCAACTATGTCCTCTGGCAACTCATTCCATTTATGCTCCACCCTCAGTGTAAAGAAGTTGCCCCTCAGGTCTCTGTTAAATCTTTCCCCTCTCACCATCCTAATACTTTTGGATGTTAGTCCAGCAACTTGGCCATTACAGTACCATGACCAGAGCACAAAGGAAGACAAATTGAAACGGCCGTAAGTAATTTGCAACCTGGCATTCTATAATTTATCAGTGGATGGCACTCCCTTCTTTACGTCAGAAGGTCATGGGTTTGAGGCTCATTCGCAAACACTGGCGTGCATAATTAAGGCTGAGATTTTGATGTCGTGCTTAGAGAGCACCGAGGGTCTATGAAAGTATTTTGAAGGAGAGTTGGGGAGTTACCTCTGCTAATACTTATTCCTCACCTGATATCAACTGAACAGGTTGAAAATCCAAAATCCTGCAGATGCTGGAAATCCAAAATAAAAACGGGTGAAAAGAGAAGGCCAGTCAGCCTCTGTGCAAAGAGAAATGGAGTTATTGTTTCAGGTATGAAAGCCTTTGTCAGAACCGGGAATGAGAGAAAAACAAATTAGTTTTCAAGGTTAGGGGAAAGGATGGATAGGACAAAGGGAATACCTGTGATAGGGTGAGGTCAGGGTTGCCACGGGGATAAGTTGTAGAGGTAATCCTGCTAATGGGTTAACAGAAGGCAGTTAGAGAGTTATAATACAAACAAAGGAGTGTAAAGAGTTGTGAAATGCAGGGCTGTGGGACATGTCCAGAAGGTTAGTCTGTGCTGATGGAGAAACAAAAACTGAGCTAATGTCACAGGTGACTTACCACAGAAATGGCCAGCTCTGATACAGACAGAGAAAACGGGTTACCTGAACTTGTAGAAGATATTAAGGCAGCAGCATTCCCAGGCAGAAGACGAGGTGCTGTTCCTGAAACGTGCACTGTGCCCTGTTATAACAGTGTGAGGGACTGCAGACAGAAAGATCGCAGTGGGAGTGGGATGGAGAGTTTAAGTGGCAGGTCACCGGGAGCTGTGAGTCACCCCATGGACTGAACATGGGTGCTTCACGAAGCAGTCTCCCAGTCTGTGGTTGGTTTCTCTCACATAAAGGAGAGCACATTGTGAATGCCAAATGTATTACCTGATCGGAAGAAGTACTTGGTGGAAGGACTGTTTGCTTCCCAAGATGGTGAGGAGGGAAGATGTGAAAGGGCTACTGTGGCATCACCTGTGGTTACTTGGGGGGGTTGCAGTTAGAGGGGAGTGGTTGGTGGGGACGAAGGAGCAGACCAGGGAGACAGGGAGCAAGCGATGACTTCGAAATACTGCAAGAGTATTCTGATGATGGAATCTTGTCTAAGCTGGTGAAAATTGTGGAGGAGGATCCATTAAATGTGGACACACTGGGTGGCAATTCACAACAGCTGATTTTCTCTCTCCTTCATGCACACACTCTGGTGCAGTGAGGCCATCGTGCAGGCTGGAGATGGGCCATGTGAAGGTGAGGGCATAGTGAAATTGGCAGCAAAAGTAACAAAATCTTCAAGCTCCCCATGAGTGCAGGAAGCAGCACCAATGCAGTGGTCAATGTCCCAGGAAAAGTGTTGAGGGAGGGGCCTGAGCAAGACTGAAATAAAGACTGTTCCTTGTATCCCACAAAAAGACGTGTGTAACTCGAGTCTGTGTGAGCTTCTGTAGCCACACCTTTGATCTGGAGAGAGTAGGTGGAGTTGTGTGAATGTGCACAAGTTAGTTGGTGTGTTTCTTGTTTTGCAGTGGAGACTGCACTTCATTGGTTGTAGGGTACTTCATAAAGTCCTGGAGGAGTGTGAGGTGCCTTAAGACTTTCTTCTGCATTACATTAGATAAGAATCCAGGAGAACCAAAATTGCCCATTGTATTCTTGTGTGAAGTGGGGTGACCATGGTCCCAGCATTCCTGACAGGAGGGTAACTCTTGCGTACAATATACCTTTGGAAATCAGATTTGAGTAGCCTGTGGCTGTCTGTCAGCATTATTCAATGGATGAAGATCACTGACTGTGTGATAAGGGAGTGGAATCTTCCCCTCTGTAATCAGGTGCATGTAGAGCTAGTATCTACCTGCGTCAGTGGATGAAATGACCTCTGTCGCTTCAGAGTACTAGTGCCCGTCCCATTTAATTTCTATTGTGAAATGCGCTGAGGTCTCTGTCCATAAACTTTCTTCCTTGCTCATTTATGTTACTGACAATGCTAGCATTAATCATCCGCCCTTAATTCCTCTTGTGAAGGAGATGCCAAGCCACTGCTGCATTTGCTGCTCAGACCCTCTCCAGCCCTTCCCACCAGGAATACACCACCACGTTCATCACACCCCTTTAGAAATACCCAGCTGGGAACCAGCAGAAACCAATTCCAGGTTTCCTGATTTTTGGTAGACTGGGGTTCATTTCCCATGTTACTGCAAGCTGTGGTTAGGTGCATACTTTAAAACTTCTTCTCCATTTATTGTAATTGCATCCTAATGACACTTGAAGGAGCTGATGAGCTTGAAGTACGAACAGCATGAAGCTTCGACATCCTGTAATCGCTGATCGTGTCCAAGTACGCTGAGAAGGAGGTCACATCTTTCTGATTGTAAAATTAACAGAAACCATCCTTAAAGTCCCAGAACATAAATAGGAATGATGTGGAAAATGGGGCACAAAACGGGCCACTCAACCCAGCCAGTCTATTGCCAGCCTTTATACTCCATTTGAACCTCTCAGCTTTCCTCAACCAAGTGGCCCTCTATTTCGTTTCCCCTCATTCTCATCCAGCCTCCCCTATACTAAATACTTCAACCACTTCCCATGACAGTAAGCTTTACATCCTCGTCACTCTTCTGACTTCTCTATAGGATTTCTCGGTGACTATTTATAAGGAGATCATCCAGTCATGCTCCTCCCCACAAGTGGAAACATTCCCTCTGCATCCACTCTTATCAAAGCCTTCCATAGTTTTAAAGAACCCCTGAGCCTTCTCTTTCCTGAAGAAAAGACATCCCTGCTGTTGCACATAAGATGAGCAGATCTGGTCCCTTTAACAAGTTTGTGGTCTCCCTCCTGGTGTACAGTGCTCTCTCCTGGTCCACGTTTATTTTAATCACACTGTTGCTACACAGTCTGGGAAATTGCCTCTTCCTTCAGTTACCAAGAGCCCAAACTCTAGAATTTCCCTTTGTAAACCTCTCCACCTCTCCAAGATGCCCTGTCAATTCCCTCTCTTTGACCACTTTTTTGGTTATCGTTCTCCTGTTGCGTTAATATCAAATATTGTCTACGATAACATTCCTGTGAAGCACCTCATCGTTAGTTATTTTAAATGGCTTGTATAAATCTGGGTTATTGTTGAATGTACAATGTGTGGGCAAAAAGGAATTGAATCTAAGATTTCCTTTTGATTTTTTTTATTGAAGTTTCAGTGGGAAATCTGAGAACCTGCATGGAACTTCAAACTCCTGTTTGCTGGGAAGAGTTTGTCATTCAGTGATTGAACTTTGAGGTAAATTGTTCTTATTAGCACCTCCCAGATCATGGGTTTAGTGTGCCAAAGAGGCAGTGGTGGTCATTAAGGCGTATGGCCAATGATTCAACCTCTTCATTGATCTTAAAAGATGCAAGTGATTTGAATTACCGATATACATTCCTGGCAGGAAAGGTTCAGTGCAGCTCATCAATCGTGTAATTTTCTAGTATACTGTAATTTGTCGCATGGTTAGAGAATGCTATACCCTTACCAGGGTCAGAGTGCTCACCCAATATATAATACCTTTCACAATGTTTCAAATCTCCTGAAATATTGTCACTGTGTAATTGTAGGAAATGCAGTAGCCAAGTTCCCACAACAACAATGTGATAGGGACCAGTTTTTGCCACGTTGATTGAAGTCTTTGCATTTGCCCAGGATGCTAAGGAGAACACCTCTGCTTCAAAAGGCTCCCATTGGAACCTTTCATGCCATCTGAAGGAGCAGCGAGGGACTTGGTTTAACATCTCAGCTGAAGGCCAGTACCTCTGTCAGTGCAGCACTCCCTCACTCTGCAGTGGTATGGTAGCATAAAGGGTAAGCTACTGGAATGTCATTGCCCCAAAACTTTTCTCTATCTCTCTTGCTGCAATATTGCATCTCACCTCCAACAAGGTTCCCACTGGAGTGGAGCAACACACAGAAAGCTGGAGGAACTCAGCAGGTCAGGCAGCATCTATGGAGGGAAATAGACAGTCAATGTTTCAAGTCGAGACCCTTCATCTGGATCCATTTGTGTGTTGCCCCAGATTCCAGCATTTTCAATCTCTTGTGTCTCCCATTGGAGTGGAGCTGATCTACAGGATAAACAGGAAACTGTTTTATCTACTTCATTTCCCTCCAGAACCAAGGTCACCTCAACATTGAACATCGGGCTGTAATGCGCAGATGACACTTGTATATGTGTATGTTCAGAGGCTAACCACCAAGTCATTGTCAAGTTACTCACGAGATAAGAGGCCTTGCACTTTATATCCACAAAGCTGAGATCCTCTACAACCTGCCCCTGTTGTACAACACTGTCCTTCAACGATAAGATATCTTTATTAGTCGCATGTACATCGAAACACACGGACATGGGGAGAACGTACAAACTCCTTACAGACAGTGGCCGGAATTGAATCCTGGGTCGCTGGCGCTGTAAAGCTTTACGCTAACTGCTACACTACCGTGCCTGCCCATAAAAGCCAACAGTGAGATCCTGTGAAGTGTGAACTGCTTCTCTTGTATCGAGGGCCACCTCTCAATGAAGGCAGACATCCAGCATTGCCTTCAGTGCACCAGCACAGCCTGTAGTTGACTGAGGAAAAAGGTGTTTGAGGATCAATACCTCAAACCCAGCCCAAAACACATGGTCAATGATCTACTCTGTCCTCCACACACCTCTACTTACAGCAGGTACCTCAAACACTGGAGAGATGTCGCTGTTTCCATAAAATCCTTTGAATACATTAGTAGGATAAACAAACCAGCTTCACCAACAAACATTCACACTCCCCTCCCACCAGCTCGCTCCATCTGCCTCTCAATTTAAAAATTTTTTTCTCTCTGTCTGTCTCCATCTATCATCCACCTGCCACTGTCTCCCAACTCCAACCCCCTCCCCTACCTGGCACAACCTGCCTGTCATCTTTCACCCTTCCTCAGTCCACCAATCACCTCAGACCCCTGATTCACCACTGCTCTTTTCCTCTCTATACCAGCCATCTCCTCTCTGCACTCTCAGTCCTGATGCAGGGTTTTGACCCAAAGCATCGACAATTCACTTCAGATGCTGCTCAACCCACTGAGTTCCTCCAGCAGATTGTTTGTTGCTCCAGATTCCAGTATCTGCAGTCTCTTGCGTCTCCTGTGAAACCTATTTCAGTGTTCTCTCCCGGACTGACATCCCCAGCATTGAGGCCCTAATTAGACCTAGCCAGGTCTGTTGGGCAGGCTACATTGCTCCTAGACTCCTGAAACAGACACTCTACTGCAAGCTCTGTCATGGTATGAGGTTACCAGATAGACAGAGGAAAGAAATTATGGGTGTTCTCAAAACCTCTTTGACAACGTGCCTAGCCCACGAAGGCTCAAAGTGGAGAAGGAGTATTTGTATTGGCATTGAGAACCTCCAGTTCCTTCCTTGGAAGCGCACAGAAGCCCAATTTGAATTGTAAAAGGGGCATATACTGTTCCCCAAACTATCCACCCAGTAACCCTGTCAGGCATCTCCTGCCCAGACCGCCTACCACATCAGCCACTTCAAAGCCTGCAGGAATGGAAGCAAATCATCCTTGTATTATGAGCCACCTCTCAATGAAAGCAGACATCCACCGAAGAAGTTGTTACTGGACTAGTATCAGAGGTGTGGGTTATTGATTGTTGTTTAAACCCATCAGGTGTGTCAAGGGAAGGGCTCTGCTCTCTTTACTTGTCTTATGAGGATAGGTTGAGTGAGCTAGGGCTTTTCTCTTGACAGAGAAGGAGAATGAGAGGTGACTTGATAGAGGTGTACAAGGTGATAAGAGGCATAGATCAAGTGGACAGTCAGACTTTTTCCCAGGGTGACAATGGCTAACACGAGGGGACATAATTTTAAGATGATTGGAGAAAGGTATAAGGGGGATGTCAGGGGTAAGTTTTGTTACGCAGAGTAGTGGGTGCGTGGAACGCACTGCCGGCAGAGGTTGTGGGGGCAGATACATTAGGGACATTGAAGAGACTCTTAGATAGACACAAGAATGATAGAAAAATAGGGGACTATGTGGGAGGGAAGGGTTAGATAGATCTTAGAGCAAGATAAAATGTCGACACAACATTGTGGGTCAAAGGGCCTGTACTGTGCTGTAGTGTTCTATGTTCTATGTTTATCTGGTTTGCCTCATATGTGATGTCAGACCCACAGTGACACTGAGTAAGGCATTCAGTTCAAGGGCAATCAGCGATGGACAGTAAATGTCAGAGGTGTTCTCTCCGCTGAGCAAAACTCCTTTGTGCTCAAGATTCTGCTATTGAGGCCCCAAGCTTGCTTGGAGACAAAGGTGGCATCAACTGATGCAAATTGATGGCTGGTAGTGTGGTCAGAGCTGGGTTGCGTAACATGCTGCTGGTCATGCCAGTTTTCATGGCTGGCTGCGTGTGGAGAGCTGCTTCATGTGGTAATCAAGCCGCTGGCCACGTCCTTTGCTCTCCACACCCAATTCAACCCTGTGAGCAACTGGTGGGACTGGCCTGTGGCCAGGCGCTTGTGTGTGCTGCAGCAGGGGTTGGGGTCCTTTCAGTGAGCAGCTGTTGCTCACCCATTGCAGCTCGAAAGCGAGTACTTGAGAACTGATGAAGAAAGCTCAATGAAAACACCAGCTTACGGTTGACCACAAATGCAATGAAACGTTCTGGGGGAAGAGCACACAGTAAGGTAGCTTGGAAGCAAATGCAATGTATTGCCTGCTGTGGTATGTATCAAACTGAATTACTTCACAAGATAAATTTTCAGCTACATTTTAAAGAAACAGCAAGTAATCAATACAGGTGCCAGAGCTCTGTGGGTACCAATCTCTCCTCTCTGAGTCAGAGGGTTGGGGGAGAATTTTAAGTCCTAGTACAAAATCCAGGCTAATACTCCCAGTGCAATGCTGTGGGAGTGCTGCACTGGAGCAGGAGCTGCCTTTCAGACTGAATGCAGAACGCATATTCAGGCTTGAGATTGACAGGCTTTAGATATCAAGGGGTTTGAGCAGGGAAGTGGCCCTGAGGTAAAAGATCAGCCATGATCTTATCAAATGGTGCGGCTGGCACCAAGAAGCTCACTCCTGCTTCTAGTTCTAAACCAAGGTGCCACTGGCCCTCTTGGGTAGCTGTAAATAAAAATAAAAATTGCCAAGTGGTATTTTGAAGAAGGCCAAGGGTGCTCTTCTCTGTATCCTGACCAATAATTATCTCCCAATTCATCATTATCACTGCTGTTTGTGGGATCTTGCTGTGCGAACATTTCCAGCATTACTACAGTGACTACACTTCAACTGGCTCAGAAAACCCTTGGGGATGTCCTGAAGTTGTGAAAAGACAAGAAAGGCAAGTCTTCCATGATGACAAAGTACATTGTGAGTGCCTCTCGCATCTGCGGTTGTCCACACCCTGATCATCGGTGCAACTGTTGCAGCAGTATCTGTTTGTGCATTTTATTGCATACCCAACCTACCCAAGATATTGAGTGTGACTGTTTAGAGGGAGCACATCAATAATGAGTTCCACCCAGAAAGTTAAAGGTGGGACTCACATTGGTAAACTGAGTTCAGATCTAAGGATGTGAAAGATCCAAGAGATGATGACTTGCTTGTGGGTCTGAATTTTCCACTTTATTTACATTCTCCTCCTACTAAGTATTTGGAATGAACTGGCTCTTGGGCTGCAGTGGGCGAGCCACAGCTGCTAGCTGCAAGGACCTCCCCCCGGGCACTTGCTGCAGGGACCACCCGAGCCCCTGCTGCAGCCCACATGCATGTCTGACCATGGGCCAGTCCCACCTGTGGCTTGCAGGGTTGATTTGGGTGTGGAGCACAAAGGTCATGGCCAGCAGCTTGATGACTAATTATGATTGCCTCGTCACTGACCCCATTCCACACTCTGGTGCTATCACTGAAACCACCTTTTTCCACGCCTGTGATATCACCTCCCTCCACCCAGTGCCTTGGCTCACTATCTGTTGAAAACCTCATCCATGTCTTTGTTACCTCTACACTTTGTCTATTCTCATGCGCCCAGCCTTTTTTCCTTGGCCCTCCATAAATTCTGCTACCTGTGCCCTAACTTGTAACAAGTTCCATCTCCTGTTGCCATTTTGCTCGCTCACCTACTTTGGCTTCTGGTTAAGCAACACTCTCATCCTTTTCAAATCTCTCCATTATTGTGCCTCCTCCCTGTCTCTAATCTCCTCTGACTCCATAAAACTCCAAGGCATCTGTGCTCCTCTGGTTCTGGCCTCTTGATCATCCCAAATTTAATCACTCCACCACTGAAGATGATGCCCTCAGCTGCCGAGGTCCTAAGCTCCAAGATTCTCCCTTCGTCTCTCCGCCTTTCTATTCTCCCTTGTGATCAAGCATTTGCTCATCCGCCCTAGTATCTCCTTGCGTGGCTTGTTTGATGATGCTCTTGTGAAGTGTGAATTGTTGTTGTTGACGTTGGCTGGTGCTCTGCTTAAGTTTACGAGTGATAGAAATTGTGATTCAGTGAAGGAGAGTTCCTCTGCGTGGTATGCCCCACTAAATTCGAAGCCCAGAAACTAAGGGAGGATTTACAAATTTCTTATGTGCCACAAAAGGAACTTTCCCCACCTCATATTAAAGAAGAATTCGAATCTGCTTCACCAAGAAGTAATGAAAACATAATGAAATGAAAGCTCAGTTCATCAGTGAAAGATGTGAAACTTCAGAGAGCATTATAATTGATGTGGAAAAAAACCCAATTCATTTTAGAAGATTTGTACTGTGATCAGTCGGCAGTAGATATGCTGTTTGCATCAGATGGGAACTCAAAGGTATCAGTTTAGCTGAAACAAAATGCCATGCAAGTGTCATAATGCCCTATTTTACGGAGGTGTGACATTCACGTCCTGATTGTCCAATATTATTATTGGGGTATTATATTCCTGGCATGCTTACAGAACAAGTGACTACATTTCAAACTAATTCATTGTTCATGAAGTGGTTTAAAACACTTGTGAGGAATGTGCATTAATGCACTTCTTTATTTTAAGTTTCACTGTGATACTCGGATTGAAAGAAAAAAAAAGCTTGTACTTTCAATAGCCTTCAGTGGCACGTGTAAACATTTAAACATGACTGCTTCTGGAGTGGAAATAGGTTGTACAGGCATATGATCCTTAATGTACTTAATGGGTAGTAGGTGGAGCTGAGGACGTGACTCTGATAGCCATTTCTCCATTCTATACAGCCCTGTCATCTGTAGAAGGTGTTTTATACCAGGGACACACTCCTAAAATGTGGTCACAGTTGTAATGCAGAAAACATGGCAGTTACATTTTCATAGCAAGCTCCCAGAAAAAAAGCTGTCTGCTATTGGCCAAATAGTCAGTTTTACTGACGTTGATTGGGAATAAATATTGACCAAGATTCTTCTGCCTGTCTTTGAATTAATGTCACAATAATCTTAAGACCACCTGGTCAAACACTAAAACAAAGATAGGGCACTCCTACATTTCACGGTGTAAGTTGGCACTAGTTCCTGAGGACCATATGTCCACAGCTGGAGAGGTCCAGAGGGCAAATGGCAAAGGGAGTGCAGTGTTACAGCCTGCACTTCTATTTATTTCACGGCCACTGTTGGAACGTAGGCATTAAATCGCAGGATCTCAGGAATTGGTGGCACAGAAGGAGGTCATTGTGCCTTGCCCAATCACTCTCTGCAGCTTCTGGTATGAAGCCTTATAAATCTACTTCAGAAAGCAGCCTTAAGGCACAGGCAGTCAGGTGAGCTTTCACACGTCTGTCAATCACTTTCAACTCTCACTGGTGAGACTTATCACCTTCCATGAGTGAGAACATCAACAACACCTGCAGTTGTCTAGAAAGCATCCCAGTCTGTTGATTACATGCCTTCAGTCCTTAAGCAGCCTCACTGCATTTCTATTACGATGAACTTGTACCCTGGATAGAAGGTTGCTGAGAGCACACCACAAGGGCTGCGGAGTACATCAAACCTTCATCAACAAGGACTGGATGGTTTTGTGATTGGTCTGTATGTTACATATTTGGCAATTTGCCTTTATGTTGGACAGTTTTGTGTTAATTGTGTGACTGTTATCCAGTCTGGGTATGTGGTCTCATTATTGCCCACCACTAGTTGTGTATATGGAGATGTGTCGTTAATCTGTCGATGTACTGAGCAGCTCTTGCCCGTGTCATGTGATTACCAGTAATGGGGTCATGTGATGACATAAAGGGTGTTATTTGGAAAAAAAATGTAACTCAATCCAAAAAATAGCGCAAGAAGCAAAAAAAATTACTAAAGCAAATCTTTCGGTTAAACATAGTATGGAAATTCCAGTCATCTCAGTGACCCCGACATATCCTCCATCGCTGTGGTCGATTCTTCGCTGCCTCCTCAGTTCAATTAGAGGTGGGTAATAAACGCCAGCAGCGTCCAGATCTCATGAACTAAAAATAAAAATTAATCGGGCCAGAGTTTTATTTCTGCAAGTTTCTTTTGTTTTGCAAGATAAACCAATCCCTTTCTAGCTTGAAACAAAAGGCGACAGTGGGAAGCTCATTTCTCACAACTGTTCATCTGACGGTTAGATTTATTTTTTGCATGGGCAAATTAGCACCCATATTGAGAGCAGGGGTGGGGTGTAGAGAGAGAGGGGTGCTGAGTGCCTGGCACTGGTCTAGGTAACACAGAATGAGCTTGTCACAGAGGAAGTTTCCATTTTGCAGTCTTTCACACAATCTGGTTGTTAAACTGCTCACGATTCATGCAACGCACACAGCACCTAATCGTCAAAAACACTGCGACAGCCTGTGGAATCTAGAATAATTTTTTTAAAATCGATAAATAGAGACGGGAAAGTTGTTCCTCAAGCTGGAATAGTTACTGCTAAATGCCCAAGGGAAGATTTTTACAATCCTTGCAAACACAGAGAGGGAGGGAGAGTAAAAAAACACATTTGCCTCCAAAACCGCATCTTCCCCAATCCATTTACCTCTCCCAGCCCCCATAACATTTCACATTGCACTTTAGATTGTGTTACTGACAAGGGCCAGTGTCAAGTCATACATTGCAACAGGAATGCTTACCTTTACAGCTTTACTGTAAGCTTTTTGGAACTAAAACCCATCCTTTACTCAGCATCAAAAGCCAATATTTTAGAAAGAATAA
Source organism: Pristis pectinata (assembly GCF_009764475.1). Classification (NCBI taxonomy): domain Eukaryota; kingdom Metazoa; phylum Chordata; class Chondrichthyes; order Rhinopristiformes; family Pristidae; genus Pristis; species Pristis pectinata. Next base: position 8,214,762 of record NC_067429.1, read on the forward strand.
AATCTATCTGAAAGAACACTTCAACAAGAACATTTCCAAGGCATTCTAAAGCACTGCACTTTTAAGGTTCTAATGTAGGAAATGCAGTAGTCAATTTATACTTGGCAAGCTACCACAAACAGCAATGTGGATTATCTGTTCTTTAGTGATAGTTGGTGAGAAATGAATACTGAACAGTATTCTATGCAGTTCTTTACTTGCTCCTGATAGGCCAGACACTGCTGAGTTTGAAGTCTTGTCTGAAAGTTAATAAACTTGAAGACAGCAGCTTTAACTGTACCATATTGGCTCAGTACTTTAGTGGAAGAATGAGTTTTGCAATCGTCAGAACATGAGCCATATTCACAGAGTCATAGAGACATGTCATTAGAGTCATTGGGCCGATTGAGTCCACGCCGACCATCAACCACCCATTTATGCTAATACTATGTTGATCCCTTTCTTTTAATTCTTCCCACACTTTCATTAACTCCCTCCCCCTCCCTAGGTTCTCCTGCTCACCTACACTCTTGGGGCAGTTTACAGTGGCCGATTAACTTACAAACCTGCACATCTTTGGGATGAGAGAGGAAAAGGGAGCACTAAGAGGAAACCTACGTAGTCACAGACCGAACATGCAAACTCCACCCAGGCAGTGCCAGTGGATCTCTGACACTGTCTGGAAGCAGCTTTACCACCTGTGCCACTGTGCCAATCATTCTTTGGACTCTGAGCTGACTATGGTACCACTTTTCTAAGACTCTGGGAGGTTGTAAATTTGCATAGAATTGTGCTGCAAAGGCATTTTAAAACATTAATGTTCCTCAGACTGTGGGTCAAAACTGCATAAAAGAAAGACTTGGATTTCTACATCATGGCACAGTGCCATATCTAGTGGAGCTGCTGCCTCATGATGTCAGAGACCCAGGTTCAATCCTGACCTTGGGTGCTGTGTATGTGTGGAATTTGTATGTTCTCCCTGTAACTGCGTGGGTTTCCCCTGGGTGCTCTGGTTTCCTCCCACAAGTCCAAAGATGTGCGGGTAGTAGATTAATTGGCCACTGTAAATTGCCCCTAGTGTGTAGGTGAGTGTAGAATCTGGGGGTTGACGGGAATGTGCTGAGAATAAAATGGGATTGATGTAGGATTAATGTAAGTGGGTGGTTGATAGCTGGCATGGACTCGGTGGACTGAATGGCCTGTTTCCATGCTGGATCTCTTTATAACCTTTCACATCCTCAGGATATCTTAAAGTTTTGCACAGTCAATGAAGTACAGTCTCTGTTTTACTGTAGGAAATGCAATAGCCAATTTGCACACAGGAAGTTCCCACGAACACCAACAAAGGCCACATAATGATTTGGACGTTGATATACTGGTTGAATGTTGACCTGGACACCAGGATAACTCCTTGCTCTTCACTGAAATGGTACCAGGCTCTTTATATCCATCTGGGAAGGCAGACAGAGCTTCTATCTAACATTTCACCCAGAAGGTAGAACCTCCAACATTTCCTCAGTATAGCAGTGGAAGAATTAGCCTAAATTTTGCACTTGCATCTGGACATGAGCTCATGTTTTTGTGACTGATGAACCAGATTTGATTTCTATGTTCAAGACTCTTAGGGTTTCAATTTGAAAGATGAGAGGTGCTAGGAACTGAGTCATACTCCAACTCTCCCAGTAAACTTCAAACATCTTCACAATAAGATTTACAGCGATGGCTTTGGAGTCAACAGTTACTGTGAGTTGAAGAGGGAGGTGGGAAAGTTAAAATTAAAGTCCTGATGGTCAATTAAATGCTGAAACCAGGTTATTTGTTTTGGTAGTTATTGATTAAACCAATTGAATAGTTATAATAACCTAATTTTGGGAGTAGGGTCCCATGCTCTTAAAACAGAGACCATTGTGTTTTGAGATGATGGTGGGTTTGCAACAACATGCACAGATGGTGCACTCTGTTACTTTAAACCGAGGATGTTATTTTCTTCAGAGGGGGTGTTTTGTGCCGTGTGAGAAACTCCTAACACCCACCATTGCACTGCCTTTGAACATTCAACACTTCACAAAGTGGCCACCATTTTTTGTAGACAAATGTAGATAAACGATCCAAAGGATGTGCGATTTGTATTAAAAACACAATCCTTCCTGCGTCAGCATAGCCTCAGTAGGAGCACCATCACCTCTCGGCTCAAAGTTTCTGGGTTTGGGTGCCTCTGCAAAAGCCTGAGAACAAAAAAAATCAAAGATTGCATCTTAGTGCAGTACCATGGGAATGCTCCAGTGTCTTGCCCGCTGTCCTTCACCTGCTAAACCAGAGTTCTGCCTTCTCATGCAAATGTAAAAAATTCCATAAAACAATTTCAAAGAAAGCAAGTGGGAAATTATCTGAGAGTCCCCTCTCTCAACGTTACTGAAAAGGAGAATCACATTGGTCATAATCACATTGCAGTTCATGGAAATTTGCCGCATTTTCTACATTACAACTGTGACCACTCTTTGGAAGTACTTCACAGGCTGTAAAGTTCTTTAGGGTGATGTGAAAGTTGCTAGTTAAATGCAAGTCTTTAAAGAAATAGCCTGTAGAAATTCACTTCTTTGAAAATATAAACCCACCTCTCTGTAACTGTGAGAATGAAAAAGGTGTAAGTTACAATCCACATAAACATCTTGCTTAGGAGCTTTATAAATATTAAAATATTATTTAAATATTAAAATCTGTTTGGCTTGGTTTAAAACTTCGTTGCTTAATTACTAAGCTCTCAATTTCATGAACCCAAGACACAATATAAAATACTAAATGACTGATTTGTTGCTCTATTATTCTATGGCTTTAAGCAACTTAGTGTGGGAGTATTTTTTAATAAAATGTTCTCGCTTTTATTTTTGCAACGAATGTGCAAGCTGCCCCGCTATAGGTGTTAGTTGGCTCTTCCTGTATCACTGTGTCGGTCTTTGTGGTTATCAAGACCATCTCAGATAATGAGATAGATACCAGAAACATTTCCCTTAATTTACACCATAGGATTAGACAGAGATGCTGTCCCTATTATGAGAATTGATCATAAAATATCTTTTCTTTTCAAGTCTCTCTCTTAATTCTTTGCGCATGTGTGCGCGGGTCTGTGTGTGAATGAATTTACGTACCTACACACTTCTCATGCTTAATGTGCTTATATCAATTTGAGCATAAAATCTAGGAAGATGCATCCTCAGTGTTGCACTGTTGGAGATGACTCCCTACAGATGAGGCATTTAATCAGAAACTTCTCTCTGCCCTCTCAAGTGGCTGTTAAAGATCCCAAGATTGAATGCACAGGAGGGTTTGGAGTGTCCATAGCAGATTTATCCATCAATCAACATTTAAAAAATACTTAGCTTATCTGGTCAATAATTCATTGCTATTGTTAGACATTGGAAGATAAGAAACTTGAGCCTGGTCCACTGATCAATAAAACCACTTTTCTACCCAATCCCCATATCTCCGAATTGTCCAACATCTATAGCTTTCAGCTGTGAATATACTCAATTGCTGAACTTCCACAGCTCTTGGGGATGGGGAATTTCAAAGATGCACAGCATTCTAAGTAATTTTTCCTCATGTATGAATCTAAGCCATTTCTGGGATCTCCAGCCAGTGGAAGCCATTTAGCATCTACCCTCTCAATCCCATTTAGAATCTTGTATATTCCAATGAGATTACTTCTCATTCTTCTAAACCCTTGTGAATCAGTCTTACTGTGTCTTACTCAAGCTTTGGACTTGTCTCATCTCAAGAATCAGTCTTGTGAACATAACTGCCTTCCAAGCTAAATACAACCTTCCACAGGGGTGAACATTAAAACTGTATGCAGTTCTTCAGGTGTGGCTTCACTACGCAGTGGGAGCAAGGTTTCCTGCTGTACTCCCACTTCCCTATAATAAATGCAAAAACACAATTCACCTTCTGAGTAACTTGCTGCTAATTAATTTCCTGCTTTTCATGAACCAGCACACTGAGATTCCACTGTGCACTAACATTTGCTAGTTTCTTACCACTTCAAATATATTCTGCTTTTCTATTCTTCCCACCAAGGTGAATAACCTCACTGTTTCCCTCTAACCTTGCTTAACTTACTTTGCAGACCCACAGTCTCACATTGTATGGATATGTTACACTCTGTACTTTCTCTGAGCTGCCAAGATTGTTTCCAGGTCCTTAAAACAGATGATGTTGTGTGCTCATTGACTGCTACATTTCCTATATTGTAATATTGACTGCACTTCAAAACATACTTCAATGTGAAGAACCTTAGGATGTCCTAATGTCATGAAAGGCAGTTGATTAATGCAAGTTTTTGATGATCTCAGCTAGGGCAGCACTCCCACAGTCCCTCACTGGAGTTTCAACATGTGCTGCAGGTTTGGAGTTGGGTGTTGAATCCACAAAGGACTAACACAATGCAAGGGTGCTACTATTGACTTATAGCTACGTGCATGCTGAAGAACAATTATTACATCAGGGGTTAAGCAGTGTCTGTGAAAGGAATGATGCAGGGTATCGACCCGAACTGGTGACAATTCCCTTCCCTCCACAGATGCTGCTTGACCCACTGAGTTCCTCCAGCAGATTGTCTTTTGCTCCAGATTCCATCATCTTCAGTTACTTGTGTCAATAATTCAGACGTATTTAGTTAATTGCAATTAAGTAACATCTTAGAATCATAGAGTCATACAATGTGTGAAAAGGCCCTTTGGCCTTCGACCGCACTTTCATCCTAATCCTACACTAATCCCATTTTATTCTCCCCACGTTCCCATCAACTACCCCCAGATTCTACCGCTCACCTACACACTAGAGGCAATTTACAGTGGCCAGTTAATTTACCAACCCGCGAGTCGTTGGGATGTAGAAGGAATCCCACATACCAACAGGGAGAACATGCAAACTCCACGCAGACAACACCGGAGGTCAGGATTGAACCCGGGTTGCTGGAGTTATGAGGAAGCAGCTCTACTAACTAAGCCATGGTTCTGCCCATTTCTGACATTCAATAGGCCTCAGAAGGCCTGGCCTCAAGAGGGATTAAAGGTATTTCTGCCATATGGTTGTTAGGGCAGGAACAGGGTGGACAGAGAATACCTCTATGACTGCCTTAATGTCAGACTGGCTGGCACTTAGTGGTTGAGCTTGCCAATGTGTCCGAGATATCTAAGTGTAACCATAGCTGGGGGAACCCTCATCAGGAAATACTGGAAATGTTCAGCAGATCAGGCAGCATCTAAGAAAAATGAAATAGGGTTAACATTTCAGACCATCATTTTTATCATCATCAGTCCTGTTGAAAGGTCGTTGATTTGAGACTTTAATCCTGTTTCTCTCTCCACAGATGTTGCCAAAAATGCTGAGTATTCCTGGCATTTTCAGTTTTTATTTCAGATTTTCAGGATCTGCAGGATTTCAACTTTGGGTAGAAATTAATTGTTGTTTGCCTTAGCTAAATGTTCAATATCGTGCTTTATGTGAATGTTCTCTACTGACAAAATCTGTTCCACTGATTTCAATTTCAGAAGCAGAGTACAATGCACATTTGATATTCAGTTCAGGCAGTCGGAGGTGAATTTCAATTGTAATGCTTTCAGGAAAGGTTTGGCCAAAACTGGAAATAAATGCTTGTGATGCCTATTAGAATAAAATAGCTTGCGGGGCTCAGTGACCCAGCAATGAGAGAAAACCAAAATATTATCAGCTGAAATACAGTTGTAAACTGAAATCATCATGTAAGTGGTTCTTCAGGGGTTTTCAACTCAAACACATCCAACAAAATGAGACATAAAAGGGTAATGCTGTATTGTATATGTAAGTGTCAATGAGTTACTTTAAGATTATTTTACCAAGACAAATAATCATTAATTATAACTATAATCAAGAAATTCCTATTCATACATTACAGAGTATGGTTTCCAAACATCTGAGCACTTTTATTTACATTTTGCACTGTTATCCTGAACGCATGGAGTTTTTAGAAAGCCCAAACTTTGAAGGAATCCAGCTGAAGCAAGTTAGCCAAACCCTTTGAATTTTGCACTTAATAAAAAAATATCTTCTCTCTTAGCCAGAACCACGATATTGAGGATACTTGCAAAGAGCTTGCAGCCCAGTAATTAGGTTCTAGCTTTTCCTTCATCATAGTGCTGCTTCCTGTTAGTTATATTGCAGCAGTCAGCATGAACTGAAAGCAGTGTGAAAGCCAGAAAGCATTTTTGCATTAAACTTCAGTGGTTCTGGGGTGGGTAGGGGGTTCATTTGTCAATTCATATAGAACTAAAGAACAATGTACAGCACAAAAATGGGCCCTTTCTTCCCATCTATGGCAACCATGATGCCTATCTATGCTTATCCCATTTGCCTACATTAAGCACATATCCATTTTTGCCTTTCCTATCCATGTACCTGTCTAGATGGCTTTCGGACATTGAAATTGTATTTGCCTTTGTCACATCCTCTGGCAACTCGTTCCTGATAACCAGCATCCTCTGTGTGAAGAACTTACCCCTCAGGTTATTTTTGAAGTTTTCAAGGTGTGCTAGCACACAGAATTATCCCTCCGGTAATTAGTAAGTAAGGGAATTGACGAAAAATATGTCCAAATTAAACAAATAATGCAGAGCTGTCTACTGGATTGGTGATTTTCTTTAAAAGCATATGTTATAGAATGGAACACTATGTGGGGCTATAGGTGCCTGGAGATCAAGGAGAGCTGAGGCAAAGTGTAGAACTAACTCCTCTACTCTAGTTCAACAATTAGCCAAGACCTTCTTCATTTCCAGTCATGATGTTTAGCGACATCAACACTGTGCAACAGCAAGCTTGATCAGCTGTGTACACTCCTGGCTGTGAGACAGTAAGGAAGTCCCATTTCAGCTGCTGAGTGTATAGTCCATGCAGTAGTGAAGGGGATCTGCATAGTTAGAGGAGCCGCCCTTCAGGTGAACCATGAGATGGAGGGGCTTCTTGCCAGTTCAGGTAGATGTTTTTCTATTAAGCAGTGGAACTTAAAAAATCATTTTAATCTCATTGTTGATCGTAGGTCTTCCTAAGCAGGAAGAATGACACTATTATTATCTTTTTCACCAGAGTGTTTGAGACATTTCTGAACAGATGCATTAATCTTCTGACAGATATTTCCTTGCTGTCCTGCGTAACATGCAATGAAAGTGCTAGATTGTCAGTCTTCTTCCTTCCTTCTTTCTTATCAGATGCTCTACAAAAGACAACTCCTTCTCTCATGAAGATTTCTTCTGTGCAGTATCTCCAGAAAAACATGAACATTTTCATTCTTAATCAGAGCAGTGAACAGAGATCCTTGCAAACACAGTTAAGATGTTGTGAAGCTTGCTGTGCAGAAGAATTCGGTTCCGGCATTTCTTAAGCTAGGCCTCGCAAAATGGTCCTGCACTCGTGCAACCTTCCTAGTTTCTCATACAACACTGTGAGGTTACTAATTTAATGCCAATTTATACCATGTTACATGTATAGGTGCAACCACTTGAAAGTTAGCAGATTCATTTTTTGTCCCCCGCTGTAAGGTTTAATTTCACACCTAGATTTTTTTTAGTGTGAGAGGAACTTTACTAGCTGTGCCATCGAACTTCCTGTCTAGTTTGCCTATTCTAGAGATTAATGGGGGAAATCTACTGGAAAATACCCAATGTGTCAATGAGATATATCATTGTGTTATCTAGAATGTTTGAGTGGATAACTACCAGTGAAAATGCAGGCCATTATTTCTGTAGAAAAGATGGAGATGAAAAATTATAAGAACATTTTTGACTTATATTATCAAAGATGCAACGATTACAGCTAACACCCGTAAAATCTGTGCTCAAATTGAACTCAGATTTACTTGCTAGAAACCTTTGTTGGGACGGTTGGAACAGACAAAAAGCAACTTTACTTATGTACGACTTGGGCTGTAGCTGATCAGAAAGTGTTGGGACACTGCGCAGGTAGCTTTACATTCTGTATAACTTTATCTGATCCTTGAATCATTATTGCAAACATATTGAGGCAGAATTTTGACCACATTTGCTTGCAGTATCAGCTGTGTGTTTATCCTACTCTGCTCGAGAAATTCAGGTACTGGCCATTGATTTCAATAGAAATGAATTTCTGAAGTGGATTACAACATTCATCGGCTCTCTGATACTCTGACACTTCGAACCACTGAGGAGGAACTTTTACATTGTTCTTAGTTACTTTGATGATGCCAGTTTTAATGAGTTATTTGCTCGCTGGCCTAGAGGTTGGACTAAAGGCATTCTTAGCGCTAATGCAACATCAAAAGTCACAAAAGAAATTGCAAACTTGGGACATCCTTGCTTTAAGAAATCGTTATTGTGGTTTTCTTCTCTTTCAGCGTGTTAACACCCGGTTTACATGGTTCACAGATGCAGCTGCTCATTAGGCAGGCAGCTGCCACGTCATTTGTGCGCTGCCCATGAACTGGCATGGAGACGAGGGAGAACGAGGAGGCGGTGGGGGTGCAATCACAAGAAGTGGGGCATGGAAGGAGAAAGGGGGCACCAGAGCCATTTAAGTGACTTAAGGTGCGCAGGAAACTTATTGGAAAGCATCCAATGTGGAGACAGGGGGTCAAGCAAGGCAGTCTCATCACACCAATACTAAGAAGTCTTCCTTACTGTAATACAGCCCCTCATCTCTACCAAGCATCCCATTGGATTGGAGTTAATGTACAGAATGAAAATACTAGTTCATAGAAGCCTCAATCTTTGTGCTGGCTACCTGCAAGAATTGATTTTCCCAATGAAAGTTTCATGGGCAGATATTTTGTACATATTGCAGGGGCAGGCCCTTCCTCCTCGTTTGATTGTGAGTTAATTAAGAAGGTCATGACCTTCCGATTTGGGTAACTTTTGTGCTGCATCTTGGTCTCCAAAGACTGTTTTGCTCAGTTAGCCAAAGGCTATGCTGGCACACTCTCAGAGGCGAGAACTTTGTGCTGGGTGTTGGCCTTCAGGAGCTGGCTTCTGAGCTGTGGAAAGTAATCCACATTCTCCTGAGTCTTCTCATACATCTTGATTGTTGGGATGTAGTGTTATGCAGCTGGGGGAGGGGGGGAGGGGTGGTGGGGTTGGTAGAAGATCTTTGTTTCTTGGATATTTAATGTAAGGACCGTCCTCTCTTGTAGTTCATTGAAGGAGTCAACAATGATTTGGAGTTTGGCCTACAAAGATCTACATTTACATTCTGTAAGTCATTGACTGAGGTTGGAGTAATCTTGTTCCTAGAGTGGAGAAAACAATGGTTGAACAGTTTCCCATCTAATCTTCCCATCTAACCAATTCTAATCCTATGGGCTGCTTGTTGAGATGTGGTGCAGTATTGCAGTGAGGAATACTGTTGGTGTCGTGACCTTCATTCTTCACAGTTGCTTGAACCCCATTCTGCACCGGGATTGGATCTGTGGTAAACCTGTTGGTTAGGATCGTGACTTCCACGTTATCATATAGCAGATGTAGAATGACACTGAATTTTTAATAAAACCCACATTTTAGAAGGATTGTGAGTAATGTCACAGGAGGTCACCTACGGTGGTTGGTTGTGCAGGGTCCTTGCGATGACTTTACCTTTGGCAGGTAAGAGAGAGCTGTCTCCTTTCTTGAAGATCTGTGGGATTCTCAGGCATGTAAATAAAAGTTTAAAAAGTGCAGATACTGGCAATCTGAGATAAAAACCAAAAATGCTGGAAGCTCTCAGCAGGTCTGGCAGCAGCTGCGGACAGAGAAACAGTTAACTTTTCTGATCCTAAACCCCTTATCAGATGTTCTGACGAAGGGTCAAGGACTTATTTATCCAACCTAGGACTTCCAGAATTTTATATGTTTCCATTAAATCTCCCTCTATCAACTTCCTTCTTATGAAAGCAACCCTACTTCAGACAATCTTTCCTTATAACTTCTCCAGCCCTGGTATCATCCTTGTGAAGGTCCTCTGTATCTTCTTGGAGGCAATTTCCATGATGTTCTGACCACAACTGCATGCAGTATTCCAGCTGAGACCTGATCGTATATTACTCTTGAATTCTTTTCAATCAGTGAAGGAAAGTTCTCCATGAATGTACTCTTAACTACTAAGGATTTATGGAAATGTACTTCCTGTTCATCTTTTGTTCTCAAAACCCTATTATTTATTGTGTACACCCTTGGCTTGTTTTACATCCCCAAATAGATCAGCTCACAAGAATCAAAATTGCTGCTAACTGGTCACTTAGCCTGTCTCGGAACATGGGAGTAATTTTTGTTTCAAATGGTAAGTGTTGCACTCGCCAACATATCACAGTTTAAGATAACTCACAAAAACAGGTAGAAAATAACCCATGTGTTATAAATATAAATCATTGTAGCATGTATTTGGCTTTATAAATATCTGCAAGCACAAGACTGACCACAAACCTCTGTTGAGCTAGCAGGTCACCATGACCTCTTACAAACTCACCAGTGCTATTGTTCTGCATTGTGTTGGCGGCACTCGAAGAGTTAGTTCTATTCACAATCTTACATAGAACGAAAAATGATTTATACAAAGAATGTAATAATGGAAATGAATTATAAAGTTATTATCCACTGCCAACATCCTGCAAGAGCCCTACCTGTTTCACAGTGCTAGATATGCCCAGGTTAAGCATGGCTTATTTTCACGACTTGTTTCTGTGTAATGGCTGTGGTTTCAAAAGACTGTAGTCAGCAATTTTGTTTTGCAAATTGCAATTGTGTTTGATTTTTGAAAGAAATAACCTGACAGGTATCCAGTTATACTTCAAGCCACTCCCTCCTTTGAAGGACCCCCATACGTAAAAATTTATCTGCTCTTAGCTCCCCTCCTATCCTTGTGTAAGATGATGAGGAGAGCAGGGACTGAGAGATTGGAAGATATTCATTTGCAGATTAGCTGAGCTCTCATCTACACTAGGACAGGGAAGATTAGGAAGGACGGGGTTTAACAACAACAGCTGCTTACTTTTATATAACACCATTATCACAATTACACATTCTAAGGGGGTTTACAGGTTAGATGGTGAGTCATAGATGCAGATATTTGGATTGATGTCCCAAACTTTAGTGAAAGGGTGGGGTTTTTTGAAGAACAACCAACTAGTGGGGAGAGGGAGAGAGGGAGAAGGTGGGGAGGTACACTCTAGCCGTCAGTGGTGGATGGAAAAAACATTCAGAAGTATAAAAGAGGTATGATTCTGTATTGTGTCACGCTGGAGTGCAATCTGTGAGATGTCACATGTGCTGCATTACTTTTTAGTTCGGTGCATTAAAGAACTTGCAGGCTGGACAATTACTAGGTATTCATCTCAGGTTCGTGGGTCTAGAACCTGAAACATTCAACTCCATTTTCGAAATTCAATGGCATCAACCAATATTCGAGGACATAAACCAATACCAATACCAATACCAATCAAGGTCAATAAAACTACATAGAATACTCACCACTACTTGCAGGCACTAAATTTCTAAGCAATGGAATTTATACCATAGCAACAAGCCATTATGTCCAGCTGATCTGTGCCACACTTACTCCACACAGACTTCCTCTCAGTCTTTCTTTCCCTTTCTGCATATCTTCGTTTGTCTCCTTCTTCTGTGTTGATCTGGTTTCCCCTTAAATGCATTCATGCCTTTGCTGCCAGTGTAACGAGTTCTCAGTACTCTTTGGATAAAGAGATTGCTCTGAATTGTGTCATGGCATCATTGATGACTACCTTCTTAATTTTGGACTTAGTCACATCTTGATTTAAACTGCGGCTTGTGGGTTTGAGCTAGTGCTGACAGAGTGTTGCTTTGGCAGAAGTGCCATGCTACAGATGAGATGGTAAACCAAGCCTGATGTTTCAGCCTGATGTTTTAAGATCCCATTACGGATTTCAAAGATTTGGTGTCGGAACCAATTTTTCTTCTTTGACAATCATCACCAAAGAAGGTAACTGTATTTGCCAGCAGGTACACAACTTTGGTTTGTATCCAAAACCACTTCTGGAACCCTGCCCTTCTAGGAGAATGCAGCCAAGCTTTTGGATTGTTGTATTTCAGTTAATGGGGTAATGCATCAAAATGTGACCACTTCACGTTCGGTGGGAGGTTTGAATGTCAGCTCAGGTTCAAAATTATTTGTTTCTTCTTCTAAGGCAGCCCCTCAAGGTTGAGAATGGCTTGCTTCCATTCCACTTCTGTAGGTTCTAACATAGCTGAGGAGTGCGATGTGTGATCCATTGACTCTCATACAAGTGGGCACATTGATGGGAGAGGAGGTTCGATCTCTCTGCTGTTTGTGCATGACTGTTTGCTTCTATCACAGAGGCTCGAGATGCTCAGTGCCCTCCCAGATGATCCTCTACCCTTTTGAGAATTGGTAATTGGTTTATTATTGTCATATGTACTGAGATACAGTGAAAAGCTTTTGTTTAGTGTAGCGGTTAGTGTAACACTATTACAGCGCCAGTGACCCGGGTTCAATTCCCGCCTCTGTCTGTAAGAAGTTTGTACGTTCTCCCCGTGGCTGTGTGGGTTTCCTCTGGGTGCTCCGGTTTCCTCCCACATTCCAAAGACTTATAGGTTAGGAAGTTGTGGGCATGCTATGTTGGCACAGGAAGCGTGGCGACACTTGTGGGTTGCCCCCCAGAGCACTCTATTGCAAAAGATGCATTTCACTGTGTGTTTTGATGTACATGTGACTAATAAAGATATCTTTAAAAAAATCTTATTTATTAGTCACGTGTACATCGAAATACATAGTGAAATACGTCTTTTTGCGTTACTGAGAATGTGCTGGGGGCAGCCCACGTGTCGCCATGCTTCCAGCGCCAACATAGCATGCCCACAGCTCCTAACCTGTACGTCTTTAGAATGTGGGAGGAAACCGGAGCACCCGGAGGATACCCATGCAGATAGACAGGGAGAACGTACAAACTGCTTACAGACAGTGGAGGGAATTGAACCGGGTTCATTGCATTGTAATAGCGTTATGCTAACCGTTACTACTACTACATGCATGCCTTCCATACAGATCATTTGTACATCAAGGTAATACAAATGGAAAAAGCAGTAACAGAATGCAGAATATAGTGTTACAGTTACAGTTACAGAGAAAGTGCAGTGCAGGTAGACAATAAGGTGCAAGGGCCATGATGAGGTAGATTGTGAGATCAAGAGTTCATCTTTATCATACAACAGCTCCATTCAATAGTCTTTTAACGGTGGGCTAGAAGCTGTCCTTCAGCCTGGTGGTACGTGCTTTCAAGCTTTTGTATCTTCTGCCCGATGGGAGGAGGGAGAAGAGAGAATGTCCGGGGTGGGTGGGGTCTTTCATTATGTTGGCTGCTTTCCTGAGGCAGCGAGAAGTGTAGGTAGAGTCCATGGAGGGGAGGCTGGTTGGTCATGGACCAAGGATCCCACAAGTTGATGATGTTACAATTTTCCTGGAACATCTGGCGGTCAAGTTTCGCCGGTACCACCTGCCGAGGGAGTTCTCTGCCATCATTCTGATGGTGGTGTACACTCCACCCCTGGCAGACATCAAGCTGGCACTGGAGGAGCACCATGATCAACAGTCTCGAGACAGCGCACCCTGATGCCTTCACGATCATCATGGGAGACTTCAACCAGGCCAGCTTGAAGAAGTCCCTGATTAACTACCACCGACATGTCACCTGCGGAACCAGAGGAGCCAACACACTCATCACTGCTACACCTCCATCAAGAACACTTACTGTGCCATCCCATGCCTGCACTTGGGCAAGTCCAATCACCTGGCTGTACTTCTACTCCCGACATGTAGGCAGATACTGAGAACCGCAGCACCAGTGGTGAGGACTGCGAAGGTACGGTCAAAGGATGTAGAGGAGTGTTTACAGAACTGCTTTGAATTGGTGGACCGGACCATATTCAGGGATTCATCTTTGCACCCGAATGAATAAGCCACAGCTGTCTCCGACTTCATCAAGACCCTCGTGGACAAGTGGGTGCCTTCAAGAACATACCGAGTCTTCCCAAACCAGAAGCCTTGGATGAACCAAGAAATTCATAGTCTGCTGAGGGCTAGATCTGTGGCATTCAAGACCAGTGATCCAGAATCCTACAAGAAGTCCAGGCACAACCTACGCAAGGCCATCATGAGAGCAAAAAGGCAATTTTGTGTGAAATTAGTAACACAATCAGATGCACGACAGCAGTGGCAGGGTTTTTGTGCCACTACTTCCTATTAGGCAAAGCCTAACACCATAAATGGCAGTGACGCTTCATTCCCTGATGAGCTCAATGCCTTTTGTGCACGCTTTGCAAGGGAGAATAACACTACACTTATGTGAATCCACACAGCATTTGACGAGCTTGTAATCTCTGTCTCAGAGGCCGATGTCAAAGCATCCTTCAAGAGGGTGAACCCTCGCAAGGCGTCAGGCCCTGACGGTGTACCTGGCTGGGTACTGAAAACCTGTGCCAGCCAACTGGCTGGAGTGTTCACGGACATCTTCAACCTCCCACTGCTACAGTCTGAGGTTCCCACCTGTTTTGAAAGGGCATCAATCATACTGGTACCTAACAAGAGCAGGGTGAGCTGCCTCAATGACTATCACCTAGTAGCACTCACATCTACTGTAATGAAGTGCTTTGAGTGGTTGATTATGGCTAGAATTAACTCCCGCCTGAGTAAGGACCTGAACCCACTGCAGTTTGCCTACCTCCACAACAGGTCTACAGCAGACACAATCTCATTGGCTCTCTACTCTGCTTTGGAGCACCTAGACAACAGCAAAATATATGTCAGGCTGCTGTTTATCGATTACAGCTCAGTGTTCAACACCATCGTCCCCTCAGTACTAATCACCAAGCTTCAAACCTGGGCCTTTGTACCTGCCTCTGCAACTGGATCCTCGACTTCCTTATTGGGAGACCACAGTCAGTGCAGATTGGTAATAACATCTCCTCCTCGCTGACAATCAACACAGGCACACCTCAAGAACGCATGCTTAGTCCACTGCTCTACTCTCTCTACACTTATGACTGTGTGGCTAAACACAGCGCAAGTGCCATTTATAAATTTGCCGATGACACCACGGTTGTTGGTAGAATCTCAGATGCCAATGAGGAGGCGTACAAGAGTGAGATAGATCAGTTGGTTGAGTGGTGTCGCAATAACAACCTCGCACTCAATGTCAGCAAGACCAAGGAATTGA
Source organism: Pristis pectinata (assembly GCF_009764475.1). Classification (NCBI taxonomy): domain Eukaryota; kingdom Metazoa; phylum Chordata; class Chondrichthyes; order Rhinopristiformes; family Pristidae; genus Pristis; species Pristis pectinata. The sequence goes on from NC_067429.1 coordinate 8,229,979, forward strand.
TTGTAGACTTCAGAAAGGAAAGACGGGAGAACACACAGCAGTCTTCATTTGAGCAGCCAGCAGTGAAAAGGATGAGCAGCTTCAAGTTCCTGGGCATCAGCATCTCAGAGGATCTATCCTGGGCCCAACACATTGATGCAATCACAAAGAAGGCATGCCAGTGATTCTACTTTATTAAGAGTTTGAGAAGATTCAGTGTGTCAGCAAAGACTCTCATGAAACCCATGAACACTACCTCATTATTTTCTTTTTTTTGCACTATTTATTTATTCTTGTAATTTATAGATTTTATATCTTTGCACTGTACTGTTGCTGCAAAACAACAAATTTCACATCATATTCTCAGTGATAATAAATCTGATTCTGATTCTGATCGGAGCTGGTTGCGCACAATCAGAGCGTCGATATTGGGCATGGTGGGAAACCACACTGGTGTTGGTTCACCTGTCCTGCCAATGGATTTGGAGGATTTAGAACACTGTATTGGTGGTATTGCTCCAGAGTTTTGAGGAGCCTGCAGTAAGCTATCCTCGCCTCGGAGGTCTGTGATCACTGCTCTCTGAGAGACCATGAGTTTCGGTGCTGGGTTTGAGACTTTGATCTTTGAACACTCTACCCACAGGCAGGGAAAGGTTGTGTTGCTAAACTGGAGGTAATGGCACAACAAGAGATCTCCAGCAGGCACAGAAAATCCTTCAAGTATGTTCTCAGTGTCTCAGAATCAGAATCGGTTAATAATCGTTCGTGAAATTTGTTGTTTTGTGGCAGCAGTACAGTGCAAAGATATAAAATTACCATAAATTACAGAAATAGGGCAAAAAAAAGGAATAATGAGGTACTGTTCATGGGTTTAATGCACTGTTGAGAAATCTGATGGCTGAGGGGAAGAAGCTGTTCATGAATCATTGAGTGTGGGTCTTCAGGCTCCTGTACCTCATCCCCGATGGTGGTAACGTGAAGAGGGCATGTCCTGGACGGTGGAGGTCCTTAGCGATGGATGCCACCTTCTTGACGCTCTACCACTTGAAGATGTCCTTGATGGTGGGGAGGGTTGTGCCCGTGATGGAGCTGGCTGAGTCAGTAACTGTCTGTAGCCTCTTGCGATCTTGTGCATTGGAGGCTCCATACCAGGCAATGATGCAACCAGTCAGGATGCTCTCCACCGTATGCATATAGAAATTTGTAAGAGCCTTTAGTGACATACCAAATGTCCTCAAACTCCTAATGCAGTGCAGACCATCCAATGGGTGGTCTGCACTGTCTGCTTGCCTGACACCAGACCAAATTAATAAATGGACAACTGAGAACTTGGTATCAACTGTACACTTACTGTAATTCTAAACTTCTTTGTTTTCCTCAAGAAGTCAAACTAACAAGGACTCTTCCCTTCAACAAAAGATCCTTAAAACATAATCAACTTCTCTTCATATGGTGCCATATTACAATACAATAAAAAGTTGTATTTATATAGAACTTTTAATATCCAATTTTTTTCACAAGAACATTGATCAAAGAAAATTTGAGACAACCCACTTTAGATATTAGGGCAAGTGAGCAATAACTAGGTCAAAAGAGCATATATTAAAATGACTTAAAAGAGGAGACAAAAATGAAGGGAAAAGCATCATAGAATTGTACAGCACAGAAACAGGTTCTCTCGGCCCACCTTGTTGGTGCCGACCCTGATGTCTGAATACATTAATCCCATTTGCCTGCATTAGGTCTGTATCCCTCTATGCCCAAATGCCTTGTAAATGTCATAATTGCATCTGCATCCACTAGCTCTAATGGTGGCTTGTTCCACATATTCACAAACCTCTGTGTGAAAAACCTAACCCCTCAGAATTTCTCCCCTCTCACCTTTAACCTGTACCCTCAAGTTCTGGACACTCCTTTCCTGGGAAAAAGATTCTGACTATCTGTACTATCTATGCCTCTCATAATTTTATAACCATCCATCATTAGGGACCCTCACCACCCAGGACATGCCCTCTTCACACTACTACCATTGGGGAGGAGCTGCAGGAGCCTGAAGACCCACACTCAGTATTTCAGGAACAGCTTCTTCCCCTCTGCCATCAGATTTCTGAACGGTCCATGAACCCTTGAACACTACCTTGTTATTCCTCTTTTGAACTATTTATTTATATTTGTAACTTATAGTCATTCTTATGTCTTGCGCTGTATTGCTGCCGCAAAGCGACAGATTTCATGACATATGTTAGTGATAATAAACCTGATTCTGATTCTGAAACCTCTATATGGTCACCTCTCGGCCTCCTACATTCTAGTGAGAACAAGCCCAGCCTATTCAATCTCTAGACGTCTACAAGGGGGAGTGTCAGAACTTCTAGGCAGCTGACGGTCAATCTGTCAGTGGTGGACTGATGGGAATCAGAGCAGGATTGGGGGAGTATAGAGAAGGTTGTGCTATTGGAGGAAGGGAGGAGACTGCGAAGAGATTTCAAAAACAGGATGAAAATTCTAGCTGGGTCTGGTAATACTATTTCTAAACACCTAAAGATTTGGAGCAAACTTATTGAAATATATAGGTCACTATCTTCTGAAGATAAATGAAAACAAGGTGACAGTAATAAATGCATTTCTTGCAACTGCACGAACTATTGTTAATTGCCTTGAATATTTATCCATATAAATACATCTACAATTAAGAGTTCAAATCCTGCTGTGTGTTCATGCCTAAACAAGTGTCAGTCTATCCAATTAAATAGAATGGCATTTAAATCGAAGTTTTTCAAACATCTTGTTCTTTGAGCAACATTTCTGATTGTTGGAAATGACCACTTTGCAGCACAGGTACAATGTCTAATACCAATTGCCACACTGTGGCAGCGAGGGAGGGAGCATCAAATAATCTACTCTCTGCAAAAAGTACTTAGCTTTCCTTACAGTGATCATTCATCTTAAACTGGCTGAAGAGATGTTAAACCGATACTTCTCTCTCAGGTGGATGTGAAAGATCCCATGAACTATTGGAAGAAGAGCGAGGGGATTTACCCCAATTTTCTGGCATTTAATTATCTCTCGATCAACATTTCCTGGCCATTATTTAGCCGCTGTTCGAGGGAGATTACTGCATGCAAACTAGTTCCTGTGTTTCTCACATTACAGTGCTGATAACAATTCAGAAATTGTTCATTGTCTGTAAGCTGATTTGAGAACACGAGAACATAAAAAAATTAGAAGCAGACATAGGCCATTTCACCCCTCATGCCTGATCCTTTACCTCAGCACCACTTTCCTCCAATAATCCCATATCTCGTGACTCCCTAAGTATCAAAAAATCCATCAATTTTTGTCTTTGGTGTTACAACATAGAAGGAGGCTCTTCATCCCATCGAGACTATGCCATCTCTTTGCGCAATCTCATCAATCCCATTCCCCCACTTACTTCCCAGTAACTTATTCTCTGTCATGTATCTATCACTTCCCTCAATTCTCCTGTCACCCACTTACATGAGGGGCTATTTACAGCAGCCAAGGAGACTTTTTGGGATGTGGGAAGAAACTGGAGCCCCTGGGTCAACACATGTGGTCACAAGGAGAATGTGCAAACTCCATATAGATAGCACCGGCAGTCAGGACTGAACCATTTTTTTAACAAAAATAAACTTTATTCATGATAAAAGACAAACTATATACAATAATAAAACACTACAAGCCTTTACATTCTTGTACAGATAAATCATTAGTGTTACCTTTTTATATATAAAAAAACACAGCACCGATGCCACACGTGTGGCTCCCTGGGAGCTACCCAGTCCTGTATTTACAATATTTAAGGGGCTTCCTCGCCTGACCCTGCCCCTCCCTCTCCAGTGGCAGAAGAACCCTAAACTGTAGTCCTTCCCCACCGAGCCCTTGCGTTGGCTGCATCCAGCTTCAGTGCGTCCCTCAGCACGTACTCCTGTAGCCTGGAATGTACCAGTCGGCAGCATTCCCCTACGGACATCTCGCAGTGCTGGGAGACCAACAAGTTTCGGGCAGACCAAAGGGTGTCTTTCACCGAGTTGATGACCTTCCAGCAGCAGTTGACGTCCGTCTCTGTGTGTGTCCCCAGGAACAGCCCGTAGATCAGAGAATCCTCTGTTACGCAGCTGCTGGGGATGAAATGTGACAAAGACCCTTGCATCTTTCGCCATACCCTCTTCGAAAACCCACACTCCACAAAGAGGTGGGCGACTGTCTCGTCCCCAGCGCAGTCCTCCTGGGGGCAGCATACGCTGGGAGTGATGTTCCGACCATGCAGGAAGGATCTGACTGGGAGGGCCCCTCTCACCGCCAGCCAAGCGAGGTCTTGGTGCTTGTTGGTGAGTTCTGGCGATGAGGCATTCTGCCAGATGGTCTGGACAGTCTGCTCAGGGAACCACCCCACAGTATCCATTGAGTCCTTCTCCTGCAGTGTCTGCAGGATGTTCCATGCTGACCACTGCCTGATGGACTTGTGGTCAAAGGTGTTGGTCTGGAAGAACTTTTCCTTGAAGGACAGGTAGCGCGGCAGCGTCCAGCTGACTGGGGCATTACGCGGCAATGGGGTCAGGCCCATCCTTTGCAACACCAGGGACAGTTAGAACCTCGGCACGTAGTGACACTTGGTGCCCACGTACTTTGGTTCCACACACAGCCTGATGCAGCCACAGACGAAGGTGGTCATCAGGATGAGGGCGACATTGGGGACGCTTTTTCCCCCATTGTCCAGGGACTTGTGCAAGGCGACCTGTCAGACCCGCTCCATCTTGGATCCCCAGATGAACCAGAAGATGGCACGGGTGATTTTTGAGCCAGAGGAGCGAGGAACAGGCCACACCTGAACCTGGGGCATTGGAGGTGCGAGTCAGCAGCTCTTCTAGCTTGTAACTGGGCAGCACAGTGGCACAGCTAGCTGAGCTGCCACTTCACAGCGCCAGAGACCTGGGTTCAATCCTGACCTCGGGTGCTATCTGTGTGGAGTTTGCACTTTTTTCTTGTGACCGTACGGGCTTCTTCCAGATGCCATGGTTTTCTCCCCCATCCCAAAGGTGCATAGGTTAGAAGATTAAGTGGCCACTATAAATTGACCCTGGTGTGTAGGTGTGTGGTAGAACCTGCAGGGAGTCGATGGGAATGTGGACTGAATGAACATTGGGATTACTGTAGGATAAGTGTAAATGCATGGTTGATGATTGGCACAGACTTGGTGGGCTGAAGGGCCTGTTTCCATGCTGTATCTCTAAGACTCTATGATACTGTGCCACTCTAAGTGATCGAGTCTTCACGTCCCTCTTGGGTAGAGAATTCCAAGAATTCACTGCCCTCTGGGTGAACAAATCTCTTCTGTTCTCAGTCCCAAACGGCTGACCCATCGGTTTTGAGACAGTAACTCCTGTTTCTAGACACCCTAGTTGGGAGGAACATAATCCCTGTCAAGCCCCATAAGAATTTCGCCACTTTCAATGAGATCACCACTCATAATTCTCAACTCAGGAGGCTTTATTTAGAAATGCAAATTAACCAAATTTCTGAGAATCTAGTTGCTTCAGAAATCAACATGGATGCGGATGTCTATTCATCTAGAAGATAGCCCTGTTTGTGTAATCTCACTACATGTGACAGTCCCCCTTCAAGGGGATCAACCTCGTGAACCTTTTGGTTGTGAGGTTTTGAAATTCAGGGTATGAATGCAAATATGAAATCACTGCCCAGAAATTCAAAATAAAGCTAATTTTTGAGAGCCTATTGTAGTGTTGGCCCACACTTGCATTGTCCTTTGTGGGTTATTCTGAGTTCTCCATTCTAGTAAAGAGAAACACAAATACCCTGAACAAGAAAGTGGACAGAGATAGTGTTCACAGATAAAGGCTTTGCAAAAGCAAGCCCACAACCACTTGAGCAACCATGGGAAGTCAGTAGTTCCATCATTAAAATGTTTACGTATTCTTGTTGAGCAGGAAAGATAAAAATAAAAACTTGAATTCATACCCTGAGTTTCGAAGCCTCGGAACCCAAGGTTCCCCATCGATGATGATATCTGTTCACCCAGCTTTGAATGGATAGATGGGATGACACTATAGAGTTGTTGTGAAAACCTGCCAGATTCACTATGTTATTTAGGGGAGGGAATTTGTGTTTCTTACCCTGTCTGGTTTATCTGTGATCTCTGACCCTAGTTTGGCCAATTAGGGATGGACAACAAATGTCAGAACTGCCACTGAAGTCCACTTCTGTGGACCCATAAAAGAAAATCTTCCAGCCAGATTAACACTGAACTGAAAGTGGGACTTTTTTCCTCATGTAGGAAATTTTGGAGGACAACAATTGATAGAAAGAGGTGCAGAATCAGGAGGATGCTCTGGTTATTCTTAGTTCTGTGTTATTTTCTGTCCATTTATTTAGATTCCCCATCACCACAGTCGAGATCAGAATCATCTCTTAAACAAAATATTCAATTCACTTTTAATTTGATAGACAGATTAACAAAATGGTTTTCTGTCCATATGAACTCATAGAGTCATACAGCACAGAAACAGGCCTTCAGCCCACTGAGTCCCTGCTGACCATCGAAAACCCATTTACATTAATCTGACATTAATCCAATTTTTTTATTCTCCCAATATTCCCAACAACTCCACCCAGATTCTACTACTCACCTACACAGAAGAAGCAATTTACAATCTTTGTGATGGGGAGGAATCTGGAGCACCCATTGGGTCACAGGGAGAAAATGCAAACTCCACACAGACAGCACCTGAGATCAGGATTGAACCTGGGTCACTGGCAATGCAAGGTAGTAGTGTGACTAGCTGTTCCACAGTGCCACCCACCTCTGGTCAACTTTCCAGAAAAATTATGGAAATCGTGTTCCATGCTGGAGAAAGTGATGTCCATACCCGTACGAAATGCTGCAATGTCAGAAGTACAGCAGCCACATCGCACACAGCAAGCTCCCATAAGCAGCAATGTGATAAATGACTAGATAATCTGATCAGGAGTCTTCAGTGGTCGAGGTCACAGGTTTGGGAGATGATGTCAGAGCAGCTGTGTTACTTTTATCACTAAGCGATTAACTCCTGGATGTGCTGAAAGGAGTCAGAGCTTTCCTGCACCATTTGTAACATTTAACGTTCATGGTTGCAAATGTAATTAAACAGGGCTGGATTAATCCAAGGGGAAAGAAATCTGAATGTTAAAGTAATCATACAGGCTGTCTTGGGAACCATGCAGGCTGAACTTAACATCAAAGCACCCAATATCTTAAGGTCAGACATCTATAGTCCATCCCCAGGTAATGAACAGGTTCTGTTTTTACAGATATCCATCAGTCAATTTTGTCTATAGTTTGAAAAATATACAAAAATCACTTGATATTGTAACCACACCTCCACAATATTGTAATGAATGGCGTCAAAGTCACATAAGACTGATAAGAAAGAACAATTAGTCAAAGTGGAGAGGGAGAGGAAACTAGCACTGCCATTCGTTGAACTGAATGTATGTATGTACATCGGACTTTTGAATGTATTAATATCACAGGAGTTCGCTTATATGTAGGGGTGTATGTAAGTCGGCAAAATTCATTACCCAGGGATGGCCTGTATTGCATTCAAAGGCTGCAGCTGAAAACTAAATTTCATAAACTATGTTCTGGAATGATTTGCATTTCACAAGACACGCCTAACAAAAATATATGATGAGGCAGGGCCCTGCCAAATATTTTTCATGATAGGTGTCAACATTTTCAACCAATGTCAGAGTGAAAGGTGCAGAATCCACTGCATCAGGAGTGAAAATTAGCATTGAAATGAAGCATTTTCTGCTTAGCACTGCGAATGAAGTTGTGTAATGCAGATGTGGAATAGGGTATGATGTTTGATGTTGAATGGAGAGGGCAAATCACTCCTCACTCCTCTTTGAATTTAAATTGTCAGGCTCTGATTCCTGCATTTACACCAAAAGTTTTGTAGTAGGTTTCAGTCCACAAACAGTGGAACAAGTCAAGAATCAAAGTGCAAACGTATTGGAGAATTGAGTGTTACGATAATATTTTGGTGTGTAGGTAAAGAAAATGGCAGGTCAAGCACAAACCTGAGGGCACGTAACAAGCCACACAAGTTGTTCCTGTCTTGCATGAGGACTGTGGAGATGTTTCTCATGGCCAATAGTACTGTTGAGATGGAAGACAGTGCTGAAAATATGCAGACCTTGAATGGTGCAGTGAGGGAACAAAAGGAAGTAAGGTTACCTACAGAATCAACTCCAATGTGTGCCGTACATTTACCAATAACAGTCAATGAGATTGCACAGGCAACTCAGCAAGATGTGTTACTAAAGCAGGTCTACAGGTGCATGGTAAGAGAATGAAGCAGCCTGGACAGGAGTCTACAGGAAACTTTGCAGTCTTTCTATAATCACAGCTTTTAATTATCCATTGACCAAAGATGTTTAAAGTGGGGACATCAAGTAGTCATTCCAAGTGTTCCTGGGATAGGGATTGTAGACAAGCTTCGTGCTGATATTGTCATTATCAAGACCATCGCCAGGAGTTTAGTGAATTGGCTAAACATTGATAAGGAGTTGTATACAGGGACACAGTTTTCCAGCAATGCAGAGCATTATATGACTGTGGAAAGTTTCATCTCGACCATTCCAAAAAATCCATGTCGAATTTTTTCAAAACTGCAGATCCTGGAAATCTGAAATAAAACCAGAAAATGCTGGAAACACTCAGTTCATCAGACAGTGTCTGTGGAAAGAGAGAGAGAGAGAAAGGGAAAGAGAGAGACAGAGACTGAGTTAACATTTCAGGTCTGAGCCCCTTCATCGAACTGGGAAAGAAAACTGAAGCAAAAGGCAATGTTTCAAAGAAAAGTCATTTTGATAGCGTGAGAAAATTAGTCATCAAACCAGTGGACTTACAGATTGGACCTCGTTGAAACAGTCCAGGTTTGTATTCCAGAAGGGTACTTAATTTGTATTGGAAATATGTAAATGAATAGATCACAGCAAGAGACACAACTGAAGAAATTTATGATAATAAATCTATTCCTGGCAGAAGTACAGAATCAGCTATTCTTCAAGAGCTGCAGAATAATGGTGGGTCAAGTACACAACTGAGGCGGTGAAACCAACTAAGGAAACCAGTCAGCACACTGAATTTTTAATGACTGTGCATCACCATGAAAAGTATTTACACACCTTTTCTTCAAAGAGGGAAAGCAGTGTGGTGTATTTGTATATAGTTGTACAAACAAGATGTGATCAGAGAAAGAAACAATGTAATCTTGTATTCAGTATCAAGTAAGCACCATTTGAAGTGAGTCTCTTGCCTGTTTTAAGAAGACCACTACCATCCCAGTACCGAAAAAAAGCAGGGTAACATGCCTCAATGGCTACCGACCAGTGGCTCTGACATCCACCATCATGAAGTACTTTGAGAGACTAGTCATGGCACGCATCAACTCCAACCTCCCAGACAATCTCGACCCACTGCAATCCTATCTGAATGCATCACGGCTTGGTACGGCAACTGCTCTGCCCAGGACCGCAAGAAACTGCAGAGAGTTGAGGACACAGCCCAGCGCATCACGGACACAAGCCTCCCCTCCTTGGACTCTCTTTACCTCTCGCTGTCTTGTTGAAGCAGCCAAAAAAATCAAAGACCTCACCCACCTGGGTCATTCTCTCTTCTCTCCTCTTCCCTCAGGTAGAAGACACAGGAGCCTGAGGGCACATACCACCAGACTTAAGGACAGCTTCTACCCCACTGTGATAAGACTATTGAACAGTTTCCTTATACGATGAGATGGACTCTGACCTCACAATCTACCTTGTTGTGACCTTGCACCTTATTGCACTGCACTTTCTCTGTAGCTGTGACACTTTACTCTGTACTGTTATTGTTTTTACCTGTAGTACCTCAATGCACTCTTTACTAACTCAATGTAACTGCACTGTGTAATGAATTGACCTGTACGATCAGTATGCAAGACAAGTTTTTCACTGTACCTCAGTATAAGTGACAATAATAAACCAATACCAATACCAATTAGAGTAGAATAAGTACCCTAATTTGAACCTCTGAAATCCAGCTCTGTCCATGGTCCAGTTTAGTGCACATTACAGTTGTTGTACGAGGGAAAGTAGCAGTGAGTAGCAAGACCCCACAAATAACAATGAGATAATTCAAGACTGTGGATTGGGGAATAAATATTGGCCATAACTGCCCTTCTCTTCTTTAATTATTCAATGAGAATATTTGCAGACAATTGAGGAGGTAGATAGGACCTTTGTTTAATGTCCTATCTGAAAGACAACAACTCTGACGATGCAACACTCCCTCAAGATTTCACTGAAGCTTCTGCCTAGTTTATGTGCTTACAGAGTGGGGTTTGAACAATTAATGCCTGACTCTGAGTCCAACACTGAGCCAAGACTGGAAGACAAGCTCAAAATTTTTCTGACTGAATCTAGGTTTCTTCTCTACCTCTTCTCCCACCCCCGGAGAATGTGAACGAAAATGTGAGATTATGCAATATTAATCTAGGCCTGCAAAGTTACTGTTTGCTTTTGACTTGCAGTTCTTAAATCTATGCAGTGTTGACAAGTGGAAGAGACAGGCAAGCTCTGTGGACAGGAGGTAGACAGAGACATGAGTATCAGAAGTGGCTACAGAAATTAGATCCGTATTATTTAGAACTTGGAACAATGAGCGCTGATCTTATTGAAACATATAAGATCCCAAGTGAGCATGACAGGGTAGTTAGAACATAGAACAGTACAGCACAATACAGGTCCTTCAGCCCACAATGTTGTGCCAACCTTTAAACCTCGCCTAAGACTATCTAATCCCTTCCTCCCACATATCCCTCTATAGTAAATTCCTACATATGCTTATCTAGTAATCTCTTGAATTTGTCCAATGTACCTGCCTCCACCACTGTCCCCTGGCAGCGCATTCCATGCCCCGACCACTCTCTGGGTAAAAAACCTTCCTCTGATATCTCCCTTGAACTTCCCACCCGTTACTTTAAAGCCTTGCCCTCTTGTATTGAGCACTGGTGCCCCTGGAAAGAGGCGCTGGCTGTCCACTCTATCCATTCCTCTTAATATTTTGTACACCTCTATCATGTCTCCTCTCATCCTCCTTCTCTCCAAGAAGGAGAAGTCTCTCCTCTAGATGTTGAGATGTTTCCACTGGTGGGAGAATCTCTAACAATGTGACTTTATTACAAGATTAGAAGGGGATCATTTGAAACTGAGGAAACTTTACTTGCAGAGGGTGGTGAATCTCTGGAATTCTCTGTCCAGGAAGTTGTGGAGGCTATATCATTGAGGGTATTGAAGGAGGAAGAAGATACATTTTGAAAGATCAGGGAATTGAAGACTATGGAGAACTAGCATAAAAGAGAAGATGAGGCCTGGGACAGATCAGCCACTATCAGTTCATTCACTCCTGCTCCTTTTTAATGTTCTTGAGCAAGAAACCAGTTGTGGATGGTGATCTTTCCATGTAAGTCAAAATGTCTGTGTTCCTTTCCACTATCCCTGTCCTGAGTCAAGCGTAGCCTCACAATAAAGATGCATTCTGGATGGAGGTATTTATGATGTTCATCAGTAATGAAGTTCTGAGAGTTTTGTGCATTCATATTCATTGTTGAAGAAAAGAAATTGGTAAATTAGTTTACTATTGTCACATGTACCGAGGTACAGTGAAAATCTTTGTTTTGTATGCCATCCATACAGATCATTTCATCACATCAGTACGTAGAGATGGTACGAGGGAAAACAATAGCAGAATGCAGAATAAAGTATTACAGTTACAGAGAAAGTGCAGTGCAGGCAGATAATAAGGTGCAGGTCATGACAATGTAGATTGTGAGGTCAAGAGTCCATCTTATCGTACAAGGGGCCAGAGAAGCTGTCCTTGAGCCTGGTGGTACATGCTTTCAGGGTTTTGTATCTTCTGTGCGATGGGAGGGGGCAGAAGAGAGAATGTCTGGGGTGGGTGGGGTGTTTGATTATGTTGGCTGCTTTACTGAGGCAGCAAGAAGTGTAGACAGAATCCATGGAGGGGAAGCTGTTTTCTGTGATGTGCTGAGCTGTGTCCACAACATTCTGCAGTTTCTTGCGGTCTCTGATAGAGCAGTTGCCATACCAAGCCGAGATGCATCCAGATAGGATGCTTTCTATGGTACATGGATAAAAATTGGTGAGAGTCAACAGAGACGTGCTGAATTTCTTTAGCATCCTGAGGAAGTAGAGGCGCTGGTGAACTCTCTTGGCCAAGGCGTCTACATGGTTGGACCAGAACAGGCTGTTAGAAATACTTGCATTTCTACAGTGTCCTTTGCAACCTCAAGAATGCAGCACTTCTGAAGTTTTCTTACTATTGCAGGAGGTGCAGTGTCTAGCTTATGCACAGTAAGCTCCCATAAACAGCAATTAAATAAATTAAATAAAACAGAAAATGTTGGACGTTTATTGCAGGTTAAGCAGCAAATATGAAAAGAGAAACAAAGCTAATGGAAGTGTCAACTATGTTTCTCCCACCACAGATGCTGCCTGATCTGCCATGTGTTTTCAGTATGTTCTGTTTTATTTCGGATTTCCAACATCTGCTGTGTTTTGCTTTTGAATTTAATGACGTTAGTGGGTACCAGGGAGATAATGCTCTAAGAGAGTGCTGTGGCATTTTTCATATTCACCTGAGAGGATAGATAGAGTCTCGGCTTGACATCTCAAGAGTGTGCAATGGCTGGCACAGGTTTGAAGGGCTGAAGGGCCTGTTTCCATGCTGCATCTCTCCATGACTGAAGAGATGGCATCTCCAACAATGCAGCACTCTTTCAGAACTGTACTGGAGAGTCAGCCTAGTGTTTGGTCCGCGTAGGCACAGATGACAAACCTTTCTGAGAAGGTGCAGAGATTTGTCCAACGTGGGGCTAGGTTTTAGAAACAACTTGTGTAGCTCCACAAGATTCGCTCAAGGGCTTTGCAGCCACAGAACCCTCTGAGAGACATGGTCACTGCTGTTAGGTGAGCAAATTACACACAGCAAGCTCCCACGATTAGATAATTGCCTGATAAATCTGCTTCAGTGAAAAAGGTTGGGTAAACACCGACCCAGACACCTGAGGTAGCCTGTCTGGTCTTCCAGACCCTGGCGGGGGACTCTTACATCCCCCCAAGAGAAGGGACACCGGTGAGCAGTCGAAGGTCAGACCTGATTCCTGTGGCACCCCCGGCCTAACAAGTGGGATATGCCTCCTCTGTAGTTTCTGCCTTTATCTAATCCTGTACCCACGGAACATTGATTGGTGCAACGTCTTGTGTAGCACCTTTGAGATCAATTTCCAAGAACCAGATATACTCCATCCATCTCTCCTTATATCCTCAAACATCTGACAAAGATATTTTCCCTTCAGAAAACCAAATGGCTCTGCCCTTTGATCTTATAATTTTGATCTTGCGTTCTAAAGACTCAGCCAGAGTTGTGAGCTTTGATTTACATCCACTGACTCTTCTAGGAAATCGTGTGCATACAAATGAGCTGCCGGAGGAACTCAACGGGTCAGGCAGCATCTGTGGAGGGATATGGACAGCTGACAATTCAGGTCGAGACCCTTCATCTGGACTGAAAGAGCAGAGGGGAGAATCCCTTCAGTCTTGATGAAGGGTCTCGATTCGAAACATTGACTGTCCGTTTCCCTCCACAGATGCTGCCTGACCTGCTAAAGTTCCTCCAGCAGCTCATTTTTTCCTCCAGATTCTAGCATCTGCTGTCTCTTGTGTCTCCAATCATGTGGTTATTTAGGGTAAAAGTAGGATCGAGCTTGGGAGGTAAACTATGACACTATCTGCAGTCAAGTAGTTGGCTGCTGCACTATCTTGTTTAGATATAACTCCCACTCCTATTTCCAGCAGGATCCATTTCAACAAGGGAACATAGAACCTAGAACATTACAGCACAGGAACAGGACCTTCGGCCCATGATGTTGTGCTGAACTAATTTAGCTAATGACCCCAAATCCTGGGTGAGGGAGGGGGAAGTTGTTTAAAATGATTCATAGGATGTGGTTAGTGCTGTCTAGGCCAGAATATATTGTCCATCCCTAACTGCCCTTGAGTAAGTAGTGGTGAACTACCTGCTTGAACCATTAGGATGTTTTTATATTTCAAAAATAAACTTTATTCATAATAATAAAAAATATACAAAAGAAGAAACAGTGCAAAACTTTTACATTCATGGTCATCACATTCAGTAGTGTTAACTTATTTTTTAAAAAAATACCATAACACCATTGCCACTCATGTGGCTCCCTGGGGTGGTACATCCTTTCAACGTTTGAGGGGCTTCCGCACCCAACTCAGCCCCTCCAATGTGCAGTGGCAGAAGGAGCCCAGACTGTGGTCCTTCCCCATAGTGCCTTTGCCTTGCCTGCACCTAGCTTCAGTGCATCCCTCAGCATGCACTCCTGCAGCCTGGAATGGGCCATTTGGCAGCATTCCCTTACGGACATCTCGCTGTGCTGGAAGACCAACAAGTTTCAGGCAGACCAGAGGGCATCTTTCATCAGGTTGATGACCTTCCAACAGCACTTGATCTCTGTCTCGGTGGTCTCAAACCACCAGGATCCATGTGATGAAGGTACTTCCTCAGTGCTGTTAGGCAGAGTTCCAGGATTTAGGCTCTGCAGCGATAGAGGTATGGTGATACATTTCAGAGTCAGGATGGTGTGGGAGGAGAGCTTTGTGGTGGTTTTCCCTTTGTCCTATATAGTAGAAATGTGGGTTTGGGAGGAGCCGTTGAAGAAACCTTGGTGAGTTTTGTAGATTGTACACACTGTAGTGCACCTGTAGATGAGGGAATGGATGTTTAACGTGGTGCTAGTCAAGTGAACTACCTTGACCTGACTGGTTTCAAGCTTCTAGCTCAGTAATCTTACTCTGAAAATAAATGGTTGTGGGTTGAAATCCCACCACAGGGACATGAACACAAGATTCCAGGCTGATACTGCAGTGCAGGGCTGCGGGAGTGTTGCGCTTCTGGGTGTGCTGCCTTTTTGCTAAACTGACGCCCCATCTGCTCTCTCAAGTGGACATTAACAGATACAGTAACTCCAAAGAAGAGCAGGGAGTTCTCTCTGATGTTCTAGTCAATATTTATCTATCAATCAACTATACTACAGCAGACTACCACATTACCGTCTGTGTGAGATCTCTGCATGCAAATGGTTGTGTACTTTATTGGGTATAAGGATGTATGGATGGTCAGAGATTGAGAGGGACACTGTATGAATTATCCGTAGGTGGCATTATATTGAAGGGAGAGGAGTAACACTGTATTTTCCAGTTCTCTAAAGAGGTAGACAGCAAACAGGGTTTAATTTTGCGTGGGTACGCTTTTAATCTAGGCGAATGTATTTTGTTTTCCACATCTGAAGGCTGAAGTGTCAAATCTGACCCAAAACAGAAACCCACTGTCTGGGGCATGATTAATAACAGTGACAATGACAAGTACAGCGTGGTGGAGGCAACCATGAACGAATGACTCACTCATGATTTCTTCTAAACATGTTGGGTTCTTTGAAACATTTTCAGAAGCTTGGTACCTACTGTTCCTTCCAGTACTGATTTGTTTTTTTCATCACAGTGTTTAAATTAACACAAGGAACCTTACAAATTTAACCCCAACCAGCCACAATGCTGCTCCTACTTGTGCAGGAACCAATAGAGAGAGACAGGAATGGAAACAAGATTGCTAAAGGAAACGAGATGAGAAGGTGGGCTTGTTTTAAGAAAAAAGATCTCTTTATTTGAATTTTCTTTTGTAAGAAATCACACAAAATCATCTAAAATTAGAGTCGGAACAGCTACATGGAGCCATTTTTAAAAATGCATATCTTAAAAAAATAACTTTTAAAGTAATGTCATTGATTTCTTTTAATAGTGGAAATTGTGTCTAAAATTTTTATCCTGAAATCTGCCAATCAGATAACTGGAGAAAATGAAATAACTGGAATCTCACTGAGTTCACTGCTCCTTGGACGTAGTTTATATCAACAATTAACAGCACGTACACTTAATAGAAACACAGTTTTTGTAATCCTCTACTGTTAAACCAATGTTTAAGGTTTTTGCAGATCTATGCACTTTATGCAGAACCATAGGTGCAATACCAACCCTTCATGGAATCATATTTATATTGGACCACAGTGGCTGGGCTACCAGGCTAGAAATGTGTGGTTCTGGAGTGATAATACAGAATGAGAAGATCAAACCCCATAATGGTAACTATTGGAATGAATTCAATTAAATAGATAAATTCTGGTATGAAAAAGCTAGTAGCAATAATGAAGATCACCAAATTTATGGTATTGTTGCAAAAGTGCACCTGGTTCTGTAGGTTCTCT
Organism: Pristis pectinata; assembly: GCF_009764475.1. Taxonomy (NCBI): domain Eukaryota; kingdom Metazoa; phylum Chordata; class Chondrichthyes; order Rhinopristiformes; family Pristidae; genus Pristis; species Pristis pectinata. Next base: position 8,246,388 of record NC_067429.1, read on the forward strand.
GGAGAAAATAATCTGCTGCTCTTACTCAGTATTATCTTTATGTGACTCCAGACCACAGCAATATGGTTGACTCTTAACCTTCATGGATAATTAGAGATGGGCATCAGTTCTCTGCTTTGCCAGCACTACTCTGAATCAAAACAAAAATTAGGTTGTTAGCATGTGCCAACTCTTTGCAACACCTCTCCAGTTTAACACATTCCCCGTTCCTTCCCAAAAGCCTTTCAAACATTTCAATTTCAAGTATATTTAAACACATTTGAAAGTTACTATTGAATCTACTTCCACCATCCCTCCATGCAGTGTGTTCCAGATCACAGCACATTGGGTGAAAGAATACTCCACAGTTCCCTTTGGATTCTTTTGCCAGTTACCCTCAATCTCTGCCTGCTCATTACTAATACCCCTGTCAGCATCAAGAGCTTCTCTCTTTATTAAAATCCTTTGCAGTTTTGAAAATCTATGACATCTGCTCAATGCAGAGCTGTGTTTGAATGATGCACCACAAAACACTGCTTTGGCCAACCTAATCCCTATCCCTGTTACACAGGACTAGACTTGATGTTGCTCCTCTGGCTCCTCCTCTGATAGGAGATGTTATCTCCTACCTTCTACTTTCCTGTAAGGATCTTTACTAACTGAATCCTAACCAACACCAAGTCTCATCCACCAATCAACTCCCAATCTGCTAAACTACAGGGTCCAATGATAGCTTGATTTCAAAGTTCTAACCCTTGTTTGAAATCCCTCCATCACTTCATTTCTGTCTCTATCTCTGTAACCCCTTCCAGCTCTACAACTTTCTAAGATCTTGGCATTCCTCCAACCCTGGCCTCTTAAGCATTCCCAATTCAGATGTTTTGAGACAATAAAAGACAAAATTAATCTACTAATTCAAATACTAGAGGATGTGAATTTAAGGTGAGAGGGGAAGGTTTAAGGGAGATGTGCAAGGCAAGTTTTTTTACACCGAGAATGGTAGTGCCTAGAACAGGCTGCCAGGGGTAGTGGTGGAAGCAGATAGGATAGTGGGGTTTAAGAGGCTTTTAGACAAACACATGAGTATGCAGGGAATGGAGGGATATGAATCATGTGGAGGCAGAAGAGATTTAGTTTAATTTGGCATCATGTTCAGTGCAGACATTGTGGGCCGAAGGGCCTGTTCCTGTGCTGTATTGTTCTGTGGTCTTAATATGATCATCCTTGTAAAAAGAAGTACAACTGTGGGTGTACAGAAATGTCTCCCTGTTCTCTGTTATGGAAAGTCCAACATAAGTATCATCCTCCTCCTCCTCTCAGTGTTCAAAGAGCTATTCCCGGATTTGTAATCAGTATTCTATCCATCAAGAATTAGACATGGATTGTCATCACTTGACAAGTCCAAGAAAATTGTGGGGAACAGCACTAACCGCTGTACATGGTCTTGCTCATGGGTTGGGTTAAGCTGGTGATGTCAGAAGTATACCAGAGTATAACCAAAATTGGGTTAAGCTGGTGATGTCAGAAGTATACCAGTAAAAACTGTAAGCTACATTCACCCCTGCTGTCTCTACAAAATTCCCTGAATTTATTGGCAGGATAGGTGAACCAAAGTCAGCATCCTTTGCTAGACCAATGTCCCCAGCATGCAAGCCCTAATCAGGTTGAGTCCAACTCGGATGAGTGGGCCACATTTTCCACAGGCTTGCCACCAGACACCTGAGAGAAGAGGACAGACTAAATGCTTTGAGGACGTGCTTAGTTTCTTTGATAAAATGTTACGTTCCCAATAACTCCTTGGAATCCCTGCCCCATACTCGCTCAGAATGGAGAAGGGAGCATTTTGCAAAGGCACTGAGCACATCAAGCCTCTACAATGGGAACAGGTGGAGGTTGTGTGTGAGCAACGGAAGGACTGTACGACATCCCTAACTTCCCACCCATTTGAAAAGTTGAGTTTATTGTCACATGCACAAGCGCATGTAGGCACAGTTACAATGAAAAACTTACTTGCAGCAGCATCACAGGCACATAGCATCATATAAGCAGTATTCACAAGAAAAACAAAAATTAAGCATAAATTATACACAATTTTTACAAGAACAAACAATTAGAACAAGAAAAACAAAGTCCATTTTAGTGCAAAGTGATCAAAGTGATCATAGTGTTGCTAAACTGTAGTGATACGGGTTGTGAAAGTTGGTTCAAGAACCGAATGGTTGAAGGGAAGTAGTTGTTCTTGAACCTGGTGGTGAGGGGCTTCAGGCTTCTGTATCTCCTGCCCGGAGGTACGGGAGGTACATTCACCCCATCAAGGACCTTCTACCCCACCCATAGCAGATTCCGTGGATGGTGCATAGGTCTGCTGAGCTACCTCAGAAATGCAGAACCAGAGTGGGAGTAAGTCATCCCCAATTCCAAGTGACTGCCAAGAAGTAGCAGAATCACTGTAGCTGTTAACTCATTTGAAATTATCACTTTGTAAAGGAAGCCTTTTGCCAGATTCGCACACTACATTACATGTCTTCTTTGCAAAGAACCCTTGTGATGATTTGTATTTTCACATCTTGCAGTGTTAAGAGTGAGGATCAAGAGAAACCATTTTGCTTTCCAATTGGATAAATCTTTGGAAGCATGTTCATTTCCTTTAGAAATTGAACCTTCCTTCTTCTTAGTTAAAATGAACTTAAGTGCAGACTTGCATTTATACAAACTTAAATGCAGACTTGTATTATGACTATAACTGCAGACTTGACTACAAATTGAATTTATGTAGCACCTTCCACAACTTCTAAGTACATCGGAGTCAACAAACTACTGTTGAAGCAAGGTAACTGTTATAGGAGTCATGGCACCCTATTTGCAGACAGTGTCTAGACAATGAGCAAATAATGCGCTGATTCTGGGGTTGTTGGGTGAAGCACAAGCATGGGCAAGACATTATGGATAACTTCCCTGTTCTTTCAATATCTGCTCAAGGGCACCAATGGGGCCATAGTTTGATGTGTTATCCAATAAAACATAACGTAACAATGCAGCACTCCCTCAGTTCTCCACTGGACTGAGTGTCCAGGGTAATATTTTGATTACACCAATAAAATTTGTAAAAAGTTAATCTTTAATCTTTAATTTATAATTGTATTGTTTGGAGAATTAAGTTTACTTAAAATAGAAGTAAGACACATTTTCTGTTTAAATAGTACCTTGAAAAAATGTATTGGCAGAGATATAAATAGTATTCAATCTTCTTCTAAATGATTGTAACAAACGACTATAGAATTCACATGGGTTGCAGTGCCAACAAATGTGTGAATACAAACGATAGAATTTAGTTACGGAATAAAACTGAAAGTAAAACCAAAAACGTGAACCAGTTAAAGCTGTACTAAGTGTATTACTCTCTGTATGATTGAGAAAGAAGCCAGCTCAAAAACAAGCCTCTCAATTTGAGTAGTTTTATTCTTAAGCATTTCTGCGTGTTCCTCAATGTCAGTTTCAAGACTGCTTCTCATCACCCATAGGGTACGGTAGGACTTTGGCCTCTCAGAATTTCTGGGACTTCGTATCGACCATTTGCTCTTAATTAATGTAAATTGAATGAGAATATATTTGCACTAATTCTATTCCTGTTGAAACAATCCTCTTTCCATCCAAGCATTTAGTAGATACCAAAAACAATTGGCTATGGTAAGGACAGAAATCACATGCAGAACTTTTTTTTAAATATTAAAGGATGTATAGTTAGTGCAGGAAAGTGCTGCTGAGATAAAGGATCAGCCATGGTCTTTCTAAATGGTGCAACAGGTATGAGGGGCTGAATGGCCTCCTCCTACTTCTGTTACTTGTGTTGCTATGTTAGCCTCTCAGCAGTCAAACAACATTGTCCTTCTGGTACAATATAACTATTGTTTATCTCCAAGTGTTCTCTGTATCTGAGTAACTAATGTATTTAATTATCTGCATTGTTTCTCAGTTAAGGTCTAACCTCTGATCTGTGCTTTGAATTCCTTGTGATTTTTCTCACCTATGGTTTTTCATTTCCTTGTAATTTTACACTCCCTCTTTTCCAGCAAGTGGTGACAATTAGAAATTCATTTCACCACCAGCCACTGCTCCTGTGTATTTGACTCATTGGGGATTTGGTGGAAGCAGCAATAATTCCTTCAAATGCATATTGGACCATTGGTATCAGAAAGTAAGGGAACCTGATCCAACGTATGGATCAGCTGGAGAGATGGTATATGGTGAGTGTAAGTTTCTAGGGAGGAGCAGGTGACTTTATGTCTCTGTTTACAAAAGCTCTTCAACCACTGTGAATTTTCCTGATATCAGGATTGATAAAGTTTGATTGTTCTACTTCGTCAAGAGCTCCAGTAACTTCCAGGATGGTAGAAAGGGGATTTAGATCTTTTTTTCATTTAGTTGTTTTGTGTTTATGTCAGCAACTCCATACAGACAGCACTTGAGGCCAGGATTGAACCCAAGTCTCTGGTGCAGCGAGGCAGCAGCTCTACAAGCTGCAGCACTGTGAGAAATACGCAAAGGTAATTGATAATTGTTTTATTACTGTTACATGTACCGAGTTACAATGAAAAACTTTGTTTTGCATGCCATCCATACAGATCATTTCAAAACTTAAGTACATTGAGGTGGTACAAGGGAAAATCAATAACAGAATGCAGAATATAGTGTTGTAGTTACAGTTACAGAGAAAGTGCAGTGCAGGTAGACAATAAGGTGCAAAGGCCATGACGAGGTAGATTGTGAGGTCAAGATTTCATCTTTATCGTACAAGCGGTCTGCTCAATAGCCTTATAACAGCGGGATAGAAGCTGTCCTTAAACCTGGTGGTACGCGTTTTCAAGCTTTCGTATCTTCTGCCTGATGAAAGGAGGGAGAAGAGAGAATGACCGGCGTGGGAGGGGTCTTTTATTATGTTGGCTGCTTTCCCAAGGCAGTGGGAAGTGTAGACAGAGTCCATGGAGGGGAGGCTGGTTTTCGTGATAGACTGGGCTGTGTCAACAACTTTCTGCGGTTTCTTGCTGTCTTGGGCAGAGCAGTTGACATACTAAGATGTGATGCATCTAGACAGGATGCTTTCTGCGGTGCGTCTATAAAAATGATGGTCAACTGGGACATGCTGAATGTGACACTGTGTAATTTATAATATGTTGAAGAATCAAGGAAGAAAGGAAGGAAAAGCCTTGCTCTTCTACACCTTTTGCATCCATTTCAGGGCATCTAGTAGCACTCTGCAGCCAATGATATCACTCTGAAGTGCAGTCAAAGCTGTATGTGTTGAACACAGCAGCCAACTTGCATGCAGCGAGCTCCCACAAGCAACAACGTGATAATGCCCACGTTATCTGTCTTAGAAACATTGAGTTGGGGGGATAATTGTTGGCCATGACTGGGGAGTTTAAAGAGTCTGAAACTCCTGAGAATGAATCAGTTCAAAGAGGGAGTAGGCAGTGGTCATGACCTAGACAGAAGGTAGAAGAAGACATAGGCTGCAGGTTCAGGAGTTTGCAAGGAACAAGGGAGGATTTATACACTGTAATGACTTGGATCGGTGGAGAGGAGAACCTACAAGCAAAAGTATATCATGGCTTGTTCATTGAGGAGGGAACTTGGGGCCAAGCACCCTCCCGGGGAACAGGGAAAGAAAATGAAAAAACACAATCCAACCAACAGACACAAAATTAAATAAAAATCTGCATGTGTGAAAATTTCCCATCAGAAGAACACCTGCTGCCAAACAGCTGCTCGAGTCTGGCATGTGAATTAATTTGGAGAATAATGAAGGTGAGAAAATGCAAATTGTCAGTGTTTTGTTCTTTATGAGCTCGATAGCACAGGCTTGTACTTACTGAATATCCTTCTCAACAGCCCAGTCCCAAAGTGTGGAAGTCTCCCTTCCCTTACTCCTACACTCCGTGAGCTCTCCTTCGGTGAGACCTAGCAAGAAGGTTGGGGGAAGAATCGCTACATAATACTTTGATCACCAAAATTCGGATTTAAGTCTAAATCACTGCAACTTTGACAATGCTGCACTCCTCCATTATTGCATCATCTGCCTTAACCTCCTCGGCAGCTTTTGTCTGAACAGAGAGTGGGGGCTCAAAATCCATGTCGAGAGACTTGAGCACATAAATCAAGGGTAAAAAAGACTGACTCTGTGCAGTCCTGAGGGAGTGCTGCAATGTCAGAGGTGCTGATTTTCTGGTGAGATGTCAGACTGAGACACTGTCTGCTTTTTCAGGTGGACTTCAGTTTTCTAAATATAGAAGCCTAGAAATTAGGAGCAGGAGAGCAGGAGTAGGCCATTTCTCCCTTTGAATCTGCTCAACCATTCAATGTGATCATGGCTAATCATCCAAAGTTAGTTCCCTGTTCTGCACTATCCCCATATCTCTTGATCTCCTTGACCATTAGTACTATATCTAACTCCTTCTTGAATATATTGAATGAGTTGTCCTCAATTGCACGTTGTAATGGAGATCCTGATACACTATCTTGAAGAACTGGGGTGTCCCTGCTGACATCTATTTCATTATTTATCTTACTATGTTTCCTGCATTACAAAAATGAGCAACTGAAACATACAGGGATTGTCAAGTCGAGTTTATTGTCATGTGTACAAGTACAGTGGGGTACAGGTACAATGAAAAACTTGCTTGCAGCAGCATCACAGGCATGTAGGTACAGACAACACACAAAATATAGATTATACATAAATTATACAAGACAGTGAAGAGAGAGAGAAAAAAAAGACTTCAAAAACAGGACCTCAGTACCAAAAAAAGATAATCAGAGACAAGTCTATGTTAGTGCAAGAGGTGAAGTAGGGTTAGGGTTGTGTAGGTTGGTTCAAGAGCCTGATGGTTGTAGGAAAGTAGCTGTTCCTGGGCCTGGTGGTGTGGGACTTCAGGATTCTGTACATTCTGTCCGATGGTAGCAGAGAGATTCGAAGTAGATCCAAGATTGAGATGAAGGAAAAATTTTTCGGTCTGAAGATGTAAACCTTTGGAATTTACAGTTGTGAATGCTCAATTTTTGGATTATTTGAGGCTGACATTGAGTAGATGTTTGGATTCTAAGAGAATCTGGTGATCTGGGAGAAAATGGACTGGAGGTAGAAGATCAGCCATGCTGAATGGTGGAGCAGGTCTGATGTAATAGAACCTTCCAGAGAGCTCTATGGAGAGATTACCAAACTAAACTTCACACCAGGCCAAATAAGGAGGCATTCCTCATTGTGAGAACACTGTGCATTTTACAGTGGTAACTGTTAATGGCAAAACAGGACCAAAAGTCATGACAGAAGGAAATAAGTTTTGCAGAGGAGACTGCAGAAGTAAATATTTAACCCTACTCTGATTATACAGTAAGAGCCACTGTCCACATTGATGCTAAGTAAAAGGCAGATTAAAAGTCTTCATTATTAAAAATAAAATCCTGAGTTTATTTGAATCTAATCCACCCACCAGTAAGCTTATGTCTTCTCTTCATTCAGCCTCTGTCTCAGCTTGGCAGTATGTTCATTGAAAGATGAATTCTGATTCTGATTATAGTTATAACAGGCACACACCCATACACACTGTACGCCCCTCAAGCACACATACGGACACACACACACACACACCACTCACACGCTGACACACACACCACTCACACAAATACACACAGACACACACACACCACTCACACGCACACAGACACATACACACACACACACACACACACACACACACACACACACACACACACACACACACACACACACACACAGAGTATGAGACCAACTAACTCAATACAAGAACAGAGGTCAAACTGAACTCTTACAAAATCCAATGAAGCACAAGAGGCAATTAATTAACTGTATTTTGTAAACATCAAGCTTCTGGGAAAATATCACAGCTCCTTACTGCAGTCAAGTCCATTGCCTGCCCTCAGTAGAGCAATCCCATCAGTCCCACTCCCCCTCTTATTTCCCTGTAACCAAGCCCACCCACTCTCATTTTGAATTTTTGTCACTTACAATTTACAGTTGCCAATTAACCTTCTATCATGGGAAATGGGACTGATGGGATTGCCCCACCCAGAGCTGACATGGACCTGATGGGCTGAATGGCCTCCCTCTGTGTAATAAAGGATGCTGATCAAAAGACTCAGTCCTCTGTTAAATATTGTAGGATCCGTGTTGAAACCAGACACAGGAAAGGGCTGTTCTATCCTTCGAGCTTGTCTCATCGACAGACCTGGCTGATCTATAATTTAACTGAACCTACATGCTTTTGTTGCAGTGCTTTAATATACTTGCTTAACAATTATCAATTTCAGTTTTGAAATTTTCAATTGTTCTCCCAGCCTCAATAACTTAACGTGGGCATGAGAGCCTCCGATTATCTCCAACCTTCATGTAGAGAAGTGCACACTCTTATCACTTCAAACCTACTGACTGTGGACTTACTTCTCCAGACACTAATGAATTGGGACATTGATGCTCTCGTAATCCAAGATCCACTTGAAAGTTAAGTTGTAATGTTTCAGCACAACACATTTTAGAGCCAGAATATAAAACTTGGTATTAGATTACAAATTGCTGTTACAAGTTTGTACAGAAAAGGTCAAACTATGACCACAAGTATTTTGATTTAAATCAGTGGTGTTGGTGGTTGAGGGGAGGGTAGGAACATCCCACTGATGCATCTGAGGAAACGACTGCAAATTTCCATGACTCGCCAATGAGAGCCATTGATTTCTTATTTCAAAAATAACTTATGAACATGGTACTGCCTTTCACTGATACGGGCACCTGCATGAAATTAGTAAAAGGGAAAGTTGTGGGGGTTGGGGGGGAAGTTTCATTCTTATCCATTCTGCAGTTAGGAAAGATAGCTATTTCTGAATAGGCTATCTGAATTAGAAAGGGCCTGTGTTTGAGTAGCAAAACCACAGGCAGTTGGTTTAAAATTGTAGCGGCCTTTCACTAATTTTGTAATTTCTGATCACTTCTGCAATCTGTTTTTTTTCCCTTTTGTACTACCTCACTGTACTTCTGTATGGAATGATCTGTCTGGATGGCATGGTAACAAAAGCTTTTCACTGTATCTCGGTACATGTGACAATAATAAACCAATTACCAAAAGAGAGGTACAAAATGTTATCCGTGAACTGATGTCCTGTGTTTGAATCAGACTGTGAACCCCAGAGGTACCTCTAGTCCTTGTGAAATGTATTGAATATTTAGATTCTTCCCTCAATCACCTCAGTGAATGCGTGGGTAAGGAGGCAGTCCAGCAAGCATTAAGATTCCCTTTACAGAGGAAGGAAGAAAAAACATTTTTATTTATGTCAGGTTGTGCAGGATTTAACCATTCTGGATGCAGAGGCCCAGATGAGCTGGCCTTCTGTACTTGAGAGGTGCCCTGTGAGGTAGAAAGGACTCTGAGTGGTGAATTGGCCTCAAGCAGTGTATCCTTGGGTCAAAACCCCTGACAGAGGCTACTCAGGTAGACTTAAATAATTGAACTAACTAATAAGATTTAAAACATTTTTGAAAAATTAAAACCAATTAATTAAAAATGAAATACAAGCAAATAAAAAATTACTATAAAGTAATTACAATAAAAAGTTACAATATTACAATAAAATGTGTATATTACAATATAATATAATATAAATTTGATTATATAAAATTATTACACTGTTAATATTAACATAAAATTAATATAATTATAAAATTATACAATATACAATAAAATATAAATTTGTCTATTACAATCAAATTACAGTGAAACTTTACAATAAAATTAAAATACTTTGCAGTAAATAAACATTACAAAACAATTACCCACATGATTCCAGCCATTAGATAAATAAGAAATAATGGGAAAGGCTAAATGTTTTTGTTTGAAAAAAAGGTTTCCATTACTGCTGAGATCTTACATCAGAAGGATAAACTACCCTGCTCTTGTGGATATCAGCCATAGCTCAGCCCCTGAGTTAGAAGATAATCAGTGTTTGTTTGCAAATTCAAGTTCTCCTGAACAAGAATACACAATCCAGGACTGAGGGGGTGCTGCATTGTCAGAGGTTCTGTCTTTTGGATGAAACGTTAAATGTCCAATTGCTTAGGCAAATGCACAAGGTCCATTGGTACAAAAAAGCAGGGTGTTATCTCCAATGTGCTGACTGATATTTATCTCTTAACCAATATCAAATAAGATCATCTTGCCATCATCATATTTCTGTTTATGAGAGCTTGCTGTAGACAAATTAGCTGCTATGTTTCCTGCATTCCAATGGTGACCTCATTTCAGAGGTACTTCAATTATCATGTGGTGCTTCAGGGCTAACATAAACCCATAAAGAGCATGACATAAATGCAGATCTTTCCTCCTATTTTAATGCCAACTGACCTGTATTTTTTTTCTGTTCATTTATTATGGATTTCAGGCATTCAGGCTGCAAACTGATATCTAATTAAGATGTTAAGTTGCAATGGACATCACATTACTGTGGGTATCCTGCGATGTAGTTAGGTTAACCAGCTCTCCAGCTGACAGTTGTTATGACCATGAGTTAATATCACCAATGTTTTACCTTGTACCTGGGCCTTATAATCAGCACCCACCTGGTTCATGAACAATCTGAGCCCTAAGCTTTAGATTTTTGTTTTGCTTTTGTGAGGTAATATGAAGTGGTTTTCCAAAATCTTGATGTATAACTGATAAAGATTATTTCGCAAAAGAAAGAAATACATTTTTTTCTAGTTTACTTGGCTTTTCACCCCTTTGGTTTTTCACAAGAAAGCCAGAAGTTGTACACATTGCTCCATTTGCAAAGCGAGAAAGAGGTACAAGTACTCTGGGAGTGCTATAATGTAGCAAAGGTCTTGTATGTACATGCATGTCATGTAAGCATCAAACTTGGCTGTGTCAGCTATGGTTCTTCTGGGTCTGAAACCAAAACAGAGAATGTTAGAAACACTCAGCATGTCAGGCAGCATCCGTGGAGAAAGAATCAGAGTTGCAGTTTCAGGTCAATCACCCTTCATCAGAACTGGTTAAGTGAGAAAACAAGCAATTTGTAAGTTTCAGAGAAGGGGCAGAGTGAAGAGACAAGGTGGATGTTTGAGATAGAGTGGATATCAAGGCAGGTCCGATGAAAGGTCATTGACCTGAAACCTTGACTTTGTTTCTTTCTCCTCAAATGCTGCCTAACCTGCTGAGTGTTCCTGGCTTTTTGTTTTTGTTCCTGTTTCCAACATCTATAGTTTTTTTCACTTCAACTGCTGGGTAGGAAGACCAATGCTCGGAGTCCCTCCCCAGAGACTTGACCACAAAAATCTCCAGTGTAGTAATAGGGAATGCTGCATTGCTGGAGGTACTGCTTTTCAGATAAAATGTTAACTAAGGCTTTGTCCATTCCCTTAAGTGGATGCAAAAGATCCCATTTTAAGAAGAGCATGGGACCTATCGGTATTGGTATTGGTTTATTATTGTCACATACCGAGGTATAGTGAAAAATTTGTCTTACATAGCCATCATACAGGTCAATTCATTACACAGTGCAGTTACATTGAGTTAGTACAGAGCGCATTGAGGTAGTACAGGTAAAAACAATAACAGCTAAAGAGGAAGTGCAGTGCAGATAGACAATAAGGTACAAGGTCACAACAAGATAGATTGTGAGGTCAAGAGTCCATCTCATCGTATAAGGGAACCATTCAATAGTCTTATCACAGTGGGATAGAAGCTGTCCTTGAGCCTGGTGGTATGTGCCCTCAGACTCCTGTATCTTCTGCCTGATGGGAGAGGAGACAAGAGAGAATGACCCAGGTGAGTAGGGTCTTTGATTATGGTGGCTGCTTCACCAAGGCAGCGAGAGGTATAAACAAGAGTCCATGGAGGGGAGGCTGGTTTCTGTGATGCACTGGACTGTGTCCACAACGGTCCTGGGCAGAGCAGTTGCCATACCAAGATGTGATGCATCCAGATAGGATGCTTTCTATGGTGCATCGATAAAAGTTGGTGAGTGTCACAGGGGACATACCAAATTTCTTTAGCCTCCCGAGGAACTTATCCCTTGTATCCTGGCCAAAATATAGTCCTCAACCGACATAACCAAAACAAGATTACCTGTATGTGGGAGCTTGCCGTGTGGCAGTTGACTGCTGGGTTTACCACTCTGCAGCAATGATCATACCATTTATTGTGAACTGCTTGGGTACTTAATTATAATTAGAATACAACTCTAACTCACAGCAGCTAGTGGTTCTGGAAACCTGCCAACCCTCCTGCTTACCTGCAAGAGTCACATATCTCACACCTAATCTTGTTACTCCAGAAGTCATCTGCTGGATGTGGTATTTTAACTTGAAGTGCAAAAATAATTTTTAAGTTAAAATATGTACAGTAATTTATTGACCACTTCCTTTCCACCCCTCCCTCAAACACCCCACCTTCCCCAAGAGGTTACTGTGAGAATCATTGAAATCTAATTTCACTAAAGGGCCTAAATCCTTCAAGTGTGCAAAGAGATTTTTCTTTATTCATTCACAGGACGTGGGCAAGCAATCCTGAATTTCACTTGAACTAAGTAGTTTGATAAGCCATTTCAAAGAGGGTGTTGTGGGACTGGGAAAGATACAAAAGATTGAGAACGTGTACCACCAGGCTCAAGGACAGCTTCTATCTTGCTGTTGTAAGACTCTTGAATGGGCTGCTTATACAATAAAGATGAACTCTTCGTCTCTCAATCTATGTCATCACTTTATTTGTCTACCTGCACTGAACTTTCTCTGTAACTGTAATATTATATTCTCCATTCAGTATTTTTTCCTTTTGTACTATCTCGATATGTTATATATAGAGTAATCTGGCTGGATGGGATACAAACAAAAGCTTTTCACTGTATCTTAGTACATGTGACAGTAATAAACCAATTGCCAATTACCAAGAGCCAGACCAAGAAAGAATGGAAGACCAGAAAAATTTCTTAGTTCATGCATGAAATAGATTTTAAATTCCTAATCTACGAAGGTTGGTTTTGCTTCCAAATCATTACTCTGATGACATTTCCACTACCATGACTTTCTCTTTGCCAATTTTACAATTAGGTACTGATGTAGAGAAATAATCACAAATGACAGCATTGGGAAGTTAAATGGGTGATGACTGAATGCTCAAGATCATTTAATTTTCTTAATATATATTTTAATTAAACTGTGGATAGAGGAAGAGGAAACTGTCAGGGCTCTAGATTGGACTGAGAAAGGAACAAGAAGATTTGGAATTTAACTTGCTAGTGCATGAAGTGCCAGATTTATGTTCTAAATTTTCTGAGGTTACTATTGCTTGCTTTTAGCTGATTCCAAAGATATCTGACTCATTAACAAATAACCTACTGGAGGAATTCAGTGGGTTGAGCAGCATCTGTGGGAGGAAAGGGATTGTTGAGGTTTTGGCTCGAAGTCCTGCATCAGGGTTCAGTGTTGGGTTGGAAGTATTGCAGGTGTCCCCGTAGCTCTGAAATTAGCCCATATTGTATTCATTTCACGATTTTGAGATGGACTGAATGAAATCTCAGGATCAGCTGACTGCTAAGTATCCCCGGTATCATTGACAGCCACCAGGGGACAAGGTTTTTTTTCAGAACTGCATTGTGAAGCAATCACACCCACCAACCCAATGCTGGTTAAGCCTTCTCCCTCCACCCCCCCCCCCCCCCCCCCCCACACCACCTTCCTACATCACAACTCTGCAGCCACTGAGGTGGGCGTTGAGCTGTTGTTTAAAATCTATTAATTGCAAAGTTTTTAGGTAACCAGAAAATTTAATGTACAATTATGACATTTCCAATGCCCACAGACTTCCCCTTCCCCTTCCCCCAGCCCACCCCTCCTCACCCAGAGCACAAACAAGGCAGTTGGGATAACAAACAGGAAAGACCTGTGCTTAAAACAGCAGAGAGATAGGAAACACATCAATACATTAAACATCCACCTTCAAACATCACCAAATGGACTACAAAAACTCAAAAATGAGCTGTGGTTTAGCATTCTGGAGCGATCTAGAGCAGGAGTCAAGAAGAAAGTGTTTCTTGTTGATCATTATGATAAGAGTCTTGGTTCAAGTAGCTTTCCAGTCAGCTGGGAAAATAAGAACATAAGAAAATAAGAGCAGGAGAAGGCCACTCAGCCCTTCAAGCCTGCCTGACCATTCAATCTGATCATGGCTGATCTCCCCCAGTGCCAGTTTCCCATAGCCCTCAGTTCCCTCATCTTTCAAAAAGTTATCTACTTCCTTTTTCAATACCCCCAATGATCCAGCTTCCACTATATTCCAAGGTAGAGAATTCCAAAGATCAATCACCCTCTGTGAGAAATTCCGACGCACCTCAGTTTTAAAATGACTGCCCCTAATCTTCCACCAGTAGAAAACATCTTGACATCTACCTCCATTATTGGCCCCTTAGGATTTTATATGTTTCAGTAAAATCACCCCAAGTTTAGTGTTCCACTGTCAGAAGATAACAATGTATTAAATGTCCAAGCTTCAAATAGCACCAACTAAAGAGTTAAACAACATCATTTCTAGAAAAATGCCTCACTCAGCTACCCGTTCTAATTATCTCGTGGGACATGGGAGTGACTGGCAAGGTCAACAGTTAACATCCGTGATTTTAATTGCCCTCGAGGAGATGGATTGTGAGCTACTTTCTTAAAGTGCTACAGTCCTAGTAATGAAGACATTCCCACAGTGCTCTGAGATCCCATTTAAAAATTTCACATTATGTTTAGCATCACAACTGACTTCAGCTGACTCAGGACATCATGAGGTGCCGTCACAAGGGACCAGCGTGGTACCCAAGAACTGCACGTGCATTACCGCACTTCAAAGTAACTCATTCATTCTGAGGTTAAGAAAGATGCAATATTTTTATTAACTCAGACCTGCAAACAAATCCAGTCAATCAATAGGTTTACATTATATAGATATTATAGAGATACAGTTTTGTATTATAATTTGTATTACAGAAATATAGGGAGAAGCAGGAATATGGTATTGAGGCAGAGGATCAGCTGTGATCATTTGGACGGCAGCATAGGCTTGAGAAGCCAGTTGGTCTACTCTTTCTCCTATTTTCATTGATATTGAATTTATTGCCATTTCATGTCATACACACATGTCTGGGGAAAGGGGTTGGAATGTGATGATATAAGATGAGGTGAATTTTATCAGTTAACTAAACAATCTCTACTTATTATAGCCATTCACTGCAGTGAATTCATACATTGGCTACACCTCAGCTTTCTGAGAAATGTTTATCAACACAATGTAGGACAACAGAGCACCCCCCCGTGATATAGGTCCATGTAGTTTGCAGATTGTTCAGCATCAGTCTTTTCATTCTGGGGGTCGGTTCCTGGTTTTTAATTATTTTGATCTATTTCCAGTGAGGGAGTGGAAGATCTATAGGCTCACTTTAATGTGTCTGACGCTGGGAGATTGGAACCAAGATTTACAGCCCATTATCAGATGCATTAACTTTGATTAAGCATCAAAAAGCTTAGGTCTGCTCAGCATGTTATTGTGGAATCTGACTTTAAATTATTTCTTTTCAGAGTTATTTTTTTCCCAATAATGTAGATTTCCATTACTTTCTCTAATATCCTGAGTTATTTCAGTCATCCCAGATAGTTCCAGTTCTGGAATAGAAGTCTGAATCTGTCACTGCCGTATAGTACAGTGAGAGTGTTACATATTTGGAGCTACGGTATTTTGGATAACACGGTGACACAGCTGGTGGAGCTACCGCCTCTCTCCTCCAGGGACCTGGGTTCAATCCTGTTCTCTGGTGCTGTCTGTGTGGAGTTTGAACACTCTCCCTGTGACTGCATGGTTTTTCTCTGGGTGCTCCATTTTCTTCCCACTCGCCAGAGATGTATGGATTGGTTAAATGGCCCATAGCGTAAGTTCTCCTTCCATGTCATAAGAAAATAAGTGGATGCAATTGTAAGCCCACCTGTCTACTTGTGGTTCTGGCCGATTTTTTAAAAAATTCTTCTGTGTGAGTCACACAGGGCAGCATTTTTTCATTGTTCTAAACAATGTAAGTCCAAACAAAGAGTAACCGGACATTCATCTCATATTATTTTCTGGATCCTTTCTCTATGCAAAGTGAGTTGGTGCTGCTACCAACATAATATTTACAACTCATAAGTAAATCACAGTAGGTGGCGTCATTGGTTTAGTGGTTATGTGTTCCCTTCTAAGTCAAAAGATGATGGGTTTGTGTCCCAATCAAATATGAGTGTATCACCATGGATGGTGTTTCAGTACGGTGAAAGGGAAGTCATGTTTGCCCAACTTATCAGAGTTGTTTGAAGAAGTTACAGGTGCTGTGATTAAACCTATGTGCCTGTGATGCTGCTGCAAGCAAGTTTTTCATTGTACCTGTACCTCACCATACTTGTGCATACGACAATAAACTTGACTTGACGAGAGGAAATGGTGGATATACTGTACTTCGATTTCCAGAAGGTATTTGATAAAGTGCAGAAAAAAAAAGAGTGGGAATTTTGGCATAGAAAGAAGATTGTCTGATTGAAATGAATCAAAGAGTAGGCATAAATGGACCTGTTCTGATTGACAAGATGTGCTACAGGGAGTGGTGCTAGGACATCCACATCTTACAATGTACTGTATATTAATGACTTGGATGAAAGCGCTAAAGGTATGGTTGCTAAATTTGCTCATGCCATTTTGCTAGACAGGAAAGCAAAGGACATTTGCAGGGTAGAGAAGGACATAGATAAGTTACGTGAGCTGGCAAAGATCAACAAATGGAATGTAAGGGTGGGAAGATATGAAATTATCCACTTTGGGAGGAAGAATACAAAAGAAACATCTTATCTAAGTAGTGAGAGCCTTGAGATGCAGAGATAGCTGGGTGTTCTGGTACATGATTCTCAAAAGGCTAATATGCAGGTACCACAAGTAATTAGGAGAGCTAACAGAATGTTCTTTACTGCTGGCGAATTGAACGTAATTATGCTTCAGTTATACAGGACATCAGTGAGGCCTCATCTGGAGTACTCTGAACGGTATTGGTTTCCTTATTTAAGAAACGATGTTAATGCATTGGAAGCAGTTCAGAGAAAGTTTACCAAATTATCACCTGGATTGGGGAGGTGGTCTTCTGAGGAAATGTTGAAAAGGCTAGGCTTGTATCTCCTGGAGTTTAGAAGAGCTAGAGGGGAATTGACTGAGACATGTAAGGTCCTGAGGGGTCTTGATAGGGTGGCTGTGGAGAGGGTGTTCTTGTGGGAGGATCTCGAACTAGGATCACCCATTTAAAGCAGAAGAGAGGCAAAATTCTTTTCTCTCATTGGGTCACGAGCATTTGGAGGTCTCTTTATAGAAGGATAGTGGAAGCAGAGTCTTTGAGTATTTTTAAGAGATAGATAGATAGATATTTGATATGCAAAGGGATGAAATGTTACTGTAGGTAGACAAAAAAGCGAATTGAAGTTTCAATCAGATTAGCTGTGATCTTGTTAAATGGTGGAGAAGATTTGAGGGGTCTACATCTGCTCCTAAGTCATATCTTTTCTGTATTGTTATTTTGAATGAAATGTTAAATTGAAGCCCTCTCAGGTAATGTAAGGGATCCCTTGGCACCATTTAAAGTACTACCCACAGGGTCCAGGCAAGATTTATTTCAGTAGCAATGACAGTTACACATGTTTATTTGCCATTTATATCATGGTTGTTTGTGGGACCTTGCTGTGCATAAAATGAACAACACATTTCCCTACCTTACAATGCAGTTTAAAATAATTTCATTGATTGAAATGTGCCTTGAGATGTCATGAAAGACTATAGAAATACAAGTACTTTCTTTCAAGGCATTTGGCAAACATTTTAGATTTGTTTGCCAAAATACTCAACACAATGATCTAGTTGGCATCAAAGCATTTCATTACAGGATAGAAATTACCAACACTGTCACTCTCATATGAACATTTAACATGTCTCACACCAAAATCCCGTCTGTGCTATTTTGACACAGACTCTTACATTTTAAGCCCATGCCTAAGTAGTGAGCAAGAGTTAAGTGCTTGTCCAAGTACACTGGCACATGTAATATTGACCTTTGCATCAAAGAAATTCAAGTTGTAAGTTATAATTAATGATGTTAAACCAATACTTATTGTCTTGTAACTGATTCTGTGAGGGAGAACGGTTGGCCATTTATTTAAACTGGGATACCATTAAATTAACGGGGTAAGATCTGAGATGTGCTAAGCATCCACATCCCAACACTGTTGCCCCTCTTTCATACCACCCATTCAGCAGAGGAGCACAAACATTTGAACAGATAGTCTCTTTAACAACTGGATTTGATGAATTATTCATTCTAAACATGTTCAAAGTTTTATTGTAATAACCATTCATGATTATTGGAAGTGGTAGAGATAGAGATCAGAAAAACTGAAAACAGTTGAAATAAAAATATCTGTGGGTGGATTGTGTGTGTTGTGAGTGGTTTATTGAGGCCTATTTAAACTAAAATAAGAAAAGCATCCAGCTTTCTTATAAATCTCACCACAAGAGCTTATCTTTTATCATTTATAATTCTCCCTCCAAGTTCATTTCCTTGAGGTACTGGCTGGTGATGGGGTCTGTTTCCATACGCCTCCTCTGGCAGACTCACCACACCCACCATCCCCCAGTGTTATTTCAGGCTCAGAGGCAATGAGTTGTGCTTTGAAACGTTGCCTGGAAATTCCCAATAGGTTTTCTCAGTCCTGCCAGCCAACCTATCAAAGAAGGATATTTAACCTGAGTTCCATCCAATGCTCAACCCAAGCGTGCACAATTTTGGCAGAGGATGGTGAATCCCAGGAACTCTCTGCCCCGGAAAGTTGTGGAGGCTAGATCATTAAATTGTATAAGGAGGTAGATAATTTTGTGAAAGATCAAGGAATTGATTGCTATGGGGAGCTGGCACAGAAGAGGAGTTGGGGCCAGCATTGATCAACCAGATGGCCTACTCCTGCTCCTATATTTTTGTCTGTTCTTGTGTTCCTACCAGACTCACTCGACGAGGGTCAGGAGAGAAGCCCAGATAAAATTCCCCTCCCACTCTGAATTCATCTTGTTCAGCTCAGGCTGCAGACTGGAGTTGGGGCCACCTGGCTTTGTTGGGCTGGAGTCACTCAGTTGCTTTACCAACTAAATGCTGACACACTTATCCTTGATCCAGAAGGTGGGAGGTTCAAATCCCATTCCAGAGCAAAAATTAGGCTGATCCAGCCGGTGCAATTCCAAGGGAGTGCTACGCCATTTTTGAACCAAGGTCTCTTTTGCACTTCAGTTGGACATTGAAAATAGAATGGGAATGGTTAATATATAACAATTATGAATAATTTCCTTCCGCACTTCCTACAACACAATGTGGATTAAACTTTAAAAGTACTTCATTGGCTGGAAAATTTCACTACATCCTGAGATCAATGAAAGTTGTTTCTTAATTAAGGAAATGTTGAAGCAATCTCTTTAAAGTGTTGCTGTCCTTTATGAAGTGTGGTTAACAGATATGATAGTGTTTGTTGGTTATAGAAGCCATGTAGCCAAAAATGATTTTTTCAAAATGACGCTACCTGCAAAAAAAAGTGGTAATGCTTGAGATAACTTTCTGCATCAAGTTTTTTCTTGTGTAAAGTTAGAGGTTCTTTTACGTATTTCTCCTAGGGACTTTCCACAAACAAAGCTTCAATAACACAACCAGCCAGTGGTTGGCAGTGTCTACCAGTCCTTTTGTTGAGGCTTTAGGCAACAGTCTTAGATGATCACCATTTATACTGTTCCTGCTGGCTAAACCTTGAACTGATTAAATAGTAGCCATTTAGAATATCTGACTGTGTTTCTTCCCCCATGCTCTGTGAGACCTCAACTCTATCCCTGTGGTGTTGTTTTGTGGTTGCCCAAAGGTCCCATGGTACCTCGTCTGTGTGGACTTGGACGGTGAGTGGCCCCCAGCCTTGCCCACTGTGCTGAGGCCCAGCCCTCTGCTCACTGACGCTTCTTCACTTTCTCCTTTCAGGGAAAGGCTGGTGGTGGCCTACAGTGAGCTGGCCCAGGAGTTCTGCCGTCTGCGCAGCCTGACCGAAGCCCAGACCGAGATCCTAACCAGGCTCTCTGAGGAGCAATCAACTAACAACGGTAAATAGTAAATGTACAGAATGGGGGTTTGGGTGTTGGTGGGGGTGAGGATGGTGTGGGTGGAGGGGGAGCAATTTGTTTATAGAAATATTCGGCTCCTTAACCCCCACCACGATCATGGCTGATCCTCTATCTCAATATCATATTCTTGCACTCTCCCCACATCCCTCTATGCCTTTTGTGTCTAAATATCGATCAATCTATCTCCTTAAGTATACTCAGGGACTTGGCGAACACAGCTTTCTAATAACAGAGAATCCCACCCATCATTCCTGTTGAATTTTCCAGCTAGAAGCCAATCACTGATATATTTTGGACCATATGTCCTTTATGTCATTGTCTCCTTCACTCTAATGATGGCCCCCTTCCACACCAACCCCCTCCCCACCCAACCTCCCACATTTTCTGGTCCCACAGATGTCTTGGCTAACAATCCTGAATGTTATATTGTCTGCCTGATCTTCCATTTCTCTCCATCCCTGCACCATTAAATCCATTGACTCTCAGGTACCCACTTCCTAACTAGCTTGCATCTCTTTGGTGATCTTAGCTGTAGCTCATCTGAATCAGTTCCCATATGTTTGTTGGCAGCAACAGCTCTCACTCTCCACACACATCTTTTTGACGCAAATCCTTTTCTAATCATTACATATAAATCCCAAGTACAACACTTTCACACAATTCACGTGGTGAATGCCCGCCATGACCAGATACAATGACCTTACTTTGCGCAAGGACTGTGGTGTTTAGTTATGGGTGTGTTCTTTTTTCTCTTTCTTTTCCACTTCTCTCATTGCCCATCTGACTGAGAATCTTTAAGTTTTGTATTTCTTCACCCAGGTGTTTTTCCTTTACTTGTTAGAAAGTGAGAATGTAAAGACCACGAACGCTGAGTTATACCAGCATTCATTGATAAAACAAAAGCAAAGGAGACACAAGAGACCGCAAATGCTGGAATCTGGAGCAACAGACAATCTGCTGGAGGAACTCAGTTCTTGATGCAGGGTTCGGACCTGAAACATCGACAATTCTTTTCCCCCTACAGATGCTGCTCGACCCACACCTCAGTTACTCCAGCAGATTGTTTGTTAAACAAAAACAAAGGCCTGAAAATCAGAAAGCAAACTACAGATGCTGGAAATCTAAAATAAAAAAAGAAAATGCTGGAAATTAGGTAAAACCCTTATCACCACAGTTTAGCAACACTATGACCACTTTGATCACTTTGCACTAAAATGGACTTTGGTTTTTTTGTTCTATTTATGTTCTTTCTCACAAATTGTGTATGATTTATGTTTAATTTATGTTTTTCGTGTGAATGCTGCTCATATGATGCTATGTGCCCTTGATGCTGCTCCAAGTAAGTTTTTCATTGTACCTGTGCACACATGGACTTGTGCATATGACAATAAACTCAGCTTGGACTTTGAATACTCAGCAGGTCAGGCCACATCTGTAGGAAGAGAATCAGTGTTGGTTAAGGGTCATTTCTGTTTCCCTTGCCCTGACTTGCTGAGTATTTCCAACAATTTCTGTTTTTATATTAAAAATAAAGGTTTGGTTAGGACGACCTCATCAGAATGCTGTCTGTTAATTTGAGAAGCTCTCCATTGCCTTATGATGGATGCCCTTGCTGTTTAGAATTGAAATTTTTCATCAGTCATTTCTCAGCAGGAAGTGAGTAGATAGTTCCCTGCCCATTTTAACTGACCGCCCTGCCCTGCCCTGCCCTATTTCTGCTGATGATTCAGATCCCCCCTTTTTACAGGCCTTTCAATGAATTTGTCAAGCTCAGCTGAGGCTCAGTAACAAACATCCAGCCACTAACTCACAAGTCTGCAGGTTCAAAGGCTCACTTGAGCTCTTACCCCAAACCAGATCATCAGGTCATTCATCACCATACTCTTTGTGGGATCTTGCTGTGTGTAGAATGGCTGCCCACATTACAACAGTGCATCTTGTGGAGGGGCAGTGGCCTTGCTCCTCACCCCATCTGCTGCTGGCACTGATTCCTCCTTGAGACAAAATCACACCCATTGTTTTCTCAAAGGGATGAATGTCCATCACTGGGTGGTGGTGGGGAGGCCAGATGTGGTAGGACTTCTGAGCCCAAAATTTAAAAGTCATCAACTTTTCTCCAAAATGCCAAATAGTTCTGTTTCCTCTGACGGGTATGATTCCCCCAGATGTTTTTTCTTGCAGATCCTTTACTGAATTACATGGAGTTTTCTGGGGAGATTTCCTGAGGTCATGCAATGTATAAATGCAAGTTCTTGTTTCTAAATGGCTTTAACATCTTAAATCTGTTGTTTTATTCTCCCAGTCCATCCCCAATCCTCAGTTTACGTGAAGCAAGATGCCTACTCCAGCTATCCCCGGAGCACAAGGCATCCTCTCCAAGCCACCTTCCAAAGCCGTCGCAGTTACTCCGAAGTCGGCGACACCAAAGCGTACCACCACACAATGTCATCCCGACTGGAGGATGAACAGACCTCGCTCAGACACAGGCAGTACCTCCCCACCGACTACCTTAAGGTGCCGGACAGCGCAGATGAAGGTCCGTATGACGGACATCTGGAGTCCGATGATGAGGATTGGATGGCCCACAGTCCACCTGGCACTTTGGACAGGGGAATGAGGAGCACTTCCTCCTGCACAGCGCTCCCTATCCCAGACAATCCCACGAGCAGGAATTCTACTGAATATTCCAGATCTGAGCATGCCCAGTCCTGGCCTTCCATCAACGTAGGTCCACATTTTGATTATCCCTGTCAGCCTCAATGTAACATTGTGCATTCTTTGCTGGGTCTTAGGTGTGGATGTAACATGGTGGTTTGGGCATTCTTTTCTGCAAGTTTCATTCTTTTTCAGGCCAGCTTAAGTTCAGAGAATTGCAGTGCAAATTGTCAGTATTTCTCTGGTTGGTTCAAACAGAAAAGGTTAACTAATCATCTGATAGAAATTTGCAAACTTATGAAAGATTTTGAGAGGATGAGTAGTAGAAGATTGTATCCACTCATTAGTATGTTGGTAATAATTTGAAGACTGAGAGTTATCACTGGTCAAATGAACCGGTCAAGGTGGAGGGAATGAAATTCAAAAGAGTTTTGCTATTTTCTTGACACAATTCAGACAATGTGTGCAAGACTTAGAACTGATTGAGGAGTTTTGGATGCAAATTACATTTAATGCAAATGGTCTTTTAAATCCAGCACATAGAAGCATTGTAATTTCATCAACACAAAGACTATTTTCCGCTTATGTTAATTTGCATAGCTCCAAAAAGAACTATCAAAATTAAACTTTTTTTGAGTGCACTGAGATTAGTATGCACGTTTTAAAAGGTTTCTGAATGTAAGTTGGAAAGAGTGTTGGGAAAGGGGAGGAACACAGGAAGGATAAGACTAGCCCTGAAAGAAGAACCATGATCTTGTTTCAACAGTCTCTCTAAGCCAGGGTCCATTAGATTTTAAGATATCTTTATTAGCCACATATACATCGAAACACACAGTGAAATTCATCTTTGCATAGAGTGTTCTGGGGGCAGCCCACAAGTGTCGCCACGTTTCCGGCGCCAACATAGCACGCCCACAACTTCCTAACCCGTACTTCTTTGGAATGTGGGAGGAAACCGGAGCACCCGGAGGAAACCCACACAGACACACGGGGAGAACGTACAAACTAATCTGGAAAATGGCCAAACAACTTCAATGAGGGAGAATTGTTCTGACCTCAAGGTTTAAGCAGAGTAGAAGTATCAATGTTTATTACTGCTAAGTGGAGGATGAGACTTGCAAAGGGAGCCTGAGGAGGTGGTGAGTTGGGTGCAGGAGGAACTGGGTTGATCAGGAGAGTGAAAAGTGAGCAGTTTGCCGAAATTAGAGAACTTAGTGTTCATGCCATTGGGTTGTAGACTACCTAGACCGAATATGAGGTGCTGTTCGTCTAGTTTGCACTTAGCCTCACCCCAGCAGTGGAGGAGGCCGAGGACAGACAGGCCAATGTGGAGTCGCTTTGCCTACTGTGGCTCTGTGGAGCTCCCAGTTGCCAGCTATTTTAATTCCCCTCCCCATTCCCACACCAACCATTACCACCCTGTTTCTTTCCCCACCCCTACCCACTCCATCTACCCATCACCCACACACTCATCCCACTGGGCCCCCACCCCCCAGTGTTCCCATCTGCCCTCCCCACCTCACTTATTTGGTCCCACGCTCCACCTTCCTCTCCTATCGGATCCCGCCATCTGCGGCCCTTTGTCACCTCCACCTCTCACCTTCCAGCCTCACTATTCCCACTCTTCCCTCCTCCATCTGCCAATCACCCCTCCTCACCTGGATCCATCCATTGCTTGCCATCTCTTGCTGCACCCCTTACCCTCACCTCCTTATACTGGCTATCTCCCCTCCCACTCTTCCAGTCCAGATAAAGGGTCTCTGCCCAAAATGTTGACTACACATTTCCATCTGCAAATGCTGCCTGACCCACTGAGTTCCTCCAGTGGTTTGTTTTTTGCTCCATTATATGCATGTTATTGCATGCTTCACACGAGTGAAATTTCCATCCTTAATTGCTGATAAGCAACTTGTGATATCAAGGCAAGAAGTCTGTGCAAAACAAAACAATTCAACCACTGAGCACTTTACTGATCTGTTCCTTTTCTCTGCCCAGCTCTGGATGGAGACAGGAGACTCAGACATGAGGAGCTGTCCGCTGTGTCAGTTGGCCTTCCCCATCAATTACCCAGATGATGCCCTCATAAAACACATCGATACCCATCTGGAAAACAGCAAGATCTGACTGATAGGCTCTGTGCTGAATCATAGAAGGACTGAAGCAAGCTAAGAAAATAAAACAAAGGCTCTTGAAAGCTGATCAGAAACTAATGTTACCAAACAAAGAGTGATCACATTTTCTACTTGCCTGATTTCTTTTGTCACAGTTGGGGTTGGGTGAGGTGGTAGAGCAAGGGATGGAGGAATGAAGATTAATGTTGAATGAACGTAATATTGCTTGAAGACCATTCCCAATTCGAGGGAGGAAGATGGAAATTTTTTGATCAGCAAGTGTTAAGCAGGCCAATTGATATGTCTTCCTGTAGCAATCAGTTTACTTCCAAAAGCTAAATACTTGAAACATTGTCATTAGGAACTTAGTTGTGCTGAAAGCGATAACTGGAGATTACACAATGGAAAGAGTAGGAGTGATATTAAATTGTCAACCCATTCTTCAACAGAACAAACTGAGTTAATATTAACACACCACAGGATGAGCATTCCTGTGGAGAAAATCACGCCGGTGGTTATCTTCCAGTTACTGGAGTATGACTAGAAGATAACTATCAGTGAGTCGTGTGAGACAGAAACTGATCCATAGCATGGCATTCAGAGGATGCAGGATTAGTGTGGGCTTTTCACCAATGTAAATTTATAGCCCATTGATCATCAAATTGCAAATTCTATTTATGATATTACACACCTTAAATGTAGCACAGTAGAAAAATAAAACTAAGTTCACATTAATATTGGCAATCACATGATTCAAAGTCATATAGAATCATTGCACGCATGCCTTTCATTCACATTTCTTAGTACTTAAACATTTATGCTGGCCAGTGTATCTTCAGTGTTGTGAGTTACCTCAACCCTACTCAATGTAGTGGAAATTTTACACATCCCGAGTTTACACTTATAACACTTATACATGGCCGCATACTCACATGCATCCACACACAAAGACACACACACACACACACACACACATACACACACACACACGAAATGAAACGTTCTAACAAGTCATCACTTGCAGCATATTGAATATCCATTGTTCCAAAGATCCTAGTGATTGACAGCAGGGAGAGATATTCTAATACTAGGATTTGTACTGGGCACGATCTCAAAGAGATCATGAAATTTTATATTCTCTGTGTATGTGTGTATATATAATAAAAATCTTACATCTACTATTTTTTCCATCACATTTTTTTTACGCTCACACTTAGAATAGTAAATGTCTTTACAAAGTTGTCATGCTGTACTGGTCTGAACCTCCATTTCAACCACTATAGTAATGGGATGCAATTACCGCTTAGCAACTTTAACACAGGAAGTTAACATTAAGAATGTGGTTTAAGGAACTTAGAAAGTAACATGTGAATTAACTTTTGCCCAGGTCCAAATATTACTCGTTTCCTGCGTACATTCTCTTGGGACATCTATTTATAAGCTTGCCTGAGTGAATAGTTTAGTGGGAGCCCACTTATCTCTAGGCTGACAATCAAATGTGAAAGGGGAGTACTGACAAGGTGAAGGTGTCACAGATGAGATATTAGATTGACACCATGCTCTTGGTCAATGTAAAAGATTTCATGGGAAAGAAAAGTAGAAAGCATTACCCTGAATGTCCTGGTCAATATTTATCCCTCAACCAACATCATAAAATAAATTCTGTTCGTTTATCCCCTTGCTTATTGTTGGAGATTGCTGTGCACAAATTTGGCTATGTTACAACAGTGACTTCACTTCAAAAGTACTCCATGACTGCGAAGGACTGTGAAGTTCTGTGAGATATTCTGAGCTTGTGAAAAATGTAAATGTAAGCCTTCTTCCTACATCTGTCCCATGAGTAGAACCCTGTGGGGTATGGACTTGATGAAGTTATGACCAGCAGATTGGGGAGTATCAGGAGCTGAATCCATAGACCCTCAGGTGATTCTCTAGCCTGTGTCCTTTGAAACTTTTTGTGGGAAGAAACCTGAGAACTTGGAGAAAAACCATGCAGATTGGACCCAAGTTTAGCATCAAACCTGGCTCTCTGGTAAGAGAGAGACAGCAGCTGTACAAGCTGAAATCACTCTGCCCATCTTTTAAGTTACAGGCTACCTTTCACTTCCACTTAGCTAGAAGAGTTCAGCCAATTTTCAAACCGATCAGGAATGTTAAGAAAATTAAGCTTCCAGCATTCCAAAACACTTTCTTCCTAGGCAGTGGTTAATCTTGAGGAACTGTGTATGGCCCAAACAGGCTCACAATGGGAAACCAGCCAAAAAAGAACTGGTAAGGTTTACAGCAGAGCAATGAAAGGGATGTTGTAAGAAAGTGAGCAAGAGCTACACCCAGGAAAAAATAGTAAGGGGGTTGGCTGGCAGCAAGCTGGAAGACCTGAAGTCAAATCGAGAGACTCCAATGTGATCATTGAACATGAGGACCGTTTTATTTGATAGCTAGGTTCCTGAGATTGCATTGCAGTCAGTAGCATGCACCCAGCCAACTGTTGTTTCCTATAATATATGCAGTAGTGTGAGAGGCTTAAAATTTGAACAGTTGGCTGCCTTCGCAATTCTCATCTTCCGCTCAACCACCAAATGTTGCTGTTAGGGTTTCTGTCTTCCGTGCCCCCTGGGGAATTTTACCATTCACTTTGCATCTTGCACTCTGCCAGCAAATTTTTTACTGTCCATTTTGTACTTCCGCTGCTCGCATCTTAATCTTCTGCTGTCAAGTGGATTGGCGTCATTTGTTGAGAAAATAGGCATGATACATGATTTGAGTGCAACGTGAGAAGATAGTGTCTAGTGATAGAGAGGACCTGTGACCACATATGATGCAGCTATTTACGTTTTGTGTATGTTATATTGCCATATATGTTTACAGTTGGAGTGAAATACAACGTGGCAATGACTAGGATGAGAAACCAACAGATACTTTAATAAATGATGTGGAGACCCAGTTGCTAAATGCACAGAGCAGTGGAACAGTACAGCAGCACACAGACCACAATGCTGGATTGAGAATCCAATGTCCTAGAAATCTGGCATGATGGCCATATGCTGTGCATTTTGTTAACATCAGCCATAATTTTTTTTTGACAATTTGCCCTTGTGTCATCAATTCTCTTGAAGTAAGGTTCTGTGATTATTTTTCCAAAAATATTATCTAGGTCTGTAACTTGTTGTCATTAAAACTCGTGGGTGGCAATGGAGAAATCAAATGTAGATATAGCAAGTTCTATCATTTTTAATACATGAGATCTATTGATTTCTAACCTTCTCCATTGATCTTTGGACAGTGGAGAGTAGAAGTTGGATTCACTCATTCTTGAATGGATTTGTGTTGAAGAGTTTCAGTTGGTTTGTATTGTACTTTTAATGACAATTATTACTTTTTACTCAATACCATTTATTTGATGTGGGAAACTTAGCACAGAGGGAATTGAAGAATCTGCTCACTGCTTAACGTTCTGTGTACTCCTCAGCATTAAGCAAACAGAAAAAGGACTGAACTCTTCCTTGCTTAACCTTCAATCCTTTGGGATTGCCGTCCACTCATTGTTAAGTCTGGTTCCAGATGAAATCATAGTAAAGTGTGCTCTAAAACATATATCAGGAGCTTAAGCAAGGTGTGGCAGTCTATTCAATGTCTTCTTCCTGCTGCTTGCTGCTCACATGACAATGACATCGTCAGTGGCATCATGAATATACTTACATACATTACATTGCTTTTCTCTTGTTATTTTCTTAGAAATGAAAAGAGGAAAGCAACATTGCATTCATATAAATATATAATATAAAGACCAACACTTCATCAAACTTCTCCTAACCCTTTGAGATCTCTGTGGTGTTAGGATGGCATATGTTGCTCTTGAGTCTTCCCTAGATGTTGAGGGATGATCATCTACCAGAGGATTCACTGGTGTGGTCCCATTTGGATTGTCACTCACTACATCACTGGCAGCCTCCTCATGCTCGTCCATGATGGGCTCCTTTAGCACATCCTCCATCTCACAACTCTGTTCACCACCAGCAACAACCAAGATGCTGCAGGAACTCAATGGGTCAGGCAGCATCTGTGGAGGGAAATGGACAGTCAACGTTTCAGATCGAGACCCTTTATCTGGACTGCAGTCAAAATGAAGGGTCTTGACCTGAAATGTCGACTGTCCGGTTCCCTCCACAGATGCTGCCTGGCCCGCTGAGCTCCCCCAGCACCTTGTTTGTTGCTCCAGATTCCTACATCTGCAATCTCTTGCGTCACTCTTCATCACTAATTTGTACATCATGGGACTTTGATGCTAGTACTGGGTCATCCATATGGACCTTCCAGAACCACCCATCCACTTTTACTAACTAGTTCTTAACACCATACAGCCCAACAACTTTTCCCAAGCCTCATCTTCATCACCACTGTTAAGCCTTGTCCTCAGTGATATAAGAATATGGTGTGTTATAGAAAGTAAACCAGAATTCAGGAGCTTAAACAAGGTAAAGTAGTTATTTTGATGTGTCCTTCCAAGTGCTTGTGCAGTTGGTACAGCCTCATGAGTCTGATCTCATTAATGACATCATCAACATATTTAGATAACCTACGCCTACGACTTCCAGTTTCCATTTCCTCTGACCGACTGTATACCTGCTCTTTTAAGATACACAGTATCGCTCTTATTAAAGCAACTTCTGTGCTGATGAGGAGAAGATGGATGTAAGGTTGACTTGACTAAAATATCACCCTTGCTAAGTGACAACACAATTTTAAAAATATATATTTGAAAATCTTGGATACCAAGCCAAGTTTTCACCTTCCTGTTGGGATGAGAAGTAAAAATGAAACTTACTCCTGGGTTTTACAGTAGGCCTTCACATCATTGTATTTGGTTGCAGCTTCAATTGAATTCTTCAGTCAATATGGATTGCAATGGCTACTTCTGGGGAAGTTTCCAATGAAAAGCAATACACATCCCATTCCCATACTGACATGTCTGTCCATGGCCTCCTCTACTGCCACGGTGAGGCCAGGCACAGGTTGGAGGAACAACACCTCATATTCCACCTTGGGAGTCTCCAACCTGATGGTCTTAACACCGATTTCTCTAACTTCTGGTAACCCCACCCCTTCTTCCCGCGCCCCCCCCCCCCCACTCCTTTGCCTTCCCTTATTCCTGTGGCTTCCGCCTTGATGGCCTGACGGCTCCTCCCCTCCCCTCCTCCATCCTTTATTCCATGGTCCACTGCCCTCTCCTACCCGATTCCTTCTTCTTCAGCCCTTGGCCTACCTATCACATCTCAGCTTATTACATCTTCTCCCCCTCCCCCACCCACCTCCCTTCCTCCACTCACCTGGTCTCGCCTATCCCCGGCCTGCGTGTGCTCCTCCCCCTCCCCCCACCTTCTTATACTGGCTTACACCCTCTTCCTTTCCAGTTCTGATGAAGGGTCTCGGCCTGAAACGTCGACTGTTTATTTCCCTCCATGGATGCTGAGTTCCTCCAGCACTTTTTGTGCATTGCTCCAGATTGCAGCATCTGCAGAATTTCTTGTGTTTCCAATGAAAAGCATCATTTTTCATTGACAATTGGTCATTGGTAATTGGTTTATTATTGTCACATGTACCGAGATACAGATTCAAACTTGTTTGTGTGCTATCCAGGCAGATCATGCCATACGTAACTACTTTGAGTAAGTAAAATGAAAACAGAATGCAGAATATAGTGTAGCAGCTACAGAGAAAGTGCAGTGCAGGTAAACAAATAAAGTGCAAAGGTCACGATGAGGTAGATTGGGAGATCAACAGCTCATCTTCAGCATTTGAGAGGTCTGTTCAAGAATCTGATAACAGTGGGATAGAAGCTGTCCTTGAGCCTGGTGGTACATGCTTTCAAGCATTTGTATCTTCTGCCCAATGGAAGGGGGGAGAAGAGAGAATGACTGGGGTGGGAGGGGTCTTTGATTATGTTGGCTGCTTACCGAGGCAGTGGGAAGTGTAGACAGAGTTCACGGTAGGGAGGCTAGTGTTTGTGATAGACTGGGCTGTGTTCACAACTCTCTGCAATTTCTTGGGCTCTTGGGCAGAACATAAAGGCTGCTTCTCCAAACCCTGAGAAATTCTTTGGAATTGGATTTGTATAAATAGGAGGGAAGTCATTCAGCCTCTTGAGGTACATTCCGTCATTCAATTAGATTATGTCAGAACTGTGCCTGGCTTTTCTATGTAAATATCCGTGGTACCCAATAAAAATCTACTAATTTCAGTCTTACCATATTTTGTGGTAGAGAGGTCAGATTGCAACTACTTTATGTACAGCTGTGCACAATGAGGTCCGGTATTATCAAACCTAATCTGCCGAGAGAAAGCTTATTTTAAGATATTCTTTCATCTGTGGAACAAAGTCCAATATCCATAGGTTTAGAGATTTTTAATTTACATGGATTAATATTTCCATTTTTTACGAAGCCAGCATCATTTCTTTTTCCTAGATACTTTACACCTGTTATAGATTTTCTTTCTCAAAGAGAAAATACTAATATCATCCAAGGATAATAATTTTGAAAGATACGTGGAAAGTAAGCAATATATAGCACCAAAAGTTCATCTATAACTAAGTATAAAATGTACATTGCAAGAACAACTAGGAACAAGAATTGTCCAAAAGGCCCAAAAAGCCTTACACAATTTGGTTTTCCCTTCTCAGTCTTTAAGTTGCTCTTGAAACCCATTTACCCAGTTGAGTCATTTTCATTGCGGAGAAGCACTTTGCATCGTCTTTTACCCATTGGGTGAAAAATTTCTGTCTGATTTTCTGTCTAAGTTTCAACGCCTTGGGGTCAGCTTGAAAACATCATTGCCCCTAGCCCCATCTGTCTTGGTGGCCAATGTCTCGTCAGATGTTGAGTCAGACAGGAGGACTGGGACTTCCAACACCTTGCTTCACTCTCAGCAAGAGATCTGTGAGCTGCAGTGGCAGGGACTCCTCAGCCTTGTTCACACATCATAGCGTCACCATGTTTTGTTAAATTTGTGACAAGATCCTGACTCAGGGCAACAAGTGAAGGAACAAAAACTTTCTATCACACTTCTTCCACTCAAATTGTGCCCCAGGATGGAAAGAAAAGCTTTCTATATGAATTGCACTTCCTGACTGCTCTTTGCATTGTTGTTAAGAATAAATTGTGACAATTCAGGGAGGAAGATGATGCATATCATAGAGAAACAGAGTGCTATGACTGCCTATTGAATGCATATTGAAATATGTAAGATCCTTAAGGCCCAGGACAAGGTAGACGTGAGATATTTCCACTAGTGGGAGAATCTTGAACATGGGGTAATTGGTAATAAGTTTATTATTGTCACACATACTGAGATACAGTGAAAAGCTTTTGTTTGCATGCCATCCAGACAGATCATTCCATACATAAGTATAACTACAGGGTTAAGGGGTGGTCATTTAAAATAGAGGTGTGTTGGAATCTCTTGCAGAGTGTGTGAATCTCTGGAATCCTCTAACCTGGAGAGCTTTGGAGGCAAGAGCATTGGAAGTATTAAAAGACAAAGCTGATAATTTTTTTGTAAGTGCAGGGAATTGAGGGCTATGGGGAATTGGCACAGAAGAGGAAATGAGGTCTGGGGCAGATCAGCCGTGATCGTATAGAATGATAAGGCAGACGAGTGGCTGAGAGGCCTATTCCGGCTCCTATTTTCTTCTGTTCTTATGATTGCAGTATGCCAAATATAGGGCTACTCCCAACAAGTTTGATGTTTGCACAAAGTTCATTGCCATTCACATCTCTTCGCCAAATTAAGCAGTCCATGTCTGTACACAGTGAGATCCAGGCAACAATCAGAGATGGGCAGATATGCAGCAAGTAACATTCATGCCACAAAAGCGCCAGGTAAAAGCCATCCTCAACAGGAGAGACGCTAACCACCTACACTTTAGCATTCAATGTCATTACATCGCTAGGTCCCCATAGTCAATATCCTGGAGATCAGATTGACCAGAAACCAACAGCACTTCACTTACATTTCTTCCAATCTAGTGTACTGCATTCAGTGTTCACAACGTGGTCTCCTCTACATTGTAGTAACCAAATGCAGATTGGGCAATCACTTTGCAAATCATGTGTGTTAAGTCTGCGGGTGTTACCCTGAGCTTCCCATTGCCTGACACATTAATTCTCCATCCCACTCTGACCTAAATATCTGTGGGCTCCTGCACTGTTCTAATGAGGATCAAAGCAAACTTGAGGAACGGCATCTGTCTGAACACATTGCAGCCTTCTAAACTCAATATTGAATTTTACAAGTCCAGGGGTCACGAGCATTCTCTGCCTGTATTAGATCTGGCCATTTCTGTTGTAAGATACCCATCTGTGGTGTTTTTCTCTCTTCAGTAAATTGCCTAATGTGCTGGGCATGTCCCACTGTTTTCAATTTGTACTCCCTAACTCATCAACTGGATGTCCTCTACAACTTATCCTGATGGCAACCTGAACCTCACTCTATCACAGATATTCCCTTTGTCCCATCCATCCCTCTCCTGCCTTCTCTGCAACTTAAAGCTCACCACCAACTTCTCAAGGGCAATAAGGGGCAGACAATAAAGATTGGTTTTTCCAGCAAAGTCTAGACCCCAAGAATGAACAAAATACAAACTTAAAAAAAGCCAACTGCAAAATTTGTAAGGAAGACATTGAGGTTCATGATCTTATTTCCAAAGACTTGATCAAAGAGGAATTATAATAATGAAGGTGCATTATATTACTGGTACTGAAATGCTGAAACACCTTTGGGTACCGTCTACGAGCTGTGATTGTTTTTACAATTGTGCTAATGTTATGCTAACCAAAGACTCGACAACTCAACCATGTTACTATGAACATTTTCTCACTACAGCAAGTAACAATCTGCTGATACATGCTAGAGATCACATCACAATATTATGAGGGGTTTACCTGTCAGACTTGCAGGTTCTGTCTCTGCGTGGATATCACAGGACCAATCTTTGGAAGTGAGCATTAGGTCCTATGGCAGAATAAATGCCCTATTTCCATTTTTTTTATTGAGGACTAATAATTAGATAATGCTTTATGTAATTGTTGTGTTTTTCATCTGGATTTATTTCATCCGGATTTGCTGTTTTTCAGTCTGATGAAGTGTAACATCAGAATATAGAGTATACCTCAATTTCAAGAAGGGTTTTACACCTTAAACTATAATGTCCTTGATTTTATTTTGTCATGTCGGCTGACTATAATTGGATAGTTACTAAATTTTACACAAAGTGATTTGGAACGTGTGCTGAAAACACTCCTCCTGATGTCAGGAACCAACTTCCACAAGAACAAGATGTAAATTTTGGTCAATCAATAATGTCACCCAGCAACAAACAATCTGCTGGAGGAGCTCAGCGGGTCAAGCAGCATCTGTGAGGGAGAAAGCAATTGTTGACGTAGGGGTCGAAACCCTGCGTGTGTCCTGAAACGTCGACAATTCCTTTTCCCCCACAGATGCTGCTCGACCTACTGAGCTCCTGCAGCAGATTGTTTGTTGCTCCAGATTCCAGCATCTGCAGTCTCTTGTGTCTCCAGTAATGTTACCCATGTTGGTTTTGGTATTGGTTTATTACTGTCACTTGTACCAAGGTAAAGTGAAAAACTTGTCTTGCATGCCGTTGATTTTATGATTACAGAATCAACTTTGGGTAATATTACTATTTTAACTATTTAAATCACCTTGTAGAAAACTTAACAACTAAAGTCATCGAGTTGTACAGAACAGATTGTACAGCACAGAAACAGGTCCTCCAGCCCAACTCATCCATCCAGTTAGCATAACGCTGTTACAGTGCCAGTGACCTGGGTTCAATTCCGCCGCTGTCCGTAAGGAGTTTGTACGTTCTCCCCATGTCTGTGTGGGTTTCCTCCAGGTGCTCCGGTTTCCTCCCACATTCCAAAAACGTACAGGTTAGGGGCTGTGGGCATGCTATGTTGGCGCTGGAAAAGTGGCGACACTTGCGGGCTGCCCCCAGAACATTCTCAGTAACACAAGAAGATGCACTGTGTGCACGAAAGATGCATGAAACACTGTGTGTTTCGATGCACGTGCGACTAATAAATAAATGTCTTATCTTATCCAGTGCCTACCTTCACCAATCCCATTTGCCCAGACATTGTATCTGCCTCGACCAATTCCTCTGGCAGCTCGTTCCTTATAACCACAACCCTCTGTGTAAAAAACTTGTCCCTCAGCTATCCTTTAAATTTCTCCTTTCTCGCCTTAAACCTGTGCCCCCCAGTTTTAGACACCCCTACCCTGGGAAAAAGACTGACCATCTATCCTCTCTATGTCTCTCCTAATTTCATCAACCTCTGTAAGGTCACTCCTCAGCCTCCTACATTCCAGTGAGAATAAATTCAGCTTTTGCAATGTCTCCTTATAAGTAAAGCCCTTCATTCCAGGTAACGTCCTGGTGAATTTGCTCTGCACTCTTTCTAATGCTACCACATCCTTCCTGTGGCATAGTGACAGGAACCATGTGCAATACTCCAAGTGTGGCCTCACCAATGTTTCGTATGGCTGCAACATGAGATCCCAACTCTTGTACTCAATGACTCGGCTTATGAAGGCAAGCATACTGAATGCCTTCTCACAACAATATCCACCCATGTTGTCATTTTCAGGGAGCTATGAACTTGCTCCCTAAGGTCTCTCTATACATCAACACTCCTGAGGTCCCTGCCATTTATTGCATTTGTCCTGTTAGTATTTGATGTCTAAAGTGCATTTCGTCACATTTGTCTGGATTAAATTCCATCTGCCACTGCTCTGCCCAACTTTCGAGATGATTTACATCCCTCTGTGTCCTTTCGTAAGCTCCTTTGTGATCTGCTACTTCACCAATCTTTGTGTCACCAGCAAACTTACTAATCAGCCCACCTACGTTCTCCTCCAAGTCATTTATATATATGACAAACAACAACGGTCCCAGTGCCAAGCCCTGTAGTACACCACTGCTTACAGACTTCCAGTCAGATAAACACCCCTCGACCACTACCCTCTGCCTCCTATCAACAGGCCAATTTTGGATCCAGTTTGCCAACACAACTGTGACGAATCGTTGTCAACCTACAAGACAAAGTACGATTGAGAAGATCTTAGTTTGTTAAAGCTGTGGAACTTCCTGTGTAGATTGGACAGTTATTGTCTCAATTTTCCATTGAGACAAATTCCTCCACCTTGATAAGATAAGATATTTATTTATTAGTCACATGTACATCGAAGCACACAGTGAAATAAGTCTCTTTGCATTACTGAGAATGTCCTGGGGGCAGCCCGCAAGTGTTGCCACTCTTCCGGTGCCAGTATAGCATGCCCACGGCTCCTAACCCATAGGTCTTTGGAATGTGGGAGGAAACCGGGGCACCCGGAGGAAACCCATTCAGGCACGAGGAGAACATACAAACCCCTTACAGACAGCAGCGGGAATTGAACCCAGGTCGCTGGCACTGTAATAGCATTACGCTAACCACTATGCTACAGTGCCTGTCAAGTGCACAGCTAAATGTCCACTGAAGGACTTGCTTTTCTATGGAGACACAGGAGACTCTGCACACTGGGTTCCACTGCTCTTCCTCTGCCACTGATCACACCACTACTCCTCTGATATTATACACCACCCCCAAACCCCTGCCCCTCCTTCACTCCTCCGAGCCCCCTTCTTCCCACCACATCACTTCGCCTGAGCCCTCCAACCCACCGCCCTCTTCTGAAAGGGTCTCGACCTGAAGCGTCGACTGTGCACTTCCCTCCACGGATGTTGCCTGACCCGCTGAGTTCTTTCAGCACCTTGTTTGTTGCTTTTCTATACTCACTGTCAGAACATCAAAAAGTGCTTTACAGCCGGTCAGGTAGTTGGATGGATAGTCACTGCTGTGTGGGAGGAAATACACCAGCCAAATATAGACACAGTCAGGTCCCATTAATAGCCACCTGACAATAAGCAGATAATCTAAAATGTTTCAATGTTTTTTGTTGCTTGTGGTGTAAATATTGGCCAGGACTCAGGGTAACTGTTCTCCTTTGAAGTAGAGGCAGGGATCTTTAACAGTCACCCAAGAGGGTGATGGGTCCTTAG
The DNA here is from genome assembly GCF_009764475.1 of Pristis pectinata. Taxonomy (NCBI): domain Eukaryota; kingdom Metazoa; phylum Chordata; class Chondrichthyes; order Rhinopristiformes; family Pristidae; genus Pristis; species Pristis pectinata. Next base: position 8,283,515 of record NC_067429.1, read on the forward strand.
TTAAACATCACATCCAGAGGACACAGTCACATACAGATAAAAGTAGTGCTAAAACATCTACACACTCACTTTTCTCTTCTGGTTTTGACCTTAGTGGTGTCAGGCACTCTAAGCCTTAGCCTTTGCTTTAGAAACCCTAATAGGAAGTGTCATCACTAACATTCAGCTCACCTTACATAATATTTCCTTCTTGAGACTGAAGGGACTGGAGCAAACAGTTCATCTCCAAGAACTTGTTTTGAAGTCATTCAGAGCCATCTGTACCTGCCAGCAACTAAGATGATTCATTGAACAAAGGGAGTGTGCACTGACGCCTTTGTGTAATCCTTGGAGTCGAGATGTGGTTTATGCAAGGACTTACTATTTTATAGGTCTGTCAATGTTACAGCAGAATATTTAAGCAGACTCAACAATTCAAAAGCAATCAGAATTCACAACTGAAACTATGGCAAACTCTTAAGTAAATGCATGATTATTTTGCCAGCAAAATGCAATGACTCATGTGAATTTTATATCTATATCTATATATGTATGTATGTATATATATATGATATATATACATACATACATACATACATACATATATATATACACACACACGCACGCATATATATATATATACACACACACACACCACACACACACACCACACACACACACACACACACACATACACACATATATATATATCTATATCTATATCTATATATATATATATATATCTATATATATATATATATATACATACAGGCATAGGTATAGGCAACACTAGGTATGATTACCAGATGACTGAACCAATAATCTAGATTCCATGAAGTTTATAGTGTCACTATATCTAATCAAAACACCACACAGGGTACTTCAGGAATCTTGCCTCAACACGCCTGGTATACTTAGGTCATATTTTCCAATGGCCAAATGAGACTTGGTGCATCGTGGGCCAACAGGACAGGCATGGCGATTGGCCCATTTATAAAACATTTAGCGTCACAGAGTCATAGAGCGCAGAAACAAGTCCATGCCAAACAAGATATCCATCTAAGCCAGTCCCATTTGCCTGTGTTTGGCCCATATCCCTCTATCCTATCTGTGCACATGTCCAATTGTATATATTGTATTGTCCAATTGTACATTTTATTGCCATTACCTCCAGTTCCAGAATATCCTAACCGTTGTACATTGTGCATTAACTATAAGAACAACAGTCAAACAGACTGTAATTTGAATGGTCACCCAAAGTAAATACAGACCAGCCATGTTCTAGTTGAAAGGCAAAGTATGCTGTCTGGCTCACTGGACTCCCTACATTCCAAAAAGCTGTTGGAATTTTCCTGCTTTACTGCAATGATAATTTTGCTTCTTGTTCCTTGGCAGTCACTTGTGCCTGCGCATTTGGGTCTATATACATACTGGCGCTTGCGTAGGAGCCCGTGCATCTTTTCTCTGCTTCCATGTGCCCATTCAACTCATATTATTATACTTCCTGATGATTTAACACAAACTTCATCCCAGCTGGTGCCGAATTCTCACATCACTGGGTGTGACTGCTATTACAACAGTACCTTTGAGGGGGTAGATGCAGGCGGTGTCAGATGGGGTGCTAATGGGAATCATTTCAATAGGATCATTATCACAAACAAGTGTCACATTCCTTGTTGGTGCTCGGCTGCAGAACTGCCTGTTCCATATGGAACACCTGACTGCCCTCATTTTCAAAGATCTAAAGATGCCTGATGAAAGCAGATTAATTAACCATGTGGAGTAGTATCCTTTTCATAATCTTAAATGGGAAATTATGGATCTCAACGTTTTCTTTATATAAATAAATGAAATTGACTGGCTTAACAAACCCCACTCTTCTACACACTTGCTTAAACTCCCTCTTGTCGCAATCCCTAATCCTTGACTTCTCAGAGGTTGGTTTTGAAGTGATATATTGTAATGCTGAAGAAATTAAATCTTTGGAGTTTAGAAGAATGAAGGGTGACCTTATCGAAACATGTAAGGCGCTGAAGGGAAATGACAGTTTAGGTGTTGAGATGTTTCCACAAGAGGGAGAGTCTCAAATGAGAGGAGGTAGTCACTAGATTAGGGGCCAGTCAATTAATACTGAGGTGTGTAGGAATTTCTTCTTGCTGAGGGTGGTGAATCTCTGGAATTCTCCACGCTGGAATGTTGGTGAGGCTGGATCATTGGGATATTGAAAGAGGAAGTGGATACATTTTTGAAAGATGAGGGAATTGAGGGCTATCGGGAACTGGCACTGGGGGAGATCAGCCATGATCAGATTGAATGGTCAGGCAGGCTTGAAGGGCTGAGTGGCCTCCTCCTGCTCTTATTTTCTTATGTTCTTATTTTCCCAGCTGATTGGAAAGCTGCTTGAACCAAGACTCCTATCATAATAATCAACAAGAAACACTTTCTTCTTGACTCCTGCTCTAGATTGCTCCAGAATGCTAAACCACAGCACATTTTTGAGCTTTCATAGTCCATTTGTTGATGTTTGAAGGTGAATGTTTATTGTATTGATATGTTTCCTATCCCTCTACTGTTTTAACACAGGTCTTTCCTGTTTGTTAAATTGCCCCCTCAACCCAACCACCTTGTTTGTGCTCTAGGTGAGGAGGGGTGGGCTGGGGGAGGTGAAATCTGTGGTAATTGTAGTAATTGTACATTAAATTTTCTGGTTACCTAAATACTTTCTTTAACACTTTGCAATTAATAGATTTGATACAGCAGATCAACACCCACCTCAGTGGCTGCAGAGTTGTGATGTAGGAAGGTGGTGAAGGGGCAAGGGTGCTTAAGAAACAATGGGTTAGTGGGTGTGATTGCTTCACACGTACAATTCTGTAAGAAAATCTTGACTTTTGGTGGCTGTCAATGAAACCTGGGAAACTTAGCAGTCAGCTGATCCTGAGATCTCACTGTCCATCTCAAAATTCTGAAATTTCAGATAAATGAGATAAATTTCATACCATAGAAAATACCATAGAAAGCATCCTATCGGGATGTATCACGGCTTGTTACGACAACTGCTCTGCCCAGGACCGCAAGAAACTGCAGAGAGTTGTGGACACAGCCCAGTGCATCACGGACACCAGCCTCCCCTCCTTGGACTCTGTCTTTACCTCTCATTGTCTTGGCGAAGCAGCCAGCATAATCAAAGACCCCACCCACCCAGGACGTTCTCTCTTCTCTCCTCTTCCATCGGGTGGAAGATACAGGAGCCTGAGGGCACATACCACCAGGCTTAAGGACAGCTTCTACCCCACTGTGATAAGTCTATTGAATGGTTCCCTTATACAATGAGATGGACTATGACTTCATGATCTACCTTGTTGTGACCTTGCACCTTATTGCACTGCACTTTCTCTGTAGCTATGACACTTTACTCTGTACTATAAGATCTTTATTAGTCACATGTACATCGAAACACACAGTGAAATACATTTTTTGCATAGTGATTTTGGGGGGCAGCCCGCAAGTGTCGCCACGCTTCCGGCGCCAACATAGCACACCCATAACTTCCTAACCTGTACGTCTTTGGAATGTGGGAGGAAACCGGTGCACCCAGAGGAAACCCACACAGACACGGGGAGAACGTACAAACTCCTTACAGACAGTTGGCCGGATTTGAACCCGGGTCGCTGGCGCTGTAAAGCATTATGCTAACCACTATGCTACGGTGCCTGCCTGTTACTGTTTTTACCTGTACTACATCAATGCACTCTGTACTAACTCAATGTAACTGCACTGTGTAATGAATTGATCTGTACGATCAGTATGCAAGACAAGTTTTTCACTGTACCTCAGTAAAAGTGACAATAATAAACCAATACCAATACCAATACCAAATTTGGTAATTAGTAATTGGTTTATTATTGTCACATGAAATAGTGAAATAGTGAAAAGGTTTTGTTTACATGTCATCCAGACAGATCATTCCACATATAAGTACATTGAGGGAATACAATAGGAAAAGCAATAGCAGAATGCAGAGTATAGTGTTACAGAGAAAGTGCAGTGCAGGCAGACAAATATGATGCAAGGGCCATGATGAAGTAGACTGAGAGATCAAGAGTCCATCTTTATTGTACATCACGTCCATTCAGGAGTCTTGTAACAGTGGGATAGAAGCTGTATTTGAGCCTGATGGTATGTATTCTCAAGCTTTTGTATTTTCTGCCTGATGGAAGGGGGGAGAAGAGAGAATGACTGGGTGGGAGCTCCCTTGTGCATAATTTTTTGGAAGAACCGGGACTTGAGGGCCATGGGGACCTGGCACAGAAGAGGAGATGAGGCCTGGGACAGATCAGCCATGATCGCATTAGGCTGAGGGGCTGAGAGGCTACTCCTATTTTCTTTTGTTCTTCTGTAATGTGGGAAACACTTACCAATCTGAGCACAGGAATGTCTTAGAAGCATCAATGTTCTTTTAGCCATCCTGACAGAGATGTAAATATTGGCTGGGAAACTGAGAAGAAATCAGCTGGTCTTTATGTAAGGCCGAGTGGGAAGATATGGTCCACTTTTAACATTTGGGGTAGCACAGTGACCTTGGGTGCTCTCTGTGTGGAGTTTGCATGTTCTCCCTATAACCGCATAGGTTTCTTCCTACATCCCAAAATATGCTGGATATGCTGGTTAGCAGGCTAATTGCCACTGTAAATTCATCCCACTGTGTACGTGTGTGGTAGAATCTGGGGGGGTGGGGGGGGTAAAGTTGATGAAAATATGGGGAGAATACTAGGGGATTAATGAAGGATTTGTGTAAATGGGTGGTGGATGGTTGGCACAGACATGATGGGCCGAAGAGCCTGTTTCGGTGTTCTCTCTCTCTCTCTCTCTGTGACTTTATGATTTCATCCAAAATGTGACATCTCTCTGAGTGTAACACTAAAAGTTCAGCTCTGAAGGATCAGCCCAGGTTTTAGACTGGAGTGGAGCCTGAATCCACAAGCCACAAACTTCTGACCCATATCCACTTCTTCACCAAGACCATCTGTCCTTCACTGGATCACCTGCCACCCACAAACTCAACCTGTCTGCTGATGAAACCTCATCCAAGATTTTGTTACTATTTCGTATCTCCTTATTCACTTTTAAAGATACTAAAACAGTCAGTAATTTAAACTATCATCAAAGACACTCTATTTCTGAAGCATCTCCCAGACATAGGTGGCATCCTTAACAGTTGGTTTCTCTTAAGAACCCTTGAAGCATTGAGCTTTTCATATTAAGCTGAAGGGAACTGTGACGTATGTATCAATATTACATACAACATGAACAAAATTGTTCCTTAAATGTTCTCATCCTTTTAGGGATTTTTTTCAGGTTGATTTATTGCTGGTTTTTGGTGAGGAAAGTTCCAGAAAAATTGAAGTTGAGATTATTGTCTTGTGCACAAGTACATGTATGTATAGGGGCGATGAAAAACTTACTTGCAGCAGCATCATAGGCACATGGCATTAGAAGCACAGCATTCACAAAAAAAAATAAATTAAACATAAATTACACAATTTTTACAAGAAAAAGCACAATTAGAACAAAAAAAAGTTTATTGTAGTGCAAGGTGGCCAAAGTAGTCACAGTGTTGCTATACTGAGGTTCTTGAACCAACCTGCACAACTCTAATGTCTACACTTTAGCTCCTGTCTGCCAAGATTTCGTCTCTCCATCTCTCTGCAAATCCCCCAGACCCTGCAATTGTCAGGGCACACTGAATTCCTCCCAGCATCCAGTTTAATGTGACGGACACACCTCAGAAGCCATAGGGCTCACTGAATCTGTGTTGACCATCAGCCATCCATTTACAGTAATCCTAAATTAATCCCATGCTATTCTCCCCATATCCCATCAATTCCTTCCCTTTCCCAGATTCAACTACTCACCTTTACATTAGGGGCAATTTACAGTGGCCAATTCACTTACTAACCAGCCCCTCCTTTAAAAATGAAAGATAAAAAACAATAAAGAAAACATCCAAATATTTTGGACTGTCCTTTCAGATCTGGTGCTAGGTGGCTGCATTTCTCCAGGGCTGTTGTTGAGCTGTGGTATTCTCAGTCTTCAGTGTCAGTGGTAGGTACTCCAGTACCTCCTATCTGCTTTAGTCAAGCAAAGCTCTCAGGCGATCCTTCTTGAGTTGGCATCTGTTCCTCCAAGATCACCTTGAATGATATGAGATTTGGTGTGCATTGAGTCACCTCTGCCTTTTGCATGTCTGGTGTTGGTCTGATGTGTCTCCAGCTTTTAGTGATGGCATCTCTTTGCCTGTCTTCTTTTTGCTGACTTCAGTTGCCTTCCTGTAGTTTTTGGCATTACTGTTTTAGCAGCTCATATTTCCAACCCTTGCCGCTTGTATGTTAGCGAGATTCTCAACAATAACAGTAATAGAGAGATATAGCTTTCCTGAGTCTGTGCTGATTAACATTATGAACCATCGATTTATATTAATCCTACATTAATCCCACTCTTTACTTTCATCAGCTCCCTTCAGATTCTGCCACTCACCTATGCACTTTGGGCAATTTGCAGTGGCCAATAACCTACCAACCTGCGTGTCTTTGGGATGTGGGAGCAAACCAGAGCACACAGTGACAGGGAGACATGCAAACTCCATACAGAGCACACCCAAGGTCAGGACTGAACCCGGGTCTCTGGTGCTGCGAGACAGTGGCTCCATTAACCATGCCACGGTACTGATGTAGATCTAACCACAAACAATAAGGCTCCATAACAGAACAATATCCCTCAAATTAGAATAACTAAGACTTGTATAGTTTTAGTTTAGGATTTTTCCATTCTGAAATACCTGACACTTCATCAAACTGCATTGCACGGCAGAGCACCTGAAGTAGTTTATTTATTAAGCCCTCATTGACTTAGGGAAAGCAGCAGTGAGTGGATTTCGAGTCAACTGCTCCCAATTTATTTAATTAACTGAATGTAAATACAAAGGCTGTCATAGTGGGAATTTGAACTCATGCCACTGCATTAATTGTACTGACATCTGGATTACTAGGCCAGTAATTTAACCATGGTGCCACCAGTTGGATTTTCCTTTCAATGGGAGTTTCCCTCTCCTGTGTAATAATGGAAGAGGCAAGAGGCTTGAAAACCTAACTGCAGAGGTCAGGAGCCCATTCATTATTATCACTATGTTGGTGCTGTATTTGTATTTTGTGCTGCTTATATTGATTTTCAGTGTACAGAAATAAACTCAGCTGGGCACGTCAGCCTCATTCTCTGTTAGCATAATCATAGCAAATGTTGCCAAAGGAGCAAATGTTGGTATAATTTCCTCATTAGTAAGATCTGGGGCTAATATCCTGATAAACCTCCTGTTCTACTTGGCCTACTGGAAGGATATGATCCTTCATCTTCCTCACCTGGTGCTAGTCACCACTTCACGATCCAAAGGTAAGCAGGAGACATGCCAGCAAGTGAGCCCCACCCAAACCCCCACCCTCCCATTAGCATATAGAAGTAAGTGGCCTCTTTCTGTGCTGTGATGCCTATAATATTGTACCACTCCTAGCTGGCCACCAGGAGGCATGCAAGGGCAACCTGCTGATGACATGTGGGACACTGGAAGCCCAAGGTGGCACCACACCATTCCTGCTGTCTCCGAGGACAGGTTTTTTGGCAAGAGCGATGACACAGACCTAACCGTCCCAGCTCACGGTTCTTTTTCGTTGTTGGTGGGCCAGGGAGGGTGTGGGTATGATTGGACAGATGGGTGGAACGATTCACACATCCATCTCAGTTTGACAGTGCTTTCAGATTTTATGTAGCAAGTCACAGTGTCACCTCATTTCAAAACCGAGCGGTGAGATAAATGTCCCTGCAACTCAGCGGCCCATGGAAACCCCCCAACCCCACACACCCCTCATCCCAAGAAGGCTCCTTGACTTCAGCCAGAACCAACCAAGAAGTGGAGCCAGTTTTAGAATAAAGCTGCCCTTCTGCATTCTGCTTGGAACCAGGACATGTTTAGTGTGCCCTTGCAGCACACTCCTTTCAACCATGCACTGGGACACTGTGAGGTTTTTCACTGAATTATTCCTCCTTCTTTACAATGACAGGTTATTCCCACTGAAGCAGCAAACGATCTGCTGGAGGAACTCAGCGGGTCGATTGTGTGTTGCTCCAGATTCCATCATCTGCGGTCTCTTGTGTCGCCATATTCCCACTGAAGGACGTACACACAGAATGAAAGCAACAAAGGTTCGCGGGCCTGAATACTGGATGGCGTCATCGTCCTGTGAGGTGGAATTAAATAAAATAGGCCTTTCGTCTTTGGAGTTTAAAGAATGAAAAGTGATCTCATTGAAATATACCAAATTCATAGAGGGCTCAGCTGTGTACATGCAGAGATAATGTTTCTGCTGGCTGGGCTGTTTAGAAGCAAGGATCAGAATCTCAAAAAAGGCGCCGTCCATTCAAGGCTGAAATGAGAGGAAATTTCTTCATCTGGAGGGTGGTGAATCCTTGGAATTTCAAATGGGTTGTCAAGGCTCAATAGCTGACTATATTCAGGACAAAAATCAATAAATCTTTGGATGGTAAAGATATCAAAGGATATGGAATTAGGTGCGGAAAATGGTTGTGGGGTAAAATATCGGCAACGATCTCCGTCAATGGTGGAGCAGGCACACGAAACTGAATAGCCTATGCCTACTTCTATTTCTTGTGTTCTTACATCACTGCAGCTTCCCAAGTTCTTGGCAATGACCTTAACAATGGGGTGACTGGCAACTTGTACTAACTGGCCATCCTGGGCAGTATCCGAGGAAGAGCTGGCCATTTTGAGGCTTTGAGATCATTCACATCGAACTGAGAAGCTATGAAATGTACATCAGAAATGTAAAACAGGAGTGGAAGCAGCATGCTGTTGACAGAAGTAACTGATGCCACAATCAACAGATTAGATCAAAGCTCTGTAGACCTGCTACATCCTGTTGTGTCCAGTTAAGGCCCTAATGGGAAGGAAAGGAGGCTCTGTGAATAACCCCTTCCCTTTTGAGGTTGGAGTCCAACATATGAGTGTAAAAGACGAGGCTTATTTTTGAACCCACCTTCAACAGAAAAGGTCAAGTGGATGATTCATCTTGTCCTCCTCCACCTTCACAGAAACCCCAGTCTCTGGCCAATTTGATTCACTCCATATAACATCAAGAAAAGGCTTCAGTGTACAGGACATTGCAATAGTGCTGAAGACAAGGTCCAGAACTGGCTGTAACTCCTGTGTAAAAAAATCACAGTCTTCATTTTGTTGCACATCTCACTTGCTGATGATGCCATAGTGAGCCTGGAATCTACCAGTGTTCTACCGATCCTTTTACCAAGTTATCGGGTTCTGGGCATTTTGCCAATCCCTTTTACTGAGTTATTGGGTGCTCGGTGTTCTGTCGATACTTTCAATGAGTTGTCGGCTGCTAGGAGTTCTGCTGATCCCTTTTACCAAGTTCGCTGTGTGAGCAGGGTGTGAGCAGAATGAAAATTTCCTGACCACGAAGTTGTGATTGGTGAGTGAATGAGTAAGTCTTGGGCCTTCACTGCTGTCTCTGAGTCACAAGTAGTGAACTCACTACAGACAATCTCAATGAATGAAGCCCAGAGTTCCTGCTCTGAATTTTGGATTGACATTAGGGGGATGTACATGGAGGGTTCAAGCAAGACTCCCCAAAATCATAGGGTCATAGATTCATAGAGTTATACAGCACGGAAACAGGCCCTTCGACACAACGTCCATGCTGACTGAGATATCTATCCAAGCTAATCCCGTTTTCTTGCGTTTGGTATTGGTTTATTATTGTCACTTGTACCGATGTATAGTGAAAAACTTGTCTTGCATGCCGATTGTACAGGTCAATTTATTACACAGTGCAGTTACATTGAGTTAGTACAGAGTCCATTGAGGTAGTACATGTAAAAACAGTAACAGTACAGAGTAAAGTGTCACAGCTACAGAGAAAGTGCAGTGCAGGTAGACAATAAGGTGCAAGGTCTCAACAAGGTAGATTGGGAGGTCAGAGTCCATCTCATCGTATAAGGCAACTGTTCAATAGTCTTATCACAGTGGGATAGAAGCTGTCCTTAAGCCTGGTGGTGTGTGCCCTCAGGATCCTGTATCTTCTACCTGATGGAAGAGGAGAGAAGAGAGAATGACCCAGGTGGGTGGGGTCTTTGATTATACTGGCTGCTTCACCAAGGCAGCGAGAGATAAAGACAAGAGTCCAAGGAGGGGAGGCTGATGTCCATGATGCGCTGGGCTGTGTCCACAACTCTCTGCAGCTTCTTGCAGTCCTGGGCAGAGCAGTTGTCATACCAAGCCATGATGCATCTGGATATGGTGCATCGATAAAAGTTGGTGAGTGTCAAAGGGGATATACCGAATTTCTTTAGCCTCCTGAGGAAGTAGAGGTGCTGGTGAGCTTTCTTAGCTGTGGCATCTACGTGATTTGACCAGGACAGGCTATTGGTGATGTTCACTCCCAGGAACTTGAAGCTCTCAACCCTCTCGACCTCAGCACCGTTGATGTAGACAGATGCACGTACACTGCCCCCTCTCCTGAAGTCAATGACCAGCTCTTTAGTTTTGTTGACATTGAGGGAAAGGTTGTTGTCATGACACCATGCCACTAAGCTCTCTATCTCCTTCCTGTACCCCGACTCATCATTGTTTGAGATACAGCCTACTACGGTGGTGTCATCTGCAAAATTGTTTGGCCCATATCCCTCCAAACCTTTCCTATCCAAGGACCTGTCAAAATGTTTTTAAACATTGTAAATATACCCATCTCTACCAGCTCCTCTGGCAGCTCGTTCCATATACCCAGCACCCTCTGTGTGGGAAAACTTGCCCCTCAGGTCCCCTTTAAAACTCTCCCTTCTCACCTTAAACCTATCCAACATCTAGTTTACCCTGGGAAAGTGACTGTGGCTATCTACCTTATCCATGCCCCTTGTAATTTTCTAAACCTCTATAAGGCCACCCCTCAGCCTTCTTTACTCCAGGGAAAATAGTCCCACTCTATCCAGTGGCACAAGAAATTCTGCGGATGCTGGAATCTAGAGCAATACACAAAAAGTGCTGGAGGAACTCAGCAGGTCAGGCAGCACCTGTGGAGAGAAATAAACAGTCAACCTTTCGGGTTGAGACCCTTCATCAGGACTGGAAAGGATCAGGGCAGAAGCCAGAATAAGAAGGTGGGAGGAAGGGGAGGAGCACCCGCAGCAGGTGATAGGTGAGTTCAGGTGATAGGTGAGTTCAGGTGAGGCAGGGAAGGGAGGTGGGTGGGGGGGGGGAAGATGTAATAAGCTGAGAGGCAATAGATAGATGAGGCAAAGGGCTGAAGAAGAAGGAATCGGGTAGGAGGGGGCAGTGGACCATGGAATAAAGGATGGGGGAGGGGAGGAGAGGAGATGGGCAGGTCATCAAGGAGGGGGAAGGGAGCCACAGGAGTAAGGGAAGACAAAGGAGTGGGGGGGGGGGGGAGATGGAAGAAAATGAAGGGGAGGGGTTACCAGAAGTTAGAGAAATCGATGTTGAAGCCATCAGGTTGGAGACTCCCAAGGCAGAATATGAGGTGTTGTTCCTCCAATCAGGCTATCCAGTCTCTCCTTATAACTTAAACCCTTCAGTCCAGGCAATATCCTTGTGAATCTTTTCTGCACCTTTTCCAGCTTAATCACATCCTTCCTGATATCTAAAAAAGTACATAGAACATCGAACACTGCATCACAGTACAGGGCCTTCGGCCATCAACGTTATGCCGACATCTTATCCTGCTCGAAGTCTATCTAACCCTTCCCTCCCACATAGCCCCCCATTTCTCTATCATTCATGTGTCTAAGAGTCTCTTAAATGTCCCTAATGTATCTGCCCCCACAGCCTTTGCAGGCAGTGCATTCCACATACCTACTACTCTCTGTGTAAAAAACTTACCCCTGACATCCCACTTGTACCTTCCTCCAACCACCTTAAAATTATGTCCCCTCATGTTAGCCATGATGTAGCCAAGTAGCGTAATGTTACAGGTGTGTGCATGTGCCTTCACCCTCATAACATTAAAAACTCATGTCTGCGCTGTGCCTTTTAGAAGTGATTACATTTAAGTTACCATGCTTGCCCTAGTTGGTGTCCAGTGGAAAACTGCACCTTAAGTTGTGGAAGCCATCAGCCTGTCATTTCTTATCCACATTGGGTTAACTATCCTATTGGTCAATCCTTCCAATTCTCCCTCCACCCACCTACATGAGGGACAATTTTTGGTGTCCAGACAACCTCCCAGCACATCTTTGGGACGCGGGAGGGAACCAGGGCGCCCTGGAGACAGCCACGTGGTCACAAGGACGTTACAGAGAAACAGCACCGGAGGTCAGGATTGAACCCAGGTCACTGGATCTGTGCACCAGCAGCACTAACTGTGGCACCTCTGTTCCACCCTTGCATAATTCAGAATGTTCATCTCCTTCTTCCATTGTCACGTCAGCTTCTGTGAATAATCTGAACCCATTCGCAACCGTATGTTCTAAAGTGCAAAGTACAAGGCAGAGGTTGAAACCAAAAGCTGTCATAATGTGAAAATGGCCTGAGCAGAGGAGTTTGCTTCAACCGCCATCTACGAACATAGAAGGGAGACACAAGAGACTGCAGATGCTGAAATCTGGAGCAACAAGCAATCTGCTGGGGGAACTCAGTGGGTTGAGTAACATCTGTAGGGGGAAGGAACTGACAATTCCTTTCCCCCTACAGATTCTGCTCAACCTGCTGAGCTCCTCCAGCTTATTATTTGTTGTTTAAGAACATAGAAATATTGAAATAGTAGGCCAGGCTGCTCCTCCTTATATCATCTGTTAATGAGCTAATGGTATTTATGATATGATGATATATCTTCATTAATCACATGTACATCGAAACACACAGTGAAATGCACCTTTGGCATAGAGTGTTCTGGGGGCAGCCTGCAAGTGTCGCCACACTTCCGGCACCAACATAGCATGCCCACAACTTCCTAACCTGTATGTCTTTGTAATGTGGGAGGAAACCTGGATAAGTGTGAAGTGATACACTTCGGGAGATCGAATTTGAGGGCAGAATACAAGGTTAATGGCAGGACTCTTAGCAGTTGGAGGAACAGAGGGATCTTGGGGTCCACATCCATAGATCCCTCAAGGTTGCCATGCAGGTCGATAGGGTTGTTAAGAAGGCATATGGAGTGTTGGCCTTCATTAGTCGGGGTATTGTGTTCAAGAGCCGCAAGGTGATGTTGCAGCTCTTTTGAACTCTGGTCAGACCACACTTGGAGTATTGTGTTCAGTTCTGGTTGCCTCATCATAGAAAGGATGTGGAAGCTTTAGAGAGAGTGCAGAGGAGATTTACCAGGATGTTGACTGGATTGGAGTGCATGTCCTATGAGGATAGGTTGAGCGAGCTAGGGCTTTTTTGTTTGGAGAGAAGGAGGATGAGAGGGGACTTGACGGAGGTGTACAAGATAAGAGGCATAGATCAAGTGGACAGTCAGGGACTTTTTCTCAGTGCAACAAAAGTTAATACGAGGGGACATAATTTTAAGGCGATTGGAGGAAGGTATAAGGGGAATGTCAGGGTAAGTTTTTTACACAGAGAGTGGTGGGTGTGTGGAATCTGCCCCACAACCTCTGCGTGCGGAGGTTGTGGGGCAGATACATTAAGAACATTTAAGGGACTCTTAGATAGACACAAGAATGATAGAAAAATAGGGGGCTATGTGGGAGGGAAGGGTTAGATAGAACTTAGAGCAGGATAAAATGTTGGCACAACATTGTGGACTGAAGGGCCTGTGCTGTGCTGTAGTGTTCTATGTTCTATGAAACCAGAGCACCCAGAGGAAACCCACACAGACACGGGGAGAACATACAAACTCCTTACAGACAGCAGCAGGAATTGAACTGGCACTGTAATAGTGTTACGCTAGCTGCTACACTACTGTGCCTGCCATACTTGGTATTGGTATTGGTTTATTATTGTCACTTGTACCGAGGTACAGTGAAAAACTTGTCTTGCATACTGATCATACAGATCAATTCATTACACAGTGCAGTTACATTGAGTTAGTACAGAGTGCATTGAGGTAGTACAAGTAAAACAGTAACAGTACAGAGTAAAGTGTCACAGCTACAGAGGAAGTGCAGTGCAGGTAGACAATAAGGTGCAAGGTCTCAACAAGGTAGATTGTGAGGTCCATATCGTATAAAGGAAACATTCAATAGTCTTATGACAAATGGATTGTGCTGAAGCAAATAAGAACAGAAACCAATCCACAAACATTGCTTCCTCTAGTTTACAAGCAAATAAAAACCAATATGAATACAGGACTTGATTATTGTGAGAATACTAAATGTGCTAAATGCAATCTGAACTTGTAAACAGCCTCCCACCTCCAGCTAACACTCTGCTCTACCGATGCCTCATTCAACTAGTAATGTAAATTTTGGCTGTCACTGCCAGAAAGGGATGTTGTCCCTTGAATACTGTGGGAGGTTTACAGCATCGAGGTGTCGCACACCTGCCTAGGATTTCCTGGAGGTCCACAGCATATTTATTCTCAATGAGCTTGGCTGTACTGATCAGGAAACTGAAAAACTTGTCACCTTGGAGACACAAACGACTGCAGATGCTGGCGCCTGGAGCAACAAACAAGATGCTGGAGAAACTCAACGGATCAAGCAGCATCCATGGAGAGGAATGCACAGTCGACATTTCAAGTCGAGACCCTTCATCTGGACTCCAGTTTGTCATCGTCATCAAATTCATCACCTTGGATAGTAGTATGCTCCACAGACCAGGGTGCACCAAGGTTCAGCTAGAATGAATGTAATAAACCAGAATGTGAGTGGAGAAATCACTGTGAATTCCATTCTACAGAACCAGAGAGGTTTAGCTTCAAAAATAGTGTTACTCCCTACTTTTTTTTACTTCCATTTGTGAGCATCTGTGTAAATGCCAGCATTTATTGTCCACCCGTAACTGCCCTTGAGAAGTTAGTGGGTGAGCCATCTACTTGATCCACTACATTGCAGTGGGATATTTAATATGAGGCCACACCACTTGAACAACGTGGCAAACATCGCACATCTGGGACGCTTGCAAATGTCGGTGGTACGCGTTTCGAGAGGTGTGATCATGGAAGTTCCTCCTATAAATGTCCCATCCCGCACCCCATTAGGTCTGTAGGTGGCAGATCTTTGGAGGAAGGAGGGAAGGAAATGACAGATGTAGACTATTTGGCCCCTTGAATTTATTCCACTATTCAATTAAATCCATCCCATCTCTCTTTATCAGCTTTGTGCCTTGATACTCTTACCTAGCATAAATCAGTTGATCGCGAATTGTCCCAGCACTTAAAGGCTTTTGGGGCAGAGAATTGTAGATTTCCAACAGCCTTAGTTTCCTCCTTACTGTCCTAAATGGACTAACTGAAGCTTAGGATATTGTCCGCTCTTTCCTCGCTCTCCCATCACAGCGTCCGATCTTCCATCCAGCTTTTGTTTTCCATTGACAGGATGTTAGTGAAGATTCTCACAGTGCCCTTTGGGGAGGGAATTTTATCATTTATGAACTCTGTGGCAACAAAGAAACATTGATTCATTTTCAAGTCAACTGAGTTAGAGGGGTCCCGTGGGGTGGCAGTGACCCCAAGGATCTGCTGCCCTTGTCTTTTCATTGTGGAAGAAGTTGTGCAGTTGGGAGGTGCTGTCAGAGAAGTCTACATGAATAGTTGCAGTCTATTTTGCAGATGATGCACAATGCAGTGTGCTTCTGGGGGAGGAGGCAAAGAATACTTAGACTGGTGTCTGCTTTGTTCTGGATGACGTCAAGCTTCTTATTCTTAGTATCACAGTCATACAGCATGAAAACAGGCCCTTTTGGCTACTGAGTTTACACTGACCATTAAACACCCATTTACACCAACCCTTTCTTGTTCTCCACACATTCCCCTCAATTTCCCCTAAAGTCAACCACCCAACCCCACACTAGGGGTGATTTATAGTAGCCATTTTATCTACCAACCTGCACATCTTTGCGATGTGGGAGGAAACCGGAGCACCCGGAGGAAGTCTACGAGGTTACAGGCAGAACATGTGAACTCACACAGACAGCGTTGGAGGTCAGGATTGAACCTGGGTTGATCACTGTGCTGTCCTGATTATGAAATAAAATCGTAGATATAAACATATTGAGGAATGTTTCTCTTACAGCTGTAAGAGTGTCCTTACTGTGTATGATGTTTAGTAAGGTGTGCAGTAGTGCAGAACGGGCAAGATTGAAATGTATTTACATAACTAGACTTGAAACTAACAGTCTACAGCAAAGACCAGATAATGATCTCCGTAACAGGGTCAATCAATACCATGATCAAAAGGAACAAACAATCTTATCAGCCTGACCCCAGATCGCACAAAGGTGGGTGGGGGCTTTTAAATTTCATAACGTAAAGTACTTTATGAAATTAAGCCAAGCAATCTTATCAGCTGTCAAATGTGCTAAAGGCTGCATCAGCAACTTTGTTAAGCTTGATGACAGGAGCTTAGAATTTGCCAATCATCAGCCCACAACAGAAACAGCTTTAATTCAGTAGGGGTGGTCGTATCAATCACTGGAGCTGAAACCCAGAAGGCTAGAGAGATTTGTTCAAATCCCAGCATGGCAGAGAGAACACTTAAAATAAGATAATTATTTAATTAAAAACTATCCTCAGTAATAAGAAGGTCAGGCAGAAAGTAAAACAGTTAATGTTTCAAGCCTGGGACCCTTTGTAGTGAAGGTTCAAGGCGCAATGATGGAGGTACCCATTGGCCCATGTAAAAAGTCTTCAACATAATGGTAGAGGCAGACAGGTGTGAAACCAGAACAGAGGTGTTCTTCACAACTGGCTTCCAGAAATGGTCATCATTGGAGTCATGTGTGTATGTTTCCCCAGCCCAAGTAATGGTAAATCTGAGGCACCAAATGTCATAAAAATCTATCCCGTACATTAAGGTTTTCTGGTTCTGTATGTCAACTTCAGACCCTTGGCAAGAAAGCCATTCATTTGGATCAGAGCTGCTAATTTAAAAATATGCACCAAAAATATGATTAGCCCACTTGGTATTGGTGGAGTGATTCAAGAGGTGACCTCCCATCAAGGGGTAATTAGGGAGGGGCATAAATGCTGCCTTGTCAGTGACAGTCATGTCCCATACATGAATAAAACTTTACTGAAGGTTTCTTCATTCATCCCCAATTAAAACCATTTGAGGTGGCATGTTCCTTTAACAGCACGACATGAAATGTGCTGTCAATTTGAGTTGGGGATTATAAAACAGAAATAATGGCCTTTAATCCTATCCTGATATTGGGAGCTTTAGTGATTTATTCCTTGATGGGAGTGGACAATTATACCTGAATCTATACATCCAGATATCTCAGTGTCTATGCATCTTTCAGCAGACGTGGGACACCTGGTTGATATCAATAATTTTTTAATCTGTTCCCCTGACAGTGGCTAGGAAACAAAGTCAAGATATTCTGTTCATGTTCAAACACGTCCCTTGAAATGTTTCTCCCCTTCCTTCCCTACAATAGAGGCATTGACTCCCTTGCCTGCTGAGGCTCAGAACCATGGATACATCTGCCCTTCCCTACCTTGCTTCAAGTGGTCATCCTTCATCTGCAAGCTTTGGCAATGGGAGGGACATGGGAGCCATAGCTGAGACTGAGCTTGTCCTCATTGTAAGCAACTCACAATAATGAAAGGATTCCTCCTGGTTCACTGTTAAGTGTGCTACCCATTCTGCAGACTCATAGTTATCAAGCTCATCTTACACAAAAGTTGGACTTGTGAAAGCCCATGAACTCTTCCCGCAGTGGCCGCTACACGTTCTTATGAATCTTTTGCATCACGCTGAACTCCAAAATTTGACGTTGACGTAACCCTGGTGCTTAGGATATGCAATAAGTTCCTTACAAGCAAACCTCCAGATCTTGACCTAGAGAGTACTTTTTAACTGGCTATCAGCTGAAGCAAATGCTTTTCATCCTGAAATCATAGAAGGACAAATAATATCCTGACTATGCCATGTTGTCAGTGTGTCATTGACTGACACATTCCTACTCTCAGCTGACCATATCTCAGGATGTGAATAATTTTAAGGTTGCATACAATGAATATGTTATAGCCAGCCAAAATAAGGAGGATTGCATAATTCTCCCGTCAATCAAGTTTGGTGATCACATTGCTATAAGTGACAGTAAATAAATTTGTGTATTTAGGTTATAGGTAACTTACATCCATTCATTGTATTTTTTCCTGGATAAATTACTCTGCTCTTAATGAGAGATGGGGTTGTATTGAATGTTCTTACACTTGCATGTCTGCATGAGTTGACTTTGCTGACCAATAGCCTGTAAATTCTGACGTCTACATCTCACCCCACCTGCACATGAGACAAAGCAGACTAACACTTACCTGAATCTTTCTTCCTCTGACATGCACCCCATTCACAGTTTCCAGCACATGATGTCCATTGGCCAAATCAAGCCGGTCATAGCCAATAGTTCCAAAGAAGCCCTCGGCAATCAACCACTTACATGCATGTATGTTCTAGACCAACACGATGCTGCCACAAGTCTGGGATGAGCAGAGTGACAGATCACTGAGTATCTGCCACTCCATTCTGTCACTGAGCTCCACACAGTGTCTGATGTTGGAGCCTGGAATTTGTGGGATTCTGCCACATTACACCAGGATATCCACATCTGGGACCATTTAGCCTCCAGACCTGTTGTAAGACCAGAGCCCCATTGATATGAATGGAACTTCCTGATTTGTTGAGGGAAAAAAATGCAAAATTGTTTTTTTTACTTATTTTACCTCATTTTGATATTGTTAATTATTATTAGTGTTTTAATATGTTTTTACTTTTTTAAAATACTAACTTTAATGTTTTTTTAATTAATTGATGACATTTTAAAAGTCTTTAAATGTCTCTGACTAGCAGAGACATTTTAGACTTAACAAAGCCTGGTGGACGTTGACAGGTGACAAGGCTCTGCTCTGGCATTGCCTTGTTTCAAGGATGTCGATGTGGGGCAGGTGGTTCCAGGACCTTAGTGCTCTGGGAGCACAGGATGATGGCACCATTTGTCTGTAAGAGGTTTATGTGGACATGGAGAGACCGAGGAGGGGGTGGTTGCTGATAAGACCAGTTGAGTCCTAATCTAGTGTGACACAGCCCTGATCAATTTTCTTGCGATATATCTTTATTGTGTCTGCAGCATTTCCTTTGACCACCACAGGATCTCTGTCTGTGACTTAGCTGGGACTATATCTTCTTGGGAAATTAAAAGTAGGGTGTTCATTCCCAGTGTCCAGTGCAGTGGAACTGATGTTTAAGATTTGCTGCCTCATTTCTGGTAACCTTTCTAGTAACACGGACATTAATTCAGTGGTTATCGCTCAATATAGTGGGTAGTCCAGAAATCTCAAGTGGTTCTTTTAAAATGATGTTTCACACTCATAAGGAAGAGGAGGGATGATAAGCTGGACTTTGATACCATCCGGTGACTCACCTTCACTGAACACATACGGTAATATTTCTCGAAGGAGGCACCACATCACACAAGATCCTGTGCTGAACCTAATCATAGATATTTGCTATTAAAGAAAAGAGGCCACCAAGGTAAGGGACTGTCCCTGTCCCTCGATGGAGAATTGTGATGAGTGATTTGTAAGGCCCTGAGTAGGTTGATAAAACAACTAATTAGTATTGAGTGAGAGTCCCAGGCTTCAATATTGACCTTGATCCTGTCCTCAGCTGAAGTCCGTGTGGAGTTTACTCTTTCTCCTTATGACCTTGTGGGTTTCCCCTGGGTGCTCCAATTTACACCCACATCCCAAAGAAGTGCTGGTAAGGAATTGGAGTGCCCCCTGTAAATTACTCCTTAAAGAGAATCAAATAGAGGTGGTGGCAACGTAGGCTAATGGCAAAAAGAACCAATGGGAGTTGATGGTAATGTGTGAGAGAAAATTAGTTCTAGGTGTATAGGGTAATAAGGAAAGACTAATGAGATTGCTCCACCTGTGAGTCAGCATGGATCCATTGCTTGAAATTACATTTTTCTCTGTCATATTAACTATAAGATATCCTTCCACAAGGAGGTCTCATGCAGGATGGACTTATGTTGTGTTCAGCAATTGGTATTGATGGATATCTCACAATCTTTTTGAAAGAAACTGGTCGAGTATTTATATCCTACAAGTCTACTAGCTAAAAGGTGGAGCATGGGATTGGCCCTATTTCTGACTGGCATGGACATAATGAGCCAAATGGCCTTCTTCAGTGCTGTAAATTTGTATGACTTTATAAAACCAATATGTGGCACCTCAACTAATGAAGCAGCTGAAATCAATGAATGCGGCGATGGCCAGAGATCAAACCCAAGACTTTGGTGCTCTGTGTAGGACTCAACTACTCACTGGACAATCTCATGGTGCAAAGAGAATGAGTCCAAGGACTGGTTGCACGTTAACCTTTCCATTCCTGTGGGAAAGGACCTCATGACAGTCAATCTGGTGAGTGTTTTACAGTCTATGTACAGGGAACTCTCTCAAGTGAGAAGCTTCATTCTGCCACAAGCTCAAGGTGGTGATCTGTTTTATGAAATTCTCCAGAACTTAACATCAAAGTACCCAAGGTCTTAAAGCCAAAATCTAAAGGCCACCTCTGGGTAATGAACAGGTTCTGTTTCTAAAGACATCTATAAGTCGATTTTGTCCACAAGTTGGAAAATACACAAAAATCACTCACTATGGTAATCATACCTCCACAGTATTGTAATGAATGGCATCAAAAGCAGATAACACTGATAAGAAAGAACAATTACTAAAAGTGGAAAGAGAGAGGAAACTAGTTCTGCCGTTCATAGGAACGAACGTATGTATGTACGTCAGACTTTTGAGTTCTTTTGTATGTAAGGTAAATTAATTTTGTAAATTGGTTAATTATTGTCATATGTAGCAAGCTACAGTGAAAAACTTGTTTTGCATGCCGTCCAATACATATCATTTCATTACATCAGTGCATTGAGGTAGTACAAGGGAAAACAATAGCAGAATGCAGAATAAAGTGTTACAGTTACAGAGAAAGTGCAGTGTAGGCAGACGATAAGATGCAAGGCCTTAATGAGGTAGATTGTGAGGTCAGGAGTCCACCTTATCGTACTGGGAGACCACTCACTAGTCTTATAACAGCAGGATAGAAGCTGTCCTTGAGCCTGGTTGTACATGCTTTCAGGCTTTTGTATCTTCTTCCCTATGGGAGGGAGAGAAGAGAAAATTTCCGGGGTTGATGGGGTTTTTGAGGGGAAGTTGAGATGGGGTATTCAGTTCTAGTGAGAAAGCCACTTCAATCTTAAACAGTTTCTCATTCTGCAGGTACTACTGATCTTGTCTGACAACTTCCCTTATGTCAAACAAGCTACAAAGTAAATCATTGGCACCTCTCCATCTACATGAGATGATGGATATGCAGCTTCAAACAATTTTGTTGAGGCCACATCATGTATTGCTTTCTTGTTGATAACTAAACAAGATGATTCTGGAAAGACTGAATCTGCCACAATTGTCACAACTATAAATGGGTGATGATATAAGGTAATTTATGCTTTTTAGCCCACAGCACTGGTGTCTACCTTGGATTTGTTAAAATCACTGATTGTCATGGTGGTGTTTCCTTTCCTACAGCCAATGTGCTCCATTCCCTATTGCCATCAACTGCAGCATTTCATTTGTCTTAATCAATGTTAAATGTTTTCAAATCCTGTTTACTAATATTCGTGGAGCATAGATAGGAGCGCTCGACTGATCTTTTGGTTTGAGTCTACTGGGGTCTTTAAGTTTGAGACATTTCCCCATACAATATATTTGTGCAGATGTGGCTGATACTGGCTGCCTTTCCAATACACATCCATAGAACAGTACAGCATAGGAACAGACCCTTCAGCCCACAATGTCTGCACTGAACACGATGCTGAATTAAACTAATTCTTAAAACCAAAGTCTTCTTGACAATAATAGTAAGGAGCAATATGGTTCACTAGGAACAGACTGAAAAGGTTTCTGTCTATTCACGTATAAACATACACTCCACACACATCTGCAAGAAAAGCTTAGAGATGCACAGAGAAAAAGAGTGCCAGATCAACTGGGGCCAAAACAGGACTTATAGGTCAATTTTGCAGTCCTAATATCAGAGTCTATAAATAGAAGGGGAATTAGAAGTACTGTTATACCCTATTCTTCATCTTAGGACCAACGTTTAAACTTTATAGTGCTGTACATATTGCTGTGAAAAAAACAGGTGAGAGAGAGGAGATTCAGTAATAACTAATTTTCTACAATGACCTGTCCTGTTGATCCACCAAAGCAAGGTAAAGTGGTGTTTGCTTCTTCCTGCACTTCTCTTGGAGTCATTGTAGGGAAAAGATTGTATTTTCCTTGGATCTTCTGCTTTGAAGCCACATTGTGTCTTCAGAATTATTCTGAGGAGTCTCTTTGAGATGTCTCTGGCAAAGGTCTTCCTCAAGATGCTGAGGAGAGAGATGCTTCAGTAGTTGTTGCAATCTCTCTGATTGTCCTTGTCGTTGTATAACATGATGTTGTTTGTGTCACACATGTCCTGTAAGGTAGAGCAATCTCTCCAATAGATAAAGAAGTGGTCATGAAGATATCGCATCAGGTGAAATTTTCCATACCTGAAAAGTCCAGCTGAAATTCCATCCTTGCAAAGTGCATTCCTACCTGCAAGGAAAGTATTAGCTTTTCCAAGCTCAAACACTGAATGTTCAGTATCACAACACAGGCTGGGAGATAATCATCCTTACGTGAGTACAGTTGGAAGAGTGCTGTATCCAGTGAACCATTTGCTTACTCCTGTCACTGAGTAATTCACCACTTGTTCATTTCAGGGACCAGCTCTGGCTCTCTTAACACCATTGTACATGCCATGGCAGTTTCTATTGCCACTAGGAATCTAAATATCCTGGCATATTATATATTGTTGCTTTACATGGGACCTCACTGTATTTTTGAAAAAGTTCTTTGGCTAGTTTCATATTTTGTAGTGTTTTAGAATTAGGAATTAACTTTTGTAACAAGTAAACTGGTTCTTTCCTTCAATGATGGGTTTCTTTTCTGTTAGGTGGGTCTATATTCCTGCTTCTTCCTTTACCAAACATGACTGCTGCAGATATTGCAAGGTCTGCATCAGTGTTGTGGTTGGCACTCAACTGGGAGAGACTGCCTGTGTGTTTCTAAAAATTGTTTACATTTGCCATTATGGAATGCTGACGTGTTTCAGGCCTTCAGATTTAGCTTTATAGTTATACAGCACCTTCATCCTGCTACTGCTAGGTGATCGGTTTTGCAGTCTGTACCGTGACTGGTGCAGGTATGAGAGACACTGAAAAAATCTTGCATTCTGGTGATGATCAAGTCAAGATGGTCCCAATGATCATATCTTGGATGATGCCATAACATTTTGTGTCAACGTTTCTCCAGGAAGTGCATAGAGAGTTTATACTGTGTACAGAAACTAACAGTCACTGTTGGGTATTAGTTATGTGATCTATACAATGATGAGTGAGGCAAGTTGGCCAGGAGTCTCAGCCTGATCCAAGAAGTCCACTTCCCATTCCCACACTGACATGTCTGTCCACGGCCTCCTCTACTGTCACATTGAGGCCAGATGCAGGTTGGAGGAACAACACCTCATATTCCGCCTTGGTAATCTCCAACCTGACGACATTAACATCGATTTCTCTAACTTCTGGTAACACCTCCCCTCTGTTTCCGCCTCCCTTTCCCCGCTTCCTCCCCTTTGTTTTCTTTCATTCCTGTGGCCCCCTCACTCCCCTCCCCTCGACCTGGCCACTACCTCCCTCCCATTCCCCACCTCCTTCTCCTGATTGCAAGGTCTACCGTCCTCTCCTACCAGATTCCTTCTTCTTCAGCCCTTTGCCTCTTCCACCTATCACCTCTCAGCTTCTTGCATCACTCCTTTTCATCCTCCCTCCCTCCCCCACCCACCTACCTTCCCCCTCTCACCTGGACTCACCTATCACCTGCAAGCCTGTGCTCCTCCCCCTCCCCCTACCTTTTTATTCAGGCCTCTGCCCTCTTCCTCTCCAGCCCCAATGAAGGATCTCGATTTGAAACGTCGACTGTTTATTTCCCTCCATAGATGCTGCCTGACCAGTTGAGCTCCTCCTGCATTTTGAGTGTGTTGCCCAAGAAAAATAACTTTTCTCTGTGTGATACATACTCTAGGGTGTCATGTGGATTATAATGGAGACACAAGAGGCTGTAGATGCTGGAATCTGGAGCAACAAACAATCTGTTGGAGGAACTCAAAGGGTCGAGCAGCAGCTATGGGAGGAAAGAAATTGTTGACGTTTCCAGTCAAAACCCTGCATCAGGACTTTATCGTAGAAGTGAACTAGTTGCTGACACAAGAGAAACCATAGAGTCTGCAAATGTGATTTTTCTTTTGTTGGCAAAAAGCAAAACCTGCATCTGATGGTACAAGAACAGGTATAAGGTGTTGAGAGGTCACACCAAGCATTTCAATTATCTGTGTCCATCTGTTGCTGACGGCAAAGCCCACACCATGCTCACAAGACTCATCTGCACTTGCACCACATCAGTAGAAAGTGTAAATGACTCCATGTATATATCTAGATTTGGCCAATCTGGCCTCTAGAAGTGCAGTGAGCTTTATGTTGAACAGGTCGATCAACACTGTCTTACATGTATTATCCAATAGCTGCAAATCAGGACACATAGTACTGATGTTTGATGCGGAAAAAAGTCATCTATTGGTTCTAGGGTTCCACTTACCTTCTGCCAAGATAGAGAGTAAGGCAGATACTGACAGGTCAATATCTTATTGGCTAGTGGCTGCTCCACTTGACATAGGCAGTGACTGTAGGATACAATGGTCCTTCCCACCACTGGAGACAATCCATGGCATAGTCTGGGAAGGGTTTGGGTACACAGACTTCTCCGGTATCTGCAACCCCCTCTTGACTGGGAAAAAAGAAATCTGGATGCCTCTACATCTGAATCTTGCTCATTTGTAGGAGTTGCCAGAAAGCTCTTACATAAAGGGTTTAGCAGCTTCTGATAGGACTTACGTCATTGATTTTGACACTCCTATTCCAGAACCATAGGGCAGTGTGTGTGCTAGTTAACTCATAGCTGAGACCTGTTTGATGCATGACAGAATGTCCAACACTGGTGGACCTGCTGTGATGACCCTAGAACACTAAAAACCTGTGTATAAACTGCATCTCTGCCATTATTCACTGTCTTTTCTTAGAAAATTGACCTAGGACTCTTATTATCTGCTGAGAATGTCATTAATGAGTTTACTGATCAAAGCCGGCTTTAAACCACAGTGCCTATCTCAGAGTAACTGAATTGTACAGTTGTCTGGGGGAAGATTCACATCCAAGTCACTTGCAGCTCAAAATAACTATGTTATCCAGGCCTTCAGTGGATGAGTGGAACAATAAAGATGGCTGCTCCGCATGACCAACACACAGATGTTGAATTATGGAAAGATTTCACAAAGATACCTGCACATTGAAACTCTTGGGCCAAGGTTCCTCTGAGATCCAGTATGATTCAGCCTTGGGCTGTAAGATGTCCGGTCATTGTGAGTCGCTGTAGGGAGACATTACCAAAGTCTTGTTAATGCAATGGGTACATACTGGAATGAAAGACTTAATCAGCTCCCTCTTTGGAGAAAGGTACTGAACACATTATCACCAATGCATAAACCCACAACACAACATCCCACTGTAGCAGATCACATACACCCTCCTGAAAACTGCCTCTCAGCCAATTAGATGGAGACACAAGAGACAGCAGATGCTGGAAATCTGGAGCAACACACAAAAGTGTTGGCTTTCTTTCCAATCTAGATGAAGGGTCTCGACCCAAAAGGTTGACTGTCCATTTCCCTCCACAGATGCTGCCTGACCCACTGAGTTCCTCCAGCGTCTTTGTGTGTTTCTCCTCAAAGCCAATCAGACTGCTCCCTTGGATGCTTGGTTTCTAGACTCAGTGATTTTGACCAACCAGTGCTGAATTTGTGGTTGAACTCGGGTCAAGATAGGACAAGAAATGAGAATAAGCATCTCAGCATCAAATGTTGAAGAATCATCCCATACCACCTAATTAACCAAGGCAGTCCAGTATTATAACTACTGTGCTCCCCTGTGAGACTGACAATTTTATGTCTGTGTTGCTGGCCTGGACCCATTAGGAACTGTGCTCAGACTGTGCCAACTCAAGTCACAGAGCTACTAGATGAATAAAACGTGCATTCCATTAGTCTGGAGGAAGATTCACATCCAAGTCACTTGCAGCTCAAAACAACTATGTTGTACCCTATAGTTACTCTGAGATAGGCACTGTGGTTTAAAGCAGGCTTTGATCAGTAATGTCATTAATGCCATTCTCAGCAGATAATGAGAGTCCAAGGTCAATTTTCTAAGAAGAGACAGTGAATAAGGGCAGAGATATAAATTTCTGTAGGTTGCAATGGTGCCTTTTATACCAATATTTATTTTCACAGCAAATCAATATAAATGCTGTAAGATTTGACTAACAACTTCTTAAATGTCAAACATTAAGAGTAAAGACCAATGGCAGAAAAAGGTTAACCACAAATCAAAAAACACGGTTTTGCATGTGTACAATTAAGAGAGTTATTGCTTTTATTCTCTGCTAATCTGAGGACATGTTGCACCCTTCTATGCACACTGTATCACCAGTGGTGGTCATTCCCTGTAACTTGGTAACCTTGTTTTTATTCAGCTAGGCTATTTGACTTTAGATAGCTTCATAGCTGGTCTTAATCCTCTCCTCATCTGACATATAGATTTCCAGCTGGGAGCACTGATTATCAAGTGGGATTGCAACCAGGTCTGTTTCAACTTAAGCTGGTGCATTTGACCCACCTGGAGCATCAAATTCTTTACTCTGATCAAATTCAACTGGGGAACAAACTGGGGACAGTACAGACTCACAGATAATGCCTCTGAACCATGAAAGGAAGGAAGAGATGACTATTTTCTTGTTGGAATATCACACACTTTTATACACATTGCTTTATACAAACTCCTTGCATGTACCATGTCTATGATCTATAATGTGGATGGGAAAGTCTGTTTCGTATCAATGTCAGGATTGCGTAAGTGACAACCAAACAGATGGACCAATCAACTTGCTGCAGCCAAAATTAAAATGGCAACATCCACTGCTGACCTCTTGAGTAAACATCAGTCGAGGATCCCTGGGAGGGTTAATGCTGCTCCTTTAGAAAGATCACAGCCTCGCTGATGAACACACACTTGTGGTGAAGTGATCAATCCTGAAGCTTACTGTCATTCTGGCAGAGTGTGTTTGTCATTATCATGGTTGATGACCCAGTCATATAATATTATAGAATAGAAGGAAAGCACCCAGCCTGTTGTTCCATTATCCAGTTAATTCCAATTTCCCAATTCTTCCCCATGCAATTTTATTTTATTTTCCTTTTCAAGTATGTGTTCATTCCCTTTTGGACACCGATACAGAATCTGTTTCCTTTCCGACAGTGCATTCTGAATTATATCACTGGTTGTGTAAAAAATTTTGCTAGTTATCTTAAGGCTGTTTGGTTCCGACATTCCTGCCAATGGAAACAGCTTTTACCCGATTTATTCTTGTGGTAAAAGGTTCTCCCACAGAGCTGTTGAATAGGGAGTTCCAAGATTTACATGTTGTGATGAAGAAGGGACAGTAATATATTTCCAAGTTAGTATGGCTTCTGACTTGGAGGAGAATGTCTGAGTGATGATGTTCCCACGCATGGGTTATCCTTGTCCTTATAGATGATAGAGGTCATGGTTTTGGAAGGTGCTGTGGGAGAAACCTTGGCAAGTTGATGTAGTGCATTTTTAGATGTTACCACATGCACTGGTAGTGGAAGTAATGAATGTTTAAGTTGGTTAAACTGGATGCTAAAATAGCAGGTTGCTTTGACTTGGAAGGTGCCAAGCTTCTTAAACATTGGTAGAGTTGCTGATATTCAGGCATGTGCCTTGTGGACTATGAAAGGGATTTGGCAGGACAGGATGTGAGCGACTCATTAGAGGACATTCCTAACTGTTCTTGCAACCACAGCATCCACATGTTGGTCTGGTTACTTCTAGTTAATGGTGTATTATAAGAATTGTGTATCGTTTTGTTCTCCTTACCTAAGAGAGAACATAGCAAAGTTTTGCTAAACTGTTTCCAGGGATGGCAGGTTTGCTGCTTGAGGAGAGGTTGAGTATTCCGTAGAGTGTAGAAGAATGAGAAGAACTCTCATTGTAACGTACAAAATTCCTAAAGGACTTGATAGGCTAGAAGCAGGAAAGATGCTTCCTCTGGCTGCAGTGTAGTACCATGGCGAACTGTTTCAGAATAAGAGGTAGGTTAGTTAGAACCGAAATAAGGAGAAATTCTTCATTCAGGGGATGGTGAATGTTTGGAATTCATCATCTCAAAGAGCTGTGGAGGCCAAGTCATTTTGTTCATTCTAAACACAGATCAATAGACTTCTGGACACTGAAGCATTCAAAGGATATGGTGCTGGAAAATGTCGCTTAGGTAGATGATCAACTGTGATCTTAATAAATGACAGAGTAGACTTGAGGCGCCAGATAGCCTCCTCTTGCTCCTACTTCTTATGTTCTTAACGTGACCCCCAAGACATTGATTATGCGGGACTCAGCAGTAGTAATTCTACTAACATAGAGAGTAGGTTGTTAGACTCTCTTTTATTGATAATGGTCAATGCCTGGCCATACCACAAGGTTGCTTGCCACCCAGTCAACTGAAAATGTAAAATCCTCTTTGATCTCATAAGTTGATGAACTGAATAAAAAAGAAATTTTAGAAACTTTGGGGTTAAACTGAATAGCACTGGATAATATGCTGGGAATCTGCGACCCAATTAATGCCAGTACATAGCTAACTACTCTTGAGAAGTTGATGATGAGCTGTCTTCTTGATTCATTACAGCGCAACACAGTGGCACAGTTAATAGAACCACTGCCTCAGAGCATCAGTGACCCAGGTTCAATCCTGACCTCAGCTACTGTCCGTGTGAAGTTTGCGAATTCTCGCTGTGACCATGTGGGTTCCTCCCACATCCCAAAGAGGTCCGCAGGTTAGTTGGTTATTTGGCCACGGTTATTGGTCCTGGTGTATAGATGAGTGGTAAAAAATGGGGGTAGTTGATAACAATGTGGGGAGTATAAAAAATGGGATTAAAGTAAGATTACGTAAAGGTTAGTTGGTGGTCAGTGCAGATTTAGTGGGCTGAAGTGCCCGTTTCCAGGCTGTATTCCTCTATAACTCTATTCCTTCTGATGAAGGTACTCATAACAAGGAATCTAGTTATAGAGGAATACAACCTGGAAACGGGCTGTATTTCTCAATTTAAGGGCATAATCTTAGCCATACGTTTCACTGTAGTGTTAAGGGTCTGTAGTGCTAAGAACCTGCAGACCTCTTTGGGATGTGACTGTTGTATAGGGAACTCCAGGATTTACACCCAATGATGACAAAGCAATGGTGATGTATTTCCAAGGCATGGTGGTTTGTGACTTGAAGGAGAACCTGGAGATGGTGATGTTTCTGTGATTCTCCTGCTCTCGTTCTTCTATGTGCAGTGGTCATGGATTTGAAAGGCTTTGTCAGAGCAGCCTGGGTTGAGTGTTGAAAAACCTAATATTCTAATTGTGGATAGGACTTCAATTTTGCCTAAATCCATATGGGTCCAGTTTAAAACAGGACTAACATGGCAGCTATCTTTGACAAGTGCCTTACAAAGAGAAGAATAATGATGTACCCAACTCTCATGGAATTGCCTAAGAAGCATTGATGGCCAGGCCCCTAAGGGAAACTGTTTCCAAATCTTTCCATGGGATACTTAAAGTCCTATCTGTGAATCTGGCCAGATACACAAGATATCAGTTTAAAATCACACACAGAAAACACACACCCATAGCACTACAGCGAAATGTATGGCTAAAATTATGCCCTTAAATTGAGGAATAAGCTTTCAACCTCCAGGCCCAGAAGTCAGAATGCTGATGTGGTGGCTAAATACCTTGAGGCAGGGAGGGCATTGGGATGGTATGATGGGTCCTCATATACAATTCCTGGGCAGTTGAAGCAGTAGTCTGTTCACACCATTAGTAGAGATCGGGAATGGAACTGAATGGAACTGCATCCCTTAGACTTCAAAACCCATGGAATTAAAAATAAAACAAATTCTTGTTTAACAGCAAAATTACTTCTTAATTAAAAGAAAAGTAATTAACAAGTTTTACATAAATAGAATATGTAATAGGGACGTGTGAAATAAAAGTCTCTCATGACTAGTTAGCTAATCTTCACCTGCGTAATATAAATAGACAGTTCCGCTTTTGCTTTCCCTGCTATTTTAGTGTCAAATTTTATACAGTAATGGGACTGCATATTTCCTTCCATAAAATATAAATCCCCTCATTATAAAAGGTAGGAGCAGCTAGCCAAATGAATGCTAAAATAGCTGAAAGTTGCCTTCAAGGCTCTGTTACCTTGTTCCTGCATAACTACAGAAATTCAGGAACAGCCATTTATTTTCAAGTAGAAAGGACCTAATATCAGCTCTTAAGGATCCTTTTGTTGGTCCTTACCTTGTATGACAGGTAAACCACTTCTAGTTACCACTTGACACTAAAATAGCGGAAAAACAATAGTGGAACCATCTATTTATATTGCACAGGTGAAGATTAGCTCACTAGTCACCCATGTTGAGGCAAGTACAATAACATTTAAAAGACATTTGGATAAATATATGGATGGGGGGGGGTTTAGAGAAATATGGGCCAAATGCAGGCAAATGGGACAAGCTTCGTGGGCACCATGGTCGGCATGGATGAGTTGGATCTAAGGGCCCATTTCCATGCTGTATAACTCTCATAGACTCTATCAGACTTGATATTCAATGTAAGTTGCCAGAATGTATTGCTGCATAGCTTATGTCTCCTCTGCCATCAGTTTGTGTTCCTCGCAGTAATGATAATGGATACAGTAGTCCGGTGGAAGTCATCAGTTCAGTTCCCATGTGCGTGTCTGCGTGGGTTTCTTCTGGGTGCTCTGGTTTCCTCCCACATTCTAAAGACATACCGGCAGGTTAACTTGGGGTTTAAAATGGGTGGTGTGGACTTGTTGGGCCGAAAGGGCCTGTTACCATGCTGTAAATAAAAATTTTTTTTAAATTTAGAAAGGTGTAAAACTGAATTCTATAAATCAGGTTATTTGTGGGTCACCTCAAAGAAAAAGCCTGACCATTGACACTGCTGAATTATTCTAAGAAGCTCAAATATCACCCTTCCATACCGTATGGCTGACAGCTAGTGATAAAAATGGACTTGCACCTTTCCTGATCTCTGGATGTCTCAAAGATACCTCATAGACAATGGACTAGAAGTTCTGAAGCCCAGCAATATGTGTGCTAAAGTAACAATGAGCAAGAGACTTGCAGCTTTTACCTGGGTCAGAGCCAAGTAAACCTTTTTCCCAGGGTAGAACTGTCATGTATTAGAGAACATGCATTTACGGTGAGAGGGGGAAAGCTGAAAGGGGATGTGCGGCCAAGTGTTTTACACAGAGAGTGGTGGGTGTTTGGAACAGGTTGCCAGGGGTAGTGGTGGAAGCAGATACGATAGTGTTGTTTAAGAGGCTGTTAGATAGATACATGGATATGCAGGGAATGGAGGGATATGGATCATGTACAGGCAGAAGAGGTTTAGTTTTAATTCGGCATCGTGTTTACTGCAGACGTTGTGGGCCAAGGGGCCTGTTCCTGTGCTGTACAGTTCTAAACCACCCAATCATACAAAGACCCTGTGTCACTTTCTCAGGGTGGGCACAAGTGTGGCAATGCCACCTCACAAAAATTAAGAGGGATTGTTTTTAGATGAATCATGTATTTAACTGTCTGAACCCAGAAAAAAGGACAAGAAAGAAAAAGAACTCCAAAATTTGCACCACCTCATGCCCAAGTACTAGAATTATAAAAGCAGACCACAGGACAAGAATCAGAACAGAGACCTTAGTTTGTTTCCTTTCTCTAGCCTGGGGATCTTCAAGTCAATTGCCTTCCCCTATTTACCTTCCTGGCTGAGATCATTAACTCAGCACCAACCAGGGGTCGAGCATCCAACATATGGTGCAGTGTCACATCACACAGTGTGATTTATCCACTAAGCCATTGCATGACTTACTTAACCTTTCAGAGAAGCTGTAATGTATTTATTCTCTTTCTTTCAAGGCTTCCGCAGGCATTCGAATCACCAGCTTCTCACGCTGGGCCTGTCTTGGTTTGTTAAATGCTACCTGATTCACACCTGATATGGAGGTGTCAATTTCTAAATTATTCATATAGAGAATGATACACGCAGTTCTTGCAGGCATTGAGTTATTGTCACCAGGAGGATTTGCATTGGTTTGCACTTCCTTTCTGAAAAATGATCTTGTTTATCATGATAAAGGAACAGATCTATTATCAATAGTAAAATGTAAAGTATTGTCTCTATCGTGTGAATGAACAAAATAGTTTTTTATACCAACAAACTGGTCAGCAAACACTAATTTAAAGTGAGAGGTGATCAAAAATGTGGATCATATTATAGACTTCTTAGTGACCTTTACAACCTCTAACATTACAGAAAGCTGAACAGCCAATTTGTGCACAGCAGACTCCTACAGATAGCACTGTAAAACAAAAGTGATCATATCATTTGGTTTAAACGATAAGGAGAATTTACTTGCTCTTCTTCATGCAGTGATGAGAGACATCATTCATCCACTTGAAAGGCTGAAGGTCTTATTCAACACAGAGCACCTCCAAGAGTGGACCAGTCTCTTATCAGTGCATGAACAAGTTAGCCTAGAGGGTACGATCAGGCTCTGTGACTGGGAGTATCTCTCACCCTGGAGACACAAGAGACTGCAGATGCTTGAATCTGGAGCAACACGAAAAAGGTTGGTAGAACTCAGTGAGTCGAGCAACATCTGTGGAGAGAAATGGAAAGCCCACGTTGAAGGGTCGAGACTGATGGAGGGTCTCGACCTGAAATGTCAACTGTCCATTTCCTTCCACAGATACTGCCTGACCTGCTGAGTTCCTCCAGCATCTTGTGTGTAACTCTTAACTCACCTGATTCAGAGACACCTTGAATCATTGCTGTCACCATTACAAGAAGAGGATGAGTACAGGCAAACCAATCCGGCAAATATTAACACATCATATGAATGAACTCATTTACTTTACGAGATATCACCATTCTGATTAAAAAGCAAATAATACAAGACGACATTAGCACTTTAAGCATTTGTCCTGGAATAAAGGTTTATGACTGAATTTATTTCTACCTTATTAATGAGTATTTTCAAAAATGAAATTATTTGTTGTTTGGGATTTCACTTCCTCTAGTTGACAATACGTAGGTTCTCATGGATATTAAAATATCACTTCACTTCAACATGGTCATCAGCGCAAAAGAAATTAACACACTGGCTCTCTGCATTGTTAACTCATTCTTTAATCTTATTATGTAAATAAAACATTACATTAGCAACAGTTCTGCAACACCAATCTATGTACTCAAAGAAAATATATAATGAATGGTTAGGGCTTACTGTCTTGTGAGAATAATATTTGAACACATCAAAATCATCTGAAACACTTGTTATGCTAAAGGAGGTGTTACCCTGTTTTAAATGAGGTGATACATCTGTTAAAAGAAACAAAGGAATGTCTGCACAAATGTGCTGAGGATTTAAAGCAAAAATGAGTTGCTGGAGGAACTCAGCGGGTCAGGCAGCATCTGGAGAGGGAAATGGACAGTCGACGTTTTGGGTCGAAACCCTTCACATCAATATCGCCAGCATTCCTTTCTAAACTCCAGGAATAAAGGATACTTAAGGTTAAGATGAAAGTTGGATTGAAAATAGTATTGCTATATCTGACTGGTTGAATTTCAAGAGGTTTCTTCATTTAAAGTCATAATTCATTATATCAGCCAATCTATAAGCTTTTAAACACTCATCTTAATAGCTTTTAACTACTATTTTACAATCCACATATTTTCAATCAAGTTCCTCAAAATCAAAGTCAAAGTTGAGTTTATTGTCATCTGCACAAGTACATGTGTGCACAGGTGCAATGAAAAATTAACTTGCAGCAGCATCACAGGCACATAGCATCAGATACACAACATTCACAAGAAAAACATAAATTAAACACAAATTATACAATAAAGAACACAATTAGAACAAAAAAAATGTCCATTGTAGTGCAGTGTGATCAAAGTGGTCACAGTGTTGCTATAGTAGTCAATGTTGCTTTTTTCTCCCCTTCACTTTAGCTTAAGAAAATGTGAGGACTCAGTTTATTTTCCCCCAGAATATACCTTATTCATGAAATTTATAATTATACAATATGGCACATTCCTCTGTTGTTATTCACTGTGTCTAGCAGGTCATTACACTTACTTACAGTATTGGCATTAGGTCAACATGGCATCAAGCTTTCTTTCCCAAATGTTCCATCAATAAAAAGTATAAGAGGTTATTACACAGGGCCCAATTGTTGAACGTTGAGTGGTGAGAGCACCCTGAACTGTACCCTTTGCAGCAGCTGCACCAAGCATCAGCGTGACCCTCAGCTCATAGTCTATGGACTGTGCTAGTCTGCAACATTCAGTTGTGGACAGCTTCTTGCAATGGAAGACCAGAAATCTTTGGGCAAACCAAAGTCCGTCTTCCACCAAGTTGATCTTCCAGCAACAGTCAATGTTTGTCTCTGTGTGTGTTCCCAGGAAGAGTCCTTGGAGTACAGAGTCCTGGGTTATGCAGTTGCTTGGAATGAACCTCGACAATGACCACTGCATCCCTTTCCAGGCCTTCTTGGTGAACATCCTTCACAGGAAGGTCTCATCTCCATACAGCCACCTCAAGGTCAGCGTATAGTGGGATTGAAATTCTGGCTGTGCATGAAGAATTTGATGACGCAGACCTTTCTTATCACCAGTCAAGCAAGGTCATGGTGCTTGTTTAAAATTCTGGTGATGAGTCATTCTACCAAATGATATTAACAGGCTGCTAGGAGAACTATCCAGGGTGATCCAACATCCCTTTTCCTGCAAGTGTTGAGATCTTTCTATACGGATCACTGACTTATTGTTGTCAATTGCGCAGGAGTTTGAAGAATAATTTTCAGAGCATTGCAACAATAAACCTAGGAGCTTCTATTTGGAATCAATTTACCTCCAATAGAAATATGGAATTAATGCAGGCAATTAGGATTAGCATAGATTGACAGATGGTTGTTATGGACGTAGAGGGTTGAAGGGCCTGTTTCTATGTTGTACAACTCTATGACTCTATAAATCCTGCTGTTGGTCCATATTCCAGGTGCACAGTCTTTGATAATTAATGGAAAAGGGAGATCTTTGTTGACCAATTGGCTTCTACCAGATTGTTAGCAAAACAACTTTTCTCCCTCATTTTCATTTCTGTTAGAAGGAATAAATGGAAAAGTTATAAGAAATGAAAAATAAACTGGATTTAATGCCCCATGATATTTTTCTATGGTTTCTTGCTGCAATCTCTGG
Source organism: Pristis pectinata (assembly GCF_009764475.1). NCBI lineage: Eukaryota > Metazoa > Chordata > Chondrichthyes > Rhinopristiformes > Pristidae > Pristis > Pristis pectinata. Next base: position 8,319,312 of record NC_067429.1, read on the forward strand.
AGATTAATATTCAGCTCCTCAAACAGCTGAAGTGGAACTGAGACCTCACTATTTCTTATGAAGCCAAAATGAAGGGCCCTCAAAAAAAATCATCAAGCCTAATTAAAAGCCAGATTGAATGTGGAATAAGTGATTAAATAGTAGCTAAAGAATACTAAACCAAGAGACTGAGTAATATAACAAATTGAATGTTTTTCTTCTATTTACTTCCTGCAGAGTGCCTGGCACCCATCCAAGGGTGATGTTTCATGTGAGTACATAGCATGAATGTCAGTGAGCTGGTGAACCATGCAAGTAATCACAAACAGGTGGGCACCTTTTAATTAGCTCTAATCATCGTTATGAACTTCATGTTTGATCACAAGAATGACATCTTTCAGTGTCCACACTAGATTATACCAATGCTCTCCTATCCTCCCTGAACTTGATTCTACTGAAACTCTTCTGCTACAACCTGAACTTTTAATTTGGTATGATGTCCCAAGGTGCTTAAATGACCCAATCGTATTGGCCCCTACCACCATCTCTGTCAGTGCATTCCAGGCACCCACTGCTCTCTGTGTAAAAACCTGCCTCTGACATCTCCCCTGAACTTTCCTCCATGCACATTAAATGGGTGACCTCTAGTTTTGGCCATTGCCACCCAAGGGAAAGGTGCTGGCTGTCCACTCTGTCTATGCATCTCATAATCTTATACACCTCTATCAATTCTCTCCTCATCCTCCATCGCTCCAAAGAGAAAAGCTCTAACTCGCTCAACCTCTCCTCATAAGATATGCTCTCCAACCCAGGTAGCATCCTTGTGAATCTCTGCACCCTCTACAAAGCTTCCACATCCTTCCTATAATCACGAAAAGCAGGGGTCCCAGAACAGATCCCTGCAGAACACAACTAGTCACCCACCTCCAGGTCGAATACTCCCCTTCTGAAACCACCCTTCTGTGGCCAAGCCAATTTCAAATCCACAAAGCCAATTTTTCCATGGATCCCATACCTCATGACATTCTGAATCAGCCTACCATGAGAAACCTTGTCAAACGCCTTACTAAAATTGATATATACTATATATATCACATCCACTGCACTACCCTCATCAATTTGTCTTGTCACTTCCTTGAAAGACTCTATTAGTCTCGTGAACACAACCTGCCCTTCATTATCCCTAATAAGACTATGCTTCTCCAAAAGCTCATAAATCCTGTCCTTAAGAATCCTCACCACTGACGTAAGACTCACTGGTCTATAATTCCAGGGATTATCCCTTTTACTTTTCTTGAACAATGGAACAATGTTTCCCATCCTCCAATCCTCTGGTACCACTCCTGTGGCCAGGGAGGACTCAAAGATCATTGTTAACGCTCCAGCAATCTCTTCCCTCACTTCCCATAGTACCCTGGGCTATATCCCATCTGACCCCGGGGATTTATCTATCCTAATGCTTTTTAGTAGCTCCAACACAGCTTTCTTAACCTCAACATCCTTGAACACATTCGCCTGTTCTACACTAACCTCACATTTGTCTAAGTCCCTCTCCCTAGTGACCACTGAAGCAAAATATTCATTTAGGACCTCCCCTACCTCCTTCACCTCCGGACACATTTCTCCTCCTTTATCCCTGAGCTATCCTACCCTCACCTGAGTTGTTCCCCACATTCATGTAGAATGCCTTAGGGTTTTCCTTAACCCTACTTGCCAAGGCCTTCTCATGTCCCCTTTTAGCTCTCCCAAGTCCCTTCTTAAACTCCTTCCTGGCTACCTTATAACTCTCAAGAGCCCCACCTGATTTTTGCTTCCCAAACCTTAAATATGCTTCCCTTCTTCCTCTTGACTAAACCTTCCACCTCTCTTGTTAACCACGGTTCCTTCACCCTACCATCCTTTCCTTGTCTCAGCAGGACAAACCTATCTAGAACCGTATGTAAGTGGTCTTTAAACAACCTCCACATTTCTGCGGTGCATTTACCAGGGAACATCTGTTGCCGGTTTATGCTTCCAAGTTCTTGCCTAATACCATCGTAATTTGCCCTCCCCCAATTAAGTACTTTCCCATAATGCCTGCTACTATCTTTGTCCGTGGCGATGCTAAAGGTCAGGGAGTTGTGGACACTATCCCCAAAATGCTCGCCCACTGAGAGGTATGTCACCTGACCAGGTTCATTGCCTAATACCAGATCCAGCATGGCCTCTCCTCTAGTTGGCCAGTCTACATACTGTGTCAGGAATCCTTCCTGTACACACTTAAAATATTCTGCCCCATCTAAACCTTTTGCACTAAGGAGGTGCCAATCAATATTAGGAAAGTTGAAATCACCCTTGACAACAACCCTGTTATTTTTGCACTTTCCCAAAATCTGCCTACTTATCTGCTCCACAGTGTTCCAATGGCTATTTGGGGGCCTTAAGAATATTCCCAATAGAGTGATTGCTCCCTTCCTGTTTCTGACTTCCACCCACACTGACTCAATAGATTGAACAGTTCCCTTATACAATGAGATGGACTATGACCTCACGATCTACCTTGTTGTGACCTTGCACCTTATTGCACTGCAATTTCTCTGTAGCTGTGACACTTTACTCTGTACTGTTATTGTTTTTACCTGTACTACATCAATGCACTCTGTACTAACTCAATGTAACTGCACTGTGTAATGAATTGATCTGTATGATTGGTTTGTAAGACAAGCTTTTCACTGTACCTCAGTACAAGTGACAATAATAAACCAATACCAATACCAATGTCCTCCCTTCCTACAGCTGTGATACTATTCCTGATTAGCAATGCCACTCCCCCCCCCCACCTTTTCTACCTCCCTCCCTATCCCTTTTGAAACATCTAAAGCCCAGAACCTCAAGCAGCCAGTCCTGCCCTTGCGACAGCCAAGTCTCTGTAATGGCCACAACATTGTTATTGCATGTACTGATCCATGCTCTGAGTTCATCACCCTTATTCTTAACACTTCTCGCTTGAAGGTAAACACATTTCAACTCATCTAACATTGCATTTATGCCCCATCCCCTGTCTATCCTTCCTCACCTTCTCTGTACATATCACATCTACTTCTACACCAACTGATCCATCTTCTAATCTAACATTCCGGTTCCCACCCCCTGCCAACCTAGTTTAAATCCTCCCCAATAGCTCCAGCAAACCTGCCTGCAAGGACATTGGTCCCCTTCCAGTTCAGTGTAACCCATCTCTTTTGTACAGGTCATAGCTACCCCAGAAGAGATCCCAATGATCCACAAATCTGAACCCCTGCCCCCTGCAGCCACTCATTAGTCTGTCATACCTTCCTATTCTTTCCCTCCCTGGCATGTGGCACAGGCAGCAATCCAGAGATTACCACCCTTGAAGTCCTGCTCTTTAGCTTCCTTCCTAACTCCCAATATTCGCTCTTCAGGACCTCATCCCTTATCTTATCTGTGTCGTTGGTACCAATGTGTACCACGACTTCTGGCTGCTCACCCTCCCCCTTAAGAATGCTGTGCACTCAATCTGAGACATCCCTGACCTGACACCTGGAAGGCAACATACCATCTGGGAGTCTTGTTCTTGTCCACAGAATCTCCTGATTGTCCCCCTAACTAATAAATCCCCTATCACTATCGCACTCGTCTTCCCCCCCTTCCCTTCTGAGCCACAGAGCCAGACTCCGCACCAGAGTCCCGGCTGCTGTGGCTCTCCACCCTAACAACATCCAAAACAATATACTTGTTATCCAGGGAAGCGATCATCAGGGTATCCTGTACCGACTGCTTATTCCTTTTCCTTCCCCTATGGGCACCCAACCATCTACATCCCACACCCTCGATTTAACTGCCTCCTGGTAACTCCTATCTATCATCTCCTCAGCTTTCCGAATGATCCGGAGTTCATCCAGCTGCAGCTCCAGCTCCCTAATGCGGTCTGTAAGGAGATGCAGCTGGTTGCACTTCCTGCAGGTGTAGTCTTCAGGGACATGGGAGGTCTCCCTGATTTCCCCCATCCCACAGCAGGAGCATACTTCTGCCCTGACTACCATTCCCACTTTTCTATGCAAAGAAAATTACAGAGAAAGAAAGAGAACTTACCAGAAGCCTCTGCTCACCTACTCTGCCTCTTCACGCTGAAGCCTCTTTAGCCAAAGCCTCAGCTCCCCACTCTAACACTGTCCACTCTCACAATAGCCTCTCCACAATGAAAGATCAGCAGCCTGAAAACATTAACTCAGTTTTCTTTCCACAGTTGTTGCCTGACTGACTGACTACCTCCAGCACTTTCTGTTTTCATTTCAGATTATCATCATCTACAGTTTTTTTCACTCTCCTCCGATATATTTGTGATTTGAATATTCTGAAAATTATTTATCGGTCAGCAAGCCAGTACCATTCCAATTCCCACGCACCAATCCTGATCACCATTCATTAATCGATAATGTAATCAAGATTATAATCCAATCCGCACCACTCTAGTTATATTCACGAATCTGGCTCTATTCCAATAACCATTCACCAATCAGCAGTCTTATTTCAAACCAGAAATCAAAATATTATTCTCCTGTTCTCAACTGAGATGTTTCAGAAAAGGGTGCTGTCAACCACACAAATCATGTGGAAAACCTCTTAAACTAATTGGTTCGGAATGGGATTGAAGTCAGCATCATGATGGCTTGTGATCGTCCAGTTCTGTTGCACAATGTGAATTGTCAGAGCTGTTATTTTATTCCAAGTGAGTTTTATTCGAGATTGGATTTAAATTTTGTGTTTTAGTTTCCTTTTTCAATTTGATAAACGGAATAAGATGTTTCTGATTTTATTGTGAATTGTATATATCATGGTTATTAAAGTCTTTGCTACATCTGTTTCCATTTTGAGATTTTTTTTTCTGGTCTGATATGTTTGGTAGGAATGGTTTAAGAAGGCGGTGCAACACAGAACCAGCAAAATAAAGCAAAACAATACCTTGACACCTTCTGACAGAAGATTCCCTTGAAAGAGTCAAAGGTATTTAACCAGACCATGTGTGCTAAATTGTATAGCATCACAATCAACAAATTTCAGCACAAACCAAGCCAAATTTTGGAAATGTTGAGAAAACACTCCATTTCAATTGTCAATTTTCAATTGCACAATTTACAGACACATTTATTTTTTGTGTGTTGTCTGTTTTTAATGTATTCTGAATATACACTGCCTTGCATGTACTTCCCCTCTCACATCCTCTAAGGTTCCTCTGATGACTCAGTGTGTGGACAAGCATGGCTGAGTGTACAAAAGGCCACAGATTTAATCTCTGCCCTGAGTGTGCTGATTTATAACTGTACAACTGTGGTTTTGCTTCTGTCTTGAGCAAAGGATCTGGCAATTGGTCAAGGTTCCTCATGCTGGAAATTGTCCAGGTGGCTGGTGAGAAATGAGATGATCATCAAAATAATGATTCTCTTGAAGGAGCATTCTGATCACACTCACAGTCTGGGTGTATTCTTTGATACAGGAAGAATTCTAAAGACTCAAAACTCTCTGGTGAAGAGACTTCAAATCAATTTGTTTAATTCTGCTTGGTGTGGTGAACAGCCTTCATGAATGATTGTAGTCGTTTTGGTGGTTCATTTCAATAGAGAATTCCCGGGATTAGACACAGTGATGATGAAGGAACAGGGATTATTTCCATGTGAGAATGTTGTGTGGCATGGAAGGGAACCTGGAGTTGATGCATTTTCATGTTGCTGAAGCCCTTGTCATCCTTGGTGTTAAAGGTCATAGACTTGGGAGTAATCTTTTGCAGATAGCAGCTGCAATGCACCATTGGTGAGTGGGCTGAATGTTTAGGGTGGTAAATGGTATCAGTCAAACAAATTGCTTCTCTATTATGCTCCTAACTTGTGCTTTGTAGATGGTGGAAAAGCTTTGAGGTGTCAGGGTTGAATCACTCACCACAGGATGCAGAGCCTCTGACCTGCCTTTGTAGCCAAAGTACTTAAGTGGCTGCTCTAGTTGATTTTTTAGTCAATGGTGACTGAGAGGATGTTGATAAGGGACAATTCAGTGGTGGTAATACCAGCGGGGGTAATTGGTTAGTCTCTCTTGTTGGTGATGGTCATTGTCTGGCACTTTATGGCACAACCATGAATCAGCCCACGCCCTAATGTTGTCTAAGTTTTGCTTCAAGCAGGCATAGACTACTACATGTGCTGAGGAATTCCAAATGGAAGTGAACAATGTACAATCATCAGCAAACATCCCCACTTCTGCCCTTATAAAGGCAGGGTGGCCATTGATGAAACAGCTGAAGATATTGTGTGTAGGACACTGCCCCAATGATCTCCTGTAGTGGGGCAGAGATGATTGATGTCCAACAACCATAGCCATCTTCTTTTATCCAAGTGCTTTTCATTTGATGTTCATTGAGTTTCACTCGGATGCCTTGATGCCTCACTCAGTCAAATACTGGTTGACGTTTCGGGTCAAGACCCGCATCAGAACTAAGAATATGTGGGAAGAAAGCCAGCATATAAAAGTGGGGGGGAGGGGGGGAGCGGAGAGGACGGCCTCAGTCTCAACCCCCCACCCACCCCCCTATCACTTCTATATACTGTCTACCTTCCCTCTACATTCTCAGTCCTGATGTAGGGTCTGGACCCAAAACATTGACCATCCCTTTGCCTCCACAGATGCTGCTTGACCAAAGAGTTCTTCCAACAGTTGTTTTTTTTACTCTAGATTCCAGCATCTGCAATCTCTTGTGTCTTCAGTCAAATGCTGCCTTGATGGCAAGAAAGGTCACTCTCACTCCACCTCTAGAATTCAGCTCTCTACTCCCTCTGTGAACTAAAGCTGTGATGAAGCTTTCAGCCGATCCGTTCAAGTGAAGGTGAGCAGATGCTGCCCGCTAGCGCCATCCATGGCACTTTCCATCATGCTGTTGATGACTGAGAACACTCTGATTGGGCAGTAATTACTCTGATTAGATTTGTCCTGCTTTTTATGAACAGGACAAACCTGGTAAAGTCATCATATTGTTGGATGGATTCTTTGTTGTAGTTGTACTGGAATAGCCTAGTTATAACTAGGGCTGGATCTGGAGCATAGGCCTTCAGTACTACCACTGGGATGTCTCTGGCCTGAAAGCCTTTGTTGCATCCAACGCTCTTGCCTATGGCTTGTTGTCACTTGGAATGAATTGAATTGACTGGAGACCAGCTTCTGTGATAGTGGCCACCGGCTTTCTGTCCCTGCAGTTACAAAAGTAACCATTAGATGGCGGGCAGGAGTAATTCAGGTTGACTCTACCATGAATTTCTCTGAGGGGTATCTGATGGAGACCAATTTCTGAGGGCAGCCAAATTTGGGAAGATGTTCCATTTTCCTTTCTAATGGATGGAGTTAAAAGCTTTTGTGACGTTAAAAAAGCCACGTCTAGTAACTGGTCCTGCTCCTTGCATTTTTCTTGAAGTTTTCATGCCCACTGTGCCTCTGGATGGAGTCCACATTGTGATTTGGGGAAATGTTTTCCCAAATGTAGATATTAGAAGTCATAGCTCATTTTTTCCCTTCTTAAATACTAATTAAACCACTATTTAACTTTACTTTCTTTCCGTTTAAGACCATAAGATATAGGAGCAGAATTAGGCCATTCAGCCCATTGCATTTGCTCTGCCATTCAATCATGGCTGATTTTTTTTAACCCGATTATCCCACCTTCTCCCCATAAACCTTAACCCTTTTACCAATCAAGAACCTATCAATCTGCTTTAAATATACACAGTGATTTGGTCTCCACAGCCCTCTGTGGCAATGAATTCCACAGATTCACCACGCTCTGCGTGAAGAAATTCCTCCTCACCTCGGTTTTAAAGGGACATCCCTTTATTCTGAGTCTGTGCCCTCAGATCCTGGACTCTCCTACTAATGGAAACATCCTCTCCACGTCCACTCTATCCAGGCCTTTCAATATCTGGTAGGTTTCAATGAGATCCTCCCTCATCCTTCTGAACTCCATTGAGTACAGACCCAGAGACATCAAACACTCCTTATATGTTAAGCCTGGGATCGTTCTTGTGAATCTCCTCTGAGCCCTCTCCAGGGCCAGCACATCCTTCCTTAGATACGGGGCCCAGAATTGCTCACAATATTCCAAATGCGGTCTGACCAACACCTTATAAAGCCTCAGCAGTATATCCTTGTTTTTATATTCTAGTCCTCTCAAAGTGAATGCTAACATTGCATTTGCCTTCTCTACTACTGACTCAACCTTCAAGTTTAAAATAAGTTGTGGTTTATTTGTTCAAGTGATGTGACTAAGCCAGAATTTATTGCCCATGCCTAACTGCTCTTAAATTGAATGGCTTGGGTAGCTACTTTAAGAAGCAGTTAAGTGTCAACCACTTTACTGTCGACTTGGGGTTACTTCTTCCTTGGTACCAAAGCCAACTTGCTTCCACTCATCTTTTGTGGGTTCTGAGGTAGTAATTGTGGGAAGAGCAAACTTGCCAGCAGATGGGGCGGGAGGTACCTGACAGGATGGTTGGGTAGGTAGCTCGTGAGATGGTGGGATCCTTCTGCCTCTGTGTGCTCCCAGTGTTGAGCATTAAAGTTCTCAATACCATGCCAAATGCTTCTTCTATACTTTCAACACTCATGGGCCAGAGATTCCAGCGGTCATTGGGAATGATACATCTCTTTTAGGAGACTTGGAGCATATGCATGAATGTTTTCATCTGTCCCCTCATTCCTTCCCCTCCTGTAATCTCTTCCCACGGTGGAGCTTGGAAAAGAGTGTCTATCCTGGGAGTTTGATATAGGCAATGCCAATTGCATGGCCTACCCAACACCACCAGCTGAGTGTAACTTGGGCCTTGATACTGGGATGTTGGGCTGGAGATGTTGGTTTGATTATCCTTCCAGAAAACTTGGAGGATTTTATGTAGGCAGTGTTATGTGGTATTTTCCCATTGCTTTGAAGTAAGTTTTAAGGAGAGACTGGATAGGCTGGAGCAAGTGCAAGATGGAGACGAAGTTCTGTGGGCAACCAAAATTTAGGAGGTGTCCCACAGAGGTTCCTGATTGGTGGAGACAAACATTTTAATGAGGTTGAAAAAGGCCACGTCTGGTGGTTGGTGCTGCCTCTTGGAGTTGTCCCACAGTGAAGGTCATATCCACTGTGCCTTTGGATGGATGGAATCAGCACTGTGATCTGCGGAGAGCCTCTCCGATCAGTGGAGTGACCGGATGAGGAGAGCAATTTTCCTTCCTCTTCACCAACACAAACCCGTGGGGCAAAAATTAGGCAGTGAAAACAGTTAATCTCATTAGTTGCCAAGAAAGGAGAAAGTGACAAGCTGTGCATGGCTGGGACTGGGATCTGATACCTCAGCCTCTGCTGCAATGGAGGTGCAGCAGATACTTGTCATCATCTGTTTCAGAAGCTTCTCCTCTCAACATATTACTCCGTAGAAAACTTTCACCCCCTTCAGCTTTAAAAATATCTCATTGTGGGTGACAGAGATAAATAAATACTTTCAGCAACTTCAGGAGCGGTAGTCAAAAGATTGGCCAACGAACTGATTCTCTAGGACGAGTTGTACTGAAGTTCAATGAGGGATAAAAATATTGACCAGACCTTCATTGCTCTCCTCAGGAATAAAGCCGTGGAGCCTTTATAATATGGAAACAGTAAATGCTGGAAATTTTCAGCAGGTCAGGCAGTATCTGTTATTAGAGACACACAGTATAGACAAGGTATCAAAGGATATGGGGATAAGGCGGAAATTGGGGCTAGATAGGAATAGTTTTAGTTTAGCTTATGGAGCAGATTCAATGGGCTGAATGGCCTACTGCTGCTCCTTTGTCTTGTGATCTTGTGATCTTGTGAAGCATAATCTGCTTCTAACTGTTGCATTCATAGAACCATAGAACCATAGAACCATACAGCACAAAACAGGACCTTCAGCCCACCATGTTGTGCCGTCCATCAAACCACCCTCACACTACCTAACCCCTTCCTCCCGCATATCCCCCCATCCCACACTCCTCCATATGCCTACCCAGCAAGCTCTTGAACCTGTTCAATGTATCTGCCTCCACCACCACCTCAGGCAGTGCATTCCATGCACCAACCACTCTCTGGGTGAAAAACCTCCCTCTGACATCTCCCCTGAACCTCCCACCCATAACCTTAAAGCCATGCCCTCTTGTCTTGAGCATTGATGCCCTGGGAAGGAGGCGCTGACTGTCTACTCTATCTATTCCTCTCAGTATTTTATATACCTCTATCATGTCTCCTCTCATCCTCCTCCTTTCCAGTGAATAAACCCCTAGCACCTTAAGCCTCTCCTCATATTCAATACTCTCTAATCCAGGCAGCATCCTGGTAAATCTCCTCTGCACCCTCTCCAACGCCTCCACATCCCTCCTATAATGAGGTGACCAGAACTGAACACAGTACTCTAAGTGTGGCCTAACTAGAGTTTTGTAAAGCTGCATCATCACCTTGTGGCTCTTAAACTCAATCCCGCGATTTATGAAAGCCAACATCCCATTGGCCTTCTTAACTGCTCTTTCCACCTGTGAGGCAACTTTCAATGAACTGTGAATATGAACCCCTCTTAGTCTCACCCTATCAGAGATGTTCCCTTTGTTCTACTAATGGCTTCCCTCCACTCCTCTTTCTCTGCAACTGAAAACTAACTTGTTTTCTCTTTTCCAGTTCTGACGGAGGATCTCAGACCTTCAACGTTAACTCTCTTTCCCTTTCCACAGTTGGACAGAGAAACTGCATCTGCAGTTTTTTTGATCTTTTCTTGAAGTCAACCACAAATTATTTGTAAGATCGACTGATGGAAGGTCTGCTATTTTTAACTGGCTTAATCCACCAGCAGTCTTTACTGAATCAGGTGAGCACATTAGCGTGCAATCATCCATTTCACGCGATCTGTGCATCAGGAGTCAATGGCACGAACAGATTGTAAATACAGATAAGGTCCCTGCCTCCTTCCACGTGATTTGTGCGACATAACCAATACCCACAATTACATAACTACGGATAGAATCTAAGTTGCCATATGGAGGTGAGAATAAGATACAATGCAACATCAGATTAGCAAACCACGTCTAGGAGAAGCACCTCTGCAATGTAAGAAAGGCATGGCAAACAACTTCCTGCCAGGAGTGGTTTCACGTGCTGGTAGATGAACTGTTCTTTTAGATAATTCTGCTTTGGAGCTGGTTTAGCTTCACCAACAATCTGTGTAACTTTAATAAAAAAGCAATTGCTCTTCTAGGGTGCATTGGCCACATTGTTAAATATTAGAAGGTAGATTAAACATAGAACGGTACAGCACAAGAACAGGTTCTTTGACCCACGATGTTGTGCTGAACTAATAATTAAAGGCCGAACTAAACTAATCCTTTCTGCCTGCACAATGTCCATATCCCTCCATTCTCTGCACATTCAGGTGCCTATCTAAGAGCCTCTTAAACGCCTCTATCATATTTGCCTCCACTACCACCATTGGCAGTGTATTCCTTGGCACCCACCACCCTCTGTGTAAAAAAAACTTGCCCTGCGCATCACCTTTGAACTTACCCCCTCTTACCTTAGATGCATGCCCTCTAGTATTAGAGATTTTGACCCTGGAATGGCCCTATTATGTTGAAATTACAGCAAAGAAGTGGGACATTCAGGATACTTGGTCTATGCTGATGTTTCCGCATCATACAAGCCTCCTCCACTCTACTACGTGCCACCAGAATTATTGTTTATTCTTTTGTATTTTGTGTGTTTATACAACTTTCCCTTAACTTTGATTATTCACCTCAAACATTCAACATGATAGCAAGTTCCATACAGTTTAGGTAATGAAGTTTCTCCTGAATTTCTTATGGGATTTATAACAGATTGTCTTACCTTATAACCTCTGGACTGAATTTCCCCAACTGTGTCCCTTTGACTAGTTCTGTATTAACCATAGCCACTAAACATACTAGATTTGTAACTGGCTTTCTCTTCAAGGATGTGTTGTTCATACCAAGATAGTTGGCAAGACTTCAGTTATGAGTGATTAAAAGAAGAAACTAGAAATCCGAAATAAAAACTGAAAATATATATGTCCAACACCTTAACCCATATTTTCCCTTTAGCGGTGATGACAGATCCTCTGTGTCTTTTGAATATTCTCCATTTTACTCACCTCATAGCTTCTGAAGCAGAGTCAACCTAGAAATGTCATTGCACATTGAAATGGCAGACTAAAATGGTGCTACAAAGCACATCTGCACTAAATTCTTGTCACATGAATCTTATAGCCTCAAACTGATGAAGAGACCCAAAAGTTGGCTTCAGTGAAATTTCACGCAAACACATCTTGAATTCCACACCTTGCAAGAATGGTCTTTCCACTGGGTGCAGTCACGTGTAAAACCCAAACTTACAAGCACGTTCTCTCTCAATGGGAACCTCTGCTTCAGGTGGTGGGCCTCAAGTTCAATGTCTGAACCAGGTTGGAATGTATACTCATGTCTCCAACAAATGATTGGGAATAATAGTGTGGAAAATGTATAACTGGGGAAAGGATGTAAATGATTAGGATGTTCTTTTCCTGAAACAGACTGCAAAAGTAGATATTCTTACCTGGAATATCCAGAGACATTTGGTCCATTGGTGAAGCTTCCACCGTATTTGTTGGTGGACTCCCAAACAACGGCTGAGGTAGGAATTGGTTGTTCAGCTTACAATCCAGAGGCCTTCTTCCTCCACTCAGGCAAGCTCATCTGGTCAACCTCAACGTGGTTTCAAGAACTCATAGTAGACCTCACTGTTGTAGCAGGAATGATAACCATTCCTGACGATTGCATTACAAATCAATCTTCAGCAAATCTGTTGGATAACACATAGGCTTTGTGATAGAATTTCTAGCTTTCTGTTTCTCCCCTCCTCCCCATTAAAATTTCCTTAAGGTGTTTCATATTTCAGCTGATGTCAAATTCTCCTCTCAGCTAGATTCACTATGAAAATTTCAGTTTGTGGACAATTGCTTGCATTTGTAAAATGTCTTCCTTGACCACAGGATATCATAGCCCCTGAAGTATTTTTGACGTGTGAAGTACAAGCAGAAAATGTTGTAAAAACAGTGGACCGAGAAACACAGTTAATGTTTCAGATTTTTTCCTTAGAACCCAGATGTGTAGCTATTCCTGCAAAGTAGGAAAAATGTGTCTGGCAGACTGCAAACTCACACCAAAGGGAATGTGATAAATTGCTGCATCATTTGTTTTTGAGTGACGTTGGTTGAGGGATAGAAATCGGTTCAGTTGTTGTCCTGGCAGTTTCATTGACTTTGTCACTTTCTTTGCCCTGTATTTTTTACACTCGTGAACAAGAAGTGTACATCACTGGTAATGTTTGCTTTTATAGTCTATCCATTGGAGGCTGTTAAGGGTCAATCACATCGGTAGATTTATATATATATATATATATATATATATATATATAGGCCAGAGCAGGTTACAACAGGTGGAAATCTGAAATAAAAATAGAAAATCCAGCATTTATTTCAGATTTTTCTTTATTTTCATTTATTGTTGAACTCACTGCCACCCCTTTACCAGGAATGCCATCCCTGAAGAAGTTCTCCTCTGTTCTCTGGTAGGATCTATGCCAACCTCTTTTGCCTTGTTCGCCTTCATTGGTTTCTCTTTCCCTTCTTGCCTTTGATAAGGTTTCGAGTAAAACTTGCTTCGCAGCCACACATCTTTCCTTAGCAAATGTCTCCAGCTCCAACTCATCCCAACTCTCCAAATGAGGCCAGGCGCAGGATGGAGGAGCAGCACCTCATATTCTGTCACATTAGTCTCCAACCTGACAGCATTAAAATCGATCTCTCCAACTCCTGGTAACCTCTCCCCTCTGTCTCCCCCCTTCCTCCCCTTTGTTTTCCCTCAGTCCTGTGGCCCCCCCCACCCCATATCTTTCCCCTCCCCCACCCTCATGATCTGCCCATCACCTCCCTCTGGCTCCCCACCACCTTCCCTTTATGCCATGGTCCACTGTCCTCTCCTATTGGATTCCTTCTTCTTCAGCCCTTTGCCTCTTCCACCTATCACCTCCCAGCTTCTCACATCACTCCCTTTCATTCCCCCTCCCTCACCCACCTACCTACCTTCCCGCTCTCACCTGGACTCACCCATCACCTGCCAGCTTGTGCTCTTCCCCCTCCCCCACTTTTTTATTCTGGCTTCTGCCTTCTTCCTCTCCAGTCCTGAAGAAGGGTCTCGCCCCAAAATGTCAACTGTTTCTTTCCCTCCATAGATGCTGCCTGACTTGCTGAGCTCCTCCAGCATTTTATGTGTGTTGCTCCAGATTCTAGTATCTGTAGAATCTCTTGTGTCTTCAACTCATCCCATGTGGATTTCAACTGAAATTCTACCCTTCACAATTCAAACCCATGAGGATAACAGGTATGATCAAACTTCAAGCTTTCTGACAAAGGGTGTCAGACCTGAAGCATTAACCGTTTCTCTTTCCACGGATGCTGCCTGACCTGCTGAGTGTTTCCAGCATTTCCTGTTTTTATTTCAGGTTGCAACAAACTTGCTTCTCTGATAGAGATTATCGAACTAGGTGGGTTTTTGCAACAATCTGGTAGTTTCATTACCCCTGACACTGAGGTTACTATTTTTGGTTAAATTCCAGGTTCATTTGAGAACTTCAGGTAAACTGCCCCAAGGCCACTGTGAGACCTGAATGCACGTGTCTGTATCGAGAATTCTGGCTACCACCACACTACCATGCCCTTGTCACAGATCGCTCATCAAATCCCTCAGAAAGTTATGTGAAGAAGCCAGTGGTCACTCTATCTGCACCAGTCGTTTTATGTATCTCTAAGATGGCCATTGTCCAATAGAAATATTTGGTCCAATATGGAGAGAAACATTGAAATTATTGCACACAAAACATTTAACCTCATGTCCTAACCCAGCTTCTTTGTTCTTTCTCTTCTCCTGTTTTGGAGGCATTGGATTTTCTGCCTATCATATTCAACAGGAGGAAAGTCTAGCTTAATAAAGCAACAGCTACCTTTTAACACATTATCTAATATTCATTCTTGCCTTGCATTGTTACTATTAGTATTTGTTACTGTACAGACGTCAAACCAGGACCTGATCTTATCTATTTCTTGATATCCATGTGTCTTCCAGGTGGTGTCACGAGACATTGACATTTATAATGGGCAAATATTGGAAAGCCAAGGATTTACTTGTCTATTTAAGGGCTGTACAGGTCAATATTTTTAAACTAAATAGACTTTTTTTAACATGTATGTGTGTGCCTTGAGTACACATTCAATTTCTATTCACCACAGTTCACACACTTTCCATCTCATTTCGATGGAATGGTTATTGCAAAGAATCAGTTATAATCCTTTGACTTTGCAATAGCTCCATTAAGGAAAGCAGATGAAACAATTCTAATTAGATTCCCACCGTCCATCAACTACTACTCAACCCTTCAATGACTTGAAGATTTTGTTCTAAACCGCTTGGGATTTTGGATGATTAAAGTAATCAAAATGGACTATTTTTCAAGGATGGATTCACTGGGGAATTTCCTTGCGGTGGGTAGGGTTCAGTTAGGTCGGTAGGTACCTGCTGCTTGCCAGCTGTAGCTCAGATGCAGAATCAGAATGGTCACAGTAAGGATGAAGGCCATTTGGCCTGCTGACTTTGTACTGGCTCCATGAAAGAATGATCCAGCCATTCCCACTCTCCTGTGGCTTCCAGTAGCACACAAATACTTTCCTTCAGATACTTGTCCAGCTCCCTTTTGAATGCTACAATAGAGTCTGTCTCCACTGTTCCCAAATCAGTGCATTTCTGGTGCCTCAAATCTTTTTAACCATGGTCCCCATGTATAGGATGAGTCAATGCTCTTTCTTGCCAATTGTTGAGTATTTGGAAGTGGTCTGTTCGCTAATCTTGTTGGCAAGTTCATACAAACATATGAACATATAACCCAGCAGCAAGAGGATGCCAATCCTGCTGCACCATTCAACAAGACTATGGCTGATCTAATTTTACCATCAACTCTACATTCTTGCCTAAAACCTCATAATCTTTCATCCCCTTGCTTCTTAAGATTCTTTCTGCCTTAAAAATATTCAAAAACTCTGCTTCCATTGTCTCTTAAGGAAGGGACTTCTAAATACTCACAAACCTCTGAAAGAGAAAAAGTTCGCCACATCTCTAACTTAAACGGTGACCACTTGCTTTTAATCAGTAACTCCTAATACTAGATTTTTCTTCAATAAGAAACATCCTCTCCACATCCACCCTGTCAAGGTCCCTCAGGATCTTATAAGTTTCAACCGAGTCATTTTATTTTGTTTCCCAATCACTTTTATTCTGTGCCCCCTAGTTCCTGATCCCTTAGCCAATAGGAAGAGTTTCTCTCCATCGACTCTATTTATACCTTTCATGTTTTCATATACCTCAATCAGATCCCATTGAAACCTTATGTTCCAAGGAGAACAACTCTAGTTTCTCCATTCTATCCACATAACTAAAGTCCCTCAACAATGAAATCATTTTAATATTGGTATTGGTATTGGTTTACTATTGTCACTTGTACCGAAGTACAGCGAAAAGCTTGTCTTACAAACTGATCGTACAGACCAATTCATTACACAGTGCAGTTACATTGAGTTAGTACAAAGTGCATTGATGTAGTACAGGTAAAAACAGTAACAGAACAGAGTAAAGTGTCACAGCTACAGAGAAAGTGCAGTGCAATAAGGTGCAAGGTCACAACAAGGTAGATCGTGAGGTCATAGTCCATCTCACTGTATAAGGGAACCGTTCAATAGTCTTATCACAGTGAGGTAGAAGCTGTCCTTAAGTCTGGTGGTACCTGCCCTCAGGCACCTGTATCTTCTACCCAGTGGAAGAGGAGAGAAGAGAGAATGTCTCGGGTGGGTGGGGTCTTTGATTATGCTGGCTGCTTCACCAAGACTAGAGGTAAAGACAAGAGTCCAAGGAGGGGAGGCTGGTGTTCGTGATGCACTGGACTGTGTGTATAACCCACTCAATAGCCTTCATATCTTTTCATAATTCTCAAGTAGTGGCTGAACCAGTATTTTATGAAAGTTCACCATGATTTCCTTGCTTCTGTACTCTGTGCCTCTTTATAATAAAGCCTAGAATATCAATCTACCTCCCACTTTCAACAAACTTTGCACATGTAGACCCAGATCTCTCCATTCTTGTGGAGACATAAGAGACTGCAAATGCTGGAATCTGGAGCAACAAACAAGCTGCTGGAGAAACTCAGCAGGTCCAGCAGCATCTGTGGGAGGAAAGGAATTTTTGATGTTTTGGGTCAAAACTTTGCATCAGGACTGAAAGTGGAGAGATGAGATGGCTGGTATAAATAGGGGAAGGGAAGTGGTATTCTTGTATCTCTTTTTGTATCCCTTTTACAATTGTACCCTCTGGTTAATATTGCCTCTTCTCAATTTTCCTTCCTAATCATCCTAACGTTTGCAATTTTCCAATCATTAGGCATCACATAAATGGGGAGATCTTCTGGCAAGTGACCGGTAGAATTCTCTCCTATTCCTTGTCACACAGGTATTCTTGGTGACAATTTTGAACAGTCAAATAGACAAGTTCTCATGATGGGTCAGTTTGTAATATCACTACGCATTGTGAAAATTAACCATTGCAAATTTGAAAGATATGGTATAGTTGTGTGATGTGTAAACGTTGAGAAACAAAGGACTGCAGATGCTGGAACCTAGATGAAAAACATTGACCACCTGCTTTTGTCCACGGATGCTGCCTGACCTGCTGAGTTCCTCCAGCATCATCGTGCTTTTCATTGTGTAAATATGTTATCTGAATGTGTAACATAATGACGTAGTTGTCCATGTGTGTTGATTTTTAGTCTGTATTAAAGTACACACCTTTGTCCTAAACATTTTCTGTCTTCCAGATATTGTTATAATTTTCAGAAGGATTTGATAAAATGCAACATCAAAAGTTAGTGCAGAAAATAAAAGCTCAGAGCGTAGGAGGTAACATACTGGTCTGGTTTGAAGACTGGCTAGTTAACAGGCAACAGAGAATAGGGAGAAATGTTGCTTTTTCTGGTTGGCAAGATGTAACATGTGGTGAGCCACAGTGCCTGAAGTTTTTGCAATTTACATGAATGACTGAGCTGAAAGCACAGGTTGCTAAATATGCTGATGACACATAAGCAGTCGAAAAGTTTGAAAAGAGCATAAAATGGCCACAAAGGGACATATGTCGGTAAAATGAGAGGACAAAGATCTGGGAAATGGAATATAATGTGGGAAAATGCACAATTGCCCACCTTGGCAGGTAAAGGAGCCATAATGTGTCCTGGTCAAATCATGTAGATGCCACGGCCAAGAAAGCTCACCAGCGCCTCTACTTCCTCAGAAGGCTAAAGAAATTTGCTTTGTTCCCTTTGACTCTCACTAACTTTTACTGATGCACCATAGAAAGCATCCTATCTGAATGTATCACGGCTTGGTACGACGACTGCTCTGCCCAGGACCGCAAGAAACTGCAGAGAGTTGTGGACACAGCCCAGCGCGTCACGGTCACCAGCCTCCCCTCCTTGGACTCTGTCTTTACCTCTCGTTGTCTTGGTGAAGCAGCCAGCATAATCAAAGACCCCCCCCCCCCCCACCCAGGACATTCTCTGTTCTCTCCTCTTCCATCAGGTAGAAAATACAGGAGCCTGAGGGCACATACCACCAGACTTAAGGACAGCTTCTACCCCACTGTGCTAAGACTAGTGAATGGTTCCCTTATACAATGAGATGGACTACGACTTCACAATCTACCTTGTTGTGACCTTGCACCTTATTGCACTGCACTTTCTCTGTAGGTGTGACACTTTACTCTGTACTGTTACTATTTTTACCTGTACTACATCAATGCAGTCTGTACTAACTCAATGTAACTGCACTGTGTAATGAATTGACCTGTATGATCGGTATGCAAGACAAGTTTTTCACTGTACCTTGGTACAAGTGACAATAATAAAGCAATACCAATACCAAATATCTTAATTATGAGAGATTATGGAGCCCAGGGCTGCAGAGACTTAGGTGTCTTGATGCATCATTGACAAAAGGCTAGTAAGCAGGTATGGCACATCATTTGGAAAGCTAACAGAATATTATTTCTGGGGAAGTGATTACAAAAGAGGTTATGCTTCAGTTATCTGGGGCATTAATGGAAGCTCGTCTGGACAATTGTATAGGTATTTAATGCCAGAAACAGATCAGAAATTTTCCAGACTTATACCTGGAATTGACAAGTTATTTTATGAGGAACAGTTTGACAAGTTAGTCTTGTATCTGCTGGAAGGTAGAAGAGTGAGAGATGACTTGGTTGAAACTTATAAGATCCTGAGGGACCTTGACAGGGTGGATGTGGAGAGGATGTTTCTTATTGAAGAAAAATCTAGTATTAGGAGTTACTGATTAAAAACAAGAGTTCACTGTTTAAGTTAGAGATGTGGTGAACTTTTTTCTTTCAGAGGTTTGTGAGTGTTTAGAAGACTCTTCCTTAAGAGACAATGGAAGCAGAGTTTTTGAATATTTTTAAGGCAGAAAGAATCTTAAGAAGCAAGGGGATGAAAGATTATGAGGTTTTAGGCAAGAATGTAGAGTTGAGGGTAAAATTAGATCAGCCATAGTCTTGTTGAATGGTGCAGCAGGATTGGCATCCTCTTGCTGCTGGGTTATACTGTATATTCATATGTCTGTATGATCTTACCAGCAAGATTAGCAAACAGACCACTTCCAAATATTCAACAATTGGCAACAAAGAGAGCATTGACTCATCCTATACATGGGGACCATGGTTAAAAAGATTTTTCACAACTCTCTGGAGTATCGGGCATCAATGACACTCTTCACTGGACCCCAAAATATTAATGGTTAAAAAAGGACAAACGTTCCAGAGTACACAGTGAATTGGTGAATTTGTTCATGCATTGCCAAGTCAAAAAGAGAGAGAAAAGCAGCCGACAGTGGCATTCACTTGAAGGTGAAACAAGGTAGGCAGTGTATGTCTGCAGCATTAAGGGAAATGCTAAGTTCAGAAGAGTTACACACACTGGAGATTTTGGTGTAACATCACTGCTTCAGTGTAAAGTAGGACAAAATGGCAGTTCAAGCACAGACAGCTTCATACGCAGTTTAAGGTGTGCAATTTAACATATGATTCCGTTACATTCTGCATGGAAAGGATGGCGATTTTCATTTGGGCTAATAATGTTCACGAGGGAGAAAAGTCATGTCGAGAGCATGCAAGCACTGAAAATTGCAAAGGGAGAGTGAAAGAAAGCAAGTTCATTGGTGAGGATTGCCTCTGAAACATATCACACATTTACTAATCTGCTAACTGAGCAAAAAGCCAAAGGTGTTCCTTTCACAGAAGTGCTGCGGAAGTAGGAACGGTACATTAACCCACAGCCATTTGAGGCAGCTGAGTACTATAAATGTGGCACACACAATAAGAAAATGGGAGAAATTGTTAGAGATTATATTATTACATTGAAAAATCTATCAAAACACCAATTAAGGAGTATTTTTAAGTTATGGGCTGTGGAATAGATACTTATGTGGTCTAATGACAATGAAGTGTCAATTTGATCTGAAAATCAAAAAGAAAACTGCAGATGCTGGAAATCTGAAATAAAAGCAGAAAATGCTAGAAATATTCAGCAGGTCAGGCAGCATCTGTGGGAAGAGAAACAGAGTTAATGTTTCAGGTCCAAGACCCTTCATCAGAACTGGGAAGAGTCTGCAGGAGTGACCCCAAGTTATCTGCCATTTTAATTCATTGTCCCAGTTTTCACTCTGATCTTCTTGATCTGGCCTCCTATATTATTATATTGAGGCCCAATGCAAGCTTGAGGAAAAATATTTCATCTTCCAGACTCAGCATCAAATTCTCCAACTTTAGCTGACTCACTCTTTCTGTCTTTGTCAGAACTGGCCATTTTTTGCCTGTCATCCATCTGTGACTTCAGCTCAGTTTTTCTCTCGCCATTAGTACAGCCCCAGACCTGCCCCACATCCCTGCTATTAGAAACAACTTAACATAGACAGAGAAGCAGAATCTGCCTCTAACTGCACTTTCGCTCATTTGGTCTCACACCATCAGAGATATTCTCTTTGTTCTACCCATCACTCCCCCCACCTTCTCTGTATCTCACATTTGATCTGGCTTGTAAGATTGCAAGTTAAATAGAAATGTCAGCAAAAAACTGCCAGACAATGCCATCCATCACCAGACACAAACGTGGTCTAAGAGGCAGCAACAAAGGATCCATCCCATGAAGAATGGATGCAAATGACGTAAATACTTTTTAGTCATAAAGTAGCCAATCCCCATGCAGTGCTCATTTAGGAGATAAACTGTTGTACATGGCAGGAGATAGGGCACATGGTATCAGCACGCTAATCTGAATACAGAGCAACATAAAAGAGGCAGTGCTGGCAATCTGCACAGAAAGTGACATTCTTTACGACAGAACTCAGAGATGGGGTTTTGCCTAACATTGAAACTGATGTGAACAATGCAGCACTAGATTCAGTCACCTATCCTTAGCATAAAACTGTCAGTCTCAAGAACTAATTTAGTGAAATTCTGAATATGAAATGTGGTTTTACAGTGGTCAGTAACTAGAATTGTTCATAGTTGCAGCTGATTCTGCAAGTGTTTGATATTACTAGGCAAGGATTGGCTGAGAAGGCTAAACCTCAGTTATAGCAATCTGGCAGGGAGACTGAAATCACACTTGGAAACTCATCATCTCACAGGCATGACGAGAGGCTGCAGAGGGTTGCAGACTCAGCCAGCTCCACCACAGGCACAACCCTTCCCACCATCGAGGACATCTTCAAGAGGTGGTGCCTCAAGAAGGTGGCATCCATCACTGAGGACCCTCACCATCCGGGACATACCCTCTTCACGGTGCTACCATCAGGGAGGAGGTACAGGAGCCTGAAGACTCATACTCAATGATTCAGGAACAGCTTCTCTCCCCTCTGCCATCAGATTTCTGAACAGTCCATGAAACTCTTGAACACTACCTCGTTATTCCTTTTCTTTGCACTGCTTATTTTTGTAATTTATAGGAATTTTATATCTTTGCACTGTACTGCTGCCGCAAAACAGCAAACTTCACTACATATAAGTCAGTGATAATAAACCTGATTCTGATCTTAAAAAAAGTTCTGATACAAGGTACATTATATGTCAAATGTGCTGCTTGGTAAGTTAATTGCCACTTTAAATTGCCCCTGCTGTACATAAGTGAGTAGGATCTGGAGAGGCTGAGGCTGATTGGAATGTGAGGAGAAAAAATGGGTTAGGATAAGATGAGTGTAAGACTGGGTGCTTAATTGTCGGTGTGGACTTAGTGGGCTGACCAGCCTGTTTCCATGCCTAGTCTCTCTCTGACCCCATGACTATGTGTATGTCTGAGTTCGGAACAGGTTGCCTTGGTGACAATAATGGAGAGACAGCAGTTGAAGACAAAGTTAATGGGAAGAGACAAGGAGGAGCAAAATGGATGAAATGAGAAGGACCAACGAATAAGGGTGACAAGAGGATGCTGATCAGATAGGATGAGCCTGAGGTCAGAAATATTTGATATGAACTGGAGGTAACATCAGAAGTGTCCACATTGATCAAGTGATCATCCCTGAAGATAGTGAAGAAACCACATATGGCAAATTTATTTCAGAAGTGGATATAGAACCAATTATTGAAGGACAGGCACATATCAACAATGAGTGAGTCTGGATGCCACACATTCGTCAGGTCAAGAAGGAACCACAACACCAAAGGCCAGAAACGGAGTTAAGAAATTCTAAACATCTGAGAAAGACAGAATCATAAAGTCATAGAACTTATCTGCATAGAAACAGACCCATCCATGTTGATGGTGATGTATACTAATATCTATCTAGCATCTATGCTAATCCAATTTGCCTGTATTAGGCCCATATCCCTCTATCTAAGAATTAGTCCAAACACTTTGTAAATATTGCAATCATATCTGCCTCTATCACATCCACTGGCAGCTCATTCCAGATGTTTGCCACCTTCTGTGTGAAAAACTTACCCCTCAGATCTCCTTTAAAGTTCTCACCTCTCACTTTAGATCTGTGCCCCCTAGTTTTTGACTCCCCTGTCCTGGGAATAAGATTCTGACTATCAATCCTATCCATGCACCTTATAATTTTGTGAACATTTATAAGGTCACGTCTACATTCTATTGAGAATAAACCCTGCCTATCCAATGTCTCCTTATAGTAAAGCCCTCCATTCCTGGCAACATCCTGGTGAATTTCTTTTTGCACTCTCCTCTATTGCTACCACAGCCTTCTTGTAATGTGATGACCAGAATTGTATACAACACTCTAACCAATATTTTGTGTAACTGCAACACAATATCCCAATTCTTATACTCAATGCTTCGACCTATGAAGGCAAAGATACCAAATGCCTTTTTCATTGCGCTATCCACCTATATCACCATTTTCAGGGAACTGTGGCCTTGCACCTTCAGGTCTCTTTGTACACTGTCGCTCCTGAGGTCCCTGCCATTTACTCGAGAACAGACTGAACTTCTAACTGCTACACATATGTAGAAAAATGTTTCATATCTTGAAATCAAAAAAAGAAAGCAGTGTGGTATAATTTGTGTGCAAGCATGTAAATGAGTCTGGTAAGTTTGTAATCTAATGATGTCATCATAATGACATCAGAACAAGGGTTGGTGGTTGTTAGTTTGTAGTAAAATACGTATCTTCATTCTGAAGCTGTAGGTATATTCTGGACATTGCTATAGTTTATCAGCAGCATAGAACTAGCTCACAGACAACTGTCTCCTTCAGAAGACATCCTATACATGTGACTAGTGAGTTGCCCTCAATCAAAACAGCTTGGCTGCGTGAATGTAGACCTGGAGACATAAAAAATTCTGCAGATGCTGGTATCTGAAGCAACACACACAAAAAGTGCTGGAGGAACTCAGCAGGTCAGGCAGCATCTGTGGAGGGAAACAAACAGTCGAAGTTCCGGGTCGAGAAGGGTAGCAAGGAGGTAGCAAGTGCATGTGGAGATTATGGCATTAAAAGTCAGTACCTACAGGGGACATGAGTAGCAATGAGATGAACTTGGGAACTGTCTGCCCACATTGGCAAAGTTATTTAAACTCTTACTAGGTGCCAGCCGTTACTTGGTGGATGCCAGTCTGTACCAAGAGATAGTTGATTCAAGTTCTGTTCTTGGCTGCCTTCTCTAGACTCGCACTCCAGAGATGGATACACAGACACACCTGCTATCATTTATAAGAGAAGTTAAACTGAGGATTTCTTAACGTGCTTTTCCTTCTGAAGAGGAAGAGCTTGAGTTTGCTCCTTGTGCCCCATTCAACATTTATACCAAGACCTAACCAACCTGTTGATTGTTGTTTGTGGGAGCTTTCTGTGCACAAATAGCCTGCTGATTTTCAATTATGATTAGATTTCAAAAGTGTATCATCGGATGTGAAGTTCTTGGGACATCCTAAGGTGCAGAAGGTTGCCACGGGAATGCAATTTTCTCTTCCTCTTATTTCTCTTGTAGTTTTGCCTATAACAAGAGGGGAAATTAACGGTGGAAGAAACAGAGCGAGCATGTTAGTCCAGAGAAAATAAATACAAGTGTTTGTTATAGTTGGGGAGTGTCAATCTTCTTGTTGGATTGAATTAAAATAGAAAATGCTGTAAGTACTCAACTGTAAAGTCAGTTCCAATTTAGGGTTCCTGGTGAGATGTTAACTTTTCCTCCTTCAGCTGTACATTTCCAGCATGATATGGATATTCCCAAATCAAAAATTTCCAACACGTTTAATGTTACGCCTATACCAGCAATGCATCAAAATCCACACTCTCCACGCAGCACCACTCTCCCCAGACCACTGAAGTCACTGTCTGGGAGCTGATTTGAAATGAATATTTTGGATTGTTATATAACGAAGCACAGAATAGATTTGTTGCTGTATCAACTTGCTCCTTGTACAACAAAAATTGTATGGAGGTAGAAGGAGTATCTGGGGTCTGCGAGGAGAGGTTGGGGGGGGTGAGCAAAAGGGTGAAGATTACCAAGGGGTATTGTCAGTGATTGAGTTTGCAAGAAATCACTAGTAGCAGTTTTAACAAAGCATCCTTTTTCCACAGTCAGATCTCAAGCTTTACTAAAATTTGCGCTTTAACTTCTGAGATTTTTTTTCAATTCTAAGATTAGATTTATTAACAAAAAAACACTTTGCGTAAAGGTGTTGAAGATTTGTACACCAGTTATTGCTGTTTCTTGCCACGAGACTGTTCCACTTTTGGAGATTCACACCTGATAGTTGCAGATTCTGAATTATTCACAGAAAGATTGAGGTGAGCAGATTACACACATTGTTAAGTGAAGATTTGCATTGATTGGAGATGGCTTTCCTGGAAAACATTCTGCTTAATTATAAATTCTGTTTCCTTTTCAACAAAATAAGATGGGTACTGATTAGTACCTCCTTTTGAGTGGTCTGGGGAATGGAAGGTCTGTTGTTTTGCTATTTGCCACCACACCCCACCGCAAAAAAAACAGAAATATTAACAACACGTTTTCATTGGTTGCGAAGGGTCAAGACCACTACATAATTGCATCTTTATTTTATTTTTTTTTAATATCTACTCACATCAATTTTTGGCCATCTAACTTATGCACAAGTCTTGCAGATGTGGTTTACAGTGAGGAGGATAGACTGTAAGAGGACATTGGCAGGAGAGAAGATGGGCAGACAAATGGTAAATAAAATTTAATACAGAGAAGTGTCATATTTTGACAGAGTGAATGACCAGAGAAAATACAGACTAAATTATACAGTTCTAGAGACTGTGGAGAAGCAGAGAGACCTGTGCGTAAATCTTTGAAATTGGCAAGTCATTTTGAGAGAGCAAATTGAATTCTGGGCTTCGTACATAGAAGCACGGGGTACAAAAACAAGGAGATCATGTTAAACCTGTGTAAAATATTGTTCAGGCCATGGGTGAGTTATTGCATTTAGTTCTGGTCACCACCCTTTAGAAGGATGCAAAGGGCATAGAAAGTGTGCAGATTTATTACAATGGTTCCAGGGATGTGTGGTTTCAGCCAAAAAGTTAGACCAGAGATGCTGCATTGTTCTCCTTGGAGCAAAGAAGATTGAGAGAAAACTTGACAGAAATGTACAAGATCATGGTGCATTTAGACAGGGTAACGGAGAGGAGCTGTTCTCACTGGTGGATGCTTCAAGAATCATGGACACAGAATCAAAGGGGATAGCCAACAGATGCAGCAATAGAATCAGAATCAGAATCAGGTTTATTATCACTGACTTATATGTCATGAAGTTTGTTGTCTTGTGGCAGCAGTACAGTGCAAAGACATAAAAATTACTATAAATTACAAAATAAATAAATAGTTAAAAAAAAAGGAATAACGAGGTAGTGTTCATGGAATCTGATGACGGAGGGGAAGAAGCTGTTCTTAAATCATTGAGTGTGGGTCTTCAGGCTCCAGGCAATAGAAGGGAGAGGTGGGGCTGGAAATTATGAAAAGCTTCTTTACGCAGAGAGTGATAATGATCTGGAACTCACTGCTCGCAAGGGAGTTGAAATCTCATATCCTTTCTGTCAATTGCCAAAGCTTATGCTGGCATATTGAAGGTGGTGGGGAAATTCATTATTGCTGGGAGGTGGCTCTTGAGATATGGGAAGATATCCATGTTTTTCAGGGCCTTATCACGAAGCTTATCAGAGGTAGTGTGATGCAGTGATGAAAAGTTGATAGAGGACCTTTATCTTGCAGATGTTGAGTGTAAGGCTCATCCTCGCTATGCTTCAGTGAACAATCTGACATTACAGCTTCTATCTGGTGTTATAAGACTGCTGAATGGTTCCCTAGTATGATAAGATGGACTCTTGACCTCACAATCTACCTTGTTATGGCCTTGCACCTTATTGTCTACCTGCACTTCCTCTGTAACTGTAACATGATGTTCTGCATTCTTTGTTTTCCCTTGTATTACCTCAATGCACTAATGTAATGAAATGATCTGTACGGATGGCAAACAAAACAAAGTTTTTCACTGTATCTCGGTTCATGTGACGGTAATAAACCAATTTACCAATTTAACAATGTGCTTAGTGCTCCGATTCTAAGTGTAATTGTCATTTGCTTACATTAGTTCTGAAGATTAGTTCCAGTCCACTCCCAGGGTCAGTTATTTGGGCCAGTCTTCAGATCTGATGGGAAATTGTTCAACCAATGATGGCTATACCTGAAACTCAACTGTTGAGCTGAAGTATGCAGATGGTGTTTGCATTTGCACACATTTGAAAGAAATCAGACCTAGCCTACTGGTTGTCAGTGATTCTTGCCCTCCTGTATGCTTCTGAGAACCAAATCACCTGCTGCAGGAAACTGCAAAAATGCCAACAACTTTGTCTCCTCAAAATCCTCCGTGGTCACTGGATGGACAACCAAACCAATGTCCTCTCCCATGCCAACATCCCAGTAATGAAACCCTGGTTACCCTCAGTTGGGCAGGCCACATCCTCCACATGCCTGATACCAGACTCCCGAAACAGACTCTGTATTCCAAACTCTGTCATGGGAACTGTTTACCAGGCAAGCAGAGGAAAGAGATCAATGATATGTTTAAAGACTGCTGGAAGCAAAGCATCATCCCCACTGGCTCCTATAAATTTCTAACCCATGACCGCTCAGTGTGGAGGTGCTTTGGAGGTGTCATTCAAGGCCATGGAGCACATGTGTAAGGGGCAGACCACCTCACAAATTACCCAGACACTGTCCCCTCTGAAGCCTCCTGCCCCATCTGTGGAAGATTCTGCAATGTCTTCATTAGTCACCTCAGAACCCACAAAACCACTGTAGAAGCAAGTCATCCTTAATCCCATGGGACTGCCCAAGAAGGAGAAGGTAGAAATAGAAGCAATCAGGGCTTTAAGAAGAAAATTGTATGTGCAGCTTCGTGAGGATAATTTGGATGGCTATGGAGAGAGAGCTAACTAGATTGTCTAGCATGGCCTTGATGGACTGAATGGCCTCCTTCTGTGATACTGATTCTATTCTATGAGTACAGTCATTTAACCACCATACGAATTGCAACTCGGGCACTGTGGTGAGGGTGCAATTACCATTTCACCACTGAGTTAAGGAATGTGGGAGTGTGGGAAGTGGGACTTCTGGGTGAAGTGTTGTCATGAAAGACTTTTTTTAAAGATTTCTTTATAAGTCACATGTACATCAAAACACACAATGAGATGCATCTTTTGAGTTGAGTGTTCTGGGGGCAGCCCGCAAGTATCACCACGCTTCTAGTGCCAGCATAGCATGCCCACAACTTCCTAACCCGTACGTCTTTGGAATGTGAGAGGAAACCAGAGCACCCGGAGGAAACCCACGCAGTCACGGGGAGAACGTACAAACTCCTTGCAGACAGCAGCTGGAATTGAATTCAGGTCACTGGTACTGTAATAGCGTTATGCTAACCGATACACAGGAAGAGTTTGGTTTGCCCAGGATTCTCATGTGTACCTCATGTGATGACTGTTACCTAGAGTGCTGATGGCTCTCTTGGAACTCATAGAGTTATACAGCACAGAAACAGGCTACCATCTCCATGCTGACCATCAAGTACCCATCTATACCAATTCCATCTTCCAGCACTTGGTCTGTCATTATCCATGGTCCAGAACTTGGTCTGTTGCTATCCATGCCTTGCTCATTCAAATGCTTGTCCAGGTCCTTCCTAAATACTGTGAGCATACCTATCTCCACCACTTGCCTCAAGAGTGCGTTCCGGATTCCATCCATCCTGTGGATGGAAAAAATCTTTCCTCCGATCCCCTCTAAACCTCTTACCCCACTTGAACCCATGTTCTCTAGTTTTATACATCTGCTATGCAGAAATGTTTCCTAATGGACACCCTGTCTTTGCCCCTCATAATTTTATATGCCTATATCATCCCTCCTCAGCCTCCTCTTCTCCAAGGCAAACAAACACAGCTTATCCAATCGCTCCTCATAACTGAAACACTCCATATCAGGCAACATCCTGATGAATCTCCTGTATGTCCCTTTCAGTGTAATCATGTCTTTCCAATAGTGTGATGACCAGAACTGCACATGGTATTCCAGCTGTGGTCTCACTCCATCATTATTTGAATCACTGTCATTAGCAGAGGAGAAAATTGGGTCAAACCTGTGACTAGCCAGGTGCTCACTTTACCTGGTAGTGACTTAGAACAAGACAACTGCATTTATTAGCATTCCTTCGACCACTGCTCTGAAATGACACAGTAAAAGGGAGAGATTCTTCTGAACATCGACATTTACCCAATGCACCCAACCTTGTATTCAGTTGTAATTTTGAATGCCTTTAATGGCTTTAGCTGCACTTCTGTGACTCAGTAAATAACACTCCGAATTAAAAGGCTGTGAGTTCAATCCCCACTTCAGATGTTGAGCATTGTATGCAGCCTGACATCACTGGTCGTCCATCTGCTTGTCCCAGGGTGTTAAAAATCCCTCATGCCAGCACCAAAGTAAAAGGCTCTCCTGATCAATTATCTTCCCTCAACTAACACCACCACTAGTGGGTTAATTAATCATTCATATCTAGTACTTGCAATACATAAATCAGCTGATGTATTCATCCATGCAATGACAGGGGCTACATTTCAAAGTAAACGTGTGTGAATTTCCAGGAAATATCCTGATCTCATGAGACGTTGGTTATAGGGCATTAGTTGGGTTATTATGAATGCAGACTTTATTTTCCAACATCAGCTTTAGCTTTGCTTTGCAATAATTCAAATCTAGTCATTCTATCCTCCTTGCAGTCATTCTCCTGTTTAATTGTACTTTTAGCAAATGATACAGCTATCTTCTCCAGTCACCAGGGCTGGAAGGTTGCAAGATCCCCTTTGACAGCCACCCCACCCTTCTCCCTAAACCATGGCCCCACGTCCCCACAAACCACTACCTGCCCCTACTTCCCTCCTGGTCACCATGGTGACAATTGTGAATATCCCCCTCAAAGGGAAGCAAAAAAAAATTGAGGTTTAAGGGCTCATAAAAACAAATCAGAAATGTTATTTTCCAGTCTCCCTTCTATGGAAACTATGATTGTGTTCAATTACAACCCAGCACGGAATAAAAAAGAACACTTAAAGGAGCCTATCGGTCAAAAATACAACCTCCCTTTTGTGGAAATAGTGACAGTACCGCCTGCAGAGGTAAAACATTGCCGCATATCAAGAAGTCTTTAAGGGTTACAGAGTTAATCTGAAAGGCATTGAAAATGTGGCAAATGTTTTATGTTGGAACAGGAGAGTTCACAGTTCCCGACAAAATGATTGCAACCCCCTTTAATTTCCATATTTTCATTCTGAATGAACAATGCAAAGTGGCACTTGGCAGAAATTCAAAAGCACAGCCTGACCTTCTGGTGAACTCAAGACCCTACTTTAAAAAAAATCCTTATCATTGACTCGCTGGTGTAAAACGATTTGAACTTCGATGCATGGAGGCATTAAAAATCTGGTCGTACATAGTCACAGCAGGAAAAGCCCACGGGCAAGTATTAGTGGAGGTTACAGAGATAAAACCACACTCCATGCCTGGGTTTAATGCAACCCTACAATATAAAATAAAGACCAGTGTTCAGGTGCAGTGATGGCCTGGTGTTCCTTCTGTATTTATTAGAAACTCTCTCCTGGATATCAGTGCCAACCTATCCATTATTGATCAGTGTAAATAGTGGCTATTTCATTCATTCCAAAGGTGGTCTAGCCACATATATTTTATTAATCTGTTTCTATGCCAACCACTATTTTGAAAGGAAGACTCACATACTTTGATCCTTGTTGATGGCATCTTTATGAATTTGGGCATTGGAAAGGTTTTATCATCATGATTTGATCATCTCTAAAGCTGGAATGTATCCAGTGAGGGAAAAAACAACAAAATTTGTCTGCAGCACGAAACCTTTGTGGGAGAAATTTGGCCTGGGTTGCTGGTTCTAACCATGCATGAGGGTATCAGTGGCAAATTGCACCCACCACTTGACACGATCGATTTTAATGCCACTGAATGCGCTGAGTAGAATATAAACACAGCTAAGTGTCTCGCATGGGTTTAACACCAATGATCAAAGACAACTTGTCTCCATTTATTTTTACTCTTTCCCTTTTATGACTGCAACAGTTGATTGGAAGAAGAAGGAGTGCTAATATATTTTTTGATGGAACCTGGATAATGATCAGTGTGGTAGTAACACAATTGCGCAACAATACAGCGACAGTGTCATGACTCCAGTGATCCTCAGGTTTGATCCTGATCTGAGGTGCTGTCTGTGTGTAGTTTGCACATTCCCCCCACCCCCCCACACCTGGGGCCACATGGTCTCCTCCAGGTGCTCTGGTTTTCTCCCACATTCCAAAGGCTTGTATTAGGTTGGCTACTATATATCATCCTCAGTGCTTGAGGTAAGAAAATCAGGGTATCAAGAGGATTAGGAGTATGCTTATGGGCATGTGAGAGAGAATAGATTACAGAGAAATAAGTGGGGGAGTGGTGTTGATGGGAATGTTCCAAGAGCTGGCATGGACTTGATGGACCAAATGGCTTCCTTCTATATTGTATGAAGAAATTACAAAAACTGTAGAGTACACCAGGACCATTAAAACAAAGATGTGCACTTTATTCTGGTTTAGCAGCAAGGTACACCGATAGTGCTAATGTTGTATATAACATCTTTAAATCCTATATCCACATGACCTATTTCATTATTATACATAAATGCACCAAGTGTGTTGAAATCTTTTCGGTGCCTAGCAGAGATGTTCATATTTCCTATGACCTCCCTCTCCTGAAAACTGAGTGAAATTACAACCCATGAAGACACTTGTATGAAGAACCATGTAAATAGTGCTTTGGATTGATTGGGATAAATAATGCTAAAATAAAAAAAGCTAGTCTCAGTGACCATGAGACTACAGGACTGTTGTAGAAGCCCATCTAGATCACTAATGTCCTCCTGGGAAGGACATTGGTATTCCTAGCCTCTGTGTGATAGCAGAAGTTTAGTTTTCATGATTCTTAACTACCTCCTTGATTCAGGGGCACATAGGGGTGGACAATAAATGCTGGTGTTGACAGTAATGTCAACAGCCCATGCACGAACATACTAAAAGTAACTCTGGCCATGTCTGTTGACCCTGAACCAGGAGCTGACTGAGCACAGGCTCCAACAGTGGATAAAACTCAATTCCCACTCTCCTCGTTTAGTCAGGTTTCCTGCAACACTGATCATGAATTCAACATCAGCATTGTGATCAAAGCCTCTGGGTGGGTTTGGTGGGTGATATCAGCTGGCAGTTGAGAGCATCTAAACTCATGCTTTCTGCTCACCCAATTACGATGGAGGATTGTGGAGCAGGGAGCCTTTCCTAAGAATGAAGTCTTACAAACCTAATCAATAAGCCATCTCCTATCCCCCAGAACACTCTATGCAAAAAAAGGTGCATTTCACTTTGTGTTTTGACGTACATGTGACTAATAAAGATATCTTATCTAATCTTATCCTGGAAAAACACCCGGATTTTTTTTTATAAATAAGGAATATGGTCTTTGCTTCAACTACCAACATTTATTACACATCCCCAACTGCCATCACAAGACTCAACCACAATGGGTCTGGAATCTCATTGGCCAAATTGTTGCAAGGACAACAGATTTACTTCTCTCTGGGATATTAGTCAAGCAAATGGAATTTTACAGCATTGGTGCCTTGCCTCCATCAGGTAGCTTCATGCTTATTGGCTTTTTAATTCAGATTTATTCAGTTAACTGAAGTTAAATTCCCCAGTTGCCATGGTGGCATTTGAAACCATGACTCCAAGTTTTTAAAGTCCTGGTCCAATGGCATAAACATTACACTACCACACAATATTTGTAGAAAAAATATGCAGAGGCAAAGTAGATTTGAAAGAAAACAATGGAAAAAGGATGTATAACTTTGGTTCCATTTAATTTTACAATTGTGACCTTACCAATGCAGAAAGTTCTTGTGTACCTCTCAGGGTGGGACTCTTTCCACAAATACCACAGCAAGTTCCAGTAGGTTATGAGTGCAGATTTAGCAGATAACAGCATTAACATGCAAGTGCACAAACAGCATTCACTAGCAGTAAGAAGGACTAAAATAGACTTCAAATAATCAGAGTTGTCCGCTTGCTTAAAGAAAAATGGGTACATTAAGTTGTGCAGAATACCTCAAAAAAAGTTGCCCAATTCAGGCATAGTAATGCACAAAATCCTGCCTTTAATTTAAGAATTGTACTTTGACTTCAAACGTTGCTGTGTGGAGTTAAGGCACATTCTGAGCTTGCAAAAGGCACTATATAAATGCAAGTTTGATCATCTAATTTTTCTGCTTTTCTTTCATTCTCCCCAACTCCTTGTCATTTGCGTATTTTGTATCTCTGAACAAATCGCCAGTGATTTTCCGGGACTTCCGGCATGAGTAGAATGCCCACTCGTGGTTGCAGACCGGTAGACGATAGAAAGAAAGAAAGAAAAAGCAAGGAAATAGAAAGAAAGGAGGGAGGAGAGAAAGGACAGAAGAGAAAAAAAGAGGAGAAAAAGAAAAAAGAGACAAAAGGAAAAATGAAAAGACAGAAAGGAAGAAGCTACGTTTACATAGTTTGTTTCAATGGGTTGAGAATTGCTTCACAATTAATGAATTGCTTTTGACGTGTGATCACTGTTGTGATTAAATCCCTGCATCCCCTTCAGATTAAAAGATATTGGGGTGATATGGGGCAATATTAAATAGGTGACATTTCTTTGGCCTCTGCCTGATATTCAGTGCTATTGATGTTAGTGGAACTAAGATACCAATTGGTACAGCTTTGGAGAGAGGAGTTCTTCGAAAGGTTAAATCACAAGATCACAAGACAAGGGAGCAGAAGCAGGCCATTCGGCCCATCGAGTCTGCTCCAAGGAAAAGGGAAAAAAGAAATGAAAAATGGGGAATGGAGGGGGGGGGAAACAAAAAAAAATTTAAAAACCTATTCTATTCCCAATTTCCGGCCTTATCCCCATATCCCTTGATACCCTGACTATTTAGATATCTATCTATCTCCTCCTTGAACGCCCCCACTGATCTGGCCTCCACTGCTGTACATGGCAAGGAGTTCCACAAATTCACCACCCTCTGGCTAAAGAAATTTCTCCTCATCTCTGTTTTAAAACTGTACCCTCTAATTCTAAGATTGTGCCCTCTGGTCCTGGACTCACCCACCAAGGCAAACAGCCTAGCCACATCTACTCTGTCCTTTCCTATCAACATTTTAAATGTCGCTATGAGGTCCCCTCTCACTCTTCTGTACTCCAGTGAGTACAGTCCAAGAGCCGACAAACGCTCCTCATACGTAAGCCCTTTCATTCCTGGAATCATCCTCGTAAATCTCCTCTGAACCCTCTCCAACGTCAGCACATCCTTCCTAAGATGTGGGGCCCAAAACTGCACACAATATTCCAAATGAGGCCTCACTAGTGCCCCGTAGAGCCTCATCAACACTTCCTTACTTTTATATGCTATACCTTTCGAAATGAATGCCAACATAGCATTTGGTTTCTTTACCAAATTCATTGATTCTGCTGAGAAAACTCAATGGATGGGTGGCAGAGTGTTTGTGTTGTGGTCTCTCAGCTCTGGTGATCTGGGTTAGATCCTGATCTCTGGTATATCTGTGTGGAGTTTGCTTGTTCTTCCAGTGATCAAGCAGGTTTCCACTGAGTTCTCTGGTTTCCTCCCACATTCCAAAGATGTGCTGGTAGGTTAGATGGCCAATGTAAATTGGTGAGTGACAGGAGAATCAGGGAACGTTGATCAGCATGTGAGAAAGAAGTTGTTACAGGGAAGTGGATGGGTAGCAATGCTCCAAGAACTGGCATTGACTCGATGGGATGAATGGCCTCCTTCTATGTTAAATGAAAAAAAAATCTAACCATAATAATATCTAAAGTACACCAGGGGCTTCAAAACAAGGTTGTGTACTTTATTGTGGTCCAACAGCACGTCACACCAGCAAGTTGTGCTTATGTCATATGTACACATGATGACATCATTAAAGTCTATACCCACATGATCTACTTACATACCATACATAAATGTTGCAGACATGGACTCAGTCAGCTGCATATGCCATGTGAAGAAAGAAATCAGTGACAAAGCAGGAACACAGTAGCTTCGTTGCTGGAGGTGCAGGATAAAATAATTTCTTACATTTACCCCTCTTCAGGCCAACTCAGGCTGACTGACAGCCGGCAGTTCCACAGAGAAGTACTGATTATCAGCTGTTTAGGTCAAAGAGCAATCCCATTCATTTGCCAGCACTGTAGAAAAATGTAATTAATTTACTTTATTTTAAAGTTTGTAATTATTTTATTGTATTTTAAGGTATTTTAGTTATTTTTATATGATTTAAATCTATGTGCAGTTTTAACTGTGTAATTATCAGAGAGTTTTGAAGACAGTTCAAAAGCCTCTGACAGCAGCAAGTTGCCCAGGCAATCCTGGGGCAGTTCCCGAGTGGTAGGTTGCCTGAGGCTCAGTCACAACTCAGAAACTGATGGGCAGATTTTGGGTGCAAGGGTTAGAAGGCAAGGGTCAAGAATCTGGGTAGTGGACTGCCTTCAGTAAAACCTGAGTCAATATTACTGTTTAGGGTGGTCTTTCACTGAGCTACTGGCTGAGACACAGTACCCGCATTAGAAAATACTAAAGATCAACCAGTAAGTGGAAGCAGTTGTAGCAAAAGAGCACAAAAGGGAGAGGGTAACTGGAATAAAAAGCAAAAGGAAGAGAAATAGGGAAAGGGGGAGAAAGACGGACAAAGAAAGAGGAAGGGGGGAAACCAGCAATTGCAACAGACACTGATGTTACATCATTTATTACTGTTAAACCTGAGAATAATGGACTTGTGATAACCAAAGTTATTCAGGGCAATTCACTCACAGAGATGTCCCTTTCTAATAGACTGGTAAATCGGGTTCAAGGGACCATCCCTTTGTCTAAAAAATAAGTTTCAAAATTACAACTGTTCAAGAGCGAGAGGAGAGATTGAAATGCTTCAGTAGTAAATGGATTTAATTGGTTAGTGAGTATATAATCCAACCATATGTCATACATTTATCATAGAGTTCTATAGCTCAGTCCATCATAACTGTGTTGGATCTATCAAAGGCTATCCACTTAGTCCCTTTGCCCCCATAACCTGCAAACATTTCCTTTTCAAGTATGTATCCAATTCCATTTTGAGAATGGTATTCAATTTT
This sequence comes from Pristis pectinata, assembly GCF_009764475.1. NCBI lineage: Eukaryota > Metazoa > Chordata > Chondrichthyes > Rhinopristiformes > Pristidae > Pristis > Pristis pectinata. The sequence goes on from NC_067429.1 coordinate 8,355,783, forward strand.
CCTCCACCATTCTTTAAGGCAGCACATTCCAGATCATAACAAACTTGCTGTCTATAATGAGTTCTCTTTACTTCTCCCTCTTGTTTTTTGTCAATTGTCGTAAATCTGTGTCCTCTGGTGACCAAGCTGCCAACCAGTGGAAATAGTTTCTCCCTATCTACTTAAATGAAATTTTTCATAGCCTTCAGATCATAGATGATATGCTCTCTGTGCAATCTGACTGTATGGTTATTGGATCCTGAATGAATGTTGTAATAAGCAAAAACCTGACACTTTACTTATTTGTCACCAATGTTCATTAACCCAGACCAGCTTTAAACAGAGGGGAATAGTTCATTAGTGCTCTCTACTGACACTACCAGTGCTCATGTCTGCTTCCTTACTGAAATTAGTGAGGACAGCAACGTTAGCCTCTGGTCTTTATGGTTTTGACCTATTCTACACAGCCGGGCTCGGTTGTACAGAAAACCAACATATTTGATATGATTGAGATATCCATAGCATTATCAAGCCCACAGGCATTGATGTTTCCAGTCAGATGCACAATGTCAAGCAACAACCCTGACTATTCTAATTCTTGACAAGTTTCAGTTCTTGAACCTGGACATAATATTTTGTTTTTAAAAACAACTGACAGATTAACAATGATAAAGAGAGAGCCCTTTGGGCCTTAGATGCATTTACAAGCTATATAAGGGCATCTTCGCTGATGGGGAATTAAAGCTAAGCATACACTGAGGTGGGGAACTTTCAGTTAATCAGACACAGCATTTACCCTTGAGAAGTCAAAATGATTGACAGAATTAATCTTATAATTTTAAATAGTGTCAAAATAGAGCATTTTCTTGCAGACTGAAAGCCTGCTGGATCTGGGATGGAAACATGGAATAACAGAAGCGTGTACTTTGGAGGCTACCAGATTCACTTTAGAACGCTAACAAAATATGTGGATAGCAGTTGGACAGATGCTGTTAAATGTAAATGTTCGGTGAATATTCTGGTTAAAACCACAATACCATACTGCATTAAACACAAGAAAGACAATGACTGTGTAACAATGGGAAACCAATGCAAAGATTCGGGGCCGATTGCACAGTTAAATATAAAAAGCAAAAATTGAAACAGTCTTATCATCCTTTCAGAAAAGTTCAAAGGATCCCAACCAGTAAATTTGTGCACACACAGTAAGATGTCACAAAAAAAGAGTCGATGACCATTTAATTCATGTTCAGGTGGTCATGCTTGTTATATTAAGGGTGGAAACTATATAGAACAAACTGCATTGGATATATTTGGGACTAATGATCTTTATAACACGGAATCAAAGAATCAAGCTATTAGTGACAGAAGTGATTTGCACAGAGCCAGTTTGGCTTGGCTCGTTCGCTGATCAGCGATTCACAACACGGAGCTGCCTGGATAACAATTAAATTGCTTATTATCATCTTTTACCCTCAAAAATCAAAAGGGAAATTAAGTAGTGGCTTTCCACAGATGAAAATCAGTTTGCATAATAAAAGTCATATTCTGCTGATTAAGCCAAAAACAAACTTCTATTTTCCTTTATCAGTGGAATGTGGTCAGAGCAGAATGAAATATTTTGTTTACAATTTTTTTCTTTTCTGACTAGTCAGCAAAACAAATGGAAGTGCCACAGCTGAGAAATAAAATTGAATATATTATAGAAAATAATCAGTACCGAGAGAGAAATCTAATTGGTGTTAGTTTGCTGATCAGCCAACTGTGCACAGCAAGCTCCTATGCACAGCAGTGTAACAATTACCAGGTAATCTAACTTATAGTGATATGAATACAACATACAAATTTCTTTCAGTAAAGAAAATAAAAAGAAGGAAATGAACATCAGTCATAACTCTGAGGGTTGGACTCCCATCTTCAGGGTAGAAAGAAATGCATGGTGTAGAACATGAACTTACTTTGATAATCATTCTTGCCTGTCTCGGCTCAGTGGATGCCATTGTTAGCTCTGAATAAGAAACTTGTCCATTTAAGTCCCACTCTGGAGACTTGAGCACAAATCAACTGAGGGAATGCTGCACTGCTGGATGTGCCATCTTTTGGATGAGATATTAAACCAGCTGCTCTCTTGAATGTATGTAAAAGACACGATTGTGCTAAAAGGCGTAGGGGGTTGGAGTTTCCTCTGTGTTCTGAGCAATATTTATCCTTCACACAATTTTTCTAACACATTGCAGGTTATGAGAACTTGCTTTATACAAATTAGCTGCTGTGCTTCAATAGTGACCACACTTCAATAAGTACTTTGTATGCTGAAAAAGTACTTCTGAATGTTCTAAAAATGGATGTGAAGGACACTACAAAAATGCATTTCTTTTGCTTCAAGTAAGCAATATCTCAAGTTTCTTTAACCTAGTTTGTGCATGGTAGTTCTTTTCAAGATATTGATTGGTACTCTTATTTTCTCATCTCACTTAAAAATTCTCTTAAAACAGAGAAAAATAAACTTTAATATTCCATTTTTTTAGTTTTACTGTGACCCTTCTTCAAATGCTTTTACTTAACATACTTTCTAGCCTGCTTTATTATTGCATTGTAAATGCACATGTATGTTCAGAATAGCACAGTTTGTGTTAATCTGGCAAGACACCATTTATCAGTAGACTCAAGGAAGCAAGTGAGCTAACTCATGGTCAGCAGTTCATCACCGGCAGGGTCAAGTTATTGATTCCATCTTCCCACAAGGGCGGAGAGTCCCCAGCATCCTAAATTGTGAAAAGTTTCAAAAAATATACTCCAAATTCTGTGACGATTAACCAGGGAAATTAAACTGGACATTCATCTTTCAGATGAGGCATTAAATTGAAACCCTATCTGCTCTCTGAAGTGACATAAAAGATTGCACAGCACTACTTTTGAAGAAGAGTAGGGGAGCTACTCCCGTGTCCTTCAACCAATATTCATCCTCAAACCAAAATTTCTAAGCAAAGTTCAAATGAGCCCTAATGCAGGGTTTCCACCTGAAATATCAACAATTCCTTTCCCCCCACAGATGCTGCTCGACCTGCTGAGTTCCTCCAGTAGATTGTTTATTGCTCAAATTGTCTGTTCATTCCTATTTGTGGAAGTAGTCTGTGCAAAAGTTCTCACATCAAAATATGAGTACACTTTGGTGGTATTTCCTTAGTTTATAAACAACAGTCGGGCATCCTGGAGAGGACGTGAAAGACACTGTCTATATGGAAACATTTCTTTTTACCTTCCCATCTGTTAGTCTGACTCAGTAATTAAGGCAATTTTAATTCAGGGTTTTATAAGAGCATTAGAACCAGAAGGAGGAGGCCATTCAGACGCTCAAGCCTGCTCTTCTATTAAATAAGATCCTAGCTGATCTTTTACTTCAGTGTCAATTTATTGCACTCTATCTCCATGTCCCTTGATTCCCTTAATATCCAAACATCTATCAATCTTTGTCTTGAATATATTCAGTGACTGAGTAACTGAAGTCCTCTTGGGTAGAAAATTCTGAAGATTCACCATCCTCGGGGTGAATAAGTTTCCTTTTGACTCAGTCTTCGACATCTGACCAGTATTTAGACTGTTTTTCCTGGTTCTATGCAGCTCAACTGGGAGAAACACTGTCCCTGCATCTACCCTGTCAAGCCCCTTAAGGATGTTGTAAGGTTTAAAGAACTCACCTTTCGTTCTTCTAAACTCAAGAGAGCATTGGCCAAGTTTGCTTAACCTCAGCTCATGGGACAAGCCCCTCACCCCAACCTCCTATTCCAGGAATCAATCCAGTGAAACTTTGCTGCATTCCCTCTATTGTAAGTGTATCCTTGCTTCAGTAGGGAGGAAACAATCCAGAGGCAGTCTCAACCTGGCCTGTCTGATTCAGTAAGGTGGCTTCATTCTTGTACACAAATTCTCTTTTAGTAAAGACCAACATAATTGTTTCCCTTCCTGGTTGCTTGGTGTACTTGCATATTAATTTGCAGTGATTCATAGAGTCATAGAGCACTACAGCACAGAAACAGCCCCTTCAGCCCATCTAGTCCATGCTGACCTGATCTTCTGCCTGGTCCCATCTACCTGCACCTGGACCATGTTCCTCCAAACACCTCCCATCCATGTACTTATCCAAGCTTCTCTTAACTGTTACAATTGAACCCCCATCTACCACTTTCACTGCCTGTTCGTTCCACATTCATACCACCCTCTGAGCGAAGAAGTTTCCCCTCAGGTTCCCCTTAAATATTTCACCTTTCACCCTAAACCTATGACCTCTAGTTCTAGTCTCACCCAACTTTAGGGGGGAAAAGCCTGCACGCATTCACCCTATCTATACCCCTCATAATTTTGTATACTTCTATAAGATCTCCCCTCATTCTCCTGCACTCTAGGGAATAAAGTGCTAACATATTCAACCTTTCTCTATAACTTAGGTCCTCAAATCCCGGCAGCATCCTTGTAAATTTTCTCTGCACTCTTTCAAGCTGATTGGTATCTTTCTTATAAGTTAGAATTGACTACTTCATCCTGAATACCAAGTGATTTAACCTTCTGGACCAGCCTCCCACGTGGGACTTTGTCAAAGGCCTTGCTAAAGTCCATGTAGACAATGTCCACTGCCTTTCCCTTTCCGACCTTCTTGGTAACCTCTTGGAAAACTCTATAAGATTGGTTAGACATGACCTGCCACACACAAAGCCATGTTGACTATCCCTAATCAGGCCCTGCCTATCCAAATACTTATATATCCTGTCCCTTAGAATACCTTCCAATATTTTACCCATGACTGACGTCAGGCTCAGTGGCCTATAATTTGCCGGTTTATTCTTAGAGCCGTCTACAAGAGCATCACATCCTCTAATATCCTCTCAATCTCTCAACATTTAAAAAAAAATCTCCTTTTCTCTACTAAAATGGATGATTTCACAACTTTCCACACTATATTCCACCTGCCTTGTTCTCGTCCACTCAACTTGTCTCAGCTTGGAGCCTTTCTGTATACTCTTCATGGCCAAAACTACCACCTGGCTTTGTACCATCAGCAAACTCGGATATATTACATTTGGTTTCCACATCCTAATCATTATTATAGATTGTGAACATTTAGCATGCTAGCACCAATCCATGTAGTACCCACTCTTTCACTGCCTCCCAACCCAAAAGCAACCTGTTTATCATTGCTCTCCATTTTCTGTGCATTAACCAATCCTCATGGCTGCAGATTACTCCATCCCATGTGCTTTTAGTTTGTTTAGTAACCCCTCGTGTAGTAACAAAGGCTCTCCGGAAGTCCAAAGGAACCCCCTCTCCTTGAGTTCCCCCTTATCTACTCTACCATTTGCAATCTCAAAGAACTCCAACAGTTTGTAAAATGTGATTTTTCTTTCATAAATCCATGCTGACTTTGAACATTTGTTTTATTTGTTTAAGTGTCCTGTTGGCAATTCATTAATAATAAATTCCGACATTATACCTACTACTGATATAAGGTTATCTGGTCTTAGTTCACCTTTTTCTCTCTCTTTTCTTTCTGAAATAGAAGGGTTACATTTCCTACCTATCAATCTGTGGGAAGTATCCTTGAATCTATGGAATTCTGAAAAATAAAAACTAGTGCATCCACCATCTCCACAGCCACCTCTTTCAAACCCTTCGATGCTGGCCATCTGGTCCTGACGGTTTATCAGCTTTCAGTGCCATTCATTTCTCCCTTCCTTTCACCCATTCTTGTCTGTGGGCTCCTCATTCACTCTCGATCTGTCATCCTCCAGGAGATTTCCCGTGCTTTCTTCTTTGTAGAAACAGAATATTTGTTTAATTTCACTACCATTTCCTTACTTCTCAATATAATTTCTCAGTATGTAAGGGATTCATAGTTACTTTAGCTAACCCTTTTCCCTTTTACCCATCCCTAGAAGCTTTTACAGTCTGTTTTTATGTTTCTTGCTAGTTAACTCCAATCTACTTTCCCTTTCAATTTTCCCATCCACTTTCGCTGAATTCTGAAACCTCCTCCATCTTCTGGTTTAGCGCTCTTTTTGGCAACATTATATATCTTTTCCTTTGGTCTAGTATTATCTTTAACTTCTCTTGTTAACCATAGGCTACATTACATTTCTTGGTTGAACTTTTTGTGCGTTAATTGTGCATTGTGAGTAAACTATGTAATAGTTTTTAAATATTAGGTATTGTTTACTTGCTGTTATATCATTTCATGCAGTATTCAAATCTATCAGTCTTCATATCTCATACTTTCATAATTTGCTTTGTTTAGTTTTAAGCACCTAATTTCAGGTTGAACTAAATCATTTTGAATCTTCAAATATCTAATGTATTATGATAACTCTTTCTAAAGGCTGCTTAATTGCTAAATTATTAATTAACTCTTGTTCATTTCACACTGGTAGATGTAAAATAGCCTGTTCCCTCATTGGTTCCTCAACACTGACCCAGAAACCTACCTCTTACACCAACCACGGATTCAGCTTCCGCATTCTTACTGCTAATTTGGTTTGCCTCATCTATATGTAGACTAAAGTCCCCGTGAGTACATGTTCTCTAATTCCCTAAATAATACCATGCTCTACATTATGTCTGCCATTGGGTGTCTTTGGACAAGCCTGCAGCTGGTTGCCTGAGGAGTCAGGCTCACTACTATGGGTCATTACTCAAGTCATTAGATGCTAATGACTCTAGCTGCGTAGTCTCTGGTTTCAGGGGCACCCTCTTCCTTCTAGATCCTTAATCAAATTGCCTTCTTTACACAACAGTGGGGATTAATATTGGTAATGGATCAGAGCTGCTTGTGAGTATTTGCAAAATCCCAACAGCCTTGCATTTCTGCAGTTCCTTTGTTAACTTCTTGAAACACTTCACAGTCAATGAAGCCCTTCTGAAGTGCAGGCACTTCTGTAATTTGGAAACTATCAGGCAGGAAATACAGAAGCCTGAAGTCCCACACCACCAGGTTCAAGAACAGCTACTTCCCTTCAACCATTTGGTTCTTGATCCAACCAGCATAACCCTAATTACAACAGTTTAGCAGCACTATGACCACAATTTAATCACTTTGCACTAAAATGGACTTTGTCTTTTTTGTTCTAATTGTGTTTTTCCTTGTAAAAATTGTGATTGTTTTATGTTTTTCTTGTGAATGCCGCTCATATGATGTTATGTGGCTGTGATTCTGCTGCAAGTAAGTACTTGAACTTGTGCATATGACAATAAACTCAACTTTGACTTGGAAATCACAACAACCATTTGTACTCAACTAACTCCCACAAACTGCAGTATGATAACAGCTAGACAACCCACTTCAGAAATGTGATAATGACCAGAACTTCTATTCTAGTGTGATGATCAGATTTTTTTTCTAGTGATTGTTGATTACGGGACAAGTATTGGTCAGGGCAATGGAGAGAACCTCTCCGCTCAAGATAGTACCATGGAATCCATTGTATCCACCTGAGAGAGGAAACATGGTCACCGTTCAACATTTCATCCAAAAGGCAAACATCTCCAACAAAAAGGGCCCACAAGCACTGTATGGGAGCATCAGCCCAGACTTTTGCCACAATTATCTGGAACACAATTAATTATTTATTTATTAAATTACAGGATGTGGATAATGGCATTTACTGTCCATTCCAAATTGCCTCTGAACTGAGGACAAAGTTAAGAATCAATCATATTGCTCTGGGCCTAGAGTCACATACAGACCAGGCTGGGTAAGGATGGCAGATTCTCTTGTAACAAACAATCTGCTGGAGGAACTCAGCGAGTCTAGCAGCATCAGATGCTGACACAAGAGATTGCAGATACTAGAATCTGAAGTGACACACAAGATGCTAGAGGAACTCATCAGATCAGGCAGCATCAATGGAGAGAAATGGACAGGCAACATTTTGGGTCAGGATCCTTCATCTGGACTGATGCAGATCAACCCATTGAGTTCCTCCAGCAGATTGTTTGTTGCTCCAGATTCCAGCATCTGCAGACTCTTGGGTCCCCCTCAGGCAGATTCTTTTCCCCCAATGAAAGACAAGCAAACCAGTTTTTATGACAATCTGGTCATTTCATGGTTGCCTTACTGACTCTAGCTTGCTTTTTTTTAAATTCCAGATTTATTTCATGACTTGAATTTAAATTCCCTACCTGCCATCATAGGATTCGAACTTGTGGCTCTGGATCCATAAGTGTAGTAACTCAACTTTAGTCCAGTAACTCAGAATCACCCCGACAATCTATGGACTTCAACGGCAGAACTTAGCTATGCCTGACACACGGTCAATTTGACTACCACGTCCATACAGAAACAGATATTTCCAACAGGAGCCTGTCAGAACCCTGACATTCACTTTGTCCTCCAATAGATTTGCGGTGATGCTGGTCTTCAAACCACTTAAATGGAACTGAAGTACGAGAAAGTCTGCAGGTGCCAGGGAGCAAGAATTGGTAAATTGGTAAATTGGTTTATTATCGTCACATGTACCAAGGTACAGTTAAAAACTTTGTGTTGCATGCCATCCATAGATCATTCCATTACGACAGTGCACTGAGGTAGTACAAGGGAAAACGATAACAGAATGTAGAATAAAGTGCAGTGCAGGCAGGCAGTACAGTGCAAGACCACAGTGATGTAGATTGTGTGGTCAAGAGTCCATTTTATTGTACTAGGGAACCATTCAACAGCGGGATGGAGGCCGTCCTTGAGCCTGGTGGTACGTGCTTTCAGGCTTTTCTATCCTCTGCTCGATGGGATGGGGGAGAAGAGAGAATGTCCAGGGTGGGAGGGGTCTTTGATTATGTTTGCTGCTTTACCGAGGCAGCGAGAAGTGTAGACAGTCCATGATGGTTCCCATGGTGTGTAATTCCAAGAATCACCTTGTTGCACGTTTCCCTCCTCCCACTAGAAGTTAGAATCTCAGCTGACAGAAACCTCAACTTAAGGTTTTCCCAGAAATGAAATGAATGATTTTACCAGCACTGTTTACTCTGTGAACTTCATGGGAGCAAGGAATTTCCTTACACCCTGGCGTATATGACAATAAACTAATCGGAATCTGAAGATAGCAATGTGCCAAACATCAGTCAGGAACTATGGTGAGAATTATTTATGGAGGTAATGACAAACAGATTGTTGATTTTCTGGCTAAACTGAGCTTCTGATTTGCTGACACTCGAATAAACTCCTGCACAGGATAGATTTCACCCCCTGTAGACTAACCAGGAAAAATACTCTAGGTTCCACCTTGGCTTACATTGAGTGCTCATACAACAGTGGATAATGTTTCAAGAAGTTTGAAGATTAACCCAATTAAGGCTGAAAAACAACAGGAACTCTTTCTGGTGATTAATAAAACAGTTACTTGCTGAGCACTAGGGTTAATCCCTATCTTGACAGAGACAGGAAGCCTAACTCGGAAGCACAGCAAATGTTGCAGCAAGCAGCTTAATGGTTAAGGTGGCAGGGTTACAAAGCCTACAAAATCTGACATAAGAATTATTACTTGATCAAAAGTTTGGTTAAGGAGCAATGCTTTAAAGTGTGCTGTACAGGAGGGGAGAGAGGTGCCGAGTCAGTGAGGGCATTCTGGAGATTGCCTTACACCAAGGCAGGCTACAGTGGCAAGGTTGTATTGATGAGGTTTTTGGTGACCAGTGGGCTGATGTCAAGCTGGAGAAGGGAAAAAAATTAAAGAGTTAGAAGTAGGCATACTTAAGAGAATCTTAAACATGTTGCTCTCAGACTAAAGTCAAAAACTACACAACACTAATTAACATACTTTTCATCAACTTGCTTTTTGACAAATATTTTTGTGACTTTACAGGATGTTGAGTCTTTTTTTAAAAACCATCTTATTAGACAAGGGGACAAATGTGAAAAGACTGTAAGAATTAAAATAAAACTTTACATCTGATCACTAGAGATGTTTGACAGATAAACTTGCAACTCCAGAAAGTGTGCTGTCTTTTTCAACAGGCCCTCTGGTTCTTTAGGAAGTTACCAGCCTCTTAATTGGCAGGTGCTGAACCATTGTAACGGCTTTAACCACAACACGCTTATCCTTTATTGGCACTTTCACCATCCCTGGTGAAGGATCTTTTCATCAGCCAAATGTTTGTTTTTCTTCTCTGCTTCAGGAACATGTAATAATGGGTCACAATCTTAAAATTAGAAGGAGGCTTTTCAGGATTGAAATCAGGAATCATTTCTTCGGCACAAATGTCAGAGAAGATCTGAAATTCTCTTCCCCAAAAGACCATGCATACTGGCTGGCAAATGACACTTTCAATACTGAAATCGTTAGGTTTTTGTCATGTAAGGGTATCAAAGGGTCTAATTCAAAGGGGATTAACTGCACTTTGAAAACCAAGCTGTGCTCTAATTGAATGACAGATTTAGCTTATTGTAGAATAACAGAAGTTCACGGCAAAGAAGGAGGATATTCAGCCCATCATGTCCATACTTGCGTTAGGGGTTGTGTGGCCTGATCCTATTCCTAAATCCTTATAGAACATAGAACACTACAGCACAACACAGGCCCTTCAGCCCACAATGTTGTGCTGACATTTTATCCTGCTCTAAGATCTATTTAACCCTTCCGTCCCACATAGCTCCCCATTTCTCTATCATTCATGTGTCTATCTAAGGGTCTCTTAAATGTCCCTAATGTATCTGTCCTCACAACCTCTGCAGGCAGTGTGTTCCACGCACCCACCACTCTCTGTGTAAAAAACTTACCCCTGACATCCCCCTTATACCTTCCTCCAATCACCTTAAAATTATGTCCCCTCGTGTTACCCATTGTTGCCCTGGGAAAAAGTCTTATCATCAGAATCAACTCATATTTGTTCCTGCCTTCATGTCCTGGACCATAGAAAGTGGAAGAAGGGTTGGTCACGAGAGCAGCCATTGAAATGTCAAAGTCAAAGTCAAAGTTGAGTTTATTGTCATAGGCACAGGTACATGTATGCACAGGTGCAATGAAAGACTTACTTGAAGCAGTGTCATAGGTATATCGCATCATGTAAGCAACATTCACAAGAAAAGCATAAATTAAGCATTAATTATACACAATTTTTACAAGAAAACACAATTAGAATAAGAAAAGTCCATTTTAGTGCAAAGTGATCAAAGTGGTCATAGTTTTGCTAAATGGTAGTGATTAGGGTTGTGCCATTTGGTTCAAGAACTGAATGACTGAAGGGAAGTAAACTTCCTGGTGAACCTGGTGGTGTGGGACTTCAGGATTCTGTACCTCCTGCCCGATGATAGTTGTGAGAATATGGCTTTGCCCTGATGGTGGGGATCTTTGATGATAGATGTCCCCTTCTTGAGGCAGCGTCTCTTGTAGGTGGGGACGGATGTGATCATGATGTTTTCGGCTGAGTCCATCCAATTTCCTGCACGGAAATCAAACTGTACTTGACTATCAGCTAAACATTCACAGTGGAGGTTGTTCTCATCCAGCAGTATCCTGCTTTAAAGAGGTAGTATTTGGGTTGTGATTTGTGGAAAGTTTATGACCACCTCTTAGCAAGACAAGGAGGGAAGGCTTCCATTTGTGTAGCACCTTTTGGATCCGTTTCAGGACATCCCAAAGCACTGTATCAGCACTGTAGCACTCTTTGAAGTGTAACAAAGTGAGATTGCTGTTGAAACATTGGAATCACAGAAGGTAATTTATACACATGAAGCTCCCAGAAGCAATAAGGTGATCATAACCAGTTAATCTGATTCAGAAATCTTGATTTAGGCTTAAATGTAAGTCAGCACAATGAAGATAACTCCCATAATTATCTACATCCTCCATGGATGCATTCTGACCCCAGATTTAATGTCTCTATGATATTGCAAGACTCCCTCAGCATCAGGTTAGATGTCAGTACACATTCCTGGAGCAGTACAAACCCAGGCTTCCTGAATCAGATACAATAGAGAGTGCCACCAACTGAGTCACATCTAACAGTTCTACAAACATTACTTGGGGATGTGAAGAATTGTAGGATTTCTAGGTATCAGGAGAATGTGAGCATATCTTCCATACTTTCCACCTAGCTGAACATTTTGTGTCATTCTATTTTAAGTATGTGATTAACAGTATCCACTGAATTAAATATCTAGGATACAGCAACAGCCTTCTCCTCTGAATTCCATTTGCAAGTTCACTAAATGGCCAATGGCGATAAGGTTTGCAAGAGAAACTCTCTGGAGGTTATATAACACTTCAACAAAAATTAAACTACTTGCAAATTAAAGCCCTTCAAATCACTCAGGATGGTGTTTGAGATATGAGCATTCCTTCTTAAGCTTCCCACAGATAAGCCTCAGTAATTTTCAGCAGCATTGCTCTTTTGTGCAGTCATCAGTTGAATGGGACTGCTCTGAGACAGTAGGCGGTGGGTTCTACTCCCACTCCTGAAGATTTAGCAGAAAACTTAGCTTAATGCCTGTATTGATGACTTGCTCCATTGTCAGAGGTGCTTTTTTTGATGACACATTAAACATCTATCCTTTCAAACGAGCAGAGGAAATACCCTTGGTATCCCAGCCAATATTTTCTCATCCCCCACCATAATTAAATCAGATGATTACATTGCTGTGTGTGGGAGCTTGCTGTACATAAATTGGTCACTTTGTTTCTTATGTTATAACAAGTCCCAAAGTATTTTGGGACTTCCTGAAGCTGTAAAAGGTAATATATAAGTGCAAATCCTCTATTTATTTGGATAAATTCCTACTGGAATTTCTGTACATAGGATGGTAGCTTCTTTGAATACATTATTAACCTTTGCCTTATATTACACTAATCAATCTGTCACACAATGATAACAAATGGGTGAAAAAGTTCTTCTTCAGATCTCCTTCAAATCCCTTCCCCACTACCCTAAACCTTTGCCTTCTAGTTTTAGATGCTATGGCGCAAAGCTTCTCCCATCTACCCTATCTATGCCCCTCATAATTTTGTATAGATTTCTCAGGACCTCAGTTCCCTCTGCTCCAAGAAAAACAAAACCAACCTATCTTCAGAATCAGAATCAGGTTTATTATCATTGACATATGTCATGAAATTTGTTGTTTTGCGGCAGCAGTACAGTGCAAGACATAAAAATTACTATAAGTTACAAAAATAAATAAATAGTGCAAAAAAGGAATAATGATGTAATGTTCATGGGTTCATGGGCCGTTCAGAAATCTGATAGCAGAGGGGAAGAAGCTGATCCTGAAACGTTGACTGTGGGTCTTCAGGCTCCTGTACCTCCTCCTTGATGGTAGAAACGTGAAGAGGGCATGTCCTGGGTGGTGAGAGTCCTTAATGATGGATGCTGGCTCCTTGAGGCTCTCGAAGATTTCCTCAGTGGTGGGGACTGTTGTGCCTGTGTCAGAGCTAGCAGAATCTACAACTTGCTGCAGCCTTTTTGATCCTGAACATTGGAGCCTTCATACCAGGCAGTGATGCAACCAGCCAGAATACTCTCCACCGTACATCTGTAGAAATTTGCAGGAGTCTTTGGGGACATACCAAACCTCCTCAAACTCCTAATGAAGTAGAGCTGCTGGCGTGCCTTCTTTGTCATTGCATCAATGTGTTGGGCCCAAGGTAGATCTCGTCACTCCTCATAACTGAAATGCTCTATAATCCAGGCAACATCCTGGTTAACCTCCACTGCACTATCTTCAGCGCAATCATGTCCTTTCTATGGTGTGGTGACCAGAACTATACACAGTCCTCCTGCAGTGGCCTAAGCAATGTTTTATTAAGTTATACCTTTGGTTCTGTACGTCATGCTCTGTGGCTCATGAAAACATAAGTAAACAATAAAGGCAGTGGGTCCAAGGTTGGAGTTGAATTCACACTACTCAGTCAAGGTGACACTTATCCTCCGAAGGTCTTAGACCATAACAATTGCTTGCATTTAGGTAGCTCCCTTTAATGGATTAAAATGACACATAGTTCTCTGTGTCATTTTCTGTGAGCTTCCTGCAGGCAAGGAATTTTATTGCATCCTGGTGTATATGACAACACCATATAATGACAATGCTATTACAGCGCCAGCGACCCGGGTTCAACTCCGGCCACTGCCTGTAAGAAGCTTGTACATTCTCCCCGTGTCTGTGTGGGTTTTCTCCGGGTACTCCGGTTTCCTTCCACATTCCAAAGACGTACGGGTTAGGAAGTTTTGGGCATGCTATGTTGGCGCCGGAAGCGTGGTGACACTTGCGGGCTATCCCCAGAACACTCTACACAAAAGATGTATTTCACTGTGGTGTTTCGAAGGTACATGTGACTAATAAAGATATCTTAAAAAAAACTATTCTGAATCTGACTCTGGACAGTCATCGGACAAACCTGACAGTGAGTCATAAAGAAATGTTAAGGCAGCCAACCAAAATCAGAAGAGTTTGAGGAATGTCTTAATGTTGAAAGAGCCAGTGATGAAGGAAAAGAGTTTATGACTGGAACTGAAGCCAATGTATGAATGAATCCATTCAAAAAAGAGCATTTGTCATCTTTTCAATTGAAAGAGCCTTGCTCCCAAGACCCAAGGGGAAATAAAGTATTAGAAGGTAGCAGCTAAGTTGTAGGAGAAACACATGCTCAGCACCTACTTGGTGTGGTTCAGTCATCTGCAACACACATCCAGGTCTTGGTATTGATATTGGTTTATTATTGTCACATGTACCGAGATACAGTGAAAAGGTTTTGCTTGCGTGCCGTCTAGACAGATCATTCCATGCATAAGTACATCAAGGTGGTAAAAAGAAAAACAGAGTGCAGAATATAGTGTTGGAGTAGATTGGGAGATCAAGAGTTTATCTTTTGTGTTCATCATGGTGAGTGGCTAATGTTGTTCCTCTATTTAAGAAAGGAACAAAGGAAAATCCAGAGAACTATAGACTGCTGAGTCTCACAGCAGTTGTCAGGAAATTGCTGGAGAAAATTCTTAGAGATAGGATATATGAGCATCTGAAATCCAATGGCTTGATTAGGGAAAGCCAGCATGGCTTTGTTCGGGGCAAGTCATGTCTCACTAACCTGGTTGAGTTTTTTGACATGGTGATGAGAGAGATTGATGAAGGTAGAGCTGTGGATGTCATCTATATGGACTTCAGTAAGGCACTTGACAAGGTACCACATAATAGGTTAATCAAGAAAGTTTGGATGCATGGGGTCAGAGGAGAATTGGCTGTGTGGATCCAGAATGGCTTGCCCATAGAAGACAGAGGGTGGTGGTTGAAGGGACTTATTCAGGCTGGAGGCCTATGAGTAGTGGTGTTCCGCAGGGATCTGTACTGGGACGTCCACTGTTTGTGATGTACATAAATGACCTGGATGAGCATGTTGATGGGTGGGTTAGTAAGTTTGCAGACGATACCAGGATTGATAGAGTTATGAATAGTGGAGAAGACTGGCAACAGATACAGTGTGATATAGATCAGTTGCAGATGTGGACAGAGAAGTGGTAGATGGAGTTTAACCCTGATAAATGTGAGGTGTTGCACCTTGGTAGGACTAATGTCAAGAGGCAGTACACTCTTAAGGGCAAGACCCTTAACAGTGTTTAAGAGCAGAGAGACCTTGGGGTCCATGGCTCATTGAAAGTGGCTACACCGGTAGATAGGGTGGTTAAGAAGGCTTATGGAATGCTTGCTTTCATTAATCGAGGTATTGAGTATAGGAGTCAAGAAGTTATGATGCATCTCTATAGAACTCTGATTAGGCTGCATTTAGAGTATTGCGTGCAATTCTGGTCACCTCACTATAGGAGGGATGTCAAGGGATGAGAGGGTGTAGAGGAGGTTTACTGGGATGCTGCCTGGATTAGAGGGCATGTGCTATCAGGAGAGGCTGGACAAACTTGGGCTCTTTTCTCTGGAGCGGCAGAGGCTGAGGGGTGATCTGTTGGAAGTGTATAAAATTATGAGGGGCATAGATAGGGTGGACAAGCAATATCTTTTTCCCATTATTGACCGATCCAATACCAGAGGGCATGCATTTAAGGTGAGAGGGGGTAGGTTCAGAACAGACGTGAGGGGTATTTTTTTTACTCAGAGAGTGGTGGATGCCTGGAATGCATTGCCTGATAGGGTGGTGGAGGCAAATCCATTGGGAGCTTTTAAAAGGGCTTGTATGGGCACATGAATGAGAGGAAAATGGAGGGATATCGGCACTTGGTAGGTAGGAAGGATTAGCTATATCGGCACAACATTGTGGGCCGAAGGGCCTGTTCTGTGTTGTACTATTCTAGGTTCTATCTTCTATGTTTTAGTGTATGAGATGTCCATTCAAGAGTCTGAGAACAGTGGGATAGAAGCTGCCATAGAGCCTGGTAATTCCCAGGAAGCAGCTTTGAATGAATTACTGCCAAGTCAATCTTTTTGGCTATACCTTCCTTCCTTCTTTGTAACTGAACTGTAGGCTTCCTGTTTGTCTTGCCACAGGCGTACTCTTCCTTGTGTTGTAACGATAAGCAATGTGCAGCAAACCGTGGTGTTTTTTAGAAAGCTGTGCTGGCCTGAGTGGTCTAAAATACCATTGCTGGAGGTCCCATTGAAGGTGGGAATTCAAGGTCAAAGCTCCTTTTCCATAGTAACACATATGTTAAAGACCCAGCATTAGAAAAGCAGGGAGATTTCTGGTGTTCAGATCAGTTTAAACTCCAGACATATGCTACTCATTTGAAAGGCAATGATTCTGATGGGGTGCAACACACCCTTAGCGGTGCAGCAAAGGTGCAGTGAGCACTCTGGTGTGGGTCTTGAACTAGAGGCGAAAGTACTACTACAGAACCATAGCCACGGGGTCATGACATTAAAACCTCAGTGCATGTTTTGCAAACTGCAAGGACAAATATACTTTGAAAAAACTGCGGTATCTCTTTCCTGAGTCTTTATGAGGAGTTAATTTAATTGAAACTTGAAGAAGCATTGAACTTTCTTCTGTGAAGAAATACAAAGAAGTCTAAATCTGCAGATCTGGGACTAGGCGGTTTACCAAGAAAATAAACCACCAATCATCCTGATCTATTTGCACTCATAGTCTGTAGGATGGCTTGAGCTAAACAGGCCTGACCTGCTCAGTGGTTTATATTCATTCGCGCTCTGCTTGGTTCCCACCACATATCTTGTTTCTACCGCACCTGGGCTGATTTGGTGAGCTGCATCTCTGTGCAAAGATTTGAGGGAAAAGCGTGGCTTTTGTTTTGTGGGTTTGGGGTCCTGAAATGGTGAAACAACACAGTCACATCACCACTCTTCCCCTCCCTTAAACCTACTTCTCCAGTCCATCTTAAAGGGTTGCTCCCCAACAAGAGTTGGTGAACTTAATGTGGAGAGGTGTTGGCAGGAGTGGTCGAAAATAGTGGTCAAATAGTGGTATTGCTATCAATAAAAAAAGTGAAAATCATCCAGAAAAGCTTGTTGTGGTGGAGGTGAGCTAAATGTGGTGTCCTCCTCTGATGGCTGAGTTGGTAAGTGAAGCACCTGTTTCAGAATTTCACACAGAGCAAGAGGAGTGGTCTTGATTCCCAGTTGACAGAACTAATCCAGATCCCAAGCTAGAAAGCATAGTGGGGAAGTTAGAAGGAGGACATTCAGCTCTGGATTGGTACGCGTTGACCCACTGTGGAGGATCTTGGTAAACCGCCAAGTCCCAGATCTGCAAATTTAGACTTCTTTGCATTTCTTCACAAAAGAAAGTTCATTGCTTCTTCAAGTTTCAATCAAATTACCTCTTCCTAATGACTCAGGAAAGAGTTACTGCAACTTTTTCAAAGTATCTATGCCCTTGCAGTTTGCAAAACATGCACTGAGGTTTTAACGCCACGACCCCGTGGATATGATTCAGTGGCAGTTTAATCCATTGACCCACTATTGGAACTGAGGGAGGCAAGGAGCAGGTTTGTCTTCCTCTTAGTCAACCATTCACTTGTCTAAGATTGGCCTTGTATGATCATGTTGAGAATATGTCAGGGCCTGACCGAAGCACAAGGAGCTACTCCTGCAAACAAAAAACTGAATGAAGAAGTATGAGAGAAACTGGTAGGTTTTGACTTTGGTCAGTGCTATAAAGCAGTGGAGTGAGTTTTTATTTCAATTTTATAGTCTTTCATAAACATGAGTTCATCCAAAAAACTAGCACCTATGTCTTAATCCACACTGTCCCATTCTCCCACTAATCCCATGTTCACTAAACAACGTAAGTTTCTGGGGAAGGAACAAACCGATTTTAAAATTCTCTTCTCTGTATCTAAATTACTCCATGCTTCAAACTTTCAGCAGTGGGTGGCTCAGTGGCACAGCCGGCAGAGCCACTGCCTCACAGTGCCAGAGACCCAGGTTCAATCCTGACCTTGGGTGCTGTCCATGTGGAGTTTGCATGTTCTCCTTGGGACTGTATGGATTTCTTCCAGGTGGTCTGGTTTCCTCACACATTCCCACATCCCAAAGACGTGCAGGTTGGAAGGTTAATTGGCTGCTGTAAATTGCAGTTAGTGTGTAGGTGAGTGGTAGAATCTGGGTATGGTTGATGGGAATGTTAGGAGAATAAAATGGGCTAGGATTGCATTAGTGTAAAAATGGAGACAAAGGAGACTGCAGATGCTGGGGTCTGGATCAAAAAGCAAGCTGCTGGAGGAACTCAGCCGGTCGAGCGTGCATCACGGCTTGGTACGGCAACTGCTCTGCCCAGGACCGCAAGAAACTGCAGAGAGCTGTGGACACAGCCCAGCACGTCACAGAAACCAGCCTCCCCTCCTTGGACTCTTGTCTTTACCTCTCGCTGCTTTGGCAAAGCAGCCAGCGTAATCAAATTCTCTATTCTCTCCTCTTCCATCGGGCAGAAGATTAAGGATCCTGAAGGCACGTATCACCAGGCTTAAGGACAGCTTCTATCCCACTGTGATAAGACTATTGAACGGTTCCCTTCTACGATGATATAGACTCTGACCTCACGATCCACCTTGTTGTGACCTTGCACTTTATTGCACTGCACTTTCTCTGTAGCTGTGACACTTCACTCTGTACTTTACCTGTACTCCCTCAAGGCACTCTGTACTAACTCAATGTAACTGCACTGTTAATGAATTGACCTGTACGATCAGTATGCAAGACAAGTTTTTCACTGTACCTGGGTACAAGTGACAATAATAAACCAATACCAATACCAATAAAGGGATAGTGTAACAATGGATGGTTGACAGTCAGCACAGCTTTGGTGACCCAAAGGACCTGTTTCCATGCTGTATGACTCTGTGCTTTCACTTCTCTAGAATCCTCCAGGCTAGAAATATCTGCATTCCTCTAATTCTGGCTCATCCTCTAACTTCATCACTCCACTACTAGCAGCTTCAGGTGACATTTCTGGAATCCACTCACCAAATGTCTCCATCTCTCTGCCCCTGGAGACACAAGAGACTGCAGATGCTGGAATCTGGAGCAACAAACAATCTGCTGGAGGAACTCAGTGGGTCGAGCAGCATCTGTGGAATGAAAGGAATGATTCAGGGTTTCAACCTGAAACGTCGACAGAGTCCTGATGCGGGGATTCGACCTGAAACATAGACAATTCCTTTCCTCTCTCAGATGCTGCTTGACCTGCTGAGTTCCTCCAGCAGCTCTTAAAGCCTCTCTTATTGACCAGTCTTTTAGGCATTGCCCCAGTGTCCCTCTATGTGGCCAGGGATCAATTTTTGTTTGATAGCCCTCCTTCAGATGAATTGCTGAGTTTAAGTTCATATATAAGTGCATATTAGTGTGGAAAAGTAAATCATTGGAAATATAAATCAGGCTGCTGATTTGTTATCATCCTGATTAAAAATGACCATAACAATCCAGGCCATTAACAAGCAAGGTGGAACACTTTCGTTTTATCTATCTAGTTACATTGCAACAGCAATAAAAGATGAGTAACTTTGTTGACACCTAGGTTCAGCAGTCAGCAAATAGGTGCAGGTGGATATAGAATTGGATGTCAATTGTTGCATTATTTGGGAATCAGAAGGGGCTGAGAAAGGAGAATAATAAAGGAAGAAAGGGCTATAAAGAACATGCATTGATATTGATATGAGAGGAATATTTGGTGTCAATAATCAAATAGTAACTCCAATGGACATGTGTGGGAAAGGAAAGTGATTTGTGTAGCTGTTGACTAGATTATATATTACTCATTGTGGTCCTACATTAACTGTACGCAATAGAAACTCACTCACATACTACCCTTCAGTTCACCCTAACCTAATTAACCAAATAAAGCTGTCACATCCTGGAAAGTCACTAACTAAACTGGCATAAGTTTGGACAGAAGTCAGAGAGTAGTGCTACAAATCCCTGTTAAGTAGTATGTTCATGCGGACACTTGATACCAGCTTCCTGGACATAAATTGTAATGGAGCAACAAAAAATCTGCTGGAGGATCTCAGCAGGTCAAGCAGCATCCGACAGAGGAAAGGAATTGTCTATGTTTCAGGTCGAATCCCCGCATCAGGACTCTGTCGACGTTTCAGGTTGAAACCCTGCATCATTCCTTTCCTCCCACAGATGCTGCTCGACCCACTGAGTTCCTCCAGCAGATTGTTTGTTGCTCCAGATTCCAGCGTCTGCAGACTCTTGTGTCTCCATAAATCGTAATGGGTTTTATTTTTATGGTTAACTGGACTTCTCTGTCTCTGAAACCTATGTGCCTGGATCATAGGGATGGATTAATATTATACTCAATCCTTCTTTGGTATGGAAATATGATATTTAGAGACAATGAGCAGCAAACCAGTGGAGAGATGCTAAAGGATTGGAGGTTGGGAAAAAGTTGGGTTCTCTCAGAGGGGCTGAAACAAACTTCTTAAATGCCAGGGAGAATGGCATCGTGACTGGTGTACTGCAGGGATGTAATTCATGGCTTGACTCCATGATTTGGGTATGAGACCTCAGTGAAGGAAGATTTCAAAATGTAGGCGGAGCTGGATTGAGCAGATGACTTACCTTTTGCATAGAGTGTTCTGGGGACAGCCTGTAAGTGTCGCCACGCTTCCGGCGCCAGCATAGCATGCCCACAGCTTCCTAACCCGTTCATCTTTGGAGTGTGGGAGGAAACCGGAGCACCCAGAGGAAACCCACGCAGACACGGGGATAACGTACAAACCTCTTACAGACAGAGGCGGGAATTGAACCCGGGTCACTGGCGCTGTAATAGCGTTACGCTAATGGCTACACTACCGTGCCCAGGCAGATTAGCATCAGCAGAGGCTTTGGGGCAGATTTCTCACCCGCAACTTGAGGGCAGCAAAGTAAGGGGATAGCTGAGTGACAGGTGTTCCTCTTTCCCTCGCCGGGCTCTCGTTCCTCCTCAAAATGAAAGTAATAAATAGAAGCAGCTGCATCTTTCACAAATAGGATTCTCCATGCATACATCTAGATGGTACGAGTCAGGCAATGTTGGGATATGTCAAGGGAGATGGTCAGGTTGCTGACTTCACCAGCTGGCATTCACATACACATGCATTCCCACATGCAAGCAGGCATTCATACACACGTTCATGCACACACACATGTATGCATACAAGTATATATTCAGCAAGTCCCCAGGTTGCAGGGTTCCAGTCCGGACAACCTTTTGTAACCTGAATTGTCCGTAAGTCAGAAACGAACAGGAACGGTGTGTGTGTGTGAGAGGATCACAGAAACAGCGGTGACAGGAGTCCAAGCAGGCGTGGGAGGAGCGTCCACCAGCCGGCCTCACTGACTCGGTGAGTGAGCGAGTGAGTCCACTCAGCGCTCCCAGCTCTGCTTGGCTCCACCCAGCCCCCGACTGGTGTTGCCCTAGGGGACTAGAGAGAGAGGGCATGCGGAAATGCTCCATTCCACCTGGCAGAAGATACCTGCAGCCCTGCAGCTGCCAGTAAATCTATTCCCATCCATCCCGTCAGTGTCCCAAGTGCTTGCTCGTATGTGCGGGGTGTCCAAAAATCAGGCATTCGTAATCCTGGGAGGTCCTATGCATGCATCTGTACTTGTACATGCACATGTGCATTGTGCCATCCATGCACACATACAGATCTCTATATGCATACATGCAATGCACATAAAATGTACGCACATACCATGCATACATGGAAACTTGCACTACAAGCATACAGGTACATGCACACACATGTACAGTGCACAATATGTGACAAGCTTGCACACATCTAAGCATGAGTCAGCGTACATGTATCCAAGCACACATGTACATGCACGCACATACTATGAGTGTGTATAAACATAGAACACTACAGCACTGGGCAGGCCATTCGGCCCATGATGTTGTGCTGATCTCGGTGCCAATTTATACTAAATGTTCTCCTGTGTATCATCCCTTCACATTCATGTGTCTATCTAAGAGCCTCTTAAACTTCACCAAACTGCCTGCTTCCACTACTACCCCTGGTAACCCATTCCAGGCACCTGCCACTCTGTGGAAAACATGCACAAACACCATGCAAACACCAGGAATGCACAAACTCCATGCAAGCAGGTATACATGTCTACAAGTGCACATGCATCACATATATAGACATACAGAAACACACATACAGAATGCACGCACACCCGCACATCCAACACACATATGGTTTGCCACAGAGATCACTGGATATCAGAAAACTACATTTTCCCTTATACTTCGGCTAGTACATTGAGCCCAAGTGCATCACCTATCACTACCAGCCTGGTAGTAAGAACTCAGCAAAGGCTGGAACTCACTGGATAACTTAATTATCTTACTTTTAACAGCAGACTTTAGAATGTAAATTGAAACAAAAAGATGCAATGATTGCTTGCTGTTTCAGAATGACAGCACCATATCTACTTAAATATACATGATGTGTAATTTAAAAACTATCAGGGGTAGTATGGTTATAGGTTTAAAATTACTGTGGAACTGTTATCATTTGATAACACACATTTATCAAATTTCCCTTGCTTCTACTTTAAAGAGATGTTGCCATTTAATCTGAAAATGCAAAAATATCATTTAAAATTGCAGATAAAGAAATTCAATTCAAAGGCATTTCATACTTGTAGATGAACATAAATTTCCAGGCTCAAATTAATATTGACACACTTTCACCCACAACCTTGGACTGAACTGTTTCAGTGCCCCCCTTCCCCCGACTACCACTGGAAAGTCCAGATGTGTGAATGTTGGAGGAGGATGAAACTTTCATCTGTGAGGCCTATTATAGTTGAATAATCCACTCACATTCATTTGCATAGACGTGCATTTGAAAAATGCCCCCATGGCTGAATCACAGGAGAACCACAACACATGAACCCACAGCCCACACTAGAAAAGAGTTGCAGGAATTGGGGTTACAAGATTAGGAATTTGAAACTTTTGATACATTCATGTGTAACCTAGGCAGGGTTAATAGCACTGAAAGCATGGAATTCGCAGTTATCAATCTGCTGGAGGAACTCAGCAGATCAAACAGCTTCTGTGGGAGGAAAAGAATTGTAGATGTTACAGGTCAAAACCCTACATGTGCTCCTCCAGCAGATTGCTTATTGCTCCAGATTCCAGCGTCTGCAGTCTCTCGTGTCTCCATTGGAATTCTCAATCACTCTAGTGTTGACGCTAAGAATAGTGTCAGTACCATGAACTGGCAAACAAACAAAGTCAGGAGAAGCACTAGGGCCTCTGCTGGATGGCACACACCTGCAAAAGAAGGACTCAGATAAGATTGGGCTTGTCATAATGTTTCCCATAGCCAAATGGTCTGATGATACCATCTGGACTCACATCAGAAGAGAGCCAAGGGTGTGGCTAGCTGCAGGTAGAAAGGAGTAAGTAAACTAGTGGGAATAAATCACATTTCCATGCTATTATCCAGGCCTGACCCTTGTTATGCTCAGAGTTTATTAGAAATTATTACCAGTTGTTAGCCCCACTGCCACCTCCTCTCACCCATCTGCATCCAGTTTGCACTGAGAGAGGCTGAGCTCTGGCCAATAATTAGCAAAGTCAACAGCAGTGCAGAGACACATGCAGAGCTGTGTCCTGGCACCTCCTAATGCTCCAGAGTCTTAAATCAAACAGTAAAATGTTGATTTTGACCAAGGTGATCA
The DNA here is from genome assembly GCF_009764475.1 of Pristis pectinata. Taxonomy (NCBI): domain Eukaryota; kingdom Metazoa; phylum Chordata; class Chondrichthyes; order Rhinopristiformes; family Pristidae; genus Pristis; species Pristis pectinata. The sequence continues at coordinate 8,379,877 of NC_067429.1, forward strand.
GCCGATATTTTAGTTAAATTGCTAGGTTTATTCAGGTCCATTTCCCGCACAGCTGTGGTATTTTCATGCACTGGCTCAGGACAAGTTTCACAAATCTGCTTTTCACTTTCTGGAATCTCTGCCTTTCTGGCAGAATTCTGGGATAAAATCCCATGTATTCCCACACAAGATGAATCCTCCCTCTCGAATCCAGATTGCGAGAAACAGCCAGCTTTTCAAAGGTAAAAGGTTACCACTAATGAGGTAACTGTGTCAACTGTGGCTCAGCTGATTGCTAGCACTCTTGCATCTGAGTCAACTCAGAAAATTCTTGGTTCAAGTGTCTCTCCAGGAATGTGTGCACAGCAAGCCAGACTGACACTCTAGTGCAGTATTAAGGGAGTGCTGCACTGTCAGAGCTGACACTTTTTTGGGTGAGGTACTAAACTGAGGCATAGTTAGCTCTCTGGAGATTGTAAAAGAACCCATGATACTTCTTTGACTGAGAGCAGAGGAGCTTTCCTCAATGTCTCCAGCCAAAATTCATCACTTGTTCAACATTACTGAAACAGATTATCTTGCCTTTGTCATATCACTGATTGCAAGAGCATCTCGAGTGTTAATTGGCTGCTGTGTTTTCCCCATTACCTCAGCAACTAGATTCAAAAGTACTTCATTGGCTGTCAAATGCATTGCGACTTCATGAAAGGAGATATATAAATTTAAGCCTTTCTTCCTTGTAAGGCTGGTATGCTTCCCTGCCTATCTATATTTACAAGGTGCTGGTAATGGAATTGCTGTCATCTGTGCAGAGTCCTGACTAAAATTTTTTAATAAATGTCAGAAAAGCAGAATTCTTTATTCTGTGGTAAAATATTTTTCTTTTGAATTGAGAGACCACAATAACCTTATTGTAACAGCTGACACCAGGATGCTCTTTCTTACTTTTCCTTTCTACCCACAGCCCACACTAGAAAAGAATTGCAGGAACTGGGGTTGCAAGATTAGGAATTTGAAACTTTTAATACATTCATGTGTAACCTAGGCAGGTTTAATAGCACTGAATAGGAAATGGACAGTCGACATTTCAGGTCGAGGCCCATCCAGACTTCATTCATCCAGTCCAGGTATTGAGCTTCTTGACTGTGGTTGGAGCTGCACTTTTCAAGGAGAGTGGAGAGGATTCTATCACTTTCCTGACCTATGGTTTGTAAATGGTGGAAAGACTTTGAGGCCTCATTCTTAATTAGCCCTGAGAAGGTGTGGTGGGTCAGCTCCTTGCACTGTGGAACTCTGCTATTCAGCAGGGTGTTCCAGGACTGATAGGAGATGATGGAAGAACACTAGGTGTCCAAGTATGACTGGTTTGTGACGTGAAGAAAGGGTAGAGGGGAGGTTCCCATGCATATTGTCCTCTTAGTTAATGCGGTTGCATTGGCACAAATGAGATGAAATCAGTAGGTTATGGCCTCTACCTGGAAATAGTCATCTCATCACGTCAAGCAAATGGATATAAAGAATGATCATCTGCAGAGGTAGAGGTCAGCTGTCCATGAGCTTACGGTGTCAGGACAGCCATTCTGACCATGCTTTTCTCCACAGAGGCAGATCCACTCTGGGAACCATGCACACGAAACAAAAGTACATCTCAGAGAGTTATTAGTTACATAATACAACCCTTAAAGTGGTACCGTCTTAAAACGTCTGTGGTTGTTCCAAAACAAAATTGCAGATGATATGTTCATTATAATAAATTGGAATTCACTTTATAAATGTCTCTGTCTTCCTACCACCTTTCCCTCTATCAAGCCCTTCCCTGAATCCAAACTTTTACTCATCTGTCCTAATGTCCCTTCACCTGGTCCCTTCACACTGATGCTTTGATCAAGAAACTGCATCAGCATATTCATCTTCTTAGGCATCTGAGAAGATTCAGCATGTCCACGAGGATTCTCTCGAACTCCTACAGATGTGCTATAGCAAGTATTCTAACGGGATGCATCCCAGCCTGGTATGGCAACTGCTCTGCTCTTGACAGTCTGAACCTGCAGAGAGTGGTAAACACAGCCCAGTCCGTCACATCCTAGTCACTTCCTTCCATCCAGTCCATCTTCATAGTGCATTGCTTCAGGAAGGCCAGTAGTATTCACCACATTAGCCATTTCCTTTTCTCTCTTCTACCTTCTGGGCGAAGATACAGGAGCTTGAAAGCCTGGACATCCAGACTCAAGAACAGCTTCTTCCCCACTATGACCAGACTCCTGAACCAATCTCTTCTTTCTCATCCCCTTCCCAGTGGTGCTGCCACATTCCCAGATTCTTAACTCAACCTCTCTTGGTTATTCCGTTATTGTCACTTTAGTATTTTTTTGCACTACTTCGGATTACACTGCAGGCTTTGCACCATTCTGCTGTTTCGTGCTCATTGCATTTATTGTTGTCTTTATTATTACCATGTGTACAGTTTGTAAGTTTCATGTGAACAAGGAATTTCAATGCACCCTGGTGTATATGACAATAATCTAATCCAATCTAATCTAATCTAATTTAATGTCCCTGCATGGTTGAACATGAATATCTTGCTTTATCTTACTCTCAGGACATTTTTGGTGCATTAAAGGAACTATTCAGAGAGTTATTGAAGGTCTCAGGGGTAGAAGGTTGTGTAAGTAAGATGAGATGAACTGAGGTGGGTGAAGTCTTGAGTGAGGTTTAAACCCCAACACAGACCCACCTCAATGCAACGCCATTCCCTGATATAAGAGTGAGCCATAAACCATACCAACAGTAGGAATTGCCCCTCATGGCGCTGCTAGTTTAACTCCAAGGAACCTTTGCCTTACCAGGCCTGCTTACTTTAATTACAAGCCCAAGAGAGCCATGAACTGCTCATAGAGGTGACGGTTGAATTAAGGTAGCTATTAAACACGACTGCATTTATTTCTGGAAAGGAATTAATCTTCCAGCCCAGGATTGTGTCTGTGGCCTCTTTTGGGACCTGCAGAAATACTTTCCATCACTTAAATACAACCATTTACTATAAATGATAAATGTCACAGCATTAACTACAGCAAAAATAGTCCATGATCACTTGTTCCAATGGAAACTGAAGGAAGTTGGCTCATTAAGTACATTTTTCTGTGAGCTGCTGGGGCAAGAGTCATATTTTATTAATTAGAGAGAAAACAGGAACAAAATTGAATCAAAACTGCACACATGGACCCTGCCACCACCTGATGTACTTTCTGGTACAAGTCATCAGCTGTGGCTCAGGGACTAACACACTTACACCAGATTTATGTGTTCAGTGCACCCATTAGACATCGATGCACAAAGCCTCCCCAACGGAGTGCTGCAGTGATGGAGGAGCAGACATACAGGTGAGGCGTTAAACCAAAAACAAGGCTGTCCTCTCTCACAGACATAAAAGATATCTATTGGCATCAATACAAACAAGTTCAAAGAATTCCTGGATGATGCTCATCCCTCGACCAGCATCACTGTCGAAAATGTATCTCCTTTATTCAAAAGAGGGACAAAAAGCAGGAAACTACAGGACCGTTGACTTAATATCTATCATACAGAAATTGTTAAAAACTATTATTAAAGATGTTATGGCAGGGCATGTTGCGGATTGTTAGATGAGTGACATCCTTCAGGAGTTATGGGAGCAACCAGTTAATACAAATGAGAACCAGTCTTCAATCTAGAATAAAGGCAGTTGTATATATACATATCATTGTCTGCAGAGAACGCCCACAGTAAAAGAAGGCTGTTTTGGGTGCCTGGATTCCCAACAAAGGTGTTTGAATATGCACAGGCGTTCTTCTCAGTTGAGATGTGCTCCCATTGTAGGTATTACTTCCACAGAGCCACCTGCCTACACCTAAAGCGTTGAAGTAAACTACGTAATTCTAATTATTAAAATTGTATTTAATTGTCTGTTATTATGTTTGTGCTTAAAGAGTATAAAACCTTGACATACTTTGAATTCAGAGCAATTCTGAGATTCTACCAAAAGATTCCCCCAGGTGATTCTCCTGTAGTGTCTCCGCCTGAATATCTGCTTGCACTGAGTAAAGACCTTTTACATCTACAACTTCAGTATCTGTGTGAGTCAACAAGGAAGTTGGAAAAATTCAAGATGATCAGGCACAGTAGTAAGATTTTCTGAAAGAGAAATTACGTTTGATTAATTTATTGGAATTCTTTGAAGGAGTAACGTACTGTAGAGAAAGAGGAAAGGGTTGATGTATTATACAAATCTTCCCCAGGTTACAGCAAAGTTCTGTTCCTCTGAATTGTTCATAGCTCAAACAGTTCACATGTTGGAAATATGGCCATGAACTGAGTTCTGCCTGCAGCCCCACAGCAGCCAGAAAATCCATCCCACTGATCTCCCAAATGCTCATTCATATGCACAGGTTGTACATAAGTCGGACACTCGTAAGTCGAGGGGGACTTGTACTTAGATTTCCAGAATAAGGTGCCCACACTAAAGGTCATTGAGTAAAATAAAAATTCATGGTAACATACTAGTATGGATAGAAGATTGCCTGACCAACAGGAAATGGAGACTATGCATAAATGGATCATTTTCTTGGCAAGATGTAATGAGTAGTGGACACAAGGCTAGCTGCTATGATCAGAATATTTCACAATTTATACAAATGACTCTGAGAAAGGCTTCAAGGTGCGGTTAATAAATTTACAGATAACATAAAGATAGGAAGGTAATGTGAACAGGATATAAAGAGTATATGTAGGGATATAGATAGGTTAAGTGAGTGGGCAAAGATTTGGTGAATGGAGTATAAAGTGGGAAAATGTGAAATTGTCTACTTCGGCAGGAAAAGTAGGGTTGTGAGCCCTTGGAACTCTCATTCTCAAAGGGCAGGGAAAGCAAAGGCTTTGAATATCTTTAAGGCAGAGGTAGATAGGTGCTTGTTAAACATGGAGTGAATCAGGGGTAGGGGAGAATGCAAAGTTGAAGTTACAATCAAATCAGCCATAATTTTATTGAATAGCAAGCAGGCTAGAGGGGCCAAATTGTTTACTCCTGCTCTTAACTTGTAAGTACAGATCCAAAAACTGGATGTTATCACAGGATGGGATCTTGCTGTGTCCCACATGCCTACTGCATTTCCAGCATTATAACAGTGGCTACATTTCAAAAGACTATTCTTTGGCTGTAAAATAGTGTTATAGAAGTGCAAGTCTATCTCTTGGTTGGGCAGCTCCAGTATAACAGGTGCATGTGGAGAGGTCAAGGCCAACTTCAAGATGGGGGCAATAATGAGTCTTTAAAAGTACTGATGGTACTCTTCTTGCATCATCCCAAGCCTTGTTAGGGAAGTAGAGAGGGGGAAGTTGCCAGGCTCTTGTTTCTGATCCTCTGTCCAATGACCCCAGCTGAAATACGTACTTGTAGATGTTCGTCTTGGACTTTGCGATGGTCGAGTAGCCTGCTAAATCTAATACAAGAAACTAGAAGTTGAGAAACAGATTTCTGGGCAAAAGTAACTTCACGACTGAACCCCAATGTGAGTTAGCACCTTCAGAAAGGCACAGATATAGCTCTAGGTTACCCCTCACCACAGATGCACTTTTAGGGAGCTGTTGATTGTGTTACATAATGAAGCTTTAACCATACCATCTATCATTACACCAATGTAATTGATCACAAGCTGCAAAATTTGAGGTGAATTATTACAGTATTCCTGAACTATTATCATTACATAGATTCATAACAACTCTGGTACATGACACACAATCTCTTTCCTTAAACTGTCTTTTTATTTTGTCATTCTATTTATTCCTTCATATTTTCCTTCTGAAAGATCCGTATGGAATTCTGTAGCTGACTTCGGTGCTTCTCAATTGTGTCTCTCACCTCTGAGGAGAGAGGTTTGTGGGTTTGAGACCACCCCAGGATTTTGTGCACATTTAAGTGCATTATCCTAGAGGAAACTTTGGTGTATATTGAAGCATCTCCACAGAATCTTTAAACATGGGTTCTTTCTGTACCTCTTGAGTGAATGGAAAAGTTCTCATCTGAAGAACAACAAGGAGTTTTCCCAGCGAACTCTCAGCAACCGAACTTTATTACATGGTGACTTATTTGAATGTTGTTTGCGGGAGCTGCAGATGACAACAGAGGACACACGTTAAAAGTACTCATGTAAGCTTTGAATCTTTTGTTTTGTTTCAGCTCAGTGAGCGTTTTCTTAGTTATTGCTGCTTGGCCAAATCCAGATCTTTGGGTTATTAAAAAAATAAACTTTAAGCAAATGAATTAACTTTTGATTTCTATAATCAATTCCAACTAAATTTGCTAGGTCAATAAATTAAACTGCATGTTCAAAGTTATCCATTGCTACACAGCTTTCTACTAATCATTTACCACCTCCCATCGCCACTGCAGAATTATTCAATAACATATTCTACTGTGTGCTCATAAATAAATGGAATTGGTCAGTAATCTATGCACAATATTCCTTTAAAAGGCTGCATTCTTGAAACAAATATATTGCCAACACTAACTTTAAATGGTGCAAAAAATTGACCTGATGAAGTGTCTTGACCCGAAATAGCGACTGTTTATTTCCATCCATAGATGCTGCCTGACCTGCTGAGCTCCTCTAGCACTTTGTGTGTGTTGCTCCAGATTCCAGCAGCAGCAGAGTCACTTGTGTCACTAAAAAACAAAAACTTGTTTTGTGTAGGTCTTCAGGGGTGTTTTGTTTTGTCACTATAGGTAAAAACAAAAATACTCACACACTATATATATATATATATATATATATATATATATATATATATATATATATATATATATATATACATACACACACACACACACACACACACACACATATATATATATATATTCAATTCCGGCCACTCTCTGTAAGGAGTTTGTAAGTTTGTACATTCTCCCCATGTCTGTGTGGGTTTCCTCCAGGTGCTCCGGTTTACTCCCGCATCCCAAAGACGTATGGGTTAGGAAGTTGCGGGCATGCTATGTTGGTGGCGGAAGCGTGGCGACACTTGCAGGCTGCCTCCCAGAACACTCTATGCAAAAGATGCATTTCACTGTGTGTTTCGATGTACATGTGACTAATAAAGATATCTTATGTGTGTTGGGATATTATGAAAGTGCAAGTCATTCTTCTGTTTTTTTATCCCTGGCCTTTTGGCATTGCTTCTCTGTAGCTGATCAACAGAAGTTACAGGAAGAAAGCAACACCAAAGTCTCCTCATGCATCAGATGAGGAATTTTAATTAGAGCCCAGATCCTGTCACTACCAGACTTCCCAAACAGCCTTCAGACATTAACTACATCTCAAGGTAAAGCACACATCTAAACGTTCCCCTTTAATTGGATTAAACATCCTCCTTGGTACCTAGTATCCAACAACACATACGATCTGACTGGATTATTATGCTTGTAAACCTTACAAGATAGTTGGTCTGGAACTAACTGGACTTCTTCAAAAGACCTTATCATCCTCATAGGTGTGACAACTTTGTCTCTGAGCCAAAGGCTGTGGCTTTAAAGGGAGTAATGGACTGTTGGTGGTGCCATCTTAAATCAAAGTCCCACCTGCCCCCTTATCTGGGTATGACACTAACTGAAGAGAGCAGAGAGTTTTTTCCCCACTGTTCTGAGCAATGTTTATCTCTCAAATAACACCACCAAGTTTAATTGTCATATATCACATTGATGTCTGTGGGACCTTGCAGTGAATTGCAGCACCTGTAAGGTTTTCCTGCAGAACAGCAAAAAAAATCATTATTTGTGAAGTATTATAGGTCATGCTGAGATTATAAACAACACCATGTAGATGGAAGTCCTTTTTTCTTGGGAAAAGTTTCTGTCTGTAAGGTTCAATGTAAGTGCAATTTCTTTCTGTCACTCATAATTGAGCATATGGTCTACATGGGCTGGGTGTTCCTGACTACGTGAAGAAGAGATCATCCAGAGTTCCATTATAAGATCTTATGAAATACGAACAGAAGTCAGAAAACTGGCCACTCTAACCTGCTCTACAAGTCAGTAAGATCATTCCTGAACTGATCTTAACCCCATCTCAGCTTTCCTATCTATTCCCATTACCTTTAATTCCCCTAAAAGCCAACATTCTGCCTTGGATATATTCAATGACTTACCCTCCACTGATATTTGAAGAAGATAATTCCCTGAGAGAAGAAATTCCTCCTCATCTCCATCTTAAGAAGATGAACTTTGTTCCGAGACTGTGTCCTCCAGTTCTGGATTCTCTTACATGGAAAAACATTCCCACAGTATTTACCCTGTTTGGTAGCCTCAGAATCATTCCCCTAAACTCTAATGTGCATAGGTCCATTCTGATTGTAATTTACTGATTTTTGTATCTCCATTTTTCGCCTGATGTACATGTCTTGTGACTGTACCACTGTGAAATACTTTAGCCAATTTTACTAAGTGGTCACTTTTATACAGCTGTTGGTGGGACCTGGCTGAAAATCATATTTCTTACATTTCTGTTGCATTTTAATGATTATTCATTGGTTGTAAGGTGTTTTCCCAGTTTTTATTTCTTGGGAAGATTTTCGAAATAAATTTGTGATATAAATGTAGGGTTTTTTTTGCTGCTTAATAATAAATATCAGCTCTGTCATGACCTCCAGATAGGGAAGTACTTTCTATGGGATTATGCACTCAGGTAGCCATTGGGTCTGCTTAATTTGGTGCCCTGCCATAAAATGCTTTTCGCCATGAGCTCATATGAGAGGATTCTATCATTCCCTCTCCTATTATATATCTGAAACATTTTGTACATCATTAAAACCACAAGCTGTTCCACTGTGGGAATCGGGCAAGCACAGTGGTGTGATCATCCACACCGTCCACAGCCAAAGAGGCTTCTTATTGCTTGGAATTTAGTTGCCCAAATTAGATTTTATTAACCCAGTGTAACTGTGAATTGTGATCACCAGTCAGCTATAGTTACAGCCGCAATTTAGTTTTTTGTTTGCTTTTAATATTGTAGCTCCCCTGATGTTTCAGTGGAGCAATGGAGAAATGAACCACCTGGTTGTGACTGAGCGCTATGGACTGGAAGGTTAAGGGTTTAGCTTCCTCTTCTTTGCTGAGTTAGATGATCAGCCTGAGTGGTTATACTATATTCAGAATTAGCTGAGTATCAGAGGCTATGGTGGACAGAAGCAAGACAAGTTTCCAAATTATATTTGTTACGTAAGCTTTGCTGAGAGAGACAGAAAGAGAGACAGAGAGACAGAGAGAGAGAGGGACAGAGAGAGACAGAAAGAAAGAGTGTGAGAAAGAAAGAGAATGAGAGAGAGATTGTGCTTGAATGTGTGTGTGAATACATTTCTGTTTTGAGCAAATGCAAGCCTGTGTCTCTAAATATGTATGCTCCATGTACACGTGCATACTATGCATGTGTCTGCATATGTGCATTTCTTATATATATGCTAAATGTGCATGTTTGTGGATGTGCATGAATGCGTGACTATTCATGGAAATGGCAGTTTATGGATACACACACACATACGTATGCACACAGACACACACACACACACATATGTGTGCACATGCATACACCCATACACAAACACACCCCCACACACACAAATTAGATGAGAACTTGTGACTATGAGACACCATATAATTAAACAGCCAGCTGACATTTGTATTGAGGCTTGCTTGCTGAGAATGGCATGCTAAACCACAAATGCCCATGGAGCCGAGATTTTGCACAAATTAAAGTCTCTGGGGAGGATGGAGGGGTGGAGACGTTAGTGGTAGAAAGGCAGTGAAGAAGGGATTGTGGAAGAATTCAATCAAGTAGATTATTTAATTTGAAATTGTTATGAATGAACAATGTGCTTTTATACGTCTTACTAGGAGTGTCTGAGAGATTAACGCCACAACCATGATTGAGTGGGAGAACGGCCTTGTTGTGCAATAACAATTCTACAAATCTATGGTTCTAAGTTTCCAGAAAAGCCACTTTATTTCTTCTTTTAAAATAAAAATTCAAAAGGTTAAAAAGACCACAGCTCCTCGAACCCACTGCCACTGGCCTCTCCCCTTCATGAAGCTGAGTGATGAGTGCCAAGGGTGTGGACCAAACCACAGAGCTATTTGTGATACTCTGAACAAAGAATTCAAACCACATACAATGGCAAACTCATAGCATCGTCACTGCTCAGCACCAAAATAACATCATAGGAAAAGAACAATGGATACTTCTAAAATTTCCAATAGTTGGTTGCTCAGTAAGTGGGAGAAAGGTCAAATGAAGTGCATTTGAGTGATAAAGATATTAGTTGTCTGCAGTGAAGTACTTTTGAAGCGTAATCTGTAAGGTAGGAAACATGTCATTCAATATACATTCAGCAAGCTCCCACTAACTGCAAAGTGATGATGGCTAAAAAATCCCCTTTCTTTTGATGATGAATCCTTCACTGCTTTTCTCTTTTCACAGATGCTACCTGATTAGTGAATATTTCTGGCATTTTATCTTTCTGTTTCTTGCAATTTTCTTTCAAAAATAAAAATAGTCTTAGACATCAGTAAGAGATTCCCTGCTCTTCTTTGAACTAGCCCCATTGGTTCTTTACATCCATCACAAAGCAGGAAAGGACTTGTCTTAATGTCTCACTCAAATGCCTGTACATCTGACAGTGCAACACTCCCTCAGCAATGCACTGGTACGTCAGCCTGGAATTTGTTTTCAAGTTGCTGAAGTGGGATTTGAACTAGCAACAAAACAGTGGATACCTGGCAGAAAGCTCCTGGCAGTTATTCCACTGAAGGATCCAGTTAACTTTTATGCTTGAAAAAGGGTGCCTTTCTCAGTGGCCTGGCATCAGATATGTGAACTACATAGCCCACAAAATGGAGCCTACTGAATGTGATTAGGTGCCCCAGAACTGGGATGTTGGCCTAGGAGTCAAACATCGCTTGTGCTTTTGTTCTGTGCCATCTTTTACACCTTGAAGAAGAATCAGGGAGCTCCCCTGGGAGTTTGGCCAATATTTATCACTCAACCAATGTTACAAATAAAGATTGCTTGGTCACTATACATAATGTATATGGTGCCTTTCGCAATCTCAGGAGTAGCCAATGAAGTCCTTCTAAAGCATAGGCACAACACAGGGTGGGAGTAATGTTGTTGAGAGGGGAAATGTCAAACAGAAAACAGAGAATTGTGATTAAAAAGGTTGGCTTTCCAACTGACAATCAATATCTAGTGGGCTGCCACAGGGATCAGTGCTGTGGCCTCAACCATTTACAACCTATATGAATGACTTGGATGAAGGGAACCAACAGTATTACAGTCAAATATGCTGATTATCTATAGGTTAGAAAGTTGTGAGGAGGACACAAAGACCAAAAGGGATATAGATAGATCAAATGAGAGGGCAAAGAGGTCGCAGATGGAGTATCATGTGGGAAAATGTGAGGTCATCCACTTTGAAAGGAAGAATGAAAAGCAAATTATTATTTAAGTGGAATGAGACTACAAAATGTTGCAGTACAAATGGATGTGGAGATACGAAGCATAAAACACAAAGAGGTAGCTAACAAGTGAGCAAGTAATTAGGAATGCTGGTCTTTATTGTAAGGGGTATGCAGTATAATGGTAGGGTAGTTTTGATGCAAATATACAGGGTACTGGTGAGATTGTACATGGAGCACTATGTACAGTCTTGATCTCCACACTTAAGGAAAGATGTACTTGCATTGGAGGCAGTACAGAGAAGGTTGATTCCTGAGATGAAGGGGTTGATGCATAAAAAGAAGTGGATATAAGAAAAGTTGGGCCTACACTCATTCAAATTTAGAAGAATAAGAGGTGATCTCATTGAACCATAAAATTCTGAGGGGGTTGACAAGGTGGTTGTTGATGATGGGACTATGTAAAAGAAGGGGAGATTGTTTCAGAATAAGATTGTCCCATTTAAGATGAAGTTGAGAAGGAATTTCTTCACTGAGAGGATCACAACTCTGGAATTCTCTTTCCCAGAGAACTGTGGAGGCTCAATCATTGAACATGCTTAAGGTGGAGATTGGGAGGAAGCAGAAAAGTTTAGAGGCCAAGTCTGGATCAGCACAATATGACTGAATGCAGATCAGAGTCAGGAGCCTGAATGGTTGAGTCCTGCTCCTGTTTCTTATAAGACCATAAGACCATAAGATATAGGAGCAGAATTAGGCCATTCGGATCATTGAGTCTTCTCCACCATTCAATCATGGCTTTTTTTTCAACCCCATTCTCCCACCTTCTCCCCGTAACCCTTAACCCCCTCACCAATCAAGAACCTATCAATCTCTGCCTTAAGTACACCCAATGACTTGGCCTCCACAGCCCTCTATGGCAACAAGTTCCTCCTCATCTCAGTTTTAAAGGGATTTACCTTTATTCTGAACCTGTCATGCTTATGTTTTTGTCTGACGTAGGAAATGTGGTAATTTATTCATAGCAAGCTCCCACAGATAGCAAATGTGATAGTGATCTGACAATCTCTTTGTTGTGAAATTGGCCGACGGAATAATATTGACCAGGGCAACAGTGAGAACACAACTTCTCTTCTTCAAGGCTTGTAAGTTTACACAGTCCAAAAGCAAATGGTAAGTGGTATTTGACTTTCAATTTAAATGTTAAAATTCTCCCACCTCAGTACAGGTTTTAGCTGCTTCACTTTTAAGCAGGGCCTTTATTTCTTTTCAGACTTTTGGAACTTCGGTACAAATTAAGATATCTGGTAGCATAGTGGTTAGATTACTGGGCATGAGCCCAGACCACTGATCTACGGACAAGCATTTAAATCTTGCTACAGGAGCTGGAGAATTTAACTTCAAATAAATCTGGAATAAGAAGATGCAAAATCCTAGCTAGTTCAATGATATCCTTCAGGAAAGAATATCCCTGCCTTCCCTGGCATGGCCTATAGGGGACTCTAGACCCACAGAAATGTGACTGAATCTTAATTGCCCTCTGAAATGTCTTGACAAGGCATTTGCATCAGAGGGTAAGCAGGGATTTGTAATGAATGCCAGCCTTATCTTATAGATATCTTATCCCATGAAGGAATAAAAAATATCCACACTCAGTTTGCCAATATCACCTTTAATAATTCATGCAAGAATTAATGGCTGCACCATTGCTATATCAGGGGTTACTAAGAGACTGCACAAATGATTAACAGGAAATTTTGTGTTCAGTATATAGAATTCAGTGCTGTCTACATTATCACATCAATATTACACTCATTATCAAACAGCTGTTGAAATTTGAAATGTTTTCTTTAACACATGAGAGGCTGAGGGGGCGACCTGATGGAAGTATATAAAATTACAAGAGGGATAGACTGTCAGAGTATCTTTCCCAGGTGGAAATGTCAAATACTAGAGGACATAGCTTTAAGGTGAGACGGAGGAAGTTTTGAGGAGATCTACGAGGCAAGTTTTTTACACAGAGAGTGGTAAGTGCCTAGAACGCACTGCCATGAAGTGGTGGAAGTAGATATGTTAGCAATGTTTTTAGAAGCATTTAGGTAGACAGATGAACAGGCAGGGAATGGAGGGATATAGACCATGTGCAGGCAGATGAGATCAGTTTATATTGGCATTATGGTCAGCACCAGACATAGTAGGCCAAAAAGCCTGTTCCTGTGCTCCACTTATCTATGTTCAATGTTCTAATAACCCAACATGCCATGTAACAGATAACCTTATAGTAATCTGTCCAGTGTAACTGGTATAATTTGCACAACTGAAAGGCTTACAGCCCGTGGTCAAGAGAAATCAGTCAGCTCCTAGTACTAGAAAGTGAAAACAAACTCAGAAATTCCACAGAAAAAAAGACAGTTGTGCTTGCATGTGGAATTCACTCCCTTCACCTCTTCGTATTTCAACCTTTCTCTTTCCTTAAGACATTTCCTTACCCTATCATCTTTGGCTGGTGAGTCTTAATATCTCCTCATTTTCTTCAGTTTCAAATCTTGCTTGAGAACTCTCCTGCTAAGTCCCCTAGGATATTTTTGACACTTTAAAGATCAGTGTAAGTGCAAGATAGATCCCACAGCAGGCTGGCAGACTGCACTGCCAACTTACTGCCAAGTGACCAACTCATTACCCTACAACATGTTAGGTCCTGATGCTGAGGCGGCAAGGTGAAGAGAAAAGCAATAAACTGATTTAACAATGTCTTCGCTTCATCTACAATCTCCTTAACACTCTCCTCTTCTCCAACCTGCATGACTGTAGTTCCCTCAATGGAAGTCTGTTGTTTCAGCCAATACAAATAAATTGCTTATCTACTTATAAAATAGGATGGCAGCCATTGTATGTGGGTGCCAATTCTCTCTCTTCTCTTCATGAGTTAGACCGAAGAAGACACAAAAGAGAACATATTTCAGTGACTGGCCAAGAATGTTATGGAGTGGATTGCCTGCCAATGATTGTACCTTCCTGGTTAGTACGTAAGGGAGAAGGGAATGGAAGCTACGCCACCAGACCTGGGTGAGTAAAGACAGGAGGAAGTTCAGGTGGAACATAAACATCATCTAGGACTGTATAAGCCAAATTGCGTGCTTCTCTGCTGTATATCCTGTGTAGTCATCTTGACTGATTTGTCAAATATTAGAACTATAGAACCATAGCCACCATGTTGTGCCGACCTTCAAACCACTCCTAAGGCTATCTAACCCCTTCCTCCCAAATATCCCTCTATCTTAAATTCCTCCATATGCTTATCGAACAATCTCTTGAACTTGCCCAACATATCAGCCACCACCACCATCCCCGGCAGCGCATTCCATGTACCAACCACTCTCTGGGTGAAAAACCTCCCTCTGACATCTCCCTTGAACTTCCCACCCATTACCTTAAAGCCATGCCCTCTTGTATTGAGCATTGGTGCCCTGGGAAAGAGGCGCTGGCTGTCCACTCTATCTATTCCTCTTAATATTTTGTATACCTCTATCCATTGTTCCACCAACCTGCCCCATCAAGCACCTCTTACCTCTCTGATGTATTGCTATTGGTATTGGTTTATTATTGTCATTTGTACCGAGGTACAGTGAAAAGTTTGTCTTACAAACTGATCGTACAGGTCAATTCATTACTCAGTGCAGTTACATTGAGTTATTACAGAGTGCATTGAGGTAGTACAGGTAAAAACAATAACAATACTGAGTAAAGTGTCACAGCTACAGAGAAAGTGCAGTGCAATATGGTGCAAGGTCACAACAGGGTAGATCGTGAGGTCATAGTCCATCTCATTGTATAAGGGAGCTGTTCAATAGTCTTATCACAGTGGGGTAGAAGCTGTCCTTAAGTCTGGTGGTATGTGCCTTCAGGCTCCTACCTTCTACCCAATCTTCTACCTTCTATCTTCTACCCGATGGAAGAGGAGAGAAGAGAGAATGTCCTGGGTGGGTGGGGTCTTTGATTATGCTGGCTGCTTCACCAAGACAACGAGAGGTAAAGACAGAGTCAATCCAATTTGGCTTCGTCAGTCACCTGAGAACTGTCCAAGCTGGAGAGGGGGGTGGGGTTGGCAAGTCTTTCATAACTCCAAGAGACAACCTGCAGAAGAGATTTGGCAAACTTTACTTCACTTTCTTTTCAAACACACAATACTTGCTACAAACATAATGCTCTGGATTTTATTATCCTTGAAGGAAGTTTCAGCAGGCAGCTTTAGTAGAATAAAGATTTAGCAGACTCATTCTGACCTAAATTTCATTCTGGTGCCTTTTGTGAGGGATCAGTGGTGAGTTGGCAACATGCTCAATGACCAAATGGGTCAAAGATTTCTCAAAGAGCAACAAACCAGAAAGCAAAAAGCATGGGTTATAATTTACATCTTAATCATTTTACAGGATAAAAATAACGATTAGAAGATATATTAGATGAAGGTAGAAGTTGAAATATCATGCAAAGTAAAATATTAATAAAAATATTTTCAACATTTTCACAATTTTTGGAAATCTCATCATGAGGCTGATAAATAGGGAAATTTAAAAGACTCTTAGTGGACACATGGGTGTAAGAAAAATAGAGAGTTATGGGCTGGTAGGAGGGAAGGGTTAGATTGATCAAGGAATAGGTGTTTATATAGGTTGGCACAACATTGTGGGCCGAAGGGTCCATACTGTGCTATACTGTTCTATGTGCTATAATAGAGGGAAAGACACTCTGCACGTATTCATTCTTATGGACCAGCAAGTTGTTCAACAGCACTTATTACTAAGTATGCTGCTGACTTGCTGTTATACTTCATTTAATTAGGTGCAACATTTTCCATGGTTTTCCAGCAAGTATAGTGCAGAAAAAGCTGGTTCTTGTCAAATCACTGGCTCTGTGTTGAATGCAAGTGTGAAGACTGCAAGACTGCACTCTGTACAGCAGAAGAGAATAGCTGACAGCAGTTCTAGATTTCTGAGATTAACCATGCATGGGCAGACATCAGAAATTGCTGTCAGTTTTACAAAGAAATGATGGAGAAAGTACTGAAGGCTTTATAACTATTATAACTCTCAGCACCAGAGTCCCAGATTCAATCCTGACCTCCTGAGCTCAGGAACAGCTTCTTCCCCTCTGCCATCAGATTTCTGAAAGGTCCATGAATCCACGAACACCACCTCATTATTCCTCTTTTGCACTATTTATTTATTTTTGTAACTTATAGTAATTTTTATGTCTTTATGTCTTCCACCGTACTGCTGCCACAAAACAGCAAATGTCACAACATATGTCGATGATAATAAACCTGATTCTGATTTGGGGTGCTGTGTGGAGTTTGATTTACCTGGGTTTCCTCCAACTGCTCAAGTTTCCTCTCACATCCCAAAGACATGCAGGTTGGTGGGTTAATTGGCCATTGTAGATTCCTCCTGGGTGAGTGGTAGAATCTGGGGGAGTTGATAGCAGTGAGGGGAGAATTAAGAACAAAATGGGGTTAATGTAGGATCAGTGTGAATGGATGGTTAATTGTCAGCATGAACTAGGAGGACCAAAGGGCCTTTTTCCATTTTGTGTCTAGGATGCTGCCTGGAATAGATGGCATGTGTTATCAGGAGAGGCTGGACAAACTTGGGCTCCATTCTCTGGAGCGGCAGAGGCTGAGGGGTGATCTGTTGGCAGTGTGTAAAATTATGAGGGGCATAGATAGGGTAGATAAGCAATAACTTTTTCTCATTATTGAGCGATTCAGTACTAGAGAGCATGCACTTAAGGTGAGGGGGGTAGGTTCAGAACAGATGTGAAGGATACGTTTTTTACTCAGAGACTAGTGGGTGCCTGGAATACATTGCCTATAGGGTGGTGGAGGCAAATTCATTGGGGGCTTTTAAGAGGGGCTTGGATGGGCACGTGAACGAGAGGAAAATAAAGGGATATGGGCATTCTGTAGGTAGGAGGGATTAACTATGTTGGCACAACATTGTGGGCCGAAGGACCTGTTAGGTGCTCTACTGTTCTATGTTCTATGTATCCTTCTGGAATCTGTGACTCCATAAACAAAGCCCTGTTCACTGTGGTGATAATTGGTGGGTTACAATTCTGATAACGTACGATACACTTCCACTTCCCAAACAAAAGTTACATAATGGTTGTGGTAACTTGTAGACAATAATGACTTAACTCCAATCAGATTCACAAGGATGCTGCCAGGGCCAGAAACTTTTATTTGAGAAGAAAGATTAGAGATGCTTGGGTTTTCTTTCAAACAGCAGGGGCAGAGGAAAGACTAAGTTAAGATGTATAAGATTATGAGCGGCCAAGATAGAATAAATAGGAATGACCTCTTCCCTTCATTGGGGTTGGGGGAGAGGAAGTGAAAAACCAGGGTGTATTGACTTAAAATAATTGATAGAAAATTACAGGGGACATCTAAAAATATGTTTCACCAAAGGGCAGTAGGAGACTGCAACTCACTACCTTAAAAGGTGGTAGTGGCAGAAACACCATCATATTTAAAAGGTGCCTGGATGTGCACACAAAGAGCCGTGACCTGCAGGGCTGCAGACCATGTGCAGAAAGATAGCGTAAGATGGGTTAGCATTTTCCAATCAGCAAGGATATTACAGGCTGTGACCTCTTTCCGTGCACTAGATTTTCTGAGTCTGTGATTTCAGAAGATAGTCTGAAATATTTTTCACTGCTTCAGTTGAGTGGAGGAATGCCACCCTGAGTTATAATAATGAGTGGGTTGAAACATTTATAAGAAAATGATCCTGTCAAAAGTGACACAGATAATGTGATAAACTGTAAAGCAAAGCTCAAATGCACCTGAAACCTAAGATGAAACTATTTTCATTATAAATACTCCCACACACCCAATTTTATCTCATATATGAAGTCAAGTTATGCTTGCATAGCTCTGGCCAATATTTATTGCTCACTCAACATTAATTAAAAAAAAACAGACTGTTTGGTTATTGTTGCACAAGTCGGCTGTTGTGTTCCTAATGGTACAACTGTGACCAACTTCAGAAGTCTTCATTTGTGAAATGCTTTGGTCGTCCTGAAGCAAAACATAGCAAAGCAAGGTTTCTTTTCCTTCTTTTTCCCATGAAAGTTGTTGTGATGGCGATGGTACTTATCTGTCCTATCCACTGCCTGCATAGTGTCAGATCACACATCAATATTCAATGTAGCCCATCACCACTGTAATTTCCTACAACATTGACTATACTTCTAGAGTAAATCATTGGCTATATTTCCTTTAAGATGTTCTGAAAGAAATTTGAAAGTGGCAAAGAAATGCAAAACTTACATTTGCGTAGACTAGGACTTTATTCCCTGGAACGTAGGAAGTTGATAGAGGTATGTAAGATTATGAGGGTGAAAGCACATAGTCTTTTTCCCAGGGAGGATGTGCTAAAAACAAGAGGGCATAGGTTTAAGATCAGAGGCGAGAGATTTAAAAGGGACATCGGGGCAGCTTCTTCACACAAAGGGTGGTGCATATTTGGAATGAGTTGCCAGAAATAGTGGTTAAGGTGGACACATCAGCAACATTAAAAGCCATCTAGATAAGTTCATGATAGGAGAGGTTTAGAGGGCTATGGGCCAAACACGATCAGATGGGACTAGCTCTCTGGGCAACAGTCGGCATGGACGAGTTGGACCAAAGGGCCTGTCTCCATGCTGTATGACTCTATGGCTATGACTTTCAATTTTTTATCATTGCAAATCATCAAAGAATCATGGAAATTTATGCCCAGGAAGAGGTCATTTTCCCCACTGTGTCCATCCTGATCAAAAATGGATATAACTCTCGACTCTTGCTCCAACAGCCTGTACTTTTTGGCTGCTAAAGTGCTCATTCAATATCTTTAAAATGTGGTGTTGATTCTCCCTGCACTATCCTTCCAGGCAGTGAGTTCCAAACCTCCACGACTTTTTGGGTGAAAAGGAATTTCTACAATTCCCCTCTAATCTTTCTACCAATTAACTTAAATCTAGTTGTCAACCCTCTGCCAAGGGAAATAGGTCTCTCTTTTCACCCTTCCCTGAACTCTCATAATTGTGTCCACCTCAATAAAAACTTTCCCCAGTCTCCTTTGTTCTAAAGAAAACAACACCAGCTTGGACAGTTACTGCCTATTGCTACAATTCTCCATCCCTGACAACATCCTCATAAACCTCCTCTGCACCTTCTCCACTGGCATCACATTCTTCCTGTAGTGTGCTGACCAGAACTTTGCTCAAAGATCTTGCTGCAGCCTAAGTGATATTTTATACAGTTCCAGCACAACAACCGTGATCTTGTAATCTATGCCTCAGCCAATAAAAGCCAGATTACACAGTCTCCATATTAACTAGATAGATAGATAGATAGATAGATAGATAGATAGATAGATAGATAGATAGATAGATAGATAGATAGATAGATAGATAGATAGATAGATAGATAGATATTAGTCACATGTACATCAAAACACACAGTGAAATGCATCTTTTTGCGTTACTGAGAATGTGTTGCCACTCTCCTGGCGCCAAAATAGCATGTCCACAACTCCTAACCTGTACGCCTTTAGAATGTAGGAAGAAACCAGAGCAGCTGGAGGAAACCCACACAGATACGGGGACAACGTACAAATTCCTTACAGACAGCGGCCGGAATTGAACCTGGGTCACTAGCACCGTGATAGTGTTATGCTAACCGTTACACTACCGTGCCTGTCCTTCAGGGATTTGTAGGCATGAACTTAAAGATGTAGAGACACAAGAGACTGCAGATGCTGGAGTGAGTCCTGATGCAGGGTTTCAACCCAAAACGTCAACAATTCCTTTCCTCCCACACGTGCTACTCAAACTGCTGAGTTCCTCCAGCAGATTGTTTATGAACTTAAAAATCTGTCTGTTCCTCTGGTATGTGATCCTAAATTGTATGGATTCATCCTCAATCAAGAGTTAAACACTTAGTTCCTATTGAATACACAAGGTCAAGATTGCTGGAATGTAGCAGACTCAATGGTGTGGAAGCCCTAGGTTCTCTCCCAAGCTGTTGCCAAAGGCATGCCCAGGATGGATGGTGCTGGTTCCAAACTGTGAAAATACAGAGTCAGCTCAAAGGTACAAGTGTGACCTGGAGCTCCCTCATTCACCAGTTTTAGTCATTGACTTCATCCTAATGTTACATTTGACCTCCTATGCCATTCCAATGATGCTCAAGACAAACTCCAGGAAGAGCATCTGAACTTTTTCCTGGATGGTTCATTAACCTTAGGGTTAACTTTTATTAGTTTATTAAACTCATCCTGAACTACACACTGCATTCTCTCAAGCAGAGGCTGCTGGTAATATGGGTCAATCTGTTTTCATCCAGGATGAGGCGATGTGTGAGTTGATGCTGGGAGTGGAGATCCTTCATTATAATGCGTGGGGAGAAGGCCTGCACTGCTGGTCACAGATCAGTCTTGTTCCTATCATCAGGACCAGACAACCCCAGCCTGTTTATCCAACCTGTTATGATTTAATTCCAATTCTAGAGGTCAGACCTTCTGTCCAGTTCTCCTTGCATCCTTGTGCTCTCTCCCACAGTCTCAGCTATTTACATCAACTGGCTCGATTTCTCTGAAAGAAATTATTTTTAAGGATGTGATTAGGCTCAAGACAGTGCAGAAAACATTCACAAGGATGTTGCTGGGACTGGCAGGACGAGAGACTGGACAGGCTGGGATTGTTTTACCCGGAACAAAGGAGGCTAAGGGGTGACCTTATAGAGGTATATAAAATCATTAGGGGCATAGATAAGATGGACGGACATGGTCTTTTTCCCAGGGTAGGGAATCTAAAATTAGAGGGCGTTGGTTGAAGGTGAGAGGGGAAAGATTTAAGGGGACTTGAGGGGTAAGTTTTTCACTCAGAGGATGGTGGGTGTATGGAACAAGCTGCCAGAGGAAGTGATAGAGGCAGGTACAATAACAACATTTAAAAGACGTTTGGATATGTACATGGATAGGAAAGGTTTAGAGGGATTTGGGCCAAATGCAGGCAAATGGGACTAGCTCAGGAAGGTACCTTGGTGAATTGGGCTGAAAGGCCTGTTTCTGTGCTGTATAACTAATAGACTCCAGAAGATAAACCTAGCAGAGTCTGATGTAGTGCATCTCAGAAAGGAAGAGTGGCTGCCATTTGTTGGGAGAGAGATGGGTACTGGGGCTGAGAGGGGCATTTTGTCTCACCATCTCTGGGTTAGGGAAAAACACAATCCAAACCCAGGCAAGGGTCTTACTTCTGATCACTAACCAGTGACCTCTGCTGGAAAGTGTTGGCATGAATGTTGGCACCAGGCATGATTGCATGCCCTCTGCTGTTAGATGGGCCACTGATTCTCCTTATCTGGGCCCAGATGAAGCACTAAGAAGGTACAGGAGAACTAGAGTTGCCTGAGGGAGATCAGTGAGAATAGAGCTTGTAAAAAGACCCTCAATCTATCGGATTGCTAAAGATTTATTCGGCAGAGTCACAGTTTAAACCAAGAAAAATCCCACAGGATTCAGATGGGCTATGATTTAAAATGAGTGAGGGATATTTCTGAAGGAGGGGCTTTTGCAATCTGAAGACACCTCTGTCAAACTCGTTCTCATTCAAGCTTATGATCCAGGCCGGTTGTGTGGGGTGTGTGGCACTGTTGAAGGTCCCATCCTTCGGAAGAATATTTAAGTTGATGTTCTGTTTGCCTTCTCTGGTGGCTGATATTATGGTGGAAGAAGGGGAGGGTTCACCACACTGAAGAGACTACATATACCCTCAATTACCATTACTGAAGCTCATAATAATTTCTTTCAGTCCCCTTTATGTTCATGCTGTTCACCACATTTCCCAATGTTACAGCAAAGGTACACGTTTAAAGCACTTCACTGGTTGAAGACAGCGTTGGGATATTGTGAGCTGTAGACAAGTGTAACTCCTCTTGTTTTTATCAGATTGTGTCCCCTTGAAGACCAGGAAGCCATGTGAATCGGAGAACTTCCTGCTAGGGTGACTACATCATAGACCGGGAATCAAACCAGACTGTTCAGTGCAAGTATTCAGCAGCTTGCCGATAGTGACACCTGCACTGGCTGCGACTCCCTGTGTGGAATGTAAGCAGCCTCATCTCAAACATGAATATCTGAAGCTGCAAATATCCGTCTTATTTTGGCCGCTGGGGATTACTTGAGTGTGAATCATATCAAACTTGCACAAGGCTGACTTCTCCAATCTGTCACAGTGACTATTGGCCAGGTACTCCTAATACTTGAAGAACCAAAGAAATTTATAGAGTACAAGAAGGTTATTTGGCCCATCATGTCCACGCCAGCCAAATATATTAAGGTTACTCCCACTTTCCAGCTCTAGGGTCACAGCCATACAGGTTAAAGATTTTCAAGTCCTCATCCATGTAGTTTTCAGGCAGTGAGCTCCAAACCCCAGCACTTGTTGAGTGAAATCATTTATTCTTAGTTTCCTCTAATCTGTCTACATATTAGTCTAAATCCATGCCCTCTATTCACTGACTTCTGGCCCTTATTGTTTATCCTCTCTAGGCATTACTTAATTTTCTGTACCTCAGTTAAATCTTCTCTCCGTCTTCTGTGTTCCAAAGCAAAACAAGCTCAATGCAGTTGGTCCCTCCTCCTAACTATAATTCTCCAGCCTGACAAGTCCCTGTAAATCTGCGCTGCACACACTCTAGTTGTCATGGAGTCATGCAACACCAAAACAGGCTCGCTGGCTCACCCTGCTTATACTGATCCTAAACA
Organism: Pristis pectinata; assembly: GCF_009764475.1. Lineage (NCBI taxonomy): Eukaryota > Metazoa > Chordata > Chondrichthyes > Rhinopristiformes > Pristidae > Pristis > Pristis pectinata. The sequence continues at coordinate 8,403,136 of NC_067429.1, forward strand.
AACATTATGGTTTTGTTCTTCTCTCATCGCCTTCAACTTTCCTCCTGATTCTACCACTCACCTACACATTAGGGGCAATTTACAGCGGCCATTTGTGGGAGGAAACCAGAACATACAGACTGGAGAAACTAGGTCTTTTCTCCCCAGAGCAGAGGAGGTTAAAAGAGGACATGATTGTGGTATATAAAGTTATGAAGGGTAAAGATAGCATAGATTGCAGGAAACCTTCCCCCATATCAGAGGTAGATAAAACTAGAAGACATAGATTTAGGGTAAAGGGGAAGACATTCAGAGGGTATATAAGGGGATCTTCTTCACCCACAGAATGGTAAGTACCTGGAATGCACTGCCTGAGAGAATTGGGTTGAAGCTGGGTTGCTGGCAGTATTTAAGAAGTATCTAGATAAGCACTTGACAAAGAGGGTTATGGTCCAAGTGCTAGGCGATGGGGTTAATGCAGAAATGTACCCACTGGCATAGACGAGTTGGGCCGAAAGGCCAGTTTCTATGCTGTATGATTCTGTGATTCTAGCATCAGGGGAAACTCACGCAGTCACAGGGAGAATGTTCAGACTCCACACAGACAGAACCAGGAGTCGGGATTGACTGAAGATTGCCACCCATGTCTTTCCACATCCTCCCTGTACTGTGATGATCAGAACTCCAAAACAGACCCAAAACCACTCAAAACTCCAAAAACAAAAATGAGAGTAACCAAAGTTATAATAAAACCTAGAACAACAGGAAGAGTTAAGAGGAGACAGATGATATTTGCTGGAGATCTTCAAAACTTGAAGGATTGTGTTAGAGTAAATCAGAAGTGTTTCCAGTGGCAGGAAGGTCGGTAACCAGAGGACTCAGATTTAAGACGATTAGCACAAAAACCTGGGATGACATGAGGAATATCTATTTTTTCATGGATCAAGTAGTTATAACCCGGGATTCATTGAAAAGCAAAATACTGCAGATGCTGGAAATCTGAAATAAAAACAGAAAATGTTGGGAATACTCAGCAAGTCATGCAGCATCTATGGAGAATGATAAATATTTCATTTCAGACCAATGACATTTCATCAGAACTGGTAAAATTGAGAAGTAAAACAGGTTTAAAGTTGCAAAGGAAGAGGGAGAGGAACAGAAAGAATAAAAGGGTTGATCTGTGATTGGGTGTGGGCTGAAAAAGGGTGGGAAAGACAGTAGATAACACAAGGTGGGTCAGGGTGAAGTGTAAGCAGGAGGAGATAAATAGAGTCATAGCATCCACCACCACGGAAATGTGCCCTTCAGCCCAACTGGTCCATGCCGACCAAGATTCCCATCTAAGCTAGTCCCATTTGTCTGCGTTTGGCCCAAATCCCTCCAACCTTTTCCTATCCATGTACCTGTCCAAGTACCTTTTAAATGTTGTAAATGTACCTGCCTCAACCACTTCCTCTGGCAGCTCGTTCCATATACTGACCACCCTCTGAATTAAGAAGTTGCCTCTCAGGTCCCTTTTAAATCTTGCCCCTCTCACATTAAACCTATGCCCTCTAGTTTTTGATTCCCTTTCCCTGGTAAAATGACTGTGTGCATTCACTCTGTCTGTGCCCCTCATGATTTTATGCACCTCTACATAGTCACTCCTCATTCTCCTACACTCCACTGAAAACCATCCTAGCCTGCTCAACCTCTCTCCATAACTCAGTCCCTTGAGTCCCCGAAACATCCTCGTAAATCTCCTCTGCACTTTTCAATGAAACCTGAAATTATCAAGAGAGGAGAGGGGAAAAAAACTGAACACTGGAAAAGTGAGATATAAAATTAGAAGGAGTGATTATCTGAAATTGTTGAATTCAGTGTTAAGTTCTGGAAGATGCAATGTGCCCAGTTGGATGATGAATTGTTTACTTTGTCGACCTTTGGCTTTGTTAGAATAAGAGGTCAAAGACAGAGAGGTCTGAGTGGGAGTTGATGGAAGGATTAAATGAAAGGCAAATGGAAGCTCAGGCTTAACCTTGTGGTCACCTGAAACTTGTTGCCTGAAAGGAAATTCCATAATAACTTTTAAAAGAGAATCGGATAAAAAGTTAAAAGAAGGAAGATGAAGGGATTGAGTAAATACCAAAGAGCTAGTAAAGGTACAACAGACTTTGCATTGGAACAACGGAAATTGCATTGTACAATTCTATGATTTCATCATTGAACGTGTTTTGGAAGCCCTGTGTAATATGAAGACTGGAGTGAATTGAGAGCTGCCAAAAATCACATCGGCAACAACCAAGAATGGGGGAAATAGAATATATCAAATGATGCTATGCTTTCAATGTAGTAAGGATAGAAAAGTGGGAACCATCGATAGAAAAAAATGAAATAACAGCAAAACTACCAAAAGGGAAGGTCTGTGAGTTTGGACTAGCTGGCAAGGTGATCTTACTGACAGTTCCCCAAGAAAATATTTGGTATAATGGTGCTGAACAAGATTAGCAGGGAAGAAGAGAGAGAGAGGGGCGAGAGAAAGAGAGAAAAAGAGAGAGAGAGAGAAAATCACTGGAGAAGAAATTAGGTTTGGGTGCAGTATATCAAGAACAATCAGATCTTCAAACCCATCAGCATTTTTGAGAGAACAGTGAATCACATTAATTACAATCATTTTCAAAGAAATCTAAGCCCTCAAGGAGAGCTTTGGCAAACTCAATGCTGTTACAGGTTTCCTCAGAATTGCATAAAAATCATTGAGAAAACTTGAGGAAATGGATTGCTATTTTATAAAATGAAGAATAGAGCAATGGAGTGAAATGGCAGGAAAGAGGGGAAAACTGGACTCAGACCCTCAAAGATGTGACAGTTCATTTGACGGAGTCTGCTGCTGACTTGGACTTCAACTGAGATCAAGTGTTTGCTGAAGATATAGGATGTCAACACAATAGTCCCCTTCCCACCTTCAGATTAGATCTAACACTGGAGTAATGGAGCTTCACAGGATGAGCCAAATTGATTTTCCAATGATTTGGTAACACAACACGAATGTAAGGAAGACTGTATATCAACAACCACTTTCAATCTCAGAACAGCCTAAAACAGCCAATGAAGTGCTTTGTTAAGTCTAATCATTGTTGTAAAGCATCCTACACACCTTCCTTCATGATACCAAGATCTAGCTAATGGCACAAGTGATGAAACAGAAACAGAATCATCACCAAATGTCATTACAAAACATTCAGAATCAGTTGTTAGAGTGAACTATACCATTTTGATAGGATTATGTTAGCTATTGGTATTTCTAATGTCTCTCTGTGTGAAGAATGTGGTTTATCCTTCCTCCCTTCTTGTGAATCCTTACTTATCTGCTCAGGATAACAGCTTCTGGTTTCAATCTTCTCCAAGAGCAGATAAATAAAATAAAATTCATTAGATTCTCTTGGCCCAGAGTCAGCCCTGTTAGAAGATGGTATTCCAAAGCTAAGAAGAAATTTATTTTCACCTCTGCTATAAAAAGCAAAAAAGGTTTTCTAATTTTGAGAAAGAGGAAGCCAGATTTCGGAATGGGGTTCAAAGCCAAGCTTCCATTGGAACTCAGTTATATAAAACTTTGCAAAGCTACAAGTATTGAAAGAGGATTTTTTTTTAACTTATTCAGAATCTGGGTGTTGCCATTGAGAAGGTGGTGGTGAGAGAATGAGAAGGTGGTGGTGAGCCACCTTCTTAAAACAGAGCAGTCCTGGTGAAGATATATCCACAGTGCTGATTGGTAGGAAGTTCCGGAATTTAGACCCATTAATAATGAAGGAATGGCAATATATAACCAAGTGCCACTTGGAGGGGAACATGAAAGTGTGGTGGTCCTATCCAGATGCATTACAGCTTTGTAAGGCAACTGATCTGCCCAAGAACACAAGAAATTGCAGAGAGTTGTGAACACAGCCCAGTCCATCACCAAACCGGCCTCCCCTCAATTGACTCCGTCTATACTTCCCACTGCCTCAGGAAAGCAGTCAACATAATCAAGGACCTCTCCCAGCCTGGTCATCCCCTCTTTTCCCCTCATCGGGCAGAAGATATCAAAGCATGTACCACCAGACTCAAGTTCAACTTCTATCCCACTTTTATCAGACTCTTACATGGACCTCTCATACACTAAAGGTGAACTCTTGATCTCCCAATCCACTTCATCATGGCCCTTGCACTTTATTTGTTTACATGCACTGCACTTTCTCTGTAGCTGCTACACTATATTCTGCATTCTGTTTTCTTTTTACTTACTTGATGTACTTATGTATGGAATGATCTGCCTGGATAGCACACAAATAAAAGTTTTTCAATGTATCTCAATACATGTGACAATAATAAACCAATAACTAATAGCTCTCTTCTGTTGGAGATGATCAATGTCTGGCACTTTATTGCCACAAATGGTCTTTGCCACTTGTCAGTACATGCCTGAACATCCCCATTTCGGATCTGATGATGAAAGGAAGGTCATTAATGAACAAACTGAAGATACTTGGCTCAGGGATGTGAGGTGCCAAGTGGTCAAGGTGAAACCCTAGCTGGACTTTGGTGAGCCAGTAGTTGGTGAGTGTTGTTGATCGCACTCTCCACGACACTTTCCTTCACTTTACTGGTGACTGTGAGTGGACAGTTTGGGTGATATAAAACCAGAAAATGCTGGAAACACTCACCAGGTCAGGCAGCATCTGTGGAAAGAGTTTGCCTGCATCTACACAATTTTGATTTTCATTTACCAATCGAGTAATACATCACCAGGGAGACACAAGAGACTGCAGATACTGGAACCTGGTGCAACAAGCAAGAAGCTGGCAGAACTCAGCGGGTCAGGCAGCATCTGTGGAGGGAAGTGGACAGTCTACATTTCGGGTTGAAACCCTTCATCTGGACTGGTAGGCTAAATGGCCTCTTTCTGTGCCATTTTTGGCAGCACAGTGATACAGCCAAGTAGCCAGCACTATAAAGTTTTGGGATCAATCACTCCACTATTGGCAGCTGTGCCATCAGCTACAAAAGCCCTAAGGTCAGGAATTATGTCCCACAACCTCTCCCCATCTCTCCTCTTTCCAGATAATTCTTCCGTAACATTATTTTTGAGTTCCAATGTAAACCAGGTTATAATCTTGTAGACATGGAACAGTATGCCACAAAGGAAGGGCATTTAGCCCATTGAGACTGTGCTAGGTATTTTCATCTCTCTTGAAAAAGATCAAGAAGCTCGTCCAATATGCACCACCTTTGAATGTGTTCTTTCCCTTAATACATGCATTTTCATCCTCCAGGTACTAAGCAACTTCTAAGATTAAGATATCTTTTATTAGTCACATGTACATCAAAACACGTAGTGAAATGCATCTTTTTTGTGTAGAGTGTTCTGAGGGCAGCCCGCAAATGTCGCCACGCTTCCGGCACCAACATAGCATGCCCACAACTTCCTAACCCGTACGTCTTTGAAATATGGGAGGAAACCGGAGCACCCGGAGGAAACCCACACAGACACGGGGAGAACGTACAAACTCCTTACAGACAGCGGCCGGAATTGAACCCTGGGTCGCTGGCGATATAAAGCGTTACGCTAACTGCTACACTACCGTGCCTGCCTAGCTTTCAATAAAACCGGGGTTTTATTTAAAGATATCATCATGACAAATTAAAGCAACACACGCAAAGGAGGAACTCAGCAGGTCAGGCAGCATCTATGGAGGGAAATGAACAGTCGATGTTTCAGGCCGAGGCCATTCATCAAAATTCTTTTTCAGAAGGGAAAATTAATGTAGGTTTTGGAAAAATAAAATCCTGCCCACTTAATGAGTTAACACACTTTCTGAGTTAATGCAAAGCACTGACTGACATCCTAAGTCTGTGAGCAACACAATGAGGCATTTAACTCCTGCTCACTGACGTCAGGTTTATGACACTGGGCAACTCTGTACAGCAGTGAGTCATCAGAAGTACACAGTTCTCATGAAGGAAAAAAAAGGGAGGAAGGCAAAACAGCCATTAATTTATATGCAGTTCATGGCTGCTAATGAGAACCCAAAAACTATGAGCAATTCTTAGTCTGTTTCCCTCATCTGAATACTTTATTCTGCCTTATATTTTTTATTTTCCACTGCCCTGCCTTGCATTCCTGTAGAATAGACTGATCCAAAATGGCAGACAATAGATGGGCCCAGACTTAATGACCCTATATTTCCTGTCTGTTGTGCTTAGTTATGGGTTTGGCTGCTCCAGAACCAGCACTTTGTAGTCACTTTGCAGACCTTTGAGGAAAGAATGTGGCAATGGGATTGATGGGATTGCTCTGCTAGTATCTGGCAAAAACTTGAAAGGCTAACTAGTGTCTTTCTGTGCCATTTTGGGCAGCGCAGTGATACAGCCAGTAGAGCTACTGCTTCATAGCTCCAGCAACCCATGTTCGATCCTGACCTCTGGCTTTGTCTGTGTGGAGTTTGCACGTTTTCCCTGTGACTGCATGGATTTCCTCCAGATGCTCCAGTTTCTTCTCACATCCCAAAGGTAGTGGGTTAGTAGATTAATTGTCCATTGTAAATTGCCCCAACTTGTATGTGAGTGGTAGAATCAGGGGGGAGTTGATGGAAATGTGGCAAAAATAAATTACATGGAAAATTAGTGGGGAATTGGATTACACCGTGAGCCAGCATAAACTCGATAGGCTAAATGGACTATGTGGTAAGGATATACCTTTGGTTAAATAGTATAATAATTCCATGAGTCTATTATTCTATCTCAAGCCCACCATGTTATACATTCATTTTCACCAAAGGCACCAGGTAGCAACTGTGCTCTAATGGACTACTCTCTGTAGTTCAAACCCCAAAATGTGTGTGGTTGGAACATTTGAACGTAGCGGATGTATCTTAGAAGAAAGTTTTTCATCTTCTACATAAGAAATGATTCCCTCTGTACCTGACAACTTATTGGCAAATGAGCTGCTGGGTGTGTTATGCAATCCTGTCCTATTTTACAACAAGGGTTTTCTTCAAATGGACATCTTTGGCTGTAAATCACTTGGAGATTAAAAGTGCTATATAAACCTGTCTTTTCATCTGTCTGGCCGTCTTTCTTTCTTATTTCTGAGTAACAACAAATTACATGTAAATGAAAGTGTTAGCTGGGAAAATTGCTTCAAATGAAAAGGATATTTATTGAGGGGAACATTGACCATGAAGAAAGATAGACTTACATTTATATAGTGATTTTCATGTCTCTTTTAGAATGCCCTAAGGTGCTTTGCAGCCCATGTGATGCATTTATAAAGTCTCGGCACTGTTTGTCACATAGGATATCCAACTGCTAATGTGTGTACAGCAAGATCCCATAAAGACCAATGCAATGATGACAAGATGGTCCGATTTTCTTTTTAGAAATGTTGGTTAAATATTCAAATTCCTTGCTGCTATACAAAAGCATCAAGCTGAGAAAGAAGGCAGGGCCAAAGAAAGTGGCTCTTGTAACAGTGCAGCGCTCCTTTAATTTTGCAATAACATGGAGAAATTTGAGAATAAGATTGAAGGGGTAACCAAATATTTCATTAAATAGAGAGAATTTGAAATGGTTCTGACTTTTGTGAAAGGGGAATTCTGTATGACCTATTTATTGGGGTTCTTTGGAGAAGTAGCATGTTCTGTGGACACAGCAGAACTGGTCGATGTGCTGTGCTTAAATTTCTAGAAGGCATTTAATATTGTGTACGGTTCTGGTCACCACACTACAGGAGGGATGTGACTGCTCTGGAGAGAGTACAGAGGAGATTCACCAGAACGTTGCCTGGATTAGAAGACTTTAGTTATGGGGAAAGATTGGATATGCTGGCAGCATGTCTCAGATATCAACCACTCTCTGTGTAAAAAGAAAACTTACCCCTTAGGTCCTCTTTAAAGCATGTTTTCCCTGGAGCATAGGAAGCTGAGGGGTGACCTGATAGAAGTACGTAAGATTTTGAGAGGCATAGATAGGTGAGGTGGTCAAAATCTTTTACCCATAGTAGAGGTATCAAAAATAAGAGGACATAGCTTTAAGATGAGAGGTCCGAGGTTTAAAGAGGACCTGAGAGATAATTTTTTTTAACACAGAGAGTAGTTGATATCTGAAACAGGCTGCCAGAGGAAGTGGTGGAATCTGACACAATTACTAGGTTAAGAGGCATTTAGAGAAGTACTTAAACAAGCAAGGCAAATGGAGTGAGTGTAGATAGGCAAAGAGATTGGCAAGGAGATGAAGGACTGAAGGGTCTGTTTCTGTGCTGTAACACCCTATGACTCTACTGTATGATAAAGTACTACATCAAAGGTTATTGAGGAAGAAAGGAGGTAACATATTGATGTGGACAGAAGATTGCCCGGCTAACAGGAAACAGAGAGTAGGTATGAATGGGTCTTCTTCTGGTAGGCAAGATGTAACATGTGGTGAGCTACGGAGACTGGTGCTGGGGCCTCATCTTTTCACAATTTATATGAATGACTTAGATAAAAGCACTAAAGGTATGGTTACTAAACTTGCTGATAACACAAATAGGTAGGAAAGTAAGTTGTGAAGAGAACACAAGGGATATAGATAGGTGAAGTGAATGGTCAAAGATCTGGCTAATGGAATATAATGTGGGAAAATATGAAATTGTCTATTTTGGCAGGAAAAGAATGCATTATCAAAATGGTGAGAGATTCTGAGATGCAGAGGGATGATCTAATGCACATTTCACTGAAAGCTATTATGCAGGTACAGAAAGTAATTAAGTAAACTAGCAGAATGTTATTACTTATTGCATAGAAGCAGTCTTTGAATATTTTTAAAGCAGAGGTAAACAGACCATTGATAAGCAAGGGGATGAAAGGTTACTGGGGTGGGCGAGGATACAGAGATGAGGTTACTGGTAGATCAACCACCATCTTATCAAATGGTGAAGCAAACTCGAGGGCCTATCGATAGTCATAATTGTAAAAAGAACTAAGACTCGGTGAGGGATTTCAGTAGAAATAGGACTGTGACCATCTGAAGGCTTTTTGTCAGTGGGGGAGACCAAAGGAGGGTTTATCAGAAAGGCCAGAAAGCTGGCAGAGGTCATGGTACATTTGTGTTTCTGTTGGTCCCCAGTGCATCAGACTTGCTAGAAAAGGGAGCAATCTGCCAGGACTTGTCACCAATCCAGAGACCCAAGTGCAGACTTGACACTATGGAAACAAGATAGCAACAGAACTGGGCTCAACTTGTGATACACTGTGAGGTCGGAAACGCTAACCAAGAAGTCTCATGCACTAAATGTTTCCACAGCAAGGCTGCAGACTCCCCCTAGAACTGAACTCCAGGATGTGTATGGGTTTTTGGGAAGGAGGAAGTAAAATCAACAGAAAGTAAAACAAAAATGACGAAAAGCATGTTATTCAGTCATCTCAAAAGTGCAATTTTATATTGAATTACATAGAAATTACAGCATAGGAAAAAACCATTCAGCCCAAGTAGATTATGGGCACACAAGCTTCTTCTGTCCTACTTCATCCCATCCTGTCAGTACATCTTTTGATTGCTTTATAACCTTTACAGGAACAATTCTTTTCCTCTGTAAAATATATCAAGCAGCTTTGAGTTAGGTTCATTTTATGGTTTCATGCTCCAAACCTCACAAACCATTTTAGTTTATACATGATATAAATCTCCGAAATCTGCTTGTAACTTCAGCAAAACCACAATGCACTGAAGGTGAATGGATAATAAGATTTTGAAGAATATTCAACTATTGAAGACACCCCAGATAGGTCACTCCCATTCCTATACAATACCAACATGCACATATTTTTTAAGAAAATCATTTGAGCAAAAGCTGAAATTTACTTTGAAGAAGCATGAAGTCATGGATTTGAGCAGGAGCAACAAGGAAAGGAAATGCACAGCAAATGGAAAGATACGGTATATGGGGCGGCATGGTAGCGTAGCGGTTAGCGCGACGTTATTACAGCGCCAGCGATCGGGGTTCGATTCCAGTCGCTGTCTGTAAGGAGTTTGTATGTTCTCCTGTGTCTGCGTGGGTTTCCTCCGGGTGCTCCGGTTTCCTCCCACATTCTGAAGACGTATGGGTAGGTTAATTTGGGTTTTAAAAATGGGCAGCGTGGACTCGTTGCCCCGGAAGGTCCTGTTACCACGCTGTAAATAATTTTGTTTTTAATTTTAAAAGTTAATTTTTAAAATTTTTAAATTTTTTTTAAATTTAGATTTAGAAAAAAATTAAATTTAATTTTAAAAAAATCAAATTTAAATTTAAAAAATTAATTTAAAAAATTTAGTTTAAAAAATTTAAATTTAAAAAATATTTTTAAAAAAAAAATTTTAAATTTAAAAATTTTTTAAATTTTTTTAAAAATTTAAAATGTGGAGTGGAAGTCCACAGATTTTTAAAAGCAGTACCGCGAATGAATAAGACCGTTCAAAAGCATGGGATACTTTCCTTTAATAGTCAAGGTGAAGAATATAAGAGCAGAAACTTGATGCTAGAACTGTACAGAACACCAGTTAGACTACAGTTTGAGTACTGTGTACAGTGTGGTCACCACATTACAGGAAATATGTGATTGCATTGGAGAGGGTGCAGAGAAGATTTATGAAGATGTTGCCAAGGATGGGAAATTTTAGCTGTGAAGTAAAATTGGGTAGGCTGGGGTGGTTTTCTTTGGAACCAAGAAGCTGAAGAGAATTTTGATTTATGTATAAAAACTGTGAAAGACCACACTGAGTTCATAGGAAGGACCTATTTCCCTCAGATAAAGGGTCAAAAGTCAGAAATTTAAGGTAATTGGTAGAAGGACTAGAGGGAAGGGGAAGAAAAGATATTTCACCCATATGATGGTTGGAGTTTGGAACTCACTGTCTAAAAGGGTGGGAGAGACAGAAATCCTCACCACCTTTAAAAAGTACTTGGACACTTGAAGAGCCGTGACCTATGGACCTATCCCTGGAAGATTCGATTAGGCTGGGTAACAATATTACAACCAGCACGGAAGTGACGGGCCAAATGGCCTCCTTCTGCAAGATGTCTTTTTTCTTTGGTGTCTACTTCAGCGAACATAAGAGTAGGAGTAGGAGTTGGCCACCCAGCCATGAGCCCATGCTGCTATTAAATATGATCATGGGTGTTTCTCTACCTCATCCCTAGTTTCCTGCCTGATCCCACATCCTTTGAAATTCAAAGATCAACAGGTTTCATATTTGAAACTCCGCAACACCTCCATGATCTCCTGGGGTAGGAAATTCTAGAGGTTCACCTCCCTATGTGGATGGATTAGTGCCAAATGGTTGATCCTTTATCACAAGATTGCACCCCTGGTTCTAGACTTCCCAATATCACCTCATCTAGTCTGTCCATCGCTCTCAGGCACTCATATCTTTCAATTAGATTACCACTCGTTCTCCTTAAGCTCCAGTGAATATAAACCAATCTTATTCAACCTGCATTTGGATAATGCATTTGGGACATCAAATGCTGGCAGGACATATGGAGTAGGTGGCAGGGATCTCAGCAGTGATCACATACAGAGAGACCTTGGGGTACAAGTCCATTGTTCCCTGAAACTAGTGATGGGATAGTAGAAAAGGCATTTAGCATGCTTACCGTTACATGCTGGGCCATTAAGTATAAGAGTCGTGATGTCATGTTGCAACTGTACAAAACATTGGTTAGGCTACACTTGGAGTACTCTGTATAGCTCTGGTTGCCACACTATAGGAGGGATGTGGTAGCCCTAGAGAGAGTGCAGAAGAGACTTACCAGGACACACAAGAGATTCTGCAGATGCTGGAATCTGGAGCAACACACACAAAATGCTGGAGGAACTCAGCATCAGGCAGCATCCATGGAGGGAAATAAACAGTTGACGTTTCAGGTCAATACCATCAGTCCTGCGCTTCTTTTCACTGCAGCAAGGAAAGTTGAGGGGTGTCTTTATAAAGGTTTATAAGATCATGAGGGGCATAGATTGGGTAGATAGTTAGAGTCTTTTTCCCACGGTAAGGGGATCTAAAACAGGAGGGCATAGGTTTAAGGTGGTTGAGGGGGAGGAATTTAAAGGTGATCTGAGGGGTAAGTTTTACAAGCAAAGGGTGGTGAATATTTGAAATGAACTGTCAGAGGAGGTGGTGAAGGCAGGAACAATTACAATCTTCAAAAGGCATTTGGACAAGTACTTGGATAGGAAAGGAGTATTGGGATATATGTAGGCCTAACATGGACAAGTTGGGTTGAAAAGTCTGTTTCTGTGCTGTATAACTCTATGATGCTCTGACTGTGCTTGCTGGACATTGTCTCCCATTCCAAGACTAGACTTTAGAGCAAGACTTTAGACACCAAGACCAAAACTACACATAGTACTCCAGGCGTGGCCTTATCACAGTCTTGTAAATTGCAGCAAAACTTCTTTCATTTGGTATTCCATTTCCCTTGCAATAAAGGCAATTCACCACTTGCCTTCCAACTTGCTTGCAGAGCCTATATGTTAACTTAATATGCACAAGAACATCCACTGAGCATCTACATTTACTGGTGTCTTCACCATTTCAAAATATTTTATTTTTTTTCCATCTTTTCTATAAAACAAAAATTTTTTAAAGTTTTTTAAATGTTTATTTACAGTGTGGTAACAGGCCCTTCTGGCCCAACGAGTCTGCACCAACCATTGTAAACCCAACTTAACCTACCCATACGTCTTTGGAATGTGGGAGGAAACCGGAGCACCCGGAGGAAACCCACGCAGACATGGGGAGAACGTACAAACTCTTTACAGACATCGACGGGAATCGACTACATCAGGACTGAGAGGGGAGAGAGGAGACGGCCAGTGTAAAGAGGGGAGGACGAGCTGTGAGGCAGAGAACAGAGGTGATTGGTGGACTGAGGGGGGTGGGTTGAAGGATGACAGGCAGATTGATCCAGGTGGGGGGGGGGGGGGGTTGTGAGACACGAGGGGCTGGAGTTGGGAGACATGATAGATGGAAGCAGTCAAAAAAAAAGAGAAAGATGGAGCTGGGGAGGGGAGAGGACGGTGAAGATGGAGACAGCTCGGAGGGAGACAAGCAGGAACACAAGGGCTACCAGGTGCTGGAATCTGATAAGTAGGGAAGGTGATAATGGGAACCATTCGGGGAGAAAGGACAGGCAGAAGGAACCAGGACCAGACGGGGAGGGGAGAGCCAGTGGGTGAAATGTGTGTGGAACAACTGGATGGAACCCTGCTCTTGGAAAGTATCAATGTCATAGTGTAGGGCGCCATGCAGAGGAAGGTCAGTAAAGCGAAGCCAAACCTGGGTATAAAACAGCAGGAACAATTTGTATCTCTATTAGAGAAAGAAAGGACTGTAGATGTTGGAATCTAGATGAAAAACACGATGATGCTGGAGGAACTCAGCAGGCCAGGCAGCATCCGTGGAGAAAAGCAGGCAGTCAACGTTTCGGGTCAGGACCCTTCCTCAGGACTGAAGATAGGAAAAGGAGAAGCCCTGTACAGTTGCAGCATGACCTCCCTGCTCCTCCCCTCCCCCACACCTGCCTATCACTATCTTTTACCTGCATCTACCTATCACCACCCTGTGCCCACCCCGCCTCCCCTCTTTTGTCCACCTATCACTGCTCTGCTTTTCCCTCCTATATATTAGGCTTCCACTTTCCCTATCTTCAGTCCTGAAGGAGGATCCTGACCCGAAACATTGACCGCCTGCTCTTCTCCACGGATGCTGTTGTATCTCTATTACATCTTTAACGTTGAAAAAAATCATCCCAATACACTTCACAGATGCATCATTTGACAAATTTTGGCACTAAAGGGAAGTCCATGCTTTGGCAATGGCCAAAAGTTTGATCAAAGAGGTGGGATTTAAAGATTAACGAAAGAAAAACAAGGAGGTGGAAAACATTAATAAAATGAAAGATAGAAAACGACCTGAAGGAGTTAAATTCCACACTTTGAATGTGCAGGGAAGAAAGGCACATTTTTCCACATGCTATTATTGTAGGTGATGCTACTGGTGTCAGTTGTGGACTCAGTAGGAAACACTCCTATTTCTCAGAAAGTAACACAATTACAGATGCTGGTCTAAATCCTGGAACTTCCTACCAACATCACACAGACTGCAGTGTGTGCAAGAGACAACCACCTTCTCATCGGTAACTGGAAAAGGACAATTAGTGCTCACCTTGCCGGTGAAACCTGTATCCTGTAAATGAATAAAGAAAGATCTTGGCTGATGCTCCAGTGTGTCACTGAGGGAATCGTACACTTCCAGATGTGCCAGGTGGAAGTAAAAGAACCCACTGCTCCACTATGAGAGAGACCAGGTGAGTTTTCTATCTACAAGTGACCTGGTTAATATTTATCCTTCGACTGCATCATTGAAAACAATGACCTGGTGAGTGTCACACTGTTGTGACTCTGAATAACGGCCAGAGAAACCTCCAAATTCAGTAAAGAGGGTAACAGGGCAACACCATGGACTGAGAAAGTGGTTAATAAAGCTTGACTTCATAAATGGAGGCAGCTTATGTTGAACCTGTGTAAAACACTAATACTGCATTGCATTCAATTCTGGTCATCACACTTTAGAAAGGATGTGAAGACCTAGAGAAGACACAGGAAAGCTTTGCTGGAATGGTTCCAAGCATAAGGGATTTCAGTTATGATAGACTGGATGAAAACTCATTGGCTTGAAACACTAGCTCTGTTTCTCTCTCCACTGATGCTGTCTGACCTGGTGAACCTTTCCAGCATTTTATATTTTTATTTTGGATTTTCAGCATTTTAGACTGTTCTCTTGGGTAAGAGAGGATTGAGAGGAGCTTTAATAAGTGTACAAGATCACGAGGGGTTTAGACACAGCTAGAAGAGAGACATTATTCCCATTTGCGGATAGGTTAAAGACGAGGATATACTCTCTCCACAGTATCTAGGTTTGCTGATGACACTAAATTGAGTGGAAAAGCAAGTTGTGCAGAGGACACGGAGAGTCTGCAGATAGGTTAAGTGAGTGAGCAGGGGTTTGGTAGATGGAGTAGAATGTTGGCAAATGCAAGGTCATCCACTTTGGAAGGAAAAATAGAAGATCAGATTATTATTTAAATAGGGAAAGATTGCAGCATGCTGTTGTGCAGAGGGACTTGGGAGTGATTGTGCATGAATCGCCAAAGATTAGTTTGCAGGTGCAACAGGTTATCAAGAAGGCAAATGGAATGTTGGCCTTCATTGCCGGAGGGATTGAATTTAAGAGCAGGGAGGTTATGCTGCAACTGTACAGGGTACTGGTGACGCCGCACCTGGAGTACTGCGTGCAGTTCTGGTCTCCTTACTAGAGGAAAGATACACTGGCTTTGGAGGCGGTGCAGAGGAAGTTCACCAGGTTGATTCCGGAGATGAGGGGGTTAGCCTATGAGGAGAGATTGAGTCGCCTGGGACTATACTTGCTGGAATTCAGAAGAATGAGAGGGGATCTTATAGAAACACATATAAATTATGAAAGGGATAGATAAGATAGAGGCAGGAAGGTTGTTTCCACCAGTAGCTGAGACTAGATCTAAGGGACATAGCCTCAAGATTTGGGGGAATAGACTTAGGACAGAGATGAGGAGAAACTGCTTTCCCCGGAGAGTAGAGAATCTGTGGAATTCTCTGCCCAGGGAAGCAGTGGAGGCTACCTCATTAAATATATTTAAGACACAGTTAGATAGATTTTTGCATAGTAGGGGAATCAAGGGTTATGGGGAAAAGGCAGGTAGGTGGATCTGAGTCCACGGCAGATCAGCAACGATCTTATTGAATGGCAGAGCAGGCTTGACAGGCCAGACGTCCTACTCCTGCTCCAATTTCTTACGTTCTTATTTTCTAGCTGACCTTTTGAATGTTTCTAGCATCTTCTGTTTGAAATGATTGACAGAAGACAGGAAAATCTATTTTATGCAGCAATCATTACGATCTGGAATTCATTGCCTGACAATGTGATGGATACAGATTCAGTGTGGAAAGACGACGAACGTTTGAAGGTAAAATTAATTTGCAGGGGAATAGGACTGACTAGATTGCTCTGCCTGGAGACATTAGATTGAATGGATCCCTGCTCTGAACAATTCTACGAGTCCACTAGAGCTGGTATTTAGCCAGACCTTCCAAGCCAAAATAAATACTGCTGTGGGCTACTATGCTGAGCTGAGCACCCAGCACCCATGTACAAGACTGTCTCGGCTGCCCAGTCAGTGTGTAAGTAGTAAGGACCTTCTTTGACTGTAGTGCACAGTCCAACAACAGAAATAATTTCACAGATAACAACGTTGGTTGTGTCTCTTGCGCTACAAAACCTTCACCCACAACTTTAAAAACAATGGTGAGGTCATGACACCGAAAGTACAGCAAGCTCTTATGTAAAGACAGTGTCAGATATCAAGGCTTAAAGTTGCTATCATTGCAATTAGTGACTGAACATTACATGCTCTTGTAAATTTCTTTCTTTAGAATACTAAACTGGGCAACAAATCTTTAGATCAATTGAGTTAATGCTACTGCTTATATGCAGAAATGGAATGACGTGAAAGCGTGTTGTATGTTAATATGGCAACGGTAACTTACATCACATTACATCAGGGCTATGTCTCAGAAACACATCACTTGGCTGACACTATTGGTCATGCTCCACACAAGCCTTCACCTGATTTAATCTAACATTGTTACATATCCTTCCATCACTTTACCCCTTACTTATCCAGCCTTACCCTCTACGTTATCCATCTCAACCACTTTCTGTGGGAGGGAGTTCCATTCACTCACCTACTCTTTGGGGAAAGAGGACAAAACCAGGCAATAAAAGGAGCTGGATTCAATTCCAAGCCACCTGGGGAATCAATTTCTCGTTGCATTTCCTGGACAAACCATTTTTTGGGTAACACTTAACCATTCACCCTTAGTCAAAGTTCTAACCATGACATAAAGCTGAACCAATGAACAAGGAGGCCATTCAGCCCATCATTTCCATGCCGGGCAACATTCCACTTTAGGTTGATTCCGCTTCCCAGCTTTTGATCTGTAACCCTGAAGGTCTGGGTCTTCAAGTGCTGACTGAGGTATTTTTAAAGTGAAGAGGAATATAGCTGTTAGTGCGGCTTCAAACGGTGAATTTCAGATCCCCACCACTCACTGAGCAACTCTCCTCTAATCCTTCAACCAATTGACATTAATCCATGTTCATTATTCACTGGCAGCTATACTAAGCGAGATAGATCCTTTCTACTTGCCCTGTTCATTTCTCTCATAACTTTAATTAAGTCTCCCTGTAGTTTCCCTTGTTCCAAAGAAAGCAGCTACAGCCTACCTATACAGCCTCTCCTCGGCACTAAAATCCACCAGCCTTTGCCAAAAGATCCGGGGGTGGTGTGGGGCAATTCTCCTCTGCACCCTTTCTAGTGCTATCACACACTTCCTCAAGGTGATGACCAGAACCATTCACAATACTCTTCACTCCCAAATTTCCAAATGTTGAAAACTGAGTACAAAATGCAACCAATATTTTGTTGTGGATTTAAGAGAATCAACAGAGGGTGTGGGTGAAGGACTAAGGAAAGACTCCTGGATCCATCCAGTTGGCTACATATCAACCAGGTTAACCATCTCCTTTTTGGCAGGCAGCATTCGTTAGATAGAAAAGATGAAGGCTCGCAAAGCGGCCACTTGTTAAAACCACAGTGGTTATGAATGAGACAGCTGTGGAGAATATTTCATAGGATGCAATAGACAGCTCACTCCATTTACCTTCGCCCAGTCTAGAGTTCAAGCCAGTACTCATTTCATAAATGCACAGGCCATTTCCAAGAAAAAGAAAGTTCATGCTTTTTCTTTAAAAGAATAAAACAGGAGACATAGTCTTACCATTTCTAAGCGAGGGAGTGTGCCAGTTCTAATTGTGTTCTTTCCATTCAACTTCTTGTGGTCTAAAGCCCTCCACGAAATTCAAAACAAAACTCAGGGGTTAACCACAGACCTTCATCTTTTCCAATAACAGTCAGACCCTCACAGATTGACAAGGTTTTATAAGAAATGAATCAAATTTGTGAAGGCTTTTCTTGAAAATTGGTTTTTCAGATGCGACACAAACAGAAATGAAGGGAAATAAAATCACCCTCGTTCAAAGAGAGGGGAAAAAGCAATGCCACAATCAGTCTGACCTAGAAAATCTCAAGTTGTCCTTTACTTCCTGCTCATGAAGGCTGCCAAAGAGGTCCTGCTCTTTGAGCTGTCGGGACACTTGTAATCACTGAACATTAAATGATACCTGCGGCAGTTATATTGAAGGAAATGTCACTGTAACAACAAATATCAGCACTGATTTTGCAAGCATCAAGGACTCCGAAGTCAATGAGAATATGAAGTGCTGTGCTACTGTTAAATGAGTGAAGGGCATTTTGAAATTACCCCAGTCTCAGGTGAGGCATTTGGTTTTCCTTTTATAGTGACATCTTTGAGCTGAAATCAGAAGGTGTGGCCTTGGCTTCCACTGTGGCTCAGTGGGCAAAATGTGCTGCTTACTGAACTACTAAACCACTACAACCACAAATGTTACGGGTTCAAATTCCTGGCTTGAAACAAAGCAGATTAATTCAATTGGATTGGAAGAATGGAGCTGTGTCTTTGGGCTGGGAGTTGGGTGTAAGGAGAAAGATTCTCGCTCCTGTCACCTGGAGATTATTGTATGTTATTCTTTGCTTATAGATAGCAATACAAAAACAAATTAAGCTTCGTCATTCTCAATATCTGAAGTCAATGGTATCAAATTATGTGAGTAGAGTGCAATAGGTAACCAAAACTATTTAACGTACATAGATAGGAAAGGTTGAGAGGGATATGGGCCAAATGCAGGCAAATGGGACTAGACGGGCATCTTGGTCGGCATGGACGAGTTGGGCCGAAGGGCCTGTTTCCATGCTGTATGACTCTATGACTCTGAACACCAACAACCAAGGTAAATTCCCTTACCTGTGAGCTGTCAACTTGTCTCTAGGCTTGGAAATCTGGAACAGTATCAGTTAAGTCTGGATCTCTCCCTTCCAGAGACTAGAGGGGGTTAAATGAAAATATCAGAATGAAGGAGGATGGTTTTTCATTATAATAGAATATGATCAAGGAGGTTAACTTACACTGTATATAATGTGATTTAGACTGCAGCTCAGAAACTGCATGGAGTTCTTGTCCTCACATAATAGGAAAGGTGTGATTGCACTGCAGAGGATGCTAAGGAAATTTACAAGGATGTTGCTAACACAAGAAAATTTTAGTATGAAGAAAGATTGCATAACCTGTGGTTATTTTCTTTGGAACTGAGGAGGCTGAGGGTAGACCTAATTGAACTGTATAAAATTCTGAAGTGTCTAGACAGAGAAAATGAGGACTCAAAAACAAAGACACTTAGGTTGAAAGTCCTGGCAAAAGGATTAGAGGGAGGGCGATGGAAAAAAAATTAAGTGTAGTCTGGAGCTCACTTTACGCACCTTCGCTCTCACCCCCACCCCTCACAGACCCAACAGGGATAGGGTCCCCCTTGTCCTCATATTTCATCCCACCAGCCTATGTATCCAACCTCTTCAACTGGAACTCACTGCCTGAAAAGGTGATGGAGATAGAACCCATCATCATTTACTTACTTATGTACTTAGATATGTACTTGAAGAGCCATGACCTGCAGGACTGCAACACTGCTGTTGAAAAGTGGGATTGGGCTAGGTAGCTCTTCATTGACCAGCAGGAGAATGATAGGCTGAATTACCTCCTTACGTGTCACAAATTTTCTTTCAATAGGTATGAAATACTGATCAGCATGATCTTATGGAATGGTATATGTCAAACACTGGACAGACGTTTAAGTTAAAAGGGGGAAAGTCTAAAGGAGATGTACAAGGTTAGTTTTTTACGCTGAGAGAGGCAGGTGCCTCAAACAGGCTGCCAGGGGTAGTGGTGGAGGTAGATACAACAGTGGCATTTAAGATGCTTTTAGATAGGCAGAGAACGAGGAAATATGGATCATGCACAGGCAGAAGAGGTTTAGTTTAATTTAGCAGCATGTTCGCCGCAGACATCATGGGCCAAGGGGCCTGTTCCTGTGCTGTATTGTTTTATGTTCTATGTGCCCAAGGTCAGACCACCTAAAGTAGTGATGGGATAAAATTTGGCCCTGCTTTAGACTGTGTTGCCTAATTTGTTGATGAGAGACAAAAAAGGCGATCTTGTGGAGGAGGAGGATATGACTGAGAGCAGAATAAGTGCTTTGCATCTGCCTTCACAAATAGAGGAGGCTGAAGTGATAGGGCAGAAGAGGAGGTGGGAGAGGAGATATTGTTTAAGATAAGATTAGGTAGAGGAGAGGATTTAACTGGGTTGCATTACTGCACGTTAAGGAACCTCCTGATCCAGATGGATTGCTGGAATTGTTAAAGTTGCTGGTTAGCAAAAACCCTGACCACAATACCCCAGTCTTCCTTGGATGTGGGAATAGTGTTGGAGTACAGGGGTATAGCAGCAAAGGAAAGAGAGATTAAATAAGTTATTCCAGATCAATCAGTCTGATGCCAGTGGTGAGAAAACCTATTCTCATAAAACTCTCACCAATTCTCACTAAGGCATGAGTCAACATGGACATTTTAGAGGCAAAATGTGTCTGAGTAATCTAGTATAGCTCTCTCACTCATTGTAAGGAGTGTTAAAGGAGGAGCCGTTCTAGATGCCGTAAATAGAGACTTGCAAATGCAGTTGATGCAGCAACAAAAGCAAGTCCGCTCAGCAAATGGAAGCACATGGGATTAGAGGGATGGTGATAACTGGGGGCACATAATTGGCTGAAGGATTATAACGAAAGAGTACTGGTGAATGAATGTTTAGCTGACATGAAGAGACATCAGCTAAGTCCTAGTGTTGGAACCGTTGCTTTCTTCATATACAGAAGTGATCTGAGTTTGAGGAGTACATTTTGTAAGTTTTGAAGAGGATATTGAGCAGAATATAGATAGGTGAAATGTATGTTTCATGGCATATAGTGTTTAATGCAGATAAACTTCAAGGGATTCACATCGGGTAGAACAACATGGAGAGACGGAATCTAAACGATAATACCTTAGTGGCGTGAAAGAGCAGAGAGGCCTGAAGTGCATATTAATTTACACTTTAGGTAGCAGCGTACGTTGATCAGGTGTTTAAGATGAAGAACAAGTAAGGGGCACCTGACTTTGCAAATACAAAGAGCACCAGGAACATTCTCAGGGAACAGACACCTCAGGACCTCTCAGGCCCCAGGCTGAAAGCTCCAGCTAGTTCGTGCGCAGCTCATCATATTGTCTATAAGACAGCAAATGAGTCTTCAGCCTGTAAGCTCTAAATATAAGTCTGATCCACATGCCTGAGCTTCGATGACCTGGGGTTTTCTTTGAAGTCCCTGGAGATCTGTTAATTTTCTGAGATTATAGGCAGATCAAACTGAACCATGGAAAAACAAGGAAGATTTTAGAAATCTTCTTGTAGAAACAAAGAACATTGAGAGGAGAGGTGTACATGTCTGATTTAGATATGGAAGATAAAGGGACAATTAGCAGATGATTTGAGGACCAAAGGAGACAAATTTAAAGATTTGGCCAAAAGATACAAGGGAGTGTGAGGAAAAATGTTTTTTCACAGAAAACCATTATGATCTTGAATTCCTTCCTGTGGTGGTAGTGGAAACAGAATGAATCAGGGCTTTGAAAAGGAAAATTGATAAGAAAATAATGTGATGGGCTTCAGGAAAAGAGTAGGGGAATGGGACTGATAGGGTTCTTCTCCCAGCACATACCTAATGCTGCCTTCTGTACTGTAATGGTCTATGATCTTATGAAATCAATGGCTATACCACAGCTTGATAATTTACAGTTCTGGGCACTCCACACCTTATGAAAAATGTCAAGGCCTGGCTGAGCTCAAAAGGAATCTTACCAGAAAAGTACTAGGGATGAGAAATTTCAGTTATCAAGCAGAGAGGATGAAGAGGGACATAATGGAGGTATTCAAATTGATGAGGGTTTGAGGTTAGGAATCAGAGATGCTAGCTTGAAAACAATTGGTAGTTCAAATAAAGGGGAAACTATGGTGGAATTAAGAGAACTAATCTGCAGGGTTATTGGCTGGAAGCAGGGTTGTTAGGCTAAATTATATATTTTTTTATATTTATTTATTAATCACATGTACATAGAAGCACACAGTGAAATACGTCTTTTTGCGTTACTGAAAATGTGCTGGGGGCAGCCTGCAAGTGTTGCCACTCTTCCAGCGCCAACATAACGTGCCCACAGCTCCTAACCTGTATGTCTTTAGACTGTGGGAGGAAACCGGAGCACCCGGAGGAAACCCACGCAGACACACAGGGAGAATGAACAAACTCCTTACAGACAGCAGCGGGAATTGAACCCAGGTCACTGGCACTGTAATAGCGTTACGCTAACCGCTACAAGAACGCCACAGGCTTCTTGTGCCTGGAGGCCTCCTTAACCATAATATTCTATGTGCAGCTTGTTATTGCTGAGCTCCAGTCCCCCTAACTTCCCAAACATAATCTCCATAATAAAGATGTATTATGGAGAAGGAAAAATACATGGCAGTGTGATAGAACCTGAACGATCCACTGACTTTGGGAGCATTTCTTTTCTTTTCCCAATGGGTGGCAAACCTGAGCTGTTCTCTTCTCCATGATCCCAGGTCAATAATTATATTTAAGACTGAGGCAAACACACTCTTGGACTATAGAGGAGCCAAGAATTATGGGGAACAGGCAGGAAAGTGGAGTTGAGTCCAACAACAAATTATTCCTGATCCTACTGAAAGGAGGAATGGTTGATTGGACTACTCCTGCTCCTATTTCTAACCGTACTCTCTCAACCCTTAAAATGTATCATTATATTAAATTTCCAAGTGTTACTCAGCTGCACTTGGAAACTTGTTTGACTGAGGTGCCAGAATGGGTGAGCACAGTGAAGCTGTCAACAGAACCTGTCAGGTTCATGTCCTTGTGGCACTCAAGGAACCCAATGTAATTGCAAAGAAGGTAGATAAAATAAAGAGAAGAAAGGCTTACAGTTCAAATGCAAAACAATCAGCAGGTCAGCTGGTATCTATGGAAGCAAAAACAGAGTTGACATTCCAGGTTGAAACCCCTTTGTCAGCCTAGAACATTGATTCTGTTTCTCTTTCCACATTTGCTGGCTTGACCTGCTAAATGTTCCCGGCATTTTCAGATTTTATTTCAGGTTTTCCAGCATCTGCAGGATTTTTAAATCATTTTCATTTACTCTTGCATTTCTACAGTGCCTTTCACTGTGGCCCAAAACATGTTACAGCTTTGATTGTTGCAATGTGGTAAATGAGCAGTAACAATGACCACATGATCTGTCGACTGAGGCATAAATATTGGCCAGGGTGACTTCTTCAGTATGGTGCGATGGTTCCTTTCACATTCAACTTGGAAGGAGCAGACTGCATCTTGATGTGCCAGCTCAGCAGAAAAATGACACCCCCAACAGTGCAGAACTCTCAGTACCGAATCGACCTAATTTCCTAGTACGCAAGTCTCTGCAATTGGACTTGGAACCCACAACTTTCCATCTCAGAGGCATGAATACTACCTGCTGGTCCACAGGTAACACTACAGAATTCCACCAATGCTGTTTAAAGGAAATTATTGCAGAATCTCTTCCTTGTTTTGGGATACCTTAAAAGTCTCCTGAAACAAGGCCACAGGTGCTGTGGGAGGAAGGGAAGTAGTTTCAAGAGCTGCAGGTCATTGACCAAAAACCCCCAGAGACAACATTGGGGAAAAAAAGTGACACAGTAAGTTGATTTCTCACTGACTGCTGGGAGCAGAGATTTTTAAATATGATAACTGCTACTAGGCCTATAGTTAAAGAGTATTGGTATTGGTTTATTATTGTCACTTGTACCGAGGTACAGTGAAAAACTTGTCTTGCATTCCAATCATACAGGTCAATTCATTACACAGTGCAGTTATGTTGGGTTAGTACAGAGTGCATTGAGGTAGTATAGGTAAAAACAATAACAGTACAGAGTAAAGTGTAACAGCTACAGAGAATCAAGGAGACATAGAAAGATACAGCACAGAAAGAGGTCCTTCAGCCCATCAAGTCCATGCCAACCATCAACCATCCATTTACATTCATTCTACATTAATCCCATTTTTTATTCTCAGCACATACCCATCAACGCCCCGCAGATTCTACCACTCACCTACACATTATGGGCAATTTACGGTGGTCAATTAGCCTACCAATCTGTATGTCTTTGGGATGTAGGGGGTGGGGGTGGGGGAGCCACATGGTCACAGGAGGACGAATTACGTAGCTGTTTCATAGAACCAGCCCAGACATGATGAGCTGTATGACTTCCCTCTGTGCCCCATATTATCTGATTCTAGATCTGAACCCGATTGACACATTTACACTTTGAGTGATGATTCATCTGCCTTGTCAATTTTTTTTCAATTCTGAATGTAAGTACAATGGAACGTTTATCATAAAGAGTGATTTAGCCAGTAAAGCCTATTCTACTGTGAAAGCACATGCACATTTTCATAGAAATGATACTGCCTGTATCCCTTCATGTGACATTGTTGTGTTAAATGCTGGAGTCCACATGTAGTCCAAGTCAGAATGTTGCCTACTTCTGACCTTCATAGTGTGTGGTGTATATCAGGCCTAGATGGCATGTCTTCTTTCTGACATCAGTGATTGGAAAAACCAATCACATTTCTGCGCCCAGATATCAGATTTCAGAAACCTTGAAATCACATGTCTTGACACTGGCCACCTTTGAGAGATATGAGAGTCAGAAAGGTCAGGTAAAATTCATTTTTTAATAAGACTTAGATGTGGTTGGCTAGAGAATACCCCCAGCTACCTCCAGCATCCTGTGGATAGGGAGGGAGTCGGGCTTAGGGTTTGGGGTCAGAGCAGGAGAAGGAAATTGTGCAGGTAAAACAATAAAGGAGAAAAGAACAGATAAGAAATAAGCTTGGTCTTGCCTCTTGTCCTTTGAAGGTGAAGACACAACCTAGCAAAGGCCAATGCCCATGGACTGTGCACTGTTCCAAAGTAACCTCAGTGACAGCCCACATGAGATCAGGATAGTGTTTTCTGGCTTGTGGTCACACCTGACCCTGAGTTTAACTAGGTCTGTGGCTACAACTGTCTTCTGACATGAGAACTTTCATAGAATGCTGGGAAATAACAGCCAGATAGATCTCTCTTTTCCACCTTTCACAACATATGCATTTCCTGTTTAAGTGTGTTGCTTTGCACAGAAATAAATACTGGAATCTAACTGTCAGGCACTGAGTCACCTTCTAAGTATGGGCTGGTCTCCCCTTGAACTGACCATCAGGCCAGATACTGTCAGGTCATGTTATGAAGTTGCAAGTGGCAGTTTGAGAGAGAAATGTCTTTCCATGAATCAATGTGGACAAACTTTTCACAAACAACAGGAAAGGTGGCCTGAAGCTTAGGCAAAGAGGTGGGTTCTGTGTAGATGAAAAACACAATGATGCTGGAAGAACTCAGCAGGCCAGGCAGCATCCGTGGAGAAAAGCAGGTGGTCAATGTTTCAGGTCAGGACCCTTCTTCAGGACTAAAGATTTGATAAGGGGAAAGCCCAATATATAGGAGGGAAAGCCAGACCAGTGATAGGTGGACAAAAGAGGGGAGGCGGGGTGGGCACAAGGTGGTGGGAGGCATGTAGGGAGGGAATGGGGTTTAGAAAAGATATGGGCCACTTGACTTGACCAGTGGAGACATTGGCTGTGGAAAGCAAATCCAAAGAGAAATGAGGCTGGATTAGTTGATCTCAAACAACAACATACCTGGCATGCTGCAAGTAGTGTTGGTTTCCTGGGCGAGGGGGCCAGTGGCTGGTTAGTAAACTCCTACAGGGAAGGTTGCACCAAATGAATATCAGGTAAGGATGTAACCGTGTTGTCCACAATCCCACTAACTCAGACCCACTTCCACTGATAATTATACAGTCAGCCGATAGAATTCGAGGTACCAGAAGTCTTCCAGTGAGTGCACCTACTTAAAGTCCAACAGGACCCAACAAATTCAGGAGAAGGGGAGTAAGGTGAGAAATCCCAAAAAGAGAAATGGCATGTCAACGTGCTTGGAAGTAGGTGATAATTATTTGGTGTGAAAAAAAGGAAAACTTGTGCATTTATGTTTTACCTTTCATGCCACTTTCAATGTGTATAGATGAGATTTGCAACCAATGGAGCATTTCTCAGGTGCAGCCATTGCAGGAAACACCAGTGCCAATTTGTACACAGTAAACACTGCAAACAGAAAAGCACTAAGCTGCTTTAGCAATGTTGAGAGACGGGGGCATATGGACAAGGACACTGGGCTGACCTCACTTGCTCTTCGAAAAGCTACAAGGGGGCGTACATAGGGTGAACGCAAACAGTCTTTTTTCCCAGTGAAGGGAAACTAAAAGCTTGGTTTAAGTTGGGAGGGCAAAGATTTAATAGGGGCAACTTCTTCACACAGCGGGTGGTGTGAATATGGACAGAGCTGCCAGAGGAAGTGGGTGAGGCAGGTACAATAACAACATTTAAAAAACATTTGGATACGTACATGGATAGGAGGTGTTCAGAGAGATATGGGCCAAATGCAGGCAAATGGGACTAGCTTGGTGGGCACCACGTACAAGTTGGGCTGAATGGCCTGTTTCCCTGCTGTATGACTCTATGACTGTAAGCTGGTGCTATGGCACATCTTACACCAACCTGAGATAACAGATGGGGCCTCAGTTAGACATCTCATCAGAAAGACAGCACCCCTGGCAGTGCAGCAGACTCTCCATACTGTCCTGGAGTGCCAACCTAGGTCCTAAGGTTAGCTCTCTGAAGGGGGACTTGAGCCTTTAACCTAACTTTGAACCATGCAATACTAGAAAAGTCTTCACTAGCGTTCAATAACCCAGGCTTCAAGTTGACCGTAAAATTATCAATTGACTGACAATGAATCACATTCTCCCCATTCAGTTTTCCCGTTTCCTGGTCACTGATGTCCAGGCCTGAGGAGATTGTAACGTTTGACTCCTCTGCGTTAATTAAGCACTTGGTACTCTATCCCTACTGCACTCGATAAGCGCACTCCTCCGCCTCACCCTACTCCTGCCGCAGGCCTTTTATTCCGTGGATCACAGCTCCATCCTGTCACCTTTCCTTCTACCAAAGCGTGAAAAGAAAACTTGTTAGGTCTATTAGCACTTTCAGCGGAGTGTTAGGTGCTGAACCTAGCGCCGACATATAATGCAATATGCTCTACAGTTTAATCCTCAAGAGAGATAGAGAGAGAGGGTTTGACTGTCAGAACACATCATCCCAAAGAAGCCAAATCAGAGATATTGGCTGACTTCTGTGTGCAGTCCATGCAGGGTCCTAATCCCCCTGGACCAGGGTTCTTCGAGTGTATTGAGTTTCCCTTCTACAGCCGAGGAAACAAAATATTTTTCCTGATAAATAAAAATAATATGATCAGGTCCAAAATCTAGGGAACATAGACAAGTACTATTCTAGCACAAAGCAATCTTTAAAACACTTTTCCAATTAATTCTTCTTGTTTGGTCAGTCTATTCCAAACAGAAACCAGACACCACTTCATGATAAATTAATTATGTCCATTGTGATCCAAAGAGACACACATTATTTCATTACCGGAGGAAAGATTGCCATTTCTACCAATCATTCTCAATGAAGCCAGGAGGGGCAGAAATTATCCTTGCAGCTTTTGAAAGGCATTTATTGTATCTGGGAGACGTAGGGAAAGCATTGACCAGGATTTCATGGACAAAGAATGTGCTAATCAAGAAATGATTAAGTGTTTGTAACCTGGAGTTTTAAAAGGCCGTGGAATGTCACATGGTAAAGAAGGAATAATAGGGAAGTAAAATCTAAGTTTCAAGTTTATTATCCTTTTCTTTGCCTTGGGATATCAGAGCAAGATGCAGAGGCGGGAGTGGGTCGTGTGAGCTCTCAGCTTTCTCTGTTACTAAATAAGACCACATTTGATTCTTTACCCCTCCATGGACTCCGTCTACACTTCTCGCTGCCTCAGTAAAGCAACCAACAAAACCTAGACCCCTCCCACCTCGGATATTCTCTCTTCTCCCCCCTCCCATCGGACAGAAGATACAAAAGGCTGAAAGCACGTACCACCAGGTTCAAAGACAGCTTCTATCCTGCTGTTATAAGAGGATTGAACAGTCTCATAGAAGACAGAAGATGGACTCTTGGCCTCACAAACTACCTTGCACCTTATTGTCTTGCCTGCACTGCAGTTTCTATGCAATTTTAACACTTTATTCTGCATTCTGTTATTGTTGTCCCTGTACTACCTCAATGCACTGATGTAATGAAATGATCCGTATGGATGGCATGCAAAACAAAGCTTATCATTGTACATTGGTACATGTGACAACAATAAACCAATTTACCTCAAACTATCATTAACATCTGATTCCCAAAATGCCTTACAGCCACTGCTGTGACGAAGGAAAGATTATAGCCAACGAAAATTAAAAAAACCCGCAGATGCTGGAAATCTGAAACAAAAACAGGAAATATTGGTAAATCTCAGGTTTGGGTGCCTGAAGGGGTCTTGAATCCATGACTCCCTACCTCTGACTTGTTGATTTTTTCCAGCATTTTCTGAATTTGTTTCACATTGTAGCCAAGATGTGCTTAGCAAACGTCCTGTATGTTCATGACTAGATAATCTGAATTATGTGGTGATGTTGTTCAAAGGCTGATGAGTGTGTAAATGGTGTCAGTCACACCAGCAACTCACTCGGTGGAGATTTCCTATCTTCAGGCCGTGCTCTCTCAAGGGGCTTTGTCAAAACTGATGGTTGAGTCACTGGACCAAAGGCAAGAGACAAGCCAAAAATCTAACACTTATTTCTCATGTGTAAATCATATATAAAAGACAGTTAATGTGTTATTTTCTGCTAGCGATCCCTTCTGGGTGAAAATATGCCCATCGGAAAATTGACGGATACTTTGTGTGCAATTCACCTTTTTCTGGCATTGAGTATGCATCTAATTAGATCAAAAGTTGTACATCACCCATTTCCTCCCTTCCTGTTGTGCGTTTGGATGTAACCCATGACCATCACTGAACATTCACAGAAGAACTATGAACACATCAGGCAGAGATCGCTAATGAGACATCAGTTAAAGGCTACAACACATGAGATGCTGGAGGAACTCAGCAGGTCAGGCAGCATCTATGGGGGAAAATGGACAGTTGACGCTTCAGGTCGAAACCCTTCATCTGTCTAATTTCCTCCAGCATCTCGTGTGTTGCTGTGGATTCCAGCATCCTCATTTTCTTGAATCATCAGTCAAAGGGTCTTGCACACAGCACCAGCCACCCTCAGATATCTGGTTTTGTTCGAATCTTTGAAGCCCATCACAGGTTTCTCCATCACTGACTGTAGTCTTTATAGACAGAGCTAAATGCCATGATCTCTGCCTCATTAGTCACCCCACACATTGCAGTGTTTCCCTAACGTCATATTTTCCCTCACCTCCATGGCAACTGTTAACTGTTCAGTTGCTGCCTTGAGGAGAGGTCCTTCAAGCTCTGACACCCTTCCCAGTGATCAGTGTGGTGAAGCTGTGGCAACTGGGAGTTTTTCATACTGTTCCTGTTGGGAATGGCGCAGATCTTGTGTTAATACAAGACTCTGGGTACAAACCACCACGACATTGCTTTCAAAGTATTTTTACACTTTTGTCTGGGGGATCCAATTGAATGTTAGCACCCAAAGAGGGTGAGATCCAATTTCTTGGCATAATTGGAATTTGGAATTGGAATTGGAATTAGAATTGGAATTGGCTTATTATTGTCACTTGTACAGAGGAACAGTGAAAAACTTGTTTTGCATACCTTAAGCTAGGGCTTTTCTCTTTGGAGAGAAGGAGGATGAGAGGTGATTTGATAGAGATATACAAGATGATAAGATGCATAGATCGAGTGAACAGTCAGAGACTTTTCCACAGGGCGAAAATGGCCAAAACAAGGGGCTATAATTTTAAGGTGATTGGAGGAAGATATAAGGGGGATGTCAGAGGTAATTTTTTTACACAGAGAGTGGTGGGTGCATGGAACGCACTGCCGGCAGAGGTTGTGGGGGCAGATACATTAGGGACACTTAAGAGGATCTTAGATAGCCACATGAATGATAGAGAAATGGAGGGCTATGTTGGAGGGAAGGGTTAGGTAGATATTAGAGCAGGATAGAATGTCAGCACAACGTCGTGGACCGAAGGGCCTGTACTGTGCTGTAATGCTCTATGCTCTATGTTCATACCATTCATACTGATCAATTCTTTACACAATTGATTACAATTACAATTGTAATCAATACATTACAATTGCCTGGCCTCATAGTAGTTGGAAATGGCATAAAGGGTCAGAGGAGGGTAGGTAGAGAGAGCTTGTTCCCTTCGTCCTTACTTTCTCAACATTGGCTCATGCAGAAATCGCAGTAGCCAATTTGCGCACTGCAAGCTCCCACAAACAGCAATGTGAACATAACCACATCAGATGAATGAATGAACGAGGATAAGGCAAAATCACCCGGGGCAACAAGCCTGTCCATAAAATCAAACTAAATCCCTATTAACCATCAAAACCTTCTCTCATCACAGGAGGAAGGGTGCACAGACAACATTTATGGACCAGTTTTTGAAATTCCAGTAAGTGAAGAAGCATGAAATAGGATATCAGGGTGGTTTGTAATAATACTCCCAGTGTGATGGTTCCCCCAGCTAACCCTGATCCATCATGTCTATACATACTTGCTGTAACCAGAGATGTCCTCCACCTTCATTACTTTGCAATTATATGGCACCATGAGGATAGTAAAATGTCTCAGGAGTGTTACTAAACAAAATTTGACTCTGAACCATATTGAGAGTTGTTATGGCCGATGTTTTTAAAGCACATCTTTGAAGAGGAGAAAGGGGCAGAGAAGTTTAGGGAGAGATTTCCAGAGCTCAGAGCCAACCTGCCACTTGAGCCCGCTGAGCACTTTCTTGACTGAAGCCATGTTTACTGTGCGCTGTGGTGTGCTTATCACGTGTCACTCTGTTGTGCAGCAAACACCTCAGTGTAGATTTTCCAGATTGTCACCAGTTTCCTTGAGGCTATCATTACAGCAACGGTTTCATGGAGGTATCACCAAGTGATATCAAGTCGTCAAGTTGAATTTATTGTCAAATGCACAAGTACAGTGAGGTACAGGTACACTGAAAAACTTGCTTGCAGCAGCACCACAGGCATGTAGTTCAGACAACACAGAACATAAATTGCACATAATTTGTACAAAACAGTGAAGAAAAAGACCGTGCAAAACAAAAGACTGTGCTAAAACACAATTAAAAACAAGCCCAAGGTGATGCCAAAGGTGGTCCTTGTGTTCCGTTGCTGAGGTAGGATTAAGGTCGTGCAGGTTGGTTCAAGAACCTGATGGTAGTAGGAAAGTAGCCTGTTCCTGAACCTGGTGGTGTGGGACTTCAGGCTTCTGTACCTTCTGTCCGACGACATCAGTGAGAAGAGGGCATGACCTGGATGGTGGTGATCCTTGTTGATAGATGTTGTCTTCTTGAGCCAATGTATCTGTCAGTTCCCAATTGCATCATAATTATGGTCACATCCACCTGACCTCTGAGTTCAAGCACATTGGGTGAAGTACCATTACCCACAGGTATACCCAGTAAATCTGAGAGGGCAGTCACTGCACTGAGATCCAGATTATATTGTAAAAACAGATCAAATTGAGTTGACCAGAGGGCATGCATTTAAGGTGAGGGGGGTAGGTTCAGAATAGAGGTGACGGGTACGTTTTTTACTGAGAGAGTGGTGGATGCCTGGAATGCATTGCCTGATATGGTGGTGGAGGCAAATTCATTGGGGGCTTTCAAGAGGAGCTTGGATGGGCACATGAATGAGAGGAAAATGGAGGGATTTGGGCATTCTGTAGGTAGGAGGGAATAGCTATGTCAGCACAACATTGTGGGCCGAAGGGCCTGTTCTGTGCTGGACTGTTCTATGTTTTATGTTCAAATAACTCAGCTCACATGGTCACCACTGCTCATAGCTTAAATATGTTATCACACCAGGTGTCTTACACCAACATAAAGGCAGACACAACAACAAAATCTGATAGTGAGATGGAGAATTAGGAAAAATCCCCTTCGTGGATTCCCATCTCCTCTTTAGTGGCAAGCTAGTGTTTGCTGGTGTATTCACAACTAGTGAGACAATAGAACAAGAATTTTATCCCACTGAGGAAAATAACCACCATTCGGAGACTTCAAAATCAGGAAAAATTAGGAATGAGAATTTACAATCAAATAAAACAAAGCAAAGTCTCCAGTCCATTGAAAATTCTCAAGCAGTGCTTTATGAATGGTGAAAGAATGTTTATGCTCATGTGAAGCTTTTTAATTTGGAGACACGAGATTCTGCAGATGCTGGAATCAGGAGCAAAAAAAAAACAAGCAGCTGGAGGAACTCAGTAGGCCGAGCAGCTAATACAGAGCTTTGACAATTTTTTTCTCCTCACAGCTGCTCGACCCACTGAGTTCCTCCAACTGTTTGTTTTTTTGCCCCAAGCCTTTTAATTTACTTGATAACCTGCTTAATCCATTTAAATTGAAAAACATGGCCCGTCTGCTAAAATAGCAAACAGAGGAATGATATACAAACACATAAAGAGTTTCCAGCTAAAGTCACACTGCCCAGTGAAGCAGTTTGCATGAGGAAGAATAAAAAGCTCCAAAGTGGGTCATGTATTTAAAGCAAGATGAATGAATGAGCTGCCCCCCCCCAAGTAAATGAGCTGCCCCACCAGTGAATGAGCTACCCCACCAATGAATGACAGGTCTACACATACATGTACAGGCATACATATGGTTGTACTTGTGCACATGAGAATACACACGTACATGTATAAAAGCATACACAACCGCACATACATCAATACAAACACAGATGCATGCGCGCGCACACACATACACTCACACACACACTCTCTCTCTCACACACACACACACACACACACACACACACACACACACACACACACACACACACACACACACACACACACACACACACACGGATGCACACATATACACATACAGAGTAGCATTGCTCTAACGTAACTGATCTTTCAGTGATGCCTAATAAAGAAAGGTTACTCTTCTCTGTGTGTTTTGTGAGCCCTCTATCCACCATCTGTCCGGACAGATTGAGTAAGGATTGACGTGATGCAGAGGTGACACTTCCCAGCCCCTGGGCAGTGTGCTCACAAAAAATAATAATGATTCCACTTCATCAGGAGTGACTGATCAGGAGACGGAATTGTGACAGCACTGATTTCTCAAACATCTTGACACATGACAAGCTAAAAGCTCAGAGTGCACCGACCGGTCAAGGCCCACATGACTTCAAACACAGCGTGCAACCAAGGTGTTCCTGTCAATAGAGGAAGCTGAGGCTAAATATTGGACAGAAAAACAGGTCAAAATGACTAGGCTTTGCAAAGAAGGCATTTTGAATCATTGTATGCATAAACAAAGAGCACTGAACATATATTGGGCCGTTATCTATATACTGTTCTACGTGATAAAGGCATTATATAAATGCAAGTTCTTTATGTAATGTCTCAAAGGGGAACATTCCATGGCCCTTTTTTAAAACATTCACGACCATTTAACTACCTTTGAAATAGAACATAGAACAGTACAGCACAAGAACAGGCCCTTCAGCCCATGATGTCTGTGCCAAAATATATCCACTGTTCCTTTTGTTGGGAACATGGCAGCTAATACACACAGCAAGATCCCACAACAACAAGTGAGACAAACATTCAGCTTATTCTGTGTGCTACTTTTCCTGATATTGCTTGCCCAGAAGGCAAGAGAACCCAGAGAAGAAATTGTGAAATATACGAGCTGTGATATAGTGGAGAAGACAGTGAATGATGCCGCCATCAGGCAGGAGGTACAGGTCCCTGAAGACCCACACCTCAAGGTTCAACAACAGCTCCTTTCCCACTGCCATCAGGTTCTTGAACTGACCTGAAAAACCCAAACACTACCTCAGACTATATTTCTTTTTCTCTCTCACAATTTGCACTTGTGTTGTTATATTTATTTTGTCATGTAATTTATGTTAATTTAAGTTTATATTAACTTATGTTTGTCATGTTTGTAATGTCCTGTGCTGCTGCTGCAAAAAGCTAATTTTCATGGCATTTATACCCTGTGTATATACGCCTCTGACAGTAAACTTAAAACTTGAACTTAAACTTCACTCCCAAGCTGTGTCTCACTTGATAGCAATCTTGCCAGTAGATCTGTGGGTTCAAGCCCCACTTCAGAAATCTGACCATAATAACCTAGGACAACATTCCAACATAATGCTGAGATAGTTCTGCACCATTAGTGCTGCCAGATTATAGACAAGACATAAACTGAGTCTCTGTCTGGTCCTGCAGGTGAGCATAAAATACCTCAGAGTACCACTTCAAAGAAGAGCAGAGACCCCGGTGTCTTGGCCAATATTTATCCCTCAGTCAACACCCCCGATTGTATAATTATCATCACATCCTTGTTTTCGGGAGCTTGCTGCGTACAATATTGCTTCTGTATTTCCGACGACACAAGAGTGACTGCATGTGGTATTAACACTGTGGAACATCCTGAAAGGGGGCATATAAATGCAAGGTTTCCCTTTCTTTGTTTTTTTTTCTGCTCACTCTGTGGTCACTCTCTCTGAGGAAGAGTTGTGTCTTCAGTCAGTGATCTCCCTGTAGGAATTGTTAGAGACCGGAGATGTTTGATTGGGAAGGGTGGGGTCGCACTGATTAGGCAAGAGGGTGAGGTGTGAAAGGCACAAGCAAAGGCAAAGTAATCCAGATTTTTGGTCCCCTTACCTAAAGCTTCACCAGGCTAACTCCTGGGATGGGAGGATTGTCCCATCAAGAGAGGCTAAACAGTTTGGGTCTGTATTCCTTGGAGCTTAGAAGAATGAGGAGTGACCTTATTCAAACATACACAATACTAAGGGATTTTCACAGGGTAAATGTTGAGATGTTTTCACTAGTAGGAGAGTCATGAACAAAGAGACATAACTACAAGATAATGGACTGGTCATTTAAAATGGAGATCTGGAGAAATTTCTTCTCTCGGAGGCACAAGAGATTCTGCAGATGCTGGAATCTGGAGCAGCACACACAAAATGCTGGAGGAACACAGCAGGTCAGGCAGCATCTATGGAGGAAAATAAACAGTCGATGTTTCGGGTCGAGACCCTTCATTGGAACTGGAAAGGAAGAGGGCAGAAGCCAGAATAAAAAGGTGGCGGGAGGGGGAGGGGCGCGGGCTGGCAGGTGATAGGTGAGTCCAGCTTGTGCTCCTCGCCCTCCCTCTACCTTTTTATTCTGGCTTCTGCCCTCTTCCTTTCTCACCCTGATGAAGGGTCTCAACCCGAAATGTCAACTGTTTATTCTTCCCTCAGAGGGTAGTGAATCTCTGGAATTTTCTGCCCCAGAGGGTGGTGGAGGCCAGATCATTAGATATATTTAAGATGGAGATAGATAAATATCTGAAAGATCAAGGAATTGAGGGCTATAGGGAACTGGCATAGATGTGGAGTTAAGGCCAGAGTAGATCAGCCATGATTGTATCAAATGGCAGGGCAGGCTTGAAGGGCTTGGTGGCCTACTCCTGCTTTTATTTCCTTGCGTGCTCTTGTGTTTTTTTTGTTGTCAAGTAGTTCTTTGCCAGTGTTAAATGGGTTTATTAGAAGAAAGCCCTGCGCTTAAAGGCCGGTAATTATCTGGAACAGTGCATCAAGATTCTGCCCCACTATCCAATTCTCAACCACCCACCCTCCTAGAATCCCTTAATACTCCAAATCTGTTGATCTCATCTCTAAGCATCCAACAACTGAGCACCCTCAGCCCTCTAAGCCAGAGGATTCTAAATATTCACAACTATTTGAGGGAGGAAATTTCTTTTCATCTTCATCATAAATGGTTGACGTCTCCTCATGAGACTAAAGGGCTCTCCAGGCGGGGGAACCTCTCTGAGCAACCACACTTTCAAGCTCCTGAAGAACTTTGTACATTTCAGTGAGATCACTTCTCATTCTTCTGAACTCTAGGAACTATAGGCCTGATCCGTTCAATCTCTCCTCAAAAGAAAATTCATTCATACCAGGTTAACCTTCACTGTATTCCCTCAAGCAAGTCAATGAAGGTAATCTTGGTCACTTAGGAAATTCAAATAAAATAGGGTGCTGGGTCAAATGAGTGTTGTATCAGAGAGTCAGGTTTTGAGGCTGAATGTATCTCACTTATTCCTAACCTTTGAGGGTAGATTTTGACTCTGCACAATATGGTAATCACAGAGTCACAGAGTTATAGGGTCATACAGCATGGAAACAGACAATTCAGTCCACCACAGACCAGTGGGCACTCATCCATATTAATCCCATCTTCCACCACTTAGTCCATAGCCATCTATTCCTAGGCGGTTCAAGAACTTGTCTGGACACTTCTTAAACACTGACACAAGAAATTGTAGATGCTGGAATCTGGAGCTACAATCTGATGGAGGAATTGAATGGGTCGAGCAGCATCTGTGGGGGGGGAAGGAATTATCTACTTTTCGGGTCGAAACCTTTCATCTGGACCGAAAGATAGAGGGGAGATAAAAGATTTTGTAGTGGCTATCTCTGGCTATTTTTTGTTAATGGGGAATACTGATTGCCTTTATCACAGAGCTTGCAAAGTCACAATGAGACAACTGCCCTCTCCTATGATGCAGGATTCTATGATTCAATGATAATAGAACACAGAGGGGAAAACAAAAGATTTGGGAAAGAGTATAGGACACATTTAGAAAAGAAAATTAAATAGAAATTGTTGGTGGTTGTTAATGCAGCATTTTGAACACCAGAAAATCTCGTAGGAGAATCACTTTGCATTTCTAACCACACAGAGTGAGTAGTTTAAAAAGACAGAACTTACTGACAGGATATTGGAGGAAAGTAGCCTCACACCATCAGCCCAGTGAAGTTTGTGGTCTGTAGAACGGGGAAATAATGGCCAATCGAACATGACCAATGAAGATCACATGGTGCAAGTGACCTAACGCTGAACAATATGTGTGCTGAGGGTCCGAAGAACTGAAAAACGTATTGAGTATAAATAGAATGCTGTGCATTTGTGGTTTTGTTCAAAGCAAGACTTGAAACCATGCCAGTTCAGCAGTAGTCTATGGTGTTGTTTAGCCACAGTAGTTACTTTACCCATTTGTCTAGTGACAAAAGTAATCCCAAATAATTTGTGTACATAGCATCAACTTCACCAAAGTTTATTTTCATCGAATTTCTTCCACGAAGGAGAGAGGCTATCTCTCCAATGAATTGATGAACTGTCTATCCCACAAGAATTAGACACATTAGACACATTGGACACGTCTTGGTTTCTGGATCAAGAGCTATGTTGGTAGGTGCAATATTTTCTTGTAATCGAAGTATTTACTGGAGGATTACATAGGAATACCTTAGAGAAACAGCACAGAAACAGACCATTTGGATGTTGAATCTCCACTTGAACTTCCTTGTTTCTTTCCTTATCTACATCTTTCAGTGTGACCCTCTATTTCCCTTTCCCTCACTTTCTGGCCTAGCCTTTCCTTCTATGTACCTGCACTATCGTCTTCAACATCTCCCTCAGGTAAGGTGTTCTATGTTCTTACCAATCTCTGGGTAAAGGTGTTACTTCTGAGTTCCTGACTGGACCTTGTCGATTATCATAAATTGATGGCTTCTGCTCTTCCCTGCAGGTGAAATCATTCTTTCTCCAGCCACTCTATCAAAACTTTTCATCATGTTAAAGACCTCTATTAGATCACCCTCATCCTTCTTTTCTCAAAAGCGGCTGTTGATCCTTTCTTGATAGGTATGTCATTACACTTCTGATACCGTAAATCATCTCTACACATTTTTATTAAGCCAAACAGAACTGTTCGTAACATTCTAAATGTGGTCCAAGCAAGGTTGAGCAAGACTTCTCCTCTTTTCATTTCTGTCCTTCTAGAACTAAATTGGTTTGCTTCATTGTGGACCTGTTAACCTGTGGCACATCTTTAGGGCTGTTAATCTAACTTGGGTTGAAGGGAGGAGTGATCTCTAGTGCCATTCTCAGGAAGAAGAAATTTCTCCTCATCTCAGTCTTAAATCGCTTATCCTTATCCTTAGACTGTGACGCCAGGTTCTGGACCCCCCCACCACTGGGAACATCCTTCCTGCATCTAATCTGCCCAGTCCTGTTCGAATTTTGTAAGTTTCTATGAGTTCTCCTCTCATTCTTCTAAAATAGTGAATTTAAGCCTTATTGACTCGACCTCTCTTCGTCCAACTGTCCTGCATCCCATGATCATCTCTAATGAACCTTTGCTGAACTTCCTGAATAGGAAGAACATCCTTCCTCAAATATGGTTGCTACACAAATGCGAGCTGTTGGTTGTTCTTGCCCAGCTGAGGTCAGCTAACAGGACCAAGGGACTGACCTGGCAGATCCATTTAAGAAGCATTTCTCTGGGACTTGGGGTCACGGCATTTATTTTTCTTTTCTGGATGCCCTTGAAAGGTAATTCTAGGTCTCCTGAAACCACAGAGAAAGCTAATCCATTCTTTGAATGCAAAAGCATGGGATAGAGAACCAGAAGGGAGATGATGGGAGCTTTCTGTGATGTGGAATGTTCTGCCTACAAGGATTCAACAGTATCTTTCAAAACATAACTGGATGTATATGGAAAATGATAGAAATGTATGGCACAGAAGGAGACTATCCTGTCCACGATGGCCAAAAGTGGACTTTAGGTTAACCTCACTTTTGGTCCACAGCCCTGCAACTTACAAGTCTTCATCCAGCCACTTTTCCAGGGTCATGAGGGGCTCAACCTTCACCCCCTTTCAGGCAGCTGTTGAAAGGGGATTAAAAGAAAATGGGATTGTGGAGTAAAAGCAGGGCAGTGGGATTAATTGGAGAGCCAGCCCATAGAGAAAGGATTGTATGCACTCTCACTGAGATGCTAGAGTTGAAGGTGCACAGCCTGAATGATTGGCATGTTGTATCAGCAGCTGAATTATTTGCAATGCAGGTCAGTGATTACAAGAGCCAGTGCTGAACATTGATGTCAACACTCAGACTTGCCCGCAATACACGGTCTAGAAAACCTATAGCTGGGAGTGTTAACTGCTCAGCATGAAGTGTGCCAGCCTGACCTATTTTTAACATTTGATCTCTGCACAGGGTTTAGTTCCTGAGGGGCTACACTGTCTCCCGTCACGTGTCAGTTGCTGGAAAAAGGGTCAATTTGCTTTAACCCTCCTTGTACCAAAGCTCTTGCAACTCATTGGATTTGCAGGAAAATATTTTTCATTTTCTCTTAGCAGTTCTCTGTCCTCCTCTGCCCTCCTGTAAACCACATGGTCACCAGTGACACAGACCATAAATTGGAGGCAGGGTGGGATTTATGGTCAGTCGGACTTCAGGGTAGAAAATCATTCTCTGTTGCTAGTGTTAAATGTGCAAGGAAGTAATTGGTTGCAAATTATACTTAGCTTCTGAAATTGAATTCCACTGCAGTCAGTGGAACTGAAGTTCAGGAGCAGATTACAAAATGTAGTTAAGCTATTTCCAAGGTCTGATTTTTTTATTTAGCTCAGACAGAACCTCTTACAACTTTTATTAGTGTTTGGCAAAACCAGGTACTTTCAGTTGTTGAAAAAAAATGTTACTTGAGAGGTGTATTAGCTACACGTTGGTACAGTGGTTAGTGCTGCTGCTTCACATCTCCCAGGCCCGAACTGACCTTGGTCACTGTCTGTGTGGAATTTGAACATTCTCCCTGTGACCGTGTGGGTTTCCTCCACGTGTTCTGGTTTGCTGCCACATGCCAAAGACTTATTGGTTGGTTAACTGGCTACTGTAATTGTTCCTAGCATAGGTAGGTAGAAGAATCACAGAGGACTTGATGGGTATGTGAGAGAGGATGGGTTGCAGGGATTGGGGGAATGGGACCGATGGGATTGTTCTTGGAGCCAGCATAGACTCATTGGACTGAATGGCCTTTTTCTATATCTTTGTGAAAGAAGATATGAAAAAAAACAAATCTGCAATAATAACAAGTACAGACTAGTTCAGTGCTTATATTTATTTTTAGCAAAATCTTCATTATCTTTAACAGTGAGTATTTTCTGTGTTTTGCCCCATTTCCACCCATGCATTAACTATTCTGGTCTGTTTCACCACTGGCCAGTGAACCCCTCAAACAAATGGGATCTATATGAATATTTGAAATCCACTTGCAGCATTCTTAAAGTAAAATGAATGGAAATGGAACTTCTACATGGTGGGCTTTTGCTGCCGGCATGGAGTTTACTCAGTGAAAACAAACTCTATTCTTCAGGTAGTCCTTCAGTAGATTCCTCATTTTTTATCAGTTAAAAAACCAGTCTCCCCTCCATGGACTCTGTCTACTCTTTCTGCTGCCAGCATAATCAAAGACCCCCTCCCATCCCAATCATTCTCTCTTCTCCCTCTTCTCCCCACTTCTATCAGGCAGAAGATACAAACGTTTGAAAACACGCACCACCAGACTCAAGATATGACTCTTGAACGGACCTTTTGTACAATAAAAGTGAACTCTTGATCTCACAATCTACCTCATCATGGCCCTTGCACTTTTGCACCTTATTGTCTACCTGCACTGCACTTAATCTGTAACTGTAACAATATATTCTACATTTTGGTATTGCTTTTTCCTTTGAACAACCTCGATATACTTATGTTTTTAAATGATCTGTATGGAAGGCATGCAAAACAAAGTTTTTCACTGTATCTCAGTACATGTGACAATAATAAACCAATTACCATTTACAATTAAAATTGAGAAGTCCAGGACCAACGTATTGAACATTTAGCATCAGTCCCTGAGAATAAATTTCACTCCTTAGAACTAAACAAGAATATTTTTGAAATAAAAACAGAAAATGCTAGAAACACTCAGCAGATCATTCAGATTCTGTGGAAAGAGTTAACATTTCATGTTGAAGAACCTTCATTAGTTCTGCTGAGTGCTTCTAGCATTTTCTGTTTTTATTTCAGAATTCCAGCATCTGCAATATCTCTTATTCTCAAGAGTATTTTGCCCCAAACAAAACAGACAGCAAAGCAAATAAAACTACTTAGAGCTTGTGTAACCATAACTATAGAAGCAGCCTCTGCTAATAGCAGCAAACAGAACCAACGTGGGAAGTTGATCCCAATGTTTTACAGCAGACTGGTCTCTGGGTGTGATTGACAGGGGAGATGTTCAAACACCTCCACTCTGTCTAGGAACAGAATTGTTACAATATATACTCCATTCAAAGTGAGGGGATAATTCTAGCTTCTCTGATCTCAATCAATCACCATCCTTCATGTGTGAGAGCCAGCATTTGATTTTGGAGAGGATCACAGCCCATCCTAGTCCAGTTCTGCTTGCACTGAAGATCATGCCTAGTCTGATGTCAATACCACTCAAAGATTCAAGGCAAGATTCAGAGAAGCAACCACAAGGCAGCAAGTTTCAGGAAAAACAATTGAAACATTTAAATTTTCGAGGGATTTTGACATGATAGCTGGGAAGAAACCGGCCGGAGAGTTGGTGACCAGAGATGTTGAATTATAAAATATAATACTTAAGATGACAAGAGACCTAGAGGAATATCAGATTTCCTTCTCTACATAGCAAGTTGTTTTGATCTGAAATGGACTCTTGAAAGGCGCTGGAACCAAATTCATTGGCAACTTTCCAAAGAGAATTGATAAGAAAGGAAAAAATGTGCATGGGTCTAAAGACAGAATGCGACTACATTCAACCTGCTGGAGGAACTCAGCAGGTCAAGCAGCATCTGTGGGTGGAAAGGAATTGTTGACAATAGGGGTCTAAACGCTGCACCCAAAACATCGACAGTTCTTTCCCCCCACACCTACTGCTCGACCTGCTGAGTTCCTCCAGCAGATTGAACTTAAGAAATGGGTGCAAGAGAAGACCAGTCATCTCCAGAAACCTGCTCCTTCATTCAGTGAGATTGTAGCTGATCTTCTACCTCAATTTCACCTTCTCCAACTGTTCCTTAACCCTCAGCGGACCCAAAAAGCTATCCAAAGACCTCCACCTTGAATACACCCAGTGATTGAGCATCCATGGGCTGAAAAAGTCCTGAGACCCCTAAACAATTTCCCCTTGTGGTGAATATAGAATTACTTTCAGATTAAAGGGTTATCAAATTATGATGGTGTTAAGGAGAAATTTCTTCACTCAGATGGTTGCAGATTTTTGAGGTTTCTGCCACAAGGATTTGTGGACACTGTGCCACTGCATATTTTAATAGCTGAGATAAATACTTCTCTGGAAGTCAAGTGTTGTGGGATTAAAGAAGTCCAAATCAGATTAGCCGTGATATTATTGAATGCTGGAATAGATTTGGGAGAGTGGGGTTGTGGTGTGTGGGGTAGTTTTATGAACTATCCCTGCTCTTATTTCTCTGTTCTTATGCAAGTTGAGTAAAGAAATTTCTCCTTGTGTCAATCTGGAAGGGTGACCCTCTATTCTAAGATATAGTCACTAGTTTCAAAGTCAAAGTCGAGTTTATTGTCATATGCACAAGAACATGTGTGCACAGGTGCAATGAAAAACTGACTTGCAGCAGCATCACAGGCACATAGCATCAGATAAGCAGCATTCACAAGAAAAGCACAAATTATACACAATTTTTACAATAAAGAGTACAATTAAAACAAAAAAAAACAAAGTCTATTTTAGTGCAAAGTGATCAAAGTGGTCATAATATTGCTAAACTGTAGTGATTAGGGTTGTGCCAGTTTGTTCAGGAACCGAATGGTTGAAGGGAATGGTTCTTGAACCTGGTGGTGTTGGACTTCAGGCTTCTGTACCTCCTGCTCAATGCTAGCTGCAAGAAGATGGCATGGCCCGGATGGTGGGGATCTTTGATGATGGATGTTGTCTTCTTGAGGCAGCGCCTCCTGTAGATACTACCGATGGTGGGGAGGGATGTGCCCGTGATGTATTGGGCAGAATCCACTAATCACTGCAGCTTCTTGCATTCCTGTGCATTTGAATTGCCATACCAGACCATGATGCAACCAGTCAGGATACTTCTGACTCCCCATCCAATAGAAACACACACATCAAAGCCCGAAAGAGTTTCACTGAGATCACTGTTCGTTCTTCTAAACTCTGGGCAATAGAGTCCTAGTTAACTCAATCTTTCCTCATAGGGTTTGTGACAAGCAGCCTTGTCACTAACCCTACTCCCTACATTCTGATCACAAGGAGAAATCTAACTTTGATTGAAATGTATAAGAATCTGAGGGAAAATCGTAAGCTGGAAATCTGAAATAAAAACTGCAAGTACCCAGCACAATAGGCAGCATCCGCAGAAGAAAAAATAAAATTAACATTTCAGCCTAGAGACCCTTTGTCAGAACATAAACGCCCTCAGGGGTTTTGGCAGGATGGATGTGGAGAGAATATTTCCTCTTGTGGAAGAATCTAGGGTCACTGCTTAAAGAAGAGATGAAGCAAAATATTTTCTCTCAGTGGGTCATCAGTCTGTGGAACTCTCTTTCCCAAA
Organism: Pristis pectinata; assembly: GCF_009764475.1. NCBI lineage: Eukaryota > Metazoa > Chordata > Chondrichthyes > Rhinopristiformes > Pristidae > Pristis > Pristis pectinata. Next base: position 8,446,967 of record NC_067429.1, read on the forward strand.
GGACAGTGGTAGAAGAGTGTTTGAATATTTCTGGGAAGGTAGATACTTGATAAACAAGGAGATGAACTGTTACCCTGGTAGACAGGAATGCAGAGTTGAGGTTACAATAAAATTAGCCATGATTTTATTAAATGGTGGAGCAGATTTGAGGGGCCTAGTCCTGTTCCTAATTTGTACGTTTGTATGTAAAGAATCAGCTTCAATGGAAAATGACAATAGCAATAAACATGACAATAGCAGTAACAGACTATAAACCTATCAGCCACCCCCAGTTACAGGAGGGATGGATCACAATCCAACTTCAAGTTCATGTTTATTGTCATGGGCATAAATACTCAGGGTATAATTGTCATGAAATTTTGCTTTTTGCAGCAGCAGCACAGGCAATACTTTGTTAATGTAAAATCCACTATTAGCCTTGGTTGAAGTTTAGTTTGCCCCATATTTTCCCAGCTGAAAGCAGCTGCCTCTGCAAAGATCAAAAAAAATGAGCAAGGGAATTTATGTTCATTGGTCTCAAAAATTACTACAGTTACTTGCAAGGTTATACTGGGAGCTCACCAACTCAGGACATTTGTGAATTTCAACCCATCTATCTTTTCCTCATTTAAGGATTGTGGACATAATTGTGTTTAATGCCAACACCTAATTACCCTAGTGAAGGTAAAGGCAAGCTGCCCTCATAAACTGCTACAGTCCCTCTGGTGAAGGTATTCCCCACAGCACTGTTATTCAGTAAGTTCTAGTCATTTGATTGTCTTCTTAAGTAGATCCCTGGGACTACTGCTGACTTGCTTCCACTGCAGTTCTGTGGGTTTTGAGATGCCTGATGAGTTCAAAGTGAGACCTGGAGACTCTGTCACAAGTAGATTGGGAGAGGCTTAATGGGATAGGCAGGAGGGTAGTTTGTGAGGTGTCTGCTCTTTCTGTTACTTACGCTAGGTTCTGTGTTCTCCTTAATGGACTTGATATTCTCCACCCCATTCTGAATGCTCCTTCTCCATTTTGAATGGTCAGAAACAGGAATATCCATGAGTTAATGAGGTGGTCACACTTTTACAAGGAGGATTTGAGAAAAAAACTTGAATGTTCTTCCTCTGAACACTTGGTAATCTCTTGCCATGACAGCTTTTCTCGGGAGTCTGGTATTAGGCATGTGACTATCATATCCTGCCCAACATGGTGTTGTACAGCAGGGATAGGTTAGTAGAGAACCTTTGTTTTGCCAATGTTAAGTGCAAGACCCATTCTCTGCTATGTCTGAGTGAATGTTTAGATTGTGATTTGGAGCCTGGCCTTCAAAAGCACACCTGTAGAAGTGTCATTTGCATAATGCAGCTCAACTGCTGAGGTTGGAGTGACCTTGGTTCTGGAATGGAAGCATCATGGATTGAATGGGTTCCCATTTGTCATGTCAATTAACTACATGCAGCAGGAGACTTGCTTGAGGTAACATGCAGCATTGAGACAAAAAGGATTGAGAAGAATGCTGGGGCAATAATGCAACATTGTCTGATACTGAAATTGGGTCTATTGATAATTGGTTTATTATTGTCACATGTATTGGTATTGGTTTATTATTGTCACTTGTACCAAGGTACAGTGAAAACCTTGTCTTACAAACTGATCTTACAGTTCAATTCATTACACAGTGCAGTTACATTAAGTTAGTACAGAGTGCATTGATGTAGTACAGGTAAAAAAAAACAATAACAGTACAGAGTAAAGTGTCACAGCTACAGAGAAAGTGCAGTGCAATAAGGTGCAAGGCCACAACAAGGTAGATCATGAGGTCATAGGTCATAGTCCATCTCATTGCATAAGGGAACTGTTCAATAGTCTTATCACAGTGGGGTAGAAGCTGTCCTTAAGTCTGGTGGTACGTGCCCTCAGGCACCTGTATCTTCTACCTGATGGAAGAGTAGAGAAGAGAGAATGTCCTGGGTGGGTGGGGTCTTTGATTATGCTGGCTGCTTCACCAAGACAACGAGAGGTAAAGACAGAGTCCAAGGAGGGGAGACTGGTGTCCGTGATGCGCTGGGCTGTGTCCACAACTCTCTGCAACTTCTTGCGGTCTTGGGCAGAGCAGCTGTCATACCAAGCCGTGATACATCCTGATAGGATGCTTTCTATGGTGCATCGGTAAAAGTTGGTGGTACTGAGATACAGTGAAAAACTTTGTTTTGCATGCCATCCATACAGGTAATTTCACAACATATGTACATCGAGATAGTACATAAGGAAAGCAGAATAAAGTGTTACAGTTACAGAGAAAGTGCAGTACAGGTAGACAATAAGGTGCAAGGGTCATGACAAGGTAGATTGTTAGGTCAAGAGTTCATCTTTATCATACAAGAGGTCTTATCATTCATGTAGCAGATGAAAGATGAAGATGACTTTCTGTGGCCAGTCAAATTTGAGAAGATGCCTCACAGTTCAACTTGATTATTGGACTCAAAAGCTTTTATGAGGTCAGAAAAGGCCATGTATAGTGGTTGATACTATTTCATGCCTTTCTCTTAGAATTGATGACCAATCACATACTGCTAGAGGATGGCATCTTTTCCAACTCTGGTGTTGAAGTCAGACAGGAACATCAGTTTTTCTCCTTCTAGGACGTTGGTCAGGGATTTTTAAAGATTGGAGTAGAAGTCCTCCTTGGTTAAATTTGTAGCTTTCAGGGTTGTGGCATTTGTGCCTGTAACTGCAGCGTGCAGGGGAGGAGGAAGGGTGCAAGTGACATGTGACATAGTGGCAAGTTTGAAGGGAGGTTTCTGAAACAGGGAGGGAAGAGTCAGGAGCCATAGCAGAAACTGAAGGAAAAAAGGAATGGGATGGGTGGATGAAAGGTGAGAGGAGTCAAGGGAGTGTGAGTGAGTGAGTGAGTGAGTGAGTGAGTGAGTGAGTGAGTGAGTGAGTGAGTGAGTGGGACGTGCGTGTGTGTGTGTGTGTGTGTGTGTGTATTTGTGTACATGTGCAGTTGTGTATGTGAGTGTGTAGTTGTGTGTACAGTTGTGTGTGTCGTTGTATGTATGTAGTTTTATGTGTGTGTGTCTGTGTGTCTGTGTATGTCTGTATGTGTGTCTCTGTGCGCATCTGTGTGTCTGTAGTTGTGTATGTACGTTTGTGTGTGTGTGTGTATCTGTGTGTCAGTGAGTGCATGTGTGTCTGTGTCTGTATGTGTGTGAGTGTGTCTGTGTCAGTGTGTGTGTCTGTCTGTGTTTGTGTGTCTGTGAATGTGCCTGCATGTGTGTATGTATGTGTGTGCATGTGTAGTTGTCTGTAGTTGTGTGTCTGTCTGTCTGTGTGTCTGTGTCTGTCTGTGTATGTGTGTGTCTGTAGTTGTATGTGTGTGTATGTGTGTGTGTGTTTGTGTCTTTGTGCATCTGTGTGTGTGTGTGTGTGTGTGTGTGTGTGTGTGTGTGTGTGTGTGTGTGTGCGCGCACTAATGGCATGCAGCAGAGACTGGTCTCCAGTCATCCTGTCACTGGCCCAAGACCTCACTTTGCTAAAGCCAAGTGATAGTTGCCGATGTTAAATCACACACAGGAATTCCACTCCTCAACAGGACATGATGTCAGGATCCTCACGGACAGTCCCAGCAGTGACAGACCAGAATGTGGCTCCATTACTGGAGCTTGTGAAGTTAGATGCTTTGACATTGACATTGTCATCTTCAGTGAGACATGATGGGCAGGAGACAGACAGAATAGAGGTGAGGCTGGGTACATCTTCTAGAAGGGAACACCAGAAGAGGAAAACTACCTTCTTTGGGTGGGTTTTGTTGTTGAGAATGAGAGAGTCTGGTGGCTCAGTGACTCACGATTGTTTCATGATCCCCTGGCTCACTCTGGTACACTGGTTGTTACAACTGAGCAGGTTGCTGGGCCACTGCAGAGATCTGCTGGGTTATGAGTAAGGACGGTAGATTTCCTTCCTTGAAGGATATTAGTGAAACAGGTGGCTATTTATAGCAGTTTTGTTGTCTTATGGTCATCATTACTGATATTGTGATCAATTTTAGATTTAGAACATAGAACAGTACAGCACAGGAACAGACACTTGGTCCACGATGATGTGCCGAACTAATAAAGCTAACGACACCTAATCCCTTCTGCCTGCATATGATCTATATCTTTCCATTCTCTACATATTCATGTGCCTATCGAAGAGCCTCTTAAACGCCTCCACCTCCACCCACTATCCATTTATTTGATTAATTAACAGAATTCAAATTCCCCCACTGTCACATTGGGATTTGAAAGTGTCATTTCTCCATTATTTTCCACTGATGACAAGTCTAGCTCACTGGAGTGGTGAAAAACAAAAGGCCAAGTCCAGACTGATCACCATTCTTTCCCTGTGCTAAATCCCTCCACCCTGCATCGAAAAGCAGGTACGCAAACTCAGCGACCTGAGACCACAATTAGAAAAATCCCAAAGAACACGTGTTCCATTCACCAGCCCTTTCTCTGCCCACATCACAGCACCATCACAGGATCTGACAGAGATATGATTGCCCCACAGCCTTGGACCGCTTCATGCTCCCATAACAAACAGCTTCCCCACTTGGGAACAAATCAGAAAAACTTCCCAGGCAATTGAGTAATCCTTGGCACAATGCTTGTTCAGGTAAATCAAACTGAAAAGAAGCCGATAACATGATCATTTCATCTGTTTTTTCCCAGTTTAAACAATCCACAGTGGTAACAAGAGGCAAGTCTTTGATGTCAGAAGCTTGTTGAAACTAATAAGATTCTGACTGGGTCATCAACCCAAAACACTAACTCTTTCCACCTTAGCTGCTGAGTATTTCCGGTCGTTTCTGCATTATTTAAGGTTCTAAAGGGGCCATGAGGATATTTTCCTTGGTGGGGGAGTATTAGACCAGGGGCGTAGGCTCAAGATAAAAGGATGCTCATTTGAGACTGAGTTAATGATGAATTTCTTCTCTTGAAGAGCTGTGAATCTTTGCAATTTCCACCCCAGAAAGCGGTGGAGGATGAGTCAAGGCTGAGATAGATTTTTGGACTTTGCACAAATCAAGGGTGATGGGGATTATGCAGCAAAGTGGAGCTGGGAGACGCAGTGGTACATTTCATGGAACCACTGCCTCACAGTGCCAGAGAGCTGGGTTCAGTCCCGTGCTGTCTGTGTTGAACAGTCGTCGTTTCGGGTCGAGACCCTTCATCTGGACCAGATGAAGAATCTCGACCCGAAACGTCAGAATCAGGATCAGGTTTATTATCACTGACATGTAATGAAATTTGTTGTTTTGCAGCAGCAGTACAGTGTCAGACATAAAAATTACTATAAGTTACGAAAATAAACAAATAGTGTGAAAGAGGAATAACGAGGTAGTGTTCATAATAACGAGGTAGTCGACTGTCCATTTCCCTCCATATTTGCTGCCTGACCTGCTGAGTTCCTCCAGCATAGAACCATAGAACCATAGAACCATACAGCACAAAACAGGCCCTTCGGCCCACCATGTTGTGCCGTCCATCAGACCACCCTCACACTACCTAACCCCTTCCTCCCGCATATCCCTCTATCTCACATTCCTCCATATGCCTATCCAACAAGTTCTTGAACCTGTTCAATGTATCTGCCTCCACCACCACCCCAGGCAGTGCATTCCATGCACCAACCACTCTCTGGGTGAAAAACCTCCCTCTGACATCTCCCCTGAACCTCCCACCCTCAACCTTAAAGCCATGACCTCTCATCTTGAGCATTGGTGCCCTGGGAAGGAGGCGCTGACTGTCTACTCTATCTATTCCTCTCAATATTTTATATACCTCTATCATGTCTCCTCTCATCCTCCTCCTTTCCAGTGAATAAAGCCCTAGCACCTTAAGCCTCTCCTCATATTCAATACTCTCCAATCCAGGCAGCATCCTGGTAAATCTCCTCTGCACCCTCTCCAACGCCTCCACATCCTTCCTATAATGAGGCGACCAGAACTGAACACAGTACTCTAAGTGTGGCCTAACTAGATCTCGTATGTTGCTCCAGATTCCAGCATCTGCAGCCTCTTGTGTCTCCTGTCTGTGCTGAGTTTGCATGTTGTCCCTGTGACTTTTGGTTTCCCAGGTCCTCTGTTCACAAGGACATGATATCCGGCAAGCGTTCAAGGATCTCCAGTTGCCCTACCTGAGCGCCAGACCACAGACGGTAGCAATCACTTCACCTCTTTCTCACTTGTGTGCCAATAATAACCAGCTTCTAAGAAGAATTTTGCACATTGTAAGTTATAGTGGCACAATGGTTATGTTACTGGGCTAGAATTCCAGAGTCTGGCTCTTAAGATCCAATGATATGTATCCACCGCAACTACCTCAGTTAATTCATTATATCTGGAATGAAATAAATCAGTAACAGTGCTCATTAAATAAACACCTTGTTGTTGAGTACTCTTCTGTTTCACCAAGGTACATTAGGAAAGGAATTTGCATTTTAAGTTTACCCGAATTGGCCTGAATTGGCATTCAAGGAAGCAAATCTACTGCTCTGGTCCATACGTGACTCCAGTCCCAGAGCAGTACAATGGATTATTATTTTTATTTAACATTCATACGTACACTGGCATTGCCCACACTTATTGTCCCTAGGCTGAGGAAGTAGTTAAGAGTCAACCATATTGATGAATCTGAAACACTTATGGGCCAGAGCAGTGTATTTGCTTCCTTCAAGGACATTACCAAACCAGGTGAATTTTTAACAAAAATCTTACAGTTTTGTGTTAAAAAAAACATATTAGATTTTTCATTCCTGATTTATTTAATTATTTGAATTTAAATTCCCCAGCTCCCAAGATAGGATTTGAACTCCTGCCTTCAGCATCAAAGATCTAGAACTCTGGCTATTAAACAAAGAACACAGAACAGTACAGCACTGGACAGGCCATTTGGCCCATGATGTTGTGCCAATCTTGATGCCAATTTATACCAAATGTCCTCCTCCTGTGTATCATCCATATCCCTCCATTCTTTTCATATTCATGTGTCTATCTTTAGATAGAGTTTAAGCCTCTTAAACTCCACCAAACTGCCCAATTCCACTACTACCCCTGGTAACTAATTCCAGGCACCTACCACTCTCTACGTAACTCTCTGGTGTTTGACATTTCTACCCTGGGGAAAAGATTCTGACCTCTACCCTATCTATGCCTCTTATAATTTTAAAACCCTCTATCAGCTCTCCCCTCAGCCTCCAATGCTCTAGGGAGAACAACCCAAATTTTTCCAACCTTTCATAGCTCATACCTTCTAATCCAGGCAGCATCCTGGTAAACCTCTTCTGCACCATTTCCACAGTCTCCATATCCCTCCTATAATGGGACAACCAGAACTGCACACAATACTCCAAGTGCGGTCTGACTGAAGTTTCATGTAACTGCAGCATGACTACCTTACTCTTATACTCAACACCCCTACCAATGAAAGTAAGAATTCCATACGCCTTTTTAACCACCTTATCCACTTGCATAGCCACTTTCAGTGAACTATGGACCTGGACCCCAAGATCCCTCAGTACCTCAATGCTATTAAGGGGCCTACCATTAACTGTATACGTTCTCCTTTAATTTGACCTCCCAAAGTGCAACACCTCACACTTGCCCAGATTAAACTTCATCTGCCACTTCTCTGCCCATATTTGTAACTGATCTATGTCCCGCTGTATTCTTTGATAGTGCTTTACACTGTCCACAACTCCTCCAGTCTTGGTGTCATCTGCAAACTTGCTAATCCACCCATCTACATTTCCGTCCAAATCATTGATACATAACACAAGCAACAGAGCTCCCAGCATCGGTCCTTGCCGAACACCACTGGTCACGGACCTCCAGCCAAAATAACAGCCTTCCACCCCTACTCTCTGTCTTCTATGGACAAGCCAGTTCTGAATCTAAACTTATAATTCACCCTGGATCCCATGCATCTTTATCTTCTGAATCAACCTACCATGAGGGACCTTATCAAATGCCTTACTGAAGTCCATGTGGATAACGTCCACTTACCCTCATTAAGCACCTTTGTGGCCTCCTCAAAAAACCTCAATCAATCAAGTTTGTAAGGCATGACCTGCCCTGCACAGAGCCATGCTGACTGTCCTTGAGCAGGCCATACCTTTCCAAATGCGCATAAATCCTATCCCTCAGTATCCTCTCCAATAGCTTCCCTACCACTGACGAGAGGCTCACTGGCCTATAATTACATGGATTATCCCTATTTACCTTCTTGAACAAAGGCACGACATTTGCTATTCTCCAGTCCTCCGGAACCTCGCCTGTTGCTAGTGAGGACACAAAGATCCTTCTCAAAGCCCCAGCAATCACCTCACTTGCTTCTTTCAATATTCTGAAATATATGCCATCAGGCTCTGAGGATTTATCCACCTTAATGCTTTTCAGAAAACCCAGCACTACTTCCTCCTTAATCTCAAAATGTCCCAGCACATTAGCATGCCCCACTCTGTTTTCACTATCCCCAATTCCTTCTCCTCAGTAAATTCTGACACAAGGTATTCATTTAGTACCTCAGCCACTTGCTCTGACTCCAAGGACAAGTACTCTCCTTTATCCTTGCGTAAAAAATGCCTTAGGATTATCCTTGACCCTGCTATCTTTATATTGTACAAGGGTCCAGTCTGATTTTAGCTTCCTAAACCTTACATATGCTTCCTTTTTTCTTCCTGACTAAATTTAGGACCTCTCAGGTCATCCAAGGTTCCCTAACCTTACCATCCTTGTTGTTACTCCTTATCGCAACATGCCGATCCTGAGCTCTGCTCATTTGGTCTTCAAACAACTCCCACATGTCATATGTGGACTTGTCCAACAACAGCTGGTCTCAATCAATGCCCCTTAGCTCCTGTCTTATCCTGTTGTAATTTGACCTCCCCCAATTCAGTACCTCTCCACAAGATCCAATTTTATCCTTACTACCTTAAAACATAATGAATTTTGGTCACTTTTCCCAAAATGTTCACTCACTATCAGATCTGTCAGCTGGCCTGACTCATTTCCCACAACTAGGTCCAGTATGTTTTCTCCTCTTGTTGGACTCTCCGCGTACTGTTTCAAGAACCCCTTTCAGATGCACTGAAGAAATCCTGCCCCATCTAAGATTCTTGTATTAAGCAAGTTTACTAACTCCACTCCCATACTTCGGTATCTCCTAAATGGGTACAGCAAGCCATTCAATTAACAGGGTACTTACAGATGGGCAATAACTGCAATCCCTACAGCCATTGAAAGAATAAAATAATAACAAAGCTTTGGTTTAATAGGCCAGTTCATTTAGTCATAGAGTCATACTGCACGGAAACAGGTCTTTTGGTCCACCAAGAACCCATTGATACTAATCTTATTTTATTCTCCCCACTTTTCTTTTGACTCCTCCCAGATTCTACCACTCATTTACATGCTGGGGGCAATTAACCTTACAACTCAGGCATCTTTGGGATGTGGGAGGAAACCAGAGCAGCCAGAGGAAACCCACATGGTCACAGGGGGAACCAGCACCAGAGGTCAGGATTGAACCCAAAGTACTGGAGTAATGCAACAGCAGCACCACCAGTTGCACCACCATGCAACCCTTGTGCAACTATTTCCCAGCACTTTGGTCACCGGTATAGGCAAGGACAATCCCAGAATAAACACAATGGATCACCGAGTCTGGCTCCAGTAAAGCAGGATTCTCCTCACATCAAAGCAACCTATCTAGAGCCTGAAGCAGATAAGGCCATTGACTATTGGTCCTTGGGGCTCCTGTTTAACTTGTCTACACAGTCACCTCTACTTTGACTTGGAAAATTTTTAAGACAAAGGAAAGAGTTGATGCTTATTTTTGCACAACTGCCCAAAGCAAGAACTTTTAAATAGCCTCCACTGAGCAGGTTCAACCACTTGTAGAAGCAGCCACAACCACCAGTGAAACGACAATGGCAGATAAAAATATAGAGGCATGTGGTTTAACCAGCTGCCTTTTGAGAAATGAGGACTGCAGTTACACTGGGCATTATAATTGGGTTTGTCAGTTCAACGATGTGCAGCAAGTAAATGTGTTTGGGACGGGGTATCTGTGAGTTTGAGCTTTCATTAAGGTGAGCTTTACATTTCAGTTATAGTGGCAGATATATATCAGAGTAGTCTACAGGGACAGTGAAACTTGGAACAGTTGTGAATTCCCGTGTGCAGCTCCTGCAAAAGGTTTATTCTCATTCCATTCTCCAGAAGTATGCCCAAAATTTGCAGCTATTGAATTTCCTGCAGCAAGGGCATTAACATAGCCCTCTATTGCAAGCCAACACAAGCAAAAGAAGAAGTAAACAGAGAACAGCTCCATGTCTGAATTGAGTTTATTTTGTCAGACTATTTATTGACAACACTGTGCTAGCCTATGAGGAGGAGGTGGGGCAGAGTGTATGACTCATTGCAAAGGCTCCACTGTACTGCAAATACAAACTCAATTTATTCAGGAGGCAAAGTTTTTAAAGAATGTAGGAAGTAGAAATTATAGCAACTTCTCCCAATAAAAGCAAGGTAACTTCTCCAGAAGAACCAGAGAGTGGAGGATAGTTACATATAAATTAAGTGTACAAAATAATTCTCAGTCACCTACAGCAGATTGGTCATCAAATCTGAATGACAGGGCGATGATGTATTAGTTCCATGCTGGTCAGCTCTACTTAGCTAAAGTAACACCACTTTATACTGTTTTATTCAATTATGTGATGTTAGCATCACTTGGTGATATTTTTGGGTTTGACCCTGGGTTCCATTTCAGTTCAGTGCCTGGTCTGGTAGATCGGACCTTCATGATCAGGCTTGGTCCCCCAGCCCATGAGTTAGCCCTGGTAATCACAGGCCCATGTTCAGCGAGCAAACAACACTGGAGCCTGCAATTTTTGAGCAGATTCGGTAGATTCCGTGTCCCAGGTCTCTGCTTCGTTCTGGCCTATGTTCTCTTCCTCTTCCTCTTCCCTCCATCATTGTCACAATTTACAGAGGTTTACCAACATTCTCCATTGATTAAGTTTTTGCTTCTTGTTATCCTTGCGGCTTCATCCCTAAACTTTAGAGAATTTGATTTTAACATGTTTATAAAGAATCTGTATCCTGTGTAATACAACCTTTGTAATATATTTACAAGTCTGGCCAGGATGAGACTTGAATGTCATGGTCAGATTACTAGACCAGCAAATTGGACTATTGATCAAAAGGTATGAGTTTGATTCTACCTACAACAGCTAGAGAATTTAATTACAAGTGATTAAACAAAGCTGGGATAAAAAGTAAGTAAGTCACAGTCATGGTAATCATGAAACTGGTGAATAGAGTCAGACAGCACTGGAACAGGCCCTTCGGCCCTCCAAGTCTATGCCAACTGTCAAACACCCATTTATACTAATCCTACACCAATCCAATTTTATTCTCCCCTCATTCTCATCAACTACCCCCAGATTCTGCCTTTCATCTACACAGTAGTGGCAATTTACAGTGGCCAATTAACCTCTCATCCCACCCGTTTTTAGGATGTGGGAGGAAATCCACAAAGTCACAGGGAGAATATGCCAACTCCACACAGAGAGCACCAGGAGTCAGGATTGAACCCAGGTCGCTGGATCTGTGAGGCAGAGGCTCAACCATTTACACCAGTGTGTCACCCGCTGTGTTGTTATAAAAGATAGATAGATATTTATTTATTAGTCACATGTACATCGAAACACACAGTGAAATACATCTTTTTGCATTACTGAGAATGTGCGGGGGGGCAGCCTGCAAGTGTCGCCACTCTTCCGGCGCCAACATTGACTTTTTAACAAACAGACCGCAATCAGTGAGGATAGGCAGCAATCCCTCTGGCACGATTATTCTCAACACTGGTGCACCTCAAGGCTGCATCCTCAGCCCTCTACTCTACTCCCTATACACTCATGACTGTGTGGCCAGATTCTGCTCTAACTCCATCTACAAGTCTGCAGATGATACGACCGTTATAGGCCGTATCTCAAACAGTGATGAATCGGAGTACAGGAAGGAGATAGAGAGCTTAGTGACATGGTGTCATGACAACAACCTTTCCCTCAATGTCAACAAAACTAAAGAGCTGGTCATTGACTTCAGGAAAGGGGGTGGTGTACATGCACCTGTCTACATCAATGGTGCTGAGGTCGAGAGGGTTGACAACTTCAAGTTCCTGGGAGTGAACATCACCAACAACCTGTCCTGGACAAACCATGTGGATGCCATGGCCAAGAAAGCTCACCAGCGCCTCTAATTCCTCAGGAGGCTAAAGAAATGTGGTTTGTCCCCTTTGACTCTCACCAACTTTTACCGATGCACCACAGAAAGCATCCTATCAGGATGTATCACGGCTTGGTATGGCAACTGCTCTGCCCAAGACCGCAAGGAGCTGCAGAGAGTTGTGGACACAGCCCAGCGCATCACGGACACCAGCCTCCCCTCCTTGGACTCTCTTTACCTCTCGTTGTCTTGGTGTAGCAGCCAGCATAATCAAAGACCCCACCCACCCAGGACATTCTCTCTTCTCTCTTCTTCCATCGGGTAGAAGATACAGGAGCCTGAGGGCACGTACCACCAGACTTAAGGACAGCTTCTACTCTACAGTGATAAGACTATCGAACAGTTCCCTTATACAATGAGATGGACTATGACCTATGACCTCATGACCTCACGATCTACCTTGTTGTGACCTTGCACCTTACTGCACTGCACTTTCTCTGTAGATGTGACACTTTACTCTGCACTGTTATTGTTTTTTTTTACCTGTACTACATCAATGCACTCTGTACTAACTTAATGTAACTGCACTGTGTAATGAATTGACCTGTAAGATCGGTTTGTAGGACAAGTTTTTCACTGTACCTCGGTACAAGTGACAAGAATAAACCAATACCAATAATAAACCAATACCAATACATAGCATGCCCACAACTTCCTAACCCATACATCTTTGGAATGTAGGAAGAAACCGGAGCACCTGGAGGAAACCCACACAGACACAGGGAGAACGTACAAACTCCTTACAGACAGTGGCCGGAATTGAACCCGGGTCGCTGGCTCTGTAATAGTGTTATGCTAACCGCTACACTACTGTGCCGTTCTGGTTCACTAATGTTCTTCAGGAAAGGAAACCCATCATCCTTACCCAGTCAGGCCCATACATGATTTTGAACTGTTTTGAACAGTTATGAACAGACTTGTAATATAACAGATCTATAATAGTAATCAGTAATATAACAGATCTGTTATGAACAGATTTTGAACAGTTGCTACTTAACTGTGTCTTCAGCTCAAGGACAATTAGAGATGGACAATAAATACTAACATTGCCACCAACAGCCACATCCTGTGAATGAATAAAGAAAAAGCTTGTGCATCGTGATAACCTTTTACATGTGACCTGTACTTAAAGCTAACCAAAGGAATGTTTCGTTTAATTCTAAACACAGTGTAGGAGGGACAATGGGTTTAAAGGGAGGAAGAGAAAGGAAAGCTCTCTACAAGCCTGTGATGAAGGTCACTTCTTGGCCTTAGGGGCTCTCAGTTCACATTAGCAAAACTGAAGTCTCCCAACATCTTGACTGCCTCCCACGAAACAAAGGCATGGCGCAAGGATACTTAAATGTTCAAAAACGATTCACAAGATTCTAACTACATGACTATTGCCACTGTGTGTTGCCTTAGACCGCCTCACATCTACTTCCACCTCCAAATGCAAGGAGTTCATGGACTGACTGGTCACTGAGATTAATAATCCTCAGTCTGTAGCACCGAAGTAATGACAATGTCTTCTTCTTGTCTTCCAAAATTCTCTTCTACTGAAGTCAATGCAGCTTCACTTATGCCCTCTCTTAGAAAAAATCTATGACAGAGGATGATGAGGGGAATGGTGTCTTCTCAAAAAGAACGTGTCTTTTGTCTTGGGTTGAGTGGCCTTCTTCTGTGCTCATGCACTGCTGTATTTATATGCAAGAAATCTGCATTTATAGAGAATGATTCTTCAAAGTCTCATCTTTCTGGTCCAGTTGAACTAATATCCTGGCAACACATTTTTTCATAAAATCATAGAATTGTACAGCACAGAAAAGGGTCCTTTCAGTCCACCGTATCCATGCTGCTAGAGATGCTTTTCCACACTAATCCCATGTGCCTGCATGAGGCCATGTCCCTCTACTCCTTTGCTATCCAAGAACCAGTCAAAATATTTTTTAAACATTGTAATTGTATCTGCCTCTATTACCTCCTCTGGTGGCTTGTTCCAGATATTCACAAACCTCTGTGTGAAAAACTTGTCCCTCCTTTAAATTTCTCCCCTCTCACTTTAAACTTTTGCCCTCTAGTTCTAGACTCCCCAGCCTTGGGAAGATTCTGACTATCCTCCACGATTTTTTTATGTTGTCTGCAAATGTATTAATTATACCACCTATGTTCTCATCCAAGTTATTTACATATTACAAACAAAAAAGGTCCCAGCACTGATTTGATAAGTATCTTTTGGACAGGTGACCTGATGATACACTGACAAGGTTATTACAGGAAGACAACAACTTCAACCCACAATCTATGCTGAGTAAGACCTCAGCCTGGGAACCTTGTGGGACGATGATTCGTCATATGAGAAGAGACTAAGCAGACGAAGCCAGTACTCTACTGAGCTTAGAAGAGTGAAAGGGGATTTCATTGAAGCATATCAAACTCTTATAGGGTTTCACAAGATTGATGCCGCATTAATGTTTCCTACAGCAGAGGTGTCTAGAAGCAGGGGCACAGCTTCAAAATAAGGTGTCAGCCACTCGGTTCAGAGAGGACAAGAAATTTCTTCACCCAGATGATGGTGAATCTTTGTAAATCACTGTTCAAGAGGGCTGTGGAGGCTCTGTTGCTGAGTGTATTCACAATTGAGAATGATAAGTTTTTCAGATATTAAATAAAGAAATCTAGGGTTAGTGCAGGAAAGTGATGCTGAGGTAAAATATCTGACCAAGCACAAAGGGTTGAATGGTCTATTCCATGATCTTATCACTGCATAACTGAAGAGAAAAATGGCTATTATTATTCATTCATAGGGTATGCATGACATTGCCAAGGCCAGCATGTATTTCTCATCCCTTGTTGTCCTTGAGAATGTAGTGAGGAGTTGCCTTCTTTAATTGCTGAAGTGCTTCAGTACTATTGAGTAGGGAGTTGCAAGATTTAGGCTCAACAACAATGAAGAAACAACGACATCTTTCCAGGACATTAAGATATGGAGGTGGTGGTGTTCCCTTACTGCCTGATGCCTTGTCCTTCTTGATGGTTGAGGTTGTGGGTTTGGGAGGTGTTGTTAAATTAGCCTGAGTGAGTAACTGCAGTGTATTTGAAGCTAAGATAAGATTTCTTTATTAGTCACATATACATCAAAACACACAATGAAATGCATCTTTTGCATGGAGTGCTCTGGGAGCAGCCCGCAAATGTCGCCACACTTCTGGCGCCAACATCGCATGCCCTCAACTTCCTAACTCGGATGTCTTTGGAATGTGGGAGGAAACCGGAGCACCCAGAGGAAACCCACTCAGACAGGTGGAGAACATACAAAATTCTTACAGACAGTGGCCGGAATTGAACCGGGTCGCTGGCGCTGTAACAGGGTTGTACTGTAATAGTGTTGCGCAAACCGCTACACTACCATGCGTGACCGTGCCAGCAATGTCAGTCACCATGTACAGTGATGGAAGGAGTCAATGTTTTGGATGTAGAGATGGGTGTCAATCAAGTAGGCTGCTTTATCCTTGACACTGTTGAGTTTGGAGATGCATCCTCTTAAACAATTCAGGACACTATGCTCCTGATGTCCCCAGTTTTGATTGGTATCCTTAACAAAACATGGGCAGCCATGAGGTGAGAATTGCGATCTAATGCCCTTCATTGCTTGATAATCCACTGGTGAGGGAGCAGACAGATAGACTGCTGCTTCAGGAAGCTGACCTCAGTGAAGATAAGGATAAGAATGTGGGGTGAGGCGAGCTGAATTAGTAAATTGGTAAATTTGTTTATTATTGTCACATGTACCGAGGTCCAGTGAAAAACTTTGTTTTGCATGCCATCCATACAGATCATTTCATCACATCAGTACGTTGAGATAGTACAAGGGAAAAGCAATAACAGAATGCAGAATAAAGTGTTACAGTTACAGAGAAAGTGCAGTGTTGGCAGACAATAAGATGCAAGGCCATGACAAGGTAGATTGTGAGGTCAAGAGTCTGGGATATGGTGGTGAAGTTATTATTTTACTGGATTATAATCCTGAGATCTGGACTAATGATCCAGAGCTACTGTACAAATACAAATTCTGCCACAGCAGCTGCTCTCTAGATACTCTCGCTGGCCATTCAGTTCAAGGGCACTAAGAGCGGCAATAAACACTGGACAAGGAAGTGATGGCAACATCCTACAAAAGAATTCATAAAATTGACAATTAAAGATTGCTTTGTTCCAGAGGAACAATAGCTGACAATTATGCAGTTGGCTGATTGCGGTAGCAGCTGGATTTAGAGAACTGATCCACCTCATCTACTACCTTAGATTAAACAGAAGGAGCATGTTAAGGCAATCGGATTTCATCTAACTGGTAAATGTAAGATTGATATGCTTTATGTACAGTGATCTGCACTGAGAATAAACTTTTAGGTAAAGGCCTAAAAAGTATAAAAGCTATGAAGAAACAATGAAGTAAATTTGGGATCTTTCTGTGCATTGCCTGCAGCGCTCAACTCTGAGTCAACAGGTCATGGTTCATCAGGCTAGTGCAGTGGGTTAAGCAGTAAAACATTTACGTTTCTGGCCAGTACTGAGGAATGCAGAGCTGTCTGAAGAGATGCCTTTAAGATAATGTGTTAAACCAAGGCTCCAACTACAGGTCCTCCCCTGGCTACCAATGCCTGACATAAAAACACAAGCATTTTAGAGACTGGCGGGATGGATGGGGATGGATTTGCCGGCTGCTACAGGGTTGCAGGCAGTTTCTGCCTCCCCTTTCTGCCCTGAGCCACAACAGTCAGGGGCTTGGTCAAGCCAAGCAAAGCAGACTCACGCACACGCTCAGTCACTGAGTCAGTGAGGTCAGCCGGCGGCTGCACTTTCCATGCCTGCTCGCTCCCCTGCCATTTGTACTACATTGAGGTAGTACAACAAGAAAGCAATAACAGAATGCAGAATAAAGTGTTACAGTTACGGAGAAAGTGCAGTTCAAGGCCATAATGAGGTAGATTATGAGGTCAAGAGTTCATCTTAACGTACCAGAAAACCATTCAATAGTCTTATAACAGCGGGATAGAAGCTGTCCTTGAGCCTGGTGGTACGTGCTTTCAGGCTTTTGTATCTTCTGCCCAACGGGAAAGGGGAGAAGAGAGAGTATCCGGGGTGGGTGGGGTGTTTAATTATGCTGGCTGCTTTTAGACAGAGTCCACGGAGGGGACAGTGGTTTCTGTGATGCGCTGAGCTATGTCCACAACTCCCTGCAGTTTCTTGCGGTCCCGGGTAGAGCAGTTGCCATAACAAGCCGTGATGTATCTGGATAAGATGCCTTCTATGGTGCATCGATAAAAATTGGTGAGGGTCAAAGGGGTTATGCCAAATTTCTTTAGCCTCCTGAGGAAGTAGAGGCGCTGGTGAGCTTTCTTGGCAATGCTTGGGAGGGAGTCGGAGATTGGGACTTGTTTGTGGGTCACTTCAAAGAAAAGCAGATCTGTCTCACGCTTCACAATCCAAAGTTTCTTCCAATCTGTGCATTAAAATTGGAACCTCTGGTAACTGGACCCTGCAGGAAGACATCTTGGGTGGGGAGTCTGGAGGTTTGTGATGGTTGAAAAAGTTAACATCACTAGGATCTGGGGAGGGTCAGGGTTACTTTAAGAAAAACAGAGCCAAGCCAAGTTAATCTTCTCTTGCCAGACAGGCCGTGTTTACAGCTTGTTAACACCTCTCTAAGATGGTAATTAGCTAATTTCACAGTTCAGACTACACTGTCTGACTGCATGGAGCTGAACATGGTTTAGTTTGTGTGTGTGTGTGTGTGTGTGGAGTGGGGAAGGAAGGGGGGGGGGTGAATTGCAGCAAGGTTGGAAGGGGACAAACACAAACTGATTTTAAGCTGCAAAGGTCCTGTCAAAAGCAAACATTTGTTCCTGAGTGTAAAGGAACAAGGAGAAGTTTCAACTTTAATTTCTTAAAAAGTTCCCTTGTGGCTGGCCAAGTTTATTCATTCAGCTGTGACAGACGGAACAGGAGGGACGAGCTTCCGTCCTCCAGTCTGCGTTGGGTTAGTTGACCACTGCAGGTGGGTTGTTAGCAGGGACAGTTACAAATGCCATTAGCATACAACTAGGGAGGGAGGGCGAACAATGAATTCCCTCTCCTGACCTCGGTCCACAGGGGACACATTTGAAGGGTGCTTAGGTTGTAATACCACACCATTTTGGTCAATTAATTCACTGTCACTTACGAACAAGAATAACACATGATACTGATGGAGACCAATACTTGGATGACCTTCTGGCACCCATTGACCTGAACCAAAAGATATAGGAGCAGAATTAGGCCATTCAGCCCATCGAGTCTGTTCTGCCATTCAATCATGGCTGATTTTTTCAACCCCATTCTCCTGCCTTCTCCCCGTAACCCTTAACCCCCTTACCAATCAAGAACCTATCAATCTCTGTCTTAAGTACACCCAATCACTTGGCCTCCACAGCCCTCTGTGGCATTGAATTCCACAGATTCACCACCCTCCTCATCTCAGTTTTAAAGGGACGTCCCTTTATTCTGAGGTTGTGCCCTAGGATCCTGGACTCTCCTGCTAATGGAAGCATCCTCTCCATGTCCAATCTATCCCAGGCCTCAGACGGGGAGGGAGTCAATACCTCTAGGGAAAGAAATCGAGGGGCAGGGTGTGTTGATAGGAAAAGCTCTTAAAATCAATGAGATTCAGTAACTGGCAGATGGATTTTCTTTTTGCCAATCTGTGAAGTGCCTTGGGAGATGTCTTGCATTGCAGATGCTATGTTAGAGCAATGTGCTGTTGGGCTTCACAAAGTAAAGGCTGGGGGAGAAACAGCTTTTAAACATAGACTGACGTTTAAAGACCCTGGGAAGTCTCTGACCTTTCCCAGGTCCCATAATCATTTCTGCACACCTAAGGTGGAAGCTGGTTAAATCCTGAATTTGCGATTCTTTTGTTTCAATAAAGGCACCCCTGTGGAATGCATCAAGTCTTTTAATAATGCAAACTCACTAACGTCCTACCAAGTTCCCACAGCCAGTTGATTGAGTGTTAATTGAGGACAGGATGAGACTGCTGTCACAGAGAATGGGCAATAGGCCTGTTGCAAACACAAATTAAAGCAAAACTTGTTTTATCTGTTTTTTCCAGACATTCTCCTGAAGGGAATGTTTCAAGAATCACCATTGAGTTTAAGAATGCTAACTGCACACAATTCATTTCTAAATGCACTAAATGCATTGCCCTTTCCAGGGACTCTGCAAGATAAGTATAATACCTGCTTCCCAGGCTCAAGTAGCTAAAGTCCTAGGGCTAAATTAATGAACAGACAGCAGCTATGTTCCCAGCTCCCCTTGAAGTCACATCTTATCTTTTGTCATCTTTGGCCAGTGTACTGGCTACCTCCCCTCTCCCACTCTCAGTCCTGATGCAGGGTTTCGACCCAAAATGTCGCTAATTCCTTTCCCCCCAACAGATGCTGCTCGACCCGCTGAGTTCCTCCAGCAGTTTGTTTCTTACCCAGATTCCAGCATCTGCAGTCTCTTGTGGCTCCTCTGTGGAAGAGACTTGGCTGCAAACATGGGGAAAGAGCCCTTTGATACCATCTGGACCCCCAATCCCACCAAGCGAGCAACTGACCTACCATAACCTGCCAATGCAGAATGTCCTAATATCCTGCAGTTGGAACCTGATCTGCACATGACAAGAGTCAGGAAACCTGGGAAATATAATCTGAATGTGACGTTCAAAACGCATTAATGATTTCAATAAACTTGAAAGTGAGCTCATGAGTGAGGAGGCTGGCAAAGGCCCATCCACTGCCTTTGCGTGTGAGCATGTGCATGTGTGCATCTGTGTGTGCGTCTGCACATGCCTGTGCACATGTGTGTGTGTGTGTGTGTGTGTGTGTGTGTGTGAGAGAGAGAGAGAGAGAGAGAGAGAAGCAGTCCTTGACTTAAGCGACCTTGGCTCCAGCCCACAGTAACCTACCGGCTTTGTTACCACTACCACTCCTGAATGACAAGAAGTCAAAGACACTATCCCAACTAAAATACAGAAGTGCCTCAGGAACAGGTGACATCCTCTCTGAAATCCTAAAGCTCAGGGACGAAGAGCTTCAACCACAAATTCACAGTTGTCCACGTGTGAGAAGAGGAGGATGTTCCAGAGGACCTCACATATAACACAATGGTGATCACCTTCAAAGAGAGAGGCAAATCCGACTGAGGGATCTCCCTGCTGTGCTTTGCTCAGCTAAGGATAAGGGTATTTGAAGATCAAGATATCACAACTGGAACAAAGCTCATGGTCTACCAGGCAGCAGTAATCTCCACCCATCTATATGCTTCCGAGATCTGGACAACCTACTACAGGTTCCTCAAGGCACTGGAAAGATAGCACCAATGCAGTCTCCACACGATCCTCCAAATTCACCAGGAAGACAAGGGAGCCACTATCAGTGTTCTATCCCAGGCCGCCATCCCCAACATTGAGGCCCTAGTTGCACCCTGTCAGCTTTCCTGAGCAGCCACATCATTCAGTGTCAGAAACACATGGCCTACTCCAAGCTCTGTGTCACAGAAAGCAGACAGAGAAAAAAGATTCAATGATGTGCTCAAAGCCACCTTGAAAATTTGCAGCATCCCTGCTGACTTGTAGGAGTCCCTGGCCCATAAGATCTCAAAGTGGAGAAGGAGCATTAGAGATGGTATTGAGAACCTTGAGCCCATGAATTGCACACTGAAGGCCTGCATCAATGACAAAAGGAGCACGTCACTTCACAAACTACCCCCTCCCCCCAGCTTCCCTATCAAGCACCCGCTGTCCCCATCTGTGGAAGAGCCTGCTGTTCCCACATTGGCCTCATTAGTCACCTCAAAACCCACAGAGCTGGAGTGGAAGTTAAGTCATCGTCAACCCTGAGGGACTGCTTAATGAGGCTGTGTGCATCACATGACTCTTGCGTCGGGACATATTTTCACTCTGCTCCCCAGGGCAGGTCACATGATTCAGTGTGAGAATACCACAAGTTATTAATTTTCAGTCCTACCCGGTGTTTGCGTGCCCGGAATACTATTTTCACTATTTTTAAATAAGAACAATGAAGAGAAGTGTGGATTTATACATGCATATACACACCCTCCCACACAAGTGTGACTCTGTGTGTTTGTGTGTGTGTGTGTGTGTGTGTGTGTGTGTGTGTGTGTGTTTGTTTGCTTGTTTGTGAGAATGTATGTTTCTGTGTGTGTGTGTGTGTGTGTGTGTGTGCGTACATGTTTGTGTGACTGTATGTTTCTGTGTGTTTGTTCTTGTTTGTGTGACTGTATGTTTCTGTGTGTGTATTTGTGTGTACATGTTTGTGTGACTGTGTCTGTTTGTTTCTTTGTGTACGTGCTTGTTTGTGTGACTGTGTATGTTTGTTTCTGTGTACATGTTTGTGATTGTGTGTGGGAGGGTGTGTATATGAATGTATAAATCTGCACTTTCTTTCATTGTTCAGTATTTAAAAATAGTATTCAGGGCACGCAGCCACCGGGTAAGACTGAAAATTAATAACTTGTGGTATTCTCACACTGAATCATATGAGCTGCCCTTGGGGACCAGAGTGAAAATATGTCCCAGCGCAAGAGTCAGGTGATCTGCGTCTTCCCGGTTTATATTTAGACGGTAATAAACTCCATTCTGTTCCTTGGCAGAGAGGCTGAGAGGAGCAGCTGCCGCGGATAGGGTTATCACGCCACATCTGAAATGCCTTGACAGTGCAGACTGTCGACTGCAGGGGGACGAGGCAGGATCGCACATTTAACACATGATAGGGGAGGCCAGATGGGATGGGAGGCAGATTCCTTTACACATCCTCTAGTGGCTTATTTTCAGAAGGAACAGCGAACCAGCCATAGAACACCTCACTCCCCTTCCCGCTACATTCCCCTCCTTCCCAGATAAGCTTCTCCAAAGTGAAAACCTATATCTCAATTACTTGTAAAAAGAAATATTAAAAAAATGCTGAGATTTTTATTTTATTTTGGGAGTTGATGGTGCAGTCTAAGGATGGTTTCCTTAAAGTGGTTTGCACTCATGGGCCAGGCATTGGATGTTCCTCAGCCCCGGTGAGTCTGTAGTGGCTACCAATGGGTTTGAGGTTCCTGTGTCCACTGATGTCTATTTTTCTGATAGTAATAGCATTGTGATTTCATTTTATATTATCCTTCTGAAATCTATTTGAAATCAGTTTTCTTTATTAGCTTTTTCTCCTTAAGACAAATGACCAAATGCAACTAGTGTCATGGAAAGTAATTGGAGCAAAGGGGCTACTTAAACCCTTGTTCCTGTGTTGGCTTTTTAAGAACTAGCTAAGCGCCCCTCCAGTTCTTCGGCACTGTCCTGCAAATTTATCCTTTCCAAGTATAAGTTCAATAAAGGTTTTCTTCTGCAGAGCTCTTACCATAGCAGCAGATTATTCCTTTAACACATAAACCCACATTTCCTTCAAGTTTCTCTCCTCTTGCGACTGAGTAAAACGGAGGTGGCAGTCCACAAATGCCAGCCGTTCTCTGGTGCCAACCTCAGTCTGTGAAATCCAAACCTGTCTCTTGGCAATGTGGTGTTGTAGACACAGACAATTGGACCCATACCGCCAACTCACTTGTCTGTCCTGTCCACATTTTGTGAGGATGGAGAGGACTGTTCCCATTTGTGGATACATCCTGCGTCAAAATGCCAGGGCACCGTGGGGTCATAACTTGGAGATGAAGGAACTGAATGGGAACGTGGATTTAAGCCTTAAACCTGCATTGCATTTAACCTCCGTGGTCAAATGAAATTTAAAAGGTACTCAGACGGGTACATGGACGGGAAAGGTTTAGAGGGATATGGGCCAAACGCGGGCAAATGGGACTAGCTTAGATGGGAATCTTGGTTTGCATGGACCAGTAGGGCCGAAGGGCCTGTTTCAATGCTGTATGACTATGATTCTATGAATAGACAATGACAGAACCACCTACTCATGCTTCAGAGAGGGGAGCAAGGCTCGAGTTGCTCAATAAAGAAAGATATACATTTATGCGGCGTCTTCCACTTCCCTTTCAGGACATCCCAGAATGCTTTACTACCAATGAAGTGCTTTCAAAGAATAATCACTGTTGTGATGCAGGAACTGCTGCACACAGCAAGATCCCAGAGACTCTTGCAAAGTAAGTTGAATCTCTGGAACTCTCTACTGAAGAGAGTTGTGGGGGCTGGATCAATGAAGGTATTTAAAGAGCAGGAACATAAAGCTTTTGAAAGACTGGGGGATTGGGAGCTATGATGAACTGGCATGGAAGAGGAGATGAAGCTGGGGAGAGATCTGGCTGAACAGTGGGGCAGACTAGAGGAGGCAAGTGGGCTGCCCCTGCTGCTATGTTCTTGTGTTCTGTCATGTGATAATGGCCAAACAAACCACTTGGTAGTGTTGACTGATGGATAGATAATGGCCTGTACCCCAGGGATAAATATTTTTTGGAATAATATTCATCATTCATATTTATTTATTTTTGTAATTTATAGATTTTTATGTCTTTACACTGTACTGCTGCCGCAAAACAACAAATTTCATGCCATATGTCAGTGATAATAAATCTGATTCTGATTCTGCTGTGGCATTTTTGCTCACACCCAATAGGACAAGTGAGACCTGCATTTAAACCTCCCAGTCAAACAGTGTAGCACTCCCTCAGTACTGCACTGGAGCATCAGCCTAGATTCTGCACTTCTCTCTAGAGAGCAACTTCCTGATATAGATGCAGGAGTGCCACCAACCTATTCATTAAAGTAAGTGCTCACTGATCAAGAAATGGCATTCATTTCGGAGAGGAACAAAGATCTGGGAACGTTATAGGACTGGAGGAGATTGCAGAGAATAGAGAGGCTACAGAGGAACTTGACCTAAATATGAACTAATTTGGGTGAACTTAACCACCAGCCTATATACTTCAGCTTTACAGTGGAGCAACCCACTGAAAGATCTGTAATTTTATTCCTCTTATTCATTTGTTTTTTTCAGGCCTCTCCTCTACTAATACTGGATAAAGAAATGGCAAACTATTCCATTGGATTGCCTATCTGGGACTATCCAAGCCAGGAGAACCACTCTGGTGGCAGAGTAAGGACAAGAAGCACGCCAATGGTCAGAGAGGTGGGAAAACATTACAGCAGTTACAAATATTGTAAAGGCGCAAATAGTATTTTCTAGGATAGTACCAATGGTGAGGGACAATTTACGTGGTGATGGTGGGAATTCTGGTGTTCATCTCATGTAATAGAATATTCAAAATCATGAAAACTTTTCTTAGAATTCCATATGGACCATTCAAGCCATCTGGCCTAATGTCCCATTGAATCACCCGCTAATTCTATCCCATTGTTATAAGGTTTTGAACGGACCTCTTGTATGATGAAGAACTTCTGATCTCTCAATCTACCTCCTTATGTAACTACCTACACTGCACTTTCTCTGAAACTGTTACACTAATTTCTGCATCCTGTTATTGTACGACCTCGATGTACTTATGTTTGGAATGATCTGTCTGGATATCACATAAACAAAGTTTTTCACTGTATCTCGGTATATATGACATTAATAAATTACCAATTACCAATTCTCTTCACTTAACTCCTTCACTTTAACTCTCTACTCCTTTCTCCTTCACATGCTTCTCAGTCGGGAGGAACTGTTACCCAAGCAAGAAAGGACGACACAAATTTATTAAGGGATCAGAGATACCATGAGCAAATATTATCATTGGTATCAATTATGTTTTCATTTGTTCAATCATTGGATCTGTCTCTCTGGAAAGGCCAGCATTTATTATTTTTGAGAAAATGCAGGCCTCTTGAACCGTTCCAGTTCTTTTGGTGAAACTGTTCCCACAAGCTGTTGGTTAGGGAGATCCAGGACGCTGACCCAATGACGATGAAGGAGGTAGTGTAGCGGTTAGTGTAACACTATTACAGCGCCAGCGACCCTGGTTCAATTCCTGCTGCTGTCTGTAAGGATTTTGTACGTTCTCCCCGTGTCTGCGTGGGTTTCCTCCAGGTGCTCCGGTTTCCTCCCATATTCCAAAGACGTACAGGTTAGGAGCTGTGGGCATTCTATGTCGGTGCTGGAAAAGTGGCGACACTTGCGGGCTGCCCCCAGCACATTCTCAGTAACGCAAAAAGGTGCATTTCACTGTGTATTCCGATGTACATGTGACTAATAAGTAAATATCTAATATCTAAATGTATACAGATTGGGCTGGTCTGATGCTTGTAAGGAAATTAGAGATGGTAATTTTCCAAGTACCTGATCTGTCTGCAGGTAAATTCACTAGAGATTATCAGAAGAGAATTGGATGAGTTACTAAAGGGAAATGATGTATTGAGGAGTGGGGAAAGCATAAGGGAATTGGTCTAAATGGCTAGATCTACCAAAGAGCTAGAACATGCATGATAGGAATAATGGATTCAGTTTGTGTGCTTGTAAAAATGAAAACAAAAGCCATGCTCAATAAAATTAGTTTTCTTACCATGGAAGAACTTCTTAAGGAGCATCACAGTGAAATTTGGCACTAAGCCACGTACTTGGGCAAATGATAAAAAGTTTGTTCAAAAACTTAAGGAAGTGAGGAAATGGGGCGAGATAATTTTGGGAAGAGAATGACAGACCTATATTGTACAGCTTCTAAAGATGGAGCAATTAAATTCAGGATGATCAGAGCTCCAGAAATTGAGAAGAACAAGGATCTCATAGGGCTGGAGGCGATTACATAAGAAAGAAGAGGCAAGGTCAAGGAATTTGGAAACAAGGGTAATATTTTTAAAGGATTGCTTGGCCAGATGTTGTTGTTAGTCAGCTGGGTCAGAGGCAATAGATGAATGGGACTCAGCTGTAGTTAGGATAAGACAGAGCTGTTTTGGATGGCCTCAGATTTACAGTGGTTAGAAGAAGGGAGGGCTCTTTCAAGAGTAGAATAGGGTTGTTCTGACCCTATCACATAATGTTTTATTCCTATCTGTTTAGATGTCTACATCGATTCCCCTCAAATGCATCAAAGCTTTTCACCTCAACCACTCCTCGTCACAGTGGGTTGCTCATTCTAACCACTCTTTGGTTTAATTGGAGATTCTCAGAATCAAAATCAGAATCAGAATCACTGACATACAGTGCGTCGTGAAATTTGTTGTTGTGTGGCAACAGTACAGTGCAAGACATAAAAATTACTATTGTTAAAAAATTAAATAAATAGTGCAAAAAGAGGAATAACGAGGTGGTGTTCATGGGTTCATGGACCATTCAGAAACCTGACGGCGGAGGGGAAGAAGCTGTTCCTAAAACATTGACTGTGGGTCTTCAGGCTCCTGTACCACCTCCCAGATGGTAGTAACACGAAGAGGGCATGTCCCAGATGGTGAGGGTCCTTAATGATGGATGCCTCTTGAAGATGTCCTTAATGGCAGGGAGGGTTGTGACCATGATGGAGCTGGCTGAGTCTACAACCCTCTGCAGCCTCTTTCAATCCTGCGCACCGGAGCCTCCATGCCAGGCAGTGATGCAACCAGTCAGAATGTTCTCCACCGTACATATGTAGAAATTTGCAAAAGTCTTTGGTGACATACCAAATCTCCTCAAACTCCTAATGAAGTAAAGCCACTGGCATGCCTTCCTCGTGATTGCAGTTTGATGTGAGTGTAAATGTACGTTAGAAATACAGTGACTGGGAGGGTCCCAGGTTTAATCCTTGCTCTGCCCAGGAATTGCTAATCTCAGCACATCAGCTATGCAGAAACCACAATAGTCCTCAATCCTCTCTGGGTAAACACTACAATGTAAAATTGCCTGTTTACCGGGTGCACTCCATTTCACCAAGGTATTGAGGTGCAGCTGCTAGAGCCACTGCCTCACAGTTTCAGTAACATGGGTTCGATCCTGACCTCTGATGCTGTCTGCGTGGAGTTTGCACATTCTTCCTGTGGGTTTCCTCTGGGTGGTCCAGTTTCTTCCCACATCCCAAAAATGTGTGGGCAGTAGGCTAATTGGCCACTATAAGTTCTCTCGTGTAGAAGGATAGTCAGTAGTTAATAGTCAACAGTCGAGTTTATTGTCATCTGCACAGATACATGTCTGCACAGGTGAAGTGAAAAACTTACTTGCAGCAACATCACAGGCGCATAGCATCATATGGTTGAATTGATGGGAATGTGGAGAGAATAGGTTACAGGAAATATTAATGGGGGAATTTGATTGCTTTCGAACTGGCATAGATTTGATGGGCAGAATGGCCTTCCATGTCATAAGGAAATATGGTATAATACGGTCAAATACGGTCAACCTCGTTGATCAAGTATGAGATAACCTGCACTAGACTCTCCTTGATGTTCATTCCAATTTCGTTTTTATGAAGCCCCAGTAATGATTCATCACACCTTTTCAGCACTTCAGTGTCAAGAATGTCTTACTTCCATTACTGATCTTAATTACCTACTTTCTATGACATAGAAGGAAGCCATTTGTCCCTCTGGTCCATGCCAGCTCCCAACAAGGCAATCCCATCAGTCTTGTTCCCCTCTTTCCTTCTTTCTCTCTCACCCTGCGCCTTATTCCCTCTCACGTGCCCATCAACACCCCTTTTGATTCTTTTGCCACCTACCTACACAAGAGGTAGTTTGCAGTAGTCAATCTATCAGCTGGTCCAAGTTCCAACCTGGTCCAACCAAGTTCCAAGTCTCCAACCTGATGGCATCAACATCAATTTCTCTAACTTCCAGTAACCACTCCCCCTATTTCCCCTCCCCCCCCTTTGGTTTTCCCTTATCCCTCTGACCCCTTTACCCCTTCTCTTTCCCTCCCCCACCCTCGCAACCTCACCCACACCTTCCTTCCTCTGGTTCCCCACCTCCTTCCCTTTATTCCGTGGTCCATTGTCCTCTCCTATCAGATTCCATTTTCCCTTTGCCTCTTCCACCTATCACCTGCCAGCTTCTCGCATCATTCCCGCTCCCCCCCTCACCTGGACTCACCTGTCACCTGCCAGCTCGTGCTCCTCCCCCTCACCCCACCCTTTTGTTCTAGCTTCTGCCCTCTTTCTTTCCAGTCCTGATGAAGGGTCTCAGCCCGAAACGTCGACTGTTCATTTCCCTCCATAGATGCTGCCTGACCTGCTGAGTTCCCCCAGCACTTTGTGTGTGTTGCTCCAGATTTCCAGCATCTGCAGTCTCTCTTGTGTTTCCATAACGACATTAGTGCAATGTTTGGGATGTGGGAAGAAACCAAAGCACCCAGCAGAAATCCGCACCGTCACAGGGAGAAAATGCAAACTCCACACAAGCAGCGCCCAAAGTCGGGATAAGGCAGCAGCACTAACTGTTCCACCACTGTGTCATCATCCCGTGTGGGTCCTAAGGTGGCTGAAGAGTCCAGTGACGGACCCTGCCATGGGTGGGGCCAGCAGTCCTTGACTGGGCAGGGCAGTGGGTTGTTTGGGATGCCATGTGCTCTTTCAGCTGATTGCAAATGGTCTTCACATGCTCTTGTCGTAGACAGTTGAGTATCTTCAGAGATTCCTCGTCTCTGTTTGACTGCTCACATCCCAGAGTTTGCCAAGAGTAGGGAGGATGTTACAATCTTTAAGGGAGACGTTGAGAATATTTTCAAAGCACTTTCTCTGCAACCTCCCAGAGATCCCTCTCCATGATGAAGCACAGAGTGCTATGTCTTATCTTATACCTATGATGACATAGTAGGACACAAAAGAGACTGCAGATGCTGAAATCTGGAGAAAAATACAAAGTGCTGGAGAACCTCAGCAGGTTAGGCAACATCCATGGAGGGAAATGAACAGTCGACATTTCAGGTTTAGACTCTTCATCTGGGCTGACACAGCAGGAGGCCATTCAGCCTACTCACTCCCAACGGAGCAGTCTCATCAGTCCCATTCCCCCGCTCCTTATTTCCCTCTGCCTCTGCAACTTATTGTCTCTCACACATGCCCACGGAATTCCCCTTGATGGAGGCAGATTCTGCAGATGCTGGAAATCTGGAGCAACACACATGATGCTGGAGGAATTCAGCAGGTCAGGCAGCATCTGTGGAGGGAAATGGATAGTCGATGTTTCAGGTCAAGCGAAATGGCCTCCTACTATGCTGGTCCAGAGAAAGGGTCTCAACCTGAAATGTTGACTGTCCAATTCCCTCCACACATGCTGCCTGACCCACTGGGTTCCTCCAGCATCTTGTTTGTAAATCTCCTTTTGTAACTAACCACCCTAAGAAGTAATTTACAGTGGCCAGTTAACCTATGACCAAAAATTTGGGACATGAGGGGAAACCAGGATACCTGGGGGAAATCCAGGGGTTCACAGTTCTGCAGATGCTGAGATCAGGACTGAACCCAGGCCTCCAAAGCTGAGGCAGCAGCATTAACTGCTGCACCACTGCACCAGCCTAAAAGCAGGTTATTATTGTTGACCCGGGTAAACTGGGTGCATCATCCCACCATCGGTAAAGCCTCTTAATTTGCCCAGATTTTTTTTATATTTCAAAAATAAACTTTATTCATAATTTTAAAAATATACAAAAGAATAAACAGTGTGAAACTGGTCAATACATTCAGTGGTGTTAACTTATTTTTTAAACTATAGCACCATTGCCACTCATGTGGCCCCTGGGGTGATACACCCCTTCACTGTTCCCCACCCAACTCAGCCCCTCCATGTGTGTTAGTGGAAGGTGCCCAGACTGACATCCTTCCCCACAGAACCTTTGCATTGGCTGCACCAAGCTTCAGTGCATCACTCAGCACGTACTCCTGCAGCCTGGACTGTGCCAGTCTGCAGCATTCCCTCATGGACATTTCACTGTGCTAGAAAACCAACAAGGTTCAGGCAGACCGAAGGGTGTCTTTCAGCGAGCTGTTGATCTTCCAGCAGCACTTGATGTGTCTCGGTGTGTGTCCCCGGGAACAGCCTATAGATCAGAGAGACCTCTGTCACGCAACTGCTTGGGATGAACCAAGACATGGACCCTTGCATCCTTCTCCACGCCCTCTTAGCAAATACACAGTCTGTAAAGAGGTGGGTAATTGTCTCTTCCCCCACTGCAGCCATCCTGAGAGCAGCATGCATCTGTACAGGAAGGATATGACTGTGAAGGCCCCTCTCACCGCCATCCAAGTGAGATCTTAGTGTTTGTTGGTGAGTTCTGACGATGAGGCATTCTGCCAGATGACTTGGACAGTTTTCTCAGGGAACAACCCCACTGTATCCATAGAGTCCCTATCCTGCAGGACGTTCCATGCTGATCAATGCCTGGTGGACATGCGGTCAAAGCTGTTTGCTTAGAAGAACTCTTCCACAAAGGACAGGTAGTGCGATAAAGTCCAGCTGACTGGGACATTGTGCAGGGTTCATATGGTGATGGTCTGGTTGTACGAGTACTGCTTGTTAAGACCTGGTCTCACAGACACCCAACTAAACTCAATACACAAACAGCATTAAGGTAGCAGCTTCACAAAATGAGGGACCACTGGCAAATCAAGTCAATGTGAATTTGAGATAAAGTGACAAACTCTGAGAAGCTCCCCTTATTGAGTATATTTGTATATTTGATTTACTGTGGCTAGACACTGCATTCAAATGTAAGTGAGTTTCCTGGCTGGTTGAGAAGGGAATATAAAAGGCACTTCCCCATTCTAACAGTCTAGATGTTTAATTCAAGTCTTTTGAAATGTTAAAGATTTAGATTAGACATTTACATTTGCAGCCCTCTTCCCATTTACTCCCCTCCTGAGGATACTTTTGGAAAAACTTTGTTGAATAGTTTCCTCAAATTTACACTGGAGTGAAAGAAGGGAGAAGAAAACAGAATCTCTTTTGACCAACATTTGATATTTTTCACTCAAAGCTTCACGTACCTCATTCCCAGGATCTTATGAGAATCCACTTATCCATGGACCAGTCTCGGCTCAATGAATGCCACCTGACTCAAAAGGTTATGGGAATAAGCCACACTCAAGGAACTTGTGTAGGAGTTTCTTCTTGTGGAGAGTGGTGAACCTCTGGAATTCTGTGGAGGGTTATGGAGTTCACTGGAGGTATTTAAAGATGATATAGATACATTTTTGAAAGATCAGGTAATTGATGGCTCTGTGGAGCTGGTACAGAAGAGGAGTTGAGGCCTGGGGACAGATTAGCCATGATCATATTGAACAACAGGGCAGATTTAAGAGGCCGGATACCAAAAACCCATCCTTGGTCAGTGGCACTAAATGGGCTGTATTGTTGTGACTGTATGTTCTATTCCATTTCTGAAATCTGCTTCACACCAGAGATGAATTTCACCATTTGTTTTGACACTGCGCTCGCAATTCACCATGAGCAGTTTTGGCTGCTAAATGTGCTACATTACTTTAGTGCACTGGTTACAACAGGGAGCACACTTTAAAATGCCTGGAACATCCCAAAATGGACATGAAAGGTACCATCTAAATGCAAAAATGAAAGAGAAGCAAAAAGTTATAGATGCTGGAAAACTGAAACCAAAACAAAAAATGCTGGAAACACTCAACAGGTCAGGCAGCTCTGCTCTGAAGGGTCCCAGACCTGAAATATTAACAGGTTCTCCTTCCACAGATGCTGCCTGACCTGACGATCAAAATCGAAGTATTTTCTTTTATGAAATCAATTTAAACAAAGCCAGCGTGTCAGCATGTGATGTTAGGATGGACCAAAATCAAATTCTGGAACTGCATTGTTGGTAATCAAACTAATTCTCTATGAAAATATGTAAATAACCTCTATCCACCTGTGTTTCTTTCCCCCTCCCCCTTGAACTTTCACCTTCTTTACATGTCTCTCACTCTTTAATCTCCTGCAGCCCTAAACCCGTTGAGATCTCTGCTCTCTTCCAATCCCGACACTTTCGATTTTAATTGCTCTACTGTTTACAGCTGGTCCACTCCATAAAACTCTGGAATTTACCCCCTAAGACTCTCTGCCTTTCTTTCTTTTTTTAACATGTTCCATAAAACCCAACCCTTTGATCAACCTTTCAGTTGCTCACCTTGATATCATGAGGCTTGATATCAACATTTGTGTGATAATTCTGCTAGAATGCTTAAAATATGTCAAAGGCAATGTACAATTGTGAGTTTTTGTTGCATAATTGAAGAATAAAAATAGACCAAGGGAGATCATATTACTTTATGATATTGAAGGATGGCATGCAGCCCATTGTCTATGCTGCCTCTCAGAGTACACCTATGAATCCCTTCTCCTACTTACCTCTCTACAACCCATTCTCTCACACATTGAAATCAACTCCCCCATGGTTCTCCTGCCTCCTAGCTACACCAAGAGACAATTTAACCACTGGCACGTCTTTGGGTCGTGGGAGGAAACCAGAGCACACGGGGAAAGCCCACACAGTCACAGGGAGAAAAGGCAAACTACCCAATCAGCAGCAGAAGTCAGGATCGAAGGAGCTGTGAGGCAGCACCTCTCCTAACTGCACCACGGTGTTACTCACTTTTGGTGAAAGCTGAGCTCTCTCCACTTTGGTCTTTTCAGAAACACAGAATGTTATCTTGTGAAACCTACACACTATCGCGTACATTTTTGGAAAGAAATAAACAAGGCACAATTGGAACCGCTTGAAATTGGTTTCTTTCTAAGTCCCAGTTTGCAGTACAAGTCAGGAGCTGTTAGGCACAACTTCAACACCTCTGATGTGAAGAAGCGAGCCCCATCTCTCTGCATTTGCAGTGTTAACGAGGCTGCTTCTGACTGGGTGGCTATCGACGTGTTTACAGCTAGCATTAAAACATAATGCTCATCATTTGCATCAATGCATTAGTGAGTTGTGATGATTCATGGAGTCTGCAGATTGACTCAGCTCGTACCGTGCACCATCACACCATGGCAGCCAAGGCCAGAACAGGAAATCAGGCAGCCTGTTAGTCCTCGCTGTGAAACCCAGTGTTGCTAAAACGTGAGATTCCGCTACAAAGCTTTCTAGCAAAACAGATCTGCAAAACGTTAGTGAGGCGTGCAACCTCCAACACTGTTACGTAGAAAGACAACGAGAAAGGTTTCACTTTGGTGCATCAACATAGCCAGTGTGAGCATCAATACATGCTACTAACACCCAGGTTCAAAGGTTACTTCCTGTTGCATCATTTCTCAACCTGATGCAAGTTAAAATGGAGGACATGAAAACTATGTAGATGGCTCAAGTAATGTAACTGCTGTAATCTAGGTAATCCCAAGCATGTTGTTCTCCCATTCTGTGCTCTCAACTGCAGTTCACACAGGGGCCCCCAACTTGAGATTCCAAAGGATCCTAATCCAGCATTGTATTTTCTGTCACAGCAAAAGTTCATCCTATTTATTTGTGGGTCACCATTCTGTCTTTATGTTATAAACAGTATTGATACCTGCCCCATCCTCACAAGTTCAGGATGTCTCAAAATACTTTATATCCAATGGATTGCTGTTGAAGCATTGTCACTGTGGTAAGCACATGTTTCTTTAAGATTTTTCGGCCCATTAATCCTGTGCCAGCTCACAATTGCTTTATGGGTTCAATAGATTGGAAAAGTACGGATAAGGTAAAAGGGAAGGAGAGTGCAGCAGAGGTTACTGAAATCTCCAGAATAAAGAATAAGACAGAAAGGTTAAAAAGGGGTTAGAATTTAACTTCCGGCAACATGGAGACAAATTTGAGAAGAAGGGTGGTAAATACAGGACTGAGAGAGTTATATTTGAATGCACACAGTATACGAAATAAGGTAGCTGAGCTTATAACACAGTTAGAAATTGACAGGTATGACATTGTGGGCATCGATCACAGCTGAGAGCTGAACATCCAAGCATACACATCTTATCGAAAAGACAGGCAGGTGGGCAGAGGGGGTGGGGTGGCTCTATGGTAAAAACTGTAATCAAATCCTTAGCAAGAAGTGACATAGGTCAGAAGATGTAGAATCCTTGTGGGTAGAGTTAAGAAACTGCAAGGGTAAAAAGACCCTGATGGGAGTTATATACAGGCCTCCAAATAGTAGCCAGGATGCGGAGTACAAATTACAACAGGAGGTAGAAGAAGCATGTAAAAAGGACAATGTTACAGTGGTCCAATAAGCAGGTAGATTGGGAAAATCAGGTTGGTACTGTATCCCAAGAGAAGGAATTTGTAGAATGCCTACGAGATGGCTTTTTAGAGCAGCTTGTGGTTGAGCCCACTGGTGAAAAGGCAATTCTGGATTCAGTGTTGTGCAATGAACCAGATTTGATTAGAGAGCTTAAGGTAAAGGAACCCTTAGGAGACAGTGATTATAATATAACAGAATTCACCCTGCAGTCTGAGGGGAAGAAGCTAAAATCAGATGTGTCAGTATTACAGTTGAGTAAAGGTAACTACTGAGGCATGAGAGAGGAGCTGGCCAAAGTTGATGGGAAGGGGACCCCAGCAGGGATGACGGTAGAGCAGCAATGGCAGGAGTTTCTGGGAGTAATTCAGAAGATGCAGGATCAGTTCATCCCAAAGAAGAAGAAGCATTGGAAAATCACAAATGTCATTCCACTCTTTGAGAAGGGAAAAAGATAATAAATTATAGGCCAGTTAACCTGACGTCAGTGGTTGGTAAGATGTTAGAGTCCATTATTAAGGATGAGATTTCAGGGTACTTGGAAGCATATAATAAAATAGGCTGAAGTCAGCATGGTTTTCTGAAGGGGAGATCTTGCCTGACAAATTTCTTGGAATTCTTTGAGGAAGTAACAGGCAGGATAGACAAAGGAGAGTCAGTGGATGTTGTTTACTTGGATTTTCAGAAGACCTTTGACAAGATGCTACACCTGAGGCTGCTGAACAAGATAGGAGCCCATGGTATTATAGGAAAGGTACCAGCATGGATAGAAGATTGGCTGACTGGCAGAAGACAAAGAGTGGGAATAAAGGGGGCCTCTTCTGGTTGGCTGCCGGTGACTAGTTGTGTTCCACAGTGGTCAGTGCTGGGTTCACTACTTTTCACGTTACATGTTAATAATCTGGATTTGTGGCCAAGTTTGCGGATGATACAAAGATAGGTGGAGGGGCAGGTAGTGTTGAGGAAACAGAGAGTCTGCAGAAAGACTTGGAAGATTGGGAGAATGGGCAAGAAGTGGCAGATGGAATACAGCGTAGGGAAGTGTACGGTCATGCACTTAGGTAGAAGGAATAAAGGTGCAGAATATTTTCTAAATGGGGAGCGAATTCAGAAATCAGAGGTGCAAAGGGACTTGGGAGTCTGAGTGCAGGATTCCCAGAAGATTAACTTGCAGGTTGAGTTTGTGGTAAGGAAGGCAAATGCAATGCTGGCATTCATTTCGAGAGGACCAGAGTATAAAAGCAAGAATGTAATGCTAAGGCTTTATAAGGCGTTAGTCAGACACATTTGAGTATTGTGAGCAGTTTTGGGCCCTAGATCAAAAGAAGGATGTGCTGGGGTTGGAGAGCGTCCAGAGGAGGTTTACAAGAAGGATCCCAGGAATGAAAGGGTTAACATGTGAGGATCATTTGATGGCTCTGGGCCTGTACTCACTGGAGTTTAGAAGGATGAGGGGGGATCTCATTGAAACCTACCGAATATTGAAAGGCCTGGACAGAGTGACTGTGGAGAGGATGCTTCCAGTAGTGGGAGAGTCTAGGACCAGAGGGCACAGCCTCAGGATAGAAGGATGTCCCTTTAGAACAGAGATGAGGAAGAGTTTCTTTAGCCAGGGGGTGGTGAATCTGTGGAATTCATTGCCACAGACAGCTGTGGAGGCCAAGTCATTGGGTATATTTAAACGGAGGTTCTTGATTAGTAAGGACATCAAAGGTTATGGAGAGAAAGCAGGAGAATGGGGTTGAGAGTAAAAAATAAATCAGCCATGATCGAATGGCAGAGCAGACTCGATGGGCTGAATGGACTAATTCTGCTCCCATGTCTTATAGTCTTATGGTATTTCCCCATTAACTTTTCCTGTCCCCTATTTTCCCCTCATTCCCATCAACTTTCCCCAGATTCTACCACCCACCTACACACGAGGTGCAATTTACAGCAGCCAATTAACCTACTGGCACGCATGTCTTTGAGATGTGGGAGGAAACCGGAGCACCGAGGGGAAGCACAAGTGGTCACAGTGAGAACGTGCAAACTCCACCCAGGCAGCACTTGAGGACAGGACTGAACCCAATTCACTGGAGCTGGAGGACAATGTCTCTACTAGCTATATCACAGTGCCTTCTTCAATGCAACAAGACGCCATGGGTAGCATTGTGATAATGACCAGGTTTTTTGCTTACTGGAAGTTCACTGAGGGATAAAGTTTGTGCAGGACATTGGAGAGAACTCCCCTGCTTTTTTTTCAAATGAATCACTTGTCATCTCTTATTTCTATGTGAATGGGTGATAGTGACTCTGCTCAACTCATTCAGAAATGAATGACCTGAAACATTAACTCTGTTTCTCTTTTCACACTTGCCACTTGACCTACAGAGTATTCCCAGCATTTTCTGTCTTCATTTTATATTGGTCGAGTCAAAAGTTATGTCTCACACTTCAGAACTGGGCATGAATTTGACCGAGGTTGAAAAACCTGGATTTACCAGAACGTCTTCATTTCTGAGGCAACCATTTCAATGGGGCATTGGAAAGAAGCAGCTACAAGTGAACACAAATCATCTCGCACAACTCCCCAGACGGCTGAACTTAAAAAAAAATGATTAATTACTTCCTTTCATGATCACAGTATGTCCATAAACTGCTTACAGCAGATAAAATATTTTTACATGTAGCCACATGTTACGTGTGAAACCTGTCGGCCAGTATGTACATATCAGGCTCCCAGTGAATGTGGTGACACAATGGCCTAGAAATTCTTCAACTATTACATGGTGTGTTAAAGAGCCACTGACTGTTTGAGGATGGCCCCACCATGGCTCCTGAGGCCCAAGGTTTTGGGTGATACTGTACACAGATCACACACTTTCCTCCACAGTGTGGAGTGTAGCAACGAAATTACAAGTCTAGTTGGGGATTGAGAGGGAGACAAGGCTGGGAGCTTGCTCAGGGTCTGAGGATTGTGGCTACCCAGATATCAGGACCAGAGGATGGAGACAACAGGGTTTGTTCGGAGATTGTGAGGAGAATGGGATCAGCACAGTGGGGGCTTGAACAGAACAGTTAAGCTAACTAATCAATGGGCTGGGCTTTCTAACAGTAGGTGCTGACTTGCTCAGGGATCTCCCCATAGAACCCAGTGCTCTGTGGGAGTGTCTTAGATTGGAGGCCAATGTAGGTCAGCATGCACTGGAGGCCATGCACTGGAGCACTGCATAAGTGATGGAGCGCACCACCTCACAAACTACCCTCCTTGCCTGCCCTGTCAGGCACCTCCTGTCCCATCTGTGGAAAAGTCTGCAGTTCTCATTGCTTCGTTAGACATCCCAGAACCCATAGAACCGGAGTGGCAGCAGGTCATCCTCAACCTCGGAGGTCAGAAGGAGAGAAGCTGACCTGGAGAGCATTGGAGTTGTGTGCAGTGGTAACAAGACCAGGATCAAGGGTGTAAGCAGCAGATGAGCTGAAGTGGGGGGGTGGAGTCAGACAGCGTCACAGGAATATGAGGTGATATTTAGTGGCCAAAATGTACCTGTTGCTAATCCAGGGTTCAAATACATTAACAATCCTAACCATCCCATTCTTCAGACAGAGGCTGCAGAGAGGTATACAGGAAAATAAAATCTAAAATCTGGGATCCCCTGCACTGTGTGACTCAGCTGCACAATGGATACCATGAAAGAAACAAAACATTAAACAAATTCAAATTTTATTAAATGAGATTCATAAGTTTTGATTGAAAGAATCAGAATGCCAGTAAAGTACTTACACCTGAAGATTATCCATGAGCTCAAGTGTTTGTGCATCTTTCACCTAATAGACAACTAGGATGTGAGGTGATTCCTCCTCGCCAGTATCTAGGTTTGCACAGAGAAAACACAGACCCGTTGAGGTAGTGGAAGTGTGCCAGTAGGAATGACTTCCCAGTAAATGTCGGATCCTTGGGAGGAAATAAAATGTAAGATTGTGAAAAATAAATCCCATGCCAGTGTGAGGTGACAGAAAGATACCACATCATGAGTGGCATGAGGAAGCTTGGAGCTTGTGGTTAATCACCAACTGTATTAAACCAGTGTATCAGATGGGAGTGCTTGTGTGTGAATTAAAAAAAGATGAGAGAGCACGTGTGAGGGGGAATGTGTGTGAGCAAGTGGCAGTTTATCTCAAATATCACATTTCAATTCTGTAATTAAAGCTAGCTGTTAGAATCAAATTTACACAGATATATCTTGCTTTTATATCAAAGTGCAGTTGATGGGACACATGCAGAATATATTCCAGTGCTATCCTGCCTCACCTATAACCTACTGTAAACATGAGCTTATCTAAATTGTACTGCCCCCATTCCAATTCACACCAAGCATTCCTCACCCATCAACTGTATTGGTTAACATACCTTGGCTCCCTGAGCAGCCACACCTTATTCTGTGGTTAAGGTTCATCATGGCCTCACCTTACTCTTTCTTGGTGATGTCTTCCAGCCCTGCATTCCCCTGCAAGGTGCCAGTGGCTCCAATTCTGGCCTCTTGAGCGACGGCAGCTTTCTTGGTCCCACCTCTGTTGGATGTCATGGTCCCCTAGATCTGTGCATTTCTCCACACTCCTTTGATGCCTCTTCAGACAACGCACCTTGATCAAATAGAGGCACAATAGACTGCAGATGCTAGAATCTGGAGCAACGTCTACAATTCCTTGTGCCCCCACAGGTGCTGCTCGGCCCACTGAGTTCCTCCAGCAGACTGTGGCACCTTGATCGAATGTCTGGTCACCTGACCAAGTCTGTCCTTTAGTAAAATGGAGATACAAGACACTGCAAACGTTGGCATCTAAAGCACCAAACAATCTGCTGGAGGAACTCAGCAGGTCCAAGCAGCATCTGTTGGGGAAGAGGAATTGTCGACATTTTGAGTTGAAACCCTACATCAGTGCTGAAACATCAATGATTCCTTTCCCACACAGTTGCTGTTCAACCCACTGAGTTCCTCCAGCAGATTGTTTGTTGCTCTCTCCTTTAGTGCATTGGTATTAAGTTTTAAGTGCATTTGGCCTCATGAGGCACCATGGAAAGTTTTATAAGCTAAATTCACAACTAAAGTGCTTAGTTTTGATGTTCTTGTCACCACTCCATAGAATTGGAAAAAAGGCCCAAGAGATGCACCTTGGTGAAGCTGCTATTGGTTCAAGAAGACCAGTTGCAGGAGTCCAGTGCCCTCCAGATTACATG
Organism: Pristis pectinata; assembly: GCF_009764475.1. NCBI lineage: Eukaryota > Metazoa > Chordata > Chondrichthyes > Rhinopristiformes > Pristidae > Pristis > Pristis pectinata. The sequence continues at coordinate 8,486,641 of NC_067429.1, forward strand.
ATGAAATCTGCTCTGCAGCCACTCACAGCTCAGCTAGCAGTCATCGTGAAAGGGAGGGAAAGTGAGGCACAGATACAGGAACCAAACAAATGAGCAGAGTGGAAGTACGTTTCCCCTCAAGTGAAACTCTGCAGCAGTTTAGAAGAATTATTTTAAGTGAACACCTTTGACCACAAGTACATCAGGCAGTGGTCAGCGTGGAACGTACTTCAGACACTGCAGGACAGGGATGCTATGGATTTTGTGGGTTTGTTCTCTGAGCAAACGGTCCAAACCATATGGCAGAATGCCTCATCGTCAGCACCAAGAGCTTGATTGGATGGCAGTAAGAGGTGCCCTCCCAGTCAGAGCTTTCCTCTCCAGACAACATTTCACCCCCAACGTACGCTGCTCTCGGGACGGATGCTATAGGGAAGAAATGGCCACCCACCTCTTTGCAGACTCTGGATTTGCTAAAGGGGTGTGGAGAAGGATGCAAGGGTCCGTGCCCCGGTTCATCCCCAGCAGCTGTGTAACAGAGGGCTCTCTGATCCACGGGCTATTCCCAGGGTCACACACCGAGACAGACATGAAGTGCTGCTGGAATGTCATCAGCTCGGCGAAGGACGCCCTTTGGTCTGCCTGAAACTTGTTGGTCTTCCAGAACAGCGAGATGTCCGTGAGGGAATGCTGTAGACTGGCACAGTCCAGGCTGCAGGAGTGCATGCTGAGGGATGCACTGAAGCTCAGTGCAGCCAATGCTAAGTCTCTGTGGGGAAGGACCACAGTCTGGGCTCCTTCTGCTACTGCACATGGAGGGGTGGCATTGGGTGGGGAAGCCCCTTGAACAATGAAAGGGGTATCACCTCAGGGAGTCACGTGAGGGACAATCGTGCTATGTTTGTTTGTGTTTTTTCTTTAACATTTACACTACTGAATATAACGACCATGAATGTTAAGGTTTTGTTTTTGCACTGTTTATTCCTTTGTATATGTTTTTTATTATGAATGGTTTTCTTTTGAAATTTAAAAAAGTTCAGAAGCAAGACTGACATGCAAGTGGTCTTAGTTACCTTGAAAAGTGACACTTCACTCAGTAACTTCCTGGCCATTTGATATTGTAGCTGCTTAAATGGGTACTGCCTTCGAGGCAGGAAGTGAAGCTTCTTTTAAACAGAAGTTCATCCCTCAGCACTGACAGTGTGGTTAAGGCAACAACGACAACTCTGTCTGCACCAATGTCAAACTCACATATACTCCTCAGAGAGTGAAAAACTTTTCATGAACGTAGTGATCACCGTGAGGGCCAATGTCGAAGGTCTACCTGTAACAGTGCTGAGCTCTGTAAACAAGGTGGTGGTTGTGGGTACTGTTCTGGATCAAATGATCCCCATTACACTCTTGGTTGTTTGGTTCAAGTCAAGTCAAGTTTATTGTCACAAGTCCATGTATGCACAGGTGCAACGAAAACCTTACTTGCAGCAACATTACAGTCACTTGGCATTAGAGGCACAACATTCAGAAGAGAAAAAATAAATTAAATATAAATTATACATAAATTATACAAGAATTGTACAAGGAAGAAAATTGTTCTCTTTGTCAGGAGAATAGCTTGTTCCAACTTCACTGAAGCATCAAGTCACGTAAATGTCTTTTACCTTGAAAGAGTACAGGTGACACCAGACATGTGATTCTCCCATTCTGTGCTCTCAACTGCAGTTCACACAGGCACCCCCAATCTGAGATCTCACTAAATACATTCCAAAAAAATATTCTAATCCAGCATTATACTTTCTGTCACAGGTTACTTGGGCTCATAGCCTAGAAAAGCCTCCAATGTGGCTTTTTTTGCGTTGCTAAGCTTTGACAGACTCCCCCCACCCTGTGACACCCACCCACATCCCATCCCCCACCATTCACCCCGCAACACTTCCCAGTGCTGAAAGCAGGACTTGGAAACAGCTGCAGAGTCACTGTTGGCATCATCGCTTTCAATTGCAAATTGAGGAGCTGTGCTCTCACAAAATATGCAGACACTGCAACCTCCAGAATAAACATTTCAGGCTTTTCGCTTGGGTTCAAAGTCATTTGGAGACGCATGTGACATCCTGATGGGAAAGTTACATTTTCCTCACCAAAAGAACACAGCAGGCGGCCAGAAGCTGGGGAGCAAATTTCCTTCAAAACTCTTGAATGAAACAGAAAATAGGTGATGTGTTTCGCACGTCATAAAACCCATAGACTAGTAAGAGAATAGTGGCCATTGTCTACTTCAGAGGGTGTGGATTCTCAGTCATTGAACATATTCAAGCCTGAGATTGATGGACTTCTGGGCATGAGAAGATATGAGGACCGGGCAGGAAATTGGACCAGGCACAGAATTATCCACGACACTGAAGGGCACATAAGACTCAAGGGGCCAAATGAACTCTTCCCACATTTATTTCTCATGTAACACACAAGGTGCTGGAGGAACTCAGCAGGGCAGACAACATCTGTGGAGGGAAATAGACAGTCGATTTTTCAGGTCGAGACCCTTTATTTGGGACGCAAACATCAACTGTCCATTTCCCTCCACAGATGCTGCCTGACCCACTGAGTTCCTCCAGCATCTTGTGTGTTGCTCCAGATTCCAGCATCTGCAGTCTCTTGTGTCTCCTCTTTATTTCTTATGTTCTTACTACTGTTCACATTGTTTCTCCAGCATCAGCCACACATAGAACCAACATCGTCTCTGACTCATGGAAATATGAGTGTGAATCGCCACAACCTTTCCAAACCCCGCATTCCTCTAACTCTGGCCTGTCACGCATCTCCAATCTTAATACTTTACCATTGAAACCAAACCTTCAGCCCCCTTGCTCCAATGCTCAGAGGTTTCCCTGAAACCTTTTCAACCTTCCTTCCTCGTTTACATTTCTCTGACCAAGCTTTTTGTTATTGAGTATCTGGTTTAGTGTCAAATTTATACACAGTTAGTTCTGTTATAATGTGATAGTTATGTTCCTAAGAAGCCTTGTGTTATAGAAAGTCAGGTTATAGCAGAACAGGCTGTAGTTGCCTTCAAAGAAAAGATTTAAACAGGTTTTCTGAATTGTGCTGCAAGCAATGTGGCCTGTGTAATGCAAACAGTGTTTCCTAATCCATCAATCGTGTTATAACCAATTCGTGTTATGGAAATACGTGCTGTAGCAAAACTACCTTGTAATAATATTCTCATAAAGTGCTCTATATATTAAAGGCACCATATAAATGTAAGTTGTTGTCATGGAAAATTGCCAATAGACAGCTATAGAAACTAAACATGACTGGCAGACCTTCTCCATCTTAGGTAGTTCCTCATCATCAACAATGACTGGCTTCCATTGTGGTTCTGTGGGTACTGAGGTGGCTGATTAGGCTGGTGTAGGACCCACAGATGCTGTCACAGGTGAGGTAGGAAGTGGTTGACAGAATGGATGGGTGAGTGGTTTGGGAGATTATGCAATCCTGTCGTTTATGCTGGGCTTCTCCTTGCTCCCAAGAAACTTCTCAATGCCATGCCAAATGTTCTTTCTTTATTTTGAATGGTCATGGGCCAGGGATTGCCATGCGTCAGTGAGGGTGGTACAATTTTTCAAGCATCCTTGAATCATCTGGTAATCTCTTCCACTTATACAGTGCCTCTACTATGTCAAAAATGTCCCAAATGGTTTGACAAGAGCATTTTCAAACAAAATTTGATCTATTAGGAAAGATAACTGAAAGCTCTGCCAAAACGGTGAGTTTTAATTTTAAGAGGAATGGGAATTTGAGAGGCAGCAAGAGTTAGGGAGCGAATTTCAGAGGTTGGGATGTTGGTGGCTGAAGTAATGAAGCTCAACTATCCAGTACTTTGTAGGGGATTTTATTACACATTATATGACACTTTATCACCTTCTCAGATTGTCCAAATCATTTTGGAATCAATGGCTACCTTTTTTAAGTGTTGCATGGATAAACGTGCCAGTGAATATGTACTAGCCAGAGAGAAAATTTTAACCTTGAAAATTACAAAACCCTTATGGTGCCTTTACACCCACTTGTGCATAATAAGGTCCCATAAACATTACAAGCCTGAATGTTCTCGTTTGAGATGGAAAGTTGGCTGTTCCCTGCTATTCTTCAAATAATGCCAAAGAACATTAACATTTCATTGGCAAGCACGCACTTCAAGCTGAGGACACTCATCCCCAGTATCCCAAAACCCAAACTCAAACTTCATTACAGGTGTCTTATCAAGGTAGTGTAGGGCTTTTGCTCATCAGAGGAGAGCAACTTGTCTGGCTGGTGTCTCTAGTGAGATTGGAAATGTGTTTGCAAGAGTTTGCTCAGTTCTGGGTCTCAGGAAATATCAAAAACACAATTTTGCTCGGAATATCAAGCTGAGAAAACTTTCATGAATGGCTAAATTGGGGGGAAGTTTGGCTCAGTAGTAGAGTATTTGACTATAGATCAAGAGGTCTCTGGTTCAAGTCCAGATGCCCTTTCAGCTACCTCTTGTTTCACAAATAAAAGTTGTTTAATGTAGTTGATGATCCACAGCTAGCCTATCTGAGGTGGACTTGGTGGGTCAAGGGCCTGTTTCCATGCCCTGTGGCTCTCTCTATGACTCTCTTTGATAACACTTCCAGCAAAGCAAGGCTAAAGAAATTTGGCATGTCCTCTTTGACCCTCACCAATTTTATCCATGCACCATAGAAAGTATCCTATCCAGATGCATCATGGCTTGGTATGGTAACTGCTCTGCCCGAGACCGCAAGAAACTGCAGAGAGTTGTGGACACAGCCCAGCACCTCACAGAAACCAGCCTCCCTCCCATGGACTCTGTCTACACTTCTCACTACCTCGGCAAAACAGCCAGCATAATCAAAGACCCCATACTACCCCAGACATTCTCTCCTCTCCACCCTCCCATTGGGCAGAAGATACAAAAGCCTGAAAGTGTGTACCAAGGATAGCTTCCATCCCACTGGTATAAGACTATTGAATGGTCTCCTGGTACAATAAGATGGACTCTTGACTTCAAAATCTACCTCATTATGGCTTTGCACATTGTCTGCCTACACTGCACTTTCTCTGTAACTGTAACACTTCATTCTGCATTCTGTTATTGTTTTCCCTTGTTCTACCTCAATGCACTGATGTGATGGAATGATCTGTATGGATGGCAGGCAAAACAAGGTTTTTCACTGTACCTCATTAGATATGACAATAATAAACCAAATTTACCAACTTACCAAAGCGGCACTCCAACACTGAACTGAATGCTTCAGCACTCTAATTAAACTGACTGTACAGAGGGAACATGGCAAAAACAAGGCATCAATTTCAGAGCCAAGTCAACGCAATCAATAGTCCAACATGGGATGAAGTCTTACTTACTCCCGCTTACATCTACCATCCAAGCTGTTCCTCAAAGCTTCATTCTCTTACACACACTCTGAGGAATGTCCCAGGAGTCATGTTTTACTCATGTACAGAATATCTTGTTTATTTGCTTCTGTCAGCTCATTAATGGTATCAGGATCCCTAAAGACTGACACAAACCAAAGTAAAAATATACTTGATTTGGCATTACTTACTGGAATCATGCTTCTGCAAAAGTGAAATAGAGCCTAGGTCACCTTAAGCCAGGAATAATAATTTCAATAAGAAATAAATAATCTATTTTAAACTCTCCAGTTCAATGAAGGTTGAATACATGGCTTGATTCACCACTGTGCAACTATCACTGTGATATTCATATAAATTAACCAATTTCAAAAAGGCAGTGGAATTTTTGTTGATTCATTGGTGGGATGTCAGTGTTGTTGGCATTTATTGGCCATCCCTAATTGCACTTGTGAAAGTGGTTGTGAACGGCAGTCCTTCTGTTGAGGGGATCCAAGAGTGCCACTGGGAATGATGATTTAGACACAGCAATGATGAAGAAACATTCCTTCTGGAGAGTAGGAATGTGGAACTCCCATCACAGGGAGTAACTGAGGCAAATAGCATTGATGCCAACGTAGGAAAGCTGAATAAACACATGACAGAAAGGAACAGACAAATATTGAAAAAGCAAAGAACTCCATGCTGAAAGTCTGAAATAAAAACTTGCAATGCTGGAAATGCTCATCAGGTCAACAAGTCTGTGGGGGGAGAAAGTGAGAGAACTGATCTGTGCACAGTTAGTGGTTAGGCTGCTGATCTTTCATAAGGACTAGAGAGGTGAGCAGACTTGTAGCAAGTATTGGTATTGGTATTGGTTTATTATTGTCACTTGTACTGAGGTACAGTGAAAAACTTGTCTTGCAGACTGTTCAGACAGATCAATTCAGTGCATTGAAGTAGTACAGGGTAAAACAATAACAATACAGAGTAAAGTATAAAGTGCTACAGAGGAAGTGCAGTGCAGGTAGACAATAAGGTCATAACAAGGTAGATTGTGAGGTCAAGAGTCCATCAAAGGGAATCGTTCGATAGTCTTATAACAGCAGGATAGAAGCTGTCCTTGAGCCTGCCAGTATGTGCCCTCAGGCTCCTGTATCTTCTACCTGATGGAAGAGGGGAGAAGAGAGAATGACCTGTGAGGGTGGGGTCTTTGATTACGCTGGCTGCTTCACCAAGGCAGCGAGAGGTATAGACAGAGTCCATGGAGGGGAGGCTGGTTTCTGTGAAGTGCTGGCTGTGTCCACAACACTGCAGTTTCTTGCGGTCACGGGCAGAGCAGTTGTCATACCAACCCATGATGCATCCGGAAAGGATACTTTCTATGGTGCGTTGATAAAAGTTGGTGAGTGTCAAAGCGGACATGCCAAATTTCTTTAGCTTCTCGAGGAAGTAGAGGTGCTAGTGAGCTTTCTTGACCATGGAATCTATGTGGTTGGACCAGGACAGGCTATTGGTGATGTTCACTCCTAGGAACTTGAAGCTCTCAACCCTCTCAACATCAACACCATTGATGTAGACCGATGCATGTACACCGCCCCCTTTCCTGAAGTCAATGACCAGCTCTTTTGTTTTGCTGACATTGATGGAAAGGTTGTTGTCATGACACCATGTCACTAAGCTCTTTATCTCCTTCCTATACTCCGAGTCATCATTATTTGAGATATGGCCCACTACAGTGGTATAATCTGCAAACTTGTAGATGGAGTTAGAGCAGAATCTGGCCATGCAGTCACGAGTATATAGGGAGTAGAGTAGAGGGCTGAGAACACAGCCTTGTGGGGCACCAGTATTGAGAATAATTGTACTGGAAGTGCCGCTGCCTATCCTCATTGATTGCGGTCTGTTAGTCAGAAAGTCAAGGATCCAGTTGCAGAGAAAGGTGTTGAGTCCCAGGTCTCAGAGTTTGGTGATGAGTTTGCTTGGAATTATAGTTTTGAAGGCGGAGCTGTAGTCAATAAACAATAGTCTAACGTAGGTGTCTTCACTGTCCAGATGCTCCAGAAATGAGTGTAGGACCAGGGAGATGGTGTCCACTGTTTCAGCGGTAGGCGAGTTGCAGTGGGTCAAGGTTGTCTGGGATGCTGGAGTTAATGCGTGCCATGACCAGCTTCTCAAACCACTTCATGATGGTAGATTTCAGAGCCATTGGTCGGTAGTCATTGAGGCACGTTACCTTGTTTTTCTTAGGTACCGGGATGATAGTCTTCTTAAAACAGGTGGGAGCCTCATATTGAAGCAGGGAGAGGTTAAAAATGTCTGCAAATACCCCCGCCAGCTGATCAGCACAATATTGGAAGACACGGCCAGGGACACCTTCTGGTGCAGATGCTTTCCTCAGGTTCACTCTCTGGAAGACCAATCATATGTCCTCATTGGTGACTGTGGGTTTGGGTGCAAAGGAGGCTGTCAGGGTGGGTGGTGACAAACCAATCCCCTTCTGTTCAAAATGTGCATAGAATGTGTTAAGCTCATCGGGAAAGGAGGCACTGTTGCTGGCGGCGCCCAACTTCATTTTGTAGCCCGTTATAGCATGTAAGCTCTGCCACAACTGGCGGCTGGTCTGAGACTCAATTTTGGACTGGTATTGTCTCTTGGCATCTCTCATAGCTTTACAGAGGTCGTGTCTCGATTTCTTGTAACAGTCAGGGTCAATTCACTTGAATGCTGCAGTCCTCGACTTCAGTCGGGAGTGGATCTCCCAGTTCATCCATGGTTTCTGGTTTGGAAATGCCCAGATTGTCCTCTTTGGTACACAGTCCTCAACGCAATTGCTGATAAAGTCCGTGATGGTGGTGATATTCTCATCTAGGTTGGCAGCTGAGTACAGAGGCAGGGAAGGAAGGAACAAGAGGGACAGTCTGGGACAGGGAGGAAGGAAGGGGAGATTAAATAACAAAAAACAGTGACGGTGCAAAGCAATGGACAGTAAGGAAGAAAAGGTGGGACCAGAGGCAGTACAAATGGAAGCACCCGACTCGTTATCAGTAACCACTGTGCAGAAAAGTATTGGAGCAGTAGGTCAGTACTGGAAGTGTTGAATTTATGTTAACCATGGAAAGGTATAAAATGTCTAATTGAAGGTTGACCTGCAGTTCCTTGATTTAGCTTCATTAGAATAGCATTGGAACCTGAGGACAGAGAAATCAGAATAGGATTGGGACGGTCAATGTAAACAACAGGCAACCAGAAGCTCAGGGTCACTCTTCTAGACTAAATGGTGTTCTGCAGAGATGCCACCCATAGTGGGCAGTTCAGACTGTAAGAAGTACATAGATCGTGGCTGCATCGGGAAGAAATGTTTGTGCTGCAGGACATGGGGAATGTCCGAGATAACAGTGCGGTTGTTACGCCTCCTGAGCATGTATTGGAAGTTGTTGTGGATGCAGGAGGGATTATTGGGGGGATTAAGGAGTGGATGAGATTGTTTCTGGCAGAGCATTCCCTTGGAATGCTGAAAGGTGAGGAGAAGGGAAGATGAGGTTTGCCAGCAGCGTCACACCAAATGTAGTGGATATAGCAGCAAGTGCCCTGTTGAATTTGGACACATGGGAGAATAAAGGGAACTCTGGATGTGACTCTGGGGCAGAGGGGAATGTGTTACTGAGGTCATTGGCCGTGAGGAAGGAAGTGGGGGTTGGTGTTTGAGAATTCAGTAACCTTAACAAGTTGCTTATTATAAATCAAAAGGAGGTCATTTGGCCCATTATATCTTGTCCAACAGAGCAATCCCATCAGTCCCACTTGCCCTCTTATTGTTTTACCTGTGGTCCTACTGCTTGGGGTAACACAGCAGCACAGTAGTTAGTTCTGCTGCCTCCCAGCTCCAGTGATCCACGTTCGATCCTGACCTCTGGTACTATTTGTGTGGAGCTTGCACATTCTCCTGTGACCATGTCAGCTTCTCCCAGGTGCTCTGGTTTCCTCCCATGACATAGAGATGCGCTGGTCGGTAGGTTGATTAGCCACTGCAAACTACCCCTAGTGCAGGATAATTGGAGGGAGGGGGATAGTCGATGGGCATGTGAGAGAGAATAGGTCACAGGGAAATAAGTGGGGGAATGGGATTGATGGATCACTCTGAGAACCAGCACAGAATCAATGAGCTGAACAGCCTCCATTAAGGAAATATGAAAATAAGAATAATATGAAATAAGTTAGGAAGTCATTGATCAGAGCAAACCTTGAACTCTGCATCAGCAGCTGAGTCAGATCATATGCTTTAACTAACATTAAAGAAGTCTCAACCATCAATTAAGACTTCCTTCAGTATTGTCAGTCACCCAGGTTACACATTAGATGTTTGCACAAACAATGTCAATTGTACACTACTTGTGGCCACTCAGATGCCACAGCAACATCACACATACAAGCATGCAGCAATTTCAACTCAATCTAATGCTTCAACAAAAACATGGCTCTTCAAGCACAAGAAGTTGGTTTGAAAGGGTGAGCAAAGTAGAAATATTGAGGCAGTTCATGTCATACCAGTAATCTGCAATGAAATAATCCAGAGGTAGTGAGTGACAGAAGGATGAGTTAAGGTAGAATGGGAGTTCTGAGGGCAAAAGGGTCTGGAGGTAGAGTTCTTGGGCAAAGACTTGGGCATGGAACTGAAGGCGATAGAAGAAGAACTTTGTGTTGAATGGGGCTTGAAATTCATTGGGGTTTGGAGATAAATGAAGCTAAAATTTTCACAAATGGGAGATGGATCAACAAACAATCTGCTGGAGGAACTCCGCGGGTCGAACAGCATCTGTGGGGGGAAAGGAATTGTCAATGTTTCTGGTCAAAACCCTGCATCAGGACCCAGTATGAGGGATGGTTTGAGTTGAGCATAAAAACCAATATAATCCAGTTAAATTTAAATGCCCTGTTTCCTGCCATACGCTCTATGTAGATATTTAAATAGATGCTTCGCTGAAGGAGCTCAACTAAATCAATACCGAGGGTATTTTAACCTTGTTGTTGGTGTGAAATGGGTTTTAGTCACAGAATATCTACAGCACCGTGGAGGCATACAGGACAGACAGCCCAGCCTGAACTGCCTGTTTTATGTACTAACAGTCCAATCGACATTTTCTTTCACACTGCATTCAATTCCAAGCAACATTTTTCTGTCGTTAATTAATCACTTTTCAGCCAACAGATGTGGTGTTTGATGCTCATTAAATCACAACCGTTAGGTTGAATAGTGATACTTGCATTAATATAGCACCTTATCAGGTCAAATGTTTTTAGGTTGAAATATCTCAAAATTCTTCACTCAATGAATTAATTTTCACAGCATCGCTCTCCATCCCTCAAACAATCAATGGTCTATACTACATTTATGCTTTCTCAAACACCCATCAATATTTTCAGCGTTTTAGGCAGGGATAAAGATTATAAATTTAAATCAGTCAGGAAGTTGCAGGCAATTGATGTAGAAATTAAAATTCCCCCTTCAGCTGTTCTTAAAAACTTTATATTGTATATCTTCTTTAAACTACATGGTGGTTCTGAGTAAAATGATAAAAATTCTTTCTGAAATGTATGCATTCCTGAGGTTGGAATGCCTGGATTATCTTTTATTCTCTTTCCTTTGGTGTTTCAATCTTTCTCTTTTCAATATTTCTTCTTTTTTCAGAATAGATATGTGTGGCACTGCCAAAACCGTATGTATTGCCTTTCCCTCGATAGTCTGAAAGGGTGGAAGTGTGCCTTCTCCTTGACATTAGAAATTTAAAAATTTTGGTTCTTGGTCAACAGTGATCTGAACTTTCTGCACATGAATTGTAAATTCCAAATTCCACCACACCCATCACAATAACGAAGGAGCTTCCATTTCTGTAGTGCTGTACACAACCACATGACATCCCAGAGTGAGTCACAGCTAATGATAGCCTTCAAGTATAGTCTCCACTCTAATGGAGGAAAGGTATGTAGAGCAAGCTCCTACACACCACACGTTTAACAATGACCTGATGATCTCTATTAATGCTATAAGGGATAAGGGTTAAAGGATAAAGGTTGGCCAGTACTCCTGGGAAAATGCCCTTCTCATTTTTCAGTTAGCGAAAGTGGCATTTTTATGTGCTTGTGAAAGAGCAGAGGAGGTTATGGCTTAATTACTCATGGAAAGATAGCACCTTGACAGAACAGCACTTCTTCAGTGCAATGCTGGGATGTTGGCCTCAATTTTGTGTTCAGGTCTCAGGGAGGGATTTAGTCCACAACCTTCCAACTCAAAGGCAAGTGTACTACCACAGTCCCAGGACTAACACCATGTACAAATCAGGACAAAGACTTATTGTTGTTTATACACGGAGTCATAGAGAGATACAGCACAGAAACAGGCCCTTTAGCCCACTAAGTCTACACCAACCATCGACACTACATCATTTACACTAATCCTACATTAATCCCACATTCTCATCAATTTCCCCCAGATTCTACCATTCACACTAGCGCAAATTGCAGTGGTAATTAACCTACTAACCCACAATAATTGGTTTAATTGGTAATTGGTTTATTATTGTCACATATACTGAGATACAGAGAAAAACTTTGTTTTGCATGCCATCCAGACAGATCATTCCAAATGTAAATACATCAAGGCAGTACAAAAGGAAAAACAATAACAGAATGCAGAATATCAGAATTGATTGTGGACTTAAGGAAGGGGAAGTCAGAAGAACACACACCAGTCTTCATTGAAGGGTCAGCGGTGGAAAGGGTGAGCAGCTTCAAGTTCCTGGGTGTCAACATAAGATAAGATATTTATTTATTAGTCACATGTAATCGAAACATATAGTGAAATGCGTCTTTCTGCGTTACTGAGAATGTGCTGGGGGCAGCCCACAAGTGTCGCCACTCTTCCGGTGCCAACATAGCATGCCCTCAACTCCTAACCTGTAAAGTTTTGGAATGTGGGAGGGAACCGGAGCACCCAGCAGAAACCCACACTGACACCGGGAGAACATACAAACTCCTTACAGACAGCGACGGGATTTGAATCCGGGTCGCTGGTGCTGTAATAGCATTACGCTAACCACTATGCTACCATGCCGCTCCAGTTAACATCTCAGAGGATGCGGCTCTACTTCGTTAGGAGTTTGAGGAGATTTGGTATTTTCGACAGATGTACGGTGGAGAGCATTCTGACTGGTTGCATCACCGCCTGGTATGGAGGCTCCAATGCACAGGATCGCAAGAGGCTGCAGAAGGTTGTAGACTCAGCCAGCTCCCTCACGGGCACAACCCTCCCCACCATTGAAGACATCTTCAAGAGGCGGTGCCTCAAGAAGGAATATAGTGTTACTGTTACAGAGAAAGTGCAGTGCAGGTAGAGATATAAGATATGATATACTTTAAGAGGAGTGTTGAAGACCGATGACATGGTCTTCAAAAGCAGTTACTTCTGAATATTTTGTTCACCAGCATAACATGAACATCCTGACCCCAGTCTGAATAACTCCCTAATCATCGTCATTTATTGCTACACAAACCAGCTTATTCAGGTATGCTTTGTTAGAAAGGTAAACTGCTGCTGTTGTAAATATATTAACTTCCTATAATGGGGCAAAACAGTATAGGACTTGTGATAATGGTACAAAAAAAACAATATAATTAGAAAGATATTCATGTAAGTTCTGAAAACTGGGAATATGGATGTTAACGGATGTGACAAAGTTCAGTGCTCAAAACCTGAACTACTTTTCTGTTTTTAGGTCTTGAAGAGTCTGACTTATATATCCAAGATTGTTTTTAATCTATGTTAATTGCTTGAAATGTACTTGTAAGTATCAAGAAACCGGATATTTTTGAATTGTACAAGGTTCTGATTGCCATTCAGTGTGAGGAATCCTTAGGGAAAAGGTATCTTGATTCATAACATAATTCAAACATCAATTAGATTTGTGTCCGGATTTTTTTTCAGCAAAGTATTTAAAAAATCTGTAATGTACTGGGAGCAACAGAAGTGCATAGCTGCTAATCTTAGCTGATAATGGTTTTGTGTGGTGGGAATAAGATACCAGGCATCAAAGGGTTAACAATATGCAAATGACATCCTTGCCTTCAATACCTGTAACATACAACAAATATCACGCAGCCTGTGGGCTCAATAGGGGTGTGGAGCAAGGTGTGGGGTAAGGATCCAGCATTTGATAAGTATAAATGCAAATGTCACGGTTGAACAGAATTATCTGCCATCGAGTCTCTGAATGTCAAACCGCTTCAAAGTCGAGCTAAGATTGAAATCAAACAGCTATTGACTTTCTGTTTCAGTATTTTACACATAACCAATCCTTAGCATCTTCCAGCTCAGCTTGAAATTTCTTCACCGTGGAGGATGATTGGACTTCCTTTTACTTTTGCTCTCTCCTTCTTTCTTTCCAATAAAATCTTACCACTGACCTTTTGAAAACTCTTGGTTAACTATTTTCTAATAGACAAGGAGATTGTCTTCAAAAATTTCCTGCGAATTGTTCAGTAATAGGGTATGAGATGGAGCATTCATTTAGCCACTTGAGTTGTGGGAGTACAAAGGGAGTGTGGGGGGAGATGGAGGGATATGGAGAGAGATGGAGAGAGTGAGGGAGAGAGATGGAGTGAGAGAGAGAGAGAGAGATGGAGAGAGAGAGAGAGAGAGAGAAAGAGAAAGAGAGAGAGAGAGAGAGAGAGAGAGAGAGAGAGAATTATGAAATAGTTATACCAGGTTGTAATTTGATGTGAGATATTTATATATGTGTAAGGAAATGGACGACCTTCCTGCCCCATTTGTACCAGCTATTGTGTCACCTGTCATTTTAAAAAAGCACTTCAAATTGACTCCGTCAGTGTGTGGATAACAGCATCAAGCTAAACTGGAACAGAACAGATTAATTTGTTCTGTGTGAGAAACAGCAGCAGATCATAGAGAAAAAAGCACACTTCACAGTTTTCTGCAGCTTAATAAACACCTCAAACGTTTTGGGAACCCACTGTTTCCAATAACTAACAAGATTACATATTTGAAATTGTCTGTAATAAGATGCACTTAAAAATTTTAAAAAGCTGCAGATTCCAGAAATCTGAAATAAAACAGAAAGTGCTAGAAACACTCAGCAGGTCTGATAACATTCAAATCTGATAAAGGGTCATCGATGCGTTATGTAAACTCTCTCCACAGATACTGCCTGACCTGCTGAGTGTTTCCAGCACTCTCTGTTTTATTTATGATGGGATGCAATATCTTTGCAGCAGTCTATAAATAGAAAAAAAAGGCATGGTTAATAAATCAGCAACTGAAAGAGGAAGATATATATTTTAGTTAGGTCCCTTCAGTGGGAAGCAGTGTCCTTTGAGAGGTAAGGTGTCCTTTTGACTGATTTTTCTTTGAATTTTATTTACAGCGTGGTAACAGGCCCTTCCAGCCCAACGAGTCCACGCCGCCCATTTTAAACCCAAATTAACCCACCCGTACGTCTTTGCAATGTGGGAGGAAACCGGAGCACCCGGAGGAAACCCACGCAGACATGGAAGAACGTACAAACTCCTTACAGACAGCGACGGGAATCGAACCCCGATCGCTGGCGTTGTAATAGCGTCGTGCTAACCGCTACGCTACCGTGCCGCCCATTTTGATATAACAAAAGTCTATGCATGAAAAATTCAATCTGTACAATTTATCTAAGAAGGGTGTTTCAGAAAGATCTTTAGCTAGCTTTAAATGCACAGTCCAATACTGCAATAAGTGCCTCCAAATAAATAGCTGTATAGAAACATAAAGGTCATTCCACCTTTTAATAAGATCATGTCTGATCTGTGAATGAACTCCACATACATGCATTTCCCTTTATCATTTAGTGCTTTTGGTCACAGACTATTATAAAGGTCAGATTTAAAGATATCAATTGACTGAACATCAGTTTCCATTGTGGAATAAATTTCCAAATTCCTACCACCCTTGTAACTTCATTCCTGAAAGATGTGGCTCTAATTTTTAGACCATTTGCCTTGGATCTGGCTCCCCAACCAGTAGAAATAGGTTTCATGTCATATGCACAAGTACTTGTATGCACAGGTGAAATGAAAAGCATATTTGCAGCAGCATCACAGGCACATTGCATCTGACACACAACATTCACAAGAAAAGCATAAATTATACAAAATTATACAAGAAAAAACACAATTAGAATGAAAAAATAACAAAGTCTATTGTAGTGCAAAGTGGCCAAAGTGGTCATACTGTTGCCATACTGAGGTAGTGATGAAGGTTGTGCAGGTTGGTTCAAGAACCGAATGAACATAGAACATAGAGCACTACAGCACAGTACAGGCCCTTCGGCTCACAATGTTGTGCCGATATTTTATCCTGCTCTAAGATCTATCTAACCCTTCCCTCCCACCTAGCCCCGCCCATTTCTCTATCATTCATGTGCCTATCTAAGAGTCTCTTAAATGTCCCTAATGTATGTGTCTCCACCACCTCTGCCAGCAGTGCATTCCATGCACCCACTACTCTCTGTGTAAAGTACTTACCTCTGACGTCCCCCAGTATCTTCCTCCAATCACCTTAAAATTATGCCCCCTCCTGTTGAAGGGAAGTAGCTGTTCTTGAACCTGGTGGTGTGGGACTTCAGGTTTCGGTACCTCCTGCCTGATGGTAGCTGTGAGAAGATGGCATGGTTCGGATGGTGAGGATCTTTGATGATAGATGTTACCTTCTTGAGGCAGTGCCTCATGTAGATATTTCTGATGGTGGGGAGGGATCTGCCCGTGATATATTTGGCTGAGTCTTAAGGTGGGGTGCCTGGTATTACAGATGTTCTCTAACCAGGGATTTCCATATCTGTGGTATAACTTCTAAAGCCTTGAAGTCCAACATTTTAAATTTTCTGATTATTTTCCGTAGTCTTCTGTATCTTTTTATGATTTCTGCAGAGGGCTTTTTGAATCTCTTTATCCATGTGTGTGTGTGTGTGTGTGTGTGTGTGTGTGTGTGTGTGTGTGTGTGTGTGTGTGTGTGTGTGTGTGTTGAAAGAGAGAAACAATGTTAGTATATGGTATTAGATTGATAGTGGCATAATTTCCTTAAAAATGATAATCCAGGGTGGATAAAGGAACTCACTAACCTCTGGTATTATCATCACATATCATAGAGAAATGAGATTAATCAACAAAGTGTGATGTGCATGTGAAATTTTCATGAGTTTGGGATACTGAATGCCAAATTCTGCTCATAGAGTTACTGTTGATTTAACAGGATTCATTTATAATAACAATTGCCTTAAAAAAATTGATCTCCCTTTGCCTTTGGGGTTACACACCCAGATTATTTTAACCTGTATTTTCTCTTTATCTCTTTACAGATGCCGCTGGATTTGTTGCATATTTTGAGAATTATCAGATTTTTAAAAAACTATTAATAATGTACGCGTGCATTATACAGGACTTTAAAACATCTCTGTCAATCATCCACAAGAGCAAAGAAGATGCTGGAAATCTGAAATAAAAACATGAAAATTGTGAAATTACTCAGCAAATCAGGCAGGATCAATGGGAAAAAAAAGTAAAATTAACCTCATAAATGTTATTGAACTGAAATTTTGAGTCTGTTTCTCCCTCCATAAACACTATCTACCCTGCTGAGTATACCCAGCAATTTTTTTGTCTTCATTTCATTTCCTAAATTTCATTTCACAACCTGCAGTTTAAATCCCAATTAATTCCCACATAATGTCTGCTTTTGCAGTATTGAGTTGATGTGGTGTTAATTCCTATTCCAATTTGGCATCAGCTGTGGATAACTATGCCCCAATTTTTGCCCCTAAGTCAATTGATTGTGGGTTCAATCACCACTTTAGTAATTTGAGAGTTAAAATCTAGGCTGACACTAATAAAGTACTTAAGGAATGCTGCATTGTCAGAGGTGCTGTTTTTCATGCAGGCTGTTTAACTAAGGCCTGACTGGTCTCTCTACTGGACATGGAAGATCCAATGGTAGCATTCTGAAGAAGAGCAGGATTTTTCCAAGTATTTTGTCTAACATTTGACCAGGAATCAATCTTATTCCACTTCTGATTGTAACAGATTCCTGTGCACAATTGCACAATTTGGCTCCTGTACTTCTGATAATGCATCAGTAACTATATTTCAGAGGAACTGCACTGGTTGTAAAATGTTTCAGAATAACCAAAAGGTATCCGAAGGGCTATATAATACAAATGTGCGTGCGCATGTGTTTGTGTGTGTTGAGAGAGTGAGAGAGGAAAACAATGTTAGTACATGGTATTAGTTTCGTAGTAGTAGAATTTCCTTGGTAATGATGGTCTAGGTGGTTGAAGGAATTTGACGAAAACAGTTTGGTTCAAACGTGTGGGGTCCCAATCAGTTCCTGGATTTAAGAAAAATTACATTTATAACTTTTAATTTTGAATCAATCAGTTCCGATGAAAGGTTATCGCCCACAAACGTTAACCCTGTTTCTCTCTCCATAGATACTGAGCTTTTCCAGAACTTTCTCTTTCCTTTCTGATTTCCAGTAGGTCTGGTGTTTTACTGTCGAACTGCGGGCACGGTTGAAATAGTCGGTAAGACCGAGACTGCAGCTGGGAAGGTGCGACAGAAAGTAATGTGCATGAAAACACAAGTTGCTGTTGGAGGATAAGCATTATCCAGGACTTCTTTGAAATCCAGTGACACTTTGAAATAATTTGTGATCTTTTCCATCCACCTCCGGCCCCATCATCGGACAGTCCGACCCCCAGCGTCCCGGGTCAATGCTATTAAGTCACCTGAGATTTATACCCATATTTCTCCGGTGTGCGACTACCGAGCCACCAATTACTCCAGACAGGAATTCAATCGCCACGGATGATATGCTTTCTCCGTTGGTAAACTTTCGTTGCACTGAGCAGCGTTCAATAGCTGTACCAATTTATGTCCATTTTATCTGGAAGGGAAATTGTAAACTTATGGGATAATGTTCAATGAGCAAACTTTTTTGTAAGGTTGGAAACGTCGCCCATCTAAAATGTAAGATTTATTTATTGAGATGAAGTGGCAATTTTATTTGTAATTAGGGTTCACATAGAAACCGTGTGTGTGTGTGTCAATGTTTACACCAGATTAAATAAATCCAAGAAAAGGTTTTCCCGCAAAATATGAGAGTTTCGTTTAGGTGTGTGCGACTAAGATCGACTTACTTCAGAAGGTAACTGCCCTGGAATTATAAATTTATTTCTAGCAAATTGCAAAGCCAATTCCCACCGTTGTTGTAGGCTTGAGAAGCGAAAGGTTTATGTGTGGTCACTTATACCAGGGGTAACAGAAACATTCAGTCAACAGATTGTAGTTTCTGTACAGTCGGATGTTGAAATATTTCGGTACGGCGTTGAGAGATCGACGCTTTTAGGAAGAGAGCTACATTTAACCCATGGCAGTTAATAATTCTACGTATTTGTTTACCTGCTGCACAGCACCAGGTAATCTGGATTTAGTGAGATAACATAAAAATGGCGAGATAGTTTCTCCCCCTCCCCCTGATTGTGTCTGTTACCAGAATCCGCAGAATCTTGTATTGATTGTACTCTTATTGTACTCTTGTCCGTCCTTCCTTACGATTGGGGCTCGGGAAACAAAAACCATTGTTATTGCATCGATCAACTAAATGTGTGAATGAAAACACAGCAGTTCGTTTACATTAAATAAATCAACCATCAGCATTTAAACTGAGGGGGCACAGGATGGGGGGGGGGGGGTTCACTAATTGGATAATGGTTCTGGATACAGTGGGGACCCAGGCAAACGGAGTTGGGTTATTTTGCGTGGGAGAGCGCAGACATGATTTACAGAATCTTCTAAACAACGGAACCAGTAAATCGTTGAATGAGTGTGGGGTCTGTGTTTAAAAAAGGTAAAGTGCCTTACATCTGAAATTATCAATTAAAATAATGATTTTATTTTATTGAAAATATTTGATTGGAAACATGCAAAGTTAGCAGAGTGTACGGAAGGTCACTTTTCTCGTTAGAAGTTGCCTCTTTGAGCACCTAGATCAACAAATTAGATCCCCTACTCATCAAAAAAAACGCTATCGAGGGGGCAAAAAAGGTTTTCATAAAAAAGCAACATTGTGGATTATTGTTTTCTAGTCACATGTAATTTGACCTTAAATCCCCCTCAGTAAGGCTAGTTCATATATAAACCATAAACTATGTTTATTTGATTTAATTTGAGAATTCATCCTCAATATATTTAATTATTTGCTTTCCTAAAATAAATGTTAAAAAGTACCAATCTTCTTAATAAATATGTTATCGTTTTTGACCAGTTTATTAAATCATCTACCTTTCTGCAAGTTTACTCTGATCAGTGTGAGACAATTAAATCGCAATGACACTTTGAAGATGTTGTCTTAAATGTAAAATATCGTCAATATTGTAACTGCTATGACGTTCAAGATGGTCTCTGTGATAAGCTAATCTCTCTTTAGTTGTCTGCTTTGTGGAGTGCAGTTTGGAGAGGTCTGTCACAATGGAACAAATTTCAGGTTGATTCCTGAATGTTCGCACTTAATCAAGGGGCTAATGATATAACGCGTGCAGGAGGACATCTGTCTGGGTCCCAGTACACAATCTCATAAACCGTCTGCAACTCACGGCTGGCTGCAGAACACAGGGTTGGGAATGGCAATGCTTTTACTGGGAAGCGTCGTTACAGATTTGCCTTCACCTTTATTTCAGTTTACGGAGGGGAAAATTCCTCCCTACATTCATACAAAATATAACGAAAAAATTTTCGTGACTAACATTTCATCGTAGTTTTGCCCAAGTCTTCATTTAGAACACATTGTTCTTTCTAATGGTTAAGACAGAATTTCTTTGGGGTGCTGCATTATGTAACTTATCTGACATTACTCACTTCCTCCCCCTTAATGATTAGTGTGCAAGTATGCTGTAGACGAACCGATTTGAATCATTATTTTGTAAAGGTGTTCCTTGTATGAGTTGAACGGGGAGGGAGGGTTTAGGAAGCAGTTCATTTACCCAAGTCTATAAGGAGACAATCTCAAAAGTGATAACTGAACCACTTTTTTCGGTCATTCTGAATCACCTTTTCGGCCTTAACCGTTTTTCTTTCCATAGATGCTGCCTGACTTGGTGAGTGTTTCCAGCGGTTTTTATTTCAGATTTCCAGCATCTGCAGTGTGTTTTATTAAAATATTCGTGCACACTTTTTGGTTGTAGCCTTGTTCCCCCCACCACCCCTCCCCCATTCTAGTCACCGGTTCTACTCCTGAAAATGATGACTCCCTGCTTTTGAATTCAAGTTCACTCCTGCAAACCCCGTCGTCGATTTATTTTCCCTGTTAACGTTATCCCGCCCGAACTGTAAGTCGACATTTTCCAAATTCACTCCTGTATTTTTTGTAAATTAAAATCCAGAAATCATAATCTTACTTGATGAAACTTATTAGGGTAATTAAAATAATCGTCAGAACCAGTGGGCAAAAAGTTTTTAAGCCTTTCAGTATCTAAAAGTATAAAGGGATGGCTCTGACCACTGAGAAATATTGGACGAAATAAGCGAAATGACTCGTGCCCGGTTAAAATAAAATTGAACACACGAAAAGTCTGGGCTCGGATTGCGTTCAGAAGGTTATCTGATTTGCATTATTCTTAGTAAGATCCAATTTTTAAACAGTAATTTGTCATTCGGCCCGAGTTGCCTGTGCCAACTCATTGAAAGACTTGCCTAGTTTTGTCCCGCGCTATCTTATCCCCATATTCTTACAAATCAATCCTCTTGCTCAACTTGTTTACAGCAATCAGAACCTCTCCTTTTTCGTGTGGCACTGCAGACATTTGCAGGGTAATGTTTAATATAAAAGATTATCCTTAAATTCTTGCCACACATTTTTTTTCAACTCCTGGCTGCAATACAGCCGAGATTTCCTCTCGCCAATTAGTCCTGGGCGGGGTTTGAGCAAATTAGCGTCATCTCTGCAAACGACGCTGCAACCTAACCAATGAGGCGCACGCTGCTATGACTACTAAGAGCACAGAACCAATCGGATAGAAAGAGCCTCAGGCAGCAGTGTGTAATCTTTAATAGGAGCTGGTACCTGAGAGGTTGAGACAAGTGTTTAGGTACCCGTGATGGACATTATCCCACGTTGCAGCAGCTTTAAGAGACTTTGATCTGTTGCTTTTTTTTTAAAGTTTACATTTTTTCTTCCCTCTCCCTCTCTCTGGACAGTCCATGGGAGGATCGACTCCAGTCTCCGGCTCCAACTTTCCCATCACTATGTTGAACCAGCCAGAGTCCAGCGAGAACTTCAACAAAGAAGCCGAGAGGAATAAACCGATGCAAGACTACCAAGAGCTGAGATATGGAATGCAGGACAGGTTCTATTTAATGGGAGACCAGTGTCAAAGCACCCCGGACTCTGTCCCCCTCCCATACCCGAGCCAGCACATCTCGGCCACTGGAATCGCCGTGGGCAACGCCAGCAGATATTTGACACCGGCATTGCCCAACTGCCCGTACCCTGGCAATAGATCGCAGGTCCCCGGAGCGCCGAGCTACCCGTCGCCGGGAACTGAGGTCTACGCGACAGGCACTGATTCATTCTCCGCCCCCTATCCTCACTTCCAGCGGACTTCAATCTGCACTGTGCCGGGGTTGCAAGTATCTGGCAAGGTACAGGTTATACTGTGCAACTACCAACTCTGGACTAAATTTCACAAACATCAGACCGAGATGATCATCACCAAACAGGGCAGGTGAGTGACCTGGCGTTTCGTTCCCTTAGACCCACCCCGTTTTGGTTTCAGAAATGTCTAATTGACCACAGAGCGTTGGATAAAAAACTGTAGATATCATTAATTCATTAGAAATACAAGATACCTTATGCCTTTTCCAATGGGAAAAAAATACCATTTGGAGAAGGGGGGAGGGGGTGAAATTTCAGGCAGACTGAATTTCAGGACACACTTGGAAGCACCTCACGCAGATTTCTGTCGCCGCTCCATCCCCGCGCTTATTAGAAGCGCTCTTTCCAATTAGTTTTGAGAATGACTGAGGTTACACGGGGACTGATCTAAACCAGAGCTCCGAGTTTCAGAATTACATTGTGCGTATGCGGTTTCCAAACATGAAAATCTCTTTCCGCTGTTACATTATAAGACTTTTTTTTGTTTCTCTCTGTAAATTATATTGTGGATAAGAAAATACAGAGCAAAAAAAAATAGTTTTTTTTAAAGTGTGATCTGGCACCGCACCCGTCAGAACTTGTTAGTTTCCGGGTTGTATTTTTGGAGAGCGTTAAATGCACACCCTTCTTTTTTGAAAATAATTTCCCTCCCCCCCGCACAAGAGAATTTACACCGTGGTTTCTACTAACGTGGAATGTATTATTTGCAGGCCAGTGCATTGCGAGCGGGTTAAACCGATGTCTCATGAGCTCAGTAGTCTCATCCCTCCACTCGCTACCCAATGCCATGAATTTTTTGACCCCAGCAGTTTGCCCCTAGGTTAAAGTGGAAGGTTCGGGAACAGGGAATGCCATCAGAACAGCTTAAACAAGTTCACTTGAGTTAGCTGCTAAGGTAGTTAAGAACAGGTCAAATAGTCAGGAGTATGATGCGGTATGTATATAGATGTTTGGTGAGAAAGATTTCTGCAGAATTATTCCCTCGTACGCTTGTCCCCAAAGCTGTAAGAAAATCGAGTACAGCAAGATCCCACGATAAGGAGCAGTTTTAGTGATGTTTGGGATAAATGTTGACCAGGCCTCCAGGAACAACTGCCCCGCTCTACAAAATAGCCAAGAATGGGTTTCCATCCATCAGAGAGGGGAGTCAGGGCTTTTCACATCCCATTTGGAAACGGTCCATTTGGAAGTTTTGGAAAACCTGGATTGAAATCCACACCTTCTCCGTTCTGTGTGCGGATTTACAGTGCCAACGCGGGCAGCGGCTGGAGGGGTCAATGCTTGCGCGGAGACTGTCCGCGATGAGACCACCCTGCTTAAATGGCGAGTACTTTTGTTTTAAACGAGATGGTGATTTCAGAAGTTACAACTCTTTCCCTGCAACACAGCTCCCCCAACCTCCAGCACACCCTACTTCCCCCGAATCTGAAACATTTTTCTTTTTACAAACCGTTTCTACAGCAGGGTGCAGGTGGCCGCTTATTCTGTTCTGGTTTCCCGTGCGATCTGCTCGATAAACCAGCCTGAATATGTGTGTAGAGGCAGGGCGAAAGGGACATCCGTGTTCACACCTGTTACTCGGGATTACAGAGGCAGCAAATTTCTTGTGATCGAGGATAATTTTAAAGTAAAGAGGTGTTAGTTCCAAAACTTTTTACAATGATGCATACGTGGTCTGAACGAATGTGGAGATTCAAACAAAAAAATTGCAGTGGCTGGAAATCTGAAATACAAGCAGGACATACTGGAAATATTCAGCGGGTCAGGCAGCATCTGTGGAGCGAGAAGCAGTTAACGTTTCAGGTCGGTGACCATTCATCAATGATATGCCTGGTAAGGGGACGCTACAAATGCCAGCCAGCTTTGCAAGGAAGACTTGAACTAAGCAGTTTAAATTCCCCCTGGTTCCGCCATTGTCAGAGGTTGGGTTGATGTTTGAATGAAGTTTGCAAAGTGTAATCAATCGCTTTATTAGCCGGAGCGCGTGTGTTTAACGGTCAATCTGTAGATTATGCGGTCTGCACATGGGTTTGTACTTGACTGCCGTGTGATTATTGAATTAGAACAAGATTTAGGGGGAGTTAGGTACTGAAGGGGGGGGGGGGGTGGAGACAGCAGTCACTTTTCAACAAGACTTAGGAACATTGGCGTTTCTTGAAGAAAATAAAGAGCGTTCTATATACAGGAATTTCAACATCTGTGCAGTCTTTTGCTGTTTCGCGCTATATCTGGTTCGCCTCCTCCAACGCTGGTGATTGTGTTTAACAATGGAATAGATGATGGCTAACCATAGCAGTCAGCTTCTATCAGTGGGTTTTCAACAGACTCAGACATGACAACCCCCAGCGGTGAAGAGCTTTGGGAACCAGAGGCTGGAGTTCACCAATACTTTCTCAATCATGCTGTAACTATTTGGAGTCCTGTTAAACAGAACCACACAATTGTTAATTCACAGTACATTTTAGGACCCTTTTCAAGTCCGCCAGAGTCTATAGACTCAGATATTTCCAGGGATCTCGGCAAAATAACACAGTAAAAATTACGCTGGAAATCTGAAATTAAAACAGTAAATGTTGGAAACATTCAGCAGGTCAGGCCGCATCTCTGGAGAGACATAACAGTTAACGTTTTCACAGGTCCGAGACCCAAGGGTCGGCGATCTACAATGTTAACTCTTAGCTTCTCTCACCACAGATGTTGCCGACTTGTTAAGTAACCGTGGTTCACGCGTCAGCAAGAATAATAAGCTTCCAGGACTTTCAAGGCAAAAGGGAAGAGAGTCACCTCAGCCCAGTTCAATTCTCTCCTCATCAGACATCAAAAGTATAGCTGGGCAGGTTAATCCGGATTGGGAGAGAGTCCTGGTCCATTGCCACTCTGATAAAGAAAGGAGAATCCGATTCTACTTGTAACTGTGTTGGTAGAATGGGTTAGTTAAGCGAACTCAGCAAAGACTAGGATATAAACGGGGATCTTAAGTGACCGTTACTTATACCAACAGTGTCTTGCTCTTATACGTAAGTTTTGAACACATTTAAAAAAATCCTGTTTGAATTTAAGATGTTCCAAAGTATTTTGCAACCAAGGAAGCAAAGTCTGAAATGGTACTTTTGAAATAGGGCATTCATTTACAAGAAAGTAAAACTTGCTCCTTGTACAACGAAAGGCAACATTGAGGTATTCCTTGAGATGTACTTGTTAATGTGCAGAATGCATAAACAATATAAACATTTTCTCCCTAAACTGACAACGTACTGAAATAGTCAAAGCTTGGCTACATTCTAAGGGTTTTTTTGACTGTTTAATCATTGCATTTTAATATTCAATCAACCCAAGAATTTCAGTTTAGGGGAAAGTGCAGATGAACTATAATGACTAACAACAGTAGAAGAATACACTGTCTTTATGTCAAGTTCCACTTTTAAGCAACGTTTGATTTCTTGTAAATTTGTCGATGGAGATATTTGCAGTGGAATCTTAACCCATTGAACAAAACAGACAAGGGCTCAGACAAGGCTGTAGAAAGTATGACCATCTCCTCATTCGGAAAATGTCCCTGCTGAAGTTACCTTTAAAACATTTGGGAGAGCAATTAAGCAGCTTGCTTTTGCTGTTGTCTGCTGCTTGCTTTCTCTCTCCTTAATCTGTTTCCTCTAAGAAGATATTTTCTCTTCCTGCCTATTTTTGCCTCTCTGTGCGGATATTTCTATACGTTCTCCCCACCCATGCTCTCTGACTCTGTTCCTCCCTCCGCCTTTGTCTCCTTCCTCTGTTCTCCCCACCCGTGTTTTGTTGGAATTACCGACATTTCGTTTCTCCCATTGGGTTATTTTGTTCTACTTTGCACCCCCTGTCCGAGGAGCTCTTTTTTCTCTGCTTACAATTTCCTTCTCTCTGCATATTTCCTTTCTGTTCCTGTTTATTATTTCCTGAGCTTGTCTCTAGCTGATTTCTCGTGTGTGAGAAAGAGAAAGAGAATAGAGGTTTCTTTCGACTTTTCTCGTCCTGTGAGTTTTCCTCTCTGTATCTCTGTGGGTACATGTGCGTTAGCATGCCATATTGGAATTCTTGGTCCTGTTTTTATTCTGCAGTCGCCTCAGCAAGTTGCATTCGCCATATGTGTGTTTAACCTAACTGTGTTCTTTCATCTTCATTTTACGGAAATGAATATTAAAACCGCAAGTCAAAAATTGTTTGCAGCCTGTCCTCAGCAGAGACTCCAAGTACAACACTGTATTCAAAATGTTTCTGCAGAAAACTGCAAATAACCGCTGACTACTGCGCCTCCCACTAAGAGGGGTGGGTGGATTGAGGGAGAACTGGTTGAATTTTTGACAGGACCAATTGAATATTTGAAATGGAGTGAGGAACAGCGGTAACTGGTGTGGAATTGTTTCTAAAAAGCAAATCTCCCCATCACAGCCAGCATAAGAACAGATCGAGTCGAAATGAGTAACCAGGAGGTGATTCACTGAACTGAGATCATATTTTCTTACAAGTGTAGGAGTTTATTTTAATTCTCTGCTCTTCAAAGAAATCGCCCATCATCCAATTTAATCATAGCCGCCCAAAAGTAAAAAAAGTACACCGTCCGCAACAAACTTTCAAAAAACAGCCCCCTTTGATTGTTGAAATTTCTCCCTGAGTAACGCCCTGTTGGAAGTGACACTTCTCTTGCATCCCAGGGAGAAAGTAAACGCATTTATGTAACTTCATTGTTCAAAATATAAATCTTTATGCTCGTTTACTAAGTAAACCTGGCAGTTTTCAGAGAATTAAGTGCAATACTGGTGTCTCCTCATTTGGTTTTATCCGATTGTTAATTAGCTTAACCTTGGTGAAGTAACCCTTCATGTTATAGTGGATTTATCCTACATTTGCTTACACTTCACACTCTGCCGCCAGTTATTGAAGTCTTGTGGATTGTGCTTACATCCTTCGCAAACCCTACTTGCCTCGCCCGTCACTAAAATTAATAACCTTATACTTAAAAACAAAGTAGGCCAATTAAAATCAACCCTGCTAACATAACCAAAATAACCAAACATCGTCCACTGTAGAAAATATTACTCTCTGTGGTCGTGACGTGATGATACTTGAAGCCTGAACTTTTGAGTTACACATGTCAATCTTCATGAGACTTTTACTGCTTGAATTTGCCAGTAAAAGAAAACAGAACTTGGCCCGTTCTGCAGTCTATTTTATGCTCAGTCTAAAGACAATTTTCTCCCTGTAACTAACCATAGCCACTAGCTGCCATCCCTATAAATAAACCTCATTCCTCCCAGAGGAGAAGAGGCAGCCCTTGTGTGTTGCTTGCAGAGCTCAAGTCATTTCAATGTAAGAAGGTAGCATTTTAAGTATTGCAAACTTTACTGTACACACTAAGTTTGTTTCAAGCATTTAATTTACTTTAAAAAAAAGCCATACCCTGAAATATCTGTTCTGGACACTTTGGTTATGTTTCAAGTGAGTGTTCAGATTCCATGGAATGTCTAGGAAAAGAACTTTGGTGTGCCTGATGTCCTGGCCAACACTCCTCCCTCAGGCAACAGATAAAGCTAGATGTCATTGCAGTAGGTTGCACCTTGCTATGCACAAAATGGTGGCTTAAGTTATCCACGGTAACAAATGTGGTGAGTTGTACGTGAAACCCTTAAATTTCTGCTTGGCACCAAAGAGCATTATTTAAATCGAGGTACTTTCCAATTACATTACGATTAACTGCCTCTTATTCATTGAATTAAGATAATTACATAGAATTTATGGCATTGTAACAGGCTGTTTGACACAGCAGGTCCTGTCCTCAATTAAAAGTGCTTACAATTGTTTGCACTGAAGTATTTTTTCTCCTATCATAAACTGACAGGCTCCATAGGACAGCAGTTCCCCAGCCCTGGGATGGGGGTCACTAGGATGCTTGATGGTGTAACATTAGTTTTTTTTACACTTGGAAGAGTAACTCATTAACTGCAGCATACCAGAATCTTTTCTATTCAACAAACATTTCTAAATGATCAATTTATTTAGAATTTAAACAAGTCAGGCATGATTGCACCATTTTGGGATCACAAAAGTCAGAATCAAAATCAGGGTTTATTATCACTGGCATATGTTGTGAAATTTGTTTTGTGGCAGCAGTACATTGCAAGACACAAAATAAAGGCATCCAATGTTTAGATCAAGTCTAGCTAAGAAATAGGTGGTGAAGCATAATTAGCCAGCCTTATGATTTTAAGAACAACACAAGCAACGGTAGGTCTCGAGTCAACATTCTCACATAGTTCTGGCCAGGGTCACTGGGTGGGGGTTAAAAGCAGGAACACTAAGATAAAGGTGCTGAGGACAAATTCAGCAACTGCTGTTCTGGCTATAGTAGTCTAGTTAAACACTGGTCAGGGATTAAGCCTATGGGCTGCTTCTGGAGCGCTCTCAATGATTGTTTTGCTCACATTGTTACCAGATGGAATGATGGTGCATCCTTTACATAATATCCGCGAGGAGTTTATTGCAACTTACAATCATTTCAGTGAAATTTATCAGTGGGTGTCTGAATAATTTTCCATCACACCCATGTACAGTGAAATGATATATTATAAAGTTTGCTCATATATATTTGGAGTTTTTAAAAGCAAGCTTTTTTTTTGCTATTGAAGATAAATTAAAGCCCCGTCACTGGTAATGAGAACAGTCTTTGCAATATAGATATTAGCTTTCAGCTATTTTTGACTATGCAAGAGTGCCTATGTCACTTTCATGTCAAAACACAAAGACACAACAGATTGAATTAAACAAGCAGATTCAAGAAGCAGGCTCAATGTATTTTTTGGTTAACTCAGCACACTGAAATATGTTGTTTGGAGAAGCACCTGTTAGACCAGCTTGCCCAAATATTCATAAATGTCATTACAGGTCTTCATGTACAGGAAGCCTGCAGCCAGTTCATCATTACAACCTATTAGTCTGTGCAGTGCTGGGTGTGTGTTGTAGGCAAGGAGCCATTTTAATTATCTATCGCTTCCCTCTCATATCTTGGCATACTTTGTACATGATTGTTGCAGTATCTTGCTGTCAAGCACTTCTCTGCATAATATTTATGGTGTCTAATATGACTGTGCTAAATGTGTATCATTTCATGCTTCTTGTGTACCATAAACTCCTGATAAATGCTCACCTTAATTCGTTGGGACAACTTACACCCAGAATATACTTCTGAAAGGGAGCAGATGTGCAATGGGAGCTTTTTACGTTTAAGCATGATAGTTTTCATGTTTCATAAATTAACAGGAAATGCACAGTTAACTAGTTAACATTTTGGATAAGTCCTTTGATTCTCAAATGCATGTGATGTCTTTTAAGAAGGGTAGTGAATGCTGTCTAGTTGCAGTGGTTTCTGCTTATTTCAAGTTTCTTGGATGTCTCCTCTGCACCGCTAGCCCCTGCTCCACTTCACCTTTATCTTTTGTTACTCAAACTCCCTTTTGCGTGTTGTCTGTAAATGAAAGTGCGAGTGAGTGAGATCATGTGCTGCTGTATTTTGCTGGAGAACAAACACTCTGTTTTCCAGTGCTGAGTGTTAAGGACATGCCTTCTCTTGGCCTCACTGAGATACTTGCCAGCTCAGTAGTAGCACGTGTTGGTGTTGTTCTGGGAGTAGCTGAACTCTGCGTTACCCCAACGCTGTCAGGAGACATGTTTATAAACCTGTTCAATGAGCCACGGTACAGTTGGCCCTGGAGCGAGATGAGATCCAACTTCTTAGAAACAACATTTCCTGAAGCTGCCATTAAATATGAAATAATCCCACTTTAGGAGGGCAGGATTTCAAACGGCAATGTCCAGCTATGGTGTCTTTCAATATTTGATAATGGTGTGTTTAAAAGCCACACATTACACAGCAGCTTGGAGAGTGTAGGCTGGATCAGTTAAAAGAAATGAAGTACAGTCTGTGTGCTATTTCCCATACAAGAAAATTCCTAAACCTTGGGTGAGTTTGGGAATACAACATTGGTTTGTGAATTTTTTTTCAATTTTAATCATGCTTCAATTCTAATTTTATGTTCATGTTGTTTAACAGAGATCGATGTTTGATACTTGTTTCCAGTGACCTACTAATGGGTCACAAGGAATATCAGCAAGCCTGTATCAGCTCGCTTCAATAAATGGTTCAAAAAATAAAACAACATTTAATGCAGGATATAAAACTGCATGTCATGTTTAGGATAGATCACTGGGCTCTGGAAATTGCCCAAGAGGGAATAGCTACCCGGAATGGCAATTTCTCAATGTAAGAAGGTGCCTGAAGCTAAACCTTGGATCTGTTAACCCTGCATGTTAAAAATATTGTGGTCCATACATGGCTACGAGCAGAGCTATTCTCCATCAGACATTTTTTCCTTGTCTATAGAGAGTGGTTGTTATTAGGGTCATAGATTCATGCAGCGCGGAAACAGGTCCGACAGTCCATTGAATCTGTGCTGACTATCGAACACAATTTACACTACTCCTATTTTATTTTATTCTCCACCCATTCCCATCAACTTCCTGCAGATTCTACCCCTCCCCTACACATTGGCGGAAATTCAGAATGCCCAATTAACTACCAACCTGTATGTCTATGGGATGTGAAGAGACCGGAGCACCCAGAGGAAACCCACAGCAGAACTTGCAAATTTCATATGGATAGCATCAGAGGTCAAGGATTGAACCTGGGTTGCTGGTTCAATCCTGACTTTCCAGTGCTATCTGTATGGAATTTGTGCCATTTTTTTCCAGTATTATGTTCTACATGTAGGAACCAGGACGGTGGTACTTCTAACTGTGGGTGCTGGCAAGTTTTATTGAAAGGGACAATGAGGGAAGAGAGGGAGGAAGAGTGGAGTTAATCCCCACCCTCACCAAACATACAACTTCAACAGACTTCTGACGCATTTTTGCTGCAGAGATCAATTCAGCACAGGAGAAGGCCAGTCAACTTATGGAGTCTGCACTGGCTCTTTTGAAGAGCAAATTGCACTGCCCATAGAAAGTTCTATCTGCAAACGTGGGAGAATTCATTACCTTGCCAGAGGGAGAGGGAAGGTGAGAGTATATGACACCTAGGGCTGGCACGGGAGTGTAGCAGTTAGTGTAACGCTATTACAGCGCCAGCGACCCAGTTCAATTCCAGTCGCTGTCTTTAAAGAGTTTGTACGTTCTCCCCGTGTCTGCATGTATTTCCTCTGGGTGCTCCAGTTTCCTCCCACATTCCAAAGACATACAGGTTAAGAAGTTGTGGGCATGCTATGTTGGCGCCGGAAGCTTGGCGACACTTGCGGGCTGCTCCCCAGAACACTCTACGCAAAAGATATGTTTCACTGTGTGTTTTGATATACATGTGACTAATAAAGATATCTTATCTAGTATAAATATCAGAAAACTCACATAATTCCTCTGGGAAAATCAACAAAGATACTTTTTCACTTTCACTTCATCCGCTCAAGCCCTCGTTTTTAGGGCGAAGTGTCCCACATTCATAACAAGTTTGAAGATATATATCTTTTTCTGACAAAGCTGCTGAGAAAGATAATGTTGAATAGCTGCCTCAGAGCATGAAAGAGCTATCCCACTCCTAATTTTGCATGAAATTCCCTATCCATTGTGGAAAAGTTAGGAGTGAAAGAATTCAAAGTGGCTGGCTTTTGCACACAAACACACACACTATTTTATGGATGTGTATATTTATAACCTCGCATCGTGGTCGAGGTGGTAGGGGAGTTCATCTGAGGCCCTTCTTCTCAGTCTGCCCCCTCCTCCCCCTCCCCTCCCTACCCCTGCTACATGTTGCAAAACTATCTTGGGCTCTCCCGTTGAAGGAGGCCAAAAATCCTGTGCATTCATTCCAAGCGACTGGCTTCACCTCCTTCCATCGGTTGTGAAAATTACTGTCGGGTGGACACCTGATTTGTCAGGACAGCGGTGAGCTTTCTCACACACAAAGAATGACTTCATTGACAGGCACAAAGACTGGAGAGATGCCTATTGATTTTGGCCGCATCCTCTGATGGGAGCTGGCATGCCTGTTGGAGACAAGTTAGTGGGATGGTAGGAGTGGATGGGATGGGAAGTAAAGGGTTAGGGGTGCAGGGAGAAACAGTGCTGTACTACAGTACTGATCGTATTATTCAGGTCACCCAACCTCAGTACCCTATTATCCACTACATTGGTATTTACACACTGCAATCTTCAAAACTGCAGCTATCGGCAAATTTACCACATCAGAGAAAGTCCTTAGTGCTGATAAAAGACTAACCAATCTGTTAACTCTGCAAAAAAAGTTAAAAAGAGGAAGGGGTCACAGAGCCATAGTTTAAAATGCAAAGATCTTTTTAAATCTTACAGTGGATTATGTAAATCATAACAAAATAAGATCTAATTCATACAATAGCTCACAGTTCCAGCAATCCTAAGCTTCAAGGACTGTTTGTGTATACGTCTGTACATTCAGCCTGTTACCTTGTGGGATTCTCCTGCATGCTCTGGTTTTCTCCCACATCCAAGGACATGGTGGTTAGTACGTTAGTTGCCACTGAAAGTTGCCATTAGTTTGTGGGCAAGTGGTGGAATTTGGGAGCAGTGTGGGAATGCGGGAAAAATAAAATGGGATTAGCGTAAGTAGGTAGTTGATAATTGGCATGGACTTGGTGAGCAGGAGGACCTGTTTCTGTTAGTTTACTGATTCTTGTGGGAGGAAGGCAGGGATATTCCTATAGTGAGACAACTTGCTTGATTCATTTATTGTTAAAATAGGATAGAAAAGAATGTCACAAATTGGTCAGAGGCTTAATACCAGAAACTGTAATTTCTGTAAAACAATTTCTTGCTGCAGACGTCACCAGCGATAGCTTTCGGATTTTGTTGAAAGGTAGTCGACCTGAAACCTTTATGGCCAGAAAGCTGACACTTGACAGATGCTGGAAGAGTCTCTTCTGGCACAGTGGCACAGCTAGTAGAGTTGCTGCCTGACAGTACCAGAGACCCAAGTTCAATCCCGACTTCAGGTGCTGTCTGCATGTTCTCCGTGTGACTGCGTGACTTTCCTCTGGATGCTTCGGTTTCTTCCCATGTGCCAGAGATGCGCAGGTTGGTAGTTTAATTGGCAGCTGTATATTGCCCCTAGTCTACAGATGTGGTAAAATCTAGGGGGAGGTACTGAGAATATGAAGGAAGGAGGGGAATAAAAAATTGGGATTAGTGTAGAAATGGGTGCTAGATGCTCGGTGGAGACAACAATCCTTCACAGTCCTGACAAGGTGGTGGTGAGCTGGCTGCAGAGGCACTCATTTGGTTTGGTGGCAACAGAATGACGGTTCCAAAAAATACTGCAGATGCTGGAGATACTCAGCAGGTCAGGCAGCATCTTTGGAGAGAGAAACCATCAAGTCAATAACTTCTCTGTTCCAGTTTTTATTTTGGAATTTGTGACACCATTTGAGAGAGCTGTTAAGGGTTTAGTCTGTGGGTCTGGAGGTCAGAGTATGTTAGTGCACCAACTATGACAATCTGGTAGCTTCATGGGTTCCATCGTTAAGGCAGGACTTTAAATTCCAGATCTAATTAATTAATTGATTAATTTGAATTTAAATTGCATATTTGTCACACTGGTTCTTAAACTCATACTTCCCCATCACTAGTCCCAACCTCTGCATTCCTAGTTCAGTAATGTAACCATTGTGTTGGCATACCCCTTTGTACCAAAGTAATTACATTTTCCATGCATGCAATTTTCTTTAAATAATAAACTCTCTTCCTGGATATATTTTTGTTTCCTTCTGAACCATGTGCATTTTTCTGCATTGAGATGCATCTGCCAGCACTTGGCAGAAGCCTCATGTTTATTCAAATCCACCTGTTGCTTATCTTGGGTCTTTTATTCCCACCCAGTCACTTTTCATTAAATTTGTATCATCTATAAATTATGTCCTTGCACTTGTGACATCTTTCTCCTGTTCTTCCATTCCATAGACCAGAAAAATCATGCACCTATAATACGTGGCCTGCCAGAGCCTTGGAGCCGAAATCTCCAGCACCGCTTGTGGTTTCTGCTGTTCCAGTTCTTGAGTACTTTTCATCCCTGTGCCATTAGCAGCTGTTCCTTTGGTTACAAAGGTCCTGAGCTCTGGAATTTCCTTCCCTGTGTTTTTGTCTCCTTTAAGGCACTTCTTATAAACAATCACTTCAGATGAGCTTGCTGTCATTTGCCTGAATTTGGTATTGAAATTTTGTCTGTTAACCCTCCCAATGCAGTACCTTGAGACATTTGGATACATTCAAGGTACAGTGTTAATAGTGATTGTTACATTTCCTTAAAAAATGCTACCTACCATCTCATCATACAAGAAATTCAGCTACAACATTACAATTCATAGATAGTCCAAAAACAATATTGTCGCAATTCTCTATGTAATTTAATGGATGTACTTATATATGAAATGATCTGTGTGGATGGCACGCAAACAGAAGCATTTCACTGTGTCCCAGTACATGTGCCAATAAGCCAATTACCATTATCATTAATCAATCCTTTCAAGAAGTGACATCACTTTCCAATTTATTTTATTTGCAAAGGAAACACAAGGGGATGGTTCTACAAATTCTGGTTTTACATGGAAATACATGAGCAGTTACACTACTGCTAGTAGTTGATGTTTTTTAGACCACACGGTTTACAGTTTTGGGACTTCTTGTGCACTAGGACTAGATGGTTGACCTAAACCTAGTCCAGAATAAGCTAGGGGAATTTGAATAAAGCTGGAGGTTGTGTTGAGAGCTGATACATGCAGTACTACGTCAGCATAGGTAGGGGTGTTTCAAAGGCAGCAAAAAAAGAATCAGAAATGCATTTAAATGCAGAGGTGTACACAGGGGAGAATCTGCAGGGACACAAACCCACCCAATATACAATGAAACAAGATGTGATGTTATGGATGCATTTACTTGTCACATAATATTATGGAAAAGTGCACAAATCCTTCAAAAGATCAGCAAATTTAGTTTTACCTGCAATTTGAGTGGAATTCTTTGCATGAATAGAAATAAAATAATTCATGTGGGAAATGAACATTTGGGGTTTATGACTGATGATAAATTCAAACCATTGCCATAATGCTTTCAAGTAGTAAATAAAACGAATCATATTTTAGAATGTGTCAGAATGTCAATATTCATCCAATGTAGTGCAGTTATCGTGATAAATTACTCATTAGTGCAATTGAATTTTTGTGTGTGTTTAGTCCTTGTGGGGGAACCTCCCTGCTCTGAAGCTGAGACTGCTGTAGACTCATTGCTAGAGACTGATTAGTCAAATACTCTGTTATCATAGACTGTGTTTTGTGGGGTGGGTGAAGATAAATAGTATGGATTATGCTATTTTTCTCCATCTGGAACTTCGTAACGTTAGTTATCTGTGACTGAGATTATACTACAAATTGTTACAGAGTGGTAACGAGACAAACTGAGTGAACAGAAAAAAAATTTCATGAAAATATTTCATAAAAGATTCAGGCATCATAAAGAAACTGCAAGGAAACCAAACATAGAACCACAATCTGGAATTCAAATCAAACCTTTTATATCATTGCTTTCTCATTTGGGTTATGGGTGTACTGTGAACTCTAACCATTGAAACATTTTAATATTATTTTTATATTATAGCAATTTTAAAAATTGCTTATTAACATTCATAGTAGGTGCTATATTTGTGGGTTTGCAGTATTGTTCCAGTTTCCAGTTTTCCTTGTACAGTTTGTCAAAGACTGGTCCTGAGACTTGTGGATGTTGGCAGGTTAGTACTTTTGATTGCTATGAGTGCAAGACCATTTAATGCCCACCATGTAACTTCCAATGAGATGGCAACAGCTGTAGTCACCCAGTTGACTTCCACAGAACTGTAGAGACAAGGAGTTCCAGGACTTAGATCCAGTGATGGTGAAGAAAATGATATATTTCTATGTCAGGATGATACGTGATCGAAGGTGGTGACATTTCTATGTGGTTGTGTGCTTCTGGCTGGTGGGAACCCTGAATTGGGGAGCACTATTACAGAAGCTTTGACAAGTTACTGCAATGAATCTTGTAGATGACACACTCTGCAGCCACAGTGTGTCAGCGTTGAAGGGGGTTTCAATTTTTCAGGGTGATGGATGTGTACTAGCTTTGGATGGGTTGGGTTTTTGGTTATAGTTGGAATTTCACTCGTCTGATGGCGAGGATTCCATCAGACTTGTCACATGCCTTGCAGATGGTAGAAACGCCTCAGTATGTCAGGAGGTGAATCATTGGCCTGCCTTGGTAGCCAAGTTATCTACAAGATTGATCTAGTTACATTTTTGGTCAATAACCTCAAGGATGCTGATCTTGGGAACGTCAGTAATCATGATGCTGTTTGATGCCAAAGAGATCAATGATGATCAATTAGCAATTTAAGTATAATCTTTAATTTATTCATCAGTCCCAATATTTCCTCCTTTGCCGTGAGGCATTTTTGCCCACTTGAGCTTTGGAATTCACGCTGGAATTTATGCACTTTTTTTGTAATCTTTATGTTCACACAAACCCCGCTTGGCAAAAGCCCATTGAGATTGTGATCAGGAGTAGGTTTCAGAGCAGACATTAATTTGTAGTTAGCAGTAAGTCAGTGTTAACTCATTTGTGCCGTTGTCAGTCAGTCTCTTCTGAAATTTACTCATTGTCTTCCTTGTGTGCACTATACATGTTTAAAAAACCTGCACCCTGGCCATTTCAGAGACTCTTAATATTGAGCTGTCACAGTCTGATTTTCATAACAACTGGCAGATATATGTTTCAAATCAGTTCCAATCCCCACTTCCATTTCATGGGCTTAACTGTTTTCTCAGGGGTAGCACAGTAGCACTAATAAAGCTGCTGCCTCAAAGCTCCAGCAACCTGGGTTCAATCCTGACTTCTAGTGCTCCCAGTGTTGAGTTAGCACATTCTCCCTGTGACTGTGTGGGTTTACCCCCTTGGGTCTCTGGTTTCCACTGCCCCCCCCCCCCCACCCCCACCAAATCCTAAAGACATGCAGGTTGGTGGGTTAATTGGCCACTGAAAATTACACCAAGTGTGCAAGTGAGCAGTGAAATACAGGGGGAATCGATGGGAACCTGAGGAGAATAAAGAAAAGGTATTAATGTAGGAGTAGTGTAAATGAGTGTTTGATGGTTGGTGCGGACTTGTTGGACCAAAGGGCCTGTTTCTGTGCTGTGTGACACTGTCTCTATGATATGATCTATGTCTACCTAACCATCCTAATACAGGAAAAAATTGCACAACTAAACATCTTGCAATTTTTGTGGACTGCTCAAATATTTAAATGGAATTAATAACTCAGCTGTATCACAGGAATTATTAGCTCACCTACAGTTGCTTCAGCAGTTTCACAACACCACTGCCTAAAAAGGCATAAATTCAGATGTTCTAAACCTTTAACGCCCATTATACCATACAACGGAAACAGATTGTCCTCTTAAGGTTCACAATAAGTAGTTCTGCAACGTAAATGGTAGAGAAAAAGATGTTTTGATTTTACTGAATTTCAGATCCAAAACCAATGCAAAGTATTTTCCATTGACATCATCCTCTGTAATGGTTTCGAGTGCTTTAACATAGAGAAACACTGTTGCATATGCAAAGAGAATAGTGTATATGTTTTCCAAAGTTTCACCCATCCTTCTGTATCATTGTGGTCTGAATTGCAATAAGTTGACTCAGAAGTGTAGACAACCTTAAAACAAGTTCAGCCCGTTAAACGTTTTACTTACTGTGTTGTCTTGTATATCAATGAGTGTTACTTTGGGCACTGCATTGCCTGAAATGTGTGTATAAAACAATGTGTCAGAGTTGATAAAAACAAATTAGTGCACAGCATTGGTCAATCACCAGACCAAATGAATTTTACATAAGCCTGTTAATCATCATTCTATCAGAAAGACTTAATCCTGCAATTTTCTCATCGTGTATTCACTGCTGCTGTTCCAATAAAGCTGTGAAGGTTCTCTTCAGATATGGCTTAACCAAAGTCTTATACAGCTGCAATGTGACTTCCCAACTTTTATTCTCAATGCCCCGACTGATGAAGGCAAACATGCCATATTCCTTCTTTACCGGTATTCTTTAATGTAGATTAAGGCCACGAGATTGTGGTCAACCCTCTTGGTTATCTTCCCATAACACAATGGGATCACTACATCCACCGGAGAGCACTTGGGTCTTTGTTCATTGCCTTTTCCTCTGACAGCACATCAATCTCTCAGTAATGCACTGTAATGTCAGCCTAGATTTTGTGATCAGATCTTGGGAACTGGATTCAAACTCAGCCTTCTCATTGAGCCACAGGAATCATTAAACCGTAAGAAATGAACACTGACTTCGGGGCAGATCATGCATTGGGGCCTATGGCTAATTGAGTTACATAAAGAAAGGTGTCGTTAAGAAGGAGAAACTGTTTCGTGATATCATTTTCAGCTCAAGTCCCCTCAATAAACATGCCATGATCTAAGGCTGGTAGTCCTTCCTTCAACTCTTGTTGAGATTTTAGATCACAGCAAGTCTTGAATTGACATCCTTTCCAGAAACCAGTTGTGGGTCTCGGCTTTAGTGTTTATTCTCTGCTTAAAAACCTTTTATGCGCTGTGATCCCCTCATGTTCAGCAGAGTAGGCAAGTCAGAAAAATCCATTGCGACCAAAGATTCTAAGTAAGTCACTCCATCACCATGCTAAGCCTGTGAGAAGCCAACCAATTTAATTTTTTAAAAATAGCTTACTTTACAAAGAAGTAGCTAATATCAAAAATTAAATTCAATGCAAATTGTTTGTTTCAACAAAACATCTAAAACAGAAGATTCTAATTCATGAAAATCACTGTACCCAGGCACAATATGAAACTAAACAGTATTGCATGAAGTCTCATTTATGCTTTTTCCCAATTACTAGTCTTAGCCTGCTGACATTTTCTTGGTGGCTGTTCTGAAAATTATGTTTCTTTTTTATTTTTTAAAACATCTGCCGCTGAATAAATAACTGTTAGGTTATAAAATTGGTTTGGCATTCTTTTTAATTTAGCGTCTTTGTAGTTGTTTGAGTTTCCTCTCTCAGAAGAAATGATTAGCAATAATTACTTCTAATAAAAATGCATTAGCACATTCTAAACAGGTACTGTCACTGTTGGCACTGTTAATCATGGGCAGCCAATTTGCACTCACCAAGGTCCCACAAACAGCAGAGAGATAACAGACCAAGTAACTTTGGTGATAAAGCAGCGAATACTCTGCAGATAAGCAGCAACTGTAGAGAAAGAAACAGCATTTGAAATCGGACTTTTCATCAGAACCGATGAAGCATAACAGCCTCAAATATTAACTCCAGGAATGTTGCCTGACCTCGGAGCAATTCTCTGAATGCAAAACTGGTCTGTTGTCAAATGGTTCATTTTCCCAAAATACTAAGTACTGACATTTTTCTCCCCCTCTTCTTCCAGGCGGATGTTTCCTTTCCTGAGTTTTAACATCACGGGGCTGGATCCTTCTGCTCATTATAATATTTATGTGGATGTTGTCCTGGCAGATCAGCATCACTGGAGATACCAGGGAGGAAAGTGGGTACAATGTGGCAAAGCAGAAGGCAATATGCAAGGTTAGTGCGCCAGAGACTAAAGGAATGTGTATTCATGGTGATGGTTCCTGAAAGTACTTTAAAGTGGCCCACACGTGCATACTCAGCTTTGGTTCATGCACCCCTTCTGCTGCCTTGTTATGAGTTTATAGGAAGCAGTAGATCAAGATACATTCATAATTCAGCAGTACAATCCAATCTGTCTGGTGATTTCACTCAATATATTTTAATTCATCGGTGTCCATATGCAATAGGAAAATTCTGATGTATGCTATTATATATTTATATCTGTGGCTAATGGTTAACTTTCCATGTTAGTGCATGATGGGCACTTGAAGTTGCAGAGACAATGTATTTCGAAAGCATTTTTTATCCATAAAATTTCCAAACTTCCTCATTCATTGCAGCCTGTCACTCGAGGTCCAAAACACTTTTTGTTAGTGGTCTGTTTTTAGGCCTTGAAGCAAAAATCTGAATGGCAAGGGAATGTCCTGAGGTATGAAAGCTGATATATAATTTAAGGATTTAAACTCTACTTCAGTATAGTAACTTGCATTTACATATAGGGTAATGTTCGATGGAGAATACAGTTCTGACAAGGTTGAGGTGTTGGTTAGAAGCTTTATTTAAGAATGCAAACCACGCAAAATGTGTTTCAGTTAAAGAGAAGAGATTGTGAGAGTAAATTGGAAGAGCCAAAGGATTGAGCCTGGATGGGTTGAAGACTGTACCGCCAGTATTGGAGGGACAGGGGTCAGTGCCCGAGGTCTGCACTGAGTTTCTACTCCAGGTCACTCTGCAGCACAGGTTGAATTAGGCTGTCAGCACTTTCTGGGCTCAAATGCCTAATTGACAGTCACCTTCAGGATGCACAAGGGGAATGAATGTTATTCGAGAGGGGAAGGCAGAAAAGCATTTAAAAAACGATTAAACCTCAGATTTTCCGTCATTTAGTACTTTACTGTGTGAAGTTCTCAGAAACCATCCACACCCTGTGGATGAATTAC
Source organism: Pristis pectinata (assembly GCF_009764475.1). Taxonomy (NCBI): domain Eukaryota; kingdom Metazoa; phylum Chordata; class Chondrichthyes; order Rhinopristiformes; family Pristidae; genus Pristis; species Pristis pectinata. The sequence goes on from NC_067429.1 coordinate 8,527,430, forward strand.
ATTCCCACCTTTTAGGTTTTACATAATTTACTGCACACTTGTGATATTCGCTCCACAATATTGCATTGAAATAATGAATGCCCTGGTTTTACTTTGGCTCATGTAGTTAATAAACTTTCATCATGCCTGGCACATTAATAATTGGAATAGTTTTAGTCAATACAGCACCAAGTGCTGCCAGTTATTTGATGTAAAGTTGCAACTGTGGGTACACCCAATGAATTTCCCCTCTCCTATTCAGGGTGTCACTGTGGTACAGTTGTGCAGACCCAGTCCTCGTGTACGATCACAACCTGCTTCTGTTTTATATCTGACCCTCAGAATCTTTGACATCAATTTGTCTGTCATTAGCTATTCAACCACAATGCCGCATCAGCAGATCCTACTGATGTTCTCGCATCCAGAGACGTCAGGCAAGCTCATTTTAGTGATGAGAAATCCTGATCTTGGACGGTGTTCTGTACTGATTGAGATTAGGTCTAACCCACCACAGACCAGAGACTGAACCTGAGCCCCCTCATCCCCAACCTGTATGAAAATTATTTCATTTCAAAAACACCTTTCACATCCTTAGGATCACCACCCCCTTTCCACCCAAAGCTCTTCACAACCAGTGGCATGTTTCTGAAGCCTCGTCAACTGTTAGAACATAGAACACTACAGCGCAGTACAGGCCCTTTGGCCCACAATGTTGTGCCGAAATTTTATCCTGCTCTCAGATCTATCTAACCCATCCCCCCCACATAGCCCTCTATTTTTCTATCATTCATGTATCTATCTAAGAGTCTCTTGAATGTCCCTAATGTATCTGCCCCAACAACCTCTGCAGGCAATGCGTTCCACGCACCCACCACTGTCTGTGTAAAAACTTGCCCCTGACACCCCCCTTATACCTTCCTCCAATCACCTTAAAATTATGTCCCCTCGTGTTAGCCATTGTTGCACTGGGAAAAAGTCTCTGACTGTCCACTCGACCTATGCCTTAGAATGTAGGAAATGTAGCAGCCAGTTTAATCCAACATGCTCCTGCAAACAGCAATGTGATTCGGCCAGATGTTCTACTCTCAGTTATGTTGTTTGAGAGAGAAATATTATTCAGTACATTGGGAATAACTACCCTGCTCTTCTTTTTATTTGAGTGAACTCAGTTTAACATCACATTTGAACAGTGCCTCTAACAATCCCTCAGTACAACGATAAAGTACTGAGGTATTGAGGGTTTTTGTGCTAACATCTCTCGAGTGGGACATGAAACCACACCCTTCTGAGGTGAGAGTAGTATGCAGTGAGCCATGGTTAACACATAACTTGCTGAGCAAACATGTACCAGAGTAGACCAAAGTTTGCAGATGGCCTGAATCAGTGTTTTGCGCAGTCAACGATTGTGGTGAAAATACTAGAAATTACTGAGAATGAGTGTTTCACGGAACTATTATTTTTCTCAGGTGACGTGCTTGTTCTAAAGAGCCATTAGAATCACAGAATTGTTGCAGCAGAGAAGGTGGCTGTTCAGCCCATCAAGTCTATGCTAGTGCCTACTAAGGCAATCCTGTTAGTCCCATTCCCCTGCTCTAACCCCATAAAGCTTGTATTTTCACTTACATGCCAGTCCAATTCTACCCTGAAAGCCTTGATTGTTGCTGTTTCTGCCACAGGCAGTGGCATCTCTCCCCTTTGTACCATTTGAATCTGTCCCCTAATCACTAATAGGAACAATTTCCCTCTTTATATCACACCTAAACTAGTCATGATCTTGTACACTGTTATCAAGTCACCTTTCAGTCATCTCTGCTCCAATGGAAACGACTCCAGCACAACCGATCGAATCTCATAGCGGAAGTCTATCGTTGATGGACTACACCAGAGAACTGAGAACCATGAGACACCCCACACCTGCCCTCCCAAACCTCCCCAAAACCATCCCTCACCATCTCTCATTTCAATTAGATTAAGCTTTCCTTGTTTCACAGCCTATCTACCCACCTCAGCTCAACTATCGTTGTCACGGTCACATAACAGAATCAAGAGTCAACTTTTAAATTTCCAAATCGCCATCTTTAACTTGTTGGGGAAGAGAGTTGTAGGCTTTTACCACCCTTTGTAGTGGAGAAAAGAAATCTTTCTCCAAGTTCACCACCAAACAACTTGGCTCTAATTTTAATTTGAATCTTCCTTTTCCCTCAGTATTACTACACTTAGTGTTTTACTTCACATGGTATAACATTCAACTGAAGTAGGGATGAATTTATATCTTTGCTCCCAGTGACTTTCCTCTCCACTTCTGGAGTGACCATCATGGTTTGTGCATTCCACACCCAATGACAATGGATAATTAAAAGCATCATTATTACCATTTTTATATCAAAGGCAAGCACTGTAAAATAATCTGAGGAAGGGATTGCAGGGGCATGACACGTCTGTAAAGACTCATTGGAAAGGTGCATTGGTGGTAACATTTAAGAACAGAGACTGAACATGCCCAGGGATCGGTCACTTTAATGCCAATAGACTGGATTGGAATCCCCACTAAAACAGAAAATAGCAAATCATCCAATAATTAATAGTCCACATGAATTTCCAAAGGCAAAAACCTAATTTGGCCAACCTCAATGAATTTGCTGAAATATCATTGTCAATAAATGAGGATAGAACAGTAGATGCTATTTTACCTGGATAACCAAAAAACCTTTCATAAGAAGCAACATATTCGTTCAGTTCATAAAAGCTCGTGGTGTAGGAGATAGAAGACTGCTTGTCTAATACAGGAAGCAGAGTAGACATAAATGTGTCCTTTTACCAAGTGGTTTGCCACAGGGATTGGTTCTGGGCCCGCAACCTTTTCTTCAATTCATATCAATGACTTGGGTGCAGGCACCAAAGTTATGGTTTTAAATATGCTGATGATTCAAAGATAGGAACATACGTTGTGAAGAACACATAAAAAGGCATAAATGGATATAGATTGGTTAACTGATGGGCAAGGATCTGGAAAATGGAATGTCATGTGGGAAAATGTGAAATGGTCCATTTTAGCAGAAAATGGGAAAAAAGTATATTATCTAAATAAATGGAGACAGATTGCAGATCTTTGAGACACAGTTCTGTGTGTCCTAGTGCAAGATTTATAAAAGGCTAGTATGCAGGTGTAGTAAGTAGTTAGGAGAGAGCTAACAGAATGTTATTGTTGATGACAGGAATGTTATTGTTTATAGAGGAATTAAATACAAAAGTTATGCTTTAGTTATATAGGGCATTGGTGAGATCACATCTGGAGTATTGAGTACAGTATTGGTCTCCTTATTTAAGGAAGGACGGTAATACTTTGGAAGCAGTTTAGAGAAGGTAAATACCTGGAATGGGTGGGTTGTCTTATGAGGAAAGATTGGACAGGCTTGGCTTGTATCCACTGGAGTTTAGAAGAGGGAGAGTTGACTTGATTGAAATATATAGGATCCTAGCATGGATGTGGAGAGTAGTACTGTCATTTTGTTTTCTCTGAGGGTTGTGAGGGATGGTGCAAGTAGAGTCTTCCAATATTTTTAAGACAGAGATTGATAGATACTTGAAAAGCAAGTGGATAAAAGTTTACCATAGGTAGACAAGAACGTGGACTTAAAGTTACAATCAGTCCGGCCATTGTCTTATTGAATAGCAGAACAGGTTTGAGGATCAGGTGCTGTTTTACCACTCCTACTTTGGATGTTTATATGTCTGTAAGATGTGAGGTGAGTCAGGAGGTGAACAAAAGAATAGATAGCTCGTGGGACTCAACAGAAAGTGCTGCATAGGAAGTGAAGGATACAAGCATCAGTATTGGGAACACCAGTGTCTGTTCACAATTTATGTCAAGGATTTAGACATTGGAATCTGTCATTTTAAATTTGTGGGTGAAGAGCAAACTGCAAGAAAGCATTAATAATAATGGACATAATAATGAATTTCCACACAGCTAAGCCTGATGTAACAAAAAGTAGGATAATGCTTATTACTTATAAAGAGGGTGAAGGACCAAATTGTCCTTGGAGAATAAACACAGAAGTTACTGAAAGTAGCGACACAGATGGCCACCAAAAAGCAAACCTATTTCTGTACTAGTGTTTATACATACAAGGATGGACTACAAAAGGAAACTGCAGTTCTATGGCATCTTGGTTAACCTTCACCGGGAATGATCTGTACAGTTCTGGTTGCCTTGTTACAAAATGGACAGAGGACAGAAGATAATTTACTAGGGTGGAACCAGCAATGTGAGGTTATATCCAGTGAGAAAGGATTAAAAAGCGTGACCTACAAGAGGTCGCTATTTTTTGAAGGAGAGAGAGAGAGAGAGAGAAAGACGCAGAAAGGAGTTTGGCAACATCTATGGAGAGAGAAACAGAGCTAATATTTCAGGTCAATGACCTTTCATCAGAATCAGGTTTACCATCGCTGACTTACATGAGGTGAAATTTGTTTTTTTTTGCATTAGCAGTACAGTACAAAGATATAAAATTACTATAAGTTACTAAATAAATAAATATTGCAAAAAAAAGAATAATGAGGTTGGTTCATGCATGGACTGTTCAGAAATCTGATGGCAGAGGGGAAGAAGCTGTTCCTGAAATGTTGAGTGTGGGTCTTCAGACTCCTGTACCTCCTCCCCGATGGTAGTAATGAGAAGAGGGCATGTCCTGGATGGTGAGGGTCCTTACTGATGGATGCTGCCTTCTTGAGGCACCACCTCTTGAAGATGTCCTCGATGGCAGGGAGGGTTGTGCCCGAGATGGAGCTGGCTGAGTCTACAACCCTCTGCAGCCTCTTGCGATCGAACCCAGATGCTCACCTGCTGTCTGATCCTGTGGAAAGTTCAACATAAAAAAAATTGATTCCATATCTCTCTCCCCAGATGTTACCTGTCCCGTTGAGCTTTTCCAGCATTCCTTGGTTTTACCTTGGTTCCAGCATTGGTTTTGTTTTTGGAAAATGTTGTGCTGTAGTTATCAATAGATCAAAAACAAAATTCAAAAGAAACTTCTTTATCTAGGGTATGGTGAGATGATGGAACAAGCTGGCAATGGGGAGTAATCACTAAATGCTCTTAAGGGGAGATTAGATCAGTGGTGCTGACCAAGTTGTGTAAGAAGAGTGGAGGGGGCACAAATGGAACATAAAAGGCATGTATGGGCGGTTGGGCTGCTTCTACGTTGTATCAAGGAAGCAATGAATTGTTACAGCAAAGGAGGCTATTTGTCCAATCAAGTCTTTATAGAACAAATAACGTATGAGGAGTGTTTGATGGGTCTGGGCCTGTACTCACTGGAGTTTAGAAGGATGGGGGTGGGGGCGGGGGAATCTCATTGAAACATACTGAATATTGAAAGACCTGGATAGAGTGGATGTGGAGAGGATGTTTCCAGTAGTGGGCGAGTCTAGGACCAGAGGGCACAGCCTCAGAATAGAAGGATGTCCCTTTAGAACAGAGATGAGGAGGAATTTCCCTAGCCAGGGGGTGGTGAATCTGTGGAATTCATGGCCACAGACGGCTGTGGAGGCCAAGTCATTGGGTATATTTAAAGTGGAGGTTGATAGGTTCTTGATTAGTAAGGTCGTCAAAGGTTACAGGGAGAAGGCAGAAGAATTGGGCTGAGAGGGAAAAATAAATCAGCCATGATCAGAATGGTGGAGCAGACTCGATGGGCTGAATGGCCTAATTCTGCTCCTAGATTTTATGGTCTAATCTGGAGAGTTCTATTTTCCCTGCTCTTTCCCTAGAGGACAATTTTTTTTATCCTCGAGATATTTCATCACTTTAGATGTCTCAGGCATCTCTGGGTTTTTGCCGTTCACTTTAAATCTGTGTTCTTTCACCTCTCTCTAATGGAAACTACCTCTCTATTTAAACCAATGGTGTTGACATAATACTTCTGTCAAATCTCTCAAGCCTTTCCAGCTGAGGATGACACTCTAGTAGGTATTTCACCTACTTGAAATTCACAATTCTTGGAACCAGATTTTGTCTTTTCTCCACTGTCTTGCAGGGTCTTCACGTCTCCCTGTAGTGGGGTGAGCAGAATTGGATGGAACTTTCTTTGAACAATGATTTCCCAACAAAACAAAATAAAATGCTGGAGGAACATTTTGTCCTCCGTTCCCCTTGACTATAAAATTTTTAACTAGCATTTAGTCAACTAGTCCTTCCACTTTCAAAAAGGCGAATTCTCTTGGAGGTATCCCTAGGCCACTTTAATCATATCACAGCTCAGGCACCGAACTGGCTCCTGACGACAATAGCAGAGCTAATAGATCTGCAGCCTCACAGCTCCAGCGAACCAGAATCCAAACAGTAGAATCATAAAGTGCTGCTTTAAATCACATTCCCTCACGTTAATGACTTGTTAATGGTCACATTAACAGCCACTCTTAAAGACGTCCATTTGTCAGAGCATTAACAAATGAGCTGAACATTCAGTTATCTAAGTAGATATATCAGGGGTTGATTTATAGTGGCTGAAAAATGGCAAGACCTTTGTTCATTCCTGCGACAAATCCACACGCAGTGTAACGTATAACTTTTGCAGTGGTGGTTCTAGTGAGAATTAAATGGCTTGCATTTATACAGCACTTTTTACAACCCCAGGACACTCTAATGTGATGTACAAACAATATCTAATGTAATTGCTGTTCTTGTATATGAAACACAGCAGCTGATTTGCACACAGCAAGCTCCCATAAACAGCAATGTGACAATGGCTGGAAAACCTATTTTAGTGAAGTTGGCTAAATATTGACCCATACTTGGGAATAAGTCTTATGCTCTTCTTTGAAACGGTGCTATGAGATCTTTTACAACCACCTGATGCAGTGGACAGCTCACTGCTTCAACATCTCAAAGTGTGTAGCATTCCCTTGGTACTGCATTGGAATGACAGCCTAGATTTTCTTGTGCTGAACCCATAATATTCACATACAGCAGTAAGAATGCAACAACAGTGGTCAGCTGAGGCTAATGGTCTCCACAGCTGTATAGGGGTGAGAGCAGAGAGTGTGTGGTTTGATGCTGCAGAATACAAAGCACAATTCCAATTCCTAAACTTAAAGTACTCCAGACGTTGGTATGCTTCAGTTCCTACGTAACTGAAGTACGATGAAGGGTCCTGACCCGAAATGTCGACTGTCCATTTCCCTCTACAGATGCTGCCTGACCTTCTGAATTCCTCCAGCATTTTATTTTGTTTTACTGAAGTATAACTTCCTCATTTTGGTATTCAGTTCCCTGAATAACAAACAATAATCAGCTTTCCTAATTATCTGCTGTATGTGCATGGAATCTGTCAGAACAGGGTACCATGGTGTCATGATGTGATGAAGTTTGTGGCACTGTTGGTTACAGCAGTTACTCAGAGCCAACTAAAGCAGCAGTGAAAGGGTCAAATACTGGTTTGATTCCTCACTGCAAGTCCAGACAATTCAAACGACAAATTAGGAATATGAGTAAGATTTCCGCTGTAGAAATTCTGGAGCTGCATCTTACTGCTGAGTTGGCAGAGTGAGTATCCCTACATATAGGGAAACATTACTCTCATCTTAAAGCTATTTCATACACAAAGAAGAATGACCCATCTATTAAAAGGTTTAGTATTGAATTCACTCCCACGACACTTACCCCACATGCCCACACCACACCAATGTACTGTTACTGGGTTTCACTGTCCCTCAGACATTTAAACAAACAGTTTCTATGACTCATGACTTTTCCAGCCGTGATCAGGTGTCCCGGTGGATAATACACTGTAATATTTTCCAGCCAGTTCTTTATATTTTAACAATCTAATATTACTCCAACTGTTCCCCTGCACATTATCCACTAGAGGCCTCAGCGCCCTTGTCAGTTAACATCCGTGATTTAACCCCTTCAGTTTTCAGACTCAAACTAGAACATAGAACACTACAGCACAGTACAGGCCCTTTGGCCCACAATGTTGTGCTGACATTTTATCCTGCTCTAAGATCTATCTAACCCTTCCCTCCCACATCACCCCACATTTCTCTATCATTCATATATCTATCTAAGAGTCTCTTAAGTGTCCCTAATGTATCTGCCCCCACAACCTCTGCAGGCAGTGCGTTCCATGCACCCACCACTCTCTGTGTAAAAAAATTTTACCTCTGACATCCCCCTTATATCTTCCTCCAATCACCTTAAAATTATGTCCCCTCGTGTTAGCCATTGTCACCCTGGGAAAAAGTCTCTGACTGTCCACTCGATCTATGCCTCTTATCATCTTATACACTTTTATCAAGTCACCTCTCATCCTCCTCCTCTCCAAAGACAAAAGCCCTAGCTCACTCAACCTATCCTCATAAGACATGCTCTCCAACCCAGGCAACATCCTGGTAAATCTCCTCTGCACCCTCCCTAAAGCTTCCACATCCTTCCTATAATGAGGCGACCAGAACTGAACACAATACTCCAAGTGTGGTCCAACCAGAGTTCTATAGAGCTGCAACATTACCTCGCGGCTCTTGAAATCAATACCCCGACTAATGAAGGCCAACACTCCACGAAGCTAGGATGTGATTATCAGAAAGAAAGGCTTTAGAAAGGGATTTGTTGCTTCACATTAGGAGGGAATGGGCTTCTGCCTTCAAAACAGGAACGGAGTGCCTCTAGGCTGATTTTCCTCTCCATTCACAGCCCAGGGATGTGGGAGCAATTACAACACCCCTGCGTTGGTTTGTTCTCCGGGAATTTTCTGGGCTTGGAGTTTGGAATTGGACAGTTTCACTCTTGCTCTGTCTAAAGCTCTTAACTTCTGTGGTGGCACCCCCAAGATGTTTTAGAAACCAATGCAACAGTCGTGATTCTCCGTTTCGACTTGAAACATCGACAGATCCTTCCTCCTCACCTTCCCCGCACCCCCCCCCCCATGGATGCTGCTCGACCCATTGAGTTCCTCCAGCAGATTGTGTGTTGCTCCAGATTCCAGGATCTGCAGTGCCTTCTGTCTCCAATGTAACAAGTCTATCTGATCACCTTTTAGTTTAGAGATCAGCAATGCACCATGAGATCAATAGCATCAAATTATCCTTTCTGAAGCTGTCAGTTGCTAGCCATTTTTATCCCCCTCCCCATTCCCACACCGACATGGCTGTCCTCAGCTTCCTCCTCTGCCAGGCTGAGACTAACCACAAACTAGAGGAACAGCACCTCGTATTCTGCCTGGGTAACCTACAACCTGACGGGCATGAACAGTGAGTTCTCCAATTTCAAGTAACTGTTCTCCTTCTCTCCCTTTCCTCGCTCCTCCTGATCTACCCAGTTGCTCCTACACCCACCCCAGCCCCCACCCCCCCACCATTTCTTTCCACGCCTCCATTCACTCCATTTGCCCATCACCCACACACTCTTCCACTGGGTGCCCTCCCACCCCTGTTCCTATCTGCCCACCCTCCTTCCTCACTTGAATAAATGCTCCACCTTCCTTCCCTATCAGATTCCATCGCCTGCAGCCCTTTGTTGCCTCCGCCTATCACCTTCCAGCCTCTAGTCACTATTTCCACTCCCCCCTCCTCCATCTGCCTATCACCCTTCCTTAGCTGGATCCCTCTTTTTGTTTGCCGGCTCTTGCTCCAACCCTGTCCTTTACCTCTCTATTCTGGCTACCTCCCCTCTTATCTTTCAGTGGAAACGAAGGGGCTTGACCCAAAACGTCAGCTGTCCATTCCCCCCCACAGATGCTGCCTGACCCGTTGATCTCCTCCAACATCTTGTTTGTTTATCCATCCACAAGACTGTGCTCTGTCCTCTGATTGTCTGTTAGAAGGCACTAGAATACACCCTGTGGAAGATTCTGCCATCTTATTTCTGCATTACAGAATCTTGTCATCTTTGAGCTTTGGAGAGATTTTTTTTACCAAAGATGTGATGTAGTGAATCTTCCTGTCTTGCCTGGAAGAAGCAGAAGTCCAACCTTGGTTCAGTAGCTGGCATTATTGCTTGAATATGAAAGTTGTGGGTTTGAGTGCTATACCAGACAGCTGCCCGTGCCAGCTAATTTGATACCTCACTGTAACACCAAGGGATTGTTAGTCATAGAGGTATACAGCACAGAAACAAGCCCTTCAACCCAACTCGTCCACGATGACTGTCTAGGCTAGTCCTATTTGCCCATATTTGGCCTACATCCCTCCAAACCGTTCCTATCTGGGGGCAGGTATATGATGATGTAGCGGTTAGCGTAACGCTATTACAGCGCCAGCGACCCAGGTTCAATTCCAGCCACTATCTGTAAGGAGTTTGTACGTTCAATATTGTGGTGGCACAACATCGTGGGCCGAGGGGCCTGTTCTGTGCTGTACTGCTCTATGTTCTCCCCGTGTCTGCATGGGTTTCCTCCGGGTGCTCCGGTTTCCTCCCACATTCCAAAGACATACGGGTTAGGAAGTTGCGGGCATGCTATGTTGGCGCCGGAAGCGTGGTGACACTTGCGGGCTGCCCCCCAGAACATTCTATGCTAAAGATGCATTTCACTGTGTGTTTCAATGTGCATGTGACTAATAAAGACATATTATCCATGAATTTGTCCAAGGGATTGTTGAGCTGTCATCTTTGCCACCTTTCAAATGTAACATCATCTTTTAAAAGTGAGGCTTCAGTGTGACATTTCAGAGGACTAAGCACAAGGTGACCTCCAGCTTCAGTCATTAGTGACTTCAGCCATGGAAGCTTGCTTCACGCATGCTCACTGTCCAGTCGAAACCTTGAATTTCTCATCTGGAACCTGATGGTGCCATTATCCAGTGATTTATGTGGTAAATCAATGGAGCTAACCTGTTCAGGTGAAACAGAAAATAGGAGCAAGAATGAGACATTCAGCCCTTCGAGCCTGCTCTGCTGTTCAATACAATCATGGCCGATCTCTAAATACCATGGCCACAATCTCTCCCCACGCCCTTTGATGTCTTTTACATCCATGTCCTTCTTAAATACATTCAACAATCTGGCCTCCATAGCCTCTGTTGCAGTTGCCCACTCTGAGAAGAAATATCCCATCATCTCGGTACAGAATCTGATGCTGACCACGCATTTGGGACCCCCCTCCCCAAGCCAGGAGAAATATCCTGATACAGGGTCTCAACCCAAAATGTCAACTATCCCTCTGCCTCTACAGATGCTGCTTGACCTGCTGAGTTACTCCAGCAGCTTGTTTCCTGTTCTAGATTCCAGCATCTGCAGTCCCTTGTGTCTCTGGGAGAAATATCCTCCTTACGTCCCAGCTGTTTAGTCCTGTCAGAATTTTGTAAGTTTCAATTAAATCCCGTCTCATTCACTCCAGTAATTACAAACCTAGTAAACCTAATCTCTCATACAGCAGAACCACCATCCCAGGAATCGTTTGGGGAAGGTGACTGTGTATCGAGCTGTGAGATCAGTGTCCCAGTCCCAGTCCCTTTGCAGACACAAGGATACATCCAACTAAGTAGTGAGTGAGATTATTGGTCCCCTCAGACAGACAGGTGATTTGATGCCAATGAACACACTGTATATAGTGTGTTAAAGGCACTCTTTCAAGAAGACTTGAGAATTCTCTCTGTTGTTTAGACTATTGTTTATTATTCAACCAACATTACTTACAAACAACAGATTGGTTAACAATACACTACTGTGGCGGAAACTTAATGTGTGCAATGTGGTTGCCCTGTTTCCGACACTACACAGATAATTCATTGGCTGCATCTTACTGAATTTTTTAAGGTAGCTTTTGATGCCTGGAGAATGCAGTGTTGCTTCCTTAAGACTCAAACCTTTACCCCAATGTCTGCGATCCCAAGGGGAATTTGTCGGTGTTTGCCCCAGGACATGAAGCAGGAAGACCATCTAGTTTCACTTTAGCTTGTAGACAACCTCATGAGACTCCAGCAATCAAAACCACTGCTGGTGTGACAGAGTGACTTGGCCTAAAGATCATACAGCAAGGAACCATGTTGAATCTTGTGTTAATCAGTAATTCTATTACAAAGTATACCAAACTGTTTAAAATATCTCCACACTAGCTGTTCAAGGTAACAAGAAAATTGCAGAGAAATTTCAATGACATACCACAAAGTTACCCCATGTTGCAATAGATTTTCTTGATTAGGTGCAGCTGCTTGTTAATTTTCTAACTAGCTGGTAGCTTTCTTGGAACTACCATTGACTCATTTGAAATTTGGTTATTTTGGGCGTTCAGCTCCTTTGTTAGTCATTAACTAAAACAAAGGGCATACTATGTAGAATCATTCAATTAGCTTGCAGGATATCCCAAAATACTTTGTACACTATGGTGCACTTTTGAATTGCAGGTGTTGTTGTAATGGAACATGAGCTAATTTGTCACCAGCAAATTCCCACAAACAGCAACGTGGAAAGTTCTACTAAGATCTCAAATATTTCCTCATGGTCAGATTGGAAGTACACTCCATCTGCCTGATGATTGACTTTGTATTCTGGACATATTCATCCCACTGCAGGTAATCGGATGTACATGCACCCAGACTCACCGAACACAGGGGCTCACTGGATGCGCCAGGAAATCTCCTTTGGTAAACTCAAACTGACCAATAACAAAGGAGCATCCAACAATGTCACTCAGGTAAGCCAGGCCTCACCCGTTATTGCAACAATTCCAACTAATGAACCTTATTTAACAAGACAGGACTTAACACAATCTCTGCCCCTCACCACGAGTGGTGTACTGACCATCGCCCATCTATATACCTGGATTTAAGTCCAAGGGAACAGGATCAACATGACCCTGGAACAGACCTAGTCTCAGCAGGTTCTTTACTCTTGTCTGTGCTCTATGTTCTACGTGACCTTAAAATGGTGCTGGCAAGACTTAAATGTCAAGTTACAGTGAACTCCTGATTTCCATTTTCTGGACTCTTGTACAAAGATTGGTCAAGTTGGCAACATGGTGCTGGCAAGACATGGAATTTGGGGATGGATATTCAACCACTTGCTGGAGATTGAGAGGGTCCTCGTCAAGGATCAAGGAGGTATAATATCCCCCGAGAGTTTTAAAGAAAGAATTAGTTATTAAATTAAGGAAGCTTGCCTAAAGAGTCAGAGCCCATGGTGTAGCACATCTATTGAGAACAATGCATCACTTGATTTTTGGGCTTGCAATGATAGATAATGAGACCAATATTGAGGAAGGATTTCCTGCTCCTGATCTCCACAGAAGCGGAGCAGATTGGAAGCAGGACACCATTGGGTGGGCAGGACACCTGCCAGAAACGTGCCCACCAGGACCATGATTCAATGCACCATGCTCCTACCCCACCACCCCCGACACGTCGTCCATTGTTAGCACAGCTGATGAGCATGGATCAAATTTTGGGAGGACCTCAAGCAGGCAGACTGTGACTTTGCCTACTTGGCTTTGAACTTGCCTGTGATTTGTGGTTCCATCGACACTGGTCAGTCTCTGGAACCTTGCCAACTTGACCAATCTTTGCACAAGAGTCCAGAAAGTGGAAATCAGCGGGATTTCACCGTAACTTGACATCTGATTCTTGCCAGCACCATGTTAAGGTCACATGGAACATAGAACAGCACCGCACAGGAACAGGCCCTTCGGCCCACAAAGTCTGTGCCAACCATGATGCTAAATTAAATAAAACCGATCCATTTCCCTCCATTCTCTGCATGTTCATGTGCCTGTCTCATTGCCTCTTAAAACGTCATTATCGTGACTGCTTCCACCACTACCCCTGGCAGAATGTTCTGTGTAAAAAACTTGCCCTGCATATCTCTTTTAAACTCTCCCCCTCTCACCTTAAAGCTATGTCCTCTAGTATGTGACATTTCTACCCTAGACACTGACTATCTACCCTATCTATGCCAATGTAACCGCGTGGCATTGCAAGTGATGGCCTCCTCTCCTCTGACTGATGTATGGGATTCTATTGCAGATGATTGTGCTGCAGTCTCTACACAAGTACCAACCTCGGCTTCACATTGTACAAGTGAAGGAGGATGGCACTGAAGATCCATACCTTACGTCAAAAATGCAAGCATTCACGTTCCCCGAAACACAATTCATCGCGGTGACTGCCTACCAGAACGCAGACGTAAGTTGGCATTCGTCAATGTTTTGGCCGACGATATATTTCTGTCAGTCAGGGTCCTTGGAAGGTAATGAATGGAATGTGATGCATGTTCCTAATGGAAATTGGTATTGGTATTGTTTTATTATTGTCACATACCGAGGTACAGTGAAAAACTTGTCTTTACATACTGATCCTACAGTTCAATTCATTACACAGTGCAGTTGCATTGGGTTAGTACAGAGTGCATTGATGTAGTACGGGTAAAAACAATATCAGAACAGAGTAAAGTGTCACAGCTACAGAGAAAGTGCAGTGCAATAAGGTGCAAGCTCACAACAAGGTAGATCGTGAGGTCAGAGTCAAACTCATCGTATAAGGGAACCATTCAATAGTCTTATCACAGTGGGGGTAGAAGCTGTCCTTAATTCTGGTGGTTTGTGCCCTCAGGCTCCTGTATCTTCTACCTGATGGAAGAGGAGAGAGGAGAGAAGAGAGAATGACCCGGGTGGGTGGGTCTTTGATTATGGCGGCTGCTTCACCAAGGCAGCAAGAAGGAAAGACAGAGTCAGGGTCTGGAGTAGTTAACCATGATTCCTAGAGCTTTCTGCCTCAGAGAACCAGTGGGAAATTTCCTGGAGTATTTAGAGGTATCAGCCACATTTCATCTGACTTTGGGTCAGAAACGGGTCAAGTTTAATCCAGATACCTGAGTGAAAATCAAGGCAGACAAATCAATATATTAGAAAGGTGAAAAACAAGTTGCTGGAGGAACTCAGCGAGTCAGGCAGCATCTGTGAAGGGAAAGGGATGGTCGGTGTTTCGGGTCGAGACCCTGCATCAGGAGTGAGAGGGAAGGTAGCCAGTATAAAGAGGTGGGAGAAAGGGGTGAGTGAGAGCTGGGTGGTGATAGTTGGAACCAGGTGAGGGTGGGGGATGACGGGTAGATGGAGCCAGGGGGAGAGGTAGTTTTGAGACAGAGGCTGAGGGATGACAGGTGGAAACAGATAAAGGAAAAAATGGGCAGACAGAGCCAGGTAAGAGGAGGGGAGAGGAAACCAGAGACAAGAGGCTGGAAAATGGATGTGAAACCAGACGGGGGAGGGATGGAAGCGGATGGGGGAGGGGATCGGAAAGGTAGGCCAAGGGAGAAGAAACCTAGGTGGTTAGATGTGTGGGTGATGGGGAGATGGAACCGGATGGGGGAGAGAAACAAATCTAGATAGTGTGTGTGTGTGTGTGTGTGTTGGGGGGGGGGGGGGACAGTGTGAGGGTGGAATGGAAAAGGTGAGTTGGGAGAGAACTGAGGTGGACCAGTAGGAGTGGGATAGGAACACATGGGTGTGGGTCACCTGGGGTGTGAGTGCTGCATTTTCAAACCCTGCAGTCACCCTGTAGCTGCACAGAACTACCACAGAGTAGGGAGCAGGAGGACTGGCAGATTGCTGCCAAGCACCCACATTTAATTCATTCATGGATGTGAGCAGCGCTGACAGGGCCAACATTTGATGCCTGTTCCTGAATGGCCTTGAGAAGGGCAACTGAATCTCTGTAGTCCATGTGCTGAAGTTATTCCTACAATGTAGAGAGATCCAGGATTGTGACCCTGTAATAATAACGATATATTTCCAAATCAAGAGTGTTTGAAACTTGGACGTACCTGACTTGCCCACCGCTTTTGTCCTTCCTAACCTGGTAGAAGTTGTGGATTTGGGATTGTGGCACCTTTGCTTGCTGCTGTTGATGACTTAAACTTCCTCTGATCAACCCTGAGTTGAATTTGGAGAGTCCACTAAGGAGCAATGTGCAGTTCCGAGCCTTTACATTTTAGAATTTATGTTCACGTTAACTTTTCTCTGCAAGAAATCAAGATGAATTATGTTATTTGATGGAAGATGCTTTACAGTTGTCCTTGCAGTCCGGTAGGACATGAGCCTGGAATGAAACCCTTAGACATTCCTTGACTTTAACAAGGGTGTTAACTCTTATGTGTTTGGTTATCCTCACTAACTCCATGGAGAATTAGAGCTAAACAGAGCCTGCAGGGAGGAGTGGGTTCTGGATGTCTGAAACTTCTTCAGCCCAGTGTAATTGCTGCAGGCAGACACCATGTTGAGTTGTTTTTAGGGATTTCTACCTTTGCTTAACCATTCTGGAACATTTCCCTTGCAGATCACCCAACTTAAAATAGATCACAACCCTTTCGCAAAAGGCTTCCGAGACAATTTTGACTCGTAAGTACATTTAATCAAGTGATGTCTATACCGGCCGCAAATTACCGTATTTGTTTTTTGTGCACCGTACTGAGCTGAAAGGTAATCTTTTTAACCCCAACAACTTGCTCCCAATGGGCAAGATAGAGTTAAAAGCCTGGCAGGGTTCTAATCACCGGGCTGGTTCCTGGGATGGCAGGGCTGTTGTTTGAAGAGAAGTTGGGTTAACGACGTGAGTATTCCCTAAAGTTTAGAAGAATGGGAGGAATCCCACTGAAGCGCACAAAATTCTGATAAGGTTTGTTGAGCTGGATGCAGGAAGGATGTTTCCCTTGGCCGGGGAGTCTAGAACCAAGGATATTCATCTCAGGAAACATTCACAACTGAGGAAACATCTCAGTATAAGACATTCAGGACCGAGATGTGGAAAAATTTATTCGCTTAATGTGTGGCAAAACTGTGGAGTTTTCTACTAGTAAGCATTGTGGAGACCAAGTCGCTGAACATATTTAAGAATGAGATTGATAGCTTTCCAGGCACAGGAGGCATCAAGCGATATGGGGAGAGAGTGGGAGTATGATATTGAGATAGAGAATCAGCCACGACAACATTGAATGGTGGGGCAGGCATGAGGGGCCAGATGGCCTACTCCTGCCCCTATTTTTATGTTCTGTACTTCTGTATTTTGACTGAGCAATTTGCGAGACTTTCCTACAACATTAGTCCTTTACTACAAATCTATTGTAGAAGGCAAATGCAATGTTGGCATTCATTTCTAGAGGAATAGAATATAAGTGCAGGGATGTGATGTTGAGGCTCTATAAGGCATTGGTAAGACCTCACTTGGAGCATGGTGTGCAGTTTTGGGCTCCTTATTTAAGAAAGGATGTGCTGACGTTGGAGAGGGTTCAGAGAAGATTCACTAAAATGATTACAGGAATGAGAGGGTTAACATATGGGGACCGTTTGGCAGCTCTTGGGCTGTACTCCTTGGAGTTCAGAAGAATGAAGAAGGACCTCATAGAATCATTTCGAATGTTAAAAGGCCTGGACAGAGTAGATGTGGCAAAGTTGTTTCCCATGGTAGGGGAGTCTAGTACAAGAGGGCACGACTTCAGGATTGAAGGGTGCCCATTCAGAACAGAGATGTGGAGAAATTTCTTTAGCCAGAGAGTGGTGAATCTGTGGAATTTGTTGCCAATTTGTGGAGGCAAAGTCATTGGGTGTATTTAAAGCAGAGATTGATAGGTATCTGAGTAGCCAGGGCATCAAAGGTTATGGTGAGAAGGCGGGGGGAGTGGGGCTAAATGGGAGAATGGATCAGCTCGTGATAGAATGGCGGTGCAGACTCGATGGCCGAATGGCCGACTTCTGCTCCTTTGTCTTATGGTCTTATTCCAGGAGTCAGTTATGCAGTTTTTGAGCAGAAAGCAGGGTGAGATTCCTGCCAGACTAAACCCAAGATCAGGAACAAAAGAGAAATGTCTCCTTGTGGTCTATGAAGAGGTGGAGATGTGCCCCCAGTTTTTCTGAGCTCCACCTTTGCCACTTTTGCACCCCCCTGCCAGCAGTGACTCCTCCCCTCAAGCCTCTCATCTACCCAAATTTACGCTGGGGTCCGTCCACGTATGTCAACAGCAAGCTCTTTGCTGAATTGTTTATGCCACTGATTTTGGGCAGGAATGTGCTGCAGAGTGGGTGAAAACCCAGGAATTAGAATGGCTTGATTCTTTCACTCTGCTGTACACATCTCCACCCAGTCCTGTCTGCCCTGAATACATGCCGTGTTAAAACCAGGGCTAGCATTTCTATTTGGTTGTACAGAATGTGGAACCTTTCTAGACCTAAGGGACACGGCAACTCATTTTGTCCAGTGTAAGCCAAGGGAGAAGGGCTGCCAAATGTGTGTAGTTATGATGCAGGAGGTTAATGGCTGAATCCACCCAACTTACCAGTGAAGAACTTCTTGTTGTATGTAGTGCAAGGTCCAGTTTGTTCACTGGGGAAGTACCAACCTTCCCAACTGGGTTATCTCCCAGATCACACAGAAAAAAATCTATCTCCCTGGAGAGGGCTTAGGTGATTGAGACTGAAAAATAGAGTCGACTCACATGGAGTTTCCCAGCTTGGGGTATGGCATTGTGGAGCAGGCTCTATGACAACGGGACCTGTTACCCACCCACCGCGCCTCCTATCCCATCTCCTGGGAGGATAATCCAGAATTATTCCTGGAAAGCATCACAAATCATATAATTCTGTAACATGATTACTGATTTATCTGCATGATCTGATCCCAACCAATTTACTATGAGCAAACACTATCTAACTATCTGGGAATCCTTCAGGCTTGGCACAGAGTTTTGGTAATTTATGGGAATTACTGAGGCTTGGCAGTGAGGATGGGCAAGTTCTAGGTCACTGAGTCCCCCAATGCATCAGAACTCCCCTCATACCTGTGACAAGCAATTGTTAACTCTAAAAGCCTCCTGGGTGACATTTATGCCTCAGAGTGTGATCCACCCCTCTAACTTTTTTTTCCAGAATGTACACCAATTCGGAAGGAGACCGACTAACTCCCTCTCCACCAGACCAGCAGAACTGCCAGCAGTTGGTTCCCAGCCCACGTTACCAGCCTTTTCTACATGACCAGTACATGAACGCCCTGCCACAGGGTAGGTACTACAATGGGGAACGGACTGTGTCCCACACATCCAAACACCGGGAAGACATTACAAACCCTCATCGCTGGTTCATGTCACCGGTACAGCAGTCCAGCACCAACCGGCTAGATTTCAGTACATATGATCCTGAATACACAGGGAATGCATTTATGACTTACAGCATGAAAGGTTTTCCTCTTCAAGCAAGCCCCCATGCCCTTGGTTACTACCAGGATCATCCATTCAGTTCAGGGAATACCTGGGGCACCAGGGGAACCTCTCAGTATCACCACAGCAAGCCTGGTTCTGCACTGACCTGGTACAGGCCTGTAGGTGATACCAGGCCAACGCTGCCCAATGTAGAGGACAAAAGCAAGGAAACAGAGGACTCTTCCTGGCTTGAGCCTCCCTCCGTAAAGTCAGCGGACTCCTCGGATTCGGGACTGTACGAGGTTGAATGTAAACGGAGGAAGGTATCTCCCTATACCTCAAGCACCGAGAACTCACCCCCCAATCAGAACAGCGAGAGGGAAAATGGAAGTGATACCGGGTACTACAGCTTTTATGCCAACTGAATCAGTCCCTTGGCAATGGCAAATGAGATCAAACCCATTGATACAACATCTGTGCTGCAAACCAACTCTGCATCAAGCCCTGATACTGATCACCATCTCGCCTCACCACTCACCACTGGGTTGAAGTGCCCGTTGAAATCTAGGAAGTTATCTACAGTTGTCCTGAGAGAAAGGGAGAAAGCTTTATATAACTGAAGAGTTTAAAACTGCCCTCTGATATAAAGGGAGCTCCCCGCAGGATTTTGAGGCCATGCTGTAAGTGTTTGTACTGAGGGGCTGCTGTTCTAGTCAATGTGATATAAGTGGGTGTTGCAGGGAAATAAAAACATTTCATTCAAGCACAATTTTATTATTCACTGGTGGGTTTTTATGTCCGGTTATGTTATTCTCTGTTATGTAGGATGCCAGCCAGATATCTTACAATTGCAATATATAGGGGGGAAAAAAGACCATTAAAAACTGGTACCAGCTATAGATCATTTGAAGCATCTGGTTGCAAAACAGAGGCAGAAGATGCTTTTAATTTATATATATATATATATATATATATATATAATCGTGTTTAAAGAGTTATTGTTTCACTTTAAGAATGTGCTTTTCTAATTGAATATTTTTCATCACACTGCCAATGAAAGTGGCAAGACGATTGCTGGCAACTTCAGTACAGCAGCATTGAAGAAAATTCACCCCGCCCCTCTTTGTCGGGGGAAAGCACAATACTGGGGCTGTGATGGGGTTGGAAGTTGGCCTAGAAGTTGACCAAGCTTTTATTTTTGTTTAAGAAAAAAGGTTGTTTTATTCCTATCAAACAAATTAAATCTTCAAAAAAAAGAAATAGCTGTGCTGATAAATATTTGTCATTATTGGCAGTTTGCATTCCTACCATAAACTGATCTGGTAAAATCTCCCTTATTCATCTTGTTTCTTTGGTCTCTCATTCCCTTAAAGTCCAACCACCAACACTCAGTCGCACATTTGACCCCTCCCTATCCGGAAGGCACTGACTTCCTGGGGCAGGATCCCTAACATTCCTTTTCCAGGAGTGGATATTTAAAATTGCGACGGACATTACTGGTAGTCTCAGTCTCGTCTTCGACCCAGTGCCCGTTATGGTGGAAAGCATTCCCAATGGCATTCCAAGCCAATGAACTTCTGCCTGATATATTGTCCTCCTCCCCAACTTAAAAGTTGGTGTGGCCAATTCTAAAGCCCTAACCACTGCCCTTGGGTGAGTTTAACTACCAGGTTTCAAACCAAGATTATTTGGCAACTGAGGCATGGAGGAGACAGCTGTTCTATAACTGTACAAATATTATGTGGAGGCTGTATGTATATATGTTTTATGTAATTATTTTGGGACCAGTTGTAAATGGCTTCAATTATGGAAAATGTAAAGGCTTTGAGATCAACCAATCAACCAACATTGGTACTGAACACAAATGTGACTTAAAAATATCAAGATGCACAATAAGTTATATTAAAATTGCTCCTCCTGTGTCAGTGTTAAGTGTGAAATCTTTCTTCAGCATGGAGTTTTATCCTTGACTACTTAATTTATTCAAAAATCCTCAGTGTACATTACTGATTTTGTACAGGTTAATGTAGTATATATTGAATAAATGTAGCTCAAATGCCCAACGGCTGTAGCTATTTCATTTTTTAATAAAAACAGAAAAAAATAAATCATCTTTTGTTGGAAGTTGATTTTGCATCAAAAAGACTTGCATTTATATATCACCTTTATTAACCTCAGGACATCTCGAAGCGCTTATGAAGTACTTTTGAAATGTTACCACTATTGTAATTGAGGAAGTGCTGCAGCCAATTTGGTGAAATAAAAAAAAAATTGGAGTTTCTAGATGACATTTACAACTTCAAGATGTTCCAAAGCAAAGCACTTTATAATTGCTGAAAGCCTTATTGACCTATAATCACTGTAGTAGGAAAAGTGGCAGCCCACACAGCCAGCTTTCACACAAACAAAGAGAATGACCAAATAATTTTTTAGATAGTGATTGGAATAAGTATTGGTTGGGACACCAGGGAGAACTGAAATAGTGATGGAGCCTTTCACCTTTAGCTAGGAGAAAAGAGAGGGCCTAGGTTCAATAGCTCACCATGTCATATGGTATGGCAATCTCTCTGTATAGTCTGAGAATATGTTAGGCAGAGGGAACTTGTGCATGAAACATAGATGTTAAGCTTGCAGGTACAAGTAATTATGAAGGTAGATGGAATACCTGGTTCTAATGGAAAGATGATAGGATACAAAAGTTGGGAAGTCTTGCTACAGTGATTACTGGACATCAGCAAGACCACACCTAGAATAATGTGTACAGTTTTGATTATCTTATCTATTTTCATTAGAGGCAAGGAAAGTTCAGTTGTTTGATTCCTGGGTGAAGGAGCAGTTGTATGAGGAAACATTGAGCAGGTTTGGTCCAGAAAAGGTACAAGACTTTGAAGGTGGTTTGACAGGGTAAATGCTGGGAGGATGTTTGGAGGCTGAGGGGAGACCCGATTTTCTTTGGAGTGTCAGAGGCTGAGGGAAGACCTGATGAAATTTTATAAGATGAGAGGCATAGATAAGGCAGATAGCCAGAATCTTTTTCCCAGGGTAGAAATGTTGAACACTAGAGGGCATGCATTTAAGAGGAGAGGGAGAAAGTTTAAAGAGGATGGGTGAAGCAAGAGTTTACACAGAGTGGTGGGTGCCTGGAACACACTGCCAGGAGGTGGTAGTGGAGGCAGATATGGTAGTGCTGTTCAAGAGGCTTTTAGGCAGACACATGGATATGGAGGGATATGGATCGGGTACAGGCAGAAGGGATTAGTTTAATTTGGCATCATGCTTTGCAGAGATATCGTGGGCTGAAGGGTCTTCCTGTGCTGTACTGTTCTATGTGCTATGTTTCCCTCTGGGGAAAATCTAGAACTTAACATTATGGTTTATAATAAGGGGCCATCCACCTAATGATGCATGTAAGAAGTTTGTTTTCTCAGAGGATAGTGAATCTTTGGATTTCTCTATCCCAGACAAAGCAGAGTCAAATAGACATGTTTTGATAAGATCTTTATTAGTCACATGTATATCGAAACACACAGTGAAATACATCTTTAGCATAGAGTGTTCTGGGGGCAGCCCACAAGTGTCACCACACTTCTGGCGCAAACATAGCACACCCACAACTTCCCAACCCGTACATCTTTGGAATGTGGGAGGAAACCAGAGCACCCGACCCACGCAGACATGGGGAGAACGTACAAACTTCTTACAGACAGTGGCCAGAATTGAACCTGGGGCTCTGGCGCTGTAACAGTGTTATGCTAACTGCCACAGGAAGGTCAAGGATTATGAGGAACACACTGGAAAGTGCTGAGGGCAAGATCCAATCATCCTTGGCCTTATTAAATAGCACTGTTCCAATTTCATAGATTCCCATTACTCCTGAGTTGGTTTACTTTATGTAGACGAACACAAGATGAGAAATGGAAACATGGGAGTTCCCTCTAAACCACTCCACACCTCGATCCTCCAGGTTATCCCTTTTGAAACCTTTTGATTCTGCATTTTATCAACCATCCCACCATCTCCTAGTGGTTCAGTATCAAATTGTACCCTGGAACGCCTGTGAGACACTAGCAACAGTGTTAAAATGTGGAAGGTGCTATATCAATGTGAGCAGCTGTTGAGTTACTGGGGTCTGTTTAAATGAACAAACTAGTTTCATCATTAACCATAAGATCAGTTCCATACATTTGTGGGATCAGAACCAGAAGCTCAGCCTCTTCCAATTTATATATTAATGACCTGCATGAAGAACATATTGCACCATGTTTGCCAATGACACATAGGAGGCCAGTGAGTGGGCTGCATGGAGTCTGCAAAGGTCTGTGGACAGGTGAGGTCAGTGGTCAAGAAGGTGGCATCTGGAATAATGTGAGGGAAACATGAGGTACTTATTCACTGCAGTAAGGAGAACTGAAAAACAATGCTTTAATCAGTGAGCAGCTAGTAAATATGTAACACAGTAGTCTTGGGTATTGCTCACTGGAAGAAATAAATATGCGGATACAGCAAGCAATTAGGAAGGCAAATAGTGCAGGCTTTTATTGAAAGTGATCTGGAGTACAAAAGGAAGTTGTGGGAGATTTTGTAAGGCTTTATTGAGTCTTATTTCATGTACTCTGTGAAATATTGGTCTCCATGATAAAAATGGAGTATGTTTGCTTTGAAGTCAATAGAGTCATACATCACAGAAATAGGCCCCTTCAACCCACCATATCCATGTCAAGCATCAATTACCCATTGTCACTAATCTCATTTACCAGAACTTCATCCACACAAGTCAAGTTTACTGTCATGTGCACAAGTACAGTGAGGTACATGTGCATTGAAAAACTTGTTCACAGCAGCATCACAGGCATAAAGATTCAGACAACATACAGAATATAAATTAAACATAAATTACACAAAACAGAGAAGAGAGAGAGAGAAAAAAACAAAAGGCTGTAAAATACAGGGCTTTAGTGCAAAAAAAAGACATCATCATAATTCATGGTAGTGCAAGAGGTGGTCTGTAGTGTTCCGTTGCTTAGGGAGGGTTAGGGTTGTGCAGGTTGATTCAAGAACCTGATGGTTATAGAAAAGTAGCTGTTCCTGAAGCTGGTGGTGTGGGACTTCAGGCTTCTGTACCTCCTGCCTGATGGTAGCAGTGAAAAGAGGGCATGACCCAGATGGTGGGGATCCTTGATGATAGATGCCACCTTCTTGAGACAGCGCCTCCTGCTTGTGCTGTCAGTGGTGGGGAGGGCTGTGTCCAATACCCTCTGCAGTCTCTTGCATTCCTGTGCCTTGGAATTGTGGTACCAGGCCGTGATACAACCAGTCAGGATACTTTCGACAATGCACGTCTAAAAGTTTGTGCGGTGTAAAAGTTCTTACTTACCAAAAGTATTTGGTAACATGCCAAATTTCCTTAAGCTTCCAAGAAAGTAGAGGTGCAGGTGCGCCTTCCTTATGATTGCATCTATGTGCTGGGCCCAGGATAGGTCATCCTTCAATGTCTTGTGGTCATCTAGAAAGTCTTTAAAATGTTGTGAGAGTGCCTGCTTCCTCCACCTTCACAGGCAGAGAAGTTCAGATTCTAACCATCCTCTGGGTGAGAAAGTTCTTCCCCCCCTATCCTCTTATCCTTTACCCTAAACCAATCTCCTCTTGTTCTTTTGACACCTCTGTTAAGGGAAAAGTTTCCTACTATCTCCCCTTTCTTCGCACTTCATAATTTTGTACACCTCAGTCAGGTCTCCCCCTCAGCCTTCTCTACTCCAAGGAAAACAAACCCAGCCTATCCAATCTCTCCCCACAACTGAAATATTCCAGCCCAGGCAATATCCTGATAAATCTGCTCTCCACTCACTCTCTAATCACATCCCCTGAAGCATGAGTTCACTAGATTGAGTCCTGGTTCTACGAAGAGACAAATAATATAAACCTCTACCCAGTTAAGTTGACAGGACTGAAAGATGATCTGAATCCTGATGCAGGGTTTCGACCCAAAACATCAACTGTTCCTTTCCCCCAACAAGTGCTGCTCGACCTGATGATCCTCCAGCAGATTGTTTGTTGCTCCAGATTCTGGCACCTGCAGTCTCTTGTGTCTCCTCTGAGAGATGGTCTGTTGTACCATGCAAGATCCAGGGAGGGATTGACAGGGTCACAAGCCTGAATGCTGATTCCTCTGGCTAGAGAGCTGAGAACTGAGGGACATTATATCAGGATGAGGGTCAGCTACTTATGAATGAGGAGAAATTTCTTAACCAGAGTGTTGAAATGCTTTGGAATCCTCCTCTCCTTTGATTTTGGATGCTAAGTCACTGAGCCAATGCAAGACTGAGCTTCATAGATTTTTGGACATTTAAGGGACACAGGGATTGGGTGGGAAAGTGAAGATCAGCTGCGACCTCAGCGGTGAGAGAGGAACAGGATTAAGAGACTGCGTGTCCTACTCTTCTTCTTATGCCCATAACATGCAGATTTTGCTTGGTTTGTGAAGCACACACGTGTTTGCAAAGAAAAATAAGATGAGCAGTTCTACGGCGCTTTTCACAAGCTCAGAGTGTCCCGAAAAATTTTAAAAGTGTGAATGAACTCATCCGAATGAAATGTAAGAGACATGCAATGTTTCACAAGGTCTCTCTGATTACAGAATCAAGGCATTAAAATTTGATTGGATAACAACTATTGATTTCTAAATCTCATATTCCCTCAGTTTTGTGTTGGAAGTGCTTTGCCTTAGGTTGCAGTGCCATCTACTGTTAACCAAAGTAAGGCTGCAAGAAGTTGGATGAAGTGTAGGCCATTCCCCGATCTGATATTTGGTCTCAAATGCATTAACAATCAAACTGCTTCAGGGAGAGATGTGCCAGCCGATGACTCTACAGAGGATAGCAGGAACATTCCTGCATTGACGAATCATAGACTCATAGAAAGATACAGCACAGAAACAGGCCCTTCGGTTCACCAAGTCCATGACAACCATCAACCATCCATTTCTATATTAATCTTATTTTTTTATTCTCCCTCCAGTTTTACCTCTCTACACACTAGGGGTAATTTATAGTGGCTAATTCGATTGGACAAACTTGGGTTGTTTTCTCTGGAGCGTCAGAGGCTGAGGGGAGACCTGATAGAAGTTTATGAAATTTTCATAGATAGGGTAGACAGAATCTTTTTCCCAGGGTAGAAATGTCGAATACTAGAAGACATAGATTTAAGGTGAGAAGGGGGAAATTTAAAGGAGATGTGCAGGGCAATTTTTGTTTCCACAGAAAGTGGTGGGTGCCTGGAACAGGCTGCCAGGGATAGTAGTGGAAGCAGATACGATAGTGGTGCTTAAAAGGCTTTCAGACAGACATATGAATATGCAGGGTATGGAGGGATATGGATCATGTGCAGGCAGAAGAGATTTAGTTTAATTTAGCGTCGTGTCTGGCACAGACATTGTGGGCCAAAGGGCCTGTCCTGGGCTGTTCTATGTTGAATTAACCCACCAACCTGCACCAGAGCATCCGGAGAAGACCCATGCAGTCACAGAGAGAATGTGCAAATTCCACACAGACAGCACCCAAGGTTAGGATTGAACCAGGATCTCTGGTGCTTTGAGGTGGCTGCTCTACTAACTACACCATTGTGCCGCTCCTGGCTAAAGGAGACAGAATAGTACGAAGTTATTTTGTTCCACCCCTCCACCCTACTTCCCCACCATGGAGCAAGCAGGAACAGAGCACAATGCAACCCACTGGAAAACATGACAGTCCCCTCAAATGACCACCTGATCATATACTTACTTGGGCAGATTAGCCAAAGTTATTTGGTGCTACAGGAAATCCTAGCAATGGCATTGTACAGCTTCCTCCTCCCCCAGCCCCACCCACCACAACAAGATCACATGAAATGCCTCTTCCGCCTATCATCTCCCAGCTTTTCATATCATTCCCACTCCCCCCCACCCTCCCCCAACACCACCTACCTACCATCCGCCTCTCACCTGGACACACGTATCGCCTGCCGGCTCGTGTTCCTCCCCCCTCCCCCTTATACTGGCTTCTGCCCTCTTTCTTCCCAGTCCTGATGAAGGGTCTCAGCCAAAACGTCGACTGTTCATTTCCCTCCATAGATGCGGCCTGACCTGCTGAGTTCCTCCAGCAGCTTGTCTGTTGCTCAAGATAACATGGTTACCGGTGTACCCATTAGAGAAAATCAGCCCAAATAATTGTGGGGAAAAGGTTAACCATTAAAAAGCCAAGGTGATTGTTCAAGGTTCGGCAAGAACCTAATGCCTCTTTTGTGCTTCAAAGAGGATGGGGCAATCAAAACTGGTTGTAACTCTGCTCACAGAATTCCCACAATAAATCCATGACACATCTTGCACCAGCAAAACCAATCAAAGGCATAGAAGGCAACAGACCTAATGCAGGTAAATGGGATAATAGTGTAGATAGGTACAATGCACAGCATGGATATGGTGGGCTGAAGGGCCTGTTTTTGGGCTGTATGGTTCTATAATTCTGTAACATATATGCTGAACCATTTGCAATGGAAATTATGGAGGTGATCAAAATCAGCTGAGAAGACAGGCAAGGTACCAAAAGTGACCTGTTCCTCCCACTGGTCTGAAGGACGGGGTGAGGCAGCAGCAGAGTGGAAACTATAGAAGTGCCACTTCGGATGTTTATCAAGATTGAGGTCACTCTCTCCACAAACATTCCCCACAGTACCATCCTCAAAAATGCACAGGGTTTAACTGAAAATGTCCGAAATGGGATTGATAAACCATGCTTTAATGGTTATGGCAGTGGGTAAATAGACTGCAATGAATAATAGAGTAGGTTTAACATAAGCTACCATTAACTACCTCGTTATGACCTTGCACCTTTTCGTTTACCTGCACTGCACTTTCTCTGTAGCTGTTACACTTTATTCTGCACTCTTGTTGTTTTACCCTGTACTACCTCAATGTACTGTGTAATGAATTGACCTGTATGAACGGTGTGCAAGACAAGTTTTTCACTGTACCTTGGTACACGTAACAATAATAAACCAATACCAACATATGAAACAGTCAGCCATCTGTCTTTTTGAGCTTCACTATTCATTAAGGTCACAGCTGATCTTCTACCTCACTATGATTTTTCTGCTCTACCCCATATCCCCCAATTCATTATTACCCAGAAATACTTCAGTCTCAAGAACTACAGCCTTCCAGAATTGAGAATTCCAAAGATTCACCATCTCTTTGTATGAAATTTCCCCTCATTTCAGTCCAAATTCCAAGACTGTGACCCTTGTTCTGGACTCCTCAGCTGGACAAACGTTCTCTGTGAAACCAGCCTGTTGAGCTTTGTAAGAATTGTTAATGAGGCCTCTCCGCATTCTTCTGAACTCCAGTGAATACGGTCTCAGTCTGCTCAGTCTCTGCTCATGTAGTAAACCCACCATCTTAGGAACCAGTTTAATGAATCTATGCTGCACTTCCTCTATGGCAAGTAAGATATCTTTTAGTCACATGTACATCAAAACACACAGTGAAATGCATCTTTTGTGTTGAGTGTTCTGGGGGCAGCCCGCAAGTGTCGCCACGCTTCTGGTGCCAACATAGCATGCCCACAGCTTCCTAACCTGTACGTCTTTGGAAAGTGGGAGGAAACCAGAGCACCCGGAGGAAACCCACGCAGACACGGGGAGAATGTACAAACTCCTTACAGACAGTGGCCGGAATTGAACCCGGGTCGCTGGCGCTGTAATAGCGTTACACTAACCGCCCAAAAACTGCACACAAGACTGGAAAGCCTGGGTTTGTTTTCCTTGGAGCAGAGAAGGATGAAGGGGGTGGGCGGTGAGGTACATAGGAGACTGCAGATGCTGGAACCTGAAGCAACACGCAAAGCAATGGAGGAACTCAGCAGCTCACCTGGACTGATGAAGGGTCCTGACCCGAAATGTTGACCGCCTGCTTTTCTCCACCAATGCTGCCTGGCCTGCTGAGTTCCTTCAGCATCATCATGTTTTTCATCTGGATTTCAGCATCTGCTGTCCTTTGTTTCACTAGTAAGACTGGTACTTGATGGCTCACAGGGACAGGGTGGACTGAAGGGCCCGTTTCTGTGCTGTATGACTGCAAGGTGAGAACAAATGCAGGCAAGCATTGGATGGTGGTGGTGGACTGGGCAGTTTGA
This sequence comes from Pristis pectinata, assembly GCF_009764475.1. Classification (NCBI taxonomy): domain Eukaryota; kingdom Metazoa; phylum Chordata; class Chondrichthyes; order Rhinopristiformes; family Pristidae; genus Pristis; species Pristis pectinata. The sequence goes on from NC_067429.1 coordinate 8,556,686, forward strand.
GCCTCTGTTCAAAGAAGAAGCAAAAGGCCCTCAGACAATTCTGGTGTGGGATATTGGTGTGGGGAGATTGGACATCCATTGTGAACACGAGCTGATGGTGATCAAAAACCGGAAAGCAGCAAAGTGGCAGAGGGCATCAGAAGTGTCACAGACGTAAGTGGGAAGGGCCTGGACAAGGGGAGAAAGAAAGAAACCAAGGTAAGTCTTGTAGTATGAGAAATGGCTCAAACAATGTTTACCAGGACAATCCCATTTGTGGATCAGGGAAGGTGGTAGAAGAGGACAGTGCATGTTTGGGGAATGAGACTGGAGGTTGAGAAGGAAAGATCTTCAAAGATGACATCAGTGAGTGGCTGGGAGATGGCTTGATGATTAGTAATGGGGACATAGTCCAGAGGGTGCTATGAGATGTCAGAGAACTGGTATTCAGCCTCTGCGAGATTTCTCAAACAATAATAGCACCAGCCTTGTCATTAGGTTTGATGACAACGTTTGGGGTTGGTCCTTGGTGATTGGAGTGCCGCAGTTTTGGAGAGCAGAGGAGGGATTGGTTAGAGCACATCACAGTAGTGCTGGAAGTGAGAAAGTCACCTATAGTTAGTAATGAATAGACCTAGAGAAGGTAAGAGGTCAGAGGGCAGGACCCAGGTGGGTTGGGAATTCTGACAATGGCTGTGGACATCTGACCAAAGAACAAAGAGGCAGCCAAGGATGATTCCAATGTAATGACAGTCATGGAATTCATTGAGACGAGGACACAGGAGAAGAGGCTGGGTGCTGAGGACCGATTATTTGGATCAGAGGGGGAAGACCAGAAGGGCTACTCAAGCTCCCTTCTTCATCTCTTTTTCCCAGTACACTGATGGTAATATTAGCACTATTCCTACTCTCATACTGAACACTTCATCGCCTTTGTTGCTTGTTTTCACCCAGCTATCACTTTCACTTGGTCCATCTCTGCCATTGCCCTTTCCTATGGACTTCTCTATCTCCACTACAAGAGATAGGTTATCGACCAATATTCAATGCAAACCCACAACCTAACACGGCTGTGTTAACCAGACCTCTTTAAATCCTACTTCAGGAGAACTTTCCATTTTCCCAAGTTTCTGCAACTCCATCATATCTGTTCCGATGATGAAATTTTCCATATCAATGCTTCCATAATTGTCTTCTTTGACCTCAGCCAAGGTTTCTACCCCCTACCAGTTGACATGGCTCTCACTGACTTCCCATACTTCTGCTTTCAGCCCCTCTCCTCTAAGCAGGGATTCCTCTTGTCCTTTTACATTCAACATATCATCCACAGAACGCCTATTTCCTTCAACAAGATGGTACCATCATAAACATTGGTGCTCACAATGTTTCCTCTTCTGCACTGGAAACCAAACGTAAATTTGGTGATTGCCTCGCTGATCACCTCCCTTTGTTCCAGTCTTGCAGTTGCCTGTCATTTAATTCTTCATCCCGGTGTCTTTGGTTTCTTATGCTGTTCCAGTGAAATCCAATGAAAGGTCAGGTAACAACTTCTCATCTTCCAATTAGGCACGTTATAGTCCACAGGACTCGAGATTGAGTTCAGTGATTTCAGATAACCAACCTTTTGCAGTTTGTGTCCAAACTAGTCAAGTCCGATGAAAGATCGTCAACTTGTAACATTCACTCCATTTTCGTCTCTCCACAGATGCTTCCTGACCTGCAGATTATTTACTGAATGTTCCTTTACTTCAGACTTCCGTTAACTGCTGCCTTGTATCCAGACGGCACAGGCCTCTCCACTCAATAACGCAAGCCGTCATTCCAGGAACCTAGCAGTACTCCACTGCGTTTCCTCAAAAAGCAAGCAGAAGCTTGTTGGACAGAAGAGTCATGCAGTCATTCAAGGTACTGCTGCACAGCTCCAATGACCCAGGTTCAATCTTGACCTCAGAGGCTGTGTGGAGTTTGCACGTTCTTCCTGTGACCATGTGGATTTCTACCAGATGCTCCGGATTCCTCCCACATCCCAAAGAGGTGTGGTAGGTTAATTGGACACTGTAAATTGCCCCTAACATAAGTGGGTGGCAGGAGAACTGAGGGAGTTGAAGAGAATGTGAGGAAGGGAAGGAAATGTGGGAATGGGATCAAGGGGAATGCTCAGAGAGCTGACGTAGACTCCATGGACCAAACTGCTTCTTTCTATGTCATAAGAAAGTGTGAATGTAGAGAGATTAAAATGCAACTTCTGGACACACTCATGAGATACAGATATTGGACGAGGAAGAGTCCTGCCAATACCTGCACACAGTGTAGTCTTCAGTTTGAGGGTGAAGAGTAAAAATAAACACCACAAGTACTCAGATGTTTGAGACACTATTTTTAATAAACATTATTTAAAGCTGCCAAGTACAAGGCTTTAAACATCTTGTCATACTGTGTCAGTATTATACAGAAGTCCTGATGACACAAGATCTATTTGAATATTGCTTCAATCATGTTCCTAAACAATACAAAAAGGTTTCTGAAATTCATAACTTAGACAATGATTTTTTTTTCCCCAATCAGTTCCAGACTTTCTGTAACTTTTGAAATGATTCCTATGAGTTGCTTCCGCACCTGGGTCAGTCCAGTTTTGCCCAATCTCAATGCCATTCAGGGCCAGTGCCAATCCAAAGGCTAATGGAGATACCACACAAGTCTAAAGTGGGCATTGGATTTTCACTGGGATGCAAGTGCAGACAATTTGTTTTGCAGTGTGAAAAGGGTGCCAGATTAGCAAGTCACAATGCCACAGTGGTGGGAGGAACACATTGCTCTGGAGTGGATGGAGAAGAAAACGTATTGACGTTTTGCTGAAGTGTTCACATTTCAGCCAAGCTCTAACCCACAAGGGTAGGAACCAGAGCTGCTTTTTATCAACAACTGCCAGAAAGTGTGTAGACATCAAGTGGGGGGAAAGGTTGGGGTCATTAGGTGGGGAAAGGTTGGGTGCATTCAGCTTGCTCTTCGCAAATCACATAACATGTGCACAAATTGATGAATATTTCACAGGGGTAGGAACTGTCATGCAGGACGCTTAATAAAGTGAGGCAATGAGGCTCAGTGGGACAAACAGGATTTTCTCATTTCTTCACTGTTTGAATAAAAAATAATTTCTGGAAAAATGGAGTGGTATCCACAGAGCAAAACTGATCACCAGAAAATGAGGAACGCTATAATCAGGGGTATTACCCTCTGAGTTCCATTTCCCAATTCCTGGGGAAAATCTCCAGAAGTTTACCCTTTATAACCCTCATAGCAGAGTCTAGCAGCAAAGTAACATTGGTCAGCGTTGGTCTCAGTGACACTGGAGGATACAAACTGCTTTACTTCCACCAACTCTCACCCCCAACCAATGGTACAATGACTGCTTTACTGCAAATACTGCATGAAGATTGCAATGAATGAAATGCCCTTTTAACAGTGTAATATCACTGAAGGGTTTAGGCTTCAAGGGACGTTCTGGAGTTTGACCTCATTTCCTAGAGGGGTGGAGATACAAAGGGTGTGGAAGTGAGGGTCAGGAAGAAACTGCAGGGACGTTTGTATTTAGTATATTGCTTATTCTTCCAAAGTAACAGAGTAATCTTGGAATAGTGTAAACTATTCCCAGGTTATTGGAAGGGGAAGAAACCAGCAAATTGACTTTTACATTCCCTATGGTATCATGGAATATCACTAATACTGGCACAGAACTAATATTTTTCGATAACTGGAGTGAGCAAGGCATGGAAACAATGGTCATTGACCGATTGCACTTCACAGACATAATCCTCTCCCCTTTTCTCAGAGTGTAGCATTGAAAAGTGTCCAAAATCAAATCTGCTTAATGTGCAACTTTTCATTCCCATATGAAAGAAAGCTCAATGTCCACTTCCCCCATTAACCAATACACAAGATTTGCTTGGAGATGATTACAGGCACTAATACATTACTAATCTGGTCATCAGATAAAGTCAACAAGAATGTATAGAAACAGAAATCTCCAAATCAAAACTGTTGTGGTTGAGAATAAATACTTAATTTTGACTAAGCTATTAAAAGAAGCCCAAAGTATATTTTTTTCTCTTTTCGTATTATGTCATGCTTCATTTTGAGTTGCTTCCTGGTCATTATTTAAAGATGCGATTGGGTTGAAATTCCAACTGAGCCATTGTTGGGCAGAAGTCTCAAAATGGTCATTGTTTTGCAAGACTCATGGAATAATGCAGAGTGCAACAAATGTAATCCCAGAGATATACAAGGCCAATTGACAATAATACATGACTGCAGAGGTTGTGAAATGAGTCAATGGAAAAGAAAAAAATTTAAAACAAAATCAGGCAACTTGGGGGAAAAAAAAAACATCCTGCCAACTTGATAAGGGCTTTGTATTACTTCCAAATAGAATCTTCATCCCATGATATTTATTGGGAGAGAGAAAGCAAACCCAAGTCAACACTTTAAAATTTCCAACAGAAACATTTAAGCAAGGGATTGCAATACTTCCGTGACTGGAAAGAGACTATTGGATGGGGAGAGTCCAGACCCAACTGTACCAGGAAGATTATTAACTTGGCACTCTGGGGAGGATAAAATCAAGTGGATTTTCTTTATTCAAATCTGTCTGAACAATCTTGATTAGCACAATTTTGGATCAGAATGAGCACAGAAAAAACTGCCCCAAAACTGGTAGGCTTGTTAAAAACTGAACATTCTGTATTTCACTCCATTTCCCTCAACCCACCTCAACTTTGCAGTGCATGGATTCCAATCTGAACGTCATATGTCTCTGGATCCACATTATACAGATTTGATTTTGAAAATTTTAAAACAAATCTTGCTCTAGCTCAAGTGGCCAGTGTCTCAAAACATTACAGAAGCAAAATGTACAGAGATATTATGATGAGAATGAGTGATCAACTGACAAATCATCTTAATAAAATACACAGAAGCACAAGGTCAAGGGTTCTGACACTGTCTGTTGTCTGCCTGCAGATAACACCTCAGGGAGGTATAAATACCAGCTTTATACAACCTCAGGGTTTGGGTGCGGGGAGGGGGTGGGAGTGGAAATTCGGCAGCAATGAAGCCATTAAATGATAAAGGTGACTGACATCCACACTTTAATTAACAGTTCCAAATACATATCCAAGGTGTTCAGGCCATACACCAACAGTGCACGAGAAGGAGCCTTCACCAAACCAGAAGGAAATTCCAAGCCCTCCAAATGTTAATTTTTTTTAATATAAACTTTCTCCCTCTATACCTTCATAACATCTTGGTTCATCTGTGACAGGGCCCAAGGCAACCAATCAGCACCTCATGCGAAGAGGAGTCTAGATTCAGCTGCAGATTGAAAGTGCTGCAAATGTGCAGTAAAATCAATTTTGTTTATTCATCTTTACAACTCACTAGTTTGACCAGTGAGCAGCGACTGACCCCACAACAGGTTCCTTTTTAAATCTGGAGATATTTAGACTCGTTCACGGCAAGTCACCAATTTAAAACAAAGTGATTTGCAAGCATCCCACTGCCAAACTCCTTATAGTCCTTCTTGTGCTTATTCACAAAGGGGCAAGAATCTACGAGCATTGAAAGGATTGATGGCCCACATTCTTCACACATGAGGCTGTGTCAGTGAACATTAGGAGGATACTTTTACCAAGAGAATCACTGTGGAATCTACATCCTGTCCTTGCACAATGTTTGCCCTGCATGCTATTTATGATGAAATGCTGGACACAGAGTGATCCCTTCCTTGCTCCTCACCAATGCCCCACCCTGCTCCTCCCCCCACCAACTTTACCCAAGCCAAGGAACATTGAAAGCAACTGTATCATCTTGCAATTCCCCCCAGCTGCAAATCAACTTTTCTTTTTCCCCCCCTTCCCCTCAAAAAAAAACAGGATTAACATAGGAATACATAAAAACTTAAATAGGGAGATGTTAATGGAGTTTTTGTTTTAAGTGGTTCAATTAAACACAAAGAATTGGATGTGTTTATGACCAGGGAAATGCTCTCATCAGAAAAATGTACAACTCTAACTTCCTGAAGCTCTCTGAATGATGGTAAATATGAGCAATGGCTTCCAAGAAAAAAGGAATTATCATTAGGCTTTAATATTTGAATGTAAATGCTAACATTAGATGTATATTAGTGGTCTAAGATCTTGGTATAACAAACAAAATAGTGCTTTTCATTGCAGAGAATTTCAACAGTATTGCTAATATCCATTGTCTTGCCATGACTACCTTGTGCCTTGGCCAACATCGAGGGGAAAAACTCGAGATGAAGGATGCCAAGTTAACCAGCAGTGGAGCTCAATTCCATCTGCATCCAATGTATAAACGTGCAAGAAAAAAGTCAATGGATTGGTTATCCTTTCCTTCTTTCATTTACACTTGATGGAACCAATTCTAGGATCCACCAACTGACCCCACCTCACCTCCTCCAAAGCAGAGGTCAGCTAAGTTGGCATAGACTGTTGATCAATCCAAAGCCCAAACCTTCCTGATTACTGCCTCACTGGATTAAAGCAAAGAGAGCTAGATCATACAACCACTCAGCAATGCAAGTGGGAATTGTAATCCTGTGGCCATCACTGCACAAACACTATGAAAAGCATTTGTTTGCATCCACCATGATCTGATCACATTACCAACATTGTTAAAGCAGAAAGAATTGCAGTGCATGGCAACTTTTTCACAAGCCCAGTGTAGTTCAGCCAAGACCTTATGAGCAGCACCAAACATTGCTATTCTGGGAGCTGCAGACTATCCAGTATATCCGGCTGACCTGTCAGCCTTCCCTGGGATGAGCGCCATTATATCTACAGTAGGTCACAGAGAGGGTCATAGTTGGTGGCCTGAATTCCACCAGATTTGGTGGGGGGTTTAAGGAACCCTTGGAGTCACAGCAGAATGGAGCGAGTCCACAATGTTACACTGCAATAATCTGCCAAACACCAATACTTTAACATCACCACTGGATTAAATTTCATAAATACAATGTTGTACAATAATGTGACGGGGCAGGAGCTGGGGTAAGAGATATTATTCATGCTTGTACAGAATGGAGAGACATCCGAAGGGGTCACATTCTGTGCCACAGGTATTGGCCACCACTGTGATCGTATAGTCATTGGTATCTACAGGTTAGCTGGCAGTGCAGCTCTCCCACAGGGTTCAGCACAACTGATTTTCAGACTGCTAACTGATTGCTTGAGCAGAGCCGGGACTAACAACTGCAGAGTTTCAGCTGAGGAAAGTCAGAACTCACGCACAGGAACAACATGAAATCGCACCACAGGACTCACTTTAATCACGGTTCCCCCTCCCTCAGCCACGGTGGTGCAGTCTCCAGAGAGGCATGTGGCTTTACAGTACTGACTGCAAACTGCACATTGTGCTGTGCCTTGGGCACTCTGCTGTGATGAATTTGCCAGTTGTGCATCCTACAACTTTTACATTTGTAACCTCTTCATTGCTAAATAACTTTCTATGATTCACATGCAGTCAGGGCACCCTGACAGTACTTGATACCTTAGACTAAAAGCGCAGTATTTTGATGTTAATTCATCATGTTATCTCCTGTATTATTGGTTAATTAGCATTAGTATATTCTGGGATAGCTTTCCCAAACATCATGGTTTTTTGTACATTTACTCCCACTGAACACCTGGCTCTATAAACTCCTCCCAAGGACCCCTGTGACTGCTTCCTAACCCCCAATTTGTGCTGTGTCCACTGCTCAACAATGAGCTCCAAGACCTCTCACTCGTCAATGAATGGGAAACAAATACAACTTGCTGGTGAGATGGTAAGTTCTTTTTAAAAGAAAGAATCCTGTATCTTTCTTGAGGAATGTTCCAATTGTTTTCTGTGCTGGCACTTGAAGAGACCCAAAACAATCTTAAAAGAAAAATGTCAAGTGTCATTTTGCCACAGGAAAACAAAAGCTCCCCCTCAAAACATGCTAGCAATGTGGTTCCCATTATGCGCTAGGAACCTGCAGAAACGTACAACCTGATGTATGAGGTGTAACACTCATTCTGTGCAGTCACCAGTCACAACTCCCCAGTGAGGCACTCTCTCAATCTGTCCAAATGTATAATCTTTCTGATTAAAACATAATGTACATATCAGTGCTAAAACACAAAATATTGAATGCTTCTTTTTAAGATCTGCTAAATACTGTTTCAGTCCTGCATGTGTCATTGGTCTACTGCAGGGGGTTTGGCTGAATTAGAGGTTTCCAAACATACAGTTGGACTATCAATTCCAAGAAATTAGTAGAGAGGGAGGAAATTGCTTTTGGAATTCTTTCTCACTGTATAACACCACTGTTCATGAGATCTATTTCAGAGAGTACCTCTGTAGCAAAGGGAACCTTTACCCTGTGTGGGTGCCAATTATAAGTCATATCATAAAACCCATTGCATTAGCAGTCAGACCTTCAGCAGCAGTGAAGTAACTCAAAAGATGAGAAAATTCACCTCCCAAAATAAATATACACTATTTTCTTTTAAAATAAAGCTTACTTTTTTTTAAAAACTAAAATACTTCATAAAACAAGCTGTTCGATAAAATATTCTTTTTCATGACTTGTGAAACTTTCAAACAGAAAGGTGTCCATGAAGAACAGATGTGGATATGTTACATTTAAGTCAGGTGATGTGGAAAGGTGTAACAACCTTAGTGTATTTCCAAATAATGCACTTTGAGTTAACCAGAGACACTTACCCCTACTCCCTTGTGCTAGAGTGGGGAGGAACAATATTTTAACAGCACATACACTGTGCTTTAGATACAAGTGTGCTGAACAAGTGTGCTCTCTTGTATAAAAGTTAAGGCACCTACTATGAGGTATACCTGAGAAGCAGGGAGCAGGGAGAGACCTCAGGGGGATAAGGGGAGGTGCAAAAACTTTCCACGTGGCCCAATGTGCAACTGGGCCCTCACCACAGCACTGGGTTGTCCACCTTTGAGAATCCAGGGTCTTTCCTCAACTCCCAGTAAGTGCCGTTGCTCATCCACGATTCTTTTCCATTGGCATCAATGGTTTTCCTGGAAGGAAGACAAAGTGTGGCTCATTAAAAACAGAGAGGCAGCTGGACAACAGAACAGAAGCAGTTACCGCTCTTGGCTCCAAACCAGAAGCTGTGACTTCAGGTCCCAAAGCAGAGGCTTGTGTGGAAGGATCAGGGCTCTCTCCACTGCAGTACTGAGGGAACAAAGCAGTGCCAGAAGTGCTGTCCTTCAGATAATCCTTAGATGGAACCAAAACTCATGCAGGAGGGAGGGACCCATCAAGTTGGAGAACAAAGGAAGCAAATGGGTTATCATTATTTATTATTTGCAGGTTGTGTGCATTGCTGACAAGGTCAGCGTTTAGTGCTCTTGAGAAGTGCTAGTCAACTGTTTTTTTTGAACAGTGTCAGCCTCCTGGCAAAGGTGCTCCCATGGTGTCATTGGGAAGGGAATTCCAGGATTTAGAACCAGTGATAATGAAGGAATGGGGATACATTTCCAAGTCAGGATGTTGCACAACTTGGTGTGGTACCTGCACATTGCACCAGAAACCTTTGTTCTCCTTGGTGGTTTCGACATGGAGACAGTGGCTTGAATCAGCAAGGCCAGTCAGTCACTTGGTTGCCTCGAGTAATGAATCACAGAAACATCAAGCCGTCAACCAAGATCAAAGTGTACAAAGCAGTCACACTCACTAGCCTTTTGTAAGGCTGTGAGACTTGGACACTTTACATGGAACACATCAAACAGCTCGAGTGTTCCCACATGAGATCTCTGCCATCACTCATGGGCTTGAAACGGCAGGGCAAGGTCTCAGAAGTTCTGGACAGGGCCAGTGTGGTCAGCAAAGCCATGATCCTGAGGCCACAGTTGCACTGGACAGGCCATCCATATGGACAACTCCCATATGCAATGCCAGGTCCCTTATCGAGTTCTTGCTCAGCACCACCTGAACCAGGGATGTCTAAGAAAGCTACACAAGGGTTGTATCAAAGACAGCCTCAAACATAGTGGCATTCCTGCAAGAAAGTTGGAGTCTTGTGCCCAGGACAGAACAGGCTGGTGTGCTTTGACCAAAAGAACCTGCATCAACTTGGGACCATGTTGAGAATAAACACTCATTGAAAACCTGATGGGACAAACAGCCGCTGGATAAACAAAAAACAGGATTTTTATTTTCAGTTTAAATTCCAGAAGGTTGTGAAAACATCATGCAAGAATGAGAGACAATTTTATTGAAATGTACAACTTTATTTTACGTGACTTGACAGGGTAGACGTAGATGCTGCCCCTGGCTGAGGAATCTAGAACCAGGGCTCCAAGTTTCAAATTAAGGGCCTGAGATGAGAAGTTTCCTTACCCAATGGGCAGCAAATCTTTGGAACTCTCCATCCAAGTGGCTGTGGAAATTCAGTCGCTGGGGACATTGGAGAGAGATTGGTCAGACTTTTGATATTAAGAGAATTAGGGTGGATAAGTCCTGATGAGGTGGCCCCTCGGACCTTGTGGGAGGCTAGTGCAGAAATTGCAGGGGCCCTGGCAGAGATATTTAAAATGTCCTTAGCCACGGGTGAGGTGCCGGAGGACTGGAGGATAGCTAACGTTCCATTGTTTAAGAAAGGCTCTGAGAATAAGCCAGGAAATTATAGGGCAGTGAGCCTGATGTCAGTCGTGGGTAAATTATTGGAAGGTATTCTGAGGGACAGGATATACAAGCATTTGAATAGACAGGGCCTGATTAGGGATAGTCAACATGGCTTTGTGCGTGGCAGGTCATGTCTAACCAATCTAATAGAGTTTTGAGGAGGTTGCCAGGATGGTTGATGAAGGGAAGGCAGAGGACATTGTCAAAGGTCTTGCTAAAGTCAATGTAGACAAAGTCCCGCCTGGGAGGCTGCTCCAGACGTTTAAGTCGCTTGGCATTCAGGATGAAGTAGTCAATTGGATTCAACGTTGGCTTGGCGGGAGTAGCCAGAGAGTGGTAGTAGATGGTTATCTCTCTGATTGGAGGCCCGTGACTGGTGGTGTGTTGCAGGGTCCATTGTTATTTATCATCTACATTAACGATTTGGATGATGATGTGGTAAACTGGATCAGCAAATTTGCTGACGACACCAAGATTGGGGTGTAGTGGACAGCGAGAAAGGCCGTCAAAGCTTGCAAAGTGATCTAGACCAGCTGGGAAAATGGGCTGAAAAATGGCAGATGGAAGGTAATACAGACAAGCATGAGGTGATGCACTTTGGAAGGACAAACCAGGATAAGATTGCACAGCGAATGGTAGGGCACCAAGGTGTGCAATAGAACAAAGGGACCAGGGAATACAGACCCATAGTTCCTTGAAAACAGCACCACAGGTAGATAGGGTAAAGAGAGATTTAGGCACATTGGCCTTCAGAAATCAGGGGATTGAGTACAGGAGTTGGGATGTTATGTTGAAGTTGTATAAGACATTGGTGAGGCCAAATTTAGAGTATTGTGTGCAGTTCTGGTCACCTACTGGCAGGAAAGATATCAATAAGCTTGAAAGAGTGCAGAAAAAATTTACACGGATGATGCTGGGACTTGAGGACCTGAGTTACAGGGAAAGGTTGAATAGGTTAGGACTTTATTTCCTGGAGCAGAGGAGAATGAGGGGAGATCTTATAGAGGGAAACAAAATTATGAGGGGTATAGCTAGGGTGAATGCATGCAGGCTTTTTCCCCTCAGGTTGGGCAAGACTAGGTCATAGGTTTAGGGTGAAAGACGAAATATTTAAGGGGAATCTGAGGGAGAACCTCTTCACTCAGGAGGGTGGCACGAGTGTAGAACGAGCTGCCAACGGAAATGGTGGATGTGGGTTCAATTGTAACATTTAAGAGAAGTTTGGATAGGTACATGGATGAGAGAGGTATGGAGGGTGCATGTAGACGTAACTAGGCAGAAAATCAGGCTGGCACGGACTAGATGGGTCGAAGGGCCTGTTTCTGTGCTGTAGAGCTCTATGACTCTAAGGAATATGATACTGTTGCAGGAAAGTAGTCCTGAGATAAAAGATTAGCCGTGATCTCAGTGAATAGTGGAGCAGGCACAAGGGGCTGAATGGCCTTCTCTTGCTTGTTTGTTATGCTTCATGCAATGAATCAAATCGACAAGTCCAATACCAGACAGTGGCGACAAGAGAATGCACGAGCTTGAATCTGAAGCAATAAAATGGTCCCGATGCAAGGACTCGACTCGAAACGTCGACAATTCCTTCCCCCACCCCACGGATGCTGCTCGACCCACTGAGTTCCTGCAGCAGATTGTTTGTCGTACTAGACAGGCAGTGACACCGGTGATCTGACTCTCTCCTTTACTCCCACTACCTAGCACCAGTGTCACAGCACCTAGCCCCTGCCTACAATGGGTACAGCAGCCCTGACCTATCACCACAACCAAACGCTACTTACGTAAAAAAACGAGACTGGTAGACCATGTTGTTTTCTTCCATTATCCTCCTCCTGTCCCTCTGTAACTGTTCAATCCTTTGCTTATGAACTTCTGCTCCCTCCGCGTTCCCCTCCTCGAGATATCTGGCGAAATTTAAAATGAAAAACAAAAATGATCAAGAGGTAACAAGAGAGCACACAGGGTTACTGGCAAAGACTTAACGGGGAGATGCTTCTGTTTTTGCCACTGGAAAACTCAGCCCCGAAAGGTTAATGGAAGTAGAACGGGTATGGTATCGTAGGGGTTATGTTGCTTGCCTTACTGCAAGAATTCTGGATCATTGATCTGGAGACACAAGTTCAAATCCCACTGTGGCAGCTGGTCGAATTTGAATTCCCTAATTAAATAAAACTGTAATCACAAAATAAAAGCTACTTTCAGTAACATGAACCATTATTGTAAAAGTCTATCTGGTTCATTAATGTGCTTTGGGGAAGGAAATCTGCTGTCCTCGTCTTGTCTGGCCTCTCTCTGACTCCTGACCCACCAACATGGTCAACTCTTAACTGTGCCCTCAGTCCAGGGGCAATTGGGGATGGACAACAAATGCTGGCGTTTCCAGTCATGTCCACATCCTGTGAACGACCTTAAAAATAAAGATTCAAATAATTTTCAGAAAGGATTTGCATGTCTATTTGAAGGGTTTAAGGAGGAGACAGTAGGCAACTAATTGGACATGCCTTCAAACAGCAGAACCAGATGCATTGGGTTGAATGGCCTCAAGCAGTGCTTTATGTTGTGACGGCTCTGGAGCCCTTGGGTCGACCAGCCAGATGTTGCACCAGCTGTAAGTCAGGCCTGTTCCCAAGATGCTGGGAACTAGTCTCTGAGGAGCTCAAATTAGAACACGTGCAAAAACCTGTCCACTGTCAGCTTACTATTAACATTTATTGAAGAATAAGGATTACAAAGATATTTTTGATGAGATTCAATGGACCTAGAACTCGCTGCCTGACAGGTGAAGGCAGAGACCTTCACCATATTTCCAAGTGCCTTTAAGGTGATTGGAGGAAGGTATAAGGGGGATGTCAGGGGTAAGTTTTTTTTTACACAGAGTGGTGGGTGCATGGAATGCACTGCCTGCAGAGGTTGTGGGGGCAGATACGTTAGGGACATTTAAGAAACTCTTAGATAGACACATGAATGATAGAGATATGGGGGGCTATGTGGGAGGGAAGGGTTAGATAGATCTTAGAGCAGGATAAAATGTCGGCACAACATTGTGGGCCGAAGGGCCTGTACTGTGCTATAGTGTTCCATGTTCTATGCCTGGATAAGGCTTGTAGAACAGTGACTGCAGGAGCAAGAGCTGGAGAGTGAGATTAATTACATGTTCATTTTCGGCTTTTGTACTGCAAATTTCTGATTCTACGATTGTATGAGGTCTTGTGAAGGCATGCAGTGAAACCTGCTCCTTCTTCAGCCCACCCCTCCCTCTCTCCCAGGAAACCCTGCACCAATATGGGGCTACGTGATTAACTGAGCTTTACAGGTAGGAGGGGAATGCTAGTGAGCTGTGCAATGATGCAATGTTTTTTCTTATTATTCCAACAGAAACTTTATTCATCATAAAAGACACACTATATACAACAATAAAGCAGTGCAAACTTTTACATTCGTGTACAGGTCAATCATTAGCGTTACCTTTTTATATATAAAAAAACATAGCACCAATGCCTGAGCCACTCGTGTGGCTCCCTGGGGTGTTACCCCAATCCCATATTTACAATATTTAAGGGGCTTCCTCACCTGTCCCCACCCCTCCCTCTCCAGTAGCAGAAGAACCCTAAACTATCGTCCTTCCCCACTGAGCCCATCTTCAGTGCGTCCCTCAGCACGTACTCCTGCAGCCCGGAATGTGTCAGTCGGCAGCTTTCCCCTACGGACATCTCGCAGTGCTGGAAGACCAATGGTGGCACAAAGTGGAGCCGTACAGGACGTAAAGTCCTTAGAGAAGGTGCAGGAACAGCTCTAAGGAAGGGGGCAGGCTGCAACATCCTGGTCAGCGTGGATAAGTTGAGCCGAATGGTCTGTTTCCATGCACAAGTCCATAATTCAAGCTCATAACAATAGAGAAATCGGCTTAATGCAGAACAAATATCTTATGAACAATTAAGATCTGAGCTGGAACATGTTAAATGTTGGCCTTGGGAGGAACCACTGCAGTCTCAAAGCTACTGGCATATTGATTAAAGTGCTGGTCTCACTTCAGCCTACCTTTGGTCTGGCCTCAGTCGTGTGTCAGTCAAGGGCAGGACCCATTTAAGGTCAGGGGTCAACTCGTTGAGCTCCCGAGCAAACGTGGTGAAACCATAATAACTTTCATGGTCTTTAGGTATGGGTTCTGAAAAATAGAATCAAGAACATTACATAACTGAACAAACGTTACCACAATAAACATCTGTCGGCGAGTTGAAATCAAATGCTTAAAGAATTTGTGTTCTAAACAGGAAAATACCAACACAAACTGAAGTGTATTCAACCTAATGAAGAGATTAATGAAGTTTAACTGGACTTTTAAAATCCTATACGAGAGCAATATCCAATTCAAAAGGAGGAACACTGTAAACACACATAGGGGATTCATCAGTATCATGAAAGGACATTTCAGATTCAGACTGTTCAACAGAAGCTATTAAGGCTGCAAACAGAGACAATGTTACTGCCAGCCAGAGTGGAGAATACTCAGTTGATCAAGCTTGGACATCATCCTTGATTGGGATCAACATTTGGACAGAATTTAAGTGTAGCTATCCTCCACTCACTGCATTTTTTCCTGGAAGAATTACCCTGCTTTTACTGTGAGAAGCTGCTGTGATTTTTGTTTCTTCTGCTGTACAACAGCCTCTTTACTGTGAGCAATACTCGGCCACAGTTCTTTACAAATGAAGTGTGGGCATCACCAGCACTTACGGCCCATCCTTAATTGCCCTCCATAAAACGGCAGTGAACTGTGTTCTTAAACTGCTGTGGTCCGTGTGGTGAAGATACTCCCACAGCACCATTGGAAAGGGAGTTCCATGACTTAGGCCAAATAATGAAGCAACAGCATAATTATGCTCAACAAGGTGGTTTAAGCTGCTGCAGTGGGTGGAAGTGCTGTAGGGCAGTGAGGGAAGGGTGGAGGGAGGGACACAGGCTGAAAGGTGATAAGTGGAGATACAAGAGGCTACAGATGCTGGAACCTCTGATAAATATTTGGCTATTCTGCACTCGGACAGGTACGTGGACAGGAAAGGTTTGCGGTATATGGGCCAAATAGGACTAGCTTAGATGGGAATCCTGGTCAGCATGGACCAGTTGGGCTGAAGGGCCTGTTTCCGTGCTGTATGACTCTCCAACTCGGTAATAGGCAGATGGAACCAGGTGAGGGAAGGGAATTCTGAGGGATGGGGGAGGAGAGGGGGAGGAAAAAGGAGAGAAGGGAGAACAGGGAGTGTGGGTTACCTGAAGTTGGAAAATTCAACATTCATATCGTTGGGTTATCGACCATAAGGTGCTGTTCTCCTAGTTTGCAGTTGGTCCAACCCTGGCAGTGGAGAAGGCCGAGGACTGACAGGTGGGTGCGGGAATGGGAAGGGGAGCTGAAATGGCCCGCAGCTCGGAGTAGCCATTGCGGACAGAGCGTAGGTGTTCTGCAAAATGGTCGCCTCGTCCTCATCGAGAACACTGAAGGAGGTAGACGAGGTTGGAGGAGACGCACGTGAATCTTTGACTGACTCGGAAAGGCTATTTGGGTCCCTGGATGCTGGCGAGGGAAGAGGAGTAGGGGCAAGTGTTGCACCTCCTACGGTTGCAAGTGGCAGGTTAGGCTTGGATCTCACACTCTGATTGGGACCGATTTAGTGCTCGTGATGAAGGAAATGTGATTTATTCCCTTGGGACGTTCACCATGTTAGGTGAATACAAGCTTTAGCAGTTGGACTTGCAGCTGCCTGACCTCACTACCAAAGGCTCTGGGACAACACAGTGGCTCTTACTTGGTTTCCAAACGCACTTAGCGGATTGCGGGCCGCCGTAGTAAACTCCCTCATGCCACTTGCCGAACAGCTGATGGACAATCCTCCCGTTCTGATCCAAAACCGAGCCTTGGACCTCATTTACGTTTGAACTCCAGTACTTGGTCTGGAGATAGAAGAGAGAACGCACCCAGAGAGAGTCAGAGAGTCATACAGCACAGACACAGGCCCTTTGGCCCAACCGGTCCATACCGACCAACACACCCATCCAAGCTAGTCCCGTTTGCCAGCGTTTGGCCCATATCCCTCTAAACCTTTCCTATCCATGTACCTGTCCAAGCATCTTTTAAATGTTGTTAACGTACCTGCCTCAACCACTTCCTCTGGCAGCTCGTTCCATATACAGACCATCCTCTGGGTGAAAATGTTGCCCCTCAAACTTCTATTCAGAAGGATCAGGAGGGGATCTCATTGAAACCTACCGGCTACCGAAAGGCCTGGATAGAGTGGGTGTGGAGAGGCCGTTTCCATTAGTAGGAGTGTCTAGGATCAGAGGGCATAGCCTCAGAATCAAGGGACATCTCTTTAAAACTGAGACGAGGAGGAATTTCTTCAGCCAGAGGGCAGTGAATCTGTGAAATTCATTGCCACAGAGGGCGATGGAGGCCAAGTCATTGGGTGCATTTAAGGCAGAGATTGATAGGTCCTTGATTGGTAAGGGGGTTAAGGGTTACGGAGAGAAGGCGGGAGAATGGAATTGAAGGAAAAGTGAGCCATGATGGAACAGTGGGCCAAATGGGTGAATTCTGCTCCCGTATCTTATGGTCAATTAAATCTTTCCCCTCACCTTACACCTATGCCCTCCAGTTCTTGATTTCCCACACCCTGGGAAAAAGACTGTGCGCATTCACACTATCTATGCCCCTCACGATTTTATACACCTCTACAAGGTCATCCCTCATTCTCCTACACTCCAACAAATTAAGTCCCAGTTCATGCTGCTTTCTGCTTGAAAACCTGTCAGTCCCTGGTAGAATAAACGGCCAAGCAAGAGCAGTAAAGGCCACTGCGTTTCGTGCGGTCAGCCTCGTACTTCACCTCCTCTTCCTCCCCTTCCAGGCTCAACAACCAGTGAACCCGGAGGCAGGTAACTCAGATCCCGACGGGGGGGTGGTGGGGGGGGGGGGGGGTGCGTGGAAGAGACGCACCTTACAGAAGGTCAGCCTGCAGTGGCAGACACTGCTCTTGGTGTTAGTGATGGTCACCTCCCCGTAGTGCTCTATCCACCGCTGACCACTCAGGATGTTGTGGATGCAGGAGGCAACTTTGTTCCACTGATAGTGATCACCAAACCTGGGCAACACACAAAAATCACAAACAAAATAAAATCCCAGAAAAGGCAAAAAAAAGGCACAGTAGTGTAGAGATTAGCATGACGCTATTACAGCGCCAGCGACCCGGGTTCAATTCCGGCCGCTGTCTGTAAGGAGTTTGTATGTTCTCCCCGTGACTGCGTGGGTTTCCTCCGGGTGCTCCGGTTTCCTCCCACATTCCAAAGACACAGAGGTTAGGAAGTTGTGGGCATGCTATGTTGGTGCCAGAAGCAAGGCGATACTTGCGGGCTAGCCGCAGATGCATTTCACTGTGTGTTTTGAAGTACATGTGACTAATAAAGAAATCTTAAGTGCACCAAAGCTGAGGAAAAACTTTTGAAGGAGACACAAGAGAGACTGCAGATGCTGGAATCTGAAGCAAAAGAAACTGCTGGAGGAACTCAGCAGGTCAGGCAGTACCTGTGGAGGGAGATGGACAGTCAATGTCACTGTTGAAGTGCAGTCACATCTATGATGCAAACAGCACGACAGTCGGCATGCACACAGCCAGCTGCCACAGCAGGTCTTCCAGTGCGCCGAGATTGCCGCCCGCCTACGTCCAGGACCCTGCTATTCCTTCCAGCTGGGTCCAGGATGCGGGCTTGCTCCGAGGTGCAGCCCCTTCCTCCGGGAGGCCGGCTCCCCGGTCAACAGACCGGCCGGGACTCAGCGGGATACTGCCCAGGGCTGCACTCATAGAACGGCATGGACAGATGCCAAGGCCCCGCCCACAGCAAATGCCCAACATTAAAATAAAATCACTTGGACCTGCAAGACTAAAATTAACTTTTAAATGTTCAAAAGTTCAAAGTGTAACCACACACACACACACACACAAAAAATAACACAAAATCAAATCAAAGGCCTTATTTACCTTTGTCCCAGCAGCCCATTCCTGCCAGTTCCACGGGTCTGCTGTGCCCGGATTACCTGGCATGGGAATCGACAGGGCGTTCGGCCAAGCTGGTATCTGACAAATCCGTGCTGCCCCCCGGGACACCAGGAGGAGCCCAGCGGCACAGGTATCCCATGGCCAGCTCTCCACCGGGCAGAAGAGGGTCTGCTCGGGAATGACCCAGGAACAGGCCAATCACTTGGCAGGTCTGGGTGGAAGACTGACCCCCAGTAGTGTTGGCTGAGGGATGCACGTCTGCCAGCGTGCAGTGGAAGAAGATACAATGATGTTCCAGAGGCATTTGGACAGGTACTCGATATGAAAGGTGTGGCGGGATATGAGCCCAATGCGGACAGACGAGACTGCAGTGGGCATGGGTGAGGTGGGCCATCAGGGTCCATTGCTGCGCTGTACAATTCTATGAGAACCCTGGGGATAATTCCCCTGCTTTTCAGCACACTATCATGGGACCTGTCACAGCCACCTGTAGAACTGAACTGGAAGGGTCAGCCTAGACTCTGTGATCCATTCTGCAAAATGGAATCCGAACTCTCAACCCACAGACTATCACAATATTCATCCTAATGCCCTTGACCGCTCTTGCAAAGAGTGAACGTAGCTCTGAGATGTTGCCCTGAAACTCCTGGATGTCACTGTGCACTTGGAGTCTGATGGGAGTTTCCCGTCGCAGGTGGGCCAGCCTCCGTCGACCAGGACCAGTCTGTGCCCTGCTCAGGGTTGGCCACGTTCAACTCAAACTCAAAGTCAAGTTTATTGTCATCTGCACAAGTACATGTCTGCACAGGTGCAACGAAAAACTTACTTGTAGTAGCATCACAGGTACATAGCAGCAGAGACACAACATTCACAAGAAAAACATAAATTATACACAATTTTTACAAGAAAGAACACAATTAGAACAAAAAAAAGTCCATTGTAGTGCAAAATGGTCAGTGTTGCTGTACTGAGGTGGTGATTAGGGTTGTGCAGGTTGGTTCAAGGACCAAATGATTGAAGGGAGGTAGCTGTTCCTGAACCTGGTGTGGAACTTCAGGCTTCTGTACCTCCTGCCTGATGGGAGCTGCGAGAAGATGGCACGGCCCAGATGGTGAGGGTCTTTGATGATGGATGCTGCTTCGTGGCAGGTCGATGCTCGGTGAGTGTCAGTACTGTTCCGTGGGTGTAGCCAGCCGCTCGTCCCGAGACAGAGATTCCTCAGAGTGCAGGCCAATGAACAGGGAGCCGGTGTCCCAGAGCACTGGGCCTGGGACCAAGCTGCAAGGGAGAGCACGGTTTCTGGCTGTGGGCCAGCGAAGAACTCGGGGCAGTGGAAAACCTGTCTTGTTCCCGGGTATGTCACCGTTGTGAGAACAACAAACAATCTGCTGGAAAAACTCAGCAGGTCGAGAAGCATCTGTGGGGAGGGAAGGAATTGTCGACACTTCGGGTTAAATCCTGCATCAGGACGGGTTATGGGAGCTTGCTGTGCACACAGACTGCTGAGTTACTGTGGAGGACGCAAGGTGTTGGATTGTGAAGGGGAGGCACCTGTAAACCAAGTTCTCATTTTGTAACTAACAGTGACCGGCTCAGACTCAAAAATCACCTGACGCACATCGAACGCAATACAGGTTCAGTCTTGCCCACCCCGCCACCAATGAACACACACTCCTTCAACCCGCGGGGCAGCATGGGAGAGGACAGAGGTTCGGCACCTCACCCCCTGCAGCTCTGCCAACCCCTCCCCGAGGGCCTCCAACCTCCCTGGCCCTGCCTCCACCACGCAGTCCCCTGGTCTGAACCACATCCCAGCCAACTCCCACATTCCCCCATGGACCACCACCTCCAGCCTCCACCCCTCCTGCAGACTCACCCACCACCCCCAGAGGCTTGATTCACCTTCCCACAACCCCCCCTTCCTCCATTGACCCAGCCCCCTCCCCCATCAATGGCCCCACCAACCCCAACGTATCCCTTCCTACATCCCGACTCAATGGTTCTGCCCACCCAGCCGCACACCATCTCCTGATGCCAGGTTTGGACCTTCCTCATCCCAACCAGCCGCATAAAAAGGAAAAGTCCCCTCCTGCCCTCACGGGACCGTTCCCCGATCCCTTTAAATCCGAGTCCTCTGATCCTGCCTCTCCGAACAGTTTCCCTTCATTTGTTCCACAGAAGCCATTTGAAACATCAGCTACTTACTTCGGTAAGCTCATGTTCACCATCCCGACGGGAACAATCTCAAGGGACTTGCCCCAGAACTTGTTCTTCCACCTCACGTCTGAAACCAAGAAAGGGAAAGAGTCACAGGCTGGTTACTGCGTAGCAGGAAGCCGTTCAGTGCGTTGGTTACGCGCTGGCTCCCGGTGCAGTAATCCCATCGGTTCCATCACTCCAGTGTCCGAGCGAGCTGGGATGGTTAGGTGGTGGTGGGTCTCGCTAGCCTGCTGGAGCTGGTAGACACGCTGTTCCAGTGGCGGTCAGACTCACTGCGTCCCTGACCGTTCTACTCACGAGTTAGGAGCAGTGGCCCACTCGCCCCTTGGAGCTTTCTCAGTCAATGGGAATGTAGCTGCTCCAATTGAAGTCTGTCCCAAAATTTAAGACATAGACTTAGAACAATGCAGCACAGGAGCTGGCCCTTCAGCGCACGATGTCCATGCTGACCCTGATGCCAAATTAAACAGTCTGCCTGTGCATAGAACATTACAGCACAGTACAGACCCTTCGGCCCACAATGTTGTGCCGACATCTTATCCTGCTCTAAGATCTATCTAACCCTTCCCTCCCACATAGCCCCCCATCTCTCTACCATTCATGTGTCTCTCTAAGTTTCTTAAATGTCCCTAATGTATCTGCCCCCACAACCTCTGCAGTGCGTTCCACGCACCCACCACTGTGTAAAAAAAAACTTACCCCTGACATCCCCCTTATATCACCTTAAAATTATGCCCCCTTGTGTTAGCCATTGTCGCCCTGGGAAAAAGTCTCTGACTGTCCACTCCATCTATGCTTCTTATCATCTTGTACACCTCTATCAAGTCACCTCTCATCCTCCTCTCCAAAGAGAAAAGCCCGAGCTCACTCGTCCTATCCATATTACCTATCCAACCATTGTCCAAATTCCTCCATTCCCTGCCTGTTCATGCGTCTGAATAAATGGTAGAATAAATGCTATTGTATCTGCTTCTGCCTCTTCCCCTGGCAGGGTGTTCCAGGCACCTACCACTTAATTTCCTTTAAACTTTTCCCTGCTCACCTTAAACCCCATGCCCTCTAGTATTTGACATTTCCAAATTGTATCCTCATTGACCAATTCCTGCCTGCATCCTGTACATTTCTGCCTCTCGAGCCACTGAGGGCTCTCTGGAGATGCTTGTGGGATCTCGCAGTGAGTGGACAACAAAAGCCTGAGATGGGCCACCAGATGCTTCCCTGGCAAAGTCAGTGATGGCATCAAATTCAACCGAGCTGAAGATCATCAATGCATAGGACCCGAATCCGTTGCTTGGGCAGAGATTCCCCCACTTTTCTAGGTTTCTAGGTAAATCACAGGAAAAACAAAAGGCTTGCTCTTGTGCTCCATCTCACCCTATTGAAAAAGGTGCAAATTAAAATTTAATAGATGATAGAATCATTCGGAGCAGTCACCAACCCCGCAGAGTTTTAGATTTAACTTCCAGAACTAGTCTCACCCATTGACTGTGGAGTGCCAGCACCATCTAGTGGTAATCCAGGAAAATGTCAGGAGAAGGAACTAAAGATAGCTGTGTCAGAGTCCCCAACACTTCTCCCAAACTTTGTCACTGCCTTGATGCACCTCCAACCATCTTACTGTAGGAGGGCAGCCAATCTTCAGAACTCAACGGGAAACTATTCAACCTACGGCAACCTCACCTTAAAGTCAAGGTCATCTAAACCTCAGCAGTGAGCTGCTGTGTGCAGACAATGTTTGCTTAATGCACACTCAGAGGCAGAGTCACCATTGATGCTTTCACTGAATTATACCAGAGGATGGGCTTTGACATCTGCAAGGTGGTGGTCCTGTACCAATCTGTGCATCACACTGTCCTCTGACAATAAAGATTCACAACACAACCCAAGAAAACTTAAACCACTTCTCACATCTTGGGAGCCAGCTCTTAGCGAAGGCAGACGTGAATGAAATCCATTTCTGCCTTCAATATGTCAGCACAACCTTTGTTTGATTAAGGAAATGGTATTTGAAGATTAAGACCTCAGACGTGGCACAAAATTCATGGTCTACCATGCAGCAGTGATCCCTGCCCTTGTATATGCTTCTGAGACCTGGTCTACCTGCAGGAGGCATTTCAACGTACCAGGAAGATGCCACCAACAACGCCTCTGCGACATCCTCCAGATTCATTGGAAGGAGAAGCAAACTGATGTCAGCATCCTCTCTCAGACCAACATCCCCAGCAGTGAGATCAGAGTTACATTCAATAGTCTAGCTGGGATAGGCTGCTGTATTTGCATTTCCCCCCACAGATATTGCCTGACTCGCTGAGTCCCACCAGAATCTTGTGCATTGCTTTCCTCCATACTTGGCATCAGCCTCCTGAAATAGACATCATTCTGAACTCAAGGATGTGCTTAAAGCTTCCATGAAGAAATGCAACATCCCCAGTGAAGCTCTGGCCCAACGACAGCTGAGTAGAGGAGCAGCATTTGGGATGGTATGGGGAACTTAAAGGTCATGCATTGAGAGCACACAGAAGCCCCACATCAGCAGTGGGAGGTTTACATCACGGCACAAACCACCCACCCCGTGGGCACGCCTGCTCCCTCTGCGGAAGAGTACGTGGTTCCCTCCACAGCCTCATCAACCACTTCGGAACCCGGAGAACCAGAGGGAAAGCGAGTCATCCTCAATCACGAAGCAGAAGAGAGCCTCAATTGGGAACTCCACTCGAGACTGCTAAACCCTTCTCTCTCCTTCTCTCCAACCCCAATTTTGCCATTCCCACTCCCCCCCCGACACTAACCTTGCCAGAAGAGGAAATTCTCAGACTCAGCGTGGCAGACCGAAACTGGAGGGTGATGACTAACCTGCAGCAGAAGACAGAAAGCACAGTGGGAAGTGTTACATTGGCAGCGATCCACCTCCCCCATCTCCTTCCCTACCCAGCTCCCTTCCCTTCAAGGGCACGGTCCTTGGGAGGGTTACAGACACGACAGGCTTGTCTCCACCTCAGGCTGGGGTCTGGGCAGCTCACCGGAGGTACTTCTCCAGCACCAGACTCTGTTCTCATCCAAAATCCACGCAATGTTGGCACTTCCCAAATGTCACGTACAAAATAAGCAGCCACTCACTGAAAACTAAGGTGTGTAGAATTTCTTCTCAGAGACGGGAGTGAATCTCTGGAATTATCTGCCTCGAGGGCGGAGGCCAGATCATTAGATGTATTTAAGGTGGAGATGGATAAATATTTGTCAGATAGAGGAATTGAGGATTAAGGGGAATTGGTACAGAAGAAGAGTTGAGGCCAGCAATATATCAACCTTGATCATAATAAACAGTGGGGTGGAATAGAGTGGTCTATTCCTGCTCTTATTTTCATGTGTTCTTGTAGGGTTACGTAGGTCACAGCAGAGACATTTCTGTCCAATTTGTAACATGGGCTAACTGGGGTGTAGAGTGCAGAGCAGAGAGAAGGCAGGCTCAGGTGAAAGATCTTCACACTGACACGTTAACTAGGTTTTTTCTTCCCACAAGTGGTGCTGAACACATCAGTTCTTCCAACAACTTTATTGGGTCTCAGGAAGAGCAGTAGTTTAACACCAACTTGTTTCAAATGAATGGATAATATAAAATCTCCACTGAGAACAGGGTTTGATTTTCAAATAAAGTTGGACATGACCAAAATCTGGAGTTAAACCACACCGTCTGTTAGCTGAAGGTGACCCGGCCTGGATGTACACAATTCCCAACAACAACTTCTACAGGAATTGGGAGTTACGGTCCACCACAGGCTCACACTTGGTCTCCAGGCTGCCAGTGGCCTTGAGTTGATTTCAGATGAGGCAGCCCCAGGAAGGGTAGAGGTAGAGAAGGGTAGAGGAGAGGCATCTATGCTTTTCCCCCCTCGATCCAGATAGGAAAGAAGGTACTGGGGAAGATTGGGAACAATGCAGTTTGGTCCCACACCCCTTGCTGAAAAGTGGACTGGATCAGATAGTGGAGCTGTCTCCCACAGTCAAATAGCTTAGGACAGCTCACAGCCTGACTTACATCCATCGGGCCACTTAGTCGAGATACCTTCAGTCACCTATTGAACTGGAACCATCTGTGCCAATAATTTTTTTTAAAAATTGGCTTGTATCAAACCCCAAGACCTGGAGGAGAGGAAACAAAAATGAGAAGCCATCTATCGACAGTATTACCTGCTCTCCAATAAACCGGAAGCCCTTGTCTTCTCTTATACATTCATACGTTTCACCAAGGACGGGGTTAAACGGCTTGCATCTTGCTCTGTAATAAGCCGAGGCGTAGCCTGACACAGCAAAGGCAGCAACGTAAACCTGCAGGGAGAAAGGATCTAACTGTAAGTGACTCCGAGCCAAGGAAAAGGCCACAGAGCCCCATCACTCTCGTGACAAACCTCCTGCAGTCTGAAGATACAAACAGAACTTGACAGCAATATCCAAAAGCCCCACTTCTAAAGTCCCATCTCTTCTACATAACTTGATTTCCCATTTCCCCCATTCCACAAGTAAATTCCCATTTGATGCCAGTTTTGTTCAACTAAACTAGTCAACTTTTATCAACGGTTTGGGTTTTGTCCAATTTTCTGGAGTCATCTTTAAATTTTGGAGCTTTAAATCTTGCATTCACTTGAGATATCTGCAGAATGTTTATTTTAAAAGAAATTTGCAACACTGTCTTATTAAATATAATCTTTATAAGTGCGTACATAGTTTCTCTTCTCTCCCTCAACCAATGCAAATCCTGGCTTGCTTCAACCCCCAATCTTCTCTCTGCTGTATCCTGATTTGGATGCCCCTCTATATTCCCATGCTATGTTGGTGCCGGAAGTGTGGCGACACTTGAGGGCTGCCCCCAGAACATTCTACGCAAACAGATGCATTTCACTGTGTGTTTTGATGTACATGTGACTAATAAACAATCTTATCCCCTTAAAATCTCCTTCCCATTGAATGTCTTAAAAATATTTTTCAGTTCTTTTGCTTCTTCCCTTCCAATTCAATTTCTGAGGCGCAACCATTATGTATTTGTATGTCAGCGAATAAACCTGTCACACATCAATTACTGCCACGTCCCATGTGTGACCACTACCGTTGGGTAGGACCCACATAACTTATGGCTCATGAAACTTCCACAGGCCATTTCCTTTACAAATGTGGGCAGGAGTGGGGACCAATCTCCATCTGCATTCCCAGTGTGATTGTCTCTTACCCTCTAAAACTCTTCTCTTGCAGGCTACACAAGCTCATGACTTCTCACAGGTAACTTTGGCAATTTATTTCAAAACTCAAAGAGCCTGCAAACCTTTTTGTTTGTGGGGAGGGTTGTACAAAAACACACGGTGTCATCCACAAGATGCACCGCACAACTTGTCAAGGATTCTTTGATAGAACCTCCCAAATTTGTTACTTCTTTAAACAGACAAGGGTCCCAGGTGGATGGAAACACCACTGACCTAGTCTCACGTGGTGCCGACTTTGTAATGCATCAAGGTTTCTCAGAGGTCAAAACCCTGAGAACTCCCAACTAAACCACAGTGGTGAAGGACTTTGTCCATAAGACTCAAGGCAGCTCACCACAGCCTTCTCAAGGAAAACTGAGAATGGACAATAAGTACCTCTCCAGGTCGTACACCACCCTGGCATGGAAATATGGCATTGTTCCCTCTTCATCTAACTCCTGGAATTCCATAACCAACAATGGCGTGGGGAGTACCTTCACCGCCAGCTTCTCAAAGGGATGGACAATAAATGCTGGCCTATATATAAAGTGACGCACACATACTGAATAAAATGGCTAAAAACTTCTAATTATATGCTGGAAATGATGACGTGTTGCTTGAATATTGATTTTTTTTCTGCATACCTTGGCAAATGTATAGTTACCAACAAGCCTTCACAGTTCTGACAACCCAACCTGACCCATTCATTCACAGAGCACAAGGACTGCTGGCAAGATCACCTACTTACTCCCCTCGTGGCTTAGAGTCAACCACGTCGCTCTGGGTCTGAGCCACAAAGTCCTGACAGGGCAAGAACAACAGATTTCCTTCCTGAAACAGCATTAGTGAACCAGATGTTTTATTTAAGGATATATGGTGATGGTTTTATGGTTGACAGCTTTTTACAACAGTTTAATTAAACTTAAAGTTCCCCAGCTGCCTTAGTGAGATTTGATCAAGCTTCTTCAGAGCATCAGTGCCAGTGGTGAGATGACTAGCCCTGAAAGATTTGCATTTCTATAGCACCTTTCAGGACATCCCAATTAGCTCTGCAGCCACTGAAGTGCTTTCTGAAATATTGTTCTAATACAATGGAGTTCATTATTGTAACCACTATGTTCGTTAAGATAAATGAATATATTGGAGGAAGGTAAGGGAGTTCTTTTGCACTCGAGCAGGCAGCACCCACCCAGCTGACTGGTACCACGGAACAGTTGGGCGAACTCACCATGCGTTCAAATGGATCCAAAGTCCTGCTTGCCGTGTCCAGCAGCTCCGTGAACTCCAGCTCCTCACAGAGTCTCTGCAGCGTGTTCAACGGCTCGTTCAGCTGGACCGGCATGGAGACCTTCGACAGATCTTTGCCGATGTTGTTCTTCAGGATATTCCAAAGGCTGACGTTGCTCAGATTCGGGCCAGGAGCTGGGAGAGACATCCTCCTTTGAACTCCATCGACGGGACTGCAGCTGGGAACCTCTTCAACTTTGGAAATAAATAGTATTTTTTTAAAATATATAGAAAAGGCTCTTTAATTACTTGTGTCTCATTTCCCCCCCCCCCCCAACTCAAATGAATAAAACAGTAAAGAGAGCTCTGAGGAATTCCTCCAACAGAAACCAGTCTCTGACTTTGATCTGCCCCACCTCTAATTTCCCAACAGGAAGTTGTGTGGCCTCCAATTTTGATCTCATCTGCATTCCCAAGCGGTGTCTTCAGCTGCCAAGACTCCAAGCCAGGAAACTCTCTCCCAAAACCTTTTCTCTCCTTGAAGGCATTCAGAACCAACGTCTTTGACCCAGTTTTTGTCACATGCCCCAACCTGTGACCTGGTGTTAAACAGTTCAATAACCATTCCTACGAAGCACCTTGGGATGTTGGAGATTCGATATAAACACGTTGTTGTCAAAGGTTCTCCCTGGTGAGTCTATATCTGTCACTTGCTTAGGCCCGCAGGATACCTATAATAACTGGGCCACAGGTGCAGTGTTTCCCCATTTGTCCAGCATTCCAGGTGCTCTGGTTTATTACTGCCGAAGATCTAGGTGTCCAAAGCAGCGGCAAAACTCAAGGTCATTACACAAGAAATAGGAGCAGGAGTAGGTCATTCGGTCCCTAGTGCCTGTTCTGCCATTCAATATTATTGATTATTTACCTCAGTGCTAGTTTCCCACACAAGCCCCCATATGAGCATTTACCAGGATGCTGTCTGGATTAGAGGGCATGTGCTACAAGGTTGGACACTAGGGTTGTTTTCTCTGGAGCAGTGGAGGCTGAGGGGAGACCTGATATAAAATTATGAGAGGCACAGATAGGGTGGAGAGTCAGAATCTTTCTCTGAAGGTAAAAGTATCAAATACTAGAGGACTAAGATGAGAGGGGGAAAAGTTCAAAGCAAATGTGTGGGGCAAGCTTTTTGCTTATAAACCACAGAGAGTGGTGGGTGCTTGAAATGTGCTGTCAGGGTTGGTGGTGGAAGCAGATGTGATAGAGGCATTTCAGAGGCTCTTCGATAGGCACGTGAATGTGCAGAGAATGGAGCGATGTAGACATTGTGCAAGCAGAAGGGAATCAGGTGTCACTAACTTAATTAGTTCAGCACAACATTGTGGGCTGAAGAGCCTGTTCCCGTCCTGTTCTATGACTCACTTCCCTTAATATGCAAAAATCTATCCATTTCTGTCCACAATATAGAGAATGGGCCTCTCCAGCCCTCTTGGGT
Source organism: Pristis pectinata (assembly GCF_009764475.1). Classification (NCBI taxonomy): domain Eukaryota; kingdom Metazoa; phylum Chordata; class Chondrichthyes; order Rhinopristiformes; family Pristidae; genus Pristis; species Pristis pectinata. The sequence goes on from NC_067429.1 coordinate 8,585,582, forward strand.
AGAGAATTCTAAGGATTCAACATGTTTCTCCTCACTGCAGTCCCGAATTGCCGACTCCGTATTTCGAGACTGTGACCCACTTGACGTGGACGAGATGGACCGAAGGTTTCTGCGATCCCATGGTTCTCAACAAACTGGTCAGGGGAAACAACATCGACTCTCTCAAGTCCCGCAAGAATCTTGCGGGTCTCCTGATCTTCCCAACTCACCTACAGTCTGTGCAAGACTTGCTAATATTTCAAAAGCAAGGGACAAAAATTTGCATTTCTGAGTGCCAAAATTGGCAGATGTTGTAGCAGTTAGTGTAACGCTATTACAGCGCCAGCGACCCGGGTTCAATTCCAGCCGCTGTCCGTAAGGAGTTTGTACGTTCTCTCTGTGTCTGCGTGGGTTTCCTCCGGGTGCTCTGGCTTCCACCCACATTCCAAAGACGTCCAGGTTAGGAAGTTGTGGGCATGCTATGTTGGCACCGGAAGCGTGGTGACACTTGACGGCTACCCCCAGAACACTCGACACAAAAGATGCATTTCACTGTGTGCTTCGATGTACACGTGACTAATAAAGAAATCTTATCTAATTAGTGACTTTGGCACAGAGCATCAGATGATGGTTTTGCAGATCAGTTAACTCATGACACTTCAAATATAAAACTTATTGTCAAAGTACAGGTTCAGGGAAAACATATCCTTTGGTGAGGAAAATAAACTACATTTACACAGCAGCTTTAATTTTGTTACAAGAGGCATTTGGTCAAAAATTTACATTGTTCTAAAGGTGACTAAACGCTCAGTCACCAAGGGAGGCTTTAAAAGAACTTTGTGGTCTTGGGAGGGATTGGGGACAGAATTGGAGAGCTTGACACTTAAGTTACAGCTATTAATCATAGGGCAAGGGTGGGGGAGTGGACTGTGCCCAGCAGGCCAGAACTGGGGAACACAGATTTCTTGGAAGGGTTATGGAGAGGATGAACAGTTTGTGCAATGGAATGGAGATGACAGAGGCACAAGGCAGTGGTGTGGGAGGGCTGGAGTTATCGGCATAAAGGATTAAAACTTTATTTGCTTTAAAAGGGAATTAAAGTTTCTTTGCACCCACAAACCAAAATTTGGTTCTAAGCAAATGTAGCAGTGATTTGCATGGGATACTATCAACCACACCAAATTCCATCCACGCTCAACGTTGTAGATTGAGAATCTCACTGCTAACACCGTGGGGGGAACCAGAGATCACCCATTTGAGCCCGAGCTGCTGAATTTTTCCAGCATTTTTTGTCCCGTTAGAGTCATCTGTCCGTCAGACTTTTTACGTAGATTTTCTATTCTCAACCCCTACAATCACCCCCTGCACCCCCTCCCCACTGGAAGGAAGCTAAAGGAAAAGGAAAAGAGGGCACTCTCACACATCAGGTCAGGCCTCATTTGTGAGAGAAACAGTAAAACAATTCAGGTCAATGATCAGAACCATCAAAACCTGTCACCTGATGAAAGATCACCAGCCTGATACGTCAACTCTATTTCTTTCTCCACAGATGCTGCCTGACCTGCTGAGTATTTCCAGCATTTTGTTTTTATTTCAGATTTCCAGCATCTGCAGTTTAGTGCTTTGTGACTGCCCTCACACTCAACAGTAGGGTCCACACATGGAATGATAAAGGGACCCTGAAGGCGCAACCCTTTTGCCACAACACTGACTTCTCAAGTCCATCACTGTCTTTTGGCTTCTTGTTGGGGGCGGGGGGGGGGGGGCAACGGGAAAAAAACATGTTGCTGGGTTGCTAAAGGTGGTGATCCAAAGCAAAATGTTGAAGATACTGGAAATTTGAAATAAAAACAGAGAAACACCAAGCATTTTCAGCACTTGCTGCTTTTATTGTTAAAGACAGTATTTGTGAAGATGAGGGATGCTCATCTGGGTGAACGGACCACCTCCCTAATGCAGACCCCAGGATCCCTCCAACAGGGTGTGTCTGGGCTGCTCTGAACACACTTTCCCAGGCTGGAAAATAGATGAAGTACAAACATGCAGATGCAAATCTCATCCTGCAGTTTAATGCATCCTCCTGTAGGCAGCAGGCTGCTAAACCTTCCTTTCTGCTTTCTAGACAAGAAATTCTGCAGATGCTGGAATCTGGAGCAATACACTAAACGTGCTGGAGGAATTCAGCAGGTCAGGCAGCATCCACTGAGAGCACGTACCACCAGACTTAAGGACAAATTCTATTCCACTGTGATAAGGCTATTAAACAGTTCCCTTATACGATGAGGTGGACTATGACCTCACAATCTACCTTGTTGTGACCTTGTACCTTATTGCACTGCACTTCCTCTGTAGTTGTGATACTTTACTCTGTACTGTTATTGTTTTTACCTGTACTACATCAATGCACTCTGTACTGACTCAATGTAACTGCACTGTGTAATGAATTGACCTGTACGAACAGCATGCAAGACAAGTTTTTCCACTGTACCTCCGTACAAGTGACAATAATAAACCAATACCAATAAGTAAACAGTTGACATCTTGGGCCGAGACCCAATGAGAAACGTCGACTGTTTATTTATTTCCCTCCATGGATGCTGCCTGACCTGCTGAGTTCCTCCAGCACTTTTTGTGTATCGTTTCTGCTTTCCATACGTTTTTTCTCCAAGACTTCATTTTGTGAATGAAACCACAGAAGTTTCCTACTCAAGCTTCATCTTTCCAAGAACTACAGAGCGTAGCCTCCAGTTCCCCGAACACTCTCTTCCCCCAAAAAGCAGCCTTACTCATCATGCTTCTTTCCTTTTTCCTGGTGGCTTCTGTTCTTCTTTCTCAGTTTCAAACTCTTGTGCAAGGGAGGGAGGATCGCATGTTAACTCACTACTTCACTCACTCCCTCGAGCTTGTGGCTTACACCACTCAAACATCTGTGATAAACCCTGCAAACCCTTAGTCATTTGGGATTCTCCATTATTCTCCTTTCACCAGAGGTCACGGGGCGATAAGGTGTTCAGGCTCAAAACAGAGAAACTAGTAGATCAGGAGAAATTATCTTCACCGACAGGGAAACTCATGACTAGACGGACACAAGCTTAAGGTAGCTGGCAAAGAATCTACAGAGCTGAAAAGGGAGGTTTAAGTTTACACAGCCAGTTTATATAGTCTGCGTTACATAGAACATTACTGTGCAGTATAAGCCCTTCGGCCCACAATGTTGTGCCAACATGTTATCCTGCTCCAAGATCTATCTAACCCTTCCCTCCCACATAGCTCCCCACTTATCTATCATTCATCTGTCTAAGAGTCTCATGAATGTCCCTAATGTATCTGTCCTCACAACCTCTGTAGGCAGTGCATTCCACGCACCCACCACTCTGTGTAAAAAAAACTTACTCCTGACATCCCCCTTATACTTTCCTCCAATCACCTTAAAATTATACCCCCTCGTGTTAGCCATTGTTGCCCTGGGTAAAAGTCTGACTGTCCACTCGATCTATGCGTCTTATCATCTTGTACACCTCTATCAAGTCACCTCTCGTCCTCCTTCTCTCCAAAGAGAAAAGCCCTAGCTCGCTCAACCTATCCTCATAAGACATGCTCTCCAATCCAGGCAACATCCTGGTAAATCTCCTCTGCACCCTCTCTAAAGCTTCCACATCCTTCCTATAATGAGGCGACCAGAACTGAACACAATACTCCACGTGTGGTCTAACCAGAGTTCTACAGAGCTGCAACATCACCTCGTGGCTCTTGAACTCAATACCCCGACTAATGAAGCCCAACCACCTTACATTATCTGATTCTCTCTATTCTGACCTTGGTCACGGGAAGAGTTCCTGTGGTGAGTAACTCGCATCCCAACTCCCCAAAGCCCGTCCACCATCTGCAAGGTTCAAGTCAGGAATGTAGCACTCCCAAGGTGCAGCATTAATCAGCCCAGATTTTCTTGTCTACACTGTAACCTTCCGATTCAGGAGCTTCCTGAAGTTGGAGAAGGAGCAAGGGTGGGAGGCCAAGTTGTTGGAACGTCCAAGAGGATGGAGGGGATGGCCAGCAGATCAGTGACGACAGGAATGCTGGGGTGGAGGAGGTTGCACACAGCAGCAGGAATGGGATGAGGTAGATTCTGAATGAAAACAAACATTTGAAAAGAGTGACACAGTGTTGACAGGGCAAAAGGACAACTGAGCCCAGGCCAGCAGGATAGATGGAGTGGAAGAGGAGGGAGAGAGAGTGAAGGGTAGTGAAGATATATACACACACACAAACACACACATTGAGGTACGGCAACTGCTCTGCCCAGGACCACAAGAAACTGCAGAGAGTTGTGGACACAGCCCAGCACATCACGGAAGCCAGCCTCCCCTCCTTGGACTCTGTCTTTATCTCTCGTTGTCTTGGTGAAGCAGCCAGCATAATTAAAGACCCCACCCACCCGGGTCATTCTCTCTTCTCTCCTCTCCCATCAGGCAGAAGATACAGGAGCCTGAGGGCACATACCACCAGGCTCAAGGACAGCTTCTAAGCCATGGTGATAAGACTATACAATAACTCTTAATAACCTTAATAAATAGATAACCCTTATACGATGAGATGGACCCTTGACCTCACAATCTACCTTGTTTGACCTTGCACATTATTGTCTACCTGCAATGCACTTCCCTGTAGCTGTGACACTTTACTCTGTATTCTGTTATTGTTTTTACCCTGTACTACCTCAATGCACTGTGTAATGAATTGATCTGTACAAACGATTGCAAGACAAGTTTTTCACTGTACCTCAGTACAAGTGACAATAATAAACCAATATACACACACATATACACTACATGTAATAGGGGAGTCTAGGCTACAGACAAGAAAGCAGAGATGAGGCAACAAACAAGACCTGTATTGGATGTCTAGAACAAAGGGTCGCTGATTAAGGATATCTGGATTAAGACATTGAGAACCGAGTGAGGACAAATTCTCCACTGAGATGCTGATGAACTCTCTACCACAGAAGGCTGTGGAGGCCAAGTCACTCCAAGTCATTTCAATGCAAAAGGATCAAGGGATATGGGAAGTGTGAAAATGGCTGTGAAATAAGATCAATAAGCTACGATGGAGGCTCAAGCACTGAATGGCCTACTCCTGCCCTTTTCTCCTAAGCTTGTGTTCCTATGTTTATTAAATATACGATCTTATGGAATGAGAGAGAGAGAACAGATTTGAGTCGGTGCATGGCTGACACCTGCTCCACTAACAGTCTCGTGTACGCAGGGCAAGAGTGAAGAGGATGAAATGGGGAAGGTAGGTGACGAGGATGTGGATAAGAAGTGAAATAAGCAAAATGGCAAAGGCCGAGGCAGAGCAAGTGTCCTGAGTTGAGGTGACGATGGAGTCCGTTAATAACTCCAGCAGTGGTTGAAGATAATAAGCTATGCTCAAAGATGTTGGGGGATTATTGCTGTTGTAAGAGGAGGGATAGGCTGGAAATGGTTGTTCACATTGCTGATGTAACACAATCGCACTGCCTGAACCGGCAGTCACAACATTTCAGTTGTATCTGAACAAGCATTTGAATCACCAAGGCATAGAAGACTACGGACCAAGTGCTGGTAAATGGGATTAGTATAGCTGGATGCTTGATTGCCAGCATAGACTTGGTGGACCAAGGTGCCTGTTTCCATGCTGTGTGACTCAAACTATACCTGTTAGTTCATGCATGGCTGTATCCACGTGGTCCAGATTCTCCTCAGAGTTGCTGTTGGTGATCTCACTGGTTGTGGAGTCATCATCATCTGACATCTACAATAGGGAAAAGTGCCATAATATTTAGTGGTTCTGGTCCTACTGAGATGATTATTTTATTGTAGTCTGAGTTCTAACTGTGACAAAGCACAAATCTTCATACAACACTCAGCAGGTCAGGCAGTATCTGTGGAAAGAGAAACAGAGATAATGTTTCGGGTCAAAGACCCTCCGTCCCCTTCCTACAACAGAGGGAAGATGGATTGAACAACCCCCATCTGTTTGACAGAACAGTGTCGTTTGCATTCTTTTGCTATTTGCCATGCTTAGAGCTATTAACTATTGGAACCAGATTCCTAGTCAATTGAATGGTCAGGTACAACGTTGAATGTTATGTTATACCACAAGACCCACAGTCAAACTTCAGTTTAGTTTTGGCCAGTCACAACCAGACTGCATTTGGAGAGTTCCACTGGGTAACTGTGAGCTGGGAAAGAGTAGAATCAACCATGGCTCCGCATCACAGCCACTGCCTAGTAACACCTCGCACATCGATGCTGTGAACAGATAGAATTAGGCTTGGCAATAATGGTCTTGCAGTGAAAAAAAGTGACTGCCATTCATCCTGCCAGTGGGGGAAAGGGATCAGAACCATATTCCAGCAAGGGTCAAGTATTTGGGAGAGGAAATTCAGCCAGGTCTACTCACGTACTTCTCAAAGACCTTTTACGTTGTACCAGTCAGGTTTGTGAACAGTGATAAGTACCACAGTGGAACAAAACATACAGCACCGTAATGGTTCAGTTACTGAGCTAGCACTGGAGGGAGGAGTTCAAATCTCAGCAGATCTCAAATAGCTAAATAAATTTGAAGGCACAAGAGACTGTAGATAGTGGAATCTGATGCAACAAACAACCTGCTGGAGGAACTCAGTGGGTCGAGCAGCATCCGTGGGAGGAAAGGAATTGTCGACATTTCGGATCGAAACCCTGCATCAGGACTGAGAGTGGAGAGGGGAGATGGCCAGTGTAAAGAGGAGAGGGGGGAGTGGCGAGAAAGGATTCTGAGGTGATTGGTGGCCCGAGGATTGGTGCAAGGTGACAGGCAGGTAGTGAATTTGAAATCTCAATGTTGGTCATGAAACTCTTAGACTGTTAGAAGATTACAGCACAGTACAGTACAGGCCCCTTGGTCCACAATGTTGTGCTGACATTTTATCCTGCTCTAAGATCTATCTAACCCTTCCTTCCCACATAGCCCTCCATTTCTCTATCATTCATCTATCTACCTAAGAGTCTCTTAAATGTCTCTAATGTATCTGCCCCCACAACCTCTGCTGGCAATGCGTTCCATGCACCCACCACTCTGTGTAAAAAAAAAACTTACCCCTGACATTCCCCTTATACCTTCCTCCAATCACCTTAAAATTATGTCCCCTTGTGTTAGCCATTGTCGCCCTGGGAAAAAGTCTCCGACTGTCCACTCGATCTATGCCTCTTATCTTGTACACTTCTATCAAGTCACCTCTCATCTTCCTTCTCCAAAGAGAAAAGCGATGTTGTAAAATACATTGGGTTAAATAATTCCCCTCAGGAAGGAAATCTGCAATATCTACCCGGTACGGCCCACATGCAACTTCAAACCCACTGATAAACTTTAACTGCCTCCTCAGTTAGGGAAGGATGATTAATTCCAGCATTGGTGGCAACTTCCGCAGCCCACTTGTGAATAAATAATGTGACTGAGCTTCCAGATGGCAGTTTAAGTCTCCTTCCCACTCCAAGTTTCAAAGAATTTCAATATCCTCAAGGAACACCATTTCATCTTTTAATTAGGCAATCACAGCCACCCAGAGTCAGCCTTCGCAACTAATAACAAACTTCCATCTTCTCAAACAGCAGATGCTGGATATATTCTTGCTGTCAATACTTGCACCTTTTGGTTCCTTCTTGTCACTTCCATTCCCTTTATCTTTGAAGTATCCCTCTCATTACCAGATTAGGAACCTAAATCTTGCCTTTTGTCTCTTTGTTCTTCCACTATTCCCACACTCCGTTTTCCTTCACTCTGGACTCAAAAAGCAGATGAAAAGTCATCGACAGGCGGAGTTAGTCCTGCTTCTGCCTTGGAAGTGCTGCCTGGTTTGCTGAAGGCAGCACAGACATGGATCAAATCCAAGACATTCTTGGCTCACTGCTCACCCACAACTGTGGGGAGAATGTTCACTCATCCAGAGAACCAGACAGAAGTCTTTCTGGGTCTTCAAATTCCTAACAAACATCCAAACAAGTTCCCACTATTTACCTCATTGTAGGAAGAGCAGGCTGACAACATCACATCTTCAGCATCGAAGTACTCAACGTGTGACTCAGACAATGAGATGTTGCTCTCCAGGGATAACTGGTTGGTCAGCGATGCGTTGTGTGTAGTCTGAAGATGCTTTATAAAGAAAAACAAACATTAGCTAAATGCGCCATGAGCAACTTCCCCACCTACAAATCACATCTTGGCCAACCATAACCAGGTTGCATTTGGAGAGTTTGAATGGACCTCAGGTGCCACTGAGCTGGAGAAGGTGAAAGTCAACCGTGCCTCCATATCCCAGCTGCTGCATGCCGACACTGTGGCAGGACAGGGAACAGCACTTATGATTCCCATCACCCAGATCCCCACCCACCACCTCAAGTAGGCCATCCACCACCCACTACCTCAAGTAGGCCATCCAAGACCAAACCTCAGAGAGGGTTAACAATCATACATGTTCTGCTACATGAATAGGCATCTTATTTGTTTTTTCAAGGTAGTGTAGTGGTTAGTGTAACGCTATTATAGTGCCAGCGATCTGGGTTTAATTCCAGCCGCTGTCTGTAAGGAGTTTGTACATTCCCCCCTTATCTTTGTGGGTTTCCTCCAGATGCTCCAGTTTCCTCCCACATTCCAAAAAGACGTATAGGTTAGGAGCTGTGGGCATGCTATGTTGGCGCCGGAAGAGTGGCGACACTTGCGGGCTTCCCCCAGCACATTCTTAATGCAAAAAGATGCTTTTCACAGTGTATTTCGATGTATATGCAACTACTAAAGATATCTTATCTTAAAAATACACTGGTTAAACTTGATGGATTTGTAGACTCTCAGTGCAGAGGGAGACCCACATGCCTACAGTAACCCCGTGAAAGAACTACTAATCCTGTTATTGAGAGGAAGGCAGGGAGTCATTGGAGGGGTGCGCTGTGGTGGATGAAGAGAAACATTATGTCACTGCAGGTTGTAATAATCTGGAATTCACTAATTGAATTTGGTTCCAGAAGGGAATTGTGTGCCCCTAAAGGGAAAATTTTGCGGGACTCCAGGGAAAGAGTTCGGCTATGGTGACAAGTGATAGCCATTTCGGAGAACTGCCACTATACCAATGAACAAATGGCCTCCTCATACTCTGAACACCTAATTCCACCTTGACAACAGTAGCTCATCCACTTTTATCACAGTTCATCTTCCGCCAAAACCCTCATCTCTCAACTACCAACATGCCCAATGCATTTCCACCCAGTCACCCTTCTTCTGCCTAACATCAGCCCGAGGTCATCAATTCACTGCCCTTCCTTGCAGTAGGTCCCACTCACCCAACACCCCAGAACTCCATCAATCCTGCTGGTGTATGGTCATAGAACAGTACAGCACAGGAACAGGCCCGTCAGCCCAGAATGTTGTGCCAAACTAATTAAAACAGTAAGTAAATACCCAGCTAGTCCCTTCTGCCTACACAACTCCATATCCCTCCCACATTCGTGTGCCTATCTAAGAACCTCTGAAACGCCTCTGTCATATTTGCCTCCACCACCATCACCCCGGCAGCACATTCCAGGCACCCACCACTTTGTAAAAAAAACTTGCTCCGCACACTTCCTTTGAACTTACCCCTTTTCACCTTAAATGCATGCCCTCTAACATTAGGCATTTCTACCGTGGGAGAACGATACCAGCTGTCAACTCTATCTATGCCTCTCATAATCTTATAAACTTCTCTCAGATCTCCCCCCAGCCTCCTCCATTCCAGGGAAAACTGGTTTGATTTTAAACTATGGTTGATTTTAAAATTCTCAATCTGCTTTTGAAATCCTGTCCATGGCTTTTCCCTCCCCAATTTCTAATCTGCACGACCATTCCTCTCTTGGATCTACATTCCTCCAATTGTCACCACATTTCATTGCTCCACTAGTGACAGCCATACTTAGAGCTGCCAAGCTTCTCACTGAACCTCTCCAGCTCCCTTTAAAATCTTTCTCTTTAAGCATTTATGGGAACTGTACTGATATATTATTCCGGCAACATGCTGACAACACGTTTAATCCAAACACACTAAAACAAAGGATCGAGCAAGCTTTTCAAACAATGGAGCACATGACCAAAAATCTCATTGACCTTAAATCAGTTAAATAGAAGGGTTGAGCACTGATAAGTGACTGCACAATTCAAAGTCAGCAGCAGCTAATAATGTTTATCGAAAGGTCTGTGGTGAACTTGGAAGGGCATTTCCCAGGTGACAGGTACCAGTTGTTAATCCTTAAATCAACAACCGAAACTGATTCAAAATCTCTGCATCACCTACCGAGGGCAAAGTTATTAGCTAGCTGATAAGTTGCAGAGAGCAGAGCAATGGCAGTCCAAGAGTTGTGTGGGTTAATCTTAACAATTAGAATTGGTGTTTCTCAAAGTACAGAGCGGAGTCACTTGCAGGTATGCTGCCTCATACCTCCAGTGACCCAGATTCAATCCTGACCTCCGGTGCTGAGTGTGTGGAGTTTGCAATGTTCTCACCCTGACCCGCTGAGTTTCCACTGGATGCTCCAGTTCACCTCCCAAAGAGGTGTTGGTTGGTAGGTTTATTGGTTACTGTAAATTACCACAAATGAGGATGGGTTGCCAGAGAATCAGGGTAGACTTGGTGGGCACAAGAGAGAGAGAGAAAATAGTTTACCGGGAAATAAATGGAGTGATGGATTCGATGGACCAAATGGACTCTGCATCATAAATTTCTGTCATCTACTCGCCTGTATTTCCTTACAATGTAGAGAGGCATTCAGCCCATTATGTCCACACAATCCAATTGGGAGCTCTCCAACCTAATAGCACTTCCCAGCTCTCAGTCCACAGCACGACATACCATGGCTCTTTAATCGCTTACCCATGTACAAAGCATAAATCGAGTGGACAGTCAGAGACTTTTTCCCAGGGCAAAAATGGCTAACACGAGAGGGCATAATTTTCAGGTGATTAGAGGAAGGTATAAGGGGGACATGAGAGGCAATTTTTTTTAAAAAAACACAGAGTAGTGGGTGTATGGAACACACTAGCAGCAGAGGTTGTGGGGGCAGATACACTAGGGACATTCAAGAGACCCTTAGATAGGCACATGAATGACAGACAGATGGAGGGCTACGTGGGAGGGAAGGGTTAGATAGATATTAGAGCAGGATAAAATGTCGGCACAACATCGTGGCCCGAAGGGCCTGTACTGTGCTGTAATGTTCTATATTCCATTAACTGTGTCCACCACCTTTTCCAGCTGCGACTTCAGACCCCCAGCAACCACTGAAAGGAAAAAAGTTCTCTTAAATCTCCACCTCCTCCAACCCTTCCACCAATCACCTTCAATCCATTCTCCCACCTTCCTCTCCTTGGTAGTTGACCTCTCCAAATAGAACCAGTCCTTCCTCTTCGTCTTCTAGGTTGGTCATAACAATTCATTTTACAACAGTGTTGCCGAGTTACACAACACTCCCACCACAAAAATTTCCTTCAGAGTTTGCACAAAGTACAAGTCCAGCCCATCCAAACGTTCCTCATTAGAAAATCTCAAAAGGCTTAGTCCCCCTACCAAGCGTGTTGCTCAGTTCTTGGAGTCACTATTGGCATGAAATACATTATGTTAATTTGAAAGCATCAAACCAGAAGATCAACATTCTTACAGAAACTAACCCAAGCTTCTTGTTTATGCAAGACAAGAGGAAACCAAAAGCAGCTAGAAAAAGAGTTGTATTTCTGCAGAGTTTTCACCTCCTTTTCAGGACATCACAAATTACTTTACAGCAGTGACTACAGCCATAAAGTACTTTGAAGTGTAATGTAGAAAACATGGTTGTTAATCTGTACACAACAAGCTCCCACAAATATTCACTCAAGTGTACAAATTAGGAGCAACAAACAATCTGCTGGAGGAACTCAGTGGGTCGAGCAGCATCCGTGGACGGAGAAGAATTGTTGACTTTTTGAGCCAAACCCTGCACCTGGACTCAATGTGGAGAGGGGAGGTGACCAGTATAAAGTGAAGAGGGGGAGGTATGAAGTAGGAGCTGGAGCAGGGCACACAAGCCTGTTATGCCATTCAGTAAAATTGTAGCTGCTCTGACTGTAACTTGACATCTGCATTCCTGTCTCTCCATGGTTAACTTTCACACCCGTTGATCAAGTACCTACCTCTGCCTTAAAAAAATGTTCAAAGACTCTGCTTTCCACACCCTTTAAGGAAGAGAAAAAATTGCACCTCATTTCTCTCTAAAATGGGTGATGCCTTATTTTTTTTAAACATTGATGCTCCCACAAAAGGCAACATTCTCTCCACATCCACCCTGTCAAGTCATTTCAGGATCTTACATGTTTCTCATATGGCATGGAATGAGTCCTTTCAGCCCATCGTCTATGCCCATTCTCAGATTAATCCCACTTCCTCACTTATTTCCCTGTAATTTATTCCCTCTCACATGCTCATCAACTCCTCCCCACCCACCCACACCAGGGGCAATCTACAGCAGCAATTAACATACCTATTGGCACATATTTGGGATGTGGGAGGGAAGCAGTGCATCAGGGGGAAACCCCACGTGGTCACAGGGAGAATGTGCAAACTCTACACCAGTAGTACCAAAAGGTCAGGATTGAACCCAGTCACTGGAGATGCGAGGCTGAAGCACTACCTGTTGGACCACTGAGCTAAACTCGTCTTTAAACTCCAGCAGATACAAAACTAGCCCGTCAAATCTGTCCTCAAAATAATCTCCTATTCCAGGTATCAGTCTAGTGAAGTTTCTCTGAACCACTTCTAACCCGTTAACACTGGTCCTTAAATAAGGAGACCAGTACCGTATACAGTACTCCAGGTTTGATTTCACCACTGCACAGTATAATTGAAAAGCGTTACCTCTACTTCTGTATTCAATTCTCCTAACAAAGAATGATAACACTGTTATCTTGCCTAATTACTTGCAGTGCCTGTATGCTGACCTTTTGTGTATTAAGATGTGCAGATCAACATCTCAGAGCAAATCTCTCACCCACTTAAATAGGCTTTTAAAAAAAATTTCCTGCCAAAATGTCACATTATCCCACACTATACTCCATTTCTCAGATCTTTGCCCACCCCCCCCCCCCCCCTTAAGCCATCTACAGCAGCCTTTTTAAATTGCAAACAAAACATTTATAAATGACCAGTTAAGAGCCAAATATTGGCCAGGGCATGAGGGTAATGTCCCTGTGGTTCATCAAAACAATGCCACAAGTTCCTCTGTGATAAAAACAGAAGATGCTGGAAACACTCAGCAGGTCAGGCAGGATTTATGAAAAAAGAAACAGGTAATGTTTCAAGTCAGAAATCCTTTGGCAGAACATTAACTGCTTCTCTTTCCACAGAGGCTGTCTGACCTGCTGAGTGTTTCCAGCAAATATTTTTGGATTTTATTTCAGATTTCCAACATCTGCAATTTTCCCCCATTGTCATGAGAACTTGTGTCCTTTGGAAAATAATAGGATAAGGCAGAGCCAATGTGGACTATGAAAGGGAAATTATGTATGACAGATGTTAATATTTATTGAAGCTGTAATTAGCACAATAAATGAAGGAAAAACCATGAAATTCCAGAACGTTTTCTGTCAGGTGCCACATAAGAAGTTATTAAAGAAAATTAGAGCATGAGGAATTGGGGTAATATGCTGGTACAGATTAGTAACTGAATGGGAGCGCAGATTAGGAATAAATGGGTCCTTTTCAGGCTAGGAGGATGTGTCATTGGGGCCCTGACTGTTTATCTGACATCAATGAGTTGGATGAAGGGATCAAGTGTAACATATCTAAGACTCTGATTGTGCAAAGCCAGGTGGCAGTAGTTGCTGTGAGGAACATTCAGAGGCTCATCGGGGGGAAGAGAGGCAGGGTAAGTGAAGAAGCAAGGACAAGGCAGAAGGGATATAATGTAGAAGGAGTGTGGCATGTTTGCTTTCATCAGCCAAGGAGTTGGAACACCATGTTACAGTTATACAAAATGATAGGCCACACCCGGAGTATTGTGTGCGGTTATGGTCGCCACACTACAGGAAGGACATGGTTAAGCATGAGACAGTGCAAAAAAGGATTCACAAGAATGTTACCTGAATTCAAGGGCTTGAGTTATCGAGAGAGATTGGATAGGCTAAATCTGTTTTCTCTGGAGCAAAGAAGGCTGAGAGGTGACCATGATAGAGCTATACAAAATTATGAGAGACAATAGATAGGGTAAATAGCCAGAGTCCATTTCCCCATGGTAGGTCTAAAACTATAGGGCATAGGTTTAAGGTGAGAGGGAGGAGGTTTCTTTACAATATTTTTATTAAATCCATGAAAACAAATACAGAGTACATGCATCAAAAAAGAAAGTAGAAATACTACTGAATACATTGTATTAAGTCATACTTAGGATTACAATACTCTAAGTCAATAATCACATATAGTAGTTAGTTAATAAGGAAAGAAAAAATTGAAATATTTTATTACAAAAAAAAATCTACCCCCACTACCAAAACCCGAAGCTGTTAGTTAGAAGAAACAGCAAGGAAAAACCTTAAAAAACGTAACAGTGTCAGCCAATATCTGCATTTTAGTCCCCAAATCAGAGATTTTGAAAATAATTCAAAAAGGGTCCGGGAGGAGGTTTAAAAGGAGATCGGAGGGATAAATATTTCACACAAAAAGTAGTTGGTATCTGGAATGAGGACAGGTATTTGAATGAGAAAGGCATAGAGGGAGATGGAATTAAAAATCAGTCAAGTGGGATTAGTACAGATTGGCAACGACGTGGGCGCCCGAAGAGCCTGTTACTATGCTGTGCAACTCTGACACTATAATGCAAGGGGACAGAATGGCGACAGATGGAAAGGAATCAGTGGGACCGAGGTTTTTTTGTATACAAATCATTAAAAGCTAAAACGCAAGTGCAGCAAGCATATAGGAAGACAAATGATACAGCAGATTTTATTGCAAGAAAATGAGGTTACAAGGGTAGAGACTTCTTGCTCCAACTATATCAGGCCCTTGTGGAATCTGGAATATTGGGTAAAGATCCAAAACAAATTTTATAAAATCTCCATGAATCTCTAGCTACGTAATGTTCTACCCGTAATTTTATGCTCCACTGAATCAAGAGCTTTCACAAGGTCAATAAGACAGTTGTAAAATTTATTTTGGCTTACTCAATTATTTAAAACTACAATGTTTTGATTACAACCTGGATGGCTGTAATCAACCCCTCCTGCCCATTAACACAAATAGCTTCTACTAATCTCTTAGCCATAATCCTTGTGAAAGTCCTTAAAGTAATAGATACAATTGTGATTGGCCACTAATTATCAATAGTATTTAATATAATCGAATCATCTGACTTTGGGAATTAGGACTGTACCACTACCCTTAAGATCCGCAGAATCATCCTACGTTTGATCCAGAGAGAAAAGATTTTTGCTATCAACTCCCAGTCCATCCCATAAAGTCTGCTAAGGGACAGACCATCTGGACCAGCTGCTGTATCCTTTTTAAAGCTCTCGATAGTCTCATTTACTTCCTTAATTGTTACCCCAGAAAGGATAAGCCTTGCAATAAATAGAATGCAACAAATGTTCACCTGATCGATTCATAGGATATGGCTGGAGAGGGAGGCAGTGCAGAACTTTTTTTCCCCCCCCGCAAATGAGTAGACAACACTCTTTAGATTTCAGAAGAATGAGCAGTGATGTCATTGAATCATACAGGACACAAGAGATTAAATGCAGGTACATTTCACCCATCTGTCTTCTAGAACCAGGGGTCACAGTCTCAAAATAAGGGGTTGGCTATTGAGGACTGAGATGTGACTGCATTTCTTCACCCAGAGGCCAGATAATCTTTGGAATTCTGTACCAAAAAGGATTGGGGAGGTCCAGTCACTGAGTATGTTCGAGATAGATCAGTACAAGTCTGGATATTAAAGGAATCAAGAGGTTTGTAGAAGATGGTGGCACCAAGGTAAAATAATTCAGCTGTGATCTTACCAAATAGCACAGCAGAAACAAGGGGCTGAATGGCCTACTTCTACTTTTCACATCCACCTGAGGGGGCAGAGGGTACCTCAGCCAAAAAGAAACCTCAGTGCAGTATTCCCTCTCCTCTGCCTGGGAGCGTCAGCCTAGTTTTTGATGCTCAAACATCTACATCCTGGCTCAGAGTCCATCCACTGAGCTAGGGCTGACCTCAAACTCACAAATGTGTGTGGTTTCTGATATCACTGAGCTCAGGAGTTCCCCGTTTCAATCAAAATATAACAAAACATCTACAGCATAGCAACTGGTCACACCACACATGGTTATGCTGTCCATCAGCTCCTCCCGTCCATTCCCATCAACACCAAAAACATATCTTCCAATTCCTTTTTCTTTCCTCCTTCCCTCCCCCTTCAAATACTTCTCTAACCTCTCTCCAAATCATCCAAACACTTAAAAAGAAAGGGGTGGTGGATGATGGTAACATTGCCATAAGCCCCCCTGCCAATTTGAAGATGCTTCCAATTGCACATCTCATGACCTATTTACAACCAGTGACCTATTTACAATTTACAAGCTGTTGAAGCAAATTACTAAAGGGAAACACAAAGCAATTGCAAATCTATTGATGAAAAACACTATGATGCTGGAGGGACTCAGCAGCCAGGCAAAAAGGGTCTTCTTCAGGAAGGGCCCTGACCCAAAACGTTGACCGCCTGCTTTTCTCCGCAGATACTGCCTGGCCTGCTGAATTCCTCCAGCATCATCGTGCTTTTCATCTAGATTCCAGCATCTGCGGTCCTTTGTTTCTCCTGCAAATCCATTGAGGTCAGTACAAGAAGTCCAACTTACTTCCTCAACTTTGACAGGG
The DNA here is from genome assembly GCF_009764475.1 of Pristis pectinata. Taxonomy (NCBI): domain Eukaryota; kingdom Metazoa; phylum Chordata; class Chondrichthyes; order Rhinopristiformes; family Pristidae; genus Pristis; species Pristis pectinata. The sequence goes on from NC_067429.1 coordinate 8,602,482, forward strand.
GTCGATGGGTTAGTCACGATGTCTGCAAAACTGGAGAGACACTGGATTCTGTGAAGACGGTTCCGGAGATCAGCATTCTGGGACATGACCTGGGGACATCCATCAAGATAATTGCTTAAGTTAGCCACAAGGAAGTTTATCTGCAAGGCAGGGTTTGACACAGCATCAACATTTCCCAACTCCTGCAAGTGTGGTGTTGTTGACTCGGGAACCCCGTTCTGCTGATCCATCTTACACTACAAACATCCGAAGACATCACAACACAAGAATAAGCAGCTTGTATATAATTTCTAAACTCTCCTCTTTAGAAGGAAATAATCTTTTCCACAAACACCCACCGCCTTTTCACACATCACCAGGACAGAGTGTCAGTCTATTTGACCATAGCTTGGGCAGTGCGGGCATAACTACCATTTAAAGCTCCAGGTTTCTACACGAGTGGTTTTCATTACACCTTACCGGAGAACAGGTGACATTTCCCCTCATTCACCAAAAGTGCTGATGAAATGGTAGTGTGCCTAAAGTCACCCTGATTGTGATCAGTTGGCTCAGCACAGAAGCTGGGATATTTGTCACTGGTAAATGCCAAGGCACAGTAGTGTAGCGATTAGCATAACGCTATTACAGTGCCAGCGACCTGGGTTCAATTCCTGCCACTGTCTGTAAGGAGTTTGTACATTCCCCCAGTGTCTGTGTGGGTTTCGTCCGGGTGCTCCGGTTTCTTCCCACATTCCAAAGATGTACGGGTTAGGAAGTTGTGGGCATGCTGTGTTGACAATGGAAGCATAGCAACACTTGTGGGCTGCCCCCAGAACACCCTATGCAAAAGATGCATTTCACTGTGTGTTTCGGTGTACACGTGACTAATAAAGATATCCTAAGCAGTGCCCATATGCAGTCTATGGTGTGTGAGGTGTTAATGACAAATAGAACATGTCCACTGATGGGAAGGACTCACAAGAATAAAAAAGAGTCACCTTAAAATTAGCAACATTATGCTTAATGCCAACAGTCACACAGATCAGGAACTCCCTCTCCCCCCCCAGAACAGCTGCCAAGGTTTGGTGTCAATTGAAAATTTCAATTGATGGATTTTTTTAAAAAAAGGAAATAACAGGTCAGGCAGCAGTTAGAGAGAGAAAAACAGGTCACTTGAAAAGTAACTTTCATCAGAAGTTAGAAAACAAATAATCTTATTGCTAAAATGAGGGGGAGGACTGGAGAGAGAAAAACAGGTCACTTGAAAAGTAACTTTCATCAGAAGTTAGAAAACAAATAATCTTATTGCTAAAATGAGGGGGAGGACTGGAGAGAGATTTTTTAAAAAAAGGGAATGTGATAGGCTAGAGACCAAGAGAAACTGGATGATACAGACAAGTGGGGTGCAGGCTGAGAGAGGAGGTGAAAGCTCAATCACAGCTGATTTGTCTGGATTAGGTATAAATAGAGGAAGATGAATGAGAAGAGAGAAGAAAGTGAAATAATACTGATACTACTAAGATACTACTGATAATAGTCCTGATGCAGGGTCTCAGCCCAAAATGTTGACCAATTGCCACCACGGTTGCTTAATCTGCTGAGTTCCTCCACCAATTTGTTTTTTGATCCAGATTCTAGCATCTGCAGTCCTTTGTGTTCCCAAAAATAACACAATACTGGTACGGTGAAATACAGGACACAGCAGCTGCTGGAAAATCAGAAATAAAAGAGAAGGGTGGATCTGTCCAGCAGGTCAGGCAACATCTGTTGAAGGGGGAGAACAGAGTTAGCATTTCAGGTCAATGACCTAGCCTCAACACTGGCCAATTCTGGACACAGTCCCAACTTATTTGTCACTCTCTCTACATTCTCCTTTAAATGGAACAATTGGAACTCGATATAAAAAAACACAACAGGGAGGAGTTCAAAAGAGGAATGTGCTGCAGGCTGCTGTGAAGGTGTGGTCAACTGCCAGAGAGAAGGGACAGCCCAAGAGGCTTCCTCACCTCAGACAAGGTGTTCTTCAGGTTTGCGATCTGGACAGTTGATGCACTGGGATCCCGTTCCTTCTCCACCCATACCTGTTTGAGCCTTTCCTTCTCTATTGCCAGGGTGTTGAAGAGCGACTTCAGATTCAAGAAAACTATAACAAGAGGAAGGAAAAGTAATGAAAGAGGTCACCTTTATAAACCAAATATCCACGTTAACTTCACAATTTTACTTTCCCTTACAGGTTTGCCAGCAGCCTGCCTTGACAGTGGATAGACTGTCGAAGGAATGTAGGTAAAGCAAAAGGTGTTCATAAACCAGCTGCACAGAACACAGTAGGCAGAGGGTGCAGGGACATTGTGACAATACAAGTGAATGGGAAATGTTGACACCATTGCTTAAGTAAAGAAGCATTAATACAAAATCTGAGCTAAAATGATGACATCAGGAAATGAGGCCAGTGTGTCCTATGTGCGACTGTGCTGTGGATTAGTTACCGAAGCCAGTCACAGTCAAAGTAGACAGTCAGCCTCAGACTGGGTTGGAGAAAACTAGTCTAATGTCATTCCATTCCCGATTCGTGGGTGCTTACACCTAGCACCAGTTAAGGCACCTCCTTCCAAACAAAGAACAGGATTGACCCAATCAGACCCTCATTCCTATTCCATCATTCAATTTGATCACATGCCCTTTCTTCCCCCACCCAATCTCCATCATTTCATATCTTTCGATGACCTTATCCAAAAACATATCAATGTCCATTTGCAAGTTTCAGCTGAAACCAATATCCGAGATGTTGAGGAAGAGAAGTCCTGATTTCCATTACCACATTTGTGAAGAAGTGTTTCTTCATATCTTGCCTAAATGTCCAGGTGTTTGTTTGAGGATACCATCCTCTTGGTCTGGGCTTGCCCAACAGAGTTTTTCCTGTATCTGCCTTACTGAAACCCTTGAAAGTGGCTCCTCAATCAGCCTCAACCCAAGTTAAAACAAGGCAAGTTTATCCAACCTGCCCTTAACCCTACAAGTTTTGCAATCACTCTGAGAAACCCAAGCTGTGCCCCTCTTGTCATTACCTTTCTGTGATACCGAACAGAAATCCTGCTGTAGCTGCAAGTACTCCTCCTTTACGGCGAGGGGAACAGAAACGCTTTTCAAGTCCAGGCAATCCGGCAGGCTGGGAGTGGAAACGTGTAATTTCCCGGGACGCATGGCATCGGAGGACGCCTGGAGCAAGGAGGTTAAAATGGTTCCTGGTCAACATTCAGTAAATGGAGGCAGAGGTTGGGTGACAGTCTAATATACACTCACAACCTGCTCAGGAGACAAAACTAGCCCAGACTGTCACCTCCAAAGTGTGGGTCGTCTATGGTGTACTTTCTGATTAGACCGTGTAGAACTATTGAAAATAGACAGTGCTTGTGCCTTTTATTTTCCCTTTCACCATGCTAATGGTATTAAGTCTACAACTACTCTCAGCAGGGAAGGTTTCTCTGTACAACTAAGAGACCTACTGTTAATCCTAGTGTTCATTTTTGTAATTTGCTTGGCGACAGACTCCCATTGCATGGTGAAAATTACTGGAAAGTGACACAAAAGCAGCCAACAGCAACTTGGGACCCAGGATTTTGTTTCACACAATATGATTTCCACACAAAAAAAAACACTGGGGTGAAAATCTGTGCTCAGTCCCATCCAAACACGTGACAGTAGCCACTGCATATTTTGCACTGATTCTGAAGTTCCCACTGAAGCAGACGTTGCTGAATTTCAGAAACAGAGTGTAACAGACAACTGCTGCCATCATCCACATTTAGCACATGCAACAGAGGACGAATTTCTAGCCCAGGCTCTTTGGTTTGACATCAATACAAATATATTTTTGCTTCATACAAACTACTGTAATTATATGTTTGTCCAGGAAACTCCTTGCACCTTATTATGGCCACTCTATTTCCCCTTCTAAAGGTGCAAGCCCTTAGTTCCCATTTCCAGTGCCTTCCTCTCCCCACACATCTTCCTGACCAGAGTGCCCATTTCTCACATCTTCCAGCACAATGCAGACTTTCCCTAAAGCAGCAGCCGGTTAACGTGGTTGGATGGTGTGGACTGGGCAACACAAGTTAGTCAGGAAATTAACAGAGCTCCCTGCTCGCCTTCACAACACGCCATGGCTTTTTACACCAAACTAAACCGGCAGAGCTTCCACTTGTTATGGAACGGCACAGCATTTCCTGGGTACTGCATGCTGACATCAGCCCAGATTACATACTCAAGCTCTGGAGTGAGGTAGTCTATCATATCCTGCCAACAAGGCAAGAGCACTAACTTGGAACCCATTTGTTATTATGATTAACATTACTGAATTCCTCAATTAAAATCAAATCAATAGTGATGAAAGGAAACCCTCTGGGGTATTGCACATGACAGCAACGCAAGGAGAGATTGGATAGGCTGGGACTGTTTTCCCTGGAGCAAAGGAGGCCAAAGCATGAATTTATAGGGGTTTATAAAATGATGAGAGGCAATAGATAGGGTAGGTAGTAACAGTGTTAATTCCCAGACTAGTGGGCATAGGTGTGAGATAAAAGGGGAAAGAATCAAAAGGGAATCTGAGGGGCAAGTTTTTCTCCACACAGGGGGTGGGGGGGGTTATATGGAACGAGCTGCCAGGTACAATCACAATGTTTAAAAGACATTTGGGCAGGTAATTGGACAGGAAAGGTATAGAGGGATATGGGCCAAACACAGGCAAATGGGAATAGTGTAGCTTGGCATCTTGGTCAGCATGAACAAGTTAGACGAAAGGGCTCATTTCCATGCTGTATAACTCTATGAATCTAATCTATAAATGCTCATAAAACACCCATTGTGTGATCACTTTCACATGAATGTTGGGCTAAAACAGTGAGACATTGTACTAGCGCATTAGAGTTTGTAGGAACCTCATTTGCAATTTTAATAGAATGCGTCAGACTGTTTAAAACACAGATGTGAATTCTCACAAAAATACCCAAAGATGCCACAACAGTGAGCTTGAATTCGGTTCTACAATGCCTTGAATACAAGGCAATGCCTTAAACCCTATTCACTGAAAACACAGTGGAGTACGGTTCAGAAAATTTAGGACAAGGAGTCAAACCAAATTTACAATGATTATAATGCAGGCCCGAAAATGCAACTCAGCTCAGTTTAGTACAAAGGGTGCAATGGCGAGAGCTGCTGGTCATCCAATTAACCAGAGCACCATCTCCCTTCTGAATGGGCGGCACAGTGGTGCGGCAGGTAGTGCGACTGTCTCACAGCTCCAACAGCCCAGATTCAGTTCTCAGCACGGTGTGGGGTTTGCACACTCTTTGACAGTGTGGGTTTCCCCTGCATGCTCCAGTTTCCTTCCACGTTCTAAAGATGTGAGGTTTGGTAGGTTAATTGGCCACCGCATATTACAACCAGTGTAGGTGGGTGATGGGTGAATCGGGGGTGGGGGGTGTGTTAATGGGCATGTCTGAGGGGATAACTTCCAGAGAAATAAGTGGGGGAATTCGATTGGTCTGAGAACTGGCATGGAGTTGATGGGCTGAATGGCTCTCTTCTATATCTTAAGGAAATATAATAGGACATAAATGATACCACAGCACTATCTACCCAGGGGTAAGGAGTTATCCTTGATTCCTATTCAGTGTTTATTCCTCAACCAACATCACTGAAAAAGACAGGTTATCTGGTCATTTTCACATTGCTGCTTGTGGTAGCTTGATGTATACAAAATGAATGTTATATTTTTTGCATTGCGATAGCGACTTTGGAATATCCTAAGCATCATGAAAGGATCTTTAGAACTACAAATCTTTGTTTAATTTTTATACTAATCTGGACCATCACACCAATACGTCAAAGGAGCCTCCAATCACCATCCTATTTTCCTGTACTTTTTTATATCCCTGCCTTATGGATACATTAGCAGAGTGGTGGGTGCAGGAATGCATTGTCAGCAGAGGTTGTGGGGGCAGATACATTAGGGACATTTAAGAGACTCTTAAGATAGACACATGAATGATAGATAAATGGGGGGCTCTGTGGGTGGGAAGGGTTAGATAGATCTTAGAGCAGGATAAAATGTCAGCACAACATTGTGGGCCGAAGGGCCTGCACTGTGCTGTAATGTTCTATGTTCTATGATACTTTCAGTGGCATTACAGCCTCTGCATCAATGGCCACTTTCAGCAAAGAATTCCACATTTACTAACTCAGCATAAAAGACCACTTTTTCAAACATCTTCCAGTGTTCTTCTTTAGTTTGTGTCAGGTTGTTAGGGCACTCGATCAGTTAATACCAACAGGCTATTCAACTAGCTTATCCTCACTTGATGACTGAACTTGAATGGGAGATAAACAGTGAATAACTTCTTCCCTTCGGTCCAAGTGCCCTAGGCCAAAGGCAAATGAGGTCAGCTCAACAGGAACCGGAGACACTCCTGACTGAGTTTGACAATGGGTAGGGTATTGACACATAAAATAACCAAGCAGGAGAAAACTGCAGGAAATACTGATGGACAAACACTACCCCAGTTTATTCTCAACACAAATGGGAAGGTCGGCCATGAATTTGTTCTTCATTTTCCCAACTACTGCCAGCGTGGAAGAAGATCGGAGTTATGGAACATTGTGGACAACCTTTAAGGTCTCTTCCCAACAGGGCAGGTTTCACATGGTCATACAGATGCCCACCAATTACCTTAGTCTCATCCTTGGCAAAACTTTGTGTGCACCATATTTTGGAGGAGCGTTTTTCTTTCTTTGATTTGTCAGCAAGGAAACCCTGGAATAATTGAAAACATAAACATATGGTAAATGCAGGAGGTTTGTGGAAACACATCTTTTCTTATCAATTCAAAATGTTTTCAGGCTGGCAGAACCTTTCAATATTAGTAGTGTCACAAATTAAAAGATGTCATTCAGCCATTTCAAATGATTAAAGAGCAACAACGTCAGGTTTAATTTAAAAAAAAAGCACAGGGATACTCAAATGCATCCCATCTCAGTCAGAATACACAAGATATATTCTACTTATTTTTGGAATGATTGTGGCATCTTGCTTTTACTCCCCCTCAGAAGATACAAAGCCTGAAAGCACGTACCACCAGACTCAAAGACAGCTTCTATCCCATTATTATAAGACTATAGTATGGTCCCCTAGTACAGAGGTTTTCAACCTGTGGTCCGCGGACCCCTGAGGGTCCGTGGCGGGTTGCCAGGGGGTCCGCGAGCAAGCCAAGAAAAAAATGGAAAGGCGACCTGTTACAAAGACGTAGCTTACTTGCTTGCTCCAGTTTTCCACTGTTCAGAAAATCGGCCATATCTATTCTATCTGTTATAGGCGAAAACCTTGGAGACTTAGACGGTGTGCCCTTCTGGTAAGCTGCCGCTTAATAGTCGATTTGTGTAGGCAGAGTAGTCAGTAGTGTTCACTACTCACTACTATTCCATTATGCACTGTAGTGTTAGTGAGACTGAGTGACATTGTTGGTGCGCTTTAATAATATTGCTTACTTACTGTGCATTTACACCACAGTGACATCACTGTGCAAAAAAGTGTGCAAGCATGTAAATTTTAGATTAGTTTTGATAATTTTGTTTATCAGTAATAGTAATTAAACTATCTAGCGTGTATTGCTGAGTGTGGAGAAATTTCTGAAGAGAAAAGCTGACCAGAAACCGGAAGATTCTGATGGCGAAGGGGATAAGGGTGACTGAAAGAGAAAACAACGCAAGTCTGATCCAGAATACATTTCATATAGATTCATCGCAGTGGGGACAAATGCGGACCAACCTCTCTGTGTTGTGTGTTTGCAAACACTGTCCAACGATGCAATGAAACCAGCGAAATTGAAGCGCCATTTAACAACAGTGCATCCAGATATTGCCAGTAAGCCAAAGGAATATTTTGAGTGGCAAAAGGAGCTGTACCTCAAGCAGAAAGGCAAAATGACAGCCTGCGCCACTGTAAATGAGAAGGCTCTTCACGCATCATATTTGGTAGCATTACGAATAGCACGTTCCAGAAAGCCTCACACAGTTGGAGAAGCGCTTATACTGCCTGCAGCAGTAGATATGTGCGAAGTTGTACTGGGAAAAGAATCCAGTCAAAAACTGAAAGCCATTCCACTGTCTGATAACACAGTAAGCAGAAGAACTGGCAATATGACGGAAGATATACAGAGCCAGCTGATAGCACGTCTTCAGCAAGTCAGATTTGCGATTCAGCTCGATGAAAGTACTGATGTTGCCAGTGCTGCACAGTTGTTGGTTTATGTTCAATATTGCTGGGAAGGAGAGGCTTTGGAAGACTTTTTGTTTTGAAAACGCTCCCAGGGCGTACAACCGGTGAAGAACTTTTCCGTGTGCTTGACATTTTTTTTTTGTACAATCGGCATTGGAGTATGCACGGATGGTGCTGCCGCAATGACGGGACGGAAGTCGGGTCTAGTCGCACGAGTGAAAGAAGTTGCTCCACATGTAGCAGCAACCCACTGCATGATTCACTGTGAGGCTTTGGCTGCAAAGGATATGGATGAAAATCTTGCAGATGTGTTTTCCACGTGCATTAAAATCGTTACTTTATCAAAGCCAGGCCGCTCGATCATCGTTTGTTTGAAAACATATGCCGTGAAATGGAAGCCGAGCATAAGCATTTGTTGCTATATACAGAAGTCAGATGGCTGTCACGAGGCCGCGTTGTGCAGCGTGTAAATGAATTGCGAGATGAACTGCTCATTTTTCTAAATGAGCATAACGGATCATTGGCACAGTTCTTGACAGATGAGACGTGGGTTGCCAGATTAGCTTATCTTGCAGATATTTTCAACATTTTGAACAGCTTAAATCTATCATTGCAAGGACCTGGCTCAAATGTTCTGAAAATGCATGACGAAATCAATGCCTTCCAGAAAAAACTCCGTATCTGGAAGGGAAGATATGAGCAAGGTGTCTATGATATGTTTCTGTTGCTGGCTGACTTTCTGACAGTGAATGAGACTAAGACAGAGGCCATTGCGAGCACCGTTTTGAACCATATTCAACAGCTGTCACGTTATTTCCATGAGTATTTCGGCAATGATGACACGAGCCTGTTTGATTCAATTCAAAATCCATTTGAATGCATGATTACTGATTTAACTGGACATGAACAAGAAGAATTGGCTGAACTGTCACGTGACAGGACTTTGCGCTTGCAGTTCAACCGAATGTCACTGTTGTCGTTCCGAACAGTATGTTCCCAGGAGTATCCACCGCTGTCCGGCAAAGCCGTCAATGCTCTGTCACCATTTGCAACCACTTGTGAGAAATAGCATTTTCTGCAGTCACTGCTGTTACGGACTCAGTGAAAGTCCCTTTAAGATAGAGAGTGTGTGTGTATGTGTGTGTAGGGCGTGCTTACGTCAATAGAAAATAAAGGACATAATGATGTTGTTAAAGAAGTTAGAAGGAGAAAGAGAGAGAGAGAAGGGAGAAAGACACCAGCCTGCTAGTTTTCTCTATCGATGGATGAGAAACTATAACTGTGTCTGCCACTGAAATCCATGTATGGAAGTTGGAAGTAATCCGGTGGAGTTCACTTTGTTGCTGACCTGTAGAAGGAAACAGGTACTTGTGTGTGGACGACCACGATTCGGATGCTTTTCGGGGTGAGGAAGTCACTACCGAGTAAACACTGGAGTGTCGTTTGGGTTCCATCGTGGAACATTTGGATTTCGTATGTACTCTCTCTCTGTTTTTCTACATCTATGTCTTATCTTCAGACAACGGTGGTTGTTGAAGAAGCCCTTGCTCATGTTTCACCTTATGGCTTGCGGAACTGAACTTTAAGAACCATCCCGAAACTCGGAGTTTGGGACTTTGTCACACACACACACGAAGAGTTTAGTTTTGGGGTTAACGTTCAAGGTTTAACATTTTTGAATTCTAACATACTAACATTTTTACTTCTATTTTACGTATTATCATAAGTAGTGATTAATAAAATAGTTTTTAACACTGAAACACGCTCAGTGTGTTTCTTTTGTTGCTGGTTCGTGACACTGCCATGAAAACCAAATACAGATCAAGACCGAATATTGAGGATGACATACATGTATGTTTGTCGGACATACCATCACGTTTGGACAAACTCTGCAGTGCAAAACAGGCACAACCTTCATACTGAACTGAACACTGAAAGACACCACTGGTAATTATCGGTGATTGAAATAGTCACTATTTCAATAGGGCCTATGCGCAGTAATTTAAGTGTTGTATGCATGAATTATCGATTGTTTGATTTTGTGGGCTTTGGGGGTACGCCGTCTAACAAGGACAAATAAGAAAAATTGTAAACAATGTAAACTAAACAAAAAAAAAATTTCAAAAAGAAAAACAAACAACAAAAAAAAATGGGCTAAAATTTCTCAGTAGAAAGAGAATAATATCATGTTGCCAACTCCATTCCTCCAAGTTGGAAAGTTATTGAAAGGGGATCTGCATCATGTGAAAATATTGAATAAATGGACTCCAAACTTCCTCAAATTTAAGCGAAGAATCAACAGTGCCACTCCTAATTTTTTCCAAGTTTAAACATGATATAGTTTGAGAAAACCATTGAAAAGTAGTAGGGGGTATTGTATCCTTCGAATTCATACTTTTATCAAGCATGGTCAGTATGGCTTCACGAAAAGGAATTTTACTACAAATTTAGTAGGGTTTTTTTTTTGAAGTATCAACAGAATGGATAGGGAGGAATTGATTGCTGCAATATATTTGGATTTCTACAAGTCCTTCAACAAAGTTCCACACAAAAAAGTTACTTCACAAGGAGAAGATTTCGTGGTGACACAAGAGACCACAGATGCTGGAATCTGGAGCAACAAACAATCTGTTGGAGAAACTCAGAAGGTCAAGGAGCATCTGTGGGGGAAGGGGGGGGGAGGAGAGAAAAGACTTGTCGACATTTTGGGGCAAAACCCTGCATCAGGACCAAGAGTGGTCTTAGGTAACTCTCAGTCCTAATGCAGGGTTTGAACCCGAGAAGTCAACAATTCCTTCCCCCTCTCCCCCCCCCCCCCCCCCCGATGCCCCTCAACCCACTCAGTTCCTCGAGCAGAATTGTTCATGTTGTTGGCAGTAGCATGGATAAAGGATTAGCTAACTATGAAAAAGAGCAAGCAGGGATAAGGGGGTCATTTTCAGGTTGGCAAGCACCAACCAGACCTGTGCAGAGCAACATAGATCAGTGCTGGGACTGTAGCAGTTTGCAATTCATATTAATGCTACAACAAGGAAATGAATGCACTACAGCCACATTCATGGATGTTATAGCTGTGGAGTGAAGGCAAGCTGTGAGGAGGATACAAACAGCTTACAGAGGGATTTTGATAAGGTAATTGAGTGAACAAAAAGTTGCAAATGGAGTATAATGTGAGAAACCTTGGAAGACAGAATGACAACACATTATTTAAACTGAGAAAGACCACACCACAAAGGGATTTTGGGGTACTTGTACATTAAACACAAACATACAATGCAGCAGGTAATCAGGAAGACCAATGGAATGCTGGTTTATAGAAGTGGGGAAGTCTTACAACACAAGTAGGGAAGTCTTACTACACAAGACACTTGCGAGACCACATCGAGAGTATTGTGCATAGTTTTCACTCCATTGTTTAAGGAAAGACATAATATCATCGGAGGCAGCTCAAACAAGGCTCACTAGGATGACCCTCAGTAATGAAAAGATTGTCTATAGCCCAATGGACATTGAATATTTCAATTGCAGGTAACCCTTCCCTCCTGTGTCTTCCCTCCCACCCACCTCTGGTCCACCTACTTTTGTTCCCTTTCCCATACCAGCCCCCCTCACCCATTTTTATTCCCTCCCCCTCGTGGTTCCATCCACCTACCACCCACACACTTCACCCACCATATCCTCAGGTGTGCTTTAAGAACATCCCTGAATTGTCATCTCTGTCCCTTTGGTAATCTTTTCCTATGAAGGAGTTTGGCATTGAATTTGTTTCAGGAGTCTTGATTTCGGGCAAGCAAATGATGAGGCTTGTCCAACAGAGCCCACTGCACGTAATTAGGGGCTCAATGCCAAGGATGCTGGCCTGGGAGAGTAGAGGCCTGGGACACTGGCTCGTTCATCTTGCCAGCAGAATTGGTGGAGTGGCAGAGACCACACTGGTAGCATCGCACCAGTGCTTTGAAGAGCGTGCTGCAGGTAGATCACGTCCCAGAAGTGCAAGGACCACTTGCCCTGGAGACCGTGAGTTTATGCCAGGTTCAAGGTCCATTGACTTGTAGCTTGATCTCTGAACTTGTTCACTGAAGCACAGGAGAAAATGGCACACTTGCAACCTGCCCCCTCTGTGCAATATTACTCACTGACAATAAAAGTTTTGACCATAGATAGCGCTGAAGAATCCACAACCATCATGGTTGTCAGCAAGTTGCTGGTTCACCTGCACTCTTACGCTAGCCTTTCTTTTTTAAATTATTGGTTTTCCGTTGGGCCTCATGCTTCAGGGGCCCGCAGAGCTGTTTCTATTGCCTTGGAGGGTGGAGGAGTTTCCAATCTAAGAACATCTCGTGACTGTAGTTATATAGCACCTAGATCTCCTTGTTATTCTCAATAAAAAAAGTCCTGCTGTTTTCTGATAGAACATCCAAGGGTCTAATTCTGGTGGAATCCATGGCAGTCCAGGCACTGTGGACAACCTTTGGTTCCTCTTGGTTGGGGATCATCAAGTTGCTGATCAAGAGGAGTTTTCTTTATAGGATCGCTAAGACCAACAACGTTGAATTTCTAGCAGCAAGTACCCTACATCCGAACCTAATCCCTACATCTGCAGTTCTGTGGTTAAGTTGCAGATGGACAAGTAGTTGACCATCTACCAAACCCTGACCCCTTTTACCTCAGACTTCATCTAGGCCCACTCCATTGTCTGATGGATGCAAACAGCGGTCCCACAGGCTGAATTGCCTCCTCCTGTGCTGTGCGATCCATCAATCCATGTAATCTCTCCAATCATGATTTTAAAAAGGTTTCACCTTATTAATTAAAATAATAAATCATAACCTATTGCTTAATTTAATGTCACAAATTTTCTGAAGGGCCTGTTCTGAAGCCAAACCAATACAACGAAGAGAAACAAAGGACTGCAGATGCTGGAATCTAGAGGAAAAACACAATGATGCTGGAGAAACTCAGCAAAGGGTTCTGACCCGAAACATTGACTATCTGCTTTTCTCCACGGATGCTGCCTGGCCTGCCGAGTTCCTCCAGCATCATCGTGCTTTTCAATACAATCAGGAATTTCTTTCTCTCTCTCTCTCTCGGAGATGGACCTTCATTATTTGATTCCCTTCGAGTCAAGGCAACTTCCTTGTTGTTGATAGTACAGAATAATAAGCTCAAGATTCCAAAATGAGTAAACTGATTTTACCTTCATGGCAATTAATTTCAAACTTGCTCAAAGAAGAAACCATTTAGCATCTTGTGCCTCTGGCTTAAACTATTTTTAGCCACAACTAATGCTGAACAAACAGATTTTGCACACCCACTTCAGCACTCAGAGTCTTATCTCAATATTTCAACTGAAATTGATTTCCTCATACTTGATTTACAACATTACCACGGGTTTCCCTTCTGAACATCATTTCCCATTGACTCACACTTCTTTTTAAATCAACTATTCTTATTTGTGCTTCTCTTTTAGAGTCACAGCCTCTTGACAACTCACAAATGCAAGGGCACTGGCAGTTCAGCTAATTGACCATTGTGTCATGGTGAGGGTCCTGTGGAACTTTGGGAGGCTGTCAAATCTGTTACAATTCTGGTCAGCCGATGTCTGTAGAACTACACCTGCCAACAACACCAGAGTATGGTTAGCAAAGCAACCAGAAGGCAAGGTCTCTCCTTAGTTCAGAAGCACGGGGGGGAGGGGTGAATTAACGCACCATTAAAAAACTCAAATTGTTAAGATCAGCGAACTTGATACAGCGTTCTGTTTTATTTTCCTTTTGTACTACCTTTATGTACTTGTGCATGGAATGATCTGTCTGCATGGCACGCAAACAAAAGCTTTTCACTGTATCTTGGTACATGTGACAATAATAAACCAATCGCCAAGGCTGGGATTTTGGACTTTACATAATACAAAACTGCACGAATTGTAATGAGGGAAAGTGCTTGAACTTAAAAGAAACAGAGATGCTTTGAACTTGGATTACATAGCCCTAGGACTTTATTGCTATGCTCAATTTTCAATGCAAAACTGAAAAGCAATGGAAAGTTGCACAAGTTTCCTTCTGGATTCTTTGTGTATCTGATTACTAACACATTGACTCTAGATTATGTGCAGTAGCTTCCAACAACATGCACCTGGATGCCTCTTCCATAATCTCCATTCACACATGCATGGCCCACACTCTCCGTGGGCCATTTGCGCACAAGCCAGGAAGGTCTGCTTCGTTGGTACTTGGAGGGAACCTGCGTGACCTGCCCAGGAAGTCCGTCATAGAGTCATACAGTCAGAGAACAGAAACGTTCCCTTTGGCCTAACTGGTCCATGCCGACCAAGATGCCCATCTAAGTTAGTCCCATTTGCCTGCATTTGGCCAGTATCTCTCTAAACCTCTCCTATCCATGTACTTATCCAAATGTTATTGTACCTGCCTCAACCACTTCCTCTAGTAGCTCATTCCATATACGATCCAACTTCTGGATGAAGAAGTTGCCCCTCAGGTCCCTTTAAATCTTTCCCCTCTCACCTTAAACCTATGCCTAGTTCTTGATTCCTTCTCCCTGGTAAAAAGAACATGTGCATTCACCCTATCTATGCCCCTCAATTTTATACACCTCTGTAAGATCACCTCTCAGTTTCTTACACTCTAAGGAATAAAGTCCTAGCCTGCCCAACCTCTCCATATCATTCAGGCCCTCGAGTCCTGGCAACGTTCTCTTAAATCTTCATTGCACTCCAGCTTAATGTCTTTTCTTTAACAGGGTAACAAAAACTGTACACAATACCTCCAAATGCGGCCTCACCAACATCTTGTACAACTGCAACATAATGTCCCAACTCCTATACTGGAAACCCAGGTCAGGTAGGTCCCCTTTAAGCAAGGTACATACCTTGCTTTCCCTCATCGGTGACCCTTGCCACTCCCACCCCTACCCCACCAAACCTCCAGTCGATTCACTCGCCATCAATCTGGTGCTCTTGACTACAGATCCCCCTCCTACTGAGCACTCAAGGATATGTCACAAACTTCGTCCATCCCTGACCCTGCCTCTGCCACGAGGCCCTGGACCCAACCACAGCGGAGTGTTGAAAAGGCCTTTGTGCGAAGTTTCGTTCTGAATAGAACAATGGGCCTCGTGCTAACCCTGCTACTGTCGGGACTTTGAACAAGACTCCCACTTGCCCACCACGAAGTGGGCAACTCATGCACCCATACAATTAATATCCTCGGATAATCAGCTGAGCATCACATCATGGTTTTATATCAGACTTTTTCCCCAGGGCGACAATGGCTAACACGAGGGGACATAATTTTGTGATTGGAGGAAGATACAAGGGGGATGTCAGGGGCAAGTTTTTTTTTAAATACACAGAGTGGTGGGTGCGTGGAACGCACTGCCTGCAGAGGTTGTGGGGGCAGATACATTAGAGACATTTAAGAAACTCTTAGATAGGCACATGAATGATAGAGAAATGGGGTGGACTACATGGGATGGAAGGGTTCGATGGATCTCAGAGCAGGATAAAATGTCGGCAAAACATTGTGGGATGAAGGGCCTGTACTGTGCTGTAATGTTCTGTGTACCCTTAGCACTTCAGAATCAATACTCCTTACACTGAAACTCCAAACTCAGAACTTGCTCAAAACTAAGCTTACAACAGTTTATTAGTTTTTAATTTCACTGCAACATGACAACCCTAAACATCACCTCTGCACTGTGAATTCTTTTTCATATTTTGAGGCTAACATAACAATATTTAACAATTATTGGAGAATCAGAAATTTATGGCACAGAAGCCATTCAGTCCATCACATCCATCCCAGCCAACAATGGACTGTAAGTTAATCTCACTTCCCAGCTCTGGATCCATGGCATGCAAGTTACAGATCTCCAAGTGCTGGTTCAGGTACATTTAAACACGTTGAGCGTTTCTGCCGCCAGCAGCCATTCAGTTGGCAAGTTCCAGGCCACTGACTATTCAAGAGAGATTATACAAACTAATCAATGCCTCCCACTTATTGCCCTCTCTACAAAGGACAATAGGTCACTCCCATTCACCCTGTTTAGAGCTTTCATAACTTTACACACAATCAAATCTCCCCTCAGCCCCAAAGGGATATGCATACACACAGATGCACTTTATTCCTCAATGTTACCACCAGGTTAGGTCCACTTGAAAAAAAATCTTAATTTCTAAACCGTGTTACAAGCTTGAATCAATTCTAAATGGCAGTCTGTTTCTGTTCAACCACTAACTGGCACTTTCAACAGAATTAAAATCTTTTCTCCTTCACAGTCTGCAGAGGGGAACCCAGACGCGCGCCCACACATGCATGCGTGCCCAGACATGCGCCCACACACGCACTGCATTCCTCCACCTTACCACCAGGTTAGGTCCAGTTAAAATCCTTCCTCCGTACCTGAGCATCACAAATGACGGGTGCCGAGTGAACCCTGTCCACGACCTCCAGCTTCTGCAGCAGTTTATTCAGTTCCGACAGGTTCAACTGACACTGACTGAGATCTTTAAAAAAAACACACAAGATTTAGAAACCAATATGTTGCATCTGAACCTTTTCCTCCCAAGCTTCAAAGCCCAGAGACAGTCTACCGTTCCTCTTTACTGGTAGAGCATCAGGTGATTCAGTATATTGCACCACTTTCATTTCCCCTTCAGGATCTGAACCTGTATGGGATATGATAAAGATCTTCTCCCACCTCATTCCCAAGTGACAGGCAAGTTTGGGTTGTGAAGCATGACCATCCCCAAACACATCCCCAATCACAACCCCAAAGCAAAATATTGCAGATATTGGAAAAATAAACGACAGACAATGCAGGAAACACTCAGCAGATCAGACAGCATTTGTGGAGAGAGAAATAGTCACTGTATCAGGCTAATGATCCTTAATTATATTACCAGCATTGTACTGCTATATAATTATTCATTCGAAACACCACAGGTTCGTTTTACTGCATTGCAGCTGTGTGGGTAAATGGCTTTTGCCCTTTCACTGCCCAGATGTGTATTTCCAGAAACTTTTCCAACTTGCTAGCACCTGTCATTTTCTTTTAGTTTTGTCTGAACTCTCCCAAATTTTTACTATAGACCTGAAATTCTAGCCTCATTTAACCAGCAGCTTGATGGTTTAGAGAGAATGCAAGTGACACGCTGTCTGGTTAGTTCCATCTACTGGGCTGTCTGACATCTGCAGGAGGCCAAATGTTATGCAACAAAAATACATCATTAAATACATATAGTCTCTAGGCGTTACCTTCACCACAATGGTCCCATTCCTCAGAGTGCTGCAACCACTCTGCTGTCATGGCTTGTCCACTTGTAGACGCTGAAGGGAGTTGACCATTGTCTTCAAACTCCCCGAGGGATTCGCTCTTCTGTGCCTAAACAATATGATAATCAAGTGCTTATTTTCTCCACAGAAGCAGAGCACATTCAGATTGCAGTTAGTTTAGAAAATTCTCCATTGAATACAATTTTTTGAAAGTTTATCCCGGAAGCACCTGCAAACCAACCTTTTGCCATTCATGCACCAGCACTCCCAAGTCTCTCTGCACAACAGCATGCGGCAGTCTTTCACCATTTTAAATAGTGATCTGATCTATATTTCCTTCAAAAGTGGATGACCTGGCATTTACCAACATTGTACTCCATCTGCTAAACCCTTGCCCACTCACTTAACCTATCTACGTCTCTTTGCAGATTCTCTGCACAATTTGCTTTGCCACTCAATTTAGTGTCATCAGCAAACTCAAATACACGACTTGAGGGTATAGTGGGCAATGTGGTCATTTTGCCAGGGTCTGAGGGAGAGAGGCTGCGCGTGATGAGGGCCAGGTTGCCTTCCCAGGTTTCAGGGGTGTCCCAAAACCCTTTACAGGGTGCTGACGCTGTTAGAAAGGAGGAAAAGCAGCAGCTTTCACACACAACTAGATAATTTTTAGCATAATTTATACACCTGATGGAGTAACATGAAGCAGAATCGTAGCTCGAGTGATTGTGGGAGGGAAGGGTTAGATAGCTCTTAGAGCAGGATAAAATGTTGGCACAACATTGTGGGCCAAAGGGCCTGTACTGTGCTGTAGTGTTCTAGGTTCTATAATAATCTGCTACGTTGTGGTACCCTGCCGGTAAAGTGGACCACCTGACAGGACTCTAGCCAATGGAAAGTCAATGATTGGATGTGGAGAGAGAACCTCCAAAACCAAAAAGTGGCTCCAAGACCACTCAGAAAGCTTCACACTGTCACATTGACCAAGACCAACTAACTTGACACCAAACAGTGATCAAAATCTCTGCAAAAGTACCAAAATAATGGTCATTTACTTACTTGGTAACCTTAAACACAGCTCATTGAACAACATCACCATGAGGATGGAAGGAGAATGCATCTGAAGCCATTATTACACAACATAGCTCATACCTTGCCGCTGAGAGGTACAATACTGCTGGCAGACAGGTAGTCTGCAGTTGGAGACATGGGAAGGCTGTATCCATTTGCTCCATATGGGACTTTAATGTGGTCTCCTTTCTGGAATAATCGATGATAGCAGAGCTTGGATACCCAGGTGGTGAAGACTTCCTGAGATTTCACCTGCAATAATAGCGTTGAATCCAGTGTCATTGGGTAAGAGTTCACTGGTGTTGAAGAGTGAGCAACACGAATCTTATAAGTCCTATTGTTTCAACTACACAGTTCTGTTTGCCACACTATAGGAAGGATGTGGAGGCTTAGGAGAGGGTGCAGAATAAGCTCACCAGCATGTTGCCTGGATTGGAGTGTATTAGATACAAGGGGAGGTTGGACAAACTTGCATCATTTCCTCTGGAGCACTGAAGGCTGAAGTATACAAAATTATGAGAGCTGTAGATAGGGTGGATAGAGTCTTTTTCTCAGGATGCAAATGTCAAATCCTAGAAGGCATAGGTTTTAGGAGAGGTGAAGGTTGGGGGGTGGGGGGTGTAGTTTAAAGGAGAAATGCAAGGCAAGTTTTTATATAAAGGGCCTGTTCCGTGCTGTACTTTTCTATGTTCCACGAACATGTCCCTTTGCACTGTAAAGCAGTTTGTTTGCAAGACCTCGAAAAACTTCTTCACCATAGTTGGAAAAATATATACAGCTTTTTAAAACTCAACAAGCAATAATCATCCACTGTGGCGTCTCACTCCAGTGAATCAAAGTTTACACAGAACATTGATGGCATTTAGTGACAAAGCTATACTAAGTCAGTGGGTAATTCCACCATCAACCATGCCCAATGACCACACTGCAGTAAGTAACCCAGACTGAAGCACACTATGTATGGAACTATCCTCCACCTTGAGTATTTCTAGCAAAATTATCCTGCTTTTATTGGGAGAAATTACTGTAGCTTCTTCCGCAAGTTCTGTCTTCACCACTGTTTTATCAAAACCAAGTGAATTCACTTAGTTTGTCATCTAATATTGCAAATTGCAGCACAAGATCAATTATTACCTAGTTCCTAGTAGTTTTATATATTTACAGGTTTAAAAACCAGCACAGATTACCTTCAGATGATAAAGGTTCTCTTCTGCATCTAAGTCAATACGCTTGGATTTCTTGTTAATGGACATTACAGAAAGGCCAATGTTGATGGAACCATGAAGTTTTCCTCTAAGAATCTGTAAATTTAGCAGAAGTGACCTTATTACTTTTCAATTAAATTCCATTGAACAAGACAGACAAATGAAGAGACAAATGCTTACATCTTGCTGAGTCTTGGCATACTTGAGAACTCCCTTTTCTAAGATAAAATATCGCTGAAAGACACAAAAAGGAAAATTTTACCTTTTGAAACTATTTTTTTTCCTCATTATTCTAATCACTGAATTTATACATTGAACTATTGTGATGTCTGTCAATGTGACCTTAAACCCTCAAACACAGGACCTAAATAAAGCCCATGCAGATCCAGTTTAAATCCCAAGGTCAGCTTTTTTTGGTTATTTATTTTTATTTATAAGATCCAGGCAGTGTGAGCAAGGACAGCATTTATTGGCCTTGAGAAGATGGTAATGAGCCACCTTCTTAACAGTGGCTTGTGAGGACATTTCACAGGGCAATTAAGAGTCAATCACATTGCTGTGAATCTGGAGTCACATATTGGTCAGATTGGATAATAACAGCAATATTCTTCCTTGAAATATTTTTAAGCAACAGTCAATCGTCACCATTACTGATAATAGTTTTCCCCTTCACCCCCATTTGAAATTTAATAAATCAAATTAATTAATGCTACGATTTGAACTTGCACCTGTGCATACTAGTCCTGACCTCAAAATTATTACTTGTGTTATTAATCCCCTATTAATGGTGTTTTGATATTTTGTACAGAAAAAAAGACATTTTCATTTAATTACTAACATCTATAAATCAAGTGAATCACACGTGGAGGAAACAGGTTGAGAAAACCAGACCCAGCAGGGTTGGGAAGAGACAGCCTATGGGTTCACTTCCCTTTCGGGTCTCATTTCAAACCCATTACAGGTGACCCCCATTTTATGGCCATTCAGGTAACAGAAGTTTGCCCTTAGAGAATTCACAGATCACTACCTAAAAATTTCAGATATGGAATAAAATTTGCTCTTATGGAATTTATGGTAAATTGATTTACTATTGTCACATTTACCGAGGTACAGTGAAAAACTTTGTTTTGCATGCCATCTATATAGATCATTTCATCACATCAGTGCATTGAGGCAGTACAAAGGAAAAGCAATAAGAGAATGCAGAATATTGTGTTACAGTTACAGAGAAAGTGCAGCACAGACAGACAATAAGGTGCAAAGCCATGACGAGGTCGATTGTGAGGTCAAGAGTTCATGTTATCATGCTAGGGGGCCATTCCCTTGTCTTATAACAGTGGGATGGAAGTTGTCATTGAGCCTCGTGGTATTTGCTCTCAGGCTTTTGAATCTTCTGCCCAATGTGAAAAAAGTAAATAAATGAACACAAAATTTATTTTTTTCGACTTGTGAACAGATGACGCAACGCTGCATTAAGGAAAATCACAATACGGACCATTTTCTTGAAATGCAACAGCTGCTAACCCTGCAAAGCAAGGGTCACCTGTACTCTCAGCAACATTCCAGTTCGATGATCCTCCCAAGAGGTTTGACAGACTTTCCTCTGCACGAGTGAGCTTTGCAGCAGCAGAGCGAGCTCACCAAGGAGGGAGAAGCGGGGAAAGGAATGACTCTGGAGCCAGTCCGACCCAGCAAAGCTTTACTGTAAGGAAGACCAGAATGAGCCTCTGGCCTGGGCCGTCCCACCATCAGGAATGGCTTAGACACACAGGCTCAAGTAAAAGGTAGATTTAAGGCAGGTTCAAATGAGTAGAGGTGCTCTTAAAACATAGTAGTGTAGGCATCCCTTGATAAGGCACTAACCTTATGCCAGCCTTTCAAAGGCCATTTCCTCTTCTTCAGCAGGTATCCCTCCTGCCTCTCAAGATCCAGAGAAGCATGGCCATCTCCCAGTGGCTCCTCCATCACCTCCCAGTTCTCAGAGTTCTGGAACAGAGGCAGTACTTGAGACACAGTGGTTCACCTCAAACTTCATTATGTTTTCTGAACTCTGTAACCAGTTGTGGCTGATTTATTTCATAAGCTTTCAGCTCATCTTAACCAGGTAAAATCAGATCAAGAGATGGCAGCCTTTACTGCACTACAGCTCAAACCAACTAACTACCCTCAAAAGAAAATGTTTCAATGTCATGAGAATTTAAAGCAGCTGGCTGAACAAACAACTTGTAGATAAGATTAGATAAGATAAGATATCTTTATTAGTCACATGTA
This sequence comes from Pristis pectinata, assembly GCF_009764475.1. Lineage (NCBI taxonomy): Eukaryota > Metazoa > Chordata > Chondrichthyes > Rhinopristiformes > Pristidae > Pristis > Pristis pectinata. The sequence goes on from NC_067429.1 coordinate 8,624,567, forward strand.
CAGTGAAATGCATCCTTTGCATAGGGCGTTCTGGGGCAGCCCGCAGGTGTCACCACGCTTCTGGCACCAACACAGCATGCCCACAACTTCCTAACCCATACGTCTTTGTAGGCATTACAATGTGGAAACCAGAGCACCTGGAGGAAACCCACACAGACATAGGGAGAACGGACAAACTCCTTACAGACAGAGGCCAGAATTGAACCCGGGTCACTGGCGCTGAAATAGTGTTGTGCTAACCACTACACTACTGTGGTGCCATACAAAGTGCACATGGGCTCTCCTGTCAGCTCAGTGGGACTGCGCACACACAGACGTGGAAATGGCTGAGGATCTCACCCGAGTCAAACAGATACAGAAAGGTACACAAAGGATTGGCAAAAAATCTGAATGATCCCATCACCTCAAGCACATTACCCCCATGGAGAATTAATGCCTACAGAAGAGCCAAGGAAAATACCTTTTAAATTTATGGGACCTGGGCGTCACTTGCAAGAAATCCTATTCCAATTCAGGACAAGCTAATGTTACATTTATGCATGGACTGTATGTTGTGGTATCTATCGCTGTCCCAATTCGCCCTGGGAAAAGTGGTGATAAACCAAAATCTTGAACCCATTTTTATTCCAAAATATAATTCATTCATAAAAAGTTCTAAAGTATATACATACTATTCAATTCAACATTTTCATAACAAGTAACCTTATTCCATTACTTAATATTAATACATCAGTTATTACCCATTTACAAACTTAAAGCAAATAATTCATGGTTGTTTGAGAGGAGTCCAGAACTAGGGGGCATAGATTTAGGGTGAGAGGGGAAGGATTTAAAAGGGAGCTGAGGGGCAACTTTTTCATGCAGGGGGTGGTGTGTATACGGAACGAGCTGCCAGAGGACCTAAAACACAGCAGAGGGTTGTGGTGGAGGGAGTGCATTCAGATTGGAGAGCTGTGACTAGTGGTGTCCCACAGGGATCGGTTCTGGGACCTCTACTTTTTGTGATATTTATTAATGACTTAGATGAGGGGGTGGAAGGCTGGGTTAGCAAGTTTGCAGACGACACAAAGATTGGTGGTATTGTGGATAGTATGGAGGGCTGTAGAAGCTTACAGAGGAATATTGATAGGATGCAGAGCTGGGCTGACAAGTGGCAGATCTGGAGTTTAATCTGGAGAAGTGTGAGGTGGTACACTTTGGAAGGACTAACTCCAAGGTGGAGTAAAAGGTTAATGGTAGGATTTTGGGCAGTGTGGAGGAGCAGAGGGATCTGGGGGTTCATATCCATAGATCACTGAAAGTTGCCTCACAGGTGGATAGGGTAGTTAAGAAAGCTTATGGGATGTTAGCTTTCATAAATCGTGGGATCGAGTTTAAGAGCCACGAAGTAATGATGCAGCTTTTCAAATCTCTGGTTAGACCACACTTAGAGTACTGTGTCCAATTCTGGTCACCTCATTATAGGAAGGATGTGGAAGCGTTGGAAAGGGTGCAGAGATTTACCAGGATGCTGCCTGGATTAGAGAGTATGGATTATGAGGAGAGACTAAAGGAGCTAGAGCTTTACTCATTGGAGAGAAGGAGGGGAGACATGATATACAAAATATTAAGAGGAATAGATAGAGTGGACAGCCAGCACATCTTTCCCAGGGCACTAATGCTCAATACAAGAGGGCATGGCTTTAAGGTAATGGGTGGGAAGTTCAAGGGAAATGTCAGAGGGAGGTTTTTCCACCCAGAGAGTGGTTGGTGCATGGAATGCACTGCCTGGGCTGGTGGTGGAGGCTGATACATTGGTCAAGTTCAAGACATTGTTAGATAAGCATATGGAGGAATTTAAAATAGAGGGATATGTGGGAGGAAGCGGCTAGATAGTCTTAGGTGTGGTTAGAAGGTTGGCACAACATGGTGGGCCGAAGGGCCTGTATTGTGCTGTATTTTTCTATGGTTCTAAGGAAGTGGTTGAGGCAGGCACAATACTATCATTTAAGAAGCACTTGCATAGGTACATAGAGAGGCAGGGCTTGGAGGGGATATGGGCTGAACACAGGAAAATTGGGACTAGCTGGGTGGGCACAGTGGTCGGCATGGACTAGTTGGGCTGAAGGGCCTGTATCCATGCTGTATTGCTCCATGACTCTATGTGTACAGATAGGAGGGCCCTGAACTGTGGCCTGCCCCCATACAGCCCCTACAATGTTTCTTTTGTTAAAGAGCATTATTTACTTATTTCCATGTTTACTGCAAGCCACACGGGGGAAGTGCACCACAGAGCTGCAGTAATGGTCCACGCAAGGATAGCGTGCAACTTGAAGGGGAACCTGCAGGTGGCAGTGTTTCTATGCCTCTGCTCCCCTTGTCCTTGGAGACTGTTGGGTTAGAGCTGTTGAAGAAACCTCAGTGAGCAACTACAATGCATTTTGTAGATGGTGTACCGTCAGCCTGTGGTGCAGGAAGTGAATGTTTAAAGAAGTGAACACGTGGAGTCGGATGCGGCTGGTTCAAGGGAAGAGATGGAATTAAACTCATTTAAACTGAATAATGTAGAACATTAGTGGAGGAACAGGCCATTCAGCCCAACTAGGGTTTGCTAGTATTCCTGATCTATTCTAGCATCCTTCTATTCCTCATCAACACAACCTTCTGTCCCTTTCTCCTTCATGTTTACCTGTCCTTTCCTTAAATTCATCTGTTCTACTTGCCTCAGATGTATTTGTCATCAAGCAACAAATGTTACTAAGGCACACAAAAAAAAACACTCCTTTTGAGAGCAAACATTTATTTCTACAGGCCATCCCACCCAGCTCCAGGCATTCACTCCCTCCACCACTGTCTCTATGTTAAGACCAGGTGCCCACATCTGTCACTTCATGTGGAAGCTTTAGAGAGGGTGCAGAGGAGATTTACCAGGATGCTGCCTGGATTGGAGAGCATGTCTTATGAGGATAGGTTGAGCGAGCTAGGGCTTTTCTCTTTGGAGAGGAGGAGGATGAGAGGTGACGTGATAGAGGTGTACAAGATGATAAGAGGCATAGATCGAGTAGACAGTCAGAGACTTTTTCCCAGTGCAACAATGGTTAACACAAGGGGACATAATTTTAAGGTAATTGGAGGAAGGTACAAGGGGGATGTCAGGGGTAAGTTTTTTTTTAAAAACACAGAATGGTGGGTGCATGGAACGCACTGCCGGCAGAGGTTGTGGGGGCAGATACATTAGGGACATTTAAGAGACTCTTAGATCGACACATGAATGATAGAAAAATAGGCGGCTACGTGGGAGGGAAGGGTTAGATAGATCTTAGAGCAGAATAAAATGTCGGCATAACATTGTGGGCTGAAGGGCCTGTACTGTGCTGTAGTGTTCTATGTAACCAAAGATGATTTCTTTTCTTAACTAAGATCCAACAACAAATCATGCCCGGACTAAATACTTCACATTGCTGCCACAATAAGCAGAGGGAAGGTGGAGTGAATACCATCATTTTCAACACTGATGCATGGAATCAGAGACTATTCATCCCATTGCAACCATGCTAGTCATTTATCAGATTACTACTCCTGGGAGCTTGTGGTGGACAAATTGACAGGTGCATCTCCTGCAGGACAATGGCCACAGTGCAAAGAGTTCACTACAATAACTACTGCAAAGCCACACAGGGGTGTGTACAAATCCATGACTCTCTTTCCATTCTACCTGGCGCACACTGGTGGGTTTGGAAGATGCATTGCTGCTGCTCCTCGTCAGAGGCGATGTTCTTTGGGAGGCAGGAAGGACCTTCTCATCACTGTTCATGGCCGTCAGATGTCCAGATACCACGAGCCCCAGGCAATGGAAGGCCTACACACTGAAGCAGCTTCTACAGGCTGATCAGGCACTCTCTCCTCAGGGATTCACACATTTGGATGCAGTCAAACATTCCTAAAGGAGGCAAAAAAAAATTCAGTTACTTTAAAAACAGTTAAAAAATTAGATTGGCAGAATCAATAAAACCCTATTTGGTCATTATTCCTTTGGTGTACGTGGGAGATTGCTGGCCTCAAATATGACGTGTTTCTGCACTAATGTTCGACATTATTCTGTTTAAATGAGTTTAATCCCACCTCTTCCCTTGAACCATCCCCATCCAACTCCACATGTTCACTCCTCTAAACATTCACTTCCTGCACCACTGGCTCACTGTGCGCCATGAACAAAATGCATACGCACAGAAGTTCGGCATTGGGACGTTGAGAGGTCCTGAAAAGCCCAAGACAAGTCCCTCTCTGAGCCAGGAGATCCTGGGTTCACAAAGGTTGAAGAGAACATGGAACGACCGTGGGCCTGTCCTGAGCAAGGGATGTGGAATGGGCAGATTTCACCTGCTCCTGTGCCTTGATGCAACAAGTGAAAGGAAAGTTAGAGGCCTCCCATATGGGCTGCTGTCCTCACTTATGCTCCGAATTTACAAATGGCTGTTTATACAGAAAGTTATGCACTCTAATCAATGTTTTTCATATCACAGATGCATCAGTCAGAGTTGGGTGTATCATCACATGGTTAATCAGGCTTAAGTGGTATTTCAAGGACACATTCTACCTGGAAGTCAATTAAAAACAGCAGATATTACATGGCCAATCTAACCAAGCTCATAAAACAAAAGATAAATGTTTTATCCATTGATAACTCTCATCTGCCATCAATTAAACCACAGCCTTGTACTTTATTCTGCTTCCTTTAATTGGTAATTGGTTTATTATTGTCACATGAACCAAAATACAGTGAAAAGGTTTGTTTGCATGCCATTCAGGCAGATCATGCCATACACAAGTACATAAAGGTAGTACAAAGGAAAACACAAACAGAATGCAGAATACAGTGCTACAGTTACAGAGAAAGTGCAGTGCAGGTAGACAATAAGATGCAAGGGCCATGACGAGGTAGATTGTGAGATCAACAGTTCATCTTTCATCCTTACTTCTTCAAATCTGCTTTGATCTGACAAAACTACACTTCAACCTTTCCATGCTCAGGACAATTACCTTTTACAACTGAGTAACGCACAATGTAAAGTCCAAACTAATCCTGAAAAGTCCCTGGGTTTCCATGCATCACTCTCCAGTCCATATTGATGTATGGAGAACTACTCCAGGGCTATTTGCTTTCCATTTCTTCCTGTGTCGATAATTTAGTTACTTCTAGAAAATTTCTTTATCAGAGTCACAAATTCATGCTATCGATACCTCAATAAATCGATACACCAAAACCACCTAGAGTACCAGTCTTGTACACAGACACAAAACCAACTATCACACAGACCTTCCGACTGCTCCACAATATACCATCGCTATCACTCTGTTCAACACAGCCACCTATTTCACAGCATATCAACTTTAAATAGTGTGTTTCAAGGGCAGATGTTGAATACTTTGAAGTTCCAGCCAAACTTGTGATGAAGTCAATCAGAATGACCTCTTGCAAGGTTGCTATGACAGAGAACAATTGATCTTAGTCTCCAAGGCAGTGTGGGAGTCCTGCATCACAGGGAAACCACAATCAGCATTAATCTTTATTTGCAGACTTAGCCCTAATGACCTGACTGCACTCCTTACCACCCAGCCCTCCCCATCCACCCATCACCAATGAGGGGGTAAACTACTGCTGAAGTAACATGTCAATGGCAAATGGGTATCAGTACTGGGCGATTTACTCATTCTATTTGGCAATTCCAAACTGACATCTTGGGGCCTTTAGCTTGCAGATCTTTGCTGATACTACATTCCCTTCAGGGGGAACAGAAGAACCAATCCATTATTAGTTTAATCCTGGCAAGTGTGAGGTGTTGCACTTTGGGACGTCAAGTCTAAGGAGAAAGTATAGAGTTAATGGCAGGACCCTTAACAGCATTGATGTACAGAGGGATCTTGGGGTCTAAGTCCATACCTCCTTGAAAGTGGCAGCACAAGTAGATAGAGTGGTAAAGGCGGCGTATGGCATGCTTGCCTTCATCTCTAGGGACAGAGTATAAAAGTCAGGAAGTCGTGTTATAGTTGTAAAAAAAGTTACTTTCGTCAGGCTGCACTTGGAGGATTGTGTGCAATTCTGGTCGCCCCATCACAGAAAGTATGTGGAGGCTTTGGAGAGGGTTTAGAAGAGGTTCACCAGGATACTGACTGGATTAGAGGACATGAGCTAAAAAGGAGAGGTCGGACAAACTTGGATTGTTTTCTTTGGAACGTTGGAGGCTGCGGGGAGATCTGATAGGAGTTTATAAAATTATGAGGCATAGATAGGGTAGACAGCCAGAATCCAGTGGTAGGTGCCTGGAACATGCTGCCAGGGCTGGTAGAGGCAGCCGAAATAATAGTGGTGTTCAAGAGACTTTTAGATAGGCACATGAATATGCAGGAAACGGAGGGATATTGATTATGCATGGGCAGAAGGAATTAGCTTAATTTGGCATCATGCTCAGCAGACATTGTGGGCAGAAGGGCCTGTTCCTAAACTGTACTGTTCCATGTTCGACGCAAGTATGCCAAGGTTATTCTACAGTTAAAGACTGGCCAGGATTTTTTACCAGCAGCTAATTCATCTATTGGTTGATGATAGTAATAAGTCTATAAATTATGTTAAAAAGTTAAAAACATACACTAGCTAAAAGCAGCTTACAAAAATAATGGCCCCTGTTTTAGTATCATTCGAGAGAGGGAGGGAACATGGAGAACCTTGAGGATTGAGGAGTGGTCAGAGGTTCACACGTCACGTACAAAGCTCCCCAGAGAAGGAAGATGCATTCCGCCTCACAACACAGCAGCTCACATTACAAATAAGAGCTCTTTCCTGGCTTGCAAGTCATCGTCTGGACAGAAATTCCGAGTCAGCATTAAAGATCGATTGATTGGACAACTGTGGCAGCAGCATTGCATCACAAGCTCCAACCCTTTACGCAGTGCAAAAAAAATATCCCCAAGAAATAGTCAGGGGACGAGGGGAACCAAGAGCATCAGCTCAGCTGTCATCACAAGAGCAAGGTCTTGGGTTGGAGAAGCTTGCAGATCCCAAGACCAGGCTCTCTCGACCTCTGCCCCCAGATGACCTAGCATATAATCTAGGCCAAGACTTCAGTGCAGTTTGAGAGGAGTGTTGCATAGTGTGGTCTTTCAGAGGAAATTTCAATCTCGATGAATACAATATATTGTGGTATTATTCAAAGCATGTAGTTTCTTTGGATTCTGGTTAAAAGGCATTTATTCCTTCTATCTATTAGCCTAGTTCACAACATTCTCCAAGTTCTGGTTCTTTGTATCCTCTTCTCACCCTTTGTACCCCCAACAAGTCCACAATTTTCCCAATTTTAGCCTCACACTTCCATGCTTAATGCTGGAGACAGGAGACAGCAGATGCTGGAATCTGAAGCAAAAAAAAAACCCCAAACTGCTGGAGGAACTCGGCAGGTCAAGCAGCAGCTGAGGGGGGAAATGGACAGTCGACGTTTCGGGTCGAGACCCGTCACCATTTCAATGTGTCGACCTGAAATGCCAACTGTCCATTTACCTCCATAGATGCTGCCTGACCCACTGAGTTCCTCCAGCAGTTTGTTTTTATGCTTAATGCTGTTTCATTCTCCAGCGTTCACTGTTTAAACTTTTTTCCTTTAAGACACTCCTGATATCCCGATCTGGCCCAGAGTCAAATCTTTTTTTCTTAATGATGCCCTTTTGAAATACCTTGGGACAACATTGCAGTCACCACACAAGCAACAAGAGCAATAGTTATTCACATACTTTTCCCAGGACTCCTGAAAAGGCAAAAGGCAGCCAGCTTCATCCGCAGTGCTGAACGGATTTGTGGAAAAGGAAGTGATCACATCCCATGGAATGGACGGAAGAGTCATTCAAGGTCATTCACTCCATAATGACCATGTTAGCTCTTTGTAGTGCAATCCCAGAGGAGAACGAGGGGTAGATTTATACTGGACAATAAAGCATGGATCTAAGCCCTCTTGAACTCGAACCTGGGATGGAAGGCAGTCATAATATTTAAATAAAGGACTCAGGAAATTCTCCTGCCTCTGCCTGTAAATTAGATGAAATGAGTCTGGAGAGATCAGGTAATGAAAGACTTATGCTTGTAACACAGTCATAAGGCTTCCTATCACACTGAGTTATGGCTAAATAAATTGGCATCAACAGAGAGAACTCAAGTTGAATTTGTAAATCATTCGAGCCAGTCATTTTGTAAGCATATGTTCACAGAACACAAATAACCACTGATGTCATTTCCATCAGCTAATAAAGATATGTTGACATACTGCCAATACTACTCGGCATCACTTATGAATGACAGAAAGAACTTGGGATCTCGATAAGTGCTCCAACAGAACCAGGGTTGAGAGCGAGGGAGAGCGAGGGAGAGCGACACACACACATACACACGACTACAAATGCCAGATCTAGAGCAACAAACAAGAAGCTGAAGGAAACTGGTCAGTGGGTCAGACAACATCTGTGGAAGAAAATGGCCAGTCAACATTCCGGGTCGAGATCCTTCATCTGGACCGAGGAACACATTTAGACGGGAGGCACGGGCAGTGTTTCGACAGTGTGAATGGCAACAGCAAAGTCCCACTGGGACTTGAACCACACCACAAAAAGTAATCCTTGTCTCAAGGTTGTTTCTTTACAAAGAGCCTGACATCATATCCATCAGGATTACGTTATGCAGAAAGCTAGAAATCTGACAGGTTTTAACTAGAAGCAGGATGCGATGGTGATTAAGGGTAGGGTTTGAACCAGGAGTTGGTTCCTGTGAGAACATTCTAAATTCCACAGCCTACTATATAGTTTTGAAGTGTAATCACCAAAGCAGCAAACATAGCAGCCAATTTCCTCTCTGTAACCTCCCACTAAAAGCAAAATAACTGCATCAAATAATTAGACCTAGAGTATTGCATACGGTTTTGGTCACCCTGTTATAGGAAAAAAAATGTCATTCAGCTGGAAAGAGTACAAAGAAGAAAATTTACGAGAATGTTGCCAAGACTCGAGGGCCTGAGTTATAGGGAGAAGTTGGGCAGGCTTGAACTTTATTCCTTGGAGCGTAGGAGACTGAGGGGTGACCTTATGGAGGTGTATAAAATCACGAGGGGCATAGATAGAGTGAATGCACAGAGCCTTTTTTTTAAAACCAGGGAGAGGGAATCAAAACCTAGAGGGCATAGGTTTAAGGTGAGAGGGGAAAGATTTAAAAGGGACTTGAGGGGCAACTTCTTTGTGCAGAGGGTGGTGCGTTTATTGAACGAGCTGCCAGAGAAAGTGGTTGAGGCAGGTACAATAACATTTAAAAGACACTTGGACAGGTACATGGATAGGAAATGTTTGGGAGGGACATGGCTAAACATGGGCAAATGGGACTAGCTTGGTGGGTATCATGGACAAGTTGGTTGAAGGGCTGTTTCCATGCTGTAGGACTCTAAATAATTGTTTTTTTGTGATGTTGATTAAGGTATTGGTCATGACACTGGGGATAATGCCGCAATCCTTCTTCAAAGCAGTGTCATGGAATCCTTTATATCCAAGTCAGCAGACAAAGCTCTGCTGAGTATCACATCAGGAAAGAAAGCACCTCTAATGGTGCATCGGTCTCTCAGCACTGCACTGGAGTGCCACCCTGGACTTCTGTGCTCAGATCTGTGGGCAACTCTTCAAACCACAACCTTCTGACCCAGAGGTGAGACAAATGCAGAGTTAATGTATCAGGTCCACCATTTTTCATCAGAACGGGAAAAATTTAGAGAAATCACAGGTTTTGAATAGAGAAATAAGGAAACAGGAGGGGAGCAAAAGGCAACAGAGAAGGCCTGTGATGCAACAGGAGGAGATATTAAATGGTGAAACAGATGCTTATGATTCCATCACAGAACGTGCTTTATGTTCAGTCGTTCCTTTCACTGTCAATGCACCTAACCCGACTAACTTTTTCAGCACCTACACAGCTCAATTTGCCACATGACCCACCTTTCTTTCATTGCACATACTGCCAGACTTGTAGTTCAATTAACACACAAAACACTGGAGGAACTCGGCAGATCGGAGAGCATCTATGGAGGGAAATGGACAGTTGACATTTCAGGTCAAGACCCTTCATCTGGACTGAAAGATAGAGGGGGAGGTAGTCAGTATAAAAAGGTGGAGGGAAGGGGTGGAGCAAGAGCTGGCAGGTGATAGGTGGATCCAGGTGAGGGGGGGGGGTGTGATAGGCTGATGAGGGAGGGGAGATTGGGAATGGCACCAGAAGCTGCAAGGGCAGAGGTGGAAGTGACAAAAGAATCTAATAGGAGAGGAAGGTGGAGCATGGAATAAAAGGGAGGGAGGGAGGCGAGGACGGCAGAGAGGAGTAGGGGAGTAGAGAAACCGCCCACACCCCACCCCCACTTTGATGTGCTTCTTAACACAAAACCACACCAGCTTTTTGTTTGGGTGTAGTACAACTAATTCGACAGAGTGCATAAAGGGTATCGATTTCAACTGGAAAGTAGTGGAGGCTGAGACTTGTGGCTGGGTTTATCAGAAGTTGAAAAGGTTGCTTGCCAACTATAAATTACTGTTCAAAGTCCACAGTCTGACTACAGTTCAACCAGTCAAGACAAAAAGACTCATACAGAAGAGTAAAATTTAGTACTGATGTTCAGGGATGCAAGAGGTATTCTATCAGTGCAAGTCCTGCTGCATATCCCCTCCATCACTTCCCTATTTGTGAGATCTCTAGCTTTTCCCATATCTGGTGAAAAGTCAGAGATCTTCGGTTTTCAAAATACAGAGTAGAAACAGAGGGAGAGAGACCTCAACCCAGGAACTAGAAATGCATGCAGCAAGGAGAAAGAGCCAACTTCTACAACTTTACTTGTCCCCTCCTGCCCATCCCATCGTATCCTCACCCCAAACACCCCTCAACTGAGTCCAGGACAAAGACCAACCCTGGGGTCCATTTGTACTCCAGATCATTCAGTAATGACCAAGAATCAAGAGCTGAGATCTTCTCAACAAGTTTGGCTCATTGCATACCAGAGAGGGCTCCATTTAACTTTGATGATAATCAATGGGCCAGTAATTCTTCAAATATAACCAAACACCGGCACTGCAACCAGGCGAGAAGTACCATGCACATCACTATTACAACTGCTCGAGTTCCTCCTGCTTTGGACAGTACCTCGTACTTCAGGTGGTAACTTGAGCTATTTAAGGAATTTTCTACACTCAACGAGAGCAACCTGCCATCCATATTATTCTCGTTTTATAAAGAATACAAAGGCCTGGTGACACAAGAGACTGCAAAAGCCTGGTGTTTAACCAGGGCGTGACACAAGCCAGGCTCAAGATCATAAACCATAACAACAAAAGAGCACCTGAGCCCAAGTCACAAGAACACTTCCACCCAGCCATGCTGTCTTGAAAACAATGACACTGCACAGCCAACCTTTAACTTCTGCTTCAGTGACATTTACTCACCTTGAGCCTCTGCAACAAGTACTGGAAGACTACTTAACCACAGGAAGCAAAAGAGCAACATCTTGTTGCTGTCTTATCAGACATCTGTATGTCTGGTTTTTATGTGGGCTGTTTTTTTTTTTCCAAAAACAATCTAGGGTATATTCCCTGAAATTTAGAGAGTGAAGTAATATAATTTTTCACAACATTAAAGGAGAAATTGTACTATAGACAGAGAAAAAACTAGTTCTGCTGCCTTGCAAGTTTAGAAATTACAACTAGGCCCTTCAGGAGCGAAATAAAGAAACACTTCTACTCGAGAAGTTGGTCGGAACTGGGAACTCTCCTGGTCAATTGTTAAGTTTAAAATTTATCATTGAAATACCAGCATCAAAATGTATCAAGATGTTTCAAGGAATTAGGAAAAGCATTTGCAGTACAACTCCAATGATCTGTTATTTGGAAGCTGCAATGGTTTGGCATCTGGTTAACACACACTTTCAACACATCAGGGCTCTGGTTTCTGCACTCCCTTTAAATTTACCAGGTTCACTGGAAAATTACAAGACCACATAATATATACAATGGAGTATCAACAGGAAAGACATCCAATAGTCTGGAAAATCTGAGAGTCCGGCACCAAAGTCCCAAGTGTGATGGATCATTGGCGTTTCACTGCGTTAAGATTTAGGTTATGGGTCTGCCTGTAAATGGACACATCAAAAGCTTCATATCACTAGGAACTGATTTTTGAGTCTATACAGATACGTTTATTGGAACAGTCTGCAACAGTCTCCTGTTCATTGATATATTTTCTGTCATCTTTCTACGCAAGAGATCTTATTTTAAATGCACATAAAACTATGAAGGAATTTGATAAGATAAACAGAAAATGATCCCACTTGTAAAAGGGGTGAGTGGGCAGGGAGTAGGAGGGTGGAGAATCCCAAAACCAAGATTGAGCTCAAGAGGAATTCAATAAAAAAACTCCAAAATCAGTTTGAACACAAGACCATAAAAACCATACGAGACAGGAGGAGCAAGACAATCACGCCCTACAAACTGCTCCAACATTCAAAAGATCATGGATGACCCAATTTATGCCCCATTACTTTCCACTCTCCCAGCCACACCAGCATGTAGGTTTGAAGTCTGACTACATCACTGGTTCGTGCAACCTGGGCTATTTTGTAAGGCTAATACACTCATCGGAACTATCGAGTTCTCCAATAACAAACAGGTTAATTCTAATTTTTCAAAGAATAAGTTCTAGTGAAAAGAGAAAGGAGATATGCACGCTGAAGTGAGATGTGAAGGAACTTGTGTTAACATAAACACAGTTAAGCTGTACATGTTATAAAATGGATCATCGTATTGTAAGATCATTCTTAATGCACCAACAACTTGCATCTTAGCAACACTTAACATTTCAGGGAACTTCACAACAATGTTAAATCAAATGTGAACACCAAAACTTTAAAGAGATACAAGGGGAGATGATCTAAAGCTTGCTTAAAGAGCCAGGCTTTAAGAAAGTGCTTTACTGATCACAAGATTATTTGTTGAACATGTGGTGCAAGTTGAATAAACTTTCAGTTGTGGAACAAGGCAGGCCAGCCAGGAACTCTGGTTAGACCACAACTGGAGTCACTGAGTCATACAGCACAGATACAGGCCCTTCAGCCCAACCAGTCCATGCCGACCATTCCGCCCACCCATCTCGTCCAAATTTCCTATGTTCAGCCCATATCTCTCTAAGCCCCGCCCCTCCATGTACCTATCCAAGTACTTCTTAAGTGATATTATTGTACCTGCCTCAACCACTTCTTCTGGCAGCTCGTTCCATATACTCACCGCCCTCCGTGTGAAAAGGTTGCCCCTCAGGTCCCTTTTAAGATCTTTCCCCCCTCACCTTATACCTGACCTATGCCCCCTAGTTTTGGGCTCAGCTACCCCCAGGGGAAAAGAATGCTGCCATCCATCTTATCTATGCCTCTCATGATTTTATAAACTTCTATGAAGTCACCCCTCATTCTCCTACGCTCCAAGGAATAAAGACCTAGCCTGGCCAACCTCTCCCTATAACTCAGGCCCTCTAGTCCTGGTAACATCCTCAAATCTTTTCTGCACTCATTCCAGTTTAACCACATCTTTCCTCCAACAGGATGACCAAAACTGTACACAGTACTCCGAGCGTGGCCTCAACAACGACTTACAGTATACAACTGCAACATAATATCCCAACTCCTATACTCAATGCCCTGACTGATGAAGGCCAGCATGCTAAGTGCCTTTTTCACCACCCTGTCTACCTGTGATGCCACTTCCAATGAACTATGCACTTGTACTCCTAGGTCCCTCTGTTCCATTACACTCCCTAGTCCCCTACCATTCATAGTACAAGTCCTACACTAGCTTGACTTTCCAAAATGTATCACCTCACACTTATCTATAATCGAAATCCATTTACCACTCCTCGGCCCACTTCCCTAACTGGTCAAGATCCCCTCGTAATCTACAATAACTTTCTTCACTACCAACAACACCTCCCAATTTCGTGTCATCCACAAACTTATTGATCAAGCCTTGTGCATTCACATCCAAGTCATTAATAGAAATAATGAATAACAAGGGTCCCAACACCAACCCCTGTGGCACACCACTAGTCACCGGCCTCCATTCCAAGAAGTAACCTTCAGCCACTACCCTCTGCTTCCTACCTCTGAGCCAATTTTGAATCCACCCAACTAGCATTCTCTGGATTCCGTGGGACCTAACCTTCCAGTCCAGCCTACCATGCGGGACCTTGTTGAAGGCCTTGCTAAAGTCCAAACAGATGATATCCACTGCCCTGCCCTCATCTACCCCTTTGGTTACCTCTTCAAAAAAAAAACTTCAAAAAGGTTCATCAAGCATGACTTCCCATGCACAAACCCATGCTAACTCCTCCTAATCAGACTGTCTATCCAAATGCTGGTAGATCCTGTCCCTCAGAATTCCCCCCACTACTGACGTCAGGCTAACCAGCCTGTAGTTCCCTGGCTTGTCCTTGCTACCTTCCTTAAACAACAGAACAACATTAGCCACCTTCCAGTCTTCAGGAACTTCACCAGTGGCTGACGATGAAGCAAAAATCTCCACAAGGGCCTCTGAAATTGGTCCTCAAAGTCCTAGGATGCACTCGGTCAGACCCTGGGGACTTATCCACCTTAATGCGCTGCAAGGCTGCAAATATCTCCTCCCTCTAATACGACTGTTCTCCAAAACATCTCCACTAGTTTACCTCATCTCTTAAGCAACCATGATATTCTCCTCAGTAAACACAGAGAAGAAATATTCATTAAAAATGCCACCCATCTCCTGTGGCTCAAGACATAGCAGCTCTGCTGATCTCTAAGGGGACCTACTCTCTCCCTGGCCACCCTGTTATTTTAAATAGAGCTATACAATCTCTTGGGATTTAAAACCATAGAACATAGAACCATAGAACAATACAGCACTATTAGGCCCTTCGGCCCACCACGTTGTGCCAACCTTCAAACCACACCTAAGACTATTTAACCCCTTCCTCCCACATATCCCTCTATCTTAAATTCCTCCATATGCTTATCTAACAATCTCTTGAACTTGTCCAATGTATCAGCCTCCACCACCACCCCAGGCAGCACATTCCATGCCCCAACCACTCTCTGGGTGAAAAACCTCCCTCTGACATCTCCCTTGAACTTCCCACCCATTACCTTAAAGCCATGTCCTCTTGTTTTCAGCATTGGTGACCCCGGAAAGAGGCGCTGGCTGTCCACTCTATCTATTCCTCTCAATATCTTGTATACCTCTATCATGTCTCCTTCTCTCCAATGAGAACAGCCCTAGCTCCTTTAGTGTCTCCTCGTAATCCATACTCTCTAATCCAGGCAGCATCCTGGTAAATCTCCTCTGCACCCTTTCCAATGCTTCCACATCCTTCCTATAATGAGGTGACCAGAACGGGACACAGTACTCTAGGTGTGGCCTAACCAGAGTTTTGTAAAGCTGCATCGTCACTTCGCGGCTCTTAAACTCGATCCCCCGACTTATGAAAGCTAACATCCCATAAGCTTTCTTAACTACCCCATCTACCTGTGAGGCAACTTTCAGTGATCTGTGGATATGAACCCCCAGATCCCTCTGCTCCTCCACACTGCCCAGAATCCTGCCATTTACCTTGTACTCCACCTTGGAGTTTGTCCTTGCAAAGTGTACTACCTCACACTTCTCTGGATTGAACTCCATCTGCCACTTGTCAGCCCAGCTCTGCATCCTATCAATATCCCTCTGCAAGCTTCGACAGCCCTCCACACTATCCACAACACCACCAATCTTCGTGTTATCTGCAACCTTGCTAACCCAGCCTTCCACCCTCTCATCTAAGTCGTTAATAAATATCACAAAAAGTAGAGGTCCCAGAACCGATCCCTGTGGCACATCACCAGTCACAGCCCTCCAATCTGAATGCACTCCCTCCACCACAACCCTCTGCTTTCTACAGGCAAGCCAATTCTGAATCCACACGGCCAAGCCTCCCTGGATCCCTTGGCCTCTGACCTTCTGAAGAAGCCTACCATGCAGAACCTTGTCAAACGCCTTACTAAAATCCATGTAGACCACATCCACTGCACTACCCTCATCAATCTTCCTGGTCACTTCCTCAAAGAACCCTATCAGGCTTGTGAGGCAAGATCTTCCCTTCACAAAGCCATGTTGGCTGTCCCCAATCAGTCCATGATTCTCTAAATGCTCATAGATCCTATCTCTTAGAATCCTTTCTAACAGCTTACCTACCACAGACGTAAGGCTCACCGGCCTGTAATTCCCTGGACTATCCCTACTACCTTTTTTGAATAAGGGGACAACATTTGCCACCCTCCAATCCTCCAGTACCATCCCAGTGGACAACGAGGACTCAAAGATTGCTTAACTTTAACTGCTAGATCCATCTCATACCCTCTCTTTGCCCTCCTGATTTCCTTCTTAAGAGTATTCTTAATATTTTTATAGTCATCAAAGGATGCACTCACCCTTGACCTTCTAAGCCCAATGTATGCTTCCTTCTTTTTCTTGACCAGAGCCTCATTACCTTTTGTCAGCCAAGGTTCCCTAAACTTCCCAGGTTTACCCTTCACCCTAATAGGAACATGCTGCTCCTGGACTCTTGATATCACACTCTTAAAAGCCTCCTACTCACCATTCATTCCCTTCCCTACAAACAGGCTTTCCCAATCGACCTCTGCTATATCCTGCCTAATTCCCCCAAAATTAGCCCTGCTCCAGTTTAGGTCCTAATCTGTGGGCCTGTCCTATCCTTTTCTGTCAGTATCTTAAAACTAATAGAATTATGGTCACCAGAGCCAAAGTGCTCCCTGACTGCCACTTCAGTTACCTGCCCTGCCTCCCTAAGAGAAGGTCCAGTACTGCACCCTCCCAAGTCGGGCCCTCTATGTATTGACTCAGGAAACTTTCCTGGACACATTTCACAAATTCCACCCTGTCCAGTCCCCTAACATTCTGGGTAGTCGAGTCAATACTGGGGCAATTAAAATCTCCCACTAATATAAGCCTATTATTCTTGTAACTATGAGCAATTTCTCTACATGACTGCTCCTCAAGTTCCCTCTGATTGTTGGGAGGTCTATATTACAACCCCACCAGAGTGACCCTTCCCTTGTTTCTAAGTTCTACCCATATGGCCTCACTGGACAATCCCCAAAGAATGTCAACTCCAAGTACTGCTGTTATGTCCTCCGTCATCAAAAAGGCAACACCCCCTCCTCGGTTACCTGTACCCCTGTCACACCTGTAGCATCTCCTGGAATATTGAGCTGCCAATCCTACCCTTCTCTCAGCCATGTTTCTGTTAAGGCTAATAACATCCCAGTCCTCAGAGCCAACCCACGCTCTGAATTTGTCTGCCTTACCAGTTAAACTTCGTGCATTGAAACAAATGCAGTTTAACTGGGTATTCCCTTCCCTGCTTTTACCGTGCCCCTGGCTATCCTGATTACTAAACTTGCTCTTGCTGGTTGCTGCTTTATCCCACGACTTGCTCCTGCTCAGAGTCCCACCTACTGCCTAATCACTAGAGTTCAGCAACACTATGACCATTTTGTACTAAAATGGACTTTGTTTTTATTTTGTTTTAATTCTGTTCTTCATTGTAAAATTTGTATACAATTTATGTTTAATTTATGTTTGTCTTGTGAATGTTGCTTATATGATGCCATGTGCCTGTGATGCTGCTGCAAGTAAGTTTTTCATTGCACCTATGCATACAAAAATAAACTCAACTTTGACTGCATGCATCACTTCCAGAATGACAGAGGTCCTTGAAGCTACATTAGAGATTTACCAGCATGGTTTCAGGGATGAGCAAGTTTAGCTACAAGCTTAGGTTGAATATTTGGGGATTGATCGCTATGATGCAAGGGATATAGAGGGGAGATTTGATGGCAGTGTACAGGATTATAAACCTGTTTAGATCAGGCAGAGAAAGACAAATTATTCCCATTAGCCAATGATACAAAGACCAGGGGGTATAGATTCAAGGTTGCAGGCAAGGGATATTGTGTGGGGTGGGAGGCTATGAAGAAAAATGGTTTAACACACCAAGTGGTAATGACCTGGAACTCGCAGCCCACAGGAGTGGTGGAAGTGGAGATAAGCAATGATTTCAAAAGGAAAGGAAACAAAGGACTGCAGATGCTGGAATCCAAATGAAAAACACAATGATGCTGGAGGAACTCAGCAGGCCAAGCAGCATCTGTGGAGAAAAGCAGGTGGTCAACATTTCGGGTCAGGGCCCTTCTTTCAGCACTGAAGATAGGAAAAGGGGAAGCCCAATATATAGGAGGGAAAAGCAGAGCAGTGATAGGTGGACAAAAGAGGGGAGGCGGGGTGGGCACAAGGTGGTGATAGACAGATGCAGGTAAGAGATAGAGATAGGCAGGTGCGGGGGAGGAGGGGAGAGCAGATCCACCGAGGGATGGGTCAAAAGTAAGGAGGCTAGGAAAGGGAAGGAGAGAAGCAGCATGGTGGGGGGTGGTGTTTGTGAGGAAGTGGGTGGGGATTACTTAAAGTGGGAGAATTCAATATTCATGCCGTTAGGCTGCAAGGTTCCAAGACGGAAAATGAGATGTGAGCTGGTTTGATTACAATGTCAGGGTTGGTGCGGAGGGAGTGGAGAGCAGAATGTTCACATGGGGTGAGGTTGGAGTGGGTGAGGGGGGCAGAAAAGTCAAGATGGCTGATGTTGCGCCGATAGTTGTCTATGAATAGGTCCAGGGAAGGTAACAGGCCCGATGGGGGAGTCCAGGTGGAAGAAGAGGGCTGGAGGCGGGAGAACGGGTCATTAGGAGGGGGAGAGGACTCCTCACCGAAGAAGGAGGCGTGGAGGAGGAGGAAAAAGAGCTCGGCATCTCGGAAAGAGCTCAGAGAAAGAGCTTTCAAAAGGAAACTGGGTAGGTACTCGGGAGAAGTAAACTTGCAGGGCAAAAGGGGAATAAAGCCGAATTGACTGGATTGCTTTACAGAGAGCCACCAAGGATGCAAAGGCTGAATGGTCTCCTGCACCACAATGACTGTACAAGTAGCATGTCATATCAGGAGGCAACAAAGACAGAGTTGAGATGAAGGGTCTCGACCTGAAGCATTGACCATCCATTTCCCTCCATAAATGCTGACTAACCCACTGAGTTCCTCCAGCACTTTGTGTATTGCTCCAGATTCCAGCATCTGCAGTCTCTCAGGTCTCCAAGACCATAAGCAGTCTGGGTTGTCCCAAAAGGGGAAGAGCCAGAATTAGCAGCTGGTGAGTGCAGTTTGTGGCGGGGCCCTGGTCTTGCATAGAGTCACATTTGTAACTGCTGACATTCCACAGTAGATCAGGAGGCAGAAGTCACAAAGTTGCAGTCAGCCACTCACAGAAATTTCACAAATGTACTGCAACATGCAGAGTCCAACAAGGAAGCACAGAGTTTGCAGCAACTCCCTGGCCTTTTAGTGACACTGGTTCAAACTGCCTACAGCAGTCTACCTGCCTCGTCACTGATTTCAATGCAGAAGCAACGGGTGTAAGAATCAACAATTTTACATTTATTTTAATTGCTCAAGTTCATTTCAGAGCTTTTCGAAATCATTTATTAAAATATTTCTTATTTGACGAGTTTTTAAAAACAGTTTTCGACCCAGGGAGTTGTGTAAAGTGCTTAGCTGGCTGTCAAAACTTTTCTTATTGCACTAGTTCTGGACCCCCCTGTTGGACCACAGGGTCACACCACAATAGATGGAACCACCTTCCCTCTGCAGTCACCAAGAGAAAAGGCACTTGGCAAGTTTGGACTCAACACTGCATGCAAATTGAGAACCAATGACTTCAGCCCTCCAAATTTTTAGTTGAAGGAAACTTATGCCAACCCGGTACTGGATGTCAGATAGATACGTGACAGCATGATTTACAGACTGCAGAGAGGTTGAGAAACCCAATACCTGATGGGAACCTCGTCAGTTAATAGCAGAGGTATAAAATTACAGATCAGAAACTGGAATCTGTGGAATAAAATGCTCATCGCAGCAGAGTGATAATGACCCCATGTTGAATGACATTTGGAACCCAATCCTGTTGAGGGTTTAAAAATAAGCTTGATGCACATCAAGGACAGTGAAACCTTTGTAGAAAGGACTGGACAGTAGGTGGGCTCAGTAGGGAGGTGGGTATTGGGTTCAAGGACAGGTAGTTCTTATAAATATGTTATATTGTTCTTAAATATCTTGGAGCCAATTTGAGATGACATCACGATGAACCAGGAAGAAATCAGTGTCTAAGCCATTAGTAGAATGGTCACATTTTCCCATTTTCCCCGCAATACATGAAGCAGCAAGTGTGAAGTTGGGGATTATGGTGAAGAAATGTGGGTACCTTCCAAGCCCCCTTTAGTTCCAATGCACCATTTCCATCTCGTCCCATTTTATCCAAGTATGTTTACTGGAATGCCCCTCTTGTGAATGGCTTCTCTGCAAACCATCTGGTGTCTGAAGTGAACAGGCTTCACAGAGCAGATCCTCTCTGTGGCACACAGCGTCTGCCCTTAGTCGTACTGCAGAACACACAAATATTGGACTGATAAAGAGCTCCCAACTAGAGAGTGTTGACTGGCTCTTCAACTGTAAAAAAAAAATCAGAATTGATCCAGTCTTATTCTCACACCACAGAAAGAAACCAAGCACTTAGGCCCAGCCACAACTCATTGGGACTACAGGTCATCATGAAACTCATCCAACATCCCAAAAAGCAACTGGTTTACTTAATCCATGTCAGGGTTCCAGGTCAAAAGGAAAACAAACAAAACCCAATTTCTACAGTCAGAATCCACAAACAGAAACAATGCAGATTATCATTGGGTGGTCTGCAAAGGATCAAGCAGAATGGCCAAATGGTCTAGAGAGCCAAGTGACTTACTCATCTCCTCACTGTTGCCCTCAATCCCAGAGCTTATGGTGTAGCAACACGTATAAAGGATGACCAAAAGACATCCAATATATTGTAATTGCCTTTCTGGGTCTCTCACTCCCATTATTGTGGAAACCAATTAAATATCTCAATAGGCATAGGAAGACTTGCAAAAAGAAAAAGCAAAATCTCAATGATTTAATAATTAACACAGCCTAAATGCAGCACAACTCCTTGTGGTATTTTATACTGAGCAAAGACTTATCAATAGAGCTAGTTTGAAGGTGTGTGAATGTGGAAGGTGGGAGACTCCCGAGTGGAGAACTGTGCCAGGCAAAGGCTTCGAGACTAATGCTGATGTTGAGGGAATTGTGAAGACTTGAAAGATGGAGAAGTGAAGAAGCACATTGATTAAAGTGCGATGGAGTAAGACCACATGGGCTCTCACACACAAATCCAAAGGAGAATAAATGAAACAGCTGACAGAGAGACTAGGGTGGGGCACACACAACAACATGCAAGGAAATAAAACACCACCTAGGCAGTAACTGACACCAAGGTCTCTGTCAAGCAAAACTAGCCTTGGAATTTAATCCTCCACTTAGATTACACTTCTTGGGATGCCTCAAATTCTTAAGAAGGAAAATTTGCAATGTAGAAAATGTTGGCAAAGGCTAACTTGGTTTCCACAGCTCCATACTTTATCCCAAGGTTCTACTTGAAGTAAGGTTTACCACAGTGGTTTCAGGGACTCTGGATTTATGGTGGTGTTGTATGACCGTTACACAACCAGAAATAGCAGTGAGAGGGGCTTGCAGCAGTGGCCAAGGTACAGACAGGAGTGCACCAGAAGGGCAGCTTCACCACCGATGCATCCAGCACCCTGCCCAGATAGGTCACCAGCAAATAGGAACTACTACATGTGGTAAATGAAACCCTACAGGTCAAGTCGCTCAAATAAACTAGGAACTACCAATCAGCTCCACAACAACTGACAGGACTAACTAGATGATATCACCCAAATTCCTCCTCCTCCCACCTCTCCACATACAAGAAGAGAGCACATTTTAAAATATATCCAAGTCCCCTAGTGGTCCCCAACTCCCCTCCCCATTTCTGTAATCTCCTGTAATGTTATAATCCTCCCTGTATTCCTGTCTTCCTCTCTTAGTAACTATACCTGCAGTCTTGTGACCCAGTCTCTGGAGTTCACTCTACAAAATGAGCAAACTCAAGACCACCCTTAAAATGTCCTTTAACGTGGATTTTATTTTTAAAGGCATCTTTTCTAGCCTCTCCTCCCTTGACATGCCTCTGTGAAGTTATATCACATTGGAGGCATGGTAACATGTAGGACTCCTAACCCTATCTCTCTCTCTCTCTCACACACACACAGTCATGCTTGACAGCAAATGACCATTAGATCATAAGATACAGGAGCAAAATAGGCCATTCGGCCCATAGAGTCTGCTCCACCATTCAATCATGGCTGATTTCTTTTCCCCCAACCCTATTCTCCCACCTTCTCCCCATAATCTTAGCCCCCTTACCAATCACGAACCTGTCAATCTCTTCCTCAAATACACCCAATGACTTGGCCTCCACTGCCCTCTGTGGCAACAAATTCCACAGATTCACCATCTTCTAGCTGAAGAAATTCCTCCATCTCAATTCTAAAGGGACATCTCTTTATTCTGAGGCTGTGCTTTTGGATCCTAGACTCTCCTACTGATGGAAACATCGTCTCCACGTCCACTCCTTTCGGTATCCGGTAAGTTTAAATGAGATTCTCCCGTCATCCTTCTGAGCTCCATTAAATTCAGGCCGAGAGACATCAGATACTTCTTATACATTAAGCCTTTCATTCCGGGGATCATTCTTGTGAGCCTCCTCTGGATCGTCTCCAGGACCAGCACATCTTTCCTTCGATATGGGGCCTAAAATTGCTCACAATATTCCAAATACAGTCTGACCAACACCTTAACAGTACATTCTTGCTTATATATTCTAGTCCTCTTGAAATGAATGCTAACATATCATTTGCCTTCCTTACTACCAATTCAACCTGCAAGTTAACCTTTAGGGAATCCTGAACAAGGACTCCCAAGTCCCTTGGCACCTCTGATTTCTGAATTCTCTCCCTATTTAGAAAATAGTCTACACCGTCATTCTTCTTACCAAAGTACATAACATTATACTTCCCTATGCTGTATTCCATCTGCCAATTCTTTGCCCACTCTCCTAACCTGTCCAAGTCCTTCTGCAGACTCCCTGCCTCTGCAACACTACCTGCCCCTCCACCTATCTTGGTATCATCTGTAAACTTGCCCACAATGCCATCAGTTCCTTCATCCAGATCATTAATGTATAAAGAGAAAAGTGTAGTCCCAACACGGACCCCTGCAGAACTCCACTAGTCACCAGCAGCAATCCTGAAAAGGCCCCCTTTATCCCCACTCCTTGATTTCTGCCAGTCAGCCAATCTTCTATCCATGCTAGTACCTAACACCATGGGCTCTTATCTTGTTTAGCAGCCTGGTGTGCAGCACCTTGTCAAAGTGCTGTCTATGCGGTTCTGTCCAAGATTATCCCTGCCTCCAGCTAGTGCACACATAACAAGCACACTGAAACTTCAGCTGCCTGACATCCTGAGGTTAACCACACTCCTCCCCACCCTGCTCCCTCACCCTCCAGAGATCTGCCATGTGATACAGAGACATGGAAACACCAGATGCAAATGGTCAGTTTAGATTATCTACTCAAATTCCAAGTACTGGTGGCAAGACCCATAAAAGGAAGTACTTTGTTAGGGAAAGGAAACAGTCGATTCAACTCTTGCTGATGAAACCGTGGACTGAGAATTCTGTCAGGAACAGAGATGGGGTGACCAGAGTTTGTGGGGTAATCTGTCAGACCAGCGAAAGTATTCAAAAGGTAAGCAAAATACAAATCACCCATTCCCACTGCCCAGATGCAGTGGTGGGACACTACCTGATACAGAGAGTTCAGAACCAACCACACTCCAGTAGTACATGGGCCAGACAGAATAAGGAACACTGGTTTTCGCAACAGCTAAAGTTTCACTTCTACTGACAAGTCTGCTAATTTCATAAAGGGATGGACCTTGCTCAATGGGAACCAAGCAAGTCAAAGGTGCACCTTAAATCTCCAACTTATGCATGGTGTTTCAAACTAGGTTGTCGACGATGAAATTCGCCACTGTCTTCAATGCAGCGTAACAAACTGTGGTTGACTGAGGTAAAAGGGTATTTGACGATCAAGACCTCAGACCTGGCACAAAACTCATGGCCTAATGGACAGTAGAGATCCATACCCTCCCATATGCATCCAAGGCTTGGACTGCCCACAGCAGATATCCAAGCCATTGGAAAAACACCACCAATGCTGTCTCCAAGAGATCCTCAAAAGTCACTGGAAGGACAAAGAAATGAACAGTGTTCTATTACACGCCAAGGACCCCAGCATCAAGGCCCCAAGGACACTCAGTTGGCCACACTGTTCACATAATGGACACCAGACTTCCAAAACAGACACTATTCCCAGCTCTGAAGCTGCCGAGTACTGGACTCAGCCCAATACCTCACGGGCACATCACTCCCACCATTGGTAGTATCTACACGAGGTGCTGCCTTAAGAAGGCAACTTCTATCAAAGATCCCCACCATCCGGGCCATGCCATCTTCTCACAGCTACCATCGGGCAGGAAGTACAGAAGCCTGAAGTCCCACACCACCAGATTCAAGAACAGCTACTTCCTTTCAACCATTCAGTTCTTGAACCAAGCAGCACAACCCTAATCACTACCTCAGTGCAGCAACACTATGCCCACTTTGACCTACAATGAACTTTTTTTTGTTCTAATTGTGTTCTTTCTTGTAAAAAGTGTATAATTTATATTTGTTTTATTTTTCTTGTGAATGCTGCTTATCTGATGCTAATTATCAGTGATGCCGCAAGCAAGTTTTTCATTGCAAGTGTGCATGCAAGTACTTGTGCATGTGACCATAAACTCGACTTTGACCTCTGTCATGTGAAGAGTAGACAGAGAAAAAGATTCAAGGATGTGCTCAAAGCTTCATTGAAGCAATAGCCCCATCGAAATCTCTGGCCCATCGATGCTCAAAATGGAGTGGCAGCATTCAGGAAACTATGCAGAACCTCAAAGGCTTTGCATTAGGAACATGCAGAAGCCCTTCCTAAGCAGAAGGAGTTGATAACGTTGCAAAGAACCAACTGGCCCGCCCTATCAGTCACCTCCTGCCCCATTGATGAAAGAGTTTGTAGTACCCACATTGACCTTATTAGCCACATCAGCACCCACAGAACCAGAGTGAAAGCAAGTTATCTTCCATACCAAGGGACTTGCAGAGATGAAGATGGTTCAAACTCCCTCAGGCAGCCCACCCAATAGCTCAGAGTGCTATTTTGAAGGCATTGATACTGAAGTCCATCGCTTCCAAATTCTTCTGCACAATTTCAGACTTTTTTTTGTGCAAATCAAATTTATAATGGGCTCTTCTACCTTCCCAAGCACACAGAGCTAACTCTAGGCAAAGTGATTCAGAATGATCAAAAGGACAGGCTAAGCTGGCATTACAGGAGTGATTCACATTTTCTGGTTTGCCCAGACTCCTGGTTCACTGACCTATATCAGCTTCCAGTCTGCTAACACCTTGATCTTCAAATAGATATCCTGTTTTGCAAATCCCTCCACCACCTATCTGCCTCCCATCTCTGCAACCTCCCTCGTCTCTCTAATTCTGACAATAAATATCTCCAATTTAATCACTCACCACAGGCAAGTTGTGCTTTCACCTGCCAACTCCCAAGATCTGAAACCCTTTCCCTCAACCTCACCACCTCCCTTAGAACACTAATTAAAAACACTAGCACTCTAAACACTTTGACAACCATCCTGGCATCTCAGGAAGGAATGTACTAATTTATGTTGATAGTGAAGAGTCTTGGGGCATTTTACAGTGCTGGGCATACAAATGCAGGCTATGCTGCTTATTTCTTGTGGTTTTGTGCCAAGAGAACTTCCATCACAAGATAGCATCTGCATTCATATCATCCTCATTACATGTTCCAGCTAACAGTTGCCTGCCTCTTGTCGCAGTTCCCAGCTTTATAGCAGACGGTGCAGGAGATGTTACAGGTTCTCCAGGTCTGGGCGTTTAGGAGGAAACTGTCACAACAGATGTTGGCTGTTTGCTAGTGCTAAAAAAAATCAATCAGCAAACAAGACACAAGGGAGCTGGTCCTTCTCCTTTGTTAGGCCAGCCTTCTTTGATTTGTACCAACAATAGACTCTCTACACACACACAGAAACAGCAGCAAATTTGATCCTGCCCAGTTCTTATGGCTGGTGAGCCTTTTGGTCGGAAGGGCAGGAGGAGAGAGAGGACAGAGACAGAGGCAGAGACAGATCAAAGCAGGTGCATTAAATCAAATGCAGTCGCATGCAAAATATGGCAGACCTGCAGGGAAAGGCAAGTCGATGGGAATGATATACAAAGTAGGGAAGAGAAAATGACTTGCATTCATGGAGGGAAATGGATGGTCGACAACTCTGGTCGAGACCCTTTAACTAGATTGAAAGATAGAGGGGAAATAGCCAGTGTAAAGAGGCAAGGGAAAGGAATGGAGAAAAATCCACCCAGTTCCAACTACACCCCACCCCACATCGCCCTGTTTCTTTCCCCTCCCCATCCCACTCCACGCCCATCGCCCACACTGCGTCCCCTCCCACACTGTTCCCATCTTCCCTCCCCACCTCCCTTATTTGATTCCATGCTTCACCTTCCTCTCCTATCAGATTCCATCATCAGCAACCCTTTGTTGCCTCCATCTATCACCTCTCAGCCTCCTTCTCTATTCCCACTCTCCCTTCGTCCATCTGCCTATCACCCCTCCCCACCTGGGTCCACATATCACTTGCCATCTTTTGCTCCCCCCTTCCCTCACTTCTTTATACTGGCTATCTTCTCACTATCTTCCAGTCCAGATGAAAGGTCTTGACCAGAAATGTCGACTGTCCATTTCCCCCATGGAGGCTGCCTGACCTGCTGAGTTCCTCCAGCAGTTTGTCTTTTGCTTCAGATTCCAGCGTCTGCAGTCTCTTGTGTCTGCATACATATCATGCCTTTCACAACTTTGATGTGGGCCTTGAAGTATCTCTGCTGCAATGTGGGAAAATTGGAAACCGACCTATGCACAGGAACAGCCCACACAGCAACTTCAGAAAGGTCAGACAGTCGCGCAAGAGATAAACACAGGCCAGGATACTGCTGAGAACTCTCTTAACTAGGTTCCAAATAATGTTTTGTTTTTAAAGCACTTGCCTCCGGAGATGGGCTCCCTCAGTGCTGCCAAGAGGGTGTACAACATTGACTCTGTTTTCAAACTGCTGGAGCACTGGCTCATTGGATCTAATGACCTCTTTCTATTCCCAAGAACTCCTAAGAGCAATTTACTTTGGACTCCACTGTAGAATGTAGGCTGCACAGCAAATCCCAGCAGTACAGTCAACCTACATGAAGAAGCTTTTTACTGGGATTTAAATATAGACTATCTAGGACACTAACATGGGGCTCCTCTTTCAGAGAGGCAAGGCAAAGATGATTTCTTGAAACAGAAAAAAAATTCTGAGAGTGGAAGGCACAGGGAAGGGGAAGTTACTGGAATCTCTCCAAGAAATGCCTTTAAACAAATGAATCTATTGTACAGTTCAACCAAACCAAGCGAAATGTTGCGCAGCTGCTGAACTCCATTTGACAGAGAGCACAAGCACATCACTGATTCCCATACGCTATGGTCAGTCCAGGATGGTGGCCTGAGTCTTAAAGCAACAAGCTCACAGATCCACTCACGGCAGCTGAAACACTGCCGCAGAAATGCTGCTCCACCCAGCAGAATCTGCCCATTGTCCAATCATCAAACACATATTCTGTACTTTGTGAAAGGCCGTTTCTGAAATTAGGGAGCACAATTAGGATAAAGGTTCATTTAGCCCCAGTAATTTTTGATGAAGGGTCTGATCTGTGCTGCATTGCTATGACTCTAATTTGGTCTAGATAAGAGTCACATAATCAGAACCTGGCACACTAATAATATGAACAACTGTAATCTATCATGCTTTTTCAGCAGACTGAACTGGATAGGTACTGTTTTAATGACGCTGGGTGAGGATTAAATATCGGCCACGTCTCCTACTCCTATAAAGGTAATGGGATCTCACACATCCACCAGAGTGGGTAGACAGAATTCTGGTTCAAGCTCCCAAAGACGGGACTTCCAACTATGCAGCATTCCCACAATATTACCCTGATGGGCAGGCATGATAGTGTAGTGGTTAGCATAACGCTATTACAGTGCCAGCGACTCTGGTTCAATTGCCGCTACTGTCTGTAAGGGGTTTGTACGTTCTCCCGTGTCCACATGGGTTTCCTCTGGGTGCTCCAGTTGCGTCCCACATTCCAAAGATGTACAGGTTGGGAAGTTGTGGGCATGTTATGTTGGTGCCGGAAGAGTGGCAACACTTGCAGGCTGCCCCCAGCGCATTCTCAGTAACACAAAAAGATGCATTTCACTGTGTGTTTCGATGTACATGTGACTAATATATAAATATCTTATATCTTACATAGAGTTGTTTCGAAAGCACAAAAGGAATGCTACCACTGCGGGAGGAACTTAGTTTAATGAAACTTTGGGTTTCATTCTAAAATTATCTCCGATTGCTTTCCCATTGGAACTATTCCATTCCGATGGTTCAGCGCAAGAATGTTCAGCACCCCGAGGGTGGTTCTCTTTGGAATTCTCAACACAAAATGTCTGTGGAGGCTCAGTGAACAGTCAGCACAGAGACAGAAATATTTCTGGATACTAAGGGAACCACGAGGTATGGGGTTCGTTTGGAAAAGTGCCAAGAGCATATTAAGTGGTGGCACAAGAAACCAAGGGGTACTGGTACTGCTGCTTCTATTTTCGTACCTTCTTGGCCTTTGTGCCTACTCCATCACTCAATAAGATCATGACTCATCTGAGCTTGGCCTCGGATCCAATTTCCTGCCCTTGATATCCCTCTGCAGTACAACAATGATACTACTACAGATCCAATCATCAGCACCTCAGTGATAGGAGTAACAGAAAACAAATAAGCAAGGGGCAATCACCCATACACTTGGATCCTCAGAAAGGGCACAGGATAGAAGTTTAACTCAAGGAATGTATTGACCATATAATCCCAAAGACAAGTTCTATTTCTTGCACAGTCCACTTTGCAAAGGTCCTTCTCAAAAGAATCTAGGGACTGATGTCTACAATGGGAGAGCTGTCCCACAGAGTGGTCAGGCCTACTGGGCTTGACAATATCACATCTTACAGACATGTTACCAGACTCCTCTTCACCCATTGGGAGGTCAGGTATGCCAGAGGTGGAGGACAAGGTGGTGTACAGGTGGGAGAGAACAGCTCTGGGAGTCCTCAACATTGACTCCAGACTCCATGAAATCTCATGACATCAGGTCAAACAACAGGAAGGAAACGTCATCCTGATTACCACCAACAATTCTCCCTCAACTAATGGACCGTGTACTCCATGTTGATCCATCTTAGTTTCCTCCTGGGATCCCTGGAGGGAGCAAGGGTACAAAAATGTGTTCTACACCAGGGACTGAAGGTTCATCACCGAGAGTCACTTGATAGCACCACCAATGAATGTCCTAGTCAAGTCTTGATGCACATCCTGAAGCCAGACTGGGTTTGCGGTGGGTAATGTGTGAACCAACACAAGATAAACATTCTTGACCTCTTTCTCACCAATGTACTTGTGGCAGATGCATCTATGACAGCAACAGTAGGTGATAACCAAAAGGCTCAAGGACAGCTTCTATCCCACTGCTACATGACTCTTGAATGGACCTTTTGTACCATAAAGATGAACTCAATGTCTCAGCCTACCTCATCATGAGCCTTGCACCTTATTGCCTACCTGAAGTTCACCTTCTCTGTAACTGTAACACTGTTCCGCATTCTGTTATTGTTTTTCTCTTTGTACTAACTTTTCGTACTTGCGTTTTAAAATGATCTGTATGGATGGCATGCAAAACAAAATTTTTCACTGTATCTCAGTACATGCGACAATAATAAACCAATTACAATCCTTGTTGAGCAAAATTTCATCTCAGAATAAATCTCGCAGCTCAAAACCGGGCATTCAGGAGGTAGTGTAGGCCATTCGCAGAAACAGGCAACCTCTTCCTAAATTTACCATCATTACCAAACCAGGGAATCAACAGAAGGGCACGTGCCCTTCAACAGACCAAGTGCACCCAAAAATGAGAAGTCAACCGGAAAGTACAACACAGCAAATAAGCATGCAACAGACAGAACCAAGCAACATCACAACCAACAGACTAGAACAAAGCTCTGCAGCATTCCCATATTTAGTTGTGAATGGTGGTGGACTAATATCTAATGCGACAGGGAAGCTTCAAGGTGGCAGGGCCCAGTACGTGAGCACTAAAGACAAGGCTAAAGTAGTCAAATATCAAAAGAGGCTACAGAGGGTTGTAGATTCAGCCAGTTCCATCATGGGCACAACCCTCCCTGCCATTGAGGTCATCTTCAAGAGGCAGTGCCTCAAGAAGGCAGCATCCATCATTAAGGAGCCTCACCACCCAGGACATGCCTTCTTCACGTTATTACCATTAGGGAGGAGGTACAGGAGTCTGAAGACCCACAGTCAACGTTTCACGAACAGCTTCTTCCCCTCCGCCATCAGATTTCTGAATGGTCCATGAACACTACCTTGTTATTCCTCTTTTGCACTATTCAGTTTTGCAACTTATAGTAATTTTTATGTCTTGTAGTGTACTGCTGCCACAAAACAAATTTCATGACATACGTCAGTGATAATAAACCTGATTCATCTTAGCTTCCTCCTGAGATCCCCACCACCACAGAAGTCAATTTGATTCACTACACACGATACAGCAGATAGATGGCTGAGAGTACTGGATACAGCAAAGCCTATGGAACCAGAAAACATTGCGGCTACAGTAATGAAGACCTACTTTTAAGAATTAGCTGTACTTCTAGCCAAGCTGTTCTGTGACAGATGCAACATTGGCATCTACCCAACAATGTGGAGAGTTGAAACAAAAATAGAAAGTGCTTGAAGAACCTAGCAGGTCAATTTGGAGAGAGAGAAACAGAGTCAGAGTCAATGTTTTGGGTCAAGGATCCTTCATCAGATCTGGAAAGGAATTAAAAGACAAGTCTTGCTTTAACCTGGAGACAGGGCAGAAGGGCAGAGAGAAAAAAGTGAACATCTGTGATAGGGTGCAGACTAAAGATATCAGGGTAAAAATTACTTTAAAAACTGGTAGTTAGAGACAGAAGAGAAAAACAGAAATAAATTGAAACTGAAAGGTACAGCCACAACTATGGAAAGAAAATGCAAAGAAAAAAAAAAGGACATCTTACCCAAAATCATTTAATTCAATATTAATACCCAAGGACTGCAATGTGTCCAGACAGAAGATGATATACTATCCCTGAACAACACAGAAGGCTGGAAGACAAAGATCAGAGTAGGAGAGAGACGGAGAACTGAAGAGACAGATCTGGAAGCTCAGGTGTCACCCCAACGTGCTCTGCAAAGCTGTCATCCAATCCACATTTTAATGTTGTGCAGTCCGCACAGTGAGCACCTCATGCAGAACACTCGATTGGGAAAAGTGCAAATGAATCACTGCTTCACTTGGAAGGAGTGTTTGGATTCCTGGACAGTGAGATGGGAAGGGGTAAAAGAACAAGTGTTGTATCTTTTTTAGTTGCATGGGAAAGTGCTGCGAGAAGGGGTGTGAATAGTGGAGATGGGAGAGTGAACTGGGGAGCTGCAGAGAGAATAGTCCCTTCAGAATACTGAAAAGGGGAAGGGAAAATGGATCCGGCAGTGGAATGTCATTGAAGATGCTGTAATTATGGAGGACAATCCACTGAATGTGGGAGGGTGGTGGGATGGAAGGTGAGGACCTTGTACTGCTGGGAGGAGAGAGTGTGTGAGAGAAGAAGTGTGGGAAATAGAAGACTACATTTGAGACCCTTTTACCTCCTACATTCCTACCATCTTGGAACTCACACAGTCCTTCTAGGTGATGCAGCAATTCACTGCACTTCTTCCAATCTACCATGGAGCATTCCGTGCTCTTGACATAATCTCTACATTGGACAAAGCAAATGCCAATTTAGTGAACTGCTCTGTTCAGTCTGCAAGGACAAACCTTACATCCAATCACCTGTCACTTTAATTCTCTACCCCACTCAATCTGACCTTTGTCTTTAGACTCCTACGTCACTCCAATGATGCCTGATATAAATTTGAGGACCAGACCTCAGCCTGGGCTTTTTGCAGCCCTCAGGACAAATATTGAATTTAAGAATTTCAGATAACATCCCTTTAACCTCCCTCCCTCTCCACAGATGTGGCTGCACCTTTCTGTTTCAATATATTTCCCTTTATTCTCTCCCATCTCCAAAAGCTTGGTTTCTCACTTCTCCAGTTCTTATGATGGGTCCTTGACCTGAAGCATTAATTCTGTTTCTCCACACCGAAGCTGGTTGACCTGGTGAGTGCTTCAAGCTTTTCCTATCTGTTTTGGATTTCCAGTATCTACAGTTTCTTCCTACAGTCTGAAGTCTGCCCAGATATGTCCTATTCACAACAGGCAGACGAATCCAACCCAGCTAATGACGACCTAATCAATCTACTCTCCAGGTCACCTGCGGAGTGATGGAAGGTATTGCTGGCAGTGCTAGTGAGCAGCATTTACTCACTGATGCACAATTTAGGTTTAGCCAGGGCCACTGGGTTCCAGACTTCGTCTCAAACTTGGTTCAAAGACCTGAATTCCAACTGTCGACCACATTCACGGCAGCATTTGACCAAGTGTGTCATCAAAGAGCCCTGGTAAAACTGAAGTCAATGGGCATCAAGGAGAAAACACTCCAATTGGAAGGAAGATGGTCGTGACGGTTGGATATTAATCATCTCAGTTCTTGGACATCATTGTAGTTCTTCAGGGCAGTATCCCAGCCTTCACCTGCCTTATCAACGATCTACCTTCCATCATGAGGTCAGATAGTTCACTGATTCCATTAGGAGTGACTGAATGGGTGCATGAGACTTACAACAGACCTTAACACCTTACTACAAAATGCCAGATTCAGTTTCCAGCTGGCTCAGGCACTTCCCTTAATTACTCAAGTTATTTGAGTGTCAGGGAACACCGTGCACCTGAGGATTTAGCGTCACAATCAGCAGTGTCACACCGTGCCTCCATTACAACCTCATGCACAACACCATTCTGAAAGCAGCTTCACCACAAGGGCTGACTTGGTTTGAACATACGGCCCGACAGTGCTTGGGACAACTGTGGGCAAATAAACTTCAGCCTTCCCGACATTGGCCACATCCAATAATAAAGGTTAGAATAAAGCTCTGGCACAGTTACCACACTGCAGTTTATAATGCTAAATACCCAATGAGGGTTTAGAATCATAGTCCTAGAGAGATGCAGCATGGGAACAGGCCCTTCAGCCACCATGTCCATGCTGCCCATCCATCACCCATTTACATTAATCCTACAATAATCGCTTTTTTTAAATTCTCCCCTCATTCCCATTAACTCTGCCCAGAATCCACCACTCACCAACACACTAGGGGCAATTTAACATCCCTTTGAATTCATCTCTGGGATGCGAGAGGAAACAGGAGCTCCTAGAGGAAACCCAAACAGACACAGGGAGAACTTGCCAACTCCACACATACAGCACCCAAGATCATATTGAACCTAGGTCCCTGGCACCACGAAACAGTGGTTCTACTAGTTGAAACACTATGCCGCTGGTTTCTTCTTGACATATCCAGGAGGCCAGCATTGCTTTAAAACAGAAAATCAAGATGTATTAAAAAAAATACAACCCAAGCTATGAATGTGGATACAGCACTGACAGTTCTACAGAGTTATTCAGCTATGATAATTTGCACTTGGTTGCATGTAATCTTGTGCATAGACATGCAACTGCTTGTTATCACATTGGTGAGGTCCTACAGCACAAGGGAAGCTGCACATCAAAAGTACTTCACTGACTACAAAGTGTTTTGGAACACATCGAGTTTGTGAAACATCTTACAGGAATGCGTCTGCTTCTCTTATCTAGAGACGCTTTCCCAGCTTCAGGGGAAACTTCACACACATCAGTGCTGCAAAAACCATGTTGCCAAACCCATCCAAAGCAGGCAGGCATCTCAGTCCAATCGTTGCCAGAATGAAACGTCTGAAAGCCTTTCTTCAAACTGATACCAATCCTTTGACTGAAAGTCCTTCATTCCATGAAGCAACCCTATTAGAGTTCAGCTTTAGCAGTACTCTGCAAGGCTGCTAAACTCCACATCACATCTATGAATTACACATTGTCTGGTGAACTTGACAGCAAAGCTAGGCAGAGCCAGTGCTGACAGGCTGGTAACAGATGAAGCTGGGAACAACTGAACTTAAAAGGTGTAAACCATGCAAATGCTATAAATCTACCAAGTTCAAGCCAGTCCTTTACTGATATTCACACAACACATCCAGCCAGGGTTACTCAATAGCTCAGCAGTGAATATGTCCCACAACCATAGGATGATTCAATGGAATGCAGAACCATTATAGCTGGGGCTGTTCAGGAGAAAGTACACAGGCTTGCAGTTTAGCCCTGGACTCAATCTGCAAAGTGAGCAAAGAGAGTAACCCTACCTCAAATCTACTGACAGAAACCCAAGTCAATTCTCACCAGTAACGGAGGAAAACAGACTGATTCTTGGTGCTGGCCTTTGTCTGATGGTCTTTCGCCTCAGGGAAAATGAGGAGAGAGAGAGCGAGAGCGAGAAATCAGACAGAAACTATAAACATCAGCCAAGACAGTAAATCGACTGCACACGAGGAAACTGTGGACACAAACGCATGCCGCAAGCCCTTGACCCATTTTCCCTGCTTCAAAGCATCGCTAAGAACCTGCCCCAACTCCCAGGCATAGCATTCATCTTTCACTCGAGTTATTGCAGTGGCAGTATGTGGAAGCAACTCCTCCCTGCCGTCCCATTAGCCGTGTACCTTCTTCTTCCTTGCAGGCAGCCCCTGATCTCCAGCCTGATCCAGCGGCCAACCTTCTGACCTTGCTCAGAAGCGAAACCCCAGCCCCAGACGTGCTTCAACAGATAACGGCGGGACCCCCCTCGAAACTCACAGCTCCAGGCTCCAGGCAAATGCCAGCGGTTCTTCCTGATGGAAAGGGGGGAGGGGGGTGAAAAAAAAGAATGAAAATATATCCCAGGAAAGCGGATCCGGATGCAACTGGGTCAAAGCTCCAACTCCAGCAGGTCTCCAACGGGTGTCCAGCAAACTCCGCCCTAGCCCCTCTTTTATTTCCAAAATGGAGCGTTCACTCAGGAATTTTCGCCGCTCCAGGGATTGAAATGCTTCCCTCTCTCCCGCAGCAACACCTTCAGCGCTTGCTTGTAGGGCAGCTCCTCACCTCTTCCGCGTCCACTCGCCGGGCTCCGTACCGTCACCCTGCCCCGTCCCGTCACCCTGCCCCGTCAATCATCGTCCTGACCACGCCCACGTGTCAATCGGGGCTCAGCCCCCGCCCTGCCTGTCAATCAGACAAAGCAAACCCCGCCCACCGGACCATCGGGGCTCAAACGCAAGGTCATTGACCTGAACCCTTAACTTTGCTCCTTCCTTCACTGATGCTGCCGCACCTGCTGAGTATTTACGGTTGTTATCTCAAGTGATCTTCCTCCCCTGTCAATCAGGGCTCAAAGGATCAATGAGCTTAAACCACGCCCCTGGTGTCAATCATGAACAACCGCGCCGCCTGTCAGTCAGGGTTCAATCCACGTCCCCTGTCAATCAGGCTAAATTCCACCCCCTCCTTCCAAGGTCCAACAACTAACGGGAAAATGAAATACCTGTCGCAGCCAATGGGAAATCGGGTTGCTTACGACAGCCAATAGGGAAGAAACATACACGTTGCAGCCAATGGTGAAGGTCACTTCATGTCGGAGGCAGGGGAAGAGCAGTTACTAATAGGAACCAATGGAAACAGACAGATATTTTAGCTAATATCAAAGGATACATGCCGCAACCAATGAGAATGCAACAATGTCTGAAGGTAACCAATGGCTGCGCCCCCGTGAAGTTGGAGCCAATAGAAAAAGCGGATTAGACCGATTAATCAAAGCAATGGCAGGACGCATGACTAACGACTCTATTAACGCTTGTGCATAACATTTGAACATAAAGTGAAATAACCACAGATGTTGGAAATCTGCAATAAAATTAGAACATCTTGGAAACACTCAGCAGGTCAAGCAGCAACTGTGAAGAGAAATAGCATTGCTCTCTTAGATTGGTGTCGTCCTGATGAAAGTCATCAGAGATTCATCCCATAAAGTTAAAAAAAACTATTAAGTTATTAATTGGTCATTTTAGAGTGAGGAATCAGTGTTGGGATCACTACTATTTACAATATATAAATAACTTGGGGAAGGAAGCAAATGCAGGCATGGTAGTGCAGCCGTTAGAGTAATGCTTTACAGCGTCAGCGACCCAGGTTCAATTCCCGCTGCTGTCTGTAAGGAGTTTGTACGTTCTCCCCGTGTCTGCGTGGGTATCCTCCGGGTGCTCCGGTTTCCTCCCACATTCCAAAGACGTACAGGTTAGGAAGTTTTGGGCATGCTATGTCGGTGCCAGGAGCGGGGCGACACTTGCGGGCTGCCCACAGAACACCCTGCGCAAAAGATGCATTTCACTGTGTGTTTCGATGTACATGTGACTAATAAAGATATCTTATTTTAAGTGTACAGCAACCAAATTAACTACAAAAAAGTGCTAAAACAAGTTGCAAAGAAGATATTAACAGTTTACAGAGAGATATGCCCCATCTGCACAGATGCTGCTTGACCAGCTGAGTTCCTCCAGCAGTTTGTTTCTTGCTACAGATTCCACCATCTGTAGTTTCTTCTGTCTATGGGGAGATGTTGATAGGCTAGGTGAGTGGGCAAAAAGTTGGCCT
The DNA here is from genome assembly GCF_009764475.1 of Pristis pectinata. Taxonomy (NCBI): domain Eukaryota; kingdom Metazoa; phylum Chordata; class Chondrichthyes; order Rhinopristiformes; family Pristidae; genus Pristis; species Pristis pectinata. The sequence continues at coordinate 8,661,660 of NC_067429.1, forward strand.
TAAGAGGGTTAATGTGGGAAAAAGTGAAGTTGTTTGCTTTAGGAACAAAGAACATGAGTATGGTTTAAAATTCCAGGAAGTTGAAGCATAGAGGGATTTGAGAATCTTTATGCATGAAATACAAATCTGACACACACGTGCATCAGGTAACAAGGGAGGCTAATGGAATGTTGGCCCTTCTAAAGGGTTGAAGCATAAAAGTAGGGTTATTTTACTGCAACTCCATGAGCGACTGGTAAGATCACATCTAGAGTACTGTGAACAACTCAGTCCCCCTTTTTAAGGAAAAATATTATTTCATTGGAGGTAGTTCAGAGGTTCACTCAGATGATCCTGGTTATGGGACTCAATTGGAGCAATAAATGTCATAACTAATGGAAAAATAAATTGATTTGGAATTTGCATAATAAAATTGCTGTGACTCACTACTATTCCATGAAGAATCCCATCCATAAATTATGATTTCGTTCAGAGGTCTAGATAGTGTCATAAGTTAGACATTAGTGCTTCACCTCAATGATACAAGTTCAAATGCAGCCCAAAATACCAATGAGGTAAAACATTAACTCTGCTTGATCTGCTAAGCATTCCTAGCATTTTCTGTTTTATTTCAGATTTACAGCATCTATAGCAGTTTGCTTTGTAATGGTACAAAAGCCCTGACCACTGGCTGTGGAGCTGGAATGCAGACTACGATCCTGGTCCTAGCTGACATGGCAGCAAGCTGTTTCTAATTCACCATGAATCGAGTCATTCTTGTTCAGGCCACAGGATGTAGAGTTATACTTGAGGCATGTTCTTTATACATTTCATTTATACATTCTTTGTGGAAGTGGACACCATTACTAGTTGCCCTCGAGAAGGTGAGGATCTTAATTGATGATGCTTATTATAGCTCTTTGTAGTGGTTTAATAGGACTTGCCACTTCAGAGGACAGTTAAGAATCAAAGTACGTTAATGTGCATCTGGACTCCAACCAGGTCAAAACAACAAGTTTCTTTACCTCTGAAGGAAATGGAGTTTGTCTGAGAAGCTGATAACTTCATGTGCAAGAGCTTTATAGTTCAGACTCTTCTCGATAAACCAAATTCAACTGATAGGATTTCAACATGAAACTCCAATAGTCCAATAACAAAACCACACTATCCAGCTGTAATCTTCACACTGAAGCATATAAAATTACATCTGTAAGCATGTACTGCATTGCAAATGCTTTAAAGTGTGAATTGTCACACAAAATACTAAAGTTGAAGCATATTTAAAGATAGCTTATTACTATGTAGATTGTTAAAAACAGCGGTATTCAATTATTACCACTGTTCTATAAAACTCAATCTGTTCAGAGAATTTACATTCATTTATTCTCTCTCCTGTTCCAGACAGGAATGCATTTTAAGGATGTAATAACAGGTATCCAGGAAAATAGTGGTAGGAATGTACAGAACCAAAATAGATTTAGAAAAGGAAAATCATGCTTATCTGTGGCAGTTCTTTGTGGGTGTGACTTTTAGAATAGGTAAGGGGAAAACCAATGGCATATAGTGTATTTGTAATTTTAGAAGGCTTTCAAATAACATCCCACACAAGAGAATGAGCAACACGGTTACAACAGGTGGAATGGGGGGGTATTATACAGACACAGACTGAGAATTGGTTATCAGACAGAAAGCAAGGAGTGAGAATAAATGGATCATTGTCAGGTTGGCAGGCTGTGATGAGTTTTGCAGAAATTTGGAGTTTGGACCCCAGCTCTTCAGAATCTACATCAATGATTTGGCTAAGGGAGTGAAATACTATACTGTATTTCCATGTTAGCTGGTGGTACCAAATTAGTGGGATTGCAAATACAGAGGATATAAAGAGACTTGAAGGGGATATGAATAAGAGGAGTGAGCAATTGACGACATAGCAAATGGCATACAATGTGGGAAAATATGTGCAGCAAAGTGAATGGATTCATAACAGAAAAGCAGAGTATTTATCAAGTGGTGAAAGATTGGGTAGTGTTGATGTTCAAAGGGACTTAGGTATATATAAGCACACCTGGCTCCCTGTGAACTCCCAGCCAACATCCAGGTGCAGCAACGAAATAATTAGCCTTTGTTAGGCAAGGATTTGAATACAGAAAAGGAGGTCTGACAGCAATTGATGAGACCACACCTGGAGTATGGTGTACAGTATTGGTCTCCTCACCCAAGAAAGGATGTCCTTACCCTAGAGTGCAGCAAAGATTTTACTAAACTGTTTCCAGGTATGGCAGGTTCGCCACACGAGGGGAGATCACGTAGACTGGAATTGTAATCTCTAGAGTTTAGAAAACTGAAAGGAGATTTCATCAAAACAAATTTCTTGAAGGAGCTGACAGGGAAGATGCTTCGCTGGCTAACGAGTCTTTTACCAGGGAACACAGTTGCACAAGAAGGGGAATTAGGACTCTGCTGAGGAGGAGAATTAAGACTATGGAGAGGAGAAATTTCCTCAGAGGATGGTGAACCTTTGGAAAGCTCAGCTCCAGAGGGCCTTGGAGGCTCGGTCACTGTGTTCATTCAAAACACAAAGATCATCAGCTTTAATGGAAGCAAGAGATAGAGGATAGTGCTGCAAATGGTACTGAAGTAGAAGATCAGCTAGGATTTTAATGAATGGCAGAGCTGGCTCATTCATATGGCCTTCTCCTATTTCTAATATTCTTATTTTTTTTAAATCACGTGAGCTGCAACTATTTAGGATAATGGGTAAGGCAATCAGTATCACTACAATACTCCAAGTTATCACAAAAAAAACATTTATTTTGTCAACTTAATCCATGCAAATGGTATGACTGCTGGAGCAATGCCCTTAAAGAGTGATTGAGATTTGTCTATTTATTTCCTTTACCTCCCTCCTGCTCTTCCCCCAGGTCCCAAAGTTTCACATGCTTTACCCATTATTCTTATACAAGCCAAGCAGAAGGTGGATCATTGCTTTTATTCAATGTCCACTTGTGTACACTTGCATGGGTATTAATAACAGGAACTGCATGCCTTATTTATCCTCTCTCTAGCTCAATTACAGCAACTCCACATCAGTAACAGAGAGCATGGAAAATTAAGCATCCACCCACATTTTGATTGGCAAAACCAATGAACAAAAGAGTCCACTGTACTACTGTACATAATAGAATCTTGTTTTATGAAGTGCACTATTAGTCATTTTGCATAGTGCTTTAAGCAATTTGTTCAGCATTGGTCCTGATGAAGGGTCTCGCCCCAAAACGTCGACTGTTTCTTTCCATGGATGCTGCCTGACCTGCTGAGTTCCTCCAGCACTTTGTGTACTGTTCATATCAAAGTCTATTTCCAAAATTTTGACATCCGTCAATTTACACCCATCATGGAATGCAGCCACAGCCCACGAGACATTTAATAGTAATAGACGATTCTGCTGCCACAAGACGACATATGTCAGTGATAATAAACCTGATTCTGATGTAATAGAATGGTACAGTTGCTTAATCACTATTATGGCAGGCTGCTCACCAACACCCACGGATCATACATAAAAGGTAGAAGCAGAAAATGCTAGATGTGCACACAAATATAAACTCCAAAAATAAAGAATATTCCTTTAGAGAACCCAAAACAGCAACATTCTTTCTAGTTTGAATGTTGATGTGCATTTCCGACTCTTTCACATATCCAGCGTTGTTTTTCCACCTTTAGCTAACACTCTGAAACTGTAGTCATTAATCACAAACATTGGGCCATATTTCACAATTGGTCCTCATTGAGCTGGAATATACAACTGATCAAACGATCCCTGCAAAATGAACATATAGAGATGGAAGATAAAACTCAGTTTTAAATTAGTGTGTTATAATGTGTTCATATATTTGCTTTAATTTATAATCTTACAGATCAGGCCATTTACAGTGATATAGAAGGCAAAAACTGCATTTTAGAAGAGGAAGATGGGAGCCACAATACTGTTGCATCCCCCAATAATTCAATAGTTCTTTACATCTGAGCGCAAACAAATGTTTGTATTTATTTCCGCTTCAATCCACGTTTTAACCCTACAAAATGAACATATGCAGATGGAAGATAAGAATGAATATTTAGTATTAATTATTAGTATTGCAGCTTTGAGATACAAACTTTGCTTTTAGTCCGTATGCTCTGTGAGCACTAAGATCCTTGGCTTCTCTCGGCTTCCTTCAGCTCCACCTTTGTTGAATCTTCCTGTCCAGTAGCAGCTTCACTCTGTTGTTTCAAGTATTGCTCCAGCAAAGTAGTGAGGAGCACAGGGCCGTTGTTCAGGAGCTGATATGTCTGTGATGTCATCTGAGTCAGCCCACTTACAACCTCCCCACGAATGACCTGCAGTCCTGGGAGCCTGGAATATTTAACCACTCCCTGTCTGCTAAAGAGGGCATTTTCAATACAAGCACCTGTGTAGGAAACACAGTATAATCAACAGATATTCATTTTAATGTCCTCTATATCCTGATAATTAAATGATTTTCTGATGGAGGAGGATTGCCAATGGGTGGCACGGTAGTCTAGCAGTTAGTGTAACACTATTACAGCACCAGCGATCGCGGTTCAATTCCCGCTACTGTCTGTAAGGAGTTTGTACATTTTCCCCACAACTGCATGGGTTTCCTCCGGGTGCTTTGGTTTCTTCCTACACTCCAAAGACGTACGGGTTAGTAAGTTAACATGGGTGTAAGTGGGCGGTGCAGGCTCATTGGGCCAGAAGGGCTTGTTACCGTACTGTATAAATAAACTATATAAAAAAAAGTTTAAAGACTCCCTCAGTCTACAATACGTCAGAAAACACAAGGGAAAACAAGAACACATTTGTCATCATTAATATGCTGAAAAGGAGAGTTATCCACACAAAATTTGACTCCAGGCCACAGAGGGAGATAACAAAACATGGCCAAACACTTCCTAAAAACCTCACAAAATGTTTTGTTTCAAGGTCTTAGAAGGAGGGGGGTGGGGGGGAATGCAAAGAATAGAGCCTCAGCAGTTAAAGGCATGGGCATTAATGATTTATGATTAGGGACTGGCAAAAGACTGGATTTGGGGAAATTATAGAGATCTCATAGGATTGGAAGGGGTTACAGAGGTGGGAAAGGGTGAAGCCATGAAGGAATTTGAAGATTAGGAGAATTTTAGCACCAAGATATTCTAACATGAGTTCATAAATCAGCAAGCACAGATGTGATGCACAACAGGAAAGCATGCGAAAATCCAGCACAGCCTTACATTAATTTTAAAGTCACATTTCTCTCAATGTTTCATTTATCATGTCTTATCACAAATTACTCGCACACAGTATCCCAACATTTTTATTTGTGTGAAGTCTAATCTACGTTTGAATGAATTACTACTAACTGCTTCACTCTCTGGGGAATCCATTTCAAAGATGATACAGACATCACCTAATCACTGAAATTTTGATTCCACAGACTAGATGCAATAGAGATGATAATCAGGAAGCCAAATACAAAACCAAGGTAAATCTTCAAATATAGTTTATTCCTTGACACCACTTATTTCTTTTTGCAGCAGTTAAAGACATGACAAACAAGGGCTGGCAGTAATAAAGCATGTAAACAAAATTGGCTGAAATCTTCTATAATTATGAAAATTTTTGATGAAAATCATTGGTCCATAAGGTAATTTGGTTTCTACAACTATATGCATTTTAACAACCATGGAATTTATATTGGCGATGCTTCAATACAATATTTTCTGTTTTGAAGAATAAAGCATTGTAATAGAAAACATGCAAAGTAATGGAACATGTGAAATTAACTATGAATAATTCACAAATTACAAATAAAAACAAGAGGTTCTCAATTGTATCTGGCTCTGCCATTGCTCTAAAGCAGCTCTTACCTAGTAAGGTGATCTGAGTTGTACTGCGCACAATCTGGAGCAGCTCTTTTGTTTTGGGTTCCTTACTCACAATAATGATATTGTGACCAATAAACAAAGGCAGCAGGTTCTTGTACTTGGTGTCTGTTAGATATGATCGCAGGACCTGAGACAGAAATAGTTGGAAGTAAAATAAGATGTAAACTTGATCCACACCATAAAGGATTGCATTTTTATGCTGGCTTGTAATATTGAAGTACCCTACATATTGCTCTGATTTTAATAGATCACAGCACAGTGATGCATCTAGAAGAGCTGCTGCTTCACAGCTCCAGCAACCTGACCTCAATCCTGACCTCTATGCTGTCTGTGTGGAGTTTGTGCATTCTCTCCGTGATCACACGTTTCCCTCCCAGTGCTCCGGTTTTCTTGCACACCCCAGGGAATATGGGTTGGCTGGGTAATTGGCCCTGGTGTGTAGGTGGATTGTAGAATCTAGGGCTGGGCAGCAATGGGTATGTGGAGAGAATAGGATGCAGGGAAAATTAATTGGGGAATGCAATTGCTCTGTGAACCGGCACAGGTTCAATGGCCCAAATGATCTCCTCCTTTGTTGCAAGGAAATATGGAATATTGACTGTGGAATCTCTATAAACAATAAAGAAACACAACAAGGCTAATTTTACTGTTCTTACTGACAGTCTTTGCAAAGTGCCTCTAAATCAGAAGGTTTATGCATTCACCCACTCTACACAAGCACATAATCCAGGCCAACTTTTCAGTGCAGTACCGAGCATGTTAGAGATACAATCTTTTGATTAAGACATCCAGTTTCAAACTAGTATCCAGGGCACTGTTCAAAAAGTAGAGTCCTGGCCAATGTTTGCTCATAAACAACCAGATAATCTGGTGTCAATTAATTATTCCCTTTGTGAAAGTTTGTCTGCAAAACATTGGCCTACATCAACCATACATTCCACTCAAATCCAGATCAGCACCAAAACAGAACATAGATATAAAGCTTAAATGAAGATATGTTTAAGACCTGTAACAAATAGGAAGTGAAATTACCAAAACATTAAATTACAAAAAAATCTCATCCGCAAGAATATCTTGAAAAACTATGTATTGATAAATTTCAATGGTGATTTACAAATGGATTGAAAATCAAACTGTTATAACATCTGTTCAGTGAAAGTTCTGCAGTGTGACAGCTGGTAAACCAGTGAGTGCAGTCAGGGAAGAGAAGGTACAGATGGAGAAGAGCAAAGAGTCAGAGAAAAGAGAGGGAGAGGAGTGACCACTGCAGGGAAGGAAGGGTTAAAATGGCAAGATGGAAGTTAGAGGGTATGGGCAGTATGAGTTGGAGGGAGGAGGACTTGAAGCAGGAATTAAATATTCCATCATGCAAGCCTATTCCACTATTCAATAACATCACAGCTAACGTTTTACCTTAAGAGTCACTTTCTTGAACTATCTCCAAATCCCTAAATTCCCTTAACCACCAAAAACCTATCAACCCACCTCAAGTATACTCAGTGACCGAGCTTCCTAACCCCCCCCTTGGGTTGAGAATTCAAAAATGGCTGACCCCTTATTTTAAGATGGTGACTCCTAGTTCTAGGTATCCCAACCTGTGAGAACTCTGTACTTATCCTGTCAAGCCAGATAAAAATGTTTGCACACTTCTTAACTCAAGAGTGTATGGGCCCTCTGTGCTTAATCTCTCGATAAATGCAAACCTGCTTTCCCAAGAATCATTCTGGTGAACCTCTGCTGCATTCCCTCCAGTGCAAGCATATTCCTCCTTGGATAGGAAGATCAGACCTGTACAATATCCCAGATGTGGTATCTCTAGGGCCCTATATAATTAGAGCAAGATCTTTCTATTCATGTACTCAAATCCTTTTGCAGAAAAGGCCAATATATTATTTGTCTAACTGTTTGCTCTATTTGCATGTTAACATTCAGCGATTTATGTACTTTGGATATTTACAGGGTGGATACCTGGAGGACGTTTCCCTTAGTGGGGGTGTCTAGGACTAGAAGACAATTTCAGAATGAAGGTTACCAATTTAAGATGGAAATGGGGAGGACTTCTTCCTGCAGATGATCATAAGTCTTTGGAATTCTCTACCCCTGACAGCAGTGCAGGTGGAATACCATTGATTATATTAAAGGCATAGATGAACAGACTTTTGAATTTCAAGGGAGTCAAGCTGTAAGAGAAGAGTGGGAAATTGTTGAGGCCAAGGTCAAATCAGCCATGATCTTACTAATAGCAGAGCAGGCTTGAGGGACCAAAATGGCCTTCTCCTGGTTCTTATGTTTTTACAAAAGCATGTAAACTTTCAAACGTTTTCAACCAACAGGTACAAAACAGATGACACAGTGCAGATTGGCATCAAACAAGGTTTTGTCACCACCCCAACACTTCTTTCAATTACGGCTGCAGTGCTGCACCTCACCCCCACCAAGTTTCCTGCTGAAGCAGAGATAACAAAGGACAAATGGGGAACCGTTCACTTACATTCACTCTACTCCACAACCAAGGTCATTGAGATGTAGTATGCACATTACATTTGCATATGTGCACATTAGGAGTTGGAATATGCCTTACAGTTAATATCCACAAAGGTCCTCTACCAAATTGTCCCCATTGCTCAACACTGCCGCCCAACAATAAAGACCCATGGTAAGACCCTAGAAAACATGGACTACTTCCATATCTTGACCCACTTCTCAATGAAGGCAAAAGTTGTTGTTAAAATTCACCATTGCCTACACCGTACCAGTTCAATCTTTGGTCATATTAGGAAAAGAATGTTTGAAGATACAGCCCTCAAACTTGGCACTAAGCTCATGGTCCACTGGACAGGAGCGATCCCTGTTCTTCTAAGGCTACCTAAAGCAGACACCTCAAAGTAATGGAGAGGGACCACCAACACTGTCCCCATAAAATCCTCCAACTCCACTGGCAGGTGGACTCTTGACCTCGATCTAGCTCATTATGACCTTGCACCTTATTGTCTACTTGCACTTTCTCGGTAGCTGTGACACTTTATTCTGCATTCTGTATTGTTTTACCTTGTACTAGCTTAATGCACTGTGTAATGAATTGTTCTGTATGAACGGTATGCAAAAGTTTTTCCACTGTACCTCCGTACAAGTGACAATAATAAACCAATTCCAAGAATAAACAAACCAATGTCAACATCCTCTCTCAGGCCAACATAACTACAACTGAAGCCCTAATTACTCAGTTGATTCTGATGGGCAGGCCACGTTGTACACATGCCTGACAAACATATTCCACAGCTATGACTGAGTGAACAGAGGAATGATTCAAAGATGTTCTCACAGCTTCCTTGAATGTGTAACAAAATAAAGTAGTATTTAGGAGGGCATTGAGAAGCTTGAGTCCATTAGTAAAAAGCACATAGAAGCCAGCATAAATGGCAGAAAGAGTCCACCACCTCCCAAACGACCCATTCCCCTGCTCCATCAAGGATCACCTGTGGCAGAGTCTGCAGATTCTAGGCTGGCTTCATCAGTTTCCCGAGAACCCACAGAACTGCAGTGGAAGCAAATCATCCTCCACCCCAAAGGACTGTTTAAGAAATAGCAATGGGTGAAATGGTAGGGTAATTTATACAGGCAATTTGTATTATAAAAATGGTTATAATTATTTCCATTGAAAATATCAAAGTGGGAATGTATAACTTTGAAAAAGTATGGAATTTATTTATTCACCGAGTTCAATTATCTCCCATGTTCCAACCAACCTTCAAACAACTCGGTCTCACCTCCCTGTGAGCAATACCAGAGAAATCTCAGTTTACTTTTAATTTTACATGCTAAATGGGTATGTTCTTTTCTGATTGTAGTTTGTCCTTATTTTCTCAATGGGTACAGTGCTAGAAGCAAGGTCCCATTACCTCATTCAAATACTTTTCTTCAGAAGCTGAGGCTGCAACTGTTTTTGGGCTTAGAACCAAGTTTTCATCCTTCTACAGGAGTGATTTTCAGCCCAGACCATAGGATAGGTTTGCATATGGAGAGCCTTCACACTGGCAAAATAGTCGAGTGTTATGGAACCTCCAGGAGCTGATAATTCCTGGAGGAGCCAGAAAATACATTTAGGAGTCCCTAGGAATTATCAAAAAGGGTCCAGTGAAACAAGTATTACTACCTAGTCGGAAGAAATTCAATGAATGTCTTCAATAATAGAATGATACGGATAATACAAACCTGATTAGGGAAAAATTTCATGCGAATATTGTGTTTTAGCAATCGATGTCGAAGAAGCCTCAGCTCCTCGGAATTGATGGAGTTGTTCTGGAAAACTGCAATCATTTTATTCTCTCTGAATGCCATTTCCACATCACGCCGTATCAGTTTCTCTAAGGTAGATGGCTAGAAAAGAAGTTTGTATAAGCATTATTATACATTGTCTCACTGACTAAAAATAACCAGCAAAACACTGTTAGATGCACAAGACAGATCCTATTGTAAGGGATCAGTAGTTAATTATAGAGGTTGATTAACAGACACCCTTCACCATGAAATTGACAACACCTTCTGGCCTCTGTAAAAACACAGTAAAATGCAGAAATCTGGAAGCTGTTGTCAGTGTTATGCTGCTCCTCCAGAGCATCTGCAGCATTTGCTAGGTGAAATTCATTTCAGTAGTTTGAAACGAATTTCATATTCAAGAAAAATTCCTGTAAAACTCACTGAAAATGAGCAAATTGAGATGAGTGATGTGTAACCGATAATTGCTCAATAACGACTGGCTTTGAAATGTTAGCATTATTTGTATACCATCCAATTTTCTCAATATTACTTCAAAACTCCACAGCATTTAAACAAAATCTTTTATATTCCAACTTTTACATTCATCTGCATGAATGCCTCAATCTTCATTTAGGACATTTTTAACTTCCTAGTTTGCTCTTTATAAAATTCTGGTTGGCTTCAGCATGATTGCTCCTTAAACAGTTCTGTAAGAAAGCTGTGGAATATTATCATAATAACACATTCTTCTTCCATCAGTGCTGTTGATAGTTATCAGCATCAAGAATGTTGATTGCTTTTTCTCCTCTATCTCAAGAGCATGAAGGACAATTATTAACATCATACCCCAGCCAGGAACAGTTAATTCACACTGAATCCTTATCTGACTGCTAAAGTTCCATGCTGGACTGACATTTCATGAAATGCATACACAAATTATGATTTTAATCAGATTTCTGTAAATCAGCTGTTGTTACATAGTACAGTTACAGTACCAAGTCTTTGCTACTTTTATTTGCTGCAAAAACAATGCTCATAAATTGACTGCTGGCACAAATCCAACAACAGAGCAGCCCATCCATAGCTTTCAATAGATTTGTCTTTCCTCTCCATTCTGTTCTAAAGGAATATTTTCCCCAAGAGCTTTCTTCAGAAGGAAACATTTTTAGCTCTAATGTAAAAGATTGATGGCAGAGAAATTCATATTGTTCAGGTGTAACATCTGATTTCTTAATTCCACCTGAGAAAACAGACAAAACCTTATTTTATTGTATCCTTTTCACTTTTGTAATTATAAAAAATAATTACAATTTAGAAGATATACGTGATAAAAAGGATATGATGAAGTAAACAACTCTATTTTATATCTTTTTGATTCTAGTAATTTTTTTTGTTTAGTAGGAACAATGTTCCATACAAAGCACCCACCTGGAAAATGTCTCATCTCCACACAAGGCCTTCCCAATATCTATTTTGTTTTGCCACTGATGAAATACCAAGCACCCCTACCTTACGTGGGCAACAATTTAAAAGATTAAGCAGTATCAGCAATATATCTACAAATTGCAAAGTCTGCTCTTTATCAAAAATTGAAGGGAATGGTGAGACAACCTACACAGCTGTTGTTACAAAGGACGACACGAAATAAATAATTCTTTGCTCCATGAAAAATATACTTCAAGATTATATTCAAGGTTAAGCTCTACAAAACTTTGCACACTACGGAGGAAAGAAATGTTAATTAAAGCAAAGTGCATGCCCACTAAATGTCTTCACCTCCTGAACTTCCTGCTGCCTGGGTCTGATGCATCTTTCCGGGATGGCAGGCTTTGGTGGGATATATTCCGTGACAGCCAATAGCTTCTGACGCAGTATGTGCATGGGCTTGCGGTGGCGTGTAACTGCTTTAGATCCATGGCGCACAAAAAATTGGAATGGAAACCACCCTTTAAAACAAAAAGGAGTCTTCACCTTAATAAACCGCTCGAGAAGCTAAACATCTTCATGTCATTTTTTAAAAAACTTTCAAGCAGTCAGCATGAGCTTAATAGAACACTAAATTTAGCCATCCCCAGCAGGTAAAAGGATGGAGGAGCCGGGAAAGGGAGAAACCATCTTTCAACAATATCACACTGGTTCACCTTCAAGGAGACACAAGAGACTGCAGATGCTGGAATCTCAAGCAAAAAAGTAGCTGCTGGAAGAATTCAGCAGATCAAGCAAGCACTTGTGAAGGCAAAGGGATTGTCGGCGTTGAGACATAATGCAAGGTCTCGGCCCAAAATGTTGACTGTCCCTTTGCTTCCACAAATGCTGCTTCAAGCAGTTCTTCAAGCAGTTTATATTTTATATCTTCAAAAAAGTGTATGACAAAGACTTGTAGTGGCCAAAGTCTATTTTCTCCTTTGAAAAAGTCCAAATCAAGAAATTGTTCAGGATCCTACAATCAAACAAACATTTCCTTAAAGTCAGTCCAGTTCATGCAGGTGCCAAGAACAATGAAACTCAACGGGCAATTGGACTACATGCACAGCAGCCAAGCATAACCGAGTTTTCACACAAGTGTCTATGTGGGGTCAGCATCAGGGGAGCCCGGGGGTGAGGGTGTCAGCATCAGGGGAGCCTGGGGGGGGGGGGGGGGGGCGGGTCAGCATCAGGGAGCCTGGGGGGGGGGGGGCGGGTCAGCATCAGGGGAGCCTGGGGGGGGGGGGCGGGTCAGCATCAGGGGAGCCTGGGGAGGGGGGGTCAGCATCAGGGGAGCCTGGGGGGGGGGGGGAGCCTGGGAGGGGGGGGGGGAGCCTGGGGGGGGGGGTCAGCATCAGGGGAGCCTGGGGGGGGGGGGGTCAGCATCAGGGGAGCCTGGGGGGGGGGGTCAGCATCAGGGGAGCCTGGGGGGGGGGGGTCAGCATCAGGGGAGCCTGGGGGAGGGGGGGGGTCAGCAACAGGGGAGCCTGGGGGGGGGGGGTCAGCATCAGGGGAGCCTGGGGGAGGAGGGGGGGTCAGCATCAGGGGAGCCTGGGGGAGGGGGGGGGGTCAGCATCAGGGGAGCCTGGGGGGGGGGCGGGTCAGCATCAGGGGAGCCTGGGGGGGGGGGCGGGTCAGCATCAGGGGAGCCTGGGGGAGGGGGGGTCAGCATCAGGGGAGCCTGGGGGAGGGGGGGGTCAGCATCAGGGGAGCCTGGGGGAGGGGGGGGTCAGCATCAGGGGAGCCTGGGGGAGGGGGGGGTCAGCATCAGGGGAGCCTGGGGGGGGGGGTCAGCATCAGGGGAGCCTGGGGGGGGGGGGGTCAGCATCAGGGGAGCCTGGGGGAGGGGGGGGTCAGCATCAGGGGAGCCTGGGGGGGGGGGGGTCAGCATCAGGGGAGCCTGGGGGAGGGGGGGGGGAGGGGGGGGGGGGGGGGGGGGGGGGGGTGGGGGTCAGGGGGAGCCTGGGGGTGAGGGTGTCAGCATCAGGGGAGCCTGGGGGGGGGGGGTCAGCATCAGGGGAGCCTGGGGGAGGGGGGGGGTCAGCATCAGGGGAGCCTGGGGGGGGGGGTCAGCATCAGGGGAGCCTGGGGGAGGGGGGGGGGTCAGCATCAGGGGAGCCTGGGGGGGAGGGTGTCAGCATCAGGGGAGCCTGGGGGTGAGGGTGTCAGCATCAGGGGAGCCTGGGGGTGAGGGTGTCAGCATCAGGGGAGCCTGGGGTGAGGGTGTCAGCATCAGGGGAGCCTGGGGGTGAGGGTGTCAGCATCAGGGGAGCCTGGGGGTGAGGGTGTCAGCATCAGGGGAGCCTGGGGGTGAGGGTGTCAGCATCAGGGGAGCCTGGGGGTGAGGGTGTCAGCATCAGGGGAGCCTGGGGGTGAGGGTGTCAGCATCAGGGGAGCCTGGGGGGGGGGGGGGGTCAGCATCAGGGGGCGCCGGGGGGAGGGGGGGGGGTCAGCATCAGGGGAGCCTGGGGGGGGGGGGTCAGCATCAGGGGAGCCTGGGGGAGGGGGGGGGGTCAGCATCAGGGGAGCCTGGGGGTGAGGGTGTCAGCATCAGGGGAGCCTGGGGGTGAGGGTGTCAGCATCAGGGGAGCCTGGGGGTGAGGGTGTCAGCATCAGGGGAGCCTGGGGGTGAGGGTGTCAGCATCAGGGGAGCCTGGGGGTGAGGGTGTCAGCATCAGGGGAGCCTGGGGGTGAGGGTGTCAGCATCAGGGGAGCCTGGGGGTGAGGGTGTCAGCATCAGGGGAGCCTGGGGGTGAGGGTGTCAGCATCAGGGGAGCCTGGGGGGGAGGGTGTCAGCATCAGGGGAGCCTGGGGGTGAGGGTGTCAGCATCAGGGGAGCCTGGGGGTGAGGGTGTCAGCATCAGGGGAGCCTGGGGGGGAGGGGGTCAGCATCAGGGGAGCCTGGGGGTGAGGGTGTCAGCATCAGGGGAGCCTGGGGGGTGAGGGTGTCAGCATCAGGGGAGCCTGGGGGTGAGGGTGTCAGCATCAGGGGAGCCTGGGGGTGAGGGTGTTCAGCATCAGGGGAGCCCTGGGGGGTGAGGGTGTCAGCATCAGGGGAGCCTGGGGGTGAGGGTGTCAGCATCAGGGGAGCCTGGGGTGAGGGGTGTCAGCATCAGGGGAGCCTGGGGGTGAGGGGTGTCAGCATCCAGGGGAGCCTGGGGGGAGGGGTGTCAGCCATCAGGGGAGCCTGGGGGTGAGGTGTCAGCATCAGGGGAGCCTGGGGGTGAGGGTGTCAGGCATCAGGGGAGCCTGGGGGTGAGGGTGTCCAGCATCAGGGAGCCTGGGGGTGAGGGTGTCAGCATCAGGGAGAGCCTGGGGGTGAGGGTGTCAGCATCAGGGGAGACCTGGGGGTGAGGGTGTCAGCATCAGGGGAGCCTGGGGGTGAGGGTGTCAGCATCAGGGGAGCCTGGGGGTGAGGGTGTCAGCATCAGGGGAGCCTGGGGGTGAGGGTGTCAGCATCAGGGGAGCCTGGGGGTGAGGGTGTCAGCATCAGGGGAGCCTGGGGGTGAGGGTGTCAGCATCAGGGGAGCCTGGGGGTGAGGGTGTCAGCATCAGGGGAGCCTGGGGGTGAGGGTGTCAGCATCAGGGGAGCCTGGGGGTGAGGGTGTCAGCATCAGGGGAGCCTGGGGGTGAGGGTGTCAGCATCAGGGGAGCCTGGGGGTGAGGGTGTCAGCATCAGGGGAGCCTGGGGGTGAGGGTGTCAGCATCAGGGGAGCCTGGGGGTGAGGGTGTCAGCATCAGGGGAGCCTGGGGGTGAGGGTGTCAGCATCAGGGGAGCCTGGGGGTGAGGGTGTCAGCATCAGGGGAGCCTGGGGGTGAGGGTGTCAGCATCAGGGGAGCCTGGGGGTGAGGGTGTCAGCATCAGGGGAGCCTGGGGGTGAGGGTGTCAGCATCAGGGGAGCCTGGGGGTGAGGGTGTCAGCATCAGGGGAGCCTGGGGGTGAGGGTGTCAGCATCAGGGGAGCCTGGGGGTGAGGGTGTCAGCATCAGGGGAGCCTGGGGGTGAGGGTGTCAGCATCAGGGGAGCCTGGGGGTGAGGGTGTCAGCATCAGGGGAGCCTGGGGGTGAGGGTGTCAGCATCAGGGGAGCCTGGGGGTGAGGGTGTCAGCATCAGGGGAGCCTGGGGGTGAGGGTGTCAGCATCAGGGGAGCCTGGGGGTGAGGGTGTCAGCATCAGGGGAGCCTGGGGGGTGAGGGTGTCAGCATCAGGGGAGCCTGGGGGGTGAGGGTGTCAGCATCAGGGGAGCCTGGGGGTGAGGGGTGTCAGCATCAGGGGAGCCTGGGGGTGAGGGTGTCAGCATCAGGGGAGCCTGGGGGTGAGGGTGTCAGCATCAGGGGAGCCTGGGGGTGAGGGTGTCAGCATCAGGGGAGCCTGGGGGTGAGGGTGTCAGCATCAGGGGAGCCTGGGGGTGAGGGTGTCAGCATCAGGGGAGCCTGGGGGTGAGGGTGTCAGCATCAGGGGAGCCTGGGGGTGAGGGTGTCAGCATCAGGGGAGCCTGGGGGTGAGGGTGTCAGCATCAGGGGAGCCTGGGGGTGAGGGTGTCAGCATCAGGGGAGCCTGGGGGTGAGGGTGTCAGCATCAGGGGAGCCTGGGGGTGAGGGTGTCAGCATCAGGGGAGCCTGGGGGTGAGGGTGTCAGCATCAGGGGAGCCTGGGGGTGAGGGTGTCAGCATCAGGGGAGCCTGGGGGTGAGGGTGTCAGCATCAGGGGAGCCTGGGGGTGAGGGTGTCAGCATCAGGGGAGCCTGGGGGTGAGGGTGTCAGCATCAGGGGAGCCTGGGGGTGAGGGTGTCAGCATCAGGGGAGCCTGGGGGTGAGGGTGTCAGCATCAGGGGAGCCTGGGGGTGAGGGTGTCAGCATCAGGGGAGCCTGGGGGTGAGGGTGTCAGCATCAGGGGAGCCTGGGGGGGGGGGGGAACTGGCCGGGAAGATGGAGATCTGGGGCGGTGACAGTGAACCCCTGGGTTCGAGCCCCCGCTCCCTCCGCCCCGGCGCTCACTGGATCCAGCGCCACAGGACGGACGGAAGGACCGGGGGACCGGGGGGGGCCGAGCGGCGCCACCGCCCGCCCGGCCCCTCGCTCACCTCTGGAGCTCAGCAGCAGCCTCCCGCTCACCGCCGCCATCTTCTCGGACACTCCACAACAAACTCGCCCGCGATTCGTCGGAACCCGAAACCCGCAGCTAATCCGAAGGGACCGCAGAACCGACCAATTAGCAGCAGGGGAGCAGGAGGAGGAGCCAATCAGAATAAAGGAGGAGCCGCGAATGCAAATCCCCATTGAACGCAACTCGACCCGCCCACAGCGCCGAGGTCCGTCCACAGCGCCCCCCGCCGGACTGGAGGGGAAGCTGCAGCAGCACCTCCCCGTCGCCGGACCGAGCGGGTTGGGATCTGCAGAGACACCAGAGATTGTTCAGATACTGGAATCCGGAGCAACGCACACAACATGCTGGAGGAACTCAGTTGGTATTGTTTTATTATTGTCATTTGTACCGAGGGACAGTGAAAAACTTGTCTTGCATACCTTTCATACAGATCAATTCATTACACAGTGCAATGAGGTAGTACAGAGTAAAAATAACAGAGTAAAGTGTCACAGCTACAGAGGAAATGCAGTGCAGGCAGGCAATAAAGTGCACAGTCATAACAGTGTAGATTGTGAGGTCAAGAGTCCATATCATCATATAAGGGAACCATTCAATAGTCTTATTACAGCAGAATAGAAGCTGTCTTTGAGCCTGGTTTTATGTGCCCTCCGGCTCCTGTATCTTCTGCCTGACGGGAGAGGAGAAAAGAGAGAATGACCCAGGTGGGTGGGGTCTTTGATTACGCTGGCTGCTTCACCAAGGCAGCGAGAGGTATAGACAGAGTCCAAGGAGGGGAGGCTGGTTTACAATGATGTGCTGGGCTGTATCCACAACTCTCTGCAGTTTCTTGCGGTCCCAGGCAAAGCAGTTGCCATACCAAGTCGTGATGCATCCAGATAGGACACTTTCTATGGTGCATCGATAAAAGTTGATGAGTGTCAAAGGGGACATGCTAAATTTCTCTAGCCTCCTGAGGAAGTAGAGGTGCTGGTGAGCCTTGTTGGCCATGGCGTCTACGTGGTTGGACCAGGACAGGCTGTTGGTGATGTTCACTCCCAGGAACTTGAGCTCTCAACCCTCTCGACCTCAGCACCCTTGGTGTAGATAGGTGCATGTGCACCATGACCCTTCCCAAAGTCAATGACCAGCTCTTTTGTTTGTCAGAGAGAATGTCACAGCTGCACTCATAGAGGACGTACTAGAGGGCTCATCCACTGAGGCAATGTGGGTAGAGCTCAAAAATAAGGGCACAGTCACTCTGATGAGATTATATTATAGGCCTCCCGACAGTCACCAGGCGATAGAGGAACAGATATGTGGACAGATTATGAAAAGATGTAAAAAGCAACAGGGTTGTTATAATTAGTCACTTTAACTTCCCCAATATTGACTGGGATTTCCTTCCTACTGGAGGCTTAGATGGGGAAGAATTTCTTCAGTGCACGCAAGAGGGTTTCTTGAAACAGTACGTGGATAGTCCAACAACAGAAGGGACCATAATGAATCCTTGGTAAACTCTCCTTCCTCATCCTCCTGGTTTCAGCTTCTCAGTGCGCAACACTCTCATTTGTGGTAGAGTATTTGAGAGAGAGTATTTTGGGAATAGTGATCCCAACTCAAGTTTTAAAATAGTTATGAATAAGGATAAGTCTGGACTTCATGGAAAAGTACTAAATTATGAGTTATTTATTTTATATTAAGTTATGATTTTTTAGTTATGATTTTATTAGACAGGAGCTGGGGGGAGTTAATCGGGCAAGTGGCAAGAGCTCAGGACTGGCATGTTCTGGTAAGGAGGAAGGACAAGGTTGGCAGGGTAATGGAAGCTCAGATTACGAAAGAGGTTAGGAATTTAGTCAAAAATGAAAAGGAACTGTATGTAAGGTTTAGAAGCTAAAATCAGACAGACTCTTGAGGAATATAGAGATAGCAGGAAAGAGTTCAAGCAGTGCATTAGGAAGGCCAAGAGGGGCCATGAAATGTTCTTGGCAAGTAGGATAATGAGAATCCCAAGGCATTTTATACTTTAAAAACAAGATGATAACTAGGAAGCGGGTAGGACCACTCAAGGATAAAGGAGGGAATTTATGCTTGGAGTCAGAGGATGTGGACAAGCTCCGAAGTGAGTACTTTGTGTCGTTATTCACTAAGGAGAAGGACATGGAGGATAGTGAGAGCAGTGTGGGGCATGCTAATATGCAAGTGCATTTTGAGATCAGGAAGGTAGTGGTGCTGGGTCTCTTGAAGAGCATCAAGGTGGATAAATCCCCAGGGCCTGGTGGGATATATCCCAGGTTATTGCAAGAGGCAAGAGTGGAAATTGCTGGGGACTTGACGAAGAATTTTGTATCCTAACTAGGAACAAGCAAGGTCCCAGTGGACTGGAGAGTAGCCAATGTTGTTCCTTTGTTCAAGAAAGGAAATGGAGATAATCCAGGAAATTATTGATCAGTGAGTCTGTCATTAGTGGTAGGGAAGCTATTGGAGAGGATTCTTAGGCATGGGTTTTACACGCATTTTGAAAAACATGGCCTGATTAGGGACACTCAACATGGCTTTGTGCAGGGCAGATCATGTCTTACAAACTCGATAAGAGTGTTTGAGGAGGTGACAAAGGTGATTGATGAGAGTAGGGCAGTGGATGTTGTCTACATGGATCTTAGTAAGGTATTTGACAAGGTGCGTCATGGTAAGCTGATCCAGAAGGTTAAGATGCATGGGATCCACAATGACTTGGTAGTTTGGATTCCGAATTGGCTTGCTGCTTGCCTATAGAAGACAGAGGGTATTGGTGGTAGGGTGTTATTCTGGCTGGAGGTCTGTGACCAGTGGTGTTCCACTCTGTCAAACGATACAACAGAATGTAGATCAGTTACAGACATTGGCAAAAAAATGACAGATGAAGTTTAATCCAAGCAAGTGTGAAGCGTTTTTGGGAGGTCTAGTACAAGGGAAAAGTAGACAGTTAATAGCAGGACCGTTCACAGCATTGATGTACAGAGGGATCTTAGGGTCCAAGTCCATAGCTCACTGAAAGTAGCCAAGCAAGTAGATAGGGTGATAAAGAAGGCATATGGCATACAGAGCCGCACTTAGAGTTTTGTGTGCAGTTCTGGTCACCCCATTACAGGAAGGATGAGAAAGCTTTGGAAATGGTGCAGAAGAGGTTTACCAGGATGCTGCCTGGATTGGAGGGTATGAGCTATAGGAGAGGTTGGACAAACTTAGATTGTTTTCTCTGGAGTGTCAGAGGCTGAGGGGAGACCAGATAGAAGTTTATAAAATTATAAGAGGCATAGACACAGTCAGAATCCTTTTCCCAGGGTAGAAATGTAAAGTACTAGAGGACATGCATTTAAGGTGAGAGGGGGAAGGTTCAAAGGAGATGTGTGGGGCAAGATTTTTTTACACAGAGGGTGGTGGTTGCATGGAATGGGCTGCCAGGTGGAGTGGTGGAAGCCAATATGATATAGGCATTTAAGAGGCTGTTAGACACATGAATATTCAGGGATATGGATTGCGTACAGGTTTATGTAAGAGAATCAGTGTTCAGCACAGACTTTGTGGGCTGAAAGGCCTGTTCCTGTGCCATTCTATGCTCTAAAGTAAGAGAGGTATGGTGGCAGATGGGAACAATTGGGGGGATGGGATCCAGTGGTAGGTGTGTGGGTGGAGTAGGTGGGGGAGAGGAATGAAGCTGGGAGATGGGGGCTAGTGGGAGTGGTAGCTTGGAAAGGTGAGAGAGCCTGGGTAGATCAGAAGGAGAAAGAAAGAGGCAGAGGGGAAGCAGGAGTTCATTGTCCATGGATTGTAGACTACCCAATGGAATATGAGCTGTTGTTCTTCCCGTCTGTGTTTGGCTTCATCCTGGCGGTGGTCGCTTTGCCGAGCACTACGCTCTGTTCACCGTGTCCATCTAGAGCTCCTGGTCGCAAGCCATTTTGATTCCCCTCCCCATTCCCACACCGAGCTGTCTGTCCTTGGCCTCCTCAAATGCCAGGGTGAGGCCAAGTGCAAACTCAAAGTCTCCTTGGAAAGACTCATTGGAATCACTGGCCCATGACTGCTCAGAACGGAATAGAAACATTTGAGATGGCATGCAAAAACGCAAAACAACTGTAGCACCTCCCAAACTCTCCACAAAGCACCTCCTGTCCCGTCTGTTGTAGAGTCTGCAGGTCCCACATTGGCTTCATCAGGATCCACAGAACTGGAGTCGAAACAGCTCATCACTTACACCGAGGGGCTAAATAAGTACCAACAGAATAACTATTTCAGCAGTGTGGTCCCAGTTGAAATTTGGAGTCAATGAAATTAACTTCCAGCAAGGAGTCAGCGTGCTTGAAGTGGAATTACAAGAGTGTAAAAAAAACAAAGCCAGACATCTCTATAGTTTAACTGACTGGCACAATGGTGCAGCTAGTAGAATCACAGCCTCACAGTGCCAGAGACCCAAGTTCGATCCTGACTTCCAGTGCTGTCTATTGGAGTTTGCATGTTCTCCCTGTGACCCAGGTTTCCCCTCGGTGCTCCGGTTTCCTTCCACAAGGACGTGCAGGTTGGTCGATTACTTGGCCACTGTAAATTCACCATAACGTGAGGGTGAGTGGTAGAATCTGGGGGAAATTGATGAGACATGGGGAGGATAACATATTAGGTTTGGTGTATGATTAGTGTAAAGTTGAGTCATTGCAGATGCGTGGACTTGGTGGGCTGAAGGCCCTGTTTCCATGCCGTATGTTTCTATGAATCTAAAATGCTGGGAAGAGCTTTCTTCAAACTCTAAGAAATTTACTTCCTTATTTTGGTCATTCTGTAGGTGGTGCTGTTAACCAACAAAAATGCTGCAATTGCTCAAGAACTGCCAATAAACGTGGTAGAATCTGAGTAAGCAAGGGGGTAAGAACCACCCTCTTCCTTTCACAAACCACAGTGATGAGTCATTGTTTAAATATCAGTTGGCACAGACACAATGGGCAAAATGACCTCCTCTGCTATAAATGACAATCAAAACAAAACTGCAGATGCTGGAAATCTGAACCAAAATCAGAAAATGCTGAAAACACTCAGCAGGACAGGCAGCATCTGTGGAGAGAGAAACAGAGTTAATGATTCAGGTCAAAGGCTCTTCATTTTTTCTGAGACATCCAACATTCGAAAATTATCCTGCTGGCCCTATTCTGCATTATCTGCAGTGCCTAATATCACTTTGTGTTAGAAAGAGATATTGTTAGTTTATGCTAATTTACATTGTGTTAGTTGATGTTAACTTATGTTAGTCATGTTTGGAATGTACTGTGCTGTAATAAAAAGCTAATTTTCATGGCATTTATACCCGTGTATGTATGCCTATGACAATAAACTTGAACACTGTATAACTTCCTCTGATAGTTTTATCAATAAAATTCAACTTTCAATCGGTTTTCTTGACTGAATTGGCTGGTTGAACTCTTCTGTCTGAGTCACAAGGTTTGCCACAGACTGAACACAAAAACCTAAGCTAATGCTCCATTGCAGCAATGAAGAAGTGCTCTTTCGTATGACCGAGGCCTTGTCTACCCTCTCACATAAATGCAAACTATCTCCAACACTGTTTCAAAGAAGGGCAGGGGAGTTGGCGTTCATTCAGGAGAGACACAAGAGAATACAGATGCAGGAATCTGGAGCAACAACCGATCTACTGGGGGAACTCAGCGGGTCGAACAGCATCCCACCAACCCTGGTCATTGTCTCTTCTCCCCCCCCACATCCACCCTCCCCCCCCACCCCAGCAATCTGGCAGAAGATACAAAAGCTTGAGAACACATACCACCAGGCTCAAGGACAGCTTCTATCCCACTAAGACTGTTGAACATACATCTTATACAGTAAAGATGAACTCTTGATCTCTCAATCTCATCATGGCCCTTGCACTTTATTTGTCTACCTGCACTGCACTTTCTCTGTAACTGTAGCACTGTATTCTGCATTACATTTTTTTTTCCTTTTGTACTTGTGTATGGAATGATATGTATGGATGGCATTCAAACCAAAGCTTTTCACTGTATCTTGGTACATAGGACAGTGAAAACTAATTACCAATTACCAATCTGCGGGAGGAAAGGAATTGTCAAAATTTGAGGTTGAAACCCTGCAAAAAGACTGAGAGTGGAGAGGCGAGATGGCCAGTATAAAGTGGAGAAGGGTAGTGGTTAGACAGGGGTCCGAGGTGATTGGCGACTGAAGAGAGGTGAAAGATGACAGGCAGGTTGTGCTGGGGAGGGGACGGGAGTGGGAATGGAGTTGACGGTTCCCTTCCTCCAACAGATGCTTCTCGACTCGCTGAGTTCCTCCAGCAGAATGTTCGTAGCTCTCATTCCACATCACTAACGGATACCTTGGGTGTAATCATATGGCTGCATATGGGAGTTTGCTGTCTAAAAATTGAGAACAGATGAGAGGTGACTGTAGCTTGATGAAAGAGACAGATTTTAACAGGTATCTTAAAGGGGACAAAAAAGATGAAAGGTTTAGGAATCAAATTTTAGAGAGAGACTGGAGGGGATTGCAGAGGTAGGGATTTAGGGGTTGGTAGGAATTGCAGAGGTAGGGAGCAGTGTAGGGACTGGAGGAGATTACAGAGGTAGAGTGTGTAGGGGCTGGAAGGAATTGCAGAGGTAGGATGGGTTATAGGGGATTACAGAGACAGGGTGAGGTGTGGAGGCTGGAGGTGATTACAGGAGTATGGAAGGGTGAGACCAGGAGAGATTTGAAAACAAGAGAATACTAAAATCGGTGTATGTTAGTTGGGATCCAGTGAGCATTGGGGAGAATGGTGAACGGGACTTGCTGTCAGTAAATGCCACAGTCTAGGATTTTGCCAAACAGCTGGACAATAGTTTTCAGGCAGTGCATATACTGAGTTCACACAGTAGTTCCACTTAGAGTATGGTACACATTGCTTAAATTAAAAGATTAACCTTCCAGAGGTCTGTGATGATGACCATGAGACATTGGTATTTGAAAGCCAGGATCAGTCGTGGTAGTCATGAAATGAACAGGTTGTCATACTGTAGCAGTTAGCATAACACTATTACAGTGGCAGCAACCTAGGTTCGATTCCTGCTGCTGTCTGTAAGCAGTTTGTACGTTCTCCCCGTGTCTGCGTGGGTTTCCTCCAGATGCTCCAGTTTCCTCCCACATTCCAAAGACGTACGGGTTAGAAAGTTGTGGGCATGCTGTGTTGGCGCCGGAAGCGTAGTGACACTTGTGGGCTGCTCCCAGAACACTCTACACAAAGATGCATTTCACTGTGTGTTTTGATGCACATGCGACTAATAAAGAAATCTTATCTTAATCTTATCTTAAAAACCCAAATTTTCATCATTGCCCTTCAGGGTAGGGAATCAATGGTCCTTGTTTGGTCTGACCTAGATGCAATTCTAGACCTATTGTCTGAATTTTAACTGCCCCCTGAAATGGTCTCACGAAGCCACGCAGTTCATGAACAATCAGGAACTGGCAAATAGCCAGAGTCTCATTGCCACATCACACTGCCCTTGAGACTGCCGTGGGTGGTGGGGTGGGAGAAGGGAGGTGAGAGTGGGGGAGGTGGAGATGAGACCATCTCCCTGTGGAGTATGTGTTTGTCAAGATGACCTGGAAAAGATCACAGAGGTCTTTGTTTATCCTGTACAGCTGCATAAAATAAGACTCTCCATTCACTGGGCTGTTCCCAGGACCACAGACTGAGAAAAATATCAACTGCAGTTGGAAGATTAGCTGCCCAAAACTTGCTGGTCTTCCCATCCTCAACTGAATGTTGCAGTTTGGCACATTCCAAGATGCTGGACTGTGTGCAAAGTGATGCACCAAAGTGTGGTGCAGCTGACAGGAACATTCTGTGGGGAAAGAGGTCCTCTCAAATTGAACACTGAGGGGCCAGAACCTGCATACGTCGCTCATGGAATATTTGTGAAAGGAAAATTGATTTCAGACTGCTATAAAGTAAATCTTGTGAGCAATGTAATGTATTATGGTGGTGGATACCTTGAACACGCTGTCAAGGGAGGTTTTGGAAGCAGATATGACAGCAACGTTCAAGAGGCATTTAGAAAGGCACACGAACAGCCAGGCAGATGTGCAGTTTAAAATGGCATCATGGTTGGCACAGACATCATGAGCTGAGGGGCCTGTTCCTGTGCTGTACTGTTCTATGTTCTATATTTGCAGATTTTATGAATAAAGTATAATTTTGGAAAACAAAATCAGGAATGAGCAATAAATGCTTGCCTGATCAGTGATGCCCACTTTGTACAAGTGAATGAAGATGATACCACTTCATCTCACCACCTCTTCCACCCCCATCTTTTCATTGGGGCATCCCCTCAGATATCATTTATGTCAAGTGCTGGTTTGTTACTTAATCTCCTTCCTCCTAGCCAAATTGGAAGTTTTGCACAAAAACCACTTCTCTTTTGCAATTTTAGTTTTTCTTGACTAATCCCATTCCCTTTCTTCCATTTGTCAATCTTGAGGCGAGGGGGGTGGTGAAAGATCAGAGGTGAAGGTCTTGAAAGATCAAAGGATTTACCTTAGGAGGGTCCTGCCAGTGTTGAAAAATTAAAGCATGCTTGTCCTGAGAATGCCCACCTCCTGAAACAACTTGATCTAAGTACGGCTGCAAAGGGGCAAATGGAGGTCACCATGCTATTGCACTGGATGGCTCATGGTAGGAAGTAACGGGTCGAATTTCTAGAGTAACACAAAGCATCTCAGAAATGGCGGATATTGCATTTCACCCCAGGTAAAGTCATTTTCCAATTGCATAGTGCTGAAGAAAACACCAAAGTTGTTTGAATACATTTCTAGGTCAGCACCCCCCAAGAGTGCAGCATTCCTTCACTGCATTATCAGCCTGGATATTTGTGCAGCTTCTGGAGTGGATCTTGAACTCACAACCTTATGACACAGGCACACAATTCAGTGTCAGCTTTGTGTGCCTGACTGGGGATCTCGCTCGCCTCCGACTCAAGCAGGTGTGGGTCCCACTCCGGAGATTTGAGTCCACAAACCTAGGCTTATGCTTCAGTGCAATACTGAGGGATTGCTGCACTATCTGAAGTTTTGTGTTGGGTGAGACATTGTACCGATTGATGTGAAGATCCCATGAGACTTTGCCTATGTAGAGCATGGGAATTCCCCTGGAGTCCTGGCTAATACTTATCACTCAATCCTTGGTTCAGTTGATGGCACTCTTATCTCTTAGGTATAGATTTCTGTCCAGACACTTATAAATTCAGGTTTACAGTTCTGGTGCAGAACCAGATGAGGTACCATCATTTCAATGAGCTGTAAAAGTGAACCACTGCCCTCCTCTCTGGAAGGACAGGTCCCGGGTGGATTTATTTTGTGCTCACGTGGGATACCCTGCTACAAAAGAGTTCTTCCGGGTGTCCTGGCCAATATTGATCCCCTAGTCATCATCACTAACACCAATGATCTGGCTGTTATCACATCGTTGTTTGTGGGAGCTTGCTGTGCAGTAATTCCTGGCACTTTCCTATTGTGCCGACTACACTTCAAAAGATGCTTCGCTGCCTATAAAGTCCTCTGGGATGACCTGAGCCACTTACTTGCCCAGGGCAGAGGTTTAAGGTGAGAGGAAAGTGTTCTAAAGGAGACTTGAGGGGCAAATTTTTTTATGCAGAGAGTGGTTGACATCTGAAACGTGCTGCTGGAGGAGATGGTGGAGTCAGATACAATCACTACGTTTAAGAGACAGGCACTTAAATCGTCAAGGCATAGAAGATACGGGCCTAATGCAGGCAAATGGGATTAGTGTAGATGGGCAAAAAAAGTCAGCATGGATGTGATGGGCTGAAGGGCCTGCTATGTATGACTTTATCGGATTTGAGAATTGTTGGTACTTATCCTAAGATCCTCCCATTGGAAGACAGTGGCTTATTGTGATCTCTTCTCTCTCCACTACAGAAGAATTAAGTCCAAAAGATATAAGAACAGAATGAGGCCATTCGGCCCATTGAGTCTGCTCCGTCATTCAGTCATGATCCTTTTTTTTCAACCTCATTCTCCCGCCTTCCCCCAACCCTTAACCCCCCCCTTACAGTCAAGAACTTATCAATCTCTGCCTTAAATACACCCAATGACTTGACCCCTACAGCCCTCTGTGGCAATGAATTCCACAAATTCACCACCCTCTGACTGAAGAAATTCCTCCTCATCTAGTGTTAAAGGGACGTCCCTTTATTCTGAGGCTGTGCCCTCAGATCCTGGACTCTCCCACTGATGGAAACATCCTCTCCACATCCACTCTATCCAGGCCTTTCAGTATCCAGTAGGTTTCAATGATATCCCCCCCCTCATCCTTCTGAACTAAAGGCTCAGAGACATCAAACAATCCTCTTATGTTAAGCCTTTCATTCCTGGGATCCTCTGGACCCACTCCAGGGCCAGCACATCCTTCCTTAGACAGAGGGCCCAAAATTGCTCACAATTAAAGCACAATAGTCTCAATTAAAATATATATTAATGTACTTGCAAATATAACATTCACAGAGAAAGCAGCAAAGTAGAGATGGGATGCAGGCAGCCTTTGAAATTGAATGGGAGAGCAGTGGTGATGTGTTGTCCATTACCCACTGTGTCATTGTCAGCGGATTTCATTTGCATCACCAGAACACTGATGCATACTCATTTTAGGGTGCCGTGTGATCAGCTACCTAAAGCAAAAGTCAATGCTTGTCAACAACCACTGACAGTAAGCCAGAATTTGGGATCTTGGTTTAAAATTCCAGACTTATGTTTTTGTCTCGGTGGCTAGAAAGTCATTGACTTGGTTTCTCTTTTGCACAATATTTAGGCTAATAATGGTGCAGTATCGCACTTTAGTAATGAAAGTACCATTCCTCAGGGATGTAGAACCGAAACTCAGATAGGATGGGTCCCTGGCGGATTTATTTTCTGCTCACCTGGATACTCTTGCTGCAGATGGTTCCCTGATGTATCCTGAGCAATATTTACCTCTCTATCATCATCACTAAAACAGATGATCTGGCCATTATCACATAACCATTTGCAGGAGGTGGTTGTATGTAAATGCTGCTTTGATTCCAACATTACAGTAATGAATACACTTTAAAAACATCTCTAGCTGTGAAGTAGAGTGGAATAACCTGAGGCACTTTCTCAGTTGATA
This sequence comes from Pristis pectinata, assembly GCF_009764475.1. Lineage (NCBI taxonomy): Eukaryota > Metazoa > Chordata > Chondrichthyes > Rhinopristiformes > Pristidae > Pristis > Pristis pectinata. The sequence goes on from NC_067429.1 coordinate 8,689,574, forward strand.
AAGAGGAGGCAACAGACCCAAGAACGGATTATTCTGAGGATCCCTTTTTTCCACAAGAGCCCCTTCTCACTGCATTCTGGTCACCCTTTCCATCATTAACAAGGCACTGTCAAGGTCTGTCTGGGAAACAGATCTTTGCATCTTCAACTCCCCACTTCTTTGACAACCACATCATTGGCAGCTGGGCAATCGTAGACTTCACCCCCATGTCAGAAATGCCTCTGCGAGACCACCAGTCACGCTGGATGGATCCCAACCCGTACCCTGAGCTGGCACTTGTTTTAAAAAACACATCCTGATGATAAAAATTCCAATGTTTCTAAAGAATTTCAAACTTCCTAATGGAAAGGTCAACAGCATCTGTCATCAGGGATTCCCACTTCTCTCAAGGCATGTTTACCTCATCCACCCACCCCTCCCTTGTTTGAAAGCCTGTATCTTTTAGTTTCATTTTGATGCTGCAATTTTGAATTTCTACAACATTGTCCTAAATCCCCAGAGAGATTACTTTCCTTATCTGAGTAATCGTAACATGTGAAATAATCCACCAGATTAAATCCTTTACTTCCATTTACGGAACTGCAGCTTCAAAATTCTTGCAAGAATTCTTTATTTGAGATCTTCTGTTCATGAGATGTGGAATCCCCAGCAATGGTAACATTTATTGTTCATCCCTCTGTGCCCCTTTGTTTTTAGGATGGTCAAAGTCGAAAGTCAAAGAAGAAGAAGAAGATAAGATTTCTTTATTAGTCACACGTACATTGAAACACACAGTGAAATGATCTTTTACATAGAGTATTCTGGGGGCAGCCCGCAAGTGTTGCCACGCTTCCGGCACCAACATAGCACGCCCACAACTTCCTTATCCGTACGTCTTTGGAATGTGGGAGGAAACCAGAGCACCCAGAGGAAACCCACACAGACACAAGGAGAACGTACAAACTCTTTACAGACAGCGGCGGGAATTGAACCGGGGTCGCTGGCGCTGTAATAGCGTTACGCTAACCGATACACTACCGTGGCCTGCAAAGTGGAGTTTATTGTCATATGCATAAGTACATGCATGCACAGGTGCAACGAAAAACTTACCTGATGGGGAGTTACATATAAGTAACCCCGGTAAGAATGGCATATTTCTTTCCTTGAAGGGCTTCAATGAATCAGTTGGATGTTACAACAATCTGCCTCTTCCATGGTCATTGTTACCAAGTCTAGATTTTTTATAAAAATCTATATTTATCCTTGTAGTCACATCCACTATGCATCCTTCAATGTATTTAGACATGTCATCTGGTCTTCATTGCATTGCTGTTTGTGGGAACTTGTGATGTGCAAATTGGCTGCCGCATTACAACAGCAACTACGTCTCAAAGGTACTTCATTGGCTATAGAGCAGATGAGGTGTCCTGGACAGGATTTGAGATGTGAAATTTCTTTTATGAAATTTCACTTAACAATGAGTTAGAATTATGCACTACTTTGATAAAAACCCAGAGTTACTAATGATCACAGTTTCATTTCATTTATTATCGGTTTTTCTCCTCTTTTACTGTGGACTGTGTCCCACAGGGCTCAATGCTTTATCCAGCACACCAGTCTTCATGTGAAAGCCCGAAGCATAATCTGCTATTTGACCACAAAGAGGATCAAAGCTGACTCACCACTTTTCCTCATCCAACAACCACACACGCATTTTGCATCAATTCAGAAGCAGCAAGCCCCAGCTGTTACCCCCTGTGCAACCCAGGGACTCTAAGGTCACAATGTCATTCTTTCTATGCCCACTCATCACCGAAGTGATATGATCTACCTTTATCTGGGCACCTGGTTATCACAATTTACGCTCAAAATTTCCCTCACGTTAATGGCTCCGTATTTGGGGAAATCACATATAACCCACGTTCTTCCATTTTCTGGCATCATAACTTTTTAAGCAAGCTGACAATAAAATATCAAAAATGATTTTAAAGCAAGTCATTGATATATCAGTTGTGACTTGGTGGGTAAAACTCAAGGAGGTGCTAACTTTTGGTTCTGATATGAAACAGAGGCCCTGCAAGCTTTCCAGTCCTGGAGCTGGGGCTTTTCATGCTGGGGCTTTGGGTTGTGTAGTTCAGCCATTTTACTCTGCCTGGGAGCTGTGTGTGTGTGTGTGTGTGTGTGTGTGTGTGTGTGTGTGTGTGTGTGTGTGTGTGTGTGTGTGTGTGTGTGTGTGTGTGTGTGTGTGTGTGTGTGTGTGTGTGTGTGTGTGTGTGTAGTTGCAAGGGGTTCTCACCCTCTTGTTCCATTGCTGGCTCAGTTTGATCCCATGGCTCTACTTCAAGAGAAGCAGATATGTTAGCCAATATTCATTTCCACAATCAACAGCATTAACAACAGATTATCACAGCCAGAAATACATTTCAAGGTAAAGCTCTGAAGGACATCCTAAGCTCATGAAAATTACAAGAATGCAAGGTTGTTCACATCTTATTTCTGAAAAGACAATATCAGGTACACATAAAGGAATGGTAACCATTTACAACATTATATAAGCAAATGCATTGGAGCCTAATGGTTCAACAACCACATTTTGGTCTTTGATATGAAGTTACAAGGAGAAAAACAGAATGTATCAGAACGGTATAACTTTACCACCGAGAGAATAAGCTCATCAATTTAGCATTGGTGTAAACCTAAAACATGTAATTGGAGAGAAAACCTGAATTACTTGAGGAAATTGGAAAATATTTTTGCACTTTAACTTTTTAGTAATTTGTGAAATTTGAACAAGGAAGTGCAGATCAAACAAATCAGAAATAAGGGGGAGTGGAAGCAGCTGAGAAACAAGGTTATTCAGATGAGCTTCCCAAAGGCAAGTCACCTAATAAATTGTAGAAGAATATTGAAATAAATTTTTCTGCCACCAAGTTCCGAACCTTATATATTCTTTTATGGCTTTCTCTAGAAAATAAGATCATTGAAGAACTTTACAGATACAAATAAAAAATGCATTTAATTACATTCATTGATAAATGTAAATCAGTACAGATCTGCATGTCCAACAGATGTATCTGCTGAGCTAGTGGAAACAGGGTTCAGTAACATACCGTTTATATTACTGCACTAGCATCTAGAGATGAGGGCTAGCAATTTGGTGATGCAAGTTTGATTGCTACTATGCTGGCTGTGGAATTTAAATTCAAGTCATTAAGTAAAATTTAAACTAAGAAGCTAGTTTTGGAATCAGTTACCACAAACCTACTGGATTGTCATAAAAGCCCACTTTTATCACCAATATCCTTCAGGAAGTCTGCCATCCTAACCTGGACTGGCCTACATGTGACTGTTCTGAGTTGACCTCTGAAGTGGCTTAGCCAGCCTCTCTGAAGGGCTTTAGGATGGACAATAAATCCTGGGCTTGCTATAAGTGACATTTAAAAGAAAATGATCAGGAAATCTGAACCCCCAGGATTCTTTCTGGATCAGTCATAAATTAAAATCTGCTTTGGTTTCACTTTTCTACTCCTGTTCATGTTACTTATTGAAGAATTCACCTTCAATCCGTCTGTGCTGTGCAGTTATCATCCCATCTCCAACATCACTTTTGTCTCTTTCATCCTTAAACGTATCTTCTCTGACATGTCAAATCGTCAACCCCAGCCACCCCCAAATCTGCATCCTGCCTGTTCAGAGCAACCTAGAAAACTTTGGCTAAAGAAACAAATAATTTCCTTGCTGACTATCTCAGTGTCTGTCTAAACCTTTCCATTGCATTTGTCATGGTTATTAGCATCAGCTGTACACTACCAAGAAAACAGTTCACTTCCACTCCTCTTCCGCTTCCTCTCCTCCAAAAATTATTTTGCAATTTCAGAAACAGTTTCTGACTACATTTCCACAGTAAAACCATCAGAATTCTTGAAGGAACAATTCTTTAATTCTTTTCTCCCTTCATCTAAACGATTCTCTTCATTAATATCAACTGCAAGGGTAGGGCTAGTTTCGACACCCAGGCTGTCTCACAGCACTCCCTCTCCATCATCTCTGCAAAGCATAGAATCATCTCAAGCAGTATAGTCTTTGCAGAACGGGGTTTGAAAGTGCCCTTATTATATACAAGACCTGATATTTATTCTATTCCAGTCAATGGAACTAAACAACAGCTGTTGATTGCTCGGTATAACAAATTTAATTCTGCTCATTTAGCAATCTTTTCTAAGTTCTTTATTTCCACTAATATTCATCTTAGTATCTCCATCACCCATTCACCATAAGATTTCCTCATCTCCTCTCTATTTCTAAACTATTATTTTATTTACAGCTCCATTACACCTTTTATGATATTGCTTTACATTATCTTTACAGTTCCTTGTTTATTTTAACCCATTTTACTTCCTCACTGATTTTACTACAGTCTTAGTTTTCTTATTTTGTGTCATTTTCCCTGCTTTTACCAAACGCTACTTTATAATTTCAGCTCTGATGTGGAACAATCTGGTTTATACCCACAGAGAATAAAATCTACCAGCTTCCACAGTCGTCATGATTATCCCTCGAGGTCGAGCATGATGGTCTTCGTTCCGTCGATCTATGAGAAGTAGCCCACAGAGCGAAGACGCCTGTGCGTGTATTTGTTTAATGTGTACTTGATGTTGCACTACAGAAAGCACACGATACTTCACAAATCAACCAACTGATTCCAATGGCATGGAAACCACGACGATTGGAGCTGATGGATTTGTTGCAGCCTTCATCCGCCTTCACAGCCGTTGAGTTTGAAATAACTTCGTTCGCCTGTTCCACCGTTGAGGTCTTGGTTGCATTGTTCTTTGTCAGGGACCTCACCATCAATGAGAGCGATGCCTTCTGGAGCTATGCTCCTGGTAGGGTCACTGCCACAGTACAATTCCATGCTTAGAGCAAGGCAAGGACTGCATTGCCAATAGCTTTGTAGTTTTATGCTCCTAGCTGTTGTTGGAGATATTGGCAATAGTCTGCAGTTTCCATAGAAGGGATCACTGTGCATCTCTTTTTAGGCTTCTCCATAATGCAGAGTTCCATTGACTATACACCTGTCATTTTACATGCACCTCACAATAGCATTACTCAGTAATGGAACCAATGGATTTCACTTGTCATAGATAGAGACATAGTGACATACAGTGTGGAGACAGGCACTTTGGTACACCTTGTCCATGCTGACCATCAACCACCCATTAATCCCATTTATTTTTATTCTCCCCGCTTTCCATTGTAACCAACATACGACCACAGCTAGAACATCAAGCAGTTAAATGTCCAAAATATCCAAATAGTTGCACTGTATTTATTCTACAACAGTCTGCATTGCCTGGTATATTTCAACCACTGCTACAAACTGAATGGCTTCTGGGGAACAAGAGTGATTTACTAATAATCTAGTTCATGGCTCTGCTCTCAGCCTGTGCCAGAGTGCACAGCAGTACTCAATAAATGTCTTGCTGCCACAAGGAATCTACTAGTGCTGATAAAGCTTTGCTGAAACAACAATTACACTGGCTGGACCCTCACTGAATGGGCCACAGGATGCCCGGCAGTGTGGTTTATGCTGAATAATCTTGACATCATGATGCATCAGCCACCATTAATGAAATGGAAAATGAAAAAGACAAGGGAAAAAACAAGAACAGGAATAGACAGGGAGGCTGCAAACTTCACAGTTCCTATCTGCCCATGATATGAGTAAAGAGCTAATTTATCTTAACCCTAATTCCTCACTAAGTCCCACACCATTTCCCTCCATAAGAACATTAAAAAATATTAGAATGTAGAAATAGAGGCAGGATTAGGCCAGACAGTCCTTCACACCTGCTCTGCTATTCGATAAGATCATGGCTGATCTTTCACCTCAGAACACTTTCCCGTACTAATTTTCTATCTCTTGATTCCCAGTCTCTCTCTTGTATATACTCAGTGATCAAGTCTCCACAGTGTTCTTGGATTAAGAATTCCAAGGAAACAAAGTGCAGTGGTCAATTTACTGGACTAATAATCCACTGTCCCTGGACTCACAATCCAGAGTCATGTGGTCACATTCCACTATGGCAGTTGTGGAATTTAAAATCCAGTTCGCAATCTGAAATTTTAAAAACAAAAGTTGTCATTGGTATTGATGACAACAAAATATATCTGGTTCATGAATTCCCTTCAATGCAGGAAATTGTCATCCTTACCTAGTTTGTCCTTCGAGTAACTCCAGGTTCACCAATGTGGCCGACTTCTTAACTGCCCTCTGTAATTGCCAGTCAAACCTCTAACTCAGAGACAGGCTACAACCGATGATGTTGCCGATGATGTCCAAATCATGAAAAATGAATAGCTCAAACAAAAGATTCACTACCCTCTGGATGGTGAAACTTCTTATCTCTGTCCTGAATGGCTGACCCCTTATTTTGGTTCTGGTTATCCCAGTCAGGGGAAACATTGCTGGATCTACCAAAGCAAGACCATCAGAACTTAGTAGGTGTCAATGAGATCCTCTCTCATTCTTCTAAACTCTATAAAAGCCCTGTCTGAACTCAAAGTAGGACAATTTCATCCATCCCAAATCTCTTTTCTTTTCATTGACCTGAGCGACATAAAATATACATCCCAAACCAAATGTACAAATCTAATGATTTGTAACGAAGACCATGGCCACTTCAACCACTTTGCACTACAATGGACTTTGTTTTTGTTCTTATTGTGTTCTTTCTTGTATAATTTTGTTGATGTTTCTTCTGGTGAACGTGTCTCTAATGCTATGTGCCTGTGATGTTGCTGCAGGTAACTTTTTCATTACGCCTCTGCATACATGTACTTGCGCACATGACAAAAACTCGATTTTGATTTCTTTATTAGTGGAATTAACCAAATCATCATATCTTAGAGTAGGCATTTTTTTAAATTTTGGAATTTCCCTGACATTTCCATGTTCACGATGGCGTCTATAAATGACCACCACCTCTCCTCCACATTCACACGATCATCTGCACATTACAGAGCACGCCGGCTCCAAAGAAATCAAATATGAAATTCAGTATGAATGCTACCAGCGGTGAGTATCACGCAAGTTAAATTATTACCATTTGCCTCTTCAAGTATATTTTTATGTGTAGATTTAGCAGTCGCTTCCTCAGTGGTCTCCCTTGAGATCACCCAAGCAGAAGGAAAGGAGACGGAAGTCGGTCAATGAATAGGGAAAAAAGATGGAACTTCAGAGGAAAGCTGTCAAAGAGAATACTTAGCTCTCAACGGGACGATAAGCCTCGCCTGCTCTGTGTCCCTGAAGTTACTCACTGTCTATCGTTCTCCTCTCCAGTTGCCTGGATGTTGCTTTTGACATTGGGAGGCGGTGTCTGCGCTGCTCCAGCACTGCCCTTGGAGATTTCGGGTGATCAGATAGCGCCGGAATTTCGGGACGGACTGGAAAGAAACAAGAATCTTGTAATTCAGATCTGGCGCAGCGTCGAAACACTGATGGAACTCCATGTGAGTACCAATTATTTCAACCCGCGGTTCATTCAGATAAACAAGTACCGATATATAACGCAGCAAAGTTCAATTAGATTTTGGAAAGAAGGCGAATTTGAACCATCCGCCAGGCAATCCTCGAGAAACAGTTCATTGTTTGTACAGTAGGCAGTCGACTTGAAACGCTCTCTCCACGTTAGCCGACCCGCTAACTATTTCTAGCATTTTTAAATCTTATTTTAACGAATTTCTTTTTTTATTAACAATTCTTATGGACTTTATAACTAGAGTCACAGAAACGGAGCGTGTGAGAATTAGTTAGCAGGTCAAGAACCTGCGGAGAGCGAATATTTCAGATGGATGACGATATTTCAACATTACTCTTTTGTTTGAAGTGATTTTTACCTTTGTACCTTCTTAACGAGGCTTTATTTTCTTATATTGTGCCGATTGCAGTCAGTCGCTGCCGGCCAGCCCCGTTTCCGAGTGATCCCTCATTTTAGCACAGGTTATCAAATGGATTTCCAGCGAACGACTTTCCGTTAGCAAATCGTTCCACACGGTCGCTAATTTTGGTTCAGCAGGCCGGGGTGCAGACGAGGTTACCCCAAAGTCTGCTGCCAATGTCCAGCTCTCCTTCCAAGCACCTCTGCGTTCGCTAACTTGTAAGCGATCGCTAGACTGCAGCCTTCAAGAGAGACCCGCCCCTTCCTATCGTGAGAATCTCCTCCAGATTTACAGCCCTTCTCCCTCAGGCCTTCCCATCAGTTTGGAGTCTAATCTCTCCACTGTTGGCAGCCGTACCTTCAGTTGCCAAGGTTGTAAGCTCTTGGCAAACCTTATCTCTACCTCCATCCCCTCTTAAGAGGTCCCTTAAAACTGGTATCGGAATTTGTTTATTAAGGTCACGTGTACCGAGATACAGTGAAAAACTTAAGTTTTTGCAAGCCATCCATACAGATTGTTTCAAAACGTAAGTACTTTGAGGTAGTACAAGTGAAAATCAACAGAATGCAGAATATAGTGTTACAGTTGCAGAGAAAGTGCGTTACAGGCAGACAATGAGGTGCAAGGGCCATGAGGAGGTGCATAAACTGGTGAAGCTTTAGGTCACCTGCTTTATTACAGATCTCATTTTGGTTTGTAAATGATCCCGTAATCCACCATAGGACACTTCTGACATATTTTATAGTGTTCTTTTTATATTAAAAACTAAATTTATATAGCATCTTCTTAAAATGCCATGTGTTGTAATTTTCCTACAACACTTTTTCATTCAGTAGCATTGTTCCATTGAAACTCAAAGAAACAAGAATTAAATGACAGTAAATACTCATATCTGTGTGAACCAGTGTTAATCTGTAGTAGATTAAGTATAATGTGGGTTGCAATGGACCAGGTTCATCCCAATTTAGCCAATTAAAAGGTGCCCCAGAATGCTTAGGCACTGCTCGACTTTGAAAAAGATACATACCACCAGAGTTCTAACTTCTTTTGTTATCTAGAGGTACCGAATGAAAAATGGATGTGTGGTTGTTGGCGGGGATGTCACTTGATGGCAGCATCAAGCTGCACTTGGATTCCTAGTTATATTAGTCCCAAGCAACAATGAATCCTCACAGAACATAGGACACTACAGCATAGTACAAGCCCTGCTCTATCCTGATTTTATTCTGCTCTAAGATCTATCTAACCCTTCTCTCTCACATGGCTCCCCATTTCTCTATCATAGAGAGAGAAAAATCATCTTGATGCACTGACTTGGAATTTCTGCCTATTTTCATTCTTTGGCATGGAATAAGGGAAGGGTTTATGTCACTTCCCTTTGGTTTAGTAACACAGTCTCAGTTTGACTAAGTTGGTTAACTTTTACCTTTAAATGTAGTGCACATTTGGAAAATATGTTTTTTCCACCCAATGAGCATGCAGGGACTGAGAGTCTAAATACAATTCACATGCTGTACTCCAGGAGTAGAGAAGCAGCACAGCCCAGTGATGCCATCATGAATCAGTGTTCTTACAACTCCCATACTTGCTTCTGAGCAGGCATGAGCAATTAGAAAGATTTTCCATCCTTCCTAGCCCAGGAATCTGAGGACAATTTGAGGTTCTCTTTGTTAATTTCCAGCATTTTAGTAAGAAATAGTGATCTCTGTGGACTATTTCACCCACAGGATCACTAAAGCCTGTGGAGATTGTAGTTTAGCATTAAGCACTTGTTCTATCAGCTCTATCACAATTGTAGATCTGAATCACAACTTGGGTTTTTGGGAAGAAAATGTAATTGAGCTTAAGATATATCGAATGGCTGTTGTGATAAGAGTGTGGATATATTGGTTTGATCAAAGTTTAATAGAAAATGTGCCTTGCCTAAGTGATATCATGGAGCTCAAACCATCTTACTCATCTCTGAGTAAGATGGTTTGTGCCCCATCATGTACATTGCAGATGCCCAGAGATGAGCATTCTCATTTTGAAATACTGGACAGCAGTGCGCTTTTGTTTGACAAGGCTGGAGCAGCAACCCTTGCTTTTAATTAGTCTCTCAGTAATGACCAATGTATCTGACTAACAACCTGTCTGTATAAAAGGTTACTTCATTATAGATGGAACTCAAAGCAGAGATGTGCTGAATGTAATGTGGAAGAAGTGTTTCCACAGACAGAGAGAATTTTGAGGATCTTTATCCCTTCAAGTTCAAGTTTATTGCCATAGGCAGACCTACACAGGGTACAAACACCATTATAGTTAGATTTTTTCAGCAGCAGCACAGTACATTACAGACATAACAGACATAAATTAACATAAATTATACAAAATTTACACAACAAAATAAACATAATTACATTAGTGGGACATTCATGGGATGCAGGCATTACTGGTAAGGCCAACTTCTATTGTCAATTGCCCTTGGGAGAGAAAAGTTCTGGTGAACTTACTTCTTGCACAGCTGTTGATATACAGAAGTCAGGGTACTCCACAGTGCGGTTCCATAGAGAGATTCAAGATTTTTTAACCTAGTGATGGTGAAGGAATTCCAAATATTTCCAAGTCAGAATGGTTTGTAACTTATCGAGAGAGGAATTCACAGCATTCCTATGCATCTAACAGCAGTTTTCCTTGCAAGCTGACTTGTCCTTTCTTTCCTATCCCAGAGGTCAGAACATCCATTCCTGTTTGAAAATCAACTCGCTCTACTGGCAGAATCCCACAACTTTGTGCCAGTTCATATCAGGAGCTGTACCCTGGCAAACTTCCAGATGGTGAGTAGTATTTGGTATTACACTTGTCAGAGTAGCAAGGTTGAGTTATCGGTAATACATACCAAGAAATAGCAGGGGTATATTTTATCTGATGTGTACAACTGCTGGATCATAAAACTTTTCATATATTGGTGCACTGTGATATTTGGAAGGGGTGTGATGTATATTTTCCTCTTGCAACAAGATACATTCCGGTTTAGTGTGGCCATTGTTACAGGACATCCAAAGTTTTAGCAAATAGATGTGCATAGATCATTCAGTTGCTATACCCTCAGCTCTTGTACTGACAGCAAAAACCAGAGAGCCCTGCTTTGTTTGCTAACCATTAAAAGCAATGTAGGTGCACTGGCTCAGCTGACCAGGAAAATGGCAAATGGAATTCAATCCGGGGAAATGAGAGGCAGTTAATGCATTAGGAAGGGTGCATTAGAAGGAAAAGAAGTACAGGATAAATGTTAGGATGGTAAGAAACATGGTGCAATAGGGAGACTTTGGAGTGCATACCTATGGATCACCAAAGTCAGAGTGACACCAGATAATGTGTTTAAGAAGGCACACTGAATGCTTCTGTTTGTTAGCAGAGGTGTAGATGCGAGGGTAGAGAGTTTGTACTGGAACTATATGAAATATGAGTTAAGCCACAGCTACCTATCACTTAGAGGAAGAACACAGTATCATTCGAGAAGGTGCAGGGACAGTTTATAAGCATGTTGCTAGACTGGTGAATTTTAATCATGATGGAACACTGGATGGCTAGTGCTGTTCTCAGTAGAATAGAAAAGGCTGAAGGGAGATTTAAATGAAGAGCTTAAAACTAGATGGTCCTAGATAGAGTGACTAGGAAGGATCTATTTCTCTTATCAGAGATGTCAGGAACTAAATAGCCATAAATTTCAAGTAAATGAGAGAAAGATTAGAGGGAAGTTAAAGATTATTTTCTTTAACATAGAAAATGGTGGGAGTCTGGAATTCTATCTGGAAGTCTGGTGGAAGCAGAAACACTCATCACATTTCAAAGATATGTAGATGAAGTATGGTAATCAACAAGTTTATTGACCAAGGGCTGAAAAGTGGGAATAGTTTGAAAGTTCTTCTTTGCTGGGAAAGACATGACGGGCTAAAAGGTCTTCTCCATGCTATAAATGTCAATAATCAACAAATAGATTCTGTGCATTTTTTTAACAACAGATGGTTGTAGCAAGGAACTGGCAGAGACATAACGGACTGAATAGTTTTATTCTGTGCTCAAAACAACTGTCTATAATATATGTACACTTGGAGAGAAGTGCTACAATAAAAACCAATTAGACTTCCAGACAGAAGATTCAGTTGAGTACAGTGTTACAGAACAACAACTTGTATTTCTATAGACCTTTAACATAGCAAAACAATCCAAGGGTCTTCAGGGGAGCCTTATCAAATAAAATATGATACTGAGCCTCTACAGGTAGCATTAGGACAGGTAACAAAAAGCTTTGCCAAAGAGGTAGCTTTTAAGGAGATACTTAGCAGGATAGTAAAATAGAGAGGGGGTTTAAGGGAGCAACAGTACAGAGAAGTCTAGATTAAGGATGCTGTATAACAAGTGGTGAAGTAAAAGGAATGTAGTTGCCTACAATCACAGGCATTAATGCTAAATTTTCTTCCAGGAAACTTGCCTGATTAACACGACAACTGTGCTGCAACAGTATCACATGTATCTAACATCACCCATTGTGGAGAAGCATTTTAAGAAAAATCACCAGAAAATAGAAGGCACGCGTTTGGATCTAAACAACCTCAGATTGAACATTGAGGATCTCGTGAGTACTTTCTTATACTTGGACCCAGAAGTTCCATCACAGAGTGCAGTCTTTATGTGTCCAACCGGATCAAATTTCTTCACTAAACTGATCACTAAGTGGGATCCAGGTCTTGTACATTGATCTTGAAGTTTACCATTTTGCCTTTGTGTTCTCTGAGCATACAGATGTACAGAGCTGGGCCTTCTGGATGCCCGCTCACAGACTTCATGCACAAATGCAAGGACAATTAGACCTTCACAAGATTAGTGAAGCCTGTCCTGAAACTGTTAAAGGAACATGCCTGAGCAAATCCTAGCCTGTGCAGATAGACACCCTCCCCTCTCCCTTATCTAAACCACTCATACAATCCTGACCCCAACTCCCATCCCCAACAAACTTGCTCACCTTTCCACCCGATTGCTACCCCAATCCCCTCCCCTACACCACTGCTAACTCTGTCACCCAGCCTTCAGGTCCTGACTGCACCCAACTTCCAACCACATCATCACCCCCACCTAAGATTTCCCTTCCCCACGTCCTAATGAATTGAATTGGTTTCAATTGTTCACACTGTCATAGATCTCCTTCACCAAAGTGTTTTGGAATGGCAGGCCCACATACAAAGCATAGCTTGGTTGGCCCATAACCCGCTCCACATCTAACGTGTCATTTCCAATGCCAAAGAATTCTTAGGCTGTTGCATCTTCCTGCTAAGCGGGGTGCTCGGTATAGCATAACTCATGTCAGATGGATTGTATCTCAAGGTGTGAGGTAATAGTTTCAAGCTTCCACTCAGTTCAATGAATTGAATGACCACTGTTCATATGGTTGATCAGTACTATTGAGTCAATGATGCAATGCTCCCTGCAATCATATACTGATAGACACAGTCATTATAAAAATACTTCTAAGGGTATCACAAAGTTCAACAGGAAGCTGACCAACAACAGCCATGACTCTTCATCACATGATCCAAACTTGTGACCTTTAGTATGTCAGATGATTTATACTGGCCTAGTTGTACCTTATGACTATTACATTTCATTGGATATTATTAGAGAAACAACATAAATAAAGGATGTTGAAGAGTAGAATGATGAGCATCCGAGATGCAACTGATGACATATGATATGTTAACCCTTGGGTTTGCTGACATTATGACTTAACTTCAGATTGCCAGCAATTTCCCATCAATTTCAATGGAACGAAAATTGGATGGAGTCTGTTAACAGCTTGGACCATCTCTCATGACATTTTTCTTTCTGCTCCGTGCTCTGGTGATAGTCCAAATCAAACAAGCAAACATCTGCTCCTAGATCTTCCTGAATTCCCAAAGACAAAACCAAAGAATAGCAGTCAGAACTGGAATTAGTTAATCCCTGAGGTTCTCATCCCATCATCTTCTTAGGCAGTGGGGATGGGGTGGGGAAGACTTACTTACACTGCAGTTCTGTGGGTTCTGAAGTGTCTATGTAGATTCTGCAGAATCTGCCACAGGTGAAGCACCTGGAGCTTGGCAGGGCAGATGGGGTGGGTTGTTTGGATCATCACATGCCCCTCTTCCCATTTTGCCTTTGGCCCCCACAGCGGAAATTGCTGAAGAAATTCCTCATGTTTGTTCTGATGCCTTCCTGGATGTCTTCTCTTGAGTCAGTGATGTTGTTTTCTCAAGGAGGCTTTGAGGATATCCTTGAAGCATTTCTTTTGACCTCCTGGAAACTGCTAGTCATGACAGAGCTTGGAGTAGAGTCCAGGAACCTGGAGTCAGTCGTGGAAATGATGTGCCCCACACACCACAGCTCATCAACTTGCTCTCCAATGTCTCTTATTTAAGTTGTTTCTAAGATCCATAAGAATGGAGAGGGGAAATTTGCCTATACATCTTTTGAAGCTCTCAATGAAACAAAATGTAAGCAGTCTTCATATCCTACTGGAGATTGGCTTTCAAAGGCTCTTCTTGCTTTATGTTTTTCCCTCATTCACATTCACGCCCAGAAATTCCATGTCCGTATGTCAAAATTACATCCACTCATGGCTGAAACTTGTTGGTAAACCAGCAAGGAATGTCTATCAACTGATCCTTGAACAGATAAGTAATATCTGCTCTTGATCTCTGGTTGCTTCGTGACCATCACTTTGGATGCAGGAAGAGAAAGTATTCCTTCTTTTAAATATTTGAAATATTGTAACTTAAATTTCTGTTCTTATTGGGGTTATTTATTTACTGGTCTGAAATAATATTCACAGCAAATCTGCAGGTTTTTTGCTGTTGGTATAGTGTATAATGTTAGCACCACAGTTCTATAAAAATGTAAATAATTGACCTGAATTCTGTTTTAAAATAGATGCGTCTTTTAGACATCATCCCAGTGGCATCTAGAATTGAACCAACAAGGCTGAACCTTCAGAATGACTATATGGAAAAAGTGTTTGTGTACTGTTTACTGAAAAAACTGAAAAAGTTGATGGAAAATACTTCTCGTGTTTTCAATTACGTTTTAGCCAGAATGTAAGTGTAGCTATGTACAAATGTACATCAGTTGTGGAGATGATACCTTCTACTCCAGGACATCTGAGAAGTCCTCCATTTTCAGAAAACAGTGTTCCCCACTTCCCTCCATTTATTCCATGCCCCGTCTTCCTCTCCGATCAGATTCCATTATCGTCAGCCCTTTGTCACTCCCACCTCTCACCTCCCAGCCTTTGGCGCTATTCACACTCTCCCCTCCCCCACCTGCCTATCACCCACTCCTCAACTGGATCCACCTATCACCTGCTAGCTCTTGCTCCACCCTTTTCCTCCACCATTTTATACCGACTATCTCCCCTCTATAAGTCCAGAAAAAGAGCCTCGACGCAAAACATCAGCTGTCCATTTCCCTCCATAGATTCTGCCTGACCCGTTGGTTTCCTCGAGGCTTTTACTAATATATAGCTCACCAGTTAACGGTGAGGGTGGATATATAAGAAAAAAAATGTGCCTACATATCTTAGAATTGATTATATCTGTGGGAGGAATTTCACTGCTTAGTATTTTCTATGAAATATTAATATATTTATTGACAAAGATGAAATTTTTATTTTTGGTTTTAAACAATGTAATTATTATAGTAAAAGATTTCTCAGGGTCATTAAGGTATTTTAAAAAAAATGTCTTACCATAATAATTTGATCTTTTTTAAACGATTAGATTAAAACAAGTTATAATGTGATGGGCAGGGAATTTAAAGATAATGCTGGAAACATTCCAAACGCCATTGAAAGTAAAAGAAACAGCTCAGGGTGTGGGAACCATTTCCAAGTTTCTCTCCAGATGTGTGCTCACATCCTGGGTCGGGACTGGAACCACATTTGTTCCTGCACGGCTACAATTGAAACTGTCATTCAATCCATATTCCGATTATAATGTTCCTTTTCATGTTTAAACATTCATTCAAATATTCCCCAGCATTCCTTTGTAAAAGAAATTTGCTTGGCTTTTTGATGCTGTGGAACCTGGTGGTTTTGTCCGGGATTAATGTTCGTGAGTCTCATTACCGACTGTGAAGCTGCTAATTACAGACAGGACTTTAGTGAGGCTACCACTGTCCAGAACACATAGATTCATAGTGTCATACAGTCATGGAAACAGGTAATTTGACCCTCCATGTCTTTCCAGCCAATGGGCACCCATCCATATTAATCACATCTTCCAGCACTTAGCTCACAGACTGTAATGCCTGGGCAATTCAAGTGTTCATCTAGACACCTCTTAAATGCTGCCAGTGACTCTACTTCCACCACTCTTTCAGGCAGGTCATTGCAGGTACTCACCAATCTCTTGGTGAAAAGGTCCCCCTCAGACCCCCCTGAATTTCTTACCCCTTACTCCATATCTATGTCCTCTAGTTTTATTCACCTCTAATAAGAGAAAAAGATTCTGTCTATACCCACCATAATTTTATATACCTCTCTTACCCTCCTCCGCTCCAGGGTAAACAGATCTAGCCTCTCCAGTCTCTCCTCATGTTCCATTCCAGGCAACATTCTGGTGAACTTCCTCTGCACCTCCTCCAGGGTTATCACATCTTTCCTATAGCATGGTGATCAGAAATGCATACAGTACTGCAGCTGAAGTCTGGCCTATGTTTTATAAAGTGGGAGCATAACCTTCCTGTTCTTGTATTCAGTGCCCTGATGAATGAAGGCCGCCATCACATATGCCTTCTTAACTATGTTATCTACCTGCGCTGCCACTTTTAAGGATCTTTGTACTCACACACCAAGGGTCCCCTGTTCCTCAATACTCCTTAGGACCTTACCATTCATGGTGTTTGTCCTGGCCTCATTAATATCCCCAAAATGAATCACCTCACAGTTATCAGAATTAAACTCCATCTGCCATTTCTCAGCCCATTTCACCATCACATTCACTATCAGAGAATTATTTAGTATTTTGTCTATTCAGTGCATTGGATATCTGTAATATTGGAATATTTAATTGATGTGGACTCAAAGTATTACTTTATAAGTACTGCACATTTCAATGGTATTTATTTTAATTATTATTATTATTTATGTTATATTATACAGTGAGAAATGATGTTTAACTTTTGCAGTTTTCTGAATAAATCCTTTTAAACTAAAAGTGGTAGTTGCCTTGAATGTGCTGTGAGGAAAGTGGTGAAAGCAGATACGATTGCAATGTTCAAGAGGCAATTTAGACAGACACATGAACAGGCAGGAAATGGAGGGATATAGGCCATGTGCAGGCAGGGGTGTAGGAACCAGATCAGCAGGTCAGCAAGAGGAGGGATTGAGGGGGAAGGTGGGGAGATTGAACACAGTGGGACTGATGGGCTGAAGTGTTTTTATTTCAATTCAAGGGTAAGGCAGATGAACTTAGAGCCTGGATTAGTGCATGGAACTATGATGTTGTGGCCATTACAGAGACTTGGTTAAGAGAGGGGCAGGACTGGCAGCTAAACCTTTCAGGGTTTTGATGTGTCAGACGTGATAGAGAGAGATATAAAAGAGATGAGGAAGTTGCATCACTGATCAGGGGAAATGTTATAGTTGCACTCAGAGAGACATACTAGAGGGTTCAAAGTCAAAGTAGTTTATTGTCATATGCACAAGTACATGCATGCAAAGGTGCAATGAGAAACTTATTTGCAGCAACATCACAGGCACATTGCATCAGATACACAACATTCACAAAAAAACATAAATTAACTGTAAATTATACAAGATTACACAAGAAACAACACAAATAGAACAAAAAAAACCAAAGTTCATTGTAATGCAAAGTGATCACGGTGTTGCTATACTGAGGTAGTGATTAGGGTTGTGCAGGTTGGTTCAAGAACCGAATGGTTGAAGGGAAGAAGCTGTTCCTGAACCTGGTGGTGTGGGACTTCAGGCTTCTGTACCTCCTGCTCGATGGTAGCTGTGAGAAGACAGCATGGCCCAGATGGTGGGGATATCTGATGATGGATGTTGCCTTCCTGAGGCAGCGCCTTGTAGATTCTACCGATGGTGGGGAGGGATTTGCCCATGATGTATTGGGCTGAGTCAACTACTTAGCAGCTTCTTACATTCCTTCACATTCGAATTGCCGTACCAGACCATGATGCAACCAGTCAGGATACTTTCAACAGTACATCTGTAGAAGTTTGTTAGAGTGTTCGTTGTCAAGCCGAACCTCCTTAACCTCCTAAGTAAAGACACTGGCGTGCCTTCCTTATGTTTGCATCTATATGCTGGGCCCAGGACAGGTCATCCAATATGCTAATGCCCAGGAATATAAAGCTGCTGACTCTCTCCAACACCGATCCCCCAATGTAGACTGGCGCATGTTCACCCTCCTTCCCCTTCCTGAAGTCAGCAATCAGCTCTTTAGTTTTACTGACATTGAGCGAGAGGTTATTGTTGCAGCACCACTCAACCAGGTGTCCCATCTTGCTCCTGTACACTGACTCATCGCCACCTGTGATTTGTCCAACAAGAGTAGTGTTGTTGGCAAATTTGTATGTGGTATTGGAACTGTGCTTAGCCACACAGTCATGTGCGTATAGAGAGTAGAGCAGGGGGCTAAGCACGCAGCCTTGAGGTGCACCTATGTTGATGATCAGTGAGGAACAGATGTTGTTACCAATCCTCACTGACTGCGGTCTGCCGATGAGGAAGTCGAGGATCCAGTTGCAGAGGGAGGTACAGAGGCTCAAGTCTTGAAGCTTGATGATAAGTTTGGATGGGATGATTGTGTTGAATGCCGAGCTATAGTCAATGAACAGTAACCTGACATACATACTTCAGTTGTCATCCACTGAAGTGATATGGATAGAGCTCAGAAATAAGAAAGGTACTATCACTATCATGTGGTTACACTATAGGTCTCCAATAGCCATTAAGAGAATACTATGCATGCACCACAGGGATGAGGCCCTAGTTACTCTCAGATTAATATAATTCTACCTCTTCCATTATATCACTTTCTGGTGATATTTCAGTGCAGTACTGAGGGAAGAGGTGACAATAAACCAAGACTTTGTCAGCTCCCTGAAGTAAGTACGAAAGATCCTCTGGTCCTATTCTAAAGGATAACAGGAGAGTGATCCTGGAGCCCTGGTCATAAAATCACCAAAAATAAATTACCTGTTTTTCAATTTATATAATTTATCTTCTGTATTCTGTCTGAACCTACACACCTATAATGCTACTGGCAGCAAACATTTCATTGTACCATATTTATGCACATGAGAATAAACTCGACTTGACTTGATAACCATTAAAAAATAATGCCTTCATCCCTCCATTGACCAAGGGAAACAATATCCGTTCACCCAATGTATTATAATATTTGCATTGCATTCATTTTGCTTATTGGAAAGAGGAAGACAGGATTCAGTCTCAGTGATTCTTGATCATGCTGTTAGTACATCTGGCACCAGACTCATCTGCCTCCTCCCTCAGTCCTGCAATTCACACTTGAAGAATGTCCCAAGGAAGCATGCCTAGAAACTAACAAGAAAAAATAATTGTTTAGACATATCTTAAAGGGCCACAGATTAACTTTGTGGCTGTTAATAAGACACAAAAAACCATAAGACTCTCTCCACTCTGTTCAAAATGCCAGTGAATCACCTATTGGTTGCTTCCAATCAGTAACTCAGGGTTTTCATAACCATCCCATTTCTGTCATGCTTTCCTATGTTCTGGTCAGTACCTTTGTGGGGTATTGTTGGGAAATTTGTGTATTAATTGGAACAAATTAAAAGCAATACATCCTGAAACCAAACATTTATACACTTCAATGCCCAGACAAATGATCAGCTGAAGCATGGCTGAGTGCCAGGACTGAGATGATTAGTTTTATAATGTTGATTGAAAGAATAGAGTGTGGACTAGAGAAAGCAAAGTAAAACAAGGATAGCTAAAAAATCTTATAAGATAAGATATAAGATGTCTTATGAGATAAGATATGAGATAAGACATCACACAATAAGATATCTTCATTAGTCACATGTACATCGAAACACACAGTGAAATGCATCTTTTGCGTAGAGTGTTCTGGGGGCAGCCACGCTTCCGGCATCAACATAGCACACCTACAATTTCCTAACCCGTACGTCTTTGGAATGTGGGAGGAAACCGGAGCACCCGGAGGAAACCCAAACAAACACAGGGAGAACATACAAACTCCTTACAGACAGTGGCTGGAATTGAACCCTGGTCGCTGGCACTGAAATAGCGTTATGCTAACTGCTACACTACCGTGCCCACCCTTCAAGAAAATCTTCAAGAAAAATTTGCTGGTTTTTTTAAAATCCAAGTCCCATCAGTACCAGTCTGATTTATAACCAATACAGTTCAATCACTGTTCAGATGTTGAGAACAAAGTATAACTTTTTTTACAGTTTCTTTTTCATACATTGTTGCTGTTAGTAACATACTAGGAAGAAATACAGAATCAGAGAGTCAGAAACAATTATGACATCGGAGGATATTTGGCCCATCAAGTCTATATCCCCATCCTAGGAGACCAATGAATTCAGCCACATTCCCCCACTCAAGAGCTCTGCAAATTATTTTTTCTCTGCCCTTTTGATTTCCTTTTGAAAGCCCTGATCGACTCTGCCTTCACCATCCTTGCAGGTAGTCACTATTCTCTGTTTAAATATATCCATTGTATCTTTTGCCCCAAGTTTTAGATCTGTGTCCCCTGCTCTTTGAAACATCTGCGAATGGGAAAAGATTCTCTCTTTTGCCCCATTTAAATCAGCCATGATTTTGTTCACCACAATAGAATCTCCTTCCAAAATTCTTTACTCCAAGGCAGCAAAGTTCAACAAAGTGATTGTGAATTAAAACTGTGACAGCATAAAATTGGAACATAATATATATGCTTTGTTTCTCAATAGCTCTATTTGTAAAGTCATGGTATAGTTGAGTGCAAGTTTAATCTTACGTTGGTACTAGATGATGTGCTACAGATCTGGGCTATTAGACTATGGCAACCAGCCCGTGCCTAGGGTGGAATGCTCAGCCTGAATTCCAACTCCGGATCACTATCCTATGATCCATCTGGAAATTGGAATTTGTCACCAGGAATGGCTGAGGTCACGTGGTGTCTGTCTGGGGAGATGCTTCATTTGGACTTAAAATGAAACGGTTCTCCATGCAAGGGCAGCATCATCAGGAGAGAAAGAAAGAATTAGAATGGAAACTTGAGAAAGAAACGTAGAAGTAGGACAACTAAAAATTGGTATCCGGAATCTTCAAATGCAAAGTTTACTGTGGTTTTCTTAACCTTTAACAAGATAACACCCAGGAAGATTCTGAAGAGATTGTAATTGTCACCAGAGCATGGTTATGTTAACATTTAGGAGTGCTCATTGTGTAGTAATAACATACCATCCACATCATCATAAGTACTGGCCACAGAATTTCCCTGAGACAGACACTGCTATTTCCCCAATGAATCTGCAATAGTCACATTGATGAAACGTTAGCAGAAATTGGTTCGCGTTTCAGTAGCACCCACTGAACTGGTGGCATCAAACCAAAGGGCAAATTAAATAAAATTCAGCTGAGAGTGATTAAAATAATTGCAATGTAAATGCAATTTTAATTACACTGTTAAACATAGGAGAATGCCAATTTTCTTGATTGGACCAATGGAAAATACTTTGCCTTTGTAATCTTTAATGATGCAGTTTAAAATTCTCACTGAATTCAAATCAGTCTCTGGACTTGCCATCCCTAATTGTACAAGGGATGCATCTGCAGTCCTTTGTTTCCCTAAATGTATAACCATCTCCCATCCTACAACCTTAGATCTCGAAGTGCCTCCAGTTCTGGCCTCACGCTTGACCTTAATTTCCTGCATCCCATTTTCTGACCCATTGTCAAATAGTTTCCTGTAAAACTTACACATGAAGAGTATACTTTCTTGGATGAGATACAGCAAAGGGAGCAAAATATGAAGCCCAAGAAGAAGAGCATAGAGCTAAGAGGAACTAAGCAAGGAGCCTTTCAGTTTCAGTTATCTATGTCTCGCTCAAAATTAAATCATATAGTGATGAATATCACAAGTTGATTTCCTCTCATAGATAAAATAATTCCTAATGAGTAATATTACGATCCAGATATGTCTAAGCTCTGACCAGTATTCCACACTATTGATGCAGATATCTGACATTAAATTATAATGAAGAGGACAGCACACATGGTAATCAGCTGGGAGATCCCAGCTTTCAGATTTTGACCATGTTTTGATAACACAATACCTGGACACAAGACATTGACCTTTTTCGGTGATGTAAAATGATCCCAAAGTCCTGGAAGCAATACTCTAATTATGTTGACGTTTCCTATTTGTATTCAAATCACTGACTGGCTGCATCCTGGTCTGGTACAGCAATTCAAATGCACAGGAACATAAGAAGCTGCAGAGACTAGTGGACTCAGCCCAATACACCACGGGCACATCCCTCCCCATCATCAGTTGTACCTACATGAGGCGCTGCCTTAAGAAAGCAACATCCATCATCAGAGATCTCTGCCATCTGGGCCATGCCGTCTTCTTGCAGCCACCATCAGGTAGGAGGTACAGAAGCATGAAGTCCCACACCACCAGGTTCGAGAACAGCGAATTCCCTTCAACCATTCAGTTCCTGACCACTACCTCAGTATTGGTATTGGTATTAGTTTATTATTGTCACTTGTACTGAGGTAGAGTGAAAAACTTGTCTTGCATACTGTTCATACAGATCAATTCATTACACACTGCATTGAGGTAGTACAGGGTAAAAACAATAACAGAATACAGGGTAAAGTGTCACAGCTACAGGGAAGTGCATTGCAGCTAGACAATAAGGTGCAAGGTCATAACAAGGTAGATTGTGAGGTCAAGAGTCTATCGCATCATATAAGGGAACCATTCAATAGTCTTATCATAGTGGGGTAGAAGCTGTCCTTGTGTCTGGTGGTATGTGCCCTCAGGCTCCTGTATCTTCTGCCTGATGGGAGAGGGGAGAAGAGAGAATAGCCTGGGTCTTTGATTATGCTGGCTGCTTCACCAAGGCAGCAAGAGGTATAGATAGAGTCCATGGAGGGGAGGCTGGTTTCTGTGATGTGCTGGGCTGTGTCCACAACTCTCTGCAGTTTCTTGCGGTCCCGGGCAGAGCAGTTGCCATACCAAGCTGTGATGCATCCAGATAGGATGCTTTCTATGGTGCATCAATAAAAGTTGGTGTCAAAGGGGACATGCCAAATTTCTTTAGCCTCCTGAGGAAGTAGAGGCACTGGTGAGCTTTCTTGGCCATGGCGTCCATGTGGTTGGACCAGGACAGGCTATTGGTGATGTTCACTCCCAGGAACTTGAAACTCTCAACCCTCTTGACCTCAGCACCATTGATGTAGACAGGTGCATGTACATCGCTCCCCCTTCCTGAAGTCAATGACCAGCTCTTTTGTTTTGCTGTCACTGAGGGAAAGGTTGTTGTTATGACACCATGTCACTAAACTCTCTATCTCCTTCCTGTACTCTGACTCATCATTATTTGAAATACAGCCCACTGCAGCGGTACTATCTGCAAACTTGTGGATGGCGTTAGAACAGAACCTGGCCATGCAGTCGTGAGTATACAGGGAGTAGAGTAGGGAGCTGAGGACGCAGCCTTGTGGGGCACCAGTGCTGAGAATAATCATGCTGGAGGTGTTGCTGCCTGTCCTCACTGATTGCGATCTGTTAGTCAGAAAGTCAAGGATCCAGTATAGCAAAACTATGACCACTTTGCACTACAATGGATTTTTTTTCTAAATGTATATCTTTCTTGTATAATTTTGTATAATTTATGTTTTCTTCTGAATGTTGTGTCTCTAATGCTATGTGCCTGTGATGCTGCTGCAAGTACATTTTTAATTGCACCTTTGCATGTATGTATTTGTGCAGATGACAACAAACTCAACTTGATACTTGATTATTGCCTTGAGCTGTTGAATTTTCAAGCTGTGATGGCTTTTCGTGAAGTAGCTACATTAGAAAACCATAACGTTTAAGTTCTGGTTATTCTTTGACAGGGAGCATGCAGAAGATATCATCTTTATGGATCTTCTGAAGGAATTTGTCAAAATCTTACATGTTACTGGTTAACAACATTCAGACCCATGGAATGAAAGGGTCAAAGGCAACGTCAACAAGAGAGTAGTTTAAGGTCAGACACCAGAGTGACACAGAAATCAGTCATTTCCACACAGTAGGGTTGTAGACCATGATGTTCGCCGAGGAGTAATTGTCAGGGTCACCTTCTTTTATATTTATTTGATATTTATTTATAGTGATTTGAATATGGGTGTGCGGGATATAAGTTCAAAACACATACAGGAACAGTGAAAAACTACAAAAAGATGTTTGCAGGCTGGTGGAATGAGTAGATGAAACTTAGTACAGGAAAATGTAAAGCAATACAGCTTGATGGAAAGAACAAGGAGAGACAATTGAACTTCAGTTTTAATGGCTGTGCAGGAACAGAGGGAACCAGATACTTGTGTGTGTAAATCATTGAAAGTGGCACAACATGCAGAGAGAGTGATTAGTAAAGCAAATGTGATCCAGGGCTTCATAACAAGAGCACAGAGTATGAAAGCAGGATGGATGCACCAAATATGTAGTAAACACTGGTTAGAGCATGACAGGATTGTTCTGAACACTTTGGACAAGACATTGAGGTCCTAGAGAAGGTGTAAAATAGATTTACCAGTGTGGTTCCGAAATAGTGGAGCTTCAGATGCAAGGTTAGATGAGAAAAGCTGGGATTGTTCACTTTGGAGCAAAAGAGGCCGAGAGGAGACTTGATTGAAGGATACAAGATTAGGTTCAGATAAAATAAACATGGAGGAGCTATTCCCATTCACAATTAGTTCAAGGACCAGGGTCAAAGGTTCTGTGACTAGCTCTTTTGGTTAATCCCAGCTTCAGTGAATTACTGCCGGGGTGGGATTTGAACTTGTGCTTGTAGAAAGTTTTTTTCTGAGTGGTTGATATTTGGATCATGCTGTGCAAAGGTGGTGGAGTCATATACAGTCACTATGTTTAGTGAGACACATGAATAGGCAAGGCATAGCAGGATACAGACCTAATGTGGGCAAATGGGGTTAGTATAGATGGGCAAAATGGTTAACACAGCCATGGTGGGCTGAAGGGCCCATCTTCTGAGCTGTACAACTCTATGACTCAATAGTCCAGAACTCTGACTGCTAGTACACTAATCTAACCATAATGTACCATACCCACCATTCACATTCATGGCTGAATTTCACCTGGTTACCAATAGATTACTAGTCCAAGCCTGGGTATTACTAACCCAGTAACAAACCAGTTACAGGAAATGTTACTGAGGCATCTACAATAATAGATGACTGGTTTGGTCAGTTTAACTTTTCCGCTTCCTGGAAGTGGGGTTTCCTATTACTGTTACATATCTTACTGAGTTATAAACAGATATAGGCATTCCACTAACTGGGAATGAAAGTGATTTGACCAGGTGCACTGGAACGGCAGTGAAAATTAGTGTAGCCCAAATGTGAAACTTACTGCACACATAATGGGCCACGATCTTCCTTCCCTTGGAAAGCAGTTTAAGGCAGCAGAATTGTGTGCTGGGTCCCACAGGAATGCACTGAACACCAGCTGCTACATCTTCCCCAGACTAAATACAAATAGTGGGCTTGGACACCAACCATAGTTGCTGTGACAAGAAGATGTTGACCTGAATGACTGTGAACTGGAGGGAGAGGTTAACATCAATGAACTGGGGTAAAGGGGAGAAGACTGCCTCAGTGAACAGAAGTGGGAAGATTATCTCCATGAATTCTGCAATTAGTTATTTCTGTAGGTGATTCTCATACTCCCAAGTTGATTCCTACTGTTCTGTATTTCCATTAGCTTAATACAAGAGGTGTAACAATGTATTTTCCTGAATATATGAACAGATCTGGTGGTTCCTATATTGAACATTTTTCCACCCTGCCAATAAGCAAATCTGTTACACTTATGGACAAAGACCAGAGTGGATCAATCAGCTTTTTCATAGCGGAGTCACTTTTTGAATGACTGTTACAATGAATATAATTTTGCTATTTGCAATACATGTCAGTTTCCCAGGTCAATTTCCCACAGTTAAACAAAACCACTTCCAACTACTCACCTGGAATCTAACCTGCAGAGTACAGCGGGCAGTTTCACAGCCCTCATCTTATGAAACCTGAACATTAGTGAGTGCATCTGAATCTGCCTACACTCACAGGCAGAGTTCAGATACCAGGAGCCCTATTTAGTGGGTGTGAGGTGTTTATCGTTTACTGAGAAAGGGTAACGAGTTGATTTGGATGAATACCTGTCTTAAATACCTTTTGCAAACTAGTTTTTTTGGGTGAATATGATTCAATTTTAAACCCTGTAACTGTGCCCAACTATTCACTTCAGGAAAATGGTTAAAGGTCTCAAACAATTTTAATCCATGCCAATTATAAAATCATGAGGGGTATAGATTGGGGTGAGTGCACATAGTCTTTTCCCCAGGGAAACAGAATCAAAAGCTAGAGGACATAGGTTTAGGGTGAGAGGGGAAAGATTTAAAAGAGACCGGAGGGGCAACTTCTTCACACAGAGGGTGGTGCGTATATGGAACGAGCTGCCAGAGGAAGTGGTTGAGGCAGGTACAATAACAACGTTTAAAAGACACTTGGATAGGTACATGCATAGGAAGGGTTTAAAAGGATATGGGCCAAACACGGGCAAATGGGACTGGCTTAGATGGACATCTTGGTTGGCATGGACCAGTTGTTACTCTGCTGTATTACTCTATGACTCTAACTGCCCTTATTATAATTGCTAATTAATATTAATACATTCAGCTAATGAAAAACAATACTTTCTCTCTTGCTTTTCATCTGTTTTAAGCAATGTTTATGAAGGAATATCTACCTTTGGCTGCATTTTCCCTTTGCCTCTTCCTACCTGCAAAGTCTGACAGGATTTTCTAAGTGAATCAATAACATTGACCAGCTTAAGGTTCTCATTGAGAACTTCACGGAGATTTTGGTGACCATTTTGATAGTGATAGAGAAAGTTAGCAGTTCAGAAACCTCTGCAGCAGGGCTCAGCTAAAGGGAATCTGCACACCAGCTAAGTTTTAATGTAACTGTACATCAATGCAGGATGTACAACAAAGGGTGACATCGTTGTAACATTACTAACTTCTCTACAGATACTCAGTGGTTGCTTTTTTGCGTCTTACAGTACAGCACTGGAATAATAGTACATCACTAAAATGTACATAGCTACATTTGTTGTGCAATATTTGTTCCCTTATTCTCTGGGCTCACAAATTATAAAGTCAAAGATATAAATTAATGAGTTCTGGTTACAACACCCCAAGTCAAAGTTCTTTTTGTTTGACAGGATATTGCCAATCGGCAAGAGGAAAGTATATTTCTCACAGACTTTCTCACAGACCAAGAATTCACATCATGATGGGATTATAAGGGGGGATTTTAATAATTTCCTGCTTCAGAGGAAAGCTATTCAAATTATGCCTCAGCCTTTACAAAGTGAGTCATCAAGTGATAGACAGGGTCGTCTCAGGGACTTGCATTTCTCGTTGTTGACAAGAAAACACCTGTGATATAATTTTCATCAAAAGTCTTGTCTCCCCGCAGTCTGGGGATGATTTTTATTGTGAGTCCAATCCTCATTAATTCTCTGACAAGGACAATATTACATAACATGTCTATAATTTATAGAAGTAAAATTATTGCAACATCATGTCACACTGCTTAGTGTAAAACGACTTCTGTACAGATGGACTGTTGCAGGACAGTGATATTTCCCAATATTATCACCCTTTATAGCACATAGATAATAGTCAGAGTTTGCTAACGTTAAAATATAGTTGCTTTCCTTTAGCGAAGGCCTACGTCCCAGACTCAAGACGAAGGCCTACGTCCAAGGCTTACGTTGCAAGCTGCTCTCGGCAGATCTTTTCATTACATTTATTATAGTCATTCTACTTTGTCAGAATCTCGTTTCTAAGACTGCAAGAATTACCTGCACTGCACTTTCTCTGCAACTGTAACAATATATTCTGCATTCTGGTTTTCGTCTTCGGACCACCTCTATGTACTTATGCATGGAATGATCTGTCTGGATGGCACACAAGCAAAAGTCTTTCACTCTATCTCGGTAAATGCGACAATAAAAAAACAGTTATGTACACGTTACTGCAGAATTATCCAGTCTGAGATTGGTAATGAGCCAAGGGTATAACCCATCTCCAACATCTCCCACTTCAATGAAACGATAAACAACTGAGATAATGGAAGGAATTGATCAGCACATTTTGCCCACGTAGGACGAGCAAAGGTGTAACAGTGACCCGGAGAATTGCAAACCACATACATTAAATCTTTCCACTACCCAAAAAAGTCTGCATGGCCTTTTCAAAATCCTTTCATGTTGGCACTGAGTTACACCTAGACATTTCTGTAACCAACGTGAGCGGACTTTCCAAATGCATGGTACAAAAGTTGCAAAGGCGATCATTTTTACACTTGATATTTTCTCACCTTGGATTATATGAAATTGAAAGTCCCCAACCTGTCCTTTGGTCATCTCGAGGGTTACGATAACATCTGTATTTTTAGAGTTATTCTGAGAATGTAACAAAGCCCGCCAGAATGAACACAGCCTTTGCCACCAACACTGCACGCCTGTCGGTTCCTTGCAGAGCCTGCAAATCAGCAGCAAAAGGTTTTACACCAACAGATCTTAAAGAGAGATGCTGATGTTGGATCAAGTGCAGCATTTAATTCTATGTATAATGTCCTTCCTCTCCTCTTCAAAGTTTGTTGTTTCAGAGACCAAACCGCTCACAGAACCCTCTCAATGGCACACTGCATTCTCCCTTAATTTCCTACCTTGAGACCATGACCCCTTGGCTCAGTCTGGGGAAACATTTCAAGCCCTTAACAACTTTGTACATTTCAAAGAGATTGCATCTTGTACTTCTAAACTCAAGACAACATATGTCTACCCTGCTTAATCTCACCTCATCTGACAAACACACTATACCAGGAATCAACCTGGTGAACCCTGGCCGTATTTTCTCCAACACATGTACTCTTCCTGTGACCTCAACAGGGCCTCACGAAATTTCTACTCTTATACTCAAATCTTATTGCCATAAAGGCCAACATATCACTTGCCCTCCTCATGTTAACTTTCAATGATTTGTCTCCAAGAATACCCAGCTCCCTCTGAACACCAACACCCTTCAACATCTCACGATTATAGAATAATTTATCCTTCTATTTTTTTCTAGTACTATGGATAAAGTCACATTTTTTCACATTATATTCATCTGCCATGTCCTTGCCCCATTTGTTTTACCTATCTATGTCCCTGTGAAGCTTCCCGGCATCCTTCTCACAGCCCACACTGCTATCTAGCTTTATGGAACCATGTCCATAGTGACGATCAAGTCCTTATCTACACTAATCCCATCAACAGCATTTGGTCCACAGTCTTCTCTGATTTGGCAACTCAAGTGCTTGTCTAGATACTTCTTACATGTTCTGAGAGTACCTGTCTCCACAACACCCTCAGACAGCGTGTCCCAGATTCCCACCACCTGCTGTGTGAAAAATTTCTGCCTCAAATCCCTTCCAAACCTCTTATTCCTTATCCTAAACCTAGGCCCTTTTTTTTAGACTGGGTAAAAGTTTCCTACCATCTACACCACCTATGTCCTTCATCATTTTGTATACCTCTGCTAGGTCTCCCCTTAGCCTCCTCTACTCCAAGGAAAACAAACCCAGGGAAAACAAACACAGCATCTACCATCTACACCACCTATGTCCTTCATCATTTTGTATACCTCTGCTAGGTCTCCCCTTAGCCTCCTCTACTCCAAGGAAAACAAACCCAGGGAAAACAAACACAGCATCTCCAGTCACTCTTCTTAACTGAAATATTCGTCCTCAGGCAACATAAGGAAACTTGGATATATTACACTCGACCCCCTCATCACCAGCAACCCGGGTTCAAATCCAGCCACTGTCTGTAAGGAGTTTGTACGTTCTCCCCGTGATGCGTGGGTTTCCTCCGGGTGCTCTGATTTCCTCCCACATTCCAAAGACGTACAGGTTAGGAAGTTGTGGGCATGCCATGTTGGCGCCGGAAGCGTGGCGACACTTGCTGGCTGCCCCCAAGAAAGCTATGCAAAAAGATGTACTTCACTGTGTGTGTTAATGTACATGTGGCTAATAAAGATATCTTAGCTATCTTATCTTATAAAAATCTGTGCCTCAGCACTGATTCCATTTGTCACAACTACTCAACATAAAATCAACCCATTAATTAGTCTTTTCTCTTATTGTTCCTTCAACATACTGATCTAGAAAACAATCCATTATATACTCCATGAATTCATCTTCCATAATTCTACTACTCATTCGGTTTACCCAGTCTGCATGTAGATTAAAGGACCTGATTATTATACTCTGCCCTGCATTAGCACTATTATAGGGAAGTGGATAAATGGCACCACTGTCAACAATTTTTACTCTTGTTGTTGCACCTTCTAATTCCCAAAGGTCTTCCTCTCTCTACGATGTCAGATTTTATGTTTTGGCCTCTTGAGAGAGATCTGTGATACACTGCTAAGTGGAGGAATCATTTCATAGGAAGCCAGTTAAAATACTTGACATCTAACAACTTGCTCACCCAAAGTTCAAAGTTATGCCTTTTGCTTCCTTCTATTTTTAAAGCATCAGTAAACTTTTGCTGATCTTGTCTCTGTCCTAATTTCATCCAGTACCTTGCCAGCGTGGCCAATGTTTCTACGCGAGTGGTTGAGAACTTTCATAACTAATTCCATGACACTGGGGGAAATCACAGACAAGCTGGTCATGCACTTGCCAGGGCGGGTAACAGATTACAGACAAAAATTGGGGTATTCCTCTCTGTCCCAAGAGTGCCTCAGACAAGTGCATTGCACCTTTTCCCACAGGAGTTAAACCTGGATTTTCCAGAGGCAAATCCGTCAGCCTGAAACATTAACTGCTCAGATGATGCCCAACCTTCTGAGTATTTCCCGCATTTTCTGTTTTTATTATCATCCTCATCTATGCATGCATGTCCCTTATATTTAACTATTAATTAGGAAAGGATTCACCAGAGCAGCTTTCAGTCTATACTTCAGTGTGGAAATTAAATTGGTTCTTTTATTTCTTTCAGCCATTTTCCATCTGTCAGTGGATCTGTGACCTCCATGTACAGGGGATAGAACACTTTAAAAGTTCAAATACCCAGTTACACTGATACTTCTAATATTATACAAGGCATTTGTATAACAGACAGGATATGATATGAGAAACAAATTAAAGTGAATTAAATTAATCTTAGCATTAAAGTGCAAATTATAGAGTGCCCTGGTGGACGCACTTTGAGTTTTCCTTTCTACAGCGCTCCTACAGCCATTTCCAGGTGGAATCTTCTTATTCTCAATATATTTCTGAGTTAGGAGACAATTCAGCTCATAAAATGTATGCCAGATTGCAGCCCCACTTCCTCATTTATTTCTGTGTAACCTATTCACTCTTAAATGTTCATAACTTCTCCCAAGATTCTCCGACCATCCAACTACACTAGGGGCAAATTACAGTAGGCAATTAAACTACCAGCACATACTTGGGATATGGGAGGAGACCAGAGCACCCAGAAGAAACCCACATAGTCAGGGCCAATATTTTGTCCTCTCTCAAACTTGCACAAGTTTGATTATGTTTATTTTGAACATGTGCAAGTTATGTATAATTTATGCTAATTTGAATTTATGTTAACTTATGTTTGTCCTCCTTTTGTAATGTACTGTATTGCTGCTGCAAAAAGCTAGTTTTCATGGCATTTATGCCCTCTGTATGTATGCCTATGACAATAAACTTGAACTTGACGTACAAACTCTGCACATGCCATACCCAAGGTCAGAATCTAACCTGGGCAACTGGAGCTATGTAATAACAGCTCCAACTCTGCACCACTGTGTCACCATTATCACACAGCGTGCCTCTATTTACAGTAACTTTGGAGCAGTTTGGAAATTATCCAGTGCTGGGAAACCATTGATTGCATTGCTGAAGTGAAGTATTGAAGATTCAGGGATTGTTATAGAAAGGAAGGAGGGCGAGAGATTTCTTATTTTGTGTGATCACTTTCAACACGTTATGATTTATCTTATTCTACACAGCAGGAAGAAGATATGGAAGAGTGGAAAAGGTTATAATCGGAATTAAGATCTTATCTCATAAGAGTTGATCGTTAATCGTCATACTTTCTGATTTCAGGCACTCTTTCTGATCTCACACCATCTCCAATCTCACAGTATCATCTAAAGGCAAAAATGACAAACTCTCCAATCGCCTTTCCTTACATTGACATGGCCTCAGTAACCTGTGTGAATGTGAGTGAGTGTGAGTGTGAGTGTGACGGAGCTGTGCTGGTGACAGTGATGTTGCAGTACTGATGTGCATAACACTAAAATTTTGTGTTCACTATGACAAACATCACAGGTCAAACATTGACAGATGTACAGTTGAAATCCTGACTGGTTGCATCATGGTCTGTAACAGCCATTTGAATGCACAGGAACATAAGAAACTGCAGAGAGCGGTGGACTCTGCCCAACACATCACCTGCACATCCCTCCCACCATCGGTAGTATCTACAGGAGACACTACCTCAAGGCGGCAATATCCATCAAAGGTCCCCACCATCCAGGCCATGCCACCCTTTCACAGTTACCATCGGACAGGAGGTACAGAATTCTGAAGTCCCACACCACCAGGTTCAAGAACAGCTACTTCCCTTCAACCATTTGGTTCTTGAACTAAGCAGCAAAACCCTAATCACTACAGTTTAGCAACGCTATGACCACTTCACTCTAAAATGGACTTTGTTTCTATTTGTGTAGTGGTTAGCGTAATGCTATTACAGCGCCAGTGACCCGGGTTCAATTCCCGCCGCTGTCTGTAAGGAGTTTGTACATTCCCCCATGTCTGCGTGGGCTTCCTCCAGGTGCTCTGGTTTCCTCCCACATTCCAAAGACGTACGGGTTAGGAAGTTGTGGGCATGCTATGTTGGCGCTGGAAGCGTGTCAACACTTGCGGGCTGCCTCCAGAATATTACATGCAAAAAAGATGCATTTCACTGTGTGTTTCGATGTACATGTGACTAATAAAGATATCTGATCTTATCTTAAGTGTATTCTTTCTTGTAAAAAATTGTGTAGAATTTATTTTTTTCTGAATGCTGCTTATATGATGCTATGTGCCTGCGATGCTGCAAGTAATTTTTTCAATGCACCTGTGCATACATGTACTCGTGCATATGACAATAAATCGACTGATTGTGTATGTATGTCTATGACAATAAACTTGAAGTGCAAATTCCACACAGGCCATACCCAAAGTAGAATCCAACTTGGGCATCAGGAGCTATGAAATAACAACTCCAACTCTGCACCACTGTGTCACCATTATCACACAGTGTGCCTCTATTTACTGTAACTTTGGAGTAATTTGGAAATTATCCAGTGCTGGGAAATCATTGATTTCATTGCTGAAGTGAAATATTGAAGATTCAGGGATTAGTAAAGAATGGACTACAGCAAGGAAGGAGGGTGAGAGGTTTCTTATTTTGTGTGGTCTCTTTCAACATGTTATGATTTATCTTATTCTACATAGCAGGAAGAAGATATGGAAGAGGAGAAAAGGTCATAATCAGAGTTGATCTTTAATAGTCATACTTTCTGACTTCAAAGTACCTGGCACTCTTTCTGACCTCACACCATCTCCAACATCACAGTATCATATAGACTCACCAATGAGCTTAGTGACATGGTGTCATGACAACGACCTTCCTTTCAATGTCAGCAAAAGAGCTGGTCGTTGACTTCAGG
Organism: Pristis pectinata; assembly: GCF_009764475.1. Classification (NCBI taxonomy): domain Eukaryota; kingdom Metazoa; phylum Chordata; class Chondrichthyes; order Rhinopristiformes; family Pristidae; genus Pristis; species Pristis pectinata. The sequence continues at coordinate 8,723,594 of NC_067429.1, forward strand.
CAGTGGGGCGGTGCACATGCTCCTGTCTATGTCAATGGTGCTGAGATCAAGAGGGTTGAGAGCTTCAAGTTCCTAGGAGTGAATATCACTAATAGCCTGTCCTGGTACAACCACATAGACACCATGGCCAAGAAAGCTCACCAGCACCTCTACTTCCTCAGGAGGCTAAAGAAATTTGACATGTCCCCTTTGACACGCACCAATTTTTATCAATGTACCATAGAAAGCATCCTATCTGAATGCCTCACAGCTTGGTATGGCAACTGCTCGGCCCATGATCGCAAGAAACTGCAGAGAGTTGTGGACACAGCCCAGCGCATCACGGAAACCAGCCTCCCCTCCATGGACTCTGTCTATACTTCTCACTTCCTCAGGAAAGCAGCCAACATAATCAAAGATCCCACCCACCCCAGACATGCACAAAGTCTCCTCTCTCCCACTGGGCAGAAGATACAAAAGCCTGAAAGCACATACCACCAGGCTCAAGGATAGATTCTACCCCGTTGTTATGACTATTGAACAGTTCCCTAGTAAGATAACCTGGACTCTTGACCTCACAATCCACCTCATCGTGACCTTGCGCCTTATTGTCTACCTCACTGCACTCTGTAGCTGTGACACTTCATGCTGCATTCTGTATTTCTTTACCTTGTACTACCTCAATGCACTGTGTAATGAATTGACCTGTATGAACGGTAAGTGAGGCAAGTTTTTCACTGTACCTTGGTACAAGTGGCAATAGTAAACCAATTCCAATCACCTTTCCTTTCATTGACATGGCATCAATAACCTCTGTGAGTGTGAGGGTGACGGAGCCGTGTTGGCGACAGTGATGTTGCAGTACTGATGTGCGTAACACTAAATTTTGTCAAACATTGACTGATAAATTTCAGCCTATCATACAATCTCAACCTAGTCAGAGAGATACAGCACATGGAGTCCACACCGACTATCAAGCACCTATTTACACTAATCCTACATTAATCCCATTTTACCTCTCCACATTCCCATCAACCCCAATCCTACTACCCATCTACAAACTTGGGGCAATTTATGGTGGCCAAATAACCTACCAACCCACATATCTCTGGGATGTGAGAGGAAACAAGAGAACCCGGGGGAAACATATGCAATCACAGTGAGAACGTGCAAACTCCACACAGACAGCACCTGAGGTCTGGATTGAAGTGGGGTCTTCTTTGGCACTGTGAGGCAGTGGATCCAATGGCTCTGTACTATGCCACCTTCTCAAAGATGTTCATTTAAATTTCCCATTCAAAACATTCATTAAAAAAAAACTATTTATGTCTCCTTTAAAAACAATTGCATATTCTGTTTCACTGTGTCAGGATGGGCACCCCAGCTCCCTTGGTTGGCTTATTGAGAATATTTCTAATTGACTGTCTATCTATGAACTTGCTGACCAATGGAAATACTTACAAAACCTTTCATGACTTTTTAATAAACCCATCAGATCACTTCCTAATTCTCCCTGTTATACAATATTTCTCTCCCATTTCTTCAAGTTTGAAGCCTTTCATCTATGTTGTCATCCAAGTAAATTTCCTATCTACTCTATTACAGCAACATTAGTCTCCACGTGCCCACTAATCACACTCTGCTCCACCTCACCGTCATCTCAGGATCACTACAATTTTTGTAAGTTTTCCAATTGTTTTTCCATACTGGATGGACAGAAGTTTACTCCAACTAAATGTCGCACTGAGTGAAACTATTGTCTTCACTTGCCATCACCAACTCCATTTGCTACACAATGGCTCCATCCCTCTTTCTGGCAACAGATAAAAAAAATGAACCAGTCTGTTCACAATCTTGTTCCAACTTGAGCTTTAATGACATAACTACGCTACTAGTGATTATCTGTGTCCACCTCTGTAACATTGCTCCTACCTCAGCTCATCTCTGCTGAAACCCTCCTCCACACTTTTATTACCTTGAGATATGACTTCTTTCAGACAGTCCTGGTCGGATTCCTCGTGGTTCTGCCTCCATCTAAAGCTCTGTAGTCCTTCCCCAACTTGCATCAAGTTGCAGTCACTCTTGTACTTGCTGACTTACAGCAGTTCTGGTTAAGCAATATTTTAATTTTACAGTTCTCCTGCTCGTTTTCAATCCCTCTGTGCTCTTACCCCTCACTCTGTCTGTTGCCTCCTCCAGCCTAGACACTTCTCAGGCATTTCTGCACTCCTCTAATTTTGGACACTCATAGATCCCTGAATTCAAACACTCCACCAGTAGTGGCTGTACCCTCAGCAGCCAATGTTCTAAATTCTGGAATTCCTTCCCCACATCTCTCCACTATCTGGTATCCATTCCTCTTCTTAAAAAGTGCCTTTAATGCTCTCCTTGAATAAGCTTTTGGTCTCCTGCTCAGTATCTCCTAATGTGTCTCGGTTTCAACATCTATGGAACATTTGGTATGTTTTTATTATGTTTCAGGTGCTATACAAATGGAAGCTTTTGATATTGTACACCCTTATTGCCCTTGACATCTATACGAAGATAAGGAACCAAAATTGGATACATTATTCTAAATAGATGCTATCAGTTTTACATCAGTTTTCTTGTCCCTGCAGACGTATGTCTAAAACCAAAGCCTCCTATATACATTTTAAAAACAATTTTCTAAACTTGAACTCCCAGTTTTAAAAACTTTATATCTAAATGTCAGTGATCTTCCATTCTTCATTGCTTTTGGTTTATTCTTTTTCTTATCACTTCCGTTGAACTCTACAGCAAATTTCATTGGGTACCTATCTACCCATCTATTAATCCACATCCTGCTGAAGTTCTTTGCAGTTAACCATACTCCCGCGCATTCTGTAAGATTTGTTGTTGTGCTCCTTTGTGTGTGTGTTTCTGTAAGGTTTAAAACAGCAAATGACCACTCATGAGTCCAACAAAAACCTCAGCCAACATTACAACGTGCTCTGATCTCTGTAAATTCCATTCTCCTTTGAAGGCCTGGATTGATCCCATTTTCCATAGCCTTACAGGCAGAGAATTCTAGTCCTGAACTATGCCTTGATCATAAATGTTTCTTTATTCTCTTACACCCTCCTTGTTTCTTTTGGACAGATTCTTTTGGCATGGTAGTATAGGTTGGTGGCACAGTAGTGTAGCGGTTAGCATAACGCTATTACAGCGCCAGCGACCCAGGTTCACTTCTGCCGCTGTCTGTAAAGAGTCTGTACGTTCTCCCCATGTTTGCGTGGGTTTCCTCTGGGTGCTCCGGTTCCCTCCCGCATTCCAAAGATGTACAAGTTAGGAGCTGTGGGCATGCTTTGTTGGCATCGGAAGAGTGGCAACACTTGCACGCTGCCCCCAGCACATTCTCAGTAATGCAAAAAGACGCATTTCACTGTGTGTTTTGATGTACATGTGACTAATAAATAAATATCTTATCTTAATATCTCATCTTAAACCTGTGTCCACAGATCCCTGAACCATCCACTGAGAACAGCTTCCGTCTATTTACCCCATCTAAACCAGTCTTTCAGTCTCCGCTCAATGTTCTTTGATTCAAGGAGAACAATCCCAGATTCTAGAATGTAACAATTTGGCTGAAAACACGCAACCCTGTTTAAAGTTTAACAGAAGTTTAAAAGATTATGAGAGGCATCGACAGGGTAGACAGTCACAATCATTTTCCCAGGGTAGAAATGTCACGTACTAGAGGACATGCATTTAAGGTGAGGGGGTAAAGTTTAAAGGAGATGTGTGGGGCAAGTTTTTAATCCCCCACACAGGGAGTGAAACAGGCTGCCAGGGGTGGTAGTGGTGGAACCAGATATGATGGTGGTGTTTAAGAGGCTTTTGGATAGACACGTGAATGTGCAGGAATGGAGGGATATGGATCATGTGCAGGTAGAAGAGATTTAGTTTAATTCAGCATCGTGTCCGGCGCAGATATTGTGGGCCAAAGGGTTGTACTTCTATGTTCCTGTACTAACGTCATATACTTTGGTTCCTTTAACGTTGAAATCTCCAAAATTGTGGTGTACTTTCTGTGCATTTAGACCACCACTGTGGTGTAAAAGACATTTAGACAGTATATGGATAGAAAAGATTGAGGGGGATCATGGCCAAGCACAGGCAAATGGGACTAGCTTAGGTAAGCACACTTGAATTGGGCTAAAGGGCCTGATTCCATGATGCTAGACACCCAATTTCTTTCTGCCTCTGACGGATTGCTGTGCTGTGCTGCTCTGCTCTATGTTCTATTCCAGTAAATCTTTCTTGCACCCCCTTGAGGAGCTTCACTTCCTTCCTGAAATGTTGTGACGATAGCTGGATGCAATGTTCCAGCTGTGGCCTAACCAGTGTCTCAGACAGGTTCAAATAAACATCCCTGCTTTTGTATTCTTAGCCCCTACTTATGAACCTCGGGATACCTTATGCCTTAGCAACAACCTTCTCAACATGTTCCCCCACTTGCAAGGATTTATACACTGATTCACCCACCTCACTCTGTTCGTTCAGATCTTATTTATTCTACATTGTCTCTCCTTATTCTGACTGCCAGAGTGTATCACTTCAGTGCATTAAATTTCATCTGCCACTTACCTGCTCAATTCAGTTAGTGTTTAACACACTTTGAAATAGTGAATCTTCCTTCCAGATCGACTGGACTAAAAAGCTACTTCAAATGCCATTTTTCAAGATAGGGCCCACTTTGCTGAGGTACAGTTCACCAGAGGGAACTTCCAGGATCTATTTTCCTCTATTTCCTCACGAGCACAATCAAAAACATTGATTTTAGGGCAAAACAACTGGAACCTTGACCAATTGAAGCTTTGAACGCAGCATTATAACAGCAAGCCCAAAGTCATATTGATACCACAGCCATAACATTTAAGAGGTTGTATCTGTGCCTGGTATACACAAATTGAACAATTTCACCAACAGGGAGAAAAAATTAATGCTCCATGGTGTAGCTTTTCACTACAATATGGAAGCTAATGCCTTAAAGGGTAAAGCAGCATTTTCCTCCATGGTATTCCAAAAAGCAATTGCTTTGTAACGGGACAGGTGATACTTGGATGCTAGTTTTGTTCGAATGCCTGCTCAGCACGTCTGCGGAAATCGAAACAGAATGAACTTTTCAGATGAATAGTTTGGCTGCAGAGTCATCAACCCGAAATGTTAACTCTATTTCCCTCTGTACAGTTGCAGCCTGATCTGCTGAGTACTTCCAGCATTTTACATGTTAAACTTCCAGCATCTGTAGCACTTATCTTTTGCAGCCTTTTCTGCAAACACAGTGATTACACAAAAATAACCAAAAACACGAGCCCACCACATCAACCATTTCAATAATCTTATATCAAACTTAAACCGCTTATCTCATTGCAGGGAGAGATAGGACAAGAAGCGTGTTGCACACATCTTGATTCAATGTTTAAAAATTTTTAATGTCGAAATTTAGAATGTAGAATACCCAGAATATGAAGCTGAGAAACCATTGGGAAAAAAACAAACATGCTTTTACAATGCTTTTCACAATCTCCACGTGTTCCAGAGTGAAGTACTTATTTCATATTTTCTTATAACATAGCAGGAGGCCACTTGGCCCATTCAGTCAATGCTGGCTCTTAGAGCAATCCCATCAATCCCTGAAGAGTGTCAGAAGAGCAGTTATAATGTGACAACTTCTAGATAGATTATCTCTTTACACCTCTCTCCCTGTAAATACCCAGATCCAAAACCAGGTCAAATGAGAGATGAATTATTTATTCGTTCTCATCCCTTAAAAGGAAGCAATAACTTAGAACATCAAAATAGAAATCAATTCATCAAACCACCTTTGAGCCAAACCCCAAAAGATTAAATTGATTCTTACCTTTTTTTAAAAATTCATTCAAGGGATGTGGTCTTTGCAAACTGAGCCAGGATTTAATTGCCTGTCCATAATTGCTCTTGAGAAAATGGTGGTCAGCTGCCTTCTTGAACCACTGCAGTCCTTGAGGTGTGAGTATACCCACAATGCTGGAAGGAAGAGAGTTCCTGGACTCAGCGGCCTGCTTAGCTTTCAAAGGTTCGAAGCTTTCCCAATATTTTTACTACTTAGTGAGGCAATGGATCAAGCTTCCCTACTGTGGCTTATAGAATTCAAGCCAAATCTAACCAAGTCTTTCATTATGTGATGTTTAATAGATCAATTCTCCTGGGCACATCATTGATCCCAGCATAACACTTAAATAGGAAATCCTACTCAAACAAGAGATCTTCTTATTCACTTAAGTATGCTTAACTCAGCAGCACATTTAGAACTGCAATCTCTTTGGATGTGAACTTATACATCTACTGTTACTATGGAACTTCTAAATGAAGAAGTGGTTTTGAATAAATAAGTTTACAGAGGTCATGGTCTGGTGAGCAATGGGAGGTGCAAACACCTTTCTATCTCTGCAGATGTGTCCCAGTTGCTGAGAACAAGTATGTTACTGACTTTTCACCAGTCCATTCCCATGCTTCCCTTGACTTGAAAACAAGGTCAAATAAACAGAAAAATGGAGAACCTTTCAGAACAAATCATTACAATTACCCTGCCAGTTATGAGACAGTTTCATATTCTAGGAAGGTGTCAGACTTTCAGTCAGGCTATACATTTTTACTGTTGCCTTGAAGGCGAATCGAGAATTAAAAAGGGCTCAAGATTTTCTGAACCATGATGCATTCACTTTAAGAGTTTGACCAAAAGTCGCTTCAACGTTTGCAAATGTGGCAGTGAGATGAGGTTTGCACAAGAGATAAAAAGAATAATGCTAAGATGTTATGTCTTGTTTTTATTAGTTAGATTTCCAGACTCAGACCCTTGGCTCAACACCCTGGTTATTCCCCAAGTGGCACAGTGTGTGCACAGTACATCGAATATAGCCTATCAATGAATAATGCAGTAAAAGTACAAAATAGTAAATTTATACCAAACAATATAAATCCATGCTCAATCTGCCAAAAATGCTAACATTTCATTTTCTTTTTAATAAAAATCTTTTTTCTTGAAAAACTTAAACACCTGAAACTATTATTCTTGCCATATTTCTTTTCTTGAGGCAGTACAATATTACAACCCCTGAACTACCTCGATGCACTGTGTAATGAATGGACCTGTACGATCGGTATGCAAGACAAGTTTTTCACTGTACTTCGGTACAAGTGACAATAATAAACCAAAACCAATACTAATACCATTTTATTGACTTGGCTGTAGTCCTTCCTCTCTGTGGTGAGTTGGTACCTGTACCCCTGTTGCTGTAGAAGTCACACTCACTTCTTCTGGTGTTGATATTGTTACTGATGTTCCTTTACCATTGGGGTAGGCTGGAGATGAATTTTTCAGCCACTTCTCTAATCTTACTCAGCTTTGTAGGTGTCGTGTTTACTAGATAGTGAATCTTCACACTTAGGTCTGTCGTCTCGTTCTCCTCCTGTGGCAACAGTCAAGATGGTAAAATTTATGACCATCATTATATTTCAGAGTACAGATCCTTGACAGTCCTGATGCATGGTCTCTGCCCAAAACATCGACAATTCCTCTCCCCCCACAGAGCATCTGCTTGACCTGCTGAGTTCCTCCATCAGTTTTGCTCCAGGTTCCAGCATCTGCAGTCTCATGTCTCTAAAGATCCTTGAGACTAATCTTTGAAGACTTGCTGATACTTTATGTAGACATTGCTTATAGATTTTCTCTAGGGGGTCAGTGAGCAGATTCCACTACAAACTTCCTCTCGTAGAGGTAAATGTGGAATTTTGCACATCCATGCGTAATCACTGATATCCCTCTTTCCACGTTGGTGCATCTTGTTTCAACTAACGTGTGTACTTTAGATACAAATGATATGAGAACATAATATAGGAAGACAAGACATAGAATGTGCATTTGGCCAATCAGCCCCTTGCACCATTCACTCAGATCACGACTGATCTTTTATTTTAGTGTCACTTTCCAAGAACTAACCCAACATCCCTTGATTCCCTGAATATCTAAAAACCAGTCGATCTCTCTCTTGAATATTCTCAGTGATTGAGCCTCCTCTGGGTAGAGAATTCCAACGATTCACTAACCCTGGGTGAAGAAATTTCTGCTCATCTGTCCTGAATGGCTGGCCTCTTATTTTGACAAAATGGAGTCTGGTTCTAGACATCTCAGCCACCAGAAATATTATCTCTGCACCTGCCCTGTTAAGCCCCACCAGGAGCACAAGAAAGTGGGAGCAGGAGTTGTCACCCAGGCCCCTCAAGCCTACCCTGCCTTTTGATATGATCACAGCTGATCTATACTGGCCTCAGCTCCTCTTCTGTGCCAGTTGTCCCTAACCTGCCATTCCTCGATCTTTCAAGTATTTATTTACCTCCACCTTAAATATATCTAATGATCTGGTCTCCACCACGCTTGAGGGCAGAGACTTCCAGAGATTCACTGCCATCTGAGTGAAGAAATTTCTATGCTCCTCAGTTTTAAATGACTGGCCCCTATTTAGTAGCTATGTCCCCTTGTTTGAGGCCACACCCGGAGTACTGTGCATTTGTCTCTCAGCTTTTTTTCCTCACCCACCTTAGATAACTCCATGGTCATACCATTATAACTGTCCATATTTAAGTTGAAGACAGTGGTTTTGTTCACCTTCAAACTGCATTGTGAATTCTATCATATTATGGTTACTACCTCCAAGGGGATCTTCAACCACAAGATCTCTTATTAGTGCTTCCTCATTACTTGTGACCAAATCTAAAATAGTCTGTTCCTGGGTAGGTTGTGTAACATACTCATCTAAGAAGCAATCCCCAGATGCACTTTGCAAATTTTTCTTCTACGAGACACTTGCCAGTTTGGTTTGATTTTCTGCATCAGTCATCACCGTGAAGGACACTGCAAATCTCCCATGACAATTGCAGCTCTCTTGAAACAGTTCCCTTTCAATGCTCCACCCTATTGATAGGTCACATTTTGGGGATCTTTCGACTACTCCCACCCATGGGTTCTTTCCCCTGCTACTCATGATTTCAACCCAAACCGATTCTACATTACTCTCCACTGCCTCTATATCATGACTCAACTCCACACTGATATCTTCTATGATTAGCAAGGCCATCCCGCCTGTTTGGAATATTGTATAACCTGAAATACTATACCTGGTTGACAAGGACTGATGCTCCTCTGGAGCTATCCTCTGGATTCCTCTGCCTGCCTTTGCTGCAGTCACACTGTCCTGCCCCTGACCACTCACCAATTTAGAGACAGTTAATCCAAGGGGTGTGACTGCTTACTGAAATACCCTATCCTGGTAATTCTCCCCCTCCTTGATGTGCTGAAGTGCATTGACCCTGAGTTGATGTCCCTTGAGCAGCCAACACTTCCTACAGATATGGCCACTGTTTACCACAGTGGTGTCCACCAGGTCCCTCATGCTTTAAGAATACATTGCCTGCCCAGTCATCAGATCTTATTAATTAGTTGTAGCTATTAATTTAATTAGTTGTAGCTATTAATTTAATTAGTTTGGGTTAGACCACCATTTTAAAGATGCCGAACTTGCTCACACTGATAGGCCCTCATTTGAAACACTTGACCAATTACACCAGTCACCTAGCTGCTGTCCTGTGACCTCAGGCACTCACAATCAGGAAGAGTCTGTGAGTGATGTTTCTCCTTTAGGCTGAAACTCTCTGAGCAGGTCAGTGTGTCCTGTGTTTTTTTTAACTACTTTACTATCTATAAATTGAAGTCTCAGGCCTTCCTGTGCTTTTAAATGCTCCTTGCTTCTCTTGGTCTCAGAATTCTGAACATTGGTATTGGTTTATTATTGTCACTTGTATCGAGTTACAGTGAAAAACTTGTCTTGAATACTGATCGTACAGGTCAATTCATTACATAGTGCAGTTACATTGAGTTAGGGATCACATCTCATTCTTCAAAACTCTCTGCAGTACTGGCACAGCCTACTTAATCTCTCCTCAAGCCTACCCTCCTGGGAATAACCTGGTGAACCTTTGCTGCACTTTTTCTCTCACAAGTGTTTCCTTGGGTAGGGAGACCAGACCTGTACACAGTACTTCAGATGCAGTCACACACTATACAACAAAGGGAAAACATCCCTAGTACTCAAATCCTATTGCAATAAAGGGTAACATATTATTTACCTTCCTAATTGCCTGCTGATGGTGCTAGTTAGTTTTCATGTTCAAGAAAACTTGAACCTTTCAATTGGTCACCATTTAAAATAAAATCTCCCTTTCAACTTTTTGTTTCAGGGAAGTGGATGGCCTTACATTTTTCCATATATTCCATCTGCCATGTCCTTGCTGAGTCACTTTATCTGTCTATATCCCCTGAAATATTTTCCATTCTGCTTGCAGCTCACATTGCCATATAGTTCCATATCATCAACAAACTTTGATATGTTACACTTGATCTCCTCACTTAAATTATGATACAGATTGTGAACTATATCTGTAACTGTCTGTAAGGAGCTTGTATGTTCTCCTCATGTCTGTGTGGGTTTCCTCTGGGTGCTTCGGTTTCCTCCCACATTCCAAAGACGTACAGGTTAGGAAGTTGTGGGCATGCTATGTTGGCACTGGAAGTGTGGCGACACTTGCGGGCTGCCCCCAGAACACTCTATGCAAAAGGTGCATTTCACTGTGTGTTTTGTTGTACATGTGACTAATAAAGATATCTTATCTTAACAGCTGGGGCCTCAGTACTGATCCCTGTGCCAGTTCATTAGTCCTAGTCCCTCAACCATTTATTCCGACCCTCTGTTTTCTGCCCATTACATAATTCATCTCAGCTTCTTGATCAGATTCCTGACATCACAGAAGACAATCTCCAGCCAATCTCATTCAATGCAAGAAACAGTTTCAATCATTGAATATAGCAAAGGCTATGGGATCAGACAACATCCCAGTTGTAATACTGAAGACTAGCGGTCCAGAACTGGTTGTAACTTTAGCAAAGATATTCCAGTACTATCCAACCATGTGAAAAATTGTCCAATCATGAACTGTTCACAAAAAGCAGGACAAATCCAATTGAGTTAATCACCACCCAGTCAGTCTACTCTCAACTATCAGCAAAGTAATGGAAGTTGTCATGATCACCAGCAGTATCAAGCAGCCTTTACTCACCAGTGCCCTATATTGATTTCACCAGGGCCATTGGGTTCTCAGGACCAAGGGACTGCAGATGTTGGAATCTGGAGAGAAAAAAAAATGCTGGAGGAACTCAGCGGATCGAGCAGCATCTGTAGGGAGAAAAGGAATTGTTGACATTTCAGGTCGAGACCATTCATCAGGACTGAGAGTGGAGTGGAAAGATAGCCAGTATAAAGAGGAGGGGGGCGGGAGGGTGAGACAGGGGCTGGTAGGTGATAGGTGGACTGAGGAGGGGTAAAGGGTGATGGGCAGACAACCCAGGTGAGGGAGGGGTAGGGGTGGAGTTGGGAGACAGAAGCAGGTGGGTGATAGGTGGAAGCAGACAAGGAAAAACAAAGGTAGATGAAGCCTGGTCAAGGGAGGGAAGGGTGAGGTGGAGAAAACTGCAGGAGGGTGATAAGCATGGACACAAAGCCTACCAGTGCTAGAATCTGATAAGTAAGGAAGATGATAATGGGAACCATTAGGGGAGAGGTGAAAGGTAGATGGAACCAGGGGATACAATGGGTGAAGTGGGTGGGTGGGTGCTGTTCTAGTTTGCATTGGGCCTCACCCGGGCAGTGGAGAAGTCCAAAGATGGGAAGGGGAAGGGGAGTTGAAATGGCAGGCAGCCGGGAGCTTGGAATGTCCATAGCAGACAGATGACGCTTTGTACACCTGTTCTTCAAAGATGTTTTTATTGACCGTGTTTACTCCTCTGCTGTAGTTGACAGGGCTCTCAACACCTTCCCTTTGTTTTCATTCAGCACTGGCACCTTTTGTGTAATATAGATTGTTATCTCCATTACGCACTTAACACTACCGATATGTTATACCGTATTGTTTCTAGGGCACAGTTCGTTAATACAATTTTCAGACTCAGGTCTGGGCCTCAGCACCCTGTTTGCTCTCCCTGACTCTGTGCCACGTGCTGAATGAGAAATCAATGTGTACTCGGTACGTTTCCTAGAGCCACAGTTCTGATGCAAGGTCATCAACCTGCAGCACTGGTCGTCTCTCTCACCACAGATGCTGCCCGATTCGCTGAGTATTTCCATCATTTTCTGCTTTTATTTCGGACTTCCTGCTGTTTCTTGCTCTTTGATAGCCTGTGTAGTCATTGCCTGTTGGGAACTGAGATAATTCCAAATATGGTTTTATTGGATCCACAGCAAAGGCATATTTATTTTGTGTACCTGTTAATTTATATCATGCTGATCACTATCATAAAAAATAAATATTAATTTTGAGGTCATGGTGTGTTGTTTGTTTCTTTTATGCCATGCTACTACTTGGATTAAAATCAGATCAATTTAAGAATTCTAGGTCTGTGGGGAGAATAAAATGGGGTTAATGTTGGATTAGAGTAAATGGGGTGTTTGATAGTCGGTGCAGACTCGCTGTGCTGAAGGGCCTGTTTCCTTGCTGTATTACAGTATGACTATGACCAAAAAGAACCAATCTTGTCTGAATGATGCACACAACATAGCAATGCAGGAAACATCTTCACTCTGTCAGTCCAATGAAATAAATGGCAAATTTAAAAGAAATTTGCCAGTCATGTACAAAGCATAGCTTCAGAACACTTTAAACCCAAGTTGTATTCAATCAGAATAAACTGTGCAAGGAAGACTTGCAGTGCCAGTAAATGATATTTCAAGTTTACTGTCATTCCACATGTATGTTATGCTTGCTCTAAAGAGTGCCAGACTGTTGGTAAAATATTCATTTACCAACAGATTTAGTCATTATAGAGTAGTGAATTGGGACAACCCAAAGCTGTGTGAGATGGCATGCTGTCTAACAGTCTTAACCACATCAGTCACTGTTCATCGTCAGTGAAAGCCTAAGAAAGTGTAGTGCCTGAACCAAAAACGGATCATAAACAAACCCGAAATTATTGCAGAGGGTTGGAGTGGGAGAAACTGTCCTAAATGCTCAGTTAATAAGATCCAAATAACATTTTCACCATCTCAACATAGTGTTCAGTGAATTTTACTGTGTATTTTTTGCAAACTCATCCTGCTTATCACAAGAGCAGATGCACTTGTATTTGTCATCATAAACTAATCAGCTTAGTGAAAGAATTTTCTTTTGACTGCACTTTCAGAAAAGCAACAGGGGAGAAACTTGACTCTGATCATTAGCTGAGATGCGTGAGAATGCTGGTTACTGCTTGAACTCACGTCTACATACATGTTCTAAAAGGAACAATATGCATAGGTGTGGATGGGGGGGGGGGTGGAATTGTTAGTGGTGAACTCTATAACTGATCACTTACAGGCCATTCTTGGGTTACAAATGCCTGACTTACAGACACTCCTACATACGAATGAGCTCCCATAATATTATTAAATTCAAAAGTCTGACGTACATTCAGAAGTCCAACTGCAATTCGGCTACTGCCAGAACAGGTCTACAGCAGACGCCATCTCCTTGGCCCTTTGGACAGTAAAGACACCGACATTAGACTATTTTCTGCTCTGCCTTCAATAGTTCCAAGCAAGCTCATCACCAAACTCCGAGACCTGAGACTCAACACCTCCCTTTGCAACTGGATCCTTGACTTCTTGATCAACGGACGGCAATCAGTAAGGATAGGCAGCAATACCTCTGCCACGATTATTCTCAACACTGGTGCCCCACAAGGCTGTGTCCTCAGCCTCCTACTTTATTCCTGATACACTCATGACTGTGTGGCCAGATTCTGCTCTAACTCCATCCACAGGTTTGAAGATGATACCACTGCAGTGGGCCATATCTCAAATAAGGGTATCTCAAATACAGGAAGGAGATAGAGAGCTTAGTCGCATGGTGTCATGACAACAACCTTTCCCTCAACGTCAGCAAAACAAAAGAGCTGGTCATTGACTTCAGGAAGGAGGTGGTGCACATGCTCCTGTCTATATCAATAGTGCTGAGGTGGAGAGGGTTGAAAGCTTCAAGTTTCTAGGAGCGAACATCACCAATAGCCCGTCCTGGTCCAAACACGTAGACACCATGGCCAAGAAAGCTCACCAGCACCTCTACTTCCTCAGGAGGCTAAAGAAATTTGGCATGTCCCCTTTGACACTCATTAATTTTTATGAATGCACCATAGAAAGCATCCGATTGGGATGCCTCACAGCTTGGTATGGCAATTGTTCTGCCTGAGACTGCAAGAAACTGCAGAGGGTTGTGAATACAGCTCAGCACATCACGGAAACCAGCCTCCCCTTCTCACTGCCTCAGTAAAGCAGCCAGCATAATCAAAGATCCAACCCACCCCGGACATTCTCTCTTCTCCCCTCTCCCATCAGGCAGAAGATACAAAAGCCTGAAAGCACGTACCACCAAGCTCAAGGACAACTTCTATCCCACTGTTAGAAGACTATTGAATGGTTCCCTAGTACGATAAAATGGTTCTTGGCCTCTCAATCTACCTCGTTATGACCTTGCACCTTATTGTTTGCCCGCAATGCACTTCCTCTGTAGCTGTGACACTTTACTCTGCATTCTGTATTGTTTTACCTTGTACTACCTCAATGCACTGTTGTAATAAATTGATCTGTATGAACAGCATGCAAGACAAGTTTTTCACTGTACCCTGGTGCAAGTAACAATAATAAACTTATTCCAATACATACAATATTTGTTCCAGTGCGCACCAGAACTAGTTTCCTCTGTCTTTCCACATTTAGTAATTGTTCTTTCTTATCAGTCTGATGTGCTTTTGATGCCATTCATTACAATTCTGTGGATCTATGATCGCCATAATTGAGTGATTTTTGAGTATTTTCTGACTTATGGAAAAAATCGACTTATGGACGTCTGTGAAAATGGAACCTGCTTGTTTCCCAGGGTGGCCTGTATGTCTTCACGCTTAGTGTTAGCACTCAAACAGAAATTTCTCTCCCAATATATTTTGAGATTTGCTCAGTTATATAAGTGATTAAAGTTTGTTTGAATAAAACGCACTACCAAGTGACTTACGCCGAGAGGAACAGTGAGGGTAACTTACTAACAGGAGGCATCACACCTATCCCCACTTGGTATCTGCACCAGCCAACAGCATGGCAATAAGGAATGGAACCTCCAGCTGATATTTTCAATCTGTTTACATTTTTCTCGCAAGCCTTCTTTTATATTCTACTTTTTCTTTCTTTATCAATGCTTTGGTCTTCCTTTGCTGTATTCTGACATTTTCCCTGTCTTCAAGCTTACTGCTTTTCTGGCAACTTTATAAATCTTTTCCTTTGATTTGTTTGTAATTTCTCTTGATACTCCCAGTTGGGCCACTTTTCATTTTGGTCCTTTCTTTGCCAATGATGAGAATATAACCCTAATGACCAACCTGACACAAACAGCGTAAACCTGACTTTACGTCTTGTTTCAAAGATGCATGATTCTGTGATCACAGAGACCATTGTTTTCACCTGGAAAACATGTAGGTTGGCAAGTCTTTCTTTGGAAAAATAAAATGACTGATTAGTCATGGTGTGATAACACTCTACTAAAACTCCTGTGTACATATACATGCTGAATTCCTGCAGATCAACTGTTATGACTCTAAAAGGAAGTGCCTTTGCAATGAAAATAAGCTAGTTATTTAAATGACAGTGCATCTGCAGATGCTGTTAACACCTTCCACTGAGACTAAAGTGTTTTTGCTTTAAGTGAAATGCCACCAGGGTGGTTGTAACCTAGATTTGAATTGATACCTGTAGCTGCCTTCACTTCACCTCGCCATCCCCCCACATTTCTTACAATTGCGCAATTTTCTCAAAGGCCGACATGCTGTCTGACAAAACACAGTCCACAGTCTATTCAGTCACAGTTCCGAAAACAGATATAGAGTCATAGAGTTATACAGCACGGAAACAGGCCCTTTGGCCCAACTGGTCCATACCGACCAAGATGCCCCATCCAAGCCACTCCCATTTGCCAGCGTTTGACCCATAACCTTCTAAACCTTTCCAATCCATGTACCTGACCAACTGTCTTTTAAAAGTTGTTATTGTACCTGCCTCAACCACTTCCTCTGGCAGCTCATTCCACATAGATACCACCCTGTGTGTAAAAAAGTTGCCTCTCAAGTTCCTATTAAATCTTTCCCCTCTCACCTTAAACCTATGCCCTCTAGTTCTTGATTCCCCAACCCTGGGGAAAAAAAACTGAGTGCATTCACTCTATCTGTGCCCCTCATGATTTTATACACCTCCATAAGATCACCTCCTAGTCTCCTACATCTGAGGAATAAAGTCCTGAAGCAAATTTAAACAGAAAATAGATGTGGCTCAGGACCTGGTTTTTAAACAGGGATGGGGTAAAGAATTGACAATCTGGTTCTGAGCAGTTTTTATATTACATCAGTGTCTACATTTCAAGACTACTTCAGTATAGGATAGCTTGGGGCTTCTGACGTCAGGAAATGTGCTCAGAGAGTCATCGAGTTATACGGCACAGAAACAGGCCCTTCAGCCCAACTCATCCATGCCAACCAAGATGCCCACCTAAGCTAGTCCCATTTGCCTGCATGTGGCCCATATCCCTCTAAACCTTTCCCAGCCATGTACCCGTCCAAATGTCTTTTAAATGTTATTATTGTACCTGCCCAAGGGCAGAAAGGAAACTTAGCCCATAAGTGAGATGAAAACAACCAATAAGTAGTACACTTTAAATGCGCACACCAGTGAATAACTGGGAACTTGAAAATCAATAAAATTGCAAATGCTGGAAATAAAATGAAAATAGAAATTTCTGGAAATACTCAGCAGGTCAGGCAGCATCTGTGGGAAGAGAAACAGGGTTAACATTTCAGATTGAAGAACCATCAGAACTAGGAAGGAGACAAAAGTAGTTTGCTAAGCTGCAGGGAGGATGGGAGACAGAGAATGTCTTTGATAGGGTAAAACAAGGGTGACCATGGGGATAAGCTGTAAACAAGATTAATTGCTCAGTGAGTGAATGGGAACAGTTAGAGGGTGAGGATATAGAGAAAAGAACACAAACAGAAGAACGGAGGCATTGTGAAATGCAGAGGAGGAGGACATGCCTGGCAGGTCAGGCTGGGAATGTCCTCTACTTCCAAAGGAAAAGAGAAACAAGCTGAGTCAGTATTACGGATGGATGACTGATACAGAAAGAGAAATCTTATCCTTGCTGGTTCTGAATTCATTGTCAATACTGACATGGTTCACTTTGAACTATTACAACATCAGATGAGGCAATACTCACTGTTATGAAACAAATGCTGCAATGCTGAATCACCCTAATATAGTAAAATAGTAAAAATCATTCGAGGTATTAAAACTGGTAAAACTATTATGTTCCAGTACAACAATTCATTTGAAGATAACAGAGGCTGCAGAATGCTGGAAGGATTCTGTGGAGGCAAAAGGTGTAAGCCCTCATTTTGAGTCAAGACCCTGATCCACAGTTACTGACTAACCTGCTGAGTTCTTCAGCACGGTGTTTTTTGTTGTGATAACAATTCATCTCATCAGTTCTCACATTTCATTCAGTGAACATTCCTGCATCAAAAGCCTAAGGACTGATGAGGAAAATACCAAAAATGGAGAGGAAGAAAGAGGAAGATTCTCCATAAGTTGAGCAGTCAGTTGATTTTTACCACAGTGATCTTTAACATAGGTCACTCTGGAACCAGAATTTGGATTATGTAGATTCAAAACAAATCAATAGATTATTGGATGTTAAATAAATCAAGAACTATCGGAGAGTGCAGTAAAATAGTGTTGAGGTAGAAGATCAGTTATGACCTTGATGAGTGAAGGGCAGGATGGCCTATTCCTGCTTCTATTACTTATGTTCTAAGTTGTCAAGCTTTCATGGACACTAATAATTTAGACAACCCAAGATTCCCCAAACATCTTGATTTAAGGATATGGTATAAAAATTAAAGACACTCCTTTTAGAAATGCAATATGGAAACAATTCTGCATGCAGACTGTAAAATAAGTCATTCTTTTCTTCAAATGGCAGTGAGTGCTGGGGTAATGTGTAATTTTAAATCTTGGGTAGACAGATCTTTGTTAACCCACGATCTTCATGAACAGAAAGAATTGGACACAGATCAGCCACGATGTCACTGAACAGTGGAACAGACACCAAGAACTCCTGCTTCCAAAATAAACATGTCATTATCGAGTCAAATATGACAAATGTTGTATATTTTGAAAGATACACACTTCACAAATGAAACATTTGCAATATGGATTACATTTCACTTTATTTAACCAATTTAAAATCCAATTATCCCAATCTTTCTTTATTATAAGACATTTATTATTTTTTTGACTTGCCATTCTACATTTACCATATTTGCTTAAGTTTCAAGCCTTGTAACTATTTGCTTTCCTCATTTCCTTTACTTTCCATTGTGGATTTGCAGCCTTTCCTGAAACTGTCACTTCTGCAACACTGTGCAGTTTCCATTGTTGAGCCTGTGATGATCAGGATTGATAGCTTTTCAATCCTGCATTGCACTGTTACTAGGAAAATGTCCAAAACTCAATGGAGAACATCAGATAGTGTCTGGCAATGGCTATATACAACTGAGGCATCATTGGTTTCAGTGATGATTGGGGGACAAATCATTTAATTTATGGTACTGAAAGAGGTCATTTGGCCATTGTCACTAAGCAAGCTGTAAAAGAGATCACCAGACTGATTTCACTTGGTCTATAGCCCTGTGGTTTATGGCACAGCAAGTGCTCATTCAGATACTATTTAAATGTAATGAGGGGTGACATTTCAGGCAATGAGCCCCTGATCCCTCTTGGTGAAAACATTTTCCTCAACTCCCATCTAATCCTTCTGCCAGTCAAATTAGGTACATATCCCCTAGTTATTGTCCTCTCAGCATCATCTGCAGACTTAATCCTGAACCCTACAGTCTCTAAATCATTGATATGTACCACAAAAGGAACTCGCAGCAAACCCTATGTAACCACTTTGCAAATAACTTTCTAGTCACGAAACACCAGTAAATTAGCACCCTTTGCTTTGTGCCATTTCCTGTCAATTTTGGAAACCTTGCATGATGGAGTCTTTAACTCACCTGACCAGACTGGCATTTAGAACTCTGTCAAATGTCTAGCTAAAATCCATGCAGCCTTCAATGAGCTGAATCATTATCTCCTTCAAAGATTCTGTCATAGATTCATTGAAATGCATGGCATAGCATGGGGCCATTCAGGCTATTAATTCCACACCAGCCAGAAAGGGAACTACTTGGGTTACTCGAACTTCACTCTGTAATCTTGTAGGTTTACAGCTCCAAGAGCTCTTCCAGGCCTCTTTTTTGTAAAATGAAAGTTTCTGCCTCCATCAACCTTTTCAGGCAGGAGGTTTCAGACCACCATCCTCTTTGGAAGGAATAACTGTTCAATTCTCTTCTATTATTTCTTTTCGTATTGGAATTGGTTTATTATTGTCACTTGTACTGAGGTACAGTGAAAAACTTATCTTGCATACCGTTCGTACAGATCAATTCATTACACAGTACATTGAGGTAGTACAGGGTAAAAACAACAACAGAATACAGAGCAAAGTGTCACAGCTACAGAGGAAGTGCATTGCAGGTAGACAATAAGGTGCAAGGTCACAACAAGATAGATTGTGAGGTCAAGAGTCCATCTCATCGTACAAGGGAACCGTTCAATAATCTTTTTGCAGTGGGATAGAAGCTGTCCTTGAGCCTGGTGGTACAGTATGTGCCCTCAGGCTCCTGTATCTTCTGCCTGATGGAAGAGGGGAGAAGAGAAAATGACCTGGGTGGGTGGGGTCTTTGATTACGCTGGCTGCTTCACCAAGGCAGCGAGAGCTATAGACACAGAGTCCATGGAGGGGAAGCTGGTTTCTGTGATGTGCTGGGCTGTGTCCACAACTCTCTGCAGTTTCTTGCG
This sequence comes from Pristis pectinata, assembly GCF_009764475.1. Taxonomy (NCBI): domain Eukaryota; kingdom Metazoa; phylum Chordata; class Chondrichthyes; order Rhinopristiformes; family Pristidae; genus Pristis; species Pristis pectinata. The sequence continues at coordinate 8,743,657 of NC_067429.1, forward strand.
GTCCCAGGCAGAGCAGTTGCATACCAAGCCGTGAGGCATCCAATCAAGTTAATCAGATATGATTTTAATCAAGTTAATCAGATATGATTTGTCCCTTTACATTTGTCCCTTCACTTATTCTGGACTTTCTAAATTATTTACAACATTCCTCAGAACATTTTTTCCAATAATTTGGAAATCACAGGCTTGTAATCTCTTTCTCTCTTCATTCGGTATTGAGCTGTCAAAATCTGACCATCATATTTTTCCTTGGTTGTACCCTGCACATCAGAGTCATACAGCATGGAAACAGGCCCTTTGGCCCACCATAACCATGTCAACCATCTATACCAATCCCATTTTCCAGCACTTGGCCCATAGACTTCTATACCTTGGTGATTTGTGTGCTTGTCCAAAGACTTCTCAAACGCTGTGAAAGTGTCTGCCTCTGTCACCCCCTCAGGTTTTGCATTCCAAATTCCAATCATATTCTGAGTGAAATAAATTCTTCCTTAGATACCTTCTAAACCACCTACCCCTTACCTTAAACCTATGTCAATCTGGTTTTAGACACCTATGCTATGGAAAAAAAATTATTATCTACTCCATCCATGCCCCCCATTTTATACACCTTAATCAGGTCCCCACTCAACTGCCACTCCCCCAAGGAAAGCAAACCCAGCCCATCTCATCTCTCCTCATAACTGAAATGCTCTATCACAGGAAACATCCAGATGGTTCTCCTCTGCACTCTCTCCATTTGCAGTCATATCCTTCCTATGGTATGGTGGCCAGGACTACACACAGTATTTAGTAAGCAGAGCCCTTCATTGCAGGAAAGGTGGAGGGGAAGAGGGGCTCCACATCTGAAAGTGCGGCTACGTCTGCAGGGAAGGGGTCTAGATTTAGAAAGTCCAACCTCTTTCCTTAGTGGGAAAATATTTGCTCCGAACACCATCTCCGCCTTGAGCGTCACCCATTGCCCAAGTTCTGATTTATTTTCAAGTAGCTGATTCCAGTACACTTTCCCTATGTCATATTTCAGCCTAGTAAAATTGGCATTACTTCAGCTGAGACCCTTTACTCCTGGTCTTTGTTTTTTCCATAATTATGCTAAATCTAACTGAATTATGATCACTTCCAACATGATACTCTGCCAGTGATACCCTTCCATCTGCCCATCCCCTTTCCCTAAAGCATCCAGAACAGCAGCAGCTATGGAGAGAAAAACATTTCAGGTTGATCATCTTTTATCAGAACCATACCCTCTTCTGCTGCAGGGTCTTAGCCATCCCTTTCCCTCTATAGATGCTGCTTGACCTGCTGAGTTCTTCTAGTGGTTTGTTTTTTTTATACCCCCTCTTGTTAGGTAGAATCCCAATACTAAGACTAATGGGAAAGGACGATGTGGAAACTTACGAACTAGTACCATGAAAGGAGGTTTGGGTGAGCAGTGGAGAAAAACCACTACATAAGTAAATCATTGGTTTCCAGTCCACATGTTTTATCACAAGGTGCAATACACAAGAAGTGTAAAGCTCAACCGCCACTATATTTAGTTGGCATGTAAGTGCATACTTCTGTTTTATACCCGGAACCCTCAAGTAAGCATTCTGTGATTTGAATTGTCATTTCCGAACAGCTCTCATTAGAGTTCTGGTTTGCAACAGGAGTCAAGTTTTGCAGCTTACAATACTTATTCAGACTTGCCTGTGCCAAAAATATTTAGAGTGCTACTTTCAGACCTACTCAGAAACTTGACATGTTCTGACATATTTAGTTTTCACTTGAGCTGCATACCCCAATTAGCAATTGATTGGCAAGCAATTGATTGAGAATTCTTCAGATATGGTAAAGCAGAATTACAGTTAGATACAGAAAATATATCCTTATTAGTAAAGCTCTGGTCTTATCATTTCAGGCAACAATGAGCAAAAATCTCTCAGTTTAAAGAAAGGTTAGTAAGATGAGAGAGAAAGGAAGGATTAGGTCGAGAGGGGGAAGACCAGATAGTTCAATAGCTGGGTTGCGATTAAAACATTTCCCTTACTGCCATCAACATCGACCAGTCTGATTACTGGGGAACCATAAATGCACATTTTTTTTATATTAAGGCTCTGGCCATTTTGCAGTTTTCTGTTCTTTGGCAGTTCCTGAGTGATTGAAGATAATTTGATTTTTGAGAGCTTTGAGGTGGTTAATGAGGCCAATGTGGGAAATGCAGATGCTTCCACAGATGGGGCTGGAGATGTCAGATGGGATGGGCAGGTGCTGTGAGCTCCTTCTGCTACTTAAACAGGATGTCGTTGTGCGGTTTTCAATATTATCCCAAATACCCCTTCTTCACTTGGAGTGGTCATGAGCTAGGAATACCCAGGAGTCAATGGGGCTGTTGCACTTCTTCAGGGAGGCTTTGAGAACATTCTGAAATCTCCCTCTGTCCACCTGGTAATCTCTTCCTGATGCAGAGATTGAAACAGTGCTTTGGAAATCTGGTGTTGGGCATGTGAATGATGTGGCCTGCCCGATGTATCTGACTGAATGCAGGTAGGACTTTAATGGCGGCAATAGGTCTCACAAGCAGATAGAAAGGCAGAGTTTACTGCTGCCTCGTAGACCATGAACTCTGTGCCAGGATTGAAGTTTTGCTCTTCAAACACCCTGTTCCTCAGTCAACAAAAACTATGCCAGCACATTGAAGGTGATGGTGAATTTAATCATTAATGTCTGTCTTTAGTGAAATATGGGAAATGGTCATCATTTCCAGAGTCTCGCTGTGAATTGTTATTGTTGAAGGGCAGTGTGGCATGGTGGGAGCAGTTTGGTTGAGGAACTTTGCTTTGTGAGTGTTGAGTGCAAGGCCCATTGTCTTTTATGCTTCATTGAGTGAGTCAACAATGGCTCGGAGCTCAGCCTCCAAGTGTGCACAAATGCAAGCTTGACTGCAGAGGTTCAGATGACCAGTTTCTGGAACATACTTACTGCAGGTTGAACAGTTTCCTATTCCATTCCTGTGGGGAGTTTGTTGGAAGTGAGGTAAAACATTGTGGCAAAAATGACTGAGCAATGAGAGCCTCCTTTGACATTAGTCTTCAGTGAGGATGGCTCTGTTGTAGACCCTTGGTTAGTGTCATGGCTTGCATACTACCATGAAGCAAACATATTTCTGTGAGCGACTGAATGGTATTCCACAGTCCCTCCTGATTGATGGATTGAAAGGTTTTAGTGAGATTGAAAAAAAGAGTATGTATAGTTGTAGGTGCTGCTTCCTGCATTTTTCTTGTTATCATTGCACAGTGAAAATCATGTCCACTGTGCTTCTAGATGTACCGAAACCACACTGCGGTTTGGGAACAGCTCTTCAACAGGCAGTTCAGAAGGACTTTGTTGATGACTTGCTGCCACTCCTGACTGACAAGTCAAAACTCAAATCCCAACTAAAAATGAACAAGGTGTCAGAAGCAGACAGTACACACCCAGGTGAAGTTCTTAAACGTGGTGAAGACCTTCAGTCAGGAATCCACACTCTGATTGTCCACATGTGGGAGGAGGAGGACCTCAGAGATGATGTAACCTTGACCACCTTCGAGAAAGGAGACAAGTTCACCTGTGGTAATTAGAGATTTCTTGCTGTCTGCCGCAAGGCAAATTATTCTGTGGCATTTTTGAACAACAGTATATTCTACTTCCATTTCTGCCTAGATGGCTGTCTCTTAGAACCACTGCAGCTTCTTTTGGTCAGAGTCTGCATTAAAAATTTATAGATAATGAACTCGTTAACTGCCATTCAGTTCTCTCCTGATGTGCACGTGACTGGGTAAACACCACATCCAATTTTTGTCTCTGTCCAGTTATACTGAAGCAAACTAAAATGCCAGAAATGGAGGGGCATATTGTGACTATGACTGAGTCTCCGGAGACTTAAGCTGATAGTTGCAACAGGTCTTTATTCAACACAAGCAGGTCTTCAGGAGAATCTATTTCTCCTCTCTTGACACTCAACAGTAATGTTTTATACTTTTAAACACAAAGACAACAATAAATAATAAACTAGTTTCAATGGCTATAATTACCGACTTTAATATTTTGAATGTAGACAGGGAATTACATATTTACAATGGGAGCACATTCCAACTGAGAATCCCTTTGAATATTCAGATACCAGTGGCTGACTTGGTTTTGAGCACAAAACACTAGACACCCAAAATATACTATTGTTGTTACAGTGTTGAGAGATGGCTCCTTGAATATACAAATCAGCCAGAACCTTAATTGTCAAAACAGAATGTTCCTGAACTGTGCAGTAAGTGGCAGGGATAGATATGTCTTTAACCATGTGTTAATACAGGAGATGGCCACTTGATGCTTTCCCTAATTTCATCATGAGGGTTTCAATAAGGGTGGATAACTTATTGTCTTCCCCTGTGTGGTTGCAACGGTACAAAATTTCCCACACCCAATGACGAGTTTTGATGGCCTTATAGTATCTGTGGAAGTTAAACTGTGAAAAGGTTTTTTTTCAGGGCTGGTTCTCATTTGAATTACCTAGCTGCTCCCCCTATTGCATAACTCTTGAAGATGTCCCAAATATTCCCCAACAGCCAGTTGCAGTGCTACCACCAAGACCACTTTAACTACAATTAGTAAAGCAGGCACAGATCAGGCAAGGAGGGGCCAGTTAGTGTAAGAGATTGGAAATACCAACATGAATTGAAATATTTGAGTGATAAGTCATTTTAAAATCTGGATGAAGTACATTAGAATACAAAATCTTAAAAACTTTCACGTAAAAATAACTGCAAGAAAGAAAATTCTGAACATTCAGAAAAAACAATTATTAAATCTCATGCAAGGGGTAGCAGCAAAATTTTGTTGGGACACAGTCTGTGGAAAGTCCTGTGTATTTGGTAATCTATTAGAGCTGAATTATTTCTAATACAACAATCAAAACACTTCTTTATGAAATGTTCCTCCATTTAATGTTTAAGTATTAAAATATTCCTCCATTTAATTGCCATTCAACATGGAACTAATTGGGGTTTGCATGGACTGATTACTCACCCAATCCTGTTCTCCATGGCTGAAAGAATGCAGTCTACTGTCAATCAGGTCTAGAGCTGAAATGAAGTTCCAAAGAGAAGTTGTCAAGTCTGCTGCTGCTATACACAAAATGTTGTATCCATATTACACCTTATTTTTAATAATAACTTTTAGTGCTTTTACAGATAAAACTGCTTTAAATTGTAAGTGTATTAAGCCAGGAGACATGATGAACATGTAGAAGAGAATTTCCCCTCCATTGTTACTTTTCTTTCTCTTTGATGTTCCAGAATGTAAACCGAAGTCCACTTATCACTTGTTGATAATTGGAAGATCTGCAAGATATTCCATGAACTACAACTGACTGAGATAGAATGGACTAATACATATTTCTCATCAACAATGTTACCATCAGTCTGACAACAAGCTGATGGTAACACTGACAACAACAGAATGGGGCTGCAGATGAAGGGTCTTGACCCGAAACGTCGACTGTCCATTTCTCTCCACAGATGCTGCCTGACCTGCTCAGTTCCTTCAGCAGTTTGTGTTTTGAAATAGAACGGGGCATTTAATTAACAATAAATTTAAATGAACTTTTCAGCCCAGAGATAACATCTGTATGAAATAAATTTATTTTTCATTCTGAAATCCCGGCAAGTCTCCTAGTGAAGGTGATAATATATAAACAGGCTTCCTCAGTTGTCTTAGACTTCACAGAATGATTTCAATGACCTGATGAAAATATGAAGCATGAATGTAAAAGATAGCGTGTGTAACAATTTCCTGAAAGAATGTTGCTTTTAAACAATCAGGAGCTCAGACTCATGTCAAACTATTTACTTTATTGTTACAACCTCCAGTTACTTTGAGGTTACAGATGTTACCCAATCTCAGATGACCAGTCCTCACAGGTTTCCAATGGAGTGCACACGTTGATGTTGATTGAAGCTTTGGTCCTCTAACTTCAAGAGCTCTTGGCCACTTCTTATACAGTCGAACAGACAGGTGGGCCCAAACTCTCTCCTTTTGGTCTCTCTAGAGAGCCCAAGTTTCACATTTGGTCAGTAAACATGTCATCTTTATTTTCTCTCAGTACCATTGTTCAGTTTAGCTCCACTGACTCCACTGTTTGTCTCTCGCACATTCACCTAGTGACCATTCCTTGATGAGGCAATATACTGCATTGCTCTCAGTAAGTAGGGTTTTAACAATTGATGTGAATACGTATTAAACAATACTAATGCACTAAATAGAATACATGTATGTGGACATGGCAAATACTGCTATATAATTAGCATGATACTTATGCTCATATACATTGTTGACAGAACTGAAATAAGATATCTTTATTAATCACATGTCCATCAAAACACACAGTGAAATGCATCTTTTTTTCATAGAGTGTTCTGGGGGCAGCCCGCAAGCGTCACCATGCTTCCGGCGCCAACATAGCATGCCTACAACTTCCTAACCCGTACGTCTTTGGAACGTGAGAGGAAACTGGAGCACCCGGAGGAAACCCTCGCTGACACGGGGAGAATGTACAAACTCCCTACGGACAGTGGCCGGAATTGAACCCAGGTCGCTGGCACTGTAAAGGGTTATGCTAACCGCTACACTACCGTGACATCAAAGGATTTTTAAAAACATGAAAATATGTATATACAAAAAGTTACATCTGCATAAATAATATTTCTAATGTAATTGTTCAAGATTTTCATAGCTGGTGGACCAGTGATAAAAGCAGTGTACTAGAAATGCAGATGATAGGGCAGGCTATTCCTTTCACGAAAGCTCATTTGTGGCTGTATCAGATTTATTATCACTGTCTTGCAACATGAAATTTGTTGTTTTGCGGCAGTACAGTTCAAAGACATAGAATTACTATAAATTACAAAATAAACAAACAGTGAATAAAAAAGGAATAATGAGGTAGTGTTTATGCGTTCAGAAATCTGATGGCGGAGGGGAAGAAGCTGTTTCTGAATCATTGAGTGCAGCAGGATGTACTATGAACAATTCAACCCAGTTCCACACACAATACCAGCATTTTTCTACGTAGTTGCCATCAAGCTTGGGGTTCTCGTGTCTGTGCATTTGAAGATGGAAGTCCCGAACTTGCTGGTCATGTTTCACCAGCAATTTCCTTTATGCATTCCTATGACGTGCAAGATGTTTGACAGGTAAGGCAGATGAATTCAGGGCATGGATTGGCTCTGGGGACTGAGATATCATAGCCGTAACAGAAACATGGCTGAGGGAAGGGGAGGATTGGCAGCTCAATGTTCCAGGATGCAGATGCTACAGGTGTGACAGAGGTGCAGGTAAGAGAGGAGGGGGAATTGCCTTCTTGATGAAAGAGGACATAACAACAGTCCTTAGAGAGGATATTCTTTGGGGATCATCCAGTGAGGCCATTTGTGTAGAACTTAGAAACAAGATGGGGATGGTTACTCTGATGGGATTGTATTATAGGCCCCCAATAGTCAGCTGGAATTGGAAGAGCAGGTATGTAGCGAGATTGCGGCTAGTTGTAAACATAATATAGTATTAGTGTGAGATTTTAACTTCCCTAATATTGACTGGGCCAACCATAGTGTGAAAGGCTTGGATGGAGTGGAATTTGTGAAATGTGTCAATATATAAAGGAACCTACCAGAGAGGGTGCAACACTGAACTTCCTCCTGGAGAATGAGGTAGGCCAAGTGGCGGAAGTGTCTGTCAGCGAGCACTTTGGGGCCAGTGACCATAATTCTATTAGTTTTAAAATAGTTATGGAGAAGGTCAGTTCATAGGTTAAGGTCCTGAACTGGGGCAGATCAAATTTTGGAGCCATTAGGTGGGATCTTGCAGTGGTTGATTGGATGAGATTATTTGCAGGGAAAGGAGCGTCTGCCAAGTGGGAGGCCTTCAAGAGTGTGATGTGAAGAGTTCACAGCCTGCATGTTCCTGTTAGGGTTAAGGGCAAGGCTGGCAGGTTTAGGAAACCCTGGTTGATGAAAGATATTGAGGCTCTGGTTAAGAAAGAGAGAGGCATATCCTGCGCATAAGCAATTGAGAATTAGTGAATCTCTTGATGACTACAAGAAGTGTAGGAGTGAACTTAAGAGAGAAGTTAGGAGGGCAAAAGGGGGATATGAGAGATCTGGCAGGCAAGGTGAAGCAAAATCCCAAGAGATTCCATTCGTATATTAAAAGGGTGGCCAGGGAGGCAATAGGTCTCCTTAAAGATCAGCATGGCTGTCTATGTGTGGAACCAAAGGAAATAGCTAAGATTTTTAATATTTCTTTTCAGTTTTTACTGTGGAGAAAATGATGGAAATTGAGGAAATGGGGGAAATGAGTGGTGTTATCTTGGACCACATACAAATTAGCAGGGAGGAGGTATTGGAGGCCTTAAAGTGCAATAAGGTGGATAAATCCACAGGGCTTGACCTGGTGCATTCTTGGACCTTGTCGGAAGCTAGAGAAGAAATTGTGGAGACCCTTGCAGAGACTTTTGCTTCATCTCTGGTCACAGGTGAGGTTCCAGATGACTGGAGAGTGGCTAATGTGGTACCATTGTTTAAAATGGGTCACAAAAACAAGCCAGGAAACTACAGACCGGTGAGTCTGACATCAGTGGTGGGTATGTTGCTGGAGGGGATTGAGGGACAGGATCTACCAATATTTTGAGAGACAGGGTCTGTTTCGGGACAGTCAGCATGGCTTTATGGGAAGTCATGTCTGACAAATCTCTTGGAGTTCTTTGAGGAGGTAACCAAGAGGGTAGAGTAGTGGATGTTGTCTATATGGACTTTAGCAAGGCCTTTGACAAGGTCCCTCATGGCAGGCTAGTCTGGAACATTATATTGCATGGGATCCAGGGTGAGATTGCAGATTGGATTCATAACTGGCTTAGTGCTAGGAAGCAGAGGGTGATGGTTGAGGGTTGTTTCTCAGACTGGAGGCCCGTGTCTAGTGGTGTGCCACAGGGGTTGGTGCTGGGACCTTTGTTGTTTGTAATTAATATAAACAATTTGGATGTTAAAGTACAAGGCATGGTTAGTAAGTTTGCAGATGATACTAAAGTTGTAGATACTGTAGAAGGTTTGAAAAATTACAGGGGGATCTTGATTAGCTAGGTATGTGGGCTGAGGATTGGCAAATAGCTTTCAATCCAGATAAATGTGAGGTATTGTATTTTGGGAGATCAAACCAGGGTAGGACTTATAGAGTGAACAGTAAGGCCCTGGGGAGTGTTATGGAACAGAGGGATCTAAGAGTGCAAGTGCATAGTTCGCTGAAAGCGGCAACACAGGTAGATAAGGTGGTGAAGGTGGTGTCTGGCATACTAGCCTTCATCGATCATTGCATTGAGTATAGGAGTTGGGAAGTTATGTTGCAGTTATATAAGATGTTGGTGAGGCCGTACTTGGGTGACCAAAACTGTACACAATACTCCAATCATAGGAAAGATGTTATTAAACTAGAAAGAGTGCAGAAAAGATTTACCAGGATGTTGTCTGGACTTGGGGGGTTTGAATTACAAGGAGAGGTTGCATAGACTAGGACTCTATCCCCTGGAACATAGGAGATTGAGGGGTGACCTGATAGAGGTGTACAAGATCATGAGGGGCATAGACAGGGTGAAAGTACATAGTCTTTTTCCCAGGGAGGGGGTGCTAAAAACAAGAGGACATAGACTTAAGATCAGAGGTGAGAGATTTAAAAGGGACACCAGGGGCAGTTTCTTCACGCAAAGGGTGGTGTGTATTTGGAATGAGTGGCCAGAAATAGTGGTTGAGGTGGGCACATTAGCAAAATTTAAAAGCCACCTAAATAAGTTCACGGCTAGGAGAGGTTTAGAGCACTGTAACTCTAATAAACTCCTCATGGGGTCCAATAGCAGGGCATAAAATGGTGACAATTCCCCAGAACAAGTGCTGCAGCACAGAGGAATGGCAACAATGAAAAGGTATTACACTAACTGAATCAATCGATTTAAATGCTTTTTTTTATTTTTAAGTAAATTTACATGTTTTACTTCAGTAAAAAAAATTAAAAATTTAATGATTTTTAATAGATTATTAACATTTCTGAATATCAGAGTCATTCAGAAATATTCAAGGCTTTTGACAGGTTTGACAGCAGGCTAAGTCAGGAGGCATAGTTTAGCAGATTGCCAGAAATCTTTTCCAACTGTTTCTTGAATGCAGCTTGGTCCAAAGCAGCCCATGTAATGCCTCATCTGGGTAGCTGAGCCCTTCCTTCCAAGTCCTGGCCACAAAGGATCTGGATCCTTTCATCCACTGTTCAAGCTGCAGGATGTGATTAAATAAGTGCATTCTTAGTAGATAGAAAAGTGGTGAGAGTGGTAATTTGTCACTGACCAGAATATTTTAGGTCTTTGCCTGTATATACCTGGAATTTATATGGAGTTCCTCAACATTTTTATGTCTGCTATCATAGATAACGTAAGCAAATGGCTAATCGTGTTCCAGCAGGGAAACTGTGGTTAGGTGATCTGAACTAAGACAGAATGCAGAATTATCCCTAAATATATAATTCAATGAAAAAATTAACCTTGGAATTTTGCCACAGTTGCTCTCAAACTTTCTTTTCTGATATGGTGTAGTGTTAATTTCTTAGTTTAATAGTATGTGACTGTTACAAGGCTATGAGTGGAAGTAGATAGCTGCTGATCACAGGATTGGAGTAACATTTTACCATGGATAACGGATTGGTTAAAACAAGGTAGGAATACATAAGTTATTTTTAGATTTGCAGTTTTACTAGTGGGATCAGTCCTGGTGTCTTCAGCTCATCACAGCTTACATTAATGACTTAGATGAAAAGGCAGGCATGTTACACATCTAAGATTATTGTTCATACAAGAACCAGAAGAAAAATTGAGGAGGACACAAAAAGTCTGCAAAGGAATCAAGGTGGATTAAGCGAATGGGCAAGATGGCAAATGAAGTATCATATGGGAAGATGTGAGGTTTGCCTTTGGTTGGAGGAATAGAAATTGTGAGAAGTTTGTAAATGATGGTGTGCTGGGTCGTAAGATACAGCAACAAAACATGCAGATACAACAGGCATTGAGGAAGATAAATGATAATCTGGCTTTTTCTGCAGATGCATTGAATTGCAAAAGTAAGGAAGACATTGAGATTTTACTGGGCTTTGGTCATAGAGTCACACAGCACGGAAAAAGACCCTTCGGCTCATTGAGTTCACACCCACCACCAGCCACCCATTTACATTAACCCTGCACTAATCCAACTTCTTACACGCATTTTCATTAATGCCCCAGGTTCTACTTACTCATGTACACATTAGAGACAATTTACATTGTCAAATAATTGACCAACCCACGTGCCTTTGGGATGTGGGAGGGAACCCACAGTCACAGGGAGATCATGTAAGCACAGCACCTGATGTCAGGGCCTCTGGCACTTTGAGGCATCAGCTCTACTAGCTGCACCACTGTGCCGCCCCATGAATGGAGTAGTGTGTGCAGTTTTGGTTTTGCAGCAGAGATTTACAAGATTTATTCCGAGGATTAGTGGATTGTCTAATGAAATGAAACAGAATAACACTGATCTATACCCACTGGAGTTTAGAAAAATAAGAAGTGATCTTATTGAGATGTACAAGATTCTGAGAGGGATTATCAGAGTAGATGCCAACAGGCTGTTTCCTCTAGCCAAGCAGTCTACTACTACATGCTCCTAAGGAACAAGACTGAGATGAGGAAAAATTTCATGTGATGGATTGTGAATTTTTGGAATTCTCTCCTGGAGAGTACTGTGGATGCTCAGCTGCTGAACACATCTGAGAATGAGATTGATATGTTTCTTAATAGTGAGTGAATCCAAGGATAAGGGAATCGTGTGACAAAGATCAGCCATAACCTTATCTCAAGTAGGCTCAAGAGGCTCTATAACCTGTTCCTGCTTCTATTTACGTTCTTACATGAAGACACATCTACTGTATCATATGCATGTGACAGTTAGCATCTATCAATGCATGATTATTACTCTGTACTAGGCCTAGAGACTCACCAACCAGCCTTTAAAGTGCAGCAATTGCCTTTGCAGCAACCCTGCGTCCTAGAGGGAGGCTCAGGTCAGTTATCGCAAGCACAGTCTTTGGTTTGGATAGGGCCGGCAATTTCATGAGTTCAGAAACCTGTTTCAGGAAAAAATATGTACAATGTCATCAAACACAAAAGAGCATTCGAATGTAAGGGATACTGGGATGCAAGAACTCATTCTGAAATTTGCAGTACTTTTTACTTGCAAGAACCCTCAACTAGGCAACTTTACTTATGGTCTTTGTTTACAAAGATGAGCAACTAAATACAGTTATATACTGCAGCTTCAGCTTTTGAAAATCTAAAGCTCTGTCTGTAAACTTTAGACAAGAAATTACAGTCCAAAAAAATCTATCTATAAACTTTCACTACTTTACGGTGCAACATAATTAAAATATAATATTGTATGTCACATACATATTTAAAAAGAATGAGAATGGTTTTGCAATATTACTTTATAAACAAGTATGGTGTAACTTAAAAGTAACAAACTCACATTTATATCGCACCTCTTTCAAACTCAAGACATCCGAAGCTTTTTACAGCCAATTAGATAATTTTGAATTTATCAGCCAACATGTTCACAACAAATATCTATTAAAAACAATTAAACCAGTAAGCTGATTTTTTTTTCTTTGTATTAGTTGAGGGGTAACAGCTGACAAGAACTATGGGAGAACTTCCCTGATTCTCTTGGGATCATTTATAACTACCCAAGAAGACCGACATGGTTTGAACCTCTGCTGAAAAAACAGCACGTTCAGCAGAATATTTTTCATTCAATAATTCACTGAAGTGTCAACCAAGATTGTGCAGTTAGTTCTGATGACGGACCAGTAACCTGAAATGTTAACCCTCTTCAATTCTCAATATTTAGACTTGTAGAAAAGAGTCCCCTTGTGAAGAACGGGACATGCCCTGGCACGCACAAAATAACAAAACTGTGTCCTCAGCAGAGAATGGGGGGCGGTGGGGGTGGAGAGGGAGGGCAGAAAAAAAAAGAGTAATATTACAAATCGCTGTATTATTCATCCTTCAAGCACATTTACCCATTCAAAGCTTACTTAGGATAATTTTCAATGAAAAAGAGACAAGGCATTAAACTGGCAAGAGGGGGATTCCATTCAGATGATTTTTCCCATGAGGGTTCCAGGGAAAGTTTCACAATTAATTCATAAACATTTTGTTTCTTTGGAAATCCAAACTTATATTTGTTTCTCATTCTTGATGAGGATAAGTGGCATGAAGAACGTGAATGGAACATAACAATCACCAGCAAGCACCCCCAGTTCTGAATGAATGACAAAGGGATAGTCTATGTAATGGCCTCAAGCAAAGCAAGCATGAGGACCACCATGTTACTTGACCATTTTCACATGGCAAAGTGAAATGGAAGGAGTGAAAAGGGAATAACTGATCTGGTTTGCTTTTAATGATTCTAGCTATTCTGAAAGATTTATTTCACAAGTAGTACAGATAAATAGATACTATAGTTTAGCATGTTGAATGTCTATGGCAATTTGAGGGGTGTACACTGACAACACAGTTAAACAGTTCAAGCATTCTAAACCTTTATCAACACAGAATTGAATGAGCTTTACAAAAAAGACTAGTTTTGTATGCCTGTTTTATAGCATTTAAAGCTAAACATTGAGCATGGATATAGATTTACAAATAACTTACTCATTTTTAAATTATCTTTCTTGGATGTCAACTAATCTGAAGATTTGACTTACCATGGTAAAAGGCATGAACTGGAGAATGCTACCACGACTCCCCTGGTCCAAGCACTCTACACATTCTTCCATAAACCACTGGACAAACTGGGTGTGTGGACCAGCCACCTTTGAGCTCAGGATTGAGGAAATCAAGAGGAACAAGTTTGCTGAAAAGGAAATTGGGAAAGTTAATAGGTTAGTGCTCCATCTTTTCTTGACTAGCTTTAAGTGAATATTCAGCAGTATCATTGGACGAACATTTCACATTTTGTTGAATATGAAAGACTCTCCCTCAGACATAGATGAGATAACATCCTAACACAATTTTGATTTCCATTAGCTGAACAAAATTGAAATGGCTGTACATCTGTCTCTTTGACCTTCAGTTCACTGGTTTAAAGGTATACCATCACAGAAACATTACTTCAAAATGCATTTTGACAGTAATTTCAACTTGAGTTTTATATTCTTAAATTAGAAAATAAAGTGCACGTATTTTCACTTTTCAAAATCTTAGGCTGGATTGCACTGATGTGTCCAGCTGGCAATTTCTCAGAAAAACCTGGCTTGCTCCACTGCACGTCAGCACGATCCTTACTTTTGTATGTACCCAATTCTTTGGAGAGCAGATGTGGATGCACTGAGTCCTAGGGTAGTTCCTGATTGGATAAATCTCATAAATAGTCCCTCAGCTTTAATTATGAATTTATGTAAATTGGATGTTTTCAAATTATTTTGTTATACTTTAAGATAATTTTAGATTTTTCATTACAAATATATTTAAACTGTTTCTAGATGATTCTGATCAGAGGACAGCAATGTAAAGCAACAGTCGGTGTTGCTGCCTCACAGCTCCAGAGAACCAGGTTTGATCCTGACCTCAGGTGCTATTTGTACAGTTTGCACATTCTCCCCGTGACATGGGTTTGCGCTGGGTGCTCGTTTCCTCCTACATCCCAAACATAGTGGGTTAATTGGCAATTTGCCCAGGTCGGTGTAAGTGGCAAAATGATCAAATAGCAGCTGATGGGCACATAAGAGAGAACAAGTTACAGGGCTACAATTATGTGGAAATAGGACTGATGGGATTGATCTGTTGGCAACCAGCTTGGATCTAATGAGCAGAATATCTTCCTTTTGTGTGATAATAAATAAATTTAGAAAGAGTGGGAAAAGCCTTCTCACAACACAGCTCACAGAAGGTCACATCCATATAGTTGGGGACCTAGGGCTCATGAAATGCTCACAGCAGTGAGGCATTGAAGACATTGGGAGCTGTGTAGCTGCAGATGTTAAATGTGATTAGGAGCATTCCGTGGGAGGTAAATCTGAGCTGCAGTCAGCCCAAGCATGATTGACCTATTGACAACTAAGTGCAATTAATGCTTTAATTGTTATTTTTCAAAGTTACTTGAGGATGTTGCAAACATATTTAATTTACTGCAGTTTTCTTTGTGGACATTTAAAGACTTTGACTCATACTGGAAGGCATTCAATATGCATTAAATGCTCTCAAAACTGTACGTAATTTATCTTGCTATTCTTCAGGTATAAGATAATCACTGAATACCAATTGGCTGTTTAATCAAAATGTAGTTTCACTGAGCTATCAAAATGGAATGGACAGTAATTAGCAGTGGAAACGTGCTGACTTCTCTCCTCCCTAATTATTAAGAGACAATTATTAAGAGACCACACAGACAACCTCCATATGCCAATCTGTATTTTCTGTATTAGTGAATGTCAAATATCCTAAGGTGTTATCTGAAAAAAATACATTGATTTTCAAGTATCCTGACCAACCTTCTCTCCTCAAACTGAAATAAAACTAGCAACCATTTATCTTATTGTTCTGCATGGGACCTTACAAAATGGATACAACTCTTACTGAAGTAATAATTGCAAATGCAATTATTTAGTTGTACAATGCTTTGAGATTCCAAGAATGCTCTGTGGCCAATTTCTTTCCTCAATGAGTACCAAAACATCACAAAAATCTTTCTTTTTAATTCTGTGTATTTTCAACCTGCAGAAATGTGTTCCGATGTTTTTCTGTGGAGCCTCCATCAAATAATATTATGACATCAGTAGTTTAGCAATAAGTACTGACCCAATGTATTGCTGTTTTAGTAAAAACCTCTAATTTACATATCCATCTAACTGCGTAATGAGAGGAAGAAGCTTCCTCCTTGGTGTCCCTGCCGACTGGAAGCTCCCATTGAATAAATATGATACCAAACTTAATGACTTCTCAAACATTGCTCAATTTCCTTTTGTCAGTTTTTGTTCTAATGTAGATTACATAACTCATATCAGGAAGATCGCTTGAGTATCAAATTTAGATATCAATTTCCGAGAAATTCCATCTGAAATGAAGAATCGACTTAAGTGTATCACAATCTAAATATACTTCGTAAAGAAATAGCACAAAACAGGTATCTGTAATTCAGCAGAATATCTGGATGCAAAATGTGTAAAGTACTATAAAAATAAATTTAAATCTGATTCCAAAGAAGGAACCAACAACATTGTTTTTAGACAGCATCTTTTGGGCCATTTGAACATCCCAATGTAATTTAATGAGAATTAAATATAACCTTGTAGCTAAATGCATAATAACACACTCTTGAATGGGTTTGTGTGAGCACCCATAACTTACCCAATACTCTTTTCAAGGGATCTCTCATGTTTATGTTGTGAAGCTGAGAGGCTGAAAGCGAGCTGCTCATTGAACGGTCACCTAAAGGTTATACGTTGAAATAATTATAAAATAAATAGAACAATGACTAAAACAGCAACATGAGAGAATTAGAGAAAATATAACAAATGGTCAGAGCCCTGATTCCCAACTGAAACATAAAAGGGAAGATTAGAAAGAAAAACTGAATTGTCACAATATTTTAACATATTCATGGAACAGTGTGAGAGAAATAAAGTGCTAATTCTTTGGGATCGAGTCACCCACAAGATGAAATGCTTGATGATGGAAGTAAAGTTAACTGAGGGGCAGCTATGGTTATCAATACTCGAGCTTGGCAGCACTTCCAGGAAGAAATATAATTGAACAACCAGTCCAACCCATTAATAAGGACTGGAGGGAAAGGTTGGACAATAAGGAGTTAGACATCTTCCTAGTATTCAATACAAACAAACAAGTTAATGCTTTAATAAACTTAGTGTCTTGCTGGACATTAGATGGGATGCTTATCTAGAATACTGTAATACAGTGTCTTTTCTAGCAGGCTGATAGTTTTAGTCAATCAGGAAGAGTCTCAGGCATGTCTGAAGATCCCCAAGACTGGCTCTACTAACTTTCATTTAAGAGCCTGAGTTCAGCTAAATGGGGTAAACACTTGATTACAGTGTATCCTCCATCAGAGGCAAAAAGAAGTTGGGTGTTATAGTGTCATACAGCACAGAAACAGGCCCTTCTGCCCAACTCATGCATGCCCACCAAGTGACACCTTGCACTTACCCAGGTTAAACTCCATCTGCTATTTCTCCGCCCATATCTGTAACTGATCTATATTCTCCTGTATCCTTTGACAAACTTCTTCAGTGTCCACAACTCCACCAATCTTTGTGTCTTTAGCCAAACTTACTAACCAACCCATCAACATTTTCATCCAAGTCATTTATAAAATTATCTATATATGTATCACGAACAACAGAGACCCCAGCACTGATCCCTGTAGAACACCACTGGTCGGCGACCTGGAGCCAGCATTACACCCTTCCACCACTACCCTTTGTTTTCTATGGTCAAGCCAAGTCTGAATCCAAACTACCAAGTCACCGTAGATCCCGTGCATCTTAATCTTCTGGATCCGTGGTGACTTAGTAGTTTGGAAAGTGGCACCAAGTAAAAGATCAACCATGATACTGAAAGGTGGAGCAGCACAAGGGCTGAATGGATTACATCTTCTTCTATTTCTTAGAGACTGAAATATGGAAATGCTGATCTAAATTTGATTCTAGCTAAACAAAAATAAAAATGAACTGATTATCACTGTGCTCATAAAATAAACTATGTGTAATCAAAGTAAACCACTGAATCACTGGCAGGGTTGATTACTATCTAGCACCTTCTGTTCTCTCAGGTCAACAGTTTCATATTTACTATAGCTGTCAACTGCAATCAACACACACCCCCACACACTCAATTAATCATGTATTACACATAGTCTTTAGTAACAACTCTGTGAAAGAAAACACGATGTGTCTGAAATCACAATTCCTAAATTTGTGGAGCTCCTGTTGCCAAAATGCATTGTCTTATATTTTGTAGCATTTCTCAAAATACATATAAAATTTGACTTCTACCCACAAATCTTTCGGTAAGCTGCAAGACATCATAACAGCACACCCACACATTTAATACACACTGCTCTTTATTAGGCTGGGAGACTATTTGAGTCAAGAGCACCTACCAGGGCTAGAAAGGATATTTGGATCCTCTTCATTTGAGCTTAACAATCGTAACAGTTTTGATGGCTGGCTGTCATCCAAAGGGAATAAATTGATGTAGTCCTGTTGAAACAGAAGCCCAATAGTTATGCATGCCACTATTTCTTTGATAATATATTTCATTTTTAAATTAGGGTGGCCGTGTACTACACAAATTGTTATTTCAAACACAATAAACAAATAATGCTTTACCAAAGACGCACAAGGAAGTTTTAGTCCTAGATGTGATTGGTAGATTGGTGAATTTCTAAACAGCCCTGGAAATATGTTAATTCCTCTTCCTTTTTTGTTATTTTGAAGATATTTTTTGACTGACAGGTACAGTGCAGTATCCCACTGAAGAAACTTTCTTTCTTTGCCTCCCATTTTCTTTGTTGACCATTAAAGGTAATAACTTAGAATGGAAAACTGTTGGGAGTCAGCTACCCACTGTTAACATAACTGCCTCAAGTGTACTTTTGCTACATACAAGCTTCAATGTGATTAGGAGAACGTAGTTACAAAAGGCATTCTTCCCACTTCTAATGTATCAGTCTGTTCCTTTCTTAATCAAACTCTAGTCACAGAGTCATAAAGCAATACAGGATACAGTCCCTTCGGCCCAAAGAGTCCATGCCGACCACAGTGCCCTCTCGGCTAGTCCCAATTTCCTGCATTTGGCCCATATCCCTCCAGGCCCTGACCCTCCACATAACCAATCAAATACTTCTTAAATGATACTATTGTAACTGCTTCAACCACTTCCTCTGGCAGCTCATTCTATTTACCACCCTCTGCGTGAAAAAGTCGCCCCTCAGGTCCCTTTTAAATCTTTCCCCTCTCACCCTAAATCTATGACCCCTAGTTCTGGACTCCCCTACCCTGGGGTAAAGACTGTTACCATCCACCTTATCTATGCCCCTTGTAATTTAAAACATTTCTATAAGGTCGCCCCTCATTTTCCTACATTCCAAGGAATAAAGACCTAGCCTGGCCAACCTCTCCCTATAACTCAGGCCCTCTTGTCCTGGCAACATCCTCGTAAATCTTCTCTGCACACTTTCCAGTTTAACCACATCCTTCCTATAACATGGTGACCAAAACTGTACACAGTATTCCAAGTGTGGGCTCACTGACGACTTATACAACTATAACATAATGCCCCAACTCCTACACTCAATGCTCTGACTGATGAAGGCCAGCGTGCTAAGCGCGTTTTTCACCACCCCGTCTACCTATGATGCCGCTTTCAATGACTATGGACTGGTACACTTAGGTGCCCTTGTTCCATTACACTCCCTCGTGCCCTACCATTCATGCTAAGTCCCACGCGGGTTTGACTTTCCTACCTCACACTTATCTGGATTGAAATCCATTTGCCCCTCCTTGGCCCACTTCCCTAACTGATCCAGATGCCCCTGTAACATACGACAATCTCCTTCATGATCAACAACACCCCCAAATTTCGTATCATCCACCGATCAAGCCCTATGCATTCGCATCCAAATCATTTATATAAATAATGAATAACAAGGGTCCCAACATGACCCCTACAGTGCACCACTAGTCACCGGCCTCCATTCCGAGAAACAACCTTCAACCACCATCCTGCTTCCTACCTCCAAGTCAATTTTGAATCCACCTAACTAGTTCTCCCTGGATTCTATGGGATCTAACCTACTAGATCAGCCTACCATATGGGGCTTCATCAAAGGCCTTGCTGAAGTCCAAACAGACAACATCCACTGCCCTACCCTCATCTACCTCTAGTGGGACAAGCCACCTTACTTAGAGCTAACAGAAAGTGGCAACTTTAGACCGGCTCAGTAAATTAGCAAAGCACATATTTGGGGCAGACTATTATAGTTAGATAATACAATGATAAAAAGCTCATCAAGAGAGGGTGTCATGGAATGTCACTGGATAAGGTTTATTTAACATTATGGCTTTGCAGATTAAATGCAGAAATCCTTTATTTCAACTCCAATAAAATCAAATTCTTCTTGTAACTAATGCACTAAAAAACTACTTAAATAACTAACAAAATGGAGAGGATGTAGAGGAAATTTATTAGAACAATACTAGGAATCAGGAATGACAATTACATAGAGTGACCAGAGAAACTGGGACCATTTTCCTTACAGAAACCAAGGTTAAAGGGGATTTTCAAGTTCAAAATCACAGTGCTGTGGAAAGAGCAGTTTGGGAGAAAATATTTCTGCTGGCAGAAGGGCAAGTAAATATAGTACACAGAGTTAATTGGCAAAATGTACCAGGAGATATGGTGAGATCTTTTCTTTATACCAAAATGTTCTGGAGTGCAGTGTTTGAATGGATGGTGGCAATAGATCTATAAAGCATTTAGAAATATAATTAAAGAGGAAAAATTGTGGGCTATGGAAAAAAAAGTGGAGCCATCTGGCTAGTTTTTTTTCCAAACATGAGGAGTGAGACAGATTGGCTGGGTGAATGGTGTTGCAACAAGAACCTCGCACTCAACGTCAGCAAGACCAAGGAATTGATTGTGGAGTTCAGAAAGGGGAAGTCAGGAGAACACACACCAGTCCTCATTGAGGGGTCAGCGGTGGAAAGGGTGAGCAGCTTCAAGTTCCTGGGTGTCAACATCTCAGAGGATCTATCTTAGGCCCAACACATTGATGCAATCACGAAGAAGGCACACCAGTGGCTCTACTTCATTAGGAGTTTGAGGAGATTTGGTATGTCATCAAAGACTCTTGCAAATTTCTACAGACATACAGTGGAAAGCATTCTGACTGGTTGCATCACCACCTGGTATGGAGGCTCCAATGCGCAGGATCAGAAGAGGCTGCAGAGGGTTGGAGACTCAGCCAGTTCCATCAAGGACAAACCCTCCCCGCTATCAAGGACATCTTCAAGAGGCGGTGTCTCAAGAAGGTGGCATCCATCATTAAGGGCCCTCACCACTCAGGACATGCCCTCTTCACGTTACTACCATTGGGGAGAAGGTACAGGAGCCTGAAAAGCCACACTCAATGATTCAGGAACAGCTTCTTCCCCTCCATCATCAGATTTCTGAATGGTCCATGTACCCATGAACACTACTTCATTATTCCTCTTTTGCACTATTTATTTATTCTTGTAACATAGTAATTTTTATGTCTTTATGTCTTGCACTGTACTGCTGCTGCAAAACAACAAATTTCAGAACATATGTTAGTGATAATAAACCTGATTCTGATTCTGAGAATGAAGCATAGAAGAGAAAATACACGTGGACAGATACAGAAAGCACCAATTCACAGAGGATCATTGATAGAAATGGATTGCCCAGGAAAGTGATCAAAGTAAGAGGGTGTTGAACTGGCATTTTGAGGAAAACATTGAGGGTTACAAACATTGAACTGTGCCTTGTGCTCAAGCTCTGCACAGAGGTGGCCTTTTCGAGTTCAGTGCATTCCGTTGTGACATCCATCCTTGCCTTTTGTACTACAGATTGACATTTCGGTGCAATATTACATTATGTTGTCAATGGTGCAGGTTTTTTTGATATAATGTTAAAATAAGGCTGTATTTTCTCCTCATGAGGGAGGAACTAAAGATCTCACGGTTCCAAAGGCTGCTCTCCGTGTTAAGGTTACCATTTAACCTCAACTAACATATTCATTTAAAAAAACTCAGAACATCTAACTCAATGCTATTTGTAGAGTCTTGCTGTGTGTCAATCGGCTTCCGTTCAAAAGTGTCTACACTCCAAAAGTATTTCATTGATAGCAATGCAGTTTTGAATATCCCCAAGATGTGAAAGGTGCTCGACTAATGCACTTTGTGTTCTCTCTGGGACAATTTCCATACCTATGAATCATTTTCATAATTTATAATCAATTCTAGTGGTCATAGATCAAGTAATAGTTTTACTGATTTGTTTTCCTAACAGGACCAATATAGAGATGGATGTTACTGTTGAGGTGGCACCGTTCTCACCTCAATATCTTCTCTGTGTCTTTTCCTCTGCTTGGCTGTAGCCTGACCCTTGTTATGTGAGGAATGAGAGCTCAGAGCACACCAGACCGAGAGCCTGCATTAAACAGAGGAAATAGGTGAAATAATGGAATTTCTCCCATAACCAAACAATGAATCAACAACTGAAATGAAACTGATAGAAGAAAAAGTCGAGTGACATAATCACGAGATCAAGACTTGGTGGTTTGAAGCCAGGTACAAGCACTAGCTTAAATATTTGAAGAACGCACAAGGTAGAATCCTTGTTCTTTAAACATTTAAAGCCTTGGCAGATTTGAAAATTGTCCAAGAGTCCAATGTTGTCAGACACGTCTTCAGAGGGTTCTCACATCACTTCATTCTCAAATCAGGTCTCGAATCATCCCTTTTGTCCTCATTCCAATCATAAGCAGTCCATTTTGTTCCTTTCCTCTCTTCCATGCCCCTCTCCTGTACTTGCTTAAAATCTGTTAAATCTCTAACTTTGTCATACAGCAATACAGCATGGATACAGGCCCTTTGGGACAACTAGTCCATGCTGACCATGCTTTCTTGAAACTGTGATAGAAGGTCATCAACCCAGAACAGTCACCACAGATGCAATCTGACTGGCTGAATATCTTTGGCCCATTTTGGTTTTACCACAGATTTAGATTGCCAATTTGTTAGTGAGAAGGTGAAATTACTGCTCACTAATCAGAAAGCAAAAAAAAAAAACTACCATGCCATAATCTGAAATCAAAATAGAAAATGCTGTAAATACTCAGCAAGTCAGGTAGCATCTGTGGAGAGAGAAAGAGAGTTAACATTCCAGAACTGGGAAAATTAAAAAAAAACATGTTTTAAGTGGCAGAGAAGGGGGAGGGGTGTAATTGGGTGGCATTCAAGAGAAAATGGATGATAAAGTTCAGAGTAAACTGAAGAAGTTTGGCGAAGGCTTATAATGGCAGCTAATCAGACTGAAAGAGGCACAAGTGGAGACAGAACAAGGAGAAAGAAGAAAAACATGCAGGAACTCTGGGATACAGAACAGAGTCACTACTAAATATCTGAAATAAAGGAGAATGTTGGGAAAACTCAGGAGAGGGGTGAAAGACCGTTACATCAGAAATGAACAGGGGTTGAAAAGAAAAGGAAGTAAAGCTTGAAAATTTGAAACAGAAACAGAAATACTGGAAACACTCAGCAGCAGCAATCAAGGAGACAGAAAGAAAGCCAACATCTCAGGCCGACAATCCCTGTCAGAAAAAGGTCATTGCCAAATGAATAATTCCCACAAACACCACTCATCCGCTGAGCTCTACCAACAGTTCCTGCTCGTACACTAGACCTCGCTTGTTCTGACACAGACTGGAAAGGAATCTGAAACTGCTGAAATCAATCCTGAGCCTCAAGGCCTGCAGCATGGTTCGACATACGATAAGATGCTGTTCCTCCAGTTGGGCTTTGTTGGAACAATGTAAGAGACCAACGATCAGAGTAGGAGTAGGATGGGGAACTAAAGTCACAGGCATCTACAAGGTCAGGGTCAACTAATATTGCACTTTCACTGTGAACATATTCTTAAGTTACCACTATCTGTACACCTGATACTGATCATTGTGTCTTTGCAAAGCAACACAGTTTGGCAACAATTTTTTTTAAAGTTGCTAGTTTTCCTCTTTGTTAATTGAGGTTTGTAATCTAATTTTAATGAAGAGAAAATTTACTGAGGTGTGTCAACTTATTCTTGTGTTCTCAGATGGATATTGACCCTGTAACTTTTGTTCTTAATTGGACATAACGCTCACAGAAATTTCCTGTTCAGAAATAGAACTGCAATTCATATGTGGTTTGAGGTTATAAATACATGTATAGGACATTGGCGAGACCACATCTGGTCGCCATACTGGGCAAGATATGTGATTACACTAGAGACAGGGCAGAAAAGATTCACAACGATGTTGCTGGAACTGGAGGGGTTGAGTTACAAGGAGAGACTGCATAGGCTGAGATTGATTTACCTGAGCGAGAAGACAAGGAGTAATATGATGGTGGTTTATAAAATCATGAGGGGCATAGGTAAGGTGGATGGTCACAGTCTTATTCCCAAGGCAGGGGAGTCTAACACTAGAGTGCACCTTGTCAGTATGGATGAGTTGAGCTGAAAAGTCCCATTTCCGTGTTATATAACTATGAATCCATGAAAACACAAACAAGAGCTTACTGCCTGTGATTTAGTATGGTGTGAAGAAAAAATGCATTCATTTTGTAGTTTAAATAGTTAAATGAAACAATATTCAATGTCATAGTACCAAATTACATGGAGATAAATCTCTGGGCGAAGGAAAATTCCAGCTGCAAAGTCCACATTTGTGGGTGCCAAATGAAACCAGAATTAGGGATGACTGTGATTCTTTTGAGTACTGAGTGCATTGCCAATATAAATTACCTCAGCTCACACAAAAAGATGCTGGAGGATATTGATACCCAAGGAATCGTGCCCTAGCAAGAGACTATGTCTTTTAGGAATGAGAAAGCGAACAAGACAAAAGTGAAAAATAAGAGAGTCAGGAATTAATTTTGACTCATCATCTCAGCATCTAGACATTACTTGAAAAAGGTATCTTGGATTACTTTTCAATCGCATTCTTTGAAAGCACATATCTCAATTATAACAAAGCTGAATATAAAAATGACAAAACTTTTCATTTTGTCAGTTCCTGGGAATTCTATATCTTTACGAGTTTAGAATACAAGCCCACAAGTTTTTCCAGATAACTACAGTAGAAAATGACTTTAATTTAGTAATGGGAATGGTTGAGATAATAAAAAAAGTACTTGGCAAGAGCTCTTCCAGGTGGATCCATGAGCATCTGCCACTTCAAGGAATTGGTCAGGAGCCCAGGCAGGATATGGCCCAGCAGGCCTAAGGTGATCTGTTGCATGTCCAAGCAAAACACACTATGAAGGAGCTCAACAGCTTTGTAACAGTGTTCCTTCCTCGTCTCCTTCAATAGTTCCTAAAGGGAAACAAAACGTACAGATCAGGCAACCAGTTGGTGACAGAGTTGGTAATTGTTCTCAATATGAACAGGTGAGACAGGATAAGCAATAAAACTCTTGAAAAAAATGTCCGAGTAAAGAGCATGTGATTAGTACTGGATATTACTAGGTGCAACTCATGAACTGGATACCGAGATCCCCCTACATTTAAGAGTTCCTCCATTTTTAACCATTTGGATAAGATCTTACTTTATTTTTGAGACAAAAGAGTCTGCAGATGCTAGAATCTGGAGCTTATCTTGCCAAAATGGACAATTTCACATTTTTCCCACATTAAACTCCATTTGCTAGAACCTTGCCCACTAACTTAACTCACCTTCACCCCTTTGTAGCCTCCTTACATCCTCTTCAAAACTTACTTTCCAACCTACCTTTGCATCAACATTAGGCAGTTGTTGTACACTGGAAGTTGTTTGGACAGAGATAATATCCATATGTAAATCAGAGAACTGTCAAACATACTGTATGCCCTACAACCTGTGCCCTTGAGCTATGTAAGGCTGCAGCAGCAATTCCCACTTTTGACCATTCCACCTAACCCATCTCAACCTAAACAACTGTCCTATTTTCCCAGCCTTGAACCTTAGCCCTCATGGAATCAAACAATTTCCTTGAGACTGTCATTGTCCAGAACTCCTCACAATTTCAACTAACAACCAATTTAACCTTGTATTTGGAAAAGTATTATTGTAAGTCAGGAAGCATCTTCGTGTGAACCTTGAAAATCAGACTTTAGTCGACAGCACAAATTATAATTTGTGCTATTCCATTAACTTGGAAGAATAATGGAGATTCCCAAAGTTAAGTTTGTCACTGAGTGAAAAGGCAGATTGGGAGATATTCCTTTACTCGAAGAGAAGGGCTCTCATGACAGGCAGCAACAGTTAAGAAACATGCACTGACTGTGGAAATGAAGTACCTTGCGAAACTATACAAAAAAATTGGGTTCCCTAACTTCTTCCAGACCTCAAGCCCTTACATAATCTTACTGCATCCCCAGTTTGGTAACCCCTCCCATCGTGAAATCAAGCAAGAATCAAAATTTCCTTCCAAATCAACAAAATGATACATTTAATCTCACTTTTCAATCACAACCTCCTAAAGTCATAAAAAGACTAATAGTATTTTAGATTTAGAAATAAGGACAGAGTGCAAGAATATGGAAGTAATAATAATCTTGCACAAAACACTGGCTCAAATAACAGCTTCAATTTTTGATCATGCTTTACAGGAAATATATCACCCAACAGTTAAAGCAATAGCTAGAAAATCTATTGCTTCTAAACAGAACAGTTGTATTTAATATACTTACAGAAAGAGTACAGCAAAACCTTGTAAGTATGCATACCCAACTGACTAAAGCTATAGCAAGAGTGGGACTTGCAATATTGAATGCTCTCAGTTCTGGTTGCTAATAGTTGTATTCAGACCAATATTTTATGTCATTGGGAATTAGAAACACAGGCTGCCTGTTATTCCGGAATTAGAACAAACTTTTTTTTTATTATTTCAGATAGATTAATCTTAACAGATTGCTATTCTATAAACAGAGGATTCATACAAAGGCAAGAGATAAATTACAAATATGTTAGGCTAATTTCACAAATCTTTCTCAACATTGCCACCAACCTTGACCAAGTTATTGCAGAACCAGTATACACCTCCCATATGTAGCAGTGCCTCAAATACATGGATGGAGCGGCTGTCCACCCAGCCTTTATTCAGTATATTGTTGAAATTGGTAATGAGCACTTCTTTAATTGGTTTCTTAACTGGTAGAAGGTTGCGGTATGGGATGGGGTCCAAGTTTGCTGAAGGAAACTTTATAGAAGTTGCTGTCTGCTGCAGGACATCAGCACACATCTGCTCTAAGATCAGGCTCATGATAACAACTCTGGGAGAGAGAAGAAAGATAGGAGCACAAATGACAGGTTTTCCTGGTAACCTAGTGAATAAATTATCTGACTGTAGTCTTGCCAATCTAACAAAATACAAAACCTAAAAATCCTAGATGATTTAGGTTCAATTAACAGACTATACTAATCTGAAATTAGAGATTGAGTTAATCTTTGAAGACAGCACACACTGGATTCCAGGCTTTGTAAACAAGGAGATGAGAACATGAAAGCCAGAAAGTTCTGCTAAACCTATATAAAAGACTAGCTCATCTTAGCTGGAGCTGTGTGACCAGTTCTAGCTACCATACTTCTAAGAGCACATGAAGGCATTGTAGAAGGCAAGAAGAAATTTATTAGGATAATAACAGGAATGAGTGATAACAGTTATGTGAAGAGAAAGGAAAAGCTGGGAATTTTATTCTTAGAGAGATATTTAACATCATGAGCTGTCAGATAAAAAATATTCAGAAATTTTATCCAATGGCTATAAGGGCTGATGAAAAGGCAGAGATTTCAGTTGATTGATGAGAGCAATAATGCAATACAAGGTAAAACCTTTTTAATGCAGTTTGAATTTGGAATGTACTGGCCAAAAGGATAGCAGATACAGAGTCAACAGCAGTACTCAGAAGACAATTGGATAAACTTGAAGGGGATAAAAAACTGCTGGAAGGTGGAGGAAAGTGCCAGGAAATGAGACCGACTGGATAGATCCTTGAGGGAGCTGGTCCAATTTAATGAATGGCATTTTGTCATTTTGTGGTGTACAATGATTTAAGATGGGAGTTACAAATGGTCACAGTATTTATGGACCAGGGAAGTGATAAACATTATCTTCCAATGGCTTCTGCTGGGATAATACACATGATTGAAGAGCCTGAAGTATAATAGTGAGCAGCTGATCCTTCATCATCACTTGGACAAGTTAACAGAGGGACAAAGGCACAATGAAACAACCTTCAGCAGAGGGAGTGAAATAACTGAAAAAATAATCCTAAAAAGGCATTACTTCAGTAACTTTAGTCACTATTACCAAAGTGCATTTAACCATAGTCACAAAACACTGAAAAAAAAAGTGTCCTTTGGAATAATATAACGTACATAAAAGTATAACAATTATATAACCAGTAGCCATATTTTGTGTTTTTACTTGGAGAACTATTGAATTGCATGGATTACTACAAAACAGATAAATAATTCTGAACTATGATTTGTATTCACATAGGATCTTAGACAAACGCCTTCTGAATTCCAATTCATAATTTCATAATATTCATAATATTTATAAGAATTGTGAAAAGATAACATTAATTCTCTGTGATTGTGCAAAGGAATATAAAGGATTTGCAACAGTAATATGTAAGTGGAATCAGCAAGCATTTGATTATTCACAAGCCAGGAGAAAAGTTTATCTAGACGAAAGGAACAGCATGTATAAAAATGTGCAGTTGCTTCATGCCCCTTAATCCATTCATTATAACATGCATGGACTGAAAATGATGACATAGATTTGAGCACTTATGAGTGGTAGAATGTGATGAATCACAAATAAACACTCATATTCAACTAGTTTGGGCAGAGAGCAGATGCTAACATTTTTTCTTGACTGGAAATGGACAGATAAAGGAAACACCTCAGAATTAGTGCACGACCTAGGCCAGCTTCAGAGCAAAACTGACAGAATCCTGGAAGCAAAGCACCATCTGCTCTTTCAGCCTTAGAAATTTGAAGAAAGGATATAAGAAAAATACTATAAGGCAGTTTTCAAAATCAAACTGAGCAGATTTGCTAAGATTTTCCTTCAAAGCTAGTATGCAATGAAATTACCTTTCATTGTAGAATTGAAGTGTGTTCTCTGCATAGAGTGGTGTTACAAGCTGGCAGATCATTTGCAATGGTTTCTCACGCTCCTCCAGACCCAACATCCTAACATGCGCCACTAACCATGCTACTGCACAGATAGCCATGCTGCAAATCTTCCCCTTGATGTTATCGGTGATTTTCTAGTTCAGAAGAAATCGAGTAATGATTCATATAAATTTATTCTTACTTGTAAAACGTCATATACTATTTGCATGGAATCAGGAGTGGTAACTACTTTTACCCATTTTAACATGGATAATGGGACCTGATCTTTTACAAGAGGATTATTAAACAGCTCCCATTAATCTTGCTCAAGTATTCCTGAGTCTTACACACTAAATGAAGACTAATACAATACTAGTTTATAAAGTTAATTGGAGCTCTCATGAAAATCAATTTTCAACTGTATTGATCAACTTTCAAACATTTTTCCTCAATTCCAATACCTGCTGATTTTAAGGCACAGATGAGGCCAGAATGCTTTGACACTTTTTTTGAATAAACTTTAGTTTGCATGATGATAAGTATAACAATTATGAGCAGAAAAACTTCTCTGTAGTCATGGCGTCATAGAATAATACAGCATGGAAACAGGCCCTTCAGCCTAACTCATCTACGCCGAACAAGGTACCCACCTTAGCCAGTCCCATTTGCCCGTGTATGGCCTGTATCCTTCTAACCTTTCCTATCCATATATTTATCCAAAAATTCTTCAAAAAAACAGCTGAAGTGAATTAAAGGGCAATAGTTATTCCACAACAAAAATTCAAAGTAGATAATTGATAAGAGAAGAGAAAAGGCCAATAGATTTAGAACAA
This sequence comes from Pristis pectinata, assembly GCF_009764475.1. Lineage (NCBI taxonomy): Eukaryota > Metazoa > Chordata > Chondrichthyes > Rhinopristiformes > Pristidae > Pristis > Pristis pectinata. Next base: position 8,773,529 of record NC_067429.1, read on the forward strand.
AGTCAAAATAATGATTTCCAGAATCTTTAGAATTCAAGCAGAGGATATGAATGCAACATCAGAATAAGGCATGATCAACTGGAGTTCAAAACGAACTTTTTAATTCTGCACTTGCAGATTTGTTTTTAAAAAGTGCAGCAGGTTTCTTGTACATTAAAACAAAGAGATAATGTATCTTCACTTTCCTACATTATTAATTCCAGTCACCTCACTTCTTCTTAATGTTGATGTCTACTGGGTATGCAGTTCCACCTCTACCAGTCGGACTTCATCACCTCACTCAGCCTACTAATCTTCATGTTTACTAGCTATTCTACATTGTGAGGATCATAACAAGAACTGATTTTTGTCTTACTTTACAGCATACATAGTTGCTGTACACCAGCAGGAGCTACTGAATAATGGGAAACCTTGCTTATTTTCCGTTCCCTAATCTAGGGGTATTCAAGTCAAATTAGCGCACTGCTGCCACCTTGGTGAGATCTGATCACTTGGCAAAAGCTAAATTTGTATGGCTTAACTGAGCAGCGTCTTGCCAATTAGACAATAGGCCCAAAACACTTTGTGATCATGGTGCAATCCAAAGGCAGAAACTTGGAGTCTTTGTTTGTATTTGTGATATGGACAGCAACATATTTGACAAGCACACACTCATCAATCATACCCACATAGCATGGCAAAACCACAGCATTACCTGCACAGCTTCAAAAGTTAGCAGCCCATGCTCCCAGGCATTGAGGACCTCCAGAATAGCCGCTGGTGTACAAGAACATACTTCATGCCATTTCACCTGGCTTGAGAATAATAGGACTTTGATTACTCCTGGTACATATTATACATGGTAAGCCAAATGGAAAATGATAACAAAGCTTGGAAAAAAAAATCACAGAGAGTACAGAAAGGGGAATTTGTTTTAAAGAAGCACAAAGGTGTTGACACTTTAACAGATGAGAATTGAAAGCATAAAATAAATAGCTTTAAAGTTTTATCAATTATAAAATAGCTGACTTTCAGGAGAGCTTTTTGATATTGACGAAGGTTGAATAATGTGGATCTCAAGTATAGTACCAAAACATCAAAGTGATCTACTCCTTCTCATTCTTCTCAATCCGTTTGCAGTCTTAGACATAACTGACCTCTCCACCTCCTCCAATGCCTCTATACCATCAGCTAACAGGCTGAGTTCATACTGTGCTGGTTCAGGTCTCATTTCTGTGGATACAGCCAGAGAATCATCTGCTCTGGATGAACCATTACTTCTGGTATCTCTTAAAAATCTATCTTTAGCCATCTAGTCCTCACCAATACACTTCTCCAAAACAACATTACCAGAAAACATCATTTCCTTAAGTACAATGACAACACCCGACTAAACTTCATCAACATTTCTTTTAACTCTCTGCAATTTCTACAAATAGTTGGACTGCTAGATGGCAGAATTATCCTCCAACTAATTATTGGGAAGACACATGCCAATGACTCCAATCCACGCCACAAACTTCAAACTTTGGCCACAGATGCACACATCAATTGTTAAGACACGGGCTCCATCCCTTTCCCCAGCATTCATCTGATTGTATGCAACCTTATTTCAAGACACTTGTCCTACCATCTGTACATAGATTATCCAAAACTCTGCTACCTACATCCATTCACCCATCATCCCCATTCTTGCTGACTTACATTAGATCTCAGTTAAGCAATGCCTTAACTTTAAAATTCTTACCCTTATTTTCACTGTGATCTCTTCAGCCTTCAATCCCTCCAAGATAACTGCAGTCCTCTAATTCTGTTTCCTTGTTCATTCTCAAATTTAATCGCTCACCTCCCAAGATCAGCTTGTTTAATTCCTTTTGCTTCCATTTCCTACTAAAATACTTCTGAAAACCTTCCTCTGGGCAAACTTTTGCTCATCTGACCTAGTATCTCCACATGTGGCTCAATGTCTAATTTTGCTTGATAACCACATGCTTTTGCTGTATTTATAATACAAGTCATCAGATGTGATGCATTCTTTTTAGTTTTTTTTTGAAAAGATGGTCTTCTTAGCTGACATCACGTTGACACTTTATAGACAGATAGCATCTGACTACATTGAAGTTTTTTTTCTATAAGACTCATTTGTCATTAGATTTATAATTGCTCAGTGATTTGTTCTACAAAGCTGTTGCTTAAAATTATGAATGAAATATTTAATAAACTGAGAGTTTCCAATGATGACAAACTAACCATCCTAACCAACACTCAAGTACACTGAACTCCAAGTATTCTTTACTTGAAATTAAGAATCAAACAGAATTAGTGAAAATTAAAAACCAGACAGCAACATACACAAGTTTCATTTCAGCAGAGGAGTTCAGATGAACCACCAGCGACTCCACTTTAGTGGGATCGGCACGGAATCCCTGCTCTGGATTTAAGATTTTCCCTTCCTCAGGCATGCAAGTCAGCATCCATGTCTCAAAGAATACCACCTCTCCTGATGGGCAAGGCTCTGACAGAATTACCTGCAAACAAAACACAAAGTTACCATCTCTTCCTACAAAATTAGTACAAAATGATTAACGCAATAATAACAAAAAAATCTACATTTCCATGTCAACTTTTATGTCCTCAGGGTGCCAGGAAGATCACAAAAAAGGTTGGAAAAATTAAAGTTCAAAACAGCTGCTTATGAATAACTATTTTTAAAGCGTGTAAAGAAAAAGGTAGCCCAGCACGGGGTGAGATTAGAACTGTTACAAAATTGAATTCACAGATTGTTACTAGCTAAATACAGTAAACCATATTTAAATTTTCACAAAGGTTACATCTGAGGTGGAGAAACCAAATCTTTACTAATTCTTTAAATGTTAATGCTTAATTGCTTTAAACATCTCAATAGCTGTCAAAATCTAAAGATCAGCATCATAAAATTGTTTTTGTAGAAATCACTAGTGCATGATCAATAATGTTGTTGACAACTAAATAAGTAACATTTATCAGAATTTTAGCAATCACAAAAATAACAATTGCAATGAGAAATGTAGACCAGAAAACTAAGATCAGAGCAGTGATTTAGCCCATGCAGTTTGCTAAAGCAGGGATGCTGAAACTATGACCCAAGGGTTAACTTGAGCCATTGAACATCATGGCATGCCCTACTGATTAACTCCAAGGTTCAGATATTCTATAGTAGTGTCCAGTTCTGGTCATTGCAATACAGGAAGGATGCAGAGGCTTTGGAGAGGGTGCAGAAGAGATTCGCCAGGATATTGCCTGGATTAGAGAGTATTAGCTGTAAGGAGGGGTTGAGCAAAGTTTTGGTTGGATCTATCAGGTTGCTCCTCAGTGGCTGAGGAGTGATCTGATGGAAGTATACAAAATTGAGAGGAAAAGTATATAAAATTGAAGTAATTATGACATAATTGTAGGTCAAAGTCCTTTTTCCCAGGGTGGAAATGTCAAACACTAAAGGGCATAGCTTTAAGGTAAGAGGGAGAAGATTTAAAGATTTGCTATGTAAGTTTTTTTAAGGAACACACAGAGTGGTAGGTGCCTGGAACATGCTGTTGGAGGGAGGTGGAGGAAGTAGATATGATAGCAACGTTTAAGAGACACATAAACAGGCATGGAATGAAGGGACATAGATCACATGCAGGCATATGGGATTAGTTTAAATTGGCATCATGGTTGGCACAGAGATGATGTGCCCAAGGGTCTGTTCCTGTGTGTACTGGTCTATGAATGCAAGCCCAAAGGGATACAAGGACATTGGCAGTAAGGAGTTGAGAAGAAGTTGGGAAAAGGCAAGATTTTTCAGAAAGAACAGTTACATATAACCATCTGTAGGGAGATAACTCCTTATACTCTCTGTCAGAGGCCCAGATCAATTCAGCCCCCTCAATTAATGTCAAAGCAGGCTTCAAACTTCCAATTAACGTCAACTTCAGTGTTCAAGGCCATGTAAGTGCAGAATTTTGTCCATATGATGAGGCAAGAGTATTATACTCCAACTGACGTCACTGCATATGGCCAGTGGTCTCTGCAGAAGAACCAGTAAATATGCTGGCCCATAGTCTTCAGCTCTGACTGGAAAACTTCCCCAAAAGAAAAGGTTGGATCTCCCTGCTCTAAAGAAACTCCATTAAAGCATCGAAGTTCCACTGATTGCAATCAAAATGTGATTTATAGATAAATACAGACAAGATAGATTATTTGGAAAAAAAAATTTCCATCTGTGTATTTGCATTGATACATGATTATCAGCTTAATTGATGGTGATAATTTGCATTGACAGGAATGACAGTTACCACGATGATGCTTAAATACAGGGTGCTTGTTATGCATAGTAAATTTCATTCTAACAGATTTACGAGCCCATATTGCACTTACATCAGATCCGTAAGTTTGAGCAACATGACACAGCATGAGGAAGGAAATGTCAAATAATAATGCTCGGACAGAGGCTGCTTTTGCTGGAAAAGAAAGACAATATATCAATGGGTTTTAGTCTGACTGCTCTTGATTAAAGGCTTTCTTGTTGATCTAACAAGAACTTTTCAAGTAGCGATTCAATAAGTTGATTTTTTTTTCTTTTGACATTCAATTTTCAAAGATCTTGCTCACCACTAAATGTTGTTGGGATGCTGATGATGAGTCAGCTTCTTGAACCATTGTATTCCCTCTGGTGAAGATATTTCCCTCATGCTGTTGCACCAGATTTACTTCCAAGGACGTTGAAGGACTGGTGACATTTTTCCCCAAATCAGAATGGTGTGCATTTTGGACGGGAACCTAAAACAGCTGTGGCCTTTGGTATTGGGTTTGTGGATTTGGGAGGTGCTTTTGGAGTGGCCTGAGCGAGTAACTGCAGTGCATTCTGTAGATTGTCCACAGTGCAGCAAAGTGCACCAAGCACAAAGGAAAATTAATATTTGGGACAGACGCTGCTGTGTCTCCAGATGGCGTCGAGCTTCTTGGGAGCTGTTGGGGCAAGTGGAAAGCATTCCATCGCATGGCTGATGTGCACTGCAGAAGGTGTAAATGCTTTCGGGTGTCAGAAGGTGAATCATTCATAACAGGATACCCAGACTCTGATCTGCTCTCACAGGCGCAGCATTAAAATGGCTAGTCTGGTCATTGGTGATGGCCTCAGAGGTGCTAGTACCACTAAATATCAAGGGTAGGTAGTTAGGTTCTCTTGTTGGATATGATCATTGTCTCACCATTTTGTTGCAGAAGCATTAGCCTACCACTTATCAGCCCATGTCTGAATGTTGCTTAGGTCCTGCTGCATGCAGGCATGGGCTGCTTCATTTGCTGAGAGTTGTAAATGTTATTGAACATTGTGCAACCAGTGGACATTCCCACTTCTGACCTTTGAATGGAAAGAATGTTATTGAAGCAGTTGAAGATGGTTGGCCTAGGACACTGCCCTGAAGAATTCGTGCAGTGATATCCTGGGGCTAGAGTGATAAACCTCCATCAATCACAACCATTTCCCGTTGTGCAAGATATCACTCTATCCACTGGAATGTTTTCCTTTTGATGCCCACTTCAATTTTACAATGGTTCTTTGATGCTACACTCAAGGGTGGAATGTACTTTTCTCCCCCACAAAACACCGACTTTACCAGAACTGTGCATAGCTCACAGAACTCTGATCTCAATAGAGTCAGCAAAATGACCAAGCACATAACCAATTCAAGATCTCTCACCCAGTGCAAACCAGAAACAAGAACTTCCAATTTTACATTTTATGGAGAGTGGTCTTATGGTAGAAACTAAAATATCCAAATTTATACAAGAACAATTATTTTAAGATCAATTAATTGAAAGGATTAGATGTCACAAATTAAATCAGATTTTTAGGACCAAGGACATTGTTCAACAGTAATTATGTCTTAAAAATCTCAGTTACATCTAACTTCACATGGCGTTAAACATGTTTTTTTGTAGCTTCAAGAACATAACATAAAAGAATTAGGTTTGAGCAATTCACTTCGTGGAGGAGCATAGTATCACTGACAACAGCATTTAGACTTTAACATTTAAAACCCACAATATCATCTCCAACACTCCACCCTCACAAGTGGTCACCAGAAGTTGCGGTTTGCTTCACAGAGCTTTTACTTATTCATTCATGGCATGCAGGTGTCTGGTAAGGCCAGTTTCCTGAACTGCTGCAGTGCACAGAGTAAAGGTACTTGAATAGTGCCCAGTGGTTTTGAATAACTGAGTGGCTTACAAGGCCATTTCAGAGCAAACAGTTAACCAAACTGCTGTAGGTCTGGTGCCATATCAGGTAAGCAAAGCAGGTTTTCTTCCTTGAAGTGTATTAGTGATCCAGATTGATTTTTTTTAAAAAACAAGAATAGGACAGTTTTGTCGTCCCCATTACTGATATTAGCTTTTTATTCCAGGTTTAGTTAAATAAATGAGTTTAGCTTCCCCATCTGCCTTGCTGGATCATTAGACCATGCCGATGTTTAACAAGCCCAATGACATAATCCACCCAAGTACTATTATCCCATTGTTACAATTCTGGATCACTTTCCAAGACATTTTGACATGCTGTGTCCACCAAACAAATTTACTATTCCTGTGAAGGTATATTTCTCTGCAATTATCAGGGAAACACAACACGTGCAATAAATGCACCATTTTATCATGCAACATATGGAGTGCATTCACACCATTCTGAGAATCAAAGGAAGGTCAGTAATAAGTGAAGTTCCATCACTGCAAAGCAGATTTAATCAGAATCCTTTTCTTGGCAGTTGTCTAACACATCATTCCTTCCTCTCACTACAATGAACATTATGGGACATTCTGAAAGTGTAGTAGCTCATTGCACCATACTGTGTTATAGTGAACCAGATAAAAAAAAAAGGACTTTTCTGACCTGTTTTGTTAGTTGCTCTTTACCAATATAGACAGAGCTGTTTCCAGCATTCTGTCACTTGGCAAAGGAAAATGCAGTTAGGTTTTAGTCTCTTATCTAATCACACCTGCTAGTAAACGCGAGTGTTGCATACCTCAGTGTCTGGTTAACATTACCCCCACATTGGAATTGTGAGTACTCACTCCCTAAACAGATACTGAAGAATAGGCATTTGGATGAGATATCAGATTGAAGACAAAACTAATTGAATCAGATCTTAATCTTACATAAATATACTTACACCCCTCTCCACAGATGTGCTTGGCAAACTCATTTAACCTAAGATAAAATAAAAAGTTGGAGAAAATTAATTCATAGAATCATGGAAAATTTATGACACAGGAAGCAACCACTTGACCAATCATGTTTGTACAGGTAAAGAAAAAGCTCTCCAGCCTAATCTTAGACTTGACCTGTAGCCTCACAGGTCATGGGTCATCAAGTACAAATTCAAGTATTGTTCAAATGGGAAAGGTTTTCAGCTTCTACTCCCCCTTTGCAGATCCATACCAACTTCTGGGCAAAAATGTCCTCTTTAGTCCTTCCACTAATTACTTTAAATCTACGTCTCCGAATTAGAGGTTGCAGGTTGTTACCCTGATGACAACAATGCAAAATGATGAACTCCTAGATAAACGTTATAGTCTTTATGAAAAGTATTTTGTTTTCTCCTGGTTCCTATGAACCTACTTTGCAAACTCAAACAGTAAGGACTTAATAAATAACATCAGCAATCCTTTAATGCTACTGGTAATAAACCAGATCGGACACTGGATTGTTTTATATTATGTATAAAGGACTTTGCAACATATATTATAATGTACTAATAGCCATGTCAATATGAGGTTACAAAATTTAATTACCGTATGCAAAAATGATAGGCACTTGCTCTCTACATGCTCTTTCACCACCCAGATTCGACAAATCCTATACTATCCTTGATAGGTTGCATCCAGAAAGCTCCATAAACTTCAGCTCATCAGAAATTCAAATGATGTATCCTATTCTGCCATAGGTCTTGCACACCTTTTAACTCAATACTTGTAAGCCTCTACTGTTCTCAATAGCTCAAATTCTAAAATAAAAAATGCTGGTAATAGACAATATGTCAATCAGCAAGGAAAATGTCTGAGACATTTACTTTTCCTCAAAGTAAACCAATACTGCTGTTTATTCCTCACATTTTTTGTCTTAATACAAGTCACTTAGGACAGTATTCATCTGAGAAGTGTTACGAACCAGGTTGCTACTTGGTGAATGTCCCTTTAAGGCACCTGGACAGTAGTATAGTAGAGTGTGTGTGTGTGTGGTGTTATCTGACAACTGCAAGACTATATCTGGAGCATACTGGCTGTTGCATAGAGAGACAGAGAGACTGCCGGTCGCTGTATTTATGGATGAAGAACAATAGCTGTGACTGTCACTATACAATCCATGTATGGATTTTTGGAGCAATCTGTGGAGTCCACTTTGTTGTTAACCTGTACTGGAAAGCAGGTATTTCTGTGGGTGGCCACGTATCGAATGCCCTCGGTGTGGCAGATGCTTTGGAACAAGGCAATGGAGATCATTGGTGACTGAGATGTCGTATGGGTTCCATCGTGGAACTTGTGGATTTCATAAATTCTCTCTCTGCATTCTCTCTACAATCTACTGTGGTTTTCAAAAGCCTCTGCTCATTGTTCTATCTTATGACTTGCTGAACTGAACTTTGAGAACTATTCCTAGACTTAGGGTTTGGGAACTTGCCACGCACACACTTCGAGTTTATTTTGGGGTCAATGTTTAATATCTAATGTTTTTATTTCTCTTATTATTACAAGTAGTTATTAATAAATAGATTCTAACACATATTTATGGCTCGTGTTTCTATTGTTGTTGGTATGTAACAGGAGCCAAATCATACATACAAGCTTGCTTTCCTAGATAACACTGAATTCATTTGGTCAATCAAACTACTGCCATCGTGTTACTAAGATATCTAAATTGCAAAGCAGGCCCTCAGTGAATTCAGAATCACTTTTCACTTACTTGACAAACTTCCTAGCAAAAGATTTCAATTTTCCTGTAGCTGCAGCAGCTGCCAATAGTAAATCCAGGCTCTTCCCTGAAAGCATGTGACCCAGGACTCCCAGCAGCCCCTCAGGGGACTTGGAGTGGTCTGCATCCATGGTCTGTAAGAAACAGGAAGTAAAATTTAAGTATTATGTGTGTTATTTTAAATGGTCAGATTTTAAGTGCATAACATCATGGCTCCATTGGCGTCAATGAAGCAGAATTTCAGAAGCAGGGTACTTACATAGGCAGATACGACTATGTTGCCTTTTTATTGCAAATGACAGTATGAACTTCTATCCTAATATCTTTGTAAGCAACAGAAATTCAGGATCTTGCTTCGAGGTAGGGTATATATTTTCATGTTATTAATTTACATGAGAAACAAACTTAACAATTTTTTTTAAACTATATCAAGTAGCTTTGCAATATTATTTAATGTTTAGATAAGTGAACAGAAGACTCATGATACAAGCTCTTGATTATAATACCTTATTTAATTTTAGTAAATTATGACTCAACAGCAACAGTAGACTTATGTCCAATAACAATTAATTGGGGAAGTTAAAACATTTCCCAGAACCTTCACAGACAGATTTATAAACTCAGACTCAATTTTAATTAAATGACTGAAATTAATACCATACCAGGAGATTAGATAGTGTGGGTGTAAAGTCTCGTTGAAAAAAAAATGGTGATTCTGACTGTGCAACACTTGAAATGATACAGTGAAGTGAGAGTTTAGATTATGTGGTCAAGTCTTTGAAGTGGGCCTCAAATCCATGACCTACAGAGAAAATTAAAATGGAATTAGTTTAATGAAAATAAAATGCAGAAAAATTCACCTTTAAAATATTTGTCACTGTGGGCTCTGCACGCAGAATAAGGCCTGGATTGGGCTGAATGCTGGCATTTTCAGCAGATTTTAGTCGTGGAGCTAACTCTCTATCCGCTGTCCTGCAATGTGAAAAAGAAACCAAAAGGAACATCTTCAGGTATTTATAACTCCAAAAACTCAGTTGTTCTTACAGATGACTGCAAAGTGATAAAGTTCTAACACCTGGTTAAAAAAAGTACATTTCCTGGCATGGACTGCCAGCAGTATCCAAGGAAAATTTGGAAGTTACATGCACTAGAAACATATCAGGGACTGGACTTTCCTGAGAAAAGCCAGAGGTTCTGCTTGAACATGCTGGCATATATTTACTCCTGTAAATATTAGGAAATTTGATATGCCTGCTGAACCTACACCAATTTCGATCTGCTGTAGGAACAGCAGGTTTTTCATTTCTATGGAGAGGAATAGTTACAGGGAGAAAGGCAAAATTTAGTTGAATTTTCAATTAAAAAAATGTTTTAATTAAAAAATTTTGTGTGCTTCATTTTTAATGTTTTTTATGTTTCTAAATCAGTCAGAGAAAGTTTAGGGCATAAAGAGGCCATTTGACCTTTGTCCTCCCACCACTTTGTTTCTTTGGTTAATCGATTTTATTCCATGTCGTCTGATTCTTGACCTTCTGCTAATGGAACCAGCTTCTCTGTTACTCTGCCTACAAGTGTCATGATTTTAAATAGCCCTATCTGATCCGCTCATGTCTTCTCTGTTCCAAGGAGAAAAACTGCACTTTCTCCAGTTTATTCACGTAACTCACCTCTGGAATTTGTTCTAATGTATTTCTTCAGCATTCTAAGGCCTTCAATTCTTTACTAAAGTATTTTATAAAAAGCTCATCACCCTTGCACCCTGTACCTCATAACTAAAGACCAAGATCCTGTATACATTTTAGTTACTTTCTTGACCTACCCTGCCACTTTCAATTAACCATGTACATATATCCTGCACCTTTTAGAACTCCACCCACTGCTTTCCATAGAACCATAGAACAATACAGCACAATACAGGCCCTTCGGCCCACCATGTTGTGCCAACCTTCAAACCACACCTATCTAACCCCTTCCTCCCAAATATCCCTCCATCTTAAATTCCTCCATATGCTTATCTAACAATCTCTTGAACCTGACCAATGTATCAGCCTCCACCACCACCCCAGGCAGCGCATTCCATGCACCAACCACTCTCTGGGTGAAAAACCTCCCTCTGACATCTCCCTTGAACTTCCCACCCATTACCTTAAAACCATGTCCTCTTGTTTTCAGCATTGGTGCCCCGGGAAAGAGGCGCTGGCTGTCCACTCTATCTATTCCTCTCAATATCTTGTATACCTCTATCATGTCTCCTTCTCTCCAATGAGAACAGCCCTAGCTCCTTTAGTGTCTCCTCGTAATCCATACTCTCTAATCCAGGCAGCATCCTGGTAAATCTCCTCTGCACCCTTTCCAATGCTTCCACATCCTTCCTATAATGAGGTGACCAGAACAGGACACAGTACTCTAAGTGTGGCCTAACCAGAGTTTTGTAAAGCTGCGTCACTTCGCGGCTCTTAAACTCGATCCCCCGACTTATGAAAGCTAACATCCCATAAGCTTTCTTAACTATCCCATCTACCTGTGAGGCGACTTTCAGTGATCTGTGGATATGAACCCCCAGATCCCTCTGATCCTCCACACTGCCCAGAATCCTGCCATTTACCTTGTACTCCACCTTGGAGTTTGTCCTTCCAAAGTGTACTACCTCACACTTCTCTGGATTGAACTCCATCTGCCACTTGTCAGCCCAGCTCTGCATCCTATCAATATCCCTCTGCAAGCTTCGACAGCCCTCCACACTATCCACAACACCACCAATCTTTGTGTCATCTGCAACCTTGCTAACCCAGCCTTCCACCCCCTCATCTAAGTCATTAATAAATATCACAAAAAGTAGAGGTCCCAGAACAGATCCCTGTGGGACACCACTAGTCACAGCCCTCCAATCCGAATGCACTCCCTCCACCACAGCCCTCTGCTTTCTACAGGCAAGCCGATTCTGAATCTACACTGCTAAGCCTCCCTGGATCCCTTGGCCTCTGACCTTCTGAAGAAGTCTACCATGCGGAACCTTATCAAACGCCTTACTAAAATCCATGTAGACCACATCCACTGCACTACCCTCATCAATCTTCCTGGTCACCTCCTCAAAGAACCCTATCAGGCTTGTGAGGCAAGATCTTCCCTTCACAAATCCATACTGGCTGTCCCTAATCGGTCCATGATTCTCTAAGTGCTCATAGATCCTATCTCTTAGAATCCTTTCTAACAGCTTACCCACCACAGATGTAAGGCTCACTGGACTATCCCTACTACCTTTTTTGAATAAGGGGACAACATTTGTCACCCTCCAATCTTCCGGTACCATCCCTGTGGCCAACGAGGACTCAAAGATCTTAACCAACGGTTCAGCAATCTCCTCCCTCACCTCACGAGGCAGCCTGGGGAATATTCCGTCAGGCCCCGGGGACTTATCTGTCCTAATATTTTCTAATAACTCCAACACATCCTCTCTCTTGATATCTACATACTCTAGAACATTACCCCTACCAACACTGCCCTCAGCATCATCAAGACCCCTCTCCTTGGTGAATACTGAAGAGAAGTATTCATTGAGAACCTCACCCACTTCCACAGCTTCCAGGCACATCCTCCCACCTTTGTCTTTAATCGGACTTATCTTTACTCTAGCCATCTTTCTGCTCTTCACGTACAAGAAAATTTCTATTTGTTCTTCTTGTTCTTCCGACAGAAATGCAACATTTTTATGCATTAAATGTTATCTACCCCACAGGTTTATATCTGCTTGAAGTCTATAATTAAATCCTACTCACAGTTCATTGCACTTCCAAGTTTATGCCAGCTGCAAATTTGGAAATTGTTCCCTGCACACCCAATTCCAAATTATTAATATATATCAGGAAAAATAGTGATTCCCAGCACCAGACCTTGTGGAACACTAATACTAGGTCAGAGATATTTATGCATACAAAGCATTTTGACAGCTAACAGGGTGCGGGAAGGGGGCAGTGGTGGTGCTGTTGCCATCTTTCTCTAGCATTTCTGTGGTCAATGCTTGTTCTAGCCCCACTGGGTGCTTGCATTTGTATGTAGAAGGATCATAATAGTTGCTTCAAGGAAATGCTTGCCGGGAGTGTGCACATGCTGACCATAGGCTTAGCAGACAGATGAGAGATTAGCTTGTCTGGATAATCAGGTATTTCCCGATTAACTACACAGAAAGAATTTGGCCCAGTTCTCAGCTTCCCAAACATCCCTATTTCCATTTCCAAGATATGGGCAACAATGAATTCTGTTGCCAGAACACAGCAGTAGCAACTGGTCCGTCTACTTGATGTGGGTATAAAACACTTGCATACAGATATGCTTTCAATGACAGGCTCAGTTTCTAGTAAATGAAAGGACAAATACAGTAAATAACTTGGTTTCATCAGACTTCAGTAAGACACTTTTGCCCATTCTCAGCTGGTGGTATTGCCCAAGTTCTACCATTAGATTCACTTGACAAACAAAACTTAGTGCTATAAGATCTATCTCAAATGATTGGTCAACTAAATAAGTTTTTCCTTTCATATAAGGAACAAGATCACATTCAAAGCACTAAGATGGAATATTTTCTAAATGTTAATATCTCAAGGAATCTAATCTTGTCAGTTGTTTTTAAATGGAGGATATTAAACTCACATCCGTTGGCAAAAACAATATCCCGTCTTTGAAAGAAGCAGAACACAATGCACTGTAACACAGCAGGGTAAAAAGCAACATTTCATCTTCCCTCGTACCATGGGCGGCATGGTAGCGTAGCGGTTAGCGCGACGCTATTACAGCGCCAGCGATTGGGGTTTGATTCCCGTCGCTATCTATAAGGAGTTTGTACGTTCTCCCGTGTCTGCATGGGTTTCCTCCGGGTGCTCCGGTTTCCTCCCATATTCTAAAGACGTACGGGTAGGTTAATTTGAGTTTAAAATGGGCTGCGCAGACTCGTTGGGCCAGAAGGGCCTGTTACCACGCTGTAAATAAAATGTACAATAGATGGTACCAGTCCTACCTTTTGCTAACCAGGTTTTTCATGTTGCCTTCTGAAAGCAACCCCAGTTTTCCACATTCCTGAAGCAGGAGACTGACACAGTCACAGCTATGATGAGAAAAACAAAAATACATTAATCTAAGACTCCATTAGAGTAATGAAACCAAACCTCTATGCAGTGGCAGTTCTTATTTTCTCCCCACGTACCCCAATCCCTATAATTCTTAATTGCCTCTAGCCATTTGTAACTTCGCGCTCTGTTTTGCTCTATAACTTAGGGACTATTAAAAATGCTTTTAACAAAGGGCGTACAATATGGCACTTTCACTTTGTGAATTTATGCATAAAAGGATGACGCATTCCAAAGTCCAACAGAGTTAGTTTCCTCGTTTCTCAAGATGCTCTAGCCCCAGCTCATAAGGGTATCACCTCCTGCAATCAAGTTTCATTTTGTTTCTTTCACTTGCACCCCTTGACTAACTTATTATTATGCAGTTTTGTTTTAGAACAATTGCCGTTGAGGTTACATAGGTGCTTTCATACAGTAGGTAAGGAAGCAATCCTGCAATGTCCAGCAGTCTAGGCTGGCCCAGAAACCAGAGGTGAAACATATCTGTCCACATTATTGTCTCATTTGATACTTTTCCTTAAGAAATTTTCAATTTGTAAAAAAATATTGAAACAATAGAAGGATGAGCAAATGCATGTAAACATGAGAAAGAACAAGACTGGTCTGCACAAGGTTCTCTCATCAAAATCTTTTCAACTTTCCCTCAAATAATTTGCATGCTTAGCTCCCACATTCACTGCTCTGTGTAGAACATAATCTAAACTGTCCGTGCACAACTATAAGCTTGTCTCTCTCCAGATTTTATAATTGGTAGCAAAATATTGTCTGGGTTCAGATCACGTCATATTAACCCTAAATATTTGGATAATAACTTTATCATGTATAATTTTTAAATTATTTTATAAATTATCTGTTCTCTGCACCTCCAAGGTCAGCGAATTTTCCAAATTCTCACACAAATGATTGCAGCAGTTTGGGAGAATAGCATTGTCAATTCCTTCCAAAAGATTCGTGAGTATGCTTTCCAAATTTAATTAACCCTCAACTCACTAAGCCAGGTTTGCCCATTGGTATCATGTAACAGCTTTAGCCAATAAAATCTCAAACAATATCTCCTTGCCACTTTTTACACTTCAACCAACATTTAAATATACATCAAGGACATAACTGTGCATTTTCAACCACTAGATGGCAATAAGTTCTGTGAATCAAGTAAATCACTGCCAAAAGCACATTCAGCCAGCATGTGTAACAGTGATGGCAGGTATTTCAACAGATGATGAGAAGTGCCCATGAGGCATAATGGTTAAATGGTTTCAATTACTTTGACAGCTTGCTTAAACTGCATGAATGTGAGGCATAACAGGATCAAAATCAGAAGTCTTGAACTAGCTGGCTGTGGGTTTGTTACATACAAACCTTCAGATTGGATTAGTCTTTGCTTACTCTTAAACGTAAAACTCCTGACTCATTTGGCAGCTAATGACAATTTCCTAAAAATTTAATACGATACACCCACCCCTCCTCTGCTCACAGCGCAAGAGACTAACTTCAGCAACTCAAATTACTACTTTCTTTTCATAAACCCTTTCTTAAACTAAAAACTATACTCTTACAGTATCCATCAACCAAGCATCACAGAAAGATTCTGCATTGCCAAGATAAGGATCAAGTTATACTATTAATTAGCACATTAACCAGTTTTCAGATGGAGCAGTATAATGGTTTTCAATAGCTGAGAGCTTAACATCAGAGAATACATTAACAGTAGAACTACAATCAATGCCACCCAAACTACTAATACACCCAACTCTTATATAACAAGGGATCAAAAGTACTGTCATGAATTAGAATGAACCCAAGGTACTTCATGCACAGTGGCACAGCTAGTAGAGCTGCTGCCTCAAAACTTCAATGACCTGGGTTCATTTCTGACCTTTGGTGCTCTTTGGGTGGAGTTTGCACGCTCTCCCTGTGATTGCATGGGTTTTCTTAAGACATGCAGGTTGGTAGCTTAATGGGGAACTGAAAATTAGCCCGAGTGTGTAGGTGAGTGGTAGAATCTGTGGGGGAGTTGATGGGAAAGCAAGGAAAATAAAATGAAATTTTTGTAAATGGATGCTTAGTGCAGGGCCAAATGACCTGTTTCTGTGCTTATGATCCTATACATCTATGAAAAATCTGATCAATCACTTACTTGCATCGCTGATCTGCTTTGTCCAAAAGTGGAGTAAGTTTGAGCAAAAACTCAAAAGCAGTGTTCACATCTTCAGTAAAGTCCTGTGCCCAAAAACAGCATTAATATCAAGCTAATTAGCCAACTGGCATCAAGTAATCCCCCTGCAATTTCTGTGGTGGATAGCGGACGAGAATCCAGGCAGCCAGTAGCCGATTCTCCCTCCCCTGCAATCTGGAATGCTCACTGTAAACAGGAAATCAGTTGATTTTTGTTAAGCAAGTTTTAAGGGATATGCAGTGAAGATGCATGGAGCTAGGGCATAGGTCAGCCACTGATTTCACTGAAGGTCATTACAGGCCAAATAGACAATCTATTTTAATTGATCAAACAAGCACCAATCCTCTAGACTGTTCTAGAAGTGAATTTTATTCTCTTCTGTCACTAATGAGTGAGCAGAATGGTGGGACAGGTGAAATATAATTCAGTTGAGTTGCACGAGGACAGTATAAAAACCATGGGCACAGCAAGCCATTTGCTTCCACTCAAACTATCATTTTCACAGAAATAAAACTTAAACAGCAAATCGTGCAACAAGGTATGCAATTTGTCACAATATATCACACCACACTAAAGCACCTGCCCAAAACATGAATTGCAAGATGCAGATGTAATGTGTCATGGCTCTGAATCAGTTTCTTGTATTCAACATTTTAGCCGGTTATTATTAAATTTGCTGGTTGCAAACTTGGCTTTGTGAATCAGCACTTAAACAACAATTGCATTAGAAGTAAAGTATTTTTTGGTAATATTTATAGACCAGTAACACAAAATCATCAGCTCCATGTAACTAAAGTCTTCCCCTCAGACTGTAGGTGTGGCGTAGTTAATTAGAAATTAAATACAAGCCTTAATCTTCTTTGACTTTTCCCAATTGGATTATATAAAAGATTAAGAAATCCTTCTGTGAAAGGTGCAAGAAGATCTGATAGAATTCCTCCCTGTGACCCTCAAAAGCTTGAGTTAGTCAATGCAAATACTGTGTTCAGACTTCCTTAGTGTTTTATTTGTGATGTGTACTTAATTTCCAAAAATATTTTTTTATGTGTTGACAGCAATTCCTTTCCTCCATACAGCTTTACTGATTTTCCAGCAGTTGCACCCACAGGCTGCTGTAATGATGCCATAGTACAATATACTTGAATGGGCAAGAAGCTAGCAGATGGAGTCTAATGTAGGGAAATGCGAATGTATCCATTTTGGAAGGAAGAATGAAATAGTAAATTATTATTTAAATGGAGTGAGACTACAAAATGGCACAGCCATTATTGAATAAAAAGGTCAACAAGTTTACAAGACTCTAGTGAGACCACACCTGGAGTAAAGTGTTTGACGTTGTAACTAGCAGAATAGATAATGGTATAGCAGTTGATGTGGACAATTTGGACTTTCAAAGGCCTTTGATATGATGCCACAAAAGACGTTACCAAACAGAATTAGAGCAAATCTATTGAGGGTCAAATACTGACATGAAATGAGCATTAGTTAATAGACAGAGAGTAGTAATAGACAAGCCTTTTCAGGTTGGGAGGCTGTGACAAGTGGGGCATTACAGGGATCTGGGGAGCCATCTGTTTACAATCCATATCAACAATTTGGTTGGAGGATCAAGTGTAATACAGCCAAGTTTGTTGATGATACCCAGCTACGTGGCAGTGTGGGCTGCAAGGAAGATTCAGCAAAGCTTCGAAGGGACACAGACAGGTTAACTGAATATGCAAGGAAATGGCAGATGGAATATAATGTGGAAGTTCATCATTTTGACAGAGGAAAAATAGAAAGGCAAAATACTTTTTTTTAATGGTGAAAGATTTAAAGGTGTTGGCGATCAGCGGGACCTGAGTGTCCTTGTATATGAATCATTCAAAGTTAACATTCAGCTTCAGCAAGCAGTCAGGAAGGCAAATGGTATGTTTTGATAACAGGAGTAGCCACAATTTGCTCCAATTATATACAGAGTCCTAGTGAGACTGAATCTGAAATATTGTGCACAGATAGGATATACTTGTGATGGGGGGAATGCAGTGAAGTTTTACCAGATTGATTTCTTAGATGGCAGGTTTGTCATAAAAGGAGAGATTATGGACATTAGACTTGTAGTGACTTGAGTTTAGAAGAATAGGAAGTGATCTCATTGAAATGCACACATTTTAGATGGGAGATACAGAGTTGTTTGTAGTAATAGCATGTGTTGTAGATTAAAGGGAACCACAGGATACACTAAGATTTCTAGAAGGCACTTAATAAACTGCAGCATCAAAGCTCATTGCTGAAAAGCTCATGCTGTAGGAGGTAACAATTTGGCATAGATAGAAATTGGCCAGCTAACAGAATACAGAGTAGGCATAAAGAGTTTTTTTTTCCCTTTTCATAATTGATATAATGGACTTGGATGAGAGGAACCCAAGGTCTAGTTGCTAAATGTGTCAATGACAATAAGATAGGTATCAAAGTACATTGTGAATAGGACACAAGGACAGTACACAGGTAGGTTATGTATGTGAACAAAGACCTGACAAAAGGAAGGTAATGTGGGAAAATGTAAAATTGTCCATTCTGGCAGAAAAAATAAAACAGAAACATTTAAATGACGAGAGTTTGCAGAACTCTGAGATGCAGAGGGATCTGGACATCTTAATTCATGATTTGCAAAAGGCTAATAGGCAGGTTCAATGAATTTTTAGGAAAGCTAACAGAACCTCAGGAGAGCTAGAAGGGGACATGAAAAGGCATTGGCTAGTAGGGTTAAGGAAAATCCCAAGGCCTTTTTCACGTACGTGAAGGGTAGGAGGATGGCTAGGGTAAAGGTAGGTCTGATTAAAGACAAAGGTGGGAGAATGTGCCTGGAGGCGGCGGAAGTGGGAGAAGTTCTCAATGAATACTTCTCTTCGGTATTCACCAAGGAGAAGGGACTTGATGACGCGGAAGGGAGTGCTCGAGGTTGTAGCTATCAAGAGAGAGGATGTGTTGAAGTTGTTAAATAATATCAAGACAGATAAATCTCCGGGGCCTGACGGGATTTTCCCCAGGCTGCTTCGAGAGGCGAGGGAGGAGATTGTTGAACTGCTGGTAAGGATCTTTGAGTCCTCGTTGTCCACAGGGATGGTGCCGGAGGATTGGAGGGTGGCGAATGTTGTCCCCTTGTTCAGAAAAGGTAGTAGGGATAGTCCAGGGAATTACAAACCGTGAGCCTTACGTCTGTGGTGGGTAAGCTGTTAGAAAGGATTCTAAGGGATAGGATCTATGAACACCTGGAGAATCATGGACTGATTAGGGACAGCCAGCATGGCTTTGTGAAGGGAAGATCTTGCCTCACAAGCCTGATAGAGTTCTTTGAGGAGGTGACCAGGAAGATTGATGAGGTTAGTGCGGTGGATGTGGTCTATATGGATTTTAGTAAGGCGTTTGATAAGGTTCCTCATGGTAGGCTTCTTCAGAAGGTCGAAGGCCAAGGGATCCAGGGAAGCTTGGCTGTGTGGATTAGGAGTTGGCTTGCCTGTAGAAAGCAGAGGGTTGTGGTGGAAGGAGTGCCCTCGGATTGGAGGGCAGTGACTAGTGGTGTCCTGCAGGGATCGGTTCTGGGACCTCTACTTTTTGTGATATTTATAGATGACTTAGATGAAGGGGTGGAAGGCTGGGTTAGTAAGTTTGCGGACGACACTAAGATCGGCGGTGTTGTGGGTAGTGTGGAGGGCTGTCGGAGCTTACAGAGGGATATTGATAGGATGCAGAGCTGGGCTGACAAGTGGCAGATGGAGCTCAATCCAGAGAAGTGTGAGGTGGTACACTTTGGAAGGACAAACTCCAGGGCAGAGTACAGGGTAAACGGCAAGGTACTTGGCAGTGCAGAGGAGCAGAGGGATCTGGGGGTTCATATTCACAGTTCACTGAAAGTTGCCTCACAGGTGGATAGAGCAGTTAAGAAGGCCTATGGGATATTGGCTTTCATAAATCGTGGGATTGAGTTTAAGAGCCGTGAAGTGATGATGCAGCTTTACAAAACTCTAGTTAGACCACACTTAGAGTACTGTGTTCAGTTTTGATCACCGCATTATAGGAAGGATGTGGAGGCGTTGGAGAGGGTGCAGAGATTTACCAGGATGCTGCCTGGATTAGAGCGTATGGAATATGAGGAAAGGCTTAAGGTGCTAGGGCTCTATTCACTGGAAAGGAGGAGGATGAGAGGAGACATGATAGAGATATATAAAATATTGAGAGGAATAGATAGATAGCCAGTGCCTCCTTCCCAGGGCACCAATGCTCAAGACTAGAGGGCATGGCTTTAAGGTTAGGGGTGGGAGGTTCAGGGGAGATGGCAGGGGGAGGTTTTTCACCCAGAGAGTGGTTGGTGCATGGAAATGCACTGCCTGGGGTGGTGGTGGAGGAGGCAGATACATTGGACAGGTTCAAGAGTTTGTGGGATAGGCATATGGAGGAATGTGAGATAGAGGGATATGCGGGAGGAAAGGGTTAGATAGTGCGAGGGTGGTTTGATGGACGGCACAACATGGTGGGCCGAAGGGCCTGTTTTGTGCTGTATGGTTCTATGGTTGATTGCTATAGGAATTGAATAGAAAAGGAAGGTTATGCTTCTGTTATTTAGGGCATTGGTGAGACCACACATGAAACACTGTGTACAGTATTTAAGGAAGGATGCTAAATGCATCAGAAGCAGTTCAAAGGTTTACTAGACTGATACCTGGAATGGGCAAGTTGCCTCATGAGGGAAGGGTGGATGGTTTGGTGGGGGGGGGGGGGGGGGAAGATGGAATAAAATTGGGGTCTTGACTGGTAGATATGAAAGGAAATGGCAGATGTAATATAATGTGGAAGCTCCCATCCAAGACTCCAAGACAGAGGATGCAGCTTTAGAACATTCTTCCTCAAAGGTTAGTGGAAGCAGAGTCTTTGGATTTTTTTTCAAGCAGTTAGGTACTTGTCAACTAAGAGAGTGAAAGGTTATGGCAGATAAGTAGAAATGTGGAGTTGAGGTTACAATAAGATCTCTCATGGTCTTATTAAATCGCAAAGGAGGCTTGAGAGGTCGAGAGGCCTACTACTACTAAGTCTTATAGTGCGTCCTCTGGCTGGGGTGCCAGAATCAGAGGCCCCAGTTTCCAACTAATGGGTTGGCCAATCAGGAAGAAATGAAGAGAAATTTCTTCACCTAACCAGTAGTGAATCTTGGGAAATCACTACTCTAAAAGGTACCGTGGAGGGTCAACCCATCTATATCTAACCCAAAGATCAATACAATAGATTTTTAGATATTAAGGGAACCAAGGAATATGGGGTGAGTGTAGGAAAGTGGTGCTGAGGTAAACAATCAGCCATGATTTTATTAAATGACAGATCAAGCACAAGGGGACAAATGGCCTCCTCCTACTTCTATTCCATACGTCAGAAAGTTTATGCTAGTGGCATAACAGCAGGGTACATTGCAAAATAGTGAATTTCCTCTCTCCATCACCAGTGTTCTTCACCATTTGTTTCTCTCCCAACTGTCCTAATACATCACAAATTCAAAATATTTCACCAGTTACTCATCTGTGATAACAGAAATCCAGTTCAATGAATTGTTTTCTAACCAGGATATCAAAACTATGGAATTCTACCACATTCAGTCTTTCTTCTCCAGTCTACAAGACCCATGTATGAACAGAAATCAACTGCTACTTTGACCTATCTTGTTATTCAAACTTTGTTTCTTTGTCCTTAAACCAGAATTCTGCAAATAACATAATTCTACTGACATTCCCTAAATGACTGTGAATATACAAAAAGAAAATATTGATAAAAAGACATCTTAAATCAAAAACAACTTACTTTATCACCAAGAGGGTATTTCTTAAGCTTCAGTAATGCCTGTGGAATCTAGAAAGATTAGACACCAGGTAAATATATAACCTCATTCAAGCAAAATTCCAGAAACTGTCTTTAACCCAAAGACATGAATTAAATTACTTCCACGGTGTTGAATGAAGCTTGATAACATCACGATGGAAGAGGAGGATGAGATGGTTTAAGATGATAGGGGCTGTTTGGGGTGGGGGGGTGGATGTGGAGAACAAATAAGATGTTGGATAAAAGTGTGGTTAAAGCCAGTTATTGGATGCATTTAAGAAAGCACAGAGTGCTATCACTGGAAAATGTGATTGCATGGTGGAAAAATGAAATGCTCCAGAGACTGCAAAAACGCCACTCTGGATCAATCTGCTTGCTAACTAATATCCATGTTAAAGCCAAAAATCCAAGCCATGTGTGCAGCTTTTGGGACACACTAGAAAGACTGCATCTAGCTTGGATAAAAACAAAAAATTATTTTAAACACTCAATAGCATGCGTGAAAGGAGAAAGAGTTAATGCTTCAGGTCAAAGACCCTTCCATCAGCACTGGAAAAGTGAGAAAATAAATTACTTTCAAGTTTCAGAAAAGTGGGATGGGTTAAAGGGATTACCTCTGATAGGGCAAGGCCAGGGTTACCATGGTGACATGCTGTTTGCAAAGCCATCTAGTTGATAAATTAATGAGGGCAGTTAGAGAGAGAGAGAAAAAAAACAAAGAGATATGCAATAGCTATAAAATTCAAGTCTGAACTGTTGCAGAGAACTGAAATCCAAAGCAGAATGTTGAGATTGCCCAGCACATGGGGCAGTGTCTGTGGTCATTCAAATCAGAATTCCCAATATCAGAGCTACATAATGAAAGGTGTCACCTTTACCTTGAGGAATGTGAATGCAGTCCACTTTAACTCTTCAGTGCCCTCTGGGGATTCAATAAGGCCAACAAAACAGGCCTTCCAGATTTCCAGTAAAAAGAGAGGCGAAGGGATTCGCTAAAAAATAAACAATCATTAATACTTGGAATTAAATTCTCTCATCAAGCTTCCTGCATTGGAATCATTTCTGATTTCCCATTAGTGGATTTTAGGCAATACATATGCACTTAGCACAAGCCTAATTCATGTTATCATCAACATCACAACAGGGATACAAAACAAAGACAACAAAATTATGGAACGCACCAACTCCAGTCTGACTGGGACCACCTGCTGCCTTTATAGTGACGCATGGTAAGAACATAGACCCTAGAGTAGTCTATATAGCCCCCTTGAGCTACCTTCCCATTTAATAATACCATGGCTGATTCTATGCCCACTCCATTTTCCAGCTGGATTCCCATGTCCTCCAATCCCCTTCGTGAAAGAATATACTCAATGAATGAAAATTCACAGCCCCTTTACATGAAGAGTTCCAAAGATTTAAAACCTGTGACACGAAGAAATTTCTTCACATCTCTCTCCCAACTGACCAACCTCTTACCCAATGGTAACAAACCCAATTCTGTACTGTTCAGTTAGAGTCTAGAATCCCAATCAGAATCTTAGCATAGATTGTGCGAGTTTGACTGCTGACAACCTTGTGCTAAGCTGAACTACTTTACCATTAGGGTAAATCATATATTCATTGGATAAAAAAGCCAATTTTAGCAACCTAGTAGGGACTTGTAGATTCATGCACTTTACAACTACAGAATAGCTTCTCCAGCAAATCACTCTGCTCTAACAGTAATAAGCTATCTTCGTTAACACCAACAGAAGTGCGTTCTTATATGCTTTCATTCTGCATTTATTCAATCACTGTCAGACTCCATAAACCACACTATGTCCTTTTGGCTGTTTCATTTTTTCTTCATTGTGTCCCCAGAGGTAATGCTGGGTTCAGCCCTTGACTGCCATATCTATGTAACACTCTCTTTGAAGCAAAGGCCAGATAGCCCCACTTTTACCCTTATATTTTCATTTGGAAATTGAAATTATTATTTAACTTTTTTTTCCAGTAACACGTATCTATAACTTGTAAACATTTTAATTCAAAACCATGAATGCAGATGAGATGTAAAATATAACATAATTGTAACGGCTCTCGTAATGATGGTACGAAGCTTTATTTGCAAATATGGTATGTCTGACCCCATTTTAATCTGTGATACAAAATAGCAAGATGACAGCAATGACATTCATTATTTTGCTTCCGTAATTAAGTTTAAAATTCCACTGGCTCCCAGTTACCTGCATTCTTTTCACCATGATCAGCTGTTCAACAAGTGACTGAGTATCAGATGTGAGATTGAGAGTTCCCTCCAACATAATCAGGGCATGAACAGTGGGGAATTCCATCTTGGTGTTCTGCTCAGACTGAGCTGTTATGACTAGAACACTAGAAATAAATAGTACAGCTTAATATTGCATATAAAAACAGCAATTTACTAAACTTCATGGTGGCGCTATCGAAGCTGCTTTTAGATAGAATCCAAATCATTGAAAATGAATTTTTCACAAATAAATTTGCCTGCAAATCAGTAATACGTGCAACAATGAAAAAAAGGCCCCTACAAGTCTTGAACAAATGACAAAACTACTAGTCAAATAACTTTTCTGCATTCCTGCAGTCTTAAAATTATTCCACTTCTAAAAAGGTATTACAAATTAATTTTCTTTGCTTATTCATTTTCCAGGATGCTGGTAAAACTAGCATTTGTGGCAAATATTTAATTGCTCTTGGAAACTGAGTGGTGAGTTGACTTTTTGGACTGCTACAGTCCTCCTGGAGAATGTAGTCACACAATGCCTAGGTGAAGTACATTTGGCAGATGGCACAAACTTCAGCCACTGTGACTGGGGTGGTGGGAGCAATTAATGTTTAGGATGATAAATAGGATGACAATCAAATGGCTGCTTTAGCCTGGATGATATTGAACTTCTTGAGAGTGTTGGAGCTGCACTCAGCCAGGAAAGTGGAGAGTATTCCATCATGCTCCTTATGTGCCTTAAAGTTTCGGGGTGTCAGGCAAGGGGTCATTCAGTGAAGGACACCCAGTCTCTGAGCTGCTTCTCTAGTCACAGTATTTCTGTGGTAGGTCCAGTTTAGCTTCTGGCCAATGCGACCCTCAAGAAATTGATGGTAGAGGATTCAGCAATGTTAATGAGATTTGGATCTGGGTGTTCTTGGCAAAACCTAAACTTGGCATGATCAAGCAGATTATTGGTGACAGAGTGCTGCTTGATGACACCCTCCATCATTTTGATGATGATTGGGAATAGACCATGTGTAACAGGTATTATGGTAAGGACAAGTTCGAGTATCTTTGGTGTTCTTGCTGGTTTGCACATACAGTGCTACATCTATCTCCAACTGTAACCCAAACAGTTCGTGTCAGAAATGCAGCTGCCCAACAATATATTTAAATAAAAACTTAAGGCCAACCAAGAGCAATGTGTAGTTAAACCAAGAGCAATGTGTAGTTAAACCAAGACATTTAATGCAACCATTTAGACATTGCTGCAAACCAAAGTCCCACATGGCAGAAAGTGTCTGCAGCCCTGCAGCAGCTGGCAAATCCATCCTGCCAGTCTCCCAAACGCTCGTTTGTATATATGAGCTGTACATAATCTGGGCATTCATAACCTGGGGAGGACCTGTACCACTATGGCACCACATCTGGTGGGACAGGATATAATCGTCGTGGAGTTGTCTGGCACATTGTCTGGAAGATAGTGATTCTGTGAGTATGATTATGTTTCCTGTCTAGTCTAGAGCAGCTTTCTCAATTCAGAAACCAGTTCCCAAATGCTTATGAGGTCCATTAGGCAGGTTGTCTGGGCTGGGGGTGAATTTGCACATCTGAGTGTGGTGTCTAGGTCTTGGTGATGAATAGGTTATCAACAAAGCACAAGACAGGATTAAACAGCATAAAGGGACTGCTGCATTCAAACTACTTGAACATGGAAAGAGTTGGGGTTTGGAATCAATAATGATGGTGGGAGCTGTACAGAATTACTTTAGTCTTGCAAACCTCATGGTGGAAAAAGTATTTACAACCATTTAATATAGTGACAGTTGAGTCTAGCGAGGTGGAGGAATAGATCTAGTTGTTAACAGCTTATATGAGAAAGCCAACATGTATCTGATGACAACACAGAAGGATAGCTTAAGAAAAAGTGACATTTTGTTTGTAACAATCAATTTTATATACTATATGGAATACAGCCGAAGGCAGTATTATTACAGTTATTCTTTCATTCGACTGCTCGTTGCAAAATAGTATTGTTTCATGACCTACGTAAAATTAATATTTCTATTTTCTCTACTCTTTCTTTCCAGAGTATTCTTACTGTCATTTATTAATTAACTTTGACAATAATCATAATCTGGACATCATCATCATTGAAGTCGCTTAATAAAAATTGAACTCTTACAATGACATTACCCAACTTTCCCAATACTACACTATTAGGTATTTTGGGGCAGGAGAAAACAAAAAGCTACTGGGGTACAAGTTGCTAATAACTGCCATGTCACCTGAACTGACAGGAGATAAGTTGCAATAATATTGCTTCAGTCTGTATTCAAAGTAATCACATGGGTAGATAAAATCAAATGCATTACTTCTGAAGCAGTAACTTCGATAGAATAATGCAATCTAAAGTTAAATCTTTAAAATCACATCAATTTTGAATTTTGAAATTGAATGGAAGAAAAAAAATCAGATAGTAGATGTGTGTTTCATGATCTACAATAAAAGGAAATGGAACAGATATTGTGCAGATTTTGCAGCAGGGAACATAAACAGAAGTTTTAATGATTGGCCAGTTAAAGGATTTTTTCACTCTTATTAACACAAGGCATGCATATTCATATGTTATACTTCACAACCTCAAAGTTCCAAAATTCTTTACAGCTCTGAGTATTTTTGAAATGCAGAGAACTACTGTACTGAGGACTCTGTTAGTCATTTTGCACACAGCAAGATCCTCCTGCAGCAAAAGAATAACTTATTTCACTGACATTGATTTGAAGGACAGATATTGGCTAGAAGATGTGGAAGAATGCTCTTGCTCTTCTTCAGACATTCACTTCAGGCATTCTTTACATTCAGCTGGCAGATGGATGAGACCTCAGTTTCATCCACAAAATGGCACCTCCAGCAGCACACACTTCCGTCAGTACTGCAATGGAGCATCAAGCTAAATTTGGTGCCAAGTGCTGAGAATGGGACTCGAGAGAACTCCCAACTTGCAACAACAACTGACAACCCTGAGATATTCTACTACGGGAAAGGAAATTCCATCAAGCTTTTCTACAATTTCTGGTGTTGTACTTCTTAAGTGTTTGAAATTTATGAAATTTAATTCCAGGAACAAATGATTTGGGAGAATATCTTAATTTTTCCCCTTCAATCTCAAAAGGTAAAAATAAACTTATCATTCTGGATTCAAATCCAGTTGACTTTGGAAATGGCACCAACAGCTTAACATGACAACAGAATGAAAAGCCTTACCTTTTAATCAATCCAATACATTCTTCCAGCCTCAACCTGAGCTGCTGATTGCTTATTTTGTTACAGTTTTCTGTTAGCTTTATGTATGCTTGCTCCACATTAGACCACGTAACTAAAATTGTACATGAACAGATTATAATCTTAATGCACATTTGAGAGACATCTTAATGTTCACTACATAGCTAAGTACTGTCATTGATGATAATTGAGACTTTTTTGACATGCATATAGCCTGTATGTCAAGATGAGATATTAATGCAAGTTGCAAGGGCAAACCTACCATTAAATTGTAGAAAAGTCAACTATTCTCTCAAGTAAATTCTTCCAAGTACAATAATATAAAGAGGATGGACATGGAGGAACAAACAGACGGATGGCTATCACAAGCTGGGAAGATTGGCAAGCTAACAGGGAACAGAGTAGGCATAAATGGGTATTTTTTTGGTTGGCAAGATTTAACAAGTGCTTTGTCACAGAATTGGTGCTGAAGCCTCAACAGTTTGGGTGCCTTTATTTCAGGAAAGACCCATCACTGTAGGTTAGTTCAGATGAGGTATACTAGACTGATCCCAGGTATGGAGAGATTGCCTTATAAGGAAAAATTGAACAGGTTGGATCTATAGTCATTGGAGTTTAGAAGAATGAGAAGCAAATCTTATTGAAACACACAATCTTAGGGGCTTGACAGGGTAAATACTCAGAGGATATTTCCCTTATGGGAGTGTCTAGGATCGGAGGGCACAGCCTTAGAATAAGCGAGTGCTCATTTAAGACAGATGAAGAAAATAATTATACTATCAAAGGGTTATGAGTCTTTATAATTCCTTGTTCCAGAAAGCTGTGGAGGCCGAATCCCTGAATATATTCAATGGTGAGATAAATAGATTTTTAATTTGTAAGGGAATTAAGAATTATTGGGATAGGGCAGAAAAGTGGATGAGGAAAGTTGGATCAGCCATGATCTTACTGAATGGCAGAGCAGACTTGAGGAGCTGAATGGCCTATTCACATTCCTATTTCTTGTCGTCTTATGCTCTCTCCCTCTCCTGGTTCATTTAATGTAAGAACGCTTTTCTACTTAGTAAAAGGCAGAAAGCAAATTAGTTCTAGCTAGCTGGTAAGTGAATAGTTTTCCAGATCCGCATCTCTGTAGTTTTTAAACTGCTGCATAGGAATTACTGCCAATTTTTTCAAATATCTTATTGTCTGGTACTGTTCCATGGTTAGAAACTGCTCGCGTAATTTGTCTGCAGAATTCTTCATGAGTATACAGTGAATGCCCACAGGCTCCAATAATTGAGCACAACACAGCCAAGACATACGATTAGACAACAAGCTGGTGATGAAACATACGTCGATTTTCACCCATCAAGCCTACGGTCACTGAGGTTAACTGCAGTCCCTCAACAGCTACCGATGCCGAGTTCAGAGTGGGGATGGATTGAAGCTTGGTGCTTTCTGAACTCAAGCTTAGTACTGCACTGCATTCTCATGCAGTTCACTCATTACACCATCATGAGTGGATTTCTTTACATAGAAAAGTGAAGTAAAGCATCTAATTTATGAATGCCAGTAATTTAGCCTAGCACATGTACCTTGTTCTTCCAGCCTTGCAATATGAAGAAGAGCTCTATTCTTCTTGCTGTTCACAATTTTCTCAATCCGACTAACACAGAGTTGGAGTTGTTCTTCCCCAGAAGCCGCATCTGGTCCATCCTTCAGCCTTTCAGTAAAATGAGCAGCACACTTCAGCAACCATCCTAGTGTACTTAGCAATGCTCGACAGAGACTTATGCATTCTTCTGCTTTGCCATGACAGCTGGAGGATCAGAAAGCACCATTAGGCCTTGGCATAGAAAGCTTTGAAAATAATTTAATTATGTAGAAGCAGAGATAGAAATGTAAATTTCTTAGTCTATTTAAAAACATTTACATTCAGTCATTTGAAAAATGAAAATGTAAATGAAAGGTGGTAACATAAATAGTAGGTTTGCTGCTATGTGTGCAGACAATAAACAAATGAAGACTATTTTGGTCATGTTCCTTCTATCAGTGTTTGCTCATGGGTACGTGCCTAAATCATAATTTGTCT
Source organism: Pristis pectinata (assembly GCF_009764475.1). Taxonomy (NCBI): domain Eukaryota; kingdom Metazoa; phylum Chordata; class Chondrichthyes; order Rhinopristiformes; family Pristidae; genus Pristis; species Pristis pectinata. The sequence goes on from NC_067429.1 coordinate 8,803,223, forward strand.
TCATCTTCCTTCACTCCTGCATAAATATTTACAAGTCTCTTGGTCTTTCCTCATAGTTGAAATACTAAATGCCTATTGTGGTTTTGTTGCAATTCCTTCTATCAAACGATATTGTCATATTGTACTTAAGGGCCAGGAAGTAAAGAAGAATGGAACAACAATTTAAAGGCATGAACCACTACTGACCTGAGTCGATCACAAAACATGTCCATTAGTTCTAACAGAGCTTTAACACACAATTCTCTGGAGTAATCTTCAAACTGAAACAACATTTTATTAAAAATACTTACTCACTGCAAATATAGTAATCTTGAACATATAATTATCATGCCTCTTTGATATAATAAATACAACAAATGATGTTAATGAAGATCAGAAAGCAATTTATTTGCATGACAGAAAACAAACCCATTCAAAACATTGGTTTAAATTTTAGAGAGGAACAGAGAAGGAAAATAATTCTAATTTCTTTAAAAATTAAAGGCATAAAATACTGGTTCATTGGTGTTCAAGAAGATTAAAGTTTCAGGCAAAAACCCTTCATCAGAAATTGAAATTGACTGATAAAATAGCCCCCCGAAAGGAATAAATTGGAAAAAATCAACAGATGCCATTAAAAGAATGACTTCAGCTAAACCAATTCAGGTATTCTGAATAAAATATACTAATTTATTGTTTGTATATAACTGCCTGTGCAAATGTTTCTTCTAAGTAATAAATGGGAATGGGGTGAAAACCAGCAGATAGTATATATTGACTGACTGGGTAGGTCAGGAAAAGGCACAAATCCATGGCAATACATTCAAACACACAAATGACTGGTTCAAAAAGCCGACAAAAAAAAAGTAGGGATGAAACAGGCAAAACGAGGGCATTTCCAAAGGCCTGACCCAGTCAATAAAGGTAAGACTAAACTTTTGAATTATTTATCACTTCCATGAAGCTGCAATCTTACCTTCTATTCTAGTCACTGCAAATACGCTACATTCCATAGTTGAATGGGTATCTCAAAATAAATGGACCAAAAGCACCAAACAAAATTTTCAAACAGGACTACTACCAAAACATAGCTGTGACATTTAGTTAGTTGATGCTTCATCTTCACCCCAGACCACAAGTAGGGAAAGATGGACAGGAAGAGTGAACAGGATTGATTCTCATCCTCTTTTTTACAAGCATAATCAGTAATGGTTCGGATTTCTGCATTCTAAAATCGCCCAACTAATTCAAATACAGACCTTTGCAATAGCAGACATTACGCTTGCATAAGACACCATCTATAAAAGGAAGCAAAAGAAACTCAGAGCCTGAAGTAATAGTGTTTCTGAACAGAACAAAGATGATAATTATAGCTATAAAAGAACTAGACTCCTAACACTTAACTCACTGAATACTCCTTCAATGTCTCTCTGCAATAAAGTTAACAAAATAATTTGAAGTAAATTGGTGAGAACGACATTAAAAAACAACTCAGAAACAAGACGGGCTTTTAGTTTCCATTTTCTGCCAATTTGTTTTCCTCATGTGTAACATGAGAATGATCAACTTACAGAAAGTGGATTTGCAAATGATAGATCATTTTTTTTTAAAACAAGGAAGTCAACAAGAAGGCTGACGAATTTCTATCGTTGAGAATTCTGCAAGCTTAAGTATTTTTATGCTGGCCTTTTTACATTGACATGAAGCAACTGCATCATTATAACAGCCATTAGTTCCACTACTGAACAGCTAATTATACCTCTATTGTCAAACAGAAGCACTTAACCTTTAAATACTGTATTTGTGTAAGGTTAGAATGTAAAAAGAAAACAGCTAAAAACTTAAGTATTTAGCACAAAAATACTGTTTAATAACTAATGTTGTAATGTACAAATCCTCAAACCTCCAAATATATAATAATAGTACGTGACCTTCTTCTGATTATTCCAACTGTAGATATGGTAGGCTTGGCAATTAAAGAAAATCTTAGAATAGAACTAAATGAATAATGAATATTGACCAGGTACTCCTGGAATATCCCTCTCATCTTTTTTAAAATAGTGCTATTGATCCTTTTCCAAGTTAAAGAACTTACATGGCCTCAGTCAAAAGTCTCATCCTGATGATTTCCAGGTTTTGACTTTGTGGACCATAGCTTGAACACCATGCAGCTGTAGGGCCCCACATGTAAAGTTGAACTCTAAGTTCCCACAAGTTTGCATTTGTTGAATTTAAACAGACACTACTCTTCTGTTTAACCACCAATTGTAACAGGGCAACAACACAGGAAAAAAAAATACTTTTCAAACTTCCAGGCACTCAGTTCAAACATTAACTCAATAAAAAAAAGTATGCAACTGTGATCAAGTGGTCTAAGCTTCCTGCATTAGACACTATAATTTTAGAATCACAACCCACAGCTTGATTTCCTCAATTTATTGAGTTTTAAGCCCCTTACCTGTGAACTTATTGCATACTTCAAATAGGACATTATCAGAGGATTTGGTGATGGGCCAACCAAGGCTTGTTCCAGCAGATGATCTGGAAGAAATTCAAGAAAGATTGGAGCCATTTTATTTACAGTGAATATTAGCACTGTAAAGTTTTAAGCATAATATGCACCCCATAACACTACCAATGGATCACTAATGCCCAAGATAATTGGAATTCATCCATCTAAATGAAACATTAAGTAGAAACCTGAAGGTAGTTTCCGATAGCAAGTAAGTGAAAATAAAAAAAAACTGCAGTGCTGGAAAAACTAATGGAAACACTTGGCAAGTCAGGCTGCATCTGTACATCTGTAACAGAATTAACATTTCAGGTCAATGTTTGCCACGCCATTACACCTTAATGCTTGCTATATTATAAAGTTCACTATATAATGAAGTCTACTTCAGGTTCTGGAGCGTAATCACCATTGTCTGAACATTTTCTCATTGGTTTCGAAGATCAGCTCCACAATTGTGAGATGTTTGTTGGCTATAAGATGCAGCATTGCAGCAAAAAAGATCAATGAAGATGTTGGAGTAATGATGCAGCCTTGTAATATCTTCATTAATTGGCTCTGTTGTAGATCCACAAATTAGGATTATGGCTTGCAGACAATCAGAAAGCAAATGTGAAATGGAAAGGACTTCTGTGGACAGCTGAATTTGAGGAGAGTACAAGACAGTCCATCCAAGTTGATGGCATCAAAGGCTTTAGTGAAGTCAGAAAAAGGTCGAACTGTTGGTGCCACTCTCCACATTTCTCGTGGAGATGTTGCATGGTGAAGATCATGTCCACTGTACCTCTAGACGGGCAGAATCCACACTGTAATTCGGGAAGCTGCCAATGGGAGGAGAAGGTGACTTTCCAATGGCAACAAGAGGGAGACCACTCTGTAATTACCACACAGATGTCTCCTTTCTTGAAGACAGTTACAATCACACCTCCAAGGTTCCATAGGATATCCTCCTCTTCCCAGAGGACAAGAAGATTATGGATTTATGACTGAAGCTTCTCACTGCCGTTTAAGAAATTTAGCCGGGATACCGTCTACTCTTGAGGCCTTATTGTGTTTGTTAGGATGTGGCCTTCCCAACCTCTTATTAGTCAGAGTGGTAGCAAGGCTGGACCAAATAGGCTGCTGTGGGATGGAGCCAAGGGGCTCACATCAAGGACAAAACTGCAGTTAGGTGGTCTTTGAAGGTTTTCTTCCAGTTATTAAGAATTGGAAATATGAACCCAGACTAACTTTCCTTTGATGCCGTAAGTTGCTTTCAACCATTTCTGATAAAAATTAATTAATGTGGTATAATCATTATCATCATCTGGGGTCAGCTGTGGATCAGTTGGCAGCAATCTTACCTCTTGGGTCAGAAGACTGCATATCCAAGCCCCACTTAAGGGTTTGAGCATAAATGTCACTCAAATGCAGCAGTGAGGGTGGCTGCACAGAGAGGATGCTATCTTTTGGATAAGAGATTAAACCAAGAATGAAAGAGATTCATTTGCTCACTCAGGATTGTGTGGTACTTTTTTGAAGCCAGAGGAGTTATCTAATGTGTCCTGGCCAATCTTTATCCCTCACTCAGCGTTACTAAAAAGCAGGCTTTTCGTAATCATCACACTGATTTTTGAGAGAGATGCTCCATTTTTTGGAATTAGCACAGTGATGGTATTACTTTGGTTTCAAAACTCTTTGGAATGTTTTGAAAGGGATGCAAGAGATATATAAACGCAAGTTCTTCTAATTTCACAGTCAATAAGATCAACACCAGGAAATTCCTGAAGTATACTACTTCTTCCGAGACTGTCCCTCTGAATAGAAGATGATTTGCTTCAGCCTGTTTTTGTGTGTTCTGACGTGACTGATGAGGCTAATGTGAGAACCACAGACTCTTTCATAGATGGAGCAGGTGGTATCTGACAGGATAGGAAGGTGGGCAGAGACGGAGCACTCCTCCAACCATTTACGTAGGGCTTTTGTGTGCTCCTGATGCAAGGACTCGAGATATCCTTCAATTTGAGCAGTCATAACCCAATGATGGTATCAGTCAGGAAGGCTGCATTTCTTCAGGATGGCTTTTGGAGCATACCTTAATCTTTTCCACTGCCCCCCTCATAACCTCTTCCTACAACAGAGCAAGGAGTAGAACACCTGTGTTGAGGGTCTGATGTTGGGCACATAATCAACTGACTGCAACCAGCACCTCAATGCTGGGTACATTGTTCTGGGACATGACACTGTTTTATCCTTCCATTTGCAATGTGGACTAAGCTGGCCACATTGGGATCAAGTGAAAAAGATGCTGAAACTTGTGCTCTAGGTAAACATGTGAACAATGGGCAGTTGGATCAAATAATTCAGGGCAGGTTTTGCCACAAGGCAGAACCCAGCATGCAGTGACTTGAAAATAAACAGCAGGAACTCAGTTTAGCTCAAATAATGAATACAAAGAAAATTCTCAGGAGTTAATAACTGAAAAATAAGCAGTTGGAAAGGTGTTTTTAAGAAGAAACTATATTCATAATTTTAACTTAAGTGTCAGACATTATGAATACTTCCAACGTATTCTGTTTTAAAACAATCGCATATGGATATCCAATCAAACTGTTGCACATCAGCTACCAGGTTAGATTGTAAAAAGATGACAAAAGTCTGAGTTATTTTCTGTATAAAATAAAAATGCTAATGCTCATCGATTTTCAGTTTCATATTCCAAGCAGCTGAGAAATCCCACCTCAAAAGCTGCAGTCTCACCTGAGAGTCCGAGGAGGTCCCAGGTTGGACCCTTTGGAAAGAGTTTCTTCATATTTATGGCCCATTGATAGTCTGTCCATCGCTCCTTCCAAGCCTGGAGAATGGCTTGCCTCAGGTTTACCACTTTCATCTGTTAGTTCCATAATCAATAAAAGGAGGGGTAAAAAATGTTAAAAAGCATTTCCACTGTGCCAATATACCGATTTCATTACCCACAATCAAAATCTCTTAGGGACAAAGGAGTCAATGGTCAGGCTTCCAGCATTATCTGGCCAGATCACACTGGACCCAGCCTGCGCCCAATGTTCACCTCTCTTGGGATACCTTGCAGTAATGCTTGCCTTTTTCTTTTGTGTGGCTCCCAAAGTCCTCCCAGCCTTGTGCTGTCAGAAGGCATTTTCCACCATTTCTGAATGTGTCATGATCAGAGACATTTAGAAACAATTGGAAAAATAATTCAAAATATTACTAAAAATATTGAAAAATAATATTCATTTAAAACTACATTCTATTTATGTAATTTGATTGGAAATAGCAACTTTAATTAAAATTAAACAAAAACTACTTACATTTTCAGTGAGTCAGCAACTTTATTCAATTGACTGGGCATGCTACATGTGCTAGGAAGCTGAGGAACATATTCAAATTGAACACAGCCTCTCAATCAGCTGAGTAAATTACAAAATGCCTCTGGACTTGGTGGTGAATTCAGGACAGAGCGGGAGGTTAGATGTACTTGCACCTGACCTCCAGCATGTTTTGAACTTCACTATGAGCTCGCTCACTATATGTTCATTTATAGTTGCTGTTTTCTGATTGCAGAAGATACAAACATAACCAAAAGCCTAATTCAGGGTTTCAGTCCCAACTCTATTTTCAGTTTCTCAACTGAAAAACATCACTAGTAACAACTGAGAAATATTGCTCTTCCAAGTTCAGGTTTATTCTTGGAATGCAACGTTTGGGCTTTAAAGGAATTGGACTGTGCTGATAACCAAATCAGTTGGGAGTAGAACCATCAAAATATACAACTGGTAGATAACTTATCCACTATGCCTGGGTCAGGTCTTCGCTCAGCTACTCAGTATCAATGCAGTCTCAATTACCACCCAGATGTCCAAATCCCTTTGGCAGTTTAGTTTCCCCAGCATCATATGGTTACATACTCTGTGTACAAACATCTGTTAACTTCTGCTTCACCTACATCCGTAACAAAGCACATCAGCCACTTCTGACAAAACCTCTGATCAGCCATACCAACACCAGTTTCTATAGTTCATCACTTAACTGCACCAAGTTACATTTGTAGGTAAAATCATTATGTTATTATTTTATGACCAACTACTTGGAAACTTGAACCATTGCAAATTACAGATAATAACAGCAGTATTTATTTGGTATGTTATTAGGTGGAAGTGTTAGTTTTTCTTTAAACATACTTCATTAGATTGTTAAGACTGAGGTGTTCTCAAGTGGGCCACGTTAGGATTAGAATCAAGTTCACGGCCATTCACTGGATCAAGCCTGTTCAAACCCTTTGTGAAGCAATCCTATCATTACAGTTTCCCATTCTTGTAACACTGCAAACTACTTTCTCTCCAAGTGTCTGTCCAATTCCCTTTATAAAGCCCCAATGAACAATTTGTACCAATTTTAGATAGATAGTTCCAAATCTTCACTACTCATTAGGTTTTCCGCTCAAATTCCACTTGTATTTTCAACCCAAAATATTAAATCAATGTTGTTTGGTCCGTGATCCCTCCACAAATAGTAACAGCTTCTATTTACCCTACGGGGGTGACCTTGTACCCTTCTGAACTATTTTTGCTCCAAAGAGAACAAGCCCAGCTTCTCCAGTCAAACCTTACAGCTGAAACTCCTCATGCCTGGAACAACTCTAGCTAAATACATGTGTAAGCATTAAGTAGTTAGTTAGAAGAGGTTAGACAAACTTTGGTTGTTTTCTCTGGAGCATCAGAGGCTGATGGGAGACCTGACAGAAGTTTATGAAATTATGAGAGGCATAGATAGGGCAGTCAGAATCTTTTTCCCCAGAGTAGAAATGTCAAATACCAGAGGACGTGCATTTAAGGAGAGCGTGGGAAAGTTTAAAGGAGATGTGTAGAACACTTTTTTTTAAACAGTGTCGGTGGTGGGTGCCTGGAATGCGCTGCTAGGGGTAGTGCTGGAAGCAGATACGGCAGTGGTGTTTAAGAGGCTGTTAGATAGGCACATGAATATGCAGGGTGGAGGGATATGGATCATGTGCATTCAGAAGGGATTTAGTTTTAGCATTGTGATTGACGCAGACATCGTGGGCTGAAGGGCCCGTCCCTGTGCTGTGGGACAGGGAAGGATAAGGTGATGGGCAAGAGAGAAGAGACGTTCGAAGAGCATGGTCAAAGCCAGAAGCCACAAACGTGACCGTAACAAAGGAAGGAGGGAGATTAAAGCGTTGCTGGAACCAGGTGGTTTACAGGTGGATCGTTGTGCGTCCTGTGCTCTGTTGCAGCTCGGTTGCCCGCCGACAGCGAGCCGCCCTTGTCGATGACAGCTCGGTGAGTGATGCTGGAGTAAGATGGAGACGATGGTCCCTTGTCCTTGCGCTGCGGTGTCCGATTCGCTCTTTGGGAGGCATCAAGCTGTGCTACTGAACATTATTCGCCCCCAGAAAAGACAAGATAACGCGGATAAGACCGCAGCTCCAGGCACTTTACCTGAATATTTCTGCCCAGATCCAAACAATCTACGCCTCAAGCAAAACACTCCGCCATCTTATTCAACCGCCAGCACCGACCAACAACAGCCGCAGCAATTGGCCGAACGTAGATCAAGTCAAGCCAATCAAGTCAATGAGGAGGCTGCCGCCGCGATGTCACCTGGGAGTTGTAGTCCGCCGGGTGGCGAGTTTGCGCGAAAGGCGAAGCCTTGAACGACAATTCCCAGAGCGCACTGCGAGCAGCTCCCTGTCACCTGCGCTGGAAGCTGTGAGCTGGTGAGTCAGATTGCTTTTGCTTTTGAAAAGACATGAGATCTAATTTTAGTATATTCTGCAGTATCTGTCTGCAGATTTATGTGTATTTGGGGATGCGCATGGTTTTTATTTGTGCCTAGGTGCCCGTGCTTAACAGGTTTATAAAATGATCTGGGCTGCTTCTCTACCCATTAATGCTGGCTGAGGTCCAAAGGTTGCGTTTCATTCACTCTTTTAAACACTTGCATTCCCTCCCGAGGCTCCTTCCTCCTTTTCTCACATTTGATTGTAATTTTGAAATAGTTGCGGGATTGCAGTACCTACGAAGATTGTCCCCCCCTTCCTCCACCCTGCCTGCAGGTTGGATGCAGCAACAGACGTGCTATTGATTCTGTTGCGCTGTGTGCTTCCCGGGAAATGGGGTCAGCTTGCCTTTTTGGGTGTGAACATACACGATACTCCGCGTAAGTCCAAATGCTTCGATTACGCTGCTTGAAATGTGGGTTCCCATTATCGTTCTGACCCGAAGTCCTTTTATCAACTTAAATGCGTTTCAGCTTGCCTTATTAAACATGCAGCTTCAGATAGAGAATTTCGTTGCGCTGGTTTCTTCCTCATCGCGTTTAAATTCTTTAATGGAACAGTGTAACGTGTTTTCTTTATGTTCTTCCATATCCCTCCGAATTGCACATGTACTATTTTCATGCCAATTTCATCCCTTCTCGCTCTTAGTTTCCGATTCTCACACACGCATTAGCTTGAAGAAGCATTTCTTCAACTGGGGACAGGCATAATGTGTTGACAGGTTTTTCAGGATAACAGAACCAAACCTAGCACAATTCCCACTAAGTGGGGCAAAAATATATCGATATTTTTCCTTCTCCCCCTTCGAGAGTTAGTGAAGCTAATTGATGTTCCTACCTGCACTCTGGATGATTTTAGCTAATTAAGTACAGATCAGAATCACAAAATGGTTACAGCATAGAGAGGCCATTTGGCACATCGAATCTGGATATGTTCTGTGTCATACTGAACCAGCTAGTTTCACTCCCTGCTCACTCCCCAAAGCCCTACAATTTATTTCCTTTAATACATCATGTGGAAGCAGCGCGATGCTACAGCAGACAGTGCTGCATCATAGCTTCAGCAAGCTGGGTTTGATCCTGATGTTCAGTGCTGTCTGTGTGCAGTTTGTACATTCTCATTGTGACCACACGGGTTTCCCCCTTGTGCTCCAGTGTCCTTCTCTATTTCCAAAGGTGTGCTGATTGGCAGGTTAATTGGCGACTCTAAGATTACCCCTGGTGTGGGTGAGTCATGAAAGAGTCAGGGTGGATTGAGGAAGAATGTTTTACTGGGAAATAAGTAGAGGAATGGGATTGCTCTGTGAGCTGACATTGATCTGATGGGCAGAATGGCCTCCTGTGTCATAAGAAAATACATGAGAAATTCTGGAGACACAACAGACTGCAGATGGTGGAACCTAGAGCAACAAACACTCTCTGCTGAGGAACTCAGTGGGTCGAGCAGCATCTGTTTGGTGGGGGTGGAGAAGGAATTGTCGACATTTCGGGTCAAAACCCTGCATCAGGGCTTCTTATCTAAAGTTCTTATTCAGCTTCGTTTTGAACATTACAATTGAATCTGCTTTCCCAATTATCCTTGGCAGTGTATTCTAGACAGTAACCACTTGCAGCTTGATGCTGCATAATCATAGGGATAGAGTCTGTGATCTTCTGATCTGCCAAATATAATCCCAACCCATGAGGTTTCACTGTCAGGGAAGACAGCCCTTCTTGATCCAGAGAGCTTGTCTCAGTAACTATAGCCATTAAACTAGCAGAATATCATTAACAAAAAACCCTCTGGTTCACTAGTACTGTTAAGGGACAGAAATATCTCTCTCCACTCGGGGTTGCATTTGATTCCAGACTTGCCATTGTGCTTGACTGTTAACTTTCTCCTCTTTCTGGGGCAATTAGGGATTGACAATAAATGCTGGCATTGGCAGCAACATCCGAATTTTGTGAACAAATGAAAACAACACAATGCCAGTGCTCCCAGCTGTACGGGGTTCTGTTCTGCCTCTAGCACTGCTTATTTCCCAGGTAGCTGTGATGGTCTCTTAGGATCTTAGCATCAGTTGTGAAATTATTGTTGCTGTTTCTGAGGTGTGCTGGGAAGAGGAGGGCAAGTGTAACAGAGAAAGCAAGCCAGAAATATTACAGAAAAATGGTAAATAGAACTGCAGAATAAAGCAAGGGAAATAAAATTAAAATTCAGGAAATATGAGCCCATTTAACATCTGAAAGAGAGGCTTTGGGTAGAACCCTGTCTACTTTGTGAAATTAGGTTTGATTCAACATAGCTCTTAGTGGAATGGCCTCATAATATAAAATTGTCCCTAAGTTGGTGTTGAATTGGTGGTCACTGGCATTTAATTGGCATTGGAATGGGGAATTAAATTTTATATTGCTGCAGTTGGTGCAATATATTTGCAGCTGTACCAGATGCATACATCCTGCTGTTCCTTGTCTTTTATTGTCCCTGTACAATCATCACCAACCTTCATCAACACAAAACAAACCTCCAGATATGATATCTTCTCCTGTCCCCTATTTCCAGGGTGGTGTACTGAAGCAACATTGTAGTGTTTAAAATCTTCCTCTGCTCTGTGCTCACAGTTGTCAAGCTATTATTTTGCCTTCAGTAACGACAGCAGTACTTGTCAGAAGTCTTCAATAGTCTGAGTTATAAGAAATGTTCTTGTGGTGGTTACCCCTTATTCTCACACTATTTACACAGCTTGACTCCAATCGTATGCTTGATTTGGTTGTTGAAGCCTTAATTGTGGTTGAATACTGTCAGGCAAAATTTACTCAATTTGAAGGTGATGTGTGCACTGTTAAGGACTGGTTGGAAACTGCCAGAATTTTAATAATAAAACAGTAATATCCCCCAGCTATGCTATGTCTGAACACATATTACTCTGGGATTTAGAAGATTCTTTACTGCTGTTTTAAACTGACAAGAAGGTTGTATAACCTTTATCTAATTTGCTCATCTGTCAACATGACAAGAAGGTCTGCATTTTTCTGTTTTTATGTTAGGACATGTTTTCACTTGTTCTAATTGCAATTTTAGAAATCAAAAGGCAATGCATAGTAAATACTACAATAGCAAGAGAGAAGGGAGCAATCTCCCTGAAGAGCAGAAATTTAATTTGACTCTTAAAACTGGTTGATATAAAATATAATAAATGGTTTTGAGTAACAGCTTTCTTTCTTGCATCTTCACACTTCCAAATCTCATTGGGTAAGGAGAGAAATTGTTCTTGATTGTATGTTTATAATAAAGATATGACACGTAGGGATGAGCCTTCTCTGAGCAGGGACAAGATCTGCAGCAGATTTCATTGAGAAGTGGCATAACGACTCTGCAGTTTCAAAAGTTTCTAATTATTTTAACAATACGAACATCAGAGTTATCAATACATGAAGAAGATTGCGTTGCTATTTTAAAAGCAACACATATGGAACATGGGGTGATTTTGTGCATTCTGCTAACTCTGGATTTGGAAGGTACTAGTGATTGAGATGGTGTGACAAAGGAAAACCATTGTTTCCTGTAAAGTAGAAGAAATAAGTTTGGAGCAGAACAGACAAAAATAGGTTTTCTTTTCCAACAACTGAAACATTGTATTTTTGAAATCTAGTTTAGTACTTGCTAATTGTTTTGTGCTAATACTGGGTACATTACAAAATAACAAGGAGAATTTCAAACATTCAGTGCCCAATGGAGCATGTACCTTGTTACAAACTGAAGAATGCCTTTTGCACATGCGTTCTTGGGGTTACTGTCATTATTTGTCACTTGAGCCACCAGTCCTTATGCAAGGTTTCGAACCGAAACATTGACAATTTCTTTCCACTCTCAGATGCTGCTCAACCCGCTGAGTTCCTCCAGTAGATTGTTTGTTGCTTTGAATTCCAGCATCTGTAGACTCTTGTCTCCAGTTCTCAATCCCCACCATTATCCCAGTTTCTATCTGTCTTCCACTGGGCACCAGTCTCCTGACTGCCAAACTACCTTGCCCCATTCCCCAGACCTAGTCTCTCATAGCATATAAGTATGAAGGAAAAAGTGTTGTGCCAATTCAGTAACACCTTCAACACTGCTAAAGTTTGGAGTGATGGGTCGGATGTGTGAACCAGTCATTGCAGCACCACTCAATGACCATTCAGCACGTATTTCAGGGCACAATTACCTGGCCATTCCTTCAAAGGAGCAGTCCCCCCTCCCCCCCCACTAAATTCTCACTGCAGAAAAAACATTAAATTTGTTAGAATGTAACATTCCTGAATGAATACATTATTATGCAATATAGATGTAACTTATCCTAACAGCCAACAGTTTTGCATTATTAATTTCGTTTGCCTTGGTAATGAATAACTGACACTAACACTCCATTTTGTTCTCTTGTGGTTTCTGATGAGATAATAAACGAAAATTAACTGAAATAGGTAATTTGTTAAAATGCAAATATGATTTGCATTTATAAAGCACTTTATTACTTTGTCAATAATATCTCCAAGCATTTCACACAATTAATAGTTGGAAATGATGTGGACCTTTTCACGTGAGCCACAACACCACCCATTTTATGTGCAACTTCGTCCCTGAAACAGCCAGAAATTAGTTAGTTTAGTTTATTGTCATAAATACCAGGGTGCAATGAAATTCCTTGCTCACATGAAGCTCGTAGAGTAAACAGTATACATGCTAATAATAAATATAATGATAACTACAGTGATGAATGCAAAACAACAGAATGGTGCAAAGTACAACACAAAGGTGTGAGGATAGTAGTGCAATCTGAAGTAGTGAAATAACAGAATAACCAAGAGAGAGGGAATTAAGAGACCAAGAATGTGGCAGCATCGCCGGGAAGGCGGTGTGAAAGGGTAACTGGTTCAGAAGTCTGAAGGCAGTGGGGAAGAAGCTGTTCTGGAGTTTGGTCATCTGGGCTTTCCTGTATCTTCTCCCAGATGGAAGAGGAGAGAAAAGGGAATGGCCAGAGTGGCTTGCATTTCAAATAAATGACCAATTAATCAGTTTTGGTGCCATTGACTGAGGGAGCCATGTTGGTTTGGGTGAAGATAGATCTCTGTCTCCTTTATTAAATGGTGTCAAGTGAGTTTAACTTGCACTAGCAAAGCCACACAGCTGGCAGAAGTTTTGGTTTAACTTTTCACCTGAAGGCCTAGCAATAAATGTGTCAATTAAATGTGACAAGAAAATCCACTTAGTGAATAATTAACTCTGAATAATAAATTCTCTCCAAAAATTAAATTTCATGGTAATTGAGAATCTTTCTTTTGACGAGGTAAGGCCATCCCAATCCACAACCCTTATCACTTGGCACATTAATCTCAGTAAGAGCTCAGTAAATTAAAAGTGAATTGCCTTACTGAGAATAGCATAGCTCAGGGATCAGCAACCTCAAGACCCAGGGAAAATAACACTTTATCTGAAGTGCAGCTGTGTGTGCTCCAGTCCTTTTGCATTGCAATTAAGATCCTTACAGATTTTACACTCAAAGAGGAAGATAGTTATGGAAGGTTAGTAGTGGAGAGATGAAGCTGTGTATCATTCAGCAATTAACCGTTTTACTCCATGAGCTTTTTCCATCATTCAGTGCAACCATCTCCGACCTGAATCTTAACTCCAATCCCTGTCTTTCTCCCTAACATTCATTCCCCGACCTAGCTTAAACCTTTTAATTGCAGTTTTGAAAGTTTCGTTTGACCTTGCATCTACTTTGCTGTCAGCTGTACAGAAATGGAAAACTATAAATGCCTAGGAGCACTCAAGGATCTTTGTCAGCAGTTCATCATGTTCCATGATTTAAAAAGATCTTAATTTAACATATACACTGCAATTATATATGTATAGCAAGATCCCTTGGTCTGAGAGGAGAGAATTGACCACATTGGGCAAGAAATTGTACTGGATTGTTATTTGATCATCAGTGGTGATGTAGGGGCGGGTGTTATACCTTTGCTGGAGGCAGTGGAAAGTACCCGAGGTGGGAGCAAGATGGGTGGGGAGGGGAGAGTGAACTAGGCAGTTGTGGAGAGAGTAGTCCCTGCAAAAGGCAGAAAGGGGTGGGGAGGGGAAGCTATGCTTGGTGGTGGGGTCCCGTTGGAGATGGCGGAAGTGGCGAAGAATGATGTGCTGGATACATAGGCTGTTGGGATGAAATGTGAGGAAAAGGGGGACCCTATCCCTGTTGGGTCTGGGAGGGGTGGGGGTGAGAGCAGAGGTGCGGGAAATGGCAGAGATGTGGGTGGGAGCTCTCTCGACCACAGTAGGGGGGAAACCATGGTTAGTAAAGAAGTTGGACATCTCAGATGTCCTGGAGTGGAGCTGCCTGGCCTGCTGAGTTCCTCCAGCATCTTGTTCTTTTTTAATCTAGATGCCGGCATCTGCAATCCTTTGTTTCTCTAGTATTACCTTCCTAGTAAATCTCTTATTAAAAATAAAGTGATGTGTGATGTCCGGCACTTGCCTGAGCAGGTCTTCCTTTACCAACTCACCCAAAATCACTAGCTGCAGCGTAGCAGCTCTCCTTCAGAATGTTTCTGGGCTGTCAGTTTAGATAATGTGCTCACATCCTGGAGTGAGGATTGAACCCATGGCCTTCTCACTTGAAGGCATCATGCCATCAACTGAGCCATACTGATAAATAAGAAATTAGATTCAGTGATTTCTATTAAAGAATAAATTACTACACCAATAGCAGAAATACTAGTAAATCCGTTGATTTTTCTCAGCAGAAATCAATAAGACTTTTGTATCCTATTCTTTCCTTGAAATCTGGTTTCCACTCAACTGCACTTGAAGGGAAATTTAAAAGGAGAGTGGCAGTCAAAACAGATCTGGGCCTGAATTTTACATGTTTCCTGGATGAAGATAAAATCAGATGGGACAGAACTAGGAAATGGAAATTAGTCAATGTCAGTGCACTTGATTTTTAGATACTTATGGCATTGAATAGTGTGATCAAGTTTTAACACGGTACTACAGTATGGAAAGTACCTTATAGTCATCTTGAAACTCCATAAAGCAGCAAATTCACCCCAAAGGGCAATTTAAACATTGATATGGTGCACACCGTGCAGTTTAGCTCAAGTATTATTAATATTTGTCTTCTCTAACTTTATTATTACAGAAGAATGGTAGTTCATATACTGATTTGTGTAACATTCATTCCCAAAAATGCAGATTATTATTTCATTCCTACCAAATATCCAAGCAAAGAACACTCCTGATCACTATACACCTGCAGCCTATTAAATAATTACCGCCTAGGTCATATTTCTGAAGTTCGTATCATCTCCACCCTGATCTATTGAACAATTACCTGGTTCTGCTAAGCATTTAGATGATTGTTCCTCTGTCCTGTTGTGCCTGGTCCCACAGTAGAGCTGTAGTTGAACTGACAGCATGCCTGCTTGATGTTTATACACAGGTGCCATTAGACCCTCTCATTAATCAGCATACAGATTGCTGCAAATCATAATTTAAACAAAAAGAAAATGCTGGAAATACTCAACAGGACAGGCAGCAGCTGTGGGGAGAAAGAAATAACGTTTCAAGTTGATGACCTTTCATTGGAACTGGAAAAATGAGAAAACAGGTATGTTTTAAGTTACAGAGAGGGGGAGGAGTAGAGAGAACAGAGGGAGTGTCAGTGACGGTCTGGAAACCAAGATTGTCCCGGTGGCACCAATGCAGTTGGTGTCATGCAAGAGAATTTGATGAATGCTTGTTACTCATAACTGAACCGTAAATCGGCGGAGGTGACTGAGGACAGCAGAGAAAAACCAAGGCCGGACCTGTGAGATGCAAAACACAGCAGTTACTGGAAATCAACTGTTGTCAACCCCATCGCCAACCATGTTTCAAAGTCGAATAGTCCTGCATAAACAACTGACGATCCGCGTGCAGCCTGCAACCTGGGTTAATGTAGTGGATGAGAGCTCATACACACAATGGAGCAATGATAAGTATCCAGTTTATTCAGTAAATTCCATGTAGTTTCTGGAGACACAAGAGACTGTAGATGCTGGAATCTGGATTAACAAGCAGTCTGCTCGGGGAACTCAGCAGGTCAAGCAGTATCTGTCAGGGGAAAGGAATTGTCGATGTTTCAGTTTGAGACCCTGCATCGGGTTTTAGCCCAAAGCATCGACAATTCCTTTCCCCCCACAGATGCTGCTCGACCCACCGTGCTCCTCCAGCCAGGTTGTTTGTTGCTCCATGTAGGTTCCACCTGACCCAAATCCATGTGATCTCCTTAGAAGGGCATGGAGGGGGAAACATCTGGACAATTCCTGTCTGGGTCATGTAAGTGATCCATACTAGTCCAGGAGATAACTCTGGTTCTGAATCCCAATGGTAAATTTAGTAATAGATCATGGCCACACCGGCTAGGTGCAGAACTAACTCTCACTAGAATAAGTTTGGCAGATTGACAAACGTGGGCGTTGTATTGGTCAAAGTTTTGGCAATTCTTAAGTCTGAATTATTGATTTGGAAACATGAGTTTGTATCCCACCAAAGCAGGTTGGGAATTTAGAATTAAGTAGTTACATAAATTTGGAATAAAGAGCTGGCATTAGTAATACCAATTTTTGGGAGTACTAATGTTTTGTTCTAAAACTCATCTGATTTATTAATATCATTTAGTGAGAAAAATGAGAAAAGTGTAATGTTTGCAGTTGTAGAGAGAACAGAGGGAGTGCCTGTGACAGGATGGAGACAAAGATTGTCCAGGTTTTACAAAGGTAGTTGATGTCATGTAAGATAAATGTTTGTTAATCATATTTGATCTGTCTGGATGAGTGTAAACACTGGGGTGTCCAACAGTGGCTGAGAGAAAAGACAATGCTGGGAATGCAGAAACACAGTGGTTACTGGAAATTAGCTCTGTAACACCACTGATCTTGAGCAACACACAAAGCACTGGAGGAAGGGTCAGCAGGTCAAGCAGCATCTATGGAGAGAAGTGGACAGTCGATGTTTCGGGTCGAGACCCTTCATCTGGGCCTATCGATGAAAACTGCCATCCTTGCCTCGTCTGGCATACGTTCAATGCAGACCCACAGCGCTGACTCTTAATTGTCCTCCAAAATGGCCTCACAAGTCATTCAGCTCGTGGGACAATTAGGCAATAAACGACAGCTTTGCCAGAGACATCAATAACATTTAAGCAAATAAAAAAAATAGCCTCATCCAAAGATATATTTCTCCCTGTGCTTAACCTGGATCTGTCCTTCTGCAACATAAAGTATTATCCACAGTCTTTTTTGACCTGTTTAATTGAAACCTCATCTTTTCCTCCACCAACATCTAATCACCCTGAAACTACTCTCAGTGAAACTACTCTTGATAACCAGGCACAGTATTCCAAATGACACCTGACCCAGGTCTTGTGCAAAGGTAAAATGGTATGTGTCATTGTCATCAATAGCTGTATGAATACATCCTGTTTGCCCAAGCAATTGCAGCACAGAATTTCCTCTGTACCTTCAGAGATGAACCTGGAAAATGCTGGAAACACCCAGCAAGTCGGGCAGCATCTGTGGAGAGAGAACCAGTTAACGTTTCAGGACTGATGAAGAGTCCCAGACCTGAAATGTTAACTGTTTCTTGTTCCAGATGCTGCCTGACCTGCTGAGTGTTTCCAGCATTTTCTAATTTTATTTTATATTTCCAGCATCTACAGTTTTTATTTTGAATTATCTTCAAAGATGTAGTCTCTGGAGACTAGATCTTTCATTTTCCACTTTCTTTTATGCTTTCCCCTGAAATGTCTGTGCTGACATGTATAACACTACACTTTTCCAAATTAAAAATTATTTTTGGCAGTCATGAACCCAATCTGCCAACGTGTTATGATCTGCAGAGCAGCAATCAAGGATTGCGTACTGTAGCAACACTTGCACAAATCTTGTTATCAACAGCAATTTTGCTGGTTCCATCCTCCACATCTTTATCAAATCATGAAAAAAAAAGTAAAGGCCAATGGTCTCGGACAATGTCCTTTCGGAGTTCCCAATCAAGCTTCATAGTTTATCACTGCTACCAGTGGCTTGAATCTTGAAGAAAAGCCTCTTGACTAGTTCCCTTTCATGTGTGCTTCCTGAAAAAAGGAACAGATCCAGTTGTATTCTTTGAAATGGAATTAGATAGATGCTTGGAAATGAAAGGTATGCTGAGCTCTTGGGAAAGTGCCAGGTGGTGGGACAGATTGGATAATTTAAGAACACTAAGGCCTCCCTCTGGGGGTGTGGACAACAATGGCAATGACAACAATAAAATAACCTTGTTACTGTAAACCTCTAGCTCAAATAATTCTTTACTTCCTGTCTGTTTCAAAATGTGATCAATCCCATTGCGGTACAATACACCACCACTGTATAATGTGACATGGCTTGCCTTTTTACCACCTTCCCTCTTCTCCCACCTCTGCATTTCCCATTACTGCTTTTTCCCTTTCTTTCTGAAAGAATAAACTTCCTTAACAGGGTTTGCCCCCAGGGCTGATCATTGCTTAGTTGGCGAATCCTGACAATGAAGATACCACAGCCAAGTTCATTGTGTCCCAACCCTATGTTCATGCATGTGAACTGTTAGTGCAAATTGCTAGACAGTGATTGAGAATTTGAAGCCTCAGTTATATTTTTCTGATCCAGAGGTTTCAATGCCCACATTTGGCTGAGGTAAGCTAACTCCTGAGAGACTGGAGGTGAAGTTTTGAATCATCTTGATAGTTATGGCTCAGCAGAGAAACATCTGAACTATTGGGAAAAGCAGTGACACAGTATTGACCATATAGGTAGTTAGTGTAATGTATGTAGGTGGTGGGTGGATTCAAATGATCTGAACGTTGCATCACAACTGGGAATGGATTATTAATGTTAATGCTCCACCTTAAAGCAGATCAAATTCCTTTTTACGTGCACATTGGTTGCAGCCAGCCAAAATCCTTAAATTGAAAGGAGTCTTGGTTTTGAAAGAAAGCCTGGAATGTTTTTTCTTTTTCTTATTTTGGTAAAGTCAGTGAATTAAATATGCATGTTTTGTCTTGTCTTTTAAGAAACACGGTGTTTATAAGATACTGATTCATAGATTCATAGACTCTTAGACTTGTACAGCATAGAAACAGGCCCTTCGGCCCACCACCTCTCTGCTGTTCATCATGCCCATGTCTCCTAGTCCCACTTGCCTGCATTAATTCCATATACCTCTATGCCCCACTCATTCAAGTACCTATCTGGATGTCTCTTAAATGTTGTTTCGTCAAGGAACTCCAAAGTCATCAAAGGCAGAGAGAGCAGCATATACGCTGATTTAACATTTAGAAGAAAGGAAAAGACCTGCATTTGTAAAGTGTCTTTTGTGACAGCCCAATGCTCTAGGCAGACAAAGTTGTATTTCTGTGCGCGAGTGAGTTAGTCCATAGCCAACTGTCACAAACATGCCCTCGTTGGTCATCTGGACACACCGTGACAGCCATTCTGCCATCTCGCAGCAAAGGGGATCCCCACCGGAGGTCTCAGCATGTGTGACTATTCCCCTGTACACTGGGGCCCTGGTGTGGAGAGTGCTGAGCAGAGCAGACTTGTGCAACAGGTTTTTAAGTTGGTTTAGGGACTCCCAGACTGCTGCCTGGACAAGTCCATGTTCTACATTGAACGTGAAAGGTTACAGTCCTTCTTAGAGTATTTCAGGAGGTTGCTCCTCAAGCTCTGGTTGAACTTGAGCCACATGTTCCTGAACTTTGAGCAGCCAGTGCAGAGACTCCTAGGCTTGGCCAAGGTGGCGGGATCTGTCCAAGCCAAACACCTACCGTGTTCATGCCCAAGTGTTCCTGGAGTGGTAGCACACGGTGTCCACTGGCTCCCTGGAGGCTTACCAGGATCAGTGGGCACCACAGGACCAACGTGCATCCTGACACAAAGGGCAACATTTCAATTCCAGTTTTGCATTAATGGTGTAAATAAAAATTATTACAAAAACACAACAGCTAGAGGCCTAGGGATAAAGACCAAAAGGGAAGAAAAATAGGGAATTACATAGCAATGAGATAACGAACAGATTATCTGTTTTGGTGCTGTTGGTTGATACAACAGGAAGAGTTCCCCTGTTCCTCCTCGAGTCATGCCCATTGGATCTTTTAAACCCACCAGGCTGATTACTCCCTTAAATATTTTGTCTTAGTAAGTCTCCTAGTTACATGTCATAAAACCACATTAGCCAAATCAAAACTACACCTCTTTACATTTGCCTAATTAAGAATTAATTTAACTTTGCTAAATTAACGTGCTGAATCCCCCATGCTAAGGTACAGGTTAAAGTTAAACTATCTGCATGTCGTGAACAATACAACTCTGCTCAATAGGCTAAAATTTGCTCTCTGCCTCTCTTTTGTTATGTAGTATCTAATATACCTGCTTGAATCTGTCAAAATTAATATTCTGAAAGTGCCTATCTCAGGACAATTCCTTCATGCATCTGATTTTATCCACACGTTCAGGGGAAGCACCTAGAACAAAAGCTTGCATTTGTGTAAGATCTTTTGCATAGGGAATTATCTCAAGACATTTCATGGACTGAGAAAGAAAAGGATTCTCTGAAGGTGGGGATTGAGTTATGAAAAAAGGTGAAAGCTTTGGTTGAAGAAATTAGTTTTAAAGAGCCTTAAGAAGTTTAAAAAGTTTAGAGAAGAAGTTGAGTTAGCCATAAGTGCAAGATGATAAGGATTATGACTTTGATGTAGTTGCAAAGCCACTGTACGTCAGAAAGAATGAAAGCCCTGAGCAAGTGGGTTTTGCTGTGGGAGCATTATCACCTTCAGCAGTTCTAGAAGCTTGACCACCACCTTCTTGGGCTACAAGGGATCAGGCACCATTGCCAATGTGACCAACAATTCTGGAACATACTTGCAGGGATCTTTCAAAGGCTTAGATGAGGAGGTAACCAACGTCATCTGCTCCTGGAATTACAGGTGACTGGGGCTCATTGGCATACCTATGGGCTAACCTACAGATGTAAAGGAGCAGGTTCCAAGAATAGATTTTCCAGAGGCACTTATCCAGGGGACATTAGCATACTGCTGTTTGTGGGAGTTTGCAGAGTACAAATTGGCTGCTGAATTCCCTCTATTATAAAGACTACATTTCAAAAGTATGCTGTTAGCTGTAATGTGTTTGGGATGGCCTGTCGTTATGAAAGGCTCTATATTAATGTACGTTTTGACATCCTTTTAGAGAAATGTGATTTGTAAAATGTGCATTTTACAAATTTTAATGAAAGTTGTTTTCTCATCTTGTTTCAGTTTCAAGATACCATGTGGAGTGGGATTTGGGATTCATAATTTAATAGCTGGTTATTTTTGACAATGAAATAACAATGAAATACAAGAGAATTACCTCCTTTTATAAATATTTTATACTGTACATTGTTAAAATTGGTAACCTGCTGTTTGAAACAACTATTTAATATTACATTTGCTGGTCTTCTACGTGAATTCAGATCAAATATCCCAATTACGCACTTGGGGAATTAGGAACTGTTCACCTTCAATTACAGTGCCACAATGGTGCAGCTAATATAGCTGCTGTCTCACAGTGCCAGAGACCCGGGTTCAATCCTGACCCTGGGTGCTATCTGTGCCAAGTTTTCACATTCTCCCGGTGACCATGTGGGCTTCCTCTGGATGCTCTGGTTTCCTTCCACATCCCAAAGACATTCGGGTTGGTAGTTTAATTAGTCATTGTAAAAAGCCCCTAGATGTAGGTGAATGGTACAATCTGGGGACAGTTGATGAGAATGTGGGGAGAATATAAATGGTATTAAGGGGTGGTTGATGGTCGCCTTGGACTCGTTGGGCTGAAGGGCCTGTTTCCATGCTGTATGTCTCTATATTACTCTATAATTTGGACAAAATAGTGATTGCAAGGAATGAGCTCAAATCTGTAACTCAAACTAAGCATTCAGAACACCTCTCATTATTCCACCTCACAAATCATATTGGATGGTGTCTGGGTTCTCTCACCTTTTCATCCCCTGTTTTTTGATTTTGACCCTATTACTTTGCACCAACCTTAGCTACTCTGTTTGATCTGCAGTCCTCTGAACAGTACTGTTTATTCGTCCACTTTGCCACATGCTGAACCGCATGTTTGTTTGAGTCCTTGTGTGCCAAAGTCCTGTTGTTTGCCATTGTTTTCATTCCAGACACATTCCGTGCCTTCAGGCATTCGCTGCCATGCACTGTGTCTGTTTCCACATCAATTGGCTTCCTCTCTAATCCAACTCAAACATGAAAAGATAAGGGACTGGCAAGCTGTTGTGAAACCAGACACAATAAAAATAGGCCAAGTTATTACATCATGGATTATCATGGTCTACTCACTGGAATTTTGTATGTATACATTCAGCTGGGGGCACTATTGTTTCCAAGTTAGAAAGGTTGTGGGTTCAAGCCCCATTCCAGTACCTGAGAATATAATGTAGGTTGGCAGCAGTGTAGTTTTGATGACTGCTGGGTTAGTGTAAACTTGTTGCGTTGAAATGCCTGCATGGACTTACCCCTCCCTGTTTCCCTAATGTCCTCCTACCTCCCGTCCAATAACTCTGTATTCCTCCATCTCTGCTCTTTCCTGCACTATAGTTGGCCACCAACCAGGCCCTGAGTCCTGGAACTCCTCACTAAACCTCTCTGCCTTTCTCCTTGAAACCCACCTCCATGCACAAGCTTTCAATCATCCCTTCTGGCTTTCAAATTCTTTGGCTTGATGTCAGCTTTTATCTCATTACCATTCTTAGAGCATGTGGGGATATCTTCTTAAGTTAAAGTGCAAATCATAGTAATGGGATGTGACCTTGTTTTGATGGTTAATATTTCCACAGTACCTTTCCTCCTCTACTTGAGATTTCATCAATCTCTCCTGACCAAGCCATAAATTTTGTATAATTTATGTTGTTAATTTATGTTTTTCTTGTGAATGTTGTGTTTCTGATGCTGTGTTCCTGTGATGCTGCTGCAAGTAAGTTTTTCATTGCACCTGTGCACATACATGTCCTTGTGCATATGACAATAAACTTGACTTTGAATTTTCTTTGCTCTCCAACCCTCTCGTGTCAATCATTGTATGACGCCACTTGAATGAATCACCTCCATTCATCTACATTGACGTTAGCAATCATATTGCTGCATTATTCTGTGGAAAAGCTTCATAGAGTCCTATTTCCCACACAGTGAGATTTCAAGTTTGGCAGCATCCTGTTAGTTGTGTTGAGGTAAACAGCCACTCGGTCCAAACACCTGCCCCATCTTCAACTACTGGGAAATGCAGGCAAGTATCAGCTTGTCCCAGTGAGTAGCTGGGAACAGTTGTACTTTCCTTGTGGCTCCAAGCAGCCAGCATCTGTACAGCCATGAAAGAAACAGTTGCTTTTATTTATCAAATAATAGGATTTGGGGATAATGATTCTCTTTCGCTGTACGGTTGAGATTTGATGGCATTAGAAAATTGAGCCTTTTTATTCTCTTCATTCCTGGCGCCAATATTTAGCATTCCAAATAAAATGTTATAGCTTGCCTTGGAACAATAATGCTGGCCACTCCCTTCATTATATGAGCTTCAATGAAGCCAGTACAGTTTGTACAATGACAAGCCACTGCAGATGCTGGACATCTGGAATAAAAACACAAAATGCTGGAAATAATCAGCAAGGTAGGGACCACCTTTGGAGAGAGAAACTTAGTTAACTTTTCAGGCCAGTAAGAACCCTACATGGTCCACACTTGGGGTATTGTGTTCAGTTCTGGTCGCCTCATTATAGGAAGGATGTGGAAGCTTTAGAGAGGGTACAGAAGAGATTTACCAGGACGTTGCCTGGTTTGGAGAGCATGTCTTACGAGGATAGGTTGACTGAGCTAGGGCTTTTCTCTTTGGAGAGAAGGAGGATGAGAGGTGACTTGATAGAGGTGTACAAGATGATAAGAGGCATAGATCAAGGGGACAGTCACAGACTTTTTCCCAGGGTGACAGTGGGTAACACGAGGGGACATAATTTTATGCTGATTGGAGGAAGGTATAAGGGGGATGTCAGGGGGAAGTTTTTTTTAAACACAGAGAGTGGTGGGTGCGTGGAACGCACTGCCAGCAGAGGTTGTGGGGGCAGATACATTAGGGACATTTAGGAGACTCTTAAATAGACACATGAATGATAGATAAATGGGGAGTTATGTGGGTGGGAAGGGTTAGATAGATCTTAGAGCAGGATAAAATGTCGGCACAACGTTGTGGGCCGAAGGGCTTGTACTGTGCTGTAATGTTCTATGGTCGGTTCCCTGTGCAATCTGCATAGGGTCCATGAAGATGGATACAAGGGCTGTATTGAGCAACAATGAGATAACAGTTCGAAATAACTTTGCACCAATGCTAAATATATTTTTGCTGTTATGGATCATGGCTGATCTGTACCTTAACTACATCCAACAGCCATGGTTCCATGACAATTTGAAATATGTATTTTGGTGCTGCTAGTTTTTCAGGAAATAAGATGTGGTTTTGCAATACTGCCTGTATGTATGTTATTGATGTGCATTGGTGACATGACATCTGTCTACTCTATCGTCTAAAAGCAAAATACTGAAGACACTGGAAATATGACATAAAAACACAAGATGCTGGAAGTACTCAGGAGCTATGAAGGGAGGAAAAGAATTAATGTTTTAGGTCAATGACTTTTCATCAAATCTACCTTTGGAAAACATTGGTATTTTGGGCAGTGGAATAACCACGTGAAGGGAATTGATGCCATTGTGTTTTCTGGGCTTGTGGTTTTCTACGGCAGAAGTGACAAATTGTGAATGAAGTTGTTGAGTTATCTGATTATCATTGGCTTCCCTGAGTGTGGTGGGGAGAACGAAGCTTAAATTACAGAACTTTCCAAGGACAATTTTTATTGCCATTTTGACTCTTTACATCATGTTTTAGCACTGGAGACATTGCATTTGGATTCTGTGTCAAATGTTTGATATACTTTTGTGAGGCAGTTCTGTCAGAGAACCAAGGTGGGTGGATGCTATACAGATCCACTATGATCTAATTGAATGGGGGAGACAGGCTCTTGGTAATACTGTCTACTCCTGTACCTATGTTCCTTAGACTGGGGAAAGGGTTGGAATTTTGTTCAATATATTAGTAATTGCAGTGAGAAATTGGCAGATTTATGAAAAGATAGATATTTGGTGAGGAATTAATTATTCAGTGCTGCCAATATCTAGACATTAATTTCAACAGGTGCATTCATTAATTATATTTAATTAGTTTAACTAAACATAGTTATTGCCCTTACCTGGTTATAACGCACAGACTTCTAATGAATGTGAATGTAAGTAACCTGGGCATCACATCAGAACTGAACCACTTTGAAGTAAAGAAAACATCCTTTGGCATATGAAATTACAAGGCAGGCATTTTACATAACTTTTCCTCAATGATAACTTAGAGTCATCCCATCATTTTGCACCTAAATAATCTCTTTCCTCTCTCATATCATTGAAAGAATCTTGGGATTTTAAATCTGAAACATAGTTTAGTGAGACATCCATAAAGTGCTTCTGAGTGAAATTGAGAAAATAATACTGATTTGGATTTGGCCAGATGGCTCCTAGTTTGAAATGATTCTGCAGAAATAAGTAAAGTGGGTTTTCTCAGGAGAATATTAATGAATATTCATTTAATCAACACAGTCAGAAACAGAGCTGGATATTATATCTGTGAATTTGGCATAAATTTGCCATAGCTGCTATCTCTTTCTAAATCAGAACAGATGCTACAGTCAACTAATGCCTCAAGTACAGGCAATCTTTGTCTCCCTTCTTTTCCTAATCGTTTCCTCCTTTTACATCCATCCTTATGAATGTCAACATCAGAGGATAATCCTAGCCTCAAGAACCCTGGAAAACTGATACAAAATTTAATGTAGTGCTGCTCAGAAGAAATCCTTTTAAAATATAATTCATACCAAACATATTTCAGAAGTATTTTTGCAGTGCTGAGTCTTGAGTTGATTAATGCATCCTCCCATTCCCCATGAGGAATACACCAGAGCCATTTCCTTTGAACAATTGCTCTTTAAGCTTCCCTCCCCATGAACAAAAAAATGTTTAATTTATTAAGAATATATTCTGTGTTGCTAATACTGCTGCTTTAAATTTTAAATTGCTGTGTTCTAAGCTTGGTTTGAGGCTGCCCACAGCTAATTTGTCGTTGGTGGTCTACACCATCTGCTGCACTTATTCAATAAAGCAGCAGCATGAAATCTCACCCTTAAACTACAACTGCTTCTGTAACGTTAGAGGGACCCAGGATCAGCACGACCCTGCACCTTTCATTACTCGCATCACGTACTGGAACAAACGTATTTTTTCATCTCAACCCTCCTCCAGTGCTTTCTTCCCCAATTCAACTTGATGAGGACTCTGCATAATAGCTTGCTGACCTGTGTATATGATGCATTGCCACATTATTTGTGTAATTCCTGTAGGGGGAATAGGACAGATAGCATTTGCAATGTTTTTAAACACTTTAGTATTTTGGTTTCAACCGGTTACATTTGATTCTGTCTGTGGCTGAAGAGCATTTAAGCCAATGGAGTGTTTATATATTTACCTCTGCCTCATTATAAAGATCGGCAGGCACATCCAATATCCTCCAGTGCAACTTATGTATCTTGTTGAAAAGAAAACAAGTAATTCTAATGAACTGATTAACTTTAGCAAAAAAATGTACAGTTGATTCATTAGCTATTAAATAGGAATGCATTTTGGCATCTAATTGACCCAAGAATGCATTAAGGAAGAGTTAGCCTCAAAATGACTGAGGAAGATACAGCAATTACACCCTGCAGTTGATAAGAATGCAGAGCTATGTATAGATATACATTAGCATCTGGATAATATGGAGACACAAGAGAGACTGCAGATGCTGGAAATCTGGAGCAACACACACATAAAGTGCTGGAGGAACTCAGCGGGTCAGGCGGCATCTATGGAGGGAAATGAACAGTCGATGTTTCGGGCCGAGACCCTTCATCTGGACTGGAAAGGAAGAGACAGACTGTCTTCTGCCCTCTTCCTTTCCAGTCCTGATGAAGGGTCTCAGCCCGAAACGTCGACTGTTCATTTCCCTCCATAGATGCCGCCTGACCCGCTGAGTTCCTCCAGTGTTTTGTGTGCGTTGCATCAGGATATTATATAGTGTATGAGTGAGTGTGATAGTATGGCGGTTAAGTTACGGAACTAGTATCGAGAAAACACCACTGTTTATTAGGAATCATGAGGTCAAATCCAAGCACAATAGCTGGGGGATTTAAGTTCAATTATAAGAATAAACACGTGGTATTGGCAATCATGGGTGTGCTACTACTTCATTATCTGGTTCACTAATGTTGTTGTCATCCTTGCCTGGTCTGGCCTGTATCTGACTTTAGACCCATCGCTGTGAAATAGTAAGTCACTAATTTTAAGGGGGAATTGGAGGAGAATAAATGCCTTTTTTTTTCCAAAATACATCCTGACAACCAATATGTAATAAGTGGTAAAATGTCTTAAAACAGTAAATCCTTTGATCCATTCCAAGCAGTTCTAATGTTGATTGCTGGTGTACGTTTTGTCCCTCTTTAGAGGTCACATTCTGTTACCATTTGAAAATCTCTTTTAATGTAGTCATTAATGAAATTTCTTACAGATAATTTTTGCATGGCTTTATTGCCCCATTAATTAAAAAACCTGCCAATCAAACTTCAGTAATGGTTGAGCACACTGGTTATTTTTAAATCGGTGATTCAGTTCTGAGCCAATCAACACACAATATGTAATGCAAATCAGTAATTGGCTCTTTTAATCGATGAGTCGCTGGCACAGACACGAGTCAATTAGCATTTTTCTTTTATGGATCAATATATGAATGCCTTTCTAACTGCTTCATTATATACCTTGGGAAAAATTCTTCCCTAAGAACATCTATTGTTCCATGAATATAAACCAATTCCAATTTTTTTTACATAAGCTTTTTGTTCTATGAATGAATCTAAAAGCAAGGAAATCTTGATATGTCTCCTTCTGCATGCACTGGTCTTCTAAATGGCTAATGGAAATTTGGAAGAATACTATGTTTTTTTTCCTCCTTGCATTGAAAACAAATTAACTTGATATTATCAAATCCTAGTCAATTCTGAGCTTGGAAAAGCCAGGTAACAAAACCACTGTGACAAATAACTAACAGAGAAAAGCAGGGCACAAAGCAGCAGATAAGGTGCAAAAGAATTTGCAGGAATGATACCAAGATTGAATGGGTACAAAATCCAGAAGCACTAAGTAGGTCTGGGGATCTGTTGAGAGATGAACATTGAGAGATGACATGGAGGTGTTTTAAAACTTTAACTTGGTTCTAAAGGGTGAGCAAAGTGAAAATGTTTGCACTTATGTTGTCCTGGAGAAAGGAAGCCGGGTCTATATCTGGGAGCATAAAAATAAGGGAGCCACAAATGACTAACTTACTGGACGGCTGTAAAAATCCACCTGGTTCTCGAATGAGCTTTAGGGAAGGAAGTTCAATGGAAAGCTCACTGTCCTGAAATGTTCACCCTGTTTCTTCCTTCCACATGCTCCCTGACTTGCTGAATATTTCCAGTATTTTCTGTCTTTAATTCAGAATTCTAGGATTCCCAGCAACTAGATTTGTTTTTAACAAAAAAATACAGCCTTGCTAACCTGTTCTGATCTGTATGGAACTCCACACCACCAGTGTGATTGACTCTTAAATGAAGTGCCTAACAAGCCATTCAATTTGAAGTCAATTAGAAATGCAAAGTAAATGCTGACCTTGCCAGGAGTGTCCATATCCCATGAATGAATAACAAGCATGAATCAGGAGAGACTTCTCAACCGCAGAACGGTGAGAATATTGAATTGGTGCGGTTGTTGAGGCAAGTGGTGCAGAAAGTTTAAGGAGAAGCTGGACAGGTAGATGAGAGAAAAGAGGAACAGAACGTTATGTTGATCAGGTGAGCTGGAGGATTCGCTTGGAGTTTAAACACTGGCTTGTTTTGCACTGTGCAACCTCTGGAATAAAAGATGTTACTTTAGCCAGATGTGGCTGCACAGCAGCGGAGGAGTTGTAGATGAAAGCATTCCACAGTGGGGAGCAGAAAGTGTCAACCAGGATTCCCCCACTTGTTTGCCATTGTGTTATGGGACAAGTATATCTGATGAGGGCAGAACTGAGCTGGGTTGTGATACACTTCTACAGCTCACCCTCCAGGCCAGCAGTGTCCATCTCCTACAGAGCACATTGTGCAGAACCCAGCTGTAGCACTTCATCTCACAAAGCCCAGGCAAGTCAGTCCTGTTCACATTTATATCTCTTATTGCTTGGTTTGAAATTCCCTTTGAATCTTGGGGAGAATGTTGTGGTGACCATTAGTGGATAAGTCCTGAATCTGAATGACAGGTCTGTTAGTAACAGAACCTGGGTGTTAAATCCTTTTGTGTCACTCCAAGTCTCCATGTTAAACAACAAGATGGCTCACAGAATCAGAAGTTTCAATTCCCAGATTCCCTGTTGGCTTTCCCTTGAATAAAGTGCCAGAGGCTGAGATGTTTAATGAAAGAAGGGAGAGGCTGAGATGTGCTCCAGTATAACACTTAACCCCAATTCAAACATGACCTCAGCATGAGTGCATGTAATATTTATCATACCCGGCCCAACCATTTAGTTTATGATTGGTATTGGTTTATTATTGTCACGTGTACTGAGATGCAGAGAAAAGGTTTTGTTTGCTTGCTATCCAGAGAAATCATACCATGCATGATAACATTGAAGTAATAAAAAGAAACCAGAATGCAGAAGTAGAAATAACATCTGAAATGTGCTCGTCACAAGCAATAATACTAAGCAAAACATCCTGAGCAGGAAAAAGTACTGAGCCAGCCCCACCCGACTGAAATATTTGATACACCTGAGTATACACCTTGCTGACCTTAAACTGATACATGCAGATAGGTCGTGGCAGGCTCAGTCCACGTAGCCAGAATTTAGACGGGTACATCATATAAAGCTGAAACCTGAAGATTTTGGGAGGGTAAGTATGCATTTCTGGTGGCATTTGCCTTCGTCCAGTTGTCTTTGTGGTTTAATTTAATGGGTATAGAATTTTTTTGCAGGAGAGTTTTTATTTTGTATTATTATTTCTGGGCTCTGGGCACCACAGCAAGGCCAGCATTTATTCCCAACCCATGCTGGCATTGAGAAGGTGGTGATGAGTCATGTTCTTGAACCCCTGCAGTGCTTCTGGTGGAGGTATTCCCGCAGCGCTATCAGGCAAGCAGTTCCATGACTTGTGGAGCATAGGACATCCCACTGTAAATGGAAAACCTCACCCAAGAAATGCCATGGAAGTCAGATAAGTTGCATGGAGACACAAGAGACTCTAAATGCTGGAATCTGGAGCAACACACAAAAAGCTGGGGGAACTCAGCAGGTCAGTCAGCATCTATGGAGGGAAATGGACAGTCGATATTTTGGATTGAGATCCTTCATCTGGACTGGAAGATAGTCTTTCAGTTTCATCTTTCAGTCCAGATGAAGAGTCTCGACTCGAAACATCAACTGTCCGTTTCCCTCCATAGATGCTGCCTGATCTGCTGTGATAAGCCACGTGTCCACGGGCTACCAAAGCTGTCAAAGAACTTTGAATATCTGTGAAACTCTGACATTCACAAAAATGAAATATATTCAAAAATTATTAAGAATTAACCATAGTGAAATGTCTATAAATATTTACTTGTTAATTATTCAAAAAATATAAATTACTTGAAATTTACCCAAGCGCTTTTGGAGTTGTACTACAAAGAAATGAAAGGAGAGATAACTGTTGAGAAACTCCCTCCCCCCCCCCAAGAGTGTCACAATGTGTTAAGGACCTTTCTACAAGGTCTGGACTTTAAAAATGGTTCTCTTCCACTTAATTATTAAGCATCACCAATGTGGAATTTTAGACGGAGGAGGTCCTAAACATGTGTGACATGAGGACTGAGTTGTCCACTAAAATGAAGAAATGCAACACTGGATTGGGATTAGAGGCAACACGGTGATGTAGCTGGTGGAGTTGCTGCCTCCTGGCTCCAACAACCCAGGTTTGGTCCTGACCTCTGGAACTGTCTGTGTGGAGTCTGTATGTTCTAATACTGCGTGGGTTTCCTCTGTGTGCTCTGGTTTCCTCCCACATCCCAAAGGCATGTGATTGGTAGGTTAATTGGCTACTATCCCGAGTATGTGAGTGAGTGATAAAACATGAGGGAAATTGATTAGAATGTGGGGAGAGTAAAAACAAGTGTAGGTTTACTGTAATTGGTTGTTGATGGTCGGCAGGGACCATCACAATCACAATTCCTCTTTCTTAAGTTTTCATATTTTTCTGCTAAAGACGCACTTATTTGTGAGGGGTGTTCAGTTTAAGCTAACACCTTCCATTTTGGAATCTCAGTCCAGCAACTCTTCTTCATTGATAGGCCCTGCCTGTTCACCAGACCATTGGTTCTGATCTTGCATTCATTTAACATCCACATTTACCTCCTTTCCAACAAGGAGTGCTGGCTAACGATTAGGAGCAGCAAGATCAGACCAATTCCTTGTTTTCCCCCTTCCAGGGCCTGGTATGCTGAGGCCATCTACTGTCCTGCTATCCTTAGATCAGCACATTGTGAGACTGTTATGAAGTTAGGGATCTTTCCCATTAGAGATTTCAGCAGAAAGTGCACTGTACGGCTTCTGAGTTCCTGAAAAAAAAATAAGAGTTTCATTCCTATCCTGGTTATGCCACCACACCCTTGCTTAAAAACAACTTAAATTTATGGAATTCTACAGCTCTGACAGATTGCATATTCGTATCCCACAATGTCCATTATCCCTAACAAGAAAACTATTCCAATAAGTAAGGTTTGGCTGAGCTATGACAACTCACTCATCACATTAATTATTTCAGTTTGTCGATTGAGGTGATGACCAGCGAGGTGTTCAAGGATGATTTAAGCTGTTTAAATTTGGCCTCCAGCCTGTTTTGATGTTTTTGTTTGGTGCAGTTATGCTTGTGCTTCTGCCAAGCTCTGATTAACAAGGTGGTTTGTTTGATGATGGAAGGTGAGCAGTGTAACAGCTGTACGAAGAATTATATAAAATATCTTGTTCCCGGTTGTTCCTGGCTTGGATTGGTGGATGGAGTCAGTAGTTACAGAAAAACAAACAAATGTTTTTACCTATCATCACAGTTTATTTGGATTAAGGCACTGAACACTTTTATCCCACTCTTCATCCTAACCCTCTTTACCAGACTTGGTGCAATATGGATTAACTGCCTGTGACCTCAGTTTGAGTGTCCAGAACCCCTCCAAGACTTTTCTTCCCTTCCTGTGACACAATCTTCTTCCACACCCCACCCCTGCCCCCTTCCACCACTCTCCTTATTTCTTTCCTCTCCCCTGGGCTGCAATTGCTGGGGTTGGTTCCATCAATATTGGATCACTGGTAACTTGCACGATAGCGTGGCGGTTAGCATAACGCTATTACAGCGCCAGCGACCCGGGTTCAATTCCGGCTGCTGTCTGTAAGGCGTTTGTACGTTCTTCCCGTGACGCGTGGGTTTCCTCCGGGTGCTCTGGTTTCCTCTCACATTCCAAAAACGTACGGGTTAGGAAGTTGTGGGTATGCTACGTCGGCGCCGAAAGCATGGCGACACTTGCGGGCTGCCCCCAGAACACTCTACTCAAAAGATGCATTTCACTGTGTGTTTCGATGTACATGTGACTAATAAAGATATCTTATCCTATCTTATAAAAAGAAGTGACCATTCTTCAGTTGAGTCCACAAATTGCACAATTGGAATACATCACTGCAGAACTGTACTTTGTTCTTGTTCACTATCTGTTTTGCACAACAAGTTGTAATGATCTGGAAATCACTGCCTGAAGACGCAATGAAAACAGATGCAATAACAACCTTGGACATGGGATCAATTGGACAGCTGCTAAAGAGCTGGCAGAGGCGTGGCTTTTGTGCTGTGAGACTCTACAATTCTTTGCACATTTAAAAGCAAATGTCTATTGCAATATTTTCAGTCAGCTTGTAATTAACTGCAGGAATCCTGGCTGATTGACAATCCTTCCTTAGTCCAGGGATAATGGGAACAATCATACATCCAGTTGATTTAAATAAGGAACATTTGCCCAGATAATCTAAATAGTTTTTCGAGATGGCAAAAAGGTACATTTCAGAATTGTTTGTTTAAAAGCAGCAGGTTTAATGCTGTACTGACTCTGCTACACAGTGTTATGGGTATAGAATAGTCTCTGTGATACTCCTCCTGGTCAGTTTCCATTCTCAGGCTAGTCTTTAATGGAGGTCATGAGGTATGGAAAAAGCCTCATCTCAAATGAAGGGCAAACACTAATTCTGGGACGGTAAAGGGTTTATTCTGAGTTCTTCCACACCAGTTGCAGAGCAGCATTTGTGAGACAATGTATGGTGTGCTCCACATTATGGTGGTAACCTCAAATGATTAACCTTAGAAAGCTAGGCAACATTATGAAACACGCTATATAAATGCAAGAGTTTCTTCATTGACTGTTTGATTTTATAATGGGCTTTCAAGAAGGGAGAACGTAAGCAAAGATGGGAGAATTCGAATAGTTAAATTGAGAAGAACTTTCACATTGGAAGTTTTAGAAATTCCCCTTTTTCATTAATTTCAAGTTGTAGAGTTTATTTCACTCTGATTGCTTAGTACCTTGTCTGATTATGGCTGTGTTGTTTTTGTCTCCTTCTGCCTCTTGCCTACTAGTATCAGCTTGCAGACTGCCATGGAAATTCCTGTTTTGCTTCAAACAGTCATTGGGAGTGAACTGCCCTCAAGCACCATGTTCGCCTGGGTTTGAAACAAACAGCTTTGGTGATGAGGTAGAGCCCCTCCCACGCAGTCGAGGCGTTGAGACTCGCTGAAATCCTTCAGCCCTGATCAGTGTTCAAAGACAATGACAGGGATGAAGCAAATAGAAAAATTTCTCAAGAAGCAAACCTCGACGCTGACCAGAAGTCGTGTGGATAAAGATGGCTTTTTCCCAGGAACGCTTAAGCGGAGACCGAGTGCGTCCAAAATCCTTCCCTTTTTAAAGGACACCGTTCCCGGGAATGATAGCCCCAGTCCCAAGGATGAGTTTAGCCCTGACATTGGATGCCTGGAGAATAAATGGACAGACACAGATGACGAGCTGACCAGTCCTTCCCTGTCATCAGGAGAAATGAGCCCCAATGGGTCAACGCTCAGCAGCAAGTTGTGGCACTTCTCCGACACCCCAGAGAACATTGTGGATCATGTGCTGGAGGGACTGATGGAGGCTCCAAAGAGCAGCACTGACACAGGTGAGTGTGAAAGCACGAATTACCAGGACTCGAGGAGGAAGCATCTGTCTGACTTGGACAGGAGTGTAAACGAGGGTGAGGCTGTCGGGGATAAGTGGATGGCACCAGTTTACCAAATGCTGAGGTCTAAGTTTCGAATCTGGAGTCAGGGCAAAGTCTACAAATCAAGCGCCAATTTTTTTGGCTCTTGGCCAAAGGTTGTGAAACCATACTTAAAGCTTAACAGAGATAAGAGTAAAGTACTTAAGACTTCATTTGGATTTCCTAAATATCATTCTCGCTCCAAACCCAAGTAAATTTTGTGGTCTCCTTTGGAAAATATTTTGTAAACGTGTGATGTATGGACCTCCGGTCTCAAGTAAATCAGGGCATGCCTCACCTTTGATTGCAGGTGTTGAACCTAACACTTGAAATGTTGATACTGGAAAAGATTGAACAAATTCTATCAAATGTTTTTGTTTCTATTCAAACGTGGTGTCAGAAAGACAATATTCTCATTCATTCTCCAGTGTTAATTTAATTGTTTAATCACTGTATTTACCTCTACTATGACAACTATTATATATTTAAATATAAATGGCATGTGTAACAACAGAAGGAGGGGAGGCTATTCGGCTCATCAGGTTAATGCCACCCCTCCCAACAGAGCTATCCCATCAGTCCCAGTCCCCCCTCCTTATTTCTCTGTGCTGTTGCAATTTGCTCTTTCTCACATGCTTATCAACTCCCCTTTAATTCTGTTTGCCACTTAGCTACACTAACGGGTAATTTACAGTAGCCAATTAACCCACCAGCCTGCAGGTCTTTGTGGTCTGGGAGGAAACCGGAGCATCCAGAGGAAACTTGCATGGCCGTGGGGAGAATGAGCAAACTCCACGCCTCTGAGGGGAGGATCGAACTAGGGTCTCTGGAGCTGTGAGGCAGCAGCAACAATTGCTGTTTTTCAGGGTGTGAGAACTGGATCTATTGGCCTTTCATCCAGACAATTGGTCACAGAGTTGTACAGCATAGAAACAAGCCCTTCAGCCCACCATCATACCTATCTATACTAATCCCACTTGCCTGCATTAGTTCCATATCCCTCTCTGCTTTGCTCATTCAAGTATCTGTCCAGGTGCCCTTTAAACGTAGTTACTGTTCCCGCCTCCACCACCTCCTCTGGCAGCTCATTCCAGACACCAACTACTTTGTGTGAAAAATTTACCTCTTAGGTCCCCTTTAAACCTTCTCCCTCTCACTTTAGACATATGCTTTCTAGTTTTAGACATCCCTTCTATGGAAAACAGGCTCTGCCTCTTGCCTCTCATTTTTTATATACCTCTATCACGTCACCTCTCAGCCTCTTGTGCTCAAGGGGTAAAATACCTAGCCTATACAACCACTCCTGATAAGATTTCCAATCCAGGTAACATTCTTGTGACTCTTTCCTACATCCTCCTGAGCTTAATCACATCTTTCCTGTAGCGTGGTGACCAGAACTACACACAATACTCTAAGTGCGACCTAACTAACGTTATGTACAACTGTAATATGACGTCCCAACTCTTATACTCAGTGTCTCGGCCGATGAAGGTAAGCATGCCTTCTTCACCACCTTGTCTCCCTGTGTTGCCACTTTCAGGGAAGTAGGTACCTGTACCCCTAAGGTTTCTCTGTTCACTGACACTCCCCAGGGCCCTGCCATTCACTGTGTATGTCCTGCCCTTGTTTAACTTCCCAAAATGTATCACTTCACACTTATCTGAGTTAAGTTCCATCTGCCATTTCCTATCCCAGTTTCCCAGTTGATCTATATCCTGCTGTAACCTAAGACAGCCTTCTTCACTGTTCACTGTACCACCAATTTTGGTGTCATCTGCAAACACTGATCATGCCACCAACCTTTTCATCCAAATCATTAATATATATGACAAACATTGGAAGACCCAGAACCAATCCATGTGGCATATCAATGGTCACAGGCCTCCAATCTGAAATCTCCAACCCTCTGCCTCCTATCACTAAGCCAATTTTGTATCCAATTGGCCAGCTCACTCTGGATCCCATGTATTCTAACTTCCTGGACTAGCCTACCATGCGGGACCTTGTCGAAGGCTTTGTTAAAGTCTACATAGACGATGCCTACTGCCCTGCCCTTGTCAATCCTCTTGTTTGCCTCTTCAAAATACTCAAATTTGTGAGACATGTTTTCTCACACGCAAAGCCATGCTGACTCTCCCTAATTAGTAGCAAGTGTTTAGTGTACATCGTAGGTAGTCTTGTGTATAAATGAATAATTTTATGATGTCCTAACTCCACCCACAGCTTAACATGTAGGTACAATAAGCAATTAGGAAGGATAATTGTATGTTGGCCTTTACCGCAAAAGATTTGAGTATAAGAGTAAAAACATCTTGCTGAAATTATATAGGCCCTGGTGAGACTGTACCTGAAGCATTATGAATGACAAAGAAGTCATACACATGAATGACAGAGAAATGGGGGGCTATGTGGGAGGGAAGGGTTAGATAGGTATTAGAGCAGGATAAAATGTCGGCACAACATTGTGGGCCGAAGGGCCTGTACTGTGCTGTAATGTTCTATGTTCTATTATATGCAGATCTGATGACAGATACACTTGCAGTAGAGGGAGCGTAATAAAACTTCATCTGATTGATTCCAGGGACAACTTGGAGGGAAAATTAAGCAGGCTAGGCCAATACTCTGTAGAAGAATAAGAGGTGATTTCATTAAAAGATAGAATTATTTTCCAGGGCTTGACAGAGTAGATGTAGGGATGTTCTCCTTACTGCTGAGTCAGTAGGATATTGCTTCAAGTCCCATTTCAACACTTGCACACTATTTATCCTTGCACTTGAACGGTGAAGTGAGGGAGTGATACACTTCTGAAAGGATTGACTGCAGTTCAGAAGATAATTCATTGGTTGTAAGTTGCTTTGGGGCTTGAGAAATGGAATGAGACTATAAATAAATTCAAGCTCCTTTTCCTTTGCACACTGAGAAAGAGGAATTGGAGGTAAAGAGCTGTCATTTTAACTAAGCTGAACGCACTTATCTGAATGCTCATCCCTGGTTTCTTTATGTTGACGTTGCATCACATTATACACGCTTCACCAGATACAAGAATTCCCTTGGGAAAGAAGATTTCTATGAGCGTAGCAGCCCATTAGTTTAAAAATGTGGTCAGAAAAGATTGTCATGGTCAGTGGGATCTTACTATGCTCATTACCACACTGTTTGGAGATTGAGCACGGGAAGATGCTAATTGCTTCATTGAACTTGAAAAATCAGTGTAAGTAAATGTGTAATTCAAAGTGCATTAAGTGTTGCGATTGCATTTAATGTACAGAATTCTCCACCTTAGATCCACATTGCAATGAAAGTACTTACCTTAAGTGGATGCTCAATTTGGCTGAGACAACAATTGATTAACATCTGCCTTTAACCTATACTCTCAAGTCACATCATGTTCAAAAGTTTAATTGTGCATTCGAGTATGTAATTTCATGTTTGCAAGGGTTACACTGTGCAGACTCTTACAAATGGAGAGTGGGGTTCAGCACAGTCTTTTTACATATAACATAGAACAGTACAGCACAGGAACAGGCCCTTTGGCCCACAATGTCTGTGCTGACCATGATGCCAATTTAAACTGGATCCCTGCCTGCACATGGTCTGCATCCCTCCATTCCCTGCCTGTTCACGTGTCTGTCTATATGCTTCTTAAGCATTGCTATTGTACCTGCTTCCACCACTTCTCCTGGCAGCACCTTCCAGGCACCTACTATTCTCTGGAAGAAAACTTGCCACTGTACATCTCCTTTAAATTTTCCCTTGCTCGCTTTAAAGCTACGCCCTCTACTACTTGACATTTCCACTCTGGGGAGTGGGGGTGGGAAGTGGAAAGACTCTGACTATCTACTCTGTCTTTGCCTCTCATAGTTTTGCATATTTCTATCTGGTTGCCCCTCAGCCTCCGATGCTCCAGAGAAAATAATTCAAGTTTGTCTACCCTCTCCTTATAGATAGTACTCCTGGCACCATCTTCTTTGCCCCCTCCAAAGTCTGCACATCCTTCCTGTAAGGAGGTGACCAGAACTGCCTAACTAAAAGATGCAACTGACTAACAGTAAATACAATACTGAGCAATTACCTTGATTAACTTTGTTGTTGCATTCTACACTTCAAATAGATACTTTTGGTGTGCAACATTAGTCTAGGCAACTTCAGTTGCATTTAGAGAAGCTCACTACCAGGTTAGTCACTAAAAATGATTGACATCTAGACATGAGCACATTGCAACATTGTTTTAGAACTCCAAGTTCAAGTTCTACTCATGAGTGGTAAGTTACTGAGGTTGAACGTGGTGCTGACATTCAAAGAAAAGATTGAGCTATCGAGCCCAGCGGTGGAACTGTGATGTGCTGAAGAGATGCATTGCATCTGAGCTCTCACCTTTGCACTGGAAATGAGCTTGCACAAAACTTTGCTGTTTTGGAGTACAAAAAAGCAATTCTAACTTAAACAAGTTCCAAAAATATGCACTACATTCTTGGAAACTGGAATCAGATGACAGGCAACATTGACAGCAAGTATATTGAAGGACTTGTCCCAACATTGTAACTTTGACTTCTTTGAGTACATGGTGTGTGACATGTTTGTTTATGGTTTAATTAAAGTGAAAATTCAATCAAGGTCATTAAACAAAGAGAATCACAGTTTTGATCTTGTGTGCAAAATTGTGACACCCATGGGGAAGGCACTGAGGAAAGCTTAAACATTTGGTGCAATGCAAGGTACAGATACTATGAAAATTTACAGTTACAGAGCAGCAGCAAAGAGTCATGGAGTTATACAACACGGAAACTGGCCCTTCGGCCCAACTCATTCATGCTGACTGCGTTGTCTACCTGAGCTAGTCCTATTTGCCTGTATTTGGTCCATATGCTTCTAAACCTTATCTAAATGTCTTTTAACGTTGTAATTGTACCCATCTCTACAACTTCCTCTGGCAGCTTGTTCCATGCACCCACCACCCTCTGTGTGGAAAAAAATGTAAAGTCCCCTTTCAATCTCCCCCCCCCTCCCCTCACCTTAAACCTACAGCCTCTAGTTTTAGACTTCCCTACATTGGGAAAAAGACAGCGACCATTCACTTTATCTATACCCTTCATGATTTTATAAGGCTCAATGAAGTCACCCCCCAACCTCCTATGCTCCAAGAAAACAGGCCTAGCCTATCTAACTCAAGCCTTCCAGTCCCAGTAACATCCCTGTGAGTCTCTTCTGCACCCTTTCCACCTTAAGACTGGAGTTCCAAGGCAGAGGCTGAAGCACACGGGTGACAATAGCGTGAACAGCTGCTGGAGATGTAATGGAAGGTATGCACCACATGTATGTTCGAAATGGCGAAATGCTTTAACTGTCAGAAAGAAGTCACATCCCCTCAGCGGACAAGGTAGTTATCCAAAGCAATTCTAATGTTGTGGTTTCTTTGCTAAAGGTTAAGTCGTAGTCGGGAAGGCTGCACAGTTCTGAAGCGGGTAAACAATGGAGAATTGGCCTTGTATAGCAGAATGACTTAAGAGTGAAAGTATGTTTAAATAGAGCATTGACATGAACATAGACACAGTAGCAGCTTGTTCAATTATGGGCAAGGATGCATAACTAAGTAAATTCATCCAAGTACTGTTGATGAAGAGTGCAGTGAACTGGAGAAAATGTTCATGTAAAGTACTGAGGTCTTTAAACCAGATGAAATGTGTGCTGCATCACAATAATCAGCAAAGAGTAATATTAATGATTGTAGATGATTACTATAATTAGTATAATCGACCACACTGATGGGCAAAGATTGTCTTAAAAAATTATAGCTAGATTGCAAGGGGATGTTCAACATAGATGCTTAAAATTCATGCTGAGGCACATGATTGGGAAAGTATGCAGAAATGTTCAAGAATATCTAAAGAGATATTACAGGGCACAATACCCAGTTCTATATCAAGCCAAGCATGATCTGTCTTGCATGTATTAATGAACCAGGTGGAGGAAATGGTAGATACATTAGAATAGAATGAAGTTCCAGTAAAGACAAGCCAAAATAATTAGACAAGACAAGGTGCACTACCTTTTACATTCTTCACTGGATCCATGTGGCAGAGTTGGCAGCACCAAAGTCTTCATCAAATTACATCCATCATGAGTCTGCACTCATCTGAATGTGGGTAAGGAGAGTCAACAGTGATTAATGGTGACAATGAATACACGCAAAACTTTCTTGTGGTGTGACATCGCTTCCAAAGATCTTCCAAGCTACCATGGGCTGGCCATTACAAAGCATTGACTACTGTTCATGCAATCAAGATGATGTACTAGTAGCTGCAATACTGAAAAAAAAAACCTTTGGATACTAAAATACTACAGTGTCCATTTGGCTACATGTACACAATGTAAAGTTCAAAAGAAACAAATGTCCATTCATGCAGAAGGAAGCAGTTTATCTTGGGCTGAAAGGAGATGCAAATAGATTGTAACCAGTTAAGCAAATAGTAAGTATATAAGAATGTATCTAATACAGTAGCATTCGTAAAGGCAAGGAGATCTAAAAAATGGAGGGCATTCTTAGTCATGGTACAGTGTCATGCTAATTTTTTTCCAGTTCATGTAACCATACTGACACAATTACTAAAGTAAGTTGAAAAATAGAATTGAGGCAAAGACCAGCAAATACCATGTGACTTATGGAAGAAGAGTCTGGAGAGTGAGTTTTCGTTAGCTCACAATGTCACAACATGTATGTTGAAGCCTGTGTGCAATGCTTTGTATTATGGCATGTTATGTAATGTTATACCTGTTATGTAATGGACAAAAGACATTTGTGTTTGCATCATGTACATTGATGAAGGGTGAGAGAAACTTCTCAAATTGACAAAGTGATATTAGAAATTATCCTTGGAGTGGAAAAGTTTCATCAACTCCTATCGGGCAGACCATCCACACTGGTCACAGACCAAAAGTCTTTGTTTGCAACTTCTGGTCTCAAGAAGGTAATACTGACAATAGCTGTATTGAGAATGCAAAGATACTCCTATCTTAATGTGACTACATGATTGGATAAAAAAAATTGAAATAAATGTTATTCAAATGCACTTTCATGTAAGCATGATCTTCACAATGAAAAAGGTACTTTTCCAGATATAACTACGGAAATAACTAAGAAAACACAAAATGATATTGCTCCAGAAGATAAATTTTGGAATAGCTTCACATTGAGCATTCTGGCATTGGAAGCATGAAAGAAATGGCCAGAAATGTTGTTTATTAGTCAGGATAAGACAAAGATCTTGAAGACAATGTATTTTCCATCAAGACTGCAGAGCAGAACAGTGAAGGCACCTGTACAAGGATGTAAATAGCCAATGGGACATTATGAAAGAGTACATGTTGATTACAGCAACTGATAACTACTTAGCACTCATAGATAGTCAATCAAATTGGATTGAGGTGAAATGTGTGGAGTTTATTACAACAGCAGACTGTACTGTCAAAAAAATTGAGATCTATTTTCTCATGTTATAGCTTATCAAAAGAACTAGTGCCATTTAATGGGCCTCAGATTTGTTCACTTCAATATGAACTCATTATAAAATAAAATAGCATTGTTTCATTATATTATCCAGTGTCAAATGATTGGGGCGTTGTAGGTCACGAAGGGGATTGTCTTTGACTACAACATGATATTTGGTCAGCTAGAAAATTTGTCAGAGCAATGTCAGATGGAATTTAATCCTGACAAGTGTGAAGCGATACATTTTAGAAGGCCAGATATGGGTGGGACATTCACAGTAAATGGAAGGGTCTTGGGGAGTGGTGATGAGCAGAAGGACTCACGGTACAAGTCCACTGATCCCTGTGGTACAGGTAGATAGGTTGGTGAAGAAGACATATGGGATGCTTGCCTTCATCAACTGAGGCATAGAATATAAGAGCAGGGATGTTATTGTTACACCTTTATAAAGCATTGGTTAGGCCACACCTGAAGTATTGTGGTGCACAATTCTGGCCACTGAACTAAATGAAGGATGTGGTTGTGCTGGAGGGGGTGCACAGGACGTTCACCAGGATATTGCCTGAATTGGAGCATTTCAGTTGTAAATAGCGATTGGATTGGCTTGGTTTCATCTGGAGTGGAGGAGACTGGGTGACCTAATAGGTGCGAAACTATGAGGAGAATAGATAGGGAAGATAGTAAGAATTATTTTCCCTTAGTGGGGGTGCCTAAAACAAGAGGGCATGGGCAAAGTGAGCAATAGGAGGTTTAGATAGGATCGGAGGGAGAAGCTTTTTACACCTGGGATTGGCTAGAGAGGTAGTGGAGGAAGGTACTCTTAAAGCATTTAAGAGGCGTCTATACAAGCACTCGAATCACCAAGTCATAGAAGGCTATGGACTAAATGTGGGTAAATGGGGCTAGTATAGATTGGTACAGAGATCAGCATGGGCATTGTGGGCCAACAGGCCTGTTTCTGTACTGTACTATTCCATGACTCTGCGATGTATCAGAGAGATCAGTGAGAATTGTCAAAGACGCACTGAAGGAACAAGTATTATACGACTCCTCAACTTGAATGATGAGACATTTCTGAATTACAGAACAATGCCACATTCCACAGTGAGTGATGTTGCTGCTGAGTTACTCATGTAAAGAACTCTTAGAATATGACTAGGCTCAGTTCTGCCAAACCTTGAGGGAAATGTGGAAGAGAGGCAGCTGAGACAGAAATTACGATTCCAGTCACGGAGAAAAGCAATTCAAACAGCATGATAGAAATCATTCGTTGATGCCATCTTGTAAATGTGACACTGGGGAATGGAATACTGGCATATGTGGTACAAAGAGATACCTTATGGAAAAGGAGATAAAATTAAAGTATTCATGGAAATCACTTAATTCCTGCAAGCAATGTATAAGAGAATATTGAAGAGTTATTTGATTATGAGTGTATTCTAGAACTAGAGATTTGTAGATGAAACAAACACAAGGTTCTCATGAACTTTGTCAAGAAGTGACATCTCAAATCAGCAAGTAGATATAACGCTCACAGCACAAGTATCTTTGAGAAGATCAAAGTAGCCAAGGTCTGGGGAATAGGTTGAAACCTGCAAATACGTCTATACGTGAATCACCCTTTCAGAAAAGTGAAAACACGTGTAATGCAATGCATATACATGAGACATGACACATGTATAACATGCACAAATACATACAGGGGAAGGTTGGAGAAACGAATAATCAAAAGGCAAAAAAACTGCAGAGGCTGGAAATCTGAAATAAAAACAGAACATGTTGGAAATGATTAACAGGTCAGGGGCAATGTTAGTGCTTCAGGTTGATGATCTTTCAACTTAATAATTAAGGCAAAAGATCATTGACCTGAATTGAATTCTGGTTCTCCCTGCACAGATGCTGTCTGACCTGCTGTGTATTTCAGCATTTTCTGCTTTTTTATTCCCCAAAGAAGATTGAATAAAACAAGTTGACATTTTCTGGCAGCTTTCTGTGTTTCTTCGTTTTTTCTCTACCTACTTTGCAGTGCTCAGGTTCAAAGTAAGGAATGTAAGCACACAGAGTGAGAGGGATGTATCAAACCATGACATCAGAGTGTTTAGGGGAATATGACTGCTGCTGCTGATGGCTCAGTGCCTTGTCGATGCTCAGTTTTGAGTTGGCAGATCCTGTTCTCTTAACATTCTTTATTTCAATAGTCATGTCACTCAACATGTTGAGAGTGTCCTCAGTGTAAACATTATTCTGCCTAGTTACCTGGAGGGACAGGGAAATGTAATTCATATTTTTCTCCTTCAGAAAATCATTAGTTGTTAATAAAAGAAAGACTTGCATTTATATAGCACCTTTCATAACTTCAGAA
Organism: Pristis pectinata; assembly: GCF_009764475.1. Lineage (NCBI taxonomy): Eukaryota > Metazoa > Chordata > Chondrichthyes > Rhinopristiformes > Pristidae > Pristis > Pristis pectinata. Next base: position 8,847,917 of record NC_067429.1, read on the forward strand.
TGGCCTAAAGTCCTTTACAGCTAAGTAAGTACTTGTCACTGTTGTAGAGGAGGGATGGGTAGCCAATTCACCTAATCTGTTTGGAAGACAAAACACAAATGGTGCTGTGTTGATAACAGACCAAAAAAAAAGATTAGCCCCTTCATGACATGGGTTTATAGAGCATCTTTAAAAATGGCAAAGCATTATCGTGGTGCTAGAGACTAGAACTTTTGCATTTGGGTTGCAGACAAAAATTAGGCTTTATCTTGCATTTGGTTGGTATTTTCAGGTAGAAATATAAGTTTATACAGCTTTTGAGCCATATCTTTAAATAGCATGAGAAGAAACACACATCTTGAATGTCTTAAGAGGCATGAAGAAAACTATGTTTTATAGTTACTTATGCAATACATAATCCACCAGACTCTGTTTTTGTCCAATGCAACTTTCTACATGCTGAATATTTATTTCATAGCTAAAATTTAGTTTTGCTTCATTCTTCTGGGAGATACTTCTATTACAAGTGTAATAATGGGGAGTGTATATTTATTTTCTGCAAGACAGCCTCTCCATTGTTATAATTGCAAATGTCAAGATGTTAACTATTCATTAGCCTTATTAACGTCTAGCCAGATTAAATCCCTTAAATCTTAAACACTAGTCCTAAATAGTGATTACAGTATTAATAAAGAGAACAAGCTGACACAGCACACCCTGCAATGCAGCAGTAGGGTGTGGATTTCTACCTGGAACCGACACATACAGATAGCTGCCGGAGTGGCTGAGCAAGAGCCTGATATCTCTCACGTGCTTTCCTTGTATTCAAAACGTTGCTGGGCCAAGGTAAAGTACATGGAGAAACTCTGCTCTTTGTGCCCTTTGGCAGAGGGACTAGAACTAGAGGCAGAGAATTAAGGGGCGCAGTAAAGTGGAGTATGATTGAAAGGATCAGCCATGATCTTATCAAATGGTGGAGCATTGACTAAGGGGCTGAATGGTCTCCTACTTCTATTTCTTATGCCTTGTATATGTTTTAGAATGCACCTGCTGGAAATGTGATGGAAGTATATGAAACATGGTTTTCACTTGTGGGTACAGTAGCTGGTGACTATGTGATTAAACTAGCATCTAGAGACTTGGGCAATTCATTCAAAGACACAAGTTTGATCTTCACAATGCCTGCTGGGGAATTTAAATTCAGGTAAGAAAATAAATCTGGATTTAAACATAACAACTCGTCTCAATAATGACAACTGTAAAACCACTGGATCATCATAAAAACTCATATGGTTCACAGATGTCCTGCAGGGAAGGAAATCTGCCATCCTTACCCAGTCTTGTAACTCCAGACCTAGCAGTATGGTTGACTTGACCGAGATGGAGCTCAGTGGGTTGAATGCTGGCCTGGTTTTGAATCCATTAAAATGTGCACACTTGTTGCATGGATTTATTCTTCTCCTCTTACATTCATTTGACTTCTCCATTCTCTCTTGCAATCAGCAAGTTTCTTACAGTGGCAACTGAAAGCCGTCCAAGTGTTGTATCATCAATTTTTGCACAAAACCTCCTGACCACCTTCCCTGTTTCTCCTCTTGTTCCATGTTGTACCTGCATTGCATGCTTTCTTTTGCTCGAGTTTGCAGCTCCTCGCATTTCTCCTTCACAACCTCTCATTTCAGAATCTCCACCAGCTGATACATCCCTCTGTTCTTCCCTGTGCAGCTGTCCAGCTCAGTTGTAGTCTACCTGTGCTTAGTTTATACTGGAACACCCTGTGCACCTCCAAGTGATATTCTGCTCCCATCTTTTAATCAAAGGATTGTGACAGGACTAAAGGTGGTGATTGAGCCCATATTGTCTCTGCTGGCTCCGAGTAGACCAGTCCAGTCAATCCCACCACCCCCCCCCCCCCCCCCACTTCAATGATTCAACGCCATTTGCGAATGAGTTGACTGTTTTATTGGAACAGGACTAATGGGAGAAAATTACACTGGTACCGTGGATGCTGTTTTCAAAGGTAATTGATAAAAGGATTAGAAATGAGGAGGAGGATTAGCAGTCTGCAGCTCAGTGTCTGGAGGCAAAGAAACTCGTATGATGTTTTAAAAAAGACACTCAGACATGTGACCTACAGCTAATGGAAGAGCTGGGAAGTGGGATTACATTGGATAAATCCTTCTTGGCCAATGTCAGCAGGATGGGCCAAATGGCCACTTATGCTGTAAATTTCCATTAAGCAAATTGTCAGACAAGTTGTGAGTTTTACCCTGTATTCACACCTTAGTTTTAGAGTTCTAGATTACAGACTATGTGCCCAACAGATCCATTGCTTTACACAAGGCTTCCCTTGCCCTGCTTCATCTGGCTCCATCAAGATGACATAGAACATAGAACGTACAGCACAGTACGGGCCCTTTGGCCCACGATGTTGTGCTGACCTATATAAACCAACTCCATGATCAATCTACCCCTTCCCTCCTACACAGCCCATAACCCTCCATTTTTCTTACATACATGTCCCAATCTAAGAGTCTTTTAAATGTCCTTATTGTGTCAGCCTATATTAATATAACTCTGTATTCTTCCAGTTAAATGTGTTTATTCATCACTTCAACCACTCCTTGTCTTAATTATTTTTAGCATCATACTTCTTCAGAAGTTTCTTCGGAATTCCCCATTGGATTAATTAGTGACTTATCCTCTAAATTATGACCCACTATTCTAGTCTGCCTACAGCTGGAAATATCTTCACCACCTGCCAGGCTTCTCTTCCAGAGAAATCAACCACAGCTTGTTCAATCAATCTGTGGTGTGACCTCTCCGCTCTGGTCCCACTGTGGGTTTCATATCTTCTCCAGGCCTTTACCCGAAAATGTGCGACCAAAAACATTTGCAGTACTTCAAAACTTTGTAGAATACCAAAACTAGAATTCCATTCCCCAGCAACCCATGCTTTAATTTTAAAACATGTTACAAGAACATAATGGTTGTTATTTCTACATAAACATCATTGACGTACAAGTTGCCAAAAGTACCATGAATAGCTAAACTGCCTAATGATGCAGCTGAGGTTCTACCACACTATACTAAATAACCAGATGCTGGCATCTATAACAGGGGTGCCTTGGGGCATGTTTGTTGCCAGAGATCAGTGAGAACGTCAGGTTTACTTCCCTTCTCTCTGCAGTGGCTCTCAGAACATAATTACATAAAAACAGGATGAGGAGGCCATGCAACTCTTTGAACCTGCTCCACTGTTGGATGATGGCTGAGCTGATCTTGGCCTCAATTCCACTGACCTGTCTGATCCCCATAATCCTTGGTTCCCTTATGATCCCAAAATCTAACTCCATCTTGAGAAACAAAGGACTGCAGATGCTGGAATCTAGATGAAAAACACGATGATGCTGGAGGAACTCAGCAGGCCAGGCAGCGTCTGTGGAGAAAAGCAGGTGGTCAACGTTTCAGATCAGAACCCTTCTTCAGGACTGAAGATAGGAAAAGGGGAAGCCCAATATATAGGAGGGAAAAGCAGAACAGAGGAGATCACGGAGGTAGAGCAATGAGAAGGGGACGCACAAAGTTCCCATCGAAGAGAGGAAGAAAACCTCTTCAAAGTGGGCACCCTTGAAGAGACTTCGCAGTGGAGCAGTAATATTAGAGAAACAAAGGACTGCAGATGCTGGAATGTATTCAATGACTTAGCCTCCATAGCTGTCTGGAGATGGGAGAACTCCATAGATTCATGATCCTCTGAGAAAAGAAATTCCTCCTCATCTCCGTCTGAAATGGCTGGCTCCTTGTTCTGAAATTATAGCCCACTAGCTTTGGGTTCACCCACAGAGAAAACATTTGCTTAACATCTAGTCAGGTCCCGTCAGAAACTTATCCATAGGATTGCCTCTCATTCTTCTAAACCGTAATGAGTATAGGCCCACAAAAAGGGGAAGATTCATACGTGCCATAGTGACCGCTGAGAGTCTGGTGGTGGGGTACCTACAATCTCACACAAGAGAGATGCATAACCAAGGGAAAAAAAATAAGACGGAAGAACATTGTTATCCAAAGCAGAGGTAGGCAGAAGATGCCACTTTCTTATTAGCCTCAGCACTCCGTTGTTCTTTTGTTTTTTTTCCCATTACTATATATAACTTCCTTTGGAAAGAGTGTGAGTATGGAAATTGAGGATGAGATTGACTTGAGCTACAAGGCACCTGCAATTCAACAGCCGTTATCTCTCACTATCTTAGCATGTTTGTGAAGGCCAGCCTTGGCTGAAATACTGGAAGGTAGCCAGCTCCTCAATGTCTCAGTTAAAAGATGAAAGGAAATTGGCAAAACATCCATATTTGGCAAGGATTAGACACCAAAAAGGGCCAAAAACCCTGTTTAAAATGCAAAGGGTTTGTCATCAGTATCTGAAATTTTGAATTGCACTGTCTACCTGCACTGCACTTTCTCTGTAACTGTAACACTTTATTCTGCATTCAGTTATTGTTTTACCTTGTACTACCTCAATGCACTGTTGCAATGAAATCATCTGTGTGGACGGTATGCAAAACAAGTTTTTCACTGTACCTTCGTACATGTGACAATAATAAACCAATTTCCAATCTAATTCCCATCCACTTATCCATTCATTATTGTTCTGGACTAATTTAATGTGCATGCAGATGTGAAGAATTCACAAGTGACAGAAAGTTCAAGGCCCACGATTTGATGTATTTTGACTGTCCAGCTAAGTCTATAACATTTACAGGAGGATCATTTCCTCTCATTATCTGTCAAATGCAGGTTAACTTGCAATTAAACTGTGTTTGACATAGACATGATGGACTGAATGGCTTCCTTCTGTGACCTAAATTTCCATAATTTTGTGTTGGAAATTAGTTACACTGACAGCAGAAAATCCAGCTGGTCATGTGCCCCCTGGTTCTGTGTCTCCTTGACGGGAATGGAGAGAAATGGGCAGTTCCAGAAACTCCTGTTCTTTTAACAGGTACTGGTACCATTCAAGGGAACCTGGAGCTTCCCTTTGCTTTATTTAAGAGAAAGATGGCAAAGCACTCATATCACAGAGTCCTTGAAACTTGGTTGCGTCCCTACTGGTATTAGCTGGTTGTAATCTTCCACCTTACAAGGACAGAGTGTGAACTCCATAATAAATCAACTGAAATTCCATCTGTGTAATTTTTTTCATCTGGTTGGTTGACTGATGCTTAAGTAAGATTTCCGTGTGTGTCAGCAACAACAAAGAAAATCAGGTCAAACAGCAGATAATGCGTGATTTGGTTGAGAGAACAATATTGACCAGGAGAACTCCCCTACGTAGCTTCAATATAATGGCACAGGCGCCTTCATAACAGCCAGAGCCATAGAGCAATACAGCACTTATGCAGACCCTTCGGCCCAACCAATCCATGCCGACCACCATACCCACCCATCTAGTCCCAATTTCCTTCAGCCCAAGTCCTTGAAGTGGCTTTTAATCTACAGCCCGCTGCTTCTACAAATAAGAGTGATGAACCATTGTCGTCTGATTAAAGATACTCCCAGAATACTGTTGGGTTGGGAGTGGAAGGGTTTTGACCCAACAACGATCAAGAAAAAAAGAATGTATATCCAAAACAGGATGCTGTGCCATTTGGTGGAGAGCTTGAAATTGATGGTGTTCTTGCTTGCCTGCTACACATGACCTTCTGGGTGCTTTAGATCATGGCTTTAGGGTGGGAATGGGGGTAATACAGAAGAAACTTAGGAAAGTTGCAGCAGCACACTGAAGCTGCAGTGCATTGGAGGAGGATGGAGTGAATGTGTTGGGTGGCAGATGAGGTGCCAATCTTGTGGGTATTTTTGTCCTGGGTGTTATAGTGCTTTTTGACTATGGCAGCTGCAGTTACCAAGGCAAATGAACAGTTATCAATTCCACTCCTGACTTGTGTCTTGCTGATGATGGAAAGGCATGGGGAACTCATCAGGAGGTGTGGAATTACTAGCCTCCTTTAGCTACAGTATTCACGTGATCTAGTTAATTTTCCAATCAGATGTGACTTCCAGGATGTTGTAGGGTAGGAAGTCAGTGATACTAATCTCCAGGGTGATGATGCAACTCTCTCTTGTTGGAGATGGTCATTTGTGTGTTGCAAATATTATTTGTTATTTACCAGCCTGTGCCTGAAAGTTTTTCAGCTCTCATTGCATGTTGGCATGCACTTCTTCTTTATCTAAGGACTTATGAATGAAACAGAGCATCATGCATCCAATTAAGTTATTGATTGTTTGATTAGTGAGAAATAATACTGTTTTCTGTATGTTTGAGTCCATTGTGTAAACTAAAGGCAGACTATTCTGATGAGGTGAATGAAGTATTGGTTTATTATTGTCACATGTACTGAGATACAGTGAAAAACTTGTCTGGCATACCGTTCGTACAGATCAATTCATTACACAGAGCATTGAGGTAGTACAGGGTAAAAACAATAACAGAATACAGAGTAAAGTGTCACAGCTGCAGAGGAAGTGCAGTGCAGGTAGACAATAGGTGCACAGTCATATCAAGGTAGATTGTGAGGTCAAGAGTCCATCTCATCGTATAAGGGAACCATTCAATAGTCATTCTATCCCATCGTGGGATAGAAGCTGTGGTATGTGCCGTCAGGCTCCAGTATCTTCTGCCTGATGGGAGAGGGAGAAGAGAGAATGACCCAAACGAGTGGGGTCTTTGATTATGCTGGCTGCTTCACCAAGGCAGCGAGAGGTATAGACAAGAGTCCATGGAGGGGAGGCTGGTTTCTGTGACACGCTGGGCTGTGTCCACAACTCCCTGCAGTTTCTTGTGATCCCAGGCAGAGCAGTTGCCATACTAAGCCGTGATGCATCCAGATAGGATGCTTTCTATGGTGCATCGATAAAAGTTGGTGAATGTCAAAGGAGAGATGCCAAATTTCTTTAGCCTCCTGTAGAAGTAGAGGCGGCTGGTGAGATTTCTTGCCCATGGCATCTGTGTGGTTGGACCAGGACAGGCTATTGGTGATGTTCACTCCAAGGAACTTGAAGCTCTCAACCCTCTCGACCTCAGCACCGTTGATGTAGACAGGCGCATGTACGCCACCCCCTTTCTTGAATTCAATGACCAGCTCTTTTGTTTTGCTGACATTGAGGGAAAGGTTGTTGTCATGACACCATGCCTATTTTTCTCTTATGAGGCTTTAGTTTTTTGTGCAATCATGATGGGCACAGTATTTAGTGGGTGTGTATGAAACTTGAATGGTTTACAATTATTTGGCAGAATTTGGACTTTGCATTCACTTGCTTTAAAAATAGGGTGGGGACCATTAAATTGTATCATAGTAAGCACTTCCGAAAGAAAGATGCATTTATATTACTGTCTTTGAAGACTTAAAGAATCAAGACATCTCAAAGCACTTCACTGTCAATGAAGTATCTCTGAAGTTTCGTTAGTACTGAAAAGTTAGAAGCAAAATGTTAGAAATTTGTGTGCCACATTCACACAAAATAACAAAGTACACAATGAGCTGTTCTTCTGAAATCTGCAACTACTGAAACCTGTAAAATTGAACTTCTGAGGAAGGAAGTGAACACACAAATGTTGCAATATCATGAATTTATCTTGTGACCAGGGACAAATTGCAATGCCTACGCCTGCAGATGGTTTCATTAGCCTTTGAGGGTCCGAAGATCATGAGAACTATTATACAATCGCAAGTCTTTTTCTGAGCAGCTTAGATACGTAGAAAATTACATGGAAGGTTGGGTGGTCCTGAGTGTTGCCCTTTAAAACCCAATTTCAAATCCTCCTAGACTGATGGGGTGAATTGGCATCTTTTATTTGATGCCTACATCAGCGCTGCTGTGATCGCCATCTGAGATTGTCAAGCCATTACCAATTTAGAGGTGGTTTTTTGAGTGGAGTCCATATCAAATAAAGAACAGGGTTAAGACGGCCCAGAATTATTTCATATCGGAGTCTTGCAGTATTCAAGTTTCATAGTCGAGGTCCATTAAGATCAGTGTTTTGGAGTATAAGGGAACAGGAAAAAAAGAATATGATTATCTTCCATTTAAGAAGGCAGGGACTTGTTGGGCTGAAGGGCCTGTATCCATGTTGTATATTGGTCTAAATAGCTCGTTTCGTATCTTGGGGTGATTCACAATCAATCCAGTACCTGTGCATCTCTCTTCTTATGAAGTAGCCTTCAATCTTTCCACAGTATCATCTTAACAAAAGCCAGTTGAGGTAGCTGACCAGTTAATTAGCTATTGCTTGATAATATTTGAAGGGCAGGTATTGGTCATAAATTCCTGACCCATTCAAAGTACACTATCAAATCTCTGCAAATCACTCTGGCAGTCCAGATGGAGCCTCGTTTTAATGTTGTACTGCACCTTTCAGCATGAACTAGCAGCTCTCTATTAACATGACTGTTCATACCTTCATTCTGATTAGACAGGAGCATCAAGTGATGCATCTGCTTTGCAGCAATGCAATGATATTATATAGTGTCATTCTGCCAGCTTTTAAGGTTTCCACATTTAAATAGTTTAAATTATTTGCCTAGCAAATAAATCTTTTTGAACAGATTTAAAAATACATCTTTTATAACAGGTATGTAATAGATATACAGTCTGAATGTATTTGTCAGGACATTACCAATGTCTCACCTGAAAGTCAGCACCTCCAGTGGTGCAGAGCTTCCTCAGTAATACACGTGAGCATCAGTATAGATTAAGTGTGCAACCTCTGAATCGTGGGTGAGGTAGCTACCACTGAGCTGAGCTGCACAGAATAGGATTTACTTCAAACGTTTTCAAGTTCAGTCACAATTGGAGGAAAAAGCTTGTGTATGCTTCACCAACACAAAATGATTAATTCCTTTAATTGTCTTCCACATAGGGCAGTGGTGGCAAACTTTTGTGATCAGTGAAGGGGTGGCTTGGAGGATGGGAGAAAATGGAGATTGTGATAGGTCGGGCAACCAACAGAATGACCTCCCTGCTCAGTAAAATGCTGATGTAGATACCACTATTCCCATCTCAGCTCCCTGTTGTGTTTATTATCTGGCAGTTATACAATCCAAAGTTCCCTAGTAAAACTCAGGAAAGCTTTGAGAGTCAAATGAAGGGGAAGAAATTAGTGGCAACGCCATTAAACAGCAAACACCAAAGGTCTGGAAGCCCACCTTTCTGCTACATGAATTATCAGACACCCTAGAATCCTCCACCTCGTCCATTAATATTTATTCTTGCAGCTTCTCTCTGTAGCAATTCCCAGGTTCACCCCCTCACCCCACAACCCCTTGTCCAATTAGTGATTGCGGCTGCTCTGTGGGTGGGACACTTCATCTGTATTCCACTTCACACCTCACCCCGAGAGCTCAAAAGCTGTAGAGCTGGTTTATGGGCTTTGTTTTTGGATTATGTTCAATTTAGAAGCTTCAGTGCTAAACCAGCCAGAATATTGTCATCTGCAGTGCTGAGGTCATCATGGTTATTGGTGTGTGTAGTATGTATTCTGTACATGTCAGCAGCAAAGCCAGGCCTGTTTCTGATGACTTTTCATCTTCTTACAGAGATTCTTCTGGATGATTTCCTTCTCACCCACTCTGTCTTCATGCCGACTGACAAGTTGCTGCAGGTTTTACATAAACAATATCCTTCCTTTGGAAAACATCGGATCGTTTTCATTATTAAATCAAACAGAAAACTGCAGCTGTTTGGCAAAGCTTGCAACAGCCCACTCATCGATATGGGGTTAAAACATCTTTCATTCACAACAATGTACAAGTAATTTAATGATCACCCTTATAGTTTTTAGAGATCGTCTATAATCTCTGGCAGTTGAAGTTGACTCCTGTATTTACTTTTCTTCCTAATGTTCTTTCCACACCCTTTTTACCAAAGCCTAAAAAGTCATTTGTATCTTTAATCACTTAAAGGTTACAGAATAAAAAGTCCATTCAGCCCATTGAGTCCATACTGTTCTATCCTAGAGTAATCAACTAGTGCCATTCCCCTGCCATCTTCCAAAAGCCCTGTAAATTATTTCCTTTTGGATAGTTATCCAGTTCCTTTTTTGAAAGCTACTATTGAATCTGCCTCCACCTCTACCCCAGAAGTCCATTCCAGATGTTAACCACTCACTATGCAAAATAAAGCCATCATATCACTTGTGCTGCCCCCAGAACACTCTACGCCAAAGCTGCATTTCACTGTGTGTTTTGATGTACATGTGACTAATAAAGATATCTTATCTTCTTTTCCCAGTCACCTTCATCCTATGTCCACCAGTTATTGAACCCGCCACCAATGAGAACAGTTTCTCTCTACTTAATCCATCGATACCCTTCATGGTTTTAAATACTGTATCTCCATCATATCTCCTCACAACCCCAGCAATTCACACAACTAAAGTCTCCCATCTCTTGAATCATTTTGGTCAATCTCTTCTGTACCCTCTCCAGAGCCTAAATATCTGCCCATAAGTGTGTTGCCTTGAACTGGACGTAAACCGGTTGGGGCATAACCTGTGTTTTATAAAGATTCATCATGACCTCCTTGCACTTGTTCTCTATGCCTCTATTTATAGAGCCCAGGATCTTGGATAATTTTGAACTAGTTTCTCAACTTGCTCTGCTACTTTCAACAAACTACACGCATGTACCCCAGACAACTTTGTTCTTGCACTTGTTTTAGAACTGTGCCCTCAACTTTATATTGCCTGTTCCCATTCTTCCTGCCACTTCACATTTCTCAGCATTACATTTCTACCTGCCCATTCCATCAGCCTGCCAAAATCTCTTTTAGACTGTTACACCATCTCACAGTTTATTACACTCCCAAGTCTTGTGCTAATTGCAGATTTAGAAATTGTGCCCTGTGCCCCCAAGTTCAGATCATAAATACGTAACAAGGAAAGCAGCAGTACTAGTGCTGACCTCCTGAGTAATTCGCTATACACTTAACTTGCAAATGACCACTCTTACTTCCTATTAATTGGACAATTTTCTTTCCACACTGTGTGACACTGTCCTTTATTCCATTACTTTTAGTCTTGATGACAGACCTGTTGTGTGGCAACTTGTCCAATGTCTTTTGGAAATCCATATATACCACATCAACCACATTGCCCTAATTGACCCTCCTCGTTACTGTATCAATTAAAAACTCTATCAAATTTATTGAGGTGAAATTTTAACAAATCCATGTTGGCTTTCTCTAATCAATTTAAACTTGTCCAAGTCACCGCTACTTCTGTTTCTGATTATCGTGTCTGGAACTTTCCCCAGCACTAAGATTAAGTTGACTAGTCTGTAAATTGCAGGGTTTATCCCAACACCTATTTTTGAACAAGGGTTTAACATTTACAATTTTCTCCCTCGCTTCCCTGAGCAACCGAAGATTGGATCAGGTGATGCACTTTAAGTGCATCAGGCCCTTCAAGTACGTCCTCTTAAACAATTTTTAGCCATCCAGAATATCAAAGTATTCCTTTGTTGAGACTTCAGCAGCATCTTCTTCCTCGGAGATGAATGATGTTTCGTACATCAATCATTCCTCTGCCTCCATGAGTAAATTTTCATTGTGGTCTTGATTGGCCCAGTCTCTCCTTTTATATGCCCCTTGCTCACAATGTTGTGCCGAAGTAATTAAGCTAATGATGCCTAATCACACAAATCCCTTCTGCCTACGCATGATCCATATCCCTCCATTCTCTGCACATTCATGTGCCTATCTAACAGCTTCTTAAACACCTCTATCATACCTACCTCCACCACCACCCCTGTCAACACATTCCAGGTGCTCACTGCTCTGTGTAAAATAAAAAATAGCTTTCACCTTCTCAACTTAAGTGCATGCCCTCTAGTATTAGACATTTTGACCCTGGTGAAAAATATACCAGCTGTCTGCTCATCTATGCCTTTAATAATTTTATAAATTTCTGTCAGGTCTCCCCTCAGCCTCCAATGCTCCAGAGAAAACAATCCAAGTTTGTCCAACCTCTCTCATAGCACATCCCCTCTAATCCATGCCGCATCCTGGTAAACCTCTTCTGCACCCTCTCCAAAGCATTTCCCCCTTGAGTTTTATGGCAGATGAGAGAGTCTTTGCTCAGTGCCTCAATGCCTGCTTCAAGCCCACGGCGGCAGAGTATAGTAGCATCCATGGTCTTAGGCACTCTTGATTGCCTGTTGCATATTCTGTTAATAACCCTCCAGGGTCATTATGTCCTTCCTGAGGAGTGGTGGCCAGAACTGTTCACAGTGCTCTGCTGAGGGATAACAGGGTTTTGCATTGCTGTGGCAGAACTTCAAATTCCTTGCAGGTTAGGCCTCTGGATAAAAAGTCCATTTCATTAGTTTTGTTAGCCCCTTGTCCTTGACATTTTAATGACCTGTGCACATGTTCTCCCACTGCTTTCAGTTGTTCACCATCTAGTATGTTAGCCTCAGGGATTAGGCATTGCCTGATCCAGTGTCAGAGCCAAATGAAGTCTCTAGCTGTTTGGTGAACTGATCAGAAAATCCAACCAATGTCTGCAGATTACTAATTTCATGCAGATGAGACTTGGTGATTCATTTCTAGTGAGCTTCGGGCCACTATCTATGAGCCTTTCCAAGCCTCCAGTGTGGCTATAAATCTCTCATTCACCAACTCCTCCTGACACCACACACCCCTGCCATAGTGCAGCTCTCAGTCCACAAGCAGACTCGCATGTGAGCGGCTCGACGGTGAGAGGGAGCAGCAAAGCCCAATCCAACCACAAACACTTTCCAAAGGAGTGGTGCTCAGTAGACATTTCAGCATGACCACCCTCTTCTCTGCAATCAGTTCAACAAAGGTTGGCATGATGTCAGGAACCCTTTAGCATTTCAAGGTCATGCACTTCCCCACTGAGTACATCTGTACTGTTGCTTCCATTAACCTGGGTAATCCTCGATGATCAGACAGGTCCATTGATGAGTAGGATCCAAGGAATGCCAAATGAGAGCAATGCTAATCCTAATCAGCCTCTCTAACCCAAACCTCTCTCATTCTTTCCTGCACTAAATACCACTCCAGTCATGTGGTAGCAACGTTGCTGTGGCTGCCAGACTCCACATTCCTTGAATGACGATCTGTTGCTGTATGAAATGCCTCAGCAGGGCAGCTTGCACTAACACAGGATGTTGCAGGCAATCTGGGGATTTCGATTCCTTGCAGAGATGTCTTCCATTTGAGGAGGAAGATTATTAGGATGCTTCTGAGCCCAGGGGTTTAATGTATTGTTTGATGGGGAACTCGGAATAACAGGGGTCCTGTTGAGACAAAAGAGACTGCAAATGCTGGTCGTGACCCGAAACATCGACATACACCTTTTGCCTCCGCAGATGCTGCTTGACCCACTGAGTTCTTCCATGGTTCTGTTTTTTGGTCCTGTGAGTTTTTCAGGCTGAAGCTCAACACCCTTAGAATGAAGTAAGGGAATAAGATCACCAACAATTCCCCATTCACAATCTCCATCCAGCATAAGCAAGTGCATTTGTGTCTCATGGAAAGAGGATAAGTTTGGGCTTAACTATAACCGCTTCACTCCTTCCCCCTCTCCCATCTCTAAGACTCGTGTGGTGGAGGACCCAGGTACTAGAAGCAACAACACACCCAACGAACAGATTTCACCAGAGTTGGTGTCTTCAGGAGAGAAAGGCAATTAGGGAATGGGTGAATAGATTTCAGGAGACCGTGTTATAATCTAACACTGATCAATGCGCTGAGGACTCTGCCCTTAATTTTGTAATGAGGTTTAACCTATTAAATCATGTTTCTGGTTCAATCATTAAGAAATTCAGTGCACAAATCTTACAACATAATAAAAGATGCCATCACAATTTCTCATTGTATCATCAATAACAACATGCATTGATATAGCATCTTTAACATGGAAAATATGCAATTATTTTAATTTTTCCTAATGCTCTTTCAATTGAGCTATGACTGGATTGCCTTTCAAGATGTGAAAGCTGTTCTCCTTAACAGTGTGTTACGTACTGTACAAGTGTGTCTGAGAGAGCTGAAAACTGTAACGAGGCTTACCCGGAACTGAAGAAGCAAAAGGTTCTGAAGATCACGGTCGATTGGGCAGAGAAATGCAAGGATCTTCTTCTCGAAGATGAAAAGGCTGTAAAGTTGCTCAAGGTAGGTGGCTGTCTCGATTTGTTCATATAAAATATGAATCTTGTATCTCAATGATTGCACATTTATCATAACTGCAGCTAAAAAGTCCATAAAACAAATGATAGAAACACTTGGTCCATGTCTGTAGAGAGAAATAGAGTTAATACTGTCATCTTTCAGAAATGAATACGCCCTACTTAGCTCTTTAATTCATTTGCTGGAAGTAATGGCTCATATTTTAGTTTGGAGGCTAATTCTGTGTGGAAAGTGTGTTTGGGATTGGGGAGGATGAGGATTTGAAATCCAGATGTGTGCATTTCTGAAATGTCCTGCCTTGTTTCCCAGTCACCTATACTTAAGAATGGAATGGCTTGATGTGAAGACAGTCAGCTACATTATAATATTTAAATGACCAACTGCATTTTATGAGGAGATTGGCCACTCAGCACACTTACATTAAAACAGAGGCAAACAGCTCAGAGGCAGTGTTGGTTCCAGTTCCAGATTTTGTGCACTTTGACTCCTAACACAACCACAACCTCCCATTTTTGAGAGTTAGTATCCAACTCAATGTAGCTTAATTCCTCATCTTGATATCATCTTGTTACATTAGACACTATTGCTATAATAGGGAATCCCTGTCCCTCTGTGTAAACAGGGAATCCATGTGTCTTTATAAATTGTGAGAATTCTATTATAAATATTATAAATATCACAAACTCAAATGGTTTTGGGGCCAACTCCACTGTGTGCACTCTCTGATCTACAGGCTGTTCCCAGGGACACACACTGAGACAAATATCAAGTGCTGCTGGAAGATCATCAACTGGGTGAAAGACGCACTTTGATCTGCCCGAAGCTTGTTGGTCTTCCAGCACAACGAGATGTCTGTACGGGAGTGCTGCTGACTGGCACAGTCCAGGCTAAAGGAGTGCGTGCCAAGAGATGCACTGAAGCTTAATGCAGCCAACACAAAGGCTTGTGCAGTCTAAGGTCCTGCCACTACTAGACATTGAACCTTGTGTAAAAAGCCTCTCAAGCACTTGATGAATGTATCACCCAAAGAGTCCACAAGAGTGACAATGGTGCCTTGTACAATGAATGTGTTAACACTACAAAGATATAGACCCAATAACACTATGAATATAAAGAAAGCCATGCACTGTTTTTGTATTTCTTGTATGTATTTCTTTATGAGTAAAGTTTATTTTTGAAGTTAAAAAGAAAACTCCATGGCTATGCACAAGACAGGACTTGGCTGTGATAGTGTCCATGACCCTGTCACTTGCTGCCAAGACTTGAGACTGTAAAATGGTACCTTGGGGACTGCAGATATACATGGGAAACCCCCCAGCAGCACTCAGCAATGTCAGGCAATAGAGGGAGAAGAGGATTGGGAAGAAAATTCAAAAAACAGATGATGGTAATCTGAAATAAAAACAGAAAATGTTAGAAATACATATATCATCCTCCATAATTTCTACCACTTTCAACATGATGACACCATCAGGCACACCTTCCTCTCCCCTCCCCTTTCAGCATTTCAAGGACCTGTTCCATTCATAGCTCCCCGGTTCACTCTTCTATCTCCACCAGCACTCACTCCTCTTCTCACAGCACCTTCCCCTGATGCGGCTGGAGTTACAACACCTGCCCTTCCCACCATCCAGTTATCTGTGGGGAGAGAGACAGAGAGAACGATTTGTGTCAGTCTAGCCAGAGTTTTATAGAGCTGCAACCTTACCTGTCGGCTCTTGAACTCAATACCCCAACTAGTGAAGGCCAACACACCACACGCCTTCTTAACAACCCTATCAACCTGTGCGGCAACCTTGAGGGATCCATGGATGTGGACCCCAAGATCCCTCTGTTCCTCCACACTGTTAAGAATCTTGCCATTAACCTTGTATTCTGCCTTCAAATTCAATCTTACAAAGTGTATCACTTTACACTTTTCCGGGTTGAACTTTATCTGCGACTTCTCAGCCCAGCTCTGCATCCTATCAATGTCCTGTTGTAATCCTACAGCAACCTTCCATGCTATCCACAACACCACCAACCTTCATGTCATCTGCAAACTTACTAACCCACCCTTCCACATCCACAGTTCACACTTTTCCAGGTTGAACTCCATGTTGAAGGTGATAGAACTTATGGAGGATGATCCATTGAAAGTGAAGGCTGATGGAATAGAAAGAAAGAGCAAGGTGAACCCCGGCTCTGCTCTGGTCTGAAGGAGAGGCAGTAAGAGTTGTAGTGAGGAAAATGGAAATAGATGCTTCTGAGAGCCCAGTTACCTATGGCAGAGAAAGGTTTACCATTGCTAAAGACAAAGAATACATCATGAAAGCACTAGTATTGAAAGTATCATCATGAGAACATTTACAATGGAGTGAAAAAGAACTGGTGATTGGACTGGAGTCCTTACAAGAAGCAGGGTGGGAGGAGCTATTGATAAAATAGCTGTGGGAGTCCATGGCCATTAATGGATGTTGATTGCTAACCCATCCCCTGAGAAGGAGATACAAAAGTCGAGGAAAGAAAGAGTCAGACATAGACTGTGTGAAAGTGGGAGCGAGGAGGATATTGGTGGCAAAGCCAATGGAACCTTCGAGGACTGTACAAGAGCAGGAAGCAGCACCAATAGTCATCAATGTACTGGCAAAAGAGATGAGAGAGACGGCCAGAGGAAGACTGAAACAAGGGTTGTTCCACATACCCTGCAGTAAGACCCACATGGTTTGCTACCACTACACCTTTGACATGGAGCAAGTGAGTAGAGTTAAAGCAGAAGTTGTTCAATGCAAGAAGGCACGGTAGTGTAGCGGTTAGCGTAACACTTTACAGCGCCAGCGACCTGGCTTCAAATCTGGCCACTGTCCGTAAGGAGTTTGTACATTCTCCCCGTGTCTGTGTGGGTTTCCTCCAGGTGCTCCGGTTTCCTCCCACATTCCAAAGACATACAGGTTAGGAAGTTGTGGGCATGCTATGTTGGCGCCAGAAGCGTGGCGACACTTGCGGGCTGCCCCCAGAACACTACGCGAAAAGATGCATTTCACTGTGTTTTGATGTACATGTGACTAATAAAGATATGGTATCTTATCTTAATTTAGCCAAGGAAAGGAGGATGGTGGGTGATGACAGTGGGAGAAAAATCACTTTATTTGACTGAATTATTGCCTGGAAATTCAGTCACATGACACTTCCTTTCCCAGTTTAAGTGGCTGCAGATGGATTTTCCTTAGATGAAACACAGTCATTACTATTTCCAGCTCATTTCATACTGAAACAACAATTTATCTGAGCACTTCTTTGTGTGATCTCCTCTTGCATGCTTGAGGGGTTTCACACACTCATTGTGTCTATCTTTATATCCTTCTCCATGTTGTGCTGCTTTTGGAGCATCGCAGAAGAGTTGAGACCCCAGCACGGCACTGATTGGAAGGGCTATGGTTCATTTGGTCCATGCCCATCCCCACTTCACACTGGCCCCTCCCCGCTCTTTCACCTGAATTAACCCCCAGCCCCCCTAGCCAAGGCCCCAACCTTCCATTCTTGCTCCTGCTTCCAATAATGCTCCCAACAATTCCCTTGTTCCCAACTTAACTCCTGACTTTCCCTCCCTCCCAAGGCCTAGACTTGCAGTGGATTCCCCAATCTCCCCAATCTCCCCACCACTCCTTCTCCCCAAACACCCTATCCTCATATCCCTGTTCATCACAACCCCCCCCCCCCCTCCCTGGTCCTGATCTTTCCAGCAAGCCCCAAGTACCCCCAATCCCCAAGAACAGAACACTTGCAGTCACCTACCCAACCCCAAGCCCTGATCCTCCAAGTACCATTGCCTGCACTCAGCATCCCTCAACTCCCTGCTCCCAGTATAAATCCCGGCTGGCACCCTTTATCAATGATAATGTCCCAGGGCCTACTGACGTTGGTCCAAATCCAAAATACTGCTGCAACCATCTTGCTCACCCACTTGGGTCCACTAGGATTTCTAGGCCATGTTTAGACACAACCGGCTGTGTTTGCTGTATTGAAATTTGCAAGGTTTTTATTGAGGTAAATTTTATGTCTTATAATTAGCACATTCCTTGGTAATGCACTTAGTAAGTAGAGTGTGATGCAACTTCTTTATTATTTTATAAAGATTGACCTGTTCCCTTAAGTCCACAACTCCGACTGCAGTTAGGTAAACATAGACCTGGTTCACCCAGAATTTATTTGCCTGTTTAGAGTGAACTTTGAAATATGACTGTTTAATGTTCAGGAGTATCCAGCATTATTGTTTAGATGTAATGGCTATAATAAATTCAAGTGCAGAGTTCCATTGCTCTGGTTTTCCAAACCAAGAGGGGCCCAAAACCAAGAGGTAGCAAGGTAGTGTATCGCTTTACAGCGCCAGCGACCTGGGTTCAATTCCGGCCACTGTCTGTAAGGAGTTTGTACGTTCTCCCCGTGTCTGCGTGGGTTTCCTCCGGGTGCTCTGGTTTCCTCCCACATTCCAAAGACATACAGGTTAGGAAGTTGTGGGCATGATATTTTGGCGCCAGAAGCATGGCGACGCTTGTGGGCTGCCCCTAGAACTCTACACAAAAGATGTATTTCACTGTGTGTTTCAATGTATATGTGACTAATAAAGATATCTTATCCTAAAATAGACGTACATGTTAGAACTAAAGCCTAGAGTGGTGTACAGCTTCCATTGCACTGACAACTTTGCTACTGCAGCCTCCTACAAAGCATGTAATCCATGAGCAAGCTGTCGGTGGTGGGATGTAAGGCCCCGTCTTCTGACACCTTGTGCTTTCAAGGGCATTTCCTACTCTTTCCAAATCTTAGA
This sequence comes from Pristis pectinata, assembly GCF_009764475.1. Lineage (NCBI taxonomy): Eukaryota > Metazoa > Chordata > Chondrichthyes > Rhinopristiformes > Pristidae > Pristis > Pristis pectinata. Next base: position 8,866,914 of record NC_067429.1, read on the forward strand.
ATTACGGCATAAAAAACAGGCCCTTTGGCCCAACTTATCCATGCTGACCAAGTTGCCTAACTGAGCAAGTCTTCAATTGAACAGGGACATTCTGAAACTTTTTTTTCCATTACGTTTCCAGAACTTTTAAATAAATGTATAATTAATTTGAAACATAAGTGTACATTGAAATAAAGAAAGATATACAAAAGGCTTAAGACTTGCCTTTTGAATGAAGTTTAGTGATCCCATTGAATGGGGCCATGCTGGTTGTGTCAGCTCCAGCAGGAGTGATGTTGAGGGGCTAGATACAAAGTGCACCCAGCTCTTCCGCTCAGCAATTTATGGTAAGTCCAGGGGCATGATGAGAGGTGAGAGGGCAGGCATGGTAGTGTAGCAGTTAGTGTAACGCTTTACAGCACCAGCGACCCAGGTTCAATTCTGGCCACTGTCTGTAAGGAGTTTGTACATTCTCCCTGTGTTTGCATGGGTTTCTTCTGGGTGCTCCGGTTTCCTCTCACATTCCAAAGACGTATAGGTTAGGAAGCTGTGGGCGTGCTATGTTAGCACAGGAAGCGTGGCGACACTTGTGGGCTGCCCCCAGAACACTACACAAAAAGATGCATTTCACTGTGTGTTTCGATTTACATGTGACTAATAAAGATATCTTATATGGCAGCTTTGACTTCCCACATGTTCACTGCATCTGCACTGAAGTGTGAGGCTCAGAAGTCCAGTGTGTGCAGTGCATCCTATTATAAACTGTCGCCCAGGTGTCAACAGGTTTTGACCATAATCATAGGCCCATAATCTCAGAGAAACTAGCGACAGTGGTAACTCTTCACTGACTAAGCAATCCAACTACTGTCTTTAATGCATCAGCAACAACTTGCATTTAGATAGTACTTGCTTTCCAACTACATCTGACTACCTGTGAGCAGTTTGCAAAGGGGGGGATTGAACAGGACGTGAGGACAGAAAATACTCAGTGGGAAGCTGTTGAATGGGGTTTGAGGGCCTCCAGGACCATGTGTGGTCAGAACCAAGGGTTAACGACTGGAAGTTAGGCATATGATGATGAGAGAGGGACACGCGCACTTTCTTACTGTCATACACTCTCTCCCTCTCCTTTTAGTCTCTCACCCCGCGCCCCCCTCCACACACACAGACTTTCTTTCTTACCTTTTTACACACACACTTTCTATCCCCTTTTAACACACACACGCACACACACACACTTTCTCTCTCTTTCCTTTTTATATACACACACACACACACACACACAGACACACACACACAGAGAACCCACAGAACTAACAGTGGGGAGAGCAAGATACAAGGAAGAATGAGAGTTATGTGCTTTACCGACTGCCAGTGGATGTCACTGTGGATGAGTGGAAAACAGGCAGGGACCTTGGAGTTGTGGATCAGGAACTATAATGACTGGAAGCTGTAAACTGAGACCACTTCCCTCAATCTCGTGGAAGCTGAAGAACCTGGCAGACATTGTAATGATATTCTGGATGAGGCAAATGAAAACTGCCAAACTGTTGCTCCACTCAGTTTTGCTGTCTGCGGTTTCAGTGTTATCAGGACCACACAGACCCCAGGATGTTCAGAACTTGCCTGTTAACACATCCCCCGCACAGATCTTTCTGTGCTGTCAGTAACTGGCAGCGTCAGTCTCGTGAGACTTGCAGCCAGTTCGAGTTGCACAGTCCTGGCTCGAATGGAAACTGTCTGGTTCTTGGTACTTAGAGAAACCGCAGTTGGCCAGTTGTTGATAAGTTGGAAGTGTGACAGACCAGGCTGCACAACTGCCCCGGTGCTGTAGCAAGATCTACACACTGCTGCTCCCTGCAGGGAAGTTGGGCATGCGGTCTGACGGAATTAACAGCAGTCTCTATCTGCTCACTGCTGCCAGGGAGATGGGCAGGCACAGTAGCGTAGCGGTTAGCGTAATGCTATTACAGCGCCAGAGCACTGAGGAGTGCGAGGAACAAAGGGATCTGGGAGTTCAGATACATAATTCCTTGAAAGTGGCGTCACAGGTAGACAGGGTTGTAAAGAAGGCTTTTGGCATCCTGGCATTCATAAATCAAAGTATTGAGTATAGGAGGAAAAAGCAGAGCAGTGATAGGTAGAAAAAAGAGGAGTGATAGGTGGACAAAACCCTGCCCTGCCTCCCCTCCTTTGTCCACCTATCACTGCTCTGCTTTTCCCCTCTATATAATGGGCTTCACCTTTCCCTATCTTCAGTCCTGAAGAAGGGTCCTGACCCGAAACGTTGACCGCCTGCTTTTCTCCATGGATACTGCCTGGCCTGCTGGGTTCCTCCAGCATCATCGTGTTTTTTTATCAGCTATTTAAGACTGAGATAAGAAGAGGTTTGAATACTCAATATTCCAATTGGGAATCCTTGGAACTTTCTGTCCTAGAAAGCTGTTGGGCACTTAATTGATGAGTTTGTTCAAGAATCTGCAGATATTTCAGACAGGAAGCAATTCAAGGGACAAATAGACCAGAGTGGATGAGGCACAAGGTGTGTGGACCAGACTCAAAGGGCTGAATAACCCATTCCAGCTCCTATTTCTTATGTTGTTAAAATTACTGCTTTCTCTTCACAAGGACAAAATCCAATATTTTGCAAAGACAGGTTTGCTGTTACTTTGAAACAAGTAGTGGGTTATATCCACTATAACCAAACAGTTCAAAAAAAGTACGTGCAAGTCCTCCCCAGTTTACAACAGAGTTCTGTTACTCAGAACTGTTTGTAACTGTAAGTCGTAAATGCGGCCGCCCAGCAATAAATAATTGTAGGCCAACCAAGGGCAACGTGTAGTTAAGCCCGGGCGTTTAACTCAACCATTCAGATTCCTCTGCAAGATGCAATGATATTGTCGCAAACCGAATTCCCACCCGGTAGAAGATGTCTGCAGCCCCGCGACAGTGGGCAAATCTATCCCGTCGGTCTTCCTACCCTCATTTGTGTGTCAGGGATGTCCATAAGTGGAGCTTTCATAACCTGGGCAGGACCTGCAGATAAAAATCTATTTATTTATTTACATGTCTATTTATTTTGAATTAAATAGGACCTGAATACTATTGCCAGAAAGGACCTGCATCTCTATCCGAATCTGAATGAAGAGATCTCAAGGCTTCAGCAAATGGTGGAATCAGTGGAATACAGGTCAGGAGTGAAACTGTAACTACAGATAGAATATGAAGAATCAAATGAATCAGAAGTGCAAAGCTGCTTTGGAGAGAAATCTGGGACAATTGAAAATGAAGGAATCTTGCATGTTCCCTGATTTTTTTTCTTCTTTGTCTTCTTCACCACCTTCCCCTCAGGGTGAGAAGGAATTGCTTTTGTTCCCTTCTACAGTGGCTGCTGAGGCCAGACTGGTAGACTCTGGCACAATTGAGGCAGGAGGTGCTTCATAGGACAAGTGGATGGGTAGTTGGGGAAAACGTGTGCTTCTTCTGCCATTTATGTGGGGCTTCTGTGTCCTCCCTTGCCATTTTGGGCCAAGAGTTCCCATGAGTAGGTGGGGATGTTGCACATTAACCTTATCCATATTTCCAATATTGGAGCTTATGTGCTGTTGTGTGCTGGAGGGTATTAAAAAGTTCATTAATTGGAAGGTATTAAAACATTCACATCCCACAGGGGAGTCGCTGAGACACCAGACCAGCTCATTCTTGATGTCTAAACCCATCCAAAGAAGGTGTTGCTCCTTCGGTGTGCCCTTCTTGAAGAAGATGCACCCACTGTTCTTCGAGCCGGCCATCTCCTGCCCATTCTGTTTCACTCATGGTCTGGCATGATCTTTGCCTGATCTCTGGTAATGACCTCTTTCCTTGATGCACAGAGAGTTTGAGTTAGGGCAAAATCTTCTGCAACTGTGATGGACGGCACAGCCAAATAGCCTGAATCAATTCCCATTGAGGTGCAATCTCTAATTCTCAAGCTTCCATTGTGGGTGTTGAGTTTGTGTCTAGGCCTCTGTATTACCTGTACAGTGACAATTAGCACACCACCGTACCCCCAAACATTCTCTTTGAACTCGCAGCTTGTTAACTATGTGAAAATTTGGAGGTGGGCGATAAAAGGTGGGACGTCTCCACGTCCATAGATCCCTCAAGGTTACCACACAGATCGATAGGGTTGTTAAGAAGGCTTATGGTGATGTGGCCTTCATTAGTCGGGGTATTGAGTTCAAGAGCCGCGAGGTGATGTTGCAGCTCTATGGAACTCTGGTTGGACCACACTTGGAGTATTATGTTCAGTTCAGGTCGCATCATTATAGGAAGGATGTGGAAGCTTTGGAGAGGGTGCAGAGGAGATTGACCAGGATGCTGCCTGGATTGGAGAGCATGTCTTATGAGGATAGGTTGAGTGAACTAGGGCTTTTGTCTTTGGCGAGAAAGAGGATGAGAGGTGACAGTTAGAGACTTTTTCCCAGGGCGACAATGGCTAACACGAGGGGACATAATTTTAAGGTGATTGGAGGAAGATGTAAGGGGGATATCAGGGGTATGTTTTTTACACAGAGAGTGGTGGGTGCAGGAATGCACTGCCTGCAGAGGTTGTGGGGGCAGATATATTAGGGACATTTAAGAGACTGTTAGATAGACACATGACTGATAGAGAAATGGGGGGCTATGTAGGAGGAAAGGGTTAGATAGATATTAAAGCAGGATAAAATGTCGGCACAACATTGTGGGCTGAAGGGCCTGTACTGTGCTGTAATGTTCTATGTTCTATGAAAAAGTGTTCAATATCCACTTGAGATGAGGAGGCAGGGACAATGAGGATGACTACACCTCTGGGAATGTGTGGTCTGGGGATTAGAAGCAGATCATTGAAACCTTCAATCAAAGTTAATGACACATTCCTAGAAGTCACAGAGTTGTTCTGCCAAAGAAGACCATTTTGCCCATCAAGTCAGTGCTGGTTTGTCATCCTCATCCCCCTTGCTCTTTTCCCCGTACCCCTGAAATGATTTCGCTCTAATGCCAATTCATTTCCCTTTGAAGACCCTGATTGACAGTTTCTCACACCCCAAAAGGGAGTGAATTCTAGATCACAACCACTCTCCTCATGGGGGAGAATATTTCCTCACATCCCCATTGAATCTTTAGGCCAGAATTTTAAACTTGTACCTCCTGGTCTTTGAACTATTTGTTAATGGAACAGCTCTCTATTTACCCCATCTAGACCACCCATGAGACTGTACCACTCTTAAATCTCCCCACAATGTTCTTTGCTCCAAGGAGAACAACTCCTCAGTCTCCAGTCTAACCTTGTGGCTGAAATTCCTCATTCCCAAGAATTATTCTTGTAAGTTTTTTTTGCATCTTCGGACAAAATCCCTGCCCACTCTTCCAAAGGATCAACTGTGGGAATATTCCAAGAAGTGTTTGTTGGTGTTTGGCTTCCTCCAGTGCTCTCAACCATGGGACACCTATATGGCACCTGATTTAAGTGATGTTTCGGAACAGATTACGGTTTCTGCCTACATTGAACAAATAAGTTGCCTCTGGCATTGTTGAAGTGGTAAACTTTGTTAGCACTATTAAATGTTAGCAACTTAATGTGGGTGTTCACGAGGTGCTCAAATGGTTTCTCTATCATGCATTGTGAAGTTGCTTATAATATGTTGCAGGTCTAACCTTAATGCTGTTTATTCAACTCTCTTGCAGGCCTCCTGAAGATTGCAGCTGTTTGAGAAAAAAACAGGTAAATCCTCCCCTCGCTTTACAAATCCCCATAAACACTGAAACAGTACGAACTAATGATGGATTGAGGAAACTAAGGAGTCAAACACTGGGGACTGTGTCAAAAACTAGCCTTGACTAATAGCTTGAAGACCTCCTTTGCTTTGATGGCTTATGTGAAATAGATGTGGCTTGGTCCCAATGCAAGGTTTCGACTCAATACGTCTATAGTTCCTTCCCCTCCACAGGTGCTGCTCGACCCTGAGTTCCTCCAGCAGATTGTTTGTTGCTCTAGATTCCACCATCTGCTGTCTCTTGTGTCTCAAGAGGTGCGGGGGGGGTTGGGGGGGGTGGTCTCAGGTCAGTTTCCAGACCATGTGAACAATACATAGATGTTATTATAGCTCTTCACTGCCACTTGTTTATTGATTGGGTAGCAATGGCTATCAGGATGCTCTAAACATCATGATATCAGTCATTACATTTGCTCTATTTTTAGTGAGTTGGAAGAGAACCCAGTGGTGCACAAAATCATTGCATAAGTTGGCACAAGTTTGGAGTTCCATTTCAGAGAACCCATGAGAAGACTCATCATGAGAAAGTAAGCACCTCCTGCCAGCAGTGAATTAATGCTGAGGGAGTGTGACCATGTTCTCTCTCTGAACAGAAGATGTCCAAAATGGAAATGATTATATTTTCCAGTACCAACATCCCTCCAGCTAGTCCAAAAGATACTTTTAATGCGAGTTATGCCCTTTGATGGAATAAGACGAGAAAATGTGGTCGGATACTGAGTGGTGTGGAGCAGTAGAGGGATTTTTGAGTGTACATTCAACTCTCCTTAAAGGTACAGGGACAGGTCAATGAGGTGGTTAAAAAGGCATACACTTATTTATTAGCCAAGCCACAGAGTATAAAAGCAAGAAGGTTAAACACCAGTCAGACAACAACTACAGCATCGTCTACAGTTCTAGTCACCATACTAAAAGGAGAATGTGATTGCACTGGAGAGGGTGCAGAGGAGATTTAGCCAATATCGCCAGGACTAAGAAATTGTAGCATGGGGAAAAATTGCATGTGTCTTTGAAACAGAAGAGGTTGAGTGGAAATGTGATTGAAGGGTATAAAATTATGAAGGGCCTGAATAGAGTAAATAGTAAGGACGTATTTCTCTTGGCAGAGGGATCAAAAACAAGCAGATATAGAATTACAGTAATAGGTAGAAGGCTTAGAGGGGAGATGAGAAAACATCTTTTCACTGCTTGAAAGGCTGGTAGAGGCAGGAACTCTCACCACATTTAGAAAGTGCCTGGGTGCGCACTTGAAGAGCCATGATCTGCAGGGCCACAGATCTGGTGCTGGACAGTAGGATGAGGTTGAGTGGCTGTTTTCTTTAACCCAGCAGACACACAATGGGCTGAATGGTCTCCATCTGCGTCATAACATTCCTCTAACTCGTGGGGTTTGGAGGCCAAGAAAAGAATTAAAGTAGTTAGAGAGCAAGGTCTCCCCAACAGGTGTACTAACCTTCAGTGTTCACATAGCCTTTCAACCACAAGCTCCATAAGCACAGGGCTTTTCTCGACAAATTATTTATTTGTTATTTCTGATAGAAAGGACAGTTAAGCTGAAGCAATTTATTGAATTTAATATCTGATTAGGATACGCAAGAGACTGCAGATGCTGGAATCTGGAGCAAAAAACAAAAAAAAACAAACTGCTGGAGGAACTCAGCGGGTCAGGCAGCATCCATGGAGGGAAATGGACAGTCGACGTTTCGAGTTGAGACGTTTCATCTGGATTTTGTTTAAAATCTGACTAGTTGCATTGGCAGGTTTAATAAAGGCTTGTGTGTTTGAATTTCTCCAAGTTACCTATATCACAGAGGCAGTGGAAAGAGCAGTGTTAGTACAGGAAATTGGGAAAAATCCCAGTGGGAATTTTGTCCCTTGGTTGAGGATGTTAATGTTCTGGCATTCTTTCTCTAACAGGTTAAGCCTCTGTTCCGTCACTTCAGTCGCACGGATATCTGCCTGCAGCAGAGGGAGCCTCTGCGTGGGACGGATGAGAGTAAGTGTCAGTAGTTCTTCCTCGGTGCTGTAGGTGAAGCCGCACCTGAGCCGAACCAGGCACATTTCCACCCATGTGAGAAAGGAACAAGGCAGAATATCACAATGAAGACACCTGTGATTAGTGGGTGTTCCCTGTCACGGAAACACATCCATAACAACGGGTTCTCACTGGGCTGCAACCAAGTAGGACTGACTTAGGTAGGGAGTCAGGAATGTGGGAACAATGGGTGTGCCATTAGGCTATTGTGTCGAAGAAGGTGCAGGTGATGATTCAACATCATTATCGGAATGAGTCTTTCGTAACTGGTTTCTAAGCACTCAGTCAAGAGGTGTGGCACCTGGAAATAGTCTACCAGCAGCAGAATAGTTTTTGTATAACAGCAGAGAGATATATTCATATGGAGACCTGCTGAGTTCTTCTAGCAGTTGGTTTGTTGCATATATTCATATGGTCCCTTTCATGTCACAAACCACTTTACAGCGATAAGGAGTAAAGGTGTAGTTGCTGTTGCAGTGTGTGAAATATGGCAAGCACTTTTTTTTTATTCCAAAATAAACTTTGTTCATAATAAAAGACAAACTATATACAATCATAAAACAGTGCAAGCGTTTCCATTCTTGTACAGATCATTCATTAGTGTTACCTTTTTATATAAAAAACAGCACCGATGCCACATGTGTGGCTCCCTGGGGGCTACCCAGTCCCGTATTTACAATATGTAAGGGGCTTTCTTGCCTGACCCCACCCCTCCCTCTCGAGTGGCATAAGAACCCTACACTGTAGTCTTTCCCCACCGAGCCCTTGCGTTGGCTGCACCCAGCTTCAGTGCGTCCCTCAGCACGTATTCCTGCAGCCTGGAATGTACCAGTCGGCAGCATTCCCCTACGGACATCTCGCAGTGCTGGAAGACCAACAAGTTTCGGGCAGACCAAAGGGCATCTTTCACCGAGTTGATGACCTTCCAGCAGCAGTTGATGTCCGTCTCTGTGTGTGTCCCCGGGAACAGCCCGTAGATCAGAGAATCCTCTGTTACGTAGCTGCTGGGGATGAACCATGACAAGGACCCTTGCATCTTCAAGCACTTTGCACACAGCAAGGTCCCACCTGACTGTCTATGTAAACTATTTCAGATCAGGGTTTAAGTATAAGTATTGTCCAGAGCACCAGATGGAGTTCTCCACTCTTTAAACTTGTGCTGTGGTACCTTTTATATCGACCTGGGAAAGCAGGTGAGGGCTTTGTTGAACTTCTCATCAAAGCAATGAGATGTACTCATATAGACTATGGTACAAATGATACCCCAGTATTTCAGATAGGAAGGAAAGAGGAAATTAGAGCTACAGACCAGTTAGTCTGACATCAGTAGTAGGGACGATGCTGGAATCTTTCACGAAGAACTGGTGATAGAGCACTTAGAAAAAAATGAAATAGGACTGGGCAGAGTCAACGTGGATTTATTGAAATGGAACAACAAACAATCTGCTGGAGGAATTCAGCTGGTCAAACAGCATTGGTGTGAGGAAAGGAATTGTCGATGTTTTAGGTCCAAATCCTGCATCGGGACTGAGAGTAGAGAGGGAAGATAGCCAGTATAAAGAGGAAGGGGGAGGTGAGGGTGAGAAAGGGGCAAGACAGGGGCTGGTAGGTGATCGGTGGACTGAGGAGGGGTAAATCGTAACGGGTAGAAAAAAATCAAACTTGTGGAGCATTTTTTAAATAGTGTGAGATTGAAAGAAGTTGTTTCCTACATCCTTATGTTGCATTAATTTATTTTAAGATAAAATCCAAATGAACAACTGTGCTCAAAAGCATATCACAGCCTAATAAGGTAGAAGATAAACTAGGAGGAGCGGTTATGTTTAACTGAACTTCCTAAAGCTCCCAGTATGGGAAAGCTGCTTGGGTAGAGAGCCACTTCACAGACCTTCTGCCAATCAGTTGTGAGCATCCCAATCCAGCAACAGGGAATCACTCAGCTGGCAAAGTGAAGGCACTATTCTGGAAGTGCAAGCACATTCTGGTTAACCTAAAACTGGAGTTTAACCAAGTGCAGCACGAGATGCCGGGAACATTTGTGGAATTTGTTGAGTATTTCCCAGAAGCCAAGAGCAGGTTGCTGAAGGAAAAGTCTCTGCAGTGTCTATTCAGCTCAGTTTCTGATTTGCCATGGTGCCAGGTTCTACTGTTTTTCACTTTCTTCCTCCCCACCCAACCCTTGCCAGTTTTCTGCCGTATCTACGCGACTGATCATTCCTACGTGACCATCAAGAGCAGGTTATCAGCCTCAGTGCAGGAGATCGTGTTGTCTGTAGCCGAGAAGCTTCAGCACTGTGAAGAAGAGTCAAAGGAGCCTGTCCACAAAAACCTGCTGCTGGTCGCTATAAGATCGTCGGGCGGTAAGACCCTGTTGTGCGCTACGTACAAAATTCCTTTCCCTCGGTGCACAGCAAACTCATTCAGGATGGAGTTGAGAAGAAATGTCCTTACTTTTGGAACAAGAGGGCAGTGGAGACTCACTCACTGAGTACAATGACTTTTAGATTTTTAGATATTAAGGGAACCACAGGATGTAGGATCAGTGCAGGAAAGTAGCACCAAGGTAACACATCAGCCATGATCCCACTGATTGACAGAGCAGGAATAAAGGGCTGAATGGCCTCCTCCTGCCCCTATGTTCCTCAATCAGGCATGAGCTAATGACCAGAACATTTGTTCACTTACCTCTGTTGAGGGGAGTGGGAGCAGATAGAAATGATCTTCTCTTCTACAAGCACTGCTGAGAAAGTAGATGGTGGGGGAGGGGTGGGTTTCAGTGCTTCCTCTTAAAATGGCACAGTAGTGCTCTCTCCGCAATGCAGCAGAGAAGTGGCCAAGATCCTAGTTGGGTCTGGAACTCAAAAACTGCTAAGACTAGAGTGCTTGAAGCTTTGTAAATTAGAAAGCGGTGGATTGAAAAATTGTAATATGTTGAGTTCCATGAATGAATAAATCTTGATTACAATGCAGGGAAATGGAACATTTTGGAAAATGTATTTTCTGAACTTAGGAGGGGAAACGACAGTGCCGACTGGGATGGCAGAATGATGTAGCAGTTAGTGCTGCTGCCTCACAGCTCCAGAGAGGCGAGTTCAATCCTGACCTCTGGTGATATCTGCATGGAGCTTGCACATTCTCCCCGTGACCACTGGATTTCCCCCCAGTTCTCTGGTTTCCTTCCAGGTCCCAAAGACATGCTGGTAGGTTAACTGACAACTGTAAATTACCCAGAACAGGTAAAAGGCAAGGGGAGCTGATGGGAATGCGAGAGAGAATTGCAGGGTTACTGGGAAATAAGTGGAGGAATTGGACATGGGTTTGCTCTGCTGGTAGCCGGCATGAACTCAATGAGCTGAATGGTCTCCTCTGTAAGTAGGTAAACAAGAGCAATAAAATGAAAAGCCACAAGAACCCCATGTTACTGAGTTAAAATTCTTTGAAACTCGCAGAAAAAATGGGCAGAATTCAGCAGGTGGATTGTAACTGCAGCTGAGAAACCAGAACGTTTCAGCAGATTTTGATGAAATGGGAATTAAATTTCAGGGAGAGGTTGAACTCAAAACGGGCAACAGTTAACTAAGCAGAGATTTCAAAGGTGTCCATAATTTCTCTTTCACCGACACTAAAGTGCAGCCGGTAACAGTCTGAGAAGCAATTCCATCTCAGAAGCAATTCCATCTCGATTCTCTCCTGCTTGAGTAAGGTTGTGCCAGTTTTTCCGATGTGATGCTCACACTGTGTTTTCAATACGCAGAAAAGACAATGTTTCGGTTGGATGAAGATTCCGTGTTTACGACCTTGGGTGTTAACACTCATCTATTTGCCTGCACAAAGGAGTCTGTGGAATCGCTGGTGAGGCAGAAACTTGCTGTCACATTTAAGTTCTTATCCATGTTTTGAAATCCCTCCATGACCTGACGCTTCCCGTTCTGTGTTGCCTCTTCTATCTCTCCAACTCTCCTAAATGTTTGTGTTCCTACGATCCTGGCTTGTGCATCCCTGAATTCCATTGCTCCAGCATGCTTTAATTGCCAAGCTCTGGAATTCCCTCCTTAACCTTCTCCCCTCCTTTGGGAACTCAACAAAAATGTAATTTTATGCCCAGGTTTTCATCACTTCTCATATCTCAATAAGTGGTTCCATGTCGGTTTTAATTGTTAACACTCCTATGAAGTGTCTCAAGATATTTTACTTTGGTTAGGAAGCTCCCTGCCTACAGGGGTTGTCACTGCTGTAGGAGGAGGAAGTGGGTCAGGTTCATAGGACAGGGTGTATCAAGTATTTCCACTGAAATTGGAGAGTAAGGAACAGTTTATTTCCAGCATTAATGTAGAAAGGGGCTAAATTCAGTTTTTGAACAAGACTGGAGACACAAGAGACTGCAGATGCTAAAATCTCCTCCAGCAGTTTGTTTTTTGCTCGTTGAACAAGATCACTACAAGTGATTGGGATTTTGAAGCACAGGGACAGTATTGAAACTTTGGATGGTATAGTTTCACGCATGTAATGCACGGATGCCTGAAAGATGTCAGGCACACGGTGCTGGTGTTGTCACTGTGCAATGCATGTTTAATGTCACTGTCAACATGCTGCGATGTGCATACATTACACAGCAATAGTGTGCACCACACTCAGAAATGTGGACCCCAGCAGAAAGAATCAGGCCCCATCTCTCTATTCCATTATTTATAAGACAAAAGAGACGACAGATACTGGAATCTGGTACAAAAAACAGATGCTGGAGGAACTCAGTGGGTCAAGCAGCATCTGTGGAGTTAACAGGTACAAGTCAATACATCAGGTTGAGACTCTGCATCAGAACTTGTGTCTTTGGTGGGGAACCTCTTGGAACAGATGTCAGCTCAGGTAAAACAATAGTATAGGTTCCTGTCCATCATTCAAGGGGAGGCTTTTTCTATACTTGGAGTAGTGCCAAGAATCCTGATTCTCTCTTTGGTGCCCACCTCGGCCACCAAGACCAAGAAATCATCAGTGGAGAAGCAAATGTCCCCACTCCCAGGTCTGCCTTGGAACTTTTCCAACTCAAGGCATGGAATGAGCTGCACTGGCGCATTACACTTTAAGAGGTCCCATCACGAGATCACATTGCGCAGGTTTGTTTGCGGTGGTGCATGCAATATGGTTAATGTGGGGATGAGACGACAAATTGCATTACTTATGTGAACAAAAACTAGCAAGACAAATGCCAATGGAGAACTTCTCCTAACATCACTGGAACAAACTGGTGTAGGTACCCTGAGTACCCCCCATGTAATGTTTTCAATAGGGGATGAACTTCCAGTTCAGTTCGATATTTAATATTAATCTAAATATATTGATAATGAACACAGGGCTACACAAATCAATACTTCAAATCATGACCACCAATGCCAGCCAACTTCCCACCTTATGCCAGGCAACATCACTATTTATTAGCCCATGAGTAGATATCACTGCTGTTCCTAACCTATTTATTCATAATAAACTATACTAGGTTGGAGTACTGAGTGATAACCCAACACTAGCCAGGAGGTGGTTCAGAAGTCATTCATTTCTATTAAGAAATTAAATTATTTATTTGTCAGGAAGTTGCTGTTTAGAGAATATTTTTCATTACGCTGATATGTTTGACTTCCTGTGTGTTTCCACAAATAAGTTGTTGAGTTAAGGCAGAAGCATTTAATCCCAAAGCAGGTGGTTCGTCCCTTGGAGACACAAGAGACTACAGATGCTGGAATCTAGAGCAACAAACAATCTGCTGAAGGAACTCAGCGTCTGTGGTGGGGGGGAGGAATTGTCGGTGTTTTGGGTCGAAGTCCTGCATCAGCACTCTGATGCAGGGTTTCGACGAAACGTCAATAATTCCTTCCCACCCCCCCAGATGCTGCTCAACCTGCTGAGTTCCTCCAACAATTGTTTATTGGTTCATACCTTTGTCTGCTCAGAGTTAGTTAAACATCCTCACCCTCCCTTCTCCCCTCCTGGCTTGATCTTCCTCTTTTTTTTCTGTCCGCCTTCACCCATCATCCACCTGCCTCTATCTCCCAACTCCACCCCTCGCCCTCCCTACCTGGCTCGATCTGTCCGTCATCCTTCACCCTGCCCCTCCCTCAGTCCGCCAGTCACCTCTGGCCCCTGTCTCACCATTCACCATCTCCTCTTTATACCAGCTACCTCCTCTCCCCACTCTCAGTCCTGATGCAGGGTTTCAACCCGAAACGTCAGCAATTCCTTTCCCCCCCTGCAGATGCTGCTCAACCTGCTGAGTTCCTCCAGCAGATCATTTGTTGACTCAGCATCTGCAGTCCTTGTGTCATCATTTTTCAAGTGATTCTTCTGGAACCGAGTGGTCATCCCATGGGACTGTGGTGTTCATTGTGAGGGGGTAAAAGAATTAGTATGAACTTCTATCAGGTTAAGGAGGAAAAACCATCAGCTGATGCCCCTGCCCCATCTGCTGTCCAGTGATGGTGGTGATTTCTCTTGCCTGAAGGTCACTGGTAGGTCAATTGAAAGTCTAAGCCGGTAGCTTCCACGGCCATTTATCTCGAGACAGCATCTGTAGATTCTAGCATCTGCAGTCTCTCGTGTCTCTGAGTTGGTTAATGTCAGCCTGAACAAAAGTAAAATATCACAATTATTCTCAGCACCTTCAAGACAGAAAGAAGTAAAAACAAAACCAGTTCTGTTACCATCTGTTTGGTGGCTTGGGAAATCGTGTTACAGTAAAAGACATTGTATAAATTAAAGTTTTTTTGGGAAGTGAAGATCTGGTGGAAAAAGATCTGCACTTTTACAGGTTTCCATATGTCCCAAATTGCTTCACAGTGAACAAGGTACTTTTTAAACTGTAGTCACTGTTGGAATGTGGGAAAGGCAGAAGTAATTTATTCACAGCGAGATCCCAATCATGGGATTGAGATTATGTCCAGGCAATCTGCTTTACTAAGGGTCATGTATTATCCAGGACAACAGGGTGAATTCCTCTGCCATTCTTTGAAATGAGGCCATGCAATTTTTTCCACTCATTGAAGAGGGCTGACATGGTGTTGGTTAAATAGTTTATCCTAAAGATGATATGTTGGTAGTACTGAGGGAGTGCTGCACTTCACTGGAGCATTAGCCTAGACAATTGTGCTCTGTGCAACTTGAACCCAGAGTCTTGTAACTCAGGGCAAAATCAGCCTTGCTTTGACGCTCCTGCAGCCAACACTCACTGTTGAATATCGCGTATCACTCGAAGGGCAATTGAGCAAGATACTGTGGTGTGGCAGCCTCTTCTGTGCTGTAACCAGCATGAATCAGTGCCTCCAGGATGCTCAGAAAAAAACAAAAAAATAATTGCTTCAAACCAGAATAGGTTTAAAAATAACTTCTCCCACTGTAATAGCCAGATCCTTATGGGTAATATAAAATGACCAGCATTTTAACAAATTAATTAAAGTCATGGGATAAGGCAAAGGAAATAGTCTGATGCAACTGATACTTTTTTTACTAGGACTTGCACAAAACACTTCGAATTGCTTCTTAATTACAGGTAGGAATGCAAATAAATTACCATAAAAACAGAATGCTGGAAACACTCAGCATGTCAGTTGGCGTCTGTGTAAAGAGAAGTGAATTAATGTTTCAGGCTGAAGACCCTTGGCAGAACTAGGAAACAGATCTTCAATCTGAAATAATAACTCTGTTTCTCTTTCCATACATGCTGCTTGACCTTCTGAGTGTTTCCAGTACTTTCTGTCTTTATTTGAGGTGTCCAACATTTGCAATTTTATGATTTTCATTTACATATGGAATGTTGTCCTTTATTGTGAGATAGATGGACGGGGCTCTGGTGAGACCACACCTGGACAGGCAATTTTGGTCTCCTTATTTAAGGAGGGACTCGCATTGGAAGCAGTTCATTATTGATTCCTAGTTTGAAGGGGTTGTTTTATTTAGAGCAACTGAGCCAATACTGGTTGGAGTTTAGAATAATAACAGGTCATCTTATTGGAATATAAAAGGTTTTGAGGGGGCCACAAGAGACTGGAGACACTGGAATCTGGATCAACAAACAATCTGTAGACAGTCTGAGACTTTTCCCCAGGGTACAAATATCAAGTACTAGAGGGCACGCATTTAAGGTCAGAGGGGGAAAGTTTAAAGGAGATGTGCATGGCCAGTTTTTTTTTACACAGAGTGATAGGTGCTTGGAACAGGCTGCTGGGGTAGTGGTGGAAGCAGGTAAAATAGTGGCATTCAAGAGGCTTTGAGATAGACACATGAATATGCAGGGATATGAATCGTTTGCAGGCAGAAGGGATTTAGTTTACTTCAGCATCGTGTTCAGTGCAGACATTGTGGGCCGAAGGGCCTGTTCCTCTGCTGTACTGTTCCATGCTCCAATCTGCTGGAGGAACTCAGTGGGTCAAGCAGCATCCGTGGAGGGGGTCGAATCCCTGAATCAGAACAATTCCTTTCCCCTCCACAAATGCTGCTCAACCCATTGAGTCCCTCCAGCAGATTTTTTTGTTGCTCTAGGTTTTGAGGGGGGTAGCCAGGGTAGATGCAGTGAGTAAGTTCCCACTATGACTGAACCTAGCATCTGGGGGAGGTTCAAAATAAGAAATCACGCATTTAAGATAGAGATGAGGAAGAATTTATTTTCCCTAGTGTCACAAGTCTTCAGAGAGCCAGGGGGGCTGAGTAACCGAATGTATTCACGGCTGAGTCAGTTGTGTTTGGACTATTGGGGAGCCAGGGCTCATTGGAACAGACAGAAAAGTGGAGCTGTGGCCAAGATCAGATCTGCCGTGATCTCATTGAATGGCAGAACAAGCTCGAAAGGGCCAAATAGACAACTCCTGCTCCTATTACTCATATTCTGCATTTTTATCAAAGGCACTCCAATTATGTTTACCTAATTAATCAGCAAGTGTACAGCAAGCTCCTTTTAGAAGCCTTAATTATTAAGGCTATTCCCCAGCCCCAGTTTTAATTAATATAAAAAGACATAATTAATCACCTCATCAACTGCTGCTCTAATTGTCTTATTGATGCCCAACCTCAATTTCCAGAGACAACAGTGTCAGATTATCGTGCAGACTTCACTGCTGCCTGGTGCTGCCAATCACTGCACCCCATGTGGCAGTCACGCATGCCACTGCATGCTAGTGCAACAAGCAGTCTCTTTCCTTCCAGTTAAAGAAATATTCAAGTTTGCAAAAATGGCATTGCAAATTTGTGCCATTTACCAAAACGTTTTAATTAATTTTAAACTCCCTTCTCTTTCCATCACTTTTACTTCTTTTAAAAAGTGCAATCTTGATTTACCTTTCCATATTAGCAATACATGAAAAAAAGTTACTATTTGCAACCTAGCATAAGTTATAGGGAAAAAACAAGGCACTGGGGCTAAATGGATCAGTCATTAAAGGAACAGGTACAGATATAATGGGACACCTTCTGTGTGACACTATCCCATGATAATGTCCTTTGACATTATCCCATATCCATAAATGACTGGTGAGGCCTCAGTTAAAGAACCAGAGAGAGATGAGAAAATTAATTTTAGTGCAATGAGATGTTATGGTCTGGAAATATGCTGCCTGAAGTATTCATTCGTAACCTTCAAAATTGGATATTTAGTTGAAAAAGAAAAGATTGCTGTAGGCAATGACAAGATGAATGGAACTAATTGGAAAATCTTATCAACAAGTTGCTGTGGACAAAATGGACTCCAACTGCTGTGTTCAATCCCAATACTTTAACTAATTGTCATGGTGATAGTCCCCCAAAACACCTGTAGAGTGTAAAGAGTTGCTTAACAGATAATGTTAAGCCAGAACAGATTGCTCAAAGGCACCAGGGTAGCAGGGCTAGAAGGTCTGTGAACATTTACACACAGTGAAGTGGGAACGGGAACTATACTCGGCTATTTAATACACTCTGTGAGAGAAATGGTAACATTTTCAAACGCCAGTGTATTACATTTCCAATATTTTCTGAATACATTTCAATTTGTATGTGTATTTTTTAAATGTAACCTCCAATGATTAGCACTTCAAACAAGAACTAAATACTGTAAACAGTTTGGTAGGAATAAGGGAATTTATTTCCCCAAGGCTGTGCTCCCAACCTGGAGTATTGTCAATGCCAAATGGGGGAGAGAACCTGAGGCTGTGGAGTGGTGCCCAGCTCTGCTCCTGTCCTTGTCACTGCTGGGGACTCCACAGTCCCACAAAACTGCCCCACTATTCTTTAATAAGGAAGCAAGAAATCCAACACAAAAGGTGTTTTAAGTTAAAGCACTTGAATAAATGAAGAATGTTTTACAACAGAATATTATTGTTAGTTGCTGATTGATTTACTTGCTGTAATTGGAAGTTCAAAAAGAATGTAGCAAATGGCTTTCCAAATTTCAAGAACAAAAATGATCCTGTAGTTATATTTGCTGCACTAGAATCCCCTTACAGCAGGTGGCACCATTGAGCCTGTTCTGCTGCTGCAGCCTGAGCTAATCACATTGAGCAGTGGACACTTGCAACCATGGAAATTACATTAATGATTTATTGAATTTGTTTTGATGCCTGTTAATCACTGGAATGGAAAGGACAGAAGTAGACAACTGATCTTTCTGACTAAGTGTCATCTTGGACCAATTAGCAGCATTCTTCCCCCAACCAACAACTTCCAACTCCTCACTGCAGGACTTTGGGATGTTGTCTCGACTTCATTGAGGTATTAGATCAGTGTCTTACCTGCCGATTCAGGTGGATTAAAGTGATCCCATGGGATTATTCGAAGAAGTGCCTGGTGGTGCTGCCTCATTCTCAGTCTCTTAATTCTCCCTCGGTTATTCCATTATTGTCACTTCCGCATTTCTTTTTGCACTACTGTCTTTGCACCATTCTGTTGTTTTGCATTCATTGCTGTATTTATTGTTAGATTTATCATTACCATGTACACTGTTTACTCTGTGAGCTTTACGCGAGCAAGGAACCTCATTGCACCCTGCTGTATATGACAATAAACTAATCTGATTTGAGAAGACTAGGGATATCTCCTAATGTTCTGGCCAAATTTACTCCCTCAATCAACTGTCAAAACTAGACTTTCTAGCAATCCATTAATTTGCCTTTAGTGGGACATACTGTGCTGTATTTGCCCGTTCTATTTACCTATGTAACCACAATAAGCACATTTCAAAGGTAATCCAGTGATTGTAGCACATTTTGGGATCTTTTTTAGTTTTTGCATTAAATTCATTGTCTAATCCAGCAAATAAACTGAAATAACAGCTCATAGCCAACAAACACCAAGAAAATCCCAAGCATTAACAATGGATCTTGATCTGCCATATCAAGATTTTGCTCTTATAATTTCAGAAGCTAAAATGTTGGCATTCTGGATTATATTGGGATCGATATAAAGTGATTTGGAAATACAGCTCCTGTGCAAAGCTGACTGTTGTTTCTCTCTCGATTCTCAGGTCCCCCCTCCGGCTGTTGAGCGTCTCTCCCACGAAGGCCCAGAAATCAATGAAACGAACATGGTGGAAATGGCCAATCAGATCACAGCATTTGACTGGGAGCTTTTAAATTGTGTCCACGAGGTCAGTAGCCCTGAACGCCTCCTGTCAATTTTCAAGCATCATCTTATGATATTGGTTATTAGAAACTGCATTAAGGGAAATCAGAAATGCTGGCACTGGTAGCATAAAATATGGTGTATAAGTCAATTTTCTAGGCAGGTTTTGAAAGGGTCTTAAAGGCTGTGGGTAACCTATACACTAGTGTGCATACTGGTAGGTCTTCCCAAACTGTGGGTCACAACATCAGCTGGGACAACACCAGCCCATTCTAGAGAAACAAATGACTGCAAATGCTGGAATGTAGATGAAAAACACGATGACGTTGGAGAAACTCAGCAGGCCAGGCAGCATCCGTGGAGAAAAGCAGGCGGTCAATGTTTTGGGTCAGGACCCTTCTTCAGGGTCCTGGGAAGAACCCTTTTGTATGGAATGATCTGTCTGGATGGCACGCAAACAAAAGCTTTTCACTGTATCTCGGTACATATGACAATAATAAACCAATTACCATGTGGTTTCTACTCTCTAGGCAGAGGTTTCTCTTGAACTCACTGCTGGATGTATGAGGGATTATCATGTGAATCGTAGGATTACCCTAACAGTCCAGGGATCACCCTGAAGGTCCAGGGTTCAGGAAGCAGCCCATTCTGTAGTCTCAGCTGTCAGATCTCCTGCCATCAACTACTGTACTGACCTCTGCACTCCCACTATAACAATGCATTTCTGACCAGCCAGACAATTTATAGAACATAGAACATAAGAAGAACAGACCTTTTGGCCTGCAGTGCCTCTGCCAACTATGATGCCAATTTTAACTAATCCCATCTGCCTGCACGTAGCCTATATCTCTCAATTCTCTGCCTGTTCATGTCCAAGTGCCTCTTCAACGTTGCTATTTTACCTGCTTTCCCTGGCAGTGTGTTCCAGGGACCTACCGCTCTCTGTGTGAAAAGAAAACTTGCCTCTTAAATCCCATCCCCTTCTCACCTTAAAGCTATGCCCTCTAGTATTTGACATTTCTACCCCATGCCTTTTATACACTGCTATTCACCCCCTGATATCAGACTGCAGGTACCTTGTACAGATTCACTTCCCCTTTCCAATTACTCTTCCGATGTTGCCTAAAATCGAGGTCCCGAGAAAAACTGGATTGGTGAAATTTACACATAGTTGTCACTTGTACTCTGCATATTATGGTACTTTTTACTTTGAAGTGCGATACCCTGTACTTCCGCACCCTGGAAACATTTTGGGTTGTTCCAGCCTCTTTACTGCCGCTGATTCCTTCATTAGCTGCTGCAGTGCTGGAGGTTAAAGCATACGTTGCACAAGTCCACGGAAATAGCCACTGTTCTCAGCATGAGGCCATGGGGGTGGGTGAGACACCAGATAGACCTTTCACGGCTGAGTGTGCACAGTGCTCATCCTAAAGCATTAAGTCTCTTCCACTCCAGCCTTACTTTAATCTATGATGCTGTTTCCACTTCAGGAGGCGAGATGTGCTGTTTCCACAACATTTCTTTTTTACTCCTATAAAAATCCTTAAGAATAACCTGGCATTGAAGCAATATTTTGCCCTCCAGGCTGACACTTGGTTACAACAGGGTGGAGAGAACAGTCCATACATTAGTGGAAAGACACAAGAGACTGCAGACGCTGAAATCTGAGGCAAAAAATAAACTACTGGAAGAACTCAGTAGGTCAGGCAACATCTGTGGAGGCAAAGGAATGGTCAAACACTTCGAGTCGAGACCTTGTATCAGGACTAATGCGGGGTTTTGACCCAAAATGTTGACCATCCCTTTGCCTCCACAGGTGCTGCTCGACTTGCTGAGTTCTTCCAGCAGTTTATTTTTTGCTCGTACATTTGTGTGATCCTACGATTCGCACGATAATCCCTCATACATCCAGCAATGAGTTCAAAAGAAACCTCATAAGATGAGATATCTTTATTAGTCACATGTACATTGAAACACACAGTGAAATACGTCTTCTTGCATAGTGTTCTGGGGGCAGCCCACAAGTGTCGCCACTATTCCGGCGCCAACATAGCACGCCCACAACTTCCTAACCTGTATGTCTTTGGAATGTGGGAGGAAACTGGGAGCACCAGAAGGAAACCCACACAGACACGGGGAGAACATACAAACTCCTTACAGACAGCGGCTGATTTGAGCCCGGGTTGCTGGTGCTGTAAAGCATTACGCTAACCACTACACTACCGCGCCTGCCCAAAACGTACAAACTCCTTTCAGACAGCGACCGGAATTGAACCCGGGTCGCTGGCGCTGTAATAGCGTTACGCTAACCACTAGACTACCGTGCACTGTAACTCTGCCCAGAGGGTAGCTAGAACATGGTAATTGGTTTATTATTGTCACATGTACCGAGATACAGTGTAAAGCTTTTGTTTGTGTGCCGTCCAGACAGATCATTCCATACAAAAGTACATCGAGTTAGTGCAAATGGAAAAAAAACAATGCAGACGATAGTGTTACAGTTACAGAGAAGGTGTAGTGCAGGTAGACAAATAAGGTGCAAGGGCCATGACAAGGTAGATTGAGAGATCAGGGGTTCATGTTTGTCATTTAAGAGGTCTGCTCAAGAGTCTGATAACAATGGGATAGAAGCTGTTCTTGAGCCTGGTGGTACGTGTTCTCAAGCTTTTGTATCTTCTGCCCAATGGAAGGGGGGAGAAGAGAGAATGACTGGGGTGGGAGGGGTCCTTGATTATGTTGGCTGCCTTCCCGAGGCAGAGTCACTGAAGGGGGCAGGCATGGTAGTGTAGCGGTTAGCGTAACGCTTTACAGTGCCAGTGAACCGGGTTCAATTCCGACCATTGTCTGTAAGGAGTTTGTACGTTCTCCCCGTATCTGCATGGGTTTCCTCCGGGTGCTCCGGTTTCCTCCCACATTCCAAAGACATATGGATTAGGAAGTTGCGGGCATGCTATGTTGGTGCCAGAAGCGTGGCGGTACTTGCGGGCTGCCGCCCAGAACACTCTACGCAAAAAATGCATTTCACTGTGTGTTTCGATGTACATGTGACTAATAAAGATATCTTAGTTTTCGTGGAACTCACAATCAAAAAGAGTGGTCAAGGCAAATAACTCTGCTGCAGTTAAAGGGAATCTGGGTAAACACATCACAGAGAAGGGAACAGACTGTTAGGGTGAAGTGAAGCAGGATGGCATACATGCACTAGCACAGACCACTTGGGCTGAATGGCCTCTTTCAGTGCTGTAAGCTGTGTAACTTTCTCCTCTATGACTTCCAATTGTCTCCCAGCTGGAATTGATCCACTACGTCTTCCGGAACGAGAGCATTCGGAGGCGGACAGCAAATCTGGAGCTGGTGCTACAGCGGTGTAGCGAGGTGCAGCACTGGGTCGCCACGGAGATTCTGATGTGTGAACGTCTGGGAAAACGGGTGCAGCTTCTCAAAACCTTCATCAACATGGCTGCTCTGTAAGTGCTCATGTCTGGAATTATAGGGCAAGGTCCATGAGGGTGGGAACAAGGAAATCTGGAAATTGTAACGACGCCAGAACACTCAGACCAAGAATCACTCTCCATCTGGTGCCTGGGCCGAGTTGGTGTTGGTTTGGCTCACTGGCAAAACTTTCTTGTTTCTGAATCAAAAGGTTTTGACACCTGAATATGCAGGAAATGGAGGGATATGGATCGTGTACAGGCAGAAGAGATTTAGTTTAATTTGAATCAGAATCAGATTTATTATCACTGTCATGGAATTTGTTGTTTTGTGGCAGCAGTACAGCACAATGACATAAAAATTACTATAAATTACAAAAAAGTGCCAAAAAGGAATGATGAAGTAGAGTTCATGGGTTCATGGACCGTTCAGAAATCTGATGACGGAGCGGAAGAAGCTGTTTCTGAATTGTTAAGTGTGGGTCTTCAGGCTCCTGTACCTCCTCCCCGATCGTAGCAATGAGAAGAGGGCATGACCTGGATGGTGACGGTCCTTAGTGATGGACACCGCCTTCTTGAGGCATCATGTTCAGCGCAAACACTGTGGGCCGGAGGGCCTGTTCCTGTGCTATTCTGTTCTATGTTTTGGGTTTGAGGCATGTTTCAGACCTATAATCTGTCTACAATCCTATAATCTACAGACCTACAATCTGTGTACAAGCTGATGCTTCACTGCAGGGCAGAATGTGGCATTACATTGCTGGACATGCCTCTTTCTCATGAGATTCCCCACCCTTCCTTTAGTGAGCACAGAAGACCACAACACACCTTATCAGCAAGCTCCCCCGAATGCCCTGGTCCACATTCATCCCTTAGATGACACTGTTTGAAAGGGATCAACAAGTTGCTTAGCTCTTTGCTATCTGTGGGATATTAGTTGTGAATAAATAAACTACCACGATTAGTTACCTAGCAATGCTGACAACACCTGGAAAGCAATTCATTGACTGTAAAGTGCTTGGCGTTGGATCCTAGGCACACTATAAATGTAAATCTCTTTACCTCATTACAGCTGGCAGGATAAAGTTGCCCCAGTCAGCCAAGGTTCTCACTCCAGATTGCTATCCATTGACCTTGGGAGTCTGTGAGAATGAGTGAGGGTGTCCTGCATAGCAGTGATGTCACTCATGGAGTATAGTCTTTGAAGGCCGAGTCACACAATATCCTAGCCTGGAGATGTATGACTTTAATTTCATCATTGTTGGGTCAGAGTTCTGAAACCCCCTCCCGAATACCCTGTGGGCAACCTTCATCGCCAGGACCACACCGATTCAGGAGGGGTTTCCAGTGCCCTCTTCTCAAGGTTAATAGGATGAACAATACTGGCTGCCCATACCAGTCACATCCACACACTGAGAGTGCATAAAACAAGAGGCCAAGAATAGATGGGATACAAGATTGGCCAGAACAAGTTTGGAAAGGAGGGAAAGAGGAAAAATGTAGTGCAGATGATTAAAGATCACCCTTATCAGTGATTGAGCTGGAAGATCAAGGTAAAAGGGTGCTGTTTATGATGAGGCACTCTCAACACAGTCCTGTAATAATCAGGTATTTGCTTCCAAAAGCAGACAATTTATCATGCAGATCACACAAGGTAATTAGAGGTTTCAGCCTCAGACCAACGTGAACATAAAGGCGTTCCCAGAAATTTAAAGGGTGTTGCCTTAACTCCTGGGATTACTGACTCCACCTAGTGAACAGCAGCAGTGAATCACAGGGTGAAAACATGCAGCCACTTCCAGAACCAAGCCTGCATTTTGTCTTTTGAAGTTCACTGGTTCAGATATCCCAAAGGTTTACAAGCGCCTTTTACAGATGTAAACATACTTTTAAAGGAAACCTCCCTCCAAGTCTTCTCGTGTGGTCCGGGACCTTGTTCACACCCTGCCCACCATTCTTCAGTACCAGTGGATTGGCCAAGTCCCTGCCATGAGGACGAACAACTGCTAGGAGGGCCACGGTTACTCCCAAATGCACAGTATCTCGCGGTACCCGATCATCATAACTCTTGCTGGATCCCAGCCGTAGTCCTTGCATCTTTTGGAGTTCTGCTTCAGTGAAGGGGTGTCTGCAGGAAATTAAGTCCGTCTGGTTTTGGAAGGATACACTGAGCACACGTTCACACAGATGCCCAAACACTTGTGCATCCTTTGTGTGCTTAATATTTAGTGGGGGCAGGGAGTTACCCCTGAAGGTCCCATTCCCCCTCTACACGTGCTCCTGTTCCAACCTGCGTCTCTGCAGCTTGAAGACAGAGCTTGCTTTTCCACAGCGAATTTCATGACCTGACGGCATCCCAGAGTCTGTCACAGCCCACAAAGCATATTTGAAGTGTCGTCACTTCTGGAATACAGGAAGTACGGCAGCCAGTATGTGCACAGCAAGGTTCCACAATCATCAACATCCAGGTTATCTGCTGAAGTGATATTGTCTCAGCTCTGCAGCTGCTGGCTTCACTCGGTGAGTGCAGGCTGTGACTCGTGCAGCAGAAGCGTGCAACCACTTACAAAAGGCCTGCATGTTATCTTCAGAGTTCAGCTGTTCAATTCTCCTCCACGCCAGTGCTGGAGATCAGTGCCTGCAGGGTTGTCTACAAACTGGAATATCAGATAGTTCATTTGGAGTTGAAAGCTCCGATTATCATGCGCAATCTCTGCAAAACATTTAGATTGTTCATGGGGGGTCATTTCTGATTACAAGAAGACTGAGTTAGATGTTTCTACTGCTTTATCCTAATCACCAGCCCTTATCTCAGCTGCTCCAGCTGATTGTTGCTGGAATACTGTGGAGGACAGCCCTGTGTGTCTGTCAGTGCCATGGAAACTTTTAGGACCACCTTGGTTGATTATGACCCCTGCACATCCCTTGTGCCCAGACCTCAGCCAATCTCAGTCCCAATCTCTGCTGCCTCATTCCATTGAAATCTACATTTTGCCATTGGGCTCTTAAGTTTTCTCTGCCACTCATCTTAAGATAACAACAGAAAATGCTGCAAACACTCAGCAGGTCAGACAGCATCTGCGGAGAGAGAAACAGAGTTAATGTTTCAGGTCGATGACCTTTCAGAACAGTTTTGGACTGGGGACCTTCACAAGTGTTCTTCCCCCCAGAACTTCTGGAAAGCATGAAAGGTGCTGCGTAAAAGTTTTGTTGAGCACGCCCATGGACCTATTAGTGAGGCCCATACTTCCAGTCTCTACTGCTTCTAACCTCAGACTTTACCACCTCAAACCTTTTAAATACTGTCACAAAACCCATACTTTTGTTATATCTCCCAATCCCTCTGCTCCTTTCCACGGGTCACCTTGGGATGTTCCATAAGCCGCCCTATGTAAAGCACACATTGTTTTTGCTGGACTTAAAACATGCAAGAAAACACGCTTGTAATGCAAGGCAAAGTCAAGTTTATTGTCAGATGCTCAAGTACACGTATGCACAGGTGCAATGAAAAACTTGCTTGCAGCAGCATCACAGGCACATAACATCAGAGACACAACATTCACAAGAAAAACAAATTAAACATAAATTATGCACAATTTTTACAAAAAAAGAACACAAAAAAACAAAGTCCATTGTAGTGCAAAGTGGTTGAAGTGGTCATGGTGTTGCTGAACTGCAGTAGTGATTAGGGTTGTGCAGGTTGGTTCAAGAACCGAATGGTTGAAGGGAAGTAGCTGTCCTTGAACCTGGTGAAATATCGCTCCCCCTGTGATTTGTGGCAATCCTAATGGTTCCTCCCTCTTGCAGCTGTAAGGAGAAGCAGAACCTGTTCTCGTTCTTTGCCATCGTTATGGGCCTGTGCAATGCTGCAGTCAGCCGACTCTGTCTGACCTGGGAGGTAAGTGGAACACAGCACAAGTGTGTGTGTGCATTCATTACCACCTTTACTAAGGATATGCATATTATTAATTAATCTATTAAGCTCACTGCCTACCCTTGGTGTTACAGTATGGAGTCATAACATAATATAGCACGGAAACAGGCCCTTCAGCTCAGCTTGTCCATGCCGACCAAGATGCCCATCTAAGCTAGTCCTTTGGCTCATATCCCTATTAACCTTTCCTATCATGCACCTGTCTTTTAAAAGTTGTTGTTGTATCTCCCTCAGCCACTTTCTCTGGCAGCCCGTTCATAAACACACCACCCTCTGCATGAAGAAGTTGCCCCACAGCTCACTTGTAAGTCTTTCCCCTGTCACCTTAAACCTATGCCCTCTAGTTTTTGATTCACTTTCCCTGGTATCTAGGATTATTATTGGATAGTAATTCGACAGGTAGTTGAGAGGAAAATAGTTTGGAGGAAGGGGACATTTCTTGAAGCAGTGTTTAACTTGCATCAGGTTGAGCCCTGAACTCTGGTGCTGTCTGTGTGGAGTTTGCAGGTTCTCTCTGTGACTAAGTGGGTTTCCTCCAGATGCTCGGGTTTCCTCCCACATCCCAAAGATATGATGGTTGGTAGGTTAATTGGCCACTGTAAATTGCCCCTGGTGTAGATGGGTGGTAGGGAAGATCAGGGGAATTGGTGAGCTTGGGAGAGAGAATAATTTACCAGGAAATAAGTGGGGGAATGGGAACAATGGAGCAACAAACAATCTGCTGGAGGAACTCAGCGGGTCAGGCAACATCTGTGGGAGGGAAGAAATTGTCAACATTTCAGGTCAAGACCTGGCATTGGGTTTTGACCTGAAACGTCGACAATTCCTTTCCTCCCACAGATGCCGCTCGACCCGCTGAGTTCCTCCAGCAGATTGTTTGTTGCTCCAGATTCCAGCATCTGCAGTCTCTTGCGTCTCCAATGGGAATTATGGGTTTGCTCTGACAGCTAGCATAGACTCGATGGGCTGAATGGCTACCTAAGTCACAATCATAAAAAAATGATCAGCCTTGCACACCATCAGCCCTGTAGGCTCCTGGGTAAGCACTATGTCGATTTCAAAACCTTCATCCCTGTTTTCAGATAGCTTGTCTCTGTAACCTCCTCCAGCCCTACAAACTTCTTGGATATCTGCACACCTAAGATTCTAGTCATTCACTAAAGTTTATCGCTGGCAGAGTAAATCACAAACTTGAGGTGCTTTTAGCTATTGGACTCTTAAGCCTCAGCACACTCTCCTTTCCTCTAAAGAAACCCACCTCTGGGCCACCTGGCCTAACTTCTCTTTTGTGGCTCCAAGTCAAATGTTCTTTGTTGCTTCCTACGTAGTACCTTGGGATGTTTTGCTACCCTCATGTCCTCCTTAGACTTGCTACTTCTGTGGTTCTGTGGGTTCGGAGGCCACTGTGGGATCTGCAGATGTTGCCAGGGAATGATAGGGCAGGGAATACTTGTCAGAATCGTTTCGAAGTTGGTGCTTTCCTTTTGCTCTTTATTCTGCACTTTTTTGTTCTCCTGAAGCATGGACTAGAGATTCTCAGTGCCCTTCTGAATACTCCTTCTCCACATTGAGTGAACATCGGCCAGAGATCCCAAGGAGTTCATTCTTTCAAGGAGGCTCTGAGAAGTTCTGTGAATCCTTTCTTCCATCCACCCTGCTCTCTCTCCCATGAGAGAGCTCAGAATAGAGTGTTGTTCAGTGAGAGAACAAGGTTTGGGAATACAAAGGCTCTACTGGTTCAGTGGAACACAAAGCAGTTTGCAAAGGGGAAAGAGGAGAGAGGGAGCCATCAACTATCCCCCTACATCCCCCCGCTGGTAGTTGCTTCAGTGGCTCCTTCCAATCTAGATGACAGTGTCATACCCCAAAATGTTAATAAAATCCAAATGAAAATTTCTGATTTGATATGTTATTTTATTTATTTTAAAAAGCAGCAAATGTGGAAAATACTCAAAGAAGGTTAGGCAGAAACCGGTTAACTTTTCAAATCATTGATCATCAGGTCTGAAACATTAATTCTGCTTCTTTCTCCACAGCTGCTGAGTGTTTTCTGACTTTATTTCAGGTTTCCAGCATCCAAGATATTTTGGTTTTCCCAGTAAATGAAATACTTATTTATACTTTGTCTTATTTGCTCCACAGAAACTTCCTGCAAAATGTAAAAAGCTCTTCCAGAAATTTGAGAGTTTAACAGTGAGTAACCAATGGGTCCTTGCTCTGAACTGGATGCATTGGGCGTCTTACGTTTTCAACATCTTTGAATCCCTTCACTTGCCAGAAGTAACTGACTCCCCGAATGTAACAGACCAATTGAGCACCACCTTCACTGGGCAGTTCAAGCAGCCCCCATGACCTTGCTGGGTGGGTTTGGCCACAGACAATGGTAGAGCCTGCTTCTCAGGATGAAGAAGGAGGGAGCAGAGTGGGGTGACCTTTACTCTGAGGGCCTACTGTTACAACAGCATTCTTGTCATTTGGCAGTAGGAAGTGGTCCAATAACCCAGGGCTCAGCGAGTCAGTGGCGGCTGATGCACCATCTCTCCCACTTAGCTTCAGAGGTCACGCATGCCCTGGCCTTGGTGAAGGGTAGTGATACACTCCTTTTGAGTGTCCATGAGGAATTGAATAAATGTGTTTGAAGGAGAAAAAAAATTGCAAGGAGATGGGGGGATGTGTATGGGACCAAACCGAGAGTCCGTGAGACTCTGTGGGTCGAGTGGCCTCTTTGTGTACTGCACTGTTCCATGGACTTTGGCTCTATGTGCCTCAGCCTCCCGGTCTAATACATGTATATTGGTCAAATTCAAGAGATTACTAGATAAGCATATGGAGGAATTTAAAATAGAGAGATATGTGGGAGGAAGGGATTAGATAGTCTTCGGCGAGGTTTAAAGGTCGGCACAACGTTGTGGGCCGAAGGGCCTGTATTGTGCTGTACTGTTCTACGTTCTATGTTCTATGAAGGAAAATCACTAAATATCACATCTGTGTGATACAATAAAGTCCACTGTGGTACTCCTCACTTCTCCTCCATCTGACTGCTGGTTCTACCATTGGTGACTCCAGGAAGCAACCTCCCATTGGTCCTTGGCTGAACTTCACCTGGGTTCCTGATCACTCCAGCAAGACTTTAGTGATGGGTTTGTACTGGGAAACTTGGGTCCAATAATTAGCATGGCATTCAGTTTGATCGTGGGTATTGGGGGTGGCATTGTACCCAACAACAGACAATGAGAACACATTTCTGTCTTACAGGATCCTTCACGAAATCATAAAACCTACAGGGACACCATTGCCAGGATGAAGCCTCCCCTGATTCCTTTTGTCCCTCTGCTACTGAAAGGTGAGACAATGGCACTGTCCCTAAAGTTGTTCTGCTCTTGGCTTCAAAGAATCCTATAGCACAGAGGTCCGTTGTCTTTGGGGAAACCAGTTAAAAGAGGTATCAAATGTTCCATTCCCTTCTCTTTCCTTTCTCTTTGTAAAAATCTTTCTCATATTCTGCCACAACACAGGAGGTCATTCATCCCATCAAGTCTATTCTTGCTATCAGAGCCATCCCATCAATTCCATTTCCCCTCCCCTCCCCCCCCCACACTTATTTTCCTGTAATCTATTCCCTGTCACATCCTATTTCTCCTCCATCCACCTACACTGGGGGTAATTTACAGCAGCCAATTAACCTGCCAACCAGTAGGACTTTGGGATGTGGGAGGAAACCAAAGCACCTGGGAGAAACGCACATGGGTCACCGGGAGAACGTGCAAACTCCACACAGGCAGCATCAGAGGTCAGGATCGAGACAGATTACCGGACCCATGTGGTAGCAGCACTAACTGCTGCACCACTGTGTGATCTTTTGAAGGAAGGGCTGAATCAGTGGGCAGGGTCCTCACCCGTGCACGATGAGGCTGCCCCCTTTGGTCTACATGAGAAGTCCACTAGAGCAGCACAGGATAGCTGCAGCCCAGTGGGTGGAAGGTCCCACTGACAGAATGATGCAGTGCTGGGGATTGGCCGGCTAAATCCCAGCAGCCGCACAGAAGTCAGGGTAGAAGATCTTCACCCATGTCGATGATAAAAAGGCTTGCATTTCCTAGCACCTTTCACATCCTTTTTAAGACATTCTTGACAGCTAATGAAATAAGTTAATTGGGAAATTGATTTAGTATTTTCACATGTACCGAGGTTCAGTGAAAGACTTTGTTTTATATGCCACCTGTACAGATCATTTCATCACATCAGTACATTGAGGTAGTAGAAGGGAAATCAATAACAGAATGTAGACTAAAGTGTTACAGTTACAGAGAAAGTGCAGTGCAGGCAGTCAATAAGGTGCAAGGCCATAACGAGGTAGATTGTGAGGTCAAGAGTCCATCTTATCTTACTAGGGGACCATTCAACGGTCTTATAACAGCGGGATAGAAGCTGTCCTTGAGCCTTGTTGAAGACTAAATATTCTGGTAGTTGAAGAGCTCCTGGATTATTCAGTGTCAAAGTGTTCACATTATTGGTAACTAACAAAGCATTTTCAGTGGTTTTTCTTTCATGATTTTTCCAGATATGACATTCATACATGAAGGCAACAAAACATTCCTGAATCAGCTGGTGAACTTTGAGAAAATGGTGAGTATTTCTTTCACTGTTCTAGGATAAAACAGCAACAGCTTCCACACTGGTACACTCCACTGCCCAATGGCTTAATGGCGTGTGTTCCAGTACAGGCTACCACCCTGTGCACAAGTGTGTTATGGACTCACTCTGCACTACTGACTTTACAAATGGACAATGTTCTAGCACATTACACCACCCAACATACAAATGGACAATATTCTAGTACACTATACCGCCCAATGTACAAATGGACAATGTTCTAGCGCATTACACAATCCAATGTACAAACGGACAATGTTTGTAGCATGTTATACTACCCAATGTACAAATCGACAATATTCTAGTATGTTACACCACCCAATGTACAAATGGACAATGTTCTGGCACACTGCAGCATCTAATGTTCAAGTGAACTGTTCTGACATAGTGTCACCCAGTTTCTTCACAATACAACAAAAGGAAGCTAAGATTTGAGTAGTACAACTTAGTTTATTGAGACAGACAAAACTATTCAGACACCTGAAGCCCCTGAAGAGTAATTTTACCACACACAGCTGCTAATCATTGTGTTTTGGATTTTTCAGCCACGATTTGTTCTAGAATTTAGACTTAAAACTGGACCCCAGAGACATACATTGATCAATAATGCATGAGGACACTGCACAGTTTAAGCACTGACTAGCAAAACTCCAAGACAGCTTTCATACTTTTAATACTGAATTAATTTAAGGAAACCTTTCCATTTTGCTGCAGGGACCTGAGTCACACAGTACTGAAAGTTCCCTGTGCTGAGTTATTAACCTTAGCTGAGTTATTGGTTTGAGAATCACAGTGGGTCTCAGGAAGGGGATAAAATGAGCTAGAGTTCTTTATTTAGACCCCAGAGGGAAGCCCGAAAGACTCTGACAGCTTTACCTGTGAGATTCCCAGAGTGCGCTGAGGTTGGACATTCATGGTGGTCAGTAGTATGGAACATCCTTGTATTTCAACTTGCCTCTGCCAGTGGACATGAACATTGGTGTCAGTCTGACTGCATTCATTTCACTAAAGTGTTCTCCATTCTGTGGGAACTCGCAGTGGAAGCTGTTTGGCTGGTCCCCAGCTGAACACCGTGTCCTCATGGATTGAAAGATGATTCAGTTTGACAGGTAAATGGATTATTCCCTTGACAGGCTTGGCAAGTGACTTTCCAGAGCTTGAACGTTCCATTTTCAGGCTGTCAGTACTTTTCAGGCACCTGTTATATAATAAAGGATTTGCTTTAGTCAGGTATTACTAGTGATTTCCACGGAATCTGAATTCTCAGCAGTACTGGGGCAGAGAAGGGTGTAGTCTATAGCTTCTTGAAAGTGACCACACAAATAAATAGGGTGGTAAAGAAGGCACATGGCATGCTTGCCTTCATTAGTTGGAGCACCGAATATAAGAGTAAGGAAGTCATGTTGCAGCTATACAAAACTTTGGTTTGGCCACACTTGGAGTATTGTGTGCAATTCTGGTCACCCCATTACAGGAAGGATGTGGAGGCTTTGGAAAGGGTACAAAAGAGGTTTACCAGGATTCTACCTGGATTAGAGGGTACAAGCTATAAGGAGAGGTTGGACAAACTTGGATTGTTTTTCTGGAGCATTGGAGGCTGAGGGGAGACCTGATGGAAGTTTATAAAATGATGAGAGGCATAGTTAGGGTAGACAGTCAGAATCTTTTCTCCAGCATAGAAATGGCAAATACTAGAGGATCTATATTTCAGGTGAGAGGGTAGAAAAATACCTTTTAATGTGTGGGCCAAGTTTTTTTTTACACACAGAGTGGCAGGTGCCCGGAACCTGTCAGGGGTAGTGGTGGAAGCAGATACGATAGTGGTGTTTAAGAGGCTTTTAGATAGACACATGAATATGCAGCGAATGGAGGCTTATGGATCATGTGCAGACAGAAGAGATTTAGTTTAATTTGGCATTGTGATTAGCACAGACATCACGGGCCGAAGGGTCTGCTCCTGTGCTGTACTGTTCTATGTGTTAGTTCTGGTAGTTGGAACTCAGAGTCCAAAGTGAGCAAGGGAAATGCTGCATAGCAAGGGTCAACCTTCTAACAACAACTTGCATTTCATCAGCACTTCTACCCAGTAAATTACCTCACAAGAGTGACATCAGATAACAGTTAACAAAGAGCAAGATAACACTCATTTTTTAGGACTACTTAATAATAGTGCAATTAATGTCAAAAAATAATCTTGGCCTTTGGTATGGTACAGCAGTTGGTTGGGTCCAACCTTGTCCATGTCTCTTACAGCACATGGTGGCCAGTGCAGTCCGGACCTTGAGGAAGTATCGAAGCAGCCCGCTCAGTAAGTTGACCAACAAAAACTAAAGTGGCAGTGGTTCCATAGGAATGTTCATCTGTCAGCTTTAGTGGGATCAGGAGGGACCATGAGGGTTTGTGATGTGAGGGGGAGTAACCCAATTTACGGCTGTTTCAACAAGATAAGTGTCGGATCCGGTTATCTTCGAAACTGCAGGTTCTTTCAGGAGTCCAAGAATGAGTTGAAAACAACTTGGTGCTTCACAAAGTTTTATTGGAAAAGTTTTAAACAAGGAAACAGTCACAGAGCACATGGCACTAGCTTTACTACTAGGAGACGAGCCGAGACAAAGGAATTAAAATGAGCTGGGGGGGTGGGGGGAGGGAGAGAGCAAGATAAGCAAGAGAGCTTTTTAACATAAAGCAGCATTTTATACCTGAGATAAGAGGTACTCCTTAGATAACAATAGTCCAGTCAGAAAACCTATCAGATACCTGTGGCAAAATCAACCAATGAGAAAGATGTAGTCACCTGATGGATGAACCAATAAGCTAAGAAGTGGTTATACCTTGTACAGCCACTTGAGGTGTATTAAACACTATGCATGTAAAAATTACCTAAAAGAAAATATATATATTAAACAGTCGAATCCAACATAAGTAACACCAAATAGGGGCAGGAATGGCCATTTGGTCCCACCACTGAATATTGTGGCTGATCAGATCCAGTTTCCAATCCGATCTCCATAATCCCTTTTCCTTGTGGCCAAGAACCTTTCTCACCCTTTTCAATGCAAACAATCAGCACCCCTGCTCTTTAATGTAGAGGATTCCCAAAATTCACTGTTCTCCTCTTCATCACAGTCTTCAATGAACATCCTTCTATCCTGACATTATGTCTCCCTGTTCAGGGGAATCTTCCCAGCGGTCTCCATCCTGTCAAGCCCCTCGGAAACTTATACATAACATTGCCTCACTGAACAAGTCTCTTTCTCCTATAGGGATCATAGTGGGTTCTTCCAGGACTTGACCCAGGTTAGCTTTGATGATACAAGGAAGGGCTGTCATTTTGCATTTGGTCTTAGGACATTTCAGTGCTATTAAGCCCATGACTTACTGCTCATTCCTGATTGGCTGAGAGATAAGAGGCATCATTTTTCTTGTCCCGATGCAGGGTTTCAACTCAAAACATCAACAATTTCTTTCTCCCTACACATGCCATTGATTGACCATTGACCCACTGAATTCCTCCAGCAGATTGTTGCTCCAGATTCCAGCAACTGCAATCTCGTGTCATCATTTGTCTAGCAATTGCTTCTGGGCCTAAATGGTCAGCTGGCTAATTAAGAAAGCATCAAGAGTCATCCCATGGGACTATGGTGTTCAAGACCAAAACTGTGAGAGGGTAATACGGATGATATGAACTATCAGGTCAAGGAGGAAAAACAAAACACCAGCTCATGCCCCTGCCCCATTCCCTGCCCAGTGCTGGTGGCAACTTCTCTTCCCTGAAGGTCAGTGGTGAGCCAATTGAAAGCTTAAGCTGGCAGCTTCCACAGCCATTTATCTAGAACCAGCTCAGAACGAATAACCAGATTTCACAGGTTGCACACTGGGTTCTAAATAGCCAGAAGGTTGTAGGTTCAATCCCTTATCCAGAGCACAGAATCCATGCTGACGCATCTGTGCAGTACTGAGGGAGTGCAACACGATTGGAAGTGCTGTCTTTCAGGTAAGATGTTAAAATGAGGCCCTGTCTGCTTTCCCAAGTGGGGGCATTGCATTCAAGTAGTTATCCCTGGGGACCTGGATAACGTTAGTTGCGAAATGCATCACTCAGTGAAAAGCAGAACCACGAAGTCCTGCCCTGAGCTGCTGTTTCTGTTCAGGACCAATATAGAGAGGGAGCAATACAGAGGATATGAACATCATCTACGGTCCCTGCCCATTTCACTGTCCTGTTCCCAGCTTTAACATGGGTACAAGGCCTGGCTATGTTGTCCTCAGTGTCTGACAGACTGCCAGTGATCCAACCAAAATTCATCACACAGGTCCCAGAGATTAAGAATTAAGATAAGATCTCTTTGTTAGTCACATGTACATCGAAACACACTGAACTGCATCTTTGGTGTAGAGTGTTCTGAGGGCAGCCCGCAAGTGTCGCCACGCTTCCGGTGCCAACGTAGCATGCCCACAACTTTCTAACCCGTACGTCTTTGGAATGTGGGAGGAAACCGGAGCACCCGGAGGAAACCCACATAATCACGGGGAGAACATACAAACTCCTTACAGACAGCGGCCAGAATCGAACCCAGGTCGCTGGTGCTGTAATAGTGTCACGCTACCAATACACTAGCATTTATAGGAGTGAGGCATTCTTCACACAGTGAAGATTGTGTGAAGAATGCCTCACTCCTGTGAAGAGACTGCAGACGCTGGAATCTGGAGCAACACACAAAACTGACAGTCGACTGTCCATTTCTCTCAATTGATGCTGCCTGACCCACTGAGTTCCTCCAGCATTTTGCGTGATTCTTCACAGCATGTTGAGATTGCAAGCCCTGTTTTTAAAAAAAAATGCTTTTCCTGCATCGTATACTGAAAAGTTACAGATGATGGAGTTTTCAGAACCAGTGGAACTCTCCCCACCCCACCCCACTCCACCCCTTTCACTGGACCTTCTGGAGGTCCCAAAAGAAAGACATGCATTCATCTAGTGCATTCCGCAGCCTCAGAATAGCCTGTGAAATAGTTTTAAAGTGTAGTCACTGTTTTAACATAGGAAACATGACTGCCGATTTGTGCAGAGCGGGCTCCCACAAACAGTGATGTGCTGCAAACCAAATAATCCGTCCCTCGGATCTTCTTGGTAGAGGCCACTTCCCTTCTTCAGAGTTACCCCATGAAATCCTTTAGCATGAAACGGAGGTTTAACATCTTGTCTGAAAGACAGCTCATCTAACAAAGCCGTGCTCCCTCGGTGCTGCGCTAGTCTCAGCGTGAAATTTTGTGTTCAAGTCTCTGGGGTAGGACTTGAACCCACAACCTGACTCAGAGGAGTGGTACCCGTGGCTGACGGCTGTGGGGAACACGAGTCTCTTCTATCGTTGACAGCTTTTCTTTCCCTTTCTTCTTCGCACAGACCTGGAGTTGGACTCGGCTGCAAACCACATCCAGATTAAGGCCTACATCCGCCAGCTCCATGTGATCGACAATCAGCAGTTACTCTATGACCTCTCATACAGACTGGAGCCCAAGGACCCGTAACCCCGGGGCTTCTGCTCCGTACTGCTCCCAGTCTGCAATGCTAGTCGATGGCGTTGGAAGTGTATGTGGCCGTGCCACTGCTGATCTGGACCTACTGTACATAACTGTACAGAACCATCCACTTACCAAAAGAGGTCTGCACCTGCTTCATGATGAAATACCAACCGGGCCTGTGGTAGACCCATTGCTGACTCATTCATTACATCATACTGGGCTGGCACAGGACAGGAACATGTGCTGTATGCCCGGTGCTGCTCTAGGGATTGTGTGCACTGATATCATAAGCTGCAAGCTATTTATCATTCTGCTTATTGAAGCCACAGGGTAATTCTTATCAAACAAAACAGGATTGAGCTAGAATCTGGAATTGGAGCAGATGGGAGGAGCTGTATGTGTATGGGCCTTCCTTGGGAATATTCTGATTTTCACTACAGATTTGGTTTGATTCACTGCGGGTCTTATTTTGAGGTCTTCATATTTAGACAGTGACTCCCTCTGTTGGCAAGGAGCAAATGGTGCAGGTTTTAAACCAGCCCCTTCCTTGTGAGTTTTAATTGCATCATTACTGTTGTGAATCCACCGTGCAGTTTCCCTTCTTACCTTGCCCACCAATTTTTAAATATTTATTAATTTTTCCTCTTCACGATGCCTCCCACTGTAGTGGCTGCTTCACATGGCTGTCTGCTCACCAGCTCTGCTGTCATTTCACTTGTCTGGGCCACTAAGACGCAGGTAAAGGGGACCTGAAGATTGATGAGGGAGGCAAACACTCGCGTTCTTTCCATCCCTCTCACCCGCTTTGGGAAAAGCTTTAAGCATCTCCATGGGACTCAGGATGGCAATTCTACATCCTACCAGCCGGCAACCCATTCCCAGGTCATGTCACAGAAGAGAGACATTTTCAGACCAGACTAACACAGCCCTGCTTAGCTCTAGTCTTGTATCCATATTTGATTTGACATTGTAATATAGGTTGTAATATAATATTGATCAATTATTTCTGTTTTTAATTTCAATATTACATTTAGAAAATAGTTTCTACATTTTTTAAAATATTTTGTACAAAGAATGCTTTCTCTTCTTTAGATTTATTTCATTTCAGTGAGATGGCTAAGCAGTGTTCATCTGTTATCCTCTGTGTGTTGTCTACATAAAGCACTTACAGGTCTGACTGAAATAATGCGCTAAAGAATGAATAAATTGTCATTTTTTTAAATATGTGGCAAGTCATTTTCTAGACACCGGAATATAAGGCTAAGAATTCCTCTGCTGAAAGTGGCATTGGAAAAGGGATCATGATTAGCAGCAAAAATCAACAAAAAGTTTTCTAAAAGTCAGAGAAAATGTTCACATGAATGTATAATATTGTTACTCAGGTTTATGTAAACAGAGGACAATCTATTGCTGTTGTGCTTATGGTGCTATCAATTCTGATTGCATTTTGTGCCCTTTCTCCAAATTATTTTTTAATTCCTCCTTCTCAGAGGCCCACCCACTTTACTCGTTGTGGCCAGTGGATAATTTCCCCACCACCCCACACCACTTGCCCGCTCTGTTATAGGAACCATCCATAAGATAAACCTCATGACTGATGAGACCAATGTGAGAACCGCAGACTCTTCCACAGATGGGGTGAGCAGATGGGTGATCCTCTAAAGCGGTCCTCTCCTTCCACCTCTTACACAGGGCTTCTCTCTGCTTCCAAAGCATGGACGAGAGGTTCTCAATGCCATCCTAAATCCCACTTCTCAAGTTTAAGCAGTCGTAGGTGAGGGATTTCCAAGAGCCAATGGAGATGTTGCATTTTTTCATGCGGGGAAGAATTTTTAAAAAATTTTTTCAGGACGGTTTTCAGGACATCCTTGAATCTTTTCCTCTGCCCACCTGGTTATCTCCTCCCATAACACAGCTGGGAATAGAGTGCCTATTTCAAGAGTCTGATGTCAGTTATGTGAACACCATGGCCTGCCTAATGTTTTAGACTGAGTGTAACTGGGGCCTCATTGCTGGGGCTGTTGGCTTGGGATAGGACACTGATGTCGTTTCAATTATCCTTGCATTGAATTTGGTGGACTTTGCAGAAAACAACATCTGGGGCCAATGAACAGTGATGTGATAGTGACGATGTCAACTAAATTGGTTTATTATTGTCACAGAGAACATAGAACATTGCAGCACAGTACAGGCCCTTCGGCCAATGGTGTTGTGCCAACATTTTATCCTGCTCTAAGATCTAACCCTTCCCTCCCACATAGCCTTCCATTTCTCTATCGTTCATGTGCCTATTTAAGAGTTTCTTAAATGTCCCTAATGTATCTGCCTCCACCACCTCTGCCGGCAGTGCGTTCCACGCACCCACTATTCTCTGTGTAAAAAAAAACTTACCTCTGACATCCCCTCTATACCTTCCTCCAGTCACCTTAAAATTATGCCCCCTCATGTTAGCCATTTTCGCCCTGGGAAGAAGTCTTTGACTGTCCACTCGATCTATGCCTCTTATCATCTTGTGCACCTCTATCAAATCACCTCTCATCCTCCTTCTCTCCAAAGAGAAAAGCCCTAGCTCGCTCAACCTATCCTCATAAGACATGCTCTCCGATGCAGGCAGCATCCTGGTAAATCTCCTCTCCACCCTCTCTAAAGCTTCCACATCCTTCCTATAATGAGGCGACCAGAACTTGTAGCAGGTACAGTGAAAAACTTTGTTCTGCATGCCATCCATACAGATCATTTCATCACAACAGTACATCGAGGTG
This sequence comes from Pristis pectinata, assembly GCF_009764475.1. NCBI lineage: Eukaryota > Metazoa > Chordata > Chondrichthyes > Rhinopristiformes > Pristidae > Pristis > Pristis pectinata. The sequence goes on from NC_067429.1 coordinate 8,906,600, forward strand.
GTACAATGGAAAAGCAATAACAGAATGCAGAATATAGTGTTACAGTTGCAGAGAAAGTGCAGTGCAGGCAGACAATAAGAAGCTCGGCCAATCTGTCCAAGTGACATTGGTTGAGGGATAGATATTGCCTGCACAATGGGGAGAATTCCTTTGATCTTCTTCGAAATAGTGGCATAGGATCATTTATCCACTTGGAAAGGTAGATGCAGCCTCCATTTAACATCCCTCTTGAATGAAAGCATCTCCAAAACTGCAGAACTAAACTGGTGTCTTAACATTTTTATTCACAAGACATTGGAGTGGAACTTGAGAGGCTAGAGAGCTACAACTGGTTCCAGCCGACACTAAATGTGATACTCATTAGTCAATATGTAATTCCGTCCAGTCATACTGCTACTTCGCCCTGTCATGTCCTGAGGCTTAACAATCAGTATAGTGATGAAGGGATTGTTGATGCAAGTTGTGGCTATAATTATGAAGAAGGGCTCAATGTGAGGGTGGATTTCACTGTAGATTTTTGTAGTGATCAAACACTGAGGAATTGACTCCAGTACTTGCCTAGAAAGGATCAATGGGTAAAAGCATTGAACGTATAGGGAGGATTTTTCTCAGAAAGGTTCATTAGGCATGGCCTGAGATAGCACAATTGGCTCTCAAAGCTGCAACCATAATATTTAAAATTGAACTGAGCTCTATTTAAAAATCAAAATTGCTAAATGCAAAACAAAGAGATTACAGACAGCTCAGATTATAGGTCAGGAAAGTTATTCACATACCCACAAATGTGAGTAGTTAATGTGACATCTCTAACAAATTTGGAACACAGAACGTGGTGAGAAATTTACAGCACTTCTACAAGTAGAAACAATTAATTAATCAATTGTTGGTTGTCACCCACCAGCTCTGGTGTCTCTGGGGTCAGTCTATCAATTGGAAAGTGTTTAGCATCAAAATTGACCCAATGCTCTCTGGTAGAAAAGGAATTGTGGCTGTCGTTCTAGGTGTCAGACACGATCCAGGGACTTTCTGATTGATTGTTCCTTTGTGGATATCTTCTCAATGGAAGATCAGAATTGGTTGTGTTATCTTGTAGACACCTGCTCTCTACACTCGCAACTGATTGGAATAAGGTAACTGAGAGCAGTCATCATCTTCAGGAGGGAAGCAAAGTATTCCAATGGAAACAAAACTTAACACTTGCCGTACGGAAAGCACTGAGTACACTCTAAGTCTGTGGCTTTTGTAATTCAAAAAGGAAGTAGAAATGTGCCTGCAGTCTCACATGCTGAATGCACTTTAAAGTTGCTGCAGTATATTGTACTCAGTTTTTGAAATTCAATTTTACATTGGAATTTCTCATTTCTACCCCAAAATGTCTAAGCAAGTGACTCTGATATGCACGATGGTCAGACTTGCTAACGACCGGAGAACAAAGAACTGCAGATACTGAAAATCTGAAATAAAACCAGAAGATGGTAGAAACACTCAGTCGATTACCCAGACCCCACCCATCCCTGTTCTCTCCAGCTTTAAACTTGTTCATTTTCTAAATCTTCTTATATCTGAAGAAAGTCACCTGAAATGTGAACTCTGTTTCTCCCTAAAACGACGCTGCCTGACCTGCTGTGTGCATTCAGCAAGATTTACCAGCTGTCCAACGTAACTCAACAGAAGTTCTAAGACTTGCCAAAAGTACATGGTGTACTTTGTATTGATTAAGTAACTATACTATAAGGAGTGCTTGAATTATTCAGGTTTTTTTAGATTCTGTTTGCAGATATTGATATTTATGATAATGAAAACTTCAGGAAAATGCATCAACTTTCAATGAATAGGTCTCTGAGTTCCTCCACCCTGAGTTAACCAATCACATCAAAGAGGAGTATATTGTGCACCATGTACAAAATCAAATGTGATTGGTCAGTGATCTACACACATAAATGGACACTTTAACAGTCACACTCCTTAATAAGAATGCGCAATTAGGATTATAAAACAGAGCTCCATTGGTATAAACAAATAAAAATTTAAGTGGTGGCTTGGAGATGTGATTTATTAAACAATTAAAACCAGAACTTTCAAAGCCAACTTGAAAGAGTGGTGTACAGGCATCGGAAGGATGAAATATAAATGTATACAAATATTGCAACTATTTTACAATGGCTGTGAAGTTAATAATAATAAGATAAAATTTTAAGGTCATATCATTCAAATCAGTTGGTAATGATGAGCGAGTTGTAAGCAAATCAGGATTGTGTGATTGATATTCAAATAGAAACTGATTCAGACATTTTGCGGGACTTGTCTGTCTTTTTATTATATTCTTTTACTATTTGGGATCTTTCTGATCATTGCTGAAAGAATTAAAATCTTTTTTAATATGGGAGTTCATGATTGTATGTTGCCTTGGGTAAAAATAGTACTGATAAGAGAGACACAGATTATTAAAAGCAATTTCGAAAAGCATAATGAATGGGTATAAAAACACAAAGGTCTGCTCTGAGTTCGAGCAAGAATAAATGCAAGATTTGGGTATTGGGTCCATCTTGATTCAGTCCCTCAATGGCTGCTCAACTCATTTAGACAGTACAAGGCAATGGACAGTTCATATAGATTTAATTCGTTCTTCTTCTGGACACTGTCTCTCTCTAGGTGAAGCCCCATTTCATTCAGTATCTCTGCAGTTATTCCGAATGCATCGTCTGTGAAACTTTGAGTCTCCACTTTTAGTACCAGGTCAACTTGGCTGTGTTCTAGATCCTTAAGGATGGTGGTGACCTTCAGAAATACAACCAGGTACAACAATAAGTTGGATTTACATTGCAACTTTAACAGAATAAAACATCCTAAGGTGGTTGAATGAAATATTACCTAACAAAATTTGAGACCAAACCAACTGAGAAGATGTTAGGAAAAAGTTTGGTCAAAGGTTTAACAAGTGTCATCAAGGAGGAACTTAAGGTAAAGGAATGGAGGAGTTTAGGAAGGGAATTCCAGTCCTTTGAATCTTGGGAGCTGAAGGCTTGGCCACCAGTGACGGAGTGATTACAGTAGGGATACAGAAATGGAGGAGCACTGAATTGAGAAGGTTATAGCGATTGGGAGGGGCAAATCATGGGGCAAGTAAGTGGAAGCTTCTTACATTTCCAGTTCCATATAAAGGACTTATAGACTTCTCCATCACTGGGAGACTGTATATATTAAGGGTGCAAACAAGTATCTCTCCCTTCACAGGTACAGACAAAAGCTGCACACTGAACCCCATCTCAGCCAACTATCAGTTCAGAGCTCAATACCAGTGATGCCACTTTTGATGCTATTAGAGGCAAGAAATTAACACCCAACCCAACTTCACTCAGAAGAAGCTCATGGTAGTGTAGCAGTTAGTGTAATGCTATTACAGTGCCAGAGACCAGGTTCAATTCCAGCCACTATCTGTAAGGAGTTTGTACGTTCTCCCCGTGTCTGTGTGGGTTTCCTCCGGGTGCTCTGGTTTACTCCCACATTCCAAAGAAGTACGGGCTAGGAAGTTGTGGGCATGCTATGTTGGCGCCGGAAGCGTAGCGACACTTGCGGGCTGCCCCCAGAACACTCTACGCAAAAGATGCATTTCACTGTGTGTTTCGACATACATGTGACTAATAAAGATATCTGATCTTACATTAGATTTCCAGGACATTCCTTAGAGCCCAGGACAATCTCAACTTTAGTTTCAATTTGGTTCAATCTCATGACTTTATCATTTCCAATTTAGTTCACCATACCCATATTTTCCTTGCAAAATCATTCCCTGGTAACCAGAAATCCAAATGGAATTCATTCACTGATTTAACTTGGATGAGAATGTAGTTGGCATAGTTAGTAAGTTTGCAGATGACACCAAAATTGGTGGTATATTGGACAGTGAAGAAGGTTATCTGGGGTTACAACCAGATCTAGAACGACTGAGAAAGTGGACCAAGGGGATGGCAGATAGAACCTAACTCGGACGAATGCAAAGTGTTGCATTTTGGGAAGTTAAACCAGGGAAGGACTTGCACAGTAAATGGCAGGGCCGTGGGGAGTGTTGTAGAACAGAGAGACCTCGGGGTACAAGTAAATAGTTCCCTGAAAGTGGAGACACATGTAGGCAGGGTGGTGAAGAAGGCATTTGGCACACAAGAGTTGGGACATCATGTTACACAAGAGTACAAGAGTTGGGACATCATGTTACAACTGTACAAGATATTAGTGAGACCACACTTGGAGTACTGTGTGCAGTTCTGGTCACCTAGCTATAGGATGGATGTCTTTAAGCTGGAAAGGATGCAGAAAATATTCACAAGGATATTACCAGGACTGGAGGGCATGAATTGTAAGGAGAGACTGGATAGGCTGGGTCTTTTTTCCCTGGAGCATAAGAGGCTGAGGGGTGACCTGAAAGAGGTTTATAAAATCATGAGCAATACACACAAAATGCTGGAGGAACTCAGCAGGTCAGGCAGCATCTATGGAGGGAAATGAACAGTCGGTGTTTCGGGCCGAGACCCTTCATCAGGACTGGAAAGGAAGAGGGCAGAATCTAGAATAAGAAGGTGGGGACGTTGCATGTTTTGTACAACTGCAACATGACATCCCAACTCTATACTCAATGCACTGTCTGATGAAGGCCAATGTGCCAAAATCCTTCTTCACCACCCTGCCTACCTGTGATGCCACTTTCAGGGAATTATGAACTTGTACTCCTAGGTCCCTTTGTTTTATACATTCCACAGGGCCCTACTGTTCGCCGTGAAAGTCTACCCTGGTTTGACTTCCCAAAATACAACACCTCATATTTATCTGGATTGATCACCATATGCTATTCCTCAGCCCACTTACCTAACTGATCAAGATCCCATTGTAATTTTTGATAACCTTACTACATTTGATAACTTTTGTGGCGTCAGCTGCCATCTTACCAGGGTGAGCTGCTGAGACAGAATCTGCATCTTCAGGCTTTGGATTAGCAGTGGCAATGTTGCTGGTGGTAGATCTGAAATAAAAAAAAGTAGTTAGCTCCCACCCTGGGGTCAGGAGTTGAACCCACCCATCCAGAGCTCTGAGCAAAACATCCGCTCCATGTGTGAAGTGCTGGAGGAGTGAGGAGTTACGTTGACGGAGGTGCCTTCTTTCAGATGAGATGCTCAACTCTTCGCTCAACTGGATGAGAAACCAATCACTTGCCCAAAGAAGTGTATTGGAAGGAGAAGTCCACGGAGGGTCAGTACTGAGGCAGGGAGGGGACTGCAGAGCTCACAACCAGACAGGTGAAGATTCACACACCCACAGAGGGGTGAAAGATAGCTGAGCTTACAAGAGCTCAGAGGTGGAGGGGTACCAAGTTCTCAGGTAACGTGAGGGCAGAGGAGGTTACAGAGCAGTTAGAGCCACAACCTGCTGGCTGATTTGTACATTAAAGTTATACTTGCATAATTTTTTCAATACATTCCACTAAGCCTTTGCTCTCCAAGATGAGAGCATTTCATGCATTTGATTTGCTTGCTCGGTTACTTTAATGGACAGTTAAACACCAACTACATTGGTGCATGACCGGAGTAAGATGGAGGCAGCAGGTTGTTTTCCTCTCAGTGAACTCTTAACACCAATTCAGAAGCACTGCTTTTTGAATTTAATCTGTCATATTCTTTTTTGAGCTCACGTTCTCTGGGAGGTCAGCCCAGGCCTCTTGTCTAAGAACATACTCGTCACACCACCATATGCAGCTCCTGTACTCCCATTGTCAAAGACTATACTCATCTGTGTCATGCTGGTATAGTTCACCTGGTTGATCCACACTGAAGGATGGGATTTGATTCCCTACCTTCCAAAGCTGCCAAGAAAAAAGAGACGGCGTTAAGAAGCTTGTCTTCAGCTGCATTCTTCAACTGGTCCTCACTCCAGATTGCCAGGAGATTTTCTGCACATTCTCTTCTGCTTTCCTCCAGTTTGTTCAGTTCAGTGAGCTTATAGTCAATTCCAGCGCAAGCATCAGAGAGCTGGGAATTGAAAGAGGGGCAGTGAGGAAATGTGATTAGTGCCACACAGTTTTGTTAATTATACACAGTATATACTGTAGAAAGATCATCCCAAGGATGTTCACAGAAGTGAATGAAACTAGAAATGTGCTCAAAGGGAATCAGGATTTACTGGGAACAGACAGGAAGACAGGGTTGAGGTCAGTGATCAGATCAACCATGACCTTACAGAATGGCAGTTCAGTTTCGAGGGGCTGTTTTGTCCATTCCAGTTCCTATTCGTAATCTTTGATAGGAATCTAAAAACATCTCATTGTCCACCTGGTCACATTGCAGCCTTCAGCACTCAATATGGAACTCAACAATTTCAGATAACTTGCTTTTTCCACTTGTATCAAACTGGTCGGTTCTGCCGTGAGGTAATCTGTCTGTAATATTATTTCATCTTTACTCTGGCTGTAGAGACTGTCTGATCTGATGGCCATTTCTAGCATTCTTCATTTGGTTTCAGGTTTCAGCAACAGCTCTGACCTGCATTTCACAGCCTTTACCCATCCCAGTGTTTATATTCACTCTCTGAAACTGCCTTCATTAATTTATTAACCACCCTCTCCATAAACATTGGGTTCACCAGGGCAACCCTGGTCTCACCCTATCGGAGATGTTCCTTTTATCCTGTCCCGTTCCCGCCGCCTCAGGAACGCAGCCAACATAGCCAAAGACCCCTCCCACCCCAGTCATTATCTCTTCTCCCCCTTCCATTGGACAGAAGATACAAAAGCTTGAGAATATGTACTACCCCAGGCTCAAGGACAGTTTCTATCCTGCTGTTATAAGACACGAAACAGACTTATTGTATAAAAATAATGATCCCTTGATCTCTCAGTCTACTTCGTTATGGCCCTTGCACCTTAGTTGACTACCTGCACTGCTCTTTCCCTGTAACTGTGACACTATATTCTGCATTCTATTATTGTTTTCCCTTTTGTGCCACCTCAATGTACTTATGTATGGAATGATCTGTCTGGATAGCATGTAAACAAAGCTTTTCACTGTATCTCGGTACCTGTGACAATAATAAACCAATTATCAACCCTCCCTGACTTGGAAAATTAAAACTAATTTGTTTCTTCACTTTCCATTTTCTGACAAAGGGTCTTCAATCTGACACAATAACTCTGTTTCCCTATCCACAGCAGCCCGCCGGCCTGTTGAGCATTTCCAGCATCTTCTGTTTTTATTTCTGGTTTCCAGCACTGGCATTTTTTTATGATTATCCATTACAGCTGAGTTCAGCTGTCGTTGAAAAGCCATGCTGATGTTCTTGCCTGGGTTTCTTCCTGACCAGTGAAAAGTCAACACCTTATTTGAGGGACATTGCAAGCAAACCCAATCCTGTCTGCACACAACTTCCCCACTTGTGCATTTTCCACAAGGAGCTATTGGACAGTAACTGGAAGTATTTCCAAATATCCTCCCTGTTCCAGCACCTCTCAGGACCAGTAAACTACCAATTAAGATCAGACAAGGGATCAAATCTGAAGTCAATCTTTCTTTAGTGACATTTCCCACAATATCTAAAATAAAACCTCATCTTACCACATCACTCAGAATTAAATGCAATTCAGAATCTTTGATGATTTGACACACAAGGTCCAGGAGATGTTGTTTCAACCCATCGTCGAGACATTGAAGCTCACAGCAAATTTCAAACCCTTCTACTCCATTATCTGGAAGAAATAAAATTCAATCAAAACTGGCAGTGTGGGACTCTGGAGAAGCTGTGCTCATTTGGTGTGGACATTTGTTAAACACCCTGGCAGGGCAGTGACTGTGTTGCCTGCTTTAACCATCCACTAAGTTCAAATGGGCAATTTACAAAAAAGTGGTCATGTTCTGTAAAACTAGAAAATGAATCTCTGTCCTCTGGAGCAGAAAGAGAGATGCAACCAGGCATGTGCACACATTTTTCAGTGGAGTTCAGAAGTAGAATCATTGTTTGATCCTTCCCCAGTGCCTTATTTCAGATCGTATTTTTGAATTAAACTGTTGACAGGATTACTGAAAAAATCTACTGCCTTTTCATTTTCTCTCTACACAAATGGATTAAGGAGAGATTTTGAAAAAAAAAAGAGGTTTAAACAGAACAGATAGAGATAAAATGGTTTCACTGGCATAAGGATCACCATGTCCCAAGGTCACATCTACGATTATACAAATGGCTGCGAGTAAGAATCACTCAGAGAATGCCTGTGAGGGTTTCCTCCCTCATCCCAAAGTTATGTGTGTGGTAGGTTAATTGGCCACTGCAAATATTCCCTGAATGGTAGAATCTAGGGCGAGTTGATAGAATGTGAGGAGAATGGGATTAATGTAGGATTAGTGTAGGTGGGTGGTTGATGGTCGGTGTGGACTCAGTCAGCTGAAGGTGCTGATTCCCTGCTGTATTTCACTCTGACTCTATAACTCTATTTCTGCTTCTATCAGAAACATGGTGTATCTTTTAAATAATCTCCATCTGGCTCCATCAGAGACTGTACCCTCAGTGCTGTCGTGGCACATCCAAGACTTTGTCTGGCCCTTCTTTTTTGGGTTTGAGAGGCCTGAAAAGAAAGGAAAAAACAAAGAGTTATGGGAAAATGCGAGGCATACAAGTGTTGCAGGCTACAAACCTATAACTCGTTATTCCCTTGTGTTTACTTGATGGAGTTAAACGGAGATTACACGTACTATTGGGTGATTGAACTGTTTCCAGACAATGGAGGCAGGAGGGAAACTGAAAACCATGAATGTTTACTGGGGTGAAATGGAGCCTTGCTAAGCCAGTAAGCTTGCTCCCTCCTCCACCTACTACCTTCCCCCTCTCACCTGGACACCTATCACCTGAACTCACCTATCCCCTGCCTGCGTGTACTCCTCCCCCTCCCCCCGCCTTGTTATTCTGGCTTCTGCCCTCTTCCTTTCCAGTCCTGATGAAGGGTCTCGGCCCAAAACATCGACTGTTTATTTCCCTTCATGGATGCTGCCTGACCTGCTGAGTTCCCCCAGCACTGTTTGTGTAAAGCTCTAAAATCAATCTTTGCCCAGTGGTGGTAGCTCATTATGTTTGGAGCAAAAGTAGGGACACTGTAATTGATCCTGGATTGTACTGGCTGGAGAAAAATTATTCCAATATTCCTGAAAAACTTCCACAGTGAATGCATCGCTGATTGATGAGGTAGGGAGCTGGGGTCCAGAGCCGTCCTACAATAAATACTCGCTGTCTAGATTCACAACCAAGTGGCCACCTGGCTATTTCCCATATCATATTCTCTTTCCACATGGAAGGAGGCCACTCATCCCCTCAAGTCTGTGCCAGCTCTCAGAGCAATCCCATAACTCAATATATCTCTCATCCCCTTTGTTCTCTACCATCTTCTTATAGCCTTTCTGACCTCTTTCTACTTGAACACACGATGGTCAATGTCACTTTTACTGTGTCCTAGATACAAGTCTCACTGCTGATGGTTTTACTATGTTAACCTCACACAGATCACACCATCTCCCAGGTATATTATTCCTGCCCTTTCTTCATTTTTCTTTTCCCCCTCTAGTGGGGTCTTTTTAACCCAAGATTGACAGGGTTCAATACTCTGGCTTACACAGTCTCCCCGACTCATTCCTTACTGCCTTAGCCTCAAGTGTCTTAGTAAGTTACTTTAAGCTCTGGCAACTTAGATGCAAAGTTGATGATTAAACACACACATTGCTGCTCAGTAAAAAAGAGATATGGATGCTTCTTTATTTGCTATTCTGCACGTTTACAACCCAGTATTCTTAAATGGGAAATGTTTGGAGTTCTGAAAGCAGATACAATAACATAACGATTACAACTCTACAGTTACGGTGGTGAAAGGAGAAACAAATTGGAAGATCTCATCATCCAGAGGCTCCTATCATTGATCTGCCAGCTCCGCAATCAGCCTGAAGGGGAAGACTGGTAGATTCACCCCCTCAACAGGAACTCGTCAGCATGGGGAAAAGGTAAAACATTTCAGTTCTAAAATCACTTACTCAGCGTGCCATCTTCTGTGACGGTGAGGTCCCACACTTTGTAAGCAAGGACTGATCCCTTGGGAATGCACTGTGTCCTTTCTGCCGTTAGGTTATATTGTGCACCCACCTAAAAAGGGCATTGTCATTAGAAATGAAATACTCTTCAGGTATAGAGCGGCGGGAGGTTCCCACCACTCCCAAACTAAAGGAACACAAATCAGTGGGTTCAAATTTTCCCTGAAGCCAAGGATTGATGTAACTGTTTTGAGTCACTTTTTTAAAAAAAATCTTCTGTATTAAACTTATTTCAGTAATTTATTTTCAGTGTGATCTCCTAGATTAGGTAGAATTTGGTCAGAGCAGAATTTTCCAGACATTTCCCTCCGTCAGGGTTCTTAATCTGGTTTGTCACCTGTCCAAGGAAGTTGTGTGGTGTCAACTGAGATGGGCAGATTCTGTAAATACCTCAAATCCCTCTGCTGCCTCACACCTCCACACCTCTGAAACCCTCCAATTATAGCGTTCAACCCCCAGCCCCAACCAGACCACCTTACCCACCTCCGTCAACTGCCGCTTGATTTTAATCGTTCCATCCAAGTGTTAAACTATGGAATTCAGACCTCAGTCTCTCTGCCAACCTCCCTTCTCTCCTCCATTGAGATCCTCCTTAAAACCCAACTCTTTCATAGTTATACAACAGGGAAACAGGCCCTTCGGCCCAACCGGTCCATGCCAACCGAAATGCCTCATCCAAGCTAGTCCCATTTGCCAGTGTTTGGCCTATAACCTTCTCAACCTTTCCAATCCATGTACATGTCCAAGTGTCTTTTAAAAGTTGTTAAAACCACTTCCTCTGGCAGCTCATCCCACATACATACGACGCTTTGTGTAAAAGGTTGCCCCTCTCGTTCCTATTAAATCTTTCTGCTCTTATCTTAAACCTGTGCCCTCTGGTTCTTGATTCTCCAACCCTGGGAAAAAGACTGAGTGCATTCACCCTATCAATGCCCCTCATGATTTTATACACCTCTATAAGATCACCTCTCAGTCCCCTACGCTCCAAGGAATAAAGTCCTAGCCTGTCCAACCTCTCCCTATAATTCAGTCCCTCAGGTCCTGGCAACATCCTTGTAAATCTTTGCTGCACTATTTCCAGTTTAATAACATCTTTCCTAGCGCAGGGCGACCAAAACTGAACACAACACACACAACTAACCAACGTCTTGTACATCCGCCCCATCTTTGGCCAAACTTTTGATCGTATCCTATAAGTCTCAAAGCCATTGAGTTTTATTTGATACACACCCATGAAGTGCATTAATTATAGGTAATCCAACAATGCAATATGTGATGCATAATGCAAATGTGCAAAATAGATTGGGTGGACAGAATAATTGCTTCATATCTAAAAGCATTTTCTAAAATGATCTGATTTTACTTATTAAACTATGTTGCAGAAACATGACAGCAAACTTTTTAAGAAATAAAGTATCATCCAAGTGCTCCTACCGGGACAAAATTGGGGAGAGTCATCTGAAGTTCTAATCCTCTTCTGTCAGCTTTCTTCAGTGTGATGGGCTGTACAGACAATAATGTTTCGGTCACTACACAGAGATCGCCTGAGTAATTCTTTCTGATGAACTCCCAAGAGCGTCCAACTTTTCTGAAATAAAAAGAATCATGAACAAGTGCAGGCAGAAGAGACTACAGGAGCTGATGTTATGGATTAGGTTACTACTTGGTGAATGTCCCTTTAAGACATAGCACTGTAGTGTGCGTGTGTGTGTGCGTGCGTGTGTGTGTGCGTGTGTGTGTGTGTGTGTGTGTGTGTGTGTGTGTGTGTGTGTGTGGCGTGATTACGACAACAACAGGAGATAAGGACGTGCCGACGTTTTGGACCAGACAGTCAGAGAAGGGAGAGAGAAGAGGGACACCCTGCCTGCTGGTCTCTCTATCAATGGATGAAGAACAATAACTGTGTCTGTTACTACAATCCACGTATGGATTTTTGGAATAATCCAGTGGAGTCCACTTTGTCGTTAACCTGTAGAAGGAAACAGGTATTTCTGTGGATGGCCACGATTCAAATGCCTTTCAGGGTGGCAGATACTTCAGAACAAAGCAATGGAGTCCTTTGGAGACTGGGGTGTCATATAGGTTCCGTCGTGGAACATTTGGATTTCATAACTTCTCTCTATTTTTTCTCTACATCTTCTCTTCAGTCAACGGTGGTTTTTGCAAAAGCCTTTGCTCAAGTTTCACCTTATGGCTTGCTGAACTGAACTTTGAGAACCATTCCTGGACTTGGAGTGTGGGAATTTGCCACATGCACACTTCGGGTTTAGTTTTTGGGGTTAATGTTTGATATCTAACATTTTTACTTCTAACATTCTAACATTTTTATTTTTATTTTTCTTATTATCATAAGTAGTTATTAATAAAATAGTTTCTAATACTCATACATGACTTGGTATGTTTCTTTTGTTGCTGGTACACAACACTGGAATCTGGAGCAAAAGATAAGCTGCTGGAGGAACTCAGCGGGTCAGGCAGCATCTGTGGAGCGAAATGGCCAGATGAACAGTCTTGGCCCAAAGCGTTCCTTCAGCAGTTTGTTTATCGCTATGAACAAGTGCAATTTTTCAACTTTCAATCTATTAATATGCCAGAAATCCTGTTAGCAAGTACTGTGCAACTGAAGGACACCAATTCTCTCCCTTCTCTATATGATACCAGATATCACCTTCCACCCCCGGGAGCCATTGTCTGATGTTACTCCTCAATGACTGGATTCCATCCTCTCCCTCTGAACACCTGCAAAGCCTGTGGTTTTGAATTAAAATGCTGCACTGTTTAGTAGATACCACATCTACACAGTGGGCTGACTGAGATAACGTGTTGCTCTTCAGTGAGTGTACCCAAATCTTGGTCTTTTCGGAGTGACCAATGTTCCTGTGGTAAGGTTGCAAGTAATGGTGGGGTCCATTTGGTGCTGTAGAGAAACACTGCAGGGACAGGTCCAAGATTTCCCTGTGCTTGGTCCTGTCTCCTGCTGCCTGTGGGTGTGACTCAGTATCTCTGTCCCTTCCTTGAGTTGATGAAATCCATGTTCATAAGCTCGAGGAAGTCTCCTTTTGCTCAGGTCTTCAGTTACCACATGATGGAGTAAGTGATTTTCATCAACTCTCTTCCATTGTAGCATTAAGGCCTGTCACCTTTTACTTTAATAATTTCTCATATCTTCTTACAGTATAGATGGAGGCCATTCCCTCACAATGAAGCTCAACACAAACTTGAGAAGTCTGGGAACACTGCAGACTTCAGGACTCATTGGTGAAGTTTTCCAGCTTTAGGTAGTTCACTGTTTCATTGGGTCTGGACCAAATCTGGCAATTCCTGACCTCCGTCACTTTGTTTCAATTTTTCCTCTTTCTTCTAGTATAATCTGGTCTGCTGGGCACGTCCCACAGACTTGCTATTAGCATCACAGTACACAGACAAAGGTGCAGGAGGCGATAATGACTGCTATGCTGATTCAGTGTCACCGTGTGATGTGCCATTTGTTTTGATGCTCAAGAGGTCAGGCAGTTTACCTGCGCATAAACTGTGCAATTTGCCAATTTCAGAGCAGTATAATGCACACCATCCAGATTTTATGGTATCAATTTCTAGTTTACGATTCCCTGGTATTGAGGGCACCACTAATACCACCAGATAGCTCCTGTACATTTGCAGTCTGTTATCTATCGACATTTGTCTATTCATGGCACAACAAGTAAATCATTATTAGTTCCAAGCTAATCATTCTTCCATGCTTGAAGGGTCAATGACCAGAATGATAAAGGAACCAATAGCAACATGTTTAAGATGCTATAAAGTTATCAAAAGGCAAATGAACAATAACGAATGACTACAGATATATGAAAATGACAGGTGGGAAAATACAAAGGATTGTGTCAAACCTACCCCACACTCATTATGGCCACAGTATCATGGCTAATGAAGGTGGCACAGAGCACAGCTAGTAGACCTGCCGTCTCACAGTGCCGGAGATCTGGATTCAATCCCAGCCTTGGATGGTGTCTGTTTGGAGTTTGCACATTATCCCTGTGACTGTGTGGGTTTCCCTCGGGTGCTTCACTTTCCTCCCACGTCCCAAAGACATGTAGGTTGATGTTAATTAACCATTTCGAATTGTCCCTGGTGTATAGGTGAGAGGTAGAATCTGTTGCAGAAGAAATTGTTGCAGGAATATGGTGTAAAGGCGGTAACGGGGGGAATGACTGGATCCCATTCTTAATTAGTTACCCAAACTTGAAAAGTGGAATGGACTGCTTCTGTGCCATACCTTCCTATGGTTCGAGGAAGGTTATGACTGAGACCTGTTCTGAGAATCTAAATTTCCTCAGTGCAAACTCTTAAAAATTCCACAAAGTCCATTTTAATATGCATGATCATCAAAGAGCATTCTGACAAAAGGTCTTTGATCCGAAGACTGTCACTGACTCCATCCTTTCAATCAATTTTATTTAATTAGTTTAATTAATTTCCTAAGATGATACCCATCATTTTCATATATCCATAGTTCAGTAAGAATTGGTCAATTTTACAACAACATTACCAAAAGTGACCAGGTTAGGTATATCCTTGTTACTGTACATTACCTGTTTTCCAGCGTTTCCATTAGCTCTGAGACACTGACATAAACTTGTGTTGTTCCTTCCAGCAGAATGGTTTCACACATCTTGTTTGCAATACGTGGACTGTTATTGACTATTGCACCCCCTTTCATGTTTAATGACTCCATAAACTGGAAGGAGAAATCATTCTGCTGAACTGCATGAAAATAAATGAAACATCTCTTAACATGTAACGCAGACTAAGAATTCCCATTTTTGACCCATTTACTATTTCTCTGCAGCAGTGAAGCTTGAAGCAACAGTTCAGAGCAATGGGTGGTTCAATCCCATTGTTCTAAAGTGCTCTCACATAGTGTAAATGTTTCTCTACAGGTATCAATAAAAGTAATTCAACATACATTCCAAACTCTGCACATTAGGACTGAAAAGAATTCCCTCTGATTAAAGTTGAATCGTTGGGAGAGAAGGAAGCCATTCAGTCCGTTGTGTCCATGCTGTATATAGTGGATAAACCAATCACATCATGGGTCTTCAAACCATAGATGAAAGTTCTGGGATCCACAGTGCCAGTGTCAAGTTAATCAGTCATAGTGTTATAGAGTAATACGTTACAGCATGGAAATAGGCCCTTCAGCCCAACAGGTCCATGCTGACCCTGGTGCACCCCATGGCAACATGTCTCAATGTCTCAGGTGAAGCTTCAGCTGGTTTATTCCAATGATTCCAGCTGCCAAAAGGAGGCAAATAAACCAAAATTTCCTGCTGTTGGTTCCCTCCATAACCCAGCTCACGTGTGGGAAGATCAAGCACAGGTGGTAGGTCAAAGATTTACATTTATATGGCACCTTTCTTGACCTCAGGCACCTCCCATCATGCTTTGCAGCTGTGAAGTATTGTGGTGTGTGGACACTGAACCAGAGTTCAAATTTGTTCACAGATTGGTTTCCCAAGCAGTAATAAATGTTGATCTGATGCTTTGCATCTGATGTAAAAACATGGCATAATAATAAAATATTAATTTGGCAGTACTACGAAAGAGGTACGATGAGAGGAAATCCTGGATAGATTTGTAAACAAGGATGAGAGCTTTAAATTGTGGCTTAATTGGAAGCCACTGCAACTCAGAGGCAGTAGATGGGCCAAGAGAGCTAATGCTGATGTAAACTGGGTGCCATGTTTTCAGATGTTGTTAAGAGGCTGCTTGTGAATAGGATGGGCCAAGGATAGAACCTTGGGGTCAATGAGTGCGGACTTGAACAGGAGGAAACCCACCTGTCGGTAAGTTGGTTTCATCGATCAGTATCTGCCTCAGTTTGAAGTCAGTGCAACTGTACTTTGCCTTTCTCCAGAACGGGCCTCCCATTCTCCTGCAGACCAGGCACAGAGGCTTAAACTTCTCCGACTCATACACACTGGTCGCTGGGATCAGTTCACCTCCAGAATCAATCTGGTTGATAAGTGTCTGTACTGCTTTTTTAAACATCCTTAAATGAGAGAAAAAAATATATTCAATATGAGGGGGAGAAAGAATTTGAATTTTAACTTCGCTGTGTTGAAACCATCAAAGTCTAAAATACCACTCTTGCTCTCTCTCAACTCTCAGCTCTTGCTCCCTCCTCTTTGCTCCAGGCCCTCTCTATCTCCATCTCTCTCTCCCCCACCCCGTCTACCCCTCCTCCTCATCTCATCACCTTCCTCTCCCACTCTTTCTCCTCACTCTCTCTTTCACTCATTCAGACACTGTATTGCGCTGTTTGTAGTTATGTAAATGTCATGTGAGTGTGCAGCATAATGATGTAATCAATCAACTGTTGCGGAGTTAATTGCTCCTTTCCAATTTAAAGTTGGCATGTTCTGAATCTTCCAGTGTCTCCTCAAGTTTATTTAATTTAGTACTCACCTACTGTATAATAGTCACACAGGGACCGCCGACCAACATACCAAACATGAGTGCACAAACACACACACACAGAAAACACGTGCCCGCACAGACACAAAAAGAGTCTTGCAATACTGGTTGCATATTCCCTGGCACACGTTCCCTGCTCCTGACTCCAGAGATTCCTTGTGTTGCTCCTTTCCTAAATATTTGTACACAGCCAAGCTGTCAAGTAACGAGTTATTTCTCAAAGTTATAGATCCTCCTTTACAGAAGCCAAAGAAATTAAAGTCTGCTGGAGAAGTCTCCAAGAAAATTATATTGCAAGCTATTTTTGTCAGCAGGGGATGTTTAGGAGAAACATCAATCAGTTTACACCATACACAATTAAGGATTATATTCATTGTCAAATAGCCGTCGTCTTCGTGATCACATTCCTCAGTTCTACCTTATTTAGTTGTTCATCCTAAACCTACCTTGGTATGCCCTGAATGTTTAGATGATTTCTGGTCTGATGAGATGGTGTTTGCCCTCGCTTGCACACACAATCACCCTTGCCAATGCAATAGGACAAAATGGGATCAGGCTTGCCTAACTTTGATAGTTTTACTCAACACCCTTACAACTCCAGGGTTTCTCTGCCTCCTGTGGGGTGGGTTCAAATCAAAGCTGTTGATAGTACACAGAGGTTAAACAAATTGCCTCGACCCACTTGGTCTTTCATTGATTTGCAAAATGGTGTGAGATGAGAAGTCGTTTGTCTCCAGTCCCAAAATAAATCTGATTTGTGGAATCAGGAAGTTATTAGGATGCAGAAGGAGGCCAATTGGTCCATCAAAGCAATGTTGGCTCCCACTAGAGCAATCCTATTGGTCAAATTCCCCAATTCTTTCCCCTCCACTGCACACTGATCACAGAAATTGGTTTGACACAATGTGATATTCCACAGCAAACCCCACAAACCTTTCCCTCGGTGGTGCAGTGTGATTCCACACCACTACCACAATTTTGCACCAAGTTCCAAGTGTAGAGGTTATGACAGTCACCAAGTGTAATAAATGATTGATTCCGGCTGGCAGCCATCGCTTATGCCAACAAAACATCATTATCTGAAGGCACAAATCTTGTCCATTACTGACATAATGAGCAGCAAGCAGCAATAATATTCAAACAAAACCAAAAAGATAAAGTTAATAATGCTTTCCAACTGGCTTCAAAGCAAAGGTCTTAACAATACAGCTGTCACCCTGCCAGGAAGATACTTGGCATCATTAAGTGACCAACATCAGCCATCTCTTTTATTCTGTAATTATTAAGGTGTTATGCTTATAAGCAAATTTCAGCATCTGTTGCAGCCTTGTGGAGGAGACTGCGTACCACCACATGTACTGTATGTACACGTCTCAAACCCATGTGGAACTATTGCTGTACAATATTGGATGTGTATACTTCATACCACGTGTGAATTTGTACATGTGTACACACATGCGTACATGTAATCACAGACTCACACACACGCACTTAAACATAGCCATTAAACAAAATCATATGTTAGCCCACACTAATGACTAAAGTGATCCTATCTAAACATGTTTGCCTGAATTGATTTCAACCCCTAGAACGTCTGACTTATAAATGACTTCTTCGTAACTTGACCCCTTCGTGGCTTGACCCCAGACCTTTGATTCCATTCTTGCATGGATCCCCTCTTCCATTGAGTCCCCAACATGGTCATGCATTCAGCTGTCCAGCTGCAACATTTCTGGTCTCTACCCTGAGACCTTCTTAAAGCCTGGCTGCTTGACCAAATTATTGGTCACCTGCCCTTGAGCTCCTCATGCACCTTTGCCTGATTCCAAGACGTTCTTTTGGATGTTAAAGGTGCCATTCAGATGCAAAATTCATGTAAGCCTACATTCGTCGAAACAAAAGTGAGTACAAATTGATAGAAGGTATAATTAGATACTTATATATGCAGTATAGATATTCTAGGCCAAGTTCCGTTTTGCCAATCATGATCATACAAAGAAAAGAAACATTTCTTTTTTATACAGAGCTTTTCATGACTTTGGGAGTTCTCAAAGTGCATTATAGTCAATCAAGCATTTTTAAAGTGTAGTGACTGCTGTTTTGTAGGAAATGAGGCAGCCAGTTTGCGGACAACAAGCTCCTACAAAGCGCAATGTAGTAATAGATAGACGATGGGCCAGATCATGCTGTACACAGTGTGCACCTTGCGATTACCAATCATGGTATCTCTTGGACACACTTAACAGTGTCTGGCAACTCGTGCAGTCGAGCCTCGTCCACCATCTCCAAATGTCTCCAATGATCTCAGGCATTCAGAAATGGTGGAAATACATTAAAATACTTAACCAACTTACGAATTAGTTTTTAATTTAAAAAAAGTAAATGTATTTAAAGGCACTCTTATATAATATCTGAACTATTATATCTGAACAGTCCATGAATCCATAAACACTACCTCATTATTCTTTTTTCTTTGCACTATTTATTTTTGTAATTTATAGTAATTTTGTCTTTGCACTGTACTGCTGCCACAAAACAACAAATTTCATGTCAGTGAAAATAAATCTGATTCTGATAATTAAAAGCAATATAAATTTCAATAAAGCTAAAAGATAAACAAACTACTGAGCTTCACTTACCTTTTGAATAAAGATTAATGACCCAACAAAAACTGAGTTACACCAGTGTTGTGGGAGATTCAGTGATCACTCTGTTATGGTACAGACAGGAAGACTTTACTGAGTGAACAATGCATGTTTGGAGGAGAGATGATCGAGAGTTCACAACCTTGCTGTTCGGGTTCCACTCCCTACCCAAGCAATGTGAATGATGATAAGATATACTTATCACAATTAAGGTTGTACATATTGCAAAATAAGGGTCAAATTCCAGCTATTGTCTTCTAGGTCATATTCCTCAATTCCACCTTTCACCGTAATTAGCTGTTCATCCACAACCTGTATGCTCTGAATTTTGTCCTGCTGCTTCCCATTGTCTATGCTGACATAAATGCCCATTACCCATTTAAAATGTTCAGTCATCTTCCATTGTGTGCGGTATTTCCCTACTTCACTAGCCAAGAGTGGGGCAAAGCTGAGGGACCAGATAAGAAGTGTATCCAGCTTCTCAGCTCAGTACAGTACACCATGAGTGCCGGGATTTGAGGACCTGAGTTATAGGGAAAAGTTGAATAGGTTAGGACTTTATTCCCTGGAGCGAAGGAGAATGAGGGGAGATTTTACAGAGGGAAACAAAATTATGAGGGGTATAGATAGGGTGAATGTATGCAGGCTTTTCCCCCCTGAGGATGAGTGAGACTAGAACTATAGGTTTAGGGTGAAAGGTGAAATATTTAAGGGGAATCTGAGGAGAAACTTCTTCACTCTGAAGGTGGTGTGAGTGTGGAACGAGCTGGCAGCAGAAGTGGTGGATGCCGGTTCAATTGTATCATTTAAGAGAAGTTTGGATAGGTACATGGATGGGAAGGGTTTGGAGGGATATGGTCAAGGTGCAGGTAGATGGGACTAGGCAGAAAACCAGGTCAGCATGGACTAGATGGGCCAAAGGTCCTGTTTCTGCGCTGTAGTGCTCTATGGCTCTGTGAAGCCACCGATGGTCTTAGTGTCAAGTTCAGTGGTGGATCAAGGGGTCAGATCTGCTGCCATCTGTGTGTTCTGTAATTTCTTTTGGATTGGCAAAAAGGTACGAAATGTAATGTTGTTTACCTCCAACCCTAGAACAGTGGAATCCTAAAGTTATTAGGGTACAAAAGGAGGCTATTTGGCCCACTGAGGCTACATTGGCTCCTAGTGAGTCATCCATTCGCACTGATCCCATTTTATTCTCCCCACTCATGAAAGAAAGCATCTCCTAAACTGCGGTACTTCCTCAGTACTGATCTGGAGTTTGATCACTTTTGTTCGCCAATGCATTGGAGTTGGACTTGAAATCTAAATCAGAGGCAAGAGAGCCCCACTCATTACCTTGATACTGAATATGATATTCATTTGAAAACCTGTAATTTCATCCAGTCGTACTTCTACTTTGCTCCTGAGGCTTAACAATCGGTATAGTAATGAACAGATTGTTGATGCAAGTTGTGGCTATAATTATGAAGAAAGGCTCAAAATGAGGGTGCATTTCACTGGGATGGAGAACAGGGAAACGGCAAGACATTAATTTCAGAGGTTGTCTAAAAAGGATCAACAGGTAAAACCATTGAAGGAATAGAGTGGATTTTTCATGGAAAGATTCATTAGGCACGGCCTGATGTACCACAATTGGCAAATTTAAAATTGAACTCAGTTCTAGTTGAAAAGCAAGATTGCTAAAGGCAAAATAAAGGAATTACAGGCAGATTATAGCTCAAGATAGTTATGCATGCCCTCACAAACATATGAATAATTAATGTGCAACTTTGCAGATTTAGAACACAGAACACGATGGGAAATTTACAGCAGGTAGCACCAATTAATCAATTGTTAGTTGCCACCTACGACATGCCAGAATGTGCCAGGTTTAGTCTTTGATTTCTCTGGGGTCAGTCTATCAATTGGGAAATGTTTAGCACCATAATTGGCCCAATGCTCCTGGGGTAGGAAGGGAATTGTGGCTGTGGTTTTCATTCTCGAACACTTGCCAGGGAGCTCCTGATTGATTGTTCCTATGTGGATATCTTCTTAGTGAAAGAACTGACTTGGTTGTGGACTCCCAACTGATTGGAATAAGGTAATAGAATGCAGTCAAGAGCTTCAGGAGGGAAGCAAAGTATTCCAAAGGAAACAAATTTCAACACTTGTGATATGGAAAGCACTGGGCATGTTTTAAATTTGCTGCTTTTGTGATTTGAATAGGGAGCAGAAATCTGCGCCCCAGAACGCTTGATTCAAAAGATGCATTTCACTGTGTGTTTCAATGTACACGTGACTAATAAAGATATCTTATCTTACCTTATCTATCCACAGTTACACATACTGAATGCACTTTATAGTTGCCATAATTTTAACAGCCATACTCTTTAAATGAAGTGCACGGTTAGCATTATAAAACAGAGCTTTATTAGTGTGTAAAAAAATCTAAGCAAAGGTTTGGAGGTGTGGTTTTGTTTTGATTACCATCTCAAAGTACAAGGCCCGTTTGTAAGAATAGTGCACATGCATTGGCAGGATGAAATGTAAATGTTACACAGACCTCGCAACAAATTTACAAGGGCTTTAAAGTTTGTAATAAATAGGATAAAATTTGTTGGTCATATCATACAATTCAATTGTTAATGATGAGGGAGTTATAATCAAAACAGGATTGTGCAGCAAACGTGGTTCAAATAAATCTTTCAGAAAACTAACTAGAAATTTTGATCTGTCTTTTTCATACATCTTTATTACTTCTGGACATTTCTGGTCATGGGTGAAGGAATTAAAAATTAACGCAGAAGTTTATGATTATACCTCATCTCGGATAAAATAATAATGATTATAGACAGATTATTCAAAGCAATTTGGGTGTGAAGACCATCTTGATTCATTCCCTCATTGGCTGCTTAGTGCATTTAGACAGTACAGAGCAACGGACAGTTCGCAGAGAATCAGTTCCCCCTTCTTCTGGACACGGCCTTTCTCCAGGTGAAGCCCGATTTCATTCAGCAACTCTGCAGTTACTCCAAACGCATCCTCTGTGAAACTTTGGGTCTCCTCTTTTAGTGCCAGGTCGGCTTGGCTGTGTTCTAGATCCTTAAGGATGGTGGTGACCTTCAGAAATACAACCAGGCACAACAATAAGTTGGATTTACATAGCAACTTTAACAGAATAAAACATATTAATGAAACATCATCAAACAAAATTTGAGATCAAGGCATTTGAGGATATATTTGGACCGATGGCAAAAAGCTGTTTAAAAAGTGTCCTAAAGAAGGAGGTTAAGGTAAAGAAATGGAGGAATTAAGGAAGAGATTCCAGACCTTTGGATCTTGGGAGCTGAAGGCTTGGCCATGAGTGATTACAGTAGGGATGTAGAAATGGAGGAGCACAGAAATGCTGGAGGATTTTGGGGCTTGAGGAGGTTATAATGATTGGGAGGGATAAGTTCATGGGGCAAATAAGTGAAAGCTTTTTACCTTTCCAGATCCATATAAAGTTCTTACAGACAGCTCCAGCAATGGGAGACTGCACCTATTAAGGAGGCAAACAAGTATCTCTCCCTTCACAGGTACAGACAAAAGCTGCACACTGAACCTCCCCACAGCCAAATACCAGTTCAGATCTCAGTGCCAGAGATGCCATTGCTGCTTGCTATTAGAGGCAAGAAATCAACTCCTAACCCCACTTCACGCAGAATTGCATACTGCCCGAGGCACCCAGAACAATGAACAGGCTTGATTCATGCTTTTAAAACTACCCAAGTTATCGGTTAGATTTCCAGGATATCATTCCAACCCAAATTTTAGTTTCAATTTAGTTCAATCTCAGGTCTTTAATATTTCTCGTTCAGTTCCCCATAGCTCATATTTTCCTTGCAAATTCGTTCCCAGGTAATCAGAAATCCAAATGGAATTCATTCATTGAGTTTATTAACCTCAACATAACTAGTTCATATGTTATATTAATCTCGTTTAATGCACCCCTGGAATCAATGCTTTTAAACTTAATTTTCTACTTGCACCTAATATTTCCAATTTTAATTGCTGATATCCCCTTAAAATGTAGGTCTAATTACCATTATTTTCAATGCAATTAAGATCCAGTTTTCCCATATTCATTATCCGGGTATCCATTTCCCCCTATTATGCTTGGATCTCACTGTTTTTAGTTTCATTAACTCCCAAGTGGTCAATATTTTCAGTACTCCTGGTAATCTTTACTTTGACTGTACTTGGTTATTTGCCTCTTTCCCTTTTGCGGCATCAATGGCCATCTTACCAGGGTGAGCTTTCACCACCCTGCCTACCTGTGACGCCACTTTCAGGGAATTATGAACTTGTACTCCTAGGTCCCTTTGTTTTATACACTCCACAGGGCCCTACCGTTCGCCATGAAAGTCTACCTTGGTTTGACTTCCCAAAATACAACACCTCATATTTATCTGGATTGATCACCATTTGCTATTCCTCAGCCCACTTACCTAACTGATCAAGAACCCATTGTAATTTTTGATAACCTTACTACATTCGATAACTTTTGTGGCGTCAGCTGCCATCTTACCAGGGTGAGCTGCTGAGACAGAATCTGCATCTTCAGGCTTTGGATTAGCAGTGGCAATGTTGCTGGTGGTAGATCTGAAATAAGAAAAGTAGTTAGCTCCCACCCTGGGGTCAGGAGTTGAACCCACCCATCCAGAGCTCTGAGCAAAACATCCGCTCCATGTGTGGGAGTGGGAAGTGCTGGAGGAGTGAGGAGTTACATTGATGGAGGTGCCTTCTTTCAGCTGGATGGGAAACGAATCACTTGCCCAAAGAAGAGTATTGGAAGGAGAAGTCCAGGGAGGGTCAGTACTGAGGCCGGGAGGTGACTGCAGAGCTCACAACCAGACAGGTGAAGACTCACACACCCACAGAGGGGTGAAAGATAGCTGAGCTTACAAGAGCTCAGAGGTGGAGGGGTACCAAGTTCTTAGGTAACGCGAGGGCAGAGGAGGTTACAGAGCAGTTAGCGCCACAAGCTGCTGTCTGATTTGTACATTAAGGTTATGCTTGCATAATTTCCTCAATACATTCCACTAAATTTTTGCGTGACTCCAATGAAATCCATTCTCATTTCCAATAACAGGGATGTCGTCCTGGGTGTCCTGACTAATACTTATCCCTAAGTTAAAAGAAAATATTTATTGAACGTTATCACATTGTTGTTGGAATTGGCTTTATAAAAGATATTTTTATTTATATGGGATCAGGGAGTCACTGGAAAGACTAGCGTTTATTGTCCATCTCTAAATGTCTTTCAGAAGGTGTTGGTGAGCCATCTTCTTGGGCTGCTACAATCCTTGTGTGACGATGACAAACTGCTATATATTTCCAAGTCAGGATAGAGAGAGTTTTTGTTTCTCATAATAACCACCTTTCAGAAATTCAGCATTGTCTGAGGTTGTGGTTTGCTTGAGTTGAGCTTGTGAAAGGTGCTATATAAATTCAGGTATATCTTTATTTTCTTTCGAAAATATCTCACGACCAAAGGATGGCAGCACTTTTATGTGTGTGGGTTGCTTGCTCAGCTACTTCAATGGATAATAAATCACCAACTACATTGTTGCATAATGAAGTCACATGGAAGCAGCTGGTTGTTTTTCCCTCAGTGAACTTTTAACACCAATGCAGAAGCTCTGCTATTCTCTTCAAACTTAACCTGTCATGGTACGATTTGAGCTGACATTCTCTGGGAGATCAGCCCAGGCCTCTTGTCTAAGAACATACTCATCACAACACCACATGCAGCTACTGTACTCCCATTGTCAAAAACTGAACTCATCTGAGTCATGTCATCTGCATCAAAAACTCACTATCAGAAGATTGATCCACACTGAAGGATGAGATTTGATTCCCTACCTTCCAAAGCTGCCAAGAGAAAAGTGACGGCCTTAAGAAGCTTGTCTTCAGCTGCATTCTTCAATTGGTCCTCACTCCAGATTGCCAGGAGATTTTCTGCACATTCTCTTCTGCTTTTCTCCAGTGTGTTCAGTTCGGTGAGTTTATAGTCAATTCCAGCGCAAGCATCAGAGAGCTGGGAATTGAAAGAGGGGCAGGGAGGAAATGTGATTAACGCCACAAAGTTTTGTTAATTAAACACAGCATATACTGTAGAAAGATCATCCCAAGTGAATGAAACTAAACCGTGGCCAAAGGAAATCAGGATTTATTTGGAACAGACAGGAAGGCGGGATTGAGGCCAATGATCAGATCAAACATGACCTTACTGTGTTATTATGTGTTGTTATCTAGTTATAATAAAGAACTACAGTTCCCAGTAGGCAATGCAAGTGGTCACATGGGGGAAGAGGAAGTGGCTGTGGAAGAGCGGGAAAGCAAGACGGTCTTTTGTTGTTGTTTTTAATAAATGTTCAGATATTAAACCCACACGAAGTTTATCTCTTGATGAAGAACAAGCATAACACTTATGAAATGGCAGTGCAGGTTTGAGGGGCTGTTTGGTCCATTCCGGCTCCTATTCCTAATCTTTGATAGGAATCTAAAAGCCTGGCCGAAGTTTAGAATTTCAAGGAGGCCCTTAAGGGGGCCAGGACTGAGACAGATGGGGAACAGCGGGGATGCAGACCCAGATGACTGAAAACTCACGCACAATGGAGGGGCAGAAGGAGGGACAAATTAGTCCCATTCTAGAAAGGCTAGTTCGGGCAAAATGAGGGATCTAAATTCAGTGACGGAATTGAAAGGAGGTGCTTCACCTTGATGTTTGACTCCGTAGGGAGCGGGGTTGCCAGTTGCCAGTTCTCCATCCTACTTTTACTCTGACCCTCCCGTGTGTGACCTCTTGTGCTGCTCCAACAATGCCCAGCAAAATCCGAGGAACAGCACCTCATTGTCCATCTGGTCACATTGCAGCCTTCAGCACTCAATATGAAACTCAACCATTTCAGATAACCAGCTTTTCCCACATGCATCAGGATTGGCCAGTTCTGCTGTAAATTAAACCTAACTTGATTTCTCACTTTCTACTTTCTGATAAAGGGTTCTCAATCTGAGACGTTAACTCTGTTTCTATCTCCACAGAAGCCACCTGACCTGTTGAACATTTCCAGCATTTTTTGTTTTTATTTCAGTTTTCCAGTACTGGCACTTTTTGTTTTGATTTTCCATTACAGCTAAGTTCAACTCTCAATGAAAAGCCTTGCTGATGTGCTTGTCTAGGTTTCTTCATGACCAGAGAAATATCAACACCTTATCGAGGGACATTGCAAGCAAACCCAATCCTGTCTGCACGCATCTTCCCCACGTGCATTGCCAACATGGCGCCACTCTATGGAGACTGGAATTACTTCCTAATACCCTCCCTTTTCTTGTGCCTCTCAGGACAAGTAAACCACCAATTAAGATCAGACAATGGTTCAAATCTGAAGTGAATCTTTCTTTGGTGACATTTCCCCCAACATCTAAAACAAAAAACTTATCTTACCACGTCACTCAGAATTGAATGCAGTTCAGAGTCTTCAATGATTTGATACACGAGGTCCAGGAGATGTTGTTTCAACCCATTGTCGAGACATTCTAGCTCACAGCAGATTTGGAACTCTTCTTTTACATTAACTGGAAGAAATAAAGATGAAAAATGTGTGACCCTCTGGAGAAGCTGTACCCATGTGGTGTGGACATTTGTTAAACACCCCAACAAGGTTGTAGTTGTGTTGACTCCTTCAACCATCTAAGGATTGTAGCCATAATGTGCATTAAATTCAGATGGGCAATTTTCAAAAAATGTGATCATATTGTGCAAGACCAGCAAATGAACTTTGTCCTCGGGAGCATAAAAAGAGGTGCAGCCAGGTATGTACACACATTTTTCAGTGGTATGAGTGAGTTCAGAAGTAGGAACTTTATTTGATCCTTCCCCAGTGTCTTAATTCAAATGCTGTTCTTGAATTAAACTGTTGACGGGATTACTGAAAAGATCTACTGCCATTTCTTTTTCCCTCTACACAAAGAGATGAAAGAGATGTTTTTTTTTATAAAGAGGTTAGGCAGATTAGATAGAGATGAAGTGGTTTCACTGGCATAAGGATCAGGGAGGTAACATGACAGCCTGAGGTCACATCTCGGATTACACAAAATACCTGCCAGTTCCCTTAACTATCGAATTCCCTATCATTATTGCTTTCTCATTTTCCTTCCTCTCCTCCTGTGCACAGATTGCAGAAACGCCTGCCTGCCCCTAGAGCAAGATTCACCCGGACAACATTTGCATTCCTACCTGCTCCTGCTAGGTTTCCCCCCACGTCCCAACGATGTGTGTGTGGTAGATGTTGTGACTGCAAATTTCCCCTAATGTGTGTAGTATGAATGGTAGAATCTGGGGCAAAGTCATAGAATGCAGGGAGATGGGATTAATGTGGAATTAGTGTAAGTGGGTGGTTGATAGTCAGTGTAGCCTCAGTGGGCTGACGGGCCTGCTTCCCTGCCGTATTTCACTATGAGTCTATGATTTTGTTTCTGCTTCTATCAGAAACATGATCAATCCTTTATATAATTTCCAGCTGGCTCCATCAGAGACTGTACCATCCATATTATCCAGGCACATCCAAGACCTTGTCTGGCTCTTCTTTTTTGGCTTTGATAGGCCTAAAAAAAAGAAAATCATTGAGTTATAGGAAAACTCAAAGTATACAAGTACAATAACGTTATTGCCTTATTTACAGCCCTTCGTAGGGTTCTAGTAGTCAAGGATTTTAACATTCCAAACATTGACTGGGACTACCATCATGTTAAGGGCATGGATGGGGAGGAATTTCTTAAGTGTGTGCAGGGGAAAAAAAACATGTAGAGGTATGAGAGGTATTGATAGGGTAGATAGTCAGAGGCTTTTCCCCAGGGCTGAATTGGTGGCCACAAGAGGACATAGGTTTAAGGTGCTGGGGAGTAGATATAGAGGAGATGTCAGGGGTAAGTTTTTTACTCAGAGAGTGGTGAGTGTGTGGAATGGGCTGCCGGAGATGGTGGTGGAGGCTGATACGATAGGGTCTTTCAAGAGACTGTTAGATAGGTATATGGAGCTGAGTAAAATAGAGGGCTATGGGTAAGCCTAGTAATTTCTAGGGTAGGAACATGTTCGGCACAGCTTCGTGGGCCAAAAGGCTTGAATTGTGCTGTAATTGCTCTATGTTCTATGTTCTATGTAGATGGCCTTACCAGAGAAAGCACAAAACTTGACCTCCTCTTGGGAAATGGGGTAGGGCAAGTGACTGAAGTGTTAGTGGGGGAGCACTTTGGGACCAGTGACCATAATTCTCTTCATTTTAAAATAATTATGGGAAAGGATAGGACTTGTCCACAAGTTAAAATCCTAAATTGGGACAAGACCAATTTTGACGTTATTAGACAGGAACTTTCAAAAGTTGATTGAGAGAGGCTGTTTGCAGGTAAATGGATGTCAGACAAGTGGGAGGCTTTTAAAAGTGAGATAGCGAGAGTTCAGTGCCTGCATGTTCCTGTCAGAGTGAAGTGCAAGACTGGCAGGAGTAGGGAATCCTGGGTAACAAGAGATATTGAGGTTCTGGTCAAGAAAAGAAGGGGACATATGTCAGGTATAGGCTGCTGGGATCAAGGGAATCCCTTGAGTAGAGGGAATGTAGGAGTACTTTTAAGAGGGAAATCAGGAGGGCAAAATAGGGATTTAAGATAACTTTCACAGAGAAGATAAGGAGAATCCAAAGATTCTGCAGAAAAATGAAGCGAAAAAGAGTACCTACGTAAAAAATATGGCCCCTTAAAGATCAACAAGGTTGTCTATGTGTGGCGCAAAAGAGAGTTACAAGGATGTCACTGGGACTGGAGGGTCTGAGTTACAAGGGGAGGCTCGACAGACTGGGGCTTTTTTCCCTGGAGCGTAAAAGGCTGAGTGGTGACCTTACAGAGGTTTATAAAATCATGAGGGGCATGGATGAGATGAATAGCCACAGACTTTTCCCCATGGAAGAGGAGTCCAAAACTAGAGGGCATAAGTTTAAAGTGAGAGGCAAAAGGGACCAGAGGGGCAACTTTTTCCACACAGAGGGTGCTGTGTGTATGGAACGAGCTGCCAGATTAAGTGGTTGAGGCAGATACAATTATGATGTTTAAAAGACACTTGGGCAGATACATAGATAGGAAAGGTTTAGAGGGATGTGGGCCAAACACAGCAAATGGGACTAGCTCAGGTAGGCAACTCGGTTGGCATGGATGAGTTGGGCCGAAGGGCCTGTTTTCTGTGCAGTATAGCTGTATGACTCCACTTGATGGAGTTAAATGAAGGTTAAATGTACAGTTGAGTCATTGAACTGTTGCCAGATAATTGAAACAGGAGGGAAAGTGAAACCCATGAATGTTCACTGGGGTGAAATGGAGCCTTGCTGAGCCAGTAAGTTCTATAATCAATCTTTGCCCACTGATGGTAGCTCATTATGTTTGGAGCAAAAGAAGGGGCATTGTAATTGATCCTGGATTGTACTGGATAGAGAAAAATTATCCCAGTATTCCTGAAAAGTTGTGAATACATGGCTGATTAATGAGGTCAGGGAGCTGGGCTCCAGAGCTGTCCTATAGTAAATATTCACTATCTAGATTCACACTTGCAAAGTGGCACCTGGCTTTTTCCCATATCATATTCCCTTGCACATGGAAGGAGGCCATTCAACCCCTCGACTCTATGCCAGCTCTCAGAACATTCCTATTCTCCCACTCTCAGGCCAAGCCCATTGACGCCACTCCACCCAGCTCTCCCTCCAACCACCTACACTAGGCTCAATTCATCTAACAGCCAGCACTTTGGATGAGGGAGGAAACCTGAGCACCTGGGAAAACCACATGTCGAAGGGAGAACATGCAAACGTCACACAGGCAGCGCCAGAAGTCGGGACTGAACCTGAGTCACTGTGAGGCAGCAGCACTACCTGCAGAGTCAGTGTGCCAAACCCCATGCAAAACCTCAGTACCTGGGAACTTTCAGCTGACATTTGCCATACATCTGAGAAAACCCCCTTGCTTCTGGGCAATCTCTCTTCCCCTTTGCTCTCTACCCCCTCTTACAGCCTTTCTGACCTCTTTCTACTTTAACCACATGATGGTCAATGTCACTTTTACCCTGTCCTAGATACACGTCGTTTACTATGTTAACCTCACACAGATCACACCATCTCCCAGGTATATTATTCCTGCCCTTTCTTCATTTTTCTTTTCCCCCTCTAGGGGTCTTTTTAACCCAAGATTGACAGGGTTCAATACTCTGGCTTACACAGTCTCCCCGACTCATTCCTTACTGCCTTAGCCTCAAGTGTCTTAGTAAGTTACTTTAAGCTCTGGCAACTTAGCTCCAAAGTTCATGATTAAACACACACATCGCTGCTCAATAAAATGGAGATATGGATGCTTCTTTATTTGCTATTCTGCTAACTGCTGCATGTTTACCACCCAGTATTCTTAAATGGGAAATGTATGGAGTTCTGAAAGCAGATACAATAACATAGCGATTACAACTCTACAGTTACGGTGGTGAAAGGAGAAACAAATTGGAAGATCTCATCATCCAGAGGCTCCTATCATTGATCTGCCAGCTCCACAGTCAACCTGAAGGGGAGGACTGGCAGATTCACCCAGCCGGCCCTTAGACAGAAACTCGTCGGCATGGGGAAAAGGTAAAACATTTCAATTCTAAAATCACTTACTCAGTGTGCCATCTTTTGTAACGGTCATGTCCCACACCTTGTAGGCAAGGACTGCTCCATCAGGAATGCACAGTGTGCTTTCTGTCAAAAGGTTGTATTCTGCACCCACCTAAAAAGGATATTGTCATTAGAAATGAAATACTCTAGAGATATGGAGCAGCGGAGGTTCCCACCACTCCAAAAATAAGGGAGCAGAAATCAGTGAGTTCAAGGATTTGCCCAGCTGCTTTGAACCATTTCTTTTTTTAAAAAATCTTCTCTATTAAACGTATTTCAGTCATTTATTTTCAGTGTGATGTCCTAGATTATGTTCAATTTGGTCAGAGTAGAATTTTCCAGATATTTCCCTCCACTCAGGTTTTAAATCTGGTTTGTCAGCTGAAATTGTGTGGTGTCAAGTGAGATGGGCAGAATCTGTACTTTCATAAAATCCCTCTGCTGCATCCTCACTGGTACGGCAATCCAAATGTGCAGGAACGTAAGAAGCTGCAGAGAGTAGTGGACTCTTCCCAAAACATCACGGGCACATCCCTCCCCACCATTGGTAGTATCTACAGGAGGCGATGCCTCAAGAAGGCAACATCCATCATCAAAGATCCCCACCATCCGGACCACGCCATCTTCTCGCAGCTACCATCAGGTAGGAGGTACAGAAGCCTGAAGTTCCACACCACCAGGTTCAAGAACAGCTACTTCCCTTCAACCATTCTGTTCTTGAACCAGCTGGCACCACCCTAATCACTACAGTTTAACAACACTATGACCACTTTGATCACTTTGCACTAAAATGGACTTTGTTTTTGTTTGCTCAAATTGTGTTCTTTCTTGTAATAATTGGGTATAATTTGTGTTTTTCTTGTTAATGCTTCTTCTATGACACTATGTGCCTGTGATGCTGCTGCAAGTAAGTTTTTCGTTGCACCTGTACATACATGTACTTATGCATATGACAATAAACTCGACTTTGACCTCCCCGTCTCAGTAACCTTTTGCAAAAGAAATCCTTCAATTGCAGCATTCAACCCCCAGCTGCACTCAGACCAACTTCCTCACCTCGACCCACAGCCCCTTGATTTTATCTGTCCCTTCCTAGTATTAAACTACAGAATTCAGACTTCAGCCTCTCTGCCTCCCTCCTTTCTCTCCTTCTTTCTGGTCCTCCTTAAAACCCAATTCTTTGACCAAGCTTTTGGTCATATCCTTTTTCTCTCAATGTCACAGAGTTTCACAACTTATTTGATCAACTTCCATGAAGTGCCTTAATTAAAGGTGCTCTTGCAATGTGTGATGCATAATTCAATTGTACAGAACAGGCTGTGTGGACAGGTAGATTGTTTCATATCTGAAAGCGTTTTTTAAAATTTTACATTTTAAACTACATTGCAGAAATCTCACAGCAAATGTGGAAAGGAATTAATTTAATAACCATGGCAAGTGATCCTACCGCGGAGTTGGAAGGTAAAGTCATGTAGAGTTCTGATCCTCTTTTATTTACTTTCTTCAGTGTGATGGGTTGTACAGACATTAACGCTTCAGTCACTACACAGAGATCTCCTGAGTAATTGTTTTTGATGTGCTCCCAAGAGCGCCCGACTTTTCTGAAAGGAAAAGCAAATTGTGAAGTACAATTTCTTAACTTCAGTCTATTAGTATACCAGAAATCATGGTAGCCAAGTACTCTGCAACTGAAGGATACCAATTCTCTCCTTTGTTTATATGATACCAGGTACCATCTTCCACCTCTGGAAGCCATTGTCTGATGTTACTCCTCAATGACTGGATTCCACCTTCTCCATCTGAACATGTACAAAGATTGAAGCTTCAAATTAAAGCACTGCACTGTCTAATGGATATCACAACTACACAGTGGGCTGTCTGAGATGAAGTGTTGCTTTTCAGTGTCTGGACCCAGATGTCAGGCTTTTCAGGGTGACCAACATTTCTCTGTTAAAGTTACAACCAATGGTGGTGGTCCATTTGGTGCTGTGACGAAATGCTGCAGCCATAGGTCCAAGATTTCCCAGTGGTTGTTCCTGTCTCCTGCTGCCTGTAGGTGTGGTTCAGCATCCCCTGTCCCTTCCTGGAGCTTGTACAACTTGGCGATGGAGCAAGTGATTTCCATCACTGTTTTTCTACATTGCCAATTGTAATGTTAAGGCCTGTTTTCTTATACTTGTACATTTTCTCATATTTTCTTGTAAAGTAGAAGGAAGCTATTCCTCTAACCATTTCCTTATCACCCGTTCTCTCCCACCTGCCCATCATCTCCACCCTGATTTTGCTATCACTCACCTATACTAGTGGTAATTTTACAGTAGCTAATTAACCTACCAACCAGGACATCTTTGAAAAACCACAGGACCCTGGGTAAGTCTTGGGGAAAATCTGCAAACTCCACATAGACATCATTGGGGTCAGGTTTGGATCTGAGTCACTGGAGCTGTGAGAGAGCAGGTTCACTTACCATGCCACTCTGCCACTTGATTTGATGCTCGAGAGTATATGCAGTATGTCTGTGTGTCAGCAAGCTTTCAGTTTTGTGCAGTATTATGTGTACTGTCCACTTATTTAGTGTATCAATTTCAGGCTTATAATTTCCCATTATTGAGTACACCACCAGATGGCTCCTGTACACCTGCAGTCTGTTGTCTATTAACATTTTATCTATTCAATGCAGAACAAGAAAATGATCGGTTCCAAGCTGATAATAAAGTTTCTGATGCTTGAAGAGTCAACAACCAGACTGATAAAAGAAGCAAAGACAAAATTTGTGCAATGAGTCATTTGGATTTGGAATGTGCAGGTTCAATTTTAGATCACAAAAGGCAAATGACTAATAATTTAATGAGAAAATGTTGGGGGAATTTTGTGAAAAAGCAGTGGTGTGGGAATAACAGGATCCCATTCTAAAAGAATGATCTAAGCTTGAAAGGTTAAATGGATCACTTCTGGGCCATACTGTTCCACAGTTCTGCGAAGATTGTGACTAAGACCTCCTTATAGAAACTGATTTCTACCCCAGAGCAAATTCTTAATTCCACAAAGCTCATTTTAATATGCATGGATGTCAAATTGCATTCTGACAAAGCATTTTCAAACTGAAAGATTTTCTCTGTTTCTATTTTCACAGATGCTTCCTGACTTGTTGACTGTTTCCAGCATTTTTCTGTTTTTATTTAATATGCATGAGCCCAGTTCATCTAAAGTTACCCTGATGTTCATTGTTTTCATAATGTTTAAACTCTAGGATGTGGGCATCACGGGCTTGACCAACACTTATTGCCCATACCTAATGGCTCTTGACTTGGGTTATTTCAGAGTACATTTGAGTCATCCACATTGCTCTTGGCTGGAGCTCACAACCAGGTCAGATCAGATTTGGATGGTAGATTTCCTCCCCTGACTTTGCCTACAATGCTGTAGTTTCATGATCACTATCACTGACGCCATCCTTTCAATCCATTTTCATTTAATTGGTTGAATTTAAATTCCTGAGCTGATGTGATGGGAGTCAAACTTTTGTCTCCAGGTCAACAGCTCCAGATAAGAGTCCTGTAACTTAACCAGCACGCCACTGTAACTAATTAGGCATGATATTGTGGCTGTAACAAGTGTGTGTTTGATAGACCACTTTGTATTTTCCCACCCATCATTTACATATATCCATAGTTCAGAAACAATTGGTAATTTTTATAACAACATTACCAAAAGTGACCATATTAGGTATATGCTTGTTGCTGTACATTACCTGTTTTCCAGGCTTTCAGTTAGATCTGAGACACTGACGTAAACTTGTTTTGTTCCTTTCAGCTGAATGGTTTTGCACACTTTATCTGTAATCTCAACTTTTCCCACCACTGGATCGATACCGAGCTTTGCCATTCCCTTCATCGGCCTCTCTAATGACTCCACAAACTGGAAGGACATATCATTCTGCTGAACTGCACGAAAATAAATGGCACATCTATTAACATGTAACAGAGACTAAGAATTTCCATGTCTGAATCTTGTTTCATCAGTAGAAGGAAGAACTGCTGGCTGGATGCTCTTTCCCACTAACATTGATGACAATGACTTGAAAGCAGCAATGAAACCATGCAAGAAGCAGCTGAGAGAAAAGCAGCAGGGAAAAGAAGAGAAGAATAGAAGATGACTCTACCTATGGCAAATTCCAATATTAAAAAGGATTAAGCAAAGCAACTCTGTTACTCTGGCTTTTATCCTGCATCCAAAAGAACTTAGACCAGCATATATGGAGCAATTACTGCTCATTTTGGTCTCAAGTAAATTCAACCCATTGACTTTCAAAATGGGCTCCTTATTCTAAAATTGATGCTGTCATATATCACCACCCTGACCAAGAAAAGGTGACTGGCTACCTCACAACTCATTCATGAACAAAACATACGATGTTGGAGAAGGCTCAGGATTGGCCTTTCTCAGATGTTACCCGTCATCTCTCCACCCCACACATCCCATTCCCCTCTTCTGCAATCCCATTCTAACATTTCTAACCCACCTTCCAATATTTCTCTGCAGCAATCTACCAATCATTGGCAGACAAGGAGGACATTCAGCCCACCGTGCCCATGGCAAGCATTGTGGATAACCAATCACATCATGGGCTTTCAAACCACAGATGGAAGCTGTGGGCTCCGCAAGTATCAGTGCTGAGTTAGGTGTCACAACTGAAACATCAGCTGCCAAAGGGTGGGGGAGGGGGAAATAAACTGGCATTCCCTGCAATTGACTGCTATCCTGTGATCCATCTCATGTATGGGAAGATCATGCACAGGAATAATGATAAAGACTGGCATTTATATAATACCTTTCTAGACCTCAATAGATTCCAGAGAAACAAAGGACTGCAGATGCTGGAATCTAGATGAAAATCATGATGATGCCAGAGAAACTCAGCAAGCCAGGCAACATTTGTGGAGAAAAGCAGGCGGTCAACGTTTCTGGTTGCTTCCTAAGGAAGGGTCCTGACCCGAAGCATTGATCGCCTGCTTTTCACCACAGATGCTGCCTGGCCTGCTGAGTTCATCCAGCATCATTGCATTTTTCACCTCAATAGTTCACCGTTTTTATTTTGTGTGTGGATACTGATAGAATGTTTAAATTTGCACAAAGAAAGGTCTCCCAAACAGTAAGAAATCTTGATCCAATGCTTTGCATCTAATCCAACAACATGGCAAGAGCAAGATAACAACGTATCAACGTGAAAATGCTATGTTAGAGAAAAGAGGAGAGGAAATCCTGGATCGATCTGTAAACAAGGACAAGAGCTTTAAAATGTGGTTTAACTGGGAGCCACTGCAACTTGGCGGTAGTAGATGGGACAAGGCAGTTGATGCTCATGTGAAACTGGGTGCGATGTAGTCAAATGATCCCATTGAGGAGCTGTATGTGCTTGTGAATAGGATGGACCAAGGATAGAACCTTGAGGTCAATGGGTGCACACTTGAACAGGAGGAAACCCACCTGTCGGTAAGTTGATTTCATCGATCAGTATCTGCTTCAGTTTGTACTCAGTGCAACTGTACTTTGCCTGTCTCCAGAATGGGCCCCCTGTTCTCCTGCAGACCAGGCACAGAGGCTTAAACTTCTCCGACTCGTACACTCTGGTCGCTGGGATCAGTTCACCTCCAGAATCAATCTGGTTGGCGAGTTTCCGTACTGCTTTTTTAAACATTCTTAAATGAGAGAAAAGATGTGCTTGATTAGGGAGAAAATAACATTTGCACTTATGTAGCACTTTCACTGCTTCATATCATCCTAAAGCACTGTACAGCTGATGAAATATTTTTGAAATGTAGTCCCTGTTGCAGTGTTAGAAATGCTGCAGCAACCTGTACATATCTAGATTCCACAATCAGCAATGTGCTGATGATCAGTTGAACTGTTTTGTATGTTGAGTGAGGGAGTAAGTATTGGCCAGAACACAAGGGAGATCTCCCCTGCCTTTCTTCATGATTGTATCATGAAATGGAGTCGTAGAGTCTTACAGCATGGAAACAGGCCCTTCGGCCCAACTTGTCCATGCTGACTGCGTTGCCCAGCGAGCCAGTCCCATCTGCCTGCGTTTGGCCCATAGCCCTCTTTACAAATCTTCAACATCCACCTGAGAGAGAGCTGATGGTGCCTTGGTGTCATACCTCAGCCAATGATAATGCAGCTTTCTCTTAGCACTGCACTGGCGTGTCAGCCAAGATGTCACCAGAATATACATCCACATCCAGTCACATGGCAGAACATCCGAAGCAGGAGCTGACTTAATCTGACTCTTCCTTCCCTCCCTTTCTTCAGGTATTAGCCCTGTTTTGCAATTTTCCAAGTCCATGAAGACAGGGAGTTAGATAATGTGTTCAACAGCATATAACATCAGCTTCATGGTAGTGTAGCAGTTAGCGTAATGCTATTACAGCGCCAGCGACCTGGGTTCAATTCCGGCCACTCACTGTAAGGAGTTTGTACGTTCTCCCCGTGACTGCATGAGTTTCCTCCCGGTGCTCCGGTTTCTTCCCACATTCCAAAGACGTACGGGTTAGGAAGTTGAGGGCATGCTATGTTGGCGCCGGAAGCGTGGTGACTCTTGCGGATTGCCCTCAGAACATTCTACGCAAAGATGCATTTCACTGTGTGTTTTGATGTACATGTGACTAATAAAGAAATCTTATCTTATCTTATAATGTAGCAAGGCATCCAAAGTCATGTCACATTGGCAATGAGCCAAAGACCTAGACATTGGCTTTGGAACCAAAAGCATAATCAAAGAGCTCCACAGAGAATGGTGGAACTATTCAACAGGTTAGGCAGCATCTGTGGAGAGATAAGCAGAGCTAACATTTCAGGCTTATAAATCTCTCAGTTCTGAGCAAAGGCCATCAACCAGAAATGTTGACTGTTTTTTTCTTCATTGAGGCTGCCTGACCTGCTGAGTATTTACAATATTTTCTGTCTTTATATCAGATCTCCAGCATCTTTTTTTCAGTATCTTTTCTCCGGTATCTTTTTTCTACACTCCTGCACTCAGTCCTGATAAAGGGTCTCACCACGAAACATCAACCACCCCTTTGCCTCCACAGATGTTAATTGACCCACTGAGTTCTTCCAGCAGTGTGTTTTTTTCTCCAGTTCCCCAATTACCCTGAATCCGCAGAGCTTTCAAAAACGTATCCACCTTCTCTTTAAGTACTTCCTAATGATCTAGCCTCACAACTCCCCTGGTTAGGGAATTTCAGAGATTTCACCATCCTCTGTGAAAAGGAATTCCCACACACCTCAGTTTTAAATGACTGTCCCCATATTTTGCAATTATCTCCTTTTTTCAAGACTCTTCCACTATTGGAAACATTTCAACATCTACCCTGCCATGACCCCTTAGAATCTTATACGTTTCAATATGTTCTTCTAAATTCTTATTTAAAACCTTGTCCTACTAAACGCCAAAGAATACAGATCCACCACTCTCTACCTCCCCACTTTGTCTTTCACTCACTCACACACTGTACTATATTGTATGTAAATATACAAATAAGTTGTAATCACATGCTGTAGTTAGTTGTCAGTCTCCAGTTGATAGATAGCATGTTCTGAATCTTCTGGTGTCTCCTAGAGTGTATTTAATGTACTCACCAATTCTACAATAGTCACAAGAGATCACCTTACCAACACACTAAACACACACCATACATGTAACAAAAATGCACACACATACACAGACAATTCTGTGACAAGGGTTGCACATACCCTGACATGTTCTCTGTTCCTGATTCCAGAGATTTACTGTCCTTTCTGTGTGTGTGTACAGTGAAGCTGTCAAATGGTGAGCTGCATCTCAAATGTTTAAACCCATTTTCACAGAAACTGAGCAAATAAAAGTTTGCTGTGGAATTCCCAATGTTAAACCTCTTTTGTAAGCTTTTATTTGTCAGCTGAGATGTTTATAGGGAGAAAAACATAATGTAATATTTATCATGACTCAATCCTACACGTCATAACCGTAAACAAACAGAATGCAGCTCCATTGTGTGCAAATATGATGAACTGAGTAAATTTCCCCAAAATGTTCTGAGTAAACTGAAAGAATCCTCCCAGCAGGAGGACTTATTCACTTTTGTTTTCCCCATCTTTGATTAAAATCAAAGTTGTTGATTGTACACCGAGGTTAAACAATTGCCTTGGCCCCACTTGAATTTTTTTATGGATTTGCAAAGTGGTGTGAAATGAAATGTCATTTGCCTCCACTCCCAAAATAAACCCAGAATCATGAAACTGTAGACTTGTTAGGGTCCAGGAGGAGGCCATTTGGCCTATCACAGCAATGTTGGCTCCCACTAGACAAATTCAGTTGGTTAAATCCACCAATTCTTTCCTCTCCACTGCACACTGATTACAGAAATTGGTTTGACACAATGTAATATTCCACAGCAAACCACTCAAACCTTTCCCTTGGTGGTGCAGTGTGATTCTACACCACTACCACAATTTGGCACTAAATTCCAAGTATAGAGATTATGACAATCTCCAGGTGTAATGAATGATTGCACAGAATCATCGCTTATGCCAACAAAACATCATTATCTGAAGGCACACATCTTGGCAATTATTAAAGTAATGAGCAACAAACAGCAATGACATTCAAATAAACCCAAAAAGATAAGTTAATCATGCTTTCAAACTAGAGACCTTAACAGGGCAGCTGTCATCTTGCCAGGAATATACTTGGCATCTTAAAGTGACCAACATTAACCACTTCCCTTATTGTGCGATAATTAAGTTGTTATGCTTATTTGATTGTAAACAAATGATAGCATCTGTTGCAGCCATATGGACTAGATTGCATATTACCATGCTTACGTATACATCCCAAACCCATGTGGAACCATTGTCACACAACATTAAACAGACATTCCCCATGCCAGGTACCACCAGGCTCAAGGACAGCTTCTATCCCGCTGTTATAAAACTATTGAACGGTTCCCTAGTTCAATAAGATGGACCCTTGACCTCACAATCTACCTCATTATGACCTTGCACCTTATTGGCTACCTGCACTGCACTTTCTCTGTCGCTGTGACACTTTACTCTACATTCTGTATTGTTTTACCTTGTACTACCTCAATGCACTGTGTAATGAATTGATCTGTACGATCAGTATGCAAGACAAGTTTTTCACTGTAGCTCGGTACAAGTGACAATAACAAACCCATTCCAGTTCCAATATGAATTTGTACTCAAGTACACACACACACTGATGCACCCATTAAACAAAATCACTTCAGACCAATTTAATGTGAGGGATCCTATCTAAACATTCCAGTTTTTGGTTGCTGCATTGATTTCCAAACCTCTGACTTAAAAATGACTCCTTCATAATCTGGCCCCTGCATGGCCATGTCCTTTTGATTCTCTCCTTGCCTGTATCCTGCTTAAGACTTTCTTAAACCCTGGCTGCTTGATTATATTATTACTCACCTGTCCTTGAACTCTTCATCCACCTTTGCCTGATTCCTTTGGATGAAAAAAAACACATATGCAAAAAATATTCTTATCAGAATTGATCACAAATTGATGCAAGGTATGACTAAACACTTAGATTTGCAGTGTAGATATTCTAGGCTATGTAGAGTTCCATTTTGTCAATTATAAAGAAAAGAAATACTTCTATTATAAAGTGCCTTTCATGATGTTGGGTGGCTTATCATCAGTCAAGTATTTTTATGTGTATTCACTGCCATTTTGTTGGAAATGAGGAAACAGGTAACCATTTTGTGCACAACAAGATCCCACAAACAACAATA
Source organism: Pristis pectinata (assembly GCF_009764475.1). Taxonomy (NCBI): domain Eukaryota; kingdom Metazoa; phylum Chordata; class Chondrichthyes; order Rhinopristiformes; family Pristidae; genus Pristis; species Pristis pectinata. The sequence goes on from NC_067429.1 coordinate 8,947,342, forward strand.
TGATAGTAGTCAGTCAATAGGCTAAATCATGCTTCAAATCACCACCCATGGGATCCTACTATGGCTGGAGTAAAGCCAAGGGGCCAGGTAAGAGGCGATCCAGTTTCTGAGCTCCGTACAGGATCCCCGAGTTATGCAGAGGTTCCATTCCTGAGAACCGTCAGTAAATCGGAAACAAACCATTCCCCCCAAATCATAAAGTGAAATCTTTAGTCTCTACAGCCTTTGGGGAGTGATTTGCAGAGAGTAGACTGGGGAAAGTCAGCGGAGGAGATAGGAGTTGTTACCAGCAAGTGAACTGTGACAAATGCTTGTCTGAATGCAACCCGGGTGGATTGACTCCGGGAGCTGATGTGTTAATCAGTAAGAAAACTATTGGCAATTCAGTAAAAGAAAGTGTGCACTAACAAGAGGTGGCTAGGGGTTCGTAATGTTTGATGTTACCTGAAGAAGAGTTTGGAGGAGGCTTTGGCCTTTTCTATGGGTGATCTCTGCATTGTTTCCTGGTGAAGAGATTCCTGTATCAGAGTGCAGAGTCTGGGAGAATTTGCGTAATGTTGGATTTTTGTAAGTCAGAACTTCCATAACCCAGGTACCCCCGTACACAATTAAGCCACTGCTGGAGTGAGTACTGAGTTTAGTGGTGGAGTGAGGGGTCAGATATGCTGCCCTGTGTGTTCTGTAATTCCACATTGCCATGTACAGGAGCAGAGGCCAGAACACACTGCCATGCCCACTGCCATAGGCTGAGAGTTCTCCCACCTAATCAGCTGCATAGTGAGGAATTGGGCACAATACTGCCGACGTTCTCCTGACCCTCTTCAAAATACTGCCATCAGATCTTTTATTTTCACCCGAAAGGACAGCAAGGGCATTGGTTTACCCTTTGTCTGACAGATGGCACCTCCAACACCCTTTCACTGATGCACTAGACTGTCAGCCAAGGCAACCTTCTAACTGAGAAACACAAGAACCACCCACCAAGCCAAGAACTCCCAGTTCATTTTTAATTCCATCTGATTTTCTTGCTGGTGAGCTCCCTGCTGTGAGGATGTAGGGAGTACAGCCCATGACTTTAACCAGGTTGCTGCCTGGATTAGAGGGCATGCTCTATCAGGAGAGGTTGGACAAACTTTGGTTGTTTTCTCTGGAGCATCAGAGGCTGAGGAGAGAGCTGAAAGAAGTTTATAAAATTATGAGAGACATGGAGAGGGTAAACAGCCGATATTTTTTCCCCAGGGTGGAAATGCTGGATACTCGAGGGCATGCATTTAAAGTGAAAGGGGGAAGTTTAAAAGGGATATGTGGGCAAGTATTTTTTTTAATACACAGAGAGTAGTAGGTGCCTGGAACATGCTGCCAGGGATGGTGGTGGAAGCAGATGCGATAGTAGCATTCAGGAAGCTTTTAGATAGACCCATGAATATTCAGGGATGGAAGGATATGGATTATGTGCAAACAGATGGGATTAGTTTAAATTGACATCATGCTCAGCACAGACATCGTGGGCCGAAGGGCCTATTCCTGTGCTGTAATGTTCTATGTTCTGTTCTATGACTGGAAATCTCCTGAATGTGTAAATCCACCACTTTGTGTTCACAACCAGAAAACATCTTCACACACACAAACACACGTTGCCTGGTTTAAGATCACACATCAAAACCATACCATCAATTTGGACACACAAAATTAGACAATGGAGTGGGTAATGCCCATTTTTCATGTGCTAATCATGTTTCAAACCCAACTTGTGCATACTTTATCACAATGGTGCCCACATCTACAGCAAGTCCTTCCCATTGGCACATTGCACCTGATGTTTCCTGTTTTAATACAATATTTAGGGTGAAAACCACCACAATGATATTTTGCAATTTTTAAAAATAGGGTTGAAGGGAGTGTATGATTGGATATGGTGCTAAACACAGCATCTGTGAACACACCAAATAATTGTGAAATCCAATTCCTAGGTGGAATAGTCTTGCAACAAATTCACAGAGCATGCATGTACAGTGGCCATATTGGTCCTCCTAAGTAAAGCACATGTTGGTCACAGCCAATCTGTAATTCCTACAGTGTCTGGCATTGTGCCAGCCTGCATTGCGCCAGCCTGCATTGCATAGACCTGTGCTTTGAAGTTAGATTGAAACAGCTTTTTGAAACACTTTGAAATGAGTGAAATGAATTTGAGATCACGCTGGCAACAGCCAGAGGAACCATGACTATTTTATGTTTATCTTGTTTAGAAATATTGATATTGTACCAATTAATGCCGAGTGGTGGATATTGCTAATTAAATAGTCTTACAGATCACTTTCCAAAAAAAACTGAAGGAATGCTTTCAAATCGGATCCAGCAATTAGGCTTAAACTGACGATGAGAAACTCAGCCTACAGGACCGTGCACAGCTTCACATTTATTTGATCTGGAGAGTGGACTTGATTAATTACACAGCCTCCTACTTGGGACAGAATCCAGGAAAGACGCGATGGAAGCTGAATGTGTGAGGTAAAAGTTGGTCAGAGAGAATTGGTAAGTAGAGAAACAGAGTTAACACTTCTGATTGATGGCCTTTCCTCAGGCGGATTCTGTTCAGAGGGATTCCAGCATTTTGGAGTTTTATTTCCAAATATGCTTATTGCCCCTTTCACCCCCAACCCTTTCTGTCACCAATAACCTCTTTCACTGGTGTCAACAATAAATGCTTCACTCATTCTCCATCTACAGCTAACTTTTAATCTCTCACATTTTTTGACTCTGTTGTAAATTAGCTGTGAACTCATTTTTTCAATTCATTCCAAGGATGTGATTGTGACCAATTAAACAAGCCCTGCATCTGTTGCCTATCCCTAACTGCCCTTTGACTGAGTGGCTTGCTGGCTTATTTTAGAGGGCAGTTAGGAGTCACATACAGAACAGAATGGGTGTTAGCAAGTCTCCTTACCTCAGTAGCATCGGTTAACCACAAACAAGTTGCTGGAGGAACTCAGCAGTCAGGCAGCATCTGTGGAGGGAAATAGACAGTGACGTTTCAGGTTGATGCTGCCCGACCCGCTGAATTCCTCCAGCATTTTGTTTGTTGCTCTAGATTCCAGCATCTGCAGCCTCTTGTGTCAGCATTAATTGACCAGATCGCTTCTAGTGACAATCTGGTTACATTTCAGGAAACTCTCTTCTCCTAAATTCCCTATTGAGCAAAGGTTGACAAACATAGGTGGGAATCCCTTGAATTCTCTACCCTGAAGGGTTTTGGAGGCCAGATCATTGTGGGGCGATTAAGGAGGAAGTAATATATTTTTGAAAGATCAAGGAATTAAGGGAGAAAAGGAGATGAGACCTGGGGCAGATCAGCCACAGTTATATTGAATGCTGGACAGGCTTGAGAAGCTGAATGGCCTACTCCTGCAGCTATTTTCGTATGTGCCTATCAACTGAATGACTGACACCTCCAGCCAATGTTCCCAACCACCAAGTGTAGTTACACGGAGTGTCAATATTCCAGAATATGGTATCTAGCCAGGTGGCAACATCCTAATTTACAGCAAGAACTGTGAAAATATTGCCGTCATCCACAGTTCTGAGCAGAATGCTCCTTAGATCTGGTGTCATTCACCTACTGGTGGTGTGGAAGCAAGTTCCACTTTGAACTAAACCCTGAATAAAGAAATTTCTCTTGAATTCCTTAATGGATTAATTTGAGACTATACTGCACTTATCATTAGTTTTCAACCCACAAATGGGAAGACCATTTCTTAATCTACCCAATGCAATTTCTTCACAATGCTAAAGCTCCCTGTGAGGTCACCCCTCACCCTTCTATCTAAGCTCATTTCTGCACAGAGGTGGTAAAAGTTTGGAACTCTTTCATCAATGGTAGCTAATGCTGGACTTACTGTCAACTTTAAATCAGACACTGGTGTTTGTGTTAACTAAGGTCATGAAGGAATGTGGAGCAAAGGCAGGTGCCTGATGTTATGTCACTGATTAGCTGTGATCTGATTGGATAGGAGGAGGTTCATGCAGCTGAAGGACCCACAGAGGACCCTTGTAGCTTCCTATAATAGAGACACAATCGGTTCACTGTGGTGATTTGGGGGGAGGGAGAAAATTGCTGGAAATATGCAGCAGGTCAGACAGTCTTTGTGGGAAGAGAACTAAGAGTCCAACCTGAAATATTAAGACTATTTCTCTTTGATGCCGTCTGACCTATTTCCAGGGCTTTATTTTCATTAGTAAAAGAATGAAGTAATTAAATCCTCTTTAGAAACAAGTTGAGTCCAATGTGCTTGTTGATGGAAGATTGGGACAGTCCAGCACATTCAAAATCTGTCAGGTTTTCTAGTTCTTGGACCCTGGAACTAAGATAATTGGTTGAATTTTTTTTGATTAGTTGCATAGCTTTAATTAAAAATCAATGGTTATAATAGTCAATATTGAGTGCCAATGCCATGTGCCATGCATTTCCTATTTATACCCAAAATTGCAAGTGGTATCCTATAACCAACACGGCCAAAGCACTTGGCAATTGCAGCTGGCAGGCAATGGAAATCCAGAGAACCTGATATAGAGAATAAAGATGAAAGTAAACTTGAAGAGAAGACATCACCTTTCTTTAAAAAAAACACATTTTACCCTGATCCCTTTACTTGCCCAATTCCCAGATTCCTCCTCCTCCCATTTGAGGTTCCCATTGTTGGAGATAAAGGCATCGCTATTAGGACCACTAACTGGTACACCTACCAAGTTCTTGCACTTGTCACTCAAGCATTTCAAGTTCCTATACCATCTAAACTTATCTGATAACTCTGTTCCAGACACCAAATGACATTGGGACCAATTTTTTAAAAAAAAAAGCCATTCCCATTTGTTGCAATGAACATAATAAAATAACCATAATAGAATTAAATAAAATGGAACAGATCTGATTGCCCTGCTTGATTTAAAATTGGAGTGTTCTTACTGCCTAACTTCAATAAAAAGGTTGATGATTGAAAATACACGTCAACAACTAACTCAATAAAATCTCTATGAGGCTGAAGGAACTCAGCAGGTCAGGCAGCATCCATGGAGAAAAGCAGGCGGTCAACGTTTCAGGTCCGGACCTTCTTCAGGACTGAAAATAGGAAAAGGGGAATCCCAATACATAGGAGGGAAAAGCAGAGCAGTTATAGGTGGATAAAAGAGGGGAGGTGGGTGATAGGTAGATGCAGGTAAGAGATAGTGACAGGCAGGTGTGGGGGAGGAGGGGAGAGCAGATTCCCCAGGGGGTCGTTTGACCAAACACAGACTAGGTGACCGTTTCGCAGACACCTGTGTTTTGTCTGTAACCACGATCTGCATCTTCCCATTGCTAGTCACTTCAACTCTCCCTCCCACATTATCACAGATATGTCAGTCCTCAGCCGCCTCCACTGCCAGGAGAATTCCAAGTGCAAACTGGAGGAACAGCACCTTATTTTCTATCTTGGAACCTTGCAGCCTAACTGCATGAACATTGAATTCGTCCACTTCAAGTAATCCCGCCCCCCCGCCATGCCTCTTCTTTCCTTTCCTAGCCTATCTTTTCTTCTAGCTCCTTTTTTTTTCTCCTTACCTTTGACCCATCCACCGGTAGATCTGCTCTCCCCTCCCCTGCACCAGCCTATCACTGTCTCTTACCTGCATCTACCTATCAACACCTTGTGCCACCCTGCCTCCCCTCTTTTGTCCACCTATTACTGCTCTACTTTCTCCTCCTATACATTGGGCTTCCCCTTTTCCTATCTTCAGTCCTGAAGAAGGATTCTGACCCAAAACATTGACTGCCTGCCTTTCTCCACAGATGCTGCCTGGCCTGCTGAGTTCCTCCAGCATCATAGTGTTTTTCATCTAGATTCCAGTGTCTGCAGTCCTTTGTTTCTCAATAAAATCTCTGCTAACCCCAAGCCTGCATGACAATTTAGCAATCAATTTGTGACTGCCTGAGTCAAAAGCTTTGGCTAAGTCAATAAAAATTGAAGAGCTCTTAACTTTTTGGCTCTGGATAAAAGATTATTTAAAATGACAATTTTTTCATTGAAACTGTGGGTGGCTGTTTTTTAAAAAAAACACCTTTGTCAGTCACTAATTAAAATAGCTTCTGGTAAACACTTGGTGAGAATCTTTGTAAAGGTTCTCAGCACAATGGACCCTATTGTAGTGGGCCTCCAGCTGTCAATGCATTCAAGTTTAACCGGGTCATACAGCCTGGGAATTAAAATGGTGTGGCCATCTTTGGGGGGAAATAAACAAGGTGTTTATTTTTGTACTTTTAATCCACAATATATACTTATTGACCAAAACCTCAAAATCCAATGTTTATAATTTATCTAAAGCCAGGCAGCCCAAACCAGCAGCTGTATCCATTTTAATGCTTCCTATTCTTGTGATTCTGCAGTTAGAATCAGGTTTATTATCACTGACTTATGATAGGAAATGTCTGCAGTCTCTCGCGATCCTGTGCATTAGAGCCTCCATACCAAGCTGTGATGTTACCAGTCAGAATGCTCTCCACCATACATCTGTAGAAATTTGCAAGAGTCTTTGGTGACATAAATGTCCTCAAACTCCAAAGTAGAGCTGCTTTTACTTCATCTATACTTGCACAACCATCCTATCTGTACCACCAATATCAACCACAATATTGCTGGTGTCAAACTCATTACCATTCACAATCACAGTACTGTCCTCATCACTCTTATTATCACTTAGTACCCTTAACCACATCACTAACCATGGCCGCATGCCTTTTTGACAACCTCAGCCGTGCACATTTATCTGGTCTCGTTGGCTATCAATGCGCTGACATTCTGCTCTCCAGCACATTTCTTCTTCAGCTCTAATAACACAATCTCTTCATCGGTCTACATTGACATCAACCTCCCCTTCCTCCTGTTGATGTCACTCGTCACCTCAAGCTCACCTGAGTGCCTTACTTCCAAGTGTCCTTTTGACGTTTCATGCCACAGGGTGTCTATTGCCTTTTATGTTGACCTAATCCCATTTTAGAAATAAAAACCATCTCACATTCTGAGCAAAAACCTCTGACTGCCGCGCTCAGCTACCCTATCCGCGCGAACTTGCCCCATTTCACCGAATCTACATTTGACAAAATGGCGTGATTTTTGTCTACTTCCTATACCATCTACACTTTACACTGATTTAATACTGGGGCGGTGCCTTTCAGAATGTTTATAAAACCCAATAAATGTCAAAAATTACAGATGTTTTAAAACAGCCTGGTAGTAGTTTGTTCTACTATAACCTTTCACTAAGCTCACCCCTAACTACACCAGCTGTGTCACTGCTTCTACTACCACCTTTCCCACTATTGCTGGCTCTCTAAAATGTTAAAATGTCAAACTGAGAATTAAACAAAAAAGGTCTTCGCTCTTCTAACGTCAACTTTATCAATTGTATCCTCTTCTTGTACACCTCCCTGACCACTATCAGGGAGTTAGTTAAATATCCTTAAGAGCTTAAACTTTCTTGGTTAAGATAAAGTCCTCATCAGTTGTTTGTGCACACAGAGTTTAAGACCAGCCTAGCTAGGCCTAAATTGATCTGTCCCTTGGAGACCACAGCAGGGAGTTCTTTATCCACAAACCCCTACCAGAAATGAGCAACCCCCAGGGAGACACCCAAGTTCATCTTTTATTGTTTTGATTGGTCCAGGCCTTGAATCCAGCTGCTTCTAGGAAAGGTCCACCGCTGGCCGAAGTCATTGCCCGGAAGGAACCACGTAGAGGTGGGACCTGCACGCTTATAAAGTCTAGTTCACAGTGATTCCCTGACGGAAATTGAAACCAAAGCTGCTCAGTGGGAGAGGCCACCACACACCAATATCTAGAACACTTGCACGATGGATTACCTTCCTATAGCAATGGAAAGGTACAGCTGTGCTATCTCCAAATCCATTTACTAGATAAGCAAAACAACATTCTTCTCCCAAGCCAACATTGAGACCCCAATTATCCTGAGTCAACTGATGTCACAAGCCTTACATCAGATTCCCAAAGTGGACATTCTACACCCAGTTCAATTCCAGCAACAGATTAGCAGGTAGACAGAAAAAAAGATCCATGAATGTTCTCAAAGCTTTTTGAAAATGGATGACATCTCCACCATCCATGGGGCTGATCAAAATGAAGGAGGAGTTTTAGAAATGCATTGAGGGACTTGTGTGCTTTTAATGGTGGCATAAACCCCTCCCACCCCTCCCACCCTGTCGACACTCTCTGCCCCACCTATAGAAGAATTATATGGTGCCACATTGGTCACTGCAAAGCCCATAGAACGAGTCATCCTTAACCTCCTATTCAGAGAGACTGCTTAAGAAGATAACTTCCAAGTACAGAAACTATCATACTGGGTACATTACAGTACAGGGAGATTCCACAACACAGCTTGCATTTAAACCTTTAATGTAGCCAAACATCCCAAGGCTTTTCACAGGAACGTTATCAAAGCAAGAGATGAGGAAAGTTATAACACCAGAGATGTTAGCACATTGGAAGAGTTAATGTCCAGAGGGAATGTTTGCCTGGATGATTATGCCAGTAATTATCCAGGTAAACATCCAGGATAATTATTACCTGGATAATTAGAGGGGGATGTTATTCTGACAGAATTAAGGTAAAAGGACGGATGTTGTATTTAGAAAATTAGAATACAATGACTTTTAAGGGGTGTTTGAGGAAATTCCTGTGAAGTTTTTCTAATATTGGCTCTGCCAAATTAATAAATTTGTCATCAGCTCTTGGATTTCATTATCCCCTTTGGTCCTGTAAGTGTTAATGTTGCTATTAGGTCAATAGCTCAGGGAAAATGAGTGCACAAGTCCCCTCACCTAATATCAATAGAGAAAAGGTCACAGCCTATTATTTCAAATTATTTTAGTTATGATTGAAAGTGGGACCTTTAAACTGTCCTTGAATCAATCATTATACTGTTCTTAATTATGTAGTAAATTTGCTTGCTAGGACATCAACATCTTTCGCATTGAAATAAGTGCAGAAATAGGCCATTAGGCCAACGTATATGTTCACCAAAAACCTCCTGCCCCCTATTGCACCTCACCCACCAAATCATCTTTCTCCCTCATCTACTTCTCTAGCTTCCCTCTAAATTACAAATATCTTCCAAACACAAAGGTTTCAGGATTGATTCATTATAAGAAAGGCTCTGGTGTCATTTGATGGGAGAGAAAGGTTTAAGGAGAAATGTCATAATGAGGATAACTCTGATGTACAATAGATGCTTGTTCAAAAAACTACCATCAATTCCATCATCTACACATTCAGCAAAGTGTGCAAACCTTGTCCGACAAGGCATTAGCAGAAAAACTTGAGGAGATGAGCTCTGCATGACAGAAGACGATTTATGAACCTCACAGACATCAATCCTGACAGAAAAATAAAACCCATGTGGTATTTTTAGGTTTAAAAGTAATTGAATTCTTTTCTTCTACAATCCTGCTCTCCTGAGATATGACAGGAAGTCCCCTACAAATAAATAAAAATTCTAAGTCTTTTGATACGTAGCTTGATTGAGTAACTGTGCCAAAAACCTGTCTCTTAGTTCCATAATTGCACAGAATCCCAGCAAGATACAGCTCTAAAGGACAATCAGCCCCTTGTGTCCATGCAGTCTCATTGATAGAACTATCCATTTAGTTCCTTGCTCTTTTACCAAAGATATGTCACTCTTATTTTTTTTTCTCTCCCTGGAATACACTAACCAATTAACTATTGGAAGTTTCTGTTGAATCCACTTCTGTCTGATAACATGATAGTACATTCTCGATCATAACTCTGCATAAAAATGTAATACCTTCAACTACTGGTTTTTGTTTTTGTCAGTCACCTTAAATCTATGTTCTCTGGTTCCCAACTTTTCTGTATGGGAAATGACTTATTTACTCTATCAAAACTTCATGAATTTGAACAACTCTAATAAATTTCCTCTTAACCTTCTATAGGCTCAGACCTTTTATTAACTTTGTCTGGTACCATGCTAGTGAGTATCACGTCCACAGGGCATCAGTGATCACTTGTCCTCCCGTACCCTTCTGATATTACCTATAGCACTGGAAAAGTATACCAACACTGACTAAAGACTTGTTATGTCCGTAAGGACAAGAGACAATAATTTGTTAATACAACACATTCACTGAAGGCTTGTGGATACAGCTGGAATACAGTGTACAGTTCTGGTCTTCTCAAGGATGGATGTATTGCATTGTAGGCAGTTCAGAGGAAGATTGAGGTTGATATCTGATTTGTTTTAAGTAAGGATGTGCAAACTGGGCCTTTGCTCTTTGAAACCTACTGAATACTAAAAGGCTTGGATAGAGTGGAAATGGAGAGGATGTTTCCATTATTAGGAGAGTCTAGGATCTGAGAGCAGAGCCTCAGAATAAAGGGATGTCCCTTTAGAACTGAGATGAGGAATTTCTTCAGCCAGAGGGTAGTAAATCCATGGAATTCATTGCCACAGAGGGCTGTGGAGGCTGTCATTGGGGGTATTTAAGGCAGATGTTGATAGATTATGGGGAAGGACAGGATAATGGGGTTGAGGAAAAAAATCAACCATGGTCAAATGGCAAAGCAAACTCAATGGACTGAATGGCCTAATTCTTTGTCTTGCAGTCTTATGGTCTATACTCCAATTGAGTTTAGAAGAATGAGGTGAACTTTTGAAACATATAGAGATCTTAAGGAGTTAGGTAAGGTGGATACTGTGAGTATATTTCCTTGGTGGAGAATCTAGAAGCAGCGAACATAGTTTGAGAAGATGTTGCTTAGGGAGGGGGTAGTGGCTGGGGCTGGCAGGGTAAGCTACTTAAGATGGAGATGAGGAGATTTTCTTAGGAGACTGTGAATCTTTGGAATTCTCTAGCTCAGAGCTGTGGATGTTAAATCATTGAATATATTGAAGGCTTAGACAGATCTTTTGGACTATGAGGAGGCAAGCGTCATGGAGATCTAGCAAGCTTGATCATCCGTGACCTTAGTGAAGGACAGAGAAGCAGCCAACAGATCTACTGTTGCTCTTTCTTATGTCCTAGTGCTTCCTGTTACTACACACCTTAATCATGCCAAAATTACCTTGAAGGTGATACCATGATTATGTGTGGTATGTGGGAATAATATCAAGAAACTGATGTTGCCAGTCCTGGTGCTTCGATCTCCCAACCTGGTGGCTGTGATTATAACTTGAGTGTTACGTAGAACACGTTACTTCATTGGAGAATCTGTGGTCTCATGTAAATTCATATCTTGTAGCTTCTTTGTTTTCCCTTGGACAGATTTAGAACAAACCACACTAGAAGAACTGTTGATTCTTTACAGGTGCTACAAATCTTGTTTTGAACTAAACCATTCTGTACAGGAGTACATTTTCTTAAAATAAAAGGTGCGTGCCTCTCTGCCTCTCTTTTGAAAAATAGCATGGAAGTTATTGCCCTGTGAATTTTCCAATATGTCTCTCTCATTCAATGTCACCAAAATCAGATTACCTGATTTATTATCATGTTAACATTTGTGGGTGTTTGTTATGCATAAATAGTACATAGTCTGGACAGTAAAGACACCTATGTTAGATTATTGTTTATTGACTACAGCTCTGCCTTCAATACTATCATTTCAAGCAAACTCATCTCCTAAACCTGGGACAACAATTCCCTTTGTAACTGGATCCTTGATTTCCTGACCACCAGACTGTAATCAGTAAAGATAGGCAGCAACACCTCTGCCATTACTATTCTCAACACTGGTGCCCCACAAGGCTGCCTCCTCTACCTCCTCCTCTGTTCCCTATACACTCACAAACTGTGTGGCCAGATTCTGCTCTAACTCCATCTACATGTTTGCAGATGATACCACCATAGTGGGTCGTATCTCAAATAATGATGAGTTGGAGTACAGGAGGGAAATAGAACTTAGTGACATGGTGTCATGACAACAATCTTTCCCTCAATGTCAGCAAGACAAAAGAGCTGGTCATTGACTTCAGGAAAGGGGGCGGTGCACATGCACCTGTCTACATCAATGGTGCTGAGGTCCAGAGAGTTGAGAGCTTCAAATTCCTTGGAGTGAACATCACCAATAGCCTGTCCTGGTCCAACCACATAGAAGCCATGGCCAAGAAAGGTCACCAATGCCTCTACTTCCTCAGGAGGCTAAAGAAATTTGGCATGTCCCCTTTGACACTCACCAATTTTTATCAATGCACCATAGAAAGCATCTGATCTGGATGCATCACAGCTTGGTATGGCAACTGCTCTGCCCATGACTGCAAGAAACTGCAGAGAGTTGTGGACACAGCTCAGCACATCACGGAAACCAGCCTCCCCTCCATGAACTCTATCTACACTTCTCGCTGCCTTGGTAAAGCAGCCAGCATAATCAAAGACCCCACCCACCCCGGACATTCTCTCTCTTCCCCCTCCGATCGGACAGAAAATACAAAAGCCTGAAAGCACATACAGTCAGGCTCAAGGACTGCTTCTATCCCACTGTTATAAGACTATTGAATGGATCCTTAGTACATTAAGATGGAGTCTTCACCTCACAATCTACCTTGTTGTTATCTTGCACCTTACTGTTTACCTGTACTGTAATTTCTCTGTAACTGTAACACTTTATTCTGCACTCTGTTATTGGTTTTACCCTGTACTACCTCAATGCACTGTGTAATGAACTGATCTGTATGAATGATATGCAAGACAAGTTTTTCACTGTACCTCGGTACATGTAACAATAATAAACCAATTCAATTCTCAATTCTCAAAATTGTCAGTCATGTTTATTCAATTACAACCGCAGTCACATTTCAAAAGTACTTCATTAGCTGCCACGTGCATTGAGGTTACGAAAGGCACCGTAGAAATGCAACTGTTCATTTTAAAATTGTTGTATGATACTGGTTAAGAAATATCTTGAATTTACATGCTCAAATTAGTATTATTTACTAAAATATCTATGAATATTCATAATGTTGTCCAGAAATTAGTTGATGATATTAGCAGATAAGTCAGAGGTAAGTTTTTTTATGCAGAGAGTGGTGTGTGCAGGAAAGCACGGCTGACAGAGGTTATGGGGGCAGATATACATTAGGGACATTTAAGAGACTCTTAGATTGACACATGAATGACAGGAAAATGGAGGGCGGTGTGGGAGCGAAGGTTTAGATAGATAATAGAGCAAGGTAAAATGTCGGCACAACATCCTGGGCTAAAGGGCCTGTACTGTGCTGTAATGTTCTATGTTCAGAGCTTTTCAAATGCTTATAGATCAGATTTCATTGCTATTAACCTGGTAAAGGGTAAAATATTAACACCAGAAGAAACTCCACTAAAATATGCTCGTGACTAGTTAACAGAATCATCATTGGGACATTGTCCACATCTGCTTTCTTAGAAATTCACTGGTTTATTCTCATCTTTACAAATCATTTTTGGCCTTGTCTCTGTAATTTCCTCCATCTCTACACCCCTTTGAGATTTTTGCACTCCAATTCTGGTCACCTGTCCATCCCACTTCCATCGCTCCACCACTGGCTAGCATGGATTCCGATACTCTTCCTGGAATTCCATCCCCAAATGACTTCACCTCTTTCCTCCTTTAGAAAGCTCAAAACCCACCCCTTTGACCATACCCTTGATCATCTGCATGAGGCTTGGTATCACATTTTTATTACTTTGTTAAGACTCCTGGGGAATGCTTTGTGGCATCACCCGCTAGGTTAAATGGAAATAATTACCCCAGAAGCTCATATGGTTTGAAATGTGAGTGAACAATGGGTAGTGTGACGAAACCAGTGGTGTGAAGTACAGTCAGAGTTGTAGAGTCATAGAGCATACGAATGGGCCCTTCAGCCCATGACATCCATGCCAACTTTTTTGACCATCTACACTAATCCCATTTGCCTGCATTGGGACTGTATTCTTCTCAGCCTTGACTATTTAAGCCTCTTAGACACAGTAATTGTATCTGATTGCTCCTTTGGCAGCTCGTTTCTGATATCAACCACTTCATACTTAAAAAAAAAACTTACCCCTCAGATCCCCTTTAAAACTCCTTCCTTTCACCTTAACCCTATGCTGTCTTGTTTTTGATAACCCTACCATGGGGAAAAGATTCTGACAACTACCCTATCTATGCCTCTCATAATCTAATATACTTTTATCAGGTGACTCCTTTCAGCCTCAATTACTGCAGGGAATACAGGCGACCCTCTCCGATCTCTCCCTATAACTAAAATCCTCCAGTCCAGGCAACATCCTGGTGAATCTCCTTTGCACTTTCTCCAGCGCAACCACATCCTTTTTATGCTGTGGCAACCCAGAATGACACACAATACTCCCAAGTAAATACACCCACCTTCACAGACATATTCATTTCACTCTTTATCAATTCCTATCACACAACAGCCTAAATATTCTCCAGTACTTCCTGTGCAAGAGCTCTCTTCGCCTTTGTCCAAGTCATTTTCCTTCACAGGCACTGTGTGTGTCCACCATTGTTCAAGGGTTTGACAGGGCAGATGGGAACTTGATGTTTTCCCCTACCTGGACTGTATGGAACCAGGGATCAGATCTCAAGGTAAAAGGCTGGTCATTCAGGACAGAGTTTGGAAGAAATTTCTTCACACAGTGGGTAGTGAATCTTTGGAAATCTTTACTTAAGAGGGCTCAGTCTCTGAGTAAATTTAAGATAAGGATCAATTGTTTAATTTATAGGAACTTACAAGATATTAAGGGAATAGAGGGATATGGGGTTAGTGCAGGAAAGTAGCACCAAGGGGTTAAATCAGCCCTGCTACAGCTGAATGGTGGAGCAGGTATGAGATACCTTTTTTTACCTTTTGTTAAGCTTTTATATCCCTGTGACCTAGTTCACAGAAGCACTTGCGATACCTAATCAGGAACTTCAGTGGTGAATGAGTTAATCCAGATTTAGTTAATCCATTTACAATCCATACTGCTAATCTTCAGAGAAGATTTTGCTGCTCTTCCTTGGGGAATGAACCTGGTTGTGGTTTAGCACAGGCTCTATTTTAAATCAGGTGTGGCAAAGAACAGAAGCTGCTCTACCTAAACTACCAGTGATTAGCAAATTACAAACACTTAATCATCCAGACAGGGCAGCCCTGCCCAGAATGAGAAAGATTTGTCTTTCTGTTATAGAAAAAACAGTTTTAAAATGGTAAAACCTGCCCAGACATGGAAAGACAACATAGAATAGAATATTGAAAGACAAACTACCCCAAAATAAAGAGTTTGAGACTTACCTTGATGGGAGACAAAAATTCTAATCCTTTATGACATTTTTCATTCTCTTCGACACACTTAAAAAGCCAGAAGTTCCACCGGATGTGGTTAAAATGACTTTTATACAGAGCAGATGCAAGTTCAGAGTGGAGATTGCAACATTTCGTATAGCTGCTTCACATGATCGGATGATTTGTACCAGTGGTTGGATAATATGAATCATACAGAATAGAAAAAGGTAATTTGGCCCATCATGCCTGTGCTAGCACTTTGAAAAATAATCAAATAGTCTCATGCTTTCTTTCCCCACCAAAGCCATTTCAATTTTTTTACATATATCTTTCTATATGGTGAGGGTCATTACAGCAGAATCAATCAATACATTCAAAATAGAATTGAATAAACACTCAGTTATTTACATGGTTAAGAGGAAAGAGCAGGAGAATGGGACTGACCTGAATGCTCTACTTGGAGCAGCACAGATTTGATGGACTAAACTCATGGCCTCTTTCTGTGCCATGACGATTCTCTATGGTTCTATTTCCTTTATCCCTTTCCTCGGTAGCCCTTTCTCTTGTTAGCCCAGGCAACGGACATTTCAGATTATTCAGCTAGAAGAGCCTTTACTTCCATTACCACGTTTGAACTTTAACAACAAGGGTTATGAGCAAATAAAAGAAGTGCATCATTATACAAATTCCATGCAATAAAATTTCCCATTATCCTCCTATTAGAACAATGTAATGCAATTGGTAAAACATTATTTTGTTTAATCTCCCTAGAGTTATTAATTTCAATTTTAGCAGAAGTAATTGTCTCCAAATAGAGTCCTACAGCACAGAAACAGGCCCTTCAGCCCAACTCATCCATGCCAACCTAGTTACCTGACCTGAGTTAGTCCCATTTGTCTTTGTTGGCTCATTTCCCTCTAAGCCTTTCCTATCCTTGTACCTGTCCAAGTGTCTTTTACCCACTTGTAATTGTACTCAGCTCTATCACTTCTTCTGGCAGCTCATTCCATATACCCACCACCCTCTGTGTGGAAAAGGTTGCCCCTCAGTTCCCCTTTTAAATCTTTCACCTCTCACCTTAAATCTATGCCCTCTAGGAAAAAGACAGTGACCACTCACCTTATCTATGCCCCTCATGATTTTATATATCTCTATAAGGTCACTCCTCAGCCTCCTATGATCCAGGGAAAAAAGCCCCAGCCTATCCAATAACTCAAGACCTCCAGTCCTGGTACCCTTGTGAATCTTTTCTGCACTGTTTCCAGCTTAATGACATCCTTGCCGTGTAGCTAGGTGACCAGAACTGCACACAGTACTCCAAGTGTGGTCTCACAAGCATCTTATACAGTTGTAGCTCAAATGTTAACCACTTTAGTGGTGACTTTGACCCGTACCGGGCTGGGTGGCCCTTACCCGGATATTGCAGCTCCCTGCGGAAGTCTGTTGACTTACTGCTCTACCTGGATTTCCTTTACAACCCTGACCGTGTGTAATGGGTGGTAGATGGACAGACCCCACAAGTCTCACCTCTTTTCCCACCCCCCAATGACTGCAAACAGTGGTGAAGATCTTGGGTACTCTCTGTTACAAACTAGGTTACTATTGGTGAATGTCCCTTTAAGATAAAGCATTGTGTGTGTGTGTGTTTGTGTGTCGTGCTGACGACAACAGAAGATAAAGGACGCAATGACATTTTTGAAGCAGTCAGTCGGCGTCAGTGGGAGAGAGAGAAGAGAGAGAGGGAGACATCAGCCTGCTAGTCTCTATAGATGGATGAGAAACAATAACTGTGTCTGTCACTAAAATCCACGTATGCATTATTGGAGTAATCCGGTGGAGTCCACTTTGTCGTTAACCTGTGGAGGGAAGCACGCATTTGTGTGGACGGCCACGTCTCGGATGCTTTTCTGGGTAGCAGATACTTTGGAACAAAGCAGTGGAGTTCACTTTGTTGCTGACCTGTAGAAGGAAACAGGTATTTGTGTGGATGGCCACGATTCAAGTGCCTTTTGGGGTGAGGAAGATGCGGTGGAGTAGTCACCGCTGAGTAGACACTGAGGTGTTATTTGGGTTCCATCGTGGAACATTTGGATTTCTTAATTACTCTCTATTTTCTCTCTACATCTACGTCTTATCTTCAGTCAACGGTGGTTGTTGAAGAAGCCTTTGCTCATGTTTCACCTAACGGCTTGCTGAACTGAACTTTGAGAATTATTCCTGGACTTGGAGTTTGGGAATTTGCCACACACACACTGAGTTTAGTTTTTGGGGTTAATGTTTAAGATTTAACGTTTTTACTTCTAACACTCTAACATTTTTACTTTCATTTTTCTTATTATCATAAGTAGTTATTAGTAAAGTAGTTTTTTAATATTGACACATGACTCGGTGTATTTCTTTTGTTGCTGGTTCGTAACATCACTCTTCTCTTGCTGCGCCACTTGTATCATTGCCAGTCCCAGGAGAGATGGTGGTCACTCTGAGTGGTAGCAGCAGACTGTTGTAAGGAGGCTGGGGAGTGACTGCTACAACTGCAGCACCCTCCTGCTTGTGTGGTCAGTTTAAACTGAAATAACATTATGTTGTAGTTGCAAAAGATGTGTTGAGGCTGCACTTGGAGCACTGTGTTCAGTTTTGGTCATCCTACTCATAGGAAGATAGCATTAACCTGGAAAGAGTACAGAAAAGATTTACAAGGATATTGCCAGGACTTGACGGACTTGGGTCATTTGAAGAGTTTGGACAGGCTAGGACTTTTTTTTCCTTGGAACGTAGGAGACTGAGGGGTGATCTTATAAAATCATGTTGAACATAATATAGGGTGAATTCATTCAGTCTTTATCCCAGGGTTGGGGAATTGGAGACTAGAGCACATTGGTTTAAGGAAAGAACTTGAGGGGCAACTTTATGTTTATATACTGTATACTCAGAGGGTGGTACATAATGGAATGAACTGCTAGAGGAAGTTGTTGAGGCAGGTACAATAACAACTTCCAAAAGACAGTTGGACAGGTACATGGATAAGAAAGGTTTAGAAGATAAGGGCCAAAAACAGGCAAATGGGACTAGCATGGATCAGCATGGACCAGTTGGGCTGAAGGGCCCCTTTCTGTGCTGTATGAATTCATAAAAACTTCATGGATTTTGTGCCTCTTGCTGCCTTTAACTATTTTTTTTGCAAACTTCCTGTAAGGCGCGCTCTCTGGAATTAAAAAGAAACTAGCTATTGGTAAAGATAACCACGAAACTAGCCAACGGTCATGAAAACCCACAAGGTTCTTTTAATGTCCTTCATGGGAGGAAATCTGCCAACCTTACCTGATCACATCTACTGGTGACTCCAGACTCACAGGTGTGTTTGACCCAAATGCCTTCTGAAATAGCCTAGCAAGATATTCACTTCAGGGGCGTTGAGGGATGGTGAACAAATACTAGCCTTGCCAGTGACATCTAGATCCCCTGAAACCTACCTGATACTGAAAAGCCTGGATAGAGTGGACATGGAAAAAATGTTTCCATTAACAGTAGAGTCTAGGATCTGAGGGCACAGCCTCAGGATAAAGGGATATCCCTTTCAAAACTGAGATGAGGAGGAATTTCTTCAGCCAGAGGGTGGTGAATCTGTGGAATTTGTTGCCACAGATGACTGTGGAGTCCAAATCACTAGGTTATTTAAAGCAGAGATTGATATGTTCTTGATTGGTGGGGGGTGGGGGGTGGTTAAAGGTTACGGGAACAGGGTGGGACAATGGGATTGAAAATAAATCAGCCATTATTGAATGTTGGAGAAGACTCAATGGGCTGAATGGCCTAATTCTGCTCCAATACATTCTGGTCTTATGGTCCAAAGAACAAGTTTAGTAATAAACATGGATACTTTGACATTTCTCCTTCAATGAGCTTCCAATAAGATGCTATACCTTTAACGCAGCTTCTTTAACATGCCTCCTTTAAGCGATCGACTTTTAACATGTATTCTGGTGCAGTAAGGAACACACTTGCAGCAATACCGTATGCATTTGCCAACTCTCTCAGTGCTTCATCTAGTGACTGAAATGTAGGACTGTGCAATATGAATTACCACTCGGCGTAAAACAAAAGCTGTCAGAAATAGGTTTGTGGGCAAAAACCACCCCATCACAGTGACTCACCTTTGCCGGTAAGCCTATCTAGTACACAGTACTGACATTGTTCACAATAACCCACTAAATAAAACATCAACAAAGTAAAAACAGCTTTAAAAGAAGGCTTTTTCTGATTGTCCACTGTTAAGCATTATCCCTGAAGTGCTTTCAACAGCCCACTGATTATAGAGAACCATTAAGATCTAATCCCTGCTGCTTTTCAAATGACTTCTTCCAAAGTGGGACCTTTTTAAGTGCATTGACTGCTTCAAATGAATACATTGCAGCTGTCCCAAGTAGCAAGGCAGCTGAAATTAGCACAAAATGATGAGCTTTTCTCTGTTTGAACTCTCCTTAGATGGCTCTGAGATTTTTGAAGCTACCTTCTGCCGGTATTTTTACTGCATTTGGCAGTGAGGGTTGTGAATACTGAGACTATAGTTCTTTATCCGAGTGAAATCAAAAGAAATTGCAAATGCTGGAAATCTGAAATAAGAAAAGAAAATGCTGGAAATGCCCAGCAGGTCAGGCAGCATCTGTGGAAAGGGGAAAAAAGATAATGTTTCTGGTCAAACACCCTGTCCTTGGGCCCTTGAGCTGAAACATTTACTGTTTCTCTTTCCACAGATGCTGCCCGACCTGCTGAGTGTTTCCAGCATTTTCTGTTTTCATCCTTTTCCTCAGTGTTTGCATCAAGCATTCTCCCAGACCAGGCCCAGCACAGACACTAAACCTTCTTACATCTGACTTTGATTTTCCTCACTTTTGTTTGCAAATCCCTCCCCAGTATTCGTGCTCCCGATCTTTGAAACGTCCTCCGGCCCAGAACCCTCCAAGATCCCAGCATACCTCTGAAACGGTTGAAAAAAGCTGCACAATTAAGGAGAGGCAATATGTTCCTCCCTTGAGAATGATGCCCGCATTCTGTGACTGAATGGAAAAAAAATGATGCAACGCCATCAACACTGATGCAAGGACCAAAATTAAAACAGAAGATTCTATAAACACTCAGTATTTTCAAATCAACAACCCTTTGTCAGTTAACTTTTTCTTTCCATAGATGCTGCCTGATCAGTTGAGCCAGTCCAGTGTTTACTGTTCTATTTTAGATTTCCAGCATCTTTAGGTTTTTATTTTAATTTACTAATGCAAAGGTCACTAGCCAGTGATTGGTATGAGTGCAGCAAATGAGCTGGCACCCTTTGATTCTGTCTGTGTGATCATTATCCATCCTCCTCCCAAAGGACTACCGATGAAAAGCATGCTGAATCCATGGATGATCCTGTATGCTAGGGGTTAACAAATTGTTTTAGTCTGCTGCTGTGGAGCAGGGACAATTCAGAAACTGCAGCAAGAAGCAGGGAATCAAACTTTAATTGAGGCAGAAATGTCCTGGACAGCGACAGATGGCAGGATGTTTTCAACACGCTGAACGAAACAGCTGTTGGCAGGTTTGATTCAAATTAGTCTGGCGTCCACTTCTCCATGGCCATTAACAGCTTGTTGATGTATTTAAAACCTGGGCTCAGTGCTGAGATGAAATGTGTGCCATGATCCCAGGTGGAGAAGAGTTGTGTTTGAATATTTCCTCCTCCTGAAAGGGATGTGTCCTTGTTTCCCGTAATTCCAACCTCTTTTGGAACTCACCATGGCTTCTTGTTTGTTTCTCAGGAAGGACTGTATTCTACTGCAGAATACCTGTCCATCAGCTCTGCAACAATGATGAGGCTGATGTCTGAAATTCACCAAGCAATAGATTTGGCATGTCAACCAAGCAAGGCTCCAGACTGTGGTGTCACGCTATAAGTCACCAGAAGAACATATTACATGCCTTAAGGCCTTGTCTCATTTGATTGGCATTTCTTGTCCATTAGATTGTAGTTAGGAGTCGATCACAGGCAGATCTCTCAAGGATGGCAGAGTTCCTTCCCTGAGAGACATTGGTGAACAAGATCCAGTAGTTTTATGGTCACTTTTGCTGATGGCTGTCACTTTTAAAGTTTCAGGTTTATTTAATTATTGAAACTTAAGTTTCAAAACTGCTGTGGTGGAATGTGAACTCATGTCTTTAGATCAATAGTACAGGCTCTGGACATCAAACCCATTGCATAACCACTCTGCTATCATACCAGTCAGATGCACTGACTGATAATTGAGACATAAAAAATTCATACAGCATGGAAGTGGGCCCTTCAGCCCATCGAGTCAGCACCTATCATCAAGCATCCATTTACACTAACCCCATTTTTAAAATTCTCCTCATGTCAACTCTCATTCATGCTAGGGGTGGCCAATTAACCTACTAACCTGAATGTGGGAAGAAATCAGAGAACCCAGATGAAACCCACATGGTCACATGGAGAACATGCAAATTCCACAGCACTAGGGGTCAGAACTGAACCAGTGTCACTGGAGCTGTGTGGCAGCTGCCCTGCTAGCTGTTCACTGTGCCACCCATTCTGTGTTTTGAAGGCCTATTAAGAGCATATAGTTTTGTGAGAACATACTGGGAGAACCTAGTATTGTAAATCTTTTGTTGTTAACACAATGCTGGATAAGCAGTGGAAAATGTAAATGGATTCTTGTCTAGAGCAACATATAGCATGGAGACGTGGAATGGTAAGTCACTGAGGAACAGTGAAACACTTTCTTTTGCATGCCATCCACACAGATCATTTCATCACATCAGTACATTGTTATTGTTTTCCCTTGTACTACCTCAATGCAGAATATACTGTTACAGTTATAGAGAGAGTGCAGTGCAGGCAGACAACAAGGTGCAAGGTCACGATGAGGTAGATTGTGAGGAGTTTTTATTTGATACTTCAACACATTGAACAGTGGGAAAATGATAAAAAGAACTATCCAATTTAAACTCAAGATTCTAGCTTTCTCTGCATACATCTACAAATCACGTTTCTACAATGTGTCAAGCTTGTAGCAACATCTCAGAATTTAGAAGTTCCACTAATATGTTGGTTACAAAAAGGAATTCTCCACCACCACACACAAGGATATCTTCAGCTTTAGGTTTTGCACAGTTAACCAAAAAACTAAAATTCTAGTTCAATTTTCTTCTGAAAGTTCCAACGAAAGTTGATTCCACCACTTTCCAAGTAATGTGTAACCTCCAAAGGCTTAGATAAAAGGCACAGATTATTCTACATAGTGACGGTGTACATTTACATACTTGTTAACTGGTTGGTTACTTGGGCACCAGCTGTGAGCAGATTAAGGCTGCCAGAGTTTGTATTACCTTGTTCATCACACAGTTTGGAGCTATATCTGAAGGGGCCAGAGACTGGTGTTCCAACAATGAAACTGTTTGCTTTAACAAATGTGGATTTTTTGTTGTTGTTAATCTTTAATTAAGATCCAACATTTACCCAAGAGCTGTGAATCACTAATGGATTCTAGCGCACTGCAGTGTCCATTTGCCTTAAACTTGCAGCAGATTTGCCAACTGTTAGGATTTACCTCTGTCTTTGTTTCTGTAATTTCTCTGGCTTCCAGTTGCATCTTAATTTGTTAAAGTTTTGCAGTTTTGTGTGCCAGAAATTACCATTAGTTTAGAGCTCAGATTTATTACAGGTAGATGTGGATTTTATGCTCCTTCACTGATTTAAAACCTAATTTTGGGTGGGTCCAGATTGCACTAGAATTGGCCTTTGACTCCCATTCACCTCTCACAGGATGTCTACGGTGGCACTTATATTTTGTAGCTGGGTCCTCCTGATGACTCAGCACACGGCCCTCTCCAGATGGTTCCTGTATCTCATCTTTGGAGCAGCTTCATGTTCACACTTCCTTTATCACTTGCTTCCTACAACTCTGAGGTTTCTCAACTGTTCACTTTGACCTTCTTCCCTTCTAAAACCACACAGATATATCCTGCCACATTGAACAATATACAGTGCATGCTTTCAACCTTTCAATCTAACATACCACAGAGCAGCTGTTTTAACAATGTTTTCTATTGTGCTTTGTAGTTGCAGTGTTCACCTCAATAAAACAAGTAAACACAAAAAACTACCAACACAAAGCACAACATATTTGAATTTAACATAACCAATAGAAATATTAAGGCTCGGGATAGAAAAAGCTCCCAATCTGAACTTGACACAGAGTCAGAAGGAATGTTCAGCAAAAATACCCAAACCCTTATGTGTTGGAAAGAGACAAATATGTAGGGAACTGGCAGAGATGCATTAAGACCAATAAATAATGGGATTTGAACACCATCACATCAAGTCTGATAGCTTCAGGCACAAGCTGGTACAAGGTCAGTTCAGCATTGGTATCAGAAGACAAAAAAAGTGACCAATATCTGTAGTGTTCTGGAATCACTCAAAAGGCAACTAAAGATTATTGCAGGTGAGGACCACAGGTTCCTCTTAAAGTATAGGTATTGGTTTATTATTGTCACTTGTACTGAAGTACAGTGGAAAACTTGTCTTGCATATCATTCATACAGATCAGTTCATTACACAGTGCATTGAGGTAGTACAGGGTAAAAACAATAACGGAATACAGAGTAAAGTGTCACAGCTACAGTGAAGAGCATTGCAAGCAGACAATAAGGTACAATGTCATTACAAGGTAGATTGTGAGGTCAAGAGTCCATCTCATCATATCAGGGAACCATTCAATAGTTTTATCACAGTGGGATAAAAGCTGTCCTTGAGCCTGGTGGTATGTGCCCTCAGACTCCTGTATCTTCTGTCTGAGGGGACAAGAGAGAAATGACCCAGGTGGGTGGGGTCTTTGATTATGCTGGCTGCTTTACTGAGGCAGCAAGAGGTTTAGACAGAGTCCATGGAGGGAAGGCTGGTTTCTGTGATGAGCTGGGCTGTGTCCACAACTCTCTGCAGTTTCTTGTGGTCTCGGGCAGAGCAGTTGCCATACCAAGCCGTGGTACATCCAGATAGGATGCTTTCTATGGTGCATTGATAAAAGTTGGTGAGTGTCAAAGGAAACATGCCAAATTTCTTTAGCCTCCTGAGGAAGCAGAGGTGCTGGTGAGCTTTCTTGACCATGATGTCTATATGGTTGGACCAGGACAGGCTATTGGTGATGTTCACTCCAAGGAACAACACTCAACCCTCTGGACACCATTGATGTAGACAGGTACATGTGCACCACCCCCTTTCCTGAAGTCAATGACCAGCTCTTTTGTCTTGTTGACATTGAGGGAGAGATTGTTGTCATGACACCATGTCACTAAGCTCTTGATCTCCTTCCTGTACTCCAACTCATTGTTATTTGAGATAAGGCCTACTATGGTGGTATCATCTGCAAACTTGTAGATGGAGTTAGAGCAGAATCTGGCCATGCAGTCATGAGTATATAGGGAGTAGAGTTGAGGGCTGAGGATGTAGCCTTGTGGGGCACCAGTGTTGAGAATAGGCAAAATAGCCTTGCTCATTTACACCTTCTTTCTGATGTTATCGTCATCCAAAAGATAATTTTTTTGCTTTAAATTAGCACGGGCTGAAGGTGAAGTTATACAGTCAGGGATTATTTCCAAGAAAATCATCCCAATTCAGTCATGCATAATGTTCTTTTATAATTGCAAGTTTGCATCTTCCAGCTACTAGCCTGCCAATCGATTGAAGTAGCGTCTTCATGTCCAATAATACACCGCAAAATTTTGATCAGGTCGGTTAGATTTGTCTTTCATTGGTGTAAAAGAAATCTCAATTTCTCTGGTCCTTCCTCATAACTGAAGTTCCACATCCCTGGCGCCATATATGCCCTCTCCAAGAATTTGACCCTTTTTCCAAAAGTGCGGTTCCCAGAATCAGAGAGCACTCCAGCTGAAGCTGAACCATTAGAACAAAAGTTAGGAAGTAGTGTCACGGTCATCGAAATCTATGGCACAGAAAGAGGCTATTCATCTTGATTTCCACTGGCCAAAATCAGAGCTGTTGAGATTCCACTTCCTGGCTTTCACTGCATAGCTCTGTGGTTTATGGCTCTTCAAGTTCTCATCCAGATACTTTTAAATGTTATAGTCATTGGGCCATGGTCAGACAGCACAGAAACCTGCTCTTAGGCCCACCATGAGCACGCCGACCTTTTTGCACTAATTCCATTTGCCTGTGTTAGGTCCGTATCATTCTATGCATTGCCTATTTAAGTGCCTGTTTAAATATCTCTTAAATGTTGTGACTTGTATCTAGTTCCACCACCTCTGGCAGAGAGAACCAGATATCAACCACTTTCTGTGTTAAGAACAGAAATTATCCCCCACAGATCCCCTTTAAAACACTTTCCTCCCAACTTAAACCTATGCCTTCTTGTTTTTGATATTCTGACCGTGGGGGAAAAAATTCCGACTATCTGTGTCTCTTTATAATTTTCTCCACCTTATCAGGTTACCCCTCAGCCACTTTTGCTCCAAGGAAAACAAACCCAGCCTATCTAATCTCTCCCCATAACTAAAATCCCCCATTCCAGATGATATCCTGATGGATCTCTTCTGCACTCTCTAGTACAACCACAGCCACGTTATAGTGTGGTGACCAGAATTGCACGCAATACTCCAAGGGTGTTCTAACCAGTGCTTTGTAAAGTTGCCACAAAATGTCCCAACTTTTATATTCCTGACCTATGAAGGCCAGCATGTCATATGTCGCCTTCTTCGCCCTGTGGACCTGTGTTGCCATTTTCAGGGAATTATGAATTTGAACCCCAAGGTCCCTCTGCTAATCAACATTCTTTAGTGCCCTACCATTTACTGTACATGTCCTACCTTAGTTGACTTCCCAAAATACATCATCTCTAACTGTCAGGATTTAATTCCATCTGCCGACATTCCACCCAACTCTTTATCTGCTCCACATCATGTGCAGCCTTTAATCTTCCTCTCTATCTACAACACCACCAATTTTCATGTCACCTGCAAACTTATTAATCACTCCTACATTCACATCCAAGTTAGTAATATGTATGAAAAACACAGGGTCATAGCACTGACCCTGCAGTACATCACTGGTCACAGACTTCCAATCAGAAAAGCAACCTTCCACCGCCACTCGCTGGATCCATTTTGGATCCCCTGTGCCTTAATCTTATGGATCAGCCAACCATGCAGGACCTTGTCAAATGCCTTACAAAGGTACATATAGACGACGTCTACCACCCTGCCTTCATCAGCCATCATTACCTCCCGAATTGACAACACCTACTGCTTTGCCTTCATCAATTTTCTTGGTTACCTCTGTGTTGGGAGCGTCCACTGCCCTGGTTTCATCAATCTTCTTCGTTACCTAAAGTGATGAGCATTTCAGCCTTCACCATCCTTTTCAACTGTTAGGACCCTGACTCTCATTACCCTTTGGGTTAAAAACACTTTTACTCTCTCTCATTTTACCTCCAACTAATTTAAATCCATGCACCTTGTTATTATCTTCTCTATTAGGGGTAATAAATCCTTTTTATTCACCCTGTTTAGCCTTCTCATGATTTTAAACACAACTTAATCTCTCCTCTATCTCCTTTTATTCCATTGAAAACATCCACAGCCTGGTTTGTCTCCTCAATTCTCCAGCTCCAGGAAAATTGTGCCTTTGCACCTATTCTGATCCTATCACATCTTTAAGAGCATCAAGGATATAGTTAATGCAGGACCATCAATTCTCATATTAATGATACTGTTGGGGGCGGTGGGGGGGATCCTACCAGGGGAAAACCACAGTGACCAGGTCTCTGGCACTGAGCCTGGTTGTGTCGTGCAGAAGGTACAATGACATAGTTAGGAAAAGAGATGAGGTCCTGAAGAGGGAATATAGGGAGCTAAAAAGCAGGACCTCAAGGGTAGTAATCTCTGGATTGCTGCCTGTGCCACGCGCCAGTGAGGGTAAGAATAGGTTGATTTGGCAGATGAATGCGTGGCCGAGGAGTTGGTGCAGGGGGCAGGGTTTCAGATTTGTGGATCATTGGGATCTCTTCTGGGTAAAGTACAACCTGTACAGAAGGGATGGGTTACACCCAAACTGGAGGGGATTAATATTCTTGCAGGCAGGTTTGCTAGAACTGTTGGGGAGGGTTTAAACTAGTTTGGTGGGGATGGGAACCGGAGTGATAGGTCAGAGGTTGGTGCATTTTGTGTACAAGTAGATGCAGCGTGTAGAAAGACTGTGGGGAAGGATAGGCAGTTGAAAAGGCAAAATTGCAGTCAGTTGGATGGGCTGAAGCGTGTCTACTTCAATGTGAGAAGTATCAGGAACAAGGTTGATGAACTTAGAGTATGGATAAGTACACGGAACTACGACGTTGTGGCCATTACAGAGACTTGGCTGTCACAAGGGCAGGAATGGCTGCTGGATATTCCGGGGTTTAGATGTTTCAGAAGAGACGGGATGGAGGTAAAAGAGGTGGGGGAGTGGCTTTGCTGATCAGGGGCAGTATCATAGCTGTAGAAATGGAGGACATCCCGGAGGGATCTTCTACTGAGCCAGTGTGGGTGGAAGTCAGAAACAGGAAGGGAGCGATCACACTATTGCGAGTATTCTACAGACACCCCCCCACCCCCCCCCCCCCCCCCCCCCCCCCCAGTAGCAGCAGAGACACTGAGGAGCAGACCGGGAGGCAGATCTTGGAAAGGTGCAAAAATAACAGGGTTGTTGTCGTGGGTGAATCCAATTTCCCTAATATTGATCGGCACCTCCTTAGTGTAAAGGGGATAGATGGGACAGAGTTTGTTCGGTGTGTCCAGGAAGGATTCCTGACACAGTATGTGGACAGGCCGACTAGAGGAGAGGCCATACTGGACCTGGTACTAGGCAATGAGCCTGATTGGGTTTCAGATCTCTCGGTGGGAGGGCATTTTGGAGATAGCGAGCATAACTCCTTGACCTTTACCATAGCCTTGGAGAGGGATAGGAGCAGATGATATGGGAAATTATTTAACTGGGGGAGGGGAAATTATGATGTCATTAGGCAGGAACTTGGGAGCGTAAATTGGGAACAGATGTCCTTGGGGAAGTGCGCAGCAGAAATGTGGAGGTTACTTAAGGAGTACTTGCATATGGTTCTGGAAAGGTTTGTCCCATTGAGGTAGCATAAGCATGCTAGAGTGAAGGAACCATGGTTGACAAGAGACGTAGAATATCTTGTCAAGAGGAAGAAAGAAGCTTACCTAAGGTTTAGAAAGCAAGGATCAGACAGGGCTCTGGAGAGTTGCAAGGTAGCCAGGAAGAAGCTTAAGAATGGACTGAGAGCTAGAAGGGGGCATGAGAAGGTCTTGGCGAGTAGGATTAAGGAAAACCCCAATGCGTTCTATGTGAAAAATAGGAGGTTGACTAGAGTGAGGGTAGGGACTGATCAAGGATAAAAGAGAAAACATGTGCCTGGAGTCGGAAGAGGTAGGGGAGGTCCTTAATGAATACTTTGCTTCAGTATTCACCAGTGAGAAAGACCTTGACATTTGTGAGGATGGCTTATAACAAGCCGATACGCTAGGGCATATCAATGTGAGGAAAGAGGATGTGCCGGAACTTTTGAACAACATTAGGATGTATAAGTCACCGGGGCTGGACAGGATATATCCAAGATTATTACGGAAAGCGAGGGAAGAGATTGCTGCGCCTTTGGCGATGATCTTTGCATCCTCGCTGGCCGCAGGCGTAGTGCCAGATGACTGGAGGGTGGCAAATGTTGTACCTTTGTTCAAGAAAGGGAGTAGGGATAACCCTGGGAATTACAGACCCGTGAGTCTTACTTCAGTGGTGGGCAAATTACCAGAGAAGATTCCTAGAGACAGGATTTATGAGTATTTGGAGAAGCATAGGCTGATTAAGGACAGTCAACATGGTTTTGTGAAGGGCAGGTCATGCCTCACGAGCCTGATTGAATTCTTTGAGGATGTGACAAAGCACATTGATGAAGATATTGGGGTCCATGTCCATAGATCCCTCAAGGTTGCCACGCAAGTCGATAGGGTTGTTAAGAAGGTGTATGGTGCATTGGCCTTCATTAGTCGGGGTATTGAATTCAAGAGCCACGGGGTAATGTTGCAGCTCTATAAAACACTGGTTAGACCACACTTGGAGTATTGTGTTCAGTTCTGGTTGCTGCATTATAGGAAGGATGTGGAAGCTTTGGAGATGGTGCAGAGGAGATTTACTGGGATGCTGCCTGGATTGGAGAGCATATCTTATGAGGATAGATTGAGTGAGCTAGGGCTTTTCTCTTTGGAGCGAAGGAGGATGAGAGGTGACGATAGAGGTGTACAAGATGATAAGGGGCATAGATCGAGTGGACAGTCAGAGACTTTCCCAGGATGAAAATGGCTAACACAAGCGGGCATAATTTTAAGGTGATTGGAGGAAGGTATGGGGGGGGGGGACGAAGGGGATATCAGAGGTAAGTTGTTTACACAGAGAGCAGTGGGTGCATGGAACACACTGCCAGCAGA
Organism: Pristis pectinata; assembly: GCF_009764475.1. Classification (NCBI taxonomy): domain Eukaryota; kingdom Metazoa; phylum Chordata; class Chondrichthyes; order Rhinopristiformes; family Pristidae; genus Pristis; species Pristis pectinata. The sequence continues at coordinate 8,977,189 of NC_067429.1, forward strand.
GGTTGTGGAGCAGATACATTAGGGACGTTTAAGAGACTCTTAGGTAAACACATGAATGATAGAGAAATGGGGGGCTATGTGGGAGGGAAGGGTTAGATGGATCTTAGAGCAGGAGGAGATGTTGGCACAACATCGTGGGCTGAAGGTCCTGTACTGTGCTGTAATGTTCTATGTTCTTAATGAAACTCAAAGCATCCTGTTGATGCAATGGTACACTTTTTGTAAGAATTGGTCAAATGTATTCCTTTTATTAAGCTGAAAATATCAATGGTATAAGGAGTGGATGTCTGGAGCTGTTGAAATGATTGCAAAATGTGCCTTGCATGATGTGAGATGAGGTGAACTGTGTGATTATTAGAATGGAAATCAAGTCCCTCAAAGCCACTAGAATAAATTTGGGGGAAAAAAATCATTCATGGTGCTGGAGTCTAAACTCAGGTTAAATGAGGTGAACGTGAAAAAGAAATTGAAAGCCTCTAAAATGACTTGGTTTCTGGTAAGTAAATTGCAAAATGATGCACTTCTAAAATTATATTTAAATACTTGTGCTTATTATGAGAAGGAATTCAGTTCACCTTTTATCCTCAATCTTCTAAACTGTAATTGGAGGATTTGTCTAATGATTGTTTGGGTGGGGCTGGTATTATGGAATTTCTAACACTGTTGTAGTATTTTATGGGCATCCTTCCCACACAACCAGCCCTTCCTCCTGACTACCACAGCTTATGTGACTTCCTCCACTAGCCCTGTAGTGACAGATTTAACGGGTTAATTCACCCAAGCAACAAGCCAACGTGGTCTGCATGTGCCTTCATTCTGGCCTTGAGGTGAATCAGGCACCTGTCTCAAATAAATTTCAATATTAAAATAAGACTGCACTCATGGGGAAAATGATTGAAACCAGCTGGAGCCTGCACTGCCTTGATATGGAGTAGTTTTGTAGGCTTTCCAGCTCATTAACCAGAGAGCCTAAAGTTAGAAATTCAAGTCTTCTCTCTTTAGGCAGTCCCCCAGGTCCGAGGATAACTTGCTTTCACTCTGGTGCCTGAAGAGTCCTATACTGGATTCACATGGGCTGCCACAGGTGGGGCAGGTAGTACGCGATAAATAGGGAGTTATCCTGTGTGCTCCTGCCATTTGATGTTTGACCTCTGCCGCTCCCAAGATAGAGATTTGATGTGCTCAGTACTTTCTTGGATGTTCCTTTTCCATTCTGAGACCAGGGTTGAGCACAGCAATGAATCAGAGAGGATGCACCAATTTTTTCAAGAAGGGGTTTGAGAATTTTCTCTCTCATACTGTAAATCTTTTGCCATGAATGAATACTTGTTTGAAATAAACACCAATGTAATTGAATTTCTAGGTAGATATGGGGTGTAGGACATTATGTTTAAAATCTCACCACTGGGATCAGCAACTAAAATTCAGCTATGAAATAAAGGTTGACTATGAACAAATAAGAATTTTCAGAGGCAGTAAAAGCAGTGACAGAATGAACAGAATAATGAATTGGATTAGGAAAGGTTGGACACAATCAGATATCAGATTGGAGGTGAGGGGGTGGGGATCTCTGAAGCAGAGAGGGGGGTGACAAATGGTGATGATAAACTGAAAGAACACCTACTCTCAAAATGCCTGGCTGGTTTGGGCTCCTTTTAACTAACACCAAAACAGGTCTTAACTGTCCAGTTAAGGCCTACTTCTGCATGAGTATCCTGTGATTTTATGCAGGAATCCAGTGCTGGTTACATCAATACATGCACTGTAGAAAATTAGACCTTGCTGTGCATGCCCAGTGGATTCTTTGTATATGTTTGTCACCAAATATTCATTCACATTTAATGGAGACATAAGAAACTGTAGATGTGGGAATCTGGAACAAAAAACAAACTGCTGGAGGAACTCGGCAGGTCAAGTGGCATCTGTGAAGGCAATGGAATGGTTGACGTTTTGGGGCAGGTTTCATTGCAGGGTCTCGACCCAAAATGTTGACTATCCTCTTGCCGCCACAGACGCTGCTTGACCTGCTGAGTTCCTCCAGCAGTTTGTTTTTAGCATTCAAGTTTAACGTTCGGGCTTTAGTTAAAGTTCACTTATGCACCACGCGAAAAGCTTTGCATGGTGCAAGTGATTCCCAGTCAAGGGAATACAACCCACTCAGATCGGGCACCAAGGTCACAGGGCTTTATTGATACTGAGATAAATTAAGTTCACCAAAAATAGTAAAAATGAATAAAAATATACAGCGCATTAACTGGCCAAGCTTTAGCTGTGGGACTGCAACCCATAATATCACCTTCTGTACCTCCTGCCCTCTTCGCTGTTACCGTCAAGATATAGAATCCTAAGTCCCACAGCACCAGGTTGAGGCACAGCTGCTTTCTTACAACCATCAGGGTCTTGAGGCAGCCTGCATTAGCCTAATCCCACCTTGACAATGACCACATCTTGCACTACCGTGGACTTGTTTCTAATTGTGTTTTTGCATTAATGTTTCGCTTTGCTTAGTCTTTTCCTTCACTGCCTTGTGTATTTTGTGTGTAATTTTTGTTCTGAGTGTTGTCTGATCTTGTCACGTTTCGCAATAATTTCCATTGCCTCCAGTTAAGCACCAATACCCTGATTATCAATGACGTTCAGATTTTATTGAATGTATGAATCAACTCAGCAAGCTGTATAGACTTGTGCTATTGTTTAACGAATTCAGTAATAGTTCATAAAATTTGTCTTCATTTGATGATTTATCTATATATTGGAATCTGTGTCTGTTTTTAGACACTTCTGAATAGCCCATTATTCCTTTCAAAGTGTTTTATTGTAAGACTGAAGGGAAAATTGAGGATATAAAAATGAACTGGAAATGCACAAGGGGTGAGTCAACCCCAGATTAATGTTTCAGAGAAGACAGCCCTTCTATCTGCTTATGTTGGACTGTACAAGTCATTAGAACTAATCATTAGAAAAAATCAGAATCAGGTTTATTATCACTGACTTACGTTGTGAAATGTGTTGTTTTGCGGAAGAGGATAGACAGCTGAGGGTCAAAAGCTCTCTTGTTGCCATTAATATAAGTGGTGGCTTGCAAATGATTCGAAACAGTACCCACCTTGAATTTCACCTCATTCCTACTGAATTTGACCAAAAATGGTCATAGAATGATGGTGCCAGGGATATGGACACATACTCTGTGGGATCTCCATCCTCATGCAACATCACTCTGTTTATTAACACTTCGCACATTCTTCTCCCAACCACTTGTATGGTCAAAAAACAGAATGCTAGAAGTACACAGCAGTGGGGAGAGAAACAAGCCAACATTTTTGGCTCAACGACTCATCATCAGAACTTAAACTGTGAGAAGACAAGTTTGTTTACAGTTGTAACAGGGGAAAGAGAATAAAGAGAAGGTTTTTGATAAGGTGCAGACCAAAGTTGTCAAGGTAACTTTCAAAACAAAAATCTGGAAGTTGGAGACAGAAGAGAAATGAAACTGAAAGGTACATCTACATCTGTGGAGAGAGAAAAAAGGGGGTTATCCGAAAGTGTTGAGTTTTATATTAAGTCTCAAAAGCTGTAATGCATCCGGATGGAATATGAGGTGCTTTTCCTTGAGCTTACATTAGGTATTGGAGCAATATAGGTGACCTAAGACAGATTGGGAGTGAGTCAGAGAATTAGAATGACATGTGACTGGATGCCTGATCACACTTGCCACGTTTCTCAATGATTTCCATTGCTTCCAGTTAAGCAAGTGGTGTTTCATTTCAGTCCTTGCTAACCAGATCCACCGGTTTCTGATTTTCCAGCTCATTGCCTCCAAATTCCTCCGTGTGATTTCCAAATCCCTTTGTGGTTTGACCACTTTTCTGTAAAAATACCTCAATCCCATTGCATCTCATTTCTTCAGCTATAGGGTTAGATGGAAGAAACTGGAGTTGTTCTTCTTGGAGTGAGGTTTGAGAGATGATTTTAAGACAGTAGTAGGTTGTTACAGAAGGTAAATGGAAGGACACTTGTCCCCCCAGCAGACTCTTTGTGCAGGAAGAAATTAAAAATCTAAAATTCACTGCCTTTAGAGATGGTGTAGACAAGCAATCAGTGCTTACAAATGGGAATTGGGCAGGTATTTGAGAAAAATAACTTTACACGGCAGTGGGGGAAAGAATGATTCTACTTGGAGTTGGCCTAATTGCTGCCTCCAGTGCTATAACAATTCTATGATTCTTCTGCATCCAGTTCACCTTATGCCCTTCCTTCATTCTTAAATCATCTTCTACTCTCTTATGATTCCAGGATCTCTCCCATCTTTCCTGCACCTTCAGGCACCTCTCTAAACTCCTTAACTTCCACCTGTCATCCTTTGTTCCTGTTCTTTGGGTGAAATTACATTAAAGAAATCATATGTTGCGGTTACCTATTGATTCCCTTTTGAAGACATTGATTCTATTTCCATTACACCTACATTCCAGATTATAACCTCTTTCTGCATGAAAATAATCCTCTGTGTATCTTTCATTTAAAATGTTAAGTTCTGCATCCCCTAGTCCTTGGACCATCTGTAACTGCAGCTTCCTTCTCAAGACCATCCCAATTACATGTAAGAAACTATTGGAAATATAAAACATGACTGGTACTGTTGTAGAATGAGAAGGAAGTCAACACAACGATTGTAAGAAAGGCTGGGAAAATAATGGGAATAGCAAAGCCTTGCACTATTAAAGATTGAAGACAATCCAAGAGGGAGCTGGGATTCTGCTTAAACTCAGGATTGAGGGCTTCAGAAATTCAGACTGGCATGGTCTGAAGTTTGACTACTTAGGTGCAGCAAGCAAGAAAATCATTCCACTCAGTGGAATCCTGGAATGCATGCTGTGGCTGTGTTACTTAGTCTTTGAATGGGGAGTTTAATTCTCTATATATTCCCAACCACTCAAAATCACCACTAACCTACCAAGGTATTCAATTACGCTGCACTCACTCACCCAGATCTGATCTACGTCAGGCTTTTGGTGACACTGAAAAATCCTCATTGTGCCAATATCAGGGACTGGATGCATGTAAAGTGCCTGTAAAGTGCCAAAGAACAAGATTTTTTTTGTATTTCATTGAGTTATTTGAATGAGAGGCTACCTAGATGTTCAGATCTTTTTGTGGAAAATTCATTTAAGATTTACAAAAGCATTTTAAGTTGAGAGTGGTTCAGAATCTGAATTGGGTATTTTATCACTGACTTGTATGTGGTGAAATCTGTTGTTCTGCAGCAGCAGTTCATATAATTACTATAAATTACAAAATAAATAGTATTTTTAGTTTGGTTGAAATAGATTCTAAATGTATTGTCATGTGATATAAGTCTACTTTGGTGTTCAGAGCTAATCTTAAGCACCCAAATTCTCCTGTGCAAAAATAGGACTTCTCCTTGCTGTGAAGTTGCTTACCTTCCCTGCCCTTTCGAATTCATTCTCAAGGTGTAGGTGTGTTACTAAGTTTGTGGATGACTTGAAAATCAGTGGTGCTGTGGATAGCAAGGAAGGTTATCCAAGGCTACAGCAGGATATAAATCAGATGGAATGTGTGGCGGAACATTGGCAGATGGAATTTAATCTTGACAAATGCAAGCGGATTCATTTTGGGAAGTCAAACAGAAATAGGACATGTACAGTAAATGTTAGGGCATAGCTTTTGTTTACAGAGTTGTTGATATCTAGAACATGCTGCCAGAGGAGGCCGTGGAATCATATACAATCACGGTTTTTAAAAGACATTTAAACAGACACTTAAATAAGCAAGGAATAGAAGGATATGGGATTAGTATAAATGGAGAAAGGGTTGGCCTGAACGTCGTGGGCTGAAGGGCCCGTTTCAATGATGTATGACTCTGTGTGAGCATCAGTGGCGTAGCCATCATTTATCACCCACGACACAAAGTCATCCTGAGAAGCTTGTAGAGAGTAGCACTGTTAAGAGCCCAAACCACATTGATGTGGTATTGGAGTTAGACTTGTGCCAAAACAAGGGTGACAGGTCTTCTTTCAAAGGGATATCAATGAACCAGCTAAATAAAGCAACAGCTTCATGGTCATCATTTTCAATAATTTCTAATATTTTATTTCTAAATTTTGAAACATTTTGAACTATCAAGCCATGATAAACCATGTAAAATGTAGCCTTTACAGTTTGAGAGATTTGTTCCTGAGCCCTGACACCTTTAACAATTTCAGTTGATTTGTGAAGCCATAATTAAACTATCTCATCTGCACATAAAACAGCTTTGTCACCCTGGGGAAGTTGCTTTATCATAAAGGGATAGTGATGATACTGGAACAGTGCCCCAAAGGAGTCCAATTTTGACTGAGCTTGCAACATACAATACATTTTGGAATTATCCCTTGAGATATTTGTACCTCAATATGAATGCAATTGCTTTATGACTGCCAGAACAAAATCCTTCTGGCTATTACAATGATTCTGAAGAGCTTTTGTAAAAGCAATGAATGCAATTTCATAAAGAGCCAGGTCCCATGTCTTATAATAGATCCAATTCTTTGATGTTTTCAAAGACACTTTTATTATTTTTAGCAACAACCATTATTTCCATTTACACAAAAAAATGCCTCAAGCCTTAAAAACAAATGTATTATCAAAAAAATAGTGCTAAGCCACAGAATTTGTTAGAGCAGAGGAGCAAAAGCTTGGACAAAGAAGGGCCAGAGAAGGAGGTTTTATGAAGTGCCTTAAAGAATGAAAGAGAGGAAGTTGGGGCTGGGGGAGAGAAATCCAGAGCTTAAGAGAAACCTTGCATTCCTTTCCCCCCAAAAATGCTGCTCAACCCACTGAGTTCCTCCAGCAGATTGTATGTATGTAACTCCAGATTCCAGCATCCGTAGTCTCATGTCTCCAGCTTAATAAAGCAACAACCTTGCGGTCACTTTTTCACTTGTTATCACTGTGTCGCTTGGCTTATTTACTGCAAATTTTCATGTTTCATTTCTCCATTCATTCCAGACTATAATGATTCACAAGCTCACCACACCCACTCTTTTAGCTCTGAAGAACAACTTCCCAGAAGTACTGAACTTGAATGTGGAAATACTGGGCATTCAAACAAATGGATTCAATTCTTGCAATGTTGCAACAAGTGGTGTTCCTTGCTTATGGCTTCTTTATCAAAGGTTTTGCTATAGGCAGATCCCTCAGCACATTCACTTCATTCTGTGTGTTCTGTCCTTCCTGAAGAAAGATAAACACTCAGTGTTCCTGTAATCTAGATTTTACCATGCGCCATATTTCAGTCAGTGCAGAATCTGCCTATGCTGTCTCTTTGGGGTTTGGAGGTAATTCATCACAATTACTGTGAGGGGTTTGTGATCGATTTACACATCTCCTATATGTGTATTGGTGAAACCTCTCAAGCCCAAATGTCACAGCCAATATCTCCTTTGCAATTTGAGCATACCAAGTGTCAGCATCTGTCAAAGCACTCCCTTCATATGCTAATGGTTGGCTTCCTTGCATGATGGCTGCTCTGGCCTTTTTCTCAGACTTCTACTTGTATGTAGGCTCACAGTTGTCAGAATAGCCCAGTACTGGCTTTCCTGTGACCATCCCTTTGTTTCATTAAACTGCGTGTTCATGGATATTCATCCAACACCATTCAAATCTTTCTAAGAAAGAAGAAGAATATGAATGTCCCTAAAATTTGGATCCCAGCAATTCCTGCTGAGCCTGGTACTTCCCTTCAACTTTCCAGTTGGAGTTCCTCTATGTTAACCACATGATCTGTGAGGAGAATCTCCTTCAGTTTGAACGTTAGTTTTTGCATTTTGACTCTTGACCTCACAATCTATCTCGTCGTGACCTTGCACCTTATTGTCTGCCTGCACAGCACTTTCTCTGTAACTGTAACACTTTATTCTGCATTCTATTACTGTTTTTCCCTTATACTATCTTAATGTACTGATGTGGTGAAATGAAACGTATGGCTGGCATGCAAAACAAAGATTTTCACTGTACCTCAGTACATGTGACAATATTAAATCATTTTTTCCCCCTCTCTGCATCTATTCACTAACGCTCTCATCTTTCTGTCACCGTCTGTCTCTGCCTCTGCAACAGGCTGTCCTCTTCCACTTTGGTCTTTAATCCAGCAAACCTCTCAAGACTCTGATCCAGCATTCACAGAAACTCTTTGGTGTATTGTTCTAATCTCAAAAGGCAGCTAAGCTATCATCATCTCCCAAAAGGTATGTTGAAGATCATTAGAACCAAACTCTCATTGTCCAGCCCTACCTGCCAAAATCCCTTCTTGGTATCCAGTCCACTGAAGACTCTGGTTTTAATTATTTAGATCCAAACAGATTCTAATCTGGGTTATCTATATACATTAAGCTTGATATTGAAAGGGTACAAGGGCTACTGGTGTGACAATCTCTCCCTCTGTCAATCTTTCAAACTCAGTTTCTCCTTGAAAGCCACTGGAACACATCTTGGAAGCTGCACTACCAGCTGCTTAGTCTCTCCTAGCTCTAGATTTTTTTCCCTCCAGCTTTCTAATTCCTTCATATACATCTGCAAATTCACCCAGCAGCTGCTGCTTGTCAAATCTGTATCTGCATTAGCCCGAAATCTCATCTGTACCATCCTTTCCATTTGCTGGCACAAGGTTGTCAACAAACTTTATTTTTGTACTGCTTTGTTTCTTAGATGTTTCACTTTTAGCGTGCATTTGTCTATTGTTGCTACAGTGGTACATTTGTACATTGTTAGCACTTGTTTTGTCTTTTCAAGTTTCCTTAAACTTCTTGGGAATGATATCACGTCTCTTTTCCTTATACTTCTATGGTGGCAAAATTCTGCATTGGGTACTTGGTCCCCTCTGCTCAGTTCACTTGTTCCTTCCTTTCTTTTATCTGGGTTCAGTGCCATGACTGGTATTGGAATAGGCTTCGTTCGGCATTTCACAGGAACCAGTAAGTTGTGCAAAACTGTGAACCAGCCTTGTTGCTGTAGCGGTATTTGTTTGTTATTAGCCTTCCTCTCTCTGCAGTAAGATGAAAAATGATTCATCTATTTACATTTATGGTGTTCCTTCTCATGTGTTGGGTATTTCTCTTCTCTTCTTGTCATTAACACTATTTCCCACAATAAACTGTTGCTGTTCTTTCCTTCTGTGTTCTTGTTCCACTGCATAGATGGAGACGTGTTGTCCGCTATCCAACTCGCCAATGATGGCTTTGGATAGCTCTGAGGCTCTACAGGATTGGGTGTACTCAGCAAGGTCGAAGTCTGTTTCTCCCAATAGATGCTGCCTCAATCCTGTATGTTTAATTCTGTGTACAATCCTACACGGATCAACTAGCCTCTCAAATCTCCAGTGACGATTTGCAACTTCAATCAGGCAAAATCTCTCCATTGTCCAAACACCTCCTGTAAAATTGGAACCTGTCCATGGTCTCTGGAGGACTGTATTAATTCTCAAAATCTTTGTGAACCTCTTCCAGCATCTTTGGTAGGTATGATTGATCAACTGAGCTCTCTGCCTCAGTGACCAACCAGACACGGCAGTATCTTCACTTTTGTTTTTTCCTCTGTTTGCACTTGCCAGCAATAAAGGGAGAAAATAATCTCCCATTGCTTCCACACATTTTTTTCTTTTCCTTACAGTCCAGCTCCTACAGCAGCTTCATCTACTCCACGCTCCAACATTATACATAGGTCGGTGATATACACCCAAAGGAAGGAACCAACTTTAACATTGATCACTCGACAGTGGGTCTACCATGTGCTTTCTCACTGAGGTACTTCTATCTAGAATCCAGTTACATGGCCGTTGGCACCCCCATTGTAGCAGGTGAACCTAAAATCAGTTTCTTTTAACATACATCCTCTTTCTCCCCCATTGCAGTCTGTGCAGCATTTCTTCACACTTAATGTTCCAAGCAAACTCGTACCTAAACTCAATAAAATTTGCTTGGTCATTGAATTATAACATTGATTCAGTTTCTTTCTCCACAGATGCAGCTTGAATTGCTGATTATATCCAGAATTTGGTTTTGATTTCAGATTTCCAGTATCTGCAATATTTTTCCCCTAACTGTAAGCCTAATAATTTCTAGGGTAGGGACATGTTCAGCACAGCTTTGTGGGCAGAAGGGCCTGAATTGTGCTGTAGTTTTTCTATGTTTCTATGCATCAGTATCATTCTCGAATTTGCTAAAGAAGAGCAAGTTAAGTAATCATTAACAAAAGAACTTGCAGACAGAGAGAGTGAGACAAAGCATTTCTTCTGTGTGTGTGTGTGTGTGTGTGTGTGTGTGTGTACTACACGACAGAATAAAATGAAAACTTACTGGCATCATCTGTCTCCCTGGCTGTTCTTTCTTTATAGTGTTCCTTGTCACATTCAATGGGCTTTCTTTGAAGCATGAAATTATTTCTGAGCTATTTACAAGCCTGCAATTTGGTCAGTGTCAGTCTTGGTTGCTCTACTGACCTGGAAGAGGTTGATATCTATAATTCTTGTATTACCATGAAATGGCACTGGACAATGATACATCTCTTACGGAGAGAGGCAATCATAGAGAGATTGGAGAAAAAGATTGTGAATTTTAAAATCAAAGCATTGTGTAGTTGGGAACCAGTGTCAGTTCAGCAGGCACAAAAGGGATACGTGAGAATACTTGGTCTGAGTTGGGAACAGGCAATGGAGTTTGGATGACCAGGTTTATGGAGGCCAGACAGGAATGCACTAGAGGTCAAGTTTACAGGTAACAAGACACAGTTCAGGGTTTCAGTAGCAGAATGAACTGAGACAGGCAGGCCCAGGTGATGTTTAGATAGTTACAGAGAAGAGTCACCAGGATGTTACCTGGATTAGAACATTTCAGTTATAAGGAAGAGACCAGATAGGCTGGGTTTGTTTTCGCTGGAGAGGAAGAGGCTGAGGGGTTTCCTGATAGAGGTATACAAAATTATAAGGGGATAGATTGGGTAGACAGTAAGAATTCTTTTCCCATGGTGGACTAAGAAAAGAGAACACAGGTTTAATGTGACAGCTAGAAGATTTAGAGGGAATCTGAGGAGGAATTTTTACATGCAGCATACTTGGAATCTGGAATGTGCCTTCTGAGATGGTGGAGGTAGTTACTCCCACAACATTTAAGAAGAATTTATTCAAGCACTTGAAACATTAAGGCATAGAAAGCTATGGACTTAATGCAGGTAAATGGTATTAGCACAGATGAGTGTAATGTTTGGCAGAGATGTGGTGGGTTTGAAGGGTTTGTTTCTGGTGTACAACTAACTAACTGAAGGACTAGGTGGAAATGGTGTGTGTAGCAACATCATGGAGGGCGTTGGCATAGATGTGGAAGCTGATATGTGCCTTCAGGTAAGTTATCAAAGGCTGCAGGTCGATGAGGAATAGGCAAAGGTGCTTGGAAAATATCAGCGGTAACAATACAAGAGAAGCCATTGCTGGTCTATCACTATGACTGGGTAGACAGTGACTTGGTATCAGGTAGACAGTGACTTGGTATCAAGATCCATCAGTTAACTGTCCTGTGAAGGTATGTTTTTCTCTGTTGAAGACACTCTTCAAATGGAAGTTGTTGTTGTCGTGCCATATATTTTAGATTTATTATACTAATAATATCAGCGTTAACTTCAGCACTTGATAGTTCTTTGTTCAGAGAATGGGGATGTGGCTCGCAATGTCAGCATTTACCACCCATCCCTTGTGCACATAAAGATTTTTAAAAACTGATTAACTAAGTGATTAACCTTGGCCCGTGACACAGAATAGCAACAAGACAGAGTGTGGCAAAGAGAACGTGACACTTTTGGTTTGACAGATCACAATTTATAAAATATCAAAGGTCAATTCCATATTCAGCTCTTCATGCATTTTCTTGCCATGCTAATGCGTTACTACCAATTATTCTGTATAAACAGGTCATCTCAGTAGCTCAGACAGTTGAAAGCTTGATTCACAGCCAAGTGTCAAGCCCCCTAGACAGTTCAGAGACATTTGACTTTGTTCAATGAGTTTCATCATTGGGTAATACATGGGATGAGTGGAGGGGTCAGACATGAATCTGTTTACTATGCTTGAATTGCAGCTCTGGAATAGTGTTAACCAAGCTACCAACTAACCTTCCATCTCCTGCTGCATGCTTTGTCTATGGTAAAGGCTCAAGTTGTACTCTTTACAAGCATTTTCCTTGTGTGCATCGTGAAAAATGTGTCACATTTGTACATTCTTTTAGGAGAAGGTGAGCAATTTCACAGGGCACCCGCTGACATCACAGAACTATCCTGATTCAGTGATGAACACACTCCATGGTGGATAACCTGCACTAGTGATAAGGGCAGTGCCAGATGCAAAATGTCGACCATTCCTTTGCCTCCACAGATGCTGCTTGACCCACTGAGTTCTTCTGGCTGTTTATTTTATTTTCACTTAGTGCCAGGCGAGTTGATTGTAGTTGATGACAAAGGATGTAAACAACGTGAACAATACAAAATGAAAAATATAATTCAACAAAATAAATTTTAAAACTGTTTGCTCAATTGCACTGTAGGGGATTGGTAGAAGTATTATGCTTTCATCTCAAGGAAATGAGAAAAAAATGAATGTATGGTGAAGCTTTATGATAAATCAGATCTCATAAAACTCTGGGACATTTCCCATTTCCTCACAGTCAATAGTTAAACCTGTCTCCCTTGATAAACCACCTGCCATCTATTTACTGATTGGAGCTAATGCATAATAAAATGCTGAAATATATTTTCTTCCCGCTTCATTGCTGCATTATACTTATGGCTCTTGGTTGGCTTAATGATCATTCAATGTGGTTCCTCCAGTCTCCAATGTATTTATCATATCAGATATCTTCACTCAGTGCCATTTTTAACACTGAATCTTTTACTTATGTGTCTAGGTAAGCTTCAAAAGAATTATCTCATTTTATCACGGCCATGTGATTTTGTACTGTGACAAAACCTACATAGAACTGCAGTTGGAATATTTGCCAATGGATCGTCTTCAAAGAAAAGAGACTGCACCTACTAACTGAAATAGTGGCTGTTGGTACCCTGAGGTGGGCTGGGGGAATGAAAATGGGACCTAGATCCATGGGGACAAGGATGTCTCTCTGCCTCAATTTGGGCATCTCAACATCCAACATGTGTGGTGATTGTGAGACAGAATTACATCTTCCAGCATGTTGGATTGGGCTGCTTCAAAGATGTTCATGGTGCTTGCCAGAAATAGTTAAACAATTAAATTAAATGTTAAATAAATGTACCCCAGTTATTAAAGGCGCCATTTCTTATACTAAACTGCCTCACAGAATGGGTCACTACAGACTAATTTTTTTTAAATTTAAAATAAAAAGAAGGATGTGGTTGCAATGGAGTTTAAAGTATGCAAATATTATGGCAAACAGCATTGATGATTGAGGAGATTCACCAGGATGTTGCCAGGGATGGAGTATATCAATTATGAGGAGATAGATTGGGTTTGTTTTTTCTTGGAATGGATGCCAAGGAGGTATCTGAGAGGGGCACACGACATTATGAGGGGCATAGATAGTAGGAAACTTTATCCCATAGTAGAGCTGTCTAAACTAGAGGGCAGTGTTTTTGGATTCCAGATTATTGGATTAACTGAATTTAAAAATATACAGCTGTCATGGTGGGATTTCAACCCATGTCCCTGGATTTTTAGACCAGGCCTCTAGGTTACTAGTACTTACTAATTGCCTTGTCATATTAATAGGTAGGGAAGATTCTTCAAACAAAACTATTTTAAAGGCCTCATCCTCTACATAAAGGTTGGTGCTTATTTGTCCCATTAAGCTGCAGGATAACTTCCGTGGGGTTTTGCTTTTGGTCAGGTTCTGGTCATGTGAACATTTATTCTGACTGCTGAGAGGAAACATTTGCACATGCCATGCTGATTGTGGCTCCCTTCACATCAGCTGTACAATAGCGATCTGAGATGCCTGTCTACCATCTAACTGAGACACAAGAGATTCTGCAGATGCTGGAATCTGGAGAAACACACGCAATGCTGGAGTAACTCAGCAGTTCAGACAGCATCTATGGAGGGAAATAAACAGTCAATAGTTTGGGTCGAGACTGATGTCTGGCTGATGAACATTGACCAAATATTTTAAAGCTACACTTCTGAGCACCTGACAAACTCAGGCAAATTCTCTTGAGATTGGAAACAGACAACAGTTTAGAGGGCATGTTTTATTTGGTAAAATGTAACTGTCAAGTTATGTAAAATTAGTGTAAAAGTAACGCATTAAGCTACACAGTGACAGCAACAACAACTTCTATTGATGCAACATCTTCAACATAGCACAAAAAATGTCCCCTGCCACTTCAGAGGAATGTTGTCAAGCAAAAATTAACATTGATCCATCTATGAAGGTACATGAACAGGTATCTTATAACGTCAAAGAAGTGGATTTTAAGCGGCACTACAAGGAAAGAGAAGCACAGAGGTTTAGGTAGTTGGGAGGTTTTGTAGAGTTGGAGGAGATTTCAGAGAAAGACAACGAGACAGTGAGAAGATGTGTTATGGGTGAACAGGATGGCAGAAGTTGGAACGGGCTGTAGAGTTCACAGAGAGTACAAAGAGGGGAAAGAACTGGATTCAAGGAACCCCATAATTCACAATATCATCATTTTAAATTGATTCTGTTACTGCATATTTATCAGAACCTGATGAATCCACAAATTTTAGTTTAATGTGTTTATTTCCACATGTTGGGTGAATCATTCATAGCACAAATCCTGTGATATACAAAATATGCAAATTCAAATCTACTGATTTGGAGTCACTTAAAATGCATTCATTGAATCCTACACTCTACTTGATGCAATCTATCTATTGAGCAAACATGCACACTCAGTGAACCACCAAGAGTGAAATTGGTCTTCACCAGTAACACCGAACGGTCTCAAAGCCAAACGGCAGCCTGCTTTTACATAATGCAAACAGGCAAGCTTTAGAGCAGGCTCGTAATTGGCTGGGTTGCTTCCACTAGAATAAATCCACCTCAGTCCTAGTTTCCTAGACCTAGATTGCAACAGCTGTAAGTGGTGAACATTCACAAATGAATACATTTTTAGTTCATTCAGGAGATGTAACTGCCAATGCAGAAACCAGTTAAGAGTCAATTACATTGCATCTATCAGACTTAGTAGGAACGGCAAACTTTCTTCCCTTAAGGACATTGGCAAACTAGATGACAGCCCAGTAATCTGGGAAGTACAGGACTAACACAACTGGTACATTCAATTGAACACTACCTTCAGTGGAAAATTGGATTCAACCTTCCATGCAGTAAGTGGACATCCCTGAACCAGATACAGCCAAAGAAGCAACAGTTGGTCATTTTTTTTTTACCAGCAATGGAAACCTAAATCATCCCCCAGTTGGAAATGCAGCAGCAAAAGTCAAACAATGGAAACATCCACATGTTCTGCCCCTCCAGACTTTCCCAGGGCTTAAGGCCAATACTTACAGTCACTCCACATGCTGTAAAACGTGAACATTATATAAATTGCTACCACTGCCACGAGATGAAGAGTGGTTCTGAAAACTATTTTCCTCTCTCTTCCTGTCCGTGTGAGTGAGAGAGAGAGACTTTGTGTTGTCAATCATTATGCTTAGTAATCTGTGCTACAATTGCTTGCAAGCATGGTTAAGCCTTGAAGCCTTTTCTGACAAACACTTCACCATCGCTGCTGTTCCTTCCTTCCTTTGATTTATGTCAGCATGTGAACAGCACGATCAAAGTCAAAGACTACTTGATTTTCTTTGTTCTGTCTGTGAAGTTCCCATCCTCTTCATCCTGCTACTTGGTCTGTTTCCAGCCAGCATCTGCCATTCTAATTTGGGAAACTTGGCTTGGGAAGAACTGGAGTTATTCTTTGATAATCCCTGAAGGAGTCAGGGGGAAATCACATGTTGGATAATCACTCACATCTGGAATTACTACCTTTCTTGCTTTTGGGGTCTCAATTAAATGCACTGAGAGACTTGACTCAAAAAGTATACTTACCTCGAAATTCAATCACATGTAATTTTTTTCAGCATTATGTGATTGAAACTCGATTTAACTCTGAGAAAATTGCATTTGTGACCATTTCTGAGTCAACTCACAGGGAAGTTCGACAGGACACTTTCTGTCATGAGTTTTATGCGTGTCCCATTGATGGACACTCCTGCGACATCTAGGTCTTATTCCCACAGTGCCAGAAGTAAGTGAAGTACTTACCGATATCTTCACAGCACATGGTCCTTATTCAACCAAACTGAACCATCCCTGTCAAAACCTCCAAGTTCCCACTCCCACTGATCTGCAGCCCACCTGATCCTGTGATTGTTTTTTTATTATTATTATTCTGCAACCCCCTCCCCTGACCCACTTTGCTGCCACTACTGACATCAATCCCCCACTTCATCCCACCCCCACTTCATCCAGGCTTCGCTCCCATACGCACAACATCACATCAATCTCAGGACAGTTGAGCTGGGTGGCACGTTGTTTGAATGCAAAAATATGCACAGCCTTGTTGGTTGTGATCAAACTCTCGGACCGTGACGACAACTGAATTTTTATGCAATGGGACAATAGCTCAACATGCCACCCAGTCTACGCCAGGCACTGTAACTCTTACGGACAGTTCTTCTGTTCCTTTTAAATGTCAGAGAGGGGGGATTTCCAAGTGCAACACGGAAATACGTCAGGAATAGAAGGAAGACTGACTGCCCCACTATCATTCATCTCATTGGGATGTAGGACGAAGCGGAAATGAGGTAGAAACTATTGGATGGATACAAGTTCTGTCTTAAACTTCCCAGTGCATCTCCCAACATGTATGCCCCCCTCTGTCTCAGAAACTTAAGACTTGTAGGTTCAGTCAATGCTAACACATTGATGCACACAACTATTTGAGTGAGGAATTAGTTCTGAGATATCTCAGTGGCTTACAATAAAATAATTTATTTCATATATTTCCTTACAACACAAAAGGTCATTTAGCCCTTTGCTGGCCCTCAGAGCAATCCCGTTGTACCACTCATTCTCTCGTAACCTATTCTCTCAGATATCCATTACCTTCCTCAATTCTCCTAGCACCTACTTATACCAAGAATACTTTACAGTAGCCAATTAACTTTACAACCAGCACATCATTGGGATGTGGGAGGGAATTGAGCTAAACCTGCAGACTCCACACAGACGGCACCCAGGATCAGGATTGAACGTGGGTCACTGGAACTGTGAGGCAGCTGTACTACCTGCTGCAGCACTCGGCCACCCAATAATATGAATATGAAATGGTATGAAAAAAATTGTTATTGGCCTTCAGCTTTCTCCACAATGTTTCTGTGAATTGAGATCGATAAACTGTGGCTTAGAAATTCCAGTGCACTTCAGTGCAATGGGTTCAGACTATTTTCAGGTGATCCATTTCAACCAAATGGTTAATCTACATGACAAGCTATCTATAATCTAATTGTAGGTGTCATCAAACCACTTATGCTAAACCCTAAAAGTTGGTGATGTGAAAAGTTGACATCTCACTGCTGCATGGTGCTAGCAGGGGCAAAAAATTTGACATCTCACTGCTGCATGGTGCTAGCAGGTGCAAACCCAGTCTACAAATCAGTGCTTCTCCCAAAACTTTCCAAGTCCCTCCCTCCAATCTTTGCACTGCGCCCCGCCCCCCCAAGCTTCTCGCTCCTGCACTTCCCCCAAACTCCCAAAGACGTTATCTACACTTCAATCTCCACACCACTGGCCCTTGCATCAGACCCTTTCATCATCTGAGTTTAAATCCTGGATCTCTCTACCTTGCAAAACTATGGCAATTATGTCATCACTAGTAACTTAAGTAGTATCTTCTCAAAGCCAACTAGGAATGGGCAACCAAAGCAGGCCCTGTCAATGATACCCACATTCTGTGCAGAAGAGTTGGAACTTCTCTGCACAGTTTTTTAAATTCAATTTGAAGGTTCATCTACATTGAACCCTGTGTGGATGGATCTTTTTTAAGCAGACTAGTCACGTGGCTCACTTTGAAAACCAATACTCTATTGTCATAGCAGCCAGTAATTATCGCATTGCTCATCGTTCTGCTGCTACTGCTCAAGGCCATGGGGTTGGGTAAGTGGCCTTGTAGGGTGGGTTGAGAAAGAAGTTGGTACTATGAAAAAAGACTGTTGGAATGAAAAGTGTCGATGATCGTGTAAATGGCTGGATGGGGGTGTTAAGATTGGGTCTTCCATTGTTAGAATAGGGAGACAATGGTTATTCCTGGGACTACATAGTCAAAGATTCCCACCAATACTACACAAGGAACATGAGGAGCATTTGCAGCCTGTGACTCACAAATATGAAAATTACTCCAAAATCACGATGGAAGGTTCTCGTTCAAATGTCCGGAGCAATGGGACCAGAAACTGGTTGCAATCAGATTCCGATCTGGAAATAAGTGATTTTCATATACGTAACACTGAGAAAAGTTTCGCTACACATCCATTTTCTAGACCTGTACCTTTATTGACCCTTATGAAAACCTCCCTCTCTCTCTCGTAACATATTTAAGCATGAGTAAATTCTGTTAAGAAACCAATTAAGTTTTATTGCTTGTAAGTAGTTTCATTTCTAATTCATAAGTGGGACTTGCAAACTGAGTCTCTCGGCCCTGAAATGAACTGCAAAATACTTGGCAGCTAAAAGAAGGGTAGATTGCTACATCGCAACGGGGAAATAATGTTGCTTATGGCAGTAATCTTCATTGGTATTGTAAAAATCACAGATTTTCTAATATTGGCAGGGTGGATGCTTGATGGGCTGTTTCATTTGGCACTTGGGCTGAAGAATTTGCCTACTGAACCTACAAATAGTGACTCCATTCATTTCAATAGAAAGGAATGGTTACAAAGGACAAAGTTATATCCAGTTTGAAAAAAACACTGAAGGAACTCAGCAGCTCATGCAGTTTGTCTGATGCAACGTCTTGATCCAAAACATTGACTATCCCTTTGCCTCCACAGATGTTGCTCGACCTGCTGAGTTCCTCCAGCAGTTTGTTTTTTTGCTTCAGATCCCAGCATCTGCCTTCTCTTGTGTCTTCATACTCGGGTAATCTGCTATCTGATTATTCAGAAATTACAATGGTTCAGCATCTGGCTCACCAGCTGATGTTTTCCATGCTTCCTTTAAACACTCTGGGACACTATCTCCAATGCTCCCTTTTTAACTCACCAGGGCCCAATTCCCTCACTCCCTTTAAACTCACCAGAGCCTGTTTCCTGCCTTCCCTTTAAACTTGCTGTGTTCGCTGGAAAATTTATTAAACTTCTGTGTAACAATTTTTAATAAGTGTATTAAAACTGCGTTGGGGAATTAATAGGAATAATATCCAATCAATCTGCCAGTTTTGTACCACCAACATCCCAAACCTGCCTCATTAAAAGTAATTTACTCTTTAAGATAGTAGAGTTTAATAAATATGGTTTTATTTGCTTAGAAGTCCTTGAATTACTTTGATTTCTTTATTTTATCTTTTTTTTGAACCTTTTTAAAATGTTTAATAGTTGTATTGATTTTAGATTTAATAGATTCTTCACAGCCAGCTAAACCAGGAGATGGGGCTCCAAAAACTCTAAGGGGTTTTTCCAGCTATTTTGTGGGTTTGTTCTTGCCTCCTTACCTTATCCCCCATGTAAGGGAATTACACATGCAAGGCTTCCTAGGATCAGAGGGATACTGAGCATCAAGTCAACATCAGTGGATCCACGAGCGTCAAGCTTCTACTTGGCATTTCAGTGAGCTGTCGGCACTTGGGACCATCTGCTGGCAACGATTTCTGGCTCAGTGTTGCGTTACATACACATTTCAATCGAATGATCATGTGAAATGAAATGTTCAGTCAAGCATATATATATGCAAGCTTGGAAGTTTTAGATATAATGTTGGGCTGTCCTGCATGCAGTTCCAGTCACCATGTTGCAATAAGTATATTGCAGAGAAGATTACAGGGACGACACCAGAAATGTGAAGGCATGCATATCAGGAAAGGATAAACAGACTCGCTTGAGAAAAGTACAGTGACCCAATGGACATCTTTAAAATTATGAAGAGTTCCTCATATTTTTCACAATGTAGAAGGAAGCCATTTGGCCCATCAAATTCATATTGACTCTCAGACCAATCCCATCTGCCCATTTCATAAGATCGTAAGATATAGGAGCAGAATTAGGCTACACAGCCCATCAAGTCTGCTCCACCATTCAAGCATGGCTGATTATTTTTTCAACATCGTCCCGCCTTCTCCCCATAATCCTTATCCCCCTTACCAATCAAGAACCTATCAATCTCTGCCTTAAATACACCCAATGATTTGGCCTCCACAGCCATCTGGCAACAAATTCCACAGATTCACCACCCTCTGGCTTATGAAATTCCTCCTCATCTCTGTTTTAAAGGGATATCCTTTTATTCAGAGGCCGCGCCCCCTGATCCAAGCCTCTCCTACTAATGGAAACATCCTCCACATTCACTCTATCCAGGTCTTTCAGGATCCAATAGGTTTCAATGAGATTCCCCCCTCATCCTTCTGAACTCGAAGTACAGGCCCCAAGACATCAACTGCTCCTCACATGTTAAGCCTTTCATTCCTGGGATCATTCTTGTGAACCTCCTCTGGACCCTCTCCAGGGCCAGTGCATACTTCCTTAAATACGGGGCCCAAAATTGCTCACAATATTCCAAGTGCAGTCTGACCAACGCCTTATAAAGCCTCAGCAGTACATCCTTGCATTTATATTCTAGTCCTCTTGAAATGAATGCTAACATTGCATTTGGCTTCTTTACTACTGATTCAACCGGCAAGATAACCTTGAGGGAATCCCGAATCCCAAGTCCCTTTGCCCCTCTGATTTCTGAACTTTTTCCCCATTTAGAAAATAGTCTACACCTTTATTCTTCCTACCAAAGTGCATAACCCCACACTTCCCCAATAATTTCTCTGTAACCTATTCACTCTCATATCCACCAACTGTGTGTAATTTACAGCAGCCAATGAATCTACCCATCAGCACATTTTCTGGGATACAAGAGGAAAACAGAGCAGCTGGGGAAATCCATGGAGTAACAGGGAAAGTATGTAAACTCCACACTGACAGCACTGGAGGCCAGAATTGAACCCAAGTCACTGGAGGTGTGAGGAGGATATGGAAAAAATATTTTCACATGTAGTAGTGTGAAACTAGATGCTATCATTATAAGATAATACACCCAAATATCCATTGGGAATTCAGAAGAAAATTCTTCGCTCAAACATGAGAATACTGAACTTGCCAGCAGAGGGAGTGGTTGATGCAAATAGTGTAGATGCATCTAAGGGGAAGTTGGAAACCAAATTAAAGAGATGGGAATAGAGGGGTATACTGATGGATTTGGATGAGGCAAGACGGAGGAGTCTCAAGTGGATAGAAAAATGGACTGGTTAGGCTGAATGGCCTGTTTCTATGTCACTATTTCAGCTACATGATCCTATGAAAGCCCACACCAGTGATGGGAAAGGTCAAATTGCGTCAAGCTAAATTTGGTTTAACACTGAGCTCTGTAAAGACATTCATTACCCATGAAAGACATAACCAGGGAAGAGAAATATCCAGTTATTGAATGAGGGATGTATTTGCTGGAGACGGAAACTCATGGAACTCCAAGGAAAACCACAGGAAGATTAGTGCCAACTAATTGTCCATTTCGAACTGGATAATGTTACATTAATATTGGTTTATTATTTGCTATTTACTTTGAATCAAACTAATTACTTCTTTCCAAAATGATTCCACTCCAATCAGTCGAATGAGCATAATTTTTCCACAGACAACAGCATTTTAATCTCATTGATGTTTGTGAGATGTTGGTGTCTGTAAATTGGCTCTTGTGCTTTCTTACATCTTAAAGCATTGGATTGTTCCTCCTGTCCTGGAGGTGACAAGGCTGCAGAGTAGGAAGAGATGCCTTCAATTAGTTCTGAAGATCTTGTGGTCTATTTATAATGAGTCTACAATAAACAATATTGGAATCCATAATGAAGTATGGAAAACAGAACACCTTGAAAAGAATATTGGATTAAGTAAAGCCAATACGAATTTATGAAAGGAAAATCATGTTTGACTAATCTGCTGGAGTTCTTCAAGAATGTGATTGGTAGAATATAGATAAGACAGAACCAGTATTTGGATTTATGGAAGGCATGAATCAATAAAATCAATGGTCCCACACACCAATCCCTGTGGAAAACCACTATTCATTCTTAGAGTGTGAAAAAGCCATTCATCATAACCCTCTGTTATCTTTTACCCAATTAACTTTGTATCCATGCTACTAACGTCCTTTTTATACCATGTGCTTCAAACTAGCTGATGTGGCTGTAATGGGGAACCTTAGCAAAAGCCTTTTAGAAGTCTATATACACTGTACTGACTGCATTCCCCTCATCAACTCCATCCATTACCTCATTATAAGAAAATTGATCAAATTGTTGTTGTGTGAAATTGTTCTTTTAACTGTCTTAAGGATCAAGGACTCTGGACTCGAGCTTTGTAGACCAAAACTAGTTTAATCACAAAGGCAAACGTGGGACAGAATGGATGGGAACAGACACACGTTCACTCACGCACAGGATATCACGAACACGAGAGGGAAATCGCAACTGGGGTAAAATACACACACACACACACACACACACACACACACACACAGTAACAATGTACAACTTCAGGATATAACACTTCAATGCCCGTCCCACACTAGCATTGGCCCTTAACACTCCCTGAGTCTGAGTGAAACGCTCCCTGACCATGTGGTGATGCACTCTTACCAATGATCTCTGCAGCATTGTCTCACTACTCCTGGGGTCATCAAAAGAGGCAGGGCTAGGGGGAGGCAGCCCTTTTTATGGTGCTAGGAGGCTGGGTGGAGCCTCACTGTTGTGATTTAAATGAGCCAATGGTGTGGAAGTCAAAGACAAAGTTTCCTGTCAGAGCCAATGGTCGGCAGGTTCAGAGGCAGAGGCAAAGGTACTCTCACACCTGAGGGGTGGGTGGAGCCGCACCTTGATTGACAGTAGTATCACTTCCAATGAGAGGAGCAATGCTGTCCTCCGGTCAGCGGGGGTCAGTGTCATTACTGTCACGTAACAGCCATGTGGATTTCTCACAACAATTGGTTAAACAGATTTTCTCCGAGGTGACTATTAATTCTATCCTTGATCATTTTTTGCAAGTTTTCCCAGCAAGGTTAAACTGACTGGCCTGTAGTTGCAGGGCTAATCCTTGCTCCTTTTTGTTTTGAACAACTGTGTAACATTTCCAGTATTCTTGCAGCAAGGTTATGGTCGTGCCCCCGCAATTTCACTTGTACTTCCCTCAAGATCCTAGGATGCATCTCGTCTGGTCCTGATGACTTTCCTACTTCAACTTCAGACAATATTTCTAATACCTCCATGCTATCAGCCTTTAACATATCTAGTGTCTCAACAATCTTCTCCCTCACCATTGCTTTGGAAGAAACCTCTTCCCCAGTGAAATCTAATGCAAAGTACTCATTTTGTACCCTAACATTGAATTCTGCATCCATGTACAAATTCCCATTTTTGTCTTTAAATGACCCCACTCCTCCAAGACCACCCTTTTACTATTTATATACCTATAGAACACTTATTTATGTTGGCAGTTAATCTTTTCTCATGCAATCTTTTTACCTCTCATTTTAATTTTCACTTCCCCTTTTGTAATCAGCTTGGTTCTCACTGGTATTTTCAACCTTAGCTTGCAATAAGCAGCCTCTTTTTGTCCTCTGTTGTTCTTTGTTTCTCTTTCATCATCCAGGTGGCTGTGGATTTGTTAGTTTTTCCTTTGCCCCTTATGGGAATTTGCTCCTCTGTATCTTTCCATTCACTGGTGACCTTTGTAATACACCTAGCCGTGTAACCTTCTCTCCAGTGTTATTTAGCTTTGACCCAACAGATTCTGACTTTGACCCCTCTGTGACATCCTCTCTCTCCAGTACTGTACTATTCCCTTTAACCAATTCTGCCACCCCAGTTGTCTTGTATTGAAGGGGATGTTCCATGATAAAGTGGGAAATAGATTGACCTGTACAAGATGAATATAGATTACCCTGTTTGTCTTGTGATTTTTCTGTCCTGCAGTATCAAGTCATTGGCCAGGAGTCTGGTCAGCATTGAGAAGTCAACTCATCATACCACAGAAATAATTTGATGCTTGTCTCACAGTGCTCATATACAATAGGTATAGCACAGGAACAGGCCCTTTGGCCCACCATGATGCCAATTTAAACTAATCTCATCTGCCTGAACATGGTCTTATATCCCTCCATTCCCTGCCTATTTGTGTGTCTGTCTAAATGCCTCTTAAATGTTGCTATCATACCTGTTTCCACCACTTTCCCTGGCAGTGTGTTCCAGGCACCCACTACTGTGTGCGTGCGTGTACACGTACACACACACACACACACACACACACACACACACAGGAGTGGGTGCACATACATATATATATATATATATATATATACACATAATGAAAAAGACGTCTTGCACATCTCCTCTTAAACTTTCTCCCTCTCACCTTAAGTCTATCTCCTCTAGTATTCAAACATTTCTACCCCTGGGACAAAAGACTGACTATTAATTCTGCCTATGCCTCTCAGGTCCCTCCTCAGCCTCCAACACTTGAGAGAAAACCATCCATTATAGCTAAAGATACTGTCTCAGGAAATACTACAGGGAATCCTTCCTGGCAAGACAATATCAGGCTCCTCCACAACAGGCTCTACCCCTGGAGTACAATATTAGCAACCCTAATGAACATCTAATTGTAAAGAGAATTATCCTAGCCTCTCTGGTTTCTCCATGTAACTGAAGTCCTTGAATGTGCAAAGAAATTAAAGACTCTCAAGTAATTGTTGTCCTTTTATGCCTCTGTATGTAATCGGGGTTTCCTAGAGTCATAGAGCAATAAAGCATAGAAACAGGCCCCTCAGCCCAATTCATCCATGCTAACCATGGTGCCCACCAAAATAGTCCCATTTGCCCGTGTTTAGCCCATATCTCTCTAAGCCCCTCCTATCCATGTACTTATCCAAATGTCTTTTAGATGTTATTTTTGTACCTGCTTCAACTGCTTCCTCTTGGGCAGCTCATTCCATCTGCACACAACCCTCTGCATGAAGAAGTTTCCCCTCAGGATTCTTTTAAAACCTCTCCGTATAAAACCAATTAATTATAATTTCTATTATTGTCCCTTCCAAGTTTGGAGTCTCTATTGGTCCCCTTGTGCTAATTTGAAACCAATTTCGCTTACTGGACCATTCCTCTGGACCAGTCACTCCGAAACCAGGGTGCACAACCACTACGGGTGTGTGTGTGTATGTGTGTGTTGGGGAGGGAGAGTAGAGAGTGAAGGAGTAGGGAAAGGGGGAAGAGAGAGAGAAGGGAGGGAGTGGTGCCAAAAAAAAGGGCTTTAATGATAGTGAAGTAAATTAGTTCATGATCTGCCAGCTGCCCCTGCCATTGCCTTGCTAGTTACTGCCTTAAGTCCATGATATCGCCGATTATTTAAGATAAGATATCTTTATTAGTCACATGTACATCAAAACACACAGTGAAATGCATCTTTTTCATTGAGTGTTCTGAGGGCAGCCCCCAAGTGTCGCCACATTTCCGGCGCCAACATAGCATGCCCACAACTTCCTAACCCGTACGCCTTTGGAATGTGGAGGAAACCAGAGCACCCGGAAGAAACTCACGCAGTCACGGGGAGAACGTACAAAATCCTTACAGACAGCGGCTGGAATTGAACCCGGGTCACTGGTGCTGTAATAGCCTTACACTAACCGCTACACTACCATGCTATGGAGGGATGCATACTTTACTGAATGTGAGCACGTGGAGCTTTCGGTGGGAAAGGCTGAGAAGCACAGCTCCAGGTTATTTCTCATTGCCAGTACTAATTTGACTCTTGCCAATTAGGTTTTCAAAGAACCGTAGCACAATGTGAGAATCCAATTCATGTTGGTTCTACTAATGCCCCTTTAACAAGAGAACATTGAATATACTGTGGATGTAATTCCATGAACCAGAAGTAGGTATTCCACCAAATTATCAACTTAATGTTAAGCAGACTTCAGAGCTTATGTACTTTTAAAGCATGTAACCTGTCTTATTTACAAAAAATTGTGGACATTAATGGACTTTTAATTGATGTTTCCATCAATATGTCATTGGCTGAAAATGAAGTTACGTGGATAATGGTAGTAACTTGCCAAAGCAATAGTTTATCACATGGTGATGGGCCCTAGTGGTTAATGCACAATAATATCCATTGTAAATCTTCATACTGGTAATAGGCTGAAATCAGGTGGAGGAAAAAGGATAGATTTACTGCAATAATAACAAATTGCTTTTATTTCATGCCTTGAATGTGGCTAAATGTGCAAAATGTCAGAGCATTACCAACAAAATTTGAGGCCAACTCACAGAAGGAGATGCTAGGACAGATCCAAAAGCTTGGTAAAGTAGGGAGGTTCAAATGTGCATCATTAAAGGAGGAGAGAGAGAGGGAATTCTTAAGTGTGCAGCTGATGGTCTGGCCATCATTTGGTGGAACAATTACATCTGGGGATAATTGAGGGGCCAGAACTGGACAAGTGTTGAAATCTGAGGGTTATAAACTGGAGCAGATGACACAGCGGATAGTGTGGAGACGGAGTACAGGGTGATACTGATGTGTTGGTGAAATGGGCTGAGAAATGGCAGGTAGAAGTTTAATCCTGATAAATGTTGAGATGATGCATTTTGGGTGTACTAATGAAGCTAGGACATACACACTGAATGGAAAGTTTCAATAGAGTACTGAGGGACAGAGGGATCTTGGTGTGCAAGTACAAAGATCCTTGAAGGTGGCAGTGCATGGTTAAAAAGGCATATGGGATATTGGCTTTCATTAATTGAAGTTTGTAGTTCGTATACAACAGCAGGAAGGTTATGCTCAACTTTGTAAGTCATTGGTCAGACCTCAACTTGAGTAGTGCTTGCAATTCTGGTCAACCACACTATGGGAAAGATGTGATAGTACTGGAAAGGGTGCAGAGGAGATTCATGCTTGGGAATGGAGCTTTTCAGTTTTGAGGAGAGACTGGAGAGGTGAGGTTTTTCCTGGAGAGATCTCCAGTTTACTGAGTATTGAGTGAGGGAGGCAGGGCTGGAGTGTGATAAAGTAGAAAAACAAAAAAACTGCAGAGGTGGGAAACCTGAAATAGAAACAGGAAGTTGTGGACACAGCCCAGCACATCACAGAAACCGGCCTCCCCTCCATGGACTCTTGTCTATACCTCTTGTTGCCTTGGAGAAGCAGCCAGCATAATCAAAGACCCCACCCACCCGGGTCATTCTCTCTTCACCCCTCTCCCATCAGGCAGAAGATACAGGAGCCTGAGGGCACGTACCACCAGGCTCAAGGACAGCTTCTATCCCACTGTGATAAGACTATTGAACGGTTCCCTTATATGATGAGATGGACTCTTGACCTCATAATCTACCTTGTCATGACCTTGCACCTTATTGTCTACCTGCAATGCACTTCCCTGTAGCTGTGACACTTTGTTCTGTAATTTTTTTACCCTATCCTACCTCAGTGCACTGTGTAATGAATTGATCTGTATGAACAGTATGCAAGACAAGCTTTTCACTGTACCTTGATACAAGTGACAATAGTAAACCAACACCAAGTGCTGTAAATAATCAGCAGTTGAGGCAGTTTCTGTGGGGAGAGAAATGGAGTAAATGGTCCTTCAGTGGACTGGAAAAGTTAAAAGTCGAGTCTTGAGGTAAAAAAGGCGCATTGATGAGGATTTCAGTAGCAGATGAGTTGAAGCAATGGCAGGTTGAGGCAATGACACAGAAATATCGGTATTTGGTTTGATTCTCAACTCGGGGTCAAGCTTGCAAATCATCTGTTTCAGACAGTTGCTAGGGAGTGGGATAAAATCATAATGACTTTCGTCTTCTCAAGGTTAAAGGAAATTTCCAGTCAAAGAATGAAAGACACCAGACAAACAATCTGCAAATCTGGACTCACTGGAGACATTAAGAGGGAGGTGACTGGTGAGCTCAATTTTTTTAAAAAAAGTAATCTAATATTGTCAAAAATTAAACAACTGCAATCAATGGAGTTCTCTCTGCTTCATATCTAACCTGGTACAGATCTCTCAGCAATTTTCCCAGCATTAATGCTGAATTCAGAAACAGTAGATTGGGAAATCAGTAGTGAATATCTGCCTCTGTGCTGAATGTTCAATATTTGCTGGCCCTTGTATTTTCCTGTAATATCCAGCCCAATCAAATGAATCTATTTTGGTGGTGTCTGCAGAACAATGGATAGTGACCAAGAAAGAACTCCTTGTTCTTCATTCGTAAGATGTTTCCCATCTATCTGAACATGTCGTCTTATTTAACATCATTTCCAAAGCATGTTTGGCAGACACAACCTCAGTACACCTCTAGGTTATATCCTCCAGTGCTATCGACTGAGTTATACTTAAAATAGTCAGTATTTGCATTAGAATGGTGGACGGTAACAATCTCTTCCCCAAGGTAGGGGAGTCCAAAACAAGGGGGCAGAGATTTAGGGTGAGAGGGAAAAGATATAAGAGGGACTTGAGTGGCAACTTTTTCATGCAAAGGGTGGTGAGTATATGGAACGAGTTGTCAGAGGTAGTTGTTGAGGCAGGTACAATAGTATCATTTAAGAAGCACTTGGATAGGTACATGGAGGTGCAGGGCTTAGAGGGATATGGGCCGAACACAGGAAATTGGGACTAGCTGGCTGGGCACCGTAGTTGACATGGACTCGTTGGGCCAAAGGGCCTGTATCCGTGCTATATTGCTCTATAACTCTAATAGAGAGATCTCAAGCTAGATGGTACCATTAGTAGAATGCTAAAACTATGTGTCTTGGTATCTCTAACGTACTGAAAACATGGTCAGTAATTCAAACCAACAGCAAGATTACTTCATTGGATGAAAGTTCACTGCATTGGGACAATATTTTCTTACTGTGGCTTTCTTCCACAGAGACGGTCAGCTTCTGGCAAGTTCTACACAAAACAATGTTGCAACCCAGAGATCAGTCAGTCACATGACCTTATTCTTCATCATACAATCTTAAGATAGCAATGATTATTAACAACCACTGTTGCAAATGTCGCACAGTATCTGCCAATCAGCATTCTTTGCAGGTAGAAGGAAATAAATACTAAACAAAGAAAGATCAATTTTTTTAAGCAAAGCATTGAACCATTTGACATCACAATGAGAAAAATATAGAGAAAATCAAGGGATCTGGAGCAAAGAGACGCGTTGCTAGGAATTGAATTACAAATTGGCAATGATTTAATTGAATGGGGGAGCAGGTTGGAAGAGCTGATGGGTTGCATCTGTTCCAGTGGTCTTCTGATTTGACCTGGCTGAGTGAGATGAGAACATGACTATATTTGAGGGAGATTTGTGGGTATATACAAAATATTAAAACATTGCAGATAATATTATGATTTCAGTACAACTATTTCTTTCACTAAAGGCCATTCTATTCAACCTAGTCATTTTGGGTAACTTCAAATGGTTCAACAGGAATGAATACAATAACCAAAGTGATGTTTGTCCTGCTTAGGGGTTCATGCTGTCTTCATGTTTGGCTGTTTGTTCTCAAGGGCCACACCACCCATCATTCACACCAAACTGGCTATCATTTGTGAGGATGTAGTTCATTTTAAGTGCTGAATATGGGAATTTCTATCCTTGGTTGTTACATCAGATTGTCGGTGATAATGAAGGATATTAAATTGGAACTACAGCAAATATACTGTAAGTGTCTTACTCTGATGAGATTTTCCATTTGTCTGTCTTTCTCTTTAACCATGGTGGAGCCTCTCTTTAACCATTCTTGGAGACTCCATCATGGCTCTCAATCATGACCCTATCTCCCCATTTCTGCACTTACTCCTCCTCCTCCCAGCAGAACAAGGAAAAGCTTCCCCTTGTCCTAAACCTTCATCCCATCCAATCTCAAACTCAACAGATCATCAATAATGTCTGCCATCCTCAATGAGATTCCACCACTGGACACTCTTTCAGCATTCTATAGAACCTCTCTCTGACTCTCAGGTCAACTCCTCCATCTCATCAACTATTCCACGTCTCGTAGCACTTCCCCAGGCAACCGAGAGAGGCATAATATCTGCCTTTTACTTGTTCCTTTCACATCATCCAGAGATCCAAACAATCCTTCCAAGTGAAGCAGCAATTTGCTTCTCCAATTTAGTGCACTGCTTTCAGTGATCACAATGTGGTGTCCTCCTACATTGGAAAAACCAAATGCAGATTGGATGGTCACTTTGCTGAAAACCTCCATTTAGTCTGCAGTGGTGGATATGGGCTCCAGTTGCCTGTCACTTTAGTTCTCTGTCCCATTGTTCCAATGATGCCATTCCCTATTACTATGTGGAACATTTTACAGTGAAGACAACCAACTGCCAATATTCAACAAATGATTCCTTTCAATCTGCCAAGTACAAGAGCAAAATTCTGAAGGGGCTCAAAATGAGTCCTTGCGGGAAGAAGCTTTAAAGAACCATCTACTCTGTCACCACCAACCCCAACCTACAAAATGTTGCATCTAATTGTGCTTTAAATTATTCCACAGATTTAGCCTCAATCACTCTGTTTAAATGTGGTGCCATCTGAGCCATAAGCCTGCAGTAGTCTAAAGTTAGCCATTATCAATTTGGAACCGTGTCCCTTACTCCTCCTCCTGTTTAAACTACTATTGATAAGATTTTCCATATGGACCTGTCCAGACATAAGTTTCTCCAGTGTCTCCCCTTTCTCAGACCACTATGATTCCAGGGATAAGCTTCCTATTTCCACTCCGTCAATCTTCTATTGGACCCACTAGTGTGCCCAGTGTACACCTTCCTCCAACCTCCTTCTATGACGATGTTGTTCACCATTCATCTTGATTTTTATCTGCTTCAAGTTTATTTCCAAACTTGCACTTAGCTATTTCAGCACAATTTATAGAGCACTTGCACTGGAATTTTTGCTTCCTAAGTGCAATACTTTACACTTTTTTTCATTATATTTTATATGTCATTGTTCAGCCCACTCACACTTTATTTTAATCTGCCATTTTTAAATCCATGCTTTTTTTTGTATATTTTTCAGGATGTGGATATCACAGGCAAAGTCAACATTTATTGCCCATCTTGTGTCCTTGGAAAGATGGTGGTGAACCACTTTCTTGAACCTCTGCAGTCCTTCTGATGAAGGTGCTCCCTTTGTGCTGTTGGGGAGGGAGTTCCAGGATTTAGACCCAGTGATAATGAGGGAACAACAATATACGTATCTCCAAGTCAAGATAGTGTGCAACCGGGAGGGAAAGTGATGGTTTTCCCAACTGCCTGCTGCTTTTTCCTCCTCTGTGGTAGAGGTCATAGTTTTGGAAGGCATTTTTGAATTAACCAGTGCACTTTGTAGATGGTACACACTACAGCCACAGTGCTCCGATGGTGGAGGGAACGAATGTTTAGGGTGGGGGTAGGGTGTCAATCATGTGGCCTGCCTTGTCTTGAATGGCGTCATGTTCCTTGAGTGTTCTTGGAGCTGCAGTGGTAAGTATTTTATCCTTCTCCTGCCTTCTAGGTAGTGGAATGGCTTTGGGACTGTCAGATGGGTTACTCGGCACAGGATACCCAACCACTGACATACTCTTTTAGCTACGGTTTTTATGTGACTGGTCCATGTGAGGTTCTGCTATATGGTGAATCCAGGATCATCGTAGTGGGGGATTGGACAAAATTAGTTTGGTTGAATATCAGAGATAAGTGGTTGTTGGAGATCACCTTTGCCCACCACTGCGTGACCTGAACGTTACTTTCCATTTATCAGCCCACATCAGAATGTGTTGATGTTGCTGCAAACAGGCATGACCTGGTTCATTTGTAGCAAATGGAATTAAATATTATGTATTCATCAGCAAACATTTCTGACCTTGTGATAGAAGAAAGGTCATCAATGAAGCAGTTGAGGAGTTTGGTTAGAGTGCATTTCCATGGTACATCTTCCACTCAGTGCTCCTCCACGTGCTCTCCTACCTCTTCTTGGTGATTCCTGTCTAAATCAATGCTCGTTGTTTGCTACCTTTTAGTCAGCTGGACATCTGAGAACAAGTCATAACTCTTTTGTTTGGTTAATAATTACCAATTACTGCAGATATGTATTTGTTCCTCTGCATGCTGAGACAATTCTCGGAAGCTGTAGCTTGAAATCGTAAAGCTACTAAGAATAAGATTTAGTCCATCAGTAAACCAGCATTCCATTATTTTTCAAGAAGAAATACTGAAATTTTCCATTCATTTCTGGATTTGAGGATTATGATGAAATTTCATCAGCAGCAAGGAAAAGGTTGGAATTCAAATTACTTTCTGGACATTGATTGTTTTAGTCTTAGCAAAGAATGCCAATTCTGTGTGGATTTTATTGTAATAATATAAAGATAGATACAAAATTGATGGCTGAAGACAATGCTATTTGGTTTAGCCTGTGGCACCTTGGGTCCCTTGGTTCAGCGAAGTGCTTTCCATTTCTGGCTTAAGGTAAAACCTGACCAAGCACAAATAAATTAACAAGAATGCCAAAGCCCTGAAGCAGTCATTATTCAAGAATGAGAGACCGTTTCTTCGAAACTGCAACCTGTTATTATTCAATGTCATGTTCTGTGTTCCTTCGAGAGGACGATTAACCTAAGTGTATTATGGAACTTTATCTGTGGGCTCAATAACACAGCATTGATTTTTAACTTCAGCATTGATTCTTTGTGTAACTATAGTAACCAAATTCTTTTCATTGTTTACAGTTGAGTAGATGGTGCTTTGAAAGTTGATTTAAATTCTTAGCAACTTTTGAATTAAGTTAGTAATTAATTTCAGGTTTCTAATTACCTTCACTACTTCTGTCTCATATCCTAGATAACTGTGCAGAATATAAGCCTAATTTTAGCCTTACTCCTGCAGAAACCAAGACCCTGGGTGTTAAAATGTTTGTTGCAATTGACCATGACATTAGAACATAATTAAGTAAAAGCAAATAGTAGGCCAGTGAGCTTGTTAAGCCAGGATATATCAAATAATATATTAGGATATATCAAATTGTTAAGCCAAGTATATCAAATATACTTTCCTACCTGATCCCCACATCCATAGGTTCCTCCAATGTC
The DNA here is from genome assembly GCF_009764475.1 of Pristis pectinata. Classification (NCBI taxonomy): domain Eukaryota; kingdom Metazoa; phylum Chordata; class Chondrichthyes; order Rhinopristiformes; family Pristidae; genus Pristis; species Pristis pectinata. The sequence goes on from NC_067429.1 coordinate 9,010,589, forward strand.
CAAAATTGGTTAATCTCAATCTTGAATGTACTCATCCAAAGATTCACAACCCTCTGTTCCTCCCAGTCCGAAGTGATTAATCTCTTACACTGATATTATGATACTTAATTTTAGACTCTCCAGTCAGGAGGAGCTGCTTGCTGTCATCTACCTGGTCAAACCCCTTAAGAATTTTAATTTGAATGAAACCACCTCTCATTTTCCTAAATTCCAGTGAATTTTCTATTCAACCTCCTCATAAGACAGCCCATCATCTCTGGACTCACCTATCACCTGAGCTCACCTATCCCCTGCCTGCGTATGTTCCTCCCCCTCCCCCCACCTCCTTATTCTGGTTTCTGCCCTCTTCCTTTCCAGTCCTGATGAAGGGTCTCGGCCCGAAACACCGACTGTTTATTTCCCTCCTTGGATGCTGCCTGACCTGCTGAGTTCCTCCAGCACTTCTCGTGTATTGCCAAAACTCACATAATTCCTCCCTCTTGTTCTCGAACATTCTTGCAATAAAAGCTATCAAGCCATTCCTAATTGTACAGGCAGTCCCTGGGTTACAGCAGGGTTCCGTTCCTGAAAACTGTTCGTAAGTCGGAAATGAGCAAACACAGTGTGTGGGAGAGGATCGCAGAAACAGCAGTGACGGGAGAGCAGGCAGGTGTGGGAAGAGTGGCCACCAGCTGGCCTCACTGACTCAGTGAGTGAGTGAGTCTGCTCGGCGCTCTCAGCCCCGATTGTTGTGACTCAGGAGGTGGGGTGTTGGCAGGGAGAGAAGGCACGCAGGTAGATGTCTGCAGTAGCTGGAAAATCCATTCCCAATCATCCTGCTGGTTTCCCAAACATTTGTTCATATGTACAAGGTAGTCCGTAAGTTGGGTGTTCGTAACCTGGGGAGGACCTGTATGAGTATTTTCTATGATATGTATTTGAGGATATGTCTTTGTATCTGTACAATCGGTTTGTAAGACAAGCTTTTCACTGTACCTCGGTACAAATGACAATAATAAACCAATACCAATACCAATCAAAGTGGATTACCTCCACACTTCCCCATACTAAACTTCATCTGCCACCTTCCTGTCCAGTTACTTAACCAGTCAATATCCCTTTCACATTTCCTCACAGCTTCTAACCCACCCTCGTAATGAAATCATATCTGGGTACATTACACTTGGTCCCTTAATCTATTTAGTAAGTAGTACTGCACTAATGATATCCTGTCACCCAGAAAATTACCAGTTTATTCCTATCCTCTTTTCTGTCCATTAATAAATCCTTAACCAAGCTAATAGATTACTTCCAATTCTATGGGTCCTAACCTTGTGTAGCAATCTTTTGTTTGGACTTATAAAATGCATTCTGAAATAAATCTTTGGTTTCTCCTGACTATGCAGTTACACCTTAAACATTCTGATAGATTTTTGAAACATGATTATTAACTGCCTCTGTTGTTTTATCCAAGTGCTCTGTTTCTGCATCCTTAATACCAGGCATTAACATTCTTCCTATTATTGCTGCTGAGTTAGGACTCTAACTGGCTGGATTTCCAGTGAAATTCCCACTGTTAAACATATTCACCAGTAACCCTAAGAATAATGCAACAGAGCTAGTGCAGGACCAAGGATACAGCACCAGAAAGAGCCCTGAAGATTGGAAGATCAGTCCCATGCAGGCTTTCAAACAAGGACCACAAGAAACTGCAGAGAGTTGTGGACGCAACCCAGCACATCACGGAAACCAGCCTTCCCTCCTTGGACTCTGCCTTTACCTCTCACTGCCTTGGTGAAGCAGCCCGCATATCAAAGACCCCACCCACCCGGATCATTCTCCCTTCTCTCCTCTTCCATCAGGTAGAAGATACAGGAGCCTGAGGGCACACACCACCAGGCTTAAGGACAGCTTCTATCCCACTGTGATAAGACTATTGAACGGTTCCCTTATATGATGAGATGGACTATGATCTCACAATCTACCTTGTTGTTACCTTGTACCTTATTGTCTACCTGCACTGCACTTTCTCTGTAGCTGTGACACTTCACTCTGTACTGTTATTGTTTTTACCTGTACTACCTCAATGCACTCTGTACTAACTCAATGTAACTGCACTGTGTAATGAATTGACCTGTACGATCAATATGCAAGACAAGGTTTTCACTGTACCTCGGTACAAGTGACAATAATAAACCAATACCAATACCTGGTAAATCCTAGAACTGCAATGGCAAATAGAGGATGGGTGCAAACTAAGGATTTCACCCACTATTGATGCCTTCAATGGGGCTGATCCTGGGAGTCAGACTAGGTTTCACCTGGTGTTACATAGGAGTGGTGAGAACAAGTGCATGCGATAGTGAGGAAGTTGAATCCGACATATTCACATTGCATTGGAGAAAGGGTCAAGAGCAGAGGGCCAGTTCTGAAGCTAATTAAGGTGGGGTAGCAGCTACAGGTCTTTCCATCTGCATTTCTCAGCTATTGACGTAGGATTGCAGAAGGAAATCCAGGTCAGTATGCCATGAAGACAAGAATTAAGAGTTACTCCTGTATCACATTGCCCTGATCTGCTGTGTGCTTATAGCATTTTTGCTTTTATTTCAGATTTCCATCATTTGCAGGTTTTTATACATTTTTCATGAGAGTTAACACTAATTGATATAAATCACATGGCTACAACAAATAATGAGAGTGCCTTTGTACTGTGCAATCTTTCCTAAATCAACAACTTTGAAACATCAGTGGCTGTCGCACTGTTCAGCAAGATGGTGAAGCTGCCAGTACAGACAGTGTGAACCACAGAACCATACACTCTCCCAAGTTTTCTATGGCACTCCAATATTCCACAGTGGTGTTATACTGTAAGTGCTGAGTATGCATTGCTAATACAAACATTGAGGGAACGTAGAAGCCAATTGTGAATCATCCCATGCAAAAGTAAAATGCTACAGAAACTGAAAATAAAAACACAAAATGCAGCAAGTACTCAGCAAGACAGACAGTGTATGTGGAGAAAGAAACAGTGTTAATGTTTTAGCCTGATGCACCTGCATCAGAATTGGACAGAGTTCAAGATGTAGGTTTTAAGCAAGTTTGCAATGCCACCTTTCAAATGTAGATCAATTGATTATTAACGTAGAGAATGGTTCTGAAGAAAAAGCAGAAACCCATCGCCTGTCCAGTTGCTTGTCGAGGTTGTCGTAGCGTTGGTTGAGTTTTTTCACCTCACGCGTCCTGCCGCTCGACATCTGGGCAGTGCTCCTGAAAGTTGTCTGCCAGAACATTGCAGGCTCTCTTCACTGAATTCAGATGCTGCTCTACTTCTTGAAGGACTGGTTTCTTGGATTTGAGCTCGGAGCACAAGGCCTTCTACAACAGTAAAATAAAGGATGATTGAAAATAACTGAGGTGCAGGGAAAGATCAAGAAGTGGTTTTATTGCTATCAGTTTTATAACCAACTTTAATCTGAAGGTGATGTCACAGCCACAGAGCCATTTTAGATGAGAAGGGGAAAGTTTAAAGGAGGGGGGAAAGTTTAAAGGAGGGGGGAAAGTTTAAGAGAGCTGTGCGGAACAAGTTTTTGCTTTGTTTTGTTTTGTTTTACACAGAGCGTAGTAGGTGCCTGGATTGCACTGCCAGCAGTAGTGCTGGAAGCAGATACGATAGTGGTGCTTAAGAAGCTTTTAGGTAGAATATGCATGGAATGAAGGGATATGGATCATGTCCAGGCAGATTTCTCCCAACTTTAAATCTTCCTTCAGCCTCCTCTGTTGTGAAGAAGATAATTCCAGCCTAGTTGGTCTCTTAAAACTATCATCCTCTGTACCCAGCATCATCATTGTAGATCTCCTCTGCACCATCTTTGGGTTTTGTTCCTCAAGCTTATTTTGAACTTCATCAGAGGGATGGTGCAGAGATCTGAGAGTGGAAGTGAATTGGAGCATTAGGGCCAGGCTCAGGAACCACAATGATTGAAGACAGAAGATCAACAGTTAAGCCTGGAGGGGATGGACTGGAATTTGAATGTGGTGCACCTTCAAGCATAGGCATACTGTTATCTATATGCATGTTCATACAGTGATCCTGATTAGACAGGACAGTCAAGTGGTGTGCCTGCTTTGTAACAGTGTCACTGACTGTCTGAAACATTCAGTCTGCCAGCTTAATAGACTCAACAAGACTCTTCTTTGCAAATAAACTACTACTTGTTTGGGTATATATTTACCCTGTGTCTCAGTGCTTCTGTGAACACATTACAGTGAGGAGAAGGAGAACTCTTGCGATCCTGAGAGAGGAAGAAAACAAAAGTACAGGAAATGCAATCAACACAGTTAAGGGTTGTGTCAACCATGATAGAACATAGAACACTACACCACAGCACAGGCCCTTCAGCCCACAATGTTGTGCTGACATTTTATCCTGCTCTAAGATCTATCTAACCATTCCCTCCCACATAGCCTCCTATTTTTCTATCAATCATGTGTCTATCTAAGAGTCTCTTAAATATCCCTAACGTATCTGCCCCCACAACCTCTGCCGGCAGTGCGTTCCATGCACCCACCACTCTCTGTGTAAAAAAAATTTACCCCTGATATCCCCCTTATACCTTCCTCCAATCACCTTAAAATTATGTTCCCTCATGTTAGCCATCATTGCCCTGGGAAAAAGTCTCTGACTGTCCACTCGGATAGAGGGGAATCTTGACTCAGGAAAAAGGAAGAGAAATCAAAAGTACCAGTATGAAGAGTGGTATCATCAGAACTGATGTGACAGATAAAAAAACGGGAGGATGGAATTGATTTCTAAAGGAATGTGGAGCTGGTTCAATGTCAATAAACATTAGGAAGACCAGAGATTATTGGATAAATTGGACATGATCAATGATATTTCAATTTTGCCACCAGTTACACTATATACCTAAGGTTTAATTCCACTTAAATAATCGGAACACATCAAGAAAGAAATATACAAAAGGCACTTGTATTGTGTCCGTGAAACCAACATTTCTCTCTCTCCAGCAGTAAATATGGAACCAGATGTTTAAGAAAGGCAGGAAATGCTGTTAATACTCTGCCAATTAACTCTGATGAAAAGATGCTGCATAAATATGTGATTAAAAACACAACAAAGTTATAAAGGTAGGATGTGGATGATTTAATATTCCAGAGAGTCTCATAGCTTCCATACCCATGGGACTGAGAAAATGTCATGGAAATCAGTTGTGGAAGATGATAAATATTCTGCAGTCTTAATTTTGAATGTTAAATTATGCAGAGTGTTTAATGCATCAGTAAGTGGATTAGAACAAACACTATGATCGAGTGGGCTGTGTGAAGCCTAAGAAAGTGACCAGCTTGAAACTAAAGACCTCTGGGAGAGGTCTTTAGTTTTTTTGGTACCAGAAAGTACCTATCATTGATTGCACGATGCTGCTTATCTCCTTAGCTCCTTGTAGCCAAATCTGAGAATAAGGATACAGTGGGACATAGATGAGCTGGAAAGTTAGGCAGAGTGGTGGCAGATGGAATTCAATCCAGACTAGTATGAGGTAATGCACTTTGGGAGGTCAGGTTCTGACAACACACATCGAGGAAGTGGAAGGGATATTAGGAGTATTGATGTACAGAGAGATTTTGGGTCCAAGTCCACGGCTCCCTGAAAGTGGTTAACACAGGTGGATAGGGTAGTGAAAAAAGGCATTTTGGTATGCTTGCCTTTATTGGCTGAGAAGTTGAGTATAAGAGTTGGGACGTCATGTTGCAGTTGTACGAAACATTGGTTAGACTTAGAGGATTGTGTACAGTTCTGGTCACCACACTACAGGAAGGAAGATGTAGAAATAGAGAGAGTGCAGAAGAGATTCACCAGGGTATTGCCTAAAATGGAGGGCTGTAGTTATAAGAAGAAACTAGATAGGCTAGGTTTATTCTCACTGGAATATAGAGTCATAGAGCAATACAGCACGGAAACAGGCCCTTCAGCCCAACTGGTCCATGCTGACCACAGCATCCTTCCTGCTAGTCCCAGTTGCCCGCATTCAGCCCATAACGCTCCAAGTACCTATCCGCATGCCTCCTACATGTTGCAATTGTACCTGCCTCAACCACTTCCTCTGGCAGCTCATTCCAGGTACCCACTACCCTGTGTGTAAAGAAGTTACCTCTCTGGTCTCTTTGACAGGAGTCTGCAAGGTGACCCTATATACATTTATAAAATTATGAGGGGCATAGATAGTCAGAATATTTTTCCCAAAGCAGGGGAGTCAAGAACTAGAAGGCATAGGTCTATGGTAAGAGGGGAGAAATTTAAAGGAGATCTGAGGAGTAAGTTTTTCATACAGAAGTTAGTGAATATCTGGAATGAGCTGCCAGAGGAGGCTGAGACAATTACCGTATAATGTATAAAAGGCATTTGGACAGGTACTTGGATAGGAGAAGGTGCAGAAGAATATGGACCTAATCTGAGCAAATAGGATTGGTGTACACAGGCATCATAGTTGGCAGGGATGAGGTGGGTTGAAGGAGCACACTTCTGTGCTGAACATTTACACAGAACGTGGAACGTAGAACAGTACAGCACAGTACAGGCCCTTTGGCCCACAATGTTGTGCTGACGTAGCTATTCCCTCCTGCCTACAGAATGCCTATATCCCTCTCATTCATGTGCCCATCAAAGCCCCTCGTAAAAGCCCCCAGTGAACTTGCCTCCACCACCCTACCAGGCAACGCTTTCCAGGCATCCACCACTCTCTGAGTAAAAAACATACCCCTCACATCTGTTCGGAACCTACCCCCCTCTCACCTTAAATGCATCATATTCTATGATATGATTCTATAGCAGTTCATCTGTTTATAGAGGAGGATGTAAGATTGGCTATCCTTGTCAATCAGGATTAACTAAAGAAGAGATGAGTTTTATCTGCGCACAGCTAGTAGAATTTCGAGTTGCTGCCTCACAGCTCCAGCAACTAGACAGCGTTCAATCCTGACCTCTGACGCTGTCTGCGTGGGGTTTGCATGTTCTCCCTGTGACCACATGGCTTTCCCCCAGGTGCTCCGGTTTCCTCCCACATCCCAGAGATATGCAGGTTGGTAGGTTAATTGGCCGCTGTAAATTGCCCCTGGTGTGCAGGTGGGTGGTGGAAGCTGGTGGGAGTTGATGTGAATGTGGCCCTCAATGTCAACAAAAGAGCTGGTCATTGACTTCAGGAAAGGGGGTGGTGTACATGCACCTGTCTACATCAACGGTGCTGAGGTCGAGAGAGTTGAGAGCTTCAAGTTCCTGGGAGTGAATATCACCAATAGCCTGTCCTGGTCAAATCACGTAGACGCCACGGCCAAGAAAGCTCACCAGCACCTCTACTTCCTCAAGAGGCTAAAGAAATTCGTTTTGTCCCCTTTGACACCCACCAACTTTTATCAATGCACCAAAGAAATCTTTCTATCTGGATGCATCATGGCTTGGTATGGCAACCGCTCTGCCCAGGACTGCAAAAAACTGCAGAGAGTTGTGGACACAACCCAGCGCATCACGGACACCAGCCTCCCCTCCTTGGACTCTATGTCTTTACCTCTTGCTGCCTTGGTGAAGCAACCAGCATAATCAAAGACCCCACCCACCTGGGTCATTCTCTCTTCTCTCCTCTTCAATCAGGTAGAAGATACAGGAGCCTGAGGGCACGTACCACCAGGCTTAAGGACAGCTTCTACCCCACTGTGATAAGACTATTGAACGGTTCCCTTATACGATGAGATGGACTCTGTCCTCACAATCTACTTTGTTGTTATCTTGCACCTTATTGCACTGCACTTTCTCTGTAGCTGTGACACTTTACTCTGTACTATTATTGTTTTTACCTGTACTACAACAATGCACTGTACTAACTCAGTGCAACTGCACTGTGTAATGAATTGACCTGAACGGTCAGTATGCAAGACAAGGTTTTTGCTGTACCTCGGTACAATTGACAATAATAAACCAATACCAATAAAATGGTATTTGTGAAGGATTGAGGGTCAATGGGTGCTGGATGGTCAGCATAGACTCAGAGCTGAACAGCTCTATCTTTCTATGACTAAATCATTCATATTTCTCTGGTTTGTTTACTATTGTACACTACCCATTACAGACGTATGGTAGGCAGCTTCTTATACTCGAAAACACTGGTAGAGCTGCTACTTCACAGCTCCAGTGACTGGGTTTAATCCTGACCCCAGGAACTGTCTATGTGGGCTTTGAATGCTCTCCTTGCCCATGTGGATTTCTTCTCAGTGCTCTGGTTTCCTCCCACATCCAAAAGGTGTGCAGGTTGATAGGTTAATTGGCCAGTGTTAATTGCCCTCAGTGTGTAAGTGAGTGGTGGAATCTGGGGGAAGTTGATGGGATTGTGAAGAAAATAAAAATGGGTCGATGTGGACTCAATGGGCCAAAGGTCTGTTCCCTGCTTTATAACTCTGAACTCTAAACTCTATGACTTTATCGATAATGATACAGTCTCTCTACACTGCAGGTGAATGCTGACACCTGCACTGGTTATCTTTGAACTAGCACCTCCAGCCTATTGGTCTGAGTTAATAGTCCTGCAATGTAAATCTGCTACCATACCCATATCATTTACTCCATATAATCCCTGGCTTCTGCCTGTCAGATAACTAAGGAAACCACTTTCTCTTTGGGTCTATCTCCAGGAAGGAGATATCTTCATTACTGGGATGCTTTGAATTGGCACTTGAAATCTGATTGACATTAATTAATAAAAGACATAGCATTTCCTCCATTAGCCTAGTGGGTAAATATACCACCTTATGTGTGACTGAGCAGATACCTGTTTCATGCTTCATGCCTGATGTGTACTGAGTTGTCTATTTAAGCTGAGCAAATACAGAGGCAGCCATAAGGTGGCCATTTTGCTGAATGGAAATGTGTGTGTTGAACCACCTAACACAGGAGCTAATTCTTCAAGGTTTATAGATTTACTTTCTATGAACTGCATGGAAGACTTTCTTCTATGCAATAACCAGTCCGCAGTTCCCCTAATACCGTGAGCTCTTACCTTGAGTCCCAGTCTCTTATGAGGTACCTTATCAAATGAATCCAAATACACTACATCTACAGGTTTCCTGTATCAACTCTTATTTGTTATATTCTCAAAGAGCTCTAGCAAAGAGTGCAACTTCTGCTTACACTCTGGTGACCTGAACCTTCCTGTGGAAGACTACTTTACCTCCTCTGTTAACACCAATAGACGAGCATGGACAGAGAGAGGAGGCAAATAGACTCTTCTACAGTCATCTCACCACTGCAGTATAACTAGTCGTCAGGCACAACTGATCCTCCTTCCACCATTCTCAAGTTAAAGTAGCTCATTTCTACAAGTGATGTTGAACGTGGAACTCGAACTGTGGACTTTGAGATGTGATGCTCCCAGAGCTATTAGGTCATCATCACAGTCCCCTTTGCCTCCTGTTTGCCCTTCCCACACAGTCAGAAGCCAAAACAATCTCGCCTAAGAACTTGGAAATGTCCCACCAGCCATCAGAATGTGAAACTGTTACTGACAAAGGAAGCAATTACAAAATGATTCAGAAGCAAGTATTTGTAATTATCACCAATGACCAACACAAAACAATGGATTTAGCTGGCTTGATATAGACTGGAAGATCGAAGTCGAAATTCAATAATTTCATGTTGCGTCTTTCGTCTAATGAACCCTCTTCATGTGTACACCTCATAAACCTCACCATGGCAACATGAAATGAAAAGTGCACTGAGCATTTCCAGGCAGCTACAGAAGAATAGTCACTGATTACAGACCTCTGGTTGCAGTTGGATATTTTTCTATGTTAAGTCCAATGGCACTGACACATTTTTGGGAGAACAAAGCAGAGTTTTGCAGGACACAATCAATTTGTGGCTGAACTAAAACCTGCCATTGTACCTGTTCAGGCCAGCCCTGGAATGGAATGTGTTGCTTTGTGGTCTACTGAATACTCCCAGAGTATTCAGTAGACTACAGTGCCTGGATGTGGAATAGCTTCACCCAAGCATTGTTGGAAAGTAACACATATATTTCATTATGGTGTTGATATTTTGTTAGCAATTGCTCTGATTTCATCTCAATGTCATTAGCTTCAAAACCAAGCATGGAACATTGAGAGTAAATAATCTCCAGCATCTTGCATGATTCCCCTAAGGATAAATTAGTTTATTATTGTCACATGTACCGAGGTACAGTGTGAAACCTTGGACCGAGAAGTGGTGAGGAAGGTTTCGAGAAATGGCTCGTATGCAGTAAACCTCCTACCATGTTGTTTTGTAAGGTGGCAAATTCACAGGCCCTGGCAAAACTTATCACTGTTTGTGTTCAATGGGTTCATTCCCACCTATGTATTTTGTGAAAATTAGCTGATGTCGGTCTGTCATCTCACTGCTCATCAAAGGCCAGAAATATGAGGTTTACAGAAAAATGAAAACCAAAAAATACTGCCAGTGATGGAAATCAGCAGCTCTAAGAGCCAGCATCACTTCAATGGACCAAATGGCCTCCCTTGATGCTCCAAGTTTTAATGAATCCATGAAATCTGAAACTAAGAATAGAAAAAATTAAATCAGGGAGTTCTGCTAAGGCACAGCCTATTTTAGCACAGTGTGCTTTGTCCATCAGCTGCAGACTACAGAGAATGAATTTTGGTGCATAAGGGGCTAAGAGACGTAAGGACAGTGGTGTAGCTTTCTATTCAAGGGATTAAGTAAACTAAATTGAGTTGCACACAGCAGGACAGAAGCTGTTTTGCAGCTGTTGTGTTGGAGTCAATTGTTATTCACGCCGACCATACCTGCGGTGAATGTCTGCAGCTCAAGGAACTTCAGGTCTGAGTTGATGAGCTGGAGTCAGAGATTTGGAAGCTCCTATGCATCAGGGAAGGGAAATTGACCTGGATACTTTGACCCAAGAAGAGATCACACTTAAATTAAGTTGACACAGTTGGTCATTCAAGATGGATAGGAGGATGTAGTTATGAGTGAGGCTGCAACTGCAATGGAATATAGCTGTGATAGAGGACAATATAATTAAGGGAATAGAAGCAGTTTTCTGCAGCTGTGACTGTAAATCCTGAAGACTGTTACCTGTCAAGTGCCAGAGTTAAGGATATCTCCTTGGAGCTGGAAAGGAACTTCGAATGGGAGAGGAAAGATCCAGTTGTCATGATGCATGTGGAAACCAACCAAGTGGTCTAAGGTGCTGCGTTCAGTTTGCAGTCTCCATCGGAGACGTGGGTTCGAATCCCACTCCTGACAGTTAATTATTGAGGGCAGCACAGTAGCATAGCGGTTAGCGTATGCTATTACAGTGTCAGCGACCTGGGTTCAATTCCCACTGCTGTCTGTAAGGAGTTTGTAGGTTCTCCCCGTGTCTGCATTGGTTTCCTCCGGGTGCTCCGGTTTCCTCCCACTTTCTAAAGACGTACAGGTTAGGAGCTGTGGGCATGGTATGTTGGTGCCGGAAGAGTGGCGACACTTGCGGGCTGCCCCCAGAACATTCTCAGTAATGCAAAAAGATGTATTTTCACAGTGCTTCGATGTACACATGACTAATAAATAAATATTTTATCTTAATATCTTATCTTAAATAGGACAAAGAAGGAGGTTCTGCTGAAGGACAATGAGCAGCTAGGATCTCCAAATTAAAAAACCCAAAGGTTATAGCTTCGAGGTTCCTGCCACATACAAATTATCACAGGATCAACAGGATGAGAGAGTTGAATGTGTGGCTCAATGATTGGTATGGGGGAGAAAAAAGAGTTTTAATTTCTGGGGCAGTGGCAGCAGTGCTGGAGAAAGTGAGAGATATTTCATTTGAATCAGTGTGGATCAGCTTCCTAGCAAATCAAATAACTAGAGCTGAAGATGAGGCTTTAAATTAAGTAGTAGGGGATCAGAGGGTCTTAGGAAGAGACAGTGCAGATCAATTGTATAACTCCAATTGGAGACAGACCTGTGAAAAATAGTAAAAAGATAAAAGTGAAGGCTCTGTATCGAAATGTAACCAGCAGTTGAAATAAGATAGCTGAGTCAGTAGCACAAATAGGAATAAATGGCTTAGATCTATCAGCCATCTGTGGTTGCAGAGAGAAAAGGGTGGGGAATTAAATGTCTAGGATCCTTAACTTCTTTAAAAGAGGCAAAGTAGAAAAGGAGGACAGGTTCTTGGATAATAAAGGATGGGATTAAATGCTGTAGGGAGGAAGGATCTTAGCTCAGAAAATCAATAAGTAGAATCAGTTGGAACTAAGAAACAGCAAAAGGCAGAAAACATTAGTGGGAGACACGAGAGATTGCAGATGCTGGATTTTGGAGCAAAAAACAAACTACTGGAGAAAATCAGCGGGTCAGGCAACATTTCATAGTCAAGGAGACATACAACATGGAATCAGGCCCTTCAGCCCAACTCGTCCATGCCGACTGTGTTGCCCAGCGAGCTCCCAGCTGCTTGTGTTTGGCCCATAGCTCTCTAAACCTCTTGTACATATCTAGATGTCTTTTAAGTGTTGCTAATCTGCCTGCCTCAACCTCTATTTCTGGCAGCTCATTCAAAATACGCACCACCCTTTACGTGAAGAAGCTGCCCCTGATGTCCCTTTTAAATCTCTCGCCTCTGATCTTAAGCCTATGTCCTCTTGTTTTTAACACCCCCTCCCTGGGAAAAAGACGATGTGCTTTCACCCTATGACCTCATGATCTTATATACCTCTATCAGGTTACCCTTCAACCTCCTACGTTCCAAGAATAAAGTCCTAGTCTACCTTTCTTGTAACTTAGTCCCCCAACTCCAGGCAACATCCTGGTAAATCTTTTCTGCACGCTTTCTAGTTTAATAACATCTTTCCTATAACAGGGTGACCAAAACTGTACACTGCGGCCTCACCAACGTCTTATATAACTGCAACGTAACTTCCCAACTCCTATACTCAGTGCCCTGACTGATGAGGCCAGCATGCCAAATGCCACCTTCACCACCCTGTCTACCTGTGATGCAGGTCTACAGTCAACATTTCCAGTCATGCCCCTCCATCTGTACACTTCATTCAGCTGACAAAACATTGGTGGAAGTTGTCCACAGCCTCCAAAACAGTCATGGTGTTATAGGGCTTAGTATAGACCCAGAAAGTAGAGGTGCATGTAATGCGGACATTACAGTAATCACGAGGGACTTTCTATATGCTGGGACTGGAGACTTCTTCAGTCCTCTACATTTACAACAAGCCAATAAGTCGGGAGGAGTCATGACATGGGATTTTAAGTAAGTGACTACAAACCAGAATTCCTTATTCTGTAGCAAAACATCTTAATTTGAGAATGAGAGAATATAACAATCTTAATATAACAGCAGACATGAGGATTCCCTTGCCCACTTTCTGCTATGTGCTGTACCCTATGTTATACTCGAAACCATTCAGTACTCAAGCTGACAATGATGCCACGAAAATTGATTTCCCTGGATGTCCAGTTCACTGCCCTGTCTGAAGCTTCTGTGTCAGTGTATCTATCATGTCAGTGGTCCACTTGCACACATTTTTGAAGAGTGGCCTGTCCCTCTGTCCTGGCTGCAGTCTCTATCCTGATTTTCACATTGAGAGGCTCTGATTGGGATCATAGTCTGAAAATAAGGGGTCAACCATTCAGGATGGAGTTGAGAAGAAATTTCTTCACACAGCGAGCAGTGAACTTTGGAATTCTCTACCAAAGGCGATGCAGGCAGTAAGTATATTCCTGACAGAGATTGGTAGACTTTTGCATATGAGGGGGGATAGAGATTTGGGGTAAGTGCAGGAAAGTGGCACTGAGGTAAAAGATCAGCTATTCAATAGCAGAGCAGATACAAGGGACATGAATGTCCCACTCTGCTACTACTGATGTTTTTGTGCCCTTTTTCTCCTGAAACTAGTAGCAAGTACTGGGACATCATTCACCATTTGTCAGTGCAGACAGTGAAACAATCCATGGCAAATCCTGCAGGCTGCAGGTATACAAAATCCATCTTCTGCAGAATGATCAGATCCTTTGTCTTTTTTGATGTTCCACACACCAGGAGCACTGAAACAAACAGCAGCACCTCGATTGCTGATTCAGTTAATCTCAACCTCTGGCAGCAATGGCAAACCCTTTTGTTTCTTTGGTTTTGCACCAACACATGTAACAGACTGGCCAAGCATTTTTGAAGATGCTCTGAAATGTTTAATATTTAAGTCAACACTCTTGTATGATTTGGAAGATCACTAAATATCAGAACGATATAATTACCAGCAGAGGTGTCCATATGATTTGTTAAGAAAATGCTTCAGAAGCTAAAAGCTCTGTTTGCCAGCAGTTCAGCCACTGGTCTTAATAAAAAGCAAGGTATGGATTTTTATAAGGTACTGAGGAGATGAAGGTTTACTGAATCAATATGTGTGATGGAGCATGATACTCAGCTGGTCAATAGCAAAATTGTTCACTGCTCTCAACAGTAATGGCCAGCCTTTGTTTCCTTCTCAGTGTGATGTCCAGTAAGCACGTCAAATCTGCAACAACATCAACATTTTGATGCTTCTCTGCAGGAACTCCTTACACAGCAAAGGGCACTTTGGGTAGAAATTGATAATTGGTTTTGAGAATATTTCTCATGGTCTAACACACTTCATGATTACAATTAAAGTTCCATTCTTTTCGTTTTTATTTTGAACAGCAGAAAATTACAAACACTTTTCTGTGTGGAAGGGAGTGAGATTCTGGCTTACACTAAGTATACAGTCATTAAAAAAATGAATTGCTTAGGTGATCTATAAGTGCAGTAATCCATCCAAATTAAAAACTAATTAAATATTTATTTCTTGCTAATTGTGGGATATAAGCCAGCATTTATTGCCCATCCCTAAATGCCCTTGAGAAACAGGTAGTGAGTTTCCCCCTCGAATTGCCTCAGTCCTTCTGGTGAAGATACTCCCACAGTGCTGCTGGAAAGGGAGTTCCACGATTTGGACCCAGCAACAGTGAAGGAAGGGCAATACATTTCTGTCAGGGATTAAGGAGTGATGGAATTATCTGAATATAGCAGGCATTAATTCAGACAAGAACCAGTCTACAGTTAATGTAAATTGCAAGCAGTAATCAATTTAAAAATAAAAGCACAGCTTTGTAAACCAGCAGTACTATCTACAGAGCATGGGATGCTGGCTCACAGCAGGAGGCTGGCTACCTAAGAGATATGGTTTGCAAAGTGACGCGAGCAGGCATGGTAGTAGGGGCAGGTACGGTAGTAGGGGCAGGCATGGTAGTATAGCGGTTAGTGTAACGCTTTACAGCGCCAGTGACCCGGGTTCAAATCCAGCCACTGTCTGTAAGGAGTTTGTACATTCTCCCTGTGTCTGCATGGATTTCCTCCAGATGCTCCGGTTTTCTCCCACATTCCAAAGGTGTATGGGTTAGGAAGTTGTGGGCATGTGATGTTGGCACCAGAAGCGTGGCGACACTTGCGGGCTGCCCCCAGAACACTACGCAAAAAGATGTGTTTCGTTGTACATGTGACTAATAAAGATATCTTATCTTATGAGCCGTTCTCATCTGCATCAGCCAAATGGGACAATGGACCAATCTTCAGACTTTGGACCAGATTGAAGAGAAAGAAAATAGCATAATCACAGCTAAATGGGACAATGGGAGTACTTAGTTGGCCTACATCAAACCAGGCAGCACTGGCTAAGTTGATTTGCACCATTGTGACTGAGATCATGGAAGCTTCCTGACCAGACTGATATTGTCACCTCGCCATATCAAACATGGCCACAGGCATATTTGCTCAGAAAATAAGTGCAGATACATGGATTGAAAAGGTTTAGAAGGTTATGGGCCAAACGATGGCAAATAGGGCTAGCTTGGATGGGGCATCTTGGTCAACATGGACCAGTTGGGCTGAAGGCCCTTTTCCGTGCTGTATGACTCCATGACTATGATAACTACTAAAAAGTAGTAGCTAGATGAAGTTAGGCTTGGATTTTAATAAGGTCAGAGTTGAAAGATAAAGAAAAAAGTTTCATAGAATTGAAGCCTTGCAGATGATTGAGAGTAGAAGGTTATTTGGAGCCAGGCAAATAGTCTTGGTTTAAACACAATGGAGATCTAAGCAGTGAAATAGATTGAGTATCTTTTGCAAAAGAAGCTGGTTAGAGGCTAGAATGAATCACTGTAGAACAAATGGTTAAGCAAATGTTGATGTTAAATGCTCTGCTTGATGATACTTGATAAAGGATTTAATGCAGGATGGGGTGGATTTTAGAAAGCTGCTGAGAAAGTAAAGGAATACTGAATCAATAGCATCTTATGCTCCAACAGACTGGGGTAAAACAAATTAACACTGCAATCTTCAGACTTTGGACCAGGTTGAAGAGAAAGAAAATAGCATAATCACAGCTCTTAAAGCACATTTTCAAATCAATATCATTTTTTAGCTGTCCTTGCGAATGATGGGGGTTGTTAAGGATTTGTTTTGTGATGATTCCCTATTATTGCAGGATCCATAAGCTATCTGCTATACACTGGAGATTGCAACATATCGAGTAGTCCTGTGATGAGGTCTGCAACACTAATATCCCAGGATTCAATTGATTAAAAGCTTTGAACTTCGAAGAAAGTTAATTCATGCTTAGTCTATTTGTGCTTAAGGATACTGTATTCCATTTCCCAATGATTTTCTGTCTAGTTGTAGGTCAACCGAATATCTTTAAAACACTGCCAATTAGCCCATTGCTTTGAACTCAGCCTGATTTAAAGGAAAGGCCTTAACCAGCACTATGGATTTTTGAAATAACTTGGGAATACATGATGACACAGTGAGCATGGTAATGCATTTCAGAATAAAATAATTCCAGAATTTCCAAGTGGAGGAGCTAATCGTTATTTTATTATTCTTGTAGGAGAAGGACCTCACAAAAATTACAAATACTGCAAATTAAATCCCATGTTGTTTTAAGACAAAGACCAAGTGATCAACAGAATTCCAAACCTGCAAGTCAGAATTTGAAGTTTACAAAATCCAGTTTTGTTGCTGAGAAAATGGATAGTTTAGGAATATTACAGCTGGATGAAAGGAGACAAGATCTGCCATCACTTCTGTTTGCTTCAGCTACGTTTCACAGCAGGCTTTTCACATAAAAAAACATTTAAACAAAGAACACACTTGTGCATCTTCTAACCATACCACCCTGACCTCACATCAACATGGTTCAAATTGATTTCAGAGGGTCCATTTCATGTACGGGTAGATCAGACAAAATGAAGACAGAAATCGCAGATGTAACTTGTACCCTACACAGACCAGCCCAAAACACACTGCTCCATAAAGACAATGGCCTTTGAATGAAACAGACCGAGTAAATAAAGAGAGTGGTTTTCTCAGGCACTTGAAGAGATGCTAGCAGTTCCCGTGATACATTGTGCTTTTCTTTTGGCTGAAGAGTGAATGTCATGCATACAGACACCACCTGAAGCCCTGTCACTACTCTTCTAGGATGTTCTGGTGTAATCTGCTAGCAAATGATGCCGAGGAATGATTAGCAGTACTTCCTAAAACTGTTGCGAGCAGAACTTGATTATCTGCTCTGTTTCCATCTTGAAATGTGGAGTTCTCAACATACATTTGGTTCTTTAGGTTTGCAGCTCGCGTCCCAGCCTTTACCAATGAACTTATGGGGCAGTGTACAACATCACTGAAAGCCCCATTCCATGTAACTGTAAGAACCTCTGACTTCCAAAAGTCATCCATCTACTGTGTAATTATGTTCCTTTATTTTTTACGTTTAAGTCATCCAGTTCCAAAATACAGAGAAATCACAATCACCCTGTTGAAATATTGTCACATTCTGCGGATTTTTGTGTTGATCGTAATGGGTAAGAGAGATTTTTGTGTTACCGGGGATATTCCTCAGTATTGAGACAATTGCAAACTGGCGGCACTGATAAATGAGAAAGTTAATGTTCCCCGAGAGATTTGCTTCAATAATGTCCTATTTTTTATTGTAACAGAGATTATCTGGTGTTCTTTAGCCTGTGTAAGTCAGTAATCTGGCATTTATCAATGCAGCTAGGTTATTGTCTGTATGCATTTTAGTTACAGAATGTGCCTCTAATTTGAAATTGGTAATTGAAAGAAATATCTCCTTTCCAGTTCTTTGTTGCATCTTTATTAGTTTGTTGACTAATATGCTTCCTCTAGCTACAAGGTAAATGAATAGCATGAGCAGGCAATTGAACAGCCTGGAATTGATCTATCAGCCATGGATACACCATCCAGATTCACATCGTAATTCAGTTTGAGGAACAGGATCCCAGGTACTTCCGTTTCATTGATTACTTCTCCCTTTGCTTCTCCCTTCATATTCTACATGCACAACCCTCCCCACCATCAAGGACATCTTCAAGAGGTGGTGCCTCTAGAAGGCTGCATCCATCATTAAGGATCATCACCATCCGGGACATGCCCTCTTCTTGTTACTACCATCAGGGAGACGGTACAGGAGCTTGAAGACCCAAACTCAACAATTCAGGAACAGCTTCTTCCCCTCTGCCATCAGATTTATGAACGGTCCATGAACACTACCCTGTTACTTTTTTATTGCACTATTTATTTTTGTAATTTATAGATTTTTGTCTTTGCACTGTATTGCTGCCGCAAAACAACAAACTTCATGTCATATGTCAGTGATAATAAATCTAATTCCAATTCTGATGCTACCCTCTCTGCCATGCACAGATACCTTCTGGCCCTCTCTCTTCCTCTTCCACAGCTCCTAGCCTCTCTATCCATGACCTGCCCAGCCCAGGTAAAGGGTCTCGACCAGAAAAGTTGACTATCCATCTTCTTCCATAGATGCTGCCTGACCCGCTGAGTTCCTCCAGCATCACGTGTGTTGCTGAGGAACTCAAAAGTCTGACCTCACAAACACAGTGTGAAAGGTTGCAGCACCATTCTTCAAAATAAGGTTAGATCTTAAGGTGGCACCTTCTCATTAGAAGTTACTTTTATATTTCATGAGGTGGACATCATTGACAAGGCCAGAATTTATTAACCATCCCTAGTTGCCTGGAGAATATGATGGTAGGACTATTCAAACTAAAGAGGTTTAAAGCACTGAGTGACTTACTGGGCCTCTTCTAAGGCAGTTATGGTAGACCATCTGGCTTCTTAGTGGTCCCTTTTACTGTTACCAATTTCCAGACAGTTTTGAAAATCAAAAAAAAACTGCAGATGCTGGAAATCTCAAATAAAAATGGAAAACACTGGAAATATTCAGCAGGTCACACTGTACCTGTGGGAAGAGAAACAGAGCCAACATTTCAGGTCAAAGGCTCTTCACAGAGGCCAGAGATCTGCTCTCGGATACCTCCTCATATCTCCCTTTGGATCATGACCCCAACATCGAACATTAGGCCATGATCACCCAGACAGTCATGGATCTCATTTCCTTGGGAGATCTTCCCTCTGCAGCTTCCAGTCTTGCATCTCAGCCCATCACAGCCTATTTCTATCTCCTGCCCAAAATCCACAAGCAGGACTGCACAGGAAGACTATTGTTTCAGCCTGCTCTTGCCTCACCAAAGTTATGTCTTCAAACCTTGACTCTATCCTTTCTCCACTGGTCCAGTCCCTTCCCACATATCCCTGACATCTCCAATGCCCTCCGCCACTTTGACCAATTCCTGTTTCCTTGTCCTACATGCTTATCTTTACCAAGTACATACAATCCCTTTTATACCTCCATTCCACACCAGGATGGTCAGAGTGCCCTCCACTTCTTTCTGGAGCAAAGGCCTAACCACCACCCCTCCACCAACACATTCGTTGCTCGGACTGAACTTGTTCTCACATTGAACAATTTATCCTTCAACTCTACTCACTTTCTCTAGATCAAAGGTGTAGCTATGGGCACTCTCATGGGTCTAAGCTATGCCTATCATATTGTGGGATATAGAGTAATACAACATGGAAACAGGCCCATCAGCACAACTTGCCATGGTGACCAAACTAGTCCCATTCGCCCGCATTTGGCCCATATCCCTCAAAACCTTTGCTACCCATGTACTTGTCCAAGTGCCTTTTTAAGTGTTGTTACTGTACCTGCCGAAACAACTTCTCCTGGCAGCTCTCTCCATATGGACAGCACCCTCTGCGTGAACTTGCTGTCCCTCAGGACCCTTTTACATTTTTTCCCCTATCATTTTAAACCTTTGCCTCTAGTTATTGATTCCCTTTCCCTGGGAAAAAGATTGTGTATATTCATAAGCCCCTCATGATTTTATACATCTATTTAAGGTCTCCCCTCAGTTACCTATGCTGTAATGAATAAAGCCCTGCTCAGCCTCTCCCTATAACTCAGCCCCTCGAGTCCTGGCAACATCCTTGTAAATATATGGAATCATCCATGTTTCAATCCTCTGTCAACTCTCTTTTTCTGGTATATCATTGACTGCACTGGTGCTGCCTCATACAGACTATTAAGATAAGATTTCTTTATTAGTCACGTGTACACCAAAACACACAGTGAAATGCATTTTGTTACTTTAGCTGCCAATTTCCACCCTGCCCTCACCTTCACCTGCTCAATCTCTGACTCTACCCCTCCTTTCCTGGTTCTCTCCTCTCCATGTCAGGAGGTAGGCTAGCTGCTAATGTCCATCAGTCCTGACCAAGGGTCTTCAGCCTGAAACATTAGCTCTGTTTCTCTTCCTTACAGATGTTGGTTGGCCTGCTGAGTATTTCCAACTTTTTTATCCCAGACATTTTTGTTTTGCTCTTATTTCAAAATCTCGATATTTAACTCATTTTTTTCTGGATTGTTAATATAATCTCTGGATTACCAATTTGGTACTTCTGGATGCTAAATTCTGATAAAAGACTTTGCTTGGAATTTTGACTTGCTGCTCATTGCTTGAATATTTGTGGAAGATTTCCAATATTCACAGCTTTTCTTTCTGCAAAACTAATTCTCCAGAAAACAGGATATTTCAGAAATACAATAGGTTAACTTAAACTGGTATTGGACGAGTATTAGAAGACATGAGCAGAATGTGCTCACATAGCCTGCACCAATCAACCTTTGGGACAGAATAAACAGATTAACCACCACCATTCTGTTCACCTTGTGGTGGTTAAGAAGTCCTTTGCCTAGATTAGCCAAATTGGTAAAGGAATTGTGTAAGAGAATATCATTAGAGAATATAGATTAAAAACAGGGAAAGTGGTTTAACAAAAGTACTGAGGAATATGCCTCAGGTCAACAAGCCTTGAAAGCTATAATACAAAAGAAGAATGCTTCAGATGCTGGAAATCTGAACTAAAAGGTGAAACTACTCAGCAGGTTGTGCAGCATCCAGAGAGAGAAACAGAGTTATCAGGTCAGTGATAATGAGACGCGAGATCCTTGTTCATTAACCATCTGACTTTTCCTTGTAATCCTCCGACCGTGTCTCATGCAAGGATGTTATCCCTTTTTCTCAATTTTGCCGCATCTGCTCCCATGATGAGGCTTTCCACTCCAGGACATCCGGGATGTCTAACTTCTTTTCTAATTGGGGCTTCCCACCGACTGTGGTCGAGAGAGCTCACACTCGTACCTCAGCCGTTTCCCACACCTCTGCTCTCACCCCCACCACACCCAGACCCAACAGGGATAGGGTCCCCCTTGTCCTCACATTTCATCCCACCAGCCTACGTATCCAACATATCATTCTCCGCCACTTCTGCCATCTCTGGCAGGACCCCACCAACAAGCATATCTTCCCCTCCCCACCCCTTTCCGCCTTTCACGGGGACCTCTCTCTCTACAACTCCCTAGTTCACTCCTCCCCCCACTACCCCCACCTCCAACCAATCTGCTCCCACCCCAGGAACTCTCCACTGCCCCCACCATAGGTGCAACACCTGCCCCTACATCACCTCCATCCAGGGACCCAAACAGTCCTTTCAGGAGAGACAGAGATTCACCTGCCCCTCCTTTAAAATCATCTACTGCATTTAGTGCTCCAAGTGTGGCCTCCTCTACATTGGTGAGACCAAAAGCAGACTAGGTGACCATTTCGCAGAGCACCTGCGCTCTGTCCGTAACCACGATCTGCATCTCCCCGTTGCCGGTCACTTCAACTCTCCCTCCCACACTATCACTGACAGTCCTCGGCCTCCTCCACTGCCAGGAGAATTCCAAGCCCAACTGGAGGAACAGCACCTCATTTTCCATCTTGGAACCCTGCAGCCTAACGGCATGAAAATTGAATTCTCCCACTTTAAATAATCCCCACCACCACCCCCCCCCCCCCCACCATGCTTCTTCCCTTTCCCAGCCTATCTCTCTTTTTTCTACCTTTATTTCCCTTTCTCTCCTTACCTTTGATCCATCCCCTGGTGGATCTGCTCTCCCCTCCTCCCCCGCACCTGCCTATCGCTTTCTCTTACCTGCATCTACCTATCACCACCTTGTGCCCACCCCACCTCCCCTCTTATGTCCACCTATCACTGCTCTGCTTTTCCCTCCTATATATCGGGCTTCCCCTTTTCCTCTCTTCAGTCCTGAAGAAGGGTCCTGACCTGAAACCTTGACTATCTGCTTTTTCCACGGATGCTGCCTGGCCTGCTGAGTTCCTCCAGCATCATTGTGTCTTTTATCTAGATTCCAACATCTGCAGTCCTTTGTTTCTCTTTCCTTGTACTATCATCCTTATTGATATTTAATATCCTTTGCAATCTGTTGCAAACCTTTCTTTTGTTTTCTCCTGTCTTTGCCTCTTATAGCTTGTGTGTCCTTGATATCTTCAGTTATGACAAAAGGTCATTGACTTAAATTATTAACTCTGTTTCTCTTGCTACATAGACAGCACCTGCAGACTATTTCCAGCACTTTCTGCTTTTATGTTAGGGTTTAAAATCTACCCGAAGTGACTGACCATTAATTAGTCAGTCCTTGGATCGTTACTAAGTTATGGGTGGATCCTATGAAACATTATCGCTCTGAACCTTGTACTGAGAAGTCGTTGCTCTGGGTGAGAGATGTCTTTGGATAGGAGCTGATTATCAATTGCAAATACAAGATGATCCTTCCAGCCCACAAATCATTCATAGAGTCACACAGTACGGAAACAGGCCCTTCAGCCCAACTGGTCCATGCTGACCGAGGTTCCCATTTAAACTTAATCCCATTTGCCCTCATTTGGCCCATATCCTTCTAAATCTTTCCTGTCCGTGTACACGTCCAAGTGCCTTTTAAATGTTGTTAATGTACGTGCCGCAACCATTTCCTCTGGGAGGTCGTTCCGTGTACTGACCACCCTCTGGGTGAAATAGTTGCCCCTCAGGTTCCTATTAATCTCTTCCCTTTCACCTTATGCCTATGCTCTCTAGTTCTTGATTCACTAACCTTGGGAAAAAGACCAGAAAACATTTGTGGGCAAGAGTTGAGCCTGGAGTAGAAAATATTTATGGATGGAGCCCAGTAACATGGAGGTTGAGTTTGCCATCCAGCATTTAGTTACTGGGACTTCAGCTGAATCTTAACCCCATGAACTCAACTCCTGTCATAGTGCAGGTTTACCAATGTCACTGATGCCCTCAAGAGATTTGCAACCTAACTGATTTGCTGAAAAAACTTTTGTTTCTGAACAGTGCACAAAGTTTAAAATAATAACTCTAATAATAGAATTTTTAAAAACTTTATTGATTAGCCAATTAGTATTACATAGGTTGAAAAATACAATTTGAAAATCACAGACCCTTTCACTGTAAGGCCAAAGTGTTGGCTGCAAGATGCTGAGGGGTACGGTTGCACTCAATATTAAGGACAGTGTCTGACTTTTATAAATAGTTTGTGCAATATTGAGAAATTGTCATGCTGCATTTTCTAGCATGTCCTTGTAAACTATACAGTAAGCACAGAAATATTAGATCACATTAGATCCAAATGGTGAAACTTGAGCTCGTTGGAAAAACGCAGACTGATTCCCAAAAATAATAAAAAAAGGAAATTTGTACTTAAATAATTTATGTTTTGTAAATGCCCCAAAGCATTTTACGGCTAATGAACCAGTTCAGATCAAAAGTCATCAATGTGAAATTCTTAACTCTTTTTTTTAAGAGTGTCACCTCTCAACAGTTGCTTCTTGACCAGCTAAGTTTTACCACCTCATTTTCTTTTGAAAGGTATTCAGTGTTGTAATGTAAGAAACTCAGCATCTTGTTCTACTCCCTTTTTAATACTGATTTTGAGAACAGTCTGAAGAGACTGAGATGGAGAAATCAACCTTGAGTCACTAGCACTAAGCACATTTATATGCATTGAAGTCAATGGAACTGAATGTCAGGAGACAATTAGAACCGACAGTTGATACTCTCACAAGTACTTAACACTAACAATCAAAGATGAATTTTCCCCAATTGTTCCGGCAGCCTGTATCTCACCATGCTGGCAACAGCTTCTTTGGTGAGGTTCATCTTCTGTTCTGCATTTGTGGAGTGTTAGTTGAGTCCACTAATGGCAGAATGTTTTTGGTCTCTAATAGTGTAAGTTTGGCTAATTCTTTTCGTAGCAGAGTTGTTTTGATGTTGGAACTTTCTCTCTAAAGAGGTGAGCAGGAAAACTATTCCAATGTTATTCGTTAGTGGGCAAGTTGGTTAGTTCTAACTTATCATACCTCATTGGTTAAATGAGTTGCACCTAATTAGGAAACGAAACACCATATATGGACAGCTCCAGATGTGGCAATGCCTTACTGCTACTCTTCCCAAGTTCAAAGTTGATAGCTGGATCTGTGACTTCTCTTTCCTGAATTACCTTCCCACATTACAGGACTGCATTTCTGAATAGTTTGCCCGAATAAGCTTCGTACACCAGATCACCTCTATGACCTTAGATACTCTACATATTAGGTCATGATCCATGGTTTTCAACCATACCTTTTGAGTGACGAAAGGGAACACTCTTCCAATTCCATTTGTTGATGCTTCTAAATATGATGCAGTGTGGTCTTCCATAAAGAGACCTGCAAATAGCCACAACCTCAAATGACAACCTTTGGTTGCACAAGGGAGCTAATGTCACCTTGTTTGTCTCTCTCTCAGATTTGCCATGTCCAAAATATTTCTGTGGAGTGAACACAGTGGGGAGAGAGACTGAGAGAGAAAGGAGGCCAAGATATTAAACCTGGACTAACTTAAGATGAAACAAAGTCCTTCAGAACACATTGAAATCACAGGCTTATTCCTTTCCTGTTAGTAGCTCCTTCCTTATTCTTTCCTTAGTTTTGAAGAGCATAGCATCAACAGTACACATTGGACTATGACCTCTTAATGTGAGTACAGTACTGAGCAGTATATTACCATATCTAATGAATTCAATATTGTTTACTTTTGGCAACCAATTTTTAAATAAGATAGTTTGGTAGATCAGGGGAAGAGGCCAGAGTTGTGGTCCACTGATCTATAAGAAGCAACCTTCCCAGTTCAACCTTTACAGTGTCATGGATCACGAGCCAATCGATTGTAACGTTTTTGTGTTGCCTTCACCTCCTCCTCACCATTCCCCCACCCCACCCCACCCCCATGGCAAGAATTGGAAGTGCATCGTTACACCACTGTGCTAATCGTGGAGGATGCCTCTGACTTCCTCTGCTTGCTGGGCAGCGACTTCAGGTACTCAAGGTGGCGCCTGGCATCTTCCTGGTTCTGTCTGACGTAGTACACCAAATAAGAGATTACCATGGTGAACCAGCCAAACATGGTGATCAGCATTGCCACATCGGTCGTCTTTTTCTGAAAGTTACAGAAGTTGACGTGGTGTGCAACTTCCAAGAAAGATTTCTTTGTGTGTTCCTCTGGATAAGCAGATGCGCAGATGATGTCATTGGTGGACTCAACCTTGACAGTAACCGTCTTGATCATTTCCTGCAGGTCACAATTACAGAACCAGGGGTTGTCCGAAAGTTTAATAACTGCTTTCAATTTGCTGAAGACTTCTTTGTTAACAGTCACCAGTTTATTGTGGGAGAGGTTCAGAAACTTCAAGCTGTCGTTCAGTCCTCGGAAGGCGCCCAGCTCCAAGTGTTGGATGGCATTATTGGACAGATCCAATTCCTCCAGTTCATGCAGATTCTTGAAGACCTCGTGTGGAATGGAAGTTATTTGATTGGAATCAAGGTAGAGCTTCCGCGTGTTATTTGGAATGTCCCTGGGGACCTCCTTCAGGTGCATGTCGCTGCAGCGGACAGTCAGTTTCTTGTCAGGATCTGAACAGTAACAGCCTTTCGGACACGTTGTTGCTGAATTAAAGCAGAAGGTCATCAGGACAAAGCTCTGTAAAAGCAGCCACATGGCGACAGAGTGCCGCAGGAGCAGGTTCCTCAGCTCCATTCTGGGGCATCGGCATAATCCTGGAAATCCTCCAATCCACGATGGAGTCCACACTTTGTGGCACCTCTGGGAACTGCAGCTGCAATCTGAAAGGAGGGGAAAGGTGGAAATTTAGTAAAGGAGGTTCCTGAATTGATATATCACAGTCTCAGCATGTCTAAAATCAATTAACAGACAATGATGTACCTTCTTGAAGTGCAAAAAAGAAAAGACAACAGCCAATCTCTGCATAGCAAGCTCCCGTGAATAAGATAAGATAAGATATCTTTATTAGTCACATGTATATCGAAACACACAGTGAAATGGGTCTTTTTGCATTACTGAGAATGTGCTGGGGGCAGCTCACAAGTGTGCCACTCTTCCGGCACCACCATAGCATGCCCACAGCTCCTAACCTGCAAATAAGACCATAAGATATAGGAGCAGAATTAGGCCATTGAGTCTGCCCTGTCATTCAATCGTGGCTGAAGTTTATTTCAACCCCATTCTCTGGCCTTCTCCCTTTAATCCTTGACCGCACCCCCCTCCCCCCCTTATCAATCAAGAACCTATTGATCTCTGCCTTAAATACACCCAGTGACTTGGCCTCCACTGCCTTCTGTGGCAACGAATTTCACAGATTCACCACCCTCTGGTTGAAGAAATTCCTTCTCATCTGAGTTTTAAAGGGACATCCCTTTATTCTGAAGTTGTGCCCTCAGATCCCAGACTCTCCTACTAATGGAAACATCCTCTCCACATCCACTCTATCCCGGCCTTTCAGTGTCCAGTCGGTTTCAATGAGATGCCCCCCTTATCCTTCAGCACTCCATTGAGTACAGGCCCAGAGACATCAAACGCTCCTCAACTGTTAGGATGATGATGACGACTCTTTCAGTCATGTTGATTGTGGGATAAATACTGATCAGAGTACTAGACACAATTCAGACAACATTTGAAGTAGGAGCAGGAGTTGGGGAATTAGCCTCTCCAGCCTTCCCAACTAGTCAATAAGGCTGTGGTTGTTCTTATCATAACCTCAGATTCACATGGTTGTCTTCCCACAGTAACGTTGCTTATCAAGAATCTATCAATATACCATGGAACATTCAAAGTCTCTGTGTTTCCACTGCCCGATGAGGAAGATAGTTCCAAAGATCCTTAACCCTCTTGGAGAAAAAAAACTTCACCTCATCTCTGTCTTGAATGGGCGACCCCTTATCTTTAAGCAGTAGCCTCTAGTTCTAGATTCTCCCACCAGAGGAAACATCCTCCCCATATCATTCCTTGGAAGACTCCTCAGGGTCTTAAAAGTTTCAATCAAGTCACCCTCTCGCTGTTCTAAACCCCTGCAGATACAAGCCCAGCCAATCCAATCTTTCCTCATATGACAATCCACACATTCCTGGTATTTGCCTAGTAAACTTCATCTGAACTGCTTTCAACTCTCTCTTTCCTATCAGCCCACCAATCTTCTGTCTGTGCCAAAATGTTACCTCTTACACTATGAAGTATTTTTTGCAATAACCTTGGATGCAGAATCTTATCAAATGCCTTCTGGAAATCTAAGATTGGTTGATCCACCGGCCTCATCAGTGGTTAAATGACTGAAGTACAACCTCCCTACTATTCTATTCAATTCCCCAAACAATAAACAATAACATTGTTAGCTTTCCTTATCACTTGCTGTATCATGCACTCAGAACCGCCCCCCCCCAGATCCCGCTGCACATCAAAACTTTGCAATTTCTCACCATTTACATAATATGCTATTTTTAATTTGTCCTGTCAAAATGGACACATTTACATTTTCATGTTACTAGATTTGCCAGACCTTTGCCCATTCGCTTAACCCATCTTTATCCTTCTGTAGCTTCGTTATATCCTTTCCTACTTATCTTTTTGTCATCTGAAGATTTAGCAACCAGACCTCTGGTGCCTTCATCCAAGTCATTTATATACATTGTCGAGTTTATAAGCATAATTCCTGTGGCACATCACTGGTTACATCTTGCCAACCAGAAAAAGACTCATTTATGCCTACTATCTGTTTCCTGTTACCAGCCAATCTTCTATCCACGCTAACATGTTACCTCCTACACAATGAGTGTTTATTTTCCACAATAACCTTTGATACAGCATCTTACCAAATGCCTCCTGCAAATCCAAGTACAGTATATGCTAAATCCATCAATTCCCCTTTATCCACAGCTCATCTCTCCTACTCTTCAAAATAAATTCACAGGATTGTGCATTGCCAATTTGGGAGAGCATGTAAAGCCCTTTGTTTAAGATCTCATCCAAAAGACGGCAGTCCAATATTTCAGAACTAAACTCAAGTGGCAACCCAGCTCTTTATGCCTCGGTTGTTGAAATGGCCCATCTTCTAACTCAGACGCTAAAATGTGGCAAAATGAGACACAAATGATAATAACAAAGAAAGCTGAGAGTAAAACAAAATATATCAATTGCTTTGGTGCAATATTAATTCAAAATTCATATTTCTGAATTGGACACTTGCTACAGTTTCTACAGCAGCCTTTTACTGCCTCTGGTGACTTCCCCCATCAAATAGTGGAATTTTGTGGCATTCTTTTCATTTGACTCTTTTAAGGTTAATAATGTTCCCTTGAAAATAGTGGGGGTTATTTTGTTCAAAATGCTTCCTTAATTTCTCTATTTAAAAAAAATTAACCGTAACTGTTTAAAAAGAAGGTAAAATTCCACTTATACCAAGTATTTACCAAACTGAATCTACTCTTTGCTAATGGAAAATGTACTCATTATTCTGCAAGAATTGTACCAGAACCCTTATGTTGCCCATTAGCATTAGGTGTCTTGGGTTGACTGAGAGATCAGGTGACTCTCAATTGACTCTTGAGTAGTCTGAAGTTACAAGGCAATAAAAATGCTCTGGAGGATAGGCAGCTCTTGCCCATCAGTACATCATGGAGACAGACCAGCAGGAAGAAGAACCTATGGTAAGGCTAGAGACCATAAGATATGGGAGCAGAATTAGGCCATTCAGCCCATCGAGTCTGCTCCACCATTCAATCATGGCTGATTGTTTTCTTTAGCCCCATTCTCTCACCTTCTCCCCAAAAACCTTAAACCCCCTTACTAATCAAGACCCTATCAATCTCTGCCTTAAATACACCCAATGACTTGGTCTGCACAGCCCTCTGTGGTAATGAATCCCACAGATTCACCACACTCTGGCTGAAGAAATTCCTCCTCATATCAGTTTTAAAGGGATGTCCCTTTATTCTGAGGTTGTGCCCTCTGGTCCTAGACTACTACTAATGGAAACATTCCGTCCATGTCCACTCTGTCCAGGCCTTTCAGTGTCCGGTAGGTTTCAATGACATCTCCCCTCATCCTTCTGAACTCCACTGAGTACAGGCCCAGAGATATCAAATGCTCAGAGGTAATAGCTGAGCTCTGATTTTCTTGATTTTAACCAATAATAACCAAAAACACCTCTTGTTACAGTTGCCAACCAGAAAAAGAATAAAAACTGAAGAACTGCAAAAAATTCTGATTTTTTTGCTCTGATACATTTCTTCTATTGGGAGTACATTTTAAAATAGCAGCCATGTATTTTGTTTCAAGAGTGTAGTTTTCAAAATGTAAATATTGTACACAATCTAGACAATGGCATTTGTTTGTGGACACATAGTAGAATAGGATAGTCAATAACGTAACCATGGTAACTAGAGAAAATAAAATTGAGAATACTGAAGAATTTTGACTTTGAATGTGCAGGCATTATGGTTCTTACCAAGTTAGTTGATTTGTTTGCCAAAAGTGTTTTTAATCTAAAGATATTAGATTTTGCCAAACAATAACTGAAAAATCACCTTTGAATTGAACCAAAAATAACAACTGAATATTCAAACCATAGCAAAAGAAATTATTTTTTTTAATATTACAAATAATTTTAGTATTGTTTTAATGTGGGTATTGGAAAATACTTTGAACTAAATCCAAGATTGTATCCTCTCTTAATAGAATTAAAATCCAGGGTCAGCAATCAAAAAGTGTCTCTTTTACCTTTGTCAATAAAATGTTGCATTTATATAGCAATCTTTAATGTAAGACAATGCTCAAGGAGCTTCATGGGAAACTAATTAGATAAGCATTAGACCAAGCCACATAAGGTGATTGTACCTTGGTCAAAGAGGTAAGTTTTAAAGGGAGACTTGAATGGATGGGTGGTTTAGAGAAGGAATTGGTAAAGGGGATACATGACTGTCCCCCTAATGGGCAAGAGGTTATCATCAGCAGTCTTGATTCCAAACATTGGAAACACAGCTCTAACTCCACCAGGAATGATCTAGCCACAGTCTACAGAGAGACTCTTGCAACAGCAGGTAATATTGATTCATCTTGCAGTGTTAAACATAGTTTATTTTTAGTGTTATTAGTTTGCATTTCCATTTATTTACAGAATAAGATAAATTGCCCAAAAAGTGAGCAGATCGATGTAGTTCACAGATGTGAAGACTTCTCTAAAGCTCATTGACTAGCAAAGGAACATAGGGGGAACCAATGCCTAGCTGGCATGTGGACTGTAACTGATGAAGATGCTTCACAAGCAGAGTAACAGCCAGATCATTACTCAACTTATTCCAATGCCCTGTGCTCTGGGGTGCCCAGAGACAGGCTTTTCAAAGCTGCTGATTTGAAAATTCAAACAAGCAGACTCCTGCCTGCAGCTTCCAGCAGTGAAGTGAAACAGAGCTGGTGCTCTCGGATTGGTGATGTACTGTATCTCCAACATCAACCCTGGGAGAGCAGTTGCTTTCTCCATGTTGGCTCCTCTCCTGTCAATCCATCCAGAGTCCAAAATAAGGGTGAAAGCCCAGGGTCATTCTCCTGTTTGTCCACTCTAACCAGCAGAGGAACCTATTTAAGTACCAAAAAGGACACATTGTATACCATTCCCACCAGGATATTGAAAGCTCTTCCACAATGGATAAGTGGGAGTAGACCTTTAACTTTATAAGATCATTACAGAAGGAGTTCACTTGGCCCATAAAATCCATGCTGACTCCTTGTAGAACAACGCACACGAAATGCTGGAGGAACTCAGCAGGTCAGGTAGCATCTATGGAAGGAAATAAACAGTTGATGTTCTGGGCCAAGGCCCTTCATCACGACTGGAAATCAAGAGGGCAGAAGCCAGAATAAAAAGGGAGTGGGAGGAGCACGAGCTGGCAGGTGGTAGGTGAGTCCAGGTGAGGGGGGAAGGTAGGTAGGTGGGGGAGGGGGAGTAAAAGGGATTGATGGGAGAAGCTGGGAGGTGATAGGTGGAAGAGGCAAAGGGCTGAAGAGGGAGGAATGTGATAGAGGACAGTAGATCATAGAATAGAGGGGGCAGGTAGTGAGGGCAGGGGAGGGGAAAGAGAAGGGATAAAGAGGCCACAGGAAGTGGGAGGAAGGAAAACAGAGGGAAGGGGTTAACTCTGTCTCTTTTTCCAGATGATGCCTGACTGCTGAGTGTTTCCAGCATTTTATGCTTTTATTCCCTTGCAAAATCATTAATCAACTCTGCTGCCTAATGCTTAACGGCAGTGAGCTCCGGACCATCACTACTCAGAAAAACCTTTTCCTGACTTTACCCTGCATCTTCTACCCTTTACTTTGCATTCATGTCTCCAGGTCCTTGAATCATCTAGGAATGAGAACATCTTTCCTCTACTTATCCTCTCTATAGCTATCGAGTTCTTGTCCATCAGCATCAAATCTCCTCTCAACTTTCTTTGTTCCAAGGAGAACAATTTCAACTCTTCCATTTACTTTGACTGTCACAGAGGAAAATTATTACACTTTAATGAAAATGAACCTCTTTTTCTTTCATTTTCCAGGAGCAGGCCTTCACTGACATGGCCAATATTTATTGCTCAGCCTTTAAGGAGGAGTTAGTGAACTGTTTTCTTGTAGACCTTCTAGTGAAGCTGCTTCCATGGTGCAGTTGGGAAGGGAATGCCAGGATTTAGACCAGTGAAATTGAATGAGTGAAATGTATTTGCATGTTCAAATGGTGTGCATTTTGAAGGGGAACCTGCAAGTTGTGGTACATCCATGTGCCAATTGTCTTTGTCCTGATTAGTGGCAGAGGTCATGGATTTGGGAGCTTATTAATCAGCTGGTGTGGGCAGGAAGAAGAACAGAGTATCCAGGGTAAGGTTGTCTCAGGGAGTTTGGGCCAAAGTTCTGGAGAGACTAGATCTACATCCTGTTTTTCTGGGATTTCTGACAGAGATACAGCTCCCATGGCAATTATAGGTGGTAGTGTTTGTATCAAATGCTTCCAGGTCAACTAAGTCAACCAGAAGGCAGAAGCAGAGTCAAGCTTCCTCCACAATACTGCAGTCAGATACTTCTCCCAACTCTCAGAAGATGACTCCTACTCAGCTACCTTTAATTGAGCAAGATTGCTAATTGAAAACCAATTTGCACAAAGTTAAGGTCGAGTCTGCACGTGCAGAATTAATCATTATCATTGGATTGAAATTGCCCCAAACTCATTACAGGTAGTAGTACATCTTTGTATAACAACAGCTACTGCCACTTATTGAACCTTCAGAACTCAATACTGACTTACTGATTTCAACATTTGACCTTGCTTTCCATTTGTCCTTCAACAATGATTTTGTTTACTGCTTATCCCTATGGTCACCCCAGTTCTACCCCATCACAGCCACACACCCTCCCTGCAGTTTAAACTTCTTTTCTCTCCTTCCCAGTTATGATGAAGAGTCTTGAACCTGAAACGGTAACTCTGCTTCTCTTCCCACAGATACGTCTTGACGTGCCGAGTATTTGCAGCATTTTCTATTTTTATTTTAGATTTCCAGCATCTGTGGTTCTTTTGATTTAGAGCAGTTGGTCCTGTAGGGTTATCCATCTGTAATATTCATTCAGCTGTTCTTCCTCTACAGACATATCTGATCAGCAGGGCATTTCCAGCATTCATTTTGGTTTCAAATTTCAGCAACAGTTCTAGAACATAAGAACATAAGAAACAGGAGCAGGAGGAGGCCATCTGGCCCATTGAGCCTGCTCTGCCACTCAGTAAGATCATGGCTGATCTGGCCATGGACTCAGATCCACCTACCTGCCTTTTCCCCATAACCCTTAATTTCCCTACTATGCAAAAATCTATCTAATTCAATGAGGTAGCCTCTACTGCTTCCCACAGATTCCACAGATTCACTACTCTCTGGGAAAATCAGTTTCTCCTCATCTCCATTCTAAATCTATTCCTCCGAATTTTGGGGCTATGTCCCTGTATTTCACAGCTTTTATATATCCCTTTATGTGTTTTCTCTCTTTACTGCTCTCATTAATCTATCAACCAGATGGCAAACAGTAGAATCATCTCAGCAACATTCCCCTCACCCCATTAGGACTCTGTGTCATGACCCCCTGCATCAGGACTCTGCGTCATTTTCATTTTTATTTCAGTTTTCCAGCATCTGCAGTTCTGTAACATCTTTAATATAATTAAGATGTTCCGAGATATTCACAGGAGTCTTAGCAAAAAATTCACAGCACCAACCAAGCCTTGGATTTGAGCCACAAACCTTGATATCTAAACTACAAAATCTCAACTTTTTAAAGCATGTACTCCAATTTTGCAAATTAAATGATGTTAAATAGTTGGTGCTTTGCCATCAAAATTTTGGAAAGCAGTTCTCATTTTTATGCCTGTGATTATAACATCAACAGCTGTATTGTCTTTGTATGTATGCCAAACACACACATTGAAGTGTAATTTCTAAGAAGTAGGGGAAAGTTTTTCCTCACATTCCTCAGCTGAGACTTGGGTCTACGGATTTCACGCTGAACTGGATCGGCAACTATTAGATCTGCGCCGCTGTCTAATCAAAGGAGACTTCCAGCACCAGGTTTACTCCCAAGAAGCAACAGCAACAGGAATGGACAACAGGAAGATACATTGGGAAGCTGGGCCCTGCCTGCACAACTGCAAACAGCATTGGTACTCCCACTGGAGCATCAACCAATCTGCAGGTCAAGCAGCACCTGTGGGAGGAAAGGAATTGTCAACGATTCAGGTCGAAACCCTGCATCAGGACTGGAAGTGAGAGGATTCAAAAGAGAAGTTGCATGGGGGATGAGAGTGTTGGTGGAGGGGAACTGGTTGGATAAATGGTGGGATCAGTTCTGATGCAGGGTTTTGACCCGAAACGCGGGCAATTCCTTTCCTCCCGCAGATGCTGCTCAACCCGCTGTTCCTCCAGCAGATTCCAGCATCTGCAGTCTCTTGTGTCTCCATTGTACTCCTGGAAGAGATGCGAAAGTCAGAATCAGCTACAGGTTGTGAATTCATGTTTGGTCTCATACCCTGTTTTTCCAATTTTTGAAAGCCTAGTCCATGAAGTTCAAATTCAATTTCCTCTTAATATCCAAATATCTGAGATGTTGACTTTACCAGATTTATCCACTGGTGGGAAACTGTGCCACAGAACCTCCAGATCCACAAACGTAACAGGACACACTGTTGAATTTGAAGGCATGAATGCACAGGAATGAATCTTGCTCCTCCGTTGGCCAGATGTCCAGAATTTAGTCACGCAAGTGCATCATAGGCTATCGCTTGGACACCCCCCCCCCCCCGAATTTCTTCAATTGCAATGTACTCTCCTGGACTTCAAGTGGATGTTCATGTGGACTTTGTATGGACTTCATGTGCACCCCATTTTGATAATGGGGAAAATGGGTTTGTCTATGGAAATTCTCTACCACACCACACCATCTTACCCCTGTTTACCACACCCACCCATCCTCTGCATGTAATCAAATCATACAATGAGATAAAGGAAGACCTGAAGAAAACAAGTCACCAAGCTTACAGTTTGGGAGCTGGGTTGCATTGTGTGAAGCAGGCAGGTTTTATAATTGTACAGATTGAACTGTGCAACTTTGCAGTATTTTATGCTGATTGCAGTTCTGCCCTTAAACAAGATCCACTAATTTATAACCTAACGTACTCAGCTCATGCTATTTATTACCCCCACCCTATCCCCTAACAAGGAAATTAGTCAACGATCACAACTTTCTGACTCATGGAATTTGAGATCAATTTCTGTTGCCCCAATTTTACAGATTTCAGCAGATATATAGGAAGAGTTAAAAGGTTATCTCAAGAAGCTACTAGAGAAAACAACTCAATAGTAATACTCACCCAATTATGAATTCACACAACGTGAAAAATCAGTGTTGCATTTGAACAGCTGTTGGTTTGTAGCCAGTGATTCATTTTGAATTCTATTGACATATTAGCCATGGCATGTCTCACACTGTTCTATGTCCTGGTGTTCAGGTCCTTTACAGCCCTCAGTCTCCAGCCCTATGTTACTCCAGGCTGACACTTTCAATAGCCGGCCTGGAAATGCCACGGCATCATTCCAAGAGAGCATAATATACGATTTATGAAAAATAAATAGAAGAAGAGGAGAAGTGCCAGCGATCAACTGAATAACCAGAGACGTGTGGAAAGAGTCAACAAAAGGATGTGGCACCATGGGGGTGAACTACATCAGGGCTTCTTTCACTTTGCCACTTAGCTTTGGAAGAAACCTCATTCATGTCCGTCAGCAGTATCTGCCAAGATTACAAAGGAGGAGTCAGAAGGAAATTCTGCCCTTTGTCTCCATGTTCTTCAATGTGAGGGTGCAGCAGAGGATGTAACATCTCAATTTTAAATTCAGTTTTCCATTCACCTACATAGATCTTAAAAACTGTTTCCATCCAATCTCTTTGTTCTCATTTTGGGATTCATCCATCACAGAAGCATCAGCATCAATATTAATTCTCTCCAATTTTAAATGCAAGAATTCTGGAAGTCACACGGCAGGGTTTGACCCCAAGTACCTCTGAGGTCACTAAGCCGTCATCACTGCCTGATTCATTTCCTCCTCGAGTATAAATAGCACAAACTGAGAACATTTGGGATATAAATAAGTGGGTTTAGAATAAGGGCAGAATTCCAGGTTGGAGAGAGCGCAGAAAGAGGGCTGTGTCACCTGGGTTTGCCGAATTTCATAACTGCATTCAGACATTCCCAACCATAAACCAACAGGATGTCCACACGGAAATGTGCAAACAAATCAAAAATACAGATAAGAGTTCCAGTGTATAGATCAGGCTGGACAAGTTCAATAATCAAAGTGCCTGCAATAACAATAGACTGTCCGTTGATGCTATTTGATCATGAGATTTGCAATTTTAACATATTATAGAAAATAGTTTCATTTATACAACATCTAAAGATCTCAACAGTAAGTTGATAACCATGGCAAACATTTTGTTGATGTTGTTTTCTAATATTCAAATTATAACAACCTGAATTTGAATAGTTGAGAATATTAACTTCAGAGGGTTTGTCAAATGACACCAGCCCCATTTATTCTGCACTCTTCAGAATCAGGTTTATTATCACAGACATATATCGTGAAATTTGTTGTTTTGCAGCAGCGATCCAAGAGGCGGTGCCTCAAGAAGGCAGTATCCATCGTTAAGGACCCTCACCATCCGGGACATGCCCTCTTCTCATTACTACCATCAGGAAGGAGGTACAAGAGCCTGAAGACCCACACACAATGTTTCAGAAACAGCTTCTACCCCTCCACCATCATATTTCTGAATGGTCCATGAACACTGCCTTATTTTTCCTTTTTTGAACTATTTTGTTTATTTATTTTTTGGTAACTTATAGTAATTTTTATGTCTATAGCAAATTAGTTTCCAGTGCATCCCAGTGTATAATACAGTGGGTGAAAATAATCTTGGTTGGTTACACAAAATGCTGACTGACAAATCATAAGCTGGTTATAGGTACCACCTTGTACAGAAAAACCTGAGGTATAACATTCCTGCGGATTTGCCTTTGTCGGTATTGCACAATTGTTCAATAAGAATTTTGCCCCCTGTATTGTCTGCAGCTGTTTGCAATGTTTCTTTTTGTTCTATCTTTTAGATTTGTATTCTCTTAAGAAAAAGACTTTATTGTAAGTAAAGGCGGAAATGCATGACTCTGTGTGATACAGATCCAGTGAGGATCCCAGGTTTCCACTGGGTTTGCTGACCTCAGATAGAAAACTAAGATCAATACTCATTGCACTGTTGTATTTAAGAGAAAGCTTGATAAATATTTGTTGCACTTAAAATGAAAGAGTTAGTCTTAGCTAATGCTTTCCAACCACAGAGAGTCCCAAAGCATTAAACTAAGTATATCTGAAATGTAGTCACAATTGTAATGAAGGAAATACAGCAGCTAATTTGAGCACAGCAAGCTTTTACAAGCAGCAATACGATGATGAATAGATTTTTCATGAGAGCTTGCTGTGTACATATTGCTACAGTGACTGCACTTCAATGTACTTAATTGGTTATAAAGCAACTTGTTTCTATTCTGAGGCCACAGTGATGAGATTGTTTACATCCACTTGATTCAAGCCTTCGTTTTTAGATATCATCTGAAAGTCAGCTTCTTCCATAGTGGGGCAGTTCAGAGGTGACTCAATCCAATGTTCCTTTGACTGCCAACCACATCACAATTGGGAAAAGAATATAAGACTTTAGTGGGAGTTTTTGGAACAAAACTGAAAGGAAAGAAAACATTGCATTACCAACACTTGTTTGCTAAAACAATGGTACTTAACGGTTTAAAATGAATGACAATACCAGAGTTTTGCTATTTAGGTCCTTTCATTTTTTCATGGAATACATATATCTTTAAGGTTGCTATTGAAGTCCTCACCCAGGTTCTCAAAGAGCAGACTGTAATTGTAACAGCCTGTAACTTACTGACATAATTAAGATTTATTGACAACTAAGCACAGATAATATTCTCCCATGACACCACTACTCTTTATTCCTCTGACATAAGCCATAAATGTCAAGACATAAGCTGCCTGTGGTTACATCAATGGGATGTCATCACCCTTATACAAGTGATCTAGTTATTCCAGATTTTAAAGTTTCTAAAAATATGAATTTTGATGTTTTACAAACTTTAGTATTTGATATTTATTCCTTGGCTTTGTCTCTTCCATGGGGTCTGCTTCTTTTCCATATTAAAAGGTAAACTGCATAACTAGAGTAAACTGGACAGTAAACATTTTGGGAAGCCTAACCAGGGTAGGACTTTCACAGTGAATGGTAGAGCTCTGGGGATGGTTGTAGAACAGAGGGACCCAGGAGCACAATAACATAGTTCCCTGAAAAGTGGTGTCACAGATATATAGGGTGGTGAAGAAGGTGTTTGGCATGCTGGCCTTTATTAGTCAGGGCATTGAGTGGGATGTTGTGTTGCAGTTGTACAAGATGTTGGTGAGGCCGCACCTGGAATATCGTGTACGGTTTTGGTTACCCTGTTATGGGAAAGACGTCACTAAGCTGGAAAGAGTGCAAAAAAGATTTATGAGAATGTTGCCGGGATACAAGGGCCTGAGTTATAGGGAGAGGTTGGGCATGCTAGGACTTTATTCCTTGGAGTAAAAGAGACTGAGGGGTGACCTTGTAGAGGTGTAGAAAATCATGAAGGGCATAGACGGGGTGAATGCGCACAGTCTTTTTCCCGGGGAAATGGAATCAAAAACTAAAGGGCATAGGTTTAAGGTGAGAGGGGAAAGAGTTAACCTGAGGGGAAACCTCTTCACACAGAAGGTGGTCCTCTATATGGACTGAGCTGCCAGAGGAAGTGGTTGAAGCAGGTACAATAGTAACATTTAAAAGACATTTGGACAGGTACATGGATAGGAAAGGTTAAGAGGGATATGAGCCAAACGCAGGCAAATAGGACTATCTTAGATGGGCATCTGGGTCGGCATGGACCGGTTGGGCCAAAGGGCCTGTTTCTGTGCTGTATTACTCTATGACTCTAAACATTGATTGTATGTTTGACCATCCCAGCCAAAGCAGAATCCGGCTTCACTCAACATCACTTAATGGACAACACAGTGGCACAACTAAGTAGAGTTGCTGCCTCACAGGTTTTATAATAAAAAAATATAAGAAATAGAAGGAGTCAGTCATTCTGACCCTTGGGCATGCTCCGCCATTTGGTAAGATCATGGCTGATTTTCCACTTGAAATCTTTGCTCCTTCCCAACTCCATAGCCATTGATTACTATTGCTTTTGGCCCTGGACACATTCAACAACAGTGTCACATCTCCCTAGGGTAGAGTGCTACATTCAGTTAAAACCTTCCTTTTTATCTTGGATGAATGAATGGATAGCCTTCACATTTATGTTCATGTTGTAACGTAATTGAAACTGCCTTCTCTTTGTCCGGGAGTAACTGGCATTTGGTGATGAAATAGGAAGTGGTCCATTCACCAGCTTCATGATAAGCATTGAAGCGTGATATTAACTGATCCAAAATAATTTTCGATTTTCTTTTTGGACTATTTTCTTCCTGGATCCAGGATTATAGGAATCTGACAGGAAACTGGTTCTTGTTGAAGCTCTTGGGATCTATTACTCCTTCTATTTCTAATGCTTTTGTGTTCCTTTACATAATTCTATAGCATAAGTACTGATCGCAAGATTTGATATTCAAAATTGCAATTTATTCCTAATTTTTTTAATCAGCATGACTTTCCTGATACTTGTATTCCGGTGCTTTCTCCATACTGATTTACATTTATTTAATCATTTATGAATTGCTTGTCAAAGTGCTGCATTTCCTTTTTAAATATTCATTGATAGTTTACTTTTCTATGTAGATAACTCCCTATAAATTATTATTAGGAGGTTTGCTGTTAAAACAGGTCCCATTAATGTCTCTGGAGTCATCAGGAGCAGCTGTTTGCCACTGGCAGCACAGAGCTTGGCTTCCACTTGGTACACTGTATATTTGGCTTCTATTATTCATAAAAAAGACAATCAACACACCAGTTATAAGTAGCCTTTTTGTTTTATCAGTCTTGAAAAAGTTAGGAACAACCCCACTAACTAGGCAGTATGAGATTGGATAATCAATACTCTTCCATTTTGAATTACTTTTTTACTGTTGTGAGTTGCCACTGTCACATCAGCCTGGCTTTTCAATGATGTTGAAGACTCTGGAAATGGTGTTTAACTTGAGCTAATAGCATCACACCAAGAGGGACAAGCCACTTAGCCCCTCAAGTCTGTCAACCATACATACAAATTCTGGTTAATTTCTACCACAGCTCCCATTTTCCTGTCTTTGGTCTATACTTACCAGATAACCTTCTCCTAATGCTTAATCTCAGTCTTAAAGCATTTAATTCTTCCCCTGCCCACAGCTTTCTTGAGGGTAGGAGTCAATAATTTCCACCAAATCTTGTTTGAGAAAATGCTTCCTGATTGCACTTGTAAGTGGCCTTGTATTATCAAAGGTTTGGCTTTAACTTCTCGAGGAAGGGTATCTTCCAAAGTTATAGAGTCAGGGAAACAGGCCCTTAGTCCATCAAGTTTATGCCAACTATAAGCACCCATCTGCATGAGCCCATTTTTTTTGTTCTCCCCAGGTTCCCTCGGTTCCACCCAGATTTCACCACTCACCCACTCAACAAGGGTAATTTACAATGGCCAATTAACCTACCAACCTGCACCTCTTTGAGGTGTGAGAGGAAACCAGAGCATCCAGGGGAAAACCACACAGTCACAGGCAGAAGGTGCAAACTCCACACAGACTGGAGGTCACGATTGAACCCAGGTCGGTGGAGCTATGAGGCAGCAGCTTTGCTAGCTGAAACACTCTGCCACTTCATTTGTCCATCCATAGTTATCCCAAGAGGGTAGCAGTGAGCCATCTTGATGAAGTACAACACTCCCTCAAAGGTCTGGAATCCTGGGATGAGGAATATATCAAGCCTGGATAGTATGCAACCTAGAGGGATACCTGGAAGGCATTTATTCATGGTTTTGTCCATCTCAGTAATAGGCTGCAGGAAAAAGGTGTTTAAATAACATCTACATATTAGAACCACAGCGCACAGGAACCTGCAAGTCCATTTGCCACTGAGTTAACCACCTTGTACAAGATGGTGTTGAGCTTCTTCAGTGCTGCTGTACTTATTACCTGGTTCAATTAAACTCTGGATTGTGAAACCCTGGAAGATTTTAACCGTAGAAAATTGATAGTGAAATGCAGGTGGCTGGTCATTCACTTGTGTGAGATTACTTGATGCAGCAAACTCTCTATCTGGTATTAGGCAATTTTATATATTTTTTTCAAAAGATTGTCTTATTTTTATGAAAATAAGTTCAAATAGTTAATTTTCAAATATTATGTAAAATAAGTGTGAAAACACATTTTTATTTTCTTTTACACACGAGGACAGGGCAGTTTATAGGCTGAGGAGCAGCAACATCCTCTGAAGATTTGACACTTCATGTGACAGTGAATATAGTCATTCATTTGATTTAATTTTTTTGCTGTACTTTACATTCATACATTTGGCCTTAAAATATAGAATTGCAGTGTAAAACATTGTTATTTTAAAGGATAAGGATATGACATATAGCTGAGCAATTTATTTAAAAGTTTATGCAGAGAATACTAGTGTGTTTTGTAAAGTAATGTATTTTTTAAGCAATTCTGATGCTACCAGCATTATAATGCAACCAGCACTCCCTCGCATTCCCCACAGATACCAGATACTATAGTTCTGTAGGAGAAATGTCACTTAATGCTTATCAATCCAGTGCCCTGCTGTGGGCTAGGCAGAGGCTGCTTCATTATCTGTATCATGTATGGTACTGATGCAGTGGAATCATTAGCAGACAGTTTGTGTGTGTGTGTATATATATATATATATATATATATATATATATACCTACATATATATACATTTTGTGGCGGCCTGCACACGCGGGACTCGAACCGCCATCGGGAGCCGCGGGCAGACACGCAGTAGCGCGTTTTGAACTACCCGCTCGGGGCGGACCCTCCGGGGACAGTTGGACATCTCTGCCACCCGGCGGATCACAGGGGCCCATGGGTGGGAAGTTTTTGCATGCGTTTTTGGTGAATCAGTAAAGGATTTTGAGTTCAGTGCTCTCTGCCTCCGTGGGCTCCTTGAGTAGTGCGTTGCGAGCAGCTACACTGGTGACCCTGATGTTCCAGACGGCATCTGGAGCCGGTGACTCCGCAACCAGCCATGAGTTCGAGCAACTCGCACAGCGCGGTCTCTCTCAAGCTCCCGACCTTCTGGGCCACTCAGCCCCACGTTTGGTTCGAGCAGGCTGAGGCCCATTTCAATATCAGAGACATTACAGCCAACACCACACGGTACTACTACGTGGTCAGCACGCTCAACCAGGACACGGCAGGCCAGATTATCGATTTCCTACACCAGCCACCAACGGAGGACAGGTACACTAAGCTTAAGGCACTCCTGATCCATAACTTCGGACTCTCCCGCCGCGAACAAGCCACGCAGCTCCTACACATGGACGGTCTGGGCGACCACACACCATCCGGGCTCATGAATGAAATGCTGGTACTCATGGACGGCCATAGGCCGGGCCTTCTATTTGAGCAGTTATTCTTCGAACAAATGCCAGAGGGCATTCGCCTACTCCTTGCAAGTGAGGATTTCAGCGACCCATATAGGGTCGCTTCTAAAGCAGACGTCCTTTGGCAGAGTAAGCAACGTGGAGCAGCCTCCATTGGCCTAGCAACAAGCGCACGCCCCAAAGCCCAGGTCCCGCAACTGAAGCTGTCAAGACCCATGGGGGAAAAGGACGAAAGTTCGGAACAATGGTGTTTCTATCACCAAAGATGGGGTTCAGGTGCGCACCACTGCTGTCCACCATGTGCTTTTCCAGGAAACACCGGGGCCAGCTGTCGCTAATGGCTACAATGGCTGGCCACCAGGACAGCCTCCTGTACCTCTGGGACCGACACTCCGTGCGGCGCTTCCTGGTAGACACCGGAGCCAAAGTCAGCGTACTTCCCCCCACGAACACGGACACTCATAACACGGTAACTCACCGCTGCAAATGGCACCAGTATTCCGACGTATGGCTTGTGAACTATCCCACTGCATTTTGGGTCCAGCCGTTTCACT
Source organism: Pristis pectinata (assembly GCF_009764475.1). Taxonomy (NCBI): domain Eukaryota; kingdom Metazoa; phylum Chordata; class Chondrichthyes; order Rhinopristiformes; family Pristidae; genus Pristis; species Pristis pectinata. Next base: position 9,054,055 of record NC_067429.1, read on the forward strand.
TGGACTTTCACGTTGGCAGCGGTGTCACAGCCACTACTAGGGGCAGATTTCCTACGAGCCAACTGCCTCCTGGTCGACCTAAAGTGCTGGCATTTGGTCCACTCCGAAACATTCCAGACTTTCCAGCTAGGAGAAGCCAAGCTACCGGCCCTCCACCTGGATTCCGTGACCCTCTCGGGTAATGAATTCGCCAGGGTATTGGTGGAATTCCCCTCCATAGTCACCCTGCAGTTCTCCACGGCTGACCCCAAGCACGGTGTGCAGCACCACATCCCCACACAAGGTCTGCCGCTGCACGCCCGAGCTTGCAGGCTCCCACCTGACAAGCTCCACCTCGCCAAGGAGGAGTTCCGTAAGATGGAAGAGATGGTAATCGTACGCCGCTCAGACAGCACTTGGGCATCCCTGATGCACATGGTGCCCAAGTCCACAGGAGGATGGAGGCCCTGCAAAGACTACAGAAGGCTCAGCGATGCCACAACCGCCGACAGATACCAGTACCCCACATCCAGGATTTCACGGCGAACCTGCATGGAGCGATCATCTTCTTGAAAATCGACCTGGTCAGGGGATAACATCAGATCTCAGTGCACCCCGACGACATGCCCAAGACAGCCCTCATCATCCCGTTTGACTTGTTTGAATTCCTGAGGATGCCTTTCGGTCTCAAGAATGTAGCCCAAACTTTCCAAAGGCTCATGGACTCGGTGGGACACGGCCTGGATTTCGTTTTCATTTACTTGGATGATATCCTGGTGGCCAGCAGTTCGCACCAAGAGCACGTGGCACATTTGCGTCAGCTCTGCCAACGCCTGAGCGACCACGGACTGGCAATCAATCCGGCCAAGTGCCAGTTCGGGCTGACGGAGATCAACTTCTTGGGCCACAGAGTCAACCGACATGGTGCAGTTCCCCTACCAGACAAGGTCCAGGCCATCCACCAGTTTCCCAAGCCCAGCATGGTCAAGGGCCTACAGGAGTTCATAGGGATGGTCAACTTTTATCATCGGTTCATGCCGGTGGTGGCACGCATCATGAGACCCTTGTTCAGCCTGATGGCCAGCAAGGCCAAAGAGGTGGCATGGGACATGAAGTCCACAGAGGCGTTCGAGCAGGCCAAGGAGTCAACATACCCACGGCACTCACAGTCGGCGCTTCCGACACGGCAGTTGGCGGAGTCCTGGAGCAGCTCGTCGAGGGCCAGTGGCGACCACTCGCTTTCTTCAGCCGGCACCTACGGCCACCAGAGGTGAAGTACAGCGCTTTCGACAGAGAGTTGCTAGTACTCTACCTGGCTGTCCGGCATTTCTGATACTTCATCGAGGGAAGGGAGTTCACTGTGTATACGGACCACAAGCCTCTCACCTTCGCACTGGCCAAGGTATCGGACCCATGGTCGGCTCGGCAGCAGAGGCACCTGTCCTTTATTTCAGAATTCACCACGGACATCTGCCACATCGCGGGGAAGAACAGCGTCGTCGCCGACACACTGCCTCGCCCCTGCCTCCACTCAGCGGGCATATCGTCCTCAGGAATAGACTACACAGCACCGGCAGAAGCACAATGGTCAGACACCAAGATCCCGGCTTACCGCACCACCATTTTGGGGCTCCAGTTGGTGGACGTCCCCATCGGCCCGGCAGTGGATCAACTCCTGTGCGACGTGTCTACTGGCAAACCACGACCCGTGGTACCAGCAGCCTGGAGGCGCTGGGTGTCCAACACGCTGCATGACCTGGCTCACCCATCCATCCAGGCATCCATCAAGCTGGTAGCGGACAGATCGGCCCGGTAGCGGACACGGTTTGCGCAAACAGGTTGGACACTGGGCCAGGACCTGCGTACACTGCCAGACCGCCGAAGTCCAGCGGCACGTGAAGACTCCCCTCCAGCAGTTCCAGCCGATGCATGGGAGGTTCTAACACATCCATGTGGACATCGTCGGCCCCCTGCCAGTCTCCCGGGGCACCAGGTATATCTTTACCATGGTAGACAGGTTCACCAGATGGCCAGAAGCCGTACCGCTCGCAGACACGTCCACTGAGTCCTGCATCAGGACACTCATTGCAAACTGGATCGCTAGGTTCGGCCTCCCAATGGACATCTCCTCCGACAGAGGGGCACAGTTCACGTCAGGTTTGTGGACAGCACTGGTGCAGCTCCTGGGCACCCAGATGCATCATACCACAGCATACCATCCCCAGTACAACAGTTTGGTAGAGCGATTCCACCAGCATCTCAAGTCAGCCTTGATGGCGCGCCTCAGGGGCCCCAAATGGACAGATGAGCTTTCCTGGGTCCTACTGGGCATCCGCACAGCACCCAAGGAGGACCTGGGCATCTCCTCGGCGGAATTGGTTTACGGTGCCCCCCTGACAGTCCCAGGCGAGATCGTACCAGAGGCCTGAGGTTCGGAAGAAACTCCAGCAGCGGTACTAACGAGGCTGCGGAACAAGGTAGGGACCCTGGCACCGGTCCCGACTTCCAGGCATGGTCCCATGCCATCCTTCACCCCTAAAGACCTCCGAGACTGTGAGTACATTTTTATTCGCAGGGGCATGCACAGGTCACCTCTACAGCGGCTGTACGAAGGACCCTGCAAGGTGATCCAGCACAGCGGATCCACGTGTGTCGTGGAGGTGGGTGGCCGGGAAGAGACTTTTACAGTGGACCACCTCAAACCAGCACACTTGGACATTGAGCAACCAGTGAGGGTACCCACACCACGCCAGCATGGCCAGCCACCCAGGCAAGCCACATGGACTGGGGGCTCCGCTCCCCCGATGGACGTTTCTGGGGGGGGGGGGGGTGGTGTGGCAGCCCGCACACGCGGGACTCGAACCGCCATTGGGAGCTGCGGGCAGACACGCGGTAGCACGTTTTGAACTACCCGCTTGGGGTGGACCCTCCGGGGACAGTCAGACGTCTCTTCTGCCTGGTGGGTCGCAGGGGCCCATGGGTACGAAGTTTTCACACGCGTTTTTGGTGACTCAGTAAAGGATTTTGAGTTCAGTACTCTCTGCCTCCGTGTGTTCCTTAGAGTAGCGCACTGCAAGCGGCTACAACATATATATATCTATATATATAGTAGGTCTGACCTGGAGCAGGATATAATGGGAGCTAGCTGTACTGATAACACTTCACAGAAGCACTCTTGGAGTGGTGACCTGGGACCACGCTGGTTAGTTTATAGCAACCACAATAACCATCGTTTTGGTCAGTTAAAATTTTGCAACACTGTTTCTGGATTTTAAGAGAATGCATCATCCCAAGAATCTGCATTCTCATTCAGCACTTTGAGCTATTGAACCCAAACTATGTGAAGAGGTTAGTTGAAAAGAGTACAAGACGAGAGCTGGCGGAATGGGCAATCATGCAGCAGGTGAAGCTTAATGTGGATAATGTCCTTTTGTTTAATAATACCTCTGACTAAAGTGTAAAAATGCTTGCTTGATTGTCAGTGTGGAGAGCCAAATGACCTATTTCCATGATCTCTCTCTCTCTCTCTCTCTCTCTCTCTCACCACTCTCTCTCTCTCCCCCCCTCTCTCTCCCCCCTCTCTCTCTCCCACCCCTCTCTCTCTCCCACCCCTCTCTCTCTCTCTCATCCCCCCTCTTTCTCCCACCCCTCTCTCTCCCCCACCCCTCTCTCTCCCCCACCTCTCTCTCTCTCCCCCACCTCTCTCTCCCTCCCTCCCTCCCTCAAGTTTTGGAGGCAGAGCAAGAAGGGGCAATGTAGATTAAATGGTACAATTCAGTAGGAGATGTAAGAACTGGGTGTAATGAGAATAACTCATTGAAACGTGGCAGGACAAGTTCAGAGTGTGGTTAGTGAAGCATATGGCATCCTGGGCTTCTCAATTAGATGCACACAGCACAGTTATGTTCAAACTTTACAAAACATTGTTTAGGCCACAACTGGAGTAAAGCCTCTAATTCTGTTCACCACATATTTGGAAGGATCTGAAGATCCTAGAAAGGGTGCACAGGGGATTGACTGGAATGGTTCCAGTAATGAGTGATTCAGCTGTAAGTTTAGACTGGAAAAGATGTGATTGTTCTCCTTAGAGCAAAAAAGGTTGAAAGGAGATTGATAGATGTGTACAGAATCATGACAGGTTTGTATGGTAACAGGAGAACAAACATTTCCCATCTTCTGATCAAGGACCAGAAGACAAAGATTTGAAGTGATTGGCAAAAGATACGGAGGTGGCATAAGGAAAAACTTTAATGAGACAAAGTTCTTGTGATCTGATATGCGCAACCTGAACATGTGCAGAATGCAGATTCAATTTTGGCTTTGAAATAGAATTGAAAAGTGCAAAAAGGTGAAATATTTAAGGGACTGTAGGATAAGAGGAGGTGAATGAGACTGACAGGGCTGCTCTACAAAGAATCAGCATAGACTGAAACGGTCAAATGCCTCCCTCATTGTGTTATGGTTCTATGTACACAAAGGTTAGAGTAGTAAGTCAAAGTTGAAGTCAAGTTTATTGTCAGATGCACAAGTACATGTGTGCACAGGTGTAATGAAAAGCTTACTTACAGCAGCATCACAGGCACATGGCATCATATAAGCTGCATTCACAAGAAAAACACAAATTAAACATAAATAAAACACATTTTTTACAAGAAAGAACACAATTAGAACAAAAAAAGACAAAGTCCATTTTAGTGCAAAGTGGTCAGAGTGGTCATGGTGTTGCCAAACTCTAGTGATTAGGGTTGTGCTTAGGGTTGTATTTTTAGGGTTAATAATTGGAGGTGTATATGTCATCAAAAGCAGAGGGCAAAGCATTGCTATGAAGTGCAGACCACAGGAAAGACAATATTTTTTTCCCTTCCCCTAAGTGCAGTCAAGTCCAAATGTCTACTGTGTTGGAGTGATATAAAATTTAAGGGCAGCACGGTAGCGTAGCGGTTAGCGCGACGCTATTACAGCGCCAGTGATTGGGTTCGATTCCTGTCGCTGTCTGTAAGGGGTTTGTACGTTCTCCCACGTCTGCGTGGGTTTCCTCCGGGTGCTCCGGTTTCCTCCCACATTCCAAAGATGTACGGGTAGGTTAATTTGGGTTTAAAATGGGCGGCACGGACTCGTTGGGCCAGAAGGGCCTGTTACCACGCTGTAAATAAAATTTTTAAAAAAACAGAAAAGTGTCTCAGAAATCTCAATCTAATTAAGTAACTGCTGGTAATGCCTTGATTGGAAAACATAAATTCTCCACGTTATTGCTTCACATAATATTTTTCTGTTAGCTCTCCTGCAAAATGTTACTAAAGTTTTGTGGGTGTCAGAAAGTGGCAGATGAACAGTTAGATTCCAGTGAATTCCTGTCACTGGTCTCGCTTTCGATGCATGAATGAACATTCTGAGCAGGCCATGGAGGAAGGTATCAAACAAGTCACCTCGGGTTCTCTTGGACTGAGTTTGATAGCTTAGAGGCTTCCTCCCCTTGTTTTATTTGCCTCTCCCTAGAGATCACACACTGCAGAGTGAGTGTGTAACATATGCCTCATAGCATGCTCCACTCAATATGAGTATGTGACGGATCTGACCAGCTGATCATTCCTTGTCCGTCATCTTTCTACATTTGTATGTTGCTATTTTGCTCAGCAGTACAGATCGGAAGCTGAGAGAGATTGATCCTATAATTCAGCGTTTACTCTATTTCAGCCTACTTTGACTGGATTCATCTGCAAACTTTTCACCAGAATATTTTAAGCTGAATCATTCAAACACATTGGCCCAGAAATTAGATCACCCACCACTGTTTCTTTAATTGCTCTGGAATGGGAAATGTATTTACCTTGGGGTGAACCACAATCACACCCATTTCTAGCAGTTACTTGCAGGGGTAAAGCATGTTTGAGCACCTGACATGAATTCCAAGTCAGGTTGTACTAATTTACATATTCTCTGTGCAATATTTCTTTTGGAGCATTGCAAGAGAAACTAGACAATGTTTTCCCAGAACTCACCATTGTTGGATGTTCCTGGGGCAAGTTGGTCTTTTTGTGGTACAGCACTGGATTTGGGCCGCAATAAATCCCAAACTTTCCTTTTATCCTTGACTTCTTTCACCTGCCTTGTAGTAAAGATCCCATTCCCATTCCCAACCCACCAATCTCCCCCCTCGCCTTATCTTGGCCCAGGCTCCATCTCCTCACCCCAGTACTTAGCTGACTGCAGAGTTGTCCCAGGCCCCAATCTGGCTTCCCATTTCTGGTCTTCTGTTCCTTCTGCCCTACATTCTCTCGCTTTCAAAATCTCGGACCTACTCCGCAGCTTTTTCTCCATATGCTGCACAAAGTTGAACCTGCAGTATTGTGAGGGATTTGTATCAGTGAACCCACAACCCAAACAACGCTACAACCACCATCCAACCCAATGGTTAAAGCTTCCTAGAACTTCTAGGCTGCTGTATTATGTGAGTTTTTTTGATTCATCCACTATAATCTTTAGCAGAAAATAACCCTGGGAGAAATATATTTTTGGATCTTTCACCTTTGTATCAGATTTGGGAAATAATATTTAAGGAATGCTCCTGTAGAGTTGACTAATTCTTTCATTCTGGAAACCCTATCAGACCTCTGGCAGGTGTGCAAGTGGGACTTGGGTTGGTTTTATCTCTGGATTAGGGTTGTGTATGGTTAAAGTCCAAAAGACTGGATGGAGTCTCAGGCTGAGCCAGTGCAGTACTACAAAAATGTTATTCCATCCTACAGAGAGACTGTAGTCAAGACTCTGTCTTTAACAGACATTTGGACAGGTACATGGATAGGAAAGGTTCAGAGGGATATGGGCCAACTGCAAGCAAATGCGACTAGCTCAGGAAGACACCTTGGTCAGCATAGATAAGTTGGGCTGAAGGGCCTATTCCATGCTGTGTAACTCCATGACTCTCTATGGTCAGGTAGATGTTAAAAATCCCAGGGTTATATTTCACAGTGATTCTACCAACCTTCAGCCTGACCAGAAACATATAATTTGCCTCAAAGCTGTTTGTGGGATTTTGCCTTGTGTAAAATAATCACTGTGGTTACCTGCATAGCAGTCAATGTAGCTACAATTATTATTGTATGGTAAACAGTCTTAGATGTTTTTAAGTCAGTTGAAAGGTGTTGTATAAACTGATTTTTTTCTTTCTTTTGTAGGTTGAAAATACTTAGAAAGCAAATGTCTCTTAATTAGTATGAAGACACATGAATTATAGAGTAACAAAGCACAGGGATAGAAAGTGCTCTGTGGCTCATCTACACATTCAGATGTGGGCTATTTGTTCAAAGTTGTAAGGAGACCAGTTAATTTAGGAACAGAATATTCAGCTCTTCGATCTTCAACTACAGTTCAGTTTGACTAAATATAATTGGTAGCCCAATCCTGTTTAACCAAATGGACAAGAGAAACCCTGGCAATGTTGAGAAGTTAAAAAGATACAACTGAGTTTACTGAGGTATACAGGCCTGAATGATCAGAAGTCATTTAAGCTTTTAGTCCATTCTTCTGGAAAATTAATTTTCCATCATCTGTCCTGGACTCAACCCAAGACAATTAAGGTTCCAAAAAAATATTTTGCAAACATTTTTCATAATCTCTCCCACCCCAAACAATTAATCCAAGGAGAAAAGACAAAATATTTAATCCGGCCTTCCTTGGCAATGATCCTGTGGTCTAAGCAACCATTGTTCTTGAACACATTTGTTCCAACATTGACAATTTGTGAAGCACTTACTGCTCACACCAATATAATGCAATGGTTTAGAGATCTTCCCACTGTTTTTCAGGACTCCAGTCAAATGTGTACTTCTTTGTACATTTTCTGGGGCTTGTGTCAATTCAGTAATGGATCAATTTGCAGAGGACGGGCAGATTATACTCAAACTGCTTGATCACAGAGTTGCTCTCTCCATTAAGCTGTGACTTTAAAGGCCAGTCATTTCAACAAGCAGCCTATATGTCACAAGCAAAATGCATTTGACCTCTGTAAGAAAATATTGGCTGCCCATGAACACACTAGCTCCTTCTATTGGACTTTTAATGCCCATTAATCATGGACCGGTATCTTTACTCACAGGCAATGGGGTCTGCTTCCGTCTGACAGGTCTCCAATGCACTGCACTACCCACAAATTACAGCTGCTGGCATTTGGCACAAATGTCCACTAGTAACAAGCCTCTAATATCTTTGAGTACTTCAAGATTTTCTTACCTACATTTTATAAAAATGTCCATTATCTAGTTTTCTTTGTATTATGTTAAATCATTCTAGAACTGACTGCTGCTGAATATTTGGGAAGCTGTTTGAACAGGATTCTTGACCTAATAGAATGGCCTTCTAACATAAACTAAAATCTGCATGTACACCAGAAAATTAACCACCCCAAACTAATGACACCATCCTCCCTAACAATCTTCACCACCCCAGCTCCACAAAACGATCCCTGGCAGAAAATCCTCACTTGCTCGCCCCACCAACACCTGGCACAACCTTGCCCTGCCTGACACCTTTTCCCATTTGGCCCCAATCCCTCTACTCACCAATCAGCCCTAACCATCTCTGGGCCCCTCTCTTCCACAATTCCCTGGACCTGGATCTGGACCAGCCCCAGTCTTGCTGACCTGTTTACATGCTCTACAATGGTGGAACACACAGTGGCTAGGGCTTTGTCTATGTAAGGTCTATTCATGTCACTCTTGGAGAATTGATAGCTTAGGTTAATGGAAAGGAGATGCTTGGTACCTTCAAGAAGCTAAGGTTCCCAGAACACAGAGGATAAGGAAGCCAGCAAAGGCAGAGTTCCAGTTTTTTTTCCAAGTTTCATTTGATTCTAAGTTTTAGTGTGTTTATTATGAAACAATTTTATAAAATCCTGTTGTCTTCATTTGGCTTTATTTAAACCCAAAGACTGATGTTCTGACTCCAACCACCTCATCTCCACTGGCTGTTCATTGGTCCTTCAACTGTGAAGTCTGTCCTCCAATAACAATTGGCTGTTGGATGGACTCTTCTTTATCCAATTGGATACTGTGATTTTCAGTCTTTTTTGATCATGGAGGAAATGATTTTAAATTACCAATGACTCGAAGTGTTCAAAAAATGTGAAACAGTTTCAGCAAAAAGGTTTGATAAACCGGTGATGCACTTTGTGCGCACAGGAACCTTTCTTCCACACTGGCTGAAATAGTGGAGGAGCTCAGGTTGTTGGTGGGTCACTAAGGGATGCCTGGGTGGGGAAGAGGGCCAAATTGCAGTTTCAGTCAAGTGGTGGTCTTGAGGGTCGGGCTACTGATGATGGGGTTTCCCGTGATAAGCCACTGGATAAGCATGTCATAGTCACAATTCAGTCAGGGTCTAGTCATGGGAGATCCTCAGCAAGAGAATGGAAACAGGAGTGGGGCAGAATTTAAGTTAAAATTGTAGGGAGGATCTACTTTCAAGAGGATCAGGGTGTTTGACCCATGGCAACAGGGACAAGGAAGGGCAGCACCTCTTTAACTTGCACAGAAACAGGTCTCACATAACTTTTTAAAACTTGCTTCACCTTGAAAGGCCCTTGGCGTTTGTGGCCAACTCCTGAGCAGGAGAATTTTGAATGAGCAGCATCCAAAATTACATTGAGCACCTATGGATAACACAGAGCATGTCCAGCGACTTGGGTGCACATTCAGGCCACCAGCATGGAGGAGCTGAACTGATATCGTGCACTGTGATCAACTTCCATCACATCACAAAAGAACTTCTACCAAATAATTATTTTATTCCTTCTATAATTTTGCTTCTGGCTTGCTCACAGCAAGAGTCCAGGAGATTTATCTTCAGTTCCCTGTAGACTCTAGGGTAATATTGGTTGGTTGGCATTCCTGCAAAGAGTAAACGAGAATCCATTTTGCTGGATATCACAATACACTGGATTAAATCTAGGAAAGGATCAAATTTAATGGGAATCCAAACTGACATGAAACCAATAGCAGGTGAAAGTAAAGAGAGAGTGACAGACACACAGAACTTAGTTTTGAAACGATGGTGCTGAAGGAAAAACAGCTGTTCCAATCTGATACTATCATCACATTGGCTCCCTGTGGACAGAGCCACTAATACCCCAAACAAAGTCCATGCTTTGCTTAGTGTGACCGAAGTCACCTTTTCAAATTCCAGGCAGAAGTTCAATTGTACTTCAAATGTACTTCTAATCTCATCCGGTAACCGGAGCCTCCAGAACAAACCACAGCACTTCTGATCATTCCCAAGCCTGCATTCACAAACCCACTTCCCAATTCCAACAGCACCTCCCAGACCCGTGACCTGTGCAACCAAGAATGACAAGGGCAGTAGGTGCATAGGAACGCCACCACCTGCAGGTTCCTCTTCAAGCTGTATATCACCTTCATTTGGAATTATATGTTTGTTCATCATCGTTGGGTCTAAGTCCTGGAACTCGCTCTTCAACAACACTGTTCACCAGAATGACTTCAGCAGTACAAGTAGGCAGAGAAACAAAGGTCTGCAGATGCTGGAATCTAGATGAAAAACACAATGAGGCTGGAGGAACTCAGCAGGCCAGGCAGCATCGGTGAAGAAAAGCAGGCGGTCAACGTTTCAGGTCGGGTCAACTTTACCCCCTTCCCCACAAACCGCCCCCCCCCAACACCCCGCCATTCTCCTTCTCTTCTTCCCTTTCCTAGCCCTTTGTTTCCTCTCTCTCCTTACCTTTGACCCATCACCCGGTGGATCTGCTCTCCCCTCCCCCCACCTGCCTATCACTATCTCTTACCTGCATCTACCTATCATCCCCCTGTGCCCACCCCGCCTCCCCTTTTTTGTCCACCTATCACTGCTCTGCTTTTCCCTCCTATATATTGGGCTTTCCCTTTTCCTATCTTCAGTCCTGAAGAAGGGTCTTGACGCAAAACGTTCACTGCCTGCTTTTCTTCATAGATGCTGCCTGGCCTGCTGAGTCCCTCCAGCATCATCGTGTTTTTCATTCAGTACAAGAAGGCAGTTCACTGTCATCTTGTCTTGGGGATGGCCGGTAAATATTGGCCTTGACAACAATGCCAGCATCCCCAAAAATGAATAAATATCTACATTGAATACAACTGGATTACAGTGATATAGAGAAGGTGATGTGGAGGTGGCTAGGGAAACAAGGGGCTACAATACAGCTCTTTCTCCACTGATTTCAAATTTAACTCAGTGGCTACCAACCTCACTTGGAGTTATGAGGTCATGGGCTCACTTCATTGTAGGCCTTGACACTCCAGTGCAGTACCAAGGGTGTACCGCATTGCTGAACCTATTGGGATACCTCATTTGTCCCCTAGAGTAGGGAATTAAAGATCCCACGACACTACTCGAAGGACAGCAGGACAATTCTTCCCGGTCTCCAAACCAGTATCATTCTCAAATTAGTTCCCATGTTTTCTGTATCACAACATTGGCTGAACTTCAAGCACTAAGCTGGCTGTAAAGTGTTTTGAGATGCCTGAGGTCATAAAAGGAGCCATTGAAATCATTTTACACAGCTCACACTGAAAAAATGAAAGACAGCCCCAGCTCTCTCACTGAGCTCGTCTCAATAACGTTCTCAGCTATCACTAGCTAACAATGCACAAGTGTCCATCATGTGGCACTTGCCAAACAAGAAGCAGAGCTGGTGTGGAGAATGGAAATGCTAATCCACTGTGCTTTTCTAAACCTAGGATTAAGCAGACACAGTAAACTCTAATAACCTCTCACACAAGTTAAATGGTGCAATATAATTCTATAACTGGTGGTGCAATATAGTATTGACTGACTGCTCGTTCCTAATTACAGGATGGTAACAACACAGAAGGAGGATGTTTGCCCCGTTAGGTCTGTACGGGCTCTATAGGAACAATCCAGCTTGTCCCACTCCCCTACCCAATTCCTTCCATTCACCTACTTATGCGGCACCTTCTCGAATGCTGCAATTGAATCTGGTTCACCTCTGTCCCAAACCTCAACGATTTTTCCTCGTGTCACTTTCGATTCTTTTGCCAATTGTCTTCACTCTGTGTTCCTTAGTTCTTGACTCCTCCACTGATTTATACAGTCTCTATTTACTCTGTCTATACCCTTCATGATCCTTCAGATCCCTTTGCATTCCCTCTTCTGAGAACAAGCCAAGCCTCTCTGGTATATCCACATAAACCTCATCCCTAAAATCATTTTGGTAATGAGTTTATTTAATCCAACAAAAACAACCCAAGATCCTTCATTATTTAAATTTTTTAATTAAATTTTATTTACAGCGTGGTAACAGGCCCTTCCGGCCCAACGAGTCTGCGCCGCCCATTTTATACCCATATTAACCTACCCGTACGTCTTTGGAATGTGGGAGGAAACCGGAGAACCCAGAGGAAACCCACGCAGACATGGGAGAACGTACAAACTCCTTACAGACAGCGACGGGAACCGAACCCCGATCGCTGGTGCCATAATAGCGTCGCGCTAACCGCTACGCTACCGTGCCGCCCCATTTAGATTAAGACTGAAAGAGGTATAAGATTAGAACTATGAAAGTTGGGTAAAGATCTGGTTAAAGAGGTAAAACTTAAGGAGGTTCATGAAGAGGGGAAAACGAAGCAAGATAGAGAGGTATGAGAGAGTTCCAGAGATTTTGGAAGAGATGACTGCTGTAGTATTAAGGGCAGAACAAAGGAATGGCCACAACAATACAGGGATGTTAGATAAGGCAATGGCGCAGGAAGGGAAGTATGATGCACTGAGAGGATTTGTAGCTAATTATAGGGAATTTGAAACTGATTTGGTGAAGGATGGAAGCCAATCCAAGTCAAGGAGGAGGTGACACAACATCCCGTGTGGGACAGGATTTGAATAGCTGAGTGCAAGTCAAGCAGTTAGACAAGGAAGTGGTTAGAGAAATTATTATCAACAAAAATAGATCTTGGATAAACACTTCCATGCCAGTGGGGACAAGATAAGGATGGAAATGAGCAATGTCTCAAACACGAAAATAGACCATCCTTATCATTAGAGTTGTACAGCACGGAAACAGGCCCTTCAGCCCACCAAATCCATGCCAACCATCAAGCGCCCATTTGTACTAATATTATACTAATCCTATATTATTCTCTAAAATTCCAAACAACTTCCCCTCACCCAGATTCTACCACTCACCTACACAATAGACACAATGACAGTGGCCAATTAACCAACCAACCCACGTATCTTTGGGCTGTGGGAGTACCCAGAGAGAATCCACACAGTCACAGGGAGAACATGCAAACTCCTCACAGACAGCAAGGAGGTCAGGACTGACTTTAGGTCACCGAAGCTGTGAGGGAGCTGGTCTCCCAGCTGTGTCTCTGTGCCGCTTGTGTTGAACTAATGTGAAACTCAATTCAGGTTATAGCAGGGCACTCGGGCTACGTGATCACACAGCCAGGTGTGAGAATGGGATTTGGTCCGAGGATGCAGCACTGAAGAGGGGCTGAACTGGATGCTTTTGATCTTGCCAACATTAGCTTGCAGAAATAGTAATCTGCTTGCAAATCATAAGCAAACTGTTCAGCTAAAACTATTGTTGACCTGCCAGATTATATAATCAAAAGAAGAAGCACCTTCAAAAGCAAAAGCTAATTTAATTCTCATTGAAATAAATAGATTATGTTGCTGAAAAGTCAGTGTTACCACCACCAGAGGCAAGAACATATATTTTCTAAAGCTCTACATCTCCCTCCATCATCTCCTAATATTTATTTGACCCCTTATATACGTCAGTGTTTTAATTAACGTGCCGAGCAGTTTGCTTTCCAGCTTCTTCTAATGAAGGTCAGGAAATAGCCGCAAACCAGTGGAGTAAAATTAGCCGGAGCCATTCCCCACTGAAGTTTTCCTTGTCCTTTTGTGGGTAGGAACACAATTTGCCTTCAAGTTCTGTGCTGTGTGGTAGATGGCATGACCAAAACCAGCCACAACTGGCCAAATGAACACAGAAATGACTCGTTCATAGAAAACTCCAATGGGCAATAAGCATAAAACTCAGTTCCAAGACTATGTAACTGAATGTTGAAATTGTACTTCCAGGCCAAGCTTCCTCTAATTCAGTTATTACTTCAAGAAGAACATTACCTTGGTACAACCACTGAGGTGTTATGTTTTTATAAATAGCACTAAAGCACAATAGATTCTTCTAGCCATCAGTATCAAGCTCTACGCTGAGCAGCAAAAGTGCATCTAATTAAAGGGATGGACTTTTAAAACCAGGGTATAAACCCAGCATCGTAGATGGTCCTGGCTGTATAAAATCCAACACATTGTCATTGCCTGTTACTGTTTAATAAATAATCAGAACTATTTTGGAAGAAAAACATTCAGCCACAGCCTCAGACAATACTTTGCACTTTAAATGCCAAACCAGCACTTTGCACCATCATACAATTCATCTGAATCCTCTACAATTTGTCTTTGGTAAATAACTACAACTAATTGGATAGCAGCCAAGAAATTTCTGTACAAACATTTAAACAGCTTCATTTCAAGGCAGGACCAAGTTGATAGCAGCTCTGCTTTGGACCTCTGTCTCATTGTTTGTTCTTTATTCATAATCCTGCATGTTTGCTCCTTATTTGCTCTCAGTAAAACGTTAACAAGCTGATGAAGTTTCACTAATTGACTTCAGTATGTTTTATAACCTGAATAAAAATCACTCTGTGAAGAAAGATTGAATAGTCCAGGTCTAACCCACTGGAGAGAAGAATGAGAGATGATCTCATATATAACAGCTGGATTGACAGGGTGGACGTTGAGAGTTTGTTTCCTTTGTCTGGAGAATCGAAAACTAGAGGGCACAATCTCAACACAGTGGTTCAGCCACTTGGAACAAAATGACGTAAAATTTCTTCTTGGAATGTCCCAAGTCCATACAATTCTCTACCCTGGAGGTCTGGTGGAAGTGGGGTCATTGAATATATTCAAGGGTGAACTTGATAGATTTTTAACATTAAGGGATATGAGGATTAACTGAACATGTATTTAAGGCATAGAATCGGCCATGATCTTGCTAAGTGGTGGATCAGACTCGAGGGACGATATGGACTGCTTTTTTATGTAGGTGGACAAAAGAATATAATGTCGGGTACAATTCTATTCTAAGTGTTGACTTCTTCTGTGAGAATTATTTCTCCGAGGGAAATAGAGCTGTAAACTGCAAGGGAGAGATAGCTTATTAATAAGGCAGCAACCAGCTTTCAGAATAAGGTCACAGCATGAAGAATCTTGGTTAGTGACATGAATCACAAATTACCCTCCAACAATGCTCACTATGATTTGGAGTCTCCATTAAATACTCTGATTAATCCTCCTGTCCTCCAGTTGTTTGTTGAATCTAACTGGCATTATCTGCAGTGCCTTGCCTCCCTGGGGCTTGCAAATTCATCTTCTTTCAGTAGATCAACACGCTTGTGCTCACCTTCGCAAACAGATGACCAAAACCCTCGATCTTTCCATGCTGGCTTTCTGTGACCTCTGTCTGTCACCTGCTCTCAAGATGATTTCTCAAAGGAAGAGGGATTTTCTCCCCACACACCTTTTTAAATGCGTAACAGTTAGCTAGAATCATTTGGTTTTATGTATTCTTTTATACTCTACCCATTGCTGTGATTTTTTTTCATAATAATGAAGCAGGTGGGAGGAATGCTTAGTAGGGAAGCTAATTAATTACTTTATAATAATATAATTTACATCAAATTACCAAGTATTTACAGCAAAGAAATAGCCCATTCAGCCAACAGGCCCCTCTATAAGAGCCTCATCCCACTGAACCTCATTAGTCCTATTAACTAAATGGACCTTCTATTTAGTTCACCCTTGTGTGTTTATCTAGCTAATCTATCCTATTCACTTCAATTAATCATAATGGTGGTGTGTTTTATTTATATATATGAGTGTGTGTACTTTTAAGATCTGTCTGTATGTGATATGATTTTTGATACATTGTTGTTATCATCCACTGTTGTTGGTTGAATGTTGACTATCTTCTATAAAGGATGTTTTGTTCATAGATCTATCCTTATTAATTGCCTTAGAGAATACAAAATAACTTGTTGGTGTATAGGTAGGGAAATCCATATTCTTAACACTCTTTGGGTAAAGGTCTTCCCTTGAATCTCTGATTGAATTTTTGATGTCCATTTTATGTTCATGGCTGTTAGTTTTACTCTTCCCTCAAAAGTAGAAATATACTTTCTGCACCTGCCCAATTAAACCCTTTTATAACTTTAAATCCAGTCACCCATTAACTTTGCTTCTTCAAAGATTGTAGTAATGTATTTAATGTATGTAGTCATAATAGTTCTCCTCCAAGACAGCAGGGCTCATGATGTTTTTGGGGGAATATCTTGTGTCACCATTTTGATTTTTGGTTGATCTCTGTAAGGGCTGATATGCACACACAGCAGTCTTGAAGAAAATAAACTTCCCACAGGATGAAACTGAACCCTTCACATTTTTTAATATTAGGATAAAAAATTATTGGCAACAACAAAAATTTTCCTAAACAGTTATGACCGAAAAGAAATTCTGTTTCAAAATAAACGGGAGGAAAGTATGGCCAGCACAGCTAATAGAGCTGCTGCCTCACAATGCCAGAGACCTGGGTTCAAACCTGACCTCGGGTACTGTCTTTGTGGAGTTTGCACATTCTCCTTGTGACCATGTGGGTTACCTCCAGTTGCTCCAGTTTCCTCCCACATCCCAAAGACATAGGGTTGGGAGGTGAATTGACCACTGTAAATTGCTCAAGTGTGTAGGTGAGTGGTAGAATCTAGAGGGAGTTGATGAGATTGTGGGGAGGATAAAAAGTGAGATTAATATAAGATTTGTGTAAATGGGTGATTGATGGTCACCACAGACTCGATGGGCTGAAGGGCTTGTTTCCATGCTGTATCCGTCTATGACTCCATGATGATTTCTTTACAAAAGACAGAAAATAATAAGGAAAGAAAAATAACAGCATTTGACTCTTAAACCCAGACATAGGAGAAGTATTGAGAGGTACTGTTGCCTATCTCTGCTGCAAAAGACATTGTTGATGGAAAACAAAAGTCTATCCTAAATAGTGTGGGAGCCCATACATATAATTTAACAAGAAACCTACTGAGTCCAGAGAAATCCTGTCGGAAAAAATTAAGAAATCAGCAGATTTGTTAAAGAATCTCTTTAACCCAAAGCTAAGCGAGATTGTGCTAAGGTTTAAGTTTGATTCACATTTAAGAAAAGCCAACAAGACAGTGGCTGAGTTTGTAGCTGAACAGAGGAAATTATCATAAGACACTCTTGTGGATGCTAGGGACAGATTACTGCGCAGAATCAGTGATGAGTGTATTCAGAGGCAGTTGCTGTCAGAGGTGAACCTGAACGTTGAGAACACACTGAAAATTGCCCAAGCAGTGGATTCAGCAAATAAAAACATGCTGGGCTTGCAAGTGAAGTATGCTGTTCCAGGTAACAGCATGTACAGGGGACCAGCGGCAAAACAAATGGTTCTGAATGTAATAACATATTTAATTTATGTAGTAATATATAAACATCTGAAAGTATATAGTTGATCATAGTTCTCTTCCAAGTCAGCAGAGGTTATGAAGTTTGTCACTGTTTTGATCTTTGGAAAACACCATTTTGGTTGGTGTCTGTAAGGGTTATATCTGCACACGTGTGCACTCAGCAGACTTGAAGAAATAAATAAATAGGATTCCTAAAGCATGAAACTTAGCCTCTGCCTTTTTTTGTATGTTAACATATAACAAAGATCCTGTTTAACCTTTCCTGATGAGTACAGTTATTTTGACACTGCCCCTGTATCCTTTGGTAAATTTCTTCAGCCATGTGTATCTGCAGCTCCACTCAATTAAATATTTCCTCCCCATTTCTTCCCTCCAGCTAAGGAAACAAAGTGGGAATTTAAATACAGTGATAAATTCTCCCAAATTTCAAACAGTAACATCAAGATTTTGTTATTACGAAGGAGAACAGTGGAAAGGAAAGCTCTGAACTCATGGACACTGGAGGTAACAAAGTCATGGCTGGGAGCTTCAGCAGCTGTCTTGCTGAGGCAGGGGCAGGGATGGCCATGGTGAGGTCACAGCTGGAATAAGGCTCTCCTGGTGATGGAAAGGTCATGGGGCCAAATTAAGAGTATATAGACCATCATGCGGCTGTCTCATGTAAGAGAGGGTATTTAATATTCTCTGCTCATTAGGAGTATGGGAATTAGATTATCATGTCCTTAAACCAGTTCAGAAAGATCATGGTTGAGAGAGTGGTTGAACCTGAATAAGTGTCTGGATGAGCACTTGAATCGCCCAGGTTTAGATGGCTATGGACCAGGCGCTGAGAGATGGGATTAATACGAAAGGGTGCCATCTGGTCAGCATGCATGAGTTGGGCTGAATGGCTTGTTTCCATGCTGTACAACGGTGACTCATTCTCTGTTGCTATGCCACCACTGTTCCTAAGGTGCTCTGCAAATCGTATCATAAATATTCTCTCTCTAAGTTTAAAATAGCTGTTATCCAAGCAGGAAAATGCCCCACACAAACAGTTATTAAACCAATAGCATCATTCAACAATGGCTAAAGTGGGAAATAGCTGTGAATTTGATACAGTAACTGGGTTCCTTTCAGAACAATAGAGTAAATGCGTCTTTCTTTCATCTCGAAATCCTCGGCATTGTACTGGATGCAAAAGACAGAAAAATTCCATTCACCATAACTGTTATCCTAAATTACTATGTTATATTTCATGTAGAAGAGTTCCTTTCTCCTCCTTCCACCTCCGAAATTATCAAGGCTGAAGGCTTCAGATAGACCACCCACATTAAAAAATGAAAACTAGATAAATATTTTTTTAGAAATGTAGGAAAGCAGATTTAAATGACCATGGTTTATTTTTCAAAAACAGGCCTGCCGATCAAACAAAAACATGAGTAAATGCCATGACACATTTAAAAGTAAATCAAATGGTTTAGGTGTTAATGTCAGAACGGAACAGGTGAATGCATCTACCAAGTTCAGCAAGAGTATGATTTTAGTAGATAAATCTAATTTTAATTGCTTGGGCACCAGGACTAATTCCAGATTTTTTTTTGATTGGAGCAGGTTCCACAAGCAGCAATCGATGGCAGGTCAATTATTAATTTTAACTCTGAGAATGATAGATTTTTGTGAACCGTGCATGTTAAAGGATGTGAGAGAAAAGACATATCTGGCTTCCCAGAATTAAAATCAAATGACACTGTCTATTTTGGTTCCATTCACCTTAAATCAGAGTGAAACATGAAAGTAACCACTTCTGGGTCATTTCATGTTAACTGAAAATTCGACCAGCCACTTCCTGGTGTCAATCTTGTTTGCACATCTGGATCAACTTTTGCTGCAGATGTGCATCAAATTGTTTTGTTCCCTGTGGCATTGAGAGGGAAATTAGCCCACTGTATCCCAGGTGTAACTATCATTGGACATTCTTGGGATAACTAGATCCCAACTCTCCAGCATTGGAGTGGGACCCCTGCAAAGTAAGTTCCATGCCTACCTTGTATCCTTTGGGCTTTCCACTGGGCTTTCCACTGGGCTTCCCCCTCGGCTTCCCCCTCCCACATTCCCAACCCCTGAACTAATGCATCAATCTCACTTCCCCCAATGTTCAGTCAAGCACACATTCCCCACAACGTCCCCCATATCCATGGCCTGGCCTTGAGTGCCACCACAGCCTGTGCTGGTTGGACCATCACCAAAATGGTCATTGCCACATTGCTGCTACGTCCATCCAGTACCTTCATTTGGGTGCATTACTCGGACTAATAAGATGGTCACAGAACAACCATGATTGTCCTGAACAGATGTAAAGGGATACATGATCTAGTTCCCATATTCCTATAAGCAGGGAAGATTAACTAAGACTCCATGAGTTCTGAGTCATGAATGATTTTGATGGTATAATCCATGAGGAACTGTTCCCAGTGGCAGAAGAGGATAAGCAAATATAGGTACAAAATGATTGACAAATGGAAGAGAGGTGACATGAATAATTTTTCCTTTCACACTGTAAGTTGACATGGTCTGCAATATGAAAATCAAACAAATGCAGATGTTCTGATGAAAGATTTCTGTTTCATTTCAGATTTTAAACAAGTCTGGAATACATGGGTTTAAGCAGATTAAGTAGTCACATTGAAAGGACAATTAGATAAATAATTGAGGGAAATGCTTCAGTGCAGTGAGAAGGTACAGGGGAGGGGGATTAATGAACTATCATGGAGCTGGTACGGTCCAGCTGAATGCTGGCAGGAAGTGAGTTACAGTATCTTTCCTCCTCCAGTCAGTTCACGGTTCTGCTCTCCTGTAATTTCCCCAATCACCTGTTTGTCAAAAGTGTATTAATGAAATTCTGTCAGAATGCGATTTACATTACCCACAATCTGAAAATAAATTTCTAAATTTAGTCCTACTGTCTAATTTAACGTCTGTTAACCTATCAATCTCTGTCCTCTACCAGGCCTACAAATTTATAATTACAGCTAATTTTTTTCTTCTTTTGGTTGAGGTTCTCTTTGTCACATTTTGTTGCTTTATAGTCTTCTAAAAAGGGTTCCATTCATCTCTGTACAACTCCCATTAAGTGATCAGTCCTATCCGTTTCTTTGAATCATGTCATTTACTCAAATGATTGACATAAATTCATCTTAGTTTGAGGTAAACCATACCAACTTCACACCCCCTGCAACACACTCCCATCACCACCATACTTCTTATACTTCTTAAAATACATTTCTCTTATGCTGGAATTATAAACCCATGAAACAATTACAAAATGGATATTTGATAACAAAATACTGCTTTTTTTGGTGATTGAAAATTGACCTTGTCCAGAGAAGAATGATCTTCTCAGGATCATTTTGCATCATTCTAGAAATCTGGCTGGGCAATTCCCAAAGCAATTGATCTGTGCGCAACAAAATGGCATTATTGCCCATGCAACTTTCCTTTTGACCCACATGGAAGACCATAGAGCAACGATTGTTGAGAACTCCCAAGAGAGCGGGGTTTTATTGCCAATGGGTTTGGAAGGGAATTCCACTAATTTATCTCTCATATTTACTTTTAGTCCTTCTGATGTAAGTTTAGTTCTGAGGCAAATTAAAGAAGGTGAAGATGTGATTGGGGTGGGAACAAGTGCAGCTATTAAAAATGTTCTGGAGTTCAGCATGGTCCTCTGTGGAAAACAAATAAAACTGCAGGTGCTGGCATCTGAAACAAAAACAGAAAATGCTGGAAGAACTCAGCCAGTCAAGCAGCACCTGTGGAAAGAGATCCCTCACCCAAAACATCAATTGGTTTCACCTTCCTCACTTGCTGCCTGACTGACTGAGTTCTTCCAGCATCTTCTGTTTTAGTTTCATTCGTCTATGATGTGATCATCATCAAAGAGTCATAGAGTTGTACAGCAGAGAAATGGACCCTTCCGCCCTCCTTGTCCTTGCCGACCTTTTTGCCCATCCACACGAATCCCATTCACCCACATTCGGGCCGTATCCTTCCATGCCTTGCTTATTTGAGTGTCTGTCTAAATGCCTCTTAAATGTGGTAATTATATCTGATTCCACCTCTTCTGGCAGCACATTCCAGATATCAACACACTGTGTGTAAAAAAAAACTTACCCCTCAAATCCCCTTTAAAGCTCCCTCCTCTCACCTTAAACCTATACCCTCTTGTTTTTGATACCCCTACCAAGGGCAAAAGATTTTGACTATCTGCCCTATCTATGGCTTTCATAATCTTATCAGGTCTGCCCCTCAGCCTCCTTTGCTCCAGTGTCATGGCAACTTTTAATTATATAAAACCAAACAATTTTTTTTAATTACAGCAACTGATTAAATCACATTGAAGCCTAGGAGAGATTTCAGTGGAATAGACACCAGGCTTGCTGAGTTTGGCAGAGTCCAAATTTCCGACAGGGATCCTAAAACAGACATTAATCCTCCTCATTCGCATATCCAAGGGCTTGTTTTAGACGGTCTGAGATATTACACAACCCAGCCTTGCATCACCAGGTCACAGCAGGTCAGACCCCAACAGTGGACCTCAAGTCATTTAGGCAAACCCACCCAAAGAGTTAAACGTGGCCCAAGCTCAATGCTTTAGTTTCAGGTATCTCCAGATTTTCGAATGGAGTGCTGTTTTCCTCCTGCTTCTTGCATGTTTGCTTTCACATATTGTTTCCCCTCTGACAAAAAGCCCTTTCTGTTTTATGAGTAACACGCCAGACATCAAAAATGATTATTAATAATTTACAAGGCTTTTATTTTACTAATATAAGCTCAGCTTCCCTGCTGTAACAAGACCCCAGCTTACTTTAGATTCTAATGTTTCATTTGGAAGCTTTGAGCAGTTCTCCCATTAACCCTTGGACAAGGAAAAGTCGTCCCATGGTTATAAGGTCTATAGTTATCACAGACTCCAATTTCCTCTCCAAAGTTGTGGCCATAAACCAGAATCCCAGAAGACTTCCAGTATATCCCCTCACAGACTGTACTTCAGACATGAGCCTAAGGATTGAGCAAGCCTGCAATTTTCAATTACAACAGGCACCACAACTATGCCAATTCAATCCTCACACAATAGCCACAGATTTGCATTTTCAGGCAGAACTAGGAATCATTATTAGAGTCTGGTAGTTATTCTTCCTGGTTCATGGACGCTGATAACTTCTGCCACAGCTGAGGTTTATCAGTTAAGCACAGAACAGAGAATTGAACTTATAATTTCTTCAGTCTATGTAGCCTGATGCAACAACCAGGAGGAAATTTTATACCGCACCAACCCATCAGACAGAATTTATGATATTCTTAGCAATAAAGATATTTTTAAAATAGTTATTTTTCAACTGTTAATATTAACAAAGGCTTCCTGTATTATTATTTTTTAAATCATTTGACCTCAACGAGGTGAGTATCTTTTAAATAATATTGGCTATTTCTGCACCTTTTATTTGAAATCATATATATTGCTGAAAATTACCATGAGCTCTTTCATGCCAGCGGCTGTAAGATGGAAAGAGAGAGAGAAAGGTGGACAGGAAAAACAGAGGTGAATACATAATGAGAAAGGGATTGGTAAATGAAGAAATAGAGATAAAGGGTAAAAATAGGATAATGCATAGACTAATTGTGTTAGACTTCCTGCACCTCACTACACAAGCTTCAAACTTGTGACAGCGTATCTTGGAAAGAATCTACACAGCAATAAATCTACACTGACAGGCAGACCAATCTACATTGACATTCAATATCCATTATATAATGATTTTCCTGCATCCTATAGAGTGCATTTGCTATGCCGATTATTCCATCCAATTTCTTTTGAGAATTTTTTTATAACTACAACGTTAGGACTTCATATTTTCTATCTCTAATAGGGATCCTGAATTTACGGTGGTTGATTATAATGGAGATTTTTTTTACTTCATGGAAACATTGCTAAAAATGTTTCATGATTAAATCCTGCTACTCTGTTTTCCCCTAAAAATTATAAATCAGTGGCTTTCATTCAAACTCTGTGTGGAAAACACAAAGCATTGGAACTAAGGTAATGTTAAATGTTTGGGGTTACAATTGTCAGAATACCATTTTTTTAAAGACTGAAGGAGACGTGGTAAAGCTTGTTACAAAGGAGATAATAAAGGGTTTTTATAGGATGGATGTAAAGAATGTGCTTATGTCTTTAGGCAAGGATAGAATTGGGGGTCATGAATATCATATAAATCTGATAAAGGAACTCAGTAAAACCCTTTTATCTCGTGACTGATGAGAACACAGAGGATGCTAGCACAGAGCAATTGAGGAAAATTGCACAGAGCCTTTTAAGGGGAAATGGGAACAACAGATGGGGGCAGAAGAAGTAGGTGGATATGTTAACAGAGTTAGATGAAAAGGATTGGGACGATTGCGGGAACCGCAAACAGTGGTGTTGGACCATTTGGTCTGTACAAAGTGTAATGAAAGGTTTTATTCAATTTTAAATTGAGATTATTTGTACCTTCCCCAAAAGAAAATATAGTACAATGTAATCTATGTTTTATTAGGGAGGAGTGGAAGGAGAGAAAGAGAACTCAGTTTTCCATGCAATACACAAGATCTTGTGAGAAAAACATGAAAACAGACTGCTCAGTATGGCACCAGCTCAAGTTCCTTGAACTGACTGAAAATGACCCACCTATTTCCGTGTTAAAATACTGAAAACAAAAGTCAATGAAATCTTAATGTTCTAGATTTCACCCCAATAGGCGTGATTCATCCTTATAAATACACAATTCTTACATGGAAGTCATGAAGCATGTCACACCCAACAGTGACATGGCAAAACTCAACTGATTTATTAGTTTCCTGGGCTGTCTGGAGATTGACCTTTCAGTGCAGCCTAATGAGTGCACTTGAACAATTCGTTTTACAAAAATAATTTGCACTTTACTGCTGAGAAAGTACAAAATATTTCCCACTGTGCTTTCAGCTGGTGAGGCATTTATCACAAATTAAAAATACTTTGTTTAGAAGGCCAGTCACTAGTATGGAACCTTGATTGCCTATACTCCAACCATGTGAATCATGTACTTCCCTTTCCAATTAGCCACAACAGTAGTCTTTGCGAGAGAAGTCCATGGATGGCACAGCAGACTTACAAAATTGACAGTCTTTAACTTTCAACCAAATTAATTTCTACTTTTGGTAGATTAGTGGAAGGCTGCAATTGAAGCTGCCAATCCAATACTCTTATTAACCAACCCAATCCTTTCTTGAATCCTGATCTTCTCTTCCACCACTGACCGGGATAAATGGAAAGATAAGAAACCCTTCATCAAAGGTAAAAATAGGCTAATGCAAGATCATATGGCTCTTGTCAGATTATGCTTGAGATTGGTATTTTTGTTTTACATTTCAAAAGAATCCAAAACCGTTTCCAAAGAGCACTTGATTAAATCCATCCTACACTCTAGTTTCCATCCCACTCTCTTCCCAGGTTCATTGATTTATCAGTTTTGACCATGATATTGTTTCAGTTTCTGAAAAGACCTCCCGAACTTTCACTAAGCTGTTTGGTGTGCTTTTAGTGACCATTGATTGAGCCGCAGTGGCAGCCCATTAAGTGATTCTGTTATCAGTATATAGAGTCATTCAGCAGGGAAACAGGCCCTTCAGTCCAACTCATCCGTGCTTACTGTGTTGCCCAGTGAGCCAGTCCCATCTACCCGCGTTTGGACCACAGCTCTCTAAACCTCTTCTGTCCATGGACTTATCTAGATGGCTTTTAAATATTGCTAATGTGTGCGCCTCAACCACTATTTCTGGCAGCTCATTCCAAATATGCACCACCTTTGCATGTCTTCACTGTATCATATATCTTCACTCTATCCTCCTTCCACAATAAAGAAGTTCTCTGTTTACATAAAGCCATTTACCAAACTACTTGGTAGTATGCATAGAAGTACATTTAAGCACTAGGTTTTAAATGCTGACTGATGGCTTTAGTATTGAGCCCTGTATTTGTCACTGTCACCAAATGTTTTTCAATAGCACTCCTTTTCTGTCTCGGCAATATGTTTGCATGCTCAAAACCCAATAAGCACAATTACTCTGCTGTCCTGCTTCACCATGTCCCAGAGGGTGCCAAGTTATTTCTGGCTGCACATTCTACGCTGGTATTTCCCAGGACATTTGGTACAGAAAGGAAAATCCTGCCGGACTGTCTTTGCATTTATTTCAGATTCAGTTTGAGGAACTATTTTTGTTGGATGAAGAGGATGATCAAACATTTCAATCTCATAGAGATGACAAGAACAATTTCCATGCTGATCATTCATTTAGGGATTGCATTCAATTTAACTCCTTGATTCTCCCACTGAAAGTACACTGACCACTATTCCAAGGTGAATCTTTATCGTTACTCTTGATGCATTTAGTTGATTAGAGCTATTTCAAGAGTTACTCTGATCATGGATTTCCCTCAGAGATATTACACAAGGAAACAAATTTTAGTGTTTTGATTTAAATGTAGGTCCATTTACCATCTGCAAGATCCATTGTGATAAGCGATCAGTTCTTCCCAAGTATATTACCGTTACCACACAGACAAACGCAGCATGTCACCACTTACAAGATCCCCTGCAAGCCACACAACATCTGACTAGGAATTAAATTGCTGTTCCTTCAGTGTTTTCTAAAACCAGAACTCCCTATTCAGGGGCCCATGGAGGGAATGCAACTGTTCATAAAGGTGGCTCTCACCACCCTCTTGAGAGCAATTATAGACATGGGAGATAAATATTAGTCTTGCCAGGAGTCCCATAAATGAATAATAGAATGAATTATAACCAGAAGCTACAAAAAGTCATGTGTGTGCTAGAAGCCGTATGTGATGGGTTGCACCACAGGCTATAATGTGAATAACACTTCATATTAAGAAGACAAAATCACAAGGTGGTTCTGTTGCAACAATCTTACATTGATTGGATAGCCAGCTTAATTCCAGAAAGAGAACCAATGCTTCAGCTACCAATTATTTAATTGAAAATAGCAAAGTGTCCTTATTAGTACAGATCACCATTCAAAGTAGCTGTATTGTTGAGTCATTTCTGTGGTTGGTTCTGATGAAGAACATCAGCTTTTAAAACAAATTCCTTTTGATACAGTAGGGAGAGAGAGCACAGGGGTGGTACAAACTGGACAGCTCTTTGGGAGAGCTGGTATTGACTCAGTGCTGCTTCAAAATGATCCGCACTCATCTTCGCCAGCTCCTGGTAAAGCCCTGTCTCTGTCTTACCAGGTCAGATATTTCACTACTGATTCTCTCAGCTTTTTATCAAGCCCTTTCAGTTTAGTAAACTACGGGTCCTACACTGAACTGATTGGGGCTTCCTGACTGCTGTGCAACAGCCAAAATCAAACACCATTTTCCCTACCTGCATTTCCTCTGAAACCTATTATTTTACAGCCATCCCTACTAAGAGGAACTGAAATCATCTCAGGATAAACCGTGTTCTAAATAACTCCAGTAATGGATGCTAAACTAAGACGAATGAATAGAACAAAATTGGCAATGGCCTTTGAAAAGAGGTGTTGGATTATATTATGCAGCAACTAAATCATTCACTAAATTACAATATAATCTCTGTAAATTTGTGCCTAATTTTGGAGTAAATGTGGTTTTTTTCAGTATGACGTCCTCTTTCATGGTTAAACCATGAGGCTGTAATACCTGCAGAGATTTGTATCCATCGCCTTCACATTTTCTTTCCATAGCTGAGGGTTCATCTGTTTCAGTGGACAGTAAACATCCGATGTCTGGAGAACAGAGACCTCACCCGCCACCCCTCCACACTCCCACTACCCTAGATATCCTACACAACATCCCTCCTCCTCCTATTTACTCATAGTTTCTTATGACATAGGAGGCCATTTGGCCCATTTAGTTCTTGCCAGCTCTCAGACCTATTAATCTCTCTCCTCCACTTAGGTCCCCACAACCTATTCTCTCCCACATTCCTATCATCTCCTCCCTGATTCCCCTACCACCCTCTTTGGGTAATTTATGATAATGATTTAACCCACCCGACCAAATTCAATGGTCATGTAACACATTGCAAGTGTCCAGGTGTGTTACAGTTCAGGATTTACTATCTTAGTCAGCAGGTCTGGTTGTACAGCAACTCTGCAGACATTTTACTACTCCTGATAGGGTTGTAGCGTGGGGCTAATGCTTTACATGTGGCAGGTCACGCTACAAATGTCGAGAATGGTTAATACTGCATGAATAGAACTAAAGATTTTATATGTGAGGTCTTTAATGGGTAAACTACTTATTAAAATGTTGGGGTAGTTTTATCAAGAGGCAACACAGAATTTTATACCTGGTGGGAAAAAAATTGCTGTGCTGGGGGGGGGGGGGGGGTGGGATTAAATGGACAACTCATTTCACAACTGATCAAACTAAACAGAAGCCTCTTGGCTCCATCATTATAATTCTGCTTGTGAGATCTTGCAGTTTCAGACTTACTGCCTTGTTGATACATCCATTGGTGAGCGTTCCGTTATGGTAAATACGCGTTAGCTTCGTGTTAGAAGCACAAGAATTTACTGCGCAGAATAAGGCCATTCAGCCCGTTGTTTCTGTGCCGGTCGGAAAATAAACATCCGCCCTAATCCATTTACAGCCCCCAGTTCCACTGCCATGCAAGCTGCAGCATGTCAAGTACTAATGTAGGACTCTTTCAAATATGAAAGGGCTTTCTGCCTCCATTACGCAGCGAGTTGCCCAGGGTAGGAACAAATTATGTAGAAAATACAATATCACTAACAAATATTATTATGAATAGTCTTAACGCAGAAGATTTGTGAAAAAATAACTGTATCGATTTCCCCAGGAGCTGCTGTCCACCAGAGGTCGCGTTTCCCAGTCATTTATGTTTAGCATCAGTTCTGGGTCTGTGAAACAATTTTAAATGAGGAAGGTGGCGTTTCTAGTTAAAAATGCAACGGAAACCTTTTAAAAACTGCTCTACGTTATTGACAAAACCAACCCTACGTATTGTGGTGGTGGGAGGGGGTGGGGAGAGTGGGGAAACTACAAACCTCGTTTGGCAAAGTGTTTCCCCCACCGCCATCCCAACCCCAAGACTTTGCTCCAACCCACTTTTCAGGGATGCACGACCCGGAGACAGCAACTGTGTCCGCCTGAGAGTGCATCAGCCGAGCCGGGAGAGCGCCGTCAGGCGAGGGACAGTCTGCGGCTCTCAGTCCCACTCCCCCACCACCGTCCAACATCACACGACCACAGAGGTGAACAAAATCTTGATCACTTACCTGTGACAGCCAACTGTGAAGAGCCAAATCGCCCCTACAAACAGCGCAGCATCGTTGCATCTGAAAGGCAGGGCGGTGGAAACGAGGAAGCAACAGGCGCTTGTATAATCTCGATCTATTTCAGTCTTCGCTCAGTCCCTCGGTTTGCAGACAGCTTTTGATTCGAGCCACGTCCTCCTTTCATTTACTTTCCCCTCTCTATTGCTCAGAGAGAGAGAGAGAGACCTGGCGTTGTTTTCTGCAGATTTGCCAACCCAAAGCTTCCTTCAGTTGTGCTGCGAGAATTCTTGGTCCGGTTTGCTGTGATCTGTAATGTATTCTTCCCCCCCCCCCCCTCTCTCTCTCTCCACTCTCTCTCCTTGGCTGATTTTTGTCTGTCTTTGTGCAGATGTGTGTGTGTGTGTGTGTGTTTCCGTTGGAACCTGATCCCCGAACTGCTGCACAAGCCGAGGATAAGTAATCGCCTCCTCCCAGAACTGCAAGGAGACCGAGCCCCCTGTTTACAACATCAGGAGGAATCACCGACTCCCGGGAACAGTCCGCAGCTCTCTCCCGTTTTAAAGGGTTCTTCAAAACCTCCGGGGACTGGAACTGAAATGACAGGATATTCCCTCTTCTCACATTTAATAACTCACTGATGAAATTAGTTTTAAAGCGTCAACATTTAATTGCAGTTACATCAATTGCAAGTATTGTCTCCGAAAGAACTTGCCGCTGGAACCTCAGATGCTGCCTGACCTCCCGAGTATTTTCAGCTTTTTCTGTTTGCCGCAAGATCAGATTAGTTTATTGTCATTTACAGCAAGGTGCAATGAAATTCCTTGCTCACGTGAAGCTCACGGAGTAGACAGTGAACGTGGTAATAATCCAACAATAAATACAGCAAGGAGGGCAAAACAGCAGAAATAATCATAGGTTGTAGTCTCAGAATCAGACACTGACTTAGATGATGTGAAATGTGTTAATTTTGTGGCAGCAGTACAGTCCACAGATATATAAATTGCAAAAATAAGTAGTGTAAAAAGAATAATGAGGTGGTGTTCATGGACTGTTCAGAAATCTGATGGCGGAGGGGAAGAAGCTGTTCCTGAAGGGTTGAGTGTGGGTCTTCAGGCTCCTGTACCTTCTCCCCGATGGTAGTAATGAGAAGAGGGCATGTCCCAGGTTATGAGGGTCCTTAATGATAGATGCTGTCTTCTTGAGACACCACCTCTTGATGATGTCCTCAGTGGTGGCGAGGGTTGTGCCCGTGATGGAGCTGATTGAGTCTGCAACTCTCTGCAGCCTCTTACGATCAAAAAGTCTCAACAATAAGTTGTGATATATGAGGTGTAGAGAGAATCACTGACTATTTTGATGCTGCTATTTATCCGACCCCCGTCCTTCAATATATCATAAAAGTCATGGACATTCACAATGCAGAGGGAGGATATTTGACCCATTCAGCCCTCGTCTGTAAAAAATCAACAAGATATTTGGTTAACTCCACTTCCTTGTTCTTGCTCGGCAGCCCTGCAGGTTACAGCTTCCCAAATGCTCATCCAACCCTGGAAATGTGCTGAGAGTTTTTGCCTCCATTGTCATGTCAGGCAGCAGAGGTAAAAAATGAATGAGAAAAAAAAGTCAACAGGGAGGTGTAGTTAAAAGGGCTTGTCTGAAGGGAACTGCAATTGTCATGGGAGATTTTAATCTACATATCAGTTGGATGAACCAAGGGTATTGCAGAAGTGGAATTCGTGGAGTGCATCAGGGATTGCTTCTTTGAACAGTATGTTACAGAATAGTGTAATGTGAGTAATGAGAAAGGATTAATGAGGGATCTTGTGGTTAGAGATCCCCTAGAAGGTGGGGGTCACAGAATGACAGCATTCCAGATGCAGTTTGAGGGTGAACATCACAGGACCAAAACCATTGTCTCCAACTCAACTAAGGGCAATTATAATGGTATGAAAGTGGAGTTATCTAAGGTGGGTGAGGAAAATAAGCTAAGAGACAGGTCAGTAAATGAACAGTGGCAGATATTCAAGCAGCTGGCCCATAACACTGGGCAGGAATTTATCGCAACTAACAAGAAGGATTCCATGAGAAAGGGGCACAATCTGTGGTTTGACAAAGGAGGTCAAGGATAATGCTAAATTGAAAAGTAGGGCATACAAAGTAGCAAGGGCTGGTGGTAGGCCAGAGAACTGGGATTTTTTAAAAAAGTCATCAGCAAAAGACTAAAAAGCTCATAAGAAGGGAAAAAATTGATTTTGAGAGAAAACTTGCATATAATATCAAAGCAAATGTAATAGTTTCTGTAGAGGTAGAAATAGGAAGAAGATGGCTAAGTTAGGTTTGGGACCTCTAGAGAATGAGGCTGGTGCTTTAGTAACAGGAAACAAAGAAACATTAGCAGACACGTTACATTTATTTTTTGTATCAGTGTTTGCCTTGATGGACAGTGAAAATATCCCCAAGATAACGGATGTGATAATTTCAAATACCAGGAAGGAACTTTTAAAACTCCCATTTACAAGAGATAAAGTATTAGACAAACTCACAGGGATAAAGGCAGGCGAGTCACCAGGACCCAATGGCCCACACTCAAGGAATTAGCTGCAGAGATGGTGGACCCATTGGTTGAAAGTTACTAAATTCCAGGAGGGTACCAGAAGATTGGAAAACAGCCAACATGACTCCATTGCTCAAATAGGGAGGAAGACAGAAGGTGGGGAACTAATGGACAGTTGGTTTAACATCTTTTTGTTGGCAAGATGCTGGAGTCAATAATCAAACTTGACATTTAGGAAAGCTAAATATAATCAAGTCTAGTCATCATGGTTTTATGGAAGGTGATCCATGTTTGATAAGTTTGCTCAAATTCTTTGAGGATGTGGCAGGGTGAATTGGTAGAGGGGAATCTGTAGATGTAGTATATTTAGATTTCAAAAGGTATTTGACAAGGTGCCACAGAAGAGGCAGGTGCATGAATTCAGAGCACAAGGTATTGGAGGAAGTCTGTTCACATGGATTAAAAAGTGAGGATCACATAGAAAATGAAGAGTTGGAATAAATGTTCAACTTGATAGCCCTCTTCCAGGCTGGAGGGATGTAACTAGTGGAGGTTAAAGGTGTTTTTTTTATTTTGTTCTGGGAAATCCCAGAACTGACCTTGAATATTCACTGGCAAGGTCAACAATTATTCCATTTGCCTTCAATTTGATAGCTTCCTTCCAGGCTGGAGGGATGTAACTAGTTCTTGGCCCTTAATCGTTTACTATTAACATTAATAACCTGGAAGAGGGAATAAAATGCAAGGTTTCCAGGTCTGCTGATGAAAGAAAAATAGGTGGAAGAGCATGTTGTGATGAGGGCATTGTGATTCTGCAACGATGTATAGACAGGTTGAGCAACTGGACCAAAATCTGGCAAATGGAGTTTAATGTGGGGAAGTGTGAGGTGTTGCGCTTTGGTAAGAGGAGTCAAAAGGCAGATCATTATCTAAATGAAGAGATACTGCAAGTGAGGTGCGTTCAGAGGCATCTAGGTGGTTTAGTGCATGAATCCCAAAGTTAGCAGGCAGGTCCAATAAGTAGTTAAGAAGGGAAATGGCATGTTAGCATTTATTGCGATGGGGTTGGAGTTTAGGAATAAGGGGGTTTTGTTATAGTTGTACAGGGTGTTGGTGAGGCCACACCTGGAATACTCTGCACAAGTTTGATTCCCTTACCTAAAAAAGGGATATGGTAGTACTAGAGCCAGTCCAAAGGAGATTCACCAGACTAATTTCTGGGATGAGATGGTTATCCTACCAAAAGAGCCTAGACAGGTTGCGTCTGTATTCCTTGGAGTTTAGAAAAATGAGGGTAACCTCATTGAAACCTATAAGATCAGAAGGGGGCTTGACAGAATAGATGTTGAGGGGTTTTCATTAATGGGAAAGTCACAAACAAGGGGAAATAACTACAAAATAAGGAACCGGTCATTTAAAACTGAAGTGCATAGAAATTTCTTCTCTCCGAGCGTAGAGGATCTCTGGAATTCTCTGCCCCTGAGGGTGGTGGAAGCCAGATCGTTAGATATATTTAAGGTAGAGATAGAAAAATATTTGAAAGATCAAGGAATTGAGAGTTATAGGGAACTGGTATGGAAGAGGAGTTGAGGCCAGCATAGATCAGCTGTGATCATTGAATCGTGAGGGAGGCTTAAGGGGACTGAAAGTCTATTCCTTGCTCCTATTTTCCTTGTGTTCCTGTGTTCAAATGATATATTGGCCTCCATTACAGAGTGGTTGGGGTTTAGAAATAGGACAGTTCTGTCACATTTGTACAGAGTGTTGGTGAGGCTGCACCTGGAGTTGGCGTAGGCAGTATTGGTCACCTGACCTAAGATGCAGTCCAAAGAGATTCATGAGGCCATTTTCTGGGATGAGAGGATTGCCCTATCAAGGAAGGGTCAACAAGTTGGGTCTGTATCCTTAGAAATTTAGAAGAATGAGGGGTGATCTTATTAAACGTATGAGATTCTAAGGGGGCATGATGGGGTGGACATTGAGATGTTTTCACCAGTGGGAGAATCCCAAACAAGGGGATATAGCTTCAAGACAAGGGACCAGTCACTCAAAACTCTTTTTGAAGGAAATAAAGTAATATTTCACTACTATTTGGCCTGAATTTAATTTTATTTTAAAAGGTTGACAGCAAGTAGTGATGCCACTTTTCTGACATAGTTTTGTATGAAAGGAATAACCAGATACTGTATGTAAAATGCAAGTAGATTTGGACGCAGAGCAGGAGCAATCTCAGTAAATGGCAGAAGGAGTTCCAGAGGTTAAAGACATGTTTTTTTTTATTTCAAGGTCAGTTCTAGGAAATCCCAGAACTGACCTTGAATAAAAACATATTCACTGGCAAGGTCAGCAATTATTCCATTTGCCTTCAGCTAGATAGCTTCCTAGGCCATTTTAACAGTCAAAGTAAATTCAAAGTTGAGGTAGATTTTTGGACTCCAAGGGTATCAAGGATTATTGAGAACAGGTAGAAACATGTTGAGGCCAAGATCAGATCAGCATTGATTTAACTGAATGGTGCAGTATGCTCAAGGGACCCCATGGGCAATTTCTGCTCTGGTTTCTTATGTCAACCAGGTCAATTGGATTCTCAAAGGATGAACCAAATGGTTTTTTTACAACAATTTCATGATCACCCTTGCTGATGCCAGCTTTTTATTTCAAATTTATTTTGTTGACTGCATTAAATTCCCCCAATTGCTGTGGTGGGTTTGAACCCACAGCTCCAGATCAATTACCCAGGCTTCTGGATTTTTAATCTAATGATGTAACTACAATGCTACCACACCCTTGATCTGAAACATCAGAGGCCAGGAATCAGATCCCCTCATCTCTAAAGAAGATATTGCATTCACTGATGTCAGTGACCACTGAGAAAACCAAAAGCTAATAAGCAGATCCTTTACAATTTACGGCCAAGTATTCTCATCCGATCTCTTTGTCCTCGGCTTCGCAAACTGCTTCAGGAAAGCTCAATATAAGCTCAACAGTATCTCTTCCAACTAAGCCTTCTAAACAACATTGAGTTCAGCAATTTCAGATTATCAGCATTTCTAACATTTTTGCTTCAGATTTTCAGCACATTCTTTTGCTAATTTCAGATAATTATTCTGTATTTCCACCCACTCCAGATAGAACATTTCCCCCTTTTACCACCTCCTTCCACTTTACACTGTCATCCCTTTGTCATTTAATCTCTCCTGCCTTCCATTCCATCACAGACCCTCCTGTCCTTCCCTCCCTCTTTTTTTTACCTTTTAACTATTCCAGTTCTGATGTGAAGTCATTGACCTGAAACGTTAACTCTCTCTATCTCCGTCCATAGATGTTGCTTGACCTGCTGAGTGTTTCCAGCATTCTCTGTCTTTATACCCATCTGCTTATTCTCATTCTTATAGCGTTGTATTCTTTACACATTCTGTACTCATCACTTATGTCTCACGTTCTCTGGGTATCTCAAAGCACTTCACAGGTAACACAGTACTATTGAAGTTGCCCCTTTTATGGAGGTATGAACAATTTGGACATGGCAAGAGATTACAAGAAGCAACCAGATATTTGACCAGATAATCTGTTTTTTTTCATTAGTATCTTTTGAGGTTTAAATATTGATCTGCAAACAGGAAGAACCACCACGTATCATAGTGCCATGGGATTCCTTATACATACTCTAGAGAACAGGTAAGAGGGTTTAATATCTTATCCACAGGAAATGACATTTCAAAGAGTGCAACATCTTAGTTCTACACTAATCTCTGGGGCAGGACGTGAACCCATGACCTTCTAGCTCAGGAGAGAGTGCACAATTGAGTTTAGACCTTAATACTGCAATGGCAAACATTCAGTAGAGAACAAATTTTCCCTACATCTAAAATTTCTCATTAAGCTAATGGCACTTAAGGCGCACAGGCTAATCTTGGGACAATGACATGTTCTTTAAGAATTAAGGTCACCAATCCACTTCTAGCTGCTGGTTTTGGTCCAATGATTAGATGCAAACTGTGTCCCTGAGCTTTTCTGTGGGCTTCTTTTGTTTGTGAAAAATTGAATTAGGTCACTATTTCTCAAATGCATATTAAACTACCACATGTATTTTAAAAGTATTTAGATCCACCAGTTGAATATAAGCTAGCCTTAGCACTTAAACTCTGGCATGGGAGGGCAGAACTTGAGGATCTGACCTGTGGTGAATCAGTGAGGTTCAATTAAAGTAATGGTGTTTTAAAATATATAATGCACTGAAGTGGTGCTGGTATAGTACAGTATCTAATGGGGTAGTGGATCACTAAGTAGTCTCTGTGGAGCTGGGGTTGTGACCAGAGAGACACCACAAAATGGAAAATAGTTTGGCCAAACAAGCGTACTAACGTGACACATCTATTTGCATCAATTCTGGTCCTAATTGCTGGGTATTATAAAATAATAAAAAAAGAATTGCTGAAAACCCTCTGCAGGTCAGAATCATTAAAAAGTTATCAACCTAAAACATAAATACCATATTTTCTCAAAAGATGCTGCCTGACCTGCAGGGTTTTTCCAGCATTTTCTATTTTCCTTTTGATTTTCAACTATTTGCAGTTTCTATTTTGCTTTTAAATTGCTGGGATGATAATTCGATCTTGACTGGAGGCAATGAGGTTAACTCTCAACTGCTGGTTTAGTTCAAGGGCAAATAGTAATGGACCATAAACGCTGGCCTTCCCAGTGATGTCCAGATCAGGGATCCAATATCATGATTACTGGATTGGATCCATTGTTACAAGTGTGAATCCCACCACAGCAGTGAGAGAATTTATATTCAAGTAATTAAGTAAACCTTGAATTTAAGTAAAAAGCTAGTCTCAGTAACAGCGACCGTGCAATTATCAGGTTTTTGTGAAACACAGTCTAGTTAATTAATGGAGACACAAGAGGTTCTGCAGATGCTGGAATCTGGAGCAACACACACAAAATACTGGAGGAACTCAGCAGGTCAGGCAGCATCTATGGAGGGAAATAAACAGTTGACGTTTCAGGTCAAGACCCTTCATCAGGACATCAGTTAATTAATGTTCTTTGGGGAAGAAAGTCTGCCATCCTTGCCCATCTGTCCAGTGTGATTCCAGATCCACCAATCTATTTGACTCTTCAGTGCCTCCCCTGTTCTGGGACAATTATCAAATCAATGGTCAGCAATGTAAGATAAGACATCTTCCCACGCTGTCACGGGGAGAACATACAAACCCCTTACAGACAGCGATGGGAATTGAACGCCGGTCGCTGGCGCTGTAATAGCGTTATGCTAACCACTACATTACCGTGCCTGCCCATATCCACATTCTGCAAAAGAGCAAGTAAATTGTGAACGAGTAAACAAACAGAAGTAGAGATAGGCAAGTTTTGACCCGAAATGTCGACTGTCCACTTCCCTCCACAGATGCTGCCCGACCCACTGAGTTCCTCTAGCAGCTCGTTTCTTGCTCCAGATTTCAGTATCTGCAGTCTCTTGTGTCTCTCTACTTGCAGTGCTTACAGCCTGTATATGCACATGACAATATCACCATGTTCTTCAGCCACATGATTCATTATATAAATTTCCCTCCACAGATGCTAGTTGACCCACTGAGTTCCTCCGTCAGATCATTTTTTGTTTCAGATTCCAGCATCTGCAGTCTCTTGTGTCTCTCTGCTTACAACCTATATGGGTACGTGATGATATCACCGCATTCTTTAGCCACCTGACTCATTGACACATAACAAAATACACCACACTGTTCACAACAAGCGAAATGGCAAGAATCCCTTTAAGAGTCATTTAAATTCCACATCATTATCTTGTTAATTTCTAAGCAGCTGGTCACAGTGTGAGAAGAAAGATGAGGACTAGTCACCGAAGTGTCACACTGTTTCCTTAAAACGCCACAGAATGCACTTTAAAAGACCCTGATGAGCCTTAGAGCCATTTCTAGTGCAGGTTTTAACGCTTCTTGCACTGCACGTGAGCCACATTCAGGACACCTTATTAGCTACCTTGGAAAATCATTAGCGTCCGAACGCCCTGCCAAAAATTCCTTCTATTGTGTTTTTGATGGCAGCTAGAAGGAACATCGACTTGCATCATTTAATTATCCTCCCTCAGAGGTAATTAGAGCAGAAACTGGATGGACCTGTGAGTGTCTGGTGGCCTCGCACTCTGAGTAGAGAAAGGTTGATGTTGGCAGACTCCTAATGGGAAGAAGTTACTAGGAAAAATTCAACACACAGAGTATTAGTAATTAATTAGTGCTTTAAAATCATTCCTTTAATTAAATATTGTAATTAGCATTCTCTCTCATACAATTTAAATCTATTAAATTTAATGTCAACTAAATTCACAGAATGGTTTTAATGCTTTTAAAAACTATTGATGGGCATCAGTGTGGCACAGATAGTAGGGCTGCTGCCTCACAGCTCCAGAAACCCAGACTCACTCCTGACCACTGGTGCTGTCTGCGTGAAGTTTGCACATTCTCCCTGTGGCCATGTGTGCTGCCTCTGGATACTCCCATTTTCTCTCACATCCCAAACAGTGTGGGTTGGTAGGTAAAGTGGCCACTGTAAATCTTCCCTAGTGCACAGATGAGTGGTGGAATCTGTGGGGAGTTGATGGGATGGTGGAGAGAATAAAATGGAACTGGTGTAGGGTTAGTGTAAATGGATGCTTGATGATCAGCATGGACTCAATGAGCTAGGTGGCCTGTTTCCACGCTATTTGACTGTAAGACTGTGATTCACTAACCTCATTTTGGATCCATATAACATTCTATTACAAGGCATGGTAATGACATTACATTGGGGGAAAACAAAACACTTACATTTATATAGTGCCTTTCACAACTATAGCACTTTCCAAAAGGCCTTAAGTATTAAATATTTTTGAAGCATATTCCCTTGTAACTAAGAAAATGAGTGATAATTATTGAAGAAGTGTTTGTATGTTTTCTGATGTGTTGGAGCACGAAACAATGAAATCAAGCAATCAGTCGTCCTTGTTTGTGCTCAGAAACACAGTACCTGGGTCACTTCTGTTTCATGGATATTGGTGTGGTTATTCACAGAATGAAGCCTATTCACTTATCCAAAGGATAATCCCTTCAGATTTTTCTATTGTAGCGGTCTAGCACTGGCAAAAACTTGCCTGTTTTATGCAAGATCTGGTGTTGGGGTTTTACACCATTCCAGCAACTCTCATGATCATTCTTCTGGTACTGGTGTACAAATTACTCAGTTTATTGAACTTAGTTTCATAACTTGCTATGCCAACATTTGTGTTCAGGAGTCTAGTGCAATAAGCACTACAAACACTGGTGAATCATACCCTGTATGACTTCTACCTCATTTACATCAGAACACAAGAAAATACTAGCAGGGGTCAGCTCCCTGGCCCCTCAAGCCTGCCCCATCATTCAATATGATCATGGCTGATTTACCCCAGCCCTAAGTTCCTCCTCTGTGCCAGTTCCCCATAGCCCTCAATTCCTCGATCTTTCGAAAATGTATCTACCTCCACCTTAAAAACTTTAGGCTGGGACCCTTCAGGTACTCTTTGCTTCCTCCCTCCTCCTCCACTCTACCACCTCATCACCCCTCACTCTGTGCTCTTCTGGTTCATCCACACATACGCTGACCTTCAGACTTCTTTCACCCCATTCCTTCCTTCAGTTCCCTCTTATACCTTGTTCTAGCCCCACAGAAAGATAGCAGAAAGATGGGTAGAGCAGTAGGTTGCAAAGAGGACAAAGAAAGGCTATAAAGAGATAGAGAATGTTAAGTGATAGAGATAGAGATAGGTTAAGTGAATGGGCGAAGATCTGGCAAATGGAGAAAATGTGAATTTGTCCATTTTGGCAGCAAACATGAAAAAGAAGCATATTGTATTTAATAAATAGTGAGAGACTGCAGAGTTATCAGGTGCAGATAAACTTGGGTATCCTGGTATACTAATGGCTAGATTGCAGGTAGAGCAAATCGTTAGGAACCCGAACAGAATGATATTGTTTTTTGCTAGGGGGATTGAATATAAAAGTTGGGGAGTTATGTTTCTGTTGCAAGGGCATTGGGGAGACCACATCTGGAATACTGTGTATAGTATTGGTCTCATTATTTAAGGAAGGGTGTTCATGCATTGGAAACAGTTCAGAAATGGTTTACTAGACTAAAACCTGGAATGGGAGTGTATCTTATGAGGAAAGATTGCTCTGGCTAGGTTTGTATCCACTGGAGTTGAGAAGAGTGAGAGTTGACAAGATTGAAACATAAAAGATCCTGAAGGGTCTTAACAGGTTGGATGTAGAGAGGAACTAGTGGGTCACTGTTTAAAAAGCATAGAGTCACTCTTGCCTTCTATTCATCCCATTGATGTTAACAGATCTAAATACTGGGAGGTGAGGCCATCCAGCAGCTGATAGCTGGCGGCTGAAGATTTGCTCCCCACTGTGTCTATAAAAGCAGAGTTAGGTGATTGCTCCTTAGAATTGGTGCATTTCCTCCAGAACAATGCAGTGTGTCTCCAAGTCAAGAAATGGACAAACGTCCAATTTAAATCCCTCAGTACAGTGGCAATTTGTAAAATAAAACTATAAGGGTACAGTGCTTTCATGTAGGTGTTTTCTGTGTCCAATTAATGAGGAATATTAGATTTGTCAGGTTTTTTTCTTGCATTCTAACCCCTCCTCCTAGCTGAATCCTCATCAATAATTACACACCTTTTCTGGTTGCCCCACATTTCTCTGTCAATCAGTTTAGTCCTACTTTGTTCTTGTCATTGTTCTGGTCCTTTCTGTTGCTTTCCATTTAATCTTATTATGAATCATAAAATGACATGTGGAAAAAAGCACTGGTATTATGATCCAACCACTGTAAGCTGCAGTATGAGTTCCTTCCAAAAAACAATAGAAATTAAAAGAAAATGACAAGTAACATAAACAAAACACATGATAATAGCAAAGGAAATGAAATTTTTATGAAAATTTTCTGCAACTTATAAACTTCTGAGACATGCTGTGTTGTATATTTTGTTTGTTTTCTACTATTCATTTATGGGTGGCAGAGTAGGGCAGCTTGTAAAGCCGCTGCCTCACAGATCTGGGGATCTGGGTTCAATCCTGACCTCGGGTGCTGTCCGTGTGGAGTTTGCATGTTCGCCCTATGACAGTGTGGGTTTCATTGGGCACATCAGTTTCCTCCCACATTCCCAAAGACGTGCATATTGAGAGGTAATAGGCCACCATAACTTTCCCCCAGTGTGTAGGTGAGTGGTAGAATCTGGAGTTGCTGAGAATGTGGGGAGAATAAATTGGGTCCACAAGAGACTGCAGATGCTGGAATCTGGAGCAACGTACAAAATGCTGGAGGAACTCAGTGGGTCAGGCATCCATGGAGGGAAATGGATGGTCAACCAGATGAAGGGTCTTGACCTGAAATATCGACTGTCCATTTCCCTCTGTAAATGCTGCCTGACCCACTAAGTTCCTCCAACACTTTGTGTCTTGCTCCTGAATAAATCGGGTATTTGATGGGCAGTGTGGACTCAGTAGATTGAAGTGCATGTTTCTGTACTGTACGAATTTATGGCCTTTTGAATTAACTGTCCATTGTAACATGAATGGTTTTATTGAGCATACATCCATTTCAAAACTGAGACTGATACATTTTCTTATTAGGTGGAGCATTGTTTATACAGAAGCATGTAGTTAAAATTACGACCACCCATGACCTAATGGGATGGTACCAGTTCAAGGGCTGAATGGTCGACCACTGTTCCTGTGTTCCCACAAACGTCTATTGTGACCTCTGTCTCACCCCATGCTGCATTATGATGTTACACCAGCTCTCGGGGTGTCCACTGCTTTGCATGAAGCTGTGACATTCATGGCTTGCTGGTGACTCATCCATGCCATACAATTAACTGTGAGATTACTGAGATGAGAATTAACTGCTTTGCTTTCTACAAGACCATGAAATTTATCTACATTAATGCTACAGCTGTATTCTGGCACAAGAAATTTGTCACCAGCTGTTCAATTAGTTTTGTGTTGTAAACAACACTATCCCTCAGAAAAGAAATGACGTGAAAATGTTGTTAGATTGAGTAATGAGTGACACAAAGTTCTGTGTAAAGCTGAGAAATGCAAACAGTATTTATCTTATTACATTACTGAAACCAGTATCGTTCTTTGAAACTTCTTCACAGTTTTGAGCACCTTGTTTTTTACACAGCTGCGTAATTTCATCCTACATGAAGATGAGTGACCCGAACCATATAAAACTATCCTGAGTCCAGAACCATGGATGTGCACATGATTAATTAATCCTCCCCACTGCAGATCTTTGTAACGCCTTTAAAATCTTTTGCTGCTACAGTAATGTTACCTTGGAACTAACTCCCCCACGAAAAAAGAGCCATGAAATATCTTTGACAAGTAAAGTTAAGGAGAACCCTAAGACATTCTGTAAGTGTATTAGGAGCAAGGGGGTAGCCAGGAAAAGAAGGCATCCCCAAAGGGTTAATTTATGGGTGGAGCCCTAAATGTATACTTCTCATCTGTATTCACCAAGGAGAAGGACACGGAAGACACTGAGGTCAGGGAGAGGTATGTGGACAATCTGGAGCAGGTCAGTATTAAGAAGGAAGAGGTGTTAGATGTTATGGGACAAATAAGGGTTGATAAATCTCCAGGACCAGGTGAGATCCATCCCAGGTTGCTGAAGGAAGCAAGGTAGGAGATGGGTGGGCCCCTGACAGAGATATTGGCATCTTCATTAGCCACAGATGAGGTGCCAGAAGACTGGAGGATGGCTAATATTGTTCCTTTATTTAAGAAGGGCAGCAGGGATAAGCCAGGTTGGTGAACCTTGCATTGCTGGTAGGGAAATTATTGGAGAAAATCTTAAGTGATAGAATTTATATACATCTGGAAAGGCAGGGTCTAATCAGGGATAGTCAAAATGGCTTTGTGTCTCTCTAATTTGATAGAGTTTTTTGAGGAGGTGACTAAGCAGTTTGACCAAGGCAGAGCTGTAGACATTGTCTATATGGACTTCAGTAAGGCATTTGACAAGGTCATGCATGGTTGGCTAGTCAAGAAGTTTAAGGCACATGGGATCCAATGCGAGCTGGCTAATTGGAACAAGTTGGCTTGGTGATAGGAGGCAGAGGTAGTGGTGGAAGGATGCTTTTCTGATTGGAAGTCTGTGACCAGTGGTGTACTGCAGGGGTTGGTGTTGGGAACCTTGTTGTTTGTCATATATAGTAACGACTTAGATGTGAATGTAGGAGGTATGTTTAGTAAGTTTGCTGATGACATGAAACTTGGTGGTGTGGATAGCAAGAAAGGGCGTTGAATACCACAACAGGATATAGATTGGGTGGAAAGTTGGGTGGAGCTTTGGCAGATGGAAGTTAAACCCAACAAGTGCAAGTTAATGCATTTTGGGAAGTCACATTGGGGGTAAGACCTAAACAGTAAATGGTAGGGGGCTAAGGACTGTTGATTATCATAGGGAGCATAAAGTTCAAGTCCATAGTTTTCTGAAAGTGAAAACACAGGTAGAAAGGATGGTGAAGAAGCATTTAACATGGTTGCCTTCATAGGTTGGGGCATAGAATATAAAAGTTGGGACATTACGTTGCAACTTTACAAAACACTGGATACACTGTATTTGGAGTATTGTGTGCAGTTCTGGTCGCCACACTACAGGAAGGATGTGGTCACGCTGGAGAGAATGCGGAGGAGATTCACCAGGATGTTGCCTGGATTGGAGAACTTTAGTTATGGGGAGAGATTTAGAAGGGATTTGAGGGGAAAGTTTTTTTACACAAAGA
The DNA here is from genome assembly GCF_009764475.1 of Pristis pectinata. Classification (NCBI taxonomy): domain Eukaryota; kingdom Metazoa; phylum Chordata; class Chondrichthyes; order Rhinopristiformes; family Pristidae; genus Pristis; species Pristis pectinata. The sequence continues at coordinate 9,097,340 of NC_067429.1, forward strand.
GTGGTTCATATCTAGAACTCGCGGCCAAAGGAGATAGTCTGGCCAGATACAATCACTACGTTTAAGAGACATTTAGACAGACACTTAAATAGGCAAGGCACAGGAGGATACATCCCTAATGGATTAGTGTAGAGAGGAAAAAAGGTTAAAGTGAACTTGATTGGCCAAAGGCCCTGTTTCTGTGCTGCAAAACACTTTGACTCCAGGACTCCATGATCAGTGATATTGTCTAGAAAAGCTCCCCATCCAGAACCAAAAAGCAAAAAATTGCAGATGATGTAAATCTGAAATAAAAATGGCATTTTTGCACAATGTCTGGTTTTATTTCTTATCAATAAGGTTTGATTAATGGAAGAAAAACTTTGTCAAATGATGCCAACAGCAATATCAAGGGAACTCCACCTTCTTTCTGTTTAGCTATGTTTTTAGTCTACTTATATGGTTTTATTAACATTTGTTGGCACTTCAAAGTGAAGCAGCAGCACTTGTGTTTTCAGTGCCAAAATATATAATTGAATTATGGAACCATTGGCACTTACAGCACAGGAGGAGTTCATTTGGCCCATTGTGTCCATGCTGGTTAACCATGCAGGTTAACCATGCAGCTATCTAGGTTACTCCCACTTCCCAGAGCTCAGTCCATGGAGTTAATTATTTTTCAGTGATGTGACATCACGGGCAATGCCAGCATTCATCGTCCATCCCTAATCATCACTGAATGAAGAAAGTAATTAGGATTCAACCACATTTGACATCTGGAGTCACATGTAATGATGCATGAACAAGATGGGTTTTTATGACAGACAAATAATTTCATAGTTACCATTACCTCTTCTTTAAATTCAACATTTATTTTAATTACCTGAATTTAAATTCCCAGCTGACTGTTAGAATTCAAACTCGCATCTCTTGATCAGTGTCTTCTGATCACTGTCTGGCTGTTAGTCCAGTACCTCATCCATTGTCTCCCCAACTAGGTGCACTGTAATTATGAAGTGGGTTTCTGTCTCCAACATCCTTGCAGGCAGCAAGTCCAAAGTCACAGCAACCACTTTACCTCAGGACTAGAAGCTTTTCTAACCTCACTGTGGATGGTGACATTAAAAAAACTGACCTACTTATTTGTGCAATGTTTGTGTTTGCTCACTCATTAAGTACACAATGAAATCCAGGGGAGGGTCAAGGGGCATAGGAGTCACCCATAAATTAGACAAGAGGTGTGATTGACTATGACCATACTGAATGGCAGGGCAGGCTTAAACAGCCTTCTGCAAGTCCTGCTTCTATTTCCTATGTTCTTACTCGTCCACATTTAAAATCAGACCTGATCATTTCACATTTTCTGAATCATCCGTTTCTCTACAAATTTATGCCCTCAACGAATGTGAGAATAATTTTGGTTCAGTCCTCCTCTTGATCATTAATGAAAATGATAATGGCCCACAGAACAGTGAGGATCTCTAGTTGTAAGTGAATCGTAATCAGATAAATCCCATTAATATTACTGTTTTCTACGAGATATCGACCAGCTCTTGTAATCCTATAAACTCAGGAGAGGACTTCTTTTTCTCCAATAGCCACACACACAGTATTCGGTTAAAAATATTTTTAAGACATCAAGGGTTCAAGAACAGTCACTTCCCTTCAACCACTGGGTTCTTGAACCAACCGGTACAACCCTAGTCACTAGAGTTTAGCAACACTATGACCACTATGACTTTGATCACTTTGCACTAAAACAGACTTTTTTTTTGTTCTAACTGTGTTCTTTCTTGTAAAAGTTGTGTTTGATTTATGTTTACTTCTTGTGAATGCTGCTTATCTGTTGCTATGTGCCTGTGATGATGCTGCAAGTAAGTTTTTCATTGCACCTGTGCATACATATACTTGTACAAATGACAATAAACTCGACTTCATTTTTGATTTTATGAGTCTGATTTTATTTTTCTTTCCCATACAACAGAATCAAATGAGCTTCAATGCAGACCAAGCAATCAATGAACTATGGAACATGCAGGACTTTCTGAACATCCCTTTATTTTGGGATAAATGGCTTGCAGTCCTGCGGTAATATCATTAAGTAACCTACAATGGTTTGGTTTGGTTTGGTTTATTATTATCACATGTACCAAGATACAGTGAAAAGCTTTTGCTTGCGTGACATCCAGGCAGATCATTCCATACATAAATACATCAAGGTAGTAAAAAGAAAATGGAATGCAGAATATGGTGTTGCAGCTACAGAGAAAGTGGCAGTGCAGATAAACAAATAAAGTGCAAGGGCCACGATGAGGTAGATTGGGAGATCAAGAATCCATCTTTAGCATATGAGAGGTCCATTCAAGGGTCCGATACTGGACTAGCAAACCAATGATCCTATCATTAGAAGCTGTTCAATTGCACTTGAAAACTCTAGTTATTTGTAGACTCACTTTAGAAGATCACGATTCTTATAAAATTACAGCTGGTTTTATAATGCCCTTTGGAGAGGGTTGTGTGTCCCATTCTCCTCCAAGTGGTATGAACCACTAAGTGATCAGCTTTAAATGTAAAGAAACAAAGGCCTTGTCATTAAGTGGTAAGACACCAATGATATCTACATCCCAAGACATATTTAAAATGTGGTGCACTCATCGTAGTTAAAGCCACTTCTGCAAATATTTCAGATTTTGACTAGAGGTGTCTATACTGGGACCACAACAACACATGGTATCATAGAACATAGAATATTGCAGCACAGTACAGGTCCTTCGACCCACAATGTTGTGCCGACATCTTATCCTGCTCTAAGATCTATCCAACCCTTCATCTTCGGAAGTGAGGTTGTTAGCCTCATTTTTATTATCGTATGTATCCTGACTAATCTCTCAAAGGAACACAGAGCCTTTGAAAGCTGTAAACATTACTAAAAAGCCTTGCCAATCACTGAACTTTCCCAGTATCTTATTCATGAAGCAGTTTTTAACACTGCCAATAATAGCTTTAGTCATCCTCAGCAATTCACTTATATCTGTCCCTATCCTGTTGACATTATGCTGTAGTTGTTTATTTTAAAGCTTTATTTCTATACAAATACTCTCTACTTAGTTAATTGTTGGCTGAACTCTTTATTTACTGGGCTTTCTTGACCTTAAGAATGCAATTAAAAATAATCAATTTTTCTACAAAATGACGGTCATTATTACCCACTGGGCTACTAAGGTATTATAAGATATTTATCTATTACTCACATGTACATCAAAACACTCAGTGAAATGCGTCTTTTTGCGTTGCTGAGAATGTGCTGGGGGCAGCATCACTATTATATCCCATTTCATAGCTTCCTTATCAGTGAAATTTAGCTTTCCTAAAATGAGATTGGATTAATTTAATAATAGTACTGAGTTGCAATTAAAATCTGACCATTCAGGAATAATTATTTCACTGAACATCACTGTGAAGAAACCTGGAGTTGCTTCTGAATCACCCTCAGATACTCTATATAATATAATAATCTATAATATATCTTTATTAGTCACATGTATGTCAAAACACACAATGAAATGCATCTTTTGCGTAGAGTGTTCTGGGGGTAGCCCACAAGTGTCGCCACACTTCCGGCGCCAACATAGTGTGCCCACAACTTCCTAACCCGTACATCTTTGGAATGTGGGTGGAAACTGGAGCACCCGGAGGAAACTCACGCAGAAACGGGGAGAATGTACAAACTCCTTAGAGACAGTGGCTGGAATTGAACCTGGGTCACTGGCGCTATAATAACATTACAGTAACCGCTACACTACCGTGCCTGAGTGACACAGTAGTGTAGCGGTTACACTCTAGGTAACTAAATTAATCTTTATACATTCTGTACCCTGGCAGCTCCATATCACAACCCTTGATAGAAGCATAGTAATAGTAATAATGTAGTATTACTTTGCCATATCATATCATTTTCCTTGTCCCTCTACCCTTGTCGCAGAAGCCAACAGCAGGTGTCAAGGATTAATTTCTGATCAACCCTGAGATCTAACGGCAGGGATATCAGTATCTCCAATATTGTCCAAATGCTCTCCAATATTCTCCTTCTCAACTACAGTTAGAGTATTTAACATACATAATGCTTTCTTTGTAACCCAGCATTCTTTGACAGAATTTGTCATCTGTACATTTGACCCATGCGGTAGAAATCAGAAATGCCAATTATTTTGAAGATCTCGAAGGAAGGAGATGTCTTTTATGCTGGAATGTTATTTTTGTTATTTCTACATTAGCAGAAAAGAATTCTCTTCCTGCCTTATGTAGTTCACATTATGTAAACCAACTTGATTTCTCTAATTGAAATTAAATTGTTACTAGCATGCCCTAGATTCTCTTAATCTTTAAGGAACAGACAATACCAATTCAGGTACCCTCAGTTCCAATAAGTTTAAGTACTTCTCAATGGTACTCTCTTCACTCTGAGCCTGTCTTTGAACTCATAAGTTATTGGAAAGTAATTAATTCTCCCAAGAAAGTTACTTTACTCTCCCTGATAAAAAAAACTCTCAGTTATCTAAGAATGTAAGTTTCTCTTTAATACCATGGGGAAGTCCTCAACTTTGTGTAAGGCAGTTGATAGTGAATTGCAGCCTATTGTACAACACTCCCAACTTTACTTTTATACTGGTCAAAATAGGCCCCCCTGTCTCCAGCCAACTGTTAAAACCAGAACAAAATCAGAAAATGGTGGAAATATTCAATAGGTCAGGCTGCATCTGTGGGAAGAGAAACAGAGTCAACGTTATAGGTCCAAGACATTTTATCAGAACTGAAAAGGAGACAAAAGAAGCTTGTGAAGCTGCAGGGAGAGTCAGGGAGGGTGATGTCTCCAATAGGGTAAAATCAGGGTTACTTGGATAGGTGGGAGGAGGGCAGGTAAACAAATAAAACGATCCACAACTCACCATAAATCTCACTATTTATCGTTTAACCACAATAAATCCGAGGGTATCTGAATAACTTGCTGTGGAAGACCAGGTTTATGACCACAATGTGTTAATGAGACTCCACTGCTGAGATTTTCCACGGCATTCTAATTTCAGGCTTGTTTCTCCCCTAGGCCCAGGAAACCCAGCAGCTCAGGGGTAGTGAGGCATCCAAATCCAACAGGTAGGTATTTCTGTAGCATACCATGTGATCCACCCTCCATCTCTCAGCATATATCCCTCCCATAACATCCCCCCACACCCCCAACTGCCTGTCTTCCCCTGACAATATATCTCAGGTTCCTGCCATTTTAGCTTCTCTCACTGCTCTCTCTCAACAGCTATCCCTCCCCATAATAGTGGTGTCTCTCGTCAGTGAGCAAGGTATTTTCTGTTGCTAGGCGTTTTTTGTGTAATTACAAATGCTTGCCTAATTTCTGTTTTTTAAATACTTATAATGTGATGCAAAATATGCATTACTGAAAAGGTGACATGCAAGTGTGATATGCACAAAATGCATGCATATTTATTGATAAATAATAGCAATTTGGCTAATTGTAATGTTTTTTCCTTTGATAAAGTCTGTCTGCCAACTTTGGTACAACATGTTTAAACTCTAAAATGATAACTATATTTTCACTTTATCCCTGGGTAACTAATTTGAATATGGAATTCAAAATACAATTAGAACCACAATTACTGTAATTGGTCTCTGAACAGCAGTCAAATTGCAGCAATTTATTTCTGCTCTTCAAAATTCAAAAATGAATCCAATGATTTGATGCATTGCCAAATTCACTATTTAATAGGAGTTTTAAAAACCATAATAGCTTTTTACAACCAGGGCAAAAAAAACATAGATTCTGGAAGTCTGAAACCAAAGCAAAAAAAGGTGGAAGTACTCAGCTGGTCAGGCAGCGCCCATAGGGAGAGAAACTAAGTCAAAATTTCAAGCCAAGGACCCTACATCAGTCTGGGAAGTGGGAAACTAGTGTGTTTTAAGTTACAGAGAGGGAGAGGAATGGAGAGAAGGAGTATCTGTGACAGGGTGGAGACCAAAGTTGTTCGTTACTTTTAAACAGAATAGAAAAGTAGGAAATTGAAACCATCTGTGGTGAGAGTGCAAGAGGTTATGTTGAGCTTACACAGAGCATCACTGGAGCAATGTCAGAGATCAAAGACAAAGAGGTCAGGGTGAGAGTGCGACAGAGAATAAAAGTGACAGGAGACTGGGAGCTCCGTGTTACCCTTGCAGACTGAATGGAGGTACTCTGCAAAGCAGTCACCATCTGCATTTGATTTCTCCAATGTTTGATACTACATTGTGAAAACAAATTCAATTTACTAAATTGGAAGAAATGAAAGGACTGTTTTGGGGGGGGGTGGTCACTGGATGGTGAGTAGGGAAGAGGACTTTTTAAAAAATAAGTTAAAATCATTTCCACCTTTCCTTCACAAAAGCAAAGCAATATTCTAAGGATTTAGTCTGGATTATGTGCCAGTATTTTAAGTAAGCTGAGAATTTCTCCAGTACCACTTTGATTCTAAATTTGTTCAACATTATTTGTTTTTTGTAAATCTGTGAAGGATCATTGATTCTGTAAGATATTTCACAATGACCAAGTTTCTCTCAGCTCTGCACTCTCTGTCAAAGCATTGATTGGTGCTAAAAGAATGGTAACTGGAAATCAGTCCAAAGAATCCAAAGAAGTGTGAGGAAAGGCAAGGGAATGTGTGATAATTAGAAGTGTAGAGGAACAAGGTGATTCTGGAATGCTTGTCCAAAATTCCCAGAAGATAGCAGACAAATGGATAGATAGTTAGGTAGGCAAATTGCACACCTTTATTAGGGAAAAATCATGATGAATTCAACACTCTGCCCAGATTCACTGCTCGTGCTCCCTGTCCACCTACACTTACCTGTGCCAGGTGAGCTGACTCTCCACTTTGGGTGGTTGGGCTATCAGTAGGTTCCAGGGCAGGCACTAAGACTTGGGTGCCTTGCATATGGTCACTGTTTGCATGATAACTAATGATACACCTAAGCTTTCCTTATCAAACATGCACATACAGTCTTTTCTGGCAAGGACTTACCTGATAGCAAACAAGAGGAAGGACCATGGTTGATTAATCCCCTTCTAGTTCAAGGGGCTTTGAAGCAAAACTGGAGAGCTTCCCTGAGTGCACCAGCTGGGATCAGCTAATGTTGTACTAAATACAGCTGTCTGGTTTTTTGATTGCAGATGCCAATTTTTTTTACACTGGTTCCACAATGTGTGGAATAATTCATGTCAAAGCTTAGCAAATGAAATGGAAACGTTCTGGCTATATTATTCACTTTCAAGAATGGTGCATGGACAGGAAAGGCTCTAAACAGCTGTGCTTCCCCAGGGAGGGTGTTTCAAGTGCACTACCTTTTTATCTGTTCTACACGTGGATGCTGGCTGACTTGATTATGATTCCGGGATGGTGAGCCCTGTGTACAATATGAGCAATTTAGAATGGGTATGTCAGCCAGAGTACAGTGCTTTTCCAGAGGCTGGATTCAGATCATTCCGCATCTCGTTTGACCCCTGGAAATGCAATTTAATCATAGTAGTAAATTGTACAGCTGCTAAACAGCTGCCACCTTGGCCTCTACCTCAGACAATCACATCATGTAATAGGTATGGCTGCTCCCCTTCTGCCAGTAATTTTACAGAACGATCTTAGCCTATTCCTTAAGATTTTAATGTTTTAACAAATCCTTGCAAACAGTCCCTTCCGATTCTCTAACATGAGAGAAAACTGTGGGCTGCAAAAAAGTGGCAGTCTACTGGCCGGGGGTGGGGTGTGTGTGCGGAAGTGTGGCAAATGGAATGCAGTCCTGATACGTGAGAGGGAAGGAAATACACAACAATGATAGGATACTGGAAGAGTAAAGTAAAAGAAAGATCTTTGAGTGTACATCCACAGATCCCTGGAGGGAGCAAAAGAGAAAAATGTGTTTAGGAAAGGATACTTCCCTTCATTGGAGGAGACACGGAATATGGCAGCAGAAATGTTGTGCTGGAACTGTATAAAAAATTAAGAAGGCCACAGCTAGAACACAGTGTACAGTTCTGGTCATCACTGGCCTGACACAAAGGGATGAATGGAATCCTCTTGTGGTGTAATGATTACAGGAATACTTCCAGGAATTTTGCACAGGATGAAAAATATTAATAATAAACAGAAGATTTTCTTTGGAACATAGGAGGGAAGATAACACTGAGGTGTGTAAAACCTTAAGCAGCCTTAACAGGTGAACAGAAAGGACCTATTTCCTTAGCAGAGAGGACAATAATTAGAGGGCATTGATTTAATTTATCCAGGTGGAATGATTAGAAAGTACAGCACAGAAACAGGCCCTTTGACCCATTATGTCCATTCTGACCATTATATGTATCTATACTAGCCCCACTTACTTGCATTTAGCATTCTTTGCCTTGACGATTCAGGTGCTTAATACTTCTAAAGCAGAGGAGTTGATGAAAATGATTTTCAGCTAAAGAGTGTTGAGGGTCTGGGACTCACCCCTGAAGAGATGGTGCAGATAAAAATCCTTATCCAGCTGCAAAGCAGTTGAAGAGTCATAACCTACAAATCTGCGGATCGACAGCTGGGAAGTAGAAATAGCCTAAATAGCTATTTTTGGTAGGCAGGAAAACAATGGGATGAATGGCCTTGTTCAGTGTTGTGAATTTCAGTGATTCCATGATTCAGTGGACTTCCTACCATTTTATCCAGACAAAAGCAAAACAAGTATACATGGTCCTGTGCAGTGTGGTGGTCTGATCGTTCCTTCACAAAGGGGAAGCAACTTCCCAAAAGTTAAACTGCAATCATCTGTTCAATAAAGAATGGTTTGAGTTACAGTATTTCCATTGCGTCCCAGGGAATCTTTCTGTTCTTGACTGATTCAATTTTTTAAATTTCAAAAATAAACTTTATTCTTAAAATATGAATACAAGTACAAAAAACACACTGCATGGCTCTCTTTACATTCATGTGGAAATAATTCTGATTAAAGAAATGGCCTTAATTTGAATAGCACTTTAATTTCAGGAGGTCTCAAAGGATTCTACAGTCACTTTAGGAACATGGTGGCAATCAACATCATCAGATGGACAAGACAACACTTCTGGTTGGTCATTGTCCTCCTTATCATGGCTATCTTCTTCAAAATAGATGAGATGTATTTGCTGTACTCATAGCTCTATTGATATGCATGTCAAAGTGCAACTTTTGGAGATTTAAAGAAAGAGTTGATTAATTGACTACATGATTGTCAGAAACTTCTACATGAAAGGCTTCACAAAAGGCAGTAAACAGAACATTAATTCATTGCTCGCACAGAGATGGATAATAGATAATGAATAATGTATAACAATAGGCAAGGCGGGCTCATTAAGTATACCAGGTCATGGAAAGTGTTACTAATGCTGTTCGAAGATATCACTTGGGGAATACCATCATTCCAAAGATTGTAAACCTCTGCATACTTAATGTCAAAACATTGCAAATGCTGGAAACAAAGACAATGATGGAAATACTCAAGAGGTCAGGCATCTTTTCCAAATGAGAATTCCCTTCTTCTGGCACTCCACTCCTCCCATTGCGATCACTGTTAAAAAATATTCATCACCACTTCACAGCCGTGCATTGATTATAATTGCATTGAAGGTGCAATAATCAAGTTGATCTGTATAGCAAGATCCAACAATTAGCTATGGTGTAAATGAATAATTCTTTTTTTGTTGTTTTTCTTTCTTCATAGATGACCTGATCTGCCGAGTATTTTCATACATAGGACATACGGCAGAGAAACAGGCCGTTCAGACCAATCAGTCCGTGCTGGCATTCATGTACCACTTGAGCCTCCTGCCATCTTTCTTCTTCAAAAACTATTAGTGTGACCCTCTTTCCCCTTTTCCTTCATGCACTTGTCAAACTTTCACCTAAACCTCTCCCTGTGGGAGCAAGCTCCAAATTCTCACCATTTTTTGGACCAAGAATTTTCTCCTGAATTTTCTGTTTTATTTTTCCCATTATGGTTTTACTTTTGAGGCCGTGGAAGCTTGTTGGGTCCATACCGCTATGGTTCTCCATTAACAATGTTCTCTGTTTAGTACTGTTTTGAATCGGAGAATGTGTGCTTTAGAATGTTAATTTGTTTATAGCTGTCAAGCATTTGCTGAAAATCTTTTGAAATCATTGCTGATATTTAATGGCCGCAATTATTTAGAAATTCAACCTTGGGTTTTCACATGGTGCTTTACTAAAGCAATCCATTCAATGAATGGATTTTGTCTTTCTATAATGTCATTCCAATCCTTTATACAAGGGGGAATATATTACCTTCCTACTAGTTAAGATATATTTATCGGTTCATTAAAGTGATAAAGTCTGCATACCTGAGTTAAATTACATCTACTGGTGAGTTATGAAGTAGGGGGCCTTCAAACTGAGTGTTAGAGACTCTTACAAACAAGGTTTATTAGCTCATGAAAAATATTTCTTTTGAGCTGCAATGTAATTTTCTGTTGTGATCTGACCTTCGGTGTTTTAAGGATTAATTCACCTGTTCTATGCACTTCCAGGATCCGGACATTGCTGGCGAGGCCAAGCATTTGTTGCCCATTTCTAACTGCCTTTGAGAAGGTGGTGGTGAGTCACCTCCATGTACCACTGCAGTCCTTCTAGAGAAGGTGCTCTCACAGTGCTGTTGGGTATGAAGTTCCAGTGTTGATTAAGCGCCGCCAATATATTTCCAAGTCAGGAAGGTGTGTGACTTGGAGAGGAACCTGCAGGAGGTGATGTTCCCATGCACTTGCTGCCCTTGGTGATGGAGGTTGTGGGTTTGGGAGTTGCTGTTGGAGTAGCCTGGTGAGTACCTGTAACATATTTTGTATATGATACACACTACACACTACAGTCTCTGTGCACTGCTGGTGGAGGGAATGAGTGTTTAGTGTGATGGATGTCATGTCAATCCAGCCACTGCTTTGTTCTGGATGGTGTTGAGCTTCTTCAGAGTTGTTAATGCTCCATTCATCAAGGCAAATTGAGAAAAATCCATCACGCTCCTGACTAATGTCCTGCAGATGGTGGAAAAACCTTGGGTGTTAGTCGCAGGACACCCTAATCACAGTCTCTAGTCACTGTATTGATACAGGTGGTCCAGTTGAGTTTCCAGTCATTGAGACTCCGGGATATTGATGGTGGGGTCTTCTCAATGGTAACACAGTTGAATTTTAAGGTAGGTGGTTAGACACTTCCTTGTTAGAGATCATCATTGCAAGGGTCTTAAATGGCATGAATGTTACTTGTCACTTATCAGTCCATGCCCAGATGTTATCCAGGTCTTTCTGCATTCGGGCATGAGCTGCTTCCTTGCTGAGGAGTTGCAGAATGGAATTGAACATTTGAATATTGGCGAACATCCCCATTTCTGACCTTATGACGGAAGGAAGGTCATTGGGTTGGGCCAGGGAAACTGCTCTGAAGAACTCCTGCAGTGATGTTGTGGGTCTGGGATGACATCGTTAACAACCACAACCATATCCTTTTGTGCAACATATGACTCCCTTCAACGTTCATTGACAAGTTTTACCAGGGTGCCATGATGCCCACCCCTTTCAAATGCTGCCATTATGTCATAGATGGTCACTCTCACCTCACCTCTGGAATTCAGCTCCATTGTCCATGCTTGGACCAAGGCTGAGATGAGGTCTGGAGTCAAGTAGTCCCTGCGACTCTGGCATCACTGACTGGGTTACTGGAGAGTGAGTATCGCTTGATAGTACTGTTGACAATGGCTTCCATCACTTTTCTGATGATTGAGAGCAGAGATTGGGCAGTATTTATCCAGACTGATTTGTCCTGCTTTTTGTGAACAGGACACACCTGGCCAATTTTCCACGTTGTTTGTGTAAAATGACAGTGTTGTAACTGGACCAGAACAGCTTGGCCAGAGACACAACTAGATCTGGAGTGTAGGTCTACATCTGGGATGTTGTTATGTGCCTGTGATGCTGCTGCAAGTATGTTTTCCATTACACCTGTGCATATGACAATAAATTGGGCTTTGATTTTGGTCCTGTAGCTGTTGCTGTATCCAGTGATCAACCATTTCTAGGTGTTACATGGAATGAATTGAATTAGTTGGAGACTGGCTTCTGTGACGGTAGGGATCTCAGGAGGAAGCCAAGTTGGGTCATTTATTCAACATATTTGATTGAACATGGGTGTGAGTGCTTCAGCCTTGTCTTTAGCACTCACATGCTGAGCCCATCATTGTTGAGGATGTTCCTGGAGTCTCCACCTCCCATTTACAGCCAAATGCAGTAGGACTGCAGAACTTTGATCTTAGTTGTTGGTTGTGAGAGCACTTAGCTTTGTCTATTACATACTACTTTTGCTGTTTATCACCATGTAGTCCTGACTTGAAGTTTCACTCCTCATCGTTGTTAGGTACACCTGATGTGCTGCTGGCAAGCCCTTTTGCACACTTCGTTGTACCAGGGTTGATCCCCAGTTTGACAGTAATGGTAGAATGAGGGATACATTTCAGCTGCTGTTGATGGTCCATTGATGCCCAGTGTTGAACTGCCAGATCTGTTCTATCCCATAGAGTAAATTTCTGGTGTCACACAATACCACGGATGATGTCCTTGGTATGAAGACAGCACTGTCTTCACAAGGACTGTGCGGTAGACACTTTCTACTAATGCTATCATAGACAGATGCATCTACAAAGCTAGATCAGCGAGGACCAAGGTCTAGTAGGTTTATCCCTCATGGTGATCTGCTCACTACCTGCTGCAGACCCTGGCAGCTATGTCCTTCAACAAGCTCAGTCTGTAGTGGTGCTACCAAGCCAATCTTGGTAATGAGCACTGAAGTCCACCAGCTGGGGTACGTTGTCTGCACTTGCTACTTTTGGTACTTCTTCCTAATGTTGTTCAACATAGAGAAGCAGTGATTCATCAGCTGAGGGAGGACGGTAGGTGGTAATCAGGAGGAGGTTTCCTTGCCCATGTTTGACCAAATTCCATTAGGCTTCAAGAGTTGTGGACTCAATGTTGAGGACTCCAAGGTTTACTCCCTACCGACCATACATCATTAAGTCACCATTCTCTGTCCTGTCACTGGGACACCTGACACTGTGATGGATGAGTCTGGCATATTGGTATTAGTTTGTTATTGTCACTTGTACCGAGGTACAGTGAAAAACTTGTCTTGCATACCGATCGTACAGGTCAATTCATTACACAGTGCAGTTGCATTGAGTTAGTACAGAGTGCATTGAGGTAGTACAGGTAAAAACAATAACAGTACAGAGCAAACTGTCACAGCTACAGAGGAAGTGCAGTGCAGGTAGACAATAAGGTGCAAAGTCATTACAAGGTAAATTGTGAGGTCAAGAGTCCATCTCATCATATAAGGGAACCGTTCAATAGTCTTATCACAGTGGGATAGAAGCTGTCCTTGAACCTGGTAGTATGTGCCTTCAGGCTCCTGTATCTTCTGCCTGATGGGAGAGGAGAGAAGAGAGAATGACCCAGGTGGGTGGGGTCTTTGATTATGCTGGCTGCTTCACCAAGACAGCGAGAGGTAAAGACAGATCCAAGGAGGGGAGGCTGGTTTCCGTGATGCGCTGGGCTGTGTCCACAACTCTCTGCAGTTTCTTGAGGTCTTGAGCAGAGCAGTTGCCATACCAAGCTGTGATGCAACCAAATAGGATGCTTTCTATGGTGCATTGATAAAAGTTGGTGCGTGTCATTGTCTGTTAAGTATGACTCTGTGAATACAACATTGTTAAACTATTGCTTGACTGATCTGTGGGGCAGCTCTTCCAGTTTAGACTCCAGTCCCCAGATGTTTGTGAGGCAGACACTTTATGGTTGATTGGTCTGGGAACATTTTTGCTGTGACGAATTAGGCGCCTGCACTAATGCCAGATGGAGCGTCCATTTTTATTCCTTCTCTGTTTGAATGTATCAATAATATTTTAATTGAATCATTTGTTGGGCCACTTCAGAGGACACTTAAGCATCTGGAGTCAGTTGCAAGTCAGAACATGTAAGGATGGCTTGTTTCCTTTCCTGCAGGGCATTAGTGAACCAAAGAGATTTTTACAACAAAATGGTGGTTTCCATGGGCATTGTTACAAAGGATAGTTGGTCTTATTATGTGTGCCCAACATGAGGTGTCTTATATCTTCTACATTACTGTACAGAAGACATGTTCCATTGCTCCCCTGATATCTGCAGGCAGTGTCTTGGTACAGCCAGAGAAGAGACCCATGATCTCAGTATTTCTTTGTCGCTATGGATTCAGGAATAGCATGATCTAAATAGGAAGCATTTTATATTCACTGTCTGCTTTTTTGGCAGCCTCTTGGTTTCACACCTGTGATGTTTTTGGATATTTTTTCCTCACACAGAGTTGATTACAAGATGTGTGTCAGCAAAAGGGCAAGCTATGAAGGAGTCCTGATCACTTCAGGTAATGAAACCCCTTGATCTTCTCAGCTCCACAACGCAACATGGTGCCAGCCACCACCCAGGTAATATAGCCCCTGGGCAATGTGTTCCCAAAGCCCTGGAAAAGTTTCTGTTAGTTGTGTAAGTCTGACTCTGTGTAAGTATGACAGCAGCTAAGGCAAAATCAATGCCTCTTCTTTTGGAGTGGTAATATACAATTCAGGACAAACGGTTAAATATTGGAAAGTATTGTCAGGTACTCGCTATCAATTCTGATATTTGAGGCTTTCATTTTTGTTGATTAGTTCCAATTTCACTTCATCATCCACAGTTCCCATCCTGCATTTTTAGACCAGCAAATAGCCTACCCCAGAGCGCTCATGTTTTACATACGATGAACTGACACAGATGGAGTGAAACTGGACAAAATAGATGAAATCCCTTTCCTCATCCATTATGTACATCCAATATTCAGTACTACTGAATTCAGAGAAACTGATGTTGATGGGTCACTACTGCTTTGGGTCATTTTCCAAGGCAAAATTTCACCCCACCTCCCCCACCCCATGATTATTAACAGGCAATTCAATTGCAAGAGAACATCACAGTTAAATAGTATGTTGTTCTTGCCCAAGTTCCATGCACTTGGATAACAATCAGTAACAGAAACCCCAGCAGATTTTGCTTTATGGTGAGAGTGATGTGGTGCTTCTGAATTTGGGATTAACTCAGGAAGGCTGAGAAATCCGATTAGAAAGTAGTCATGCAACACAGTTGACAAGATTAAGCACAGCATTGTGGAGGGACATTTTGCAAGCAAAGACAAATAACATGAAAATATACTATAGACATGCCTTTACCATCGCTGAAACAAAGAATGTTATGAGGATTACAGTCTTTACACAAAGGCAGAATTCACCCAAAAAAGTGTAGCAACTGACTTCTAATTACCATTTTATCAATCTCTGTTAACTTGTCTAGTGTTGATTTTATATTTGAAAGTAGATTGGGCAAATTTGCAAGAAATCAATGGGAATGACACATACTGGAGAGCAAAGCCATCTTGCAAGGCAATTGTACTCAAAAAATAGAACAGGTAGGCAAGTGGAGACAAAAGCGGGCCGAGCAAATGTACAAGTTTTGAACATTTCATATAGATTCTTCTGTGTTTTTAATGCCAATTTTCTCCTTTTCTTCCTGAAGGCAATGGCCTCTAAATTCGTGATTGCCCATTTCTGCATCAGAATAGTAGGATCTACGTGCCTCCTGATGTGAGATTGTCATGGAGTCAGAAAAAAGTAGAGCGGCTCTTCAGGGAAGTAAGTCCAGTTGGGAACAGGGAAGGAGGGAATATGTGGTACTTTGGATTTATGGATATGGGAACACAAATATTGACAGCCAGCAGATCAGCTGAGATCAACTGTCTTGGCATATATTGGCATGTTATAAATGGACTTCACTCTCCAAATGGCCAATGCACATTTCCAGTTCTAATGTGAAGAACTAGGTGCTGCCTTTCATTGATGAATAGCCATTGAAATTCCAGTCTCTCACTTCACAAAAACCACTTTGAATTAGGAGCTAGTGAGGGCTGCTGGCAGAAATTAAGGGAAGGAGGAGAGATGGAGTCAAGGGTTGGGGGTGGTTTCATGATGGGAACCAGCAAGAAAGAAAATACATCACAACTCAGGCCACCAACTTCCTTCTTCACACCTTGCTCGGAGCATCCTGCCATCTACATAACCACAACCCATCTTGCTTCATCTGCCTCTCAATTCTCTCTCTCTCTCTCTCTCTCTCTCTCTCTCTCTCTCTCTCAATTCTCTCTCGCTCTCTCCCTCTCTCCCTCTTTTTCTCTCTCTCCTCCATCTATTAATCACCTGCCAGTGTCACCCAACTCCCCCTCTACTACCCCCCCTACTCCCCTTCCCGACCTGGGCAACCTGCCTGTCATCTTACACCCCTCCTCAATCCACCAATCACCTCCGACTCCTGTCTCACCACTATACTTCTGCTCTTTATAGTGGCCATCTCCCCTCTCCACTATCAGTCCTGATACAGGGTTTCGACCCAAAATGTCGACAATTCCTTTCCTTCCACAGATGCTGCTCGACCCACTGCAGCTTCTCCTGCAGATTGTTTGCTGCTCCAGATTCCAGCATCCGCAGTCTGTGTTTACATAACCGTAATCCCATTTCCTGGCATAAATAAGAAGAAAAGGATTAAAGTTTCTTGCGATTTGAAATCAATATCTATTTCACCTTGCTTGGTCAGTTACATGAGCAAGTTTTCCATCAGGAAGTGACCTTTCCTGCAGATCCTGAGGCTTGACATCAAGGTGGCCAAGAAATTAGTGTTTTCTGTGACGTGATTAAAAAAAACATTGATAACAATCAACTTGAACAAGAATAAAACCAAATTAACTCAGCCTGACTTACCATAGGAACGGTTATTATCTGCAGATTGTCAGATTTGTAGTCTGTAGCATGTGTACAATACTCTCACAATATTTTGTAGAACACTTCATAATCGGTGTGGGCCACTTACGCAGAATGAAGATCAAGCAAATCACATATTGTTAATGATCACATTTTAAATGCACTAAATAGACTGCAAAAAGAGCAACATCTAAAGGCAAACAGAAAAGAACAATGCAAAGCATTCTCAAGATTTTTGTAGTGGATGGAGGAATCGAAAAGAATTAATTTCCCTTTTACTGTGTTAGTAAAGGTAGCTGTACATCTTATAAAATTTTATGGACTTCCCCATGAATATCCTCTAGGAAAAAATTTCATCCTGATATGTTTTTCTCCATTTTCCTGCTTGGATTTCTGCAGCAACCATTCCTCCTCCTCCCTTCCACAGGGAATTATGTTTTCCGTACAAATGTTGCTTAAAACCTCTAAGACAAGGTCATTCCTGAAATCAGTTTTGAGCACTGAGCTTCTTTTTCTGCAGGTTGTCCAAAGATTATTTTTATTTGGTTGAAGAACATTCACTGACCTTCCTGATTCCACGTTGGCCTTTCTCTGACCTGGATTCAGCATGTGAAGCTTATTTCCACATCTTATCTGTCACGCCATTTACTACATGAACTGTTATGGTGAAATGAATGAGAACAAAGAACCCAACAGCAAAAGAATTATTAACTGTTCTGTTTTTATAAATACCACTGCTCAGAGACAACAAAATACCACTTTTGGGTAGCAGTTCGGTCTGTTGTATATGATCTGTATTCAGTTCCATCGATCCAATGGATCCAAATAAATGGCAGGGCACAGAGCAGGCAGACAATGCAATCCCACCCACAGTGTACAGTTGCAGAAGATGAGTTTCTGTCCCAGTGAACCATTAGTTAGACCGGACTGAATGAATTGAAACCTTTCAGAGTTACATCAATCACTGTGAAAGCAATAGTAAATTATTTGTCTCCTGTTGCAAATATTTTTTCTCTGAGGGATGTCAGATCTAGGTATGCCCATCCAGCATAAACCATAAACACAACATTGTCAACCATAACATGGAAATAATAAGGAATAAATTATCTTTTACCCAGCCATAACTGAATTAGAAATAAAAACTGAAAATGCTGGAAACATACAGTAGGTCAGGCAGCAAATGTGGAAAGAGAAACAGAGGTGGTGTTTCAAGTAGACAACCTTTCATGTTGATTCTTTTGATTGCTCTCCTTCTAGAGATCTGCACACCCCACATTTCTGCACGTGGTCCCTCATATCCCCATTTGTCACTGGCCAGCAGATACTTTCTCTCACTGTGCAGAGGCAATCACTCACATTCAGAAGTGAGGGGTAAACATATTTGGTCATGTTATTCCTTCATAGTTTGGGATTGATTAACCCTTTCATCTCTTGAGGATCAGACCACCTTGAGTGCCCAGTTTATCTCTCCTGTGCAAGTGGGGTCTGAGAACAAAATAGACCCCATACTGCCCCTCCTTCCATTTTGTCTGGATCACTCACTCCAAGCACGGCTTGTATCATTTTGTCTGGTAGCTCTCAATGTTCTACATGAATGTATGAGCGATTGGAACATGCCTCAGTATGTTGATTGTCTCCTCAGCGTCCATTGCCTTTCATGTGGCCTTAAGGTAAGTGTGTTGGCTACACACACGTCTTTGCCCACGTGGTATGGGATTTTTACTTGTATGATTGCCTCAGGCATTTTCTGCAGCCTCTTTGGTGCTCTGCAGTGACGCTTAACAGCAATGGTCTCCAGTGGTTTGTGATCACTGGGCAAATTCCCTCATGTGTATCAGTGAAAATTCTTCAGGCCCACATATCTCCTCAATTTGTGCTTACTGTGTCTCCCAATCTGTCAGAGCTCTGGATGTATATGCTATCAGCTGCCCTCTGGCAGGATTATTGCTCCAAGCCCTTTTTCCGAGTGTCTGCCAGAATGTCAGCTCCTTCTTGTTATCAAAGTGTCTCCACACAGTCTCTGCCATCACTGTCTGTTCAATTCATTTAACCTCTTGTTCATCCAGCATCATTCCCTGTCCTCCTTGGTCAACTATCTGAGGGCCTCACACATTACACTCGGAGGGGGCAGGGATTTGAAGGAAGTGTATTCTCCTGCAACCATTTTTGGGCTCAGTATCTTGTTTAACTGCCTTCACTTTTTGCTGAATCTGGTGTTAGATCATCCCTGTCATAGAGTTATGAAGTCACAAGGATGTTACCGGGACTTGAAGGCTTGAGTTGTAAGGAGAGACTGAATAGGCTGGTTTTATTTTCTCTGGAGGGCAGGAGGCTGAGGGGTGATCTTATTGAGGTTAATGAAATCATGAGGGGCATAGATAAGGTGGATGGTCACAGTCTTTTTTCCAGGGTAGATTTAAGGTCAGAAAGGAAAGATTTAAAAGGGACCTGAGGGGCAACTTTTTCACCCAGAAGGTGGCGCATATGTGGAACAGGCCGCCAGAGGAAGTGGTAGAGGCATGTACAGTTAACAACGTATAAAAGACATTTGGCCAGGTACATGGCTAGGAAAGGTTTAGAGGGAAATGGGCCAAACACAGACAAATGGAACTAGCTCAGGTAGGCATCTTGGTCAGCATGGACAAGTTGGGCCTGTTTCTCTATGACTCACACAGCCTCGAGACAGGCACTCCGGGTCATCAGGTCTCCGCTGACAATCAGACATCACTTTACACAAATCCCATTTTTTTTTGCTAATCTCCCCACATTCCAATTAACTCCCCTTGAACTCTACCAATCACCTAAACATGAGGGATAATTTACAGTGGCTAGTTTATCTTCCGACCTGCACAGCTTTGAAATGTGGCAAGAGACCAGAGCACCCGGAGGAAACCCACACAGTCACAGGGAGAATGTGCAAACTCCATGCAGGCAGCACCAGAAGCCAGGTCGCTGGAGCTGTGAGGCAGTAGCTCTACAAGTTGTACCACTGCTCTGTTCTGGACACTCTATACAAAAGATGTATTTCACTGTGTGTTTCAATGTACATGTGACCAATAAAGATATCTTGTCTTGTCTTGTCCTTCATTTTGAGCTTCAACTTTTGGTCATTCAACAGTTACTTCTACCCACATCTGCTTATCTGGGCTCTCAGTTTCTACTCATGGTCTAACATTGCCTCTTCTGAAAGTCCCCCTTCTTCAAAGGTCATTATGTCATCAATGGAACATGGATAGGAAAGACAAGGAGGGAAACTGGCCTAATGTGGGCAAATGGGATTAGTGTAGGCAGGCATCACAGTTTCTGTGCTGTACGATTCCATGATGATATGATTCTACGGTGCTCTTTACCCCACTGACATCTTCAAGTGTAAAACGCAGTCTTCACTGAAGTTTCTCTGTGCCTTTCCGAGTAGCATTGTTCTCCAACCATCCACCTCATGGGCTCCTCATCAAGTACCACATGTCAGAACCCATTTTTTATATTCGCACACAAAAACTTTTTGACCTTTTTGTGTCTCGCATACCAGGTTCAAGTTCTACAAACCTCACAGGCTCCTCATCAGAGGTCTATTACGATGTCTTAGGTCTGGATAGATTCTCAGCTTACTGTTTGACTTCTCGACACATGCCAAGCTGAATACCCAGGAGGTAGACAAGTCAACTGAGATGGTTGTCTCTGCCTTCATTAGTACTTTCAACTTGGCTTTCTCCTTGAGAGCTACTAGAACACATCTTGGCTGCTTTCTCCCATCTAAAACATAGGAATCATGGAAGCCAATTAAAGCTTAAGTTCCACAAACAGCATGTAAGTAAATTACCAGGTAATATTGGCCCACATAAACCGATTTTTCTTTAAAAGATCGGTGGAATATTTAACATCCATTCAGGATTTCAAATGGAGCTACCTTTTCATTTTCAACTACTTGCAGCTTTCCCTCAATCCTGCATTGAAAATCAGCCCAGATTTTACCTTCAAGTTTTTGGAGTGGGTCATGAGCCCAGTCCTAAATCCTATTGCAAAGCCAAGATAGATGTTATTGTAAGATAAGTATGGATAAGAAAGGCCATTTGTCCAATCTCAGTTCAATAAGACAGAAAAACATAATGAATATCGATTTTAAAAACATGCCCTGTGATTTTTAGTGTTTTCTAATAATGTACCAAAGGAAAACCTTAGGTAATGTATGTTACAAATGTTACTATAGAAAAATGCTTATTTTTAACTGAATTAAATTCACAGGACAACAAAGTTTTGTTTAAATCAGGTTTCAGATGAAGCAACGAGCTGGATAAAATGAAGCTATTTTGACATAAGATAGGAGGGGTTTAGAGGGATATGGGCCAAGCATGAGGAACTGGGACTTGCTTGGTGGGAACCATGGTCAGTATGGACGAGTTGGGCTGAAGGGCCTATTTCCATGCTGTATTATGCTATGTTGTGCACTGACTCTAAGACTAGATGGTTGTTGGCTCCCGGTTTCCCTGTTTGGTGAAAGAGATCTGCATATTCATCTGTGCGCTGTACAGCTGAAGTGATCGCTTGAAACAATTCTCATGATCCTACCGTGATGCACATTTATTAGTCCCACCTGTTGCACTGTACTACTTCCAGGAATGGGTGTGATATCCTTCCAGTCCATGAAAACGAAATCCATTTCATTCCTGTCTTAATTCACTGTTTCACCTTCAAAAAGCATCTCCCAGCAGGTATCGGTGCAGTTTGGTTGTGCATCAATGGCACCTGAGTTTGTTGGTTTTAACTGCACTGCCTCAAAGTTGATGGCTTGGTTTTGGAGGTCGTTATATATTAGTCTTAAGTGAAGGTAAAATGTCATTGATTGTTCTTGCACCAGTCATTTCCCAGGGTTGGGGAATCAAGAACTAGAGAGCATAAGTTTAAGGTGAGACAGGAGAAACTTAACAGGAACCTGAGGAGCAACTTTGTCACCCAGAGAGTGGTCAGTATATGGAATGAGCTTACAGAGAAAGTGGTTGACGCAGGTATATTAACAACATTTAAAAAACACTTGGACAAGTGATAGGAACGGTTTAGAGGGATATGGGCCAAACATGGGCAAATGAGACTAGCTTAGATGGGCATCTTGTTCAGCATGGACCAGTTGGGCTGAAGGGCCTGTTTCCATGCTGTATGACTATATGATTTTATGACCAATGTCTTCACATAAATACAACTCATGGATGTTCCTTCCATAGAATGGACTTCCATTAGCATTAGGAAAACTGTGTTTAACTTGAGTTCCCCGAATCTGATGCTGTGTATGATGCAATGGACTTTCAACATCCTCCCATAGCTCAGTGTTTTCGAGACTGATTTCCCAATCCACATCGCACACATCATTTTTCATGTGCAAGGCATTTCTTTTTCAGCTGCTCATATTGCCATCTACAGTACGTGCAACCCCTGAACAACCTTGGCTGTCCTTTCCTTGGTCCACTTTTTGACTCAAACCCCCCTGATGTGTTTCACTGGAAGCACCATAATATTTATAAACTGAAAATGTCCTTTTTATAAAATCATTTTGATAACAAAGATATTTGCAGCTCTCAGCAGGATATTAAAGAAACTCGAGGCAGATTTATTTGAGGCAGAGACATTTTAGATTCAACAAGATCTGTCAATCCTAGCCCATCGGAATTTTCTGCAACCGCCTATATCACCTCAGCTGGTGTGCCTGTCTGTCTCACAATTTTCATCACGTTTCTTGTCAGGCTCATGTATTCCTATCAGATTTATTTCATACAGATTTAGTCCACTTCTCAGTTTACCATAAGTTCTGTCAGTTTCTTAAGTGTCTGCAGGAAACCATTGCAATAGAACTTTGTAATTTTAAAGGGAAATCTCAGTTAATGCCCAATTAACCTGAGCAGCAGGAGAAGAAGCAGCATTTGTAGAGAGAAAGAAGTGTTAACATTTCAGATCAGTGATGTGTCATTGGCCTGAAATGCCAACTCTGTATCTCTCTCCACCAATGCTGCCTGCACTGCCAATGCCAATTTACCTCTCATGCCAAATGAAAAGCCTATGAGTGACAAAGGTCCATGGCAAGATCTGCCCCTTTCTTATAAAGTACATTCTTTTTTAACCCATGGCTCTGATTTAGTCTCTTCAATCATTTTTTATGATGTTCAGCACTGTCTCATCATTGCACCACTATTTTTGCCTCAACTTTTTAAAACTTGAATGTGGGATAACGCAATGAAACCAGTTTGTAAAAAAATTAATCTGACAAAATTGTCAGCACTTATTTTAGGTCATAATTTCCAATAGTTAACTCATACCACATTTAAAATCATAATATTACACAATGAAGTTCTAAGATAAGATATCTTTATTAGTCACACGTACATCAAAACACATGATGAAATGCATCTTCTGCGTCAAGTGTTTTGGGGGTAGCCCGCAAGTGTCACCACGCTTCCAGTGCCAACATAGCACGCCCACAAACTCCTAATCCATATTTCTTTGGAATATGGAAGGAAACCGGAGCACCCGGAGGAAACCCACGCAGACACGGGGAGAACGTACAAAGTCCTTACAGACAGTAGCCGGAATTGAACCCGGGTCGCTGGCACTGTAAAGCGTTACACTAACTGCTATACTATCATTTTTGATTTGAAAATAGAAGTTGTCTGAACCCAATCCCAAACTTTATTTCAGATTTTCAAAATTCAAGGTATGTTGTTTTTATAGATTTTTACATCAGTATGGTGCTTTGGTCTTTACAAAATCTGAGCACCCTCTGGGTTGTTGTCACAATGGAAGGTCTTTTAATATATTATTAACAATATTAGATATTGTCAATGAATATAAGGCAATGGAAGAATCTCAGGATCCAAAGAGACAAATATTGTCTAACCGTGTTATTTCCTGGTATTATCTGAATCCCACTTGTAAGTTATCATTCAACAATTATCTTGCCATATTCAGCAAATTCTGATTTATTATACCCTAGTCATTTCCTTCGAGGAATGTCACTTGCCTTTGCTGTCTGAGAACCTTACTGTTGCCACACAAGCTATCATACCAGGTAACAATCTGTTGGTGTGACATGTTCATTACAAATAATCTTTAAAAGAGATGAGATTGATTGCATGATGTACGACCAAGTAGACATTTTATGGACAATGCAGAAGAAGTAGAAACATAAAATTTGTTTGGTTTTGAACTTGCTAAATCGACAACTTGTTAAAGGATAGGACAAAAAGCTTTGCACTGACGCCCTTAGAACACTTTACTGCTTTTAGAAATCTTAATTATTCAGAAACTGTAGTACAAAAATGTTTTGTGCTCCAGCTACAATGAGATGCAGGCTTTCTCTATTTGACAACTTTGTCAACACTTATTAGAGACCATAATTTCCATTAGTCAACCCCCACCACAGCTGCTGCTTGTGCAGTGATGACCTATTTTGATTGACAAATGCAGATTCTTGGCACCCATTTCCAAACCTCTAATCATGCAAAAGCCAAGGGAGAGCTTGTGACCACCACTGAGATGCTGAACTATACAGAGAGCTCAGTGTTACAGCCTGTGCTGGATGTACTGGAAGCAGATTGCCTATTATCTCAAATGAAAAGTCTATAAGTGCCAGCAGATATGGAAATAATTGATGGAGGCACATTGCAAGATCTACCCCATTCTGAGAAGGTAATTCATTTTTGACCTGTGAATCAGATTTACTTTCTTCAAACATTTGCATAAAGTTCAGAGCTGCAACAATGCTAGGTCACAAATTTTTAAAAACTTAATTGTGGGATAACAATATGGGAAAGGGATTGAACTCAGATTTGACGTTCATTGTTCATCACTCGTGGGTCAGTTGCTACATACTTCATCAAGCCTTCAAGGTTGGTTAGTCCAAATTGCTGCCTGATGTGACACAAACTCCACATCACACTTCCCACGGTGACTCCTCAGGTGAGAATATTCAACTTTGATGTATTATTCTCTAGTTATAAAATGTTTTCCAAGAGAAGCATTGATATTCTTGGACTCTTGAACTAATTTTGGATATAAGATGCTTACTTATATTTTAATGCCTCACCTCAGCATTGTGCACTTTCTTTTGATAGTTATGTTTTAAACCATGCATCGTCACACGTTCATCCATAAGACTGAGAAACAGGAACAGGGGAAATTAATTCGGCACAGAGCAGACCCAAACCTCCTTTAAAGCACACCCACAAATGAGTATTCTGTAAAAAACCTTAATTAAATTACTTGTTGCAGTTCAGGCCTGAGTTTTTGACCAAGTGCAAGTTTCATTTTACTCAGGTACCAAAAATAAGTCATTATTTTGGTTTTATAATAAACCTATACAATTTGGTTTTTTCCAGACCCAGATGACCAAGTTTGGCTTCAGTAGATGCTGGACTTCAGGCTGTCCTGTGAGCTCCTTCCTGGAAGGCTGCTAACTATTAGTTATCCCTCTCAGTAAAGTCCAAAAAATTCTCGTTTGACATCAGATAGAGTTACATGTCCTTCCCCCCAGTCTATGACATAATGGCTGTTTCAATGTTACTAGAAACAGAAGACTTGCTGACTAATATTGTTCAGAAGGGTAATTGACCTGAAACATTAAGCATTTTGCCCTGCCCCCTGCATGCTCCTGACCCACTGAGTATTTCCAGCATTTTCTGATTTTATATCAGATTTTCAGCATCTCCAATTTTTTTTTTGACTAGCTGACTACATGTCCATTTGGTTGCATACTGCCAACCCAGAACCCTCTGTTGTCACAGGCAAGCTGTGAGAGTCACACCTATTTTAACCTAGCCAGGTCTCAGGCTGTGAACAACTCTAAATGTGAGAATTGACTTATAGTTGAGAATGTTCTGACAGGGGAAAGAAACACAACAGATTGTCACAACTTGAGACAAAAAAATTGAAGAGATCAGGACATTTTATAGATAATACAATGAGGCATGCCTGATTTTAAAGCGTGTTTCATCTATTATTAGAAAAGCACAAAAATCCAAGACATAAACAGGAAAGTGGAAACACTCAGCAGGTCAGACATCTGTGGAGAGAGAAACAGAGCTAATGTTTAAGCAATCCAGGCAAGAGTGAGATGTTTCACAGATCCTGTCTCATTTGCTGAGTATATTCAGCAATTTTTTTATTAATTATTTTGTCCCTGTCCTCTTGTTCCAAGCTTATGGTAGGTGCCATTGAGGTTCAAATCATACACTACATTCACCCAGTTTCTGCTCTGACCTGATAATTATCACGGTTGATTAACTATCAGGAAAAGCCATTGCTCTGGAATGGTTTTATGTCTACTGCACTTAGAGCAATTTACTAAGCATCGTCAGGCTAACTGTATGAAATTAACAAAAGTAAGGTCTTGCTCCTGTTGGGCCTGTTTTGAACAGTGCAGGAGGCTACGGACGTATAGTGTGGGAGTGGGATGGGGAACTAAAGTGGTAGGCAACGGGAAGCTCAAGGTCAGTCCAGTAGAAAGTGATTACCCATTCTGCCTTTGGTTTCTCCTATGCAGAGGAGAAAATCGTGTGAAGACTGACTGCAGTACACAACATGGGAAAGACTGCAAGTGAATTGCTGGAAAGACAGTTTGGTTCCCTGAATGATGGGAAGACAAAGAGATAAAAGGACAGGTATTGCAAATCCTGCAGTTGAATGGGAAAGCGCTGTAGGATGGGGAATAGCTAGTGGGTATGAAAGAGCAGACACTGGAGTCATAAAGGAAACAAGCTCTGTGAAATGCTGAAAATCCTTTGTTCTACTCATCCCTCCTCTGTTACTAAAATACTTTCTTTCCTTCCTGCACTGTTACAATGAGGCTTAATGCAAGCTTGAGGAACAACACCTCATCTTCCATCTGGGCACATTGCAGCCTTCTGGACTCAATAGAGAATTCTCCAACTTTAGGTAACTTGCTCTTTCTTTCTGTCTGTACCGGAAAAGACCATTTCTGCCAGCCATCCATCTGTGATTTTAGCTCACTTTATCTGTCTCCATTAGTGTAGCCTACCTGCTGGTCATGTCCCATACACCTGCTATTAGCAACTGATAACACAGACAAAGAAGAATAATGTGTTTCTAACTGCCGCATTAACCCACTTGGTCTCACCCTATCAGAGATGTTCCTTTTGTTCTACCCATCCCTCCCCTACTTCCTCCGCTGTTGAAAACTATTTTTCCTCCTCCCTGGTTCTGATAAAGAGACTCAGACCTGAAACATTATCTCTACTTTGCTTTCTACAGATGCTGTATGATCTGCTAAGTGTTTCCAGCATTTTATGTTTATAGTATGTATATAAGATCACTGGGGGCATAGACTGAGTGAAAGCACATAGTCTTTTTCCCAGGGAGGGGTGCTAAAAGCAAGAGGACACCAGCTTAAGATCAGAGGCGAGAGATTTAAAAGGGACATCAGGGGCACTTCTTCACGAAAAGGGTGGTGCATATTTGGAGTGAGTTGCCGAATTCGTGGTTGAGGCGGGCACATTAGCAACATTTAAAGGACATCTAGATAAGTACATCGATAAGGGGGGTTTAGAGGGCTATGATCCAAATGCAGGCAGATGGGACTAGCTCGCTGGACAACACAGACAGCATGGACCAGTTGGGCCGAAGGGTCTGTTTCCATGCTGTATGACTCTGGTATGAGGGGGTGCTGCACTGCCATAAGTGTCAATCTCTGGATGAGACATTAAACCAAGCTCTAATCTGCTTCCTCTGGTAGACTTAAATGATACCATGCCACTACTTCAAAGCAATGGGGACTTATCCCTGTATCCTAGTGAGGAATGACCCTTCTATCAACACTGTAAAGGATCTGGCCATTAACATTCTGCTGCTGAGGGTTCATGGTTACGTGGATTTCTGTTTCTTCTTACAATGCAATGACTGAATATCATCACCTACAGCACATTCTGAGATGGTAAAAAGCTCTGTATGTATCAAAGACTTCCTTTTCTTAGGGTAGCCCTGAACATTTGAGGCAGTCTAAGGAAAAAAAGGATATATTATTTTAAAAAATGGTTAAAAGTCATGCATTATAAATTATAAAGCTGAAGACAGAAGAAATCTTGAGATAGATTTGTACCTCACTGCATGACCCTTATTCTATTGCATGGTCAGATTACTATTCATGCAACAGAAGCAAAACTACATTCCATAAAACCATAAGATGTAAGAGCAGAATTAGGCCATTTGGCCCATCGAGTCTGCTCTGCCATTCAATCATGGCTGATTTTTTTTATCAACCCCATTCTCCTGCTTTCTCCCTGTAACCCTTAACCTTCTTACCAGACAAGAGCCTATCAATCATTGTCTTAAATACACCCAATGACTTGGCCTCCACAGCCCTCTGTGGCAACGAATTCCACAGACTCACCATCCTCTGGCTGAAGAAATTCCTCCTCATCTCAGTTTTAAAGGAATGTCCCTTTATTCTGAGGCTGTGCCCTTGGATCCTGGACTCTTCTACCATCAGAAACATCCTCTCCAAATCTGCTCTATCCGGGCCTTTCAGTATCCAGTAATCCATTATCCAATATTTAAGTATTAAAGATGGTTCAATTATACTTAACATCACAGTTTAAGTATTTTTTATTGGAATTGGGACAGTACTGCAATTAAAGTTTGAAGAGTTTTACTTCCAACACATTGATGCAATCATGAAGAAGGCATGCCAATGACTCTACTTTGTAGGAGTTTGCAAAGATTTGGTATGTCACCAAAGTCTCCTGAAAATTTCTATGGATGTATGGTGGAGAGCATTCTAACTGGTTGCATAACACTCTGGTACGGAGGCTCCAATGCACAGGTCCTGTGAGGTTCACCCTCAAACTGCATCTGGAATGTTGTCATTCTGTGATCCCCACCTTCCAGGGGATCTCTAACCACAAGATCTCTCATTAATCCTTTCTCATTACTCACATTACACTATTCTGTAACATACTGTTCAAAGAAGCAATCCCTGATGCACTCCACAAATTCCTCTTCTGCAATACCCTTGGTTCATTCCAACCGATATGTAGATTAAAATCTCCCATGACAATTGCAGTTCCCTTCAGACAAGCCCTCTTAACTACTCCCTGCACCTCCCTGTTGACTTTTTTTTCTCATTCATTTTTTACCTCTGCTGCCTGACACGACAATGGAGGCAAAATCTCTCAGCACATTTCCAGGGTTGGATGAGCACTTGGGAAGCTGTAACCTGCAAGGCTGCCGAGCAAGAACAAGAAAGTGGAGTTAACCAAATATCTTGTTGATTTTTTACAGACAAGGGATGAATGGGTCAAATATCCTCATTGTGCATATCCATGACTTTAATGATATATTGAAGGACGGGGGTCGGATAAATAGCAGCATCAAAATAGCAGTGATTCTCTCTACACCTCATATATCACAACTTATTGTTGAGACTTATTGATTGTAAGAGGCTGCAGAGAGTTGCAGACTCAATCAGCTCCATCACGGTCACAACCCTCCCCACCACTGAGGACATCTTCAAGAGGTGGTGTCTCAAGAAGGCGGCATCCATCATTAAGGACCCTCACCACCCGGGACATGCCCTCTTCACGATAGTACCATCGAGCAGGAGCTACAGGAGCCTGAAGACCGACACTCAAAGATTCAGAAACAGCTTCTTCCCCTCCGCAATCAGATTTCTGTATGGTCCATGAACCCATGAACACTACCTCATTATTCTTTTTTTTGCACTATTTATTTATTTTGTAATTTTTATGTCTTTGCACTGTACTGCTGCAGCCAAACAACAAATTTCACATCATATAAGTCAGTGCTAATAAACCTGGTTCTGATTCTATAATGGTATTGTGCCAGCACACTTGAGTTGAAATTCTATAATAAACCCAGTTGCCTGCATTTCTTTGGATCCATTTACAGTTTAAAGGTTAATAACAACAGAGATAAGAATGATCAGTAAACATGCTTCATGGAAGCAAATCCTTTTTGGTAAATTGAATTTAATCCAGAGAAAAACTGACTACATTACTGTGATTCAATGTTACAAACTATGCGTTGGTGAAAGGCTAAGGATAGGAATAATAAAACAGTCCAAATGAGCTTATTATGAATGCATTAATTATCCAGACAGTCTGTAAGCATTTGAGGCAAACCTGACAGAGAGTTAATGGAATATTATGATATTCTGCATTGCTCTGTGCCTCCAGTCCAGATAAAGGGTCTAGAACCAAATCATCAATGATCCATTTCCCTCCATAGATGCTGCCTGACCCGCTGAGTTCCTCCAGCTTTTTGTGTGTTGCTCTGTGTAATCGTTGGGGTAGTTTATTTCAGCACGCAGTTTTGAGATACCAATGAATTTTCTGTGATCTCAGTCATACTTAGTTGGAGGAGAAGATGTATATTTTATCTTTGTTGTAATAAGTCCAGAAATTGTTTACTCCTTTGAGATTGTGGTGTTGCTGCTAACCAAACAGCCATTACCATTACCCATGGATTTTAAAGGATTATGAGGATGGCCTTGAGCACATCATGAGTAAATGGGTCATAATTGGATCAAAGCAAAAAAACTATAGATGCTGGAGATCTGAAATAAAAACAGAAAATGCTGGAAATCCTCAGTAGGTCAGGCAACGTCAGTGGAGTGAGAAGCACAGTTAACATTTCATGTTGATGACCTCTCTGTGGCAGAGTCTGCAGCTCCCACATTAATCTCATCAGACATTTCATAATCCACAGAATTTGAGTAGGAACAAGTCATCCTTGACTCCAGGAATCTGGCAGAGAAGAAGAGAGGAATATTGTCTGGGGCGCCAGTGAATAAAAGCAGCATGGGATTCTTTGTATCTAACAAAGTGGGCTTTGGCTTTGCTTTAAAGTTTTGTTCAAAAGTTAATCAACAGTGCAGTGCTCCCTCTGCACTGCAGTAGAATGTCAGCCTAGAACAAATATTCAAGTTTCTAGAATGGGACTTAAATCCATAATCTTCTGACTCAGAGATGAGCTACACAATCACAGCATCCTTAGAAAACAACTGAGATTAGTGTCTAGTGGTGAAGCATCAGTATCAGATGCAAGTCCTGAAGTTGCTGTCAATTTCACAGAGTAATGATGGTGAACACTGGTTGTTTCAGCACGATTACTACCGCACTGTCCAGGCCAATGTACTGTTCAATATAACATAGAATAACTTAATGCAACAGGAACACCAACTTCACTTTATAATCTATTGACTGGTGAAGCAGGCTTGTTGGGCCGCATGGTCTAAATCTGCTCCTATTTCTTATTCTTGAAATGCACTTTTCAATGCTACAGCAATATTTATTATAAGATCACTGTATTCCTATAATATTTTTGAAGCAGTTTACAACATACAATAAAATTGATGAACTGCCCTCACAGATAAATCAGGGGTTCTGCTAATTTAAAAATATATCAGTGTCACACGTTGCTAAGATAGGGTTATATAAAAATTTTAGGCAGTGACATTAATAGCTTAAGTTTGGTGGGGGGAGTTCCGTAGATTGATGGATACCTGTAAAATGGTGTGTTCAGATTAATCCATAGACTTCCTTCAAAAACTTGAAATAACCTGAAATTGACCTCGACATTAATTAGTTGATTTTATTTTCTAAATGCACTTTACATTTTGAATTGTAACAGACTAAGCAATTTTGCAAATAATAGACAGATAAAATTATGTTTGTTTTGGAAAAAATAGGAAAAGAAGGAAATAGATATACAGTATCTGAAATGCCAAAATGTCAGACTGGGCAAAAAAGTGAGTAATTCTTCAATGCTGTCCTTTATAACCTGAGGAGTTTGTATTCTGTATTGCAAATGATCCCAGTTCAGTTATGGGAATGAATATCTGTCCCTGAACATTTTTTTTGTTGTAAGTTTAACAAAATGAAGTCAGCCATCAAAATATAGACCTGAAGCATGATAAAGGAATGAAGTAAATTCATGTGATGGCTTAGATAATCAATGAGATATGAACGTGGGACTAAAATAGCTTCTTAATAGAGTCTCTGACTGGATTGAGGTGTGGCTGAAAAATTTTGTATGATAAAATATGATTGAAAGAATTGAAAATTGGGCTTTGAAGAAAGCATCATGAAAATGTAGGCTATAAAATCCTGAAGTAGAGGAAGCAGCAAACCATGTACTCTCTCCTTCCACAGGCCACTATACTGTAATGTGAAAAACATATATATAGGCACACTGTCATTCAAATATTCCAAAGCCGTTTATGTGTCAAGCCCTGAGCTGAGCTGCCAAGTGGATTTGTCATTCCCTAGTTTACTATGTAATCTCTCACTTATCTTTCCAGTGCATTGTCTGCATCTGAGAGGATATTTCTAAATCTTCTATCATTTGACCTCAGTAATCTCTTACCCATGTGTGTTTGTAACTTTACACTAATCTTCCTGAGCACGGATTTGGACAGAATCAATCTGCAGACCAGCAGTGCTCATCAACCAGCAGTTTATTAGAAAATTCCCTGAGCACGTACCTACTTTTTCATTAACATCGTTGTTAATCTAACCCCCGATTTTTTGGGGGTTCTGGGATGAGATAGTTCATTTATGCTTGTTTTAATTTTATAAACAGAAATTAATACTAATGAAGATCAAAGAAAAACTGCAGGTGCTGAGGAAACAGGAAATGCTGGAAATACTCAGCAGGTCAGTCTGCATCTGTGGAGAGAGAAACAGGCCTAAAGTTTCAGGTTGAAGACCTTTCTTCAGAATTAATATTGATTATGTCAGGCCTCTGTAATGGCCCAGAAGTGAACTCCCATTTAGAATGGGATTAAGCAAGTTGTGTTATTGCCCCAACTTTATTCTCCATCTTCAAAGCAGTCATTTTTGCCTTTCTGGAAGTGATATCCAATACAAAATAGATGGGTGGCTCATTATTCCTCATCTCCTCACAATGACTGGAGTGTCTGGGACATTTTGACTTTTAGTATGTGGATGCTGTGCCAGTCTAGGGCACAAAGAAGATGACCTTCTGTCAATCAGTCAACACTTTGCACACAATCGTACCAAAGCCTAGGATTCTAACTTAACATCAAGAAGACTGAAATGTCTGATCAGCCTGCCCATGGCCTTGCACATGACTCACACGAATCACCATTGAATTGCATACTCCTGTTACCTCAGTAGTTATCTAAGTGCTCACATCAATAGTGAGATTCAGCACAAGATCCAGTTAGCAAAGGCTTCCTTTGGGAAAATGCATCAATGTACTTTCATTGTTCATGATCTACACCAGAATCCCAGTCTGTGATCCAGTCATTGTTCCTACACTCATCTCTGAATGTGAAGCCTGGGAGACCTACCAATGACACTTCCAGGGTCTGGAGAGGTATCACCAGTAAAGATCCTTTGCATCTAGTGGGAAGATCACTGCAATAACGTCAATTTTTTCACTGAAGCCAATGTCACCACAATCTACCAAATGATCCTCAAGTCTCAACTCCAGTGGACCGGACATTGTGTGTGGGTGTAGGATTGTTGCCTTCTAAACAAGACCGCTCTCAGAAATCTGATGGTGGTCAGAGGAAACACAACAAGGACACTTTGAAAGTGTGTCTCAAGTAAACCTCACAAGCCAGGTAGAGCAAGCCATCAATCGATGACACCTTCCACCAGGCACTGGCTCACTTCAAGGTGAAGTACCCTGCCTCTGAAGCTCAAAGGACAGGCAGCAGACCTGTGCAGGAAAGTGTGCACCTTCTGTTCTGTTTACTCCTGAGTCATCTTAGGACCTACGTGTAAATCTGTGGTAGAGATTGTCCTTGAACTGTGGGAGCCTATGGGTGGGAGAATATGTTTCACCTGGCAGTGCTTAACGCCGTCAGAATGGAAAAAGTTCACAAAGAAATTTCAAATGTGTACAATAGCATTTGCACAGAGTAAGATTCGGGGAATACATGCCGTTAATTCATACCCTTCACTAATCAGGATGCATGCTTATTTTCCTGTTGTATCATACATATATATGCCTTACGTGGAATAAATAAAGCGGATAAGTAGAGCAATCGGGAAATATTTCACCTTGCACTGTTGGCAAGTCTCTATTCATTCACTCAGATCTTCCAGTGTCACTGCCCCATCACAAACCCAAAATGCTTGACTCTAGTCCTGACCACTTATCAACCTCAGAAGGCACTCTCCACACTCAGGGGATTACCTGGCAGTGGACTGCCTTCATCTCCATAGTAACTGGAGCCAGAGAAGTACTGATGCAAGCAGACTATTTAACCCTGACTGTGATCATAGAAACAGAGGACGTGAGCACGAAATTAATAAGCCACGAGTAAAGATGGAGATGAAGTCCTTTTTCCTTCCCTGCAGGACAGCAGACATTTGCAATAGAAGTAATTGTGGGTGCTGGGAACCACTGTCAATTAAATCCTTCGAAGAAGGACTGGAATCAATAAATTATTAAGTACAAAATTAAAAGTTATAAAAATCCTGTGCAATCAAATTTACCGTTGGAAACATTGGTTCCTTGTGCTGCTTGTGTCCTTGGGCCCAACACATTGATGCAATCATGAAGAAGGCACGCCAACGGCTCTCCTTCATTAGGAGCTTGAGGAGATTTGGTACGTCACCAAAGACTCTTACAAATTTCTACAGATGTACGATGGAGAGCATCCTGACTGGTTGCATCACTGTCTGGTATGGAGGCTCCAATGCGCAGGATCAAAAGAGGCTGCAGAGGGTTGTAGACTCAGCCAGCTCCATCATTGGCAATACCCTCCCCATCATCGAGGACACCTTCAAGAGGCGGTGCCTCAAGAAGGCAGCATCCATCATTAAGGACCCTCACCACCCGGGACATGCCCCCTTCACGATACTACCACCGGGGAGAAGGTACAGGAGTCTGAAGACCCGCACTCAATGATTCAGGAACAGCTTCTTCCCCTCCACCATCAGATTTCTGAACGGTCCATGAACACTACCTCGTTATTCCTCTTTCTCACTATTTATTTATTTTTGTAATTAATAGTAATTTTTATGTCTTGCACTGTACTGCTGCCGCAAACAACAAATTTCACAACATATGTCAGTGATAATAAACCTGATTCTGATTCTGATTCTGAACAGCACCTCATTTTCCGTCTTGGAACCTTGCAGCCTAATAGCATGAATATTGAATTCTCCTATTTTAGGTAATCCCCACCTCCCTTCCCCCCACCCCCCCCACCATGTTTCTTCTCTTCTTCCCTTTCCTAGCCCCCTTTTTCTCTCTCTCTTCTTACCTTTGTCCCATCCCCCGGTGGATCTGCTCTCCCCTCCCCCCACCTGCCTATCACTATCTCTTACCTGCATCTACCTATCACCACCTTGTGCCCACCCAGCCTCCCCTCTTTTGTCCACCTATCACTGCTCTGCTTTTCCTTCCTATATATTGGGCTTTCCCTTTTCCTATCTTCAGTCCTGAAGAAGGGTCCTAACCCGAAACGTTGACCGCCTGCTTTTCTCCACAGATGCTGCCTGAGTTCCTCCAGCATCATTGTGTTTTTCATCTAGATTCCAGCATCTGCAGTCCTTTATTTCTCTGATTCTGATTCTGCAAGGACCCTATCTCTGTCAGCTATCGGTTACAATGAGCCACGGCTGCACAACAAAGCAAATGTTCCACTGTAAAAATGTGTGGATCTCCAGGGAGTGTTTAGCATAAACAAGCGGAAACTGCACAAATACGTACTTATACTATGCAGCCCATCTTTCACAACTTGCCACACAACTATTCTGTACCTTGTGCCACTCAGAATTACAACAAGGCAGCCCAACCTTTGGGACTTCTGGCATTCCTTGTGCTTTTCCATCATAACTGTGCGGCACAATGAGACTGTTTGCCTTCTAGGTCCATGTAATGGGAGGGCTCATCTGAGAAGTTCCCTGGCATACTGCTGTGGGATGCCAATAGTACTATCATCTGTTACAACATTTTCAGTCAGGATATTGACGGTCTGTGAACATGAGAAAGCACGGAGTGAGGAGATGTATTTTGCCCCACTGACCCCAATATCTCCAGTACCAAACATATAGTTTGAATTGTTTTGGACTCCATTTAACCAAGCTTATATCCTCAGAGATAAAATTTCCAATCAGAAATCAGATTTATTGTTACTGACGTATGACATGAATTTGTTGTTTTTTGGCAGCAGTACAGTACAAAGGCAATAAAGATCTAGAAATTACAAAAATAAATAAATAGGAGATACAGATTGGCAAAACTTAATTTTGTCTTTTCTCCCGCATAGGTAATTTAGTCAAAGCTTTTAACCCATTATAACTTGCACTGTCCTATCCATAATAATGTGCACCCACTTCAGAGTCTAAGTTGATTCAAGTTGGTAGAATCCTCTGATCATGGATTGGAAAAGAACCTGCAGGATGATCACAGCAATGAATTTAGAACAGCAAGGCAAGAATTGGACAAGATGGAATTCTAGAAAGTACAGGAGACCATTTAGCTATTGAGTCTATGCTGCTCCCCATGTCCTTTTACCCTTAGTCTTTCTCCATAGCCCTGAAATTATTCTCTCTTCAAGTACATAACCAATTCCCCTTTGAAGGTGCTAATTGACCCTATTTAGACCACCATTACAGAAAGTGAATACCAGACCCGATCTCTTCCCAACTCTGCCTACAACATGACTGATCCTCTTCCTAACATTGGCGGTTTCCGGCTTTCCTGGTCCAAATTGGCTTATTTTCGCCATCACCTTTCATCCCTCTGCAACTCCTTCCCACACCAGGTTGCCCTGAGGGCCTTCACTTCTTCCTTGAACATGGGCCCAATCAGTCCCCCATCCAACATCACCCTCTTTTGTCTGACTCAACTTATTCTTACTTTGGACAACTTTTCCTTTAGCACCACCCACTTCCCTCAAATAAAATGTGTAACTATGGATCTAAATTATTCCTGTCTTGTTGTGGGATACATGTTTCAGTCCTCCCTCACTTTTTCCAATACATTAATGACTGTATTGGATAAGATAAAGATATCTTATCTTATTCTTACCTTATTAGTCACATGTACATCAAAACACACAGTGAAATGCATCTTTCGCATAGAGTGTTCTGGGGGCAGCCCGCAAGTGTCGCCACGCTTCCGGCGCCAACATAGCATGCCCACAACTTCCTAACCCATAGTGCTACTACTTGCTGTCATACAGAACTCAGTTCATAACCTTTGTTACCACTTAATACCTGCTCTCACTTTCACATGATCCATCTCTGACTCTTCCCTTTCCTTTCTTGACCTCTCTCCATCCCAGATGGATAGGTTAGTAAGCAATATTGATTACAAGCTCACAGACTCCAACTTGATTACACCTCTGCCACCCTGCTTCCTGAAAGAGCTTCACTCAATCCTTCTTATTTCACAACTCTTTATTATCTGTTCTGATAACAACATTTTCCACACCAGTGCTTCTCAAATGTTTTTTCCTTTAACTGTGATCTTCCCTGCAGCAAAGTCGACCAGGCTCTCAACTGTGTCTGTTCCATTCCCTGTCTTATCTCATCCATGCTCCTCCTACCCAGAGCAAGGATTGGGTTCCTTTTATCCTCACCTTTGACTTCACTAGTCACCGCATTCAAAAGATCAACCTCAGCCGTTTCCACCACCTTCAACAATATGCCACTGATAGGCATATCTTCTACTTCCCACCCCTTTCCACTTTCCAAAGAAACCATTCCTCTCCGCGACTCTCTGATTCAACCAAAACGCACTCCCCTTCTCATGACACCTTCTCAGTCAACCGCAGGAGATGCAACACCTGCTCTTTTACTCCTTCCCTTCCCACCATCCAGGTGAAGAGGTGACTCACTTTCACTTCTTCCAACTTAGTATACTGCTTTCAAAACCTACAATGTGGTCTCCTTTAGACTGGAGAAACCAAACACAGGTTGGAATATGTTCATTCAGTCCACAAAGGTGACTCTGAGTTTCCAGTTGCATGTCACTTTAATACTCCAAGCCACTCCCACTCTGACCTTTCTATCATTGGGCTCATACACTGTTTGGTCAAAGTCCAACCAAATGGAGACAACAGAGGCTACAGATGCTGAAATCTGGAGCAACACACAAGAAGCTGGAGGAATTCAGCGGGTCAGGCAGCATTTGTGGAAGGAAATGGTCGATTGACATTTCGGATTGAGACCCTTCATTTGCAGTCCAGATGAAAGGTCTCAACCTGAAATACCGACTGTCGATTTCCCTCCACAGATGCTGCCTGATCCACTGAGTTCCTCCAGCTTCCTGCTTGTTGCTCTAAAGTCCAACAAAAGCTTGAAGAACAGCACCTCATCTTCTGTCTAGGCACAATGCAGCCCTTGCTGCTTATTATAGGATACAGCACTTTCAGATACCCAATCTTTCTAGTTTGTGTCAGAAGTGGACAGTTCTAACATAAGGTCATCAATCTACAATGGTAACTCAGTGTTCCTCTCTGCACAGAGGCTCTGTGACCTGCTGGGTATTTCCAGCATTCTCTTTTATTTCATGTTACTGGCAGCAGCTGTGTTCAGTATCTCACAGTCCGCGCATTGGTTTTCCCATCTCTCTTCTTTTCTCGTACTTCTCCACCTCATCTATATCTGCACGTACTCCAGACATACATTAACCAGGGCCTCACCACCCTCTCTCAGTCAGCACCAATACTGTCTGTGTTATTCAGTTCCTCTTGGTCTCCACCATATCACAGACATTGTATTTCCTCTCTCCACCCCTCCCCCTTCTCTTCAAGTTAAAATATGCTTGTTTTCTAATTGCTCCTAGTTCTGATCTGAAGTCATCAACTGAAAATGCTAATTCTTTCTCCAGAGATGCCTCCTAATCTACTGAGTATTTCCAGTATTTTCTTTTCTCATTCTATGTTCTAACTACTTGGAGCAAAAAATATTTCTGTCTCATCCCCCTTGTAACTTTTGTTCAGGATTTTAAATCTGTGTGCCCAGGTTCTTGAACCATCCAACAATGTTGGCAGCTCCATGAATCCTCCAAATTCTCTGGAAGGATAAGCGAACTAACATCAGTGTTGTTTCCCAGCTCACCATCACCAGCATTGTGGAGTAGTTACACTGAGTCAGCTACTTTGGGCAGGCCATGTATTTCGCATACCAGACTCCTGAAACAGATGCTCTATTCCAAGCTCTGTCACAAGAAGAGATTACCAGGCAGACAAAGAAAAAGATTCGAGGAAATGCCACATCCCCACTGACTCCTGGGAACCTCTGTCCCATGATCATTCAAAGTGGAGAAAGGGCATTCAGGACAGTATTAAGAACTTCAGGTCTATGCATTAGGAGCACACAGAAGTACTACATAAGTATTGGAAGAAACTCACGAATACACACCAGCCTGCCACCTCGTTTCCATCCCTCTGTTATAAGGCTCTTCAATGGATCTTTTGGACAATAAAGATGAACTCTTGATCCCTCAATCTACCTGATCATGGCCTTTGCACATTATTTGTCAACATACATTGCATTTTCTCTGCAACTGTAACTATATTCTGCATTCTGTTATTGATTTTCCTTTTGTACTACCTTGATGTACTTATATTTGGAATGATCTGCATGCAATGTGAAGTCAAATACAGCTTCCTTCTACTTGACCTATGGCAGTGATATTCAGAACAGTTCTTAAGCCACTTGTGGCTCTTTGATGTGCACCTTGTGACTCTTCGAGGCTTCTGTTTTCTGCATTAGAGAATGAAATTTTATTATATTTTGATAATTATACTACATTTCGCATTATATACTGCTAGAACTAGAACATTAGTTAAAAGCCAGTTATAATTCATTGAACAATCACATGCAATCCTCTTATAGACATCAATACCCCAACCCATGGGTGCAAGCTAAACACGGCAAAAGCAATGAGAAGAAAAATTCAGATCTTTTAGAGAGGTGGGAAGATGATTTCTTCCTTGTGCCCAATAGAGGAGCCAGTGGCAACTGCTTGGTATTGACAATTCAATTGGCCAATTCAAAATATCACATATAAAAAGCAACAGGCAAAATCAACTCTACAGCACACAGACAACAATCCCTTTGAATTGTCGTCTTGATCATCAAACCCACCCGGAGGGATAACCAAACTTCAAACAGACAGCCAGGTAATTAAATAAGCACAATAAATAACTTTCCTAAATATAGTTTTCATCGCACTGAAAATGTATTGATAAAATTGGATTTGGCTGTATCTATAGTTATACATTATACTATGATTGTGTGAATGTGTTTGGTGGAGTGGTGCATAGGTCGTAAATAACCATGTGGCTCTTTGGTTCATAGTGATGGTGACTGTGGCTCCAGAGTCACATAACTGTGAGTACCACAGTGCTACGATCTAACAAGATTAAAGACCAAAAGAAAGGGAAGAGCAAAAAAATCAAACGAAATGTTACATTAATGATGTACTGAAGCTAAATTTTAAAAGTAAAGCAATCAAAGTATGTGTGATAACTGAGCTGGCCAGATCCCTGTCATAGGCTGGAGTCTGCATTGCCGCATGGACTGTGGCCTTTGTAGAAACACCTTGATGCTTACAGAGGCCCCAAAGGCAGACAAAGTCAGGTTGAGAACAGCATGGATGATCAGGGAATGAGGGACATAATATCAGACTAAGTATAGACTAGCTTGTGCAACTGTTGTCCTTGGGAAACTCCATCGCATTCTCTACTCTCCAATGTCGTACCTCTGGAGGAAACTACCTGTGAGGAGATTGAGTAAGTCGGGTGGAACCCACAGTGAGGAACAGGGAAATAGTGTGCTGAAGGCTGCTGGGTAATTCCATGTGTTGTTCATTTGCTGCCTTCTGACACTCTAGATAATCTGTGTGTGTTTTATGAACTTTAATTTATTCCTTAGATTTCATTATGCCAGGAGCAGGTGGCAACTTCTTAGCTTTCCCCGTTATTTCCATATTAATTAGTTGTAAACTGCTGCTTTTGTACAGAAAGCCATCAGATTAGCACAGACTGCACTTCCCCTAAATCTAGTTAGAAGTGACCACTGACAATAATTTTGACAGAAAAGCCATTAAAATCACCAGCAGAAGAATGGTTTCTAAACCGTTAACCATTATACTGCCATGGCTAACAATCTAATCTTGGAGCTTTTGACTACCTTTCAAAACACTCCAGTTCTTAAGTACCCCCTCTGCAAAATATTCTTCAAGGAAATATTTTCTTCATACTTGCAGTTTACAGAAGATGCTAATAAGGACCAATCCCAGTGGTTTTACCATGCTTTAGCTTGGCTCCGTATGTCTCTCGTGTCCCAATCCTATTGAGTTCAAGCCCCAAATTAAGTACATTTTGTGTGGTAATTGGCAATGCTGCATAGTTGTATTTGGTAAAAAAAACTAAGGCCCACATCTCCCCATTCAGGTGGATATACCACTGTCACCTTTCCAAAAGTGGTTACTTATGCCCTACAAAACATTGCAATTGCCTTGACCAATATTCATTTCTCTGCCAACCCCTCTTCATTGACTGTCAGATGTTTTGCAATCTCTAGGGAATCTCTTAAGGGAAATTTGATCCTTACCACCCCTAACACATGATCCCTCAAACTCTCTTGCTCATCTCTGATACAGTGTTATATTGATCCTTCAAGGGTGTGAATAAACCCTTTGGGGTTGGGGGGGCTCTTATTCTCTTATTCCTTGACCACATCTATTGATGTGCCCATTATCAATGTTAATTTAATTGTGACCATGAAGGAACTGTTGCATGATAGTCAAAACTGGACTGGTTTTCAGAGGCTTGAACGACTAATTCAGAGAACACAGTCTGAATCCCATCATGGCAATAAATTAAGTAAGCTGGGACTGTAAAGCTAATGTCAATTGTCTGACCATGAAAATATGAGATGGTCAAAAAACTCCCTTAGTTCACTATTCACAGTATTTGTTTGACAGTGTTGGATTCAACTGTTTTAACTAGTTTTTTTAACATGTATAGTCTTTAACACACCTCGTGGCTGTATAAGGAATGGCCGCTTCTTAGCTTATTGGCTCGTCCATCGGGTAAATACGTGTTTTCTCATTGGTTGGTTTTCCCACAAGTATCTAATAGGTTTTCTGATTGTTAGCTAAGGAGTACCTCTTATCTCAGGTATAAAAAGTGTTGTTTTTTGTTAATCTCTCTCTTGCCTCTATCTCACTCTTGCTTATCTTGCGCTACCCCTCTCTTGTTTATCTCACTCCCTTGCTCTCTCCCCCTCCCCATCCCAGCTCATTTTTAGTTCCTTTTGTCTCGGTTCATATCTTAGTATTAAAGCTAGCGCCATGTGCTTTGTGACTGTTTCTTTGTTTTAAACTTTTCCAATAAGACTTTTTGAAGCACCAAGTTGTTTTCAAATCCTTGGACTCCTGAAAGAACCTGTGGATTCGAAAATAACCGGATCCGACAACAGTATGTGACTCCTGACTCAACAAGAGCTTGGTTCTTAACTTCTCTCTGAGATGGCCCAGCAAGCCACTCAGACCAGGGGCCAATTAAGGATAATCAATGCTATACTCATGAACAGACCTCTTATACAATAAAGATGAACTCTTGATCTCACATTCTACCTTGACATGAACCTTCCACCTTATTTGTCTACTTGCACTGCATTTTCTCTGTAGCCATAACATTATATTCTGGACTCTGTTATTGCTTTTCTCATTTTACTACTTTGATGTTCTTATGTTTAGAATGATCTGTATGGATGGCTTGCAA
This sequence comes from Pristis pectinata, assembly GCF_009764475.1. NCBI lineage: Eukaryota > Metazoa > Chordata > Chondrichthyes > Rhinopristiformes > Pristidae > Pristis > Pristis pectinata. Next base: position 9,139,977 of record NC_067429.1, read on the forward strand.
AACAAAGTTTTTCAGTGTATCTCGGTACATCCGACAATAATAAACCAATTAACAATTACCATGCCAGTGACATCCAGATCCCTCACACATACAGTATAAAAAAATTCTGAATACCACATAAAAGGAAAGAGAAAAATATAGTTGCACCTTGAATATACTTCACTTTCTTAAGCAGGATCTGTGAATAATATTGAGTTAGGCAGGCGAAGTTTTGCAAAATTGTCAGGGTGGATTAAAGAAGTAACTTAAATCATAGTGATATGACATGCCAGAAGAGTTGCAAGGTTCAAACAGGTGGGTCACCAACTTTCTCAAAAGGAAATTAGGGATTGGTCATAATTTTCAGAATACCTTTGAAGTCCCTCAATAATGTGTAAAATTGAAGCACTTGGATTTAGGAGTAATGCAATGTCATGGATTGAAAATTTGTTGACAGATAGGAAACAGAGAGTAGGAATAAACATGTCTTTTTCTAGGTCATCTAGGCCAGTAGTCTCCAAAATTCAGAAGAATGAGAGGAGATGACATTGAAATGTACAAAATTCTGTCAGGGCTTGATAGGTTGGATGCAAGGAGGTTGCTTCTCGGGCTAAAGGATCTAGACAAGGGGGTCACAGTCTCATGATATGGGGTAAGACATTCAGGACTGGGATGAGATAAGATTCCTTCACTCAGAGGGTGGTGAACCTGTGGACTTCTCCACATCTAAAGGCTGTGGAGACCAAGTCACTGAACAGATAGATAGTTATTTATCTACCTATCTACTTATTTATTTCTGGAGGCATCAAAGCTATGAAGAGACATGAGGAATATGGTATTGAGATAGAAGATCAGCCATGATCATATTGACTGATAGAGAAGATTGTAAGGGCTGATCACCTATTCTTCTCCGTTTCTGTGCTTCTATTTATACTGGCTCCAGTAATGATGCTCACATGCCAATGTAATTCATAAACAAATGTATAAAATTATTGCACTGGATATGGTTGTCAAGATTGGGGATTGGGTATGAATAGGTATAAAAATTAAATAAACCACATGAGAAGGCCATTAACCCCTTCTGAATATTCAGACATTTTGAGGATTGTCCAGTTTACTTCAACACCCAAGATTTTTTTCCACCTCACCCTGAAAATTAGTTTGCCTCAAATACATCTCCAATTGCCTTTTGAAAGATCCAATGGAAACAACTTCCATCACTCTTTCAGATATAGGGTTCTAGATCAAACAGCCCTCTACATGTTGAGTTAGAAAGAGTCTCCTCATTTCCCCTGGAGTTTTTTTACACAATATTTTAAAACTATAGCCTTTCAGTTCCCCCCTTTGCATGGAAAACAGATCCCACTTACCTGTTCCATCTTTCCTTTATACATTTTTAAGAATGTTCTTATCACTATTATTACAGCTCTGTATTTATTAAATGACTAATAGAGGAATTCAGAAATCTACTAGATATAGATTCTTGGCACCCTCCTAAAGTCTAGTATGAAGAAAATAATTGGAAGGTACATGTGCATATTCTAATATAGCTTTGTGTTTTGACTCTTTTTTTTGTCTTCCAAGAATCACTGAGGTTCTTCCTTTAATGCATTTTGAGATTAATAAAAATATTTTCAGAAGAATTAATTAATGTTTTAATGACATAGTATAATGTTTGTGTTCCAAAAATCAATAAATCGTTTCTCATTTTGGAAAGTGTTGCCAGAACTATTTGATCTCATAAAGCAGCTGATGAAAAGGACATTTAGTTCATTGGGTTGCACAACTACTTGGCTTGATATGGTCTAGTATGAGAATTGCTGTCTCAGTGAAAACCAAACTAAATCCATCACAGTATCCAAAGAATCACTGGTGCCGTCAACTTTTCATCAACTTTATTTATATTGGTTGCTCATTAATAACACTATGGGCCCCGTGCTGATTATGCAAGTGATACAGAATTTTGAGGTTGACATTTAATTTCTGCTTACCTATGTACATTGCAGCTACGTAAAGGTGCAATGCTCGCCATTGGAAATGGATGCTGTTCATGCTGTGGTATTCAATGATAAAGGGCTGTAACATACAGAGGATCCTAGGTCCTTATTCCGTCTGTAATTACATTAACCAGTCTCCACCTTTTAGCAGTTGGGATGATGCAATCGATTGGGTTTGAAAACAAAAACAGAACTTTTATAAAAGGTTTATAAAATTATGAGGGGCAGAGACAGGATAGATAGAATCTTTTTCCCAGGCAGGGGACTCTACAACTGGAGGGCACAGGTTTAAGGTGAGAGGGAGAATTTCAAGGCGACCTGAGGGTCAGGTTTTCACACTGAAAGTGGTAAATATCTGGAACAAGCTGCCAAAGGAGGTAGTAGAGGCAAATACAACTACAATGTTTAAAAAGTATTTGGACAGGTACTTCGTTAGAAAACGTGTGGAATGCAGGCAAATGGGATTAGCATAGATAGGCATCACAGTTGGCACAGACGAGGTGAGCCATAAGGGCCCATTTCTGTGCTGTACGTTTCTATGATTCTAGGACAACCAACACCCTTGTTGCTGATCATTATCCATTTTCCTTCCTCTGTCCTACCTTCCTGCAGCGTGTGTACACAGACATAAATCAGAAAATGCTGGAGATGTTCTGCAAGGTCAGACAACTTCTGCGGAGAAAGGAGGAGTTTACGATTCAGGCTGATGACCTTTCAGGCATTTCAGATTTCCACCATCTGCAGTATGTTGCTTGTGGATTATTGCATTTGCAGATGTCAGCTGCAAGAGATTGGATTGGCTGAGAAGCTTGCAATTAATGAACAGTCTGGAAAAGCTAGGACTGAACAAGAAAAGTAACTACATAGTAAAGGAGTGCTACTGCTTCTTGTCCAACAAAGACTAATGGCTTCAAGAGAGGAATGTAAAGAGATAATACTTTGCACATTTCCATTCTTGTTATTCTGGACCTAACTGTTTGAATAGTGACTGGATGATTTCAAGAGCCTTAATTGAGATTTGATTGACACTACTTGATAATGCTAAGAGGAAGCATTAGACTATAGAGTTTCTGAATTACAGGTTTTGTGTTTGTACTGTAGTGGATCACTTCAGAGCTCGGTACTTATTTGACCGGAAATTAAAAATATAATTAAATGATTCCTGAAACAGCCTTTTGCTTTCCCTTTGCAATTATTGTGACTCCACGGAAGGTATCATTCATTGCTAGTTCTGAAAAATCGTGTAACAATGGTGATGTATATGTGCAGGCAATGGTGATGTATATGTGCAGTACCAAAAAGAGCAGAAGAACTCAGAGGACTGAGTGGATTTTTCACACTGCTATCTTCTTCATTGTCAAGGGGGTCTTTGATCCATGTAAATAGCCTAAAATTAATTTTCCACAACAGTGCACTATCAAACAAGAGTGTCATATTGTAATTCAATAGCTTTGTTTGTCAATGTGCTTTTAGTCATTTCCATGTTAGTAAGAATTACCTCATTAAACTCTGGTACTTTAATAATAATACTCATAGAATTGCTGAAGAACCCCTCCAAATTCATTGTGTACAACCTGCTACTCCCAAACATCTTATATTAGGCTTTTCATTTGTTCCTTAAACTGTGCTGAACACCAACATAAAACCTTGACGTATTTATGAACTGTGGTTTCCGTCTTCTGTTGCCAATGACTTATTGCCATGTTTATGGGAATTGTCTGAATGTTTCATTCAACTCCTGACACTTGACAAATGGCCTGGCGTGGAAGGCAAATATTTCTCCCTGAGCAGCCAATGTGACTGGTTAATTAAGGCCTTGCCTCACCTTCTTATCTATATTTTGGTTTTCCAAAATGTTTCTTTTGCAAAAGTATGTATCACCCTCATGTTTTGGAAAGGAAAGCTAATAGTCTTGCACAGCTCTTGAGTTTTAAGAGGAAGCATTAGAATGTAGGGTTTCTGAATTACAGGTTATGAGTTTGTACTGCAATGGATTGCTTAACAACTGCAATTGAGCCAGCAGTTGTGCCCACAAGGTCTTCACCACATCCCTCTTGGTTAACGAGCAGGAGATATTTCTGGGCAACCTCTAACTGCCCCCCCCATACCTTTGCCATAACACCCTGATGGGAAACTCAAGCTCAGGTTAAGACCATGAGAAAGCAGTGAAAGTAAGATCCATCGTACAATCTTTTTTCTCTGGGCTTTTGTTTTTATTCAGCATAAACATTGACACCTTCTGCAAAGCTTATGAGTACAAGATGAGTCAGACCACACAGCAAAAGTCAGCAAACAAAGGCTACAAAATACAGAACACATGAGCTAAACCATGTTCAGCAGTGGCTAACAGAGGTTAGCAGAGGATAGGGTAAGAGAATTCTTGTGGTTCAAGGACAGTTTTGTGTGGTCAGTTAATATTTGCCCCATGTCTTCAATATATTCACTCCCTGATTTTCTTCTGTATAATTGTTTCACACTGAGTACATCCATCAGTTCATCAGTTCTGACGAAGAGACTTCCACATGAAATGTTAACTCTGTTTCTCTTTTCACAGATGCTGCCTGGCCTGCTGAGTATTTCCAGAATCTCTTGTTTTTATTGCTGCTCTTTTTAGAGTTGTGTGAAAGAATTTCTGGTCAATTGTTCTTCATTTCTTGAGCACAGTGATCTTGAAATAGTCCACCCTACCTGTATGTCCCTGGGTCACACATCCAGACTGGATCCATTTTCCCTCCTCTCATCCTGACTCTACACTCAGAAACGAGTTCCATTTTCATTTATGGGAAGTGGGCATCTTAGCATTTACTGTTCACCCCTAACTGCTCCCCCAGTGTGGAGACTGTTATTTGTGGGTTATGGGGTTATATATCGTCAACCAGGGGAGGAAGGATGACTTTACTTGCTGAAGAGCAGGGTAATAATGAACCAGATTGTCTTTTTACTACAGTCCAGTAGTTTCAAGATCACCATTACTGATAATATTCTTTAATTCCATATTTATTTCAATTCAAATTCCTCAGGTGCTGTGGTACGATATGAACTTGTACCTTCAAACCAATGCTCTCTCCATATTTCTTTACTGCAAAGAAGGAGGCCATTTCAGCCCACTGAGCGTATGCCAGCTCACAGAGCAATCCCATTCACCTCTAATTTTCACCGTAATCTATCCTGCCCACTTTCCCATCAACTCCTCCCAGATTCTAACACTCTCCCACACACCAGGGGCAATTTACAGTGGCCAATTAACTTACCGGTCTGCGTATCTTTGGGATGCGTGAGGAAACTGGAGCATCCAGAGGACACCCCTGTGGTCAAAGGGAGAAAGTGCAAACTCCACCTACGCAGCACCAGAAAACAGGATTGAACCTGAGTCACTGGAGCTGTGTGGCAGCAGCTCTACTGGATGTGTCACTGATCTCTGGATACTTGTCCACTGAATTAACAAATGTGCCACCTGACCATAGCTTGGCAAGCCAGCTACTTTCCCCACCCACACCTCTCAAGAAGTACTTTTCCCACTTGCATTTAGTCACCACTTCTCATTTCTGATTTGCATTCAATTATCGTCTTTCTTTCATAAAACACCTTGAAGCATTAAAGTTGTTGTGTGAGTATTAACAGTGCTGCAAAGCTGCAAACTGCGTTTGCTTTTATTTTATTAAAATGACCAGGAGACTTCTCTGAACAACATTGTCTCTTGACTTCACAGCTCCCCAAGGTCCAACCTATCCTTGTAACAATGACGGAATCATTATAAGGCATGAAAGCTTACTAACTGTAGAAATAGGACAAGCAACAAATGGATATTGTTCAGAGACAGTGCAGTGGAGTAATACTTCCATTCACACTGTGCCCATCTCTAAAGAGTTTGATCTGAGAACTCTAGGTTCTCAGTACCATGACTTCCAGAACCAGGAACCTACATGTCCTTGGCCATTTCGCACAAGTGTTATTTAATAAAAAAATCAAAACCAAAATAGACAGCATTTGTAGAGACAGAAATAAAGATAACATTTCAGGTCCACAGCCTTGCATCAGAAATGGGTGAAGTTAGATTTACACCTGCCTTTGATATGGTCTCCTTTACACTAGGGAAACCAAACACAGGTTGGGTTACTGCTTTTCAGAACACCTCAGTCCAGTCCAACGGGGTAACCTGAGTTTGCAGTTGCCCCATCGCTTTCAATCTACATGTCACTCCCACCCTGACCTTTCTGTCCTTGACCTCATGTTGTTTCAAAGTTCAAGGAACAGCACCTCATCTTCTGACTTAGCACGCTGCAGTCTCCCAGGCTCAATGCTGAATTCAACGATTTCAGATGATCAACCATTCCAGCCTGATAGCTCATATTTCCAACACCTGGTCCTGTTCAAATTTCACTCATCTCCTCCTGGTTACATCTTCCCCAGAAGCACCTTTTGTTATTAACTCTCCCTCACCAACCTCTTAGAAATGGTGCCACTATTACTTGTATCATTCAATCTCTCCTGCCCTCTACTCTATCACAGATCTCCTGCTTATTCCCTCTGACCTTCCGTCCCATTCTCTGCAACCTTAGAATTCCTTTGTTCCTAACTTTTCCTAGCTTTCTTGAAAGGTCAGTGGGCTGAAACATTAACTTTCATTTCCCTTTCCACAGATACTGCCCGATTTGCTGAGTATTTCCAGTATCTTTATTAAACAGGAGAGACAATCAAAAATTTTGTCAAGGAGCAAGGTTTTAGGGACTCCTGAAGGATAAGAGAGAGGAAAGGAGGTGGGAAGGTTTGGGAAGAATTTGAAAGTTTAAAGATTAGGAAGCTGACAGCATGACCATCAATAATGGTCCGATTAAAATTGGAAATGCACAAATGCCATTATTGGGGGAGAATAGAGATCTTGAAGATTTCATAGAATCATAGAAAACTTAGGGCAAGGAAAGAGGCCATGGACCCATTATGTTCTGTCGGCAATCCTATCTTCTAGCCCTTGATCTGTAGCATTGCAGACCACCAAGACACCTTTTAAATGTAGAACAAACATAACACCACTCTCTGGATGAAATACATCCTCCCTTATCTCTCCTCTAATCTTTTTGAATTACTTTAATTCTATGTCTCCTTTTGACCTCTCTGCAGAGGGAAATATGTCCTTCATGCTTACTCTATCTAGGCTTGACATAATTTTATGCATCTCAACTAAGTCTCCCATTAATCCCCTGTATTCCATAGTAAACAGAAAAGTTTGTTGTTTCTGGGCCTATAGTCAATGAAGTTCAGAAGGATGAGGGGGAAGTCTCATTGAAACCTACCGGATACTGCAAGACCTGGATACAGACTCTCCATAAGTAGGAGACTCTAGCCTCAGAATAAAGCGATGTCCCTTAAGAACTGAGATGAGGAATTTCTTCAGCCAGAGGGTGGTGAATCTGTGGAATTTGTTGCCACAGAGGGCTGTGGTGGCCAAATCATTAGGTGTATTTAAGGCAGAGATTGATAGATTGGTAAGGCGGTTAAGGGTTAAAGGTGGGAGAATGGGTTTGAAAAAAAAATCAGCCATGATTGAATGGCAGAGCAGGCTCGATGGGCTGAATGGCCTAATTCTGCTCCCATAACTTATGGTCTTACAACAACCCCAGTCCATCCATTTTTTTCATAGCTAAATTTTTTTCTAGTCCAGACAATATCATCTCCTAGATAAAAGGGCTTGAGGAGATGAGAGCAATATGGTATGGTGCAGTCATAGAGGGATCTCTGAACAAGAATGACGAGTTTAAGATCGAGGTATAGCCTGAAGCAAGACCTAGTGTAGTTTAGTGAACAAAGTTGTGGTGGGAGGGTGGGCTTTGGTGTGTGTTCAGGCATGGATTGTAGAACTTAGGATGAGCTCAGGTTTAAGTGGGGAAAGAAACCACCGAAACAGAATTAGAAAAGAAATTGTTTTACTGCAAGGTGCGCAAAAGTGCACTACTATAAAGTGTATTGTACTTAAAAGTAAAATTTAGCCCATGATACTCACAGAAGGAACAAAACTTGACTTCAAAATTAGACCGTTGTGTAAAATTCACTCATCTGACTGCAATTCAGGGAATGGGATATAATCCATCTCATATCATTCCAATGCAGTGCATGTTGAAATCTGAGTGCATTAGGATATAACAGGCCAACCAGGGAGGCATTTTTCCTGCACTTTTTGTGGCAGAGATCATCATGGAATATTTAGTCTTGGAATATTCAGGAACATCATAGAATGTTACCATTCAGTCATTTTACAAAACAGTTGGCACAAGCTTATAGCTGCTTGAACTGAGATTACTTTAAGACCTACAAAACGTGACATCCCAAATGTTCAATTCTACAAGTGGATGGTTTAATAAAGGGTTAATGATACTTGGCAGAATTAGATTCTTAAAATGTCGCTGGGACAATGTCAGCTTGAGAGGTTTGACCTAAAAACAGCTGAAACTGTCCCAAGTGATCTGAAATCAGGTTAGGATTCTGGATAAAGCACGCGACATCGACACATTACAGACAGTCGACTCTGCAGAGGAGCAAAAGTCTGGGGATTTAAACGTTCAGCCAGACGGCAAATATGATTGTTATTAAAATTGATCTGTCACTGAATTAACGAGATGGATGACAGTAATTCTAAGCTGGCTGTGAAGGCTGCAGCAAGCAGGAAAACAGAGCCTGCATTCTAGCTAAGGCAGTCGTTTTTTGTTACTCAAGAAGAAAGGCAGAATTTGCCACAAGACACAGTTGAATATACCAGCACTTAAACTTACTTTGGATAGAAATAGTAACTGCAATATTTTGAAGAAGATTTTAGGATGAACCGGGTATCCAAATGAATGGCAGTAGTGTCTGAACAGGCGGTGTGTAGATCACATTGCACAGGTCTTGTCTCCTTAGTAATGGCCTGCAGGAAGGACCTGTGTGGCCTTAAAAGCTTTTACCTTATCGTCCAGTGTCATATTCATTCTGTGCCATGGTGCTGTCATGTAGCCTCAGTAATTCAATGTCTGTTTATGGATTTTCAGGATATATTTTTGGTTAGTCTGAAGTCATGTTGGGGCACAATTTCATGGAATTATCATGGCATAGAACGATCTGCCCCAGCTCATTGAGTCCAAGCCAGCACATTGTAAAGCAATTCCACCTGTCCTATTCCCTCACTCTTTCTCCACAGCCATGCAAATTATCCCTTCTCAAGTGCCAACCTGATTCCCTTTGGAAACCACCAATTACTTCAGTCTCCACCATCCTATTGAATTCCAGCTCATAACACTCTCTGTGTAAAGAAACCGCCACTTGGTCTGCAGCCAACTTCAACCCACCTGTGGCTTCATTTTCTCCCCTCCTCTATTGAATTTATTGTAAATCAACATTAATTGACCGTCTCACTCTGACTGCAGCTAATGAGGGATGCTGGACGTGTTCTTACACAGTGAAAACCATTCAAACGAGATTAGGACACCAGTGTCAAATGTTTATTCTGGGGGGTATTCACGCTGCTGTTAATCCCTTCTTCATGGTAAGGAATCGCCCAGTGATGACACTGGCCAAACGTACTGCTCCGGTCTTTGGAACATGACGTCCGTTTCCATTTCCTGTCAAAAAATTTGTTTAAAAAATTTAAAAGCTGTTATGTTGTTGTATTCCCCTTAACAATGCTGAATTTTTCTCTTTCAAGAAATACATGTGTATTTTTCTTTTAAGAAATGGTACATAATATGAGCATGTGCAGCAGATTGGAAATCAATAAAGCAGCAAGGTGAATTCAGATTTGTTGTTCGGCATTCCAAAGGAACTGTTTGCCTTCCTAGTTCCCTGGTTCATTCTTCTACCTCCACCAACCAGTCCCCTTCACTACGCACTTTCCCACACAACTGCAGGAGATACAACCTTGTCCTTTCATCCCTTCCCTTCTCAACATCCAGGGATCTGAACAGTCCGTCCAGGTGAAGCATTAATTCACTAACACCTTTCCCAATCTAGTGGATCGCACAGTGTACCCAATGTGGTCTCTACATTGGGGAAGCCAAATGCTGATTTAATGACTACTTTGCAGAGAACCTCCCTTCCTTGCACAGAGGGGACATTGAGCCTCTAGTTGCCTGTCAATTTAATTTTCCATCCCACTACCATTCTGACGGGGAGACACAAGAGACTGCAGATGCTGAAATCCCACAAATACCTAGCCTCCACCTCCTCCCACCCTGTCTCTTGTAAGGACACCATTCCTTTCTCACAGTTTCTCCGTCTCCACTGCATCTGTTCTTGAGATGAGGTCTTCCACTCCACGACATCTGAGATGTCCTGCTTTTTCAGAAAGTGGGGCATTTCCTCCCACCCCTCCGCCCCATGGGTTGATGGAGCCCTCACTTGCATCTCCTCTATTTCCCGCACTTAACCCACCTCCCCGCAGAGAGAACGGGGGGGATAGAGTTCTCTTGGTCCTCACCTTTCACCCCACCATTCTGACCTATGCGCTTGTAGCTTCCTACACTGTTCCAATGAGGACCAACATTAGCTTGAGGAACAGCACCTCATCGTTGTAGCCTTCAGATCTCAATATCAAATTCAACAACTTCAGGCAACTTACTTATTCTGTTGACATCAGAACTGGCCAATCCTGCTATTGGTTATCTATCGGTTATATTAACCCCACCTGATGTACTGCACAACTCCTTTTGATGTTAGACTCAGCTACAGCTCTGACCTGCACTTCACAGTTTAACATGTCTGTTTGTTTTCTTCCTCTCTAATCTCCTTCATTAATCTATCAATCAGACCATTGCATAAACATTGGAATCACCTGGGCAATGCTGGTCTTTCCCTATCAGAGATATTCCCTTTGTCCTCTCCATCCCCTCCTCACCCTCTCTGCAACCTAAAACTAACTTGTGCTTTCACTTTTCCAGTCCTGATGAAGGGTCCTTGGCCTGAAATGCTCTTTCCACAGATGCTGCCTGACCTGCTGAGTGTTTCATGCCTTGTTTGCTTTTGGTCAATAAGGAAAAAAAAACTTTGATTTTACCTGCACATGAGAAGGTGGATTTATGATCATTGGCAATAGAACCACAAGGGCATGGAGGGAATGTATTTTACCCAGTAAATGGTGACAAGCTGGAATATATTGCCTGAAAATATGGTGGGCCAGATGCAATAGTAACTGTCCACAGGGAATTGGAGGAATAATTGAAAAGACTCTGGAGGAAGAGCAGTAGAGTAGGACCAATTGAACAAGTCTCTCAAAAAGGCAGCATTGGCATGGAAGACTAAATGGCCTTCCTCTGCCTTGTGTGATTCCAAACAGAATTTTAGTACAAGTAGCTGTATTAAGAGTTTCACTGCTGGCTCTCTTTAAAATTTCAAATCCACTTAATTATTGATACTGCTTTTACATTGTGTTTCCTACAGCAACAAATGGTAAGTATCATTTATTCAGATGGAAGCTGGTTGCTTCCCCAATGGTATAACCACAGAGCCTGATGTTCAAAATCTCCAAGAAATGTCAGGGACTGTTCCTCTCTCTTTAAATGATTCACCTACTTCAAAGACTATCTAAATATGAACACTTGACTCAACCTCAAATTTCTTAAATGTTTACAACAGAAAAGAACACCTGGCTTTAATTTTATTTTTGTAATTTATGGCACTATTCTAGAATAAGATTACACCAGGCATCACAGCTGGTAAACTGTCATGTTGCCTAATGAAACTGACAATATCTAAGGTACAGAGGGTTTAAATTGAGCAGTGCAATATAAATAGCAAACACAAATATGAGTTTGTGATTCCTCTGTGATTTTAACGCTTCATTTATTTAAAACAAATTTTGTTTCATTAGTGAGCAAAGGAGTTTCATATAAATGCAATCAATATGCTTTGACAAAATTATTAAAATTTACAATGCATTACAGATTGACTTACTTATAGTTTATAATGAATGCAATACACCTGGAGTTCCTAGGTGGCGGTGTAGTGCAATATTAGGCTCTCACTTGTATGGCAGTTTCCTAATTTCAGCACATCCATCAGCAGATGACTGGTCAGTATCCAGGGATTCCCAGTCAGGGTGGCATTAGTTGCCCCACGGGGCAGTGAGATCAATAAAAAAGGAAAGTGAAAGCTGCACAGGAAATGAACACTCAGTAAAAATATGTAGTCCATTGCAAGATTAATTGTCACAATTTTAAATGCATTTTTGGAGTTGAATTTGTATCCATCATTTTCTGAAGTTAATGATGAACATTGAGTTCTTTTTCATTCTAACACCTACCAATTTAATTTTCTCCAGAACTGCCAAAGGGAACTCTACACCATGCTTAAACTCTCTGGTATGTTGAAACATTGCAAAAGAACTTGAATTAAATCCAAAGCAAAGAACTATGGAAATTAGGGGAAGGAGTAGGCCATTTGGCCCTTGGGCCTGTGCCACCATTCAACATGATCATGGATGATCACCCAACTTCAGTACCACACGGTAGTATAGCAGTTAGCATAACGCTATTACAGCACCTGCTACCTGGGTTCAATTCCCACCACTGTCAGTAAGGAGTTTGTACGTTCTCCCCGTGTCTGCGTGGGTTTCCTCTGGATTCTCTGATCTCCTCCCACATTCCAAAGGCGTACAGGTTAGGAGCTGTGGGCAAGCTATGTTGGTGCCGGAAGAGTGGCGACACTTACGGGCTGCCCCCAACACATTCTCAGTAACGCAAGAAGACACATTTCACTATGTGTTTCAATGTACATGTGAATAATAAATAAATATCTTATATCTATACCTGTTTTCTTCCTTGATCACTTCATCCATCAGAAGTAGATATAACTCGTTCTCGAATACACTTAATGACACGGCCTGAACTGCCTTCTGTTGTAGGGAATTCCACTGATTCACCATTCTTTGGGTGAGGAAATTTCTTCTCATCATGATTCTACATAGCCTACCCTATAGCCCTGGGCCGGATTTTCCCAACATCGGGAACACCTTTGCTGTGTCTAGTTTTTCCAGTCCTGTGAGGATTTTCTATGTTTTAATGAGGTCCCCACTCATTCTTCTGAAATTTTGCAAATAAAATCCCAATCATTCTTCATATGTCAGTTGTGTCATCCCATGAATCAGTCTGGTGAACCTTTGCTGCATTCTTTGCATGGCAAGAACATCCTTCTCAGATAAGGAGACCAAAACTGCACTCAATACTTAAGGTGTGTTCCCATTAAGGCCCCGTATAATTGCAGTAAACATCTCTACTCCTGTACTCATTCCTCTCAGTATGAAGACCAACATATTATTTGCCTTCTTATGCTTACTGTATGCTTACTTCCATTAACTGGTGCACAAGGATGTTCTGGTCTCGCTGCACCTTCCCATAAGACAATAGGACATAGGAGCAGAATTAGGCCATTCGGCCCATTGAGTCTGCTCTGCCATTCGATCATGGCTGATTTATTTTTCCCTCTCAAACCCATTCTCCTGCCTTCTCCCCCTAACCTTTGACGCCCTTACTAATCAAGAACCTATCAACCCCTGCTTTAAATATGCCGAATGATTTGGCCTCCACAGCCCTCTGTGGCAAGGAATTCCACAGATTCACCGCCCGCAGGCTAAAGAAATTCCTTCTCATCTCTATTCTAAAGGGACACCCTTCTATTCTCAGGCTGTGCCCTCTGGTCCTAGACTCTCCCACTACTGGAAACGTCTTCTTCATGTCCACTCTATCCAGGCCTTTCAATATTCAGTAGGTTCCCCTTTTCCTAATCTATCACCACACAGATAATAATCTGCCTTTCCTGCTTTTGTCCCCAAAGGGAAACATTCTTCTTCTTTACCTCAACCAGACACCTTAAAACCCAACATCCTTAAACTCACTTCCTGCTGAAAATTCCATCACCTCACTCTCCACCTTCCAGGCCTGACTGTCCACTGAAGTAAGTGTTGATTTAAGTACTACCTTTGTGCTGTTCTCTTACAAACGTTAAAACTTTTTTTAATATCATATGTGAACTTTGAAAGAAGTTATCATTTTTGGCTCCAGGGGCGGTGAGCCACTTTCTCTGTAGTCCAGGCAATAAGAAGCAAACAGAGTATTAGAAACAGCAACATTTGTTCTGGAAATTCCTCATTTCTTCCACTTGTAGATGTTCATTTCTTAAATATTCTCCCCTTGAAAGGCACGTGCCAAGTGTGCTGCTTTTGTGTCCTGCTCCTGGGGTAATAACTAATGCCTGATTGACTTGAGCAGCCATATCGTTACTGATGAACCCTATGCCAGATAAAAGGTAATGGCAAAGTTGCTGTTGGAAATGCAACAAGAATTACTGAAGAACTGTACACTGGCAAATGGCAATGGATATCGTGCTGTAAGCCTATTGACTAGGGCCACGTTCTCAAGAGCACTGAGAGATGGGGAATAAAAGCTGCCCTTTCTGGTAATGCCTACAATCCATAATGAGTAAAACCAAAAAATTCCTGAGTTGATTGTTGCAAGCATGGCTTAGATATTGTAGTCTAAGAAGAGGTTTGCAGAAAATAGACTATGTGGAGACCAGCACATATCCTTTCAGCAGTTATTCATTAACTCTGGAGAATCATAAAGCTTCACTCTAATGGAACATGTCACTCTTGTGTTCCTATTTTATGAATAAATCTATTCAAGCAGTTTGCATTAGTACTGATTCCATATATAAACCCTGCAAAAGGAGATATCTATATAGAACAGACATTGTCAGGTTGAAGGAGCATTAAGCGATGCTGGAGCACTGTCATAATTTCATAGTTCATTCAACGTAGTGGTTAACCCATTTAATGAATACAGAGCCACATTTGAGTGAAAAACATTAACAGTCAGAGGTCCTGACCCCAATACCAACTTCCACCCACCAAACCCCTCCCTCTGTTTTTAAGATTATAGAATTATCGAGGATCTAAACAAATATTATTCCTTGCTACCATAACAGATTTTAAATCTGAAAGGTCAATAGCCATCCACTTTCCTCATGCAGTAAAATAACAAGCATAGCACCTGAAGCCTCTTCCTTCAGCCAAGGCTTTTCCTATTGACCTTGGCTTCTTGTAATATCATTCTGAACAGGAAGTTCCCTTTGTGAGTAACCTCCTGTTCCAGAAAAAGTCAGATCATGAGGGATATCAATCTGATGATCATAAGAGGCCAGGGTGTACAGTGTTTTCTGCTTTAAATTATAAGAACAGTCAGAAAGAAAACTGTCCAAATAATCCTTTCAATTCAAACTCTCTGGCATCATATCAGTACTAGGAATAATAATACACTGCACAAACTATTGCTACTTTCATAACACAAACACATATTTTCCAAAAGCACCCATTCCCTCAAGCTAACCTATGATCTTCAAATCGCATCCACTCAAAGGAAATGAGGCCTTGGTATCTGCAAGGGAATTGGTTGCCATGGTGACTTGCCATCCTTTCAATGGAGGAACAGCTCTTCTGACAGCCTCTCCACTGGTTTTACTGCTACCTTCAGAATCCCCTTCCCCTCTCAATTGTGCCAGAAACCCTACAAGAGGAAGGGATCAACTAATAAGCAAACTGTATGATCATTTGTTAATTACGTTTTTTTGTTGGGCATGAGTGGGGTGAGGTTTAGAACTAGAATTAATTCTGCCAACTGAAATAAATGAGATTCCTGATTAAATGCAGCTGAGAGTACTGCCTGGATTTGTGAGCTAAAACTCTCAGATGTTTTAATGCTTTTTTGGCTAAATTTAAGCATACAATATAAGTAGCTCAGACAAATGATTAAATTATTAATAATGGATGAGCCAATTCCTTGCCAATAAATTGCTGTGACAGTCTGTGAAGAAATGCAACTTTCCTCGTTACAAATATAAGGAAAAGGTATTTTTCTGCCTCGTCTTCTTTCGTAAGAAGAACACAGCTGAAATGCTTTGAAAGAGGTTCAAATACTGTAGCTGTGACACTTTACTCTGTACTGTTATTTTTTTTACCTGTCCTACATCAATGCACTCTGTACTAACTTGATGTAACTGCACTGTGTAATGAATTGACCTGTAAGATCGGTTTGTAAGACAAGTTTTTCACTGTACCTCTGTACAAGTGACAATAATAAACCAATACCAATACCAATACCAGTTGTCAATTACGTTCCAGATTAGAGGTTTTATCCCTCATTTATGATAGAACATCTCTCCAGAAGGAAATGAAGTGTGGAATAACTATTTAAATATTGCATTGCAACATCCGGATAAATAAAAAAAATGATGCAAATAACGTGGATACAACAGCAGATTACTGGTTGCAAATCCTCTGGCAAGTGATTCACCTTTTAACTCCTGAGGCTTTTCCACTGTCTACAAGGCCTGGGTAAGTGCAGCTCCAGCGACAGTTAAGGAGCTCGACACTATCAAGGACAAAGTAGTCCTTGGGATCGCATCCATCACCCTCAACATGCACTCTTCCCGCCACCAGCACACAATGGCTGCAGTGTGTGTCATCTGAGTTATAGGGAGAGGTTGGACAGACTAGGACTTTATTCCTTAGAACATAGGAGTCTCAGGGGTGATCTAATAGAGGTGTATAAAATCATGAGGAGCATAGATAGAGTGAATGCTTTCAGTCTTTTTCTCAGATTTGGAGAATCAAGAACTAGAAGGCATAGGTTTAAGGTGAGAGGGGAGAGATTTAGTAAGAACTTGAGGGGAAACTTTTTTACACAAAGGGTGGTATGTATGTGGAATGAGCTGCCAGAGGAAGTGGTTGAGGCAGATAAAATAACAACTTTTAAAAGACACTTGGACAGGTACATGGATTGGAAAGGTTTCGAAGGTTATGGGCCAAATGCTGACGGATGGGACTAGTTTGGATGAAGCATCTTGGTCAACATGGACCAGTTGGGCTGAAGGGCCTGTATCCATGCTGTATGACTCTATGACTCTATGTCACTATCTACAAAATGCACCACTTGCTCACCTAGACTACTCCCACAGCACCTCCGAAAGACAACCTCCCACCACGAAGATCATGGGTACGTGGGGACACCAGCACCTCCAGGTTCTCCTGCAAGTAACACACCATACTGACTTGAAAACCTATCACCATTCTTGGGCCTACATCCTGGAACTCCCTACAGTCAGTGAACCTTCATCGCCACCTCCACAAGGGCAGTTAGGGAAGAGTATTAAAGGCTTTCTCGCAATGCCCACTTCCCATAAACAGATAAAGCAAACCAACATTTTAATCTGGAGACACAAGAGACTGCAGATGCAGGAATCTGGAGCAACAAACAGTCTGCTGGAGGAATTCAGCAGTGGAGCAGCATCTGGGGTGGGGGGGAATGGAATTGATGACTTTTTGGGTTGAAAACTTGCAAGAGGGCATTTTAATCTGCATGTTTCAGTCAAAGAGGTACAGTGTCTATGACAACACTGACCACCAGCATAAGAACATAAGAAAAAGGAATATACTGATAGGCTTCTCCTGCATCCTCAAACATTTAATAAGATCATGGCTGATCTCCCACTTCAGCACCACTTTCCTGTTTTAAATCCATGTACATACATATGAACATACAAACAACCATACAAAGTAGGGTCAGGAGCAAGCAGTCACCCCCCTCAGACCAGCACCACCATTCAAAAAGACAATGATTAGTTTGATTATAACCTCAATTCCATTTTACCTTCAACCTTTCACCCCCTCCCCCCCCACCGCTTATCAAGTATCTATCTCTGCCTTAACAATATTCAACTATTTCACTTCCAATGTCTTAGAGGAAGAAAGAACATCTACCAGTGGTGGAGCAACAGAAATCGTGTGTATGGGAGCCAAAGTTGGAGAAATGGCTTAATTTCCAATGATTGTAGAGCTGGAGGACAAACAATAGCGAGATGGGTAAAGGCATGGAGGAGTTTGGGAAAAAGGATGAGAATTTTAAAACAATTGAATAGTGTACAAACTAACACAGATAGGAGGGACTGCATGTGGTTTAAAGGTCTTAGCTGTGGGGTCTTTGGCAAGTCAGCAGCATATATTGCAGTATTTTTTCAAAGGAACTCAGATGTGGAGTGAAACGGACAGTCAACACCACAACACCAATCTTATGCCAGTGCATGTAATCAGTTTCACTCCCAAGATGTCTTCAGCCCCCCTTGTGTGAGTGACATGCGACAATGCTTCACCTAGAGTTTTGTTGTGAACAATATTTTACTGGGGATATTAACCTAAATGGCTTCTCTAAAATGTAACTGGAGCGAAAGTCATGAGTTCAAACCTCAGTGAGATTTATGCATCTAGCCTGAAATCAATATGGTATTAACAAATTGTCAAAGTTGCTTCTGTCCAGTTAAAGAGTGCACATTCTTCTTGCTCAAGTGAAAGAAAGAATGTCTCAATACTCAATCAAGAACAGGGAATACTCCCATTACTCCCCCATTATCTCTCATCCATCCAGCACCATCATTTGCGGATTTATTGTTCATACGTTCATCCACTGTTCATGATCCTTTGATATGTGTGGGATGACTGCTGCATTTGCCTACATAACAAGGTGGCTGTATATTGTGGCAACAGTATGGCCAGCCAAACTAGAGATGGTCAGGGAAATATCTTATCAGGTCAGGACGAGTTTATTTTCATTTGCACAAGTACAGTAAGGTACAGGTACAATGAAAAACTTGCTTGCAGTAGCATTACAGGCACATAGATTCAGAAAAGACACAGAACATAAATTATACAAGACAGTGAAGAAAAATACTGTGCAAAACAGATATTAATGCAAAAAAAGGACACAATCAGAGACAGATTGGGCAGGCACGGTAGTGTAGCAGTTAGCTCTATTACAGCGCCAGTGACCCGGGTCCAATTCCAGCCGCTGTCTGTAAGGAGTTTGTATGTTCTCCTCGTGTCTGCATGGGTTTCCTCCGGGTGCTCCGGTTTCCTCCCACATTCCAAAGACGAATGGGTTAGGAAGTTGTGGGCATGCTATGTTGGCACCGGAAGTGTGGCGATACTTGCGGGCTGCACTCAGAACAATCTACACAAAAGATGCATTTCACTGTGTGTTTCGATGTACATGTGACTAATAAAGATATCTTATCTTATGGTGCAAGTCCATAGTGGTCCATAGTGTTCCATTGCAGAGGCAGGATTAGGGATATGCAGGTCAGTTTGATAGTTGTAGGAAAGTAAGTTCCTGAACCTAGTTGTGTGGGACTTCAGGCTTCTGTACATCCTGCCCTACAGTAGTCAATCAAGCCTGGTTACTATCTTGCTGTAAATAACTATGATAATTTCATAGTTTATGTTCATAGTTTCATTGTACTTTTCTGGAGAACTCTGCTTGATTTTACTTGCAGAAATTGTGGTAGTTTGTTTCCTCTGCTCTTTAAATGGCCTCTGTACTAAGCAGATTGTTTTTGTTGGTACAATAGCTGTAAGATATACACCCACCCCATCTTCAAATCATTGGTTGACAGTGTTGGAAATGTAACAACAATTACTACACTTTAAAAGTTATCCACTGACTGTAGAGCACTTGTGTTCACCCTGAGGATATGATATGGCCAAATAAATGGAATTCCATTCTTTAGCCTGCATCCATAGAATTTTACAGCAAGATAGCTGCCTGTTTTTTACCCACTGCAATTTTCTTACAAGTCTGAAGGAATGTGAAGGGGGTAGTCAATATATTATCATTCACTTAAAAATAGAAACTACAGCGGAGAAATTGGCCCATCTTCCATTTAATATTTCACCACCAAGTAAGCAGCAGACCTAATCTCGTGTCCATTTTGTTTCCATATCACTTTATCCTCCTGACTTTCAACCACCAATCCGACTTATTATTAATATTGATATGTTCTCTGCTTCAGCCATTAAGTAATGCACTCCACTGCATCACAACCTACAGTGTTAAAAACAAGTGTCTCCTATTCTGTATACTAACATCTAATTTTGCGTCTATCTAATGGTTTCCTAGACAGTGCAACCACTGCATTTCCTTCCACTGCTTTCTAAACTCATGTAATTTTAAACATCTCCAGCAAATCACCTCATTATCACCTGTGTTTTCATCAGTTTTTCTTGCATGCATAAGATTATACCAGACTGAATCCTTGTGCTGTATCCCTTCTATTGCCTGACTATTCCTAGCTTTAAATAGGTTGCCATTTTCAATACCAGAAACCATTTTTTCATTGCTTCCAAAATGGATGTGACAGCCGGAATGAAAAAAGTAAAGGATTTTGACGTCTCTTTTTGGGAAAATAGAAGGCAGGAGAAATTAAAGAATTGTAGAAATCAGAAAGCTATCCAGTTTGATCCTGTTTCCTTGCTTTGTCCCCATATCCCATTACATTCATAGTAACCTCCTTTCAAATGTTATTACAGACAGTAAAGCTGCTTATTACAAGACACCCTTGGATAATTTATTTTAATGTCACTTCTTATTTTTATAGGAATGGTTCTAAATTTATAGGCCTTTGTTCAAATTCATAGGGACAACAGATGTTTACAGCACAAAAGGAAATCATTTGGCCCATTGACTCTGTGCCATCTCTTTGTTGAGACAATCGAGAATGAACTCCACTCTCTCCATACACCCTCACATTTTGGGCCACTACAAACACCCTTTTTCATTTCTGAAAAGTCACAGCAGTCAGTACTTCATTCTTCAATCATCTGCACTCTAACAACTCTGTAGAAACATGATTCTCCTAATCTCACTCATCAAGTGATTTGGGGCTGATTACCCTTTGTCACTGACCTCCCCACCAGTAGAAGCAGGTTAAGCTGTAACAGGACAAGCCTTTGTCTTGGTGAAAACCTTTTCAACTCTGGGAAGTTGTGAATTCCAAACCCTGGAAGGTGAAAACCTAGCAACCTGAGATGACACCCCTTGAGATGTTCAGATCATTTGAGCATGGATGTTATCTATCCTCGTCTCACCCTACTGTCCCATTGTGGTGGATGTGGGAGCCCAGAAAATCCCCTCCTCTGTTGGACCAACAACCTTCCTAACCAATGTAATGTGCATACAACCCATGGAAGGAGCATTCAGTCTGGGACCTGTCAGCCAGGGGTTTTTATGTGATTGACAGTATATGGCTGTCACTGCGAAGGCCAGCATTCATTGAGCGTATTGTGTGGGTGATGAATGGTTGGAGATGGAAAAACTGGTCAGGAGATGATGGGAAGATGCGGTGGGAACATCAGTAATAAAGGAAATTTACTTACCTGGAAGAAGATGGACATCTTGGACTTGCCAGTTAGGATTGAGCCCCTTAAATAATGCCAGGGCAGACTTCAATGCTCTGGTTAAGGTCTGCTTCAGTGCATGAGGCCTGCATATTTTTGAGCGTCATCTGTTCTGCCCTAAATGAGCATTGTCTACTATTTGGCATTACTGAGCACATCTTATAGCCTCTGTGCTAATGCATACGTATATAGTGAGAGACCATATCTAATTTATGGTATGTCACAAACATACAAAGTACCAGGCACATTTAGCAATGGGGAGGGGAACATTTTAAAAATAACTTCATGTACGATGCAATGCAGTTCCTCATCAATGTCTCTGAATATTCAGATTGTAATAAACTAATGCATCAGAGCAAATCCAAATTTGTACATCAATACCATCAGTCTCCATTTACTCTAATCCACAAATAATTCCTGCAAGCAAAATAAAATAAATTGCTCTTTTCACTGCCAAAGTGATGCCTTCCTCCTGGCTATTGAATAAGAACCAGAGGCTCCCCTATTCCCCATTCCTTTGCCATCTGCAGTGGATATGTATGACTATGTAAATCTCCAATTTATATACATTAGTGTTAACTGTGCTAATGGACCACTTGATGATACACCAGTTTAATGCACTAGTTATTAACCTCAGTCAGGAGGAACGCTGCTGCTTTCAATTCTGTCACCACAGAGATCTACATAATGGTTGGTGGAAACACCCTGAGGATAGTATTAACCTAGATTTAGCTTTGGACTTACTATTTTTTGAAACAGTGACACTTTTCATGATGGGTCTCCAACCAATTTGTTCGTGCTCAGTCAGATATGTGAAGAAACGTAAATACTTATCCTCGGGGACCGCAGCCTGAGAATATAAGAATGTCCCATAATTATCCAAAGGAATTGTTTAAAAACAGTTTATTTTACCCAAAAGAAAGAATATTACCGTTTGTGGAGATTAGTAAAATTGCTTGCTGAAGACTTACCTCATTGGTTCTCCTGACCAGAGAAGAACAACCTATGGACAGATTTATCTTATCTGGCCTTTAATCTATCAAGTGGTGATCTGGGGCTTTTGCTGCTTTGGTTCTGAATGCACTGGAGACCGTGCAGAAGAGATTTACAAAATATCTTACCTGGACTGGAAATTTGTAGTTCAAAGGTTTGATAAGCTAGGGTTATTTTCTTTGGAACACAGGAGGCTAAGAGGTGAGTTAATTGCAATGTACAAAATTATGAGTAGCCTCCACAGAACAAATAGGAAAGACCTACTTTGTAGAGAGGTCAAAAACCAGAAGACATAGACTTTAAATAATTATAATCTATAATATTATAATTAGAAGCAATTTGTTTTTTACCCAGAGGTTGGTAAGGGTCTGGAACTCACTGCCTTAAAGTATGGTTGAGGCAGAACCCCTCATCATATTTCAACAGTATTTGGATGTGTAATTGGAGAGCCTTGACTTGTGGGGCTACAAATCTAATGTGAGGAGGTGGGAATAGGCCGAAGAGCTCTCTTGCAACTCGCACAGATATTGTGGGCTGAATGGCCTCCTTCTTGCTGTAAATTTTGTATGATTCTATTCCAGCTTTTCTAAAACCATCATAGAATTTACTGACTGGAACAAGTTCACTGGAGCTCCAATCTGTAGAGCAAGAGGATAGTTAGCTTGATTTTTTTTTGATCTAGCCCCTACACTGAAGGAAGACAAATGAGTTCAGTTTCATCACCACAATGAAGAAGGCAAAACTGAAACTTGCCTTACCCAATGCTACTCTAATGTAGCTTATACTGGCCACACCAGGTGATGCTGCAACATCAATAAATTTGCCCTCCCATTCAGTATGGGTTTCCAAAATCGTGATGCAGCATAAGTTTCAAATTGGGAGAGAATATATGATTCAGGACAAAGTCCCATAATAATCAATACAAGTTCACTTTAATGAAGTCCATTTATCGAATTGATATGACCCCATTTGGAACCTGTGTTCACGAATGGCAAATTAACCAAGTCACAGTGAATTAAGGTAACTCTAGCCAACCTTGCAAGATCAATTTATTTGCATAGTTAGAATAACTTTGCAGAATGATTTTGGTCTAATGACTGATTGAAAAGCTTGATGGGAAATCCAAACTCAGAATGGCGGTGTTATGGGGATGTGGGTGTTGAGGCAGGCAGAAATTCATACTCCATTGTTAACATTAAGGAGGCTTTGTATGCCTCTTTTGGTTTAATTTATTTCGTTGGAGCAGAACTTCTAAAGTGCATCACACTGCCACTTGAGACAGGTAAGTGGAGAGTTTGTCACTTTGGAGCACTATTCTAGGTAGGCAGTAGTGGATCTTGCCTGGCACAGTACTATTATTCATTTTTGGTATGTGCTCATTACCAGCAAGGCCAGAGTTTACTGCTCATTCCTAATTGCCCTTGCAAAGATGGTGATGAACAACTTTCTTGAATCACTGAGTTCTCTCTGGTGAAGGTATGAGAGGTACTTTCATAGCACTGCAATGTAGAGAGTTCCAAGATTTAGACCCAGTAGTGCTGAAGGTTTAGCAACGTTCCCAAGTCAGGAGAGATTGCGACCTTAGAGGAAGTCTGTGAGTGTTGGTATTCCTGTGTGCTTTCTGCCCTTATCCTTCCTGGTGGGTGAGGACCAATGGTCTACGGGCTGCCATTTACCCTTCTAAATTCCTGGCAGCCAGACACTGTCAATTCCATGTTAAGGGTGATGCATCCTTCCCAGAGTCTCTTGGAAATACAGCTTCTTTGACCTTTTTGATGTGACTTCAAATGGGTGCCTGACCACTGTATGATTAAACACGTGATGCTGGTTGTAGCTTTGAAGGATTCACCGACATTTTAATGCACATTGTTGAGAAGAGTATGTGTTACAGGCTTTCTGCATCAGAGCCCATGAAATTGCATGGGTATGTAAATCCCTAAATATTACTTTTGACCATGGGTTTGAGATGTGCTTCCTGAAAGAGCAAAGTTCCATGGAAAATTATCCTGTCCATTACTGAAAGTTAAGAGTAAATAAATTAAAAAATAAAAATTATCAGTTGGTTCCTGAAATTACTGTCAACATCGTGTTGTTGGTAATGGAATTAATTGCTTTAGCATGAGTACTTTCAGAGTATGGCTTAAATGACCAGTCTGCTGAAGTGTACCATCCCATTGAAGGAAGCATCAAGGAACAGTGTGAGTATTTCTCCCTCTCAAAACGTGTGGAGGAACACACACAGTTAAACACATTTACACTGTTATAAAGATTCTTCTAATCAATTCTTTAAAATGATAACTGGCATGGATAATAAAGACACAAGGAAGATTGTTAACGTAAACTGCTCTCTTGGAGCAACAGGATGTGAATATAAAATGGATGGTTGGGAACCAGAAGAATATTTCCTTCCTGCAGAGCAGTAGACATCGAGCCTATGAAATGTAGTTAGTGCCGGATTGATTAGGTGTTTTTTAAAGAACATCTGAAGGTTATGTGAATTATCGTAGACAGATGATCAATACTCCACTAAACCAGATGGCTCCAATCCTGTTGTGAACACTGAAGTCTCAACATACAATACAGGCCAGCTGGGTTAAACAGTGTTGATTGTAATGTTCAGCCATAGATTTTTCAGTTGAGACCTCTATATTCGTTCAATTCCATTGATTTACAAACATCTCTGTTACTGTTTATGAGGATATTTTCTGTCATTATACCACTGTTCCTCAGGATAAGTAACACTATTTTTCGGAACCCAGGGGAGGTGGGTGGAAGTTCTTTGCAAGATTTATGAAAGGAGATTTTGGACCAATGTCCATACAGTCTATATGACCAGAAAACCATGAAAGGTACTATTTAAACTTAAGATAAATTTCTCCCTACCTTTTTATCTTTTGCTTTTAATTTTGTTGCACCATGTTTAGTTGTTAGAGAAGTGTTCATTTGATATTGGTGAAGGAAGATAATTGTTAGATGATCTTAGATACACCTTGATGGTCATTCTTCTGCTAGGGGAGGGAGAGTGGGTATTGGTACTCAACACCCAAAGTGCAGAGATGGAGAGACTTGCAGAGTTTTAAAAGCACTCACCCCAATAGACTTCATAAAACAAGGCAGCTTTCAAATGCCCTCCTGAGAAACTCTGAAGACGTTGAATCAGTTCTCAACTCCAAAAGAAGATATTACTATTCGTTCCACACTCCAATCCATCACTTGTCTAAGGCTCTTCAACGGGACTTCTGCAGACTCCCAGATTACTTGGGTCATTCTTATAGCGTTATAAGAATTTAAGGGGCAGAACTCTCCAAGTGTCCTGGTATGCTCTGAGACACACACCTTAAATGAAGGGGGCAGGTAGGCAGAAGTAGAGAGTTTTACCAAAGTCTACCATCACAAAATGGCAAGCTAGAGAAAACAGCAGTATCTCAGCAGAATTGGGTTCTCCTTTTACTGATCCTCAGTTGGGAAAAATGTGTTGGGAGCTTGGGCTCAGAGACTTAAACTGTGTACTACATGTAGCCTTGTGGGTTCTTAGTGAAGTGACTGTGGGGATCCACAGTTACTTAGCCATTTGGATTCAGAATTGTCTTGCCTATAGAAGACAGAGGGTAGTGGTCGATGGGATATTCTAGCTGGAGGTCCACGACTAGCAGTGCTCCGCAGGGATCTGTATTGGGACCTCTGCTGTTTGTCATATATATAAATGACCTGGATGAAAATGTGGATGGGTGGATTAGCAAATTTTGCAGACGATACAAAGATTGGCAGTGTTGTGGCTAGTGTGAGGATTGCCAAAGGATACAGCAGGATATAGATCAGTTGCAGATATGGGCAGAGAAATGGGAGATGGAGTTTAATCCGGCCAAATGTGAGGTGTTGCACTTCGGGAGATCAAATGTAAAAGGACAGTACACACTTAATGGCAAGACCCTTAACGGCGTTGATGTACAGAGGGATCTTGGGGTCCAAGTCCACAGCTCCCTGGAAGTAGCTGCACAGACTGATAGGGTAACAAAGAAGGTGTATGGCATGCTTGCCTATATTAGTTGAGGTACTGAGTTCAAGAATCGCGAGTTATGTTGGAGCTTTATAAAACTCTAGTTAGGCTGCATTTGGAGTATTGCATTAATTTATGGTTGCCCCATTACAGGAAAGCTGTGAAGGCTTTAGAGAGGGTGCAGAAGAGTTTTACCAGGATTCTGCCTGGATTAGAGGGCATATGATATAAGGCGAGGTTGGACCAACTTGGGTTGTTTTCTCTGGAGCGGTGGAGACTGAGGGGAGACCTGATAGAAGTTTATAAGATTATGAGAGGCATAGATAGAGTAGACAACCAGTATCTTTTCCCTAGGGTTGAAATTTCTAATACTAAAGGACATGCATTTAAGGTGAGAGGGGATAAGTTCACAGGAGATGTGCGGGGCAAGTTTAAAAAGCAGTGGGTGACCTGAATGCGCTGCCAGGGTGGTGGTGGAGGCAAATACAATTGAGACGTTTAAGAGGCTCTTGGACAGGAACATGAATGTGCAGAGAATGGAGGGATATGGACATTGTGTTGGCAGAAGGGATTAGTTCAGTTAGATATTTAATTACTAGTTTAATTAGTTCGGCACAACATCGTGGGCCAAAGGGCCTGTTCCTGTACTGTACTGTTCTATCTTCTATAAAAGTGTACAAGAGTCGAAGATGGGAAGGACCAAGAGCTCCAAAATGTGTGACTGATTTACTCAAGATTCTTTTTGGGCTGGACAATGACGCACACATGATGAAATACATCACACTTTTTATGTACACTACAAACTACTGAGCCATTTTGCTTTCGGGCATACACAGAACCAAGGCCTTAAATATTCCCAGTGTGTCATTAGCATCGACTCATTGGATGAGCAGTGCAGCGGGTGGTATGAAAAGGGAAGTGTCAGCATTGTGTAGCATCAACAAGATGAGCGAGGTTATATTACAGGACAAATAACAATGACAAAGGCTTCCTATACTCAAGGGGTTAATGACCCATATCAAGAAAGGGGGTGTAAACAAGTCGCTTGAAAAGGAGCAGATGGTTAGAGTGAATTGATTGAGGAATGCTGTGACTTTCAATGTGATTGAGTTTCTCTTTTAGTAGCATGAAAGGCTGTACATCCTTCAGTTTCCTACATCGAATCGAGCCATGCCACTCGATATACAATTTCAGTAAATAATTCAGACTCCAGAGATCTCAGTGATATAGCCTTTAATTACAGCTACAGGCTGTCAACTTTGACATCGCAGTGGAAGTAAAATATTCTGTCATTACTCATGGCATCCCCATTGAGAAGAACACATCTGAATATTGTTGCTGGCTGAGAAAATGTTCCCTATTTAAAAATAAGCTGTGACTGTCTCCCTATTAACATCAAGCACATTTGAATTTTCCAACGATCAAATGTTAGTTTGTTCATGAGGATAATGGTATAGCTCTGGCTCAAAGAGATGCCAATGAAATTCATCCTCCTCTGAGCTCCAGAAATTTTTGCCAGGTGCCTCTGCAACTCTAGATATTCACTTGGTACCTAATTTTAAATTTCTGCGGTGAAATGTGCCAGAAGTTGCACCACCTGCCTTTTCTGATAATTGGACAGATAACATGTCCTAAATTCATGGAGAAGTGATTAGTGATTAAACTGTCATTAAAAACCTGAAGCACTTGAATATTAATAAGGTAACAGGGCCAGGTGGAAGCTATCCAAGAATATTTAATGAAAGAGATAAAGCTACGACTGATATTTTTTGCATCTCATTAAGAATAGTACAAATGAATTACCAAATAGCTGATTGTGTTCTGGTTTAAAGTTGAAAGAGATGAGTGCAACTTCATTTAAAAGTATTCAGGAATCTAAGACCAATTAGTTGTCAGCCAGGTATAAACTTTCCACAAGAGGAGCATCAAATATAGTGTACATTTTTCACAAGATAGCATCAAAAATCTGGATTGAGACAGAGTGCTACTGATCAAAAAATAAGGACAAAATCTGTCCACTATGTTATGCATGTTTCTGGAGGGGGGTGCAGAGAGATATTAAAGGTTTACTTCAATACTTTAATTTCTGTACAATTAAATGTTATACTGAATAATCTATCCCCCAATTTAAAAGACAGCCTGAATTGTTCATAGGGGAGATGTTTATTAAAAAGTTCATTTTACAAACCTTGAAAGAAGATTCTTTGAACTATTTTCAAGCCACTTGGGATTCACATGGGTCTTTTTTTTGTTTGTTGTCATTTAACTTTTCAAGAGCCCTTAGAGCAGTTATTATTGTGCAATCTTTTATTTCAACACTTGCACCATAGGGTCCCTTCCTTATCTGTGGGCCAGAGGGATGTGAAGCAGGTTGAACTGAGCAGTACACTCACACCAGAACCATTAGTTAAAATAATCCATCCCACCACTGGTCAGGAAGGCACCTTCTGTGGAGGCTGCAGTTCATGCTTATTTAATGGGATGTAGTCTTTGCTGACAAGGCTAGGATTTATTTTCCATCTCAAATTCTCCACTGAATTTGGTGCTTTTCAGGAAAAAGTTGAGTCAATCACATTGGTAGGTCTGGAGTTGCTTATGACCAGACTAGGTAAGGATTATCTAGGAAGAGAAAACTATGTCAGGCGACCATCTTCAAGAAAGGAGGTAGGATGCAAACTGTGACTCTATCAGATGAGTAAACCACAGACACAATCCTAGTGTGGACTCAGATCAAGCAAGGCTATATCATCACTCTCACCATCTTCTCAATCTTCCTCATTGTAATATTGTCTTCTAACGAGCTTCCCCCCTGGAACAGAGCTGATCTACAGGACAAATGGCAACTGAGCAACTCACATTGCCTCCACTCCAGAGGTCATTGGTCATTGAGAGGTAGAACCCAAATGGTGCCTGTGTTTGTGCACATGGAGACCAAGCTCCAAGTCATCATTGACTCATTCACAGAAGCATGAGAGAGAATTCAACTTACAATTAGCATCTGTAAAGCAGAATTCCTCTACCTAATCACCCCTTACTGCACAGCACCGCCCTCCTCCAACAATAAAGATTCATGACAAAAACCTAGGAAATGTGGGTGACTTTCCATAAAGGAACATAAGAAATAGAAGTAGGAGTAGGCCATTCAGCTCCTCATGCTTGCTCCATCGTTCAATAAATTCATTGCTGATCATCTCTGTGCCTCTTTCCTGCACAAACCCCTAACCTCCGATTCCCTTTATAAGTAACTATCGATCAATCTTTGTCTTGAATACACCAAACTTTGAATACCATATCACCGTATTTATTTATGGTGTAGAAGGAACCAATTCCAGCCCATCGTGATTTCTGGAATAATCTGGAATCTGGAATGTTAAATCTACAAAGGTCTTAGCTGTGTTCCCTCTGGCCCAGCACCATCTGCTGCCAACATATATGTTGCTGTTTTCTTAAATAAAGAGGGAACGTATGTTCTGACAAGGAGGATGAGGGACCAGGGATGCCCATGCAGGTAGGTAATATTGGCTGTGACCTCGTTGGCTCCACTTTAAAGATTTACTGGCTTGATGACCCGTTATTATTTACCCAGTTCTTATGAAGTACTCTGTAAGGTACTTGTGTGTGCACACATTCCTTGCTCTAACTGTGGGTGGTACAAAAAATGCCAAGAATTATGAAGAGACACAGAGAGCTGCTAAAACATGTGACTCTTATTTAATTAACTCTTAATTGCACAATGCATGTGTGTGCACCTCATACGTTCGTGTATGTCATTCATTTACATAGCGCACACATTCAGCTGATTAGGCAGCATGTGTGGAAAGGGGAAACCAGAACAGAATTATAGACTACATGGCACAGGAGTCCATTCGGCCCTTTGGGCTATGCCAGCTCACTCTTTGTAGACCAATCTATTTGGATACATAGGAAGTTGGGGTTAATGCTTCAGGTTGGTGACATAGAACTCAAATTGGAAGATTGTAAAGAAAAGGAGCCATGTTAAAGAAGGATGAGAAGACATTAAATAAGGCAACGATGAGAGAGATTAAAGAATTAAAAGATTTGCTTGAAGACCTGCTAATTCTTGTAAACAAGGAGAAGGAAGATGGACCATTGCTAACAAACAGAGCAGAAAAAATCAGGAGTACAATCACCCAATCTGCATTCACTTTTCCTGATGCTTCATGAACAGTGAATACAGTTGGGAAAGGTAGAATTGGCTCTTTCACTGCAGGTGTAGTTGGGGCCCTGCAATAGTGTATGGAAGGAGCTGAAAGTGCTGCCTACCTATTGCAAAATTTCAGTTTTCATTCGATAAGCTTTGCATTGTAGATTTTACACAAGGCTTTGTGCATCAGTTTCTCATCAGTCACACTGCATGGACTTCAAATAAATTG
The DNA here is from genome assembly GCF_009764475.1 of Pristis pectinata. Lineage (NCBI taxonomy): Eukaryota > Metazoa > Chordata > Chondrichthyes > Rhinopristiformes > Pristidae > Pristis > Pristis pectinata. Next base: position 9,170,574 of record NC_067429.1, read on the forward strand.
CCCATGGATAAGGTAAAATTACTCGTATTTGCTTGTCCATCTATGATGGTCTGTGTGTCGAATGGTGTTCCTCACCATCCGGGACATGCCCTCTTCTCATTACTACCATCAGGGATGAGGTACAGGAGCCTGAAGACCCACACTCAGTGATTCAGAAACAGCTTCTTCCCCTCCGCCATCGGATTTCTGCACAGTGCATGAACTCTACCTCATTGTTCCTTTTTTTTGCATTATTTATTTATTTTGTAATTTATAGTTTTTTACGTCTTTGCAATGTGCTGCTGCTGCAAATTTCACACCATATAAGACAGTGATAATAAACCTAATTCTGATTTGATTTACCTCCTATTGAGACACATAAGAGGACAGAATAAGTGATGTCAAGGTAAACCTTTTTTATGTTTTCATTAATTAGTCATAACCTCTGTGCTATTGTTATGTGACTTTGGGTGAGGGGTATAATTAATCTGTTATTAGGAATTATATATTGATTATACTAATCATATCTAATTTACAAGTTCAAAGTTGGCTAATTAAAAAATGGACTTCCATTATAACTCAAACAGGAAGGCCTATTAATATAATCATAATTCCATTAGGGATAATATATCAGTCAAGTCATGAAACATGATTAACCTCAGCCACCAGTGTTAAATGGACATGCATTTGAAATGTGTAAATGCCGGAGTTATGAACCTTTTGAGGTTGAGGAAGATTTTAGGGACTTTGTTCTCCCTCTACGATCTAATATGTCATGATATATTCTGCAGAGTTCAAATCCATTTCATGTCACATCTTGTAATCTTGCCATGGCAACATAATGTCATGCTGTATCCTAGGCCATTGATGCAATGAGATGGGTTCAAATCTCACAATGATAAATGGGGAATTCAAATTCAATTAATTAAATAAATCTGGACATTTTGGAAAACAAAACATGCTGGTCTCAGTAACCATGAAACTTCCAGGTGGTCATCAAACCCATCCAATTCACTAAGGTCCTTCAGGGAAAGAAATCGGACATCCTGACCCCTGTAGGTGACTCCAGATCTACCAGTGTGATTGACTCTTTACTGCTGCTTCTGTCCAGGGACATTTAGGGATGGGCAATAATTATCATCATTGCTGGTGACATCTACATCCTATGAACAAATGAACCAAAAGTTTACTGTTGGTTTTCTTTTAATACCTTTAGGTCAATCTTCTGAAATGTTCTTGAGCAAGAGTAATCACAGACAAACCAAGGCTCTTTTTTGAAAAGATTGACACCTAAAGTGAAACTAGAAACTTTCAGTAAAGCACAGCAAGGTAATCATTTGAAAGAGGAAGCAAGCTGAAGGTTCATATGGCATCTTATACTTGTTGTCCTGTTCCTTATAGCCAAAGCGCGTGCTTTGTTGATGATGTGGTATTTTTCTCCTCACAGCACAGATGCCTACAGGGAAATTTAGTAAAGGCATTAATCATGTAGAGTTTTAAAGACCAAGCTGGGAGAAACAGTATCCACCAGAGAAAGAAAGGTCAGTAACCGAGAAGTAGAGATTAAAGGAAATTGGAAAAATAGGCAGAGGTGTGTTTATCAAGCAGTAATTGTTATAATTTGAATTGCGCAGCATGGAGGCAAGTTGAAAATTGCAGAGCATCTGATGGACATCTCTGTTTGTGCTCTGCAGAGTTTGGAATTGTATACTTTCACAACCCGGTTTACCTTCAGATCTTTACGTCACTGTGGTCTGTAAGCTGGTGTCTGAAATTTGTTTCCTGTTGCATCTTCATTGCTCATGTGCAAGTATTGTGACATCTTATGTGATTACATTGATAAAGAATGTGGAAGCATCTTTTCAGCAAAGCTGGTGCAGGGGCTAATTTTTCATCAGCCCTGCACCCAAACTTTCCAGAGAAGAGGGTGTATTGTTGCAATGCTGGGTGAGATTAGCTGCCAATCATTTACTCCCATTATTTTCCTGGCCATACTACACCTAAAATTGCACCTTTCAGGTGTCTCAGCCTGACTAGATTTGACAAAGCTTTGTTAACTTGAACTCACAGGGTTAAGCTTGTAATTCAGGTTAGATATGACACACAAAACTTTTTTTTTATATTTTATTTACAGCATGGTAACAGGCCCTTTCGGCCCAACGAGTCCATGCTGCCCATCTTAAACCCAAATTAACCTACCCGTACGTCTTTGCAATGTGAGAGGAAACTGGATCACCCAGAGGAAACCCATGCAGACACGGGAGAACGTACAAACTCCTTACAGACAGTGGCGGGAATCGAACCCCGATTGCTGACGCTATAATAGCATCGCGCTAACCACTATGCTACTATGCCTTCAAAACTTCATTATAATATTTAATGACCAACCTGGCTCCTGGGTTCAATGAATTATATTTAGTTGTACATTTCCTTACAACATTAGAAGGAAGCCATTTGTCCCATTGAGTCTGTGCTTCCTTCAATCTTATTTGCCCACCTATTTCCCTGAAAGCCACTTTCTCACCATGCCCACCAACACCACCCCACTTCCAATTCTCCTGCTACACAGCCACATGGGGGATAATTTTACAGCAGTCAATTGACCTACCAACCAGCACATTTTTGGACTGTGGGAGGGAGAACTGAAGCACCTGGGGGAAACCCACATGATCACTGGCAAAGTCCACACAGATGGCACCAGTAGTCAGAATCAAACACAGGTTACTGGAGCTATGAAGCAGCTGCACTGCCTGCAGCACATCTGGACTGTCCATTAAATAACCCCTTCCCACCTCTGCAAAATGTTTACTCCCAACTGACTTATTTAGAGGGTTACAATTGCTCCCCATGCTTCAGGTCAATGACATTGGTTTCTGATGAAAGCTCATGAGCCTGAAACATTGGCTCTGTTTCCCTCTCCACAGTTGCTGCCTGACCTGACAAGATTTTCCAGCATTGTTCAATTCCATAATTTTGAGAAGAGCTGTCATTTTAAAAGAAAGCATGAACTCTTTCCCTATCCTGAAGGGAAATAAGTTAGTTTGAGAGATGTTGGGAGCTCAGCAGACAAACCACAGCTTCATATTTTTTGTCACCTCAGAATTATATTAACACAAAATTGTTACAGCACCAGGAAGGCAATTCAGCCCATCAAGCCCATACTCCCCTCTGCAATGGCAATCTAGTCAGTCCCACTCACTGGCTCTTTCCCCAAAGTCCTGCAATTTTTTGTCCCACAAGAATTTATCCAATTCCCTTTTGGAAACCACCATTGAATCTGCTTCCACTTTCTTTTCAGGTAGTGACTTCCAGATCATGACTACTCTCTGAGTGAACATATTTTTCCTCTCAAACCATGCCTGCTTCTTTTACCACTCACCTGAAATCGGTATCGTTAAATTTTTGACCCTTTCACCAATGGAAACAAATTCTGTCTAGTGATTTTCCTTGGAACTCTGATAATCATAGACAGTTCTTTCAGTAAGTTCTTGAGATTCCCGGCTCAAAGGAGAACAACTCCAGCAACTCTGGACCATCGACATAACAGAAGTCCCTCCTCTGAGGAGTATTCCAGTAAATTTTTTCTGCATACTCTCTAAGATCTCACTATCATTCCTATGGTCCTGTGGCCAGAACTGTGTGCAATGCTGTTGCTGCAGCCAAAAAGGCTCATCATAACCTCCTTGCTTTTGTATGTCATATATCTGTTTCTGAAGCCTGGAGTCCAATATTATTTCCCATTGACTCAACATCAACTTTGCACATGCCAGTCTGAAGTATTTTTGTCAGTTGTTCCTGAATAAAGGGTTCAATAGTTGTTGTTATCCCAAATGCATAATTGCCAAATGGAATATAGTTAGATATGTGTGGATATAGTAGAGCTACACTCAGGTCAATCCGTGTGCTGTCTGTGTGGAACTTGTGCATTCTCCTTGTGACCGAGTGGGTTTCCTCTGGGTTCTCCAGTTTCCTCCCAAATCCCAAGGACTTGCAGGTTTGCAGGTTAATTGGCCATTGTAAATTGCCCCTAGTGTGTAGGTGAGTGGTAGAGTCTGGAGGGAGTTGAAGCTCCCTCATTCCCTCTGTGGATGGCCTGCCTTGTAATGGCTAGCTTTGAGTGGCTTCTAGTGAGAAGAAGCAGTATGGAAAATGCTAAGTGAAATGCAGAATCAACTTTTCAAGTTGATAATTCTTCATCAGAAGAAAGTGAAACCACAGGTGATCAGAAATAACAATTATTCAAGATACACAAGTCTGCTGAGTTTCACATGTGTGGGAATTTGAGCCTCAAGAATCCCAGGTTATAACTATCCCTGAAGTAGATTGTTTCCACTGTTCAACTCACTTAAGTGCCGATGCTGCATTCTGTCTCAGAAAGCTGAACTAGTACTGCAGCTCTGTTAGAATCAGTCACCAAGAGCATCTAATTCACACTGCTTCCATTTGTAAATGCGTTGTGATCTTATGTTGCTTCAAGCAGAGGGTGGTAAACAATTACACAGTCTCCTGCTGTTCACTGTCGAATAGTAAATGAGAGATTGCTGCAGCTTGGCAGTGCCGTGTGACTCTTAACTGGAATATGCATCAATCAAACTACATGGAAATATGAGGACAGAATCACCTTGCAGAGTACACTGCTGCTGAAAGTGTGAAGGACAGCTCATTAATCTGAGCTGGGCCAAACTAAAGACTCTTTGTTTGTAAACTGGGGTTTGGTTGCTAATAATCACTTTTGTGAGTCAGAGGCTGTGAAGTCTTTGTTCTCCTTAAGAGACTTGAGGATGGAAGTCTAGGCTGACAATCCAGTGCAGTACCAAGAGAGTGCTACACTGCTGAAAGTGCCACTTGTTGAGTAAAATGATAAAACGAGGGATTGCCTGCTCTTGCGTAGCTGTTCACAGTCTCATGGCACTATTGTGGAGTGGAGCTGGCGGGGGATGTTATCCCTTGTGTTCCAGTCGATATTTATCCCTCAACCCATATTGTTAACACAGATTATCCAATCATTATTGCATTGTAGTTTGTGGGAGCATACTATCTGCCAACGGGCTACTAGATTTTCCATTTCACAATAGTGATCACAGTACTTCATGGGCCATAAACTTTCTTGAACATCCTCAAATTGTAAAAGGCATTACATAAATGTAAGTTATTTTACTGGACAAGCATAACTGCAAGCTTTGTTTTCATTCTTTACAGAACAAATATAAGAGAGTATAAAGGAATAAACAGACTAAGAGATTTCTGTTTCCATCATAAGACACAAAAACAATGGACAGGTGACCCCAAGGTTATGAATGGGTGTGTGTTCCTAGAAAACTCTCCTGTTCAAGAAATGAAAGACTGAGTTTATTTATTTTCTTTTCCTCACATAAATTTTGTAAGAATGAATTCTTATTCCATATCCAAGAATTTCTGGTAGTGATTTGTGAATTCCATAAGGGCCAATTCCTGTTACCTGGACTGCCATAATGCTGGGGTCATCTGTATCATTTATTTTTGTAGTTGTCATAAGCACTGTAATTTAGTTATAAGTTAGGTGTCATTCCAGAATATTATAATGATCAGTCAGTTTGACTTTGAAAGGTTAAAGAATGTGGCTCTATCAGAAGGTTATGTTTCAGCACAGCAAAAGGACTTCTTGGGGTGTAAAGTGCCCTGGGGTATTCCAAGGTTGTGGAAGGTGCTATAGAAAGGTAGGTTTTTCTTTGGGGAACTTGAAGATTGGGTGTGGCGATTTTCTTCAAAATGAATGAATAGGATGTTCCCTAGTGTCCTGCAGTAAAATGATAATGATCGACTTCAAAAAGATATAGGCTGGAGGAATGGATAATCTACAGCATTGACAAAATTATATAATGACACAGAGTAGGAAAATAGCTTTCAGAATGATACAAGGAATTACAGTCCCTCTTAACATAGAATTAAATACTTTGATATGGTGTGACAGAATTAAATCCAACTTGGCAGACCACTGCAAACTCTGTATAACTCTAATCTCCTGTGCATTCACAGAGCTCTTTGCCCCACCATTTCAGCCACCCAGGCCTCATCTGGGATTTCGTCCCAATACCTCTCCAACATTCGGATCTTCCGCAAGGTTTCTGTTACCATTTCTAATATCTTCTTTGTTTCAATATTGATCTTGTCTCAATTTGCCCCTCTGCAAATACCTTTAGTGCTTTTTCTTAGACTTGCTATACAAAGTGCAATTTGTTTTTTTTTGTTAAGCAGGAGACACAAGAGTCTGCAGATGCTGGAACCCAGAGCAGCAAACAATCTGCTGGAGGAACTCAGCACGTCAATCAGCATCCGTGTGGGGAAAGGAATTGTCAACGTTTCAGGACCTGATGCAGGGTTTTGACCTGAAACGTCAATTCCTTTCACCCAGAGATGCTGAGCGATCTGCTGAGTTCCTCCAGTAGATTATTTGTTTTGTGTTGTATAGCTTGCACAGATATGATAGGCCTTCAGCTTTGCATCAATCTAAAATAAGAGTTTGCATTTAATAAACAACTTTAAAATAGAAAATCTGATTCACACATACATGATGCCAAAGAAAGACAAATTATATTGGGCAATTGGATCAAAAACACTTTGCATATTAATCAGGATTCTAAAGAAAATTATTTTCTGGATTAATTTTAAGCATTGAATTTTGCCTTCTTAGGCATCACTGTTCTAACCCTCAGAGGCAGAAGTAGAGAAATAAAATTAAATTCTGCAGTTCCAAATATTTTACTTGTGCCTGTTAGTTCTGATTTCATGCACAGTAGTTGCTGCCTCTTCAAAGAGTTTTCTTTGGCCTAAATCCAAAACGAAACAATTTATTTTAATAACTATCCACCGCTATTTACTGAGAACTATCCCGTCATATCTCTGCTCTGTAAACTGCAGCATTTTCCTATGCACTCTGTTGCCTGAAGGAGCCCTTGCTGCAGAAGGTTTCTTAATGTCTCACCAATTTAGGAGTCATAGTCTTTGGATACTTACTTGTAACTGAGAATTCCATTTATAGCACGCACTTCAATTTCCATACAGGATACATATGTTATAGAGGCCAATCAATGGGTTGGGTAAACAAAAATCTCAAAGCAATTTGTTTAGTGGAAATTTTGTGTCACTGTGCAATGATTAGCACAGTAAAATTATCACTGTCAAGTTTATTTATAGGTAGTGAATGAGATGAATCTAAACCAGCAAAGAGCTTCAGATTAGGCTATGACAGCAATTTATGTCTGTCCTTTGCCCTGATTTTCTGCATGAGTTGACAGATGGGAACAGTTATTCACAGTGGATAATCCAGCATGCTTGTGATTTTGGTGCTGGATTGGCCGGTTTTCTGGACTATTGGATGTTATTTATATTAACACCTCAACACTCCTTTAAATTGGTAAATTAAATTAAATTGGTTTATTATTGTCACATGAACTGAGGTACAGTGAAAAACTTTCTTTTGTACGCTATCCATACAGATCATTTCATTACAACAGTGCATCGATGTAGTACAAGGGAAAACAATAACAGAATGCAGAATAAAGTGCTACAGTTACAGAGAAAGTGCAGTGTAGGCAGACAGTAAGGTGCAAGGCCATAATGAGGTAGATTGTGAAGTCAAGGGTCTATCTTATCGCACTAGGGGATCATTCAAGTCTTATAACAGCGGGATAGAAACTGACATTGAGTCTGATGATTTGTGCTTTCAGGCTTTTGTATCTTCCATCCAATGGGACGGGGAAGAAGAGAGAATATCCAGCGTGGGTGGGGTCTTTGATTATGCTGGCTGCTTCACCGAGGCAGGAAGAAGTGTAGACAGAGTCCATGGAGGGGAGGCTGGTTTCCGTGATATGCTGGGCTGTGTCCACAACTCTCTGCAGTTTCTTGCAGTCTCAAACAGAGTAGTTGCCATACCAAGCCGTGATGCATCCAGATAGGTGCATCGATAAAAACTGGTGAGGGTCAAAGGGGACATGCCAAATTTCTTTAGCCTCCTGAGGAAGTAGAGGCACTGGTGAACTTTCTTGGCTGTGGCATCTACGTGGTTGGACCAGGTCAGGCTATTGGTCATATTCACTCCTAGGAACTTGAGGCTTTCAACCTTCTCGACCTCAGCACCGTTGATGTAAACAGGAGCATGTGCACCGCCCCCTTCCTGAAGTCAATGACCAGCTCTTTTGTTTTGCTGACATTGAGGGAGAGGTTATTGTCATGACACCATGCCAATAATCTCTCTATCTCCTTCGTGTACTCCAACTCATCGTTATTTGAGATTCGGCCCACTACAGTGGTGTCATTTGCAATCTGGCCGTGAGTGTATAGGGAGTAGAGTAGGGGGCTGAGGATGCAGCCTTGTGGGGCACCAGTGTTAAGGATAATGGTGGCTGAGGTGTTGCTGCCTATCCTCACTGACTGCGGTCTGTTAGTCAGAAAGTCAAGGATTCATTTGTAAAAGGATGTGTTGAGTCCCAGGTCTAGGAATTTTAATTCAGTTTTTAAGATGTTACACAGTTTGATAATACATTTTCCAGTGAGCCCAGTAAATTGAAAAGGAGTGCAGGATCCAGGTGAGTGGGACAGGAGCACGGGAGTCAGAGTTTACGAAGAAAGCCAGTACCACAACCTGGGTGAGTGGAAAGGGAGGGCAGCGAACATTACCTGGTGAGCCAGATGCTGAACCATTGGGATTTCTGAAGAGTTGTACAGCAGATTATCTGAGTTTTACCGTACCTGTTTAAGTGCCCGGGAAGACCGTGACATGCGTATTGTTACTGGTTTATCATTGTCACATTTACCAAGATACAGTGCAAAGCTTTGTTTTGGGTACCATCCAGGCAGATCATTCCATACACTGAGGTGGTAAAAAGAAAACAGAGTGCAGAATATAGTGTTGCAGGTCCAGAGAAAGTGCAGCGCAGGTTGATAAATAAAGGGCAAGGGCCACGACGAGGTAGATTCGGAAACCAAGTGTTCATCTTTTAGCGTAAGAGGGGTCTGTTCAAGGGTCTGATAACAGCAGGATAGAAGCTGTCCTTGAGCCTGGTGGTACATGCTCTCAAGCTTTTGCATCTTCTGCCTTACGGCAGAGGGGAGAAGAGAGATCGACCGGGGTCACGTGTAGTCAAGTGTGGAAGTCTGGGCTTACAAGTTCAAAACTGGTGGGCGCCTTAGCTGGTGAGATACTGTGCCCAGTGGCACAGCCAGGTCCAGCTTGAGCTTCTCCAGCATTTAAAGTGGAGAATTGAATTCAAACTTAGACACCGTCAGCATTCCCAGTTAAAAGAGAGACATTTAAAGCTCTCATGGCTTCCTTTCTCTGTTTCTCCTTCTGCTTCTCTTCCCCCCATCTCCCCCTCCTCCTGCCCTCCTCCTCCCCTCCTCTTCCCCTCCTCCTCCTCCTCTCCCCCTCCTCTCCCTCCTCCTCCCCCTCCTCTCCCCTCCTCTCCTCCTCCCCCCTCCTCCCCCTCCTCTTCCCCCTCCCCCCTCTCTCCTCTTTTTCCTCCTCTCTCTTCCTCTCCCCCCTCCTCTCCCTCCTCCTCTCCCCCTCCTCCCCCTCCTCTCCCCATCACTCACCTTTCCCTTTCTCTCTCCCCATCACCATTTTCTCTCTCCCTCATTCACCCATCTCTCCCCTACTCCCTCTCTCAGGTTCTCGTCCATCAGAGTAGCAGTAGTTGGAACGAGATCTGTTATCTGCAGGTCCAGGTAAACCATCCTCGTCTAAGTCCTGCCATCACTATTTTGCCTCGGTACAATGCAAGTTCTGGAAGCTGCAGAAAATCATGTCCAACTAACCTGACAGAGTTTTTTGATGAAGTAAGGGAGAAGGTCGATGAGAGAAATGTTGAGCTTGTCGTATATGTGGACTTACAAATGGCATTTGATAAAAGTGCCACAGGATGCACCTGTTTTCCAGAATAAAGGTCACGTAGCACTTATCAAATGCCATTGGTAAGTCCATTTGGCTAAGTAATAGGAAACAGAGAGTAATAACAAACAATTGTTTTGTTTTTGGAAGTGCAGAGCAGAGTTCCCCAGGGATCAGTACCAAGACCATTGCTTTTCTCAATTACTTGTACTTGGGTGTATTACACACAATCTCCAAACTTGCTGATGACACAAAACTTGGAGGTGTATTGACTGTGAAGAGACTTCAAGGATATAGAGAGGCTAGGAAGAATGGGAAGATAGGTGACAGATGAAATTTAATGCCGAGAAATATGAAGTGCAACATTTTAGTAGGAAAAACAAGAAGAGGTGATATAAACTAGAGGGCAGAGTTCTAAAAGGGGTACAATGACAAGAGTGATCTAGGGAGAGATTTGCAGAGTCATTGCAAGTGCTAGGACAGGTTAAAAACTTGGTTAATATGTGTGTAGGATCCTGGACTTCAAAAATATATGCATAAAGTACAAGAGCAAGGAACACATGATAAATCTTTATAAAATAGTGGTTTGGCTACAAATGTGGTACTGTCCAATCCTAGACTCCACAGTTTGGGTCAAGGCTTTCAAGATAGTGCAGAAGAGATTTACCGACATGATACCAGCCACAGGGGACTTTAGTTCTGTGGAGAAACTGGAGTCAGTCTCCATGGGCCAAAGGAGATTGTGAGGGGATCTGATGAAGGTATTTAAAAGGATATAGACAGAACAGATAAGGAGAACTGTTCCTGTTAGTGGAGGGGTCAAAAATTAGTGGGTGTAAAATGAAGACAATCAACAAGAGAACTAAAAGTGACACAAGGGGGAAATAAAGTAATGCAGCTTGGGGTTAGGGTCAGGAATGCACTACTGGGGCAGTAGTGAAGGTAGATACAACAGCAGGGTTCAAGAGGGATCTGGTAAATATCTGCAAGGAAAAAAATTACTGAGTTATGGGAAGAGGCGGGGCAGTGGGACTAGCTGGAATGCTCTGACATAAAGCTGGTATGGAGTCAATGGGCTGAATGGTCTCCTTTCAAGCTGTTACTATTCTGTGATTGTGTGGCTCAGGAACACAAAAATGTGACTTAAAATTGTTCTCTGAAGGCAAAGTAGGACTGTCTCTTTAAAGCCATAAAATGTTATTCTTGTTAACCAACATATCTGTTGGTCAATGAGAGATGGTTTCACAAGCACACTGACATCAATTAAAGGGAACATTTTGAGGTCAATTAGAAAGCATTTTTCTGATGCTGGTGATGGTTTTTCTTCAAACTAATATAAAATTAATTGCCTTTCATTATGAAGTACGACGCAGAGATTTGCATTTGTGACAAACGATGTGGGAATGCTGTGTCTGATATTGCACAGCAGCTCAGTTTGTCTTGCCTGAGGAGTCACACTTTGCCATCACACCTTTATTAATGCAATTTTACAGTGTCACACTTGCACTTAATTAGCACAAATTTCATGTTCCTCAAACAGAAGCATAACTGAAAGAATTGGAGAACTGATCAAATGCAAGGAAAGGATGAATTAACTTTCAAATACTCATAGTGCAAAATATGAAACAAGAATGAAATATGCAAGTAAGAGAAATCCACAGTAAAATTCAAATTCTGCAGAGGGATTTTTTCTTGCTCTCTTCACTAAGCTTAACAAAATTGTAAATAATGTTTGTGGCATAATGAGGGCACATAAAATCACAAACTACAAGAAAATGATTAAAGGTCATTGAACAAGCATTTTATATGCTTTAAAGACATTGTTTCTGAGCTCAACTTTATAAGGATGTATTGTTAGTGACTCTAGCTAGCACGTACCTCTGTGTATAACTACATAGCCATTACTCCTGTTCTGCAATTCTAATTAGGTTGTTAACTCCTTACCATCTGCCCACCCTCTGAGGCTTTTGTGCTGCTCCAACACTCAAGTATCAAACTGACCACCATGGGGAGCAATAGTGAAGAGCATCTAAATTGATATTCGTGCTCAAGTTATTTGTAACGTCAAAGGAACATGCAGGAGATTTGAACTTGTTTCAGCTCAGAACCATTCTATTGATTCTAATATGGACATTTTTTTTGGAAAGTATTTTCTAAATGCAATATAATGCTGACAAATAACCAAAAAGAAAATGTAGGAGATATTGGCAGGTCTGTACTGATGGTTAAATTTGATCTCAAACAAAACAAGAGCAAAGTTGAATGTGCTGATCCATTTGTTGGCCACTGGCATAGATTTAAATTCATTTTTCCAGCAATTACAGAATCAATTTAGGCAGCAGACCTTAAAGATGAATTCATGCCCCATGGTTAACTTGTCGCAGATGTACACAGCCATCAACTTGAAACAGGCCTCACATTTCAAAAACTGGTTGAGTTGGAGAAATCCAAAGTAGGCAAGACAACTGGGGTGATGGCAGTGAGATAACTAATTCCTAGCCAGTAATTCCTACCCTGTTAGATAACTAATTCCTAGCCAGTAATTCCTACCCTGTTAGATAACTAATTCCTAGCCAGTTTCCGTTTACTTTAGTCAGTAATGTGTAATTCTAAATCCAGGCATTTTCAGCAGTGCAACAAATATGCTGCCTATCATAACGTAACGTCCACATTATAGTAACGTAAATACCTGGGGAACCTGCTCTGGACACATTACAGCACAGTACAAGTTCAAGAACAGCAGCCATTCAACCACTGGGTTCTTGAACCAACCCTAATCACTGCAGTTGAGCAACACTATGACCACTTTGATCACTTTGTGCTAAAATGGACTTTGCTTTTTTTTGTTCTAATTGTGTTCTTTCTTGTAAAAATTGTGTATAATTTATGTTTATGTTTGTCTTGTTGCTTATATGATGCTATGTGTCTGTGATGCTGCTGCAAGTAGGTTTTACATTTCACCCATGCACACATGCACTTGTGCATATGACAATAAACTTGGCTTTGACTTTGAGAACTGCTGATAGTAGCTCATAGACAGAGAAGGGAATAATCTTATTATTAAACTGGTGGGTTTGGGGTAAAAAGTTATTTTACTTCATTGAACCTAATGTCTTTCATGGAAACTGAAAAGTGACAATGTGGAAAACTCTCCAGACAGCAACAGTGGGCTATGGAAATTTTGGGGAAGAAATCAAAGCATTAAATAAGATGATAGATTTTAAGACAAACCAAAAGATTCTAGAAATACCTAGCTGGTCAGGTAGCATCTATGAAGAAGGAAGTTAATGCTTTAGACAAATGAAGCTTTCATCAGAACTGAATAAAACATGTTTGTTGCACAGAAAGGATGGGCAGAACTAAAGAAAACTGTGAAAGGTGGAGACTAGGAGGGAGTGAATAGCAAAACTACTAATGGAGCCTCTGAAGGAGAGTGATAAAGGCTTGTTAATTTAAAAAGCCATGTCTATAGGGAACGTTGAAGTTGGTGAAGGTGAGTAAAATTTAAAATCACAAGAAAAAGAAAAGAATCCTGAATACTGGGAAATATAAGATAAAAGGCTGAAATGGCTGATTATTTGATATTGCTGTTAGGTTAATTTTTTTGCAGTTGGCTAAATTTCACATTTCTCTTATGTTTTATGACATTTACAGTGTTTTACTAGTATGATATCAGATCTCATATCTATCAAGAAAAACTTAATAGGTTGGCATTCTTTAGAAAAGGTAGGTAACCTGGTAAAGGTCTTTAAAAAAGAACTTGCTGGGTAAGTGTAGAGAAGATGTTTACTGGAGACCTTAAGTATAAGACCGTCACTAAAAAATTCCAGTAAGGAATTGAGGAGGAACTTCTTTCCCAGACAGTGGTTAGAAAGTTGAAACATTATTACAAGAATTGGTTGAGACAAATAGTACCAATGCCTTTAAAAGGAAGCTGAAAAGTACATAAGACGGACAAGAATAGAAGGCTATGTCAATGGAGTTAGATGAACAGGAGTGAGAATTGAGCCATGTAGAGCAAAAACATTGGCATGGACCAAATTGGTCTGAATAGCCTTCTGCACTGTAAATACTTTCAAGACTTTGATTGGAACCATTCCACAGAGAAATCAGCAAGCACATTTTTAACCCGAATTTGGTGGAAAGCTGGCAATTTCTCTCCCCAAGGGCTGCGAATGCCGACATATATGGATTGTTGAAGTCAGAGAGAGTAAGGTTTCTGTTAGGGTAGGGTATCACGGGATATGGAACAAAGGTCCCTGTTCCTGAAATACTGCAGATACTCCAGCCCGCTGTGAGCCATGTGAAATCTACTGGTTATTTTTTAAATTGCTACAAATAAATAAAGGCTTGCATGTATGTAGCCTCTCACGTATTACATCTCCCAATGAGCTTTAAACCCAGTGATGTACTTTTGAAGTGTGATGATTGCTGTAATTTAGGAAATGTGGTTTGTGCTTGGAGAGAGAAGACTTTTAACTAATTTTCCTTCAGCCCACAGAAGCAGATAAAGCAAGTAAAGACATCTGTCAGCATCAAAAACAAACTGTTGGAGGGATTCAGTGGGTCAGGTCCTGATGCAGAGTTTCAACCTGTAACATTGATCATCTCTCTGTGTCCACAAGATGCTGCCTGACCCACTGAGTTCCTCCAGAAGTTTGTTCTTTGCTCCACATTCCAGTATCTGCAGCCTCTGTTGTCTACATTTGTCTGCAATGCAGACTGTCCAACAGTGCAAGCACACATGCTGTGTTACTCCTTACAGAGTTCTCCGCGGAAATGTAGAGTCATGTGTGCCTGGCTGCAGCCCCAGGGAGTTTCCAGAAGTCCTATGTACAAGCAACATGATTTCTCCTGGCACTGTTCTCCACCAGTTTGTCCAGGTCTCTCTAAGGCCATGGAAGCACTTCCCATTTCTTATCCTTGAATAAATTGCAGCACCCATTCTTAATGTAGTGACAATCTTCAGTCACCGGAAGAGTGCTACTTGACATCAGAAGGCACCACTGGATCTTCATGGAGAAAAGTTTGTATGTCCCTTCAAACACTGGTGTCAGTGTAGCCACAGCTTGGCTAAGTACTGACAGCTGTGAAAACTTATAGGGGCAGCATGGTAGCATAATGGTTAGCGTAATGCTATTACAGCGCCAGTGATCATGGATTCAATTCCCGCCGCTGTCTGTAAGGAGTTTGTACATTCTTCCCGTCACTGCGTGGGTTTCCTCCGGGTGTTCCGGTCTCCTCCCACATTCCAAAGACATACTGGTTAGTAGGTTAACGTGGGTGTAATTGGGCGGCGCAGACTCATTGGGCCAGAAGGGCCTGTTACCGTGCTGTATAAATAACGTTTTGTAAAGTTTTTTAGATCACTAGAAAAGAATAAACTTAAAAATAAATAAATGTAACATTACTTCAGGAAACCCAGCAGCACAGTCCTGGGAGCATCACAGCTAATGAGCATGATTTATATAGGATTTTATAAAAAACATTAGTGTGACACCCAACACTATTTTAACGCCATTAAAAAGAGAAACAATTTCCAGGATAAGATCTTTTCCAACTGGAGCTATGCTGAAATTTGTTTATTTGGTTTTGTTATGCAGATAAACTTCACATTTGTGGTTGATGGTTAATTCCATCTTTCAGGTCAAACTAATAGGTTAGTTGTTGTCCCAGCATTAGATTAACTTCATTCCACTTGTACCTCATGTATCTCTTAGCTCTACACAAACCTCCCTGTTAACATTGCTCAAGTACTGTACTTATATCAACTTGCCTCAGGAATATATTTATTTTAAATCTTCTTAGATTCTCCAGAACTGCCATCTCATTCATATTGAAGTCCTAAATTTGCCTTGGTAGTGCCCCATAGATCATGGATACTGGTGTTTATGTCTTCTTTTGTGAATACCTTGAAGATGTAATCATGAGAGTATTTACTATATTGCTTTTACACTCTTCGTCAACTTTTAGTACTTCTTTGATAGCCTACTTACTATTGAAATAAGAGTATTGGGATATTTACTACATTAAGGTGCTATACAAATGTAAGTTGTTACAGTAATGAAATTTCTTTCTACTCTTACTCTTTGACTCTGATTTATGCTCTATCTCCACATTGCTTTACCACACTAATTAATCTGTTGACATATTCTGTGTAATCACACTTTCTTGCAAGATCTAGACAGTATTTTTAATTTGCTTTTTACTCCATGTTAGGATCACATTTGTTTGTTCAGAATCTTTTATATGTATTTGCCTTTGTTGTAGAACTATTCTCTTAAAATGTTTTACTTATCCACTGAAACAATAATGAACTTTCTCTTGCAGTCCATTTGCTTTAATTTCTGCATGTTTGAAATTAGCCATTTTGAAATACTAAACTTGTTTCTAGGTCTTTCATGCATTTATGTTTATCTAATTATTTTAATTTTTGTAAGGGCAGAGCAGATTGACAATTTAATCCTGATTTTCTTGCAAAGTGCCCAAATAGTAGCTCACTTGTCTTTCCCAAAGCATAGCTGCCCCATAGGAGCATTATCAAAAAGATGACAGAATATACACTAGGGTGGCCACTGAGTTGTTTCAAGGAAGGTCTTGTGAAGGTAGGAAGAGATGAACATCACAGAGCATGGACTTAAAGAGAAATGGATGTGCTTGGCCTGGTGGAGGGTTAGTGGGAACTGGTTGCAATGGGTGGGGATGGATCACAGCAAGGGTGCAGGTGATGTAGTGGTTACTAAGCAAGCAGTCAGAATTATGGACCAGAAGAATGAGTTTGAATCACACCATAGTAGGTGAGGAACTTAAGTTCAAGTAAATAAATACGCTTCAATTTTTTAAAAAATCTATTTTCAGTAACGATAGCCATTGTTGTGAAAAAAAACATGGTAAAAAAACCAACTGATGTTCTTCAAGGACTTGGTCTGGCATATAACCTGTGACCCACTGATCCGGTTTTCTCTTAGCTGCACCCTCAATTCATGGGCAGTTAGAGATGAAAAATACATACTTGTGTTGTCAGTAATGTCCCAATCCTGTGAATTACTTTTTTTTAAAAAAATGACCTGATGATGTTGTCAATGTGCAACAGCAGGGTGAAAGGAGACCCTGCCAACATGAGACATTGTCCTGTACAACTACAATTTGAAATTACAAATGGGCAGATGGGGGATAAAAGAATTAAAGTAAATTAGAGAAGTTTAATAAGCATAAGTACACGAAAGGTCTTGTCAAAAGTTTTCAACAGAAGAAATTCTGCCGATGCTGGAATCTGGAGCAATACACAAAAAGTGCTGGAGGAACTCAGCAGGTCAGGCAGCATCCATGGATGGAAATAAATAGTCAGCTTTTCGGGCCGAGACCCTTCATCAGGACTGGAAAGGAAGAGGGCAGAAGCCAGAATGTTTTCAAAATGGCTAATTTTAAACATGTGCAGAAATTGCAAAAGGAAGTTCATTATTGTTATTACAGTGGATGAGAATTGAAACACCTTAAGGGAATAATTCTGGACAATAAAGGCAAATACATACAAATGTGATCCCAATGGAATAAAAAGCAAATTAAAAGTACAATATAAATCTTACAAGAAAGGGGAATGGATGTAACATTACCCAGAAATATATCAACAGATTAATTAGTATGGTAAAGAGATACGGAGAAAAAATATAAATCAGAGTCAAAAGGTAAGAGTAGAAAGAAATTGTACTATTTAACGTAATAAAAAGTTGCAACCCTCGCGGCACTTTTACTGTCCTGTTGCCTAGTTTCTGCCAGGCTTGCACTACAAACCTCTGCGACCTCTGTGTTCCTCCACCTGTGACCTTCTGCACAGCCCAGATTTTAATTGCTCCACCATTGGCAGCCGTGCCTCCAGCTGCCTGGCCCCAAGCTCTGGAATTCCTTTCCTAAACCGTTCCAGATCTCTGGCTCTCCCTGCTTCTTCACAACTATCAGTTGGACATAATTAAGTTTGCTGACTAAGTTTGTGGTCTTCAGTTCAAATGCCTCCTTCTGATGACCTACTGTTAATTTTGTTTTGATCTGACTCCTGTCAAGCACCATTGGATGTAAATGTATATATTAAAAAAGAGCAATATAAATCAGGTTAGTGTTTTGGAGTGCAGTATATGTGGAACTGGTTGTAAAAATGTAATTGTTGCCTTGAGGTTGCTACCTGTTTAAGTATAGCATCAGATGGTTGATTACAGTCTGGACGGTACATTCTTTGTAGAGCCTTCCAGAATCAATATGGAGGAGTAATTGTAATAACCAGTCACATTCATCAGAGCTTGAGAGCTTTGGTGAGCTTGCTCAGCACTTTACACTGCAATCAAACAGAGAACCCTCTCAGCTACTGTTTGATACAGTGCAGCCAGATCAGCATAAAACTGCTGTGTACTCTACTGCAAGAAGGTTCCTCAGATTTCACAGTCCACCTTCTTGATGTATCAGAAACCTATTAATTTCTCATACCTTGGAGCAGTCTGCGTTATATCACAAAGGAAGGTCAAACTAGAGGCAGGTTTGTTCTGTGGAACTTTGTCCACTGAAGCTGGATTTAGACTGACAGGTTCTGTTCATGTGATCCCCACAAGGAAATGCCCAACAATGTTTCCCTTTTTCAAAGGCAGTCCAACATAAGAGAAATATTATCCACAGAAAGATTACAGTGTATTTTACTGATGTGATACTGTAGCAGGAACAGGAGTTTCTAATTTTAAAATAAGACTTGAGAATTGGAAAACTTAAGTGGAGAAGATTTTCTACAATTACAAAGAAGCAAAGAAGAAGAGACTGTTTTCATTGGCTGGAAAACTGGTAATCATGGAGCAAAGTGCATAACTAGAAAAATGAGTGGGAAAGTTCAACATATTTCTGCCACAGACACTAATTAGAAGCAGAGATGTTCTCTTCCATGGGTATTGAAGCAGAGATTATTACAGCATTGAAATAGAAATTGGATGAGGACTAAAAGGGAACCAAACTATTGAGGGAAATGGGATTTCCTTCATTTGAAAATCCAGCTTCAGTTACAAGATCTATGAACACAAGATGATCATACAACGTTGTCACTTTGCCACATTCTCATTGAGTAACTTAAGAACTGTAGGCTCCTTCAGCCAAATCCCTGGACTGGTCAGTCTGTTTTTGATAGACAAGTACACCAAATACTTGTCAGGACTTTCCCTAACAGTTGATTGTTGCCACCTAGTGACTTATCTCCACACTGCTGAACCTTGATATGTTTTGAGTTGTTTAGTTTTTCTGGGTATCAGCCATCTGTAAAGTCTTGTCAAATCAAACAAAGATTCTTGATTCACCAGGTGTCCAAATCAAACTACTGAGAACCACAATGATGTTAACTTTCAGGGCATCAGTTTGTAGGGTTGCATGATGTAACAGGACTTCTCCGCAGACAACAAACTGTTTGACCAGTCAGCAATGGGCCTGCAACATTGTCACACAGAGTCAATTTGATTCTAGTTGTGATGATAAAGTCAATTTTGGAGTCAACAACTGCAAACTTAGCTTTCTCCAGGATCAGAATCAGAAGATATTTTAAACTATAAAATTTGGAAGTGTGGGGAGCTCCTGAATGATATGGTGGGCCAAACAACCTTCTGTAAGATATGCAGTTTCACTGCCCTGCTGATGTCCTTTCAAACTGTGGTTCCAACAGATGACGATGTGGAAGTCCTACATCTGTAAATACAATCCTCTGTGCAACTGGCCTCCCTTATCAGCAAGGAAACTATACTGTATAAGGCAAACTAAAATGTGTCAGATGCTTTGACATTCTAGATGCTCCCACCCAATCCTGCATACTGGGCTTTTCCACTACTAACACTCTAATAGGTGGCTTGTTACTGGACCTGTAATCCAGAGGTCTGGGTTGATGATATAAATTCCAATCCCACCAAGACAGATGTGAAATGTAAATTCAATTAATTACATAAAACTGGAATTAAATAGCTATTTGATTGGACCCATTTATGATATTGTCATATTTAGGATCCTGCAAAAAAATCACCAAAGTAGATGATAAGCACATTGAAAATGTGCTATCATAGTTCCTGGAGACAAAAGCGGCTGCAGATGCTGAAATCTGGAGCAACAGACAATCTGCTGGGGGAACTCAACAGGTCAAGCAGCATGTGTGAGAGGAGAGGAATTGTTGATGTTTCAGGTTGAAACCCTGCACTGGGACTGATCCACTCCAAGTTACACTGTTTTTTGTGAATATGAACTAATTGATCTAATATCTTGTTGAAGTATCAATAGCCATGATAGTGAAACTACTGCCCATCATAGGAGAGTCTGCCACCCTTCCCAAGGCTGAGGTTTATATGACTCAAGGCCCACTGTAACTTAACCACCCATGAAATGCCTGGTAATTTCAATGCCAATTAGGAACTGCTGACCAACCAGTGCTCCACACCACTACTGAGTGAAACTGGACCTCTCTCATTGAGGAAACAACTATTATCTTACCATCAAAAAACAAGACCCAGTGAAGCTCAACAATGAAACCTGAATTAAAGGGCTTTCTTTCTGACATTAATCTATAACACAGAACATCTGCCAGCATCATTTTGCAATGCTTGCTCTAAATGGTCATCTGGTAACCAATGCTTCAAAATAATTCAGATCTCTCATAAATCTACCAGGGAACTGTTTTCTCTCATCGAGCTAGCTCGCTCTTTAGGTACACTGTCAGAATAGACTTCAGGCTGCCTTCTTTTTCCACAGATGCTCCCCCTGTCAGAAGATTAGCTCATCATTTGGTTCCTGATCTCACACTGGACTGATGAAGTGTAAAGTACGTCAGTCACCCATAATCAGAATACATTTCTTTGGAATAAATGCAACCACCTGATCTGATTTCAAATCCCTTTTTAATCCAAATCATCCTTTAGAGTTAGTGTTTTAAACATTTAGGGTACTTAGCAAGTAATTTTTATTGCTTGTGTTATGATAAAATGTTATTGCCATTCTCAAATAAAGATTTTCAAAGCAAAGTGACAGTGAAATATAGGCAATGACATTTTAATTGCATCCTATCATGGCTAAATAGGTTTAGTAAATTACAAATAAATAATTATTTCAAAATTATCTGAGACAGCACTTCCTTTATTGAACTTTTATTAGGCATTCAGCAAATGTTAGAACTACTCCATATGGAACCTATTAAAACCTTATGGTGACATGGTGCTGAATAGATTCCTTTGGGACTATTTTTACAGGCACTGCATGAAAAGCAAAGAGGAAGATGGACCTGGTCTTTATGTTTTAATTTTATGCTCAATTTTTTAATGAGAACCTATCATATTTTATAAACGTCTTATGCAGTGACAAGTCCAGCATGATTACGTCTGAATAATGAATCTTTGGCGGTACCTCTATCTGCATTCTTCCTGACTTCAGTTCCATTTTGGCTGTTAATAAAAGAATACCTCATCTTCATGGACATAATCGCCTGATATACAATCAATACTCACTGGAGTATTAAAAGCTTGATGATCCTAACTTGTCATTTTGTTTGGATTGATGAGCAGTGGAGTGTAACTTTTCAAGGGAGTGTAACTAATCTTCAGAAGTAATGGGAAACTATTTGAACTGCAACAATGACAATCTCGAACAAAATCACCTGAACATCAGTAACCGAGCTGCAGTATGCAAACGGCACTTGCAGTTGTGTGTGCTCTGAGGCATGGACTCTGATGCATCAGAAGCACACAGAGTCCTGCATATATAGTAGAAAGAGTGCACAACTACTCACCCACTCACCTCCAGCAGGTACCTCCTGTCCATCTGTGGAAGAGTCTTCCTATCAGCCACCTCAAAATCCACAAAGCTGGAGTGGAAGAGGTCATCTTTGATCCCAAGGGGCTGCCTTAGAGGAAGACTAGTCGGTTGTAGCTGAATTTCCATAGTGTTCTGGTTTGCTTATTCAAACTTTTGAGTCAATGGATCATGGAATCAACTGGCCTAACACCATGAGCGTGTTGAGATGTTGTCAAAGCAGCACTTTTAGTGACATTCTTAATACTGTAATATTAACATAATGCATTTCATAAGAGTGGGGAATATCTGGAAATCCAACGGGAGTTTGGAGAATTAGTCCATCTGTCCATGATGGCATTGGTAGAAGTGACTACTGCACAGATTCTGTGATTACAAAGTCCCATCTAGTCCCATCTTCATACTGCAGGCACCCTCCTTCACACTAAACTGCAAAAGCAGCATGCACTGGACAGAACCAAGCAATTTCACAACTGATTGGTCAAATCAAAGCTTTGCAGTCCTGGTGAACTTAGTCATAAATGGTGGTGGACAATCAAAAGGATAACAGACCCCAGCTCAAAAGAGCAAAGAATTTGCTCCAAGAGAGAGTGAAGCTGGGGAAGCTAAAGAAGCATGGAGGAAAGCCGTGGAAATATTCATGTGATAAAGATAATATGTTAAAATGAATGCGCTGGGAAGGTTTTGAGTCAGCCTTTAATAAGCAAGGAGAAATCTGATAAGTGAATTAGACTTGGTTACAGGATAAGATGTGGCAGTGCAGATGAAATAGAGTTCATGAAGCTGATAAAAAGAGCATTTGAGAAACTGTACTCGGGGTTGATGATAAGCATAAAGTTCCAGCATTGGGAAGGGGAGGCAGGAAGAGAGGTTGGGCAAAATATGCACATTCTTGGTGCTAAATGGCCACAAGGCTTCAAGCAAATTGTGCAATTGTCAAAATTTGCCACAGATGTTCAGTGGAAAGTTCATCAATGGTTTAAGTTTGCAACTTTAAGAAGTGGAAGTGAGATTTTCTTATAGCACTGAGCACTGTGACAGTAAGAGGACAACACAGACAATGCCAGTAATGCATTTATTACATTTTGGCACTGGAAATAAGTTAATCAGATCCAGGAGCAATGGGAAATGCAGCAACATCATAGAACATGGTGCCAAGTGCCAGCATTCTTACTTATTTTTAGAAAATTAAGCAAAGTGCCCTTTAATGCAAAGTGCCATGAAAATCATGAAAGCCAAACACTTTCAAAATCTTCACTTCTTGAGGATATAATTTTATTACACACTATCAAAAAGGAAAGCAGTCAGTGCTCCTTTACATCCCTGAGGAGCTACTCAACTGAAAGAAATGTTGGAATGTTCTTCAGATTAGTTGTGTGGTTCTCAATCGAAAATGGCTGAATGCCAGTTTGATTTATCCTGAAATCACTCTCTCTATACAGTATGGCAGCCTTCAGGATTTTGATGGTCTTCTTTTGAAATAGAGTTACACCAGCTCCATCACTAACATAAGAGCCATATGACTAAAGACAAAGAAATCCAGGACAGAAGTTTCCTTGTCCCTATGATAGCAGACCTTTTCCCTTCTCATTACTCACTTACCCTTCTTCGAGTCTCGTATACTGCATTCAGTGTTCACAATGTCATCTCTTCTATGCTGGAGAAAAAACAAACACAGATTGGTTGATAGTTTTGCAGAGCACCCCTGCTGGAAAATCCCAAACGTGTGCTATGTTACATGGATAAATGCCAGCATTTTGTGTGGAGTTTCTAGCAAAACCCAGTAAACACCTGGGGCAAGGCTTTGATACAACTAGTAGGCTGAACACAACCAAAATCTCCTACCCTCTCCCCTCTTCCTTTGTGGGCTTGTGAGAGAAGTGTAATGGGAGATTATTAAGGATTAATAATGGAAAATTAAGCTATTAGCATCCTTATATCCTGAAATTTCTAATATATATTCTAAGTTCAGTAGATTCCAGTGTTGACCTTCGTACAATAGTCCATCTATGGCTGATTGCTGTCATGTTTGTCACCTAGCCCCACAGACCATACAATTTGTAAATGCATGACAGAAGCTTCATACTCTGATAACAGTGACAATGAAGAATTAGTCTTTGCCCTGGAACCTCTGCCATGTATCGTAAGTCTTTTTTGCATCATCTGGAGTCAACAGATGTGCAGATAGATTGAGCAGATTGAGCCTGGGATGTGATATGAGGTTTTTAATGCTTAGCGATAAATTGTGCCTTGTGTGTGCACCAGGCTGAAAATGGAGACTTTCAGCCTCAGCTGTTTCAATTTCCCCTGCTGGAAACAGCTGAAAAACTTGCTACCAAAGAGCAAATAAGAAGCAACCTTTTAGTGCCAATTGTTCCAAACAATTTAAACAGATGAGGCTTAAGCTCTGTGTGGGAAATCTGTAGCAGTATCCTGGTGAGTAGAAAACACTGGGGAAGAGGTGTTGAAGAGAGGCAGAGGGTGAATGACAATGGCTGGCACATTGGTCAGCAAGTGAATAATGAAGGATCTTCAACCTGAAATGTCAACTGATTGTCTTTCCACAGATGCTGCCTGACATGGTGAGTTTTTCCAGTCTACTCTATCTATTCCTCTCAATATAAAAAAGAGGAAAAAAAAAGAGTAGACAGTCAGCTCCTCCTTCCCAGGGCACCAATGCTCAAGACAAGAGGGCATGGTTTTAAGGTTATGGACGGGAGGTTCAGGGGAGATGTCAGGGGGAGGTTTTTCACCCAGAGAGTGGTTGGTGCATGGAATGCACTGCCTGGGGTGGTGGTGGAGGCAGATACATTGGGCAGGTTCAAGAGTTTGTTGGATAGGCATATAGAGGAATGTGAGATAGAGGGATATGCGGGAGGAAAGGGTTAGATAGTGTGAGGGTGGTTTGATGGACGGCACAACATGGTGGGCCGAAGGGCCTGTTTTGTGCTGTATGGTTCTATGGTTCTATTTTCTGTTTTGTTTCAGATTTCCAGTATCTGCAGTATTTTTTTATATTTTCATAAAATTACAATGGCCATTTTCAGAGTAGGGGTGGTCCATGATTCTTGTTGATGTGGAGATGGAGGGAGAGGTTAGTCATCCAGTATACATTTCCATTTATCTATCTATTTATCTATCGATCTAATTATTTGTATATTTATTCATTCATTTATTTATTTGTTTATTTTGAGGCTGCAGATGTTGACAATGACTTAGCCAGCTATAAAAGAGGTTGTGGATATATCCTTGCCTATCAAGCTTGGTGACCACACTGCTGTAAATGACTGAGAAAAATTTTACGCATATAATTTATAGGAAACTATCCTCCACTCTCTGCATTTATTTCTGGAGAAAATACCCTGCATTTACTGAGAGCAGTAGCTGCAGTTTCTGTTTCACATCTCTTTAATTAGACTGCGTATTGAGTGACAGCACCTCATTTTCCATCTTGGAACCATGCAGCCTAACGGCATGCATATTGAATTCTCCCACTTTAGGTAATCCCCACCCCCCTTCCCCACAATCATCCCGCCCCCACCCCCCACCCCCCCACCGTGCTTCTTCTCTTTTTCCCTTTCCGTCTCTTTTTTTCTACTTTTTTTCTCTCTCTCTCCTTAACTTTGACCCATCGCCCAGTGGATCTGCTCTCCCCTCCTCCCCCGCTCCTGCCTATCACTATATCTTACCTGCATCTACCTATCACCACCTTGTGTCCACCCCACCTCCCCTATTATTGAGACCACAGACGCAGTCCAACATCTATCACTGCTCTGCTTTTCCCTCCTATATATTAGGCTTCCCCTTTTCCTATCTTCAGTCCTGAAGAAGGGTCCTGACTCAAAACGTTGACTGTCTGCTTTTCTCCACGGATGCTGCCTGGCCTGCTGAGTTCCTCCAGCATCATAGTGTTTTTCATCTAGATTCCAGCATCTGCAGTCCTTTGTTTCTCGAGTGAGCTGTCCTCGTTTGTTATGGAATTTAGTGTTTTGTTGTGAGTCATACACTCTGCCCCCACCCCCAATTCAGCTGACATTCTATAACTGGTTTTAAATAGTGGTTTCAGTTTTGTTAATAATGGGAATAAAAAACTGCAGATAGTAGAAATCTGAAATAAAAACAAAAGGTGCTGAAACACTCTGTAAGTCAGGCTGCATCTATGGAAAAATATGATAAGATAAGATTTCTTTATTAGTCACATGTATATCGAAACACACAGTGAAATACAACTTTTTGCAATAGAGTGTTCTGGGGGCAGTCCGCAAGTGTCGCCACACTTCCGGTGCCAACATAGTATGCCCACAACTGCCTAACCCATACGTCTTTGGAATACAGAGATACAGAGTTAACGTTTCAAGTCAGAATTAACCGACGAAGTTCTGATGAAAAGTCTCTGACCTGAAACATTAACTCTGTTTTTTCTTTCCACAGAAGATATCTGACCTGCTGAGTGCTTCCAGCATTTTCTGATTTTATTACTAATGATGGGGGTGAGTTGGACTGATGTTTCTTTTTTGGGCTCACTTCTCTCTACACTCATAGGTTGGTGGCTCTCTTGTTAGTGACCCAAGACCCTAATAATATATTTCAGAATGTTGGATATCCCTGAAGAACGAATTAAGTATTTTTCACTCAGTCAAAGCCACTCCATTGTATCACTGATTTCCACATTCATTTCATTCCAAACAGCCACTCAGTGTAACTTATTCAAGGAAATACTACTTTCATTCCTTCTACCATCCTCTGTTTTATTCAAATCATGAACAAAGCTAAGTGTAGATGTGAGAGGAAATTTGGCCTATTGAGACCACAGACAGAGTCCAACATCAAGTAATCCCTTGTGCTTTAAATGATCTGAAGTTTCATCATCCAGTGAATTTTAAAGATTGCACAGGTTCACAAGAGGCTGCAAGGCATTATAGGCTCAGCCAGCTCCATCACAAGCAGAAACCTCCCCACCATCAAGGACATCTTCAAGAGGTGGTGCCTCAAGAAGGCAGCATCCATCACTAAGGACCCTCACCACCCAGGACATGCCCTCTTCTCATTACTACTATCGGGGAGGAGGTACACTGAAGACCCACACTCAGTGATTCAGAATCAGCTTCTTCCCCTCTGCCATCAGATGTCTGAACGGTCCATGAACCCATGAACACTACCTCATTCTTCCATTTTTTTTGCACTATTTATTTATTTTTGTAACTTAGAGTAATTTTATGTCATTGCACTGTACTGCTGCTGCAAACCAACAAATTTCACATCATATAAGTCAGTGATAATAAATCTAATCATACAAGAGGTCCATTCAAGAGTCTTATTACAGCGGGATAGAAACTGTCCTTGAACCTGGTGATGTGTGTTTTCAAGCTTTTGTATCTTCTGCCCAATGGAAGAGGGGAGAAGAGAGAATGACCTGGGTGGGAGGGGTCTTTGATTATGTTGGCTGCTTTCCCAAGGCAGCAAAATATATATACAGGTTTCTGAAATATTCTGTGTAGGTATTGGACGTGTGGCTCCTTCTGTTAATAACTTTATATTACTGATATCTTGACTTGATACAATTACAAATCACTTATTTGAAATTATGTAGCACAAAAAGATAAACTGAGTCACTGTGGTTATCACATTATTTGCGAATGATATCATTGTGATGAAAATGCTGTATATTTTGTCACTTTTTTTCCATCCCGCCATCCCATGAATTGAACCAAGGATTTCTTAAAGAAATAAATCAGATTCTCAAATAAGATTCTCAATAATACAGTCAACTATTAAAACCTCATTAATAATTTACACTGCTAATGCTTTAGGTTTAGATTTACAAATCTGCACCTTGATGTTTCCATAATCCTGGTGATAATTCACTGAATCCCCCACTATCAATATCCTGGGGGCTACCATTGACTAGAAACTGGAGTAGCCATATATACAACATGGCTACAAGAGCAGGTCAGAGGCTAGGAATCCTGTGGCAAGTAACTCACTTCCTAGCTCCCCAAAGCCTGTCCACCATCTACAAAGCTCAAGTCAGGAGTGTGATGGAAAACTCTCCACTTGCCTGGATGAGCGCAGTTTCAACAACACTCAGGAAGCTCGACACCATACAGGACATAGTAGCCTGCTTGATCGGCATCCCATCCACAACCATTCACTTGTTCCACCACTGACACACAGTAGCAGCAGTTTGTACCATCTACAAGATGCACTGCAGCAACTCACCAAGACTCCTTAGACAGCACCTTCTCAACCTACACCTCTACCAGCTAGTAGGACAAAGGCAACAAAAGCCTGGGGAGCACCACCACCTGGAAGTTGCCCTCCAAGCCACACACCATCATGACTTGGAAATATATCACTGTTCCTTCACTGTCGCTGGGTCAAAATCCTGGAACTCCCTCCCTAACAGCATGGTGGGTATACCCACACCTCAAGGTTCACCACCACCTTCTTAAGGGCAGTTAGAGATGGGCAATTAAATGTTGGCTCAGACTGCGAAGCCCACATCCCTTAATGAATTTTTTTAAATGATTTCTTGCTGTGATATCATTTGGTCCATCATGTCTATCCTGGCTCTTAGAAAGAACCGTAGACTGGATTTTCCATGCTACTACCAGAACTTGAGGAATTTGCACATCCATGCTTGGAAATTTGAGTGCACCCTGGACCATGCATTAGACCAGGCGAAGATATGGTGGGAGAATGACCATGAGTTTGTTGCTCCCCTGCATTAAAATACAATTGTCCAAGGTCTGGGCGTCTTCTCCTGAGGCCAGACTTGGGAGGTCAGTCGCAGGCCTCATCTGTCCTGAGGCTGCAGAATGGTGGGGACATGAGCGAGGAGATCAAGGACTTACCAGCACTCTGCAGGATGTTCCAGCTCATTGAAGTCTTCTTGGGTGTTGGGAATGGGGGAGAGAAGGGACTGGCACTTCACTGGCATCTTAGCAGTGATGGGGGCAGAAGCAGGGATTGAAACCAGCTCATTATTGTGCTTCACTCATATAAAAAATGATTTGTAATTGCATAATGCTAAAGAAACCAGCATGATTTCATTGAATTTCTAAGCAATAAGCCTTAACATATAAATCCTAAAGTTATTTTCAGTGACATAACCTTCCCCCAATGGCTGCAGTTCTCCCAGAAATCTTTAATGGGATCAAGATAAATCACCTGCACTGGTGTGAACTAAATCTATTTACAAACCAGACCTGCTATAACATATTTTACATTTTTTTTTAATGGGGTTCTGCTCCACAATTACTACTCATGAAACTGTTTGACCCTATGAAATTAACTTTATATCTATGAAGTGTAATTTTCTTAGAATATAGACAATCTTAAAAGGAAAAAGGAATATTAATTTATTTGTGATATTTCAGTTTCTTTGATCATATTCCAGTGTATATAATGTCTAAAAAGTTAATTTAAAAATGCTTCCTGGCCATAAAAATTCTTTAATGTGATTGGCTGCTCAGACAAGTTGATGATTCGGTGATCCACTCAAAGTCTAATGAAAAGACATCAATCCAAAACATTAACTCTGTTTCTTTCTGTCCAGTTGCTGCCTGAACTGATGGACATTTCAGCATTTTCAGTTAGTACTTCTAAAGTCCTGGATCCCTAAATGGTAGAAGATTATATTAAGTAAATTCCAAGAAGGGCTCAACAGGAACATGGAATATAGAACATAGAATAAACAGCATAGAACATAGAACATAGAACATAGAACAGTACAGCGCAGGAACGGGCCCTTTGGCCCACAATGTTGTATCAAACTAATTAAAGTAGTAATTAAATCCCAAACTAGACTAGTGCCTTCTGCCTACACAATGTCCATATCCCTTCATTCTGTGCACATTCATATGCCTATCTAAAGAAATGCCTCTATCATACTTGCACATTCCAGGCACCAACCACTCTCTGTGTAAAAAAATTCCCCACACATCTCCTTTGAACTTACCCCCTCTCACCTTAAATGCACGTCCTCTAGTATTGGATATTTCAACCATGGGAAAAAGATACCTGCTATCTACTCTATCTATGCCTCTCATAATTTTATAAACTTCTATCAGGTCTCCCCTCAGCCTCTGCCACTCCACAGTAAACAACCCAAGTTTGTCCTAACTCTCCTTATAGCACATGCCCTCTAATCCAGGCAGCATGCTGGTAAACCTCTCTGCATCCTCTCTAAGGCCTCCACATCCTTCCTATATAATGGGGCAACCAGAACTGAATACAATACTCCAGATGCGGCCTAACTAGAGTTTTACAAACCTACCGCATAACTTCCTGACTCTTGAACTCAGCGCCTTGACTAATAAAGGCAATCATGCCATGATGAAGAGATCACCGCATTGGAAGAAACATCAGAAGCAGGGAATTCCGTCAAGTAACTGGTGTCAGTTTTTCCTGTTTCCACAATCCTTGCTCAGCATCTCTCCCATGTATTCATCAAAGAGAACGGCACACCAGCCAGCCCACACTCATGCATGCCATTGACTGGTTCTCATGTGTACTGAAGTCAGTTTATTTCCATCTTCAAAGCAAAATTGCATGATGATACTCAAATCTTATGGGGGCTTCCATAGTTTGTGAAGGCATTCTTAAAATGATGCATCCTGGCAGATGAATTTTAAAATGTTATTATAAAGGAATCATTAACACCAGAGCAGATTGTGGCCATACTCATTAATCCTGAAGAGTTTGGTTTTAGGATTATATGAATGATTCTAACAAAGTTTGTAATGATTGCCAAGCAACGGCGCACGAGTTGCGCTAATTAACATCCCTGGTGAACATTTCAGTTGAAAGAGGCCATTCAAGATTAAGAAAATAAACCTAGGGGGTATTGCATTCAACAAACATAAACTGAACAATGTTAGTGTTTTGAAATGCAGTAAAGCAGAAGCACTTGTGATCTTTTTCTTATGAGATGTTAAAATGAGGCCCTGCCTCTCTTCTCAGATGAGTGCAAGACATCAGTAGGGAATGCTGTTCAGTAAAATCACAAATCTGGTTCACATTCTTCATGTGACTTTTGCAAACAATGTTAGACTGATGTGCAACACTGTTAAACTCTTAAGAAAATATTGAGGACAAATTTCTGTTTTTATGATCTTGATAAATATTAGCCATGACACCAGGGATAAGTCCTCTGTTCTTTTCAAACTCACACTGTCTCACTGGCCTGAAAAATGACTTACAAGATAGCCCAGTTTCCCTGAAACTGTGTTATTTAAAGGACCAACACTTAAACTACATTCCTTTCCCTCACCAAGATCTGCAACCTTCTCAGACTTTCTCACACATGTGCTGGACCCCTCGGGCCATGGATTCACAGTCACGCTCAGCTTCTAAGCCTCAGTATCATTCCAGGCTGCTGCTGATCTCTGTCCTACCTCACATTCTGCTGCCCTTGGCTGCATTACTGAAATCACCCACCTCTGCATTACTGAGGTCACCCAAACTCCATTGGCAAGAGAAGACTTCATCTGTCTTCCATTCAGCCCACAGAAGCAGGCAGAGAGGGCTCAGGCATTTCCCTCCATTTCAGACTTCTCCAGAGTGCAAGTGTTCATAGACCACGCTCATGTCCTTATAGAGATCTGACTGGCAACTTCCTGCCCGGAGAACCCAGCTGTGGCTCCGGAGAAACCCACAGCCATCTTGCACAAAGAACATTCCACCTATGGGCAGTGCTACTCATGGGGCTGTCCAAGTCCCTATGACCTCATAGGACAGTCTAGCACAGGAACAGGCCCTTCAGCCCACAATGTCTGCACCGAACATAATGCTGAATTAAACTAACTCTCTTCTCCCTTTATATGATTCATATCCCTCCATTCCCTGCATGTTCATGTATCCAGCTAACAGTCTTCTAAACACCACTGTCGTATCTGTTTCCACCACTCCCAGCCGTTCCAGGCACCTTTCACTCTCTGTGTAAGAAAACTTGCCTCACACATCTCCTTTAAACTTTCCCCCTCTTATCTTAAATGCATGTCCTCTAGTACTTGCCATTTCTCCGCTAGGAAAAAGATTCTGTCTGTCTACCCTATCTATGCCCCTCATAATCTTATAAGCTTCTATCACATCTCCCCTCAGCCTCCAATGGTCCAGAGAAAACATCCCAGGCTTGTCCAACCTTTCCTTATGGCTCATGCCCTCTAATCCAGGCAGCATCCTTCTGCACCCTTTCCAAAGCCTCCACATCCTTCCTGGAATGGGGCAACCAGTAATGGGAGCATTCTTCCTCCATTCCCATCTGTCACTGCAGCATCCATTCATTCAGTAGCAAAACCTTCCTATAACTGGAAGAACTGTTATTTTTGTTGTGTTAAGTCCATTGAAGATGTAGCTGAAAAGGTCACACTAGCTGCATGCTGAGAACTATGAGAATATGCAACACATCAATAGCAAATGGTGTCAGTGAACCTTGCAATTGAAATTCTTGCTCTTTACGCGACTTTTGTAAACAGCATTAAGGGCAACCCACAACACTCCTTCACTGCCAAAAAAGTGATGAGGACCGGATTCTGTTTCTGTGAACTTGATAAATATCAGCTCCAATACCAGGGAAAACTCTTGGGTTCCTTTCAAAACCAGTGGGATCTTTTACAGCAGTGAGGTTGAAAATCTCACTGAGGTGTATTTTTCTTTCTCAATCTATGTTGAGAATCAGTTAGGAGAACTTTACTGCTGGAAAAAAAATGCAAAGGGAACAGAAATCCTATTAAATATTTCCACTGGGCACTAAGTCAACAGAAATGTGCACAATTTACTGTACTCCAGGTTAAGCCAGTTTTCAACAGCAGGATATCAATTTTTTGGAGTTCTAATTGGTGAATGAATTCCTGACCCTTGGTCATCATCACCTTGCTCTTGGTCGGATTTTGCTGTGCACAAAATGGCCACATTGCAACCATGACTTCAGCTTTAAAGTGCTTTGAGACTGAGGGATAATTTTTCTTAATCCTGAATTAATTTTAATTTCTCCCTCTCAGAAATGGTTTAAAGCTTTCGCTTTGTGTATTTTTTATAAGTAAGGGATTTGTCTTGTAGGTTAGGTTAAAGGAACTGAGGGAATTGCTAGTAAACCTATTATTTCTTTCCCAAGATTATTTGTAACAAGAGGGTGACTGTAGGCCTTGTTCCAAGAACAATATAGAACATAGAACATAGAATATAGAACAGTGCAGCACAGAACAGGCCTTTCAGCCCACAATGTTGTGCCGACATAGCTATTCCCTCCTACCTACAGAATGCCCATATCCCTCTATTTTCCTCTCATTCATGCACCCATCCAAGCCCTTCTTAAATGGCCCCATTGAATTTGCTTCCATCACCCTATCAGGCAATGCATTCCAGGCATCCACCACTCTCTCAGTAAAAAACGTACCCCTCACATCTGTTCTGAACCTACCTCCTCTCACTTTAAATGCATGCCCTATATGGGGAGATTGTTTTCATTATGGTATTGAGTAGGGACTCAGTTCTTTGTGTTCCAAAACTTTGACTGAGTAACTCTGAGCCATTATGTTCTCATTGGGAGGCATGTGACTTAAAAGAGATTTTGGAAGTAATCTGTTTCCAGGCACGTTGTATCCCTCGAGGTGGTGAATGGTCTGTCTTTAGGAAGTGTACAGCATTGGCCAGTGAAGTAAACCAAACTGCCGTCCAAAGCAATTTCCAGCAGCAACTAATCAGAACTTAATGCTGTAAAAATGCCAACCTGAACATAGTAAAAATATATCCATCTTACTTCATCTTTGCCACCGTTAAGCCATGCACCAAATTGACAGTTGACTGAAGAAGATTGATATTATCATTGCCAAAAAGGTTCTAAGCTAATCCAACAATTGTCAACAAAATACAGAAACATCAATTAAATCAGCAGTTAACAAAGTACATCAAAAATATAACATAATAATTGATTTGTTTCCATTTTGATATATTAAAGTAAAATCGGGAATTTGCTTATGCAGTTACTGAGTGATCCGATAACATTATGATGCTATAAGATATGATCCTTAATTAATATTTTACCAGGTAATTGGAATGCACGATGAGCAGCAACTTGAAATTCATTCACAAAACTCCAAAAGGTGTCGTGCAGCTAAAAATTGGGTTAGTCCAGAACAGGGGAATTTTGCACAGATTTCTGAGTAATATCGTGCCCATCAGGAAAGTTATCTTTTCATTTTCAGTGAGGTTTTACTTCTACCTTGCACTATTTTTCAGCCTAACATTCCCTCAAGTAACATCAACGGTAGTGTCTCCACAAGATTCATCTGCAGTGATATTTTTACTGTCAATGGTCTGAAAAGCATAATGCTAAATAACCCTTCATGCAAATCTTTACTTCAGCCATTGGAAGTGCTTTCCTGTTAATGCCCATTTAATCCAGGTTTACTCGGGTTATTTAACACCACATTTCATCAAAAGCTTCCTTCCTTGATGTCAAGGGAGATTCATTCCATCTGCAATTTGGCTCTTTGGTCCAGGTTTGGACTTATGATGGTTTGGAGCCAAACTAAGAATCAGTGAGCAGGGCTTTGGAGAGTAAGTGACTTTTCTGATGATTGAGAACAGAATGATTGGGAGATAATTAACCTACGAGATTTGTCCTGCTTTTTGTGAACAGAACATTTCTGTTGTCATACTTTGAATACTTTTACATTCTTGGTGCAAATTCAGCAGAAACATAGATTTTTTTTAATGATTGCAAATTATTAATAACCCAGTTGAATGAATTTAAAATGTTTTTTTTCTAATTAAATGTTTTCCATTGGAGACTGTTAGTTCACTGCACAACCAACAAGTGCCAACGTTGAATTTCTACCCCCATGTCTCTGTGAGTGTGAAGTGTTAACAACAGCAAGAGGACATCTGGGACCTTGGTGAAGGACCCTCATCCTTAGCCATTCAGGTTTAAGTTTATGGAAAGAAACATGGGAACCACAAAAAAGGAAATGAGAATTAGAAAATACAGAAAAAATGAGTAGAGGGAAAGAAATAATAGGTCAAGAGAGAGAAAAGGGACAAAGTAAGAAAAGAAGATAAAATACAAATTTTTTAAAAACCCTAAGGACAATTTCCTGTCTGCAGGAAAGAGTTTCGTTTCAGTTGTTCCCTTTCTGGGCCAGAGATATTGAATGTTATTGTTGGAACATAAATCTTATTGTTAGGAAACAGTTAAGCACCATCATTCTTTCTCAATGTTTTTTTTAATGATATGGGAGGGCATTTGGTCCATCAAGTCTATACGAGCTCTCAAAGCATACCCATCAATCCCATTCCCCCACATTTCCCTGTAACCTCTTCTTTCTCACATGCTCATCAACTCTTCCCTGTTTCTCTGCCACACCCCTACACTGGACGCAATTAATGTACCAGTACATCTTTGCGAATAGGCTGAAGAGAATCTCAGGGAGACCCCACATGGTCACAGGAAGAATGTGCAAACTCCACTCAACCTGCACCCAAAGTCAGGATTGAACCCAGGACACTGGAGCTGTGCAGCAGCTTGGAATGGGCTAGTTAAAGTTTACCTCAAGTACCTGGAATGAGCAATTCATTCACTCAACAATTCAGAAACAGCTCCTTCCCCTCCACCATCAGACTTCTGAATGGTCCACAAACCCATGAACACTACCTCATTATTCCTTTTTCTTGCAGTTTATTTATTTTTGTAATTTATAGTAATTTTATGTCTTTGCACTGTGCTGCTGCCTCAAAACAACAAATTCCACATCATATAAGTAAGTGATAATAAGTCAGGGCAGGCACGGTAGTGTAGCGGTTAGCGTAATGCTTTACAGCGCCAGCGACCCGGGTTCAATTCCGACCACTGTCTGTAAGGAGTTTGTACGTTCTCCCCGTGTCTGCGTGGGTTTCCTCTGGGTTCTCCGGTTTCCTCCCACATTCCAAAGATGTACAGGTTAGGAAGTTGTGGGCATGTTATGTTGGCGCCGGAAGCGTGACAACACTTGCAGGCTGCCCCGAGAACACTCTACGCAAAAGATGAATTTCACTGTGTGTTTCAATGTACATATGACTAATAAAGATATCTTATCTTATCATCTTATCTTATAATAAATCTGATTCTGATTCTGATAAGTCAGTTGGGGGTGTCAGTTTTAACAAGTACCCAAGATGATTGACATTTTTATCATTGGAATTACTCATGTTAGTTTACCAAAAATGTTAGTAAAGAAAATAAATACAGCTCAAAATACTTTAATGGGTTTACAAAATGTCTCACTGAATGTGTGCTGATAAAACCTGACTAATGAAATTGCATTGAATTTGGTCACTATGTAACCATCTCAGCTAATGCATGACTGCAGCTTTGAAAAATTAGAATAGCTGGTTGATTTGAGCTAACATTAATCACTTGTGAAATGAGTGAAGTCAGCTCATATTGTTCACTGTCTCCATTGCAAATGAATCTTGTGTTCCATTTTAAAACCAGGATTTTTTTGAATGTAAGTTGATTATAACTCGCCTATTTTTGGAGCTAGGCTCATCTATTTAAAACTGATGCTTCAATAATGAGAAGTTATGTAAAGTGCTCTCTGATGACTTAATCATAGGGTGAAGTGGTCACAATGTAGCAGAAACAAATGACAATGGAGAAGAGATACAAAGAGACACGGTGCATTGCAATAACCAGACTTTGATCTGTTGACCAAAGTCTGAATATAAATTCTAAATGAGAATGTCATATAGTATCTTTGACAACAATATCCCCAGAGAGACTGAGTGGATGCACCCTTTCTCTTATTGCATTGCATTGAAATAATCCAGACAAGGTTGGAACCAACCTAGAACATAGAACATAGAACACTACAGCACAGTACAGGCCCTTCGGCCCACAATGTTGCGCCAACATTTTATCCTGCTCTAACATCTATCTAACCCTTCCCTCCCACATAGCCCCCTATTTTTCTATCATTCATGTGTCTATCTAAGAGTCTCTTAAATGTCCCTAATGTATCTGCCCCCACAACCTCTGTCGGCAGTGCATTCCACGCATCCACCACTCTCTGTATAAAAATCTTACCCCTGACATCCCCCTTATACCTTCCTCCAATCACCTTAAAATTATGTTCCCTCATGTTAGCCATAAATGGGAAAGGATCCCATGGAAGCTGATTAACATTGTCCTGCTTTAATATTTCAAATATTTCTGCTCACGGCTGGTTTGGCCACTAATAGAATATTAGAATTCTGGTCACCACACCATAAGAAGTCCTCAAGGGGGAGCAGAAGAGAATGGTTCTCAGAGATGAGGGGTTGCAGCTACAAGGTTAGACAGCAGCAACCAGGGCTGATCACCTTGAGCATCAGAAGAGTCATTTGTCTTCAAAGTTGAGAGAAGATTTGACAGAGGTATCATTTAGACGTGGTAAATAGAGAGAAACTGTACCATCAGTGGATTTTTCAAAGACCAGAATCTTTTTCCCAGAGTAGAAACGTCAAATACTAGAGTACGTTTGAGGTGTGTGGAGGAAAGTTTAGGGGAGATGTCAGAGGTAGGTTCTTTATACACAGAGAGTGGTGGGTGCCTGGAACGCACTGCTGGGGTTGGTGGTAGGGTCCAATAAAACAGCGACATTTAAAAGACTCTTAGATAGGCTCATGGATATAAGAAAAATGGGGGGTTATGGGCTTTGTAGGAGGGAAGGGTTAGGTTGATCATGGAGTAGGTTTATATAGGGCCCGTACTGTGCTGTACTATTCTATGTTCTATGATATGCATTTGAGGTGAGAGGGGAAAGTCTAAAGGAGATGTCTTTTTTACCCAGAGAATGGTCGGTGCCAGGGGTCGTGGTGAAAACTGATATGATAGTGGCATTTGAGAGGCTTTTAGATAATGAATATGCAGGGAATGAAGGGATATAGATCATGTGGAAACAGAAGAGATTTAGTTTAATTTGGCATCATGTTCGGCACAGACATTGTGGGCCTGTTCCTGTGCTGTTCTACGTTCTATATGGTGCATGTACAAATATTTATTTTCATTTAATTTGTACTGAGCATGAAGAAAGCTATCTATTGGCTTCACTGTCATCCATCATTTCTGTAATGTATGCATGTGTGCACACATCCCTTACTTCAGATACAGGTGTCATAGTGAACATAAATAAACATTAAGAGGCAGTGAGCGCTGCTAGAAAATGTGCAGCTGGTTTATTCAGTTTCCCAGCTGCACTGCAAATGTCCACATATGTCATACACATGCATTGTAGATGTCTTAGTAACAATCATCATGAAACTACTAGATTGTCATAAAAGCCCACCCAGTTCATTTAAGTCCTTCAAGAAGTCTTCCATCCTTAAATCTGTATGACTCCAGACCCATCAACATGGTTGCGTTTTAACTATCTCCTCCTTTTTGGGACAGACAATAAATGTTGACGTTGGCACCAATGTCTGCATCCCTTGGATGAATGTACATTAAAAAGTTGCATATATCACATTCACTGTGATAGGTTTTTGTAAAATATTCAATGTTCATATTATAAAGTGGTGGGATGGAGAGATTGTGCTTCCATTAGCTCTTGTGAATTACTTCAATTGTTCCTGCACCCCCTGCTCTTTCCTCTGGCTTTGCAATTATTCCCTTCAAATATATATCCAATTCCCAATTGAATCTGGAATTTATTCCTCCACCCTTTCAGGCAGCGCATTCTATATTATAACAATTCCTTCTGCAAATAGATTACTCTTCCTTGCTCCACTTGTTGTTTTGGAACACATACATAAGCCTCTTTTTCTCAACCTGAATCTTTATTCACTACCAGGCAGGCACAGTAGTGTAGCAGTTAGTGTAACGCTATTACAGCACAAGTGACCCGGGTTCAATTCCGGCGTCTGTCTGTGAGGAGTTTGTACGTTCTCCCCGTGACTGCGTGGATTTCCTCCAGATGCTCCAGTTTCCTGCCACATTCCAAAGACATACGGGTTAGGAAGTTGTGGGCATGCTATGTTTGCGCCAGAAGTGTGGCGACACTTGTGGGCTGCCCCCAGAAGAACACTCTACGCAAAGGTGCATTTCACTGTGTTTTTCGAGGTACATGTGAAAAAAAAGAAATCTCTCTCTCTCTCTTCCATCCCTGCTATCTTATTCAGGTTATTTTTCCACCTCCCTGTGAGGGAGCCCAAATGATGTTCTACAACATTTACTTTGTCTTTTGCATCCTCATACCAATCACTTCGAACTGCAGGATCGTCACTCAACCAATGCTTAAATAGTGCTTGCTGTCTTCTGCAGTTTATTTCTCAGGGAACATGTGCTGTGTCCTTTCAGGTGCTTATCTTTTAGCTATTTATTAGTGCTTTTTCTGTTTTATCAATCCTTGCCTACAAATTCTCATGCATCTAAATGGTCATTTGCAGCAGTTCGCTTATGCCTAAGAGTTCAGACAGTACTGAAAGGGCATTGGTCTAAGGCTGAGTCATGGTGGGTGGGAAGATCCTGTTGGTGGTGTGGGCGGAGGGGGGGGAGACAAAGGCCCAAAGTAAAGGACACACCATCCAGATATCCCAATCCAGTGCTACGTTATTAATTGTCCACTTGACATCTTCAAGAGGCGGTGACTCAAGAAGGCGGCATCCATCATTAAGGACCCTCACCATCCGGGACATGCTCTCTTCTCAGTACTACCATCAGGGGGGAGGTACAGGAGCCTGAAGACCCATACTCAGCATTTCAGGAACAGCTTCTTCCCCTCCGCCATCAGATTTCTGAATGGTCCATGAACACATGAACTCTACTTCATCATTCCTCATTTGCACGATTTTATTTGTTTATTTTTTGATAACTTATAGTAATTTTTATGTCTTGCACTGTATTTCTGCCACAAAGCAACAAATTTCACGACATATGTCAGTGACACTAGGTCTGATTCTGATGGGTATTACAGAACTAATTGATCTAATTTCCTCTGAAATGCTTCAGAAGCAACATTAACTGGGGAATGACATCATCCCGTGTGCTCCCTTGCATCAGAAGCATAAGGGGTAGCCATCCGGGAAGAGTCACACAGCACGGAAACAGGCCCTTCGGCCCAACTCGTCCATGCCAACCATATTGCCTACCTGAGCTCGTCCCATTTGCCCGTACTTGGTCCCTATCTCTCCAAACCATTCCTATCCACTTGAGTCCCGAGGTATTTCTGGAGTGACATAAAACATCACAGAAATGGTTGTTATCACATTTTGCTCCAGATAAAATCAATTTTCAATTACTTGACACTGAAACAAAGCCTTGCACAATTGAATTTCTAGGCTTCGGTTTCCAAAAGAACAAGCAGCAATGTTGGGCATTATAACCAGAACATTTAAATGAATGGAAGTTATTTACTTTAATTTCAAATTTTTCCCAAAAATATACTTTATTCATAAAATTTCCCACATTATATATGGTATAGTACATTTGTGTATTGTCATCTGCAGTTCAAAATACATTTTATTTATTGTGTACAACACTAGGGTGTTTCAATGTACTTACAAGATTAATTTTACATCAGCATGACCTGAGTTCTTTCCTTTACAAACAAACATGACATCATTTTTTTCCTTATGCATAAAATTCATGACAAGCAGCCTGAGATCATTTTCATGGTTTCCAGCCCCTCTGTATGCAATGGAGGGAGGACCTGAACCTATGGCCTTTCCCCATGAATATACTTCCATTATAAAATTTGCAAATAATATAGTACATTCCTATGTTACCATTCACAGTACAAGTCAGATCATTCCAATTATATACCACGTCAGCATGACCTGAATTTTCATTTATGTAGATTTCATGATAAGATAGGATATCTTTATTAGTCACATGTACATCAAAACAGACAGTCAAATACATCTTTTGCATAGAGTGTTCTGGGGGCAGCCCGCAAGTGTTGCCATGTTTCTGGCACCATGATCAAAAAGACAGAGCTTTTCATTGTTCAAAACCTCTGTTTAAAGTTTTGGCCTCTTAATGTACAATTGCAAGAAGGTCTTAAGCTGTGGCCTTTCCTCATGGTGCCTTTGTGGTGGTATCTTTCTTTGCCAAGCTCTAGATCTTGGTATGTGGCAATTGGGTCATGGAAAGCTCCTTGCATTGGAGACCAGCAAGTTTTGGGTAGACCAGAAGGTGTTTTTCTCCAACTTGTTGAACTTCCAGCACTGAGTCTGGTGTTACACTACTGTTTGGGGTGAACCCCAACAAAGACGATGGCATCTCTTGGCAAATGTACACTTCAGAAAGAGGAGGATATCAGTCTTATCAGCACCGCAGCCACCTTTAGTCATACTCAACAGTATGTGGGGATGAAGAAAGTCTAGCTGTGCATTAATTATTTGACATAGAGGGCACTTCTCATCACTTGCCAGCCAAGATCTTGGTGGTTGTCTGGAAGTTCTAGTGATAAGGCATTCTGCAAAATGATACAGTCTGCTCCTGTGCCCATTTACCAGGATTCATCATTCCTTTACCTACAGAGTCTCAAGAACATTCCCTGCAGACCACTGACCTGTGGTCAAAGCTGTTTTTCTGCAACAACTCTAAAAGGGACAGGTAGTGTGGTGCAGTCCAACTGAATGGAATATTCTGCGACAATGAAGCCTAACCCATCCTGCATATGACTGGTGACACTTGGTGTTTGTGTGCCCAGTGTTTATGCACAGTTTGATGCAACCACATCATGACAGGGGCAGGGGGTGTGCAGGGTACAGTCTTTCCCCCTTTGTACATCGCACCTCTGCAGAGATGATTCATTTATGATTTCCAGATAAAGCCAAAGACAGCTCAATTGTACCTGCAGCATTTCAGGAGCTCATTACAGTACTGCAACATATACAGCAACACCAGAAGCATCTCACACCCAAAGACCAAGTTCATTCCAGCAATTGAGATGGAACCTTGCTCCCAGAATTTCAGTTTCTGCTTCATTTTTTCTGTATGTTCCACCCAGTTCTTGCTACATGCCCTGACCCCTCCAATCCATATTCCCATGACCTAAGGGTAGTGTAGCGGTTAATGTAACGCTATTACAGCGCCAGCAACCCAAGTTCAATTCCGCCCGCTGTCTGTAAGGAGTTTGTATGTTCTCCCCAGGACTGCGTGGGTTTCCTCCAGGTACTCCAGTTCCCTCCCACATTCCAAAGACGTACGGGTTAGGAAGTTGTGGGCATGCTATATTGGCGCCAGAAGCGTGGTGACATTTGTGGGCTGCCCCCAGAACACTCTACACAAAGATGCATTTCACTGTGTGTTTCAATGTACATGTGACTAATAAAGAAATCTAATCTAATCGAATTGGACCTGATGGTGAAGAGGACAAGAGATCAGTTGGACCAGTTGTCAAAGATCATGACTTCGCTTTTGCTGTGA
Organism: Pristis pectinata; assembly: GCF_009764475.1. Taxonomy (NCBI): domain Eukaryota; kingdom Metazoa; phylum Chordata; class Chondrichthyes; order Rhinopristiformes; family Pristidae; genus Pristis; species Pristis pectinata. The sequence continues at coordinate 9,212,612 of NC_067429.1, forward strand.
TTAACTCGTTCTCCAAAGCCAGCTCGAACGGGTTGTTCATTTTCATCAACCTGCAAACTGGCAGTGGATCCAAGCTGCGCAGTCCATCTCCAAGGAGGCTTTATCCTGAATGCCTCCATTGCCTGGGATTGTCACCTCTCTTATATCCACATTCTTCCCGATGGACTCAGCTAAAGGGTCAATATAAAGTACAAACATGAGAGAAGACAGAGGGCACATATTCAGTTTAATAAATTACATGTATTGTAAGAGTAATATTACCCCTCACCAGGGACAAATAGGACATGTAAGGTTAACTCACATCATCCCCTTTCAGATGAGTATGACTGAAGATTGAAAAGACAGCATTTTAAATTTATAAAATTAATTTATACTGGAGATGTTTTAAAAATAGATACTGCTGAGTTGCAGAGCTGATGATGAATGCCTCAGGCTAATTGCTCAGTTTGATTTTTTGAATGCCCTTGTTCACTGGTGGAGAGAACCCAAGGGGGAAGCGTGATGGTTAATGACAGCATTGCCTTTAGTTGAGTTCCAGCTCAGCCAAGTAGCAGAAAGGGCCTTGGGAAAGGAAATCGTTTCTAAATTAAATAGCAGGTTGAAAATTTCTGGGTTCTTTTAGCATGGCTTTGCTTCAAGTTGACAGGGATTGCTTTTATCCCCCTTTGTTTAGGGATGGTCCTCCCAAGTTAAAAGCAGATGCAGTTAAGCAAACAAGGGGCTGATTAAAATCTTATTCTGATCTCAGTTGATATACTTCCATTGCCTCACATTGGTTAGTTGGCAGATGAACACTTATGACCAATAATTTTTCAGAATATTGTAAACTGACTGAATGAGATAATTGTTATGTGGGTTACTTATTCTTAGTTTGTTTTTTCAGTAATTCCATGGTAATTTTGGAACATTTCCTTCTATTTCTCTCTTACCCTGCCCTACAGTCATTGATTTCCAGCTGGTTAAAAGATTCACCAAGAATGAGCTGTCCTTCCAGTCCCTTTGTCCAGAGGTTATTGTTCATGTGTAAGCTTAGATAGTGAATTCCAAAGGATATTTGACCACAGCCACAACCTGACATCCATTTTGAAAAGGACTGACTTTTTTCCAAGTCACAGGGTCTGAAGATGATTGTAGCTCCCCTTCTGCCATCCTATCTGGGAGATAATAACAGGTTTAAACACCTTCTCCTCTCGGTGGGCCAGCTCAGCCCCACACCAGGTTGTATGGTTTTCAATTAAAGAGCTTGGAAGAACCATCACCATGGATTATATCTGATTTATGTCATGTGTTCCCGTGGATGGCAAACAGTTCCCAACAGTACTTAGCAACTGGACAAATGCTGATAAAATTTTGCAAATGCATTTCTCTTACACTCACTCACACACTCTGCATAACATTTGGCTCTATTTCTAGTCCGAGGAAAGTAAATCAGATGTCAGCCTTGTCTCAAAGGTAGCAATCCTACCCAAGTCAGAATAAATTCAAAAGACATCTCCAAAACTTCAACACTGATGCCTACAAATTGCTCCATACTTTTTTTTCTGGCATTTAAACAATGTTATGATTCACCCTGATGCTGTTGAGAAAGCAGCATAAAGAACAACAACTTCTTTCTGAGGTCCACGGAACAGTGATCTTGGGCTTCCCTGGTGACATCATGCAGAAGCTACCAGTGCTGGCTGTAGCCCTGCATTCCCTCTTGTTGTCTTACATGTTCTCATTGTTGTTAGAATTTAATACAGCAGATTTGATTTGTAGTCAGCTTCTGAGGGGCACACCATTTTACAAATAATATGTTTCTAGCTAAGGAGGAGTAATGCCAATGAATGGATGCTGCAATGATGGTGGGTGAGAATTGCTGGGCTGAGAGAGGGACCTGGGCAAGATGTGTTAAAAGAGTTTCCCCAGGAGGTGGTCCTTTGTGCATGGTGACCAATGAAATCCTACAAAGCCACAGCTAAAAGATCCTCACAGGAGATTCCCAGAGAGGTCTCTATAACAACATAAGCACAATTTATGAATGCCTGCACTCTGGGGAAGCCTGCAAAGTGAGCAAATGCCTTATCCTCTCTTGAGAATGGAGCTCAGGTGACCTCCCTAAAGCAGCAAGTTGTGAGATGTGGCAGAGATCAGCAACAGCAGTCTGGAATCAGCCTGTGCTTGGGAAGCTGAGAGTAAAAATGACCCTGAACCACATAGACAAAGGAGACCAGGCACACTCGTGACACTGCACTTGAGTTCATAGGATGTCACAGGTCTCACTGAAAATAAGCATTGACTGTTTAAGTTTCATGGTTCAGGGGATATGGGTCTCTAGACCTGGTTGTTATAAGTAGAAAACTGCCTTTATAACCAGTGAGGTCAAAAAGCTCCCTGCAAATGAATTTTGCATGTTGTACTACTTTGGGGCAAGTATTACACTGGACAAAAAGTGCTACAACAAACAAAAATATCACCGAGAAATAAGGAGATAAATCTCTCAATAGGTGCTCAGATCACATAAATATGTGGAAAACTCCTCTACTCTTGTCTAACCTAGCTCTGTACTGCACAACTCTGTTTTTGTTTTGGAGTTGTTTACCCAATTTTTAGCCTGTAATCTTGATTGCTTCATTGCAGTGCCAACAGAAGTCTGTACTGTTAGAGGTTTCTATTTTCACTGTGCCCTTTTACGTAGCTGCAAAGAAACCCAAGGCACTGCTCAGAAAGGGGAAACTACCAGTGCCATGGCTAATATTTATTCCTCAAATGATAAACAGGTAAACAACCCAGCAGAATAACAATGAGATTGGAAACCTGCTGCCAGCTTGGCAACCATAAGACTATAGTTTTGCTTTAAAAGATCCAGGCACCATCCATCTTCTCGACATCTGTATGTTTGTATAAATCTGTACTGACCAATTTAAGCTGAACCTGGGAGTTGGTTCCAAAGAGGCATTGGAACCCAGTTTATGGTTATTCAAGTGCCACTATTGGACGTTTTCAGACAGATTGGGCAGCTCCAAGCAATTTAATGCTTGGCAATTGGTTCATTGAGAAAGTAATCTTTTCCAAAAAATGAATGCAATGAGGAAAACTGTCCCTCAGTATCCTTCCTTCACCATCAGCTCAGTGGGATCTAATAGCTAGCCGTATGTGCCCCACCCAAACAGTAGCTCTTTGAGTGCGAACCTGGAGAATGGGTGTGAATGGATTAGTCTCCACAGGATGAGAGGGTGTGATTATAATTGAATCTAACTCCCACTTCACTCAACATTTTCCAATCTTTTTATTTAAACGTGGAAGTGTTTCTTCCTATTTAAGTACATGCTCCCTGTCTACTAACCTCTATTTCACATTTGCTCAATCTCAACCCTACATAACCTTCAGCTGCCATACTCTATCTTATATCACGACCCAGTCACCCTTCTTTACTGATTTACAATACATTAAGTGCTAACATGTTTATCCTTATATTGAAATCCCTCCATGACCTTCATCCCTCCTTAGCTCCATAGATGTGCATCTCATCTTTGAACCCTACATTTTCCCTTGCCCTTGGTGCACACTTGGATCCACACTCCAGCCCAACCTTCATCTCCTTGTTGCAACCTAGATACAAATTCCCTCAATCTGTCCACCTTCCTCTCCACCCTACCTGTATTTTTAACCAAACTTTATTTGCCATTCCTAATCTCTCTTGGCATCCATTTTCTTCTTACCTCTGGGAAGTGTCATTTGGACCTCTTCCCATATGTTGCCTGGCATAGAAGTACAAGAGATCATTGGTGTGGTCTAAATCTGTTCTCTACAATGTCACATAGAGTGAGAAATGACCATTACTCAAAGGGCAAAATGATGGCAGTTAATCAAAGAGGTCAACTATTAGAGTATTGCTAACAAGTTCAAATCTCAGAAACATTCAATAATATACAAAATTGTAAGAAATATAATGAACTTATTCCACTCAACATTTTAATGGATTCTGGCTAGCTATGAATTTATGAAGAGAAGATTTCAAAAGATCTGCTAATGCATTTATTCCATTACAGGGCAAAGTGCACTAAATCCTTACTTGTTTTTATTACAAGTTTCGAGATTGAATACCATAAGAACCAGGACAAATCCTTGAAAATCCATTGTAATGAAAACAGAATTTACTTAATCTGTTGCTACAAGTAGACTAAATCACAATGTAGAACACAATCCCCAAAACTACCGTAAAAATCCAGTAAACCAGTGCAATAAAAACAGAATTTGAGAAATTAGTTTGCCTCAGTTCAAAGTCCTTAAATATGAATTATCTGAATTCAATACTGTAACTCTAGGTTCCTAGTTTACATACTCTCATGGTATTGCTACTTACTACGAATAATCTGAATTGTTAAATAGAGAATTTGTTTTCTTTTCTAATTAACAGCAGTTTTGCCATCATAAATCTGGCTTTCATTTTAATACCTGGTCCAATGACAGCATCTGAAACAAGTTATTTGTAGTCCAAGTTGGACTCATACATGATTAAATCTTTTGCAGACATTTAAAATAAGTTGTTTTTTTAGAAGAATGGGTGTGTTCAAATACGTCACACATGAAGATAGTTTGTAAATTGCTTGAACCTGACTCTCTTGTGAATTTGATAGCTTGTAAAACACCCTGAAATTATTAAGTCTCGTGAATTGAAGGGTATAAAATAATGTCCCCGGGGACTAAGCGACGAGGTTGACTCACCAAGGAAGATGTTAGTGCTGGTATTGTGAGGTCCTTTTAATTATGTGTAAGATCTCTCTTTTGTCTCCATGGGGTCACCTTGACTAGTCTCAAGAAGATAATCCAATGTATCTGAAAGTAATTACTGATACAGTAGAAATCACTGCTCTCTATCTGTTGTCTCTAATGGAAAATGTACCCTGTGGTCACCTTCAGGATTTGGTTCTTAAAGGATAAATCTTAATAAGAACCATTTTGAATGTTTTTAAAAATTGATTTCCTAAAGCACTTTATTCACAGGGTTAGTCAGGATTGCAGTTGATGATTTCTTTGATCATGACTCTAAATTTATACTGTGTTTGAAAAGATTTAAGAATTTCCAGAAAATTTTCATACCATTAAAAAGGCTCAGTGACTAAACCAGTGATCCCTGGAGACCAAACAGCTTGATAGAAGTATATTTCTCACCTGGACTGTGTCAGTTCAAGAGGAGAATTCAACATACATTATAATGGGCAATGAGAGATAGGAAATGAATGCTGGCCTTGCTGCTCTAGAGAGGTTTAAGGAATAAATTCCATTGCAGGAATCACTTAAGCTGGAAGACTTGGCCTGATCCCTAATACGTTATTGCAGTTAGGTTGGGTGGGGGTATGGTGATCCAACAAGAGTGCTTAGTACTACTAAGAAAGGGGAAGGTAAAACTGGCCATAGTTCACTGATTTGATCATTAACTAAAATATCTGCTAGAAATGTGCATCTGATTGGATGTAAACAGGAATAAGTTTAGCTGTGGATTATTCTGCGCAAAAAATCAAAATTCATTCTCTAAACACACACACACGAAGAATGCACACATGGCAAAGGTTCTGCATAGTATTATGAAAACATACCCAACAAGGAGTCAGTGCCTTCAGGAGAGGAAACCAGGGAGTGCAGAGAAAAAAGCATATGAAGAGAAAAAAGGTGGAAATAGAATTGCTTTTAAATATGTTATAATATTCTGCTAAAGGCAGGCACGGTAGTGTAGCGGTTAGTGTAACGCTATATCAGCACCAGTGACCCGGGTTCAATTCCGGCTGCTATTTGAAAGGAGTTTGTACATTTTCCCTGTGTCTACGTGGGTTTCCTCCCACATTCCCAAAGACATACAGGTTAGGAAGTTGTGGGCGTGCTATGTTGGTGCCGGAAGCATGGTGACACTTGCGGGCTGCCCCCAGAACACTCTATGCAAAAGATGCATTTCACTGTGTATTTCAATGCACATGCGATTAATAAAGATATCTTAATCTTATCTTATAATGAAAGACAACAATAACTTTTATTTACGTGGCAATCATAACTTAGAAAAGCACCTGAAGGGAATTGCTTAAAGTGTCAATAAAGAAACTGACACCCAACACACGGAAAAAAGTATCAGGACAATGGACCAAAAGCTTGCTTAAAGAAGAAGGATTTTAAGGAACACATTAGACAAGAGGAAGCTAGAGGGGTTTAAGGAAGAGATTTCCGTGTCTGGATGAAGATACAGACCCCAAAGATGAAGACATTAAAATCAGGGAAATGCAAAAGGTCAGAACTGGTGAAGTACAAAGACATCAAATGTCCATAGGGACCTACTTTGCCTCATCCTCAAGAAAAATATCCAACTCTGCTGCATCTATCATCACAGTACCAGTAGGAGAAACCAATGATCAGTCCTCATGGAGACCAACATTTGACTTCATCTTGTCACAATGCCAGCAGACAAAGATAAAGGTAAGGAATCAGATCCAACAGATCAGTTTAAAGCTCTGCAATTTTGCTTCAAATTAAAACTTAATTGTTGTTAGCTCATCCAGTTCAAATTACTGCAAAAGCTCATTTATTACCTCCTGATTCTTGCAATTATGATGCATATGTCAGCATGTAGTTGGGAATTTATTTATTGAAATATAGATGGTTCATGCTTGCAATGCTGTGGGCATTGTTACTGAAACTCCATCATTTCAAATGGCTCTAGTCAGGCCTGAATTAGAACATACCCAGTTCCAATAAACAGTGGCTTACAGGATTACTGTTTTACATAAAAGATCAGTGGCAAAATACAAGGGATGTACTCCATTTAAGAATGAATGGTTTATCCATAATAATGCTTAAGGGCAGCTCATCATAGAAAATAGTACTCTACCCTCGCCATAATAACAATGATTCTGTGTAAACAAATACTCTTTATACTCTATCCTTTTTTTATTATATGTGGCTGTAGCTGGGCAAAAGAAGTTACTTTTGGAGCTGACCAATTTCCAGAAAGCAAACTGGAAATGAGAAATACATTGAACATAGAATTCCACAGCACAGTACAGGCCCTTCGGCCCACGATGTTGTGCTGACATTTTATCCTGCTCTAAGATCTATCTAACCCTTCCCTCCCACATAGCCCCCTATTTTTCTATCATTCATGTGTCAAAAATATTTGCCTGAAATGCATTTGGCCTCTTAAGAAACTCTAATCTGAGTTTCAACATGTTTTTGGTTGCCAATCTCAAACTGGCAAACCCACACTTACTGTATATGTTAGTATTTTTCACACACCAGTCAGTGATTGTGCAGGAAAGGTCTGGTAGGTCTTTACAGAACAACATGAACTGCATGGCTGCTGCATTGCTGTCAAAAGGTGGAAGGGGTGGGTGCATGGTGGGCTTGTTGAGATTCACGTACTGCTGATGAAAATTAACAAAAACTTAATGACCTCAATAACTTCACATAGTATGCAAATGAGAAAAAATTGGACTTATACTTCTGAACAATTTCTAATGCCCAGTTTTAGAAAAGTTGATCCACTGTAAAACTGTCCAAAATAGGCTGGTCAAAGGCTGTTTCTCAAAATTCAAAGGCCTAGAAATTCACCTGCACTGTTTTTCCAGCATTAAAACACCATTAACTCTCTCGTTAATGCTTTTTTAAAAAACTCAAAAAATTTTGTGAAATTTGTTAGTATCGTTCCCAAAATAGTACTTGCAGGCTCTCTTGTGTAGCACCACTCTGTAGGAACTGTGGGTGTGAGGGTTAAATTTATCCCACTTCAGCAATGGAACACTAGATCCTCTGTCTATGTACGGAATGCTCTGACCATGTACAGAATGATCTGATCATGTACAGAATAATCTGTCTGGATGGCATGCAAACAAAAGCTTTTCACTGTACCTCCGTACGTGTGACAAATATAAACCAATTACCACCTCTTGCACTACCCATTGTCTCTGATTGTGTTTTGTTTTGCACTGATGTCTTGTTTTGTTTGCACAGTCTATTTTCTTCACTGTCTTGTATAACTTAAGTATAATTTATGTTCTTTCTTTTGTTGCCTGAATCTACATGCCTGTGATGCTGCAGCAAACAAGTTATTTTTTCATTGTACCTGTACCTCACCATACTTGTGCATATGACAATAAATTCAACTCAGCTTGACATTAGCAGCTTCACAGATCTAACTTCAGGAAATAACCCTTAAAGGATCATACCAGAACACAAGCAACTTTAAGTTAAGCAGAGTGATGTCAAGGAATAAGTGAATGATATATTTAGAGAGGGGAAGGGAAAGTCCTCTTGGGGGACTGAGGAACTTGAAGAACATTCAGAAGGCAGCTTCCTCAGAGCTAATGGCAAGAAGTTGCTAGGAAGGTGTCTGTAAAAGTTTGAGTGCTCTCTATGAATGCCTGCACTTTGGGAAGTGTGAACCCAAAGGTTGAATTGACCAAAATCGAAGGTTTCCTTCTTTGCCATTTGAGATTCCTTTGACATCTGCAATGCAGCAGTGAGCATCAACGTGTCATATGTGGCATATATATCAGACACAGCCTGCAAAGATCCCTGGGCAAGGATTAGGAAGTAAAGGTGATACTGGTTTTGTAGACAGTTGTTTGAGTTTGTACTTATGGTTTTCAGAGGTGTGGACTACCTTGTGCCTGTACAAGCTTGCTTCTTGGAGGAAGTGTTGATCAGAGGATGCCTCCATGTAAAGCCTGTGTGGAGAAAGTCATTCATGCAACCTCTTTCGTCAGGTTGTCTTCTGATCAACATAGAGTTTCTTTTTTTTTTGCATGATTTCTGGCTTATTGCCTTTTGAGACTGAACATGCTAAACCACTTGGGGTGTGGTGAGTGGGATCCCAGTTTGAGTCTTGTTTTGCAGAGAGTTGTGCAGCACTCTTCTTATGACCATGGGAGAAATGTGTCTGGCCCCTTGAATAGCATTTAGTTTGAGAATTCAGCATTATTAACAGTTGGCTCTTATGAGCATGAACAGTGCCAGTCACTGTTAAGACCAATATGATGCAACCTATTACATCTGGGTGTTACACCAGTATTGACATCATTTGGGTGAGAAAAACAGTACAAAGGTGAACAAAAATCCATCAAAAACTCAGTAAGCTACTAATGACTGGCCTTAGCTCTCCCAGAAATTAGATCAAATTTGGTTAAAGTGAGTTTTCTCTGCATAGTGCCTGTATTTCGAGCATTGTGCAGAAGAATTTCCAGGCCCAATTATCCATATGCACATCTCCCACACAAATGAATTAACATTTAAATTGATAAAATTAAACTCAACATTCAGGTTTATACACTTCTTTTTACAATCTTTAATCAGGCATTCCGCATATAGAACATTAAAAAGACCAGCAGTTCTATTATAAAGGGCATTTCTGCGATGTGTACTCAGGATTTCCAGAGATGCAAGTGATGCTTCCCATTGGATGTGCTGGATTGTAAAATTGCCTCTTATGGTAAGTAAAAAATATCTTATGTGGTTTTTCAATTTTGCTTATCAACATTCTAGCTGTGAGGCTATTAACCAGACTATCAAATTAGTCCTGACATATTAGTAATCAGTCCTCATCATTCTGAAATTTTCCCCATGATATTTACATTTATTTGTGCAATAACCTCTCTGGTTATAATATGAGTTCATTTCAAACCTCTTATCTACAAGGGATCAATTAATTATCACCTAGAGCTCACTGAAGGTGAACAAGTATAGTTATAACAATCAAAGCAAGCTACAAACTAATGACAGAAAGCAATTATGGTGCTGAACAAATCATTAATGCATGTTTCAACATAAGGAAAAGCAGGAGGATATAATTTTCTGACATCTCCGGAGCAGGGAAATGGGACTAGCTCAAGTAGACAACTTGGTCAGCATAGACAAGTTGGGCCAAATGGCCTGTTTCCATGCTATATAACTCTTTGACTCTATAATTCTATTTAATACAGAGTATGGACTGTGGAAGGGTATCTGTAATAAAACTGGAATATTAGCACTGGAAAGGACAGCAAATTTCTTTTCTTGAAGGACATCACTGAATCAATTGGGTTTTTATGGCAATCTGACATCTTCCAGTCACTTTTATGCCTTTATCAGTTTTTTTTTCCAAACTAAAATTAAAATTTCAAGCAGCCATGTTGGGATATGGCTTCAAAGTTTCTGGATTATTGCTCTGTTTAAGATATCACCTGTACTACCACATGACATGTGCGATACACATATATGTCTCCAGTTTTATTCTAATTTCTTTTCTTCTGCTCGCTAACATTTCTCATCTTTAGACTACCTGTTTATTTTTAAGTGTACCCCAGGCCTCTATTTGTGGTGTTTATTCCTTCTCAAATGGTCTCTGGGACCTGACTCAGTGAGTTCTGACTTATCTTCTCGTTTCTTCCTAAGAGAATGATTTCCTTTATTTTAATGAAACATTATCTGTAGCCGATTACTAACGGCAGCTAGAACTGCCAGGTTCATTTCTGATGTGTGCCATCAGTAACTGCATCCTGAAGGATTTTTTTCACCTTTAAATCACCAATTAATAATCTTAATCTCCAGTTGTTCAACTACTCTCTGTTTAATAACTTCTACAAAGTGACAGCAATGGGCTCCATTGTAGTAAAATCAATCAGGTTCTCTGGGCATTACAGGTCTAGTTGAAGGACTGATTCATTTGCCTGAGTGAGTTTTGGCATTACACACAAGAAATAATTGGACATGAATTTATGTCCACTGAAGAAAGTGGACAATGCTTTGTCTTGCAGCTATCAATGTGAATTCATTTGGGTATTTTCTCAATCTGTCATGTATCATTCTCAGTCCAAGTACTGACAATAAAGACATTTCGTAGGCAATCACTGTCTCATCTTGTGTTTCTTTTTCCATTGGCAGCCTTGAGTAAAAATCTCATTCTAGTTCAAGCTGTTCAATCAAGTCTCCCATTAGGCTCCTAACTGCATCATTATGAATCATCATCATGGGTTACTTAGAACAGTGTACTTCTACTTTTGGACCTTGGTTTAAATCCAACACAGAAAAAAAAGCAGAGATAATGGCCTCCTTCCTCTGATAGGTCTCTCAAGTATCATAAATTTGGGCTTCCCTCTTTCTTTTTCCAGTGGAAAGATCCTTCCCAATACAGCATCACAAATGCCTGGCAAAATTGTGATACTGTGGGAGTTACAGGGAATACTAACAAGCCTAGTTTTTTGATTACTGTCTTCCTTCCCTGAAGGTGTATATTGTAATTGCTAGTTGAATTGATATAACCGGCTGATGAAGGAATTTTGGAAAGACACTTTAACAACTCGGTACATATTCTGCCAGGAATGGAATTGACTCACATATACCACAGAAGCTGCAAGTTCAATTTCTATCTATTCTGGTTTAGCTTTCTTAGGCCTGATGGCATCAGTAAGTAACATTCTGTCCAGTTAACCTTTGCTGTATTTATCTGTGGGTGGGGAGTTGGAGGGGGGTTGGAATTGATGGATGGTGGTGCGGGGGGCTGTTGTGGTGCTTTGAAGTGCCCCAAAATTGAAGTGCCCCAGAACACCAGGTGGTCACAGGAAGAGTGTGCAGGGAGTTGTCAATATCTTCACAAACAGTATTAAGTTCCCTCTACTCTCCCATCAAAACCCTACTTCTTTAGCATTTCCGGAAAAGCACTTCCTACAAGACCATTATAATATCTTGGATTTCAGATACATCTCTGGGCTAATAATTAACTTAGTCTCAAGAGCAGAACTGGAGATTCACAAACTCACTCCTTACACCCATCACTCTGCATTGGAGTTTAATCCAATTTAAGCAGGGCAAAGCGTGTGCCAACGTAAACCAATTTACAACTCATGTTTTATCCCTCCAAATATTGACAACTTTCTTTAAAAATTATCCCAAATTTTGCACTAAACGGGGTTCTCTTTTGCAGCTACCATCCTCAATTTAATGGTCTCAGGAGCTAAAAGAAAACAACATATAAAGGAAATCTTTATATCTCTGTAACTTTCCTCTGCCCAATGACCCTGGACATCACTGTATGCCTCCAATTCTATCCTGTTGCGCATAACTAATTTTAATTGCTTCATCACTGATGACTTATCTTTCAGTTGGCTTGAGCCTACGCTCTGAATTCCCTCCATTAGCTCCTACCCCTCTCAGCAGACATGAAGAACGTCTGTGTCATTCAGCCTATCTTGGTCTCAGTGTTGGTGTTTTCATTAGAAAATGAACATTTTTACCAAAATATGGATCAAAATTGAATATCACCCACCACTCGCACAGGGTAGAGCTAGACGCACTGTTTATTCAAATGTAAGAGGGTCACAGTCACATGCCTTTGCAATGGAATTGAGGTCAATTTTGTTTCAGCAAAGCAACTTCGAATCCTTCTGACAAGATCTGAACCTGGCTTAATTCACTCTTAAACAAAATGAAGTTGTGGGATTCTTGAAGTCTTTAGTGTAGAGAAATGCGTGGGATGGGGAGACGGTGGGTACAGGTATGTAGAATTGGAAAGATGGCTGCAGACATGGTTACAAGAAGGGAATATCAGAGTATGAGATATGGCATCTGAAAGCTATGGAGGGAGAAGTAATACAAGATATATTTGTACTGAAACAACAGAGGATGTGAGATTGTAGGGAGGTGAGGCTAAGGACCTGAATGATGTAGATTTTCATTTTGAGAGTGATACTTGCATTTAATCTTACTTCCTGAAGAACCATGGTTTATTTACACGTTATCACTGTGGTCTATCTTGTTTGTTATAGTCTCCATCTTTCTGCTATATGACAGGACCCACACCATCGTTGTGTTCACTTAACCGCTTCACAATCTCCAAGGATGAAGGTGAGTATTGTAGTTAATGTGAAAATGTTTAGAAACCAGAATGTTTGTTATTATACAATTGGTTTACTGTGGTGGAGAAATTCCTTCAATGCTTAATTATTTATTCCAAACCCATCTGCTAGAATTGGAAAGATACTACCAGTACATGTATAGTACAATTCAATTTTATGCTGGTGTTGCATTCTAAGGTTACATATATAGAACTCCAAATGTTGAATTCTGCCTCAAGCATCAATCTTTAATTCCCTGGAGATCTATCCTTACAAAATGTAGCACATCAAGTCAATTCATCATCCACGCTAGGCAAAGTATTGAACTCTTCACCTTGGAAAATATTGGTCTGTTTACTGTTAATATTGAACAGTAAAATACAGGAAATTTTGCACTGATATTTGGCATGCAGGAGGCCACCATCTTTACCTCAAGTTCCTCTGTTCTGTTTCTCTGATATATATCTTTATTAGTCACATGTACATCGAAACACACAGTGAAATGTATCCTTTGTGTAGAGTGTTCTGGGGGCAGCCCGCAAGTGTCACCACGCTTCCGGCGCCAACATAGCCTGCCCACAACTTCCATGGTTCCATGCTGCTTTTGTAACATCTTATATCCAGAATTGAATACGTATGACATAAATCTAACTAAAAGTATGACCTGTGGACTTTTTTGCTGGTTCATAGGATTAGATATAACAATGGCATCCAACAACATACTTACTTGTCCCACCCTGTTGAAAAAAACTCTGCAGATTTTTTTAATTTATTAACTCACAGGATTTATTGCTCATCCCTGACTTCTAACCATCATGTAAATCCCCCAACCCCATCTTGTTCCCCTGTATGGTAATTATCTCACCATAACTTCTAATTAATTCCCTACAGGGCATGTGCTGGTTGATCACAACTGAGGCATCAGTTGGCCCCAGTACACTTCCAACTGAAGGAGGAAACAAACCTCCTGATAGCTCATCATTATGTGTACCGGATACTACTGCCCATGAACATAGGATGAGAATAGAATCAACTTCAGTTTGTGAAGTCGACCACAATGGATTAAAATACCTTTACTTGTTACCCAATTTCAAACATGAAAAACAGTAGCTAGAATGAGATAGCAGAGACCATCCAGTGTAGGGAGTATGAATACAAAGAAGTTTTTAAAGTGAAAACTTCTTGCGAAGACAATGAAATAAAAGCAGAAAAGCCAGTCTCAACTCAATTTAACAGGACAAGCACACTGATCATGGTGATTGGATTGAATGAAGTTAAGGCCCAAGTGGGACCACTTTCATCTACTTTACTGGAGGATAATCCATTCCCCTCTTTAACTATGGAAGAACACAGCTTTGTATTTTGAGCATTAAAAAGATTTTTTTTCCAAACCAATTAAAGACTTAAAAATTTATCCCTGCTTGAGACACCTTTAGAATGCATAACTGTCTAGAGTTTACATTTTATACACAGTATGGGTCTGTATTCCTTGGAATTCGGAAGAATGAGGGGTGACCTTATTCAAACATACAAGATCCTAAGGGGGCTTGAAAGGGTAGACATTGCAATGTTTTCACCAGTGGGAAAATCATGAATGATATCATTAAAAGGCAAAAGGCCGGTCATTTAAATCTGATGTGCATAGAAATTTCTTCTCTCAGAGGGCAGTGAATCTCTGAAATTGTCTGCCCCAGAGGCTGATGGAGCTCTGATCATTAGATGTACTTAAGGTGGAGATAGATACATTTTTGAAAGATCGTGGAACTAAGGGCTATGGAGAACTGGCAGAAGAGGAGTGGAGGCCAGCATAGGTCAACATATTGAATGGTGGGGCAGGCTTGAGATCTTGGTGGCTTATTTCTGCTTCTATTTTTGTGTGTCCTCTTGCCTATTGATAAGTGAAAGTGCTCAGACGACATCTCGTGTCATTTCTTTTATTCATTCACAGGATGTGGACATCACTAGCAAGGGTGGCGTTTATTGTTCCTCCCTAACTGGTCACTGATCTCAGTGGCACATTCTGCTATTTCGGAGAGTGCATACAAGTCAATCACATTGGTGGATGTGGCATCACATATAGTGTGGATCAGGTAAGGATGGCTGAATTTCTTTCATAGAACATAGAACAGTACAGCACAGAACAGGCCCTTTGGCCCACAATGTTGTGCTGACATAGCTATTCCCTCCTACCTACAGAATGCCTATATCCCTCTATTTTTCTCTCATTCATGTGCCCATCCAAGCCCTCTTAAAAGCCCCTGATGTATTTGCCTCCACCACCCTATCACGCAATACATTCCAGGCATCCACCACTCTCTCAGTAAAAAATATACCCCTCACCTCTGTTCTGAACCTACCCCCCTTACCTTAAATGCATGCCCTCTGGTTTTGGATTGCTCAAAAATGGGAAAAAGATATTGCTTGTAGGAAAAAGATATTTCCTGAAGAACATTAATGAACCAGATGGGTTTTTATGATAATCTTGTAGTTTCATGGTTACCATTTCTGATATTAGCTTTTTATTCCAGATTTAATTACTTGTATTTAAATTCCTCACCTGCCATGATGTGCCTCAAACTTGTAACTCCACATCTATAGTCCAAACCTCTATGCAAGTCTATTAACTTAACCACTGTACCTCATGCTGAACATATTGAGGAGTCAAAATGCTGTTCAGAAATAATGATGTGGTATCATTTTGTACAAGTCAATGATATTTCAGGAAATCCATTTAATGTAGAAGAACAATAGTTTACATTAGTAATAGTTTACATTGAGAATACCTGAAGACCACAGGGTGGTCTAGATTAGCGCAGAAACCCAAAGCCATTACAGTTCCAAACCTTTCTTCTCTTTACAGTTATTGCCTACCCTGTAGCACTTCTAATTTCTTCAATCAATATTTCAGACTAAATCCCTGTACCCAGCGTGCATGGCTGCAGCGTATACTGAAATTCACCAAGCTTTCTTCAGCATTGCTCAAACATGTGATCCAATCCAGAACAACAAGGACAGAAGGTGCAAGTGATCAATTCAAATCACTTGCCACCCTTTCAGAATATGTATCACCATTCTTTTGTTGTCACCAAGATTAAAACTCTAGAACTCCCTGTCAAATAGTGCAGGACTGTGAGAACACCATTACCACATGGACTGTACTAGTTCAAGGCACTCACTACCAAATTTCCCTTTGCAGCTCGAGATGGGCACTAATTTCTCCTGGTGTCCAATTTTTCCTCTCCACAGCACCCCACCCCCAGAAAGGGAAAGATTTAAAGGGATCTGTGAGGCAAGTTTTTAACACAAACGGCGGTGGGTATATGGAACAAGCTGCCAGAGGAAGCGGTAGAGGCGGGTAAAATTACATTGTTTAAAAGACATTTGGACAGGTACATGGATAGGAGAGAGATCGAAGGATTTGGGCCAAATGCAGGCAAATGGAACAAGCTCAGGAAGACATCTTAGTCAGCATGGAGAGTTTCCATTGAACTGTTTCTGTGCTGTATAACTCTATGACTCTAACTTCTGTCCTTTCTAAAAACACTCACAGCCCAAGAATTAACATACTTTTCTCATTCTTTTGAACCATTATGTCATTGACCATTCCAAGCCAGGTGGTATGATGACCTCTAGTGGCTACTCCTAGAATTATTCACAACAGTTCCAAATAAAATAAAAGCAAACCTGTCCAAGGTCACCAATCCATGATTGAGGTCTTCCATGGAACTCACAAAACTGTAACACTTTATTCTTCACTCTGTTATTGTTTTACCTTGTCCTACCTCATTGCACTGTTGTAATGAATATGTACAGGTGGTGTATGAACAGTATGCAAGACAAGTTGTTCACTGTATCTCGGTACGTGTGACAATAATAAAACAATTTACCAATTTACCAACAGGCTGATTGCCTTTCATTTTTTACCTGTCCTGATATCTGGTGAAACTAGGAATCTGTTCCAATTATAGTTGAGAGCTTCAAGTGATTTTAACTGTGACTTTAACCATCTAATCATTACAGTGCGATTAGAAAAGGGTTAAAAAAATCTTGAAACATCATTCTGATTAAGGTTTTGATCACATTTGTGCAATTAATTCTCAATCATAGCTGCAGCAGCAGGTACAAGGATGGAGAAAGGATGGTTTGTCGTTAACGTTATTGTAAATCAATTTTTGTTCAAGGGAAATTAATGCAAATAGTTTGTTTGGCTCTATCAGCCATCTAATTAGTGAAATTACTATTCAACAAATCAGTTTCATGTGCAATCAAAAACCATGGCGCCGCAAGAATTTCTGACACAATACACCTCACCAAAGGATTCCAGGTTCTCTTATTCCACAGAATGCAATTTTCAATTAGGTGCTGATTTTCACCAACCACTTAATAATTTTAAATTCAGAGAGAGATTTGGATTTGTGTTCAATTAACCATTTCTACTGAGCAAGTTAGATTGTATTCCAAATTATATCTCCATCAAATGCAACTCCGATCAAATGGAATTGAAATAGTAATTGTTCATGAACTAAAATGATTATTCACAGACTCTGACGTCCCAGAGTAAGTGGAAATGGAAGGTTTAGCTTGGTGAGCAATAATGAATGATGGATCTGAAAATCAAGGAAGTTGCAACCTGGCAACCCAATGGCTGATTCTACCTGGGATTGCAGGGGTCAGTGCGAAGCCACCTAATGCAGCACCAAATTATATGGGCTCATCTACAGATTACATCTGACCCATGCGCCTATAATAACAGGCACTTGTTGCCTTTAGGTGGGGCATTGGGGTGGGTAAGGCTATTTAGGTTCCCCCTCAAGCAATGCTCCTAACCGCAAGCTGAGCTTCCAGGTGCCTGTGACTTTAATTCTCCATCCCATTTCCACTCTGAAGGTGCTTTCACAGCATCTCCAGAAATCAGAATCAGGTTTATTATCACTGACATATGTCGTGAAATTTGTTGTTTTGTGGCAGCAGTACAGTGCAAGACATAAAAATTGCTATAAGTTACAAAATAAATAAATAGTGCAAAAGAGGAATAACGAGGTAGTGTTCATGGGTTCATGGACCGTTCAGAAATCTGATGGTAGAGTGTTGAGTGTGGGTCTTCAGGCTCCCGTACCTCCTCCCCAATGGTAGTACCATGAAGAGGGCATGTCCCGGATGGTGAGGGTCCTTACTGATGGATGCCGCCTTCTTGAGGGACCGCCTCTTGAAGATGCCTTCGATGGTGGGGAGGGTTGTGCCCCATTTTTCATCTAGGCATATTGTAGTCCTTGGAAATCAAGGAAGGGTTCAACAATTTCTGATAACCATCCTTTGTGTAGGAACTGGCCAGTTCCAATGCAAGATCATCCACCTATAATATTAACTCAACTTTTCCCTCTCCAACAAATGTTACCTGTGTGGCGACTCACTGTTTAGTCGGGCGAACCGGCTCGGCAGTCGGGTCTCTCGGCGTCGGAGCGACGAGGCCCAAGATGGCGGCGGGCCTCATCTTTCCCGAGCGACGGGGAGAACCCGCGCACGGGAAAGTCTTGATGACATAGTACTTACATCATTGCCTGTTGCATTGGGCGGGAACAGACTCCCTTAAAGGGCCGGCGCAAGGCAGGAAAATAAACCACTTCTTGTTCGACAATCCTCCGACTAGCGTCTTGTTTATTTCGCGGTAGCAACCGCTACATTGGTGACCCCGACGGTCCAAACGGATTTTGGACCCGCGCAATGGCCGACAGCACAGCAGCCAACACAGTGGCCCTCAAGCTGCCCACCTTTTGGTCACTTCGGCCCAGCGTTTGGTTTGACCAGGCCGAAGCACAATTCCACCTTCGGCAGATCACCTCCGACTCCACGAAGTACTACCATGTGGTTAGCTCTCTGGACCAAGAGACAGCTGCCCAGGTTGGAGACTTCATCCAGTCGCCTCCGGAGGAAGATAAGTACCCGGCTTTCAAAGACCTTTTGATTCGAACCTTCGGCCTCTCCCGTCGTGAGCGCGCTGCCCGCCTGCTTCATCTGGACGGCCTGGGGGACAGATCCCCATCCGCCCTAATGAATGAGATGCTGGCATTGGCCGAGGGACACAAGCCATGCCTGATGTTCGAACAGGCCTTCCTCGAACAGCTCCCCGATGACATCCGCCTGTTGTTAGCTGACGCCGACTTCAGCAACCCCCGTGAGGTAGCCGCCCGGGCAGATGTCCTGTGAAGGGCCAAGCGCGAGAGCGGCTCGTCCGTCAGTCAAATCACCAGGCCACGAGCCCAACGCCCGTTTCGCCCGGCCCCAGCAACCGAGCAACCACACCCCAGGAACGCAGACGACGACACGGGTGACCAGCTGTGCTTCTACCATCAGAGGTGGGGTGCGGAGGCCCGTCGATGCCGCCCACCCTGCAGGTTTCAGGGAAACGCCAGGGCCAGCCGCCGCTGATGGCTACGGCGGCTGGCCGCCGACAAAGCCTCCTATTCGTTCAGGACAAGAAATCTGGACGGCGTTTCCTCGTTGATACTGGAGCGGAGGTCAGTATTTTGCCCCTGACCGGCTGTGACACTCGTAACAGGCCACCTGGTCCTCTACTCAATGCCGCCAACGGTACAACGATACGGTCTTTCGGCACCCGTACACTTCAATTACAATTCGGCGGCAGCCGTTTTACCTGGACCCTTACCCTTGCCACAGTCACCCGACCACTCCTAGGAGCTGATTTCCTTCGGGCCCACAACCTGTTAGTCGACCTGCGAGGGAAGCGGTTAGTCCACTCTAGCACCTTCCAGACCTATCCCCTGGGAGAAATCAGCACACCAGCCCCGCGCCTGGACTCCATTTACCTTTCTGGCGACGATTTCGCCAAGCTCCTAGCCGAATTCCCATCAATTTTGGCACCTTCATTTACGAATTCTAGGCCCAAACACGGGGTATGAAACCACATCATTACTACAGGGCCACCCCTTCATGCCCGAGCATGACGATTACCTCCAGACAAGCTCCGCCTGGCAAAGGAAGAGTTCTGTCACATGGAGGAGCTGGGGATTGTTCGCAGGTCAGACAGCCCCTGGGCCTCCCCCCTGCACATGGTCCCCAAAGCCACCGGAGGGTGGAGGCCCTGCGGCGACTACCGCAGGCTGAATGATGCCACCACCCCGGACCCCTATCCCATCCCTCACATCCAGGACTTCACAGCGAACTTACACGGGGCCCGCATCTTTTCCAAAGTGGACCTCGTTCGGGGATACCACCAAATCCCGGTCCATCCGGATGACGTCCCCAAGACTGCGATTATCACCCCATTTGGCCTGTTCGAATTCCTTCGGATGCCGTTCGGCCTTAAGAACGCCGCACAGACCTTCCAGCGGCTGATGGACGCGGTAGGCCGAGACCTGGACTTCGTGTTCATTTACTTAGACGACATACTGATCGCCAGCCGTAACCGCCAGGAACACCTTTCCCACCTCCGCCAGCTGTATTCCCGCCTCCACGATTTCGGCCTCACGATCAACCCATCCAAGTGCCAATTCGGACTTGACTCTATCGATTTCCTCGGCCACAAAATCACCAGCGACGGGACAACACCCCTACCCGCCAAGGTGGAAGCTATCCGCCATTTTGCCCGCCCCGACACAGTCAAAGGCCTACGGGAATTCCTTGGGATGGTCAACTTTTACCATCGGTTCATCCCTGCAGCAGCCCGTATCATGCGCCCTCTGTTCTCGCTGCTGGCTGGTAAGGGCAAGGACATCACCTGGACTGACGAGGCTGCGGCTGCTTTCATTAAGGCCAAAGAGGCCCTGGCAGACGCCACGATGCTTGTACACCCTAGGACTGACGTCCCGACTGCCCTCACAGTAGATGCGTCCAACACCGCGGTGGGTGGGGTACTGGAACAGCTACTCGAAGGCCGCTGGCAACCCTTGGCATTTTTCAGCAAGCACTTTAGACCGCCCGAACTGAAGTACAGTGCTTTTGATCGGGAACTTCTAGCACTGTATCTGGCGGTCCGGCATTTCCGATACTTTCTAGAAGGCAGGCCTTTCACCGCTTTCACCGATCATAAGCCTTTGTCCTTTGCCTTCTCCAAAGTCTCCGATCCCTGGTCAGCTCATCAGCAGAGACATTTATCCTACATTTCCAAATTCACAACTGACATCCAACATGTCTCCGGAAAGGATAATGTCGTTGCTGATGCACTTTCCAGACCAACCATCCACAACCTATCCTTGGGTGTCGACTACACGGCCCTAGCTGACGCACAGCAAGCCGACAACGAACTGCCCAGCTACAGAACCGCAGTCTTGGGCCTGCAGCTCCGAGATTTCTTGGTTGGTCCAGGTCAGCGGACCCTACTTTGCGACGTTGCGACTGGTCAGCCCCGCCCTATAGTCCCTGCAGCCTGGCGGAGACGCGTTTTTGACTCGGTACATGGGTTGGCGCACCCGTCCATCAGATCTACTGTCTGACTGGTCGCCAGCAAGTTTGTCTAGCATGGCCTGCGCAAACAGGTCAGTGAGTGGGCCAGGACTTGTCCGCACTGCCAGACATCAAAAATCCAGCGACACACCAAGGTCCAACCACAGCAGTTCGAGCCTACCCGTAGGAGGTTCGACCACATACACGTCGACCTCGTGGGCCCTCTGCCGGTTTCAAGAGGAGCCCAGTACCTCCTTACCATCGTGGACCGGTTCACGAGGTGGCCTGAAGCAACCCCCCTGACTGACATCACAACCGATTCCTGCGCCCGGGCACTGCTCACAACTTGGGTCTCACGTTTTGGTGTTCCGGCCCACATCACTTCAGACAGAGGCACCCAATTCACTTCCAGTCTCTGGGCTGCATTAGCGAACCTGCTAGGGACGCAGCTGCACACCACCACAGCCTACCATCCTCAATCAAACGGGTTGGTGGAACGGTTTCACCGCCATCTGAAATCAGCCTTGATGGTCCTCCTGAAGGGTCCTAACTGGGTTGACGAGCTGCCTCGGGTCCTGCTCGGCATACGCACTGCCCCCAAAGAAGACCTCCGCACTTCGTCAGCTGAGCTTGTGTACGGGGTGCCCTTAGTTGTCCCCGGGGATTTCATACCTGCCCTTTGGGACCAAGGGGAACAACCCCCAGCAGTCCTACAAAGACTGAGCGAGAAGCTTGGCAACTTGGCCCCAATTCCCACCTCACGGCACGGTCAAGCCCCATCCTGCCAGCCCAAGGAACTACGGGACTGTAAGTTTGTTTTCGTTCGCAGGGGCACACCTCGGGCGCCACTGCAACAACCATATGAGGGACCGTTCCGAGTCATAAGGAATAATGGATCCACCTTTATTTGGACATTGGAGGCAGGGAACAGGTTTTCACGGCGGACCACCTCAAACCGGCCCATTTGGATCTGCAACAACCTGTCGAGGTTGCCACGCCGCGACGCAGAGTCCGGCCCCCTATGCAGCAGCTGGCACAGCCCGCGGACCTTGGGGACTGTATCGCTGGTTCTGGGGGGGGTTGTGTGGCGACTCACCGTTTAGTCGGGCGAACCGGCTCGGCAGTCGGGTCGCGCGGCGTCGGAGCGACGAGGCCCAAGATGGCGGCGGGCCTCGTCTTTCACGAGCGACGGGGAGAACCCGCGCGCGGGGAAGTCCTGATGACGTAGTACTTACGTCATTGCCGGTTGCATTGGGCGGGAACAGTCTCCCTTAAAGGGCCGGCGCAAGGCGGGAAAATAAACCACTTCTTGTTCGACAATCCTCCGACTAGCATCTTGTTTTATTTCGCGGTAGCAACCACTACACCTGGCCTGTTGAGTATTTTCAGCATTCTCTTTTATTTAAGGTGTCCAGCAGTTATTGTTTTCTGTATCTCACAGTTCCAGCATTGTTTGTTTTTTCCCCTCTTATCTCCTTATTCATCTCTCAATACCTACACCTCCTTGACAGATCAACTACGATTAACAAGGTTTTACTACGCTCCCTTAGATGGCACTGAGCAGTTGTTTGATCTGGATTCTCTTGGTCTCCACCCTTTCACAGACATTCACTTTACCCTCTCCACTTCTCTCCCCTCTCTGCAAACTTAAACATGTTGGCTTTCTTACTTTTCCAGTTCTAATAAAAGGTCATTGATCTGAATCATTAACAACTGCTCTCTCCACAGATGCTGCCTGACCCACTGAGTACCTCCAGTAACTTCTTTTTTATTCCATATCTCATCCAGCTTTCTGACAGCAACAACCCCTTTGTTATGTCTGATTATAGGTATTTTAATTTCTTTGAGGATCCAGACCATTTCCCCTACTCCATGCTAGTAGCCATTAACCCCTCAAAAAATTAGTACCCACACGTGCTCAACTATAGTCTTGTTTGTCTCATTCTGCTCTGTGGAACGGTATCCAGTTTATCCAGATGAGCTAGAGAAACAGGATCCACTAATTCCATGGTCTACTGCCCTCTTCTGCCGGATTCTTTCTTCTTCAGCCCTTTGCCTCTTCTACCTATCACCTCTCAGCTTCTCAGTTCTCCCCCCCCCCCCCCCACCCTCCTACCTTCCCCCTCTCACCTGGACTCACCTATCACCTCAACTCACCTATCACCTGCCTGCATGTACGCCGCCCCCAACGCTTTTCTGTCTTCTGCCCTCTTCCTTTCCAGTCCTGATGAAGGGTCTCGACCTGAAACATCGACTGTTTATTCCCCTCCATAGACGCTGCCTGACCTGCTGAGTTGCTCCAGCATTTTGTGTGTGTTGCTCCAGATTCCAGCATCTGCAGAACCTCTTGTGTCTCCACTATTTCACATAGTTAGACCCCACATCTTGAAAGTTATTTGGTTTTTTCTTATTTGGTGGTTTACAGAAATAAATATTTATTTTAAAAACAGCTGGAAAACACCTGGATACAATAGATTTAGCAACAAATTTTTATACTGGTGAAAATATTTATTTCATATGATGACAAGCTTTTTCTTCCCTGACAGTAAACCTTACAATTGTGTGGGGTCTCTTCTAGTAGGAGCACAAATCAAGAATCATTACATCTTACTCTGCACACTGTGTGGTTCAGTACTTTGTAAAATCTACTTCTGCAATAGTTCTCTTTCTCAGGTTAATTGTTTCTCTCCACTGAAATTTGACTTGCAACACGTTGAATGTAATAAATGAAGCCTACTCACTTGTCCACTATTCCAGAAATATAAACTCAGATGAATACCAACCACACCACTACTATGACAGCATCGAATAAATATGGATACAGAGTTCCGGCTGAAATCCCTTCCTTGTAACCCATTCAGATTCTGATTCTCTCTTAAAGAAGGCTGCATATGGTGATAATATTATAGTCATGCAAAGTGGAGATGATTGGATAACTCCGCTGTCAATCAGAATTGATGACCCGCTGCTATAAGTGATTGAGATTAATGTTTATGCAAATAACATCTATGTAACTCCCTTCCCATTATATTTAAAGCACCCTGCGTTTATTGGACAAAGAAAGATATTGGCCATTGATAAAAATATGTTCTGTAAGGCCAACCTGTGCCCTCGTGATCTGCTGCACATCTGAGATTATTGCTCCTGAGATTATTGTCCACTTTCCCAGTAGATATGACAGTAGTGCAATGGAACCGAATTAACCTTTCCTGCAAGTCAGGTGGAGGTTGGCTCATTATCATTTTTTTGATGTGCACACACGCTATTAACAGCACCCACCTGGGAAATTTGGCAATTTTTGTGCAGGTCCAGACAAGCGCACAGGTTTTGGCCTGTAGACTTGTCCAACATTTGCTATGAGTGCCAAGACCTTAGATTCAACTAATTGCCAGAGCAATCCAGTTTTATGTTAGCAAAGGCCAATAAGATTTTTGTGTGGGAATTCCCTCTCCCATATTGAAACACTTTGGATGAAGGAAAGATTCTTTTCCAACAGCCCCAACAAAAATAACAGTATCCATCAACAAAAGGTACATCAGGCTGATTCATGCAGGTTTGTGCTAAGAGTGCTCATGCAAGATGACTTTGTGTCTGTACAAGAGTTTGTAGTAACAGTACCAAGTAAATTTAAAATTAAGAGCCTAATTATTATGTATAATATTACCACATAAATATTCATGCAAAGTTTGTCCCTAGATTTTATTAATGTAACGTAAATATGGTGCAGATGTCTCTGATAAGTTAACAGTGCCATTTCACCCATCTGCTATATGCATTCTATTACACAGTGACACTAATTTCCATTAGCTTTTTTACCCTGACGCATTAGCAATCTCTTCTTTAAAGGTTTGGCAATCTCCACAAACTTGTGAATCAATACAGTGATTTTTTGTTCCATTACAATCTCACAGACCTCAGCATCTGGCATTTGCTGATTCTCTCGTCAGTAGTGAAGGAAAGAGTGATGCTTGAACCATGGAAAAGAAAGAATTTCCATTCATATCTTACTAATCTACAGGGACAATATGAGAAACTGTTCAACCCATGTCATTCCACTCCAGAACCAAGGGCATCCTAACTGCAGTTGTCAGCTGCAGTATGCATACGACCCTTGTGTATGTGCAAGTTCAGAGGCTGAGCTCCAAGTCAGCGCCAACTCATTTATTGAGGTGAATGAAAGAATGACCCTTACACCTAACATCCACAAAACAAAGGTCTTGTACTGAACTCCACACTGTGCAATACCAACCCCCCAACAATTAAGATCTATGATGAGACCCAGGAAAACATGGGCCACCTCCCATATCTTAGAAGCTATGCCTCAATGAAGCAGACATTGATGATGAAAATTCACTATATCATCACCAGAACAGTCTTTTACTGCTTGAGGAAGAGAGTATTGAAAAGATCTAAATTTCTAATCCAACACAAATGCTCGTGGTCTACTGGGCAGCAGCGATCCCTGTCCAACACACTTGTCAGACATGGACTACCTATTGAAGGCACCTCAAAATACTGAGGGATACTAGCAATGCTGTCTGTGCAAAATCTTCCACATCCAGAAGCTGGAAGAACGAGGCGATATCAGCAACTTTCCCAGGCCAACATCCCAACATTGAGTCCTTAATTCCATCAATTGGCTCTTAGGTGCAGGTCACACCATTTGCATGCCCAACACCTAAAACTGATGCTCTACTCTGTGGTTTGTCAGAGCAAGGGATTGCCAGGTGAACATAGGAAATGATTCAAAATCATCTTGGAAAACTGTATCATCCCTTCTGACTCATAGGAATTCCTAACCCATTACAGCACAGAATGGAGAAGGAGCATTTGGAATGACATCAAGCATCTTGTATCCATTGACTGGGATCACAAAGAAATCCTGCATAAATGGTAGAAGGAATGAGTCACCTCCCAAAGTACCAACTCACCCTTCCTGTCAAGTACCTATTCCCCCACATTTGGTAGAACCTGTGGGTCTCATCAGCCACCTCCAAACCCTCAGAAATGGAGTGGAAACCAGATATCCTCAACCTGCAGAGCAATGAGAAAAATGACCAGTTAACCTGTTTGGATAATATTGATTTTGAGATGAATGTTGATCTGGGAGAATCCTTTGCTGGGTTTGAGAAAGGATCAAGAGACCTTTGACATTCCCTCTAAGCAGGCAGCTGATGGCTCAGTTTTACAACTCAATTGTTGCAGAGAGCAGCTAAGACCCCCTGGAATTTCCCAGCAAGTTGCAATAGTATTTTGGAAATCTACATTTGCCTATATTTTGCAAATACCCAAATATTATTTTGGTGATGGTAATTTGAGGGGATGAACACAACACACATGGTGTACAACATCCTTTTAAGTGCTAAGGGTAACATTTTATATATTTGTAAGTCACACATTTTAACTCTAATCTTGATTTCCTTTCATGATCTCTGTATTTGCATCATTAAACTCCTAAAAGAGATGCCATGACTTAAGTAACATTACTATAAACATAATAGGCAACACTGGTGCCTCAATCAAACAACACAGAAGTCTCTTCAATATTTTATGCTTCCACCAACTCTTTAAGAGGTACACAATTAGTTTCTCTACTCATTCTTTCCATACAACAATACATTTTTCCTTATCAGGCAAATATTCCTTTTTAAAGGTTACTATTGATGCTGCTTCTATGCCCCCTTCTAGACAGAGCATTCCAGATTATACTATCTTATTGGGTTAATATAAATTGCCTCAATTCTCCTTAGTTTTGTTTTGCCATTTATGTTAAATCTGCATCCTCGAATTCCACACTCTACCTCCAGCAGATTCAGAAGACCAATTTTTATTAATTTTACAAACCAAAATTCAGATTGCATGTCAGCTACAATGACTATAATTTATACAGGAACAGTTCATTCATTCCATTCAATTTGTGCAGGCTTGTTTGAAAAACAATCTGATTTTTCCCACTTTGCCACTCTTTCCCTATTTCCCTACAATTCCTTTTCATTCAGCTATATATCCAATTTCCTTTTGAAGGCTACTAATAAATACATACCCACTGCAGTGAGTTTTAACTGTGCTTTCATTATACTTCAGCTTGATGGATTGTTGGGTTATTTAACTTAATGTAAGTATCAATCCCATTTTGCAGCAGTAAAAACAGCAACAAAATGCACATATCACAACACATTACCACAATAAAACATTTCACATTCTCAATCAAAGAAACTGACAGATGTTGTAACTCAATGACAAAGGTTTGACCTTAAGGTTATTTTAAATGTTACCTACTCATTGTTAATACACAGTAATCAACTAGTCATTAGAATATAAGAAATAAGATCAGGACTTGGCCATAGAGCCCTTCAAGCCTGTTATGCCATTTATCATGATCATGGCTGATCTTCCAGCACTTTGACCAAATCCCATGATTGCTTTCATGCCCAGAAATCTATCATTCTCTGTTTTGAATTATCAGAACTGAACTTCCACATACATCTGAGAGCGAGAATTCCAAAAGTTCATCGCCCTCTGAGTGAAGAAATTTTGCCTCATCTCAATCTTAAATGGCCCATCCCTTATTCTCAAACTATGTCCCCAGTCCTAGACTCCATGGTCAGGGGAAACATCCTCCCCGCGCCCAGTTCTGTCAAACCCTTTAAGAATTTTGTAAGGTTCGATATCCTACCAAACTCCAAAGAATGCAGTTCCAGTGTATTCAGTTTCTCCTCCTATGGCAAACCCTATGGAACTAGTCTAGAGAAACTTTGCTAAACTCCCTCTAAGGCAAGTACATCCTTTCTTAGGTATGAAAACCAGAAGTATTCATAATGCTCCAGGTGCAGTATCACCATGGCCCTATACAATTGCAATAAGGTTTCCTTACTCTTATAATAAAGGCTAACATTTCCACTTGCTGCTCCTATATGTTGATCCTCAGCAACCTGTGCATAGTACACCCGCGTCCCTTTGAACATCGATGCTACCCAATGTCTCACCATATAGTAAATACTCTGTTATCCTGTTGTGTGCACCAAAGACTTAAGAGAAAGAAGTACGTTTAAGCATTATAGTCTCCTCCCATTTTCCTGTATTCCTAAAAAAAATTCTTGCAAAAACTATTTTACGTGAGGAGGACATTTTAAATTTGCAAGGCTTTACTATAAAATTGTGCAGATTAAAATTCTTTTTTCCAAATCAGTGACATCCAATTGATTTGGGCAATTAAGTATGGTTTCACAGCATAGTGCACAACAACTTCAGTAAACAAAGAGCCATGCATTCTTTAGTACGCTCAGCAATTTGATTCCATGCAAGAATACTTAGAATCAAAACTGCTTGACCGTTTTCAATGGACTGTCATACCTCCAGCGAAATTGCAGCTCTATGGTCATAAACCCATTAAGACACAACTATTCTGATGGAATCTATACTAGAAATCACCAGTAAGGATGGTTCTAACAAAACAACTGGGATCACATCCTCACTCATTTTCGGGACACTACATCTGTAAAGCACAAAACATGAAAAACGATCTTTACAGATTTTATGCAATAGCTTTTTCTAAGACTTCTGTCCACATTTGATGCAGGCACTGTAGTGTAGCGATTAGCGTGACACTATTACAGCGCCAGAGACCCAGGTTCATTTCTGGCTATTGCCTGTAAGGAGTTTGTACGTTCCCCCCGTGTCTGCATGGGTTTCCTCCGGGTGCTCCGGTTTCCTCCCACATTCCAAAGACGTACGGGTTAAGAAGTTGTGGGCATGCTATGTTGCGCCGGAAGCGTGGCGACACTTTCATGCTGCTCCCAGAACACTCAACACAAAAAAAATGCATTTCACTGCGTGTTTCGATGTACATGTGACTAATAAAGATATCTTATCTTACATTCATTATCCTTGGATTAAAAGATTCATCATCATTCCTGACTCCTGATTACCTTAATAGCAAACTTCTATCAAATTGGAATGCTCTTATTGGCTTCATCTGAATTCCAAATCAGATGAAGGGTCTCAGTCCAAAACGTCCATAGATGCTGCCTGACCTGTTGAGTTCCTCCAGCACTTTTTTGTGTTTTGCTCCAGATTCCAGCATCTGCAGAATTTTTTCTGTCTGTGTTATGTTTGCTTGTCTTTTTTGACCCTCATCTTTTATCATTCAAGGAGCATCTGTGGCCCTAGTAATCTTCATTTCAATTTGCTGTCAATTTGGAATATTGTGAGCAATTTTGGGCCCCATATCTAAGGAAAGACGTGCTGACCCTGAAGAAGATCCAGAGGAGGTTAAGCAAAAATGATCCCAGGATTGAAAAGCTTAACATAGGAGGAACGTTTGATGTCTCAGGGCCTGTACTTGATTGGAGTTCAGAAGGAATGAGGGGGGATCTCATTGAAACCTACTGAATACTGAGAGGCCTGAATAGAATGGCTATGGATAGGGTGTTTCCATTGGTCAGAGAGTCTAGAATCTGAGGGCACAGGCCTTTAAATGCACACCCCTTTAAAACTGTGATGAGAAGGAATTTCTTCAGTCAGAGGGTACTGAATCTGTGGAATTCGTTGCCACAAAAGGCTATGGAAGCCAAATCACTGGGTGCATTCTACCTTGAGATTGATAGGTTCTTGACTGGTAAAGGGGTTTAAGGGTTATGGGTGAAAGTTGGAAATTGGGGTTGAAAAAAATCAGCCATGATTGAATGGTGAAGCAGACTCAATGGGCCCAATGGCCTAATTCTGCTCCTATATCTTATGGTCTTCAAAGTTTGTGGCAAGTGATATCAGCCAGATGGATGACTATCTGCAACTTTACACCCATGTTGCTTCTCAGAAATACAACAATTTAATGGTAAATACCATGCGCCGAATGGTATAGTATTAAGACACCTATACAATAATGCATATAAATGGAAATTAGCTTTACTACCACAGTTTCAGAAATTGTTTAAAGAGATGATTAAAGAAGTGGTCAGATCAAAGACAGATAAAGTTAATAGTAGAATACGTGAAGTAGTAATGAAAACATCAAAAAAACTGCAGATTGCTGGAAATCTGAAATAAAGACAGAAAATGCGAGAAACACTCAGCAGGTCATAGCACATCTGTGGAGAGAGAAACAGTGTTAAACTTTCAAGTCAAAGACCAGGTTTCTTTGCATTTTCTGCTTTTATTTTAGCTACGGATGTTAAAATTAAATACAAGAAGTACAAAGGGACAGTGAAGTAAAAGTACATCAAAGCTAATTCATTGTTTCAATAAGCAATCAAATAAGATCAATTAAGCTAATTTTGTCAGACCTAATTTGGAAAACTGTGCATTGTTATCTTCCTTGGAAAGATACATGGGTCTAGAAGAAATTTTGGTCACAGTCCAGTAATCAAGGGCTTATCATGATAATAAATCTCAATTATATTTCTTGGAGATAAAGAAGCCAAAGCAAAATCACATTGTGTTGTTTTAAATAATTAAAGAATTGACAGAGAAAAGGGATGATAGGACATAACAAAGTCTCACTAAATTTGCCTTTGAAAGACAAGCCTGTGAAAATCAAATCCAGGAACAGCTGCTTTACACAATGA
This sequence comes from Pristis pectinata, assembly GCF_009764475.1. NCBI lineage: Eukaryota > Metazoa > Chordata > Chondrichthyes > Rhinopristiformes > Pristidae > Pristis > Pristis pectinata. The sequence continues at coordinate 9,243,405 of NC_067429.1, forward strand.
AACACATTTATCCAAACAGTAGCTAAAATGCAAAGTTAATTAGCATCTAAAAAGGGGATGGGTGCTAAAGTGAGAGGAAAGCTCCTGAGTGAAAAGAAGAAGGAAGGGAATGAGATTTTAAAAAAGTTGAATTGTTGTGAAGCACATCAAGCCATAGAAAGAAAACCTAAGGTTAATTAGTATAATGTGGTATCTGGTGGAACTCACAGCAGAGGAGAATGGACAGTTGTACAGCTTCAAAATATGTGACAGAAAGGGCAATAAAAAACATCTTAAGTTTTTCTCTGAATATTAACATAGGAGATGGAAGACAGCACGTTAATACCGATACTCAACCTTTTCATCATCAGTAGTGGCTGACATCAAGCTGCCACAAGTTTTCAGTTAATTTGATAACAATCTTCAATTGCAGGAAACACTTGCAAGCTAAATTATTCTTGATAAGGCATAAATATTCCAGAGATTGGCTGGTTTTCTCTCTTAATGGTACTCCACCTACTAATTAAGCGTTTGCAAGATGTTTATATTCAACAAGAAGCATCAGATTTATTTTTAAATAATAAGTAAGATAGGATAATCAAATGGTAAAAAAGAAAACCCAAAATGTATGACAACTGAGTTCAAACTGCAGCCTTTATAGCAACAACAACACAAGGAAATAGAAGCAGGAGTACACCACCCGATTCCTCAAGTCTGGCCCATTATTCAGTGCAATCATGGCTGATTTGCCCCAGGGCTTAATTCCTCTTTGTGCCAACACACTGCCCTCAGTTCTTCAATCTTTCAAAAATTGATCTACCTTCTCTTTAACTATCTATAATGATTTAGCCCCACAATCCTCAAGGGTAGACAATTCCAGAGATTCATCGCTCTCCGAGAGAAGACTATTCCAGGAATAATTTCATCTGAGTTATATGCCAGTGCCAAAGACGTGTGAGAGTATCAGTCAGAAGTTAAAGATACCTCCCAACATGCAGCGTCACTGAAGTTATGGACCTAAATGGGTGGAACTGAGTACAACCAAAGGCTAAAATAAGTCATGGACAACAGGTGCCCAATAACCAATACATACTCTGACTTTCCTGAATAAAACAACATTAATGTACTTGTTAAACAAGCTAAATCAATAAATATTAAATTATTAGTCACTGCTTTTTAAATGATCATCATAGTAATGATGTGTGTTAGTACATGGTCCTGAATGCAAGGGTGGTATTTATTCTTCATATCCACGGCCCCAAGAAAGATAAAAGTCAACGATTCATTAGTCATTCTGGAGACACATATGGACCAGAATAGGTAAGGATTGCAGATTTACTTCCCTGAAGGAGATACATTTTTACAAATATCTAATAGTTTAGCAGCCATCACTACAGATACTAGTTTTTCATTCCAGATTTATTTTGTTGGAATTTAAATTAGCCGACTGTCATGGTGGGATTCAAACTCACGTGCCTGGATTTGTGGTCCAAATCTCTCCAACCTAACCACTGTGCTACCATACTCTATCACTGAAGCAACATTTCTCCCAAAATTGTAACTAGTGTGTCAAAGCATACAGCAAGAGAAATGCAGAATGTTTGTTGGAACAATGGGTGATTGGAAATCAAAAGATGCCATTGCTATCTTTTTTGCTTTTAATAACCTAGCTGTTCAATTTCTGGTTTACATCCTCAGACACTCAGGTGTACCTCTGCTGTGCCATACAATGGACATTCGGTAATCTTGAGGGATTTAAAATTATTGAAAGAGAATGAAGTTTAGTCAGCTTATATTTTCCCCAACACATAGGCAGCACAAGGACATACATCCAACATTCAGATACTATGAAGCCTCAGAAACAAAATACAGAATAAATTTAGAACTGGCAATCAGAGATTAATTTCTCACCATCTGAGTTTGTGTTCTGATGAAAGATATGTAATGTTAACATTGTTTCTCCATCACTCATTCTGACCAGCTATTTCCAGCATTTTTTGTTTTTACCTTGGAAATTGTGGCCTTTATTTATAAAAGTTGGAATGTTCTGGATAAACATCAGTCCAGAATGTGTGCAGGCAGATCCCCAAAACACAAAATCTACGAAAAATGGGAAACCTGATTAATCTATGATTAATAATTAACTTTGTTATTACATTTATTAGACAGGCTGCTTCATTGGACAATGTTCAATGCTAGAAAGCTTGACAGAAATAAATGTGAAAGGAAATCACTAACGTTGTGGATCACACATCAATCAGGAGGTTATACCTTACAGTGCCAGAGATTGATCCGTAAAGTAACTCCAGTTTCCTCCCAATACTAATCGGTTGTGTTGTTTATATTCAATATAGACATCAAACCTATTTTAAACTATAAATAGATATGACTATGATAAGCATCATCTGAGAGTTTGCATCTATAAGCAATTCCAATCTGTTAAACAGCATGCTTGGAACTTGGATTCTCTTAAGACAAACTCAGACTAGTACCACTTTTTTTCTTCAAGATCTTGGTTCCATTTGAAAATGCAAGTTCCGGAATAAACTGTATCAGTGACAACAATGACTGTTAACAAAGCATAATGTTGTTCATACTTTTAACTATTGTCTTCCTCTTTTTATCATTTCTTTTTATCATTTCATTTTTCACTCTCTCCCAAACAAGGATCGCTGGTCAACTTGCATCCGGGTCTCTGCCTGTGCAGATCTGAGGACAGCCATAGGAGTTATGTGAGAGTGGGCTGCAGTATTGGTATTGGTATTGGTTTATTATTGTCACTTGTACAGAGGTCAGTGAAAAGCTTGTCTTACAAACCGATCGTACAGGTCAATTCATTACACAGTGCAGTTACATTGAGTTAGTACAGAGTGCATTGAGGTAGTACAGGTAAAAACAATAACAGTACAGAGTAAAGTGTCACAGCTACAGAGAAAGTGCAGTGCAATAAGGTGCAAGGTCATAACAAGGTAGATCGTGAGGTCATAGTCCATCTCATTGTATAAGGGAACCGTTCAATAGTCTTATCACAGTGGGGTCGAAGCTGTCCTTATCACAGCTGGGGTCGAAGTTTGGTGGTACGTGCCTTCAGGCTCCTATATCTTCTACCCGATAGAAGAGGAGAGAAGAGAGAATGTCCTGGGCGAGTGCGGTCTTTGATTATGCTGGCTGCTTCACCAAGACAATGAGAGGCAAAGACGCAGAGTCCAAGGAAGGGAGGCTGGTGTCCGTGATGCGCTGGGTTGTGTCCACAACTCTCTGCAGTTTCCTGCCATCCTGGGCAGAGCAGTTGCCGTACCAAGCCGTGATGTGCCATGACGGCCGTGACAGCCAATGTGGGGAGTAGACAGGATGATATGTTGAAATTTACAGAAGATACAAGATGGAGGCCAGCAACCACATTGTTTCTGCTTGCTTTGGAAAGGAGTGGAAATATTGCAACTAAATGTGTTACATTGCACAATGAAATCTATTGAATACCAAATAGACAGGTGGAAAGAGGTTTATTTTTCTCTTCAGTTGGCACTTAGGCTGTTATGTGATGTGATGAGTACAATATGTACTTTCATTATTCCACCTCTTCATTCCCCATCCATTCACCCACCTAAAGACAGCAAAAGTACTGGGATCCCATCTAACCACATGCAAATATACCTGACCACAGAAGATCTACACAGTCCTGTGCAAAACTAGCTACCCATTGGATTGGAAAATCTAAGCTTGCACAAGTTATCTGATGGGTTCAATTCCCAATCTGCCATTCGTCAATTGTTCTGGATTTCAGAATGATGAAAAGAACACAGAGGAACTCAGAAGTCGCAAAATGATTTACTGTAATGATACCATTGCTAAGATGTTACATTTCTCCATGAGGATTGTGCAGGCTGGGGCTTAGATTAGATTCGTCTACTGTCATATATACCAGGGTGCAATGAAATTCCTTGTTCACAAGAAGCTCGGAGTAAACAATATACTTGGTAATAATAAGTACAACTTATTAAATACAACGATGAGCGCAAAACAGCAGAATGGTGCAAGGATTGTAGTGCAATCTGAAGTCATGCAAAAAAATACTTAAGTGACAATAGCGGAATAACCAAGAGAGGTAGAGTTAAGAGTCTGTGAATGTGGCAGCACTACCGGGAGTGGGTGTGAAAGAGGTGTTTGGTTCAGGAGCTGATAGCTGTGGGGAAGAAGTTGTTCTTCAGGCTGAAGATCTGGGCTTTTAAGGCTCCTGTATCTTCTTTGAGAAATTCTCTAGGAACTCTGACAGGAAAAATTATGAATAGGTTTGGTAGAATAGATGGGATAAAGGTAATATAATAAGGGGCCACAAACATATGTCATTCATCAATACAAGAAGGAATTTAGAACTGTCTTTACCCAGAGAATGGTTAAAATGTGGAAACACTTCCACGGAGTTGAGGCAGAAACGTATTCAAGGTAGTTATAAAAATATGTGACAGAGAAAGGGATAAAAAATGTATTAATGTGGTTAATTGAATGGTGGGAAGAGGTTTAAATGGAACATAAACACCAATATCGCTCATTTGGGCTGAAATGATGTAAGTAACATTTTTTTTCTTGATGTAAGTAACTGTGTTACTCATGTGGTCCAGGAATCACTATTACTTGCTCTGTTTTCTAAAATCTCAATGCAAATCTCAACCATTCCTTCAATTAATAATTGGACTGCAGTGCATGAGGACAACTCCCACACACTGAAGCTGTCAGGCTTTGTACATTCCTTGTGGTCTGAAAAACTGCTTCCTACTCCCACAAAAGCTGGCTTGGCTGCTTTTGTGAAACAAGCAGAATTTCTGATCTTCCATCAGCTCAAACTTCCCAATGGCAATAGCTAAAAATTATTGCAGTTTAATTGAGCTTACTTTCATAAGGCATGCATTAGACAGTATATTACCATTACACAGGTGCTAACAGGGAACCAATTTGCCCTAAGCTTTGGGAAACTGCCAAATCCTCAAACAAGAAGCAGAGATTTAAAAAAATACTGCAACCATATAATTGGGGCAGCTTGTTCATATAACTAAGGGGAAAAAATCAAATTCTCAGAACAAAGGCCTTAGAGGCTCCCATCCAATTAATTAAAACAACAATAATTTTCACGTATCTTTAATTTAAGTAAGAAAGGAACACTTTATTTTCACACATTCACAGAATGGGGATGTCACCGGTAAGCCTGGAATTTATTGTTCATCCCTAATGGCCCCTGTGCTGTGGAGGCAGTTAGGTGCGAACAACCTTCATAGCTCCAGAGTCAATATAAATGAGACCAGGTAAGAATGGGAAATTTCCTTCCCTGTGGGTCATTAGTAAACTGATAAATTTTTACAGCAATCTAGTAGCACTGCAGTTGCTGTGATAGGATTTGAATTCAATGCTTTGGAAATTGAGCAATTAATAGGAAAGTCAATGCCAAGGAGGTATGTAGAACCAGCAGAGATGCCAATGGACTGAGGCAAGTAAAAATGTCCTTTCAAGTCTTTATAATTATCTACCTCAGAGAATGTGGATGCTCAGTCACAGGAATATCTTCAATGATTGGATTTTCAAATAAGAAAATTACAGGGTTAGGGAATTAGGCAGGAAGGTGGACTTGAAACACAAGATCGGCCATGATCTTGGTGAAAGGTGGAGCAGGATCGAGACCCTTACTGGTCAAGTCTTGCTTATTTATGTTTTAGTATTCCTACTACCGTTTTGTTTATTGTCTAATTTCCTAAATTGCAGAGATTTTGTTTTGGAGAATGTGAAAGACCTGATAAATCAACTAGATATCAGGATGCGTAGTGTCGAGCAAAACAAAAAACCCATTGATTTAGAGCCATTTTCATCAATACTCATTTCCTTGCATCATTGATGCAATCAAGCACTCATGCTTTGTTTCCAATCACTCAGCATCTGTCAAGATGGTAAAATATAATGCAACATATCACTAAACATTGCCATGACACTCCTGTGTGTCAGTCACAGTTTAGTTGCTGGCAATCTCTTCATGGATTAAGGGTTCAAGGCCTTCTCAAGGGAGTCAAACACAAAAATGTTGAATAATACCACAGGAGTGCTAGCTTTCAGAAGAGATGTCAAACTGCGGTCACGTCTGCTCTTTCAGGTGAAAGTAATAAATCCCATGGCTCTACTTTGAGGAATAGCTGGAGTATTCTCTTTAGTGTTCTGATCAATATTAATTCTTCGATCAACAGCACTAAAGAACTAAATGATCTGCTCATTATTACTTTGCTTTTTAAGCTTGCTGTACACAAATTGGCCACCGAGTTTTCTACATTCTAATAGTGACTATGTATCCAAACTCCTTTCATGGCTGTAGAGTGCTCATGCAATTTCCTATGGTAGTGAAAAGTGTTCCATAACTGCAACATTTTCTTTAGAACCCAAACTTAACTGATGCTGAATGCTTTAAGGTGAATAACTCTATCCTTTGTCAAGACCCTAAAGCTATGCTTCAGCTTTCAGGATCAAGGTTCCCTTAAAACCATGCCCCGATAAGAATCCATTGGTAGGTCAGTGCTTTTTTGTTCCAGGGTGATCATGAGATAAAAATTGCCTATATTAGATTTTGCAAGAAGAGCCATTGTGAGCTAGGGAAGAGAATAGTGAAGTCTAGAAACATATCCACATTATTAAAGAGGAGGTGTTGGCAGTCTTAAAGTGCATAGAGGTGATTAAATCCCCAGAGCCTGACCAAGTGTATACTAGGACATTACTAGTGTATACCAAGTGTATACTAGGTATACTAGGAAGCCAGGGAAGAAATTGCTGGGGCGCTTGCAGAGACACTTGTATCGTTAGCCACAGGTGAGGTACTAGAAGAGGCAGGGTGGCTAATGTTGTGTCTTTATTTAAGAAGGACTACAAGGTCAAGCCAGAGAACTACAGACCAGTGAGCCTAATGAAAACTTCTGGAGGGGATTCTGAGAGACAGGATCTACCTGCATTTGGAAAGACAAGGACTGATTAGGGATAGTAAGTGTGGCCTTGTGCAGAGGAAATCCTGTCTCACGATTTTGATTGAGTTATTTTTGAAGAGGATTGATGAGGACAGGGCAGTAGACTTTGTCTCCAAGGACTTTAGCAAAGCCTTTTACGTGATCCTGCATGGTAGTCTGGTTTGGAAGGTTAGATCATATGGAATCCAGGGTGAGCTAGCCAATTGGACACAAAATTGGCTTGGTAGTAGGAATTACAGGGTAGCAGTGGAAGGTAGTTTTTCAGATTGGAGGCTGATACCAGCAGAGTGCCGTAGGGATCAGTACCGGGTCCACTGTTGTTCATCATCTATATTAATAATTTGGATGAGAATATAATGAGCATAGTTTGTAATGTTGCAGATGACTCAAAAATTAGTGGTATATTCATAGTAAAGAAGGTTATTTAAGATTTTGACAGGATCTAGAACAACTGGGAAAGTGACCCAAGGAATGGCAGATGGAATTTAACTCGGACAAGTGCAATGTGTTGCATTTTAGGAAGTTAAACCAGGGCAGGAAATGGCAGGGTTCTGGAGAGTGTTGTAGAACAGAGAGACTTCATAGTACAAGTACGCAGTTCCCTGAAAGTGGTGACACAGATAGTGAAGGAGGCATTTAGCACGCTTTGCCTTCATCAGTCAGGGCACTCAGTACAAAAGTTGGTGTGCCATATTACAACTGTACAAGATGTAGGAGATGTGCAGGGCAGTTCTTTTTTACACAGAGTGCTGGTTGCCTGGAACTGGCTGCCAGGGATAGTGTTGGAAGCAGATACGATAGTGGCATTTAAAAGGCTATTAGATAGACATATGAATATGCAGGGAATGGAGGGATATGGATTATGTACAGGCAGAAGAGATTTAATTTAATTTGGCATTGTGATCAGCACAGACATTGTGGGCCAAAGAACCTGTTCCTGTGCTGTGCTGTTCTATGTTCTAAGTGGGATTAGAATAGATAGACACAATGTCAGCATAGATGCAGTGGTCCAAAGGGCCTGTTCTATGTTGTACAACTCTGACTCTATGTTGGTGAGACCAAAATTGGGATATTATGTGCAGTTCTTGTCGCCGAGCTATAGGAAGTTGGAAATAGTGCAAAAAAGATTCACAAGTATGTAACCAGGAATGGAGGGCTTAAGTTATAAGGAGAGACTGGATAGGTTGGGACTTCTTTCCCTGGAGTTAACAAGGGTGAGCGATGACCTTATGGAGATATATAAAATCATGAAGGGCATTAGAAGGGTGAATGGCCACGGTCTAAAACTAGAGGGCATAGAATTAAGCTGAGAGGGGAAAAAGTTTTAATGGGGACGCAAGCGGCAAATTTTTCACACAGAGGGTGGTGGGTATGTGGAGTAAGTGCCAGAGGAAGTGGGAGAGGCGGGTACAATTATAACATTTAAAAGCCATTTAAAGAAGTATATGGATTGGAAAGATTTGATGGATTAAGGCCAAATGCAAGAAAATGGGACTAGATCAGGTCAGCAACTTGGTCAGCATGGATGGGTTGGGCCCAAGAGCCTGTTTCCGTGCTGTATAACTCTATGACACGAAGTCCATTTGCAAACCAACTGCACCCTCTGCTGTACATCTACAGCAGTAAAGGAAAAGCAACAAGCATTTTAAAATACAAACAGAAAGAGATCAAGAATTCATGTTCCAGTCAACAAAACCTGCCTCATCTACTGAGTATTTCTTGCATTTTCTAGGCATCAGTTTAGTCTGAAGAGTTTTTAAACATATACTCCAGCCCCTCAGTGTGCAACATTGGCAGAGACTTAAACTCGGCCTTTCCCCATAGCACATTTGCAATGGCAGCAGCGAGCTTCAGCACATCCCTCAGCTTATTGTCCTGGACACTGGAATGTGTCAGTCCACAATACTGGGTTGTGTTCAGCCCTCTGTACTGGAAGACCAGCAATTCTGGGCAGATCAAAGGGCATCTTTCACTGAGTTAATAATCTTCAATTGACAGTACTTGCTTGCCTCAGTGTGCGTCCCTTGGAACAACCTGTAGATATCTATATTCTACTGTACAGGATGAAACTCAACAAAGACTATTGCACCTCCTTCCCCACTTTCTAGACAAATGAACACTTGTGAAGGATGAAGATTTCACCTCCATCACATACCATTTTATTTCACGTGGTAATGTGTAATTCGAGGAAATTAACAACAGGTGAGGGCAATTCATGCAAGTTGTGAAAGGATTCTCTGTAAAAACCAAAGATCAAAAATCACACTTGTTCAAATAAAATTATAAGCATAAAATTATCTGAACATATAGTAGAAGATTTTGAAATAGAATCAGAATCAGGTTTATTATCACTGATATATGTCATGAAATTTGTTGTTTTGCGACAGCAGTACAGTGCAAGATATAAAAATTATTATAAGTTACAAAAATAAATAAATAATGCAAAAACAGAATAATGAGGTAATGTTCATGGACCATTCAGAAATCTGATGGTGGAGGGGTAGAAGCTGTTCCTGAAACATTGAGTGTGGGTTTTTAGGCTCCAGTACCTCCTCCCTGATGGTAGTAATGAGAAGAGGGCATGTCCTGGATGGTGAGGGCCCTTAATGATGGATGCCACCTTCTTGAGGCACCACCTTTTGAGGATGTCCTCAGTGGCGGGGAAGGTGTGCCTGTGATGGAGCTGGCCGATCCTACAATCCTCTGCAGCTTCTTTCAATCCTGCGCATTGGAGCCTCTATACCAAGCAGCATACATTAGCAAAGTATTGTAGACGGAAATAAAATTCATAAGGGCGAGAAACGGGGTTAATGTTTCAAAAGTGACACATTTCAATAGAACAGTATTTATGATCTAAAGTTGCTAAATTGACTGGAAAAAGTCGTAGTTTTTTTACACTGAATTTAATAATTGGCATTATATACCCTTGCACAAAAGCTTATAAATGCCCAGGTGGAGAAGTGAAAAGATTCAAAACATATAGAAAGAAACTAAAAATAAATATTATTATTTTATATTATTAATTATATCTAGTTTAAAATTATATCAATGTGGTGTTGTAGCCTCTAGCTGTAGTTTTCAGTTGAGGTAAACAAATAACCATGGGAGGGTCCCCATTGGGAATACCGTCATTATCAGAGCCCAGTCGACTGAATTCAGGTGATTTCAGCAAGGTGTATCTCTTAAATACAGTGTGGTATCTATAGTAGTGGCACAGTGGCGCAGCTGGTAGAGAGCTGGGTTCAGTTCTGACCTCTGCTGCTGCCTGTGTGGAGTTTGCATGCTCTCCAAGACTGCGTGAGTTTCTTCTGTTTCCTACCACATCCCAAAGTTGTGCAAGTTGGTAGGTTAGTTGGCACTGTAAACTACCCCTGGTGTATAGATGAGTGGCAGAACCGGGGGGGGAATTGATGAGAAAGCAGGGAGAATAAAAATGGGATTAATGTACGGTTAGTGAAATACATGGCTGCTGGTTGGCACAGACTTGGTGGGCCAAAGGGCCTGTTTCTGTGCTGTATCTATCAAATATCTGGAAACATTCATCAGATCAGACACCTACGGATTTAATATTTTAGGTCAATGAGCCTTCAACAGAACCTGGAAAAAGGTGGAAATACAAGAGACTACAGATGCTGGAATGTGGAGCAAGAAACAAACTGCTGGAAGTACTCAGCGGGCTATGCAGCATCTGTGGAGGGAAAAGGGCAGTCGATGTTTTGAGTCAAACTCCTGCATCAGGACCTGGGAAAAAGTGTTGATAAAACAAATTTTAAGATGCAGGGAAGTGTGGCAGGTAGATAGGAGAGAGCAAAAGCAAAGGTCTGTGGAAGACAGGACAGATTAAATGACAAAAGGGATGACTACACAAATAACTAATGACAAGTAACATCTGTCTACAAGAGGTGGAAGTGCAGATTATCTGAAATGTCCAGTGTAATAAGCAGTGAATATTGTAATGCTATCTGTAAGCGTTGAATACAGGAGGTAGTGTTGCTTAACTTTTCACCACCACATGTTGAGGAGATGGAAGTCTATTGGGGACACAAGAAACTTTGGATGCTAGAATCTGGTGCAAAAACTGCTAGAGGAATCCATCAGGTCGAGCAGCGTCTGTGGGGGGAGAGGAACTGTCGACGTTTCAGGTCGAGATCCTGCATCAGGACTTGGGAAAAGCTGGAGGTGGAAGCAAGATGGCACCAGGGCGTGGCGACTCATTGCAAGCTGCTCTCTGCAGATCTACTTATTACTTCTATTATAATCATTCTACATTTTTAAATTTAAATTCTATAATGTTATTGTTTGTACTATTACCTCAATGTAATGAATTGATCTGTATGATCGGTATGCAAGACAAGTTTTTCACTGTACCTCAGTACAAGCGACAATAATAAACCAATACCAATATTCAGGGAAATGAGCAACAATCTGCTGGAGGAACTCAGCAGGTCGAGCAGCATCTGTGGGGGGAAATGGACAATCGATGTTTCGGGGATAAATCGAGACAAAGAACACATAAAGTCTATGTGGACATCAAGCTTGTTGCTAAAAACTTCTTAATAACACTTATTTGCTACCTTCCTTTTGCAAACCTGACAATATAATCACCAGAGAAATATTGTAACGACAGTTGGGCCACATGAGGACTACAACTCCCACAAGCCATCCCAGATCCGGCACCGCACCATACTGTCCAATCAGATTTGAACTTCGAGCCGTTAAAGCGCTCGGAGGCGGCTGGGGGGGGAGGGGGCAGGGGTGCAAGGGGATTTTTGATTGGCTGCAGTTTAGGCGGGCTGAAGCGGGATTGGACGGCGGTGCGACGGGCGAAGGTTTTGAATTTCATTGAGCGATTCGGCGCGAGCGCGGAGCGTTGGAGTTTTCAGCCGTAAACTCTCACACACACAAAAAACCAATTATTTTCAATCTTAGCAGGTTGTAAATATTCTTCACTGGAACTATGGATCTTGCATCGAGTCCCCTGCGAGTAAGTATAACTTAATTTTCAAAAAAAAAATCCCCCTCGGATCGTTTTGTCAAATTGTAGTGGAGCCTGGGTCAACAACCAGGATGCAAAGTTTGTGTTTCGATTTTAAAATGCAAAATTTATCCTGGGATTTTTCCCTCCTAAATGGACCTTTATTGTATAAAAAATCATTTAGAAAATTTGCTTCCTGTGAAGAGATCGGCGTTAAAAATAAATTAATGCACACTTATCATTTTGCAGGGTTTTGCAAACGTGCTTTAGTGTCCTTTCACAGTTTGCTTCTAGCTTGTCCATTCTCTTGTCGAAAGCGGTGCCATCACTTAAACAACTGGCTTGGCAGAATTCAGTTTATGTTCAGGCATTTATTTCGAATTTCATTTTCAGGATGGCAAAAAATTGATATTTGATTTATTATTGTCACATCTACTGAGATACAGTGAAAAGCTTCTGTGAAAATATTTTCACTGAGAAACAATGAAAATGCCATCCATACAAATCATTCCATCTTATGTTCATTGAGGGACTACAAAAGGAAAACAATAACAATGCAGAGTACAGTGTTTAGGGCAGACAAGTATTGATGACACAAGAAACTGCTGATGCTGGAATCTGGAGCAACAACCAATCTGCTGGAAGAATTCAGTGGGTCAAATGGCATCTGTGGTGGGGAAAAGGACAACAACGACAATTCCTTTCCCCTCACAGATGCTGCTCGACCCAGAGTTCCTTCAGCAGATTGTTTGTTGCTTCAAATATCAACGATGGTGTACCACTCAAAACTTTGTGCAATTCCTTTCAAAGTTATGCAACAATCATTAGATCAAGCTGGCTTTAATTCATTAAAGCCATTTGGGAACAATATTGCATTTGATAGAAAATTAAAAGATATGTTTAAAAATCTCCAGTCTTTTGTGAACTTGTCTATGGTTGATATGTTTTGGCCACCTGAGTGTGAAATTAATGTTCTCTGATTAAAAATTGAATCCTGCTGTGATCATAGAGGAGGATGGTCAAGGAGGGAGAGTACAGGAATATTTTCCAGGAAGTAGAGGAATTTGAATAATGTAGGACAGCGGTGATGTGAAGTTGCATTGCTCTTCCCCAGACCAAAGAGATAACAAGTCAAAACACTGCAAATGCTGGAAACCTTGAGTCAAACAAATCAAACTCCTGAAAGTGTCCAGCAAGTTGAGTAGCATTGGTAAAGCTGGTTAAGACAAAAATGAGATGGACTACGACTTCACGATCTACCTTGTTGTGACCTCGCACCTTATTGTGCTGCACTTTCTCTGTAGCTGTGACACTTCACTCTGTACTGTTATTGTTTTTACCTGTACTACATCAATGTACTGACTCAATGTAACTGCACCGTGTAATGACCTGTACGATCGGTCTGTAAGACAAGTTTTTCACTGTACCTCAGTACAAGTGACAATAATAAACCAGTACCAATACTGTTAATGATTCATCAGAATTGGAAAGTTTTATGGTTGAGTAAAAGGGGAGGACAGGACAAAAAACAGCTCTGTGAGAGGATGGAAGGCAGGAAAATAAAAAAGGGGCGATGGGGAAAGTTGACAACCAGAAACAAAAGGTAATTCTTCAGTAGGTGTTAGTACAGAATTATCTGAAATTATTAAAGGAAAATGATATGCATACTGCAGATCTGAAATAAAATTGTTTGAATTGTTTGCCTGAATGAGCCAGAAACTAAATTGCATAATTTTGTTCTTCGTATTATGCAGGTGAAAACAGTGCAAAAAAAATAAAGGATTTCCTTCTCTATGGGACTCATTCAATTTTTTTCCTTACGCCCATTTATGAAAAATATGTGTGGCATTTTTCACTCCATCAAACATCCCATTGCCTGTCACACAAAACCACAAGCTGCACCACTAATTTTCTTCAACTTCCTCCCAACATATGTACCTTTTTGCATTTTTAAAAATATTTATCATTTATTTTTCATTTTGTTGGTAGCCAGGTCTGGATAAGTGCACATGACATGCATAGTCCAGAAAACAAGATGCAAATTTGGTCCATCTTGGGTCTGTTTCTTAAGAAAATAATAGTAGATTTTGGAGGTCAAAGTCTAGTTTATTGTCATATGCACAAGTACATGTATTCACATATGCAATGAAAAGCTTACTTGCAGCAGCGTCACAGGCACATTGCATCAAATAGGTAGCATTTACAAGAAAAACATAAATTATACACAATTTTTACAAGAAAGAACACTATAGAACAAAAAGAAAACAAAGTCCATTTTAGTGCAAAGTGGTCATAGTATTGCTAAACTGCAGTGATTGGGGTTTTGCTGGTTTATTCAAGAAATAAATGAAGGGAAGTAGCTGTTCTTGAACTTGGTGGTGTGGAACTTCAGGCTTCTGTACCCCCTGCCCAATGGTAGCTGTGAGAAGGTGTCATGGCCCAGATGGTGGGGATTTTTGATGATGGATGTTGCCTTCTTGAGGCAGCACCTCCTGTAGATACTACCAGTGGTGGAGAGGAATGTGCCCGTGATGTATTGGGCAGAGTCCACTACTCTTTGCAGCTTCTTGCGTTCCTGCATATTTGTATTGCTATACCAGACCATGATCAGCCAGCCAGGATACTTTCGACGGTACGTCTGTAGAAGAGTGTTCAGTGACAAGCTTAACCTAGGAAAGTAAAGATGCTGGCACACTTATGATTGCATCTATGTGCTGGCCTGGGACAGGTCATCTGATATGTTAATGCCCAGGAATTTAAACCTGCTGAATCTCTCCACTGCCGATCTCCAGACTGGGGTGTGTTCACCCTTCTTCCCCTTCCTGAAGTCAACAATCAGATCTTTAGTTTTGCTGACATTGAGCAAGAGGTTGTTGCTGCAGCACCACTCAACCAGGTGCCCTCTCGCTCCAGTAAGCTGACTCATCACCACCTGTGATTCGTCCAATTACAGAGTGTCGTTGGCGAATTTGTAGATGGAATATCTTGGGATGAGAGGGTATTTTAATATACAAGTGGTTGATGTGAGGTCTAGAACTGAAGAATGCTTGAAGGGCCTATGAAAGAAATTCTGAAAACTATGCAATCTGTTGGCATTGTTTCATTTGGGTCATCTGTTCTTTGAAGCTTCAGTTGTATTTGGAGAGAACAGTTGAGCTGTGTAAGATTATAAATGTATTGGTGATGGGAGATTCACAGGTTATGTCAGTTTTGGCAGCATTTTGAGTGGAAATGCTTTGCAAGTATTAAAGACTTTTGGTTTAAATATAATTTTACCCCCAACTCTCTCCACCCCAAACTAAAGTTTGATACCAATTACACTAACCAAATCAATGGCCAACACTGAAGTATTTTAGATATGCATTAAATAAAGACCTTTCCTTCATTGTTTGGGGTGCAGGAAAGGCCAATGGTCATTGTACATCCCTAATTGCCTTTGAGAAGGTGGTGAGCTACCTTCTGTTCTTGTGGAATTTCAGGATTTGGAACCAGAGATAATGATACAACTGTGATATACGGGATGCTGCGCAATTTGGAGAGAAACCTGCGGGTGTGGTGTTCCCATTCCCCTTCTTGTCCTTTTTGGTCATAGCAGTTGTGGGTTTGGTCTTTAACTTTCCCTGACAAAGCTTGTTTCATAGGTTTCATTTTAATATATATTTTGTTATAGGGTGTATTATCAACATTTCTAATTTTATTTTTGTCTTTCCACAGCCTTTGTTTCCTAATCAAGTCACAAAGGTGAAGAAAGGTGATGATAATCGAAGGTTGTCTGTTGAAAGAATCTACCAGAAGAAGACACAACTGGAGCATATTTTGCTCCGTCCTGACAGTTATATTGGCTCTGTGGAACCTGTTTCACAGGTAAAAGTTGATTCTTTTTGTATGATGAATGTAAAGTACTAATATAATTTTTTGTGTGCAAATTCATCCTGTATTTTGTTTGTTTTTCACCAGATTATTAATTGATGAATTAATGCACCACAAAGGAAGGTGGTCACCTATCTTTAAGAAAATATTTAATTTCCATTTAACATGATTTGGAATTTTTTTTGAATATCTTATTTTGATCTAGCGATTTACCCTTGTGCTTTACTATTTTCAAAATCATGTCAGCATTAACAATTTACTTTATATTTAACATCACAATCTTGTGAAGATGGTTTAAGGGAGAATTGAGATCGAGTGAGGTATATTTGCTGGAGGATTGCATGAATAGCAAATAATACTGTTACCCTATCTCCTACTTTGAGGGGACTAAAAATATTTTAGTGTTTAACTTGTCTAAGAGTTTAAATCTAAACACATCAAAGGGGAGTGCTATTTATTGCCTCAAGGCCCTGGAAATTGTTTCCATGAGATTGGGTAGTCCGCCGCTCTGCCCTCTATAAATGTCAAGGCAGTGTGGTATGCTTTGCTGCTAAGTCCACTTGACTGTTGGTGTAATGTACACGTATATAAATTTTCCAATGCTGCACACTAGTAATAATCAGCACCAGGAATTTGCCAATTTTTTTTCTACTCTGACCTCTCCCTACTCCAGACTGCTGTATTTGTAACTTTTGAGGATGTTCATTTTGAGATATCAGGTTTTAATTTGCGTGGAATTTACTGACCATCTTTGAAAGTACAAATGAGAAAATGACAGTTCTGGTCTCCAGATGGATGAAAATTATACTTCTCTTTTCCTTTGCAGCAAATGTGGGTGTATGATGAAGAAATTGGCTTAAATTGCAGAGAAGTGACTTTTGTCCCTGGTTTATACAAGATATTTGATGAAATTCTAGGTATGTCAGGAATTGTTATGTTATCTTTCTAAATTTTGAATTGTCCAAAGAAATTAAAATGCCAAATTAATTTAATGTTTTATTTTAAATAGTGAATGCTGCTGATAACAAACAGAGAGATAAAAACATGTCCTGCATCAAAATCAGCATTGACCCGTAAGTGGTTTGAAATTTATTTTGAATCCCTTCATAAATTTTTAGAATGTGTTAATGAGTGAATGAAGTATTGCTTTAAAGCTAATTACAAATACAGACTGACCTTTATCATGAACATGTTTTTATAAGTGAATAGTGTCAGATGACACCAAATATTAAATAGTACCCAGTCACATTCCAGACAAAGTGTAATCCCAAATCATTTATCTTAAAACAGTTTCCTAAGTCTTTAAACAGGAACTCATACCATTCATAGACAGCACAAAGCAGAGGGTATATTGCAAAAGCATAGTAGAGCCATGATAGTGAATTAATGAATAAGTCATCTGTCTTGTAAATTAAACGTGCATAATAGAATGCAGGTGATATATTAGGTTGACTATTTTCTCAAGCATTAAAATGAATTTTATTTAGCTAATTGTGCATATTCAGTTTTTTTTATTATGTCCTGTAGTAGTTGTGCTGTGCAGGACAAGAAAGATGTGAGCTCTTTTTTTTTTGTACTCTAGCCATTTCCAGTAAGGATTCCACTGCTGATTACTGTACAAAGAATCTTTAAAATGGTGCAGTAGGAACAGAATGTATTGAAGCAAACAAAATAATTTGTTTTCCCATTCACAGTGAGAACAACACAATTACTGTATGGAATAATGGAAAGGGGATTCCTGTTGTGGAGCATAAAGTGGAGAAAGTTTTTGTTCCTAATCTCATCTTTGGCCAGCTACTGACTTCCAGCAACTATGATGATGATCAGAAGAAAGTCACTGGTGAGTTCGAACTCCAAGTAATAATGAATAACACAACTATTTCAAGTATGAGCTAGAAATTGTTTGCAGCTTTTCAAAAGACAAAGTATCTTGCATTTAATTTTTAATTTAAGATACCTTATGATTATTCTTCCTAATAAATTAAAAGTTAATCACTAGTCAATGGATTGGAACGTGCTATGCAGTCTTGGGGGGATAGATGTAAAGGTTAAATTCATGTTCCTACTAACCATTTTGAACATTCTGGATGCTGTGATATTTAAGATTCATAAATCATCAAGGTCGATATTGAGAGCAGTTATTCCTAAACTTCCTAGACCTCAAAATTTAAGCAAGACAATTCTATTCTTAAAAAAACGTGCATATGGGAATAAATTGTTTGAACTAAAGGCGAGATTGAACAGGCTTGTGTCCTGAAGCATTTTCTCTTGCTTTAAATTGAAGTCCTTGTTGTCACCCCTGCATGGAATAGAAGTGGGCAGTAGGTGTATGGTAGCATCATGATATAAATGAGTTAGTTTTCATGATTGATGACTTTTACTTAACGTGGCTTTTCAAGACCAAGTAAAGTGGGATTACACTGACTTCCATGTTGTGTTACCGTCTTCACTCATTGGCTTAATTTCACAATTCTTATTTTTATTTTGAAATCCTTCCATAGCTTCTACAATTGCTGCCTTTGCAACCTCCTCCAGGGTTACAGCTCACAAAGATAAGACCATAAGATATAGGAGCAGAATTAGGCCATTCAGCCCTTTGAGTCTGCCCCACCATTTGATCATGGCTGATTTATTTTTCCCTCTCAACCCCATTCTCCTGCCTTCTCCCCATAACCTTTGACACCCTTACTAATCAAGAACCTATCAGCCTCCACTTTAAATATACCCAATGACTTGGCCTCCACATCTGTCTGTGGCAATGAATTCCACAGATTCACCACCCTGTGGCAAAAGAAATTCCTCCTCATCTCTGTTCTAAAGGGATGTCCTTCTATTCTGAGGCTGTGCCCCCTGGTCCTAGACTCTCCCACTGCTGGAAACATCCTCTCCACATCCACTCTATCCAGTCCTTTCAATATTCAGTAGGTTTCAATGAAATCCCTCCTCATCCTTCTAAACTCTGGATGTATGCATTGCTCCAATGCTGGCCTGTTAGTAGTCTGGATTTTAATTTCTCTGCCACTTAGCTGTCAAAGCCCTACCATCATCTCTTTTTCCTTTTTTAAGGCTTTACTTTCTTTTGATCATATGTCCTAATGTAGCTTTGTGTCACATTTTGTCAGATTATGTACCTGTAAAATGGCTTGTAGTATATTGCTGGATTAAATTTTCTTAAATAAGTACTTGTTCTTGTTGATGAGATGTTTCTGTAGAAGGCAAGGACAATTCTACTAGAATGATCACAGCTAATTTATTACTTTAAATTTGTATATTCTCTCCACAGCTATTATTTTGCTGTTTCGTTGTTCTTTATCATAAAATTGCTAATTTTGTACTTCTGAGAAATAGTTATCGAAGTACATGAGCTCCTTTCCAGTACAGTTTGAGAAACTGGGAGAACCAAGGAGTAGTATAACACTTGCTGCAGAATATAATTAAAACGTGCTGTACTGTTCTATGATTCTATGATAAGTTTACGAAAGCAATTTCATTATGCATATATCAGAAAGAAAAGCCAGCACAAAATTGTAGCATGATTTTGTAAAAGGGAATTATACAGAACTTATGATTAATAACATTGTAATTTCCATGTAATGATTTGTCTCCTCTTGATATTTAGATTTCACGCTTACTGCCTTAGGGCACGTGTAATAATCTAAATAATATAAATAAAAAAAAGACTTGTAAATTGCAACTTTGACATCACTAACTTTTGCCTTTTAAAATTATCTAAATGAAAGAATATCCTTTTTTTTCAGGTGGACGAAATGGTTATGGTGCAAAACTCTGCAACATTTTCAGTACAAAGTTTACAGTGGAAACTGCTTGTAGGGAATACAAGAAGTGTTTCAGACAGGTATGTTAAGCTCCTGACCATTGTAAATGGAATTAATTCCTTTTTGTCAACTTCAATATTTACATAAGAACTTTAATATTAGCTTATGTTCAGTGTAAAGAATGTAGAGGTTGCGGCCTTGAAGATTTGTTGAGGAAAACATAATGAAAACTATCTATCTTTGATATTTTGAATTATGTTATTTGCTGCAGACTTCAGAAAACATTATAGAGTAAGTTACGAAAAAAAAGGAAAGGTGGTTCAGATGCCCCTCCAACCTTTTCCACCATACAGTAGGATAATTGCTGAACCTTGACTCCAATCCCCATATCCTTGATTTACTAGAACATAGATCCTTCCAGTCCACTATGCAATTCTGTAAGACCACATCTTATCCTTATGTCTTTTAGAGTCCGAATATCTAAAAGGTTTAGTTTGAAATGTACTCAATAACCGTGCATCTGCAGTTCTTTATGACAGAGAATTTTAAGGATTCACAACATGTGAAGAAATTTCTCCTCATCTCAGTCCAAAATGGTTGAGCTGTTGTCCTGAAAATATGGCCTTAATCCTAACCAATTAAACTAGAGGAAGTATCAAATGTCTACCCTCACTGTCTACCTTTTTATATTTTAATTACAAATGGGGATCAGATATTCTTCAATTAATTACATTTCTATTTAAAATCTTTACAGATGAATTTGGCAAGATGCTATAAAATTCAATCAAAGGTTGAATTCCTCTAATTTTATTTTGCTTTCCTCCATAGACCTGGAAGAACAATATGGGAGATGCACAAGAAGCTAAAATCAAGTATTTTGATGGTGATGACTACACTTGTATCACCTTTCAACCTGATCTCCCAAAATTCAAAATGCAAACTCTTGATAAAGACATAGTGGCAATTATGTCAAGAAGAGCATATGATGTTGCTGGCACCTGCAAAGGGGTGAAAGTTTTCCTAAATGGCAAGAAGTTACCTGTATGTTTCAAATAATACAGCTCAGTGTCTTAGTGCATTACTATATTTGTAATGGTATTTGTTTTAAATGTACCATGTTCAGGTATCTTGTGCCTATTTCTTAGTTAAATAATTTCGTAAGTTTTGTAATTCTTCTGTTGATTTGTACCAAATTTTAATATCATACATAAAGATCATTACTCATCCTAACTATAATTTAAATACTAGAGAGTGCATTAAAAATAATGCATTGTTGCTTATTGTTTCTTGTTTAAAAAAAACAAAAAAATTCCAGTTTTCAGAATCCTAAAATGGTTATTTTGTACTTCTTAGTTACATAGTTTTAAACCTATAATTTCTTGGATAAGAAGGCAGGGGAACAGTGTCGACATTGAGAACTCTGATACTGTTTTTACGCTTTTTACTGTTTAAAAATTTCAGTGGGAGGGTAAAAAAGGTTTTGTAACATTTTAAATATTGATTTAAATATACTTAAATAAAATTGCTCCCTAAGTAGACCATAATTGTGAAGCCATTATCTTGTCCTTCTGCTTATAGGTTTCTGGATTCCGTAGTTACGTGGATCTTTACATAAGTGGCAAAGTGGATGAAACAGGCAGCCCACTCAAGATAGTACATGAAGTTGTTAACGAACGGTGGGAAGTCTGTGTGACGATGAGTGAGAAAGGCTTCCAGCAGATAAGCTTTGCAAATAGCATTGCTACCACAAAGGTAAACTATAATTTAGTGCACTTGTATACATAACATAATGTGATCCTTAGTGGTTCTCCCATTTGCTTAATGGGTTTAGTGAAGAATTGGCTGAACCACACAGACTTTAAAGGTCTATGGTTTTAACTTCTATGTCGAGTTAACTGATCTCAATCAGGCAGTAGTTTGAAGAAGAGACTATCAACAGACACCGACTCAACAATAATAGTGGCTTATTTGTTACCTGTGAAGTTGTATCTCAGCTTGGGGTTGGTGTTTTTAGGAGGAGGGAAAATTAATGACATCAAAGGTTTGTTCCATTATAACAACTTGCATTTTCATAAAACCTTTAAAGTAGAAAATAAATTTCAATGACTGATGCAAAAAAAACATAGTTACTGCTTCAGGTTTTTTGGGAAAATTGGTGACAAGGCTGCTGGTATTTGCCTTCATTATCCAGCTCAACCAGATAGTATCCTCAAGAGTTCAGTTAACTGGTTTAGTAAATGAATTTCGGAACTTGGTACCAATTGGCTGAGGGCACTTATAACAGAGCATTTGAGTGTTTGATTTATTTTTGCAGGGTGGTCGGCATGTTGACTATATCACTGACCAATTGGTTAACAAGTTAATTGAGGTTGTAAAGAAGAAGAATAAAGGTGGTGTGGCAGTGAAACCATTTCAGGTAAGAATTGGCCAAATGCAGAATGGCAACATCTGATTCTTAAAATTAATTGCATCTTTTTGATGTAACTAGCAAAGCGCTCTGATCTTCAACGTTCCCTGTGAGGGTTGACACAGGAACAATTCTCTGCCAACATTTCAAAGACAGTCATTGGGAACCTGATGATTTTTCAATGACCTTAAAAGACTCCCTTTTAGAAATAATAAATGAAACTACCAACTAAACTTTCCAAAATAGAGCTACCTTAGAAATAACCATGATGGGTCTTAGTTAGATTCTCTCTGAATACCTTATTTTTTTAAGTCTTTGGCATTCCTGACAGTATTGTATTTGTTTTGCTCTTTAGACTTCAGTATTTTGATGGTACTAATTTACCTGTTGTTTATTAAGATTTTTTTCAAGCTGTGAATTTGGTTGTGTGACAGGTAAAGAATCATCTTTGGGTCTTTGTGAATAGTTTGATCGAAAACCCAACATTTGACTCCCAGACAAAGGAGAACATGACGCTTCAAGCAAAGAATTTTGGTTCACGATGTGTATTATCTGAGAAGTTTATCAAAGCGGTATGTTTGACTTCTAACTGTATACATACCAATAACCACATTTTTCAGATATAGGCCCATTTCGTTAAATTTGCTTGAACCTTACTGAAGCTGTTATCATTTCAACAGCAATTTTGAATTTTTTATTTTTGATGGGAAATCAAATTATTCTGCCTCAATTGCTTGGACTAGAATTATTAAAGCTGTTATTCTAGTGGCATAATTTTACTTAACAGAATTTTATGTTTTTGTTGTAGGCAATGAGCTGTGGTATCATTGAAAGCATCATGAATTGGGTTCGGTTTAAAGCCCAAAATATGCTTAATAAGAAATGCTCAGGAGCAAAACAAACCAAGATCAAGGGAATTCCGAAACTGGATGATGCTAACGATGCTGGTATAATATTTCATCTTATTCTGGACACTTGGCACTAGCATGATGTTTTTAATAGTTGTTTAGGACTGGTGTGTAAGTGATAAATGTTTTAATGTGAGGAAGTAGATTGATTTGAAAATTTTTAATTGTGTGAGTTATGCTAACTTCATACTTGCCAGTCTTTGGTGACCATATTAAAGTTAAGCTGTAGAAGTATTATCAGGTGCTTGATTTGCTTCCAAGATCTATAAACATAATCTTATTAAATTCAGTTGCAAGTTACTTTGTGATCATAAAGATGAAATTTCCTTTTCCCCAGGAACTAAGCATTCTCAGGGTTGTACTCTCATCCTAACTGAGGGAGATTCAGCCAAGACTTTGGCTGTGTCAGGTCTGGGAGTGGTTGGACGAGATAGATATGGTGTGTTTCCTCTTAGGGGAAAAGTCCTCAATGTACGAGAAGCATCTCACAAACAGGTAGGTTGATATAAGTTGCAAGATTTTCATTTTTAAAAAATCCCAAAGAATTTCATAAAGGCATAATCAAAATTTGCAACATCAACTTATTTATTTATTCATTTGCTGTTTTGCTCTGGGCACTTAATTCAACCACTTACAGATAATTTATTTTTGTAATCTTGTAATACCTGTGTTTTGTAGCAGCTTATCACGTCTTTGAGTTGCTTTTTAGCCCTTAATGTGGCTGTTCATGAAGTTGAATCTAGTGGTGGCTATAGTTGACACTCTCACTATATATATATATAGCAATGTGTTCTTGTATACTAACTTCCAAGTTTTTTCTAAAAAACATAATACCATGTTACATTCCTCCAACTAAGTTTCTTCGTCAATTCTATATTTTCTGTAACAAGGTTGAGAGCACGTTGCCTGCTGTCAAGCTACCAGTAGTTCTGTCCTAAATTGACTGTTTTAGGTCAAATCAGGATTGTCCAGTCCTTATTAATTTGTTTTAGCAAAGAAATGTCTTACCATATTTTACCTTTATTATGGCTTCCCATGGATATTAAAGAACCTGTTAGTTGGAAAGATAGACTTGCATTTTAGTAGTGCTTTTTCTAGCCTACTCAGAACATCTCAAAGAAATAGCAACCTATTTGTGCACCTGTCACAAACCAGCAACAAAAGAAACTCACTGAGCATGATTCAGTGTTAAAAACTATTTTATTAATCACTACTTATGATAATACGTAAAATAAAAGTAAAAATGTTAGTATGTTAGAATTCAAGAATGTTAAACCTCGAACGTTAACCCCAAAACTAAACTCTTCGTGTGTGTGTGTGACAAAGTCCAAAACTCCCAGTTCCTGAATGGTTCGTAAAGTTCAGTTCCGCAAGCCATAAGGTGAAACATGAGCAAGGGCTTCTTCAACAACCACCGTTGTCTGAAGATAAGATGTAGATGTAGAAAAACATAGAGAGAGAGTACATACGAAATCCAAATGTTCCACGAGGAAACCCAAACGACACTTCAGTGTTTACTCGGTAGTGACTTCCTCACCCCGAAAAGCATCCGAACCGTGGTCGTCCACACACAAATACCTGTTTCCTTCTACAGGTCAGCAACAAAGTGAACTCCACCGGATTACTTCCAACTTCCATACATGGATTTCAGTGGCAAACACAGTTATTGTTTCTCATCCATCGATAGAGAAAACAAGCAGGCTGGTGTCTCTCTCCCTTCTCTCTCTCTCTTTCTTCTTCTTCTGACTTCTTCAACAACGTCATTACGTCCTTTATCTTCTATTGACGTAAGCACGCCCCACACACACATACACACACACTCTCTATCTTAAAGGGACTTTCACTGAGTCCATAACACACCTCAATGTATCTGTTTCTGTGATACTGGTTAAGGGATAACTGTTGGCTAGGACACCAGGGATAATTCCCATGTTTATATTTAGAATGACATCACAGGATCCTTTACGTCCCTCCCAAGAGATCAAATAGGACCTTGGTTTAACTTAACATCAGAACAATGATGCTTCCGACACCTCAGCACTGCACTGCAATGTCAGTGTGGATTCAAGTCTGTGGAGTGGTTTCAATCCTAGAATGTTCTAATACAGCTGAGAGTACAGCTAGCTGAGCCACAGTTCATACTTTGGTGGGCAATCAGAAATAATTGGGTGACACTTCTGTTATATGTTTGTTTTGCAGATAATGGAAAACACCGAAATCAACAACATGATAAAGATTATTGGTCTGCAATACAAGAAGAACTATGAAGATCAGGAGTCTCTGAAGACTCTCCGTTATGGAAAATTGATGATTATGACAGATCAGGTATCCTAACTAAATTATGTCTTTGAAATGGTTGTTTATTTTCACCATGTGTAAAGGTTCAGCATTTGAAAATCCAAAATGCATTTGTCATATATTAAATAGAAGCCACACTACAAACTTCTCTATGCTCTCACAGAATCCCTAGCCCCAGTTTTGTATCTAAAAAGTAAAACGTACAGTACCCTGTACACCAGTTTCTATGAAAAATATGAACTTGATTGAAAATTGCAGAGGTTCCACATGCATTGCAAAGCCAGCATTGCCTTTTCACCCCTCACCCGTAGGTCCTCCATACATTTGACAATCATGTGTGTACAATCCTGGACATATACAGTGATAACAAAGGGGATACAATTTTCATTAGTACAAGCATGAGCAGACTGTAAACTACTTGTGCAGCACCTCTGAACCCTGCGAGTGTGTGATTTGAAGGAGACTGCTTGGGAACTCTTAGGCTGATGCAGGGATCCCAACTTGAGTACATTTTCTTAACGTACCTAGCCCTTTCTTGGTCACTCCCAATAGCTGATTGCATTATATGCTCACCCAGGTGCCAGGAATGCAGAAAGAAAGGGCCTTGCCTTGCCTTATGGAGGACTAATTTGGGTGATTTCCTATCAGCAGACCCACAAAGAAAATGTTCATTGTTCTACTGTACAGTGAATTTTTAATATGCCTTTAGAGGTACTGATTAAAATCTAGCCCACAATCTCTTGAAATTTTGTCTCCTGCAAGTTAATGCTAGTATAAACACATAAGTTGCAATTGTTTGAGCAGAGAACGTGCTAAAAGAAATTAGTAATTTAGTATAGCACTGTTATTGCTGAATCAAATGCAGGAAGAATTATTTGCAACAGTCTCAGCTTGAACTACTTTAGAGCTGCATCCATTGTGTGGCAGCAGTTAGAAAAGCACAGAAATGTGCACTGCAGCAAGCTGCACTGTTTTTAATGCAATCTTGATTAAAACTTGGAGTCTGAAAGTTGCCTTTATAACCTCCATCCAATTCCTCACCAGGAAGCATGGAATCTCAGTAAATTAACTATGGTAAATGTGCAAAGTACGTTATTCATATGAAGTTAGCCATTTATGATTAGCATATTTGCCCAAAAAAATGTAACATCAGAAAAGGTACCACAATCTGCAAGTAAAGAATCTTATAAATCTTAACTTGGAAGTAATTCTCAGTATTGTTATCTATATTACTTTCATAAAAATGTTTTAAAACATCTCTGCAGTTCTTGCACGTCATTTACTAGATCAGGCCAAGAGGAGAGGTTTGAGATCTTGTTACAAAATTCTTCCATCTTGATGCATACCATTATGCAGTTTTTCTCACACTCTTGTAACATGAATCCTAATTCTACTATGTTATTCTTTTGCAGGATCAAGATGGTTCACACATCAAGGGATTGTTGATCAATTTCATCCATCACAACTGGCCTTCACTGCTCAAACATAGCTTTATAGAGGAATTTATTACACCAATTGTAAAGGTTTGTCCATAACTACTTGAAATAGTGTCAATTGAAATACCAGTCCTTTGTAATAGATAACTAATGTGACTTAACTGTTAAAGTTACTCCAATTCCCATTGAGCTAGGGCAATATTGGTCAATAGTGAACTGAGATTTTGTTTTTCTCCAGGTGTCCAAAAACAAGCAGGAAATTGCATTTTACAGTCTACCTGAATTTGATGAATGGAAAAAGAACACCACCAACAACAAGACTTGGAAAATAAAGTACTACAAAGGTTTGTTATTAAAAACCCTGTGTGGTGGTACTCTCAACAATGTAAGAACCCATTTTGGCTTTATCAGAAGATTTTGCTGATAGTTGAAATTCTGCTTTTTTATCCTTTTACTATATTTGGGAATGGATTAGGTTAGTATCTGTTCTTTATTGCTTTAATATTGGTTTTTAATTTAATTTTTTAAAAAGTTGCTTGGGATTCAGATGCAGCATTTTTGGATGGTCAAGGGAATAGCATGGAGCCTGGCACTAATGTATCGTTGGGGGACGTGATGATTCAGTTGCTGTGGCCTTGGTAGATCATGGGATTAGAGGTATGGGTGTGGTATGAACTTCATGTTAGGGAGAGGGGAGGTATGTTGGTGATGGGATTTCAGTACAGTTAGCATTGGGCAGGATAGCCCTAATATTGAAAGTTATTGACTTACTTGGTAGACATTCCAGTCCACCATTGCTGTACTGGAAATCCCTGGAAGTGCCAAGTGGTAATTGCTCTCAGGGCATGTGATCCATGTTCCTTTGCAGTGTTCTAGTAGTAGCAATGCCCATGCATCTCTTATGTGAAAATGGTCCTTATCGTGTTTCATTCTAGGGTGGAAAATAAAACTATTTTCTATTGTATAATGCTGGCGGGGTTGGGCTGGAATTATGTCCTTGGATTTCTAGGCATATAATTTTTTTTATTGAGATGTGCATCATACATGGCTAATCTGAAATATATATACTGGTGGAGTTAAATATTATTACTGAATCTAAATCATCCAGGTTTGGGTACGAGTACTGCCAAGGAAGCAAAGGAATACTTCGCTGATATGGAGAGGCATCGTATCCCCTTTAGATATGGTGGACCAGAAGATGATGCTGCAATCACCCTGGTGAGGCTAATGCTGGCAGTGTATCACCATAAGTCAGAGTTTTGTAACTATAATTCTTTAACTATTCCTTTCATTCTTCAGGCATTTAGCAAGAAAAAAATAGAGGAGCGTAAAGAATGGCTGACTAACTTCATGGTTGATAGACGTCAGCGAAAATTACATGGATTGCCGGAGGTATTGCTTCAAAATTATTTTGGCTGTAGATTGCAGCAAATTTTTCTAAGCTATATAGCAAAACTATAATCCTGAATGTGATTTATCTTTTATTAGTAAAGACAAGCTCCCAGCTGGCATGGTCAAGTTCAGTAATATGTGCTGTGCCCCAGGGATTGATGCTGGGCCTAAATGCTTTATTTATATTGATGACTTGGATGAAGGGACCAATGATATTATTCTAAATTTGCTGATGACAAAGTTAATTAGGAAAGTAGGTTGTGGAGAGAGATAGGAAGGCCATAAGAAGTCTTTGGAAGTGGCTTCCCCAAAAGGCAGTGGAAGCAGAATCTTTGAATATTTTTAAGACATTTTTTTTTAATAGGCACTGGGGATATGCAGGAAAGTAGAGATCACCTATGATCTTACTTGAATGACAGAGATAGCTGGTGGTACATTGTGGTCCACTACTGCTGTTTGTTCATGTATCAAAAAATGGCCATCTGTTCTTTGGAATATTTTTGGAATTGTATTCATCAGCTGACTTTCCTTTTTTTAAACAGCAATTCTTGTATGGGAAAGGTACAAAATATTTGACATACAATGACTTCATAAATAAGGAACTGGTTCTCTTCTCGAACTCTGACAATGAACGGTCAATTCCATCACTTGTGGATGGTGAGTCTTTTGGTATTTTGTTCTTTTTTTAGAAAGGTCAGACCATGACAAAGGCTTAATATCCCAATGGAATTGTTAAAGTTGCCTAAGAGTTGGTAAGTTATCACCATTCTTCCTTATGACTGTCTGCCATTTGTGACAGCTTATAGGCATTGAAACAATAAACAGCTGTTTTGTTATAAACAGAGAGAGAGAAGAGACTGCAGATGCTGGAATCTGGAGAAAAAAAAATTGCTGGAAGAACTTGGTGGGTCAGGCAGCCTCTGTGAAGGAAAATGGACAGTCAACGTTTCATCTGCACTGTCCCGCTGAGTTCCTCCAGCAGTTTTTGTTATAAGTCTCATCATATTTTTCAATTGGATGCATAGAATTATTGGTAAAGTTATAGGTTGGTACAACAAAAAGAATCAATTTAGCCCAGTTCCAGTTTACTGCTCTTACTCCAAAGCCTAAGGCATTTTTCTTTTCAGATTTATATTTTGAAACTTCATATTGAAGTCTCATGTATCACTTATTTTTCATGAAATTCCTCTGGATCACAAGAGCTTTAGAACTTTGTTTTTTTTTGAAAAAAAACTACTTATTTTCCCTTTTATTCTTTTGCTGGTTATTTTAAAATCTGTGTCCTAGTTATCCATCCTGGTGTCACTTTTTGCTCAATCAACACCTTTTAATAATTTTGTATACCTCTATGGCTCATTACATCTGGTTGTGAATAATCTTTGCATTGCTAGTTGTTCCATATCTTAATATCATTCATCCCTATTGCTATTCTAGAAAATTACTATTACCTCTCTGATATCTTACCTACTGTGTGTTCAGAATGGGATATTATTGCCTAAAAATTGGATTGCGCCTAATTTTGGTACAATAAACATTTGCTCAATATAGTGCCAGCGCCTACTTGGATTCCCTGCACAAAATCTTGAATATGGTCAGAAATGTGCTAAAAGCAGTGCAATGACGTTTTGTTCCCACAGTTATGAGCTGAAAGACTTGTGAGGTTTCTCACAGCTGCATGAAGAGCTCTCAACTGCCCTGTCTTTGTCATGCAGTTGAATGGGAAGCAGTCATATATAATGTACTTTCCCAATGGTAGCCACAATATACCTGCAGAAAAGTGAACATTGCAATCTCCTCTGCTTCCCATGTGATGACCTGCCCCAGTAGACTCTTGTGCTGCAAATATCCCCATCCACAAGTACAGCATGTAGTGCAGGTGTGAACTTCACAAAAATCCTGTGGGATCACTACAATTTCCATTCATCCGACAATTGGCATATGGTGTATGCAAGTTTCAGTGCAGAGCCTTTAATTGCCACCTCATTTATGAACTCTGCATGATGTTCTCTGAGCATTTTTGTGAGTATTCTGCAAAGGTCATAGTTTGCCCCCCATAGAATCCAGTTTATGCTAGCAATGGAGGAACTGTGCACTGGACAATCCATGGTATCTTTAGATGCATTGCTGATGCCGGGAAAACATCAGTGGCACAAAGTGAATCATCTATGGAAGTATCTAGGCTATCTTCACAGTGGGTGCAGTTACACCTGGAATGGATTATTATTCCAATCCACTCTCAAGTAAAACTTCATTTGTACATAATTTGCACATAGAATTGTGCCGATGGATCCCCGGTGACCTTGACCACAACTGCAGAAAATGACAAAGCAAGAAATTTCACTTTTAAGTGCATTGTAGGTTTAAAGTATTTGATCTTCATTTCTTTCAATCTCCTTTAATTAATCAAGGCCTGAAGCCTGGTCAGCGCAAGGTTTTATATACCTGCTTCAAGCGAAATGACAAACGTGAAGTCAAGGTTGCTCAGCTAGCCGGTTCTGTTGCTGAGATGTCAGCCTATCATCATGGTGAGGTAAGATGCTATTAACTGGTATGAACTTCTTTCGTTATAAAGTAAGTATTTGATGCCCAATGTCTAATTATTCATGATGATTTCAGAATTCATCATTATGTGAATTTTGTAGTTTTGTGCCATACATCATATTGTAAAAGAAGCAAAGATGTCAGAGTTGGATGGCCTCTTCCTTCAAAATTTCCAGAATGCTTTTTTTCCCTATTCTGTTTATATTTGGTAATTTACAGTAGAACCACTTACTGAAGTTAAAATCCCTTATTATACAGATTCTATCAGAAGTGTCATGATGACGCTTTAAAGTGAAGGGTTTCTTAAGAATAAGTATTTATCATGTGCTAGGTTTCTGAAGTGATAGAGACTGAAATCTATCCAGAGATTACTGTTGCCCCATTTTAAACCATCATACCTAACAAATACATAAACTCTCACACTTGATGAGCTCCTCCATGATCCTTTCCTAAGTGCTATCACTATAAATTAACCATTAATGCTTTATTGAAGGTTAAACAGTACAGTGCTGTATTGTACTGACTAACAATTTAGACGCTATGATTGGAACAACCACCTTTGAAGGCTATGGAGACTAATTACTTAAAATAAAATCTGTGAGGTCCATTTAATACAGGGGCTGCAACAATTCAAGAAGAAGACCTCATGGCAACTAGAGTGAATGATACACATGGTTAGTAGGTTTATGGAACTCCTGAAAGCAAATAAATAGCTTTCTGATTTAAACAGTCATTAACAAACATTAAATCATTATCTCTTTAGGGAATGTTACAATTTCAACATCAGCATTTGTAAATCCCAAACTTGCCCAAAATTAAATTTTGAGAAGTATATCTCTTTACAACACTTTCTGCAAAAAAGAAAAATAGATTCAATTCTTCAAAATGAGGGATATGGCTGCCTATCCTTAAGTCATTCTGATGCACAGTTGCACACTGGGGAATTGTATAAAGTATGCGCTCAGCATGAACTAACGTGGATAATGTAGTTGGCCAGATATTGCACAGTTTTTAAATCTATTTGAACCTCAAACCCTCAAGTGATACGTCTTAGTAGTGAAATCTTTAATGGAGGTATTAAGATTTAAAAAACAATTGAGAGTATATATTTGATCATTCTGTAATTTTTTTACAGTTTAAAAAAGTATTCAGGGACCAATGGGAAAAATAGGATAATTTAAATAAAATAAGCATTTTGAATTCATTCAATTGGACTAACAAAGCTTTGTAACCACAGAAATACGTAAGGTTTCCATGATACAGAAAAGTTCAGTAATAGATACTGCAATATTTTAGTCAAATTGAGGTGTAGTTGCTTTGCTGACTGTTGAAACATATTAACTAAATTATAGCTTTTTCTCCAAAGAGTGGTGAAATCTGTCTCTCCAAAAATGTATGACTTATTAAAGTATACTCCAGAGTTACTGTTCGAAATGAAGTTTAGTTGCCTGATAAAATGTTAGGAATCATATCTTGTACCATTGTGGTATAATTGGATCCTTCAATAGCACCATTGACAAACTCTTGATTTCATGTTGTTTAATCAAAATTCAATCAAATCTCATGTTGAATTTCTATTGTACTTTGTTAACTGCCTAATTGATTGATGTTTCTAGGTATCCCTCATGATGACAATTGTTGGATTAGCTCAGAACTTCATAGGCAGCAATAATATCAATCTTCTGCAACCAATTGGTCAGTTTGGTACAAGACTTAATGGTGGCAAAGATGCTGCAAGCCCTCGATACATTTTCACTATGCTCAGGTTTGTGTTATTAAACATTTGCAGCAAGAAATTTGTTTTGCATTAGGAAATAAAGGGGATATTATGTAGCAAAGTTTTTTTTTCCAGAAGCATTGATCTGACTTATAGTTTGTTGTATTTTTTATTGAAGGATAAATATATTTGATGTGGTATGGCTAAACATCAGTAGACTTGATCTGAATAGAATGCATATTTGGAGTCATAAAAAGTTTTCTCATGAGCACCAAAGTATTGGTTTTAGAAGGCAATGTGGGAACACAGGCTGTTGATTTGAATCAAAGTACCAAGGATATCTTAGAAGCAGAAGGAACATCTCTAGAGGAGTTTTGTTTTAAAAAGGCAAATTGGAAGTGGCCCAAATATCATGATTTTAAGATACATATTTTGAACCAAAAAACAAACTGGAAAAGCTTGCCTGTAGTAGGGGAAAATGCAGAACCGAGAATGGGATAAGTCAGCCATCACAAAATGTAATATGTGTTTGTCTGTGACACCATGAGGCTGAGTCCTGCTTGTTCACCATGGTGAAAAGAGGAAGCCAGGTTGAATGGTGTGAGGGTAATTGGTGTGGGGGTGTAAAAAGCACAGTGGATATCAAAGTTAATGGCCTAGAAATTCATGGACCTGCCACTTGAAAATTCAGGAGCACCTCACGCTCCAACAACTTTTTTATTTGCAGTATTTTACTTTGCGTGAATTTAGTCAGCTGAATTATTTTACAGAGCCACTTTCAATGCATTTCAGAAGGTGTGGTTAAAGATGACAGTTGAAGATTTTAGTGTATTATAAGTTGTCAAAATTGTCTTTGTATTAATTTCCATGAATTGTAGTTGTAATCACAATTTGTTTTCTTTAGTCCTTTGGCTCGGCTCTTGTACCCACCAATGGATGATAATCTCCTGAAGTATCTCTATGACGATAACCAGCGAGTGGAGCCAGAGTGGTATATCCCTATTATTCCGATGGTGCTGGTGAATGGTGCAGATGGTATTGGCACAGGATGGGCTTGCAAAATTCCCAATTATGATACAAGAGAAATTGTTAATAATATTAGACGTTTGCTGGATGGAGATGATCCAGTGCCTATGGTAGGAGAAAAATTTCTATTATCTTCTGTTCTTCAAGGCCCACTCATTTCTATATTTGTATACTGTTAAGAAATTTGTTGGAAAGAATTTTGCAATGAATTGTTTTGTTTTAACCATAAAAATTTATATTGATTAACTGATTGGTAGTATAAGATTAAAGTTAAACCATAAAACTTATTCCTGTAGAACCTCTGAATGTAAATTCTTGTAATGCCTACATTGGATTGTTTCTCTCTAGCTTCCTAATTACAAGAACTTCAAAGGAACAATTTTTGAGTTGGGTGCCAATCAGTATATAATCAATGGTGAAATCTCAGTGTTGAATGCCACCACAGTAGAAATTTCAGAGCTACCTATCAAGACCTGGACTCAGGTAACTGATTTTGGTACTTTATTGTTAAACTGTAACATAAGACAGATTTTAGACAAACTTTCTGGCTTAATGCCTTTACTTTCTATGTCAGGGAACTTTTTTTTTGTCATTTCCTTTTTACACAAATGATTCATGAGTTTTGTAACAGATTTTGGCTTGGGCAACTAGGGAAGAGTGAAAATATTAATACTTTGTCCACAGTCACTAATGGTGGGGGTTTGGCTTAGTCCACGTGGCTTTATGTCCCTATTTTCTGGAGAACTGATATACATACCTCAGGATCCAAGGTTGATAAAGTGATAATGCATGTTCTGATCAAGGAATCTCAATGGATCACTTGTTGCTCCAATGATTTTGCAGTTAATAGTATGGGTTTCTTTTGTGTCTGCAGGTGTACAAAGAGCAGATACTCGAACCAATGTTGAGTGGAACAGACAAGACTCCGTCATTGATCACTGATTATAAAGAGTATCACACTGATACCACTGTGCGTTTCATAATAACAATGACTGAACAGAAACTGGCTGAAGCAGAAGCAGCAGGATTGCATAAAGTCTTCAAACTGAATGTCCCTCTTACATGCAACTCAATGGTAGAGTAATTTATAATAAATTTGCTATGTATATTGCAGAGTTATCTTTGGGTGCTATCACACTATGCCCATACTTGTACCACTAGATGGAGCTTCAGAATCTGCAAGGCTTTGCACCTCTAACTAATGCAGCACTTTATTAAATATTTTAGGTTACCTCACTGATCCCACTTCTGCAGACATGTGTCAAGGTTAACCTGTCTAGATCAGGACATTTGACCCAAGCTGATCTTTAAATGTACAGATGGGGGCACAAGCAGGGTATAGTATGCGGTTTTAATCAGAAGCCTGAACAAGGGAGCATTGATTGGTTTCTCGAGGCAAAGGGATTATTGACCAGAGGAACCATGAGCCCCTAAGTCTTCTAATTTTGATTTGGAGTCTTTGTGGACCAGAAGGAGTAAGAAGGTTCCTTGAACTTCTGCAAAGAAGCCTCAAGCCACCTTTGGTACAACAGATCCACCAATGTAATTACTGGGGACAAATTATGGGAATTCCTATATCAGCCAGGTAATTGATTTGCCCTGTTCAAGTGAATCACTGAGGAATTGCAGTAAAGAGGTCTGACAATAGTGACATTTGGGACTTTAGGTCCCCAGACTTATTGGCTGCACCACAATTTCAGGTTGTTTATATGCATTATATCTTCCTTCCCCTTAAATCTGGAGAACACACTGAAGACCAATATTCATAGCATCATTAATGCTTTGAGGGGAAATAAGCTATGTTATGGACTTAATTGGGAAATCCTTTGGAAAGGAGGAACACTACAATAAACAGAAGGATGGAAAATCTCTCATTCAAACTAGACATATTTCCAGCAACAAGCAGATGATTGTTGCAGTAGCTCAGCACACTAGGAACTCAGCTGGTTTGAATTCAGTGTGGTTGGTCATCATTTAATTTTAGTTTTCTAATTGTGTCTTTTTTTGTAGGTGTTATTTGATCATGTTGGCTGTCTGAAAAAGTATGAAAATGTTCAAGAAATACTGAAAGAGTTCTTTGACTTAAGGTTGAAATATTATGGTTTAAGAAAAGATTGGCTTGAGGGACTTCTGGGAGCAGAATATGGAAAACTAAGCAATCAGGCGCGTTTCATCTTGGAGAAGATTGAAGGCAAACTGGTCATTGGTATGTCTTAAACTGCCCACACCTTTATTTGCAAGCAATCTTTATTTTCATTTTATCATTGGTTGTTCCAATGTACATGTTTCAAAGAATTTTTAAAGTTTAATCAATTTTAGTTTAAGTTCAAGAATATTCAAAACGGATCAGAATAACTTTATAGGAATCAATAACTTAGTGACAGAATGTGCTTACAGTTCTGATTATGCATTATGAAAGGTAAGATATCAACTGGTGATT
The DNA here is from genome assembly GCF_009764475.1 of Pristis pectinata. NCBI lineage: Eukaryota > Metazoa > Chordata > Chondrichthyes > Rhinopristiformes > Pristidae > Pristis > Pristis pectinata. The sequence continues at coordinate 9,279,159 of NC_067429.1, forward strand.
CCATTAGCATTAAATTAGAAATTATGACAATAAATAAATTCATTAAATACATTGAGGTTATTCGCGAACATTACTGCTATACGTGACTTCAGCATGGAAATTTAGTCTTGTATAAGTAATGTATCGGAGGAGGATATCCAATAGCCATCCATATAAACATTCTGGTGAAAACAAAAGGCTTTTTGTCATTTGAGTACATCTCAAGATTGCAAAAACAAGTTGGAGATAAACGTAAAAATAACAACTGACTTAGGAAAGTGAGTTCTCAGCAAAATCTAGCAGGCACATCTTTGCAACAGCAATGATTTGCATTAAGTTAGCACTAACAGCTCAACATTCTGAGGCACTTGACAGGAAGACAATCAGATAAAAATATTGAGAATCGATGAGGGAAATGCAGTTGGTGGCATTTATGGACTTTCAAAAGGCATCTAATAATGGGCTGCTAATAGGCTTTTCCTAAAGATTGAAGCACATAGAATGATAGGGGCATTCAAAGGCGAAGTGGAAAAGTAATTGAAAGAATTTCCAGGTCTCTGATCTGAGAGTGGGGAAAGGGACTAGTTAGATTGAAGTGAAAACTAACTGGCATGGACTCAGTGGACAGAATGGCCTTCCATGCTGAAAACTTCTTCTGCTGGTCTTGTTTTAAATATCCAAATTATTTTTTTTGCATCTCCACAGAAAACAAGCCAAAACGTGAATTGATTCAATTACTGCTCGATCGAGGTTACGATTCAGATCCTGTGAAAGGCTGGAAAGAATCTCAGGAAAAGGTGATAGAACAGTGACAGCATTTATGTCTTGAACTGTTCAGATGTTGACAATTTTAATTTTGTTGTTTTTATAGTGGTTTCACAATTTGAAATAAAGTTGAAACATATCATTTATAATAGCTATATCACTTGAGTTTACACTGTTTATTTAATATTGTATATCAGACAAAATTTGATGAGGGATATTGGAAGAGATGAGGAAAAGCCTATTCTTTTTTAAAGGAGCATTTTAAAAGAGTGGGAGGTTATAGCGATTGCGAGGTGTTGCAGGCTGATTGGGATAGCATTAAAACAATCAAATTAAGAAGTCAGAATAGCACGGATGAGAGTTTTAGCAGGAAGTGGCCCAAGACAAGAATTGAGATGGTTCGGGGATGGATTGAGTGAACTTATGGACAAAGACGGTAAGAGATGGATGCTCATCTTAGCGGCATCGTGTAGGATGTCAAGGTTGAGGGTAATGACAGTTAAGCCTGAATCTTTAAATGTATTTAATCGTTACGTTTTTAAATTTCCTCTAAAATATTCAGATCTATTTACAGGATGCAAAGGCCAAGTATAATTGATGACAAATTTTAGAAATGCTATTACAATGCAATTTAATCATGACACAATATTGATTGGACAATGAAAAATCATTCAAATCTGTGAATATGTATGTACATATAAACAATTTAGGAGTTCATAGAGGGTACATAACATTAATCTGCAAAACTAAATTCAAATTCTTACTTTGAAGATTAGTTACTTCAGAACAGATTGTGAGAGTAAATAATAAATTTTGTGGGAATTTAATGGAATTATAGTGGTAGGTAGATGGTGATGAAGAATATTTATGCTGCCCAATGACACCAGGCCTTGGGAGAGCCCATTACTGTACTATCATTTACTTGCTGACAACAGCTATTGTTTGAGGCTTTGCAAATGGTTTCTTTCCAGGCCTAAAGAAATGTCAGGAGAAGGAACGTGCATTGGCTTCCCAAACTCGCACAAGTTTGGAGATCTGAGTTTGTAAAAACAAACCTTTATTTAAATACTTCAAGGTAGCAGTTTTTACTTCAACTAGGCTTGAGGGAAATCTTACATTTTTTGATATATTTTTAAGTATAACCAAAGTTGCTTTGTTTATTTCTGGAATAATAAAATTTTAATTGCTTGTTGACAGGAGCAAGAATCTGAGCTGGAGGATACAGAGGAGGAAGAAGAGACCACATCTTCTGGGCCAGATTTCAACTACCTTTTGAATATGCCCATGTGGTATCTGACCAAAGAAAAGAAAGATGAACTGCTTAAGCAGAGAGATGTCAAAGTAGGTTTCAATAGGTTTAAAGGAATTGGCACTAAATATTAAGATGAAGTTTTTATACTTGGAAATTGTATTCTGTCTCATCAGTATGCAAACTTTCAGCTACTACTTTTATTGGTTTTAAATATTTATATATATTGTTGTGAAACCATTGATCCTAAATTGGCAGGAAGCATGAATGCATTTCCAGCTATGTTGGGTAAAGATAAGCAAGGAAGTGTTGAGCCTTTTGTATAGGGCCCTTTCGCAAAGTATTGGTATTGGTTTATTATTGTCATTTGTACTGAGGTACAGTGAAAAACTTGTCTTGCATACCGATCGTATAGGTCAATTCATTACACATTGCAGTTACAGTGAGTTAGTACAGAGTCCATTGATGTAGTACAGGTAAAAACAATAACAGTACAGAGTAAAGTGTCACAGCTACAGATAAAGTGCAGTGCAATAAGGTGCAAGGTCACAACAAGGTAGATCATGAGGTCATAGTCCATCTCATTGAATAAAGGAACCATTCAATAGTCTTATCACAGTGGGGTAGAAGCTGTCCTTAAGTCTGGTGGTATGTGCCCTCAGGCTCCTGTATCTTCTACCCGATGGAAGAGGAGAAAAAAGAGAATGACCCAGGTGGGTGGGGTCTTTGATAATGCTGGCTGCTTCACCAAGGCAGCGAGAGGTAAAGACAGAGTCCAAGGAGGGGAGGCTGGTGTCCGTGATGTGCTGGGCTGTGTCCACAACTCTCTGCAGTTTCTTGCGGTCCTGGGCAGAGCAGTTGCCGTACCAAGCTGTGATACATCCAGATAGGTTGCTTTCTATGGTGCATCAGTAAAAGTTGGTGAGAATCAAAGGGGACAAACCAAATTTCTTTAGCCTCCTGACGAAGTAGAGGCACTGGTGAGCTTTCTTGGCCATGGCATCTATGTGATTTGACCAGGACAGGCTGTTGGTGATGTTCGCTCCCAGGAACTTGAAGCTCTCAACCCTCTCGACAGATAGTTTCCACTGAGGAAGCTCTGATCACTGATATTGTATCAGTTTGGGAAGATGGGTGTTAATACTGTTACTTTATCTGAAATTCCAATTTGTTTTCTTTAGGAAAAGGAATTAAAAGATGTGAAAAAGAAAAGCCCTTCAGACTTGTGGAAGGAAGACCTAGCAGCTTTTATTGAGGAGCTTGAGGTAATATAACTTTCTGATTGATTGGCGATGTCTGGTTTACTTTGGTGCCCTGTTTTTGTTTTGAGGCATAGAAATATAGATACTCTACTGACCTTCATCCCACTGTACCAAGTTCATGATCGCAACCTGGCCTGTTCAGCTCTCTACAACCCAAACCTCCAGCCTCTTAGCTGATTTCTTTCACATGCTGTGCCTGAGGGTGATTCTCACTGATAACTGTGATATGTCCCCAACCAAGTGATTGTCCTCTTCTCTTCCTAAGCTTCTACCTTTATGGCATCATTTTAAGAGCCTTCTAGGATTTCCTCTTATTTCTGCAGTAATAGACTCCATAATCAATGTTGCAATATCATTTCTTACATTCCCGTTTTCCATCATGCCTAAAGTTCCTATAGCCTGGAATGTTGAGTGGCCGGTTCTGCCCTTCTTACAACCATGACTCTTTCTTGGCAACAATATCAATATATGATATTCCCATGTGCTCATCAATGCTCTAAGTTCTTATACCTTACCAGTCAGACTCCATGCATTAAAATAGATGTAATTTGGCCTTCCATTCCTCCCATGTGTTTTTCTATTAACTGGACTGACTTAGTTTTCCTTCTATATTCGCCCACTGCCAAACAGCACAGCTACTGTGTGTCCCATTCCTCTGCCAAATTAGTTTAAATCCTCCCCAAGAACACTAGCAAACCTCTAAACAAGGAACTTGGATATATTCTGATTCTAGCTTGTATAGGTCTTACCTTCCCTGGAAACTGTCTCAGCGATCCAGAAATCTAAAGTCATCTCCCCCATACAGTCCCTTTAGTCACACATGCATCTGCCCTATCTTCCTGTTCCCACGTTCACTATTACGTTGTTCTGGAAGTAATCTTAGATGACCTGTTCTTTAATCAGTTACCTAGCTCTCTGAATACAGGTTACATAACCCTCATCCCTTTTTTAACCCATGTTATATGAACCAGTGTGAAGTGAGATCTCTGGTTCTCTAACCTCCCCCCTTCAGAATGTGTACAACTGTTCTGTGACATTCTTGACACTGGAACTAGGGAAACAAAACACCATCCTGGATTCACATTTATGGCCACTGAAGCACCTATTTCCCTCACTATCCAGTCTTCTACCACCATTGTCCTTGGAGTCTTTAGCCTCCTTCCCCGCCCCCCCCCCCCCACCACCACCACCACCACCCCCCCTTGTGCAGCTGAGCCACCCACAGGACCATGATCTTGGCTCTGGCTAGACATCCCTACCATTTTCCATCTAGGAGAAACAATTTTGAAGTGAGATAACTCTGGAGTTTCCCTGACTAACTGCTTGCCTACCTTCCTCTGCCTTGTTACCTATTCCTCCTGACCACCAACCTGACTGGCACCAATGCCACCCTGTTTAAAGAATAGCCATTGTTTAAAAGTTCTCACAGATTCTCCTCACCAAAGTCCCCTCGCTTGCCCAAGCCCACATTCTGAGATAAACCCTGTAACGTCCAACAAGCCAGCACAGAAACTTGTAAGCAAATCAGTTCACATAACATTACTTCTCACTGAAGAGATCTAGGTTTTAACTTTTTAAAACAATCTTTTTACATTCAGCGTGTGGAGATGCAGGAAAAAGAAAATGAGATGGCTCACATTGGTAAGGCTGCTAAAGGAAAAGCTGGTAAGGGTAAAGCAAGAAAGCTGCAATTGGAGGAAACTATGCCATCTCCCCAAGGCAGAAGGATTGTCCCCAGAGTTACTACTGCAATGAAGGCAGAGGCCAGCAAAAAAGTTACCAAGAAAAAAGGAAAGGTGAGCTTATCTGTAGTGCTGTTATTTAAGGCAAACTTTAACTTCTAAAATTACACTTAAGGGATACAAACAAATGAGAGCATAGACATGAACACTGAAATAGTTGTTACTATTATGAATGGGCCCTGGTACTGACAACATTATTCAAACAAACATGAAATTTGTGCATAAGGTTAAATGTTACATGTTTTTCCAGTATTAATTACTGTTTCATTAAGTGTATGTAAAGATTATAGTCGCTGAAGTTGCTGACTTAAAATTCTGACCTTAATTCTATTCTTCCATATGCTTTTATTATGACAGTGTGCTGATGCTACTCTGATCTTTATCCAACTTCTAATGATTTTTATTGGCCTCTAGCACACAAAAAAAATCAGTGAGAACTATAAAGGGAGAACTACATAATATAAAATGTTATGGTCTGAATGGAGTACAATTCTTTTAACCTCCATTTAGGATGTGCTAGTTAAATGTAATACTCATGTATTTCAAAATCAAAATTTTGAAGAGAGAGGAAGCCATATGCTGACTTGCTACTTTCCAGCTGAACCATAGGAGGCACTCACTGCTTGTAATTTGCAAACTGTCTTCTATTTTACTTGTATGTATATTAAATCTTTTGTTTCATCAGTTTTGGTTATATTTGCATGTTGCTGAACAAACCTTGCAGACCAGGGTGGGGAATGATTCAGAATTCTACTTGTCTTAGTTCAATTATTTTATAATACAGCAGTATAAGATTCTTTAGTGACTGTTATTTGTTAAGACTTTGTAAATTTCAGGGTTTTGTTTTAAACTTTTCTTCTCAGGGTGAAACAGATTTGCTTGCTGTTAAGATGGAATTTGATGATAAAGAGGAAAATTCTCCTGAATCTATAAGCCTTGCAGAAAGACTCACCAAAAAAATGAAAGCAGAACCAGGTAGATATGTTATTTGACTAAAATTAATCAAATTTACTTGAACATGATCTGCATTTGTGATACTAGTAGGTGCAGGGATACAGGTTCAATTTTTGTCACTCTGCTGAGTGCTGCATTGCAATTCCTTATTCAGAAATGGAAGGAAGAGTGATTCTATGATTGTGCACAATTATAAAGGAGTTGTACAGCCTTGATGTGTTGCGGTAGAAATAATTGAGTAAAAGGAGACTTTATCTTCTGTCTCCTTTTAATTTTTTAAATTATGTTTAATAAAGTAAAACTTGTTCTATAAATAACTAACCATAAAATGTTTTCTCTTAATTTATTCATTCATGAGTATTTACATCCCTGGCAATAGGAATGTCCCTATTTGCCCCTGAACTAAGGAGGCATTTTTAATTCAACTGCTTTAGAGGCTCTGAAATCACATATAGACTGTACTAGGTAAGGATAGTAGTTTTCCTTCCCTGAGGAACATTAATGAACCAGATGGGTTTTTAATATCAGCCCAGTGATTTTGTGCTTCTTGTTACTGAGGCTAGATTTTATTTAAAATTTCAGATTTACTTAATGGTTTGAATTGAAGCTGTGGTGAAGCCCCAATGCGGTTGATACTAACCACTGTACCTAGCCACTATGCTATCATGAGAACAAATTTTTTGAGGCAACCAATTCATGTTGCATTTTAGTTTGCACATGAATGGTGGCCCTTATTTTGTTGCCCCCTTCCACATTGCTTTATTCTTTATTTAATCTTATTCTTAAACGTTTGAGATGTTCGCCAACTCATTCAGTGACTTCCATGGTGCTTTGCCACAGATTGTGTGTGTGAGGGAAATGTTTCCCCTCTCCAATTAAATTCAAAACATTTTAAGACTTGCACTGATCTACCATCCAGTGCAACTTATTTTGGCTTTAATATACCTTATTATTTCTGTAATGTGCATTATTTTTTGTATCTTTAACGTGCCACCTACATACCTGACATTTGTTTGGATAATACCGTTATTTTTTTTCCTGACATAACGCATCTTTTTTTTCTGCCCATATGAAATAGGATAATAACTATTTCTTGGTGGTTTAGCATCGCTTCAGAAGTATAAACAGGCACTATCTGGTAAAATCACCCATCTGCTCCTGATGTGATTTCTCCTTACTTAGGGCCCAAGACTAAGCTAACAGCACAGAAGCAGACGAAACTTCAGTTTAAACCTCTTGAAAAAATGAAAAGGAACCCTTGGTCTGATTCCGAATCAGAATCAGGCAGTGATTTGGAAATTGTTGATCTTCCTCCCAGAGAAAAACCACAAAGGGCGACAGGTAGAGCTTTTGAATTTGCATTCATGCCAGATATTTCAAATTAATAAGAGGCCAACATTTTAAAGATTTGCATTGATGGTTTGTAAATACTGGCCATGTCTGTATTAAAATGTCAAGGATTGCTTCAATATTTCAGGTAGGGAAAATAGCATGAGGCATGCAGATCGAAAGATCGTAGGTCAATAATGCATTTACTGATGAAGTGACAGATATTAGGAAGAATGAAATTGAGGTTTATTTTTCTCACACATTGCTATTCAGTGATCATTGCAATAAAATGCATCGACTAGAACAGAATGGAATAGATATCTTGTGACATTGGCTATCAAATAAAGCAACCAAAGTGCTTGCTGATTAAATTTGTGTGTAAATATGGCCACTGTGGAGGGTAGCTGACATCCCTGGAACCACACTTTTTTAGTCTGTTAATTCCTTCAGGGGAGATGAAAATTGACCAAAAGGTGTCTATTGTAAATCTTTCAAATGGTGATCAGCTTGCTGTGTATCTCTAGCACTTTTTCAAATGTTTTCATTATTGGTTAATTTTTGCCTAAGTTGCTTGACACAGATAATGAGCACTTGCTTGGTTTAAAAGATATTTCATTCTTCAGCAGTCATATTTAAGATAAACTCTGTGTATTTTAGATGATCTCTGTAAATGTCTTCTCATTTTTTAAGGTGGAAAAAATCATTCTCAATAAAAGACATTTGAAGAATCATGGTACAGAGTTAACTATTATGATTTTTTGTGCAATTTTTAATTGGCATTTGTGCAAAATTAATTCTTCCAAATTATTAAACAACAAATTTGCAGGTATAGGTGTATAGCAGGTATAGGCAACTGGGAACAAATGAGGTACTTGAAGAGTATAGAAAACGTAAGAAGATACTAAAGAAGGAAATCAGGAAGGCAAAAAGAAGACATGAGGTTGCTTTGGCAGCTAATGTAAACCCGAAGGGTTTCTACAAGTATATTAAGAGTAAAAGGATAGTAAGGGACAAAATTGGTCCCCTAGAAGATCGGAGTGGTCGGCTATGTGTGGAGCCTCAAGAGATGGGGGAGATCTTAAACAGTTCTTTTACATCAGTATTTACTCAGGGAAACTGGCATAGTGTATATGGAAGGAAGGGAAACAAGCAGTGGTGTCATGGAACATATAGAGATTAAAGAGGAGGGGGTGCTTGCTCCCTTACAGCGAATAAAGGTAGATAAATCCCCCGGGCCTGTCAAGGTATTTCCTCGGACCTTGAGAGAGACTAGTGTAGAAATTGCACGGGCCCTGGCAGATATATTTAAAATGTCCTTAGCCATGGGTGAGGTGCCGGAGGATTGGAGGGTAGCTCATGTTGTTCCATTGTTTAAAAAAGGCTCTAAAAGTAAACCAGCTAATTTACAGGCCGGTGAGCCTGACATCAGTAGTGGGTAAATTATTGGAAGGTGTTCTGAGAGATTGGATATACGAGTATTTGGACAGCCAAGGGCTGATTAAGGATAGTCAGCATGGCTTTGTGTGTGGTAGATTGTGTTTAATGAATCTTGTAGAGTTTTTCCAAGGAGGTTACCAAGAAAGTAGATGAAGGAAAGGCTGTGGATGTTATCTACATGAACTTTAGTAAGGCCTTTGACAAGGTCCCACATGGGAGGTTAGTCCAGAAGGTTCAGACACTAGGTATCCATTGGAAAGGTTGTAAACTGGATTCAAAATTGGTTGTGTGGGAGAAGACAGAGAGTGGTAGTGGATGATTGTTTCTCAGACTGGAGGCCTGTGACTAGTGGTGTGCCTCAGGGATCTGTGCTGGGACCATTGTTTGTTGTCTATATCAATGATCTAGATGATAATGTGGTAAATTGGATCAGCAAGTTTGCTGATGACACTAAGATTGGAGGCATTGTGGACAGCAAGGAAGGCTTTCAAAGCTTGCAGAGGGATCTGAACCAACTGGAAAAATGGGCCAGAAAATGGCAGATGGAATTTAATGCAGACAAGTGTGAGGTGTTGCATTTTGGAAGGACAAATCAAGGTAGGACATACACAGTAAATGGTAGGGCACTGAGGAATGTGGAGGAACAAAGGGATCTGGGAGTTCAGATACATAATTCCCTTAAAGTGGCGTCACAGGTAGACAGGGTCGTAAAGAAGGCTTTTGGCATCCTGGCATTCATAAATCAAAATATTGAGTATAGGAGTTGGGATGTTATGGTGAGGTTGTATAAGACATTGGTGAGGCCAAATTTGGAGTATTGTGCAGTTCTGGTCACCTAACTATAGGAAGGATATCAGTAAGATTGAAAGAGTGCAGAGAAGATTTACTAGAATGTTGCCGGGTTTTCAGGAGTTGAGTTACAGGGAAAGATTGAACAGGTTAGGACTTTATTCCTTGGAGCATAGAAGAATGAGGGGAGATTTGATAGAGGTTTACAAAATTATGAGGGGTATAGACAGAGTAAATGCAAGTAAGCTCTTTCCACCTAGATTAGGAGGGATAATTACGAGAGGACATGGCTTTAGGGTGAATGGGGAAAGGTTTAGGGGGAAGATTAGGGGGAACTTCTTCACTCAGAGTGGTGGGAGTGTGGAACGGGCTGCCATCTGATGTGGTAAATGCGGGCTCACTCTTAAGTTTTAAGAATAAATTGGATAGATCCATGGACGGGAGAGGTCTGGAGGGTTATGGACTGGGTGCAGGTAAATGGGACCAGCGGAATAAAGTTTTGGCACAGACTAGAAGGGCTGAATGGCCTTTTTTCTGTGCTGTAGTGGTCTATGGTTCTAACAAAATTATATTTTTATGCACAATGAAGGAAAGCTGCTGACAAGTGTCATCGAGGGCCTTTAATTCCTTATTATCTCTTATAGTCTGTTATAATCTTTCCAGGTAAAAGATAATTGACAATTCTAGATCAGAAATATAAGTTGTACCTAAAAGGCATTGCGTGCTTTTCTTACTGAAATCATGCTTATTACACACTCCAGTTCGTTCCTTTCCAGGGACTTCAAAATAGTAGATTGATATAGAATATTCCATAGTTTTGAAGTATGTCCTACCTTGATTTGTCCTTCCAAAATGCAACACCTCACACTTGTCTGCATTAAATTCCATCTGCCATTTTCTGGCCCATTTTTCCAGTTCCAAATTTGAACTTCAAAGCTTGCATCACAGCAGAGTATCTTTGATTCTTCCTACATTTGTGATATTTTTGCCAACGTTATGTTTAAATCTGTTCTAATTGAGAAAATAGGGGTAATTTTCTTTTATCTTCCTTTTCCATATTATAACAGCATCGAAAGCCAAATATGTGCTTTCGTCATCTGAAGAAGATGAAGATGATGATAATGATGGAATGTGTGCTGAGAGCGATGATGAATTTCATATTTCTGACAGTGGCTCAGAGTTTTCAGCTCCAAAGGCAAATCGTCCCCTAAGTAGGTGTAAATTAATTTCAGAAATTTCAATTTTAACAAATTGATGGATTTGATACCTTGGGACTATAAATCCTTTTTATTATTTTGTGGTAATTATAATCTCTGTTGCATACAGGAAAGTTCAGTCAAAAGCTTCCGTGAAAACCGTTCCCGTGCAAATGAAGTTTTGCAATCTACAAAGTCATCTTCCAAAGCATGTAGGTATATTTCACTCTAAGCATTTATCATTTTGATAAAAGATTTGAAGCATTATAAATGCCTCAGTGATTATATTTCCAAGTGAGTAAAAGAATTGTAGATAATATAGGATTTTGGATTTGATATTAAAACTAAACTATGTACCTTAGGCTTAATATTGCCCATTGAATTGCAAAATAGTATGAATTGTTTACCTAAGAATGTGAGATATTGTAGTAAGAGAAAGCCATTCAACTTTTTATGCTTGCTCTGCTGTTCAATATCATAGCTGATCTTTTACACCAGTGCCACTTCCCTTGATTTCTTCTAAATCTAAAATTCTGTTGATCTTTTCCTTGCGTATTCACAGCCAGTGAGGATATAGAGTCCTCTTGGGTAGTGAATTCCAAAGATTCGCCAAGTTCTGGGTGAAGAAATTGCTTCTCATCTTGTTCCTGGATTGCTGACTCCTGTTTTCCTGGTTGTTAAGCAATAAATCGTGTTGAAAACTAAATTTCTTGATAAATTGGGGTCTGTTATGATTCCCCTGTGATAAAATAGCAATGAAATTTGGTACATGATCAATACTGACAAAACCAGTGGAGTAAAAACATAATAATGAAACTAAAAGTGATAAAGGGTGGGAAGAATATAACTGCAAAAATGTTGGCTTAATGTTGAAGTTATTGCACTTCTAGAATGTCTGCATTTCAACAAAAGCAAGTTCAAATGTTGCAACGCAGGATGCTAGTAATGTTCAACAAGTAAAGCAGTATCTGTGGAGAAAGAAACAAAGTTAACCTGAAGTGTTAGCAGCTGTAATGTACATGTGTTGTATCTGAAGTATTGTTGATTTCTCATTACATTGTAGTTGTAAACTCTTAATATGCATATCAATACCATGTACTTGTTTTTGTTGCTACTGATGTTTTACAGATATTGAACTTAAAGCATTGCATTGCACTGCATATTGATAAATAATTGGCCCCTTGATTCTTTGCATTGGCAATCCTTAGTCAGGCTCACCATGGCCTAATCACTTCACCCTGCCCCCAGGCACAAACGTACTGACTTGATAACGAGCACTAGGAGTTTTACAGAAAAGTAGAGCCAGAAATTTAAAAGTTTATAATGAAGCAATGTTATCTTCAAACTGTGATTTAGATGTAATGGAGTATATTGATTTGGTATGATAATCTTTGATTTGTATTTTCTAAAATATGCATTGTACTCCTAAAACATCCAGTGCTGTCCACTTATCTTGTTAAATATGATTGCAAAGATCAGTTCTCCACATCATAATCTGGTATGATGTGACACTGTCGAATTATTAATATAATTTTAAACCTGTAAATGCTCAAAAATTGATCCACTGAGGCATTAGAAAGAAAGATTTTTTAAACATTCTTCTTGTTTTGAGGAAAGTATTTGGTCTTTCTATTTATATGATACATGTATTTTTTAAGATTCAGGACCTTTCTATTAAAGTAAATGTAAAGTATTACTGGTAATTTTTTTAAAACTTATTAAACACAAAATCTTTTTGTCACAGCTGGAGAAAACATACTTGATGATTCGCTATCCTCTGATTCTGTTGATGAACCTGCTGCAGTGATACTTCCTCAGCAGAATAGTGTAGCAGACGAAAATGAAGAGGAAGATGAACCTGAAGCTTGCTTGATCACTAACCAGCAATCCAGAAACCAGCAGCCAAACCTCATGAAGACAAAGCAGCACCAAAAAAACGTGCCTCTTGGCAAAAAGCCCACCACCACTTCTAAAAAAGGTAAGTGAATCTAAACCAGTAAAGATATGGTATAACTTATAACTGCATAGTCATTCTTGTACATTGATGCTTTCTGGCAGTAGGTGCGCAAGTAATGACTCCATTCCCCATGCTATGCTTGTTTCCTGTTGAGAGAAGTTAGTCCAATTCATTCCAAAACACACTTGTCACCTGGCAATCTTTTCAATTAAGTTTCATTGGTCCTTGTTCTGCAGTGGTTGAACAAGTCTAAGTAGAACTGGTAAATTTACTTTGATTTATTTACTTCTGTTTTGTTTCTTGGGGCTCCACCTACCAATAACCTTCCCTATGGTACAGACTACAACCTCCCACCCATCCCACCATCCCATACACAACTTTCACCTATCTCATGGCCTGATGGCAGGGCTTTGGCTCAGCAGCCTACCAGAGTGCCAGTTGTAGACACCATGACAGAGACTGGCAGCGAGCTCTTGTCTCAATCAGTTCCCTGGCTCTTCTCCCATAGACCTGAACTTAACCTGTTTTCTTTTACAACAGTTGAACTGGCACATCACACAAAGAAAACAACTTACCCAACTTAGTTGCCAGTTGCATCCATTGCCTTAGAATTCACTTGCTATTGAGTTTATAAGTGACAGGCCCATGATCACTACGTCTCATTTACGTACAGGTGGTAGTGAATTTCTTGGGCTTTAATTTCCCTTGTCCCTACTACTGGAGAGGAAGAAAAGCTGAGAAAGCTTTCCTTTTGATCACTTGCAGACATTGCTTATCTGAATAACTCAGTCAGGGAAATGGGACTTGCCCTAATTTGCATTCTCACTTCCTGTACAATTTAAATTGTATTTGCTGTATTGTCACAGTATAGTAATAGAGCAACCTTACGCTCATAATTTGTTCTAAACAAAATGTAATTATTTTCAGATGAGAAACAGCCTTCCATCTTTGATGCTCTTGCCAAAAAAAAGGCTGTTCCAAAATCTTCTAAGTTGCCTGCTAAAACAAAAATCAACATATCATCTGATGAAGACAGTGTTCCAAAGAAAGTGGCGACTGCTAAGGCTAAAATACCCAAAAGGAAGAAGGTCGTTGACTCAGATTCGGAAGATGAATTGGAACCATACCTGTAAAAGCCACTGCCAACAAAGTGAGTGTTGATGCATCAGCCAACTGCTCTGCTACCATCATTTAAAATTTTAGTTCTGGATCATCGCTTTTGATTATTACATCTCTTTTACAATTTAAATTTCTTTAAGTTAACAAAATGGAACTATTCCATTACAGGCTCATGGATAACAATGAGGTTCCTATCAATTAAACTAGTAGTTGCAAGCAGGGTGTAATCCCTGTTAATCTGTAAAGTGAGCGTGATTTTAAGGAACCGGGAGGTCAAATGTAAGTGGAAAGTATACAATAAATGGCAGAACCCTTAAGGAGCATTGATGAACAAAGGGATCTTGGGGTGCAAATTCATAGCTCCCTTAACATGGCAGCAGAAGTAGATAGTGTGGTAAAGAAGGCATATGTTATGCTTGCCTTTTATCATTTGGGATATTGAGTATAAAAGATGATGTTGCAGCTGCATTAAAAATTTTAGTTAGGCCACATTTGGGGTATTGTGTGCAGTTGTGGTTGTCGCATCACAGGAAGATTTTGGAGGCTTTGGAGACGGTGCAGAAGATGTTCACCAAGATGTTGTCTGGTTTAGAGAGTATGAGCTACAGGGAGAGATTGGACAAAACTTGGATTGTTTTCTATGAAGTGATGAGAGGCTAAGGGGCGACCTGATAGAAGTTTATAAATACTCAGAGGCAAAGGACGGAGTATGTAGTCAGAGTCTTTTTCCCAGGGAGGAAATGTCAAATACTAAAGAGCATAGTTTTAAGGTAAGAGGGGGAAAGTTTAATGGAGATTTAAGAGGCAAGTTTTTTTTACAGAGTTGTAGATGTCTGGAATGTGCTGCCAGGGGAAGTGGTGGAAACAGATATGATAGCAATGTTTAAGAAGCATTTAAACAGACACACGAACAGGCAGGGAATTGTGGAATATTGACCACATGCAGGCTGATGTGCAGTTTAAATTGGCATCATGGTCACACAGACATTATAGGCCTGTCCTTTGCTGCACTGTTCAATCAAATCTGAGGGGTGACCTGTTGAGCTAATACAAAATTGTGAGGGGACATAGATAGGATAATGAAAAACTTTCCTCAGCAGGCATAAATTTAGTTAGGTATGGAAGATTTAGAGGGATTTGAGAAAGATTTTTTCACCCAGACTATGCTTGAAACCTGAAGCTGGCTTACTGCCAGCTTCTCTGACACTTGGGAGTGGGCAACAAATGCATGTCTGACTGTGTAACTCGTCCATCCCATGAATGACTCAAATTCAAAGGTGGATCTTGGCCATTTTGGCTTCAGCTCATGCAAGCACTTACAATGTTGGAATTTAGGAAACACAGCAGCTAATTTGCTCCCAGCATGTTCCCACAAACAGCAATATGATGATAGCAATCAATTTCTAAGATGTTAATTTAGAAGTAAGTCTTGGGCAGTACGTATGAGTTAATGTTCTTGGCTATTGGAAAAAGTGAGTTAGGATCTTATTATGTCCAACTGAGGGCTTCTGAAGCTATGGTTTAAAGTAGCAACTGAAATGCAACAGCTATGACTGTGCAGCACTCTCTGAGGACTCAATTTTGTTTCCTACATTGAGCATAAGTAAAAATGATGAAGAAACTGCCTGGTGCAATAGATTCAGTCTGTCCCTTCTTCATTTTGGCCAAGTTCAAGTGCAACAAGGATGTGAAATTCTTTGCTTTTTGTTGCTTTTAAAAGCTTTAAATTAGTTAAAAACATTTGGTCTGCTCAAGTGGATTGTAATCTTTACCTTCTTTCTGGTTAAGTTTACAAAGCACAAATCTAATTAGATAATGGGGTTGGGGGCATTAATTTGGAGAAGGAGAGAGTGAGGGCATTTGTATAATGGCCTGGTCAATTTGAGGCCTGCAGCATTGACATGTCACCAGATAATTAAGGGGGAAAAACTCTTCATTGCCTGTAGTTTTGCTTCATGCTGGTACCATTTTGTTCTTTTTGCCTGGTCAGTATTGTCCATTAGAAATTACTGGGCCAACAATTGGTATGGCTATGGTGACATCATTTTAACCATCTGCAGTAATTTTAATATAAAATTTGTGCTCCAACCAATTCAGTTAAGTCTACTTGGTATATATTACTTAACAAATGTTACCATTCAGCATAAAAATTTGCATCTTTGAAATTCTTGTGTTAATTTATTTGGCTACAAACACATCTTACTGCACGATGAGATTTTGTCCACCATTTAAAAGCCATATTCTAATTTATCAAAGAGTTGGGATAGCTGAGTTACATTTTAGCAGATAGCCAACAAGCTAAAAAGATGAAATAATACAAAAACAGAAACAGCTTTTTATATTTTCATCAAATTCACAAAATGTAAAAGGTCATTTACATACCCTTTGATGTAAATACTGAGATTATTTGCTCAACCAGTGTCCTGATTATTTCTTAAGAAAATTAATTCTATTGCAAGCATGGTTTGACATTAGTCCTCTGCTTTGGACTGGGTTAGCTGATCTCTAATGGAAGAGTAGCAAGATACTGTAGTTAACTTCAATGCTCCAGATTAAAAAAAAAAGCAAAATTACCCACTCATAATAATCTATCTAGCAACACCTGAAGGAAATGTATTGGTTTATAATTGTCAATGTATCGAGATACAGTGAAAAGCTTTGTTTGTGTGCCATCCAGACAGATCATTTTGTGCATAAGGTAGTAAAAAGGAAAACAGAATGCAGAATATAGCGTTACTGTTACAGAGAAAGTGTAGTGCAGATAAACAAATAAAGTGCAAGGGCCACAGCAAATTAGATTGGAAGATCCAGAGCTCATCTTTTAGCATGTGAGAGTATGAATGTGGACGTTGCTAGAAACCTGAAGAACAGCAAAATTGTGCAGTCACTCCAATTTACTGTGGTGTCAATCATAAATTAATAATGGCCATTTCATTGCAGCATTAGGCAATGAGTGCTTATGGATATACCACTTCTTACCTGATTAATTAATTTTTTATTTTTGCATGCTTAATCACTAATTTTTTAAATCTCTATTCCACTTCAGAAATCCAAGATGCTGGATGATGACAGTTTCCATATTGATAGTGCTGAAGACTCCAACTTCACTGCTGATTTGAATATAGCACCCAGACTTAAACAAGTCGTGCAAAAAAGCCTGTCCGATATCAAGAGGACGATGATGATGATGATGATGATATGTTTAAAATATCTAGGCCCATTTAGCACTGCACTGCCAATCTTGGTTCCAAACTTAGAATTAAGTCTGAGATTTTTATGGTTTGCAAACGGAGCAGTACTTCAGTCACCAGTATCTTCCTGGGGTTGAGTTGGGGTAGGGTAGATAAGGCAAAATTCTTGCTCCTTATCACTGCTGAGGGGAAAAGGCCCACGTTGTAAAGTTTGGATTTTAATAAACTCCTCCACTGTATTAAAACAAAAATGACCAATTGGGTTGTAAATAGCCATGAAATCATATTGGCATGAGTTGAAGGGGATAATGATTGTTGAAAGGATATTGGCTAATTTTAATTTTGTGTGTTGTAAATATTGCTGATTACTTATCTCTAAGCTAGTCCTCTTGCATCTTATTAAAACGTTCCTTAAATGTTGTAAAAATGTTGCTCATTCTTTCATTAGAATTGTACTTTTAGCACAAAATAAACATTTGTTTTACTTGGTTCTGTTAATCTGAAATACTGCATGTGGGGATCAATTGGAAATAAAGGAATATTAAAGGATATGGAACCAGGATAGGTAGCTTATTGATGTATTTGATCAGCTGCATCTAACTGAACGATGGAAAGGATCTTGGGAATGAACTGGCCATGTCTATTCCCATGATTTTCCTCACTTGAATTGTCACAACGTGAAGACAACAGTTTTAATATTGCTTTGGCTATTCTGGACACAAGGAGCTGTGCATGTGCAGGTTTTGTTTTTGGTCCCTGCAGGTTTTGCATCAAGCCTTGCTGGAAAAGATGAATGAAAACACCAGTAAGTGTAGAATTATGTATTGACTAGATCCAAGTGCAGAATTAAGTAATGATCTCAGTCAAGGTAAGAGCATGTGATGCTGTTTCTTTAAGTTTTAACTGCTTTCCATCTTTCACGTTTGCTGATGCTATACACCTTTTTCTCAACTACTAAGTGGTACAGATTGTTTAAGCTGCTGTCAAATCTCCAAACTCACTTCATGTTTGAACATACACATTACTGTGCTCCAAGAAGTTATACACATGGAAACAGGCCCTTTGGCCCAATGTGTCTACACCAACCAAGATTTCCATCTAAGCTAGTCCCGTTTGACCCATATTTCTCCAAACCTTTCTTATCCAAGTGCCTTTTAAATGTTAATATACCTGCCTCAACCACTTCCTCTGGCAGCTCATTCCATATACAGACCACCCTCTGGGTGAAAAAGTTGCCCATCAGGTTCCTATTAAATCTCTCCCCTTTCACCTTAAACCTGTGCCCTCTAGTTCTTGATTCCCCAACCCTGAGGGGACTAAACTGCATCCACCCTATCTATGCCCTTCATGATTTTAAATACTTCATTCTCCTATGCTCTAATGAATAAAGTCCCAGCCTGCTCAACCTTTCTCCATAACTAAGTCCCTTGTGTCTTGGCAACATCCTCTTAAATCTCCTCTGCACACTTTCCAGTTTATTGGCATCCTTCCTATAGCAGGGTGACCTAAAGTGAACACGATATTCCAAATGCAGCCTTATCAATGCCTTGTACACAGCTCAACACCTGTGGCAGGACTTGTACAATATAACTTCCTAGAAGGCAAGGTCAGGTAGCATAATTGGCAACGACCCATCATTCCTTGATCGAGCTCAATACCTTTTATGCAGACTTTGATGGGAGAAACTATGACACATCCACATGAGCCCCCACATCTCTGGATGACCCTGTAATTTAAGTCTCTGAGGCTGACGTCTAGGCATCCTTCAAGAGGGTGAATCCACAAAAGGTCTGGTCCAGATGGAGTGCCTGACTGAGTACTAAAGATCTGTGCGGACCAACTTTCTTTCTTAACCAAAATAACCTTTATTCATAATAAAGACAAACTTTTTTTTATTCCAAAATAAACTTTATTCATCATAAAAAACAAACTATATACAACAATAAAACAGTGCAAACCATTACATTCATGTACAGATCAATCATTGGTGTTACCTTTTTATATATAAAGCACAGCGCCGATGCCACTCATGTGGCTCCCTGGGATGCTACCCCAATCCCGTATTTACAATATTTTAGGGGCTTTCTCACCTGACCCTGACCCTCCCTCTCCAGTGGCAGAAGAACCCTAAACTGTTGTCCTTCCCCACCGAGCCCTTGCGTTGGCTGCATCCAGCTTCAGTGCATCCATCAGCACGTACCCCTGCAGCCTGGAATGTGCCAGTCGGCAGCATTCCCCTATGGACATCTCGCAGTGCTGGGAGACCAAGTTTCGGGCAGACCAAAGGGCATCTTTCACAGAGTTGATGACCTTCCAGCAGCAGTTGATGTCCGTCTGTGTGTGTGTCCCCGGGAACAGCCCGTAGATCAGAGAATCCTCTGTTACACAGCTGCTGGGGATGAAATGTGACAAGGATCCTTGCATCTTTCGCCACACCCTCCTCACAAACCCACAGCCCGCAAAGAGGTGGCAACCGTCTCATCCCCAGCGCATTCCTCCCGAGGGCAGTGCACACTGGGGCTGATGTTTCAACCACGCAGGAAGGATCTGACTGGGAGGGTCCCTCTCACCGCCAGCCAAGTGACATCTTGGTGCTTGTCGGTGAGTTCTGGCGATGAGGCATTCTGCCAGGTGGTCTGGACAGTCTGCTCAGGGAACCACTCCACAGTATCCATCAAGTCCTTCTGCAGTGTCTGCAGGATGTTCCGTGCTGACCACTGCCTGATGGACTTGTCAAAGACAAACTATATACAATAATAAAACAGTGCAAGCCTTTACATTCTTGTACAGATCAATCCTGCTTCAGAAAGGCATCTAATGTACTGGTGCCCAAGAAGATTGTGGTGGTGGTGACTGGCCTCAATGACTACCACCCAGTAGCGCTTACATCAACCGCAATGGAGTGCTTTGAGAGGTTGGTTATGGTGCAAATCAACTGGATCCGCTTCAATTTGCCTACTGCCACAACAGGTCAACAGCAGATGCGACTTCTCTGGTTCTTCACTCCACTCTGGACAACAGGAACTCATACATCGGGCTGCTGTTCAGCAACTACAGCTTGGCATTCAACACAATCATCCCATTCAAACTTAAAGACCTGGGCCTCTGTATCTCCCTCTGCAACTGGATACTTGACTTCCTCATTGGCAGACCTCAATCAGCGAGGATTGGTAACAATGTCTCATTGATCATCAGCACAGGTGTACCTCAAGGCTGCCTGCTTAGCCCCCTGCTTGATTCTCTATACACACGATTGTGTGGCTAAGCTCAGCTCCAATGCCATTTTCAAATTTGCCGACGACACTACTGTTGTTCAATGAATCACATGTGGAGATAAGTCAGCTTACTGGAGTGAGATGGGACAACTGGTTGAGTGGTGCCACAACGACAACCTTGCTCTATGTCAGCAAAACTAAAGAGCTGATTTTTGACTTCAGGAAGGGGGCAGGAGGGCAAACATGCACCAGTCCACATTGGGGGAGCGGCAGTGGAGAAATTCAGCAGCTTTAAATTCCTGGGCATTGACATCGGATGACCTGTACTGGGCCCAGCACATAGATGCAATCATAAGGAAAGCACGCCAGCATCTTTACTTTCTTAGGAGGTTAAGGAGGTTTGGCTTGTCACCGAACACTCTTAAACTTCTACATATGTACTGTTGTAAGTATCCTGACTGGTTGCACCACAGTCTGATACAGCAATTTGAATGTGCAGGAACATAAGAAGCTGCAGAGAGTAGTGGACTCTGCCCAGTACATCGTGGGCACATACCTCCCCACCATCAGTGGTATCAAGAAGGCAACATGCATCATCAAAGACCCCACCATCTGTACCACGCCATCTTTTCACAGCTCCCATCAGGCAGGAGGTACAGAAGCCTGAAGTCCCACACCACCAGGTTCAAGAACAGCTACTTCCCTTCAACCATTCGGTTCTTGAAACCCTAATCACTACAGTTTAGCAACACTATGACCACTTTGCACTAAAATACTTCTTTTGTTCTAATTGTGTTCTTTCTTGTAAAAATTGTGTATAATTTATGTTTATTGCCTGTGCCACTGTAATATTATTTGGTGACCTATAGACAACTCCCACCAGTTATTTTTTCCCTTTACTATTCCTAAGGGCAGGCACGGTAGTGTAGCGGTTAGCGTAACGCTATTACAGCGCCAGCGACCCAGGTTCAATTCCCGCCGCTGTCTGTAAGGAGTTTGTACATTCTCCCCATGTCTGCGTGGGTTTCGTCCTACATTCCAAAGACGTACGGGTTAGGAAGTTGTGGGCATGCTATGTTGGCGCAGGAAGCGTGGCGACACTTGCGGGCTGACCCCAGAACACTCTACTCAAAAGATGCATTTCACTGTGTGTTTCAATGTACATGTGACTAGTAAAGAAATCTTGTTTTTTTCTTGTGAATGCTGCTTGTATAATGCTATGTGCCTGTGATGCTGCTGCAAGTAAGTTTTTCATTGCACCTGTGCATACATGTACTTGTGCATATGACAATAAACATGAACATGACATCCCAACTTCTGCACTCAATGCCCTAACTGATGAAAACCAGCATGCCAAAAGCCGCCTTCACACCCTGTCTACCTGTGATGCCACTCTCAGAGAACCATGTACTTGTACTCCCAGGTCCCTCTGTTCTACAACACTCCGTAGAGCCCTACTATTCACTGTGAAAGTCCTACCCTCATTTCTCTCAAGAGGTGGTGCCTCAAGAAGGTGGCACCTATCATTAAGGACCATCACCATCCAGGACATGCCCTCTTCTCATTACTACCATCGGGGAGGAGGTACAGGAACCTGAGGATCCAAACTCAAAGATTGAGGAACAGCTACCTCCCCTCCGTCATCAGAGTTCTGAACGATCCATGAACCCATGGGCACTACCTCATAATTCCTTTTTTTTGCACTGTATTTATTTTTGTAATTTACAGATTATGTCTTTGCACTGTACTGCTGTGCAAAACAACAAATTTCACATAATATGTCAGTGATAATAAATCTGATTCTGATTCTCTCATCCAAATTAAACTCCATTTGCCATTCCTCAGCCAGCTCTGTAATTCCTGATAACTTCACTGTCTGCGTCACCACCTATTTTAGTGTCATCTACAAACTTACTAACCATGCCTTGTACATTCTCATCCAAGTCACTGATCATAGAAGACAAATAGCAATGGGCCTAACACTGACCCCTGGTGCACACCACTAGTTACGGGTCACCAGTCTGACAAACGACTTCCACCATCATCCTCAGCTTCCTACCATCAAGCTGATTGTGTATCCAATTAGCTAGCTCCCCCTGGATCCCAGGTGATCCAACTTTCCATCCCAGCCTGCTATGCGGAACCTTAACAACAGCCTTACTGAAGTCTATATAGATTATACCTATCACCCTGCCTTCATCAGCCTTCTTAGTTATTTCCTCAAAAGCTCAAATTCATGAGACATGATTTCTTGCGCGCAAAGCTATGCTGACTATCCCTAATCAACCCCTGTCTTTCCAAATGCACATATAGCTTATTCCCCAGAAGCCCCATCACTAATTTACCTACCACAGCTGTGGGGCTTACTGGTCTATAATTCCCAGGATTTTCTTTGGAGCCCTCCTTAAATAAAGGCACAACTTTAGCCACCTTCCAGTCTTCCAGCACCTCACCCATCCTTAACGATGATGTATGTATCTCAGCCAGGGTCCTGCAATTTCTACAGCTTCCCACGGTATTCTTGGATATACCTGACCAGGCCCGGGAGATTTATCTACCTTCATAAGTTTTAAGATATCCAGCACCTCCTTTGCTGTAATGCAGACTTTCCCCAAGACATCCCCATTAACTATCTCAAAATGGCCTCCCGTGCAGTAACCAATCTATTATTCTCACAACAGTATGTGTCCCAAGTTGGGTTTCTCCCCTATTATTGTTGGATGTGCCTTTAAATAATTGGGTCCTAAAATGTCGAATTGTTAAAATTTTCCTGGGACCAAGCCTTAAATCTCCCAGTTATCTGCCAGGATGTCTTTAAGGTCTTACTCGTTCCCCTGTTCCTGAGAGAATTGCCTTGTCACTTTCACCAACACTGCAGGCGCTAGGTAACTGCAAGTTGTTGTAAAGAGCGAGTTTCGATACCAACGTCCTCCCGAAAAATGAAACCGTTCATCTTGCCGACTGCTTATCAATTTACTTTGGAATATTTGGAGGCGTTACTGTGTCCAAGGGAAAGTGGCATCGTGCAAGCAAGCATGGCTTATTGGTATCGTCATTCGACTTACTAATACAGCTCTTACACACAGAGGACTTGGTATTTCTTAAAAGCCATACGTCTGCACTCGTTGCAAATTTGACGAAATCTGGTTTAACTCCGGTTAACGAAACCATGACTACTTTAAAAATTACTTTTGTGGAAAACCTAGCACCGTCTGATGTTTCGTTCTTAAAGATTTACCAACAGAAAACCTGTTGAAACGAAGACTTTTGTACATCTGTAAAAGATGTGTTGACCTCCTCAACAAGAAAAGGAAAGTGAGTTTGGCGAGAGATTAGAGGCAGCTCCACACGGTTCCGAACGTTGCAGTTTTGGGGACTTACGAATCGTTTATTACCCTCCACGGCAGTCGGACTGATCGCCGGCACAGCGAGAGGGAGGTGTCAAGACATTACAAGGTGGGTTCTGCAATGGAAAGTTTTGCCTGAAATTCAAAACTTAAACCAGATTTCTCGCTCACTTTCTCTACTGGTTCTTTTGGTTATATCTTTATTGAGCATTTCAGTGTATTGATTAATTACCGAGGAGGCACAGACTTTTGTTATAATTTAGTTCGATTTACCAAATGTTACTTTGGAGGGATGTTGCCCCGCCTACGAAATTTAAACTTGTAACAAGACGCATTTCTCAGCTCGGTCTAACGAGCGTCTTTGTCGCTGCTGCAGAAACAAATGCAGAAATTCTTGGGTTGAATTTAGTGGAGAGAACCGAAACGCAAGGTTAGAGTGAAAACTTTTCCGCTGAGTACCTGTCGGTGGCAAAGGTCGAAATAAAATCCTTTCTGAACATGGAGGGTATCAATGTAGCTGTCGAAAATCGCAAGTTTCTTGCAAGCCTTAGCAACAAGTGTTGTTGATGATGAAGCTGTTAGTTTGGAAGGCCCCTTAGCACCCCATGCCCACCTCTTAAAGTGACCACGCCACCTGATCATGTTCTGGATGGGTCTCAGTTCATGAAAACATTTCTACACGCTACTATTGGGGTAAGGGATTTGGAGTTTGTTTTGATTGCGTAAACATGATGAGCTGAGGCGCCGATTTAAGACTCCTGTGATCCCAAATTAACCAAAACTAAAATAGCTATTAGCTCCTTTTCCAAATGTTGGGCGTCCTCTTAATCTCCAAAATCGCCAAACTATATTTATGTATATAGGCTAATACACTGAGGAGAGAGCACCGCAGCTTTGAACTTATCTTTAGCTAATGCCAAACTAAGTTCATTTTCCAGTAAACGTCAATGGAATTGGAATTGATTTATTATTGTCTCTTGAACCTAGGTACAGTGAAAAACTTGTCTTGCATACCGTTCGTACTAGTCAATTCATTACACAGTGCATTGAGGTAGTAAAGGGTAAAACAATAACAGAACACAGAATAAAGTGTAACAGCTACAGAGAAAGTGATGTGCAGGTAGACAATAAGGTGCAAGGTCATAATGAGTAGACTATGTGGTCAAGAGTCCATTTTATCGTACTAGGGAACCGTTCAATAGTGTTATAACAGTGGGATAGAAGCTGTCCTTAAGTCTGGTGGTATGTGCTTTCAGTCTTTTGTGTCTTCTGCCCAATGGGAGGGGGGAGAAGAGAGAATAGGTGGGGTGGGCATTTTGATTATGCTGGCTGCTTTACCGAGGCAGCGAGAAGTGTAGACAGAGTTCATGGAGGGGAGGCTGGTTTCTGTGATGTGCTGGGCTGTGTCCACAACTCTGCAGTTTCTGGTGGTCCCGGGCAGAGCAGTTGCCGTACCAAGCTGTGATGCATCCAGATAGGATGCTTTATATGGTGCATCAATAAAAGTTGGTGAATGTTAAAGGGGACATGCCAAATTTCTTTAGCCTCCTGAGGAAGTAGAGGCACTAGTGAGCTTTCTTGGCCACGGCGTCTGTGTAGTTGGACCAGGACAGGCTATTGGTGATGTTCGCTCCAAGGAACTTGAAGCTCTTGACCTCAGCACCGTCGATGTAGACAGGAGCATGTGTACTGCCCCCTTCTCATAAGAAGCTGAAATTCTCTCTGATTATCTTCAGAGGGCGCAGAAGGAGAATAATTACAGTCATTGATGTAGGTCGACTTAGTATAAAACTCAGTGTCTTCCTAGTTTGTGAGGCACAATTACTCGATTATCTCGGTGACCTATAGATAGGTAGTCGCACTGTGGCCTAATCTTGTGCAGGCACAGAGGGATAGAAAGAGCAGGCAGTAGTGCAGGAGTCTCCTGAGTCTATCTCCCTAACAAAACAGAGTTTCCCTTTTGGACACTGGTGAGGGTGATGTTTCCTCAGGGTAGTGTAACCAAAACCTGGCGTGTGGCACCATGAATAGCTCAGCTTCGCAGAAAGGTGAAGAACAAAAATGAGTCAGCATTAATGGTAGACGATTCCATAGTTAGGGGACGTACATGCGTTTCTGTGGTCATAGACTTGACTCCAGGATGGTATGTTGCCTCTCTGGTGCTAAGGTCAAGGATGGCACTAAATGGTCACAGAACATCTTGAAGGGAGAAGGAAAGCAGCCAGATGTCATGGTCCATATCAGCACCCGTGAGAAAGTAGGAGGAGGAATAGGGCACTGTAGGCAGGGTACGGGGAACTAGGAAAGAGGTGAAAAAGCGGGACCTCAAAGGTCCTCAATATAATTTCTGGGGTAGTTCCAGTGCCGTGTGTAAATGAGTACAGAAGTAGGAGGGTAGAGCAGATGAATGTGTGGCTGGAGACGTGGGGGAGGGAAGGCTTTAGATTCCCTCCTACACCTGAGGGAGTGGCAGAACAGGTTGAGAAAGTGGTGAGCAAGGCATACACAATTCTAGGATAAAATCAGGGAAGTTCTGCTGAACCTTTATAAAACACTGATCCAACCGCAAATGAAGTACTCAGGTCGGATCACCACGTTATTAGAAAGGGTCTGAATGTGTTAGAGAAGGTCCGGAAAGGATTTACAAGAATGACTTCTGAGATGAGGGACCACAGTTACAAGGATAGATTAGAGAGGCTGGGACTCTTTTCAGAGAAGAGAAGGCTGAGGGGAAAATGGATAGAAATATATAAAATGATGAAGGAGAGGTCTGGACAGAGTGCATAGTGGAGGGCCGAGAACTAGAGCTCACAGGTAAAAAAAAATAAAGAGGAAGAGAATGAAGGATTACATGAGGATAAAATAATGGAGCAGTTACAGCACTGAACAAGGCCGTTTAGCCCATCGTGCCCATTTGGGCGCGCTCCCAATGCAACTCCAGTTCCCACCCACACGTCCTTTCTATGTGGCCTTGCAAATTTTTCTCTTGCATCTATTCATCCAATTCCCTCTTGAAGGCCACACTGGAACCTGCCTCCAGTACATCAACAGCAGTGCGTGAGTGGAATCTGTAATGTGCTGCCTGCAGATATGTTGGAGGCAGGTTCCACTGTGGCCCTCGAGGGAGTTGAATGAATACATGCAGGAGAAATATTTGCAAAGCTGCAGAGAGAGGACGGGTGGGTAGAACTAGAGATTTGCTCTGCTAGAGAGCCCACATGAACATAATGGGCTGAATGGCCTCCTGTGCTGTCACCATTCCATGATTTTATGAGAATAACTTATTTGATCATTGAACAGTTTTTTGTAAATCTTCAAATGATACAATACCTTGAGTGAATTTCTTGAGCATCATCTTGAATGTTGTGAAAATCAGAGAATTAAAATGCAGGGTTATCGATAACCTACTAATCTGTCACTGGCCTAGAACTTTTCAGAACCAGTTTCAAGCAGTATTCTCAAGGTATCTTTTATCCACAAGCTGTACAAATTGGTTTTGATTCCAGGCCTTGTGAACTGCAGCAATAATTGTTTGTGATCTAGTCGGAGAGAGATAAGAGCTTCCCATTCATCATTTATCTCTTCTGGAATTCAAAAGCACAAAGCTGCAGATAATAGAAAACTGAAATGAAAACAGATAATCCTGCACCCTTTCCAGTGCAATCACTTCTTTTCTGTAATGTAGGGACCAGAACTGTGCACAGTAGAGTCAGGCCTCCATTTATGGTTGCATTCTTGAGAAACACTGCATAAATAGAAAGAATGTTCTTGATATATTAAAAAAAAAAGAAACCTAGGATATATGTGAAAAAGGGGCGTAGGACCAGGCTAAAAATGTGGCCTCCATAATTTATCCCGTACATGTATCTATTGAAAAAAATGACACTTAAACTTGTTATTTTAGTACTGTTGTGGATGAACTTGATATGATGATGTTGTTGGTCAGGATTCTGAGAGTTCATCTGGGTGCCTGAGATCGGTGGGGGGGTAGTGTGAATCTGTGTTGGTGATGGTAGTGGTGGTTGGCATGCAGAAAAAACAACTGGTAATGATTAGTTGCTTGGCTTTATTCCACACGTCGTTGTAGACTTCCCTGTAAGGGCGAGCACTCCCTCAAGTTCCCTCTTGAATTTCAAGTTGTTTTCCAGCTGATAAAAAGTTCCAAGTTCATTCCAACTTTTGCTGGCCACAGTTTCCATCTCTACGTGGATCTCCCCTGATGATGACATGGCTTTCTGCTTGAAGTGATCACTGGTGCGTCCAATGTGTTTGGTCCTCAGTCAACTTGTTCAGGGATTCTTCCATCTTTTACGTTGTAGCATCTAGAGTCTAGAACAACATTTTAGCACATTTTGGTGCACTTGCAGCATTACTTGCTCTAAATTTTGCCTCATTTCACTGTATCTGCAATTGACTCATTAAGGCCTTAAGTCCTAACAATAGATTTGAACCTTCACCCTTAGAGAGTCTATTCAACATTGCTTCATCTGTACTAAAGTCAGCACTTTTTCTTCTTCAAACTTGACATATCACTTTCTGAGCCACTTACACTCAGTGTCCTCTGAGCTTATGGTAAATGTTATTAGAAGCAATAAATAGTGGGTAAATGCTAGCAACCACATAATATTTACAAGACAATATCCAATCATACACTGGGAGCATTGTTACTGTGGAGTGGTAGGAACTGACCAGCTGACTCGAGACACTATTCTACATTCTGTTATTGCTTTTCCCTTGTACTACCTCAAAGTACTCGTGTTTTGAAATGACCTGGGTTACCAAACCAAGTTTTTCCACTGTATGTGTGACAATAATAAACCAATACCACAACAGTCAAGACACTTACCTGAATTTGGCTTTTCTTCTGTTTTTTTCTTTCTCATTAATCCAGTAACAATGAGATCAGTTGTCATCCCTACCCATAGTGCCCAGATAAGATCAGCTATAATTGTGTCAAGTTATAGAATGAATCTGGAAGTTTCCATCTTCTTATTGTTGACTGTCACACCCTGATAGTTCATTGTACCTTGGAACATAAGACCAATAGAATTACTGAATGACAAGACCTCAAATTTGACCAATTTACTGATCCAGACCAGTTATTAATTTCTTTTTTGTATTACAGGTATGAGATGAAACTCGTGTAGTTAGTGCTTTGATAATCCTTTTGTAGACCTTGAAAGTGATTCCAACAATTTGATTGCTGCTACAGGTTGAAGTTTGATAAAGTGAGATAATAAGACAAGGTGTTCATCGATTAATGAACAAGGCTGTGCTTTGTATAGCTGTCCTTTGTTATTCCTGTAAAAGTGTATATTTGATTTGCCTGAGGGAATAGGAAGGGGCCATTTTAGTTGAATTTTCTCTGATTTGTTCAATGAATAGAATAGAGTACAGCAGTTTTAAGACTTGTATGTTGTCAGTGGAAAGTTTGGGCTTGAGAGATTGAATGAGCTAACCTCAACCCATTATTCCTCAGGCTCTTAAAGTATGTACGTGAAGTAAGTGTGTCTTGAAGACACAAGAGACTGCAGATGCTGAAATCTGGAGCAGCAAACAAACTCAGCAGATCAACCAGCATCTGTGGGGGAAAAGATGCTGCTTGACCTGCTGAGTTCTTACAGAAGATTGTAAGTGTGTCTTGAACTCCTTTTGATACTTCCATACAAACTTATGAACCAGGAGCAGGACAGGGCTACCCAGTCCCTTGGCCTTGCTCTGCCATAAGATTGTGGCTAATCTGACTGTAACTTCAACATTGCGTTCCTGCCTGTTCTCAGAGACCTTTCACCATCAACCCCCCCCCACCCCACCTGTCAAGATTCTGCCTCTACCTTAAAAATATTCAAAGACTCTGCTTCCAATGCCCTTTGAGGAAGAGAATTCCAAAGACCCATGGCCTCTCTGAGGGGGAAAAAATTGCCTGTACATCGGTGAGACCCGACGCATATTAGGTGACCGCTTCGTCGAGCACCTTCGCTCCATCTGCCTCGACAGCCAGGACTCCCGGTGGCCACCCACTTCAATTCCACATCCCATTCCCATACTGACACGTCCATCCACAGCCTCCTCTACTGCCACATTGAGGCCAGAACACGTTGAAAGAACAACACCTCACAGTCACCTTGGGAGTCTCCAATCTGGTGGCTTAACATCGATTTCTCTAACTTCCGGTAACCCCACCCCTCCTTCTTTCTCTCCCACTCCCCCCCCCCCATTCCTATGGCCCCCTTTCCCCGCTTTGATGACCTACCCATGTCCTCGCATCCCCTCCTCCATCCTTTATCCCATGGTCCACTGCCCTCTCCTGCCGGATCTCTCCTTCTTCAGCCTTTGGCCTCTTCTTACTTATCACCTCTCAGCTTATTACATCTTCTCCCCCTCCCCCACCCAGCTACCTACCCCCTCTCACCTGGTCTCGCCTATCCCCTGAACTCACCTATCCCCCGCCTGCGCGTGCTCCTCCCCCTCCCCCCACCTTCTTATTCTAGCTTCTGCTCTCTTCCTTTCTAGTCCTGATGGAGGGTCTCGGCCCGAAACGCTGACTGTTTATTTACCTCCATGGATGCTGCCTGACCTGCTGAGTTCCTCCAGCACTTTCTGTGTATTGTCTCATCTCTGACTTAAATGGACAACCTCTTATTTTTACTCAGTGACCCCCACCCCCTCAGCTCTAAGTTCTCTCACAAGAGCAATCCTCTTCACATCCATCCTATCATGACCCTTTCACTCTTTCAATCAACCCCTCCCCCCCCCCCCCCCCCCCCCCCCCACTCAAACTCCAGCTGAAACAAGCCTAGCCTGTCCAATCTACCTATACCAGGTACTGGTCTGAACCACTCCCATTATATTTATATTCTATCTTAAATAAGAAGACCAACACTACACTGTGCACAGATGTGGTCTCATCGAAGCACTATGTGAGTGAGACATAACCCCTATTCTTTTTTTATCCAATATGCAGTGCTTTGAAGTGTGAATTAGATCCATGATTATGTGTGTGACTTGACAAATTAAGCAAGTTTAGGATCTTTTATACTAGTGTTTTAATTTCATATGATTACCTATTAAACAGTCATTTTAAGGTCAGGACTTGATGTATAACACTATTTCTAAGTCAGAATTTTATTGGTTCAAGTCACTCTAGACAACTGGACACATAATTCAACATAGCAAGTGATGCTGTGGTGCCAAAGTTGTGCTGTATTTGAGATGTTAAGTCAAGGCACCAATGGTCTTGAGTAGAAATAAAGTACTTTACAAAGAGTAAGGGGGTTTTTAAGCAAAGTCCTGATCATTAGTTATCCTTCAAACAATGTCACCAAAACAGATAATCTGCACATTAACTCCCTGGATACCAATCTTTAACATTATGTTACAACTGGCTCTCAAAGTTGTAAAAAAAGACATAAAGAGACCACAAAAGGATAGATGAGAAGTGAATGGGCAAGGATCTCTGGCAAATTAAGTATAATGTGTGAAAATGTGTAATTGTCCATTTTGGCAGGAAAAATAAAAGAAACATATTATCTAAGTGGTGAGAGTTTGCAGAGCTCTCAGATGTAGAGTGCATGATTTGCAAATGGTTAGTATGCAAGTGAAACAAGTAATTAGGGAAGAATAATATAATTGATGTAATTGTATATTGCTCGGTGAAATGAACATGAAAGTAGGGAAATTATACCTCAGTTACGTGGGGCTTTTGTGAGACCACATCTGGAGCACCATGACCAATAGGGGTCTCCGTATTAAAGAAAGGATATAAATAAGTGGATACAGTTCAGAGAAGGTTTAGCAAACTAGTACCCATTACAGGTGGGTTGCATTATGAGAAAAGATTTAACAGGCAAGGCTTGTATCTACTGGAGTCTAGAATAGTGGAGTTGATTGAAATATAAGATCCTGAGGGGTCTGGTCAGAGTGAATGTGGAGGGGATTTATAGTCTTGTGGAATAATCTAGAACTAAAATAAGTACACTCTTTTCATGTAAGGAGCCATCCATTTAAGGCAGAGATGAGGTGAAGTTTATTCTCTGAGAGTCTTTGGAACTTACTTTGAAGGTTGAAGGAGCAGAGTCTTTGAATGTTTTTAGGGCAAGGTAGATAGATTCTTGACAAGGAAGGAGGGCAAGGTTACTGCAGGCAAGGTTACTATCAGATCAGTCACTGGTTTATTGAATGACATAGTGGGACCTAGAGGCCTTCCCCTGCTCCTAATTTGCATTCACATTTATTTATTCAGCATGAATTAAATTTATTTGATGGTGGGTTGGGCAAATGTAATGTGTGGGGTGCTGATTTTCATTGTAAGAGGGACTTTGAATCATGACCAGGGGTCTAGCACTATCTTTTCATCACTAGGTTGTAATTTCTGATTTATTTTGCTACTGAACAAGAGTAGACCACAAGAATGACGCCAGTGGAGCTTATGATTGTCAGCAGAATGCTGGAATTAATCATGCATGGTAACTTATTAAGTGAAATCTACCATTCTTTAGTCCTTTTCCAACAGTACTTTTCCTCTTCTCCCCAGACGCAACCTGCTGCAGAAACTTATTCAAAGTCATCCTTGTGGGGTCTTTCAAGTTGATGGTGGTTTGAGGTGAATGTGTAGCAGACTCAGTCTTCGAGCACCACTTGATTTGCCTAGAATATTGGCAGGTCGATAGGTTTGTTGAGAAGGCATATGGAGTGTTGGCCTTCATTAGTCGGGGTATTGAGTTCAAGAGCTGCGAGGTGATGTTTGCAGCTCTATAGAACTGGTCAGACCACACTTAGAGTATTGTGATCAGTTCTGGTCACCTTATTATAGGAAGGATGTGGAAGCTTTAGAGAGGGTGCAGAGGAGATTTACCAGGATGTTGCCTGGATTAGAGAACATGTCTTATGAGGATAGGTTGAGTGAGCTAGGACTTTTCTCTTTGGAGAGAAGGAGGATGAGAGGTGACTTGATAGAGGTGTACAAGATGATAAGGGGCATAGATCGAGTGGACAGTCAGAGACTTTTTCCCAGGGTGAAAATGGCTAACACGAGGGGGCATAATTTTAAGGTGATTGGAGGAAGGTATAAGGGGGATGTCAGGGGTAAGTTTTTTACACAGAGAGTGATGGGTGAGTGGAACGCACTGCCGGCAGAGGTTGTGGGGCAGATACATTAGGGACTCTTAGATAGACACATGAATGATAGGAAAAATAGGGGGCTATGTGGGATGGAAGGTTTAGATAGATCTTAGAGCAGGATAAAATGTCGGCACAACATTGTGGGCCGAAGGGCCTGCACTGTGCTGTAGTGTTCTATATGTATTAACTAACTGGGTGATGACTGACCACTCTGGTTGTATACAGTCTCATTAAACCCAT
This sequence comes from Pristis pectinata, assembly GCF_009764475.1. Taxonomy (NCBI): domain Eukaryota; kingdom Metazoa; phylum Chordata; class Chondrichthyes; order Rhinopristiformes; family Pristidae; genus Pristis; species Pristis pectinata. Next base: position 9,312,050 of record NC_067429.1, read on the forward strand.
GTTGCTGCCTACATTTCTGAACCATGAATAAATGTAGATGTTGCTGATGCATTTTGGAGCCATATCTAGCAATTCTTATTTTGTGTCATCTGACTGGAGAGTTAATTGTGGCATTTGCAATTGCAGTGTGCCTACAACAGCAAGGGAAACTTACCCCTTTGGAGGAAATCACGTTGGTTAAGTGCACTGTGTCTATAATTTGACTGCCTTGAAAAGCTTGTCAACTATTATGAATAGAGTTGGAATGTATTCCTTCCTAGTGATTTAACTTTTATCATGTATGTGTTCAGCTGAAGGTCAGAGGTGGATGCCTCCTGGTCAGATGTTTACAGGCCCTCAGTAACCGTGTCTATGGTTCCAACCAAAGCTGCTATGGCACCAGCAGATCTGTCACTGATATTCTTCCAGCTGACCAATAGGAAAACTGACTAAGGTTAGAGTGAGAACAGAGTCTTGCTTAATATCTCCTGACATAAAACACCTGTGATTCTGATGGGAATACTGAGAGATTGTAATATATGCAGGTCCTCCCCTGGTTACGAATGCCCAACCTATGTACAGCCCATATATATGAATGAGGGTTGGAAGACCAGCGGGATGGATTTGCCACTGCAGGGCTGCATCTTCTGTCATGTGGGAACTCTGTTCACGGCAATATCAATGCATCTTGCAGAGAAATCTGAACGGTTGAGTTAAATGCTCTGGTTTAACTAGATGTTGTCCTTACTTGACCTATATTCCTATCTAAATATATTGCCAGCCAGCCACATTTCCGATTTGTGAACTGTTTGGGTTATGAACAGTTCTCAGGAACAGAGCCCTGTCATAACTTGGGGAGGACCTGTTACTATCCAGTGAGTTAAAAGCATTTGCTAAAAAAAATCAATGTAAGTATATAAAATCTTATATTTGTGTCATTGAGCTGCTCTCATCCACAGTGTAAATATTGATTCATTGTTGGACCCGTCTTAGAGTCTTCTGATTTGAGTAAATAACAACCGAGTAAATTGTTAAGATAATAGAATTGTCTCTTGTTGTCAGTTGTCATCTTGCCTTTGTAAAAATAAATATTCATGACTGTTTATCCTTTGGCACCACAGGTGGATGACAGTTTATGAGTCCATACTTGTGAATGTGGTGGAAAAAGCATTCCTTTGTGATTCCAGGAAATTGCCCAGATATGTCCTGTTCACAAAAAGCAGGACAAACCCCATCCAGTTACCTATTTCCCAATCAGACTACCCTCAATCACCATAAAAATGATGGAAGCTATCTTCGACAATACTATGAAGCATGATTCACTCCTGATAATCTACTCACCTGTGCCCAGTTTGGGTTCCCCCAGGAGCACTTAGCTCCAGACTTCTCAATGTTTTGGTCCAAACGTAGACCCAGAGCTGAGGTGAAAGTGACTGCCCCTTGACATCAAGGCAGCATTTGACTGAGTGTGGCATTGAGGTGCCCTGGTAAAACTGGGCATCAAAGGGAAACACCCCAGTGGTTGGAGTGATACCTCACACAAAGGAAGATGGTTATGGTTTTTGGAGGCCAATCATCCCAGCCCCAGGAGATCACTGCAAGAGTTCCTCAGCGTAGCATTCTAGACCCAACTATCTTCAGCAGCTTCATCAATGATCCTCCTCCTACTGTGAGATCATAATTGTGCATTTATGACTGCACAACGTTCAATTTCATTTGCAACTCCTCAGCAAATGAAACAGCCATGTTTGCGTGCAGCAAGTCCTCAACAACGTTCGGGTGCGGATTGATAAATAGCAAGTAACACTCATGCCACAAGTGCCAGGCAATAACCATCTCCAACAAGAGAGAGTCTAACCGTCACCCCTTGACATTCATTGGCATTACCATTGTGTAGTCCCTCACCAACAATTTCCTGCGGCTCACCATTGGCCAAAACCACACTGGACCAGCCAAGAGCAGGTCAGAGGCTGGGTATCCTGCACAAAGTGATTCAGCTCCTGATACCCCAAGGTCTTTCCACCATCTACGGACCACAAGTCGGGAGGGTGATGGAAGTGCTCCACACTTGTTTGAATGAGTGCAGCACCAACAACTCCCAAGAAATGTAATGCTGTCCGGGAAAAATCAGCTCACTTGATTGGCACCCCACCAACCACCCTAAATATTCATTCCCTACACCAAGCTAAGACTTTATTCCTTGGAACGTAGGAGATTGAAGGGTGACCTTTTAGAGGTGGATAAAATCATGAGGGGTATAGATAGGGTGAATGCACACAGTCTTTATCCCAGGGTGGGGGAGCTAAAACTAGAGGGCATAGGTCTGAGGTGAGAGGTGAAAGATTTAAAAGGGACTTGAGGGGCTTCTTCACACAGAGGGTGGTGTATATATGAAAGAAGCTGCCAGAGGAAGTGGTTGAGGCACGTGCAATAATATCATTTAAAAGACATTTGGATAAGTACGTGGATAGGAGGGGTTTAGAGGGATATGGGCTAAATGTGGGCACATGGGAATAGCTTGGTGGGCACCATGATTAGCATGAACAAGTTGGGCTGAAGGGCCTGTTTCCATGCTGTATTACTCAGTGACTATGACCTGCACACAATGGCTGCAGTATGTACCATCTACAAAATACACTGCGGTTACTCACTCAGGGATACTCTTGACTGCACTTCCCAAACCAGTGACCTCTTATCACTAAGATGGACAAAGGCAGCAGGTTCATGAGTATACCACCACCTGCAGGTTCCCTTTCAAGTCGCACATCATCCTGACTTGGAAATACATCGCCAGTCCTTGAAAGGAACTGGGTCTAAATCCTGGAATTCCCACCCAGCAGCACTGTGAGAGTACCTTCACCAGAAGGACTGAAGCAGTTCAAGAAGGCAGCTCACTACCACCTTCTCCAGGGCATTTAGGGATGGCCAATAAATGCTGGCCTTGCCATTGATACATCAGTGGTAGGGAAGTTGAGGGAGAGGATGCATGTTCACTAGGAAAGGCTGGAACTGATTAGGAGGAGTCAGCGTAGTTTTGTGCAGGGGAGATCATGTCCCACAAATCTGAGTTTTCATGCAGAGGGTGGTTCGTATATGGAATGAGCTGCCAGAGGAAATGGTTGAGGCAGGTACAATAATAATATTTAAAAAAAACATTTGGATAAGTACATGAATAAAAGGCTTTTAGAGGGATATGGGCTAAATGTGGGCAAATGGGACTAGCTTGGTGGGCACCATGGTTAGCATGGACGAGATGGGCAGAAGGGCCTGTTTCCATGCTGTATTACTCTGTGATCCTATGAGTTTTTTTGAGGAGGTAACCAAGGAGATTGATGAAGCCAGGGTGGTAGATGTTGTCTGTATGGGCTTTAGTAAGGCTTGTGACTCAGTCCTGCATGGTAGGTTGGTCCAGAAGGCACAAGGGACCTGAGGTTAGCTGGTGAACTGGATCCAAAATCAGCTGGGTGATAGGAAGCAGGGGTTAGTGGTGCATGGGTGCTGACTAGAGACCAGGAACAAATGGTGTACCGCCGGGACCTTTGTTGTTTGTAATATAAATGACTCAGATGAGGATATAGGAGATATGATTAGTAAGTTTGCAGATGACACAAAAACTGGTGGAGGTGTAGCTAATGAAGAAGATTGTTTAAAGATAAAGCAGGACATGGATTAGTTGGAAAGTTGGGTGGAGCAGTAGCGATGGAATTTAAACCTGACAAGTGTAAGTACTTTGAGAGGTCAAATTCTAGTAGGACGTAGAAAGTATATGACAGGGACCTTAGGAGCGTCGATGTACAGAGAGGCCTTGGGGATGCAAGTCCATAGCTCGCTGGAAGTGGTGACACAGGTGGATAGGGTAGTGAAAAATGCATTTGGTATGCTTGCCTTCATAGCTGAGGAACTGAGTAAAGAGTTAGGATGTCATGTGGCAGCTGTACACAACATTGGTTAGACTGCACTTAGAGTCTTACATACCATTCTGGCCACTGCACTGCAGGAAGGATGTGGTGGTAGCAATACAGGGAGAGCAGAAGAGATTCACCAGCATGTTGGCTGGAATGGAGGGATTGTATCTATAAGGAGAGGTTGGATAGTCTGGGTTTGTTCTCACTGGAACATAGGAGGCTGAGGGTGACTTTATACAAAATGATGAGGGGCATAGATAGGACAGATGATCAGAATCTATTTCCCAGAACAGGAGAATCTAGAACTAGAGGGCACAGGTTTAAGATGAGAGGGGAGAAATTTAAAGGAGATCTGAGGTGTAAGGTTTTCACAGATGTTGGTGAATATTTGGAATGAGCTGCCAGAGGAGGTAATGGAGGCAGGGACAATTGCAATGTTTAAGAGGCATTTGGACAGGTATTTGGAGAGAAAAGGTGTAGAGGGATACGGGCCAAATGCAGGCAATGGGATTTGTATAGATAGGCACCATGGTCAGCATGGATGAAGTGAGGGGTCTCTTCCTGTGCTGTATGATTCTATGATACACAGATCCCAAAGGTTAATTTAAAAATATCTTTCCTGGTCTGCGTTCCTCGGTATTACATCATGATGACCACCTGAGTGCAAAATTATGGACCAAGAGCTGGGAGCTGAGATTTAAATAAAATCCATTTTTGGAAGGCAAGGACATAATGGACCAACTGGTCTGTCTCTGTGTTGTAAATTCAGTTCAAGACGGGACTGTCTGACGGGACAATGCTGGCATGTCTCTGTATTACACCAGAGCAATAAAAGAGTTCAGTATTTCTAAAACGAGCAATTCCAGAAATCTGTTTATTTAAACTATAGGAACATATTTAATTCTTCCTTTTCACCATTAACATATTGCCCTCTATTACCCTCCCCTTCTCACTGAGATAAATCTTCCCTTCATATCTGCAAAACACAATTACTAAGTAATACTGCCAGGGAGCTATAGGGGTTGAGTAGCTATGTCTATTTCAATCTCTCCTTCCACTTGTGTCTTTCTGGGACCAAATATTTCTGGGCAGTCAGCCATACAGCAATACGCGGCTAAAAATAAAATCAAATGACTGCTGGATGAGTCTTCACCATGTTCTTCATGAACCCTGATTAAAGGGATGTGCTGCAGGGGAGGGGGCTCTGCCATAGTAGAGGCACTCATGTCTCCAAGTCAGAAACTAAAGGGTTAAAGTCCCACTACAGGCAATGTTCGGAGATCAGATTATGCCTTCCAAGTATTAGGACATTATCCGGCGGGATACTTGGATCTGGATGGAAGGTAAATCCATCTCTGTAGTAGTAATTCAATCTTTGAGACACAAAATATGAATTCAGGCTCTGCCATACTATCCAGAGCTTGTAATATTAGATTGCAGGTCAGTAGGGCTACTTGTCATGGTATGGGTGGCCTCCCGATAGTAGAGGATAGAAGGAAGTTGCAACCCTATCTCGGGGAAGGTATTCCTAAAATTAAAAAGCACAACAAAGGCAGCAAGAAACCACCTCGGCACCTCCCCTTAGGAGATTAGATCAGTTAAGACCTGGTTTCCCAGTCTCTGTAGTTCCTATGAGTTATGACACACTGACCTAACCTTGCTCAACAGGTTGCTAAGAGGAATTTAGCACAGTTTTCTGTGCTGAAATAAATGTTGGCTTTGCAGGACAAAAACTTGGGCTGATATATCAGCGCAGTGCTGAGGGAGAAAATGCATGGTCCGTGATGCAGTCTTTTGGATGTAAGAGATCTTATGGTGCTAGCTCAAGGCAGAACAGGGGTGTCCTGCCTAATGGTTATCCCTGATAAGGCATGTCTAAAGCACATTATCTGACCATTGTCAGAATGCTGCTTGTGGGATCTTGCTCGTGCAAGTTGACTTTTCATTTCCCAGTGATTATATTTCACAAAACTTCATTGGCTGGAATGTACATTGGCAACGTTTTGAAAGAATGTGAGTCAGTGTATAAATTTCAGTCTGGTTGGTTTTCCTAGTTTGCCTTTATTGCAATGAGTTGGATACTTAGGGTATTTTTTTAAATTTAGTTTATCCACTTCATGGTCACCTCTAATTATCCATGAAGAGATGGTGTGGAACCTCTGTCTTGAACAGCTGCAATCCTTCTGGTGAAGTAACTCCGAAAGTTTTGATAGGTGGTGTTCCACAATTTATACCCAGTGATGATCAAGGAACAGTGGTCGTCTCCAAGGCAGGGTGGTGTACAACCTGGAGATAAAGACACAAGCATGCAGTTCCCCTTGCTGCATGCTCGTGTCCTTCTAGGTCATCAGGGTGAGAGATGCTCTATCAGGAGCCTTTTCTGGTAAATTGCTGTAGTGACTTTTGACTTGCCAGAAATCAAGCGATGAAAATGTATTGCCAAATTAGAAGATTGTGTGACTTGGAATGGAAGCTGCATTTTTGCATTTTTGTTTCAGATTTCACTATTATTTCTAACATCAACAGAAATAACCTCAACTAGCAAGCTGGCTGTATTCCTGGGAATTCTTCATGCCACTGTGAGACAGATGAGGAGAACCGTAAAACTCTTATAATCTAGCACCCTCGGGACTTTGGTGGTGCCTGACGGACAGAGTTATTGCATTGTTGGATATTACTCCTATCAATACTCCCACATGCTTTTATTGCACTTTTTTTACACATTCCAGTGAACTGGGAAACAGGGGCTCAGTGAGTTTAAAGGGAACGCAGGTAATGGGGTCCCGGTGAGTTTAAAGGAAGCGCAGGAAATGGGGGTCTTGTGGGTTTAAAGGGACATGGGGAATTGGGCCCAATGAGTTTAAAGGGAGCACAGGAAATAATGTCTCCATGAGTTTAAAGGGAGAATGGGAAACAGGGCCCTGGTGTGTCAGTGAACCAGATGCCAAACTGTTGGGATTTGTGACCAAATGGAGAGTGGATTATCAGAATTTTATTCTAGTTTCATGGCAATGAAGCAATGAGCAGAGCAAGTATGAATGTGTACTCTGCAGCAGGAGTGGAGTTCACAATGATCCAACCTGCCTTGGTGAATTTTAGGAAAGCAAAGCTTTCAGTTCTACACAGTATCTTAAGGACATACTATTGGGGAAATATTGGTGTGCTCTGCTGTACGATTTTGTGTGGGCTTGGCCTGGATGGGCAGTCAAAGTGGAGCAAGTTTATGAGCAACACTTCATGATAATTTGATATGATACCTTGTGCAGATTGCCTCATTTGTGTCAGCATAAAAGATGCAGCAGTTAGCTCCAAAAAAGCACATTCAATTCTGACCTTGAGTCATACCCAAGTGAAATTTGCACTTCCTCCCTGTGTTTGCGTGGATTTTTCCCAGTTTCCTCCTATATCCCAAGGAGGTTTATTGGCTGCTGTAAATTGCTCCTAATGTAGCTAAGTATTAAAGTATAACACTCCTTGATAAGTATTAAAGGAGAATTGATGGGCATGTGAGAGAATGGGTTACAGAAACATATAAAGGGAATGGGACTGTTGGGATTGCTCTGCTGGGAGTTGGCATGGACCCGATAGGCTGAATGGCCTTCTGTGTCATGATAATGCTACTGGCAAGTAAAGGCTTAGCTTACCAGATTCCTTAAATTGTGCCTTTGTATTTTGCCTCTGATAGAAGGTTTACACGATAATAATGCTGGCCACTATCTGATGCTTTTCCAGTACTTTCCAGATTATAGTAATGAAGCAATATTACATGTATCCATCACTGGCAGATGCAGGGGGATGTACCAGCCATTACTGCGGGGTTAAACTGCTGTTTTGTTCAGTTATGTGCCCACAGATTCAGTGTTGACCCTTTGCAGTGGATTTCCTATCACCTCGCACTTTATCTTCCCAGAACTGTTCCTCCCTTTAGTCTAACATCAATGGTGGGGAATAAGCTAGAATCTATAATGAAGGATGTAATAACAGAACACCAAGAATGACTGGATTGAGCACAGACAGCATGAATTCATGAAATTATATTTGTCTAATTGAAAATTTAAAAAAATACAGTTGCTGTAAATCTAAAATAAAAACAGAAAATGCTGGAAATACTCAGCAGGTCAGGCTACATCTGTGGGAAGAGAAACAGAGCTAACACTTCATGTCCAAGATCCTTCAATAGAACTGTGTTTCCAGCATTTTATGTTTTTATTTGTCTAACTTATGGAACTTTGTTGAGGAGGTGACTATTAGAGTAGGTAAGGGGAATGTAATGCACTTAGATTTTCAGAAGACTTTTGATAAGGTCCCACACAGGAGGTTGATCAACAAGGTTAGAGCATAACTAATTGGGGGTAATATAGTGTTATAGATTGAGAATTAATTAACAAGACAGCAAGCAAAGAGTGGGAATGAGCAGGTCTTTCTTACATTGGCAGGTTGCGATTAGTTAGCGGACCACAATGAGCAATGCTCAACACCCAGCTATTCACAGACTGCGTCAACAATTTGGCTGAGGGACCATATGTCACTTTTCCAAGTTTGCTGATGGTACAAAACTAGGTGGGATTGTGAGTAGGGAGGTAGGTTCAAGAGGTTATGGAGGGGCTGGGTGAAAGGGCGAGAACATCGCGAATGGAATGGAATGTGGAAAAATATGAACTTATCCACTTAGTAGGTGCACACAACAGGAAAGTTGACTGTTTTTAAAATGGTGAGAAATTGGGAAATGTTGATGTTTAAAGGGATCCAGATGTCCTTGTACACAAGTTACTGATGGCTAAAATGCAGGTGCGACAAACAGTCAGAAAAGCAAATAGTAAGGGAGAGGATCTGAGTACAGAAGCAAAGATGTTTTCATTTTGCAAAGCTATTTTCCATGATAAATTGATATGCACAGTACCCTCTGTGCATAGGTAAACACTGTGCTAAAATATCCATAAAACATTTCAGCCAGCCTTTGTGATTTATGAAATTTTGCTTAATGAAACATTTTCTAGCAATGCATCCCTTTTATAAATCAAGGGATGTTTTGTATGGGATCATGATGAAACTGCAAGGATTTTGGTGAGACTCGAGCATTGTGTGCTATTGTAATTTTCCAATCTAAAAAGGCACAGAGGAACTGCAGTGAAGAATAACCAGACTGGTTCCTGGGATGGTGGGTTTGCTGTATAAGATTGAGTAACTAGGCTGGTATTTCTAGAGTTTGGAAGTATGAGAGGTGATTTCATTGAACCTTCTTGCAGGGATGATGCTTCCTCTGGCGGAGGAGTCTAGAACAAGAGGCCATAGCCTCAGAATAAGAAGTGAGGAGAAATTTCCTCACTTCTAAGGTGCCGAATCTCTGGAATTCTGTACCCCAGACAGCTGTAGAAGGTCAGTTATTGAAATCATTCAAACCCGAGATCAACAGATTTCTGGATGTTAGGGATAGGGCAGGAAAATGGTGCTGAGATAGTAGATCAGCCATGACCTTGATGAAGCACAGAATGACCTACTCCAATTCTTGCATTCTTAACTTTGGCATGAGTTGAAACTTTTTCACAAATTATAATGATCCCTTTTAACATAGAAAATAGAGTCATACAGCACAGAGGCAGGCCCTGCAGCCCATCTAAGTTAGTTCCATTTGCCCTAGTTTGACCCATGTCCCTCTGAACCCTTCCTATCCATGTACCTGTCCAAATGGATTTTAAATGTTGTTGTTATGCCTGCCTCAACCAATTCCTCTGGCAGCTCATTCCATTGACTGACCACCCTCTGTGTGGAAAAAGTTGCCCCTCAGATTCTTATTAAATCTTTCCCCTCTCACCTTAAATCTCTGCCCTCTAGCTCTTGATTCCCCAAATCTGGGGAAAAGACTGTGCGTTCACCCTATCTGTGTCCCATGTTGCAGGGATTTCCATCAAAAATAAAGCTGGACAGCAAGAAGGAGGCATTGGGAAGACTGACTGAAACCAGGCAGGAAGTACCACAGTTATTCTGCAATAGTTTTATTTTACAATGTCCACTATGAAGATGAAACAATCAAATTGCCATTCTGTGCAGAAAGAATGATGAATGACAAAAAGAGAGAGGCTCTGGACTTTTTATACGTTCTCGATTATAAATGAAGTCTTTTGGTCAGTTTTGCATTTGTACCAACTTGGCCACTTTCTGCTGAGTTCAGGTGAAGAACAATTAGAGTCTGGGTTGCTGAGAAATTTGGGGGAAATGAGCCTTGCTTTCCATTCCTCGTTTGTGTCAGTGTTGGAAGGCGAATGGCCTAAACGTTGGGTGGGAACAGGAGTTACATCAGTCTTGATTGCCCTCTGTTCTGTTCCCCAGAGGTCAGATATCCTTTTGTAAATTAGGCTCACATAAAGCATCTAGTGCTACAACGAGAATAGAAAATTGAAAGGAGAAGCGTGCGAAGTGGCAAAAATTGCTCTTTCTTGAGCTGGAAGTGAGGGCACATTTCCCCACAAATATTTGAGTTATCTCAAGTATTTCTTTAGATCGAGAGGCTGTCACAAGGGAACTTGTCAGACACTGTCGAGAATGTTGATAAGCTACTTCATGAGTATTTCATATTGGTTTTTTTACAAATGCATTAATAGACGACCAGGTCACATTTTATGTCATGACATTTATCAGTCTTTACAATCCTGAGTCCAGATTGGCTGAATCTTCTGCCTTTGGAATGAGTCTTCAGCTTACCTAAGGTCAACTTTAAATGATATTTATCTCCAGTCCAAAATGGACAGGAAGATGCCAGAGAATCCCAGGGTTGGCCTTTGAAAGATTTGGCCAGTGGGCTTCTGGGGTCTCTGGTATTTGTTGCCAACTCTGTTTGATAGCAGAATAGAGCTTTATGGTATTGGTTTATTATTGTCACTTGTACCAGGATACAGTGAAAAACTTGTCTTGCATACCAATTGTACAGGTCAATTCATTACACAGTGCAGTTACATTGGGTTAGTACAGAGTGCATTGACGTAGTACAAGTAAAAACAATAACAGTACAGAGTAAAGTGTCACAGCTACAGAGAGAGTGCAGTGCAATAAGGTGCAAGGTCACAACAAGGTAGATCGTGAGATCATAGTCCATCTCATCATATAAGGGAACTGTTCAATAGTCTTATCACAGTGGGATAGAAGCTGTCCTTAAGTTTGTTGGTACGTGCCCTCAGGCTCTTGTATCTGCTACCTGATGGAAGAGGATCTATTGATTTATCGCAAGATGCTCTAATCATATAACGTCATTCAATGCTAATGCATTTACCTTATCGAGTTTAGATCACTTTGTCCTTGTGGTTTTATACCAACTATTGTTGTGTAAGAAGTTATAGAATGTCACCCTCGTGCAATCAAAAAGAGGGATATTGTGCAATATCATAGTCACACAACTGGCAACTGATCAAAGGTATACTTGGCTGTGTTCAAACTCTTGCTTGGACTTTGTCTTTGCAATTAAGCACAGCTTTCACAGTATACTACCCATCAAACAGGAGGTGATCAGACTTGGACTTGTGGCACCCAATTTTCTCTGAATCCCATATTCAGGGTTCCTCCTTCCTATTGTTGGTCCTGGGCTCTTAGAGTCATACAGCCCTTCAGCCCATCAAATCCATGCCAATCATCAAGCATACCAATCTTACGCTCATACCATTTTATTCTCCCCAGGTTCCCATCAACTCCCCCCAGATTCTACCGCTCACCCACATTAAGGGCAATTTATGGTGGCTAATTAACCTACCAACCCACGTGTCCTTGGGATGTGGGAGGAGACCAGAGCACCCAAGGGAAACCATGCAGTCCTGGACAATGTGCAAGTTCCACGCATACAGCACTGGAAGTCAGGACTGAACCTTGGTCACTGGAGCTGTGAGGCAATGCACCACTGTGCTACTCGTGTGCTGTTCCAAAATTCAGGAAGGAGTTAATTCCTGGTTCCAGAAGCTGATTCTGTACCATTCCTTCTGTTCTCCTAAAGGAGGTGGTACCACATTGATAGTCCAGTCCTTGTTAAACCCATTTCATCTACTTTCATTTGGACTATTGGTTGCCACAGTACCACCTCTATTTTCCACTTCGCATTGTGTAACATCGTGGTTATTGCTATTAAGCCATCAGGTACAGAGGAATGTGGAACTGATTGCTTTCTGACACTTCGTATAATGAGCTCGCTCTCCACATGGGTCTGATGACCAGACCTCATCACTTGGATATTTCTCTTAACCCTGACCTCTAGTTATTTCTTATTACCATAGTAACGGTCAACTCTTCTACCTGCCATTAGAGTCCTATATGCCATTGAAGATGCTTTAGAGTGGACTCATTGTTTTTTATCTTGCTACAACAAGCTGGTCACTGTCTCTTTGCTTCCAATTTACTTGGCCTCTGAGATGTTGGGTCTCAGTAAAGAGAGCTAACTTCCCAATGTATTACTGTCACTTAGTGAAGCTGAGAGAATGTTACAAAGGAGTAGTGTCCTGTATCTCATGCTAGTCTTGTTTCAGCCTGTACTTGTGTTTATTTCAGAGTTTTAAAAACTACCAATGGCTTCTCAGAACAGCTCCTAGTACAGAATCCTTTAATCAACCAATGCTGAAGATTCACTCCTCTTGATTAGTTCCCTTTGTGCATACCTTCTTAACATGTTCAGGGGACTTCACAGACTACTCTTACATGTGCCAAGCTTTAAGGTCTTTTAGTATCCATTGTTCTGTTCTCTGATGGCTGTTTAATTCTTCTGATTACCACAAGGACCACCAAGGCTGGGGAAGAAGGGAGACTGATGAGAGGGAGGGATGCACTAGGGGTGGGCAAGCTTTGATTTCACTAATGACACTTACTGAAATTAATAAGCTGGTAAATTGGTTTATTATTGTCACATGTACCGAGATACAGTGGAAAAACTTGCATACCGTCCATACAGATCAATTCATTACACAGTACATTGAGGTAGTACAGGGTAAAACAATAGCAGAATGAGAATACTGTTACAATTGCACAGATGATCAATGTTAATATTGGTAACAATGGTAATGCAGTAGCTTAGTGATAGCCTGTATGTAACAGTCCAATATCTTTGTGGTAATCCTGTGACCTGCTAATATTCAGCAACCATATAATTGAAGCTGGACTCCACAGTTGATGTCACTTTTAATCATCATCTCTATCCTTGTATCTCATGTCTTCACCACACAGGAAAGTGGCAGCTCTGATCTGGGAATCCTGTTCAGAGCTGACCTGGCCCATTCTGATCTGAGAGATTGCTTGGGGGAATCGGTGTTTGGGACACTTCCCTAAGGGCGCCATTCCAAAGCTCAGCTCAGTATCAACATTTCTTAAAGTCTCCTTGGCTTGATAAAAGTTTCATACAAATGACAGTAGTTGCGGACCTCAGTGCCTCTCCTGAGGTTTCTCCTATAACTCCAATCCTTTAATTTTCCTCCTCCACAAATCAACTTCAAATGAAGTTCTAGTCTCTGCCATAATTGCCTTTTTATGGTGAAGTATCTCATGGTTTAATAGAATATTCAGTGCCGAGATTCTCCCTCTTTTCCGCGCACCCCCCCCTCCCCCTGGATTTTTTCCAGTCAGAACATTCTGCCTTTATCCTTTCCTTCCCCAATCATTCACAGGCAAAAATAGCACTTGCTATTTAGCTGGAGTAAAGTTGCCAGGATTCACCCAGCCCTTGACTAACTGACTGCTCCCGTCTTTGTGGCATTCCTACTCACCACAATACCACTGCTTCTACCAATAGTGTTGGACCCAGGCCCAGATCTTTAGCTTTATCGTCTCCCTGTCTAATGATTGTTCATCTTGGCCATTACGTCACAGGGAAAACGCATGAAAAATACAAATACAACTGACTCAGGCTGTTTGCACCATCTTAAGTGGATTATAGTGATGGCTGTAAGGATTGTAAAGTGTTTCTGTGCATTTTGTGAGTGTGAAATTAAATCAACATTAAAACATTATTTTTAAATATCACATCCTTTCAAGCCTACCAATGAACTAAACTGCAGCAGTGGTTTGACCAATTTCTTTTCTATTTGGCACTGCACCTACCCCGTTCAGTGCATTGACCACCTTTTATATCCCAGAAGGATATAATGATAGAGATAAGGGATGATGAATCATCCTAAAAGAATTTAATTGAGGAGCAAAGGTAGAGAGTAATTAAGAATCTTCCCAAATCAGGTAATGTCACAGTATTTCTATCACAAAGCAAAAAACTATAGAACTGTTGAAACCCAACATTGATAAATGTTATTGACCTGAAACCTTCACTCTCTTGTCACTCTGCACGTATGCTGCATGACTTGCTCAGTATTTATGACATTCTCTGCTTTTATTTCAGGCTGTTGTTACGTACGTCACAGATTTTTCTTGTTCTACTGCTCTGTAAATATCCTGTAGACAATAGCATATCTTTACAATGTGAAAGAAAATACACTTGTAACCAACACTTTCACATTTTGATAGAGTGTCTTGGATCTGAGATGTTATCTCTGTTTCTCCTCCCACGTATGCTGTCAGATCTACTGAGTGTTCTGAGCATTTCTGCTTTTATCATTTGTGCATCTTTTGGTTGTGCTTTTTACTGATTGTTCTGCAGCAAGGGATGTTTCTGGCATCGTCACTGCCTCTTAAAATTCATTAACCCATATCAATTGCTCAGACTGATTTGTATTCAAAATAGATCCACTAAAAATTTTGTCTGGCCAACTCATGATTTAAGCAGTGGACTAACCCTTATGAAACAAGAATCTTCTATCCTCCAACAAGGTAAATCCAGCAAATCTCTAATATAGTTCATCACAGAGTACTGGGTCATGAGTTTTAGTCTGTAATTGCAATCCCATTGCAGGGATGGGAAAGAGCTGAGAGATAGATGGAAAGCAAGTTTAGCAGATCAGTCATTTTAGAATCTCATAGCATTCAGACCAAGAAGCCAGTGCCATCTCTGTTGAAAGAGGTAATTAGTCATCTCATCGTGCGTGCTTGTATCTCCTACTGGTACTTGACTGGCTGCCTCTCCTGATATTTACCCACTGTCTGTCAATCTAAAAAGCACAGAAGTACATCGCTCCATAACACAGGCAGATGGCACTTGTTCAGGTGGGTCAAGGTGTTTCTATTTACTTTGCAGGTTTTCATAACTTGTTCTGCAGGCCTATACACACCCTACACACGAGACGATATGCATACAAAGTGAGCGTAAGAAGAAAATCACGTAATCTACATGGGCTAGTAACACACATGTCTTTCATCACACTTTTATTGTTCATCATCGTGACTTCAATTCTGATTTAGGTGCCCTTCCATCCTTGGTGACAAATATTACAACATCATTAGACATGGAAGTAAGCACTGATTTTTTAAAAGAAAAATCCACTGGAAATGTTAGAGAAACAAAGGACTGCAGATGCTGGAATCTAGATGAAAAAACAAGATGATGTTGGAGGAACTCAGCAGGCCAGGCCAGACTCAATCTTGCCTGCCTGATTTGTGATTTGAATTTCCGTTTTCCTCTTCCAGTCCATACCATGGGAGGACTAATGAGGCCAATGCAAAAAGAAAAGAGCATCACCAACATCCCAGCACCTGTTTTTGTCGCCAGCTTAAACTGGTGAGATGGTATCTCTTTGCTTACATATTGCTAGATGGGCACGAGATCACTTGGGTGTCCACCACAGACACCCTGTCTCTCTTTCTGACTGGGCAGAACAAACTAACCCCAGTCATTTAAACCATATCAGTGTTGTAATTTTCTAAAGACACCTCAGTACTACGTGACTTGTCAGTGTGTCCTAAAATCTTACTGGTTGAATAGAGAACAAAGGTTGGGAATTTAGCGAATTGGTGTGTGATGGACTCATTTTAATTTCAGATTTAGAATTGAACTTTAATGTACAGTTTTAGTATGTAGTAAACATGGAAGTTAACATACTTGAGGAGGAGATAGTTAGCTGAGGTTGAGTCATTACTTGGGGAATTTCTGTGAGGGTTAAAGGTCTATATAGTTGATGGACAGTGGACTTTAAATAGTGTGTGGAAGTTGAGGATTTGGTGAGTGTGATCATTTTTGTGAAAATGGGGAAAGAGGTGCTGCTTGATATCGGAAATAAGTAGAAAGTTGTTTTCCAGTTAGTCTCATGAATAGAGACATGGCAGGACATCTGAGTCTTTTAGAATGTCAGCCACTGCCATGTGGAAAATCCAGTATGCTTCTCATGTTCTGGACAATCATACATGCAGGAAGTGTTGTCAACAGATAGTGTTATGTGGATAGAACAATCCTGGAGGTAGCTATTCCACAGAGGAAACAACTGCAGGTAAAGGAGGAAAGGATTAGACAGACCCGGAAGGTAGTGCCGGAATTCCTTGAGTGGTTTGGTTAAATGGGAAAATGGAATTAAGCCAGAAGTGTAACAAAATGCATTGGGAAGGACAAACAAGGTGAAGCAATACACAATAAGTAGTAGGATACTAAGAAATGTTGAGGCACTGAGTGCATGTCCAACAGATTCCGGAACGTAGCAGGGCAGGTACTTAAGAAGGTGTTTGGGTTACATTGCTTGATTGGTCAAGATGTAGTATGCAAAAGCAGGGAGGTAATGTTAGAACTATACAAAGATCTGGTCAAGCCACAGCTAGAACATTTTGTTCATCTCTGGACATCACACTACAGTGATAGCACTGGAGATGTGCAGAGGGGATTTGTCACCTCTGCACATCTGGAATTGTGCTAATGAGAAGATGAGGAGACTGATGGAGCATTTAACAGATGTGTACAAAATCATGAGAGTCCAGGGTAGGGTGAAGAGGAAGGACCTAATTCCCTTAACAAGCAGGTTGATAACTATGGGCTGTAGAGTAGCAGGTTGGGAGAAACTCTTCAGCCAAAGACTAGCTGGGATCTGGAACTCGCTCCTTGGAAGAGTGACGGAGATAGAAACCTTTCAGCACATTGAGAGGGTACCTGTATGAGCCTAAACCCATAAGGACACAGACTGAGAGATGGGAAATGGGTTGACCTAAAGTCCACATTTGGCTGGCATCAATACAATGGGCTGAATGGTCTCTTTCTGTGCTTCCAGTTTTGTGATAGCAAAAACTATAAGCCTATGTCTTTTAGTGGGTTGGTGGTGTCTGCCTACTTGGTATTGAGACAACTGATTTTCCAAGTGTGCACCGTAAGTAGGGAACATCGGCTACTAGTCAAGAAACCTTTGGCTACAGGATCACTCAAATTTTAGTCAGCCTGGTTGACTAAAACCTTCACACGAGAACACTCGGGTGAGTGGCTAGAGATCTAACAGTGCCTGTGGATCTGAATCATTCCCTGCTGGGAAGAGGCAAGAATCTGTGGTCGAGACAAGAGGGCTGAATATCCGTGTGGGAATATTATTCATTCCCGTTCGACTGGTCTGAAGACTCACATTTTTGTTTTGGTCCCTCCCTAAAGTTTTTTTTCCACACAGATTTTTGTAATTCTCAGAAGGAAAAAAATGTGAACCTCTGCAGGGTCAAAGGTATTCTGGGTCATTCGCCTTGGGAAGATTGTGGAGCTATAAATTGCAGGCAACAGGAGTCAGAAATCTGTAAACAAACATTCCTCACGTCCTACTAAATTTTTACAGTCTGACTAAACAAAATAAATCTTGCAAGTGATTGCAATCTGTGTCTTTAACTCACAGGACAGACCAGAAGAGGAAACTGTTTACTGATGACTAAGACCTTTTCCTTATTTTTTTTCATTGTGGCCATGAATTCTGTGTTCTAGAGTCATGGGGTTATACAGCATTGAAACAGGCCCTTTGGCCCACTATGTTTATGCTGGTCATCAAGTACCCATCAATATTAATCCCATTTTATTATCATTTTGGTCTGAAACCATAGAACTGTGGTTACCTCGTGGCCATGGAATCTGTCTGGTGTAATAGTGAGCAAAGTGCAGGTTAGATCATGCAATGCTGAATAAACCTGCTAGATTTACTGGCTGTAAAAAGAATCCAAGAGTCCTCAAGTGAATGCAGGTTGTTTGCTTGGAGTTGCCTTTGGTACTGTATTGCAAGCTGCAGATCAAAGATTATAAAACTTCCAGCAGGTCAGGCAGCATCTGTGGAGAAGAAAGCAGAGTTGACTGAATGATTATTGACCTGACACGTTATTTTGTTTCTCTCTCCACTGCCTGACCTGCTGAGTATTTCTATCATTCCCTGATTTTCATTTCAGGTTTCCAGCATCTGCAGTTTTTTTTTCTATTTTTTAAAAACTTCCAGCAGGCACTTGGGTCAAGGGCTAGGACAGCAGTTGCATGCCTGAATAGCCTCACCGCTCCGTCTCAAGCCTGCCAGCTGTTGGTGTAGCTCTGGAGCATGGAGGTGAAGTGTAAAGAATCATGAGTGTGTTTAGTGAGCGGAGATTCGGATGCACACAAGTTCTAGAAGCTTGGAGTTTTTTATATTTGGATGTTTTATGTTTGTGTGTGCTGTTGGCAACTTGGGAACACGCTGTTCTGTACTGGTTGAACAGGACTTACAACCCAGAAATCTTCCAAGGGTTAGAAAGTTGTTGAATTGCTGTAAACTCCACACCTGTGACTCCAGCCCCACACTCCATGGCAGACCCCAAGGTGATAAGGGACCACCATGGGTGGGATGGGCACTAGATCAAAAAAAACATTTAATGACTTGTGCAAAGGAAAAGCACTTTTAAGTGCCAAAAGGAATCATAGAGGTCAATGATGCTCAAACTCCACTCCAGGCTGTGCAGTCTGTATTTGGATATTAGCTAAGTACAGAGAAATGGGCGAAGACAAAGATCAGCCATGGTCAAATTAAATGGTGGAACAGACTTCAGGGGCTGAAAAGCTGACCCCTGTTTTTTTATGCTACATTGTTATTACTGTATGTATTTAGTTGAGAATTTGCCTGTGTCCAAGTAAAATGTGTTTGACAAGCATCACCAGCACGTTAAAAAACTTGCACTAATAACTTTGATTGGAATGGGTGTGATTCTAGAGCAGGTTTTCCCACTTTACATTCCTCACTGGTCCAGTATCGATGAGATCAGCTCATGGTTTGGACACCTCCCTCCATTTATCAGTGAGGTTGTAGGTGGGAGCAACCTTGTTTAGAATCTGGTTATCTTTTGTTGGACAATCAAAAGTACAATAAATTATCTTAGATAGACTGATGTCTCTTTGGCTGTTGTGGTTTTCCCCCACCCAGTGTAGATGGACCTTTCTAGTCCGTATCATTGTTTCCAGTGTGGTGTTTATCTGATGAAGTGGAAGCCACAAGCTCCTTCCTTCCAGTATACTGTGAGTACAAAAATAGTTATCTAACCTTAATCAGATCCTACCAGGAATAATTGTATTGGCAGGAAGAAGATTGCCACAAAAGTTGGACGTTTTCTTTTAAAGAACATCCATTCCTCCTCTCCTTATTACACTCTGATGTGGGATTGGTTCACAAGGAGGCTATTTGCTGCCTAAAGCCAGTTTCACAAAAAGATAATTGGCTTGTCAGACCCCTTTTAGGGCAATTAAGAATCAAGCATATTGATGTGAAAATAAAAATATTTTTAGGCCAAATAATGTCAGGTCTTCTTCCCTAAAACAATATTAATGAATCACTTGGATTTTTATAACAGCTTCATAACTATTGTTTCAAAACTGATATTGTGGTATTTGAGCTTGTATGGTCTGAACTTATTTTTGGCATTAATCCCCTTTGGTTGAGGTAGCCTGGGCAACGCCAGCATTTATCCCTAATTACCTTGGGGGAAGTTGGTGGTGAGCCACTTGCCTGAACTACTACAATCTTCCTAGTGCTTCCACAATATTATTGAGTAGGGAGCTCCTGGCTTTGGATCAATGGAGGAAGAGTGATGGTCTTTCCAATTCAGGATCACGTGCAACTTGGAGGGGAATCTGCAGGTGGTGGTGTTCCCATGTGCCTTTTGCCCTTTCTGATGGCAGAAGACGTGGGTTTGGAAGGTACTGTTGGAGTAGCCTGATGAGATACTCCAGTGCATCTTGTAGATGGTCCACACTGCAGCTACATTGCACTGGTGGTGGACAGAGTGAAGGTTTAGGATGGTTGATGGGGTGCAAGTCAAATAGGCTGCTTATCATGGATAGTATCAAACTTCTTGAGTGTTGCTGGAACTGAACTCCTCCAGGCAAGTGGAGCTTATTTCATTCACAGTCCTGATGTACCTTGTGGATGGTGGAAAGGAAATTTTTTTTTAAAATCTGGAGATGGTGGAAATCTGAAACAAAAACAGAAAAATGCTGCAAATACTCAACAGGTCAGGCAGCATCTGTGGGGAGAGAGAAAATGGTGGAAAGGCCTTGTGGAGTCAGGATGTGAGCCAGGTATTGTAGGGTATTCATCCTGCAACCTATTCTTATAGCTACTCTATTCATATAGCTGCTCCAGTTAAGTTTCTGATCCTTATCTATGATCTGCATTACTCATTCATTACTCTAAAAAAACATGTTCCTCAGTTTATGGAAAAACATAGTGATCAGTACAGATACCCAAATCACTATATATAGTGATACAAGTTTATAAGCCCATTTTATTTTTAAAAAATGCAACCCTAGTACTAATGATTATTTCCAGAAATAAAAATTAATTATCCTAAGATTGCCTCAAACCTTGAAGTACCATGTTCAATTCTGGTTTAGAAAAAAAGCTGAGGCTCTAGAGCAGCTGCAAAAATGGTTTACAAGAGTATTGTTGTTGATTAAGATGCCACTCGGCGACCAGAGCTATAGATATAACAAACCTTTACAACTTCCTTGCATACTTGTATTGATCGAATAATGAGAAGTACTTCTCCAAAAGTCAGAATGCATGGTACTTTATACAGTTTGAAATAGAGGCAATGATTGGCAGTTGGTCAGATACAGATTTGCCAATCCCATTGTCCTGCACACAGGTCAGAGACAGAAGGTTTCTCTCCTTGCCCTAATGTTTCATTGGTATCATTTACCTTCACTCTCATGCATATTGTGATAATGCCGCCTGGCTTAGTGCTCTCAATAAACAATTGGTAGAACCTTCTTTTCCAGCCTTTGAAACTAGTAAAAATTTAGGAAAATGACAGAGTTGAAGCATGTGGTGAACAATGTAATGAAAGAGAAAAGTTGGAAAAATGGGGAAGTCTTTAGTCTTCCATACAGTGAAATTACAGCACCACATTTGTAAAGTATGAGTATATTCCAATCAGGGAATATGAATGCCCCAAACCTCAGTGTGTTGTGTGGTATAATTCTGAGCAATGATGCTCTGAAACCTTTCAAAATGATTTGTCAGCTTGAGACAAAATACCCAAACTGGGGGGGGGGGGGGGGGGAAAAAAGCCAATGGAATTCTCCAGTGGAATTGAGACAAAGTGGTATCTCAACAAAAAGTACAATATACTGCAATAATGACAAATGAAGGCACGTTAAAAATGTCATAACTCCCAACCCACCTCATGGCCAAATGTAAATGGGTGAAGACTTAATAATGATTTCATTGGTAAAAGCATATTGTCTAGTCTTTGGGTGATATGGTTATCAAGAAAATTATCAGCTTTCCCTGGCCAAAAGATAAGGTCTCGGGTAGAATTACTAAGATTGCAGAAGGCACTGAATCCTAATCGAGAGAGTATAAACAGCAGATTGGTTTACGACAGTTGGATGAGTCAACTCACATTTTGTGTTGCCACGGTTCTTACGTGACTCTTCCTATGAATGGGGCTTTTCATGAAAATTTATATTGCTGTGATTTAATGGCTCACAAAACTTACACATCTAGCAAATATAATCGATCAATTCAATCACCTAATTTTTTTTTCTGTAGAGAAGTGTATTCAGTACACTTGAAAGGGCAGAAAAGATCACAGCTTTAGAAAAAAAATCTGGGAAGGAAGATCACCCACTTGGTCTGATAGGTGTCTTCCTTTTGTGTGGATAGCTATTGATGACAAGAAAGACATTAATCTCACTCTCCAAAGCTTTGAGTACTTCCCCCTCTGTTTCTGACCCAAAGAAAAAGCAGTGGATTCTCATCTGTAGATTCTGAGACCTCAATACAGTATAAAGTAGCAAAGAATCTAACATGTCTCCTGTGGGTAGTCACATGGCACACCCTCCATCTCAGCCAAAATCCAATGAGCCACTTTCAGCCAGTTTCTTAACATTCCTGCATTTTGCCAAACTCTACAGTAACCCTTCACTAATAACCTGCTCACCCATACCTTGTATGGGTTTTGCTAGCACCACTGAGCTCCAGACTTCATCACTGCCTTGGTCATAATGTGGAGCAAAGAACTGAAGTCCAAAGCTACGTGAAAGTGACTGTCCTCGACATTAAGCAACATTTGACCAAGTGTGGCATCAGGGCGCCCTGGTAAAATACCGTAATGGTCAGAGTCACACAAAAGAAGATGGTTGTGTTTGTCAGAGGTCATTCAACCTCACCCTGGGACATCACAGCAGGTTCTCCAGGGCATCATCTTCACTGCTTCATCACTGATCTTCTTTATGACTCTAATGTCAGAAATGGGGATGTTCACTGATGTTCAATTCCTCAGCAAATGTACTACTCTCTCTAATGAGGCAGTCCAACCCTTGAAATTCAATGATGGTTAAGCCCTCCACCATCAACATCCTGGGGGACACCACTGATCAGAAACTCAGCTGGACCAACCACATCAATACCATGTCTACAAGGACAAGTCAAAGGCTGGGTATGTTATGGTGACTGACTCGCCTCCTGACACCCCAAGGCTTATCAGCCACCTACAAGTGATGGAGCAGGCTCCAGTTTCAAGGACAAGTGCACTTGCATCAACACTTAAGAAACTCGACTCTATCCAGGACAGAGTAACTTGCTTGATTACTAGCAAGTTAGTGCATACTGGCTGCAGTGTGTTCCATTTGCAGAATGGACTGTAATTACTTATCCAGACTACTCCAACAGTAGCTCCAAGTCCCATGACGTCTACCAATAATGGGTGCACAGAAACACAACCAAATGCAGGTTCCCCTCCAAGTTGCACACCACACTGACCTGGAAATATATTACGGGTTCTTCATTGTCACTGGGTCTAAGTGCTGGAACTCTGGCCCCAGCAGCACCGTGGGACACCTTCACCAAAAGGACTGTAGTGGTTCAAGGCAGCAGTTCACCACCACCACCTTGGAGGCAATAAGGGATGGGTAATAAATGCTATCAGCTATGCCCAGAAACAAAAGGTGAATAAATCCAAAATACCTTCAGCAAACTTTTAGTTTGAGCTTAGCTTTTCTGTAGTACTGAACTGTAGTTTCTTTGGAAAATGAAATGACCAGCCAGATGACCTGCTTGTGACCTCTATCAACACCCTCTCCAACTGTATGTGAGTGAGAGGGCTTTCAGTGACAGCCTGCTAAACTCTGCTCAACAGCTTCCGATTAATGCCACAACTGTTATAAGGGAATCATTCTGTCAGAGTTGGTGAACATAAACCCTCATCCATTGCAGGCCCACTTTTAATTAATTACCCACCCTGACACACTGTCTCCTGTTTCCATACCCCTCCCCCACCCTTCTCAGCTGATGTGTTTTTGTGGAGAAAAGCATTTAGAGCAAGTACCTCACAGAATGTTTGGCTGTCTGGACCTTGTTCTAATGTGGGTGGAATGCATTTGTTTTCATTTCAAAGGAGGCAAATAACTTTTGCTAAATAAGGGAGAAAAAAAATCTCTGACAGTTGTTCACAACTGATGTTTGTGAACCAGTTTCTGCTCTCCTGTTATGTCATGAGTTTTCTTGCAGACACGCTCTGGGATCCATCTCTGGGGAATTTCACTGGAAGTCAAAACAACTTTATGCTAACCTTATACAGATCGTAGTGAGGCAACTTGTAAAAAGTCAGTGGAGGTGGTGCAGAGAGGATTGGCTTGGATAACGTCACAACTGTGGGAAGGAAAGACTCGAAGGTTTTGCAAACACTCACAAAGGGCAAATTTCTTCCCACTTGGGAGAAAGGAGAGAAGCTATGAGTAACGTTTAAATGGTTTAGGGGAATGGAGGGTTACTGTTAAGAAAGATAATGTCTTTTTATATTGTTTCATATTTAAGTTCTACTCTAGAGGCTTGAGTACACGCAGGCACACTGACACTCCACTGTCAAGGATCTAGTTTCTCAGATAAAAAGTTAAAAATGCAACACAGATGGTTCTCACTGGCAGACTTAATAAGAAAATTACCATACACTCCTTTGAAGAGGAGCAAGAGAATTAAACCCACTATCTTGGCTAATATTTATCCTCATTCATTATTACTAAAAATATTATTTGATCATTATTACATTGCTGTTTGTAGGATCTTGCTGTGTTCAAATTGACTGCTGTATTTTTTAAATTACAATAGTGACTACACTTCAAAACCATAAAACTATTTCTGCTGTAAAATCCAATTGAATATTCTGAAAAGGATGTTAAAGATGCTATATAAATGCAATGTTTTTAACGTTCTGGAATCTGACAGAATCATGTAAGAAGCACCCTGAATTTAGGGAGTTTCCCGAATCACGTTGTTAATTCTGATTGGTCTGAGAGCAAGGCCTGGGTTGTAGTAGAGTGAGGTGAGGGCCTTGGATTGAGTGGGTTGTTGGGGGGCAGATTTGGAATCCGTGGGGGAGGTGTTGATCATGAAATCTGAGCCAGAGTTGTTGGTGGGAATGTCTGTACTTTCGGGGTGAGGAGGAACAGTTGCTTCCAAGGTGAGAAGGCGAATAAGGGAACCAGCCTGAATGATGTTCCCAGCCCTGGCCTATCACTGACTCCGGAAGCAGCTCTGATAAGTTATGTATCTCAGAACAACAAGGCTGATTTTGCAGGCAACACTCTAGGGGACATGTACAGACACATATACATGTCCACCTATCCTGTGCGCTCTCTCTCACACACACTTTAGGCATGGAAGCATGCAAGGCAAAAAAACTGCATTTGATAGACTGGACAATATACTCCAACTAATCATTCCTGCCTCTGTTTATACTTTCGGGACGTGAATTCTATTCTTAAATTAACCATTTTTCAACTAACTCTCTTGGAGTCACTTAGCAGCAGGAACTACATTTGCTTAAAGGTTGTTCTACATAATTCGCTCAAGCCTTGTGTTACCAGCTAGTCCAGGGTCCAAGTGCAATCCATTTCACAATCAACTCCAACATCACTGCTGCTGTTAATAGACTAGCAAGGCTTTGTCTCTTTCAGTCAGCAGTAGTTAATTACATGAACATGCACTGTCCCAGTGAAAGTGACACGTGACCTGGACCTGCATGCACTCCGAGTTCGTGGAACCTTTTACCACAAACTGTGTGGTAAAAGGTCCTGCAGTGTACTTGCACTGTGCAGGATGTCATGGTTTGTCCATGAACAGATAAACACTGTCTGTAAGGAGTTTGTACGTTCTCCCCGTGTCTGTGTGGGTTTCCTCCGGGTGCTCCAGTTTCCTCCCATATTCCAAAGGTATACAGGTTAGGAGCTGTGGGCATGCTATGTTGGCGCCGTAAGAGCGGCGACACTTGCGGTCTGCCCCCCAGCACATCCTCAGTAATGCAAAAAGATGCATTTCACTGTGTGTTTCGATGTACATCTGACTAACAAATAAATATCTTATTTGTGTTGATGTTCCAGCAAGCGACAGGATGTCAGTGCAAAAGTTAATTGAGGAATATTGCATCCATCCCACAAAATGGCAGGGACAAACACTGCAAGGAATAAAGAACATAAGAAATAGGAGCAAGAGGAGGTCATCTGGCCCATCGAGCCTGCTCCGCCATTCAATAAGATCATGGCTGATTTGGCCGTGGACTCAGCTCCGCCTGCCTGCCTTTTCCCCAGAACCCTTAATTCCCCTACCTCGCAAAAATCTATCTAACCGTGTCTTAAATATATTTAATGAGGTAGCCTCCACTGCTTCCCCGGGCAGAGAATTCCACAGATTCACTACTCTCTGGGAAAAGCAGTTTCTCCTCGTCTCCATCCTAAATCTATTCCCCTGAATTTTGAGGCTATGTCCCCCTAGTTCTAGTCTCACCTACCAGTGGAAACAACCTTCCTGCCTCTATCTTATCTATCCCTTTCATAATTTTATATGTTTCTATAAGATCCCTTCTCATTCTTCTGAATTCCAGTGAGTATAGTCCCAGGTGACTCATAGGCTAACCCCCTCATCTCCGGAATCAACCTGGTGAACTTCCTCTGCACCGCTTCCAAAGCCAGTATATCTTTCCTCAGGTAAGGAGACCAGAACTGCACGCAGTACTCCAGGTGCGACCTCACCAGTACCCTGTACTGTTGCAGCATAACCTCTCTGCTCTTAAATTCAATCCCTATAGCAATGAAGGCTAACATTCCATTTGCCTTCTTGATAACCTGTTGTACCTGCAAACCAAGCTTTTGCGATTCATGCACAAGCACTTCCAAGTCACTCTGCACAACAGCATGCTGCAATCTTTCACCATTTAAATAATAATCTGATCTTCTACTTTTCCTTCCAAAGCAGATCATTGTAGAAAGAATAATTTTGCATCAGCATGTTGTCTGGCGGTGGGTTGGGGTTATTGAGAGTCAAATTGGCGTCAGTGAAGGAGGTTTATTATTGTGGAATCTGGGTCAGAACAATGGGTGGGGTGTCTGTACTTGGGGCTAGGCCTGATAGTTGGTGCTGAAGTGAGGGAACCAACCTGTGTGCTTCCCCCAACCCCAATGATTAGCTCAGCAGTTTAGGCCAAAGACTCCACGAACTGTCTTTGCTGTGGTTCCCACTTTCCAGGGCAGTTGCTACTCAAATCATTAACAATGAATATAAACTATATTTGGTTTTAAAATTGCACCCCACCCTTCCTAACATTATTACTTTTGCTCTTCTTTAACTCCAACCCCCTTCCCACTCTCCCTTGTGAAAAGCTGGAGCGTAGAAAGAAACTTGATATTGCAACTGGCCGATTTCAGTCTCGATGATCAGACTTGGCATGGTTTTTAGCAGATTAGCAACATTAATGCAGCAACCATTCTCCAGTGTACAGACAACACACTACATACACACACAAAACATAGAAAACAGACACACACACCACACACACAACATGTAAGCACACACCACATGCACACACAAAACACACCACATGCATGCACAAAATGGACACAGAGACACAAAGTACACCACACACGCACTTAAAACAAGCACACGCAAAACATGCACATGCAAAACACGTACGCGCAGACCCAAAAATATATACACACACACAGACTGAGCTCCACGTTGTTACTATGCTTCCCTCAGGATTTATTGCACATAAACATTGGTTTTATTCCACTCTTCTCTCAATGACTTGATTTATTTTGAATATTTTCAGAAAACAATATATATGAGCTTTCAAAGTCCAGGAGCCAAAACAATCACCTCTACCTGAACTGACACTTGTGTTAATGGAAAATAAAAGTTTGGAATGATTAAAACAATCTGCTTTCTTAGAGCAGGAAAAGAATTCAGTGCGAGGAAGTAATGAAGCAAAACTAACTCTTTAGAATTTGTGACAATATTACTGCTCATTTATTTTACTCTAATAAAATGATTGCTGATGGTGAATTAGTCCCTTTCTGTTGTGACTGGAGTCGTCAAACTAGTAGCTGGTTGGCATCCTGAACTACAATTGGAGGGAGAGTTATCTTCACCTGCCATGACTTCACATCTATTGAAATAAATGCCAGTCTTGCCAGCAAGTGCAGATCTCCAGAGTGAAAATTATAAGGAAACCTGGCCAGTCAGACAAGTGGCTGAAAAGCAGAGAGCACAGCACTTAGCCAGAAATAAAAACAGGAAGCTCCAGAAACACTCAGCAGGTTAGGCAGTGTCTGAGGAAAGAGAAACGGAGTTAACACTTAAGGTGAAAGATAAGTTTGATGAAGGGTTTTTAACCTGAAATGTTAATGTGTTTCTCTTTCCAAGACATCACCTGACCTGCTGAGTATTTCCAGCATTTTCCATTTTGGACTTGCAACATTTGCAGTTTCTTTTTGATTTTTTAGTTGTTTATATGGTTCCATTTCCTTACCAACCTGGCTTGATACTGTTACTTAAGGATTTGATATCTGATCCACGTCAAGGGTGTTTTTCGGAGGATTCGTTGGTGGGAATGTCTGTACTGTAGGGGCCGGAGGGATAGTTGCTTCCAGAGTGAGAAGGCAAAGGGGGAACCACCCTGAGTGAAGTTCCCAGCCCTGACCTGTGACCAACGTGGGGAGCAGCTCTCTAATAACGTACATGCCTTAGAACACCAAAGGCCAATTTCTCAGGCAATGCTCTAGAGGATGTGTACAGATGTATACACCTGTCCACCCATCCCATGCTCTCACACGTGTACTTTAGGCACAGAACATGCAAGGCAAACAAACTCTGCCTTTGATAGGATAACAGTAATGATGCCAATAAGATTAACAATACTTCACCTGTAATCCCCAGGTGGCCTTCCACCTTGTCCACTGTCCCTGGGGTGAGATACCAGTGAAGTATGAGCACCTCTAGAATTGTGCCCCAGCCCCGTATCAACAGGAGGAGGAAAGAAAAAAATACTAAAAGGAAACTGAGTCTGAAGGCAGTGATAAAGAATTCTCATTCAATTGGCAGAAATTTGTGTCTTGGATTATTTTTTGGAGGGTGGGAGATCAACAGAGGATTTGGCTTCAATATAACTGTTGGTAATAGTAGGTAGCAAAGTGCAATGTTCCTAACTGAGATGTTAACAAAGTGGAGGAGAGAGCTTAAGGCTGTGAATTTATGAATAAATGCAAGGATTCTGTGAAATCTTTATCAGAGTGGTATAAGTAAGACCAAGGGTATGTGCAATATAGGAGAAGTTAGATGAGGGCCTCCTCCCAAAATCATCCAAAAAATGTATGTATAAAGTAAATTCACAATGCACAGGTTATTGCATAATGTTTGGGGTGTTCACATACCCTTCCAAACACTGTCACATTTACAGTCCTGAGTGAGACCATATTGTGTTCCAACCAGAATTCAGAGCTAACGTATTGGCCTTGGAGAGAAAAATTTGCAAGTTCAAGTCGTGCTTCAGAGACTTGACAACAATCTTATCTAATGTTCCTCTTGTCGTACTGAGGGAGTGCTGCACTGTCAGAGGTGGTGCCTTTCAAGTGAGATATCAAATAGGCACCCCACCTGTCCCCTCAGGCTGATGCAAACAATCAGTTCTTCCTTGTGTCCTGGCTACTAACTGTACCTCAATCAATATCACCAGAACAGGTAATCTGGCCACTCATCTTTGTTGTGGACAAGTTGGCTAATGTGCTTCCTACAACAGCGACTACTCTTCATTAGTTGTAAAGTACTTTAAGCTGTGTGATTGGAAGGGTCACTACACACGTCCAAATTCTTTTCCTTCATTGGCCTGGGGTCGAGACTGAAGCAGATTTTTTTGCCACCACTGTTACAGTAATGCTACAGGTAGTAAAGTTAATCATTCATTACGAAAACTAGTTATTGTAATGATAATCACACAATTGAATCGGCTGGAAGTAAGTCAAGCAGGAGAAGTGAAAAAAGAGCCTTTGGTAAAACTAAGGAAACACAAATTGTTTTAAGATGAAGAGTCAGACCCAAACCCCAGCACAGGCTTGGCATTGTGTTGGTAAAAAGGAGCTGGCTACTAGGGAACAAAATCTCTCAAAGTTTGGCAAGAAATTTTATTTTAATTTGGAATTCTGAAGAGCTTTCGGAGTGGGAGGTACCAGACCAAAGCTCACATATGTGTCCCATAGGATATTGAGATCAATGCATTACCTCCAAACCTGTTAATTTTTAGAATTATTTGGGGAAGGGGAAGATCCTAATGTTCTCACTCTTAACTTCTGTCCTGACTGGTGCACGGGCTGTGATGAAGGTGAGTTCAGTGATAAGCCTGCTCCTGCTCTTACTGAGGCTCCCAGGTGCAAATCCACCTGGGAGAAATTTAGCAGGAATGTGGCTGGGATCCTCATGGAATTCATTCTGCTGCTTGGATCATTTGTTTGTCCAGGCAGCAAGCCTACTGCACCTGGCGTTCCAGGGGGTCTCCCATCCAAGTAATGACCAGGCCCAAGTCTGCTTAGCTACAGACTTACAAGGAGTACAACAAGAACATGGTATTGTGCTTTTCCTACTGTCAACAGAACCGGTGTCACAACATCAAAGACCACATTTGGAGAGGAGTACATTAGTATTACACATACTATTACTAACTTTCTGTCATAAGAATATAAGAAAATTTTCCTAGTGAACATGTTTAAGTAATTCTTTGCCTTTAGGGCACAGTCATGTTGCCAAATCTCGCCTCTTATACAGCAGTAAGAGAAAATATCCGCTGCATATCACCAGATGCTGGGTGAAGAATCGGGCATATTGTAGCCACAGGTGACTCACAGGCTTAACGCAGAATGAGGCATTTGTATGGCCAAAAAGAGGCACAGCCAATACAGAAATCTTGAAGCGACATGGGCTTTGAAACAACATAATAGTCTGGCAGGGAACCACACAGTATGGCAGGAGGTTAACAAGCTGTGTGGGTCGGCCCCAGTGAAATGTAGGTTGTAAACCAGATCAGTGACCCCAAATTGTCTGATATAATCGATGTTGATCTTGTTCAAATGGGTAGAAACCAACAAATGTGAAACAGGACAATTCTCGCTTGTTGGATGTCTATCAAAGTTAAGTTACTAGACAAATCTCTGGAGACTTTGGCAGAAACACTGCAATATTTTGATTCTCTGAGGTAAAGCCAATGAGATTTGTGCAAGAAATGCTCAGTATTCAAGCAGACAGTGAAGCCAAACCAAGTGTAGTAAAACTCCGAAGATCTAATATCCGACCATTCGAAAATCCCTATAGTTTGGCATCGAGATTACCAGGGATGATTCCCACACTCCCTTCAGTCCTTTTCCCCTTCACTGGGAGATTTATTATAATACAATGAAGCATCTAAAAAAAAAAGTGAATTAAAATGTGTTAGTGTATTAATGTAGTAGTAACATCCAATAGTCCAGAAAATCTGCTAGTCCGGCACCACCAAAGTCAGACTATCAGAGTTTCACTGTACTATTGTCCCTGTTTGATGTGCCTTGGACCTGGAGATCAGAGGGCAGGGACATTTGTAGGCAGTGCCAGCAGGTTACCCAACTCCCCTCCCTTTCTCCCCCTCCTCCAAATAATCATTAAACATGTTGAAGGTACTTGACCATGTATAAGATGTTTGTTTATTGTGTCCCTCCAAAATACATTTAAATTTAAACCCTCTGCGTGTCCCTAAAACAGGCAATGGAAGCTGTTTCCTTTGAGCTCTCTATGTTCCACATTGAGGTAACTAACAGGAGCTCTAACCAAAGTAAAGAGATACAAAAAATGCTGAAGGTACTTAACAGAATCTGTGAGGAGAGAAATCGAGCAGCAAAATCAACAAAGAGTGATCAGCAATAATCAAAATTGCAGAAATACAAACCGGAGGTCATTCAGCTAATGCATGCAGTGAAAATCCTGAGTGCTTTTACTTTAATCTTCCTGCTTCCAACCCACTGATATAGAAGACAAGTGGAATCCTTATTGTAGCCCAGTACTTGGGAGTGGTGGTAGGAACACCAAAATGAAGCTCGTCACAGCATACACAGAAATGTAACTATCTACTGATTTAGATTATTCTTGCTGTAGATAAGCTGCTCCTTAATTATTGCCATAAAATTCCCTATGTAATAGAAGAAATGACACACTTCTGGAGTTGGGAAGATTAAAGAACAATCAGGATAACAGCCCAGGTGTTATAACTGGAGTTGCAGTGGAAAATCAATGCAAATGAAAATCAAGCAGCTTCAAGAACAGGCAGCAAATCTTTTATAGCCCCATGTGATTTACATTAATTAAGAAACAGATCTGTTATGTGCTTTACTTACACAAGTGAGCTATTTGCCAAAATTTACGACTTGTATTACAGGAATTCTGGTGGCTCCATGGTTCCTCCTTCATTTATCCAGTTGTGGTAAGGCAGCTGTTGCTGCCAAATTAACTGGTATGCCACAGTGCTTAATCCAGCTACCGGCTGCTTTAAGGGCTAGTGCTAAAATCAGAGCAAAGGGTGTGTCTTCAGCTACACTTACACTTGTGATTGAATATCACAACTGAAGGGAAATCAACCCACATTCCTCCCTTGCCCCTTTGTCCCTTTCCTCTACCTCCCCAGGAAGGGTTTAATCAAGGACTACAGTGCTAACCATTAGTGAGAAGTAAAAATACTAGTGACTAGTGCCACGTAACAATTTATTCTTTCCCAGAAGTTCATTTTAAGATTTAAACACCTGGCTCCAACTTGTCGGTAGTAAATAGCTTGCAGAATGGGAAAAGGCACTGTCTGTAAAGCTCATGGGGAGATGCATTTCATCTGAGGGAGGTGGTGTTGGAGGGCACAAAGTTGAGATTATTAGAATTCTTCCCCCACTCGCATCACTCCACGGAGGTTCAGCTAGTTACAGCATTGACAGGTTTCAACAACTTGCATTTGTATAGAGCCATTAGCTTTTTAAAATGGAAAGTGGGCTTGGTGACAGTGGAAAGTGGATCCAGAGGGTGGGAAGTGCTGGTGTCTGGTGATGCTTTTGACTGCCGGCATCGGAATTTGATTCACTTCATTCCTTTGCTTTGGAAGCCTCAGCCTTTGGGCAGGAAGAATAAACAGGAACTATTGCAGTTCAAGGAGAGATTAAAAGAGAAGACTGAAAGGTTGGTTTAAAGAAATGGGTTTTCAAAATGAGAGAGAGATGGTGAGTAGGAACCAAGTAGTTTCAGGTTCAATGCCGGGAGGTGGAAGCAGCCAAGGTCAGAGGTATGTCAGGTTTAGGGGCGGGTGGATATAGATGTTATTGGGTAGAGAGGGGCTGGAAGGGAGAGAATTAAACAGAGAACAAACATTTTAAATTCCTTATCGGATCTCGACTGGTTTAGATCAGGTAAATAGAGCAGTGCTGTTCCCATTAGCAGATGGTTCAAGAACCAGTGGCTACAGATTTCACCTGAAGGGCAAAAGATGCATAAGGGATGGAAAATGTTTTTTTTATATGCAGAATGTGATATTGGTCTGGAACTGAATGCCTGCAATAGTGGTGAAAATTGTCAAAAGGGCATTGTATGTGTACTTAAGGGAAAATAATTTACAAGACCAAAGAGTCATAGGACTGAATAAATTGGTGTACAGGGAGCTGGTGTGGACTAGATGGAGTGAATAGTCTCCTTCTGTGCCATTGATTCTATGATTGTAATTGTAATATGTTGAAGATTGGAAGTTTGAAATTAAAATTTGATGGTGTTAACATCAATAATGAAAATTCCACTATCTTCAGTGGAAGCATTTTATACTGTCTGCAGAATCATTTGCGAAGTTTTAATGGATCAGATCTAGAAGCACACTTAAAGAGTGTGAAGTGAATGGAGTTGTAGTAGACTTTTCTCTCTGTTCTGAATCCTATAGTTCAATCATAAGTTCATCTGTGCTGTGATGGGAATGTGTTTTTTGGTCTGATTTTTTCCAAAAGGGTCCCGTTAGTAGTGGAACTTCCAGTCATTTTGCCCCCTCACTAGAATCTCTTTCTAAAGCAAGCCTCCATGATTCCATCTGACTCTTGTTCATGGGTCCTCTCGAGTCTGATGCAACCCCACCCCAGTCTTATTCACCTCACTGTTGGATCAGTTCTAAACTTGTTAAAAAGCAGTCGTATCAGTGACATATTGCAAGTGGACAACTAGCTTTCCTTAAACTTGAGATACAAGAAACGTTTGTACTTGTCATAGTTTCTCTTCACCTGATGATGGTACGTCCTGTTGTTCCATGGATGGTACTAGTGGTTGGTGACTATTCTCCATAGGGCTTTATTCAGAAGGGATTGACCCACAAAGTGTGGGATTCAGTTTTTCCACTGCCTTTACACTATCAGAGAGAACTGGTGTCCATGTCTCACTCCCCTGGCTTGTGCTGGATTTCCTGATATCAAATAAGGCAGCAGAATTTATAGTTGATCACCACCTTGTGTGAGAGTCGGAAAACTATTAATCAGAATTCTTTTCCTATTTGTTATTTAAAAGAAAATGCCAAGTTTTGGCTCAGATTTCTGAACAATTAGCCTCTTAAATCTTTGTGGATAAATCTTTGTGTTTGAAGGGAGAATCAAACTTGGGAAACACCTATCTCTGCATTTAGTTCTCTGAAACACTTTCTGTCAGGTGGGATTTGGGAGCCGGAAAGAAGTCTCTGCCTGATTCTGGAGTTGAATGAAGAGCAGACAAGGCACTGGAGGATTGCTGGGGTTTATGGTGTCACGTATTTCCTTATGATATAGGAGACCATTCAGCTCATTGAGTCTCTACTTGCTCACACAGAAATCCCATTAATTCCATACCTCCACTCATTTCTCTGTAACTTTTTCTCTCTCACATGCCCATCATCTCTCCCTGATACTCCTACTAGCCAATTACACTGGGGGTAATTTGCAGTAGCCAATTTTATCCCCCAACGAGAATATCTTTGGGACGTGGGAGGAAACCAGACCTGTGGAGACCCACCCACCTGCAAGGAGAATGGGCAAACTCCACATGGACAGCACTGGATATCAGGAACCTGCGTCACTGGAGCTGTGAAGCAACAGCACTACGTGAGTCAGCGTCCTTGGGGTGGGGGAGTCAGTTACATAAAGCAATAGTTTCCTAAGTAGTGCACTGCTGACAAGGCACATTCAACATAATGTCATTCACCTAGACTCTTAATGATAGTGATAAGGAGTTTAAATGCATTCTAGTCTAGTGCTATCTTATAGGTATTTTGCACATACCTATAGTCATGGTTTCGTCAATGACAGGCTTAAGTTATTAAGAACCTTCTGTTATAGAGATTATGTTTGTTTGATAGAATTGATGTCTGCATTCCTTAGCAACAGTTCAGAAGCATGTTGAAAGATTAATAAAACTGAATATTGTGTCTCATGGTTTCAACCACTGGTAGAAAGTTAACAAAAGTTTCCTGGCAACTTTTTTCCTCCCACTTTCCCCACAGGAACCACCTACATCACATGACATTTTGTTCAGCTTGGTTGAATTCAAGGTGTGACTGAGGTGGTTTAATGTATTCCTGCTTTCACTGATGACAGTCTGAATCCAGTCTGAATAGCCAGGATGGACACTTTCCACTGACTGGTAATTTTGGAGTAGGTTTTGCCACAGTCCTTGCATGACGGACCAACACATGAATTCAATGTTGAGAGGGGCAGAGAAAATCTTCAGTAACTGGGTTTGGGGTTTAAATCCTTCACCTGAAACCACAATTTTGTTTTCTTCAGTGAATGAGTTTTTCGTGATTTCGTTCCAAACTACTTAGATTTATCTGTTCATAGGATGTTAAGCATTGTTGGAAAGAACACTACTTGTTGCTCATCCTGAATTTCTATTTCAGAGGGTTGTTGAGCCAACCAGATTGGTTGGTCTGGAGTTGCAGATTAAGGACAACAGACTTCCTTCCCTGAAGGTCACCAATGACCAGCGGGGTGCGGTGGGGAAGGGGGTTTGCTTTTAAAACAATCTGGAAACTCTGTGGTGACCAGCAGTGGGATTTGAACTTGCACCTCCAGATCGATAATCCACTAACTTGTTTTCTCTTTCCCCAGTTCTGACAAAAGGTCCTTGACCTGAAAATTTAACTCTGTTTCTCTTTCCATCAATGCTGCCTGGCCCACTAAGTGTTTTCGGCACTTTTTGTCTAAATTTCAGATTTCCAGCATCTGCAGTTCTTGATTTTCAATAATCCAGCCCTCTGTTATCCTAATATGCCCCGTGCAGTAATAGTCTGCAATTAAAACTATGGAGCTAACAGTGTAAATTGTTCAGATACATAGCAAGTGACTCAATATTCTGACAAAGTTTCTTTGACCTGGAACATTAACTCTATTTCTCTTTCCACAGATGCTGCTTGACCTACTGAGTATTTCCAGGATTTCCTATTGCTGTTTCAATGTGTTTTGATCTTTTTCTGCAGAGTGTGAAGAAGTAACGTCACCAATTTTTAAAAAAAAGGCTAAGTTATAATGGGAGAATGGAACTTTCTGAGCGACTGGCTGGATTCCATCAAAAACCATGCACCCATGCTGGGTCGCATCTGGCTCCTCCTCATGATGATCTTCCGTATTCTCGTCCTGGCCACGGTGGGGAGTGACATTTTTGAAGATGAGCAGGAAGAGTTTGCCTGTAACACACTACAGCCGGGTTGCAAGCAGGTCTGCTACAGCAAGGCGTTTCCCATCTCACCCTTCAGGTTCTGGGTCTTCCACATTGTGTTTCTGTCTGTGCCGTCCTTGTTGTTTGTGGTCTACGCGGTCCACCTGTCCTCAAAGGATGAAGAGAAGCAAGAGAAAATTGGCCTCATCCAAGGACAGGAAGTAAATGGGGTGCCAAGAATACAGCAGTGCTACATCGTTCACGTCATACTGCGACTGTTGGCTGAAGTTGCCCTGGTTGTTTCTCAGTATTTAATATTTGGCCTCTCAATTGAGCCCCAGTTTCTGTGCACTGGTTTTCCTTGCCCACACACTGTGGATTGTTTTGTGTCCCGCCCAATGGAGAAGACTGTGTTTTTAGTGTTTTATTTTGCAGTTAGCATCCTCTCTGCAATTATCAGCCTTGTTGAGCTGGTACACATACTTAAAAAGATATTCTACCGGCAGCAACTAAAAACCTTTGAGCAGCAGAACCGGTCAAACAGTGATTACGAGAAGGGTAGGGACCCCCACTCAGTCCAGTTGTTGGACAAGATGGTTATGGTGAATCTCAGCTCCAACCATTCTGACATAGATTCTACTCGCAAGACCAAGTCACTGGGTAGCAGTAACAGTGGAAGATCTTCGCAATCAAGTGCAAAGAAACCTCCCCTCAATATCTAAGAAGTGCATCAGGCAACTGTGGTTATAGTAATGAGAAGGAGATTCCAACATTCAAGATGCAAAAATCACTGATTCAAACATTTATGAATATTGAGTGTAAACAGAATCAGTTATCATTCATCCAGCTCCACTTTCATGGAGCATATATATTTGGTTGATTGTTTACCTGTTATTTGACAGACAATGGAGGTTGGTGAGATATTCTGGAAATTGACTTGATAATTTTTTAATCAGAGATTAGGGGTCACACAGTGGCACAGCAAGTAGAGCTGCTGCTTCACAGCTCCCATGACCCGATTTCAATCCTGACCTCGGGTGCTGTCTGTGTGGAGTTTGCACGTTCTCCCTGTAACCGCATAGGTTTCCTCACGTACCTCAGTTTCCTCCCACATCCCAAACAAGTATGGGTTGGTTGTTTAATCGGCCACTGTAAATTGTTCCTAGTGTGTAGGAGTAGCATCTGGGGGGAGTTGATGGAATGTGAGGAGAATAAATTGGGGATTCATGCAGAAATAGTGTAAGTGGGTGTTTGATGGTTGACATGGACTTGGTGAGCCAAAGGGCTTGTTTCTGTGCTGTATGTTTTTAACTCTATTACAGAGAATGGCATTTGGTGGTAGTGGGGTCTGTGGCAGAGTAGAAATTAAGAGCCAGCTAGCTGCCTGAGAAACCGTGGCCTCAACCTGTTCAATCCCCATTGGCCTGCAAGGCTAAATGATGAAACTCTGTGGAGGTAGAAAATGCATTTAGAAATGTTCCATTTTGTTCATGTTGACCTTTTCCTTCTGATATCCTGTCTGTCTATTTGTTCACAAGATGTAGACATTGCTGGCAATACCTGCCCCTAGTTACCTATGGACCAGAGGATATAGTTGAGACTCAACCACATTGGCTTGGAGTCACACATAGGTGAACCTGGATAAGGATGGCAGGTTCCCTTCCCTGAAGGATACCTTCTACAACAGTCCAGTGGTTTCACACCTGTTGCAACAGAAGTTAGTTTTTATTTTAAATTTCAGATTTAATTCCTTGAATTCCAGGTGCCTTACTGGATTCTCTCAATTAATGGTCCAGAACTTTGGCTGTTGCTAATCTAAGTCCTCCACCATGATACACTGTAACCCACTGGGATGCCACTGTAGCAAGCACAAAATTGGGCAGTACCATGGAATAGGGGAACCATGGACACAGCTCACTGTAGACTGCACTTGAGTGGACATTGTCAGATTCAAGCCTTTCTACAGGAGTTTGGAAGGATGAGTGGGACTTGAATAAAATGTATGACAGGGTGGGGATGAATGTTTCCATTTGTGGGAGAATCTAGAACCAGACGTGACTATTTAAAAATAAGAGGTCACCATTTAAGACCAGGATGACTTTTTTTTTCTCTCCCTCAGGATCACAAGTCTTTGGAAATCTCTTCCTCAAAGGGAGTAGAAACAGTCTTTGACTATTTTTAAGGTGGAATTAAGTGAAAATCAAATCAGTCATGATCTTAGTAAATGGTAGAGCAGGGTGGAGAAGCTGTGACCTTCTGCTGCCCCTAATTCAAAGGTTTGTATGTCCTGGGGTGACGTGAAGGGCCTATGCCCAGGGAAGGGAACCAGCGTCCTGCTCGTAATGACTATCTGCTGCCAACTGCTGGACAGTCAGTGGATACTGGGTGAAGGTTCCTCTCAGTTGCGTAGTCTCCTGACAATGTCCACAGTCCCTGGAGGTAGCAGGACACGAGCCCAGGAGAAAGAATTCTCCAGGATTTGCTCTCTGCACAGCTCAGAGACACAGTCAGGCAGTGACAAGAGTTTGTGTGCGTGTTTGATCTCATATCTTGCAATCCTTATGTTTATTGGTTAGAAGAATAAAGTTGAAGAACGGTTTGTTTGACTGGGTGGGCTGGGAACCGGAATGCAGGCTGGGCAGGAAACAGGAAGGAAATGATTAAAGGCGACCATTGCTTTAGAGACCAGAGCAATAAACTTTTTTTTAAATATAGGATTGGCTGGTACCAACCTTGCACTATAACAGAATAACATCAATGCTGAAGAACTACTGACAGTATTGTGGATTTTCTTTCTTCTATATGTGGTGCTTTTGAATTTACACCCTTTGATTAAAATGAATTTTTAAACCTGTGTGGTGGTACAGCATTTTTGAACACCAATCACATCACATAAAGACATGAGGGGCTGCAAATACACATTTCCCTCCCGGCCTGTTTTTACCTCACTTGTGCTTTGAGGGCAATTGTTGAGCAGAAATCAGAGAAAAGGAATAAGGGGTGGTTCATTAACTAATCAAAGAATTGCCCCCCCCCAACCATGTGACCTCTATCACCATGACAACAGACAACTGGGTGTGACAGCACCTGTAGTTTCTCCTTCAGGTCACTCACCTTCCCAAGTTGGAAATACAGCTACGTTCCTTACCTACCAGCACTGTGGAAGCACCTTCAATGAGAAAGATTATGGGAAAGCAGTTCACCAGCTTCTCAGTGGCCGTTAGAGATTGGCAAGGCCAGGATTTATTGCCAATGACATTTTGATCCCAATAAATAAACCTGGGAGAAGCGATTCACTTGGTTGTGAACAGATCTGGCTTGACCCGTGAGAATTTGGAAGGAACTATGAAGCCGTAGCACTACGAAGGAAACTGCTTCCCTGTTTCAGGAACTAAATGTTTATTTATATCTGTTCCTGAAATGCAGCACTGAGACAACATACTTAATGTTTAACCATTTGTCTAAGCTTAAACTCATTCCGCATTTTAGCATCTAGAGTGGGAAGATAAAAAGAAGAAAGTCCACACTGTAATTGAGTTCAAAAGTCAGGCTGTCACTTCAGGCCTGACAACGCCCTTTGTTGCTGGAAGATACCTTTGACAAAAGGTGCGTTTAGACATTAAATATTTTCAGGTATCTTGATCAACTCTGTTCCTTCACCCATTGCTGCTATAGTCAACTGATTCAACTCAGTGCTGTTTAGTTACATACCTGGTATGTTTACCCACAGAAAAGAACATTTTTAATACAAAATCTTGTTCTTACATGTGATCAACTGCTTTCTAAATCCAACCTGATTCTTAATATGATTACATTTTCTATCTAGCAAGTTTCCTCATATTTCCTCAGTTGTGAGGTGATTGCCAACTCTCTAGGACTGACCTGGAGTCTCCAAGGATCAGCTGCTACACACTCTTGTAAGAAGCCCAGGGCCAAAATTAAAGGGTATTAATAAAGTTGTTCCTACAAGATCATCTTTAGTCACGTTCTGCTTCGCTAGTCTTTATTGGGCAGAGGGGAAATCGAGGGGCAAAACATCCAAGAAGCTAACCAATCAGAGTTGGCAGCTCTAGTTGCAAGGGTCCTTAAAATTTCCATCTGCAATGCCCCTATTGTCCCTCTGGTTTCTCCTCAGTGACCTCTCTGGCTCATAGCTGCTCCTAGCCCAGCTTCCAAAGGCCCATTAAGACTTAAGACTCTTAAGTCCTAAATGCTGCAACATAGATGAAATAAAAACCTTGCTTTAGTTTAAGTTCCATTTGGCTCCCTGAGTGAGTGACAGAAGACATACTACTTGCTCCTGTTCTTGGGAAAAATGTTATCTTTGTCAACTTAGGCAAACCATGAGAAATTCCCAGGAAATGATATATTTTAAAAAATCTGGAACGGACTTCCATGCAAAATGAAGAAAGACGTTTGCTATAAAGTTTATTGCATCAGCCTTGCTTTAAAGACTGTCATTAATTTCAGAGTTAGGCACAGTGCAACTGGAAAATCTCCACCCTGTGTTCTGATGTTGACACAGTCCTGAAATTTTCCCCAGGAAACGGACTATTGTTCTGTGAAATTAATCTGCCTTTGATTTACCTCACTCAGTGTAAAGGAACCAGTTGAATCAAGAACTTGATCCCGTGTATCCAGTTTTGAGCATATTACGTGAATGAAACACTATTGCTTCCCAACATCTCGGCTGACATCCCCTCTAACCTTCCTCAGTCATGCAACCACCTTTTTCTCTCCTATTATTGTTATCAAAGAGCAAAAAAACTGCAGGTGCAAATCTGTAAATCTGAAATAAAAATAGAAAAGCTCATTGACTTGAAACATTAACTTGGTTTCTGTCTCCAAAGATGCTGCCTGACCTGCTAAATATTTCCAACATTATCTGCTTTTAGTTCTCATTATTGTATTCTTACTACCTCAGAGAAGTCTGAGGGTGCACATCCTGTTTTCCTCCAAGTTCGAAATTATTTGACCTCTAGTTTGTGATCTTCCTTCCCCTGGGATGATAAACACACCCAGTGTTGAAGCTTAGCTTATGGGCTTCAGCACAATGACCTGCCTCACAATTTGGTTCCTTGCATATCATAATCTATTTTGAAGTGTCACTGAATTGTTAAGAGAAGTTGGTCTCGGCCTGAAACATTGACTGTTTATTTCCCTCCATAGATGCTGCCTGACCTGCTGAGTTTCTCCAGCACTTTTTGTGTATTACTTCTTAAATATACAGAATAAAACTTCCAGCTGCAATCCGAAGACACTGATAGGAATTGTGACACTGAATTGAACCCTTATTAGTGTCCATAATCACCATCACTATTCCAACTTCCCAACATCATGTTGTGTCAGTAATGATCATATTACATTTTTAAAATAGTTTTATACATATATATTTTTATAATACTGTAATGTTTATGTAAATTGCTTAACTAAAATTGTGTGCCTTTAAAATTAAGAAGAAACTTATTGTGACTTTATTTCTTTCACTGAGATTTCTGACATTGTTTTTATAGATATAAACAAACTGAATACATTGGCAATCTTACCACAGACTCGCTACTAAAAGATATTTAATTTAAAACAAACAACGTTGAGAAGTATTTAGGATAATTCACCATCAGCACTTCCTCATCCACAAGTTCTCCCTTCCTACATGCCTGAGAACATCAAGGTCTCTTTCAGGGCACAGTTTTATAGTTACTACTTACCTCAGTCAGGGTAACACGCTTCTGTCTGGCGTCTGCAACTTCAGCTGACAAGTCCCAAAGCTCTGAAATTCCCTCCTCTCTCTCTTCCATTGAGACGTGCCTAGAAACACACCTCTTCCACCGAGTGCTTGGTCTTCTCTCCTACTTCCATAAGACAAAGTCAAAGTCAAAGTCATGTTTATTGTCATATGCACAAGTACATGCATGCACAGGGGCAATGAAAAACTTGCAGCAGCATCACAGGCACATAGTGTCAGATACACAACATTCACCAGAAAAAAATAAACATAAATTATGCACGATTTTTACAAAAAAGTTTACATGCTATGGGTTAATTTACTCCTTATGTGGTTTGCTCTCAATGTCTGGGAAGTATCTTGGGACATAGAACCATAGAAAACTACAGCACAGAAAAACAGGCCATTTGGCCCTTCTAGTCTGTGCCGAAACATTATTCTGCTAGTCCAATTTACCTGCCCCCAGCCCATACCCCTCCAGACCTCTCTTGTCCATGTATCTAT
The DNA here is from genome assembly GCF_009764475.1 of Pristis pectinata. Lineage (NCBI taxonomy): Eukaryota > Metazoa > Chordata > Chondrichthyes > Rhinopristiformes > Pristidae > Pristis > Pristis pectinata. The sequence goes on from NC_067429.1 coordinate 9,354,451, forward strand.
CCAATTTACTCTTAAAAGTTAAGAGCGAGCCCGCATTTACCACATCAGATGGCAGCCCATTCCACACTCCCACCATTCTTTGAGTGAAGAAGTTCCCTCTAATGTTCCCCCTAAACCTTTCCCCTTTCACCCTAAAGCCATGTCCTCTCGTACTTATCTCTCCTAATCTAGGTGGAAAACATTTTACCATGTTAAAGGTGCTATATAAATGCAAGATGTTGCCATTGTACTAGACCGTTGGAAGTGCCATCTTCCGTACGAGCACTTCCTCATGTCAAGCTAAGGACCCGTCTCCCAGCTGCAAGTAAACAATCCCAAGAAGAAGAACAGGGCACCTCTGGCCAATATTTACTCTTAGATTAACATCTATCTAATAGTTATCTCATTGCTGCTGTGGGGTACTGAATCAGACACTATTCTGAGCTCTGTGAAGGGAAGAGTTTACCAGGCAGAGACAGGAAAAGATTCAAGGATGTCCTCAAAGCCTCCTTGAGAAAATTCAATATCTCCACTCCCGGGAACCTGTGGCCCTTGATGTCTTACTTACTGACTTGCTAGTAAATAGAAGGAGATCATTTGGCCCATACAACCATGCTATCTCTCAGCAGAACAATCCCATTAGCTCCATCCCCTCTTTCCTTGTAACTTATTCTCACTTCTACCCATCCACTTCCCTTCTGATTCTTTTTGCCATCAGACTGCACTGAGGGATGACTTATAGGAGCCAATTAATCTACAGCATATCCGAAGGAAAGTGGGAGGAAACTGGAGCACCTGGAGGTAACTCACATGGTCATGAGGAGAACATTCCAAATCCAACAGACAGTAACAGAGGTCAAGATCAAACCTGGATCCTTGGAGCTGTGAACCAACATTAATTGTGCCCTCAAAATGAGAGAACAGTATCTGGGGTAACATGGAGAACCTCGAGTCCATGCTTGAGAGGTAACATAAGTCCTATGTAAGTGGCAGAAGGTGTGCCACACTTCACAAACTCTGCAGGAGAGTCTGTGGTATCCAAGTTAGCCTCATCAGTCACCCGAAACTAACAAAACTAGAGTGGGAGCAAGTCATCCTCAGTCTGAGAGACCCTGAGTAAACTGACTGCTACCCTCCCAACGATACATGTTACTGCACTTCCTATCGACTGCAAAGCACTCTGGAAAGTGATGAGTTTTTGCAAAGCACTAAATAACTGCAAGCTTTACCCTTCTGGCCTGCTGATTTTTACATGCGTTGTGAGGATGCAACCAGCGACAGTAAGACTGATTATTACTAATCCCTGGTCACTCTGAACAGGCACCGGCCCCACATCTTGAACCATTACCCTTGTACCGAAAGTAAGAAATTCCAGCAAGTTTGTTCCAGCAACTCGAAGCAACAATTGTATGTCTAGGATGGTGCGTGGGGGGGGGGAGAATGTTGAGAAGAAGGTGCTCCCAGATATCATTGTTCCTCTGCTTCGTAGTGGTTGTGCTTCAAAGCCAGGTGTTAGCCTGTGATTCACATTCCTACTTACGCAACATTAACCCATCAAGTGAAGGCTAAGGCCTGTGGTTGGAGTAGTACAGACTAAAATTTGGAAGAAGCCGGTTACAGATGAAACAATTCCACTTCAGAAACAGATCACAATCTATTCCTGTAAGTCTACCACTTGCTTCCAGGCAATACACTAGTCCTTGTATCACTGGTGCTCTCTGCTGCGGGAAGGAAAGGATTACAGCTTTCACAATGGAAACAAGGCAGTGGTAAGTGGCATCCAAACAATATTATTCAACCAGAATAGCAAGTCTTTGTACATATAGGAGACACAGGAGACTGCAGATGTTTACTCCAAAAAAAACACAAACTGCTGGAGGAACCCAGCAGGTCAAGCAGCATCTGTGGAGGGAAGGGGGTGGTAAATGTTTCGGGTTGGAACTCTGCAACGGGACTTTTTTAACACAGTCCATTATACTGTGGAAGAGAAGGGAACATCATCAAGCCAGTCAAAAATGTAATACCCTCAGTCAAAAGTTAATAATCACACTGAATGCTAGAAAACTGGAAAAACTCAACCCATCAAACAGGAAAAACAAGTTAACATTTTTCACCAATTTTTGATGAAGGTCTCCAATCAAATGTCGTTCAAGTTCTGAACAACCCAGCTGAAGCAAGTGAAAGTTGCTTTAAATCACAGCTTTAACATGCAGCCAGTTTCCTGTGTTAACAATGTGGGAACTCCCTGAGATTAGAAACATGCAGGCAGATCGTTTTCAAGATGTGTGTCCACCGTGAATCCTGGAGAAAAGGGTGGTCAGAGCACACACGTCAGTAAAGGAACCCACCCAAAAGATCTCACCTCCAGAGGAAACCTTCAGTAAAGAACCCAGACCTTCTTGTCTCTTTACAGCCACTTTGCTCAGCCCCAGATGAAAATTTACCCCCCTCCCCACCATCTGTGTACCCCACCAATGTCCAAACTGCAGGCCATCATTCTGGGGCCCCTTTGACCCTCACCAATTTTTATTGATGCACCATAGCAAACATCCTATCGGGATGCATCACGGCTTGGTATAGCAACTGCTCTGCCCGGGACCACAAGAAACTGCAGAGTTGTGGACACATCTCAGCACATCACGGAAACCAGCCTCCCTTCCACAGACTCTGTCTACACTTCCCGCTGCCTCAGTAAAGCAGCCAACATAATCAAAGACCCCACCCACCCCGGACATTCTCTCTTCTCTTCCTCCCCCCCAAAATCAGGCAGGAGATACAAAAGCCTGAAAGCACATACCACCAGGCTCAAGGACAGCTTCAGTCCTGCTGTTATAAGACTATTGAACAGTTCCCTAGTACGATAAGATGGACTCTTGAACTCATAATCTACCTCGTTGTGACCTTGCACATTACTGTCTGCCTGCACTGCACTTTCTCTGTACTGTAACACTTTATTCTGACTCTGTTATTGTTTTACCCTGTACTACCTCAATGCACTGTTGTAATGCATTGATCTGTATGGACGGTATGCAAGACAAGTTTTTCACTGTACGTCGGTACATGTGACAATAATAAACCAACTTACCAATTTTAAATAAAGATGAAGGGTCCCACTAGATTCCAGACAAAGTCTGCCTTCCAACACTCTACGAGATAATGACACAACCCAGGTAAAAACTGAACGAAAATCAAAAAGCTGCAGATGCTGGAAGTTTGAAATAAAAAAATGCTGGAAACACAGACAGGCAGCTTAGGTGGGAGGAGAAGCAGAGTTAACATTTCAGCTCAAAGGCCCAAAACAAGTTAGTTTTAAGTTGCAAAACAGGTAGGAGGGTGAACTGGAGAACAGCCAATATCTTGGAGGCCTGACTGGCTGGAGGGGACTGCAGAGAGAGGGGTTGGGATGGTGAGGACAGAGGCAACTTGTCCACTGTTATAATGAAACTCAATGTAAGCTTGAAGAACAGCACCTCATCTTCCCTCTGGGCACACTGCAGCCTTTAGGGCTCAATATTGAATTCAACAGCTTTGGGGTAACTCGCTCGATACATACCAGAACTAGCCAGTATTGTTGTAGGTTATCCATCTGTAACATTGGATCAGTTTTTCTTTCTCCATTGGCATGGCCTGGCCTGATTAGCATTCCCTACAACTCTTGCCTTACACAAGCTTTTACATTCCTTTGTTTTTGTTTTCTCCAACTGCTCTCATGAATACATCTACCGGGATACTCAAATTTATAAAGTCATTCAGCATGGAAACTGGCCCTTCAGCCCAACTCATCCATGCTGACTAAAATGCCCATCTAAACCAGTCTCATTTGGCCCATATCCCACTAAACCTTTCCTATCCATGTCTTTTGAATATCATTATTGTATCTGCCTCAACCACATTCATCAACAGCTTATCCCAACTGCAACCCTGACCTCACCCTTGCAAAGATATTCTCCTTCCACCCTCTCTGCAACCAGTTCTAACTAAACATTTTCAACCTGAAACATTAACTCTGTTTCTCTTTCTACAGATGCTGCCTGAACTGCTGAGTGTTTGCAGCATTTCCTGATTTTATTTAAGCATTTGTCTAGGTAGTCAACAGTTTTTTCATCTATTCATGAGACGTGCGCCATGCGCTAATTTTTCTATTCAACTAAGTATTTGTTCCCAATCCCAATTTACTCCTTTTTTCCACATCTATCCAGTTAACTCATCTCTCTAATGTTCAGGGATCACCCTCAACATTAGCCCAGGAGGATGGGCTTCTCTGCACCATCTCAATATCATAAATTAAACTTTTAACAGAGCAAAATGGCCCAAGGTACTTCTCAGGGGTACCAGCAAAGAAAATTTGGCACAGAGCCATGTAAGGATAGCTCAAAGCAGCAGGGAAATGAGGGGGGACCAGACCTTTGGGCCTTGAACACCTTAAGGCACTGGTACTAACGATGGAGCAGCTTAAATTTGGTAATGAATTGGAGGATGGCCGGTATCTTGGAGCACTGACTGGCTGGAGGAGACCACAGAGACAGGGTTTGGGGCTGGTCGCAAGGGTGGACTTGAAATAAACTGAGATGAGGAATTTAAAATGGAGCTGTTGTTAACTGGGAGACAGCGGAGGTAGCAAACAGAGGGGTGATAGCTAAAAAAAAGATGGTGCAAGTTAGGTCACAGACATCAGAATGCAGAGCTGGAGTGTGAACACAGTGACTTGACCAAATGGAACTAGAGGGCATTGTTTAGTGGTGAACACAGCAGTGTACTGCAGAAGCAACACAGAAGCTTCATACGTGCCCCGTTGATCTGGCAACTTAACACTGCATTCCCCTGCCTTTATTTGTACAACTACTGCTTGCACCATTCTATTGTTTTGCACTCGTCACTGTATTTATTGTTGTATTTATTATTACCATGTACACTGTTTACTCTGAGAGCTTCATACAAGCGAGGAATTTCATTGCGTCCTGGTGTACATGACAATAAACTAATCTGACTTCCGATATGCTCTGTTGTAACTGGACAGGCCAATTGTTGAGGCCTCCACCGCTCCCAAGATTCTACGTCACCACTCACTCAATGAGTGTTTCCATTTGTCCTAGCACCTTACAATTATTTGATTGAATTTCAACCAGCATGGCTTTGCTGGATTCCAAATATCTTTTGGCCCTTGTGTAGACTTGGGTGTGTCGTTGTACTTGTTTTGTCTTCCTTTCTCAAGGGCAGGTTTTGGTTTTCTGTGACCAAATTGCCTTTCCTTTTTGACTCTACACCATCTTTGTATTCTCAGAGGAGAAGGTGCCTCGGCATCAAACCCCGTGTGTAATGAGAGCACAATTATTGGCTACCCAGTTCCGGGTTTCAATCACTCATAGTTTCTGTGGCAGTTTTCCAGGGAAAACCTCATGGAAAGTTTTCGTGCACTGGGGAAAATCTTTCAATGTCAACTTTGGACGTCACTTTCTTGTGAAAGAAGCACAGGTGGTGTGGTAGGATCTGACTCTTCTCAAATCATCACCTTCACTCCATCATAAGGTCAGAAATCAGATGTTTGGTGATTGTTTAGCATCTGTTCTACTTGCATTTTCTCAGATAACACAAGCGAGACGCGGAGAGCACGTGAACATTCATGCCACACAGGTGCCAGGCTGTGACCACTTCCAGCAAGAGCGAGTGTAATTACTTCCCCTCGACACTCTGTAGCATTAGCACCACTAATCGACATCCTGGTGTCCACCAGTGACCAGAAACTTAACTAAATAAGTGACATAAATGCAACAGGTATAAAGGCAACTCAGGGGAGAGGTACCCAGTAAGGAGTGATTGCACAGAACCTTTCCATTGCCTTCAAGACATGTCAGGCATATGAGGAAATCATATCTGCTACCTGGGTAAGTCCAAGAACAACCCCCAAAAAATCACATCATCAGAGCAAAGTTCTTGTTTGGAGCCCCATCCCTTACCCAGAACATTCACTCCCACCACTGTATGCTGTAGGCTGATATAATAGTTACATAATGCACCACAGCTCCTTACCTGGAGTCATAGAGTCAGAGACATACAGCACAGAAACAGGCCCTCCTACCCAATGGTCCATGCCGACCAAGGTTCCCATCTAAATTGGTCCCATTTGCCTGTCCCATATTCCTCAAAAACTTTCCTATGCATGTACCTATCCAAGTACCTTTCAAAGTGCCTCAACCACTTTCTCTTCTTTGACAGCGCTTCCTAATTTTTCTGTCAAGCTCTTACGTTAAAGGTGAACTTCCTTACTGCTATGTGGCAAGCTCCTATTGACAATTCTTAATGCTGGTGGTACCAACAAGATTCAGAGCTCCCTGCATTGATCGCAAGGGCAAGGTCTACCAATCACTATCATTATAATGCAATACTATCAACGTAGAGATAAATATTGGGAAAATGGTTGGATGATTTTCAACTTGCCATATGGGCCTGCACCCAATCCAGAGCACTAACCTCTATCAAGAGGTGAAAAATCAAGCTGCCAATGGATTTATGATCCATTTAAGTCCAAGTGTTGAAATCCCATCCAAAGTGTAAATGACCCCATGCTTCAGTCACCTGCCTGAAAGTTTATCCAAACCCAACTGCTTTCAAGATGTTTATCTCTCCCGAGCTATCACTTGTGACAGATGTAATGCTGCTAATCTAGCAACTACACTGTTTCCACAATCTACTTTCAAATCATAACCAATCACTGCACAAAAAACTTTCCTCAACTTGCCTCTGTATTTTTTCCAATTACATTAAATTTGTGTCTTCCAATTAATGAACATTTCTCTATAAAATCTTTCACGGTTTTGAACACATTGTTGAACCAGCTCGTTGAATCTGCTCACCCCAGCTTTCCCCACACCTGAAGTCTTGCCTCCCAGCTATCATTTTGTAAATATCCTTTGCATCCTCTTTAAGGCCTTGACATCCTTAAATGGGGTGTCCAGAACTGACAATAATATTCCAAATGGAGCCTAACCAGCATTGGATAAAGGTTTGATAAGACTTCTTTTGCTTTTGTACTCTAACTTTCTTTTTAGTAAGCCATGGTTCCTGTCCACGATCTCTTCTGTTACTTTCAAAGACCTGTGCATGCACACTCTCAGGTCTCTGTTTCTGCATCCACTTAAAACTTTACCACCTAGTTAATATCGTTACTTGTCTTCCTTTATACCTAAAGGAATCATTTCACACTACTCCGCACTAAATCTCAGACTGTCAAGGCTTTACTCATTTCACCCGCCCATATTCTCCTAGAGTCTGCCATTGTCTTCAATATTTTATAGATTTTGTATAATCTACAAACCAGGTAACTCTCATTAATATAGAACAAAAAGAGTGCTGGTTCCATTTTTAATCCCTGCAGAACACCAATCTGCATTTCCCTCCAGTTTATGAAACACCATTCACCACTTCTTTCTGTTGTTTGCTTGTTCTTTACCAATTTCATAGCCAGACGACAACCGTTCATTTAATCTTCCATTTAGTCCATTCAATTCTGCTTACAGGTTTGTGATGTTTCCTTGTCAAGGACATTTTCAAACCAATGTCCACATCAACATCCTAACTCTTGAAAATTAAATCCTGTTTATACAAATTTAATAATACAACCACCTTCCTGTTCCCGGTCTACTTATACAGGGTTCTGAGAGTTGGCTTCTGCCAAAAATGATTGCAGATAAACACCAAGTCTACATGCTGGGGGACGGCCAGCAAGGCAGGAGGATGGGCAAGTGCAGAAATACAGTCCCAAAATATCTGCCGTTTTAGTCCTGGTGACACAGATCGACTTGAGCTGAATAACAGGGAGATCTCAGTATGGTCACAATGCAGTGGTTAAAGCTCGAGTCTGGAACTGAGAGTGATGTATATTGTACACAAGAATATTCATATTACAATAAATCATACACTTCTCAAAAATTTAGCATGAATGTAAATGAAAATAAGGATGAATAATTCTACTTGCTCAGTTGAATGGCTCACACAGGTCTCTATGTTCAGCTGGTTTCCAAGAAAAGACTTTTGAAGAGTTGTCATATGAATGTTAATCAATCCCCCTCTTCCTGACTCGTGTTTCCCTCTGTGCATTTTGGTTTAATCCGCAGGAGTCTCACCTGGTCACTATTGAGGCTGAAGAGGCAAATCCAAACTCAAATCATTGTAGCTTCATGTAACAGGAGTTGACTGCAGGAGTAGTCTGATGAAACGGTGCCAACAGTTTTCAGCTTTGCTGTATCAAAGCAGAACAGATCACTCACTGAAGTCAGAAGAGTAGATGGGTGGTACAAATGCGTTACAAGGTTCTGATCCTCTGATCTCCCCACCCCCACAAATCACTGATCCCCAATACTCCAACGACCAACCCTTCTCCCAATCAAACAGGATTGCAAGGGGCTGCAGAGGGTTGTAGACTCAGTCAATTCCATCACGGGCACAACCCTCCCCACCATGTAGGACATCTTCAAGAGGCCGTGCCTCGAGAAGACAGTACCCATCACTAAGGACCCTCACCATCCGGGACATACCCTCTTCACATTACTACCATCGGGGAGGAGGTACAGGAGTCTGAAGACCCACACTCAATGATTCAGGAACAGCTTTTTCCCCTCTACCATCAGATTTCCAGGAACACTACTTTGTTATTCCTTTTATTTTTGCACTATTTATTTATTTTTGTAATTTATAGTAACTTTACATCTTTGCACTATACTGCTGCCACAAAACAACAAACTTTATGTCATACAAGTCAGTAATAATAAATCTGATTCTGAAAACAAGCCTCCAACTGCCAGGTCTCTGTGTTCACTAACCATCACCATTCTCCGCCTCCAGTAACCCCTCAAACCTAGATGTTCTCCCTCACACACAGAGTATCACACAAAACTTTGGTTCAGTAGCACACGAGGTCTCAGACACCATTGAAGTTTGCAGCAGGACATCCTTGGCTGAATTGGGCCACATAAAACCACACTATGGTCCCTTGCTTAATAACTCTTAAAAACAGCAATATGGATGGAACTACCTTCCTTTATAACCAAGGGTTAAGATCAGTTAAGTCAGCAATGGGGACAATTTTTGACAAACCATTTTGTCTTTACAGTTTTCCCGAGGTACTGTTCTTGCAGGCAGGGTAGTGTAGTGGTTAGCGTAATGTTATTACAGCACCAGCGACCCAGGTTCAATTCCAGCCGCTGTCTGTAAGGAGTTTGTACGTTCTCCCTGTGACTGTGTGGGTCTCCTCCGGGTGCTCCGGTTTCCTCCCACATTCCAAAGACGTACGGGTTAGGAAATTGTAGGCATGCTATGTTGGTGCCGGAAGTGTGGCGCCACTTCCGGGCTGCCCCCAGAACATTCTACGCAAAAAATACATTTCACCGTGTGTTTCGATGTACGTGTGCCTAATAAAGATATCTTTTCTTGCTGGGATGTAGCTTAATGTTTTATCAGCAGTCTCCTCACCAGTAAACCAACCTGCTGGAGGAACTCAGCAGGTCGAGCAGGATTTGTGAGAGGAAAGGAACTATCAGCGTTTCAGGTCAAGACCCTGCATCCTCCCACAGAAACTGCTCGACCTGCTGAGTTCCTCCAGCAGATTGTCGTGCCGCTCCAGTTTCCAGTATCTGCAGTCTCTTGCGTCTCCTCACCAGTGCCTTACCCAAGTCAGCCATGGAGTATCACGACCATGCACAATCCTGGTCTCACTCAAAGCAACTCCCAGTGGCTGGCTGGGAAGGAAAGCATATTTCCCAACTTCCTGATCCAAGGATTTGTGATGCAATCAGCCATTCCACCAAGACTAGGGAATTAAACCAAACACCTTTTTGCTCAGTACCACACCAGGAAGCCCACTTACTTGTGAAGCAATCAAGTGATTTGGTTTAAAGTGATGCCGGTATCATTGGCGGGAACTTAAAGGAAGCTTCCAACATGCAGTCCTGTTTCACCCCTTCCTTGGAGTCCACTCCAAAACCAGCCTCATTGCCCAAACCAACTTATAATGGCAACAACTCCCATCTGGACCTGTACTCGATGGAGTTCAGAAGGATGAGGGGGGATCTCATTAAAACCTACTGAATACCAAAAGGCCTGGATAGAGTGGTCGTGGAGTAGGAGAGTCTAGGATCCGAAGGCACAGCCTCAGAATAAAGGGATGTCCCTTGAGAACTGTGAGAAGGAATTTTTGAGGACATTCAGTGCATCACCAAAGACTCTTACAAATTTCTATAGATGTACGGTGGAGAGCATTCTGACTGGTTGCATCACAGCCTGGTATGGAGGCTCCAACACAACAGATCGCAGGATGCTGCAGAGGGTTAGAGACTCAGCCAGCTCCACCATGGGCACAACCCTCCCTACCATCGAGGACATAAAACAGTACAGCACTGAACAGGCCATTCAGCCAATGATGTTGTGCCGATCTCGAAGCCAATTTATACTAAATATCCTCCTCCTGTGTATCATCCATAGCCCTCCATATTCATGTGTCCATCTAAAAGCCTCTCCAACAAACTGCCTGCTTCCACAACTACCCCAGACAACTTATTTCAGACATTTACCACTCTCTGCGTAAAAAACTTGCCCCTCACGTCACCTTTAAAGTTTCCCCCTTTAACCTTAAAAGCATGTCCTCTGGTGTTTGACATTTCTACTCTGGGGAAAAGATTCTGATGTCTACCCTATCTATGCCTCTCATCATTTTAAAAACCTCTATTGGGTCTTCCCTCAGCCTCCGATGCTTTAGGGAGAACAACCCAGGTTTGTTCAACCTTTCCTTATAGCTCATACCCTCTAATCCAGGCAGCATCCTGGTAAACCTCTTCTGCACCATTTCCACAGTCTCCATATCCCTCCTATAATAGGGCGACTAGAACTGCACACAATACTCCAACTGCAGTCTGACTAAAGGTTTATATAGCTGCAGCCTGACTTGTACTCAATACCCCTACCAATGAAAAGGAAGCATGCCGAACACCTTCTTTACCACTTTATCCACTTGCGTAGCCACTTACAGTGAACCATGGACCTGGACTCCAAGATCCCACTGTACCTCAATGCTATTAAGGGGCCAACCGTTAACTATATACTTCCTCCTTTCATTTGACCTCCCAAAGTGCAACATCTCACACTTACCCGGATTAAACTCCATCTGCCACTTCTCTGCCCATATCTGTAACTGATTTATATTCTGCTGTATTCTTTGATGATCCTTTACACTGCCACAACCCCTCCAGTCTTGGTGTCATCTGCAAATTTGTTAATCTACCCATCTACATTTTCATCCAAATCATTGACATACATCATAAACAAGAGAGCTCCCAACACCGATCCTTGCGGAACACCACTGGTCACAGACCACCAGCCAGAATAACAGCCTCCACCCTACTCTCTGTCTTCAATGGGCAAACCAGTTCTGAATCCAAACTTGCAATTCACCCTGGATCCCATGCATCTTTATCTTCTGAATCAACCTACCATGAGGTACCTTATCAAATACCTTAGTGAAGTCCATATAGATACCGTCCACTGCCTTACCCTCATCAAACTTGTCACCTCCTCAAAAAACTCAATCAAGTTTATAAGGCATGACCTGCCCTGCACAAAGCCATGCTGACTGTCCCTGAGCAGGCCATGCCTTTCCAAATGTGCATAAATCCCAGCCCTCAGTATCCTCGCTAACAGCTTCCCTACCACTGATGTGAGAATTATCCCTACTTCCCTTCTTGAACAAAGGCACAACATTTATTACTCTCCAGTCCTCTGGGAACTTGACATCTTTAAGAGGCGGTCCTTCAAGAAGGCGGCATCCATCACTAAGGACCCTCATCATCCGGGACACGCCCTCTTCTCACTACTACCATTGGGGAGGTGGTACAGGAGCCTGAAGACCCACACTCAATGGTTCAGGAACAGCTTCTTCCCCTCCACCATCAGATTTCTGAACGGTCCATGAACACTAACTCATTATTCCTTTTCTTTTGCACTATTTATATTTGTAACTTATGGTAATTTTATATCATTGCACTGTACTGCTGCTGCAAAACAACAAATTTCACGACATACAAGTCAGTGATAATAAATACAATTCTGAATTTCTTCAGCCAGAGGGTGGTGAATCTGTGGAATTCGTTGCCACAGAGGGCTGTGGAGGCCAAGTCATTGGGTGTATTTAAGGCAGAGGTTCATAGGTTCTTGATCGATAAGGGGGTTAAGGGTTACGGGGAGAAGGCAGGAGAATGGGGTTAAGAAGAAAAAAGAAAATCAGCCGTGATTGAATGATGGAGCAGACTCAGTGGGCCAAATGGCCTAATTCTGCTCCAATAACCTTGAATTTGTAATCCCTGATGACTCTGTGGTAGTAAAGCAACATGTTATTTCAGGAAAAGCATAATTACCATTTCAGAAAAGATTATGCATAATTGTAGAATAAATATAACTTTATTCTTTTGCCAGTAGACTTCATGAAAAGTTTAACAGTAACATCTGCACAGAGAAAGCCTTGTTACAGGAAGTCTTACTGTACAGTCTGACCCAGTACACTAACACATCCATGAACAGAACAAGAACTCATCATTAACAGTGGAAGTGTCAGGTTAATGATTTAACAAAATGTGTAACTGTACCTTTTAATTTGTGGCTGTTTCACGATAGAAAAGAATTGTGTAAAATAGGACACTGAATTCATCCACATTGCCACTGACAGAGACAGGGATGTGCTGTCACTGGGCTGGGAGGAAGGTGGGAGAGGGGCGTGCCAGGAGAAGTTCACTCACAAAATAGAGCAGTAAGATACATCTGTGAATAAGGGGTAAATACACTGCACCCAGGGAGGAAAAAATTTTCATCACGACCTATAACTCACAACGACCCAAACACTTGTGCCCTATCAGCTCTGGATCACAAACAGGAATACATGTCCTTCTCCTCTTATGCACTTCAAAAAATGCAAGACACCACTTTCCAGTGTGCCTGTTTCGAGCAGTTTTAGGTGTTTGGCCACTCCAGCCACGCACTGAAAATTAATCTGTAGTAATAATAATGACCAGCAAGTGGCAGCATTTGCTCGTTCTTCTTGTGGCCGTGTCTTTACACAGCATTTCCGGCAACAGGCAAATGGACTGCATCAGTCAAATTGACAGCTAAAATTCAAATAAATACTATATATATATATAAAATTATAATTTGCTGCAAATTCCCCTTTAATGAAAATTGGAGCAATGAGGGGGAAAACTTGCTCAAAGTTAAAAATCTGCTCAGACTTTGAAACTGCTAAAGAATTATCTCTGCACCTCCTCCAAGCTAGCTTCCCAGAATAGGCACAGAACTGGAAGGCTCCAACAGCCAGTGTTTGCCCTGCTTCTGCTGTGTTTTCCAGAGATTATAGAACATGTAAACTGCGGGATCGGCATCAATCGTAGGTAGCTTTTAAGGTGCCTTTACTGGGAAGTCCAAGTGAGATTGTCCAAACATTCATCTCGAATCTGCGTCATGTGAGGTTGGCCGTACCATGTGACATTCTTTTATTAATCTACGTGAACCTCTGAACCACACCCAAGTCATATCACAACAGCAATGTGCTGGTATTCTTTGACGCATGTACAAGGTATGAATTGAGCTGAATTTCAGGAGTCAGCTTAGGCACAGAGATCCAACGTGGAGATTTCAGCAATTCTACCAATTACACAGATGCTGGGCTCCTAAATACTGTGCTGCTGGTGATTTGGGGAAGGGGCTGCTGAGAGACGGACGCTGCAGGGGGAGGGATCTAATCCGTGCAAATCAATCCACTTGGGATGGTGGCCCCTAAAAGAATACTGGCCTGAGGTGGCTTGCAAAGGGAATCCAGACCTGTTGGGGCTGACTGGTGTGCACACTGGAAACCAAAGTTCTGACAAGAATCTCGGCCTAAGACAGGCATCCAGGACTAGGGCGGGAACCCTATGATGAGACCAAACCCTTGTGGTATCTGTCGCCTCCGACTCAGAACCCTGTCCGTCCCAAAACTTCCAAAATTCTGAATCTGGGACTCAGATCTTCCCCATTTAAAAAAAACTGCTGAATGTTGTTGGGACCCAGGGGAGGTCAGGGAACAATAAGCACTTGGGGAGCTAGCTGGCTAAGCAGGTCAGGTCAGCTGCTCTTGTGAAACAGCTTCTCGTCTGGTGCCAGGTGAATGCTCCCTGGTCTAGTCAAAATACTTCTGTGCCTGGCAGATGCAGCCCTGTTCTTCCATATTAAGCACAGGATTCTTTCATCAATTTAAAAGTTGTGGTTCATCTAAATCTCAACCCAAACAGCGAATCCTGACAACTCGGTAGGTGACGTTTAACCTTCACAACTGAGCTAAAAACCTCGATCCTTCATCCTCCTAGTTTTTCACCTTGTCAAAGTGATTTACATTCAGTCAACAACTGAAAAATCACATCATCTCCGACCTCAACAGCCGCAGAATAAAAGACCTCTGGTGGCGAAGTGGACTTGGACCTGCACGTGGATTTCTAATTTTGATGAAGGGTTGAAGGTCAATATCATTCCCTCAAAGCTGATGTTATAAAACCCATCAATAACACTCTTCCAACAGCCACACCACCACCACCCCCTCCCCACCCACCGCCCAGCATTGGGTCCAATCTTCTCACAGAGGAACCCAGATCAATTGAAAATGGTTTCAGTTTGTCCTTCCCTTTCAATGTCATGCTTGCCTGATCCTTGTCTGAATTGTTTTGATAATTTGAAAGGGGTGTTTTCTGAGCTGCATCCATTCTGACACCAGATAGGAGCCTTGGGAAAAGGTCATGTTACTGGACTAGTTTGGGAATTTGAATTCACCTTGTGTAAAAGAATGGCAATGAACTACTGGTGCCAATGAAGGGCATTTCGGGCTGGTTCTAGTTGGTTCACTCAAGTCCTCTGGGGAAGCAAAGCCATCAACCTTATCTGGTCTGTGATTCTAATTCAACACCAACTGTTCTCGGTGCTTGTGGGCGGCACAGTGGCACAACTGGTAGAGCCGCTGCCTCACAGCGCCAGAGAACCGGGTTTGATTCTGACCTCCGGTGCTGTCTGTGTGGAGTTTGCACGTTCTCCCTGCAGCCGCCTGGGATTTCTTCAGGTGCTCTGGTTTCCTGCCGCATCCCAAAGACGCGCAGGTCGGGAGGTTGATTGGCTGCTGCAACCTGTCCCTAGAGTGCAGGTGGAGGAAAATAATGGGGAGAAAGAAAAAATGGGAATAATGTAAAATTAGGGGAAGTGGGTGGTTGATAGCTAGTACAGACTTGATGGGCTGAAGGGCCTGTTTCCTTGCTATACCTCTCAGTTGCATTAAACTACTCCCAGCAGTTCCAAAGGGGAAAGTATCAATCCCTTCTCAGAGCTATTAGGGGTGGTCAATAAATGCCAACCTTGCTGTGTGACGCCCACATCCCCTAAATAGATATCAAGGGATCCAGCTCTGTGCCTTCTTGGAAGAGTGGCTTACCTGACTTCAGTCGAGATTTGCAAGGAGAGTGAAGGAACAGAGTTTCGTGGAGTGGTGCTGAGCCCAGCCTGTGGCAGCGCACAAACCCAGTTATGCCTGTTTCACTTTGAAAAATGGGTCCGACTTCAAACTCAGCCGTCTCACGTATCAAAAAACTCCAAATGCAGTTTAAAGCTTAACTATAACAAGATAACCGAGAGTCGAACCAGCTGAGGTCGAAAGGCGACTGGTCATTCCTTTGAATGAACAATCGGAACATCCTGAGTACTGTGCAGGTCCACGATCACAGTACACCACGGTCAAATCCTGAGAAGCTCAAACCCTTTTGTTTTGCCACTGGCCGTGACTGACCCCTCCTGTGCAAGCTGCAGTCAAATGAATCCACTGATAGCTTCTTAGGTTGGTATATGTGAGGGAGCTGATCGCTTCAGTGAAGACTTTAAAAGGTTTGTTTAAAAAAAATGTACTCCTCCCTCCCGCTGACAAATAGTTCATGAAGGACAATTATAGTCCAAGTTGGCACACAACCTCGTCATTCAGCCAATTAAAACCCAAGGATATGGGATCCTTACCCGTCAGCAGGCCTGACCCTCTTAGATACCAAACAGGGCACGGCCATCCAATCACAACAAGGGGCGTGAAGTGTGACCCTGCATACGTACTATCACAGCTTCCTTGTCATGCAATGTCCTGGGTGGGATATTTGAGACCTACGCAGTTCTTCAGAATCATGCCCTCTCTCAGAATAAATGTGCTTAAAATGAGCATCCCACCAACAAAGGCATAAAAGAACCTCTTGTGAGTACATTAAACTGAACAGCATATTTACAGACATCCCTAGTGTAACCTAGCTACCTTCATTATCTTCCAGTTCATATGCAACTCATTTCAAAAATGTAATGACATCATATTTTTGTTTCTTCCTCCTCTGGTAAATCCAATTTAAACAGTTCAACAAAAATAATCCATTAAATGTTTCATTCATATAAACTTTTCTTTGTTCAAGTTCCTCGTTTTTTGGATACTACTGGATTTTGCGCTGGTGATCCAGTCTATCAACTAGTATTATATGAGATTATGAAAGATAAACAAAAGGAGAGGAAAAATATTTAAAAAAAAATAAACACAAATGGTCTTCATAGTTCTCTCCTAGCAGTAAATCAAAGCGTGTTCTAAAACCAGAAGCTGAAGGCTTGCAACCGGGAGTGCAGTCTGATTTAAGAACTGCTAATTCCTATTTTGGAGGGTGGATATATTTCTATATATATGTGTGTGTGTGTGTGTGTATGTATGTGTGTGTGTACACGTGTCTATGTGTGCATACATGTGATGTGTATGTATGTGTGTATGTGCATGTGTGTGTGCATGGGTGTGAGTGTATGCATGTATGTGTCATGTGTGCAAACATTTTATATCTGCTGCTCAGCACAACCCTGAATTCGATGTCCATCATAGTTAAGGACTTGACTTCCAGCATGGCTTAGCACAGGGTGCAAGTTCCAACCCAGTCGCAACTGCCTTCCACAAGCTGCAGAGTATGTGGCAAACAATACTGTGGTTCTCCTGTGAACACTTCATCTTTTACAAACACTTCAAACGTCCAGGTGAGCGAGAGTCCAACCCACTTGTTCCTTTGTGTTCTCGGGAAGCTACGGCGACTGAGTGTTGGGACTGCTGCTGGCGGAGCTTGGAGACAAGCTGGGGCTGCTGCACGGCCGGGCTGCGCCGCTTTTGCTGCAAGGCGAGGAGGAAGGGTCGATGCCGTCGGAATTCTCCAGCATTTCCTGAATGAGTGGAGGCATGGATCCGGGAATCTCCATTTTGAGGGTGATGACCCGCTCAGCTCCTGGGGACAAAGCAACACGACCATGAACACCAAGGGGAAGAGTGTGAGCTGCTTTGATTCACTCTCGGATATCAGAGCCTGACACTAACCAAGCTGGGAGCAGTCCACCTTTACATTTCATGCGCAGGCCGCAATTAGTTGGTTATCATTTTTTGTTGTTTCTTCAGTTATTGTTTGGCAAAATCGAGTATTTTTAATTATTAAAAATACTTCAGGCAAATACTTCAATTTTCAGTTTAAGAACATAGAACAGCACAGCACAGGAACAGGCCCTTCAGCCCACAACGTCTGTGCCGACCATGATGCCAAATTAAACTAATCCCATCTGTCTGCACATGATCCACATCCCTCCAATCCCTGCCTGTTCAGTTGCCTGTCTAAATTCCTCTTACACGCCACTATTGTGTCTGCTTTCACTAAGCAGGCACCCACCACTCTCTGTGTAAAAAAAAACTTGCTCTGCACATCTCCTTTAAACTTTCCCCCTCTCATCTTAAAGCTTTGTCCCCTTGTAAAAAAGACTATCTATCCTCTCTATGCCTTTCATCATTTTATGAACTTCTATTGGGTCTCCCCTCAGCCTCCAAAGAAAACAATCCAAATTTGTCCAAGCTCTTCTTATAGCTCATACTCTCTAATCCAGGCAGCATCCTGGTGAACCTCTTCTGCACCCTCTCCAAAGCCTCCACATCCTTCCTGTAATAGGACGACAAGGACTGCAAACAATGCTCCAAATGTGGCCTAACCAAAGTTTATACAGCTGCAATAAAATTGGAACTAAACTAGTAAAGCCAATAATAACACCAGCACATTCTGAGTTTTCCACTGCCAGCCAAGGTTTTACTTTTCTGATAAAAAAACTGCAGATTCTGGATTTCTGAAATAAAAATGGAAAGCACTGGAAAAATTCCACAGGTCATGCAGCACCTGTGGAAATGAGAAACAGTTAACATTTCACATTGAACACCCTTCAATCCAACCAAAAAAGAAAGCAAGTTGGTCTAAGTAATGGAGAAGGTGACAAAAGAACTTGACTGTCCATTCATTGGCAATGTCATTTCACCTTATTACAGACATTCCCCTTGTTCCATTCACTGGCCTCCCCCACTTTCTCACATCTACTTACATTGCCTGTTACAGTTTCCCTATGAAGCTGCTCTTATATCAGACCATGGGTCAAGTTTTCTAACTTAACACAGTCAGTTGGCAAGTCCATAGTTATTTTGATGGATTAACTAACACTAGCACTGGGAAAAGCTGCTATCTTACTAGGTGAATGTATCCTACTGAATCACTGGAAAGTTTTAAACTAAATTTTTGAAAGGCCATTTGAACAGTAAAATCTAATCTATAATTCCTCAGCTACAGATCAGTCATAATTTAATTGAATAGCTCTGCCCGTTCCTACATTCCAAAGCTGAAGTCCAGGATAAGACGAGATGTTAAAGAGCCACAGCCCTCTGCCCAACACAGCCCCATTTACAGCTCCCTCCCATCCACTGGCTCTGTCAAGTCAAGTTTATCATCATCTGCACAAGTACGGTGAGGTACAGGTACAATGAAAAACTTGCTTGCAGCAGCATCACAGGCACGCAGATTCAGGCAACACACAGTGAAGAAAATCTGTGCAAAACAAGACATTAGTGCAAAAAAACACAATCAGAAACAAGTCCATGGTCGTGCAAGTTGGTGGATCAGCCCAGCACTCACCTTTGGCACTGATGCTGCGCAGATCTGTGATCTTCATCAGCATTTTGGGGAACATGTGTGGCTTGTTTGGCCGCCTCTTCCTCACGTAGATCTTCAGAGCTTCCAATAACGGCTCCTGCAGCTTATCCACTTTCTCAGGCTCTTCCAGGTCCTGCCGGTCTACAAAAAAAAAGTTTCACCTCTTACTTTTCTCCCATATTCCTCAGTCCACTCAGTCTGCCTCTTCACCATAGCAAGTGTAAGAATGTAAGTCAGAGGGACGGTGGATGGGGACATGACACTGTGTGTGTGTGTGTGTGTGTGTGTGTGCGCGCGCGCACCTGTGCGCAGTGTGTGTGTGCCTGTGCGTGGGTCCGTGTGCATATTGTGAGTATGCGCATGTGCCTGGTGTACTTCCCACATCCAAGCACATTTTCCCATCTCTGCTGCCCCACACTAGATTCCAAAAGCAAAAAAAAAGAAAATCAAGTTAGTTTCTACTTCTTGATTGGGGAAGAGAGAAAAAATGAACTTGCATTTTCTCTCTTCCCCAATTCTGATGAAATCCCAGACCTGAAACATTAACTGTTCCACTTTCCACAGATGCTGACTGACCCACTGAGTGTTTCCAGCATTTTCTGTTTTTTATACAAACTTTTTTTTTACAATAGATTTACATTTTTGAACAGTTTACAGGTCAAATCTACATGAAAACTTGCATTTATTCAAGGTAGCAAGATGTCCCAAGCCATCTCATCACAATTCTGTCAAATAAAATTTGGAGCTGAAAAAAACATTGTCAGTAGAGTGGGAGTCAAGATTGGCCAGATCTTGCTACCCTCATCCACCCCGCCCCCCCTCCCCCCCACATCATGTGCATCGTGAGGCAACCTAACCCCTAAAACTTCAGCAACCTGCAAGGCCCCCTGTTAAGCTTTGCTGACTATAAAAGCTAAAAGCAATTTTTAATAGTTTTTAAATGTCTCTGGCATTCAGAACATCTAAAAACTGCTGTCAACAATTGTTTACTGAAGTAAACAATTAAATAAAATAAATCCTATTAAACATGTTCTAAAAAGTTAGTTCCAAGTCCTCCCCAGGTTACGGCAGGGTTCTGCTCCCGTGAATTGTTTCTAACCCAGACAGTTCACAAGTTGGAAATGCGGCCACAAACCGAGTTCCCTCCAGGCAGGAGATGCCTGCAGCATTGGCAAATCCATCCCACTGGTCTCCCAAACACTGAATGGAAAAATGAATGGGGTGTACGTAAATTGGGTGTTTGTAAGCTGAGGAAAAATCACCTCAGACTTAATAATTAAAAAGATCGATGTCAAACACAATAAACACAATAATTAAAAAACTTATCCAGTGCTACAATCCCAACTGAAATTAAAGGGGTCATGGATCCTGCACAAGAACTGATATCTAATTCCCAAACATAAACCCGGGCAATGGATGTGCAGCTGGACTCCACAGGTTTGGCCTTCTGAATATGTAAGTAACTCCTCTAATTCTGCAGCTGACAGTGCATGCGTGGGACTTAATGCCATTTAAACAGACACTAGTCAGTGAAATCTGGTCCAATGTACCTCCCTCAGACACCTATATTACAACACTAATGCTTACAAACAGCAGTCTATGACAATGCCCTTGCAGCATCTGCGGTGAGGTCAGTTTCTGATGAAGAGACATACCCACTGGGAATTGAATGGAAAATGCGCTCAAGCTCATTTCACTTATGACCCTAAATAGCCATCAGTCAGAAAGGACACCTTCACCACATCCATCTGGATGGGTTCAAGCCTAAATCCCAGGAGTTATAAGGACAGCATTTAGAGCTTGTGCATCAGCGAGTCCTTGTTACAGGTCTCAAAACTATGCACCAAATAACTCAATTTACCCAACAATAATTAATTCCATGAGCTGTACTTTTCATGCAGCAGAGGGAGGTGATAATCAGGTTCTATATAAATCTTACAAGAGAAAGATCGAGATACACCTTCAACCCTCGTGTGATTATAACACAGAGATCAAAAAAGACTTTCACACTCCACTTTGGACAAGGGCCCATTCCGATGCAACAATTAAATTCACATTTTAATTATTTTTTCCTCCTTTATCCTTTTAATTCATTCTTTCTCTCCTTTAGGAGATTGACTCCTTCCTGGGCAAGTTTCACTGATTCCAGGGATTTTTTAAAATCCTTACCGAGGGAGCTACGTTTCATGTTTGAACCTTGACAGGACAGCATAGCAAAATTAATGGACCAGCACCAGTATTAACCTGGAGACTTGTGCTTGAATCCCATCACGGCAGCTGAGGAACTTGAATTTAAGTATTTAAATAAATTTGTAATAAAAAGCTAGTTTCAGTGATTGTGACCATGAAACTACTGGATTGTCATAAAAACCTCTGGTTCCCTAAAGGCCTTCAGAAAAGAACAACTACCATCATTAGAGACACAAGAGATTGCAGGTGCTGGAATCTGCAGCAAACAAGAAACCACTAAAGGAACTCAGCAGGTTGAGTGGTATGTGTGGCGGGGTGGGAGGGTGGGGGGGTGGGGAGGGAAAGGGATGGTCAATGTTTTGGGTTCTGACCCTGCATCAGAACTGCCATCTTTCTGCTGTTAAATCAGACCCCACCAACATGGTTGACTTTTAGCTGCCTTTTGAATTGATGAAATTATTGCCCTGGCTGAAGTGAACTACAGATCAGACTTCAAACCTTCCTGTTCTATATGGTTTACTTCTTAACCTGCAAGGATAGCTATACTCTGAATCGTTTTACAATAACAACAAATTAACAGGCATTTTATAGTGATCAATAATCAGATGACTAATCTGTTTTTGATGAGATACAATGGGAAGATGTTTTCTCAAGACACTGGGAGAATTCCTCATCCGTTCTTCAATTATCTCCCTGGAATCTGATAATCTGTATGAGACAATACAGAGAAACCCTGCCTTCTGACAGGAGTCACTTCCACTAATGTGGCAATCTCAGGAAATGTCAGGTTAGATTACATTCTTGGATCCTGGAGTGGGTCATGAACCCTCACTGTTCAGAGGTGAGAATGTGACGGATTAAACCAATACAGCTGCAGGAGAGGGGAATGGATTAATGCATGCTATTTCGTGCAAATGTTATTTTATCTGCCATTTGCAAAGTACTGTAGATTCCCAACTGTGTTTCATTCTAATACAGTCAACATTATTAGATCCTTGAGAGGAAGTATTAATTTACGTTCTGTCCAATCATAGATGTACTACAGATGGACACCAGAGGGTGACATCAGCACATAACGAGGCTGTTCTGTAGGAAACAAGCAAACATCCAGGACACACTGAGAAAACTGGCTACTGTTCCACTATTAGCCCACGTTACCACACCATCAATTAATGGATTCAAATGACCAGTGGGCCGACCGGTCAGTTTCTCATGGCTAATCACAGATTGGCCCAAAGTGGACAAAGAGTTAAAAAAAAGCTTACAGACTTTTCCCTTAAATCAGGACATTCAAAATGCACTTTGGCAGGACTGTCCTTCTGTGTTTCTTCACAGAGCAATTCAGGTGTAGTGAAGCAAATTTAACACAAAGCCCCAGGGATCAAATTAAAAACCAAGTCTGTTTTACTTCCATCAATGAACTGGTTTTGCCAACAACGGCAATACACCATCTCTCTCTGCCTCCCACCCTTCCTGCAGTGGTTGGTCTTCTCTGCAGTGAATATACACCCTCAATCTAGGGTAAAGTAACAGTGAGAAAACGCCCACCACTGTGAAAGCAGTTCTTTCAGTCTTTGGTAACATGCTTTCCATCATGAACACAATACCTCAGGGTCACTTGTATAACGAGTGTTCACGTCACCAAATGAAGTAAACTGTAATCAAAAATAAACCCTGAACCAGTTGTTCCTACATTGAGCAGTCCAACAGATGGTTTTGTTTCACTTTGAGTTGATGTTGTTTCTCCTCACTGACATGTTCTACTCCCATCCTTGGACAATGGTGCTGACAACTTGCTGACATGCTCTACCATATAGCCATACACAAGCCATGGTGGTGTTAGCAAAGTATTCAGGCTGGTGAGGTAGGGGTCACAAGTGACCTCTCCTCACCTGGATCCATCGATCGCTTGCCAGGTCTTGCTCCATCCCTTCCCTCCACCTTTTTATACTGGCCATCTCCCCTCTATCTTTCAGTCCAGATGAAGGGTCTCAACCTGAAACGTCAACTGTCCATTTCCCTCCACAGATGCTGCCTGACCCGCTGAGTTCGTCCAGCAGCTTCTGTGTTGCTCCAGACTCCAGCATTTGCAGTCTGTGTCCCCATCAATCAGAGACAGCCGATAGACAGACCTATTTCACCCCCTCCCCTGACCCCCACTCATGCCACCTTGTACAGGACTAACGAGGGGACTAACTAATGCTCCTCAGCCCAGCTCCAATTGAAATCATTTATGTCAGTACATACAAGGGATTTATCATTATAGCTCAGTAACTCACTGAATGCTTCACCCACTTTTAAAGCAATGCTGTCTTTGACCATTGCTGTCTAGAGCTTGGTGAACTATTGCCATCCTGCACAGTTATGAACTGTTCTGGAATTACAGCTTCACAAAGTACCTGACTCCAGTCTAGACCCTTGAATTGTCAAGCAAAAATGGAACCTTGTTGAAAGTTAATGAATCAATTTCAACTGGGTAACAAATCATCTGGAGTGTCTGCTTTAAGCCATCACTTAATAATTAACAGAAATTAAATGCTAACATGAAGTTTGTCAACCTTTAATGACTGGCATTTTCCATTTTGTCTCTCAAACTGCTGGCACACAAGTCAATTTTTCAATGAAGTCACCAGGGAATTGACAACTCCTCAGTGAGCATGGGAGATAACAGTGTGTCTCAGACAATCTGATAGGTAAGAAAGCAGTAATGGTGGGAGACTCCATTTGGGGTTCTAATGGACGTTGGCTACGTTCATTATAGGGTTGATGACAGGTGGCTGTTCTTCAAAGGTACAGTAGTGAAGTGATGCAGCAATGCTCATTTGGGCTGGGAACATTTGCTAAACGCTTTTGACATTACTGCCAATGAGCATCTTACTGAACAATGGCAGGGGATGGGAACCCGAGTGATAGATTAGAGGTTGGTGCATTTAGTGTACAAGTAGAAGCAGCATGTAGAAAGACTGTGGGGAAGGATAGGCAGTTGAAAGGGCAAAATTGCAGTCAGTTGGATGGGCTGAAGTGTGTCTACTTTAATGCAAGAAGTATCAGGAACAAGGGTGATGAACTTAGAGCATGGGTAAATACATGGAACTACGATGTTGTGGCCATTAAAGAGACTTGGCTGTCGCAAGGGCAGGAATGGCTGCTGGATATTCCGAGGTTTAGATATTTCAAAAGGGACAGGGATGGAGGTAAAAGAGGTGGGGGAGTGGCTTTGCTGATCTGGGACAGTATCACAGCTGTAGAAAGGGAGGATGTCCTGGAGGGATCGTCCACTGAGTCAGTGTGGGTGGAAGTTAGAAACAGGAAGGGAACAATCACTCTATTGGGAATACTCTACAGACCCCCCCCCCCAATAACAACAGAGACACTGAGGAGCAGATCGGGAGGCAGATTTTGGAAAGGTGCAAAAAAAAACTGGGTTGTTGTCATGGGTGATTTCAACTTTCCTAATGTTAATTGGCACCTTCTTAGTGTAAAGGGGTTGAGTTTGTTAGGTGTCCAGGAAGGATTCCTGACACAGTATATGGACAGGCCGACTAGAGGAAAGGCCATATTGGACCTGGTTCTAGGCAATGAGCCTGATCAGGTTTCAGATCTCTCGGTGGGAGAGCATTTTGGAGACAGTGACCATAACTCCTTGACCTTTACCATAGCCTTGGAGAGGGATAGGAGCAGATGATATGGGAAAGTACTTAATTGGTGGAGGGGGAATTATGATGCTATGTTGCTATTAGGCAGGAATTTGGGAGCGTAAATTGGGAACAGATGTTCTTGGGGAAGTGCACAACGGAAATGTGGAGATTGTTTTGGGAGTACTTGCATAGGTTTGTCCCATTGAGGCAGGATAAGAATGGAGTGAAGGAACCGTGGTTGACAAGAGACGTAAAATATCTTGTCAAGAGGAAGAAAGAAGTTTACCTAAGGTTTAGAAAGCAAGGATTTGACAGGGCTCTGGAGTTACAAGATAGCCAGGAGGAAGCTTAAGAATGGACTTAGGAGAGCTAGAAGGGGGCATGAGAAGGCCTTGGCGAGTAGGATTAAGGAAAACTCCGAGGCGTTCTACATGTATATGAAGAATAGGAGGATAGGACCGATCAGGGATAAAAGAGGAAACGTGCCTGGAATCGGAAGAGGTAGGGGAGGTCCTTAATGAATACTTTGCTTCAATATTCACCAGTCAGAGAGACCTTGACATTTGTGAGGATGGCATACGACAGGCTGATACACTAGAGCATGTTGACGTGAAGAAAGAGGATGTGCTGGAACTTTTGAAAAACATTAGGATAGATAAGTCACTGGGGCTGGACGGGATATATCCAAGGTTATTATGGGAAGCGAGGGAAGAGATTGCTGCGCCTTTCGTGATGATCCTTCTGTCCTTACTGGCTACAGGATTAGTGTCTGATGATTGGAGAGTGACAAATGTTGTTCCTTCATTCAAGAAAGGGAGTAGGGATAACCCTGGGAATTACGGACCAGTGAGTCTTACTTCAGTGGTGGGCAAATTACTGCACAAGATTCTTAGAGACAGGATTTACAAGCATTTGGAGAAGCATAGGCTGATTAGGGACAGTCAGCATGGCTTTGTGAGGGGCAGGTCGTGCCTCATGAGCCTGACTGAATTCTTTGAGGATGTGACAAAGCACATTGATGAAGGTAGAGCAGTGGATGTGGTGTACAATGGATTTTAGTAAGGTATTTGATAAGGTTCCTCATGAAGGCTTATTCAGAAAGTCAGGAGGCATGGGATCCAGGGAAACTTGGCTGTGTGGATTCAGAATTGGCTTGCTCATAGGGTGGTGGTAGATGGAGTTGTAGGTTACAACAGGACATTGATAGGATGCAGAGCTGGGCTGAGAAGTGGCAATGGAGTTCAACCCAGAAAAGTGTGAAATGGTACACTTTGGAAGATTGAATTTGAAGGCAGAATACAAGGTTAATGGCAGGATTCTAAGCAGTGTATGGAGGAACAGAGGGATCTTGGGGTCCACGTCCACAGATCCCTCAAGGTTGCCGCACGGGGTGATAGGATTATTAAGAAGGCGTATGGTGTGTTGGCCTTCATTAGTCAGGGTATTGAGTTCAAGAGCCGCAAGGTAATGTTGCAACTCCATAGAACTCTGGTCAGACCACACTTGGGGTATTGTGTTCAGTTCTAGCCACCTCATTATAGGAAGGATGTGGAAGCTTTAGAGAGCATGCAGAGGAGATTTACCAGGATGTTGCCTGGATTGGAGAGCATGTCTTATGAGGATAGGTTGAGTGAGCTAGGACTTTTCTCTTTGGAACGAAGGAGCATGAGAGGTGACTTGATAGAGGTGTACAAGATGATAGGAGGCACAGATTGAGTGGACAGTCAGAGACTTTTTCTCAGGGCGAAAATGGCTAACACGAGGGGCCATAATTTTAGGGTGATTGGAGGAAGATATAAGGGGGATGTCAGAGGTAAGTTTTCTTTTACACACAGAGAGTAGTGGGTGCGTGGAATGCACTGCCAGCAGAGGTGGTGGGGGCAGATACATTTGGCACATTTAAGAGACTCTTAGATAGGCACATGAATGAAAGAAAAATGGAGGGCTATGTGGGAGGGAAGGGTTAGATAGATATTAGAGTAGGATAAAATGTTGGCACAACATCGTGGGCTGAAGGGCTTGTACTGTGCTGTATTGTTCTATGTTCTAACAAAAAATAACACAAATCCCATCAATGTGAACCAGTATCCATTGGCAGGCATCGCACAAACACACACAGTCCAGTCTCAAGTATATACTAAAACTTGTGTGAAGTACAAAAATTCACTCAGCATCAGTGTACATCTGGAGAAAGCAGTATGCCCAAGTCCAAGTCCAAGTCCAAGTGAATGAGCATCCTGAGAAGTCTGCTTTCCACAACAATTGTCTTATCCTGAGTAAAGTTTGCTCTGTGATGGAATAAAAGCAACTGGATGTCTGGGTGTTAATTGACTTGCAGTCAACCTCAGTCTATAGTTTAAACATGAAGAACTCTTGTGTTTGAAGATAGACCATTAACTTCAACCGGCTAGTGCTTCATCTGGAATGTCTGCTGTAGACTATCGCTTAATATATAACACAGCTGAAATACTCAGCGACAAAACACAGGATTTACTGTTAGTGCTATAATTATTAGAGCTCCTGATTCGCTCTTTCTCTATCCACAGATGCTGTCTGACTTGCTGAGTTTTGTTGGTATTTTCTGTTTTTATTATTAGAGCTTTGATTGACTATTGTAGTAAAAGATCTTAGGCGGCCTATATAGTTTTCATAATAATGCTGGTTTGTTTAAGTCACCACAAAAAGTCATTTTAAAACTGTCTAAATTAGAATCTGCTCTAAAGGAGAAAAGCAGTTTTTACAATAACAATTTTTAAAAGACAGGTGGACAGATACAATGGATAGGAAAGATTTAGAAGGTTATGGGCCAAGCATTGGCAAATGGGACTAGCTTGGATGGGGCATCTTGGTCGGCATGGACCAGTTGGGCTGAAGGACCTGTTCCGTTCTGTATGACTCTATTGACAATGTGTGACTGAACCACAAGAACAGATGGTCAGAGGTCCAATTCTCAATCTGTCCCCCAGTGTGAGATGCCACAGTTTCTATCAGCACTCTCGAATTTAGGGATGGGACTTATCTGGTCATTCCAGCCAGTGGCTTTGTTTGCAAGTTTGTGCCTTCAGATATTAGGTGAGAGAGAGATTGGTTTTGTTTGCAGTATCCATTGGCAGGCATCGCACAAACACACAGAGTCCAGTCTCAAGTATATACAGAAACTTGCATTAAGTACAGAATGGCATTTCAGAGCAGAAGAAAAGCAGGTAGATAAAAGGAACAAAATCATCTAAAAAGATCTCTAAAGCAGCAGCAATCTTCACACAACATGGACAGTGCAAGGACCACTTAGCCCTTGAGCTAGTTCCACCAGTGGATGAGACCATGGATGATCTATGACCTAACCCCATGTACTAACCTTCACTCCAAACTCCATAATGTTTTTGGCTAACAGAATTCCATCAAAGCCAGGTTTGAAATTAGAAACTGATCCAGTACAAGCTGTCAGTTGTGCAAGTTCTTAACTTCAACCATCCTCTTTCCTGCAGAACTGTTTCCTAATCTCTGTTGAAAGAGTTCAGTCCCTTGGTACTCAACTCCCCAACTAGTGGAAAAACCACTATATATCTTGAAAACTTCAATTACATCACTTTATAATCAAGTAACCTCTAGGTATTACATCAGGTTTGTGTAGTCGCGGCACATAAATGAGCCAATCAATTCTCAGGATAGTAAGTTATTAAATTAATATTTTAAAATTAATAGACCATTAACTCAATGCAGCCATGTAGGAGGTACAGGAACCTGAAGACCCACACTCAAGATTTTAGGAACAGCATCTTCCCCTCTACCATCAGATTTCTAAACTGTCCGTGAACCCATGAACACTACCTCGTTATTCCTCTTTTGCACTATTTACTTATAACATAATAATTTTCACGTCTTGCACTGTACTGTAGCTGCAAAACAGCAAATTTCACAACATACGTCAGCAATAATAAACCTGATTCTGATGCTCCCAACACCTTCCTTAACCAAAGGGTTTATTGAAAAATAATTATCCAACCCATAAATCAATGTGTATTGTCATTTTACTGTGATTGCAATAATATTAAACAATAGTGACATTATTTTTGCATAATATAGCTTTTATGCAATTTAATAATTAGATTATTATTAGATTTAACAATAATAATTGTACTAATTAGACAGGATACAAATTTGGTCACTTTTAATACAAACAGTATACTAGTCACTACTGGTCACAAAGAGTATACTGGTCACATTTGCTCTTTCGTTTAGGTCATTATATTGGTGGTGAAATACTTTCCCACATTTTGAACTGAGAAACAGTGTTAAATATTATGATTCAAGTTCACTGACCAGAAGAGCTAATTCTTGTGTTTCTCTTGCTACTGACACTGCCTGACCTGCTGAGCGTTTCCCATGTTTTCAGTCTCAGCTTAAATGTTCTCAGATTATAATGGGTAATTAGATAAAAATTAAACATTTCTCTGATTGAAGGGCCAATGATGGGAGAGGTATCAGTTGAAAATTTATCGCTGATTGTGAAAAAGCTAAAGTCATTGAAACTTACAAAATTGTGAAAGCGCTGGGCGGACTGGACATGGGGTGGATGTTTCCCTTGCCTGGGCTGTCTTGAATGAGGAGCTAGAGATTTAGGACATTGGTGAGGAGAAATTTCTTCACTCAGAAGATGGTGATCGTGTAGAATTCAGTTCCACAGAGCACAGTGCAGGTCAAGTTGGTGAATAAATTTATGAAGGAGACAGATAAATATCTAAATGTAAACCACATCAAGAGAGAGAGGGAATGTGGTACTTACATAGTCTTACATGGAAGACAGAGTCATAGAAAACAGGCCCTTCGGCCCAACTTGTTCATGCTAACCAAGATACCCATCTACGCTAATCCTGCATTTGGCCCATATCCCTCCGAATCTTTCCTATCCATGTATCTGTCCTAATACCTTTAAATGCCGTACCTGCCTCAACCACTTCCTCTGGCAGCTCGTTCCATATACGCACCACCCTCTACGTGAAGTTGCCCCTCAGGTCCTTTTTAAATCTTTCGCCTCTCACCTTAAACCTATGCCCTTTAGTTTTTGTTTCCCTTTCCCTGGGAAAAGGACTGTGTGCATTCACCCCGTGTCCCTCTTGATTTTGACCACCTCTATTAGGTCATCCCTCGATCTCCTGCACTCCAAGGAATAAAGTCTTAAGCCTGCCCAACCTCTCCCTATAACTCAGGCCCTCAAGTCCTGGCAGAATTCTCGTAAATGAAAAAAAACAAGATGTTGGGGGAGTGCAGCAGGCCAGGCAGCATCTGTGGAGAAAAACAGATAAATGTTTTGGGTCAGAACCCTTCTTCAGGACTGAAGATAGGAAAAGGGGAAGCCCAAAATATAGTGGAGGGGTGGGGGAGAAACAGAAGAGTGATAGGTGGGCAGAAGAGGGGAGGTGGGGTGGGCACAGGATGGTGATAGGTAGATGCAAGTAAGAGATAGTGATAGGCAGATGCAGGAGAGCAGATCCACCAGTGGATGGATCAAAGGTATGGAGGCAGGCAACATGGGGGGAGGAGAGAAAGAGGAGGGGAAAAAAATTGGTGAGGAGAAAAAGAAGAGATAGGCTGAGAAAGGGAAGAAAACCAAAGAGGCACGGTGGGAGTGGTGGGGGTTGGTTTACTTCAAGTGGGAGAATTTGATGTTCATGCGGTGTTGTTCCTCGAGTTTGTATTTGGACTTCTCCTGGCAGTGGAGGAGGCCGAGGACTGACATACCAGTGATAGTGTGGGAGGGGGAGTTGAAGTGACTGGCAACAGGGAGATGCAGATTGCGGTTATGGACGGAGCGCAGGCGTTCCACGAAACAGTCACCTAGTCTGCGTTTGGTCTTGCCAATGTAGAGGAGGCCACACTTGGAGCACCGAATGCAGTAGATGATATTACGGGAGGTGCAGGTAAATCTCTGCCTCATCTGAAAGGACTGTTTGGGTCCCTGGATGGAGGTGATGGAGGTGGTGTAGGGGCAGGTGTTACACCTTTGGCGGGGGCATTGGAAAGACCCCGGGGTGGGAACGGGATGGGTGGGAGGAGAGGAGTGAACTAGGGAGTCGTGGAGAGAGCAGCCCCTGCGAAAGGCTGAAAGGGTTGGGGAGGGGAAGATATGCTTGGTGGTGGGGTCCCATTGGAGATGGTGGAAGTGGCAGAGAATGATGTGTTGGATACGTAGGGTGGTGGGATGAAATGTGAGGACAAGGGGGACCAATATTCTCATAAATCTTCTTTGCACTCTTTCCAGCTTAAGACGCCTTTCCTATAACAGGGTAACCAAAACCGTACACGATATTCCAGGTGCGGCCTCACCAACATCTTGTACAACTGCAACATAACATCCCAACTCCTATACTCAATGCCCTGACTAATGAAGTCCATCCAAACACCTTCTTCACCACCATGTCCACCTGTGACACCACTTTCAGGATCAGGCATGCTTATGTTGAATGGCAGAGTAAGCTGGAAGGATTGTATGGCCCACCTTTGTTCCTATTTCCTATGTTTCTAGGAGATGTCTTTATGAGGAGAGCTGGTGAACTATGGAATGCTTTGCCATAAAGATTGGCTCATTTATGGGAAATACAGATGAACCAGAGGGTGGCGGAAGTGAGAGACGGGAAAGGGTAGGACAAATAGGATATGGAGGTAATATGTGATAGAGCAGGCAATGGAGGAAACTGAAAACCTCCAGCACTGAGCAGCAGAGTTCAAGATTCAGCTGGTAACAACACATTCAGGGACAACAAGTATTCTATCCTGGATCTTATTTGTTCTACCAAGAGCTGGTAATGACATGAAGGGAGATGTTTGAGCCATTCTGTTTTGCACTGTATTATGATGTTAATTCCAACATTTATATCTGCCATTCTCCCTGTACTAATTTATCCATCTTATTAGCCAATGTCCAATTTTTTAAAAATCACCCAATGCTAACAGTAATGATGAGGCACAAAGTCCAAAACAAACCAACATCACCACAGTTGTGAGAAATGATAAGAGTATAGCTAGCACAGTAAGACTGGTGACAATGGCATCAATTAAATATCCAATTAAAATCACAATTAACAAATTAAAGTATTTAATTGTAATATTAATTATAATTTTTAAAAATAGATTAACAGTCCTAACTCTATGCGATTTTTCCAAACCTGTTACATTGCAAATGACTGAGTGAAAGTGTGCCGCTGGAGCGTGGCGACACGTTGCAAGCTGCTCTCTACAGATCCACTCACTACCTTTACTATAATGGTTCTACACTTTTAAGTTTCAATGCACTCTGTACTGACTCAATGTAACTGCACTGTGTAATGAATTGACCTGTACGATCGGTTTGTAAGACAAGCTTTTCACGTACCTTGGTACAAGTGACAATAATAAGACAATACCAATGTCAGTTGGCAAAATAAGGATTAGGCGTATCTACTATCATGAGGTTACAGTTCTTGAATGAAGGGAAGTGATGAAGCTTTTCCCATTCTCATCAGTGAAGTTTCCACCTAATTTTAATCCCGTCTAAGGTGGTAATTTATGATGGATTATGATTTCACTGGCAACAGCAACTTTCTATTATCTCATCTAAGTGGCTAAATGGTGCAGTAGTTAAATTACTGGAACAAGTAATGCACAGCCTTGGACCAATGACCAGAGAAACGAGCATAAATTCCACAACTATGCTGGGATTTAACTTAAATATCTGAGACTAAATGCTGTGGTCAGGAAACTTGTGTCCATAAAAGCCCGTATGGTTCAGTACTGCTCTACAGCGAAGGAAACCTGATGTTCCTACCCAGTCTGGCCAATATGTGACCCTATACCCACCACAATATTGAATCTTAACTTTGAAATGACCTGGAAAGCAATTCAGTTTAATGCCAATTGGAAAAAGGGTGGCAGTGCCTTACTGAAGTCAGCTGCATTCTGTGATTAAATAAACACACACACACTCCAGCAGCAATGGGTGCATTATAAAGTGGCACTCCCAACTCATTTTTGGTTTGCTCTGGTTTTAGTCCACTTAGTCTGAATCTACAGCCCCACACCCTTCTTGTGACTAAGCCCAGCTGACTTTGCATTGATGAAACACTGCATCTGGTGCATTCTGTAAATCTTAATTTTGATTCAAATGCATGGAGCATCCACTGCAAAATGACGGCACAGAAGATTGCATTATATTTCAACAGCACTCAGGGCAGGCACGGTAGTATAGCAGTTAGCATAACTCTATTACAATGCCAGAAACCTGGGGTTCAATTCCAGCCACTGTCTGTAAGGAGTTTGTATGTTCTTCCCGTGTCTGCGTGGGTTTCCTCTGGGTGCTCCGGTTTCCTCCCACATTCCAAAGATGTACAGGTTAGGAAGTTGTAGGCATGCTATGTTGGCGCTGGAAGCGTGGCGACACTTGCAGGCTGTCCCCAGAACACTCCACGGAAAAAGATGTATTTCACTGTGTGTTTCGATGTGCATGTGACTAATAAAGATATCTTATAATTATCTGGGGTGAAATAGTGTGAGAAGAGGACGAGGGGTTAGGCAAGTATTTTAAAACAATTTTTTTGCCCCTTTATGTTCCATTGGCAATACATATCAAAGTCATGATTTCAGAAGAGTGTAATAAAATATCCTTAAAAACCTGCAATAATAAGAGTTGGCTGCAAGTTATGTCCATGTCAACTGCCTCATGTCTCTACTCCTTTCATTGTGTGTTTGTTACATTTCCTAGAGAAGAATCCTGCTGAGAGTGGCAGTAGCAATATTTCATTATCTTTAGTGCCAAAATCAGTTCATTATCTTTAGTGCCAAAACTACCGATTCAGACAGCAGAACATTCATATCTACTTCCTCTAGTATCTAGCCAATGCAGTCTCAGATGTCAACATCAATCATCTGCTGTAGATTTTCAGGTGTTCAATGCAAGTGAGGAATATAGCCCAAATTTCAGTGTGGATTAATCCTGGGCATAAAGGACAAAGTCCAGAGCTAACAGTTCTTAATATTTATTTAGAGGAATGTATCCACATCCTTGTTAATCATATCAATAATCAATTAGCCCGGGGATTTTTTGATTCCTCTTCAGAAAACCTGACGCTGCTTTTAGTTGATAAAAGGGAAAGTATGTTCTTCATCTATTTTCCATGAATGCGTTGGACAAGACGAGATTATCAGATCTTTTAAAAACTTAGTGCAAAGCAATATTATGTACATCTTTTTTTATATTATACTTAGGCCATTAGTTGTTACTGTCTCCAGTGTGTCTATGTGACAGGGAAAGCTGCTTAAATGACATTGAATGATTTCCAATGTCAAGATGACATTGCCACTTATTTCTCAGCATGTCCCAGTTTTCAGGAGACCATTACCAATGAGCAAATCTCAATGTATGCAGATTTTATTGACACAGACCGTGGATTGGTTGTTATAATGGATTTTTATTGTAGCATGTGTAGCTTCAGATCAGATTGTACTGTCAGCATCCCTGAACAGATAAGGGCTCTGTGCCATGATTGAACATCAATAGAATTACATTCTCCCTTCTCTTCACCAATCTCTCCCCTCCCTTTCTCATAAAATATTGCCGTTCTAATTTCTACACTCCTTTCCCACATGCATTTGACATTTTGTACGTGTAACTGCTCAGACCAACCTTCCACATCAAGAGCAGCTTTTAAAGTATATACACTGTCCCAAATCCATTTTATACAGCATTTCTGCAGCTTACAACACTAATTTACAGGGTGTTAAGGGCTGCGATTCATGATGAATTTCTTACTTCAGATTGTCTTTGCTCCAACAGAATTATAACTATTAGCTAAGAATAAGTTAGCTTAGTTGGAATCACTTTTGTCCCTCAGGTAGTAAACTATGAACTCCAGCTGCCTCTGCAAGCCTGATAACCTTGCACATGTTATTTTCCAGGTCTAAATTTCACCATCAATAAAAAAACAAACGCACTGGCTATTCAACTCATTTCTGCTTCTGGGGGTCCAACTATAATAGTTCACTGTGACGGTATTCATGGTATTGAGGTAAAACTCTTACAGACCCTTACTAAACCATTTTGTCCTCGGCTTTTAATTACATACAATTTCATTATCATCTCCCTACCCATAGCATTGCATTCCTGGCCACTTTGCTCATAATTTTTTTGGTGAAATATATTTCTCCTAATCTCTAATGATATTTCCCTGATATACTGCCCTCTGCTGTCTGCCTCCATTACTACTGTTCTCCTGTTTACCTCTGCTCCACCCTCATTGGTTGCTTTCCCACCCCACCCACCTATTTGGGTTTCCTATTATGGTTATCACTTTCAAGCATTAAGTTAAACATTATTCAGTGTCACTGATCCCTAGATATTCTTTATCTGCTCTCATTCATAATGGGACAATGGTAAGCAGAAAAAAAGTCTGTATTAGTGTAATAACAATATTTTGTAATTTCTATCTGTAACTCCAGTCTGAAAGATGAAAGGTGAAGTTATAGTGTTCCTCTTTCCTTACCTCCACAAATAAGGCAGATAGCACTAAGGAGCCCAGTCTCTGCATCGTCCATCTCCAGTGGCAGTAATTGATTGGCAAATGCAAAAACCAGATCAGTAAGGGGACCAAAGCCTGCATTATGCATCTGTGTCCTGTTCAAGGTAAGGCCATCCGAAAAAGTCATGGTATCCTGATCAGGTGTGTACCTGGTACAGATTCGCAGAATCTGAGAAAACAAAGAAACAATGTGAA
Source organism: Pristis pectinata (assembly GCF_009764475.1). NCBI lineage: Eukaryota > Metazoa > Chordata > Chondrichthyes > Rhinopristiformes > Pristidae > Pristis > Pristis pectinata. The sequence continues at coordinate 9,390,055 of NC_067429.1, forward strand.
AGCACTCTTCAGTACCACAACCAAATACAGGCATACAGTTCACACACACAGGCGGTACAAAAGATGAACTCTTGGTCTCTCAGTCTACTTCGTCATGGCCCTTCCATATTATTTGTCTATCTGCACTGCACTTCTCTGCAAATGTAACACTATATTCTGCAATCTATTATTGCTTTTCCCTTTGAAATACCTCGATGTGCTTACGTATGTATGGAATGATCTGTCTGGACGGCATGCAAAACAAAGCTTTTCACTGTATCTTGGTACGTGTTTCAATAATAAACCAACTACCAAACAGTCCATGAATTTGCTGGGACAAATGTGTTGAACTATACCGATGAGCAGTGATGGTTATTTTGGAGTTAATATGCTTACTTCCTTGCCTGAAGATGTGTCCTTATTGAGGTATGGTTGTGGAGGTACTTTCTGCCCTTCTAAATTCCTTGCCCAAGTAACCACATGAATCAGGTTAATGTATCATTAAACCATGAAGGCTTCACAGCTAAAGTGCTGAGATACTAATATTCATTTGTCCTTTGGGGAAGATATCAATGGACAGCAATTAGGGGCATGATCCTTCCTTAGTTCTCTCTCCAGCTCAGGAGTGAACATGGCTCCACTCAGGCTTAGATAAACTAAAAATAAATTTGATGTACATTTAAACCAAGTCTTCTGCAGATACTGATATCAGTTTATTATCAGCCTTGAATGGGGCATACCCTGCAACTCACAGGAAGATATCCGGAGCAACTTGGTGCCAGTCTCTGGTGCCAGACTGTTAAACTGTTAGTACCACCAAATGATGAGACCACTCCAGTTCAGTTGATAATGGTCCTGCGTTTGCAGTCTGTAGGCAGAAGTTCTCAGTATTGCTATTGGTTGCTTTAGTGTAAAATCTCTTTGTATGCTACCTAATTCAAGGAAGGAGCACCTTGAGTTCTGACTACAGTAACAGGGTGACCCTTCTCTGTGGGATTTTTTAATATTTTGGCAATTTTTCCTAATTAAAATCAGGAATTTTTCATCTGGATAAAGATTAAAGGAAGACCCTAATGATATCCCAGTATCAGTTAAAGGCAGCATGGAATAGAACTAGGTAGAGCAGAAGGTTGTAGGTTCAATTCCTAGCTTGAACCGAGTTAATTTCAGTCCTTTGGGCTAGGGAGAGGAAAATCAGCCAGTGTTCCTACTGCAATGGCACGTGAGGAAAGAACTCGACATATCGGCATTGAGGTCAAAATACTGCAACCACATATGGAGAATAATCAAATTCTTGGACCATCTCCACAATATCAGTATCTATGAAAGAGGAAAAAAGAAAGAAATTTGAAGGAAGTAAATGATGAAACCGGAATGCGGTACTCACCAAGATGTCCAGGCAGGCAGCTTTGAGGAGGGTAATTTGGTCAGCAATGGTAAGAGTGGTAAATCCAGGAAGATGTTTGGCAAACTCCACTGTCTTGATAATGCATTTAGTCGAGAGTTCGCTGAATTTGTCCCAGAGATCAATGTCTAATGTTACTCGCTGCTCAGCACTGTTATTCTGAAAAAGGAACAGTTTACATTAGAACAGGAAAGGTGGATATCCTATCATAGTAATTTCCCAAAATATCACTTCTGTTTTTTTGTTCTCCACAGCAGAACTGCAACCAGATTTTGAAGTATTGCCATTGTCTTTTTGTTCTGCAATGGAAGTTCAGCTCCACACCTGCCACTATCCCCTCTGAATTATGCTGTGAAACGATGAAACTGGATACTGAAATCAATTTACACATTGTTATTATGTTATATTCATTCCCACTGCCTCAGTTTATGCTTATACTTTTGCCCATTTACTCAACAAAACAATGGAGCAGGGATTTCCTTTGCTTGATTTAGCCATGTATTTTCCTGGTGCTCTCCACACTTGAACCTTCACAACTTCCAAAAGAATGGGTGCATCAAGGGGCCGAAGTTTATTCATAATGGAAAGTGGAAGAATAGTTAGCTTCTTTTCCAACTGAGCACCAGCTGTTATAATTGTGGGAATATTCAACATTTAGTAATAGGGTTGTATTATAACATTATTTATTTGAGAGAAGAAAAACATTTGGTTTTTCAGTTAAAGACATTGCCTAGTGATACTAACTTCCTTTGGGTCAAAAAACTTTATTAAACTTTCACATTTTAACAATCATTTTTGGATAAGTGAAGAGTAACAAAAACATTAAATGAACAGAAATCCAAAATTGGAAGCAGTATAATTTCTTTTAAGGGCACACACAAGTCCCTTCTCAGAACACACAAGGTGTAATTTTACAAATTCTTGCTCCAGCCACACAATTCTGGATGAAGTGCATATTGTATTCTGGATTGGGTATCAACAGTGGCTGCTTGATGACTAGAATGGATGGAGAGCCTTGGAGAAACTGCTGCCCTTCCTCCTTGTAGTCACCAAATGGATTGCAAGTACACACCAGCAGAACGAATCTGGTGACTGACACAGTCAATTTGTCCCATGTTCTAATAAAATCATAGTCATCCACATCTTGGGAAAAGTCATCATCATTTTTTAGATCCATGGGGAATGGGACACCTTATCTTAAATGTACAAGTTGTAGTGTTGAAAAAGCATCATGTGGTCCTGAGCTGAAAATGGATTCTTATTCTGCAAAACATCCACTCTGCACGGCTACATGCCATAGTTATGCTCAAACATCTGCCCCATAGCTCCATATCCGTACCTTCAAGAGTAATATAGAAATGCTTTGCCATAGAATGTGTGTGCATTCAAACCACTGTGTCCATTCCTGTTGCAGAAGAGCTATTCGGATTAACCCCACTTTTCAGCTCTAGGTCTGCAGTGTAGGATTACACAGGGCATATGGCACAGAAACAGGATATTCGTTCCGATCAGTCCACTCCTGCATTAATTTCAGCCCCTTCTGAGCCTGTCAAAAACCTTACGTCTCTATGGATGAGAAGACTCATCCACCCAAGGTGGTGCTGAGTTAACTTATTTCACTTAAGCATTACTGAATTCTGTTACAACATTCTCAGGTTACGTCGATGGAAAAAGAAATCAGGTGAACTTCCTCCTGCTTCTGATATTTTGCTGGAACTGTGTACATATTACAAGTTGGGTGAGGACAGCTTCAGGTTCTGCTTTGATGTCCTCCATAATCACTGTCCTGGTTCACTTAAGAGAGGAAGTGAAGGAATGCAGGTGTCCAAGAAATGAAATCCTGCAAGATTTATCTATTTTGCTCAGGATAAGGAAAAAAAAACTGGGATCTCTCTTTTGAGTCACAATATCAGAAATTAGGGACAGGACCATTAAGCAATCAGCTAATACCAAATGGCAGCTCTTCTGACAAGCATGTCAGGAAGTAGTCACTGTGTTGGAGACAAGGATAATGATGGTAACTGGTTTCATTCCTTTAACTACTTGCAGTCGGTGAAAGATTACAGCACATTACTTTGGGCAACTTCATCACGATTACTTTTTCTTCCCCTAAAAACCCTTTATTAATCTGGAAACTAATAAAAAGATTGAAAAAAAAACCCTTTGCTGTCACTTATGCCCTTGTACATGTGATCAAGGACAGAACAACCTAATAGATGCCACATCGTTTAAGGATCAGTTTTAATGGAATGCTCGTTTCTGCTTGGTTTGGCAGTAACTGCGTGCGAGCAAGAAAATAAAGTGCTTAATGCAGTTTCTTCCATGCGTAAGACACTGACCTTCGCAACTGTCATCCTGGGATGACAGTCTAGGACAGGAGAATGGCGTGAGGAGTGGAAAGCAAAAGATTGTAGCATACGCTCGCTTGACACAAAACATTAAGAAATAAAATAAATGGGAACAGCTGCTGCCAAAGCACAATGTAATTATTACGGTCGAAGAACAGACGATTATTTTGAACTAACCCGCCTTGAACACAGGGTTTGTACAGACATAGCATCCGATTTCTGATGTTCTTTCCTTTTACTCACAAGGCTGAGACATCCTGGCTACAAACTCATCTGTGAATGTCCTTGGAACAACTTTACTTGATTACTTTATTTTCATTCCAAATTGCTTCCCTTCTCTATTAAAAGCAATGGCTCTTGCTGGGATGAGGGCCCTCAGCACTACCTAATCACTTTTTATGTCTGGGCCAAGACAAAAACCTCTTGACTATTGAGGGAACCACAGCCTGAGCCTAAATGGTTCAAATTCTAATGTCACTTCTTGATATATACACACCAATACTTGGCACGTCTGGTACAGGATGGAGCATACTGTCTAAGATGCTTAAATATTCTATGATTACTTTTCTCTATCACCGAAGGTGTTTCTTTTTCTGCAGAGTATGGCACTGCTGCACAGGAAGTAAGGCAAAGCTCCAGAAATTGGGAGGGATTAAGCCCAGGACAAAACTCCGTGACATCTCCTCATCAGATAGGACATATTCCTTTTTGAACACAACTATCTCACCTTGACGGCAGAAAAACAGCAACAAGAAAAAGACCGACATATCTGTGGACTGACCTTTCTGTCAACAACTGTCTGTGGTGTCTGACAGAAAGTCTATGGTTCAAGGATCAGAGCTTCCATCCATCAATGCGCTCGACAACAACCCTCTAATGATCCATGGAGATGACTGGCTACAACCATGAGGAATTGTAGACAATGATGGCACTGATCATATTTCAGAACTTCAACCAAGTACTTCGTACTCAAGACCAATCCTTCCAAAATTCTTTTAAAAAAAAGAGATGGGAAAAGAAATGTTTCCTCATGTTTCTTCTTCCCATTTCAAATGCTGTAATCCAATTGCAGTACATTTAACTGAACAACATCTTTTAATCAATGGGCCCACTAGACTACAACAGTAAGCTTGTGCTTCTCCACTGGACTTCATGAGGAGCCTAACAGTGCAGTGCAAGTGTCTGAGATCATTGAACAGTAGTGTGGAAGTAGGGATCCCTGCCTGTGCTTGGAACTTCTGCCTAGGTAAGTTGGTAAAAGCTTCAAGGTGTCAGCTTTTAAGCAAAGGATCCAGCTACGTCTGTATGATGTTACTACTTATGGAATAAGCTCATTAAAATTAGCAATATTTCTTTTAAATTTATACTGACATGACTGCATCATAATACTTTTAACAATTAACAATTTAATAAAACTGCAATAATTACCAATGTTTAAAATTAATTTCAACTGTCTCAATTCCCCATTACCATTCTGCAGAAAAATGGCCTTTGAGATTACACCATAGGCTCTTTGTGAATGAATAATTAACATACGTTTGATTCTCTGTTTCTCTGCAGATATAATTTCATTTAATTTAAATTTACTTGAAATGGTTTAAATTCTGTAAAACAATGGTGAGATAAATTTCAGATTATGGATTACATGCTTGAACATTACTATCTCATGTCATGATTTTGGGGTGGAAACAAGAGAAAGGGCAACAGGCTCAGGCCTCTCATGACTCGTCCATTTATTAGGCTCCTTCGTTTGTTACAGAGTAGAACTTGATAATTGTGCACAAGTCTAGTGAAAGTGAGGTACATTCTATGGCAGGCAAATTAGTATCAGTTTGGATTGGTACTTCTGGAGATCTTAGAAACTAACTTGCTGTCTACTAAGGGTACTGTTTGCACCACTGAAAGAGAAATCTTTTAAATTGCTGAACTGGACTGGAGGTTAATCCACTGCTTTTCAAAGATCACTTAAAGGATTTAATCCTTGGCAAATTTCACTGTAAAATGTTCCTAGTGTTGATATTCAAAACAAAATCCTCATACAAGTTACTTCTGTTATATTGCCAATTCGTTTGTGGCACTACCACACCTCCAACTGTCTATTGCAATGGTTGCATTACAAGCTCAGTGCTGGAAATAATAAAAGGGTGGCAGAGTAATGAGTCTGGAACTTGCATTTGTTCAGGTGGCTTTCTCACCTGTGCCTGCAGTGGTCCAAAACAAATACAAAACCCCACAATTGTGGCTTAATCCATTCCTCACATTACTGTGGAACTAGTTCACTAGATTTAGATACATTATAGAGTCATACAGCATGGAAACAGGCCCATTGGCCCAACTGGTCCACGCCGACCAAGATTCCCACCTAAGCTAGTCTCGCTTGCCCGTGTTTGGCCCTTATCCTTCTAGACTTTTCCTATCCATGTACCTATCCAAGTACCTATTAAATGTTGTTAATGTACCTGCCTCAACCACTTCCTCTGGCAGTTCATTCCATATACGGACCACTCTCTGGGTGAAAAAGTTGCCCCTTGGGTACATTATGTGGCATGGATGGGTTGTGTTCTTACGAAGTTACCAGAACCATTTTTTTTAGCTGGTCTTTTCTTGAAACTCTTCTGCATCTGGCAACAAAAAGTGGTATCCAACAAAGGTGGTATTCAACAACTACAGTCTCTTTATCAATTCCTTCTCTTTATTAATGTGTTAGCTGTGAATGAAATTCTATCACATGGAGCTGCTAGACATAGGAGCGCTTCTTACCCACCTTCGCCTGCCAAGTCTCTCTCCCTTCTTCTAGGCATTGACACCATGCTATGTCTATTCATGCCAAACAATCACTTGTGCCTTACTCAAAGCACCCTCTGTTCTAACATTAGCACTGACAACAGGTGGGTTGCTAGGCCCACAACCCCCTGGGACCCTCTGTCCTGATCACATCTCATTGGTCATAAAATAGTGAAATGAGTTAACTAATGCATTTGGTTTCAAATATACACCACAATGCTAATACAGGTGACCCCTGCGTTACTGGGGGGGTGGGTGGGTTAAGTTCCTAGAAAACCGTCTGTATCTTGATCATCACCTGCACGTGTGTCAAGAAATGAGAGTTGAAAAAAATGTGTATTTGTTTATTTTCCACATAAATTCCGTGAGAGTGAATTTTTATTCTGCATCTCAGATATTGAGTTGTGAAGTCTGTAAGGGCAAATTTCCAATTCCTGAACTGCTGTAACACGGGGGTCGCCTGTATATATCTTTAATGCAAAGGTTGTGCTACTTCCGCTGACATAATAAGATAGCATATTGTTGTACTACATTTGCCCCCAGATCCGTTGTACTAACATTCTATTGAAACAAAAGTTATTAATATTGATACTTACAGTGGAGCAGTAGTGCTGTACTCAAGTAGTATGCTTAATATTGGTCCTTGTAGTAGATATATAGAGAAGTAAATAAAGTCTGTTTAACATTGATGCTTGGTGTAATTAGTGCTGTATGGTTAACATCAGTACTTACAGTAGTGTATTTGCCAAGCTGACACAGTGCTGGGAAGGTTTCCTGATGGGCTTTACGGACTTTCTCTATTAGATCCTCAGTCTCGGGTGTGATTGTGTAGCTTTCTGAACACTCCTGTTTGGGAGTCTCCTTCTTCTTCTTGTTCCTGTCATTTCGCACAGCTGAGAAGTGGCAGAAAGACAATTAGCTGTTGCTTAAGGAGCCAAGATACTCTCATTCACTGTTTTTATTTCTAAGTGGTGTGTTAACATGCTGGTTCCAGCTTTGCAAGACTCTCCAGTAATTTAGATCCAGAAAAACAGTCTTGACTTTGCAATGCCCAAGACTGATGAGAGGGCAGTGACACATGTCCTAGGATTGGGTCATCCATCCTCTTCTTGTAAGTGGAAAGCTACATGAGGGAATTCCAGGAAAAGGGACAGGACTGAGGAAAGGAATATTATGCCTTAAAATATTAATTCATGCTGGAATGCCAGCCAGCACGAGACAAGTGATACAAAAGACAAAACTTCATTCACATTCAAAAACGTGAAACATTTGCTTGAAGGCCACAAGATAGCATTCATGAAGAGTCAAAGAAAAAGACATAGGAAAGCAGACATGAACATGAAATTTAAATCCAAAAATACCAGAAGGAATCCTAATTAATAAAATCCAATTGACTTGGTTCCTGTTGTAAAGCAACACCACTGCCAATGAACGGGGAGTACCCATTTTTCTTTGGAAGTTTACTATCACAGGCTTATTGAAAGCTTAGGCTGTGTGCAAACTCCTGACTTACACTGATTTGAGACCCACAAAACTGAGTCAGGGTGCCAAGGCAGGCAGAGAGTTTGATTCCCTACAGCAAAATAAGCTTAGAGTGGCAGGAGTATCGCCAGGACGCTGCTGAGAGAATGGGGCTGAAGTGGAAGGACAATTAATTCACAAGGGCTGTCAATGGGAGGTCCAGGAATGGGAAAATACAATGAAACAGGGAGGTGAGCCTGCTGTAATGTCTCCAACATCTAATAATTATTGTGACTGAAAAACGACAGCCAGTACCCAAAGTTGTGCAGCCTGATTCACAAAGGAATGAGCTCATTACTAAACTATTAGACTGCGCATATAATCACTCATGTCTGCTGTGTGAATTCAATAACAGGGTAGGGAAAGGGAAAAAAACAGAATGGAAAATTTAGGAAGAGAAAATTGCAGCTGCACCATGTCGTCAATCATTGCAAAGATCAAATTAAATTGACCGATAATGAGCATAGCCTGATCTTATATCTTTAAGGGTAAAACTCTGCAGAGGGATACATCATCTTGTACTAATGCTGTAATTCCTCTTAAGTAAATAACCTCTTTGCCGTATCATTTTTTTTTGCTCCTCAGAGGCAGAGTGTCAGTGGTTCTAGGCGTGTTTAAATTTTTTTTTTTACAGGCTTGTTGGGAGCTAAATTTTGCTAGCCAAATGTCTCAACCTTTAAAAAGATGTCTAATGTTGTTAAACCTGGCTAAAAGGTCATCAAGAAAAGAAGTACATTCCAGACACTAGGTTATTCCCAGTTCACTAATTTGGCAACTTGGAAGAATTAGTCTGGAGGACATCAATCAGGTAGCAATATCCCTTTACTATGGGGAGGACTCATTTCACACAACTAAGAACTCCATAACTGTAATATAAACTAGCCCCACTCTTTTGTATAAACATGATCTTATCGGGCTGTTATTCGGGCTGTACGATATGAAAAAACTCAATGTCACTAACGTCCCCAATAATGCTGCACATCTTGTGTTGGGCAGTGTATGCTTACTTGCTCCATTTTCATGAATAGAGCAGCCAATATCTGTCTTGTACCACATAGCCCAGTTTTTCGCCAGCAGCAAATAAGCTGTAAACTTGGTACTGTGGGATGTATCCCAAAAAGACCCAGCAGCTGAGATAAGGGCATGGCCCAGGTAGAAGATTCTCAATTAAGAAATTCTCTTAACCTGGACTGGTTGAGAATTACCGTCAGAGAATATCTATTTGGTGACTTGAAACCTAACTTGGGCAGTTAGCCTTAGGATTCGACTTAGAACCCTCTGCTTTGTGAAAGGTCCAAGTTCCCTATGCCTCGAACCTAAGGAGCTAGTGGAAACCAAAAAAATATATCTGAAGAAAGGACATCCTAACAGCTGCAAGAAGTAGTACATTCTATCCATTCTATTTGTGTCCCCATAGTTAGGCGGGCACCTATTGTACCCCTGATGTTGTTCGTGTCCACTTGCTTTATCCAATTCAGCAAACATTGATTTGAAGCAGTGAAATTTTGGTTCCATAATTCTAACCTGTCAGGATACATTACTTGGTACCAAATACAGACTCACCTGGAACATATAAATTAGCTGTAGTATAACTGCAGTGGACATAACATCAGTCCCCAATGGACTGCGGACCCTAATATTATGGTGTAGGTGCTCAGTGGCACATATATCTATGCACTAACATGAAAGTGCTACTTAGTCAAAACTGCAAGAGGCATGTTGCAAGTTCAAACAATTTCAGAACTAATTACAACTAGCAAGTATAATAATCATCAACTTAGATCATGAGTGTTGCATATGGTCACATATTTATTCATGTCACTACCACATATAGTAATGAGTGCAAACATGTTTATTTCTGCACAGGCCTCAAGGGCACGTAACGTGCACAGAAAAACATACCAGTGTTCATCAACACTATTCCAAAAGCCTTCCAGTGCAAGAGCAGTTTGGTAGCTCTATGTGCAAAGGTCAATTAAGACTGACCCAAAGTCACAGGGGTTTAGCAAAATGCACGGTGATCTCATTGAGATGTACAAGATTCTGAGAGGCAATGATTCCCTGTGTGTGAGTGAGAGAGAGAGAGAGAGAGAGAGTGCAAGAGAGCGCGAGAGAGAGAGAGAGTGAGAGAGAGAGAGTGCGAGCACGCGCGCGCGCCCAGGGGTTAGGGGATAGCCATTTAAGACTGATCAAGGACAACTGGCATTGGTGCCTATGTTAACAGTCTGTCATGAAAGAACATTGGAAATTTTGCAGGGTGTGTTAAGGGTTTTGGGTCAAAGAGATGACCTTACCCAAAGAAATACATAGCAGCAAGTGTTAACAGGGAAAGCAAACATTTTCACAGACAATTACCTCCCAAGTGCTGAGATACAACAACACCCCAATTGTAATTCTGTGCAGGCTAAAAAGGTCACTAATGTTTAATGGAGTAAGCAATAACAATCAGTGATTATATGTAAAGTTAGAATTATTTATGTCAGCAATTGCAAATACTCAGCAATAAAAAAAACAAATATCAGCTCTAAAGCGACACGTGCATTTAATCGCAGTGCTGATGGGTTATTAAAATGCCATATTTCAAACCACAATTTGTTCAATTAGATAAAACATAATCATTTAAATGTTGTGAAATTTGTTGCTAAACTACCTCATTTAATTTCCTTGCAAGCCCACTGCTTAATGCATTCAACAAACCCAGGCACAGGGCATATTTTGTGTCCGCTTCCAGTATTGCACTGATCTCATCCATTGAGATACTGTTGCAATACTTTAGTAATAATGGGCAGCCCTTTTATGTTAATGCCAAAATGAGTTTCAACAGAGTACTGTGCACACACACATTATTGTCAAGTCCAAACTTGTCTTTATTCTGGAGACACAAGAGACTGCAGATGCTGGAATGTGGAGCAACAAACAATCTGCTGGAGGAACCAAGCAGGTTGAGCAGCATCTGTGGGAGGAAAAGAATTGTCGAATTTTTCAGGTTGGGACCCTGCACCAAGACCCAAAACGTTGACTCTTCCTTCCCACTGCCCCCTCCCACCACCACCCCCCCCACTCCACCCCCCCAGAGATGTTGCTCAACCTGCTGAGTTCCTCCAGCAGGTAGGTTGCCATTTGCCTTTATTGTGCCTTCCAACTGAAGTATGATCACAGAATAACAATCGGGAGCAGGAATTCACACTGCACCTTTCCCTCTTTGGCCCTTGTCCTGTGCAGCCATGTTATGCATTTCCTTTGCCATCCGAGTTGTCAGGCAGTCAAAGCCTTGCCGCTGAACCAATTTTCATGAAGTGCTGCTCTCACAGGCAGCTGCTTACAGGCATCAGTTAATTTCACCAGGGAACTGTAAAAACACTTCAGTTGACAAAGTCCACTAACAAAAATGTTTTATATTGAAAAAGGAAATGAGGAGGTGACTATTGTGTATATTGGTAGCCAAACATCACAATTTCTCCTCATATTTTTCCAGCTGTGCTGGGCTCCAACGCAGGGCCAATATCCAACAGAATTAATAGTGTTCGTGGTCTAAATTCCAGAACCCAATTCATCCAATCATTTGCCAAGAAGTTCATGTTTTTACACACTTTAGCATTTTGTATGTTCACACAAATGAAGCATCAGATTATGGTGGATTTAGAATGGTCTTTTTCTCCCATTACAAGTCTCTCAGCTTTTTCATCATTCACACTAAATTGAATGCCGCTGTCTCTGCTCCCATAGTTCAGTGAATTTTCAAAAATGAAAATGTAAAGGTGACCGAACCCTTCTTGGATGCTGCCTGACCTGCTGAGTTCCTCCAGCAGTTTGTTTTTGTTTCAGATTACAGCATCTGCAGGCTCTTGTGTCTCCATCTAAAACCCTTCTTATTCTTCCTGATCTGTCTGTCTGTCTGGTGGTCTCACTACCGTCCTCCAACACTTATCCACTTCTGTCCAACTGAGTGGGACTGCACCCAGCCACTTATTATTATTGTTATTGGTTTATTATTGTCACATGTACCGAGGTACAGTGAAAAACTTGTCTTGCATACCATTCATACAGATCAATTCACTACACAGTACATTGAGGTAGTACAAGGTAAAACAATAACAGAATGTGGAACAGAGTCTAATGATTACAAAGAAAGTGCAGTGCAGATAGACAATAAGGTGCAAGGTCATAATGAGGTAGATTGTGAGGTCAAGAGTCCATCTTATTGTACAAGGGAACCATTCAAAAGTCTTATAACAGCGGAGTAGAAGCTGTCCTTGAGCCTGGTGGTACGTGCTTTCAGGCTTTTGTATCTTCTGCCTGATGGGAGAGGGGAATAAAGAGAATGTCTGTGGTGGGTGGGGTCTTTGATTATGCTGGCTGCTTTACTGAGGCAGTGTATCTCTCCAGAGGTAGCAGGAAAATCACCAGCCAATCTCATCCTCCATTTGCATCTTGACTTTTGGTGCCCCCAAAGGATCTTTCCTTGATCCCTTTCTATTATTTATCCACATATTCTCCTGAGCAACAACATCTGAAAATACAGCATCAGTTTCCAAATACAAGCTGAAAACACACGTTTACCACACAACTGGTCCTCTTGAAACCTCTACCGTCTCCAAGTTATCAGATGGCTTTTCTGACATCTGGTATGGAGGAGCAGAAATTCCCTCTAACTATTGGAAAGAGGGAAGCTGGGAGATCAAGAGGCTGTAATGCATCTTTTCACTGGATGATTTCAGTATGTTCTATTTTCATATAGTGAATTTACCACTTCCAGATTCATCTTTTATTTCCTGTCCCATTGTCACCCCTTTTTGCCTTGGACAATCTTCCCTTTTGCTATCTTGTCACATTTACCTTGCACCCTGTCCTTCCTCCTCACTTTTCCTGAATCTTATAGCTTGTTTTATCTCCAACTTTTTCCAGATTGGATGCAAACTTATTGATCTGAACAGTTAACGCTGTTTCTCCCTCCACAGACAGTCCTTGACCTGCTGAGTATTTCCAGTATTTTGTTTTTATTTCAATTTTCCACCATCCACAGTATTTTGCCAATTTTTTTTTACCAGAGCCTCAATACTAATGTTAACATTGCTTTCCAGTACTTTGCTGTATCCTGCCACTTACATGCTGCAAGGATGTCTTTGTCAAAAACTTCCCAGTCATTTTGTAGCACGCATAAGAGATTGAATAGAGTAACAGTCTTTTAACTTTCAGTTCCGTGGTGGCCTTGATATTGTATTGAGTATGAAGAGAGCTGGATAGACTATCAAAGGGGACACTTGCTCTTTGTGCGGTTATACCACTTCCTCATCAACCCTAGCATCATGTCAAGTTAAGTAAATTCTTTAATCATATTCCATTTATTATAGCTGATAGTTATCAATGATCAATATGTGGTTTCCCAAGAACAGATTGATGCTTTGGTCTTCTCAATATACCAGCTGGACAATACTACTATTTATTAAATTTATATCAATGGAATAATAAAAGTGTGATGTGAAGAGGCTGTATTATGCTGGTAAGAGGCTGGTATTATGCATAGTCTATTTATAGTCAAATCCATTATGATCAGAACGAAGACAGAGTCCAGCTGTAGAGCCTGCATACATCCACAGCTAATTTTCTGAGCATTCGATATTTACATGGACAATGTTTTATAAATTTCCTTGTTCTGTTGCTGAAATTTAATTTTCCTCAGAGGGTAGTTTTAAATATTTATTAATTTAATGGGGAAGTCAGTGCCAGCATTCATTGTCAATTCTTAACTGCCTCTAACATAGGAAATCAATTAAAATACAACCACACAGACCCAAAATGTCGACCATCCATTTTCCTCCACAGATGCTGCCTGACCTGCTGAATTCCTCCAGTGGTTTGTTTTTTGCTCCAGATTCCAGCATCTGCAGTCTCTTGTGTCACACAGTGGTGAGTCTCGATTCACAGAGGCCAGAGTAAGAAAGAATAGCATTTCTTTCACTGGAGCGCACAGGTAAAATGGATAGATTTTTATGAAAATTGAGTAGTTTCTTCATCACCACAATGAATGCTTGAATTTTACACCAGATTTCTTCAATTTCTTGCATTTATGTATCCTGGCTTCCATGGTGGGAACCGAATATGTAACTCTGGATTAATGGTCCTGGCCTCTGGCTCAGTAAGTTATCACTGCGCTACTGTACTCACTGGTGGCTTACACAAAATGTTAATAAATTACTTTCCAGTACTGATATTTTATACATCACATATATAGATTAACTGAATAGAGATTTTCACTGCAAATCAATTGCAAAACCATTTTTACAGATTAATGCTGAAAAATTTAATGAGTTCCTCCATTCCCACTAACATGCTGGTTGATGGAACAACACAACAAAATGAGTCTTTCACTGATGTAACGATAGAAACGCCAAGCAGTATTAGTCTAAAATTATCAAGATTTTTCCATTGCAAAAGACTAACTGCTGGAGAAACTCAGCGAGTCAGGCACCATCTGTGGAAGAAATGGACAGTCGGCGTTTTGGGTTGAGACCCTTCATCTGAATCGTTGACTGTCCATTTCCTTCCACAGATGATGCCAGATCTGCTGGGTTCCTCCAGCAGTGTGTTTTTTGCTCCAGATTCCAACATCTGCAGTCTCGTGTCATCAAGATTTGTCCATTATTTGCTCTGCTACATAGCCATTTGGTTGACTATCCTTTTGCAGTTTTAAGCAACATATTTTTGTGTAAAGTAGTACTGCTCAGTCTTTTCTTGCTTTCCTGCTTTAGTTTGCCTGTGAGTTTCAGAGGTAAAAATTCACAATTCCTGCAACATTAAGTTCATGATTTTGGTGGGAAAAGCATATCTTAAAGAAAGTTGCACTCACATTCCTCATATGAACCTCTAGAAACTATGAGGCCCACGACTGGGTCATATCTTGGCAACACCTGGTAGTGGAAGCATTAACTATTGGATCAGTGTATCTTCTATTGGAAGAAAACTAATTAGGTTTAGCCTGAGCATCAATAAACTATTAATTCTGATTAGTGAATGCCCTATTGAGTTATCCAGACCAGAATGTCCCAGGTTTAACTCCTCAGCTGCAATGAGTTATCTCATCTCAGCTGGATGAAGATACAACCAGTGTCAGAACTGCTGGCTTTAGGCGAGATAAAACAAATCAGTTTGCTCTTCTGATCTCTATCACTGATCCCTGGTGGAAAATATGCACATACAAGTATATATTTGAGCCAGGAAGAAATGGGGTCAACAGTGATGTCCTTTTTGGTCTTGTAGCTTCCGGTTGCTTATTTTCCAGGTTCACACATGAAGAAAAACTTATTGGAGTGAAGTGCCTGGGAGCAGCTTGTTCCCATACAAATAGACTCACCAAGAACCAATAGCTCCAACAGTAGTAAATTGAGAAGGGGGGAATAGGAATAACATAGCTCCTCTAAAACTCACTGGGAATGATATATGCAGTCATGCCTTTCCTTTTGTGGACTTCTATTCCCTGTAATCCTTTACCATGGTTTAATTGATCTTAACTGACAAGTGCAAATGGCAAAACATACACCAATCATGAAAAATACCTTACATTTCAAATGTTTACAAAAACATAATATTGAAGAGCTAATGTCCCAAAATGTGCTAACTACATATAGCACTACTTCAAATGCGTACTCAAACCCTTGTCTTGTTTTTAACGATATCAGATGAGTGTCTATGACTGTGTACAGCTTACAGCTTTTGTCATTTGCTGTTCTGTATGTATCGAGTAAATGCTGGCAGTTAAATAATCTCACCAGAAGTTAATGCATTCTGCTTTCAGCTTGAGATCAGTTTACAAGCCAGCTGAAGAACATAAAACAGAAATACTTGTGCCAAAAAAAACAGCACCAATTTACCTGTAAAGCTGGGGCAGACAAGAATTTTGCCTGAATTAATATTTACTCGATAGAACTTAAATGGGCCAATCAAAGAGTGAAGAATTTAACTTTTATCGCAGTGCAAATGACTGGCTAATTAGTTAAATAAATGTCATCTTCTGCATGCAAACAAATGACTGGCTAATTAGCTAAATAAATGTCGTTTTCTAAAGGCAAATAAAGGTTGAAGCTTTCACCCAGAAGCAGACCGTGCCAGTACCATTTGTTGTCTAACAACACCTGGAGGGAGTGTTGCCCAGGCTGCTTATAAATGCTATCTCATTCACAGCCCACATTTTCCTTGCAAATTCCAGACAAAGATGTTGTCATAACATTGTGGACTAAAGATAAATCAAGGATAACAAATAACTCAGAATATGCTACCAATGAATTTTTCTTCTTAATCACCGAGTGGCTGACACCAGCAGAAATCCATCAGCTTGCTTAAGAGACTCCAAAGCAAGTTACTCGGAATTGACATACATTGAATTTCTCAACTTATCGATTCAATTATAGAAAAGCCCATAAAAACAGAACCAACTTATGCAGGTTCAGTGCTGATGTTTATGGCTCAAGTCTGCAAGGGAGTAATGAAGCTTACACAGCTTCGAACCGTGCAGCTCATCAGTAATAAACACTGGTACGCTCCGACTTACCTGTCTTTAAGTTCATTCTGGTCTTTGGGCCATTCAGTTTAGAGTTACCCAGAGCTGAAGGGGAACAACTGCTTCCCTCAGTTCCAGGAATGCTCTGGATTATTGGAGAATAAAATTACCAAGAATCAAATTACCAAGTCAAAGAGAATTCACTCGGTTCTATCCTTGTGTCACCATGTCTGCCACTTGATATTCCACATATCTTTGAACTGACAAGACCATAAAGTATAGGAGCAGAATTAGGCCATTCAGCCCATCGAGTCTGGTCCACCATTCAATCATGGCTGATTTTTTTCAACCCCATTCTCCTGTCTTCTTTCCCGTAATGCTTAACCCCCTTACAGATCAAGAACCTATCGTCCTCTGCCTTAAGTACACCCAATGACTTGACCTCCACAGCCCTCTGTGGCAATGAATTCCACAGATTCACCACCCTCTGGCTGAAGAAATTCCTCCTCATCTCAGTTTTAAAGGGACGTCCCTTTATTCAGAGGCTGTGACAAGAACAAACAGAAAGTTTTGATTGTGCTACAAAATGAATATCAGGAAGTCAAAAGCATGTTATAAATTGATCATATACGGTATTAGAAAATATATAAACCAAAGAATCTGCACTCCCACAACGACGTTCTCCTCCACTGGTCACAGGAATGGAGCTTACTAACATGTACCTGAAGCTGGTTGTAACAGCAATTATGTGCAAGTGTGAACGTGAATGAGTTAGAACTCATGCATTAACTTTCCAGAAAAAAAAACAGCCTGTTTTGCTTTCTTACAAAATTGTGCAAGTACATTTTTCAAAATATCTATTTTCTGAGAATGAAAGTTTATTAGTAGATTGAGGAAGCTAAATGCAGGCAATCATAGCACATCAGCAATGAAAGATCTTTCAAGCAATTAACATGCCACATAACCACGTTAAATACCTGAAAGTTTATTAACTCACCCATGTGAGCGTGTAATATGTGTGATAAATGATTTCCCAGAAATGGAGACAATGCTTAATTACCCAATATGCACGGTACATCCAGGCACATTTGCTATTTTATAAAATGAAGGTCATGAGAGTTGCTGATCACTCTTTCATGATGAATAATGCAATCCTCCCCACAGATTCACTGCAGAATGTATTTCCTTTTTTTTAATTTTAATAGCAATATTAGAACAAAGCAGACCCTGAAAATGATTTTATAGGATAGCTGCCAAATGACTGTAATATTTGACACATTGCTTAAGATTATTATTAGAGATAATAGACCCGCATTCTCATTCTAGTTTATTGTATGGTCTCTTGATAAATGCATGTATTGTACATGCACTTCTCACAGTGGCAATCCTTAAGGGTAAATCTTATGAATTTCCACTCCTGGCACAGAGCTTTGTATAGTGAGGACGCACAATGGGAATTCAGGGACAGAGGTCAACATGCCTTGCAGGATTTTCTGTCCGTTAAAATTAATGGATGGAAAATCTCTCAGGGAGTGCTGACCTCTGCACCCAGATTCCTGGTATGTGCTTCCAGTATGCACAGCTCTGTGTCAGAAGCAGAAATCCTTAAACTATATTTTAAGAATTCCAACAGAATAAATATTTTGTTTGGTGAAATGTATCTTTGAATTTTTATAGTTCACTGCCATATGTAAAAATTTGATGTTATAGATAATGCAGAAATTTGAATAACCATTCGCAATACTGCAGGAGGAGCATGCAATGGATATAGATATAAGTGTTTTTAAATAATACATGAATTACTCTTGCTAGGATATGCTGCTTTCCCCTCTTAAACCTTTCTTCTCGTTACTCTCTTTACCATATTTTATTTTTCCATTTAGTTTATTTCCTCCTTCCATTATAATTTTGCTTGAGCTTATTCCCCATTTCTACATAGATCCTTTGTTTTCATTGGCAATGAATAATCACAGTCTGACTGGAGCTATCTGCCCTACAGACCTTGGTCCTTCAACCAGATCACTCTACATAAAGATAAAACATTAGAATATGTATCCCCATGATACTTCATACACAGGATAAAAATCAAGTGTTAACACATTAAAAAAAATTTTACTCTAATCGTGGCGGCAAGTTCAATTAACATCTAATAAGATGAGCTCTGTTAAATGAACTTAATGTAAATGAACATTTACATTAAGCTCAGAGAGGCCTGCCATTCCATGTGTAATGAATCTTATACCACTGAGCAGTGGAATTATTTGTTAACGACAATATTTTTGGGTCACTCACTGCTTTAGTCTGCTTGCCTTGATTTTTAATGGTTTGTGTGCTAATTTTAATGTTTTTTTTAAAGAAACTATAAACCTAGAAATTGTTCTGCATCTCAGGAAACTGCTGGGGTGTTTGGGATTGGGGAGGGTGGGGGAAAATTCCCACCAGTTCTGCAATGTGGACAAACCCAGAAATCTCCTGTTATGCATACGAATGATCCAAGCCATTGTGTGCAACAGAATTAGCCATGTACACAAAAAAAAACAAAGACCCTTCCTCCACTTCTCCACATGGCGCAAGAAGTTAGGTGGGTCATGGATTGAGGGTCATAAGTGGAGGGCAAGGCAAGGAAGGTAGGCAAAAATAAGGAGCTTGCAGTTTAAATTAGGACTTCAGGAGGAAGGGGGCATTGCAATCAGCTGGTTGTGGCAGTCAGGATTGCAATTGGTGGGTAAGGCCAGGGAAGAAGCTAGCAATTCCACAGATTCACCAACTTCTGGCTTAAGAAATTCTTCCTCATTTCAGTTTTAAAGGGTTGTCTCTTTATTCCAAGGCTGTATCCTTGGATCCTAGGCTCTCCTACCAATGGAAGTATCCTCTCCACGACCAGGCCTTTCAGTATCTGGTAGGTTTCAAATGAGATCCTCCCCCTCATCTTTCTGAATTCCATTGAGAACAGACCCAGAGGCATCAAACACTCCTCATAGGCTAAGCCTTTCATTCCTGGGATCATTCTTGTGAACCTTCTCTGGACCCTCTGCAGGGCCAGCATATCTTTCCTTAGATATGGGGCCCAGAATTGCTCAAAATATCCACGCAGATAGCTCTGCAGTTCTATGGGATATACATAGGTTGGGTTTTTGATGGAATTCTTTTGAGTAGCACACAACAGCATTGTGTTATGCTGGAGAATTTCAGTACCATAATCTCCTCTTTTGAGTACAGGATGGAGATCTATTTCGAGGCCTGGTTTTAAGAACCAGGAATAGACATTTCAAGCACCCACGTTTCAGATTTTTCATCTAAGTCCCATTACTGATTGTTGATAGATGTCTTAAATAGTAGGATTTAAATTACTTAGTCGTGTAAGGGTATTATCCAAGTATGAATGTGGAAATAGGATTTTGTTTTCTCAAAAGAAAACAACATTTTGTGTGGGATTTAAGATGAAGAATACAAGTGCTTTGGTTGATAGTTGGGTCTCAGTCACTTCTTGGAGAGAAACTGCATGGTTAGGTACAGAATGGGAACCCACATACTTATAAGAGGATGAGAGTTGTAAGTCAAATCTCATGCTTACTTTCTCCTTAAGAAAATAAACCAGCTAATTTAAAATTGTTAAACGTAGCTTACTTTCTGCAGAATAAAGCTAACTTCACTTCACTCATTAAAACTGCAGATCGTAACTGCTTAAGTCAACTCAATTCACTCATACTATTCTTCTAACACCCTACACCAACCAGCACCAGACACAATCCTGTTCAGTCATGCCCACCACGCCCAAATGACTGTCTACATTTTGTCTTGAAAATGCTTGTGTCTGCAGCAGTTATTTGCTTTGGCATTCTCAGGAAACACCCCCTACCAGACACTCCCAGCTGAGATACAAATATGTCAGCAATGATCAATGACACTGGGTGAAACATGAAAGATTTAAAGCAATGGGACATGCATTAAGAACAGAATTAGAGGAAGGGTAAGGTGACTTTGTTAATAAGATCCCCAGCTTATGTGAGAATTTTGTGTCAATCATGTCTAAAGATGTTAGTTTTGGAATATTTCTGTTTTCAGATTCCTGGTTAGATACAGAAAAGAAGCTCCTTTTACTTTGGACCAACAATTTGCAACTGGAGGACACCATTCTTCACTGAGTGAAGAATGTATGATATATTTTTATTTCCCCAGTTATCTATATATTGTGGGATAGAAACATGCCCTGTGTTGTCTGCAGTAAATGTGTAATATCGTAATGTATAGATGTTGAACTTCACTATGCATAAGTTACTACATTGTGCTGGGTACATACATCACAGAATGAACCTCGACCTCTCAAACTTCGAGCAAATAATTGATTAAAAAAAGGAGACATCCTATCAAATGTTACTCAAGTTGGCTTTCACTGAAATTAGAAAGCTTGAGCTCTGGACCTCCTCTGGACTCTAAGTGCGATTTAGTATAATTACTGATAAAATGAGTGTCGTGTTACCATCTTCATTGGAATCTCATTTGAGAATGACCAAATTAATTTCATGCAGACCCTAAGGACAGCATTTAAATAGCACCTTTTACAACCCAAGGACTAGGCAGCCAATGAACTACTAATGAAATATAGTGATGCAGAAATGCAGTTGTACACAGTAAGTTCCTACAAACTGCAAGGAAGAAAAAATATCTATCACTATGTCATGGTGACTGAGGGATGAATATTGGACAGTACATAAGGAGGACTCCATTGCTTTTTCTCAATAGTGCAAGGAATTTAAAAAATCTACCTGAAGAACCAAAGTGGGGGGACAATGATGGAACAATGTGAATGAAGAGAAAAGGAGTTCTTTGTATTTTCAAGTCACGCTTCTAACTTTCAAATACCACCCCTATAATACACTCCTTCATTGTAACATGGAAGTAGGATTGATGGTGTGATTTCTAATGGTATCATCAGGAAGCAGAAACTAGATTAGAAGCAGAAAAGAGACAAGCCCAGGAAGACGCCAATGGTAATGATGTTGGAGTTGGAAAAGAAACCACTGACTCTCTTGCTAACAGACAACCAATAAGAGAACAGGGCAAGGGCAATTCCACACAGCTCAACAATGGAGAAGTGCTGAGGATGGTGCAGTCAATTGGGATGAAAACAGTAGATGGATCAAAAAGGACTGGTTCGTTTATCACTTCACAATTACTTTGGGTGGTATTTGTGACTTTGATAAGGGCCATTTAATTACTGTGGCACACCTGATTTCTTGAGATTGAACCATGGAATTGCAGGAAAGGCAGGCACACATTTAAGAGATGGACTTCGAAGAGGAAGGAAGGTGGGAGATAGGACAACAATTTCTAAACGTGTGTAAATTAGGCAGCAACTCATCATGGAAGATTAAGCAGACGAGTCAGGGAACTGCTGTTCAAGGAGGTTTACTCCTCCATAAACTGTGCTATACCACTATCCTACCAAGTGCCTTATCATTGACTTACGTGCAAGGGAAAGGTATTGCAGTAACTTACCAAGATCACCAGAAGTAGATCGGGACTGCCTAATAAATTTTTAACAGCTATACGTCACTTTATCAGCAAATAAGTTCCCACTTCACCACTGACAATAAACTTTAATCTGTAGAATCCTATTTCTTCAGTTTTTTAATTAGTGGAACTTTTTTTCAAAATTAAAAATGAATTCTTTTTCATCTCTATATCTTGATCAATCTTGCTCAATTTCATATCCCAGTGAGTTGCAAGTTCTGATGAACTGCAGATCAGCCTTCATGTTGCTCATTAATGATTGGTAAGTGTAGTATATAGTTGCCTGACCTATTCACATAGGGGTCTCTGTAGAGGGTGCTGTTGTTTACAGTGACTGGGTGACAGGCACTTACAGTGCTGTAGCCCCTGGAAAGTCTATAGGCAAGTAGGAGTCAAATGAATGACTGGCACTATTAGTTTGCCAGTGACCAAGAAATCCAATATGCATAATCTCCAAAAGTTAGGATCTATTCCAGTTCACAGGGTGATAATGTCAGTCTGTCACAAGAGGGGACTGTGTGATTGCCGCACCATGGCATGAACGGGTTCATGTTACAGAGCTTAGCACTTGCAGCTGTATCAAGGAAGCCCAATGGACAGAGTTACTGTTGTGTATTTGCTCTTTGCAGTGCTTCATTGCTTGGTGATGTGGGCTGCTGCTACCAAACACAGCCTCCTAAAAACCATCTGGCTTGACATCCAAGTGCTCTCTGACCTGCCTGGAGCTAGGCAGGAGCCAGTGAAACAGAAATGTGTTTGTTTCCTAAGAGCACCAACTTTTGTGAAAGAAACCATTCTCCTTTTCCAGCTAATCATGAAC
This sequence comes from Pristis pectinata, assembly GCF_009764475.1. Classification (NCBI taxonomy): domain Eukaryota; kingdom Metazoa; phylum Chordata; class Chondrichthyes; order Rhinopristiformes; family Pristidae; genus Pristis; species Pristis pectinata. Next base: position 9,412,920 of record NC_067429.1, read on the forward strand.
AGTCAGGGGTTGGACCTTCACATAATGCAACACTTTTCAAAGCTTCAGACACCCAACTCCAAAATTATTTAATAAACTGCTAAACACTAAAAAAAATCTACACTACACTATCCACCCATACAAGCACTACAGCAATAAATATGTCTGCCAGAATGCAAATATATTTTGTAACATGATTTAACATAATTCTCTCTTCTCCCCTCTCCCATCAGGCAGAAGATACAAAAGCCTGAAAGCACGTACCACCAGGCTCAAGGACAGCTTCTATCCCGCCATTAGAAGACTATTGAATGGTCCCCTAGTAGGAAAAAATGGACACTTGACCCCACAATCTACCTCATTATGACCTTGCACTTAACTGCCGACCTGCACTGCACTTTCTCTGCAACTGTAACACTTTATTCTGAATTCTGTTATTGTTTTACCTTGTACTACTTCAAGCAGTGTGTAATAAATTGATCTATATGAACGGAATGCAAGATAAGCTTTTCACTGTACCATGGTGCACGTGACAATAATAAACCAATTTACCAATCGCATTATTTTTTCCCCACAATCACTACAACTTTTCTGTATCAAACATGGGTACTTGCCCAAAAATATCCTTCCATGTATCAGGTTTCAAGCATTTCAGGCTTCAAGCGTTTCAGGTTTCAAGCGTTTCAGGCATCGATGCAGAAGTAAATCATTTATTTACACACATCCCAACAATGTTCCAGGATGGGAATAGGGAGTAGCAGCAATTATTATTGTTCTCCTCCTTAACTCAGGAATGTCAAAGACAACAATTGCATCTGGACCACCTGGCCTCAGATCATATAATTCAGCACAAACTAGACATAAACTCAATCTGGAGAAAAGAGCTTTTATTAAAGTGGTGCTGGAAGATAGATTGGATGTTATGATGCTCACAGTATCTGGCACCTGGCTTTCATACCGTAACATTGCCTTAATTTAGAATTATCACTGCAATTTAAGTCAGTGAGGTGCTATTCCAGCTCTGAACATGTACAGTAATCGAGTCATACAATGAAATCACTGCCTGCGGGTAGCAGGTATGAGGGGAAGCAAGCTGTGATTCCCAATGGAAAGGAAATGGCTGATGTTGAGTCAGGACAGGAGGGTTTGTCTCTGATACCTGCCGTAATCAAAGAATTTGGCCCACCCCCTGTCCAGGCTCGTGCAGAAGGAACTGCTGAGCACAACATCACTGCCAGTAGATCAAGGATAGAGAAAAAAAAAGCGGGAGAACTGGAACACATATTGCTAAAAATGCAAAGAGTATTCTCAGAAAATATCACTGCAAGATTTTGTAGATTTGTAGAAAATTAAAATCTAAAGCACTTACAATGCAAAAGGCTACTCTGGAGTTCATTAGACTGTAGCTTTATTTCTTTACAGTGAGTTAAGATGTCACATCAAGTTAATTGGCTGCAATTTTACATCTTGCTTCTTGGTGGCACAGGTTTTATTTTGGCTATTCTTCTTTCGGGTCCATGGTAATAACCAGAACAGACACTTGAATAAATTACCATTGCAGAATACTAAAACCTATTGCAAAGCTGCAGTGCCTTCTTCTGACATAGAAATGTTATGCTGTTCCAACCTTTTTCTGCCATAGCTATTCCACTCATCTTAACAACTGAAAATTCTTAATTTCTTTGGGAAAGAGGAACCAAGTGAAATTTCCAAGATTAGGAAAATATATTACAAAGAAATCAATCACAATATTGAAATGTTAAATGCCACAAGGCACCAGTTAAAGATAAGGAAATTTGGACCAAGAAGTCAAGGCAGTCAGCATTTTTCACCGATGGTAATATGAACCAAATCACTGCAAAGACCCTTTAAGCTGATGGTATAAATGAATGAAAGCAGGAACTGACAGTTGGGTGGATGGGGTTAGTCCAACAGCGTGTAGGACTTAAAGTTTCCATTCCTAAAAATTATGCTGGATGAGCTTTCTCAAAGTTTCATGAATTCTATGTAGATTTTGATTTCTACTGTTTAACTGAGCTCCTCTTCTACAAACATTTACAAAGCATCTTTAATATACTGCAATGTTCATTAGGCTAAGCACATTTTGCTTAGATCCAGGGACAGTATTCTTGATCTATTCTATGTCTATTGCTTTCCCACACTCACACATCGACTTTTTGCAATGAATGCTTTGGTACTCAATTGGAAACCTGCTATTCTGTGTAGGTACACCAACTCAATGCTGTAAACACAGCTCCAACAGTAATTGTTTGTTTTTCTTTTAACACACCAGAATTAATTTATTTCAAGAAAGGCATGGTACACTTAGCAGGCAATCCTGGGAACATGAAGCTGTGTTTAAATCATAAGCTGCCAAAACCAGCTCACGTGTTGGGTATCGAATGCAAGCCCTGCAAAAGTCTGGGGCTCGGCATTCACACCAGGTTACAGAAGGTGTCTACTTTGAGTATAGGGAGAAAGAACTCTTAACTTATACAACATCTTACATATCCTCAAGATATCTAAAAACGTTTCACAACCATTTAGGTTCAAAATGTAATCACTGCTGAAAAATTTGCACTCATCGAGTCATAGAGTAATACAGCACAGATACAGGACCTTTGGCCCAGTCTGTCCATGCCAACTAAGATGCTCATCCAAGCTAGTCCCATTTGCCTGCATTTGGCCCATATCCCTTGAAACCTTTCCTACCCAGTCAACAAGGTCTCACAACAGGAAAGACCAGACAAAGAAAATGTCCGATAATCCAATATCCAATTGTTCTGAAATCCTGATGGCTTGGTATCTGGCTCACTCATTAGTCTGGTGTGGGAGTCTGACATTCAAGCGGGGTGTGTGGCCGGGGCTGAGATCCAAACTGTAAGCCAGGTGAGCAGCTACAGTCAGGGTTGGTGTCAGGAACACTGGAACCTGGGTAGGTTTGTGGCCAGAGACAAGGTCCGGAGTGCTTGGAAGTTTCATCTTGTTTGACAAACTGAAGCATACAAACTGAAACTCACCGTGTTATGTTTTCCGCTTCCTTTAAACTCACTGGGTTCACTAAGAAAATTATTACAGTTCTGTGTAACATGTTTAAAAAAAATAAAAGAGTGTTGGGGTGTTAATAGAATTACATCCAATAATCCAGAAAATCTGTTTGCCCAGCACACCAAAAGTCCCTAGGGTGCCAGACTATCAGAGTATTGGAAGCTGTTCTCGTTATCATGACTGAAGGATAATTGTTGGCCAGGTTCTTGGGAGTAGGCAGCAACAGAAGCAAACAGCAGAGATCAGAGTGTAAGTATAGTAGATCATAGATGGCTAGTCTGAATTTCGTGGGAGCAAGTGGTATCGAAGGAACAGATACATTCAGCTTACAGGTAACCATGTTTGTCTACCTGTTAACAGTACTGTATTTTTTTGTTTTCCAATATAATTTTTAAGTGCTATTTGATGCAATATTATACTTTATATGTAAATATATACAATATAAACGCACAATATATATATTTATAATATGGGATCCAGCAGTCCATAGAAAAAACTGATGACCTTTGAAAACTTGTGATCCATTTTAGGAATCCTGATTGTGTGAACATTCTGATTTTCAGTATAATCAGAATGTGGATATAGTACAGGTTTTCTACTGTAAATTATCAGCCTGTTTCTCAAATTGGCTTCTGAGAGAACTCAAATAACTTTATGATGGATGGAGCTGACAAATTGGCTTCTTTACATTTCTGACAAATGCTAAGTACTTGTAGGCAAAGCTCAGTATGTACAAGACCATCTTAGGCTTCTTTAGGCAGAACTCATTTAATTTCCGTCATGGTTCAGTTAAGCAAGAATCTGACTGGAAGCTGCTTTTCAAAATGCCTAAAACTATTAGGCTTTCATTCAGCAACACGTTGCAACCTGTCACAAATTAGTGTTATACTAAGAAGGAAAGGGGATTCTATGTATGGCTGTGGGCATACATTGGGAGTACTAGCTTTGCTGGAGATGGATCATTCTGGTCTCATGACAAATTCTTTACAGTTCTTAATGAGATAAATTCCCTTCATGGTTAGCTCAATGATCTCAACTTCATTACAGCATTTCTTGTAACAAGGCTACTTTGGTAGAGCTGCTCACAGCTCCAGTGACCTTTGTTCAGTTTTGACTCCAATGCTTCCTACGTGGATTCTACATGTGAATATGTGTGTTTTCCTCCACATCCCAAAGATATGTGGGTTGGTAGGTTAATTAGCCATTACAAATTGCCCCTAGTATGTGGGTGAGTGCTAGAATTTGGGGGAGGGGCTGAAACATTCAGGTCAGGATCAAGTACAATCGATATGTTGCAGTGTGACACTGCTGGGGAGGAAGATGGAACATGTAATAGGGCCAATGTCAACGGCTTTGATCTTACCAACATTTATTGGAGCTTATTCAAGATTGATTAATGGACAACCAGACTGAAAACAAAGAGCAATGAAGGGACCAAAAGAAGTAGTGGAACTAGGTGACTAGGTGCTGCCACTATCTGTGAGAAGGCTGATCTTACACTTCTGAGTGAAGACTTCTGCACACACTTCTGAGCGAAGACATTTCTCCTCACCTCAGTCCTAAACAGCCTACCCCTCCTTTTGAGACTGTGGTCCCTGGTTCTAGATTCCTCATCCAGGAGAAACAACCTCTCCACTTCCAGCCTGTCAAGCCCTGTAAGAATTTTGTAAGTTTCATTGAAGTGCTCTTCTCATCCCTCTAAGCTCGACATAAAACTTGGTGAAAAAATATACTTCACAAAATGCTTGCAGCTTGGTGAACATCTGATAATTGCAAATCTTGCTGGTTCACTCTGTACTCCACCACCTTCGTGTGATGGCAAAAACAAAATATTAAAGGAAAGTTTGCAACATGCATCAAGTCAGATGGAGCGCTGAGACTTACATTCCTTGGACATGCCAACTTCCAGGCACTTCTGCAGCCGGCAGTACTGACACCGATTGCGGGTGACTTTGTTGATGATGCAGTTCTTATCTCTGTGGCAGGTGTATACCATGTTCTTTTGGATACTTCTTCTGAAAAAACCCTGTACATAAAACACAAAGAGAAAAACATGCTACTGATCTTGACTGCAGAGATTACAAAATAAATCACCAAATCCCCATCACAAGGTAGGAAAAGAATTCCTTCAATGGCTCAGCTAGAAAGACAATAAAAAATGATGTTTCATATGGAAGGATTGTCTATTTGTGTTGGAAAAGCTATCAGTGAATTTTCACTGCTGGCATGACAAAATGCAAACTTAAGTCATGATCCCATCCTTCACCTGGTTTGTTATGGTTTCAGGCTTGGTATAAAGGGTCAACCTGCCTCCAAACTAATTCACACATAACACATGGGATATTGACTGTATTCAGCCAGGACATGGGCTACTTTGATCCCAATGAAAGGACTTTGTGCAGCAGATAGCAATTCAAACAAACTTGCTGAAATCATAAAATGCTATTCATATTACACATATCACATGCGCTAATTTGTGCTTATCACAAATACATCAACAGGTTTAAGCTAGGCAAACTTCCTCAACAATGGCCAAGTTGCAAATAAGGAAAAGGATAAACAGAATCTCTCCGATAAGGCGAGGCTAGGGTTTGTCCCTTGTCCTCTCCATCCCTCCCCCAACGTCTCTGCAAGTTAAAACTAATTTGTCTTCTCACTTTCCCGGTTCTGAAGAAGAATCTTTGACCTGAAACATTAACTGTATTTCTCTTTCCACAGATGCTGCCTGACCTGTTTCATCACTAAATCAATGAGAATTATAATAGCATTCAACTTCACCATGATGCCTTCCACGGTCAACCAGACTGCTAACACTCTAAGTGTTAACAACATCTGTTTTATATCAGATTTGTGGCATCTGCAGTTTTTTGACTTTCACGTACAAAATTAGTAGCATCTGCAGTACCATTTCCATCATCAAATGACATGGAAAAGTAACTGCATCTTTTTACATGGTACCTTCAATGTACTTCACACAGGTAATAAGAGAAATGATTGCCAAGTTGGGAAGAGACTAGAAGCTGTAGCCAAAGCATTGATCAGTTGGTTCTACGAAGGGTCTTTAAAGAGGAAATGAACAAAGTGTGAAAAAAAATTCCAGAGAGTGGGGCCATGTTTTTTTATACATGTGAACACCAATAAGTTATCTGTGCCAGGAAACACATTTGGCCTCTTAAACATTGAACACAATCCAGAAAATCAAGCCTAATGCAAGATCCTGAAAGATACAACTGCAGCATGCAGAGCTGAAAATTCAAGATTTAATTCCTAACCCTTACGAACTGGTTAATGTCAGTCAATGTGTGAATTGAGGTGCGGTCACTGACCTCTGGCCTAGGGTGGGAAAGTCAACAATAGTTCTCAGTTCTCATACCTATTCAGTGAGCATAACTGGAAGAGCCCACACACAAACACCTGGTGCAGTCAATATCAGGCTATGCCCGATGTTTCCATTTGTTGGCTAGCTCAATACCAATGGAAAATTGGTTGATTTTCAGACTGCCAGTGCAGTCAGTATGGCACGCTGTATCAAATTTCATTCTACAGAGCAACATGATGGTTTGCCCAAATAGCTTCCAGAGTTCTTCTACCCAGATTATGGTGGACAAGCAGAAAATCCTACAAGGAAATTTAACTCCTATTACTAAGAGAAATAGACAAAAAAAAACAGATCAACCTGCTAAATCAGTCATACTCATGGAACTGCAAGTAGTTAACATCAGTTGCTCAGAAACTTGACCTCACTGGTATTTGTAATTTGGCTTAACAATTGTATGAAACAAAATAAGATTTATAAGTCAGAAATTATTAAATAAATCAAATGCTTTATATTCGCTAAATCAATGAGGATTATAATGGCATTCAACTTCACCATGATGCCTTCCACAGTCAACCAGACTTCTAACACTCTAAGGCAGGTTTTCATGTGAAGAAAGACCATCTGGGCAAGGCAATCAACGGTGACCAGTGAAACCAAACGTCTGCCCCACTCATAAGCTTATGTTCCTTCAATCCTGGCTTCTTGCGCATTCTTGATTTCAGTTTCCTCACCCCTTTTCCAGAGAGTCTTACAGCACAGAAACAGGCCCTTCAACCCACGATGTCAAGCGCCAAACCCATCCGGTAACATTCTGGGCCAAAGGCAAAGAGCTCAAAAGTAATTTCTGTTTGGCTAGCATGACATGATGGGCCAAGTGGTCTTCTGTACTGTAGAAAAATAGAAAATAGCAGTAGGCCATTCCGCCCTACTCCACTATTCAAGATGATCACGACTGATTGTCCACTTTAGTGTCCTGTTCCTGCTTTCTCCCATTTCCCTTAATCCCTTTAGCATTAATAAATATATCTACTGCCTACTGGAATATATTTAATGACTTGGCCTTTGCAGTTGAGAATTCCACAGGTTCATTATCCCCTGGGTAAAGAAATTTCTCCTGATCATGGTTCTAAATGGAATACCACATATTCCAAGGTTGTGACCTTTGGTTCTGGACTCTCCAGCCATTGAGAACATCTTCCTGTAGCTTGTTTGTCTAGTCTTGTTAAAATTTTTTACACATTTGTGTGAGGTCCCTTCTCAATCCTCTAAACTCGAATAGATACAGGCCTAATGGACCCAATCTCTCCTCATGTATCAGTGCTGTTGTCCTGGGAATCAATCTAGTAAACCTTCATTGCATTCTTACCATGGCAAAAAATAAGCTTCCTCAGAGGAGACCAAAACTGCTCACAAAACTCCAGATGATGGTTTCACCAAGGCTTTCTACAGTTGCTGCAAGACGTCCTTGCTTCTGGACTCAAAACCTCTTGCAACGAAGGCCAACGTACCAGTCCCGATAAAGGGTCTTTGACCTGAAACGTTAACTTGGTTTCTCTTCCCAAAGATACGGCTTCACCTGCTGAATATTTCCAGCATTTTATGTTTCTCCCAACATACCATTTGCCTTCCCAACTGCTTATTGCACCTGAACGCTTGCTTTTAACAAAGTCTACAAAAACACCTAGATCTTGTTGCACCTTCTCTCTTCCTAATTTATCACTTTTCAGATAATAACCTATCTTTCTATTTTCAGAAACAAAGTAGATAACCTCACAATTGTCCGTGTGAAAGTGCACCTGGCACGTGTTTACCCACTTACTCAACTTGTCTAAATCATATTGGAGCTTCTCTGCATCCTCCTCGCAGTTCACCATGTCTACCCTCCCCCTGTCAGCTTTATGCTGTATGAAAAATTGGATATGTTACGTTTAACACCCTCATCTAAATCATTGATACATATTGTGAATAGGTGAGGTCCAAGCACTGATCCCTGTGGCACCTGACTAGTCACTGCCTGCCACCTGGAAAAAGACCGATTTATTTCTACTCCGTTTTCTGAATGTCAGATAATTCTCAATTAATGCAGTAGAATACCCCCTACTCATGTACTTCAATTTTGCACACTAACCTCTTAAATCAACAACCTTCTGAAAGTCAAAATACTGCACATACACTGATTTTCCCCTATCTATTCTACTTGTTATGTCCTCAAAAACCTCCAGTAGATTTATTAGGTATGGTTTCCCTTTCATAAACCCATGCTGACTTTGTCCAATTCTGTTAATGCCATCCAACTCTTCTGTTTAGCATGTCTTTATAATAGATTCTAGCAGGCACGGTAGCGTAGCGGTTAGCGTAACACTTTACAGCGCCTGCAACCCAGGTTCAATTCCGGCCATTGTCTGTAAGGAGTTTGTACATTCTCTATGTGTCTGCATGGGTTTCCTCCGGGTGCTCCGGTTTCCTCCCAGATTCCAAAGATGTACAGGTTAGGAAGCATGCTATGTTGGTGCCGGAAGAGTGGCAACACTTGTAGGCTGCCCCCAGAACACTCTATGCAAAAGATGTATTTCACTGTGTGTTTCGATGTACATGTGACTAATAAAAAAAATTACATTCTAGCATTACACTGACATTATGGAGGTGGATAAAATTATGAGGGCCATTGATAGGGTGAATGCACAGTCTTTATCCCAGGGAAAGGGAATCAGAAATTAGAGGGCATAGGCTTAAGGTGGGAGAAGAGAGATTTAAAAGGGACCTGAGGGGCAACTTCTTCACGCAGAGGGTGGTGTGGATATGGAACAAACTGCCAGAGGACATAGTTGAGGCAGATATAACAACAACATTTAAAAGGCATTTGGACAGATACATGGATAGGTAAGGTTTAGAGGGATTTGGGCCAAATGCAGGCAAATGGTACAAGCTTAGATGAGCATCTTGGTCAGCATGGGCGAGTTGGGCCAAATGGCCTGTTTCTGTGCTTATAACTGTATGACTCTATTTCTGCTTGCCCCACCCTTGGCCCATTGGAAGCCATGTTCTTTTCAGACACAGGGCTTATCCTATTTCTGTGGTTCAGTGAAAGAAAAATTGATGATTGCATTGGAAATGTCTTGGGATGTGTTACCATGATAAAGGTGTGATTTAAATGGAAGTTACTTTTACCTTTCTTCTAATATAACATCTTGTAAGCCTATCATATGCGAAACACAAAATATTTCTCTTCTACATCCTGCAGCATGAACTTGACACGAGACTGATTCTCAGACCCTGTGTGGCCAGCATGCTTTCCCAAAGGGCTCCAAATATTTGGCAGTTGTGGTCACCATACCCAATGTGTGTCACTGGCAGGCAATAACCCCACCAGCAGCATGAACTTGGAAAATTGGCTCTAATATTTGTGCATTCCTGCCTCCACTTCCCAAGTATGCTGACCTCATTGCAGACAGCTGTTTTTAGTGTGCTGTCGATAGGACCAGATTCTTGTAAATCTGTTAGACAGCTGTCTGTAGACAGTGCTGAATATTTTTTTTTAGCAAATGCACCGAACCTGGTTACTGATAATTTACATTCCAAATTCACCCATGTATATAAACATAAAGCTTCTGATAATTACACACCTGGTCCAATTCAATTCCCATTGAGGCAAGGAGCTTTCGTGCAGCAAATAACTTCCCTTTAACTCCCATGCTTAGATCCAAATCCAATATTCAAATCCAAAATTGACATCTAAGATGTTGCCAAGAGTGTTAATTTTTCAACTGCTCAGCACATTATATATGGTTATCTCACTCCGCTGCCAAATTTCCCCTACACACTGTAGCATATTTTTAAGATATACTGCCAATCTTCAGGGAGTTTTCAAACTGACAGTTCAAAACAACATCTGCTGCCACCCATCAATTGCAATATAATTTTATGTTGCAGGTGGATTATCCTTTTTCCCCTTCCAACCTGCTCCAAAGCCACAAACATTTTCCCATGATACATTTCCACAGGTCACAGTGGTAACTGCTTTCTTAAGCATGCAGAGGCTAGACAGTGAATTTCCAAGAGGCTAATTGACAGCAGATGCTATCACAGCCAAAACTGGTCCTATTCTTAATGAACATCCAAACACTGGCTTTCTTGCAACGTCTGTGGACATCCAATCAAAACTGGCTACCTTGACTAGTTCAGCAAAGCCCTGGAGAGCTATAACTAACTGTACTAGCCTACTGCTTTCTTTGCTGCAATTAATTAAGTCAAATGTCTGGGCCTATTGGATTTTTTAATGCTCCACTTCTACATTGACTTTACCAACTGGACCATGTAGGGGAAAATATGGTTCATGCTATTTTAAATTGTCTCACTTTGCTGCAACCATAATCGCTGATGCAAGATTCACAGCACAAAGAAATGGAAACAGGTTGACAGAAAACTCTTCTAAAGCATTTTAAAAATCACTTTTAAATGAAATACAGCATTCACTTCAAATTGAGTTTGGATGGAAAAGCCAAGCCCAGAACCCCATGACCTCTCCCAGAAAACCTCAGAAGGACTTTTTGGCTAGCCATCTGGCACAGTCAGCAGACAAGAGTCTCCCAGAGCTTTCAAGTGGGTTGGTGAGTCCCAGAACACAATTTGCCAGCAATAGAGAGGAATTCATTCTGTGGGAGCAGGAGCATCTCATTCATCACTCAGCACTCCCAATGACCCTAAACTTTGTCTTCAACACTTTGATTTAACTCTCAGGACAACTTCCGCATGGTCTTGTCTTAAATGAGGCTACATGTGTTGAACTAAGGAACAAAAAGGAGCAATCAGATTTGTGGGATTATATTGTAGATCTGCAAATAGTTCGAAAGAGATATTAGGGAAAATGTGTGTATGTGATTGTGTGAATTTGTGAGAGTACGAGTGTGAGATTATTGGAGACAAATCTGATATCTTTATTAGTCATGTGATTGGAAATACACAGTGAAATGCATCTTTTGCGTAGAGTATTCTGCAGGCAGCCTGCAAGTGTCGCCACGCTTTCGGCGCCAACAGAGCATGCCCACAACTTCCTAACCCATACGTCTTTGGAATATGGGAGGAAACCGGAGCACCTAGAGGAAACCCACGCAGTCACAGGGAGAATGTACAAACTCCTTTCAGAGAGTGGCTGGAATTGAACCTGGGTCGCTGGCTCTGTAACAACGTTACACTAACCGCTAGACTACCGTGCCTGCCCCGGTCATATCTTCCAGACTGGATCTCTAGCAGATAATCAGTGAACTAAGGGATAAATGTACGGCAGGCACGGTAGCGTAGCGGTTAGCGTAACACTATTACAGTGCCAGCGACCCAGGTTCAATTCCGGCCACTGTCTGTAAGGAGTTTGTATGTTCTCCCTGTGTCTGTGTGGGTTTCCTCCGGGTGCTCCGGTTTCCTCTCACATTCCAAAGACGTACGGGTTAGGAAGTTGTAAGCTTGCTATGTTGGTGCCAGAAGTGTGGCGATACTTGCGGGCTGCCCCCAGAACACTCTACGCAAAAGATGTATTTCACTGTGTGTTTCGATGTACATGTGGCTAATAAAGATAGCTTATCTACCTTTGGCAGATACATCTGTCCATGATAACTTTGATAGAAATGACCACTGCACTCTGTTCTTGTAGAGACAAAGTCCCATCTTCACAATGTTGTGTGGCACCACAATCACGTTAATGGGATAGACACAGAATAGATTTGCCAGCTCAAAACTGGGCATCCACGAGGTGCTGTGGACCATCGGAAGCAGCAAAGATGTATACTGCCACAATGTGTGGCCTCAAGGTCCTGCACATCCTTCACTCTACCATTGCTATCAAGTACAGTATCAACCCTGATTCAATGAGGAGCTCAAATCCAGTGAAAGTCGAAAAAACCTGCATATGCTAAAAATCTAAAATAAAAACAGAACATGCTGTAAATACTCCGCAGGTCAGGTCGCATTCATGGGAAGAGAAACAGAGCTCATGTTTCAGACCCTTCATCAGAACTGGGAAGGAGACAAAAGAAGCTTTTGTTAAGCTGCTGGGAGGATGGAGAAGGGGAGCAGTTAGAGAGTGAGAACATAGACAGAAGAAGGTAGGAGTTGTGAAATGCACAGCAGGAAGATGTGCCCAGCAGGAGTGCAGAAGGGCACCATTTTGCGTCAGGAAGGCATGCTTGCACTACTTTCGAGTAACTTTAAGAAAGCTTTTAAAAGGGCTGTAATAGGCCAGTAATGCCACCACTATGTTTTGAATATGTTTTTTTTGCTGTCTACCACAGGTTTTTCTTTGTTACATGACAAGATTGCTGCTCAGAAGCCAGGCATGATATACATGGCTCTGTGATACTCTGTTCAATGATTTTACCATCAGGGGAAGTGTGGCTGTGAAATCAGGATAATGGCCTCACAGACATGAAAAACTTGTGGGTGTTTTGGTTACAATTCCCAAATGCCCAGAAGTCTGAATCAAGATTTTGACATATAAAGAAATACAAATTATTTTGTGTGATGGCACTTCTTGCATTTCTAATCAGTTCTGATAAAGATTAACCACCCCTGCCCCCTTAATCTACCAGAATAGCCATGCAGAAGTTATTTCCCCAAGTAACTTCTCTGCAGATGAAAACAAAAGCCACAGGCTCAGCTCTGAATCATAGCCTTCAGTGCTGGCATAACATGATACAATGAAATGAGGCTATGTATTGCTGAAGAAAGCTGCCAAGTTGCAAGCTTTATGGACTATTCATTTCAGCTAGAACATCTGTCTCAGCATGAAACGTCCACAAAGTGCAGACGTTGCTCTTCCCATACTTTAGTCAGAAAGTAGCTATTTACGATCAGTTTCAACACAATGCGGTTGCTTCAAATACTTGGAACAATGTTATTGGTGTAGTCGGACTAATCCTGGCATCAACTTCCTTGGTTCTTTACTTCACTCAGTCTCATCATACAGATATAAATGTAATTACTCCTGTCACTCTTAATATGGAAATCCTATGTACTGGAGGTCAGTGGGAAATACTGAATGGCAAATTAACCAACCCATTTGCCATTAGAGATAATCTGTTTTTGTAAATTTTGATTTTGCATAACAGTAAATTCAAACCTTTGCATTGTTTTAAGGAATTAGTTGCAGCAAAAGTCAGGAGATAAGCAGTCAATGTTGATGTCTGGATGACTGCCCTAGCTGACTAAATTATCCTAGACTAGAAATAAGAGTGTTGTTTATACATATGAACATATAAATTAGCAGCAGGAACAGAACACTTGGCCCCTCAAGTCCGCTCAATTTAATAAGATCATAGCTGATCTGACTGCAATCTCAATTTCACATTCATCAGTAACCTTGCATCCTCTTCCTTATCAAGAATCTATCTAACTCTGCCTCAAAAATATTCAGAGACTCTTCCACCACCCTTTGAGGAACAGCAATAACTCACAAAGCTCAGAGAAAAAAACGTTTCATCTCTGCCTTAAATTGGCCACCCCTTATGTTTAGATGGTGATTTAGATTCTCCCACAAGGGGAAACACCCTTTCCACACCAATCCTGTCATGACCCCTCAGGAACACCTATGTTTCAATTAAGCCACCCCTCCCTCTCCTAATCTCCAGTAGATACAAGCTGAGTCTGTCCAACCTTCCTGCATAAAATAACCCACCTGTTCCAGGTATTTGTGTAGTAAGCGTTCTCTGAACTATTCGTACTCTTTATATGCTTCTACTCTGGTGAAAGAAAAATGTAATAAGGGACTTACACAGAAGAACATTTTAAAATTATGTTGAACTTAGGGATGAGCAAACATTCAGCCAAACAGTCTAATGACAAGTGTTTCCAACGGCCTTGGTAACCTAGCTTCTGAGCAAGAAGAAACCTCCTTGTGCATTATAATTTACCTGGGGCTATTACTGTATTTATATTTTCAAGACATTTTTTTTTCCTTGTCAGTTCCAGAAATGGAGTGTATGGGGTTGGACCTTTTTACTCTAATGTCAAGGTCAACCACTCGACAGGTGATCACTTCTACAAGACTCATCCTATTAGCTTTTTCTCAGTGTCAAAACACAGCACTCCATTGCTGTCAAGAACAATTTAAGCCCGAGCAAGGGCAATGAAACCAGGAAAGCTAACACAATCAAGTCTAAATAATAGTCACAGCTGGCTATTGAACACGGGCCTGAAGAATAAACATGTTCAGCACTACTGGTAAGGCTAACCAATGCCAAATGGCAAACAAAGGTCACTTTGCTTTAATAGGTTTAGCAGCAGTTCAGCTGATGTGTATAAATATAAGCAAGGAGCTTAATTTACAGTGCTTCAGGATCTTCCAATATATAAATATTCAGTAGGGTCCTGAGTGTAGTATCAGATGTGGAACTGTCAAACAGCGGTAAAGGTCTGATTACAATTATGAAAAAAAAGGTCACCCTGTCTTGCCCCCAATAATGCAAACTTTAAGGACTTCAATTGACTTAGGAACATTAGCTTTGTTCCTCCAGCATGGCTAAGCTGCCATACGGTTTCTAAATATACACAGCTTAAGCCCGTGACACATTTGACCTGTGGCACAGAATGATACAAAAGCCAATTACTCTGCATTTTCCATTTAAAGTACAAACATGTCTTTAAACAGATTGCAGTCCTTATAACAGAGTTAATTATAACCCACTCTCTAGAATCTCCACCTTCCACTCTTCCTTCTAATTCCCTGATGAAAACATAAGAACATAAACAGAAGCAGGGATAGGCATCCTGGCCCTTTGAGCCACACCGCTGCTCAAAGGATCACGGCTGAACTTCCACTCAAGTCCGCCTTCCTGCAGTATCTTCGACTCACTCAAAAACTCTTACCTACTCTTGACTTGAGTACATCAATGACCAAGTATCTACGGTATCTGGGGTTTGACTCATAGCAACAGCAACAAAAACATTTCTCCTTGGCTCAATCCAAAATGGCCACCTCTCTCATCAAGTTTTGGTCACTCCTCCGAATCTTTCCTTCATTGATGGATTATCCATTTCTTTGTGTTTCTGTGACCTGTACGATTGGTTTGCAAGACAAGTTTTTCACTGTACATCTGTACAAGTGACAATAATAAACCAAGTACCTTGCAACATTTTTCTATAAGGGCACTAAATAAGTAGTATTTGTTGTTCTTTGGCTGGTCTTACTGCCTCTTGAGGATTGGTAGTTTCACAAGCAATCTTAATAAACACTCTCCTCCTTAATTTATGGTAAGATTTGGAGTAGGCATCAAGTTGTTTGGAAGGGGATGCCACTCATGTCCAGTTCTTGGATCAATTAAGTAATAGCACTGACAGTAGAACAGTTGAGCAACAATTAGTGTCGCTATTTCACGGCTTCAGGTACTCAGGTTCGATCCTGACCTTAGGTGCTCTCTGTAGGGAGTTCACACATTTTCTCAGTGACTTTGTGGATTTCCTCTATATGTTCTAGTTTCCTCCCACATTCCAGAGGACGTGCTGGTTAATTGGCCATTGTAAATGATCCCTTTGGGTTGAATAGCAAAATGAAAAGAGAAGTTAATGGATATGAGTGAGAGGGAATGACTTGAAGGTGTAGAGAAGTAAGCACAGAGGAAATGAAACTACAGAGATTGTTCCACTGGGAGCCAGCATGGATTTGATGGGCTGAATGCCCTTCCTTCCATGTCATTTATAAGTACAAGATAAGATGGTCTCAAAACTGGCAGGGATATTGTGGACTGTGGGCAAAGAGGGTGAAAATCAAAGGAAAATTAGTTACTAATAATTTATTTAGATCGTAGATCTTGGACAATTCTCTGCTATCAAGCTCATTTACAATGCAAATCTGAATAACGGTTGATTAACCCTGCAATGATATTCATACTTTGTGACTGGGGAAATGCATTAACGAGCTTAAGAATGCTTACAAACAGCCTGAAAAGACAACTTTTCTGAAGGATTTAAATGCTGGTTAGGATGATCGCCCTTTTACAATGCTACAGAAAAGTGCAAAGTATGGAATCAAATATGTTGGTCCAAGATGGATGTATCAGAAATGGATAAAAGTCTGACTCCAGGCACTAAAAATGTTAACCTGACTTGTCACCTAAAGTCAAGGGTTAGAAAGACTTGAGGACGTTAGCTTTGTATCTGTCAGTTCATGAACAGGACTCCATTAACAGTTGCTTGTTTGGATCTTAATGTCTTGAGAAACACAAACACACTGCAGTTGATTCAAGGTAAACACATCTGCAATTTAAGTCATCAATTCCAGTGCAGTAAACCACTTCCATTCTCTTCCGTTACACAAAACAAAGTATTTTTAACATGACTGCTTCCCAGTGATCCAGGATGTCTCATGGGATACCTTGCTCAGTTGTACATGTCTCATATATTTTTGTTTCTCCCTGATGCTTCCCTTTCGCACACAGTGTACTCGGCAGGGATCAATTCTATTTCACTTTTATCATATTGGACATGACTGAGACAATGCTCTTGTTCAGTATAAGGATCCAACTTAACGAATCCATATCAAAGGATGGAAAAGACACAAAGAACACATTGGAGTTTGATTTATGATAATTTTGACTTTAAAGTGTTCTGTTTTTCATTACATGGTCTTCATTCTCAATGTTTCTTAATTGCTCAGTTTATACCTTTGCTTTAAAATGCTTAGATTTCATATTGATTCTTGTGATGTAAAAACACAAGCTTAGACCTAAATGTCACAGTTCAATCCATCACAATGCGGAGATGTTCAACTTTCTTAGATCTCTACTCCTCCCCCTCACAATCGGTATTCCTTCACCGTTTCATATATATCAGTAGTTTCACTCAGATCAGCAGTGAAATCTGAAATGCTATTTCTATTCTATGTATTTCTATTACAGACACACAGCCACCATTAGGTAATTAAGTTTCAGTAGTTCTGGGCATCATCACGGTTAACTACATCAAACGTCTTCATAATGGTGATCTTTCTGTAATTTGCTCTACCAAAATGGCATTTTTCAACAAGCGCCGAATAATATATCCACTTAACATTCACATTTGTATAATAGTTGCTGAAATGACCATTTCACCATTTTTCCAGCTCTTCAGGGCTGACATTCAAGGACTTAACTTGATGGTAATGGTCTCTTGGTCTAAGAGATAATTCTACATTTGAGAGTCAGGCTAACTGCATGCAGGCAGGTGAACTGACTGTAGGGGTCAGAAAAGCCAAATTTCGGCAAAGCCACACAAAATGGACATTTCTGATTAGGAATCACACAATGATGATCAAGGATGGGAACTGTTCATTTGTCTTTCTTCCTTTCACCAACAGTTCTTAGCATCCTTTGAAAGCCCCGAGTTCAAATTGATTAGATCAACTAATTTAATACATCAAATCTGGAATATTCTTTGTCTGTCTGGCTCACAGCAAGGAGCAACTTGCTGTGCTATTAAAGGAAAAATTTTATTGAGTGTGCTCAGCACTGTCAGCACTGACTTAATGGTAGCACTTTCAAGTGCCAGGGATGGAGAAAAAGACTGAAGAGTTTGAAGCTTTCCACTCCAAAGTAGTAAAAATGGCAGCTGAAGAAACTACAGATACTTTCTACTTATTTTTTTAAAGCCCCCTGTTTGGGAATTCAGCTATCAGAAGGGTAAATTGCTTCTGCACATCTATTACTTGAGAAAGGAAACAATAGAACTACAGGCCTGTTTGTTGCGAAACTACTAAAATCCATACTTGGCTTGGGTTCCCATGAGTATCAAAGACTGACAGATGATTTGTTCACAGGAGTGCTCAAGTTAAAAGGCTCTTTGGTGGGAAGCTCAAGAACAAGTGGCATAACCTTATAGTTAGTGCCAAGCTATTAGGAGTAAATCGGAAAGTATTTAATACAAAAAGGGAAATAAAGATCTGAAACTCTCATCACAATAGGATTATGAACTCTGGACAGATATACTATGGATAGAAAGTGTTTTGGAGGTATGGAAGTCAAGGGATAAGGAGCAAAGGTAGACTGAATTGTAGAGTATATCAGTCACAATATAAATGAATGATGGAACGGACTCAAGGGGCTGTTTGAGTTATTCCCTTTCTTAACTTTCCTATGTCCTCACTTCAGAGGCTTTAAACATAAAAACTGATATCTCACTGCAACACAGGGGTAGTGTTGTTCTGTCTAAAGCCTTTGAGATGAAATATTAGAAGATGCTTGCTTTCTCAGATGCTCACAAGACATCTTGTGTCTTGAAGAGGAGCAGAGGCATTATCCTGCTGTACTGTCGACATTTATCCTTCAACCTACATCGACAAGACAAATTATTTGATTATTCTTTGTATTTTTATTGGGTGCAAATGGGCTCTTACAATTGTGCAATATAGAGCATATTTAAAAAGTACTGCATTCATTCTTAAGTGATTTGGCTCATCCTGAACAAAATGGCCTTATACAAACACAAGCTCATTTACTTGCTTACAGTTTTTCCATTGGTATTGGTTTATTATTTCACATGTACCGAGATACAGTGAAAAACTTAGTTTCGCAAGCCATCCATACAGATCTTTTTAAAACACAAGTACTCCGAGGTAGTACAAGGGAAAGCCAATAACAGAAAGCAGAGTATAGTGTTACAGTTACAGAGAAAGTACAGTGCAGGTAGACAGTAAGGTGCAAGAGCCATGACGAGGTTGATTGCAAGGTCAAGAGCTCACCTTTAATGGACAAGATGTCCGTTCAGAGACTTATAACAGCGGGATAGATTCTAAAAGTAAAACCTATTAGAAAGTCATTAAACTTCTGCAGGCCACTGAACCACAAGGGACCATTACGTCACAGGGCAACATTCGCACATGCAGAAGACACTGGAGAACATTCAAGAGGGGAGAACATGGTTTACTCTCTTCTCTTCTATATCCAGGGATGTGCACCCAGTTGCCTCATCCAACTGCCATCCCGGTTACAATCAACCTTCAAGTTTGTATGATCTAGTAACAAGTACAACATCTGAAATTGTAAAAACAAGGATTTATCACGATAGGACTGCAACTTAAACAAAGAAACCAAAGCACAATGTAAGATACTGCAGGAACACAATGTAAAATACGGTACGAACATGCTGATACAGCTTTAACCTCAAGGACAGGCACATGAACAGATTGTAGAAAATCACACGATAGCAAATATTTTCCTTATTTGGGAATAACTAAAGCTGCCACTGTAAAGATATAAAAAAGGGTATGACTGTGGAACTAGCAGGAGTCCACAAGAAGCATTTAAAGAGGGTGTAAGCACATGCTGTTCTATATTTTTATATGTGTTGTTTTGTACTACGGAGTCCCTCAGTTTGAGGCTGAACTGAATTAGAGTAATTGGTACAAAATGACCTGAGTTAACAGACAGATCAAATTCTTTAATTATGAATATTGGCTCTCTGTGGCTGGCGACTGTGAACAACTAGTAATCTAATTATAGGAATAGCCTCTGGTTAAAGACATGGGACTGTATTGTTAAACATTGGCAACTCCGATTCGTGATAGAAAATCAATAACTTAAGCTTTATCAGACTATGCAAATAGTGAATTGTTGATTATAAAGCGGGTGACTGGAGTTATTATCATTAGTTTTGGAGGACTTGATTACAGTTCAAATCTAAGAAAGTCTAGGTAAATGTTAAACATCAGTGAAAGCCTGCTCAAGATTGTGCCCCCTTAACTCTTGATAGATTTAATGTTGTTGCATTTTGACTCATGCATTTTGTCTCAAGAAAATGGATGAGTTTATTTAACTTGGATGTATTGGATTAGTCGGTAATAAACCTTTGGAGTTTGGTGAATGATTGGTCAAAAAGGATCTGGAAATTCCAGAGATCTTCTGCTGTCCTTGAGAAGCAACCAGAGACACTGTCAAACTGACTGCACCAAACGCTAGATTTATTTTAATGATTACACCAAAGAGTTGATGAAATAAGGGACACTGGACTGTTCCCAAGCACAAAACAAGGATAAATAATTTATCAAAACTTGGAGATGAATCTTAAACAAATTATAGGCACTTTCTTGTGTTTACATGAAATGTAGTTTCATTTCTTTGTAGTCATTGATATAAACAAAAATTCTGTCTTCTTCAACAACATTTTGTTTTTAACAGAAGTTAAAAACAGTTGAGCTGACAATCAGCTAATGGTTTCCAGTACTTATAAGATATCTTTATTAGTCACGTGTACATCGAAACACACAGTGAAATGCATCTTTTGAGTAGAGTGTTCTGGGGGCAGCCCGCAAATGTTGCCACGCTTCCGGTGCCGACATAGCATGCCTACAACTTCCTAACCCATACGTCTTTGGAATGTGGGAGGAAACCGGAGCATCCAGAGGAAACCCACGCAGACACGGGGAGAATGTACAAACTCCTTACAGACAGTGGCCGGATTTGAACCCGGGTCGCTGGCGCTGTAAAGCGTTACGCTAACCGCGATCCTGAGAATGTAAGTTTTTTGTGATTATGATGTGTGACTGTGGCATCGTTGCGGAAGGTACTGATAGTCAAGACTGGGGAAAACTCTTCCGCTTGCTTAGACAATGGTGCAGGAATCTTAATCATTTTTAGGTTGGAAATTATTTTAACAAAATTCATGTGCATTTGATTCAGCAAATCACATGCTTTAAATATATCATGATACTTGTGCAAGTTTTAGGTTAAATTGTTGTTGAAAGTTTTATATGACTCAAGAAACATTGTACTACTTTTAAAACACAAGGAGATAAAAGTTAAAAGGATATTTGGGAGAGTAGATAGAGGCTGATGCCTTGGTGTGAATCAATTCACACTTCTTCAGATCACTGCTTCTGTATTTGCTCTATGCAAACAAAAAGCTGCTATTGTGGTGATTGACTTCACCATCCCACTCCCAAAGGTCTTCAAAGTTTGTTTTGCCAAGAAATAATTAATTCCTTACTTCTCACAAGATTTGCTTGAATAACTATAAATCAATATTTTACTCAGGTGTAAAGCTGAATGTGAAGGCATCGTGCTGCATCAGCAATATTTTTTATTGAAGTACCTGATCTTAATTCATATAGATATTTCACGTTAAATAAAACTCTTGATGATGGTAGGTGGAATTATGAAATTATTGCTATGTAAATTAACTAAATCAAGGATTCTTTAGAAGAGCCACAATATTGCAAGTCACTTTGGTTGCTGCGATCAGGTTCAGGTTAAAAAAAAGGTGGGTTTGTTTGTAAGAAACATAAATCAACTGAGAGTAAGCTGAAAGGGTATCAAACATCTTACGATCCAGTACAGAACCTGTAGTAAGAACACTTAACAATACAAACCACATATTTTACAACTTGGCCATTACTTGAGGCATTGGAACTATCCAGGGTCCTTCAGACATCACCAATCTTTTGATCAGCGGGCAGGCACAGTAGTGTCACGGTTAGCGTAACGATTTACAGTGCCAGCGACCCGGGTTCAAATCCAGCCACTGTCTGTGAGGGATTTGTACGTTCTCTCCGTGTCTGCATGGGTTTCCTCCGGGTGCTCTGGTTTCCTCCCACATTCCAAAGACGTACGGGTTAGGAAGTTGTAGGCATGCTACGTTGGCACCTCAAGCGTGGCGACACTTGCGGGCTGCCCCCAGAACACAACGCAAAAAGAAGTATTTCACTGTGTGTTTCAATGTACATGTGACTAACAAAGGTATCTTATCTTAAAAGCTCAGGAGTGGTTTGTACTTATGGTCACATGTGGTATTATTTCAGGATACCATTGTGTTCCTAGAGGTGACTTGTTCATAAAGCAGCTTGAAGTGCAGAATACATAATGAGGATCTAGTGAA
Organism: Pristis pectinata; assembly: GCF_009764475.1. Lineage (NCBI taxonomy): Eukaryota > Metazoa > Chordata > Chondrichthyes > Rhinopristiformes > Pristidae > Pristis > Pristis pectinata. The sequence continues at coordinate 9,435,094 of NC_067429.1, forward strand.
GAACGAGTCTCAGATGTGAAATGGTTAATGTGGTTGAAGGGATTAAGAACAGACTGTGCCTCAGGCTGGAAGAGTTAGATAAATGTTTCCCTTCTTGCAATATTTGTGTCGGGTGTGGTCACTGATAATTGAATGTCTTATTGGGCGTGGGAAGATAACCAAGTTGTCTTGGGTAAATGCACCCTGGCATCCATGTTCTAATACATCAGTCTAGAATAACCTTTGCTTGAAATAATATGCCTTTGTTAAGGCCAGCTGTGTGCAGAACTTGAGAGGAAACCTTTGGCTACAGCAAGTATTGAACACATGGTGCCACTTTCTAAATAATAGAGCATTATGTGGTGAAATACAGTGCTTTTGATCTTATCTGATTCAGAATACACAAGTAGCCAATGACTTTGGATCTAAACATTATTTAAAAAATTCAAAAATAATAACGTTGCCTGCAACTGTTATTTGGATATAGTCACAGGAGACTGTAATGAAGACAGATGTCTTGAAGAAAGTTCACTGCTGATTCCCTATACGCTGATACATGCTGATGGACAAGTCATTAAGGAACCAAAAACCTAATGAAGGGGAAAGTAGGCAGCTTTTTTTTTATAAAAGGAATAAAGTATTTTCCAAGCAGTGGGTAAAAGGGAACAGAATAAGTACTTGAAAGGGAAGACAATGAAGGGAACATTAGAACATAGCAAGGAAACAGTAACAGAATAGAGGGCAATTTGAAAGACTAACACTGGCAAAGAAGCGCTGGAAAAAATGGCCAGCTCCTAAGTTGTAATTTTTTAATGATTCTCCAGAAATAACCACTGTTTTCAGTGTTTTCCGTTTGGATGAGTGAGGTAAATGTGCTGATCAAACCATGGGATTAGAAAGCAGACTGTACAAGGAGCTACAGCAGATGAAACATGAGAAAATGGTCAGTTCCAAGAAATGAGAAATCACAGTGATTTTGCAACTCCAAAATCCATTGAGTCCGGAAAATACCTGACCTAGTCTTAACTGAAGCATCAATTAATGCAGTCACAAGAAGATGATGAGCTTATTCAGTTTCAAGATGAACATCTGGTTTCTATTTGGTATCTTGCCTGGTGGTCTAGCTGAGAATTCACAGCCTGGAGGTAAATATATGTCCAAATCTTGGGGCAAAAGGAGGGTGTGAAGACATTTTTTATAGGCTGAGTGTAGTTATGATCTGAAACTCACTGCCTGTAAGGCTGTTGTAAACCAAATCAATTAACTGTTATCAAGAGGGAACTAGATAGATACTTCAGGGAAAATGATTTGCGGGCTGTGGAGAAAGACTAGGCAACAGGACTGAGAGGTTTGCTTACAGGAAGCCAGCAAAGACTCACTGAGCCATTTGGCCTCCTTCAACGCTGTAACATTTTTTTATTCAATTATTGATACAGTGGCTGAACAGTTTAAGAAAGAGCTAGACTGTGCCGACAAAATGAGTTTTCGAGAAGACTGCAATGCCATCATGCTTGAATATACCTTGAAAATCACAGTCCAGGTAGTCACGTAAAGTATATGCACAAGGGCAAGATACCAGAAGGAAGAAAAATTGTGACATACATCAGAGTGATCAGATGGTGAAAAATTACCAACATGAAATTGGACAATATCGGGAGGTAATGCAAACAACTTTGCCAGTTTATCAGTAACACAAAAAAAATAGGCTTCATCACCTGCAAGGATAAATAATCATTTAAGTGTTGGGAAAGTACAAATTGTATCAAATATTCAGCTTGAGGACAGAACACTGGGTTTGCCACAAGGTCCAGAACATAAGATATCTTTTTTAGTCACATGAACATAAAAACACACAGTGAAATGCATCTTTTGTGTAGTGTTCTGGGGGCAGCCTGCAAGTGTCGCCACGCTTCCGGCACCAACGTAACATGCCCACAACTTCCTAACCTCTATGTCTTTGGAATATGGGAGGAAGCCAGAGCACCCGGAGGAAACCCATGCAGACACGGGGAGAACGTACAAACTCCTTACAGACAGTGGCCGGATTTGAACCCGGGTCACTGGCACTGTAAAGTGTTACGCTAACGTGCCTGCCCATAATTGTGCAGCTTTATATTGTTTACAGCAGGCTTCATTTTAATGATCGAGTTGGCCATTGTCAAGGGTCCGATGCTACTGACCTTCCAGGTTGACCAGAAATAACCTGACTTTAGTGGCTCTGAAATGGGATGTCAAGCAAGAAAGATGCTGATGTGTTTCGTGACCATTAGTTTGGACATGCTCTGTGGTAGCCCTCCAGGACAATGCATTACCACCGAGCATAAACAGAATTTTTAGTTATTCAAAAGTAAGAGAGGGTACTGGCCTGATCCAATAGCATGTCCTAGGCCTGTAGCCTCTCCTAAGAGGGCAAAAATAGTAACTAGCATTTACACAGAACATTTAACCTACCAAAATATTCCAATATGCTTCACAGGAGTGGAAACAAGACAAAAACTGATATGGTTTAATAACAAAATACTTTTAAACATCTCCTTGAGAGGGAAGTGGAGAGACTAATAATTTAAGGGATATAGTTCAAGAACATTGGGCTAAGAGGGCGAGGGCCACCAATGGGAGGACAAGGGAAGTGAGAAAGCACAATCAACTACAGTAGAAGTGTTTGACAGGGAAGGGTAGGGTCCTTTTCAGTACAAAAGATGAGAAGAGGCTTCCTCCAATTATATAGAGCCCTCATGACACCACATTTGCAATATGCCTACCTAGGAAAGCTTGCAATAGAGGGAATGTAGCAAAGATTCACCTGACTTTTTTTCCCCTGGAATGGCAGATTTGTTGTACGAGAGGACATGAAACAGACTCGGCCTGTACCCACTTCTGTTTGGAAGATATGATATAACATAGAACATCGAACAGTACAGTACAGCACAGAACAGGCCCTTCGGCCCACAATGTTGTGCCAACATAGCTATTCCCTCCTACCTACAGAATGCCCATATCCCCCTATTTTCCTCTCCTTCATGTGCCCATCCAAGCTCCTCTTAAAAGCCCCCAATGAAATTGCTTCCACCACCCTATCAGGCAATGCATTCCAAACATCCACCACTCTGAGTAAAAAACGTACCCCCCACGTCTATTCTGAACCTACCCCCTCTCACCTTAAATGCATGCTCTCTGGTATTGAAATAGTACCTTTGTTAAACCATTGGGGGAACACAAACCTGCTAAATATAACTAATCAATCTTTCTTTAAACAACTAATGGCATAAGTACATCACTAGTAAAGCCACGATTTATTGTTCATCTCCAAGAACCCTTGAACTGATGGGTTGACAGGCAATTTCAGAAGATAGTTAAGAGTCAACTCCAATGATGGGTCTGGAGTCACATATGCAAGACTGGGTAAGGATGGTAGATTTGTTCCTCTGAGGGACATTAGTGTACCAGGTGGGTTAACAAAACAGAGTGAATAAAATAGAATCCTATCCTATAAACACTGGAAGCTTGTCATAAATTTTACCATAAACTAGTTAAGATTATAAAGCATAAAGTTAATACTTGAATGTGTAGACTGGTATAAATTGTTAAATGTGTCCAACATACATAAGTCTCCAACAGTTTTCAACTACATAACTTTTGCTCAAACATTTTGGCAGCATTGTTTGTGAAATGTGCCAGCATTGAAACTCAGATAAATTAGACTCTGAAGTCATGTCAGATTACTTAGGAAAACACAAATAACTTCTTAACATTCTTGTTTTGAAACCCTTTTCAGTCACACATTTCACTCCACTCCTTAAGTAACTGCATCATTTGGCACATTTCAGATCAAAAATTCAAAATTAATTCAAGAACTTATTTAATGTTTTGGAAGGTCTTTGCTCTTCCACTCAAACCACATTGTTGTTGAGCCGCTTGCCAAGAACTTTTGGTGTTTGTAAGTCCGCCAATTGCAGTTTAAAAGCAATTTTGCCCCAAAGAAAATCACTGAAAGACTCTATAAGCCAAAGGAATGTCTCCCTTTCAGCTCCACAAGAGATTAAGTCACCGAAAAGAATCTTTTTTTTTACTTTTTCATTCAACAAAACATGTTGCTGCAGTTTTGCAAACCCACCAAAATAATCCTTCTACAGGCTGATTAAAATGATCAGGTTGCTCTTCTCAAGTCTTTTGCCAAAGAACTTTACTTTCTCCACACTCATCTTGGAGCATGTGCCAAGAGGCATGAATATATTAATCCTTTGTCTCAAAAGGAAGGGACTGAAAGCTTCTCCTGGCAAATAAATCAAATAAAAAGTTGGTCCTTGACAGACAAGCAAGTTTTCTTTCAAATGTTGCAAAACATAGAACTTGATGTTGCACCATACTGCATTAAACCTCAATCACGTCATGTACAAAAAATTACTGAGGTTATACTTCATTGCTTTATACGCATACATGGCAGTCATTTTGCATATGGTAAAGTTCCACAAATAGCCAAAGCTAATCTATTTTTAGTTGTGGAAAGAATGTTGGGTAGAATAACAATCTCATCTTCAAGAGGTGGTGCCTCAAGAAGGCGGCATCCATCATTAAGAACGCTCACCATGCGGGACATGCCCTCTTCACGTTACTACCATCGGGGAGGAGGTACAGGAGCCTGAAGAACCACACTCAATGTTTTAGGAACAGCTTCTTCCTCTCTGCCATCAGATTTCTGAACGATCCATGAACACTACCTCGTTATTCCTCTTTTGCACTATTTATTTATTTTTGTAACTTATAGTAATCTTTATGTCTTGCACTGTACTGCTGCCGCAAAGCAACAAATTTCACAATGTATGTCAGTGATAATAAACCTGATTCTGATTTGTTCTTAAATATCCACCTGAAGAGTCAGGCAAGGCAACCCCATATCTCGGGGGTGATTTCTCCAGCAGTATCACTCTCCCTCACTTCTGCACCGGTGTCAGCCTGTCTTGTCTGGCCAATTGCTAGAGTGGGATTTGAACCCAGAACCTTTGATTCAATTTACAATTAAGAACACTATTTGCGGAGCCAACCAGACAATGACAAAATTGGCATGTGTATAAAAATAACATTTCACTCTTGAAGTGTTAGTCTGCACTGAAATAGGTAGACTGCAGTCCCAGAACTGATCTTTTACAACAGTACTTGCAACATTTACAAGTAGCAGTATCATTATTATTTTCTGTACATTAACCATGTTCAAAGCAGTTTCAGAATATATGATTCTATTTGAAATGCAATTGTCCTTTTGCTGTGAACCAAATTGGACTTCACAATGGAAAAAAAATGATGTAAAGTAATTAGAAGAGTAGAACCAGTGCAGAAGCACAGAAAGGGTTATTACAAAAACCATCAGGACCTCTCTGGCACACAATATGTCCCTGGTAGATCCAGGTCATCTTGCTCTCCTCTGTCAAAACTGCTCATTGTTTCAGGATCTTTAGGACTTTGGACTGTTGGTCACTAAAGTCAAAAAATTACTTTTCAAAAGCTTTATCTTTCTGTGGTGGCTGTCTATAAGTGATACAGTTAATTTTTCTGGAAACATATTAATTAAAAGAATCCAAAGAATTTAATGTTGAAGTTGCCAGAGACAATAATCAGTAAAGGGCAAATGATTGCGGTCAACACAATTGGGGATTTGCAAGTTTCTATTGCCCATGGAGGGTGGTGGTCAAAGGTTAGGTTATATTGATTTTAATTTATTCATTTTTTGGGAGGCATGCATGGTTGTCACGGCCAGCATTTATTACCCATCCCTAACTGACCTCGAGAAGGTGGTGAGGTGCCACCTGCTTCAACTGCGAACGTCCTGCTGGTAAAGGTGCTCCCAGAAGATTACTGGGTAAGGAACACCAGGATTTAGACAAGGACTTAGACAAAGGAATGGCAATATATTTCCAAATCAGGATGGTGTACAACATGGAGGAGAAAATGCAAGTGGTGCTGCCCATAATCTTCTTAGTGGTAGATGCTGTCTATACAAATAACAGTGGTTTGGTGGTGCAGAAGTTGCCAGAGCTAGAAGAAATGGATGCTTGGGCACTAATCAACCTCATTTGTCCTGGATGATGTTGAATTTCTTGAGTGTTGTTGGAAAGTGAAGAGAATTTCATCACATTCCAGACCTGTGCCTCGTGGAACAGCTTTAAGGTGTCAAGAGCTGAGTCACTCACCACAGGATACCCAGACTCTGAACTACTCTTGTGGCCATAATGTTTTAGTTGACTTTCAGTCAGTGATGAACCCCCAGAATGCTGATGATGGGTCTCTGCCATGGCAATGTTATCGAATATCAAGTGCATATGGTTAAACCCTCTGTTTGAAGCAGTCACTGCTTGGGATATTTGTGGCACAAATCCTACTTGCTACTAAGCACCTTATGGCTGAACGTTGTCTTTGTTCGGTTGCATTCAGGCCCTGGCTACTTCAGTTGCTGTGGAGCTGCAAGTGTAATTGAACATTGTGCAATCATCAGAAAACATTCCCACTTCTGATTGCATGATGTAAGGAAGGCCATAAGTGATGCAGCTCAATATGGTTAGGACGAGGGTTTTGCCAAGTATTTCCTGCAGCATTGCCCTGGGACTGGGATTTTCACAACCATTTTCTTTGAAGTAAGACTCCAGCTAATGGAGCGTTTTCCCCTTGATACCTATTGGCTCCCCTGAAGGATGACGGTGAACCTGTGGATTTTTATGGCAATCTAGTAATATTGAGGTCATCACTGTTGAGATATTTTTGAAACATTCCAGATTCTTTTTTTTAACTGAATTTAAATTCAACAGCTACCAAGATGGGATTTGAACTAGCATCAGGTTACTACTCTGGTAACTTAACCACGGTGCCATCGCTGAAAGCATACTTATGAAGCCAATATGAAGGTGGGGTTGAATTTTATGCTTCTGTCAGGTATGCGTTTGTTTTTTTGGAACAGTAGTACAGTTGGTGATACTTAAGTGTTGTGGTAGTATTTTTTGAGGCAGTCATATTGTGATTTAAAAATGCTGCTGGTGGAAAACACTAGATTTTTGACATCAAGCACACTTTAGATAAATAAGACAATTCCCTTTCTTTTCATTGTGACAGGCAGCCCTTATTTTCTATGTTTCAAGACTCACTTCTGCCTGTTCTGGCTGCAGTCTTCGTGGAAATGGCACAGGTTGGGAAAATAAACAGCGAGTTACAGGAACAGGTGGCACCACATTTAGCACCATTCCTTGAAACTAGCATAGCAAAGTAAAAATACCTTAAGTCTATCTCATACCTTGCATCCTTCACAAGCGCTGACTCCATAGTGGTAACCTGATGACTTGTCTTGGCAGACGAAGCAGGGTTTGTATACACGTGGAGGAGGGGGTGGGGAAGGTGGACTGGGCACAATCTCCTCTGAGCTAGTACTCTGCGTTTCTATGGCTGAAAGACAAAATTTTTTTTATATATAAAATGAGTCTGATTTTAAAGTTAAAAACGGTATTCAATAAATTCAAAGTTTTCACTGCACTCAATTCATATGAACTTCAATGACAGCAGAAAAGGGGAACAGAAGTCAGAAGGCAAATTTAGACTCTCTTTGACTCAGTAATCTACAGAACAATGGTATGTGGAAGGTGACTGTTAGACACTGAACTGACACAATTTGGTATATTTAGAGATAATGGAAGTCCTTGTAGAGAACTGTACTCAAAGGGAGAACGGATTGGGAATTGGATTAAATGTTGTAGTCCTTCCCCAGTCCTCATTTAATTTCCATCTTAAAAACATTAAATGAATGTTTGCAAACATCATTGTGTGCAACGTACGGATCAAGTTTTAATGTTTTTTGCAGCTTAATTTTACTTCCTCCACAATTTCAATTTTATCTTACTTTTCACAACAGTAAAGAAAGAATAAGCACACTCTATTTTCAATATGTTGTGTATGTCTTCTCTACATCTTTTAAAGCAGCCTCACACAAATGCTTTCTCTTATAGGTTGCAACTTACGGTTTTATTACTCTTTTTATTCCAAAGAGATCAGTAATTATATTACCATTAAACGGCACAATTCCTCTCCGGCTGTCACCTTATTTAATGATTCCCCCATCTCTGCCTTGGCTGCGCTTGTCCCTTGATTCTTACCGTGTCTGCAAATAAGGCCCCCATTTTCACCTTAATGTTTATGGTGCCCAATTAGTTTAGCCATTCATTGCCATATCTGGCCGAATGTCAAGAGCAAACGAGTCCTGCTATCCCATCAAAACTACCCAATATCTTTAGATCATCCGGAAGTGTGAATACAAACACCTTGCCAGTCTCATCTGCTGCAGTTCTGCATTAACAATGGTCTCCTCTCCCTGGACCCTCACATCTGGACAACATATGCAAGAAGCTCAATAGAATTAAGATGATCCATTCCACAGCCACATCCTTCCCCCACTTTGTCCACCAAGCCAAGCAACCATGAAAGTTTCCTTGTCTGGCTCTTTTGCTGGTTGCTCTCTCTGGCACCACCTCATCTGGAAGATGCAAGGCTACAAGCAGGTAAAGGACAATCTGTCAATTTTTCTTATGTGGGAGCGGTGCTGGAGTTAAGGAAAGTTGAAAATATTACACCATTGTTCATAAACATGGAGAAGAATAAACCAGTAACTACTGATGGCATGGCAGTGGTCAACCAACACCTGAAACTTTAAGTCTGCATCCTTTTGCTCAAATCCTCCATGATCTTAGCACCCCATTTCTATAAGCCCTTTCTGTCTTGCAACCTTCCATGTTAAATACACCAAACGGTAAGGCCCCTTTTGTAGGAAAACATACTTGAGTAAAATGTGATACAAGGATAGAAATACACATTTGTATGAAGTCTGTAAATGCCCGCACTACAGGCTCCAATTAATATCTTGTGGCTCTCATTTTCTAGTTATCAGTCAACATAACCTTCTTAGAATCTCTTGCCTCAATTGTTTTTGATTATAGTCTTTAAAGCAATTGGCAGACGATAGAATCATAGGAAAATTTAGTCATCTAAAATTACCATGGGAGGATAGGCTAGAGCTGTTATAGCACATTCTTCTAATGCGGGAAGAAACATTAGAAAAAAATGTACAGGGCAACATTCACAAGCATTTTGCAACCCATGACTTAGAGACGAAGAACAAAATACTGATGGAAAGTATCACAACATCCTCCAAAAATGCTTGCTGTCTTGGAAGAGACTATCAGCCAAAGAGAAACAATGAATGAAATAACTAGGAGTATATCTTCTTTATCCACTAATATTACAACACAATCCTAAACTCCTTAAGATAAGATTTCTTTATTAGTCACATGTACATCGAAACACACAGTGAAATGCATCCTTTTGCGTAGAGTATTCTGCGGACAGCCCGCAAGTGTCGCCACACTTCCAGTGCCAACATAGCATGCCCACAACTTCCTAACCCGTATCTCTTTTTGGAATGTGGGAGGAAACCGGAGCACCCGGAGGAAACACACGCAGACACGGGGAGAACGTACAAAGACTACATATACAATTTTCCATTAACGGCAAAGCAAAATAATCCTCAGCATTTACACAAACTAGTGCCAGACTTCATGGACTGGTAGTGATCTCACCTCTGAATCAGAAAGCAATGGTATTTTCTTGCCTCCAACAACAGTCAAGGCAGGACTGGTGGATGTGTGTCACTGTCTGAGCTGGCAAATCTTTAAGAAATAACATTAAACTGACCTGCAAAAGGTCCAGTGATGTGTATTAAAAGCAGAGCAGTTGATTTTTGTTTGAGTAATCTGGTCAACTTTATTCTCCAGCCAGAACAACAACAGAAAAGATTTAACATCTCACCGCTGTTGCAAATTGTCTGCCTAGTTTCCTTATATTAAAACATAAATTCACTTCAAAAATACTTCATTAGCTGTTGGACAGCCCGAGATTGTAAAAATGATGATACAAAAACAAATTTGTCTGTGATTGCCAGTAATAAATGTGCACTTGAGCTTTGCTCATTTGTTATATTCACCTCCGTACACTTGGGTTCACGGTGAAACCCAATTTGTGGGGATGAATATATATGGCAGCTGACAAGCGCACTTAGCACTAGCACCCAAAGAGAAATGACCCCTTTTTTATATAAGGGACAGAAGGCCGACCCTCCTTGAGGGTCACGGTGGAGTTAGAAGAGGGTACAACGATACAAATATTTTATATTCACTATTCATAACTCTGGTAGAGGATGGGCAGAGAGCAGGGGGGAGTTGGTGGGAGTGGACAAAAGAATAAATCTTTCTGTGTAAGTGTAGGGGGGAAAAATTGAGAAGCTCTACAGTCGAAATTGCAGCCTTGAGAACCACAGTCCACAATACATAGACATAACTGATTAAGATGAAGTTTCAACAGCTTGTCATTTACAATCGGCTTTTGCCTGTGCTATTTTAATCTGGGTGTCACAGCGTTACACAAAACTGCTCAGAAAACATGAAACTGCATGCAGTGAACTGATCTACCAATAAAGCCACAATTCCACCCAAGCACCGATTGAAATTCCAATTCCTTTCAATGTGATAAAGGCTCAGACACATAGATTGATTTAAAACTGCAGATGTTTTTCCTCTGCCTCTACTTCAATTTGCCCCATGTCATCTGGTACATTGTCCATATGGTTAATTTTCAAGTGTAAGCCAATAAAGTGAGATTCAAAAGGTTATTCACCTGTTCAGAGTTTAGCAGTCAAAGCAGATCCTATCATTACCCAACACTTTCATTGAGATCACCAGACAGCATAGCAGATAAAGCTGATTTTTTTTTACCGTTTCCCAAGTCCAGAGCTGCTGAGGCAAGATAACATGGCCCCAAAGCTGTGTCAACCTATATTAAATAACTCAACGTTGACCAGGTATCTCCACTGATACGCATGGCTTGTGGCTTCTGTATTGCAAATCTTTTACAAAACCCTGTTAAGTTTAAAAATATCATTTCATTGTCAATGTCAATTCATCATTCATCGCTGTCAATGTAACTGGACTAGAAAAAACCCATAAAACTAAACCTAAATAAAATTGCTGGAAATACTCAGCAAATCAGGTATTATCAGCAACAATAAATTATAATGTAAATAAATACTGGGCAAAGCCTTCCACAGGTCAGATAAAGTGGGTCACTCCTGCTTTTATATTTTTAGCTTCACATTTTTTTTTAATGCCAGCAGAAATATTTGAAGTTATCTACCAGAGCAAAGGTGCCAGGGGACATAAAATTTCTGCAAACAGTAGCTTCAGAAATTCTCAGACAAACAAATAAACAGAAACCATAAATAACTCACCAACTGAAGCTTGATCAGGATCTGGTTTGACTTTCATTATTAAATCAAATTTGCTCTTTTTTTGCAAGATGATATGAGGGAACAAAAATTTCAATAGTGCAGTGTGTGTTGTAAATTTAGCTTTTCATCAAGCAACAAGCCTCTGTTCTCCAAGAGCTTGATTGCACAGCATTTGACTAATGAAGCTTATCCTTCACATATCAGGATACCGAAGATTGGCTCAGGCATTTGAAAATCCAGAACATGGGCTCCTTGATGGCTCAATGAGTTTATTCAGCAAGGAGATAAGCCAGCAGGAATGCCCAAGACTTAACCCTGATCACAGAATCTCAGAGGTTACAGCAGCAAAGCCATTCAGCTCATCGAGCCATACTGGTTCTATGCAGTTGTAAGCCATCGAGTCCCACTGCCCCACTTTCTCTCCATAGCCATGCAATTTTTTTTTGCTTTTCAAGTACTTAACCAACTAACTCCCTTTTGAAAGCTACAATCATGTCATCTTCCATTTCAACTCCTAGCAGTGCATTCCAGATCCTAAACATCTGTTGCATAAAAGAATTCCTTTTATATCACTTTCATTCCACGTGCTTCAGTTCTTGGCCCCTCTGTCAATGGTAATAGTTCCTCTCTACCTACTCTATCCAGAACCCAATTATTTTAAACACCATCATCAGATCTTCCTTCAAACCTCCTCTGTTCCAAGGAGAACCACCCCAGCTTCTGAAGCCTATCCATGTAACTAAAGAAGAGGTAAATCTCTTCTATACTCTCTCTAAAGTCTTAGAATCTGCGCTAAAATGTGGTATCCAGAACTGGTCTCAATATTCTAGCTGTTGCTGATTCAATGTTTCATACTTCCTTGCTCTTATACTCCATGTCTCTATTTATAAATAAATATCCTTAATGCTTTTTGAGCCAGCTCAGAAATTTAATCATCTATGTTCATATACTTCCAGGGTCTCTGTTCTTGCAGCCATTTTTAGAACTGTGCCCTCTAGTTTGCTTCACAACAATCTTCTTACCAAACTTTGCATTCTTGTGCTTTTTTTCCCCACTGAATTTCATTTGGCATATTGAGCCCTGTACACCCAAGTCCAAGTTATTAGTAATATATTCGGAAAAGCAGTGGTCCTAGTACTGATCTTCACAAAATTCCACGGTACACTCCCTTCATTCAGATAAATAACCTTTGACAATTAAATGAAGATCAAAAAAAGCTGCAGATGCTGGAAGTCTGAAATAAAAATGGAAAATACTAAACACTTAGTGGGTCACAAACAAGAATGAGTGGTAAGGGAAACAGTTAATGTTTCAGGTCCCTTCATCAGAAATTGTTCCTGTCTCTGAGCCAAGGGTCTGAGTATTTGATCTCCAATAGACACTGCAAGGGAACCAAGTGGGTGTGGGTCTAGAACGTAAGAAATAGAAGCAACAGTAGGCCATTCAGTCCCGAGTCTCTGCTCCACCTTTCAAAAGATCGTGGCTGATCTTTTCTTTCAATGCCAACTTCACTATATCTCTTGATTCTCTTAAAACCTTAAATCAATTGATCTCTGAGACCCAAGAGATTCTGCAGATGCTGGAATCTGGAGCAACACACACAAAATGCTGGAGGAACTCAGCAGGTCAGGCAGCATCTATGGAGGGAAATAAACAGTCAAGCTTTCGGGTCAGGGAGTCCCGATGAAGGGTCTCAACCCGAAACATTGACTGTTTATTTCCCTTCATAGATGTTGCCTGACTTGCCGAGTTCCTCCAGCATTTTGTGTGTGTTGCATCAATTGATCTCTATTCTGAATGTACTAAATGACTGAGCATCCACCAGCCCTCTCAGGTAGAGAATTTCAAAGATTCTCTACCCTAAGCGTGAAGACCTTTCTTCTCATCTCCTTAATTTCCAACCCCTTACTTTCAGACTGTGATCATTGGTTCCAGCTGGGGGAATTGTCAACTTCACATCCACCTTGGAGAAAATATTGTACATTTTAATAAGGTCACTTCTCATTCTTCTCGAGGGAGTATATGTCCAATCTGCTTAATCTCTCCCCATGCAAGAAATCCACCATCCCAGAAATCTCTCTGGAAAATGCACTCCCTCCATTGCAGAGGAGAGATATCAGCCAAACTTCCTGTATTGGATCACTATTCACCGGCAATTGTTGGCAATCTACAGGGGTGGGTATTGGATGAGGCCACAACCAGCCTCGAAAACACTCCACTCTACACCACAGTTAAAGAACCTAGTGATAATTCATGCCAAGATTCATCCAGGAATAAAAGTCACTGGGACAACTGGACCATGGAGCCATAGCTCAGCAAGATGTCAACATCATTGAGAGAGGAGAGGTATGGCTAGAGAGATGAGATGAGATGAGATATCTTTATTAGTCACATATACATCGAAACACAGTGAAATGCATCTTTTGCAATAGAGTGTTCTGGGGGCAGCCCACAAGTGTCGCCACACTTCCGGTGCCAACATAGCATGCCCACAACTTCCTAACCTGTATGTCTTTAGAATGTGGGAGGAAACCAAAGCAACCGGAGGAAACCCACGCAGACACGGGGAGAACGTACAAATTCCTTACAGACAGTGCTGGGAATTGAACCCAGGTCGCTGGTGCTGTAAAGCGTTACACTAACCGCTATGCTACCGTGCCTGCCTAGACTATTTGGAGCAAAGAATGGTGGATGGGTGTTAAAATTAGCAAGGACCTGAGTTTATGACACGCTTCATTGTTTCTTCAGAAAAACCAAGGCATTTTCGGATGCACTAATTTAGTGGTGCACTATTTCTGTTATGTGGAGAGGCCCAGATATACAATCTAAACCATTTCTGAGGGTCACTCACACAGATGTGGGAAGCCTTGAACATCCCAGCTGCTGACATCCTGCCTGTGCACCATCTTCCTCCAGTCTCCTAGTGGTTACACTGATGATCATGGCACTCCATTTCAAGAATTGCTCCAAGGGATGAGGTTAATTTAGGTCATTTAACTTAGTTAATGTACAAACATTTGCTACTTCAAATATATTCAAGTATACTTAATCAAGTTTTTTTTAATGTTTAGGTCTTTTAACTTTAAAAAAAAGTTAATGTTTTTAATAGCTTAATGGTAGGGACATGACTTTGCCAGTAAGCAAAGTATTACTGGGTGTAGTGCTTGCATTTTAGGCTGAGTCCTGCACCGTGTGAGATCTAGTCAATCAGAAGCCACCTTTGGGAGCAAGTGGCATAGCTTGCTGCTCACAGGCCAAATGTTGCACAGCACTGCAAAAGCTCAACGTTTGGATTCTGTTATAGTTAAGCTGTATAACAACTATTGAATTGCATGTATTCAGTCTGCTCGGGAGATCAACTGCACAAGAAAATAATTGATCCGGCTTTCCACATCAGTCTAAAGCTGTGGTTTGCATCATGAAACTGGCAATGTATGTGGCACGGACAAGATTCCAAGTGAAATTACAGTTTGTCCCTTCCAAAATTATAATGATTCCTAGTTAAGCTGCAACTTTCTTAAATCAGGCTGCTGACTTCCAGTAGAATTATTACTCACTTTTGCACGAGTCTGCAAACACTGTGGTCAATGCACACAACAACGAGATCAAGTGCAGCTAAGCATCTCATAATGTAATGGAAGCGTGCAGAAATGTGCATTGACACATTCAAAAGGCTGTGACAAAAAAATAGTATTGATTTTATGTGTAGCCCAATTAATACTTTTAGCTAAAACACTTGGAATTTTTATTTTGCAATAGAACTGTGTCATGTAGCACAAAGCTACCCTGGAGCTCAACAATGCCCTTTAAAGCTACATTTTTCTGCCAACATATTAAAATGTAACAATGCTTGGCGAAAGGAATCTTTCAGATTTCATCTGTGTTCATTGCAAACTTTTCCTACTACCCTAAAGGCAGTGAGAGATGAAAATAAAGATAGCAGGATTGCCACGGGACCGCTAACTCATAAACTGGGCTGCAAGCGTCCTTGTGTGGACAATTGATGACAGCCAGATAAGACTGAATTGTAATCTTGGTCAGTCGAAGGACTTCCTCTCTGGGCTAAATAATGAGGTGGCTGAGGGCAGGGGTGCAAAATTGAAAAACAAAACTATGAAGGGTCAGAAAATACAACTGCCATAAAAAGTATATTTTTCATAATTCATTATTTGAAAAAGCCAGGTTAGCTACAGCAATCTTGTTCAGTGCATACATGTACTTGTGCATATGACAATAAACTCAACTTTGACAATCTACGTTTAAATTGCTGTAAGGAAATGGGGAAAAAATATTTTGTTCTTTTTATTTTTGTGCTTCAGTGTTATTATCCTGTGAGAAATAGATGGTTAACATGCAAAGTTACTTATGACCTTGAAACACATGACATCATAAAAATCCATCTATTAGTTTACTACTGGCTCAGCACTATTGCATTACTGTCAAATTTTTGAATATGCTCTTGAGAAGTTGTCCCAGGAGAAATGCTTGTTCACTTAGTGAAGATACAGGTCAGGCATTAATAATCGGTCTAAATTTGTTAGTAGGATTTTGGATCCAGCTGCTGTGGTCTTCCCGTAGGGATTAAGAGCTACGTGACTTGTGCGTGATGTCTGGTAAATATCAGTGTGTAACAGATGAGGGAAGGGCGGTGATAAACTCGGGGCAGAGCTATAGAGTTCTTTTCTGAATGCTTATCACTGCAGAATGCTAGGAAACATGCACCAGTAAAAGAAATGTACACCAGTCCAAAACCAGCAGTGAAAATGTATTTGCTTCAAAAATTTGCACATTTCAAAGAGGTGTTCTCCATCAAAAACTATTGAACTTTCTAAACACCAGCATTAATGTTTTCCCTTCCTCTCGATTCCAGACATTCCAGTTAGGTGACTTGCTTTGCACATTTCCCCTCTAGGACTGAGAGTAATTCTGGTGTGGACTACAGGCCGGGCAACCATCAATGATACTCTGACTGTCAGAGTGTGTGAACCAAACAGTGCATATTGATTTGGTTATCAGTTCTTCTTCCTGCCCTTGCACTTGGACAGTTTCTTTATTGGGCAAGTTCGAAGATCCAGGAATTTACCCAAAAAAGCAAAGGTGGCAGGACTAATAGTGAAGGCTGGAAATGATCGAGGAGAGTTGATCACTAATTAAATGCAGCACCCAAAGTGTTACTGCTTTACAAGCAGGTAACTCCAAGGATTAACCCCTCACGTGCACTGAGTTCACCGAGGTTGATTGCAGGGATAACCTCTTCCTTGAGTTAGAAAGGGAGAATGTCCACAGCTCATTCCAATGTAGTGACCAACACACTGAGATACACACACTTAGGCATGAGACAATGGCAGGATTAGGTTCAGATGTGATGTACCCATAGTTAATTACTCTGACGACACTCAGTCCCAAGATTTATAGCTGCAATATGACCACTTGAATGAAGTAATGGAGTGCTTCCAGCACTAGAAACGTATCACAAATGGGATGGAGATGATTTCGGTGCATGGCAGATTGAGGGGCTGAATGGCCTAGTCTTGTTTCTTTAATTCTACAATCAATCCAAAGAGAGGAGTGATGCCAATTATCATATTCTTCAAAAAGAAGTACCCTTAGCCCAATGATGGGAGGATATCTTGAGGCACAAAATGTGTTAGTAATTGTAAATTACATGGAGGTTAATAGTAACTAAAATGTGCAATAAACTTCACTCACTGAAATCTTCGTCAGTTCCTGTCGGAATCGTTTGATATCACACCGTACACTGCACTCACGGTGCCGGGTATGCAGTGTTGCAGTGCAGGCCTTTAAACCCAGTCCACCTGACCTCTGAGAGTGAAAATATCCCATGGCAGAAGAACAAGTGAGTTCTCTCCAATGTTTTGGTCAACGTAACCCAACTAAAACAGATTATCTGGCTATGATCATGTTGCTGTTCATTGGGCCTTGCTGTGCAAAAATGGGCTTTTGTTATTACAGAGGCTGCACATCAGGAGTACTGCACTGGCTGTAAAACTTTGTGGATCATGTGAGAGACATCAAACGAGTGGAAGGTCTTTCATCTCTTTGACCATCATGACAACATCCATATTAAACCACCATAGCAACATTTTCCATTCTTCTTGCTCTCTCCTTTTTGGTCAGCTGGTTATGTAGTAACTGCACTCAAATAAGGAGTGTCTGTAGTACATGGGTTTATATTAATTTGCAACTTGGCATTAACCAGCAATCCTCACGCTAGAATCTGAAAAGCTGCTTCACGGATTACAGTGTGCAACAAATTTCCAGTACATTAAAGTTATGTAAGAGGCCATTGGATCAATGTAATGAGTATTAACCACAGGCACTGGGGTCAGCAATGCTGTTGGGATTTTATTATAGCAGTATAAGAAACAGAGAGGGAAGATAAATTAATTTTGTAAAAGAAAGTCTTTGTGACTAAATGCCCTGAACTTAAATAAAGTATCCCAAATGATGCAATAAAATAGCATGACTAAAGATAGGTTTCTATCCAACATTGGCTAAAATAACTCAAGGTTCCAATAAAATGTTTTATTGACATGCTTTACAGACCACTGTCACTGCGTACTGTAACAATAGACTGGATGGAGAATATGAAAGCAGTCGGTGAAATATTGAACACATATTTGCCATGGCAGATTAAGGAGCCAGCTGCCATGGGGTTTGAATTGTGTAAGCTGTTGTAATGAAACAACAGCTGCATGTACAATCTCTTCAGTGGAACGTTTTTTTTATTAAAGAGATCTGCTCAGAAAGCCGGCAGCAGACATTTCCCTGATGCTCTGACAACATGTGGTGCCGGGGAAACTGAGCAACCGGGATCATATTTTTCCTGGGCTTCTGAAAATACTTACTAGAAACATGGAAAACACCAGACTGCTTCCCACTGGGTCTCCAATGACCTCAAAAGAAACTGCAGCATACTGATAAATAGAGAAAGGGAATGGCAGCACTCAGACACCATTAGTCCCAATTGGAGCCCCAATCACCCAAGACCTGTACCAGAATAAATACGAAACTTCAAACTGTATATCAATGCTTTATAGTAGGAGGTGGCTTTTATACATTTCAGATAGTGCCTTATTTAGGAAACTCAGTGATAATTTTCCAGAGTCATTGAAAGCAGCGAAAGAAAAATTTATAAGATGCTGAAATGGGAAAGAGCAACAGATGGAATGCAATGCCTGTCAGTATGAAATTGTACTTTGGTAAACAAAAATAATTTTGGGACAGGTTGCTTGATATGAAGAGCAGATATATTTGGGGTTTGTGTTTGCATACATTAAAAACTCAAGTAGATGTCATTAAAACTGATGCTAAGCTAGATTTTATGAGCATAGAAAATAAAAATTGAAATGCAGAGGAGAATCTGCATGCTCCATATTATTGTTGAAGCATTATTATTGGGCTCCATATTATTGTTGAAGCAATAAGGATCATACAGCATACAGTTATGAGGATGTTGCAGAGAAAGGGATCATTGGGTAACGCCACACAGTGTAGAATGCAGATATGCAAGTATAAAGAAGTTTCTTTCTACATATTGATAACAAACCAATGGAATATACTACCAATTTGTGATTAAACAGACCACGCTAATTTGAAGAACAGGTCAGATATGCGGTAGAAAGAAGGGGTAGAGGAACTTAACAGACATATGGGATTAGGTCTACTGCGTAAATAAGAACACAAGAAACAGGCAGGAGTAGACCATTTGTCTCCTCATGCCTGACCTTTTACTGCTACATCACTTTTCTGCACAAACCACATTTAGCCTGGTTCCCTTAAAAATATATCCATCTCGTCCTTGATTATACTTTGCAATTGAGTCTCCATAACCCTCCTGCAAGGAGAATTCCAAAGATTCACTCCCCTCTGGGTGAAGAAATTTCTTGTCATCTCTGTTTTGAATGTCCCATCTTCTTGCTTTGAGACTGATCCCTGGTTCTAGACATTCCTGCACTTACCCTGTCAAGCACTGTTAAGTATTTAGTACGTTTCAATGATATTACGTCTTCTAAACTCAGGAGAGCATGGGCCCATTTTGCTTAGCCTCCCTTCATATGATAAACCCTTCACCCCAGATATCAATCTGGTGAATCTTTGCTGCACTTCCTCTGTAATAAGCATAGCCTTCCTTCCGTAAGGAGAGCAGACCTGCATGCAATATCCCAGATGCAGTCTCACCAGGGGTCTACATAATAGCACAAGACATCTCTACTCGAGTTAACTTTCAGTGATGTGTGTGCAAGGACACCCACCTTTGAAACCCTCACCATTTAAAACATAAATATGGACTGGTTGGATCAAACAGTCTCTTATAATCTTATAATTACATGTAAGTTCTACTTGAAAAATTAAGACGTGACCTTCTCGTTCACAGGGCACACATGTAACAAATGAAAAGGACTTCTTGAAGAATAATTTCTATTGGAGTCACGGGGATCGCTGCTGTAAGAACAGCTGGGAAGTTATTTCCAGAACTGTAGTTGACATTACCAGAATTAAATCTATAACTCTTAACAGCAGAAAATATGCAGATAGGTTTTTCAAGAACTGCATATCCTGGTATTGTTATGTAACCAAATAATTAGATTAGGTTGCTTTTATTTTACTATTTTTAAACAGATCCCATGCATCCAAGTTTCTTTAACTATTCTGACCTATTTATAATATTCATAATATATAATATTTACAAATAGATTATAACTACAACAGAAGTAATACCAAGGCCATCTATGTTCTGCATCTGAGCATCAAACAGGACTGTTCAACCGATATAGCTGTTTGCTCCGAGGGCCATTTGTGTTGAAACCTTTAGACAGTACAAGGATTTAAACCAGGAATTCCTGTACATAAAACATACTGGCTTAACCACATGGGAATTCCTAGATAGTCACATTATTTCCTGTGTGAATTTACCTTTCTTCATATTTTATATATATTTTACAAGTTGCTGAAAATAGCATCTGTATTAATATACATAGACATGGAATGTATGGAAGTAATTGAACATAAGAGATACAGATGCCATAGCCAAAGTTATTTCATTACCTTACACATCACAAGCCCTTTCTAGCTTGGAGGCCAAATTCTATATATAATCTGTGGCTTTCTGAATTTTTTTTTAAAAACAGTCCATGGTGTTACTGGAGTTACGATGTTTATCCCCTTTATATTGACAGGGTGCTGCTTGCTTTGACATCCAATTGCTGCTGTCCAATTTATCTTCCTACTGTTAGCAATAGGCTATGAAAGCAAGCCAGTAACAAGTCCCTCAATGGGGATGTGATTCAAGAATTCAGAATAACATATTAAGAGTTATGACACAGATGATAGTGGAATGGTAATAGATTTCACTTTTTGATCCTTTAAAACATGCAGATTTCAGACAACTGGAAAGGATCCTGCTTCATTTACTGACAAGCACATTTATCTACAGTGGTGTCTACTTGGTTTCCAATTTCAGGTCCAGATATATCAGCTGCTGTAATATGTAGGTAACTGGCTATAAACTCCTCCTGACAGCCATCTATTGTTGCAGATACATGTTCCAAGTCATTTTCAGAATGAACAATCAGAAAGAAAATCAACAAATTGATGGAATGTGTCCCTGGATAAAAGGACAGCAGCCCTATTTAGGACAATGACCAGGGTTCAATTTACCTAGATAAGCAGCAAGATCAGAATGCAAGCAGCTCTTATTTATATGATAACAAGAATTAAAGCTAGATTGCTCAAGGCACTTTAACATGGATAGAATGCCATTGACTGATTGTGTGTTGTACTCCTATTGTCAAAGCCCTGTAAAGGGCAGAGATTCCGGTGGTGGGAGTCCCACGTTTTTTCCTGGCTTTTTGTGCCGAAAACTAAATCATGACCCAGTTATTTCTGGACCTGTCAGAATTTGATCACAAATGCAGTGACATGTGTAATAACTACTCTGCCGCAATATCAGGCTCACTACACCATAGGAAGGCATAGTAGTGTAGTGATTATGTTACTAGATTTGTAATCCAGAGAATATGGCTAAGACGAGGGGGCATAATTTTAAGGTGATTGGAAGAAGATACAAGGGGGATGTCAGAGGTAAGTTTTTTTTTCCAGAGAGTGGTGGGTGTGTGGAACTCACTGCCGGCAGAGGTTGTGGGGGCAGATACATTAGGGACATTTAAGAGACTCTTAGACAGACACATGAATGATAAAGAAATGGAGGGCTATGTGGGACGGAAGGTTTAGATAGATATTAGAGCTGGATAAGATGCTGGCACAACATTGTGGGCCGAGGGGCCTGTACTGTGCTGTAATGTTCTATGTTCTAATATGGTCACAAGAGAATTTTAAAATTTCAATTCAGTTCAACAATATCTGGAAATAAGAAGTTGGTATCAATTAAAGTTGGACTGTCGTATAACACTACTTTTTCATAACTGTTTACTGGGGACAGAAACATGCCATCCTGATCCAGTTTGGCTGGACTACAACTCTAGATTGAATTATCCTGAAAAGGCACCATAAGCAAGGCAGGTCATCAGCTTCTGAGGGCAAGCAGGGATGGTCAAGGAAATGTCTACCTTGTGACATGCCAAAAATATAGTAAAATTGAAACATGTACATCTCTTGAGCCATTTCTCCATGGGTCTACGTTTGACTGGAGGCAAATTTTGGAGAGAACCACTCAAGAGTTTACAGTCTTTGGCTTAGGGCTCTCTAATTGTAATTTAGAGGTCCCTTCAGAAAGGGGTTATCTTACTATACAGATGGCACACAAGCACAGTAAAGTCTACGGTGTGAAGTACTCTACAATCAGGCAACAGTGAAAATATGATGATGTACTTAAATGTTATACTAGGACCACCAGGCTCCCTAGTTGGACCGAATGCTGTACATCAAATAATAAAATTGCTGGAAGACATGCTAAAAGGGAGATGTATTTTTGGCTAACAGTCAGTTTCTGTAGTGGATCCCAGCAGTGTTTGCAATTCTGTGGAAAAGAAGATCCCTTCTGCTCAGACAATACCCTCGACTTGCAATGGCTTTGAGTTTCACAATCGATACACAACACAAACTCAGCCACTTCTGGCTTGGCTGGTGTTAAGGTTGGATTGGTGCACACTGGAGATTTCTGAGATTTAGAAGGGTTGTAAAAGCAGCTTTCATCATCTACTGGCTGCATCTATAGTATCTCTTTACCCCTCCTGATTAAAATCTCCGCAAATACAGCTGCTCTGTCAACACATCATTACCCAATGGATTGAGACTCTTCCTCATTTCCATTTGAGAATACCTGAGATTTCTTTAGATTTTTTTTGAAGTGAACTCTAAAGTTAAAACCGTTATTATATGGCTGCATATCATTTTGAAATAGCAAACTGTACAAATTTAGTAGTGAGTTTTACAGTCAGGATAGGTAGTTCATCACACCAGATTACAGTAACATTGGTTTGAGACCCATTTTCAGCTTTTGAAGGTACTAATCCCCCATTTGTAGTTGCATTTCATGTTTGTAGGATCGACCTCTGGACAAATGGTGTGCAGAAGTCAGGTGGATCAAAGAACCTCTCGGTGGATTACCTCAAATTGTGGCAAAGAAACCAAAATGCCATTCCCAGGCACAGGACAGGTAAAGATCCCACAGAAGTGTGAATATGCTGCTTTCCCTTTCGTAAATTCCAGTTCACATAGAATCCAGAACAGCATGATGGTGAAGCAGTTTGGGGTAGCAGGGAGAAACTTTAAGATTGTGACGCTAGTCCTAAACAAGCTTAAGTTCGGTTCACCAAAACATCTGAGATATTAACACCATTGCAATTTGTATTACTGGAGACTAGTGTTGGTGAGGCTGCTCTTGGATCACACATTTTTATATCTGAATCTTTCATCCTGCCAACAGGTTCAATAATGAACTCTAAAGCAGAGGTTTTCAACCTGTGGTCCACGAGCAAGCCAAGAAAAAAATAGAAAAGCGACCTGTTACAAAGACGTAGCTTACTTGCTTTCTCCAGTTTTCTACTGTTCAGAAAATCGGCCATATCTATTCTATCTGTTATAGGTGACAATCTTAGAGACAGTGTTCCCTTCCGGTAAGCTGCCGCTTAATAGTCAATTTGTGTAGTCAGACTAGTCAGTAGTGTTCACTACTCACTACTATTCTGTTATGTACTGTAGTGTTAGCAAGACTGAGTGACATTGTTGGTGTGCCTTAATAATATTGCTTACTTACTGTGCATTTACACCACAGTGACGACACTGTTAAACGAAAAGTGCGCAAGCGTGTAAATTTTAGATTAGTTTTGATAATTTTGTTTATCAGTAATAGTAATTAAACTATCTAGCGTGTATTGCTGAGTATGGAGAAATTTCTGAAGAGAAAAGCTGACCAGAAACCGGAAGATTCTGATGGTGAAGGGGATAAGGGTGACTGAAAGAGAAAACGACGCAAGTCCGATCCAGAATACATTTCATATAGCTTCATCGCAGTGGGGACAAATGCGGACCAACCTCTCTGTGTTGTGTGTTTGCAAACACTGTCCAACAATACAATGAAACCAGTGAAATTGAAGCGCCATTTAACAACAGTGCATCCAGATATTGCCAGTAAGCCGAAGGAATATTTTGAGCGGCAATAGGAGCTGTACCTCAAGCAGAAAGGCAAAATGACAGCCTGCGCCACTGTAAATGAGAAGGCTCTTCGCACATCATATTTGGTAGCGTTACGAATAGCACGTTCCAGAAAGCCTCACACAATTGGAGAAGAGCTTATACGGCCTGCAGCAGTAGATATGTGCGAAGTTGTACTGGGAAAAGAATCCAGTCAAAAACTGAAAGCCATTCTACTGTCTGATAACACAGTAAGCAGAAGAACTGGCGATATCGCAGAAGATATACAGAGCCAGCTGATAGCACGTCTTCAGCAAGTCAGATTTGCGATTCAGCTCGATGAAAGTACTGATGTTGCCAGTGCTGCACAGTTGTTGGTTTATGTTCGATATTGCTGGGAAGGAGAGGTTTTGGAAGACTTTTTGTTTTGCAAGGGCATACAACCGGTGAAGAACTTTTCCGTGTGCTTGACACTTTTTTTGTACAATCGGCATTGGCGTGGACACAGCGTATTGGAGTATGCACGGATGGTGCTGTCGCAATGACGGGACGGAAGTCGGGTCTAGTCGCATGAGTGAAAGTAGCAGCTCCACATGTAGCAGCAACCCACTGCATGATTCACCGTGAGGCTTTGGCTGCGAAGGATATGGATGAAAATCTTGCGGATGTGTTTTCCACGTGCATTAAAATCGTTAACTTTATGAAAGCCAGGCTGCTCAATCATCGTTTGTTTGAAAACATATGCCGTAAAATGGAAGCTGAGCATAAGCATTTGTTGCTACATACAGAAGTCAGATGGCTGTCACGAGGCTGCGTTGTGCAGCGTGTAAATGAATTGCGAGATGAACTGCTCATTTTTCTAAATGAGCATAACGGATCATTGGCACAGTTCTTGACAGATGAGATGTGGGTTGCCAGATTAGCTTATCCTGCGGATATTTTCAACATTTTGAACAGCTTAAATCTATCATTGCAAAGACCTGGCTCAAATGTTCTGAAAACGCATGACAAAATCAATGCCTTCCAGAAAAACCTCTGTATCTGGAAGGGAAGATGCGAGCAAGACATCTATGATATGTTTCTGTTGCTGGCTGACTTTCTGACAGTGAATGAGACTAAGACAGAGGCCATAGCGAGCACCATTTTGAACCATATTCAACAGCTGTCACGTTATTTCCATGAGTATTTCAGTGACGATGACACAAGCATGTTTGATTGGATTCGAAATCCGTTTGAATGCATGCTTACTGATTTAACTGGACGTGAACAAGAAGAATTGGCTGAACTGTCATCTGACAGGAGTTTGCGCTTGCAGTTCAACCGAATGTCACTGTTGTCGTTCTGGATAGTATGTTCCCAGGAGTATCCACTGCTGTCCGGCAAAGCCGTCAGTGTTCTTTTACCATTTGCAACCACTTACTTGTGCGAAATAGCATTTTCTGCAGTCACTGCCATGAAAACCAAATACAGATCAAGACCGAATATTGAGGATGACATATGCGTATGTTTGTCGCACATACCACCACGTTTGGACAAACTCTGCAGTGCAAAACAGGCACAACCTTCACATTGAACTGAACACTGAAAGACACCGCTGGTAATTATCGGTGCTGAAATAGTTACTATTTCAATAGGGCCTATGTGCAGTAATTTAAGTGTTGTATGCATGAATTATCGATTGTTTGATTTTGTGGGCTTTGGGGGTCCGCCGTCTAACAAGGACATGTTCTGGGGGGCTGCAGTATGAAAAAGGTTGAAAACCACTGCTCTAAAGGAATTGAGTATAAAAGAACCAGACCTAGCACTTTGGGTATTGGGAATTAGCTTTAGGTTATCTTTTTTTGTTTCATTTCAGGCAAGCAACAGGGAGATAGCTACAATGACTGTGCTACTGGACGACTGAACAAGAGGTTGCCAATTTAAACCACATCCTATGGAGCAACCAGACTCATTGGGTCAGATCTTGCTGGTTCTTTGGCTGCTTAAACAGCAAGTCTAGGACTTGCGCACAAAATGCCAAAGTCCAAGACTCATGACAGATTAGGAAGGAATATATCAGCTTGTTCTACTGATGGACATCATATAGAATCCAGTGGTGAAGCCTAGTCTTGCTGAGACTGCAGCACTTATTCTAGTAGTGGTGAGGAGTGGGAAGAGGAAATCAAATGCCTGCCAGATCCTATGCCTACATCTGAAAACTTATTGAATCGAGTGGGGATAATAGAGTTGCAGATTCGGGATCAAAGGGGAAAGCATTACATTTTAAAAATTATTTTGCTTTAGTTGCATGTTTTTAATTATTTGTTATTTTCTGGTTAACTTTTTTAATTTAATAATTGTTACTTTTATTTAGTTACTTATTTCAATTTAAATCATTTTCAAGAGGTATTTGAAAACTTAAAAACCACATGCAATTTTTACAACCAGCCATCCTGGGGGCAAGGCCTTGTTTACTGACGAAGCTTACTTCAGGGACGGTTGCATCACTGGAGGCCTTACCACTGCTCAGGCCATACAGCTGGAGTACAGGGTGCTTTGCCCAGAGGTACTGGCTCTCCACATCTGAACCAGCTAAATATGAATATAGTGGGGGAGGGAGGGAGGCAGGCTTGGGATGGCAGCTCCAGGCAGTAGGAATGAGCTTACGACATTCACCGGCCAGCGCCAGGAAAAATTCCCCTGCACTGTCATTGAGAGCAGTCACTCATACCGATCTGAAAAGGTAGCTTGCTGACCATTCTCAGTTTGACAAAAAAATAACATCCAGTCTCAGATTATGTAGTTAGTCTTGAATTAGTCTCCAAGACGACTAATTATAGACAAACAATAAATGTGGACCTGCGTGCATCAAACACATCGCAAGAGCAAGTATTTTCTTGTGGATTCTTTTATGTCATTCAGAAATAAAGTAATTAAGTATCAAGAAGGTACCTTGATCGGCATGGACAAGTTGGGCAGAAGGGTTTGTTTCCATGTTATCTAACTCTATGGCACTATTATAATATTGGTACTGGCACAGTTTACCTTTAACGGGTCAAATTGGTACAAGATGCTATGATCAGAATGCAATTTCTTCATAAAACTGTCAACATTCCATTAAATTTATATAAAACACTGCGCTAAATCCTAAATTTCCTGTGTAATTTCCTGTCAAAATACAAACACATTCTATGATCAAAAAATGAAAGTGTAGCGGTTGCTACCGCGGAATAAAACAAGACTCTACTCGGAGGATTGCCAAACAGAACTGGTTTATTTTCCCGCCTTGTGCGGGCCCTTTAAGGGAGAAAAACTCCCGCCCAAAAAAACCAGCAATGACGTAAGTCCTACGTCATCAGGACTTTCCCGCGCGCGGGTTCTCCCCGTCGCTTGGAAAGACGAGGCCCGCTGCCATCTTGGGCCTCGTCGCTCCGACGCCGCGCGACCCGACTGCCGAGCCGGTTCGCCCGACTAGACGGTGAGTTGCCACACAACCCCCCCCCCCCCCCCCCCCCAGAACCGGCGAGACAGTCCCCAAGGTCCATGGGCTGTGCCAGCTGCCGCTTAGGGGGGCGGCCTCTGCGTCGTGGCGTGGCAACCTCAACAGGCTGGGGCTGGGCGAGGCAGGCGTTGGGCTCGCGGCCTGGTGATTTGACTGACGGACGAACCGCTCTCGCGCTTGGCCCTCCACAGGACATCTGCCCGGGCGGCCACCTCACGGGGGTTGCTGAAGTCGGCATCAGCTAACAACAAGTGGATGTCATCGGGGAGCTGTTCGAGGAAGGCCTGTTCGAACATCAGGCATGGCTTGTGTCCCTCGGCCAATGCCAGCATCTCATTCATTAGGGCGGATGGGGATTTGTCCCCCAGGCCATCCAGATGAAGCAGGCGGGCGGCGCACTCATGACGGGAGAGGCCGAAGGTCCGGATCAAAAGATCTTTGAAAGCCGGGTACTTATCTTCCTCCGGAGGCGACTGGATGAAGTCTCCAACCTGGGCGGCTGTCTCCTGGTCCAGAGAGCTAACCACATGGTAGTACTTCGTGGAGTCGGAGGTGATCTGCCGAAGGTGGAATTGCGCTTCGGCCTGGTCAAACCAGACACTGGGCCGAAGTGTCCAAAAGGTGGGCAGCTTGAGGGCCACTGCGTTGGCTGCTGCGCTGTCGTCCATTTCGCGGGTCCAAAAGCCGTTTGGACCGTCGGGGTCACCAATGTAGCGGTTGCTACCGCGGAATAAAACAAGACTCTACTCGGAGGATTGCCAAACAGAACTGGTTTATTTTCCCGCCTTGTGCGGGCCCTTTAAGGGAGAAAAACTCCTGCCCAAAAAAACCGGCAATGACGTAAGTCCTACGTCATCAGGACTTTCCCGCGCGCGGGTTCTCCCCGTCGCTCGGAAAGACAAGGCCCGCCGCCATCTTGGGCCTCGTCACTCCGACGCCGCGCGACCCGACTGCCGAGCCGGTTCGCCCGACTAGACGGTGAGTCGCCACAAAAGGGCCATTTAGAGAACACATCTCTTTCTGCTTAAGTCATTACATTGCAAAACAAAATGTTCCAAAATCTCAAAGAGGTAGATGGAAGCTGAAAGCAATGTTGTCTTGAACTTTGCTTGTCTGTACACAGACAATGCTGTTTACGTGACAGCAATAAAATTCAGCTTAGCTGTTGTTTTCAGTCCTGGGCCTGGAGGTGCTCAAGATGTTAATGAGTACCTCAGGGAAGGCAGTAAGCCTGATTTCAGAATAAAATGACAAGCCTGCTCTTCTCATCAAGCATACGCCTTTAGCACCCTCTTGACAGTTGTTCTAAGATATACAGAGTTCCGACAACAAGACCTCTGAAGTTGCCAGAACTTTGAAACCACAATGGTCCATTGTCAAGTCAGAAGATGTCTCATATACCTGGATTAGCTGATTGAATTTTAGGTTGTTTCAGTACCTGTGATTAAATTAATTCCTGAGTGATCTTTTTTGCAAGTTATTCATTTTCAAACAGGAAAAAAAAGTTTCACTCACAGTACAACCCCTGGTTTCTGTTTAAATGACTATTTTATAAGCCCCTTGAGTACAGCACAGCACAGCAAGATAAATTAAAGGTTTTTTTAAAAACAAGCGGTACAAGTTGTTAGCATTCTCAGCAAACAGGAGTTCAAAAGATTATGCAGAAGGCTTGTACCTAAAAGGATTTAAAATGAAATGTCAATTTTTCACCATTTTTAAATGAAAACAAGATATGTTAAGGAATTAGAGGATACACCTGGCTTCCTAAGGGAAGCAGAATCTCTATAATAAGTGTAAAATACTGTAGGATCTTAATTAGCAATTGAAGAGATTAACTGATCTATCTGTGCATTGCAGAGCTCTGAACACCATGAGGATACCTCAATTACTTTACAGTGGTTGTTGCTTTTGACTTCAAGAATTTGGCTGGAAGCAACTCTGCAAAGTAAACAAAGCAACAAAGTGCCATTTGTATCACCGAGACTTCCTAAGGGACCAAAGCTATGCTCCTGCTGCCAGAGCTGAGCAGCCAACATAAACAGAGGTTGCATAGCGCAGTTTGCCAAGTTTGGTCTGGCTGCAGCCTGGCCCCACCAGCACATGCAAGTAATGCGGTCTGATCATCGCTGGACTCAACCATTCAGCAATGTCAGCGATGCTGACAAATACTTAAACACAGCTTCGGCCAGTTATACACAACAGTTACAACTGTGGCTTCAGAGCTACTAAATACACACAAATATCATGTATGTAGTATATTGCATGTGTGTGATAATAATTCAAATAGATGTGACATCACGGATAAAGGCAGTTTACAACAAAGTCTTGTGATGCAGCTGTTCCTCCAATCTGTTCCTGGTATCTTGCTCTGCGCTGGGGATGCATTCCCAAGAACGAGAGCACTAATGGAATCTGTACCAAAAGGCCATTATAGAGGGCGGTGCAACGACATACAGCTTTGCTACGCTGGCAATCTGACACAAAGCACGCCACTTCCCACTGCTGCAAGGCTGTACCAGCAACTTGAGGCAAAAACCCCGTCCTTCCTGTTGCTGAACGCTGCAGTGCCAGAAACCCCTGCCTTGCCCCTGCAGTAATGAATTGCCCATGGCTCCAAGTGCAGGGCTGATGTTGGACAGGGGCAGGCTGAGCACTGGGGCTGCTTGGTGATGAAATGCAGGGCTTGGGGCTGCACCCTGGCCAGCTTGGCAAGTCCAGGCCTTTACTGTGATTGGCAGCATCTGCTCCACGTGTTGACCGACTGACTGGATCTCCCAAGAGCTTTCCCCGTGGTAACAAGCTCAATAACCGGTAACAACCATTGAGCCTATTACCACTGAGAAATTGCCAGGCTGGAGAGAGTGGTGTAGCCAAATGAAACAGGGAATTGGAAAGGTTTAGAGGATAGGAAAAGGTTATAGGGACATGGGCCAACTGCAGGCAAATGGGACTAGGTCAGTTAAGCAACTTGATCGGCAGGGATGAGTTAGGTTGACGGGCCAGTTTCCATTCTGTATAGCTCTGTGACTCTGTGAGAAGAGACAGCAGCTTCCATCACATCCTCACAGAGGCGATGGTGGTCTGTCAATACACAGAGCAGCACTGGCAGTCCCCAGAGATGGCCCGCACTCACCCTGCTGGTTAGGGTGCAGCCCCAAGCCCTACATCTTAGTGCTGTGTGACTGCACCATTTTCCTCAGCCCACCCCAACCCTTGGCCTCGCAGATGGCCTCTCCACACCGAGCTGGCAGTAATTCATTACTATGGGACAGGGATTCGTGGCAGGCTCCCAAGCACAGCAGTGCACAGCAATAAGGAGAGCAGGTGATCATGCCAGGTTCCTGCACCACTGCATGCAGCCCAACCAGATACCTTTTTTAAATTACAGGAAAGTGTGTGCATGTGAGTGTTCAGACTGGCAGACCAGGTCTGCTGCAAGAGTAGTGTAAGGTAGTGCTCAGTGGAATATCAATGCATTCGAATTATACAATGACAAAATACTGAGCAAAGTAGTGAGATTTTCTTAATAAACAATAGAGTTAGGGTTGCAATCCATTCCACAATTCTCCTCCTGCCTCCAAACACCAATCCCCAGATCCAGTGTTCCCAATGTTGGACTAGGGATGGTGCAGAGCATATCCACTCAAGCTGGAGGGGCTGTGGGAGATGGGCAGAGTCAAAATTTCCCAGGATGAATTTCTTCTCCTTTTCTGTGACAGCCAACACAAAATATTATTCAATGGGGTTTAAAAAAATAATCAGGATTCCTAAGGGTGGTTAATGTCTATGGAGCCACATCTCAGCATGAATCTGAATATTCTTATGAACACAAGTAGTAGGGGTAGTTCATTTGGTCCTATGAGTAAGTCTCTCAGTCCAGTTTTACACTCTTTCAGCACAAAGGGTTAAAATGGTCAGGAAAAAGATCCTGAGGCGGCTGGGGTACTGGTCAAGAGGGCACTCTGTAGTTCACTGGAGATCATGACTGATCAGTGACCTCAGTTCCATGTTCCAGTACTAACCCCCAACTCTATGTTTCCAAACGCTATCAGATTCATCAGAAGAACACTGGAAAAATTAGAAGGCCTGGTTTTGAGGGCTTGGGTGTTGTAGGGGAATGTAAAGATAACATTAATAAAGTCAGTGTCTTCCTGGAGTAATTCTGCTTTGATCAATACAGTTGACATCAGTTAACAGCTATGTGATTAACTTCAGCCAACTTGTCAGGAAAATCATTTAGACAAAAAAAAAACAATTTGCAAAGAATTTAAATCTGTACTGGGGGAACCTATGGATTTGATGAAGAAAATGTTTGCATTGAAGTCTCTCAACCCAGTTTTACACTCTTTCAGCACAAAGGGTTAAAATGGTCAGGAAAAAGATCCTGAGAAGGCTGGGGTACTGAAAGCAACGTGATGTTTTGATAGTTCTTCCATACAGGAAGCCTAAACGGATGTTACTGTTTTAATGTCTAGGTGTTGAAGTCAGGTTTTATTCTTTAATATCCTGTTGTACAGCTTCATTTTGATTTTAATTTTTAAAAACATTTAAATGCTCCTCCCAACAAAGTGATTACCAGGCCATACTTGGAAATTATAGTGGTCTGTTTTATATGAAGACATTTCCTGGGCAGCCCAGAGCAGTACAAATAGTGCTCTATGCCCCCCGCGCCCCCACCCCCGTGACACAAGCTCGTTTAATCCAATTAAACTGTACTGGACAGATGTTAGCTACAACAGTATCTCATTTATGTTGGCAGAAGCTACGAGACAAAAAAAAAGCAATTTCCAATTTTTCACTGAGGCGCAAGAGAGAACATGTTTCCGGAGCTGGAGAGAAAGGAAGCAAGAACAGCGAAACATGAGGATAGAAAAACATGAGGATAGAAAAACATTCAGACAGGCCTGATTATATGAATGCACAAAGCTGGCCAAGTAGCATTATTTTTCTGTTCATGTGGAGCTGCAGCACAGAAACTAAGTCTGATTTTCAATTTATATCAAGTTTGCTAATTTTATTTATGGCACCAGAATTGGCCTCTGCCCCGATATAGCAATGAGGAATTTTTAAAAATCACTCAGGTTTTTAGAATCATAGCAATTCCTATTGGGAAATGAACACGAGGAGATGGCAGGAGTTGGTTAGTCTGATTGAAAGATTTGATAACACTGACTGTAGGGCTTTGAACACTAGGCAGTGAACACCTAAGCACCAAGTTGGAGGGTGGGCAACATTAACAGAACTGCTCCACAATTCTGGTTACCATCTTCAGAAGCAGCAAGGCAGGACTGGAGGAAAACTGACATTTTAACTCTTCTACTTTATAAAGGGATCAGCTCTCAATTGGATAACATGTGCAATTTACAGTAGGGATTCCAGGTGTGAAACACAAGGGATATTTCCTCTATCCATTTTCAAGTATTAGTCAACTGTGACATATGCAGCAAAAGATGTAAATAATTTTTTTTTACAAGCAAAGGTATCTCATGCTCCCAATTTCCTCACACATAAGAAACACAACACCACCTCCCTCTATCTGTAATTTCCTAGAACCTTGCACCCCTTCGAGATATTTATGCTCCTCTAGTTCTGGCCTCATAATCTTAATCAATGCATTCAAGGCAGTTGTGCCTTCAGGATAAGCTCTGGAATACTCTTTCCCAAACTTTTCCACCTCCCTCTAACACTTAATCTACCCTGAACTCAAGTCATTAAATATTATGTCTTTGGTCAAGCTTTTGCCATCTGTCTTAATATCTCCATGTGGCTTAGTGTTAAAATTTGTTTGATCAAGATCTTGTGGTGGTATTTAGGACATACGTGAAGTTATATGAATACAAGATGTTGTTGCCGTTGGGTAGCTAGTTGGCCATTTATTCTCATCCATGTCCATTTCTGGAATCCTTCCTGTTCCCTCAGATCCAATGCAGTTAATTAAACAGCCATAAGCCAATATTTATTTTCTCTTTACATCTCTTGATTAATGTGCTTCAAATTTCCTACAATTTCTATTTTGATTTCAGACCTACAAGTATTTTTTTGTTTACTGATAGCTACACTTAAAGCTGCTCCTGCAGAGACCTGATAATTCAGCATAACCTGGAAATTGAATCTGAGACCCTAATTAGAGATGGATTTCCATGATTGGGCAAATTTATTGAGTCAAAAGGAGTATCCGATATTACTTTGCTTGAAAGTTCATTTTCAGCTACAATTTCAGATTGATTTTCCAAGCTTACTCTTGGGAAGATGAGTGTAATTTTGGCCGCAAAGCAAAATAATAAAGGACAAAAAAAGCATATTTCTTAATGCTCACCTGCTTTTCCACCATCTACTGTACATCAGCTCTGTTCTTATCTGAATGATTACATGCTATCAATAAATCAACTGAATCCTTAGTCTCATATTAAACACACTGAGATGGGACATCAATAATTGATTTCATGTCAGAATTAATGCATGACTGGGCAAATGTATAAAAATGCAGTATTGCGCACTCACTCACTTTGAATTCTCTGCCTGAATTACTTAATTATGTCAAGCAATCTTTTTTTTTTAAAAGCAGGTTTTCCTTCACAATCTGACCCCTACATGGAAAGAGGACCTAAGACTCAAATTAACAGATAGTGAGGGCAAGCTATTGGACAAATAATTGGAATCAACTGTATTCAAGTTACTTGACATCAGAAGGCACCACTTTATCTTCATGGAGATACCAGTGAAGAAAAGGATTTGTTTGAGATAACACAGCATTTCACTTCAATCCTCATCTTTCAATAGTGGATGCTGGGTAGTCTCAGGTGCTGATTCTTGCTCCCTTCTCCACTATCCATTTGGTGTACCTCATTTGAAATTAGCTGAGTTAAGGCAGATCAGAAATCAAACTTGTAACCTTCTGGTCTGTGGGACACAATGACCCATGAAGTCACCAAGAATCACAAATATTTATTTACAATCCAAAAGGTTATGCTCCACTAATACCAATATGAAAATCAAAGTTGATTTCTGGAATATCCCATTACTGCAACTTTATTCAATTCTAAATGCTCATCAGATTTTGGGGCACAATTTTTCAATACTTAGATTTAATAAAAGTTACATAAAGCAAAAACAACAGGAAAAAAAATGAATGATAGACATCGATTTCATAGTGTACATAATTAAACAGGGTTAACAATAGTGCTGTTCATTTGTTCAAGTCTCGCCGTCCCTGGATGTAAGACTGTCTCTCTTCTGCTAGATTTGTTATGGCAATGCCTAGCTCTCATCTCCAATGGATAATGCCAGGCTGCCAGTGAAGGAAACCTGACCAACTTCTCAATCGCTAGAGATAAACTGGTCATTCATCTCAATTTACTGTGTGCAAACCGTGTGCCCTCTGTTTCCCTGCAATAGCAACAATGATCGCACTTCAAAGTAATACATCGCCTTTGAAGCACTTTGAGATGTCCTGAGGATCTAAATAACAGTGCTTTTTAAATTCAAATTCTTTTTGTTCTTCTTTCCATTGAAATTGATTTTTTTAAAAATTAACTTGAGATTTTTAAAAAGCTATCAGATGCCTGAATAACTTAATGGAAATATGTCAAATCAGTAGAACAATGACAAATGTTTCAGACATGGTTATCATGCCTGACTCTGCCGGAAAAGATTATGTGAGCTTTGACAATTATACCCAAGTTTCTTTACTACTTGCTCTATTTACAAAAGGATAGCTTTTCCAAACCCTTTCAGGATAGATTTTCCAAGTTCGTGCCCAGCATAAGGAAGTATGTGGAATGCTTTGGATTAGGAGAGCCACATGTCCTGGCACAAAACAAAAGAACATCTCTGGAACAATACGCTAGGAATATCTTATCCAAATAATACGAGCCATTTTCTTGCGCAATAATCATGAGACATGACCATTTTTCTGTATAACTGAATCATCTTCTCCCCTTTGTATTCCAGGGCCACAGTTCTTTTGCTATTTTGGAACTATTCCAGTTTTTGTGATTTGTGTTCATTAACATCCAAATGGGGCTAAATCAAATAATTTAATTTGTCAGCTGTGATTCTCTCCTATTCCAGAGATTTGGCCACAACAATCTGGCTTGATACCTCACTGCAGGTCTGATGGAGTGCTGCATTATTGGAGATGCTGCCTTTTGGAATGAGATACTAAATGGATCCATTTTATAAGAATTCATTCATACGACATGGACGTTACTGCCAAGGCCACCATTTATTGTTTAGCCCTAACTGCCCCCGAAGACATTAAGTGTCAACCATAGTGGTGGGTCAAGAATTCCACATTGAACAGTAGATCTTTTTTCCCTGAACCAAGTGGGATTTTATGAAAATCAGTACTTTCAACAATGAACTCCACTGGCCACAGTTCTGTCCCTCACTTAAGATTCTCTTGCTTTAATCTATAAAATTTACTATGTCTCCTGACTTAATGTTATCTGAAAACTTGGATTCTAATTCATAATCTAAATTAACAGACTTGACAAAAAAACTGAGGCCCTAGCACAATACATGGGAAACACTGTGTCACATCTTGCCAATCAGGGAATGTTCTCTTTATCCCGACCTTGTCTCCCAACCAATTACCTATCCATATCACAAGAACACCTACAATTGTGTTTGAACTTTCCAGCTTTGTTTTTACTTTCTTGTGCAATGCTTTGTGGAAGTCCATGTGGACAACATTCACGAGGTTCAAGAGACTGCAGGTGCTGGAATCTGGAGCAACAAACAAGATGCTGGAGGAACTCAAGGGGTCAAACAGCATCTGTGGAGGGAAATGGACAGTCGACATTTTGGGTTGAGACTCTTCATAGACACTCCCCTCTCTATCATATTAATGACATCTTGACAACATCTCTATTAAATTAGTCAAAAATGAACCACCTTTTCTAAAACCATATTGATTATCTACGATCAGCTCACATTTGTTCAAGTACTTAGTCACTGTCCCTGATGGTTGAGCCCCACAACTGATGTTAAACTGACAGGTCACAAGTTTACTGGCTTCTCCTGCCCCCTTTCATCCATTCCCAAGAATATGTGATATTTACACCTTGCAATGACCTCTTGGAGTGAGGTACCACTGAATATCCTTTGCTATTCCACTGTGCCAAGTTAAGGCAATCTCGTCATAATAGGTGGACAGATATGAAAAAAGGATTGGGCAAATTGATAGACAGCCTCGCAGAACAAATTGAAATTAACTGGTACGATTTCCTTTTACACGGGACAGGTACCTATAGTCTAAAAGTGAACAGAATGGATAGACAGGCAGCTTGACAGATCTATCTAGAAGTAAGGAATAATTCTGAAAATGGTATTTAGTTTGGTACAAATAGCTAGATTAATTTACTTTTAGGAGTCCCTTGAGATCGAGGAAGACTTTCCAGCTCTTCGGCCAGTGCAGTTGCAGAGGACCATGGCGATCTATTTCTCTGTTGTGGCTGTGGACCTTAGAGATTTTGTAAACATGACCATCTTCAAGAAAGGAGCCAACTCTAACTGTGGTAACTACAGAAGGATCTCCCTGCGAGATGCACATTTTGCAAATCTCTAGCAAAGGCAAATGTGGAACGCAGATGGGGCAGTAGCAAATAAGCCCTTAAACAGAAAAAGTAACATCATGCTGAAAGAGCTGGCTAGTATAATTAGGATATGCAAACGGATAAAGGAAGGAATAACAACAGCTACTTTGTGAGATCAAAAAGGCACAGTGGGAGCAGCTAGCCACACAAATTAGACAAGCATATACCACATTAATCAGGCCCAGGAACTGACTATAAAACTTCAACCAATGTTAGTCAAATCGAAGACAACAGTTCAGAAACAGCTTCTTCCCCTCCGCTATCAGGTTTCTGAATGGTCTATGAATGCTACCTCATTATTTCTTTTCTTTCCACTATTTATTTTTTGTAATTTATAGTAATTTTATATCTTTGCACTGTACTGCTGCTGCAAAATAACAAATTTCATGTTATGTAAGTCAGTGATAATAAATCTGATTCTGAAAAAGAAAGCAGAAAACTAGTTCACAAAGAAGCTTTGTTACGTTAACTCTTCAAGGCTACTGCAGAGCAATTTTGAACAACACACTGAATAAATGGGGTACAATCTGCACGACAATCCAATCATAATAGATGGAAGAAGTATCTCAAATCTTTGAGAACTCTGCCACAATAATGATGCAAGAGTTGACATAGTTATTGGAAGGCATCTTAATAAGATACCTCATCAAATATAAAGTATTCCATGAAATATGATGCATTTATATTCTTTACTGAACTAGATCTGATCCCTCACCACTGACTCTTTTTGGGCTGCTGTGGCAACTGCAAAAATTGCTTGCAATGTTTTCATTCTCATTCTCCATTTCACAATGGCCAGGAGTAAGATAATGAAATGCAATTCAAAAATATACAGGCCCCGGTGTAGTCCTGTTGTTAAAGACTGGATACAAAGACCCAGTGTTCTGCTGTCAACGCTGGAGGAAACAAATTTTTCTTTTGATATCAGGCCCGTGCACGTGCTCACATTGATTTTTCCAATGCTTCTCCTCATTCCCTTTTGGCAGTGTGGTTGTTAATAAAGAAGGAAGTTGTTGGCTGCAGAACAATATCAATGGACTGGTTATGTGAACACAAAGAAACAAATGGAATTCAATCCAAAGAAATGGAAGTTAATGTATTTGAGAGAGCAAACAAGACAAGTCAAACAAGGCTCTAGTGGCTGTGCCACTATGTCACTCAAACAAGGTACTTGAGCAGCAAACGGTGCAGCAAGTAGAGCTGCTGCCTCACAGCACCAGGGACCCGGGTTCAATCCTGACCTCGGGTACTGCCTGTGTGGAGTTTGTATGTTTTCCTTGTGACAGCATCCCAAAGATGTGCAGGTTGGTAGGTTAACTGGCCATTGTAAATTGGTTGTAGCTGAATAAGATAAGATTTCTTTATTAGTCACATGTACATCAAAACACACAGTGAAATGCATCTTTTGCGTAGAGTGTTCTGGGGGCAGCCTGTAAGTGTCACCACGCTTCCGGCGCCAACGTAGCATGCCTACAATTTCCTAACCCGTACATCTTTGGAATGTGGGAGGAAACCAGAGCACCCGGAGGAAACCCACAAAGACACGGGGAGAACGTACAAACTCCTTACAGACAGCGGCCGGAATTGAACCGGGGTCACTGGCACTGTAATAGCGTTGCGCAAACCGCTACATTACCTTGAGGGGAATTAAAAAATGGGATTAATGGATGGTTAAAGGGCCTGTTTCTGTGCTGCATGACTCTTATGATTCTATAAATACACAATAAATAATGGGATGGTAAGTAATACACAGCAACAGGGGTATTTTGGGATGCCCTTCCTGAAAATACTGGTAAATAAGCTGTTTACGCACAATAACACTTGGCTTTATCAGCTGAGACATGGACCACAAGAAGAGGGAGGTCAGGCTAGAACTGAACAAAATATCCAGGCTGGGCCAGAGTTAGAACATTGTCTACAATTCTGGTTAATATTCTAAAGGAAGGATGTGACAGCACCAAGGGTTCACAAGCATGTTAGCAACAAACAATCTGCTGGAAGAACTCAACGGGTCAAGCAGCATTAGTGGTTTCTGTTTCCCTTGGAAGAAAGTACAATGAAAGAAGATTTAATTAAGGATGACAGTCTTATTAAAAGCCTAGCCAGGATGAAGAGGACCTATCCTTTAACAGAAAGGCCAGTTAACAGGAGACACATGCCAAGAATCTGTGGCTCTTTCTTGTATGTAAATTGTGAACAAAAAGCAAAATTTGCCTCCTTTGAAATATTTACATCCATTACTGGCAAAAGTCTCACCCATTGGGATACTGGACTGGGCACATCCAGTCTTTTTCATCCTAATGAAGGTTTCATTTATCTGTTGTATTTTCCAAGTTGGTGTCATCAACTTGCACAGCTCATTTTAATTATTTAGCAAGAGAAACTGGATCACTTCTGTGATTAAGTCACAACAAAACAAGGAGTGCTTCATTTTAAAGTACTCTGCATGATTTAAAGTATCCCCCAATTTTATATTTAGAAGACAGAGTCTGAGAGTCATACACGTGGAAGCAGGTCCATTGGACCACCATCCAACATTGGGTACGTGAGGAAAACATGTTACAGGGAAAATTAGTGGGTGAACAGAATAACTCTGTAGTTGGCATAGATTTAATGGGACAAATATCCTCTTTCTATGTGGTGAGGTAAATATATATTTGAAATTTAAATACTTTTAAATTAGTACAGGATGTCAATGGAGATACTTGTCTCAATTGAGTTTTGTACATTGCTACCATTGGCTCCAGGATATCGTGATCTGCTCAGAAACAGCAAGGTTGTTACACTGAGAGAAGTTCAAAATGCCTCTCATATTTGTTGCTGTCACACTGTCAACCAATGCACTTTGAAAACGGCAAAGTAAAGGAATTCTAGATGGAGCAAAGCAGAGACAGTATTTTTTTTTAAATCGCCCCTGTCCTTGTCTCTTGCATCTGAACAATCTGTGGAGGAAAGTGTCACTCCAGAGCCAATGTGCATTCTTTCAACATGAGGGAATATCTTGTAAAGGTTTGCCAGATTTTTGTTGAATAAGGATCTTGAAAAATGTTTCAACCTGAGATTTTTTGGCTGGACAAAACAAAAATACAGCAAATGAAAAGCAAAAAATCTGCAGATGCTGGAAATCTAAAATAAAACAGAAAATGCTAAAACTACTCAGGAGCTCCCATTCATTGAGCAGATAACCTTGTTTACAGCTTACCTCCATGGTCACCCCAGTTTTACTCTATCCTCCTTCACCCTTACTGCAGCTTAAGAGCTTTTTGCCTCTCCTGAGTCCAAATAGTCTTTGACTTGAAACATTAACTCTTTATCTCTTCTCACAGATGCGGCCTGAGCTGCTGAATATCTCCAGTATTTTCTGTTTTTAAAATAACACAGCAATTTGAAGTAGCTAGCCAAGAAACAAGCTGGAAATTCTGGGGTCAGTCTGATTACCATCATGAAATGAGCTTCCAGCATCAGGAATGCATTTCTCCACCACTGGAAGTACACCAGAGAACAAAACTTGGCATCTCTTATCTTTAATTTTCACACAATCCTCATGTCTTTTAAAGCCAAAGTGAATTTGAATGGATGGCAGTTCTGGCTTTGTATTGTTCCTGGGAATTCTGAATATTTTAATTCATTTTTTGGCCTTATTGGCTTGTTGGTTTGTTTTTAATTTTCTGATGGTTGGAACTTTAGTTCTGGTAAATGAAAAAAATCAGACTGTATAGCCTTGAATCTTTAAACAATCTCAGGGATAACTCCCAATAATGTGTACATGTTGATAATGAATCCAAATCTGATTCTGTTAGCCCCTCCCTTCAAAAAGACAAATTTCAAATCATGTGATGGCTATTGATTCATTAAATCTAATGGAAATTTGAATGTCTCTCTTACCCAAAACTCTGTGGTTGCCAGGGCATGAAGTGGATAAATTTTAGTTAGGTAGAGAAAGCAAGAGCAAAAGCACGTGACAGGGCCAACCAATGACTTAAATGAATGGCTGATGATCTAATTAAGGTGGCACAGTGGTACAGCTAGTAAAGCTGGTGCTCCACCGACCTGGGTTCATTCCTGACCGGGTGGAGTGTGCACCATCTCCCCGTGATCACATGGGCTTCCTCCTGATGCTTCAATTTCCTCTCACATCCCAAAGGTGTGAGAATTGGTAGGTTAATTGGCCATTGTAAATTTTCTCTAGTGCGTGATAGAATCTGGAGAGAGTTGATAGGAATATTAAAGAATAAAATGGGATCGGCACAGACACAGTGGTTGGAAGGGCCTGTTCGCTTGCTGTATAACTCTATGAATGGTGGAACAGGCTCTTGAGGCTAAATGGTCTACTCATGCTCTTACGTGGCTTGATTTGTTTGAAGTACAATGGGATAATTTTGCAAATCCTGATCCGTTGCACCCAAATTCCTGAGAAGGGCTGCTAGATTTTGCAACTCAACACTAGGAGTCAATGTTCATAAAGTAACCCATTTGGGTCATTTTACAAAAGGGATAGGCTGCCTGGCTATAATCCAGTAATTTGGGGGCAAGTGTCAACCAGTAGTCAATAACTTGCAAGAACAAATAGTTTTCCTCTGAGTCTGAAATGCCATATTAATGGCGTGTTAATTCATAGCCACCTCATGCAAATTGTGCCCTGCGACTTCCCAAAAATTACCCATTGTGTGTGAAGCAGCAGCCAAGTGGGAGCGGCAAACACAAGGAATACTTGTAATCACCTGGCATATGCAGGTACCAGTTTGGATCTTTTTTCCCTTCTTCTCATACTAAGTTCCAGACGAATTTATGCTTTTCATTATATGTTTCTGACAGTTTCCCTCAAACTACTGTGACTTAACTTCTGTTCCACTGTGTAATTTTTCTTCTGAGAATTTTTGTCATTCCTTTGCACAATGCACCAGCTCCTTGCTCTGGTATAGTTCCTTTCTGCTCCTGCGGTGATTGGTGAGAATATTGAAAGGGAGGCACTTGAATTTTGTTCTGTTTCTCTATCACTGAACCCTTAGTCGTATAATTATCACAGATTCAGCAGTAACATTCAAAAAGGAACTGGTAAATACCTAAAGGGAAGAGAATTTACAGGACTGTCAGAGTAGGACTTATTGAACAGTTCTACCAATGCTGTGGTAAAGGCATGATGGGACACATGCCCTCCAGTGCTGTATCAGTTTATGACTTGACCCTTGCTATATGTCTTTTTTCTTGTATTGGGTTGATCACTAAAATTGGCTTAGTTCTGTTCGGTTAGAGAGGAAACTTGACTGGGAATCTCTCTGTGTTCAAAAACTACTCTAACTGGATATGTATGCAATGGTCAGCGTGGATAGACAGGTCTACTAATGTGCTGTACAACTCTGACTGCAGCTCTATCAGCTGAGGGCAATCCAGAAGCTGATAGAGCTGGAGTCACAGAGTTGTACAGCACATTAGTAGACCTGTCTATCCACGCTGACCATTGCATACATATCCAGTTAGAGTAGTTTTTGAACACAGAGAGATTCCCAGTCAAGTTTCCTCTCTAACCGAACAGAACTAAGCCAATTTTAGTGATCAACCCAATACAAGAAAAAAGACATATAGCAAGGGTCAAGTCATAAACTGATACAGCACTGGAGGGCATGTGTCCCATCATGCCTTTACCACAGCATTGGTAGAACTGTTCAATAAGTCCTACTCTGACAGTCCTGTAAATTCTCTTCCCTTTAGGTATTTACCAGTTCCTTTTTGAATGTTACTGCTGAATCTGTGATAATTATACGACTAAGGGTTCAGTGATAGAGAAACAGAACAAAATTCCAGCAGCTGTGGTCACCAGGCATAAGCAGGTACCAGTTTGGATTATAATTTTTTTTTGCAAACAGGAGGAGGATCTATGAACAGAAATGCATTTATTATCTTCTAAATCCATTGGAAGGAATAAGAGAGATTCAAAGAAACAAAGAAAAGTAATATTAAAGTGTTATGAATAGATTGTCATGTTAATACTATGCTGGTTAATACACTTGCCACAAAATTGATCACTAATTATCAACTTTTTGCTTTAATCGTGGGATTGTTATGTTCAAGAGGCATCCATTAAGCCCATCCAGTCTCTACAAGCCCCCTGCAGAGCAATCTATTCAGTACCATTGCCGTATTCTTTCTCCACAGCCCTGTAAATTATTTTTCCTCAAATGACCATTCAATTTGCCTTTGAAAACTCTGACGCATGTACTAGATGCTGGTGTTCCCATGGTAAGTAAGAAGTGACAAAGAAGCCATTCTGAGTATACTGAACTACTCTTTCATAGTTTCATGTTGTGCCATGGTTGTTGATTTGAAAAACATAGACTTCAAAAATGTAAATGAAAACAATTCTGACTTCACCCTACATTCAGTAAACACTTATATTATCTTCTAAGTGACAGTGTAAAAATTTTAAAGCAGGCAAAGCCAGTGGGAAGTCCCTGCTAAAAGTGCAAATTCCACTTGCCAGCATCTTTTGTGACCTCCAGTCTACATCTATGTCTTAGAGTTTGTGTCAAAATAAAGGGCCATTCAGCTCTTGTTAAAATGCCACAATGTTTTCATTGAAGTTTGACTGCAGTAATCCACTTATTCATGGTGCTTCTCCCAAACCAGTACATAAAGATCACTGCTTGGGTCACTTGTGAATTGTGAAGCAAATTTAAAATTGACAAGCAGGCTTTTGGATAGGAGGATAGTGGAGACTGTGGCATTCATTTTAAAAAAATCAAAACTACTGAGGAAAACCTATCAGTTTTCCAATTGTTCGATTCCCAAAGCCAGAAGCGTAGTACAGGTAAAAATAGAGAGCAGACATCAATTCATTCAGACATCTTTCCCTTCAGATGACTCTCCAATGAAGCGTGCACGTGCATGCGCACGCAAGCATGCGTGTTTAAGGCATTTACAAGAGGGCCATTCTTAAGCTGAACAAAGGGTTTACCGAAGCTTAGACTGTCAATGGGCTAACCATTAGGTCTTAATTTCCTAAACTCCATTGCTGGATCCTGGGAGTTATTTAACCATTGTTTTAAACCACACTGAATTCCAAATTTTCCAATTGTGATCACATAGGCGCTTGGCCCTAAAAATGGAACAGTGCAGTCTCTTTGAGTGATTTCACCAGTTAATTTAATCTCAATGACAAGCTTTCACAAAGACCATGATTTCCCCAGCTACGTTGTCAAAACAGCCTAACCTGGAGATGCATTTGAAGTGATGCTCATACCCGCAAACAATATACAGAATGCTACTGGTGATAAAATACTGTTACTATGAAAGTGCTAGCCAGATGTGTAGAGAGGGTAGTTTTAAGATGGCAATTTGATCGAGTTCAGATGGAGC
The DNA here is from genome assembly GCF_009764475.1 of Pristis pectinata. Lineage (NCBI taxonomy): Eukaryota > Metazoa > Chordata > Chondrichthyes > Rhinopristiformes > Pristidae > Pristis > Pristis pectinata. The sequence continues at coordinate 9,479,426 of NC_067429.1, forward strand.
ATCAATTCTGCACGAGCAAAGCTTGAGCAGTTTTTATGCCTCACCAGGAACAAAATTATCCCTATCCTGAAACTGCTCCTTCATGAAACAAACACAAACAGCTTAGAGGGCTCCATGCACTGATGGCAGGTCATTTGAATAAATACACTATCCAAAGCAGAATTCCATTCAAAACTACAGCAACAATTGTAAATTGCATCTTAAGGTTCTATGAGGGCACAGTAATAGACTGGAAAAGTAGTCAATATTTGTACACTGGCTCAGTGAACCAAGACCTTGAAGAGTACTGAGACTTAACATGCTGAAAAATTCCAGGTTTAATGCCCATAGGATGGCAGAAGGTACAGAAGCCTGAGGTCCCACACCACCAGGTTCAGGAACAACTACTTTCCTACAACCATCAGGGTCTTGAACCGACCTGCACAACCCTAATCCTACCTCGCTACGCACCACCTCTTGCACTTGTCTCTGATTATGTTTTGTTTTTCACTAATATCTTGCTTTGCACAGTCTTTTTTTTTCCTTCACTGTCTTGTACAAATTATGTATAACTTACGTTCTGTGTGTTGTCTGAATCTATGTTCCTGTGATGCTGCTGCAAGCAAATTTTGAATTGGACCTGTACCTCACCGTACTTGTGCATATGACAATAAACTCGACTTGACTTGTTAGCTAACATTAGTCTTAGAAGGGTAATACTTAAATTTGTCTCAGTTTCCCTGGAAACAGAGAGAAAGCAAAGCAACTGGAGTTCGCACCAATTACTGCCCAGTTGAGAAGTGCATAAGCATGGATGCTGTGTGGTAACAAGATTGGGCAAGGACTTGATAACCTCACAGGCAAAAAGCCTGCTGGCATTCAGAAGGATCACACAAAAACTGATAATCAGCACAAGTTGCCCCTTTTAGGGAAAAAAGAATGGAGTCAAAATAAATGTTCGACATTTCATTGAAGACATCCATAAAATGCTAGGTTCTCATTGAATCATGTGTTTTAGAAACCTATTCAACAGTTGAAAATCATTGCTATAGCTCTCTAAACAGTAGCAGCATTTAGATACTAAGCCACAACACAAGTCAATCTGTCCTGGGTAAAGTTCTGAGAACCTGAATGTTTTGGCAGAGTATCAATCAGGCCCAACCAAAACCTGATGTACTTAGATGGGTCCCATTGGGCTCAGGGCTGGTAGGCAAGCTCCAGATCATGACTGTGGTGGACAAGGCCAAATGTAATAGCCAAAATGCCAGCCCACCTAGCCACCTAGAACCTGGTTGGTTCAATGGGACCTACCTACGTGGACCAGGTTTGGGTTCGGTCTGGCTGATGCTCTGCCAAGACATTCAACTTCTCAGAACTTCATCCAGGTTGGTTTGACCCCATGCCAGGGGGCGGTGGCTATGTCAATTAAAACTCGTCAGAGAATAGACAAGGGATTCGACCCGGCATGGGGAAGTTATTTTCAGATGTTGATTTCAAATTTGACTCAGTGTCAGGAACCAGATGCGATATCCGATGAGGAAGTGGACAGGGAACATTGCCCAGAGTCAGCCTCCAGTTTGTTTTGATGCCACAGTCAGGCAGTGACATCCCCTCATGGAGATGGCGTGGAGGTCCCCAAGCCTGAACTGCCTTGTTTGGGCATGGATGTCACTTCTGACTCCATGTCAGTGCCCAGGTCAGTATTCTGCAAATGCTTCTAGGTCAGGTTATGTTGGCTAAGGAAAAAGAAATGGACTCAGACTGGGTTAGGTTCAGGTCTTAATTTTATACCCAAGCAGCCCGCTACAAAGAAGGCAACTCAACACAGATCAGGGATCAAACTCACGAACTTCTTCATCTGTATGTCCCCGCTACTTGCTGAATAAACTTTCTCATCTACTGAGGGAAGTGCATGAATGCTTATCATAATAAAACAGACAAGACGTGAGAAAACAAAACCTAATTCACTATGCATTAACAAACTGTATCTACATACAATGTATAGATATGCAAATACATTCAAGGTGCCATGACAGGAGATGTGACCATAATCCGATGACAGATTTGGCAGTGAGAAGAATAATTTCCCTGATTGTGCAGGGTTGTGAGCTGCCTGCTTTGTTTCGACTGGCCTGTGCTGCTGTCAGCAGAGACTGTTGTACAAACCTTACTGTGGGCACAGAAATGAGGGCAGGGTTTCCTCATTTTATGTGGTTTGCTCTATTAACAAAAGCCAGTATAAACAGGCACATTTTCAAATTTATTTCCTGGCCGTCAGCAACCAGCTTCTTAAAGCTGTGTGCAGCTCGTCTCTGAGTGGGTGTGAGACTTTTGCACTGCTTTGTTACACTTAGCTTGGTGTAGAGGACCTCCCCAGGTTACGGAAGGGTTCCATTCCGGCGAACTGTTCGTAACCCGGACAATTCGCAAGTCACAAGTGCAGCCACGAACTGAGTTCCCTGCCTGCAGCCCCATAGCACTCAGCAAGTCCATCCCACCGGGCTCCCAAACGCTCGTTCAAATGTACGAGCTGTACATAAATCAGGCATTTGTAACCTTGGAAGGATCTGTAAAAAAAAAATCTGTAAAGAAAGCAGACAGGGACTAAGTATGATACTCCACCAGAGCTACTTGGTCTGTGCAGGAGGAGTCTGGCTCTTTAGGTTGGGATTCTTTAGGTTACCTCTCTCTTGGTTGGGATTATGCTAATCCCAGTTAGCAGAGAAGCACTTTGTTTTGAATTGCTGGAAGATTTTAAGGGAACACAGTTACTGCAAATCACTATACAACAGGCAGCTAGGTTGGTTTACAATACTTGAAGTGTAATGACCTTGGAAAGATACAAGTATAGCAAGGCTTTCAATTGTACAAGGCAAATTCTGAGAATGACAACTGTAACCTTGAATGAGGTAGCATAGGCTAGAATAAAGTGGGAGTGGTTAACAATGTTAAACTGTGTCAGATCATTTGCTTGATATATCTACGTGCCATAAGAGTAGCCTCACGTAGTCACAGCGGGTAGTGCAACTGCCTCACAGCTCCAGCTTCACAGGTTCGATCCTGATCTCTGCTGCTGTGCACGAGGAATTAGAATCAGGTTTATTGTCACCGACTTGTATGTCGTGAAATGTGTTGCTTTGTGGCAGCAGTACAGTGCAGATATTGCATGTTCTCCCTGTGACCACATGAGTTTTGACACAGTTGCTCCATTTCCTCCCCCGTCCCAAAGACATACTGTTGGTAGGCTAGTTGGCCAATGTAAATTACACTGACTGTAGGTAGGTGGTAGGACAATGGGGGCGGGGAATTAATGGGCACTGAGAGAGAATAGGTTAAAGGGAAATAGGTGGAGGAAAGGAATTGATGCGATTCTTCTGAGAGCAGGCATGTTGTATGAAAACAGGAAAAATTCCCTGAAATGTGACATTTACTGATGCTTCTTTTCCTAAGTTCCTGCAGTTGCTGAACCCAGATTTGCCAGCTGCTGCTAAAGATGATGCACAACTGTCTCCGGTAAGTCAAACAAAGATCCTTCCTCACACTCGCAGACCTGCACATCCGCTGAGGTGGTTTTAATTTCAAAAGTAAGCTTCAAGATAAGATCTCTTTACTAGTCACATGTACATTGAAACACACAGTGAAATGCATCTTTTGTGTAGAATGTTCTGGGAGCAGCCCGTAAGTGTCGCCACGCTTCCAGCACCAACATAACCTGCCCACAACTTCCTAACCCGTACATCTTTGGAACGTGGGAGGAAACCGGAGCACCCGGAGGAAACCCACACAGACACGGGGAGAACGTACAAACTCCTTAGACAGTGGCCGAATTTGAACCCGGGTCGCTGGCACTGTAAAGCATTACGCTAACCGCTACGCTACCGTGCCTGCCCCAATAAGGTGTAATAAGGCAGGCAGGTGCGTACCTGCCGTGCCTTTATTCATAAAAATATGTTCAAGAAATACGAAGGAAGTGCATGGCTTTCTACACATTCAAAGTGTTGCCCAGCCTATACGTTCATCGTATTTATCGGATCTATACATTTGTAATGTAAGCACATTCTACGTACCAGGCAGCATTGTCACCAGTGACTTCTTTGGATGATACGCACTTCAAGTGTTTGAGAGGCTTCTCCACAGGCCTTAGCCTCACAATGTTTATTGGCGGCAGGACCTTAGTCTGTAGTCCTTCCCCACAAAGCCTCTGTGTTGGCTCCACCAAGCTTCAGTGCATCCTTTATCATGTACTCCTACCAATAGAGTTGTCATATTGGCAAATTGTTTTTGCAATATGCAAATATAACAATGAATAAATCTCCCTCTCCACAGCCCTGAAGCAATGACAAAAAACATTGTGTGTCCTTCATATCCTTGTGTGAAGATCCTGTTTATCAATCCTATTATCATGTTAATTTACTGTTTGGATTATTTATTATCTTGATTACCTATGACACAAATTAGCTGACTAGTATCAGTCGTCATTGTGGAAAATAGGCTAATTTATGTCCTCATTGACCTGATGCAGTAGAAGGAGTGGGGAGAAGGGGTGGATGGCTAGGCAATGGTTATAGGAAGAACAATTTTTATATCAAAAGCCTAACAAATAAAACATAGAATTTTTAATACAGTAATAGTCCATAAGGCCCAAGAAACCAGTCACACTTACACCAGGTCAACATAAGAAACAGAAGATTGAGTAAGTCATTTGGTTCCTTATGTCTGTTCTGCAATTCAAGGATCTTTTACCGCTACACCTCTTCCCTGTATTAATTCCATATCCCTCGAATTCCTTAATATCTAAATACCTAATAAGAACACAAGAACCTCAGCATAATCTTTGCACCAAATTCCTCAATCTTATTTTCCTTCAGAAATATAACTGCTTAATTCATACTGATCAGCACAAAGGCATTCGTATTATACCCCTCTATTCTGCTACTGGCAAAATATTTCTGCCCAAATCCCAAACATTTCTACCTACCCAAACATTTTTCAATGCCTCTTATGATACTGTGTTTAAACATTGAAACATTAACATTGAAACATTGAACATTACAGCACAGTACAGGCCCTTCGGCCCATAATGTTGTGCCGACATTTTATCCTGCTCTAAGATCTATCTAACCCTTCCATCCCACATAGCCCTCCATTCTTCTTTCATTCATGTGCCTATCTAAGAGTCTCTTAAATGTCCCTAATGTATCTGCCCCCACCACCTCTGCCGGCAGTGCATTCCACGCACCCACTACTCTGTGTAAAAAAACTTACCCCTGACTTCCCCCTTATACCTTCCTCCAATCACCTTAAAATTATGTCCCCTCATGTTAGCCATTGCCACACTGGGAAAAAGTCTCTGACTGTCCACTCGATCTATGCCTCTTATCATCTTGTACACCTCTATCAAGTCACCTCTCATCCTCCTTCTCTCCAAAGAGAAAAGTCCAAGCTCACTCAACCTCTCCTCATAAGACATGCTCTCCAATCCAGGCAACATCCTGGTGAATCTCCTCTGCACCCTCTCCAAAGCTTCCACATCCTTCCTATAATGAGGTGACCAATTTAGAGGGGATCTGAGGGGGACCTTTTCCACCCAAAGAGTTTTGAGTTCCTGGAATGTACTGCCTGAGAGAGTGGTGGAAGCCGAGTTGCTGACGGCAATTAAGAAGTGCCTAGATGAGCACTTAAATTGCTTCGGCATAGATGGCTATGGGCCAAGTGTTGGAAGACGAATACAGAGGTGCCCACTGTTGGCACGTTCGCAGTGGGCCGAATGGCCTGTTTCCATGCTGTATGACTCTAGACACCACAGAGAAGCAATTCATCTAATATGGTTAGTGCACAGAATGGACAGCTAGTACGAGACTGGGGAGGAGAAAGCTGCCACCGATTACTGGTTCTAATCATACTACATATGCTTCAGTTATGTGGAGAAACTGAGGAGGTTGGGGGTGTATACCCTGGAGACTGTACTCTGCTTCCAATATCAGAAGCAGAATATGGGTAGAATTGGTGATGCTGACCAACCAGGGCCAGGTGAACATCAAGCAAAGCACTAATTCTCAGATAACACACACAAAAACAGAAGTCCTAAAGAGATATTTGTCCTGTTGAGAAATCAAAAGACAAAAACAGGACACTGGGTTGGCTCAGTAATTAAAGCTAACTGGTACACATCCAAAGCTCCGTAGCTCTCACCTATGGGCCACAGAATATTTTGCTACAAATGTCAGCATAAGTGTGCACTCTAGTAAACATCTCTGGGAATAAGCGGTGCAGAATAATCCAGGCGAGAAAGCACCTTTGCTTGGCAAAGTTATTAAAAAAAGAACAAAGTGAAAAAGTGCTTTGTTCAGATAGAAATCACAGTGCCTAAACACAGCCATATGCTGAAATTCCAGGCCTGCAGGCCTGATCAGCCACACACACATTTTTCTCACAGCACCACAAACAACAAATGGTTGTTGAGGAGGGGTGTGGGATAACAATCTGTAGTTTAGGTCAAGTTTCAGAAAAGTAAACACAGTTTTAACAATTACAAGCCTTTGGTCTCTATAGAAATATTCTGAAGTCCATTAACTATCACCTGCTCAAGTGAACAATTGAAAACAGAAGCCATGCATTACTTATACATGTTCTAAGTTTTACACTATTGTGTGCTGCAATGCTGAAACTAGTTAAACTGTGTTTTGGTTTTAGTTAAATCCTTACTAACATGGATGAGGATTTTATTGAGACGACACAGCATACTCAAGAATCAAACTTGGGCATCGGAGTGGGGAAAATTGATTCAATAAAGTTAAATTATATAATCTTGACAACTTCTTATAAAAAGTATTTTCCTTTGCTGCTTCTTTGCCATTTTTATTTACAGCAACTTCTCAATGTGTCCATACAGAACTAACTGGAAATCCAAATCAATCATTGTGGAGCAGCAATTTACAGAACAGGAGAAAAGGCAAATTATGCAGCTAAAACGGTACAGTACCAATCTAAGTGTGCTCTGGAAGGACACAGTTTCAAAACACAGCCTCGTAACTGATAAGCAAGAGATACCGTTTAACTCCTGAAAACAGTTTGATGGAGAGCCACCAAGACTGATCCCCAGCACTAGGAAGATTTGAGTTACGAGCTAAGACTGGATATACTTTTCAAACTTGAAAGCATATGTGTGATGGAAGTATATACCAAAAGTACAAAAAAGATAGACTTCAAACCTGAAACTACGCTAAGAGTTTACAAGTTTAGATCACTTGGTTTCACATAAAAAAGTCTTGATAAAATACACAGGCCTCGAGATGACTCAATAGGCTAAAGACAGTCTGAATTCTCTTCTTATGAAGTCCACTTATGACTTGAGGGACCATTCTTCATAAGTATATCTTGCTTATTTATTTCAGCAGAATATTCCAGAAGACATCACATTAAGTATGATGATAGTCCCACAAAGTTTTCCAAAGGGATTCTTCCCTCTAGGAATTCATTTTTATCTCATCCAGCTTGGAATTCTTAAGGCACTCATTGCTACTCTGAATCCAGCCAACTAAGGGAGATTAGAGCCAAGGCTATCTTGATGTGAATAGCTAACTATTTGCTGACTGAAACATCTGTGTAGCAGAAGTAAATTTTCCAAAACTATTGCAATGGGGGAGTCTACTGCAAAAGACACAGTATTTGAACATGCCTGAATCATCACTGGGAGACAGTTCATTCCATGTTTGTCTCCAGAATTTTCATATGCAGTTTCAGATCCAATCTGAACCTATGGCAAATTTTAAACGGTTGCCTCAGATCTGACTCTTCAATGGGTCTGCTGATTGTTTCCAGCACTGTCTTTTTTGTTTCAGATTGCTAGCATCTGCAGTTCTTTTGCTCAAACAGTGGGATGATACAGCCACCAATTTTTAATGGGTTGACCAGACATTACAGCAGAATCCCCAAGTAAACATCTAGATTTGCCAAGGACCATTTTACCTCATGTTTCCAGCTGCTGACATGAATTAATCTGTACAATTTACTTTGGACATACCGATGGTTAGCCACACAAGCCCCATATATTGTGAACCCGATTCTCTTAAGACTCAGTACAAGCTAAGCAATCAACATGGAAAGGCAGCATGAAACAGAAATGTTTTGCTCATTAGAAAAATACATTGCAAAGCATGGTGCTGGAGTACATAAATTGCAGGGAATTGATTTGACCAATCAACTATTAGAGTCTGCCACTTTCAGTTGGGGCAACATTTGCAGTATGTGTATATGAATTTATCTTCATTTTTTAAACATGAGTGTGGCAGAAGGGGAATGGGAACAAGGGGGAAGTCACTCATAATCCCAATCCAGAAATTTATATAAAATAGCAGGAATGGATGCTGAGTGAGGCTAAGTTTAGAAGCAAGGCCATCATAGTAAAATAGCATCCAGTGCTCAGCAACTAGGCTTGCATATGAGGATGCACCAACAAAGGAGTACTGGCTCTTGTGGGACAGTACCCTAAGCAAGAAGTCAATACCTTTGGGAAAGTAAATTGGAAAACAAGGGAATAAAATCTATTTGATGTCTGTGTTTTATCTCAGCAAGGCTACAGGGTCTGACACTATAGCCTTTAGTCTACAGATAATACCAGGAGGCCACCCTTGGAGCTGTTTTATATTCTACTGCACACAGTGAAAACTACACTGCAGAAACTAGAAAATCTAGCCCACATCAAAAGGACAAATAACAGGAATAGAAACTCTCTGTACAGCAACAAACACAAACAACAGCCCCTCTGAGCACCACCCTGGCTACAATAAATAGTGGAAATCAAGGAAAAAAATAAACCACTTAATATGGACTAATGCCTCAGTAAGTTTAAAATCACTGCAGAAAACTAATCAATTAAGAAAACATTTTTTTTTTATTATGCTTAACCTACAAAAATGTGAAGCAAGACCTTGTCTTTATGAAAGTTCCTCGTCGTGTCTCAGAAGATATCCTAATATATGGCATCCAACAAATTACCTCTTCATGTTCAGTCCTTGTTACAGGAGTAAATACAACACGCAACCTGTACATGATAAAATCCCACAAAAAGCAAATGAGGCTAGTGACTAGTTGATCTTTCATTTTGGTGATGCTGACTAAGGGAGGAGATATTTTCAAGAGGTGGCCAAGTGCCTCAAGCCTGTTCTACCATTCAAGAGGTCAATACTGATTTGTATCTATACTCCATTTACCCACAGTGGCTCCCATGCTCATAACTATAAAAAAGTAGTGCACATTTAAAATTATTAATTTTGTTTCAGATTAATCCATTGTTTCAGATGCGAGAAAGTTCGACACTTCTACTAGATTGAGTAAAGAATTGTTTTCTAACTTCTCTCAGAATAGTTTGGATCCAATTTTAAGGCTACATCCCTTTCTTGCAGACTTGCTATAAAAAGGATAAAAATCCTATCTATCCTCTTAATTCTTTTCAAACTTCTATAAACCTCATACATGTTACCTTTTTGCCTCTATATTCAGGAAAAAAAGAGCATTTTCCAGGGCTGCTCCAGATGTAGATCATCCAGGGCTTTGTACAGTTGCCAAAAAATCCTCCCTTTGATACACCAGCCCTCTTGTGTGATGATTTACATCTGCTCAAACCAGCAGATGGGGCCTTAGTTTAACTACTCTTCCAAAGGACAGCATGTCTGACAATGCAGCACCACTCTATAGCCTGGTCTACATATCACAGATTATCATAGATACAGCACAGAAATGACCATTCAGTCCACAAAAATGAACCATTTAGATTAATCCCACTTCTGAAATTTGAACCCTTCATTTTTGATGCATTGGTGTGTGTGTAGTAACTGAGCAAAGATATGCTAGAGTGAAATGTATTATCAACACAGAGCATCCAATTGTAAGCTAGGCCCTCAAGTATTTCAAGAAATGCTTTGGTAGTTTTGAATCACATTCTCAGAAAAGCTGATGGAATATTTCATTAAAGACCTAACAGGCCATTCTGTATTTGCTCTAAGAAGTGGCATTGTACATGCATCTGAGGCAGCATTAAAAATACTATTGTGTAGTTAAATTGATAAAAGACATCAATACTCTCACTTAAAATACTTTCAAACACCAAATTACCTCATAAATCTTTTCACTTCACTCTTTCTTCAGAAGTTCTATCTTTACCACACTATTGTCTGCCAATTCTTCCGTAACTTCTGAGTCATATCCTGTACCCACTGCAAATTTAGGTTTATTGGATAATGACAGGAGTTACAAAGGTAAAATAAAATAGGAGATGTTTGGGGATTTAAAAAATACTATTAATGTCTCTACCACCATCCCTACCCCCAAACCTGGCTCTATCTGCCCCTTTTTTTATTTCTCTCATCTGTTTCTGCGTGTCACCCACCGACTACTGCCTCCCAACTGCACCCCTCCCCTCCTCCACCTGCCCATCATCCCCCTCCTCACTTGGCTGCACCTATGGTCTGCCAGCCCCTGCCTCATCCCCCCCCCCCACCTCTTTAAACTGGCCATCTCCCCTCAACACTCTCAGCCCTGATGCAGGGTCACAGAAATGTTGACTATCTCTTTGCCTCCACAGATGCTGCCTGGCCCACCGAGTTCCTCCAGTAATTTGCTTTTTGGTCAATAGTAACAATATTTCAAATTCAACAGACTATTCCAACAAGTGAAAGATGTTAGAACAATTGCAGGTCTCAACACAGCTTTAGAATAAATAAAACATTTCAAATATTAAGCTATAAATTCCACTCTCAAATGAAGAACAATTGTTGGCAATATCAGCCTGGTAATCGTTTCTGTAGCTTGGATCTTGGGAGATCGACAGCAATGTGCCAATTCTGCATGTTTATACTGTTACAATGCACTTCCTTTTGGTGACAGCAGAAAGTGGATTTATGATTCTCCCGTCAGAATAAGGAAGCTGGATTTGGTAAAATCAATCTGCGGAGCTGGCGCACTGAATAGGCGCCTTCTCCCGTGATCTAAAACACAAATCCAGGCAAGCAAGAACTCGCTAATATCGAGGGTGCAGCTTCCAACAACCCTGCGTCATTTTAGTCATGATGTTTTGTTACGTGAAAGTAATCCAATGAGAGATTTATGACGTTGCAATGTTTCCACAATACAACTAATAGAATTACAGTGTGTGCCTTATAACAAGAGAAGGAAGTTTTTCAACAGATTTACAACAGCTACAGGAGTGCATTAAACAAGATGAGGCTTGCTGTAGGAAACTACAACATGGAAACCTGAAACTTGAACAATGTTAAAAGCACACGCCGTTGCTGTGATGTCTGTTGAGCTATGCCCTCACTTAAAATCTCAATTATCACACAAAAGCATCTTGCATTTACACTGCCACGAATTACAAAGCGTCTCTCACTGAGCATTTTTTATTCAAATTATGTATTCAAATTCAGGACGCGAGAACGAGGGACATCAATGATCACCACTGTGAAAGTGGTTAGCATAAACTGCACGAAATTCACAAGCACAGGAAGATAATGCCAACTGCACCGATCACACACTTGGAGCAGGTATCATTACATTCTAATCAGGAACACATGAAAGCTGCTCAAATTTTCTACAGACAGAATACCTTCTTGAAAATGAGGTCTAAGCTTATTACTGTTCCTGTAGTGCAGGAATGTGCAGGCTCTACATTGAGCTGAAAGAAGCGGGGAGAAGGAAAGGGAGCTTGTAATGTCTTTAATCCTGTCGATGTTCTCTCGATTTAGTCAAGAATTCGTGCCTTCACTACACTGCAACTATCGGTTTCCAGGACTGTTTGAATATGCACGCCGGCAATATGAATATTCTGCCGACTGTTACAAAACCCTGATCACTTCTCTTGAAACTAGCTTTCACGGTTTAGTATTAACTACTTACATTGTTGACTCTTAGTCACAAACAACTGCTAATCCTCATTTTTTCCCCCCAAATCTTGTGCAGTTTGGTGACTTAATCATCGCTGGAAGTCTAAAATACCTCTTCGCTAACGTAAACAACTGCTAATCCTCATTTTCCCCCCAAAATCTTGTGCAGTTTGGTGACTTTATCATCGCTGGAAGTCTAAAATACCTCTTCGCTAACGTGTTTTTAAACAAGTTTAAATAACTGAGGGGCTCAGAGATCTACTGCACGACACACGCTGCTCAAAAAATTCCCATTAAAAATTAACACAAAGTTCCTGGAAAAAGATTTGTGTGGATGAAGTGAGTTTGTGGTACCTACACTGAGGGTTGGGCAGCCTCTGCCATTCTTTGTGTCTGATCCCAATGAAGCAGTGTGGGCTCGATCCTTTTCCCTGAAGCATGCAGGAGGGACTTTGAGAGTAAAAATCCACCAGCTGTCCTGGATTTACTGTCAGCACATCCATGCAGTCAAACATTGCGGAACAGGGCAGAAATCAAAAATATAACAAAAAATGGCAACAATCCACAGTCCTCTTTTCTCTCTCCCTCCTTCTTTGCTTCCGTTAAGCAAGGGTCGGTAGATTGCAAATTAGCATCAGGCTTCACAGCAAGACCACTGAGTCAGAAGAGGACAAGGTGGCCAGAATTAGAAACAGGATCATGTTTGAGTTCTGTTTCTGTTGTTGTGACTGGGACCCAGAATCATGGTCAGTCCCAGCTGCTGAAGTCGTGATCCTGTAATCAATCCAATAGTTCATTTACTATTTAAATATCTCGACACCACCAAGCCCAAAAAGGGAGGCGCAGCCTTGCTTAATCAGAATAATATCACCAATTCCACTGCTTTGCCTCTCCGAACAGGCTCAGAGTCTCAATGCATCTTCCTCAAATGCTTCTTCAGATGCCTGGGTTAGTCCTGATAAATTAAAACGCTCGAGTTTAAACAGTATTTGCTGTCGGGTCCCCTTCTCTCCGATCTTGAGTAAGATATCTTGGTGCTCTCTGCTGGTATCTCTCCTCCCTCCCTCTCTCTGTCACTGGGTTAAAAGGATTCATTTGCTTAATATATGCGCCTGAACTCTCACTGAACCCTTTCCCTGGCAGCTAACCTTCAAATGACCCTTCACCATTCTGACATCACATTCAGCCCCTCTCAATCTCTTCTTTTTCTCTCTCAGTGCTGCAAATATTCTTGTCAATCAAACCAGAGACAGCGACGAACTCCTGCAGCCAGCAACTGGGGGAGCACAGAAATAAGGATAACAAGAAGCTGATGGGGCTTTACACTTTGGACAATCCATACAAAAGATAATAAATAGCTTTTCTGATGGGTCATTTATAATTTTCACACAGCAGTTTTAAAAAAAAATAAAATTAACACAAGGTCTGAAAAGGAAGACCAGAGACTGGAGCTGCTTTGTTAATGTGGGAGCCAATACTGCCAGGGTTGCAAAGTTATTGATACATTTCCTTAAAACATCGGGTCTAAACCCCTCCCCACCCCCCAGCATTCTAGTTTCATTTGGAATTCAAATTTTGCAGCAAAATAACTTGATGTTATCAAATAGTATTAAATAGCTACTTAATGAGCGACAAATATAGTTGCTGCACACTGCACTACTCCGGGAATTCAGACTGGCACAATATACAGTAGTAATAGAGGATGATGTAATAGAATGCACATGGGTATGTTTTCAACTGTCTACCTGTTTTTGTTTGACTAGATAGGTCTGCTGGTACCCCAATAATACTGGTGGTAAGTGTACTATGATTTGAGAGGCAAAATTGAATGCCATGTTAAAGCTGATATCATGATGTTGCTGTGTTTGAATTCAAAGGTTCTTCTGGCAGAAGTTATAGTTACTTCTTTTTACAGAAAGCTGACAAACCTAAATGGAAAGCCAAAGTCCAAAATTGTGGACAACATCACAGTTACATTAATCAGAAACTAGAGATCAAGGTGAATGAACAGCTATTACGTTTTCCATAATTCACATGAAAGCTTTAAGATTTTAAGAGGACATAACAAAGAGGCATAGAAAGAATGAAACCAAAGGTACAGTCATGAACATGCATTTGATGCCTTTCCCCAGAGCACCACAGCGATGCAGTCACTGTAGTAATGCATCCAACTTTCCAACTTAAGCCAACACTTTGCACAACAAGATTGTTCAAGTAGCAATACGACAACTAGATAACTCCGTTACAAAATAAACATCGAACAGGACATTGCAAAGATATCATCCACTCTTCTTTGAATTGTGTCCAAGGATATTTTATGCACACCTGTTTCCATTGACAATGCAGTGCACTCCTAGATTACATGTTAGCAGTTAGCGTAACACCATTATAGCGCCAGTGACCCGGGTTCAATTCCAGCCACTGTCTGTAAGGAGTTTGTACGTTTCCCTGTCTGTGTGGGTTTCCTCCGGGTGCTCCAGTTTCCTCCCACATTCCAAAGACATACGGGTTAGGAAGTTGTGGGCATGCTACGTCGGCGCCGGAAGTGTGGGGACACTTGCGGGCTGCCCCTAGAGCACTCTACGCAAAAGATGCATTTCACTGTGTGTTTCGATGTACATGTGACTAATGAAGATATCTTATAAACTTGAACCCACAATCTTCTGATTCAGAAAAAAAAGTGTAACCATCACACGGAACTTGATTATGTTGGATGATGCATTTGCATCTTGGAAAAAGAAATACCAATGCACTGACTCACGATAATTTTGTAGAATGATTGTACTGTTATTAGAGGCTATTTTACATGTCTGGAAGTGGGAGTAAACCCAGAATACTAAAAGTAGAAGTCAATACAGATTCCTGCATCAAATTTTTAAGTTTCTTCTACGGGGTAAACACTTCTTTAGGAAGAATATTCTGTGTGTACTTTTTGGAAAATAATTATGAAAGATACATTTTATATGAATGTATTTTCTTGATAATTTACAACAGCTTAACATTTAATTAAGTCAGAGTAACTGGACCACTCATTAATGCTTCAGTGGAGACAAAATCAAAGATAAGATACAAACACTGCATTGGGTATTGGTCCAGAGAGACTCTGGCCACCACATCTAAAATCAAAACAGGAACACAAGGAAGATCAAGACTATAATTTTATTGCAGACATTCAGATAATAGCCACAAGATGTTTGTGGTTTTCCTTTTCAGAAGAGTATTGTAATTTAACCATCCTTGGGATATCTGTTATTCTCAATTTACTAAGTATGTCTGAACTGGATTTCTTTAAAAAAGCAGAACAACATTCTTTAGTCAGTCTTTTTTTTAAAATCAATTTAACATTGTTTATCTTTGACTACTTCAGTCCATTAGATATATTGTGAAGCATCTTGGGATGCTTTTCCTACTTTAAAGGTAATGAATGTAAATACATGTTGATGTTATTATGTGATGTGAACTAACTCTGTGAAACCCTTCAAGAGTGCAGTACCTGTTTCTGACTGCATCATATCAAAGGTAAGTGTATTTATACCCAATTCCTCTATTTTTGTATCTCCCAGGAAATTACGTACTTGCAGGCATGAGGGGCATTAGGAAATCTCTGGTCATGCTGCTCCTCCCATCATGATTTTGGGTCAGGTTCTATCGACCAGCTGTTCTTTTCTCTTCTGTTGTTTCATATATTCATTTGCACCATCAATGGGATTTTATGGTTTAATCTAATTTGCCAGCAGTTTAGTTGATTTAGTGTTACAAATGTGCCCACCAGTCCTGACTCAAAGTCAATTATAAAGCATATGACAAAATAGTGAGTTTGTACAACTGCACACACAGATTTAAGTCTTTCAAGGTATGCCAACAGTATCTATTGAGGAACTCAAACCAAAATAAGATGCAGTGTGAAATAGCCACTTCCTCACAATTAATGACGCCAGTCTGAAAGAAATGGGGGAATGAATGAATGAAATTGGGCCCCGAGCTCAACTGCCAAGATTGCTTTCTCTCAATTTTCCTTCATAATCATTCTGTCCTTTCATTCTTGATGTGGGATACACTCATCAGTCTGTATCGTTCTTCAGGAAAAACTTATCCTCTTTCCCCAATCAAAATGAGGTGTGATCATATAACAGCAGTGAACTAGTGTAACATAACAAGATCAGAACAATGGGGCAGCATAAGCCTCTGGAATTCAGTCAAGACACTGAGAAGCCACTAGCTAAATTTCAAGTGCTCCTAACAGAGACAGAAAGAAAACCAGGCTCCTGTTATCCTAGATAACGACTGGACTCTGATTGTTTGTTGTATAGCAGTATTGCCGAAAGAACTTACATGGAGTCATATGCAGCTAGTGGAAACTTGTGCTGCATTTATGACAGTCTGCACTTGGAAGGAGCCCTGTCTTCATTAGAAACTTGGTAGCATAAAAATGTACTATTCATTTCGATAACACAGGACACATCTCAAAGGATGGTTCCTCACTCTGTTGCTGTCAACAAAAATACCACAGTAAGAAAGAGGCAAAATCTGCTACTTGCAGATAATTCTTTTGAATATGGGTAGTTTGTGCCTCCATACAGTCTGTCCATTAGTAAAGCGGTATTTTCAGTTTTTCTACATGAACTGATATCACAAAAATTCTGTGTCCAAAGGATGAAATGGAATTATTGTTGCAACAACGCGCTGTTGCTCCTGTGTTGGCACAAATTGTCTGAATCATATCTGCAACACAATCACAGTAACGGTCAGGTGTCCAATCCAGGAACAGTCAGCAAAGTTATGGAAGAAATTAAGAGAAAATATTCCTGGCATTAATGTGAGTATTGTAAAAGAGGACAATGTAAGAAACTAATCATTGATTTACAGAGCTAATGCAGTAAAAGGGCACAAACCTCCCACTGATATCAGAGGGATTGTCATGTTCACTGCTGAGAAGAGCGATTGGCATGTTTTCTGTTAAAAGGTGCTCGTCAGGCAGAAGCTGTGACTTTAAATTACCATTTGAACAGGATCGGTGGGGTTCCTAATGTATTTGCAAGTTAGGGGGGAAAGAAAATCTCCCACCGCTTGCCACAGTTTCTTCAGAATTGGCTGGCCTTGTGAATGGGAGGCCTGTGATGGGTAACTGCTCTTCAGCTCTTTTGCATACCTCAGTAACAAACGCCCAGATGAAAAGGGTTCTTTGAAGACCTTGTTATGGAATTTCTGAACAAACAAAATTATTATTGACATTAAAAATAATATGGGACTAAAGGCTGTCAAAACTTAATCCTCTGTTTTATAAATCAAGGCTTTTTAAAAAATTTGTTAACTGCTCTCTTGCTGAAGGGGGATGGGGAATGGTGAAGAATAAGGAAAACTGAAGTCAACCAGAACAGGTATGCTGAAAACAACGTATCATTTTGATTCAAATTAGATTGGATTAAAAGATCAGTACATTCCTAAATTCAACGTACATGGTAGAAATTATGGGCCTGGCTTGACTTGTCCTGCTGGGAAAAATAGTGCATCTCATGTGGCCTAGAAATAGCAATATTCAAACATTGATCAAAAACATAGAACAGTACAGCACAGGAACAGGCCCTTCAGCCCACGATGTTGTGCCAAACTAATTAAGCTAATTAGATTCACTCAGCTTTCTCCAGAGGGAAGTTATTTTGCAATGCAATTCTGTGTATGAGTGAAACATGACCATTGAGAATTGGTGGGGGAGGAGGTAAATAAATTGCTCAAGAAACTTTGTGTCGTGACACTGATTCTTTAAAAAGAATGTATAACAGCACCCACAGCAACCACTGCAAACCACAATATTCCCATCCACACTGTTTTATAACATTTTCCTGTGCTGCAGCATCTTGGACTTTGGAAAAAGTGACGAGTAGACTTTAAACCAAATAAATTTCTTGACAACAAAGGACTGGAAGTCAAACATAACCAACTGAACAGATTGGAAAGAACTTACTTCCTTTGTTTTCTCTTTCAACCAAGTATTAACAAACCACAAGCCCAACACAGCAATAGAAACTGTGTGACATCTTATCATTGATGACCAGGATTAGTGACACATATTTGAGACAGCCCTATGAGCAACATCTTTTTTTTCATTTGCTGCAAACAATATACTCTTGACGTTAGCCGCAGACTTGGAGTATACCGGTAACTCTATCCTGTCCGTCCTAACCAAGTGGATAAGTCCACCCTTACTCTAACAATGATGCTGCCCTGCCTTCAGTATAAACTCAATGAGATACAAGAATAAACAAAATCATGACCACTGACAATTGACAAATATGTTGATTTTAGGAGCGATATCCACTTTCAAAGTAGTTGCACAATTCAAGCTGATGTACATGGAATTTTACAGAATTATGGGTACATGGGATCCAACAATATACCAAACAATTAAAGTTTCCCAATGTATTCACAAATCAGTTGCAAATAGTTTTTGGGTCAGGGAGAGAGAATACAATTAGAAGGTTGATTAAAGAAAATCATGATATAAGTTATAAATCACTATCAAATAGAAGTCAGATATTTATGGTTAACGATCAAAATTTTAGCTCCTGCACCATAGAATTTTCGAATTGTTTGTGAAGCTTATGCCAAGTTAAAATTGCTGAACAATTAATTATTTTAAGAATGAATTAAAATAAAAGACTATTCTAGATAAAATATATGAATGCAGCCATCTTTGTTAAAATTGGAGATTGCCACTCCTGATGTTCTGAAGGTCAAATAACACAGGCGGTGTCAATAAATGATGCTTCAGAGTGTGCAAGATCACCAATGGGGCTATTTCACTGCTCATCAGCAAGACTGAAGAAAGCTTGAAAATTGTTTGTTATCAAAACCCACAGGAAAATGAGTAATCCTTCAGGGCACCATTACAGGCATAATGTGATCAGCAGAATTAGTCTACCGCTGCAGCTTTACTCAGTTTCCCAGACAACAGTAGATTCAGTATCAAGCGCAGTAGGGTCACTGCAGTGTTTGGCACTGAGGTTGACCTAAGATTGCAACACAGGCTTCCCCATCTCTCGGGATGGCACAACCAAGATGGCTTACATGCGGACAGCCCAACAGCCTAAAATGTGAGAGTTTTGGTTAAATATAAAGAGAATCATTTTGAGCTAATTATAATATTTTACATAAACACTAACTATTAGCATTTCTCAGTTGAAAAGAAACTAAAAACAAGAAAAAAATTAAACTTCAGTTGGTCGCTGTTGACCAAATACTTTGAGCAGTGCATCTCACACATCCAAATCCTCCTTACCCCCTTCTCATTACTCATAAAGGCCCAACGCTAGGGACAGTGCAGTGACAACAATGAAAAGCGGCCATTAATCATACAAAGAAAGAAAAAAATAAAGCTAAACCAGTTTACCATTCATCATGGGATGGACAAAGGCACAGAGACGATGACTTTTATCCTCAAACACATCCCAGATTTTTCATAAAATATAAAAGAGAGAAAAGAAAAGAATTTGAAGGGGAAAAGACTGAAATTCTTTGTTGGATCAATGTTTTTTAAATCTTTCTTTTTAACCTGAAATGTCCTGAATAATATTTAACTTGATTCTCTGTTCCGCTGCTTTCTCATCAATCTACCTATCACCCCTTCCTTTTATGTATTTCATACTATTGTAATGCACTATTCAATCAGCACCCCAATCAAATATTTAGGCTTTTGTGCTTCTCACTATCTGTGCCCTTTGGTTCAAAGGATGTCATTAATCCAACTCATCGTGAACTATACGAAGGAGTTTCAGAAGAAATATTCAACGCATCCAGAATCCACTAATAACAAAAGGATAAAAACCAATGGCGTTCCTGTTGCTACCTTACTACAGAGGAGTGACGGAGGCCAATGGGTAAAAAGCTAAATGTTGCCACTGGGCTAATCTTGCGATCTGGTACCAATACATAATCATGAGGGGGGTAAGTATTTCCCGAGTTGCTTCATATTGATACCCTGTCCAACTATACATATAAAAGCAAACACAACTCAGAAGTGAAGCCTTAAGGCCTCCCTATAAATATAACTCAAATTTGACAAAAAAAACACAACCTGACCAGCATGTGTGTTTCACAACACCAGCAGAAATGATTTATGAAAATTTCACTTTACTGGCACTGGTTGATAGAAAGAAGAAACAAAGAACTTGTATTGTCTTTCATAATGCCTGGATGCTCCAAAGCATTTCACAGTGCATTTTAAATTATAGTTATTATTCTGATGTAGGCAGCCAATTTGCAAACAACAAGTCTCACAAAAGAAAAGTGAAATAAATTACCAGAATCTTGTGTCTTAGATGCTGTTGAGGGTTAAATGCTATCTAAGAAATCATTAAAGATGGTCATTAAAGGTCCCACTACAGCGAAGAACTTTCTTTTGAGAGTGCAAGCTGGGCCTTGGTTTAACGACTCATCCTAAAGGTGGCACCTCCTACAGTACAGCCCTTCCTCAGTACTGCACTGAAGTGACAGACTAGATTCTGCACTCAAATCTGTGGAATGACTGATTTTGGGCAAGAGTGTTAACACAGTTCCAAAATTGATAAGTTATGAAAACATTCTTGATCTGTACCACAAAAGGGTGACCCCAAATATATCCAGTAGGATGACTGCAACAAGCAAATTAAAAGTAAAATATCTTTGCATTTTCACACCTTTCTCATGTTAAGTGCATGAAAGCCAATAGTACAGCAGATGAGACCACGTGTCCCATTGAACCTGTACCAATAAGAATAATCCAGCTAATCCGAGTTGCCCTGCTCTCTCCTTGTATGCCTGCAATCTCTTCCTCTTCAGGTATTTATTCAAATTCTTTTAAAGTCTGTTTCCACCATCATGTTAGGCAGATCATAATAGCTCACTGCATAAGAAAATTTACCTTCAAGTTGTCCCTAATTCTTTTGCCAGTCTTCTATGGCCTCTGGTTGGTAAACCCTTCAGCCATTGGAAACAGCTTCTCTATTTACTCTAAATTGTTTAAGATATTAAACATCTCAAATATAATAGAAGAGTAACATTAATACAATCCTCAAGATGCAGCTACGTATGCAGCACAACTTTGGAAAGCAAGTTCCCTGCTACCTGCACCGTAATAGCAGCCTTGGCAACATATGGAATGCCCTTTTCAAACACTATTCTGGATAACAGAATAGCTGATGCAATTTTTTAATCAAATCATTTTCTATTAACATAACCTCATCAGGTGCCAGGCTGTTCCCTTTTTGTGAATCACATGGATAGATAGGGTTCACATGACCAGGGTAAGTGCAGATATAATTGAATAAGTTTTAAATAGTCCCAATCACTCTTAATTATTTCACTAACTCTCCATCCAGTCCACTAACTTGCTGTCAGCTGTATAACATCCATTTAACATCCTCAGTGGTAGCTTTCATTTACCAGAAATCCTCTGCAGTGTGACTGAGAATTGAATTATGCTGCTCAGGCAAAGACATATCTGAGTATAGTGATACTCAAGTGTTTTATTCTTCCACATATTCATCACAGGAGATAACGAGTCATGTCATACACACTAATTAGAATCTTTACTTTAAGCAGGATCAGTTGTTTCCTTATATAAATTATCGATGTCTCAGCATGCCATATTGGTGTCAATAACTTGATATGTAGGACAGATACCTGGGAATGAGGTAATAGAGAATAACCCCAATTGTGTGAGGGGGTCAATGTCAGATTACTTTAAGTGCAAGAATAATACAGCAGAATCCTGAATCTGGTTATATCTTCAAAGTGCCCCATGAAATACATATGCGTGTTTACATTCATTTGAAAGAAAATTTTAAGTATAGTATTTGTCTTAGGTGGACAGAGTTCCGCACTATGTAAATGGAGGGACCAGGATAGGACAAGATAATGCGAGGCACCACTGGAAGTTACAGTATCACCAGCGGCAGCACAGGGATTGAAACTTTGCCAACTATTTTGTGGACACATAGCACTGATATTTTTCTTCTGACTCGTGCTCAGACACCATCATAAAGCCAGTAACAAGCTTCACTGCCTCACCCATGTGGTCTAGGCAACTGGCATCAGTGGTCCAGACTAGAATTAACAATAAGATTGATCACTGTCCATGATTACATTTGGCCAATTCCCCAAAAGTCAAATAAAATACAGCACTTAATATCTTTCTGGCGCAAGAATGAATAAATTGTATTGGAAAGTAATACCTATTTGCATTCCTATAGCAAAACTGATGCAGCAAAACTCAGCTTCTCAAATATTTAATTACAAATAAGCTTTTTTCAAAATGCAGGCAGAATAAATGATGGCAAGCAGTTTCTGAAATAATATTGGGCAGAATACAAACTGCTGTTGTTTTTTTGCTCCAGATCACAGGATCTGCAGTCTTGTGTGCCTCCATCCTGAAATAATGCTTCTCATCTTATTTATTCATTCATATCTGCAGCGGAAATGAAGAGCCGTGCCTTCTATGAGTGGAGTTCTAGCTCAGTGCTAGAACTCACGAGTTCATAGGCTGAAGTCCCATTCTAGGGACTTGAACACATAATTTAGACTGATACTTCAGTGCAGCAGTGAGGAATGCAACTATCAGAGGTGTCCTTTGAATGTTAAACTGAGGCTTTATATGCCCTCCCATATTAATGCAAAGTATTCCATGTCACTATTTTGAAAAAGAGCAGGGGAGCTCTCCCACTATCCTAGCCAACATTTTTCCCATCAACCAACATCACTAAAGTAAATTATCTGCTCATTTATTTAGCTACTTGTGGGAGCTTACAGCGTGCCTCATTTCACATACAAATATTTTGCTACACTTTTGGGATGGTGAAAGGACTTGTTTAAATGCAAGACATTTTGACAGACAGGAATAGACAGCACTGCGCACCATTGTTTTTTATACAGTTTGCTGGATTGGTATATAATTTAGTATTTGACCTATTCTCGCTGCCCTACAATTTTACAAACACCTTTAGATTATCTGCCAGTTGCAATACACATATACACAGCAAATTGGGTTGACTATTATTAAGTGTTTGACCCCTGTCTTATTCACTTAACTCTCGACACCAATGTGTTTGTTTCAGCTACTATGGTATTAGTAATGCACCGAGCCCTCAAAGAACTCCAAGGAAGAGCATTGAAACTGAATGAGGAATCTAGATTCTATTTTCATTTAATTGATACAGCAACACTACAGAAGCAACAAATGATGGAATTCACAATCAACAAGCTCAGCTCTCACTATTTTTGTTTGGCAGCATTCAGCTGAACTGATTGGGGTCAAAAACAGCCATGTAGTTTATGTTGCTTCTGACAGCAGCTCAGAATTCTGAGCCCTTTTACATTGTTAACATGGTAAAATATCTCACATATACACACATACAACTGCAAAAGAGCACTTAGCAGAGCTATTCCATGCAATTGCATGACAAACAAAAGCCTGTAAATCACCTTTTGGACCTTTGGCAGCAGAGAGAAGACAAAATCAAGAAACAATAAGAGAGGATTCACAACACAGAAGAAATCAATTTTGAAACTTTATGATGTTTACCTAGTAACAGTTTATTCAAACCTGACCCTGCACACCTCCCACACCACTCCCTCCACCTCATTTGTTCAGAGAATGCCAACAAATTAAAAGTAAATGGTTTGCAGTTTCAAACACATTCTACTCTGATTCAGGATCTGACATATGGGTTAATTCTGCCACAGTAACACAGACAGAGCACGTGTGAGTGGGAAACTATCAGTGCCCAGGGGATAGCCAAACACCTTCCCTGGAGACCTTGCCTCCAACAATCGTTCTGAGCATATGCATCAAATTGAAGCCATCCACTCCTTCCCCAGTGCATGTTTGGATTCTGGAAAAGATAATGTCTAGTTGTTTTTAATTACTCATTTTTTCCAATACCTCCCCTGCAATTGATTTCTTCTCCACTCTTGAAGACTGTCATTAATAGCCTTTCAATCAACAAAAAGACATTCTCCTCTCTTCAAGAATAAATGAGTATCCTCGCAGAAGAATCTTGTTGAGCTGAAGGGTCAGGATATTTCTATGACCAACAATTTCCAAGATCCACTGTATTTAATTTGATGGTGCTGATTCAAGCTGAAATTTGGGTTGGTAAAGACAGTGCCTGTCCCTACCTGCCCTTGAGAAGGGGGTGGTGAGCCACCTTCTTGAATTGCTTGCTATCCTTCTGAAGAAGATACTCCCACTATATTGTTCAGTAGGGAATTACAGGATTTAAACCAGGCATTAACAGAGTACATTTCCACATGAGGAAGGCTTCCGATTTGGAGGGGAACATTCAAGTAGGGCTGCTTCCTTATCCTTCTTGGTGGTAGAGGTTGCAGATTTGGGAGGTGTCGTTGGTGTAATCTATGTGAGTAATTGTAGTGCATTTTGTAGACATGCAGCCACTATGTACCAGTCGCAGAGAGAGTGTATATTTAAGGTGTGAATTGGATGCCAATCAAACAGGCTTTGACCTGGATGCTATTGAGTTCTATAATGCCTTTTCTTTACATTTGAACCTAGAATAGCATGTGGGCAGCCTATTTAATTGTGGCAGGCTTCGCAGTTAAACTTGAACTGCTCTTATTTGAGGCTTGCCAACAGGAGTCAGCAGGGTAGAAGCTCAGAGTGGAAATTGAGTTTGATACATCTCCCTCTCCAGCCTCCTGCAACAGTCCCTCCCCCCAGGGTACAGGGGCCCTCTGCTCTGGCTAAATTAAATCTGGTACCAAGAAGGTACCACATAAAACAAACCGAAAATTGTTTCTGACAATACTTGGCATAGAGATTAAAAAACTAAAAAGTTTTTGTGCTTAAAAGAGTTGTACAAGTGTGTAAATCACCATTAAACACAAAATATTCATTTGCTTTCTTAAAAGGGGTGACATCGCCTGTGAATATTTTTTCTTTCTGATTCACTATTTACAGCTTAAGGGTTTAAAAGAAACGAAAGAACTGAAGTGTAATAAATATTTCATTGAGCTTGCTGGAATATAGAGACCCCCTGCCAAAGCAGCCACCTCAATCTGATTCTGAACTGCCGAAGGTCATGCATAAAATAACATATAAATATCCACAGAGACACAGGCTGACCCCTCTTTTTTCCCTAAATTGCTAGCAATATTAAGGTCAGTTAAACCTATCATCAACCCCTCAGCTGGTCCAACAAATTCTTTGTTGGGGGGAACCATCCACAAGGTTCTTAAGCAAGATTGCTCATTTGCTCCTATGAAGAATGGGGAATTTCTTATTGTGTGATGGAGCAGTGAGTGCAGACATCCAGGCTTGCTAATGACTGCCTTCAATAAGCCTGACAAGTCTCATTACATCAATTACTGAATCCATCTACAGCCCGCGGCACCGAATGTTTGATTTTATTTCAACATTATCTCAGTTCCAGAAGCAGAAAAGATGACTAGAATACTGAATCAGAGAACGAAGGCACCAGAAGGAAGAAAGGGTCACTTGCCACTTTGCATTAGGCATATTGGGCTCATTCTTTTCCACTATGTAGCCACGGTATGAACATTCAAAATATTTCATTCAGAAGGCTTTGAGCTGACTGCAGAATTTCTTTACCTTGTGCAACATCCACCTCTACATGTAAGAACCCTATTTTCCTCAACACTTCGAAATCTACCCTTATTCAGATTACCATTCGGTGTCTTTTGGTTTACTTGGACATAATTATCTGGTATATGCATGTACAGAATGCCATGGCATCTCTTAATGTCAGCTGCTTTTCTGCTATGGCACAGCCATTCCTTCACTATATGATTCTTCTGCTGAGAGGGTAGGCAGGCAGGCTGTCAGGTTTGAGCATCACCCCCAACACTCTCAAATTGCTGATCAGCAGCCCCTGTTGAGAAGGGTATCTAAAATTGGCCATAGTTAGTGGAGGGGAATGCTGCCCTGTCATTGCAGATCCAACTGAGACAGCAGTACCAGGCTCAGATGCAATGTCTCCCTAAAGGCAAATCACTTGTCAATATTTAAGGCAATTGTCACTTGGGAGAGCTGAATGGCACAGTTTGTAGAGCTGTGCCTCACAGGCTCTTCTTGTGATCACACGTTTCCTTCCATATCCCAAAGATGTGCATGTCGGTAGGTCAATCGACCACTGCAAATTGCTCCCAGTGTACGTAAGTGGTAGAACATGGGGAATTGATGGGAATATGGGGAGAATAAAATGGGATTAGTTTATGATAAGAGTAAACAGGTACTTGATGGTCAGTGCAGACGCGGTAAGCTGAAGGGACTACTTCCATACTGTATGATTTGACAACTCCATGATCAGAGGATCCCAACATACAGTAAACCTTTATCCAGCCATGAACCAGACTTTCTTGAGGGAAAACTGGAGGGGTAAAACTTACCCCTGCAAAAGAGAAAAACTTGTAATAAATATACTTTTAGTGTCATCATTTTAGTGAAAAAAAATCATAAACTAAACCTGAAGACAATGTTGAGCAAATATTGAATGCAGAACTTTCCCTTTCTCTACCACTCCCTTCATAACACATTAAACAGTTAACAAGTTATGGCTTTTACAGAATATTCACTCTGGCAAGGACAGTTGCATAACAGTTTTTAATTACTAATGCAGCTGCTTTCCTGCTTTGTGTGAGTACACAACACACTGATATGCTTGGGAGTCAACAGGCAAATCAATCTATTCACGAGGGTTGTACAGCATAGTATATAAATTTAATAACACTGTCTGCATCAATAATTAATTATACTGGTACATCTCCATATCAATGATCACAGGCAAATTGGAAAGTTTCTCTTCATGCAGTTGTTGGGCTGCTTATTTTCAACTCTCTACTTCTTATTGCATTTCTCTTTCATTAAAAATAACTTGATTCACCTGTCAAGAGAGTAACAGAAAAATATCTTGTCCAATTTTCCATGGGAACTTTTATTTTTGTACCTGAGAGGGCACATGATGCTACATCTTGAAGATGGCTCCACCAACATTGTAACACATCCTCAGTACTACACAAAATTGTCAACATAGATTATGTGAAATCTCTGGACTGGGGATTGGGCTTAAAACCTGTTGATTCAAGTGCAAGAATGTCAACTGAGCTTACATTGACGTGTTTACATAGACCTATTAATGTACAATGACTTCATAAAAGTGTGTATTTATATGTGTAAAAACCTAATGAAATGTAAAGATTTACATTTTTGAAAATGCAATAAAAACATTTCACAAATATTGAGTCTGTCAACTTGTGGCTAAACTCACTGGGTTTATGCTTTTGGTGGGAAAGTGTAAATTCTAACGGGTATGTTTTTTTTGCATAACTTGATCTGGATATGCCAAGCAATGCAAATCCAGAAGTACAAAACGGGACGTTCTACATAGTTAGTTGCTTTTAATGCGTACAGTAATGGCTGCTACAACAGCAGAAAGGGTTGATTTTATAGAGGGGTTCCTAACTGTTATTGAATTTGAACTAACTGAACTAAAAAGCACAAGCCCAGTCATCAGATAAGGATCGTGATTGAAACAGGGAAAGGAAAGTTTGCATTCATATAGCACTTTTCACAGCCACTAGTGTTTAATAGACAATAAAAAACTTCTGTAATATAGGAAACTCGGATCTTATGAACAGCAAGTTCACACTAATGGTAATGTAAAAATGTCCAAGTAATCTGCTTTAGTGATGTGGAGAAATAAAAATTAGGCAGGACTTCACTATTCTTCAAATTAATGTCTTGGGAACTTACGCATCCATTCAACCCCTCATTTGACACATATCTGATAGTACAACACTCCATCAGTACTCCACCTGAGTAACATCGTAGATTTTTGTCTTCAAGTCTTTAGAATGGGGCTTGAACTCGCAACTTTCTGACACAGAGACCTGGGTGCTATCAACTGAGTCACAGCTGGCGCTAGGCTTGCATGCAAAGAATGGGGAGATGTGTATAGGATTAGCTCACATGACATTAGACAGGAACCTCAAAAGTAACTACATCTTCGAAAGATGAGTGGAAGAAAGAATGAATTCATTTGTCAAATAATCCTTCAACCTCATCACTGCTACGGTCTGAGGTTCCCACCTGCTTCAAAAGGGCAGCAATCATACCAGTGCCCAAGGAGAACAGGGTAAGCTGCCTCCACGACTATCAACCGATAGCACTCACACCTACAGTAATGAAGTGATTTGAGAGGTTGGTCATGGCTAGAATTAACTTCCGCCTGAGCAAGGACCTGGACCCACTGCAATTCGCCTACCGCCACAATAGGTCTATAGCGGATACAATCTCACTGGCTCTCCACTCAGCTTTGGAGCACCTAGACAACAGCAAAACATATGTCAGGCTGCTGTTTATTGATTACAGCTCAGCATACAATACCATTATCCCCTCAGTATTAATCACCAAGCTTCTAAACATGGGCCTCTGTACCTCTCTCTGTAACTGGATCCTCTACTTCCTTATTGGAAGACCACAGTCAGAGCGGATTGGTAATAACATCTCCTCCTCACTGATGGTCAACACAGGCGCACCTCAAGGATGCATGTTCAGCCCACTGCTCTATTCTCTCTACACTCATGACTTTGAGGTTCAGCACAGCTCAAATGCCATCTATAAATTCCCAGATGACACCACTGTTGTTGGTAGAATCTTAGATGGCGATGAGGGGGCGTACAGGAGTTAGCTAAATCAGCTGGTTGAGTGGTGTCACAACAACCACCTCGCACTCAACATCAGCATGACCAAGGAGTTGATTGTGGACTTCAGGAAGATGAAGTCTGGAGAACACACACCAGTCCTCATTAAGGGGACAGCGATGGAAAGGGTGAGCAGCTTCAAGTTTCTGGGTATCAACATCTCAGAGAATCTATCCTGGGCACAACACATTGATGCAATCATGAAGAAGGCATGCCAACGGCTCTACTGCATTAGGAGTTTGAGGAGATTTGGTATGTCACCAAAGACTCTTGCAAATTTGCTGGAGAGCATTCTGACTGGTTGCATTACAGCCTGGTATGGAGCGTCCAATGCACAGGATCAAAAGAGGCTGCAGAGGGTTGTAGACTCAGCCAGCTCCTTCACGGGCACAACCCTCCCCACCATCAAGAGGCGGCGCCTCAAGAAGGCGGCATCCATCACCAAGGACCCTCACCATCCAGGACATGCCCTCTTCTCATTACGACCATTAGGGAGGAGGTACAGGAGCCTGAAGACCCACACTCAACATTTTAGGAACAGCTTCTTCCCCTCCGCCATCAGATTTCTGAATGGTCCATGAACACTACCTTGTTATTCCTTCTCCCCCCCCCCCATTACTTATTTATTCATTTTGTAGTTTATAGTAAATTTTATGTCTTTGCACTGCTGCAAAACAACAAATTTCACGTCATATAAATCAGTGATAATAAACCTGATTCTGATCCTGAAACAACGTCTACTCCTAGAGATCTGCCATTGCAGTTCATAGAGGCTGACGGACAGTGTCACATCATCAGTTAATAATTCAAATCCTCTGAGAACTCTGGCCTTTCAACAAAACAAAATGACAGCTTCAGTATTAACCTAACAAGACTGGAGAAAATTTGATCTCCTGGCACACAAAAAAAAACACAAGCTCAGGAATTTTAATGGGACTATATAGTTCAGATATTTAGATTCCCCCAGGCAAATGATTGGTTGTGCTTTTACGTAACAATCTAATGATTGGATTTATCAACACATTAAATTATGCCCAAGATTAGCTATCAGGGTCTTCCTTTCCCTCTCATCTCCCTGGAACAATATCTACTTAAGGTGGACCAGTTACAACAGGGCCTGAAAAAAAAATCTGACAAAATCCCCATAAACAAACACTTCCTGACCATTTTGACTTGGTTTCCAGTTGTAGTGTTTGATTCAACAAATCCCTTGGATTTACAGAAAGACAACTGTAATCCTGTACCAAAGCCACCAATGTGGTTTTGTGACAGCTGTCCTGCATGGGAGGTGTGCATTGTTAGTGCCTGCCTTGTTGTTGATTGCCTGCCTTGCTGTAATTTTAAATTAGTAATCAAATATCTGGATTCCTGCAGTTAAAAAATTCTAAGATAAGGGTAGCAACTTCACAATTGGAAAAAACTTTCAACTTTAAGGGATGTAGAAAACTAAACTGAAATAGAACATATTAATCTGATGCCTCTTCCTCTGGTCAAAAATCACCCAATTCAAATTTTTGTGGTTAGTGAAAATACAGATTAACAAATATTGAACCACCCCCACCATGTTCCCCCCACCTTCTGATCCACCCCGGTCCTACAATTTTTGTTCCCTTTTCCATACCGCCCCCCAACTCCCATTTTCATACACCTCCCCCCACCTCACTGCATCCACATATTACCCACACACTTCACCAACTGAACCCCCCCCCATTTGAATCAGACACCAACAGTTGTAGCCTTTGTGTTCCACACATCACCATCCACCACACCTTTTTCCCTTCCACCTATTGCTCAGCTGCCGCTGCCTCACAACTCAACCCCTCCCCCACCTGCCCATCAGTGCTCACCTCTCCTCGGTCTATCTGTCACCTACTGTACCCTCTCACCCCTCCCCCTCCTTCCCTCTCCACTCTCAGTCCTGATGCAGGGCCTTGATCCAAAACATCAACAATTCCTTTCTCTCCTCAGATGCTGCTCGACCTGCTGAGTTCCTCCAGCAGTTTGTTTTTTGCTATTGACTGATACTTGCCTGCATAACAGCAATTAATGCATTTCAAAAACATCCAATCTACAAAGCACTTTGTAATATATCAAAATAAACACTAGGGTTGTTATCAATAGAGAGGTTCTGTTACTGAAGTGCTATAATCATTATTCAATTAAAATTCTGAGCACCTTTGAAAAAATAATTGTTGGTAAAAAGCTTTACAATGTGCATGTGTTCCAGAATTTACTGGTCATTTATATTTCAAAATTATAAAAGTTAACTTATTTTACAACAAAAAGATCAAGATAGAAATCTCTTAAAGTTCTAATCATAAATTATTTGAACTCTCTTTAACTTCAGTTTTTCTCCCAGCTCTTTTGAAGGTGATGATTCATCTCAAGTAACTGCTCTAAGGGAATCAAATAAAATTTCCACTTAGTAAACTTGGATTTTATGTGATGGATACAAGCTGACAAAGTTTTTGGTAATGCATACAGATTCCACAAAGTAATTGTCTTATCAATTAATAGTTAGCAAAACCACATGCAATCCAATGCTCAGGTGGGTGATACATAAACTGCCAGATAAAAGCAAGGAACACCCTCAAATGCTGATATAATGCTTTCTTTAAGGTGGTTTGAAAATGGCATCTGAAAGGATACAGTTTCTCCATGCATCCAAATGCCAGCACCATGCACAAACTATATACAAGTTCCCTCAACCCCCTCCACTTTGTTAATGAATTATGCCTAGATAAGGATTTTTGCAAACTGTCAGGAAAAATAGCCAATTAAACATGCTGATTAATCACACTATTCAGTCCAATTGGAAAGAGATCACAAAAAGTAGAAATATATTTTGTCCTAAGTGTGACCAAACTAACATTTGCTATGATCTCCAGATTTATAGAACATTTATTCAGAACAGTTGTAAATATTCTGTGCTCTGATTACAACTGCGAGTTTGTTTTTCCTGTAATACAAGCCATATAACATAGGGGAACAGGAAGTGAATTGCTAAATTCAGGCCAGACAGCTAATTATTTCTTCAAAGGAGCCCAAGCAGCAGTAATATTTATAGTGAGCCCAACTTCATTCGTACACTTAATGGTAGCACATGCATTCACAGCAGACCTTCAAAAGGGAGCCTGTTCTTTGCGCAGTGTGTGTGTGCATGGAGTTTATACTTCTCCTTATGGAGGTAAACAGGGTATCAGAAATGTGGAATTTTGCTTAGTTTCCCTCCTGGTGCTCGGTCTAAGGAATGACATTTTATGCAATGTGTTTAAGAATGGCTGAGCCCAATTCCTTCCTCATTTGACATCTAAGTATGCACATACCTTCTAGCCATGATCACTGTTATCAATGGCTCAGTAGATACCGCTCTTACCTAAGAAAGAATGTTATGGTACCCCTTTAGGTGCTTAAACACTTAATCGATGCAAGACAGTATTGAAGGAATGCTGCAGTGTTGGAGGTGCTGTTGTTCAGTACTATTTGGAAAAGCGAGGGAGTTCTCCACAAACCTCCTGACCACCGTTTACTCCTGAACACAAATATAAATCATCTCATCATTGCTTTAAGTTGTCCACTGTGTTTGCTGTATATTACAACAGCAAAAAGACTTCAGAGGAGCTTCACAGGTGCAAAGGCAATATTATAAAATGGACATCGAGGCTACACATTCAATATAATTCTATGTACAGTGCTTGGAGACACTTGCAAGACTGTAAAAGGCACAATATGAAGTGCAAGTCTTTATTATTGGGTTGCAGTGAACAGCAGGAGTCCTTGCTAATTTAGTTCTCTCGAGCCCAGGAACATTATACTTAATTATAAAGCCACAATTGTTACAATTGCTTCAATGATGCCCAGGAATCAAACCTGAGATTCTCTGGCCTGTACAAATTGCAGACTCGTAAGCTCACACCCTGCCATCCATCTCTTCTGAAATTTTTGCACCTGCTACATCTAAAAGACATCAATATTAAATCCAAGCAGTCCCTCAGCAGCAAGCTTTCTGTTTTTATCTTGATGTAATAGTTCATTTGAATTCCATCAGTGAATCAATTCATTCCATCAATTGGCAGTCAGCTTGTGTATTGACGAAAATTGATCAGTTCATTAAGCATCTCACTGTGGAGCAGCAGTAATGTTATTTTAACAAATTACTCATAAAAGCTTATATTGAGGCCATTTTGCTTGAATACGATTTTAAACATGAAGGGCTAGAAATTCTATTGCATAGTGCAACATTTCTATGCAGTGCATAATTAAATTACCCTTGAAAACTGAATTGGCAACTGCATGTACGTAATATTGTGCATTGGAAAATAACACAATCCTCCATACCTATATTGCACTTATTCACAGGGACATTAAGCCATCAGTAGGTTTGTCAATCAGCGTGCAAGCATGATTGATGTCATGGCTCCAATATTTTATTGAGCAAGTGGTGCAGGCCTTGAAAATAGGAGCAGGCCTTTATTAGGGCATCAAGACCTACTCCAGCATTGCTTAAATGGACTGTCCCTTCCTGTCCGCTGTTGGACAGTTCGGTTCCTTGCAGTGGTGGTTCCTGTTTTAAGAAATTTTACAGCAAAGTTTGCAATTCTGATGCTATTTTGGTGCTAATGCACATTTAGGTACAATTTGATGCAGAAGGCCCAGATCAGATTTATGCTAGTATTGTGTACCATCTATGTGGACAGAACATACAAGGTACTGTCCTAAAATGCTGATCTCTATTCTATGCACATATAACCTGAATAGGCCATCATCCAATTTAGGCAGAGCAGCCAGCTGTTATCATTATGCTCCCGGGAATAGGAATGAGCATTCTGAGAGAGAGAACAAGCAGCAGGTCATTCCTAGAGTATTACAACCTCACTTTGCATGGGTAGAGTTTCAAAGACTCTCCCATTGATACAACTTACAACTCTACTGGGGTACAAGGAATTTGGCTATACACCTCCCTCAAATTCTACTCCCTATTTCTCTTTGTGCTTACAAAAGCTGCATTTATAGCTTTGTGGAGCACCTGGGTTAGGTCCGCAGGGGTGACCCCGAGTTTCGCGTTGCCTGATACTTTAATTCTCCATCCCACTCTGACCTATCAGTCTGTGGCCTCCTGTGCCGTTATAATGAGGCCCAATGCAAGCTTGAGGAACAGCACCTCGTCTTCTGTCTGGGCATTTCGCAGCCTTCTGCTCTCAATATTGAATTTTAAAACTGAGGTAACTTGCTTTCTCTGTCTGTATCAGTTGTTCATTTGTGATATTGACTCAGCTTGTTTATTTTTTTCCCCATTTTTTTTTATCCTCTCTTTGGGAGTGGAGGACATGCCTACCCTGCATTTCGTAACTCCTACATTCTTTTGTCTATGTTCTCACTCTCTAACCGCTCCCATTCACTCATTAACAATATAACCTTGTTTACGGCTTATCCCCATGGTCACCCCAGTTTTACCCTGTCAGAGACATACCCTCCCTGCAGCTTAACAAGCTTCTTTTGTCTCCTTCCCATTGCTGACAAAGGGTCTTCAACCTGAAACATTACCTCTGTTTCTCTTCCCACAGATACTGCTGAATATTCCCAGCATTTTGTGTTTTCATTTCAGATTTCCAGCATCTGTGGTTGTTTTGATTTTCATTGATCTGCATTTGTAAGTTTGAAACTGATGTCAAAGTGGCTGCTTTCATGCAGCTTGGGTTATCATGGAGTTGGCTAGCAACCAGATGTTAATGTTGGAGGACTCAGAAAAATGAGTAGTTCAATGGATTGGCTAAAAGCCCAATCTTATTTCCATCAGGCAGATACAGTGAAATCTGACAGTGCAACAGTCAGCTTGCAATCAGCAATATTGGCTCATTCTTCAGATGCCAGATATGCACAGAAGACAAGTGACCAATGAATCTAACCAATAACCTTTAAAAAAAAACTTAAACGTGACTTAGACTCTGAATAATATTCTGGTTAACCTCTTGTAAATTACTATAAGTTCAGCTCACATTCATACATTTTCTTGATTTTTTAAGGAAAACTTCTGAAATCTGAAAACTAAATTTCTTCAATGCAATAATGCTAAAAAGTAAAACGTACCACCAACATTGCTGCAGCTGTGAAGGTTTCCCTTGGGCTACGGTTTCTCATCAGGATGGATGGGGATGGTGGTTTGAGGTGGGGATGATACCCATGACATTTAATGCTCCTATCGACATTACTAAGGTAACGTGCGATTTTGGATAAGCCTGCCTGGTACTCATGCAAACATCTCCCAACCCAATTGCAAAAGTTGCAAACCCTGTACAAAGTGGAATCATGAATCTTGTACATGATATATCCCACTAGGATCCTATACCTCCTACCACATTTCAATGGTTTTCTCAAACTATAACTTGTTTAAACTTAGAAAAAAATTAGGATTGGTACTGTTGATCCTTCGCTTAAATTTGAGGAAGTTTGAAGTCCATTTATTCAGTATTTCCATATGATATAAGATGACCTTTCTCAATTCCCTTTCAATAACCTTTGAATATAGAGGAGCGGAGCTAACGACATAATGTTTCTTTTAACTGAAGAAATATCAGTCCAGTTTTTTTTTTGAAGTTTTTGGTTTTTGTTTATTTTTTTTTAATTTGGGGGTTCTCTTTTCATATAATTAAATTTCTTTTTCAAAATTTTTTTTGTATCATGCTTACTTAGTAAGAGATTGGGAGGTTCAGATTATATATTTTATTCCATTAGTGTATATATTAACTGCTATTATTGTTATCCTGATCTCTTCGCACCATATGTATAATCACTAAACATGTATATTAATTTGAAATTAATTTGAAATTCAATAAAAAGATTGAAAAAAAAGATATATCCCACTAGTATTGAATATGGAAGGATTTTACAATACAAGTTATACAAAAAAAAGACAATCTAATTGAAGCAAAGCACCTCAAATTCTCCTAGGAATGAGGGTGGTAAATGGAACCGGTTTAACATTTACTGTTTTTGCTGATGGGAGGAAGAGAGCTGCCACCTGCTGAAGTCCAGTCTGCAGCTGCTTGTACAGATGGAGGAATTTCTGCCATTCACATTGTTCTCAGCATAAAGTAAATTTACCTCACATTCATGCAAGAACCCGCTTACAGTCAGAACAGCCTCTAAACTTGCTGCAGGCACTGCCATGCAATAACTATCAAGCTTTACCTCAATTTTTAAAAACCTTTTCTCCCCCTCAAAGATTCTAATCCTCCATCACTTTGACCTGGATAACTATCGTGTGCAAAACATGACAACTAATGTTAAAAGCATATTCCTCCACAGAAGGTATCAATGCTGAGTCCAATCCTGACTTGCACAACATCCAAACAAAACCACTTTCCAGCCAGATTCATTGGACAGCCACAAGGAGCAAGATTTCTGGTCAATTCTTCATCCTCTCCCTAACCCAGGAGCATGAAGAGTTGTTCTTCCTCCTCGTGCCATGGATAAACTTAAACAAACTACAGAATGCAACCTTGGATGCCACTAGTCTGAATGAGCCAATTTGAAATAACTTGCTAAACCCATAGAGTGAAGAAGCTGGAGTTCATTTACACCTGAGCATATTGGGAACAGGTTTTGAAAATCTCGATCTGAAGAAAGACCAGCATTTACCCTACCTCTGGCTGCCTCAGTGCTTTTTAGCCAACAGGTATTTCCTTGAGGTGTATTCACTGTTGCAATGACAACCACTGGCACACAGCAAACTCCACGAACTGCTGTGCGACAATGACCTGATCTTTTTTTCCCCAGTCATGTTGAATAAGGGATAAAAGTTGGATAGGACACCAAGAATAACTTCCTGCTCCTCCCGGAAAAAATGCCACGTATGTCCCGAAAACGACATCTCCAACCAGTTACTAAATCCTCAGTACTGTACTGGAGTGTCAGGGTAGATTTTTGTAAATCCATAACCTTCAGAGGCAGAGGCAAAAGAAGCATCTAATGAGTTACATCTCCCAGTGTAAGTCTATGGAAAATGATCGCTATTTAGATGTACAAAAGCAAGCAACTAACTGGCTCAGGGAAACCACTCTCCAGGAATTCAAAAAAATCCACTAGGAACGCACTTGAATTAGCACATTTTATTTTGTGATATTTACATTCTGGGTTACTTCATTCTCCACCTCCTCAATAAAGTGATTCTCCTTTTGTGTTGGGATAGCAGTCCAGACAGACAGTTAACAGGCCCATATCCCCCAGCCCACCATAAAGCGATTGACAGGAATGTGCAGAATTAACGAGATAAAGGAATTCACACACCACTCACAGCACCCAAGACAATAGCAGCTCACAAAATCATTTACCAGTCCTGTATAACACTTGGTCATTAGTAAAACTGGTCAATGCAAGCTACACCACAGATATGACTTGATATCAAAGGGGGAATAAAACTGTTCATCATATATAAAGCACATATCCAGACTTGTAAATTTATAGCTGGCCTTATATTGTGTATTTAATTATAAGCACCATTAAGCTCTTTCATTCCATTTGTATTTCTGTATACAGACTCTCACCTTTTGACCTCCTGGGCTAGTTTAGGCTGAAATGCAGGAGGTTTGGATCAGACTCTTACAAATAAATGCCTTGTGAAAATATCCTGCCTCTTCTGTTCGTCATCAGCAAAGATCAGAAAACCACCAAGATGGCTGTTTAAAATCACCATCCATCTGCAAAGCTCTCCTCTGAGTTGGCTATCTGGGAAATTCTTCAAATTTAAACTATACATCAAAGGACAATATTGAGACCTTATATAGTGCCGATATCTGTGGCATTTGTATGTGTAGATGAATTGACTGATGTTGCTTGACAACTTACAACTGTATCATTACTTCACCCATATCTCTCACAATGTGCTGGAAAACACAGAGCTGCATTTTAAGTGCCAAAGCCTGTAAACAGTTCTGGTTTCTCTAAGTACATTTCCTGTCCTCACCAATCAGTCAAGAAAGAGTGGTGGTAGGGCCATGGGAGTAGTGGAAAGGATTAGAGTCAATGGAGAAATGGGATCTCTTTCAATGACCATTCAACATCAGTTTTCAAACTCGTGGACTACTTAGATACTCCAGACCTATTATGGGATAGACACTGTTTAAAAAAAACTCAAAAATTTAATGAATTTACATCACAATTTATGAACTGGCTTTTGGCTCATCAATGAAATTAGGTACCCTCTGTTCTATCAACACCAAAATAAATGGATTTTAAAATAAACCTACTGTATATTCACTTTCTTCTCTCTGTAGGATGTAAGCTACTACATTTTTCAATAAATTTTCATCCTAACCAAAGCTGAATCTTATAATTCAGTTTGTGAATTCATTCCCATCTCTGCCACATCACTATTCTAATCTGGTTTCTGAATTGTAAAATATATAACCTTGGGAACTCGACTGCCATTGTATACTTTCATGGCTGTGAAGCTTTATTACACCAACATAATTTGTAAAGTGCCATTGCAAATGCCATTTAGGTATTGACTTCACTTGAACTCTTATAGATTTTGTGGCAGTGTATGCAAGGAAAGAAAGTAGGAGGTGAAGTATTGTAAATTCTAAAAGATAAAGCACTGAATACAGTAACAAACATAATCTGCCAACAGAAGGCAGAGGAAATATAAAACACCAAGGATCAGAAAGCATCAGTGGAAAAAGTAAAAAAGTTAACATTTCAAGTTTTGTTAGAATTGGAAAAAATTCTAATAAATAAGACAAACGATGTGACAGATCTTAAATCCAGTTGGGGAAGGGGTGAAGGAAGAAAAGTGGTTAGCATAACACTATTCAATTCCGGCCACTGTCTGTAAGGAGTTTGTATGTTCTCCCCGTGTCTGCGTGGGTTTCCTCCGGGTGCTCCAGTTTCCTCCCACAACATTCCAAAAGATGTACAGGTTAGGAAGTTGTGAGCATGCTATGTTGGCGCCGGAAGTGTGGCGACGCTTGCAGGCTGCCCCCAGAACACACTATGCAAACATGTATTTCACTGTGTGTTTCGATGTACATGTGACTAATAAAGATCTTAAAAGTGAGGGCCTGTGGCAGGGTGGAAAAATCCAGGGATTAAATGACAATAGCATAAGGCATTTGGTAACGGGGGGGGGGGGGGGGGGGGGGGGGGGTGGCTATAACAAGTAGAGGAGACTGAAAGAAACACACCCAGAGGAAGTGCGAAGAGGAATCTACATCTAAGTCTACAGCTGCTGTCCCCAAAAAATGGGGGCAAATCATTAAACACTATTCCTAATCTGAATGGCTGCATTGGAACTGAAGCTTGATTCCATTACAAAAGCTACCTGGCGAGGCACAGTAAAGGAAAAGAGCTTATTTATGGCAAGAGAATAGGCTCTGTTGGCAATCAATCATTAACTCTGCAAATGAAACCTGTACAGTGGATAGATAGAAGCAACAGAATGATAAGGGAACTAGATAATTATTTACTCGTGTTGACACAACAGTGCATATTTGCTCAGAGATGGAGATTAAAGAAACATTCCAGTATACGTGATTGTGATAAGTTTACTTCAGAAGAGTGAGCCAAGTTCAAATATAGCTAATCCTAATTATCCCTCCAGATGTGTGTGTTCCTGTGCCTCTTGCAAGGATTCATTTTCCACAAAGAGAGGGTACTCGTTCCAGTCAGCATAGTGATTGTTTCCTTGCCCCTCCCTTCTTTTGTGCACATCAGTCCATAAATATTTCCCCAGTTCAGATCAGTTCAGTTAACTTGCAGAGGGATGTTGAGTTTAAAATGAACATTAAACGGATTAGATCTGAGTAGTTTCACTAGAAAGGAAGATTCAGTCTAAATAAAGTCCTTTAGTTGAAACAACTTCATTCATTTTGTTTTGTTACTTTTTTTTAGTTTGGGTTTTTTTTCCTCATATAATCACATTTCTTTTAAATCTTTTTCATGTTCAATTATTAAGAGATTGGGAGGTTCAGATGACATATTTTACTCTATGTTTGTATATGTTAACTGTTATTATTGTAATCCCGATCTCTTTATATCATGTGTATAATTACTATTATATCAATTTGAAACTAATAAAAAGATTGAAAAAGAAAGAAACAACTTTGCAACAATGCTACAAATTCTTTAAAATATAGTACTGTATATTGAAATACGTAGGGGCACAGAAATTTCAGACATGACAGAGGGGGATGCAGAAGAGGAGGGGAAGTCACAGTTCTGATTAGGGAGAACATCACAGTAGTACACAGAGAGGATATCCTGGAGAGAACATCCAATATGGCTATATGGGTAGAACTTACGAATTAGAGAAGGGCAATCACTTTTCTGGAGTCATACTAGAGGCTCTTCCAATAGTCAGCAGGAATTAGGTGAACAGATATGCAAGCAAATTGCAGAAAAGTGTAAAGGCAATAGGTTATAGTAGTGGGGGTTTTTACCTTTCCTAATATCGACTGGGATTGTCTTAACGTAAGGGGCTTAGATCAGGTGAAATTTGTCAACTGCATCCAAGATAGCTTTTTGAGACAATGTGGAGCTATTCCCATCAGAGAAAGGGCTGTACTTATCTTAGGAAATGAAACTGGGCAGGTGGAGGAAGTATCTGTTGGGGAACACTTTGGAAACAGTGACCATAATTCTGTAAGTTTCAAAGTAGTTACGGAAAGGGATAAAGTTGGTCCTCATATTAAGGTCCTAAATTAGGGGAAGGCTGATTTTGGTGGCACAAAAGAGGACCTGGCTTGTGCTAGAACAACATCTGACTGGTGGAAGTCTTTTAAAAGAGATTTAGCATGAGTTCAGGATCAGCACGTTCTGATAAGGCTGAAAAGTAAAGATGGCAAGATTAGGGAACCTTAGGTGACACTGAAGGTTTGATCAGGAAAAAAAAGCATACAACTACAATAAAGCAGGTTCCTTGGAGGAATAGAGGGTGTAGGAGAGAAGTGGCAAAAAGAGGCCATGAAAATCCTTGGCAGGTAAGATTAAGAAGAATACTAGGTCATTCTCTAAGTATATTAGGAGTAAAAGGCCAGCTAAGGAAAGAGTGGGTCCCCTTAGGAACCAAAGGGGTAAGCTGTGTGTGAAGCAAGGGGATGTAGGTGAGATCCCGAATGAATATTTCTCATCTGTATTCACCAGGAGAAGGACAAAGAAAATAGTGAATTCAGGGAGGGGTACCTTGATAGGCTAAAGCATGTCAGTATTAATGAAGAGGAGGTGTTACGTGCCTTAGAATGCACAAGGGTAGATCAATCCCCAGCGCCGGATGAACTCTATCCCTGAATACAATGGGAAACAAAGGAGAAGATTGCTGGGGCCCTGACAGAGATTTTTGCATTTTTGTTGGTCACAGGCAGAGGACTAGAAGACTGGAAGTTAGCTTATGTTGTCCTTTATTTAAGAAGGGCAGCAGGGATAAGACAGATAACTACAGGTGGTGAGCATTATTATGATTAAAGAAAGTTCTAAGGGACAGGATTTATGTACATTTGAAAAGGCGGGGACTGATATGGGATAGTCAGCAGGGTTTTATGCAGGGGTGACCCTGCCTCACTAATTTGAGTGGGTTTTTAGAGAAGGCAACGAAGACTGATGAAGGCAGGACAGCAGACGTTGTCCAAATGGATGTTAGTAAGGTATTTGACATGTTTCAGCATGATAGGCTCGTCCAGAAGTTAAGGCACTTGGGACCCAAGGCAAGCTGACTAATTGGACCCAAAATTGGCTTGGTGATGGGATGGAGAGGATAGTGGTAGAAGAATGCTTTTTCGATTGGAAGTATTTTTTGTTACACAGAGAGGTTGATATTTGGAATGCACTGCCGGAGGAATTGGTGAAAACATATAAGCTCCTACATTTAAGAGGCATTAGGACAGACACTTAGACCAGATATAGCAGACAAATGGGATTAGTGTTGATGGGCAAAAAAAAGGTCAGCATTGATATGGTAGGTCAAAGATCACAATGACTTCAAAAATTCTGCCATCAACTGTAGGATTATCTGTCACTTTTTCCATTTAGAACTATAATACCAATAAGATAAGGTTGGGTTAGCAATGAGTCCTGGCATTAGAAAAACAGTGGGACCTATTTAGAATATGGATAAGTGTACCACTCTTATAATTCATTTGGTAATAGCATACAGTACAATTGAGTCACATATCTGAAACAAGAACAGCAGTACCGTAATTGACATCAATATCTTAGGTTGAAGAGGTAAAGGCAACATTGGCCAGTATTCCCACCACTGACTCTGTGCACGTGGAGAGAGAGAGCAAGAGAGAATGAGAGAGCAAGAGCATCTCTGTCTCTGACAAGACTAGATGTTGAGGATCATATACCAAGGAATATATAGCATTCTACACCTTGAGTCAGCAATCTTCAGAGAAAAAAAAGAGGCAAAACATCTACCTCTGTTTCGAACCAGTATTAGAGCCCAGTTGATATTTATTTCAGGTTTCCTTTCGCTACAAAGTTAACACAAACTAGAGCTCAGGCAATATTGCTTATGAACTATCTTTGGTCTTATGGTCTTGATAAAATGCTGTTAAAATGCAAAAGTGTTTAACCTGGCCTACCCCTTCAAAGTCACTGGTCAGACATCTTGTAGGGAAATATCACGAAGACAACTAGAAGCCAGGGCAGGTTTCTCAAGAATGGCAATGTTAATAAACTGGAAGAAGTCAAGTTATCAAGGCTTGAAAAAAAACAGCAAGCATTGGCTACTTTTTAAAAAATACTCCTGTAAAGATTTTGTCAATGAAATTCTTGTGCTGTTCACATTTGCAACAAAGTGTGACATTGTGAATGGCATATAGTAACTGCATAAATACATACAGAAATAAATTGATGGAGAATACAAACACGAATGTTAACTTAGAAAATATTAAATTGTGCTGTGGAATTTATTTTAGGATAAGGGAAAGAGAAAGCCTCTGCCAAAATCCCTTCAAACATCTGCCCTGCAGAAACCTCCATGTATTTGAAAGAAATAATTTAATTTTTTTTTGAATAATCCTCCTTCAGGGAAATGCTTTTTAAATAAACTGGTGCACATTATCCAGACTATTAAAATTTGACTGCAGGGAGTTTCAAATATGCAGTTACACTGCTTGATAATTGCTTTCCATTTGAAAACATATTTGATAATGATACCTTTTACACACTACCAAAAATCCCTGCTGGTTTTTATGTAAAGCAGCACTGGTTCAATTAAGACCTTTCAGCGCTATAAACTTAATCCAAATGTTATCGATTACAAATTTCTACCATTTCTAATGGTATTATCAAATTAAAGTTCCAGCACAGTTTAGCTGGAAGAAAAAGATGTTTTTATCCATAATTCAGAAATATGAAACTATCAGCTAAACTTCCTATAGCTATTTTTCAAAATAGAACAACAACAGCTGAAAATGAGAGAACTGATGAATTTGGCAAATTAGAATTACTTGGAAATCAGTAACCCTGACCTACCTACACACCCTCCCCAA
The DNA here is from genome assembly GCF_009764475.1 of Pristis pectinata. Lineage (NCBI taxonomy): Eukaryota > Metazoa > Chordata > Chondrichthyes > Rhinopristiformes > Pristidae > Pristis > Pristis pectinata. The sequence continues at coordinate 9,522,483 of NC_067429.1, forward strand.
GTCTGCAGATGCTTAACTGATGATGTTAGAGTTGCCTATTTTTGTTTTAAAGAGATATGGAAAGGAGTGAATGGAATCACATCACCAGCTTCAACCTTATAATTTTTCAAAAAGTAACTAAAATGTTTTATTTCTTTTCCTTAATATCCCAGTGGGACTGAAAGTTTTTGGAGTAACATGCACTCAGGCTTTGTCCATGCAAGTTCCCAATCTCATACACAGACAAAGAGAAAAGGGGAAAACTTGGTGGGATGACAGTAGCTGCCAGTCCAGCTTAAATGTGATTGTTGGTATGCAAATTTTAGAGCTGTAATAAAACATGAGGTTCAATTGTTCTATATGCCTTTTCTGTCCGAAAGTCATTGTGAACACCATTAAACTAACCACTGTTCTCACCCCTCAGCATTTCCAGTCTTTACCCACACTTTTAGGCTTTTGTGCACCAGTCAAGTTCCCTATTGTTATGTCTAGCTCGGCATCTCTCTTTCTCTCTCTCTCACACATACACATATATACTTAGAAAGCAAAAAGTATCACCTTTGTTAATTCCAGGGGTAGAACATTGCAGGCAAATAAAACAATGACAAGTGAGAAGTCGCTTGTCTCACATAACCTCTGTTTCCTTGGTTACTGGTCATCCTCAATTTTGAAAGGCAGCAACTTATAGAGTATGGTTCCATGTGGTTCCATAGAATCTAGTCACCCTTCAGTAAGCTTAAAATCATTCTTCATGTACATGAATCCTATTTGGCCATTAAAAGCCATTGGGCACAAGCTCCTTTCAATCTTCAATAAATGTACATGTTTAACACAGAAATACTGCCAAGAGCTACATCCTAACAGATCAGACATCAGCAGGAGTAACAATTAAATGAAACAAAGCCTTGAGGAGGCTTTTGAAGATCAAATATATAACATATCTGAAGGGTTAATAATCAAGTTGCAATGCACGGATGAGTTGCTATAGGAGATTGAGTATGCGAATGGACAGAAGCATCATACATCCATTTAAGTCCCTCTCTACCAATACAATCATAAGAAGTATGCACTTTCCATGAAGGGTATTTCAGTGCATGTTATTCCTCTATATTTATTGACAGCCTGCCCTTAATGCTATGGAGAACTAGTAATGAAAGCAGTAATGAGATTTCATGTGTTATTAACTAACATGGTTATACTTATGCATACGTCGTAAAGCATGTCATCGTCAAATTATAATTCTAATTGTTTAGTGGAATGAACTTGATTATTTTATTGTGCATCACTAACTCTGAATATGCTCGTCTTATTGGAGTAGATGGAGGATATTTGCTCCTGATAATTAATATCAATTTACAGCTACAGGAAAGGCAATAGACAAGAGCATGAAACTCCTCCAAAGTTACCCATTTCAATAAATTCTCTCTTACTAAAGAATAGTCATGCTTGGGAATTTTTTCTTCTGTTTTGGATGCTGATAAAGTTGTGAAATTTGTACAACTGCTTCTTCAGTTCCAGGGTACAATGAGTTGTGACCTTATAGAAAGACTGGGCACCAGCTGCTCAGGAGTTTCCATCCTTTCATTTTAATACACAGAAAAGCCTGAGCTTAATTTTACATCTTGGGCTTTTATCTCCTTGACTTAGAAGCCTGTATTTTGTCTGTATTTGCAATATTCACCGATTAGCCTTTCATCCACATCAAGCTGTTTATAACAAATGCACTAAAATGCAGGTTTACACATCAAGGGGGCAAATTGACAATTTGTTCATTTAATTTTCCTCCTCGATTGTTTTTTTCCATTGTTAGCCAAAATAGGATCTTAGCTCTCCAGATAATGACATTTTCTGCAGTTACTTCTAACATCTAAATACAGGCCATTCCCAGATTATGAACACCCAATTTACGGGCATCCTTGCATACAAATGAGCTCTCCTATTATTAAATTCAAAAATCTGACATATATACATCCGTTCATCCCTACGAATGGTTGAGCTCATTCCCTCCTCTCACTCTCCACATTTAGTTTATTGTTCTTTCCTAACATTCTTATAAGCTTTGATGCATTCATTACAATACAGTGGATATGTGGTTACTATATCGACTGATTTTTGTGTATTTTCCAACTTATGGACAAAATGGACATGAAATCTGTAAAACAGAACCTGTTCAATACCTGGGTTGGCCTGTACACAAAAATCCAGGTCTCTAAAAATTAATTCAGTTCAACAGCCTCAATTCCACATCTCAATACATTTAGTATTCAGATCATTCTCTCATCTGAAGCCTAGTTTTATTAAAATCTAATTCATCTTTTGCCTCAATCTCACATATGGGACAGTTGTTTTTACCTCTTCACTGAAACCCTGGATTCAGTTACCAACAGCTTATAGTTGTGTGTGTGTGAGACAAATACATCAACAAGAGAACATAAAGTTGCTTCACTGTAGGTTGTGAATTTATTGCACTGAAATAGTCAAACAATTTCCAGCTGCAATCCATTTCTTAGAATGCAAAACTAAGGATGATCAACGATGCTTAACATCCACTGCTGCTTATAACAAAATAATGCATCGACTTTTAATTTCCTGTAGGTTGGTTATAAGCAGTCATAATTTACAACATGTAACCTTAGGTACTTACAGAACCCACTGTGATTTTATTGTGAAGAAGAAAAGTAAAGGTTTTTATTTGAAGGTAAACTGCTGTTCCCCTGACAGCTCTGAGGTAAATTCACCATCTTTAATCCATAAAGTCCAGGAAGGTCATAGGTCTGATCTCTAACCTGTGCAGAGTCAGCTCGCCACCAGTAGGGACAATACAGTTGGCCACAGGGAAGGAAAATAAAAACCATCCAGGGTTCCCATCCTGCTCACCATCGAACAACATGTATTTAACACAGAAAGCCATACAAAGCCAATTTGCAGAGGTGCGGTAAGAAATCAACACTGCAATAAAGCAGGATTATTCAGCAGGGTTAATCTCTGACTGAAAGAGGAATTTTCTAAGGAGGGCAGAGGCAGAATTGCAGATCTTTGGAGCAAAGCAATGAAGGCACAGATAGGAGGAGGTCAGGAAACCTGGCTCACTTTTTTTTCCTGTAGCTGAGATCAGGACAGTATCCCTGACATGCTGAACACCATAATATCAGCATTTTTATATGGCATATCTCACACAATAAACTTAGTGTTATGGTTTCCCATGATAAATATTACTTACAGGCTCCATTACTAAGACCCAAAGCAAAAGCAATTACACAATAAAGTTCAGACCTTTCAAACAGCAATGACTAAAGGAGGAATTTTATGAGGTAGCCATGGAATCAGATTTCTTTTTATTTTATGGGACCTGGGAATCACTGCAAGACCAACATTTATTAGCCAGGCCCAATTGCCTTTGAGGTCCTTGGTTCTCCACTCTTCTGCCAATGGGAACAGTTTTATCTCCATCTAGACTCTTCATAATTTTATATCCTCTGTTCCAAAACTAACGATTCCAGTTTCTCCATGCAAACCAAGTCCCTCATTCTTGGAATCATTGTAGTAAAGCAAATTTTGAAACAAGAATGGGAATATTCTGCTCCTGTAGGTTAAAGCTGCTTTTGAAGTGGATTGATTTCTTTTCTACCTTGATACGTAACATAAATGTTCTGTTAGCTCCCAGAACACAATTTCCAAATCTCTCACACTTCATAATCTATTGTACAGGTAACACACAGGAAAGTGAGGGAAAATGTAATTAGCAACCACTTTTATCAAAAACATTTACTACAAGCCCACAAGTGAAAACTCTGCTCAAAGATTTCAGACCTTTTGCTCCTACATAAGCAACCAAAAATCAGTGGCATAAAGCCTAAATACCCTGTAGTCTCTCCCAACTTCAGCCCAGCATGCTAGCATTTTCACTTGAGTTATGCTCCCTTTATTGAACAAGAAAACCATGTATAAAAACGAGTTGAAAATGTACATTTCTCCCCCCCAATCCACACATAGTGGAGGAAGAAGCAAAGATTTTTTCCAAAGAAAATACTTTGTGCTTGCGAGCTTTCACTGCAGCCTTAGGGACAACTCTGGAAACTAACCACTTTTAGCGGCATTCCAAATATGTTCTGGAATACTTCCTCTGACCAGTAGCGATTATGAGATTGTCAGACTGTGTTTTCTGAATATTTGAGAATAATAGAATAATATTTTACCCTTGCATCAGTGATACTGAGATTCTCTCAGTACTGTGTGGTTGACACCTACCATGTTTCCTATAGACAGTCAGAAGTCTTCCAGCCACTCAGACTAACAGGAATGACAGCAAAAATCATCATCCTATTCAATTTAGAGTCCTTTAAGAGGTAATTAGCGCAGCATGGCATTAAACTCATCCCACAGTAATTTCTCCACGCACAGTGATTTCCTTTCCTCCTAACTGGCATCAAGGAGGTGGTGACGTGGTGTCGGCAGTGGGGATGATGTACAGATGCCAGCTGCCGTTTGCCAATTAAAGGGGCTTTACTTCAAATCTGGGACCCAATAATTATTGCAAGGATCTGCATCAAAAAGGCAGTGTACTCCAGAGTATGATTACATGACTCCTGAAAGGACAGAAAAGCAAAACACACCCACTGATGAAAATGAGAAAAAGAAACAGAAAATGGTGGAAAAATTCAAGAGAGGTCAGCATCTGTGGAGGGTGAGTTAATGGTAACAATCTGAAATGTCAACTGTTTCCCACTTCATAGATGTTATCTGACTCAGTGTGTTTACTTTAGAACTTATACTTAGTTTGTGATAACCTTAATCTCAGTTTGATAAAATGCATTCTTACTCATTCTGTCTGGGGGATCCTACTGCATCCAAATTAACTGCCATGTATACCTATATGGAAATTGTGTAGGCAGAAGGGATTAGTTTAGTTAGGCATTTAATTACAACTTTAATTAATTTGACACAACATCATGGGCTGAAGAGCCTGTTCCTGTGCTGCACTGTTCTAAGTCAGAATCAGATTTATTATCACTGACATATGACGTGAAATTTGTTGTTTTGTGGCAGCAGTACAGTGCGAAGACATTAAAAAATCTATAAATTTCAAAAATAAATATAGTGCAAAAAAAGGAATAATGAGGTAGTGTTCATGGGTTCATGAACCTTTCAGAAATCTGATGGCAGAGGGGAAGAAGCTGTTCCTGAATTGTGGAGTTTGGATCTTCAGGCTCCTGTACCTCCTCCATGATGGTAGTAACGAGAAGAGGGCATGTCCCGGATAGTGAAGGTCCTTAATGATAGATGCCGCCTTCTTGTGGCACTGCCTCTTGAAGATGTCCTCAATGGAGGGGAGGGTTGTGTCGTTATGCAAACTGGCTAAGTCTATAACCCTCTGCAGTCTCTTGCAATCCTGTTCATTGGAGCCTCCATACCAGGCTGTGATGCAACCAGTCAGGATGCTCTCCAACGTATATCTATAGAAATTTGTAAGAGTCTTTGGTGACATACAAATCTCCTCAAGCTCCTAATGAAATAGAGCCACTGGTGTGCCTTCTTCATTAATGCATCAATGTGTTGGCCCAGGACAGATCCTCTGAGATGACATATAATTCATTGGTAGTAAGTGCTTTGTTAAGTCTTAAAGGCATGAAAGGGTGCTGGATATAATACAAATTTCTCCCCTACAGGATTATTAAAATGAAACATTAACACCATTTCTCCTCTCCACAGATGCTGTCTGACCTGCTGAGCATTTCCTGCATTTCCCATTTTTCTCTCATTACAAGGTATATCCTGGTCTAATTAATACACCTATTTCTATTAACCCCACCAAAAAGCAGTTAACTGGTCATTCACCTTCTTATTGCTTGTGAAAACCTTTGTGTGCGTGCACGTTGCCAACTTTGCCTGAACTACTGCACACCAAAATAATCAATTCCTTGCGTAAAGCTCATCTGTTAATACTGTGTGAGGTGTAATGTGCAAGTCTTTTGCCATTCCTGCTTTAACTCCTAAATATACTGACATCAACCATTTGAAGTAGTACAATATTCTTTTTTGTATTCCAAAATTCTCAGTAACTTTTTCTAAACACCTGTTATGAGCTTGTGCACAATTGCAATCTACTACTTCAGCACTTCATTGCACAATTCCCAATAGGCCATTTCACTCATTATAACCTCTGATTTTTTTTTCCCCTTTGTAACATCTTTTCCACACAATTTAGTGGCATCTGCCAAAGATATTAAAACCCCCTTGATTTTTCATTTCTCTCTTTCTGGGATATTTTTTAAGCCTGGCAAAGATAGCCTGCTTCCAAATAACTGCCAATAACACATATCAGTTGGCAAGTAAGACATATGATAAACTTGGAGTTTCAAATCTCCCTCATGGTAGCTCCACCTCTACATCAGAGTTGAGATCAGAAATTGTAGAGAGCAGATGAATCTGCACCCATAGGCTGTGCCCACACCATCCACTAACTTAAGCAGCTTTTAAGCAGTCTCTCCAACTTGCCTATAAGTAGTATCAACAGCAAAATCAGAGATCCTGGCGTGCCTACTTCTCATTTTCATCATGACTAACGGTAATACTAAACCTGAGAACCATTGCACTTCAAAGAAATTCACTGTACATGAATCACTGAAACTTTTCTGAGAAACGTTAACCATACCCTTAAAATCAAAATAGATATAATTTCTAAAATTATATTGATTATCCACAGACTGTATAACATCAAAGAAATAAAATAATTTCAACAAGAGGGCATCATTAGCCTTTCAGAAAAAGGGAGTCATTGCTCTGTTAAATATGTTTAGACAACTTCCTGTAATAGATTGAAATATTTTTCCAGCTGCATCAAATTATCCTCTGGCTAATTTGCTCCTGCAATATGTAAATATTCACATTTGTTCTCTCCTTGCCCCGTTGCCTTTGATCATTTCTGCAGCCTCTAATGTGTACTATCATGCCAATGCCTTCAGTTTTCATTCTCTGCTTTGATTTGTTTCTCTCTGTCACTTTTAAGAATCCGATATCTCAAGTATTCGCCTTCACATTCTTCTGTTCACCCTGAAAACTGCTCAATTGAGATAAAATCCAACTGCTTCACTATCAGTCTGATTCTGCTTGATCTGGCTGCACCTTTTGCTTGTCCTCCATCTGAATACAAATTAAAGGTCCCCAATGATATCCCTCAACTCCAGGAGAATATGTTGGAGTTATACTTCCAGTAATCTGTGGCTCCTTGATTAAGGACATAAAGTTTATGTTTTTTGGCCATATGTTTTGCAGCTCCATGGATCCAAACTTCTCCAGGTCTGGCTGTGGTAGTGACCTGCAAATGGTGTCAGGCCTTAGGTGGTGGACCTTGACCTTGGGCTAAGGGTCTTTTGATAGCTTGCTGTCAGGAGGCTTTTTTAAATGTTTCAACTCTCTCTGGTAATCAATGACCTTTTTTTTTTTAAAAAGGTTATAGATTTAAATAACTAAATAGTACTTCAAAAATAAATTTGCTTTTTAACATACCTAATTGATAGAGATTAATTAAAAACAAGACAGTTAAGTGAAATAGAGAGGAAAAAAAACACCTTTTCAAATCAGGTTAGTGAATCCATTCAAATGAATAAGGCTGTGTTACATTCACCAGTCATGATGAGAGCAAGGCTGAGAGACCCAATGCAAAGTCCGTCCAGTGCATCCAAGCTCCTCAATTTTGAGCACAGTAATGCAGCAGGAGGTTACATGTACTGGCATCGGACTCCAGGTCGTCCTTCACTTGCACTTTGCAATGCGCATGAGCAGGTTAACCTGCACAATGAAGCTTGCTCATGGTTCTTTATATAACCATTACCATATGAGTACCACAACCTGGTCCACAGTCTCACTATGGAAGGGAACTAGTTTACTCCTATGTGGACTGGCCAATACATACACGGCACCTTTATGTGGTTGACGCTTAATGCCCTAAAATGTGGCCTAGGGAGCAGTGCGCCAGTTTAAAAATAAATTGCTACCTAAGAAGTAGGTAGACCAACCACTGCTCAGGGTAACTTACTTGCAGTGCCTTTTCTGGGAAAACAATTCAATGTCGAGTATACATGGCAATAAAAGATCTCTCTTAGACCCCTGCTTGCCCTGCTCCAATCCTAAATTGAAAACGGGGCCACAGTTTGATGCTACTATGGCAGATTAGAGTCCGGGTGTTATGCAGTACATTTAAAGACCATACATGGTGCCTTATGTACTTGGGAGTACAAAAGTCTGAAATTCTATGCTCAGTTTTTCATTTTGTGCACAGTCACTTTGTATTTCTAAAATACAAATGTTCCTCAATATTAATATTTCAGTCATAAAAGTCAATAACCTGCCCCATAAGTATGTCTGTATCAAATTTCTGACCTTCATGTGTGTTGCTGCTGTCTTGCCAGTGCTGCCATTTTGAACATGAAGAAGCCGAACAAGGTGTAGTTGCAGAACGTCAGCAACTTGCAGCCAGGAGCAATTTCCCAGACATGCTACATGATAAAGTGCCTGATACGATAGGTTTGTTACGGCATTTGTTACAGAGGCAGCATAGAGGGATGTGGGACCAGCTGGGATGAAGGATCGATTTCCTAACCCTCTTAAGAAATGCACCCTTGGGAGTCATGTGGGTACATTAAATAAAAATGAACAGAGGTTCTTCAAGCAAGTTATAGCAATTGCTGAGCCACAATGACAGTGGTGAACATATTATTTGCCAACATTTTGCCTAGAAAGACTTCAAACATCGCGGCAGATTTACAACACCTTGTAACTGCAGAACAGTTTAATCTGACAGCCTACTGCAAAAGGTTTGCAAGTTCAAATCACTGATCCCAGTAAGCATAAACCCAGCTGCACATGCAATGGTATACATATTCTGAAACTTGTACTGCAGATGACTTCCTCTTCCATTCCAGATTTAAAAAATTATACTGAATTCCAAATAAAGCAAGAACTTAAGGGTCATGATCTACTTATAGATCTACCAATGCAAAGCACTTACTGAATCAAAGTGAATTGGACACCTTATCTCACATCCTAATTTCACTTCTTTTAATCAAATAGCAAGACATTTTTCTGCATGATACAATGATAAGTTTTCCACTAAAAGAGATAGGAAAATTTCAGTTGCAGTGCATTCTGAGATCATGAAGAAAATTTCCTAAGGGATGTGTAACTAACAAACTCATAAATCTACACCAACATTGTTATTTTTTTACCCACCTCCATTGGTGATAACTGACATATCCTCTTCATATACAACTTACCTAAATGAACAAATATTAGCAAGATTGACAGTTATAGGTTGTGTATTTTGACTTCAGCTTTACAATGTAACTGCAGCCTCAATCAATCCTCACAAGATTTCAGGACAAAGGACAGTGAGCCCTATTGAAGGAAGTGATCCAACTTCACTTTGCTCAAGAGTTGGGTTGGACCTTGCCTTCCAACTTAACAGTCCCGACTGGGACAATATGAATGTGACCTTTGCTAACACAAAAAGACAATGGTATGCCCACAAATGTTTAATGTTTGATATTACGTTTATATTACAGCCCTGTCTAAAAGAGTTACTGTGCAGTGCTTGAGGCTTCTGGTATTGAGGAAACTGTTCCATTTACCCTGGTTACACATGTGCACTTGCTCAAAAGCACACAAGGAATGAGAATTTCTTTTAATGGCCAGTTTTGAACAGGAAATGTAGAACTTAATGTGATCAGGAGGAATAGTAACTATGCCATCAAAGTCAGTGATTACTTGATTATTCAGGCACACTGCCTCCAAAGTACTAGCAAAAACTAAGTGTGTGCACATGCGTCTTAAGCTTCCTGAGGTAAAAAGATATCATTTTGATGTTTTGATTGTTGCTGATTATCTGTAGAAACATTACTCTGGAGCTCATCTAAGTCGTCTTTCTTCATATATGAGCCAAACCATTATTATTAAGAGGCTCACACAGGAATCATTATTCACCCAATTGACTCAATCTCTCAAGGTGGTTTGAAATCATGAGCCATTTGGAGAGATGGGCAAAATGTTGGTGCGAGATAGGTTTTAATGAGTACTGTAAAAGAAGAAAAAGTTAGAGAGGCAGTGTAGTTGGGGATTGAGTTCAAAAGTTGGAGGTTAGACAGCTGAAGATGTGGTTACCCGTGGCAGAGCCATTAAACCAATGATCTGCAAAAGGCCAAAATTGAAAGAGAACAGAGAATTTGGAGGGGTGTAAATTTCACCAATCCTATAAAAGCATTGCAAAGTAAGGCCATAAGGGAGACTTGAAAACAAGAGAGAGAATCTCACATCAAGGCTTTGTTAGCTACAAAGTCAATGAAGGTCAATGAGCACTGAAAGTTGGCTGAGCAGCACTTTGCACAAGTTAGGGTAAATGGAACAACATTAGAGGTAACCATATCCTCTGCTCCCATAAGCACTGGATAGTGCTCAGGGCAGGAATCTGGCTGATTCTTCCCTTTCTTGCCCAACAGGCCAATAATTCAATTGGTGTCTTAGCTGAAATTAGTTTATTGATTTCAAATCAGCTAGCTTATTTAATTTCATCTAATAATATGAGCAGCGTTTATCCCTCAAAAGAGCCAACGCTTCAAAATTCTAAGCATTCCCCACAGTCAATTTCCATTTTCCAGTTTATCGCCAGGATAGAAAAGTGGTACAGAATTACTGGCCTGCTGCTGAAGATTAATGTTGCCTGGATTCTGATATTATTCATTTCCTTCCAGACGCCGGTTTCCTTATATTGTTTATTCATAATAAATGTGACAAGGTGATGGATCAGTTTCATAGCCTATTGCTAATGATGTATGAACCTAGTTTGAAAATACTCCAAAATAAATATAAAGAAAGTAAGTTTTTGCCAAGATTATGTGAAGTTAAGGAAGTTTCTCCTGAATGGACGGAGTTGCTTAACTAAAATGTCATTAAGCATTAACATCCAGGACAAAGCGCTCAGATTGTTTGTTTATATTGTGGAGTTCTTCGGGCAATAAAAGTACTGTGGAAGCTCTGTGATTCAGAACATACACAGCTCTAAGGTAACTGCACATTGTGGAAATCTTCAACTGTTGCATTTATGCTTCCATCAATTTGTTCTGTCCATGCACAATGACTAACACTCAGATCAGTGGTGTAAATACCACCAACACTTCATCATCGGAGGTCCCCCATTTATTGACAACTGACGGCACTGAGTATAAATTCTGATGCATCTCTGTTCTTGTCGCATTCTAAAACAATTTTCAAGGAAGCTCCCCTGCCAATTCAAGTTGCTCTGTTCATCACTTTCAAGTGCACAGAAAAATTGTTGGTTGGGAGTGTGTGGACTTTATAATGCACAAGGAGTACTTTACAGGAATTTTTTACTGGAGCTGAGAGCTAAGGCTGCACTCTTGTCAAAAGTGGCATCCCCACAAACTAGTTTTTTGTCTTAGTTTTCCTGAAGAAATCTTCTACTGAAAAGGTGAAGTCATGGTTTTCTACAGTGAATATTAAATACTAAGCCTTTAAGTTTTTTATTGTGAATATCAGTCATCAGAGAGTCTGAGTCATTCGAACATAATCCACTCTCCACTTGAACTGGATTAAATAATGCAAGCAAAGTTTCCTTCTGCTGTAAACATAAGCCAAAACGTTCAATGCTATTGGCTAAATTAAATCATATACATTTTCCATAAAAGTTTAAATTGGCCATTTGGACAGAGCATGCACAATGAAAGGAACATTATCCAAGGTTGTGGATGTACATCTCTGATATTTTCTGTGGTTCCTAGATCTTACAGATCTGTTCAAGAAATCATCTGAATCCATCTATTAATATAAAGAGTTTGGTTCTCTGGACTTGCGGCCATAATACAGTTTATGCCTTTGGATCGGGTTTGCAAAGTCCTACTTGCTTTGTTCACAATATTGAAATGGGTAGAATTTCTCTGAGGCGCAAACCTTATAGGAAAAATTATTAACCATCAACAACATAATTCTGTTATAAGAACAAAAGAACCAGGAGAAGGACTAGGCAAGTCAGCCCTTCAAGCCTGCTCCACAATTCAGTAAGATCAAGATCATCCAATCTTGACCTCAGTAGCACTTTCTTGCTCTCCCCATACTCCTCGATTCCTTTCTAGTCATAGTCTGCCTTGAATATATTCAATGACTTTATCCCTGAGACCAGTGGAAACTGAAGAGTCCCCAAGATTCACAATCCTTGCAAGAGGAAATTCTTCCTCACCCCCATCTGAAAGGGCAACCCCTTAATCTGAAATTATGCTCCCACAAGGGGAAAGAACCTCTCCACATCCATCCTATCAATCTCCCTTACATACTTCAATAACTTCATTGCTCTCCTGTTCTATTCTCCAATGAGTACAGTTCAAACCTGCTCAACCTTTCTTCACTTGTTAATCCTTTCATACCAAGAATCAACCTAGTGAACCTACTCTGTGCTGTTTCCAATGCAAGCATATCTTTCCTTGAATAAGGAGACCAAATGTGCATGCAGTAATCGAAGCACAGTCTCAACAGCCTTTACTTTGCAAAGTTGCATCAAAACCTCCCCAACCTTTATGCTCCATTACTCCTAACAATAAAGGTAAATGTTCCATTAGTCTTCCTAACTGTATGCTAATTGTGTTAATGTGCGAGGACTGTCACATCCCACTGTATTTCAATATTTTTTTGGTCTCATTCTGTTTAAGTAATGACTTCTTCCAAAGTGGAGCACCCTCACACATTCCCACTTTTTACACCAACTGCCATCTTCTTGCCTTTTCACTTAACCTATCTATATCCCTTTGCAGATTCAAACTAGCTAAAAGACAAGTGCATCCTGGAAGGCAACATTTGAGAACTGATGCTGATAGTGGATAAAGAACTACTCAATGCAACCTATACATGCTGGTCTTTCTTTTTCTCATGTACCAATACAGGTAGGAACACATGTACTTATGTAACAACTTCAACATGGCACTTCACTGGAGTGTTAGCAAACGCAACTGGATCCCAAGCACCTAAGGAGATATTATGACAGATAACCAAGGGTCAAAGAAGTGGATATTAAGAAGTGTCTTAAAGGAGAGGAGAGTGTTAGGGAGATGGAGAGGTTGGGCAGCAAATTCCAAAGCTTATGGCTTCCAATGCAGAAACTGTCCTCATTTCAAATACTTCTAAGCTGCCTTAACGCTGGATAGATTGGGGGACAGAGAGCACCTGTTCTATTATGAATATCAGCATTTAGCTGACCCAAAAGCTTGCAAGTCACCATGTACACAGACAGAGGCTTGTGGGCAGCTAGGGGGCATTGGAGAAAACTAAAAATAGCGTAACGCTATTACAGCGCTAGCGATCAGAGTTCATTTCCTACCGCTGTCTGTAAGGAGTTTATATGTTCTCCCTGTGTCTGCGTGAGTTTCCTCCCACATTCCAAAGATGTACAGGTTAGGAGCTGTTGGCATGCCATGTTGGTTGCCGTTAGAGTGGCGACACTTGCAGGCTGCCCCCAGCACACTCTCAGCAACGCAAAAAGACGCATTTCACTGTGTGTTTCGATGGACATGTGACTAATAAATAAATATCTTATTAAAGGTTTAGTATTTAATATTCAACTGTAGAAAACCATGACTTCATTCTTTCAGCAGAAGATTTCTACACGAAAACGAAGACAAAAACTGAGTAGTTTGCGGGGATGCCACTTTTGACAAAAGTGCAGCCGTAGCTCTCAGCTCCAGTAAAAAATCCTCACGTACTTCCTGCACATGCCACACGTACGTTTCCAATCACCCCCAACCGCTGGGCACGTGGCTGCTGAAACTTGGCCGAGTGAAAAAATACAACTCCACAACCCCTGCAGTCAGACATACACATTTAACTCTGATGAGAGGCCATTGACCTGAAACACAGATGCTGGCTGACCCGCTGAGTATTTCTAGCATTTTCTTGTATTACTTCAGATTTCCAGCATCTTCAATTTTTGTTTTGCTTTTAGAAAACAGTGTTCATCATGCTTGCCTGTAAATATTTCAAACTAATTCACCTCTCACTCCCAATGCCACCCTACTCCAGCAGCCTCCTTGTAAATCAAATGCAAAGTTATAGGTTTAAATGATACAATTTTGACTTCTGAAGGGCTATACATGTTCAAACTGACCGCAGGAATGTCTTTTAATGTTAAAGGGACAAATTTGGAACACCAACAGTCTTATCAGTCATGCTCTAAGTGTATCATTACAGGTTTAGCCTTTGCACTCCTTTGCAATTTAATGCTTCTAGTATATTGCTGAGAAACTACTTTAAATGCCTTTGCAATGGAATGACATGAACCCAAAAACAATAGCATTTGAAACCTTCAATCCAATTGCAAACAGAGATAAGCATTAAATAAACAAACAGTTAACGTGTGCACAGATCATTTGCTGTGCATTTCTCTCTCTCTCTCTCTCTCTCCCTTCCTGCCCATGAAGCAAAAAAGCTGAAAGATATTTACAGAGCACAATCAGGAACAATGTTCCCTGGAGGAAGGGTTGCCATGCCAGAAGATAAACACAATAATGGCTCCACACACCTTTCCTCTCTCTAGGGCCAAGCAGATAAACAGGCTTGCACTGTTTTTAATCCTTGAGGGTTTACCAAAGAGATAGACTATTCAAAGCTAACAAAGCATTTCTCAAGCCTTTACTCAAGCAGTTTCTACTCAATTATGTAAAAGCTTTGCAGAAATCAAAAAAATCTTTCTTGTCCAAGGTTACGAAGATATTAAGTTTTAAGTTTTATTCACTGCTGTGTAGGATGTGGATATGAGAGCAGAGACACAGCTGGAAAACCTTCCAAACTTTTCTAAGTTGTAATTCTGTGGGCAAAACTTAAACTGTGCAGATCAGCTGTGTAATTTCATAAATTGCAAAAAGGCGTTTGAGCCAAGAACTTTTTTTTCATGCTAAGCCTTGTGACAGCACCATTAGTTTTAATTTTAAACAATGGTGGAGCTGGTCTGGAACTCTTTCAACGTTCTGAAATGGTTGTTGGTCTTTCACAGCTGGAAAGGCTCTAGAATGGCAGAACCACCAGGCAAACTGGCCACCAACCTCAAAACTGCAGAGCAATATGCCAGAATACTGTGGGGAATGTAGTAAGAGTATAGAATCAAATATCACATTGCCAGCCAATGGAGAACTTGTCACAGTGATGTCTCAACCCAAGCTTAAATCATAATATTGCTTCACAATAAAAAAAGGGAATTTGTTGTGCATCCACATGACTCTTCCAACCTTTCCCTCTTTATTCTCTAGAGGGAAACACAATTACCCATTAATTAATCTCACCTCAGAGTGCTTTTACATAACGTAATGAAGCCTCTTTTTTCCCCAATTTTTTTAATTGGGCCTTTTTCCCAGGCCCCCATTTTGTATTTTTTGATTGGTGTAAAAATAGTTTGTGTTTCCAGCAAGGCCACCAGAGGCCTTGTTTCTGGGTAAGTACCAATGTTGCTCTGTGACCAACTGTTAGGACTTGGAGCAACAGCACAGCATTTGATAATTGCTCAGATTGTCTTGCTTCTGGCCGAGAGGCTGAGTTTACACAGAACCTCCAAAGCAGGACTCCTGGGATCAGTAATCTGAGTCTAAATCCCTTACTGCCTTAACATGTGTCAACATCACAGAGGCATATGCTGGTCTCAAACTGAGTATTTGCAAAGGTGGTCTTTGGTGAATTTGGCTCTCACCATTTTCAAAGTTACTGTTCAGTATGTATTGGTATTGGTTTATTATTGTCACTTGTACCAAGGTACAGTGAAAAACTTGTCTTGCACACCGATCATACAGATCAATTCATTACACAGTGCAGTTACATAGGGGTTAGTACAGAGTACATTGAGGTAGTACAGGTAATGATTATAGTAAGGGTAATGAGTAGATCTGTCGAGAGCAGCTTGCAATGAGTCACCACGCTCTGGCGCCATCTTGCTTGTAACAATCTTACTTCACAATTTTGGTCCGCGTTCAGACTCACAGCCAAAATAAAACTACTTCATCCTGAGCCACCTATAATCTCTGAACAAGATAATGATTTTAAAATTCTCACCCTTACTTTCAAATCCCTCCATGACCTAACCCCTTCCTACCTCTGTAGCTTCTTCCAGCTTTAACACCTCGTCCCTGTCCAACTTTAGCCTCACATACATCCACAATTTCCAACATCACCAACCATGTTTACTTGGCCCTCTGCACTAGGAAGTCCCTTCCTAATCCACAATATCTCTCTGGTCTCCTTCCAATGTGCTATTTAAAACCTACCCTAATTGCCTAATATCTTCTTTGTGGCTCACTGCCAAATGGTACTGGGCAATGTTCCTGTGAAAAGCTTCAGATCATTTAGCTTAGGTTAAAGGCACTATAAAGAGGCAGGTTGTTGTTGACGCAGTGAAATACAAGGAGCTTTAGAAAAAGGCAGGAAACAAATAAATGTGCTTTCCTAAATAGGATTACTGTCACTGCCATAAATACAGAGGGAGACGGTTGCTTATTTGCCTGTGCGTTGCACAGAAGGCCTAGAAGATTTGGGAAAAAGAAATCAAGGACCTGCCAAGACAAAGTTTCTTATTATGGAACTAAAGACATTATTCTGCCAAATAACATACAGTGCCTGGATCACAGCAAAGCCCACTGAAGAAAAGTCTTAGGAAATAGAATCTTTGTTGGCTGTGTACGTAGTCCATATCCTCCATGGACTGAATGCTCTTGGCAACTTTCAGAACAGGCACATGTTTCCAGTCACATACACCAGCAGAGCAAACATGATTTTCTGTACATTTCACTTTCACTGAAGATTAGAGTACAATAGGAACAGCTGGTTGCCTCATAGATTGATGGGTGTGCTATGTTATTTCCTACGTCACGCTGCCTAGGAAGGCCCTAAATTCAAACCCTAGCTTATCCAGAGTTTGCTGATCCACAATCAGGATAGACGGCAGTCAGTGAGCCTCAAGACGGGCAACATCCATCATCAAAGATCCCCACCATCTGGGCCATTCTACCTTCTCACAGCTACCACTGGCCAGGAGGTTCAGAAGCCTGATGTCCCACACCACCAGGTTCAAGAACAGCTACTTCCCTTCAACCATTCGGTTCTTGAACTAAACAGCACTAATCACTACAGTATGGCAACACCATGAGCACTTTGCACTAAAATACACATCCTAGGTTGGTAGGTTAATTGACCTGGTGTGTAGATGAGCGGTAGAATTTTGAGGAGTGGGGTTATTTTGTTCTATTGTGATCTTTCTTGTAAAAGTTTTTTTTCCCTTGTGAATGTTGCTTATATGATGCTATGTGCCTGTGTTGCTGCTGCAAGTAAGTTTTTCATTGCACCTGTACATACATGTACTTGTGCAGATCACAATAAACTCGACTTTGACTAAAATCTGTGAATGCATGGGCATCAGGTACAAAGGTGGCTGAAATCAGCCACAATGCCCTTTGCCCTCCACAGTCAAATTGTGTGCTGACAGAATCATGGCTCAAGTAATGATCACATAGGAAAGGCACCATGGGACAGAACAAAGCAGGGGGGTGTGGAGAACTGGCAAGATTAACATCAGAGCAAGCTGTATCACTTTGTTGAGTTGAATGTTTGTAGATTAGATACATTGGACTTGTTCTCCTGATTCGCCAACTGCTGGTTCTTTCTCGCATACTTATGGGCAGAGTCACACTGTTCGACAAAGCTTCACACACCTTGCTGAACTCCTAAAGGTCAGCATTCTACCTCTCCAGCAAAACCCATGCTAAGCCGGTGACCTCAACACAGTTAGGAAGTCACATGACCAACCCTCACATATGTTGATGATGCAATTTTTAAGACCATTTTCTTCATCCTTGTCCCCACATCTCCATGGAAGCAGGCATTGATACTATTTTGATTTTATTACTTGTATAACTTGTCCATTATCTACAACTGTAAAATGAGTTGTGGTATTTGTCCATTACAAAAAAAATAGTGAATTAAAACTAGAACGTGTACTTCATGAGGTTCTGAAATCTGATTTAATTGGTGCCTTTTGGTTCAAGAAAAAAAACAGGTAGAAATGGTATGGAACTTGTGAGCTTCATAAAAACAGTATAATCACAATATATTTCTGATACATCTTAAAAGTAGCTCTAATGGAGATGTAGCATTAATGTGTTTCTGTTGATTTATAATGGTGACTTAAGACAATTGATTTATAATAGTATGTAATAAGAAAGAACTAGCAGCATAGTTGCCAGCTCAATCCTGATCTCCGGTGCTGCCTGCATGAAGTTTGCACATTCTCCCTGTGACAATGCGAGTTTACGCCTGGTGCTCCTATTTCCTCCCACATACTAGGCTGGTAGGTTAATTGCCCTGGTGTGTAGATGAGCGGTAGAATTTTGGGAAGAGGTGGGGCTAAGAGGTGATGGGAATGTCAGGTGAATAGATAACAGCAAAACATAGCAAAGGATATAGGATTGCTCTGTGAGTCAGCATAGACTCAATAAGCCAAAATGGCTTCCTTTAATGTTGTAAGGAAATATGGAAATATTGGCCATTCATACTTTGGGTCTGAGACATCTAACCAATAGAAAGGCTACAAGCTACTAAGCATGGGCATATTACTGGGCATGACTTTGTTGCATTGTAATAGTTCAGTCGAAGGGCAGGTCCAAGACTGCTCCAATTGTACAATCCTGAAATAATCAATATCTAGTTTATTTAGCGACCAATGTTTGCCAGGTGATGAGAATATTGCCCAGGGACAAATTAGATTGATTCACAACCACTTTCGTGACCCAAGCATAACAGTTTAGAATGTAACCCACAGAACATAAGTAATATTCAGTGTATTGGGCAAAGGTGTCTTCAATACTATCCCACAACACAAGATACTAGCAAGCATCCATCTCTGACCTTCTGCCTTAACCAAGATATAATTAGCATAGATAGAGTAATATTGTGTCTTCAATGAACTGCAATCAGATGAGCAAGAAACTGCTAATACCACCTAACTAGTTCACATCAAGAGGGAATCAGAACACATAGAAAGAGACAGAAAATGGATTCTTGAAAATTGCCGAGATTCAAAATGCCTCAAGTTGCCCTGCTAAGTGAAAGCTATTTGCTTACAGTGGAAATTATCCATTTGTTTTTATAACAGTCAAGGGTAAAGACGTGGACAGATCTTTTGAGTGTTCAAAGAATGTGGGAGGTCCACATCCTTCCCACTGCTCAGTCCACCACAATCTCGGCACTGCCAGGACCAGCAAGGGAACCTATTCCATTAGCGAGAATGTCAGGAAACGTTGGTCATGGGAGCTCCATGGCATAGCAGGGGACAGTACTGATCAATGCATTGACAGTTGGAAGGTCAGCAGCATGGTGATCAGCAAGGAACTCTGCTCATCCTGGCATCTTCTGACAGGATTTGCCAATAAATACCAGCAGTGGATATGATCCGGCTCATTTTGTCAACTGTTAAATACTTGCAAAGGAACACACCATGTGGGCAAAACAGTTTTCACTGCAAATTGTAGTTGAGGCAAGTAGTAGAGTACTTAAGGGGAAGATAGTTCTGGGCACTAGGGAGAACAAATGTGATAATGATTACAGGGTTGGATATCAGCTGGAGCAAGATCTTTTGGTCTTTTCTTTTGCCCATCTCTCCTGACATTTGCAAACCATGGACTTTATATGGAAGTGTTCCACTTTAGAAGAATCCCATGTCCCTGTCTGATTACTGGGTAAAATCACAGTCAATGTATACTGCAATCAAATAGAAAACTTCTGCGAAAATCAATATCCTCAAAGCCTTAGTCATGTCATTGTCATACATTATAGCAATGACTACACTTCAAAAATACTTTACCAGCTGTGAAGAACATTGAGTGCATCACTGCAAAATCTCCAGACCCCTTGTAAATGTGTTCAGATAATGAAATCTTTATCAAAATGTATCCCTCAACCAACATGTTTAGTTAAACCATAGTGCAAAAAATTTAGATGGGGCAGAATTTGTTAGGTGTGTACTGGAAGGATTCCTGGTACAGTATGTAGAAAGGCCGACTAGAGGAGAGGCCATGCTAGATCTGGTATTAGGCAATGAACCTGGGCAGGTGAAAGATCTGTCGGTGAGCGAGCATTCAGAGATAGTGACCACAACTCCCTGACCTTTAGTATAGCTATGGACAAAGATAGGAGCAGACATTATGGGAAAGTATTTAATTGGGAGAGGGCAAATTACAATGGTATTAGGCAAGAATTTGGGAGCATAAACTGGGAACAGATGTTCTCTGGTAAATGCACTGAAGAAATACTGGAGGAGTCTGTTGGTGGTGCTCGATGGACTAAGTCATAACTTTGGCTTTGGTCCAGGCACTTTTCAATCTACTATTTACCACTCTCTAATAAGTCTTTTTACAATGCTGGCACAAGTTTAATCTTGATCCCTTAACTGTTAAAATGAGCACCAGATCTAAAGCATCAGCTAATGGTAAAGGTATTGGAGACAACTACTTTGGAAGCTATTTCTAAATCGGATAGAAGTTTGACTGGAGCTGTGCCAAATTGAAGTCCATTTTAAAGGACTTTGAAGACAAACAAATACTCTTATCCAGGAAAATGCCAAACAAATGCAACTAATTGCTGAAACTCGACCAAGCTGGTAAAGAGAGAGATGCCAAACTCCATTCACTTGAAAAAGCCTTAATTACGACCAAGCAAAACCTGGAAAAGCAACAACCAAGGATCATCGACCTGGAAGGACGCAGCAGGAGGAAAAATTTAAGAATCATCAATTTTCCAGAGAACACCGAGACTGGTAACCCTATGGAATTCTTTTCTAAACTTTTGGTCGATGTGTTTGGTTCTGAAATGTTCCCTGTTCAGCCCACTCTGGATAGGGTTCACAGAGCATTAAGATCCAAACCTGCTCCGGATCAAAAACCTCGGCCAGTAATACTGAGATCCCATTATGTCAATGTCAAGGAACTCTTGATTCGTACCGCTCGTGGACGTGGAATGATTCAATTTAAACAATAGAAGTTTCGAAGACACACGTTCTGGTCCTGTCCTCTTTTGGAAAAATATTGGAAAGACATTTTTAACATTATTTCAAATGTATTGAAGATTGATTTACAACCTCACCCTATCACTGCAATTTTTGGATTACCAAGGATAGAGTCTGGCCATTTATCTGCTTCCGCTAACCGTATGATTGCCTTTGTTACATTAATGGCCAAATGATCCATTTTGCTTAAATGGAAGGATCCAATACCCCCTACTACTTTTCAATGGTTCTCTCAAACTATATCATGTTTAAACTTGGAAAAAAGTGGTACTGTTGATCCTTAGCTTAAATTTGAAGATATTTTGGAGTCCATTTATTCAATATTTTCACGAGATAGATCCCCTATCAATAAACATTCCAACTTAGAGGAACGGAGTGATGACATTATATTGCTCTGTTTTCTACTGAGAAATTTTAGTCTAGTTTTTTTTTGTTTGTTTTTTTTTTGAAATTTTTCTGTTTAGCTTAGTTTGCTTTGATATATTGTTTATAATTTTTCTTATTGATTTGGGTTTTTTTTTCCTCTTTCTTTTTTTATTTATATAATAATCTTTTTCTTTCCTTTCTTTTATATTATATTCATTTACTAAGAGATCGTTGGATCTACAGATTTTGTTATATTTTATTGTTCTTTATGATTATCTATGCCATGATTGTTCTCCTGATCTTTTTGTATTACATGTACAAACATTGATGTATATATTAATCTGTATTAATTTGAAAACTAATAAAAAGATTGAAAAAGAAAGAAATGTGGAGATTGTTTAGGGACCACTTACATGGGGTTCTAGATAGGTTTGTCTCACTGAGACAAGGAAAGGATGGCAGGGTGAAGGAACCATAGTTAACAAGAGAGGTGAAAGGTTCGGTCAAGAGGAAGAAGGAAGCATATTTAAGGTTTAGGAAGCAAAATTAGATAGGGCTCTTAAAGAGTTATAAGATAGCCAGGAAGGAGCTTAAGAAAGGACTTAGGAGAGCTAGAAGGGAGCATGAGAAGGCCTTGGCAAGTAGGGTTAAGGAAAACCATAAGGCGTTCTACACGTATGTGAGGAACAAGAGGATGACTAAGGTGAGCGTAAGACTGCACAGGGATAAGGGGGGAGAAATGTGTCTGGAGGCGAAGCAGGTAGGGGAGGTCCCGAATGAATACTTTGCTTCAGTGGTCATGAGGGAGAGGGACTTAGACGAATGTGAGGTTAGCGTGGGACAGGCAAATGTGTTGGAACATGTCGAGGTTAAGAGAGAAGCAGTGATGGAGCTGCTGAAAAGCATTAGGATAGATAAGTCCCTGGGGTTGGACAGGATATACCCTAGGTTACTATGGGAAGTGAGGGGAAGAGATTGCTGGAGTGTTAACGATGATCTTTGAGTCCCTCCCTGACCACAGGAGTGGTACTGGAGGATGGCCAACATTGTTCCATTGTTCAAAAAAGGTAAAAGGGATAATCCCTGGAATTATAGACCAGTGAGTCTTACATCAGTGGTGGGCAAAGTATTGGAGAGGATTCTTGGGGACAGGATTTGAGGCATTTAGAGAAGCATAGTCTTATCAGGAATAGTCAACATGGCTTTGTGAAGGGCAGGTCATACCTCACGAGCCTAATAAGAGTTTTTTGAGGAAGTGACAAGACAAATTGATGAAGGTAGTGTGGTAGATGTGTGGATATATGGATTTTAGCAAGACGTTTGACAGGGTTCCTCATGGTACGCTCATTCAGAAAGTCATGAGGTATGGGATCCATGGAAATTGGCTGTGTGGATTTGAAATCAGCTTGCCCACAGAAGCAGGGACCCTTGCTCTTTGTGATTTTTATAAATGATTTGGATGAGGAAGTGGAAGGATGGGTTGGTAAGTTCGCAGATGACACAAAGGTTGGTGATGGAGTAGATAGTGAAGAAAGTTGTCATAGGTTGTAACGGGATTTAGACAGGATGCAGAGATGGGCGGAGAAGTGGCAGATGGAGTTCAATCCAGAGAAGTGTGAAGTGATACACTCTGATAGAAAGAACTTGAAGGCAGTGTACTTGGTTAATGGCAGGATTCTTAGCAGTGTGGAGGAACAGACACACCTTGGGGTCCAAGTACATAGATCCCTCAAAGTTGCCACACGTGGATAGGGCGGTTAGAAGGAGTATGGTTTGCTGGTCTTCATTAGCTGGGGATTGAGTTCAGGAGCCAAGAGGTAATGTTGTAGCTCTATAAGACTCTGGTTAGACTACACTTGGAATATTGTGTTCAGTTCTGGTCACCACATTCGAGGAAGAATGTGGAGTCTTATGAGGAGAGGTTGAGCGAGTTAGGTCTTTTCCCTTTGGAGTGATGGAGGATGAGAGGAGACTTGATAGAGGTATATAAGATTATGAGAGGCATAGAGAGTGGACAGCCAACATCTTTTCACCAGGGTGGCAATGGCCAGCACTAGAGGTCACCTGTTTAAGGTGCGTGGAGGTAAGTTCAAGGGAGATGTCAGAGGTAGGTTTTTGTTTTTACACAGAGTGGTGGAAGCTTGGAATGCACTGCCTGGGGTGGTGGTAGGGGCCAATACGATAGGGTCATTTAAGAGACTAGGTAGGCATATGGACGAAAGAAAAATAGAGGGTTATGGGAGGTGGAGAGAGGGATAGATTGAATGGGATAAGGTTTATATAGGTCGGCACAACATCGTGGGCTTAAGGGCCCGTACTGTGCTGTACTGTTCTATGTTCTATATCTTACCATGTGTCACCATACTGTTCACATATTAGCTGTTGAATTTCCTTACACAACAATTACCTACTCCAAATACACTTCACTGGCCTCTGCTGTCCTCACTTAATGTCCACACACATAACACATTGACAAGAAATTACTCGGATAGCAATCAGGAGCAAGAATCCTGCTCAATTCTCCTCATTGTAAGCTAGGGTGTTAAACACAGCTGTAATGCTTATCCACAGCTCTAGCTAATCAGCAACAAAATATAGATCGAGGATATTTGAACCTCGAGCGTTTCTAGTCCGTATGGGTCAGTAACACACTGTGTGAATGGTTAACACTATCAGGGGAAATCTACTTACTAACAAAATTTGTGCTTGGATTTAAACTGAATTAATTACTGTCCAAATAACCCCTTTGTAAGAATTGGCACAGTGTAGTGTTTGATTACATTTTGATTTAATCATTAGATCTCATTCTCAAGCAAACAGCTGACAGAATTGTGATAACATAACAAAGAGCGAAATGTGTTTTAGCTTTTCAGCTGTCACCTCAGTTTGCATAATGGTTGAAAACAGACACTTAAAATAACAGAGGGCTCACTCAAACCTGTGATAAGGTGACGTTAGTGTTCAAAATTGAAATCAAGCCCTAACTAACTAACTCTGATCTTTTTTTTTGTGTAGAAGTTCCATTTTAGCAAAACCCATAACAATTTATTCCGTGCATTCCCCTGGCCTCTTATTAGTCATAATTATCAGTTTGAGTGCCAAAGAAAATGACAATATTTAGAAAACTTACATCTAAACCAATATACTTCATGCCTCGTGCAGTTAGTTAATCACTTACATTATACCACCAACCACACTTCATAAATACTTCCTCAGCTGTAAGTAACTGGAGATGTTCTGAGGATGTAAAGGGTTCTAGATAAATAAAGGGTTCTGCCTATACTTCTCACTGCTTTGGTAAATCAGCCAGCATAATCAAAGATCCTACCCACTCTGGACATTCTCTCTTCTCCCTCCCCCTGCCACTGGGCAGTGGATACAAAAGCCTGAAAGCATATATCATCAGGCTCAAGGACAGCTTCTATCCCGCTGTTATAAGACTATAAAGTGGTTTCCTAGTACAATAAGATGAATGCTTGACCTCACAATCTACCTCGTTATGACCTTGCAACTTACTGTCTACCTGCACTGCACTTTTTCTGTAGCTGTGACACTTTATTCTGCACTCTGTTATTGTTGTACCTTGTACTATCTTAATATACTGTTGTAATGAATTGATTTGTACGAACAGTAAGCAAAACAAGTTTTTCCACTGTAAGCAAGACAAGTTTTCCTCAGCATACATGACAACAATAAACCAATTCCAATTTCAAATGCATGCCTCTTTTTTCCAAGTTGCCTCCAATTAATACCTCTAACCCACAGTACAGCAGCCTTTATGTTTCAACAGGCACACCATAAGAGCAGTGCTCAGATGGACACCATAGTCTGCATTCAGGCCATCCTCAGGTAACCAAGGGGTTCCATTTTACAGATAACCATAAGTTGATTTTGTCCACGAGTCAGAAAATACAAAAAAAATCACTCGATGTAGTAACCATATCTCCACAGTATTGTAATGAATGGCATCAAAGACTGATAAGAAAGAACAATTACTAAAGACTAAAGGGGTGGGGTGGGGGTGGGGAGAGAGAGAGGGGGAGGGGGAAGAGATGGAGGGGGAAAGAAGGGACATGTGTGAATGTACGTCAGACTTTTGAATTTAATAATATTAAGGGAATTCATTTCATATGTAGGGGGTGTCCATGAGTCGGGCGTTCTTCACCCGGAGACAGCCCATCTGTTCTTGCCCTTCGTTCCCCCCCCCCCCCCCCCAAATTCCATTCCTTATCCAGCACCTCCTAACTATGAAGGTGAGGATGGGCAATGGTTTACCTGGAACCAAAAGACTCAATGGTACTTCACTCCAAAATACTGCGTCCAGGTGAAATCCATGTTCAGAAGGACTAAGATTTATTTAAAAAGCATGGATTTCACATGCAAGCTATTTCAGGCACAGAAGTGGGGGCAGGCATGGTAGTGTAGCAGTTAGCATAACGCTTTAGAGCACCAGTGACCCGGGTTCAATTCTGGCCACTGTCTGTAAGGAGTTTGTATGTTCTCCCCGTGTCTGTGTGGATTTCCTCCGGGTGCTCCGGTTTCCTCCCACTTTTCAAAAAAAGACGTACAGGTTAGGAAGTTGTGGGCGTGCTGTGTTGGCGCCGGAAACGTGGTGACACTTGTGGGCTGCCCCCAGAACACTCTACGCAAAAGGATGCATTTCACTGTGTTTCGATGTACATGTGACTAATAAAGATAATAAAGATATCTTAATTAGAAAACTGCCACCTCACCCCCTACTGAAGAAGTCAGAAATTAGAAAAATATGGGGGTGGAGAAAATAAGGAACAGCAATGAGCAACAATCTAAATCCTTAAATAGTCAAGGCATATAAAGGTAAGCTTTGGGATACTGCCCTACTTATACAGAGGTCAGCCATCCTGTAGATTTGCTGACCTTTAACTGGATGGTACATCTGTAAAACCTAAGCCATGAGATCACAAAGATTATTAGTATCAAACAGCCAATTTCATTTTTTAAAGAACAAATCTATAAATGTAAAAGATTTACAAAAATCTAAAATTAACAGCACTAAAAAATAATCATTGGTGCACATTCCAAAACGTCAAAATAATAAGGCTCTCAGACTCAGTCTGCAGGGAACTATAAAGTGCACGTGACCAGGAAAAGAGGAAGCCTTGTCCCTTAACCTTTACGGAATCACTGCTGCACTGAGAGAGACATTAATGTAATTGTGTTAGCACTGCAACCTGAGCCGACAGGCATTCTGCAGCTCTTAATGGTACCTTTAATTTTCATCAGACTGAAGAGGACAAGTGGGACCCTGGAGATGTCTCATTTTATAATGAGCTGCTTGTCATATTACAATGCGGCACAACACCAAACTGAACATTAAAGTTTTGACAGGCAACTTGTTTTCTTTAATTTAAGACATGATGTTATACATTTAAAAGATACACCCAATGTAAGATTCAGATTGAAATCCTTCAAATTCTTCCAAGTAAGGACAACAACTTGCTTTTACATCAGATTAAATGAGGCCCTTGTTCGAGATTTCTATATTGTTATGAAGTATGCTCCCCCCTTCCGCAATCTAATACAAAGTTCTACCTTCACTGTGTGTAATCCTTCAGTTAAAATGCATTTTTTTTTAAAAAAAGCTTTACTGATCTACCTCTGTACACATTTTCTTCAATCATTGAACGTGAGGGCAAATATTCAGCACCAGTAGGCGGCTACGATTTTAGAAAAGAAATGGAATTTTCATTTTCTAAGGTTGAAATCTGTTCAGACTCTGTAGTTAAAAATGCAGACTGGACTATCCCTAATAGAGGTTTGATTAACTTATGAAGGTGGAAGCAATATGATTGGGTTGAGTTCCTATGGATCACCAAAGTGAGCAACAATTAACTGAAAATGATCGAAAGTAATGGTAGACACAAGGGTGAAGGGAAAAGCAGAGCAGCGATAGGTGGACAAAAGAGGGGAGGCGGGTTGGGCACAAGGTGGTGATAGGTGTTCAAGTCTCTGGAGCAGGATGAGTCTTATAATGAAATCACTAATATTGCTGGTTTAACCTAGTTGTACTGATTGTATCAGCCACTTTCTTACCAGTATGCCATCCTGGCTAGCACAAGCTTACTTTTACCTCCAGATAGACATCAGCCGAAGCAACATAATCTGATTTAGCTATAATGCTCCCCATGGCTGAAAGTCCACACATTTGTTTCAAGCTTTATAAAGACTCCTAACACGCATTTAGTAGAAACAGGTATAGTTATAGTATCAAAGGCACTATAACTAAATACAGTTTCTACAATCAGGAAAATCAAATGCAAAAAAGATAAAAAATCAGAATCTTTGTATGGATTCATGTTACTCGGGGATATGCCCCATATGGCTTTGTCATTTGATAATTATTGGTTTGATAATGATGTTCACTCGGATGTTCCGTAGAATACTGTGTTCATCCATTTCAAAGGCTCATGCCCACAGAGTGGGCACTACACCAACTTTAACCAACAGTGCTCTTTACAGCCCATTGCTGGTGCCAGAGAGATTGTTTCACATTCAATTGACCACTGGGTTTCATTTTGACTTTAGGTGTGTTAAGATTGCAAAGACATATGCAGAAACAGGAAGCGGTGTTACAAAAGGACCTTTCAAAAGAATGTTGACACAATACCATATCTGCCTGTGAAAACGTAAACATAGGGAGGCACTGAAATAGCTTTTAAATTATTCCAAGACGAAATTTAAAAGGAGGGAAATTGGTTCCACGAGGAGACAGATAGGGAAAAGTGAAGGAGGGCATCTGACAGTGAAAAATGTATGTTTCTCTTCCCTTGGACTTTGAACAATACTGAGTTAACTATAAAGCTGAAATGTTTATTGATGAATGGATTTATGCACAAGGAGAAGGCTAACATAAAATAGAAACAATGTGGTCTCCCTTCCCAATAGGTTTTCCACATGCAGAGCATAGGTGTCATAGCCATGGTTCAATTGGCAACACTCTCACCAATACAGTTCATGTTGTACTCTACAAACCTAGTAGACAGTCCTGTGTAGTACTGAGGGAGTGCTGTTCTGCTTTTGAATAGGATGTTAAATGGAGACCTGCACAGATTGTCAGGTGGATATGAAAGTTCATAACTTAGGAGCTGTGGGCAATATTTATCCTTCAGTACCACTGAAAAACAAATTATCTGATCTGTATCACATTACTGCTTGTGAGAACTTGCTGTACAGAATTTGGCTCCACTTTTCCTGCATTCTAACAATGAATGCAACTCAAAATTATCTCACTGGCTCAAACCTTTTGGGACATTCAGATGTTGAGAGTTGTGCCGTGTAAATGCAAGTCATTTTTCTTTCATTGCGGCTATGCCTTCACAACAGGAGCTTCGAAACATTTACTACAGAGAAACAAGAATAGCTTTTACATCTTTTGAGCCTGTTCCACCAATCCATTAACTCTATTTAACTAACTTGGTTTGTATCCTTAAAATACCCTTCCTTAAAACACTCTAAATTTGCCGTTGAAATAGCTACTTTAAGTGTTCCAGATTTCCACAATCCATAAAAACAGCACAATTCAGTGTTAAATGCTTCAATACACTGTTAACCTTTTCAACATAATTCACACAGTTTGAAGTAGGCCACAGTTCCTCGGGATGACTTGCTTCCATGTGAGTTTTGTGGGTTCTGAGATGGCTGATGATGTCAACATGGGAACCACAGACTCTTCCACAGCAGGAGGTGACTGATAGGGTGGCTAGTTCCTGAGGTGGTGAGCTTCTCTGCCGCTTGGGTAGGCCTTCTGTGAGATCCTGACATGTATCCTTACTACCATCCCAAATGCTCCTTTACCACAGAGTGGTCAAGGGCCAGAGATACATAGGTCTCATAGGGATGGTGAATATTTTTCAAGGAAGCTTTAAGCACATCCTTGAATTGTTTTCTCTATCTGTCTGGGCATCTCCTCCCATGAGAGAACTTGGAATACAGTGTGTGCTTTGGGAGACTGGTGTCAAGCACTCAGATTAGGTGGCCAGCCCAATGTAGCTGACTGAGAATAACAAGGGTTTCAAAGCTGGGCAAGGGGGAGGATGCTGGCAGTGAATTTGTGATGACAGCGTTGGTGGTATTTCTCCAGTGCCTCGAGATGCCGGGTGTAGGTAGTCATGGTCTCTGAGGGATGAGGAGGGCAGGGATCACTGCTGCCTGGTAAACTTGAGTTTGAGGCCACAGTACAGGTTATATAGCTTACATTGATATTTGCATCTATCCCTTAACACTTTAGTTGGAACAATGCTAGCTTTGGCAAGTAAGATAGCTGCAGTTCAATTCAAAAATTATTCAGACTGAAAAAATGGTAATTGATAAATGCAGCATTCAAAATATGCTTTGCAAAGTTCAAATGTAGCACTAATTGGACAGTAACTGCATACTAAAGATTAAATAGCTCTGTACGTCCCTTTATTAGTTGCCAAAAGAGATCTCACACCAAAAATATCAAACAGCCGGGGGTATCTCCCTGATCCTGCCCAATATTCTTCTATTAGTTACACAATACCATCGATGTTAGCTGTCTTGATTTGATGGCAGCATATTGAGGTGAATACGATGGCATTACTGATTCCAGAAATGCAAAGATCCTCATGGATGAGATGATTTTCTCCACCGAATCGGGGGCAGCAATGTAAACACTACCTTTGAGCTTTCCAGGCATGTAACACGCTGAGCTCCTACGTTACTATACTGGCCACACTTCAAAAGATATTTCAATTGCTGTAAAGGACTTTGGGATATCCTGAGCAGCACTAAATAAATGCTCGTCTTTCTTTCTACATGGAGGACCTATCCAACAATTACCAGTGGTGTTTTCTCTTATCTATCATGCACAGACTGTCCTCAGGGATCTGGAAAACATTATTCAGCAATTCAGCTAGTCTGGGTCATTACATAAAATTCTCCTTTCATAACATAGTTCTGCTGTATAAATTCAGCTCAATGCAGACCTCCAGTTTCCCTGCCTCTTCTAGGTCCCCAGGGCGAACAAGAGGTGCTGTCTCACTGTGCTAACTACAGGACTGATGAAATACCTTAAAGATAAACAAACAAACAAACAAAGTGTACACTCCATTTCCTGTTGAAATGGGCACGAAATAGGTCTGATTTGAAACAATTCAGCTTTAACTACTCAGGTCAAACACAATTATTTAGAAATCTCGCCCTCCTCCAAAGAAATTCACCATCCTTGAGGGTTTTGACCATGCTAAAATCTAGTTGAAATATTAACATTGTTTGGGAATAAAAGCAATTAGTTTGTTGTCCTAATTACTGAGAGACTAATGCACTAATCGACACAATGGACAAATCAAGGAATTGATTTCACCTTGATTTTGCGCTGTGTTAATAATGAATGGTTGCCAATGTGTGGTCTTCAGAGCCAGCAAAAGTCCCAAATAAAGATTTTGGGTTATGCATTTGATCAATTTTAGTTACCATTGGCTGCACCAAATCTGAGTGTTGGTAACTAGAGCTAGTAATACAACGACATGAGAACAACATAACAACAGTTTCAAGTAGTTCATTTGGGATTAGTTGATCAACTTTCCCACGAGTTTCAGAAGCTTAGTTTCACCAAGCCTCCAATATTCCATCTGCAAACCTATACATGGTAAAGTGTTTCAAATAAAAAATAATTTGAAAACCAATGCACTGGTAATTCACTAAGAACGGGGAACACAACTTTGTACATTGTTATAGAGGCGATTCATCAGGTCAAATTCTCTGCAGTTATAACCCAGACAATGGAGGCCTTGTGTACTTATTAACAACAGGCGCAAACTATTTACCCCCCCCCACCCACCCACCCGCCCCCACCCCCCAAACACAAAGAAAGACAAATGATGTTATGTTACTTACTTGCAGGTGAAGGAGTACTGTAGCCACTGACTGGAAGCTGGTGTTGCAATCCATTTATGGATGGTGGTGAAAGGCCCCCGAGGACTGGTGGAAAGAAGAATGGATAATGGGGCACTGGATAACCATTTACGTGTCCATTACCAGGTGGCGTGCACGAACTGCTGTTGGTTGACATGATGAAGCAAGGCGTGTGCGGGATGTTCTTTACATGTGCACCACGAACAATCAGTGCATCAAACAGAAGAAACGCCAAGAGAAACTCAAGGCAAAGCCAGCCTTTCTTGCAAAATTCTTTTCAGAAACACACAGTGTTCATACCAAGAAGTTATATAAACCAGTAATCCAAATAGAAAAATTTAAAAAGGCAGTCTGTATTCCTTATGGATGGCAAGCCTGATAGCCCGTAAAATCTATCCAAGTGCTGTCTTAACACACATCGCAGCTGAGTTCGGTGGGAAAACGCTCTTCAAGACTTCAAGGACTTCTTGAGCAGGCCTCCTTCTCCACTAAATCTGGGGCAGATTGGGTGTGCTGGCACTAGAAAAGAACACAACTGTAAGTCGGGAGGAAAAGAGAAATAACCAAAGCTTTAAAATCAAATCAAATGGTAGAAAAGGCAGGCAGAATCATCTGGGGCCCACCTCAGAAAACAGCAAGAGTTAGAGAGGAGAGTCGCTCTTGTATGTGCATAAATGTGTGGGCCTTGCGAAGTTGCATTACAGTATTTAGAATAATTGCGCCTTTTGTTCGGTAACATTTGAATTTAAAACATTCCAGACCTACCACATGCAAATTAAAACTCTGCAGAAGTTGAAAGGGGATGCTTGAAATAGTAAGATTCATATCAAGCCGTATTAACCACTCCCCTCCATGAACCGATTGCTGGTAAGATACCCAAAACAGCAATATCATTTTTTGAGGCATACGAAATGCATAATTGTTTCCTAAATCAATTTAATGTGTAGTGATAGGAAATAAAATGCATAATTTGGTCAAAATATTACTAAAATCTTTGATTGCAATATATGCTATATTTTCCCTTGTTCAAAGTAACTTTTTTAAAAAAAGGAACAGATTACCAAAGTACCCACTTAGTGGAACAAGCTTAAGTCATTCTCAGTAGCCCTACAATACTTTTCAAGTATTTACCCTAAACCCTTTTGAAAGTTACTAATGAATTTGCTTCCACTATCTTTTATTTAGTACATTCCAGATCATAACTCACTGTATGAAAACAAAACTTAATAATCAATTGCTCTTCTGGTAATTATCTTAAATCCTTCACCTTTGATTACTGATCCTTCAACAGGTGGAAACACATATCCTAAATCTCCACTTAGCCATCCCTGTCAGAGAGTTGAATTGACTGCCTTGTTCTACAGGCTAGGGACACAAGAGGCTGAAGCCCACACCTATGCCTTAGCTACCTCTATTTCAAGAGTTTCCAGACCAGCCTCCATCTTCTACTCTCCATAAACCTGAGCTCATTCCAAAGGTCTGGTGCACATGCTCCACTTGGACGAGGGCATTTTCACCCATCATCCCTCTGCTTTCGGCCCATGACAGCTTGATTTTAAAATTATCAATTTGGTTTTCAATTCCCTACATGACTTGACTTTGGAGACACAAGAGACCGCAGGTGCTGGAATCTGGAGCAAACCAAAAGATGCTGGAGAAACTCAGCAGGTCAAACAGCATCTGTGGAGGTAAAGGGAAAGTTGACATTTCAGGTCGAGAACCTGCATCAGGACAGACTGCGAAGGGAGGTAGCCAGTATAACGAGGTGGGGGGGGGGGGGGAAATCAGGACTGAGACTGCGAAGGGAGATAGCCAGTATAAAGAGGTGTGGGGGGGGAGAGGGGTGGTAGGTAGGTTAGGCAGGAGCTGGCAAGCAATACGTGGAGCCAGGCGGGGGAGGGAGGGGTGGAGAAAGTGGGAGGTGATAAATGGAGATAACAAAGGGCTGCAAATTATGAAATCTTCTGAGGAAGGTGATGAGTGGAACCAGGTAAGAGAGGGAGATGGGAACGCTAGGGGAAGGGATAAGGAACCCAGTGGTTTGAGTGTGTGGGTGATAAGCAGATGGAATCAGTGGGGGAGGGAAATGAAAGGGGTGTGTGGGAGGACCAGGGTGGATCACAAGGAGAGAGAACTGAACGGACGGGGTGTGGGTTGCCTGAAATTGGCTTTCCCTCTTTCTGTATTTCTGCAAACTCCTCCATCCCTACAGCCTCTCAAGACTTCAGAGCTTCTTCAGTACTGACATCCTCAGCATCCATGTTTTTAATTGTTTCCCCACAGGCACACATGCCTTCAGCTGGCTTGAACCCAAGCTTCAGAAATGTCTCACTTTGTCCTTCTTTTAAGGTGCACATTAAAACTCACATCTATTACCAAGCTTTTGCTAATTTCCCTTATTATCTTAATGTGGCTTGGTGTCAAAGTTTGTTTAAAAATTCTCTTCAAGTGCTGTGTGATGGTTTGCTAGGCTAAAGACATTACATAAAAAAATCATGGAGTTAGATGCATCACACCACACATAACTCTAATTATTCCGAATATCTTAACAAGTGAATTTGAAGACTAACTGAGACACTGCACTCATCTGGATCAGGAATTCACAGCAGAATCCCATGCAGTCAGACTACAGACAGGTTCCTGTGCGCCATGCACTATCACATTCAGTTTGGGTCAAATTGATCCATTCGGATGGTAATTCCCCATTGTGTACAGTGAAGGCAGTTTTCAAGCAGTTTGTGTGCCAGGAGGTACTAAATTACCTGCCAGATCTGTCTGCTGTAGCACTCCAATCTCAATCTGTAGATTTACATTTCTCGTAGCAGTTGCAAATTCCAATTCTACATCTCAATAGAAACTAAGGGATAAATCTCGAAATAGGAATATTTCTAGCAAAGAATCACAAGAGGCTGCAGGGGGTGACAGGCCCAGCCAGGTCTATCACGGGCATTACTCTCCTCACCATCGAGGGCATCTTCAAGAGGCGGCATCCATCATTAAGGACCCTCACCACCCAGGACATGCCCTCTTCTCGTTATTACCATCGGGGAGGTGGTACAGGAGCCTGAAAAACACTCAATGATTCAGGAACAGCTTTTTCCCCTCCGCCATTATATTTCTGAACAATCCATGAACACTACCTTCTATTGCACTATTTATCTATTTTTGTAATTTATAGATTTTTATGTCCTTGCACTGTACTGCTGCCACTAACCAACAAATTTCACGTCATATGTCAGTGATAATATATCTGATTCTGATTCTTTATGTTGCTTACGTTCCTGCATCTTTTCCTTGATATAAATCCTTAAATGCAGAAACACTTTATACCTGATCACTAAATTCAGAATCAATGTGAAGTAACTCCCATGTCTGAAAGCAGTGACTTATATTCTAGACTGTATAGAATGTCCATCTTCATTGAAAATTTGTAAAGCAAATTCATTTACAAATGTAATCCATGGGAGATTCACTCCAAAATATGTCCCACAAGGTGAACATGAACAGTTGCTAGAAATTTAACATAAGAGAGAATGCTGGAAACATTTAGTAGATCAGACAGCACAGGCCACATCTGATACAAGCTGGAAAGGCTGGTTATCTGAAATAGTAGAGCCCTGAGGGCCAGAAAGTGCAGAGTCGAAAATGATGTGTTGTTCCTCGAGTTTATACTGGAACAGTACCACTTTGGTGGAACAGTGTAAGAGGCCAAAAACAGTGCTTAAAGTGGAAGTGGGAAGAAGCATTAGTGATAGCAACTGTAAACTCAAGGTCACCATTGCAATGGAATTCTGAAAAAACGGTCAGCCAACTTGATATCTCCATTGTGGAGAAGGCTACATCATACATACCGACAGGAGTAGACTAAATGAGAAGGGAAACAAGTGAATTGTTCCTGCACC
This sequence comes from Pristis pectinata, assembly GCF_009764475.1. Lineage (NCBI taxonomy): Eukaryota > Metazoa > Chordata > Chondrichthyes > Rhinopristiformes > Pristidae > Pristis > Pristis pectinata. The sequence goes on from NC_067429.1 coordinate 9,557,730, forward strand.
TAGAAGGAGTGACTGGGTCCCTGGATGGTGGAAAAGGAAGAGGCAAAAGAACAGATGAAGCATCTCCTAAGGTTGTATGGGAAGGTGGTGTGAGAAGAGGAGCGGGTGCTGGTGGAGATGAATGAACCAGGAAGTTCAGGGGTGAACAGTCTGTTTGGAATGCAGAAAGGGGAGGGGAGTTGAAAATACGTCTGGTGATAGGATACGTTGCAGAGGACGACCCCTGAATGTAGAGGTTGGGGTGCGGTGGTGGGTGGTAAAAGGTAAGGACAAGGGGAACTCTAGCTTTGCTAGAGTGGGAGAGGAGTTGAGAGTCGAACTGCAGAAAAATGGAACTGATGTTTTTGAGAGTCCTAGCAACTATGGTGAAGCGTAAACTACAGTTAAGGAAAAAGACGACTCAAAAACATTGGCGTGGAAGGTGTCATCATCAGAACAGATTCGATGGACCCAAAGAAACTGGGATAACAGAAGAGAGTTCATATCGGAAGCAGGATGGGAGGAGATGTGGTCAAAATTGCTGTGGGAATCTGTGGCACGCAATGGATATTGGTACTTAAACCAATCCCCTGAGGGACTAGAACAGTCAAAAGGGAAGAATTGAAGAAAGACCATGTGAATGAGAAAGCAGGGGGTAAATTGGCAGCAAAGGTGGTGAAATGCTCAACTTTGTTTGAGACAAGAAAGTAGCAGTGATATAGTCATCAATGTATTGGAAAATGAGGTGATGGAGGAAGCCAGAGGGCAACTAAAACAAGGACTGTTCCACATAGCCACAAAGAGGCAAGCATACTTGTTTACTGAATACATAATTGCAGGCTGTGTTTGTGTGCAGCCTGTCTAGTCATGGATGTAAAGGTGTGGTCAAAACAAGAACAACATAATTTTCTTATCACACCTTGAAGGTAACCAAACAATGAAATGAAAAATCAAATCAGTATTACCAAGAACGATATGGGTAATTTCATTTTTCTACTATTTTTATAAAGCCATGTATCATTCTGTGTGAATCTTTCAGGCATAAATGTGCTTGATCCTCTCAAAATGCTGTCGAAGTTGCATTTACTACGTACACAAAATAATAACCAGGTTGTTAAATGACATGTTACCATTTTCAACATAATTATCCTGTGCTCTTTAATTAAATATGGCAGCATTTGTAATTTTCAAATTGGGGATATAAAACTTGTCAATGGCTCACTTTCAAAACATTTTACCAAAGTATATTCAGTTAGTCTTAGCTTTTTATTTTCTTTCTTGAAATATATTTTTCTTCATTTTTGGAAAATCATGGAATACATTTAGCTACTTTTAAAAAATGCTTAATTTTTAAATTATGAATATAAGCTTCTTTTGTTGTGCAATTTCAATATGGACTGCAGTAGCTCTCACTGAGGATTACTTTTGCCATATCATCCACAGTGGTGATGTGCTGTATCATCAACTTCAACAGTTGCTGATTTGTTTAGAATACTGAAGCTCTTTCATGCTGATGTAGACTGCATCGGACTCCATTATAGGGATGTAGAATGAAGTTGTGGCTGATAGGAACATGCCTCAGTGACTATTGAACATCAGCCAATCAGCTGCTTATTTAAGCTAGCTGCTAATGTTGATAGGACAATGCTGTATCTTTCATCCACACCACTTCAATGCCATCCTAATATTAAACAATATTGCTGACAGCAGCAGCACCAACTACCAAAATGACATCTTAAAGCACCACCCTTCTAACTGTGTCTCTGGTATAATCCTTTAGCCTTAAACATAGTGGAGCATGTTCTTGTCATGAGGCTGGGCAGGTTGAATCATCTGGACCAAGGATACAGGGAAAAATCAGGTGGAGAAGACTGTGCTATTGGTCAGAAAAATCAGGCTGACTCCATTGTGAGCATGCATTGCTCTCCATTCAGTTTCCTCTAAAGTCTAAGATGCAAACACAGTCACAGGAAATTCTATCCTCGTACTTCATATATTCACATGTTGCTCAATGATCACTATTGAATTCCAAAGCAACACACAAAATGCTGGAGGAACTCAGTGGGTCAGGCAGCATCTGTGGATAGAAATGCACAGTCGATGTTTTAGGTCCATTTCCCTCCATAGATGCTGCCTGACTCACTGAGTTCCTCCAGTGTCTTGTATGTTGCTCCATATTTCAGCATTTGTGGTCTCAATGTCTCCACTATTGATTTCCTGCTTTTTAAAAATAATTATACAACTAACAATATAAGAAACTGGATTTACCTTGACAAGCACTTTAAGAAAGATATTTTCATGATTTCCCATTGTTTTAGAACTTGGGTTAGGCTTAAGAATACAGTTAAACCAATTTGCACTTGGCTTACAGGTGAATGGATTATGGAAAGACCAAATGTGTTACCCAACCGGACACAGCTACATTCAGTTTTCATCTATGATAAGTTAACTGATCTCAACTGGAACAGCTGCTGGGATGTTGCAATCAATGTCAGTGTTGCAGGACTAAGGAGAGGATATCAACCTGGTTCTCCATTCCTCCAGTGACCTGGACAAAACAATAGCTATATTCAGTGGGGCCAAATATCTTGCTCTTACTGAAAGCTTACACACCGTGTATGTTGATCCACTTGAAGCAAAGCCTCAGAAGGTGAAAGATACCTGTAAAATCTCATTCTGGAGTAAAATCATTGCCTTCAGGACAGCAAGAGTGGCAGGAAAAAAAATTCATAGAATTAGGAAGCAGAAGAAAATGCTATCATAGCCTCCAGATGTAGTATATAATTTCTCGGTGCTATATTAGGTCTGAACCCCAGACCAGTCATATAGGAATGATTTCAAAGATAATATTGCAGGCATTACTATAATTGGCCAGAGCCAAACCATAATGAGTGTGGTTAAAAAAAATATTCTTACAAATAAACACATTAATACAGTCATCATGATATGTGGCCTTCCTTCCCCAACTCTATGCTCTCCAATAATTAAATCTGGTTCTTCATTTTTACTTTCTTGATCATCTTTGATCAGTCCTGGAGCAGCATTCTTTCCCATGATTTGATTTAACAGTTCAGCAGATCCTGTGCACAAATGGTTGCTAAGCTTCCTCCATAGAAAAATGAGCTGACATTATGGAGCTATCTAACTGTTGCTGGTTAAATTACTTGCCTGAAACAGCTGGATATTGCAAAGGTCAAAACACCATTCAGGTCCCACAGATTAATATTAATACAGGTTAAACACACAAGACTATTACCTCACTGCACTACAGAACAAAGATACTGTTGCCACATATGCAGGAAAAGCTTGTTACTGCACACTGCTGACTGGCCTAGGCCTTTATAATTTTTTCATTAAAAAACACCAAAGTGACCAGGAAGCAGGCACATTCCTTAGGTAAAGAAATCCAATAAAATAGAATGAGTGCCAAACTCAGGAAACCCCTTCTGAAAATGCAATCTATGCATTAGGCAGTGAGGGGGCCAGGTTTAAGACAGCAAGTCCAAAATAAACACAGTTGCTCTTTTTGTTCATCAGATTCCAAGCAATTCTTTTCAATGCACACAAGCACGCAATATTCCTTGCATCATTCCAACCCTGAAATTCTTCTGCATGCCTACGGATCAAGAAGCACATTCATATTTTCAGAGAAAGACCACACAGACAGCAAACATTCTGTTAGTTGTCTTATTAAGCTCATTGACATCTTTTCTTCTCCTCCCATTCCTACCTTGTCAACTGTTCTTATGGGTTTTTTGCCTCTCCTCCCTTTTCCTGTTCCCTTCTGTTGCCCTTGCAAGATGAAGGTTTTTAATCTGAATCATCAGAAGAATTACAGCAAAGTAAATCCTTTCAAAGTCACGTGGCTGACAATGTCTTTAGTGTGGGAGTTAAATTGTTAGAGGATTGAAATATGCTGCAAAATGTCAACATTAATAAATGTGACCCATAATCATGCATTATATTAAGATTAAAACTTCACAGGGCATGGTCTGGATTTTTTGTCCTATTTTAACCTTCTTCTCAATGAGGGCACTAACTGCATGGTTACCAATATCATAAGCAATCATGCAGAGGTGCATACTATGCATACTAATCAGCAGGGTATTCAGCTGTGAAAGGCCTCAGCTCACCCATGCTTAAGGGGTTAACACCAGTGTGTGATAACTTACGAGGTGTAGACCATCAGTTTGCTGCTTTGTCTACTGTTAAGCACTTATTGGAAAATGGGGGCTCAATGACCATGATTTTCTATCCTTTGCTTTATTGACCAAAGATCATCACCATTATATCTGTGGATGGGTGAGTGGTAATCCAGACTCCGAGAATTCGGTGCAAGTGTTTTTGTTTCGTTGAAATAAATGCAGTAAAGGCTTTGTTGCATTGTGGGTTGCTGTAATGATGCATTGGAGAAGACAGCACAAAGACTACAGTTTCAAACTGAGCACACCTTCCAACAACTTCCCGAGCTGTCTGCAGCTCTCTAATGATATACAATTGGTGTTTAATGTTTAGCACTATTTCAGAACTGATTAGAAGTAGGTCTTGCTCTATCCTTCAGAGATACTTGTAAGAATCTTGGACATAGTGATCTCATAATGGATCTTCACAGCAATAAGACATTGTCCTCCTGACACGCGTTCAGTTAAGATATCATTATTAGTTACATGTACATCGAAACACATAGTGAAATGCATCTTTTTGCATAGTGTTCTGGGGGCAGCCCGCAAGTGTCAACATGCATCTTTTTGCATAGTGTTCTGGGGGCAGCCCGCAAGTGTCAACATGCATCTTTTTGCATAGTGTTCTGGGGGCAGCCCGCAAGTGTCAACATGCTTCCGGCACCAACATAGCACCCCCACAACTTCCTAACCTGTACTTCTTTGGAATGCGGGAGGAAACCAGAGCACCCAGAGGAAACCCACACAAACACGGGGAGAACGTACAAACTCCTTACAGACAGCGGCCAGAATTGAACCCAGGTTGCTGGCACTGTAAAGCATTATGCTAACCGCTACACTACTGTGCCTGTCCTTCTGGTAATTGGTTTATTATTGTCACATGCACTGAGATACAGTGAAAACCTGCCACATGCCATCCAGAAAGATCATACCAAACATAAGTACATCAAAGGAGAACAAAAGGAAAAGCAACAACAGAATGCAGAGTATAATGTTACAATTACAGAGAAAGTGCAGTGCAGGTAGACAAATAAGGTGCAAGGGCAATGATGAGGTAGATGGAGAGATCAAGACTTCATCTTTATCGTTCAAGAGGTCTGTTCAAGAGTCCTTTTTTACTGCACACAGTATCATTATCAAAAAGGGAGAGAAAAGTAGCATCGGAGACAAAATCAAGGTCTTTAAAGTCAGAGATGGACATATCCTGGAATGATCCAGCCAGAGAGTGGTGAATCTCTGGAAATCTATAACATGTGGAGGTCAAATCATTAGGGGTATTTCAAGAGGAAATAATAGATAGTAGATCCTTTTGAAAGATTAGGGAATTGAGGGCTGTGGGGAACAGGCACAGAGGTGGAGGTGTGGCCTGGGACAGTTCAGCCACGATCCTATTGAATGGCAGGGTAGGCCTGAGGGGAAGGGTGGCCCATCCCGCTTCTATTTACTTATAATCTTATGTCCTATATGTAGGGTCAGAACACCCACTAATATAGATTGCACGCAAAGCTGTAAATTCGAGAGTCAGTACTGTAATTACTTAAAGTATACACCAATCACCAAGCAACTGCAAGTTTATGCAAAATGCTGTTACTTTGTCTGGAACTGACACAGCAGCAGAATAGAGCTAACAAAATTAGGGGCAATTTTCAAGGTTCCTGCTCTTGACCGCTAACCATGTTCCCACCGGAAAGTACATACATATGGACATTAAATGAACACAAGATTGTTAGAAATTCCATGGTAGTGTAACTGAGAGTATCTAGCATCCATCTAACCATTTCTAAGCATACATCAATGCCTTAAAGACAGATGATAAAATAAACAAGAATTCTAGAAGAAAGTTCAGGAGTACAGACACTAGTGTAGAGGAGATTTACCAGGATGCTGCCTGGATTGGAGGGCAATATCTTATGAGGATAGGTTGAGGGAGCTAGGGCTTTTCTCTTTGGAGGAGGATGAGAGGTGACTTGGAGGTGTACAAGATGATAAGAGGCATAGATTGAGTGGACAGTCAGAGACCTTTTCCCCAGGCGAAAATGGCTAACACGAGGGGGCACAATTTTAAGGTGATTGGAAGAAGATATAAGGGGAATGTCAGAGGTAGTTTTTTTTTTAAACAGAGAGTGGTGGGTGCGTGGAACGCATCGCTGGCAGAGGTTGTGGGGGCAGATACATTAGGGACATTTAAGAGATTGCCACATGAATGATAGAGAAATGGAGGCCTATGTGGGAGGGAAGGGTTAGATGGATATTAGAGCAGGATAAAATGTCGGCACAACATCGTGGGCCGAAGGGCCTGTACTGTGCTGTAATGTTCTATGTTCTATAACCAACCAGATGAGATATTCCACATACCACAACCAACGACAGTAATCAAAATTGAACTGCTTGCAATGAATACTAAGGAGCATTTGTGTTATAGGATGAGAATTTTTTTTTAAAACAGATATTTGTGGATTGCATTCTCCAAGAAGTTGATTTGTGTCACAGAGGAAACCATTCCTACAAAAATTGTTAAACTTTACTCCTACACAATAATGAGCTGGCCCTGGAGGCATGAGCAGGGAGATGCAATGTGGCTTGTATCTTGTTTGAAGTTCTTTTTTCTCCTCCTCTCCTGGGGACACTGGCTCCAGCTGGAGTCTATTTCCATAGGACTGGGTGTTTTTTTGAACCTCATCCAAGTATTCATTCTGCATGAGTGAATCTGGACAACAAACATTCTTCTTCAACATCCCTGCAAGCATACTTTCCACCAGGGGTTACTGGATGGCAAGCAGGAAGCTTTCTTCTCACTGGCCAAAGTGTCAGCTACAGCACACACCTATTGCCACCCCAGTCAAGCCAATTCCTGCTGATATACATTTCCGTAGGTCCTCAATGCCTCCGGTATTTCTGTCCAGACCAGCACGAGATGTAATTATATTAAATTACCACATTTCCTTGTGATACAGCTAATAATTTACTCCATACAAGGCTATAAAAAGAAATATGATTACACACACTCCACATGCAAATGTAAAGCTTCTTTCTATCTAATGCAAAGCACCTTATTTGTTGCTATTAATAATACCATCTCTGGAGCAAACCTGCCCCAACAGTTCAGGAATTACCTTTCAACAGGTTTTGGTCTGTACTTACTGCAACAAAAGATTCCAAAACTTCAGCTGAAGGAATATTTCAAATCTTATTAATGGGCGGCACTAGGAATGGAGGCTATCACATTTAAAGAGGGTGCAATCATTGGTCATTTCTCATTTAGACAGCAGAAGAACAGCTTCTCTTGTGCATGGAGCACTGCAGAGTGGGGAGTTTTTCATTTTTTTTCCAAAAATCTTCCTGACATTGAATAGGTAAATCTCACAGCCAGACACATTGGTTAAAAACTACTACCTGTCGCAACAGGCAGTGGTGTATTTCAAAGCAATAAGCCAGAAATGTCCCACAGCGCACAGGAGATGATAAGAGCTCATGTTGAAATAAATATCGCTGCTAAACTGACTGAGGCAGGAGTTTCTAATTACATCCATTACCAGGATGTATGGACACCAAGGGATAGCTACGAGGAACAACGCAGTAACACTGTATCAGCCCTGATAGATTTTATATCGTAGATTGAAAAATTGAACAATGCGACCTGAAAAGGATCTATGAACCCTTCTAACTCCAGTGCACATGTTTTAGCTCAGCGCAAGCTTTCCCTAGCCTTTCTCTCAAGCCAGGAAATTAAAAATCCCTCGTCGTTGGGTGCGGGATTAAATGTATTATTTCATTAAAACATCATAGATCATTGTCGTGGCTATTGTAAAGAAAAAACGCACATGCCAAAAACCCTTAATGAGTGCCAACATGATTCTTAATTCATCATCTGAAGCTGCTCCCAGCATATCTACCACCAGTTACGCATCTGCAGCCAATACTTCCAGTGCCTCCAATCACAACCCAAGCCTGGAAAACCAATGTTTTAAAATCTAACCGCATTGCTGAGTAGTTTTAGTTTAAGTGAATGTGCTAAGTTAGCTATTATTATTTCCTAATATCTCTTTCTCAGATACACCTATACACACACACACATATATATATATATATATATATATATATATATATATATATATACACACACACCCAAAATATTACTGCCGTGCTGAATTTAACCAGCGCAGAGTTCCTTGCATTTCTACTGAAAACCAGACTGAAAGAAACAAAAGCCACACTCCGGGTGCCAAACTACACATTTTCTGAATCATCTTTTCCAAGCAAAATCAATAACTTCATGTTTCTGCTGATTAAAGGGGTTAAGTCCGAACCCTTAATCAAATGTGACCTTTTTGAGTGGAGGAAGAGATTCATCAAACCCATCTGTTACAACAACAAAGGGAATGAGATGTGACAAGCAGCGCAAAGTAACAGAGAAGATAAATGGCATAGACTGAAGAGACAAGAGACAATCCTAACTACAGACTCCTTTCATTAAAAGGAAAATTCTTAACCTTCTGAAACTAAATAGCTATTGGCATGTCCTTGAGCTCCTTACCACAACTCCTAAAATAAACCCTCAATTTTTGAGTGAAATGTTGACAGCTGCAAATAACCTTTAACCCTTAGAGGATACTTCCACCAAAATTCAAGAGATAAGGCATAACCAAAGAATACTACCAGTTAAAAGCTTCATTAGTCTGGAGCCATTTGCAGGCAAGCACTTCCTGTTGACAAACGTTCAAATAAACCATTTATTTTGTTGATCACACTCCAATAAAATGCAAAATCACTCAGGAGGCATCCCTACAGTGCTCCCATAGCAACACATGGGCAATAATTATTACATCCAGTGCAGACCACCCCTGCCGCCTTCCCGTCATCACACCCACCCCCTACAATGACCCTTCCTCCAGCAAGCAATAGCACTAGAGACCTGCCAATTTCATCCATCATCTGATCTCAACACTGGTACCAAATTGCTTTGCCTGCTAAGTCAAACATTTAACTGAACAATCACATAATGCATTTTCAGCTAAAATATCTTGTAGAGCCAATAGGAACACTGATGAATTCTTTGTTAATGGTTCTAAAACAGATCTCTGACTCATAGTTTTCATGTATTATTTGTTTAATTGTTTGTTGTTCCACCTCTAATAATACAATAGAATATCTTCTGTTTGAATATCCTTAGTCTAAAAACAACCAAAATGCAAACGTTCGCATTTAGAATTTCTACCAAAATGGATTCCATGTTTCTGTGGATTGCCAGAACTCAAGTCTTTTGGTAAATGCAATAAAATTATGTGTTTCAAACATTTTATACTGCATATAATGCTCTGTATTAGCTACAAATGACATTTTAAAATTACATGGATATACAAAAATTTCACTGTCAAAGATCAATGTCTATAACAGGAATAAATCCACACTTTGTTGCTTAGATCCGAAGAATTCAGACAGGGGATAGTCTTCAATAAAACTCTCACATCTTCACATACACCCACTAATCTGTCCCAATGCATATCCCCGTGTCCACATTTATAGCGATAACTGGCTAAGTTTACGTTATGCCATAAAATTTGTCTCTTATCCAGTGATAGTTCTGCAATGCCTCAGTTGCAATTTTTTTTAAACATTTGTTTTTAAACTTGAGTGTATTTTAAAGCACCTGCATTCAGTCCACACGGGTGACCGAGCTTCCTGTTCCCAGCCACTTTAATTCTCAATCGCACTCCTATTCTGACTTGTCTATTTGCGGCTTCTTCCACTGCCATAGTGAAGCCCAACATAACCCAGAAAAATAATGTCTTATCTTCTGTCTAGGGTACTTAGCAGCTGTCTGGAGTGAACATTGAATTTTCCAACTCAGGTAAATTGTTCTCTCATTGTCTCCCATTACCTTGCTGATGTCTCTTTATCAACTCATTTCCTTAAAGTGTCTTGCTAATGGTCAACACTTACGCTCCTTCTCACCTGATCTGTCTTAACCTATCTCCATTTTGGGCTTTTTCTTACACCTCACCGCTCTGCTTTGAAAACTGTAGCCCCTCCACTCTATCCCCAGTTCTAAGGAAGGGTCACTGACCCAAAACATTGACTGGCTTCTCTTTCCCAATAGAAACTGCTTGATTGGTTAAGTTCTTCCAGCATTTCTGTTTTTGCCTTACAACACATTATTTTTTCCAAAAAGAACCAGCTAGCTTATTATACCTAATCCATCTGCCAGTATTTAGTTCATATTTGCAAGTCAACACTCCAAGTATATACCTAAATGCTAATTGTGATGAGGGTGTCTGTTGTCCTGCCAGCAGTGAGCTCCAGAACTACCATCCTCTGGGTGAAAACATTTTTTCTCATTTCTCCTTTAATCCTTCAACCAATTACTTAGGTTTCCCGATTTTTATCCCCTTATAATTCCATGGACTTCAATTCAGTATCCCCTTAGTTTCTTCTGTTCCAAAGAAAACAGCCCCAGCTTCTCCAATCTTTCCTCATAGCTAACACACTCCAAGTCCTGGCAACATCCTCATCAACCTCCTCCGCACCCTCTCTAATGTAATTACACCTTTCCTGTAATGTGGCAACCAGAAATGTACTGCTCCTCAATGTCAACCATTCAGGCAACTTTGCCTCACCTGTTATCTTCTTTAGCATACATTTAAGTCTAACTCTCTCACATTAGTTCTCATATCTCCTAACAAAATAGGAGGCCATTTGGCCCACTGACCCAATGGAAGCTCTCAGAGCACTCCCATCATTCCCACACTCCCACTTATTTCCCTGTAACCTATTCTCTCTCACGAGTCCATCAACTCCCTTTTAATTCTCCTCCCACTTACAGTATCTACACTAGGTGAAAAGAACTCAGCACAGAACCCTAAGGCACTCCATCGTAAAGCCATCCAGACACAAAAACTCCTTATTGATCGCGTCAGCGTTGTCTCCCTCTTTGGTTGAAAACGGCAGTAAAGTACTCAAGAGCCTCACCCGCATCCTCCACCTTCCTTAGTTATCCTCTTATTCTTTAGATACTTATAAAACACTTGGTATTTTCTCTGATTTTACTTACCAGTATTTTTTCATATACTATTTTTGGTTTACTGATTTCCCTGTCATTGACTTCAGGAAGGGGGGCGGTGCACCCGCTCCTGTTTACATCAACAGTGCTGAGGTTGAGAGGGTTGAAACCTTCAAGTTCCGAGGAGTGATCGTCAACAGCCTGTCCTGTTCCAACTACGTAGACATCATGACCAAGGAAGCTCACCAGCACCTCTACTTCCTCAGGAGGCTAAAGAAATTTGGCATGTCCCCTTTGACACTCACCAACTTTTATTGATGCACCACAGAAAGCATCCCATCTGGATGCATCACGGCTTGCTATGGCAACTGCTCTGCCCGTGACCTCAAGAAACGACAGAGGGTTGCGGATACAACTCAGCACATCACAGAAACCAGTCTCCCCTCCATGGACTCTGTCTACACTTCCCGCTGCTTCGGTAAAGCAGCCAGTATAATCAAAGACCCTACCCACCCTGGACTTTCTCTCTTTTCTCCCCTCCTATCTGGCAGAAGATACACAAGCCTGAAAGCACATACCACCAGGCTCAAGGACAGCTTCTATCCTGCTGTTATAAGACTATTGAACAGTCCCCTCGTACGATAAAGATGGACTCTTGACCTCACAGTCTACCTCGCACTTTAGTCTGCCTGGCATTGCACTCTCTCTGTAACTGTAACACTTTACTCTGCATTCTGTTATTGTTTTCCCTTGTACTACCTCAATACACTAATGCAATGAAGTGATCTGTATCGATGGCATGCAAAACTAAAGTTCTTCACTGTACTTCAGTGCACGTGTCAATAATAAACCAATGAAAACAGCTACACTTTTTATACTCTTCCAGGCATTGTGCCTCATGTTTGTCCAGCTTCCCTTTTAATGCATCGATGCTAATTGCTTCAACTACTCCCTGTGGTAGTCTGTTCCACATTCCAACAATATTCTATTAATGGAATGATATATTCTGAGTAGGAAATAACTTGTACAATAACCACAAATTTGTAAGATATTTATCATTTTAAACAACATTGATCTGTTTAGGGTTCTGCACCAGAAATCAGACTGCTGAGCTGCTTGGCAAATAAATTTCTGCCCATCTGTAACCAGGAGGTGCAACTAACAACCACTTCCATTTCAATGCTACCAAGGTACTTCACAGCAGTGTTATCAAATAAGGTTTGACACCCACACATGAAAGGAAAATATTAGGACATGAACTAAACACTTAGTAAAAGAAGATGGTTTTGCCTTGTAGGAGGAATCAAAAATGGAAAGTAGGGAGGAAATTCCAGAGCTTAAGGCCTAGGCAAGTGAAGGAATGACAACTCATGTCCAGGAATTAAAATTGGAGACATGCAAGGGACCGGAAAGATTACAGAGACCTCAGGCAGTTGTGGGACGCGGAGAGGTTACAGGAATACGGAGGAACTGTCTGGAGGTACTCAGACTTTGCTTCTCTCCTTCCCACCACCTGTGTTCTTTAATAACTAAGCTGGACTTGCTTTCTTTGGAACATAGAGACTGGCATTGATCTTTTGGGTGAATGACCTATTTCTGTGCTGTAAACAGATGACAAGGCTAGTTGATGGAAGTATAATTGTTTGTGGAATTTCAGACATCAAGCTTATTTCTACCACTTAAATGCAAACTGCAGAAACAAAGTTTCAATTTCCCAAGGTCACATGAAAAAAGTACTGTAATGTATTTTGCAAAGTCAGTACTCAGCAAAGCTTAAATTGAGTGGCTGACATGCCGTCCTTTTTTGGCAGAGAGCAATGCAGGAATTGGATTTCACCTGGCACTGGATCAAACTACATGGTTCCATCCAATTCACTTCCAAATATACTTTAATTATATTTATTATCTTGTAACTGCACGTAAAATATCTCATGTAGTAACTGCGCGTAATGCACGTGAAACTTTTTAAAGCACTTTCAGTTCTGCTCCATACTAAACACCGGTAGCATCCTCATTACCTGTCGGCCTCTATCCAGAATAAACGTGGCACCATGCTAGATCACTCTTATAATGGGCATTGATAAACCCGAGCAGTTCTGGATCCCTGCTGACTTCTAAGGATTAAATTACAGTATATCGAAAACGATTTTTATCACAAGATTTAAATGTTTTGGTCAATTACTAATAAAATAATAGATTGTTCCGAAGAGAAGCACAGACAATACAGTGTTCAATTGGAACAATATTCTGGATAAGTTTGAATTTTTTTTTACATTAGTTGGTTATCCTGATGACTCACTGAGTTTACCTAATGAGAAAAGGTGATTTCCAGGATAGTTACCTTTCTTATCCTAATTTAGCAAAAAACATTCAGTTGAAACATTTAGGTACAATTGGCCATTGTACTTCCAAATTAATGGAAGGAACACCAACCATCATTCCTATTTCTTTAGAACTGTCCATGTAATATTGAATAGAGAATGGCCTGGATTACGCCATAATCCCTCATCTGCTACCACCTTCCTACTGCCACCAACCCCCTCCATTGCCCCTTGACTCAATGGCTTGCCAACATGCACTAGCATGCCCGTCAGATTAATACTAGCCATTTGGGTGAAGTAAAACAGCATGCACAGGAGCAGTGGAACAGTTTGCTAGTAAGGAGTTATGAAAGCAAAGAATCGATGCCTTCAGGAAATGAGGGGAGAACAAGGAATATGAAATAAAATTGTCCAGGAGACTTGAATTAAATATTAATGTGCTACATATTTTCTTTTAAACTGTGTCTGGGGAAGCATTCTCCCATAATGGAGGGCAGCTTTGCAGCACATACAGCGTTAATGAGAGAAATACCTTAACTCTGCCATTTTGTCCCCTGTGATGATTCTTGTTTTTCATAAACTACTTTTTACAAGTTTTATTGTTCATATCTGATTCAAATGTATTTGTTTTGCAACCAAATTTGTTTACTATAATCAAAGATGTCAAAACATTTTCTAATGTATAACATATGTAGGAGGGAGGCACAGTGGCGCAGTGGTTTCTGCTGTTGCCTCGCAGCTCCAGGGATCCGGGTTCGATCCCCACCTTGGGTGCTGTCTGTGCAGAGTTTGCATGTTCTTCCTGTGTCTGCATGGGTTTCCGCTGGGTCCGCCAGTTTCTTCCCACATCCCAAAGATGTGCAGCTAGATTAATTGGCTACTCCTCTGTATAAATCAGTGACAAAAGAATTAAAAGGGAGTTGATGGACATGCGAAGGAATAAGTTGAGGACAACATAGAAATAATAGGGAGAATGGGATTGATGGGATTACTCCACTGGGAGCTAGCATGGACACAATCGGCCAAATGGCCGCCCACTGTATTGTAATAAGTAATAATTATCCAGAACAACCCACTTCATAAAAAAGATAAAATGAGGAAAGGCAATGAGAAAGCCAAATAAATCCAAGCTGTAAAATGAAAGTTAGGAACAGGTTACTTTTGATCCCATTCCAACCAGTGAAACATCAGGAGGCAATGCAAAAGAGGTGATGGTGAAAAGGCACCTTGTTTAGCACTCTTGCGAAATGTCAAGGATGGTATTGCTATATCGTAACATCATGTACATTGTGAAATTGAACTGCAAGTGAATAATGGTGTTAATTATGACGTCAGTATGGTGAGAAAGAGAAGAGGTGAATGTGTGTGATCATTCTCCAGAATTTCCAGATTTTCTTCTGGGTAACTGGATCTAGAACAAACTGACATTCATTATCTAAACATTTTACACCTGCCCAAGACTAGCTTCAACCAAACATACTAAACACAAGTATCATAGATAACTCTATTTGCATTACAATAGAGGGATGACATGCAAGATAACAGACAGCTTGTAATACATTACATATTGGGTGATAAGTAAACTGGATAAGTGAGTGGCAGGATTATTTTCTCAGATGTCTTGGTCCATGTGGATGAAACACAAAAGGTATAAAATAGTTCAAACTTAAAGGCTCTTGTGGTTACATAATTCAAACTGCAGTGATAAAAATGCTATCTGATTGGTATGAAGCATTTGTATTATGTAATGTGTACTTGTGCATAGGACAATAAACTCAAACTTTGACTTTGACTTTGCATTTGCCTTGTCCTTTCCTTGCTGTATTGAAGTCCTAATTAATGCTTTTATCCATCAACAGTTCAATTTAAGAGCTACAACTTCCATTTCCTAGTACTGTCAGTATAGAGAAACCTCCCAAGCTGTTTCTCAAGAGTATTATCTAACCAAAAGTTGATACAGAACGACAAGGACATATTTGGATAGAAGACTAAAAGCTTTACTAGAAATGCCTTTTTAAAGTGTGTCTCAAGGAGGTAAGAGAGAGAGTAGGTTTGAGTTAGGATACGAGCAGTAAAGCTTTGGATAAACTCATGTAGAGAGAATAGAATGAGAGAAGCAAGACGAGTGCAATGGAATAGTCAATACTTATAGTAACAAAGACATGGATAAAAGCTTTAGTCCTTAATGAGTTTAGGCACAGGTAAAATCAGTGATGTTAAAGAGGTAGAAATAAGCAGCCTTAATGATGGAAGAGGTAGGTAGTCCAGAGCTCATCTCAAATCAAATGTAACATCAAGGTTGTGAACAGTCCAATTGAGTCTCACACAATTGACATGGAGAGGGACTGAGTTGGTGGCTAGCAACTGTAGTTCGTGATTAAGAGCCAAGATGATATCTGTTGACTTCCCATTGTTTAGTTGGAGGTTTCTCCTCATCCACTACTGGTACCATTAGAGTACAGTATTAGAAAACAGTAAGCCCTATCCAGTTTGGCTTATGTGTGACTCCAGACCCATCAACGTGCTTGACTCAGTTCAAGGACAATGAGGGATGAGCAATTGAAGTTGGCCTTGCCAACATCATCCAGATCCTGAAAAATGAATTTAAAAAAAAAGGACATAATTCATGACTTTGATCAATGGCATGGAAGGAATGGAAACCTGACTGGACAGATAACACATTTGTCCACAAATATCAGATTTTACTTGGAGCTATGTAGCCCATATCCTCATCCTTGTCACCTACAAGTTTAAAAATCTCAACTGGCTGTCTCTCACACAAATCTTCCCATGTCAAATGGACCCAAAAGTAGCATGAGTACTGGCTTTGGCCTATGTACCACCATAGGCATAAATGAAAAACAATATCCAATGTCCCATATACTAAAATCAGACAGTGGGTTAGTTTAATAGCTGCAAAGTCACAGACTGAATTACCAGAACAGAACTGAAACTGGCTTTCAGAATAAAGTACAAACAGGGATTAACATTGGATTTTAAGGATTTGAAATTAAACTTTTTACTCCCTTGACGAAATTAGATTAGAGAGAATATTTGACCAATATCAGTCCTTTCACCTGGAGCAGCAGTGTTCAAACATGCTGTGTGAAGCTGGATGCCTGAAGCAGTGTGCTGGAGTAAGGAGATGCGAACTGGAAACACTAAAGTACGTATTTTTTTCCCAGTTTCCTGGGCAGCCAGAAGCTCGAGAGGGGTCTTGCTGTCTGGCAGGAGAGATTACAGTAGAAGCTCATGGTGGAGCAGCAGGAAGATCTAGAGGTGACAGAGATTTGGGAAATGGATGATGGGAGTGGTTACATATTGATCGTGGATGACAAGATCCCGAAGAGACCTGCTAATGATCACCACTTTGAGGGAAAAAAGCCTGGAGAACATGGGAGGGAAGGTCAAGAAGGGGGCAACACAGTGGTGCAGCAGCTGCTGCTGCATGGATCTAGTGACCCAGGTTCGATCCTAACCTTGGGTGCTACCTTTCTGGAATCTCCACGTGATTACATGCATTTCCCTGGGACCTCCAGTTTCTTCCTACACTACAGAGGTACACTTCTAGGTTAATTGGTCACGTAAATTACCCCCAAGTGGCAGAAGAACTGGGGTGGGGAGCCAATGGACATATGAGAGAATAGGTTACAAGGGAAATGAGGAGGAGAATGGGACTGATGGGAAAGCTCTGAGAGCTGACATAGACTTGATGAGCTGAATGGCTTCTTTTTGTGTCATAACAACCATAATGTGAGCAAGCATTAAATCCTCAAGAGACTAACTCAACAGACTGAGGAGAAACAGTCATGTTCCTCTCTGTCCACAAGCAGTGCTGGGAAGACACTCGACTTATGGATCCAGCCTCTCCTGTCTCATCACCCCCGCTCCACAACACTCCACAGACCAGATCACCCCTTTGAAATAGAAACCATGTTCAAATTAGGGCCTGTCACCTATTTAAAATGACTGACTCATTTCCTGACACCAAAGTGGTTGTCACCCCCTTAAACCGTAAGTGGTCAGGTTTGAAATTTTTTAAATCTCAACTTTCCCAGTGTTTGTCTGAACAGGATATCAAACATTTTCAGCAGAGCATCCCACAGAGCTTACATTGTATAGTTAATAATCCTTTTGATTATATTGGCCAATCAATATTCACATAACTTAACAAAGAACAAATGCAGTGTTGCTTATTTCTATGCAATTTTACTTGAAAAAGCAGCAGTAAAGTAAAATGTGAATTGCTCAACTATCTAGCAGACTGTCAATCCCAATGTCTGTTGAGGTAGATTATTAAGTGTTCCAGGCTCAATAATAATTCAGTAACCATGAAATAATTTCATTGTCTGGAATACTTGCACAGTAATGGATGTGATTTCATTGTGCTAACCTCCAGTGGTGATAGATTGGCACAGTAAGTGAAGGCAGAGGTTGTGGGGGTGGGGGTTGTGGGCAGGAGGTGGAAATTATCAAGGGTGTGAAGCGAGAGAGATAAGGTTTTACACTATATGAAACATTAGATAGGCAGAAAACAGGAAATGCTCAGCATCACAGAAAAGACAGGAATATTTGATGTTAGTCACGAGTTCCTAGAAACTATTATCTTCATTTATTCATCAAGCACAGATGTCATATTCACCTATCTTTTGACCATTCTGCAATATTTATGTAGATCAACAAAGACTATATTGTACGCTCTCTCTTGCCTGTGGTTCATTTCAGTGCAATGTCAACAAAATATCCTCAATCAAGCTGATATTTCTAAATACAAACAAAAGCTATCAGGTTTAAAGGTACAAAGATTAAACACTAATTGCGCACTAATCCAAGCAGTGTTACAGTGAAAAGGAGGAGAAAATAGTCCACCAGAGGTCCGACTGTATCGATCTGTTTTTTTGATAGAGTCATACAGCACAGAAACAAGTCCTTCAGCCCAACTTGTCCATGCCGACCAAGTTGTCTACCTGGCCTGTCCCATTTGCCTCTGCTTGGCCCATATCCCTCTAAACCTTTCCGATCTAAGTACCTGCCTAAATGTCCTTTAAAAGTTGTATTTGTACCCACCACTATCACTTCCTCTGACAGCTCGTTCTTTTTGCCCATCGCTCTCTGTGTGGAAAAATTTGCCCCTCATGTCCCCTTTAAATATTTCCCCTCTCACCTTAAAGCTATGCCCTCTAGTTTTAGACTCCTCTGCCCTGGGGAAAAGATTGTGACCATTCACCTTATCCATGCCCCTAATGATTTTGTAAACCAAGGTTATAAGGTCACCCCTCAGCCTCCTGCACTCCAGTGAAAAAAGCCCCAACCTATCCGGTCACTCCTTATTACTCAAGTCCTCCAGCCCTGGTAATATCCTTGGGAGTCTTTTCTGTGCACTTTCAGGCTTCAGGATATCTTTCCTATAGCTAGGAGAGCAGAACTGCACACAATACTCCAAGTGCTATCTCACCAACATCTTGTACATCTGTAACAAGACCTCCCAACTCTTGTTTTCAATGCCCTGAGCAATGAAGGCAAACGCACTAAACATCTTTTTCACTGGATATTTCTTTCCATAGATGCTGCCTGACCTGCTGAGTTCCTCCAGCACTTTTTGTGTGTGTTGCATCTTCTTCACTATCCTGACTACTTATTTCGCCAATTCCGGGGATCTATGTACTTGTACCCCTAGGACCAGTGTCCTGCAAATAACCAGATCTTCTGCTTTTACCTCATTCTATATTTCTCATGAAAAATGTGTTGGATTCATCAATAAAATAGCCCTGGAAGAGAGGTTAAGCAGGTGACAATGATTATCAACAGTTCATTTCTGAAATAAAGCACAACTCCTGAGTTGTTTCCTGATGAAAAATCCTTTCAAAATGAAAACCTTGGGCAAATAGCCAATTCTGCTTTTGTACTTGCACATACGATTGGACTATTATACAAGCAGTTGATAATAAATGTTCCATTTATTTACCTCATAAGAGATGGCAGAAGTGCCATCCTAGTGCAAGGGAATTTACTGCTATCAAGTGTAATCCAGAACTGATGAGATTTTAGCATTTTCATCATTTGAATTATGTCAAGTTTTAAATACAGCAGCTCATTGTTTACATGATAGTTTTAAAAGAGTGAAATAAATCTGAACCAGTAACTTAGCTCATTCTGCAGAAAATGCTCTACATACTCATTAAAACATGGCACATTTCACTTTCACCTTAAATGTTAGTTGACTGGCTGAATTAGTGCTTCCACAAATGTCTTTGCCTGGTCTCATCTAAAAAAAGGAACAGCTTCAAGCTCAGGAGCTTTGCTGTAAAACAGCAGAAATATTCTATTCAGCAAACTTGACCTTTTATAAAGACCTTTTCTTTATCTATCATGATGCAACAATATTGTAGTAATAGTCTTACTTGCTGACAATATAATTGTCAGTCCAATTTGTAAACATGGGAGAGAACTCATTCTCTTCTCTATTTCTTTGTATGGTAACAGGGGTGTTTGTACATTCTCCCTGGAAGGATAGAAGTACACGAGCATAATGTCTCAATCAAAGACAGCATTGCCGATACTGCAATATTCCTTCAGCCAAGCATTGGAATGTCAACCTAGATTATATGTTCAGGAGTTTTGACTGTAATATTTAGACTGGCAGGGAAGGCGGATACTCCTGTGCCAATTCTGCTTTTTGCCCAAATGTCCATCCTTTTGCCCAAAATCATTTTGCCCAAATGTCCATCCTTTACATAAAACTATAAGCTTACACATGATGGAAGTCACGACCAAGTCCCATCCTGAGGTGATGCATGGGAAGCTTCAGCAATAACTCCTGACTGCAGAAGTTAAACCCTGGTACTTGAGACAAACGCAACTCAAATAAGGTCAACTAACTCAGCAACTCAGACCCAAAGCATCATGTAGCAACAACCTCCGTTAACATCACACCTGCAATGTAGCATAACATCCCAAAGCACTCTGCAGGATCGTTATCAAATTATAACAGTGCTAACCGCATTTGGAGACATGTGGCCACATAATCAAAAACTCGGATCAAAGAGGCATTTTAAAGTCAGAAAGAAACGCAGTGAGATTCAGGGAGAAAATGAGGACTTACAGACTTATCAGTCGAAAGCATTTTTGCCATATTGGAGCAGTTAAATTTAGAGGCGATTAGAGAAATGCAGATATTTTGGAGGATCATAAACTTGGAGAGATTACAAGGGTTGGGAGATGAGAAAGGACAACCACAAATAATTACAAAGACCAACAATTAAACAGTTACAACAAATGATTTGTCTAAAGTTTGAACTTGATGGTCTTCCAATGCAAGATGTCTGCAAATGAATGCTGCCAATTTTCCAAGGTGCTGCAGTACAACAACAGTCCTGCTGGAGGAACTCAGTGGATCGAGCAGTGTCTGTGGGAGGAAAGGAACTGTTGACGTTTCGGGTTGAAACCCTGCATCAGGACTTGAGTACGTGTTGAGGGATGCACTGAGGCTTAGTGCAGCTACCTCTCAGGCTCCGTAGGCAGGGACCACAGTTTAGGGTCCAGCCACCACTCGACACTGAGGGGCTGGGCCCCCTCAAACATTTCCCTGATGCAATATTTGACGATGAAACATTAGTAACGTTGACACATTGCAAGTTAATCTCTTGAATTGCTCTGCCCAGTGAATGAAGACAATAACATGTCCCAATTGTATTAGTGTATATTTTATGAATAAAGTATATTTATGGAAAATAGATCAGCACGATCTTGTTGAAAGGCAAATGTGGACAAGGGGCTGAATAGACAAGTCCTTCTTCTACTTTTTAATGTTATGACATTCAAATTACCTTGTACATGCCTTCACATTTACCTGAGATTGCAGATGGGACTTCTGTATAATGTCCCATTCAAAAAGATAATTTAGTGCAATGCATATTAAAAAACTTTCTTAGCTAATCATCTTCTGTTTCAGTGCAAATGGAGTAGGGATACAAGGGTAAGCCATGAGAGCTATATACAATTTCCTTCGTATTATTATGCACTTGAACAAAATTAATATCATTTTTGACAAGAGCTTATTCACTTACATCTAAACAATACAGATCCTAGAGATCTTCCATTTATATAGCACCCTTAGCAATGAGAAAATAGGCAAATCTAAAACAGCGCAGATATATCTTATTACAAACATCCCTGCAGGATACTGCTACCCATTACATTAAAGACAAATCATGTACATGTAAATGTACAAATACTTCCCAACTGAAAAATTATGGCCATTGCATCATTATTTCTGTAACTGCCTAAAGCAATGCAGTTCCAATAATATTTTCCACAGTTGTCAACTTGGCTCTAAAGTGAGGGGTAGGCAGGGGTGGGGAGAGGTGGTGTTGCTGAATCCACTATCCATTACCTTTTCAACCCAGCCAGGGAAAGCAAATTAAGCCATTGAGATGGTTTTATTGCATATTACACTTCATTTATCTGGTTTCCGAGGCCCCTTCCCCTCTTGCAACTGCAGCTTGCTCATTATTGCTTGTTATGTACAGAAGTATATTGCCTATATTTTCCCCTCTCGAGTCTGGAGTATGTCATCCATCTGATAAGACATCTTTGAAAGGCGTACCCTCCAGCTACTTTACTCGATCACAGAATATTGCAAATCCAGCCTTGTTTTTTAAAGACTTCCAAATGTGCTTTCTTTATACCACCCTCCATCATTGTCAGTTTTCAAATACTGCAACATAATGAAACTCTTCAGTTTGCAGCCTGGAGCCCTGTTTACATGCAAAGGTTTAATTTGGGATTGAAGCTGGATTAACCTCTTCCAGCCTTTTAGATCACCCAAGGTATTTTTTTTTGTTACTCAGAAGCTCATTTGCAGACAATTTCACAACTCCAATATCTATAATATTTATCGGTCCAGTTTACCGACCACATAGCAACTTCCCACCACAAAATTGTGGTCAAAGGATCAGGGGAAAATCTGAGTATTAAATGTCATCTAAAGCAGTAATCTAATTTGAAGCTCTTAATATAGGGCATTAGTGTTATCCATCCAATGCAACACAATGCTATTTTTATAATTCTAACCTGTACTGCAAAATCAAACTGCCGACAGCAGGTTCAGTGATTTGTAATCCTTCATAATATTCATCACAAATATTCTGAAATAGTATACATACACATACAAATTAGGAACAGGAATAGGTCACTCAGCCCCTCAAGCCTGCTCCACCATTTAATAAGATCATAGACCTCAACTCCACATTCCTATCTCTCTACAGCAAGCCTGCACCCCTGTGCTTTATCAAGAAGCTATCTACCTCTGCCTTAAAAAGATTTTGTTTCCATTTCTCTCTGAGGAATAGAGTTTCAAAGACTCATGGCCCCATGAGAGAAAATGTTTCTCCTTATCGCTGTCTTAAATGTGTGACCACTATTTTTAAAAAGTGACTACTGGTATGAGATTCTTCCACAAGGGGAAACATCCTCTCCATATCCACCACATCTAGACCTCTGTTTTTCTAAATTCTAAGAGGTATGGGCCTGGCCAACCCAACATTTCCAGTAAGACAACACACCCATTTCAGATATCAGACTTGTAAAATTCCTCGAATTGCTTCAACACATTAACATCCTTCCTTAAAATAATGAGATCAATACCATACACAGTGCTCAAGATAACTGAAGCATTACTTCCCTCTTTTGCACTCAGTACCCTTAGCAGTAAATAATACCATTCTGTTAGTTTTCTAAATGGCCTGTTATATCTGCATACGAGTCTTTTGCAAATTATGCTTTAGGACAGCCAGATTCTTCTGCACCTCTCACCATTTAGATAGAGTGCTTCTTTACAATTTTGTGCCCAAATGGACAGTTTCACATTTTTCCACATCATATTCACATTAACAACTTTAAAAAGCACTTGAACAGGTACATGATAGGAAAGATTTAGAGGGATATGGGCCAAATGGGATTAGCATAGATGGGAATCTTGGTCGGCGTGGAGCAGTTGGGCCAAAGGCCCTGCTTCCATGCCGTATGACTCTATATTCCATTTGCCAGATCTTTAGCCTCTCAACCTAATCACCCTCAATCTCTTTGTAGCCCTCCTTGTGTGCTCTTCACTATTTACTTTTCCATTGATCTTGGTGTCATTGACAAATTTATCAGCCATACCTTTGGTGCTTTATCCAAGTCATATCTGCATCACAGCCCTTGTTACATGTTGCCAACCAGAAAAAGACCAATTTATGCTCACTCTCCATTTCCTGCTAGCCCAGCCAATATTCTATCCACACCAAAATGTTAGCTCCCATACCATGAGTTTTTAATTTCCATAATAACCTTTGATGTTGCACCTTGTCAAATGTCTTCTGAAAATCTAAGTATATTGTATTGGTCCCCCTTAATCCACAGGAATGTTCCTTCAAAGAACTCCCTTAAATTGGTCAAAAATGATCTTCCTTTCTGTTATTCCAAATGCCCTGCTACAATATCATATCTTCCAACTGGCCTGTTAATTTCCTGCCTTACATCTCAACTCGTTCTTTGAATAAAGGAGTTTTCCAAACACAATGATTCAGATGATCAGTTGGAGAGGCTGAGGAGGGGAAAGTAGTAACTAGGTAAAGTTAAAGACACTCATATGGAATAAGATGGATTCCAGGTATAAGGTCAGGCCCTATAACTATCGCCAAAACAGGTCCCAAGCCCCCAGCTGAGACATGGTTCACTGCTCATGTTAGCCTCGTAAGTACAGGAGAATTTTGTGTCAGGCAATGCGAGATGAACACTGTATGTTGCTTGACGAGAGCACGTGTGCCCTAACTTCTGTGCGCACTGGCACATCATGCACAAAGGAAGCCTGGCAGCTTTCAGCTTCTGATTTTCTGCTCTGACCTAAAAAATGGCCCCCCAAGCACAAAAGAAAATTGAACATGGTCTAAACATATACTATTCTTTTCTTTAAAAGAATCACCCACAATGTGCCTTCAGTCCCTACCGGAGAATGTTACCAAATCCCCTCTTCTGGGAATCCAAGAAAATTTGAGACTTCAGCTCTTTTACATTGGTCAGGATTTTGACTATGGTTACCATCAACTTTGAAGAAAGTTCTCCAGGGATCAGTGCAGCATAGAATTCCTCCCTTCTGACATTAATTTCAGGCTGACACAGAAGATCTATGGTGGTCTGCAACAGTCATGTGATCAAATATGCTGGGCTGAGTTAGCTAACTTTGCAAACAGTTTACTGAGCACAAAATAAATAGAGACATGGAAGCTGAAAGACTATAACATCTATAATTATTTTGAAATCCCTGAAATTATGAAATATTTACATTAAGGTAATTAGACCCCACAAATAAAATTGGTTTTTCAGGACCAGAGTAGTGCTCAGCAGTCATCATGATCTGCTGAACATGCTACAGCTGTTTCCAATGGTTTTAGAGCAGAAATAATGTCTTTATAAAAAGTTCTTGTTAATTCATTGATTTCAGAAAGAGTTCCATCTGCAAGCATTCTAACAGCCCACCCTGTGGAGGAGCAGAGAAACGCCGACAGCAACATCTGCCTCTCTGCACTTGAGTGCCCATGTGCAGATTTCAGAAGCTGCAGTCAGTTTCACAGTGGTGGATGCCAACACTTTTGCCTTCATTACAAATGCAAAATCTGAGACAATCTATGCTATGCGGTCAGCGAAGGAAGCATTTCCTGTCAATGATAACCAATCGGTACACGTTTAATCCTAATACAGTAGTGCTGTTGGGCTTGCATTTTAACAACTTGGCACATCAGCCGAAACAATTCTCAGAAGTACCTTGAAGGCACGTGCTTAGAATCGTAGATTTGTTGATTTCCTAGCATTTATTTTCGTCAAGAATATGCTCAGAGCTCTAATCTTCTTGGATAAACACCAGATTCCTTCCTCTATTATTGACAATTGGAAAGCACCATCTATCACAGGTTCTATTATTCTCCGAAGCAGATGCCCGAGGTAAAAGCAGCAGGTGGGAGGGCGCCCATTGTCCAGACAATCTTGACATTTAACTTATTAAGAAAGAAAAATTGATTTTATAAATCTGTGAAAATATCTATGAATGAATCATTGTTATATTGACTGACACACATAAAATAAAATCACAGTGTGGTTTCATAAACAAGCTGCACTTCCTGGATCCCCTAAATACCTTAAGAGGCATGGATTCCCTATGTGTCTGTGACCCTAACTGTGGATATAATCACTCTCTGACAGTTTCAGTGAGAAAACATTGTAACGTGATTCCCGATTGAATTTAAAACTGGGAAACTGTTTCTTTAAAATTAAAAAAAGTATCTGCTTTCGTCTTTCCAGTTGGCTCCTCTTTTCGAGTGAGCCCAGCTGCTGTGCCTGAAAGATCACCCTGACTAAAATCAGCTACTCTAGTATACTCGAGGGATTGGACCGCAGAGTTCCGAATACAGGTGATAGATTTTATTTAATTTTCACTGTTTATCCTAAAAGATGTTGGCAAATTCAGGAAAACTCCTGGGTCCCTAGGATAAACCAGCTTCCGTTTGTCAAGCAAACACAATTTAGAATAAAATTCAGGCATGCTTTACAAAAACCCTAAATAGCCCTTCCACAAATCTTGGGACCTGTGACTGACCTCAGCAAGCCTGACGAGTGTAAGGAAAGGTCACCTCTTGCCACTGTATTTTGGTAAAACTCCTGAAAATATGCATCTGTAAATTCTGAGTGAAGATGGCAGCAGTATTAGAAACTCTCTCTCTTTGTTAAATAGCAATCAATGCTTACAGAGGAGGACACGACAACAAAAATGTACATTGATAATATGCCTTTAACGCAGCGAGATGTCCCAATACCATTGTGCTACTGAAACAAGAAACTGTAGGATAATTTACTGTTGTGAAATCATATCTCGGTAGCAGTCAATTATTTTTTAAAACTTGGAGAGGTCAAAAATGCTGAAAAGAAAAAAAACAAGAATTTCAACCTACTTTTAAATTGCTCACCACACAAGAAACACAAATGCTGATTTGGGCTCTGGATCACTCTGAGGCTGTTAGCTAATCTAAACTGAGGTACCAGATGAGGAATTACTGGTAATTGTATTAATAGAACAAGTACAATGTCATTTACAAAAGGTACGATCAGCCAGGAATTTCCCCACCTCCTGATCACTATCCTTTTGGTCACAACTGTGCTGACTGAAAGTTAGAAAAGGACAAGTGGTGGGCTTGGCTGTGTAATGTGCTTCCCCAATACAAAGAACTTCTACCAGCAATAGATCCTGGAAGGCTGTTTGGACTTACCACCTACAAAAGAAAAAGGGTAAGTAAATTCAGTTAGTGAATTAGGAAAACCTTCTTCCCATTACAGATCATAATGGAGGGTTTGCTTTCCTAGCTCCAAACCACATCCATTTAAGGCAGACTCCAAGCTCTAAATGCCCACTGCCAATGCTTCCATGAGGTCAAGCATTGCTAACACAGCAGCTCCACAATAGCAATATCTTTTTTCAACAGTGATGAGTATATAAATCCAGGAAAACATGGTTTATTTTAGTTGGTGGATTTAGACAGGTGTATTTGTGTTTCAGACTGACCCCACCCGGCATTCATACTGAAACAATAATCACACTGTAGATAGGGTTCAACCTTTTTGGTTTTATTTATTCAAATTCTCTTTTGAATAAGAAGGATTAATATTTTTAATTCTGTTTATTCAAATAGAATTATTTCTTGTTATTCTGAACAGCATTCTCAAATTTACCTTTGCCCATTAATTATTTTGAAAATGCTCCAATTATTGCGACAGTTGAAATTTGAGAAACAAATGGTTTTAAGCCTCCCATTTTAGAACTGTTAATACAATAGATCTTTTGAATTTGAATTAATTCCTGATGGCACAAATGGATCACGTGCAATGCTTGTACCTTGCGACTGGTAGACTTGCAGGCCACACAACTTCAAACCTCCCTTTTCTCCTGCATGTCCTTGAACATATTATAGCTTCTTAAATTTGTTCGGGTCTTTCGAAGACCCCTTGTCTAAATTCATTGAAACAGGTTTCAGGCCCTACTTTGGTACTGAAACCGGTCTTATCAGTCACTAATGACATCCTATGTGATTGTAACAAAGTTAATAGCTTATCACTCCTTATCCATCTTGACCTGTCGGCAGCCTTTAAATGGTTGAACACATCACTTGCCTCCAGTTCCTTTCTAAATAATCCAGCTGGGTGGAACTGCACTCGCCTGGTTTCTTACCTATTCAGTGGTTGCAGCAGACTTATCTTTAATGGCTTCTTTTCTCACTCCCAAAGTTACCTCTTCGTTAGGAGTTTGAGGAGATTTGGTATGTCACTAAAGACTCTTACAAATTTCTACAGATGTACGGTGGAGAGCATTCTGACTGGTTGCATTACAGCCTGGTATGGAGGCTCCAATGCATAGGATCACAAGAGACTGCAGAGGGTTGTAGACTCAGCCAGCTCCACCATGGGCACAAACCTCATCACCATGGATGCGGAGTTCTTGAGGCACCAAGAGGGAGTGCCTCAAGAACTCCGCATCCATCACTAAGGACCCTCAACATCCAGGACGTGCCCTCTTTTCATTACTACCATCATGGAGGAGGTACAAGAGCCTGAAGACCCACACTCAACAATTCAGAAACAGCTTCCCCTCTGTCATTGGATTTCTGAACAGTCCAGGAACACTACCCATTACTTTTTTTTGCACTATTTAGTTTTGTAATTTATAATGATCGTCTTTGCGCTGTACTGCTGCCACAAAACAACAAATTTCAAGTAATCTAAGTCAGTGACAATAAATCTGATTCTGATGTCCCCAAAGATGAATCCTTGCATCCCATCTCAGCATCTTCATCCAGAAACAAAGCATCAGTTTCCACATGTAAACTGGCGACACCCACCATTCTTTTGACCCCTCCACTGTCTCTAAATCATGACATCTAGTGACAAACAAGAAGATATTTCTTTCAACTAAATAAACCAAAACCATCTCCAGCCATCGACTCTATACCACTCCTTGGCTTCTTTTCACAAATTTGGTTTCATGCTTATCTTCAAGTCGAGCTATGGACCACATACTTGCTTCATGACTAATACTCATTTCCACCTTTGTAACATCAACTTCCAATTCTTCAGCTCATGTGTTGCAGAACGCTCAGTCACGCCTCTATTATCTCTAAATTTGCCTGTTTTAATGTATTCTAGACAGCATTCTTCATTCTAACCTCCAAATCCAAGCCTTTGTTGCTCATTATTCTAATCTGAATCAAGATCCATCTAACCATCTCCGCTTTGGTTTCAATACACAAAAAGTGCCGGAGGAACTCAGCAGGTCAGGCAGCATCTATGGAGACCTGTGTATGTATGTCTGACTTGCTGAATTCCTCCAGCACT
Organism: Pristis pectinata; assembly: GCF_009764475.1. Taxonomy (NCBI): domain Eukaryota; kingdom Metazoa; phylum Chordata; class Chondrichthyes; order Rhinopristiformes; family Pristidae; genus Pristis; species Pristis pectinata. The sequence goes on from NC_067429.1 coordinate 9,586,622, forward strand.
TTGTGTATTGCTCCAAATTCCAGCATCTGCAGAATTTCTGGTCTCTCCCCTTTGGTTTCGTGGGCTCCCAGTTCAGCAATGCCACTTTTTTTTCTACCACCCTTGTTTTCAATTCTCTCCAGTGGCCTTACCACTTCCCATCTTTCAGCTCTGTGAATGTCACAAATACATCCACTTCCCCTAACTCTACCTTCTTGATTATCCTCCACCAACAGCACACCTGTCTTCAGCTGCCACAACCATAAATGCTGGAATTCCCCCATAATACTCTCTACTTCTCTTTCCTCCTTCAAAATACTCCTTAAAACCTCCCTCTTTGATCAGCATTTTGTTCAGTGTCGCAGTGCGTTCAGTACTGCCCAAATGAAACAGTTCAGGATTTCCTCAACAATAAAAATTGTTAATGTCCATAAAGTTACCCATATTCCGATATTTCCAATGTTGCTTTGAGGTTTCTAAAGTGGGCATTGGCCAAACATTGATCCAATAGAGAATGCTCTTATGAAATTGCAGTTGTACTATATTGCACGTAACCAATGCTGCACTATGCATGTGGTATTTGTACCCAGCCCAGAGTGCTTAATGCTGATAACCAAATGCTGAAACTAGGAAGCATAACATTCTCCAATAACAACACTCCTCAACTTGATTAGTGCAAAGGCTATACAAAAACTTGTTAAACATATGCATGCTTAGTTTTGCATCATGGAGTAAGACTTCCATCATCAGCCAAGATGCTCATTTGAAATTGGTATATTATTGTCACATGTACCAAAATACTGTGAAAAGCTTTTTGACTGCATGCTATCCAGACAGATCATTCCATAGACAAGTACATCGAGGTAGTAAAAAGGAACACAGAATACAGAAATATAGTGTTACAGAGAAAATGCAGTGAGATAGACAAAGTGCAAGGGCCACGATGAGATAGATTGGGAGATCAAGAGTTCATCTTTTAGCATATAAGAGGTCCGTTCAAGAGTCTAGTTCCAAAAGTCAATTTAAAATAATTCTTCACCTGGTCTACAACTGCATTAAATCTGCCTAGATTCTTTAGTTCAGTGCTACATATTTGTTTTTTTGGGGATGGTGGGCCAGACTTATAACCTTGTCAATTTTGAGGACCACTTAAATGAAAGTCCCAACTTTCTGTGAGCTCCTTTATGTTGTCACTCTGACTGAACCTCAACAATGACTTCCTCATGGACATTGCTGACAGAACTTAAATCACCTGCACCTCCCAACACTCAAGCTGGGAAATCAGCACACTGAACCGGCACCAGGTTAGACACAGTGCAGGCTCAGAGACTCCACTTATTTCAATGGACTATGGCCGCAAGAGAGGGCAAGTTTCTCATAATTTACATGTGTCTGAACTGAGTTGATTTTATTGTATTTAATTGTTAATAAGTTTGTTAAAATGTTTTTTTAGTGTTTTTAAATGTTTAATTATTAAGTTTTTAAAAATAATTTTTAACTGTTTTTGATTATTATTAAATGTTTAACATTCCAAGCACTTTGACATTTGGATGTCTGGAGACATTCTTAACCAGCAGCAAAACCATTACTGGGGGCAGGACTTCTGATTTACTGCAGCAAAGCACTGTGCTCCACAGAGCCTTCGCAGTTAGGAGCTACTTCAGAGGCCAAGTTGCCAATGCAGGTAAAAACATGCAGAAAAAAGCAGCAAGCACAAGCAGCTCACCACTCACTGAGGCTAGCTGTGGAAACCTCCCATGGGTTGAATCTGCCCTGCAGACCAGATGTTGTGCATCATTGTTTTATACGAATTATACATCTCCAGTCTCTGATGCAATAAAACGAGTCCACAAGAGTACACCAACTCTCCTTGTTTTATGATACCATTTTTTTCCTTACAGACTGAAAGAAAATACACCCCTCATGCTACTTATTGTAAGTTTATCTTCAATGAAATATTAATTTATAATAAGACAATGTATAGCTTTAAGCAGACAGTAATGGATGGTATAATCTGAATTCTTCTGATGGATTACTACCTTGTAATTCATTTAGAGATATCTATTACCCTCAATTTAATTTTCCTGAAGATCTTATTAAATCTCATTCAATAAGATGCTGTCTGAATAGTGAAATTTGTCTGAACATTCAAAATAAACTTTTCTTTGGGATGTGGAAATAATGTTATGTTCATCGCTCCTGATCTGTAGCATTGACTTGCATTTTCTTTCTTTCATGGGACTTATTGTTGGAAGGAGTGATTGCTTACGGTGGTAAAACAGGGTAACTAATTAAGCAGGCAACTTTGTCCTGAATATTATTGTGCTTAAGTTGTTGGCACTGCACTCACTCAAATGTGGAGAGTATTCCTTAATAGTACTTGCTCCTTGCAGATGGTGGAAAGGCTTTGGAGAATCAGAAGGTGAATCTCTTGCTGCAGAATATTCAGTCCCTGACTTGTTGTTATGGCTGAAGTATTGAAAGCCATGCCTTCACAAAGCGCCTTTCACAAGCTCAGCCTTTTCCAAAACAATTTACTGCCAATTAATTACTTCAGAAAGATTGTGATACCAATGTATGCACAACAAGGTACCACAAATGGCAATGCAACATAACCAGATAATTTGTAAAGTGAGATTGTTTTGATAATTTTGCAAACAACAAGTTTGAAACATTGGCCACAGCTCAACCGAATGTGCAGTTTGCAAACGAAAGCTTAGAATACGAGTTTTCCAACCATGTGACTGTACAAATGCACCCCATCATCAGGGGAGGCTCATTGGCTAGAAGCCATAATGTGCTATGGAAATTAACCATGCAGTGCGAATCTGGGATGAACCCCCAGCACTGGGAACCACTTGTACATTCATCTTCAAGTCAGTAAACAAGAACTTCCATTTTCTGGTTACAGAGAGGCTTTGGTGGGTCACTGGGGATATGTTTCCTGCTTGCTGCCATTTCTACAGCTGGTAAACTGATAAAATGGCTGGGTAATTGAGGAAAAAAATGAACTAGAAAAGAAATCCACACTTTCAACCATGCATGAATATAAATAATTCCTAAATATTTCACAACACATCAACAACCTTCTTTAAAGAGTAAATTTGCACTGAAAACTGTCAACAGTGTGTTTAGGAATGCAATCAGGAGATTGCCTATGCACACATTCCCTCTTAGACCTGTTATTATCTCAAATATAACTCTCTTAAGATAATAGTCCTCATGCGCAAACAGAACATATTTATAAATTTTAAATTCTACTTTCCACATGCAGCAACATAATTAATTCAGGAAGGGGTGGAATAAGATGCCAAAAAAAAACACCCAAGCAGGATATCAAGATCAACTTGTAAATTTCTTGTCAATTTTCTTTCCTTTTCTTTAGAAAGTGCTGAATCTTGTTGCACCACATTTCAAGAGGCACTAGTGTTCTCCATTACCTCCCTCTCGTGAGAACTTTGTGTTCAAGTTTAGGATTGAATAACACAGCAGCGTTTACTCACTTGACTTGTGTTAGTCCAGTACAATAATGCTGGAAGGTCAATCCCAATTCTGTCCACTGCAACACTGAACTGGTTGATATCAAATGAACTTAAATTCCAGTGACTGCAGACAAAAGAGTTCAGGCAGGACTAGAATAAGTTGCTCTTTAAAGCAAGCTCATTTATACGCTCACAGGAATTCCCCACCCCTCTCAAGCAAGAAATGGAAATAGGGTGACTCACCACACTCATTACACAGTCATCATGCTTACTGTCCATGTGATAATTGAGATGCGTCGTCAGCCTTAACGTCAACACCCACGATTTACATACACAAAGCAGCAACACTGCACAGTCAGTTAACACTTAGTGTACCAACTATTTACTATGGCTTTTAAAATCCAGTCAACATTTTATTTAAATCAAACCTGCAGAAAGAACTTCCTTGTAATTTTTTTTCAGGAGAATTAAAATGCAGAATTAAAACATGCTCCAGAAATAATACTTTCCAAATTCAAGGGCTAGAGACTTGGCGAGGGCAAACCAAATAAACGTCCATCAACGTGCACATTCCACTGCCAAAGCCAAAAATTAGGGTCATCTTGGAGAGCAAAAATAACCCTCGGGCTACTTCCAATGCAACCCACAGCTTTGTTTTCAAAGTCTTCCTCCCCTGACTTCGCCAACCTTGTTTCCATACATTGCAAGGACCTAACATACTTTATTACTTGTTGCTGGCAATCATGAATCTGCTGTTCCAAATCTTCCAAACGCCCCTTATTCGTAAAACCAAACCAAAGCCATTTCTTGTCCCATTAAGTCACTGGTTCTCTCTGGTTCCTCTCCAAACTCATTCCACTCTCCTCCTACTCCCTGATCGCTTTCTTTGCTGCCCACCTAATTATGTTCTTGCCTCCCATGACAATTCACATTCTACTCTTCAAGTACATTATAAAAAAAGGTCTTCCCTTGCAAAATTCACCCCCCCCCCCAACATCCTTTTCATCTCCAAAGGTATTGAACACTTTGTCAACTCTCAAATGTGTACCCATTTTGTCCGACCAACTGTTTGAATCTTTTCTCTCCCACACCACCTAAACAGCATTACCTGTGACTTCTTTTTGACCGTGGCATCTCTGAAGCCTTGAAAATGTTTTATTATTCTTCCCTTCCATTATCAAACTGAGATGACTGTTCTTGCTGGCTTTTCTTACCCATCCAATTGCAGCTAGACACCAGCAGCAGTAACTACTTGCCTCAGCCCCAAGAGTGCCATGTTAACAGGCGCTCCTGAGGAACTGTCCTTAGTCTCTCCCCTGCTGCTCATTCACAACTTCATTTGTGTACAGTGGGTCAGCCTCCACATGAAACCCAATTTTATTCTGCCAGACTTCTGTCGATCCCTACACGACTGGACTTCTTAGTTGATATACAACAGTGGTCTCCAAGTTCAATGAAGAATGGGTTGAAACCATTATACTGGACTCTGCCACAAACTTATTACCCTTGACGATGGCCCCCAGCCACCTTTCCAGTCACTAAATTGTTTACAATTTTAGTATTCTACTTGACACCAAGGTGAGCTCCTGATCCTGCAAATTCTGTGGGGTCAGTGCCCGTTTCTGTCTCCACGGACTCTGCCTGACCTGTTGAATACTTCCAGCATCTTCTGTACTTATTTCATAATTCAAGCACGTGGAGTTTTCTTTTCCATGCTTCAAATCTTCAGCTGATTAGTGGAGACACAAGAGACTGCAGATGGTGGAATCTGGAGCAACAAACAAATCACTAGAGGAAGTCAGCGGGTCATAATGCAGGGTTTCGACCCAAAGTGTTGACAATTCCTACCCCCCCCCCCCCCACAGATGCTGCTCAACCCGCCGAGTTCCTTCAGCAGATTGTTCAGCTGATTAGTATTCTACCTTCCATCCCCTGTAAACTTTCAGTTCATCGGATATCTGCAGCCTTTATCCTATCCCGTGCTATGGCTCTTCTTATGCATTTATTGTTTCCTGGTTCCACCAGGATCCACACTGAGAACCTTTATATCCTTTCTGCCACTCCCTCCTTGAAATCTCTGCTTGCACGACCCAAACTGCTCACTTGGTTGGTCCACTGACTTGACCAGCTGTCCTCAACCATTCAAGGATCCAAGCTCTGGAATTCCTAACCTAAACTCCTCCTTCACCTCTCTTAACATTTTCTAGTCTTTATTAAAAACCTACTTTGTTTTTTTTATCCATGCTAACATCTTCTTTGGCTTACGGTTCATTATTACAGGAATGAAACACTTCAGCATCTTCTACCATCCTACAATCACACCTGGACTGAAGTTGGCATTGTGTTAAAAAATGAACATCAGAAAAATAAAACCATTCTTTCAATTTATTGATGAAAAATTCTATTTGATTGCATATACATCATTATGAAAATATTTATGATGGGGGGAGAGGGACGGGGGGGAGAGGGGCGGGGGGGATCTCATTTAAATCACAGGGCTCTGTTGAGCTTTTAAGAATACAAGTCAATTTAGACACACACCATTTTGTAAAGTTGTAAATTTTGGAAAATTCATATTTTATGCCAAAAAGTACAAGCAGCTTCAAATCAGGCAACCAATCCATGTGAGGCAACAATTCGCTTATGAAGAAAGACTAAATTAGGGGAGCCATGTAATACTTTGCAAAAAAAAAGCCTCACAGATCACTTCCAGTTACTTGATGTAATGCATGAGCTTTTTTTTTTGCAGTGATGCCATCTCCTTCCCATTTTGTGGAGGATTAGTAATGAAACAGGCTGACTGAGACTATGGAGCAACACACAGAAGATGCTGGAGGAACTCAGCAGGTCAGGCAACATCTATGCAGGGAAATAAACAGTCGACGTTTTGGGCCGAGACCCTTCATCACGACTGGAAAGAAAGAGGGCAGAAGCCAGAATAAAAGGGTGGGGGGGAGGGGGAGGGGGAGGAGCACGAGCTGGCAGGCGATAGGTGAATCCAGGTGGGAGGGAGAAGGTAGGTGGCGGGGGGAGATGTGGGAATGATGCGAGAAGCTGGCTGGGTGGGGGGGGAATAGGTGGAAGATACAAAGGGCTAAAGAAGATGGAGTCTGATAGGAGAGATCAGTGGACCATAGAATAAATAGAAGGGATAATGGAGCCAGGGAGGGGGGTAGGGAGGGATTTTCTCTTTCCCCTCCCCCACCCTCATGACCTACCCCTCACCCACACCTTCCTCCCTCTGGTTCCCCGCCTCCTTCCCTATATGAGAGGATGGTGGACCATGGCATATCAGATTCCATCTTCTTCAGTCCTTTGCCTCTTCTACCTAGCACCTCCCCGCTTCTCACATCATTCCCATTCCCCCCTCACCCAGATTCACCTATCACCCACCAGCTCGTGCCCCTCGCCCTACCCCTTTTATTCTGGCTTCTGCCTCTTTCTATTGAGTCCTAATGAAGGGTCTCAGCCCGAAATGTCGACTGTTCATTTCCCACCACAGATACTGCCTGACCTGCTGAGTTCCTCCAGCATTTTATGTGTGTTGCTCCAGATTTCCAGCATCTGCAGTCTCTCTCATGTCTTCATTTGACTGAGACTACGTATGCGTTGTAACTTGTTCAACAAGTAGCATGTGTTGTAACCTACCATATGGCTTCAGCTTGTGGGTCATTTGGTAGCACTCTCGCCTTTGAGTCAGATTCTAAGTTCATGTAAATGAAAAAGCAACCTGCAGATGCTGGAAATCTAAAATAACAGAAAGTGCTGGAAATACTCAGGTCATTGAAACCTTAACTCCGCTTCTCTTCCACAGATGCAGCCTGACACTGTGTATTTTCAGCATATTTTGTTATTATTTTAGGTTTTGGGTTCAAATTCCAATTCACAAATTTGAGCTCAAATGTCTAGCCTGATACCCCAATGCAGTCCTGCCTTTCAGGTGAAGCTTCAAAGGAAGGTCTGACTTGGACATCATCATATTGCTGTTTGTGGGAGTTTAACGTCAGGAGATTAACCATCATGGGTCCTGTATTCAACAACGACTTCAAAGATACATTACTGACCGTAAAGTGGACTGAGGTGACCTAAAAGGGACATGAAACATGCTATGTAAATGCAAAGCTTTCTTTCTTCTTTCAACTGTTAAAGTTTGGATAAGAATCTAGAATAAAATGCACCTGCAGTAAGCACAAAACACATTGGCAAGGGAAGTTGAAATCAAAAGCCTTGAGTAGGTGCCAAGAATGAGAATTATAAAATTCAGCTGGAGCTAACTTTATCAACTATAAAAATGGTACCATTCTGCATCTGTTGTTCAAAACAGCAGTTGTCTGGGAATGCACTACTGGCTTCAACAGAGCTTCATGGCTGAGGTCATTATACAAAGGAAAACAATGTTGTGGTTAGAGATGATCTTGGCATGTCAGATGTGTTACTGTGTAAAGTAAATACACATTTTATCTTAAACAAATATCCAGCATCATATATACACTGAAAATTGTTACCTTCCAGTGTGCGATTGCAAAAAAAAAGACATCTAAGTTAATTATATGATAAATAGAACTAAAGATCACAAATATAAATTATCAACAAGTTTAGAAGCCAAATCTAGGCAAATGTCACTTTAGCCAAAACTTGATTTAATAGGCATAATATAGAAGAGCAAATTTAAACAGCAATGGTAAATGAACAAATAAAATGTTTAGGAGTGAAGTAAAAAGATTTGCATTTATAAAGCACTTTTCAGGACGACTTCAAGTGTTTTATAGTCAAACGAACATTTTGGAAGTATGGTCGCTGTACAAAGGTAATAACAATGTTTGCAACAGGACTTGAAAATTTCTCCATACTTTGCAAAACAGAAATTGGGTGAGAGCATTCCTCTGGTCACTGCAGACTATAGACTAACTGGACCAAGAAAGAACAGTGACCTGCTCGATTGACCTTCACTATTGCTGCTCTGACTGGTCATCAAGAGATGGCAAACAGATCTATCACTATCAGTTTATACTGTTGAGCTTCTGGGTTCATGAATATTTCACTAGCACCTACACAGTTCTGCATTTTTATTATATAACATTTTCTCCTCATCTCCCCCAAAAGGGCTGGCTGTGAACACTGGCAGGCCTCTGGCCCCTTGCCCCAGAGAAGATTTTTCACGTGTCATCCTGGCCAGTGAAGGTCAACAAGCCAATCGACTGCAGGTGATGTCACAACCAAGGCCACTAATCCCTCACATGCATATTTTTCAGCACCAAGCACTTGGTAACAATCGTGAACAGGACCGCTGGTCGACTCTCCAGCCAAGAAATGTTGAGACGTATCACAGCTCCGGCATTGTTGCCTTAATTGAGTAATGTCAGCACAAAACAGACTAAGGAACAAAGCCGGGACTTTCTGGTCTCTGGCTTAATACCAAGAGCAGTTCACATTTAGTATCTTCAATGTAGTGTAATGATGAATGGTGCATTTACTCACTAAAGGTGCAACTTTAACTCCACACAAAAGCCAGCAGTTAAAACATTTTTATTTATCACTCTCTTCATTCTGCTGCCTTTGCAGAGATTATAATTTTAACTTCCTCCTTTGAGCAGGCATGTGGCACAACCATTGGCAAGCAGAGATCTGCTTTAAATATGCCTGTCGTGCTTCAATGATGTCATTAGGCCTCGTTTACAATTTTAATCCAATCCTCCAGGCTACACAAGGAAAGCCAAGGTCTGCTGTGTCCCAACTACCATCACCACTACCACCACCCCTCCCCCAACTCACCTTTGAACTGGGAAGCTTTCACGACCTTACGCCTGAACTTTTACCTGACTGCTGGGGGCTGTTCCTTCAGGTAATCACGTTATTCTCAAGCAACCCAAAATCCTGTCCTCAAAAGCTGGATTTTCCCACCAGGAGATGTCTGTCTGTGCCGATCAAGTTAGAGAATGGAAACCTTCTGAGCCTCCAAAGCAGAGTTCACCTCATCCACCTCAACTTTCATGAGCATGACTGTCACGAACCAGCAACAAAAGAAACACACTGAGCATGATTCAGTGTTAAGAACTATTTTATTAATCACTACTTATGATAATACGTAAAATAAAAGTAAAAATGTTAGTATGTTAGAATTCAAAAATGTTAAACCTCGAACGTTAACCCCAAAACTAAACTCTTCGTGTGTGTGTATGGCAAAGTCCAAAACTCCCAGTTCCGGAATGGTTCTAAAAGTTCAGTTCCGCAAGCCATAAGGTGAAACATGAGCAAAGGCTTCTTCAACAACCACCGTTGTCTGAAGATAAGACGTAGATGTAGAGAACATAGGGAGAGTAAATACGAAATCCAAATGTTCCACGATGGAACCCCAAACGACACTTCAGTGTTTACTCGGTAGTGACTTCCTCACCCCGAAAAGCATCCGAATCGTGGTCGTCCACACAAATACCTGTTTCCTTCTACAGGTCAGCAACAAAGTGAACTCCACCGGATTACTTCCAACTTCCATACATGGATTTCAGTGGCAGACACAGTTATTGTTTCTCATCCATCGATAGAGAAAACAAGCAGGCTGGTGTCTCTCTCCCTTCCCTCTCTCTCTCTCTCCTTCTCCTTCTGACTTCTTCAACAACGTCATTACGTCCTTTATCTTCTATTGACGTAAGCACGCCCCACACACACATACACACACACTCTCTATCTTAAAGGGACTTTCACTGAGTCCGTAACATGACTCTAATTAAAATCTGGTTTAAAGCTTTCATGCCTCTACCCAACAGGGTGGTAATATCAATAACATTTCTATGGCACAATAATTACTAGTGGGCATTTAAGCCCACTGGTAATTATTGTGCCATGGAAACGTTATTGATATTACCACATTGTCGGGTGAAATCAGTCTAGGCTGAGGGTCCTTCTGAAGATTTGCCAAGAGACAATGTAGGTTGTTTTTGTTTTAAAATGCAGCATAAATGTGATATTGACAGTCACAGATCTTTGCTCAATATCACACGACATAAATCTGGATTAAGTCTACACTGGAAGAATTAAACTCTTCACCGGATTCTTTTCAAATTAGTAAAAATAGACCTTTTGTTCTCTGATTTTACGCAAGATTTTGGCCTAACATTGGTGCTAGCAGCCGAGCTTAATGATCCAGAGTGGAAGTGTCAGCTTTACTTTACTGATGTTACAAACAGTGGCTGCAACTCCATATGGTTTCCATGATTAATTGAGACTTGGGAAGTGTGTTACTGCCTGCCATTCTGAGCCACTTTAGCATGTGGTAACCTGTAATTGGGAGCTGGCGAGTAGGTAGCTGCTCTGTCCGACCTTCGCTCATTTGTTTCACAGGGGCGCTGTCATTTATGTCTGGGAGCATGATGAAGTACAACATGGTAATTACCCCCAAAACAATAGGGTCAGAAGTGCTTGGAGAAGCAGGGAGCTGTGACAGAGTGAAAAATGTCAGGTATCTGTTACTGTCAGCCTTCAAAAAGACGCTATTCATCACTGCTATTAGGCATCAAACAGGAACTAGCGATGTGTAAATTTAATTAGATAGACAAAAGTCACAGGAAGCCAGGGAAAGGTACTTGCAACAAAGCAAATGCTGGTAACATGGGATTGGATGGAGCAGCTACATTTCTTTACAATTCAAAAGAGGCCAACAGTTTTAAAGGTTTCTCCATATTGGCTCCCTGAATTTTGCACTGAATGGAACAGCTTGCTATTGCTTCTTTAAATGTTTAGTTATCAACATTCAGTGACATCTGGCTGTTTTTCAACTGTGATCAGAAATCAGCCTCCATGAAAACTGTTCTGCAGTTTAAAACCTTACGTGCCAGTTTGAAATACTGTGCTTTTATCCATTTTCATTAAGCTGATTAAATTACATGAGTTTTCCTGGTTAAGCTCAATAGTCTTTCAAACAATTTTGATGGTTGACATCAGCTAATGGAGATGTGGCCTGTGATATATTCCATTGCAATAAGAATCTGAGAATTTTAGTAACAGAAAAAGGGTATTGCACTGAAATTGCTGGTCTATTTTTCCCCAGATTAATTGCACCTATCCCTTTTCTCTTCAACGTCAATTTATATTTATAAAGCACCCTTAACTTAAGAAAACATCTCAAGGTACTTCAGGAGAGAGTAATCAAACAAGAAGTGACACAACCAAAGGAGGTGTTAGGATGAATGATGTAAAGCTTGGCCAAAGAGGTTGAATTTAAGGAGGATCTTAAAGGAGGAGTTGGAGGTGGGCAGCTGTCAGGATTTATGTGCGGAACTCCACAGCTTGTGATCCAGACAAACTGGAGCAGCGATCGTCAATGGAAAGGCAAAGGGAATGGGAACAAATAACATCTCGAGTTGGAGGAAGGCAGAATTCGTGGAAGATTGTCATTCTGAAAGAGGTTTTAAGATATTAGAGTAGAGGATTGGAAGGATTTAAATACAAGGATGAGAATTTTAAATTTGAGGTACTGGTGAAGCATAAATACTCAAAGGTTAGTGAGTACGCTGTTGATGGGTTAAAGGGCCATGGCTTGGGCAAGAGTGCAGGAGCAGAGAATTGGTGTATTTCCATACAGTTAAGCAGGTAGATAGTTTTGGTTTTTTAGCAGAAGTTGCACTGAGTCTGTCCTCAATGGTGCAACCTTAAGCTCAAATGTGCTTTAATTCAAAGCAATACAAACATTGTGTAAAGACTATGGCAGATTTTTCACTACAATCTTCAAGCCTTTTTATATTCTTAACATATCCTTGAACAACAGCAAAAGGATCACAGCTTTGCATATAAACTGGTAGCCTGGTGCAGCACAAAAAAAATGCTTTAATGATATATTTAGAGGAACAGAGCAAACCTGCAATGTAATACTGACTGACAATCAAGATACCAACAGTCCCCTCCTAACACATGATAAACAAGCCAACATGGATTAACAAATTCATAGGGATATAGAAAGTTTACAGCAACGGAGGAGGCCATTAGGTCCCTGGTGTTCCAAAAGGAGCCATAGCTTAATCCCGCAGTCCAGCACATGGTGCATAACCCTACAGGCTATTGTTCTTCAAGCATATATCCAAGTACATTTTACATGTGATGAGGGTTACTGCCTCTACCATCTGCCATGCAATCAGTTCCAACTCCAATCAGCTTCTGGGAGTACAGATTTTCTTCTCATTCCCCCCTCTACCAAATTACTATAAATCTATGTCCCTTTGTTTTTGACTCCTCTGCTGAGGGAAGTAGGTCCTTTCGATTCACTCTAAGCATCTCCTAATGTTAAATACCTCAATTAAATTGGAACTGGAATGGGTTTATTATTGTCACTTGTACGGAGGTACAGTGAAAAACTTGTCTTGCATAGCGATCATACAGATCAATTCATTACAAAGAAAACAACACGGGCAAAATCAAATGTTTCTTCACCACCAGAATTTTCCTGTTCTGGCAACATCTTCATTAATCTATTTGTAATATGATGACCAGAACTGTACGTGGTGCTCATGCAGTGGCCTAACATGTCCTATTACAAGTTCCCTGCTCTTACAGTGTATGGCTCAACTAATAAAGGAAATCATCCCATATGCATCTTAACCACCCCCCCCCCCACCTTTACCAATGCGTTATGTTACTATTAAGGATATGTGCATATATATGCCAAGATTGCTTTGTTCTTGCACACCTCTCAATATACTCCCATTTATTTTGTATGCCCTTGCCTTGTTGAACCTCACTAAATTCCTTAACTCACACTTCTCCAGAATAAGTCCCACTTATAACTTTTCTAATCAATTGAACCCATCCATTGATATGCTCTTGTAATCCAAAGCTTTCTCCTTTGCTGTCAACTATGCCGCCGAACTTTTGCACCATGTGCAAATTTTGTTATCATGCCCTCTCTAGTTAAACCATTAATTCTTAATAGAAAACAGCAAGGGACCAAGTACTAAGCTCTGTGGAACCCTGCTTTTAAAAGCCTTTCAGCTGCAAAACCACATGTTAACCATTACACTTTCCTTGGAGCCACTGAGCCACTTTTGAATCAATTTTGCCACTCTCCCTTGGATCCCATGGTGATTTACCTTTTTCAACCTGCCTGGACTTTGTTGAAAGCCTTGCTGAAATCAATGTAAACTCCATCAAGTGCACTGCCCTCATTGACTCTCCTAGTCATTTCCTCAAAATAAAAATTCTATCAAGTTTGTCAGGCACACTCTTCTATTAAATCTACGTTGACATTTCCCTATTCATCTGCACCTTTCTGAATGAAGGCTCATTCTGCACCTCAGAATGATTCCATAATTTCCCCACCAGTTAAATTCAATTAACTGGCCTTAACCCTTCCCACTCTCTCTTTAAACTATGGTATCATATTCACAGTTCGTCACTCATTTGGCACCACTTCTATAGCCACAGAGGATTGAAAATTGAAGGCCAGAACCTCCAGAATTTCTCCCCTTGCTCTTTTTAACAACCTGGAATAGACATCGTCTAGACCTGTTGACTTATCAACTTTCAAAGATGCCAAACCCCTAAAATCTCTTCCTTTACTATGTTTATCCCATCCAATATTTTATACTCTTCCTGTTTAACCAAAACATCAGTTCTTTTGTGAAGACAGCCACAAATTATTCATCAAAAAACTTACACCCATCCTTTACCACCAGACACAGGTTACCCTTTAGGTCTCTTATGGACCCAAAAGATTTCATTAATTAGCCACATTCTTTATGCACATATAAAAGAACTTTGCGTTTTATTTAATTTTATTTACCAATATTTTTCACATCCTCTTTTCACTTTTCAAATTTCCCTTTTAATTCTATTCCTATACTTCCTATATTCTTCTTGCCTTTCTGAAGTCTTCAACTCTCAGTGTCTAGGTTTCCCTTTTTTCCTTTAACTTACTCTCCATCTACCTTGTCATCCTTGGAGCCATAAATCTGACAATTCCATTCCTTCTCTATGGGAACATATTTAACCTGAACTCTTTGGCTCTCCTTCCCAAATGCACTCTACTAGCTAGGAGCTGCTCCCAGTCCATTTTTTCCTAAGTGGTATCCCAGTCTGGTAAAAATATGCCCTATCGCAATTTAGAACCCTCACACCACTTTTTAAAAAATCTTTGTCTTTTTCCAGAACTGTACTAACTCCAAACAAATTATGACCACCGCTACAAAAATGTTCCTCCTATTGACGCTAAATCCAGGATTACCTTGCCAGTCTTGTTGGGTTTACTACAAACTGGCTAAAAGTTTCTCCAAATGCACTGTAATATTTCTGTGCCTTTCACTCTGATTGATTCCCAGTTAATACCAGGGTGATTGAAATCACCCATTATAAGCATCCTTTTGATTTGCACTTGTCAGAAAAATTTGCCTACAAATTTGATCTTCTACCTTCTTTACACTGTTTGGGGTCTATAGCACACAGCCAGCAGCTTGATTGCCCTTTAGTTTCGTTCTTTAATGGAAGCAGTGGAATATTTCTGCCACATGCACATTGCCAGATGGAACCATCCAAACCATTTGCAATCTGCCAAGTGAACAAAGCAACATTTTGCTCTTAAGTTACGTAAATTGTTCTAACCAATCAAAATAAATTTAACTGCAGTGAAGTTCACTTGCAATCTGCCAGTACAATATGACCAAGGAGCATTCCTCCAGCAAATTGAGGGAATCTATTATCTTCAGCTAAACTTTCACACAAATTACACTTAATGCACGCGCCCTCTAGTGGATTTCACACTCTGCTATTTAATAATTCCAGCCGTTTCACCCAATCTCAGTCCAGACTCGTGTCAAGCAAAGTTGCCATGATTGTTCAACTCCTCTCTCGCCATACTGCTGTACCTCACCTCCATAAGACATAGGAGCAGAATTAGGCCTTTCGGCCCATTAAGTCTGATCCACTGTTCAATTATGGCTGACTTTTTTTTTCCCAATCCCATTTTCCCCATAACCCTTAACCCCCTTACCAATCAAGACTCTATCAATCTCTGCCTTAAATACACCCAATGACTTGGCCTCCACAACCCTCAGTGGCAACAAATTCCACAGATTCACCACCCTCTGGCTGAAGAAATTCCTCCTCATCTCAGTTTTAAAGGGATGTCCCTTTATTCTGAGGCTGTGCCCTCGGATCCTAGACTCTCCTACTAATGGAAACATCCTTTTGACAGGTCCACTCTATCCAGGCCTTTCAGTATCTGGTAAGTTTCAATGAGATCCCTCCCTCATCCTTCAAGTACAGGCTCAGGGACATCAAATGCTCCAAAAACATTCCTACTGAGGTGGAGCTAATCTGTAGGACAAGTGGGAAAATTGTTCAACCTACATTGCCTATATTCCACAACTAAGATAACCCCAGCTTAAGTCATCGAGCTGTAGTATGCCTACATGAACTTTCACTGGCCAAGTTCCAAGTCACTGTTGACTCATTCCCCAAAGCAAATGAGAGCCTAATCACTTAACATCTGCGAAATAAGGTCACTACCAACACACCTCCACTGTACACTCCATTGCTCCACGATTATAAAACTTAACAGTGAGACCACGGAAAATTAAGGCCTCATCACATAGTTCAGGAAACCCCTCTCAGCAAAGACAGGCATCTACTAACACCTTTAATGAGCCAGCACAGTATTTGGCACAATGCTTATGGTCTACCAGACAGCAGTGATGTTTGTCCTCTTCTTTGCTTCTCAGACATGAACTACTTACAGCAGGCACCTCAAAGCACTGGAGAAATACCACTAACACCATCTCTGCAAAATCTTCCAAAGCCATTGTCAGGATGAGTGAACTAACATCAGCGTCCTCTTCCAGATCAACATCCCCAGCTTTGAGGCCTTAATTATACTCCGTCAGTTCCAAAGGACCTGCTATATTGCTTGGATTTCCAACACTAGACCCCTGAAAGAGACCTTCTACTCCAAGCTCTGTAACAGCAAGAGATTACCAGGCAGACAGAGGAAAAGATTCAAGGATGCTCTAAAAGCAACCTTGGAAAAGTGCAACATTCCCACCTGACTCATGGGAATCCTAGCCCAGGAGCACTGGGAATGGAAAAGCAGCATTCTGGATGGTATCGAGAACCCCAAGTTCCTGCACTGAGAGCACACAGAAACTCAGTGTAAATAGTTTAAGGAGTACACGACCTCCAAAGCTGCCAAGCACCTCACCTGTGGCAGTGTCTGCAGGTCTCACAGCCACCTCAGAACTGCAGTGGAAGCAAGTCATGTGCAATCACATGGGTCTCCTGAGAAAAAGTAGGAGACAGAAAGTTAATAATACTTTTGGTAGCAAGTCACCATTCAAACAGAAATGGAAATATGTCAGATTATATGCATGCTGCAAGGTTATTTTCTTGACTGGCTTTCACAATTTGATTTCAGGTATAAAACATGGGTTGGCTCATTTGGTAGATTGCACATCGCTTGTTAGTTCTCACAGTCTGACTAAATGTACTTGGCAGAAATGTTGCAATAATTTGTTTCACCATATGGGTTTGCTTATGAAAAGATAGAGTACTTTGTCAGTGTCTCAATTTTCAGCAATGCATTGCTTTCATTTAAACTAGGTTCTTCTCTTCCCACTCAACCTTTTCTTGTTGAACTGCTGAGCAGGGGTTGCTAACTTTAATCTGAAGCTGATGTAGCACCAGACTGCGAGGTGAGTTTGAGGTAATGGAGATTTTAATCACTTCATATACCTGTCTACCTTTAGTGGTCCATACTACACACACACACACACACACACACACACACGAGTCCAAACACCGGATCTGTGGCACATCCATTCCTATACCATGTTCCATTACTTTCATCTTTAAACAGCAACAGAATCTGGGCCACAATAATTAGAATTCACACTCATTCATGTTCTAAATTATAGACACTTCAGTGAATTACAAATACATCACTATTTTTAACATCAAGGGATGGGAAGTCACTGGCAAGGCCAGCATTTACTATCCTTCACCAATATCCCTGAAATGAGGTGGTAATTAAGAATGAACTACATCGGCAGTTCTGGAGTCACATAAAGGCCAGACTGGGAAATCATGGCAAATGAGGAATCTGTGAACCTAATAGTTAGTTTCATGATCATTACTTTTATGGTATTAATGTTACTGTACCCACAAAAGTATTTTCTCCAGCGAGAGCATACTTACTTCTACACCTTGTCAGGCAAGATTGCCTCAGACCACTCAGAACTATGTATTGCTTTCCAAGGTAGTGACTTAATAAGTAAGTGATACACCAGTAAGCTAGAGCTCTTCTGATGTGATTGATGACACCGTCTTAACCTCTGGCTATGACTGCTGTGTCGTAATGCATTATAGGCAACCATTGTCTTCTCTATATACCACACCAACAGTCCAACTGCAGCAACAATCCTGGTTTAACCTCACAGTCTAGTGCTTCATCAGCTTCAACAACCAGCAATATTTTTGATGCTTGCATTGAGCACCAGCTATTATTTATCTGAAATGACAAAATACATTTCACCAGATTTGATATTGAATGTTTGAGAAAAGAAAACCATATGCTGGCATTCATCCATTCACTCTATACTTCTAACTAACATTTAATCTAAGATTTCAAAGGCAATATAAGTCAGAAAAAATAGCCTCTGAAAATGCACTGTCGCTATGGAGTGAAGAATATTACAGCGCTCCTCAGACATTTTACTGATCTCAGCCCATCTATGCCAATAAACTTCTCTTTCCACAGATGCTGCTGACCTGCTGAGTATTTCCAGCATTTGTGGTTTTGGTTTAAATTTGCAGTACGTGCAGTTGTGTTTTGATTTTCATTAGAAGCTTGAAAAGGTCAAGTCTTAGAACTTATCTTCCAAAAACTGTACTGAGAATGTATGAGAAGAGTGGGATTGGCAACTCAAAAACCGACAAACAGAATCTTAACATTTGCTGCACCTCCATCGAAACAACAGAGAATCATTCTCCTGTCAAAACAGTGCACAGAAGGGAGAAAATTATCAATTGGTAGTTACTAAAAATGATGTAAACAATTCAACAACCCATACCCAAGTTACAACTGACACATATTTATAATGAACTGTTGCACATTGGGAGTAATGCACTGACCAGCAAGATCACATTTCATTATTACTGATGCTGTAATTTTGAAGGATTCAGGTGCCAATGTATATGAAGCACAATGCATTTCAACTCCGTTAGGCTGACAGGTTTGCTTGCATCTCAAGACTACATACATGTGCTATCTTTGGATTTTTAGTTAAGTAGTATGCATCCTCCCTCATCCAAACATGCTACGACTACTAATTACAGTAACTTATGTATTGATATCCTGGCTGGGGGTTAATGGTTATTGTACCTGCATGAATGTTGGTCTTCTGCCTTGGATAATAACAAGGATGAGGGGAGAGTGCGAGAGAGAGAGCGCGAGACTCAGAAGTCAGATATAAAAAGGAAGAATCAAGAATAAAAAAAATTGAGAGGTCCTTGTCTTGTACTCAACACACACCATTGAGGAGATTCCTTCTGGCAGAGTGCCAGTATAACTTAAGTAAGGACTTGCTGGAAAGCAACAAACCTTGGTGGGCTCTAAAATATATTTGGTCCAGGACATGGGACAAAGTGAGCACAATTGCTGATAGCCCCTAAGGTTGATTCCCTAAGTCAACAGCCCAAGCACCCATGCAACTCATTGCTTCAGAATCCAGAATACTGAATATAAATCTTTTGAAATGTGGAAGTGGCCCCTACAGGAGAAGGGTTTCCAGGTCAGGAAATAAAACTGGAATTCCAGAGATTTCCACCAGATTCTGTTTTTAATTAAAGCAGCCCTAATTGCTTCAGGAAGAGTGTCAAAGTATTAAAGAGGGTATGGAAGAGATTTACTAGAATGGAACCTGGAATGAGCACTTTCAGTTATGTCAAAAATCAGAATTTGTTCCTTTGAGCAGACGAGATCTAAGCGAGGTGTTCAAAATCGCATTACAACTTAAATGTTTTGAATTAAAATGACTCTCAACTTTTCTGCAGATTTTGAGCAAGTTGACTTCAGAAGAAACCTTGCTGACTTTGTATCAAGAACATGCCTTCACTCTGACAATAAAACTCTTGAAGTAGTTCAAAACAAAAAAAAAATCCAACCCAGGGCCTGTTCAAACAGGTTGCCAAGAAAGAAGCCACTTCTGACGTCTTTGTACTGTGTTATAAAAAGATATTGAAAAATAGTCATACCGGGCTTCGCTGTTTTTGTTTAATCACTTAATAAAGCATACCAAGTTGATAGCTATATCTCACCATAGATCTTGGAAATGCTCACATCAAACTGCCAAACAGGAAGCTACTTGTGGGGGACACAGACAGACACATCCTCAGACACCTTCAATTTACCATTCTGCAGTCAAAAGTCAGCTGGATCAAATACATCTGTAGGCTAATTAAAAGCATATTCATTCAGTATTTCTGTGAACTTCACATCACTCATCACTTTAATAAAACTTACTAAGACCATCACTCAAAGAACCAATACTCAACAAAATAAAGAAGAGCATATTGTAATAACGACACCTTAGCACGATTGTGCCTCAGGATACTGAAAGATTACAAGAGACATCTGACTGATTGCAAACAAATCCCAGGATTGAGAGACTAGACCCAATTTCAAATGATAATGTTGTGATAAACCCAACAAGGAATGAAGGAACATAAAATTAGACATTTTTCACTAAATGAATATATCCCAAGATTAATGCATGGTAATCTCCAATTTATTTGCAAATCCACTGTCAGTTCCTTGCATACCGAGAGATGTATTCTTAAAATGGACATTTGTTTTTGTCTATAGGTGAGGGTCAGCAATTTTAAGTCCATAATGGGTCATTAACGGAAGGGTTTGAAGCCATGGACAAAATACTGCATAAATTGTCTAAAAAAATGTAAGATTTCAGATATCCAATAACAATGTCAAACGTAATTTAAAAATCTTTAATTGTTAACACAAGAGTAAGATGTTGCTGCATCAAAAGCACTTTGTAAAGTTGTCGTACTAACTACTTGTTGCATGATGGACAATGTCGTTGATCTGGTGTTGGGAGCCAAGCCCTTGCTAATGATGTGCAGGGATGTGATACAAAATAACAATATATGAGAGCTCTAAAGGTCAGCATCTTTACAGTTGAGAGTGCTGTGATCGGATGACAGAGAACCTTGCCTAAACTATATCCTGGCACCAGCTTCTTAATTTCTGTCATGTTACAGAAGGTTACAAATCAATTTTAATCAAAAATTGATTTTTTAAAAAAAATCCTATTTGGATACAAATATTGCAGATCCAGACTGGACAAGGTTGAAGGAGAGTTTAAGGCATTCAATTAATCCTCACTATCTGGTGCCAATTCTCTTAACAAGCTTTTGGAAGAGAGAGTATGGCCAAAGAGCTTCCCAAGTCAATAAGTAAACAAATAGGAAACATATACTGCGTACATGACTTTTGAATTATGTAGGTTTAATAACTAGTCCAAAATTTAAAGCATATCATAGTCATTGCTCACTTGTTTATGATCAACAAATTTAGTTCAGCAATGAAATCTAATCCACTGTCTCATGAAGTGTATTTGCCACCTTTCAATGTTATGGGATATGTGAGGACAAAACCAAAGACAGTACAGACAGAAATCTGAAAACATTGAAATAAAAACAGAAAGCAGAGGAAAAACCTAGGACTATTCGCGTTGGTAAAGAGAAGCAGATGGTTTAACATATTTACTGTAAGGCTGACATGAAAATGTTACTCAATCTTGCACAATTGACCCAAATGTTGCACAATTAGGTGCCTCAATGCAATCACATGCACGTGGGAATGGGCTGAAGAAATAATTGAGTTTGTTTATGATGGTCCAGTTAAACTACCTGCTAATGAGGACTTCATGTGAACGACATATGTACTGGACAGTGCCCAGTGTCCAAAAATAGCACCTCTGTAAGAAGTCACTGCTTTTATGATGAAAGAGATGGCAAAAATATGTGGGAGAGAGCTGATAAGATCATTTTTTAAAAATATATAGTTTCCACAATCCTGCATTAGTCTTTAGGAGTCCACAGATGGGATTATTGCTTACTCAAGCTGCATAGGTCTTGGAATAAAGTTCCACAACAAATTTTTATTTCCATGCATATTACTCAGAGTTTACAAAGTTGATATTAGATTTTTCAAAGCAGATTTCTTGCCAAAATTAACATGAGTGATGAGTCTTGCACATAGCCAAGCAAAGCTTACAGGGCACTACATAGAAAATTAAAACTGACAAAAAATTGACACTAAAAAAGGACAAATTATTAAATAGTAGCAAGGGTAAGTTTTAAGGAGAGTCCAAAAAGGATGAAAACTTTGAAACTGAGGATTTGGGGGATGCTTGGAACAAATACAGGCCTTCTAACCTGAAAAATGTACTTGTTATAGATGGAGTGGATCAAATATTCTCCAGACTGGTATCTGGGATGGCTGCTCAGTCTTCTGAGCAGAGACTGAGTAGGCTAAGCCACTATTCTCTAGAGTTTAGAAGAATAAGAGGTGATTTCACTGAAACATAGAACATGCTCAGAAGGATCAATAGGGGAAAATATTTTCCCTGGTAGAGGGGTTGAGAGTTAGGGGGTCACATTTGTAAAAGGCTAGGATATTTAGGTCTGAAATGATGAGAAATTTTACTCAAAGCATGGCAGATCTTTGGAATTTACTATGCTGGACAGCTGTGCCAGCTCAGGCACCGAGTTCATTGAAAGCTGAGGTGAACAGAATTCTGCATATTAGTGGAGTCAACGAATGTAAAGATAGGGATGGAAGACCATGCGAGAACTTACTGAATGACAAATCAAGCTTGAGGGGCTGAATGGCTCACACTTGCTCCTGTTTCTTATGTTCTAATGTCAACAAACATAGCTTGTGCAAGTTAATGTGGATCAGGGTACAGGCAGCAGAGATTTGAATAAGTCCCTTTCTGGAAGTCACCAGTATAGAATCAGAATGTTTATATCTGAGGTAACAAAGGCATCAATGCCTCTCAAGAAAGAAATTACTGCTACCTACTTTATTCAGGATAATCAGTGCAGATTTAATAGTAACTTTTGAGAAGGAATTGACATTTATTTGAAAAGGGAAAAAAAATTCAGACCCACGATGGGAAGAATGTTGGCTCTGAGCTGTATGATTCTATAATACTGTTGAACAGCCAGTTATTATCAAATTATGACCATGAAATTCTTAATTTTAAAGCCTTACCCAGATGCAAGCCAAAAGAGAAAGCAACTAACCTTGTATTTTCATACAACTAACTTGGCATCATGGAGTTTAATTTGAATAAGATGAACTCTATGATAAAAGATTAAATTGGATCTAAGATTATCTGCTGACTTTCATTTTAGTGGATAGTCAATATTCCAGTATATTACTTCCACTGGATTTCAGGCAGTTACGTAGCTGCTATGTCAAACTCAATGCCATCTTCTACGGGAAGGACTAATAGAGCTAATCTGCAGGGGTTGGTGCAGATATCAGAGGCAGAACTTCCTATTACTCTTAGATTTATTCTAAGCTTTAGACATGAATACTCAGAGTAATGGCACACAGTATAATAATTTCTCAAACTTTATCCACAAAATACAGTAATTTATGTATCCATTTAAACCAAAAGCAAACTGCTGTTAGATTTTCAGTATTTTCAATGAGAAACACAGACTCCCACAATAATTATTAACAAAGCACACTGCAGCAGAAAATACATGTCACAGCACAATGCACCATGATTCAGTTAAACACAGTACTGATATGAGACATGACAACACAACTCAAAGCATCTCAAGAAACACAGCATAACAAAGCCTGACAGAATGCAATTCAACAAAGTATTGCTGGAGAAAACAAAAAACTAAAGGTATCTCCAGACATTGAATTGCATGACCTTCTGGCATAACACAACACAACTGCAGAACACTGGTCTGCATCAGACAGAACTGAGGACAGTTCTACAGGGGTCAGACCATTCCTGCCTTCCGTGGCCACCTCCTGCATCACCAATGGGCTCAGCACCAAGTCCAGGGCTGGAGCTCAGTATTCCTGAGCAGAGGGGCTGCACATGCTTTGCATCTAGCCCTTCCAATTCCTGCTGGTCATGGTAGGTGTATGTAGTGTGACCCCATTCTATCTAATGGGTATGCCATTCTAAGTTGAATCAGCAACTGCACCTAAGTGGATTGGTTTTAATACAAATGTTTTTAATTACTTTATATTGGTTAAATGTCATTAGAGCTGTCAAAAGGTTATTTGTAGTAGGGTCTCAAGATTCAGCACCTGAGGCCGAGTTGCCACTCACAGACCATGCTGCTCCATGGAACAGCTGTGGCAGCAAGGCTTGGAGCTCAGCTTATCCCGCAGAACTGCAGAATATTAGCACAGCCTTGGTATTGCTGGGGGCGGGGGATTGAACATAGGGCACAAACCAGAAAGTGCCTGATCCAGCCTACTCTCTCACAATGGCACAGTCCATGTTTCCAGTTAATAAACCATTGCACAATAAACCTACACATCTCAGTACATTATATAATTCCAGACACTAGCTTAGAATAATTCAGGCAGTTTGTCCGCTGTAGCAATTGCACAAAAAGACAGTGTCATCAGTTATTCAACCGGCAGTGAATAAATTTAATCTTTGCTCCGGTGAGACAAACTATTAAAACAAATTTACAATTTTACCCTTTCATTTTAAATGTGACCATTTTTCACCGCAGTTGCTTTAATTAATGCAAGCCATGCCATGATGCAGGGATGTGCAACTAACAAAAAGGCTTTGTCCAAAGTACTGGAAAGATTTTAATCAACAGTGGAAATCAACCTTTTAAAAAAAATTAGAAATTATCTATTCTTGGAAGTCAAAGACTTAAATCTGGATATCATTCCAGGCACTGTACATCCAAATTAATTTTATCTTTTAAGTCCTGCTGAAAGTTATATATTTAACAGATATTGCCAGCAACATTAAGGATTTCCTGTCCCTTGCCTTATTATCCCCTTCCCAGGCGTCTTTCCTGTCGTGTGAAGGCATTCAAAGCCATCTGCAGCCTGTCGCCCTGATGCATGTTGCTCGCTGAGCATGTTCCTGTCTGGTAGCTCAATCCCTCAACTTGCTTCCTATTTTACACGTCTAACAAATATTTTGCCAGTTGGCAAGTCAGTGATTAATGATATTGCACAAATCCACCCAAAAAAACCCCAGGTCGATTCCCCTGAGAACAGCTTCACTGCTTTAACTCAGGGCCAGAAAGCAAGGAAGATGAGGCGTGGTGGGCTGCACCTTCTAACCCTTCTGGATAAGTTTTTTTTCACAACTTTAGACAAATCAGTTAAAACAAAAGCCCCATTTTCCTGCTTTGTTTTGTGCAAAACAAGTACAAAGAGTTCTAGATGCCATTAGGTGAGTGCATGGACTTGCAGCAAGCTCTCTACTGAGAGGAAGAAGAGTAATAAAGCTGTCTCCAAGGGGCAGAATCAAAGCTTTCTTGCAACAATACAAATGTAAAATTCTAGTTGCCTGTGATTTCATTGCAAAACACATACCACCTCTTGACATGAAAGTCAATGACTGACTGCCCAGGCCATTTAACTGGGTCTTGGAGCCCTTCCTGTACTGGTCGTCTTCATGTTGTAGAGGCTGGAAAGACAGCATTAGTAATTCAGGAGGGTAAGGCAAGAATGGACGCTTACCAAGGGAGCACCTCCAGCTGAGTTCAAGATGGTGGTGAAGAGCCTAACGTCCTCACAAACTTTACAATTCTGAACATGTGAAATGATTTAAACTTAAGGAGTGTGGCTTTCCTGGTTCCATTCTGTTCCACTTCGAGACAACAACATCACGTCAAAAATCGCAAAGCACTTGAGGTCTGCCAGTTTGGCGAATTGAACCATCAACAGGAAAGGCAAAATGCATTGTGGATGAGCTACTGCTGCTGAGTACTGGGATAGAAGACAAACTGGGCTGCTAAATTTTTAAAAATTTTACAAAGTCATAAATTGTTTTCTTTTATTAATAACACAGTGAAGGGGTACTCCCAGCACAGGCCTCCTTTCAGTAAAGTGTTAGCAATAATTGGAGGACATTCCTGTCCATGAGCCTTGAGGCCCTCTGGCGAGAACACAATCCATTGCCTCTCTCAGCCACACATCCTTTTGCTTCACATAGCTGAAAATGTTGGGGACTGTACCTACTGCACATGCAGGGCAATGCAAAATGGATGGACAGACAGTAAAAACAAAAATATGCTTCCTTCATCCTGAAGCAAGTACATGAGAAAACAGGCATTTTCCAGGACAAGGTCAGAAAGTCTATCTTGCATTCTCAATAGCTTCACAAGTTACGGTGATAACCAGCAATAATGAACAAGGAAACCCCCTGCTCTATACAGAGTTAGCTGGCTTTTAGGTATGATCAGTTGGCTTCAGGATCCCCAGGTCAGGGAAGGGAGAATCAAATTGGAATCAGACACTTGATCATCAGTAACGAATCCCATTGAAAGTACATGTAAATATATCTTTGGGCATTACTGTAATTTTATGAGAACCATAGAGCTCCATCACCATCTCCACCAGACCTGCTCTATTGTAGCCTTAACTTCAATTCCTGCTCTTGCATTCTTACAGTCAGACAGCCTATCTTAGCTCCAAAATAGAATTGGCCACTTAGAAGCTTTGCAGATTCACTGGGGGATAAAACTCAGTGACACAACTGCATCCGGGCAAGTTGAGGAAGAAGACAAATGAAAATAAGAGTGAAATCTGAAGATTTTTCTATCTATTGTTAAGATCACAACTGACTTTAGCCCTCTCAAATTGCACTTGATATTGCTAGCCTGCCACATAAAAATCCATTTTGTAATATAGAACTGTTGCACAATTTATCCACTTACAATTGTGTTCCTAGTATCTACAGTTAGAAATCAAAGAGGAGCAAGTGAACTGTGTCTAATCTACCCTGATAGCGCTACTACATAAAATCTCTTGCTGTCTCAAACTCTTAATTTCAGTTAGATTATCCAAGGGCAAGTGAGAAGAAAAACTATTGCCCAGAAGACAAGTTATGGCAGAGGTCTGCACTTAGGTCATTTTCATGTCCCCTCAGATTGTAATGATATAAGTGAAGCTAAAGTAGTGAGACATTCAAATTACCAGGGAAGGGGAGTCAGTAGAAAAGCAGAATCAGTTTTAAAACTCACTACTTCCCTATCCCATAGAAGGTGAAGTTGAAACCCAATACTATCTGATACACTTACTGGTTGACGTCAAGGGTTAGTGAAAACCATATGCAGTCCTCAATCAATCGAGAGCAACACAGTTGAAGCCGAACATCAGGGGCAATGAATCTCAGCAAAATAATCACATTGCCAAACCTTTCACTGCCATAGTTTGCATGGTATGGCTACAGACCCATATGCTCTCTTGGATGTAAACAATTTTCTGAATCGTTGCCTTCTGCCAAATGGAAATACACAAATTTTCTTTTTAAAAATGTCAATCATTACACAGGCAAATGGCAGGCTAAAAGGCCTCGAGCAGCTGAGTTCCATCTATGGATCCAATTAGCAATTGATTACAATTGCGCATCCACAGACTGCATAAACAGATGATGAAAGTGGGCTCCAGGGAGGGGAGGAAGCACATCAGTCATCTTTATTTATACTTACTCCAATGATAAATATTCAAAAAACAGAGGAAAATATGTTTACTAATAATTATTGAATATTTTTATTCTTGTGTTTTGGGAAGTGGTTTTGAAACATAACTATGGTAATTTGGCAAACTGGTCTATATTCTCGTAGTGCAGTTCTCTAGGCCTGTACGTAGATTGTACAACACCAATCTTAAAATGGAAGTTTTGCTGAAAATCTGCAGCATCCCTGGGGGTTGGTGAGCAATGGGTGGTGGGGTTGGGGGTACAGTCACAGAAATGCAACAAATATCAAAGAATGATGTGGACAACAAAGACACCCTGAAGATTAGCTTTGCCCTGTTGAGTACACTGGACAGTATTTCAAGAAGTCACTATCTTCTCCACTAAAATACAATGGCTAACAATACCTGGGTACTACACAACTGATAATTAACTGCAATTGATTTAACTGATGCCTGATGCTACAGTTATCAACAGTCAATCCATTTCACAACAGCTGCCATTTAAATCTGCACTCTGCTTTCAACATCAAACATGATCAGGTTAACACCGGCCCGTAAGTGATACTGGCAAGGATCATCTTAAGAGCTCACACGAAAAGATCATCAGTATATTTTCTCCTAGATTCAGATAGCATTGTTAGTAGGCTACAGACTCCAATGATGGCAATAACAAGGAAGGCACTATACACAAATTTAAGATCCTTCCAGCAGGGAAGAGCCTTGGCTAATTTTACTTTCCCTGATGACATCTGATCCTTGGTCAGTGTCAAGTAAACTGATCTCTTTAAGGACAATGATGTTAATTGTAAAGTTCAGTTCTTGATTTGAACCTAGACCTTACTGTTTGACATGTTTTGGTGTCCTGTAAATCCATTCTCTATAAACAGGTTCATGCATCATTTCATCATTCATTCTTTCTACATCCAAACACAGTCAATGTGATGAATGATAGCAGATATTGGCAGATTTCTGAAGATTTCCTGATTGTAACTTCATTAGCTAACACTGACAAATTGCTATTACACAGTGTTTTAAACCAGGGCATAAATGGAATTCTTTTTGTAAAATGCAATTTAAATAGCCACATTTAAATAAAAAGTGTTCATAAAATATTGAAAATCTTGTCACATTTTTCTTACTCTAAAGCAGAAAAATTTGCATGAGCAATTTGTGTTTTACATGGTCCAAGCATTCTGCCACATTTCCCGAATTCTGTCCTCAGTTTACCTTCTGAAAATAATTTCCAAGGTGTAAATTGCGCAGCAACAAGTCTCTCGGGGTATTGCTCCAAAAACAACATTAAAACGTTCTGGGCAGAATTTCTTTTCCTTTCCTGAAATTAGCTCCAAGGTTTGGTATATAACCATAGATGGCAAAACTGAAATGCTACAGTTCTAAGCACCAACACTGTACAGAATTGTAAATCCCCCATGACATACTCTAGTGTGTATTCCATGTGTTTTAAACAAAGGAAACCTCTCCCGTGACAGCAAGTTATAGGAATTCTTTCTCAAACTTTAGAAGCTCATGGGCTTTAAGGAAAAGTGATTTTCATGCACTTCAATCTCTGTCAGGACTGAAGCATCCTATTATTTTGATAGTTTAGTTTCTGGTAAGGCCTTGAAGGAGCCTTGCAAAATGAATTCTGAATCACTACTCTACAACAAAAACCATTAGGCTTTAAGTCGTTATGTGGGGAAAAAAATTGGATGCTCCAACATATGAAATAGCAATCAAAGCAAAAGAAAATTCCCAGAGAGCTCCTGATAGCCAGCAGTTTATGTTCAATGCAGAGACGGGTAGACTTTTGGACTTTAAGAAAATCAACGGATATGGAGAGCAGGAGGGAAAGTACAAATGAGGGGGCAGATCAGCTGTAATCTTATTAACCCATAGAACAAGCTAAAGGGGCCACAGGGCTTCCTCCTCCTATGTTCTTACATTCATATTAAAACTCTTGACTTATGGTAGTGTCCAATACAGAGTACCTGAATCTTTATAGTACATAATGAAAACCAAACAAGCTTTTTAATATAACTCTATTCCATTTCCTTTTGCCATAGTTTTATTATCGACCTCGTGGTTAAGCACCAGCCAAAGTTCTAACTCAACTCAGCTCCAAACTCAGTAAAGCAACACAGACTGATTTTCCGCTAACAGGTCATCCACAAATTAAGGCAGGTTCGCTTCATGTGAATTGTTCGTTTACAAGTCAGAAATGTGGCACGAACTGAGTTCCCACCCAGCAGAAGATGCCTGAAGCCGCACAGCAGCCAACAAATCCATACCGTTGACCTCCCAAACGCTCGCTCGCACGTACAGGCTGTACATAAGTTGGGCGTTCATTAGCTGGGGAGGACCTGTACCTCATTATTTACCTCCACACATGGTACATAGAAAAATTAGATCCGATGTAGCCCAGGAGTCTATTTGGTTCATCATGTTTATGTCAGCTTTTTGAAAGAGCTATCCAATTAATCCCACTCAGTTGCTCTCTCCCCAAAGCTCTGAAAATGGTTCCACATCAAGAATGAGTCCAATTCCCCATGTGAAATTTATTACTGAATCTGTTTCCACCACTGTCTCAGGCAGAGTATTCAATCGTAATTCATCACATAAATATTTTTTTCCTTTGTCAACACTGGTTCTGGTCCCAATATCTTTAAGTTTGTGTTCCTTAATCCCTTCTCCACTGAAAACTGTTTCTTTGATACTCAAGATGTCATCATTCAGGCCATTACACTCAATCGGACCCTTCGCCAAGGCATATTTTCTTTTATAGGAAACACAAGTTTTTTCTCACTGATTTTTCCCGGGACTGTCGTAACTTTTTTTTATAGTCCCTATTTTTCCGATTACAAGAAGTTGGAGGGAACTAACAGTGGAAGTGAAAATGCGTCTGTCAATGATCCAAATGTGTATAAGCACTGATTTCTTCTGTAAAGTTATCAGCTGGAGAAGTTCCTTCCTCTTTCTATTCTTCCAGTTACTTACTTTCATTGAAACATGCACCTTAGGTGCATTGTTATCTACCTTAGAGATTCAGCATCTGTTCTGCAAAGTTATCTAGTGATATTGGATATTGCTGTGCCAATGCCTGCATTTACATATTATTCAGAGAATATGCTCTCAAACCAATATTGCATTCAAGAGGAGGCACTGAGTGTGGCTCTGTTTCACAAAAAGGAACTGAAATTTAGCGGGCAAACCTCTGAGAGAATGCCTCACAGATAAAAGCTATGATGGATTTCACTTACCTGATCACAACATAAGGCTGGGCATAGACTAATATGGATTCCATTTTAATTCCTTAGTCTTCCTCTCTTGAACACAGGCAGCTGCACTCAAATAATCAACCATAATATGTGAGCTTGCAGAATTGGGGGGGGGGGGGGGGGGGGCGGTGTGTGAAATCAAAATTTGTCCAACTATTACCCATCCTCAGCAGGCTCAATGAATGGAGATTAGGTACAGGAATCTTGGTCAAACTTTCTTCCTTCTCTAACTATGATAGGCTCACCTAATACTGGTAAGCAACTGAACTGAACTCCGATGGTCTGTATGGACCAGTAATGTCTGGTTTATTAAACCATGGACACACTGAGGATATTGATGCATAACTTTTATATTATAATTTTATGCTATTTTCTTCGAAGCGGCAGCTAGAGAATTGATTAAAGTCTTGAGTTTAGTGGAGTGTTAATTTGCCAATTAAAATTAGGGTCTTATCTGCAAAGGTCCCAATTGAAATGTAGTGGCCTAAATGATGATACCTTGAGTAACAAAGAAACTATTTTCAGCGGAGAAGGATTAAATAACACACATTTAAAGGTAATGGAAACAGACCAGCACCGACAAAAGGAAAAAATGTTTACGTGGCAATTTATGATTGAATGCTCTGCCTGAGAGTGGTGGGCAGATTAAGTAATAACTTCTTAATTGCTTTCAATTTTCTGAGGTTTATGCTGAAGTGTAAATGTTAGACCATAAGACACAGGAGCAGAATTAGACCATTCAGCCCATCAAGTCTGGTCTGTCATTCAATCATGGCTAATTTATTTTTCCCTCTCAACCCCATTCTCCTGCCTTCGCCCCGTAACCTTTAATGCCCTTATTAATCAAGAACCTATCAACCTCTGCTTTAAGTATAGCCAATGACTTGGCCTCCACAGCCAGCTGCGGCAATGAATTAATTCCACAGATTCACCACCCTCTGGCTAAATTCCTCCTCATCTCAGTTCTAAAGGGACGTCCTTTTATTCGGAGGCTGTGCCCTCTGGTCTTAGACTCTTCCACTACTGGAAGCATCCTCCCTATGTCCACTCTATGCAGGCCTTTCAATATTCGGTAGGTATGCTGGAGGATAAACTTTCTCAGAAAATTGAAAGTAATAACAATAAAACTTCATCTAAAGCGGTCCCTCAGGTTCAAGAAAGACTTGCTTCCACTCCAATTCTGTCAGGTGCCTAACAAGGCCAATGTGGAGCAGCCAGATCTCCCACGCAGATGGAGCAAGAAAATTTCCTCTCCACATCTTCCCTGTGAAGACACCTCAGGATATTATGTGCGTCAATGAAGTTCCCTCTCACTCTTCTAAACCCCAACAGTTACAAGCCTAGTCTGTCTGACTTTCCTTGTAAGAAAGCCCACCCGTTCCAGGTATTGATCCAGCACACTGAAGGAGATGGTGTGTTTCATCATCAATGTCTACCTCCATTGAGGCATGACTCCTGAGACATTGGAAGTGGCTCACATTTTCCAGGGTCTCACCATTTATGTTTATTGTTGCAGTTTTGTACAGCAGAGCAGGCTGCTAAAGGGCCTTCACTTTGTGTTGTTTAGCGAAGGGCCCAATTGCTCATATGCTTCAGTGGCCAATCAGCACTCTCTTGGTACTCAGCCTCCAACCTAACCCATACACAAGTGTCATCTGTGTACTCCACTTGACGGCTGAAGCTAGGGTGACCTTGTTTCTTGAGTGGTGATGTAGGTTGGACAGTTGCTCATTGGTCCACTCCAGCGAAAAGCTTGTTGGAGGTGGGGTGTAATACTACGGCATGAAAGATTGAGAAAATAACACTTGATGGTATAATTACCAAGCGCACAGGCAAAGCGTGAGACAGAGTGTTACAAAACTCAGAGCAACTATGGAGATGGGCAGGTGGAGAGAGGACCTTCCTAACCCCAGCCAAGATATTCATCTGGAAAAATGGCAAGATTTCTGATGTGCATGCACACTTCTCCACAGCTTTAACCACATCCGTGCCTGTTCATCCAAAGGTCTGCAGATTTAAACCCCTACGCATGCTCCTGCTTGGACCCAAGAGCCCATTTAGGCCTTTTGATGGTCATGAGGCTGGACATTACAGAACATAATTCACTGGAAACACCCACTCCCAGACAGCCAGAATAGCATTTGCAGCCACTTCCAAGTGTGCCAGCATCAAATTCAGATAGATGCTGGCTTTATTCTTCATTCCCAGCGTGTTTCACATGAATTCATCTGCCGCAGTTTACGCCAAAATAATGAAAAGCCAGTCAGTGATAAAAGAGCAATTTAAATTTTTACTCCCAATTGTGTGTTAGGACTTTCCAATTTATTTAGAATTTTGCTGCATCCCACTCATCAGGGCAAAGGTTTTCTTTGATTAGCATAGCTGAAAGAAAAACAAAGAAAGAAAAAGAAACTTAAGGGGAAAAAATACTAAGTGAGTTTAATGGGAATGCTGTCAGATGGAGAGAGATTAATGTGTAAACAGTTCTCAGAACTGCTAACAGTGCTCACTGGGAAACAACCATGACCTACAATAGTGCAGGGGAGAATTCAGTCTATGAATATCAATCTGTTCTCTTTGCTCCAGCAAGATCTTTAGCCCAGAGGTTGCAACAGCAAAATATTTTAATATTATATTTATTGGATAAAACAACTACAGTGACATTTACAAACCCATATCATTATCCTTTCACATAACAATTACTAAACATTACAAAATCCTTTATGCGGGTGGACCAAAAGAGCTACAAAGAATATGATCACCTGAATGACTTAGGCAACGTAAGGTGTTCTGATATGTTGCTACAATCAAATCAGTCAAATATTACATCACAATATATAATACAGACATTTTATGACAAGTAATTTATCTGTCACTGTTTCAAATCCAGTTGATAGCTGGTAAAATGTAGTAACACTACTAGAAAGTACCAGCATGCAACAGATTAATAACAGTGATGATTTTAGTTGTTCCACAATTTATATTATCACAGAGTATACTTATGAAAATACTTCTGGCTATCGCTATGGGGTTAAATGCACTTTCAAACCTGAACAAAGATGCTGCACTTGTAGTTCAGGAAATAAATCCAGCATCGAACACAGCCATACAAAGCAGGATGTCTGGTCAAAGTGAGGAAATCTGTGTCACCACATTATAAAATGAACCCTGACTGCTACC
Organism: Pristis pectinata; assembly: GCF_009764475.1. Classification (NCBI taxonomy): domain Eukaryota; kingdom Metazoa; phylum Chordata; class Chondrichthyes; order Rhinopristiformes; family Pristidae; genus Pristis; species Pristis pectinata. The sequence goes on from NC_067429.1 coordinate 9,620,248, forward strand.
CAAGGACCATTCCCAGTAGGTTATAGATATATAGGCGATGAGTACTGCATAGGACTCTGAGGGGGCTCTGAGCAAGCACTCCACTGACACTTAGCTAACTGTAACCCATTCTCCAGGCAGATTTACTATTAAGTATTTTCTTATATAATGTGTGCAAAAGATTAATCTGGAAGGTGGAGGGAGATGGTGAAAGTAAAAGAGATTTCCTATGTACACATTTTGTACAAAAAAAGGCATATGCACATGGATAGGAAAGGTTGAGAGGGATATGGGCCAAATGCGGGCAAATGGGACTAGCTCAGACGGGCACCTTGGTTGGCATGGACAAGTTGGGCCAAAGGGCCTGTTTCCATGCTGTATTACTCTGTACCCATTCAATCACATTTACAATTTTATTAAAAATGGTAAAATCAGAATTCTGCACCACCAAAACATTTCAGTTAATCTAATCCAAGGTCTAAGATTTTATTTTAAATTTTCAATGCTTGACATTTTCACCCCTTCTTTGGAACCAAATCAATTGATAAGACAATAAGTGAACAATTCTTTAGGTTATGAAACATCATTCTTTATTTGGTGGCCAGCAATTACCAAAGACAGGATACCTTGCCTATTGACTGCTACTCATTCCTTGTCGGAAATATTGGACTTTGAACCTTGCATTTCCCCTGCTACAACAACACTAGAAATTGGAGTGTGTTGACATGGTTTCTGCTTCAACAGGTAACTCTGAAAATATATTCCTTGGGCCCCAATAAGATATTGCTCGTATTTTTCTTCTCAATCTCTTACATTTAATCTAAGTATTGGAAGCAGTCAACTCATAACTACTATTTGCATCTGACCCATTTGCTAAATACTTCAATCCCAATGCCTTGTAATCTATGTATTAGTAAAAAAGCACACCAATTTTTCCAAATCTCTTCTCGTTCAAAACCATACCTGCAGAGGACATTTTCTTGACCTCCCTTTTAACAACAGGTTGATTAAACTTTAAGCCACTGCTTTTTTTTTTGTAAAAAGTTATAAATTCAGAGCATCTTTGTGTCTGAATGGCAGAATACGTATTAGGGAAAGTAGCATTTAATGATAAGAATGCTTTAGTGCATAAAAATATGAAATTTGAAGAGGGTGCAGATTGAAGGGGCACAGTTTTGAGGTCCTGTAAAATAAAAAAGAAAATTGGTAGAAGTCTTGATTTCAGCATCGTAAAGCTGCAAGAAGGAAGAAAGCTAGCCTGAAGACTTAAAAGGATTACAATTATATGAACTGACAATCCAGTTAAAAAATCTCCCCAAATACAATGCAATCTAAAAAAAATGCATTGCAGTCATGTGATGTGGCCAGTTAAGCTACAATACTCCAGAACAAACTAAGTAGAGCCTTGACTAAGGAAAGCAAGAACACTGATTTTCTATAATTTGCCAACAAGGGATTGTAAAGCTTTGCAGCTACTGGCTTGATTTTAAACCAAAATTGGTATGCAAAATAGGATTGTGGTTAAAGCTACTTCTTTAGAACTTTAGACCACAGCTCTTTTGCACTTCCTCTTTTTTAACCACTTACTGGTGTCCATCCAGTTTTGCCGTTTGAAATCCTTCCTTCAATTATCCTGTTCAGTTGAAGGGAACCATGCCCCCCCAACATACACCACAAATGACCTGAAAGGTCATGCAATGGAAAATGTTCACTAGGTCCAGAAGACAACTAAACTTCCTCAGTCAGGTATTTGGCTTTGTACATTGAGATCCCCTTTCAGATTACCCTTGGATAATTATGGACAAGAAAGGTCACTCAGTCATCTTTGTTCATCCAATCCAATAAATTATCCTATGGCAACCAAATGGTTCTTAAAAGGATTCAGCATCTTTACCTCTGCCACTCCATCTGGACATCTATTTGATGTGTTGATCATGCCTTGTCAGAAGAACCTCCTAATTATCTTTTACTAGTTCGAACCTGCATCTCATCTCATACACTTACAATTCAGTATGTCCATTTTGTGTTTCATTTGATTTCCTGCTCGTTAATTTAAATAGACGGAACATCCCACAGGTTGCATAACTGGAATGTTTAGCCCACACCTCATTTCCTGATTCCCACTGAAGATGTGTAAGAATCTGAACTGGGCACACAGCCTCAAGTGTTCCCTGCATGGTATGTCATTTATCATAATGCTCCAAGAAAACCATGTTTGGTTAGTGTCTGTGTGGTCCTTTTTTGCCTCTAGATAAGTATCTGTAGAATTGTACAGTTAGCCAGGGCTAGCTCTGGAGGGATTAACCTATTTTCTTTTCTTCCATAAGCACATCTGTCACTGTAAATGTGATTCTACTCTGACTTTACAATAAGCCTAAAAGGACTTCTCTTTCCTTCTGAGGCTCCACCTGGAATAGACCTATTTTCTACTTGCTAGTTGGGGTCACTGTAATTAAATATACCATAACCAGACATTCTCAGAGTCCAAAAATACTTTTGATAGTGGAAACATATTATAAAATTAATACAATTATTATAGGAGTTGAAATCTTATACGCTACCAAGTACAATTTTAAAAATTGCATTGGCAAATAACACTTCTTACTTTATTGAAAAAACACCAATAGTTCCAAGAATGCTCTGCTCACCCAATGTCTTCAACCATACGTGAAATAAAATAAATAACACTAGGCCAGGTTTCAGATTCAGAGAACTGGAAGATTCCCTTATTATTCCTGCCCAAATATAAGTTAAGCATTGAGAAAACAAGTTATTTGATAGCACCATTTCTGTAGCACTTATGACAATCATTAAATGTCTAAAAGAACACTTGTGAGTTTACCATTCATGTTGAGCCAGATTCTCACTATTTATCAGTGGCATTCCTTTATGTTGAATTATTAATACTAAAAAGTGAGAAGGAACTGATGCATTTAAAGCACTTAACAGCCAATGTTATACTTTTTAAAGCAGTTATTACAAGACTGTCACAAAATTATACTTCACTCATACTATGCAATATTATACCCTACCCATGTGCATAAAACAAAAAGCTTTGAATACTTCAGCTTCAAGTGCTTGTCAAATGAAAACTTTAATTAATTTTTAATACCAATGGCTGCAGCAAAATCATCTGCTCTCTTATGATAACACAGTTGCAAAGTCCACCAACACTCCTGCCAGAACAACTTCAAGACCTGACTGTCACAAAGGCCTTGCTTCAGCTTGGAATAAATTTGTTACTTTCTGTCACGGCAATGTGAAACCACTGTAATAGACATGCAGAAATCTTGTTAAAATGCAATGCTCTCTAATGTGTACATTAGAATGATACATGTGCTTTTAATTTTGAAAGCAATCAGCTCTCAAACACTTCACATATTTTGTTGACAGAGGCTGTCTTGTCAATCACTATGATGTGTACTGAGTTATACCTTTCAATGCACAAAGGTCACTGAATAGGTTTCCAATGGCAAAAAGAAACAGATGCGTTGAAGGTTAGCAATGATACAAAGCAGCCAGCAAAGGACCAACAGAACCAATAATTGCTTTTATACTGATGTTAAACCACTCTTCCCATCTTACCTTGCGCTTGCATTGCTAGCTCCTGAAATGCCAGACTCACGGTATAGGGGATAACCCCCAAATGAACTTGCTGGATTCCTAGTCATACAGCATGGAAACGGGCCCTTTGGCCCAACACGTCCGTGCCGACCAAGGTGCCTATCAAAGCTAGTCCCATTTGCCTGCGTTTAACCCATATCCCTCTAAACCTTTCCGATCAATGTACCTGTCCAAATGTCTTTTAAATGTTGTTATTGTACCTGCCTCACCCACCTCCTCTGGCAGCTCATTCCATATACTGACCATCCTCTGGGTGAAAAAGTTGCCCCTCAGGTTCCTATTAAATCTTTCCCCCTCTCACCTTAAACCTATGCCCTCTAGTTCTTGATTCCTCACCCCTAAGAAAAAGACCGTGTGCATTCACTTTGCTTATGGTGCAGGAAGGTCTGCTATAAATAGTTCTCCCAAAAAGCCACAAGGTGATTCAAACATGCTAGCATCGGGTTGTCACTGCCTGTGTGAAACTCGTGCTTTTGGAACCAGCAGCGCAAAACTTCAGAGATACCAAAATGCTGCCTCGTTGCTCCAGTGACCCTGGTTCATTCCAAACCACTGGTGCTCTCTGTTTAGAATTTGCACATTCTCCGAGACTGTGTGACTTTCCTCTGAATGTCAGAATCATCCAGCATGGAAATAGGCCATTCAGCCCACCACATCCATACCCACCAGTTGGCATCCATCCACATTAACTCCATCTTCCAGCACTTGGTCAGTAACCTTCTATGCCTGGCGATTCAAGTGCTCACATTATCCTCATTTCAGCTTAAAATAGTTTACAACTTTTTTTTGAGACTGAGATCCCTAGTTCTAGATTCCTCAACCAGAGGAAACATCCTCTGTACTTACCCTATTGAGCCCTCTAAGAACTTTTGTACATTTCAGAACTCTACAGAATAAAGATCTAGTCTACTCAAACTCTTCTCATATGACAGGTCTACCATCCCCGAAACCACTCTGGTGAAACACAGCTGTACTCCTTCTATAGCAAATATATCCTTCTTTAGATAACGAGACCAAAATTGTACAAAGTCCTCACAAGGTGGTCTTACTATGGCCCTGTATAACTGTAACAAGTCATCTCTACTCTTGTACTCAAATCCTCCCATAATAAATGCTATGTATCATTTGCCTTCCCAATTGCTTTCTGTATCTACACGTTAGTAGGTTTTTGCTTTAGTCATGAATTCTTTAAATAGTTGTTCAAATTATTCCATGGCCATCACTCGTGATACTAGCTTCAACATATGCAGTTTTCAATACAGAAAGGATCATTTTGATCTCCAGTGTGCTGAGGTCACTATTTTCTGCCAGAGACACTCTGGAATTTGCCTCAGTATTCCTGGAGGAAGAAGAAAGTTGGCCAAAGATTACACTTACACTTTTCACCCCTCTCCTCTCTGTGCAGTACCCGTAGTCAAACATTTTAGGCAAGTGTGACATTGATTAGGGGCAGCATCAGCTTGCTGTTGCTGGTCCATTCAGAACACTCAGGGGAAAATGGCTATTTGCAGAGCATATTGAAGGAAATAAACCTCGAGGAACTCTATACCTATAGGAGGAAAAAATCAATTTGAAAAGTAAACAGGAGAATAAATATAGTGGGAATTATAGTACTGATTGGGTCTTTCCAACTTCTGGAAAGGATAGTTGGGAAAAACTACCATTATCTGATGGCCATATCCTTTAGAGAAATAACAGAATAACTACAGTATTCCTGAATTCACCAACTCTATTTCTGGTGTCCACTGATGATCAAAAATAACATGGGCTTCATTCCTGCACTATGATATTAGACCACTCTACCAAATAATTTTACATAATTCACTAATGCTTATTTTATATTAAGCACTGTTTGAAAAAGCAGGGAGTAATAGGGCAAGAAATTTAACTGCATGCATTTTTTCTAATATGTGAATTCTCCAGATAAAACAAACAGAAGTTGCCTTCCTGATCTTTGTGCCTTAGCATCATTCAACAAACTCTACCAAACTATTAAGAAGTATGGTTGGATTGCAAAAAAAAAAGCAAATTTAGTCACTGCCTTCTCTTTGGGACAACCCAGCATCATTGTAAATAAGTGCATGTTTTTTGCTGCTGTATAGTCAAAATTCAACTGTGAGCCTTGACAGAGGGTGCCACCAGACCGTTTAACTGCCAGGTCACCTCAGCCAAGCCAGACCCTGTTTGCACTTGCGTACTTTCAGGCAGGGATGAGGAGATAGATTACAGAATCATAAGTTCCAGTTCTCTTTTAACCTCTCCCTAACCAAGAGGAAAGGAAAATAATTCTAGTGCTCTACTGTCATCCCTGCTGAGGGAGGCTAATTCAGCAAGGGGCTGTAGTAATTACTGAATAACTTTGTAACACTTCTATACCATGCATCTGTCTCATATTCATCCGAATGCCACTGGCAATAAAAATAATGGACAATAGAATGCAGTTTCACTTAGACACTGCACAAAAACCTGTTTTCGTGCTGCCTTGAGTCAACACCTTTGTCACCTGATTTGTCTCAAAGGATGGAAAGTGTGATGTAGAGGAGAAACTTTCAATACTGTAGGTGTAAGCATTTTCAGTAACCACAGGAACCTTGCTTCATAACACCCACAACAAAGGAATTTGCTAATTGCCCATGCCAAAGAACATACAAGAAAGAGTCAAATAAACTGGGAAGAGATAGGATACCATGCTGAGCAAGAAAGCAGGTGGATATAGAATTATTTCAAAATCTATTTCCAGAAATTCTGCCCACAATCCAAAATGATTATATTTTTTTTAAAAAAGGGAACAACTGTTGATATTCTTCCATACAAAATCCAGCATCAATCATATTCAAGACTGAAAATTACAAAAAGCAAAAAACAGTCAACAGAGGACAGGAAATACTGTCTAATAAAATTTTAGTTATTTTCCTTAATAAAGCCCTTAATTTGTGCAGGTGTTAGAATGATCAAGTATCAATAGTTTCTGTGCAACACCTAATATAATACCTTTCTTGGCCTTAGAACATCCTACATCCACATGATATTACCACCAATGAAGTACTTCCTAAGTTCAATACTGTCTATATTGGAAAATATTACCTGATTAGTAGCAGTAAATGTCTGCATTCAACAAACCAAATGTGGGATCCCCAAGTCAATTAGATTCCCATTCCCCATCCAAGTCAGCATTCCTCATTGCAGTGCCAAAGTTGCAACCATCTTGATCTTGATCTTCTTGAGCTCCTGCACTACCTTGAAAAATATCCATCAAATCTGTTGTAATGAATGAGTCTAATAAATTCTCTATAAACTTTTCTTAAAAATTTATACAGCATGTTAACAGGCCCTTCCGGCCCAATGAGCCCGCGCCCGCCCAATTACACCCACGTTAACCTACTAACCTGTATGTCTTTGGAATGTGGGAGGAAACCGGAGCACCCAGAGGAAAACCCATGCAGTCTCAGGGAGAACATACAAACTCCTTACAGACAGTAGGGGGGAACTGAAGTTTAATTAATATATATATCAAAAGTTTAGTTAATCTCTCCTGTTGCAAACGATCTTGGGACACATTAAAGATACTGAAACTAAATGGATCCTCATCTGTGGAGATATTTGGGTAAGTTTTCCAATAATGGGCAAACAAGTAGATGTGCTGGCTGATTCTTTCTCCTATTCAGACTAAAGGGATCCCAAAAAAACTGCAACATCCAAGTCACTGCCTCAGATGATGTCATCTAATTCAGTGCAAATTGGAGGTCCAGCTTGGACCTTTTGATCTCTCTGGTTCAATATAACACTGAGGAATGAGTTTAACCATTAAATCAGTGAAGCAGCTGAAAAAATGCAGATTTAAAAATTGAAGATTATAAAATAATTTTGTTCGTTGCTGTGCTATACACATGGAAATAGTTTATAATGTTACTTGGTCAAATTCCAATTTGAGGAGATGATGACTATCTCAAGTTCTAAGATCTTTGACCGTCACTTGTCATGTACATGCTGCAAAATGAAAGTCAGCTATTCGCATGAGCAATCAACTAGCTCACACAGCTTGTTATTCAGGAAATTTCAGCAAAATTTGCCCCTTTGATGATCTTGAGGGCAAACAAATATTTGGTTTGTGGCTTTAACATTGGTTTTTGAGAAAGATGAATGATCGAAACCCATCTTGGCTTGTGGAAGCAAATACTGGACATGGACATGGATATTTATTGCAGATTTCAAGAGCTTTCTGTGTTTGAGGTGAATGGGTTCGCTTGAACAAATCTCCAATACCGAATGCCACAATCAAGGAAATCTAACACAGCAGTCTCTGAAATAGTATAAAGTATTCTGACACAGAGGCAAGTAACACATTAATCATGAGTTTTGATTTTGTTTTAAATCATCAATTAAGTTCTCTTATTAGCACAATGTACATGTCAACATGTACATGGAGAAACAATTGTGCAACTGACTGACCTTCCATTTTGCAAGGTATTCATGATAAGCAAGGACTGGACCTGACATTCTAGATAGTGGTTTCCCTTCTCATTTTGAGGAAATGCATAATGCAATATGTTGTGAAAATTGCAACAAACAACAATTTGTACTAGTCATTTCCTAAAATGTCTAATCCTGAACATGGCAGCAGGACAAGGTATTATCTCAAGGGTGGGAAGAGATACAGTTGGGTAAGCCATACTAGATTTCTTTTGTCTATGCCTCAGAACTGAAAGGCATCAAATGAGGAGGTTTGGGAAACTGTTCTAAACCCCACTCTCAGCTAGGGAAACAGAGTAATCATAGCAAAGCATAAATTCAGGCTAAGCAAAGACAATATCAAATAAGTAAATATGACTGAACCCCAGGTCAAATAGCAATTAATACTTGTGGGAGTTTGCTGTGAGCAAATTAGCCGTTATGCTTACTATATAACAATGAATGTGGGGGCAGCATGTAGCATAGCGGTTAGCATAACAACTATTACAGCGTCAGGACCTGGGTTCAATTCCCGCTGCTGCCTGTAAGGAGTTTGTACGTTCTCTGTGCTTGTGTGGGTTTCCTCCAGGTGCTCCGGTTTCCTCCCGCATTCCAAAGACGTATGGGTTAGGAAGTTGTGGGCGTGCTATGTTGGCGCTGGAAGCGTGGCGACACTTGCGGGCTGCCCCAGAACACTACGCAAAAAGACGTATTTCACTGTGTGTTTCGATGTACATGTGACTAATAAATAAATATCTTAAAAAATCTAAAATAGCAATTAATATTTGTGGGAGTTTGCTGTGAGCAAATTAGCTGTTATGCTTACTATATAACAATGAATGCACTTCAAAAGTATTTCCATAGTTCTCGAGTACTTGAGACATCATGAGGATGTGAAAGGGGGAAGTCCTTATCAAGCCTTCCTTTATTTCACAAAGGGCACCAGCACTCAAACGAGATGTTTTTCCACTTACTACTAAAGAGTATGATCTTCCAAGGAGCCTGTACCAGTGGGTCAAAATATCAGGATCACCAAACAATGATTGAAAAGTGGTTGCATTTTCAATTACCTTATGCTCTGCACTGAAGACAATGTAAAACAGGGTACAGACAAAAGGTCATTGTAAATAGGCCACACGTCTCTTTGATACCTATCAAGAGCACACTAAGAATTGAGGAAAACCTGTCCTTGTTACATGTAGGCAAGCAAGGGATATTCTTCAGCATACAACAGTGGGTCAAACTGTGTTGTTAGTAATCACAGGTGATAATCCTCATATTATGCGATGCTAAACTGAGGTCCCATCAGTGCCCTGGTCAGATGAACCACAAGGGATGCTATAACACTATTTTGAAGCACAAGGGTATTATGCCCTGTGCCCTGGCTAATACTTACACCATAACATCACTAAACAGACTATCTGGTCACTATCATGTTTGTTGTATGCAAATGGATTCTGGGTTTTCTTTATCACAATAGTGGCCATACTTCAAGAGGGATTCATTGGCTCCAGAGAGCTTACAGACTTCCTGAGGTTGTGAATGGTTCTGCATAAATGCAAGTATTTTCTTTCAATAAAAGCATCGGTATGTCTTCCCCTTACATACCTACAAGTTTTATATCCAAATGTTACATCTTGCAGTTCAGTATAGAACCATAGAACACTACAGCACAATACAGGCCCTTCGGCCCACCATGTTGTGCCGACCTTCAAACCACACCTAAAACTATCTAACCCCTTCCTCCCACATGTCCCTCTAACTTAAATTCCTCCATACGCTTATCTAACAATCTCTTGAACTTGACCAACGTATCAGCCTCCACCACCACCCCAAGCAGCGCATTCCATGCGCCAACCACTCTCTGGGTGAAAAACCTCCCTCTGACATCTCCCTTGAACTTCCCACCCATTAACTTTAAAGCCATGCCCTCTTGTATTGAGCATTGGTGCCCTGGGAAAGAGGCACTGGCTGTTCCACTCTATCTATTCCTCTTAATATTTTGTATACCTCTATCATGTCTCCCCTCATCCCTCCTCCTCTCCAATGAGTAAAGCCCTAGCTCCCTTAGTCTCTCCCTCATAATCCATACTCTCTAATCCAGGCAGCATCCTGGTAAATCTCCTCTGCACCCTTTCCAATGCTTCCACATCCTTTCCTATAATGAGGCGACCAGAACTGGACACAGTACTCTAAGTGTGGCCTAACCAGAGTTTTGTAAAGCTGCATCATTACTTTCATGGCTCTTAAACTCGATCCCACAACTTACGAAAGCTAAACATCCTGTAAGCTTTCTAACTACCCTATCACCTGTGAGGCAACTTTCAGTGATCTGTGGATATGAACCCCCAGATCCCTCTGCTCCTCCACACTGCCCAGAACTCCTACCATTTACCTTGTATTCTGCCTTGGAGTTTGTCCTTCCGAAGTGTACCATCTCACACTTCTCCAGATTGAACTCCATCTGCCACTTGTCAGCCCAGCTCTGCACCCTATCAATATCCCTCTGTAAGCTTCGACAGCCCTCCACACTATCCACAACACCACCGATCTGTGTGTCATCTGCAAACTTGCTAACCCACCATTCCACCCCCTCATCCAAGTCATTAATAAATATCACAAAAAGTAGAGGTCCCAGAACCGATCCCTGTGGGACACCACTAGTCACAGCCCTCCAATCCGAATGCACTCCCTCCACCACAACCCTCTGCTTTCTAATCTGTATGAACACAGATTACTCACTCTATCCACCCAATTTGTTTTCACCTAACAAGGTAAACCAGAGAGACAAACAGAGCCTTAAATAGGTATACAATTGCATTTGCATAGCCATATATGAGCACTGCTTTGGCCAAGCTCTGTAAATCTAGCAGAGTTCTGTCCTGACCTAAGCAATATGTAGAGATGCATTGGAGTTGCTCTAGAAACTAGTGAAAATGCAATACACAAGTTTTTTTAAAAAAAACATTCTTGGCAGTCCATAATGTCCCCTCCCCTAAGTAACTGCTATAACATGAATACAAAATTCCAATCCCAAATTGAACCCAGGGAGAAGTGGCAACAAGTCACAGGTAGGCCTGCTCACTTCATTTTTCAACTTCGGGCAATATTTTGTTTAACATTTCCAAAAAATAGTACATTTATCATCTGGAGATTTTTTTTTTAAGTTTACAAAGTTTTGATATTTAATGTGCACAATATGAGGAGAAAGCAAGAGCACAAGCCTCCCCAAAAATCATGTTATAAAGTATGTGTAACCTGAGAGTAGGGTGTGTTCGCACTTAGTTCCTAACATTAGGGCTGTATGTGTATTCATAAAGATTTAAAGCATTCAATTACATATAGTTCCATGAAGATGGTAAGACTGCTATTCAATGGTTTATGATGTAGATGCTTTGTTTGTGTTCGTGTTCGTGTGTGTGCATGCGTGTGGTCTGTACTGCACATCTCCAAGCTTGTGATTCTTCACTCCATGGAAACTGAGTTTGGATGGTGCATTTTCAGCTGAGTTTTGATCCTATTAATCTATAACCACTTTCCAACAGCCTGTCATTGAACAGCAATCATGAATGAAAAACTTATTTTCCTTCTCTCTCACCTAGCAACCAAAGTGCTATCACTTGGTCAAGATCTTGGATTCCCAGGGATTAGTGAGGATCTTGCACTTTTTTCAAGTTTTGAGACCACCTTTGATTCCTTTTCCTTTGTCGAGCTGGTAATGTCTTGGTGTGACAGAGTTCAGAATAGATTGCCTGTTTCAGGAATCTGGTGTCAGGCATGCAAGTGACATGGTCTGCTCAAAAGGAGTGTACTTGGGGCCTTCACGACAGTGATGTTGGCCTGGGAGAGGAAACTGATGTTGGTTCACTTATGCTCCCAGTGGATTTTGCAGAAACAGTGTTGCTGCATCGCTCTCCAATTGCTTTGAGATACAAGAGTGCAAGTCTCAGAAGCATACAGGCAAGATCATCTGCTCTAGGCCATAGACCAAACCTAAATTTTCCCAGTGTAATACTAGACAATCTCTTTGTCACTTATGAAGCAGTAATTTTGACGGTTATATTTGTTCCTCATACAACTCTGTCAATAAACAAGAACAACCCCAAAGTCATGTAATTCTTTCCATAAACTATATGCTTTATTGTTATTACCCTTCTCCAAAGCATACAAAATCACAGAAAGGTTATGACGTAGAAGAAGGCCATTACTTTCCAATACTGGATCCATGACCCCGCAGATCACGGCTCTTCAAGTGCACATCTGAGTACTGTTTAAGTGTGAGGAAGGGTTCTGCCTCTACCACCTTTTCAAGGAGTGAGTCCCAGACATCCCAGCTGAAGAAAAGGCTTATCTTACATCCAACTGTTCTACCAATTACTTTATATTTATGCCCTCAGTTTTTTAACCTCTCTACTAAGGGACACAAGTCCTTCCTATATGGTCCAGCTAGGCTCCTCATAAGCTTATACATCTCAGTTATGTCTTCCCTCAGAATTATCTCTTCCAAAGAAAACAGCCCTAAATTGTCCAATCTTTCCTCACTGCGAGAATTTTTGTAGTCCTGGGAACATCTTCATAAATCTTCTTGAGTACAATCACATCTTTCCTGTAATGTGATCAAATGTTTTCACAGTACTCAAGCTGTAACCTAGTACTACATACAGTTTCAGCATAACATCTCTGCCCTTATATTCTGTGCTGTGGCTAATAAAGGAAGGCGTCCATATTCCGCTTTAGCCACCCACTGACTCATCCTGCTCCCTTTAAAGATCTGAGGACATTATTCTTGCAGTATTAAACCCAGCTGAAATAATATATTGTGTAATATCCATTTAAATAGATTTGCAAATAAAAAATAATTTTCAACATCAAAATTTAAATCAGGCATGGCACCAAAAAGCAATTTTACTCCTTCCACATCCCAGTGAGTATATGAAGCTGCAACCTCAAAATTTTGTAGCTCAACTGAGTGTCCACATATTAATATAACTGAAATGTATTAATTTTTGATTATTCTGAAACACCAACATAAGAGAAAATATATGTGCTGAGACTATTAGGTAAATAACGGCCCTAATATGTCCCAGAGGCTAGTTTATTTTACTTATCCAATATACTGGTTAGGAAGCCTTTCCAAAGATTCCTCTTTTCTGCCCAGAATGTGCCTTTTTCCTGAATAACGATGTGAAAGATAAGGCCTTGTGAATTCTACCAATGCAAAACCCAAGGGCAGAATTATTTAAAAAATTTGGTCTGTTTCCATTAAGATTAAAAAAATTTTTGCATTTTGTTTGTTAGTTCAAACCAACACAGGGTCTGAATTTTTCCCTATCTGGAGCTTTTAACAAAGTCACATATTCCATTTTGCTCCAATCCCTTTCCTCCACTTCCGAACTCAATGGGATTTGCCCTCAATTACTTTGACATTCCTTCTCCACATCCACCATCCCAGGATGAGCTTGTATCTTACTCAATCTCAAACTGAGTTTTCAAATCTATTTCCTCTCCATCATAAAAACCATCTGCTTTTGTCTCCAAGATAATGCACAGCTAACTTCTGTCCATCTGCTCCTGAAGCCCTCATTTATGCCTTTGTCACTTCAAGGCCCAACCATTCTTTTCCAGCAGAGCAGACAGTGAGGAATAATGTTCTACAATCATTGACTTTGATTCTTTGCAAGGGTGCAAACTTGATTGTTGGGATTCAGGTTTGTGACAGCAGGAGAACTGGGCAAGGATTCAGGAGGTTACTTTAATAACTTCAACTATCTTCTTAATGAAGACAAGGGAATTGAAAGGAAAATTCATCTTCTTAAATAAGGTTTTACTATAGTGTAATCCATCCTCCACTTGTTATAAATTTCAGTCCATCAAAAGCTCTACTGCCCAAAATCTAATCCTGGTTTTGATGGTCCACACAGACTCATAGCCCAACAATATCTCAAAATGATAAACTTCATGGCCCCGTATCTGTAGCATATTCCTACATTAGAACTTCAGCTAGACTATGTTCCCTTTTCACCTTCCTTGTAATTGTACTATTAAGGTGTTTAGGCCACACACGCTGGAAGTTTTATCCTAAACCACACAGCCCTCTTCCCCATTTAAAATCTGAGATTTTTGATCACCCCTACATAGTTGGATGCATAGAGGGAACCAGCTGGCACAAAGGTCACCCCAACAATCATTAAGCATTTATGGACACATATGTACGCATACAATATGGATTTTTTTTAAGTGTACCCAAATGACGACAAATTTCGATTTATGGTCCTCTCTTTTCTCGTATCAGCAATATTTGATTCCACCTCTGGAACACACTTTGAAACAATTTTCTATGGTAAATTACACAACATTTGCAGTACAAGCCTATAAAATACAAAATGACAGTAATTAAAATTTATTTTCAAACATAAGTTTGCAGACACAAAAATTGGTGGAGTTGTAGATAGCAAAGGTTGTCTAAGGATACAGCTGAACATAGATCAGCTGGAAAGTTGGGCAAATCGGTGGCAGATGGAATTTAATCCAGGCAAGTGTGAGGTAGTACACTTTGAAACCAATGCAATCTGTAAAATCTACATTAACCATTCCCACAAGGGAAGTCTCCTGTTTGCTATGAACATAGACAATACTGGCCACTTAACATTACTAACAAGCAATTGACAAATCAATAACAATTACTACTTAAATCAGGAATGCCTGATTGATGTATGATGTTATGATGTATGATTGATGATGCTGTATGATGTATTATTTCTTAATTTCAAAACATCCAAAAAGTTCCATCCTTTGGTAAATAATCTGGCAGCAATTCATTGAATCAACCCTACTTAAACTCTTTCTAACTGACACACTATAGTTACTATTTTTTTAATTTGTCCGCTTTCAGTGCACCATCTCTAATGCCACACAGAAAGTAATACTGTTGCTGCAGGCAGCACATCGAGGAGCAAGCTGAAATTTATTCTTGGCTCCAATCTTAAGTTTTAAAATCAATTTGTGCTATACCTCG
Organism: Pristis pectinata; assembly: GCF_009764475.1. Classification (NCBI taxonomy): domain Eukaryota; kingdom Metazoa; phylum Chordata; class Chondrichthyes; order Rhinopristiformes; family Pristidae; genus Pristis; species Pristis pectinata. Next base: position 9,635,315 of record NC_067429.1, read on the forward strand.
TTCTCAAATGTACTTGGCAAACCCATAGAAGTGAAAAATATCCACCTTGGAAAAATGCAAAAAACAAGCAATCCATGCCACACTAGTCAAATCATTTTTTAAAATATTCTTAGGACTTCATTCTTTTACCTAACTTGGATGCGAAAGAAAAATCTCCAAGCATACCTTTCTTTTAAAAGGGGTGGGAGGAGGGGGTGGCCAGTGAGAGTAAATTTACAAAGTATTTGCATTCCGACTCTAAAATCTTCCATAATGTCATTGGTCCCTTTCCCCAAGCCAAGAGAAACAGTCTCCAAAGGACATTCACACGAAATCCGATTGGGTGCTCACCACCATACCAAGTGTAGGACAATATGATGTTGACGTCAGACTCAAATGTGCACCTCCAACTCAACCACAGTCTGTCGAAGGGTCAGCCCAGTCCTGCACCAGATCACCAACAATGGCACTGAGGATTCTTGTGTGAAACATGCCACAGGGAACAGAACAATTTCACACCCAAATGTTCCATCATTGATTGCAACATTATACTGTTCTCAGAATCACAGAATGGTTCTAGCCCAGGAGACCACAATGTGGCCCATCTCGTCATACCTGTTCCACGTCAGAGCAATCCAGCAAGTCCTACTCCCTCACCCTCTCTCTGTAGCCTTGCAAATTCTTTCCTTTCTGATGCATGTCCAGCTTCCTTTTGAACACAATTGAATCTGCCTCTACTCCTTCCCTGGCAATGCATTCCAGACTCTAATAACCCACCAAGTAAAATATATTTTTCTCATGCTACTTTTGGTTCTTATGCCATTCATCTTCATTCAATGATCCCTCTTGTAGAACAATCAAACTTATATAAGCCTTTTTTTTAAAAAATAAAAAAGGTTAAATAGCAGAAGATGTACATGTGAGCATTACAAGGGATCTTTGGCATTAAAGGGTTAACAGCTTCCATTGAAATCTGCCCTGTTTGAATAGGAAACGTGCACTGCACTGTCTGAAGCACAGATAAAGTTCTCTGTGAATTATAAATGTACCAACAGCAGTGATAAATTCACTCTGACTTGGATCTCTGGGTACAGTTCAAGGCCATTAAAAACAGTAAATACTTTCCTCTCTTAACATTATTCAAACCTGTCAGTCCAAAGAATCAGTCATATCCAATTCATCACAGAGCATGTGGTAATCCTTTTGGAATGTAGAAAATTACTTCCAGATGTGGACCCCAGTAATTTTTAAAAAACATTTGCCCCTTCTAAAAAAAATCATAAATTACCCAAACATATCAAAGTTGAGCTTTTCTTCTTTTATAATGAAAATCACTCATAACCATCTGCAAAGTTGTCTGCTGAACTCAAGTGAACTGATGTTTGTGCTGGAAAGAGCTGGCACTCAGTGATCTGAGTTTAATAGAATATACTGTCAACTTTCTGGTTAGAGCATTGGATTCATGCTCCATCACTTCTTCAGGGGAAAAAATAAGCAGCCTTATCAGACATGGAAGAGAGAGAGAGAAGTAGAAATACTAAAGCTGGAATTCTGACAGACTTAAGTTGGCTATGGAACATTTTGAACAAAGGCCTCACATCCCATTTTTACAGGGAGTGCACAAATTAGGCACCAGGATTTACAGGAGAAGGCGGCTGGCTGGCTTGTCGTTTTTTTTGGACTCAAAAATAAGGCCAAATTGCATTTTGATATTAGAACATTTTAGTAATGTTATGAAATACAATTCCAAAAATACATTAACTGATCAAGAACAGAAACTAAAGCAAATACCACAATAAGTTACTTTAGATTTCAGTTTTCGCAGATGGCCAACTGTAGCGCAGCTACAAATTAGTTTGGTTCATGGTTCTATGCTCCAGAATGCACTGTGCAAGGATGTGTAATACACCAGGATTGACACTGGGGCAATCCCCAAACTTGTAACTGGTTTGAATCATGAAATCCAATTCAGCTGCAACAGAAGAGATTAGAAGTACCTGATTTCTAGGCAATGTAACCAGGAGGTAAATTTCAAACAAACACTTATCAATTGCAGACCAACTTGTAACTATCCTCAAGGACTTAAGGATGGTAAGCAGCATTTCAATGTGTTGAGCTGAAGACTGCATGACTGGTGTTGGGAAATTGGTATTAGTTGATCCATAACAGGAATCCTGGCAGCTTCATCACATCGAAGGCACCATTGGTAATTGGCTCATTGGTGGGACTTGGAGCTGTAATTCATCTGACTCAGTTCTAACTAAACCAGCAAGTCCTGGCCCTGCTAGGTGGAGTGGTTCTAGGTGAATAAGTTGTGTTGCAGTGAAATGCACAGTTATATCTGGTTAAATTCTGTCTTAGGGACTTGGAGACCCCTAAGACATGGTATACATGACAGGCATAAACATCCACATAAAAAAATTTAAGCAATTATTAAAAAATATTTTCTCCAATAACATTGAGAAAATATGTAATTGTTTTTTTTGCCTCACCACAGTACATTCATTTATATTTTTCCCAATGCTTTATTTCCCCCTGATTTCTCCCTCTGTTCCTGAAATTGGTGTGTTTCACAGGTGACAATTCCTCTACAATGCCTGACCACTGGACTACTCTTTATTTGCAAGCCCACTGAGTGAACTAATCACCAAATTGTTTGATCACAAAGAAACAATCAAGCCTGATCCTGGTTCTTGCCCAAGGTCCACTTATGCATTTTTTTTATAGGAGGTCACGGTAGAGTGATTGGGGTAAATAATCTGATAAATTTTCCTCCTTCTAAGCCTAGTTCTAATTATCACTCCAGCTGAGAAGAACTAAATGAGCAGACCAAATTTACAACTTTTCTGGCTATAATCTTATCTCACTGTGCAAAGAACAAGAGATGACAAAGTCTGCAGGAGTGCACTCAGTTTGAACAAGATGATAGAGCCAATGTGAAAGAATCACTGATAAATTGAAATATAGATGGAAGGGTGGTTTGTACAATACCTCATTCCATACATTAAATAAAGGAAGAAGACTTGAATTTTTATAGCATGTTTCAGAAGCATAAGATATTCCAAAGTAGTCATCAGCTAGACTGCTTCTGAAGTGTTGCCGTTGTAATGCGGGAAGTATGATAGCCAACTTGTACACAGCAAGCTCCCACAAACAGCCAATGATAATGACCAGATAAATGTTTTTTTAAGTGATGCTGACTGAAGGATAAATATTGGTCTGGACACTGGAAATAACACCCTTACTCTTCTTCAAAACAGTGCCATTTAATGTTCATCTTAGACTACAAATAGGGCCTTGCTTTAATACCTCTGAAAGTGCAGTATTCCCCCTCAAGTCTGCACTGAAGCAGCCGAGGTTTGTGGCTTGAACCTCCGGAGTGGGATCCTGCACAGACATTCCCTTACTTTTCCTGTATAATGTAGTGGAGTAACAGCATGACAGGCCTGAAAATCAAGAGTTTTGCGAAGAAAACACATATATTCTGAACATCTTTAAAATATGCCGATCTACATTATGTTTGTACCTGTATTAGAGGATTATTGCTGCTATCTTCAAGAATTATATGCAGGCAACCAGTTTCCAAAAGGCAAATCTTTCACATCCATCAGCAAAGCTTGCTATGTTTACCAAGCCTGATCACAAGGAAACTGTTCCCCACTGCCTCTTCCTGGCATCTAATCTTAACAAATCCCAGATTCTAATTTACACTTCTTTTACATACGATTATATCTAAATACACTGGAGTTGGGAACAAATATGTGGGACAAGGGCATCATTAACCATTAGTGCAGTGACCCCTTAAAAATCAATGTTAAAGCAGTTTAAAAGGATCCATTTGTAAACTATCCCAGGCAGAGCAATCTGATGAACCCTGTATTATGCATACCTCATAATTCAATCAAATAACATATATTCATTTATCAAACTTTTCTTCCTCCCCCACCACACGGATATCCAATAAATATTCCTTTTAGTTTGAAAATCGAACACACATGTTGGACATTTGGGAATTAAAGAACCAGAAGCAAGAGATTAGATCGTCATTAGCTCCACAGTGCTACAACTCTCTTCTCTCTCCCTCTTCCCCCCCCCCCCCCCCCCCCCCCCTTTCATTTGTATTTGGCACAGCAGTTGGAAAAATATCAGCAAACTCTTCGTCTTCTGACAGGCTGGGGCCAAGAACCAGGCTTCAGACACAGCTCCGATTCCCACAGGCGGACAGACTGATGGAAAACAGAACAGTCTCGGCAGTACGAGACTTGAACCAGGACCAGTCAGTAAACATACAGCCTGGAAACACAAGTTATCCACATCTCGTTTCTCGGTAACGTCACCACCCACCCCCTACCCCTCCACACACACACACACTCTCTCTCACACACAACTCTTTCTTTAGGTAGCCAGAATATTCTCAGGAAGGAAACCATAAACCAAAGTTTGCACCAACCTTGTGTTTGCAATCCTTAACAATACACTGGTATCAAATCCATTGAGCAGAGAGTTGAAGAGGGGAAGGCAGGTTACCGTGTAAACTTTAGGAACAGGAAAAACAAAATTGTAACACGAGAACCCTGTCGATGTCATCAGCCAGCAAGCCAGTTGGAACGCTCTGACCGTAGACTTCCAGCACACCAGTCACTTCACCCACCTGTCGAGCGGTGCTATGGATTTGCGAGCTCCTGTGATTTCCTGTCTGTCCGGCTGGCATTACAGTGAGCGCACCAGCACAAGGATTACAGGGTGTTACAGTGCAATAGCAACGTTGTGAAACACTAGAGATACCGCTCAGCACTTGGGAGGGGGTTGTTCTCTTGATCGCTTTGGGGATTTAACCTGTCAGTGGCTGAGCCGCAAAAGAACACAGAGATTGCAGGTTCGGTCCCAGCTCTGAACCGAGACACTGACTGACTCTCCGCGAATGGGGGCAGGGGTGCTTTCAGCAGGAAGTGCCGGGCGCCAGTGCAGGGCAGCACACGCTGAGGTGTGACGCAGCCCACAGTGGAATAGCTTTCTGACACGGAGCGAAGGGTGACTGCCTCTGCACACGGAGCAAGCGTGTTCCCCACAGTGAGGAGGAGGAGGATTCACAAAGGAAGACAAAAGTCCGGCGGAACAGCCCTTCAAGCGGGGCTTGCTTGAGATTCCTGTAATTTCAAACAACACTTTGGCTCAGGGGAAAGGAAGAAACAGCCACAGAGGGGGTGGAAATTTTAACCACAGCAAACATCAGCCAAACAGCCAAAATACCGCTTCAAGCGTCAGATTAAAAGTGATGAACACAGCCACCAAAGCTTGCATGCCCTGAAGATCATCCTTTTTATTTCACCATCCAGAGGAAATCACACATTGAACAAATCGCTTTTCTCAATTAGTCTCGCTCAACCTAATAGGCATATTCCTAATTCCCGTTTACCCAACTAGAGCCACGACAACATTAATTCTCCCTGAGGCTAAACACTTGAACTTCAGAACACAGAACAGGCCCTTCGGCCCACGGCGTCTGTGCTGAACACGATGCCAAATTAAACTACTTCTGCCTGCACGTGATCCATACTCCTCCATATTCATGCATCCGTCTAAAAGCCTCTTACCTGGAGTGTTTTGCCTTCCGTGTTCTGTGGTCGTCGACTTCGGAACAGAATTCAAAGAAAGCTACCAAAATTATTGATGAAGGAAGGGAGGGAGGGAGGGAGAGGAGAGTACAGCATCACTTGAATTTCTCCTCTCCTCCCGGAATCATTGTGAAACTGCTTCATATATTACAAACCCAGTTAACTCACTGAACCTCAGAATAATACAGCACAGAAGGCAGACATTTGGCTCTTTGGAAGTGTTCTCCACTTCAGTCCCACTGGTTGCTTTTTGTCACAACCCCCTGTGAATTTCTCTTTTTTTTAAAGTTTACATTTAATTCCCCTTTGCAAGCTATTATTGCTTTCACTACCCCTTTTAAGAAGTGGATTCCTGGTTCTAACAACTCATTGCCATTGCATAATGAATATTTCTCATTTCCTGACGAGAGTTTTGCCAATTATCTGGAATCTAGATTCTCTACTTACCAATTCTCTTCCAGTGGAAACAGATTGTCCGGATGGAGTCTATCAAAAGCTCTCACTAGGAAAGCTATCACAAGGACATGACTGCACTGGAGAGTATGCAGAGAAAAGTCACCTGGAGAGGATGACTTCAGTTATGGGGAGAGATTGGATAGGCTGAGCTTGTTTTCTCTGAAGGGAAGGAAGCTGAGGGGATGACCTGATGGAAGATTATGAGGCATAGATAAGGTAGAGAGTCAATATCTTTTTCTTATCAAAGAGGGTGCAGGTTTAACATGAGAGAAAGGAGTTTTAAAAAGGATCTGAAAGGCAAGTATTTTTTTTGTTACACAGAAAGTGGTTGATATCTGGAATGCACTGCCAGAGGAGGTGATGGAATCATATACAATTACCATGTTTAAGAAGCATTTGAACAGGCACCTAAAAAGGCAGATCATAGGATATGGTCCGAATGCAGGCAAATGGGATTAGGGTGGGCAAAAAGGGCGGCATGAACCTCGTGGGCTGAAGGGCCTGTTTCTGCACTGTATATGACTCTATGAAATTAAAATTATATCCAATATGTAGAGTTATTTGGTGCAATTGTAACTTAGAATAAATGCAAATGGATAGACATGATTATTAGATTCTAAGCCTACCATTTCAATTGTACAGAGTCCATCATCCAAATCCTTTCTGGCACAAGTGAACTACAGTGCGCACAAACTGGGCAAAATTTAAACCTGCAGTTTCTATGGCTTATAAAAGTGCCTTCATTTCATTACCTAATGCATAAAAAATTTAACAAAGTGAAATTTTTGAAATATTTTATTGCTGATTGCAAAGATAAATACTTCAGAGGATTTTAACATTACACTATTTTTAGAGTGGAATAACAAACTATAATCCGGCTTGAAGTCTTGGTGAAGGGTGCTCATGTGGTTCCGACTGATCCAAGTATGCAGTGCCTGGCAGCTGTAATATGGCATTACACTTCAGCATGACCTGTCCATGGATCTGATTCTGAAAACTGAAAGCAGCTGCTATCACCTGTGCACCATTAATTATTCCAGCACATGTTATGCCTTGAAAGATTTACCACAACCAGTTCAGCTTCCATTACAAGGCACTTTAAACTGAAAGTATGGTACCCTCAGCACTCACAATGCAATGTGATATAAAGCAGCTAAGCATTCTCCTTCAGTTGGCATCTGGATTACAAATTTTCTTGAGGCTAACAGCACAGCATTTGTTGCAAAACCCTTCCCAAGTCCCAGCAAGAAATGATGGCAGACTGGCTTTTCTAGAGCCCAATCTGAAAGGTGCCTGAATACTCCACTTCAATTTACTCTAATGTATTGCAGTGAAACGACCCAAACATGAAATTTCAACCTAATTTTGGTATTATACAGCAAGCAGAGCTACTGTAACTCTATGCACTCTTTCAAAAGTAAATATACAGAATTGATACTTTACTCAAGAAATATTTAAGAGAACATCAGCAAAATGTTTTAACTGTGTAGTTATTGTCTGGAATTCATAATACTGCATTAAAAGGTGGCGTCAAAGGTTTTCAAAAGGAATCGAGTGAGCTACAAGGAAAGAAAAGGGACTCCTCTACATGTAGGAGACACAGACTTGACTGCTTGAATGGCCTCTTCCTTTGCCAAAACAATTCTGTGATGCTTAATTCTTTCACTATTGTTCGAGATACTTTTTTAAAAAAAAGTAAGTGGATAAAAAAGATATCTTGGATATTTTGTGGTTCATGCTGATCACTATCTTGTGCCCATCCACCCACTTGATGGAAAATGCCCATGTATGCACTGTAGATTAGATTCCACAGCGATGCTTTCTACTGTAGACCGGCCAACTAACAGTGTCTGGTTTCATAAATAGAGAATAGCTGCCAGGCCTCCCTGGGACAACAATCCAGCAAGAATCAGAACATTAAGAGAAGAACAATAATTACTCCCTCTCGAGCCTGACAACCACAAAAGCTTGCAGCACTGCACTTCAGAGACCCAGAACGAACATCCATTTTGTAATACAAACAGAAAATGGAATTCAGATCATATTTCCCTGTGATCTCTGTGGGCAGGGCTAATCAGTTTAAGGGTGGGTGGTAACTTTCACTTCAGAAGCTTTCTGGAGGCATATTCAGCAACAATTTTCATTTTTGTTCCAAAATGCTTAATGCTAACTTTGGCAAAATATCAACTGGGGCCTGGAGCCTCTAAAACTAAAAAAAAGCAAGGCACTATTATGCAATATTCTCTTTAGATATTTGTTTCTTTGCATGGAGAGGAAATAGTCTTACAATAAAACATGACCCAAAAGGAGATTTCCTGAAAAGCTCTTTAACTTTGATCTTACATATACATTCTGCAATATTTTAATCTTTGACTTTACATTGTTCCATTTGGCAATACCATGACATCAAGCACAGCTTCCAAAGACCTCCCTTGTTTTTAAAATATGAAAATAGAATTGCTAATCTGAACCAGTTGAAACTGAAGACAACATGGACCCAGCAATTCATCACTCACCACTCCAAGAGGAGAAATGACAACAGCCATTCAACTTTTAAGTTGGAGGAAGAATTGCCATTTAATTACAGCATCACAGCTTAAAATTAGCAGCAGGAACTGGATCTGAAAACTGCAGTTGATAGGAAGAGTTGCCAAGTATCATAGCATGAAATGAGCAAAGCATCAGAATGAAAGGAGTACATTTTGTTCCATTTGTGTTATAAGGTTCAATTCCATTGTTGATTTTACATTTTAGCACATGAACTTGAAGAGCAATATTTGTTTTATTGATCTACCAGTCATCAGAACAGTCAGCCAATGCTACCTGCCTGTAACTAAACAGATTGTCACTCACCTGGTGATAATTTTCTAACGGTCTGCTAGAGTTTATACCATCATTATTCAAAGTTGTTGTACATTTTACATAGTCCACTTTATAAACTTTTCAAGCTGTGTTGAAACACTACTCTTTCAAAGCTACCAGCCCAGAAGGAAGCCATTTGCCGCATCATACCTGTATGATGCTCTGAAAGAATTATGCCTTTAGTACAATTCCCTTGTCCTTTCTACACTTTAAATTCTTTCTTTGTTTTCACTAATCCATATAACCTTTAGAAGCTGTTTTACTGCGTTTCTTGTATATCCAAACAACCAACTGCATAAAAAATACTAATCCTTTCCTCCTTGTGCTAATTTTAAACAATAGATTCCTATTACTGCTGGCTACTCAAATAGAGAAAGTTATTTTTTTAAACAAAATTCCTCTAGTTCCTATTCCTTAGCCTGATTAGGAAAGAGTATTAATGTTTCTAATCTCTTCTCAACTAAAGCTTCTCATCGCTGGATCATTTTAACAAATCTCTTCTATATTTCCTATCCTTCCTAAACTAGGGCATCCTGAGAGAGTATATGGTGATGTTTATTCTTTATACCATTCCTCTTCTATTGTATTACACTTTTTCATCCTGCTTCTGTAGCATTCGTGTTGTGTGTTAATATTATCAGCTTCAACCATTCTATGTGCAGTTCTAATGGGTGGAAATAAGTTCCTTTTTTTCTTTGATTCAATGAGTTGGTGCACACACTTTTGGTCTTTGGTAACCTTTTTCAAACAATGCCAACTAAAGCACAATAGAGCTAATGGAAAACAAAGCAGCAGAAGCCCAGTCCCACACATGAAAACTATTTTGCTATCAATCTCATAGGGACTGCCCCACAATGTACTCCTTAACCCACCATCCTCGCTTCACATATCTCAACTATTTCAGGGTTTATCTTGTACATCTAAAACACCTCACAATAAAGCCTACAGAATCAAACCAGGTCCATGCTTATACTCTACAACAAACTCTATAACATTTATCAGGCTTGCCTCCATAACCAGTCTATTTTAGTTCCCTCAGGTATGCATCAAGTCTCACCTTAAGTGTGCGACTACCATCTCTTTCATCCACTCCACATGGCAGCGAATTCACCATTGAACTTACTGGTGTCCTGCAATGTGACACCTTTGACTGAAGTTTCCCATTCCACTCTCAACAGATTTGGAAAACTGGCAATGAAGTCAATAAAAAGGGAATCCTGGGCAATCACCTGTCTGATAGTCAACTTGCTTCCACCAGCTTTCTGCCTCTGGTGAATGTGAAAATTGCCCGCAAGCTGTTCGGACCACAACATCCTCCCACTAGAGGAAGAGTCAGAACGACTCACAACAATTAAGGACTAATTGAAGGAAGATGTACACCGGGAACTCTCATCAAGGAAAGAAAATATGTTCAGTTTCTCTCAGCAATAATAGAATTTCAGTTCCATCCCCACCTGAACATTTAGTTCCATGTTTCTTGATTTGTTTTATAAAGAAATGAAGAATAGACAAACTTACCGTGAAACTGAAAAATTTATTGCATTCCCAAGAGTTCCAACACTAAAACAAACAGGAGTCCTGTGGATACAAAATGTCAGTTAGTGGCATATTATTTTCCAAAGTTTCAACTACTTCTCTAAAACAAAATCTCATAAATACATTGAGGTATCTTTGATTACTAATGTATAGGTAAGTATGCATCATTCCTCAGTGAACCAAAAATCTATAGCTTTGCATAAGGATTGATCAGTTGTATGTATGTGAGCTAAGCTGTTCATATAGATTTATGAGTATATTCATTGAGTGCCTGAGCTACACAACCAGAACTTGGATTTAAAACTTAGCATGTGCTGATTTTGGGAAATGTAGTGAAATAAACCATAGGATTGCTATTTTTGGCTTTAGCATCTTTAGCTTGGGGAAGAAAAGTAGCTGGGATTGCCATTCTGGTTGCTGTTCAACAGCATTTAGAGCACATATATTGTTTTAAACAGCAAGATCAGCCTTGGTTGAGATGCGTCACAACAATAAATGGATTCCTGATACCAGGAAGCATCGTGCATAGCTGTTTTGGTGACAATGTAGTGCAATAACTGCCATCTACCTAACCATGAGGAGTTCATATTTTCAAGGTACGAGAGAAGAAAATTGGCAAGATAAAAAAAAAACTATGATATGTACATCAGTCATGATCCTTGCAATGGTGATTCTGGAGAGGCAGAATGACCCAGATCCAACTGAGATTCTAAAAGTGACTTGAGAAGTGAAATGAGAACATCCCAAAAAGTGTTTGACAGTTAAAGGGGAGTCACCTCAAGCAGCTCTGACGAATCTCTCGGCAGCCACGTAATAGCATTAACCAGGAGTATAACATGTCTTGTTAACCAAGTAAAACTGGAGACTGCCTGTAGATGCTACTATAATTCAAGAGCATGAGTCCACCAAAAATTTAACATTTCATAGCAGAACTTCCCTCAATTTGTTGACAGGTGGTTAATTAAACAAAGTGAACATCCATTTTTATAACACCTATGTATACTTAGATGCACCGGTAATTCAAAAAGGAAAATCAAACGTTAGCCCATTTCTCTTAAAGAAGACCTTCAAGCTTAGATCAGACTTAACTGGTATTCCTCACAGTGAACAACCTCACAACTCCCACTGCCTTGGTCTGACGCATGAAGAATGCCCAGTAAGAAAATAGAAGTTACATATATTCATCAAATGAATATACGATCTTTACTAGTCCAGGCCACAACCTCAAGCTGATCCCTCAGTTTTTGTTCTCTTCTCACTCACTAAATTAATTGGCAAACTTGTGAGGCTGGACATAGGCATTCATAGCATTGAAGAGATGGCTGCAGGACTCCCCCACAACAAAACCCATTCAGTAGACAGTACAATCTGGCATATCTGGGTGCCAGCAAAGTTTATGGTCATTCTGACAAATTCCCACCAAAAATAGTGAAAAAAAACACAGCAAAATGCCAAGCAATTTTGGCTTGCTGAATGTTATTGAAATACCTAACACACTGATTATCCCAATAGCCCATGGTATTTTTAGTACCCTCTTTCAGCTGGTCAGATATGCATCAATTAATTAATACACAATAGCAAATAAAACCACATGTGTAATAACTCAAAGAGTAAATTTTTGTAAAGTTCACTAAGAACCTGTGGGCATAAAACCACATTCTTTTACTCCAAGGCATGAAATGCTGGAACTTGTAACTGCCATCCCTTTATTTTGTTTATCTTTTGGTCTTCTGGATCATTGGCTGGCAGAGAGATTGCTTCCTACTTCCAAGTTTCTGCCAAAAGTGCTCTTGAGCCAGTGGTTAAGAAATGCAGACATTGGGATGACTCATCCTCAAACTGACCTTTGCTCCTTGTGGCAAAGTACTTGCCTTATATTTGGCACTCAACTTACTGCAAGATCTAAAAGACCACCAAGTCCAATCCAGTGCAACACAATCCACTCTTCATTTTTTTTAAATTAAGCTTTCTCCACATTACCTTTCATCTCTGACAAGTACTCTCCTTTCCAATCAGAAGCTGGTAAAGTTTCATGAACATGAACTCAAAATCTAGACTGACACAGCAGGGCAACGCTGAGGGAGTGCTGTGGTATCTTTGAGATATCATGCTGAGTACTTGCCTGCATGTACAGCAGAATAAAAAAAAGCTTTCAAGCCATTTTCTTTTGAAGAGGTCAATAGAGGTTCTCTTCAGCTCTTAAACAGCATATTTTCCTCAACCAGTACAATTGGGAATTTCAGGCCACACAAAAGACATATGGAATCATAGTCATATAAGCAAAGAAACAGGCTTTTTGGCCTAGAGTCCGCATGCATTTACCCTAATCCTATATTCATCCCATTCTATTCTCTCTACATTCCCATCAACTCCCCCCCACATTCTACCATCCACCTACATAATTGGAGCAATTTACAATGGCCAATTAACCTCCAACCCACAGATCAGATGACAGAGGTAACCAGAGCACCTGGAGAACATGCAAACTTCACAAAGAAAGCATCAGAGGCCAGAATTAAACCTGGGTCACTGAAGCTGTGAGACAGTGGCTCTACTAACTGTGCCCTTGTGTAGTCCAAGATGTTCCTGAAGTAAATTTTGTTCCTTCATACACCCTTCGCTGAGCTTGTGATTAAACAGACTGCATCATACAGACCACAAAGTCTTGGACCCGTTATTACAAAATAGATTGCAGGGGTTTTGGATTGGCCACATCTCAAAGTCCAGACACTCAATTGTAGTCTTGATTCATTAAATTTGGTAAATTGATTTATTATTGTCACATGTGCCATGGTACAGTGAAAAACTTGTCTTGCATACTGTTCATACAGATCAATTCATTACAACAGTGCATTGAGGTAGTACAAGGTAAAACAATAACAGAATGCAGAATAAAGTGTTACAGTTACAAAGAAAGTGCAGTGCAGATAGACAGTAAGGTGCAAGGTCATAATGAGGTAGATTGTGAGGTCAAAAGTCCATCTTATCATTCAATAGTCTTATAACAGCTAGATAGAAGCTGTCCTTGAGCCTGGTGGTACATGCTTTCAGGTTTTTGTATCTTCTGCCCACTGGGAGAGGGGAGAAGAGAGAATGTCAGGGGTAGGTGGGGTCTTTGATTATGCTGGCAGCTTTACCAAGGCAGCAAGAAGTGTAGACAGAGTCCATGGAGGGGAAGCCAGTTTCCGTGATGTGCTGAGCTGTGTCCACCACTCTCTGCAGTTTCCTGGGGTCACGGGCACAGGAGTTGTCGTACCAAGCCGTGATGCATCCAGATAGGATGCTTTCTATGGTACATCGATAAAAATTGGTGAGGGTCAAAGGGGACATGCCAAATTTCTTTAGCCTCCTGAGGAAGTAGAGGCACTGGTGAGTTTTCTTGGCTGTGGCATCTACATGGTTGGACCAGGACAGGCTATTGGTGATGTTCATGGTGATGGTGACTTGAAGCTCTCAACCCTCTCTACCTTAGCACCGTTGATGTAAACAGGAGCATGTGCACCAGACTCCTTCCTGAAGTCAATGACCAGTTCTTCTGTTTTGCTGACTGAGAGAAAGGGAAAGGTCACTGGGCTCTCTATCTCCTTCCTGTACTCTGACTCATCATTATTTGAGATACAGCCCACTACGATGGTATCATCTGCAAACTTGTAGATGGAGTTAGAGCAGAATCTGGTCACGGAGTCATGAGTGGATAAGGAGTAAAGTAGGAGGCTGAGGACACAGCCTTGTGGGGCACCAGCGTTGAGAATAATCATGGTGGAGGTGAAACAAGTACCTTAAGGGGAGAAAGAATTCCAAAAAAATAGCAAAAAATGGGAGTTATTCCCAGTATCATGCTCAATACCTCCCTTCAATTAAAGTTCCTAAAATTAGACTGTCTGATCATTATCACAGTGGAACATCCTACACACAAGGTGTTATATTTCCAATGTTATCTTACCAAGTACATTTTACAAGCTGTAAAATACTTTGGGGGAGTTCTGAAAGGGATAGGAAAGGTGCATTATGAATGCAAGTCTTTTGTTTCTTAATAATCTGTGAACTGTTGCTGTGCATGACTATTCATTTCAATCTAATATACCAAGATTACTTTGTCAAGATATCTTCAAATAATTTTTTTACTGCACTTGGCCCTTTAGTTCTCAACTATTTTCTTAAGTATGATTGAATTGGCATTTAAATAAATCCAGTTTGCCTTGCTTCATATTTGAGCCAGAGCAAAATATCATAAAATAATTTTCTCTTTTTCAACACTATTCCAATATTTTTATAATGTAAACTAGATTCCAACTTTATTAAATAAAACCAGAAAATCCTAGAAACATTCAGTGGGTCAGGATGCATCTATGGAAACAGAACAGAGTTAACAGTTCAGGCCAATGGGTTTTCATTCTGATGAAAGATCATTGACCTGAAATGTTAACTCTATCTCCTTCTCCCCAGATGAGAGCATGGTGACAGAGTGACAGAATGACTGCAATACTAATCCAGAGGACTGGGGTAATGATCCAAAGGCAAGTTCAAATCCTACCACGACAGCAGGAGAATTGGAAATCAGCTGATTAAATAAATCTGGAATGAAAGAGCATGTATGAGGAACAGCAAACATTAAACTATTAGATTGGCGTAAAAACCATCTGGCTCACTCATGTGCTTCAGGGAAGGAAATCCACTGCCCTTACTCAGTCCAGCCTATGTGACTGTAGACCAGCAGCAATGTGATAGACTCTTAATGGCCTCATGAAATAGTCTAGGAAGCCACTCAGTTCAACCAATTAGTGATGGATAATAAATGATATCCCACATTCTCTGAATATCAAAAAGAAATGCTGGCTAAGCTGCTGAACATTTCCACCATTTCAGGTTTTATTTTCAGATTTTCAGCATCTGCGGTACTTTTATTCCATTTTTATTCTTTTATCTTATCTGCACTTAAAGCAAATGATACCACTCAAGCCATGTTCTCGGTTTCCTACCACTGGCCAATGTTTAAATAAAATAAAACTTGCTTGATACTTCCTAATCAAAAGGGTCATGCCTCTGACCAGTTCCTTCATCTCTCTAATTCCAAGCTTCAGGGATGAATGCAAATCACTTAAAATGATTCGCTTATCGATTCCCTTTCCTTCAGGTTATGAAGCAATCGGCCTCTGGCTGATGTCAGTCATTGTCAGCCTTGCCAAGATCAGAAACAGTATGGAAAAGTGCAAGTCCTGAACTCTGATAAATCCCATTTACAGTCTCTCTCATTTCCATCCTCTGTTGTTTCATCTTGCAACAACGAAAGGCATCACAAATTAGCTTGTCCTTCAAGAAGTGCAAAGAGATACCACCTGAGTTCATTCTACTCCTTTCCTCAACCCACCATTATCTTGCCAAAGGCACCAAGTCTAACTAGTACAACTTAACTGCTTCATGTTAGAAACTAATCCATTTAGTTTAATATTTGGCTATCAGGAGAGTATTTTCTTTTATACTATAAGTAATATAGCAGCACAGTTTAATTTATATCAATATGGTAGAAAAGAACATCTGCAGAGAAGTAGGTATTAGACAAACAACTTTGATGAAAGCAGTGTAAGTAACCACAATTTTCCCTCTGGAATTAACAGAACATCATTACAATATGAATACTAACATCATAGATTTAGTTCAAAAACCATCACCTCTACCCATCCCTTTGTGTTAATCTTTAAAACATGTGACCCTGGAAGTTGCTCCCTCTTACAAGTGTGGCTGGGCTCCAAGGATGTATTAACCATCAGTGCGAGTTTCCACCAATTACACTTGCTTCCAGGAATTCAGGAAAGCTCAAAAAAGCAAGCTGCTTCTCTGGATATGAAGACACGAAGTGAAATGTTTTAAAAGCCTTTGAAAGAAACTTTTTGTTAATATATTTATAATGTTAAAATTAATATTTTGCCATTCAAAACTGAGTTTCTAACAGGTGATGGAATGACATTGAGATTAAAAATTCTTAAATTAAAGCCATTTTAACCACAAATTATCAAGGAGTGTTTTTAAAAGCAAATCTAAGAAATAATTAATCATGCTCAAAATGTTTACATTGTGCTGGTTCAGGAGTGGCAGATTTTGATATTCAGTGTCAAAAATGAATTTGAACAAGGAACAAAACCCCTCAAGTTGCGTGCAATTTTGGACACAATTTGTGCCAGGCTCACCAATTGTGCCTAAAGCAATAAATCTGCCACGATAATCTTTATCAGTTCTCAAAATGCAATAGAGGGCACTAATGGAATAGAATGAAGTAGCTCTGCATGGCCATAATCCTAAATGTTGCACATTACCACTTTGTATTAAGTTACAGACTACACAGGAAGGGATCCTTCAGGGATTAATGCTTATTTACAAATTAATCAGGTGGCCAGATTTTCATTATCTTGCTTACTAATGTATGATATTTGCATTAAAGCTGTCTGATGGGAATCAGATGACTTGTACTGAATATATTGCTGCATTTCACAAATCTGCTCCATTCTCGTATTACAGCACCGGTCAGAACATTACATTGAACATCAGTAACAAAAAGACATTTTCCACAAAATAAGCAGTCACCACAAAAGCTTTTTCTTTAGCCTCGGTTTGGTATGAAACTGCTGATAGGGCACGTGCAAAGAACTAGTACAGACACGTGAAAGCCACCATCAACTTCCTTCCTAACAGCATTCTCATTTCACTCTTTAATAGTAATATAATGTTCAAACTCTGATCCATTTCATGGCTTTGAAGTTAATTTCAGTTCAATAGTAATACATGCAGGTCAGTGGATGTTGCAGCTGATAAATTTCCAGCCCTGCAAATATCTGCTTTTACTTTGATAAAATACAGCTGATTTTAATAGAAATCAGCCAAAGCAAAAACATGCCAAAATGTTCTTGTTTACTGTTAATTATTGCCAAATGTGAGGCTCCTTTTGTACTCTAAACTAACATCCACTAAACCTGTCTTAGAGCACTCTGATACTCCATTTATATTACAGACTTGCCTTTGAAGGTAGTTCTAGATTATAAACAATGTGCCCCAAGTGCCTCCGGAGGTAAGGAGTATTATTATGCAAAGTGGTTTATTCTCTTCCTCCAAAGACAACGTGGGTGTAGCAAATTTCAGGCAACTTTAATTCAGGTTGGCAGTGGGCTGAGTATCTATGCACGTGCAAATATGTGAAAATGGACAAAGACAGAAGTGGATTGGATCCAGGTGTGATGCTCTGCACTTTCAATCTGTCGGCTGACACTGACACGTGAAGAATGGCCACTGAGTAGCCCTCAGACTGCTACCCAGTGCAGTGAATGCCGATTTACTGAATTCCTTCCAGCCGGCATCAGGCTGAAACAAAGATCAATGTAGGTTAAATGGTTCGATAGCACAGTAGTTGTTACCGGGACTAGCAGTCAGATTTCAGGACCAATGATCCAGACACAAGTTCAAATTCCCTCATGGAAGCTGGGGAATTTAAATTCAAGTAAGTAAAGCTGGTCTTACCAATGGATCCAGGAAACTACTGGGTTGTTGAAAACCCCCATCTGGTTCACTCATGTCATTTAGGGAAGGAATTCTGCTGTCCTTACCCAATTTATGTATCATTTAGGCTCAGCAATCTACTTGACTCTCACCTGCCTCCTCATTTCAAGAATAAATAGGGATGAACAACAGACCCAGACACTGCCAGTGATGTCCACATCCCTGAATGAATAAATTAATAAATGAATGATATTAAAACAGAGAACTCTCTGGACTAATTTCAGGTGTCAAGGGAAGAGGACATTTTCTGACATTTGCAGCTTTTTATAAGTCTGGTTCACTGCCTCACTTGGTTCACATGACTTGCAAGTTGGGTGACTTAAAAGGCAAAGCAATTGTGAGGATAGATTAGATGGACTGCTCTTCTCTTCCAGTCCCTCACTGTACATCAATACCGAAAACATTTGTGGTGCCCTTGATATCGTGGCCCAAATAGGAATCAGCACTTCCAGAAGAGAATGAAGAAGAAAATTGCAGAGAAAATGGGACAAAAAATTTACACAGCAGTCAATTGGCTTCAAGAGCTCAAACTGGCCACTTCAGAAGAAAGAAAAACTTGCTTTTATGTGCCTCATTATGGTGCTCCAAAGTACGTTATTGCAAAGTAAATATTCTTCACAACAGAGGAGTTACTGAAAGGGTCTCAGTTTAATATCTCATCTGACAGGCCGGCACTTCTGACAGTACAGCAAGCTCAAGTCCTGCATTAGAGTGTCAACCAAGGCTTTTGTGCCACGTCTTGTGAGTGGAACTTGAACCCACAACTTCTGACTCAGAGGTGAGATTCCTGCAAACATGGCACATTAACAGGAAATTAATCACTCCAAATCTCACAACTCCTTTGCAGTTTTGGAAGTCCCATGCAATTACAACTTCAGGATAACAAATACACATTGTGCCAGTGAAGTAACAAAGTTAATTGGCAACATGACATCTTACAACAGTTTGTTCACATTCCCACCACGCCCAATAGGAAAATCTATCACTTCTATACACAGTATATCACTTCACAGATAACACTAGTAGGAAAATTACTTTCAAGCCCTGATTCAAACAGTCTCATTTGTCAATGAATTAGAAATTGCATTGCTGTAAGGCAAGGTAAAAGGGTATCAATTATTGCCTTAATGTGCAATTTCATCCGGCTGCTTGGCTGAAATGAAAAGCCCGCAGTCAATGATCGGACCATTGGAACAGATGCAAGTCATTCAATATTTCAAGTATTTTTCACAGTCATTTAGCAGCACCAGTTCACTCTCCCTCAGAGTTGTCCTAATCCACAGTTTCAAGTCAACTTTAGCCTTACCCAATGCTTCAATGAAAAATCTTTTCAGATATCCAGGATTGCAACTTCATTTGTACCTCTCCACCTCATTCTCACTCTGACCTCTTCGGGTTTCTGTACTATTCCAAAGAAGCTCAACGAGCTCAAGCAACAGCTTTGTACCTTCCACTGGGCACATTACAGCCTAGACTCAACGCTGAGTTTAACTATTCTAAATAATTAGAATTTCCAGCACCCACAATGATTTCCTTTTATAATTTAAGACAATAATTCTGCTCTGCCATTTACATCTCCGTAGACTTTTTAGATTTACATCTCTGTAGACATCTCTTTTTAGTTTTTTTCCAGTTCTAATGAAAGGTTATTGGCCCAAAACATTAACTACTTCATTTGCCCACCAATGACCGGCATGAATATTTCCACAGTTCTATTCTTAGTTTAGATTTCAGGCATCGAGTATTTTGCTTTAAATCAGTTCTGATCCACACCTCAACTCCATCCACCTGCCTCAGTTCTTTAACACTTGTAATCCTTCATGACCTAGCATTGGACAGGGAAACTCAGGAAAGCTAAAAGACTTAAAAAGATGGGAAAAGCACATAATAAATTCAGAACCAATGTCAGTATTAAGACAATCAAATCAGTTGTCCAGCTCTTCACCAAGAACTAGTTGAAAACCCCATGACTTCACTAGAGCAGCCAAAACTGAGCAATTATTCCCAAATACCTTCCACATATTTGCTAATAAGTTGCCAGACCATCCCCTCACTTAATAGTGTTGCAATGATTGCTGGAAACCATATGAATGGGAAAAGAATTTTTTAAATGGATTTTGGAGCACCAAGACAATTTTGTTCAAATGTAGACACGTGACCCTTGGGAAAAAAAACTCTTCACATCTCACATTACCAAAGTAAACCCAATCCCTATTGAAGCATTTCGGAGATCAAAACTGGAGCTTAGCGATAAAGGCCTAAAAAAGCGTTCTCCAACGATCATTCTTGAGGCCAGCCAGAAGTCGGACCCTGGATGCAAATGGTAAGGTAGAATGTACCTCCTTTGGGTGTGTAACCAGCACTGGACTATTGTGTGCTTGCCAATGACAGACCATCAGTAATAAAAACACCCAGAAGCATTCACACCAAGACCTTAATCTATCAACGTGAAATTCGATGAACCACCTGCTGAGTTTAGAAAGTGCAGTAACTATAAAACCCCTGCTGTTTCTGAGAGGATGAAAAGAATCCTAATGTGAACAGTAATAGCAGAAGATAGCATTCTGCATGGCTGCTGATCCAATAACACAGCTGCAAAATTTAATGAATACACAAATAACACTTTCTCTTATACCTGTAATTTTAATTGGTTACAACTAGGAAAAAAAAGGATCAAATATTAATGAAAATTTTGAAGAAATCAATGAGCTTGAACATTCACGCTAGGTGCACCAACTGTTAGAAGAAAAATGAATTCATGACAAATAATTAACAGTAAATTATACTCTGGGGTATGATAACTAATGGAGGTTTGTAAACGCCATAGTGACTAGCAAGGGTATATTTTCACACATTAGATTCTGTATCTTCAGTCCAATAAGCAGTCATCTGCAATCAAACACTGCAAAATATGCAAAGCCAAGAATAAAATTAGAATATTAACAAGATTAACATCATTTTGCATGTGATTTTTGCTTGAAGGGGTTGTACAAATAAGGAGATGGGAAAAAAGTGATGTTTAGCCAACAGCTATGGCCTCTGGAACAGCATTATGATCCACTCGTGCACAGTATAGAGGTTCCATACTGTGGTTATCACATTCCTCCACAGTCAAAGCTTGGTAAGGAGTCAGCTCATTACAAAATGCATCCATAACTACTTACTCTATTTAAGTACAAATACAAATATATTTCAGGAACTTACACAGGTTCACTTCATGACTGTGGTAGTGGACAAGCAACTCAGAAATCACAGCACCTAAATTCAATAATATACTGTCTGGTAACCTCCATTTACAAATTAAAATGATCAGAGCACAGAAATTTGGGTGGATTTAAACTCTATTCTTCTCCCTCTAGCCTTATTCTTTTCTTGTTTTGCCCTGTTTGGCATTCCCCACCACCCCCCCCCCCCCCCCATCACCCACAATGCTTTTCCCTTTATTCACAAATGCATATACATGCTTAAACCTTCAGGGAAAACATCCAAAAAGCCAAAGTGTTCAAAACCAAACTACTCAAAGTAGTAAACACATGAGCAGGAAGAAGCCACTAAGCCCCTTGAGCATGCCTGTCTTTCAACTGTACCTGAACTCTGTTCATCTTTGTTCCATCCTTCGACACTCTTACCTCACAAAAATCCCTGTTGCAGTCTCAAAAACCACAATTAACCTCCAGCATCCATTGTCTTTGAACAAAGTTCCAGATTTCCACTTGCCTTTACAGTTCAGGAAGCACTTTTATCTTAGAGAAAATATAACCCTTCTCACCCCTCTCTCAACCAGGAAACAATTCTTAAATATTAAGCATGGTAAAATAAAATTACTGGCGATTCAATATCCTGCTTTTGCTCAGAGACATATGTAAGCAATGAAATCAGAAATAAACACAGAACCATCATGACAGGGTGAGGTTTGTATTTTAGAGCAAACTTATGAATTTATGCTTCCAGGTACAGACTATTGTTTGATGGCAGTGTGTTTCAGGATTTTGAGAGTGGAAGTTAGCACATCCTGCTAAATAATCCACCAAAGAAAGTAAATCAACAGAAAATCATGCAAGGAGGATTTATCTGTGCAGCTGAATTTCCAATATATATTTGTCACTTAAACTTATGTTCAAGCCGCACAAACTCGTAAAATCTCCCCATTTATCTGTATGGTTACTAAAAGGTACAACCTATGTACTTTCAAACAGCCTGCAATGCAAATTCCTCATTATCGCTCTCAAGATCCTGCTTAGCAAGATCAACATGCATCTTCCTTGTCTATCAATCTAAACAGTTGTTCATCAAATTTCTTTATCTCTTCTAGTAAATGAATGCTGCAGCTCTGGCACAAGTCTGGTGAACAGCTTGAAAACGTGCCAAGATCAGAAAAGGCTAAAGGAACCAGTTATGTGGGTGCATTTTGCTTGGGCATATTGGCCTCTGCATCTGTTTTACAGAGGCAGAAATTTTCTAATTTGGAAGCATGTTAGGTGTGGACATTAATGCTGGGTTTGCCAGCAAAGCCTGCAACCCATAAATGAATATTAAAAAATGCTTCTCTGGTCCACATGTGATTCAGCACATGTCTGATACCCAATCTTCCAGGAGGATCCAAGTGCTCCCCTACACCTAACACTGTGATGCTGGAGGAACTCAGCAAGCCAGGCAGCATCCGTGGAGAAAAGCAGGCGGTCAATGTTTCAGGTCAGGACCCTTCTTCAGGACTGAAGATAGGAAAAGGGGAAGCCCAATACATAGGAGGGAAAAGCAGAGCAGTGATAGGTGCACAAAAGAGGGGAAGTGGGGTGGGCACAAGGTGATGATAGGTAGATGCAGGTAAGAGATAGTGATAGGCAGGTGTGGGGGAGGAGGACAGAGCAGACCCACCAGGGGATGGGTCAAAGGTAAGGAGGGAAAAAGGGCAGAAAAAAGAAAGATAGGCTAGGAAAGGGAAAAAAAGAGGCATAGTTGGGGGTGTGGGGGGGGGGGATTACTTAAAGTGGGTGAATTCCATGTTCATGCCATTAGGCTGCAAGGTTCCAAGACAGAAAATGAGGTCCCTGGGGTGGATGCAGGATGGGTGGGGAGGGAGGAGTGAACTAGGGAGTCAAACGGGATGGGTGGGGAACATCCACCCCCCCCCCCACCATGCCTCTTCGTTTCTTTCCTTTCCTAGCCTCTCTCTCTTTGTTCTCCCCTTTTTTTCTTCCTTAAACCTTGACCCATCCCCCAGTGGATCTGCTCTCCCCTCCCCTGAACCTGCCTATCACTATCTCTTACCTGCATCTACCTATCACCACCCTGCCTCCCCTCTTTCGTCCACCTATCACTGTTCTGCTTTTCCCTCCTATATATTGGGCTTCGCCTTTTCCTATCTTCAGTCCTGAAGAAGGGTCCTGACCCAAAATGTTGACCGCCTGCTTTTCTCCATGGATGCTGCCTGGCCTGCTGAGTTCCTCCAGCATCATCGTGTTTTTCATCTAGATACTCCAGCATCTGCAGTCCTTTGTTTCTCCCCTACCCAGAAGCCTGGACATCCTACTAATGTCCGCTGTTCAAAAAATAATTGTCATCTTCGGATGAGGGAGCAAATGGAGACAATAAAAGGAGTGGAAGCTCCTGAGGAACTCTTTAGCTGCCAGGGGCCAAAGATTGTGGTAAGAACCCATAATGTACTTCACATTTGGAGACCGGGACACTGAATTAGCAGGGCCTTGTTTAATCTATAAACATGCCTTCAGTTGTATGTGAAAATTATAATAATACTGACATCGAGAACCTTAAGTCCATGCATCAGGACCACACAAAAGCCCCGTGCAAGCAGCAGGAGGAGCTCAGCCACTCTCTTACCCCATCAAACACCTCCTGCTCATCTATGAAAGAGCCTGCAGGAGGTGTTTGACTGGAAGCAAGTCATGCTCAATTCTAAGGTACTGCCTAAGTAGAGAATACTGTACCTTTACAAAAAGAACAAACTTGAACAAAGGTCAAACCTCCAGCATCAATTTAAACTTAAGACAGGTGTATTCGCTAAATTAAACTGACACCTAGTGGTATTTTATACCCCAAACCTGATTGCAGTCACAGTTTGGAAGAGTAATTATGACTCTGTTCAGGAGTTACAAATTAAACCAGGTGCAGGCTCCATTTACTTACATTGCTAACCTGTCATTTTAATTCTAGTAGATGCAAGTCCTAATAAATTAAATTAGAAACATGTTAGTTTTGAGAGAGAACAAAAACAGCTGCTGAAGACAGATGGTTGGCTGTTTAATTAAGGCTGAGTGAAATGTTCGAAGTAGGCATGCCTCTTTGTGAACCATCATAGCAATGCAACATATCAGAGATTATTTTCCTCAAGTTACACCAGTATTGAAGAAGCATCACAGTAATTAAAATCCCACTCTGTTATACTATTAGACCACAATGCAACATAAACAAATACAGGCTTTCAATCCTGTTATCTCCATGCCCAGCAATTAAAATGGCAAATTCATGAGGCCCAGCAAGGTCTGAAACTAAAATAACAAAAAAAAATCTGGAAGTACACAGGGTTCAGCTAGCCACAATATTATTAAATGAAGAAGAAGACTTGAGGGGCTGAGACACTAATGTTTCATGATGTTCCTGATTCATGTGTTCATAATTTACACTTTTTTTTAAAATAGCAAAGACACTCAGTCATAGATGGGCCCTTCAAACCATAGAGTCCAAGCCAAACATCAAGCACCCATTTACACTAACCCCATTTTACTCCCTCCGACATTACAACCTCTCACACTAGGGGCAACTTACAGTGACCAATTAACCAACCAACCCACACATCTTTAGGATGTGGGGCAAAGCTGGAGCACCCAGAGGAAACCCACAATTCACTGAAAGCAAATGCAACACAAAGAGCACCAGATGTCAGAACTGAACTTGGGTCGTTGGAGCTGTGAGGCAGCAACTCTACATGCTGTGCCACTGTGCCATCCTGAAGCATATATACTCTGTGTTAAGGACATATTTTTCACCGAGAGTATTGCATTCAATGCTGGCCACCCCCATCATAGAATGTGGAGGCTTTGGAGAGGGTGCGGATTTACCACGGCGCTGCCTGGATTAGAGGGCAGGTGCTGTAAGGAGAGGGTGGACAAACTAGGGTTGTTTTCTCTGGAGCAGCAGAGGCTGAGGGGAGACCTGTTCGAAGTTTATAAAATCACAAGAGGCATAGATAGACAGCCAGAATCCTTTTTCCGAGGGTTGAAATGCCTAATACTAAAAGGCATGCATTTAAGGTGAGAGGGGCAAAGTTCAAAGATGATGTACGGGTTAAGGTTTTTTTTACACAGAGTGGTGGGTGCCTGGAATACGTCGCCAGGGGTGGTGGTGGAGGAGGTAAATACGATAGAGGCATTTAAGAGGCTCTTAGATAGGCACCTGAATATGTGGAGAATGGCGGGATATGGACAATGTGCAGGCAGAAGGGATTAGTTTAATTAGGCATCATTGGTTTAATTAGTTCAACACAACATCGTGGGCTGAAGGGTCTGTTCCTGTGCTGTACTGTTCTATGTTCATAAACCTGCCTTGCCACTGAACATGGATGGGATGTTCATCCACAGGATGCAGCTATCTTGTGACAAGGAGATACAATTATGTGAGAAATTTGACAACAAACCTGTGCATTGCAAGGTCAGCAACATGATTTAATCAAAATGCTTTAATCAAAATGATAAAAATGCTATAAATTTGAAACACAAAACAGAAAATGCTGGAAATACTCTACAAGTCAGACAGCATCTGTGGAAAGGGAAACTGCTAACATTTCAGGTCTGGGACTCTTTGTCAGAAAATTTTAATGACGTTGTTCAGGACAACAGAAAGTTAATTTCACTGTCTTCTTAGAAATAGAGCAATGGGACATTTTACACCCACCTGTGAAAGTTGACATCTCAATTTAGTGCCTCATCTGGAAGATGGTACCACCAACAGTGCATCATTTCCTCACAAGGGCACTAGTACATCAGCTTATTTTTTTATGCTCAAGTCTTGGGAGTGAAACTTGAATCTGCAATCTCCTGACTCAGGGGTGAGATTACTGCCAAATGAGGCACGGCTGACAAACAGGAAAAAAATCTGCACACAGCAAGATTCCACAACCAGTTAAACAAATTTCATATTTAATCAATTTGCTGATATCAGCTGAAAGAATAATACACTGGAATATTTCTTTTAATTTTCAAGAAAAAAAATGCCAGAAGGTCTTTAATGTCCATCTGAACAAACCTTTGACATCTCATCCAATAGATGGTATTTCCAGACAGTGTAGAACTCCCATCAATACAAGTGTAAGGCTAAGATTTGTATTTAGGTTCTACAGAGGGGCACCAACCCACAATCCTCTGACTCAGTAGTGAATGTGTTGCAACTAAACAATTAAAGTGAAAAAGACATGGGGAAAAGGGAGAAATCATTTTAAAAGCCTAACTTCAAAATAAACAAATAAGAAGAGTTTTGTCAGATTAAGCAGCATGTTGCCTGGGTTGGGGCATATTAGCTATAAGGAGGGTTGGACAAGCGTGGATCATTTTTTCTGGAGTGTTGAAGGCTGAGGGTCAACCTGAGAGAAGTAGATAAAAGTATGAGAGCCATTGATGGGGTAGATAGTCAGGGCCTTTTTTCCAAGGTGGAAATGTTAAATACTAGACAGCATATGTTTAAGGTAAGAGGGGGAAAGTTTAAAGGTGTTGTGCGAGGCAATTTTATTTTTAAACAGAGTGGTAGGTGCCTGGAACGCACTGCTAGGGAGGAGGTAGAAGCAGATATGATAGCAACACGAAAGAGGAATTTAGACAAACACATGAACAGGTAGGGATGAGAACTCCACAGACCATGTACAGACAGGTAGGACCAGTTAGGCTGGCATCATGGTCAGTGCAGACATGGTGGGCTGAAGGGCCTGTTCCTGTGCTGTATTGTTCTACGTTCCATAATATAGCAGATTTAAACATTCTAGCTGCCTTGCAGCTGTAATGTTAAGATTCGTTCAAGAGGAAAACTTCAGAAAAGCCAGCCCAGATGTTTGGAATTTTCATTATTCTCTGGCACCTGAAAGGTTAAGGTTATGGACAGTTATTGAGAGCTAAAACATTTTTTTTAGGTGACTGATTGAAGCATGTTTTGGACTCACTAATCACATATTAAGATACCCTGCCCAAATTCTTTTCTTTCTGCCAGCTTTGCTGATCCACAGCTAAAGTTGAAGCCTCATTCTTGGCATGCATTTCTTGAGATACGCATTGTTTGCATTCTGATCTGTAATGTTTTTTCCCTTTCTCAGCCTTCTGGGAACTGACACTTATTTAAGCAAGGATTTTAATTTTAAACCTAGCCAGCCTGGTTTTACAGTCCTGACGAAGAAGTCCATGTGTAGCCAGACTGACACTAGTTAAAGGATTATTCCCTGCCTGTATCGTCCCATAGCTTGAACCTGTGTGTGCTAGTGTCTCCATGGATTACAACGGCAGTCAGACATCCACTTTGCTACAACCTCTATCAAGGCTGCTCTGTAAACAAAGTAAACTTAATTCTGATCTGAAGTATGATCTCACTTTGTTTCACACTGCTTTAAGGATGATGAATCTAGCAAGACTGGTAATTCGACTGCTTGGAAAAACCAGACTATCAGAGTCATACAATTTGAACTTTGAACCAATACGTTGGACCATCAAGCAACCACAGATATTTTGTTTTCAGACCTGCATATTGTGCAAGTCCATCAAATGGTTGAAAACTAGAGTCACACCCATGAAACAGGAAGCAAAACTGACCACAGCAAAATGTGTAGATCAATTCCTTCAGGGGTTTACACGTGACGCTTGCCTCGTCTTTCTCCACTTCCTGTCGACTTGCACACAACAGTAAAGAGGAACTTAACACTTGAGTGGTTATTTGAAGCTGTTAAAAAAGATCACATTTAATTATTTCAAACAATATCTAACTGATCATGGCTTGAAAAGATTTAATAAGCTGTGAGGACAGCAGCTCAAATTTCAATCAAGAGCCTGTGATAATTTACTGCGGCCTACCTAGCTTGGTTGACATTGGAGAAAGCATACAGAAAGTGCTGCAGTTACTTACCCAGGCTGCAACAGCAAGGCAGCAGCTGACTCCACGTTCTCAAGGGCATTTAATAACACTGGCCTCAATAGCAATGTACATAACACACACTACACCACACAAATGAATTAAAAAAAGATCCTGCTATTTGTTAGCTAAATTGTGGATACAAATAAAATTTACTGTTGTATTATTTTCATCCATACTAATCAGCACACAGTTGTAAACCTTTAGCGCTGAGCATGGATAAGACAAATTCCATTTATACATCATTTGTATTCACAAGTTGGTGCTCAAGGTAGTGATATCGAGAGAGGGTTGATTTTCAACTTGCTGCCTGGGTATAAAATTGGCATTGTATATTGACTGTTTATTTTCAGAAACTGCCCTATTTTCACTCACATTGATTTCACAGACATGAAAGTGAAGTTTCCCCTACAGGTTGTTAATCCACAACATTAAAATCCTCAAAAATCCTCTGAAATGCAGAACTGAGGGAGTGTTGCACTGTCAGAGAAGCCACTTTTTTGATGAGATGTTAAGTCTAGTCTGCTCTCTCAGCTCGATACAAAAGATGCTTGTACTTTGAAGAATGTAGGAAACCTATCCTCAGTGCCTTGTTTAACATTTCACTCGTACTCAACTTTAATAACCATACAGATGTCCTGGCCATTTTCACATTGCTATTCATGGGAATTTGCTATGCACAAACTGGCAATTAAATTTTCTATATGACAACAGTAACCATACATCCAAAAGTCCTTCATTGGGCATTCAGTGCTTTAGGATGTCCCGAAAGGGATGCAGAAGGCATTATATAAATGGAGGTCCTCCTTCCTTTTACTAATACAATAAAATTCATGATATTTATGAAGACAACAGTGCAATGTAGCATTTGTGAGTCCTGTAGAAACTTGTCCACCAACCCAGCCCATATTTATTCCTACAACTATGGGAGTAACGGAAGTGAAATTCCAGCATTTGCCTCTACTGGTCAGAAAGCAGCGAGGTTAACTCCTACTCCAAGAGTTAACCATTGCTCTCTCCTGTTAAAACTGTCCAACATAAAGTAGGTCATTTCAGCTGAGAGAACAAAGCACCTGATCAAGATCAACTGCAGCTTCCAGTACCAGTGCACTGCTCTGGCATGACTCTTCTCATTATTTATGCCACATACTTGGAAAAGATATTACTCCATTAATACACGCAGGCACTTCATGAATTAGCAAGCAGCAAGTAGCATTAGCACCAGTAAAACACAATGTCAGAGTCTTTGAGGCAGTTTGGCTTATTGTTCAAGAAAATGACGTTTACAAGTCTTGCTTGGTACCCCTGACCTTTACGTACACATCAAAAAGATGTGCTTCACTTTAAGCAGACAGTAAACTTATATTAGCTAAAGAGAGCCGACACATCCTGTTTGTTTCTATAAAATGGATTCAATAACATTACAAACCAAGGGTCCTGTTGCTGAGCCCCCTTTGAAGCTTACAGGAAGAGTGAATTACTAGTAGCAAAACTAAAGGGGTCTTTTTACCAAACATGTTGTGATGCCTGAACAACAATGTTTGCTGCCTAAGGTACCCATAGTTGTCAGTCGGTTCAGCGATGAAACATACCTGCATGCCTGGGAGACTTCTGCCTTGAGGCGTGTACAATGGTATCAAAACAGTGGTATACCTGTGCGGACATGGAAACTGACAAATTCATCAGGTAACTGCTACAAGGATTGTATTAAAAGCCAAAGGAAGTTAGAATATAAAATCTTAAAGTTGACTTTATTGTCAAATGCACAACTACACATATGCGCAGGTGCAATGAAAAACTTACTTGCAGCAGCGTCACAGGCACATAGCATCAGATAAGCAGCATTCACAAGAAAAAACGTAAATTAAACATAAATTATAAATAATTTTTACAAAAAAGAACACAATTAGAACAAAAAAAAAGTCCATTTTAGTGAAAACTGTTCAAAGTGGTCATAGTGTTGCCAGACTGTAGTGATTAGGGTCGTACTGGTTGATTCAAGAACTGAATGGTTGAAG
Source organism: Pristis pectinata (assembly GCF_009764475.1). Lineage (NCBI taxonomy): Eukaryota > Metazoa > Chordata > Chondrichthyes > Rhinopristiformes > Pristidae > Pristis > Pristis pectinata. The sequence continues at coordinate 9,665,445 of NC_067429.1, forward strand.
GGAAATAGCTGTTCTTGAAGTGGGACTTCAGGCCTGCTACGTCAGCTGCAAGAAGATGGCATGGCCCAGATGGTGGAGATCTTTGATGACGGATGCTCCCTTCTTGAGGCAGCACCTCCTGTAAATACCACCGATGGTGGGGAGGAATGTGCCTGTGATGTATTGAGCTGAGTCCATTCCTCTCTGCAGATTCTTACATTCTGCGCTTTCAAATTGCCGTACCAGACCATGACACAACCCCAACATCTCTAACACGTTAAATTACTATAATAAAAATTTTAAGCTAACAGAGTGGTATGTTTGTTTTACAATAGTGGCTACCAGGAAATATAATACTTTAATCATCAATTTTCTCTTCTGAAAGTGCTGATTCCAGCTAAGGTTCACTTCAGTGGCAGACAGTGCTCTTTGAGTACCCGTCCTAAGCAATCATTCTTCAAGTAGCAGTCTAGACAGCAATCCTCATCATAACTTTGAATTGAAGCTCTGGTTCAGTAATGAAAATCTTAACTGACTGAAAAGATTCACCAGACTTAACCATGAAATATAGGCTGGCATTATTCCACTACAGGTATCAGAGTACTTCAAAAGACAATTTAATCCAAGAACCCCATGATTTTTCAGGTAGATGTAAAAAATAATCCCATGGCATTATTTTTTAAGAGAAAGAGAATTCGGAACTCAACCAATGTTGCAAAAAAGTAGATTTTCTACTCAAGTAGTGCTTTGTTGTTTCTAGGATCTTGTTGTGTACAAATTTCCTGCCGTGTTTCCTATTTTACAAGGTAGAATCACGGACAGCGAAAAGGAGACGCAAGTCATGAGATAACTCAGCTGGTTGAGTGGTGTCATAACAACATGAACTCTGTGACAGCATAACCAAGGAACTGATTCTGACTGATTACATCACAGCCTGGTATGGAGCCACATTGGCACAGGATCGCAAAAGGCTGCAGAGGGTTGTAGAGCCAGCCAGCTCCATCACGGGCACAACCCTCCCCACCACCAAGGACATCTTCAAGAGGTGGTGCCTCAAGAAGATGGCATCCATCATTAAGGACCCTCGCCACCTGGGACATGCCCTCTTCTCATTACTACCATGGGGAGGAGGTACAGGAGCCTGAAGACCCAAACTCAACGATTTCAGGAACAGCTTCTTTCCCTCCACCATCGGATTTCTGAATTATCCATGAACAATATCTTGTCATTCTTTTTTTTTGCACTATTTATTTATTTTTATAATCTATAGATTTTTACATCTTTGTACTGTACTGCTGCTGCAAAACAACAAATTTCACGTCACATGTCAGTGATAATAAATCTGATTCTGGACTTTAGGAAGGAGAAGTCAGGCGAACTAGCACCCGTTCTCACTGAAGGCTCTACCATGAAAAGAGTGAGCAGCTTCAAATTCCTGGGTGTCAACATCTCGGAGGATCTGTCCTGCCCCCAGTACCATGAATAAGACACTCCAGCATCTCTACTTTCTTTGAAGTTTAGCGAGATTCGGCATCTCATCGAAGACTCTGACAAACTTCCACAGATGTACAGTGGAAAGCGTTCTGACTGGTTGCATCACAGACTGGTAAGGAAACTCCAATGCACAGGAACGCAAGAGGCTACAGAGTATGGTGGACTCAGCCAGATCCATCAGGCGTACAGCTCTCCCCACCATCGAGGACCTCTACAAGAGATGATGTCTCAGGAAGGCAACATCCATCATTAAGGACCCCCACTATCCACGACATGCCCTGTAGGCAGGAGGTACAGGAGCTTGAAGACCCACACCTCAAGGTTCAACAACAGCTTCTTCCCCACTGCCATCAGGTTCTCGAACCGACCTGAAAGACCCTAATTCTACCTCGGACTATATTTCACTCAACTTGCACTAACGTCGCTATGTTATTTTTGTTTATTGTGTATTGTAAGTTATGTATAATTTATGTTAAGTTTATGTAATTGATGTTTGTCATGTTTATAATGAGCAAAAAGCTAATTATCACGGCACTTACAACCTGGTATGTATACCCATGACAATAAACCTGAACTTGAACAACAATGATTTCAAGCTCTTTGGAACAGCCTGAAATTGTGAAAAGAACTACACAATGCACCTTTTCAATTCCTTTGTACATCACAGGTGAACCCAATCCTGTCCTGATCTGATGCGGCATTCAACAGCAGGGAAGCTGGAGTGGTTTCTCCCCTTCCCACCCCAAAGATATAAAGCTAAGTGCAGCACCTAAGATTGTCTCCACAGAGAACAGCCAACTCAGCATGAGAATCAGAAACCAAAACTTTCCTCATTTGATCTCTACAATTCAAAGAAAAGTTAAAAATCAATAAAATTAAAATGCTTATCAATTGTTTTTTGTTACTACAAATGTGCAAACTGAATAAGGCAGAAGAAAACTGCAGTTTTCATTATGGAAATGTAACAGAGTAGCAAGGTACTTTGAAAATGGAATAAAAACAAATAATTCTGAAAACATTCAGCAAGTCATGCAGCATCAGTGGAGAGAGAAACACAGTCAACACTTCAGGTCCGTGTCCTTTCATTAGAGCTGAGAAAAGTTAAAAGTTGAACAAAATTTAAGTTGTAGAGAAAGTGTGGGAGTTAGAAGTGGAGGCATAGACCAGACAAACGGTATGCAAGACAAGTTTTTCACTGTACCTCAGTACAAGTGACAATAATAAACCAGTACCAATACAGAGCAAGCAGTCTCTGAGTAATGCTGAGAGAGAAGGAAAAGGTGTGTCTAGGGGTGGCCTCATGTTCTGATCGTCACCAATACCCAATCCCACAGTATTTTCCTGTGCAACACAGAAGATGTGACACCTGCCCTGTTATCTCTTTCCATCCCATATTCCAAGACCAAACAAAAAGTGCTGCGAATACTCATCAGACTAATTCCGAAGAGAGAAACAGAATTAACATTTCAGACAATAACCTTCCATTAGAACAGGGAAGAGTTGGATTTTTAAAAAAATGTTGCATAGAAAGGGCAAAGTGGAAAGAGATGAAGCAGCAATCTACTTGCATTTATTCCAATTTAGCACAACGCCTTTAGAAATCATGATGTGGTCTCTTCCGTTCCGTCTCCAAGGGTCGCTCAAGTTTTCATTTGCCATTCACCTTAATTCTCCATTCTCCTCTCACTTTGACTTCTGCCTTTGACCTCCTGCACTGTTCCAATAAAACCCAATTTAAGCTTGAGGAAAACCATTTTACCCAACTTGGTACATTACAGCCTTCAAGACTCAACATCCAAATCAACATTTTCAGATTATCATCCTTTTGAGTCTTATATCCCAGATTTCCAACATTTTTTTCTCCTTTCTCTCTTCTGGTATTTCAGATTTCATTTGTCTTTTCCTATTGACACCTAATGGACGTGCCTTTACCACTCCTTCAGCTGGCAGCACTACTACTAGTGTCATTCAGTACCTCCTGGTCACCACACGTTCATTGAATAAATCTGAAATGTTAACTCTCTCACTTTTCATCGATGCTACATGGGCTACTGCCTATTCCCAGCATTTTTCTTTTTTTAAAATTCCAGATTTCTATCATCCGCAGTATTTTACATTTGGATTACTTTGAGAGTGGAATTGCTAAAATGCACAGAAATACTAACATTGCCAATCAGTCTGGCTACCCACATAAAACACTGACTGTTCAAACCATGTCTGGAATGTTCTCTGTTTATGAATATCTTCTTGAGTAAAGTACTTTAATGTTAGACCAGTTTCTTTTCTGATTAAATCTACTTCCCAGAGGTGGATTATAACAGGTTCCCCTCCTCCCTCCGCCCACAGTCCAGACACTGGAGACTAAAAGCATTACTGAAAATGATTTTGTTATTCAATGCACCCTGTGACCCCATTATGAGAAAGCTTTTTCAGCATTTTCCAAAAATACTCAACTTTAGAAACAATTTTTGACACTCCCTCTACAACCTCTGTTGTTTTGTTACAGAAACTCTGAAATGTGAAACATTTCTCAGTACTTATAAAGAGGGCAGAATTTTGGCAAACTAACTGATCTGTCTTTAGAATGAGAACACGTTGAAGGGATGGTAAATTTAACACATGGATTTTTTTCCTCCCATTTTCACTTCTCTTCTTCTCCTCAAGGTCTTGCTCAGTACGGTTCCATAGGCATTGCCACATTCAGTACCTCAACATGTGAAAGCCAAGGTGGTAAGTGTCTGTGGGATATTCAACAATAAACATTGTGGTTGAACACTCATTAATATCCATACCTCTATTTATAGATGTTATTAGACAATGATTAGGCACCAGAACCTGTATTTACATTCTCCATCTCTCCTCAACTAGGTGCATGAAATATCCAAACTGCAATAAGAACACAGCCAGAACCTAATCATAGAGCTTTGGGCCAATATGGATAAGCACTATACCATGCAAGGCTATTTACTCTCTAGCCAATGGTATGCTCAAATGGCAAATCTTTATTAGACTGAGTTTTTAAGCAACTGAAATACATGATAGTTCAATGGTGTACAATCAATTGGCAGTTATACTGGTTCACTAATTTTTAAATAGACAGATGATGGGCTCAATTTACAAAATCAACAGTTAACCTGGCGCCACAATAAAATGTATGACAATCATCACATTGTATGAAATTCAATCTACAAGAGCCAGCTGTGAATGAAGCCTCTCCCCACTAACTGGTTAAAAAAAACCCCAGCAAGTTCAATCAGTTCGTTCTTTATTTCTTTCTCCCAAAAACAATAACACAAAGCATAGAATGATTCAAGACAGAAAAACAGTATTCATACTCAGTTAACTAAGTCTCAACAGTGAATATCAGGAGCAACAAACAATCTGCTGGAGGAACTCAGAGGGTTGAGCAGGTCTCCAGTGAATATCAGGAAGCTATTTTTATGTATTGTCATAACAAATGACTACAGAGGCCTATTCCCTTGGCCTGCAATTAATTGTAAGCATCCATAAGCTTTTAGCGTACTGCTTGCAAAGGCAAATAACAGAGGTATAACTATCAACAGACCTTATATTGAAGACAGTAACTCTCTACTGACAACAATATGTGGCACACAATGTACGAAATATTATATCCCATGGAACAAATGCACCCACTGCACTGCTTCCCAATAAACTCATACTAACCATCAACTATTTACATAAATGCACTGCTGTAAATTCAACTCTGAATTCACTTGGTTTCTTGGCCTCATCTTTCATTGAATTTTTCACGACAAGCTGCACTTAACATCTCTGAAATATTCCCTCCTGAGCCTAAATGATCTATTGTCCTTATTGGCAGTTATTTTCTGAGGAAACTTGATGCACTTAGGCCACCCCCCTCCCCCTCCATCCTACGCCTGTGCAAATTTCCCCAATACTGTGACAAATGACAAACCATCATCTTCAATGGGCATTGAGGCTGAGTGACTCCCACAACATCCATGGCAAGGCCTCAGTACTTTTACAACCATATGACTTTTGCATTCAGGTGACCTAATGGTCTTCTGCTGAACTCATCGGCAGTGTCCACGTGACTTGGTCACTAAGAAGACTATTCTGCCATTACTATTTCTGTGGCTTGTTCCCAACTTGCTTCTTGGCATCATGCATTGTGCAAAAGTGCCTCAGAGCTTTAAGTACCATCTTCATACTGGCAGCTATTTGACATACTCATCAAACATTAAGTCCAGAGTTTCAAATAGTTTCATCTGAATTCTCTCATTCACCCATCTAAGCACTAAGGCATCCTGCAATGCACAATTTGAAGAGTACCTTTTTTGCTCATCTCTTCAGCTTGATTAAAAAAAATTCAAAAGCAATGAAACATGTTACTTTTGTGAAAATGTTTGCAAAAATAATGAAAATGTCACCATACCTGCTTGATGCAGTTGACTATAATATTGCAAATGTGTCATTGTGATTATTGTTAGCTGTTTCGCCAGCCAATATTAAATTAATCTAAATATCCAAATACATAATACAGCAACAACATGGTGCCTTTCACATACTCAGGACATTCCACAAAGTTTTAGAGCAAATTAGCCATTTCTGCAATGTGCTTTTTACTGTTCTGTAGACAAACAAGTGGGAAACAAAAAGAGCTAAAGCACTTGGATACATGGTGTCCATGACCTCCAGATGTCCTAGAGTGTGCAGCCAGTTTCAATCCATTGTCGCCGTTGGAATGTTGAAAACAGCAGCCAAATTGCACCAAGTTCCCACAAATAGCAATAAAATAAATGACAAGCTCAGCTGTTTTGTGTTGAGTGAGGGATAAATGTTGACAAGAACACCAGTCAAATGTCCCAGCTCTTCCTCAAATAGACACTCATTTGGTTCTTAGTTTAACATCTCATCTGATATGTAGCAGCCCGAAAGTGCAGCACTCCCACAATATTGCAGTGTCAGCATAGGTGATGTTCCCTCAATCTGGAATGGGACATCAACCCATAACCAAATAAAATAATTGGCATTAGCTGCTGGTCCATCAAAGAGTCATATGGTCATACAGTACAGAAAAGGGACCTCTGATGCACTGTGCCCATGCTGGACATCAAGCATTTTCTAGCACTTGGCCCAAAGCCCTCTATGCCATGGTATTTAAAGTGCTCATCTAAATATTTCTTAAATGTTGTGAGTGCACCTGGCTTCATCACCCCATCGAGCATTGCATTCCAGATTCCAAACACCCTCTGGGTGAAAAAATTCTTCCTCAAGTTACCCCACTTACCCCAAGCCTCTGTTCATAGACACTTCTACTAAGGGGAAATATCTCTCACTGTCTATGCCTTTCAAGCTTATATACCTCAATAAAGGTCCCTCCTTCAGCCTTCTCCACTTCAAGGAAAACCCAGCATATCCAGTCTCTCCTCATAGCTGAAACGCTCCATCTCAGGCAATATGCTGGTGAATCTCCTTTGCATCATGTCCAGTATAATCACATTCTTCCAATAGTGTGGTGCTCGGATCTGCATATAGTACTCTAGCTGTGGCCTAAATGTTGTTCCATACAGTTGTACCATTTCCGACTTGCTCTAATATTCTAATGAAGACATGTATCCCAATGCCTTCTTAACCATCTTTTCTATCTGTGCTGCTGCCTTCAGGATTCCTTGGACACATACACCATGGTCCCTCTGTTTGCCAGTACTTACCATTCATTGTGCATATCCCTGTACTCTTAGTCCTCCCAAAATGAGTCACCTCACATTTTTCAGGATTCAATTCCATCAGCCAGTGCTCAACCCACCTTACCAACTCATCAACATAGTTCTGTAACCAAAGACTACTCCCCCAACTTTCAATAACATGATCAATTGTCATGTCATTTGCAAACTTACTAATTATACCCTCTACATTCACATCCAGATTGTTAATGTAAACAGCAAGGGTCCCAGCACCAATCTCTGAAACAGGCTTCTCAATCACAAAAAGAACATTCAATCATCACCCTCATCCCCGTCACCAAGTCAAGTTCTGATCCAATTTGCCTGGGTCCCATGGGCTTTTACTTTGTGGGACTTACTTTCTTACTTACTCACTAACTTTCTTCTCCCATGTGGGACTTGTCAAAGGCTTTACTGCAGTCCATGTAGATTACATCAACTACATCACCCTCACTGACACTCTTCATTAGCTCTTTGAAAAATTCATTCGAATTAATCCATTAAGGTGCTCTCCTTAATGGGGCAGGACAGTGGCACAGCAAGCAGAGCTGTTGCCTCACTGCTCTGGGAACCCAGATTCGATCCTGACCTCCCATGCTGTCCATGTAGAGTTTTCACATTCACTGTGACTATAGGGGTTTCCTCCAGTTGCTCTGGTTTCCCACACATCCAAAATATGTGATGGTTGGTAGTTTATTTGGCCACTGTAAATTGCCCCTGGTGTGTAGGTGAGTGGTAGAATCTGGGAAGGAGTTGATAGGAATGTGGGGAGAATAACATAGGTTAGCATAGGATTACTGTGAAAAATGACTGGTTGATTGTTGGACAGTGGGTTGGAGGGCCAGTTTCCATGCTGCATCTCTCTATGACTCTTTGAGACTGTTATGGAACATTTAAGATCACAAATATGTAGCTAAAGAAAATGCATTTAGTGTATTGAGATTTCTACATCCAGCTGCATAGCTTCTATCATGATTTGTCCCCAATTTATTTAATACCTTGAGTGAAGTGAATAGCCATCATTGAGCTTACAAGTGGATAAAATCATAAACATTTCTCTCTGCTCTCAGATTTAACCAGATAGAAAATCTAGGTCATTGATCTTAATTATTCAGCTGTGCTTGCATTCTGCATTTGACATTTCTACCACCCTAACAAGACTGGAATCAGTGACATACAGCATTTGATCAACTCTAGGTACTTTCATGTTATTGATAAGGTTCCAGAAAGAAAGCATTCAGAATTAAACCTTGCAAACTTTCACTGCACTTCTCCACTTCAAACTTCCCATGTGCCCCCAGAACCCATCAGGACAACAGAAAGAGGCAAGTTTTTTCTCTTTCTAGCATGGCACCATAAATGGTTTTGCCCAAAGCACAATGTTCAGTTGCTTTAAACAAGGGCACTGCTTGCCTGCTCCAACAATATTCTCATCAGTGCAAATGTGCCTTGGGTATCTTATTTGTCCTTATAATATTCAATTACTTCCTTTTGAAATGAGTTACTCAACACAGCTTTAACTGCCCTTCATTGAAGTCTATTCCAAATACCTACCAGAGGATAAAAAACATTTCTTCTAATCTTGGCATATTTGAGATTTATTAATTTTGTTCATTTTTCCTCTCCAGCACTCAACCACATTGTAAATTCAACAGACTACACATCCAACAATTTAAAATACTGGATGCTGTCCCAAATTAAATCCATCTTTAATTAAAAGTGTTTATTACGAACAGTGTATGTAACACCTCTTCGAATGATAAAACTTAGATAAATCCTGAAGTGCAACATAAAATGAATTACTTATGAAATAACCTGAAACACTGTTCAGTGTGTGCCAAATTTCCTGAACCTCATGCCTGATTCAATATAGCGCGTTGGCTACTTGTTCAAGTTGAACCTGATAGTGCACATTCTTGGGTTCTGTTCAAGCTTGAACCCCACGTCCCACCCATTACCAAAGTTTCTGTTTCCAACTTTTTCATCCATTTTGACTTTTGCAGTTTATTCCTGAAAGTTAGACAATTCCAAATGTACATGGACTCAAGTCCTCCCCAATTTAGTTCATGCCTGTGAAACTACAGGATTGTTGTAAAAACTGACCTGGTTCACTGATGTCTTTCAGGAAAAGAAATTCTCCCATTCTTACCTGGTCTGGCCTCCATGTGAGTCCAAACCCAACCAATGAGGTCATCTCTTAACTGCTTTCTGAAATGTCCCAACAATAAGCTTGTTGAGGGGCTAATTACGAATAGATAACAAATGCTGACCGACAGGTATCCACAACCCATGAATGAACAAAGGGTTTAACATGGCTCATGTTGCTTGATCCTTCCAGCCAAAAAAAATTCGTTTATTTCTTACGGAATCCCAGGTTATCACTCTCCTGCTGAGAATTATGAATGTATCATATAGCTGAGGCACATGTAAGTTGTACAGTTATTTGAGTGGCCTTGGAAGAATCCTGGCCAGTTTCCCTCTCCCTGAAACCAATTGTTTCACCTCTGCCACATGAAATCAGTTAATTCAAGAGAATGAAATCACATCCATCGCCTTTTGTACACCCATGCCCTTGTCCTGGGGTTGTGCTTCTCTTTGAAATAATGCTTCAGATTAATATTCCCTCTTTCACTTGTTATCTAGTCGGGTCTATCATTTAAGTAATGCAGCATAAATTCCATATTCTCTGCACACAAGCTAATCAGTTTTATTTTTAACTTTTTTGAATAGAAGGCTTTTACATTCCAGTCACTATGGTAAAGTTACTGGACCAGCTCCAAACCTGATGGCATGAGACCTGATGACTCCAAGCTAAGAACTGGAGTCATGCCAAGTACTAAAATACACAGGACTTGTCTTCATGTAAACACAATACTACATTAGAGATAGGTACAAAAATGCTGTTTACATAGGAAGGCAGTAGCAAATTCAAACATTCTTGATCCAATATTTCTTAATGATTTCATACACTTCCTCTGCTATTTGTTTATGTTGTGAATAAAATATTTCCCAGCTCCTGAACACATAAACTTTCCTCTGATCTCCAAGTTAAATATGAAAATAAACCAGTCAGCAACAGAGATAGGTCATTGACCTTTCCTCTGTTACATCTACTTGAAAACTTGCTTTCTTTGTAAAAGCGTTTATTAATTTTTTTGGTTAATTTCTTTGCAAGGGGCAGATAGGAAAATGGGTTTGAGATCAAAAAAAAATTTAATTCCAAACTTGCATTCTAATGGCGTAGTTATTGAAATAATAGCTGTCTTGAAGTAATTTAAAATGTCAATACAGCTAACAAAATAATCTGAACAGCACTGACAAATCAATAGCGACAGACAATTCAAATGCATTTTAGAAGCACGTTACTAAGCAAACATTAAGAGGAAAATTTTGCTTATGTATACCCCAGCTTTATGTACATGAAATGTTAGCTTCTATTACAAAGGGATCAGAATATAAGAGAAAAACAAGTCCAACTAGAACTAAATACATCCCTTGCGAGGCTACATACATATGTGGTTTGGTCTCCCAACTTGAAATATATTTGACTTGGAATGTGGTCATTCAGAAGGATGATGGGGGAATCTCATTGAAACCTACAGGATACGGAAAGGCCTGGATAGAATGGATGTGAAGAGGATGTTTCCATTAGTAGGAGAGTCTAGGATCCAAGGGCACAGCCTCAGAATAAAGGAACATCCCCTTAAAACTGAAATGAGGAGGAATTTCTTCACCCAGTCAGTGGTGAATGTGGAATTCGTTGCCACAGAGAGCTCTGGAGGCCAAGTCATTGGGTGTATTTAAGGCAGAGATTGACAGGTTCATGATTGGCAAAGGGGTTCAGGGTTATGGGGAGAAGGTGAGAAAAAAAAATCAGCCATGATTGAATGGCAGAGCAGCTTCAATGGACTGAATGGCCGAATTCTGCTCCCATATTTTATGGTCTTATAGATCAACTAAATTGACCCCCAAAATCAGGAAATTTTTCTTTATGGTGAGATTAATTATGCTAGGCCTTAAACAACTAAAATTTAAAAAGAATGATATTCATTGCATCTTAATTTAAGAAGAATGATATTCATTGAACTCACTGAAACGTGACATTAAGGGGCCTAACTCAATAAACGTTGGGAGGACATTTTGAATTGCTAGAGAGACTAGAACAAAGTTCATAGACTCAAAGTAGAGATCAGCCATTTGGGATTAAAATGAGGAGAAATTCCTGGACAAAAGATTTTGAACCCTTGGAATTTCCCACCTTTGAGGGCTATGGCTGCACCACAGGAAAGATCAATAATTTTATTGATTCTAATTAAATCAAAGGATACAGGAATAGGGCAGGAAAGTGAAAGTCAAAGATCAACCCAGGCTCAATGCATTATGGTGCTCTCTCAAAGGACCTGTTTATTTCTTTCTTTTTGTGTTCTTTGAAGTACAATTGTCATTTAGTTCCAAAAACACTATAAATGAACAAACTGTTCCAGTGCACCTCACTTATGGTCAAATGCAATGATATGATTTACCAAGGTATTCAAAGACCCAAATATGATAGATTCTAAGCATTTGAAAATCATTACTTCTTAAATGCGAGGTTTGACATAGGGCTTACAAGGAATATGGAGACACAAAATAGCAGTTTAACAACTTTCATATTTTCAGGTTATTTTAATTCTGATCTTCTCCATTAAAACCCAAGCATGTTTGTAGAAGAAACAACACTATCTTCAGCAAGGCAATTTCAATCCTGATGCAAGTTGGAAAGCAGAATGGAACTCACAGGAGGTCATACATAACCATCTAGTGAAAGACCCATGCAGAGGATTCCTGGATTTCCCCCAGATTGATTCTGGTCACCTCATTATCCTGTCACACAAATCTTGGCCGATGTGGACAACTGATGCACACATCAAAATTAAGAACTGCTCCAATATTTGACTGTGGGGATCAGGAACAGACTATGGAACACATAAGAACCTCACTTATCGAGGTATCAGATAGATAGAGGTATCACAGTGATATGCTCTGCCACCTTAGATGCAATAGCCTAGCTTTGACACTTAGATATAAAATTACTGTTGTTCTACTACAGTTATAACAGATAGCCACATGAAACAGAAAGACAGATAGAGATTGGGAAGACTGGATGATGGGGGAAGGAAATGTTAGCAATCAAGGAACAATGGCCCTTTTTATTCAAATCCACTGCAGGGGGTTCAGCATATATTCCAGGTTAAAGCAGCAGTGCATCTTTGAGGGAGAGTTTCACCATCAAAAGTTTCTGACTTTTGGTTGATACATAAGGGGCGATCACCTCTCTCTCAGATCCAATGACACTAACCTTGAAGGGAAAATTGGATGCATCATTTCCTGACTATGTAACAGTGAGTATTTGATTGGTAGGAAAAACTTTGGGATATCCTGAGGCAATAAAAGATGCTATGTAAATGTTAATCTATTCCTTTAAATTCTGTGAAACCTATTGAATTCTTCCATAATCCCTATGGATAACATTTTAGCATATTTTTTTGTCTCAACTTAAAATTTATTGAATCATAATGATTTTTTATAACTCTAATAGGTTGCAAATAAATGCACAGCGATGGAGTTAGGGTGACCAACCAGGAAAACATTAACACTAAAATAAAAAGTCAAAACTGTACCAAATGAATTACACTAGCTCTGTTATGGTAACCAAGGCGTATTTAACAACTTAACTTCCAGTAATGCACATAAGTCTGTTTCACATTAACTGAATGACACTGAAATCCAACTCCACGTCTTTATGTAACACAATAAGCCATCTTACATTGCTTTAAGACATCAACCCTCAAATTAACTGATTTAACAAAGGTGATTGAAATTTCAGAGAAATTTGATCTTTATTTGGATTTCTAAACACTGATAAAGAAGAACTTTTACATGTGATTGGCAGGAACTGTATTAGTTATTAGCCAGTCCTGCGAAAATCAATATGTAAAGCTGATGACGGTAATTCCATAGTCCTGCAGGTTGTCATGCTAGAACACAGGGCTACAGCAGTGAAGTTATGATCCTCTGATCCACATGAGGAGCACAACATCAGAGAATTCATAGAAACTGCAATATGCCGAATGTCTGGTTAGCATACTGCCAAGCATTACCTGTTCTATTAAACAGTACTAGGCAAAGTGAGCTGGAGAAGTACTGGAAGGTGGGCTGCATCTGTAGAATGGAATAGTGAACTAAAATCCCACAAGCTTGCACCCTAATGGGAATCACTGGATTTTCCCCTTCATAAAATAAAGAGGCTGAATTTTTTGTACCTCTGTAGCCAAAGTGACTGATGCCATTCCACAAGAGCATAGAACAGGAACCAAACTGGCTCATTTCTAGCCTGCATGAGTCAGCCACTGACTCAGTAAAGTATTGATCTACTGGGACTGTTCTAATGGGGTCCTGTAATGGAAAGACCTGTCAAAATGATAAAGTAAACCAAAACACAGATTTGGCAGCACACAAAGAACATCCAATGAGCTGATCTACTGGAGATATCAACGAGTTTACTGGGCATCGAATTATTAAAGATAGGTCACACTAATGGACTAATGGCATTCAGTGTTCAAACTGGCATCATCCTGGCTTCATTCTTACACGTTCAAAACAGTTGAATCACAAAGCAATCTCAAGCAGACTTTGGCAATTCAGTAAGAACTCAGCAGCCTTTCCTGTTAGGAGTGCTGCTTTTTTAAATACAAGCTGAAAGAAATGACAAAACTGCGACTGGTTAAATCATATGCCAACAGCTGCACCTTCATTAAATGTCGTAGAGTGAGAATTTGCTGCATGTAAACACCAGATTGAAAAGAGCTGAAAGATTTACACAGTACTTGCGCTCCTGTTGCACTCTGTCAAGTTGCAAAATGACAGTTTGTTGTGCAGAATAGTCATTTTTTGCCGTTAAAAACTGTGACTTTTGTACCTGGATTGAATGAACTCATAAAAGAACGACGAGTAGGAATCTTGTTGCTAGAGACACTTATATGACCAAGCCCAATACAACTTTTCCACAACTGTCGTCAAGTTGCCGATCAATGGCTTTTTCAGCTGTTGGGTTAGTCACTAAGACTGCCTCCAATGTCAGTGTTTCCATATGAGAAACTTCGCACAGAAAAACATATAAGGTTTCTTTGCACTACACTGTATGCTACAAAGCAAACAAGTTGTCTCAGGCACCACCAGTGAGTTTCTGACCTGGGACATTTCTCCGTCAATCATCTTTGAAATTTTAAGAGCAACAGGCTCTCAACGTGTTTGTACTAATTTTAGTTTGGTACCATGTGCAGACTGGAACAAATTAGCATTTCAACTCTTAGACCTACCTTCATAAACTTAACCAATGCTTCTCAAACATTGCCTTCTCATGCCTTGGGGAACTTGCACTAATAGTGCTTGGAGTTCACATGCTCCTGTATCAATTTCATTGGAGCTTAATCCCTGACTGGAGAAACTCCAGTCACTGTACCCATTGAGCTACTAACTGAACAAGATCACTGAATGGTGAAAACACGGAAAGAAGTCATTCATCCCATTAAGTCTGTACCAACTCTTTGCAAGAAATAATTCAGCTGGCCCCACTTCACCACCCTCTTCCCACAGCCCTGAAAATGCCTTTCTTTCAGATACTTGCTCAGTTCCCTTTTGAACACAACTTTCCAATCTGGTCCAACAACAATCCCTGACAGTGCATTCCAGACCCGAACCACTTGCTGTGTAAAATAATTGTGCCTCTGGTCACTTTTAGTTCTTTCATCACTTGCTCTCATTCTAAATCCCCTGGATCTTGACTCCTTCACCAATAAGAACAGTTTCTTTCCATCTACTGTGTCAGTGGCCTTCAGAAGAACATAAAAATCAGAAACAGGAGTAGGACAATCAGCCCTTCGAGCCTGCATTGCCATTCAATAAGATACAACTTTCCTACTCTCTCCCCATACCCTTCAACTCTATTGTGTTTAAATGTCTGTGAATCTTAGTTTTGAAAAGATTCCATGATTCTGCCTCCACAGCCTCTGGGGTAGAAAGTTCTGAATATTCATGCATTTCTAAGAGAAGAAATTCTCCCCTCATCTCTATCAACCATTATTCTGAAAGTACACCCCTTTGTTCTAAAACTCAAAAAATTGCAAGTACTGAAAATCTGAAATAAAAACAGAAAATGCTAGAAACATTCAGCAGCATAGTCAGCACCTATGGAAAGAGAAATAAAGTTATTGCATCAAGACCCCTCTCATTCTAGGCACTCATTTACTACCTCAGCAATGTCCTCTGCCTCCGTGAGTAAATATCTTTTTTGGTCTCTGATTGGCCTTTCCTCTCCATTTACAACTCTTTTCCTGTGCACATGCCACTGAATACTTTTGGATTTGCTTCTGCATCGGATAACATCAGAATCAATCTAGTCAACCAACAATGTATTGATTCCAAGTATATCTTTTAGGTGCGGTTACCATAAGTACACATGGTAATGGCGTCAATGCAGTGTTGGTTCACTAGATGGATTCTGATAATATCCAATGAGTCTGGTCTCAGCAAAGTCCTGAACAACTTGAGCAAGACCTTTCATACTTTTGTATTTCAATCCCTTGCAATAAATGTTAACATACAATTTTCCTTCCTAACTGTATATGGCACCTGTATGTTTATTTTTCACATCTCTTGAACCAACATAACAAGATCCTCTCATACACCATGTAAAATCTATTTATTTTCTCCATTCTCCTTACCAAATTGCACAAGCCTAACATCACATTTTACCATAAATTACTCCATTTCCCTCTCACTTTACAGTCTACAGGTTCCTGAAGTCCTCTTCACACTTCACTTTGCTTGTAGCTTTGATCACCAGCATGCTTGTATACATTACTTTTTGTCTCTTCTAGGTTATTAATGCAAATTGTGAATAGCTTATGTCCTCTTGTAATCATACAGCACATTTTATGCAGATAAAAAATTCCAAAGGTCCTTCACAGAGGCAAAAGGGAAAAATATAACCACTGAGCCAAAGAAGGTAAGGGGGTAATCAACAAATCGGTCAAAGGGCCGGGTGTTATAAGGAATGAGATAGATGTTTAGGAAGGGGATTGCAGTTTGCAGGGCCTAGCTGGCTAGACACACCAGACAAATGTAGTAGGGATTGAGATAAGTACAACAAAAGTGGAACACTACTGGTGAGGATGGAGGGGGAGGAGATGGTGACGATGAGGCCAGAGGAGATAAATCTTAAGGGAGAGACACACAAGGATAGGAATAAAATATTTGAGGTGTGGGGGCAAATGTAGATCAGCTAGAATCTGGCTGATAGTTCAATTTGAAATGTCTGGAAGAACTTCAAATGAGCTGAAAATTAGAGGGCACAGAATGAGAGGCTGGCCAGAAGAGCAATGCAATGGTCAAGTATGCAAGTCACAAAAAGGCCTTTGGCAATGGAAGACAGGTAATATAGAGAATGTGGAAGAGGGGAAACATGCAAGGATATGTGGTCATGGACTTAACTCAGAGTCAAACAAGGTACTGAAGTTGTGAACAGTCTTGTTCAACCAGAACCACTGAGTGCATGTGGCAGAATGGAATTGCTGGCAAGATCTGGTGTTTACAGTGGGACTGAGGAGGATAGCTACAATTTTATTGATATTTAGGTGCAGGAAACTGCAGCAAATGCAATGTTTTATTTCAGAAAATCAGCCTGTAATGGAAACAGTGCAGATGGTGAAGCAGATGAGAGGGAAGTGGAGCTGGATGGTAGCAGCCTATTGATTTCAATAGAATAGAAAATCAAACAGAAATTGCTGTTTAAAAATAAAGGTTTTCCATTTAATACCACAGTGATGCGAATTTTGTTCTTGCAGACATCAGCATTTTTCACACACTTGTCAAAGATCCATTTTACCAAGAGATTTCATTGATTTTAGGTTGAAGGAAGACAAGAGCTGTTATTTAATTCATTCATCCATACACAGAGCAATTCTGATATTTTAAACCATCATCTAGAACCCCAATACTAAACTGCACTATGTGGTCATTGGTACCTTCCCTTCAGTCTCTGTCTAACTGTTCTGTTGATCAGAATTTGCACCCTTGAGTTCCCACTCCTTTTTCTTAAGCAGCTAACATAATCAAAGGCCCCATCCACCCCGGACAATCTCTCTTCTACCCTCTCCAATCAGGCAGAAGATACAAAAGCCTGAAAGCATGTTCCACCAAGCTCAAGGACAGCTTCTATCCCGCTGTTATAAGACCATTGAACAGTCCTCTTGTACGACAAGATGGACCCTTGACCTCACAATCTACCTCATTATGGCCTTGTATCTTATTGTCTGCCTGCACTGCACATTCTCTGTAACAGTAACACTTTATTCTGCATTCTATTATTGTTTTCCCTTGTACTACCTCAATGCACTGTTGTAATGAAATGATCTGTATGGATGGCATGCAAAACAAAGTTTTTCACTGCACCTCAGTACGTGACAATAATAAACCAATTTACTAAAAGGGATAGACCTGCATTGGTTTCATTTTCACTAGTTTCAGTTTTGGTACTTCTCTACAAATAAAACCACACCTGTCAGTATTTTTTTTCCTTGTTTAGATTTGCTGATTATTTATCATTGAAATGCTTTCCTCTTGTTTCTCTAAGAGTCAAAACTACCAAGTACAAAATTGCCTCAGCTCTCTAACACAATCATTTCCCATAATACTACACATTTCTATTTGCTTCACTCTTTTTAGATAGAGTAATAATTTGACTCATGCTAAATTGTTCAGCTAATTTTGAAGGGGGAAGTGATCTGTGTTAAAAACATAAAAGACATCACTCCTATGACAATCAAGCCCTCTGAAAGTTCCAAGGATCTACTTGCTCATCAGTGATTCAGTTCCTTAATATACAGTTCACATTTTAAGGAATGTAATATCTAGTCCAGTACATAAAGACAGTATGAAAGTAATATTTCAAGGCGTCAAGATATTATAAAACATGCGCAAACCTCTGCAATGTACTTTTCCTTTCACTTGTGTGTAAGAATATTTTCGTGACTATCAAAGATGAAATCTGAAAAAAAATCAATTGCAATTGCATAACTTAAGTACATCAAATGAATGTACTGCAACATCTGTGAACTCAGGTTTAAAAAAATGTTCTTTTACTTCAAGTTTGGTTGTCTAAACTATTAAACCAAACCTCGAGATAATACAAGCAACTATTTGGCATATATCAATCAAATATCAGTCAATCTGATGTGATACCCAAAATGCAATGTGTGTGGTCCCTGGAGCATGGAATGTCACGTTAAATATGATCTCAGTCAGCAGCATTTTCACTGGTCCTGGCACAGTATTCCCACAGGTGTACCTTCAATGTTTTCCCCTCACATCTGTACTGAAGGTGTCCTGTGCCAATATCTCATAATTTCAATTTATTGGCATTTTTCCTTGCCTGCCGAGAAAATATCAATAATCCAAATTTCATGCGCATCTTAAGCCAGTTTGTCATTCACAATGCATCAAACGTTATGATTAATTTGTTTATTTCTGGCAATTTTACCTTGCGATGATGGATAAGGAGTAAATCCAGACATATGATTTATTAATGCAGTCTAAGGTATTATATAAAAATAACAAACTGCATTGATGTGACATGATAATCTTCCTTTTGCCTTAACCAAGCAAAAGGATAGTAACTATCTATATTACAGAAATCAGGAGAAAGCCCAGACTTACCAGTAGTTATTTAGGTTTGGGCTAATACATGTAAAGAGCCTGGGTCAACTTGCATGACATTTGGACAGATGCCCATGCCATCTCCATGCCACTGTCCACACAGCCAACTTCTCCCTTCCTCAAAACCAGCTTCTGCACCTGCCCACTTTTCTGTTGCCAACTCTGTTGGTCTCTTCTGAGTCCATTTTAGTTCTATTGTGAACTCCTGACAAATGCACACTCCTCCTGTACCTGGGTGGATATTACAGGGAACCACAAAGATCTACTCAAAAATACCTGATCAGGCTGCTGCCATAAAAGTTAGTCACAACTGCACTGAACAGCACTGATAACCAAGTGTGACTGCAGGCCATTAAACAGGTGCTGACGATGTCAAGACACAACTATGGTAAATCACACTCTTCCTGCCTATCATCTCAGTAAAAGTTCTTAAAAGTAGTCCATTTCTTCTGTGGGAGAGTACAATATCTGAAGAGTTGTATCCTCATTAAATGGTGCTCACCTATCCTTCACTCCTTCATGTGCTGCACTTCCTCCCAACGCAGCACAGTGGTGTAGCAGTTAGTGCTGCTGCCTCATAGCTCCAGGGTCCCTAGTTCAGCCCTGACCTTGGTTGCCGTTTGTGTGGAGTTTGCAGTTCCTCATTGTGACCACGTGGGTTCCTGCCACGAGCTTCAGTTTCCTCCCACATCCCAAAGATGGCCTGGTCGCTTAACTGATAGGTTAACTGGTAATGTAAATTACCTCCTAGTGAAGGTCTATCCTAAAACAGAGGAGGAGTTACAGGGCATTTAAGAGAGGATAAGTTGAAGGGCTAGGGTGAAATAAAGCAAGGGGAAATGGGACCAATGGGATTTGTTCTGCTGGAAACTAACTTGGACCCTTTGGGTTGAATGGCCTCCCCCTGAGCATAATCAGCAAATCATGATAATGATGAACTTGCTCCTGAGAAGCCTTTACTGCAGATAAGGGATGGGATTAATGGTTTACAATGTACTGATTCGGCCTTGTCATTAACAATAAAAATAAACAAGTCCCTCCAAGTAGCATGTATTTGCTGTAATTGCACATTCTCTTGCACATTTGTACAGATGTACGGTGGAGAGCATTCTGACTGGTTCCATCACTGCCTGGTATGGAGGCTCCAATGCACAGGATCACAAGAGGCTGCAGAGGGTTATAGACTCAGCCAGCTCCATCACGGACACAACCCTCCCCGCCATATAGCACAACTTCAAGAGGCGGAGTCTCAAGAAGGCGGCATCCATCACTGAGGATCCTCATCATCCAAGACACGCCGTCTTTTTATTACCATTGGGGAGGGGGTACAGGAGCTTGAAGACCCACACTCAATGATTCAGAAACAGCTTCCTCCCCTCCGCCATCAGATTTCTGAACAGTCCGTGAACCCATGAACAATACCTTGTTATTCCTTTTTTTTTGCAGTATTTATTTATTTTTGTAATTTATAGTAATTTTATGTCCTTGCACTGTACTGCCGCCGCAAAAACAACAAAGTTCACGTCATAAGTCAGTGATAATAAATCTTATTGAGTCTCAAAAAAAATCACAGTCATAGAGTCATATGGCACAGAAACAGGCTCTTCGGCCCACCATATCCATGCTGCCTGCTGCATCTATTTATACTAATCCCATTTACCCACATTAAGTTTGTAGCCTTCTATGCCTTGACAAGTACTTGAATTGCCTCACTGCTGTCTACCTCAGCTGGGCCTTGTAAATCTCAAGTCTAGATCACCCCAATACATTGCAAATACGAATGAAACTACTCCAAACATTTCACAGCGATGTCAAAAAAAAAGCACAGGAGAACGACAAAAAAAGAGTTGCTGAGGACTTCTGTCTGATTTTCCTGAAACAAAATTTACTTGCCCCAATAACGCACTAAAAAATGTCAGAAATGGAAATGGAATTCACCCCCATCACCTTTAACCCAGTCCAACCCGAGAATGTTTTCATCTTTAATGAGTAACAAAAATGAGCTGCTTTCTTCCCAGATACTGTAGATAGAGGACGCTTGCAACATCTGATTGACAAAAGGAATAAGGATGCCGTCAATGCCGCCATTCACTCAGCTGCCGAGAAAAATTGCACACAATAAAAACCATTCGGCTCCAGGATCACATTTCTGTTACATGAGAAAGTTTTCTGTTCTGCTGTCAGAACCTATCACAGTCGGTTTTGCATTGCACGAAAGATTATCGAGAGGCTTGTGATGTGAGAATGAGAAATAAAAAGGAGCACATTGTTTATTAATTTAAAAATATAAGACTGAGCCTGATATAGTTACTTTTCTCATTTCCTTTAACACACATTTTATTCATTATGGATGCTTGGGGAAGAGGGAACACATGATGACAGTGTAAGGTTTTAAACAAATAGTTGAATGTTAGAATTTTTTTTTAATGTACCAATCCCTTAATTAATTTTTTAAAAATTCTTCGCTCCATTTTTAGGCTACTTTACCCTCCCAGCACGTTGGCAGACAGTGACCAGCACCCTGGTGTTAACTATTTCTCATAGCATCTCTGCTATCAGATTTCAGAATGGTCCATGAACACTACATCACTATTCCTTTTCTGAATTATTTATTTATTTTTGTGACTTAAAGTAATTTTTATGCCTTTATGACTTGCAAGGGACTGCTGCCAGAACAAATTTAATGACATATGTCAGTGATAATAAACCTGATTCTGATTCACTAACTATTGAAAGATTTGCAACATTAATCAAAGGTAATATCCCTCCTGGTTGAGAAGTACCTATCCATTCACTGTATCCCAAACAATGTAACTGAAATCAAGGATGCAATGTATTTGAATACTGTGCCTTCAGAAGCAAAGCCCTAAGCTCTAGAATTTCCTCCTTAAATGTCTGTTTTCTGTTCCCTCTTTGAGGACGTTTCTCAAAACTTACCATGTTGACCAAAAAAGATCTTGTGTCTTATTATCATCTTATGGTTTCAAGTTTGTTTGATAATGATTTTGAAGCACTTTGTGGCATCAAACTACATTAAAGCTTCTAAATAATTACAATTTGTTGCTCTATGAGAAGTGTGGAATGCCATTTGGTAGTTTGCTCCATTAAATAATTTCCAGCTGCAAATGTAGAATGGTGTGTGGAGAAGCATTTTTGACATTGGTCCTGTCGAAGTTGAACACAACATTTACAGTTAAGCACTTTGGACTGGAATTTCAGACAATAATCAGAATTAAAACATTGTAGGTGAATGGAGGTAGTGAGAACTACTGTCCTTCCTCTCAGCCAACCCAGCACAAATTAACTCTTGTTCTACATAATGCCATGAAATTCACATACACAGAGCCAGTAGGGCAGTGGGAGAACACGAGTAATGTCCAACAAAAAAAATCTCCCAGGAGCATAGATGCTAATAGTGCCAACTCAAACTGTTGAACCATTGCTTTAATGGCAACATTTTGCTGCAACATTTAACACTGGATTATTTATGTTTGTTGCACTTCACCAATCACCAACACATCCACATTGTGCAGAAAGTGGTCTGCAATTCAGAAGTACCAGTAAAGCTTTTGCAGCTTGTATTCTTCTCCCTGTTGGATAGAATGGTTAAGAGGATAACCAACAAGATGCTCCTGTGAGATATACCCATCTCTGCCAGCTGGGACCTACCAACATGTCCGGAGAACATTGAAGACCTGATCTGATGATATCAGGGGAGCAGTTCCCTGCTTTAGTTATGTACTAAGCATATGATTACATTCACGAATAATATTTACAATATGTCAACATGCTATCAAATTTTTTAGATCCAAACATTTGAAAGGCTTTTTCCAAGACCAAACAAGATATAAAATATCAATGTAGCTTAATATGGTTCCAAAATTATCTGGAAATTAGAAGCAGCAAAATTCTTTTTAGGTGATGCATCAGATATCCTGTTACTTTGAAACTTCATTTCAGATCCAGTTCATTATTATTAAGTTACAACAGGTGAGAGCTTTTGTTAAAAATATGCTTCAGCTTAATAATTAATCAATTTCTAACAAATTTCTTCTGAAATACTTTTGTCTCCCTTTGCCCTTTCTCCCTCTGCTCAACATGTCAATAAATGATGGATACCACGTGACCTCCCGCAAGAAAAACAATATTACTCTGTGAAAAGCCACCAGAGAAGAATACAACTACTGTGGCAGTGACCTTCATAACACTATGGTCAAAATTAAGAACCTGTATGTGAGAAGTAACAGGGACTGGCCTGGAGAATGTAATAATAGGTGTTACCACTTGGTTAAACAAGATTTTCATCACCCTTAAATATCTGGAGTTGTATTAGGAACAATGAAGCCTGAAACTAAATATTTTAAAGGTTTTATGCAATTGCATCTGTTTCATGGTTGCTTGTTAATTGAACTGTGTAAGATAAGAAATTTGATTGATCGCACTGAGGAATTAACTCCACATCAAGCCTCAATGTAAGTTAATGTTGCCCTTGAGACATTCTGAAGAAACCTTTGTACAGGGTAATACCAGCAAATGGGCTTCTTAGTGTGAATATTACATCTGCTATTAACCCAAGTGCTTACTGTAAAGCAAGCATGAAGTTTATACAAAAGCCTGTCACTCTCCCCACCAAAGCTGATTTTATATTAATTCATGATGGATTAAGAGGAACAGGTGTTCATGTGGCAGGAATTTACACCTACTATATCTAGTGCCCATAACCAGGGAACAGAATCATAGGCACACAAAAAAGCTCTATCCTTCTGCCAGAATAAGAAACCTGAATTTTACATTGTGCTAAACTTCTGACAGCACCATCAGCTTATAGGTCAAGCAATCAATCAGCAATCCCAAAGCGGATTCCCTTGATTAGTTAGAGTCAGTGATCAGATTTTAAAAAAGTCAAGCACCTAATTATTTTAATTAGATCACATGATATGGTGTGGTATGAGTGGTATCAGAGCACATGGAAAATAACAATACATCCAGGCAGAGTCAAAGAGGATTTATGAAAGAGTAATCACGTTTGACAAATCTATTGGAATTTTTTTTTGAGGTTGTAACCTGCAAAATAGATAAGAGCGAACCAGTCAACGTGGTGTATTTGAACTTTCAGAAGGCCTTTGATAAGGTGCCACACGAGAGATCATGAAACAAAAGCAGTGCACACAGTACTGGGGGTAAATTACTGGCAAAGGATAGAAAGCAGAAACATTGAGAAAAAATGGTCAATTTCAAGCTGGCGGGCTATGACTAGTGGCATGCGCAGGGGTCAGTTCTTGGGTCCCAGCTGTTCACATTCTGTATCAATGATCTGGGTGAGATAACCAAGTTTGGTGACGATAAAAACCAGATGGCAGCATGGGCTGTAAGGAGGTTGTAGAGAGACTTCCAGGGAATAAAACCATGCTAAGAGAGTGGGCAAGGAAATGGTAAATGAAATACCCAAAGTGTAATATATATTTGGTCACCCACTTTGGTCAAGAGAAAGATGGAGATTTTTTTTAAATGAAAAGTAGTTTCAAGGTGTTAGTGTTCAAAGTAACATGGGTGTTCTTTTTGCAATTAGGAAAGTAAATGATATGTTGGCCTTTACTGCAAGAAACTTGAGTACAAGAATAGAGATATCCTGCTCCAATTATACCGGCATGCAGAATATTGTGTATTAGTCGGGTCTCCTTACATATGGAAGGATATCCTTGTTACAGAGCAAAGACTGACCAGATTGATTTGATGGTGGGTTTGTTGTATGAGGTGAGTTTAAGCAAACTGGGCCTACACTCTCTGGAGTTTAGAAGAATTTGATCTCATTGAAATGTACTAAGTGCTTAAGAACTTGACCAGCTTGATCCAGATTGACGTTTCAAGTTGCTGGGGTGACTAAAACCAGGGGTCACAATTTCAAAAAAGAACAGTCATTCAGGACAGGGACGAAGAGAGATTTCTTCACCCAGAGAGTGGTGAAACTTTGTAATTCAATACAGAAGAGGGCCGAGGGGGCTTGGTCACTGAGTATATTCAAGACAGAAGTAAATGGATATTTTAAATATTGAGGGAATCGAGGAATCTAGGTTTAGTTAGAAAAGTGACACTGAGTTAGAAGATCAGCCACAATCCAAGAATGGTGGAGCAGGCACAAGAACCTGAGTGACCCACTGCTGCTTCTATTCCTTATCACCTGAAAGTTACGTAATTAATGAAGTGCCTCTCAAAATCCAACATTTAAAATCTTGACCTTTTCAACTTAATTCTTACAGAAAAAAAAGTCATGCAACAAAAATCCTCTACTAAAAACAGAGTACAACCAGATATTAACAATTCACATCACTAGCATCCACTGAGAACCTGGAAACCAACATCACTTTGCTATTGAAAATGAAGTTTATTTAAAACCATCTGAACAATATTAGTTTATTAAGTGACTTGCTTTTTATCATAAATGTTCTTTAGATGGGGGGGGTGGGGGGAATTTCCTATCACGGCTGTGCTATGGGAACAGGAAAAGGGTTACTCTTAAAAATACAATCATTTCCATTCAGAATGACATCAGACAGTGATCAGAAAACAGATTGTGGTGCAAAAGCAGGTTTTGGTACACCCACTTGAGTACATGCCAAATGCAAGTAACATTCTATTCCCATGCGAAAATAATAAGGCACTTCCACAAACTGGCTCATTTTCTAATTAATATGGATCTGTACTAGAAAATAATGAGCCATTTTGATATAAAGTTTTAAAAAAAATTTCATCACGCTTTTGATAAGTTGCAGATGTTTGTTACGACAGTGAGATCTTTTTATACTGACCAGTTGTCATGTAACTGAAAGCTTCTTGGAGCTTCTGCTTTTCTTTACAGGATGTAAGCTATGATCTCTGCTGGCTACCACATTGCTTCAATGTAAGCACTCCAGGGTGCAGAGTTACTGTTAACAAATACAACTGGCAATGTACTTGCATAAAGAATTTAAGCTTCAAATCAAGAGTCTGATCCTTAGCGAAACAAGGCAAGCAATGAGATGGGTGGCAAAGTGCTGAAATATTTAGATTTGCTTCTAATTGTTAAAGAAGCCAAGGCTCTTAGACCTGACTGGCATTCAGTGAGCCCTGCTGAAAGTTCTCATTTCCAGGTATCAAAGGGAAGTACAGTGGACTTGAGTGTTATGGCCAGCATGGTCAAGTGGAAAATGCTAAACTTCACCGTCTATTCTCTTCATTCTAACAAGAGTCACATGACAGAAGAGCAGGCAAGTGGTCAAAGATCAAGGCCAATACAAGAGTCACATTCATCAGGAGCCACTTTCAGGAAATGAGAGTTAATGCAGCAAAAGTGGAAGGAAACTAGCAAGAGAAGGCTATTCACTCCTTCACACCTGTCCTACCACTTAAGTAGTTAATGTCTTAAAGATATTTGTCACATCCACAGTCCTCAATTTCATGATATAATAAAGATCAAGATTCATCAAATAATTCAAAAAACCTTACATTCAGGCTGTGGTGCGGAGGAAAATTAAATACATGAAAACAAAAGATTTCATATCAGCTACATCGATGACTTGGTTGAGCAAAGCAGTGGGTATCATATACATTGGGACATTCCCATTCATGGACTGTGCTCAATTAAATGATCTCAGTCAGGATGATAGCATTGACTGTATAAATGATCTCTGGTCGATGGCCAGTTAGAGACGGAATAACCAGCTGAGGTTCCTGCTCCCAATCACTATCCTGTGATCCTTTTTGGAAAGAATACATATTAAAGTCCTTCAATCAGTGCACATGTAAAGAGTAAGCAGCTGCACAAATTGAAGGGAGGCCCTTCATGTATATGGTGCGAAAGCAGACAAAGGGTCAATATCTTCCAGAAACGCATAAAACGGAGAAAATTGTAAATGAAAATAATCAAACATTTATTTCAGCTTCCTGCCATTGTTTTTGCCTGAAACTTCAAATCAAAATACATGTACTTACAACCCGAATCACATTTTACTCAACAACAGAAATACATTCATGAAGCTAAACTGTGCAATTGCCTGGATTCAATCATACTTGCGAGCAATTGAAAGACAGCTAGTGCATCGTAAAACTGAGGGATGTTTTTTAAATAATTAAATTCAGACAAACCATTTACTCATTTGAATTTATGACCTGAAGACTCCATGAACTAAGGAGTAGAAAAAAAATCAGTTCTACAGTACCAAAAGCGACATTTTTAGTTAAAAGGAAAATATAATACACAACTACTTAAAATCATTCAAATAAATCACTCTGTAGAAAGGGTACCACTGTCCCTTTGGGACCAGCCTACCCACTGCTCATGTCCCTTGGGCCCCAATGTAAATTAGATGAGCCATCTCACTGAGCAAGCCTAGTTAAACATTCTCAAAATGAAAATAAATCATTGCAGCTGTCATTGTTGGCAACGAGCCTCATAAGAAAGCTTTTAACTAATTCAAAACTACCTGAACTGACTTGTAGTCCAGAGTCATAGTGGAAATAGTCTCGAGGTTAATTTTGTTAACAGCACATCACTAAACTTATACAAAAAGTCTGAAATAATTTGAGAAGAATAAATATTCTTGTGGCAATGTTGTAGTACATTTCAACATTGTAAAGCATTGATGTGTTTGGGATCAGAAAGTGTAATTTTATTTATGCCATCTCAGTTCAAAACTTGCAAGCAGCAGTGTATATTAAATACTCCCACATATCTAGAAGACACTAGAGGAGGTTTTGGAGATGCATAAGATTATATTTGCATAAAATATTTTAAAAATGACAGAATTCGGTTTGAATCTATGATTCATTAGAACAGAAATAGGCCATTCCACTCTGAGGCCATTCCACCATTTGATTAAGTGATGGTTGATCTGCACCCAAGCCTGTCCTTTGATCCATTTCCTCTGATATATTTGCAAAAACCCAGTTTTTACATTCTGAATTAACCAAGCATCCACAGCCTTTTGTACAAGCATGTTCCAGATTTCTACTCCCTTCTGTGTGACAAGCTCAACACCTTTTATGCGCACTTTGAAAGAGAGAATAACACTGCACCTGTGCTAATCCCCACAGCATCCCATGACCCTGTGATCTCTGTCTCGGAAGCCGATGTCCGAACGTCCTTCAAGAGGGTGAACCCTCATAAGGCATCAGGCCCCGACAGTGTACCTGGCAGGGTACTGAAAACCTGGGCCAACCAACTGGCTGGAGTATTCAAGGAGTATTGAAGAGGTTCCCACCTGCTTCAAAAGGGCAGCAATCATTCCAGTGCCTAAGAAGAGCAGAGTGAGCTGCCTCAATGACCATCACCCGGTAGCACTCACATCTACTGTGATGAAGTGCTTCGAGAGGTTGGTTATGGTTAGAGTTAACTCCTGCCTGAGCAAGGACCTGGACCCACTGCAATTCACCTACCGCCACAACAGATGCAATCTCACTGGCTCTCCACTCTGCTTTGGAGCACCTAGACAACCACAAGACCTACATCAGGCTACTGTTCATCAATTACAGCTCAGCGTTCAACACCATCATTCCCTCAGTACTAATAACTAAGCTCAAAACCTGGGCCTCTGTACCTCCCTTTGCAACTGGATCCTCGACTTCCTTATAGAGAGACCACAGTCGGTGCGGATCGGTAGTAACATCTCCTCCTCACTGACTATCAACACAGGTGCACCTCAAGGATGTGTGCTTAGCTTAGCCCACTGCTCTACTCTCTCTACACTCACGACTGTGTGGCTAGGCACAGCTCAAACACCATCTATAAATTTGCCGATGACACCACTGTTGTTGGTAGAATCGCAGATGGCGATGAGGAGGCCTACAGGAGTGAGATAGATCAGCTTGTTGAGTGGTGTTGCAATGACAGCCTCGCACTCAACATCAGCAAGACCAAGGAACTGCCTGTGGACTTCAGGAAGGGTGAGCAGACTCTAGGCGTCAACATCTCAGAGGATCTATGCTGGGCCCGACACATTGATGCAATCACGAAAAAGCCAGCAGCTCTACTTTGTTAGGAGCTTGAGGAGATTTGTCACGTCATCAAAGACTCTTACAAATTCCTATAGATGTATGGTGGAGAACATTCTGACTGGCTGCGTCACAGCGTAGTATGGAGCCTCCAATGCACAAGATCACAAGAGGCTGCAGAGGGTTATAGACTCAGCCAGCTCCATCATGAGCACAACCCTCCCCACTATCGAGGACATTTCAAGAGGCGGTGCCTCAAGAAGGCGACATCCATCACTAAGGACCCTCACCATCTGGGACATGCCCTCTTCTCATTACTACCATCGGGGAGGAGGTACAGGAGTCTGAAAGACTCAAACTCAATGATTCAGGAACAGCTTCTTTCCCTCTGAAATCAGATTTCTGCATAGTCCATGAACACTCCCTCATAATTCAGCTTTTTTGCACTATATATTTATTTTTGTAATTTATCGATTTTTATGTTTTTGCATTGGACTACCGCCGCAAAACAACAAATTTCATGTCAAATGCCAGTGATAATAGATATGATTCTGAATAATGCAGTGGTCATGATTCTTGTTCTAGATTCCACTCAGATAAAACACTTTTCTTCAACCACCTTAACCTTATGTATCACTAGCAGATCACTCCCTGGCTTCATTCTAAACTGAAAGGAATAAAGTAAACTTTATATAACTAAAAAATGTTCACCAACTTCTTTAGGTATTACTTAATGTTATCTTGTTTGTTCCCCTAAGATGTCAACATACCTAAGACATTGTAAAATCATTTCTCAGATGTAGGAAGAGCAGTCCCAGCAGTCACTTGAATGATTTCTTCCCTTTCAGCACAGAAGTTTTGCTGCTCTCATGGATAAAATAGGTGAAAAGAATGGCAATACGAAATTGCTGGAAAAAAACCCTAAAATCTATCAATTCCTCACTGGAACGTCAACTAAAATTATGTACTAACAGGGAAAATTTCCTCCTTTTCCACGTTTTCTGATTTGTCTGAACTTAATTATTTAAAAAACATCCCTGAGCCCTCGTTACAATCTCTGTCCTCAATCACTCACTTCCTGTGTCTCCAGGATATGTACCTGAAATGATTTCTTGGTTATTATTTTCCACAACTGTGATGTCATATTTGATCCCAAGACGAACTCAGGTACATATCCAGGAAATTACCAACACCACCTGTAAAATGTCAATTGAATTCTGCTCCCATGTTTCAAACTCAAGTGAGATCAACCAACTCACCAAAGATCAGGAGAGTGATGTTTTAAAATGTTTTACTGTTGAAAGTTAGTTTGAAAAGAAAACTAAACCTTACTGTGATAGTTTCAATACAAAGTGGCAAGAAGGAAGCCTACTGAAAACCGAATGCTTTGACTACAGGAAGAGAAGGAAGAAAAGTAGTAAAGAAAGAGGTGGCTAAACTCTCATACCCATTCCCTTCTGCACTAAGCCAAAATCTGGCAAGTCTCCCCTTAACACTATTACAGCACCAGCGACTCGGGTTCAACTCCAGCCACTGCCTGTAAGGAGTTTGTATGTTCTCCCCAAGTCTGTGCGGGTTTCCTCCGGGTGCTCCAGTTTCCTCCCACATTCCAAAGACGTACAGGTTAGGAAGTTGTGGGTGTGCTATGTTGGCGCTGGAAACGTGGCGACATTTGCGGGCTGCCCCCAGAACACTATGCAAAAAGATGCATTTCACTGTGTGTTCCGATGTGCATGCGACTAATAAAGATATCTTAAAAGTACGAGGGTAAGTCTCCAAACACATTAACTGGCCATTGATCTCTCTTCTATTTATGGAGCCTTGCTGTCTTCAAAATGGCTACAGGGTTTGTCCACAAAATTACACTGATAAGTAATTCAATGATTTTGAAGAACCTTTGGCCATCCTAGTGTGCAGGCGTACAAGCTAATGGAAAAACCTTTGATTTTGTTTATTCTGATTCTAAAATAAAGCAAAATTGAAATTCTCAGTTTACTGTAACTGTTTTAGCCTTGACCATCCTTTCATATAAAAGGGAAACTGAGAATGTTGCTGTAAAAAGTGATAGATGAGTATGAAATCTGGGCTGGTCGTGAATGATAGTCTCACCGTGGGAATAGACTACAACAGTGTAAGTTGAAACTGATCCATCGCTATCCCCTTTTCCAATTTAGAAATAATTCTCCCTTTAGGCTCCCCTAATACCACGCACCATTCCTCATCAAAGAGGTCATTCAACTGACCTACTCCCTGACCTCTGCCAATCCCACGCTGGACATGACTGCTTGAGGCCATGAAAAAACCTCAAGGGATTCTACATTTTTCTTTATATTCCCAAATGATTTTGCACAACAAATTCTCCCGAGTGAAATTAAACAGCTAAAAACATTCATCTTAATGGTCTGTCACAGATATATCAGTACATTAGAATTGCAGAATTTAACACCTAATCCCATTTACAACTGGGAATCTGAAGAATGATGAAATTCTTCCTGCAAGACATTATCAATTTTGCTTGGGCGGATTTTCTACTTGTTTCACTTCTTTTGAAATATTTTACAAGGTTTCCAATCCAAGTGGTCTCAAAGAATAGTACAACTGTTAATGTTGCCTATTCTAGGAGAAGCAGAGCTGATAATACAAGGGAAACAAGGTTGCACTTGAGACAGTCAGACTGTGAGGCTCTCTCCCACGGGTACTGTGAACTCAGCTAAAAGCAAACAAGTGAAAGTACTAGATTGCACCTCTGCTTTGGGAGGAATAAACTGCAGTAACAGAGCCACAGTGAGTGCTAAAGATAAGACAGAGAATTCTACAATGTATTTCCACTCCACATGATAATTGTGCAAGACGAACAGAAAAAGCAATAAAACCGCCATGTTACAGCCTTTGTACTTGGGGAAAGAAAAGGGGCATGGTTTGGCCAATCAATTACAGTGGTAATTGGTTTATCTTCCAGTAGGTTCAGTGTCTTGAGCAGAAATGCATTCACATCAAAGGAAATGGACCAAGTTGTTTCAAATTACAGCCTTTCAGCCCAAATTAGGTAGTTAAAAACCAAAGGACAAAATAGGAACATAAACTGATGTTTCTTTTATTCCTTTCATTCCATCACAGGTCCCATCCAGAAATAGAGGTACGCCATCAGTTCTGTACAAGTTCAGTATTTGTAACAGGCTGCCCTAATGGCAATTTGACAAATTGATTATTGCCATTGGTTTGTCACAGAAGATTTATAATGAATTGGAATCATTTAATCAACACCTCCCTGCAAAGGTGATGACATCTGCAGGCAAAACTGCAGCTGGGTGCTCTATGGCTGTCAACAGTATATTCCAAAAGGCAATTTTTAGAGACAAAAGATTTGCTCATTGCAGTTGTGTCTATATGCTTTTGAAGAACTGACTGGAGCAATTTGGGGGAAGGGTCCATTTGATTAGAAAATTGCAAATGTAACTTCTTGATATTCAAAAAGGGGAGATAGAATGGCCTACTCCTGCTCCTTGTTCATATATAGGGGTAATGTACAGAAAGCTGCAGTACAGTTTATTTGCCAAATAAAATGTTAAGTGGCAAGAATTGAATCTAAAAAAAACATATTTCTACATCTTTTCCGTATGATACTGACTCTTCTAAAAATACTAGGGTATAGTTCTTAATGTGCCTTGATGTTTTCAGTACCTCGCTCAAGTAGCCATTCTTCTTGAAAAGTAAGGATCCTTAGCCTATTCATCTAAGTGATGCATCACAATCAGGCACAACTTGGTGCACTTTCAACTATTGTCACTGATTACTCTATGACTCTATGATTAGCCATCTATAGAAATCAGACAGTACTTTCCCCTCCCAAGCCCAAGGGCCACAGTCCGCACTATTATATTAAGCAAGATTGGTATTAACACGTTTCAGCAACATTGCTGATTTTGCTTATTCTTCCCTGCAGGATATGTTCTTATTGAATTTCCAACCAAGTTCAGTACTACCATTAGTATAGCAGGTAAGACTGCAGTTTGTGGTCCCAGGTAACTCTCATCATGTTTCCAACAGTGCTTGAGAATCATCCTCAGTAAATTCACTACTGTGTAATTAACCCCGGCACAATTAGGGCCCAGTACTGATATTTCAGGACCTGCAAGATTCTCACTTTTAGAAAAGATTTGTTGCAAATTAATACTCTAAGAGCGGTATTGATAAGCTGTGCCACACATTCTAATCAGAAATGATAATGGTATAATTTGAATTGATAAGAAAATATTCTATTTGCAAGGCCTTTTCCTCCCAGCAGAAGATTCTAAACTACAGTTTACTATTCAATAAAACAGAATCTGATGCTTTCTTGTGAATTGAGACACGATTTCTTTCACTTAAATTATCTCTTCCCTTCACATTGCAAAGTGCAGAAAACAAAAACTATGACCCGGAACAGATGAACTAACTGTGGCAATGCACAATATACCTTGAAAAGGAGAACTCAAACAAAAAGTGAAATAGTACATGAACAATTTAAAAATAATTGTGTGTGAATTATAGGATGAAAAGCTGATAAAAGTCACTGATGGACTTGAGCTCATTTTTGCTGCATATTCTATTGATTTCATCAGAATCACTTTGTTGTGTCCCAACATTTGTAATTTATTCCTATCCTTCATTCCACAGCCATATAGTTTTAAAATGTCCTCATCAAAACAAGAATTCTCCACCAATGTACAGGACACCCTACACCATTTCAAATTAAATCCTCAAAATAGCTTGTTGCTTCTAACAGTTAAAGAGCATTAAAAAGTGAATCAATATTTAATTATCAGCACAACAACTGATAAATTCTATTCCTTCTGACTTTCAAATTGCAAATTTTGTTTGCTTAAGAAGTGCAGTTAAGAAACTGGCCATTGCACCCACCAGCTGATGATGCAATTTGTTCTTTTAAGGGTTTCTGCTTTTCCTGTTCATCAAAAGCTCTGAGCACTTCTTCAGGATTCCAGTAAATAATCTACATTGACAGCTCAGTGCAGTACTGTGGGAGATGCAGCTCATTCTCATGAAAAATTAAACTCAACTGCCGTTTATCATTAGAATTCCAATGATACTGGTCACAGCAGAACGGATGTTCCCAGTGGTCAATATTCCTCCCTCAACACCATTATAAAAAACACATGAACTGCTAAAACAACTCGTTGCTGATAATAGGATCTTTATGTGTTGAAATGGCAGATTAACTTAAGTACTAACTGCACTCCAAAGCAATTCATTTTATGCAGACTACTTTAAGATATTATTGAGATAGCTTACTTCCTTTTCTTTAAACCAGAGGGCAGTTCACTCCCATTAAACTATACTGACATAACTTACTGGACAAGGGATCAGAGAGAGAATAAAAGCTGCCAATATACAACATAATGAAATAAATTGAACTATCTTGAAGATATAAATAACCCCATTGGAGGTCTTTGGGTATTCTTTCTAAGTTTATTTGTTGTCAGTTTCATGATCTGCACTCCTTTGTTAATTGTTCATTGCAGATTACATAGAAGTTTCAGGTATAACTCAAAGGTGTCTTGTGAAGCAATCAATAAATGCTGATTAAAGTGTTAGTGATTCAGCATAGTGAAGCACTGGAATGTTTATAGTGCTGATGGGGCACCTGCCCATTCATTCGCACATGATGTGTGCACCATCACATTTTTGAGAGGAAATTAATTACAAATTCCTTTAAGCACAGGTTAGATGTAATAATTGACTTTATAATGACTTAATTAGAAGTATAATCCCATTGCCAGTCGATGACCCTTCCTCATTGCATGCACTCCCCTCCTGCTCCCCATCACTCTGCCTCCTGCAACAAACCAATACCACAACGTTTAAAAGCGAAAAAGAAACAGCAGATGCTGGAAAAAAAATCAGATGATGCAGGAAAAACCCAGCAGCTCAGGTAGCATCTGCGGAGAAAGAAATAACGGAAAAGTATAAAAACTGTAAATAAAATGTCATCGGTTTGAAATGTTAACTGTGTTTTTCTCTTCACTTTCTCTTTGTCTGACCTGCTGAGTACATACTGCATTTTCTATTTTTCTATCATATTGTTTGATTCTCTCAGAAAAAATATTTTGCTCTTTTCCACATTTGGAACCCTTTACAGATTATTGAAAACTCTCCTGGCAAACAAGTAGTTCTGGAGCACTTGGGTTCTAATTCTTGTCCACATGTTGATTAGCACAGTTACAAGAAAACTCTCATAACTTTTTGGAGACACAAGAGATTCTGCAGATGCTGGAAATCTGGAGCAACACACATGAAATGCTGGAGGAACTCAGCAAGTCAGGCAGCATCTATGGAGGGGAATGAACAGTCGACGTTTCGAGCCAAGACCCTGATACCAGTCCTGATCAAGGTCTCGACCTGAAACGTCGACTGTTTGTTTCCCTCCATAGATGTTGTCCGACCCGCTGAGTTCCTCCAGCATTTTGTGTGTGTTGTTTCGTCACTTTTTAACCTGTTCCATGAAAATGGATTTGTACACAGCAGAACTGTTGACTTAGTTTGATGTCATTTGCCTATGCCTGCCTGACTACGGGTGATGAAAAAAAATGACCATACATGAAATGGTGTATCATGAAGAGTATCCTCTACTTTAATAAGGCACCTTTTTTGACTGAGATGATGGAGAGCACAGTACAACACATATGAGCAATTCCAAAAATGATGGCATGGTGACAGTAGTCCTTCAACATCTTTGTTAAGTGGTTCTTCTTCACAGCTAAGCCTAAACAGCAATAGCCAGTAGTTATCAAACTCAGTGAAACATCACCACTGAGACTCAACTTATTCTCCTTGCACATCTATAAGCTTACTGTCCAGTAAAGGAGTGGAGGGAAATGGGAGCAGTGGGCAGGTGGGGAAAGGAAGGGTGAGGAAGGTTAAAGTGTTCAGCCACTCCCAACTCAATCAAATCCAGCATCATATGAGCTACACTCTACAGTTACTTGTTTTATACAGAATTATTTCAGCAAAGTCAAAAAGCATACCCAAATACCTAAGTCCCTGAGCATTCTGGATGCTTACACATGGGAACCTTAACTTCTCAGACAATTGAAAAATCCAGTACTAGATCACATGACATGACAAAATATTCCACGAGGCATTAATCCAAGATGGTGTAATTTCAAAGGTCTGATCAATTGGCTGGTATCCATTTATTCTTGAGGACAATATAAAGGAACAAAAATTCATAATGTCTAATTAAACAACTTTGAGATCATGGATAAAATCCAAAATTAAAATGTACTTTACAAGAAAACTTGTATTCTCAATCCCAATGAAACACAAATTGGAATAATTAAGATTAATAAAAAGGGGCAGTACGATGGCAGAGCGGTTAGTGCTGCTACCTCACAGCTCTGGAGACTCTTGAGCTGTGTGTTGTGTTGAGCTCCGTGACCACGTGGATTTACCTTGGATGCTGGTTCCTTCCAATGGGCCACAGACTTGCTAGTTGGTAGATTATTGGTGTAGGTGGGTGGCAGGAAGTGAGTGGAAGAAGTGGGTTCTCAATGGTTGGTGGGCCAAAGGGCCTGATTACATGCAATACGACTCTCTTTAGTTCACCTCATACAATGTAAAGTATTTGGTATGAAGTGGATAGTTAATTATGCGAGTGGTGTTTTGTCTATTGTTAGGTTTGAGAAACAAATTCTGTCAATGGCTCAGTAAGTATACCCAGTAACTAGCTGAATCCTGTATACCAGGGAGAGGGACAGCAAAAGAGAGGTGATGAGAATAGAACGGAAGCAGAGAAAGGATTATAAAGAGGGAAGCTGTGAAGAGTAGGAAGGGAAAATACATAGGAGAGGGAGCAGAGAAATTAACTGATTACATAAACCAATAGTTTTGAAAAAAGGCTTTCTGTGGCTTTAGTAAAAGATGGAGGCAGATTATCAGTGATGGGAGAGTTCACAGGTAAGAAAGAGGACCGAAAACACACACAATGAAATAAGATGCATACTTGCACACAAGGGTTAATAAAGCTCACAGAGCCTCTTACTCTAAGTGCCATAAAAAATGTAACTACGTAGGTATTCAAATGAGTAAAAAACCAACATCAATCCTCAAATTAGGATTAGTTGTACATTTGTGCTGAAAGTGGAGCTGGCATTAAGAACGTAGTTACAGGAAACAATTGAGAACCACGACTGTGAGTACAGCAAAGATCTTTTAGATTAGTGGTAGTGCTACTGCATTAATACAAAGCAGCAGCAAGGAATGTGCATTGAAAATCATGGTTTAAGAAGGCTGACAAGTAGGAAAAAAGTGAAAAAATTTTCTGAGCAGGGAGCAGAATTTGTGTAAATCACAGCTAGGCACTGTTAAATTTTAGCAGTTAATCAGTAAGCAATAGAACTCTAAACAGAAGTTTCAGCTAAGGCAGCCAAGACCTCTGAGCTTCACATTCCAACAGCAGTCGATGGCTTCCAAATAAAGTTCCTGTATGACCAGAACAATACATCATGTGCCTTACACAAATATACAATGGACAATTACAGGAACTGGACCATGTTTTTGCTAATTTTATGTTACACAAGATCGGTTAGCAATATCGGACAAAATTGTTTCTTTCTCTCAATTCTTGTTTCTATCCTGCCCCTCTCCTCTGTATGATGGAACTGACTTGTCACTCGAGTTATGAAGTATTACAAGCCACAAGATGCAGACATACCAGAGACCGTGTGAGAATTAAAGCAGGACAATGTTTTTGGGTTGTACCCAAGGAAGAACCTCATCATGAGCAACTACAAAACAACAAAGACTTCTATTCAAAAAATCTTCAGAAAATGGATCTCAACGACATTTTTTTTGAAAAAGACAATAGCAAACATTATTTTAGAAATGTTGTAAATATAGCTCAGCTCAACAGTAGATAATATCAGGAAATTAGGTAAACTCCTTCAGTCTTGACAGGCCATATTGTCGACTTCCTTTGGGGTACACCTTTATGTAATCATTGCAAAAGGAAAATGTGTGTCCTAATCCCTGGTGGATGGTCTGCATTGGGACAGCATAGAAAAGTACAGGTACAATATTTCTAAAATTGTCAGCTTTGCTGCTCGGATGCAATGAGAACATGCAAATGTATAGCCAATCCAAAATGTGAAAATTCATTTCACATCTCACAACAGATGTCCTGCACAGAATTTCTCCCAGTAGCCCAGTTTTCTCTACCTTCACCCTTTTTTCTATAGGTGGAAACATAAATTCTGTGGATAACAAGTGCCCTGTGGCACCTTTACCAACAAACTAACTAATGATAAACCATATAATAACTGAAGATCACAGCAATGTGAGAAACGGTCCTCATTAAACGTCCAAGCTAACATCTCAGCAAGAGTCACTGAATATCATCAAAAATGGAAATCATGAATGATTTTGAATCTAGGAATGCAAACACTGACAGAAGAAGCCCCTGTGCCTTGTTTCCCTCCAAATGACACCAGCTGGTATCAGTAAACTCAGCAAGGGTCATTACCACTGAACTTCGCACTTACCAAATTTGGATGGTTCAGTACATTTGCTTACCAAGAGCAAAAAAATGTCATTTTATTTCACTGTTTTCTCCTAGTAACAGTGTGTGGTATAAATATTAAAGAATAGATAGGGATCGCAACAGCTTTACTGGACCAGTTGATAGATAAGACAACTGGGAGTGAAAGCCAGTTTGGCTCATGCCAGTCCTCTCAATTTTAGGGTTATTTATATTATTGATGAAAAAAAAATCAGGAAGCCAGAAAACCAGGTGCTGAAATAGTTAATTAAATATACGAGTAAAACATAAATAGGTTTCGATCTCTTATTTTGGTTGCCAGCCTCCAACTCCAGCGACAGTCAAATGTTGCTGGCAGCAAATCTACGAGCAACCTGCCAGATTCTTAAGATGCGCAGCCAAGAAAATCAGGTTTTTAGTGGCCTCCTGATTATAGTGGGATCTGCCTGGACTCAGTAAATGTGCCGTTCCAGTTACAGCATGTTTTGGTAGTTACGCTTATACAACAGCAAAATATCACACATGCACAAAGATATTCTCTTTAATTATTATTTAGCATACTGCATGCAGACTGTATGCATTACTGTATGTACAGAATGGGGGTACTGCAAAATACCTGATTATCAAGGAAAACAGGCTGCACTATTACAAGTACAGGAAGAGAGCACAGGTAACTTACCCTCCCAATATTCAAGCTGAAGTATTATAATCATCAAATTGCAGATAATTCTCAACTTGGAAGGAGACCATTTGGCCCGTCAGATCTATGGAGGTTGAAGAAGAGCTACCCAAGGGAAGGGAAATAGATAAATAGCAAAGACCTATCTAGCCCTTCATAATTCATATCATTTAAGCGATCTCCTCAGTTCCAGATGAAACTCTAGCTTATCCAATCTTTCCTCAGCTGTACTTTTCCACTCCTGGCAACATCTTCATCAATCTCCCCTGCACCCTATCCAGTGCAATCACATCTTTCCTGTAATGAGGTGACCAGAACTGTGCATGGTACCCAAAAATGTTTAACTAATAAAGTGTAATCTATAATTTAAGTGATCCCTGCTCCTACTCTGCAAGCCTCAGCTAATAAAGGAAAGCACTGCATATGTTTTTAACCACCTTTCTGACCCTTCTTATCATGCACTCCACAGTCTCTTTGTTCCTCTGCTGAGTACTGAACCTAGTAGAACCCCAGTAATAAAACAGCCTTGCAGTCACAAAATCACCCATCAATCATTATCTTTTGCTTCCTGCCAATGAGCCAATATCAGATCCACTTGCCATTTTCCCACAAATCCTTTGGGGTTTTAAATTTTTGACCGGCCTACCACATGGGACCTTGTCAAAAGCCTTGCTGAAATCCAAGAAGATATCATAAAATTCCCACCTCTTGTTGTATTCCCCTCAAAGAAATTCAATTTTTGCATAAATAAGACCTTGACTTAACAAATCCATGGTGACTGTGCCCAATTAACATCTGTGCATTTCTAAAAAGAAAAGGTTGAACTGCCCTTTAGAACCAATTCCAATAATTTTCCCACCTGATGGGTCTGGGCAGTGGATAGTGGGAGGTTGTTGCCAACGGTGGAGGGCTCAATGACTGGAGGTGTAAAGGAGAAAATAATTAAGAGCAACAGAGAACTCTTCTGTGCAGTGAGTATTTGGAATCTGTAATATACAGCCTGCAGATGCAGTGGAGACAGGTTCCACTACGGCCTTTGAGGGAAATATGGTGGTGAAAAATTTAAGGCCATGGAGAAAAACTGGTGTGTACTACCAGAGAGTTGCTCTGCTAGAGACATGATGGGCCAAATGGCTTCCTTCTGTAATGATTCTACAACTCGATGATTCTATAAATAGCTGCTCGTCATGCATGAAGCCCAACAGTGAGTGCTGATGACCTGATTAACCTCAAGGGGAATCCCGGCCAAGTCTTTTCCTTTTCTCACAAATATTCATTCAAGCGATTTGTTAAGGAGAATCTCCATTTTTATAGCACCTTCCATGTCCTCTGGCATCCCAAGTTCAACAGCCACAGAATTGTTTTAGGAGTGTATGCTTTTGTTTTGTGTGCACAAGCAACACCCAATCCTTACAGGAAGGTTCCATAAAAAACAATGAGGCAAACAACCAGTTTTTCTGGAATTCAATTGGACAATTTCCTCCTCCCTAATTTAGGAATACTTAAATCTTTTGTAACAACACTGCTACTACCTCAGTTGACAATGGCTAACTCAGCAAATTCTTGAAAGCCAGTAAGGGATCCATATAACTACTTCAGCTTAAGATCATTTTTTAAATTTATTTAACACAGAGCAAAAGATTGATAATCAGACAGAGACACAAGAGACTGCAGATGCTGGAATCTAGAGCAACAAATAATCTGCGGGAGGAACTCAGCCCTTTGAGCAGCATCTAAAAGGGATGGGGGAAGGAGTTGTCGACGTTTCAAGTCAAAACCATGCATCGGACAGTCCAGTGCAAGTTACCATTCTTAAAAGTTGATATACTATTTTACAAACCTAATAATACAAATCGTTACAGGATAAATTCACCAATATTACTGGACAGTCTTGCAGGTTTGAAAAGCATTGTCTTACCCCATTTCCAACCAGTACCTGTTTGAGTATCCTTCCCAGTGGGAGAATGGTGAATTTACTGTAATGGACAACACATTGAGAGCTGCTGATTGAAACAGACAGTAGCCCAATTTGCCGTTCTAGATATGGCATATTACCAAATCCTCCCAATGTGATAAAATGATTAGTCTGAATTAAATATTCTCTCCTTTTAAGCTCTAAAAACCCATACGTGCCCAGAAATACAGCACAATATTTAGCTTATACATTTTCTTCCACAACACTGTGCAAATCTTAATCTATGACTAAAAGTACTGCACAACTATTAGTGGAGTTCATGGACTTTGACAGACAATAAAAGTATTTCTCAAGAAAGTTGCTTCAGCTTAAATGTTAATTTACAAAAACTTCAAAAAATTAAATCCAACCAAGAAACCAAGTAAAACGTGACACAGTCCTATAACTCATAACCTAATAAGTATAACATCTGTTTTTTTCACAAGACAAAAATTAATTTTCATCAGCCAACTACAGCAACCACAGCAAACAAAGTAAAACTTAAAAGAGAACTGGAAGATAGCGAGGCCTAAATTGTACAAGCTGAGTAATAAAGCTCTATACACATTTGCACCCCCCTCCACCCTCCCCACAAAAACGCAACTACCCAATAGCTACATACCTTCACAGGCCTCAGAGACTTACTGAATAAAAAAATGTGTCCAAGCTGAAACATTCACACCTAAATCACTATATTTTAAAAAAGCCAAAGAAAAGTACAGCTGTTAGACCAACACAGGCCGGGGAAGGAAATCTGCTTCACCAACTCTTCAGAATCTGCCATTAATCTGCACATCCTGTGTTATGCTCCACCTCTGCTTCCTAAGGACAGCAGAAGTCATAAGACCCAGACCTGCAGTGCGCATGGGTGCCAGCAGCAGCAGAGAGTCTTGTCTGTATGCCAGTGGTTCTAGTGTGGCGTGCATTCAGCCGTAAATCACAATGTCAGCTTGAGTCACAGTCACCCTGCTTAAGCGGATTTGACATTTACAGCAGAAAGCGAAAGAGAAAAGAGAGAGAGGGAGCGTGAGCAAAAGAGAGAGAGAATGAGAGTGTTCTGAACACGACTACTAATACAAGTGAAGGTTACTGTGTTTGCTTTGGAGAGTTTTACTCCTTCATTGACATAAATCAGTAACTGCCTGACATCTGTTCCTGGTATTTGTATCAACTTGCTCTGCTCTAGTTTCTGACCAAGCAATAACAATGTGGTTATAATGAATATTATAACGTGTTTAGTGCTGCAGGAAGGGAACAACACTACTGATTAAACCACGAGGTGCAGCTGAAGTACTTGAAATCATCTCTCAAGGAGCCTACTCCAGCACAGCTACGACAGAACATTTATTATAATCATTAGTAGACGCAGGGGAGGAGGGAGGGTGGGTGGGGTGAGGAGAGGGGGTGGGGAGCAAACACAAGTCAAAAGAAATCATTTAACAACTTGCACAGCCCCACTCCTGACCTCTAAACTTGTTCCAGGTGTGATATTTGTCCTAAACGACTGCATCTTTACATTTATCAGATTTTCTGTTCTGCTTCTGAAGATCAGTCTGCACGTGTTGTCATTTCCCTTTCCTTTTAAATATCTGGAGTTGAAACTCATTACGACGGGTAGGGCTTCTGAAAGGCCGAACATATGGGACTAGTTTCCAAAGTTTATTTTGATAAAATTCGCAGCTTTATTGATGTCACACATTTTTGTACAGCTACTCTGAATATTAAGTTTCTAACACAAAGGAATGCAGCCAATGCAGCCAGAGCACGTGCTGCACGTTTGTTCTGTAAAAATCGTAAGGCCGTCAATTCTTCCTGCTTCTGCTGACATCGAGAGCAATCAGAGAAACTCTTTTGAACAGTTATTTCCTTTTGGGCGGATGAGATGGGGGAAATGAGGGAGTTCTCATCTTCATGGTGAACACACTTTTGCACTCAACTTTCTGGAAGAGATCAGCACCGTATGTGGCATTGAAATATCAAAATATGAAATCGAAAGGAATCCAAGGATATTACTGGTCACAAGACTCAATATGTCCAATCACAGTAAAACAGCAATGACAAAACAAACAGAATGCTCAACATTTGAAAATTACTATTGATGATATTAGTGAATGAATGTTTAGTG
This sequence comes from Pristis pectinata, assembly GCF_009764475.1. Taxonomy (NCBI): domain Eukaryota; kingdom Metazoa; phylum Chordata; class Chondrichthyes; order Rhinopristiformes; family Pristidae; genus Pristis; species Pristis pectinata. Next base: position 9,708,636 of record NC_067429.1, read on the forward strand.
CATCAACTTAATCTTGCTTTCTTTAAGCATTTTCAAATTTCCAGACAAAACAGTATGACGAGGAAATGACATCATTTGCTTTCTGCATGTTTTGTTTAATGTGGTTTTTGCCTTACTTTGATCTTGCATATCAGAGCTCCGTGGTACTACAGCTACAACAGAGTTCCAAATGTTCTCCAATGTACTGAGTAATCACACTGCATCACTCAGAACATCTCGCTGAACTCTTTTGAGGGGAGGAGCAGTTGCATCAGTACTGAGATGTATCCATCGGACAAGACGCCACCATTAATTACACCAAAATTCTCAAAAACAAAGAACATGTTATCTGTTCTGGACGCTAGTCACAGTGATCCATGCTACCATAGTTGCATTCAGGAAATCATCCATGATCGGGAGCCAAGAGACTATGAAAAAGGAATGGCAAGATGCAGGTGGTGTTAGAGGAGGACGACAGAGAGTGAACTTGCTCTCTACAGCCCACCCCCATACCAACATACTTGCAAGTAGTCTGCTTTTAAAAAAATATGCAAAGTAGAACTTGTCTGGTGCCCAGATCATGACATTAATCTGGGCCACCAATTTAATCATACTTTTATCCTTGATTACCCAGTCTAATTAAGAATTCCACCAATTTTTTTTTAGCAGTGTCCCATGAGGACTGGAAAGGTAGCATCAGTCCTCCCTTATAGCAACAACGATGTCCAGGGCAGGAAGAAGTTATGCCCCAACCAGGCCAATCGAGAAGTCCAAAGACTAAAGCAGAAACACTCAAGTTACAGCAGATGCTTACAAGAAAAAATGCAAATATTTGGGAGCTTTGGATCTGTCAAAAAACTATCTACCTCTTGACAGTTCCGCCAAATGGATGCTGTTTTTATTCAATCTCATTAAAAGCACTTTAATCGGTGATAGATTAACGGTATACAGCATATGTAGTCCAAGGCATCCTTAAGAACATGCTGTGCCACGTGATGTGACTTTGATCTATTGTTATGCTAGTCTTACTGTTTAGTTAAGAGCTTTCTGCCTTCAATAAGGTGCTCACTTGATAGCTCTACTTCTGTTATTTGCCTTAACAAGCATCAGCAGAAAGTGTCTACAGACACTACAGTGCATAAGGATGAATTAATGTGCTCATTGAAGGGAAAGAGAATGTAGCCATTTTGATTAAATGAGCAGATCAGTTCTAGAGCACAATAGTCACTCTCTTACTTCTTCATTGTATGTTACAATAAAGAGGATCTCTGGACTTAATAGCTTTCCAAAGACTTATGGGCGAATCAACATAATCAGAATAGATGATAACCAATCTGATGTGCTGCAGGCACAGTACTGTATGGTTGCTGACAATGGAAATGCACTGCTACCAAAAAGCTGTTGTCTGGAGGAGCGATTCTGAACAGCATAATGAATGTCAGTATTTAGTAGAGACACAAGAGACTGCGGATGCAGGAAAATATAGCAACAAACAAGATGCTGGAGGAACTCAATGGGTCAGGCAGCATCTGCAGAGGGAAATGGACAGTCAAAGTTTCAGGTCGAGACTGTTGGATAAGGGTTTTGAACATGTTCAGAGGGCAAAGTCATGATTAAAAGAAGCAGGCACAGGTCACTATAAAGAGCAGGAAACAAGGTTAGAAGAATAAAAATGGAGGCAGTTGAAAATCATCTGGAACCTGGAGCGATAAGGTGAAAATCATTCCGGAAAACCCAATTCCATAATAGTCAGACCTTAAATAGACCACTGAAACTGCAGAAATCTGATAAAACCTAGAAAATACTTTCACACCTCTTAATTTTAGACACCATCTTGAGAGAGTCAAAAGAAATGATTAGACATACACAGCAACTTTACTAATGTTGGTAAATGACAGTGGTTGTTTAGTTAGCAACTACTGTGCAGCATCTTTCTCAAATTAGGCCACCCACAGAAATTCACCTTTAGATATATCATATGATGGCATGCAAACTGTGATCTTAATTGGTTCACAACAGACCAAACCTCTGTGTAAACTGGTGTCAAGCAAGGCTGAACCATCTCCCCAACATTTTATTTTCAAATTTTTTCACTGCAATACTTCAGCTCACCTCCTACAAGCTTCCCCCTGGAGTGGAGCTAATCCGCAGAACAAATGAGAAAATGTTCAATCTATGTCACATCCACTCCAGAACCAAGGTCACTCAAGTTCCATAATGGAACTGCAGTATACCAACAACAGTAAAATACATGGAAAAAGGAGCAAGAGTAGGCAATTCAGCCTTTCAAACCTGCTTGATATGACCATGGCTTATCCACCATCTCAATGCCATATTCCTGTTCTGTTCTCACAACTCTTGATGCCTGCTGTGCCTATACATCGATCTCCATCCAAAATATATTCAATGGCTTGGCCTCCACAACCTTCTGAGGTAGACAATTCTGCAGAAACACCACATTCTGAGTGAAAAAATTTCTCTCTCTGGTCACATCATGGTTCAGATGCAGTTGGACCTCAAAAGCTTGTGAAGCCAAGTTACTGAATGCATTTACAAAGGAGATAGACAGACTTTATGACACAAAAACAATTAGGCTCTCTCTTTCCCCAATACTAATCCCAGTACCCTACAAGTCAAAACCTGCTTCTCCTGCACTTTTCTCTGAGTTATACATTCATCTCCCTGATCTCATTAACCCACAGTCTGTTCGTGGCCCAGGTAGTAATCCAGAGATTAAGTTTTGGGGTTCTGCTTTTTAAATTAGACCCTAGATCCTCAACTATCAGCAGAAATCTTTTTCTTAGCCCTACCTATAGCCCTGTTACCTACATGGATCGTGGTGCCTGAATCTTCTCACCTCTCACCAAGTTCCTTCCTAGCGCAAAGATGTCCCTTACCCTGGCACCAGTAGGCATCACAGAATTCGGGTCTCATGCTCTTGGCTGCAGAGACCATACTGTCCCCTACTATAGCCACCCTTTTTTGTTTTTAAAAAACTGTCTCCACTGGATCAGCTGCATGCACTATATAGTGGCAGTCAGTATGCTTGCCTTCCCGTAGTCCCTACACTTAGCTTTAAGGGCAGGAGGAACAGGTACAAGTATAGAGGCTCTTGTAATACTACCTCCTGGATCCCTGTACTTGTCTCACCTACAGTCACAGCCTCCTGTCCCCATCTACATTCATTTCTAAAATATTTAATCCAAGGGGGTGACTGCCTCCTGGAGCAAAACATCCAGGTAACTCTCTTCCTCCCAGACGCTTCATATACATAACAGTAGGCCAAGCTCCAGGTCATTGTCAACTCATTCTCTGAAGCATTCGAGAGAATAGGCCTTACATTTAAAATCCATAAGTGAAGGTCCTCTAACAACCTGCTCCCATTGTACAACACAATAAAAAGGTCTTCAGCAGAAGAATGGAAAATGCGAACCTACTTCCCATATCTCAGGAGCCATCTTTCAAAGAAAGCAGACATTGATGATAAAATTAACCCTCACCTTCCGTGCACTTGACCATCCTTTGGCCTTCTCCGAAAAAGAGTAAAGATCAATCCCTTAAGCCTGGCACAAAGCTCATAGTCCACCACGCAGCAGTTAGCACCAGCCTCCACATTTCTGAAACATGGTCTGCCAACACAGCAGTCATCTCAAAGCACAGGATAGGCATTACTAATGTAGTCTTTGCAAAATTCTCCAAACGACTGGGAGGATAAGCAAACCAATGTCAATGTTCTCACCCAAGCCAACATACCCAGAAATTGCACTCAGTTAGCTCTGATGGGTAGGCCATATCATTGAAATGGCCAATGCCAGGCTCCAAAAACAGATATTCTACAGAGCAAATGATTTAAAGACTTTCTCAACAGCTCCTTGAAAAAGTGCAACTTCCCCACTGATCCATGGGAATCCTTGGCCCATTACCACTCAGAACTGAGAAGGAGCAGTCAGATAGCATTGAGAACCTAGATTCCATCTGTTGGGTGCAGACAGAAGCCCAGGTTAAACAGCAGAGGAAGTTCATCAAGAACCTTCTCCCCCACCTGTGGCAGAGACTCAAGTTCCACATCAGCCACTCCAGAACCAGAGTGCAAGCAAGTGATCCTCAGCTCTGAAGGATTGCCTAAAGAGGACGTGATCAGCTACAGATCAATTTATTTAAAAAAAAAGAAAATGAACAATAAAATCCTCTCAATTTTCAGATGCAAACCTTAAACTATATTGCAAGCCATTCTCTGTGTCTTATTCCTGCCCAAAGCTTTATACTTCAATATATTTAGAAAACGCAAGGCCTTTGCACCCAAGTCAAAACTTCTGATGTCAGCTCTGGTTACATTAACAAAATTTTTTTTTCCCTCTTGGTTTATCCTCTGATCTCCTTGGCGCCATATTCTCTGAATTTATGCATGCTGTGTCTTGATCTGTTTTGATTTTGTGCAGTTGTTTATCCTCTGTATTCAGATCACTATCTCACTCTCTCTATAGTTTTTCTTCCTGCCCAGATGTGCTTTGTCTCTTACGATGACTGCACTGAAAATTTTAGTGTAAAAGATATGGTTACAATTCCCATTGTGCACATACCATTTTCTGCATCCTTTAAAACTAACTCTACTACTGCTATGAATTATTCCATAATAAGCCCCAGGCATATTGTACTTACTAATCCAAAACCAGGATGTCAGCTGCCAACAACTTGCTCCCCTGCAACCAATAGGACGACAGGAACTACAATTTTACAGAACATTAAAAATGTTCCCAAATTTTTGAAGTTTTCATTAGTTTTTAAAAAAGGAGACAAAATAAAACAATATTTGGACATCTCTGCATCAGACTGGAGTCAAACTGCTAATGAAGTGTACCAAAGCAGTCGAGGCAGTCTTTGAAATGGAGACAGCTCACCTTACCTCACTTTACTTTCTTTGGATTTGAAATAAAAACCGGACACCTCAAATGATACAGCTGTTTTTCATATCAATGTACTTCTGTAATCACAGAATGTTCTCTGGGTGAAGGACTTCAATCTCCATCATCAAGAATGGCTCAGTGGCAAGATCAGTAACCAAGTTGACAGAGTCCTAAAGGGCACAGCTGCCAGTATTGGTCTCCAGCAGGTATTGAGAGAAATAACGCATGGGAAAAACCTCCATATCATCATTTACACCTATCATTGTCCCTAATGCACAGCCACAAGCTGTGATCCGGTGAAAGCACCATGGTGTAACAAAAGCAGTCTGTTATAGACAGAGCTAATTGGTACAATTCCAAGCTACTGGATCAGAGGAAGGTTTCACACTCCTGATGCATCCAATGATGGTGGACAATTAATAAAAAGTGAGGTAAAATTCGTGAATATCCCTTTCCTCAATGAAGACCAACCCCAGCACAAATGCAAAAGTCAAGGCTGAAGCATTTGTAACTTTTAGCAAGAAATGCCAAGTGGATATATGTCAGCCCACTTGCAAGGTCACTGTTAGCAGAGAAGCCAGACTTCAGGCAATTTGAGTCACTCCATGTGACATCAACAGATGAATGCACTGGTTACGGTAAAGGTTGTTGGATTCAATAATATTCTGGCTTTAGTGTCAAAGATTCCTGCACTAGACCTGGTCATGCTTCTTGCCAGAATATGCTAGGACAAGTATAGCATTGCAATCAACTAACAAAGTGGAAAATCACCCAACCATGCCCAGTCCACAAGATTCAGGATTTATCCAATTTGGCCAACTATTGCACCATTAGCTTACTCTTAATCATCAATAAAGCGATGGTACATCTCATTGATAACATTATCAAATTGCATCAATAACCTTCTCACTGTTGCTCATTGTGGCTTCACACTTCATAACAGCCTTGGCCCAAACATATGCAAAAGAGGTGATGCAAGATGCAAGTAGCACTTGGCTGAGTGCAATAGCAAGTAGTCACAATAAAATGTAAATAAGGGAATTGAGGGAAAAACTTCCCACTGACTGGAATCATAGTTAGCACTGAGGAAGATGGTTGCATTATCATGAGGTCAACCATCTCAGTCCCAGAATATTATTACAAGATTTTCTTAGGGAACTGACCCAGGCTCAATCATTTCAGCTGCTTCATCAAGGGCCTTCCCTTCATTACAAAGTGAGAATGAAGATAATATATGATAATCATACAGTTTTCTGTTCCATTTGCAACTCCTTAAATCCACAAATTCACACCCATATATAGAAAGACAAGGACAATATTCAGGCTTAGATTGATCATTAGCAAGTAACATACAGAGTGCCAGCAAATGAATACATGCAACAAGAGAGTCGAACTACCTCTCTTTAGCATTCAGCAGAACTTCCAAATTACCCAATTTCATTACATTAAAAAAGTACAGAAATATAGCACAGGAGGCATCTATTTACACATTAGATTAAGCAAAATGCACCAGAAGCGTGCAAATCATTAGGTCTCAAGCCAAGTCTGTCCTGTTTATCCTACCGGATGATTCGGTGATAATAGATAACTGGGCACCAGCAAGACTGGCACAAGCTTAGTTGCTCAAGTTCAAGAAAGTCCAAGTCAAGCAGCAATATAAAAAATTTAATTGCCAACCTAGCTAAACAGGCTGCAAACTGTCTCTGGCATGCACTGTGTAAAATGAGAGATTGAATGTTGGTGCCACAGCTGATCACTGCTTATGTTTATCCCTATTAGCATACAAAGGTTGCAGGTGCTTGTCAAAACCTTCACCTCATGGAGCATCCTGCTGCCTCTATTGGTTGGCACTGTCATCACTGTTTTCACTTTGCATTGTTGTTTCTGACAGTAGGCAGTTCCATGAAGGAAGATCAAGCTTGAAGAGTCAATGCTACATTCAAGAAGGAATGCATGCTTGCTAGCAGTTTAAGTTTAATTACAATTTTAAAGCATCACAGGAACATATTTGTACTGTCGTAACATTGAAGAAAGAATATTTAAAAAGTGAGGAATAGATAGAGTAGACAGCCAGCGCCTCTTTCCCAGGGCACCAATGCCCAATACAAAAGGGCATGGCTTTAAAGTAATGGGTGGGAAGTTTAAGGGAGATATCAGAGGGAGGTTTTTTACCCAGAGAGTGGTTGGGGCATGGAATGCGCTGCCTGAGGTGATGGTGAAGGCAGGTACGTTGGTCGAATTCAAGAGATTGTTAGATAAGCATATGGAGGAATTTAAAATAGGGGGATATGTGGGAGGAAGGGGTTAGATAGTCTTAGACGAGGTTTAAAGGTCGGCACAACGTGGTGGGCCAAAGGGCCTGTATTGTGCTGTACCGTTCTATGGTCAAGCCAGTGCTCAAGTGTCCTTTAGGAACTTAAGGGAAACTGTTCATGGTGTCACAAAATGGTAACAGCACAAAAGGCGGCTCTTCAGCCACTTGAGGCGGTATCAACTCTAGTGCATTCCAGCTCATTTCACTTTGCCACCCTTCAACTTGCCTCATCCTACATTAGCACAAGTTTAACACATTTTCTAATTTCCCCCTTGCTATTTTACTTGAATATTTGCTTATGCCATTCTCCCTATAATGCTCCACAACTCAACCACCAAGCTATTTTTATAATCCGCCGGAAGTGAATTTGCATTATTTTAAAATCTTCCATTCCATTTGATTTGATGTTACACAAGCAATCATGCATATATCTAATTTGTTGCACCTTTAGCAGTAAAATCCATGAACTGAGGGGTATGGCATTGTACTGGCTAAATTACTAGACTAATAATCCAGAGCCCGAAATAATTTTAAATTTTTTAAAAAAATTTATTTACAGCATGGTAACAGGCCCTTCCGGCTCAACGAGTCCATGCCACCCATTTTAAACCCAAATTAACCTACCCGTATGTCTTTGCAATGTGGGAGGAAACCAGAGCACCCGGAGGAAACCGACGCAGACATGGGGAGAATGTACAAACTCCTTACAGACAGCGATGGGAATCGAACCCCGATCGCTGGTGCTGTAATAGTGTCGCGTTAATGACTACGCTACCGTGCCGCCAAATAACCCAAAGAATAAATGCTTGAATTCTACCAGTGGAACTTAGCAGTGTAACCAGTTTAAAAAGTTGTGGAAGTAAAAGTTAAGATAAATCAAACTGGTCTGCTCATGTCTTTTACAAATGGAAATCATCGAAACTTCGGAAGGAAGTGTAAGCCAATCAGCTCCTCAAACCTGTACCAGGTTATAACCAACTTGTACCTGAGTTCCAATTGCCATCCTACTTGGCTCCATAACCCTGAATTTTCATATCTTATATTTTAAGAGGCTCCTTTCATATTTCTGTATGGTGTAGGAGGTGGCCATTCAGCCCATTGTCTATGCTAGCTCATCAATCTCATTCCCCACATTTCCCTATAATTTACCCACACACAGGTCCACTAACCACCTTGCTCCCCAATTTTCCCATAACTCACATACACCAGGGTAATTTACAGTAGCTAACTAACCCAACAACCAGGCCACATGAACCACCTGAACGCAGTCTTTGGCCAACACATCATTGGATATAGAGGAAACACGAGAGCCCAGATTAAACCCGAAATATTACATGGAGAATGTGCAAAGTTTACACAGATATCACCCGAGGTCAGAATCAAAACCAGGTCGCTGGAGTTGTGAAATAGCTGCATTACCTGTAGAACCACTGTGCCATTAATACCCCTGGCTGCCAAAAATCTTTTCCCTCATTTAAAACTTTTTAATCTGCTTACAACTGTCCGAGAAGGCAGGCCACCCTGCCTTGTCAGGGCAGCTGGAAGTGCCCAATAATTCAAGCCTCATCAATAACCACCACCCCAGAATTAAAATTAGTTTGCCTGCGTTCACCTGGGCAACTAAATGCAACAGTGTGGAAACCTACAGTCCACATGTGAAAGTGGGATTAGATTTCTGTTCATCTGACTTACTCTTTTATTGTGGACGAATACAGAGTGCTGTCATGTAACAGCAAGCAGTCTAATCTGTCCTGCCATTTGACTAGAAATCCTTCAACGCAAGAAATCTATGAAGGCAAGAAAAGCTACTTCCATGCAATAGTATGCCTGTAGACATTAACTTCGCAACCCGGCAAACTGTGAAAATATCATAGGCAGGCTCACCTTATCCCAGATAAAGGAAATTTAAGATGATTAATGAATTAAGAGATAATGCCCTCTGACTTCCAGACCTCTGCACATCCCAGTCCAGCCACCTAACTGTATCCTGACTGAGGCCTCAGCCCCGGAAAAGGATCCATTTATTGTTGCCATGCTTAAAGTTGCCATTTATAGGAAGCCAAGTGCAATGTTGAGCAAGGACCTGCTGTATTGGATTGCCAAAAAACTTGTTCTTGCCCTCTTTCTCCAGGTTTGGTTCTGGACATGGCTATCTCCACGAGTTTGCCGAATTGGTGAAATTAATAAATGATAGGACTCCACCATTCTGCCTACCTCTTTTTTTTGGCTAAGGATCTGTGGGAGAGATCCCAGCAGATAATTGAAATATTTGCATGTCCAGGCTCTCAACAGTGTCTTTGAATATGTTAAACCAGTGGAAAAAAGTGGAAGGAAACTGAGACAGATGGATCAAATCAGCTTTCCCAATTCCAAGGGCATTTAGGATAGCATTGAGAATCTTAGGGCCACGCAACAAGAACATGCAGAAGCCCTGTGTAAGCAGCAGCAGGAGTGCACCACCTCACAAACTACCCACCTGCCTGCCCTGGAGTTGAAGAAAGTCTGTCTTAATCCTGAGGAACTTGCTAAGTAGTAGCAGTACACACACCAATGAAAGCTCCTATGACAACCTTCGTCCAGCCTTGGGTAATGAGCTAGCCAGACTGACACTTACAAATACAAACCCTGCATATCTGTGCATATAGAATACTTGGCAGCTTGAAATATATTCAGTCACTTCTGAATATATTTCAAGCTGCCAAGTATACCCGTCAGTGCAAAAAGAATAAATTCAACAGCAGAGGAATATGTTGGCAGCACCACGATTCTGCCTCCACTAGAAGTCTGCAGAGTCAGACAGAGTCCCTGAACTCAGTCTTGAGGCAGTGCCGAACAGTTCTTCCAGCACTTTTAAAATACAACACAGTATAATTACTTCCAAGTTAGTTTGCTTGTTTTAAAAGCCTCTCCTTCGACCCATGCTCTCAGTACCTAAGCAACTTCTACTTCTCCACGTAGTGCCCAAGAAAGGTTTTGCCTCTTACTGCTTTACAATTCACAATACAATTGGTCATCTCACAATTCCTGAACACAGTCACAATATAGGTACAGACATAGATGGATGATTTTTTCCATTTACCCCACAAAGAACTTGATATGTACAGTTTACTAGATAATATTGCTCCTTCATAAAGGGTTTTTAAATTTGAGGTTTTGCAGTGAAGTAGGGCTCTGTTAAACTGAGTGCATATTCTGAGAACAATGGAAACTAAACTGAAAAATGGCTCAGGCAAAAGGTTTATTAAAAATTGATACCACAGCATTACCAATATCCTGATTTATAGCAGTACCGTGTTAAACCTATAATATTCCTATCATTTTTTCTTCTCTGCAGCGATAATCATAAACCAAAGGAATTAAGTTCCTGTCCCTGGGGCTACCGCTGTAATATGGAATTGCTTTCAACTGACATGGACCATTACAATGATGATGAAGCTACTATGCCACAACAAAGACAGCTGTACCCCAGTTATAGGGCCATTGGTATATTACTGGGTCAATTGATCAATGATATATGGGTTAAAATGTTGGCCTATTGAATGACTGCTCCACAGAAATGTGCTACTAATAGACTCTTACCAAAAGCAGACCCTGGTTCAGTTCATGCCAGATGAGTTTAGTGGGGCATTGCAGTTAGTCTGAGTTTCCTAGATGAGGGAGTTGAGTAGGATTAGTTCGTTGACATCAAGTTATCCCTGCACTTCTCTACTTATGGTAATTGCATAAAGAGGCACTCAAGCCTTTTAAATGAGGATTGCACAGCTGGGTAGCCCGCCTACATACACAGCCATGCTCAAACAGGAAAAATGCCAACTGGAATAAACTGGAGGAGTCCCAGCATTTGTGGACCTATATTCAAGACCCAAACAGCGGTAATGGAGATTGAATTTTGCGGGGGAGAGCAAGAATAGGTGGCAGAAATCTAAGGGAAGAGTGAAAATTCATTAAAATGCAAACAAATGTGACACAGCAGCTCATATCCGAAACTGAAGTCCCAGTCTCAATGTAACCTTCACTCATGCTTTTCAGAAAGGTCACTGGTAAGAAAACTGATAAGGGAGCATCTATTTTCATTCCCAGTCAGGCATGTCTTTTCCTGGATCAACCTGGAACACCATGGAAATGTTTGCAGTGCTAGGATTAACAAGGCGGCATACTAGAAAGAAATGTTACAAATAATCAATTTTTCTTTGGTCCTTAAAGCAATAATTTTGGACTTCCGCCACCAATCATTATATGAAAAGCAGTATTTCACCTGCCAAAATTTTCATCTGTACCTATAGACCCACAACACGCAGAACTACTTATCAAACTAAACAAAGCTCATTTCAGTCCTGTCTTTTCTCCTTCATAATCTACACCTCAGTGTAAAATTAGCTTGCCTCACCTCATTCAGCACTGAAATTAACATCAATTATTAAATAGGTACATTAATGCAAACCATAAAAATTGATTACCTCTTAAAGATGTCAAGAGGCCTGCATTTAATTAACAAATGGCATGGGGAAGGTTGTGCTTAATGGAGGTCACGCGTACTTAGATCATAAACAGCAAACGGCCTGTTTAAATGAAATGGAACTCCAAACGATAATCGGGGCTTTGCATTAAACATCAGTGCTTGACACAGTTAGAGCATTTAATTCAGTTAGGGCATTTTCCAACCAATTCAAAGGTGCCTTTTCCCAATATGCTTTATTGGCAATGGTACCATAATAATTAGTGGTGCAGATTTTGCAGCACAATCTCAGTGTTTACCTCTCAAACTGCCAATATTTCTCCGAGTAACTGATAGCAACTTTGGGATTTGCTACGAATGCAAAAGTTCCTAAGTTAATATCAGCTGTTTTGTAAGAATACAGTCTGACATTGGACTCCTTGTGGAATCCAGCAGTAAGTACAAAATTGCAGCAATTTCCTACCACTTATGCTGGAATTAGTCTGACTATCTGTACCAGGTTAGACCCTGCAGCAGTAAAACTTCTCCACTGAGAATGGCTGAGGGGGTTAAATGTAACCTGTGGTTAATGTATTCTTTAACTCTTTCAGACTATGTATTTTTATTCGATTTTAAGTATATTTGATATTTTAAAATTATCTTTTAAAACTTAATTTTTATATCGTTTTAAAAAGTTTACATTTTTAAAAATTGTTTTATAATGTTTATGAATGGCTCTGAACATCAAGATAGAGAAACTTTTAAAGTTTTTGACAGGTTTGACAGTTGACTAAATTGGGGCATGGCTTAACCAGCCACTAAGGTTTGTCAGTTATTTCCTTGAATCCCCACCCCCAACACATGACAGCATTCATCAAGGCCCTGTTGTGAGCCTCTCTGCTGAAGGTCAGGCCTGCTTGAAAGCAGAAGGTGATGTTGAAACATCCAACAAAGAGAAGTGTGGACTCCGGTACTGGGGTTAGAGGCAAGTGTGGGCGTCTGACTGCTGGATGTAATTTCAGGGCCAATATCTGCCAGATGGTTCCCAATCACGCAAATTCACTTTGCATTCTAGACATTTATCCACCAGATACAGCTTGCTGTAGGCTTTATACTGAATTATCTCAAGCACTGAACTTTATTTTAAAACTAGATTTCTTTACTGCTGTGTAAATAAAGCTCTGTATGAGATTTTGTACATATTCATTTATCTTCAGACCTTTCACTCTTCAAAGAGCCAAATCAAAGTAACTGTTAACCTTTATACCCCAACAGAAAATAAAACTGTCAATAAAACAAATGATTTTTTGATGAAAATAAAGTCTTTCAATATGGCCAATGGATTAAATTAGGGACTTTTCTCACTTACTGTAAAACCAACACTGAAAATATTTCATGAAAATTAATATATCCTAGGCAGATGATTTGGCTGAATGATGCAGTAAAATGTCACTTTGGATTGGCCAGGAGTGATATTGCTATTGCACTTTTATAGAGTATCCATTTTCAACATTCACGGGATAGGATTTATATCACACAAATGGGCTGAACTGGTAATTCATTTGTAAGTTATGGTCTACACCACCAGTAGAATAAAAATAGTCTATAACAGGCCTTCTGAATGTCTTCTGTTTGCAGAATGCATAAAAGATTAATCTGCTGTGCCCAGCTCAGTAAGTTTATACAGGGAATTGCAGAATAATAAAGACCAGATGGTTCAAGCTTAAATTCCCATTCTATGCTGACCTAGTACGGCCACTGATAGGGGCATTTCCATTCATTTCAGTTCTCCTAGCTTGTGCTTCCTGACCATAGTTAGAAGCACTTGTGGAGGGTGGGCAAGGACAAGGCTTAGTTCCATAGGGCAGGCACGGTAGTGTAGCGGTTAGCGTAACGTTATTACAGCACCAGCAACCCGGGTTCAATTCCGGCTACTGTCTGTAAGGACTTTGTACATTCTCCCCATCTCTGCGTGGGTTTCCTCCGGGTGCTCTGGTTTCCTCCCACAATCCAAAGATGTACAGGTTAGGAAGTTGTGGGCATGTTGGTGCCAGAATCGTGGCAACACTTGCGGGCTGCCCCCAGAACACTCTACGCAATAAAATGCATTTCACTGTGTGTTTCGATGTACATGTGACTAATAAAGATATCTTATCAAACATTCATTTTCTAACCAAATTAAGAACGGTCATAAGGCATGAGAAGGCCATTGGACTACATACTGATGTACACAGGCAATAGCACTTTATGGTCAGCAGAGAATGAAGGGAGAATAAAAGTATCTTCTGGTTCCCCACCACTAATTGCCTGCCTGGCTGGCTGATTTCCCATCGCACTCCAATTTCTGGATCCCCACTTCCCCAATTATCTGTCTTACCCTATTTATGCCAAGATCTCATATTCTCATATTTCATTACAACACAGGAGAAGACCAATCTGCCCATCACCTCTATGCTGGCTGCCAGAGTAATCACATTAATCCCATTCCCCCACTCACCTCCCGGTAATCTATTCTCGCCTTCCCAATTCTCCTGCCACCCATCTACATTAGGAGTATTTTAAAGTACCCTATTACCTACCTCCACATCTCCCCTGGGTATTCCTGTCTCCCAATGATTGGCCTTACCCCACTCTTCGTTCTGCCTGACAATCACTCCCAGTTTCCTGCACTGACCAGCATCTTTTAGTGATTAGCTGGGAACTTTCTCGCCAGCAAACTGACAAGCCCATCAAAATCATCAATGGCCAAGCAATATTTAATCCAAGCCCTAAGTTTCTGGGAAGTATAGGTCCCACTACTACCAGTCCTCAACCCCACCTCTCTTCCCCAGAACAACACCATAGCTCACAGTCAGAATCAGCCTTTTTACATTCCAGTAAAATGTTACCATAATTTCCTGGATTCTAAATAACTTGATTTCATCAAATTTTATAAAGAACTATCAATTAAATATAAATGCATTTGTTAGAGTATTGTTTAAGCTTGAATTATTTGTCATACTGGCTATTAACTGGTGAAACTTGCAGTATTATACTGGGACAGATACGGTATGTGCATTCGAACAGTGGTCAGTTTATATCCCTTATGTGGTGTGAAATTTAAGGAAAGAACACTAAAATAAAAAAAAAGAGAAAAGTACCTCACATTTGTTGTAGTTCCTGCAGTTTATTATGGCAATTAGACAATATGTAAATTATGCAGTTTTAGGGGAAATATAAATATTACAAAATACAAGAAAATGCAACTGGAAGGAAATATTTTAAAAGAGAAAACATATTTTTAGTGCATTTACTTTATTGAGTGGGCAATAAAACAAAAGATTGATATCGGAATTGGCTTTATATTCCACTAATCTTCAAACGTTACCTGGATTCCAAAGTGGGTCATACAATTTCTCTGAATCATCAAAAGAATTTTTCAAGTACTATTCTCTACTTATTCAAAATCAAACATATGTTTCAATGGTTATGCTAAACTTGACACTCATCATTTGATTTGACCCAATACTGTGAGTATGATCAATTTCCCACTTCATCCATTTTTTTGAAAAGGCCATCGTAATGAAAACATATTGTTGGTGCATTTGGACCAATATAACTGAGAAACAATTCTATTAGAAATAAACCATTGAAGCACACATAAGGATACTGATTTCCATAATAAACATAGGAAAAAGTTACTTGGAATTTACTGACCTGGGATAACTGGGTCTGTACTTATAACCATCTACAACACCAGATACGTTAACTGGATCTTTGCACTAATATCATAATTTCATAATATGAAAATTAAATTTACAACCATGAAACAGTATACCCAACAGGGAATAAATACCCTAATTGCTGGGGTCAATGAAAAATTCTTAACAAGCTTAATATAAAGGATGTAAATTGTTAAAAGGTTTGAAATTAGAATCATCTGTATCAGCAAATGAATCCTTAATTCATTCATCTGCAACCATTTGAGCTAGAAAATACAATGAGGAAAAGAGGAAAAAAAGACAGGATAAACTAGTTGATAGGAAGTGAACACAGGAAAAGATACAAAAAGAAAACAATTTTTGTCCACAAAAAGTTCTCTGAAGATCTTACAAAATGTATTTCAATCCTATTATGGAAAGAACAAAGAGGATATTTCATAGGAGTAAAAATAATAAAACAAAAATAAAGATGATGATATCTGAAAAATGGGGTTGAAGTTTACAAGCATCAAACAAGTTAGATTTCCAACAAGTGCAGCGAATTTGTTCTAGCCACATAAGGGCCTTTCCAGAGAGGAGGGAGAGACCTGGATGGAGTTAAAATTTTACTGGGAATTTTGTGATAAAAGGTCAATTTTGTTGATCTGTAGAAACTGTGGAGTTTGTCGGATCTCCACAGTAGGAATCTGGGGCAACTGTAGGGGGTGGAGCAGACAGCAGAGGCATATTCAGAGAGGCAAGCAAGGGTGTAGGTTCACCTAACAGTGTAATTATTAAGCATGGGCCTGCATGAGATTATGCACTTTTTATGTGCTTATCAGAAGGTGGTCACATTTAAGTTCCAGTGTAAACCCTTCTTAAAGAATCAAATTTCCACTCAAATGGACAGACAATTAACAATGCCTGTAATTTCCCTATGCACTCATTGTAACAGCTGGGTCTTTCCAATGAAGCACACACTCATAAAACATGCTTCTTTAAGAGGAAAAGAGAGAGAGAAAAGTGGGCAATAGATACGTGGGTGTTCTACTTGAGATTAGAGAGGAAAATAATGCCACAAATGCGAACACATGAAAGGTTGTAGATGGAGACAAAGTGCTGATAAAGCTTTTACGAAGCACAAAACTGTTACTCAGAAAAACAAAAAGGAATGGAGGAGATTTAAGCCAAGTAATCACTTTAGATCTGTGTTTTTCCAAGACAGGTGTCTTCGTACATGAAACAAAGTTAAAATGCAAGCACAGCAAGTAATTAGAAAGTCAAATTGAACATTAGCCTTTCTGTAAAGGAGATGGCTTTCAGAAGAAGCGATGGTTTGCAACAACTGTATGGGGTGTTGGTGAGACTACACCCAGAGCACTGCATATAGTTTTGGTCTTCATTTGAGGAAGGATACACTTAAATTGGTACCAATTCAGAGATGCCCAAAAGCAAATGCTGCCAGCTGGCACATTTCAGGGTCCAGAAGTACATACTGAGGAATGCACTAAAGCTCAGTGCAGCCACAGCAAAGGTTCTGTGGGGAAGGACCAAAGTCTAGGGTCCTGCCACTACTGGACACTGAGGTACTGGGTCCGAAATAACAGCCCCTCAGACAATGCATTCATGAAGTGTTTAAGTAGGAAACAGAAGTGGCATTGATGCATGGTGAGAAAATGTATAGATCTGATGGTACATTGAATGTAAAGAAAGGCACATACCAATTGTATTTCCTGTCTGTATTATTAATAAAGCATATTTCTGAAATTAAAAAAAAATAGACAAGTGTCATTACACCAATTTCTAACCTGAAGGTTTGTCTTTTAAGGAACAATTGAGCATTTACACAGTAAGTGTTCTTCTGAATTCCAACCAGACATTAACTTCTGAGGTAGGGGCTTGATAAGGTAGATATTGAAAAAATGCTTCCTCTTGTGGGGGAAATCTAGAACTAGGTGGCATTGTTTCAGTATAAGGAGTCACTCCTTTAAAATGGAGAGCAGGAGGAGCTTCTACTATCAGAGGGTTGGAATTCTATTCCAGATAGCGGCAAGGGTTGAATCATTGAAAATATTCAAAGCAGGTTTAGACAGAATTTTGGTTTATTGGTGGTAGTCAAGGATGATATGGTATGGCCACCAAGATGAGATCAACCACAATCTTATTGAATGTCCTGCTCCTCTTCCTTAAAATAAATCTTTTTTTGCTGGGATGATTTTTAAATATTAAATGTTTTTACAGATAATAAAATGGAAACAGATGGCAGAAAACAATCCTCCAGGGCATGAATGTTCAGTTACTGCCCACAAGATACTGGGATGAATGAATAAGTTCAGAGTTCATAACAACTGTCCATGGACGGTTGACCTAATTTTATAAGGCTTAATCAGTGGTCTAAATTTTTTTCATCCAAAGAGGATTATTCTATTTCACAAACGACAGTTATCAATGCATGAAGCCTACATGCTATCAGGCCAAAGAAAAATGCTTTTTGCAAGCAAAGGATAGTTCCTGGCTTATAACAACCTAATATATGAGGATAAGGAGGGGCAGAGCAGAGCTAATATATTCACCAGAACACAAATTCCATTCCTTGGACTGAAATAGATTAGTTTGTAGTACAGCCCAGCTTTTTAAGTCCTCTGTGCTCTGAAGGGGCCTAACAATGGAACATCCAGAAGGAGGTGAACAATGGCCATGTCATCTGAATGAATTTGCTCTAAGCTTTCTTGTACATTGGTGGAAAACGAAGCAATAACACCTTTAACCACAATTACATCATTCATAGCAGAACCCATTTAATAAAGCGATCCATTTTAACAGTCACGGCTTCAGCCTCTGGACTGCTTTATTGGAAGGGCCTGTCATTTTAATAAATTTCCACATCTTAGTGAATTTTATAAACCCTACTTGGAAGCTTCCAGTTGTTAAAAGCAAGGTTCTGTTACCTTGTGTTCTATGTACTCTGGATGTGAAGTTGACCTCAGTGTTCATGAATATATACTTCTCACTCCCAAAGTGTGGTGCTCAATATCACATCAGTAGCCCCAGTTTTAGAGTCATAGAGTTATGCTGCATGGAAACAGGCCCTTCAGTTTACCATGCCTACACCAACCATCAAACAACTAGTTACACTAATCCTGAACTAATCCCACTTTACTCTCCCCACGTTCACATTATTCATTTCTACTGCTCACCTACACACTGTGGCCAATTTACCTACTAAAACACATATCTTTGGTTTATGAGAGGAAACCAGAGCATCCGGAGGAAACCCATGCAGTCACAAGGAGAAAATGCAAACTCCACACAGTCAGCACCAGTCAGATTAGGATTCACTCCAAGCTGCTGGAGCTGTGAGGAAGCAGCACCACTAGCTGTGCCACTGGGCCTCCCTAACTTTGTCAGATATCATTAGAGAATTTCATCAATCTGGGTCACTATCCACTTAAATCCATGTACAAGCTTCATGACCAAAAAGCTTGTACATGGATTTAAGTGGATAGTTATCCATTAGCGTCCATGAAGTAAAAATATAAATTTCTCTTGCTCATCTTTTTTTTTGGCCTTAAATACAGTTTAGTGATATCTTTAATTGGGGTTTACAACACAGATATATTTGCAAGTCTGCATCCAGATACGAGTCATGAATGAAAAAGCTGTGTGTTTCAGCTGGGAAAAGAGCCAGTTAAGATCTCATCCCAGAAAAGTATGGAAAATTGGTAATGATTTGAAAATAATTAACTCAAAGGTTACGTTCAATCAAGCTGTAGCGCTGGAAATAACTGACACAGGTTTTAACGAGGGGAAGACGACTTTTCTTAACAGACATTAAAACAATAATCTTTGACACATTCAAGAAACAATCAGAAATGACAATGGAAGTCGCACCTTAGAATTTCAGCTTCTACTTCAATCTATTCAGCTTCTACTATCTCATTCATTGTAATGTGGATGTTTTACTGTAATCAGTTCAAGTTCATAAAATTCAAGGGTGGAAACTTCCCATTCATTTTGAAAGGTTCTAATGAAAGGCTGTCGATCTGAAGCAGACTGCTAGACTTACAGAACTTTCTGTTTTATTTGAGATTTCAATACCTGTAGTTTTTTTTTGCTTTTCTCACATTCATTTTATTGGAAAGGGCATATCCTCAAATAGGAGTACAGTCCTTCTTCTCACCTTAAACCTATGCCCTCTTGTTTTTGATAGCTCTACCATGGGAAAAGGATTTTGACCCTCTACCCTTTCTATGCCTCTCATGATCGTATATACTGCCATCAGGTCACCTCTCAGCTCCTTCACTCCAGTGAAATCAAGCCCAGCCTATCCAATCTCTCCCTATAACTAAAGTCTGCCAGTCCAGGCAACATCATTCTCTGTACTTTCTCCAGAGCAATCACATCCTTCCTATACTGTGGCAACCAGAACTGCACACAGTGCTCCATGTGTCACCTAACCAGCGTTTTGTAAAGTTGCAACATAATACCCCAGATCTTATATTCTATGTCCTGACCTTTGAAGGCAAGGATGCCATATGCCTTCTTCAACACCCTATCGACCTGTGTTGCCATTTTCAGGGAACTATGGACTTGGACTCCTAGGTCAACATTCCTTAGTGCCCTTCCATTTACAGTACACATCCTACTCCTACTTGACTTTCCAAAATGCATCATCTTGCAGTTGCTGGGATTAAATTGCATTTGCCAATGCTCTTCCCAACTTTGTATCTGATCTATATCCTGCTGTAGCCTTAGACAATGTATCGCGGTATCCACCACACCAATTTCCACAAACCTACTTATCATACTTCCCACATTCACATCCAAGTTGTTAATATACTTCACAAACAACAAAGGTCCTTGTACCGATCCCTGCAGTATGCCATTTGTCACAGACTCCAATCAGGAAAACATCCTTCCATCACTACCCACTTCCTTCTATCACCAAGCTAATTTTGGATACAATTAGCTAGCTCACTTTGGATCCCATGTGCCTAATCTTCTGGACCAGCCTACCAGGTGGGACCTTGTCCAAATGATTAGTCTTCATGGAGCTAAAATTGGCTTAAGTGTGGCATGTATTTCGACTAAGAAAAGCCTCATTGACCAAAGTGTGTCTTCCAACTGGAAACTAAGTGTTGATCAGGATGAGGTCAAGTCTCCTCTCCTTAATCCCAAGGCAACTGTAATTCTCCAGCTACCATCATGTCTGAGGTCACCTCAGTATAGATCAAGAATAAAACCTGGGAACTTCTGGCTCATATAGCTTAGTACTACACTGGGTAGTGGGGTGGGGGGGGGGGGGGTGGTTAAAGCCCATATTTTTACTATATTCTAACCGTTAATTCTATTATCTTCTCTTCTCCCATTGCAAAACTTGTATTTTGATTTCAGGGCCACATGCTTTATTTCACAGCACAAAAAATGTTAAACTTTAAATATTTCAATACTCAGAGCCTTAGAGACTCCACCAATACTTACCAGTTATTACCTAGGCTACACTGCAATTTGAAAGTTGGGAGAGCTCCACAGCATGACAAAAATCAGTCCCTGATGTGTATTACAAGACCTGCAGCTTCATTCTGTGTTAGCCAGAACAAACAAGACCAACACAGTGAGCTTTTGTCAAGCATCTGGCTGTGGGCACAATTACAAGCCTGTTTCAATATGGGATTGTGCACCCCAAAATGCATCACACAATGACACAATTGGCATCATTCTGCTATACAATGCTTTATGTTCTGAAACACTTTCCCTGAAGCCAGTACAACTGGATTCAATTAAGAAAACCTGATTTTGGTAAGACCAAGACTAAAGTGAAATTGTTCTCTTTTCTGTCATTCAGAAGGGAATACTAACAAGCTGCAGAGAGATTAGTATGGATCAGAAACAGCATTTTGAATGCCATTGTATTTTCACACCAGCAAAAAACATAACTTAAAATATATCCATCAGGACAATGACCAAACAAAAAGCAATTGTTCATTACATACCACTTGATTAAACATCTAAATAGTAACGGCACTTGAGGAAATGGGTTGAAAAAAAATCTTATACTCATTAATTACAAAGCATGCTCCTTACATGTAACCAAATTAATGTGAATCAACTAAAAAGACAATGACTACTATTATTTGATTTCACCCAATGCAGGGTAATGTATGAAAACAGATTCTACAAATAAATAAAACAGGCCATCTCCAAGTTACAAACACCCAACTTATGGACATCACTACATATGAATGAGCTAGAACTACTTTCCTCCCTCTCTCTCTCCCCACTTTTATTAATTGTTCTTTCTTATCAAGCTTAAGTGTCTTTGATGCCATTCATTACAACACTGTGGAGGTACGGTTAGCATATTGAAAGATTCTTGTGTATTTTCCAACTTCTAGAGAAAATGGACTTAAGGACGTCTGTAAAAACAGAACCCATTCGTTACCTGGGGACGGCCTGTATTCCAAGCATAAAGCAACTCTGAAATTCAGATTTTTAAATTGATCAATGTTTCTTAGTTATTTATTGTATAAATATTATTATTCAGGTAATGTGCCATGGGATCTTTCACTATGTTAGAGGTTACATAAATGGAAATGTCATTGCCTAAATCTACAGCTTCTTTAGTTCCTTAGAATTTTTATTTACAATCCAAATTCCTCACATCAATTTGTACATAATACACATGCATTTGCCCTGTAAAGCAGCAAAATGTATGTAATTGCCCCCAACATGGTCTCCAATGCATCAAGTGTTCCATTTACGTAGACTAGTGGGTATGTTCCAAAGTTAATTTTTATTTGCTGTGCATTCAAATTATTGTAGGTGGAAACCTTGTGAAATATCTTGCAATTGGAATTGCCATAGTCACTGGATGGGAATCACTTCCGTTCTTGTACCAGCTATTTCTGCACATGGAAATCAAGGTTCCTTCAAAATTTACTGAATCTTCTTTGGTTGGTTGGGTGCTTTTTCAATGTTGTGGATTATGTAACTCTGGCGAGTTACCCTGGTTGCAGTTAATCAGATGGGAAGGTGTTTTGATTGTCAGTCATGGAAAGTATCAATGTCAAGGAATCAGCTTGAAGGGCATTAAGTGACTTGATGGTTCTAAGGATTGAGCTTCCATTCTGTTGCAATTTATGTAAAAAAATTACACTGAGTCTTCCCATTTAATTTTTAATGCTTTGTTTTGTACCAGTTTAAAAAGACTGCTTTCCAAAAAAGTTGAAGTTGTCAGTCCGTCTCTGTAAAGATGGTTCAATCACAATGTATAGTCATAAATTAAACAGTGATCTTAATTTTAGATTCGTTCCCTCATAAGTGTGGTCATAGCCAATCTCACTTCAATAAATCTATGTTGCTGAGCATATTTGGTATGACAGAAGTTTTTTTTGTTTAATACATATTATAGCATATTCTCAGAGATCCTTTTCCATTGCCCCTCGCCCAGCCTTTCCTGTCTCTTGTTCATTATTTTCCCCTCCACCTCCCCCATCCCCACAGTAACCACCCCCACTACCCAATAAATACTCATTGTTATTTAGTCACTGTCTCTGGTATTTGATGCTTGAGATAAATGAAGAGAATATGTATTTGTTCTAAGTATGATAAAGTTAAAATATATACAGATGATCGCAATGCATTATACAGGGCATTCTCCAAAAGACCTACTGACTGCACTTTTACCTCAAAAAAAGAACTAAGAAATGTTATTCTACTTCTTTAAGGTTATTCTACTTTAAGGTTTCAATTGTTTTATGAATGTCACTATCAATAATATAACAAGGGTTGGCAATAATATAACAATTTTTCACCAATATTGGAAGAATAAACCTATATCACCAAAAAAAATGTCTTTGTTCAGGACTGCCTAGTAAGTCTCACAAATACAAAAATTCATTTACCAGAAATAAATGATTCATTTATGGAGCACTATTTTCCCTTGGAAGTTTTGTATCAAGTAACCTACCAGATTGCTTCCATTCCATTCATAAAGAACTTGATAACACAAGCTTTCCAAGTGAAGATTGTTGGATTCATGTTCATGGGCTACACAAGGAACATCTTATCGAATACAACTGATCTCAAAATGTAAAAGTACTTTCCTATTTTCTTCATTATTTATGAGATTCAGATTAATGTGAAAGAGGTGACTGGTTCAGAACTCAGATAGCAGTGGGGAAGAAGCTGATCGAGAGTCTGGTCTGGTCAATAATGATTTTTAAAAATTGATTTTAAATGGATAATTTTACAGTACACAAAACATTGGATTTAATCTAGAAAAACAAAAGCTACACTACAGAAATAGGTGAGACCATGTAACGATGTACTCTTCATGTGACACAACAATTCTGATCACACATACTTCCCTTGTTCCAATCTTCTTTAATGCCTTTCATTTTAACACTGAAAGGGAAGACGGTGGTCTTGCAACACACTGTTAAGTTTATTCTTGTTGTTCTCAACTTAATAAATGGAATCTTCCATCAAAAATCCTTCATTCAGACCCTTCAATTAATGGAGACAATGAGCACAGCATGGTGGTACAGCAGCTAGTGCTGCTACTTCACAGCACCAGAAACCCCAGTTCAATCCTGACCTCCAGTGCTGTTTGTGCAGAATTTGCATGTACTCTCCATGACCACATGGGTTTCCCCACAAGTGCTATGGTTTCAGATTGATATTTCTGCATCAGGAAGAAAAGGTGTCACTGTGCTCCGGTTTCCTCCCACTTGCCAAAGACATGCTGGTGGGTAGGTTCATTGGTTGCTGTAAATTAGCCCGAGGTAATTTAGGGAGGAAGGTGAATCAGGGTAGTGATGATGGGCATGAGGGAGAATGTGTTACAGAGAGATAGGTGAGAATGCTCTGAAAGCTGGCATAGATTCAAGGGGACAAATGGCCTCCTCCTATGTGGTAACAAGATATGAATAAATGAAAAATCCAGATGGATTTGCAGTTAATCCTCTGTAAATATTTTCTAAAGCAAGGCACCCAATGCTGCATACTATATTCAGTAATTAAGTTTTTGCATGGTTTTAAAATAAAAAAGCTCATAATTACCTCTTGGCTTTATATTCTTTATCTCTTGTGATAACACCTAGTATGGCATTGATTTATTTTTAAAGAAGCCTTATTTACTCGCCTTGGTCAGCTTTTTTGTGTGTGTGTACATATATGTATGTATCTGCAGCTCCCAAGAAGTTCATACCCACGTAAATTCTTCTCAAAGTTTACTTAACTTTTCATAATTTGATCTAACAATACCTCTGCCACAAGTGGATAAATTAAAATCTCTTAGAACACTAATTTTGGTATTGCTGCTCAATCTTACTGCAGATTTCCTCTTTAATTTCTTATGTTCAATGCACTTGCATTGTGCATCAAGCCCTTAATGAATACCAAACATATTTGGTTTTACTCCTTCCTAGTCACTGTTAACTACTCATATTCCTTCCTCTATTAATAGTTCCACTTTGTCCACTCACATCTTTTCTTTATCCTCCTAAATATAGTAGACCCCAATTTGTTTATTTTCCATTCTTTCCCAGTTTGCAGTCAGGTTTCTGTTAGTGCATTTTTCATTTTATTGCCGTGATGACATTGTCTAGATTTTCCTGTACAATAATTGGTTCCAGTTCCTCTACTTAATTTCCCCACACCCCATTCATTGCCATTATAACATGTTAAACATTTTTGTTAATTTTCTCCATTTCCTATGCCTTTTTTTGTTTAGGCTACACAACTTCCTTTACTTTAATCTGTTCCTTGTTTTTAATGAGTCAATTTAATTGTGTTCATTTATTAAAATCTCTCTGGGTCATGTATTTCTCCCTGGAAAACTTGGAGATTTAAGTTTTATTTTTCCAGTTGCCCCTCACTTTTCGCTACTTAATGAACAACTTGCAAGTTGGAATTCCTCCTCTTGCAGTTCAAAAGTGTTATACTGGGTGTAAAGTGCTTTGGGATGTTCTGAGGTCATGAATGGCACCACATAAACATAAATATTTCTTTCCTGTATTTCACACCTTCAGCTGTTTATTGATTTCCCTAGGCATCTAGTCCTTCTGTGTTACAGTACATGACAAGGCAGGTAATATTGAGTTTTACGTATGAAATTCATTCCTCACTTATTTCCTAATTCAAACCAGTCATGCAGGTTGAAGACCCATGGTGATTGAGAATGGAATTGGATGTTAGGCTTGGAAAGTAGAAATACCAAATAGCCGGGTTCAATTGGTCAAACAGCTTGCTCTAGTCTGCGATTATTACTGGTGCTGTGTGGAGTTTGCACGTTCTTCATGCTACAACCTGGGTTTCCCACCGGGGTGCTCCAGTTTCCTCCCACTTCCCAAAGGCATGCAAGTTAATAAGTTAATTGGCCAATGTAAATGGCCCTGAGTATCTACATCAGCAGTAGAATCCGGAGGAAGTACATGGGAAAGTGGGATGGATAAAAATATGGGACGAGTGTAAATGGGTATTTGATGGTCAGCACTGACTCAGTTGGCCAAAAGGCCCGTCGCCATGTAGTACGACTCTATAATTTATGCCATTTACTCTTTTTCCTTTCTTCCTGAAAAATATAAAGGCTATTTTTGAATTGCCCTGCTCCCATATGAAGCAAAACTAAAGGTTACAATACAGCCATTTCTCAAGTTATGCTTCTTAAAGCAAAATTTTATGAATCAAAACAGGATTTTCAACAGGAACAAGGTATTATCAAGATAAATATTGATTTTAGAATTGCCTTTGTGAATATGAAATAATGCTCTGCTTCAGGATGTGTTGCCTCACTTAACGGATGCCCGTAGCACACTTTCGCCCACCTCATTATGGTTGATCTGATGGAAGCTGAAGAGAGCCAAGCCCAAACCATTTGACAACTACAATTCATTCATTTGGAGCCATTAACATCTATTTCACCAGTTTGCAGGAGGAAGCTAACCCAAATCTCTCTGCTCAGGAATGTTGAATTAAAGAAAGAAATGCTAACAATAAACCAGGATCCTTTTACTCTCATATTATCATTCTTCACAATTCCTTCCTCAATGTTCTGATCAGCATATGGTATCATCCTCTCACAAGCTGTGCTCTGACTGCCACTTGGAATGTTGCTATCAGAGGGTTGTGAATCTTTGGAATTCTTTATCCCTGACAGTAATGGAGGCTGAATCATTGAATACATTCAAGGCTGGAGTAGGCAGCTTTTTGTATGTAGGAGAGTCAAGTGTTATGGGCAACAGGCGGAAGTGAAATGACCATTTCTGGCAACCATAAATTAACTTTACTACAAGGCGCTCAAAAGAAGTGCAGAAATAAATTCTGCAGATATCAATTTTGGTTCTCCCATGAGTCTTTGACTAACTCCTTCAATGCTTTAGCCCATCATGTTATTTCTTCCCCTACTATCAAGCATCTCCAAGCATAGCCACGAAGTCCAGTAGGATTTTCAACCACAGGAGTACTTCCTGAGCACCCTACACTTTGGCAAGTGCTGGGAGAGAGGAGGAAAAAAATCAGCTCAAAAATTTCCGAACAATCTTGCTTTCCAAAATAATTTGTCTGAACATAGATAGCAGTAGAGGACATCTGCCATCTCAGAGATATGATGGTTCAGTGGATCATTGCAACATTCATGGTAGTACAGATATTGATAATGAAATTCACCATTGCCTTCAAGATGTCAACACAGCCTTGGGTTGATTGAGGAAAAGAATATTTGAAGATCAAGATCCCTAACCTATCAAAAAACTCATGGTCCACTGGCCAAGAATGAACACTGTCCTGTACACTTCTGAAACCTCTGGTAGGCTGCTCCAGGGAGTGAAAAGATACTGCCATTTTCTCTGCAAAATACTCCCAAATTCACTTGAAGAATAAGAGAACCAATAAGAGCATCTTTTCCCAATTCACATCAAGGCCCAAATTACCCTCAATCAGCTCCATTGGACAGACCACGTTGATCACACTCCCAAAATCAAACTCCCAAAACAGACGTTATTCCAAGCTCTGTCACAGGAAGAGATTACCCAGAGGACAGATGTTCTCAACAGCTCCTTGAAAAGAATGCAACATCCCCATTGACTCAATGGAATCCCTGGCCAATAATCCTTCACAGTGTAAAGACATAAAATTTCTACAAATTACAAAATAAATAAATAGTGCAAAGAAAGAAATAGCGAGGTAGTGTTCATGGACGGTTTCAGAAATCTGGTGGAGGGGAAGAAGGAGGAGCAGTTGCGATGGTATTGAGCAGCTCTACTTCGTTAGGAGTTTGAGGAGATTTGGTACGTCACCAAAGACCCTTGCAAATTTCTATAGATGTACAGTGGAGAGCATTCTGACTGGTTGCATCACAACCTGGTATAGAGGCTCCAATGCATAAGATCGCCTCTGGAAGATGTCCTCGATGGTGGGGAGGGTTGTCGACTCAGTCAGCTCCATCACGGGCACAACCTGCCCCACCATCGAGGACATCTTCAAGAGGCGGTGCCTCAAGGTGACGGCATCCATCACTAAGGACCCTCATTATCTGGGACATGCCCTCTTCATGATACTACCATCTGGGAGGAGGTACAGGAGGCTGAAAACCTGCACTAAATGATTTAGGAACAGCTTCTTCCCCTCCACCAGATTGAAACGATCCATGAACACTACCTCATTATTTCTTTCTTTGCACTATTTATTTTATAATTTACAAAACAAATAATTTCACATCATATAAGACAGTGATAATAAACCCGATTCTGAGTTCATCAACATCAGAAGCACACATAAACCCAGATTAAAGCATTTTAAGGAAAAATAAGATCCTAGGTCAGATAGTAAGTTTTTAATTAGCCATTTGACTTGGAACAGCTTCCTGTTTAGGAAGGAGGGAGATCATCCAGATTCTTCCTCCTATTGGCTATGGAGTGACCCAGTGAAGCCTTACCGAAGGACCACCTACCACAGACTTTTCCACAGATGGAGGAGGCATGAGGTTTGAGAGGTAGTATCTGCCACTAACTCAAGGTTTCAGTGTGCTCCCCAGGCATGGCTTTCGGATTCTCAATGCCATTCCACATGGTCTTTCTCCACTTTGAACAATCCATGGGTTTAAGGTTCCCAGGAATCAGTAAGGCTCCATTGGGTTACCCAATAGCCAATAGGAGGAAGAATCTGCATGCTCTCCCTCCTTCCTAAACAGAGGTCGCTGTTCCAAGTCGAATGGCTAATTAAAAACCTACTATCTGACCTAGGATCTTATTTTTCCTTAAGATGCTTTAAACTTTCCACAATCTGACACAGATCCCTCCAAAGCACAGTAATTCTTAAAAAAAAACAAAACTGATTTGGCTTTAACACCTTGGGCTCTTTCAAATCTGCACAATGCTGTGCCAAGTTTTCCTTTGCATTTAGCAATGAGGAAAGCTTCAAATATATAACTACAATATAAAATTGTAAAACTAGCTATATCCTCAAACATATTAAGCATTGACTATGTGAAAAACACAATGGAAGGGTACATCTGGCTCAAACTGAAACTGGCTTACAATAAAGTTAATGATGGGGGTGTTAGTCAAGTCTTGTAATGCCTTGCATTGTATTTTGTACTGATCAGTGTTACTAACTTCATGAGGACAAAAGGGACCACAGATAGACATAGAAAACCTACAGCACAATTCAGGCCCTTAGGCCCACAAAGCTGTGCTGAACATGTCCCTACCTTAAAAATTACTAGGTTTACCCATAGCTCTCTATTTTTCTCAGCTCCATGTACCTATCCAAAAGTCTCTTAAAAGACCCTATTGTATCCGCCTCCACAACCGTTGCCGGTAGCCCATTCCATGCACTCACTGGACTCTGGAACAAAAAAATAGAAGGATGGAAGAACTCAGCAGGTGAAGCAGCATCGATGGAAGCGAAAGGTGCAAGTCAATTTTTTGGGTCAGGACTAATGCAGGGTCTCGACCCAAAACATCGACTTATACCTTTTGCCTTCATAGATGCCGTTTGATCCACCGAGTTCTTCCAGCCTTCTGTTTCATGTTCCAGAGTCCAGCATCTGCAGTCTCTTTTGTCTTAATAAATTCATGGCTCACTGCCATGCGAGGCTCACCAGATAGAACAGAATGTCAAATTATTAGCACGTTGGCAAAAGTCAGATGTTTTGTGCTGCCAAAGACCATACAGCTATACCAAATGCAAACCATGCATCTGGACAAAAGATCGAACAATTAAAATTACAATTCATCATAAGGATCGGTCAGCACAGTGGAGTGGGTTAGACGTCGGCCTTTTAACCCGAGGACATGGATTAAATTTTGGTATAAAATTCTTATGAAATTTTCCGAATTGATTTAGCCTAGTTCTTAAGGTGAAACATAAGAGCTAAACTAAGTTCTTATGTTCTCTAAGTTCTTTATTTCCATTTTTTGATGCACTTGATTTCTCTATAGTTTTAAAAATCCTGAATCATCTTTCCATACCAATTCTCTTCCCATATATTAAGGCTAAATTACTTCTTCGCAACCAGTTAAAATATTTTTTAAATCAGTACTTTAAATGAAGATGAATAATTCTCAAAATATTTTTATAAAATCAATTTTAATAACACATGGTATATGTTACTTAGTACGCAAGGAAATTGAACACAATGATACAAGTACAGCTAGTAACAATAAATAGATTGGGAACAGCCATCCAGAATGCCAAAAAGTGAGGATAAGTGTGTGTTTGTAATCTCTCTACATACTGAACGATTAGTTTCAGCAGTGCAGACATGAGAAGAACCTTGTTGGTCTTCTACTAAGTTCAGAAGAAAAAAGGTTACCTTTATCTGAGGGAGTACCACTGGACAAAGCAGGTAACAGCAAAAGGAAGAGAATGAATGTACCCTGAGGGAGGGAAACATGAAGCAGCACTACAAAATGTAGGTCAAAAAATGCACCGTCAAAGCAGATTATTTTCCAAGTAGTATTTACAAAAACATTTTTCAGAGAACCAATGGCCTGGAATTTGTAATAATAGCTTTGAAGAGACAAAATCCAACAGCAATATCTGTAGTATCTACATGCATCATAACACACTGAAATCCAGGTTGCCATTATTGATTTTTTGCTTCTTGATTGCATTGTTGTTGTCTTCGCCAAGCAATCAGTCCAGAATCAGTGAAATAATACAAACTTAAATTTTGTTTTTATTTCTATGAAGCATTCCTCCTGTAAAAAGCATGAAACATTACACCCTCATGAATGAGGTGTACCTAATTTTGTGATGAGTGCTCGGCCTTAGTTACTGAACAACCTCTCAGGTCTTGAAAAGCAAATAGCATGCATGTTGACTCAAATAAACAAATGCCAAATTCTGTGTATTTACGAAAAGTAAACCCAGTTTATGAAGTTTTAATTTTCTATCTTAAATATGCATTTCTCCCAAACTTTATTTTGTTTTCTGTTAAATATTTTTAAAGTTCATTAGAAATTAGAGCTTTTTACTTGCTGGTTTATGGCATTAGAATTCTTCAGTCTGTTTGGTTGGTCAGCCAGTTTCACGATATCAATGTTGCCAGATGCCACAGGTCCCCCAAAGGTGGCTCCTGCTTCCAACAGATGTCCAAGAAGGGGAAATCCATACCAAGACATATTTCTACATGGTCAGTGACAGGTATTGTCACATTGCTGCTGGGCAATTTACTTCTCCTCCTTCCAAGCTTCAAATTTCAATCTTCTATCATAAATACATGACAGCAGGGAATAGATGAACAACGGCCTTCTAACCTTTAGATCTTCTGAAACAGCACACCCCTCAGAAAATACATCTTAGTGGCTCATGACAATTGAGAGCTTTAGCATTTGCCTTCCACTTTTGCAAATGATGTTGACAACTGTTCACCTGTAATTTTCTACATAATGTCTACGAGGTGAAATAACTTCACTTTCCCATAGTCCTGTAAGTTATTTGAAAATATTGTAGCCACCTTTGAGATCAAATACTTTGAAGCAAACAATATACTGGAGATGCTCCCCTTTGGATGAGAAGTTAAACTGAGACATCATCTGCCTTTTTAGGTTCTTACGAAAAGATGACTATTTCAGAGAAAAGATACCATTTCAAAGATTCAGGCAATTTATCCCTCCTACCCACCACCACCACCACCACCACCCCCCCCCCTCCAATGTTCTGGCCAATGTTCATCTCTCCAAAACAAATTGTCTTATTACTGTCTGTAGAAGCTTGCTGTGCACAAATTGGCTACCATGTTCCAATATTACCACAATGACTACACTTTAAAAACTCTCTGGTGCATTCTGAGAAAATGAAATGTACCATTTAATGCAACAGTTTTTATTTCCTAATGGCTTGTTCACTTCTTTATCCTAATTTACACTGTATTATCATCAATGATGCCCCTGCTTGGTGCAAACAACCTCGTATGCATTCCTCTGGAAATACTGAACATATCTGAAAATCAAAAGCTGAAATGATTTTTTCTAATACATCACTTTAGAAGCTTTCAACTTCTTCAGCCAAAGTTCCTATGATAGCCAATTGACATCGTTGCCCCCTCTGACATGCCCACTCCCACCTGCCTTTTCTCTAGCAACCTGCATTTTCACACCACTGAGCCAAGCTGATGTTAGTGAAGAATCATAAACAGAAATCTAAAGCTGTAGTTTTAAACACTAACAAATGCAATTTTAAACGATTGTAAGTACACAATCATGCCTAAAATAGGGTAATTTCAGAGCACTGGGAGCCAACCCATACTGGAGAATGACTACAAAGCCACTTTGCCATACAAATTGTGCATTATAAATTAGACAGCCTTAAGCAACGTCCATTATACCCAATACTTATTATGGTGGCAATGAATTACTATCTATCCAATAATAGTTACTGTACAGGAAGAGCACATTACAATGTGACTTCAGCAAAGTATATCACAAAATCTTCGATGCCCTCATTTATGAATTCAAAGCACAACCTTTTTCAGTGGAAAAGATTCTCCTGGCTGTACACATACATCCACCTAAAAGGATTCAACTAAAGTAAGTATTTGCACATTTTCAAGTCATTTATGAAAGTTACAGAAGTCACTTTATCAAACAACCATAATTGCTTCTTTAGATGATGGTATTTCACCAAAGAGACAAAGATGAGCCTTCAGCAGCTTCCAAGTCTTTTCTAAATGACCAGCTTGGAGCACTGAGCAGAAAAATATGTCAGTGTCTGCAGCCTCTGACCAAGGCTGTGTAAATCTTCCACACCACATTGACCAGACAATGGGAGCAGCTCTGATTAATGGGCCATTACTCTTAATTTAAAAGCTGGGAATGAGATCTATCTATACAGTTACTGATAGGTCTCATAAAAAGAGGACTGTCAGATCCCGATCTCTGGCAATGCCTCACCGAAGATAACAGGAAAAAACAAAAAATGCTGTGCCCTATAACCAGTCCATCCCAGCAACCTGTTCCGCTAATTTTGAAGCAACATTCTCCCCGCCAAAAAAAGCCATATATCAACTGGCCTCCTTGCACAATGTGAGCTGCAAGGCAAAGAGATGGTTTGAGAGCACAGATAATGGGATCAAACGAAACACAGTTTACAGCCAGTATCAAATAAATCACTGTTGACAGGCTTTCTCATTAAGAGAATTAAGAAAAACAGTAATTTCACTGGACTTCATCCATCACCATGCCGTAATTCCAACTGAAAGATAAGGTGCATACTTTCAGCTAAACTTCTCTCAGGGCATTTTCATTAGCAATTATGAACAACTCAGTCAAACAGCATACTTGCTTGGAAAAAGAGACAGAATGGCAGGGTGGGGGTGAGATGAATAAGGGTTGATTACGAGTTACTTATGACTTAGCTAATACAAAGAACTTGAATTAACACATTGTGCCTCATATCTGAGCCCAATGACTTTAAGTGGATCAAGGTAATGCAATCAAAACAGTAAATTAAAAATCCAAACTAAATTAAATCCTAAAACTAGGAGGGACTCAGATTGAAATTAGCAAAGGGGAAATTCAGCCTTTTATCAGGCACGTAGTAAGCGACCATTAAATGTAATAAACTTCTGGGCAGATGAGTCACTATTACAACTTTGGAATTAAATAAATAAATAGATAAAATGTCATACGTTTGTTTTGGGGGGGGAGAACAGGGGGAAAGAGGGGGTGTTAACCTTGGATCAACTAAGATGAGCTTCCTGATCAGCAATCATCTTGTGATGAAAGAGTGTTGGCAAAGTACTAGTATAGGCACAACGCTCTTCAAAGAACTTTTCCCACCACAATGTACAGCCAAGTGTTAAAATGCACAATAATGAAGTTACTTTAAATGTTAAATATTTTTATTCATACGAATGTCTTGCTATGTAAAATGAAAAATCAGACGAATTGATGAGGAAATTGTGTTGCAAAGAAACATAGGAGAAGCAACAGGAAGTACAGGTAACAGAAGACTAAAGAGGAGAAATAGGCAAACTGAATGAAATATTGAATCTTTGCTGCCTACCATTTAATTCACCAAGCTCCATGCATCCATCACTCCCTTTACTCATTGAGCATGCTGGCTCTAGCTCAGTCAATGCATCGATTTTAACAATTTTTTTCCTTGGAATCATAACATTCAAATGGCCTCACCCTCCTCATCACTCTTTCAATCTTACAACTTTCCAATTCTCCGTAATTCTCTAATTTTAGCCTCCTGCACATGCCTAATTGTAACTGCTCTGCCATTAACAGCTGTACTTTCAGCTCCTTGGTCCCCAAGCTCTGGAGTTACCTCCTGTAACCGAGTCATCCCACTTCATTTAAGAGGCTCATTAAATCTTACTTCTTCGATCATCTGAACTAATATCTCCTCCTGTGGCTTGGAGTCAAATATTTGATTCAAAACACTCCTACAAACCACCTTGAAATGTTTTAACAATTTGAAGGGTGTCCTATAAAATGAAAATGGTTAAATCATGGAAGACAATATGGACTCAAACAGTCAGGCAAAGTTCCATACAGCCCCAGGTCCTAAGAAATTAGAGAAAATGGTTACTCAGAGAGAAACTTTGGCCATGGTGAAAAAATATTTCATTGAGTGAAAAATAGAGTCATCAAACCAAGAGATTAAGATACAGAGAGTGCAGGAAGGCAATTTGCTTAAATGAAGTTTTTAAATCTAATTGGCTGCCTATTGGGTACAGTTAAATGGGGGTTCAAAGGGAGGGGAAAATGGATAGCACTGGATGGAATCAGAAAGAACAAAATAAGACAAACAAAGATGAAGCAAACCCCATTGGAGAAAATGCACTTTAAGAGAATGACTGCACTCAGTCAGAAATGATGTTGCTTAAAGCCAACAGAAGTTCTGCACAAGTCATCTTGGTAATGCTAATCAGGCACACTTATTTCCTTACCAAAGACGGGAACTAACCCAACTACATCTAATCAAGAAAAAGCAGCTTGCTAAAGGAAAATGGGCAATTTCAATGCTGATGAAGTCATACCAAATTATACTCTTAATTTTAAAATTCTAAATGCATTGGATTTTATATTGTATCTTCAATAACTGAACAGCTTATCACAATACAATCAGTTCACTCAATTATAATTAAAATTTAATTCTTCCAAGTTTTTACTGTACCAGAAGAACAATTCAGTTTCACGTTGGTGTGGCAATTTAGCACAATAGCGAAGAGTTTTATTTCCTTCAGCTGCCAGATATTTGTCACTTTTATATGAACTGGAAAATCACCCATTGGAATGCTTGCAGTAAACTGAGAAGAATTGTTTATTATAACCACAGGAATGTTTTGCAGTGCAACAGGATTATTCTACTGCCGAGGTGAAACAATATTTAAGTAGCCTGTTTCCTAGGAGAGAATCAAACTTAAAGCATAAAAGGTACACACTAAACTTAGAGGTTAATTTAGAGATGTAACAAGGCACCACATAAATGCAAGTTCTTTGCCTATCCTTTACAACTGCTTTTTGTTCCTTTTTTTTAAACATTCATTCACAGGAAGTGAGCACCCCTAATTGCTCCCAAGTTGAGTAGCCATTTCAAAGGGTGGCTAAGTCACCCACTCGGTAGGTCTGGAGCCACATTTAGGCAGACCAAGTAAGGATGCAGATTTCCTTCCCTGAAGGGCAAAAGTGCAACACTTGGGCTTTTCTGACAATCTTGTAGTTTCATGTTTACTATTACTGTACTAACTTCATCATTCTAGCAATACTCAACTACCCAATTCCACAGAATTATCCAAAGCCCCAGATGTTGCAGTGGGAATTGGAGCTAATGTCACTTGACTATTATTCCAGGCCTTTGGACACTGACCCAGTAACTTTACCACTATGCTACCATGCACACTTAAAGTTAAGCAATCAATGCATTATATAATCAACTCTTCAGTAATTACCTCAAGTAGATGTGATAAAACAAAAGTCCAGAGAGAAAGAGATATAAGAGATGAGGCTGTGTGACGGACAAATACCTCCCAGGAACTGTTTAATTTACAGGATCTTCCATAACTCTCAGACTTTTAAATCTCACCAGAACTCCACAGGGAAATGCTAATTTAATGACTGAGTGAACCATAATTTAATTCTCAAAGTATTTAATTTTTTTCAGTGTACAGAAGACCTAATATCCAACTCCAAATAGATATCAAGCTGAGGAGAAGTATAGTCTTCAAGAAAGTTACGAGATGATCTTCTTCACGGACTTGCCAGAGAGTGAAAATTCTGTTGTCGAGCGGATGGCAAATAAAAGAGAGTTCCCAACAGGGAGTCCAGGAGAAACTTCTTTACCCAGAGAGTGGTTAGAATGCTAAAATCACTGCTATATGGTGACGCCAAGCTAAATACCATAAAAATACACATAGATAAACCCAGACAAGTACATAAGTGAGAATGGAATGGAAGATTAACCTGATAGAATTAAATGAAGATGGGTGGAAAGGTGGAAATGAAGATGGGTGGAGCATAAGCATTGGCATAAGCTAACTGAATCAATTAGCCTGCCAGTACTGTACTTTCTATTTAACTGATACCGCTGGGGGAACTTCATAGATTGGCATTTCCTTGTAAATCATGAGCATCAAGTTGAGGAAACAGGAAAACAAGCACAGACTTCTTTTTCATTATAGGTAGTTTATTGGTAATTAATATATCAGTTTGGTTGTTGCAACCACGTCAATTCACTGAACATGGGTTCCAAGGGGTGGTTGCCCTTGAAAGGGACATAGATCAGGAATGAGGCTATGCCACATTTAAATGTGAGATGAGTATCAAAAGACACACTCGACACAATTCATATATTCTAGATCTTCCTTAGCAACAGACATGTTGAGTCAATGAACCAGATCATGCTGGACCAGAAATGCAGCCTACAGCCCCCATTTACTCATTCCATATGCAGAGGGCCCTGAATCTATGACTAAGATCTGGACAGCAGCCAGCCCTCAAATGGCAAAGTACGAAAGACTTGCCCTGAAAAGCTTTTCACAGCCAGCGCAGCTGAGAGAGGCCCTTGCCAGCTGTGAAAGCTGTTACTACTTTTATTGCTTTGAAAATTAGGGACATTTAAAAACCATTAAATCTGAATGAAGAAATGATAAAAATAAATAACATTCAAATCCAAAGCACATTAATACAAAACTAAATAATTCTGGTGTAACTTACTTTCCCTTTTGTCACCTCATCCATAGACTTACAATCTCCATTGAAATCAATTAAGTTGAATCTCATAAGATCCAAGATAAGCCCCTAGTATAATGCTAGGGCACCTCGGCATGATGTGATCCACCACTGGGCTCCAGATCCAAACAAAAGTTAGCTACTCTCTCCAAAATGAAAAATTAGGCCAAATTCATTCTACAGCCAGTTTGAAACAATTTGGAAAAGCAAACTCAATTACTGTTATTGCGCAAAGAAAAAACACACTTTTTAAATTGAGACAAATAAATTAATCCAACGTAACCGATTTTTCTTCTGAATTTTCACTTTAAACAATTAAAAAGTAGGACCTGAAATTATTGGCCTCTATCCTTCTCTTTCCTCTCTCAGCCAACCTTTCTCTCTTGATAATATTTGAAAATTGTTTCCCTGTGAAAATTTATTGCAAAAACATTTCAACAGTTTATACAATACAAATTTTGTGTCATTTGGGAATAGTAATTTGTATGTCATGTAACTTTCTGAGGAAAAACATGCATCAAGTGGTTATGGATAAAATCCATGAACTCTGGAAGATTCTACTGTACATAATGTGGGGTAACGCTGGAATTATGGGCAAAAGGTCTCTGTTGCTCATCTTCATCTCGTAATGCAATTGGCCTGTGAAAATAATCACCTCCAAACCTAGATTTTTTCCCCAGAGATTAACAAAGATATTGAAAGAGATTAAAGGTAATTTTCTAGTCAAAATAGTCAAATATGTCTTTTTTTTCCCTGGCTCAATACCTTATTTTCACCATCTAAAATTTAGGAAGAAAAAATTGCTGGTTAAAGGAATTTTTACTGAGTGTTTTCACTATCTTTTTTTACTTCCTGCAATTTCATTGGTATATTTTTCCTCAAAATAAATTCTTAATTTGTTGCTCTGTTATTCATATCTATCTTGAACCTTTAAAGTATGATACCAATCGATAAAGTAACCTCTTTTGGCTGACAGGGTGCACTATAATGGTTACCAAATGCCATCCAATACCTAACATTTATAATATTACTAATAGATAATATGTTGCTGTAGTCATAGAGACAGACAGTAGGAAATAGGCTTTTTTCCCCACCAACCTGACCATCAACCACCCATTTGCACTAATCCTACATTAATCCCATTTGTTGTTCTCCCCACATTCTCAAAGTCAATTTATTGTCATTTGACATGTATACACAGGTGCAATGAAAAACTTACTTGCAGCAGCATCACAGGCACAGAGCATCAGTTAAGCAAAAAAAACATAAACAACACATAAATTACACAAGAAATTTTCTCATGAACTCTCCCCAATTCTAATAATGACTTGGACACTAGGGGCATTTTAATGTGGCCAATTAACCTAACAACTCGCACATATTTGGGATGTGGGAAGAAACCCAGAGGAAACCCATGCAGCTGCAGGGAGAAGGAGCATCAATGTCATCCACTTGTCTTGTCTGTATTTGGAAGAATAACCTTGCTGGCCAAGACCATTCTAGAGCAAGATTGGCCAGGGCCTTGAATAATACAGACGGACAGCACCCAAGTTAGGATTGAAACCAGATCTCCGGTGCTGCGAGGCAATGGACCTACTAGCTGTGTACTGCGTCACCCACAGTTTGCAAAGGAATAATGTCCAATTGACCTATATTTTGGAGCTTTTCCAGCATTTCAATAAGGAATTGCTAGCATTGATCCTCATAACTGTTGGCAAGCTCAGAACTCCCATTCAAAGCAGAAGCCCCAAGCGTACTGATCAAGCACTGCTGATGACATCCAGGCTGCACTCTACCACTCAGCTTCTTGCAGAGTTCAACAACAGGAATTTGCTGGAATTCCCCAGCATTTACACAGGGAATCTGCTCTAGAATGCTGCAAACAGTAATGCATGCCACAGGATCTACAAATCCATTGGGAATTTTATAGCTGCAAGGAAGAAATAAAAAGCACAAGTTCCATTTTTTTAGAATTAAGCATTTACTGTATTGGTTTTAGTTAAACATAGAAAACCTACAGCACAATACAGGCCCTTCAGCCCACAAAGTTGTGCCAAACATGTCCCAACCTTAGAAATTACTAGGCATACCCACAGCCCTCTATTTTTCTAAGCTCCATGTACCTATCCAAAAGTCTCTTAAAAGACCCTATCGCATCCACCTCCACCACCATTGCCAGCAGCCCATTCCACTCACTCACCACTCTCTGAGTAAAAAACTTATCTCTGACATCTCGTCTGTACCTACTCCCCAGCACCTTAAACCTGTGTCCTCTTGTGGCAACCTGGGAAAATGCCTCTGACTATCCACACAATCAATGCCTCTTATCATCTTATACACTTCTATCAGGTCACCTCTCATCCTCCATCGTCCAAGGAGAAAAGGCTGAGTTCACTCAACCTGTTATCTTAAGGCATGCTCCCCAATCCAGGTCAGATCCTTGTAAATCTCTTCTGCACCCTTTCTATGGCTTCCACATCCTTCCTGTAGTGAGGTGACCAGAACTGAGCACAGTACTCCAAGTGGGGTCTGGACCAGGGTCCTATATAGCTGCAAACATTACCTCTAGGCTCCTAAATTCAATTCCATGATTGATGAAGGACAATACACCATATGCCTTCTTCACCACAGAGTCAACCTGTGCAGCTGCTTTCAGCGTCCTATGGACTCAGACCCCAAGATCCCTCTGATCCTCCACACTGCCAAGAGTCTTACCATTAATACTATATTCTGCCATCATATTTGACCTACCAAAATGAACCACTTCATACTTATCTGGGTTGAACTCCATCTGCCACTTCTCAGTCCTGTTTTGCATCCTATCTATGTCCCGCTGTAACCTCTGACAGCCCTCCACACTATCCACTACACCTCCAACCTTTGTGTCACCAGCAAACTTACTAACCCATCCCTCCACTTCCTCATCCAGGTCATTTATAAAAATCACGAAGAGTAAGGGTCCCAGAACAGATCCCTGAGGCACACCACTGGTCACCAACCTCCATGCCGAATACAACCTGTCAACAACCACTCTTTGCCTTCTGTGGGCAAGCCAGTTCTGGATCCACAAAGCAATGTCCTCTTGGATCCCATACCTCCTTACTTTCTCAATAAGCCTTGCATGGGGTACCTTATCAAATGCCTTGCTGAAATCCATATACACTACATCTACTACTCTTCCTTCATCAATGTGTTTAGTCACCTCCTCAAAAAATTCAATCAGGCTCGTAAGGCAGGACCTGCCCTTGACAAAGCCATGCTGACTATTTCTAATTATTTATTTAACAGCTTTGGTAAAGAGAAAAACTGGAGGCAGGACTTTGCAGCCAAAGTTCTTCAGAGGAACTTCAGTAGTGGGCTTTATACAGGCTCATCCACATGATCCAAGTTCTGAGGTTGCCAACAGTTATGAGGATAAATGCCAGCAGTTCCTTATGGAAGTGCCGGAAAAACACCAGAATCTAGGTCAATTGGACATTATTCCTTGGCGAACTACGGGTGGCACAGTGGCACAACCAGTAGGTCCACTGCCTCACAGCACCAGAGACCTGGCTTCAATCCCAACTTGAGTGCTGTCCGCCTGTATTGTTCAAGGCCCTGGCCAACCCTGCTCCAGAATGGCCTTGGCCAGCAAGGTCATCGCTCCAGATGCAGACAAGACAATGATGATCTCAGCTGTGTGGATGGAGGGGCCCCACTCAGCAGTTCCTGGACTCTGCTATACCATTAAGATTGATTGCTTCTCTCAGACCAATGTGCAATCATTAGAAAAGACAAAGTTCAGCTCAACCAAAGTTACCATTGTGCTTTGTCCTGGAGTCTGTATTTTGAGTCTAATCTGCAGGCCAGGAACTATTACCATTAAAATAAAAAAAATTACATTTGGAACAAAGTATGGCATCCACACTTCAGACATATTTGGGAGAACTTCATAAAATTACAAGCATAAGAACAGGCCGAGGCCATATGGCCAATTACTTCTGTGCATCTTCAAATACTGTATGCTTAGCAGGGATATGCAGTCATTTGAAAATCAACAAACTTCAGTACTGCCTAGAATAGTCCCAACAAGGTAACAATTTTACAGATGTGTAAAATATGGCATATCGTTTGATAGTGCATTACATTGTCACTTATCAAACTTGAAATGTCCTTGGTAATGAACATATTGGGTTAAAACACAATTCTTTTACACTGGAAAGGTGCCAATTGCTAACCTTGTCCAAATAGGCAACCTTCATGTCTGTTTCCAATAATGCAGCATTGGCAGGTATTCAGCAACATGAAACATGCTGCTTATTCATGTGGACATCGTAACTGGGGTTCAATCAAACTATGTTTGCATGCAATATCCAGAAGAATACACAATCCAGCAGATAATGATGGAAGTAGACATCATTGCTAATTTTTTTTTTTACCATTTTCATTTGGAGTTGCTAAATCCAATTGTTTTGCCTCTGTAGTAAATGGCCTGGGAATTAACCAAGAAAAAACCTCAGTGATTTACTTGATCCCGCTCTGTACTAGCTTTAATGGTTAATGGTTATATATCTGCCATCCCTGACTAAAGTTTCCTTGAACAACAGTATTTTTGTAGCTCTTAAATGGTTCCTTAATTCCGTTACAAATGGAGCAGTGCTCTATGACCAGTTTAGTTGTTCAGAAGAAACCAGATTATATTACCAACGAGTGATTAAGTACTGCAGATAATGTATCATTGGAAACTGAACAAACAAATCCTCGTGGAAACGGATTACAATGACAATTGTGCATTTTTCAACAGCAGCTAAGGTAAGCCTGTTACCAAATCCAGCTTCATTACTTCATTTATCCATGCAAATGTTCTGAAGCCTCCTCTCTGGTCGAGGCACGAAGAGCACAAAAGGAAATGGTCTCACCGACCTGATGTGCTTACTGAAATGCTTTTATTATGATACTGACTTCCACATGAAGTTATGCTTAGGTTTATTTGTTTTACAAAATCAGCCAAATAATTCTGATAAAATCTTCAGGGAATTGTATTTTCTTATATAAACATCCTGCCACAGGCACTCAAAATTATGCTGAATTTACAAAAAAATAGAAAGCTGCACAGCCTGAATTTAACAATAACTGAACAGAAGACAACTGCTCTTTGCTCACAGCAAGTACTAACATACTGGATTCAGAAGGAACCAAAAGAGCTCCTTGCCCGAGAGTTATCTGGCGAGATCATTCTGCATCAATACTAAATGAAGTAACCAAGGGACATCCTCTATCTCGAGTTCAAGATCAACCGTTTCTGCGTCTTATATTCATAATTTTTATACACTATCTTGTAAATCAGCTGAGAGATGCTTCCATTGCCGTTACAGTCCTTGTACATCTTATCATCTCCTTTATCCCTTACCCCATCCTACACTGAAATTTGCCCCATTTGCACCAGTTCTGATGGAAGCTTCTTCAGCAGAAATACTGAAAGGCACTGTGGAATCTGGCTGCTTTCCCCACTCACAAATAATGGTGCCTACGTGGTGGAGCTGTTTCAACTGTGGACACTGAAGGGATTAAATGGTATCTAAAGAAACAAAGATTTTATGTTTCATTGTAGTAGCTGTACAAAGCACATGTGCAATGCATCAGGTAGAAGGGATTTTCTTAACTGCAATGCCTACAATAATTAAATAATGTGTCAACATAGCAAGTTATTACATTCAGGAAAGGAGTGAAGTTAAAAACCCACTAAAAATGGGCTGAAAAATGTTCAAACGCCAGACCTCAGCTGCAGCCAAAGCTCCAATGATTGGCACATAAGGAATAGGCATATAGCTTTGCAAGAGCATTAGCATGCGTTAGCAAGACCTTCTCACTTGCAACTAAGACATACCAGTCAACAACTCCAGAGTGCATACAGCTGTTTGTTAAGCAACAGCTGTGTGGTTGCACACAGTTCACCACTGCTTTACAATAAACAGATTTCAATTGTGGGAATTCACTTAGAGTATATTTTTATCACAATTTATCTGTCCAAATATTTCACTGTGACTTTGCACCAACAAAACATTTCAAAAACTGATTCAAATTTTTTGTAAAGTAACACTTCTTGATATTATTTGTCATTGTAAGCTGTCTTTTCAATTCTGTTTTTAGGTTTTACCACTAACAACAGTTTTCAAAGGAATAATTAGTCAAATTGTCTTCTTCTTAAGCAGTCCCTTGGGATCCAGGATGACTTGTTTTCATTCTGGTTTTATGGGTTCTGAGATGACTGATTAGGCCAATAGGGGAACCTCAAACTCTTCTACTGATGGGTCTGGAGCTGCCTGACAGGACAGGTGGATAATTTGTGAGGTAGTGCCCCCCTTCTGCTACTCATGGACTAGTTCTCCATACCATCCTAAGTGCTCCTTCACCACTCCGAGGGACCAGCATTTTCTGTTTTTGTTTTAGATTTCCAGAACCTGCAGTTTTTTGATTTGCACTTGTCTGTTTCATGAGTCTGGTATCAGACATGCAAATGATGTGCCTGCCCAATGTAGTCAACCAAGTATAACTAGTGCCTCAATGATGGGGATATTGGCATGGGAGAAGACATGGACATTGGTTCACTTATCCTTCGTGTGAACTGGGAGGGTTTTTTAGAAGCAGCGTTGATGGTTTATTCCCAGTGCTTGCCAGTGGCTGCTGCAGGTAGTCCAGGTCTCAGAGACATATCGGAGGGGGAGGGACTTCTGCTGCCTTGTACATAATGAGCTTCGCACCATGTCTGAAGTCTAGATCTTCAAACACCCTTTTCTTCAACTAAAGGTTATACTGGTGCATTATAGAGTCATAAAATCGTATAGTATGGAACAGGCCATTGATCCCAATTCATCCATGCAAACCAATGGGCACCCTTCCATATTAATCCCATCTCCCAGCACTTGGTTCATGGCCTTCTATGACTCAGCAATTCAAGTGCTCACCTACACACTTCTTAAATGCTGTCAGTGACCCAGTTTCAACCACCCTCTCAGACAGTGCATTCCAGGTACTTACCACTCTCTGGCTGAAGGCAGTCGCTCTCATATCCCCTCTAGACCTCTTCTCCCTTACCCTGAATCCATGTCTCCTGGTTTTATCTACCTCTGAAATGGAGAAAAGTTTCCTGCAGTCTCTCCTATCTATACCCCTCATACTTTTATATACTTCAATCTT
This sequence comes from Pristis pectinata, assembly GCF_009764475.1. Classification (NCBI taxonomy): domain Eukaryota; kingdom Metazoa; phylum Chordata; class Chondrichthyes; order Rhinopristiformes; family Pristidae; genus Pristis; species Pristis pectinata. Next base: position 9,752,813 of record NC_067429.1, read on the forward strand.
ATAGAATGCCTTCAGATTTACCTGAATCTTGTTTGCCTGTGATTTCCTCTGACCCCTCTTAACTTTCCTAATTTCCTTTTTAAGCACCTCCCTGCACTTTTTAACACTCTTGATGGGCCTCCTCGGTCATTAGTTCCCTATACCTGTCATATGCTTCCTTTTTTCTCTTTATACAACCCTCTATATCCCTCACCATCCAGGGCTCCCTATACTTGTTACCTCGGGCTTTTACCCGACAGGAACATGTTGGCCTTGAACTTTTGCTATTTCTCCTTTGAATGCTTCCCACTGTGCAGACGCAGACTGCACAGTAGATGCTACCAATCTACCTTTGCCAAGTCGTCCCTTGTGTTAATGAAATTGGCTTTGCCCAAATTTAAGACCTTTAATACCGGTACATCTCTATCCTTTTCCATATCCACTTTAAAATATACAGTTATGGTCACTATCTCCAAAATGATCCCCTGCTGATACTCCCTCCACTTGACCAGCTACATTCCTCAAATTAAAATCCAGTAATGCTCCTTCCCTTGTTCATCTACCTCTTCAAAACACTCCTCAAAAACTCTGCCCCCTCTGAGCCTTTAATGCTCAGGCAATTCCAGTTAACATTTGGGAAACTGAAATCCCCCAGTACAATTTTTATTGCATCGCTGATATCTGCCTGCATACTTGTTCCTCTATCTCCTGTTGACTGTTGGAAGGTCTGTAACAGACCACCAAAAAGTGACAACACCTTTTTTGATTCTAATCTCTACCCATGTGGTCTTGGTTGAGAAGCCTTCTAGGATATTCTCCCTCAATACTCAATTAATGCAATCCTTGACTAACAGTGCAATACCTCCTCCCCTCTTACTGCCCTTTCTTCCTCGCCTGAAAATTCCATACCCTGGGATACTGACTTGCCAATAATGCTCATCCTTCAACCATGTCTCAGATATGGCAACAATATCGTAGACCTTCATATAAATAAAATCTTTTGAGTTCACCTACTTTACTACTTATACTCCTTGCATTAAAGTAGATGCAATTTAGCTTTGAATTCCCTTGATGTTCATTTGCTCGCTTGTTCTGTCTACTGGACTTACTAACTATTTCTCCTCTAGTTGTCCATCTGAACAACCACTGAGACCCCTTCCCCTGTCAACTCATTTTAAACCTTCCCCCACAGCACTAGCACACCTACCAGCAAGGATGTTGATCCCACTCTGGTTAACGTGCAACCTGTCCCAGTTGTTCAGGTCCCATCTTCCCCAAAATCAGTCCCAATGATTCAGGAACCTAAAGGCCTTCCTCCTGCACCATCCCTTCAGCCACACATTCATCTAATCTATCCTTCTATTCCTATACTCACCAGCTTGTGGAAGCAATCCAGAGATTACAACCTTTGGTGAATTTCATCATTGACATCTGCCTACACTGGGAAGAGCTCCAGATTTTCCAGGATCTTGCTGTGAACCTTCATTTCTGAAGGGCACTGTGGTGCAGCAGGGCAGATTGGTAGAGGACCTTAATCTTGTGGATGTTAAGTATAACATCCTTCTCCTTTGCTTCAGTGAGTTGACACTGGCTTGGAACTTGGCTTCAGAATGTGGTAAATGCAAGCATCCCCTGCACATCTGTGGGTTGGGTGATCTTTGTTCTGGAGTGTGGTCAAAAGTACTCAAACGTACTTAGCAGTCTGTTTGTGAAATTTCAAATCCCATTGATATCAACAGAATAAAAAACCAATTTAATTTTTAAACAAGCAGTAAACAGTTAAAAGAGCACAAGTACCAGCAAACTTCAGATTCAGTTAAAACTTCACATCTAGAAATACAGAAAACCATAATGATGCTTTACTTTGCACTCCTGTGGTTAAAGGTTCAGTTCTCAGTGGTGGATGATGCTCCACAAACTACTGTACTGTTGCTATTTCACACCTAGGCTGTAAAAGTGAAAACGACCTGTGTGGGAAAACTGAATACTTACTCCAAGGCCGGCTGAAAAGAAATATGCTTCAGGCATAATTGAGTGCAAAACAGCTAACAGCTCACTGCTGTCCTGTTCCAGGCAATTTTGGGCACATACGTCTAAACAATAATATGAAGGATACCCTGAGCACAGAGCAAATTTTACTGCTTTAAGATTACATTAACTTTTGCAAATGTTCGTGAACAGAGGAAAATATTCTCAATGAAAGTAACTTACACAGGAGTACTTTATTTACTTAAGATTAAAACAGCTGCATAATCCTCAACAAATGAAATAATCTAGCACTACCTGCATGAAGTGCTAACCTTTGAAATATATACAACACAAAGATGATGAAAGGTCATCCAGCAAAATTGACGTTGCCCGATTTGCTGAGTATTTCCATATTGTGTGCTAATACCACAAACAGGAATGTTGGCAGCACAACCTAGCCCAAATTTCCATTCCTTGTGAACAAAATGCGAGGTGACAAATGAAGCCAATATCCCAACTTTGAATCCAATTAATATTTCCTCTGTCCTTGTGTACGGGCAGGATTCCCCTTGATGAAAAGTGACGTAAAAACCAAACTATTCAAAGAAAAACAACCCACACTGCTAATTTGTCTTTCCGTGTGATCATTATCACTTGACAAATGCATCACATGCTGTGATCATCACATAAGACATGCCATTTAACACAGGCTTTATATGAAAACTGCAGTGAGGAACAAGACAAAAACAAAAGCCTAACTATTGCAAAATCACAAACTTCAGGGGAAGCAATGGCATAAACAATACTATAAACAAAACTGTTGCTAAATTGTAATGTTCCTAAGCTCTTGAGGTTTAAACCATGGGTCATACTTGGCTAAATTTTCAAAACAAATGACTAATTTGAGTGCATTTTGAAAAAGGTTATGATTTCTGCTCCACTGATTTTGACAGTTCCATCCTTTTATTGAATGTTAATTGCAGACGTTTTGTTTCATAGATGTTTCATTTGAGATTATTATACATAAAAACTAAAATTAAAGTCATGCCAAACTGTTTTAACTCGTCCAGGATTCTGCCACCATTGAGCTTTCAAATATGTTTTATCCAAGTGAAAGGTTGTACTTACCCAGTCTTATGATTCAATACTCTTCACTCAGTACTCTGTTTCCTGGTAAGGGAAAATTTGCCAATTAAAACCATTTGTACAGCAGATTATTCACTCCCTGAAGAGTTTTTTGTTGAAGCAGATACTAATTTGAAATGCAGTGAGTTATTATTATCCAGTTTCACAAATATTTGTTTCTCTATCTTCAACATGCATTTGATGGGACAATTAAGACTATATTTTCCTTGATTATCTCTGAAACTTGCCTAGAGAGAAGAAGTATCATGTCCCCAAAAGTCACAGAGTCTAAGAGTTATACAGCTCAGTTAAACAGGCTCTTCAGCCAAACTTGTCCATGCCAACCAAGGTGTCTTCCTGAGCTAGTCCCATCTGTCTGCATTTGGCCCATCCCTCTAAACCTTTCCTATCATGTACCTGTCCAAATTCTTTCAAACACTGTAACTGTACCTGCCTCTACAGATCCCTCTGGCAGCTCGTTCCACACACCCACCACACTGTGGAAAAACTTGCCTCTCTGGTCCCCTTTAGATCTTTCCCCTCTCACCTTAAAACTATGTCCTCTAGTTTTAGTCTCCCCTACTGTGGGAAAAAAATACTGATAGTCCATCTTATTTATGCCCTTCATGATTTTATAAACCTCTCTGAAGGTCACCCCCGAGCCTCCTTCGCTCCAGGTAAAAAGTCCCAGCCTATCCAGTCTTTCCTTACAACATAAGCCCTCCATTCCCAACAACATTCTTGTGAATCTTTTCTGCACCCTAACTTAATCACATCCTTGCTATGGTATGGTGACCAGAATCGCACATAATATTCCAGCTGCTGTCTCACCAATGTCTTGTACAGCTGCAACATGGCATCCCAACCCTTGTACTTAATGCTCCATTCAATGAAGGCAAGCATGCCATGCACCTTCCTCACCACCTGGTCTAACTGTGTCACCACTTTCAGGGCACTAAGTACTTGTACCCCTAGGTCTCTCTGTTCTACAACATTCTCTAGAGCCCTGCCATTTACTGTGCAAGTCATACCCTGGTTTAACCACAAAATACATCACTTCACACTTCACCCTCCCCCTCCACCCCCATCCAAGTTAAATTCTATCTGCCATTCCTTTACCACTTTCCCAATTGATCTAGATCCTGTTGTAACCTCAGACAACCTTCTTCACTGTCCACACCACCATCAATTTTGGTGTCATCCTCAAACTTACTAATCATGCCACCTACATTTTCCTCCAGATCATTAATATATATGACAAACAACAGTAGACCCAGCACCGACTCCTGTGGCACACCACTGGTCAAAGGCCTCCAATCTGAAAAACACCCCTCCACTACCGCTCTTGCCTCCTTTCACCACCACCCTTGCCTCCTTCCACCACCGCCAACTTTGTATCCAATTGCCGAGCACACCCTGGGTCCCATGTGATCTAACCATCTGGACCAGCCTACCATGCAGTACCTTGACGATTAAATCTTTAAGCCAGCAACCCAGAAATTCATTATAGGAATCAGTTTCCTCCTTAGAACTTATCAATTTTGCCTTTTTATCCATCAGAGACTGCCAAACACTGATCAGAAGTACATGAAGAGATTTCTCTCATGGATACCATAGACCTGGGGATAGCAAGCATCTGAAAACTGAGCACATTGAAGCAGATGTCTATAAAGAACATTAAAATAAGAAAATATGGGAGTAAAATATTGTGTCCTGAGGATCCCGTATACCAGGGTGCCAGTCTTCTTTTGGAACCTTGTTTAAGTTCTTGGCAATAGCCTAGTCAACTAACATTCCTTCATTTTCCAGCTTTGTTTATCACAACTAAGGTCCAATCTCCAATCTGCCCGTTTCCAGCAAAAATCACCAAAATCTATGCCTTTCCCTTTTCCAGCAAAACACAACAAGGCCAACTATAGCCAAGATCAGCTAACTCCATACACACAGCTGATACAAGCCAGGGCCTTCCTGGTTTTTGTAGCACAGTTCAATCATAGGCAGCTTACTTCTACTTGCATCTCAGCTTGTGGTATACAGAACATTATAGCAAAGAGGAGCCTTGTCACACAAATGCAGGATCTAATTTCTGGCACAGATGTGTTTCCATTCAGTATCAAATTCAGGAATCACAACCCTGCCTAGAAAAATAAAACACTTGGTAACCATTGTCTAATGAAGAAAAGTAGTTTGCATGATCTTGCAGGGAAATTACATAACAGACAGGATCAAAACAAAGGGTGTAACTAGTGTCTCAGGAACTGAACCTATTAAAATTAACATGCGAGAGGGGTTCTATTTGGCTGCAATTTTCAGTCTACAGACATCATGACTGAATCCAAAAATAATAAAACTTTATTGCTATTAAAATAGCTGGAGATTGGTTTTAACTATTTCAGGACTGTAACACATTCACCAAAATCATACACAATGAAAATAATGTATTTAATGATTACTTTAGACAGAACAGTGAAAATGCATTGTACATCTCTAGGCTTAAAAATCCAGCTATAATCCTTCTCGTGATTACTTTTCATACAGTCCAGTTTGTGCGCGCGTGTGCAAGAATAGCCTGCAGATTCTTGGTGCTTTGCAAGTCATGAAGTAATAGCATTTGGTAAGACATCAAAAAGCTGCCTCCACTTGTTCCAGCCCAGACATGGCTAAACCAGTTTCAAACAACTATTGCTACACCAGTGAGCAAACTCACACAGACAGGAGATCTTTACTGGTATGTCTGGGTAGTGGCTTAACTCAGCAGATCAAATGGGAAGTCCACTAAGTAGATATAGATGTAAAACATATATGAATAATATTTAAATTTTTTTAATTACTGGACACAATTATTAAAAGGACACATCAAGGTGTTAGTGTTAATAGGGTTTGACAGAACAAATCGTCTTCAGGAGCACCACCATGGTTCCAGTTAATTAGCAACAGGACATAAATCAGAAAAGGCCCCGGATTAGATCTCCTTTTGGTTCTCGGTGCTATATATAGCTTCTTTACCTCGGGACAAGGTTCCAGTTGAATATCACTAATCAACAATGTGCAAGCGTTAACATCAGGTTAAAAAAGATTGGAGTGAGCTGTGTTAGCCCTGTTGGGATACTCAGTCTAAGATCACAACTGGAGAATGGCCAAGAGGTAAAAGTAAAAGAAATACTGAAAAAGGATAAAGGAAATGATTAATTAAATTGTTATCTTTATTGGATGCGTGGATCTCTACTACCTTAGAAGTCAGCAATTTCCAGATTGTAACAGTTTGTAATTGCTGTGATGTGAAAGGTCTGTACATTTTTTAAACTATTACCAAACTCCCCCTAACTGATGCTACAAATTACTTCTGGTATTAATTTCAGATTTATTGGGTAAGATTCTTAAAAGAGAATAACATAGATTAATATCATACATGAATCTTAGAAAAGAATTGTTGCTTGTTTATACTGCATCAGTTAGATCAGTGCAAGTCCTTTCACCTCCAAAGGTTAGGGGTTGTCACCATCTCTATGGCCCGAGAACAGTTCAGCAGTCTCAGCAATGATAACTTTTACATTCTGTATTGGGACCTATTTTAGATGGACATAAAAGTTCTTAAGGCACCTTTCAAAGAAGAGATGGAGTTCAGTTGGTACATTTAACTGCCTTCCTCCCTAACATTACTAAAGCAGAGCAGCTGGACATATCACATTTAATGTTCTTAGCTGCAAATTATTTGATGCACCTGCCTTCAATCACATCAATTTCATTTCAAATTTATTTCTCCAAAGCTTTTAGGATGTCCTGAAATGTGCTATGTTGCTTAATTTAAATATTACTAATAATTGGATATTCTACTCCACATACTTTAAGCATAACAAAATATTACTGTTCTTCATGGGTTGAAATAGATATTAATGTATATTAATGTTGTCAAACATCCACAATGGTTAATAGAGCTGCAATTATGAAACTACTGGTTTGTAAAGAGTTAACTAGGGAAAAAAAATGAAGCTCGAGTCCATGTGAACAACATGAAATGATTTCCCCCATTTGCTGAAACAGAGGAAGAAAAAGATTCCGAACACTGAGGAACTACTTTTGTAAACTAAGGGGCTCTTGGACTGGTTGCTGTAAACACAACATACATGTGCTTAAATGTAATCGAGGCCTATAATGGCAAAGCATTGACCCCTAGATGACAGAAGTCACCAAGGAAGTGAAAGCCAGTGTTGCACAGCTAAAATAACTTGCGTTAACCCTCAAGCAAATAATTTACTTGATAATTAGAAAAGCATTTACCACACAGTCTGATTTGAACTTTTAAGAAACTTACTTGTACAATATTCCCCAATAGAATATACCAATGAAATGACAGTGTTGCCTGAAATTAAATTTATTCCACATTATTGTTTTCCCTTCATCTTCTACTTTGCTCACTGCTGTAGGCCATGGGGGGAGGGGGGGAATATTATTTTTCATATATCAGAAACAGAAGTCTTCCCATTTTCAAATTGGACAATTTGTTCAGTTTTGAAGAGACTGTATTACGACCCCAAATCCAAAAATCTCTGCCTTAGTTGCTCGGGGCACAAACTCAGCTGTACGAAGTCTATCAAAACCATTAATGCATTTATTAAGGACACATTTACAATTTTACCATTGACATTACAAAGATGATCTTCTCCCACTCTGGTTCACTCTGCAATTGATTCACTCAGATCAGCCATTGAGCAACAGTGAAAACTATTTTGAGATGTTATCCTTATACATAACACAAAAGTTGGTGGTATAGTGAAATGTGAGTAGATATAAATAGGCCTGTGGAATGGTTAGATAGGCAGCAGAAGAAATTTAATGCTGAGGAATAGGAAATGTTAAATTCTGAAAGGAAGAATGAAAAAAGGCCACAATTTTAAAAGAACACATATATGTGCATAGTTCATTGAAAGTGGCAGAGCAAGCTAGGAAAGTGATTATGAACACATGCTGGACCCTGGGCTTCATCAAAAAAGGTGAAGAGTACATGAGCCAGGAGGGATGCTATTGCAAGCAAGTTTTCCATTGCACCTGTGCATACATGTACTTCTCCATATGACAATAAACTCTACTTCAACTACAATGAACTTCAAAACATTTTGGTTCTGCCATGGATGGAGTATTAGTTCCAGTTCTGGGCACCACTCTCCAGAAACACTGTAAAGGCTTTGGGCAGGATGCAGAAGAGATTGACCAAGATGATTCCATAATTTAGGGACCAGTTACTCAGACAGAGTGGAGAAGCTGGGGTTGTTCTTCTTGAAACTGAGGAGGTTAGGAGGAGATCTGGTAGAGGTATTTTAAATCATGGTACAGACAGAGAAGATAGAGAGAAGCTGTTCCCTTTGATGGAGGAGTCAAGAACTAGAGGGCACAGGATGATGATGATTGGCAAAAGAAATTAGAGTGACATGACACAGCTAGTGGTTGGAATCTGTTGTGGAGGCAGATTCAATTGTAATGTTGTAATTGTAATAAATTGTTATAATTTAATAATTAGTTGTAATTGCAATAAAAAAGTGAATGGGACGACTATTTGAGATAGAAGAATTTGCAGTTATGGGGAAGGGATGGGGAGCAGAATTAGCTTGGTTGTTACAACATAGATCTGGTGTGAACTCAATGGCTAAATGGATTTCTTCTGTACTGTAACCATTCTGTGATAATAAATGTATAATTCTTACAGTTGCAAAGTGGTAAATTCAGAGCCTTCAACTATAGGAAAAACAGAAATGACATTTGCAATCCATTTAACAGATACTGTTTTGTATTTAGAGCAATTTTTCCAGAACTGACACACTACAGAACATTTCCACGGATGTTAGCAATCCTCCTGTTGGATGCACTTCATGTACAAACCTGCAATGTGTGCATTTCAACTGTGACCAAATACATAAAGTTGCCAAACCCTCCAAAGTGATCATTCAAGTGATATCCTGCCACACATACCTACATTATTGAGACAACTTGTCACCACATACCCAATGGCAGACCATATTGCAAACAACTGTAAGCTCTTACATTATTCACAAGAGATATGGCAATGCACATCTGAACATGGGGCTCCTCCAAACTATGCATATCATTTTCATTACTGAGGTCCTACCATAGTTCTAGCTCTGAAAAAAGGAATCTTCCTTCTGAAATCAGATCAAGATACAGTGGCATGCAAAAGTTTGGGCACCCCTGGTCAAAATTTCTGTTACTGTGAATAGCTAAGCGAGTAAAAAATGACCTGATTTCCAAAAGGCATAAAGTTAAAGATGATACATTTCTTTAATATTTTAAGCAAGATTACTTTTTTATTTCCATCTTTTACAGTTTCAAAATAACAAAAAAGGAAAAGGGCCCGAAGCAAAAGTTTGGGCACCCTGCATGGTCAGTACTTAGTAACACCCCCTTTGGCAAGTATCACAGCTTGTAAACGCTTTCTGTAGCTAAGAGTCTTTCAATTCTTGTTTGGGGGATTTTCGCCCATTCTTCCTTGCAAAAGGCTTCTAGTTCTGTGAGATTCTTGGGCCGTCTTGCATGCACTGCTCTTTTGAGGTCTATCCACAGATTTTCGATGATGTTTAGGTCGGGGGACTGTGGGGGCCATGGCAAAACCTTCAGCTTGTGCCTCTTGAGGTAGTCCATTGTGGATTTTGAGGTGTGCTTAGGATTGTTATCCTGTTGTAGAAGCCACCCTCTTTTCATCTTCAGCTTTTTAACAGACGGTGTGATGTTTGCTTCTGGATTTTGCTAGTATTTAATTGAATTCATTCTTCTCTCTACCAGTGAAATGTGCCACTGGCTGCAACACAAGCCCAAAGCATGATTGATCCACCCCCGTGCTTAACAGTTGGAGAGGTGTTCTTTTCACGAAGTTCTGCACCCTTTTTTCTCCAAACATACCTTTGCTCATTGCGGCCAAAAGTTCTATTTTAACTTCATCAGTCCACAGGACTTGTTTCCAAAATGCATCAGGCTTGTTTAGATGTTCCTTTGCAAACTTCTGACGCTGAATTTTGTGGTGAGGACACAGGAAAGGTTTTCTTCTGATGACTCTTCCATGGTCATATTTGTGCAGGTGTCGTTGCACAGTAGAACAGTGCACTACCACTCCAGAGTCTGCTAAATCTTCCTGAAGGTCTTTTGCAGTCAAAGGGGGGTTTTGATTTGCCTTTCTAGCAATCCTACGAGCAGTTGTCTCGGAAAGTTTTCTTGGTCTTCCAGACCTCAACTTGACCTCCACTGTTCCTGTTAACTGCCATTTCTTAATTACATTACGAACTGAGGAAACGGCTACCTGAAAACCCTTTGCTATCTTCTTATAGCCTTCTCCTGCTTTGTGAGCATCGTTTATTTTAATTTTCAGAGTGCTAGGCAGCTGCTTAGAGGAGCAATGGCTGCTGATTGTTGGGTCAAGGTTTGAGGAGTCAGGGTATTTATAAAGCTTTGAAATTTGTATCACCTGGCCTTTCCTAACGATGACTGTGAACAAGCCATAGCCCTAACAAGCTAATGAAGGTCTGAGACATTGGTAAAAGTTATCTGAGAGTTCAAATCTCTTGGGGTGCCCAAACTTTTGCATGGTGCTCCTTTCCTTTTTTCACTCTAAAATCGTACAAAACAAAAATAATACACTAATCTTGCTTAAAATGCTAAAAAGAATGTTTCATCTTTAACTTTATGACTTTTGGAGATCAGTTCATCTTCTACTCGCTTAACTATTCACAGTAACAGAAATTTTGACCAGGGGTGCCCAAACTTTTGCATGCCTCTGTAGTTCTACTTTACTTACGACTTGTGTGACATACTAGGGCTCTTTACTTTGCAAACTGGATCATTAAAACCAACTTTGGGAGTCTCCCTTCACCAACACTGGATGGCTCATCTTTATTGGTTATCTCAGTGGAACAATGCATGATCCATATAACTGCTCCAAATGTGTCGGAAGAATTAAAGTCAAAGAAATAGTGACCCCCATGGGTACTGTTAATACATTACAGTCAATTGCCCATTGCAAGAGTGACTAAAATCTATTTGTTCACTTCTCTTAAGAGGCATAGACAAAGTCATACAGCACATAAATAGGCCCTCTGGCCCACCATGTCCATGGAGTATCTATCTATACTCATCCCATTTTCCAGAACTTGGCTCATAGTTTTCCATGCCTTAGCATTTAGATACTTCCTAAAGGTTACGAGTCTCTCTGCATCCACCAACCCCAAGGCAGTACATTCTGGGTGAAAAAAATCCTCAGATCCACTCTGAACCTCCTACCCCTCAACGATTCTTCCTATCTACCATATCTGAGCCCCTCATTATTTTGTATACTTTGATCAGGACTACCTCAGCCTCTTCTGCTGCAAGGGAAACAAACCAAGCCTATCAAGTCTCTTCTTGTAACTGAAACGCTCCATCCCAACATCATCCTGGTGTTTACCAAATTCCTGGTGGACTTCCTTTGCACCCTCTTCAACACAATCACATTCTTCCTATAGTGTAGTGTATGGAACTGTGCACAGTACTCCAGCTGTGCCTACCCAACGTTTTACAAAGTTGTACCATAGCCTTCTTGTTCTTATATTCTATGCCCCAGCGAATGAAGGCTTCTACACACTCTGACAGCTAAAGCCTTCATGCTCACTCAGTCCCATTCTACTTCATTCTCAGGCAATTGTGTGGCAACTGCATCCCATACCGCCAGTCGGAAAATATTGGTTTCCGTGGGTCATGTTGTCAATTCTCATCGTAGCCTGCCTACACTTACATTAAATACTCACCTTTCATACTAAATTTATCATTGGAATGTGAACATCTGCATTTTTTCCCTGACTATTATCACCCAAGACTACATGCTACAAAGAGGAATCTGAGTGTAGAGGAAGATTGGTCCTGCTGGGCAACTTACTGAGATGTATGTAAAATAGGTGCTTGATGGTCGGTGCAGTGGGCCAAAGCATCCAGTTCTGTGCTGTGTGATTTTAACCTATTTCAAACAACTACAGTCATGTGTTGAGAATAGACAAAACTATTAATCTAAAACAGCTCTATATCAATTGTTACGTTCACCTATCATTTCACTGTTCTTTGCATGCACTGACTTCATCATGAAGCTTCACAAATTCCTGTCATAGTAATGGGGAAGTCAAGGGCCTTGCTAAAGATAATTAGCAGTACAGTATTACAAACCATACGTTATAAATAGTGCAACAAATTCAACATTTACCATGTAAAACTGTATTTAAGTCATGACAAAATTGATATTATATTCAATATTTACTGTTAAAATATTGTATTGAAAAATCAGTTGCTATGACGATTGCATTTTCAGAGAAATGCCTTATTTTTCTTAATAACCACTGTACTCACAAACATTATTTCAGAAGAAATTGCTGGATAACATCTAGTTTAACTTGCCATCTTTAGTTTTATTACTGTCTGATATGGTGAGTCAATGGGAACCATCTGAAGCAATTTCCCCCCAGCTGCCACAGCACAGGAAGAGAAGCTGAATGTTTTTGTCAGCAAGGTCTGTTTGTTTTTCAACACCCAATTTTCTCTTTAAAATGCTTACTCTAGGTGCTAATGGCTCTCAAAGTACCTACACAGTGCTGAGCAGAAGAGTGTCATGACCAAATCCTGCTTTTGCCTAATATCCACTCCGCACTGATTCTACATCATCAGTAGGGCATCGTAAATGTGGATAATGTCCAGGAACAACAATATCATTGTTGTGAAACATATTAATTCATTTTTCTGGGGTCTGGGCATCACTAACAAGGCCACAATTTATTGTCTGTTGATAATTCCCTCAAGAAGGTGGTGGTAAGCCACCTTCTTGAACCGCTGCAGTACTTCTGATGATGGTACTCATAATCAACATATTTAAAGATCACAATGATGTGCAACTCGGAGGGAAACCCCAAGTTCCCATTCACCTGCTGTCCTTGTCTTTCTTGGTGGTAGTGGTCACTGGTTTGGGATCTGCTGTTGGAGTATCCCAAGTAACTGCAGTAAATTTTGTAGCTGGTATACACTATAGCCATGGTACACCAATGGTGAAGGGTAGGAACAGTCAAGGTGTTTGATGGGGTGCAATTCGAACAGGTTGCTTGGATGCTGTCAAGCTTCTTCGAGGATGAAGTTGCACTCATCCAGGCAAGTAGAGAGCACTGCACCATACTTCTGACCTGTGCCTTGTGCCTGGGGAAAGGCTTTGCAGTGTCAGGAGGCGAGTCACTTGCCACAGGATCAGCAGCCTACGTAACAGGTCCAGTTGAATTTCTGGTCAATGGTGACACAAGGACGATGATGGTGGAAGATTCGGTGATAGTAACACCACTAAATGTCAAGAGTAGGCAGTTAGACCGTCTCTTTTTAGAGAAGGTCAGTGTCTTGCACTTTTGAGGCATGAATGTTACCTGCTACTTTTCAGCCCATACTTTATTACCTGGGTCTTGCTGCAGGGATTGCATCATTTACTGAGAAACTGCCACAGAACTGAACACTGTAATGATCAGCAAACACCCCATCTTATGATGTAAGGAAGGGGCTGATGATGACTGGGCTAAGACACTAACCCTGAGAATCTTTTGCAGTGATGCTTGGGGGCTGGGATGATTGACTGCCCACGACCATAAGCACCTTCCATTGTGCATGGTATAACTCCAGCAACTGAAGTGTTTTTGCTCTGATGCCCATCAACTTCATTTTTACCAGGACTCTTTGATGTCAAGGCTGTCACTCTCACCTGGAATTCAGCTCGTTTGTCACATCTGGATCAATACCTACCAAATATTGAAAGACCTGGATAGAGTGGACGTGGAGAGGATGTTTCCAGTAGTGGGAGAGTCTAAAATCAGAGGGTCCAGCCTCAGAGTAGAAGGATGTCCCTTTAGAACAGAGATGAGGAGGAATTTCTTTAGCCAGAGGGTGGTGAATCTGTGGAATTCATTGCCACAGACGGCTGTGGAGGCCAAGTCATTGGGTATATTTAAAGCGGAGGTTGCTAGGTTCTTGATTAGTAGGGGCGTCAAAGGTTACGGGGAGAAGGCAGGAGAATGGGGTTGAGGGAAAAATAAATCAGCCATGATCGAATGGAGGAACAGACCTGATGGGCCGAATGGCCCAATTCTGCTCTTATCTCTTATGGAGATGAGATCTGGAGCAGAGCAGTCTGGTAAAACCCAAGATGGGCATTGGTGAGAAGGATATTGCTGAGCAATGCCACTTCATAGCACTGAAGATGACAGCTTCCATCAGTTCCCTGCTGACTGCACATCAACTGATTGGGCAGTAATTAGCTGGATTAGATTTGCCCTGCTTTTTGAAAACGTAACATATCTGGACAATTTTCCACATTGTCAAGTGGATGCCAGTTTCTTTTAAACTATACTGTAATACTTTGTCTAGAGGCACTGCTAGTTCCAGAGTGCATGTCTAGAGCTGAGATGTTGTCTAGTCCCCTAGGCTATTCTGTACCCAGTTCTCTAAGCAATTTCTTGATATCATGTGGAGTGAATTGTACTGGTTGGAGAACAGCTTCTGTGATACTGGGGGATCTCAGGAGGAGATCAATCATCTATTCAGCACTTCTGGCTGAACATAGCTGCAAATCTTTAACACTAACATGATGGTCCCCGTCATCATTGAGCATGGGGATATTCTTGGAGCCTCCTCCTCCTCTTGTCAGCTGTTCAACTGCCCACCACCATTCACTACTAGATGTAGCACGACTGAGAGCTTCCATCTGATTCAATGGTTGTACAGTCAATTAGCACTGTCTAATCTGTGCCATGTTGCAACTTCACAAAGTTGGCATCTCATCATCTCTAGGGTAAGTCTCATGCTGCTCCTGGCATTTTTCTGCACTCCTCATTGAACTAGGTTTAATTTCCTGGCTTAATAGAGGGATATGCCAGGCCATTAGGTGACGGATTGCGGCAGTGTATATTTCTGCTGCTGCTGGTCTGCTGATCCTCGCATGTGCCCGGTTTTTGAACAGCCAGACATGTTCCAAATCTATCCCATCTGGTACGATTGTAATTCAACATAACACCACAGAGAGGTGTCTTCAATGCGAACACAAAATTTTGTCTCCACAAGGGCTGTGCAGAGATCACTTCCAGCAATCCATTCGTGGACAGATGCATCATCACAGGCAGGCTGGCAAGAAGGTACAGTGGTTTTATCCCTCACGTTGGCTCAATCACTAGATTCCCAAGTCAGGATGGTGGGCAATTTGAGGGCAATCTGCAGATGATCAGGTAGCCTTGTAACTGCTACTCTTGAGAGTAGAGGTCAGGGGATTCGGAGGTGTTATCAGAGCAGCCTGACCAAGTGACTGCACTGTGGCCATATTGTGTGGAGGTAATGCTGTTGGAGGTGGTGGTGGATGGGATACTAGTCAAGCAGACGTCTCTGTCCTGGATAGTGTCAAGCTTCTTGACGGAGAGCTGCACTCACCCAGGAAAGTGGACTGCATTCCATCGCACTCCTGATGTGAACTCAGTACATGATGATAAGGCTTTCGGGTGTAAATAGGCAAGTCAGTCACCACAGGATATACAGCTTCTGACCTGCTTTCATATTCACGTGGCTGGTCCAGTAAGTCTCTGGTCAATGGTGAACACCATGATGTTGATGGTGGGGGATTTGGTAATGGTTATGCCATTGAACATTAATGGTAGACAGACAGTCTCTCTTGCTGTAGATGGACATTTTAGAGCAACAATATTACTTGGCACTTATCAACCCATGCTGTCTAGATCTTACTGCAAGCAGGCGTGACCTCCGTCATTTGTTGCAGCATTGTAAATAGAAATAAAGATTGTTCTATTGTCAGCAAATAACCTCACTTCTGACCTTATGATTGAAGGGAAGTCATTGATGAAGCAGGTGAAGATGACTGGGTCTGGTACACTATCCTGAGGAATTCCCACTGTGACTCTCTGGAGCTGGGATAATTGGTTTCCAGCAACCACCTTACTTTGTGTGAGATCTGACTTCAGAGGAATGTGTTTCCCTCGATTCTTTTGACTTCAGATGTACCAAGGCTTCTTCATGCCAAAGTAGTTCAAATGCTCCCCTGATATCAAGGACAATCACACTCATCCCTCGTGGAATTCAGCCCTCTGATTCATATTTGTATCAAAGCTGTGATAAGTCCTGACAAAACCAGTGAGCAATCAGTGAAAAGGATTAAAAATAAAACTGAGGAAGATGCAATATCAAGCCACTTGAGTATACCCATTTCATTCTGAAATTTGCTTTCAGGAGTTACAGGTGACATTGCTTCAATTAACTATCACAACATTGCACTAACCACTGTTGTACTGCAATTTTTTTTTAAAAAGTGGTAACGTTTTGAACAAAGTTCACTAAGTTTCAGTTACTGCCATCCCAGTCATAGAGTCTAGCCCTTGCCCACCATGTCCATGCCAATCATCGACTACTCAATTTTCTGACCTACTAGAACAAGAATTTCCCAAATTGTCCATGTCAGGATATTCGCAGGTGAAGCCCATTCATAGGAAACCAGCACATATTTTCAACACACATGATGATGCCTGACCCGTTGAGTTCCTCCAGCTCCTTTGTGTGTTGCTCCAGGTTCCAGCATCTACAGTCTCTCGTGTGTCCACATTTCCAACAGCTAGATGTCTCTAGTTAATCAACGCCACCAATTGGTTCCTAATGACATCTAAGGGTGATATTAACAGAAATGCACACTGGGACAAAATCCATTACACCCTGAAAATGGATGCCAATAGAAGAGGAAGTTCAAGAAAAGATCATTTTCAACTAATTCTTGCCTATAATTCAAGTTTCCAGTTCAATCCAGAAGGATAGCCAGCAGGAGGAGGATGTATGGTTACTTTTTTTTAAAAATGTACCTTAACCCAGAATGCCAAGGTCCATTATCACATAGCCATAACCAATGGGAATGTTTCAACCGTGGGAACATTTTTCCCTCGATTCCCTTGGGATCTGCTGATTTACAGTAGGGTATGAATTGTATCTGGAACTTTTCTTAGTTGTAAGACACAGCTTCATACTCAATAAAATCCGTGAACAACAGGAGCAGATTTTCTTCTAATCTTGCAGCACACGACACAGCCATACTATCTGCATCCATTACTGCAACTTATTTCATAGGTTATAAAGCAGAGTTATATTTGATCCCATTCACCAAACTACAAAAGGACCATTTCTAATCCCAATACTTTAAATTGTCATCTATTTAAAAATCCTTCAATACTCATTCAAAATAATGGGCAATAATATTAGCTACGATTTATGTCATGCTTCTTGAAGGACACATAAAGAATAAGTACACTACATAACAGTGCCAACTCGAAAGGCTTATGTGCATTAAATGTAACCATCTGAGAAGTTGATAGCTTTATCCCTTTTTAAATTTCTCTCCGACATTCATCTTTCTCTCCTGAATGCTCCAACTCCTGCCTCAGAACACATTGAGAAATGGAGTACGATAACTGGGAATCCTTCACATTTGAGCACAAGAACAGGCATACATATGGGATGCATCTCCACTAATTCCAATCTTGTCCTTCATCCAGAATTCAGTCATCCAAGGTATCAATTGGTAGCAAAAATCCCAATCAGCATCTCCTGCCTTGGCCAAGGTGCTTCAAATTGCAGTTGCTTAATCATCAGACCCAAGGTAAATCAGTGCAGACCAGAAATTCACCTGCACTCCCAAAAAAATCATCTTTCTTTGTACCTTCAAGGAACTTCTAAAAACCTATCTCAATAGCCTAGCTTTGCCCACTTCTTCTAATTCTCCTATAGTATCACATCCATTCCTTCCTACTTCTCTCCACCTTACCTAGTTTTCTGCACTAATTGCATCCTATAAATGCAAAACTGTGATTTCATTTCAACCTAGTAAGACTTTGGGAAAGCTTCCTGGGGATATGAATTGGGAATAGTATATTTTCGGCTCGCTTTTGCTTGAACAGCTGATGGCACTAACACTGAAACTTAGTCAAAATTGGGCAGCAGTCCTCACTTTGATCATTTGAATCAGTTGCCAGCACTTGTCAACCTCCCAGCAGTAACGCGTATATTAAGCAATCGAACTTCGACAGGTTGGCATACATTCTTCCCAGAGAGGTGTCTGCTCCAATCATCAATGTAATGAAGATATCTTGAAACAAGCTTTAGACCCTTCTTGTAAATACATAGATCCTTGGAAGGCAAATGTCAAAGGTACCTTTACAGCCTATATGCTCAAAACTTCTTGTACATATCCACGCTCTAAGCATCCCAGCACTAATCAGTCATGGCACATTGCTCTCCAAAACTAGAATTGGTATCTTCTGTGCTCTGAACTGAAAGTCTATTCTTCTGTTCCAATAGCACTCCAGAGAATTATTTTTTCCTCAGTGGAATCAACTAGGGATAATGAATCGAGTTAATTGCCACACCATTAACTTAACTGTTCTATACCTTATATTGTTCTGGTACCCACATCACACTAGTATCATTCCTTGATAGTAGGTTTTACCTTTCTGTTGAGCAACAAGCTTGTGGATCAGATTACCCTTTCTTTTTAATTCTTTTTGAATCCCGGTTGATAATGGACAGACAATTCATCTCACCATAAAAATTATTCTCCTTAGCTTGGCCTGTCTTTTGCTACACTTCAAATTAAATATCTGATATCTCCAGATGAAGGGAATCAGGAAACCTTATGATATTTCCATCAAAACAAATTGTTACACAGTCCTATCAAGTTATACATCCCAAGCTGTATTGTTACAGATACCTAAAAAAATTTTTTTCTATTGGCTGTTCCCTAAATATAGCAAATGAGGGCTACGTATGAAACAAAAATAATTTATCAAATATTATACTTTATTACATTAAGATTCTATGGGGGGGGGTAGGAAGAGGTAGTTTGTCCAGCTCAATTTTATCCAAAATCATAATCTTCCTTTGAAACTATAAATTACATGTGGCAATACCAGTGGAGGCTCATTTTAAATTACCATGCAAATTCTTCCTTTATAGTAGCAGAACAATATATTTCTCTTTCAGTATTGTTATTTAAGTATATGTCATATTGGAGCATTCATTGAACTTTAATGCCCAAAAATTAATAGCAGTATTTATTCAAAAGATTCTTGAAAACCCAACAAGTAAACAGTGGTTCAGACATCATGACTCTACGGAAACTCTATGTTTCATAATCAGGATGGTCTTTTTTGGGCTTTTTTTTTAGTTCTCATGATTTATGCTGGAAAACCAGAGCTTAATAAATAAAAATTTACCATTATAAGCCCACCAATAGAAGCACAGGAGTTTAAGACCACTGAGGAAAAAC
Source organism: Pristis pectinata (assembly GCF_009764475.1). Classification (NCBI taxonomy): domain Eukaryota; kingdom Metazoa; phylum Chordata; class Chondrichthyes; order Rhinopristiformes; family Pristidae; genus Pristis; species Pristis pectinata. Next base: position 9,772,239 of record NC_067429.1, read on the forward strand.
AGGATCACTGAAAATATCCAACAGAGATGCAGTAAGGTAAAATGCAACATAAATTTACAACAATGAATTGATATCCTTAATACCATCTCTCCAACATTCTTCCTTCAAGTTCCTCTTCCTTTTGTTATCCTACACATGATTTCAATAAAAAGCACATTACACTGGCCCCTTCTGTAATTGCTCAAGAAGTGCTAAATGCCAGATTTGACCAGAATAAAGTGTACCTTTGTTGTGAATGCTGAGGCACACAGATTTCATTTATCATCATAAGCCATAAAATCCACCTTTCCCTTGAGTGAAACTGCAAGGAGAAACAGTAAATGTGCATTCAAAGGAAACATATTCTCCCTCTGGCTTTGGGTTCCCACATACCCAGGGCAACCCTTCCTCAGGAGGATCTTTAGTCCAGTCCAATATGAGATGGAGCAAATCTGTCTACAGGTGTAATATGTAGATATCAAAAACACACATAGTGACTAATACTCGATATAAAAATGATTGAGCCAACTACTTCAAAACTGAACATATCTAAGATAAGATGCCTTATTAGTCACATGTACATCGAAACACACAGTGAAATGTATCTTTTGCGTAGTGTTCCGTGGGCAGCCCGCAAGTGTCGCCACGTTTCCGGCACCAACATAGCATGCCCACAACTTAGTATATTAACACCACAGTCAAGCATACACACACACACACACACACACACACATACATACATAAAGGGTACTTGCAATTAATTTTATGCACAATTTACAGGAAAATAAAACTGATTACTGGTTTGAGGAGATTCTCTATTTCCTATGTCATGTGTAGTGCAAAACTATGGTCATTTAGCATAGCTTGGGGAACACAATCATTACATAGGAAATATTACGTTCAAATTGTTCGCATGTACAGTTAAGACTTATTAAGTTGGTCTTATTGTATGGATTTATCAAATTGACCATGATTCCGATCAGATAGTGAAGTACACTTCTAGGTAATTATGGCTAGAGAAGTAGCACAGAAAAATTACAAACAAGTATAGAAAACATCAAAATCACTCAGCTCATCAGGCAGCATCTATAGAGAGAAAAATAAGAGTCAATGTTTCTAGTCAATCAGTTCTGATGACGGATCATTGAACTGAAACATTGACTGCTTGTCCTTCCACGGATGCCAGCTGAATGTTTCTGGCATTTTTTGTTTTTATTTCAGGATTTCCAGCATCTGTGATATTTTGCTTCAATAGAAAAATTATGGTTGCTTTAATACTGCTAATATCTTACTGATGAACTTGGTTCCTAAAAGTAAATCTGTTGGGATGTGTAAGACCCATATATGGAATCTAATGCAAGGCCAATATATGAAATCTAATGCTGTGAGCAATGGTACTGCTGCAATATTAAAAGAGGTTTTGAAAGTCCAGAACAAATGCATTCAGTTTGGTGTGAACAGCTCACATATCCATGCATGCAAAAAAACTGACATTATCAAACACAAGGCAGAGGGAAGCAAATTTTTGGCAGAGAACAGAACTTCCCTTTCCACTCCAAAAATGAATCAGAATGAAAGAACAAGAACTTCAACAAGAGCATAACAATAAACACACAGTTGCCAAGTACAGAGAATTTGCCCTGACATTTCAGTTCCAAGGATCAACTTTCCAGTTTTTGCGGAATAAATGCCAATTATGTTAACCCTTTTATTATAGTGCAATAATCAAGGCATAAACAGCAGCAGGTCACATGTTGAACTCCAGCTTCAAAATGTTACTAATTAAAAAGGTATGGCTTTTAACATTCCCTTTGTGTGGAAGACATTCATTGATGGTTAGAATGTGGAACCTGCTTCAAAAAGAATGGCTGAGATGAATACTGAAGATGCACACAAGTAAACAAATGAAGGTTAGAGGAAAGTTTGCTTATGCTGATAGAGGTAGGTAGATGCTTTTGTAGACAACTCTTGTAGGCCCAATGTCCTGCTTCTATGCTGTACACTTAATGTAATTCTATGTAACTGAGTCTATGGATGCATGAAAATATCAAATTTAAGTAATATATCACACAACTAAAGACAGCTGTTGAATAGAAATCTGGAATTGCAGATCTCAGGCACAAGCTTTCTTAGCCTTGCCTCAACATCATAGATGGGGAAATCATTTACTCTGTTGGAATCCAGTGCCAAAACAGCAAGAAACTGGAAGCTAAAGACAAGAGTAACAACAAAAGAAAAAAATGTTAGTCTGCAACTGTAGAGAGAATAGACAAGTTAACTCCAGATTTAATAACACTGACAAGTTTTGAATTCAAAGTACCAATTGCTTGGGCATGCTGCATTAACAGGGGGCTAGCAATGCAACACCAGCCTTCCAATACACATCACTGATGGCTGAACATCTAGCCAATTGCCGTCATGTAATTTCTGTACTGATCAAAGTCTGACATGACAACACTAAGGGATAGAACAGTTGTCCAAGATGCAGCAAATGCAAGATGCAGGCTCGCCCACTTTGCACAAAGAACATCTACCTCCATCCTCAACAACTGGGAACTGTGGTAGCACTGTGGTTAAGTTAATTTGGAGGCCTGGACTAACAAAAGAAGTGAATTCAAATACGACCGTGGCAACTCCGAAAGTTAACTTGTTAATTACCTGATATGGAATTGTTTACAATAAAAATCTCAAAAGGACTGCAGAAGCTGAGGGAGCTGGAGATACAGGTGCAAAAGTCATAGAAAATGGCAGGGCAGGTTAATAAGACGTACACAATTCTAGATTTCTCAATAGAGGCATACAGCATAAAGCATAGAAATCATGCTGAACCTTCATAAAATACTGCTCCAGCCTCTGTTTTCAGTTCCTGTCACCTCATTATAGGAAGGATGTGAAGGCATTAGAAAGGGTTCAGAAAAGATTTTCAATAATAGTTCCTGGGACGAGTGGCTATAGTTAGAAGACAAGAAAGGCAGGGACTATTTTATTTAGAGAAGATTGAGGGAAGATCTGATAGAAGTATATAAAATGACTTCTGGACAGAGTGGGGCAGTGGGATGCTGCTCCCTTTAGTGCAGTGGCTGAGGACTACAGGTCATAGGTATAAATGGGCACAAAAACTTTTTATTATATACAGCGTGGTTGAAATCTGGAATGCACTGCCTGCAGATGTGATCTTGATGAGGGAACTTGATAAATATACGGCGAGGAGAAACTTGCAAGACTCCAGTGAAGGTGTCAGGCTTAGAATAAATGAGTTATTCTGGTAGAGAGCCTGCACAGACTCGATGGGCCAAACTGACTCCTTCCAAACAATGATTCCACAAAGTCATTCAACTGTACAATAACTGAAGGTGGCTCACGTTTCTCAAGGACAATTAGAAATGGGTAATAAGTGCTGGTCATGCCGGCGATGCCTGCGCCCTTTGATATGAATAAATAAAAAATATTCTTTTTTTTACTGTTGCAGCAAGATATTTCAACATTTAATGCCAGTCTATTAGGCTGATCAAATGTGGTTAGTTTTGCACAGTAAATGTGTGTGTATTAAGAAATGATTCAGTCTATCAAGGTTAATCTAACATCTGGCATACGGTGGAGTCTTTTTCCGCACCCGATTCATGTGAAGCACATATGTGGGTGATGTAATCTTCCAAGAGGCAAAACGATTTACATCATCATTCTCACTAGGTCTAAACCTTATGCCGGCCGTTTCACTGTGAATAGTTGGCAATATCCTCCTTATAGGTCAGCTCAACTTCAACTTCAGTGCCTGCACATTACAACACACAAGTCAGAAATGAGCTGTGCCAATGCCAGTACATCTGACCTCCTGTTCTACCAATGGACTCTGGGGTGTTGGGGAAGCACAAATATCCTGAGCTGACTGGCTGAACACTTTCCATATCCAATCCAGGGCTGGCTGGCAGATATGGCATGACCTCATGGAGGTTGCCATTCTTAATTAGAAAGGCAAGTGCAATTAAGCGGTTTGTTTACTTTTCTTTATTTCATTTTTAGTTTCTTTTTAATTACTTTCTAGCATTTAAGGGCGCTCAATTTTTAGAATTTAAAAAAGATGTTTAAAAACTATGTTTGAACTGTTTTTAAATGTCTCTGATAATCATATTTCAAGGCCTTTCAATGGCTTTATGTTGTCAAAAAGGAATCAGGGAAATTCAGGGCATGGCCTTGGCATCTACTGCCCGAGGCCCAGTCACTATTTGTGGCCACTCCACCAAGTGGGATGACCATGGCAACCAGGCCTCCAGGCCAATCAGTCCCACATTGGTACAAAAAATGCAGCTGCAGGAAAAGCAAGACAAAGTGCATGCAAGTCCAGATCGACCACAATCCAGCCCATTCTATTTCAAAATATGTACCTTCTGGTTCACCCGCTGGAAGATGTGCTTGATTAATACAAGAAGGGACTTCAAATCACTACTACTCAAAACATGACAGAGACCTACAGCTTCAATACTAGCTATCGGGCAAGACTGGGATCCAAACAGAAGCATTCCAGTTGGAGCGAGAATCTTATTTTAGCTAGTAAGATTCTCAAGTTACAAGTGAGGTTAAAATTCATCAATTATGCTCTTAATGGATTTCTGAACTCAAAGGGAATCGGGCAATATGGGGATCAGTGTGAAAGGCAACTTGAGCTAGAAGATCAGTTGTGAATGAATGGCAGAGCCAACTAAAGGAGCTTTGCATCCTACTTCTCCAGTTCTTTGCTTCAATGTTTTCTTCCATTAATGGAATTTCAATCAGATATAACTATAGCCACTTTTTCTTGTCTGGAATGGCACAAGAAATGGGGAGTGGTGTGCACAGCACCAATGAAGAAGATTTATCTTAAGCTAAATTACAAGAATTTCAATTCACAAATAAAGCCTTTCTACAAGAAAGGCAAATTCTACAAGTTTATTGTTACTCTGTCATATCTCACTCCCCAGTTAGATGCAGGTTATCCTTACTATGACAGATCTCATTCTCCAATAAAAAGCAACCATGAAAACTTCCATGTGAATTTCCATACTTTTATGTCCTATGACATTAAATTTTTGCAGAATTACACAAAGTAATTGGAATAAGATTCCCACAAATGATACCAGAGGCAATGGTCTCCTGTACTCTACCGAAACAGTTGCTGCTTTGGAGCAGTGAGAATCAGAAAGCCAGTCAACTTTGGAAAGCATTACTTACACCACTAATCAACAGAATGTGTTCAATAGCTATCAGGAGCAGGCTTAGCTTCTTTCCTAAATCATCTACAGTCACAAGTATCGACTATGTGGTCTTTCTGGTTGATACAGCTGCATTCCACACCAATATGCATTTGGTGAATGAAACATCAGGCAAGCATCAAATAAGATGCAATTCAAATTCAAGCAAAGCAAATCATATGCAAGCTAATTTAGCATGATTCATCCAGGTAACTGCATTAGTTTAGTGGGTAAACGTATCAGATAGTTTGGCACCATTTCATGCTGACAAGACTGAGATTGATCCTTCGACAATATCAGGTTGGCAAACCTCAAATAACGATTGCAGATATGCTGTACGTGGCCTGAGTGATAGAAGAGGGAACAAAACATTATGTAACAGCTGGTGAAGATTACCCAGTGACCCCCACAGAAATACATACATGAAGATGTTTTACATGAGATAATGATCAGACCTGGTGATGGTGCAGGCACAGTAATGTAGCAGTTAGCATAACGCTATTACAGCACCAGTGACCCGGGTTCAATTCTGGCCATTGTCTGTAAGGAGTTTGTACGTTCTCCCCGTGCCTGCGTGGGTTTCCTCAGGTTGCTCCAGTTTCCTCCCACATTCCAAAGATGTACAAGTTAGGAAGTTGTGGGCATGCTATGTTGGCGCTGGAAGCGTGGCGATACTTGTGGGCTGTCCCCGGAACACTGTGCAAAAACTGTATTTCACTGTGTGTTTCGAATACATGTGAGTAATAAAGATACCTTATCTTATGGCGCATTATGAAAAATGTTTCATCCCATACTATACAGTTTGACCAGAAGATCAATTACACTCACTATAATAAAAACAGAAAACTACTCATCAGGTCAGGCTGCAGCTGTGAGAAGAGAAATAATATTTCAGGTCGATACAGGGAAAGAAGAGGGTCTGGGGCTTCAACCCAAAATATTGGCTGTTTCTCTTCCCACAGATGCAGCCTGACCTGCTGAGTATTTCCAACATTTTCTGTTTTTATTTTAGATTTCCAGCGTCTGCAGTTTTTTTTTATTTTCAACTGCACTCACTATATAGGCTCATCTATGAAATAATAAGCACTTTGATATAATGGAGTGCCATCCAATGCAAGCGGAACCATAAATCAACAACTGCATTTGATGCGAGGATAAAAAGCAATGGAATTGATTCCACTTTTAAGGCTCTCGTCACCTTTGCACTGTTTTCCCACTTTCATAGACAACAGAACAATTCGAAGGGCTCATTCTGAAATCTGCCCTTTTACTTTCTGTTCAGTGATTCCAACAGCTTTCAGTCCTTAAATTCAGATACTTTAATGGAAGCACAGCATAGCCTCTTTAGTTCCCTTCATTAGGAACAGAATAAAAGCTGCAGCTCTCTGTACTATTGCAGGAAACCAAAAAAAAAATCACTCACTGGTATTCTTATGGTCTAATATAATGGGAGTAAGACTATCACTCCTGAACAGAAAGCAATTAGCTCCCAGAATCTTGTTAATTTCAAGCCAAGCTCCACTGCATTCTAACAAACCTTTATAGTTTCCGATCTGGGAGAACTGAGCAGATAAACTGAAAAGGATTATATAGCTGGTATTAACAAGATAATATTGCAATAAGTGATCATTGAAAAGCTAAAGTGCCACGTTTCCATTTGTAATAACATTTTACTAATAGAAATTATTTTGAGCAAAGCTTATTAACAGTGTTAATAATTCATTAAAATTTTCCAAGGGGTTTTAGAAGTGGGAAAGTTACAGATCATTTGACAATTAAATTTTAAACTGGTCTAGCCAAGCTTGATATCATATTAGCAAATTCTCGGTTATTCCTTATTTGGATGAACAGACCCCAATAATGTGCAGACATTTATTTCAGTGGATTAAACCACTGTGCCTGGTTTAAAGTTTAAAAGGAACAATGCACATAAAAAGGGTCAATAGTAAAACAAAATGCCAGGGCTCATTTGTACAGGGATGGAATTCAAAAAAAGAGAAGGGATGTTATATTTATATTTCATTAAAACATAATTCAGAGGACCATGCAGAGTTCCAGGTTCCATAAAATACAAGGACACTGGAGAAGGATGAGACTAAAACTAAGAGGTTATATAGCATCAAACCAGAGCTCTTTTGGACAGGTGACCTAACAGAAGTCTTTAAAATTGAGGAAGGGTTGACAGGTTAGTCAAAAAAGATCCTGCAAATTTGTGATGGGAGACTCAAACTGAAGGTCACAGTATAAAACAGTCACCAACAAGCAGGAGAATTAGGAGTAAGATTCTTCTTCCTGAGAATGTTTACCATAATATGCTGCAAATAATGCAGATACATCTTAGGACAAGCTATATAAACACAAAAGCACAGGCTGTGCTGATATGATGATGAGGAGGGAGGGGGAGAGGAAGCTTGTGTTCAGCATAAACACCAGCAATGGTCACTTGAGCCAAATGGACCATTCAGTTGTTGCAAACATTATGTAATCCACTGTACAGCTGGAGCATAATGACTGGAACAGATTAAGTCTGCTTCCTTCAATTGTTTGTGCCAGTAATGATTATAGGGAGAACACTAATATCCATAAAGACTGTTTAATTGATACATGTGTGGAAAGATCAAGAAAAAATTTAACTGCAGCACTTTTTAAAAATTTAATCATTTATTTTTAAAGACTAGAAAAAAGACTAGAAAACAAAAACACGGATTCATAGTGCCATATAGCCACACAACTCAAAGCGTTAATTTTGAAGCCAACTTCTGCTCAAAGTTTTACATTCAACATGGAAGTTAAATGGTCTATCAGTGTATTAAAGGTGGTGGACAGAATGCCAGAGGGCAAGGTGGGCATGGAAGCTCTTACTAATAGCAATTAGTCATAAGAGAAATCAGTTTACAATCTAATCAATCTATTCTTCTTTTAAAACCTGCATTTATACAGCACATTTTGTTGAGCCATTTGGTGTACCTAGCTACCAATTAATTACCTTTAAATTGTGATCGCTAGTTTTGCAGTCAAATGCTGCTGCTAACTGGACCATGCTTTATATGCAAGTGAGATCATTATTTTTTGTCAGTTGAGAAATAAATGTTGGCTGGGACCATGAGAGAACTTAAAAATCATAATGACAAAGGAAGTCATTCAGCCTATCAAGCACACAGACACCTTTTAAAGCAATTCAGTCATCCCCTCCCCTTCCCCCTCCCATTGTTCCACATAGCCCACCAAATTTATCTTTCCTCATGAACCAGTCTAATTACCTTTTGAAAGCCCTATTTCCACAATCCTCAGTCTTGTGATCTTCATCAAAGAGTGAAAGAAAGATGCTTCAATGTGATGTAATGTCGCAAATGGAGCAATATGAACACATTTAGGTGACTTAAACAGATAAATAATCAAATCATTGGGTGTTAATAAAGGAATAAATGTTGATCAGGACATTACAACTCCTTTGCTCACCTATAAAAATGCCCTGAATACAGAGAGTAGATGGGACATTTAATGAAGTATTCAGATGTTAATTTTAAATTGGGCCTCTGGCCTCCAGAAGCAAGTTCAATTATTAGAACATTCCTGAATGTTGTCACACAATGTTTTCCTTTGGCACATGCTCGCTTCACCCAGATCACGTTCTTCATAGGGGAAGAAAATTTCCAGTGAGCTTATGGATACGGTAAACTAGCACACAGTCATTTCAGCAGGAATGGGAAATGAACCACGACAAGCATGTCAATGTTACTCCTCCTCAAACATTATTCTCATGAAGACTTTTGATCAAGCCCCACCATACTAACTACTGACATGCAGGCCAGCTGTCAAAAAGAGTTTAATGTAAAAGAACTACAAAATACCAACACCACAGCAGATTCCAAAAGAACGAGGATGATTGCAGAAAGACCTGCTGGAGTAACGTAAGGACATTATCACACAACACTAGAGACTACATTCTTGGAAACTTGGCTCTGGTCGAATGTTGTATTTCTAACTTAAGACTCGAGCTACATGTGTGGGTAATTGTTCAGAGAGAGCAACTAGTCACTGAAAACCTGTGGATGAGTCACACAGATTTGAAATAGGCACTAACGGGTGTGAGACCAAGTACAACAAAGTAATAGCACAATGCAAATAAAGCAAAAATGTAACTGATATATCCAAAGCCAGACATCTCTGCCAACATTTCTGAGTGGTCTGCATAATATCAAATCTTTTGGCACAGTTGTGTTGTGCGTATTCACATACAACCTGTGAATTATACTTTACTGATTCCATATTGAGCTGAAAAAAATCCCCAAGAGGCACCAAATTGAAATAATGCTAACTGCCTTTTGAAGATGTCACATGGAAGACCACATAGAACTTTTAATGGAGATGTTGAGGAAGTATAGTAAAGGGGAATGTGTTAACCAGAGTCAACAAATTGGTTTTAACAAATGAAGACTGTGAATAAACTCCAGATCCAGTCATTTGGCTTAAGAATCTAAATACAACAAGAAAAAAAACACAAATTAAAATGTTTTCGGGGCATACAAAGCAGATGGGAAACATAAAGAGTCCTCAAGGAAATGAGACAAACAATAAACAAGCCTCTGTTCAGTATTGCTAAACACACTTTAAATAGAGTTATACACGAGGACACAAATATTCACACAAGAAATCTCTGATTAAAACTTAGAAACGTTGAGGACCTGAAAATTAAGGCACAAAATTGTAGACCTGTACAAAAAGATAAATTAAAGTTTTGGTTGAAGACTTGATTATTCAATAGTCGCAAGAGAAAAACAGAAAAATGCTGTAAACACTCAGCTGGTCGGGCAGCATCTGTGGAACAGGGAAACAGAGGTAACGTTTCATGTTGAAGACCTTTGGCCAGATTTTCATTTTACTTTATTCAATGGTCTATCATGGCATCAGCAGCCTATGTCCACCTTTTTCTATTTTTATTTTAGTCCACCGGCTGTACCATGAAAAATGCCTTAGTGAATACCAGATGTTATTATTGCTCATCCGAACACCTACAGGCAAAAAGAAATACCCATCATTGGGTTCAAAGTATTAGTAAAGCCTGGTTTTCTGTTTATCCCTGTTTTACCAAATTCACTGCTTGATTATTTTCCCCCCATTCAGAATTAAAACCCAACTTGGACAACAGCAGGATTACAAATGATTCACCTTTGCATGAGGACAAGACTATGTTGAAAAAGATTGTTTGAAAGCTCTTCCATGGGGACCAACTGATCTGAATACTTAATTGTTTTTTTTCTAAAGCTGCTTATTGTTTTGATATTTCAGCATTACATTTAACAAATACCAACTCCAAAACCAGATAACCTAACCAGCATCAAAAAATCTGATGGATATTTTGATGATACAACTAGTGATGAGGATTTTCAGGTCAGCTGTTTCAGGCTCTAGATTAGATTCACAACATGCAAATCTACAGCATATCGATGGTCATTCTCATTTTTCATACCAGCTGAGGGCCAAAAGCAGATTCAATAAAAACTTCCAAGTGACAAGTCATGAAAAATCAAACATTTGCAGGGTTATAGGGGAATGGTAGGAGCGTGGACTAACTGACTATCTCTTTGAAACCGTCAGGATAGGAGTATTAGACCCACTGGTCTATTACTGTGCTGTAATTCAATCTCATAGCTGAACAGACCAACAGTAGACAGAGCAAAATCCAACATCTAAGATAAGCAGAACTGTATTATTGACCACTCTTACAATACCTACATTTTTTTGTATATATATTTTAATGGAACTTGGAGAAATAAATAATCACTGGTTAGCCGAATTCTCAAATGGAAGCTGCCTTCAGGGTGACTCTGCCTAATGGTGTTTGACAGAATCTGTGCATGCTTTAGTGACTATGGCTTTCAGCCAAGATGAAACTCATGTTGTACCATCTCAGTAAAGATGAGAGCAAGTGATTTTAGAAAATTTTTATTGTTTACTATTCACCATGTTGCTTGGTGCTATAAAAGCTGTTAGTTAGTAGATCAAAGAGGAAAAAGATTTTGAGGTGGCCACAATGATCATATAAAATACCCTCTCAAAAGCAGCAGTATGTTATGCATGCACACACAGCCTGAACCATGGCTTCTTAAATCAACATACATCATAATGACAATAAAACTACAACTATGCAGTAGTTCTTACACAAAAGTGAATTTAGGACTAAATTCATATGAAAAGAACCCATTAATTTTAACTAAAATCTCAGTTCTATATTTTGACAGGCTAACTACCAGCATTACTATTACTGTTTTCACCACAAAGCTAAGAGATCTACACAAGATCAAAAGCACTAAATTTGCTGTATTTTATACCTACAATGGAATTTCCCTCTTCTCCAAAATGGTAGTTCAGTGTAGATTAGGACAAACCAGATAGTGATGTCAACACAAGAGACTCCAGATGCTGGAATCAGAAGCAAAAAAACGAGCTGCTAGAGGAACTCAGCGGGTCGAGCAGCATCTGTGGGGGTAGGAGGGGTGGGGGAGCGGTGAGGAGGAATTGTCAACACTTTGGTGAAGACCCTGAATCAGGACTGGTAAAGTATTAGATAAGATAAAATAAGATATCCTTATTAGTCACATGTACATCGAAACACACAGCGAAATGCATCTTTTTGCGTTACTGAGAATGTGCTGGGGGCAGCCCGCAAGTGTCGCCACGCTTCCAGCACCAACATAGCACGCCCACAGCTCCTAACCTATACGTCTTTGGAATGTGGGAGGAAACCGGAGCACGCGGAGGAAACTTACACAGTCACATGGGGAGAACATACAAACTCCTTACAGACAGCAGCGGGAATTGAACCCGGGTTGCTGGCGCTGTAATAGCATTACGCTAACCACTACACTACAGAGGATTAAATGTAACAACATATTTTAAAACAAATTATTTAATTGTGGCCTCTCAGCCTATTGAAAATAGATAGTGCTGTCTACCACTTCTCCACCACCTTGTCCCACTTTCAATCAACTGTCTTCAGAAGCCCAGCAAAAGGTTGGGCTTGACCTACCTTGCCCAGCTCATTATATACAAATACAGAACGTTGGTTTTGGCAGAATCTTCTACCTCTAACAGGGAGAGAGGTGCAGATAGTTCCTGCAATAGGTAGCAACTACCGTAAGTGACTTCAAGAATGGAAAAAGTAAATGGCAGCCCCTCTCTTCACAAGTACATGAGCTTTGGTCTAGTTTAAATCATTCTTCCCCAGACTGAGAATTCAAGACAACTGAAGCTCGATGGAATTCCGTGGATCACTTTCTACAGCTTTTATCTGAAATGAAGAGGAGGTATTTTGAAAACAGAAGTATTACAGTAATCAGAGGATTAACCTGTAACAACACATTCTAAAACAAATGATTTCATTGTGGCCTCAGTCTATTAAAATGGATGTTCTGTACCACAGTTCACAAAAAAACTTGTCACAGAACACAAAAATTCAATGTTCAGATATAATATCTTTGCTTCATAAAATATGATGGTAAGCAGCTCTCTCTTTAACAGCCTGGTAAAAAAATTGTCACCGAGTCATTCATACGTAAGCATGCAACTGCTTCGGGACTGCAGATTCTTCCATTTAAATGCCACTTGGAAACACAGAAAACCAGAACTTCATAGAATGAACTTCTGGTGGGAATCTTCAATGTCCATCACCAAGAGTGGCTCAGTAGTACCAAAATGACCAAACTGGTAGTGCCCTCAAGATTAGTTCCCAGACAGGACCCAAGGCAGGTGTTGAAAGAAACAACACGGAGGAAAAACCTTTTACCTGTCCCAGATGGATCTGTTCATGGAAAGTTTGGAACAAGTGATGACTAAATTGCCCTTGTGGAGACTAAGTCACAACTTCATGCTGGAACACACTCAGTTTCCTTACTGAAAGGTCACTTTCTCCACAGATGTTGACTGACTCGAGTACTTACAACATTTTCTGGTTTTATTTTCTAGTTATGATTTGCAGCATTTGGTTATTTTAGTCTTGCAACTTAAAATTGTGCAGTAGGCCATCAGCAGCAGTAGCGGAATTGTACTAACCTAAACCATAAACACATGGCCAGGCATATTTCTCACTTCTAGCAAAGGCAAAATACCTTGGTTGAATGAGGAACATCGAAAAATATGCCATAGGCAGCTCCAGAATTTGGTGAAACCTAATAGTACCTCATTCATGCTAAGATTCAGAAGCAGCGTACAAAAGCCACAGCATAGCTACCCAACGATGAATGGAGACTAACCACTAGTCTATATTCATTGCCATTATCATTGCTAAGTGCCCTAGCATCAATATCCTTTGATTAGCAATTGACCAGAAACATAACAGGATCAGCAACATGAATTCTGAGGCTGAAAAATCAAGTCACTGGTTGGTTAATTTGTACTATATTGACAGTCTTCTGACTTACTAAAACATTTCCACCATTAACAAGGCACAAATCAGGATCATGATGGAAAACTCACCCACTTCAATGAGTCAGTTCCAACATCACTCAAAAGACTGAAACCATTCAGGCAAAGCAGCCAAAATCAATTAGCACCCTAACCATCACCCTAAACATTCACTTCTTTCATCGCTGGCACATCATGTCTGCAGTGTGTGACATCCATTAAATGCACTGCAGTGACTCGCCAATGCTTCTGCAAACATGGCTTCTCAGCCTACAAGTTTCTCGAGACTAAAGGCAACACATCAGCCCCAAGTTCACATTCATCACTGCCAGGTCAAAATCTTGGAAATTCCTACCTCCGGTACTGTTGGAGTACCTTTTGTATGTGGTCTGCAGCAATTCGAGGTGGCAACTCTTACCACCTTCACAAGGGCAATTAGAAGTAGGTAATAAATGCTGTTATTGCCAGTGACACTCACTTCCAACAAATTAAAAGGCTAATCTTGTTGCAAAAGGAACTCAGGCAGAAAAGTAGGTGATTAAACTGCTAATTATATTTAAATAAATTGACTTGTTTACTTAAACCAGTACAAGTTGATCCAGTAAAGGTTGAAAACATACACACACAAGTGCAAATTTATATAATACACACAGATCCCTCTCCTTAATGTTGTTGTTACATATTTAAAACATGTACAGTACTGGAGTTTTGCCTCCAGCATTACATCTGGTCTGTCTCTTCAGCTCCCTTCCACCTGACAAGCAGCTTAAATCATTTACGTTCAAATGCATAACTTGGATTTCAGTCCGTCTCTCCCCACTGCTCCAAATAAATAAATCAAGCAGTGAACCAGTGTCCTGATTTTACTCCTCACAGCTCTTATCGCCCATGGAACTCCAGGCGGCTTCACTGTACCAAAGTAGTAGCCAGACTTTCATAACTTTTGCAATTAAACTATACCCTGCTGAAATTAAGTCTTGTTGGTGTAACGGGAGGGAAGGGGTCCAACGTAACTTGCTATTTTTTTCCGAAAGAAACATTCCTCCCACAGACAGCATAAGGAAGGCCCAAACAGCAGACTTCTTGCCTGTGGCATCCGTGCTCAGCAAGTAGGAAAGCAAATCAGCAGAATAGACATAATTTTTTAATCACCTCGATTTGCTTTCAGTTAGCAAAATGGACTAAGAACAGATCAAACATAAAAAATATACTCAGTTTTCAGAGATGCATTTCTTCAATGTCCCCTAATTAAACAAGAGTTGAAAATTAAGTAGTAGATTCTCAAAACAAAGGAAACAGTGCAACTGCAAACTCCAGAAAAAGAAACATGCTTATTCAAAGTGTCAAATGAGTATCACCCTTTCAACATACTGCAAATTGAGAGTGAAGTTTTAAATGGCAGACACTGAAGGAATTCAAAATCAGGACTCTAGTATTCATTACTCAGTCACTATAGCTTCCTTCAAATTGTTAAATTCCAGTATTGGATAAAATTAAATTAAATTCAATTATACCAAGAACTGAACCAAAAATGCTCAAATCTATAGCTTGTTGTTCTTGAGATTGGCCACTTACTCTTCCAGAGTGATGGATGCATTTATTGATTCTCTCAGCCACCTCTCTATTTTTTCAATTGACAAAAGTGCCTGTTTATCTTTCAGATGTCAATTCTGATGACAGATAACACATACAAAAACTGATTTTTTTTTCTATTTAATGATATTGTCACACCATGGTACTGACGGCTTCTTCTACGGCAGCACAAATATTCAGAGCTAAATACTCAATGCATCAGTTCCATATCTAGGCAAACGTTGCACCACTAGATTTTGTGTGCCATGTTCATATTAGCAATATGATGTTGCGTAAAGCACAGGGTATCTAAATGACACATGGTGTTCAGTTTCTAACATTACCTGACGCTAGAAAGTATCAGCACTATCAAATGCCTTAACGCATCTTTCAAAACCATCTCAAAGTACTTCAAAATTTAATATATTTTCTAAAGTGCAATCACTGCTGTTATGTTGGTGAACCAGTGCAAGTATCAATGCGATGGGCGTCCATTTTCCATGTCTTGCTGGTTTGGAACAAATGTTGAAGGCACTCCTGCCAAACTCTTGTCAGCACCATTTTAAACTGCTGCTAAATGGCTGAATGCTGATTTTAAATAAACATAGATTGAAGCATTTGTATTGAAACAGAATAATTACAAAACATACGCCACAAAGTGAGTATAATCTAAAAAATACACTGCAGTTACTTACGTGCACTAATGCAACATCACATCACCAAAAAAAAGCTAGTGAATGCATAGGAACATCACCACCTGCAGGTTGCCCTCCAAGTCACTCATCACACTGACTTGGAAATATAAGTTCCTTCATTGTTGCTGGGTCTAAGTTCTGGAACTGCCTACCTAACAGGATTTTGTGAGTTCCTGCACCATAAGGAGTACAGCAGTTCAGCAAGGTTGATCATTACCACCTACACAGAGGCAATTAGGAATGGGCAATAAATGCCAACTTTCCCCATGATGCCACATCAAAAAAAATTAAAAGCAGGTGCATTTGTTTTGCAGAACTAGCCACATCAGACAAACAAGATAATGAATCTGAATGTGTATGTGATGCAGTAGATTTTAAACAGTCTAGTTGCGAACCAGTGAATAGCTATGGCAGTTTATTCAGTTGGGAACAAAGAGAGCCATCATGTCAGATCTCACTCAAATAGAACCACCGTGATGACTGCCCCAATGATCAACCCAACACAGACAGGCAAACGAGGGATTCTAAATTTTTCTGGTCCCATTAAAAATAAAAAAAATAGCTTTCTTTGATCCTCTTCTGTACTGCTCAAAACATACACAGCACAGAACTTTTATTTTCATTTCATATTTTCTTCAATGAAATGACCTACCACCTAAAACAGGTGAGCACTTTGGACATCCAGCCACTTGGTTCCTTCAATAATCATTGCCACCCTAATGCAAAATATGCCCTTTTGAAATATTTAATTAATAGAATTTTAGGCATATTTTGTGAGTAATTTAGGATTAATTTTAATTTGACAGTATCATAATAATCAATACCTGTAACATTGCTGTAGTAAAATGATTCAATAGATGAAGACAGCAATGCATTAGACAGAGAACGGTGTACAAATCATATATTCAGTTGCAAGAACAGAAATTCAAGCCACAAAATGGTGTTAAGGTGGAACGTGAAGGAATGATACACAAAAAAAAACAGGAAAAGCCACTGTTAAAATACGGAGAAGAGATTCAGGCTTTAAAACCACTAAGCAATCTCTACATCAGGGAAAGAAATCATTCTGTTGTTTACAAGAACTACCTTCTATTTCTTCCCCAACAAAGTACTTTTGTATGCATGGCAGAGAGAAAGAGTGAATAAATCTATGAGGAACCTCATGGCAAAGAACTGATAGAGAAAAAGGAATGTGAAGGTGAACACAAATATAGTTCATGTTGCCTGAACATGTATCAAAAAGCTGAGCTAATTAAAAGAGTTTGTTTCGACATTCCCAAAAAAACTTTACTTACATACTATGGACATAGGACATAATAATTTTATTATAGTTATATGGTGAAATCAGCAGGAACTAAAAAACAAGAGGAAATTAATGTTATAAGGTGAGCAGAAACAGACACATCATGGCTTTGAGGCTCCACAGTTAGATGACAGGAAGAAGGCAGATCAAAAGGGGCTATGTACAGCAGAACCATTGTTTTAAAGGGCATGACTGTTTCAGATTAAGACAGTGCTGTTGCTGAGCACTCTGAATTTAGACCCAAAGTACAGCAATCAGGGCAGTCAAAGAGGAGAAATCACAGAAAATACAGCCACAGGCTCTTGTGTGGTGTGTTAATGTTGCACTTGTTCTATAGGTTATGTAACTGTCCTGATAGATGAATAAACTGATTCCAAAGATCTCTCACCAAGTTGGGTTGCATTGCAAACCATTCCAAAATCTAAAAATCGCTAATGTTTTCAGAGCAATTACTAACTCCATATTGAGGCCAATTGATTATTGTGTAAGAGGGAAGTATAATATTTTTAAGCCTTTCTTATTAGCACCAAGTCAAAAGCAATTAAAAATGCTGGTTCATAAAGGCTAAATATTGCAACAGATGGTCAGCATGTTAACTTAAAACCCAAACCACTCAGTCAAAAATGGATTCATAAACAAAAAAAAAGAGCCCGAGTAGTGAAAAGAGTAATTAGCAAACAACATTCTCTGCACTTATTCACTACGTAGACTGCTTAATCCTGGCATTGGTTGTATAAATTTTGGTTCCAGCTGCTCACGATGTAGGATAAATAATCCATCGGTCATTCATAGTGGCAGAAAATTAGTTCAGCATGATTGTTGTAACTTTTTTATAACTTACACTAAGGATTATTTTATTAACATTTATTTGAACATTTTATCAATATGAATAATGAGTGTTGGCACATATCTGCTTTAATTAATGAAACATTTAGTTAAAACTACTATTAAAACAGTCAGATTTTGTTACTGTGATTAGAGAGACAATGTTTTTTGGACCTAATGCTTCCACTAAGGAACAATGGCATTCTACTATGAAAGGCTGCCAATAAAAAAAAAGTATGCAGAAGACAGATATTATGATGATTCAATCTATACCACTGTTCAAGGGATCAAAGTTGATAATATTGGCAGGTCCAGATTTGACATGTCTCCACTCGAGTGCATCAGCTATTATATTAAATAGAGCACAAAGTATTGGACTATGCATTCCACAGATGTGTAGTTGATGTACACAGTTGCACCAACAAAACACTATGTCATGGGTGGAGGTGGGAAGTGTGATGCAACCTTCAAGAAACGTTCACTAATAACGGCACTAACTCTTGTAAATACGTCCCAGTATCGGTAATTGAGATACTGTTAAAGTTAGAGTTACCAAAAAGGTTGAGAAGTGCATAGAATGATATAAGAAATAAGTATACTTTTTAAAAAGTAAAAAAAACCATAATGAATCAGGTAGAACCACGGAGAGAATAAATGATCCAACATCTGTGGCCAACAACCATTCACCAGAAATATAAAAACTTAGAGACAAATGCCAAGAAGGTTCTGCTGAAAGATCATGAGTAGTGAGGGTCCAAGTTAAAAAGCACACCACAAAAGTAATAATCTCTGGAAAAGTACCTGGGTAATGTGTGAATTAATATAGGTTCAGTAAATTCAGAATGGAATGTGTGGCTTGAAGATTAGTAAGATAGAAATGGGTTTCAATTCATGGAACATTAACATTTATGCAGGGAAAAAGGGAGCTGTTTCATTGGTACAGACTCTACTTGAAACATGCGCTGAGACCAGTAACCAAGCAAGCTGAAGAAAAAGGCAAGGTGATAATGAAGGCCAGCAAAATGGATAATGGTAACCAAGTCTGTCAGGAAGCGACAAAGCATACAAATGTAGGAGTATTCCTTCAAACAGAGTCAAAGCAGGGAAAAATTTTAAAAGTCAAAATTAAAGGCACTTTATCTGAAAGCACACAGCATTCATAACAAGATAAACAAATTAATAACACGTTCTAGAAATAAGTGGACACGATTTTATTGACATTACTGAAATGTGGTGCAAAAATAATCAGGGCTGTGCATTGCAGATGTGATTAGTTTAATTGGGCATCAAGGTCAGCATAGACATTGTGGAATGAAGGGCCTGTTCCTCTGCTGCACTGTTCTATGTCAGGAATCAAATATTCCAGAAAACATAACTTTTTGAAAAAATGAGCAAAATGGAAAATGAGGAGGGCTGTCTTTATAATAAAGAAGGCGATAAAGGCACTGGAGCGAATGAACCTCTGATCATAATATCAAGAAACAGAATCAATTTTAGAAGCTATGTAATAAAAAAATAAGGGGATGGAAAGGTGCAGAAACTTTTGTTGGGAG
This sequence comes from Pristis pectinata, assembly GCF_009764475.1. Classification (NCBI taxonomy): domain Eukaryota; kingdom Metazoa; phylum Chordata; class Chondrichthyes; order Rhinopristiformes; family Pristidae; genus Pristis; species Pristis pectinata. The sequence goes on from NC_067429.1 coordinate 9,791,794, forward strand.
TTGTCCATCGGCTCCCAAACAGTAGTGGTAATATAAAGCACTAATTAGTGAATTAGAGGTTCCTATAAACTTAATACATGAATTATGGGGGACTTTAACCTGCATAAGCAGAGGGTAAACCAGATTAACAGTAATAGTGTGGAGGACGAATTCATGAAGTGTAAGCAATAGTTTTCTAGATCAGTATTTTGAGGAAACAAGGAACAGATCTTTTAGATCTAACTCTGTCTTAATATGCAACACTAATTATTTATCTGGTAGCTAAGGGGCCCCAATGGAACCATGTTCATCAAAGGATAAGATTTAATAGAAAGAATGGAAGTGATTTATTTCAGTATGAAGGTAGGATATTAATTTCAAACAAAGTACCTATAATAGTATGAGGTATGAGTTGGCTCTGGTAGATTGGGAAGCTACATTAAAAGGATATGACAGCAAACATGCATTAACTAACATTAAAAGAAAGAGTTTACAAGAAATATATATCATTTTAAAGCAAAAAGTAGCAGGAGAAGTAGTCCAGCTGTGGCTAACACATTAAGAAAATTATTAGAACAAAGAAAAAGGCCAAATGCTGCCAAAAGGACCAAAATTGCTGAGGATTTCAAGACTTTAAGAATTCAAAGGAGGACCAAAACTGATAATTACACAGAAAGCAGATCACAAGAGTAAGCTCATGTGAAACATGAAAACAGATTAAAAGCTTTTGTAAATAAGTAAAAAGGAATATTATGGTGAAAATTAATGTGAGTCCCTTACAGGCTGAATTTACATTGAAAAATACAGAAACAGCAAAAAATTAGTCAAATACTTTGTGTCCATCTTCATAGAAGATGACACACAAAACCTCCAGGAAATAATGGAGAACAAGTCCAGAATGTATGAGGAGATGAAAGAAATCAGCATCACTAAAAATATAGCTTTTAATGGAACAGAAAGTTCATAAATTCCCCAGGCCTGAGGACCTGCACCCCAAGATTTTGTAAGAGGTGATTGTGAAGACAGCTGATGCACTCCTGTCATACATTCCAGACAGATTCCAAAAGATTAGAAGGCAACAAATACAACCCCACTATTTAACAACAGGTGTGTTGAAACAGGAAGCAACAAAGGTCTATAGTAGGGAAAATGTTGCAATTTATTAAGTGGTAACAGGACATTTAGAAAATAATAATAGTACTGGGAAGAGTTAACATGGATTTATGAAAGGGAAATCAAGTTTGAAAAATCTTTTGCAGCAAATAATCTGCTGGAAGACCTCAGCAGGTCAAACAGCATCTCTGGGAGAAGGGAATTGTCGACATTTTGGCAATTGTTTGTTGCTCCAGATTCCAACATCGTTTCTCCATTGAAAAATCTTTCAGTTTTGAGGTTTTAAGAAGCAGAATAGAGAAGAGGACAGGGGAATGGGGTGTATTTGGACTTTCAAAAGGCTTTCAATAAAGGTGCCATCAAGAGACCAAAGCACATGGAATTGGGGATGATGCACTGGTGTTCATGAACAGAAAACAGTAGAGATGAATGGTTTATTCTTGGGTTTGAAGGCTGTGACTCAGGGATTGGTGCAGGGCCCCAGCTGTTCATAATTTATATCAATGATTTGAATGAAGAGACCAAGCGTAATATATCAAAGCTTGCTGATACAAAGTAAGGCAGCAGAGTCAGTTGAGAGGACAATGTAGAGGGGCTTCAGGGGGCATGAACTGGGTGAATGTGCAAGGACGTGGTAGATGGAATATAATGTGGAAAAATATGGTAGCAGAAGAAAAATAAAGTAAACTGGAGGCTTTTTTAAAAATAAATAACGAAAGACTGGAAGGTGTTGGTGTTCAAAAGGACCTGGATATTCTTGTACATGATTCACAGGTACAGCAAATGGAAGGAAAACAGTACATTGGCCTTTACTGCAATAGGATTCGAGTAAAAACCACTTACTGCCATTATTCAGGACCCTGTGATCGCCCTACCTAAAAAAAGAAATACTTGTGATTGAGGGAAAATTCACCAGATTGATTTCTGGGATGGAGAGGTAACTTAGGAGAAGGGGTTAGATTAGGTAAGAATCCTGCAATAACTTGCCTATTCTTCTTTGGAATAATGCAATGGATTATTTTACATTCACCTGATAGGACTATATGGGCCTCAGTTTACTGTCTCATCTGAAAGATGACACGTCCAACAGTGAAGCACTCCCTCTAAAATGCCAGCATGGATTTCTGTGTTCAGGTCTCTGGAGTGGAATCACAGGCTTCTGACTCTGCGTTCCAGCAACTGATTCACAGCTGACAATGAAGCGAGATCAGTTACCCATCCAAAGTGAAAAATCAAACTTGGAACCTTTATTTATATTGGTATTCTATTCCCCATGAGAGAATTTCTGCTTGAAACTATACCTAATTATATTCTTCAGCAAATATAAAGTTTGTAATATTATAACAAGGGAAATTCACAAATTAAGTCATTCTTGCTCTTTGAAAACTCAGTTATTTCCTTCAACTTCATTCCAATAACATTTGCCACACAGACTGTTGTTGAGGTGCAGACTTGTATTATAATATTTTCCTCAATGCATTAATTTTCCCAAATGTCTTATCTGTTATTGCTTTCATGGATTCACGAATATTGAGTACACTGGTTAGTTTGGAATGTGGCATTCCTATGATCGACCCTAGATGAGATTGGAAACTGAGCAGTGCAACTGGAAAAAAAAAGATTATTTTTCAAAATAAACTTACATTTATCTTTCATTAACCCTAAATTAGGGACACTTTTGTAACTAGCAAAGAGCCTACAATTTTCATTAATTTTGGAGTGGCGGCTCAGCTATCAAGACCACCCAGCCTTTTGACTATATGAAAGGGAGGGTTACATTCATGGAAATATGCTGCATGTAATAACAGATCATCTTCATATCAGAATCATCATCTAGTTAACCAAAGGGCTTCTTACTTTTCTTTTAAACGTTTAATGCTAAAATGCATTCCTTTCCTATGGAAATAGTTAGCCTATATTCCTACATCAGCCTTTTTATTAAAGAATGAATCATTCTGAAATCAAGCTCCAACTGCTATTGCTAACAACTCTACTATTACAGCTGGATAAGTGCACAAGTTGTTTGCCAATGCCATGAAGTTTTATGTTTCAATTAAGATGTACGTGATAAAGGCAAAAAGGGAACAGAGTAATGTTGGATCATATTTGGCCCAGGTAGGAGTCTACTTATTCTGATCTAAAGCAATAAAAAACATGAGCAATTGGAAATAAGCTCTTTTTCTGGATGGTCAACTATCTGACAGTAGCCCCTCAGTCATGTTGTATTCAACAGATAATAATGTCCCCAGTGATTTAGTTTCTGTAGAAATTTACTTTGCATTCATTAACAAGGTTTCCTATTGCAATGGTGCAGAAATAGAGAAGGAAAATCTCAAAATGCAGTAGTATCCAATTCACAAATAATGGAAACAGCAGCTGATAGAATGATCTTGTTTTTTACAGCCCTCTATACTGAGCTGGAACAGCCAGAACCAGGATCACTTACAAGGATCACTGCAAGTGGGTCTTGCAATCTTAATAAATTAAGTTCTTTGGCAGTTTTGTGGTTTCAACTTTACCAACTCCCAGCATATATTCCTTTCTCTCTCCCATGGCACCATCTGTGGCTGCCCCATCAGGATTCCCATTCTCACAAATCGACAAACTGTGTATTAGCAACAGAAATACACAGGCAGCTTGCCAAAATCATCAAGTGAGGTTCGTCCATCAACATGAGTGAAGCTTTCTCCAGCGCCATTGAATGGGTGGTTTGATCACTCCACCTACACCTGTCTAATGCAGACCAGACTTACAACAGACCCCAGTATACTTCATGGCATGCTCAAACTTTATATTGTTAACAACACCATAAATAATCCCATAATAACACTGCCAAAAATCTCTTTGCAAAACACAATCTTCAACTTCTTCCGTACAAAGCAGCTTGATTTCCAATTTCTTTGGAAGTTACATTTTAAATTGAACAAAATAATTCCTGGATTATGGTCAAAACAATAATAACCTAACCAGAATTATGCATTTGCTTAAGTTCTGAATTGCAATTTATTTTGTTGCACCTCTCTCCAATTGTAAAACTGATCTCTATCATTACTTTGTTGCAGAACTAAATAAATCTAGTCAGAGAACCAGTACTTAAAGGAATGCATTGGAATAAATAGCACCCAATTGTAAAGACAAGTCCCAATACCAGGGAAAAACATGGGCTTGAAGGTTACAGGTACCTGCTCTGTGCAACTGGTACATGATCAAATGATGATACTGGACTAGCAATCACAATTTCAATTTGAAAAGTTGTGAAATAAATCAGATGGATTTATTTATAAGGAACATGGAGGAAAAATTAACTGGGTGGCTATTAAAGAGATGAATGTCCATCCTATTCTACGAAGTAGATAAAAGGAAAGGAGGGGAAGAAGAAAATGAGATTGGGAAGCATAATCATATTGGAACAATACCAAAGTAATGTTCCCTACGATTCATCTTGCAAAGTCCCCCTTTCAGCTGTAGTCATTGCTATTCTGCAGGTAGAGAAAAGAAAGACTAGCACTCATACAGTAGCTATAATTGTCATATAATCTGTGTTCTAAGGTGTTGACTGGGGGACAAATTTTGGCCTAGATGATAGGAGGATGAGTTTCAGATATGAGATATGAAGATTTGTGAAACTGTATCTTATGTTTCAAACCCTTTGTCTAATCAATATAAAAGTATTAATGACAAGTTGATTGATACACACTGAGTAAAAATATCAAACATTTAATGCAGACAGATGCAATGTTAAATAACATGGACTGAGAAAATATCAGCAAGGCTCATGCTGTGTAGGGACACACACTAAAAGGCAAAACGAACATGACATATGGATTAAATATGGGAGAACAGTGCAAGGTCTGCTTTGCCTGGAGACCAAGTTTTAGATCGTAAAGGTAGAATATTAATGCTGTACAAGGCTACCTTTCTTTGGAGTATTTTGTCCAATTTTAATTCCCACACATAGTAAATAATATTAAAGTTCTGAACAGCGTGCAGGGAAAAGAAACCTAGAAAATAACAAATCTTTATGACCTTGATTATGAAATTATGCTTCAAGAGTCAGGGTTATTCATCCTGAAGAAATGCAAACATAGCGGTGATATGGTTGATACTTCTCAAATAATGATACATTTGGACACAGTCATGGTTAGATAGGGTACTTGAAATGGGTAGCAAACAAAAGAAAGTCCAAGGATATTACATTTTTTTTTCCTAGTTATTCATTTTTCAAGATCTAGGAATTGTTAGCAAGGCCAGCATTTCTTGCCCTTCCCTAATAGCCCTTGAGGTGGAACTGGTGAAGTACATCCAGAGAGTTGTTGGGTAGGGAGTTCCAGGATCAAGACCAACAACAATGAAGGATTAATGATACATTTCCAAATCAGCAAGATGTACAACTTGGAGGGGAATCTGCAGGTGGTGGTGCTTCCACATGCCTACTACCCTCATCCCTCTTCTCAGTGTAGCCCAGACACGTAAACACAGTGCATTTTTTAGATGTTACTCACCATATCGTGCGCGTGGCACAGGGGATGAATGCTTAGTGTAGCTGGAGTGCCATTCAAATGAGTTGCTTTGTCCTGGATCATGTCAATCTTCTTGAGAGTTGCTGGAGCTCCTCTCATCCATGCACTCCTGACTTGTGCCCTTTAGGTGGTGAAAGAGCTTTGTGGTGTCAGAAGGAGAGTCGCTCACTGCAGGACATCCAGCCTCTGACCTGCTCTTCTGGGCACTTTATGTACGTAGCTGGCCTAGTTGAGTTTTGGGTCAATAGTAATCCGAGGATATTGACGGTAGGGAACTTGGTAATCCAAATGAATATCAAGGATCGGTGATTAGACATTTTCTTGTTGTAGATAGTTATTGCCTGGCACTTCTGTGGAATAAATATCACTTGCTACTTATCAGCCCATGTCTAAAATTTGACTAGATCTTACTGCATGCAGATCTAGACTGCTTTATTTACTGAGGAATTGCAAATTATATATTGTGTCTCCATCAGAAAAGATCCCTACTTCTGACCTTATCATGGAAGGAAGGTCAATGATAAAGCACATGAAGATTGCTGCACCTGGGACATCCTGAGGAAATACTGCAGTGATGTCCTGGAAATGGGACAACTGACTCCAATAACTACAACCATCTTTCTTTGTGCAACATTGGAGTGTTTCCCTCTTAATGCTCATTCACTTCAATTTAAATAGAGCTCTTCGACACCACATTTAGTTAAATGCTTGCCCAAGGACAGTCACTCTCACTACATCTTTGGAATTCATCTCCTAAACTGTGATGAGGTCTCTGTCAAACCAGGCATCAGTAAGCAAGTGCTAATAAATAACACTATTGAAGGGACCTTTCATCAAGTTCCGCGATTTGCTAATCAATTGTGCTATGAGCCTTGGGCAGCCACAATCTCCTGGTTGGTTAAATGATTCAAGGAGCCTTCCCCAGATTATTCCCAAGTTAACCACAGTTTTTTTGTTCCACTTTCTTCCTTTGCCTGGCATCTCTTTTAAGAGTGTTGCTAAAAAATGAGTCAATGACATTCAAAAGTTTTCACAATTGGCTAGATGGGACAAGTTTATTCAGCTTGATGATCCTCTTTTCTCATGCCAACACCACTCCCAAAAACAAGCCTTATATTCCAAGCTCCATTGTGATGAGAGGTTTCCAGGAAGACAGAGAACATGCTTCAGTGAAGTTCTTAATGCTTCCTTGAATACCGCATGCTCTTCAACTTGGTATTGGTATTGGTTTATTATTATCACTTGTACTGAGGTACAGTGAAAAGCTTGTCTTCTATACCGATCGTACAGGTCAATTCATTACACAGTGCAGTTACATTGAGTTAGTACAGAGTGCATTGAGGTAGTACAGGTAAAAACAATAACAGTACAGAGTAAAGTGTCACAGCTACAGAGAAAGTGCAGTGCAATAAGGTGCAAGGTCACAACAAGATAGATTGTGAGGTCATAGTCCATCTCATAGTATAAGGGAACCATTCAATAGTCTTATCACAGTGGGGTAGAAGCTGTCCTTAAGTCTGGTGGTACGTGCCCTCAGGCTGCTGTATCTTCTACCCGATGGAAGAGGAGAGAAGAGAGAATGTCCCGGGTGGGTGGGGTCTTTGATTATGCTGGCTGCTACACCAAGACAACGAGAGGTAAAGACAGAGTCCAAGGAGGGGAGGCTGGCGTCTGTGATGCCCTGCGCTGTGTCCACAACTCTCTGCAGCTTCTTGCAGTCCTGGGCGGAGCAGTTGCCATACCAAGCCGTGATACATCCAGATAGGGTGCTTTCTATGGTGCATCGGTAAAAGTTGGTGAGAGTCAAAGAGGACAAACCAAATTTCTTTAGCCTCCTGAGGAAATAGAGGTGCTGGTGAGCATTCTTGGCCCTGGCATCTACGTGATTTGACCAGGACAGGCTGTTGGTGATGTTCACTCCCAGGAACTTGGAGCTCTCAACCTCAGCACCATTGATGTAGACAGGTGCATGTACACCGCCCCCTTTCCTGAAGTCAATGACCAGTTCTTTTGTTTTGTTGACATTGAGGGAAAGGTTGTTGTCATGACACCATTCCACTAAGCTCTCTATCTCCTTCCTGTACTCCGACTCATCACTGTTTGAGATACGGCCTACAACGGTGGTATCATCTGCAAACTTGTAGATGGAGTTAGAGCAGAATCTGGCCACACAGTCATGAGTGTATAGGGAGTAGAGCAGAGGGCTGAGGACGCAGCCTTGTGTGGCACCAGTGTTGAGAATAATCGTGTCGGGGATATTGTTGCCTATCCTCACTTATGGGAATCCCTGGCTATTGATGACACAGAATGGAAATGTAGCATTTGAGAAAACATTGAGTTTCTCTGACAAGTGAAGCACACCGAGGCCAGGTGAGAACAGAAGATGCAGAACCTCTCAAACAACCTATGCACGCACCTAGGCAATCATAACCTGCCCCACCTGCAACAGGATCTGCCGATCCCACATCTGCCTCTTCAGCTCTGAGAACTCACAGAATGGGAGCAGAAGAAATTCATCTTCAACCCCATAGGGCTGCCAAAGATGATGAACCAGAGTTAAATAACTATAAATCAGACAGACCCATGGATAGATACCTCAACATGTAATATTATTTGGCACCAACACAAACAAGCTCACACCAAGTAAAAAAAAAGTCATGCTAACTTCAGAAAATTCTGGAGATACTCAGCAGGTCAGGCAGCATCTGTGGAAAGAGAGACAGTGTTAACATTTCAGGTCAAAAAACAAAGGGATCTGGCAAAAGGTCTTCAAACCAAAACATTAACACTTTATCTTCTGCCTGACCTGCTATGTATTTCTAGCAATTTCTATTTTTATTTCGGATTTTCAACATCTGCAGTTTTGTTTTGATTTTCAGACTGGCTTGAGAGTTTGTTGCACCCACAGTAGTAAACTTCTGCTTGCTTACCTGAGTAGGTGTACACTCAAACTTGATGTTATAAAGAGGAAGCATCGATAAAGCAGTTGTCAATTGTTTATTCTCGACCCTTGCTTCAAGTGAAACGCATGCTTCAAAACGCTGCACAGAAAGAAAAAATGAAATTGAACCAATGCAGACACCACTTGCCCACACATCCTGCCTCACCCACTGTGGTATATTTTTTGCCACAAATATTAGAAACTTAGAGTTGCATTTATACAAGACCTTCAATGTAAAAAATGCCCCAGGGCTCCAGTGAATGCTGAAGAAGTGAAGGTATCAAGCAAATATGGTAGCACCTAAGAACAGCCTTAAAGACAGAGAGATTAATTAGGGACAGGGTGACTGCCTGGCTCTGGAGTGCATTGCTCCACAAAACAAAAGAACTTCCGATTTGGGGCTTCAACATCTGAAGTCTCTGCTGCTAATGATTGGTGGAATGAGTGGAGGGAGGTATAAGAATAAAAGTAACTGAAGCAGAAGTAGGTCATTCAGCCACTCGTTCCTGCTCGGCCATTTAACAAGTTCATGGCTGATCTTGGGCCTCAGCATCACTTTTCTGCTTGAACTTCGAATCCCTGATTCCCTTAATATCCAAAAATCCATTGCTGCCTGTTTTGAATATACTTGGCAACTAAGCCACCACAGGATCTCAGGTAGAGAATCCTAAAGACTCATTGCTCTTTGGCTGAAGAAATTCCTACTCGTCACTGTCCTGAAAGGCCAGTCTCTTAGTTTGAGATTATGATCCTGGTTCTAGACCTCCAAGCCAAGATCAAGGAACCCACCCACCCTGGATCTCTTATACGATAAAGATGAACTCTTGATCTCTCAATCTACCTCATCGTGGCCCTTGCACTTTATTTGTCTACCTGCACTTTCTCTATAACTTAACACTATATTCTGCATTGTATTTTGTTCTTTTGTACTACCTTGATGTATTTGTGTATGGGATGATCTGTATGGATGGCATGCAAACAAAAGCTTTTCATCGTATCTCAGTACATATTACAATAATAAACCAATTACATCATCTCTGTATCTACCCCATCAAGCCCCCCAAAAATTTGTATATTTCAACAAGATCACCACCCATACTTCTTTTCTGTACTTATGTTACCATCTGCTTTTAGCTAAGTGAAGACACTGCAAATGGTTTTTGCAACAGAAACATTTCTTCAGGCAAATTAATATTCTATTATATCCAAGACTTCTAAGAAAAGGGTTTGTGTAAAGGAAAAGGTTGTAAGCCCTAGGTTTTCAAACTGGGGCGAGGGTCAACAGGGGGAGGAAGTGCAACCCACTCAAGGCCTGGTAAAAACAAAATTATTTTTATTCAAGTTTGTTATTAGGATGGAGAATAGTAGGTGTTACAGGAACCTCTGTTCTCAACAATGCATTCTCCACAGATTAAAGTAAATGTTTCCATATGTCTATAAAAATACACCTGTCCTAATGAATATTTCAGTTTATATTTATATTATATTTTCCACAGTGTAATTAAAACATGGAGCATGAAACAGGCAAGAAAACAGACCAGCTCCCTGGATCTTTTGGGTTTCATGAAGACTCAAAACATAAAATGCTGCATGGCCACATTATAGGTATCCCACTTTCACGCATAATAAGTACAAGCCGTAAATGAAGATTAAAATATATAGACACACATTGAGCTGGTGCGTGTATCTCAATGAGCTGGGCCCCTCTCTGTTTGTTTTATTGTTTATGTTCCCTACAGATTCAACAGAGGAACAGTGTGTTTCTCCTAGACATTGTGAAATCCACTTCCAGGCCAAAATATACACAGTTCCTGCCAATTTAAAGCACACCAGTCCTGATTCACCAAGGAGTTCAACAACCCTTGAAAGTAACTTTAACTCAGTTCAAAGCTCTCACCAAATCCAGTTCTGTATAGTGAATCAACTGCACATGTCAGCCTGCACGTACAGTAGTCTACTGGCCTACCAACAAACTGTAAGTTTAAAAATAGGCTGTAAAATACTATGGACAGCTGCTGAGAACAAAATCTTGGGATCTGAAGCAATAGTTTGTCAACAAAACAAAACCAAATTTACTATTATTAAAATAATAAACATAATCACTGTACCTTGCATGCAAAAACACTTGGGGAGCTGTTAGGAAAAAGCCCACACAAGAGTTGGCATGCTAATGCACTGTAGGGGACCTCACAGCAGACCCGATCCTTGCTTTGCTTATTTTACTCACAGGACTTATTGGGCAACTATCAGAAGTGGGAACCCTGGCTGAAATTTTTTCCACTCTACCTAGTTTAAATTGATTGCAGAACTCTTGTTTCCATCCTGGTCCAAATAAGATAATCCAACAAGGATCTGTACCTGGGAGGTATATTCAGACTTGCTAGGTACAGTTATGCAGTAGCCACTCTATTTTTCATCAGGAGAGCTCCTAGCCTGATTTATTATTAATATGGAGGACATTTTAATACCTTCCAGCTCTTGAAGCAATAAAGTGTTTAGATCAAAGTTTATAGTTTTAATAGTTTATCAATGAACTAGCTTAACATTATGAACTCTGACTCATTAATACTATAAACACTACACATATAATGTAGTATTTCAGCTATGTCTGCATGTTGACTTACCACAAATCTCTAGGAAAAGAAACACTATTTCCATTTCAGCTCCATGCCCAAATTCAGACTTGAAAATGTATATTCATATAAATTTTAGTGTCAAGAAGAGTCATGAGCTAAGAATTTAAGCTAGTCCCCTGACTATTTATTAAAATACATTTATGTTTTTGCAGCTTTCTCTGCGGTAGTTCAGGGGACTGGAGTAGAGTAAACCAAGTCTCAGTTCCCGCAGCAGAATGAAACTTGTCGGCATTCATTTTTGGAAACTATTTGAGGCAGAAATTGAAAAACTTACGAGAAAGCTTCAAGTAAAACTTTCAAAAGAACAAAAAGCTCAGAGCTTTTACAAGATATATTTAGACTACTGACACCATTACAACGTGGGAAAAGTAACACTAAAGCTTGTCTATCTATTGCACACAATCGGCCATGCATAAAAGGTCCATATTTTTCCCCCCAAACTCTGCAACCACCAAAAGTGTAACTTTCATCTATGTGTTGCACAGCCAAAGCTGTCCCTTCTAATAACAAAGGTAAAGAACCTATAATTGTACAGCCGTGTTTTTCTTTACAGCTCTAACACACTGCAAAAACCCATTTCACTGAAATCCTATTACCCACTCCAAATGAAATGTAATAAAAATAGAAAATGCTGAAACTTCAATTGCTTTTCAATGATTGAAAATTTTCAGGTCAGGTAGCATCCGTGGGTGGAGCAACAGTTAATAGTTTAGGTCAATGACCTTCTGTAGTGTATTTATGTAAAATACATAACTATGTCATGGGGGCATAAGATGAGAGAGCCACTTGCTCTCCCCTTGTTGTTGTCATCAGTCCAGAACAAAATACAAACCTTTGTTTCAAAGCTTGTCTTCTGCAGTTAATACAGTTCAAACTTACTAACATGTTCAGCGTTGTTCACTGTCCAACCTCAAATACATAACATCTGTCATCAGAACTGGCTAATGACTTGAAACATTAACTGTTTCTCCTTCCACAGATGCTGCCTGACCTGCAAGATATTTTGCCATCTTTCCTGAATGATATCTTTGGTTCTAAAAATTAAATTAATTATACAAATATTGGAAGCAGTGTCCTTTACAAAGTTTATACATGAGAATGATTCCTTTCCCAAATGCATCACAAGGTGAATTTATTTTTCCTGGTGTGCATCTGCCTGCAGAGAATCCAGGAAAATCATAGAACATAGAAGACAGCACAGGAACAGGCCCTTTGGCCCATGATGTCTGCACCGAACACAATGCCAAATTAAACCAAATCTCTTCTACCTGTACGTGATGCATATCCCTCCATTTCCTGCATATTCATCTGTCTGTCTAACCGCCTCTTAAACACTACTATTGCATCTGCTTCCACCACTACCCCTGGCAGCCCATTCCAGGCACTTACCACTTTTTGTGTAAAAACTTGCCCCACACATCTCCTTTAAACTTTCGCTCTCTTGCCTTAAATGCATGTTCTCTAACATTTGACATTTCTACCCTGGGAAAAAAATTCAGACTGTTCACCCTATCTATGCCTCTCATAATTTTATAAACTTCTATCAGGTCTCCTTTCAGCCTCCGACATTCCAGAGAAAACAACCCAAGTTTGTCCAACCTCTCTTATAGCTCATACTCTCTAATCTAGGCAACATCCTGGTAAACCTTTTCTACACCCTTTCCAAAGCCTCCACATCCTTCATGTAATGGGGCGACCCGAATTCCACAGAATACTCTAAATGCAGCCTAAGCAAAGTTTTCTATAGCTGCAACGTGACTTTCTTACTCTTATACTCAACATCCCGATCAATGAAGGGAAGCATGGCAATTATCTTCTTTACCATCAGGGAGAGAGATTTGCAGAGAGAAAAATTAGGAAGATTTATAAAGCCATATCAAAACCAATTCAATGTCTCCCTCCATTCTTTAATCAGAATCAGGTTTATTATCACTGACATGTGTCATGAAGTTTGTTGCTTTGCAGCAGCAGTACAGCACAAGACATTAAAAATTACTAAGTTACAAAATAAATAAATAGTGTAAAAGAGGAATAACAAGGTAGTGTTCATGGATCGTTCAGAAGTCTGATGGCGGAGGGTAAGAAGCTGTTCCTAAAATGTTGAGTGTGGGTTTTCAGGCTCCTGTACCTCCTCCCCGATGGTAGTAATGTGAAGAGGGCATGTCCCAGATGGTGAGGGTCCTTAATGATGGATACCACTTTTTTGAGGCACCACCTCTTGATGTCCTCGATGGCGGGGAGGGCTGCGCTTAATATGGAGCTGACTGAGTCTACAACCCTCTGCAGCCTCTTTTGACCTCCATACCAGATAATGATACAACCAGTCAGAATACTCTCCATCGTACATCCACAGAAATTTGCAAGAGTCTTTGGTGACATACCAATCTCCTCAAACTCCTAATGAAGTAGAGCCGCTGAGGTGCCTTCTTCATGATTGCCCAAGATAGATCCTCTGAGATATTGATGCCCAGGAACTTGAAGCTGCTCACCTTTTCCACTGCTGACCCCTCAACGAGGACTGGTGTGTGTTCTCCCGACTTCCCCTTCCTGAAGTCCACAATCAATTCCTTAGTCTTGCTGACGTTGAGTGCGAGGTTGTTGTTTGTGACACCACTCAACCAGACGATCTCTCTCACTCCTGTACACCTTCTCATCGCCATCTGAGGTTCTGCCAACAACAGTGGTGTCATCGATGACTTTACAGATGACATTTGAGCTGTGCCTAGCCACACAGTCATGAGTGTAGAGGGAGTAGAGCAGTGGGCTAAGCACACATCTTCGAGGTGCACCTCTGTTGATTGTCAGCGAAGAGGAGATGTTACTACTGATCCACACTGATTGTGGTCTCCTGATGATAAAGTCGAAGATCCAGTTGCAGTGGGACGTACAGAGGTCCAGGTTTTGAAGCTTGTTGATTAGTACTGAGGGGATGATGGTATTGAACGCTAAGCTGTAATCAATAAACAGCAGGCTGACGTATGTTTTGCTGTTGTCTCTGTGCTCCAAAGCCCAGTGAAGAGCCAGTGAGATTGCATCCGCTGTAGACCTGTTGTGGCAGTAGGCAAATTGCAACGGGTCCAGGTCCTTGCTCAGGCAGGAGTTCACTCTAGCCATGACCAATCTCTCAAAGTACTTCATCACAGTAGGTGTGAGTGCTACCAGATGATAGTCATTGAGGCAGCTCACCCTGCTCTTTTCGAGCACCCATATGATTGATGCTCTCCGACTGCAGCAAATGAGAGGTTGAAGCCATTTACTATTCATTTACATTTAACTTAAATGGATTGAAAAATTAGGAAGTCACTCTCTCCCCAAGATCTATTTGTTTTCCATGCCATTCCCACATTTCCTGCAATCATTGTACCCAAGTAATGAAAAAGATCATCCAACCCTTTCCTTTCTGACCTCCCTATCTCATCATGAAAAAGTGACCCTCAATTTGTTTCCATTGTTGTTCTTTCTCCTTTCCCATTGCAGACCATCTCTGGGTAACGAATGGATCCTGTTTATACAGACGACCTTAAGTTAATTTTGTCCACAAGTCAGAAAATACACAAAGAAAAAAAGTCACTCGATATGGTAACCATATCTCCAAAGTATTGTGATGAATGACATCAAAAACGCAAAACTGATAAGAACAAACAATTACTAAAAGTGGAGAGAGAGAGGAAACTAGATCTGTCATTTGTTGAAAACAAATGTATGTACATATGTACATCATACTTTTGAATTTAATAATATTATGGGAGCGTGCTCATATGTAGGGGTGTCTATAGATCTGCTGTTCGTAATCCGGGAATAGCCTGTATAAACAAGAGGTTGCATTGCTGGTGGCTTTTCAATGTTTAATAAAGAAAAATTTAAAACGACAATCTTACACCCTTTTAATTCTCTGTGATGTATCCTCATTTCAGCAGAAAGTATTAAGCCTGCATATGCTAACATAAAATACCACACTCGGTCTTTCATTGAACTTTTCCTATTGGTCCAGAATAGGATGTTTGCACAGCTTCACAGACCAATCCCACAGCAAAAGACCCTACTTTGATCTTGTTCTACAAAAACTTCACTCCACTGGACTTGTAATCACTTGCCATTATTGGGTCAGCAATATTGTTTTTGTACAGGTCCAATTAACCAGTTTTAATTTTGAAAACAACAGATCCCAAAACTATGTATAACTGCATCACCAACTGAACTTGACTGCAGCTGTCTTTATCGATGGCATTGCCAGCATTCCTGCCTTGATATTGTTATGATATATTGCCAGAATTTTGTGTTTTGATATTGTTGCTACAGAGTATTTGGATCAACTTTGTTCACAGTAGAACTACTTTTCAAGACCTTCCTCCTCTGTACAAACCAATATTATCTCCATTCGCACTTCAGCAATATGAATATTCACTTCCTCAGACCTTACATTCTTTTACAGAAATGTTCAGAACTTCATCTTTCCCACATTATCTGGCCAGAACATTTCACCAAGACAGAATCATAACTATCATTCCGAAGTATGGTGATGTAAAGAGCTTGCATGAACTCTTAATCTTGGTGGCATACGTTCCTTCAATCAGTTTTCCTGCAAAAGGGGATACAGATCCTCAACTGTATCCCATACTCCTGAGAACTGTTCATAACAGTTCATAAGTTAGAAATGAACAGAAACCGTGAATCCATCCCGTGCTGGTCTCCCAAACGCTTGTTCATATATGAGGACCCATATATGTATACAATAACATGGTACAAAAACATGGCGCTACACCACACAAAGTAACTAAACATAAATTATTAAGAAACATTTTTAATTAATCACTTTATAAAATAGACTCTTGGATACCCGAGTTGAAGTGACCAACTTAGTCACTGAAGATCCATTTAAATTATCCCATCTTATAAATGGAGGGTGGGATAAACTTTAGAAATATATGTGCTGACAAATTTTTTCTAAGGTAATTCTCTGGGATCGAGGATGTTGCTTCCATTCCAGTTTTGGGTTCTGAGATGAATGACAAGGTCTATGCGGGAACCACAGACATTTCCACAGATGGGAGGTGCCCGATGGGGTAGATGGGTGGGTAGTTTGAGAGAGTTCATTCCTTCTGTCATTAACATTTGGCCTTTGCGTGCTTCCGATACATGAACATGAACATGATACATGAACGATACATGGTTTTCAATACTACCCAACTGCTCCTCCTCCCCTTTGAGCAGTCAAGGACTTGAGATTCCAACTTGTCAAGAGCAATGCTGCAATTTTTCGAGGAGGTTTTCAGAACATTCTTGAATCTTTTCTTCAGTTCACGTGATAATCTATTCTGTGACAGAGCTTAGAATAGAGCCTTGGTTCAGGAGTCTGGTATCATGAAAGACATATTCACAGAGTAAATAGGGCTTAAATGCTGGGGATTTTGGCCAGGGGAAGGAAGCTGACATTTATTTATCCTTCTAATGGATTTGCAAAATTTTGTGGAGGCGCATTGGTGATATCTTTCCAATACCTGGAAGTGCCTCCTGTTAGTAGTCCAGGTCTCAGAAGCATAGAGGAGGGCAGTGATTACTACTGCCTGATGACCGATGAGTTTTGTGATGTTTGAGGTCTTCACTTCAATGCCATTTTTCCCTCAGTCAACCAAAGGATGTGCTGGTGTACTGAGAGCAATGGCAAATACTAGCATCAGTGAGAGGTGGCTCCCAGGACACGAGATGCAGTTCACATCTATCTGGCAACCTTTATTGTCATAGAATGGTGACAAGTTGATAGAGAACTTTTGCCTTGCAGAGGTTGACTATTGACTTAATTGTCGTGCAGACCTATGATAGAGCTGGTGACAGAAACACCAGTGGGAGTTCTACTTCACTACTGATTTCAGTGAGGAGTTCTACATAAATTTAATTAAGTCACCTGGAATTTAATTGAAACTTGGAAACTTGTGAAAACACGTAACATAATTGTTGGCATTCCCCTTTAGAAAAAGGAAAACTGGACAGATTTATCACTCCTGCACAAATCCCAAAATGATCCCTGGGAGCAGGTATGGAATAAAAGACGTGTAGGGGAAAAATGGAGGAAAAGTATGATTTCTGTCACTGACAAAATAATATAAATATCGCAAGAAAATGTTCAGAATGCATGGTTGCAAAATGCTGTGGCATTCTGGCCATAAACAAGCATTTAATTTAACTTAAAAATTAACAAAACTAGATCGCAATTACGATTGAGGCACAGGGTTCCCTCAAATTCTTCATGACATGAATGACACAGCTGCCAGAGAGACCAGCTTTTCCAGACATCCTTTCCCAAAATAGAAATGAAGGAAGATATCTGCAGCAAATATTTAGTTCACAATGAAAGCATTTAGACAGTTGACTGGTCTTTTGTCCAACTGCTTGCCTACATAAAGTGAATATACATTTAAAAAAATAAATCATCATGCAAAGCATGGGATGCAAAACTTTCCTCCACTGAACATATTCAAACAATGAATAATTAGAACAGAGACTTAAATGAAGATGAGCAGAGCCCTTTCTAAATGGAAAAATGTAAATTTCTAATTTTATCCATGAAGCATTTACACCATGAGTACAACAACTGATATTCCTTGTTAAATGCAATTGAACTATTTATTTAATTTTCATGATCTTATTATATGGTAGCAAGGTACCTCAATGCTCTTCTGTTTTTTGCTGGGTGTTTTTTTTATTCCCAACTACAGCTGGCACAACCATCCCTCAGTCCCAACAGCAGACCTTGTGAAAGGTTGAAGGTTTTAAAACTGAGCAGTAATTCAGAAATTTTTTTTCTAAATTAACTTTGACTTTGGGATCCAGGATTTCGGACTTTAATTCCAAATTGCATAATCTGCAAGTAAGGAAATATCTGCATTTCAAACCCGTTGATTGGTAAACAACAAGTCATGAGCAGCTCAGAGGTGGTCCATAAAAGCCTATTTGTTTTGGACCTATTCAACTAGCTACTTTCCATCCTGCAAAGGGAATGGCATTGCATTAGCCAATGAGCAATGTAATGGGGAAGTGGCCCTGATCCATGAAAAAAGGCAACCTAATATGAGCCAACAAGGTTCACAAAATTGCTATACTTAAAATGTTCAGTGAAAATTATGCAAGTCCTTCAGTATCAACATTTCTAAATGTTCCAATATATTTTGCCCAAAATAACAAGTAGCAAGAGAGCCAATATACGCACCAAACCATTAGTACCACTCACCAACATAGACAATGTCATTCCCATGGTGGGAAGTAACTCACTAGAAGAAAACTGGAGCCAGTTCTCCATCTCACCTTTATCTTTCTTTACACAACAATCACTGCAGCTTCAAAATAAATTCATAGCATAGGCAATCAGATATTGTAATGTTATCAGCAGTTACTTGCAAAGGCTATTTTTATGGGAAGACGGACTTCGTGCAAGACCAATGGATGATGAAAATATGGGAAGAGTATAGCCCAGAGGTAAACTGAATGGTCACATTTATTTTTAATTCTAAAAGAGAAAATGAGATCATATTTATATGCTTATTTGCTTCTCCTATTTTGTTATACATTTTCTTACAAATGGCACTCAGCCATTGCCGATTAAGAAATTGCTGCAGATCAGGTTTAATGTGGATGTAAGTAGTCTGTATAAAACAGTGATTTTAAAACTAAAGGATAGGTTAACAAAATTGACAAGCCTCAAGCAAGGCACAAGATCAGAAGAATTTTCTCCCCTGCAGAGTGGCAGACATTTAGAAAAAAGATCCCATTAAAAACAGCTGATGCTATGTCAATTATCTCCTTTAAAATGGAACTGGATGGTTGAGAAAGAGGGTATGTATACAAAAAAAAACTATCAAACAATTCTCTGATGTTTGAATAGGACAGGTCAATAGTCTGCAACTGCTTAATGCATTCACTATGTTCTCTGTTATTTCAGCACAGATGTCAAACCCATTTAAAATAAATTATTAGGTTAATTCCTCTTGTAAAATAGCCAAGAATACAATTTTAAATGAACGTATTGAGCTTTTGGATTGCCACCATCATTGCACATACTTTTAAAATGCCAGATTTCAGTCCTTCTGACACCAAACAGTGTCATCTCAGGAAGAAAGAGGAATAATATTTACTGCAATCTCAGTTTGATATCCTGGAAAATGCACTGAACTTCCTATGGCTGTCGGAGAGATTTCAAACAGAATAACTTCTTGCTAGTTTTACCTGCGGCTGTTATCTTTAAAAAGCTTAATCAAACAAAGGAGAACCCACTTAGAAGGTCATTGGTAGCAGTAAGGTTAATGGACAAATGGCAATTTCTTGCTCCATATTTTACGGTCTTGAAAATTATGTTGCAAAAGGAGATGGCTGCACATTTTTTTCCACATCTCTCAACTGTATCACACACTGTACTTTCATCAATAGAAAAGGAACTTTGTGCTGGTCAACGCAACTTACTCAAAAGGAGCTATGGGAGTCGTACAATAGAGTCATAGAATCGTACAGCATGGAAAAGGCAATTCAGCCCCACATCATTCAGTATGCACCCTTCCATATTAATCCCATCTCCCAGCACTTGGTCTGTAGCCTTCTATGCCGAGGCAATTCAAGTGCTCTTCTAGACCTTAAACCCAGCAACCCAGCTTCAACCTCTCCTATAGTGTAAAATATTCAAGTGTCATCCATTCCCCTAGTGGCCTATCAGGAGGAATACTGGAGGAAGTCCGGAGTAGAGGAGGCTGCAACTTTTCTTATAGAGCTTAGAGAAGCATTATCATCTCCCCTGATCACACAAAGGACATTTCGAACAGACCTGATGGGCCTCCAGCCTCCACCCCGGCTGGTGACCTGCAGCTCAAGCACTGGTTGAAATCCAAAACAGAGTCAGAGTTATACAGCGTGGAAAAGACCCTTCAGCCCATCGAGTCCACGCCAGCCATCAATTACCCATTTACGCTATTTATTCTCCTCATATTCCTACCAACTCCCTCTGGATTCTACCCCTCACCTACATATTTGTGCCAATTTACAATGTTCACATCTCGCAGAAACCTGCTAAGACAGCTGGACATAACTAGTTATCTTAATATATGGTTAGGAGGCACTCTCCTTCTCTTCCCATTCGACACTTCGGATCATCTTAGCAAGCCTCCCGTTGTTTGGACCTCAGATGACTGTGACTCACCAACATCTTCTCAGACAGCAAAGGATGGATAACAGATATCAAAGTTGATAATAACTTCCACATCCCAAAATTTTCCTGCAAGTTTGCTATTCTAAATTAATTCCACTAGATGAAAGGTAAAAGAAAAATAAAAGTGGTGTAATGGTACTTCTATTGTTTCTTAACTCACACAGTACAGGTTTTGTCCTTGACACCTCAAGGATATTCTCTCCCAAATCAGTAAAGCAACAGGCACACCCTTCTTTCCTAAACACTATATATCCAGGAACATTTAGTAGCCTCTCCTGTAATTCCTTGTTACTGCCACAACTGCATAGTCAAAAATGGCAATTAGTACCTAGAGCTCATCCATCTTAATTACCAAGTTTTATGCATCTATTCCTTACTCTAGTGTTATTTGCTTCATTCAGTTGTGTGTGGCTGTGTTTTGAACCTCCTTCCCAAAGCTACAAGTTAATGCCCACCCTCTGCCAAATTAGTACAAATTGCCCCCCCCACAGCGATATTGTTTAACCGTTACCCCAGGATGGTGATAGTGTAGGACTCTGTGATGGTAAAGTCACTGAATGTCAAGGGTAGGATATTGACTCTCTTTTGTTGGAGATGGAGACTGTTGGCACTCAAAGTGCATGAATGTTATCTGCAACTTATCAGCCCATGTCTTTCTGTTGCCAGGTCTTGCAGTATGCAGGCATGGATTGCTGCATTTGAGGAGGTGCAAATGAAATAAAACATGGTGCAATCATCAGCAAACATCACCAATTCTGACCATGAGGTTTTTAATTTTGATTATTTTTGTAGGGCAAGTTCCCAATCAGCCAAGCCTCTCCATATATTACTGTGATTGTAAAGCAAAACATTATGGGACCTTTAAGGTAAAACCCAAGTCTAGGCCAGTTTACTAATTTAACTAATGTAGTTTCTTTTAAGCCAACACAATGTGGTACTGTTCTCATGTCTAAAGCTTAATTTTATTTTTTTTAAAAAACAGGAATAAAATCCTTTTCTCCCAACTAATATGTCAATATCTTGCAAGAAATATAATTTTCTTTTTTCTTTATTTCACCAGCAAGCCACTCCGAGTCAGTAGTGTTCGGCTCATTGAATGAAGGATGAGATTCTAAAGCAATTCCTTGCACAGTGTGTCTCCACAGTGTATATAGATTAGTTGCGAATCTGAACAATACTGGAGATACTTCTGAAGGGAGAGAAGGAAAATGAGACAGAATGGGACATCAATTTATATTAGTCTCACCAATCATACCCTTGCCTTTGCCATCTGCTTCTGAAACAGTCATTCATGCTTTGGTTATCTCCAGACTCTTACTAGCAGGCCACCTACTTTCCATAAACTCTCATTAAGTCCTATCCACGCATTATCTTCGTGGCTTCTTGATGGACATTGGCTTCTAGTCTATCCAAATCCTCACATTCAATGTTCACAACTTTGCCTTGGAGTAATGGAGACATACAGCACAGAAACAGGCATTCAGCCCACTGGGCCTGCACTGATCATCAAGCACCCAATTTACACTAATCCTACCCTAACTCATTTGTGCTGAAGTCTCTTCATGATCTTCTTCATCTCTCTAATCACTGCCAACATTCAATCCTCCAAAGTTTGGCCTCTTGTGTAATCCCCTTCACCCATCATTTGCAGCTATCTCATTAAGTGCTTAGTGCTATCTGCTCACGTTGCCATCCTATATCCCTTTACCCTCCCAGTCCTCCTTTAAAGTCCCTTATTAAAACCCATTTCTGTAAGATTGTGCTTCTAACAACTCCTCCTTTGCTAACTGTCCAATTACATCTACATCAAGTGACTTGGAATGTCCCTTTATGCTAAATGTGCAATTAAACACTTTTTTTGAAAAACTTCCTGACTCAACTCCGCTCTAACAAATTCTTATTGTTATGTAGTTTTCAAATGTTCTCTGGCATATTCAGTGTGACATACAATGTTTTTACAATTACAATCATGAACAATAAATATCAAGGGTTAGAATTGTTTATGTATAATACTTTTAAAAGATCCTACATCATAAAATACATTTATTTCATATCCTAAATAATTAGAATTTAATTTCCTATAACATTGGGAAGTGTCATTATAGTCTCCCCAGTTTGCTCTCCAGTTGTATCCAATGTGCAGCTAAGTCATAAAAAGATCCTGAAATGAGTCAATATATATTGTTATAGCCTACTTCCAACACTGTTATCAACATTACACCAAGGAAAAATGCAAATTAACCAAAAAATCTGTTATATTTTTAATGCAGTTTATAAAACACAAGGTATTTATTTGATGATTTAATGGCATTAAAATTACAAGCATCAACACTGCAAAAACCTTTGCTTTCATGTTATTAACTTTAGTTGTTATGCTTAATTGAAATTTCAACACATGCTAAATACTCAAGACTCATGAATACATCCAACATTATCTTATGGCATTCAGACATTTAATAATCTTGACATTCAGACTGCAGTTTTAAACTGACAAGGCTCTGTTGATGCTATAAATGAAAATTCAGGTGAAATCATTAGAGAATTTAAAATTATGACTATTTCCTGAGAATTAAATGCTAATCACTTCATTGTAATTAGTAGTGCTTACTGTGAATATTATTAGGCACAATATACATTAACAGGTGTGAAACACCAAGATGGTAATAAAAGTGATTCAAAAAAGAACATTAACATTGCTACAAGCTCCATGGGACAATTATTATAACTTTGCAAGATTCAGATGACAGTTATAAAGAGTGATCCGAACCCCGATGAGATTATTACATTGGAATCACTTCCAGTTATCCATAATACTCCACACACAACTGTTCCTTGTTTCCATTATTCAAGGTACACAGCAAATAATAGAAAACTAATAACTGACACAGAAAAAAATCAAGCCTTACAATTTTTGCAGCCTAAATTGCAAGTCAGTGGAAGAAATTGCAGCTGTGATTTCCCGCTTTATGTTAATTTCTTTTCTTGTTCATTTCAGCCAAATTTATCTCCGGGTAAACACAGTAATGTGGGCCTGAAGCAATATGTCCTGTGACAATGATTTGTTTCAAAATTGCAATCAAGAAAACAAAAGGCTGTTTCTCTTCACAGAAGAGTGAAGCAGCTCTATTATTTAATGCAGCTTGGCAGTTTCTTGTCTAATGAGGCCTTTAACTCCTTGATACTACAATGTCCTTCTGTGTGGATGTGTGTGCCTGGTGTCTAAACTGACGCACAGATGCTAAACCACCACCTAGCATGTAATGATTTTGGAGCTAATCCCATGTACATCTTACTTTCAAGTAACAGTTCATTATAAGTAGCTCAATAGCCATTGCATATTTGGACCCGGATATTTTGATGCTGAATACAGTTGATTCTGCACTCTATCTACTTTCAGTTTTGGAGCTGTCAGTTTTTAAGATTGCTACCTTAACCCAAAAAGTAAATACTGATAGGACTGGTGCCGTGGAGAAACCACAGGAACTGGGGAGTTTAGCTCCACGAACAGGATTTTGTGAAGTTGGAATCAGTTCAGCCATATTTGATTCCTGTAAGTATAAATAACTCCCAAATGAGATAGGAAAAATAAAGAACACTAGCCTTTAGGTCAAAGCTGAAGAACACACTGCTTTAACTTCCTAATTAGCCAAACAGCACACCACTATACATGTTTGGCCAGGCTACAACACTCTGCCAATTTACAAGTAATAATAGCAAATTATCTCTTTATCATCAACCCTTCGTATCTTTCTCTCCCTACTTCCCTTCCACTTTGAATTATTTGTGATCAGCTGCAGCTTTTCCTCTAGCCCAGGCTGACTTCATTTTGACCACAAGTCTGCTTGATTCTTTTCAGATTGATTCTCTCTGGTTAATAATAAAATAATAGATTTTGGAAAGTGAAAACTGAATGTTAATGTTGCAGTTTTAAAAGAAAACTATCCAATGACCAATTAGTAAGTACTTCAAATAACTTACTTAAACATCAGCTCTGTGATTAACTGGGGAAACCTATTACTTAAGTTATAAAGAAGAAGAAATTGAATTACAGTTAGGCAGGCATGATTCCAACAATAAAAGAAGAATATCTGTATTACCTTGGGATATCTGAAAAGTTATTTTATTCCTATGAATCATTTGACTAATTCATTTTATTAAAAGCCCTGTCAGACATTAGATCCTTCAGTGAATATTATAACTCATTTTCTAATCTTGATAACTCCTGACCCAACCTTCTTCACCCCAAAACTTGCTTTGAGAACTGTGCTAATTATACAAATATATTCTTATTCCCCTAGCAGACAGATATTTAATTTAACAAGGGGCTTTGCAGGGAGTTATAATTGTGCTCCAGTTGGAATTAATGATGGCTAATGTCCAGGAACCAAATTGGATTAGTCACACAAATACTATAAACTTCAAAAACAGGTTAGAGGTTTTCTTTTTATAAACCATTCCAGTGATCTTATTTACCCGAGAATCATGGCTGCATTTTCTCTTGGTAGTCACTTCAAACCTCCCGTCTTTCAGTGGGCAGCAGAATGAGGAGCTGGAAAGGAGAATGCCTTTTCTAAAAATAAATTAGAAATGAAACTACCATTTTTTGTTCATGGGAAAAAGTGACTTTTTTAAAATCCCAACAGAAATTCAACATGCAAGTACTTCTCGTTGGATTTGGTCCACGATCAAAAGGCAACATCTCAGTTTCTGGGTTAGGCATTTCAATGACAATAAAAAGAGGCATTGCAAGTATAGAATATACAATGTCTCCCCATGTACACTGAACAGCTGTGGGGTGTTGACTGGGATCTGTAGATTACCAATCCCTTCTGTTGGAACAATCTAATGGCAGGTGTTTGCCACAGGGCATAGCTCTTGCTTTCTCAGTAAGCAATCAGCACCTTGGCAAACTGTAGTGCCTTCTGTGGCAAAATGCCATCTGAAAATAACTATACTGAAGAGCAGCTTAAGTGGGAGAACTCATTCATGATATCCATATGACTGCATTGTAAAGAAAAGTTGTATTATCAAAAGTTGCAGGATAAACAAGCTCAATTTCCATAGAATACAGAGATTTTTTTGAGCCAAAATTGCACCACAGCAATAGAATTTAAGCTTCTAGGCACCAAGCTTATGATCACAGCAACAACGCATCCCTAACCTATGGTGATTTAGGTACAAGCAAAGATTTGTAATACTACTCACCCGTGAAGAAACACCCTTATTTTTGATTAAGCTGTTTCCTCATTTCTAACATACATGATTACATGGATCCTATCTGCACCAAATTTGCCAGGTGATGGACTTCACCAGTAGTATCGACTTTTATCCAATTCCACGTGTTTTCTTGCAAAGTCCATTGACTAAGGATGGGAAATTATACCCAATCCTGTCAACCACTCCCACCACTCCACCAAAACAAGATGGGGAAGGCAGCACCCATGGAGAAAGAAACAGGACTTAATCTCTCAGGTCAAGCATGGGAAATAAAAGAGAAGAAAACAAGCATGTTTTAAGTTTCAGAGAAGGGGAGGGGGAAGGAAAACAGGGAACGTCTGTGATAGGGCATAGGCCAAAGTTGTCATAGTAACAATAACTTTAAAAAACAGCAATTAGAGACAGGAGAGAGGAAAAGAAAATAAATGGAAAGAAAGGCACAGCCACATCCAATGAAAAGGGGTGATTATGCAAAATTGTTAAATTACACAATTTGTGTCAGAACCAGGTCCCAAGATTTGGAACATGCCTACATGAAAGATGAAGTGATGTTCCTCAAACTTACATTGAGCATCATTGGAGCAATGTAGGAGGTTGAAGACAGAGTTCAGAGGGGCCAGAGAATCGAAGTGACAGGTGACTATAAGTGCAGGGTTGCCCTTATTGAATGGAAGTCTTCTGCAAAGTGGTCTTTCGATCGGTGGTTGGTTTCTTCAATGTCGAGGAGACCACCTCATAAGCACTGAATGCAATACCATAAATTAGAAATGCAACTGATTCACTGCTTAACTTGGAAGGACTGTTTGGGTTCCTGGATGATGGGAAAGGAAGAGGGAAAAGGCACATGCCATGAGAAGGGGACTGGTTTGTTGAGATGGAAGCACAAACCAAAGAGATGGAGAGGGAACAGTCTTTTCAGAATATTAAAAGGGGAGACGAGGAGGAGATGTGTCCAATGATAGAATCCCATTGCAGGTGGTAAAAACCTATGGGAGCTTGATCAACTGAACATGGAGGCTAGTGGGGTGAAAAGACCAGGGGAACTCTATCCTTGTTATGAAGGGGAGGAAAGAGAGTGGAGGCAGAAATACAGGAAAAAGGCACAACGTGGTTAAGAACAGTTATGAAAAAAGGAAAAAAAATCTTTAAATAAAAAAAAAAGGTACTGAAGTTGAAAGTGTATGGACTATGGAAACTGACAGCAAAGATAATGAAATTTTCAATTCAACCCTGATGCCCTTGTTATCTGTATGGTTTAGCATTCAGCATCTAGCAGATGAAATATGAATACCCATATAGAAATACTGATTTTATAAACAGTGTAGTAGCATGGAATCCCTTGCACAGTTCTTTTGTTGATATTCAGAATTATCCATGACAAAGTATGACATTACATAAATAGTTTGGATAAATTATTTCTACCACCTCCCACTGCCACTGACGGACTCTTGACCTCACAATCCACTTCATTATGACATTGCACCTTATTGTCCACCTCCACGGCACTCTGTACTGTAACTCTTTATTCTTCACTGTTATTGTTTTACCTTGTACTACCTCAATGCACTGTTGTAATGAATTGATCTGTATGGAAGACGTTTTTTTACTGTACCTCAGTACGTGACAATAATAAACCAATTTACCACTGTTTGCCTTCCCCTTCTGAATAAACGGAAATCTTACTGGATATTGTTCCAGAAACACTCTGGAAACTTGCCAAAAGTCACTCTGGGTTTTATGTGCTGATGGTTGGCTTTTTAAAATCATAGAGGCTACCACAATTAAATCCAATCATGTTCAGGCAGATACATTAACAACATTTAAAAGACACTTGGACAGGTACATAGATAGGAAAGGTTTAGAGGGATATGGGCCATATGTGGGCAAATGGGATGAGTTTAGATGGGCATCTTGGTCAGCATAGACAAGGTGGACTGAAGGGCCTGTTTCTATGCTGTACTACTCTACGACTCCATGTTCTCACCTATCAACAAAACAGTTGTACTTTTCAGCCAGATGTTGGTGCACCCAATTGCCATTCAGCCCCAAGTTTGTTGCACCAGTTAGTTTGATCATGGTTATAATGTGTACTTCAATTCCCCTTATACTGTGTTGTTCCATATCCTCAACAATCCAAATACTTGATAACAAATCCTATTACAGCAGCTGGAGAACCAAAAGCTGATACTAGTAACAGTGAGCATAAAACTATCGTAAGGTTGTGACAAAAAACCATCCGGTTCACCAACTGTCCTTTAAGAAAGGAAATCTGTTATCCTTACACAAACAGACTCAAGTGTTCAAGAGCAATTAAAGAAGGGCAGTATTTGTTGGTCTTGCCATCAATACTGATGTCTTTAAAATGATGTGTTTAAAAAAATTCTTTCCACAGACACCAAGATGTTGTTTCGCAGTTGCAGTTATGAAAATGCTCCTAAACTGGCCAAGTCTCAATTTTGATTGCTTTGTAATAATCTCTCTATTCATGTCCAATAAGTGACACTGAGAACTTTGCAACATAGTAACTGGATGGGAAAGGAGACCAAGAATCTGCCTAACACCTTCCCCCTTTCCCAACTCATTGTGGCTTTCTGATTGCAGCACCAACTGGGTTCAGCTAAACCACCACATAACAGGAATCCAATCCACAACTTTGAGCTAAATGGCCTAAGTGCTGCGCTGGGCTTTAACCACTAGTTCCTCTGAGAACTAAAAATAGGAAACTTAATGTACTTATTGGTGGGTTATTAACCCTTTTGTGTCTAAAGAATTAGAACTGATCTCAATCCATTCCTGGAAAAGAAGACTTACTAATCAATTTTAAGATTATTTTTACACATTAAGATAAATTGAAGATCAAGAAGAGTCTTGATTAGTTTTGTGAGGATGATCAGAAATTTCAATGCTTCAGGATTTCTATTTCACAAAAATTGAAAATCCAATACTATTCTGTAGAAGTGAAGCAACACTGTCTAACAATGTGCTGCAATTTAGAACCAGAGCCAAATGGCCCATAAAATAGGCAGATTACCTCATCCATGACAACTCCTCAGCTTTCATTCTCTTCTGGAACACTGTCCTAACACATTGCTAAGTCTGATACATTTGAAAAGAAAATGCTGCACCCATGGGTGCAATGTTCTTAATCCAATCAATAACAATTTATAGCATTCGAATTCTGAGCTTGGAGAATAACAAAAATCAGGTACATCTTTACCTCACAGTGTCTGACAACTTTTTTGTAAAGTGTACCTTTGAACAAAACTTAAAAGCTATTTTCATTTAGTATATGGACAAAATTCAGCAAAAAGGCTGGAGCATCATGATAAATTCTAAGCCAAGCTCCAGAAGGAATACATACCTAAATGATTCATATGTTCTTCATGCTCACTGAATGCCGCAGAAGCCGTAAAATGCTACAGAGTACTGTTGTAAAAGCCCCACTAATCCAAAAACATCTTTTCACATACAACATCTTTGAGAGATAGCTGCAAAAATAGATTGACATACTCTTCCAAAAAAAATGCTAACTTGCTTTTCACAGTTGATTTGTACAGTGGATGTTCTTTTATATATAAACTAGAAGGCAGTAGAGATAAGCAAAGATGGAAAGATCCCATTATTTATCACATACACATATCTGTTGAATTGCAACAATCAGTTTTGCAGAGAGTTTAAAGATAACTTGAAACTGAAAGCCTGTTTATTATATGCCAACCTTCAAAAGCAGAGTTAAGATAAGATAAGATGGTCTATTGGTGGCGCTGCATGGAGTGAGACATATATTGGCTCAGCTCCATCTAACTTTCATGTACCACCCTTTAACAAGACTTTTATAATACTGTTACAAGATTAATTTTGATTTTTAACTGTCGAAATGAATACCAGATCCAAAGCTGGAGCTAATGGCAAGAATAATGGAGACCCTCAACCTACTTTGAAAGCTATTTCTGCACTGGATAAAAAGCTTGATTGAAGATTTGCCGATTTGGAAACACTTTTAAAGGACATGGAAGACAGACAAAATACACTCATTCAGGAAAACACTAAACAGCAGCAATTAATTGATGAGCTGGATCAAGCTGGTAAAAAGAGAGATTCCAGACTGAACTCACTTGAAAAAGATTTAATTACGATCAAACAAAAGCTGGAACAGCAAAAACAGAGGATTATTGATTTAGAGAGTCGCAGTCGGTGAACGAATGTAAGAATCATTGGATTTCCAGAAAATGCTGAAACTGGCAACCCCATTGAATTCTTTTCTAAACTTCTGGTCAATGTGTTTGGCTCTGAAGTGTTTTCTGCTCAGCCTATTCTTGATCATGCTCATCAAGCAACAAGACCAAAGCCTCCACCAGAGCAAAAACCACGGTCAGTAATATTGAGATTTCATTACATATCTTTATTAGTCACATGTACATCGAAACACACAGTGAAATACATCTATTTGTGTACTGTTCTGGGGGCAGCCTGCAAGTGTCACCACGCTTCCGGCGCCAACATAGCATGCACACAACTTCCTAACCCGTACATCTTTGGAATGTGGGAGGAAACCAAAGCACCCGGAGGAAACCCACACGCTTTACAGCACCAGCAACCAGGGTTCAAATCCGGCCACTGTCTGTAAGGAGTTTGTACGTTCTCCCCGTGACTGCATGGGTTATGTCTTGAAATATAAAAGAATCTGAGAGGGGGTGGCAGGGTAGATATGGCGTGGCTTTTTCATCAGGCTAGAGAGTATAAAAGCCTGAAAAAGAATCAGGGCAGCAAGTCAGTAATATAGGAATGTGAAGAGTAGAAATTTCTTTATGTTGCGGTTTGCAATTTTTTTATATATAATTCTCTTGATCAGATGGATGCTCAGTCAATGAGTATATCCAAGGCCAAGGCTGAAATCAGTGGATAAGACAATTAACCAGCAAACTGGATGAGGCACAGGATAACCCATGATGGTTGAGCAAGCTTGAGAGACAATTTGACCTACTTTGCTACAATTTCTTCAGGTTCTTAAATAAATGAGATGATGTGTATGTGCTTTTGGAAGAAGCCAGAATCACCAAGCCAAGACTAGTTAATTTAAAAATTACTGCCACCCACAATATTTTCCAAAAGTGTACTAAAGGGGGCCAATTTCTGTTAACAGATATTAAAGCAGAGCTTTTCCTCTGCATTCCCCCCCCCCCCCCCCAAAGCTCTAGTGTAATGGAAAATGATTTCACACTTGGTATACCAGTCTCTAAAGTTTCTCTGTCAATTCACTTTCCCCTTTCACCAGGGCTGTCTTGTACCAAGCAGGTTTAGATGATGAAAAAGCTTTCTAGAACTTCACCTTAGCCATTCTTCACATGCACACCTACAGCAGTCCTTTCAGCAGTCTACTTAACCATGAAGGTCCGGAGGGATGGAGTGAACATCACAGCCAAGCAAATTTTGTTAAAATAAGGGCATTTTCCCAGTACTAGCAATTAATCCTTCTAAATATTTTGTCTTCCAAGCCTAGTGGTGCAGTGGCTAATCGCACTTTGTAATGCCACACTAGAACATTTGAATAAGAAATCCACCCAAAAGAAACATGTTCAATTTTCAAGTCATCCTTCATCATATCTGATGTTGGGTTTCCTCTCAAAACATTAGCCTGTCAATTTTCTCTGCTGCTGACAGATGTGTATTTTCACTATTTTGTTATTGTAACTTGTAAATGTTTATCTTTTTTGTGCCCATTGAAACATTAATAAAGATTTGGATACATCATTCACAAAGTTTACAGGTGGGAAAAAATATAATACAACCAATGCAAACAAACCAGGCACATAGACAGCTTTGTGTGCACGAGTAGGAGGAATTAAAATAGCAATGAGCACAACATTGAATACATTCCAATAATTCTCATGGTAAAAAAATTACAAAGTTAGCCCATAAAATTAATCTACTATCTTTAAAACCACATAACCTTTATTCTGCCTCGCTAAACCGAAATCATTCCCCACCATTGCGCTTACTGACCTTCAACAACTACCAGTTCCCCAATAACTCAAAAATTTAAAATAGTCAACTTCGTATTTAAATTTATTTATCATCCTGATCTACGTAACCTTCCCTAGCCCTACAACCTTCTACATTCTTGACTTGTCACAAATACAGACCACTATACCTTCCAACTCATCATTGTCAACCATGTCTTTAGCTGTCCGAGACCTACACTCTTTCTTCCCAGTTCATCTCCTCGGTGATCTGTACATACTTAAGATTAGACAAGTTATTTGGTGAAATGATGAACCTTTTAAAGATAGTTCAAAGAAAATAAAAATGGCACTGTATTACACAATAAACAACTTCCATACTTCAGTAAGATAACAAAACAGTTTATACATAATTCACACGCAATGCTTTTTCAATCAAGTGTGGGAATTACAAAAAGCTTCAAGTTGTAACCGTTCTGAGTAAATGTTAAGACAAGTGTTCTCCAAATGATAAAGAAAATGTTACAGGCATCTTAGAACCAAAGAATGTTCTGCAGCCCTGCCAAAGCCTGTGTAAAAACTAGTTCTACAGTTAAAAGCTTTGTTGGGAGAATCTTGGATTTAAATCAAAGCCTTAAAAAGTGTTTCAGGCAGAACTGAGGGGGGGGGGGGGGTGAAGTGAAAAAAGATGGGTTTGAAGACATTGGGAGATGTACCATTTGAGGATGAAGCTCCTGTTATATGAACAATCAAGTTCCAGCCTAATCAAAAACTTCTGTTGTCAATTTATTTGTTGCTTCAGACTTTCAAGATTGAGCCTCAAAAGGCATAAAATCTCTGGCTCAGACAGCCATACTCCCATCACACACAATGCTGTAGCACTGATAGAAACAGCAACTAGTGATGCCCAAGGTCACATATTTCCTATATTCAGCTGTACACTGATATCCTACACAATTCCAGTGTTTCTAAACATTTAGTGGATGAGAATATAGGTAGCGTGGTTAGCAAGTTTGCAGGTGACACCAAAAATGGTGGTGCAGTGAAAAATGAAGGAGCTTGTCAACAGGATCTAGATCGACTTGGAAAGTGGACAAGGGAACGGCAGATGGAATTTAATTCGGACAAGTGCGAAATGATGTATTTTAGGAAGTTAAACAGTAACTGGCCGGACGCTGCGGAGTGATGTTGAGAGATCTTGGGGTACAAGTACCTGAAAATGGCAACACAGGTTGATAAGGTGGTGAAGAAGTATGGCATGTTTGCCTTCATCAGCCAAGGCACAGAGAACGAGAGTTAGAATGTCATGTTACAGCTGTACAAAACATTGGTGAGACCGCACTTGGAGCATTGCTGATCACCACACTACAGAAAAGATGTGATTAAGTTAGAGAGAGTGAAGAAAAGATTCACAAGAACATTGCCTGGATTGGAGGGCTTGAGTTACATGGAGAGATTGGATAGATTGGGAGTGTTTTCCCTGGAGTGAAGGGGGCTGAGAGGTGACATAATAGAGGTATATAAAATTATTGGGCATAAATAGAGTAGATAGCCAGAGTCCTTTTCCCATGGTAGGATTGTCTAAAACTAGAGGGCATAGGTCTAAGGTGAGGGGGTGGCTTGGGGGTGGGGGGGGGAAGGGGGAGGTTTGAAGGGGATCTGAGGGTTACATTTTTCACACAAAGGGTAGTTGATATCTGTAATAACTGCCAGAGGAGGAGGTGGAGGCAGGAACAGTAACAACATTTAAAAGGCACCTGGACAAGTACTTGAATAAGTAAGGCACTGAGGGGTATGGAATTAACACAGGCAAGTGGGATTAGTATGTGTAGGCACAATAGTTAGCATAGACGCAGTGGACCAAAGGGCCTGTTTCTATGATACACAACTCTATCACTCTATTCAGAATGGCGACAACTTGAAGATGATCGGGTGCAGTTCATTTGGATGGTGCAAATGTTATTCAGTTCCTTTGTGCTTTGCAAATGATTTCCCATGCAACATTCAATCTACCCAAAGCCACTAATATACCCATCAAACAGGCATGCAAGGGGAGAATTGGCACATTTTCTGCCAGACAAACAATGGGCAAAAGGATTACTGAGCACTTCTGAGCCAATTAAGTATTTCTTGAAGTGCAGTCACTAATGAAGAAAACACAACAATTTGCAAACAGCAAACAATAACCATCAACTAATGATTTTGGTAGTTTGTGCATCAGCCACCCATTTTACACCTCACCCAACACCCACTTCTCCCCAAAGTCACATGGAAACAAAGTGGATGACACACAAAGACACAGTGCCTATCTGCTGCCATCCATTTTACACACCATGATAAAAGGAAGAACTCACAACTGGATTTCAGTCATTAATCCAATTAGGGAGGGCAGTACCAAGGGTGTGACTGGTAATGTGGGTATAACACCCCTAAAGTTTTCCTCTGTCATTGTGCACTTTTGCTGCATTGAGATCAAGGCTGATCAACAATGATCAGAACGCTACGTAGAGGTATGACATTTCAACAGATGTTATTTGATGATCACTGTGACATCTTTTCTCTCAGGCAGTGCCTTTGAAGTCATGGACCTCATATTTGTGATCAAAGTCAATGGCAAATAGGGGAAAATCTTCCAGCAACTTCTAGCAGAAGGTGTAAATGCAGTTAAAAGCAGAAACATCTACCAGTAATTCATTCTACCTCTGGAATTACTGGTAGCTGTTTCTGCTTTTCACTGCATGTACACCTTCTCTTAGAAGTAGTTCCCACCTTCTCCAATGTAGTCTACAGAAACTGATGAACTGATGTGAACATACAAGCTATTCTCACCATTAAAAAAAAATCAAAGGCAATGCTTTGTTGCGTGAGCTGTTCCTGAGTTTTTAAATAACCTACCCAGTCTTAATTCCTGCTTAAAATAGAGACAGGAGACTACTTAATCCCTCAAGTCTGTTCCCAAATTTAATCAAGCAAAATCAATATGGTTTTATGAAAGCAAAATTATGTTTGACAAATCTCTTCCTGCTCTTTGAAGATTTCATGAGCAGGGTGTATTAGGGGAGCAAGTAGATGTAGTGTACTTGGATTTCCATTAGGCACATCATAAGATGCCACATGAAAGGTAATTGCACAAAGAAAGAGCTCATAGCACGGGGGGTTAACATGTTCATATAAATAGAGGACTGGCTAACCAGCAGAAAGTGATTGCTTCTGGAGGGAACCTCTGCTTTAACTGCATGTACAGCTACTCCTAGAACAGCAGGATAAAGAGGTCATTTTCAAATTGGCAAGCTGAAAAGAGTGGGTGCCATAGGGATCAGCATTGGGGCCTCGACTATTTACAATCTATATGAATGACTTAGATGAAGGGACTGAGTACATTGTAGTCAAACTTGCTCGATAGAAAGATAGGTAGGAAAGCACATTGCGAGAAGGATGCAAAGATAGACAGATTGCGACAATACGCAAAAATTCTGCGGATGGAATATAACATGGCAAAATGTGAGGTTATTCCCTTTAGTCAGAAGAATAAAACAGCAATATACCGTTTAACAGGAGAGTGATTACATAATGTTCTGGCAGAGGATGACTGGGTGCTCTTGTGCATGAAACACAGATTGTCTACACAAGGTACAATAAGTAATTAGTAAGACAAGTGGAATGCTGACCTTCAAGAAAAGACAAGGCATCTTTATTAGTCACATGTACATTGAAACACACAGTGAAATACACCTTTTCCGTAGAATGTTCTGGGAGCAGCCCGCAAGTGTCGCCAGTCTTCCGGTGCTAACGTTGCAAAAGAGATGGAATAGAAAGGGAGGAATTCTTGCTACAACTGTGTTGGAATTGAACAGACCACACCTCCCGTATAGCATGCAACTTTAACCTACTTATTTGAGGGACATAATTCCTATGGGGTAAGTTCAGAAAGGTTCGATATAATACACTGGGACATAATGGTGTTATCATACAAAGAAGGGTTCAGTTGATTAGACTTGTATACATTCGCATTCAAAAGAATATGATGTGATCCAATGAAACAAAAGATTCTGATGGGGCTTGACATGATTCCTCCCAAAGGGTAATCTACAAAAAGAGTCGTTTCAAAATAGGGGATCATCCTTTTAACACACTGATCAGGAGGTCTTGTCTGAGAGGCTTATGAATCTTTGGAATCCTACACCCAAGACAGCTGTGAAGGCTGAATCATTGAATAAATATTCAAGGCTGAAATGGACAGATTTTTGGTCTACAGGAGAGTCAAGGGTTAAGGAGAACATACAGGAAAGTGTAGTTACTCACCAAAGACAATATTAGATCAGCCAAGATCTTAATGAATATTGTAGCAGACTTGAAGTGCTACATAACCTACTTGTATTTTGTAAATTCTTATGAGATCATACAACATCTGAATTGTTACTCCTTTATCTGATTTTCTCTTAATACACGGGACATAATGGTGTTATCTGGTTGAGCTGGTTAAACTTATACACATACAAGTTCAGAAGAATGAGACATGATCCAATTAAACATGCTTGACATGCTCAACATTAATATCACTGTAGTTATTTGTCAAGGTTTTTCAGCAACACCTCCTAAAACCACAGTTCTTACCACCATTGATAAAGGCAGCAGGCACAAGGAAACACCACCCCTGCAAGTTTGCTTCCCAGATATTCACTATATTGATTTTGGAATGTAATGCCATTATCACAAGGTCTAAAACCTGGAACAACACTGATCCAGGTAGATGAAAGCAGTTTAAGATGGCTCACCACCACTTTAGAATGAGCGTTAAATGCCCATGTCCAATACATCAATGAAAAAAGTTTACCTAATCTGTATCACTCAACAAGTTTATCCTTTGCAATGCTGACTCATGTAGTTTATAATACACTGATACTTGATACCCAGTCTGTTCTGCATTATCTAATTTCAGGCCAGTTATGGCTGCCCTTGTGCTCCAACTGGGCTCAAAGCTGAATATCCATATCTGGGTTCAGGATATGTTGACCACGATCCATGACTATGATAATATATGAACAAGAATTGTTATATATAGTGGTCAAATGTCCCAACACCTCTTCCTATCACAGCAATTGCTGTCTGAAGAGCCATATGCCTTCCAAGAAATCAAAAAGAATTGGAAATAAAACATTTTACAGAATATAAAAATACTCCCTTGACAATCTTCAAAATACAATTGGCTGTTAAGAAATGTCAAGCCCAATTCCTGATGAATTGTTTTTTAATGTGCACACTTTATAATACAGATGTTGAAAGAGTTAAAACACTTGTGTAAAATCTTTAAATCTAAGGTAAATTGAATCCTTACTCCATCATTTTGTCTTGCTCACCGCCTTCGCAAGGTGAAGGATCAGGCATCAGCTCAGAGTGAAAAACACAAACCCATACATTTAACTGGGACTGTGACTAAGTGAATGTGATGGGTATTGATTTGACTTCAATCACTTAATTCCCCCACAAACATAAAAAGTAAACCAAATCCATTGAGAGCAAACTTTAAGTAAATGCAGTCCCACAAAGGTCCTCCCTGTTCATCTAAACACATTAAAGGAATGGATGCACTAAAGAACAAAAACAGCTCTACAGCAGTACTTACATTAAAGTGCTATTGAAGAGACCATTTAGTTTGTTTCAGCATGAAACATACTCACTCTACACACACACACACACACACACACACAAATCTCATTCCAGAACACCACCACTAGTTTATAACTAGCCTAATCCACAAGCTAAAACCAGGAAAGCCAATATTCAGAAGTTTTGAAGTTCTCTGTTCAAGGTTGATAAATTTAAGTCACCTACACTTGAATTTTCCTCAGTCCTGCCACGAAGCTACCATCTCTTAGTGAACTACAGAAACGTATTTACCACAAGCTCTGTGGTAATTTGGCCAGGTGTAAGTAGACCAAAAGCAAAGCAAAAAAAAACAATTTGCAGTCAAGCATAGAACTATCTTCAGCGAAAAAAGAAGCAAACTGTTGAAGGAGCTCAGCAGGCTGAACAGCATCCGAGGGCAAAGAGAATTGTTGATGTTTCAGGCTGAGACCCTGCCTCAGGACTCTCTGCTCTCAGTCGACCCAAAACCTTGACAGTTCCTTTAGCCTTACCAGCTGGATTCCTCCAACAGGCTGTTTTTTTGCTCCAAATTCCAGCGTCTGCAATCTCTTGTATCTCAGCACAACTGTCCTAGTCTTCATTCTCCCCATGTCTGAGTGGGTTTCGTCTGGGTCCTCCGGTTTCCTCCCACGTTCCAAAGACGTACGGGTTAGGAGCTGTGGGCATGCTATGTTGGCGTCGGAAGAGTGGCGACACTTGCGGGCTGCCCCCAGCACATTCTCAGTAACGCAAAAAAACGCATTTCACTGTGTGTTTTGATGTACATGTGACTAATAAATATCTTATAGTATCTTATTTGCAAGTCTAGATGTGGGTGCATTTGCCTATTCCATTAGGTCTGAATTCATCACTGCCCATATACATACACTTCACAGCATTGTCAATGTATAATAGACAACAGTGGGAAAGCTGATTTTTCTACATGGCTTAACCCAATACTGAAATAAACCAGGATAAAAGTCAGTTAACTCAACATAACATCACTTTCAAGAAATGTGCAAACTGAGCCAATGAAAACAACCTAACAAATGATAGAATTTGAGACTGCGCAGCACTCCCTCAGTACCACATTGATGTATTAGAATTTTTCTTCTTTATAAAAAAGTAATAGGCTGACTTAAGCCCAAGACCTTCTGACTTCGAGGCAAGAGTACTACCACTGAATCAAAGCCAAGGCCCCAATGTAAAGTCAGACGTAATGCAGTTCCTCACTTTCCAACAAATGTGACTATTAAGCTAAACAGAGCTACCTACAGACCAAACACTATGATTATTTTTATCCTCCCACAAGGACAAAACACTTTTTTAATCGGCAGAATAAGTCCTTTTGTTTTCCTTGAAGGTACAAAGCCAAATGGACAATTATACCAAAATTGAGTTTTTTTTTCCCAGAAAATCTGAATATCTTAATTATGATTTATAGATCAAAACAAAAACATTTTTTAAGATTATTTAGCACATATTGGTACACACCGAGAAATATGCAGGTGAACAGATATGATTAAGAGCATGCATGTCAAAACCTCAATACGAGATTGGACTGCTGGATACCCATCAATGGACCACTGGATGCTTAGCAATCAACACAAACACAGTTGCTACCCACGAACTGATTTGCTTCTTACCCCAAAGAAAAATGTCATTTAAATCCAAAATAATTACAGTATTGAGAGAAATGCTAATATCTCTTGCATGTTTGCACCAATTGTCAGTTATATTTCACACTGCAAAATAGGCAAGTGAAAGGATTTACACAAATCCACCAGCTGGTACATTAACTTGCATTATATTGACTGTCATCGGTTTGAAGGTGGTCACATCTAATCCATAAATCTCAGCAACTACTCTCCAGACTCCGGAAAGCAAGGAAGTCTTCAAAATCAACAATTACTGTTAACAAAAAGTACAATGTATCACTGTTTTGAAAATGTTATTTTCTGCTAAATGGTACTGCAGGAGATTTCCCTGTCTCCATTCTCTCCTCAAACTGTCAAATTAAACTAAGTGCGACAGTTCCCAAGTATCAATGAAGGAATAGAGCAGAACAGTGTTAAGCTGCCATTCCAAATCTCCCCAGAGGTCAAATATCAAAGATGATGCACACAAACACAAAAGCAACTACACAGTGAAGTCTGCATCTGGTTTCTTACAAAGCACTAGAAAAACCTGCATTTAAATAGCCCCTTTGATGCAGTAAAACATTACAAATATTGAGCTAAAATTAACAGAGCTATAAACACATAATAGGTAAAGCATACAAAACTCTGAGGGAATTCACGGCCATGAGATATTTATCTCTGGTTGATAAATCTGGAACAAGGGAATTGAATCTGAAGATAAGAGTTCATCCATTTATAGTAATAAGAGAAATGTTAACATTTTGTGCATGATCCCACAAATTGTCAGCTACATTTCACACTGCAGAATGGGTGAGTGAAAGGATTTGTGCTATACAGAGGGAGATGTGTACACTCAGGTTTGTGAATGTTTGGAATTCTCTAACCTGGAAGCCTGTGGATGTGCACTTATGGGATGGATTAAGCTGGTGGTGCTTTGGTTGCTTACCATTCATTGAGAATATTCCAGACTGAGAAGAAAACTGTGAGCATTAGGCACAAACTGTGAGCAGTTTTGGGTCTCATACCTAAGGAAGGATGTGCTGGCATTGGAAAGGGTCCAAAGGAGGTTGACAAGAATGATCCTGGTATGAAAGGGTTAATATATGAGGAGCGTTTGATTGCTCTGGGCCTGTGCTCACTGGAGTTTAGGAGGTTGAGGGGGGATTCTCATCTAAACATAACGAATATTGAAAGGCCTGGATAGAGTGGACATGGAGAAGATGTTTCCAGTAGCGAGAGAGTCTAGGACTAGAGGGCACAGCCTCAGAATAGAAAGATGTCCCTTTAGAACAGAGATCATGAGGAATTTCTTTAGCCAGAGGGTGGTGAAGCTGTGGAATTCATGGCCACAGACGGCTGCAGAGGCCAAGTCATTGGGTATATTTAAAGCAGAGGTTGATAGGTTCTTGATTAGTAAGGGCACCAAAGGTTACAGGGAGAAGGCAGGAGAATGGGGTTGAGGGGGAAAAATAAATCATGATAGAATGGCGGAGCAGACTCAATGGACTGAATGGCCTGATTCAGCTCCTATGTCTTATGGTCTTATCGATTTTGGACACAAAGGGAAAATCAAGAGATGCACAGATCATAAGGTAAGTTAAAAGGTCAACCATGAGCTTATGAAATGGCTAAACAAACTCAAGGATTCAAATGGTCCATTCTTGTTCCTTACAACCAAGTGAAGGATATTCAGTCCCTCACGCAAGTTCTGCCAGTCATCTAGATCATAGCTGTCCTGTTGCCTTTGTGGAACATGTTCCAGACTTCAGCTGCGCACCGTGGTACTGAACTGAGGGTAATGGAGAAATACACATCAGATGCCACTGCGCCATGTCCCTGCGAGTATAGGGGATCAACAGCTTATGGTGGTAATACTAGAGAAAGAACAGAACAATGCTGTTTTTATACGTTGTGCAATAGTTCGCACTGAGGTACTCAGCAAGGAACAAATGCCAGCACTTGCTTGATGAAAATTTACAACTTTCTTTGCTATCAGATCCTCCAAAATGGATTTATCCTGATTAATCGATATTAAAAAAATTTACAACAAGGAACCATTTCTTAGAAACCAAAGTAGTAGGTTTTAAGTCTCAATATGCGCACTCCATCATCCACAAACCCAGCACACCATCACGTTAAACAAGTGTGAATACCAAGCTGTCAAGATGCAGAAAACTGCGAAAATTGGACAGGTTAAGCCCCTTCTCCAGATTACTGCACTGACAAAAAGAAGGGCATTAGGCACAAAGGCTTCTCTCTGTGTCGTAAATGTCATGGGCATAACAACTAAAACTCTGCATCATCATGTCAAATGCTTAATCTTTCAAGCAGTTGAGATGCAACTAGTTGACTCTAGAACAACTAAATAAAAAGGTGAAAAAAGGCTAAGCAGACTTACAAAATGATGCTCAGGTTATGAAAACAAGCTCCAAATTGTTTAAATGCTGTATACTGACATTTTGCATGAAAAGGCATTGGACTTAAAATGGTATAATGTTCCCTCCTCAGATGGAAAATGTTGGGATAAGCAATTTTATAATTAATGAATTCATGGGCCAATGAACTTGATCTTTTTCTTTCTCATTTCCTAGAATCACTGCATAATTTGTGTTCAGAGTCTGCGACTATAAACAATAGACCTCATACATAAACAGACTGGACAAAGGGATGCACATTCAGTGATTGTTTTTGAAAATAAAAAGCAAGTAATTGAGTTTGGGTTTGATTATCCACGAGTGGCACATTTTGTGCAAATTGTGGAGATTCAGTTGCTGGAATGGAACACAAAGAGTACATATGCAATGACATAGGACTTTTCATAATAAAAGTACTTCAGAGTCAATGAGATACACTTGGTACCCAGCCTCTGTTTTACTGCAGGAAAGAGAGCAAAATAAATAATTAAATATAAAATCTTTTACCTAATTGTACCAGATACGAAAATGTAATAATTAAGAAAAAATCCTACAAAATACTGATGTAATAACTGTTGGATGCTCTAGCCAATATCAATTAACTTTTTATCAACTCTAATCACTACAGTTTAGCAACACTATGACCACTTTGGACTAAAATGAACTTTGGCTTTTTTCTGTTATAATTGTGTTCTTTCATGTAAAAATTGTTTAATTTATGTTTATGTTTTTCTTGTGAATGCTGCTTATGTGATGCTATGTGCCTGTGATGCTGCTTTTTTCTTTTTTTTGTTTTTTGAAGTTCTTTTTTCCTGTGCATACATGTACTTATGCATATGACAATATACTCGACTTTGACTCTAATGTGCAACACGAGTGTTGCTGGCACACCTAACATTTAAAACCTAGCCTATCATTGCCTTTGACATAATGGAAATGTGCCATGCACACCAAATAACCACTGCAGATCTTGTGGCAACAGCTCTCTCAGACGTTCAAGAATTTTGACCTGGTAACAACAAAAGAATGGCAATAATTTTCCAAGTGAAAATGATGTGCATGACCCAGAGGGCAATTTGTAGGTGGTGGCACTCTTGCATTGTTTCATCGGAACAATTTTGTATAACTGGTTAGCTTGCTAGGCCATTTCGGTGAGCAGATGAGAGTCAACCACATTGCTCTAGATCTGGTGGTACTTAACATCAGATCAGGTAAAACAGGAAATTTCTTTCCAAGAAATGGTTGTTAATGACAATCGGTAGTTTCAGGTTCACCATTACTGATGTAGGCCTGAGGATAGCTAACCCAGTAACTTTCACCTACCACATTATTTTTCTCAGTGCTGCCTGAAATGTACGAATAAAGGACTTTCAGAAGTGTCCACTAAATGGAAGCATTCATTAACCTTTACTTAGAAAAGCAAATGCCAATACTTACACATGAGTGCACCTGCCAGTGCCATAAACGGTATTATGTAAGTTTCTTCTGGTACATTCTGAGAAAAGTAAAAAGATGTTAGTTTTAAAAATAGCACAACAAATCTAAGCAAATCTAAGAGTTACAGGATTGCAGATACAACTGGACATGAATTTAGTCTCTGTAAGTAAAAGGAAAACTTCATTCGTAATGTTATTGGTTTTATTAAGTATTCAGTTTTAATGCTAGCTTTTCACTACTAGAGGTTAACAATAGTGTTGGAGCTCATCACAAAGCACACTAGCACCACCCAGGCACAGAACTTTAACACTACACGAATTTCAGCAGAACCACTATTCTTTCTCAGTTTTTGTGTGGAATGACCAAACCACACATTTTT
Source organism: Pristis pectinata (assembly GCF_009764475.1). NCBI lineage: Eukaryota > Metazoa > Chordata > Chondrichthyes > Rhinopristiformes > Pristidae > Pristis > Pristis pectinata. Next base: position 9,834,842 of record NC_067429.1, read on the forward strand.
TCTGGCAGTAAATGCATTTTCAGATCAATATATTCTAAAAAGACTTATGAAAACAAATTAAGAAATCTTAAAAGCCACAAAATTATGTTCAGCATTACCCATTTAAAAAAAATTAAATTGTGAATAAAACAGGATCCTACAAAGTAATCACAATACTGCATTTATTTCTCAGATTTAGAACCTTCACCAGTCAATTATACCAAATGATTCTTTCTGGTCATGTTAAAGTGCATTTTTGCTGACAACAGGAGTATTTAATCAGTGGATCAAATTACATTCACGTTGACATTCCCTGTTCAAGGCTTCAAGCTGATACTCAGGCTGCAAGTGTATTACAGTTTCTCTATGAAACCTGGTCTGCAAATTACCAATAGGGGTGAACAAGACTGGCTTGTGTTGACTTGAATGCAATGTGAACAAAACATCTCATTGGCATTCAGTTCCTCTGCCAATTGCCAGTCCTGAACTGGATATTTTAACAGATTTGAAATATGTGCCTAAATTTGTACTGTCTTTTTGTTTAAATGCACTTTAGCAATCAATTTGCACTTTAGCTTGCTGTATTCTCAGACTACCTAGTTTAGCACTGTTAATCCTCACAGCACCAGAGATTCTGGGGTGTTGTCTGTGTGGACATTGCATGTTTTCCCTGTGATTGCATGCTTTTCCTCAGGGTGCTCCAGTTTCTTCCAACATGCCAAAGACACGCTGGTTAATTGTTTAATCAGCTAGTGAAAACTGCCCCTGGGGAAGGTGAGTGACAGAAGAATTGGAGTGGGAAGGGGAGTAATTAATGCGGACACAAAAGAAAGAATGGGATTAATAGATGAGTGTCTGATGGTCAGTGCAGACATAGTGGACCAAAAGGCACGTTTCCAGTCCCAATGACTTGCGTGAAAATATTCAACAATTTGATCAAGTTCCAGTGTTCATTTCCTACATAAGCATTAACTGAACCCTTAATTCCACTGTAGGAATAATTATGACATTAAAAAATCCATTTCTAATACAGCCATAAATCTATCTCTCTGAAAACAGTGGAATATGAAAAAATGCATAAAGTGCTGTTATCAATAATACCCACCTTAATTCATACAGCTTGAATTGGTGGTTTATTTATATTCCCTTGATGATACTCTAGATGTGAAGCAATTACAGAAGTACAACGATTTAGACATCTGTGGCAGGCTGTATTTACAGTTGGATTTTCTATGTGTGAGATAATTTTTGTCAGTTGTGCTCTAAGCCACTAGCTGAGGTTTCCTACCAAGAGGGAAAGAGAAAACAACAATGACAACTTAGTTATATCATACCAAACACAAGTTATCTTTAGTTTCTTACTAATAAGCCCTGGCATAATAGTCAAGCTGCAAGGAAAGGAAGTACAGATAAGAATAATGAAACAGAACCTAATGGCCCCGAGTCACACATTAAAAGAAAACAGGAATTGCACATCGGCTAATTAAGAGAATATTATAATTATGGAGCAACCCTAACCTCTCTAAACTTCCATATTGACAAGATTTAATGTATGGTATTATACTTCATATCCTCCTATATTATTTTAACTCCCAAGTTTAAATGCCTAACTCATGAAAAGTGAGTGGGTCTTCTTCTGTATGTTGATAAGCTTATAGTACTGAGCATGGAACATACCTTGAATACCCTGTGTAGGTACAGATGAAAGAATCAGCCAGGGTCCTCTCTGGATGCTGGAATTTGATAGATAAGTGTAAATACTAGGAGAATGCTAGTTTGCCAAAATTAATGATCTACAAATGAAATAGTAAAAATAATGGCTCTTGAACAATCTAGTGCCTGAGAATACAATTTAGACGGTATACAATTCATTAAGAAAATGAAGCATTTAAAGTTCTGAATAAGGAATCTTTGACCTGAGCCATTATTCATCTTTCCACAGATGCTGCTTGACCTCACTGTTTCCAGTATTTCCCATTATTATTACCAATTTCAAGCATCTACTTTTTTTTTATTTTCAACTAGTTAATATTTGGTTCAATAGGACAGGGTTGTACTCCATTTTGATGGTGTACAATCAAAAATCAGCCTCTAAGCTCATAAATGAGAAATTACTATTGAGCATTCAAGAGCTGATTTTCAACCCATGTTTTCATACTAAGTAGCTTCCACATAAAGCATCTGCAAAGTCCTAAAGAACCTCATAAATAAGCAAAAGGAAAATGAAAGGTAAGCTGGCGAGGAAGAGATTGTAAGAGTTTACCAAAAATGTGGTCACAGAATTGACTTTTGAGATATTAAATGCCTCAAAAGGTACTGGTCCAAACTTGCATGCAGAAGATGATGGACAGCAAATCAGGCAGGGGCTAATTACGTGGCAGGTAAAATATATGTCTCAAAGGCCAAGCAACAAGGCATTGTCAGACCACATATTGTTGACATTCAATGGTATTACCATTGCTGAATTCCTTGCTATCAGCATCTTGGGGTGTTCCAATGATCAAAACCTGAGCTACATCAGCGCAACGCCAACAATAAAAGAGCTTTACATCATCGAGATCTCAAGCAATACTCCCTCCACCATCAACACATTTTGGCTGCAGTAGGTACCATCTACAGAATGCAGTACAGTTACTAAACTGGACTACTCCAACAGCAGCTTTCAAGCCAATGACCTCTCCCACCAAGAAATACTTTCTATCCTTCTCCATGGGAACAACACCACCTCCAATTCACAACTATCCCACCTTGGAAATATTTAGTCATTCCTTCATTGTTAAAAAATTTAAATCTTGTAACTCCCTACATTAAGTCCTTGTTACCTTTTGGCTCACTATCCGCAGATTCGCATCATCACAAGGTCGGCTAGGTATTACTGTAAGTGTTGGAAAACATCACTTGTTTCTACAGTAAATCCTGTTTTCTATGTGATGGATTTTATTTGATGTCTTGTGCTGGCAGGCATTGAAATGTCAGTAGTCACTGTGCAGCCAACCCAGGGTCAAGGTCAGGAATACTGGGGTCAGTAGTGCAGCAAGGTTCGCAGTAAGACCTGGGGCTCCAGAATGCTTATATGTTTCAGCATGTTTTGACAAGCTGAAACTTGCTGTATCCATGAGGAGTGAACTGCTGTATATCAGTGAAGCCTAAATGGTATCCCCATTTTTTTTCTCATCCGTGGAATGTCCATCTTCCTTTCCCTTGTCAGTAATGAGCTAGTGTACTCAACAATACAATGGGAGCATCTTCATCACAAGGGCTACAGCCATTCAAGGCACTAGCTCGTCACCACCTTCTCAAGGGCATTAAGGAATGGGCAAGAAATGCTGGCCTTGCAGGCAATGTCACATCCTGTAAATTAGTAAGAAAAATTCAAAGGTACACAATCTTAGGAGGGAGTTCCAAAGTTTAAGGGTCATTCTACCACTCTGGTAAAATGCAGAGGGACAAATATTTAACAAGGCTAGGCAAAACATCAGGGGAAGGACTCAGTGTGATCTACAGAGTAGAATTCCAAAGGGAAGCACAGACCAGGACCTAGTGTTTGATGACGTGGCAGGGACTTGGTCAAGTTGAAGCATGGATAATGAAAAGTCAGCAATGTAAAGTATAAAGAGCAGCGTACTGTGAAAGTAAAAAGGTCAAGATCAATTTCTAGATGGGTCAGACACCTTGTAGACTAATTAAGTGGTTAATGGATACCACTAACTATACACCAGTCTCTAGCAAAGTACTTTATTTGCATCTTTAAGCACATGAGTTAGTTGGCTCACTAGTAGAACTTTAATTCTGTGGGTTCAAACACCACTCCAGTCCTTGAGCACAAACTCTTGCATTATTATGCCCGTCAAAGGATGAATGGTTAAAGCACCTGTCTACTCAGGAAAATCCAAAATATCTCACTGCATTATTTGAACAGCAGGTGATTCCCATGACATTCTTGCCAAAATTTACCCCACAACAAAACTGTCCATGAGACTTTGTTCTGTTCAAACTACTGCTGTACGTGCCTCTATATCAAAAAAATAGCATTTGCTCTGTAGAATTTTTGAATCGCCTCGGGCTGTTACAGATACTAAATAAATATATTATTCTTTCCTTAGCCGAGCACAGTTATGTTATGCACTTATACACAATATTCTTTCAAGTTACCATGTGCAACATTCTGATATTCAATGCTAGGTTTAAGATACCAACTGAGTACCTCCTCATGTTGGTGAGGTATTAATGCACACGAAAGATGCTTTATAGATAGAGTCATGGAGAGATACAACATGGAAACAGGCCCTTCGGCCCATCAATTGGGTAAGATGGCATTTATTTGAAGAAAATGGTATCATCTACTCCACTCAAAGCTTGCTTTTATGACTTTACTGACAGGCTGCCCATCTGAAGACCTTTGATCCGTACTAGAATGTCTAATCGAAATGTCTATCATTCGTTGACATTGACATATGGCTCAATGTGTTTAAAAATCTGTTCACACTGGAAGGACTCTATCACTGCCTTTAAAGACAAAACAGAAAATGGTGCAGTTTATCGAGTTAAAACTGACATGAAGTCAAAGGATGTTTCAAAACCCCTTCGTCCATAGAGAAAAATTCAGTCTCCCATCTGGGATTATTTTGGACAGAATTATCTGGAGAACAGCAACTCCACTGGATGTAAATTAGTTTTCAACTGCCAAAATTTGTGCAAACATTTACAAAAATGTTTGAATATTGCATCAAAATTTGTTCCTTTAGGATTCTGATATTTCATTGGGTTGTTACCATCTTCTTAAAACTTTGGCACTTGCTTCTGTTTTTCTGACCTTGCATATACTCAAGTGCCTTTCCCTTGAGAGGTACAGATAACTAAAATCTTAGTGCTCCACCAAACACATATACTTTACATGCTTGCCTCCCATGGCAGAGAAAAAGTAACAAGAGCTTCCCACAACCAAAGCTCAACATGCTTCCAAGATGGACAACTTCCTTAATTTGTATCATGTCAAAAATAGATTCATAATAATTCTGGGTATGTGCCTTAATATTTGTAAGCAAGATAGATAATTTTTTAAATTTAAATTTTATTTACAGTGTGGTAACAGGCCCTTCCAGCCCAACGAGTCCACGCCGCCCACTTTAAACCCAAATTAACCTACCCGTACGTCTTTGGAACGTGGAAGGAAACCGGAGCACCCGGAGAAAACCCACGCAGACACGGGAGAACGTACAAACTCCTTACAGACAGCGATGGGAATCGAACCCCGATCACTGGCGCTGTAATAGCGTCACGCTAACCACTACGCTACCGTGCCGCCACAATCTCACTGTCATGATCTCACTGTCGTTCCTTTTTTTTAAAAAAAACAAAGTCCATAACTAAAAGCAAAAACTATATGCCACATGACATCTGAGAAAATCCATGGAATTCCAAGGTAATATCAACTTGACATTTCAAATAAGCATTTAAATAAATGCTCAGAAGTCTGAACCATATTACATTTGGAGTTTGCTCCAACTGATCCTTAAGAATCATGCAAGGGAGAGGGAGCAAAATAAAAATCAGTCTTCTTCCTGCTTTCTGGTGATGAAAAGTAGGCATTTGAGGATGATGATGATGATGATTATTTCAAGACAAAACAGTTTGCTGACACTTGTTCTGTAGGCTCATGCATGACGAAAGGTTACTTGGCAAGAAACTGGAATACTATCAACATCCATAAATCCATACCCAGGGATGAATCGGATGTACAAAAGGATTGGAAACAAAATCTGTGCAAATGTCAAAACTGTATAATGAAGTGTTTAAATTCTAACCTTTATTGAGCAACGTACCACAATTCTGTTCTCACTTCACAGTAACAGTTCAGTTTGTACTTACTGTAGGACACAATTGATTTTACCAGGAATTAATAATGACTCTCACTGGTTGTCACAGCCTGTGTTTTTGGCACCACAAATCATCAGAGCCACAGGGAAAACAGACCCAAAAAATGTCCAAAGGTCAAAGCAGACAGACAGATCTTAAAAACAAAATACATTCATGTAGTGTCTTTCACAACCTCAACTTTATCCCAAAGTATTTTACTTTCATGTACCTGAAGTGTGATCACTGTTGTAGTGTGGGAAAGGTGACCACTAATTTGCAGATGGCATGTTCCCACATGCAGCAATGAGATAATGAAAGGTAATCTATTTCAGCACTGCTGATTAAGGGATAAATACATGTAGAAGCTAAAAGTAATTGGCTGTGGAGGGTACCAGCTCACAAACTACCCACCCACCCATCACATCAGGCACCTCCTGTTCCATGTGTGGTAGCATCTGCTGGTCCCAATATTGATCTCATCAGTACCTCAGAACTGGAGTGGAAGCAAGTCATCCTCGATCCCTAGGGACTCCTAAAAAGAAAAAGGGATAAATAGTGTCCTATTTGTCTTCAAAATCATGTCATTCTTTTTCTTACATTGACAGACAGACAGACAGCATTCACAAGGAACAGAAGAATGTGTGAGAGAAACAGACAGAGGAGAGGGGGAGAGCTCATGGGCACAAAACAGACAAATAAATGGAGAACATGTGCAGACAGAGCGGAGTGCACATACAAGAGAAAAAGACATGCATGCATCAGAGAAAGACAGAGGGTGCATTGATACTGTGACCTCCACGCAAAATACACTTTTATTATCTATTCCTTAAATATGTTTTTCCAGCAAATGTAATTGTCAAATGACATAGTAGCAAATACCTGATAGCTGGTTTTATTAGCTGCATTTCTCAGGCTGGTACTTAGATTCTACAGTCTTTGTTCAAAGATATTTGTGAAAAATCACAGTAAAATGACCCTGTACAAGGCTAGAAAGAGAATAAAAAGATACATTGGAGTGTTACACTCCAATGATTTTACAAGGCAATAATCTCAAACTGTTCCTGTGGTTTATAACCATCATCTAAAAGCCCCCAGCTGATCACTGCAGCTGTTTTCTTTTATATTCTGGTATTGCTCATGGTGAGTCAGACAATAGCGTGTCATCATCAAAGTGTGAAGGGAAAGTACGTCAGGAAGCAAGTGTGACACTTATAAAAAGTACCTGTCAGAGACAAGACTATTTTTTTATATCAGCCTAGTTCCCATGGCATTGCTCACAACAGCAGAATACTATGTTTTGCAACAAAAGGAATCAAGAATGTATGGAGTATTATAAAAAGTGCAATCCCTTCCAGAAAATCAAACATTTATCCGAAGTCTGATATCTGTGTTTGAGGAAGAGAAGTCCATTTATAATTTAATCAATCCAAAAATATATGATCAGTCTATCACAGACCTCCCATAACCACCCCACTGTCCTCCAAAGCAGCAACCCCTCCAACATCCTCTCCTTCATTTAGCCACCCACTGATCTACTTTAAACAACACAAGCGTGCAACAAAGACATCCCTAAAAAGTATCAGACCTTTACGATCAAGTCACACAGAGAGGTATCAAGGCAGATAATCAAAGCCTTCCATAAAAGGATGACTTTTCAAGACAATCTCAAAGGAGGAGTGGGAAGTAAAAGAAGAGAGACTTCCAGAGCTGAAACCAACAGCCACCAACGATAAGGCAATTAATATCAGAAGAATCTACATCTAAAACCAGAGGAAAGGAACCTGCAAGACTTGTAAGACTGGAAGAGATTGCAGGGAATTAAGTGGGTGGGAAAGAGAAATGATGGGGAGACTTCAAGACATGGATGATGAAGATATCACATTTGAACCATAGAACAATACAGCACAATACAGGCCCTTTGGCTTACCATGTTGTGCCGCCCTTCAAACCACACCTAAGACTATCTAACCCCTTCCTCCCACATATCCCTCTCAATTAAATTCCTCCATATGCTTATCTAACAATCTCTTGAACTTGTCCAATGTATCAGCCTCCACCACTACCCCAGGCATCGCATTCCATGCACCAAGCACTCTCTGGGTGAAAAACCTCCCTCTGACATCACCCTTGAACGTCCCACCCAATAGCTTAAAGCCAAGTGCTCTTGTTTTAAGCATTGGTGCCCTGGGAAAGAGGCGCTGGCTGTCTATTCTACCTATTCCTCTCAATATCTTGTAAACCATGATAATGTCTCCCCTCATCCTCCTCCTCTCCAATGAGAACAGCCCTAGCTCCTTTAGTCTCTCCTCATAATCCATACTCTCTAATCCAGGCAGCATCCTGGTAAATCTCCTCTGCACCCTTTCCAACGCTTCCACATCTTTCCTCCAATGAGGCAACCAGAACTGGACACAGTACTCTAAGTGTGGCCTAACCAGAGTTTTGTAAAGCTGCATCATCACTTCGCAGCTCTTAAACTCGATCCCCCAACTTATGAAAGCTAACATCCCATAAGCTTTCTTAACTACCCTATCCACCTGCGAGGCAACTTTCAGGGATCTGTGGATATGAACCCCCAGATCCCTCTGATCCTCTACACTGCCCAGAATCCTGCCATTTACCTTGTACTCTGCCATGGAGTTTGTCCTTCCAAAGTGTACTACCTCACACTTCTCTGGATTAAACTCCATCTGCCACTTGTCAGCCCAGCTCTGCATCCTATCAATATCCCTCTGCAAGCTTCTACAGTCCTCCACACTATCCACAACACCACCAATCTTTGTGTCATCTGCAAACTTGCTAACCCACCCTTCCACCCCCTCATCTAAGTCGTTAATAAATATCACAAGAAGTAGAGGTCCCAGAACCGATCCCTGCGGGACACCACTAGTCACAGCCCTCCAGTCCGAATGCACTCCCTCCACCACAACCCTCTGCTTTTTACAGGCAAGCCAATTTTGAATCCACACGGCCAAGCTTCCCTGGATCCCTTTGCCTCTGACCTTCTGAAGAAACCTACCATGCGGAACCTTGTCAAACGCCTTACTAAAATCCATGTAGACCACATCCACTGCACTACCCTCATCAATCTTCCTGGTCACCTCCTCAAAGAACCCCATCAGGCTTGTGAGGCAAGATCTTCCCTTCACAAAGCCATGCTGGCTGTCCCTAATCAGTCCATGTTTCTCCAAATGCTCATAGATCCTACCTCTTAGAATCCTTTCCAACAGCTTGCCCACCACAGACGTAAAGCTCACCGGTCTGTAATTCCCTGGACTATCCTTACTACCTTTTCTGAATAAGGGGACAACATTCACCACCCTCCAATCCTCCGGTACCACCCCCGTGGACAACGAGGACTCAAAGATCCTGACCAACGGTTCAGCAATCTCCTCCCTCGCCTCACAAAGCAGCCTGGGGAATATTCCGTTAGGCCCCAGGGACTTATCTGTCCTAATATTTTCTAACAACTCCAACACATCCTCTCTCTTAATATCTACATACTCTAGAACATTACCCTCACCTACACTGTTCTCAGCATCATCAAGACCCCTCTCCTTGGTGAATACTGAAGAGAAGTATTCATTGAGAACCTCACCCACTTCCACAGCTTCCAGGCACATCCTCCCACCTTTGTCTTTAATCGAACCTACCTTTACCCTAGCCATCCTTCTGCTCTTTACGTACGAGAAAAAAGCCTTGGGATTCTCCTTAACCCTAATCGCCAAAGCCTTTTCATGTCCCCTTCTCGCTCTCCTCAGCCCTTTCTTAAGTTCCTTCCTTGCTACTCTATATTCCTCACGAGCCCTGTCCGGTCCTTGCTGTTTACACCTTATATATGCTGCCCTGTTTTCCCTAACTAGTTGTTCCACCTCTCTCGTCACCCACGATTCCTTCACCCTACCATTCCCTCTCTGCCTCACCAGGACAAATTTATCCTTAACATCCTGCAAAAGATCCCTGAACATCGACCACATCTCCATAGTACATTTCCCTTCAAAAATGTCACCCCAATTTACACTCCCAAGTTCTCACCTTATAGCCTCATAATTCGCCTTCCCCCAATTAAATATCTTCCCGTCCTCTTTGCTCCTATCCCTGTCCATGACAATTCTAAAGGTTATGGAGCAATGGTCACTGTCCCCCAAATGCTCACCCAGCGATAGATCTGTCACCTGACCCGGTTCATTACCTAAAACTAGATCTAATATGGCATTCCCTCTAGTCGGCCTGTCAACATATTGCGTCAGGAATCCATCCTGGACACACTTAACAAACTGCGCCCCATCTAAACCTTTGGCACTAAGTAGGTGCCAATCAATACTTGGATAGTTGAAGTCTCCCATTATAATAACCCTGTTATTTTTGCATCTCTCCAAAAACTGCCTCCCAAGCTGCTCCTCGGTATCCCTACTGCTACCGGGGGGCCTATAGAATACTCCCAAGAGAGTAACTGCCCCTTTCTTATTCCTAACTTCCACCCATATTGATCCTTCTACATTATCTACCCTTTCTGCAGCTGTAACTGTGTCCCTGACCAGTATCGCCACCCCTCCTCCTCTTCCCCCCCCCATCCCTTTTAAAACACCGAAAACCAGGAATATTCAATATCCATTCCTGCCCTGATGTCAGCCATGTCTCTGTAATAGCCACAATATCATAGTCCCATGTACTTATCCAAGCTCTCAGTTCATCTCCCTTATTCCTGATGCTTCTCGCATTCAAGTAAATGCACTTTAGCCCATCCACCTTAGTACTTTTGTAGGCTGTACTCTGTTTCTCCTTCCTCAAAGTCTCTCTACCTGTCAGATCTGACTTTTCCCCATCCCCTCCTTCCTCTGACCTACTCCTCCGGTTCCCTTCCCCCCTCGCAATCTAGTTTAAACCCTCCTGAACCACCCAAGCAAATCTGGCCGCAAGGATATTGGCCCCCCTCAAGTTCAGGTGTAACCCGTCCTCTCTGTACAGGTCCCACCTTCCCTAGAAGAGATCCCAATGATCCAAAAATCTAAAACCCTCCCTCCTGCACCAACTTCTCAGCCACGTATTTATCTGCCATCTCCTCCTATTCCTACCTTCACTATCGCGTGGCACTGGCAGCAATCCCGAGATCGCTACCCTCGAGGTCCTGTCCTTCAGCCTTCTGCCTAGCTCGCTAAACTCACTTTTCAGGACCTCATCCCTCTTCCCACCTATGTCGTTGGTACCAACATGAACCACAACTTCTGGCTTTTGAAATGTATTCTAAGTTGAACCTGGTGTCAGTTAGCAAACATAGGCATGATCAGCAAACAAGATGCAGGCAGCAAAATTTGGAATGAACAGATGTTTATGTGGAGTAGCAGTGGGAGACTCTGCAATAATCAATCCCTGGGAAGATATTTCTCTCTCCCGAACCAATAACAATGCTGTTCATTTCTATCAACCAGAAATGTTCCCTCTCAAACCACGACACAACTTTGTCCTTGGGAGAAACTGTTCTACTTTTCCCTTATTCTGCCTGGGAAATTTTCCCCCCCAATTCATCAAATTTACCCAAGATATGACATTTCAGAAAATTCTACCATTGAAAACAAAAATTTTACATCAAGAATAAATCTGTGACATGGTTAAGTATCCCTTCTGTTAAATGGTTACAAAATACTTATTTCCCTAACATTAAAACAGATTCTCAGATGGACTCCAGCCAAAGTGGTACTTATCTGCACCAACTTGCTGCTCGGAAATACCTTTCAATTATGTATTTTTTACTCACTTTAGCAAGCAAGGAGGATCAGACTGGAATTTAAGATTTAAGAAAAAGTTCTCTCCTCCTTAAGATGTCATAGTTTAACAGGCACATTATCACACACCTGAAAACCCTATTGAAATAATGGTTTTCCACCAGCTGAGCAACCAATACATGAAAGCAAATCTCAAAATCTTTTATTTATTCACAGTGAAAATCCAGCAACAGATGAAAAATAGCACAAATTACATTAAAATGTCCCAGGCAAATCTGAGTCAAAAGTAGTCCAGTTTCATCGTAACAAACCTGTGAATTTAATGATGATCTGTAATAAGTTCAGCAATAACAAAATTCCAGTGAAATTTGAGGAGCATTTTTGTGCAAAAGAGGACAAATTGACTGTTTGTGTTTAAATTTTGTCTGGAAAAGGACATAAAATTGACAGCAAATGGTTAAAAGAAAACAACCATTGAATCATACTTGCTGCAGCTCAGACTACCTGGATGAGAAGTTCTGCAGTGAATTTTTGGCACTGTGTATAATTTGATGCCATGAGTGTCAGATGTACTGCCATAACACCATTCCCATGCTTAAATACATTTTTCTTAAAAAGAGTTGAATTCACTTAGCACTATAGCTATACAGAAATAAAATGGCACTTAAGTCAATATGCTTTGACATTCAGTTCATGATACGCATAGATCTCTCTATTCATCACCTTTAAATGCACTCAACATTGTCAAAGGTAAAACTGAATATTTCTTCAGCCCGAATATGATGCAGCTCTTTCAGGAATAAAAATAAATGCAGCAAAAATCTGTATTGTATTAGTATGAAAGGTCTTACAACTAATACACGCACTTCAGTGAAATACTAATGAAGCACCAAACCAAAATATTATGCCCAAAATGAACGGGGTATTTTACAAAATCGTTATAAAAACAGGATAGTTTCTCACCATTCATCTCAGAAACAAGGCCAGTCCAGCAAGATTAAAGTTTTTCCCCCTAACTTTCAATCATTTTGGGTCACATCAACTCAATCCCCAGATGATACAAGTCTATGATATAAAACTGCCCCAATACTTTAACTATCAGTTTTTCCCGTTTAAGGAATTAACTGATACAACAACAAAAAAATTATTTGATTTACAGTCTATATTACTGAAATTAAATACAAATGAACACCACATATCTGTCAAAGGACATCAATGTAGTTAAGATCTTTTAAATGATGCCTTTTGGATAAGAACTACCCCATGTGGTTTCAAGACATACTTATCAGGAAGATCCAAGGAGTCAAGCACTAAATGAGCCAATTCAAAGTAAAATAGTTAGCCACAAGTGATCTTGCATTACCTACCAGGGGAAAATAACCAGCCAGGGATCCCCGTTTCTTAGTTTAACAACTTATCTGAAAGATTGCACATCAGATACTTTCTTAGATATTTCCCTGGAATGCCAGTCCAGAGTCCCAGTTCAAGTCACTTGTGCAGGGCTTCTAAATCAGAGCAAAAGTGCTATTAGTGAACGACATCAGATGCTGGATGGGCAAAGGGGGAGATAAGTGAAGAAATACTGTTAAGAATACACTTTAAAGTCTAAAACTGATGTTGCATTATGTGCATTGAGGCACCAGTTTCAGAAGCCGAAATACCTCAAATGTATGACGTTTTTGTTTAAAAAAAAGTTTTCTGCTGACTACTGTAAAGTCCAGACATTCTCTCACCACAGCCAAACTGTCAGGAGTTATTGGAGTAGTAGGTGATGGAGTTCAGACAGAGAGCTGTTGACAGAGCACCCTCAACAAATGTATTCCTTCAGTCTTTGTTTTAAACCTTATATGAAAACATCCCTCCTGCTGTAACCGAGCACGTTTTTAAACAACCTTTCGCCTCCGCTGGTTAAAAAAAAATCAGAAATCCTCTACTCTCTGATCTACAGCTAGGTGGTGAGTGACATAAGGCACAGCTGAAACAGACCAGAAGTCTCTGCTTCAGTCCTGCTCTGTAAAATTAGTTGCTGTAACTGGGACGGGTCTAACAATTGATCTCAGTTTCCCCACAGATGAATTGACAAAGTGTGGGTTTCTACTTCAGACCATGGCCCAGATTCTCATTGGAAACACCACCCGCTTCAGGTGAATGGCAGTGGGATCAAGACTAGATCAAAATTTGCTGCATATTCCTCCTCACTTGAAGAACTCATACTCAGAACTGAAGTTCACACATTAAGAGCGAATATTTGAAATAAGGTGCCAAAACGTTACATGGTTTTGAAATTTGCAATTTCATTACTAGATTGCTAATTACATTTATAAAACAGGCTATGTTACTTCCCATTGAGATACTTCTCCTCAGTGAGACAGATTCCTAAATCAGAAAGAAAGGGACTGACTTCAATGAATAGATTCTTTAATGGTTTTCAAGTCAAAATCTGTCAAAGATCATTTTGCAGCTACATTTTCAGACATCATCACCTTTCACACACAGCAACAGCTGAACCGCCAAACATAGCACCGTTTACGACCTCACAGCTAATGAATTTTTTTTTCAGAATTCTATTCATTGGTGTGATATATACAAATGTAGCTGCAAACAAGCACTGCAAGGTCCTAGAAACAGAAATAAATGACATTAGGACTAAGGTTGGGCTTCTGATATATAATATCCATAGCACAATTTCTCAGACAATATGCATAATGATGCCAATGATCTATGCTAAAGTATTATATATTAACTTCTAGATTATAAAGTCTAATTTAAAGCTAAATGGTTTTGCACTTGCCTTACAGGAACCTCATATTAGCCTGTATATATTCCCAATTTACCACACTGGAACAGAATCCTACACCACCTTTGAGGAAAATAGACAACAGACTGAAAGCACCATGTAATAATAAATGAGAGAAGTGCATCTGTGCTGAGATAATGTAACATCCGTGTTCATTATTTACAAAAAAAAATGAACACTGCAGTCCAGTGGTACATCTTGTAGAGCTGCTGCCTCACAGCGCCAGAGACCCAGGTTCAATCCTGATCTCGGCTGCTGTCTACATGGAATTTGAACATTCTCCCTTTAACTATTGGGGTTTCTTCTGGATGCTCTGGTTTCCTCCCACATCCTAAAGGTGTGCAGATTGGCAGGTTAATTGGCCAGTGTAATCGTCCCCAGAGTGTGGATGAGTGGTATAATCTGGATGCAGTTGATCAGAATAAAAATTGGGATTAATGCAGGATTAGTGTAAATGGGTGTATGATGGTCAGCGCAGACAGTAGCCTGAAGGGCCTGTTTCTGTGCTGTGTTCACTCTACGATTCTGAAACTTTAGCAAATTGTAAGAAGTACTAATACAATGATAAGTACACCAAATGCTTTCAAATAAATTGTGATATCTTAAAATCAGAAATTTGAAAAGATTGAAACGATGAGAGAGTCTACACGTTGGTCTGTAAATGATCAGCTACACATCATAACCATCCTTACTGAAATCTACTCTATTCAGACAGAACGTTGTCAGAAACAATGGATACATAGAAGTGGTTTCAAAGTGGTAATCTAATCGCTGAGTTGTGCTGTTAACATTGTCATCTGAACTCCTTGATGGGATTACTGCATTGTAATCACTCAAGTATACACTATATAATGTTGAAAATTAAAAAATATTAACTTAATTGTGTCATTAGAACTACCAAGATTCCTGAAGTAACATGATAACCAAAACAATAAAACTTTGTAAGCTTTTTCTGTACCTATGTTTTGCAACGCCACTGGAGAGCCCCATTAACTGTAATGAACAGCAACTACGCAAACATATTAACACTAGAGGAAACAACAAATGTACAACACAAAAGGATGTTGCAGGAATGTTGTATCCCACTGCAATCTGGACTAAAGGAAACAGGTAGTCAGAGCTGGAGTGGGGAAGAGAGAGGTGGAGGATGCTGCAGGGGGAAATGGTGGGGAGGGGTTAAACACTGCAACAGTGTACAGATCACAGGAACAAGGAGTTTGCTGTTTAACCATTCAATTATATCATGGTTGATCTGTGGCCTAGCTGCATCTTTTCCCCCACATGTGGGTGTAGGAATTGCTCACAGTACCCCAGGTTCAGTTTTACTAGGGCTCTGTAGAACTGCAGTACAATTTTTGTATTCCAGTCCTTTGACTATTCCACTTATGTACAAGTATCCCATTTGCCTTTGTAATTAACTTTTCTGTACCTGCATAATTTTAATGGTCTATTTACAAGACACTTTGGATATACTTCTGGTTTTTGTGACCATTTCTGGTCTGTTTTTAGATCCAAAAGAAGATGATCTCACATTTGCCAACACTGAAATCCATTTACCCCAGTTTTGCCCTTTTTTTGTAAAAAGATGCAATACTTCCACCTCTCTGCCTCAGAAAAAGTGGTTACGTGACTTTCTATCCTATGTCCCGAGACTTGCAGACAAATTGCACACAGTAAGGTTCCACAAAAAGCACCGAGTTAAATCACCAAACAATCTATTTGAATGGTGTTACTTTGCCAACAAACCTTGGCCAGGAACACTAAGGATCCTCCATTGCTCTTCAGGTTTCAAGAATCCTGTGACATCCACCCAATAGGGCCACAGATTAATGCTACCTCCAAAAGACAAAACCAGCAACAATGCAACATTCTCTCGGTGCTGCATTGAAATGTTACCCCAGACTATAACACTACAAGTGCGACCTGCCACAGATTAGATTTCCATCAAACAGTACATTTGATTTTTGGGTTTCACCACACCAGGTGGTGCATCTTCAAAAACATTTTTGGGAAACATTCCAAAGTAAAATACTTCAGATGTAGGAAACCTGAAATGAAGCAGAAAATGCTGCAAATGTTCAGTAGGTCAGGCACATCTGTAGAGAACCAGTTAACATTTCAGGTCAATGAACTTTTATCAGAACTGGGCAAAGTTAGGGTATCATGATACAGAAGAAGAGGGTAGCGAAGGAGAGAATTTAAGAGGTCAGTGACAGGATGGAAGGCACGAAGGCATAAATGCCACAACAAGTGACAGTGCAATGTTAAAGAATGTGGTAAAGGGTTAATGAATATATAGCGATATTTACTTCAAAAACAAACTGTAATAACCTTGTTTTAAGTATGTGTTTAATGAAAATTTGGAAGCAATTATAAAGCTGTAACTCAATCTCGGAGATTATTGTTACAAAGCAGAATGAAAGGAAGGTACTCTTTAATACATTAATTCTCAAAAACTTTGCAAAGTGCTTTTTGTTCAAGTTTTTTTTAATAAACTTAAACACTATAGTTAAGTAGATAAATGCAAAAATAAAATGAATGACCACTGATTAGAATTTTAACCAAATTACCTTAACCACTGGATGTAATATATAATTTAAGTCTGATTTTACATGGACAGTTGGTTTTAGGTCCATTCCTACACCAACTGCGACAATGCTTATAATTGATGCACACATATGTTAAGCTGAAGCTTAAATCACTACCATGTTGTTTTCAAAAAATTGATTGAGAAAATAACTGTTACTGAGAAATTCTATCACTGATACAATTCATGCAGAGAACAGGTTACCTCATACTCATTACACCAAACTAAAAGCTGCAGAGCTCAGATGATGTTAGAATATGTAATGTAATGATTTTAATAATTTTATGAACATCTCAATCTATCTACAATAAACTTATGGGGTTAATCTTGGGCAGAAATGTTAGCACCAAAGACCCTTACCCAAGCGCAAACTTTTGCAAGAGTTCTGCCATCCTCTATTTCACCCAAGGAGCATCCAACATGCCAATCCAAATAGTAATCACTGACAGGCCATTCAACCATGGAGGGCATCACACCAAATCTCACGCCTACATCCAAAATTCATGTATTTGCACTTCCAGCAGGGGTCAATGTACTGTGATCAGGTACTGTTAATGGTCCGGCTCTCCTATCCCTCCTCCACCACCACCACACCCCCTTCTCCTCTACCACTACCCTCAACCAGAGAACTCAACACACTGTCATCCTAGGGTCAGGCAGCATCTATGGAGGGAAATGGACCAGGACCCACTGATTTCTTCCAGCAGCTGTTGTGTTGCTCCCAATTCCAGCATCTGCAGTCACTTGTGTCTCCACACTGTCATCCTAGTTTCGAAAGACAGGGACGAAAGCTTCAAGCTTCTACCTGGATTTTCCATGATCCACGTTCTGCATGACAAACTATTCAATGCTTTCTATGCTCATTAAACAGTGTTCACTCTATTAAACAATCAGCAAAAGTTCTTGGTCCTGATTGTTAGCCAATAACATTCATGATATGAGAATTGGAGGAACTCAGTGGGTCAGGGGGAATGTATCGTCAACGTTTCAGGTCGAGACCCTTCATTTTGTCAATTTCCCTCCACAGATGCTGCCTGACCCACTGAGTTCCTCCAGCATTTTGAGTGTTGCTCCAGATTCCAGCATCTGCAGTCTCTTGTGTCTCCAAATAAACCACTTCCATAAAGCACTGTAGAGTGGGTGCCATCCATGGATAAGACCTTGCACCTTATTGCACTGCACTTTCTCTGTAGCTGTGACACTTTACTCTGTACTGTTATTGTTTTTACCTGTACTACATCAATGCGCTCTGTACTAACCCAATGTAACTGCACTGTGCAATGAATTGATCTGTACGATCGGTATGCAAGATAAGTTTTTCACTGTATCTCAGTACAAGTGACAATAATAAACCAGATATGCCTGCTTTTATACAAGGGCTTTCACAACCTCAAGTCATCCAAAAGTGTTTCAAGAGTAATCATTGTTGCAAAGCTGCCAATTTGTCCACAGCATACTCACACAAACAACAATGTCTTTAGCTAACCTAAACCCAATCATTTGATTAATGTATAGCAGCAACCAGAACAGTGGAAGTAAACTCTTCTTTAAAACAGTTACTTAGCTCCGTGCCTGATCCATCATTCAATGGTTCATCTCCATATAACCATGATCTCTGCAAGTTCCATACCATCCTACAACACCAACACCACATTAAAAAAAATGGAGAAAAATATCCATCTGAAAATATGCCCTTTATGGCAACGGGGTCTCAGTCTAACATTTAAATTGAAAGGCAGCACCCCCTTACCACACCAGGCTGGACTTCTGTACTTAAGTCCACAGTAGGAATCCTTGACCTAGAAGGTGTACCTAGTTAGTACCTTGCCCAACATTAAGGATTCTGCATCATTAGATGCAAAACTTTCAAAACAAACGTTTCAAAGACTATCCACTCCGAGCAAGTTCACCTCAAGCCAGTGATTTCATGCAGACAAGGTCACAATGTTTGAACTGTAACTGTAAATATTTCCACAAGCTGATTAACTAACTAAACAGTCTCTTTGCAACAAACAGAGTGTGAACTGAATGAAGTGGTCCAGAGCTGAGCTGACGGATCACATTAACTTTCACGGGGGGAGGGGGCGTGTAACCTGCCCCCAGGCCACCCGGGAGCAGTTCTGCTGGGACAGGCCGGCAAACTTTCCCTGGCCGGCTTTAAATCTCTCCCCACGGAGCTCCTAGGCCCCGCCTGGGGCTCCCTGCAGCCCCGCCTCTCAATTTGCCTCTTGCCTGCCTCTCGGCGAGTCCTGCCTGGCCTGGCGCAGCGTTGGGAAGCCGGGCCGGGGCCAAGCCGGGTGGGCATGGCCGGTAGCAGGGAGAGGGGTCAAACCGTGTGGCTCCAACGTGGGCCTGGGGCGCTGGTACTTACTGCCTGTGGGCGGGCGGGCGGCCAGCGGCGGCTCCGATCCGGCCGGCCGGCTCCTCGCACAGACTTCGGCGCCACCGGGAGGGGGGCTCGACTGCCGCTCGGCGGGAGCACCGCCGGGTCCTAACACCCGCCGGATTACCACCGGCTGTTGGGGGAGTTCCCCCAGCGCCCGCCCGGGTCACCACCACCAGCTGCTGGGTCCCGCCGCCTGCGAGGTCATTGACCGGCTGCTCGGTGCTGGCGCCCGCGAAATTACCATAGGCTGCTGGGTCTTGGCGCCCGTGAGATTACCGCAGGGTCTTAGCGCCTACCGTGTTACCAGCGCTGCTCGGTCCCAGCACCCGCGATGTCATCAGCGGCTGCTGGGTCCTAATGCACTCCTGATTTTCGCCGGCTGCTTGGTCCCCGCACCCGCGGGGTTGCATTCAGCTGTTGACCCCTATGCTGGCTCGGATTAACAGCGGCTGCTGGGTCCTTGCCCAGACGATGGTCACAGTCTCTTTCCCAAGTAGAAATTAGATAATCACAAGACTCTTTCATGGGGTAGTATCAAATTCTCCAGCGCATAGCTTTAAGGTGAGAGGGGAAAAGTTTAAGGGAGATGTGCAGGGCAAGTTTTATTTTTACACAGAGTGGTAGGTGCCTGGAACGCACTGCTGGGGGAGGTGGTGGAAGCTGAAACCACAGAGGTGTTTAAGAGGTATTTTGACAGATGCATGAACATGAAGGGAATGGAAGGATATGGATCCTGTGCAGGGAGATGGAATTAGTTTCATTTGGCATCATGGTCAGCACAGACACGGTAGACTGAAGGGCCCGTTCCTGTGCTGTACGTGCCCACCCATCCCCAAGTTTATCGTATCCCACATCACTAGCAGGTGCAGGGTCCCACCATCCACACTTTCTAATGTTCTCCTCACCTGTCCTTTCCCCCTCCTCCGTACTCCCTCCCCTCACCTTTTGCCTCACCTCGCCTTCATTCATTGACTGTAGGATGCTTGTTCTCAAATATCAGGCTGTGACAGTCCAAATACTTGCCTTCACCAAGTTAGACAAACGCCATAACTTTGTGCACTCCGGATTGAAAACTACTATTGTGGCTCCATCCCACAATCTGATTAAAACATTGCTGCATCTTACTGTCATCTCAAGGAAGATGTCATGGTGTCACTACAGCACAAAAGGAAGCCATTTGATCCATCAAGTCGATAGCCACTCTCAATTAATGCAATCAGTCCCATTCCCTGCTCTATCCCCATTGCCTTGCAAGCTTATTTTCCTCAAGAGCCTACCCAATTTTCTTTTGAGATCGTTGATTATTTCCACTTTCACCACTCTTGTAGAGTTCCAGATCATTACCTCATAGCAGGCAAAATTCTCCTCTTCACAACCCACTTCCCCTGTATCTCCCATCCAAAACCTTAAACCCGAGTCCTCAAGTCATTGCACCATCAGCTAATAGGAATTGCTTTATGTGACATCACCAAACCTCGTGTCAATTTCCTTTGCTCCAAGGAGAATATGCTTGGTTTTTCCAGCCTAAATTTGTAGCTGAAATCCCTCATCCCTGAAACCATTCTGAGGAATCTTATTTGCACCTTCTCATGGATCTTCACAGCCTTCCTATATTACAGTGATCAGGAATGGGTGCAATACTCTAGTTGTGACCTAACCAGAGCTTTATAGAGGTTCAGCATTACTTTCCTGCTTATGTACTCTGTACTTCTATTTATGAAGGCCCTGGCCTCACATATTTTAACTAACTATTCTTTCACTATGTCTTGCTACCTTCAAAGATCTATTGACATGAAACACAGGTTCTTCTGCTCCTGCACGCTCTTAATAACTGTGCCAATAAGTTTACATTGCTTCTCCCCACCCCAGCTGCCAGAAGAATCACATCACACTCCTCTGTAAAAATAATTCAGTCTGCAACTTGTCTGCCAATTCCACTAACCTATCGATATCATGTTGCAGTCTATTGGCATCAAGTTCACTTTTTGTCACACCTCCAACTTTAACATCATTAGCAGACTTTGAAACTTTATCCGCATTCCAATTTCCAAGACATTTATATGTACCAAAATAAAGAGTGACCCCATCACTGACCTTTGGGAAACACCACTGTCTGCCATCCTCCAGAAAGTAAAACAACCTTTAACTGTGTTTTCCTGCTTTCTGAACTTGTCAATATTTTTCCAAGCTGAGTCTCATCTTAATTTTGTTAAACGGCCTTTTATATGGTACTTTGTCAAATACATTTTTTAAAATCCATTTTTACAACATCCACTGCATTCCTTAACCAAATTGCTCCAAAAAAATTAAATCATTAATCCAATCTGCCTTTTACAAACCCAAACTAGTTCAC
The DNA here is from genome assembly GCF_009764475.1 of Pristis pectinata. NCBI lineage: Eukaryota > Metazoa > Chordata > Chondrichthyes > Rhinopristiformes > Pristidae > Pristis > Pristis pectinata. The sequence goes on from NC_067429.1 coordinate 9,856,523, forward strand.
CTTTATTAATTCAATAATCTGCCAGTTCTTGTTATATTTTCCCTCATTAGTATTTCTAAAACCTCATCCAACAGTGATATTAAACAGACCATCCTGTAGGTATGAGAAATATCCATACACCCTTTTCTTGAACACAGCTGTCACATTTAAAGAGAAAGATTGAAACAGGACCAATGGCACTAGCTCAGGTGGGCATCTTGGTCAGCATGGAAAGATGGGCCAAAGGACCTATTTCCATTTTGTATTACTCTGTGACTCTATTTATCACTTTCCAAACCGCTGGCATCTCTGCCAATATCTAGGGAAGATTGGAAGACTATGGTCAACTCTTCTAATTCCCTTAGCAACATCAGATGCAAGCCATTCAAACCTGATGACTTAACCTCTCTAAGAATAACCAGCCTTTCCAGCACATCCTGCATATCAATTTTCACTCCACTCATTCTACTATCTTCATTTCGACCAATATTTTTTCAATATCATTTTCCTCAGTAAATTCAGATACTAAACACTCATTACTTAACTTTGCCCTGCACATCTAAGCATATATTCACCTTCTGTGTCTCCTCTTGGTCCCACGCCACATCTTACTACCCTCTTATGCGTGTAGGAGGAACTGGGTAGATGAGGAGGAGAGAGAAAAGAGACAAAGGGGGTCCAATTTCAGGTAAACTGCTCCACCCCATCCCTTTTCCCTTCCTACACCCACCCCAGCCCCCCTATCACTGTTTCTTTTTCTTCCTTCACACACTCCTTCCACTGGGTCCCCTCTCAACCGCTTCCCCCCCCCCCCCCCCCCCGTTCCCATCTGCCCACCCCACCTCCCTTATTTCATTCCCTCATAACCTTCCTTTCCTATCAGTTTCCATCATCTGCAGCCTTTTGTCATTGCCCAGCCTCTGTCGCCATTCCCACTCTCCCCTCCTCCATCTGCCTATCACCCCTCCTCACCTGGATCCACCTCTCACTTGCCAGCTTCTTGTTCCACCTCTTTATACTGGCCATCTCTTCTCTATCTTTCAGTTAAGACGAAGGGTCTCGACTGAAACGTCAGCTGTCCATTTCCCTCCACAGATCTGCCTGACCCACTGAGTTCCTCCAGCACTTTGTTTCTCCCGGTAACTGTTAATTTTTGCCATTGTACCACTGTTACTGGAACACTGATTCGGTCAGGACCCTACACACACCCCGCCTACACTGAACCACAGAATCCACTGTTTATATGTCAGAATCGCCTGCTTCATTATAAACTTAAATACTAGAAACAAGTTCTTTTTCAAAAGACAGCCACCTATAGAATCTTTGAATACACCTTGGAGTGAAATAAGACCAGCTAGCATTTTATAGAAAGAAGAGAATTCAATTCTCAATTTTCTGTTTTTTTTAATTAATGGACCTGAAGAAGCACACTGACCATATTAGATATCAGTAATCAGTATAATTGTCTGTTTAGAACAGTGATGGTGGAACTGCTGTAATATAGTAAAACTCAAAGGTGGGATCTATTTATTGTTTCCTATGCATTGTTAACTTCCAGGTTTTCCAACAAGTTCAAGTTCACTAGACAACCTGATTTGTAGTTCAGCTTCTTGTAACAATGACTCTATCCACTTGATTTAATAAGTGTAATAGAAACTCAGATGTTCTGGATTGAAAAAGATCACGTGGGCCCATTCTCCAAACCACCACACACTCTTGCAACTCCACCATTTCATCTAGAAACAGGGACCAATAACTGTGGAAAACTACTTGCATGTCAGAAACAAGAACAGATAATGCTGCAGACATTTCCCATGTCAGTCAGCACCCCTAGGGAGAACAGACAAGTTGACATTTGAAGTGTAACCTTTGATTAGAACAGATTGATACAATATCACCTGCAGCCTGGTGTGATTTTAATTATCTTACTTCTTTGTTCCAGAATCAAACCTAGTTGAGATTCTCCTACAAACTGTAATGTTCCCTTTGGTATGCAAGTTATGACAAAAGATGTAGAATTGCCTCTAGTTACTGTTACACACACCAAACAGAAGAACTAACAAAGGTTCTGTTCTGTAATAAAAAAACTAAGAAAAGATGAGAGCATTCAACCAACAAGCTAGTGGCTTTTATAAGCTTTCTGTTCCCTCTCTCCAGACAGTACTGGAACAATGTCAAATTTTTGTAATTAGTATGGGTCATTCTAAGTTAACTTACCAAACAGGAAACTGATGATTGAATACCCTTCATTGACTTAAATAGAGTCTAAAATTAGATAAATTGCAGAAGCAACCGATCCCCTCAGTCTCCTGACAGGTGTGCTGACTTGAAGGTGCCGCCACCGAGTCGGTGGAACTAATTAATGATGGCATCAGGCATTATTACAGTACACATCAAACCTAAACAGAATGTCCCATGAACTGTCAGCAAATCAACCGAGTGGGGACCAGTCAGGCCATTTATTGGTGCCAGCCCATCAATAGAGCATTCCAGTTAGATCCATTTATTTTTCCTTCCCACTGCCTAGTAAGTTGTTCATCTTTAAATATTTACCAAATTCCTTTGTGAATATTACTTGAGCCTGTTTCCACCTCTCTTCCAGTCAGTGCACTGCAGATTGAAATCTCCTCACTTACGCCCAGCTTGATCTATTTTGCCAATTATATTAAGGCCATGTTCTCAGTTACGATCCTCCCAACTGCTTTTCCCTATCCACATATCAAATATCATCACAATATTGCCATTCAATCTCTTGAGCCTGTCCATCAATCGGTGAGATTGAAGCTTATTCCTATCCTAACCCCATTCACCTGCCTTGCCGGTATATCCTTTGGCTAGCAAAAACCTGTCAATCTCAAATTTAGAATTATCAATTAATCTGGCACCCACTGCTTTTTGTGAGTTCCAAATTATTACCATTCTATACGTTAAGAAGTGATTTAGGGTTGATCTGATTCGAGGGTTGTGGCCTGTTATCCTAACTGTCCATTTCTAAGTTGGAACTAAAAACCTACCTCTTTGACTAAGCTTTTAGTTACTGTACTAATGGACTGGATTGTCCTGATGGTTAGCTGGCATTTCTATAGTGAACCATTAGTCACCAGTACTGTGCACATCACCGTGTTCCAGATTGCGACACTTGCACACTACACTGCAGAAGCTGGGAATGTGCTGATGGTTAGATGCTCCTTTCCTTGTGCCCCTGGACAATGCAAGCTGCTGAACCAAGGATCCAGATACAGTGTATATGCCTCCTCAGTTTTATGCCCGCCATTCATTTGAATGGAGCTGCTAATATTCATTAAATGTGCAAGTTTAACTGATTTTTTGATAATTTAGTTTTATTTACACTTAACAGTAATTAAATGCTTTTTAAATTTTTTTAAATAGTTTAATTCTTTAAATAAATAAATGAATGTCTCTCATGATCAGAAATATATTTGCTTTTTCTTCTTAGGCAGACCTTTGGGATCAAGGATGACTTGCTTCTACAGATTTTGTGGATGTTGAGGTTAACACAAGGCAGACAGACTCTTCCACAGATGTGGTAGGGATGTCCGATGCGGCAGTTGGGAGGAATCATAGGCAGTGAAACGGACCCTTCACAGAATGAGCTGTCAAAGGCCATCAGGGTGGTGGTGAGATGGAGCTTCAGGATGCACTATTCAGAGACTTGGCTAGTACTCAGGGTGTAATTCATTTCCAGGTGGCTACTGAAGAAAGGTCTTGAAGTCATTAGAAGACAGGTGACTGTGAAAGGTTAGAGCAGGCAGAGAGAAAGCATAGGTGCTGGGTTGCATCAAGGACAATCGAGCTTATTAACTATTTATGTGCTTGTTGTCAAAATTTGAGACATGTTGAAAAAAAAGGCAAGCACAATTTGTTCTGACGAAAGGCCATACAAAAGAGATGAATTACAACCAAGAGTTGTCTACACAGCCCCTAAAGCCTGCTCTACCATTTAATATTATGGTTGATCTGGTTGCAACCTCAACCCTTTGTTTGTCAAGCATCTATTTCTGCCTTAAAAATATTCAAAGACTGCTTTCACCTTCTTTTGAGGAAGAGATTTCCAAATACTCATGACCCTTCAGGGAAAGAGTTTGCCTCTTCTCAGTCTTATATGGGTGACCCCTCAGTTTTAAAAGGAGACCTTTTTCCTTTTTTTTGCACTATTTATGTTGTAACTTATAATAATTTTTATCTCTTGCACTGTACTGCTGCTACAAAACAACAAATTTCACAACATATGTCAGTGATAATAAACCCGAGTCTGATTAATTTTAGATTCTCCCACAACAGGAAACATTCCTGTACATCAGCCTGTCAAGACCACTCAAGATCTTATATATTTCAATCAAGTCAAATCTCACTCTTCTAAATTCCCACGGAACAATTTTTCTTTCCAAGAAAATCCACCCCTTTCAGTTATTAGCCTAGTAAACTTCCTCAAACTGCTTCCAATGAACCAGCAAACTCGTTAAGTAAGGAGACCAATACTGTGCACAGTACTCCAGAATTGGTCTCACCATTGCCCTATAGAATTGAAGGTCCCTACTTTTGCATTCAATTCCCTTAGCAATAAATCTGAAATCTTAACTCTTTTTCTCACCCCATTATGCTGCCTGACAATGAATTTTTCCAACATTTTCTGCCTTTTGGTTCAGATTTCCTGCATACACAGAATTTTGCGCTAGCAAGCTGTTAGTGTTATTCTGTATCTCAGCCAATGGGAGAAAATAATAGCTTTAAGAATTGTATAAAAACGCAGCCAAAATCACACAGTATCCTTCTATATTCCAGGGAATAGAAACACCATTTTATGTAATCTTATCAATCCTTTAGGTATAAACTGCCAACTCTTGTAGTACTTGAAGAAAGAATGAAATGACTTTAAATAAATGACAAACATAAAACAAAGGGTTCTCTTGTGTTCATCGGGTAGTAGTGTTTGATCTGAATCTCTGTTGACACCACTGTGTCAGTGAATGAGTTGGAGGTAGGTTTGGTTTAAAGCAATGAGTTGATTGTGCAGTTATCAAAGTCAATTTACTCAGAAAATAGTGTCTAAGAGGTATAAAAAAAAATCAAAGAAACTGCAGCAAATTTTCCCCAATAAAAGCAGAATCATTTTTCCAGGAAAACACAATGAACAGAGTTCCTTAAAAATTGTGCTCTAATTTAGCAGTCACTTATAGCAAAATGATCAACAAACCTGACAGAAGAGTTATCCAATCATTCCCACCCTTTCTTGGAATGGACTTCTCAACATATGCTGCCTTTCAACTTCACAAACTGAGTCATAAGCTTTCTCTGTCAAAGCCAACAATATTATTACTGACATTTAGCGAAAGAGAAAATACAAAAGGGGGAAAAAAAAACTTCTTTCAACACTCTCTGAAACTAAACATCCTCTCAAAAATAGAACATTGTGAAATTCACTTCTAGATTACACATGAATAAACAAGCATAAATTAAGAGCAGAGATACACCACTCAATCCCTTCAGACTGCTCCACCATTCAATAAGGTTCAATAAGATCAGCCATTCAATATGGCTGATCTGTTTGTAACCTCAACATTTGTCAGTCGTGACCTTTCACCCCCTTACTTACCAAGTATTAAAAATATTCAAAGACTTTTCCTCCACTTCCCTTTGAGGTTGAGAGTTCCAAAGACCCACAAGCCTCAGAGAAAAAAATAGTCTAATTTCTGTCATAAATGGGTGACACCTTATTTTTAAATAGTAACTCTTAATTCTAGATTCTCCCACACCAGGAAATCTCTCTCCACATCCAACCTGGCCTTCAGGATCTTATATGTTACAATGAAATAATCTTTTCATTCTTCTAGAAATCTTCAACAACTAATCTAGCTTGTCCAACTTTTCCTCGTGAGACAACCCACTCTTTCCAGGCAGTAGTCTAATAAATATCCTCTTAACTGCTTTCAGTAAATTAATAGCCTTCCTCTAAGGAGACTAATACAGTATACTGTACTCCAGATGTAATCTCTTCAGTGCCCTACCCAAGTGAATTCAGTTTCCCTACCAATAATTGATAACATTTCTTAATTACCTATATTCTGGCATTTTGTGAATCACACATTAGGACTTCCAGATTCCTCTGCATCACAGACTTCTGCAATTTCTAACTATTTAGATAATATGCTTCTACTTTTGTTACTCCTCCCTATATGGCAATCCCCCCCACACACATTATACACTATTTGACCACTCACTTAACCTAACCATATCCCTTTGTCATCTCCTTAACTCCTCTTCACAACTTACTTTCCCATCTAAATTGTATCATCAGCAAACTTAGCAACCATACTTTCGTTACTCCATCCAAATCACCTAAATAAATTGTAAAAATTCAAGGCACAGCTCGCAGAACTGCTGCTGCATAGTTCCAGCAACCCGTGCTTGATCCTGACCTCTGATGCTGTTTGCGTGGAGTTTACACATTCTCTCTGTGACTGCATGGGTTTTCGGGTTTCCTCTCACATTCCAAAGATGTGTGGGCTGATATGTTAATTGGCAGCTCTACATTGTCCCAAGTGTGTGGGGGAGTGGTACAGTATGGGGGGGATGATGGGCCTGTGGTGACAATAAAATGGGATTAGTGCAAAAGGGTACTTGGCATACTCGGTGGCCCAAAGGTCCTGCTTGATTCTTTGATTTAGCATTGATATCTATAGCACACCACCCATTACATCTTGCCAAACCAAAAATGAGCTATGTCCATCTCCCATTAGCCAGCCAATCTTCTATCCACACCAATATGTTAGACCATGTGCTTTCATGATTGATAAAGTGCCACATGAAAGGTTATTGACAGACACCTTCTGGATATCTCAGTATAAGCAGACATGCACCAGTTCCTTTACCTAGAGCACATGCTACTTCTTTAAAAGAAAACGCTAACAAGTATATCTTTTTGAACAAGGCGGCACGGTAGCATAGCGGTCAGAGTAACGCTATTACAGTGCCAGCGATTGGGGTTCAATTTCCGCTGCTGTCTGTAAGGAGTTTGTACGTTCTCCCTGTGACTGCGTGGGATTCCTCTAGGTGCTCTGGTTTCCTCCCACATTCCAAAGACGTACAGGTTAGTAGGTTAACATGGATGTAATTGGATGGCGTGGGCTTGTTGGGCTGGAAGGGCCTGTTGCCGTGCTGTATAAATTTTAAAAAAACTACAGTCCTCCTTAAGGTACTGTTAGGGAGGAAGTTCCAAGATTTAGACCAGTGATGAAGAAACATCAATGCATTTTCTAGGGAGGTGGTAAAGCTTTCCATTTACAGGTGGTAAAATTTTCATAGATCTGCTGTCCATTGAGGTGGTAGAGGTTGTAAGTTAACAGGTGCCTTAACTTAGTGAGCTGATTTACTAACTTTAACCATACACTGCCAATGGCAAAAAAATGCAGCTACATCTCCCGTGTCCCTACTGTGTGTGTGTGTGTGTGTGTGTGTGTGTGTGTGTGTGTGTGTGTGTGTGTGTGTGTGTGTGTGTGTGTGGTGGAGAGGAAGGAACAAACTTTTTACACATACAGAACTGTTATGATTTGGAATTCACTGTTTGTGGACAAGTAGAAATGAAATCAGCCAGTGCTTCCAGAAGGGAATTATATAGGGGAAAATGGGAATGATGCGGCTAGGAAAATCATGAACAAATCTGCAGGTGCTAGAAGCCCAAAATAAAAACAGAATGCTGAAAACACTCAGCAGGTCAGGCAGCATCTGCTGAGGGTTTCCAGCATTTTATAGTTTTATTGTTCTACTAGGAGCTGACAAATATCATGAGCTGAATTGCCTGTCTGTGGCATAACAGTTCTACATTTCTGTAGAATATAGTTGATATTTCTGTCCAAGTCACATGGCTTGAGTTATCTCTACCACTGTTGTGCTCTACATCACCTCCCAACAGAAAAGTTCAAGGGTAGACATTTTGAAGATTACACATTGTAGGAAGGACAAAGTACAGAAGTAACAAGACAAAACTGCTCAAACTTTACAATTCCAGATGAGACAATTACCTTATAACATAGTCAAGCCTTCACCATCCTGTACAGAAGCTTAACTGACTGAAATTGCTCAGTATAAAAGGGTGATGACAGTATGATAGCAATGTCAAGGTTTAAAATGTTTAGACCACTTTGAGAATTTTCTGTACAATTAAAAAGCAACATGAAAGAGAGTTTGTTAATTACCCAGTTTTTCTATTTAATGTATCCCTTTAAAGCCTGCCTTGTTTTTATTAATAAACTTCGTAGGTTTTTTAATTTGGAGCTCTGATTGTTTAAAATTAAATACTGGCCCTGGCAGAATTTCAGTGGCGCTCCCATGACCATTCTGTAGAACACATGAACAAGAATCCATTCCCATTTCTAGACAGCCCATGTAAAACCAACTTCTTAGCTCTGAAGTGGAGCCCGGAAGCAGACCCAATAATCACAATCAAAATGTTTATCCCCTTAAGTCCCAGTTCCTTTCTGTCATTCAAATCACCTTATACAGCTCAACAAAAGTTTAGTCACTTCACAGACACATCATTATGTTGACTGCCAGACAGTAACAAGTCAGGCAACATCAGCAGGGAATATTTCAGACAGCTTAACAACAAAATGCAGTTATATAGCATGGTATTTCACAGGAGTTTGAGACAAACAAAACACAGTACTGAGACAACAAGGCAATGTTAAAAAAAAGTCCAACACCATTTTTTTAAAAAAAGGTTTAAAAGAGATGAAGAGGCAGAGATGCTGAGGGAGGAAATTCTTGTGTACAGCATATGTAGGAAAGGCAGCAAATTGAATCCAACCATATTCTTGTGCTGCTTATATGATGCTATGTGCCCGTGATGCTGCTGCAAGCACATTTTTCATTGCACCTGTCCATACATGTACTTGTGCATATGACAATAAACTTGACTCTTGACTATTCTGTGGGCTTTATACCCTCAACAATCAGCATAGTGACCAATGTTTTAGCAATAGGTCTTGGTCAGGATACCTATTAAAAACTTTGGCTCCTCCATTGCCAAATCAAAACTCACCACTTTGAATACAGCCCCAACACATCCTTTCTGAACCACCCAAATCAGTGCAATTTTTCTCCAATCCTCAGACTATCTTGCACCAAGACCTTCACCTTTCACTTTTGTTCCTCTACTTTCTAGAACTTTGCCAATGAACAAATTCAGAGTCTATTTCCTCCGTTGCAGATTTCATCAATTAGCCATTTGTGGTCAAAATTACCACAGAGTACACAAGAGGAGAGTGGTGGTAACTACAATGAGGAATGTCACCTACAGTATGAACAGAGGCTTAGATATGTTGGGATAAAGGGCGGAGTCAATGCAATTTACTGAATCCTTTGCATTCAATTGAACAGAACCACAAAGAAAAGGCATTTTTTTTAAACAAATGAGTGGCAAATTTGTAGCTCAGACATTCTCATGAAAGTAGGGAACATGACATAAAATGCAACCTTCCACCTCTTCCTCACTGAATTCCAACCATGCTGCCTGGCTCATTGCTGTCCCTTTGTGGTCAGTAAAACACACTACAAGGTTTATTGACATTCACACAGAATTTCAAATTCAACTTCAACATTGAATTCCATACCTTTGCATTACAAGGGGCAGCAAGCACTGGTAATGGTTTTGCCGTTAATGTTTACCCCTTTTCTGGGCTTGCCTTTTGTTTCTAAATTATTGCATTCAAACTCCAGTCGAAGATTGGGAAGTGACCTCATTAAAACTTGTTACACTTAGAGGACTTGACAATAGGCATTCAGAAGCTGTTTCTCTAACCTGGAGAATCAACCACCAGGGGCTCAATATCAGTATAAGATGTCAGTCATTTAGAATGGATTTTAGTGGAATTGTAGAACTCCACTTTAGAATCTGTGGATGGTCAGTTGATGAGTACTTTAAAGACCCACAGGAAAAAAATCTGGAGAATTATGAGATTAGAAATAAAAAACAAAAGATGCTGGAATACTTATAGCAGGTTAGGCATCTGGAGAAGGAAACAGTGTCAAGATTTTAGGTTAATGACCTTCCATCAGAACTAGGTAAAGTTAGAATTCAAACACATTTTAAGTTGCAGAGACTTGAGATAGCGAGGACAGAGGGAATATCTGTGATAAGGCAGAGATCAGATAAACAAGTGGTCATGGGGCTGGCTGAGAGAGGGTTGGGAGGTTTTATTAAACACGATTGAGGGCAGGCATGGTAGTGTAGCATAACACTATTACAGCACTAGTGACCCAGGTTCAATTCTGGCCACTGTCTGTAAGGAGCTTGTACGTTCTCCCTGTGTCTGCGTGTTTTCTCCGGGTGCTCTGGTTTCCTCCCACATTCCGGAGATGTATGGGTTAGGAAGTGGTGGGCATGCTATGTTGGTGCCAGAAGCATGGTGACACTTGCGGGCCGCCCCCCAGAACACTCTACGCAAAAAGCTGTATTTCACTGTGTGTTTAGATGTATGTGTGACTAATAAAGATATCTTATCTGCAGGAGGGAGGGAGAGGTAAATAAAAAATGAACCAGAATAGGAAAAAGTTAGAACTGTGATACAGAAAACATTAGTTGCTAGAAATATGAATCAGAAAAATCTGGAAATATTCCACAGGCCAGGCAGCATCTATGGGGAGGAAAAGTGAATCAGCATTACAGATTGAAGACTTTTATTGGAACTGGCCAGTTCTGATAAACCGAAAAGGTTCGTTATCTGAAATTGTTGCATTCAACGCGATGTGTCTATTTGGAAGATGAGATATTACCCAAAGTGTATATTGGGCTTTGAGGGAACAATGTGTGAGGCCAAAGTGGAAATGGGATGGAGAATTAAACCAGACAACCAGCTCAGGGTTGCTCTTGCAGCCTGAATGACAGTCAACATATTAGTGATGCCAGAGCAACTGTTTACATTGTAACCCCACTAACGTTTTTGCATTACTGTGGAAAACTCAGACAAACCACAGTATGACATTTAACTTTCTTTATTTTACAAGTTTCAGCAATACAAGGGAACAAATTTAAATCAGTAGACAAAAATAAATATTCCCATATGTTAAACATTTTTCCAATTTTTCACCAATGTATGGAACTATTGTATGTGATCTCAAAATTCAATTTTCAGGTCATCAGGCCTTACCTTCATGCTGATACTTTAATCTTGCTTGAAACTGAAACAAAGGTTAAAGCTATGCAGCTGAAACATTTACCATTCTCTCGCTGTGCCTCAAAACAAAAGGGAAAATCAGAGGATCATACCCTTTGGATCTTAAAAATAGAACTAGATAGTAGAGTCTTAATTCAGTTAAAAATTCACGAGCTTGCAATGTAAAACAAGTTTTTTTGTTTTGAAGAGGCTACTTAAAAGTGAAATCACTATTATAAATATCTTTAAAAACATGCCGAGTACCTCCCAAAGGAATGTTATTAAGCATTACACAAGAAACCCATCTCATACAACCTTTTAAAATATAAAGGATATCAACATGAGGCCACTGTCATAGTTAATATACACCTCCTTCACCAGCAGTCTCCAGAACTGTGCTGCTGCAAGTAGCAATTTAAAAAGCCCCAGCCTTTGTTAAGGTAAACATTCCAGCTGGTCTCTTTCTTCCACACTGCTGCTTTCTGGCAGCTCATTAAGCTGGCCAATGCTTTTATCAACTGTGCCATTCACACCTGAAGGGCACAGGAATTCATCACTCCCGACGTACTTGAAATATGCAGCATCCATGTGTGTATAAAACAAGACTCAGCACTAAAAGCAAGCGTCATAGCCAAGGTTCATCTGAGGAATGACAAATTATGGAATAGACGCAACAATGCATTTCTGAAAGGATGTTTCAGTGACACTTCTATTTTACTTTACTGACAGCACCAAGGTGATGGGAATTATTAAAACAAGCAGTTTTAAAATACTCCAGTCCTCTTTGTAAAATGCTTCCTGTCAGGGCTTTGTCATTAAGAGCATGTTCTACATCCTCCTCTTCAATCTTCAGGCCAACCTAAGGAGAGAGTTGGTCAATTAGTACAAGGTGTCCACCTGTTAAAGTACAGCATCTCCACTGTAACAATCATGGTTACCATCTATTCCTTCTCTTACCCCACAAATAAGATCATGTTACCCTTTGGAGAAATTAACTCCCTTGTCCCAACCCTTTGGAAACACTGATATAAAAGGACTGTTTGTTTCAGGAACCAGATCACACAGCTGGTTTATGGGTCATACTGTAGTATCTCCCCTTTCTGCTTCTAGATACAGGTAGGCACCTGAAGTGAGTTTCCCAGGTCCGACAGCTTTAGACACCAGTGCCTGCTCCACATATTCTATGAATATTCAAACAGTTATCTAAACAACCCTACAGTCAATTCAAGAGTGTTCTCCACCCCAAACCCAAGGATGGACAAGGGGACATTCATTCAGTGTTAACCGATTGCAGCTTTATCACCCAGCACGATGTTAAATTGATGTAGTATCAACAATGCATATTGAGATAAGGGAGCCAATGTCTGTGGCATGAACCCTTGGTTCAGGTTCTAGTCCCAGGAGGGGAAAAAGAAGCCAGTGTTAAACCAGCTGGTTCCGCACAAAAAAAATATACAGGCAAACTGCTGGAGCACAGGATCTCCACTTGCATTATGATTATACTACAGCTGCTGCAACAGATCCAGCCTCTGTGGCCCAATCAGAAGATGAGTGGTATGGCAGTACTGTCTCTATTAATGTGGTACAATTGAAAAGTTCTTGGGTGCAGACAGGCTGGGGAGTCAGCTGGTTCATACCAATCAAGAGTCCCACTTTTGCATGGACTGCCTGCTGAAGATGCAAATCTCCACCATGGCATGGTGTTGGTGATGGACACAGCAAAGCATCCGTACCTTTGCAGTTGGAATAAACAGCAGCTCCAAAGCCCCATCTAGTGGTGGCATGCAGCTGCAAATACAACTCACTGGCAGTGCCAAAGTTCAAAAGCTGTGCTTCAAGGTGGTTAAATGACATGATCTTTTATGGGACCCTAAATTATATATTTGATTGGTGATTAAAGGCTTGGTCCAAGAGACAAGTTTTAAGGAGACAAGAGAATGCAGATGCTGGAATCTGGAGCAACAATCTGCTGGAAGAACTCAGCAGGTTGAAACCCTGCACCAGGACTCTGCACCAGTCCTGAAACAAGTTTTAAAAGGTCTTGGAGGAAGAGGTTGAGTGACTTAGGGGAGGGAATAGCAGAACAAGCACCACACAGCACAATTTCATATGTTACTTGGGAACAAAATAAGCCTTGAAAACCTTTCAGCATATTCTGCATTAAATTAGATTAAGGCCATGTTAATCCTTTCACCTTTGACCCCTATCCTTTTTTGTTAACCAAACTGTTTAAAACTAACAGTTCATCTAGCATCAGTGTTAGTTTGTGGGAAATGCGAATTTCAATCATTCTCTGTACACAAGTGTTTCTTAACATTCTGTTTAGTTTAAAATTCTTCCCGATCCTAGATCCCAACCAGTGGAGAGTTTCACCACTGACCCTGTCAGTCTTCCTTGACATCCTGAAATTATTTACAAACTGGATAACATCAGGCTTTCACTAAACCCAGTCATCTTACTTTCGAGAGTCGTGCTTCCTTCGATTGCTTGAGCCACACGATTCCCCTCGACTCCAGGAGACTGCAGAGCGACAAGCATTCTGATTGGTCAACTCCAGTCACCTTCTGGTTTCTACAAACTTTGCTGTACGTGTCATGGAGCTGAAACATAGAGAGAACACAAGTGAGCCCATGCAAGCCCTTGTACCTGCTTTGCCATTCAATGAAACCATGGTCAATCTGATCCCATCCTTTACTTTAAAAGGTAGCAGGCAGGAAAATTCCAAAACAAAAATATCTGTGCCTTGAATACAATTAATGACAGTATCCACGGCTCTCCAGGGTATAGAGTTCCAAAAATTGGCAGCCCTCAAAAAAAGTTCCTCATAAAAATCAGTGCCCAGGAAAAAACACATCCTGGTAGTAATCACCCTTGTCAAATCCCTCAGAATTTTCAGAGTTTTGTAGGCTTCAATAGGGCTCTTTGTTTTCTAAAATCAAGAGTCTAGGCCTAATCTACTACTATTTTAAATCAATATGTTAAATCAATATTGTCAGGGCAAATTTTTCCTTTCTTAAATAACGAGACCAAAGCTCTACACATTATTGCAGATGTGGTCTCACCAAAGCTTTCTAAATTTGCAGTTAGACTTCCCCACTTTTGTGGCCTTTATTGCAAGAGGAATAATGTTCCATTTGTCTTTGTAATCACTTGTATCTGCTTAGTAACTTTTCTCTTAAAAATGAGGAGAGCCCTGTAAATACCCTCCTCACAAACACAGAAGAACACTTAACATTCACTGCATCACAAAAGAGCTTCAAATATAAACCTGAGTAATTCCATGCATCAGTTCAACTGCTCAGGAAACTGATATATAATGTTTAATGTGCCAAGCTGCAGCCGTGAGTCTTAAGTAGCACAAGTGCGCAAGAGAATCTAAAGCAACGATCTCTGTAGTCCTACTATTTTAGTGGTTGCATTCCATTGCAGATTATCAGGCAAATTCTGCACCTAGTTCCCTTCTCATTGAGCAGGATTACCATTTCAACAACAGGGCAAAACAAACTTGACCCTCATTTTTACTTCAAGATGAGAAGGAAAACTGGTCAAAAAAAAGTTGTAAATTGAGGACTTCATTGGATGAGGGAAGCTCTTTTGCATACCTGCATTTCTTTAACCTCTAGTCTTCTGCTTTGGTAACTTCACACAAACTGTTAGAAGAGACTGCCATTTGGGCTGCTGTACCCAGGCTGGTGTCAGGTCAATCAAAGCCACCTGCTCCAAGCCCACTCCATCATTTACTTAAGCACATTTGACAGTTTTATCTCTATGAAAGAGTTAGTGAATTGAAAAATGTATCTCTACATACAGGAACAGCTTCTTCCCCTCTGCCATCAGGTTTCTGAACGGTCCATGAACACAACTTCGTTGTTCTTTTTATTGCATTACTTATTTTGTAATTTATAATTTTTTTGTCTTTGCACTGTACTGCTGCCACAAAAGAACAAATTTCACGACATACAAGTCAGTGACAATAAACCCGATTCTGATCAGTAGGAACTGTGCAAGTGCCTTTCATATTCTAAGAATCACGTAGTAAAATTCCTCAGACTTTTCTCCTATCCAGCAACAATGTAGAACTGATGACCCATGTTATTGACAAGCATGGGGATTAAGGTTAACTCTTGACTGTGCATTCAGTGCACAGAAATAAAAGCTAAATATTACTCAAGCCTTTTGTCATTATAAAACTTTGGATTAACATGGCCATAGTGGTTAATCTTTGTTATATTGATTCCATTGCTGTGAAATTCTTCTACCTCATTGTCCTGAATAAATTAAGTTCATTGCCCCATTTACTAGGATGTTTTAGTATAAAACCTTGGCATTTAGGAAACACCGACTTCTTCCACTTCCGCCACCTCAAAATGTTCTACATCATATTTCTGTGCTGACTTGCATTTGCTACCTCTTTGCCCACTCACACTGCATTCTCACTTGAAGATTAGCAAAACTATATAAATCAGTTCCCCAATTAAAATACAAAGAACTTAAATTTATAAATGTCCACATTTGTGAGCTCTTTAAGGTTAGTCCATTAACTGTAAGACTTGTTTTGCGTGTTACATAACCTCAAGTCATTAGAAAGTACCATCTAGCCAAATGGTAATTTTTGGTCTTGTTGGCATTTCAAAAATGCAGCTAACTTGCTTCCAATGATAATGACCAGATAATTACTTCCATCACATGAAGCAAAAGATAAATATTGGCCAGTTCAAAGATAATTCCTTAAGACAAAAACTACTATTGCTGGAAATCCAAAACAAAAATCCAAGATAATTTTTCAGTTCTTCAAAGTACAGCTGTGGGAATTTTTATTTAAAAAGAAAATCCACTTGAAAATTTTAGGGACCTTATTTTAACATCTCAGCCAAGAGAGGATGAAAGAAATTTCACTCTCAAAAACACTTCTCTCCATCTGCAAAGAAGCTTTCAACAATTTGATTTGTTTACCTTTCCAAGTGCAACTTCTTTCACTTTGGACTGCCTGATTAGGAGAAGCAGTGAACAGACCAGAAGTTTCTGCTGGAGAGGAAAACACTCCGATCCAGAGCTGGGTGTCATCCGATCACCGTATACTTCAGAGATGACCTGGGAAATGTGTGGCAACCCCACCTTTTTCAGTCCTGGATTATGAGTTTTGACTGGAGATTTAGCTTTAAGAAAAAAAACACAAATAATTCAATAAATGGTAGCACCAAAACATGCAATCCTCTTTAACCTTCAAGACTCATTTTGTTCAAGGCCTTTTGCAATCCTTCCCCAAAGGGGTATACGGATGGCTTGCCAAATCATTTGAGGCAATTAAGAATCAAACACTGAGTCAGGAGTCACCAATGGGTCAGACCAAGCAAGGAGGGAGATTTCCTTCCTGGAAGTACACCAGGGAACAAGATGGGTTTTAGTAACAGATTGCAGATTGTCATTAATAGTAGCTTTTTAATTCCAACATTTTTAATTATTCTACTGTTGTGGGGTTAAGAGATTTGGATCACTAGCCCACGAGTCAAACGATAGGACAGTTTTAAGGCAAAGTGCAATATTTAAAGGAGATTTGAGGAGGGAAGTTTTTGTTTTGAATTAAAGTATACACAGTGGTTGATATCTGGAACATGCTGCCAGAGGTGGTGGAGAGTCAGAGAGACATTTAGACAGACACTTAAATAGGCAGGCAAATGAGATCAGTGTAGATTGGCATGGACAACAGCCCAAAAGGCCCGTTTCTATGCTGTACAAATATGATAATGAGTCTGGTTATCAGTCCACTGACATAACCATTATGCTCTCAACGTGATTTTAAAAGCACAGCAGTAATTATTGGATGGGAGAAGAGTTGTTAAGATCTATTCTGCATCTTCCTTTACTACACTTGACAGGTCTCAAACCACACAGTTTCCACCCTCACTCACCTGGGTATGGCCATAATCCACAAATAAGAGTAAAGCAAAGATCAAAAGCCTAAAATATTTAAACGATTTATATTGTACATTTTGGTTCATTGCAGTAGTGGACAACTTCCAAGTAGAATACCTACCCCATATTCAATTAATATCTAATTCTAGAGCATTAGCAAACTAAGATGAGGAGCATTATAGCTTCTCCTACACATGGCCATTTATGACATGTACATCTTTGGGGAAAGGGTAGAGTGATCAGAAACTTGAAGCCTGGTCAATTTTTTGTGGACCGTACCATTAACTGCTTGCTGCCATCTGACAAGACCAGGGATTGGCACTAGCACCTTCCTGGTCTGGAAGGTTTAGATTTGTTCTAAGGAACCAAACTCTCTAAACAGGGCAAGAAACCAGTGATGTCCCAGGAATGGAACTGTAATGGCAATTGGAAGCAAGCAAAATAACAGCCATGGTGTTGAATGGCCACTCTCGGCAGAATGCTTGCTGCACAGAACTTTTCTTGGACAGTTTTACATTGAATCTACAAAATCTAAAAAGGCAGTGTGCAAGCAGAAACTAATGCACTGAATAACTGCCAGCAAGTTTCAAGAGCATGCAAGGTGCTTTGCACAGTTGATTTTTTTCTTTATATTGATCCTAGTTCTTAAATGCAAGTCCTTGCACGAGATGTAGCTAATATTTCCAAAAGGTAACTTACATTCCACCACCGCCTGGCTTCGAACATCTGATTCCACAATTTCCACTGCTCGCCTGCAAGTTTAGCAATCGAATGAATAAAGACTATTAACAAAGAGTTCACAACAACCCTCCTCAAAAAGCATGGTTATATTACTTCTTTTATAAAATGTACAAATTTCAGAAGGCAAAAGTACATGACCAAAGTAAGATTTAGACGTAAAAAAACTCATTCTCCACCCCAATTCTACTCAATTATTTGCATCTTGTGAACTGAAGATAATATTGAAAAGGGGTGCATTAAGATCAGCAGCAAAGCCATCATCAACTGCCTCCTCCTCCCCACAAGGCCCTCGCTTTGCTCTTCACCCCTTGGAATAGGGGTTTGATGAATTAACAATGAGAAAGATATTTTGTTTTCAGGACCAAGGCAAATCGCTGGCAAGGCCAACATTTATTGCCATTCGCCAACTTTTCCCTTGAGAAAATGGTAACCATTGACTTTCCTGTTCAGCCATTTCAGAGGATTTTTGTTGTTAATTACAAGGGGAAACCCATGTAATTGCCTCATGATTTTAAAAAAAGGGTCACATAGGTCAAACTTTGAATGACTTTATTAAATCAGATGATTTATTTTACAATCCAGTAATTTTTGTGGTCATCAAGTAGTGCAAACTCCAGAAGAACTGAATTCCAGAGCTGTCAGTGAGATTGGAACTCTGGTCCCTGGTTTGCTCATCTAGGCCCCTGGATCAGTAGTCGGATAACATAACCTCTATGCCACCACAGTACCTCCGCATCAATGCTCAAGACCCATTACTCTCTACTTCACCTCCCCACCCATTCGGAACTAAGTAGTAAGTGGACAAGCTGATCCTCACGTCCTACCTGCATACATCCAAGGCTTTTCGAGCATCACCGGATACAGATGAAACTTTACGTGCACAGAACTGAATGGCAGCAGCATCCAAGACCCTCTCGCCAGGTACCTTAATTTAAAAGAAGAGCTCATCAAAACCTCACTCACAATTAACCCAGTGGATACAGTCAAAAGACAGGTGTGGAACAGGGCATGCTGATTGAGTTCAACAGATTTTGGCCTCATTAACATCTGACTGGTTCACATTTATGACAATTTTTCCCATAAGGGGTTAAAAATACAAATTAATCGAGATGAAATGAGGTGTGATCAGTCCTGGTAATTACTCCACCCACTCTAACACATCTGTCAGGTTGCAACTTGGTTAACTCCTCACTTGCAAGTTTGAACATGGCCAAAACCAATTTCTCTTGCCCTGTCATACACATTCTCACACCAACGGAGAATATATTAATCAAGATAAGGACATTTTGGATCTCAATCACAGCAGTCACAGTATTTTTGTTGGAGCCAACCAAAGAAAAAGGAAGAACAGAAGTCACAGAAAACCAGGCATCTATAGTTGCCAAAGTCATGCACAGATCAACTACAACTTTTCACAAATGGTTCAGTTCATCGATTCTGCACTCTACCCTTCCTTCGCACCCAATTAGGGAACCTCAGAAGTTGGAGATCCAGAATGCCAGGTTGTATTCTCAATCCTAATCATTGGCAACAAAAAGGGACTGCAAGAGCAAAGCGAGTTCAAAATAGCTATAAATAAAAGCATAGAAGGCTTCTCTTGCAAGTTAAGAGCAAAAATTAGTGTCCATGACACCCATGCTTAGATCTCAGACCTTCCATCTTCACTATAGGCAGTTGGTCCAGAGAATTGGGACCTTTGCAGCTGAACACAGCAGCAGACAAATCATGACCCAGCAGTATGTAGGGGAGGAGGGCAGAGGGAAGTCAGATCTACCAAATCCAATCTACAGTCCACAAAACTCATACCAGAGAGGGGTCAGAGGGAGAACCACAAGTTGCTTGTTTAAAACATCAAGTTAACCCCCTGAACAAAAGCCACTTTCAGCCTCAAACTTGTTGCCTGTTTAGGATGAGTACCAAAGACTTGGTGAGGTTACTTTACACCACTCTGCATTATATAGGATTTACATACTTGGTCACCATCCACAAGCTTTGTACCTGATTCAGTCGGTCTTGTACAATGGCCACAATCTGGTCCCTCGTGTATGGAGCAAAGTTCAGGAGCTGAGGTTTGCACATGGGACGAGCTTGCAGTCGAGGCAGGATTCGATCAGTTAGATCCAGGGCATTTGCAATTCCTGAGGAATAAGTTTACAATATGTCAGTTTGTATGAACCAGAGTGATTCACATTGAATGATGATTCAGATGACAGAATCAATTAGCCCATGGCTGATGTTGGCCACTTTTCTCCCATTTCCAGTTTGAGATTGTTGCAGCAACAAAAAAAAAAGTTAGTATTTGATCCAAGTTGTTGCGTTTTTTTTAAATGGGGGAAAAAGTTAATTGTGAGTGAGGCAGAGGCCAGCACTTTTATATCTCTAACTGCCCCTTCAGAGTGGCATAGCAGACCACTTCAGGACACGGGTAGAGGCAACAACATTGATGGGTCTGGAGTCACATCGATTAGACTGGACTAAGATGGTACATTTCCTTCTCCAACAGACATTCACAAATCAGATGGGCTTTTAAACACTAATCTCGTAGTTTCATGATTACCATCACTAATGCTAGTTTATACTCCAAATTTGATTATTTGATTTAAATATCAGTTTCTGTGCTGGAATTTGGTCTTGATTCTCCAGATAACTAATCGAGGATCCAATCAATACCGATCCAGTAGTTTAACTACAATACACATCAAATTTCTAGTATGATGTCTACAATTAAGAGTCATTTGGATTCACTATTAGTTATTGTTATTTATTCATTTAGGAGTTGGGTCTCACTTACAAAGACAACAGTTATTCATAATTCCTGATTGCCCTTGGGAACATAATGGCAATCTGCCTTCTTGAACCACTGTAGTCCACTGAAGGATCCCCACAATGCCCCTGGACCCAGCAATGATAAAGGAATGGTGATACATTTCCAAGTGTGGTGGAGGTTGCAGATTTAGAAGGTGCTGTTGGAGTTCCATTAGACAATTAACTGCAGTACTGCAGCACTACAACCACTGTACTGTACCTGTGGCACAGTGAATGAGTATTTAGGTGTGGATGGACTGGCAAACAAGGCAGCTGCATTGTCCTGGATGGCGTCAAACTTTGATAGTTGCTGGAGCTGCAGGCAAGTGGAGAGTATTCCATCACACTCTAAACTTGTGCCTTACAGAAGATGTAAGTTTCCTTCCTTCCAGGCAGGAAACACTATTCCCCTGTAGCCAATGGGTGTGGTTGGACCAGTCGAGTTTCAGGTTAAAAGTTCCCCACCATCAACATTCTGGGGTGGGGTAATGTCATTGAACTTCTAAGATTAGATAGTTGGACTGTTATCCAGGAGGTCATGGCCTGGCACTTCTATGGCACAAAGGCTTCTTCCCACCCATCAGCCCAGATACAGACCATTTCATTTGCTGAGGAAACAAAAATAAAATTGAATATTATGATGAAAAGTCAACAAATAGGCTTAGAAATTGGGATGCGCAATGAAAGGTGATTGATGGAGATGGTTGGGCCCCAAGACACTGCCCGGAGGAACTCATACATTGACATCCTGCAGTTGGGATGATTTTCTTCCCATGAACATATTTCTTTGTGCAAGGTACAACTCCAATCATGGAGTGTTTTCCTCTCGATGCCCACCGACTTCAGTTTGACCAAGGTCCTTTGATGTCACACTTTAAGTGTTGCCTATCTGATGTCAAAGGCAGTCACTCTGATCTCACCTCTGGAATTAAATTCTTTGGTCCACACTTGGACCAAGGACGTGATGAAGTCTGGGGCCCAGTGGTCCTGGCAAAATCCAAAATGAACATCACTCAGCAGCTTATTGTGCTATCGAGCAGCACTTGTCAATTGATGATACCTTCCATCACTCTGCTAAGATGCAAAGAATGATTTGGAAGTAATTAAGATTGGATTGGCCCTGCTCTTTGCGAGCAGTACATGCAGTCATGTGGAAAATTGTCTGGGTAAGTGCCAATGAACTAACTACTGAAATAGCTTGGCTGGAGACTCAGTGATTCTGGAGTGTAGATCATCAGCACTATAGTTGGATATTGTCTGATCCCTTGACTTTTAATCTATTTGGTGCCCTCAGCTGTTTCTTGAAATTACATGGAAGGAATCAAATTGGCTTAGGATTGGCTTCTGTGATGGTTGGGACCTTGGGAGGAAGCCAGGATGGAACAGCCACTCAGCATTTTTCACTGAGCACAGCTGCAAAAGTTTCAGCCTTGGCTAAATCACAGCCCTTCCGAAAGATTTCTCATTCATAGCAATGCAAGACAGAGGACCAAACAAAACATGTAACTAACTTTCAGAAAAGCCAATCTCTCCTCCAAGCAAATGAATTGTATGAAACAAACCCACCAAATGCACGTTAAACACAGTCAAGAAAATTGAAGCATGGCAGGATGTTGATTTTACACAAAGCTCAGTACTTTTGTCAGACATTATTACAGTTAAGGAAGGCAATAAACACTGGCTTGGGTAGTGACATTCACCCTCCAGATGAATGGAGACCAAGCCAAAGATACTTGGTCAATACAGGAGGCGGACCACTGTTACTGATGCCCCTCAAAGGACTTGCTTCTCCATTTAATCCTGCACTTAAGGTGTGACCCATTCCTGGTCTCCAGCATAAAGCCAAGAGGTTGACTGAACAGTAGTTTTCTTTAGCAGTTAACAACTTTGAAAGAACATGCCAGCCACGTTCTTTCTGCAGACATATGGCTTCTGTATGGCAATGGTCCACAGCATATGGAGAATTTACAGGCTCTGGTCACCTATTGTAGCTGCGCAGCGTGCTTAAGCAAAAAATACTGCTCCCATACTCTTAACCTCTTGTTCAAAAGACAACTAATATGCCAACATTTGAAGACAGGAGCAAGGATTTTTTAAAATTATTTTATACAGGGCCTAGGTGACACCACATCTTAAATATTGTGTGCAGTTTTCCTCTTCTTACAAAGAGAAAGATACACCTGCCATAAGAGTACAAAGGTACACCAGACCGATTCCTGGGATGGCAGGTCTATTGTCTGTGAGTGAATTGACAACATTTATACTCTCTAGATTTTGGAAGAATGAGGACATTTCATTGAACTACACAAAAATTCTGACAGACTGGACACAGACAGGTTGCCCCCCCCCACCCACCCCCGGTCAGGTCAGAGTCTGGGATCACAGTCTCAGGATACATTTAGGTTCAAGGGTGAAATTTTCTACCACAGAAGGTTGAGAAGGAAATGTCACTGAATATCTTGTAAGGAAATAATTTTCTAAACAAAATACATCAAGGAGTATGGGGAGAGAATAGGAATGTGGTATTGACATTGAAAATCAGCCAATCACATTGAATGGTAGAGTAGGCTCGAGGGGCTAAGTGACCTACTCCTCTTCCTATTTCTGCTTAAATGACATTTAGCAGCTGAGAAAAAGTTGTCAGGAGATACCAGTCATACATTTCCCTTGTGCCTAATATCGTTCAATTCAAAACCTGAATTCAATGTTTTCAAAAACAAAACATTGCCAGCACTAATTTTTACTGATCCAGAAAACACTACGGCAAACCTTACCGATTAGAACCAGCCGAGAGTTGATTAAATGTGGCCACTCAAATATTGTGTAGAGGACATCCTGAGCCTTGCTATCCAGCTGGTCCATCTCATCCAACACCAAAACACTGCAAGAAAATTATTTTTAAAAAAATAAGACAGAGAGCACTGGAGTTTCACTGCAAAATTGAATCCTTCTGGTAAAACCTACAATTCTGTCAAAATCCACTTGGATTAAACAATCCTCCAATGTTTATGCTTAAAAGGCAGCACATTCTACTGCTATCTTGCTTGTGGGCTTGTGTACCTCCCAGTTAAGGTTTTGATGCAACTCTCCTCAACTATTCCTTGTGATAGTAGTTCTACAAGTGAGCCACTCAGGGTGGATGGAGGAGAATGGTGAAGGAAGGCTCTCTTCCCAAATTTTTTATTGGCAAATATTTTTATGAACTATAGTTTCTGATTACCAACTCTGAGTGCTCAGTATACCTCATACCTGCGGCTAGGATTTATTTTTATTCAGCTCAGGGGTGCTTTATTATAATGTTATTAGTGCTCAACAAAAAAATCAATAATTTTACCCTTATTGAAAAATTTTCAGTCAAGAGATACATCAATTTTCAGGTCTCCGTAAAGCACAACTAAATTTAAATTCATAATAACAAACAACAGTGTATGCACATTCAAGATCACGTTAAAATTTACTACATCACTGACTACCTCATACCACAAACAAATTGGGATAGGTCAGTGGTTGTTTGTGACATTCTTAAAGCAAAATGAATGAAAGTGTAAATTGAGCATGATTTACATTTGCTGCTAGAAATGAGTTTTATCCAATGGGGTGAGGGTGGAGGGAAAGATTCTTCCAAATAAGCCTTGATAATTTTTTGCTTTTTAGCTAGTTAAAAATTATAGCACTATTCATGCACATTTTCAACTGTGCCCTCAGAGTACACAGACACTTGAAATGCCAACAGTAAATAACTACATCAGTATTTCACTCGTGTAATATTTAAGAAAACAGTTCTATTAACACTTGCATAGGCAAAGTGCTTTTACTCATTTTCTACCCACCTGCACTTCATACCCCAGTGAAACCTCTTTGATGCACAAAATCCTGGAGCACAGATCATTTAACCCTGAGCTATGTTAATCCCAAACCATTGCTCTTTCCCAGATTTAATTCCATTTCAGAAAAGCTTCTGTTGAATCAGTTTTGCCTTTTCAGGTAGTGTATTAATAAATGGAATTGTTTAACAAGTCCAACCTTCCTTATACCTCATACCAACCTTATTGTCGGAGGAATCTTCTTCCCTATCATCAAAATTCCTCATTACCCCAGAAGTCTCTACTGAATTGCCCCATACCCTCCAAAAGAAAATAAATGCCCATCTCAGTAGGCACAACTCACACCATCGGACCCTTGCAAGTTAACTTTCTTGTCAGCCTCTTTGGAAAATCTTTTCCTGCACATTTGAGCTTGCCTTTTCCAAATAGCTTGTCTGCGATGGTACAAAAAATGGTTTGCGAGTTCTTCAGTGACATGCAGTTAATGAAAATTGATGTAGAGGCACCAAGTTTCTCCTGTAATGGAAGTTAAAAATTAGATTGCATAGAAATCACACGAGATTCTATTGTCATTTCTTCCATCAGGCTTCCCTCTCTGACCTGAATGGATTTTGATGGATGAACTGTTAAACACAAGTCAGCAAACTATTCAGTCTATGAAGGAGACCAGAACTGGAAAATGTAAATGTACCTAGTAAGTCAATGGCCTCTAACATGAACATTATTTCTCTCTCTAGATGTTACCTGACCAGGCAAGCATTTGCTATCTGTAGCATGGGCCATTAAATCCAATTGGGAAAGTCAGCCAAAGTGTTGAGAATTTGGAATACTGCACCAAAGGTATCCAAAGGTACATGGAAGGTGAAGCTAAACAAACAAGTTAGGTTAAAAGAAACTGAAGAATCTGTCAGTATGGTTAGAAAGGTGGACACAGACAGGAGTGGAGGGTTGAAGGTGTAAACTGTCCACCCAAGAACAAATAGGTCTCTGTACCTTTTTTTTAAAAATACATGTTGTTTGTTTGAATTTTGAGGGCCTGTTCTTGGTGAAAATGCCTCTTGCAGCAGAGCATTAGCAGAGACCAGTTTAGCAACCTCTGGTATTTATAACTTGATGAGGATATGGACCCAAAGCCTCTGTAGTTTCCATGGAATACAGCTTGGCCACCTCCGAATACAACACTGGCCAATATGTTACTTGATTATTTAATAAGTAACCTGCCATTGCTCCATCAAATGACTAGGAGAAGGCATGCAAGCTGATCCTGCCCCTGCAACCTCTCCTGCAAACCTCTGTGGATGCTATCCAGGCAAGGAGTCTTCATAAAATTTAACCACTTCCCATATCAGGCATATGGGAAGTGTTGACCAAGACAGAAAAACTTGGTACAATCTGAGAATCACACCTTCTGGCATATTTACTCAAGTACCTACAGCTAAGGCATTGAGGAAACCCAAATCAGCCATTTTCAGGCTCTAGACAGTTATACCTGCAAATCTGCAAGAGTTCGGTTCAGACAAGCCGTCTTTCCTGTTCCAGGTGCTCCAGAAATATACAGACTGCCCGGCTTCTCTTCACAAACATGATTCAGCAGGAACTGGGTAATGGCTTTGGTCTCATCTTCACGTGCCAGAATACGCTCAGGAATGGCAGTGTTTAATACCTGCTTGGTCTGTTGGTAATACAGATCTGAAATAATATTTTTTTTAAAAAAAGTGATTAGTCGCTCAAGTTCCATTGGTTTCTGCTGAATCACATGAATGTTGCACACTAGCCTAGTGTTAAAATGCCAACTATGATTTGCCCTCCAAAACATCTCAAAGCCTATATCATTGATTGCAATATTGAGCATCAAAGTTGATATAGTTTATTGTCATATGTCAGGCTGCAAGGAAATTTCTTGTTCACACGAAGCTCACAGAGTAAACAGTATATTTTGTAGTAATAAATACAATAAACACAACGTCAGATGCCAAACAGCCAGAATGGTGCAAAAGGCTGTAGTGCAATCTGAAGTAGTGCAAGAAATGCTAAAGTGACAATAATGGAATAACCAACAGGTACAGTCAAGAACATGAGAATATGGTGGCACCACCAGTAAGGGGGTGTGAAAGAAGTGTGATAGCAGTGGGGAAGAAGCTACATCATCTGGATGGCCCAGCTTTCAAGCTCCTCCCAGAAGGAAAAAGAGTAAAAGGGAATGGCCAGGGAGGCAGGCATCCTTGATGATACCACTGGCCTTCCTGAAGCAACACATCGTGAAGACTGGTTGGATGGAAAGAACTGACTAGCCTGTTGCACACCGATAAATCAATGGGCTCAAAAAGATACTGAACAAAAATTTGCCAACCCTACCTAGATTAGGAAAATGCATGACATTCTCTTATTTATTTAGCCAATGGGTCTCACATTATACTTTCTGCCAATTTAAAGAATGGGACTAACATTAGGAGGTGACAATGGAGTTAAAAGCCTTGTTCTTCACAATAAGGGCAAATATGCAATAGATCCACATGGACACGTCATCCCAAAGATGCTCAAACTTACAAGTCAGGCAGAATCAAACCTGGCTCAAAGATGCACCATCTGCGAGACATCTATTGCCAACTTCGGTTCAGTAGGAGCACGTCTGACAGTAGTGGGTTCAGCCTCAACTCAAACCAAGTAAAGTACAACACTCCAGTACACTCTGGGGCAACACTGCGGTATCGGAAATCTTGACTTGACAATTCAGTTAGGCACACTTAAAGTAGAAAGAACATAAAAACAAACAACCAAGATCAGTTTTATACTGAACGCACCTTTCTTTTTAAAAAGTTCTACCGGAGGACTTTTCATCATTTGCCAGGAGCTTGCTGTTGAACAAGGGGTCTCGTCCCCCTTGTGGAGACGACATGGCGTTCGCTCTGGTGATTTCTCAGTGAATACCTCAAGCTTTCCTGGCGAGTGTTTTAGTGGACTGTTACCAAACTCCAACTTTCGACCCCTAGGTGTTGAAGGAGTAACAGGCTGATTTTCCTTCTTCTGTTTGGAGGGGGAGCATTGCAGATACTGAGGAATGTTACACAGGTTTTCACCACCTAAGGTTAAAGACATGTTGTTACATTCTTTTGAAGTCATACAAAACGTTAATGTGAAAAAAAAGGAACCTCCCATCCACAACTCCACCAAATATACAACTTGGTCTATCTGAAATCAGAATCACATCTTATCCACAATGTTTTTCCAGTGGCTCACATCACTACCTGTCAAAGCCCTTGCAGAAATGTTGAGAAACCCACCTGATCACTCATTTCAGAATCAGAATTATTATCACTGACATATAAAGTTTGTTGTTTTGCAGCAGCATTACAGTGCAAGAGTTACTATAAAACAAATAAATAGCGCAAGAGGAATAACGAGGTAGTGTTCATGGACTATTCAGAAATCTGATGGCAGAGGAGAAGTTTCTTTTACATCGAGTAGTTTCTGCAATTTCAACTTAAAACACTCCCCACCATTAAACCCAGGTCTCACATTAGGAATCACATGTTATGCTTCCAGCATTTTGATTTATTTCAGACTTCCAGCATCTGCAGATTCTTTTAAAATAAATAGTAAACTTGTAGTGTGCAAGGGCTTCCTCAACCAGAGGCAGGCAAGCACTGTAAATTCATGTGGTTTTCTAATTAAAAGAACACTGCTGTCTTACTTGCAAATCAGTCTTTAACAAAATTTAAGTCTTTCAGAAAAATTTCACAAATGTCTCATGTTATCAGGGAAATTATCCTGAAGCCTATCAGACTACCCTCTTAAGATTATGAATGAAGGCCAAGATAAGGCACTTTTCACAGCACTGCATGGAGTAATATTGATAGGCTTTTTTTTTGGCTGATATTAAACCATAACCAAACATGATGAAAGCATTCTGAAAAAATATTCAGTGGGCAAAATAAAGCAATTAATATTGAACTAAAAATTAATATTTTAAAAAGGACTCAGCTACAAGTAGGTAAGCAGAACCTATCCCGTCCAAAAAGAAGTTTTGCATGCAAAGACACACATTAGACTGAAATAAAAGATTACCGAGGCGCTTGCGGGGACTGAGAGGCAGCTCTCTGGGTGGCGGTGGATCCTTGCTGATGTCTGGAGTCGCTTTGCAGCTGCGATGCGACTTCTTTCTGGGGAAACTGATGGTGGTTTGAATGCGGGCTTTGGTGGTGGGCATGTTGGCGGCAATTGCTCGCTACAACCTGCGGGAGGGAGGGAGGCAACGGTCAACATTGAGAACAAGTGCTGGAGGAGGCTACTTAGCCCTTCGAAACCTGCCCCGCCATTTAACACGATCAAGACTCAAAGAGTGAAAGCCGGCCCCGGTCTGCATCCTCCCCTGCAGTGGCCTTGGCTCCTCCGCCACTCACCGGCTGCTGATCGACTCGGAAAAGCCCTCAGTGCTTCCTCTGCCCAGACTGTCTTCACTCGGTCCTGAGCTCCTCGCCTTGGTCTGACCCGGTGCCAGATAACTATAGGCGACGTCTCCCCCACAGGTACCACCGACTCCCGCTGCACAGACCGAAACACACGCCGACTGCGATTACCGCGAAGTTCACTTCAGGTTTTGGCGCCATCCGGCCCCCGCGCATCCTGATTGGATGGCCCTGTGGCCATCTGCCAGTCCTCTTCCTCTGATTGGTGGGTTCTCGGTGGGCGGGACAAATCACCAGATGTTTGGCGGGAGTCTTCTGAAGTGTCTGCTATTGCAATCTACAAAAGTAAAAATTATTTGCGAGTAAATAATTTATTGTTGGAAATTATAATTTTTTTATTTACGTTTCATTGCTACATAAAGTCTAACTTGCAGTCGGGGAACTCAGCTGTCAGAAATCCAGATCACAGTTGTCAGAATCAGACTTATTATCACTGACATATAACGTGAAATTTGTTGTTTTGCGGCAGCAGTACATTGCAAAGACCTAAAATTACTGTAAATTATAAAAATAAATAAATAGTGCAAATGAAAAGCAATAATGATGTGGACCTTTCAGAAATCTGACAGTGGAGGGGAAGAAGCTGTTCCTGAATCATTGAGTGTGAGTCTTCAGGCTCCTGTACCTCATCCTTGATGGTAGTAATGAGAAAAGGGCACGTCCGGAATGGTGAGGATCCTTAGTGATGGATGCTGCCTTCTTGAGGTACCGCCTCTTGAAGATGTCCTGATGGTGGGGAGGGTTGTGCCCATCATGGAGTTGGCTGAGTCTGCAGCCTCTTGCAGTTTAGCTGGGAGTTTTAAATATCCTGCAGCAGTTTAAATGCCATAATATAGCCGACCAGGAGGAGTTTTCCAAATTGATTTTATGCATTGAATGCAAAGAGCCACGTTTGCAGCTTCTATCCCACTGTTATCAGACTCTTGAACAGACTTCTCATAACCTAAAAGATGAACTCTTGATCTCGCAATCTACCTCGTCGTGGCCCTTGCACTTTGATTGTCTAGCTGCACCACACTTTCTCTGTAACTGCAACACTGTATTCTGCATTCTGTTTTCTTTTCACTACCTCCATGTCATTATATATGGGATGATCTGCCTAGATGGTACGCAAAAGCTTTTCACTGTATCTCGGTAGATGTGACAATAATAAACCAATACCTTGCTTTGTTATTCTGCAACTGTAAAATTTAAAGCCCCATTTTGTGTTTCATTGATGAATAAATATTTAATTTCCTAGAGCCCAGGTTCCTTCAAAACCATGAAATACCCCAGTGGTTTCCGAATTTATACTGCACTTTATTTTTCATCCAAACATCCTAGAAGCTTCATTCTGGTAATTCAGGTCATAGACCTGAAATATTACCTTCCTCCCTCCATGGATGCTGCCTGACCTGCTGAGCACACCCAGCAGTATTGGGTTGCACACCACCTGCCACAGACCCTGTCTAGCAGCTATGATCAGTTCAGCTGACAGCACCAAGCCTCTTATGGTGATGAACAATGAAGTCCCCCACCCAGTGTACATTCTGTGCCTCTATTACTTTAGAGTGTTGTTCAACATGGAGGGGTGTAGATTCATTATCCAAATGAGGACAGTAGGTGGTGATCAGGAGAATTTCCTTGCCCATGTTTGACTTATTGCCTTGAGACTTCATGGTATCTGCAGTCAACGTTAAGGACTACCTCCTGTCTGTAAACCACTGCACTGCCACTTCTGGTGGATCTGGATGGACCCAGGGATTGTGAAGAGAAATCTGGCAAATTGTCTGGAAGCTATAAGTGTGTGAGTATGAATATCAGGCTATACTTGACTTGTCTGTGGAACAGCTCTCCCAATTTGGACACCAGACCCCAGAAGTTGGGGAGAGCTTTGCAAGGTTGTCTGGCTGGGAGTGACTTTGGCGTGTCTGATTTTGATATTAGGTTGTAGCCAGATGGCCCTTTCTCTGTTTCAATGTAGTGATCATAGTGTAACTGAGTGACTTGCTCAGGCATCTAAAAACCAACTACATTGGTCATATGGAGTCTCATGTAGGTCATATCAGGTGGGAATATCAGATTTTGTACCCTGAAGGGTATTAACAAATATTAATGCCAATATGGTAATTTTAATGTTATTAGTATTAAGATTAGTCAGTTTTTTTTCCAAATTCTACCTGCCATGGTGGGATTTGAATTCTAGTCTAGTAAAATAATCTCTACACCACTCTAACTCATCCATCCAATGCACTCACATCACAGAAACAAGATTCCCAACAAAGAAAAAGAGCAGGTGACAGTTGCCTATGGATGCAAGGAGTTCCACATCCATCCCCACAGAAAGAAATTTGTAGTAGTAAATGATCACCGGCCTACAGCAAATCTGCAAGAAAAAACCGTGTGAAATGGCGGCAAGACAGCAAAGATTATTCTTGAGGTTTCAGAGTCAGGACAAAATAAAGAGTGACAGAGTCATAGCGTCATATAGCATGGAAAGGATCCCTTTGGCCAGGTTGTCCATGCCAATCATGGTGCCCATCAATCTAGATCCATTTACTAGTGTTTGGCCCATATCCCTCTAGACCGCTCCTATCCATGTACATCCAAATATCTTTTAAATATTGTTATTGTACCTGCCTCAACCTCTGGCAGCTCATTCCATATACGCACCACCTTCTGTGTGAAGAAGGTGCCCCTCAGGTCCCTTTTAAATCTTTGACCTCTCAACCCTATGCCCCCTAGTTTTTAGTTCCCCTTCCCTGGGAAAAAGGACTATGTTCACCCTAATTATACCCCTCATGATTTTATACACTTCTATAAGGTCATATCTCAATCTGCTACGTTGCAAGGAATAAAGTCCGAGCCTTCCCAACCTCTCCCTTTAACTCAGACTCTCGAGTCTTGGCAGCATCCTTGAAAATCTTTTCTGCATTCTTTCCAGTTTAATGTCTTTCCTATAACAGGGTGACCAAAACTATACACAAGAGAAGAAGAACACAAGAAAAGACCACTCAGAATTACTTGGTGTATTATTGCCATTTAGGGAGCTAAGGTTGAGGGAGAGTCTGGACAGGGATATAAGCCACTGGAAAAATGCAATCAAAAGATTGTGAGCAATCTCTGTTCCTGTAACACACATTAAAATTAATATGTAAACATTTGAGTAGCTAAACCTGAAATATAATCATATTGTAGAGGGAGGAGTTTATGCTTACAAGCTCAAGGAATGGTTTTTAGAATGATAGTCCAAGGAAGCTGGGCAGGATCTGAATTAAGTTGTATCTTGTGGAAGGGAGGTATACTGTGGAGTGGGGGTGTGGGGAATTTCTAAAGTAAATCACATGAGGAACAATTTATATTTAGCAATTATCCCAAATTAACCTACTTACCTATAGTAACTGAGTATGTTTCATTATCAGGCCACATCTGAATTATGATCTGAGAAATGGTTTAAAAATACTTCCCACTTTCTATTAGTTCCTAAATAAAAGCACAAGCATGAAGTTAATTAACTTTAACCTGATCCTAATATAGAGCTGAGTTTAAGGTGATCATGCAAATGGTAATTGTATACACATTTCTAGAGAATTATGAGTGTATCTAAAGGCAGCATCCTTTTTAATTACCTATTGATCCCATTTGTTTGTTGATTGTTGGATTATCCATTGTAGTGTTGGTTGACAAGATCATCCTCAGCAGATACTTATACAGTGTGTTGGCTGATGCAGCTCATCTTTCAGCTAATTCTCCAGAGCACTGGAGCTCAGGGAATGAATCTTTCCAGAGACTGGGAGGATTGTTCAAATCAGATTTTTGCAGAATTCCTTCTAGCGTCAGAAAATTTCATTTCTCTCTTTCTCATAAGTAATATCGTCTCTGTCAAAAGCAAATTCAAAAGCAGAAGAACCTTACTGAAGGTCAGCAATATCTGACCATTTAATTGTTGTCCCAGCTCAGGAGTGCAACAGTTGGTGTTCCATCAAGGCGTTATGTTCAGGGAAGCTATCAGCTTAAAGTGCTTTCCAGTTGATGCTTGGTCAGTTTGGATGGTGAGAGAGAGAAAATGACATCCATGTGCCAATTTCCCATGTTCTTCACATTACCAAGTCTTGGTAACTGTTCCCCTCAACATAGAAGTAGACCCACCTTCTGGGGCTATTGTTGAGATTGGGTGGCTGGCTCTAACGATACATCTGTACAAAGGGAGGACAGGGATGCTACTGAATCACTAACCAAAATAAAAGAGCCATTTCAGTTGGGTTAGGGCTAAATGTAGTTATTGACTTCCTTTGATAGGTTGTTGGTTGAAGAAGTGAAGCTATAGCTTTTAAATTGGCAATAAAAACAGTCAAGTCAAAACTGTAGTTCATTAATATTCATTGGTGAAAGAAGCAAATGATGATTATCTATCTTCCCAGATCAGCATAGATTTTGGTAACACAGAATTAGTCAAATAAAAAGTTGGCTGCAGTGAAATTAAATATTTCAGCTGGGGTTGCTAATAGAATAATGTATTAATGCAGTGTTATATAACTCCAAATTTAGCAAGAGGTGTGTAGGAACTTTAATGGTCCAACTAAATTGCAAAGCTGCCTGAAGAAATTTGAAGTGTTGTAAAGATGATTACATATAACTGATGCCAATGCCAATGCCAATGCCAATATCTCTTTCAACAGCTACAATGAATTCATATTTGCATTTCAGACTCTATTTATTCTATATATTGATAGAAATAATTAAATTGTGACTTGGGAGTTAAGGTTATTGCGTTTAGTTCTGCGTCCAATAGACCTAGCAATGACAACATCATTAACATGTCAAAGGAAATCTCAGACTTTTGCATAAAGCATTTCAAGAAATCATTTTAGAAATAAAAGTAAGGATGCAAGTTTAGCATATCAAACAGGCTTTCTCAGAATCTGATCAAGTGCTGCTGATCAAATCAGTTTTTATCCTACAACGTGAAGTATAAAACAGTTGAGTGTGTAGACTACTGTGCAATGGCCGGATATAGAACCCTGTATTTCAAGCACGAATGGAAAGCAATGCATTAACTTACAGAGGCACCCAGAAGACTGTTACTATGGTCATATTTTCCATCTGGAGAGACAATGATTAACCCCAGCCCCCACCCCCAACCATCTTTCATTGTAAAAAAAGATGCCTGTAGAAATGTGAAGTTGACAACATCTGCTGTTCAAGAAAGTCATTCATTGTTAACGTGTTTTGTATTTCAGAATATACTTATTCTATATATTGATAAAAATAATTAAATTATGACCTGGTAATTAATCTTATTGTTCCCACCATCTGCTGAGGTTTCAGCCCAACGGCTGTAGCACTTCCATTTGGAGAACACTCAGCTCCCAAAACACCAACTCTAGTCCAGATACTTTGACGAAGGAGAACTGTGGAAACATTACTGTCAGACGGAAAATTAACTGGAGAAATATCCCAAAAGTTGAACCTTTTGGAAGATTATTGTCACTTACTTGTTCCTCTGTTTAGATGTGGTTTAGTTTGACTGATGGAGGAAAGGATGGAAGCTTAACCTACAGATTCAAAGGAGATTCATCACTTGTGGTCTCCAGATCCAAGCAAAGAGAATGAGGGTTATCCATTTCCATATAGATGGACTGGAAATGGCCCACCTACTTAGTTCTGAAGAAGACAACAGCCTGTAGAGCTGAACAATACCTTAAAGGATACTTACAGCACAGAATCATACTGCATGGAAGCAGGCCGTTTGGCCCACCACGTCTGTGCCTATCTGTACTAATCCCATTTCCCAGCTTTTGGCCCAATGCCTTCTATGTTGAGGTGATTCAAATGCCCTTGAAAATACTTCTTAAATGTTGTGAGAATTCCTGCCTCCATCACTCCCTATGGCAGTTCACTCCAGATTTCAACCACTATCAGGGTGAAAAAAATCTTCAGATTTCCTCTAAATCTCTCAACCTTTACCTTAAATCCATGCCCTCTTGTTATGGACATCTCTACTAAGGGGAAATGTTTCTCATTATCTACCCTACCTCTACCCCTCGTAATTTTGTATACCTCAGTTAGGTCCCCCTTGGCCTTCTTTGCTCCAAAGAAAACAAAGCCAGCCTATTCAAGCTCTCCTCATAACTGAAACACTCCATCCCAGGCAACATCCTTGTGAATCACCTCTGCACCCTTTCCAGTGCAATCACATCCTTCCTTTAGTGTGGCAACCAGAACTGCACACTGTTCTCCAGCTGTGACCTAACAAATGTTTTATATAAAAATCACAAAAACTGCAGATGCTGGCGATCTGAGATAAAAACATAAAATGCCGGAAACCTTCAGCAGGTCAGGCAGCATCTGTCAGAACTGGGAAAGAGAGAAAAAAAGGAGGCACAAGAGACTGCAGATGCTGGAATCTGGAGCAACAGACAAGATGCTGGAGGAACTCTATGGAGGGAAATTGATAGTTGACGTTTCAGGTTGAAACCCTTCATTTGGACTGAAAGATAGAGGGGAGATAGCCGGTATAAAAAGGTGGAGGGAAAGGGTGGAGCAAGAGCTAGCAAGCGATAGGTGGATCCAGGTGAAGAGGGTTGATAGGCAGATGGAGGAGGGGAGAGTGGAAATAGTGACAGAGGCTGGAAGGTGACAGGTGGAGGCAACAAAAGGACTGCAGATGGTGGAATCCAATAGGGGAGGAAGGTGGAGCATGGAATCAAATAAAGGAGGTGGAGTGAGCAGATGGAACAGTAGGGGGAGGGGAAACAGTGGAAGGAGTATGTGGGTGATGGGCAGACAGAGAGGGTGAAGGAGGGGAAAGAAACAGGGTGATGGGTGGTCTAGGGTGGGTGCAGACAGAAATGGATAGATCAGGAGGAGAGAGAAAGGAGGAGAGGAGGGGGGAGCAGTTTACTTGAAACTGGAGAATTCAATGTTCATCCCGTTGGGTTGCAGATTACCAGGCGGAATATGAGGTGCTGTTCTCTAGTTCATGTTTAGCCTCACCCTGGCAGTGGAGGAGGCCAAGGACAGACATGTTGGTGTGGGAATGGGGAGGAGAATTAAACTGGCTAGCAACCAGGAGCTCCAGAAGGCCATGGCAGGTGGAGCGAGGGTGCTCGGCAAAGCAGTTGCCTAGTCTACGCCTGGTCTCACCAATGTAGAGGAGGCCACGTCGGGAGCACCAGATGCAATAAACAAGGCTGGAGGAGATACATGTGAATGACTGCCTCACCTGCAAGGGCTCTTTAGGGTCCAGGATAAGAGAAAACAAGTTAGTTATAAATTGTGGAGAATGATCTCTGATAGGACAAATGGGAATCACCAATCAGAAATATTCCCTTTCTTCTATCCATGAGACCTCAACGTTGGTGATTGGGGAAAATCCTGGAATCCATTATTAAGGAAGTAGTAGCAGAATATATATGAAACCAGAAGACAATTAGAGTCAGCACACTTTTCTGAGAGAGGAATCATGTCTTGCAAATGTGCTAGAGTTCTTTGAGAGTCTAACAAACATGGCAGATTAGGAGGAACCAGCAGGTGCAGTG
The DNA here is from genome assembly GCF_009764475.1 of Pristis pectinata. Classification (NCBI taxonomy): domain Eukaryota; kingdom Metazoa; phylum Chordata; class Chondrichthyes; order Rhinopristiformes; family Pristidae; genus Pristis; species Pristis pectinata. The sequence continues at coordinate 9,892,942 of NC_067429.1, forward strand.
TATTTGGATTTCCAGAAGGCATTAAAAAAAGTGCCACATGAACAGTTGCTGCACAAGAAATGAGTACATGGGATTGGATGTAATGAACTGGCATGGACAGGGGATGGACAACTAACAGGAAACAGAGGGTAGGGATAAATGGGTCATATTTTGATAGGCACATCAGTAATGAGTCGGCTGACACAGGGATCATTGCTGGGGCCTCAACCATCTGTATTAATGACTTGGTTGAAGGGACAATTATGACATTTAAAAGACATGGATAGGAAAGGTTTAGAGGAATATGGGCCAAATGCAGGCAAATGGAACTGGCTCCATTAGGCAACTTGGTCAGCATGGACAAGTTGGGCCAAAGGGCCTGTTTTCCATACTCTATGGTTCTATGACTGGACCCTGGTATACTGGACCAAATTTGCTAATGATAGCAAATGATAGGTGATTGATGAAAGTAGAGCTGTGAATGTTGTCTACGTGGATTTTAGTAAGGTGTTTGACAAAGTCCCTCATGGGAGGCTCATCCAGAAGATTATGATGCATGGGATCCAAAGTGAATTGGCCATTTGGATTCAGAATTGTCTTGCCCATAGGAGACAGAAGGTAGTGGTCAATGGGACTTATTCTGGCTAGAGGTCTGTGACTAGTGGTGTTCCGCAGGGATCCATATTGGGACCTCTGTTGTTTGTGATATATGTAAATGACCTGGATGAAAGCATAGATGGGTGGGTTAGTAAGTTTTCGCAGATGAAATGAAGATTGGTGGTGGTGTGGATAGCGTAGAAGACTGGCAAAGGATACAGCGGGATATAGATCAGTTGCAGATATGGGCAGAGAAATGGCAAATGGCACTTAACCCGGACATATGTGAAGTGTTGCACCTTGGGGGATCAAATGTAAAAAGACAGTACACTATTAATGGCAGGACCCTTAACAGTGTTGATGAGCAGTGGGATCTTGGGGTCCAAGTTCATAGCTCCCTGAAGGTGGTTACACAGGTTGGTAGGGTGGTAAAGAAGGCATATAGCATTCTTGCCTTCATTAGTTGAGGTACGTTGAGTCAGGAAGTTATGCTGCAGCTTTATAAAACACTAGTTAGGCTGCATCTGGAGTATTGCATTCAGTTCTGGTCACCCCATTATAGGAAGGATGTGGAGGCTTTGGAGAAGGTGCAGAAGAGGTTTACTAGCATGCTGCCTGGATTAGAGGACATGTGCTATGAGGATAGGTTCGGGAAACTTGGGTTGTTCTCTCTGGAGTGGCTGAGGGGAGGTCTGATAGAGGTTTATAATATTATGAGAGGCATAGACAGAGTAGACAGCCAGCATCTTTTTCCCAGGGTTGAAGTGTCTAATACCAGAGGGCATGCATTTAAGGTGAGAGGGGGTACGTTCAAAGGAGATGCGTGGGGCAAGTTTTTTTACATGGAGAGTGGTGGGTGCCTGGAATGTGCTGCCTTGGATGGTGGTGGAGGCAAGTACAATAGAGGTGTTCAAAAGGCTCTTAGATAGGCACATGAATGTGCAGGAAATGAAAGGATATAGACATTGTGTAGGCAGAAGGAATTAGTTTAGTTGGGCATTTGATTACTAATTTAATTGGTTTGGCACAACATTGCGCGCTGAAGGGCCTTTTCCTGTGCTGTATTGTTCTATGTTCAATGTTCTACTGCAATTTCCAATTAAAAAGTGCTCTTTCCTTCTATATGCTCAATCCATTACTTGGATGAACAATTCAAGCAATTGGAAATACCGACTGGTCATCCTGATCCGACTATGCCACACATAACTAATGCAAGCATGAGAGACTAAATCAATGAAATTCAGCTCAGTCTCAGCAAGATCAAAAGAAAGAACCTAAGAAACAGGTGTCAGATCTCTCAGTGGGTGAACATTTTGGTGATAGTGATCATAATTCTATCTCCTTTACATTAGTACTGGAGAGAGATAGGAACAGACAGACTAGAAAGGTGTTTACTTGGAGTAAAGGGAATTATGAGGCTCTCAGGCAGGAAATTGGAAGATTAGATTGGGAACAGATGTTCTTAGGGAAAAGTACGGAAGAAATGTGGCAAATATTCAGGAGATATTTCTGTGGAGTTCTGCATAGGCATGTTCCAATGAGACAGGGAGTCACGAGAGGATACAGGAACCGTGGTGTACAAAGACTATAATGAATCTAGTCAAAAGGAAAAGAAAAGCTTACAAAAGGTACAGAGAGTTAGGTAATTTTAGAGATCTGGAAGAGTATAACGCTAATAGGAAGGAGCTTAAGAAGGAGATTAGGAGAGCCAGAAGGGGGCATGAGAAGGCCTTGGCAGGCAGGATTAAGGAAAATCCCAAGGCATTCTACAGGTATGTGAAGAGCAAGAGGATAAGATGCAAAAGAACAGGGCCTATCAAGTGCAGTAGTGGGAAAGTGTGTATGGATCCGGAAGAAATAGGGGAGGTACTTAATGAATACTTTACATCAGTATTCACTACGGAAAAAAGATCTGGGGGATTGTAGTGGGGACCTGCAGCGGGCTGAAAAGCTTGAGCATGTAGATATTAGGAAAGAAGAGGTGCTGAAACTTTTGGAAAGCATCAAGTTGGATAGGTTGCTGGGACCGGATGAGATGTACCCCAGGCTGCTGTGGGAGGCAAGGGAAGAGATTGCAGAGCCTCTGACGATGATTTTTGCATCATCGATGGAGACGGGAGAGGTTCCGGAAGATTGGAGGGTTGCGGATGTTGTTCCCTTATTCAAGAATGGGAGTAGGGATAGCCCAGGGAATTATAGACCGGTGAGTCTCACCTCAGTGGTTGGTAATCTAATGGAAAAGATCCTGAGAGGCAGGATTTATGAACATTTGGAAAGGTATAATATGATTAGGAATAGTCAGCATGGCTTTGTCAAGGGCAGGTCCTGTCTTACGAGCCTGATTGAATTTTTTGAGGATGTAACTAAACACATCGATGAAGGGAGAGCAGTAGATGTAGTGTATATGGATTTCAGCAAGGCATTTGATAAGGTACCCCATGCGAGGCTTATTGAGAAAGTAAGGAGGCATAGGATCCAAGGGGGCATTGCAGTGTGGATTCAGAACTGGCTGGCCCACAGAAGGCAAAGAGTGGTTGTTGAAGGGTCGTATTCTGCGTGGAGGTTGGTGACCAGTGGTGTACCTCAGGGATCTGTACTGGGACCCTTGCTCTTTGTGATTTTTATAAATGACCTGGATGAGGAAGTGGAGGGGTGGGTTAGTAAGTTTGCGGATGACACAAAGGTTGGGGGTGTTGTGGATAGTTTGGTGGGCTGTCAGAGGTTACAGAGGGACATAGATAGGATGCAAAGTTGGGCTGAGAAGTGGCAGATGCAGTTCAACCCAGATAAGTGTGAAGTGGTTCATTTTGGTAGGTCAAATATGATGGCAGAATATAGTATTAAAGGTAGGACTCTTGGCAGTGTGGAGGATCAGAGGGATCTTGGGGTCTGAGTCCATAGGATGCTCAAAGCGGCTGCGCAGGTTGACTCTGTGGTTAAGAAGGCATATGGTGTATTGTCCTTCATCAATCGGGGAATTGAATTTAGGAGCCGAGAGGTATTGTTGCAGCTATATAGGTCCCTGGTCAGACTCCACTTGGAGTACTGTGCTCAGTTCTGGTCACCTCACTACATGAAAGATGTGGAAGCCATAGAAAGGGTGCAGAGGAGATTTACTAGGAGGCTGCCTGGAATGCAGGGCATGCCTTATGAAAGTAGGTTGAGGGAACTTGGCCTTTTCTTCTTGGAGCGATGGAGGATGAGGGGGGACCTGATAGAGGTATATAAGATGATGAGAGGTATTGGTTGGGTAGATAGTCAGAGGCTTTTCCCCAGGGCTGAAATGGTGGCCACAAGAGGACATAGGTTTAAGGTGCTGGGGAGTAGGTATAGGGGAGATGTCAGGGGTACGTTTTTTACTCAGAGAGTGGTGAGTGCGTGGAATGGGCTGCCGGCAACGGTGGTGGAGGCAGATACGATAGGGTCTTTCAAGAGACTGTTGGATAAGTACATGGAGATGAGAAAAATAGAGGGCTATGGGTAAGCCTAGTAATTTCTAGGGTAGGGACATGTTCGGCACAGCTTTGTGGGCCGAAGGGCCTGAATTGTGCTGTAGTTTTTCTATGTTCTAAACGTCATGATGGGCAAACCATACTTATTACTGTTTTTGTTTCTGCTTGTCACCAATTACCATAACAACAGCACGCAAAGTAGAATTCATAGAACACAGTATTATCATTATGAGATCAACAACCATCTTAGGCAGCAGCCATTTTTATTGTGTCAATCATCCACTAACAATGGGAACAATGGGATCCCAGTACAGGTTATCCCTAGAGTCCTAAGTGTCCGACAGTTGTCACATTGACATCACTATGCATACCCAGCTGCCTTTGTGCATATGCGAGTTAAATACATGCAAGCTCTGGAATGAAGATTGGGAAACTTACTAGTGACAGACAAAACAATCAGGTTTTCACTAAAAATCTATCACTGAGCATATAGAATTTGGTTGTGTAGATATAGGGAACCAGCTGCCAGAGGAAGTGGTTGAGGCAGGTACACTGGATACATTTAAGAAGTGTGTGGAAGCATTTGTACTAAAATGGACTTTGTTTTTTTTTCCTGATTGTGTTTTCTTGTAAAATTTGTGTATAACTTATATTTAATTTATGTTTTTGTGAATGTAGTGAGGGGCAGGCACGGTAGTGTAGTGGTTGGCATAACGCTATTACAGCGCCAGCAACCCGGGTTCAATTCTGGCCGCTGTCTGTGAGGAGTTTGTACGTTCTCCCCGTGTTTGCATGGGTTTCTTCTGGGTGCTCCGGTTTCCTCCCACATTCCAAAGACATACGGATTAGGAAGTTGTGGGCATGCTATGTTGGCGCCGGAAGCTTGGTGACACTTGTGGGCTGCCCCCAGAACAGTCTACGCAAAAAGATGCATTTCACTGTGTGATTCAATGTACGTGTGACTAATAAAGAAAGATATCTTATATGATACAAGGTGCCTGTGATGCTGCTGCAAGTAAGATTTTCATTGCACCTGTGCATACATGTACTTGTGCATATGACAATAAACTCAACTTTGACTTTGGGGTACATGGATTTCAAGAGTTAAGAGGGATATGGGCCAAGTGCTGGGAAATGGGATTAGCTTGACTATACATCTTGGTCAGCATGGACAAGAATGGGCTGAAGGGCATTTTTCCTTGCTGTAGAACTTTATGACTATTTCTAGGCCACATTTTATTCCAGAACTCCTGATTGATTGGAATATAGCTTTCCCTGATGCAGTCCACAGGCCTTTAGAAAATTCACATCTAAATGTAGATCATATTGACATTTTGATGTCTGTCTTATTTGCTCTGATGAACAGGACAAACTGACAGGGTTTATCATGATCATCACAGATGAAAGGCTTTGGCAGAATTAGGTTTACAGGCAGAGCTGGAATCACTATAATTTCCACTGTGCACAATGGTACTTAAAGAAAGGGACCACAGATTTTACCTACTTACCTCCTTAGTCATTCTTTGAAGCGCTCACAAAATCACTTTGCTTCGTGGAAGGAAACAAAGAAACACATAAAAAACCAGAGCGAAGCTGAAAACGTCTGAAACAGAAAGACAGAGAAGGTGTCAAGGAAGACAAAATGTAGACGAAAATAGGATATAATGTAGATGAAAACAGGATGTAAGGGACTGCAGATGCTGGACTCTGGAGCAACAAACAATCCACTGGAGTAGCCAGGAATCTGTGGTGGGAGTTTGATAATGCCCACAAGTTGGGAAATCAGTAGCCAATGGAATTCAGTATAGACCAAGTCCAATCCCTTGAAGGAGGAATGGATTGCAAAGAAATGGTCATGGGAGTAATGGAAAGACACTGGGGCTAAAAAAAAGAGCCTAAATTAATGTTGGACAACATTAAGCAAAGTAAACAAAATTGAAAGACTTTGTTTTTTAAACAACCTATACTTGGGATTAGCTGCTGCTGGAGAGGTAGCATTTAATAGCTATCTTTAATTGCCACAAGGAAGATGGTGAGGAGCTACCTTCTTGAAATGTTGCTTCCACAGTGCTCTTAGATAAGAATTTTAAGGACTTCAGAGGGAACTTTGCAGAAAAACACAAAATATTTAATAGTTGTGCTAAGTACTTCCAAGCTGTAAAACATCCCCGGTTACCAGAACATGAGTCATGAAATAAAACTGTGGGGAGGAAAATTTAGGACAAACTTTGTTTTTTTATTATGCCTTCTAGGGTTGGTAGCTTTGCGGTTACATTACTGAACTAATTTTCAGAGGCCTGGGCTATTTATCTGGGAATGAGTTCAATCCCACCATGGTAGCTGAGAAATTTGAAATCAAGAAACTAAATAAATCCAGAAATTTAAAGAGCAAGTGCCAGTAATAATGACCATGAAGCTACTTGTGTTTTTGTCCAATAGCGTGGTGCAAAGAAAGTTGCTGGCCCTCTAATCCATAGGTTAATGGATCAAGGCCATCCTCCACTCCCTGTGTTATTTAGTTAGACCTTGGGGGCAATAGATGAATCAAGAGTTATGGGAAACAGACAGGTAAATGGAATTGATCAGGTTAGCAATGATCTTATTGAATGGTAGACCAGACTTGATGATTTGTACAGCCTACTGCTCCTACTGGTACAGGTGGATAGGGTGGTGAAGAAGGCATATGGCATGCTTGCCTTTATAGATCGAAGCATAAAATATAAGAGTTGGGATTTTACTCAACACTGGTTAGGCCACACATGGAATATTGTGTGCATTTCTGGTCTTCACCAGAAGATGTGATTGCAGTGGAGAGACTGCAGGGGAGATTGACCAGAATGTTACCTGAATTGGAGGACTTCTGTTATGGGGAGTGATTGGAGAGGCTGGGCTTGTTTTCCCTGGAGCGAAAGAAGCTGAGGGGTGACATGACAGAAGTATATAAGATTATGAGAGGCATAGCTAGGGTAGATAGTCAAATCTTTTTCCCATGGTAAGAGTATCAAAAACAAGAGGGCATTAGTTTAAGGCAAGAGGGAGAATATTAAAAGGAGATCTGTGGGGTTAGATGTTTCCCAGAAAGTGGTTGATATGTAGAGCATGCTGCCAGGATATGGTGGAATCAGATACAATTACCAGGCTTAAGAGGCATTTAGACAGGTGTTTAAATAGGCAAGGCATAGAAGGATATGGACAAAAGGGATAGGGGAGTCTAAAACTAGAGGGCATAGGTTTGTGAGAGGGGAGAAACTTAAAGGCAAGTTTTTCACATGGAGGCTGGTGGTTACATGGAATGAGTGGCCAGAGGAGGTGGTGGAAATAGATAGAATTACAATGTTTAGAAGGCATTTGGACAGGGTTCATAGAACATAGAACAGTGGAGCACAGGAACAGGTTCTTTGGCCCACACTGTCTGTGCAGACCATGATGCCAGTCCAAACTAATTCCATCTGGTTGCACATGGTCCATATCCCTCCATTCCCTGCTTGTTCATATGCCTGTCTAAATGCCTCCTAAATGTTGCTATCATATCTGCTTCCACCACTTCCCCTGAAAAACATGTTCCTGGCATCTACCATTCTACTCGGATTGGAAAGAAGTAGATGGATACATGCCTAATACAGGCAAATAGAATTAGTGTAGATAGGCATCACGGTCAGCATTGACGAGTTGGGCTGAAGGGCCCGTTTCTGTTTCGTACAGCTCTATGAGTCTGTGAATCTCTATTTCTCTATAGGAGCACCGTGGATCACCACAAGGACTGGAGCCAGTTCTAGAAAGCTCACCACCACCTTCAAAGAAACTGGTATGGCCGCTAAGTTCCTGCCTTGTTAGTGATGCCCATATCTCATGAATGAAAAGAAAGTGGCAAAATCTGTGAAAAAAAAGATATAAAATTGCTCTTCTTGTTATCCCATTTTCACAGGTGTAAAGTGCTTATTTGTAGATATGAAGACAGGAGGTCAACTTGGTTGTAAGTCCTTCAGTGGTTGAGGACCACCTGACAGTTACTGTGCAGAGCTACTCTTGAGGAACAGCCACTTCAAGAAGGCTGTGGACGATTGCTAGTAACCCACAGAATTGTACCTTGTCAAATGTCAACACCCAGGATGAGAAAGGCCTCCTTGTCTCTGTACCTGGGAACTCTCTAGTCTCTGGTAATTTATGAAAATTACCAGGTCTCCAGGAACCTTATCATGAACTTCGGGTCGCCTGAACATAGGCTTATGCCTATGTACTCAAACTCTGGCCTTTCAGGGTAAAAATACATGGACTCCAAGTCATGAGTATGCACTCCACACTGGAGCTGTACTCAGCCTGTTGCACAGTCAGCTGACTGGAAGATTCCCAACTGTACTACCTCAGTCATGTGTCAAGTGCCACAGTGAGGGCATTTTGGGATGGAAGGAACTCTCTGAGTATGATATCCATCTGAAAAAGACCAGTTTGTATGATCAAGGACCATAGATGTAAACAAGGACTGCCAGTGCATTCTAGTCTTCAAGCAGTGGAGAAGATGCAGTGAAACAGAAATATTGCTGCATTTTTAAATAAATATATAGAGAGGTTAAGATAAAAAAACTGATGATGTTGCTCTACTAGGATCCAGTGTAGTGTCAATGGGCTGAATGGCCTCCTTCTGTGCCAAAGAATTTCTAAGACAAAAAAACTTGCTGTGTATTAACCTCAGATGAAGTTAGCAGTCTCATTTCTGCACCAGAATCTCCAGAGACTTAAGCCAACGTTCTGATACAATTCTACCCTGTCCAAGGTGGTAGCTTTCGTGAGAGTCATTTAATCAAGGCTTCATCGTACTGCAATTACGAAAATAATTGATTCTTTGCCAATTACTGTTGTAATGAAATTATTTCTGTTGTAATATATAGAATATTGTGTGTGTATAGTTGATAGTTGTTCTTCTTCAAACTGACAGGGGTCATTTTGCTTTTGGGGGCTTATCTAGTGTAAATGTTTTGATCTTTGGCAGATCCCCTTTTGGCTAATCGTTGTAAGGGCTGAGCTAGCAGACATGTGCACTCAGCAAGCTTGAAGGAAATAAATAAAGGACAAAACTTGGCCTCCATGTTTTTTGTATGTTAAGATACAGCAAAGAAGACCAAGGGATCTGTCTCTGGTGTCTGGCTTAAGTATTTATCCCTCATCCAACACCTAGTTTTAGATGATCTGGTTATTATCATGCTGCTGTTTGTGAATCCTTGCTATGTCCAAGTTGTTGTATTTCCTTCATTACAATAGTGACTACACATCAAAAGGAAAACACTTTGGAAGATGGTGAAAGGCAGTATATAAACTTAAGTATATTCATTCCTTTGAAGCTACATTGTCTCTGTATACACACTGTTGCAAATCAAGTAAAAAGTGATTCTATATTTAGGATCAAGAAAAGCTGTTATGTTTCCACTTCATCCTTCAGGGATATATGTTCCTGCATTTACTTGATATCTTATGCATTTTCAGGCTGACAAGCCATTTCCACTTAATAATTTTTTCATGAAGATGATACATTTTTAACAGAACACCACATTTCTGATAAAGTATTGAGAGCTGTGAATGTTATTTTCAGATAACTGCATTTGACGTCAATGCACTGATGCAGCTATCAACATTTAAAAGCATCGCATTTCTGTGCCATCCACTCATGCATCTCTCATGGGATGATAGTTTGTGACTGTCAAGATGCATTTCTTTTGGCCACTGCACTTATCTCTTGGCTTTCAGCCCCGAATGTTTAGAAGCATTTTTTTGAACATCAGTTACAGCATGGTAAAGCTTAACTAAAACTCTGTGGTTTTGAAATCCTTGGTGCTGCTTCTTGTGTAATTTTTAAAATAAAAATTAAATTCCTATCTGCAATATTTTCACAGGATTAGTAATCCATATATTTCTGGCCGAGGGCTGGAATTACATATGGAACAATGCACAGCAGCAAATCACAATGGATACAAAAATTGCTGGAAGTCCTCAGCAGATCAGGCTGCATCAGTGGACAGCGATAACATTTCAGATCAATGACCATTCATTAGAAGTGCATTAAGCAGAGAATTGTACAGGTGAAGGAGAAAAAGCAAATAAGAAAATCTTTGAGTGCAGGAAGAACTCAGGTGACAAAAGGGTTGATGCTGCAAGGGTTGATGGTGATGGTAATGAGACAAGGGGTCTCTTTCAAAGTTCATTTTCCACCATCATCCCTATTTATCCCTTCACAGCCTTTAATTTGTCTCCCTGTTTGTCTGAGTTACATCACTGGATGAGCAGAAATTTCCTGTAACTAAATATTAGAAAAAATGAAGCCCAAGTCTTCATTCACTAGCAAATTCTCTGTTCTACTCTAGCTGCTGACTCCATCCCTCTCCCCAATGCTGGTTTGAAAATCAACCAGATTATTTGCAAACATTGACTCTAATGGAAATGGAATTTAATGCAGGGCCATTAATACATTGTATGATTGTTGCAAGCATCTTAACCCCATTGCTCAAGAGTTACAAGCCACCTATTGTCGCCATCACTATTATTTTGACCTCTGCAGCATTGCCTGATCCTGCTGATACCTCAGCTTATCTGCAGCTTAATACTTCATTTATCTGTTTGTTATTCCCAGATCTGATGACTCCAATGGTCTTCTGACTGGCCTCCCTCATTCAGTCTAATATCTGCCATCCCATTCATCTATCACCCATGTGCTTGTTTCATCATTTTTGTCTCCAGGTCAAGCAATGTCTCAGTCCTTGCTTTAAAATCCATCTATCCCCCTCCCCATCTCCTACTCTCCTACAAGGTACTCGTGTTCATCCAAGTTTTGTCTCTTGACCATTTGTAAACAGAATTGTTCCACCATTTGCAACCATGCCTTCAGCTGCCAAGGCCCTGAGTTCGAGAATTCCCTTCCCAAACTGCCCCAAATCTCTAAGAGGCTTTTCAAGTCTACCCCTTTGGCCAAGCTCATGGTCATCAAACCAAATACCTCCTTATGTGGAACAGTCAAACTTCCTTAGACAATGCTCCTATGAAGTGCCCAGGGAAAACGAGAGGAATAGTACAGAGCCATGGAATTGTTGAGATAGAAGGAGACCATTCAGCTCCTCACATCCAAGTTGGCACTCTGCAAGAGAAATCCATACTCCTATTCTTCAGCACTTCCCTTGTAGCCTTTCAGATTTTCCTTTACTTTTCAAGAGTTTACTCATTTGTGTTTTTAAAGCTTTTTGGACTCCCCATCTGTTACCAAATGGGCATGATTTCAATTTGCTCTTTGGGTGTAACTTAGTGGAGTCAGGGATGTCGACCTCTAGACTGGATTGGAGACTGGAGAGTAATGTTTGCAAGTAACCACAGATAATTTAAATATGTCTGTTTACTAGAAGTATTTAGTGATAAAGGGTCTGTTGATTGATGGGAAAGAATAATGTTAAAGTTAAGCTTTCTTGCTTCCCAATTGATATGGGAAAATGGCCAATGGTGGGAGGAGGAGGTCACATGATCCAGGCTAACACTTTATTGGAGTAATCCAGGAAGTTGTTGTAGATACTGAGGTACAAATTTGACATAAGTCATGTGTTAAAAGCATGTTAGAGTAATGTATGTCCATTCTATTCCATTCCTGAAATTCAGTTCAATCAAAGGCAAGTCACGACTACTTTATGCTTTTAGCACATGCAAATGAGGCAGTATTTCTGCCTGCTTCTTTTCAATGGGACGTTACACCAAGATCTTGCTTACTTTCCCAGGTGGATGCAGAGAAAAACCCTACTGATATGCAGCAAGCAGCAAAATTATCCCCCTGGCCTCTAGATACATATTCAAGCTTTAATCATCATCTTTTAAAGCGAATTACATGATGTCTTATCTCCTTGTGGTTTGTGAGAGGCTCCTGTCTGAAGATTAGTTACCACATACCTTACCGTTACAACAATGCACTTGGTTCTAAATAATTCAAGTCTGAAGGACTGTGGGATCTCCTGAGGAAGTGAAAGTTATTATAATCAATGCAATTTCTTTCTTGAATTTCATTGACTAACTGCCTGATCCCTCCTTTCACAAACCTTGATTCTACTCCCGGATCAGACTCTGTTGTGGAGTTATTTGTGAAAATTTATTCAAATGCCTGAAATGTTATTGAGCTGAATTAGGCTGCTGGGCAGGTGTGACATTTTCCAGCTATGAAATATTGTGCACGCTCCCAGGGATCACGGGTAGGGAACTACAGAGATAATATCAACGAAAGATCAAGGCAGTCTTTATATGTAGAGATTCTTACCTGAGCACCAGTTCTATGAGAGCTGCAATGTATAATAAAAGTCAACAGTCCAGGCAACTGATATCAATGTGAATATATACAGAACGACAGTGCCTTCAGGTTATTCCTGAGGGACATCGAAAATGAAGAGAATGAGAGTCTAAGAATGAGCACGTACACTGCTTGTATTATTTTAGAATATTCCACTGAGTTCAGCATCTCTCTTGAGACTCACTAATGGACCAGCACGGATGACATTCCCTTTCATGTCCTCATGTCTGTTTCATGCCCCGTCAGGGTTGTCTCTGCATTTTAGATCACTTAATTCAGCCCTGTTTCATCTCAATAAATCCTTACAGGCTTCCTCTGCACACATTTCCTTTACATTTTAATTATGTCCATAAATTCACTCCTGCAGCAGAAGGCCAATCAGTAATGGCAAATCCTTTTGACTTTTATCTCAGCACTCTTTACAGACATCTCTCTCGGTTTCTTCATTTTACTTTTTGGCAGGTTTTCTGTTTTCTCTTTCAAGATCCTCAGATCTCTGTCCACTTATGAAATCTGTTTATTTGTATATGCGATCATTAAGGCAATGGTTGCAGAGTGTGTTTGTGTTACTGAACTGGCAATCCAGAGGTTTGGAGGAATGGTCCAGTAAAATGAATTCAAAGTCCATCACAGCAGCTGAGGAATTTAAAACTGATTAATTAAGTAAATCTGACACAAAAAACTAGTATTGGCTATAAGGACAACGGAATTTCCTAATTGTCATAGAACATAAAACCATACAAACACAGGAACAGGACCTTCGGCCCACAATACCTGCGCCAAACACAACACCAAATTAAACTAAATCCATACCCCTCCATTCCCTGCATATTTATGTGTCAGTCTAACAGCCACTTTTACATCACTATCGTATTTGCTTCCACCACTCCCCCTTGCAGCCTGTTCCAGGCACCTACCACTCTCTGTGCAAGAAACCTGCCCCTCACATCTCCTTTTATACTTTCCCCCTCTTACCTTAAATACATATCCTCTAGTAATTGACATTTTGACCCAGGGAAAAGATTCTGGCTGTCTACCATATCTATGCCTCTCATATTCTTAAAAACTTCCATCCGGTCTCCCCTCAGCCTCCAATGCTCCAGAGAAAACAACCTAAGTTTGTCCAACCTCTCCTTATAGCTCATACCCCTTAACCCAGGCGGCATCCTGTGTACCTCCTCTGCACCATTTCCAAAGCCTCCACATCCTTCCTGTAATGGGGTGATTAGAATTGTGCACAATACTCCAAGTGTGGCCTAACCAAAGTTTTGCACAGCTGCAACATGACTTCCTGTCATTAATATTGTTTGAAGGATAAATGCTAGCAAGGATAACACCACTCCTGTACAAAATAATGCCATAGGATCTTTCACCACCTGAGAAGAATGGTCCTCAGTTTAACATCTTACCTGAAGATGCTACCTCCAATAGTGCAGCACTCATTCAATACCACACTGGAATGTCAGCCTTGGTCTTTGTGCACAGCTGACAATTATCAAGTATTAGTCCTTAAATACAGAAAATGCAGAGGAGCAGTAGGTAATTGGTTTATTATTGTCACAGGTACTGATACAATGAAAAGCATTTGTTTGCATGCCATCCAGACAGATCATTCCATACATCAGTGCATCGAGGTAGTACAAAAGGAGAATGCAGAATATAGTGTTACAGTTACAGAGAAAGTGTTTTTGCAGGCAGACAAATAAAGTGCAAGACCATGATGAGGTAGATTGAGAGATCAAAAGTTCATTTTTCGCATATAAGAAGTCTGTTCAGGAGCCTTATAATAGCAGGACAGAATCTGTCCTTGAGTCTGGTGGTACGTACTCTCAAGTATTTGTATCTTCTGCCTGATGGGAGAGGGGAGAAGAGAGAATGAATAGAGGCATTTCCTGAGGCAGTGGGAAGTGTAGACTGCAGTAAAAAAAACATAAATCCTCCTAAAAAGTAGAAAATGAAAGAAACTAAATCTCTAACCACCATATAGTAAACAATTACTTTATGTTAACACATTGACCCAGAGTCTGCTGACAGTACTGACAGCTTTGAATGACTTTTAGCTTTTTAAATTCCTCTAGGTGTAGAAGTCCTGAACTAACTCAACAGTAGTGGGTGCTGGATCTGGAGCAATGCTCTGTCCCTGGACACCCCCTACCTCTCCTCCCATAGTGTCCAGTGGTGGAGCCTGATCATGCTGAGATTCCCAAACCTTTGGAAGTAGGTTAGACCTGATGCAGGATCCATGACTCAGTTGATTCCAAAAAGGCTTGTAGGGTAGCAAGAAAGAAAGCACAGAAGAAATTAAGCTTCTTTTCTTTTAAGCATTTCAGTAATGTTTAATTATTTCAATTAATCAATGAAACTGATATTATATATTAAAATATTTATCTTTCAAATTATGTACCTACATTCAAGTGTTTCTGAGTGTTAGAGACATTTGAGGCTTTGCCAGCACTCAGGCCAGTGAGGTGGACTCACTCTATCCAGACCAAGTGAGGGGTGATGGGTTATCAATGGGCATGGTGTGGGGCAGGGCACCTGTGCCAGCAAGAACTGGCTCCTGAAACTGTGCTCCATTTTCATTCGTTCTTATTTATTTTGACAGTTCAGTGCACATCACACAGCTGCAAATTGATAACATACAGCAGTCTGTGTTCTGTGGTTGCAATTTGGCAATCTAATACGAAGTGGCTTAATGTTAATGATAAAGTGTCACAGATCTTTCACAAAACTAATAGAAGCTGTAGAAGGTCAAGAAGTCCCTCCTGCCTGCTTCACCATTCAATATCATAACTGTGTGATTCAAGTCCACTGTCCCTTGATTCCCATAGAATCCAGAAACTTCTAGTTATTACCCTTCAATATGTCCAGTGACTGCACATCCATTGCTCCACAGGGTAGGGAAGATGAATGACCTTACTTGATTCATGAACACATCTGATCTGTTGCAATATTTAAATTGGACAGAAAAACACATTACACCAATGTGCTGACATTCCTCATCACAAGGCAATAAGCCCACATTTTATTGCTCTCCCATGTCCTTTGTCAGATGTCCCTTGCATGTAATACTTGAAACATCACAATAATAAACTTAAAGAAAGTTCATAATTTCCTCGGGGTTTAATTTTCCTTGCATCATGAACAAAGAACAAAATCATCCCAACAGGGAAGTCTTTTCTGATGTTTCCTTGAAAGAAAAGTACACTATATAATATAACCTGTTTTTAAGCAAGTTAACTTGCTCAGACTCATGTTCACTCAATGGTAATGTTGCTGCACTCAAAAGAAAGAAACACTTGCATTCCAAATTGCCGTTTACAACACCAGGATATATTAAAGTGCTAACATCCAATGACCTGTGATGTGTCAATGACATGACATTATTATGAATGAAGAACATGTCGCAGCCAATTTGCACAATGATGCTGTTAGGTGCTTGTTAAGGACAAACAGAAGGGAATGGAGGCACCTAGGAGTACAAGTGTATGGGAGCACAAATACATAATTGGTTGAAATCAGTGTCACACGTAGACAAAGTGATGAAAAAGGCGTTTAGCACACTGGCCTTCATCAGTCAGGGCACTGAGTATAGGAGTTGGGACATTATGTTGCAGTTGTATAAGTTGTTGGTGAGGCCACACTTGGAGTACTGTGTACAGTTTTGGTCACCCTGTTATAGGAAAAATATGGTTAAACTGTAAAGTGTGCAGAAAAGATTTACGAGGATGTTGCCAGGACGAGAGGGCCTGAGTTATAGTGAGAGGTTGGCCAGCTAGGTCTTTATTCTTTGGCATGTAGGAGAATGAGGGATGACATTAAAATTATGAGAGGCATAGATAAGGTGGACGGTAACAGTCTTTTCCCCAGGGTCGGGGAGTCCAAAACTAGGGGGCATAGGTATGGGGTGAGAGGGGAAAGATTTAAAAGGGACCTGAGGGGGAACTTATTCACACAGAGGGTGGTCAGTATACGGAATGAGCTGCCAGAGGAAGTGGTTGAGGCAGGTGCAATAGTATAATTTAAGATGCACTTGGATAGGTACATGGAGGGCGGGGCTTAGAGGGATATGGGCTGAACATAGGAAATTGGGACTAGCTGGGTGGGCACTGTGGTCGGCATGGACTGGTTGTGCCGAATGTCTTGTATCATGCTGTATTGCTCTATGACTCTAAATATTGTTGTGTCCCTGCACCTTATTGCGCTGCACTTTCTCTGTAGCTGTGACACTTTACTCTTGTTGTTACCTGTACTACGTCAATGCACTCTGTACTGACTCAATGTAGCTGCACTGTGTAATGAATTGATCTGTATGAACAGTATGCAAGACAAGTTTTTCACTGTACCTCGGTACACATGACAATAATAAATCAATACCAATACCAATACCAATGTTGGTCTGGGCACAAATTGCTTTGGCTTAATGTGAAGTAATGGAAGGGATGTTTACCCTGGTTAATAGAGAATCTGGCTGAGATGACACAAGCCAAAAAACAATCATTTTTATTGCTCCACTCAAACCAGTCACTTTTAGTCAAACTAAAAGACCTGGTAGCTCACTGGGCTCAACAGGAGGTTTCATTCTTTGTATTTCATTTCCACCTCAATCGTTCTTCCTCTTTGATTTTGCAGGTACGGGAGTACTATTGGGTCCTTAGCTATATTTCATATGCAAGTTTAGACAGTAAGCATTGACAGCACTTTTATGTGTGAAAACCAACATAGTTTTGCCTAAAGGTGTTGTCTATAAACAAAGCACTTCACAGAAGGATTGCTAGTGTAAGTTGCACTGCTGGATATTCTTTCTTCCAATCCCAGTTGAGAGTTGCTATGTGCCAGCTCTGGTGTATTGGGTTGACTCAGATTCCTGAAGAGAAGACTGTGGATTGAAATCCTGCTCTGGAGATTTGAATACTAAAATCTATGCTATATTGTTGGAAATGCAGTGTTTCAGATGAGGCTTTAAACTGAGGCTCTAATTACACTTTCAGGCCAATGTAACAGATCCTAGCACACTTGTTTGCAGGGGAATTATCACTAGGGACCTGGCCAAGTTTTATCCCTCAATCAACAACACAAAAGCAGTCATGATTATTTATGGGAGTGTGTAAACTGACTGCTGTGTTTCCTACATTATGACAGTGGTGACACTTGAAAAGTATTTCATTGGCTATAAGGTACTTTGGGTTGACCTACCTCAATGAAAAACATTGGGCCAGCTTCTGCTCACAGTCTTTGCTTGCATTTCTGTGAGGCACAGTGTGTCACAGGCAATGGCTAGGTCCCAGGCTGGAGGAACTAAGGCCCCATCCATGGTCCACCTGATGGTTCGGTGATAGCTGGTGTTGTTAAAGGCTGTTTCGCTGTTTCCAAATGCCTCCAATCATCAGTCATTTGGAAATAATTGACAAAAAAAACAAAACAAAATGAAAGATTTGTTGAACATACATGAAACTTCTATTAATTAAAGTATATATACATTGAAATAAAGAAAAATAAACAAGAAAAACTTCCCAAACTTACTTTTAAAATGAAAGTCAATACCCCACTCATAGGAATGAGGATGTGTTGTTCACAACAGCAATGGTTGGCCTAAAGCTGAGGAGCCAGATGCCAAGTGCGTCTGACCTCTTAGCTCAGCAACTTCCAAATGCCACTGTCAGGGGCAGAGTGAGAGGTCAGATGCTTGCATATCAGATCCTCAATGTGCTCCCCACTTGCGTGCTGCACTGTGGTAAGTTGGCTGTATTCTATGAATCCATCGGCTTGCTGTCAGCATGAGCTGGTCCATCAATTAAATGCAAGTCTGCCTTGCAGTAACACAAGCAAAATACTGCAGATTCTGCAAACCAGAAATAAAACACAATGCTAGAAACATTTAGAACATAGAACACTACAGCACAGCACAGGCCCTTCGGCCCGCAATGTTGCGCCGACATTTTATCCTGCTCTAAGATGTATCTAACCCTTCCCTCCCATATAGCCCCCTATTTTTCTATCATTCATGTGTCTAACTAAGAGTCTCTTAAATGTCCCTAATGTATCTGCCCCCACAACCTCTGCAGGCAGTGTGTTCCATGCACCCACCATTCTCTGTGTAAAAAACTTACCCCTGACATCCCCCTTATACCTTCCTCAAATCACCTTAAAATTACGTCCCCTCGTGTTAGCCATTGTTGCCGTGGGAAAAAGTCTCTGATTGTCCACTCGATCTATGCCTCTTATCATCTTGTGCACCTCTATCAAGTCACCTCTCATCCTCCTTCTCTCCAAAGAGAGAAGCCCTAGCTCGCTCAATCTAGCAAATCGGGTAGCACCTATGGAGAGAAAAACTGAGTTAATGTTTCAGGTTAATGTCCATTTCTATGCACTGGTTGATTTGGCTAATTCAGGCTGGTAAACATCAGTTGTGCAATGAATTGTTCAGACATCCATGTTGAATAATAAAAATAAATGATTTAATTCATTACTTTCACTATGGGATTTAGCTCAGAATATTAATTAATACACAGCATTATTTGTGTTGTAGTCAAATGTTTGAAATGGAGTTAGTTCAGCCTCATCCATCTTTCAGATGAGACATTAAACAGGCTCTCCCAGATAGATGTAAAAGAGCTGAAGTTGCAATCCAAATTATGGGCAGTGCAATGGCACAGCTATTACGGCACCATTGACCCGGGTTCAATTCTGACCTCCAGTGCTGTCTGTGTGGAGTTTGCACGTTCTCCTTGTGACTGTATTGGTTTCCCCTGGGTGCTCCACTTTGCTCCCACATTACAAAGACATGTAGGTTGGTAGGTTAATTGGACACTGTAAATTGCCCCTAAGTGAGTAGGTTCATGGCAGAATCTTGGGGGGAGTTGATGGGAATGTGGGGAGAATTAAAAAAAATGACTAGTGTAGTATTAATGTAAATAGGTGCTTGATGGTGAGTGAAGTGCCTATTTCCATGCTGTAGGACACAAGAACATGTAAGAACATGTGTGTTATCACTGGTGTCCAGGGCGATATTTATCCCTTGATCAACACCTGAAAAATGATAATTATCTTACCATGTATAAACTGGCTGCTGTGCATTCTACATTACTGCGGTGATTACACTTCAAAGAGTAGTTTATTGGTTGCCAAACATTTTAAGGTACACTGAGGTCATAAAAGACACAGCACAAATTTCTTTGCACAGGCAAAGGGAATGAGCTTCCAACTCTTGCAAAGCCACCCTGTCTTCTGCACAAGGCCACAAGAGGGCACCCTCTCATGCAGTCTGGTGGAGATTGGCCGATTCCATGAGCTTCAATGCTGAAAGTAGCGACATCACAAATTCAATCACAAACAAAAAGTGACAGCAAAAGTGACCTTTCACTTCTCTCATTTTAATCAGTGAGCATCTTTCTTGTAAAATGTCCTGTTTATTTTTGCATAAACAAATCCAAACTGAATATTACTTCTTTTCACTGATGCTGTATTCCTGGAAACCTTAATGTTGCCCACTGTGCACCATGAACTGTGTGACCTGAACATGTCCTTACCAAGTAGAAAACATACCAGCATGCCATTCTTAATCCCAGTCAGTTATCTGACTTTCATTGAAATTGCTCAGTTGTCCAGACCACATGAGGCATCTGCTCTCTCCCATAATAACATAATCTTTGCTTGCTATGCTAACAGTTAATTTAATCAGTGGAGTCTCAGAGAGGGATTCTTAATGTAATGAATCAACGGCATTGCTGGGAGCACAGATGTTAACCCTTACACTCATTAGTGCAACAATTGAGAACATTATCTTTTCTTTTGATTGGTTTTACTTTTTAAGAATTTGAACTACAAACTGCTGGAAGCGCTCAGCAGTTTGGGTTGGATTGACAGACAGAGAACAGTACATTTCGGTCAACAATCTTTCTTTAGGGATTTTTGTCAGCAGTAGTTCATCCCAAATTTCCTCCCACTCTAATGAATAGTTTTCATCCTGAGCGTTAATTGTTTCTCTCCCCACAGATGCTGCCTGACCTGCTGAGAATGCTTCCAGCATTTCTGGTTTTGTTTTTGATTTGCAGTATTTTCATGAAACATTCTGAAGATGCTGATGGACTTCTTCAAGGGTCACGGTTAAGTGGCTGGCTGTTATCACAGGCTGGCCCATTATGTAAAGGTTAGTGTCTTCTGATTTCTTAGCGTTACAGATTAAACTGAATGACATCTGCAATGCAGGCCATCCACGGCAATGAATGGGTCTCATTTTTACGGATGTCCATAAGTTGGAAAATACACTAAAATCACTTGATACCTCTATTGTAGTGAATGGTATAGAAAGCACATAAGACTGATAATAAAGACAATTACTAGGTGGAGAGAGAGAGAGGAAAGTACATGATATTGATCTTTTAGTGTGGGGCAAGGTTTTAGAGTGATGGCTGCCTGGAATGTGCTGCCAGGGGTGATGGTGGAGGCAGATACGATTAAGGCGTTTAAGAGGCTCTGAGATGGGCACATGAATGTGCAGAGAATGGAGGGATATGGACCATGTTCAGGCAGAAGGCATCAGTGTAATTAGGCATTATTAGCTTAATTAGTTTGGCACAACATCATGGGCCTAAGGGCCCATTCTTGTGCTGTACTGTACTATGTTCAGTGACAAAACAAACTGATGAATGTAGAGCGTGGATGTGGTGTATATGGACTTTAGTAAGGCATTTGACAAGGTTCCCCATGGTAGCCTCATCCAGAAAGTCAAGAGGCATGGAATCCATGGAAATTTGGCTGCGTGGATTCAGAAATGGCTTGTTCACAGAAGGCAGAGGGTGGTGATAGATGGAGAGTATTCTGCCTGGAGGTCGGTGACCAGTGGTGTTCATAGGTTACAATAAGATATAGACAGGAAGCAGAGTTGGACAGAGAAGTGGCAGATGGAGTTCAATCCAGACAAGAGTGAGGTGATACACTTTGGAAGAACGAACTTGAAGGCGGAGTATGAGTTTAATGGCAGGATTCTTAGCAGTGTGGAGGAACCTGGGGTCCAAGTCCATAGATCCCTCAAAGTTGCCGTGCAAGTTGACAGGGTGGTTAAGAAGGCGCATGGTGTGCTGGCCTTCATTAGCCGGGGGATTGAGTTCAAGAGCTGCAAGGTAATGTTGCAGCTCTATAAAACTCTGGTTGGACCACACAGGGTATTGTGTTCAGTTCTGGTTGCCTCATGATAGGAAGGATGTGGAAGCTTTAGAGAGGATGCAGAGGAGATTTACCAGGATGCTGCCTGGATTAGAGAACAATGTCTCATGAGAAAAAGTTGAGCAAGCTAGGGCTTTTCTCTTTGGAGTGATGCAGGATGAGAGGTGACTTGCTTAGAGGTGTATAAGATTATGAGGGGTGTAGACAAAGTGAAACAGCCAGCATCTTTAGTCCAGGGCAGCAATGGCCAATACCAGAGGACATCAGTTTAAGGTCAGAGGGAGATGTCAGAGGTAGGTTTTTTTACACAGAGTGTGGTGGGTTCCTGGAACGCACTGCCGGGGGTGGTAGTAGAGGCTGATACAATTGAGACATTTAGAAGACTCTTAGGTAGGCACAGGGATGTAAGAAAAATGGAGGGTTATGAGCTGTGTAGGAGGGAAGGGTTAGATTGATCATAGAATAGGTTTATTTACATAGGTCAGCACATCACTGAAGGTCCAGTACTGTGCTGTACTGTTCTATGTTCTATGTAGTATGTTCTATGTTTTAGATCTGTGACAAACATGTGTACATTTGTCAGACTTTTGAATTTAATAATATTTTGGGAGTTTGTTCACAGGTACAGATGTCCATAAGATGGGAGTTCGTAACCCAGGGATGGCCTGCGTGTTTATCACACTGTGGCTGGCAGGATGACCTGCCGCATTGTGCATGCATGAAAGGGTGGGGTTGGGCAGGTTATTTCATTTCTGGAGCAAATTCTGTGCTGCGCTGGTTGCCAGATACTATGGATACGAGACACTAGAAGGGGTGCAGAGGAAGTTTACAAGAACATCAACCTGAAACATTAACTCTTTTTCTGTCTCCACAGATGTTGCCCAACCTTCTATCTCCAGGATTTTCTGGTCTTATTTCAGATTTCTAGTGTCAGCAATTTTTTGCTTTCTGTTTCCAGTTTTCAATATTATTATGCTGGATTTTCGGAGATAAAACTAAAAATTAAAGGAAATTTGGTGGACCAGTACAGAGTTGGCAAAGAATGGCTCTCCCCAGAATCCATAAATATTTTGAACAGTATCGTGATTTTCTTTTACTATTTCATTTGACCACTCACCAACCAAATGTTACATTGCCATATTGGGCTTTGTCAGCTATTTAATACCAATTATAAGCAAAATCTGCACTAATCTGTGTAAGAGGATTATAGAAAATACTCTGGGGCTCCAGCTCATTCAATGAACTTTGCATTTCTGAGTCTTGTGCATGGTATTAGAGACTTTTAGAGAAGGGACGAATCTAAAAAGTAAAACAAAACAAGAAATGAATCAGGTGATTATTTTCCTGTAGAGATTCTGGGACTCGCAATGCATATGCTGGAGAGGATTGGTTAGCACAATACGTTCTCAGATTTATTTCATAGTTATTTCTCATATTTCTTTATGACACCGGAGACTATTCAGCCCATTGAGCCTATGCTGTTTTTCAGAGCAATATGGTCAATCCCATTCCCTGTAACCAATACTCAGTTAAATGATACCTTCATTTAAAAGATATTCCATGTTCCTTTTTTTAATTAAAGAAGCTATGTAAATGGAGGTCATAGCTGTTGAAGTGATTGAAGTGTTTGCATTGTGCATGCATCAGACAGAACTTGTCATTTATCAACCATAAAACAATGAATAAAGCATCATCTGCAGCATGCTTTCCTTCCAACTAATTATTATATCTCCAATTATCTGTGTTTTTTTTCATTTTTGTATCAATTCCACCCTGATTCACTTCCCACCCACCTACATGGGGGTTAATTTACTGTAACTAATTAACAAACCAACCGGCACCTCTTTGGGATGTGGGAGGAAACCAGAGCACCTGGGGGAAACCTATGCAGTCACAGGGAGAACGTGCAAACAGTTCCAGCAGTTAGGATCAAATCCGGGTCACTGGAGCTGTGAGGCAGCAGCACCCCTACTGTGCCTTTGTGTCGCCTTTTACCTCAAATAAAAACAGAAAATGTTGGAGGTACTCGACAAAGCAGGCTGTACCTGTGGAGTATCTACATGAGGCGCTGCCTCAAGAAGGCAACATCCATCACCATAGACCCCCACCACTCAGGCCACACCATCTTCTTGCAGCTACCATCGGGCAGGAGGTACAGAAGCCTGAAGTCCCACACCACCAGGTTCGAGAACAGTTACTTCCCTTTAACCATCTGGTCCTTGAACCAACTGGCAAAACCCTAATCACTACCTCAGTATAGCAACACTGACTACTTTGTACTACAATGGACTTTGTACTTTTTTGTTTTCACTGTGTTCTGTCTAAAAATTGAGCATAATTTATGTTTAATTTATGTTTTTCTTGTGAATGTTGTATGCCTGATGTTATGTGCCTGTGATGCTGCTGCAAGTAAGATTTTCATTGCACCGGTGTATACATGTACTTGTGCAAGTGACAATAAACTTGACTTTGACTTTGATGAGAAAAAATCTTCAGCTGATGGATGGCAAATCTTACTGGAGTGTACTGTGGAGGCTCAGGCATCAAGTTTATTCAAGACGGATATTGAGAGATTTTTATGTATTGGAAATTCAGGGATATTTAAGGGATTTTTATGGAAATCAAGGGATATTTAGTTAGTGCTGGAAAATGGAATTAAACTGAAAGATCAGCCAGGATCTTATTGAATGGTAAAGAAGATGAGGAGACTCATGATAGCCTCATGGTGGGGTATCATAAAATGTTTGCCAAGGTGGGATTTGAACTCATGTCTCCAGAATGCTATCTACTAAGTTAACCACTGTGCCATTTGTACCCATGCGACCCTGCCTACAGTGTTTTGGAGTTTTGGGTGATCATAAGGTTACGCAGTGGCAGTGTCTCAAACAATGCAATGAAGTGACGTGGGGAGGACAGAACGCACTCCGCCCTCAAAACTCCTCTGGAACCCTTGACAACTGACAGAGCCCCACCCCATTGTTGGTGGCTGTCTGAACTATTAAAGTTTTTCAAATGTTTCTGACATGAAATAAGATAAATAATTAACGAGTTTTTTTCGCACTATTACATTAAAAAAATAAATCAACTAAAACCCTTAAAATGCTTTTAAATAATTAAAAATATTAAAACAAAGCACAAATGCTTAAAGGAATATTACTTATTTTCCTTTTTCTTCTTCACGGACACACAATCGTTATTCAAATGAATGGGCTTGCAGATCCCATATCTGCTGCAAGCTCTGACATTAGGTTCCTGGCACAAGCGAGCTTTATGTCAGTGAAATTTGCAGCCAGAAATGACCTGCAGAGCTCATCCAGTAAGTTTGGGATGTTTGCAAATGTCCTTTAATCTCAAAATTTATCAAGCCCTGCAAAATCAAGACCTATATTTTTCACTGGTTAATATTAACCTTCGGAGATAAGCTTTATTTTCCCTTCCATTCAAGGTTATGTTTTCTCTCACTGGTTCATTTGCAACGTTTTGTAAATCTTGTAAGGTCTAGAGGAAGATTTTGAACATGTCTGAAGGTATTATGTTTATGTGAGTAGTCTATTAATAGAAAGGAGCTTTGTGTGTTAGTTGACGTCATTCTATCCTGCAATACTTAAATGTATCTTCTGCTGTCTAAATCACTTGATAAAATGAAATGCCATATAATCTTTGCTGGTAAGTAATTTCTGTGGGTAATTAACTATTACAATCATTTGCAAATCCATATCAGACAGTTTCTATTCCTTGTGACATACGTGATACTAGAAAGATAACAGCAAATCCTATCATAATGTTCTCAATTAATATTTTTATAAGATCGATGTTTCAATAAATACTCAATGAAAAATATCATAGTTGGTCATGCAAAATGTCCAGTTATTGCTCCATCAGATATAGTAATCGTACAAGATTTACAAAACTTTGCAAATAAAATAATGACAGCAAAACTAGGCTTGAACGGAAGGAAAAGCGTGATTAGCTGGTAATGTTAATATCTACCAGCAAGATATACAGTCCATTTCAAGCTTATTTTCCTTTCAGTTTTTTATGTGTACCATAACTCCATCTATTAACCTTGGTTTGGTAATGCTTAATATCAGTTTGTAGTCTGTAACAGTCAGTGGGGAAAAGTCCTTTTATGCAGCTCACTTTCCAGTGAATATCAGACTGGGTTGTTTTTCTTCATTTTTTTTGTGTCCATTGAAGGCAATGACCTCCTATTTCTGATCAAAGTGACTACTGACAAACTTGTGAAATATTTATCATTAAAGCACACTGGGGAAGAGTTATTTACCATGTAAATTCAGGGACAGATCTCTTTTATTAAATCACCACTGCTTCATGAAACAAATACTTTCTTAAAAAAAAACTTGATAGCAGAGAAAAATATAATCCTGACTTGGAACTTCTCAAAGCTATTTAGGTGCTTCATTTTATAGGTTAGGTTTACCAGATTTGTCAGAGACATTAGCTTGTATTTATCCAGCACTATGTTTCCCCAAAAGGTTTCAAGCAGTTCACATATAATGAATTTTGAAATATGATCTCTTTTACAAGCTATGATGGGAAAGCTTAACATCTGACTCAAGCCAATTTGCAAACTTTCATCATCACAATACAGCTTTACACTTAACAACGAGGTGTGAATTGGATGTGGTAATCCAAGTTTAGGGTTGAAGTGACATCAAAAACCAGTACTGATGAAGGGACACAACTTTCATTAAAACCTCTTATTACAAAGATTACATTTATGCAGGATTCATTATCAAGGGTAAGTAATACCTGTATTTTCAACAAAGGTCAATGAAAACTTAATAAGACTTGCTTTGGAACAGCATTTTGGATAGAGCAGCAGACTCATGCATCAACAGTGGAATCGTGATTGTTCTCTCTATTTACCAGAACGTTGCCTATTCTTGCTAGTGCAGCATGTCCTGGGGAAGATTCTGATCCAAGATATATTGAGGGAGATTTTAATGGCAGGGTGGTGATTGTGTGTAGTGAGGCCTCTGTCTGTAGTGAGATACCAGTGGCCTGCTGACATTCTGCAGTTGCCAGTCTCAGAAAGAGAAGAGGAAATTGTTGGGAGGCACTAATTTTGTGACATGTTTCTGAGCAATCCTTGACACACTTTGATGTTAATTTTTCCTTAGGTTTGGCAGAAATCCATCCTTCATTTCTGGTACTCCGCGTGTGCAGGAGTGTTGGCCGATCATCTGATCATTTCACTCCATCCAGTCCATCTTCATGGTGCGTTGCTTCAAGAAGGCCAGTAGTATCGTCAAGGATGACTGCCACCCTGGCCATTCCATTTTCTCTCTTCTACCTCCTGCGAGAAGACACAGCAGCTTGAAAGCCCAGACGACCAGACTCAAGAACAGCTTCTTCCCCACTGCTATCAGACTTCTGAACCAATCACCTCTTTCGCATCCCCTGCCTGATGATGCTGCCATGTTCTTGATCACTTAATTCTACCACTCTTGGTTATTCCATTATTGTCACTTTAGCATTTTTTTTGCACTACTTCAGATTGCACTACAGTCTTTGCACCATTCTGTTGGTTTGTGCTCTTCGCTGTAGTTATTGTTGTATTGATTATTACCACGTACACTGTTTACTCTGTGAGCACATGAGCAAGGAATTTCTTTGCACCCTCATGTATATATTTTTGGCACTATTTATTTTGTAATTTATGGTAATTTTATGCCTTTGCCGCAACACAACAAATTTCATGTCGTAAGACGGTGATAATAAATCTGATTCTGATTCTGATATGACAATAAACTAATCTAAATCTGGACTTGCGTCTGAATCTGACTGGTCATAATTGTCTCCTGCACCTTGAGTTCTACTGAAGGCAATGGAATTGATGTGTAAGAGGGAGCATTATCAGCAGCTGATACTCAGCACACACTTAGCACTAGAGACCAAGGGCGAAATTCTCCCTTTCTCTGATACAAATAGAATCAAAGGTGACCGATCCCAGCCAAACTCTGCCTTGACGTTTCTCCTCTTTTATACTAGCACACCAGCAGATATATTGTCATGTTGTATTTTTCCAGCTACTTACAGCTTTCCCAGCTGCATGAGGAGAACAGGGACTGATTACAAAATAAAGACCAAGGATCAGGCTGTGAAGGAAGAGAATGATTTTCTCTATGCAATTGAATTAGGAGAGTTCTAGTGAGAACTGGCTGGATTTTAAACACAAAGACAGAGGAACAACTAGTTGTTATTGCTTAGGGTTCTTCAGTGAATTCCTTGAATACTATCACTGCCAGAGTTAGTACAAGCACTGGTATGCATACATGAATGTGCATGCACACATCTACACACATGCACACAGAGCCATATCATTAAGAAATATTATTGATCCAAAGGATTCAATGAAGCCAGAGACACAATAAATTCTGCAGATGCTGGAATCTGGAGCAACACACAAAAAGTGCTGGAGGAACTCACCAGGTCAGGCAGCATCCATGGAGGGAAATAAACAGTCGACATTTTGGGTCCTGATGAAGGGTCTTGGGCCAAGACGTCGACAGTTTATTTCCTTTCATGAATGCTGCCTGACCTGCTGAGTTCCTCCAGCACTTTTTGAGTATTGTGTCAATGAAGCCACTGGGTGCAAAGTGAAAAATAAATCTTTTTTCTTCATATTCATAAAAACACCTGAACAAGCAACTAAACCACTCCATAGAAAAATTACATCATATATTCTGTTTTACCTATTGTTGAGAAAATTCATTTGTGAATCAGTTTGATATCTTACACTCTCCTTCCCCTAGATAGAACCTTAAATCCAAAGCCCATGGAAACTTTAGATGGTTTGGTCACAAGGTGTGGACAAGCTCTGTTCTCTTATCTCTAAGTTTGTTTTGAATGAGGGAGATATTTTTCTCTCTCTCACATCTGGAACATTCCGACACAAAACAAACCAATTTCCCAGAAGACAATGGTGCAAAACCTGACAGCTGCCAGCTTTGCTGGTAATGACAGCAATTTATCAACCAGGTCAAACCCTTAAAGGGCCATCCACAACCTATTTGTTTTTAGTACCTGTTTTGTCATGTTTGATTTTTCTTAAATGCAGTGGGAATTAGCAACGGTGCCTCCAGGTATGAACGACAAGTAGGTGATCAGAAGTAGCCTTTTAGCAGAGGAAGTGTCAGTGAGTGCACCTGAAAGTCGCATATAAGTTTTTATAAATATATAAAGAACAATAGAATGATAACATGGGAAATATGGGCACATTAAAGAGAGAAGCAGATGAGACAATTAAATTGGGGAATACAGAAATGTGTTAAATTAATGCTTTGTGTGCATTCTCACTGTAAAGGCAGAGGGCATGTTGCCAGCAGTAAGATCTACAACCAGAAGGAAAATGGGTGACTTCTTCCCAGAACTCCTCTGTTCAGGCCACAGACATGTCCCCAAGTTCCCACTTGTTAATAGCTTTACTTTCCATCCCTCTCCCAGTCCGAACTCAGCCTTCAGCCCCTTACACTGCTTCAGTGAAGCCCAACATAAACTTAAGAAACAGCACCTCGTCTGCCAAATAGCCTTCTGGACATAACACTGAATTCAGTCATCAATTCCAGCCTTTTCATTTCATGTTTAAAATACACTTGGGTAGGTCCACGGAAAGGAAGGGTTTAGACGGATATGGTCCAAATGCAGGCAAATGGGGCTTGCTTAGGTGGGCATCTTGGTCAACATGGACCAGTTGGGGCGAAGGGCCTGTTTCCATGCTTACTACTCTATGACTCTATGTTTCCGCTTCCAGTGTTTACCTTCTGGTAATTTCAGGTAATTATTTTTCTTCTCCCTTTTATACCTCCTCTTGTTATTCACAAAGACCTTTACTGCCATGTTTTATCCAGCCCTACCACTCCTATTGTTATTCAATGTCTCCTGCCTTTCCCTCTGTCTCAGACCTTGCCTTTTATTCCCTTTCTCCCCATTTCTTGTTTTTAATCTCTTTTTCCAGTTCTGGTAAAAAGTCATTGACCCCAGTTAGAGTCAGGAATATAGCATGGATACAGGCTCTTCGGCCCAACCAGTCCATGCCAACCACGGTGCCCACCCAGCTAGTCCCAGTTCCCTGCATTTGGCCCATATCCCCCTAAGCCTCGCCCCTCTATGTACCTATCCAAATGCTTCTTAAATGATAATATTGTACCTGCCTCAACCACTTCCTCTGGCAGCTCGTTCCATATACTCACCACCCTCTGCATGAAAAAGTTGCTCCTCAGGTCCTTTTTAAAACTTTCACCTCTCACCCTAACCCAAATCTAGCCCACCGTGATAAGACTATTGAACGGTTCCCTTATACGATGAGATGGACTCTTGACCTCACAAACTACCTTGTTATGACTTTGCACCTTATTGTCCACCTGCACTTCCTCTGTAGCTGTGACACTCTGTATTCTGTTATTGTTTATACCCTGTACTACCTCAATGCACTGTGTAATGATTTGATCTGTATGAACAGTATGCAATACAAGTTTTTCACTGTACCTCGGTACAAGTGACAATAATAAACTAATACCAATACCAGATGTTAACAATGTTCATGTTTCCACAGATGCTGCCTGACCCCTGAGTATTTTCAGCATTTTCTATTTTATAACCTCAAAAAAGTCCGTGTGAAGAACTTTATGGACTTAATACGAGTTAAAAAGAAATGATAAGGAATAAATAATCAAAACTTGAAGCAGGTAAATCTCATGCATCTGATGGGTTTCACCCTGGAGCATTGAAAGAAACAGGGAAGGAAACAAAATCTATTTGTAGTACTTATCCAAAGCTCTCTAGAATTGACAATTGTGCCCTTGTATTAGAAAATTCCAAATGTCACTCCATTACTTAACACACAAGAGAGTGAGAAATCTACCCCATGGGAACTACATACATGTCAGTTCTATATAAATTATGGGGATGTTATTGGAATCTATCACTGGGGCTGCACATCAGTATGAGTTATCAACTTAGCAGTCAGAGTTCTGGACCACAAGAGTCCCACCTCTGTAGCTGATGTATATGCAAATACTTAAGAAAACGTGAAGCTAGTTTTAGTACATCTTCCATGAAATCATCAGGTGGTGGTAGAATCCCATCTGCCTCACTAATGTCCTTCAGGGAAGGGAAACTGCCATCCTTACCTCTTCTGGTCTAAATGTGACTGCAAACTCATCAGTGTGCTTGACCCTTAACTGAAGATTGGAGGGAAAGAAAAAGGAGTGTGGAAAAAAGGGGAGGTGTCTGGAGAAGCCATTCAGTGAAGAGAGAAGAGGGGATTGGGCTGCTTCCATAGTTCATGGACCATTAAGAATGGACAATGAATGCTGACGTTGGCAGCAGTGTCCGCATCCTGTGAACAGATAAATAAAACGCAAGGACAAATGATTAGAAAGAATCAACATGAATTTGGGAAGGATATATCATGTCAGTCTAGTCTCGTCATTTTGTGTCTGTTGATGCTGCCTGGGAGCATTTTACAGGTACCCTTGGAACAGATGGTCAGAAATAAATACCCACAAGCGCCCTCTCCGGGAGATTTAGTAGCACACACCCACCAGGACCTGGGGTGAGGGGGGGGGGGGGCGGTGGGGTGAGTGTCATTCAGCCAACTTCAGTCAGCAGTGAGTAAACAACAGAAACTTTTCCCAAGGTCTCTCAGGGCCGGAGAATGAGGAAAGCTGAGAGATGGGTGCAGAAGGACAGAGGGTCAGAGGGAAAGAAAGAGGGCACGTAGGGTTTGTGAGAAAGGGAGAGGAATTTGGAGAAGCTACTTGAGAGACAAGGAGGGATTGGACTGAGTAGGAAGGATCGAAAGAGAGTGGGCGGTGGAGTGAGAGAGGAGAGGGGAGTGAGGGAAACTGGTGTTTTGGGGAGTGAGGGTGGTGGAGTGAAAGGAAGTTAGGGAAAAGTGGGTACTAAAGGAAGGGAAACAGGGTGGGGGAGAGTGAGGGACAGTGTAGGTGGGGATGTGCGGGATGAAGCGTTGGCAGTGGGCATGGGTGTGTCTATGCCCACATTTGTGTGTGTGTGTGTGTGTGTGTGTGTGTGTGTGAATGTGTGTGGTATGTGTTGTGGGTAGGTGGGGATGTGTGTGTGTGTTGTGAGTGGGTGGGGGTATGTGTGTTGGTGGGTGGGTGGGTGTTGTGGGTGGGTGGGGGTGTGGGTGGGGGTGTGGGTTGTGAGTAGGTGGGGATGTGTGTGTATGTGTGTGTGTGTCTTTGTGTGTGTGTGTGTGTGTGTGTATGTATTGTGGGTGGGTGGGGATGTGTGTGTGTGTTGTGGGTGGGTGGGGGTGGGGGTGGGGGTGTGGGTTGTGAGTAGGTGGGGATGTGTGTGTGTGTGTGTGTGTGTGTGTCTTTGTGTGTGTGTGTGTATGTGTTGTGGGTAGGTGGGGATGTGTGTGTGTGTTGTGAGTGGGTGGGGGTATGTGTGTTGGTGGGTGGGTGGGTATGTATTGTGGGTGGGTGGGGGTGTGGGTTGTGAGTAGGTGGGGATGTGTGTGTGTGTGTGTGTGTATGTGTTGTGGGTAGGTGGGGATGTGGTGTGTGTTGTGAGTGGGTGGGCGTGTGTGTTGGTGGGTGGGTGTGTGTGTGTTGTGGGTGGGGGTGTCGGTGTGTGTGTGTGTGTGTGTTGTGGGTGGGGTGTGGGTGGGGGTGTGTGTGTTTGTTGTGGGAGTGTGTGTTGTGGATGGGCGGGGGTGTGGGTGGGAGTGTGTGTGTTGTGGGTAGGTGGTAGTGTGGGTGGGGGTGTGTGTTGTGGATGCATGCCTCAAGTCAGGTTCCCTCAACCTTCTCTCCTCCAAGAGAAACAAACCCACCTCACTGGTCTCTATTCATAGCTGACTTGCTCCATTACAGGCAACATCCTCTGCACCCGGTACTATCACATCCTTCCTATGATGGCGACTAGACCCTCACACAGTCTTCCAGCTGTGGCATAACCTCCCTGCTGTTACATCCTATGCCCCAGCTAATGAATGTATTTTAAACCATCCTAGCTCCCCATGCTATTGCTTTCAGAGATCCTTGGATGTGTAAAATAGAGGCTCTTTGTTTTCCGTACTTCCTGGGTACTACCACACATGGTGTATTTCCTCGATTTATTAATCCTCCTGAAATGCATGACATCACATTACATCATATTTTTCAGGATTAAGTTCCTCCTAGGATTACTCTGCCCATTTTACCAACTTATTGATTTGTAGCCGATGAATACCATCACTCTATCAACACCACCACCGGTTCCTGTGAGTTTACAAATCGTACCTCCTATAACCACTCCAGATCACTAATGTCCATAACAAGCAGTGAGGGTCCCAGCACAATCTTGCAGTACATCACTGTTACAGACTTCCAGTTGCAAAAACAACCATCAACCATCACCCTCTCCCTCCTATAACCAAGCCGATTTTGGAGCTCTTTTGGCTGCTTTGCCAATTACATTCTTTCACTGGCTGCTAATTCTGGACCCCTCTCCCAATGAAATCAATTTCTCTCCATCTGATCTCTCTACACCCTCCGTGATCTTAAAAATCTCTGTCCGATCCCCTACAAGTAGAACAATCACAAACTTGCTGTTGTATTCACATAATTAAATCCTCTCTGGTCTGGAATCATTGTAATGAATTTTGTACCTTATCTAAAACCTTTATAACCTTCTCAAATTATGCACACAGAACTGGTTACAATATTCCATTTGTATCTGAACTAGCGTTTTACAAAGTTTCATTATTTTACAAAGTTTTATTTTTGTTTTCCAATGATATTCCTCTGTTTACAAAGCTCAGGATTCCTAATTTTTTTTTTACCACTTTTTCAACCTGCCCTACCAATTTTCTATCCAGCCTCTTTTATTCCATGTGCCTTAGTCTTGATAAAATGCCAATTATTTGACACTTCTTCAAGCACAGTTTGGATGTTCATACATATGACATCGACCCCATTTCCCTAACTGATCACCTTAGTTAGCCATGACTTGGGTTTAACATATCCACGTTGGCTTTCCCTAATCAATCCACTCTTGTCCAAGTCTCTCCTAATTCTACCTTCTGTGTACCACACCCCGAAGATAAATGCAGGAAGCAGCATCAACCACCATATGTGGCATCCTTCAACCTCACGTACACCTTCACCTCTGGCAACAGAAGGAGATCGCAGACAATCACTTCCACATCTGGCTGCCCTCAGAAATCTGTCTCTATTCCATGTCTGCTACATTCTGAAAGATCCTTTAAGGTACAGCACAGGGAGGTAACATGGTTAAGAAGGCATATGAAATACTGGCCTTCATTACTTGGGGTATTGAATACAGAAGGAGGGAGTTTATGCTCCAACTTTATAAAACTTTGGTCAGACCACGGCTGTAGTACTGCGTGCAGTTCTGGTCACCACACTATAGGAAGGACGTGTTAGAGCTGGAGAGGGGTCAGAGAAGATTCACCGGGATGTTGCCTGGGATGGAGCATTTCAGTTATGAAGTGAGACTGGAGAGACTAGTTCTGTTTTCTCTGGAGGGGAGGAGGTTAAGAGGGGACATGATTGATGTACATAAAATTATGAGGGGTATAAATAAGGTAGACTGTGAGATACCTTTCCCCATAGGGGTAGATCACAATTTGAGGACATAGATTTAGGTTAAGGGGTGAGAGATTTGGAGGGAATCTGAAAGGGACCTCTTTCACCGGGACAGTGATTCGCTGACAGTGTTTTAACAAGTGTCTAGGTGAACACTTGAATCACCCAGGCATAGAAGGCTATGGGCCAAGTGCTGGAAAATGAGATCAATACAGCTGGATGCCCACTGGTCAGTGTGGATATGGTGGGCTGCATAATCTGTTTCCATGCTGTGAGGCTCTATGACTCTTTGACTCGATGATCATGATATTCAAGTTGTAATTCTAACCAATGGGTAAATCACAGACCTAATCTCAGTGTGAATTGGTATCAGACAAGGCTGTGTTTTAATAGATCAACCCTCTTCACAATTTTTCTCGGCAGGATATTGCACCAGGCCTTCTGGGCAACATGGTGTACTTTTCTTTCAGGTTTATTATCATTGACAAATGTTGTGAAATTTGTTGTTTTGTGGCAGCAATCCAGGCAAGATATAAAATTTACTAAAAGTTACAAAAATAAATAAATAGTGCATAAGAAGAATAATGAGGTAGTGTTCATGGGTTCATGGACTGTTCAGAAATCTGATGGTGAAGAAGCTGTTCCTGAAATGTTGAGTGTGGGTCTTCAGGCTCCTGTACCTCCTCCCTGATGGTAGTAACGTGAAGAGGGCATGTCCCGGATGGTGAGGGCCCTTGGTGATGGATGTTGCCTTCTTGAGGCACCGCCTCTTGAAGATGTCCTCGATGGTGGGGAGGGTTGGGCCCGTGATGGAGCTGGCTGAGCCTACAGCCCTCTGCAGCCTCTTTCGATCCTGTGCATCGGAGCCTCCATAACAGGCGGTGATGCAGCCAGTCAGAATGTTCTTCACCGTACATCTGTAGAAACTTGCAAGAGTCTTTGGTGACATACCAAATCTCCTCAAACTCCTAATGAAGTAGAGCCACTGACATGCCTTCTTCATGATTGCATCAATGTGTTAGGCCCAAGACAGATGCTCTGAGACGTTGATGCCCAGGAACTTGAAGCAGCTCACCATTTTCACTGTTGACCCCTTAGCGAGGACTGGTATGTGTTCTCTCGACCTCCCCTTCCGGAAGTACACATTCAATTCCTTGCTCTTGCTGATGTTGAGTGTGAGTTTGTTGTTGTGACCTCACTCAGCCAGCGATCTATCTCACTCCTGTACGCCTCCTCATCATAATCTGAGATTCTGCCAACAACAGTGGTGGTTACTCTTGAGGATGCAGATGAATAAAGTTTTGAGAAAGGCAAGTGGATGAAGCATGCTCATTGGAAGCCAAACTCATGAAAGTCTGGGGTATGTGGAGAAAGGAACAAGAAGAAAGTAAATCTAAAATAATTGCATGACCAGGAGGTGCAGGGGTGATGGTTTCAGACTGGAGAACAGTATGGGGATGGGGGGATGGAAATTTATAAATCTAAAGTACGGCTGCCCTTTAGAATCACGTACCACTCAATGTGACAATTTATAAATGCAACATTCAAATGTTGGCAAAGGGGACACATAAGGACAACTGGAACTGAAGCATAAAAACCACTAGAAATCAGTCAGTCAGGAAGAATATGATGTGACATTGCCAATATGACAATTCCCATTTACCATGTTCAAAAGGATTTTATTGCTTTAAAAGTTTAATTTTTATTTCAAATGTAAAATATTGGTTACTTAATAGAGTTACTTTCAATTTCCATGTTCCTCCTTGGATCCTTAGGGAAATTATTTTTTCATTAATATTTATTTTTTTCTTAACTCATATTCCTTTACATGTTTTGTAACCAAGAGATAAAACATGGTCGGCTGGCTAAATGGACATGGGCAGAATGTACATATCAATATCTTAGGATAGATAACTATGTTTATCTTAAAATAGTGAAAGCGCTGAAGAGATTCTTGTGGATTAGCATGCAGTTGAAGAACACAGACAGGAATATTACCTGTTCAAGCTAACTGTGTTCGTCTGAGTCAGGGCAGCAACACCACATAACTAACCTCAGTATTGCTGATGAGGAGGCAACAACTTGCCACAGACTAGCCAACAATTCCTGCTGCAAAATATGGGCAGCGGAATCTAGGAATTTGATTTATGGCACTGTTTATTTTGGTGTTTATTTAAAAGACATTTGGATAAGTATATGGATAGGAAAGGTTTAGAGGGATATGGGCCAAATGTGGGCAAATGGAGCTAGCTTAGGTGGGCACCTTGGTTGGCATGGATGAGTTGGACTGAAGAGCCTGTGTTCGTGCTGTATTACTCTATGACTATGTGATTGCAAGTGCACTTTGAACAGAATGAAAGGCAATAATGACCATTCCTCGGTTGTTTTGCATCACTCTAGAAATTGGAATGAGCATTTCCTACCATGAACTGCTCACACTCTGATGCAACGTCTGCCTCAAGTCATCGTTCCCTGTGCAACGCTCCTTTTGGAGCAATGCAGAGGACATTGACCACATCGGTATGAGGATTGACAATTGCCTGTCACTCCTGAGGCAACTATGCTGTAACAGCTCTTTGCTGAGCTGAGACCAGTAAAGGAAGTCGTATTACTTCTACCTCTTGGGCTGTGTCCGTCCATGCCACTGATCACAAACCACAAGCCCCCAGCCCTGACCCTTTGATCACATAAAGTCTCCATCCTCCAATCCTCTCCAAGTGCTGTTGTGCCTCCACAAGGTGCCAATTGGTTAATGAACAAAGGAAACCCCCCCCCTCCCTTCTGGGCCCAAGTAGAGACTTTGATATCTGACTCCTGTAAACCCCAACTCGGGAACCAAGCATGGGTTTGTGTCTGGGATGGGTAAAACATAACATTCTGGGCATTATTCAAGTTTACAGCGGTGGGTCCATGACGAAAACATTTGATGGCGTATAGGATAATGATTAAATAGTTTACATATAACAGCTACAATTTCTAGCCTGGGATGCACAGGAGATTTCAAGCGCTGTAAAATAGTTACGGAGGGGTTGTTTTCTTTTGCGCAAAGGAATCTCCGGGGAGATTTAATCACCGAGTATAAAATTGTGAGAAGCTTAGATCGGGTGCACAGGTAGGGCCTACTTATCCAGAGAGGAAAATAATTAGGGTCATTGGCAGAGAGATCAGCGGGACGTTGAGGAACACTTACTTCATCCAAAGAGCAGTGGGACTAAGAAGCTCACTGTCTGAAAGGATGATGGATGCAGAAAAGTTTATCACAGTAAAAAAACTGGATGAGCTGCAGGGCCACAGACCAAGCGGTGGGAAGTGGGATCTTGGCCAGCATTGATATAATGGGCCAAATGGTCTCCTTCTGTAATGCAAAGTGATTACATATGGATGATAAAGTGGGAAGCAATTTCAAAATGGAGTTGATAGATCTTTCTTCAGCAAGCGTAGTACCGGACCAAGGTGGATGGGATTACGTTCAAGATCAGCAATGATCAAATTAAATGGTGGAACAGATTCAAGATGGCCTTCCTCTGTCCCAGTGAATTAACTAAAGAACAGGTAGTAACAGAGTAACAGATAGTAACAGGCAATATAATTTGTAAACAAGAAGGGGTCTGTTTTGCTTGAAGCACCATGTTTCTGGTAACTTTTTACTTGAAGGAGCAGGTATGTCAGGTTCTTCAGGATAAAGTTCAACTCTCAATGATTTAAGGGAAGTGAGAGAGAGAGAGAAAGAGAGAGTCAGAGAGAGTGAGAGAGAGTGAGAGAGTCAGAGGGAGAAAGGAGAGAGAGAGACAGAGACATACAGAAGGATTCAGACAGAGAGATAGAGAGATAGAGAATCAACTGGTCTGACCAAATCATTTTTTTTTGTTTGTCACTTCTATAAACTTCTGACTGCATGGATATGTCATCTAATCAAAGGAGACAAAAATAATTATGTTTTCTTGATGAACACACACTTATTAATACATCACATGGAGGCATATGTGAAATTTTTCTGCTACTTTTTTTTGGTTAATCTCCTAACTGTACATGAGATGGGATTTTATTGATGCCCAATGCATGACTCATCCAGTTGCTATGACAACCTGCTTACCACATCTCACAGTTTTTATAAAAGAGAGAACATACCGTTCCTGGGGCAAATCTGTATGAAAATCACTCAAATCATTTCAAAATACGAGTGTTAGATAAAACAACTAGTTGGTTGCACTAAACTGGTAAGATATTTAAAGAGGATTTCAAAAAGCATCACAAAACTCACAATAGCAGTTCTTCCTCCCCAATTTCCCCTTAACTTTTCCAGTCAGTGTGTTTTCAGTTTATCTACTGTCAATGTCAATGACATGTCAATTAGTGATGTAGATGATGAATAGCAGTCCAGGAGAACTCTTAGAGCAAAGTGCTGCCTCAGACAAGATCCTGAATCAAAATTGTTCAGGGTTGTTCAAAACAACAACTAACAAAGCATAAAATTTGCAGGTCAACATGTCCATCCTTTTCTAAAAATGCGAGAAAATATAAATCCTTATTGTGCCTTTTGATGAATTCATTAACATAATCATGCTCATCTGGATCTCTTCATTGTCCACCCTGTATGTCTCAGTACTCTGGCCATTCTTTCTTTTGTATGACATGAAATGTCTGACTCTTGGACGATGGTCGGCAATCCCTTGTCTCCTGAGAGAAGTTAGGTGCTTCCTTTAACAAATCTATAAAGGGGAGGTTGAAGTGATGTCTACCATGGATAGGGACGTGGCTACAATTGGTCTTTGGGTCATCTGCATCTCCTGCTGGAAGCGCAAGTGGCCATAATGTCCATGGTCTGTGCAAATCTTTTTGAGGGACATTGACTATCTTCCAGAGAGGTCTAAGCCAGGGACCACTGCTGAAGGGTCAGTGATGAGGTGTATGTTGCCTGCATTAGGTACATCCCACATTTCCCTTCCTTTTGGATGGTGGGCTTGTGGCAAAGGCACGGATGTTGGCTGCCATTTCCCAGAATGTCCTGTATGATTTTACATGATGATATAATCATGCCACTAGCAGGTAGGGTAACATGGGCCATCAGTGGTGACCACTTAACTGGAATCCCTATCACCATCTGTATGAACGCTGAATCTTCATCGCTGCAGAAGAAGCACAGATACCCAGGAATTCTAACAGATTGCTGAACATTCATGTGCACTGTGTTGTAGAATATTACCCACAACTGGCAACTCTGAGTTCATTGAAGGTATCGGGATTTTACATCCCCATTGTCTGTGCACGTAATGGTGTGATGCATGGAGACTGCTGACCTAGTTTTGAGCTGTAAGCCTGTATGATTTTATACCCACATGTACAGACTGGATTTATAATATATAAAGTGCAATTAAATAAAACCTGGAGGTCTAAATTCTACTACCTGTTAAAACCCATGTAAATGTGGGGAACTGGCAGCAGTTTTGTGTGAAGCTGAAGTGGAGTGATATTCTAATACACACACCTTGCTTTGCGTCCTGTGCCTTGGAAATGAAAACCCTTGGGATTGATGTAGCTAACTATGCACAAAACAAGTGTGGCAGCAAAGTGGGTGTTCTGTTGTGCAGTCTCTCATCAGACAGGAGCTCTTGAAGTGGCAGGTTCCAACATATCTTTCATTAGAGGGGTCACTTTTGGGTAGATTTGTCCTTGGAGGCATGTGGTACCAATCAGGTACCAATTATGCACTCAATATTGTTGTATGATAAGAGTTTAGGAAACTTGGCATGCCCCTGTTTGACCATCATCAATTTTTATAGGAGCACCATAGGTGCCTCAGAAAAGCAGCCAACATCGTCAAAGACCCCTCCCACCCCGGACATTCTTCTCCCTCCCCTCTCCCAATCAGGCAGAAAATACAAAAGCCTGAAAGTATGCACCACCAGGCTCAGGGACAATTTCTATCCTGCTGTTATAAGAGTATTGAATGGACCTATGGACCTCTTGTACAATAAGATGAACTCTTGATCTCACAATCTACC
The DNA here is from genome assembly GCF_009764475.1 of Pristis pectinata. NCBI lineage: Eukaryota > Metazoa > Chordata > Chondrichthyes > Rhinopristiformes > Pristidae > Pristis > Pristis pectinata. Next base: position 9,933,029 of record NC_067429.1, read on the forward strand.
TCATCGTGGCCTTGCATCTTATTGTCTGCCTGCACTGCACTTTCTCTGTAACTGTAACACTATATTCTGCATTCTGTTATTGTTCTTTTCTTGTACAACCTCAACATTCTGATGTTGTATGGATGGCATGCAGAACAAAGTCTTCCACTGTACTTTGGTACATATGAAAATAATAAGCCAATTACCAAAGATTAATTAGGGCAAGTTGGGACACTCCTGCAATCAACAACATAGGGCTTGTATGAATCAAGATGAATGAGTCACCCTAAGAGGAATGGGGCCCTTAAACGACTTTGGAACAGTACTCAAGTCGCATGCCACTTGCAAAGTGCCTTCTAATTCTGCCATATCGAAGTAGGGATATCAGTTTTGCATATGTACTGTATGTACTAATATCACTGTTGAATACAAACAAACCCCAATGCATAACCCCACAACATGCACAGAGAATGGGGGTGTAAAATCCCAAAAGGTGCAATGCACTCAGAGTTGCCAGTTGTAAAATTTTATTATATAAGTCATACAAAACTTCTGCTATGTGTTAAGAGCTACAAGCTCATAAAATTTCAATGCATGTTTAGCCACAATCAGGATTAATGCTGGCTTTACACTTTTAGTGAGAAACTGACAGTACAATACTAATATGTGATAAACCTTGTGTACTTCAAATTCCTATCTTTAAGCCTGAAGTGTACGGTGTACCTTTGAGAACAAGCCAACCCCAGGTTACAAATGCCTGACTTATGGACACCTGTAGATAGAAATGAGCTCCCATAATATTATTAATTTAAAAGTCTGAATTATGTACATACGTTTGTTCCTACAAGTGGCAGAACTTGTTTCCTCTCTCTCTCTCTCTTTCTCTGCACTTTTACTAATTGTTCTTGTGTTTTTGATACTGTCCATTACAATATTGTGGAGGTACAGTTACGATATCAAGTGATTTTTGTGCATTTTCTGACTTATGGACAAAATCAGCAAGGACATCTGTAAAAACAGAACCCATTCAATTACCTGGGGATGACTTAATAATTATAGTTTCCATAAGCAGTATTACTTTGTTGGACATTACAATCTCTCAAGTAAAAATTTGACACAAATTGTTATTGTTTTGCCCCAGGCCTCAGCTCGTCTTTTGTGCCAGTTCCATAAAACTCTCAATTCCTCAATCTTTCAAAACTTTATCTCAACAAATTACTTAGATACTGACCAATTAAAGTTTCAGCTTTTTAAAAAAAATTGTATGTTTACAGTTTTGGTCCAGAAGGGAATCACTGGGTTAATTCCCAGGATGAGAGGGTTGTCTATCACAAATGGCTAAAGTTAGATACTTTGGAATTTAGAAGAATGAGAGGTAATTCAAACTGTGGAGACACAACAGGGGAGATGTTGAGATTCTTCTCTCACTAGTGAAAGAATCTCAAAGGAGGGGGCACAGTTACCAAATATAAGATAGGGGGTGTTTATTTAAAAGTTAGATGTGTAGGAATTCCTTCTTGTAGAGAGTGGTGAATCTCTGGAATTCTGTATCCTGAACTTCGTTGGGCATAGGTCACTGGAGATATCTAAAGGGAAGGAAGATAAATTTTTGAAACATTGGGGAATTGAGGGCTCCAGGGAATTGGCACAGAAGAGGAGTTAAGGCCCAGGGCAGACCTGCCATGAATGGCGGGGCAAGCCTGAGGAACCGAGTGGCCTATTGTTTCTCCGTTTTTTTTGTTCTTAAATGCTAAAAACAATCCTGCAGTTAGCTTTGATTGGCACAAGGTAAAATGTAATAGCCTGAATCTTCCACTACCCTGAGAACCCCAGTCACCTGCACCCTGGACCAACATTTTCTTTCAGCATGATCTTGGTATCACCTTCCACTGGGATTTCGGCTCCCAATTTGCCAAGGTGACAAGCAATGCACGACTCTCCCTATGGCTGACTACGTTAACAGAATGGCTTTGACACCTGATGACACCTGGTCACCATTGAACTTTAAATTGAATGCTTGTCAACTTCTCTGACATTCAAAATCTCCTAGGAGCTGTTAAAAAATAACATTAACATATTAAAATTATTAAGAAGTTTTTATGCTTCTGTACATTTTTAAAGACTAAAAATGCACAGAAACACAAAAAAACAAATTAGAACATTTAAACTTAATTAAACAAATAAAAACCTTTGCTCACCTGTTCCTGACAGGCTCTGTCTCCCATGAGTGAGCATCAAACTGCTGGAGGAACTCATCAGATCAGGCAATGTCTGTGGAGGGAAATGGATAGTCAACGTTTCGGGTAGAGACTCTTCATCTGGTCTGCTTCCCTCCACAGGTGCTGCCTGAGTTCCTCCAGCAGTCTGTTTTTTGCTCCAGATTCCAGCACCTGCAGTCCCTTGTGTCTCTCTGTCTCCCATGAGTCTGGCATAGGTTCAGTGAGCAGATTTCCCAGCAGAGCCATCAACAGAACCTCATGCTGGTCTGTTGGACGCTGGACACTGAGTGTCTTGGTACAGCCATCCTGTGGCTGGTGCTCGGCTGAATGGATATCTGTGTAATTATCTCCACTTGGGAATAACCCAGTTACTGTTAACTCTGCCTGTGAATGCTGTGATGAATCAATAACACTAACATTGTCCCTGCATAACAAAACTGATGATACCTGATAATCAACGTATATCCATAATACATGAAATATTAAAATCGGTTTGCTGTTAAGGTGTTAAACATCTGCTCTGGGAAGCATGTGTTGAGTTAGATCAGTGTTAAGACAATATTAAATTATGAATCTTTTTGACTGGAAGGCTTTGTTTTTTCTTTCTATGTGCACTTGTACAAACCCACTCAACTTCCAGTTTATGATCAATGGTTGGACATTTCCTGCAGATTCTGCAGGTGTCCTTAGATTTCCTTGGTGGTTTTCCGGTGATTCTTTAAGAGGGGAAAACACATCAAGGAATAAAACAAGACTTAGTAATGGAATACAACAGTTCCAAATAGTTTGGACTTGTTCAGTTCTTGAGCTTACGTGAAGGCCACAAAGAGTGAAGAGTCTGATTACATCTACATAAAGGACGTAGATAATTGCAGAGCAAGGGACTGTTCGTTCCACCTTGTGATTCTTTGGAGGTGATGGGAGACTGTGATGGCTTCTCCTTCTTTGACTGTTTCTTGGAGTCGAAGGTGATTTGCTTTAACATCGGGGAGGAGGTACAGGAGCCTGAAGACCCGCACTCAATGATTTAGGAACAGCTTCTTCCCCTCCACCATCAGATTTCTGAATGGCCCATGAACACCACCTCATTATTTTTTTTGCACTATTTATCTATTTTTTAATTTATAGTAATTTTTATGTCTTTGCACTGTGCTGCTGCCACAAAACAACAATCTTCATGTCATATAAGTCAGTGATAATAAACCTGATTCTGATTCTCCTTTGAAGTCCTCATTAAAATCCATTTTTGTAAGATTGTGCTTCCTGACAATTCTTCCTTTGCTCCTCCAATCACAGCTACAGTATATCAGGTGACTTGGAATGTCCCTTTATGTTAAATGCACAATTCAAACACTCTGTCAGTGGTTGGCTTCCATCTTGCAGCAGTCCATCAATGTCCTGCCATATCTCTTCTGTTAACTTCTAGTGACTGACAAGCTTTAGCTTAATAGAGTCTTTTAAAAATCTCTTTGTTCATGGGATGGGGATGTTACTGGCAATGCCAGCATTTATTGTCCATCCCTAATTGCCCCTGAACAGAGGAGGCAGTTAAGAATCAAACATATTGGTGGGCCCAGAGTCACTTACAGTCCAGACTGGGTAATGATGGCAGATTCCCTTTCCTAAAGGTTATTAGTGAATCCAATGGTTTATATAGTTGCTTGGCACGTTATTTTTGAAGATTCACATTTATTCGATTACTTGAATTTAAATTCCCCAGCAGCCCCGATGGATTTCAAACAAACCTCCAAGTGATCCAGAACTCTGGCTATTAGTTGGATAACCTGACCATGACACTACTGTACAGAAGAACACACCAGCCACCCAATAGCCCCATTTCTATCCAGTTATCCTGAAAAAACCTTGAAATCTTGACAATTAAATCACATGACTGCTATTATACAATGCGGTCTTTCCCAGAACCACGTGAAGCTTCTCAGCAAAACCAACAGTAAATGCACTTGGCAATGCAAGCATTGCTCTCTCAGGCAAATGAATAATGTGGAAAAAATACAAACATTTCTAATGTTTTAGCTGCAGAAATTTTATCAGCGTAATAAAAAATGACTTAATAAGTTAAATGCAGTTGATGATGATCCAATAGAATGCAAGAAAAACATCTACTTACAAATCACAAAGGCAAATAGCCAACATTTTCTTGGAAACTAAAACAAGTCTCTTTTCTCTACCTGCTGACCCACATTGTTAATAATCCCCCCATGTTTTCATTAACTCTGGAGTATACAAGGCCAGCTCCAGGAAGGAAAGAAAATTGAATCTTATCTTCAGTAATATGCTTTACACATGCACATTTACATGATACTATTCATTATTCAAGGACAAGATAATAGTGAACACAGTCCCGATTCTCTAAAAGAAAGCATTTGTCTTTTTATAAATTTATATTACTTCCGTGACAAAGCACATGACCTAGAAATTAAGCTACACCTAAGAAGCAGCTGTCAGGCTGTTGAATGCATTGCTAAGAATCGTTTCAGTTGTTGGTTTGTTGCTTGCTGCAGGGATTGAACTGCAATTGTAGTACACCTTTCCCTGCATGGAGGGACTGGGACTGGGACAGATACGGGGGGGTGGGACCAAGAGAGAGGACCGGAAGTTAGGGGCCTGATTGGGATCTAAGAGGAGGGGTTTGCAGTGGTGGTGGTTGGTTGGAGATCAGCACCCAGTGAGGTGGAGAGACGAGGTTGGAGATTTGTGGAGTCGGTAGGGTGGGGTTGGGTGTTTTGGAGGCGAGGGTGATTCAGGAGTTGGGGGTGAGGTTCAGGGATCAGACCCTGGGTGAAAGACACGATGATGCTGGAGGAACTCAGCAGGCCAGGCAGCATCCGTGGAGAAAAGCAGGTGGTCTACGTTTCGGGTCAGGACCCTTCTTCAAGACTGAAGATAGGAAAAGGGGAAGCCCAATATATAGGAGGGAAAAGCAGAGCTGTGATAGGTGGACAAAAGAGGGGAGGTGGGTAGTGATAGGTAGATGCAGGTAAGAGATAGTGATAGGCAGGTGCGGGGGAGGAGGGGAGAGCAGATCCACCAGGGGATGGGTCAAAGGTAAGGAGGAAAAAAGGGTAGAAAAAAAGAGACGGAATGGGGTTACTGAGGGATGGGTTTTGTGGATTAATACAATGGAGGAGGTGTCCTGAAGTTAAGCAGGCATGTTAATGGGGCTTGCATGAGCCCAGTCCAGTGAAGGCAGGTTGCTGGTGAAGCGCACGACCACAGACACAATACGTCCTGGAACAACTCACACTAATTTGCCCTGCAACACTCCAACAAGAGAATTGCATGGGGAACACAAGAAAATAGGAGCAGGGGTGGGTCACCAGACACATCAAGCCTGCCCAGCCATTCAGTATGATCATGGATGTTCCATAATGGCCTCAACTCCTCTTCTGTGCCAGTTCTCCATAACCTTCAATTCTTCTACTTTTCAAATATTTCTTTCTCCACCTTAAGCATATCAAACAATCTGGCCTCCACCACCTTTGGAGTCGGCAGAGAATTCCAGAGGTTCACTACTCTCTGAGAGAAGAAATTTCTACACACCTCACTTTTAAATGACCCTGCCCCCTATTTTGTAGTTATGTCCCCTTATTTGTGACCCCCCAACTGATGACATCATTTGATAGGTGACCGGAAGTTCTTGGTCTAATCTACAGATTGGTGTAACTTGACCCATTGGATACAGTCACGTTCTGTTCAGAGCGTAGCCACGAGATTAGCAACAAAAAAAAACAGCATTATATGTCCTAATTTCAAAGCCAATTTCTAAGCGAAAAAGACAGATATCCTCTGCAGTATCTTAATGTGAAGTAGCACCTTGGAGTAAAAAATGTCTTGCATTATATCCACTCCAAACAATGACCCTACTAAAGGATTGCCAAGATTCACTGCAGGAGTGTCATCAAATACCATTTGACATTGAGCCAGCTAAAGAGACAGTAATGCAGGTAACTAAAAGTTTGGTTAAAATGGTAGTGTCTTAAAGAAGGAAAGAAGAGGAGAGGTTTAGTGAGGGATTTCCAGAGTTCATAGCCTAGTATTAAGTTATCAATTGTACTTATTTTGAGATTATCTCTGACACATTAAACAGGGACCTTGAGGAATATAAAGAAAGCAGGAAAGAACTCAAGCAGGGGATTAGGAGGGCTAAAAGGTGCCATGAAACATTCTTGGCAAGTAGGATTAAAGAGAATCCCAAGGCGTTTTATATTTATATTAAAAACAAGAGGAGGGTCGGACCACTCAAGGAGAATGGAGAGAATTTAGGCTTGGGGTCAGAGGATGTGGGCAAGGTAGTAAATGAGGTATTCACTGAGGAGAAAGACATGGAGGTTGGTGAGAACATTGTGAGGCATGCTAATGTGCCAGGACATTTTGAGATTAAGAGGGAGGTGGTCCTAGGTCCCTTGAAGAGCATTGAGGTGGATAAGTCCCCAGGGCCTGACGGGATACATCCCAGCTTACTGAAAGAGGCAAGAGAGGAGATTGCTGGGACCTTGACAAAGATCTTTGTATGATCACTAGCCACAGACGAGGTCCTGGAGGACTGGAGAGTAGCCAAAGTTGTTCCTTTGTTCAAGAAGGGAATCCTACCACATCAGTGGTAGGGAAGCTATAGGAGAGGATTCTTAGGGGTAGGATTTACATGCATTTGGAAAGGCATAGCCTGATTAGGGACCGTCAGCATGGCTTTGTGTGGGCAGGTCATGTCTTACAAACTTAACTGAGTTTCTGAAGAGGTGACAAAGATAATCGATGAGGGTAGGGCAGTGGATGTTGTTCACATGGACCTTAGTAAGGCATTTGACAAGGTTCCTCATGGTAGGCAGATCTGGAAGATTAAGATGCATGGGATCCACAGTGACTTGGTAGTTTGGATTCAGAATTAAGTTGCCCGTAGAAGACAGAGGGTAGTGGTGGAAGGGTGTTATTTTGGCTGGAGGTCTGTGGCCAGTGGTCTTCCACAGGTGTCAGTGCTGGGACCTCTGTTGTTTGTGATATATGTAAATAAATTGGATGAAAATATAGGTGGGTGTGTTGGTAAGTTTGCAAATGACACAGAGATTGGTGGAGCTGTGGACAATGAAGAAGGTTGTCAAAGGATACAGCAGAATATAGATCAGTTCCGAATATGGGTGGAGAAATGGCAGGTGAAGTTTACTATGGGCAATGTGAGGAGTTGCACTTTGGGAGGTCAAATGTAAGGGGAAAGTATACAGTTAATGGCAGGACCCTTAACAGCGTTGATGTACAGAGGGATCTTGGGGCTTAATTCCATAGCTCCCTGAAAGTGGCCACTCAAGTAGATAGGGTAGTAAAGGAGGCAATTGGACTCTTGCCTTCATTGGTCGGGGTATTGAGTATAAGAGTAAGGAAGTCATGTTGCAGCTTTATAAAACTTTGGTTAGGCTGCTCTTGGAGTACTGTGTGCAATTCTGGTCACACCATCAAAGGAAGGATGTGGAGGCTTTGGAAAGAGTTCAGAAGAAGTTTACTAGTGTGCTGCCTGGATTAGAGGGTATGAGCTCTAAGGAGACCTTGGGCAAACTTGGGTTGTTTTCTCTGGAGTATCGGAGGCTGAGGGGAGACTTGATAGAAGTTTATAAAATTATAAAAAGCACAGATAGTGCAGACAGAATCTTTTTCCTAGAGTAGAAACATCAAATACTAGAGCACATGCATTTAAGGTGAAATGGGGAAATTTTTTTTTTACACAGAGAGTGGTAGGTGCCTGGAATGGGCTGCCAGGAGTAATGGTGGAAGCTGATACGATAGTGGCATTTTAGTAAAGCATATGAATATGCAGGGAATGGAGGGATTTGGGTCATGTGCAGGCAGAAGAGATTTAATTTAATTTGGCATCGTGTTCAGCACAGACATTGTGGGCCGAAGGGCCTGTTCCTGTGCTGTACTGTTCTATGTTCTATCTGCAGTATCTTAATTTTCAGGTTTGGATTTTTGTTAGATTAATACTTTGTACTTTGCCAAAGACTACCATTACACCAGACAACATTGAGCTCTCTACTATTGCAAGCTGCTTTCATCATAATTAGTAGCAATGTTCTGGCGTGTGTGTGTGTGTTTGTGGAGCGTGCATGTGTGTGTGTGTGCGCAGTGTGTGTGTGGTGCGTGTACATGTGTGCATTTGTGTGGAGCGAGTGTGTGTGTGCATTTTTGTGTGTGCGTGTGGCGCATGTGTGAATGCATGTGCGTGCGTGTGTGTGCACGTGTGTGTGTCTGTGGGCGTCTCAGTATGTGTGCCTGAGTGTTTGCTTGTTAATTTCAGGGTTGCACATATTCCTGGCTAATTTGTCAACATAAGTCACTCATTTTTTTAAGATGAAAATAAACCCGAGATCAAAATCCAAGAGGTAACTACTCAGCCCTTGGCAACTTGATTAGTGCCCAGATATTATCTACAACACCACTACCTCAGTCAGCCTCCTGGGAGCATAAACAGCCACCACAGTGCACAGGATATTAAATTTGTATGTTAATGGATGTATGCTTTCGATAAAGGTCGTCTGCAGAAAATCTAGAAAGGTGACTTTAATATGGTTCACTTCAATTTTGTTGGGGTGAAAATCCTGTGAGCTTGGGCCTGGGCATTGAATGAACTGAGATTTTCACCTCTGGACCCTGTTTCCACCTAAACCCTGCGTGAAGTGGCAGAGGGTCAGTGGTGGGAGTGGAATGTTCTGAAGAAATGGCCCGTGATACTCAGGAAGGAGTTGGGAGCAAGCTTGGGAATGACTTGTGGTGTAGCATGTCAGATGGGCCAGGAAGCCTAAACTCCTGTTCCTCCTGGTTCCAAGGAAAGATAAAGTATAGAAACCTATTTATCTTTTAGAGCTTCAATCACAACTCACATGAAGACAGTGGGATTGGTGCAGCTAAGTGCAGATGGAATCTTCCCAGTATTCTTGATTGCCTCCACTCACAGGTTGTACTCATCTATTCTTTCAGAGCTCTTTAGGCAACTGTTGCTCTGTTCAAGAACAAGAGCAGAGGAAACGATATTTGTTTCTTTTAAACTAACCTTTCTCAGGACCCCTCAGACCTTAAACTCCTTTGTTGGAACTTAAGACACGATCCAAATCCACACAGGAGATTATTGGGAAAGATAAAAGCATAGAGTGCTGAAAGTCTGGAACCTACTGCTTCAAAACCCTGTAGATGCTAGGACAACAGTAAGATCATTAGAAATTTTTTGGTAAGGGCATCAAGAGATTTAGATCAACTGGAAGTACAAGAACACAAGAAAAAAAGGAACAGAAGTCTTAAGCTTGCCTGGCCATTCAACGTGATCATGGCTGATCTGCCCCAGGCCTCAACTTCTCTTTTATGCTATTTCCGCATAGTGCTTAATTCCGTGATATTTCAAAAATCTATCTATCTCTCCTTTCCACACCGAACAACCCAGCTTCCATAACCCTCAGGGTAGACAGTGTGAGAAGTTCACCACCTTCTGTGAGAGGAAATTCCTGCACACCTCAGTTATACTTGACTGCTCCCTTATCTTTTAACTATGTCCACTTGTTTGATGTTCTCCCACTAGTTGAAACGTCTCCACATCTACCCTGTCATGCACCTTGGGTTCTTATATGTTTGAATAAAATCACTGCCTGTTCTAAATTCAAAAAAAATACTGATCTAACTTTTTTTTAGTTCATGATAGACAGCCCTCTCATCCCAGGAATTAGCTGGTGAATCTCTTCTGGATTGCCTCCAATTCTAGTATATTGTTTCTTAATTAATTAACCAAAACTGTACAATTTACTCTAGGGGTGGCTTCACCAACACACTAAATAATTGTAACAAGAATTCTCTGTTTTTAAACTCCATCCTCTTAGCAATAATTAGTCATAATGGGGTTGAATGACAATAGGTTTAAGGCCCTCAATGGTTTACTCTTATTCCTACAGGTCTGCTGTTGCTTTTGCAATTTCAGATTGCCAGAATTAAAGCTTGACATCACCTTTGCATCAATTTTTAATGTGCCTTGTCTGCTGTTTCACTGCCAATAAATTTTGGTGATATCCTGCAAAGTAAGTTATTGGCTTCAGGCAGACAAAACAGCTCAAACAAAAATTCTGTAGAGCCAGTCCAAAGTTCATTCAACCACATTCAATCAATTCTGTCTCCATTGTCTCTTTAAAAATAAATCAAAGTCTCTCGTTTCTGATTTTGGCTGTTAGCCCTGCTTGAGGTTCTCCTGCCCACCAGATCTTGCTGATATCTGAATCTTGTTAGATTCCTACCTCTGGATTAAAGTAAAATACAAACACAAAATTGCAGTGATAAACTTTGTAAACCAGAGAGATCTGGTACCTTCTTAACTTTTTGCAATAAGTTGTGAAGCTGTTAGGCTGTTGGCTTCTTCCAATCTGAGTCATACTTCAAACATGCTCATCACCTTTAGTTATTCTTCAAAGAAGAAAGACTTTTTTTGCATGTAGATCTGTAAACTAAATGTGAAAAACATTTCCTGGGATCTTTAACAATGTTGGGATAGCTGAAGAGGCGGTTGTTCACTTCTGATCAACACAGGGAGACTAAATAAAAGTGAATTCAGTAAATCGGGAAATGGTGTTGCCATTAGGATAAGAGGGGATGACTCTTGTTATCTCATTGATTAAACTGAGCCATTGTGAATACTCTGGGACAGAATACAGAGACAAAACATATCGATTTCTCTAACTTCCAGTAACCATTCCCCTCTGTCTCCTCCCTTTTCTTTCTTTATCCCACCAGCCCCATCACCCCATCTCTTTCCCCTCCCCTGCCATCTTGATCTGCACATCACCCACTCTTTCCTCCCTCCAGTTCCCCTCCTCACCTCCTTCCCTTTATTCCATGGTCCACTATCCTTTCCTATCAGATTCCATCTTCTTCTCACTTCCACCTATCACCTCCCAGCTTCTTACATCATTCCCACTCTCCCCCTTCCTCACCTGCCTAACACCTCCCTCACCTTGATCCACCTATCACCTGCTGGCTCTTGCTCCACCCCCTTCCCCCCACCCTTTTATACTGGCTCTCTCCCCTCTTCCTTTCCAGGCCCGATGAAGGGTCTCGGCCTGAAACGTCGACTGTTCATTTCACCTCCATCGATGCCGCCTGACCCACCGAGTTCCTCCAGCACTTTGTGAAGAGGGCACATATATTCTGCATTGCTTCACCTGTGAATCGGAGGGTGTCATTTATTGTATCCGGTGCTCCCAGTGCAGCCTCCTCTACATTGGTGAGACCCGATGCAGATTGGGTGACCGCTTCGTTGAGCATCTTCGCTCCGTGCGCTGAAAAAGCCAGGGTCTCCTGGTGGCCAACCTCCTCAATTCCATATCCCACTCCCATACTGACATGTCTATTCACGGCCTCCTCTACTGCCACATTGAGGCCAGATGCAGGTTGGAGGAACAACACCTCATATTCTGCCTTGGGAGTCCCCAACCTGATTTCTCTAACTTCCAGTAAGTCCTCTCCTTTTTCCCACCCCCTTCTTTTCCTCCCCTCCTTTGTTTTCCCTCATTCCTGTGGCCCCCTCACCGCTTCTCTTTCCCCTCCCCCAGCCTCATGACCTGCCCATCTATTCCCCACCTCCTTCCCTTTATTCCATGGTCTACTGCCCTCTCCTGCCGGATTCCTTCTTCTTCAGCCCTTTGCCTCTTTTACCTATCACCTCTCATCTTCTTGCATCACTCCCTTTCATTACCCCTCCCTACCCACCTACCTACCTCCCTCTCACCTGGACTCACCTACCACCTGCCAGCCTGCGCACCTCCCCCCCTCCCTCGACCTTCTTATTCCGGCCTCTGCCCTCTTCCTTTCCGGTCCTGATGAAGGGTCTGAAGCGTCGACTGTTTCTTTCCCTCCATAGATGCTGCCTGACCTGCTGAGATCCTCCAGCATTTTGTGTGTGTTGCTCCAGATTCCAGCATCTGCAGAATCTCTTGTGTCTCCCTCTGAATCTATCTGAGTTGTACTCTTTACAAGAAAACTTAGTAAACTTTAAATGGAAGTTGACTACAAATGTAATACAAATGACAGCATACTATAGAATAAATCAGTTGTTCCATTAAAGAGGCACAGAAGAGTTTGATAAGATGTAAGAAATAGAAGTGAGAATTGGATATTTGCCCCTTCTGTCAGATTCATTAAGGATGAGATAAGATTTCTTTACTAGTCACATGTACATCGAAACACACAGTGAAATGCACCTTTTGCATAGAGTGTTCTGGGGCAGCCCACAAGTGTCACCACGCTTCTGGCACCAACATAGCATGCCTACAACTTCCTAACCCATACGTCTTTGGAAGGTGGGAGGAAGCCGGAGCACCCGGAGGAAACCCACACAGACACAGGGAGAACATACAAACTCTTTAGAGACAGCAGCAGGAATTGAACCCTGGTCGCTGGCGCTGTAATAGCGTTACACTAACTGCTACACTACCAATCTTTCAGTTCAGTGCACTAACCTCACATCTCTTGACTCCCTTCACACCCAAAAATCCATCGATCCGTCCAGAACATATTGAACAACTGAGCCTCTTGGGTCAAGAATTCTAAAGATGAGTACACCATCTGACTGAAGATTTTTTATTCCCATCTCTGTCCCGAAAGGCTGTCTCATTTGCGGTTGTGACCCAGCCAAGACAAATATCACCATGCATCAACCTTGTCAGGCCCTGTAAACATTTTGTATATTTTAATGTGATCACCTCCCATTCTTCCTCTTGACTTATGCCTTGTAGATGGGAGATAGTGTCAGGAGGTGAGGAGCTAACACCCTCTGGCCTACTCTTGTAGCCATGGTATTCATATCACTGGTTGGTGGGAACTTTGATGGCGTTTATCCCACGGAATAGAATGGTAGGTGGTCAGACTGTCTCTTGCTGGAGATGGTCATTGCTTGACCCTTTGTCGTGATATGATCCATTGGTTATGAGATCATTTAGCTCTGCTCTTGCCAGCTCATTTTGTTCTTTGGGGCAAATGCAATCTGCATTGCATCTTCTCTGGGCTAGTACCATGTCATTTTAAGATATGCCTGATGCATTCTTGTAGGGCCCTTCCATAATCATAGCAAGATGGACTGGTCTTATCTGTTAAACTTTACAGATTAAGGAGTGATAGTGGTTGCAATATATTACCAAAAATGTCCTCATTACCCCAGATAATTAAAGTGAAATTCATGAAATATCCCAGGTAAGTATTACGTGTTTCAACTGCATTTTTCTTAAATTCTTGAATGCAGGGTTTAAACAAAAAAAACTTCAAATAATCTGCTGGAGGAATCTTCACGCTCCCCTCCCTCCACTTTGCCCCATCTGCCTCTTCATATTCTTTCCTCTCTCTCTCTCTCTCTCTGTCTGCCCCCATCTATCATTCACCTGCCACTGTCTCCTAACTCCATCCCTGCTTACCTCCCCTATCCGGCACAACCTGCCTGTCATCTTGCACCCCTCCTCAGTCCACCAATCACCTCAGACTCCTTTCTCACTATTCCCCATCTCGTCTCTCCACTCTCAGTCCTGATGCAGGGTTTAGACCTAAAACGTCAACAATTCCTTTCCTCCCACAGATGCTGCTTGACCCACTGAGTTCCTCCAGCAGATTGTTTGTTGCTCCACGTTCCAGCATTTGCAGTCTCTTGTGTCTCCTAAGAAATAGCCAGGTAGAGAACGGAATTTTCTGGCTGAAATTTGCATTAGTGCTTGGTATGGGAATGTCTGAAAATATAGAGTTGGGTTTATTTCTCAGGGCTCTGCAATATTTCACAATCTGAGACAAAGCCAAAACATGTCCAACAAAATCACATGTAGTCATTTTAGTTTGAATCCTGGGTGTCCAATGCCCCCAATACACATTGTGAAATTATCCAGAGGACCATTGTTACTGGCAAAAATTTACACAGAATTATTTCTTGGAAGCATCATTCTTCCTTCTGGTGGGGAACACAACAGTGTAAGACACTGAATCGTTTGCATGCAACAAACAACACTCCTTCTGCAGAAGGGCAGCTCCAGGGCGAGTCAGTGGTTTGTGCACTAATCTTGAGTTCAATCATATTCTGCTCTGCCTAGTGTAACTACTGCAGATTTTTGGAGTTTGTTATGAATTGTCCATGTCTGTGGCCCTACTCTAAGCTAAGGGCTTGAAACGTGGCCCAACGCCTCAATACAAGGCTGAAGCATTGGCAGCTATCTCAACCAGAAACACTGACTGGATGTTCCAACTTGGCTTCCTCCTGAGAACCCCCACCCTCATAGAAGCCAGTCATTAGCTGGCTTAATTAATTCTGTCTGACATCAAGAAACAGCTGAGTGCAATACATACAGCAAAGGCTACAGGAACAGATAACATCCTGGCTGTGGTACAGAAGAGTTGCATTCCAGAACATTCTACTTCTCAGCCAAACTGTGTTGGTATTGTTTCATCGCTGGCATCTATGAAACAGGATGGAAACATCGCCAGTTATGTCCCATTCACAAACGGCAGGACAAATCCAACCCAATGAATTATTGGCCAATCAGTGTACTGTCAATCATCAAGAAAACGATGGAAGATGGAACAGTGCTACCAAGTGGCACATGCTCATTAATAACCTGCTCACCCACATGTAGCTTTGGTCTCACCAGAACCACTAGGCCCCGGAGCTCATCACAGCCTTTGTCCAAACAGAAATAAGATAAGAGTGGATGCCCTTGACATCAAGGTGCATCACAAGTGTGGCATCAAGGTGCCCTGGTAAAACTGAAATCATTAGGCATCAAAGGGAAAACACTCCAGTAGCTGGAGTGATACCTCACGCAAAGGAAAATGGTTGTCGTTGTTGGAGGTCAATCATTGCACTGGGCAGTGTTCTAAGCCTATAATTTTCATTGGCTTCATCAACACCTTCTTAAGGTCAGGAGTGGGGATGTTCACTGATTGCAGAACAAAACTCAACTCTGGTTGCAAGTCCTTAGAAATTAAAACAACTGCCTGCCTGCATGCAGCAAGACTTAGAAGACAAAACCTCCTGGAGGGACTCAGCGGGTCAAGCAGCATCTGTGGTGAGGGAGAAGGAATTGTTGACGTTCCAGGTCTTAGAAAACATCTGGGCCTGGACTGCTAGATGGAAAATCTCCTTGATTTTCAATGACATTACCAGTGTCAACATTCAAGGGGTCACACCATGGACCAGAAACTTAACTGGACACACTGTGGCTACAGACCAGCTGGGTACCCTGTGGAAAATGACTACCTTTTGATACTCGAAGGCCTTTCTACCATCTACAATGCCCAAGTCAGGAGCATGATTGAATAACCTTTGCTTGCTTGAATGAAAGCATCTCCTACAACTCCAATGAAACTTAACACCATCCAAGGCAAAGCAGCCAGTTTGATTGGCATGTCATCCAACCTTTCATTCCCTGCACCATCACGGCACAGTTGTTGCAATTTGTACCATCCACAAGATGCAGTGTGGGCACTCTCCCTAGCTATTCTGACACCATTTCTCAAACCCGTGACCTTCACCACCAAGAAGGGCAAAGATAGCTGATGCATGAGAACCGCCTGCAGGTTCTCCTCTATATTGACTTGGAAATATATTGGTATTGGTTTATTATTGTCACTTGTACTGAGGTACAGTGAAGAACTTGTCTTACAAACCGATCTTACAGGTCAATTCATTACACAGTGCAGTTACATCAAGTTAGTACAGAGTGCATTGATGTAGTACAGGTAAAAAAAATAATGGTACAGAGTAAAGTGTCACAGCTACAGAGAAAGTGCAGTGCAATAAGGTGTAAAGTCACAACAAGGTAGATCGTGAGGTCATAGGTCATAGTCCATCTCATTGTATAAGGGAACTGTTCAATAGTCTTATCACAGTGGGGTAGAAGCTGTCCTTAAGTCTGGTGGTACGTGCCCTCAGGCTCCTGTATCTTCTACCCATCTTCTAATTGTCATTGCTGTGTCTAAATCCTAACCAAAGCATAGTGACAGTACCTTCACTAGTCCAAAAAGGTGGCTCACCACAGCCTTCTGAAGGGTAGTTAGGACTGGACAATAAGTGCTGGTCCTGCCAGTCACGCATATCCTGAAATATGAATAAACAGAAGATGCCCTTCTCACTCAAGGTGAGCTCACAAATAAAGTTCAAAGCAGATAACCTAGATGTCCCTATTGCACATACTGTACTGCACAATGGAAAACGTACTGTAAATGTTCCACTTTGCTAACAGCCCTTGCCATCACCATTGACAACCCTGGTCTTTCTAGTAGCTGTCTGGCAACCGGATCTGAAACTGCAACCTTGAAATAACATGTAATCTATTATAATCATTAATATCATGCACTGTCAGGGCTGGTTTTTATTTAATGGGAACTTTGAAGACTGAATAGAGACTGAGATTGGAATCTTTCTGCAGATGCAGTTGTGCAATATCCTCAACTCTGAGTGTAAATTAGCTTAAACCAAAAGGAATGGTACTTGATTCATTCAGTCTGTTGAATCAGGGAAAGTGAAATCATATATCAAAACCCAGAAGGTTACACATGAAGTAATTCTTGGAATGAGACTGAATATAGAAGGATTGAGTTTACTGAGTGTTAGCTGATCCAAATTTTCCAAACCCTCCTGCTCCATCATCCGCCGTTTTAACCTTCAATTGAAAATATCTTCATCCCCAAATGTTAATTTTTTACCAAGCAAGCAATGGCTGTTGGACCACTGAGAATTATTGGAAACATGCTGATATATTTTATACAATGAAGCATCCAGAAATATTTGTCAGTCTTTGCATTCAACTTCTCTCCAGAAACAGAGGACAAAGAAAGAAAATAATTTTGATGAAAGGTCATTGACCTGAGAGGTGAACTTTGCTTCTTCTCCTGGAGATTCTGCTTCATCTGTTGAGCCTTCCCTGTTTTTATTTCAGGTCAGCAGCATCTGCATTTTCTTGCTTTCCAATAGGGGCAGTTTGACGATGGGCCATGGGTGAGCTTGCTGCTTAAGGAGTTTATTGGTACCATTGCAAATAGGGCCATCAATGTGCTAAACCTGCACATTGGGTGACCTCTCAGGGGACTGGGTATATAACGGTGCAATGACACACTTCCATTGTTTCAACTCCTGGACCTGGACCTGAGATGGCTGACAGACCCTGAAACATGGGCATCTTCAGTCCTCCCCTTGGAATCATTCATGTGAGCAGGATTCAACTTATGAGGAAGAAGTGTATGAGTGAGAGGGGTGCTTGTTGCTGCTCCTGCAGATCGAAGATGAGTTCATGCACCTGCCTTACTTAGTAGCTTATGGTCCCTTGTTTGTGACTCTCCTACTGGTAAAACATCTCAATATTTACCTTGTCAAACCCACTTAGGCTCCTATATGTTTGAATAAGGTCACTCCTCATTCATCTGAATGCCAAGGAATCCAGATCAAAACTGTCCAGCCTCCCCTGATAGAACAAACCTCTCATCCCAGGAATTAGCCTGATGTCTCCAATGTTACTATATCCCTCTTTAGGGAAAAGGACCAAAACTGTGCACAGTACTCCAGGTGTGGCCTCATCAACACGCTGTACAAGTGTAACAAAATCTCCCTAGTTTTAAACTCCAACCCCTTTGCAATAAAGGACAGCATGACTTTTGCCATCCAAGCTACTTGTTGAACCTGCCTGCTAACTTCTTGTGATTCATGAACTAGAACACCTAGATATCCTGAAACTTCAGTCATTTGCAGTCTCTCTCCATTTGATTCCTCTTACTAAAGTGCACAATTTAACACTTCCTCAGATCAAATGCATTTACCAGATTTTTCATCCAATCACTCAGCCTATCTGTACCCTGTTGTGGAATCACAATGCTGTCATCACATCATGCCTATTTTTGTATCATTGAAAATTTGGAAACCTTACATTTTGTTCCCTCCTCCAGGTCATTAATGTAAATAGTAAACAATTGAGGACCAAGAACCAATCCCTGGGGTACTCCACAAGTTACACTCCTCCAGCCTGAAAAGGAAACATTTATTCCACTTCTTTATTTCTATGTGACAGCCAATTTTCAATCCATGCTAACACACTTAGTCCAACACTTTCCGCTCTTAATTTATGCACCAGCCTCTTATGTGGCACCTTGTTAAATGCTTTTTGGAGATCTAAACGCAGGTACTGGTTCCCCTCTATCAACTCACTCTGTCACATCCTCAATGAATTCAAGCAAATTTGTCAAATATGATTTATCTTTCATAAAACCACAAGATCCCTTATTAATCCTTCCTCATTACTCATAATAAAATCTAAAATTGCACGCTCCTGGGTAGGTTCTGTAACATACTGCTCCAAGAAGCAATCCCTAATGCATTCCACAAATTCTTCTTCTATAATACCGTTGCCACTTTGGCAATCAATATGCGGATTAAAACCTCCAACAATAATTTCAGATCCCTTCAAACATGCCCTTGGTATTTCCCCGTTTATGCTCTGTCCTACCGAGAGGTCAGATTTTGGAGACCTGTAGACTACTCCTACCTGTTTCACCTTTCCATTGCTGTTCATGATTTCAACCCAAACCATCCATTCCTCTATGTCATGACTCAACACCACTCTGATACCTTCCTTCATTTGCAATACAACCCATTCATTTGCATCTCTTCATTGCTGGGAAGGCATTTACAGACAACTAAAAAGAGATCTAGTTTCTCTCAGCTGTTAAGGATCTTAAAATATTTATTTTGTAATTACAGTAACATGAAATGAATGTCTTTCATGCACTAAAAATTAATGAATTCACGGGAATGTAACTGGTCATAAAAATGAAATCAAGTGAAGAGGGAAACATTGGTATTCATGAACACAAGTCTGGCCATAGAAGTAATTTTCAAGCAGGTTCTTAAAGGAGAAGGAAATCAGAGATGTTTGAAGAACCAACCTCAGATGCAAGGACCGGCAATGTTATTTTATATTCATTCAAGGGATGTGGGCTTTGCAGGCTGAGTCAGCATTTAATTGCCCATCCATAGTTGTCCTTGATAAGCTAGCGGTGAGTTGCCTTCTTGAACCGCTGCAGTCCTTGAGGTGTGGGTGTACCCAAAATGCTTTTAGGGAGAGAGTTCCAGGATTTTGACCCAGCAACTGTGAAGGAACAGCGATATATTTCCAAGTCAGGATGGTGTGTGACTTGGAGGGCAACTTCCAGGTGGTGGTGGTTCCCCGTGCTTTTACTGCCCTTGTCCTTCTAGCTGGTAGAGGTGGTGGGTGAAGGAAAGCCGGGGTGAAGAATTGGAGGAATGTTGAACTCACAGAGGGCGGTAAGGTTGGGAAAACAGGGAGGTGCTGAGGGATTTGACCACAAGGATAACAATTCTAAATTGAAGGCTTTGGGAGACCAGTTCAGTGAGTGGGAGGTACTGGGTGAATGAGACTGAGTTCAGATAGGAGAGGCAGAGCTTTTGTTGAACCACATTTTATGGAGGGCGCAAGGGTAGGAGAACACTGGAGTAGTTCTGTGTGGATGAAAGTTGCAGTTACGAATGGTCAAACACAGGGGTTTGGGTGCGGAATATTATAAAAATGGAAGTTGTAGAGGGTGGTATTTAGAGCAGCACAATGGCAGAGTGCATAGAACTGTTGCCTCACAGTGCCAGAGACTGAGGTTCAATCCTGACTGTGTTCTCCTTGTGACCTCGAGGGATTCCTCCAGGTGCTCGTTTCCTTCCACGTCACAAAGAAGTGCAGGTTGGTAGGTTAATTGGCCACTGTAAATTGCCCCTAGTGTGTGGGTGAGCAGTAGAATCTGGGGAGAGTTGATGAGAATGAAGGGGAAATAAAAAAATGGGATTAATGTAGGAATAGTGTGAATGGAATGTTGATGGTCGGCATGGACTCGATGGGCCGAAGGGCCTGTTTCTGTGCTGTATCTCTCTATGACTGTAGAGGATAGGAGGTCAAAAGCTACCTTTAGGTCAAATAGGGCAGCAAATTGTCAAATATTGCTTTAGCCCAAGGCACAGGTCAGAGAGGGCATGGAATGTGTGGCTAGGAGAATAAAATGGCAAAACACAATAGCTCAAATTTTGGAAACACAAGAGACTGCAGAGGAGAGACTGCTGGACTGCTGGAATCTGGAGCAAAATACAAACTGCTGGAGGAACTCAGCAGGTCAGGTAGCATCTGTAGAGAAAAATGAACAGTTGATGTTTCAGGTTGAGACCCTTGATCCGAATCAAAATAAGTTTTCCTTAAGTTTAACTATTTACCTAAAAAAATGAAAACTTATTAATATGAATGCATTGCAAGAAAATTATACTCTATTGATTGAAATTCCAATGAATCAGTTCCTCCAGCATGAGATGGAACACCATGCACATTCACAAAAGGCAATACCAGTCTATTTCACATGGAAGTAATCTTTAACAATGTGCTCTCCTTTGATGTTTCTAGGAAGTATGTCAAGAGCCAGTGTTCTTGATCAGAAAGAATCCCAAAGGAGCCAATTTAATTGCCAATGATGCAGGAAGCAAAGCACAGTGCTCAAAGTGTAAAATGTAACCATATTTCTTGTGTTGTGAATCATCAGTTAATCCTGCAAGAGATCAGAGGAATCAGATTAAAGTTTGTCTCACGTACAATGCCGAAAGGAAAATAAGAAATAATTTTACATTTTTTTTCTCTTTTGTTAGATCTAAGGCACGAATTTTTCTCATGTCAAAATCAAAATTTGCTTTTCATTTTTAAAACACTGTTTTCTTTGATGTGACTTTCACCAACTGTGCATCCTCCACATCCAATAATATTGTCCTATCCTGACAAGAAGGATGAGCAATGCCACAGAAGATCTACTAGTGCTTCAATGAAGGGCAACTTAACGAACAACAACAACATCTGAGTGTCAGGAATCAGAGAGTGTTCCTAGTACTTGAGTTTTCCTTGTGCAGAAAGCAGTAAGTTTCCCATCTTGCAGTGTTCAAAATGCAATAAAGAGGATAAGATAATGTCCAGATGAAGGGTTTCCACCCAAAATGTTGACTGTCCATTTCCCACTTCAGATGCTGCTTGACCTGCTGAGTTCCTCCAGAAATTTGTTTTTTTTGCTCCAGATTCCAGCATCTGTAGTCACTTGTGTCTCCAGGATAAGATAATCTGATGAATTCTTCAAGTAACCCAACTGCCAGTGGCAAATCTGGGAGTATGGAATATGTCTACACCTTTCATACCCAGTGCTAACATTTTATGCACTCATATGGCAAGTATAACATATATCTTAAATAACTCTGGCAGAGGAGCTTACTTTAATTGGATCACAGAATTGAGTAGAACAACATAGGATACATCCACTGAGCCCATTGCATCTTTGTTGGCTCTTTGAAAGAGTGATCCAATTAATTGCAACCATTTGCCTTTCTTTCCTCCGTCAGGTATATATCCAATCCCTTTTGTCACATTTGCCACAATCCCATTGAATGGCAGAGCAGGCTTGGGGGACTGAATGCCCTATTCTTGATCCTGTTCCTAATGCCCTTAAAACTTGCATTGAATCCAAACCAAGCATACTACTACAACCCCAAATTGTTCAGAAGACCATGTACTCACCAAGAACTGGGTTGAGAGAACTCATGTAAGTTGTTTACAACTAGGAGAGATAAGAAGCTTTCATCTGACTTGTAAGGGCTAGATTCAAATGGAAGAACAAGATCTAAAAATGGTAGTTTTGAAATAAAAATAGAAAATGCTGGGATTACTCAGCAGGTCAGGCAGCACCAGTGGAGAGTTAATGTTTCTGGCTGATGGCCTTTCATTAGAAATTTGATAGACTGATAAATCTTTGTTAAGTAGAGTTATTCAGGTAAAAGGGGAAAAAGGTATATCCATGGGGGTAAATCACAGATTGAATAGCCTACTCCTGTTCCTATGTTCCTGTTTCACTGTCTTGCTTGCTAATGGATGTAGAAGTACACTTAATTATGAAACATGAACAAGCTCTTCAGGTCAATGTCAATATTGGTTTTGGCCTTCACATGAAAAAATATTTTAATCATATTTTCTCATTCTGTTCCCATATACTTCTACCTACTCCAATCATATTTCCAACATAGTTCCATAATTATTGGCTCAACCACTACTCGTAGAAGTGAGTTCCAAAGCGCTACATCTCTTCTTAAGGAAGTTTTTCTTTGATTCTGTTCTGATTATTTTACATTTATCCACGTAATTATTGCTTCTTTTTCCAGACCATTTCCACAGATGGCTGCAGCTCAGGCAATGCCCAATTAGTTCAACACAATCAAGGACAAAGTGATTCACAGCCCCAACTAGCTTTAAACTTTAACAATTCCTCCTTGTGCTACAAGCACTGCAGCAACTCACTATGGGTTCTTTGATTGCTCCTCTGAATCCCTTGTCCTCTAACGTCGAGAGAGATGAGGGAAGCTGGTGGGTGGCATCACCAGAGCCTGGAAGACCCCCCCCCCCCCCCCCCCCCCGCTATCAAAGTGCAGAGAATCTCAACTTGGATATACATCATCGTACCTGTAGGGTTGCTGAATAACTATCTCAAAACTGAGAGAGAATCTCCTTTATGTGAACTCTAGCAAACTGTGAAGTGATCATATTCTAAAAGGCAAAGAGGAGTGAGTAGTAAATGCTGATTTTGGTTTCAATACTCAAACTCACCGAATGCAGTCTGGAAAAAGAAGCAATAATTATACGGATAAACATTAAATAAGCAAGCTTTGCTTCCATCTACCCTCTCTCATACTTCCATAAATCAAAACACTTTTATCATTCTTGTCCACGATCTTCATTGCTCCAATAAAGAGAAGTCCTGGTTTTCAACTCGTTTGAATTTCCGAATGCTGAACAGTGCCTTGGTAAATCTGTATTGGACTCTCTCAAAAGACTCAATATCCTCCTACACTGTGGGTACATAATGATGTCTTTGTAGGGTTTTGCAAAGACTCATTATATCATTAAAAAAACTTAGAAATCTACATTTTGTTCTTAAAAGTGCTTTATTAACCAAACCTTCTGGCTTTAATATTCCTCAAATTATCCTGCTTTTCCACAAGCTTCCTTCCATTTTGAATAGAATCATTGCTGTTTATTTTAGTCTCAATATTTTTTCTCAGACTTAAAGAGATTGAATTTCATCCATTGCCCTGTAGTTCATCCCTCCATTGTGCCAATATATAGCTGCATGCATTTATACACATCATTTAAATGTTTCAATATCATTGATAGGGTTAGGGAAGATTTCTTCTCTCAGATAATTGAGAACCTAGAGGCATAGATAGGGTAGCCAGTCAGAATCTTTTCCCCAGGGTAGAAATGTCAAATAAAGGTTAAGGTTTAAGGTTAGAGGGGGAAAGTTTAAGGGAGATGTGCAGGGCAAGTTTTTGTTTTACACACAGAGAGTGGTAGGTGCTTGGAACTGGTTGCCAGGGAGAGTGGTGGAAGCAGATATGATAGTGGTGCTTAAGAGACTGTTAGACACATGAATATAGAACATAGAACACTACAGCACAGTACAGGCACTTCGGCCCACAATGTTGTGCCGACATTTTATCCTGCTCTAAGATCTACCTAACCCTTCCCTCCCACATAGCCCCCTATTTTTCTATCATTCATGTGTCTATCCAAGGGTCTCCTAAATGTCCCTAATGTATCTGCCTCCACAACCTCAGCAGGCAGTGCGTTCCACGCACCCACCACTCTCTGTGTAAAAACCTTACCCCTGACGTCCCCCTTCTACCTTCCTCCAATCACCTTAAAATTACGCCCCCTCATGTTAGCCATAGTCGCACTGGGAAAAAGTCTCTGACTGTCCACTCGATCTATTCCTCTTATCATCTTGTACACCTCTATCGAATCACCTCTCATCCTCCTTCTCTCCAAAGAGAGAAGCCCTACTCGCTCAACCTATCCTCATAAGACATGCTCTCCAATCCAGGCAACATCCAGGTAATATGCATGGAATGGAGGGATATGGATCACGTACAGGCATAAGAGATTTTGTTTAATTCGGCATTATGTTGGTCGCAGACATTGTGGGCCGAAAGGCCTTTTCCTGTGCTGGACTGTTCAATGTTCTATGTTCCAGGGTCACTTGTTCAGTATATTTGAATGTGTGATCAATAGATATATAGCCAGTTAAGAAATCAAGAATATTTTGGTCAGGTGGCAAAATGAAGTTGAGGTAGAAGATCAGCTGTGATTCTTTGAATGGTGGAGCAGGATCTAAGAGCTATATGGTCTTTTCCAACTCTTCACACTTACAACTCCATTTCCAAGACAATTAGCCATACCCAATATGTTGATATGTATTTCAAACTTTGTTGCAACTTTATCATATTTTAAGAGCACTAATTTTGGTGTTATAAACTTGTGTTTAAATAAGAATGAAAAGAATTTTCCCCCAAGTTTTCTGGACTCCATGCAGAATAATCAGCTCTTTGAGTCCTTCTTTTTGATCTCAGCTCAGTCATTACAATTATTGCTTCTTGTTTCAATTAATGATTAAAGAGTAAGTAATTCCCTATAGAGTTTAAAATTGGATACATATTTCAAATTGTGTTTAATACTTTACAGGGAGATAGAACCATAGAACAATACAGCACAATACAGGCCCTTCAGCCCACCATGTTGTGCCGACCTTTAAACCACACCTAAGACTATCTAACCCCTTCCTTCCACATATCCCTCTATTTTAAATTCTTCCATATGCTTATCTAACAACCTCTTGAACTTGACCAATGTACCTGCCTCCACCACCACCCCAGGCAGCACATTCCATGTACTAACCACTCTCTGGGTGAAAAACCTCCCTCTGATATCTCCCTTGAACTTTCCACCCATTACTTTAAAGCCATGCCCTCTTGTATTGAGCATTGGTGCCCTGGGAAAGAGGCGCTGGCTGTCTATCTATTCCTCTTAATATTTTGCATACCTCTGTATTCCATACCTTTGTATGGAATTATGCTCCTGGGTTTGCATTTATGAGCTCCATATTCTCTGACCGTAAGGGCAGAATACAGAAAATGGATTATTTTTTGGTTTTGTCTGTAGTCAAATGTTATGGAGGGAGGGTGAATGTGAGGACTGGGGAACAAATTTCAATTTTGCAGATTTAGATGGCAACTACTTCTGTGATTTTGCTCAATTTATGCTTAGTAACATAAGGTAGGAGTATTTTGCTACAAAGCCTGTTCAGGAAGATCATAGCTGCTTTGTGACTTTACCCCAAAAAACTTCTTCAAAAACCAAAAAACATCTCTAAATGCTTTTGGTTAACACAAATCTCAGATTTGAAATGAAAAACAGACCCATTAGCAATAGTGGTTTGTAACAAAGAACTTCTGTTATTTAACCACTCTGCTCTTGAAATACTTCATGCTAATTCTTAACTGATATTCCTTGCTCATGGACTCCCAGACAGTGGAACTAGCTTCTTGCTAAAAGGTAAAAGTTTTTCTCAAATCTTAAAGATACCCATCCTGTTAACATTTTTCTCCGATGAACACTACACAAAAGGTGCATTTCACTGTGTCATTCGATGTACATGTGACTAGTAAAGATATCTTATCTTACTTATTTCTTTTGTATTTCCTGTTTGTGTTTTATCTGTGTTTAATTGCTGAAATTTTCTATGCTTGAGATCTTTCCTCCTTATCATTTTCTTTCAATATTATGTTTTTTTAAAAGCTTGTCACTTTATCAGTAAGATACTGATGAAAGACTAAATTTGTTTCAATCAATGCTTGAGGTCCAGGTTCCGGTTACCTCTGAATAAGTCTTCTCTAAGTGCAATAAACAAACTGCTGGAGGAACTCAGCATGTCAAGCAGCATCTGTGGAGGAGGAGGGATGGTCAATGTTTTGTGTCAAGACCCTGCATCAAGACTGAGAGTGCAGGGGGAAGATCACCAAAGTAAAGAGGTGAGAGGGAGGGTGAGACAGGGGCTGGTAGGTGATAGGTGGAACCAGGTGAGGTGGGGGATGATAGACAGATGGATCCAGGTGGTGGAGTGGGAGAGGGGAGTTTTGAGGCAGAGAACTTATGTCTTCATACATTGAATTCCCCAATCCTACATTGACCACTTCCATCTCTTAGCCAAAATCCACAGACAGGACTTTCCTGGTAGACCCATTGTTTGCCTGCTCTTGACCCACTGAACCCACCTCTTCATTCCTCAAATGCCCAGCACTCCACTCAATTTGCCAATCCTGACCTCGTCATCAAACCCCCCCCAGACCAGAGTTGTACTGTTCTGGTCTGGCAGACTGACCTCTACCTTGCAGAGGCCAGAAGGCAGCTGTTAGACACCTCCTCATACCACCCCTAGACCATGACCCCACCACTGAACACCAGGCCACTGTTGCCCAGACCTTTATAGATTTCATCACATCAGGAGATCTCCCCTCCATAGCTTCCAGCCTAATGGTGCCCCAAACCCACACTGCTTACTTCTATCTCTTAACTAAGATCCACAAACAGGACCATTTCTGCCTCCTCTTCAGAATCAGAATCCAGTTTATTATCACTGAAAAATGTTGTGAAATTTGTTGTTTTGCAGCAGCAGTATAGTGCAAGACATAAAAATTACTATAAGTTAAAAAATAAATAAATAGTGCAAAAGACGAATAATGAGGTAGTGTTCATGGGTTCATGGACCATTCATCAATCTGATGGCGGATGGGAAGAAGCTGTTCCTGAAACGTGAGTGTGGGTCTTCAGGCTCCTGTACCTTCTCCCCGATGGTAGTAACGTGAAGAGGGCATGTTCCGGGTGGTGAGGGTCCTTAATGATGGATGCCGCCTTCTTGAGGCACCGCCTCTTGTAGATGTCCTCGATGGTGGGGAGGGTTGTGCCCGTGATGGAGCTGGCTGAGTCTACAACTCTCTGCAGCCTCTTTCAATCCTGCACATTGGAGCCTCCATACCAGGCTGTGATGCAACCAGTCAGAATGCCCTCTACCATACATCTGTAGAAATTTGCAAGAGTCTTTGGTGATATACCAAATCTCCTCAAACTCCTAATGAAGTAGAGCCACTGGTTTGCCCCACAGAACTTGTCCCTCCACACTTTGACTCCACTTACCAGCTCCTGTTTCACCCTTTTCCTCTACACTTTCAGGTCTGATGCAGGGTGTCTACCCAAAACGTCGACCATCCCTTTGCCTCCACAGATGCTGCTTGATCTGCTGAGTTCCTCTAGCAGTTTGCGTGTTGCTCCGGATCCCAGAACCTGCAGTCTCCCATGTCTGCTAAGCCTTCTCTAAGTGTTCACATCTGGTAGTGATTCTAAACTCAGGCAATCTTTAAACTATGACTTTCCCAAATCACTGTTTCTTTTCTATGACAAACATTAATGGTATAGAATTGTGATGTATTCTATTACATCAATATAAAAACCTTTTCCTTTTCTTCACAAGGATAGAGAAAAGGTTTATATATATACACATACACACACATATACATAAATACACACACATAAGTATAAATGTTTACTCTGTCCTTGTGCTTTAACTACCACCAAGAAGATGGCATGAATCAAGATATCACTGTATGAAAGGGCAGTAGAGACAGAAACCTGGTCCACATTACAAAGTACTTGGATATGTATTTGAAGAGCTGTAATCTGTGTGGTTAAGGACCTTGTGCTGAAAGGTGGGATTCGATTTGGTCACTCTTTCTTGACCAACACTGACATGATGGGGTGATTGGCCTCCTTCTGTGTGGTAAATTTGCCATGACTCGTTTTTTTGTCACAATCACAATCCAAGATTCATCCAAAAATGTGAGTTGTGTTTGGATGCTCTGTAGCTGATGTGCAGTATTGTTAAGATGAGTATAGATTAAATATAATTGAATGGTTAAACATATTATAGAAGAAATAAATAATATTAAAAATATTGACTTATCTGTAATTTTTCCCTCTGTAGTATTAGTTCTAATATATATTAAATAAGCCTTCTGATAACTGTATTAAATAATATGATGCAGTACCATATACTGCACAATATATTTTCTATGTTGAAATCTTTGTAACATTTGATGTTAAAAACCATATCCATGTTTTTCTAATTTTGGAATTCAAACCTTTTGACATTTTCAGAAAGGAACTCACAAGGTATCACAGCATCTACTGTCGGGTATTCCAAAACCTGTAAAATAGGTTTGACAACAAAAAAGAGCAATCTTTCAGCAACCTAGATCCAATGACACATGACTTTAATCTGCAAGTTTGTTAAAACTGGAGCCAGCAGGCTGCAAGCAGCAAAGGATGTGGTAAATTATCAAATGCATGTGGTAGTAACTGAGAAAATAAACCACTGTGTACTTAATGTTCTTTTCAAAAAAGGTACATTTCCTGCCAAGCAGCATTTATTAATTTTAAGGTTTCAATTCTGTTCAGCGCAAGCATATTTTCTTTCATTGTAAACTGTTTCTGAAAGTCCATCCTTTTTCCACTTCATTTTTGTTGAGTGGCAAAACCTTTTCATTGAAAGGAACAATCCCCTAGTTCCCTTCTGTGGATCCTATTACAATCCTCACCTGGTAGCAGAGCCTTCAGCAGTGCAATCTAGAACTGACCTAGAAAATGACCTGGACAAGAAGTTGGCTTGACATTTCTTTCTGATCTCTGTCTTGTCCAATTGCCAGACTTAGAACTGAAACTCGGGAAATTTCTGTTTGAAGATACATTAATTTAACAATCAGCATTGCAAAATGGAGTCACAAGAGACTGCAGATGCTGGAATCTGGAGCAAAAAACAAGATGCTGGAGGAACTCAGTGGGTCCGGCTGCATCTGTGGAGGGAGATGGACAATCAATGTTTTGGGTCAAGACCCTTCTCCCAGACTTTGAGCTTCTTTGCACGCCTCATGTCTCTTCTGTATAAGTCCATACATTCTGCCAAGTATTTTGTTGGAGGTTAAAAGCCAGCTGTGTGAACATGTACTTTAGAGAGTATTAGAGTCACAGAATTATCCAGGATAGAAGTGGGCCCTTCAGCCCAACTATGTTGACTGATGCCTATCTAAGACAATCTCATTTTCTTGCATTAGGCCTATTTCCATCGACTCTTTTCCGATTCAAGTACCTGCCCAAATGCCTTTTAAACACTGTAATTGTTTCTGCCTCTACTACCTTCACTGGCAGCTCCTTCCAAACAACCACCACCACTCTGCCCCTCAGATCTCCATTAAATGTTGTCCCTCTCACCTTAAAACTATGCCCTCTAGTTTTAGACTCCCCTGCTCTGGTGAAAAAAAATTCTGACTTATCTACCTTTCCTATGCCTGTCATAATCTTATAAACCTTTATAAGGCCACCCCTCAGCCTCTTACACTTCAGTGAGAGCAAATCCAACCTATTCAATTTCTCCCTGTAACTAAAGTCCTCCACTCCAGGCAACCTCCTGGTGAATCCCTTTTGCACTTTTTCTAACGTCATCACATCCTTCCTGGACTGTGGCGACCAGAACTGTACACAATACTCCAAGTGCAGCCTAACCAATATCCTGTACAACTGCAACATGACGTCCCAACTCTTATACTCAACACCTCACCTATGAAGGCAAGCATGCCAAGTTCCTTCTCAATCTACCTGTAGAGCAATTTTCGAGGAATTATGAACTGACACCCTAAGGTCTCTCTGTATATCAACACTGACAAGAGCACTGCCATTTGTTGCAATATGTCCAGCCAGTACTTGACACCCCAAAATGCATTACCTCACACTTGTCTGTATTAAATTCCATCTGACAATGTTCTGTCCAATTTTACACATGATCTCTGTCCATCTGTATCCATTGGCAACCTTCACTATCTACTACTCCACCAATTTTCATATCATCAGCAAACTTACTAAGTAGACCACATACATTCTCATTGAAGTGATTCATATATATGACAAACAACAAAGGTTCCAGCATTAATCCCTACTGGTAACAGACTTCGAATCAAATAAACAAACCTCAACCACTACCCTCTGCATCCTATCATTAAGCCAATTTTGGATCCAGTTTGCCAACACACCTCAAATCCCATGTTTTTTAATCTTCTGGACCAGCCTACTGTACAGGACCGTGACAAATGCATATTTTGGAGGTGGAATCCTTGGGTCATGTTCCATGTTTTACAGCTTAGTATTATTGGAAGAAAGGCCATGTTCAATCTGGAGTGATTCTAATTTCTCTTTCTGGCTTGCCACTTTAATCGTGCCTCAAAATATCCACTACACACTCTAGCAGATGCACAGACTGCCCTGCACACTGTTCAGTTCCAGGCAGGAGCAGTGAAGTGAACATTTGAATGAGCTGTAGAGGAGAACAGACCTTGCAGTTTTCAAGGCAGGAGTCAGAGCACAGTGATCTGATTGGCTATTTTGTGAAGAGGACAGCCAACAAAAAGAAGGCAAGGCAAAGCAGTGTGGCCATCGTCAGGAATGCCAGTGTTTGAGTTCTAGTGCAGTATTTGAGGAATATGTGCTGAGGCTTTGGCTCGTGAGGCTTCAGTGAGAGGAGGCTGAGCAGAGGAAGCAAACGGGTAAGGTCTGGTAAGTCCTTTTTAACTTTACTATTTAGAATGAGTGTAGTTGGGATGTCAGTTAGGGCAATGGTGTGTTGCTCCTGCAGGATGTGGGAGATCAGGGAGACTCCCAGTGTCCCTGAAGACTACACCTGTGGGAAGTGTGCCCAGGTACAGCTCCTAACTGACCACATTAAGGAATTGGAGCTAGACTTGGATGTACTTAGGATCATTCGGGATGCTGAGAGCATCATAGACAAGAGCTTTAGTGAGGTATTCACAACTAAGGTGCAGGCTGCAGATAGTTGGGTGATCACCAGGAGAGGTAAAGGGAAGAGACAGACAGTGTAGGGTTCCCCTGTGGCCATCCCCCTCAGCAACAAGTATACCCCTTTGGATACTTCTGGGGGGACAACCCTATTGGGTACAGCAGCAGTAGCCAGGTCGGTGGCACTGAGACCGGCTCTGAGGCTCAGTGGGTAAGGGAGAAGTTAGGCAGGGCAGTAGTGATAGGAGACTCCAGTTAAGCAGACAGACAGAAGATTCTGTGGCTGCAAAAGGGACGCCAGGATGGTGTGTTGCCTCCCGGGTGCCAGGGTCAAGGATGTCTCGGACCGGCTGCAGAAAATGCTCAAGGGAGAGGGTGAGCAGCCAGAGGTCGTGGTGCATGTTGGTATCAACAACAGAGGTAGAAAGAGGGATGAGGTCCTACGCAATGAATGTGGCGAGTTCAGAGAGAACCTAAAGGGTTATAATCTCTGGATCAGTCCCAGCTCCACGTGCTAGTGAGGGGAAAAATAGAAAGATAGCTCAGATGAATGCATGGCTGAGGAGCTGGTGGAGAGATTCAAGTTCATGGATCATTGGGATCTCTTCTGGGGTAGGGGTGACCTGTACAAGAGAGACGGGTTGCACCGGAACTGGAGGGGGACCAATATCCAGGCTGGGAGATTTGCTAGTGCTTCTTGGGAGGGTTTAAACTAGAATGGCAGGGGGGTGGGTCCCTGAGCAGTAGAGTGGCTAATGAGAAATCAGGGGATAATACTGTAGCCAAAGACAGCAAATTTAGTCGTCAGGATAGAAAGGAGCACAGCAAAGGGAGAAGAAAGACTGTTGGTTTAGAGTACATTTATTTCAATGTAAGAGGCTTAACAGGTAAGGTGGAAGAAACAAAGGCGTGGATTGGCTCTGGGGACTGGGACATCATGGCCATAACAGAAACATGGCCGAGGGAAGAGGATGATTGGCAGCTCAATGTTCCAGGATGCAGATGCTGCAGGCGTGACAGAGGTACAGGTAAGAGAGGAGGGGGAGTTGCCTTCTTGATGAATGCCACCTTCTTGAGGCATCGCCTCTTGAAGATTTCCTCAATGATAAGGAGGGTTTTGCCCATGATGGAGCTGGCTGAGTTGATAACCCTCTGCAGCCTCTTGCAATCCTGTGCATTGGAGCCTCCATACCAGGCAATAATGCAGCCAGTCAGAATGCTCTCCACGATACATCTATAGAAATTTGTAAGAGTGTTTGACATACCAAATCTCCTCAAACTCCTAATGAAGTAGGCCACTGGCGTGCCTTCTTTGTGATTGCATCAATGTGTTGGGCCCAGGATAGATTCTCTGAGATGTCGACCACCAGGAAAGTGAAGCTGACTTGAAGAAGGGCAGGGCATTATCCCGAGTGTACATTCCCATTTTTCTCCTTCAGTGAAGGTCATTATAAAACAGTTTGTCTGGTCATGAACTCATTGCTGTTTGGGAGAGTTCACTGTGTGCAAATTGGCTGTGGCACTTGTACATTGCAACAGTAGTTACACTTCCATATACTTAAATGGCCGTAAAGCATTTGGGGTGACTCAAGACCATTAAAAACACCTAAAAGAAAAGGATATTTTTTCCCCTCAAAGTTGATTTTCACTTGGTCCTAAGTGGACAACTGGGAAAACAGTGACTGTACAATGTTTAACCACATGTTGTCTCAGAGCCTTGAAACCCTTCTGGAAACTGCCTCTGCCAACTTTCTCCTCACTGATTATTTCTCTCTCACTTAGCTCAGCATTGTACGGATCCAAGGTTCTTTTCTACATCCAGGTATGGCTACTGTGCACCATGTGGGAGCTGTATATGTGTCACCAGTCTATTTGGACCAAGGAGGGAGGAAAGAACGACAGAAACAAAGGGGCAAGAAGCGCACTTGCTTTTTTTCTGCTACCTTTAGAGACCCCATTGTGTCACAAAGTGCTTGACAGCCAGTTAAAAACTTTTCAAGTGTTTTCATTATTGTAATGTCAGGAAAGTGAGAAAGAGGGAGAGAAACAGAGTGAGACAAATCTCTCTGTTTATTTTCAAATTTTAAACCTATGCTCTTCATTCATGTGAAAGAGGTCCTTCGTATTTACTCTGTTTATGCCCTTCATAAATTTATTCACCTCAATTAAGTTTCCCTCTAATCCCCTCATTTCCAAAGGAAGCAACCCCAGCTTCTCAAATCACTGTTACAATATTTCAGTCCTGCAACATCCTTATAAATCTTGACTGCACCCTCTCTGGTGAAACCACCTCCATTGCAGGAGAAATCACATTACAGGTGACCAGAACTGTACACAGTTCTCAGGTTGTGCTCTAACTGGTGTTATATGCAATTCCAGCATAGACTCTCTGCTCTTTTATTCCTCTGCTGATTAAGGGAAGCATCCCTTATGTCTTTTATTTTCTTCAAGTCTGCTGAATGCACAAGTCTGCAAACAGAGCCCTTACAGAGATTTACCAAAATGGCATCTGTTGGAGATCAGTGACATAGGGCAAGCCCATGAAATCACCATGACCCCTGCTGGCTTGGAGGAGGACAAGTATTAACAATATAGGTTTTATGTATATTAATACATAAATTACATACATTACTACATTCCCCACCCCCTCACTCCACCCACCCCAACCCCCAAGCAAACTCAAAATTATTTAACAATATTTTTCAAATTTACTGGCGATCTCCTCTCTCTGGTAGAGTGTCTGACTTCCAATGAAGGCGGATCAAGTGGGTTCTCAGTCCCTTTGCTACTGTGGAAACATCCTCTGACCCAGTCATTTCAGAAGATGCTGTCTCTAGCTGTTCCTCAAAACAATTTCTCAATGGTGCATAATTATCCAAAGGACTCTATGGGGATCTGATCATGTTTTGTGACCTGTGCTAATCCATTGGCCCTTGATTGTACATGCTGGAGGATGACTTGCCCTGTTCCCAAAATGATCAGAAAATGTAATGGTCCTGTATTTTCCTCAACTAGAGTAGGAAAGCACTTTGGTCCATAACTGAAGTTATGAGCAATTACATATCTCCAGGTATGAAACTCATCAGATTTGCACTTTCGTCGTGTTATTTTTTCACATTTATTTGTTTGATCTGTACTTTGGTTTTCAGGTTGGGAGTGATGAGATCCAAAGTTGTCATCAACGTCCTTGCTATGAATAACTCTGCAGTCAGTTGTCCAGTTCTGGACTGGGGTAACCGATCAGGAACGAGACACTTTAGTTTCAGTGCTGCCTCCTTTCATGTTCTTGATGCATGCATTGAAAGTCTGAATGACTCTCCACTCATCCGATAGAGGAAGTATCTTGTTTCATGAAATCTTCAAATTCTGCACTGGTGAAGGAACTTCCACCATGTGATGCTAACAATATGAAGCAATGCATGAACACTGAAACTTTGTCTAAGCTTTTCAATTATTCCACTTGGTGTTGAGGTAGACATTGGATACACATCCATCCACTTTGGATGAACACCAATTATCAGCGGCAACAATATTCCCAAGAAACTTCCAGCATAATCAACGTGAATCTACTCCATGGAGGCTTGGACCATCCCCAAGGGTGTAGGGGAGTAGAAGGAGGTACATTTCTGCTTTCTTGACACTTTGTTTAAGACTGTCCTTCTTGCTCAAGGTCAGAGTCCATTTAGTAAAATCTGGCTAATCCCTTCATCCTAATCATTCCTGGGTGACTGCTGCAGTGATTTCAGGAGCATCATCTAACCTTGTGAAAACTCTCAGTTCCCCACATGACTTATTCATCTCTTATCTCAGCTCTAAGTTTCGGCAATGGCAGGGCATTAACTAGTCATCTGGCTTGCAGGAGAACAGCTATCAACTATGAACATGCAATTTTATATGTATATAATATATATTACTGCATAAATTATATTCCTTCATAACTCTCTGGCACCATCCCTATAATTGGAACCTTTGTAATTTCCATCAGACCTTCCTTTAACAGACAGGGATATACTTCATCAAGGTCTGGTAATTTATTCACTTTCAAAGATACTAGATCCCTTAATAATTCCTTTTTTATTATTTTATCCCATTCAGTATTTCACACTCATCCTCCTGAACTACAAATTGGCAACCCTCTCACTTTTATTAAAGCTGGTACAAAGTATTCATTAAGCACCTCACATGTCTTTCACCTTCACATATAGATTAGCTTTTTGGTCCCCAACAGGATCAACTCTTGGAGGATCTGAGGATTGACTTTTAGACCAATTTTTTCCTTACTTATCTTCTTGCTCCTTTTTTTACTTAAAAGAGATTTTTTATTCTTTGATTTGATTTGGCTTGCGAGTATTTTTTTCAGAACTTCTCTTTGTTTCCCTTTTTGCCTCACTCCTACATGTACTTTCCTGGGCTTTATTCTGTATTCAGCTCTTAGTGTCTGACACAAGCTTCATTTTCTCCCCTCACTCTACCTGGTAGGGACATGGAGTCAGACAGCATGGAAACAAGCACTTTGGCCCACAGAATTGCCCCAACCATCATACATCAATGCATCTTCTCAATCAGTGAGCAGTTCCATCCTTTTGTGGGTATGTATTTACCGTGGATATCTTGAATCTTCTTAGAAGTTTGCTCTGGGATTGATTTATCTTCACATCACTGTTTCCAGTCCACTTTTCCTAAATCACTTTTCAGTCTGGTAAAATTAGCTTCTGCATAATTGAGAATCTTAATTTCTATTTTATGTTTGTTACTTTCCATAATTTTGCTAAATCTAACTGGATTGCATTAACTTTAACAAAAGCATTCTCCCACTTCTACCTGTCCGTTTTTATTTTCTAAAACTAAATCCAGAATTAAACCCCATCCCTCCACCTAATCTTGGGCATAGTGGCTAAAATGACATTCTGAATGCTATTTAGGAATTCTGTGGCCTCTATACCTGTAATACTGATAGTACCCCAGTTAATGTTCAAGTAATTGAAATCCTCCACTGCTCTATATCAGAGGTTTACCCACAAATTTGTTCCTTCATCTCCCTCTGGAGGTACATTGTACACTCCCCACAGTTTCGGTTGTTCATTTTCCTCAACCCACACAGCCACATTTGATGAGCTTTTCAACACAACATCCCTTCTAACACGTAATTGTTTTTTTCAACAATAAACTACCACACCCTATCTTTGTTACATCCCTATCTTGTTAGAAAAATCTGCAAAAGCAACACTAAGCTGTCAATTCTGCCCCTTTTGTAAGCTGTATTTCAGTAATAGTTAAAACATCACAATACCATGCTTTCAACCTTCACTAAACTCCTTGCATGTACATCTGTAGCATTACGCAAAGCCAGTCTTCTCATTGTACTGAATTCCTCCATTCATTTCAATTCTTGGTTGCTTATTCTGTAGAGTTTGTACTCTGGAACTGGACTTGATACTATTTACTCGATGGTGCAGTTTATAATTGTACAGCTCAGTGTTCTACAGTGTTTCAGTGATTGCAATTTAAACATTTCACAAAAAATACTTTAACAACTCTGCATTGTATATAGTAGTGAGTAATATTCTATGGAATGTTTTCTGTCAGGTATCGAAATGTATCTACACATATCTTAACTCTAGAGATGATGCTTATCTTTATTGTACCACTCGTAGCTTATTCGCCATTCACAGATTTAAGATTTAATGTTTCTTTATTAGTCATATGTACATCAAAACACACAGTGAAATGCATCTTTGTGTAGAATGTTCTGGGGGCAGCCCGCAAGTGTCACCACGCTTCCTGCACCAACATAGCATGCCCGCAGCTCCTAACCTATATGTCTTTGGAATCTGGGAGGAAACCAGAGCACCCAGAGGAAACCCACACAGACACAGGGAGAACGTACAAACTCCTTACAGACAGCGGCCAGAATTGAACCCGGGTCACTGGCATTGTAATAGTGTTACTCTAACTACTACACTACAGTGCCTGGCCAATCATTACTGCTGAACACTATTTAAATTAGCAACATCTTTTCTAATAAATACCCTCAAGAAAGGAGTGCAATCAAAAGCACTGACACACCATTATTCAAAGTAACAACAATCTAAATGTCAAAATTGCAGGTAAACTATTCTGCATTGCTTGAAGGTATCCCCTTTGTCAACAACCTATACTCCTGAGAACAGGATGTGCTGGAAGGAATAGCAGGAGTAACTCTGGGCTGTGGTTTTGAGTTTTAAGACATAATGGCACCAGTATTTTGTAATTTACTGCCAAATATCTAATATCAGATATTGGATGTTCATTTCTCTGAGTAAGCTAAGCAACTATTACTATAAGGTTGAAATACATAATGGACTTTGGATATCAAGATGTGTAATTTATGCCTCACATGTGTAATAGTGAAAGAAGTAAAATAAATTTTTTCCTAAAAATGAATCCATCTGTTGAACTTTAAACAAGCTTTTATCAGATTTAAGGGAGTTATGACGACCTGTGAAAGGTGTTTATAGAGATATAACTTTTTTTCCTTGGTTTGAACCTTTAGCTTAGTTGTAACAATCCCTCCACTGAATTGGAAGCCTCAGTCATTGTGAAACTAAATACCAGTCGAGGTTCTTAACACAAGCTCCATTTGCACTGTCATCCAAGACAAGTGTGTGTCTTTAAGTAGGTTCCTTAAATAGCATTAATTAGAAAATCTAACTTTCCACACCAAAATGAGAAAAATACACATGATGCTGTCTCAAGAATTTCAACATGACTACTTTTTCTTGTAAATTACTGCTTTAGAAAGTAGTTTTGCATTCAATTGCTTTAACAGATATTACTCTGCAGAAACATGTTCTCCTAGATCGTGAGCTGGCCATGGTTTACTCCTTAGTCATCTCTAACCATGTCTGTCCATTAAAATCATGAATCCTTCCACAGGCAGGTACATTGGTATAGCATGACTTAGTGAAGTGAGTAGTAATAGCAGGATTGACGGTCAAATAGGCTCTCAGAAAGCTCCTACTGTGGCCCTACCCTTGCCTCTGAGTCACAAGGATATTGGTTCAAATCCCACTTTGGTAAATTGAGTATGGAGCCCAGGCTGAAAGCCAAGCACAGTACATTAAATTACATTCAATGTACAATAATGAAAGAGACCTACCTGCCTCGTAGACAGTGTTTATGTCATACTCATGCATTCTTCCACCCTTTACTCATTTAATAAGGAAGGTAAAACCAATGCAGTTGCAAAATAAGATAAATTATACCATCCCTATACACCCAAATAATAATAGCAAGAATGGAACAGTCATAAATGTAAACTATTCAGCAACTTGACTGCACCTTTTCAAAGAGATTCTCCTTGCCATCTGACCACCACATATTGCTGTTCACTGCAAACTATCTTATATCAGATAATGGAAACTTGTTTTTCTGAGTAAGCTAAAGAACTTATTATTGTACAATGGAAAGGGTGTTAAGAAGAAACTTTAGTTTGCCAGAGCCATAGAATAACACAGTGCAGAAGAAAAGCCATTCAGTTTATCATGGCTGTGCTGGTTCTTTGATAGAGTGACACAATTAGTCTCATATCCCTGCTTTTACCCCTTCAAAAAGCAGCACTGTTCTCTTTTGAAAGTTGCTGTTGAATCTGCTTCCATCTCCTTTCAAGTGAGTGCATTACAGACCATATAACTTGCAGGGTAAAGAATGTTTTCCTCCTGTCACCTCTTAATCATCTTAAGCATCTTAAATATCTGTCCTTTGCCATCTTATGGAACAAATATTCATCAATATTTATAAAGAAGTGACACCAAAATCATTAAAGTAGAGGTATTCTGTAAAAAATTAGGCTGGGAGCTATTTCTATGTCTGGAGGTCTATTTCACCTCAGGCCCCAAACATTGAAGATGCCGAGATACAATGGAAGCTTGGTCAGCTACTGGACAACGATTTATCAATGAAATAATCACTATAAGCCCCCTTAAGATAGCTTGATTTATTTCAAATTATCCCAATGATTTTTATTCAGCATAATAATGTACTTTAGTTGAAGGCAACTGCAGCAATACATTTTACTAGGCTAGATTTTGTGATAGCACTATTCCCAGTCAGAATGGACGTGATTAGATATTCTCCTGTCAATCAAGCCTGGTGATCGCAATGTTTTCAGTAATCAAAATTTATTTAATGCACATAATTTAATTATCAGCTACCCTTCACTCACTGCATTTTTCTGGCAAAATTACTCTATTATTGGGAAAGCTTTACGTGATTCTGTCACATTTTATTTCCTCTGCTCTTTAAATGGACTGTACTTTCTGATCTATTTGATGGTTTGCAGTTCAATTGACTGGTTATGTTCAGTCCACACCAATATTGTGTGCAGACTTCCTGATGTTGCAGACTACACCCTCGTCATGTTAGGGAAGGTGGAAATGATATGCAGAAATCATACTTGAATAAACAGGTAAAATATCTTGAGGAGTAAATTTCTTCCGTTGTGGTAACCTGAAAAAGTGGGGCCACACCATCACCTTCACTGGCCTCAGGAACTCAGAGCCTGAGAGAAAGATGGAGACAGAAACCTTTGCCGTGTATAAGAAGTAAGCGGATGAGTGTTGATATGTTGTAACCTGCAGGGCTATGGGTTGAGAGAAGTGGAGTTGGTCTAAGTAGCTCTTTCCCACCAGTAGTGGGCTGAATGGTCTCCTTTGCTGCTGAAAATCTTAGGACATCCTACAAGACATTCCTATTATTTGTTTCTAATCCCAGGATAGCCACCTATATTTGGGAGGTTGCATGTTCAGCCTCCCCAGTATCAAATCATCTCAGTGTCGGCACATGCAGAATAGCTCCACACCCATTTTTATTATCTTTGCTTTCAGTGGGATTGAAGAAGATATTTAGCCTCAGTATAAACATAACTGTATATCTTGTTATTTCCATTTGGCCAGCAACTCTTCGTCTTTTGTCCTGGAAGCCCTAATATTTGGCTTGAGCAACTTCCTTTTCCTGTTTCAGGACATGGGCAATGCCATTGTTCATCAACACTGCTGAACAGCTACTTCCCTTCAACAATTTGGTTCTTGAACCAATCTGCACAACCCTTATCACTACCTCAATATAGCAACACAATGACCACTTCGCACTCAATGGACTTTTTTTTTGTTCTAATTGTGTTCTTTCTTGTATAAATTTGTATGCTTTACATTTAATTTACATTTTTCTTGTAAATGTTGTGTCTCCAATGCTATGTGCCTGTGATGCTGCTGCAAGTAAGTTTTTCATTGCAACTGTGTATACACATACTTGCGCATATGACAATAAACTCAACTTGACTACTCTCTGTTCCTGATGCCCATCATCACAGCCTCTTACCTGTTTCATTCTAGTGCATGTAGTTGTAAATCTTTTATTGCTAGTCAAGAAATTTTCAGCAATATTAAACAAAAAGAATCTCATTACTCTTTAATCTCCTATTGTCTTGATAATTTAACAAATCTTCCAATCTGTTATTCTGCTTATACCTAAGCATTTTAAAGACCCGCTCAGCCACATTCACTTGATGCTTCTTTAATGCATTTCATTTTGATTTGGGTGAATTCCATTTGTTACAGTAGTATTGCTGACCTGTTTTACACTACTGGTGTCCAACCATAACTGTTTTAATGTTCTTACTTTAAACTATGATTTACATTCCAGAGACATTGGCAAAGCTGCCTGCAGTTCATATACAGGAATGAGTAATTCAGAAGCAATTAATTCTAAATCAAAATAAGCCTTTAACCAATTCATTGCTAAAACCTCAGAGGCTTTATAAACAAATTTAACTATTGACAATGTTTAATAAAGCATCAAAGCTGAGCTTTCTCTAATGTAGTCTATGTGAACTTGAATAAACCACTAACCCAAATTCTTTATCATCCACTCTCTGGCTACCCTTGCACTAACCATCTTCTGTACTTAGTAACCCATGTTCACTTCACTCTAGTTTTCCTTTCAGTGTTTGGAAGAAGGTTTGATCAAAGTCTCATCTGCCTGGAAAACCTAGATCACTCATATGGGTGCACGAAAATAGCATTGCAGCAGGGTGCTAATGGTCATTATGGATGTGTGTTTTCCTGCTGTAGTTTTCAGTTGTGCCTGTGGCAGTAGCCATGAGAAGGATCTGTGGTCATGGGTAGGTTTATTGGGGGAATGATGCAGAGATTAGGCTTTGAGTTATAAGGAGAGGCTGGATAGGCTTGGACATTTTTCCCCCGGAGCGTAGAAGGCTGAGGGTGACCTTACAGACGTTTATAAAATCATGAGGGGCACAGATAAGGTGAATGGCCACAGACTTTTCCCCACGGTAGGGGAGTCCAAGACGAGATGGCATAGAGTTAAAGTCAGGGAAAGATTTACAAGGGACGTGGGGGTGACTTTTTCCACACAGAAGGTGGTGTGTATGTGGAACGAGCTGCCAGAGGAAGTGGTAGAGGTGAGTACAACTAAAAGACATTTGAACAGGTACATGGGTAGGAAAGGTTTAGAGGGAAAAGGGGCAAACACGGGCAAATAGGACTAGGTCAGTGAGGCAATTTGGTTGGCATGGACATGTTGGGCAGAAAGGGCCTGTTTCCGTCTATAAAGCTTGATGACTCTAAGGGATAAAGGCCTGGGAGAATTGAGACACTGATTAGGTAAACGGCAGCAGTTTGGTAGAGAACGGTGTCTTCTTTGAGAGCACTGGGAGGTTGAGATTTAGCCTAATCAGCTGGGTCTGGTATGGTTGATTTGCCTACAGTTGTAGAAGACCAGGCCCAGAAACTAACAGTGGTCAACAGGAACGAGCACTTGGGGCAAGCCTATTATGTTTAAGCACCAGGTCCAGGAGTAAACAGTTTGGTCTTCTTTCTTTCAGAATCATGTGCCCTCACCAAATTCAGGTCAGTGATGGAAGTAAGGACAGACACCTAAATAGAAGTGCAATGCAGAATGGATTCAAAGGAAACTATCCAAAGATAGGATGTAGTTGTAGAAGTGAAAACCATGAGTAGTAACTGCAAAGGGAGACAAAGCATACCGTAGAACATAAAGAAGAAGCAGTGGATGCTGTACCATTGCCTGGGGTAAGAGCTGCTCAGATATGGAAGACAGTAGAATGTGATGGCTTAAGCGATGATTTCCAAAAGGAAGATGGGAATGGATGGTCATTGTTTACCGAACCTCACTGGGAACTTTTTTACAGATTTATTTTCAAGCGGGGAAGTAGTGAGGTAAATAAACACTGATTTGTGCTTATGTATATTTGTTGTTAAATACAACTGATACTTTAAGGTTACTGAGGTGGCTATTACCTTAAGAAACTTTGTCATATCGTTAACCAATACAACATTGTTGCACAACATGCTTCAGATCAACTAAGAGCTGATTGCTACAGTCAAAGACATGTTTCGTTGATGGTGCTGGTCTAAGTGACTTCTGTAATACTGCACAATACCAGAAAAAAACTCAATGCACTGCAGAGAAGGAGAAGTACAGAAAATAACACAAATTAATATTGGGTAAAAAAGGAGCGTGTGACCCTTGGCCAGCTGTTCCTTCAAGTTAAAATCTCATTAACTTTAAAGGATTGCTTATCATTTGGATCTAATATCTGCTCCTACCTTTCAGGACCTGACAGTCAGACTTCACCTGGACAAAGGTTATGCTCTGTATTGGATGTTAATGTCCTACATGCTTCATTTGAAAAAGCTGAACTCATTTCTGAGCCTATGAATAATCTGGGAAATTTTATCCACTTTCTTAGAATCTGTCCCTTCAGAGAATGATTAGCATCTTGAAGTGGTTTCTTAGTTCATACATTTGGCCAAACTTTCAAAATATATCACATTGTTTGTAATAATATGTTTAACTGTAGTTAAATAAAATAATAATGTTTGAAGTGGTTCTGTCACATCCTTCTGACTAAAATATTATCCATTCATAGCCTAATCTTTCCATGCTAATGGACATTTTTATTCAATTATCTTGGTGCCATTGTTTGTGAGTGGAAGTGTACAAATGTATCTGTATGAATAGTTTATCTTTTCTAAAATGTATTGCAGTATTAAAGCCAACCAACAGTTAACACTTGTATAATTTCTTTAATACCACAATATTCCATGGTGTTTTCGAGGTGTGCTTTCCATTAAAAGTTGACATGTTCCATCATCAAATACACTTTCATCAGCAGAGTTTGTAAGAGTGCTGTGTGCTCATTGGAAGCTTTATGTGAGGGACAATTGCTCCTGCTGTGTCCCTACCCACATACACTGAACATAGAGCTAAAAGAAACACCTCTTTGTGTTCCTGAAGAAAGACATATTGCCAGGAACAATGAAGATTGAACCTTTCGTGGGTGCTGTAGAGGAGCTGCACAACTCAATTTTTAAAAAATGACTCAGAAAAGTACTTTCTCTGGTACTGTTACCACTCCCTCTCAATACACGTTAAGATGACCTGAGGCAAATACAAAGTATTAGGTCAGGGACATCAAAGAGCAAGAAAGAATTGCTTCCCCATCTCTATTTATCATTTACTGAATCACATCGATCAATAGAAACAAGCTTTGTTGAAAATATTTTTCTATTTCCTCCACTCCATGCCTACCTTGTAATACATTTGAGATGTCATTCACTCTGCTTTTCAAGAATCTATCTTTGGAGTAAAAACAGTAGAACAGTGTAGCTGTACCATCCTGCTCAGAAGTTTTTTTTAAAATTTTATTTACAGCATGGTAACAGGCCCTTCCGGCCCAACGAGTCTGCGCCGCCCATTTTAAACCCGTATTAACCTACCTGTACGTCTTTGGAATGTGGGAGGAAACCGGAGCACCCGGAGGAAACCCACGCAGACACGGGAGAACGTACAAACTCCTTACAGACAACAACAGGAATCGAGTTGGAGGAGGATTGGGCTCAAAGAGAAGTCAGACATCTGTGGGATGGAGGCAGAGAGAAACATGTGACAGAAACCTTGCAGATATAACCTCCCCTCTGTTTGCAGACCTTTCCAAAAACTTTTCCCAGCAGTTAAAACTTTGGAAGTTGTAACTGAAGCATTCTTTACCCTTTGAAATTTCTAATACCATGAAATATATTTTTCAAAAGAAAACTACAATAGTTAACTCTAGTTACATTTACTTAATTGCTTACAGTATATTGTTGATATTGTTGTGTTTGGGAATAAAGGGGAGTGACCCTGCTTTGGGAGGGGGAGAGGGACTGAGAGAATTCTTTATCTGATCCCATATTAATTATCCCTTTCCTCAAAAGCACTCTGATCACAGGTTAATCTGGACAACAGCTGATGCAAATAGATGGAGCTTAATTGCACCTGAAAATCACACTGGGTCAGAGCTCTAATTTGCATAGTTAAAGCAACCTGACACACAAAACATGCTGTTTGCTTATGTATAGGCCCAATGGAAAACTACATTACACAAGGCTTGGTTCAGTAGTGGAAAGAATGTCTTGTCATTCATTCTTGATTTTCAAAGCAATTGGACAAATTTTAGTCAAGACTGGAGTTACAATATTACAGTGCCAGTGAACTGGGTTCAATTGTGGCTGCTGTCTGTAAGGAGTTTGTACGTTCTCCCCGTGTCTGCATGGGTTTCCTCTGGGTGCTCTGGCTTCCTCCCACATTCCAAAGACGTACAGGTTAGGAAGTTGTGGGCATGACATGTTGGCACCAGAAGTGTGGTGACACTTGCAGGCTGCCCCCAGAACACTCTACGCAAAAGATGCATTTCACTGTGTGTTTTGATGTACATGTGACTAATAAAGATATCTTATCTTAATTTCTCTCTGCATCTTG
The DNA here is from genome assembly GCF_009764475.1 of Pristis pectinata. Taxonomy (NCBI): domain Eukaryota; kingdom Metazoa; phylum Chordata; class Chondrichthyes; order Rhinopristiformes; family Pristidae; genus Pristis; species Pristis pectinata. The sequence goes on from NC_067429.1 coordinate 9,977,856, forward strand.
TCAGGGCAGAGACAATGTTACCACCATTGATTCCAAATGAGTGAAATTATTCCGTATGGCAATTAAAGGTTTGAAGTTTGAGTTCTGAACGTCGGGTCAAACGGTTTATTGCTGTGCAAGTCATTCAGTAATAAGGGAGGTTGTTTGGATGAGAAACAACTTAGATCTCACCATCCACAGAGACTTAGTGAATCTCCCTGTTGAATGCTTTGTCTCCTAGAAACCTTTTTGTCCATGAATCCTCAAATCTTTGAGGTACACAACAAAGTAATGCCTTGGAAGAATGTGTGGGTTGAAACTGCTATCTGGAATAAGCATTTAATTTCTGACCTGCTGTGGAAGACAAGGAAGGGTGTTAATCAGACTTAAAGAGAAAAGGTTGCTGTGGCCATTTGAAATCCAAAGGATGTCACTGTGGCAAATCTGATCAAATCTTGTACCACATAAATAACACTGCCCTCTACAGAAATTTGATGATGACATTGCAGAGGTGAACTTTCTTTCCAAGAGCGTAGGACTGGTTAACTAACCTCAGGATGAGCTTCTATTTCAAAAACTAAATACTGCAGATGCTGGAAACCCGAAAAAAAACCACAGAAAGTGCTCGAGATATTCAGCTGTTCTGGAAGTGAGGAGAGAAAAAGAAACAATATTTCAGGTCACTAACCTGTCACCAGAACTGGCATGTTCTGATCAAAGGACATCAATATGAAGTGTTAGTTCTGCTGCTTTTCTGGTTGTCGCTCCAAACCTGCCACATAATAGACAAATGCACAAATAATTTTCATTAAACCAATTTTACTTTTAATAGGATTGGCTTTATGAGGATTATAAACTATAGTTGTAATTTTTATATTTGTCCAGTTTGGATAAGTGCTCTTTAAATTACTAATACAATATAAATACACATCATTAACATGTCATGTCTAAAGACAAGTCCCACTAAGAGCATGCGATAGATAGACATCTTCAATTATTAATAATGTAGTAATCTTTCTGATCTACAACATCTTAAAAAAGGCAATTAATTGGAGGGGTAAAGGTTTGAATTGTAACCATTTCAACTAAAATAATAAGCACTAAGACACTGAGGTTACAGAAAAGCATTGAAAGAAGTAGTCACTGCACAGCTCCTGTAGAGTCAAAGTCCCACCTTCAGATCAAGGACACCTCCCTTCATGTGTGGCATTATGAATGTGCTAAATGGGAACAAGCAGCTCGGAAATGGGCATCCTTGAGATCTGTGAACCATTATCAGCAGCAGAAGCATACACCACCACAATGTGTAACCTCATGGCTTGGTATGGTTCTCATTCTATTCTCATTATCTAGCCATGGTTCAATGAGGAATGCAGAAGGGCTTGTTGGGAACAGCACCAGGGCAAACCTAAAAATGTTGAGGTGACAGCTATGAAGAGGTAATACAGTACTACTTGTGTATTAGTCAACTTAAACAATCATTCATTAGGCAGAGCTACAGTATGTGATCTTATTACACGCAGATCTGATCAAAGCTCTGCAGTCCTACCACATCAAATTGTGAACAATTAAACAACCAACAGGAGGAGAAGGCTCTAAGAGTATCCTTCTCCTCAACAATGGCAGCGTTCAGCACGTGAGTTCAAAAGGAAAAGCTGAAGCATTTGTTACCATGTACAGTCAGAAGTGTGTAAATAGATGATCCACCTCAGTTTCCTTCTGAGATCCCACCATTACAGAAACCAGTCTCCAGCCAATTCAATTCACTACATGTAATGTCAAGAAATGGCTGAGAGCACTGGATGCAGCAAAGCTATGGAACCAGACAAAATCTCAGCTATAACACTCAACGAGCTGTGCCTCAGCAAAGCTGGTCCAGTAGTGTTACAACACTGGCAGTCATGTGACAATGTGTATGTTCTGTTCATTTAAAAACAGAACATGTACAATCTGGCTGAGTAGTTAACTTTCAATCATCAGCAAAATGATGGAAGCCGCTGTTGCTACGAAGTGGCACATACTCACCAATAACCTGTGCGCTGATAACCAGTTTGGGTTTTGCCAGAACTTCTCAGCTCCAGATCTGATCACAACCTTGGTCCAATCATTGACTAAGGAAATAAATTCTGGATGCGAGTTGAGAGTGACTGCCCTTGACTTCAAGGCAGCATTTGACCAAGTGTGGTATCAATGTGCCCTGGTAAAACTGAAGTCAATGGGCATTAAAGGAAAAAATCTCCAGTGGCTGGAGTCATACTTCACACAAAGGAAGGTGGATGTAGTTGTCAGTGACCAATCCTCCAGCCCAGGAGTTTCTCAGCACAGTGCCCCAGGTCCAATCATCTTCATCTGCTTTATCAACAACCTTCCTTCCATAATCAGGTCAGAAATGGGGATGTTTGCTGATGATTACACAGTGATCAGTTCCATTCAGAACTCCACAGCAAATGAAGCAGTCCAAAACTAGGCCTTTCCAGCATCTACAAGACGTAAGACAGGAGTGTGATAGCATATTTTCCACTTACCTGGATTAGTGCTGCATCAATAACTCTCAAGGAGCTCAACACTCTCCAGGAAAGAGTAGCTGTTTAATTGGCATCCCATCAACTACCCTAAACATTTATTCCCTCCACCATAACAGCTATAGTGTGTCCCATCTAAAAGTGCACTGTCGTTACTCATCCATGCTATTCCAACAGCACCTCCCAAACCCACAAACTCTACAGTCCTTCAAACCTGCTGGGTACCATTCCAGGAAGTCCCTGCCCAAGAACACTGTGGGACTACTTTCACCAGGGGACTGCAGCAGTTCAAGAAGGCAGATCACCACCACTTTCTCAAGGGCAATTAGGATGGGCAATAAATGCCGGCCTTGGCATTGATGCCCAGATCTTAAAAGTGAGTAAGAAAAATGCTAGCAATGAAAGGGTCTGACATTTTTAATGTAAGAAGAGTTAATTGTTATTAACATTGACAGGTGCTGGAGGTCACAACTCAAAAGAGTCATGACAGTTTTAATCAGCAGGCAAATAAACTACGTTATATTTAATCCCAATTAACTGACTGCCAATCTCACACGCTGAGAAATAGAAATGTCAATTTGTAATGAAAAGCTAGGTGAAGGTGACCTTTCGTAGTCTCAGCTTTCATGGCATTTCGGGAAGGTTTCAGATTTCTATACCTTTCTGTTCTACTGGCTATTTTCTGAATGAAACAAGATTGGAAATGGAGGGCTCTGGTTACACCGGGTTGACCATCCATCCTCAACCTGATGTCCAAGAACTCTTTGAGAATATCTTGGAGGTGAATGGAGGTTAACCCCATGCACACTAAAGACATAGAGAAAGCCAAAACAGTAATTAACATTAAACCAAAACAAAAATACTTCAGATGCTGGATGTCTGAAATACTCAGCATGTTGGTACAGCACCTGTGGAGAGAGAAACAAAGCTGATGGTTCAGTTCAATGACCTTTCATCCTTTTCCATAGTTACTGCCTGACCTACTGAGTATTTCTAACATCTTCCATTGAATTAAAGTGAAATTGTGGGCAGTGGCTTATTGAAGGTGAGGAACTCCCTATGCAATTCTTAATTGACCAACTGTGAAGTCAAGGAGCCCTGGTAAAACTGGAGCCAATAGATATAAAGGGGAAAACATTCCAGTGGTTGGAGTCGTAACTCAGACAATAGGAAAAGGTTGTGGTTATTGGAGGTCCATCATCCCAGCCCATGGACATCACTGCTGGAGTCCTAAACATAACCATTGCCTTATCAATGACCTGTTTTCCTTCATATGATCAGAAGTGAGGATGTCTGATGATGGTTAGCAATATTCAATTCTATTCAGAACATCTCAGGAAAAGATGCAGTCAATGCCTCCATGCATCAAGACCCAGGCAACATTCATGCATGAGTTGAAAATAATATTGGTGTTGCAGAATCACCAGCTCAACAAAAAAGAGGCGGAAACCTACTAAGTACATTTAACGGCATTACCTGTGTTGAGCCCCCCACTATGACTCTCCTGATGTTCACCATTGACCAGAAGTTCAACTGGATCAGCCAGATAAATGCCATGGCTGCAGGAGCACTTCAGAGGCTGGATATCCTGCAGTGAGTGACTCACCTCTTGGCATCCCATGTCCTTTCCACCATCCACGTGGCAGAAGTCAGGAGTCTGATGAAATACTCTTCACTTACAGTATCTAGATGAGTACAGCTCCAATTACCTGCAGGAAACTTGACACCATTCAGGATATTGCTACACATTTGATTGGCACTCTCTCCACCACACTAAACATTTGTTTGTCCACTACTGGCACATAGTGGCTGCAGTGTGTATCTTTACAAAATATACTACAGTTGCCCTCCCAGGCTACTTCAACAGCACATCCCAAACCTACAGCCTCTATCATCAAGAATGGCATGAGATCGCCACCATCTGCAGGTTCCCCTACTGATCCCGCACCATCCTGACATGGAAATTTATCACTGATTCTTTATCATTGTTGAGTATAAATCCTGGAACTCCCTGCCCAACATCACTGTGGGAGTACTTAACCAGAAGGACTGCAGCAGTTCAAGGAGGTGGTTCACCACCACTTTCTCAAGGCCAGTTAGGCATGGACAATGTGCTGGCCTTACCAATGAAACCCAGATCCTGAATAAAGAATAGATAATAAAAAAAATCCATTGCCTTTGGCAATCATGGCTCAGAGAACATCCTTCTTGCTTCTGAGTCAGAGGTGCAAGGTTGAAATCCACATCAATGGGAGTGTTATTGAACAGTGAGACCTTGGGGTACAAGTACAGTACACAGTTCCCTGAAAGCAGCGAGGCAGGTAGACAGAGCGTATGGCACACTTGCCTTCATCAGCTGAGACACAGAAAACAGAGGTTGGAACATCATGCTGCAGCTATACAGATTGTTGGTTAGGCTGTACTTGGAGTACTGTGTGCCTTCCTGATCGCGATGTTATAGGAAGGATGTGATTATGTGAGAGAGGGTGCAGAAAAGATTCACAGGAAAGTTGCCTGGATTGGAGGGATTGAGTTGTAAGAAGACACTGGACAGGCTGGGACTGTAATCCCTGGAGCGAAGGAGGCTGAGAGGTGACCTTTTAGAGGTTTATAAAATGATGAGGGGCATAGATAAGGTAATTGTCACAATCTTTTTCGCAGGGTAGGCCTGTCCAAAAATAGAGGATATAAGTTTGAGGTGAGGGGGGCAAGATTTAAAGAAGATCGGAGGGGCAAGTTTTCACACAGAGAGTGGTGGGTATATGGAATGATCTGCGAGAGTTGGTGGTAGAGACAGAAGTTTAGAAGAGGTGGAAGAGGTAGAACTTTAAAAGACATTTGGACAGGTTCATGGATCTGAAAGGTTTAGAGAGACATGGGCCAAATGCATGCAAAAGGGATAAGAGTAGATTGGCATCTTGGTCAGCATGGATGAGGTGGACCAAAGATAAGATGAGATTTCTTTATTAGTCACATGTACATCCAAACACACAGTGAAACACATCTTTTGTGTAGTGTGTTCTGGGGGCAGCCTGCAAGTGTCGCCACGCTTTCGGCGCCAACATAGCACGCCCACAACTTCCTAACCCATACGTCTTTGAAGTGTGGGAGGAAACTGGACCACCCAGAGGAAACCCACGAAGACACGGGGAGAATGTACAGACTCCTTATAGACAACGGCCGGAATTGAACCCGGGTTGCTGGCATTGTAAAGTGTTACGCTAACCGCTACACTACCATGCCTGCCCAAAGGGCCTGTTTCTGTGTTGTACAACTCTAGGAATCTATGAATCAATCTGAGACTGAACCACAACAATTGAGGCTGAAGCACTGGTGTGGTACTGAAGGAGAAGCACACTGTTGAAAGTGTCGCCTATTGGATAAGAAGTTTACTCAATGTCCTGTCTGATCTCACAGGTGAGTGCAACGGAACCCATGGCAATATTTTGAAAAGAATAGGGGTGTGTGGCTGGTGTTCTGGTCGATATTTAACCCTCAGTCACCATTTCTAAAACAGATTATCTGAGCATTATTGCCCTGTTGTTTGTGGAAACTTGTGCCTAAATTGGCTCTCACGTATTCTACTTTACCACAGGGATTATACTTTAATAAAAGTACAGCAACTATAGAGAGTTCCAGGAGTTTTCAAAAGATGTTACATAAACACAAGTCTTTCTTTTTTCTTTGGTTCGAATTCAGAATTTCATGTTGAGCACTTCAAAAAGAAAGAGCAAGGTTGGCCTTGTTCACTATGGACAATGCAGTTCTGAAGCAACAGCAGGCACAACAGGGGAGGAACATAATCGTTCTGATGAGACATCCCTCAGCAGGAGACCACTATATGGAAGCGAGCAGCCTTTGTAAAAAATAAACACGTTAAGGTATTTCATTGGTTCAGATTAAAATGAAACCAATTAATTAATTACTAATTAATTATTATTTATTGACAGATTATTAGGAAAAATTGCATTAAGAATTTTATTTTAGATACAGTAACAGCTGACCAGTAGTATAATAAGTAGGACCAAGGCAGAATACTGATGATAATTACACTGAGACACCTCTGTTAGGTAGGCCATGTTGTTCACATGTCTTAAACCAGAGTCCTGAAACACACTCCCTATTCTGAGCTCTGTCATGAGTAGATATTACCAAGCAGACAGAGGAAAAAGTTTAATGGTAGTGTAGCGGTTAGCGTAACGCTTTACAGCGCTAGTGACCGGGGTTCAAATCCGGCCACTATCTGTAAGGAGTTTGTATGTTCTCCCTGTGTCTGCGCGGGTTTCCTCTGGGTGCTCCGGTCTCCTCCCACATTCCAAAGACGTACGGGTTAGGAAGTTGTGGGCATGCTATGTTGCCGCCAGAAGCATGGCGACACTTGCAGGCTGCCCCCAGAACACTCTGCGCAAAAAGATGTATTTCACTGTGTGTTTTGATGTACATGTGACTAACAAAGAATAACGATATCTTATAAAAGATATCTTAAAACAATAAAACATTCACTGGGAACCCCTCTCCCATTGTCACTCAAAGGTAAGAAGGAGCATTCAAAATGATATTTGAGAACCTCAACTCCCATGCATTGGGACCAGACAGAAGCACTGTATGATTCAAGGAGTGTACCACCTCACAAACTGCCTCCTCTGTCAGGTACCTTCTACTCCATCTCTGGCTGATTCTGAGGTTCCCAACTGGCCTCATCAATCACCAAAAAAACCCCACAAAACAGGAGTTATCCTCAGCAAGTCGTTGTCAGTCCTGAGGGACTGCCTTGGGAAGAAGTTTATGATGGATCGAGGACAATGATCTTTGAGAGATTATGCAATGTTAAAGTACAGTTATCAAAATGTCACAGACTTCTGTGATAATATTGAGTAAAAGGGAGGTTTAATCTCAGGGAAGGTCACAAAGAACAACTCCTTCCTGTCACTGACTCCCATCTGTCTCCTAATTAAAACTCATGTAATTGTCAGTGAGGAATCAGGTTCATTAAAAGTGGCACCATCCATCTGTCTGCATGCAGCACAAACTCTGTCACTCCGAACACTACAGAAATCTTCCTAACTTTGAAGATTTTCTTCATTTCCCAGTTTTATCCTTACTGTAAATATTATTTTGATGAAACTGTTTGGGATGGTTTCTACCCAGAACAAAGTGCACAATAAGCTCACAAAAGCATTTGGAGAATATGACTATTGCACTTTATACTTTTCTTATTATTTTGGCTTTGACTACAACTGTGTACAGTATAGTTGAGGATAACCACCATGAATTCAGAATTATTGGGTGCATTTCTTAGTATCCACTATGATTAAATTCACTCAGCACTTGTTCCTATTATGCCCACCCAAGTCTGTTTTCACTGTTATACAAAAATAACTAAATATTCTCTCACAACATCAGTGGGGCTGCATAATATGAGACGGAAATAACTTACTTGAGCAAACTTGTAGGTGACACCTGCAATGGCTGCATTGAGTCAAAGTTTGTAGTTCTCGCCCCATTCCAGAGACTTGAACATACAATCTTTGTTCAAGGATCATTGCAAAGTTCTGCAGCACACGAAGCCCTAGGAATTGTGAGTAACAGAATAGGCCTCCTACACCTGAAGGTCTTTCCTGAGTTCAGCCATTGTAAAGCACATAAAAAAATCAGCTATTTTGTAAATCTGGATTCAGATCGGGATCTTAAGGTCAGAGGAGGGTGCGGTGGGGGTGGGAGTGGGGATGGATTGGGGTGTTGGAGTGTTTTGGGTGTCACAACCAATCACTAGGGGTAGATGTCAAGCAGATATCATGGGAGGATGTTGGAGAGGAGACCAGGGGAGAGGGGGTAGGCAGGACATTGGTGGGGGATTTGGAGTTGGTGGTTAGGATTGGGTTCACCATCAGGAGGGTGGGAAGGTTCATGGAAGAGCTGCTGTGAAAAGTAAGCTTCCCCCCCCCTTTATTCATAAAATACAGTTATAGATTGCAACACTGCTTACAATATTTACATTATGTCCAAATGGCATTAATTTTTCAATCCCAGACATTCTATCAGCAACAAATTTGAGAGGTTATTACACACATAAACCCTCAGTACACAATAGTGCCAGGAGCCTGTAAAATGGAGACAAAAGAGTCTTCAGTGGGCAGCACGGTAGTGTAGTGGTTATCGTAACACTATTACAGCCCCAGCAACCCGGGTTCAATTCTGGCCATTGTCTGTAAGGAGTTTGTACGTTCCCCCCATGTATCTGCGTGGGTTTCCTCCGAGTGCTCCGGTTTCCTCCCACATTCCAAAGACGTACAGGTTAGGAGCTGTGGGCGTGCTATGTTGGCGCCGGAAGAGTGGTGACGCTTGCAGGCTGCCCCCAGCACATTCTCAGTAATGCAAGAAGACGCATTTCACTGTGTGTTTCGATGTACATGTGACTAATAAATAAATATTTATCTATCAGATGCTGGAATCTGGAGCATCAAACAATCTGCTGGAGGAACTCAACATGTCGAGCAGCAGATTGTTTGATGCAGGCCTTGATGCAGAGTTTTGACCCAAAACGTTGACAATTCCTTCCCCCCAGCAGACTTCAGGTAACCTGCTCCTCCTCTGTCCCATTTCTTTCTCCTCCTGATCTTCCCAGGTCTTCCTACACCCACCCCTCCCCCAGCCCCCAATCACCCTGTCTCTTTCCCTTCCTCCACCCACTCCATCTGCCCGTCACCCACACACTCCTCCCACTGTGTCCCCACCCCCACCTCCTCCCATTTGCATCTGGACACCTCTTGTCCCTTATTTGGTTCCATCTCCAGATTCCTTCCCTATCAGTTTCCATCATCTGCAGCTCTTTGTTGCCTCCACCTATCACCTCCCAGCCTCTGTCACTATCTCCACTCTTCATCTGCCTATCACCCCTCCTCACCTGGATCCACCTAACGCTTGCCAGCTCCTACTCCACTCCTTCCCCTCACCTCCTTATACTGGCTATCTCTCCTTTATCTCTCAGTCCAGATGAAGGGCCTCGACCTGAAACGCCGACTATCCATTTTCTCCATGGGTGTCGCCTAACCTACTGAATTTCTCCGGCAGTTTGCTTTTTTGCCTCAGGCACAGATAGAGCAGACAGCCAGCATCTTTCTCCCAGGGTCAAAATGTCCAACACTAGATGGCATGCACTTAAGCTGAGAGGGGTAAGTTCAAAGGAGATGTGCAGGCCAAATATTTTTAACACAGAAAGTGGTGGGTGCCTGGAATGTGCTGCCAGGGGTGGTGGTGGAGGCAAATCTGATAGAAGGATTTAAGGCGTTCTTAGATAGGCACACGAATGAGCAGAGAATGGAAGGATATGGACATTGTGTAGGCAGAAGGGATAGGTTTAGTTAGGTGTTCATTTACTAGTTTAATTGGTTCATCACAGCAATGTGGGCCAAAGGGCCTGTTCCTGTGCTGCACTGTTCTATGTTCTATGTTCTATGTATTCTAACATCTGCAGTCTCATGCGTCTGCAGTCAAGCAGCACTCTCCTGATGAATAGCATGAGATCCAAGGTGTTGGTTCACCTTCCTCACTGTCACTCCAACAGCATTGACAACAGCTTGAAAATCTTTGACCTGAAACGATAATTCTGTTTCTCTTCCCACAGATGCTGCCTGACCTACTGAATATTTCCAGCATTTCTGTTTTTATATTGACCACACCTCTGGTCATCCACTTAATTTGCTCTCATGGTTATTGTGAAAGAGTGAGTTACTGTTGTTGGAATAAAGCATTAGACTGGTCTCTGGATAGCACTGAAATCGGCAACCAAATCTAAATCCACAGTCCGAGGGAAGAACAGAAAGCTGCACAAGCCTCAACACATACCCGCAAGCTAAAAACTGAAACGAATTCTGGAGAACAAGCAGCGCTCTTGATCTTAGCCAAAAAAAGGAAGAACAGCAACAAAACCAGAAATTGCTGGAAACACTCAGCAGGTCAGGCAGCATCTGTGGAAGGAGAAACAGAGTCAATATTTCAGGTCGAAGACCTTTTGTTAGATCTGGGAAAGACAGAATAAGAAGTTAGTTTTACCTTGTAGAGAAGGTGAGGAAAGAGGTGGATAGGACAAAGGGAACACCTGTGATAGGGTGAGACCAGGTCAACTGAGTTAATGGAAGCAATAAGATGGCGATTATGCTTCTTTGTCTGTGTTAGGCTTGCTAATAACAGGTTCATGTGATGTGCCCACAGGTCAGCCTGGAGGGAAAAAAACTGAGTCAATATCACAGATGGATGACTTACAGTAAAAATGGCTGGATCTGATACAGACAGAGGAAGCAAGTTGCCTAGATTTGGAGAATTCAGTATTGAGTCTGGAAGGCTCAATACTGAATGTGCTTCTATGAAAAATCAGGTGATATTCCTCGGGTTTGCGTTGGGCCTTGTTATAATAGTTCAGGAGACACTGCCTTCTGAGTGTGAAACAGACTCTGGATATTTGGGAGTGGTGCTTCTTCCTCATTGTGGTGAAGAACTGGGGCTCATGGTTTTGCCATGTGTTACCTCACCCATTCGATGATGAGGGGCATAGACAAGGTGAAAGCATGGAGTCTTTTTCCCCGGGACAGGGCGCTAAAAACAAGAGGGCATAGGTTTAAGATCAGAGGTGAGAGATTTAAAAGGGACATCAGGGGCAGCTTCTTCATGCAAAGGGTGATGCGTATTTGAAATGAGCTGCCAGAAATAATGGTTGAGGCGGGCACTGTGTAATGAATTGATCTGTACGATCGGTATGTAAGACAAGTTTTTCACTGTACCTCAGTACAAGTGACAATAATAAACCAATACCAATACCAATACCATCAGCAATGTTTAAAAGCCATCTAGATAAGTACATGGATAGGAGGGGTTTAGAGGTCTATGGGCCAAATGCAGGCAGATGGGACTAGCTCGATGGGCAACACAGTTGGCATGGATGATTTGGGCTGAAGGGCCTGTTTCCATGTTGTAAGACTCTATGACTCTATGACCCATGTTGTAAGAGTCACTTGAGCCATCTTCCATTGGAGATCTAAAATGGTTTAAGTCTACAGGGTTGCAAGGGCACAGTACTGCCCAACAGGAGTCAAAGTCGAGTTTATTGTCATATGTACAAGAACATGTAAGCACAGGTGTAATGAAAAACTTACATGCAGCAGCATCACAGGCAGATAGCATTAGAGACACAACATTCATAAGAAAAACAAATTAAGCATAAATTGTACAAAATCATACAAGAAAGAACACAATTAGAACAAAAAAAGTCCTTTGTAGTGCAAAGTGGTCAAAGTGGGCATAGTGTTGCTATGCTGAGGCAGTGATTAGGGTTGTGCAGGTTGGTTCAAGAACCGAATGGTTGAAGGGAAGTAGCTGTTCTTGAACCTGGTGGTGTGGGACTTCAGGCTTCTGTACCTCCTGCCCAATGTAGTTACTACCAGAGTTACATCATCCGATGTGCCTTTTAAGATAAGACATAGGATATCTTTATTAGTCACACGTACATCGAAACATAGTGAAGTACCTCTTTTGCGTAGAGTGTTCTGGGGGCAAGTGTCACCACTCTTCCGGCGCCAACATAGCATGACCACAACTTCCTAACCCATATGTCTTTGGAATGTGGGAGGAAGCCGGAGCACCCAGAGGAAACCCACGCAGTCATGGGGAGAACGTACAAACTCCTTACAGACAGCTATTGCTACTTATACCACCTCTCATGCATGACTACTGTGAAGAATAAGCTTTTTTTCTCTGATATGTGCTTTATTCATAAAATTTCCTATTATATTATACAGGATGTTCATCTTTCTTCATTCACTGTACCAAGGAGATCATTATACTCACTTACAATTCTTACTTTTTGTAAACACGGCATCATTTTTCATGCCCAAGCACTGTTGATAAATTTGGGAGGTTATTATATCGGGCCAAATCCCTCAGTGTCCAACGGTGGGAGGAACCTAAATTGTTTAAATGGTGGCCTTTCCCCACAGGGCTTTGGTTAATGCTGTAGCAAGCTTCAGCATGCAGCCTTGCACCTTGGACTGTGCCAGCAACATTTGGTTGTGGGCTAATCATTGGGTTGGAAGATCAGCAAGTTTCGAACAGATCGAAGTGTATCTATCACCGAATTGATGATCTTTCAGCAGAATTGATGTTTGTCTTAGTGTATGTCCCTGGGATTAGTCTGTAGAATACCAAATACTGTGTTAAACAGCTGTTTTGGAGAACTTCGAGAAAGACCAATGCATCCTCTTGTAGATCTTCCAGGCAAATGCACATTCCAGAAGGAGATCAGTGATGGTCTCATCTGCACCACAGCTACCTCACAGGCAGTGAGTGGAGGGATTGTGACTCTGTGTGATCATGTGGGATCTGACAGGAAGGGCCCTTTTCAACACCAACCAAGTGAAGTCTTGGTGCTTGCTTGAGAGTTCTGGTGATGAGGCATTCTGTACCGAATAACTATGAAAGTCAGCTCTTGGAACCATCTGACAAGACCAACTATCTTCTTTGTTTTCAGAACCTTGAGGATGTTCTATGTAGATCATTGCCTAATTAATTTGTGGTCAATGGTGCTTCTTTTGCACCAACAATTTTACAAGGCACAGATGGTATAGTACAGTCCAATTGAATGGAACATTCCCCAGCAACATGGCCAGGCCCTGCTGGATAACTAGAACCACAGCATGTAATGGCACTTGGTGCTTACATACTCAGATCTACACAGAGCTTCCAGTCCAGTTGAAGGGTCTCAACCTGAAATGTCAACCGTCCATTTCCCTCCATAGATGCTGCCTGACTTGCTGAGTTCTTCCAGCATCTTTTGTGTTGCTTCACAGAGTCCGATGCACAGACGCAAAGGTGGCCATAAGGAGGTTGACCATGTTGGGTTCACTTATCCCTCCTTGCTCTGGAGATTTGTACATTCCGACCCTGTGGACATAAACCATTTTGGATTTCAAGATGAAGTGGAATGTGGCTCAGGTAACTCTTGCAACATGAGTGAAGCTGGAATATTCTGAAATATAAACTAATCAAACTACTATTGAATGGCATCGACCTTATATGATGAGATGGACTCTTAACCTCACAATCTACCTTGTTATGACCTTGCACCTTATTGTTTACCTGCAATGCACCTCCTGTAGCTGTGACACTTTACTCTGTATCCTGTTATTGTTCTTACCCTGTACTACCTCAATGCACTGCGTAGTGAATTGATCTGTATGAACGGTATGCAAGACAAGTTTTTCACTGTACCTCAGTGACAATAATAAACCAATACCAATACCAATACTCACACATGCACATAAGTTTGCTCAGCAACAGTAAGACTGAGCAGAAGATGGCAACACTGGACACCAGCATCTGACTTAGTACCTCTGCCTCCTGGAATTGCCACCCCTCCTATGCCCTTGTTCTTCCTGATGAATTCAGCTAAAGGCTAAAAATAAGCTTCCTGTTTCCAACTTGCTCACTTGGATTAAGATATTAATGTCATTATTCTGTAGACAACAGTGTGAATTCATCCCCAAACCCCATTTTCAAGAACATGTCCATCATGTGCATGTGCGATACTCTGTCAGAGACCTCTCCTCCGCTCCAGCTGATCAGGCCAGTGTTCATCCCCTGGCTTATATGTAGTCGATCGTATCCCTGAGAAGCAAAAGGCTATCAGAGATTTTCCCGAGGGGTACAGTGTGGGTCTGGTCTGGGTGAATCACTTACCCCAGAGCAGACTGGACTTGACTAAGATAAGGAAAAATTTATGAGGATATTGCCGGGACTTGAAGGACTGAGTTATAGAGACAGGTTGAGCAGACTGGGACTTTATTCATTGGGGAGTAGGAGAATGAGGTGTATAAAATCATGAGGGACATAGATAGGTAAATGCATACAATCTTTTTCCCAGGGTTGTGGAATCAAGAACTAGGGGGCATAGGTTTAAGGTGAGACGGGAAAGATTTAATATTGCACCTGAGAGGAAATTTCTTCACCCAGATGTTGGTCCATAAATGAAATGAGCTGCCAGAGGAAGTGGTTGAGGCAGGTATATTAACAACATTTAAAAGACACTTGGACAGGTACATGGATAGGAATGGTCTAGTGGGATATGGGCCAAACGTGGGCAAATGGGAGGAGCTTTGATGGGACTCTCAGTCGGCACGGACCAGTTGGGCTGAAAGGCCTATTTCCATCCTGTATGACCATGGCTGGGGCTGGTCTTGGGCAGAATCTTGTGATCCATCTTTAACAGTGAGATGGGTTGCCGATTTTTGATTTCTACTCTTTCCCTTTCTCTCTGTAGATGAGAGTGATGACGTTATTCACCATGGATTCTGACGAGCTGCCAGCTAGAAGCATAATACAGAACAATACAGAAGCAGGAGTAGGCTTTTTGGCCCTTCGATCCTCCTCTACCATAACCCTAGCTGATCACCTACCTCAGCACTGGGTTCCTGCTCTCTTCTCTTCTCACTTGATGCCTTTTGCATCATGAAATTCCCCTGTCTCCATCCCAAAGATACCCACCGACTCTATGTTCCTTAGTGTTAGTGAATTCCCCAGGTTCTGAGTGCAGAAATTTCTCCTTATCTTGGTCCTAAATCTCTTGAACCCCTGTGGCTTCAGCCTGTGATCCTTTGTTCTAGAGACACTCACCAACTTTTATCGATGCACCATAGAAAGCATCCTATCTGGATGTATCACGGATTGGTACGGCAACTGCTCTGCTCAGAACCGCAAGAAACTGCAGAGAGTTGTGGACACAGCCCAGCACATCACGGAAAACAGCCTCCCCTCCACAGACTCTGTTTATACCTCTTGCTGCCTTGGTGAAGCAGCTAGCATTATCAAAGACCCCACCCACCCGGGTCATTCTCTCTTCTCTCCTCTTCCATCAGGAGCCTGAGCACACGTACCACCAGACTTAAGGACAGCTTCTATCTCACTGTGATAAGACTATTGAATGGTTCCCTTATACGATGAGACGGACTCTGACCTCACAATCTACCTTGTGACCTTGCACCTTATTGTCTACCTGCAATGCACTTTCTCTGTAGCTGTGACACTTTACTTTGTACAGTTATTATTTTTACCTGTACTACTTCAATGCACTCAGTACTAACTCAATGTGACTGCAGCGTGCAATGAATTGACCTGTATGATCAGTATGCAAGACAAGATTTTCACTGTACCTTGGTACAAGTGACAATACTAAACCAATACCAATACCAATATCCCAGCCAGGAGAAGCATCCATGCCACATCTAAACCTCCAAGTCCTGTCAGAATTTTGTAAGTTTCGATTCTTTCAACTGTTGCTGGAGAAACCGTTCCCCAATTAGTATTGAGATCCATCTCTACATCAGCAGTAAATCCAATCCATAGCCTGTGGGTGTAAAGAAAACCACACAACTACCCCCCACCCCCCAGCACATAGCCTGAGGCCAAAACTTAAAAAAGCCTGCTTCTTAAGAACACACAGTTCATCTGATCTTTGCCAAAAGGCAAGAAGTGAGAGCAGGCATTTTGCTTAAACAAGACCTCTTTGTGGCAGGTTCCCTACACTGGATGCTACTGCTTGCAAGGACAAAGCAGGCTTCCCAAATGAAGTAAATGGACAGACCAGGC
Organism: Pristis pectinata; assembly: GCF_009764475.1. NCBI lineage: Eukaryota > Metazoa > Chordata > Chondrichthyes > Rhinopristiformes > Pristidae > Pristis > Pristis pectinata. Next base: position 9,993,989 of record NC_067429.1, read on the forward strand.
CACTTAAAAATCAGTGTGCATCAATCAACATAATGCATGTACATGTTTGGTCTCCTTTGCATGTTAGTGCATCAGTCATCGAGTTCTAGAACAGAGAAATGGGCCCTTTGGCTCAACTCGTCCCTGCTGACTGTGATGCCTATCCCATTTGCCGGTGTTAGATCTGTACCCCTCTACTCTTTTCCTATTCAAGGACCCATCCAAATGTCTTTTAAACATTGTAGTTGTTTTCTGCCTGTACCACCCCCTCTGGCAGCCTGTTCCATCGCTCTCTGTGTGAAAAACTTGCCTCTTAGATCCCCTTTAAATTTCTCCCATGTCACCTTAAGTTTTAGATTCCCCTGTCCTGGGAAAAAGCATCTGACTATCTCTCCTATTTATGCCCCTCATCATTTTATAACCCTCTCTCAGGTCACCTGTCAGCATCCTGCACTCCAGTGAGAACAAACCCAGCCTATCCAATCTCTCACTGTAACTACAGTCCTCCATTCTAGGCAACATGCTGGTGAATCTCTTCTGCACTCTCTCTATTGCTACCACATCCTTTTTGTAGCATGGCCACCAGAACTGTACACAATACTCGGAGTGCGGTCTAACCAGTGTTTTATACAACTGCAACATGACGACCCAAATCTTATACTCAAATCCTCGGCCATTGAAGGCAAGCGTGCCAAATGGTTTCTTTGCTACCCCATCCACTTTTGTCACCAGTTTCAGGGAACTAGGAACTTGCACCACAAGGTCTCTCTATCAACCCTCCTAAATTCCCTGTCATTTACTGAATGGATCCAACCAGTTTTTGACATCCCAAAATGAATTACCTCACCAGATCATCAGCTGAACTGAGTTACCAAAAGGAGAACTGCAGACTTTGTGGATCTGTACAACTCACAGCAGGTTCATGATAGGTGTGTGTGTGTGTGTGTGTGTGTGTGTGTGTGTGTGTGTGTGTGTGTGTGTGTGTGTGTGTGTCTATGTCGGTAAGTGTGTGTGTGTGTGGGTGTGGGTGTGTATGCCTGTGTGTATGTGTGAGTGTGGGTCTGTGTGCGTGAGTACGAGTGTATGTGTGTGTGTTTGTGTGTGTCTCTATGTGTGTGTGGGTATGTGTTTGTGTCTATGTGTGTATGTGTGTGAGTGTGAGTGTATGTGTGTGAGTGTGTTTGTGTGTCTCTGTGTGTGTAAGAGTTTGTGTCCTTGTGTGTATGAGTGTGTGTGTGTGTGTCCCTGTGTGTGATGTGTGTGTGTGTGTGAGTGTGAGCGTGTGTGTGGTGTGTGAGTATGTGTGTGAGTGTGAATGTGTGTCTGTGTGGGGTGTGTGTGTGTGTGAGTGTGTGTGTGGTGTGTGTATGTGTGTGGTGTGTGTGTCCCTGTGTGTGAACGTGTGTGTGTCTGTGTGTGTGTGCTGTGTATGTGTGTGAACGTCAGTGTGTATGTATGTGCATGTGTGTGTGTGCAGTGTGTGTGTGTGCATATGTTGGGGGGTTGGGGTGGAGGTGGGGATGGGGCAATGAGAGAAAGAATGGGATGAGTGTAGATGGGTGCTTGATCGTCATGGATGTAGTGAGCCAAAAGCCTCTTCCTGTGTTGTGTGACTTTGGTTTCCAGTCGTCTGCCTCCTTAACCTTATTACTAAAACAGAATCTGGTATTGGTTTGATGCACACCCTTCCATTCAATCTCCCTGTTATGTTATTTATCTTTTCTTCATATCTCTTCACCTTAACTGCTTTTCATGACAGTGTGTTCCACATTGTCAACATGCATCTCCTAAATTCTTTACAGAATTTATTGCTGACCATTTTACATTTATAGCCCATGGTTTTGGCCTGTACTCAATAGCCCACAGACTAAAATAAACCTCCGGCTATAAATGCTCATACTACATCATTGCAATCTGGGAAGATGGCATGTACATGTAGATTCCTGATAGGAGCATTTCATCTTCCCTGACTTTCTCTTGGGCTCTTTGTTCTTTATCCATTGCCCACCCATTGTAGCCCTGATCCTTCAATGCAATAAACTCACTAACTTGGTTATTAAATGACATCTGTTTAAACAATAGTAAATCAAATTTCAGCAAAAGACAGAGCAATAGAGAGAAATATTGGAACTATTGAGTTCCATTGGAAAAAAAACATGTAGGCTATTTAGCTCTGGGATTGTAGTTAAGCTGTGATCTAACACTATATACATGCCTTTTCCCTGTTTCCTTATCAAAAATCTTCCAACTTTGGATTTGAAATGAACTATTGATTTAGCAGCACTGGCTGCTTGCGGAAGAGAACTCCACATTTCTACCGGTCTCTGCGAGTTGAAATGCTTCCTAACCCCCATCTCCGCTATCTTTGGTCTTGTATTCTTTTTTGCATTTGTACTGCCTCATTTTTAAAAAATTTGTTAGATGAGATTTGTTTTAAAGTGAAAGATAAAATAAATTCCATTTACTTAAGAGAAAAAGTGTGCAAAGTGTGGAGAGGTTCCAGGCGCCACCTGAATAAGAACTTTAGAGACGGGTGACATTCAGATCAGAGAAGTGGCTGCTTCAGTTCACTTAACGAGATTGATTTTTTTCTCTGATCTCCTGTCAATCCTTCTTCATCTGCTGTGTTAGCACTGGGGCTTTGCACTGAGCAGCTGTTTGGGTCTGAAGCCAACAGTCTCAAGTTTCTTCCATGATTAGGATTACTTTCTCCAAAACAAGTGCAAAGCAATATATCAAGGAGAGCAAGACCAAAACACACTAGTACAGCTGCAAGAAACATTAGGTTGACTTCACTGGATACAAGAGCCTCTTCAATTCTTTGCTCTGCTGTCAATCGTTATTAATTTTGTCCTTCACCCAGCTTCCAAAACCATTTGTCATCAAGTTATTCATTGATTCTATTTACAAACAAGAAAGAATGTCAGATAGGAAAAGGCCAGCAAGTTCATCAAGGCTGCCACACATTCATGACCATAGAGCAGGATGATCCAATACATTCCCTCGCACTGGCCCCAGCCTCTCCCACAGTTTTAAAATTGGTTTCTTGGGTCAATGTGTGCTAATAGGAGGAAAATATGTTCTTGAATCAACTGTTCAAGATAGTCTCAGGCAGAAGAAATCACACAGTAAAAATCAAAAACATAAATATTCTACAAATGTGTTCTTGTTGAACAGTGCCACAATTCTCCTCCTTAAGTTTAGTTGAACTTGGCTCTAGTTGGCTTCAGTGCCCTGCAGGGATTTGAGCATATCATCCAGGCTGTGGAGGGAAAATGTTCGAGACATGTCAAAGGGCACTGAGAACTTAACACTAGAGTTGGGCGGAGTCATAATGGATTTATGAAAGAGATGCAACCAGTCAGAATGCTCTCCACCATACATCTGTAGAAATTCGTAAGAGACTTTGCTGACATACCAAATCTCCTCAAACTTCAACTAAGTGGAGCCGCTGACATGCCTTCTTCATGATTGCATCAATGCGTTGGGCCCAGGATAGATCTTCTGAGTTGTTGACGCCCAGGAACTTGAAGTTGCTCACCCTTTCCACTGCTGACCCCTCACTGAGGACTGGTGTGTGTTCTCCCGACTTCCCCTTCCTGAAGCCCACAATCAACTCCTTGGTCTTGCTGATGTTGAGTGCGAGGTTGTTGTTGCGACACCACTCAACCAGCCGATCTATCTCACTCCTGTACGCCTCCTCATCGCCATCGCCGCCTCATCGCCACGTCCAAAGATTGTGAGCAGGATGCAGAGAGGTGCAGTGACAACATGGCTTATGAAATATAATGTGGAAAATGTGAGGTCATCCACTTTGATGAGAAATTAAAGGTGTTGGTCTTCAAAGTGCCCTGGGTGTCCTTGTTCATGAATCACTGAAAGTTAACATGCAGGTGTAGCAAGCAATTAGGAAGCCAAACTATATGCTGGACTTAATTGCAAGAGAATTTGAGTCCAAAAGTAAAGGGATCACTGCAATTGCATCGGGCCCTGGTGAGACTATATCTGGCAGATCTGGTCTCCTCACCTAAGGAAGGAGATACTTCTGACAGAAGGAGTGCAACAAAGGATTACCAGATTGATTCCTGTGACAGGCTATAAAGAGAGATTATGCAGATAGGGATTTTTCCATCTAGAGCAATGATCATCACCATTTTTAAGCGTAGACACTTTAGCAAACAGCCTTCAGTGTGTGAGCCACATTAATTACTAAAGTAACACATTGCTTACTGTTCCTTAATGTCTTACTCTCTGTTTAACTCACTGTCTCTCTCTCTCTTGTGCTTTCTCTTTTACATAACATTCTATTTCTCTTAACTTGTGTCCCTGTCCCTTTCTTAATACACACTCTCATTCTCTTTTTCTCCCTCCACATATCTGTCCTTGTGTCTATGCTTTTCTTCCTCATTTTTTATCTGCTCTCTTTCTCTCTGTTTTCTCCCCTGCCCACTCCTTTCTGTCTCTGTATTTAGCTTGGTCACATTGACCATCTCTCACACCTTCTTTATTCCTCAATTAATCCCTTTTCTTTGTATTTCT